>NC_059502.1:26554811-36554811 GCF_914767665.1 Harmonia axyridis
CTAACTTAGCGAAAATTGATATGGAGAAAAGCATTTGTCCTCTTAACCAGCTTTGGCCGGAACGGGTATCTGTATGGGTGACCATACTCTTATAAATATGAATAATAATCACCGAGGACCCCTTTCGGATCAATTCCATTACTTAATCATCCGGCATTATACGCACCAATCCAACGGTATGCCAATTGTTCTGTTGATCTACATCAGAAACCAGTCGGCCTCACTGCCATTGTTCCATCGAAATCTCCAAATGAGCAAGAGTCCCGCTTGACGGTTTTCTGTGGCCGAAATGCCACGTTTACATTCCTGTCCGAAATTGTAGGCCGCATACGGACAGGTTAACCTAACCTGAAACGTTAAATGAGTGGGCCGAAATATTATTATGTATCATAGCATCATATTTCGTAATTTTAGGAGTTGATATTATCCGGTTTTCTACAAGGCTCTCCGGCGCTGGCCACGCCTTTAGATTCAGCGTTCTTCCTTGTGGTTGTAGAATATAAGGCTATTCATTAGGCCGAAATGTTTTCCTATGGCTAAGGCGACTGTTCCTTTGGAATTTTTATAGGGTTAAGCTGTCTTTGTGTTATTAACCTCCAAACATAACTTCCTACCTATTTACCTACTCAATTGCTATGCATTAAAAGATCATTTTGAAGTGAATAATGCCATATTGCAATTGAATGCGTACCACATGAACTTTGCCGTTTTTTAATGTCTATGAAAAAACCTTCTAGATATAAGCTTTTGAATTACTATGTCCATCAATATTTAAAAGAAGTATTCCAATATTTATTTATTTTATAATACATACTGGAATCCAATACTTACAGAAAATAGTTGACATATCACATTGATTTTGCCTTCAATCGTTTTAGTTTACCATCGATGAAAATTCTTTACAAACAACAATGAATATTTGAAACAAATTCCATAAATATGCGCCCATTAACTAATACCATTCTTAGAACCAATCACAATGAACTCAAACATATTGCAGAAAACAATGGTTATAATTAATTCTACTACAGTAGATCATTTTCAGAACTAAAACCATAATATTATCATATTTTTCAGTTAGTTCATATCAAGAGAATATTCTCAACTCCGTCGGTTTTGTGATCACAGAAATATGTGATAATATTCCTACTTTCGATATTCTTCTTGAATAGGTTCTGGTCATGAAATCTTACACGAAGCTGGAAATTGTTATTTTATATCCAAACGAATTTTTCGATCCAATCTGTAATTAATAAATTTCGAACGGCCATAAAAGGGAACTTAAACACAGCTTAAGAGAATTGAAAGTACTCTGAAAATTCAAATTTCTGTCTCTCTTCGTTCGTGGGTTATCGTTTTAATTTTTTGAGACTATTCCAAGCTAAAAATTCGAAAATTACAGACAATGTGATGAATTGATAGGGCTATCTGTTCAGGGAACAAGTTATCGAAAAGAAACAAAAAAACTTAGGTGTTCCTCAAGAAATGCATAGAAAAATTATTTAGTTGATGAGAACAGAAATCAACAGCCAACAATTAAACCTGAAGTCTCAAACAAGATAAATCAAATCATTCGAACAAAAATAAACGAAAAGAGAAACATTTTGTCTAACCGACTTCAATAAATACTAATCACATCAATTATTAGGGACATGAGTTTTGAACTATTTCATGGAGAATAAAAACAAGACTTCATTTCTTAAAAAACGCTAAACATTCAATAAAAAGCAAATCCTACTCTTGGAAATCTTGTTGAAAATTGTTATTTCAATTTTTATTTAACTAATATCTACCTTCCAAAATTTCAGTTGAAACTCGATATAATGGAGGAAATTTTTGGTGTTATATCAGTTGTAAATAGAAGATAATTTATTTCGTTTCGGTTGAAAAGCATAATTTCATCTAGATGTCAATTTAGGTAGGTACCACATTTTTCGATGAAGTATTTTTCACGTTACAAAAGTTAATAAAATTAAGTTGTCTCGTTTTCCAAAAGCTGTCATTTAGTTGGAATATCGCCTACGTTATCGTGTAAGTTCTACAAGGTCAGCTAGATAAAGTACATCATGTTTAATTATCTACTTACCTCAAAATATCTGGTGACAAGGAATCTACCAACTCAGGCATGATTAATGACAACAATGTCACTTACGAGTTACTAGGCCGGGCGTTCGTTTTAAAATATCTCCAGAATGGTAATCCGATCTCAAATAGACCTATCGGGGTGTTTCACACAAAATATTCATGTCAGTATTTCACTCAGTCATTTTCAGTAGAAGTTACGAAATGTCAATTAGCTAGAAATTTCCTCAAACATTCAGTTGAATTCTGACTTTTCCTTCGATATAAAACTCGAACAGGAATTGTCCCATTAACATTCTGGAAATGAAAGGTACTATAATTTTCATCGTCGGTTATTTATCTGGAGTTGGTTGAGGCACCTTGAAACCATTTATGAACTGCTGTGTCGAATTCGAAAAAAAATTCCAACAGCTCGTTAAAATTCCCGTTGAATTCAGCGAATTGAAAATAATTCAGCATAATCTTCAAGAACATATTTCATTGAAGTTGAGGTTCCCTGCCAGGTCTTTAAATTCACCTCTGTGTGTAGTAAACTAACCGAGTGTGGATCGAAATCTGCATGCCACCATAGTCAACCCTTTCTTGTTATTCCATCTGCATAAAGCTCTCTCCGTACGTGGACAAAAACTCATAATAGATTATTCTGCACCGTGGTAAATAGCCTCGTCATGCAGCTAGATGCTGTCTGTTATATATAATATCACAAATATAATACGACAATGAGTGTTGTAGACCTTTCTCTTTTGACGGGCGGACAAAAGCGAAAGAATAGGGTGATTTTTTGTTCTAATAAAAAATTCTTTAACGACCGTCATTCTCACGCAGAAAAAATTAAACACACAATCGATAGATTCGAGGTTAGATTATTCCTCTCATGCACTGTAATTGGTGAAATAACTCAATTGATGATAACTGAAATAAATTTATTTTTTGTTTATTTTTTTATATATTTCAGAATATAAATCTAATCAATTTTCCGACAATTATACCATCAGAAATAGAAATCCGCTAATTTTTCGGCTAATTCTTATTTCATAGGATTTTCAAAATTCTGTAAAACATTACTTTCACCTATACATCTTTAAAAACTTAATAAATAGTTTTGTTGCCGCATTCTGATAATTGAAACTTATTTTCTTAGAACCTACATACGTACATATGTACCTAATACCTATGAAGCCACTTTTCAACTGATGATTTCTTGATTTTCAATAAGTGTAAATATAGATTTTTCATCAAATAACGAAAATAAAACTGGATGAAATTTATGTTGTTAGGAAGGAAAATTTCCATATATTTACTTAGGCATCGTTACATTATTGACTTAGGTCTAAGTAGGAAGGTATATTGCTAATTACGTGAAATCATTTAAAGTTAATAAATAAATATAATTTAATGATGGCATTGCAGGCAAATATGAAAATTTCCTTCTCCAATTCCTGGTCATATAAATTTATCGGCATTAATACCCAATTGAATAATGATATATTAATAGTTCTGATAAACAGCCAACTATGCAATTAACTTGTACCGGAGTCAAGAAGATAAGAAATAATTAATTGATAAAATCTGATAGATACATGGGTTTAAATTTTCCAGTTTGTGTAAATAGTCGGCGAGATATGAATTATATTCGATGGATTAATCGTATCCGAGTGAGTAGCTGCAGATTTTGCGCACATATAATTTTCTCTTTACTCCAAAAATGCTATATCGAACAAGAAAATTGGCTTCTTATTGGTACTAAAAGGTGAAAAAATCGGATCTGACAATGATATTAACTATATGCACACTAATATTCTATGGTATAATTGTGAATGTGGCATGAAAATAACATAAGTGCGGATGACACATAAACAATTCATTTGGCAAACCATACATTTATTGTACATTCGATAGAAAATATAATTTGGCATCGAGTTCAAGGAAGTTTCATTTCAATTCAAAGCATGGAGTTGTAGAGACGAATTTATTCGCTTCACCAACTTGCAACAATTTCATTTGGCTTCTAACAATAGGTACTAGCAAAATTCAATCCGTTGAATCGCTCATTTTGTTTGGTCTCATCAAATATAACAACCCAACACTTCAAGTAGGTTGCATGTCTAAGATTTCGAAGTTATTCCTTCCAAAATCGTATTGAATTCCAATATTCCTTCCGTTCACGAATAAAAGTAGTCCTGGATGGCCGCCTTGAGGGATACCGTCGTCGATGCCGATACCACGAGTTGAAGGTTAATAGGATTAACCCGTACATTTGAAGGATATAGGATATCCAAAATTTCACACGCTACTTCGATACCCTTCTGAACCATTTGGATGACAATAAATTGGCCATTAGCATAAAGTTTTAATCTGTTGCCGTTACGGATCTTTCGGTTGATTCGAATCGAGAAAGAATGCAATCTGATGATAACGATGAATATTTCACATAAATAGCCCCTGTTGGAACGGTTTTCAAATTGTGGAATCGCCATGTAAGGTACGAATTTATTATTATTATGGTTTTTTATGAGCGCCTCACCCAGATCAGGTACTGGTAGAGAATCCTTACGATGTTTCTTCATCCTAATAAATCCTTAGAGATGATAATAAGGTGATTTCTTTGGAAATGTTGATGATAAGAATGGAATGATTGATTCGGCGCAGAATTCAGATAAACAGAAAACAGGTTAAGAAGTAAAAGAATGAAAATCTGAAAGAATGCTTTATTCTCAGATAATATACATATAGGTTACTTATATGAAAAGTCACAATTCACATCATTTATTGAAGAAAATCCATTATATATGAATTTGGGGTGAACAAAAAAAATCTTGAATCTAAATAAAATTATTGCCATTACCAATTTTACGCTTGTCTTCATCATTTTCTTCCATATCATATAGAATCGCAACTCGAAGGAAAAAAATCATAATATTAATAAATAGATTCTTGGTTTGAACCCTATAGGCTAAGCGTTCAGAAAATGAATATACAGGGTGAATCTTTGTCATGTACATATATTTCAACCGAAGATTCCTGCGGTCAAAGGATACACTCTTTTTCTTTATCATTTTTACCGATTCGACAGGTTGGAAAGATACAGGCTGTTGGAAATCCATAAAAATGTAATTTTTAGTTATATCTCGCAAATAGAATGAAATCTAAGGGAATGATTTTCGGAATATAGTTTTTAATTGATAAGGTGTTTCCGAACATAAAATTTCATCAGTCTGGTCAAAAATATCGGCAAAAATAGTAAAGGAAAAAAGGGTTTCTTTTTCTTTCGGTTGAAATTTATGTACGAGTCAAAGGCTCATCCTGTATACTTCCAACTAAACTGGGGCTAAGATATTTATTTATTCAAAATTAGGAAAATCTTCAAAACATAACATCTATGAAAAAGTTAAACTATGAACATGCAAATAATGCAAAAACTGATCTATTATCAGTAATACCTAATATAAAATATATTGTAATGATAACCCAAAAAAAATTATAATTCAAAAATTTTTTTTATCTTGTTTCTGAATGCCAAATGAAGATTTTGAAACAGGTTTCGAATAAACACAATATTTACTAAGTGAGGCACATATTCTCAAAAAATTTGAATATGTTTATGCTTCAGAATATTTTGATGAAAATGTATTGAATTTTCTTAGAGATTCGGATAAATGGATGTTTGGAAATAATTTATTAGATAGCAAAATGCTATGACATCACAAGCTTAAATTAATTTCAATTTTTTTTCAGAAGCACAAACGGAGCGATTCGAGCAATCCTTTCCGAATAGCTTGGTAAGTTTGACATACTCTCAACACAATCGTTTTTTTTTACCATCGTCCCAAATGACAATTCAATTAGTTAGCGATGAATTCAGCCAATTAACCGTAGTTTTCTCGCATTGGACCAGAAGAATCTGATTAAGGTCGAAATAAAAACCAACGTTCCACTCTGTTCATATTCAAGTTACATCACGTTCACCATGCTCTATTTAACAAACCAGTCCTTCTAAATTTTTTTCCTAGATAAATGGGGAACATAACTTGAAAGCAAATAATTGATAGATACAAAGAAAGGTGTTCCGAGAATAAAGGTATTGTGATGAGAAGCCACAAGAGTCTATAAAAATCTCTCTGTGAGGGACCTAGACGGGTTATCTTGCCTAAGACCCATAACTTGTCCCTTGAAAACCAGATGGTATAATTTAATCACTCACCCTTTTCTTTGGGGTGGTTGAAAAACTACCTGCTTTCATGTCTCGAGACCACGTTGAAAGATCTCCCCTGTGATTTACATATTTAGAATAGTTTTTTATCCGATAAATTATAACTAAACACCCTGATTTTCTCTTTTTGAAATCTCTTCACGCCGTGCCTAATATTAGACCGTATATATATACGAAGCGTTTAAAATACTTCGTCGTTTCGAAAACTTCCATATTGAGACTTAATTTATATCGAATGTGGTTTCTATTGGTAGGTGTGTCTTTTTCATTGTTGTCTAATTCCCTTCTCTGAACACTTTATTGGAAACAACTATTATTTCGTAATCCACAATCTCTCGGCTATTGTTGCTTCGAATATTTTTATTGATGATGCATATGACATCACTGTCACGAATTCATCAATTGTTGAGTCTTCCTTCCATTAGTCTTATTCAATGCTATTCGAGTGAGAATATTCAATTGATGGAAGAAATGACTATATTTTCCAATTATTCGCTGTTGCATTTAACTCGGTAAAAGGAAACGTTATATGGACGACAATTATAAATCCCCACTTTTGAAATTTCAACATTCAACTTTTTATCATGAATCTTTGGCATTGATGAGATTTCATTTCTGCGAATGACAAAAAGGTTTGAAATTGTTCTTGCTAGTGAATTTTTTTGTATCCTAATATTCGATTTAATCTTTATTCCATTTCATCTCTGCATGAATCAAACATTTTTGGTTTTCATGAATCAAACAGACAAATGTTCGGAGAGCATATGAAAACCATAAATTTACCCGATGATGTTGGCAGTGAGAAGGCTCAATTTACAACTACTTTCTGCTTCCTAAGAAAATGACTTAGGATGTCTTTTATTTGATGATTTTCTGAATAACTTACCCGTTGAAGTGGAGGCAAAACAAATTTGATTTCTATCAGAAGGAAATTGAAGAAAATGGGACCAAGAATATAATTCTAATTTCAATTTGATAACGCCTTACTTTTTCAATGATTTATATTTATGGTCATAATAACCAATAATTCTTATGAGAAAGATTCAATTAATTGAAAAGTTCAAGGTTAAATAGGTCTTCTACAGTTAATTTTTTGTATACCTATACATATGATGAGGCATCGATAAGATCTGAAGCAAAATATTCTAGGAGTTGAACTTTCGATATAGATTTTTCAGAAACTTAAAAGGAGTTATTTTAATAATAAAAGTCTATATCTATCCTTCCAACCACATATTTACAATGAAATACATTTTGTATAGGATTCGTCACTATAAACAAAGAAATTTAAAGGAATTTCCAATATATTCTTCTAGAGTATGAAAGCCTTGATGTAACAGAAATGATCCACTGATTCATTAAGCAAAATTCATTCTTTTTTGTTATTTGATTTACCGGTACATAAAAGTGTGTTGTCATCCGCAAATATTACTGAATCGGATGGATCAGCAATAGCAGAAAGAGCAATGGACCAAGTATGGATCCTTGGGGTACACCACACATAATATAGAGTAATTATGAACGGACATTACCAACCTCAACTAGCTGCATACGGTTTGAGAAATATGATCTTGTTAATGGGTGGATTAGATCCCTAGGCTTGAATCAATTTTATTCAAAAGTAGATCAAACGTCTTAGTTGAATTCATAAAAACGGCTATTCATTTCTAGGGTTCTCCTATTTTCTCATGAAGTTTAGAGATGAAATAATATTTGAACACTCATTCATAGTGAATGAATATTTTGTCTTGAAGGTAGGGAAGTTTTGGAAAAAAAATTATATATGTGCTATATTCAGTATCATTCGAATAAATTCAGAAGCTCTCTTTCGTCGTTGCCCGAATTGATACCTTCACACACTTGGAAGAATGGATATTGTAATTTATAGTGTTCATCGATGTGACGTTATCGATCTTGCATGCGATTACAAAGATCATACCCGACGCTAAAAGGGTATCCGGGGTCTGTACATAATACGCGTATGATAATATTCCTTGTCAACAAAGGCAAATTTAATGGAGAACTGTATTTGTGTGCGACTCTGAATACAAAATGAACTTATCCCTTATGGGAACCTTTGGAATCCCAGAAAGACCGGGCATCCGTTACCAACTTAACATAAAATTCGAATATATCAGCCAATCCTTTCACTACCGTGGCTTTCCGATGAAAAATTGATACGCAGATCGACCCCGTAGGTAGATGTTCCTGCCATACGTAATGGAATACTCTCTCTCATACAGCATCCTGTCTGCCTCAACGCACGGAATGTTTACCCTGCGAGGAAAGATTAACAAAGCCGCTAGGGTTGTGTGTGTGTGTATCTTAAAAAACAGGTATCATACAAAGGAGAAATAACCTGACTCGGTTTTTTTCTCTATTAACCCTTTGCCGCCTCACAAAGAGGAACGAAGAAAACCGGACTCTGACAAGTTAGTTTTTTAATGAGTGCCGATCGAGGCAGATGTGAAGTGAGTGAGTTTGTGAATATTCCAGAGAATATTCTCGGTGCACACGCAGCGTCCGTTCTTGGTCGGTCGTCTGATGTTATGTGAAAAAGTTTCGATAGGCAGATGTTGCAGATTTATGGCGTTCGGTGCCTGGTTTATGGTGGAGAGTGAGTCGTTAATTATTTTATTTGATTGAAGATTTTCACATTAACATTACTCCCCAGAAAAACAATTTTATACATCATCCACAATTCACTTTTATCTAGAATTTTAAAAAATCCTATCGAACTGTCGCCTACTTTTTCTTGGGATATTCTGAATCAATGTAGCAAACTTAATCAGTTGAATATTTTCTTGTGGACCTAGCTTGAATTCAAGGCGCACCAGAAGTAGAAACATTCATTATGTGTCACTTATGATTATATGTTTTTTTCTTCCATAAGAATTATAATATTACCTATTGCATTTTTTGTCATTTAGTGGTGAAAGGTTCGAAAATATAATATGATTTTAGACTGACATTTTTATGAGAGCAACAAACAGCTTATATCCTGAATTTTTTTCATCGGGAATCTTTCATTTGGCGCAAATTTCTGTTTTTTGCTAATTTTCAACCAACAACTGCACCAAAACATCAATAATGGAGAATTCATCATTCAATTCTGACTTTAGTTGGGATTTTTGTTTTTCATCAGTTGTACTACCTACATCAAGCATCAATATTATTTTTAATGAACTATTTTCAAAGAGTTTCTCTGTATATGGTATGTACCTATATGAAAAAGGTTGAAGAATGCGAAATGAATGAACCTTCACGAGTGGTGCTTTTTCTCATGTTTAAATTTGAGTATTCCAATGTTTCAATAATTTCGAAAGCATATCAAGTTTTAAACTATTGGTTCTCTTGATTTACAAGCAAATAATATCTTGTAACTAGTTAATTAATTTAATGCGATAAAAATTCGATAAAAACTTTTCCCGGTGCCTCGTTAACTGCGATTTTTGCACATTTTTTTGCGGCTTGCATTATAATGTTGTAGTTCCATGATCATTAATAGTGCTATGTCTTCGAAAAACACGAATACAAGCACTTAATTTTGCGACATTCGTAAAAAACAATGAATATATTATTGCGCTCAATGTTACTTTCTCACGACAGGTTTTTTTCTCTGTTTTCGAAGGATCGAAAGTAATACAGTTTTTCGAAGTGCTGTTTTTTCGAGCGGTTGTTTGAATAATCGATCTATTAGGTTGATCATCATGCTTGTCGCGAGAAAAAAAAATTGATTAGTTATAGCAAAGTGCATCCAAATTAATATCGTTTTCTTGTTTCGACAATTTATTTGTACATCAAATGGGCAATGATCATAATAAGATGAGTATATATTGAGGGACCCCCAAAATTTAATTCCTAGCTTTCCGGCTATTGGCTTCATCTAGTAATTCTAAAATGATAATTCTACAATTATTCCTACGATTCCAAGTTCAAATCCCGCAGCGTTAAATTTATTATCACAAGAGTTTTTCATCCAAGTTAAGACATTCTGCAATATTTTTTCCTATACCAGTCGCGATATCGTAGCAAATATCAAACCGTAGTTTACCTTTTGTAGTGGTTTTTACCGTTCAGAATAATGTGCACATAATTCATTACAATTGCTGTCAACTGAACTATGCAAGCATTTTCTTATGTTAATAGCTTCAGTTGCAGTGTTTCTGGGTAGGAAGGTGAAGGTGACCATTTCGTTCTAACGTTTTGGTTTACAACGTCCCACCTATCAAGTCAGTGTAGCAAATACGTAACCTTCAATTTCTTTTTGATCGTTAGAATATGTTTTTTGTTTGAAGATTTGCAACGTGATTAACCAAATGGTAATGGTCAAAATTATTCCATGTTAAAAAAAAATTCCTGAAATTTCTGAGGAGGGTTTATTGGAAAAGAATTGTTATGGCGAATTTTTTTTATGTGTTAGAATTCTTTTTCATGGTAAGAAAAGCCATAATTTTTCTATTTTCAACTTTTTCAACTTTTTCAATTTTTTTATACCGTTTCATTTATCTTCGTCAAGTATCTATTAGTATATGATTTAATAACTGAAGTCAATCGTACAAATTTCCCAAATTAAAATTTTCAAGAGGAAGTCGACATACCGTAAATTTAGGTGAACATAGGTACGTCTCGAAATTTATTTTAAAATCGATGCTGATTGACACTGTTTTGTTCAATTTTCAATAAAAATGAGTCATTTATTTTGTTGAGGAATAAACCAACTAGAAAAAATTTAGACATACTAATTAGATACACAGTTCAAAATTCATAAACAAAGTTTTTGAATTAACGAGTGTAAAAATAAGCTTTCTGTACGAGTATTATATATTATTTTCTATCTTAGTCTTACCGTAATTTCTAAACTAATGAGCTAACTAATTGTGTACTAGGCAAAAAAAAAAAGGGCCATTCAACTAAAAAGAACCTTTGGTCCTGTACATGGTATATATTTCGGTGCATACAATTTGCTCTTTCATCGGATTTTAAGACCAATAAAAATCTATTCCTAGATAGCTTCACGGGAACAATATTAAAAGTTATAAAAGAAGGTTAAAACCTAAAATGCCGGTGGAGCCAACAATTTCAAGACATTTAGTACTTACTTCAAACTTGTTTGTTAAAATGGACAGCAAGATATAAATATAAGGATTTACTTTATACATACATAAGCGGTATTATTTCTCTAATTCGTGACAGGAGAGTTCCGATTACTAACATATAATAATGAAATATAACCATGAAATTGTGTTAATCTGAGATATTTCCGCACGATTTTATGTTTCAAAATATGGCAGAATGAAGCCACAGAATTAGGGAAAAAAGTATAAAACACGACTATAACTTCAGCTTATAGTTAAAACAACTTTATACAGTTTCAACATTATATTGGAACGAATGCTGAATCGAAGAAATATTTCAAATTAAATGTTCGCCCCTATAACGTCTATTGAGAAAGTAAAATATAAGACCTCGTGATTTTGAATTGTGACCTCTTAGCTTTGAAATTATAGGTATAGGGAACAATTCAAACTGATTTCTGAAATGAACGAAACTTTCATATCAAAAATTGTTGACCAGTTGGCGCGCCACCGGGTCTCTAAAGCCAACCACCCACGCAACGACCCCTTCCGATCTCCTTCTCGTCAAATCGAGTTAAATCGTCCCGAATGCGACCACTTGCTAGAGAACCCGCGAGCGTAATCAAATCACAATCGAAATCTGAAATGTCGTTTACAAAGCCTCCCGGGATTCAAGGCAAATTATCGGGAATTGCCCTGTTGTGATAGTTGGGATCGGGCGCGTGCACGGGGCGAATCAAAATGGTAGCCGATCGCGGGGGGGTAGTAGGGCGAGGGCGAGATGGATTTCCAATAAACACAATGATAAAAACTCCGCGCCGTATCCACCTTGTTGTTGTCGCTTATCGGGGGATGCGATGGTTCATGCAACTAGACTGGGTGGCATGGTGGGCGACGGGGTAGGGGGTGAGTTTTGGATCAGGGCTTGTTAATTGACGACATGGTCCCCTCGGTGCGGGGCTTACGCGGCTCATGTGGGTGACGTCATCCATCATGGCCGGGACTGTTTTGTTGGGGGTAGATTGGCAGAATTGCATTACGGATTTTTTGCTCGTTTATTATTGATGGCTAGAATGTTCCGAAGTTGTAGCGATGGGGTTGTTTACTGAGAAAAAATATTATTTGGATTTTCGTCTTGAGCTTCTTGCATTAGAACAGTCTACAGGGCAAATGTAAGAAATTTAAATGTGGTGATATCTTGCGACATCTTCATAAAAATAGTTGCGATAATTTAGGCATACTTAGACTGGAAGAGGATAAAAATACAAAGAAATTTGATTTGAGTGTATGTTTATCGTTTTAGAATAAAATAATCGTTTAATAATTCTCCATATCACTTAGCAATTTTGATGCAAAAAAGTACAAAATTATTTCTCAGGTAAAGAAATGTACCTCTTTTTTAATTTTATAGGTGTTGAGTGCTTTGAATAGTAATGAAAAAAACAATGAAAAAAGCAAAGGAAGAGAAAGTAAAATAAAAAATAATTATTGAATAAGGTGCTGAATCTGTTGAAAATCTATGCAAAAATACAAATGTTCAAAAATGGTATCGAAATTAACTTATTTTTATCTGATATCATTTCATTTAACAGTGACAAGAATCAAATTAGCAGAAAAATTGATTCGAGGAATCGAAAACATTTGAATCCTATCTTACATACTGAAACCACTATTTTCTTAATTCTTCTTTTTCAGTTCAAGTAGTTTTTGCACTATAATTTTCTGATTAATTTCAAAAGTTATTTTCAAAACATTTGCTAATGTGTATTTCATCTGAGCTATAATAATTTGAATCGTTTTTGAGACGAATTATCAAAATTAAAGTAAACATTTCATTCGAGTGAAAAATTGCTATTTTCCGAAATTTTCTCCTTCAAATTTTAGATACCTGGTACAATTAAAATTCATGTGCAGATTTATGGGTGCCACTTTATTTGTTACCTGCTCCTTTCGTGTTTGGTGTCCTGGAAATATTTTAAGTGTCCGACTTCCTTATAATGATGACTTCTCAATTTTTCTCCTCTGTCATAATTATTATGATATATAGATTCTTAAGTATCAGCGATTATCATGTCATTGTTCAGGATTGATAATTTAATTTTCATGTTGGTTTTAATACGAACGTATTTGATCCTTGTTCAGTATAATCTATGGAATAGCATACCACTCCACCTAAGGATCGTTAAATTCATCCACCATTGAAATATTAAGACGGATTAATCAAAAAATCTCAAATCTAATTTTAATAATACATCTTCGGTCGAATGTTTTATTACTCATGCCCCGAAGTTAATCTGACAAATAAACTATAAAAATGTTAATTTCAAATTAGTGTTAACTCTCACGCTGACCAGATTTGTAAGATAAATTTTATGCGTTCTAACTGGAGTCTTATCTTCCATCGTCTAATGTTACCCAAAAACGTATTTGATTACTCTCTCATGTCTATTAACGGGATTGATTTACAGTGATTTAGTGGCCTGCTAGGCTTATTTGAATCCAACCTTTCGTCTAATTGATGCTGTGTTGTCTTGACGAAATGCTGGAGATAATTATAATACTGTTTATGTCTATTTGATTTCCTCATCATATAAAATTGGAATATTTATTTTATAGTATAATAAATTATTGTTCCACCGCCTCAGTAAATTAGAGTCCTACGAACTACAACATTCTTAACTCAATACAGAGTACTCAAAAAAAAAATGGAAATTTAGAAGAATCAATTTTTTGGATATAATCAGTCTTTATCTACGTTTTGCGGGGAAATAGGAAATATGTAGTATTTAGTGAGGGCTGAATATTTTTAATCATTGAAGCTAGAAAAATTACAATATCCCGTTTACTAAGCATATTTCTGAAGAGACGATTGAAGCGACATGCAGAGCAATACCATATGTCAGCGCTTCACAAACAAACAGTTCAAAATGGGAGATAAGATGTCAGCAACCATATAATTCAGGTCGACACTAACCACTGGGGCATAATATAACAAGTACATGTAGAATTGCCACCGCCATATGCCTATACATACGCCTCAAGAAGAGAAAGTTCAAAGGACAAAGAATGACGACATAAAAAACCTCGAAATTACAACCGTTCAAGTTGGGAAAAAAACCGTTGAAATACGTAAATATAAACATATGGCCGAGGTGGCATGTAGCGCACATGTGTCGAAAGCTGCATAGGAGATAAAAATAATCAGATTGTCGTGACTCGCTGTATTATCGAAGAAGCTGATGCAGCTTTGTTTTTCCGGCTGGAGTGGAATCATCCGAACACAATGGCGTGTCAGAATGACGTTCAATTTGACATGAATGAATGACTGGACGTTTACTGATGCCACAGTTGAATTCACGAATGTAAAAGCTATATTGTATTCTATAATTGTGAATAACACTTCGTGTAATGGTCGTGAGTGAATGGAATGAAGACTTTATTAATTGCCAAAAAATTATGCAAGGAATAAAATAGTAAACCAAACGAACCCACTGTCCTTGCGTTTATCGTTCATGTCTACGTCGATGAAATTTGTTATTTTCATTATCGTAGTTTATACCATTTGTATCGTATTCTTTTTAACATTTTTTGGCTCGGTTTAGACGTCTTTCCAAATGCCATTATTGTATCTACTGTGGAATTTTTGCTTTCTTGCTGATTAAAATCAGTTCAAATCGAATATCGTTCATTACAGCATCAATTATTGACATCCCTCATTCCTCAAATTTATTCAAGCAGAATATCGAAAAAATGAGGAAATAATTTTATAATTTTCTCATTCCACGGTTAATTATGTCGAAGAATGTGATATTCAACTGAATATATTGCGCAATAAGTGGCCTCATTCTTTCTTTGAATAGTGCATTTTATTGTGTTTTGAGGTTTAGCTATAGGAGTAGCTGTCTGCAGTTCATTTTAGTGATATTATGGTAATTTATTCAAAATACTAACTATCATAATCATGATTCAATTGTGGTAGGTAATGAAGAATTAGCTATAAACGAAATATCGTCAATTTAATTATGGACTTTGATGAAGTACAGGCTCATTCCGTTCGATAATAAAACCATCATTTCCTGAAAACCATAGTCCAAGCGAAAAAATCGAATCGTGCATCAACGTATAAACAACCTTCGAGCAAACAACAATCATCCGATTCATCAAAACGTTCTCGACTGTACATTTGATCATTAAATCGAAAATACTATACGCAACTTCGATAAAACTTGTCAACGTCAGTCGATTTTGAAGAATGACATCCATTCATAATGGTTATTACCGATGCGCTCGCATATTGGAACCACGCCATGTGCCAGTTTCGTTGCCAAAGTTCTCAACTTCGGGCTAGCTAATTTTTTTTCACGGTTGATAAATGGCCATACTTCCACACGAATAAGCAGATTCGTCAACACTAACAGATTTGCATATGCAGGCGATAAAACACAATCTGTTCGAGTTTAATGAGCAATTTATTCGGATATCGATTTCGGGAACGAGAGAATTTTTGGGAGAATTTCAGCACATGAAGAGGTCACCCATCCGGATACTCCACCTGCTCAACGCTGCTTGGTTTTAGGTAGAAAAACCGATTTTGCTGTTTGCTCTTTTGACTTGTTTATTAGAATGTTGTCTTGTTTGTACTTATCCGTGAGAAAGTTAACTCTCCCAAAAAATATTGTTGTTAGTTGTATGACCCTCAAAATTTTGTGTTCGAACTTTCGTGTAGTAATCTCGATTGTTTGTGTATGGTTCATCCTGTGGATTTCTGAATAAACATAATTATTATAATCCCGAATTCGACTACATAGTTTTAGTTCTTTTCCATTCATTACTCGAATTATTGATAGAACTATTCCAAATAAGCGAATCCTTGAATAATCGGGAAGATTCAATAAATTGCATAGACCTCAAACCAATTTTGACAACTTTATCTTCTGTTCTTTTCATTCAAATGGCAACTGAATTGAATGTTTTGAATAGGTTACCTTTCTAATTGACCAAATATCACTGAAGAGTGTAAATCTGCACCATAAATATTGTTGTTTTCGAGAAAAAATATTCCTAAACATATTTTCATTTATGTTACATGATGACATAATGTAAATTTCTACAAATAAAAAAATTCTGACTAGTCGGCAGTCGCTGTCTATATACAGTTCAATACCTTTGGCGTCGGATAGAACTTCTTATATAGATAGATCTCTTTTCATGAAAAAAAGTTGAAGTTTGAAGAGAAATGTTTTTTACTTATTACTCTAGTATTATTACATTGATTCAATTTTTAGGTAGTGAACTACATATATAGGTATTGGATTGTTAGCTCTAAAATACTTCTGAATTGAATCCATCGGCTATCTTAAAATTAGATTGTTTCAAACTTGAAACTCGCATCAATTTTTCCATTTTGAATATAAAATGGTTTCAGAAAACATATATCTACATATTTAGGTATATTATCACTTTTTCGAATGTGCTCTGAATTCGAAATGTGGGTGAAAATGTGGGTCAAAATATTTTTTATTATTAATTTGATAAAAATCGAAAAGTCACAGGTAGTTAATTTAATGATTTTTCATGATCTCTAAATTTGAATCAGACCAATAATCGAAAGGAAGAAAAGTATAAGCTACCGCCACCTAAATACAATTACTGCACTATGTATTTCATGACTCCTCGGCGCTAAAGAAAGAAATAATCTGCACCTATCCGAATAATTTCCACATTGTCGAACAGATGTTTATGATCCTACTCGAAATAAATTGAATTTCCATGCACGTTCAAGGGTTACATGAATTACCAACATCATTAATATCACAAAGGCCAACGGCAAAATCTCCTGTTTGTGTACCTACATTACAAGTGTGGAGTAGTAGTAGCAGTCCACATTTGCATCGATCGCTACTGTTTCTACAGTATGTAACGCGTATTTGTATTGGAATTGTGGTGTGCCCTATCGAGAGGGTCTCCCCATAATTTATGCACACAGCGTATGGGGTGCAAACAGGGTGTCTTCCTCTCGCCAGTCGGCTTGTTCACGAATAGACGTTAAATCAATATGAAGGTGGCTATACGTATATAAAAATGGTGGACAAACCATACCCTCGTAGATTTCGACTAGCGGCGTAAAATCTAGCGCGGTAGTAAAATTCGAAGTCGTATGTGCTGTAAAATTTGTCGATCTGCATCATTGCGAATTGCCCCATAAAGTTATACTGGAGTTGTTATCTAACGACCTTGACTCGTGATGGTCTGGGAATTCATTCTCGGTTGTTTATTCTGTCCTTTATCATTCTACGCGATGAATAGTTTCCTTCTTCTTGAAAATGCTGCGATATTAAAATTAATGGCAGTTGACGAAGAAAAGCTAGTCTGTTTCACTTGTGAATTGTCAATTTAGTGTGAATCTTGAGGTTATTGTAAGAGCAGTTTCGAAAATAATTATTCAAGTTATTGATTAAATGTCAACAGAATATCTATACTGAATCATTCAAAAAAAAATTCAATCGACATATTATGAACTTACATTATACATCTTGTTATAATTCATAATGTCGTCAAACTTCTGAGAATTAAAACTGAGGCAATCGAAATAACAGATTTAATGGCTTTTGAAAATCACAACACTTACAGAAGTTAATAATTAATTTATTTACTCTTGCCAATTTTGACACTATTAAATTTGTTTCAAAAACGTCTGCTACTCTACAACTGATTCTTCTGGGTTAAGAAGAGAAAAATCGAAAGCTTGTAAACGCAAAATGTTACTATAAACTCTTTTTAGCCTTTCTCTTAATATTGGTATAGGGTTTTCCGATAAGAGTTTCATTTTGATTTAAAAAAAACTAGTATTTTTCGAGAGAAATCAGTAGATGTTTATTTCATTGTTAAGAGGAAGGTATGCCATTAACGATGGAAAAAGTTATCAGCTAAATGACTGCCATGGCTACGGTTGCAACACCATATCCTTTTCATGAACTTTTCCATGATCAATTCGCACATTTGTGACCTATGTTCTCGAAAACTTCACGAATTCCATCTTTTATGTCTTGAATCGGTTGTGGAGCATTGTCATTATCTTTCATGTGGCGGCGAACAAAAATCTGAAAGTGTTAAATCACAAGATCTAGGTGGCAAATTGTGATTCGTGCCAGGAAATGTTTCTTTCAAATTTGCATTTGTCTCGATGTTTGTATGGGACGTAGCGCCATCTAGTTGAAAATAAACGGCGTCCACATCAATATCTTCCAAATTCAAACCTAAGTTTTAGTCAACTCTACGGGCTACAGTTCTTATTCTCAGTTGTTCTGGAGCGACTCACACGGTTTGTCCCAAGATCTCAAATTTTTTCACCATTTTCACTTCTAGCGGTCCAAAAGGTGTTCCACAAAGACCTAAAAGTGCTTTAATTTTGCGAAGTTCGACTTCAAAGTTGTAAACCATTTTTGTAACGAATTTTAACAATTTCAGTGAGTTGTTGAAGCGGGTTTCGTTCCATTTTTAATAATGGCGTAGGTTTTAATGGTCAAAAGTCGAAAGATAACAGTTTCAAAGGTGATAGCTGCTCAGATATCTAGCTATTCAAAATGAAACCTCTCATTCGAAGTAAGTAAACTCAGGTTCAAACCACGCTTCACAATTAATAATCATGTAATTTTTAAACGAGTTGAGATATTGTGGGAGACGAAATAATGAATCATTGTGTAAAATTTGCAGTGTTTTATGTCTTCAGTTGATTAACCCGTCTCTCTAGTCATGCCATACGCCAATACAATAGTCAATTGAATAATTGATGCTTGTTTTGGCTTCCTTCTTTTCAATGAACTCGCCACAAAACCCTAAATTATACAAATTATCGTCGTTAACTAACGACACACCGATTAAGTTCGTTTCAAAATATCGACGAGTGATATTTAATATGAAAATTGGATATTTTCTCAAATAGGACTCCGGACTCTTACCGCCTTTTCGTTTTGAATAATTGATATCTCCGATTCAATTATATAATATTGATAGGTGGTCGTTTTGAAAAGTATCCGATGCAAATTGCACATTTAGAATTGAATTATAGTTAATAATCGGCGTTTATTTTGAATATTAATTAACATCATACATTCACCATAACTCAAAACTGTTTCAATTTCATTTTCAAATTTTTTTCTCTCGCTTTATTACTAAGATACTCATATAATTGCATTTTGGTCATCACTTATTACTTCACCATTCAGAATAGAACGATGGCAAAACCACTTATGACTATACGATACCTAGAATTTTCTGAAATTGATAGAAGATCCGTATAATCCGAGCGTTTTCGAAAAAACAAACCAATTATACCGTTCTGTATCTGTTTACCGGAAACGGATCAGCCACGTCTGTCGCTCTTTTTACCTGATCCTTCCGATATTTTCGATTTCACAAGGACTCCCTAATTAACCATAATTCTGGACGTCCTTTGATTCATTTGGACCATCCCAGTGACCTGCTCTTTTGGTAATTAATTACCGAACGGATGTTCCAAACAGGTATAATGTTTGTGAAATTTTAAATTTCGCTCACTGTTTCGCCCAATTATAAATCGTTTTGAATGTAGCAGTTTCAATAAGAAATACCTTTGATATTGACTCCATTATTTTTTGGTTTATGCCAGAGGACCAGCTCTCTTAAATGAAAACGTGTAGCATTTAGAAATTTTATAATCTAGCTCTGGTTGAATCCTGTATTCTCATATAACCTAACTTCTTTCAGAATTTTCTTAATAGTAAAATTTATGCAACTGGGATGTTTCTATCCTTTCAGCCCTTTGGTTTTCAGATAGTTGAGAAAATTCATTCGAAATTTACATTGGTAACAGTATATTGATATTCTAATAGTAAAATGAAGTCAAACCAAATTGCAAGAGGATATTATGTTATTTTATGAAAAATGAATGCATGGCCTAATATTCGAAGTGATTATTTTTGCCGCAATGTATAAGGAAGAACAACCGTCTAAACCGCAGTGTGCTTTAAAATCAAGTCCTTGGTCGACTAAAAACCAGGTTATATAAAAAAAACAATCTTCTATTCTAGGAATATAAATGCAATTTCAGGAATTCGAACACACACTTGGTTTAGGCTTTTAGAATGCTCAAAACTGGGCACTTCGTGTAGATAATTTACAGTCTTTCATTCGATACAGTATTCCATTTGATATGTTAAAAAGTATTTTTGTTCATTTCAATTTATTATAATGATGCTAATCTTAATTCTTATTTTCGATATAAAAAATTTCGTAGTTTTTGTTGAAGTTTGTCATAATGATTTTCAAATGTTGAATTTCATATTATCATTTTGAGTTGTATCAACTTATTCCTAAAATTATAAAATTGTCATACTCTTATTGAGTTCGTTCTTATAAAAAATTTTAAAAATACAAAAAATGGTATGCACCATCCGAATAATTCTTCTCCTACAGCAGACCTAGTATAAGCGTTGATGCGATCCTATTCCGAAGGACCATTTTGCGTGGCGGCGATATAATTGCAGACTCGCCGACTCAATGATCGACTCCTTGAATTTATTATCGCGAGCTCCGTTCCTTGTTCCCACAAATTAATTTCTTATTAAATTTAATAATAGAACATGCGCCAATGTTCAGCCACGGCGTTTCCTACTAGGGAACAGCAGTTTGGCCCATGGGTGGATGCACGTAGCGAAATTGATTATTCCATTGGACGCTAGAAAGGCATAACGTGGCAATTTCGTGGATATCATCAATTTAGAGAACCCGGACCTCCCGTGCTAGCCGTGTTCTCGGCTTCTCGATTATAATCCACCCACATCTCGTATCCAATTTATGATGGGTCGTGATTGATTTTTGTTGGAAGGTTTCAACGAAAACAGACTGTCTCAATCGGCGAGAAACATATTCATCTTTCGATTGACCTTAAAAATCTACCATAAAATTTTCAGTTTTAAAAGTTTCGTTCAAATGCGGTCACCCATCCAGACAATGCTACTTACCGTAAACTGCTTAACTTCAATATTCGTATCTAAGCCTTTCTTAGATATATTCCAAATTCCTCATTGTTTTAATGCCTTATATAAAGGCTGTTTAAATTTGAAGTCTCATGATGGGATCTCCACAAAAGCAGTAGAGAGACGTAGGAGAGTAGTAAAATCAAATGCGCATGCGTGTTACCAAAAGTCTCGTGTGTTTACAGGGTTCCGTACCTGACCGAAGACAGTTTATGTTGACCTGCTCAACCCAACTGCTTCATTTAGGTTAGAAGTGTCAGTGTTTAGTCGAAGTGATAAGAATGTTGCTTGTATTCCATTCTTTACTATTGAAAACGTGATAATCAATGGAAATGGTCATAATATTGTTTTTGAATGTGATTGTGTAAAATAGCATGTAAGTTTAATTATGTAGACATCTTATAAGAATTCGATTATCCGATTATTGATAATTGTTCGACGAATACATTTGTATCTTTACTTCTTTATATTTTTAGAGAATATTGGCTTTGTTTTTGCTGTTGTTTGTTTAGATGATGCAGATTGCGTATATGTTTTTTGCTGTGGAATTGTACATTTGTATTAATAACGTGTTATCAAACAATGTTCATGGATCAATCATTGGAAGAATCAGCCTCATTTTGGACAATACCAGATCGACACCGAATTGGAGCTTCAAAAGATTACATAACTTTCAACTTTGTTATTATAATACTCTTAATTTTTATAACTATTCATCCGCGTCACGAAGTTTAATTTGCGTTTATTTAATTAACATCAATCAACGATTTCAAGAAATTGAAGAATTTTAGCGTAAGAATATCTAATATCACCCAACTGTTAAAAATAAACCTAACTATAAATCTACGAACTTTATTCATTAGCAATACAGACACTGAAAGCAGGAGCTGAAGCCATAGGGTTCTCACATTTTGCCCCGTGTCATCCTATCTGCCACCAGGAGTAAGAACCGATACCCTTCGAACGAACCGTGTACCCAAATTCAGTGAGCATATTTGAGGAGCTTCAAGAAGATCGGATTTCTGCTGGATTACCACTTTTTCTGACAAACCACAAGCGAGGTATAGAGTTCCTACGTTATTAAAGTTGTAGGAACTTCATACCGTGCTCTTGGATTTGTTAGTATTCATCAGTTTGCTAATATTGTAGAGATATGTGAAAGTCATTGAATCTATATGCTTAGTTGATGAGGCCGTGTCTGTTGTCCTTATGTCAACTCTTCTCTGTCTATAATTGAATTTGCTTTTCAGTTTTAGATGAGATTGTGTATTATTATCTTCATTTTTCTGAAATATAACGCTGCAAATTTTGTTCTTTGAATTATTATTTTCGTTTTCACATAAGTGTATGTATATATTAGATTTGATTGACTTCAAGTAAGTGCTTTCCAAATTTCAAAATTTTTCAGGACGCTTGAAATTGTTAATTTCTACATGCAACCAATTTAATTTTGACTGATTAGTGTTTTTTTCGATACTGGAGTTATCTGAGGATATGTGCGCTATGAACAGGAAATTTTGCGCAAAGCTTGAAATTGTTATATTATACAGGGTGAGTCTTTGACTGGTACAAATATTTCAACCAAAGACTTCTGAGGTCAAAAAAAGGTTTATTCTTAACCTTTTTTTTCCGATTCGGCTCTGTTTAATTCTCGGCAATATCTCGTAAATGGTTCTATCGAAGGAAATGATTTTAGGAATATAGCTTTTCCTTGATGTTATGAATATTCTCCGATTACAAAATTCCATCCAAATCTTCCTATTTCTTTATTATGACCATTACATTGCATAAAAATAGCAGAAATTTCAAGAATCCAACTCTCAAATTTAGATAATTCAATATTTATCACCAACGAAATTTCGATAGCTTATTTGTTGTACATTGTATTATAAATATTAAAGACTATGTACTTCCTTTAACGAATGGAATGTTAAAAGAGAGTTTAAGATGGTTTTTTTAATATATTTATTTCCAAGATAAAAAGCTATTCATTATGCTTGGAAAAACTTCAGTGTGTCGGTTTCCAGGGGTGACATACCTCATTATGAAAATTTAAAATGGCTATATCTTTTCATCTAGACCGAATCGGAAAAAATGGAAAAGAAAAAAAATTCTTTGGACCTCAAGAATCTACTGTTGAAATATATGTATGTACAAGTCCAAGACTCACCTACACGCAAAATATTAATTCGTTCGATTTATTGTCACAGAAATATTTTCTGAAATTTTCTCCATTTCTGATGATGCGATCATCAGCACGAAGTTCGGAATTGTTATTTTATATCTTCACTCAAAATCTCAATTTTTTCAGTTTTTTCAGTTGGTTAATCTTTTTATATTCTTCATGAATTTTATTTGGTTCTCTCACAACGCTGTCAACATGAATTTTATTTCTTTCCGTTTTAGAGTTATTTTGTTTACGGAAGGAAGGCCGTGAGAACGAATTCATCATCATAGTTGAACATTATCCATTGAGATCATTCCCAGCACAAAATTTCAAAAATTGTTACTGTATATTTCAATTGTGACGTTCATCAGTCCATTTAAGTGCTATATGTTAATTACAATTTCAAGCATCTTGCAAACTGTTGATCGTGTAGTTATACCTAAAAAAAATATTATTTCAGTAGCATTACTATAGATTTGAGAGTTCACATTAAGAAGTAATACCACCACATAAACGCTCAGTTCAAACGAAATTATAGATTTTTCATACGTTCAGACGTATATCATATCGTTACCAACGAGATAACTCAAAAAAGAGCATTTTGAATTATCACAGCCTTCTACTTGAAAACTGATTACTTAGATTGCCAAGTAGTTCTTAAAATTTGAAACTCTGTGGTACTCAGAATAAGAGAGATAGGCCAAACATATGTTATATATTCGAAATCAGGGGAAAAAGAGCTAGTCAAATATAGAAAAATATACAGGATGTTCCATTTGAAAAAATGAAGTTGCTATCAATATGTTGCCCACCCTGTATATATTTCATTTTTTGAAATCATTTTAAAAAACACTAGTCGATTTCGTGAAACTTTTGTAGAAAACATTTTTTTGTACCTTTTTCAGTAACAAAGATAAAGGGGGGTCAAATTATGGTGAAAAACCCGGTACATACCAAATTCCAGGAGGATTGTTTCTTCAGAACTCTTCACCGAAATAAAATAACCGATAACAATGACATCATAATAAATAACATCTCATGTAATACCCATATTACCGCCAATTCAATCCAATAGACGCATAAATGACATTAATCTTTATTGAAACTATATGAACGAATTTCTGCATAAAGAATCCTATCCTTATTTTTCAAAATACTAAATTTTAGTTCGATCTACTCGATATTTCTCTGTTATTAAAGTTTTAAGGTCAGAAAATAAACTGAAATAATATAATTTCTCACAATAATACATATTTCAATTAAGATAATAGATGTCATTGTCAATTTTTCAATCGTTTTCAACGTTTGAAAATATTTTTCAGAACTAATAAATACGAATTTGATCTATTAAATCTAATAGTGGTGATATTTAATCTTCAGTCCGTCAGTTCAGTAGAAACTCTTTGAAAAAGTTTCCTCTCAAACAATTTCATTATTATTTTTATCAAGGAGTGAAATAATCAAACCTATCGCTGCATTAAAAGGAGTTCCTTTCCTTTCAACAACTTGATCGTTGCTTGAGAATGAACGGGAACGATTCTAGATTTTTAATGATACTCCATAATAAAAAACGACCTTGAAAAGCAACAATCATAATCCTACATATTTCTGAACCCAGAATGGAAAGTATTAAGTCTTTGAATAGATACCATAGTAGTTTTAAGAGCGTAGGCAGTTTAATGGTATTACTGTCATATAAATTAAACTCAAAAGTACCCACTTATTCTCTAATTTCCTCCGTCAGATCTTGTGATTGTTGGTTGAGGTTTCAGTCATTAGGAACTGACTGTTGAACGATTCTTTTCTTCACTTTCTGTCAGTCTCTCGATGCAATGGATGAAAAGGTGAAAGTCATCACTGTGAATTGATATCGGATGCATTTTTACCCCTATAAAGTTGGCCGAGCCACTTTCTCAAAAATCATTGTGACCTATTTCATAAACTGTCGGGAATAGGTCGTGACACTTTTTTTAGAGAAGTGACTCTGCTAACGTAATATTGAATCTGTTTTCGAATCATGTTTGACAAGTAAATAAAGTTGTTCATATACATCCTTTCGCAAAAATCAATAAACGTCATTAATGAAATGTAACAATAACCATTGAGGAAATGTTTTACTTTTGTTTTTTTTTCGTCGTATAGACTTCCACAAATACTTGAAATTTACCCATAGCCTTTGCGATTCAATTCAAATTATTACTGGATGACATTGCTAACTTAATATCAATTAAGTTAACGTAGCCAACCCCTAGAAAAAATTAAAGCGCGAAAATCGTTTTCAGTCACAACAAAAATATTCTTCGGTTCTTCGACAATCACATTTTTGGACGAAAAAGGATACATCTAAGTTACCCTGGCGTTTCTTCTGTAAAATACTGTAAAAATTAAATATTTCCATTATTCAGCATTGAAATTGAAATTATTTTGGATCCTGAAAATTGGAAGGCTGAATAAACTATTTTATATTCGTTAAAAATATTATGATGTAGGGAAATAGTTCTGATATCACTAGAATATTCGTAGTTCAAAAAAGAGCGCTAAGAACTATGTAACTTCACAATAGATTGGTGGTGTAGGATCAGAGAAACAAGAAAATGATACTCTGTTAGTTCGCCGACGTTTCGGAAAAATTTATTTCCATCCTCAGGCCTCTACAAAATTTACGGAAATATTGGAGAATTGATTTGAATTTTAATGAGATGATTTTGGGAAGATACATTTGTCTAGCTTGTAAGTACTTTGTTTGTACCTCAATAACTTTTAGTAATGCTTATCTTTCCTTTATTTTTGTAAACACCTTCATCTATGTTACAAATGATGTTTTCCGTAAATTTTGTAGAGTCCTAAGGATGGAAATAAATTTTTCCGAAACGTCGGCGAACTAACAGAGTATCATTTTCCTGTTTCTATGATCCTACACCACCAATCTATCGTGAAGTTACATAGTTCTCAGCGCTCTTTTTTGAACTACGAATATTCTAGTGATATCAGAACTATTTCCCCACATTACGATTCCATAACTCATTATGGACTGGAAATTAGAAAAATCTAGTTTTAGCAATTCCAAGTCAGCATGCTGTTCCATTATTCGAATGGCATAAATTAGTATAACGATATTATCATACCAGTTCAGATGTTGATCCACTGTAGTTCCCAGAAAATTGGTACGGTGACTAAGTTTAATATTTTGTTGCATGAGATCAATTGATTTTGGATTTTCTATCCTGCTGTATAAGATGTGGAATATCACACATTCAGTCTTGTTCAGATTTAAGCTGATTCGATTTCTTCGGCACCAGTTAGCGATTTCAGAAAATTTATTTCTAGTCAATCCTACCACCTCTGGTACGTTGGAAGCTGCTACCACTAAACTGGTATCATCCGCATACATGACTTTATCATGAATTGTAAATTTTGGCTATTCATCACTTGATAATTATGCGTTACGTGCATACTGTTGTAAAGGCACACTTTGGGGAACGTAGGTTTTGGAGATATAAAGTGAATCGAAGTTCAGCTGCAAATATGTGTCGAGTACGGCCCTGGCTGCCGAGAAGCTAATAAAAAATTTATGACAAAGTGACCGTCCATGCTGAAATCGTATCATCACATTCAAAGCACAAGCAGCCGAATGACTCAAACATACACAGTATCTCATTCAATCCAAAACATAACCTGAATATCTCCAAGTTATATTCACTCACACGAAGAACGTTTCAGCTTTAATACTTTTATGCATTCGTCAAAAAAGTTGATTACCTGCAGCAGCAATAACTCATGTCAGACTACTGGTTAAAATTTGATATACGAGTTTGCTATAAATGTTTCATTCGGAATTGTTTCCGTCGGTGGACGTCCAACGTTGCGATAATTATCTTTTTTTCTGCAGCGCAAATATGTTTGTCGCCTTTCACCTCGGCCATTTATACTGTAAAAGTCAAGAGTGCGCGGAATATCAAGCGTTGGTGCAGTTTAGTAAGTTTTTGATCTTTTTTGGAGGAAAGGCCTTGCAAAGGACATTTATTCCATTAAATGTTTTTCTTCTTCACACAGAATATCTGATTTAAAACTACTATGCCAATAATTGTGTCGTTCCTATAAAATAAGACCACAATTCGTAATTTTTGGACTGGTAACAATTACATCAAGAGAACTTATATTTTATGCATACGCAATGTCCACCTTAAGATGTCTACAACACTGGTGTGCTCAAACCTTAAGATTAAGGTTGCGATTTTTGAAGAGACCAGTCTTTTTGGATTTGAATGGTATTGGTCCCTTTACACTTGATTTCCGCTACATTTCTTTTGGCGGCGCTCACATCGTCTTTATGTCAATGTTTTTTTGAGGTTAAATCAACAATAAACCACTTTTGACAGAACAAATGAAGATTTTGAAATTAGATTAGATGGATCTTTATTTGTAATGAAAATTACAAATGATGTCGACAGTAATAAATCTAAATTATCACAGTGGTAACAAGGTAACAATATACAAACAAACACAATAAACCAAAAAAACAATCATTAGGTATCACATTTTCTTTCTTACAAACGAACTCTTCTATGGAATATATAGTTCCATCCAAAAGAAACCTTTTGACTTTCCTCTTGAAGGTCATCAGGGGCCTGTCATGAAACTCAGAAGGAAGTTTATATATAGTTTGGGGCCACAGAAAACAATGCCCTGTTGTGTGCGCTTCAGACGATGCACTAGAATCTGCAAGGAGTCTTTATTTCTTGTTTGATATTCATGATTTACAGAATTGGTCGGAAAATCCTTCCAGTTCTGATATGGAATAATGCCTTTGATTGGTTAATTCTTAGTATAGCGTCACCTTAAAGAATAAAAATGGAACCATGCCGAGCCGAGTCGCCAGAATTATCTCAAACAAAATGAAATCAGTGAATACACCAGTATTTTAGACATCTTAGATCAAACGCAATTTCTAAGGGATCAATTATACAGGGTGTTTCCAAATTCGACGTGAACCTTGGAGGACGTGTTAGTATAACTCATTTGATGTTCCAGATATTGAAGGTTAAGTGATGCTACATTTGTTGTTGGAAAAAATGGATTGAATGAAGTTTCGCGTATTGATAAACACTGTTTTTTATGGAAAAATTACCGTGCAAGCAATAGCTTGACAAGTGTTATTGAAACTATGTGATTGAGTGTGTTATTGAGACAACGGTTCAAAGGTGGCTGACTTTAAACATGGTTGAAGAACCATCAACGATGCTGAACGCTCTAGTCGTCCGAAATCCACTGTTATTTCAAAAAAGTCGAACGAAATGGTTTTTAGCAATCAAGAATTGAATTTGCTTGAGATAGCTGTGGAGTTGAAGACATCATCAGAAGGCATTGTATTCGCTATTTTGCGTGACCATTTTCACATGAGAAAGCTTTGCTCGAACTATAATAGAACATGTATTCATCATTGGAATTCTGAGTCAAAGAGAGCGCCAGCTGTGTAAAACGCAGTCGGTAAAAGGTGTCCGAAGCGACCAAATTTCAAACATCAGCAGGCAAGGTTATGGCATCCGTATTTTGGGACGTGCATGGTATACGTGCATTGAATATCTTGACTTATCTATGGTGTATATTACATAACGTTATCGGATCGATTGAGTGCAGACATTAAGAAAAGCCAATATCATCGCCAAAAATCGAAGAAAATCATAGTCGAATTGAACAAATTACGCTTGCAACTGTTTGACTACCCAACTTAATCTTTAGGTCTGCCTGTCAGTGATTATTGGCGTTCTGCAGGCCTCAAAAAAATGCTCCAATAAAGAGAAGTTTGCCGAGGTTGAAGCCTATTTCGAAAACAAAGATTAAATTTTGAATCTTATAGGAGAAAAGGTATTGAAAAGTTACTCTTGAAGGTGACTATATGTTGACAAATAAAGTTGAATTTTCAAGAATAAATATGTTTTTACTAATCAGGCCCGGAACTTCTAATGTGAAGTGTTAACGAGCACGCACAAGCTCCTAACTCAACGTCAGTGCACACATAGGTACTGCTATCTCTAGATTAGCCATTATTTTATATTTTCACATAACTCAGGAATTGATAGAGTCACATGTCAAGAACAGAGATATATGTGTTTCAGAAAAAAATATTCATTACATTGTTGAAAAAGAGTCCTTGAAATTTCCCTATCCATAGAGGGAGGAAGTAGCGGCATTCAGTTGCTCGATAAGAGTTTTATCAATTCCTTCGAATATCATGTTGAATACTTGGAAGGAGACGGAACTTTCCGGAAAAATTTCACATCATTGGCATAACTTCAAAAATATTTCCACTGTTATTATTAGGACAATTGGTATTTGAAATGAATAGGGTAAATTAATTGACTGATAAATTCTGATTGAATTTAGTGTTGAGTTTTGAAGAGTTGATGGATATTCATTACTTAATCTAATCATCTGATTTTTGATTGATCGTTCACCGAACACATCGCTCTATCTTCTTATTTTAGATACTCATTGATAGAATCAGTTCATCTCAAATTGGCCCTTATTAGGTTCCATGCCCCCGCCAAAATAACTCGATCTTCCATAATGTTTAATTTGTCGTTGATGTACCTCTTGCATGTACAGTCGCCGCCAAATATGTTGGCAAGAACTTGGTAGCGCACAAAACTGAAGGAGGAGCTAATGACTGACTATGAGTACCTAATAAACCGAAGCATTCCATTCAGTAGAATACATATAAAGCATAACGAATTTCATGTCATACTATCGTACTACCTGTATATCTTATTTTCTCAAATAAAAGTACCTTTTATAAATGTAAACTTTTTCTATCTTTTCTTATAATAAATGGTTCTACTCTCAATGTCAAATATTATCCTCTGATATTTTTTTTCATTATCTCGAATAATTCATTGCCGATTCAATTTATTTACCACGCCACTGAGTTGAGCAGTCTCGAAATCAGCAACACCCCAGAACCAATGCCGTAATAGTGCGAAGGAGATAGCATTATCTCTCTCTGCGCCTTAGATTTGCCATCTTATTTGGCGGCGACTGTACCTATGCTTCGTTTGAAAAACGAATATAATATTTTAATTGATATAAACTGGAATCAATAGCAAAGTGCTTCCAGAAGGTCAATATTAGACCATTAGATCAACTTTTCATTATAATTTTTTAAGATGCAAGCTTGTACTGAAAAACAATATAATTGAACAAACTATGTCATTTGAATAACTCGGTTGCTCAAGTTTCTTGGAGGATGAAGTGAAGGAAACAAACCTGAGCCTTTGCCATCTCACAATATCTGAAATATCCAATCTTGAAACACATAGTGACATAGCGATACATTCTGATAGTCAGGCTGCAATTAAAGCATTGAGCTCAAATATGATCGATTCTAAGATGGTATTGGAGTGCCGAAGAAAACTTAATGAAATGGGTAAGAATAACAGGGTCTTTTCCCTGTTCTCAGCCACTCGGGAATCAGAGGGAATGAGGAGGCCAACACACTTGCCAGAAAAGGAGCACAAACTCCTTTCATCGGCCCGGAACCTTTCTGTGTTATGGACAAATGTACCTACAAGAAAGAGTTTCAGGAAAAGGAGGCAACCGAAAGAGAAAAACTCGGGAGGAATCTTCCTGATTTGGATCACTCTTCGAAACTTTGACTCTACAAGATTCAAGAAGTATCTGGATCTTAGTAAGAATATGCTACACCCCCTCACTGGATTCCTCACAGGGCATTGCCTCCTTAGGAAATGCCTCATGAGAATCTAATGAAAAACGACGAGAGTAGATTCCTTGGGGAGGAGGAAGAAACTCCGGATCACCTGGTGACGGAATGCCTCGCCATCGCTAACCAACGCAAAACCTGCCTTGAACACTAAACTTATAGAAGTGATGAATTAGCCTCCTTGAAGCCATCCCAGATATTGGAGTTCATCAGAACTCTGGAAGGCGAGCTGTAGATCACGTTATGGAGAAAATCGCACAATGGACCATTGGGTCGCAGTGAAACGAAACCTCTTTAAGTAAATATAAATCTAATCTTGAAAACAAACATCTGAGTACAGAATGTAAGTCAAGGATTTACAAAACAGATGTAAGACCAGTTATGACATATGGCGCGGAAACAAGAGCTGAAACATCGGTGACATAGAGAATCCTAAGAACAACCGAGGTGAAGACCTTGAGGATATACACTAAACGATAGACAGAGGAATACAACCATTAGAGAAAAGTGCCGAATAGACGATGTAGTGAGGTGGATAAAAAGGAAAAGAATGGCAAGAAGGAGCAATGGAACCATTACTTCGACAGAATGAGTCCAGACAGGATGGCCAAGATTGTAAGAGACAATATACCTCACGGAAGAAGACCATTGGGACGCCCACCAAAACGATGTCAAGACTCAAGACAGCTGGCAATCTACATCCCATGAAACAAATACATGAGGAAAATAAACCGAAATTAAACAGGCATAGTGCCTTCCAAAAGAGGAAGAAGAAGAAAATATTTTATATCGTTTTGGAATTTAGCAAAGAAATATTTGATGAGTCCCCTAAATGTTTGTATTATTACGGTGGTGTTCTCTTATACTGCATATTTGTCATTTTTTTTTGTCTTCTATGTACATATATAATTTTTTTTGTTGGATACAACTAGGGAATAAGTTATCCATGTGAATAGTACATAGACATACAACTTTGCTGCTGCAGTTTTCTTCCGAAATTCGAGGCTTTATTGTAGAAAAACTGGTTATACATTTATGATTCGAAGTATTGTCCATCGCTGGCCACTACTTTCTCCCATCTTTTCGGCAGCGTACAAATCCCGCGTTGAGAAAACTGGTCATCTTTCGAAGCAATCGAATCGAGAATCGATCCAATTTTTTACTACTTCATAAGACTGTAAGTGCTCGTCAGCCAGGCCGTGTGCCATTGACCGAATCAAGTTATAGTCCGAGGGAGCAACGTCTGGAGAATAAGGTGGGTAGGGTAGGACTTCCCATTTCAACGTTTCCAAGTATGTCTTGACCACTTTCGCAACATGGGGTCGAGCATTGTCATACTGTAAAATCACTTTATCATGTCTCTCGTTGTATTGTGGCCGTTTGTCTTTCAATGCTCGGCTCAAACGCATTAACTGCGTTTTATAACTATCGCCTCTGTTTGTTTCAGTCGGTTAAACAACTCATAATACACTACGGTTCCACTAAATATTGAGCATAACTTTGGAACCGTGAATATTCGGTTTGGCCGTCGACGTGGAAGCATAGCCGGGATTTCCCCATGATTTTCTGCGCTTTGGATTATCGTAATGAGCTTACTTTTCGTCTTCAGTCACAATGCGATGCAGAAATCCCTTCTGTCTTTGCCTTGCAAGCAGCTGTTCACAAGCAAACAAACGCTGTTCAACATCTCTCTGCTTCAACTCGTACGGCACCCAATTACCTCGTTTCTGAATCATTCTCATGACTTTCAAGAGTCTCGAAATGACTTTTTGCGTCACTCCTAATGATCCTGCCATTGATCAAGTAAAGCCTCCGATTCTGCATCTTCGGAAGCTTTCACCGCCATGCTAGTCTTCGATGTCAAAATCACCGTTTTTCAAGCGTTTAAACCTCTTTCGGTACGGTCTTTCATTAACAGGGGACTCACCATAGGTATTTGAGAGCATTCGATGAGCCTCAGCAACAGATTTCTTCTTATTAAAACATAAAATTAAAACCTCCAGCAAATGACGAGAATTTGGCTAGTAAGCTGAAATGTTTAATCGAGAATAACTTTATGATACAGACACAAATCGAGTAATATTTCCATGACGTTATGTTTACAATTTCTCAAGCTTATTTTTATGACATCTACGACCTATCCATTTCGACTACCAATTACAAAACTACTATTACAATATTATTTCCAACGGTGGAAGCAAAGTTGTACACCTAATATATTATTTCATAAGGAGAAGTATCATTTCTCCTCCGAATAAAATATCAATAAAATATCAATCAAAGGTTTGGAAATTCATAAGAACCTGGAGATCCAACCTCAAATAAAATTTATAAATGATAGTTATAATTGATTGATCAATGAAAAATTTGCCTTCGCTTCTTTATTCCATCACTCGACGTTTCGATCCTAGTTTTAGATTTTCTTCAGGACTGTGAAATCATGGAATATGAAACAATAACACGCGCCAAAATGCGAAGAAAAAGTGTGTCGAAAGAGCACTAAATGATTGTGTCTATATCACTATCACACTTTGCACGTTACAGCATGTTTGAGTCTGAACAGAAGGACCACCATAGAAATTTAATAAATTCGACATAAAATGTCAGAGGAAACCCGTCTTGATGAAAACACAAAATTGAATATTCCTCTCATTTGATCAGCAAAGAATGAGATAATCAACACTACCGATAGCATTTCGAGAGTTTACTCAGAACGTTAGATCATGACTCACACCATCGTCCTTCTAAGTAACAAAGGTCAAAGCAATTAATTGTATGATTGCAGCGCTGTTCTTGCAATTAAACTGTTAGTGCATACGGAACCAGAATAAAAACTGTAGCTCCGATAAAAAACAATTTCGAACGACAATGAAGAGTTTCCATTAGAGTATCATTATCTGATACATGGGATAATTTCAAGGTTGGACGCTTCAGTCGACAGCTACTGTACGATGCGAGAAGTGGTATTCGAAAAGTCTCAATTTCGTCGAGAACAATACGTAGAAATAGATGAAAATCGAATCATTGATAAAAACCGAAATAATGAAAATTATTCATATTGATAAAGGAAAAAAATAATATAATAATAATAAAGTAATACCTAATAAAGATAACACCTCAATTATCAAACCAACTACAGAATCGATACCAAAGACTTCAAGGATAATATCAAGAAACTACGACCTGGGGAATTTCATGTCCATTTCACAGGGTGGGCTACGGTCCATCGTATCCTGGATTTTTACAGAGAACGGAAGGTACGATTTTATTAAAAATTTGGTTTCTTGGATAGTAACCACTGCTCTATCGATCTGAAATATTTTCAGTGCTAAGGTGTTGACGCATATAACAAAAAGTAAAATCTCGATATTTCAAGTAGAAACACACTGTATATAATCACTTTTTTCGGTATGGCGTAGCCTCTTGATTATTTATGTATCAACTTAGTTGTCCCTATCTCTAGCAGTTTTCGAGTAGTTGATCGATTTACTTTTTTTTGTACAAAACATAGCTTCAATTAAGCATTCATCACTTAGGTACTTGGAATCCTAGAAAGCTGAATATGAATTAGCAACATCCCTTGTATCATTTACGTATAATGAAATACATCTGTAATCATACAGGGTTGTGTAAAATCACAATGATCAACGAGACATGGCAGAATGATGAAATGTTTTTTTTTTCTTGAGAGGTTTCCTATTTAAAAGCAAGTTATCAACCCTATGTCACTCTTGAGATACATTTATTTTAGATATCCATGAAATGTTATGACATTTATAAATTTCACTATGGTGAAATTTCCAATAAAATCGTACCTTCCATTCTTTGTTAAAGTCCAGGGTACATTGACCGTGGCTCACTCTGTATATACGATTTCACATTATTTTAATAGGATCAAAACTGTTGAGAGAATTCTTGAGAAGTAAGAGACATGCCTGCGAAACCACAAGGATGAGGACCAGAAAGGCGATGAGGACTGGACAAGACCTAGTTGCGTCCTAATAAGAGGAATGGTGGTCTTATCAAAAAGTAAAAAAAACTCCAGATTTCATATTATGTATATAGGTTAACTATATATTATATTCCTTCGTGAATAGAAGTAGAATCATATCCAATGAATACCAAGCCGGAAGAAACCTGAAAAATCCGAATAAAATATTCATAATTCAAAAACTATGCGGTCTATGATTTTGCGGAAAAAATATAGATATTTAGTAGGTATCATGGAAGCCATTGAAATTTTCATTTTACTGATAGTACGTCGCCAAGTTTCAGAAGAATAATTAATTTATATACTAATTGACAATGAATCTGCAACACCCAGAAGAAGCTGTTTAAATTTTAATTTTTTTTTGGTGAAACATGGAAAGTAGGTACAGCAAGGAGTAAATGATTGAATTTGGAGAAAAAAATCGTGAAGGTTTTTTCATGTAAACAATGTTTTTTACTTAAATATTGTAGTAGAGTTTTTTAAATTTAACAACAAACCAGCTGTTCGAGGAGATCCAAAGTCGATATTTAGTTGTTGTTGAAATGCCTAGAGCACGTGTACGCAGAATTCATCGCCAACTAAATGAATTTGAAAGAGGTCGAATTATTGGTCTACGGGAGGCGAGGTTATCATTTCGAGAAATCGCTAACCGCACGAACAGAAATATTACTGTTATGAGATGTTGTCAAGCGTGGCTTGATAATGCCCAAAATAAAAGAAGAGTAGGCAACGGACGTCGAAGGGAGGCAAATGAAGTTTATGGTCATAATAGACCGATATGCGACAACTCGATCTTTGGCTGAGTGGTTAAGAGAACAAGACCAGACCATCATGTAACTTCCCGAACGGTTTACCGCCGGATAAGGTCTTTTGGACTGCAGCATTATCGACCCCATCTTGTGTTACCTCTAACGGTTGAGCATCGCCGGCAACGATAACAGTGGTGCAGAGAACTTCAACATCGGAATGTAGAATGGCATCAGGTCGTCTTTTCTGATGAATCTCGATTTCTCTTGGGTGCACATGATGGCCGAAGAATACTGGACACCGGACAATAGACGTTATGGTATGGGGCTATTGCACATGCAACTAGGTCACCTTTAGTCTTTATTCGTGGCAAAATGACAGCGCTGCGTTACCTTCAAGAAATAATGGAGCCATATGTTCTCCCTTACCTTAACTGCCTCGAAAATCCAATATTTCAGCAAGATAATGCCCGACCTCATGTTTCCAGAGATAGTTTAAGCTTTTTTTGAAGAGACTCATGTGAACCTTTTGCCATGGCCGCCCAGATCCCTCGATCTTTCGCCCACAGAGCAAAGGACGTCATCAGTAGAAGGCTTGGAAATTTACCCCAGCCCCCACGGACTTTGGCGGCTCTGAGACATGAAGTACATGTAGCTTGGGATAGTATGCCTCAAGAAGAAATGGACCATCTTATAGCATCAATGCCGAGACGTGTTGGGGAGTGTATAGATAATCGTGATAGACAAACACATTATCTATCTATCTATCTATCATTATCAACTTTATTGAAAAAATTTGAAAATCCTTCGTTTTTTCTACAAATTTCTATCATTTACTTCTTGCTATAGTATCTATGTTTTACCAAAAAAAATTTAATCTGAACAGCTCCTTATGGGTGTTACAGTTTCTTTGTCAGTCAGTATATTTTCTTCTCGGGATTCATATATCTTATTCCGGAGCTGGTAAGATCAATGGGACAATTTCTGTAAAAAATTTCACATGAATAGCTCCTTGAGTTTCCGACATTGACTTTTGACTTGTGATGGCAGATGGACGACTTTATCTTACAATTTTTGGATTCCTCTGATTCTAAAACGTAAGCTAATTCAGGAACGGAACGTTTGAAAAATGTTTCTCTTTGATCTATTTCAGTAATAACCAATTTCATAAACATCAAACTGATATAATGCGAAATAAACTGCTCCACATGAGTTAGGGAAATTAAGTTGCAAAAAAATATAGTTTAAATGAGATTTTTGTGATGAAAATTCACATTAATATGATTTCAAGTTGCAGGAAATGAAATTAATTTTAGCCTGTAGGTCTGCAGCGTATACAGGGTGGTTAAGAAAAATCGAGTCAAATAACGAAATTTTTTCTCAGAGAATTCAAGCATTTCAAGACTATCAAGACAATTTATGTCCTTCACAGGCATCAATAACAGCTTGACATCTTCTTTGCATACTACACACGAGGTTGTTGAACATTTCTTGAGGAATTTGGTTCCATAAACGGGGCGAAGCTCTCTCAGATCATTCAAGGATTCTGAGGTAGGTTGATCATTATCTAATCTTCTTTGGAGTATGCATGTTCTATGCAATTCAAATCTGGTGAGTGCGGAGGTATTGGTAAATGTTGAATACCAAGCTCTCAAGCATTCTCAACTATGGCTGCACGGCAAACGTCGTCTAATGGTTTCGATGGAAACTTGGACCCCATCTGCATTTTGAAGAGTATTCCGTAGCATTCTACACGTAAATGTAGGGTTTCTTCTCGCTGAAACGGTGATGAAACGATCCTGAGCAGATGTTGTTTTTCGTCGCCCACTAAGCCTTGGTCTTTCCAACACGGAACCTCTCTCCCTGAACCTATTCCAAAGTCGATATATCACACTTTGGCTGATTTGGAGCCTTTCCGCTACAACAACCTGAGATAGGCCATCCTGTAGCATTCCGATAGCCCTATTAGCCTCAGCGTTTGTTAATTTACGTCTTGGCATTTTCAGAAAACTCATTTCAAATCGAAGCCGTTGATAAACTGACTCCATTTCAAAATAAGAACATTCATGAAGCATTATGCAAAGAACCAAACTTCAGAAAAAAGGCGACCAGATTGACGAAATGTCGCATTCTGATTTTGGATCGATTCAAGTTTTTAAACAGTTTTAAATGATTTTACAGCGGTTTTCTCGAAGATTACATACTCTTCAAAACGATTGAATATCCCTAACTATTTTGTAGCAGTATATAGGTCCTAGCCTAGGAGATACACGGCTTATATTCCTCTGGAATTATTTCCGGCCCAATTCAAACAAATTTCATTCAAATCCGAAATCTCGGAATTTCAATTAAGCGCTTGCTCTACGATAACCTAATATATTTGGAAATGATGGAATTCTCTTGGACCCAATAAGAATAAACGCCAAATTACATTGAAATCAGATATGAATTGTAGAATCCAAGGCTGTTACAAAGGTTTGCGGACACACAGGCAGACAATTATGAATTCATTCTGCTTCTTCAAAAAAACTCTACATATTTTATCATGTTATTAATTATTATATTATTAATATATAAAATATAAATTTCAAAAAATTTCAATGAATATTCAGCAGCAGGATTCGAACTGGGAGTCATTCATTCCAAAATCTGAACGGAATTTTTCAATATTCATAATTTCAAAACTATGAGTTCTAGGATTTTGCATCATCGTAATGATTATTACCAATTTAATGATTATCTGAAGATAAGTCTCTCAGAAATTATGATTTCAATATTGTTTCCTTGATTTTTTTGTTTTGAAAACTCCTGGATCGTTTTCGTGAGCTAGTAGGGTCAATGCGGTATAAAAACCGATTTTTGTTTCATATTCAATACAAATATCTTTAATAGTTTCCAAAAAAAGCTGTGGAAGGAGTACGGCGAACGTAAGGATTTCTAAATATATCGATTTTCAGATTCCAAATGGTGAACTGTGAGAATTTCAGGGGGTTGTTGAAATTTTTTTTCTTGACTAATTTAGAAGTTGTATTATCGAAACCAAAAGAAACAAGTTTCATCTTACATAAATACATATTATGTACACTTGTGTCTTTCAGTTACTAGTACCGTCTTGATGAGTCATCCATGAAAAAAAAGTACTAAAGTCAAGTCTCTTGTTACACTGCTACCAAAGGTGTTTACTGCAATTTTCATTAACACCTGAGATATGAATACTTTCACAAGTAGTATTGATCATTCAGACGTCTCTACAGCCGCCTACCTTCTGAAGAAATATTCAGTTGGTTGAGTCCTCGTGTTACTTTTATGGAAGTGTTAATTGGGCCCAACGGCCAATATCTGAAGTGTTATTTCAGAGAATGGCGAGATCAATTATTATACTGAGCCACCTGTTTTCTCTTCTGAAAAAATCTTCTACCAAAAAACGCTGCAAATTTCACACCAAGGTTATTTTACACGTTCATGAAAAAAAATTACATATACGCAAAAATTTATAAGATATAAAATGAATCGAAAAGAAGTTCAGTGACTTTTCTAAGAATGTATATTTTGGAAACTATTTAGAACTGAAAAAAAATTACATATACGCAAAAATTTATAAGATATAAAATGAATCGAAAAGAAGTTCAGTGACTTTTCTAAGAATGTATATTTTGGAAACTCATTTTTTTAATGCTTCATACATCTATCGAAAATCTACTTCGGCAAGTAATTCTTAAGTAACAAAGTGAGGTGGAAATATGGTTGAACCTTCTACTGCAAAGGACGTGTAAACGATCACCTGTGAAATATTTGAAGAATATCACTTCATAATCTACCTATGTCCAGGAGTGGACGAATGCAGGTTGAAGAGAAGAAGAATCTACCTTTTGCAGCCTTTTGATGATTGTTCAAGATAAAAGAGCTCAAAAAATGGCTTGATTAGATTATTCTGGTTTTTTCGTGAGTTGATAGTTCTGGATGGGAATGAAAATTATATTAATTATATTGATGACACCTATTCCTACCCAGAATGCCTAAGAGCTAGCGGTTTATTTGAAATAACCAGTTTCACACAAGGCTGAAAATTTTTTTGGAATGCTTTGTAAACTAAGAAAAACTGTTCTAGTAGAATTCTCGCGGATGCGTTATAAAGTTTCAAAATGCCAAAAAAATTTTTTTCAATCAACACTACGATTTTGATGTTTTTTACAAACCTCCTAAGGTAATAAAAAGTTTCCGATCATTCTGATTCTTTCAACTATATGCCTGAAGACATCAAAGTTGTCACACTAGGAGAACTATACGACCTCATTTTCTAACTCATTTCCCACAAAGCTAGACAATTTTTGAATAATGCTTCAATTTAATTCATTGATTGCTTATCGATCCATTAGAAAGAGTTATTTATAATTCAAGTGGAAAAGGCATTGATGAACTTCCACGAGTTCAAAATTGAAAAACGAGCGAATTTTTGAACGAACGAGTGGTAGATTGAGCCTTTTATACGAATTCACTGAATTGTTGAAATAAATGAAATATTTACATAATTATTGTTTAGTGATTTTTGCATTAAGAAATGTTGGTTGGAAAACAGTTTTCTCTAATTCTGTGGTTATTCCGTTCATTCTTCCACATCTTGTAGAACAAAATCGTGCGAGAATATATCAGAAACGCACAGTTTTCATGGTTATATTTTATTATTCTATGTTGGTACTCCGAACTTTCCGCCACGGCTTTATCTGTCAATTCATCAATTTGCCTTAAAGAAATCAGTTCTGCCAACCAACATTTTTCAATGCAAAAATCACTAAAATATATTTATGGGAATATTTCATTAATTTCAATGAAAATGCATTGAATTAGAGAAAATAATGTATAATACTCATACAGAAGGCTCATTCTACCACTCGTTCATTCCAAAACTCGCCACTTCGTGGCTCGTTTTTGAATTTTGAACTCGTGGAAGAATATCAATGCCTTCTGCACTTGTATTATAAATAACTATTCTGAATCACAAATTTGACAGAAGAATTCGTGACAGAAGAGTTGAAACATGAACCATGAAATATGTGTAAAACTGATATTCCCGCACAATTTTCTTCTACACTATATAGCTGTTGAGACATGTTAACTTAAATAAATAAATAAGAAACATTTGGCAGAATGAGCGGATTTCCAACAGCATTAGAGAAAATACTGTTCACTGTTCTCGCACCCATCGATATACCATTATTTTGAGTGAAATATCTCCGAATAGTCAAAGTTTATCTAAATATACCAAGCAGAAAAAATGTTAGATGCATGAACGATGATCCAAAAGGCCTGACTTCATACCAGTGCTTTTCTCATTTTGGTTCATTATTTCCAAAAATATACCTACCTACTTTTGGAATCAGTCAAGAAAAATATTTTTTGATTGTTTGGAATCATTATAAGTGTTCATTTCGTTTGGAGAACTTTGAAATTTTTGAATGTGCTTAAAGTAAGATATTCTTCAAGAGGTATTATAAAAAAAAAATGTAAGAAGATTGATCAGAATACATAGCTTATTTATAGTCATTATTGAAGGTTTCTTCCGATGAAATATTAATTTCATAAGATTTACAATGTTTGAGATTATTCCATTTTTTATTTATTTCTGGTATAATCAATTCAATTTCATCTTCATTTACAATACGAATCCATATTTGATAGAACCAATTTTCCAAATAATACTCGAATTTATAAATAATTACATCTCATGAGATTTGGGTAGTCATTTATCGCATAATGAATGAATTCATATCATTATAGATTTGAATATACCAGATATAAATAATTGAAAACGATAATATTATAGAAGCATTGTAAAATTTAGACAAAACCTATGTTTTTTCAAAAGATTTATTTTCCGCTTTTTAAATTATTCGGGTATATGACATAGGATTAAATAAAAAAAACTCAAATAGTATAAAATTTGCAGTGTTTTTGGTTTCCTAATTCGACTCACCTAACACTTTCAAAGCCTGTGAATTCGATTTTCATTCCAATTTTTTTTAACACATCCATTGAAAATGCAAGATAAACATAACAAAATTTTTAGTGTCATTATCCAATGGCTGAAGGAATTATTTTCTGAAAGAAATTCAATAAAACAAACTTATGTTACAACGGCAAAAGACCAAAGCCCAGCCAAATATGTGTAATCCGAACAACGAATTCTCCAATTAGCGGCAAGATCAAAGGCAGTTGATATATTCGTGACAGCGCTCTATCTGATCCGTTTTCTTGACGTGACTTAGAGGCGGTCACAAGTTACGTTAGAACATTTGTAGGGGCTTCATTTTGATTAATATCTCCTATAAATCCAAATCCAAGAATTGATTTCTACATGATATCTCCTAATTCGATAATAAAAAAAAACAAGGTTTCAAGCTAAAACTTCGATATCTCGATATCTTCGAATCCATCTGACACTTGAATTTCAGGTGTATAAATATGAAGTTAGTTTAACGATGGAATGAAAATTAGGAAATGTAGCTTTCACACTGCGAAAATATAATAATATAACTTCTTGTAATCTGAACCACTCAATACTTCTCGGAGAACCTAATGTTTTGATTTTTTTTCGGTGATTTGTAGACAGTCGGGAAACGCCAAGATGCAGGAGATGTTTTTGTATATTTCAATAAAAAGATCAAAAGATCAGAATTAGATGAATGTTAATGTTATACTAATGCTATAATTTTGTGTAAATTGTTGTCATTTATAGGTATCAAATCACTGAATTAAAGCAGTGGCATCCACAAACAGAAGTTGTGGTCTAAATAATCTCTGTCCTCAATCAACAAGATATTATCTTTCAGACGAGATCTAATTTGCTCAAAAATGTTGAGCCAAACTGAAGTTACAGGCAATTCAAGCAGTCAGATTTCTCCCTTTCACCTACCCTTATTTGATTTCGTAAAATCGAAAGTGTCAATTTGAAAAGATAGAGAATTTTCCAAGGATTACTGTGATGATATTTTTTCTTCAACTTCATATAAAACATTTTCGAGTAAAATTCATTTTTCTACTCGACCGTAGCTACTACGCCCCCTAGCGGTAGAGGTATGAACTTCAAAACAATTTCCAGTGTGTTCTTTTGTTCACTTTAGTGTTAAATTTTTTTACCGCAAGTCTACGATGAGTGGATCCTGAGATATAGCCGCTTACCTCGCTTATTTGCCCACGCTGTGCAAATACCTACATGTTGGAGCCATATACAATCTGGAGCGCTTGAGGCTTGCTCCACCATCCATGTCGTCGTAGTCCATATTTTCAGGTTCCTTGGACATGTCTAGAAGAGGTATGAGGGTGAGAATTTCCTCACTATCTTAGTCACTATCGCCTTCGTTGGTGTTGGGCTGAGAGCTCTTTACAATGCGGAGTAGCTGTTTTGGGGCAGCATCCATTGTTGTGGTGATGGGAACCATACCCATAAACATATGAATCTCTTAATAAACACTGGCGACTTTGTCACAAGAGTGAGTAAAATCATACCCACCTCGTTTGTTATTTCCCATCCCCAACAAGATGGTAGCTTTTCGTATTACCCATTGACTGCCAAGTTCGGACTTGTTGGTAAGTCCTAAATGTATGGTACATAGTGGAATTTCTGGTGAGTGGTGGTCTGGCAATTTGGCACTTTGGCTTTTCTACACTAGTGCGAAAATGCGGTATCTCAGGTCATCGAGGTTGCCACGTGCGATGTTCCCTCCATAAAGATTCAACAAGAACTTCTTACCAACGTCAGCAATTTGAGCTCAAGCTGCCTCGGGAACCTTGAAAATATCCAAAATGGCGAAGAGGCCGTGGTTCATCTTTTACATCATATCACTCCTTTACAATACCAAAGGATGCTGCTTAGGTGTCGCACCCACTTATGGTACTGTTCTGGGGCAAGTGTTTGAAAGAGTGGGTAAAATAAAGGACGGTTGAGGTTTTTGGGAAGTAGACTTCTTTCTTTGAAATTCTCAAAGCATACAGCAGCACATAAGATCAATCTCTTCCACCGTAATGACTACACTGTCGTACTACTCGGAAACTGAAGCAGCATTATGTAAGTTTGAAACATCAGCTACTTCCTGCTTGACTCGGATCCCTTTGGTTTCCAGTTCACCCTTCAGCATAGTTATGAAATTCATCTTGTTTATGTCTGCATGATGGTGCGGACTGAGGTTGTCTTGGAAAACGCAAGTAGAAGGGTTCGTTAAGGAACGCTGATCACGTTCTACTGCGTTGGTACTTTTACTTTGGTAGCTTACCCCACTAGGATAAGCATCAATAACTACTATGTTGCTATGCTGATGATGCTATCCTGATGGCAGATAACGAGGACAATTTGCAGCGATTGTTATATTGTTTCCAGACAAGAGCCGAAAGCCTCAACATGCAGATATCTGTAGAAAAAACAGAACCCATGGTCATAGCAAAAGAGCCTACAAGATGTAAATTAGCTGTAAACGACAATTCCATTCAGCAGCGTATGCGATGTACATACTTAGGAGTCAAGATCACTAGCTCCAAAAACTTACAACAAGAAGTACGTACCCAAGTGAATAAAGCCTCAAGAATCTCTGGCTATCTGACGGACCTTATATGGAAAAATAAATACATGTCCGCCGATAGTGAAGTCCGTATATCTAAAACACTTGTAAGACCTATACTTCCTTACATAGGCAGTAGAAACTCGAGCGGACACAACAAAACGGAGAATACGATGAGGGCAGCAGATATGAAAATATTGAGAACTATTAAAGGGGTAAGCTTAAGAGATCAAATAAGAAGAGAAGCTATAAGAGAAGATCTGAAAATTCAAGATATAGTAAGATTCACGAGAGCTAGACGACGATATTGGAGAGACCACGTCGATAGAATGATGGAAGATCGATGGGCAAGATGAGTAAAGGATGAAAGACCGAATTCAAAGAGACCTCCCGGCCGATCTCCTAAAAGATGGCACGAAAGCTGGACATCTGCTTCCCAAGAGGCTGAATAGTAGAAGAAACAAGACTACGTCTTAAGAAAAGAGGAAGAAGAAGAACTACCAGCGTGTAGTCCACGTAGTTTTGGCTGACTACCTGGACTGTTGCTTATCAAGGAAGCATCTAGATTCTAGAAGCTAATCAACAGGGAACGAAAAATAAAAAAGTATGTTAATGTGATGGAGTTTCCGACTCAAATAGCTAATGATGATTTGTGTATTTGAGATTAAACCAAGCCACTATGATATTGCACATAAATCGAAAAATTCGATGTGATCAAATCTTCAAAAACCGCAATTATTTTGATTATCTCTCCAGCGAAAACCCAAGCTAGATACGCAAAGTTAATTAGACTTGTATATTCACAGTTTTCGGATTTGAAAAAAAAATAGGAATATTTTGATGAATGGCATAACATAAAATTTTCCCTGTAAATAAATATATGAATAGATAGCAGTTTATTTTAGAAAAGGTTCTTGAAATTCGACATTTTCATATCGAAAAAACTAATGAACTATCAAGGAAGCATCTAGAAGCTAATCAACAGGGAACCAAAAATAAAAAAGTATGTTAATGTGATGGAGTTTCAGACTCAAATAACTAATGATGATTTGTGTATTTGTGATTAAACCAAGCCAATATGATATTCCACATAAATCGAAAAATTCGATGTGATCAAATCTTCAAAAACCGCAATTATTTTGATTATCTCTCCAGCGAAAACCCAAGCTAGATACGCAAAGTTAATTAGACTTGTATATTCACAGTTTTCGGATTTGAAAAAAAATAGGAATATTTAACATATAAATTGTCAATAAATTCCAATTTTATTGGACTTGTCCGGCATTATGTATTCATACCATCATTCTAATTTATTTATTCGAGTTGCACCGTTATACTACGAGCACCATTTCATATTCTAGGAGTCTCGGCGATTACCTTTATAATATATGATCTCCCAAGAATTCTACAAGAAAATCCTCCATAATAGACGTAAATCTTTCTGTCGTGTCCTGATAATGTCCTTTGATGTGGGTTTGGAGTCTAGAATGATATGGGAATTGTTGGAAGTGGTATGAAAGCTCATTTGGTTAATTAAGATAAAGAATACTCGTACCTACCATCACATAATAAAAAAAAACGTATACTTTTTTCTCTATTTCAGTATCGTAATGAGTTCATCACAGTACTGAAAACATTGCTGTAATGAACTAATTACTGTATTGTTTTCAGAAAAATTTTTCGTTTTGTGGTTGTCTAAACTGATCCTATGAAATTTCAGCCCACGTTTATTGTCAATATAATATAAGCAGGGCCGTCGCTAGCCAAACTGCCGCCCTTGGCAGAGACCCCTTGTGCCACCATAAAAGAAGGTTACTCTACAGAATGCCAAAAATTAATATTGGATTATCGGGCTCAAGCGTTTCTACCGTCCCGGCAAAAATACAAATCGGAACCTTTTCTGGTATGGGATTTTTTTTTCATAAAAAGTATTTTAGGAAGGAAAAATTGTATTTTAAGTGTAATTATTTTTTATGGATTCAAATTTTAATCCGATAGATGATTTAGGATGAGTGGAATGCAATGAACAATAAACGTGCTCAACTGAATTTTTTTGGATAAATGATGAAAAATATGAATTGAATTCAGGTTTCAGATCCTTCTGCTGAGTTTTGACTACATATAACACTCGAACATTTCGTTTTTTTTTTCTTTGATAAAGTTAACATTTTTATTTCATTTTTTAATTTATACTGACACTTGCACAGGTTAAATGGCACACTTTATTTTCTGATGAAGATGACGATCCAGCTTGCATCTACTGCATTTCATTATTTTCGGCGTTCATCAGAAAATAGATCTTTTTCATTTTAGTCCTCAGGATCCAAGTCATTCAAGACACTTTTTTTTTGGTTTTGCAATTCTGTTTAAAGTTTTCCTTTTGAGGTGAGATTTACTGTATCAAATATAGGACGTGAGCATATTATGATATTCCATTGAAGATTTGTACTACTGGCGTCTATGTTCTAAATGAAATGCGCATCAAGAATAAAGTAATGAATTTCGTTAGTTTCTGTTGATAAAGAGATAAAACTTTACGTTTGTTATGCAAATTCTTACATCGAATATGTAACAATAGTATATTCTGCAACAAGTGGGGAAAGTCCAACTTTTCTCGCGTGTGTGGAAGTTTGTGGCACGAGCCTGAAAGGCGAGTGCCGCAAACACACGAGCGAGAAAAGGACTTTCTCCACATGTTGCACACTATACTTTTCCTACAACTGCACAAATTTCAATAAATCAAGTACTGGACTTGATTCAAACCAAAATGACCTTCGTTGACAGTATGTGCTAATTTATTGCGTTTCCATAGAAACGACTCAAAATCCCAATTTCATTGGTCTACCAAGGGAGGTGTGGGCAAAGTGCCGTGGAGAATAATATTTCCCATAGTATGCGCAATACATAGTTTTGCAATTGAGTAGACTATGCAGAATACGCTACTTCTCATAGCAGTTGTAGGAAAACACACTTTAAGCTTAAAAACTCTTGTTCGTGACGCGATCGTTGCTAGATTTCAACTGATACTATTTCCACACTCATATAGAGGCACTGCAAGAGATTACGCATATTTTGAAGAAGCGTATCAAACGTTCTTTTAACCTGTATCATACCTACCCTTGCATCAACCCTCCCCAGTCTCCCCTACTGCATTTTGGGAGTGAAAATTTCGAGATCTGAGACCAGAATTTTCTCATTTAAAAGTGATCTTAATGCTTCCCCTACACAATCTTGCTTACTATACTACTTATTGATTATATTCGAATAGAAGAAAATCACAGAAAAATAATGATATATTTTTTTTTTCCTTTATATGTGCTTGGCTACTAAGGCCATCTACACAGCGAACATTTCATATTTTACTATATCAAACTCATAAACCCCCACCAGACATACACAACATCCATGACCTAGCCAGGATTCGAACCCGGTACCTTCGGCACCACAGCCAACTTCTCAGTCCACTGTACTACCGAGGTAGTCAAAAAAAAAAAAAAATAATGATATAACTCGTAACATTTCCGTATCAGACGGAACCTGAGGTCATATCTGAACAAAAATTTGTATGCTCCATGAAGAACATCTTCATCACATTAAACGAGAGCTCTTAGTCGTTTGATAAGACTGTTTCAAATTCAGTTAGTAATTAAACACAAAAAGGACGAGTTTGTTTGGATTGAATGCTTCATTAAAATCTTGTAATGATTGAATGAGTCTATGTCAAAACTGAGCTAATGGTGAATTAATTCATTAATCAACGCCTTGACAAATGTGTAAAATATTATGTTTAATGTCTTTCCGTGAAATGGCGTCTACGGATAGAACGAATTTAGTCCTTCGAGCGTGACGATTCAATTATGGTATAAGACTGTCTCCAATTTGTTTCGAGGCAGTACATTTTTGCGGTATTGATGTTTATAACGAAATAATTAGGGTGAGACGGTTATATCAAAAACACTATGTCAATGGGTGTGGTACTTCACTTCCTCGTTTTATTTTCTACAATTTGTCTTCTATTAAATACGTTATATTAGGCAATTCCATCATCTCCTAATATCCCTTTGACCCATACTGAATTTGATGTATTGAGATCTTAGGAATTTCAGGAAATCCTTATTTCTATCTACTAACAACAATTCACATTCATAATTGGAGGGTCTAATTGGCTTTTAGTGACAGGTATGCGTATCGTCTTCTATTAACTATTTATTTATGAAATGTAGAGATACAAGCATAAAAATGCACAATCAATATTACATGGTAAGTCACAACAGCAAAAATTTACAAATAGGTATATAATATAGGACGTATTTTATACAAACTATTTCATAACATTTCAAGATGAAATTCCCTCAAGTCGTAAATTGTTTCCTTGAGTAACAAATTTTTCACCTTCCCTTTAAATTGAGTGAATGGAAGCGTTTTGAATTCTTGGGGGTAAAGTTTAATCGCAGTGTAGTTTGGACCTTGTTGGGTCTTCTATATCCTGGAGTGAGGTATCACCAGCGAGCTTTTTCCTCGAGTGTTATGATCATGGTAATTTGAGCCCGCTGGATACTGCTTCAGATGTTGGTGCACATAGCTCACTGAGGCAAGTATATAGGCAGATGTTATGATGAGCAAGCCCTGCCTTTTAAATACCTCCCGACAGCTTTCTGTACTTTTCATACTGAAAAGTACTCTAATGGCATTCTTTGGTTGTAGCAGGACTCTTGAAGCATCGCTGCACTGTCCCCAAATTATTATTCCATATAGGGCCTGACTATAGAAAGTAGAAAAATATGTGAGTCTTGGCGTTTCCAAATCTGATATCTGCTTCACCCTTCTTATCATGAATATCACGTTTGACAATTTTTAACACAAGTTATCTACGTGTAATCTCCAACTAAGAGATGACTGGAATTCAAGTCAATGAACAAGGTGTGCGTATCGTCTTCAAAAAAGTTCCCGTTGAAATGTTGAAGTAGATATCTACCACACGTTTCAGGCCAAATAATCTATTAAACCTTGAGGTCTGAAGGTTGTGAAGGTCGCCTCAGTAGATTGTGGCTTCTTGGGAGATGAAACTTCAGCAATCTTTCCATCGTTTGGGTGATCGTCGGCTTGCTGGTTTCCCATCCTGAGCGCTAATCTGTTGTGGTCCATTCTTTCCACGTGATCTCACCGATATCTTCTCCTCTTTCTTCCCCACTTCACTATATCTTCCACTGTTCCACTCGGCATATAGATCTAATATCAATGTTTCTCACTCTGTCTCTTAGTGTTTTTCCTGCGGTGGCTCTGAGAGTTTCATCTCTGCTGTTCTAAGGATGCTCTAAGTTTAGACTAAAAAATCAGCTCGGGTCTCATTACCATAGCTTAGGACTGGTCTAACACATTTTATATACGCACTTTACCATCAACATGTATTTGCTTGTTGGCCCAAACAACATTTCTCAGACAGCTAGATATTACTGAGGTTTGACTTGTGATGTCCTCTATCGGCTTGTTATTGTTATGGATATGTCAGCTCCCTAGTAGAGGAACTTCATTACTCGTTCGAATATCCTATGATCTATAATGACTTTACATCTTAAGGGCTCCTTCGAAAATGCATACATTTAGTTTTTTCAATGGATATGGCCATGTTGTATCTTCTGCTGATCTGATAGAACTTATGTACCGGGTTTTTCACCATAATTTGACCCCCTTTAACTCTGTAATTGGAAGAGGTACAAAAAAATATTTCCTACAAAAGTTTCACGAAATTTACTAGTGTTTTCTAAAATGATTTCACAAAATGAAATATATACTGAGTGGACAACATATTGATTGCAACTTCATTTTTTCAAATGGAACACCCTGTATATTTTTCTATATTTGATTAGATCTTTTTCCCCTGACTTCGAATATATAACATATGTTTGGTCTATCTCTCTTATTCTGCGTACCCCAGAGTTTCAAATTTTAAGAACCACCTGGCATGCTCAGTTATCAGTTTTCAAGTGGTAGACTGCGATAATTCAAAATGCCCTCTTTTGAGTTATCTCGTTGGCAACGATAGGACATACGTTTCTCACTAAAAATCGTAATTGGATGATTTTAATGCAACTCTATATATTCTCTCCTTGTAGCTTTCTTATTTTTATTGTACTTCACATAAAGTGAAAATAATTCAAATTTTTCCACTTCTGTGTAGTGCATATTCGATGAATAGTTTCATTGAATGACTAACGTATGTCATATATACCAACTCAAAAAAGTGTATTTTGAATTATCGGAGCCTTCCACATAAAAATTGATTACTTAGCTTGCCAGGTGGTTTTTAAAATTTGAAACTCTGTGGTACTCAGAATAAGAGATATTGATATAGATTATATATTCGAAGTCAGGGGAAAAAGAGCTAGTCAAATATATAAAAATATACAGGGTGTTCCATTTGAAAAAATGAAGTTGCAATCAATATCTTACCCACCCTGTATATATTTCATGTTGTGAAATCATTTTAAAAAACACTAGTCGATTCCGTGAAACTTTCGTAGAAAACAGTTTTTTGTACCTCTTTTAGCACCAAAGTTAAAGGGTGGGTCAAATTATGGTGAAAAACCCGGTACTTAACTACTTACTTTTGTAATTCGTCTTCAGTTTCTGCTAGGATAACTGGGTCATCCGCAAATATATCATGCTTATTGGTTTGCTGCTCAGTCTATAGCCCTTGTTCATTGATATTACAGAGGCTTATAACTTTGCTTCCTCCGTTTTTTTCCGAAATTCAAGGCTTTATTGTGAAAAAACCGGTTATACATTTATGATAGTATTGTCCATCGCTGGCTACTACTTTCACCCATCTTTCGGCAGCTTACGAATCCCACGTTGAAAAACTGTTCATCTTTTGAAGCAATCGAATCGAGAATCGATGCAATTTTTTACTTCTTCATAGGACTGGAAGTGCTGGTCCGCTAGGCCGTGTGCCATTGATCGAAACAATTGATATTCCGAGGGAGCAACGTCTGGAAAATACGGTGGGTGAGGTGAGATTTCCCATTTCAACGTTTCCAAGTATGTCTTGACCACTTTCGCAACACGGGGTCAAGCATTGTCATGTTGTAAAATCACTTTATCATGTCTCTCGTTGTATTGCGGCCGTTTGTCTTTCAATGCTCGGCTCAAACGCATTAATTGCGTTCGATAATGATCGCCCATGATTGTTTCAGTCGGTTTTAGCAACTCGTAATACACTATACCTAGCTGCTCTCATCAAATTCTGAGCATGACCTTCAAACTGTGAATATTCGGTTTGGCCGTTGAAGTGAAAGCATGACCTGGACATCCTAGTAATTTTCTGCGCTTGGGATTATCGTAACGAACCCCTTTTTCGTCTCCAGTCGGAATGGGATGCAGAAATCCCTTCCGTCTTTGCCTTGCACGCAATTGTTCACAAGCAAACAAACGCCCTTCCACAACTCTCGGCTTCAACTCGTAGGGCACCCAATTTCCTTGTTTCTGAATCATTTCCATGACTTTCAGGCGATTTGAAATGGCTTGTTGCATCACTCCCAATTTTTGTTGCGTTTGATACGAGTCTTGGTTAAGTAATGCCTCAAATTCTGCATCTTAGAAAACCTTCGCTCTTCCACCACCATGCTGGTTTTCGACGTCAAAATCACCATTTTTAAAGCATTGAAATCACCCTCGGCACGTTCTTTCACTAATAGCGGCCTAACCATAGGTATTTGAGAGCATTCGATGAGCCTCATCCACAGATTTCTTTATATCAAAGCAGAAAAGTAAAACCTCCCGCATATAAAGAGAATTTGGCTAGTAAGCCGACATGTTTAGTCGAGAATAACTTTATAATGCAGCCACAAATCGACTAATATCTCGATGGCGTTATGTTTAATAATACCTAAGCTTATTGTATGACATTTACGATCTATGTATTTCGACTACCATTTACCGATACAACTGTAAAACGGCGGAAGCAAAGATTTACACCTAATTTCATCCATGACAAGATTGAAAAGAAATGGATTAAGGCTATCCTATTTCCTTATGCCTGCTAGTGTTGGTATTTCTCCAATTGTTTGGTTGTCGACTCTTATTCTTGTTGCATTATCTACATTTAGATTCCTGATGACGTTTATTGTTGGGTTTGGTGTTCGTTTTATCCTCAATATTTTATCCAAATAATCAAAAATCTAAAATTCCCGATTACAACTGCTCTACTAATATCAAGTGTTCTGAAAGGAAATGGATAAGCAAATCAATATCTGACAACCGATTCGAAATTATTTTCGAATCGGAAATACAACCTTCATTTGGAAAATATGATGAAATCTCGAATAGCTTCTATGAAATTGCCGGTTCACTTACGTAGCATCCTGTTGGTTGGTCTGGTAGGTCGTCTCATTTTACTACCTTCAATTAATACTCAGGAAGCTTATCTGTTCGCTTCTGAATGATCGTGATTACCTGTGGAAGGGCCAGAAGGCAATCTATAATTGGTTCTGAAACAACAAGATCTTATTGGTGTAGTATCGAGATAAGCATCGATAACATCATTAATCCCTTTTTCGCCTCGTATTAAACAACAATAACCATGATCTTGAGAGGAGAATGATCGATCCATAATAGAGCAACAACCCGTTTTATCTAGCAATCGATGAAATGGATCTACACAGTCTATTGCCATATTCTGGACATCCGGTAAGTTTTGGTTTATTATTTTCAATTAAACTGGAAAACGGTTCTTTAAAAAAGAATATTACAGTCCGGAATGAGGAGAATTCTTCAGATATCTTTCTGAGGTTTGTCTTGGTAGATGGAGGCTACATTCTGTGTATAATTTAAAGATTTCCATCTAGAATTGTATGAATGTCTAGACAGTTTGAAATGCTGATAGATATTAATGTATAGAAAGGTTGAATATATTTTATCGAAAATTTGGTGAAACACAAATTTATTGTATCGCCTTCAAACTTGGACCTCGCAAGCCAATGAATGATTCTAATGTTTAGATGCATTATCAATGATTAGTTGCAATATTCGTCACAAAATCTCATATATGTGTTCTTTCTTCATCTTCGCAAATAGATAAGAGTGAGCTGGAATCATATCAGGCAATACGATGATTGTTCGAGAAAAATTGAAAAATTGTCGACTTTTTGTCCAGGAATTTGGTATCGTACGTTACTGTGGTTCAAAATCCATAATTTTTTTCACGAATTAGACATTTTTTGACAGATAATGTAAAATGTGAAATGAAGTGATGAAATGGAGCAATGTGTGTGAATGACATATGCCGCTGAAAGACGTGATGTTAGGCGGTAGTGCAACCAAATACTCGAAATGATGACTTCAGCAGTTTGTAATCGTCTAAAAAGCAGCATATTACACTATTCAAATCTGAAACAAGAAAAGCACTGACATGAAGTCAATAGCTTTTGAGCGCTCGTCATTCATGTATACCAATTGTATATCCTTAGATAAACAGAACTATATAAATATGGGTATTTCTTTCTCAAGATTGAATTGAATTTCATATGGTTCTGATGTTTATCGGGTGATTCTGTAGATAGTTTCTTGCTTTACGATGGTTCTGGTAACGCTTGAGTATTAGGAGTTATCTGCCAAACCATCTCCAAGCGACTCCATATGCGTTGAGAATGATTCAAAAACAATGAATTATGAATTGAAGTCAAGGGACGTTGAACATCGCCTGAGGACAACTACTTCAGCGGCGAAAAGGAGGGTTGTCTTCATTGCGACGACCTATTACATCAACCCAAAAAAAATAATGGGGACTGTCCGGTCAGGCTTCTGCGTCGTCGCCTCGACCGAATATTCACACTGCGGAGTTTATGCTGTGTATTGTGGTGGGACCAGGTCGGTATTATTTATTGTGAGCTGTTGGAACAGAGTGAAATCTACTATAGGATTCAATTGATGCAAATGAGCCGAGAACTGCGCAAACAACGGCTACAATACGAGCAGTAGGATGTTAAGGTGATGACAACGCTCGGTCTGACTTTGCTAAACCCGTTAAAACTCATCTGAAAACACTCAAATGGGACATCCTACCCCATCTGCCGTATTTCCCAAATATTGCACCGTCAGATTATTACTCGTTCCGGTGAATAGCACCATAGTATAAGGTTATACTATGATAGCACATAGACTGATAGATCAGCAGTTCCACTAAAAGGAAGACATCAAAAAATGTCTTGATTTGTGGACAGCCTCAAAAGATGAACACTTTTACCTTAACGGTATTCAAACTTTATCAAAAAGATGGGAAAAAGTTGTAGCTAAAAATGGGCAATACTTTGAATGATTCATATGTGAGCTTTTTTCAGAATGAAGTTGCATTTTCATGGAAAAAAAACAGCAGGAACAGCACATTTGATACATGTAAATTATCTGAAGCTTCTTATGTAAGAAATAATACTATCACACAGGATGCAGAGTTTATTATAACAAACACAGTTGAACTAACTACAGAATCTGAGTCGAAGTGATACCAGTGAAGGTCGGATCGAAATTGCAAGCGAATAGTTAGAGCGACAGTACCTTGGTATCTGCTCTGTAGACTGGGTTCGATCATAGAGACCCATGCGTGTGATTGATTCTGATAATTCTGGCCTCAACATGCTGTGCTTAGGATTCTATGGTCTCGGTATTGCAAGGGCTCAGTATTAAATTATAAATTGCTAACATACATATAGTTTCTTCTGCACTCACCCATATCACCGTTAACATTGAAAGTAGGTAGCAAGTTGCTTCCGAATATTCTTTTTGAAAATACATAAATAATCATTGACGAGATTTGTCATTGCTAAACACCGCAAGCAAGCTCTTTACCAAAATCCTTATAAAAAAAATTATGAAAAAAATAGTAATAAGTGAAAAACAACAAGGTTTCAGAAGGAATAGGTCGACAGTAGACGCAATTTTCATCCTCAGACAAATGATTGAAAAATCCATTGAATATCAAAAACCTCTGTTCCTTTGTTTGCAGATCTCAAAAGGGCATTTGATAGAGTTCAAATAGCCGATGTAGGTGATATACTTCGGGAACACAAGACACTTGTAAATTATATTAACATAATAAAGAAGCTCAATAAAGGTAACAAAATAAAAATCAAAACAACACAGGGGTTTACCAAACAAGCTCCAATACTATCAGGAATTTGCCAAGGTGACTTTCTGAGCATAATCTTGTTCAATTTAATTATGGATAAAATAATTAGCAGTGTAAAAAAAGTCTCCGGAGGATACAGGATGGGACAAAGATCCATAAAGATATTATGCTATGCTGATGATGCTATCCTGATGGCAGATAACGAGGACGACTTGCAGCGACTGCTATATTGTTTCCAGACAGCAGCCGAAAGCCTCAATATCGGTAGAAAAAACAGAATCCATAGTCATAAGATGTGAATAAGCTGTAAACGACAATTCCATTCAGCAGCGTATGCGATGTACATACTTAGGAGTCGAGATCACAAGCTCCAAAAACTTACAACAAGAAGTACGTACCTCAAGAGTATCTGGCTATCTGAAGGACCTTAAATGGAAAAACAAATACATGTCCGCCGATAGTAAAGTCCGTATATACAAAACAGTTGTAAGACCTATACTTACATATGCAGTAGTAACTCGAGCAGACACAACAAAAACGAAAAAAACGATGAGGGCAGCAGAGATGAAAATATTGAGAACTATTAAAGGGGTGAGCTAAAGTGATCAAATAAGGAGTGAAGCTATAAGAGAAGATCTGAAAATTCGAGAAATAGTAAGATTCACGAAGCTAGACGAAGATATTGGAGAGACCACGTCGACAGAATGATGGAAGATCGATGGGCAAGATGGGCAAAGGATGGAAGACCGAATTCAAAGAGACCTCCCGGCTGACCTCCCAAGAGATGGCACGAAAGCTGGACATCTGCTTCCCAAGAGGCTGAATAGTAGAAGAAACAAGACTACGTTTTAAGAAAAGAGAAAGAAGAAGAAGAAGAGATTTGTCTATTACAATTCGAAATAATTGTGTCAAAGCTGCCTAGGTCACAGCCCGCCACTGAACACCTCAACCAATTCATCCTACGGCCATGCCCGTATATCGTATATTGGTGACACGTTTTCGGATTTTAATTTTATGAATCATATATTCGGTTTTATGCACCGTTCAAGAGTTACTTGACCCGATTGAAATTTTGTACGCGCGGTCCTGTCCTATGCCGAGTCAATGACACGGCAGTTTCGGCATTGTTTTCACGACCCGCGAACATTATCATTAGCGGTCAGGGACGGGTCCACTCTCGTTGGACCGATCAAACTTGTCGGGCGTGCGTCAGAAAAGACATTTATTTTCGGTGTCTTTTCCTCGACACGTATTATATTGACGAGTTTTTTTCTGCTCCATCGGAAATAACTCGATGATGCGGGTTTTGCGGGAAAACATTTTCAGGTTGATGCACAGGGCGGCGGAAAAGTGGTCTTTATTTTTGAGCGCTCACCTCCCAACACTTCGCTCTATCAATGATTGAATGCTTAGTAAAGGTGAGGAATATTACAATTGTTCCAACTTTCGTCGAAGGAAAGTTCTCTATGATTCGTTTTGAAAATTAAAATAGTTATTTATGCAACAAGTGCAAAAAGTGAATGTTTATCATTATTATTTATTATTATGTGTTGTCCAACTCGGCCTAGCGGCTTCGTCGGACAATTTCACGTCGAGTGCAATAAACAATTTTTGCACGAGTTGCATACAACATTTTTTCTACGTTCATGCAATAAGCAAAAAATGATGTATTGAGGTGCGGCACTAGGTGTAGGAAAATGAAAAGCGCAACTTGAATACTTTATTATTAATATCGATTTGCATTGAAGCAGGAACTAATAAGTTACGAACAATTTAACTCAAACTTTATTTTTACCCTCAATGTTGAAACTGAATGAACAATTGGTGCAATTTTCAATATGAATATTTCGTGGTGAAGTACTTTTTAAATCCACTTCTTGATTTGTTACTGCTGTAAACGTACTAGTACTTGGTAACTGTACATCGTTATTTCCTTCAGGCTGAAATATTTGTTTGTCATGATGACAGCACGTTGAAGTAGAATGACAGATGAGTGGAATAAAAACTTTATTGCACTAGTGCAATAAAGAACTTCTTTTTCCACTAAATATAGTTCAATAAAGTTTGGCTTTTTGCATGAATGTAGAAAAAAAAATTAATGTTTTGCCTCTTTTGTAATAGTTTTTACTTATATTTTTAGTAAACATCAATGCTTGGTTGGGATAATATGTAATATATTTTTTCTGCCAAAAACGAAAAGTTACAAAAATTATAAACTTTTTTCGCAAATCAAAAATATTGAAAAATACTACAATAAAAAGTAGATTATTTTTTGAAGAAATAATGTCAAAACACTATAAATATTGGTGATTTGTGAGAAGAAATATCTCTCATTTCGTTTCCTCTTAAGTTTGTTTATGGGCAAAATCCTACTAGGAGTTTGGAATGTCAAACTTGTTTGAAATATCATCATGAATCGTTTAACATCAGAACAAAGCTTCGGAATTGTGGAAATTTATTTTGAAAAAACTCAATCTGTTCGTAAAGTTCATAGAGCACTTCTTTCATTTGATTTTTTTCATATGTTATGTACGTTAGGTACGTATTCATCAATTAAAAATGTCAACAAAAATCTTGCTCCAAATTTCTGCCAAAACTGTTGATATTATGTTTTGTGCCAAATATGGCACAACTCGCGTCAATACTATTAAGTATCGATGAGGACATTTTACGCATCGAAGACAATAGTTTGTTTGAGATCGGTAGTTCTTAAGGTTAGTGATACTCAAAGCGCTTTTTGCGCGATACTTTTTAATTAATCTACAAAATAATCATTCAAAAAATTAAAATAGTCATTCGTGGCTTCAATGTTAATGCTGTGTAGGAAATGCAAATTTTTGCATACTACGGAACGTAGCGAGTTGCAACAACAAATGTTGAATTCAGCAGCAGTTTCTGTGAATTCAGGAACTCTTAGATATAGTACCTAATAATTATTCTGATATTTATGATGTTTTGGATGAAATACAAAAACCAACTGTAAAGTATTTTCATTCGTCCAAGTTCCGTATCTTGAGTAGTGTCCTCGAAGAAAGAATTTGTGGAAGGAGAAAAAGTGCTAAAAGCTAAAATTCAGTTTTACCAGAGAATAATGTGCAAAAATCCGCATGACTACATTTATCGCTCTCCTATGCCATAAATACACAAAGCTAACTAGAAACTCTTATCTGAACCGAGCGAATTAGGTAGTTCTGTATTGTTTCGAACTGGTGATAAGCTATCAAGCTTCCTGCAGAGGTCAACTCGTAGAATGTTGTGACGGTTTTGTACACAGGCCATGATGATATGACTGGCAATTCCAACCATGATAGAAGTGACACAGAATGATGTCGAAAGCGTTGAAAATTATGCTTGAAATTCACAAGGTTAATCGAGGGTATGGTCCGTAGATCGCCGAGAATTTCAAAGGGGTTATTGGTGGTTTTCAATATTCCATGAAACCTGCTTCGTATACATACAGAGTGATTCACTGCGGTGGCCTACTAGACGTTTATGAAAAAATAATTTTGTGCTGAAAATTTGCATATTGGGGTTTGAGACAATGATTTTTCTCCCTAAAATATTTTAAGATCTCCAAAACTCCCGGTTATACCGGAAACAAACTACTTCTTCCTTATTTCAAATGACACATCATTTGCTATCATTAGATAGCTTAAGTGATGACAATTTCAGTTATATACCATAACTTGGGTAAAAACTCAACAGTTCATGAGTTGATGAGATTCTTATAAAGAAAATGGTTGCGAGGAGGACACACATATTTTTTAAATATTTCAGCAAAGTTTTTTCGAACTATCTATTCTTATTTTCTGTTTTGCCAATATGTAGTATTGTTTGCGGTTTGGACCAAAAGTATAATGGGTGTTTATGAGAAGATCATGAACTTGGACAACTTGAATTAATCGAAACTCAAGATTTTTTAAAAACAACCTACACTTTTTACTTTAGCAGTCCATTCTACATATAAAAAACCCGATACCTAAAATGAAAACTTGAAGAATTATCGAGAAAAAACATGAATTCAAGGACAAACCGCAATTTGTAACTGAGTGGAGTAGCCTGTGACTTCAGTGAGAAATTCTATGAGAAATTAAAAGTCGATGTTTCGATAACTGAATTTGACATTTCAGGAATTAAAATTCCTGCCACAGGTCAACGGAAATAGTATATTGTGCAACAAGTGAGGAAAGTCCAACTTTTCTCGCGAGTGTGGAAGTTTGTGGCACGAGCCTGAAAGGCGAGTGCCGCAAACACACGAGCGAGAAAAGGACTTTCTCCACATGTTGAACTCTATACTCCTCTTACAACTGCACAAATTTTAATAATTCAAGTAATGGACTTGATTCAAATCAAAATGAACTTCGTTGACAGTATGTGCTAATTTATTGCGTTTCCATAGAAACGACTCAAAGCCTAGTTTCATTGGTCTAACAAGCGAGGTATGGGCAAAGTGCCGTGGGGAATAATATTTCCCACAGTATGAGCAAAACATAGTTTGAAATCGAGTAAGCTATAAAGAGAATACGCTACTTTCCAGAGCAGTTGTAGGAAACATTTTTTTTTTGGTGCCTGGGATTTCAGAGCTGATTTTAACTATATTTGGGACGCTAAATCTGTACATCCGTTAAATTCAGTATATTCATTTATGAGAGTTCTAAAATTATTATATATTCATCAATGTAGGTACGATGGTTTTATTGTCTGTAATTGAGTAAATATAGTTCAATACCACTAGTTCACTCAACGAAACTGAAAGAGGATTATAATGCCATAGCTTTGGTCTTGCAGAAGATAAAGTATCAAGAACATCAATGTATGATTTGTGTATACTTAAAAATGGTAGAATAGGCATAGCTTTGATGATAGCCAAACTTCGGAATGAAGACGTCATTTGAAAAAGAAAAAAATGGTAAACTTCCTTCTTACACGAATTATCCTTGTTTCTTGAGCCTCTGGGATAGTATGAACAAAACACACCACTGGATTAAAAGAAATTGGCCTCAGAGAGAAAACATGGACGTTAGGGAAAAAATTTCATTAACGACGCTTTGATTAAAAGAGAAAAAATCATCCTTCCTCCGTTACATATTAAGTTGGGCTTAATGAAGCAATTTGTAAAGGCTCTTGATAAGAATAGGTTGAGCACAGAAAAACACAAAGCACGGATATTCGATGGTTCACAAATAAGACAATTAATTGAGGATCCTAACTTCATCAATTCAATGACTCAAATTGAACGAGAAGCTTGGACATCATTTGTTGCAGTTGTAGAAAATTTTCTAGGCAAACATAAAACTCAAAACAATGTTGAAATGGTTAACAAGATGCTTAATAGTTTCAAATCCTCGGGGTGCAATATGGGTATGGAAATTCACTATTTACACAGCCACTTAGATCATTTTCAGGAAAATTTAAGAGACATGAGAGAGGAACAAGGTGAAAGATTTCACCAAGATATTAAAGTTATGAAGGACCACTGCCAAGGAAGATGGGACATGCACATGATGGTAGATTACTGCTGGAGTTTAAAAAAGAACTGTTTAAAAAAACATTCAAGACTGTCGCTGAAAAGAAGTTTTCGAAGTGTTGAGTGAGAATTTGATTTCTTCAATTTTTTGTTTGTTTGTGAGTACGACATAATATTGTATTTTGTATAACTAAAATAAAATTACGTATTTCGTTTTGTTTACATTTACGGATTTGAGTTGAATTAATATATGTATAATAATTTATATTTCTCTAAAATTGTGGATCTTCAAAATTTGAGATCTTAGTTAGGAATGAATACGTTATTTGAATTTAGAACATCAAATTGATATAGAATCAGCTCAAAAAAAGCTGTTCTCCTGTTATTGGTAATTGAAAATTTTATTAGTACATGGATTCTCAACAATCCTAACGAATATTCCATTACAATTTATGAAATTCAATTATCGAAACATTGACTTTTAATTTCTTTATATGTTTTCCGGAAGTCACAGACTACCCCAGTCACTAGATCTGAGCTGGAAAATAGAAGAAGAAACAACAATTGTTTCGCTACAAAGTAGCTTCTTGAGATTTTACATTTTGAATTACAATTATTCAAAATTTAAAGTCTTGCTAAAAATTCTGGCTTGATGATCTTTCATCACAATCTAAAAACAACTTGTATACTTATTGCTCAGATTCCTTGAGATAATGATAATTCCATGATAATTTCTGACGAATGAGTAACTGCTCGCTCACTATTCCGATAAATATTAAAAATTGATTCGAACTGTATCGAAAATTATCATAGAAAAAACATTATAGAAAATGTGGGCCCTATATGATCTAGATATTTATGTAATAATTTGAGTAAAATATACTCAGGTGGGTGTGGCGCATAAAAAGCGACCTTAACATTGTACTTTGTGATCTTGATCTTTGATCTTGTCAGGCTATCAATTATCTTTCGTAGCACTTAATGAATTCAGTAATTGTAATCAGAAAGTGAAGCATGGTAATTGTCGTTATTCAAATGAATAATTAAGCTATTTTATGACCATCAGATACCATCTGCGAAAAACATGCTTGTATCTACATCGGGATTCCTGAAAATTATGTCTCTGGAAAATTCTTTTTCTATGGATAGAGGCAATAAGGAAAATCCAAATTTTTTATAGTTTGTGAATATGTTTTTTTTGTGTACTGGATTTATGATTCAATCAACTAGTATATCAGGTTTTTTGTAAATTATTTTCTCTGAGTGTTGTAGCAGGAAAAAATCAATCAATCTATTCTAATATATTTTTTTCCATAATTATCGAATACATAACAAGTTATAAGTATTCAAAAAGTTTAATAGGAATTGATTGAAGACCTCGAAATGGAACCGGGGACCTTGAAAACTTGGATTGTTCGATAAGTTGGGAAAACTTTTAAGCATTGTTTTGTGCTGATCTATACCTACTCGAGACGTATGTCTACAATGAAAATACTCAAAACCTTTGACATATAATTTTCCTCAGTGTTTCTAACATACCTCTTCAACTCCATTCAGGATAGCTCATTTCCAAAACTCACTTTATATTTTCGTAATGCGATTTGTTGTATTTATAGTTTTCACATAAAATTGTATGGAAGATCATTGTGAAGAATTGATTCATCGTGTAAATGCCATTTGAAGAGCATATAATATGGCAACGACAATGACCAGTACTAATTCGACTACATAAAATTTTCCTAGGAAGATTGAAACCTGGAACTTTCTTTGAAGGATCAACGATTAGACTTAGTAGAAGTAGAATATAAAACAAAAGACCAATTGACCAAACAATTGTTGTGAAAATATATAAAGCGGAAATAAGTTATTTTACTTTTTAATCATCAATATAAAACAAATACAAACACTTCACAACCAATCTAAAGAATTTTCAAGTTTCCGCAGGAGATGGTGCTTCATTACCCCAAAGTCAAAGCAAGTTGAAAATTCTAGAAAATATTAGCCCCAAAAATGTTCAGCATACAATTTTATTTTTGACTTAAGATTAATTATTCAAGTACTTGTGAATTTATCTAAGCGTCCGACAAAACGTAATGATTAGAATAATCAAAATCTCCTATATCAGTAATTTATTAAATTTCAACTGGTGTACTCGTACGTGTTCATATCTAAAGACTTAACTCAAATCTGAAAGAGAGAGATTTCAGCACAATAGCTATAAAAAAATTTCCATTAAATATGAGTATTTCAATTCTCTCACACAATTTCAATAAAACTATTTCTACTATGAAGAAAATTAAGTAAAAAGGATATAATAAGCTTTTATATACCTAACTGAATGGTACAGACATATAATTAACCAAAACTTTAACCACCATTATCAAATTGAATTCAATTGACGTTATGTTTCCTTTTGCAAATTTATAGCTCAACACTCATAAACACTTTTATTACATATGTATCACACGTAGAATAATAAAACTTACTTGACCCTAGAAAATTGCAATAAAATATTATATACAACTTCCTTTCCTTCCAATCTCTTGGGAGTGATAGTTTGCATATGGAGAAATCTTATAAATAAGTCATGAAGGTAGCAGATTCAAGAATTTATCATATTTGAAATGATAACATTTTGGAGCGAAATTTCTGTTTTGAATTATACAGTCCCTATTTTATTTTCTTATTATCAAGTTTATTCGACTTATTGTACATTGTGTTCTCTTCGGTTGCTCCTTCCTTGAACAGTTTTATTTAGTCACAAAACCTTTTTTTTTTCGAATTTTATTCCGGAAATAATCTAAAACGATGAGGTCCACCTCCCTGACGAAAATTCGATTCTGTTCGTCCGTGAACACTTCAAACTCTAGAGCGGAAAAATAAATTTTCCAGTATAAGAGGGGTCTACACCATTTCATTTATTTTATTTATTTATTTAAATAAAATAAATGAAATGGTGTAGACCCCTCTTATACTGGAAAATTTATTTTTTTTTATTTCAGCGATTAGTTCAAAAATTATTACGCTTTATTTTACGCTGGAGACTATCGATTTATATGAGGTTTTCAAATGAAAATGTAAGTCATTGCGGAAAGTCTAATTCCTTAATTTTTTTGAAATAGAAAAAAATAATGGAAGATGAATTTTTTATTGGAGGATAAATATAGGCATAATATAACTTTCTGAACACAAATTTGTTCTTTAAAAATAATGAATTAACATAAAATATTATACAAAAAGTCTAGTTTGAAGCTAAATTTTACAACAAACCAGCTGTTCGAGGAGATCCAAAGTCGATGTTTAGTTGTTGTTTAAATGCCTAAGGCACGTGTACGCGAAATTTATCGCCAGCTAAGTGAATATGAAACAGGTCGAATTTTTGGTCTACGGAAGCTGGGCTTGTCATTTCGAGAAATCGCTGACCGTACGGACAGAAATCCAACTACTGTTATGAGATGTTGTCAAGCGTGGTGTGATAATGTCCAAAATCAGAGAAGAGTAGAAGGGCACAAATGAAGTTCTACTTATGGCCAGTAGAGACCGATATGCGACAACTCGATCTTTGGCTGATTAGTGGTTAGGAGGACAAGGCCATCCTGTAACTGTCCGAATGGTTCACTGCCGGATGGGGTCCTTTGGACTGCAGCATTACCCTCTACTGTGTTACCTCTGACAGTTGAGCATCGCCGGCAACGAACTTAGTGGTATGGAGAACGTCAACATAGGAATTTGGAATGGCATCAGGTCGTCTTTTCTGATGAATCTCGATTCTCCTTTGGTGCACATGATGCTCGAAGAAAAGTTAGACGACGTCAGGGAGAAAGACCTGAACCTCAGTTTGATGTTGAGCGTCATGTACACCGAACAGTAGGCGTTATGGTATGGGGCGCTATTGCACATATAAGTAGCTCACCTTCATTCTTTATTCTAGGTAACATGACAGCGCTGCCTTACCTTCAAGAAATAGTGGAGCCATATGTTCTTCCTCACCTCAACCGTCCCGAGAATCAAATATTTCAGCGAGATAATGTTCGACCTCATGTTGCCAGAGTTAGTTTAAACTTTTTCGAAGCGACCCATGTGAATCTTTCGCCATGGCCGCCAAGGTCCCTCGATCGCCCATGGAGCATGTTTGGGACATCATGGGTAGAAGGCTTGGAAATTTACCTCAGCCACCACGGGACTTTGGCCGCTCTGAGACATGAAAAAATATATCTCCAGCGTCATACTAAGTTTAAAATGTACGAAGAGATTGAAGAACTATTACCTACCTAATCTTTGCGTTTTCACAAAACCGACGATGGTATAGAAGCTATTTAATGTAGATGTAGCTATGAAATAATATTCTCAAGCAAAATTTCAAGGTGTTCATCTAAGTGAATTCATAGAATGTTCAAGAAAAACACTTATAGATATTTATAGAATATCGAAAAAAAATGAGAAACATAACTGTATATGGGTACTTATATATTTTTTTTCTACAAGGGCCCAATTGGCTCATGAATGAACAAGCGCTCAACTGCTGACTTCAGGCTACAACTTTCCTTATATTCGAACAGCTTTTGTTACAAAGTAAACTGCATAATTTGATGGTAAAAGTTCTTAATTCGAGAATCAATTGGGATATTATTCTCAATAAAATTTTACTCGAAACAACTTCCATTTTATTTTCATCTTATCTTTCAATGATTCATCCTTTTCAAATAATGTGACAAGTCTTTTCAGAGATTACCATTCAAACGGAGCTGTGCTGTGGGTAAAACCTAATTGAATAGAATTCCATGATCATCATCATTTTAAAGGAAAAAAAGGTATAAAACATAAAACTTTAAGATTACCACCGTATGAAACTAAGCTAATCTGAATACTGCATTCCTTATACAACTGCAGTCATGCATGTAGGTCATTATGGACCTCACTTCGAAGTATTTTCAATGATGCTGAATGGTTTGTGAAAAACTCTAGAACATCTAGTGGTCCTAGATGATTAAATCGATGAATTATAGTTCCTACGAGCAGCAGGTATGTACGTTCATCCTAATGGAAACTAGTTTTGATGCAATATCACATAAAATTGATTGTGGTATTTATCTCGATAGAAAATTAATGACTCCTTTCATGAAATAAATGTCGAATTATTTACATTCTCTGGGGAGAATGAAATTCCTATATCGATTGATACTAAGATGAAAATTCTCCGATTGAATGATTTCAATAGGTTATTTCTCAAAGTGAATTTTCAAAAGGACTAATTATGCGACATTTTACCGTTATAAGAGAACTTATAGATAGTGGTCTGTACGCTGATAGTTCTATAGAAGATTACCTCGAAATATCGACATATTTGGTAGAATATACTCTAAAATTCCATTTGTGATGACTTTTCCATAGAATAGACTCTATCCATAAAAATCTAACACCCCCACGTGACATTTTCGTGATCTGTCAATATTTTCCCAGAGAAAAAGGGACAAAAATAATGTTGCTAGAATGATTGAATGATCAGTAGCAGTTAGGAATATTAAAATAGTTTCAACTTTCGTCGAAAAAAGTAATTTTCGAGTATCTCAATGAATTTTGACAAAATTAGAGTTTTGCCTCATTTTTTATTATGTTTTGTGGGATTTTTCTCATGAATATTCTTAAAATACATTAGTGCTTCCAACGGATACCATACAAACAATTCTTTTGCGAATAGGGAAAAGTTACTAAAACATCAATTTTTTTTGTTCGCAAATTGAAAATATTGAAATACTGCAAAGTAGATTATTGCTTAAAGAATGTATAAATGATATGTAATAAAGGATGCTTTGTATTTTAGTCTGTGAAGAAGGTTTCAATATAGTGCCCATAGTTTGGAAGAATCAATTACGGGTATTCGACATTTAACAGATCCTGATAATAACTTCTTATGTCTACTATCGAGTAAATGAGGGGCATACGTTTTCAGTGGAAACATCGTTTTTAAAGTGGGAGAGTTTGTATATTGACATCATATCAACACCTTATAGATCTACATATTTGAACAAGCAATTTATGGTGGTTACTTCTCCAATATATTTGTATAATATTTTCAGTACTATTTAAATTAGAACACCCAATACCAGTTGAAATATGCTATCATTTGCATGATTCATATGTAGGTACATGATTCATACTTTTAGATAAGTAAACCATTTTTTTTTGTCATATCGGTTTTTTATTATCCGCTTTTCATGAAATAATCATAGGAGGTGAAACATGTTGGTCACATCATATTGTTTTATCATTATCAGACAATCTGTGTAGGCTGTTTGTTATACATAGAATTCCTTTAAACTTGATAGAGATATATTACTTCTAAACGACAGAACTTGGAATACCGTGGTCCGTAACAGGTGTTTCGACGTCTTTGACTCTGAAACTCATTACAGCAATTAAGTACTATTAAGTAATATACTTATATTGTCCTGTATTGGGTTCCTGAGACAAAGACGAAAAGTATCAATATGAAAATCCTAAAAAGTTATTATGAATTGAATTTTCTTCATTAAATCTGAAAGAATTATTGTTGTACAAGTTTGACTTGAAATTAAGTCAAACCCAAGTCAATCTTTCTGACGACTGAGTCAAATCAAACTGGACAATAGTTACAGGTTCGAGAATTCAAACTGTTCGTCAAAATATTTTGAAAAAATAAATATTTATATTGAATATAGTAAGTAGGTACAACAAATACCTGCATTAATTTAAAACAAAAAGAAAATACATTATTTCAAACTTTTTAATCAACTCCAACTTGTCTTCTCAAAATTCTTCGTGAAAAGTAAAGTTCTTACTTCAGTACTTCTCACGAATTGAGTGAATGCTGTGAACAAGAAATCTGGCACTAGAGCCCCCTACTAATAAAAATTATGAGTACAATAAAACAAACCACAAATTTTAACTTTAAGAATGAAGGTGCTGCCGTCCAAAAACTATTTTGACAATTTTGGATCCAACGTTTTATGCTGTTACTACTACAACTACTACTTGACCCAGAAGGTGTTGCTTCCTGCTGAAATTCTACTCCATACAATTTTTTTTTGGCTCTTCATCAAATGTCGTTGAAGAACTAGTTCCACTATTGGCAGTTTATACCGTTGTTCTTTATTTTTACATAATTTGCATTTCCCGATTTTCATTGTTTTGGAATCGCCTGCCGCAACATCGAAAAAATCTGTATATTTCTTCTTGTTGATTAATTTTGCCTCGTCTACATATTTTTTTCTCATAGTTTTTGAAGTGTGCCGTCATTGAAATTTCAATCCTCCAATACCAGGAGCCTTTTGGTTATCTGCGCCGTTTAATGGAACACCCCTGAAAAAACCAAGATAATAACGTGCGTTCATTTACATTCGTGGTCAAGAGTGCTGTGGAGAAATTAGAGTTAATTTTCTGTGATAACAGTTCCCAGATTCGAAGTATGTAAACAAATGTTAATGATATGATACAAAGTAATCACAGAAAATCCACCCTAATTTCTCCACAGCACTCTTAACCACGAATTCAAATGAATGCTCTGTACGAGTTTTCTGCTGTGTTTCCATTCAAACAATTAAAGATTAGGATTTATATTGTAGTTAAAATGTGTATGGGAAGTTTATATAAAGCAAAGAAACACCTATCAATCGTATCGCGAGTGTGTAGTTCCACACAATATATATTTTTTATTTTGAATAGTAGGTATGTCTAGAATTTGCCATAATCACTGGAAATGTATGAATTTCATCGGTATAATTTATGAAAGAAATTAAAGAGACCTTTTTAATGAAGCTCAGTTGATTTCAGAAATGAAATATTTTTCTCGAAAACAATACATTGGTGTACATTTTCAATAAGAAAAAGATCATCGCACCCCCATATCTACGCCATTGGATAATGTTGATAGGGAACACTCACCTAATTCTAAACATTACATCATCTAGACTTCAATACCTACAAATTAAAACAATGAATGTATTAATCCTAGAGTTATAAGTGACAACTGTTCAAAACGATACAATATCTTCAATAATATTATACTTTCTGCAAATTTTTTTCAATATTTTTCAACATTCAGATTCCACAGTAAAATAGGGATATTCCGTACCTGATCAGTCATCGTGAAAAAATGGTTCAATTCAAATTAAAAGTCTGAAATTGATCCTCAATAGGGATTCACGGCTTGGCTTGATATTCAAGCTACTTGGCTTGAGCTTGACTTGATTTCAAGTTAAGACTTGGTTTCAAGTCAAGCTCAAGTCAATTAGTAGTTTTTCAATCTCAAATTAAGTCAAGTATTCATTTATCACGTGCTTGAATCATATCAAGGTACTTGATTTTTAGCATTTTTTTTTGTGTAGTATCACACTAATAAAAAATGATGATGTGAGAAGGAATCTTGCAAAAAACACTTTCATTTATCAAACTTATTGTATAAAAGAACCTAAATATCAACTTTTTTGAAATAGAAACATGAATTAAATCCCTATGAATAATAAAAAATAAAAAAATAATGTAAAAATAAAGTTTCTCAATATTGAGAAACCTCCAGGCTTTGTATGATTTCATAATTTCCCACCAAGCATCTAAGACACACGAGGCATCTTATAGATTTGTCGCCTAATAGTTATTTATAATACAAGTGCAGAAGGCATTGATATTCTTCCACGAGTTCAAAATTCAAAAACGAGCCACGAAGTGGCGAGTTTTGGAATGAACGAGTGGTAGGATGAGCCTTCTGTACGAGTATTATACATTATTTTCTCTAATTCATAGCATTTTCATTGAAATTAATGAAATATTTCCATAAATATAATTTAGTGATTTTTGCATTGAAAAATGTTGGTTGGCAGAACTGATTTCTTTAAGGCAGATTGATGAATTGACAGATAAAGCCGTTGCGGAAAGTTCGGAGTGCCAACATAGAATAATAAAATATAACCATCAAAACAGTGCGTTTCTGATATATTCTCGCACGATTTTGTTCTACAAGATGTGGAAGAATGAACGGAATAACCACAGAATTAGAGAAACTATTTTTCTGTAACTGTAAGAGCAGCTCTTGAAAATTGTCTTTCAACAGGAGCTGAAGATGTTGGCGTGATAAAAAATCCTTGGCCATTTTGGCCATGTTTGGAAAAATATTTCCGAAACTACCAAAATCTACCAATAGAATTTATAGAAATGTGAGAAGTCACACTGGCGAATGCTTCAGTCTCTCGGCCCTCGAGGAATCCTCTTATTTAGTCTTAGCTCTCACGAGATTGCAGAAATATGTATATGCCGCGTGCATATCGAGCTCAAGTAATATCAAGTAGCACGATATCAAGTCAAACTCAACTAAATAATTTTTCACGAGCTTGATTTTCAAGTCAAGTAGTTGGTTAAAATGTCAAGCTACTTGACTTGATGAATCCCAAATCCTCAACTACAATTCAGAAATTAATCAGTGAACTTTCGGTTGGAATTCTCATTTTCTTATTGCCAACCAAACAAACTAGAAGTTCTTTGTTCTTGTTTGGTTCCTAATCCTAAAGCATTATTGTCGTCAGTCAGGAACTCTACAAGGTTTAGCGCATAATATTTCTTTATCCCAACTCCATTTGTTTCTTACGTTAATGAGGGGTTGCTGAACTGGCGACACAAATGAATTTATGACTTATTGTATCATTTTTATCGTGCCGGATCACGTTGCCGCTGCTGCAGTTGACGGACAAAGGTGGCTAACATGAAGAGATAAGTTTTTCTCGGTAGAAATTTCAATTTGCATGGAATGGGCTAATAACGAGAGAGCTGACACATCGCAAAGCATTTTTCATTTCTTGTAGTGGATATAATTAGGTACTTGATGGCGTGGAACTTTTGTTGCATTTTTTAGCACACATCAGTATGCATCGTTTTCAGCTCATTTAATGAGATCAGAAATAGAATTGCATTTTAATTTGTTGCGGCGAACAATAGTGTCGCTCTTATGCTCTTTTCTCGACACAAAGTACGGACTCTTCTTGTGGTCCTGCTCTTTACTCTAATTGTAGTCTGGTTTTCACGACAAGGAATATTACAGTACGATATTTTGCCAGCACCGGAGTGCCTTGTTACGATGAACATTATTACTCTCATTCATTGTAACTTTCCACAGGCTCATTACGAAAAAGAAATTTTTATATACTAAGTGTAATGTATAGTGTTATAAGAATATCTTGTAACAGTTGAAACATACTACTCAGTATGTTTTACTGTCACTCGACAGTTAAAGTGTTACGTCTTCCAGAAATAATTTAATCGAATTATTAACATATCATCGGCAAATTGACAAAGGGACGTATCTGCAAATTTTGACATTTTGAGATAACGTCATTTCAAATACCAGAACACTGTTTCTATCAAGTTATGATAACAACCAGGCGTTCAACCCCTTCGAAACCCAAAAAAAAAGCACCTGATTTGGATGGTCGCGTTTCGTCTGAAGAATTTGACAGTGAATCGTCACCAGAAGAGCTTGTAGGAAACGAGGAAAATGAAGCGGAAGGTGAGAATATTCGCATTTTAATTATTTATTAATTTGGTTTTTGGACAACGCTGCGTAGCTACCTGTATTCTATTATAATACAAAACAAAAAACTCTGTTTGGCGATCTCATGACTGGGTATAGGTAATTATTTCTTAGGAAAAAGTCTTTATATATAATGGGGATTTGCTTTCTCTCTTTGAAAAATATTTCCATTAGCAAGAAATTTACTCCTATCAAATTTGCTGTTACGGTGAAATTGTGACGATTTTTTTCGTTTATCACAGCTAAAGAGGTCTGTTATGAACTGTACTATACTCAGCTCTCATAAACCAGTTTCTTCATATGTTTTAAACGCCTTTTTACGATGTGCTCATTCGTTACATGTAAATTTTTTCGAATTTTGTGCACGTTTCGATTCACCGATGATGAAACCGTCCTCAAATTTGATTCTGTCCGTACACCATCGATGCAAGATGCAAGAACATTTTCGAAAGGAAGAACATGGATATAAATCAAATAATTTGACAACTTTGTGTCTAATCCTTCACAATAACATATCTATATGATATATTTGAATTTTCTTATGGTTGATTATGAAATTTGTCATTTTTAGAATTGGAATATATTCCAAGACAAAAATAAACTAAATATATCATATAGATATGTTATTGTGAAGGATTAGACACAAAGTTGTCAAATTATTTGATTTATATTAAATAGCCTTCAACAAGTAGACTCATTAAACTTTTATAAGAACATGGATACTTCGCGAATGTCAAGGTAGAGTTTGTTATGTGTAAGATCCGACTAGATGTTCCATAAATAATGTCTAAAAAATTTGGTGATAGTAGAAATAGAATAATAGCATAAACCTTCGTTCTAGGGATTCACGGCTTGGCTTGATATTCAAACTACTTGGCTCAAGCTCAAGTACCTAAAAAGGAATTGACTAAACATTGAAAAACTACTACTTGACTGGAACTTGAGCTGATTTCAAGTCAAGCTCAAGCTACATGAACTTGAGCTTGAGCCAAGTAGCTTGAATATCAAGCCAAGTCGTGAATCTCTGCTTCGTTCCAAACATGTTGATCGCATAACCAGAATCAAAAAAATTTCAAGAAGAATATCGAAAAACTTTTGCCCTATATTACCGTCACCACGGATCTTGATTGTTTATATGAAATAAGAATTTAAAATTTCGTTCGTAATTTCCAGTTGATCATATCATCAGAACCATTGAAAATTCCAGAATTCCAGAAGAATATCGGAAAAAAAGGTTGAGAGGGTTGGAAGGTTATTATTATCTGACTTCTAAACCATAGATAAACTAGTTCGAGATAAGATGAGTTCTAAACGTTTCAGTGCTATGACGTCAAATTGGCCTTATTAGCGTCTCAGTCACGTGCTAGTCGATAAGAATTAAACAATTTAAATCAATTTTATTAAATTGAATTCGAGAAATAACATAATGAAAATGTTATTTTAGTATTTAAAAAACGGCCTTTAATGTGGAAAACCTAAATTTATTTGTTTTTCTGAGTTTTCTGATCACAAATTTCCCAATTCATCGATAAACAATGAAAAGTGGCTGAACCTCATTTAAACTCGTAACAAAATATTAACTTTCATGATTTTCTTCACGGTTTACTTCGACCACACTGTAACGCATCACTCCAATTAAAAATTGAAATTGAGCTCCACAATAATTTATACTTGCATGCACATCTGGCTAGTTTCCGCTCAATTTCCATACCAGAGTTGAAATAATAATTAAGCCGTACACAATTGAATAGCAAACAAATAACGAAGAATGCTCAATGCATTGCGATGCGAAATTTATAGTGGTTGTTGGTGAAACCTCAATTGCTCACATATTTTCACGTTTTTGCACGTTCGTTTCAGGGGAAAGCAGGATATCGTTGAGCCGGAATAATTGTTATTTGTTATTTCATCGAGCTGAAATTTGGGTATTTGTTATTAATGAACAAAAACAATTGTCGTGAGTATAATTCAACAGGGAGGATGAAAATTATTATTGTTGAATTTTTATACTTTTTTCACAAGCTAACTTTCAGATTTTACCGAAATTTTGTATGTGAATACAGAGGCGTACAACTTTGCTCCCGACGTTTTTTTATTAAGTATATCGTATTACCTATCGTTGGCCACTTTCGAAGCGATCCATGAATCGATCCTATTTTTTACTTCTTCATAAGACGGGAAGCGCTGATCATCCAGGCCGTGTGTCATTGATCGAAACAGGTGATAGTATGAGGGTGCAACGTCTGGAGAACACGGCATGTGAGGAAGGACTTCATTTTCAACGTTTCCAAGTATGTCTTGACCAATTTTTCAACATGAGATCGAGCATTGTCATGCTGTGAAAACACTTTGTCATGTCTCTTGTTGTATTACGGCCGTTTATCTTTCAATTCTCGGCACAAATGCATTAATTGCATTCGATAACGATCGCCTGTGATTGTTTCAGTCGGTTTTAATAGATCATAACACACTATGCCGAACTGGTCCCACCAAATACTGAGCATGACCTTGAAACCATGAATATTCGGTTTGGCTGTCGACGTGGAAGCATCCCTATGATTTTCTGCGCTTGATATTATCGTAATGAACCCGTTTTTCGTCCCCAGTCACAATGCAATGCAGAAATCCCTTCCGTCTTTGCCTTGCAAGCAGCTATTCTAACGCCGTTCAACATTTCTCGGCTTCAACTCGAACGGCATCCAATTTCCTTGTTTTTGAATCATTCCCATGACTTTTGGGCGTTTTGAAATTGCTTGTTGCGTTACTCCTAATGATCCTGCTAATTCTTGTTGTGTTTGACACGAGTCTTGATCAAGTAATGACTCTAATTCTGCATCTTCGAAAACCTTCTCTCTTGCATCACCATACTAGTCTTCTACGTCAAAATCACCGTTTTTGAAGCGTTAAAACCACTCTCGGTACGTTCTTTCACCAATAGCGGCCTCATCATAGGTATTTTAGAGCATTCGACGAGCCTCAGGATGTAATTGACATATGGTGAGGTCGAGTCAGAGGCTTTAATTAATTTTTTCAATATTCCAGGATTCATTATTTCTTATTTGTGATCAGGTGATCAGTGATCAGGTTGAAAATATCACTTTGTTTTTTTAATTTGAAATAATTGTTCATATTTTCAAAAATGACATACATTCAACTTCAATACGCGGTATTACTCAAAGTTGTCACATCTAACATGATTTTTTTATGAATTTTTGAAATTTGACAAAATTCGAAAAATTTGATTTATTCACATAAACAGGACTGAGATATCTGGTGATTGAACATAAAGCGTAAAATTCTTCCTGAAAAATCATTTTGAAGGTCAGGAGCTTCATTGAACTCATTTAATGATGAAACAACAAAAACAAATGAAAAACATCGAATTTCAGTCATGAGCCATAAAAAAAATAAAACAAAACGAATGAATTCTTTATATTGGAATTGGAAAAAAGTTATTCGCAGAGTTGTTCGAATTGAAAATCATTCGCTTATTTGCTAATATATCACAACAGTATAGTTATTTATAATACAAGTGCAGAAGGCATTGATATTCTTCCACGAGTTCAAAATTCAAAAACGAGCCACGAAGTGGCGAGTTTTGGAATGAACGAGTGGTAGAATGAGCCTTCTGTACGAGTATTATACATTATTTTCTCTAATTCATTGCATTTTCATTGAAATTAATGAAATATTTCCATAAATATAATTTAGTGATTTTTGCATTGAAAAATGTTGGTTGGCAGAACTGATTTCTTTAAGGCAATTTGATGAATTGACAGATAAAGCCGTAGCGGAAAGTTCGGAGTGCCAACATAGAATAATAAAATATAACCATGAAAACTGTGCGTTTCTGATATATTCTCGCACGATTTTGTTCTACAAGATGTGGAAGAATGAACGGAATAACCACAGAATTAGATAAATAATTTTATTCAATTAGTCTCTTGACTGGAAGTATTTAGAATTAGCCATATCCTTCAATTCTCCCCATAAGAAATAATCAAGTTGGTTGAGATCTGGACATCGGGAAGATCTTAACTGGCCTTCTTTTTCTCAAAATCTCATAAGGAATCTCTCATTTTCATTGAGGAACAACCTGTATTTACTTATGAATATGTATTGAATGCTTCTGGCTCTATATTGTTTTTTTGGCTATAAATTCTTACCAAATATCATTGAAGATAATGTGTTGAATAACTAACGAAATTTGATGTGGTGTTCAAAAAAATCGATGTGCGCTTTTAGAATATACTATTCTCGATACTTTCTGGATTGAGTGCAGGTCATCCATTTTTAAGATGATATTTTTAAATACATATGATTTTTTTATCTTTGAAGTTCATAAATAGTATCAAATTTCATGCCTTTATTGTTCATAAATTTTCATGAAAAGAATGTGTCCGATGAAAGGACGTTTTTAGACATTCCGAAATCAACTGTGAAAAAAAAGGTCGATAAATCTTTTCCAGTTAATTATTGATAATAATAAACCATTAAATAACCACTATCCTAAAACTTACTTGAACCGACTATTATAGAGCATATATGCAAGTTGAATCAGAATGGCTAGAGAGTGAAGTGACTCCCCCTCATGCACCATTCTTTCCCCTTTCTCGATTCGCCTGCGCAATGGTCGTATAGACGCACAACACGCTTTCAACTTCCAACACGTGCTTCCCAGCTCCACCGTCCTGATCTGCCCTCTGCGTGAAAACCCACGAACTAACGCGTCTGTGGTCTAAAAAATGTGGAAACTCGTAATGACTACACGAACTCGCAAACATTGCCTCGGGAACCTTCCGAAGACATGTCCTGTAGGTAACGTTAATATCCATAAACACCATAATATTGCCTTGCCCTGAAAATGATCATTGCAATTAAAGGTAATATGAGTTCATTTATTGTCTGAATGATAGTTGGAATGAGTGGCCGGGTAGGCAGCAATTATTTTATCATTAGACGAAAAAAAAAATGCGTCAAGATAGTTGTTATCCAGTCAAGACAAGTTATCTAAATCTGATTTAATTGTAACAGGGATACATTTCACTCAATCATGTATGACAGAGTTTCTGAAAATAGATCTTTCGCAACTAATGATACATCAATCATTGCTTGGAGTAGGTATATCTTATTTATTTGTATGTTATTGCATTGATTACACTTGGCTTGTTCTTGCTAATCTGTAAATATGCCTCACGGACATATCCCACTGGGTGGTGAGTGTGAAATCGTGAAGAAAAAAAGTTGTTCTTGTTGAGTGAGGTGATTATTCAGAGCTTTGAATATTTTTTGCATCTTTCAACAAAGATAATAATAACGTGAAATAAAAACACCCTGTAACAGTTGAAATACGTTAGTTGCGTTAGGGCCAGTTTCATAAACGAAAGTAAAGTCTCGTTTTCCGTGAGAAGTCCCCTTTACAAATGAAAATTTCTTTATAAACCAATTTTGAGGTTATAAGTTATAGGTTTGAAGTGTCCTTCCTCATAAAGTCCCGTTATCGGCCCTTTGAGGCAAGAAAAGGATCCATTTCTTCACGCAAGCTCTATGACTACAAAACGTATTCTATTGTGTCATTTCCATCATACGTTTTTCTCTATCACAGAAACATTCCTGTTGAGATTGTCATATTTAAAATTAAGGATCTTTCATTTACTTTCACTTTATACACAAAATTCAAATTCAATTTCATTCAACATAATTTCAATTTCTATGACATATTACCAAATGCAGACAATAAATCAATAGTTCTCAGAGTAGCCAACCCTAAGAAATTCAATAAAAATAATAATAATAATAAAAGAAAGCTTTTTCAATATTATTATTATTATTACTTCATGCTCGAAGTACTACCAAACAAAGTTGAGATCAGGTACGCTTGCACACCATTCAACTGGATCAATCCCTGAAGCTGACTCCTCTTTATTAATGTATCGGTTTATTCATCGTTACAGATAGGAATCGTTTTTCTTAATTATCATAGAACTAGAACTATATGTCGAAGCAAAATTCAGTTGAATCCTTAAAACACCATATTTTGTGAACCACTGAATCACTCTTGTGGAAGGGATGCGACCCTTAAAGCCAAACAACTAGGACATTCTTCGCCTTCTCTGATTCTGATGCGAAATCATATGCCCTTGTTTTCAGTGTGCGGCATCAGTATTCAAATTTCTGTTAGACTTATTTGCTATTAGTCTGAATTAAGAGATTTTTCCGCCTTTCAGTGAGGAGAACATTTCCAAATTTCTTCTCTTTCAATACCTACTATGTTATGAATTGAAATATTTTCAATTCAATTCAATTTACTCATCAAAAATTGTTTATATAATTTTTAATATACTTATAACTAATTTAGCAGAAGAGTGCAGCCTAAGCAAGCGCGTATAACACACGCTCTGCCAAAAATAAAAGTTTAAATTCTCCATTCTTCTGCTCTAATTCAATATAAACAATTGAAAGAAGGAAATCAACATCTGTCCTATAATATTGCTCTAAACCTCTAACAATACGGTATAATGTATGATTTTATATTATTTCTATGTTTCTCACTTCTCAAATTGAATGTCTCCTTTATTTCAGTATTGAGTAAGTTATGAAATTTAGTATCGCAATGAAACAAACTTCTCTGTGTTTTTCGTTTTTCAAATTTCGGGACTAATTACAAAAAGAAATTGGTTTGAATTTTCTCAAAAAGTTGATAATTGATACTAATTTTGGCTATGAAGCAAAGACGCTCACAGTTCACACTTTCCGAGATGGTTGAGTCATTTTGTTTAATATTTGATTTCTAGTTCCAAACAGAGTTTGATTATGCATAGTTCTAACTTCTAATGACTTAATACATATTTAACGTAGCATGTTACAACACTCAGTAGGTACCACTAGGTGCTTAGGCTTTCAGAATGTGAAAAAATTGAACAGAATGCTACAAAATAGAAAATCGTAGCTGATAACATCAAAGAGAAATAGAAGCAGGACCAAAATTCGAAAATAAAAAAAAAATTACACATACATAAAACATGAATTCTTGCTATTCTTTTGGGAGTGTGCCATCCAAAATAAAACATGAATTCATCAGATTGGATGATGAACTTTCTTGTGGCAATAACCACATTCCTCTGAAAAGTGTAAACAATATAAATTTCGAAGACTAAAAAAAAAAAATTCAATAATCTGAGTACTGCCTGAAGATATAAAAACTACATGAAATTTTTTGAAGAGTTGCATGAAGTGATTAAATCCACAGTTTAGTTGATTTGTTCAATAAAATCGTACTGCTTATTCCAAAGTTATGTCACCTTGTATTTCCGAAACTAAAAGGATACACAACAAGTTTCTTTTCTGGAAGGCCAATTAAAATTAAATATTTTATTCGTATATTGGTAATCATTTACGACACTTTCTGAAGTTCAATAACTGCAATAGATTAACAAGACTCAAAGAGAAGAATACACACTTTACAATATTAATTCATACTGATTATCTTCTTATCCGCTAATCTCCAAGTTTTAATCGTAATCCGAACAATTTATTCTGTATGCAATCGTAAATCAAAAGGACTTTAATGAGAAAATTCATTTCATGGGTTTCCTTGGATAACGAGAATTCTGCAGGTTCTAGAGTTGTTACAAGTGCATAATACCAGCAGATACAAGGCAAAAATTATGATTAATTTTGTACAGCCATCGCTTCTGATTCGAAAACAAACTATCGGCAAAAATATGTAATTACTTGCTGGAGTCTTAGGATCAATTTAGGTATGATTTATATCGTATTCATTACATTTGAGTGAATAAATTGCTGCTTTATGGGTTTCCGCTATTTCAGGCTATAAAGGGTGCGGCACTACAACTCCATTTTTTCCTAAATGCAAGGCAATATATTTTATAATCCCATTTTTTTCAAGTGAATACATACCTATAGTTATAGTTTTACAAAGTTTCAACATTCACAACGGGTTGCGGATGTTTTATATAAGGCCTAATTTTGTAACACACACTTTCAGGTGCAATAGAAAGCATAGAAACGCTATACACTTGCCTGTAAAGTATGGAACAAATTCATTTTTAGCTAAACAGACCATTCTAAGAAATAATCCTGAAACAAATCGATTTTTGATTTTAATTTACCGTATTTTAAAATAATAATTAAATATACAGGGTGAATTACTTTCGAGTAATGACGTCACCGTCATTTTTTTAATTGGAACACCTCCATTTTGTCTCCATTTTTCGATTACTCTAGCTGAGCTGATTCCAAAAGTGTATCACATGTTGTTTCCAATTGGTACAGGGTGGACAAAAATACAATAGTTTTGTGTGTGCTCATAAAGTAACGCGTAACATTCTTTATTAGTTGAATTAACAATATTATCAAAAATACTTATTGTCAAGCGGCAATTGGTTTGAATGTAACACCCTGTAGTTTGTTACATTTTTAGATTGATAAAAATGAGCTGTTTTCAAACATGTGTGGTACTTGTGGTCTAGCAGACAGAATACGAAAGAAATTATTTCTTATTTTTATACATTTTTATTAATCTAAAAATGTAACAAACAACAGGGTGTTACATTCAAACCAATTGCCGCTAGACAATAAATATTGTTGATAATATTGTTAATTCAACTAATAAAGAATGTTACGCGTTACTTTATGAGCACACACAAAACTATTGTATTTTTGTCCACCCTGTACCAATTGGAATCAACATGTGACACATTTTTGGAATCAGCTCAGCTAGAGTAATCGGAAAATGGAGACAAAATGGAGGTGTTCCAATTGAAAAAAAGGACGGTGACGTCAATACTCGAAAGTAATTCACCCTGTATATCATATTATTATTTTAAAATACGGTAAATTAAAATAAAAATCGACGTGTTTCAGGATTAATTCCTAAAATGCTCTGTTTAGCTAAAAATGAATTTGTTCCATACATTTCGGACACGGTGTAGAAACAACCTATGAATATGAATATTGGACTTCAAATTGCCATTGTCAGTTCCAAACAGTATCTGCAACATGTATACACTTATTTGATTTGTATATACCTGTTTGTATACATCTAGAGTCACTTTGATAATACAAGGATTATCCAAGTTTCTAGCAATTCATTAGAGGCCGGGGTATTTTTATTGTATATATTTACAGTATTAAATAAATCCTTATATTATATCGGATCGTCTCTGGAACTAGAATGTGTAGATTTGGTGGTTTCTATTGGCTAATATAATTCACGTTACACTGCTTGCCGATTTGGTTACTTTCATTGGCAGCAACTGTCACTTCGTTATTTTCTTTCTAATGATGGGCATAGACCAGTGCGGACCGTATGTGGATTAATGGAAAGAGCTTTTTCACTCGGTTTTAGTTCGTTGTCTAACTAATATTTCCCTTTTCTTTGGATTAAGTATATTTAAATTCACTTGAATAGGCCAGAATATTTCAAATATTCAAGAGTTTTTCAAGTTACCAGAAATTTATCAGGAAGCAGGGTCAGCAGGGAATTTATTGTCTTACTTTCTTATTATTATTATTATTACCAGTCCTTTTGAGAAGATTTCAGTATGCTAATTTCATATGTAATAGTATGTGTCGCCCATGGTTGCGGTTTGACATGACGATATGATGGTCAAAAGGTCAAAGAGATTTTTAGAGTCATTCAAGTAAGATTGGAAGAACTATACCAGAATTCAGAGATGCGACAACCGTCCTCTATGCTATGAATATATCGATGAATCTGAATGAATTCTGAATTGCAAATGAATAATGAATGTCTCAGAAATAGTTGAAGACGATGATAACTACTGGCCTGCTCAAAAACTCGAGAAATCTTATATACCTAATGATATTCCCATGTTTTTCTTTTCGCAACCCAAATTTACTACTTAGAGGAAAACGATATCAGTAGAAAGATGAAGACATAAGACTGAATTTGTAGCAAGTACTGAAGGTGGGCCTAGAAAAGTTATTTGAATTGACACCTTACTCTGAAATCTGATCAATAAATTCGATGAATTTCGATTTGTTTCAGAAAATACAGTGGAAATCTGGAAAGGTACGTCAATATAATACATAACTTAATAAGTTATATGGAAGGAATTATTTCTTTTAGAAGTGCAATGAACTAACAAAATATTCGGGGAAATGAGCAGCATAATAAACTTATGAGTTGATAAGATGCTAAGCCGTCAGCAGCAACATCCAACATAAAAATAAAATAATAATTATTATTCACAAAAGAATAGAGTAGGGGTTTCCACCCATAAACTCAAAAGCACAAAAATAAGACTAATAGTGTATTAACACATGTATTTCTACTCATTCAACCTTCTCCATAAACTTCAAGAAAGAAAATGGAAATTTTACGTAACTGCATGAAAACAGTGAATTTCCTTATTTACCAACTATGTTGACTTACTTCACTTAATAAAAAGATAACGTGAACTCGAATTGATAAATGGTATTGATAGAGAAATATACCTAATCTCAAAATTCTCCCCGCCCTATTCACACCATATTATCGTTCAATCGAGCCATCGAAAAATACAGAAAATGAATGAAATTCATCTAATCTATTCACAGCAGTGTTTAAGACACTCCCATTCATGAATATTGCAGTAGGACTGAAGTAATAAACCAAGATTGTTAATCCGATAACCACCTCAAAACTATAAAATTAATGCCACTAATGAATCTTCCTTTTAAGTCGGGACTCAAAGTCTCTCAACGCTCTCTATCGCTGGACAGAAATTGTAATCTCGTTTCCACTTTAATACTTAAATTCCTTATGAATTGAGTAATAAGACCACACGCAATTTCTGCATTTTATTTTCATGTGTATTTTCGGTTCCCCCATTTGTACAACGTGAAATTTTCGCTTGGAATAACAATTTTAATGAATTAGCTTTAATTATAGACTTTCACGGTGGGTACATGTTCGAGTGAATATCTCAGATGGTTGTTCAATGTAAGTGGAAGGGGACTCCGCCTAGGTTACCTCCTGCAAATGTTGCTTCCCATTTAATTGATTGAACAGGTACTGCAACCAATTACCAATCATAGGAGAACTTGTATGCATTATTGAGTAACAGAGATACCATTAGATACAGAGCAGAATTAAGCGGTTTGATTCAATCTTGTCAATCTTAAAGCCTAAACTTCGATCAAGAAGTTCTGATTTCTACTTGTAAATTACTTGTAAATCTCGACTAACAATTTATAATTTGAAACAGAAAGGTTATCGGGTATGTAGTCAAACTTGAACAATTTTAGCTCTTTATTGCTTCAGCCAAGCTTTCGGACAATAACTTGTCCTTCTTCAGGGCTACTGAAAATTACATAAAGTTGTAAAAAATACACAGAAATCAATACAGCAGAACTTACATCAATGTGAGTCCTAAATGTTAAAATTATTACAATGTCCATATATAACATGTAACTTGCAAGGAATAACTATACTTTTCTCAATCTTAACAACAGAATCAAACAACTAGTCAAATCTTAAAAGACATATGAACGAATAATGTCAAAGGTTCAAAACATAGAAAAAACACAAAGACAAGAGACACAGAGAGGAACGACAACAGAGGACGAGTGACGTCACAAAATGAGGAATCATAAGGCGTTTTATAGTGAGGGAATCATCTGTAATGCAAAATCATCTAATTTCACTCATATTAATCAATTGAACGATGTTGCAATAAATGGAAAAAAAAAGTTCTATTTCTGTTCATCTGAATAATCAAATGGTCTCGACTTCAATGATTCAAGGGGTGGCTCTTTCGATACAATTATAATAAACAATAACAATTCCATAATGATGATCTGATAGTTAATTATCTTAACCAGAATGAAATACTGGAACTCAATCAACGCAAACTGGCTTATGGACGGCTTTTGTCTGAAAATTTTTGCCAAATGAATTATGTAGCACCTTCTTCAATCCATCTCGTGTCTTTGCTTCTTTCATTTTCAAGATCATTACCAATAAAATTTTTAGTTAAGGCTTCAGAGACATTTTCCTTAGTTTGATTTATATTTTCTGACTGATAGAAGTGAGATCGTTAATATAGTAGAGAGGGCTCATCTGAGTTGTTCGTTCGATTTTGAGTTTTGGGTTCCTCAGGAATCAATTCATGGACCACTCATTTTCATCTTGCATATAAATGACTCATAATATCATTGATGAATTGATCACCATATTTGCATATGATACCTTCTTTGCTGTTTCACTACAGAGTTATGAAGAGTTGTTCGGCAAATGATCTTTCATCCTGACAAAAAAGTTAATCGAATGGTACTGATAAAATACTCTCATGGTTAACCTGAATTAGACTGTGTGAATTTTTTTCAATATCTGAGGTAAAAGCTCCACTCTTTCTTCTGATGAACAACTGATGTGGGATGATCATATTGAACATATCTGTAAGAATTTAAACAAGGCCTACTACGCAATAAGTAGAATTGTAGATTTACTCTCAAATCCGTACTTTAATGAGGTAATACAGAAAATGTTGATAGGATACTAAAGTCCCAAAATGAAGATTTATTTTAGGTAAGCCTAGGTCCTTCTCCACTCCCTCTTAAACATAGAATAATGACGATTTCATTCCCTTTCGATTACAGATGTTCAGTTTATATCGAGGAATGAATTAATTCAATATCAATCCTCAAAATACCATTCCTCTCATTATCAAAGTTGAAATTTTCAATAAATTACCCCTGCAGAGTGCAGATTCGATCATATGAAATCCCATCAGAAAAATTCTAAAAATGTGCTATATTCAAGGGCGTACCATTGTATAATAGAATGTTTTGATGATTCATATTTTTGTGAATTTGGTTAGGAAATATTTGTGCTTATTCATTCTTATCACGGTTTATTTAATTTCATATTGCTGAATTTTTTTTGGTTAATGAATTTATGTAACTTTTTCTTTATTCTCTTGACATTTCCCTTACATATTTTTATGTCTAAAGGGAGTAAATAAAGGTTAAAGGATTGATGATCTTATTCAAACAAGAGTTAAAATGTGAGGTAAAATTTAATTTTGAAAAAAAAGCTCTGTGCATTAACTCTCTCAGAATACATTCATAAATATAATAATTTATAAATATTAATTTCATTGATTGGGGCAATATTTTGTGGAAATTCTTTCCGTATACGTTATTTTAGAACTCATATTTCAATAATTTTTTTGAGCATCTACTTTTTCCGTCACGCTATCAAGTTCTTCTCTATGAAATACTTCTAAAATAATGATATATTTCATTGACTTAGAAAGCTTATAATAAATCAAATTATCAAAGCAGAATTGCTTTGAGAACACATGACCAAAAACAACAAATTTGTTGCATGTTATAAATATTTCTCTTTAAGTAGTTATGTAGTTATTATTAAGTAGTTATTGGTGATTTAGCTTCTGGGTCTGGTTTAGTAGAATGGCTTCTATGGTCTACAAAGCTTAATCCAAGTGACTATATAGCATGCTTTACTGGTAGTCAAACTAGATGCGAATTGGTTTGAAAAATGTTAGGGATGATGAGATAGCTGACGTTTGATCCATTCTACAATGAGACGGTTTGAAGGTGTACTTCAGTATTTGGAGCAGTGATGATAGACACTAAAACCATAGAAAACTCACAATGAAAAAAAAATGCTTCAACTCGGATTAAATTTACTTTGGGTTTGTAAAAATAACCGCACAAATGCTCATGCCAAATTTTGAGTGGATCACATAATCAGAAACCCTCAACTATGTGGTCCCCAAGGGCGCTAAAGCGCATTAATGAACGCTCAAAAGCTCCTGATAAGACGATGCTTTTTTCGATTTTTTCTATTGAAGTTTGACTGCTATAAATCAGGTCAGCATGCATGTTATTAATTTTCTACCTAGAATAAATAGCACAATGTAACATTTTGCATTCTGTAAACTGACGTTCAACCTTCTAGCATGGTGTTTCTCAACGCAATCTCAGAATGGCTTATCAACTCCTTTAGAAAGTATCCTAATGATGGATTTTATCATGATTTATGGTTAGTGTGCAGTTGATGAAATGGGTACGTAATAAAGATAATGAAAATATTATAATATGTGCATTTCTGTTGAATATTCCAGCTGTTATTAAGATATTAAATGTGAGAAATAGGATACCCACTAATCATTATATATATCATAATTTTTATTGGTGCTCATAAAATTCCCGGCCAGGTATAATTTTCAAACGATAAATGGTTACTTTCAGAATATATGGTTTCTATTCTTGGTACCGGACAAAATATCAGTTTGGTAGGTATGAGTTGTGGGATTGTTGCAAGAATATCTATTATTCGGTTTATCAACAGGGCTATTCGAATCAAAAGCCCACATTTCTTTCAAAAGTTGTTGATCGTAATGCTGACATTTTTTTGCAAAAGAATAGTCTTAAAGTCTCTTTCAATAAAAAAACTTGAAATGTTTCTTATATTGATTTTCATTTATGGTTTTTTGGTTCAATAGCGACCTTTCATGTGTTGATGCTGGGTGGGCAAATTTCGATGTTTCAGCACTACAACTTTTAAACCAGAGGAAATAGACAAAGTCTGATACCCAATTCTCTTTTTCTGAGAAACCATCGAGAGTAGTATTAATTTTTGGCAACCTCCTCTTATTTTCGAGTTATAAGCGAAAATTAGAGAAATTTTGATATCTAAAAAACTTATCTCCGCTAATACTGATGAAATTAAAACATTATACAGGCTTTTTATTACATATTATCCAGTGGCGTGCTAGTCTATCTATGTTTTTTTTTCAAATGGGAGCACTAGATTTCTGTGCCATTTTTTGAGAGCTCAATTTTTCATGATTTCAAAAATATATAACACCGTATGCTTTGTATCAATATGAATTATAGAAAACGGTCAACAACTTTTTACATCTGAAAGTCTCAATATTTCCATGGTTCCAACTGTTGATGATCACAGAAAAATTTAGCATCGTATAATTAACACAGTATCTTCCTATTAGTCTTTTCATTCCTTTGCTTTTTAAAGCAATAAACATTTTCAATAATCAATTTTTCTTCAGTACGATATAAACTTAATCATTGAGGAAATCTTATTATACCTACTATGGACGAATGTCTGGATGATAATTATGTTTCTTGGATAAAGAGAGTAATACTTCTAAATGTTCATTACCTAACTATAAAAAGATGTCCCCGACCCAGGGAAAAAATTGAAAAGCATAAAAACGTTGAAATCAAAACGTACTATAGTTAGGATGTCTAATATTCCACCTAGAAATACTCAATCAGAATCACTCATTCTTTTATTAACCCATATACATATGATTGTGCCAAGGTATGAGAGAAAATTTCATCCTCGATAATCCACAATTGCGATAAATTTAGAGCAAATGTTCAAAATCGAAGCGTCTATTTTCAAACATGCACCAAGCGTTCGTATTTTCCCAGTTTATTTGTGTCACATCTTGTTTTAGATTATGTGTCACTTCACTTATTCAAATAGTACCTAAATACAAATGAAAGTTTACATAATATTTCAGATGATCGAGATGCTCTAGTCATAAAATAATCTAATTCCATCTCATTTCATTGTCAGAGCCTCATTGGACTTATATAAACACAGTATATTATGTATTTATTTGATATCTAGTAGGTACTGTTATGGATCCCAGTAAATTAAATTTTGAAAAATTTTACAGCAAACCCAAACATGAATTCAAATCCGATAATTTAATTAACAATTTCATTTTCAAATAACAACAAAGAAAATTCAACTAACCTAATATAATTTTGAAAAATTAAACGCATTTCATACAAAAATATTAAAAATCACTTATCTCAAATACTGTTTCTTCAATTCAACGTCCCCACTATTTCCACTAAATTATATTGAGCAAACCCTATATCATTCTAAATTAAGAAATTCTTCATATACAGTATTATACAACATAAACCATTCAATTACATATTTGTTTTTCTGTTTCTATTGGCAGTTTCAATATTCTCGAATTTTATTTCATAATAATTCTCAAAAATTAATTAGCGAGATTGAAAACTGTTTTAAACACTACTCCTCACTAAATTCATCCAAAACACTTCATATCTCTCAAAATCATTTCTCCATTCTTTCAATATCCTTAGCAATACATTTTCAAAACCATACATTACTTTATGCATCTAAATATTATGTATGAAGCAAAATGAGATTTTATTTGAATTTGGATTGGTTTTCTACAGTTTCAAGATATTTTGTTTTCAATGAAATCTAAAGACTTTTCAAATTTCGATTAAGAATATCCTTAACAAAATCTCCCTAATTTGTTGACCGTCGTAATAATTAAAAAAAAAAATTCTGTGAATGGAAAACTAATTTTATCTTTTTTCTTGCACAATTATTTTTTTTATATTCAAAAAATATTTTAAACTTTCCTCTTCTTGTTCCTGAATTGGATCTTTCAATAAATAACTATTCACAAGATAATTTTTTAACGATAAATGGTCCTTCAAATTATCACATTTATATCGTTCTCTATTGGACACTCTCAGTGCTTCAACTATTACTAAATCCTTTTTTTTCTCCTTTGTTGCTCTTTTTCTTCTCGGTATTGTCTTTTGTTATTTTTTTTCTTGAGTTCTTTACTCGTATTATTCCTCTTTCTTCATTCTCTTCTAACTTTATTCTCCTTAATTGTTCTCCAGAAATATTCCATGGAAACTTTCGGATGGAATGTTCTAATATTTCTGCAAAATGTTTGTTTATTCTCTGTATTAAAAAAAATCATTCGGTATTTGTGTATTTTCAATTCCTGTTCATTTCTAGTGATATGGTATTTTTCTCTTGTTTATCTTCTTTATTTCTTATTTCTCTTCATATCTCTTATCTTATACTCTGTGTGAATTTTCTCTCCTGTTGTTTTGGATAAGGGTTGTTTGCAGGCTCTAAATTAGTTTAGGTTAGTCAAGTTTCTTTGTTGTTATTTGAAAATAAAATTTTTATTAATTATTATGAATCTAACTGAAAAGAATCATTTCAATTTGAAAATTCATATTTTCATTATGTTTGGATCTATTGTTAAATTTCTCAAAATTTAATTTACTGAGATCCATTACAGTATCTACCTAACTAGTTAAATTCGTACACGTTCCGCGATATGTTATAAAACAGTGGATGCTACTACTTGAAATAGCTCCCCAGATATCAATAGACATCTATAATTAATTCAAAGTGTGTTTCATCATCTAAATGCAAATACAATGAAGTAATTATGCACATATGACGCCCACCAGAACCACATGTTTCCTTTAGCTAGTCGTACGTTGAGGACACTCAGTTTAAAATCGACCTTTTTGTGCTCTTCTTTCAAAGAACAGGAAGCTATGACTCTACTCGAATATATTAATTAATTTTGATCGATTTCTATTTTTTTGTGACTTTTTCTAGGTAAATGGTATTGTAACGTATCATTTCAACTCTAGAAATAAATTTAATATTATTATAAATTTATTATTTCAATTAGAGAATATTTCGAGATTGTTCTAAGGATCAGGTTATAGACAATTATGAAGTATTATTGTTCGTTAATACGACAAATTTCGAATGAATGAAGCAGTTGAGAACTTGATATTTTCAGAATGGGTCTGGAATTTAAAAGTCGTGATCTAGTTTATTGATTGAATGACCTTATCGAGTGATTTAGAAGATATAGCTGAATGGAAATAATTCGAGAAATGAGTTCGAATACCTATTCAATTCCAGAAGAGGTAGATAAAAACACCGAGGGTTTTGCTTATTTTTGTGATATTTGTTCTGAAATTATGAAATATCTTGAGAACTGTAAATTCCAATAATTAAAAAAAAAACATATATCATGGTATAGTGCTTCAAGATTGTTTCAAGAATAGAGTAGTAAAACATATAATTTAACTTACACTTTGGCATATGTACTATCCCAGAAGCTCTGGTTTGAATTCTTGTCTTTTTTTTATAATATCTCAAATACTTCATAAAATAATATGAAGCAGGGTATTTCATTGGGAAACAGAAATACTCAATTGAATTCGAATAAAGGACGCCGAGGTGGTTCTAGATATACTACATTTATTGATTCTGACAGTCTGTTATCGAGATTCCTAGTGTAGGTTTTAATGAATTTTACTCATTTCTTCCTGAGATCATAAAAATCGAATCACAGTGTTTATTTTATTGATATTTGGCACATGTGTTTCTCATTTGATGTTTAAGTCAATGAGGAAATCCAGGTCCAGGATATCCCAAAATAACGAGACAGTCCTTGAAACAACACCCCTGAGTATATCGGACTTTTCATAATCCATTTCCATATTCGAATAAAGTACAAAATATTAAGATGACACTCATGCTTTACATTTCCGCGCAGATTTTTGTTATAAGGGACTTTTAATAAGAAAATATTGAAACAATTGGATCCATAATTATTTCAAAATTAGCAGGAAATTTTTCAATAAATTGATTTCAGTATTTGTAGCTGCAGAGCAACTCACTGTTTATTTTCAAGGTACTTGTTATAAGGAAAAAATTTAACGCCATGTATAAACATAAATAACTCAAAAGTATTTTGCTCACATGGGAGTTGAATATTATTTTCATGTTTAAGAGTGAGATTATTGAATTTGGATTGTGGCTATTTCCATTATGCTTTTGTAAAAATACACAATCATATCAATTCGTATCCAAACTGAAATCAAGGTATTCATGATTTTCACAGAATTTATGGATTAGTCGAATTCAATCCCATAGATTATTATATCTGAGGTCACTCAAAATATCTTACTTATTATTCTGGAATCAATAGTCAGGATCAGCTAATAATAAGAATAAAAAGAGCTAGTAGGGAAATAAAAAACAATCCTATAGTAGGTCCCAAATTTTTTGTTAACCAGGACTTTCTTGTGCTTGAAAAGTAATTAATTCCAGCTTTTAATGGGACGCTTATGTGACAAATTCGGGATATTCTTAAATGATCATAGAAATGTATCAAAAATGGGGGATATGTATTTCGAACAGTTTATTTGGTTCATTTTTTTTAAATTCAGTATTGGGTAACTATGTTCATTTGTTTCACTTCAAAATAATATTTCACATAATAGTTTAAACTAGAAAAAATCTATATAATTACAGTAGAACCTCGATCATCCGGCCTAATGGAGGGGAAACGGTTCCCGGATAATCGAAAAACACGGACAATCGAAATTCCTCAAAATACGCACAACAACTATGAAAATTAGAGAAATGTATGGGGTACAATTATTTATTAAGCAACGAAATCAATAGAATCATAATACCATATAAAAATATACAAATGAAAAACAAATCATAGCAATGGTACCTATAATACATCGAATGTATATATTTTAGTTGAAAAAGTATGTAATTTTTGTCTGTCTTTTTTTTATTATTCAACTTGTGACAAATGTGAGCCCGAATTTTCCTCAAGTGGAGGACATCAATATAATCCGTATCATTTTCTTGCTCTAAATAGTGCATCATACCATTTGCAAATCTCAACGCGTCTTTGGCAGAAACAGTGTTTCTCTAATTCTGTGGTTATTCCGTTCATTCTTCCACATCTTGTAGAAGAAAATCGTGCGAGAATATATCTGAAACGCACAGTTTTCATGGTTATATTTTATTATTATATGTTGGTACTCCGAACTTTCCGCCACGGCTTTATCTATCGATTCATCAATTTGCCTTGAAGAAATCAGTTCACCCAACCAACATTTTTCAATGCAAAAATCACTAAAAGATATTTATGGAAATATTTCATTAATTTCAATAAAAATGCAATGAATTAGAGAAAATAATGTATAATACTCGTACAGAAGGCTCATTCTACCACTCGTCCATTCAAAAACTCGCCACTTCGTGGCTCGTTTTTGAATTTTGAGCTCGTGGAAGAATATCAATGCCTTCTGCACTTGTATTATGAATAACTATTTCCTGCGTGGAAAATTCTTCAACACTTTAATCGACAATCGTCTGTATCCATACAGTGGTTAGCTTGGGAAAATTTTGATGCGATTTCTGAATCATCCAGTATCTGATAACCGGGTTCATTTAAATCCGAATTTAGCCATTCCTCAACATCATCGACTAAATTATTTTCAAATTCTACCAAATTATTACTATGGCGCATGCGTCATGAATTGAATCCCGGATAATCGAGTGGATGTCTGCTCGTGGGAACGGATGAGTGAAAATGTCGACGAGCACGGATTACAGAGTAAAACGGATAATAGGAGAACGGATAATCGAGGTTTTACTGTATTCTCATTTATTTTACTGAAACAATAAATATCGATTTACTTATAGTGCCATTATTTTTAACTTAACTTACTTAAGTACCTGAAAAATAAATATTTGATGGTATTTCAAAATAATTATGGATTCTTGGCTGAAGGACTCAGGTCGATGGCCACAAATACATTTATTATTATGGATTCAATAGATTCAATTGTTCACTATTGATGATCGTTTATAACCCTTTTTTGGTATTCAAGTTTTTCAAAACTCCACTTTCAAGTTGAAATTTCAAGCAGTCAAACTGTCTGTGCAAAAATGAAAAGCACTGTTTTAGTTGAATTCTTTGTGCTCCTTTCAAAAAGGTAAATGGATTTTCAAAACTACGATATACAGGGTGTTGTTTCAAGGATACAATCGTTTCATATTTTTTTGTGAATTGATTTAAGCATTAAATAAGAAATATGGGTGCCAAATATGAAGAAAATATACAGAGTGGTTCGCTTGTTATGACCCCAGGAAGAAATAAGTTGAATTCATAACTGTATATCTCGGTTACAAAGACATCAGTCAGCAAGGACGCTGCCGTGTATTTTGGCGATCTGCAAACAAAAATTCGCCGCCAGCCTTCACTTAATTTACCTGAATTTTCTTTCAAACTTACTTAAATTTAGTTTAAAGGACAACTTGTCGATTTCATCAAAAAACGTTCTGAATTGTTTAAGTACGACTCTCTAGTGCAAAAAGAAGACCCAATTCTTGAAGGTGCATTTTAATACATATTTGTATTTTCATATATATATTTTTTTTTTTTTTTTTTTTTTTTTTTTTTTTAACTTCACCACGATGGGGATGGTTCGCCAAATACACCGGTCCGCTTAGCGGACAAGGTGTTCAGGAGGTAGAAAGGAACTTTCGCACTATCCTTGTGGTAGCAAGAATAACCTGTTTCTGTGCAGTACTTATCAACTCTTTTTGTAGACCCAGCATGAGAGTGTACTCCTCTAGGTGTGCCTCAACCAGCCCACTGGTGGAAATTATGAGAGGGAGAATCACCACCGACCTGAGATCGTAAGTAGTCTTCAATTCGAAGGCAAGGTCTTGATACTTCGTAAGCTTCTCCGTGAATGCTTTTGATATGTTATCATCAGCTGGGACCGTGACATCCATGATTTTGGCAGATCTTCGCCCTTTGTCGAAAAGCACTATATCCGGTCTATTATGCGGTATTGGTTTGTCCGTTGTTATGACCATATCCCAATAAAGTTTATATGTGTCGTTTTCCAAAACTGTGCACGGAGTATACTCATATGCCTTCTTTGCTGTTTTTATTAATCCAGTTTCTTCAGCAATGGCACGATGAAAAACCCTTGCCATGGCATTATGCCTTTCTGTGTAGTCTGTTGGCGCTAAGAGGGAACATGAGGACACGACGTGTTGTATAGATTCCGTCCCCTGCAAGCATCTACGGCATCTATCAGTTGGTATGTTCCTTCCCGTTATGTTTTTTATATAGGATCTCGTCGGGACCACCTGATCCTGGATGGAAATGAGTCGGCCCTCCGTTTCTGGGTATAGGTATCCAGCCCTAAGGTAAGTTAGTGATTCCTTTTTATTGATGTTATTTTTTTCCAGGTTACCAGGATACCTCCCATGGAGTGCCTTGCCATGCCACTCCCGAATGAGTTGCACCTCTGTTACACCACCAACCGGCCTCTCGCGGCTGCTGAGATTTAATGCACTTAAATTCTCATCACTCCGACATATAGCCTGCAAAAGAGGTGAGTTTTGTGCATGAAAATATTCTCGCATGCTTACGATTGTTTCGTTGTATGTTTTTTCTATGTTCTGCAGACCTCTCCCTCCTTCCTGTCTTCGGATGTATAGTCGATTAGATGACGCATGTGGGTGGTGAATTCCGTGCCTTGTTAAGAGTGCTCGTGTTTTGATATCGAGCTCTTTCAATTCTGCAGCAGTCCACTTGATGACACCAAATGAGTACGACAAACACGGAAGAGCCCACCTGTTCATTGACATAAACATCGCTTTAGCATTCAGCTTGGACTGCAGTATTTTTTTTACTCTCGTAAAGTATTTTTCTCGAAAGATGTTCTTCATTTCAGGCATCTTTATGTCCAAAGCTTGTTGTATTCCTAAGTATTTATAATGTTCTTGTGCGCTAAGCCTAGGTATTGTTAAATCCTCCATGACTGCCAGCCCTTCGCCTTCCCGTATTTGCCCCCTTCTTACGTGAACCACCGCGCACTTATCCATCCCAATTTCCATCCCTATAGTCTTCGTGAAGGACGCAACTATCCTGAGAAGTTTTTTCATTTCCTCTTCATTAGCAGCATATAATTTGAGATCATCCATATATATATATATATATATCATCATCCATCATATATATATATATATATATATATATATATATATATATATATATATATATATATTTGATTAGTTAACAGTCGTACTATAAATGTCTGCAATTTTAAGGGATATCGACTGAAGCGAGGTAGATTTAAATACTCTTTATTTCTTGCCTAGCTTTCGGAAAACTTTGTTTCCATCATCAGGGCCAAAAATGTTGAGGTTATTCCTCAGTAATTACAAATAAACTTGAAAACATTGAGACAACAGTTCACAAGACAAGTAGTCAATTTTTAAAACGCAATAAATTATGCTTCGATAAATCTAACCTTAAAATAATTGATCACAGAGTATACAAATCAGTCCACAGATTATTCTGTCATAATGTTGTTCTTCTCTGACTTATTCATCCAACGGTCCATCATAAAAATTTTTTCGTTCTTTAATGTTAGGGTATGTGAGTAGATAGGTATATACATTACTTAGTTTCTGTACGTCGGTCTTTTTATTTATTGGGTCTTTCTGGTTCCTTATGTTTATCATCTCGAGTATGAGTCTTTTGTTATACTTTTTCTGAGTTGCCACTATCTCTGCACTGTCGAAGTCAATCCTATGTCCTTTCTCTACCGCATGTATGGTTAAAGCACATCGCTGGTTGTTTTTTGTGATGTCACTTTTGTGTAAGGCCAATCTGCTTTTTAGCCACTGGGACGTGTGACCAATATATGTGCACTCACATTCCGCACAATTCATCTTATAGACAACATTTGACCTAAGTAGTGTTGGTGTTTGATCTTTTATTCTGCTGTATAATCTTGAAATGCTTTTTGTATTATACGTTGCTATCTTTATATTTTCCTCCTTGAAACAATTTTTGATCTTACTAGTCAAATCTCTAATATTTGGCAGGGAACCATATTTTGTGTTTTCTGGCATTCTGTTATCATCTCCTTCTGCTGCTTCAGGTGGTTTTGGTTCAGGTTTAGGTTGTTCTGGATTATTATTTGACTCGTACAATAATTTGTTTAGTAATCCTCTCGGATAAGAGTTTTCTTGAAATATCCGGTATAATTTCTTCAGATTCGCATCCACCAAATCTGGGTGACAAATGTTCTTGATCCTGGCTTTCATTTCTTTAACACAATTTATTTTTACTTGTATTGGATGTTCTGACTGATAGTTGATGAACTTATTGGATGCTGAATTCTTTCTGTACCAGTCTAGTTTAATTGTGTTATTTATTCTACATACCTTAGTGTCTAAAAAGGGTACTGTTTTATTTTCATCTTCTCTCTCTATTGTAAATTGTATGTGTGGATCATAGCTGTTGAAAATTTGTTGTATTTCATCTATGCCTGTGTGAGGCAGTGCAAGGATTAGGTCGTCAACAAATTTCTTCAGGAAAATGAGATTGAATGACAGCAACGGTATACATACATCCAGTAGATGGTCCATTACATATTGTGACAAGATCGGGCTAAGCTTCGATCCCATGGCGCAGCCAAATGTTTGCACATAGAATTCATTCTGAAAGCAGAAGTAGTTGTTTTTTAGAATAAACTGTATTATCTCCATGAACAATGACTTAGGAATGTTGCAGTGTTCCTCAATTTTAGTCCACTTTATATCGATTACCTTCAATACCAATTCATTGTAAATATTGCCAAATAAATTTATCACATCGAGTGATGCTAGCTCATATCCTTCTGGAATGACTAGGTTGTTCATGCATTTGGAAAACTCAAAGGTGTCTTTTATGTAGTACTCATTATTTCTTTCATATGCATTCGATAGAATATTCGCCAGAAATTCCGCCAAATTTGATGTTGGGCTCTGTATGCTAGCAACTATTGGTCGAAGTGGGTGTCCTGATTTATGAACCTTTGGATTTCCATAAACTTTTGGACAAACTGAGCTGTAGCATTTCATGGCCTTTGCTTGTTCTTTACTGATAGAGTTAGATTTAAAAAGTCTACTTACATAGTCATTGCATTTGTTTTGCAATGTGGTTGTAGGATCTCTCGGTATTTGTTTGAAACTTTCTGAATTTATTATTGTATACATTTTTTGAGTATAGTCTTCTCTGTCCATGGCCACAGTGACTGCTCCTTTGTCGCTATTAAGGATGATAAGATTTTCATTAGCTTTCAGAAATTCCCTTGCAATTCTATATGGTCTGTCTGTTTGGTACATTATGTCCCTATTTTTGTGAATATAACTGGCTATGATGCTGGATACTTTTGCTCGGTATAGGTCTTGATTCTTCTCAGTTGTCTTCTGAATAATATCTTCCACATCGGCAATGAGATTGTCCATCGATATCTCCCCTACAGGTACAGCCAGACTGTTAACTAATCAAATATATCACAAAATGGGATTTTATCATGACATCGCCACAACTTATGGACAAGAAGAGGCAACAAGACTTAAAAGGTGGAGCTCAAATAATATCAAGCTGGCATCTGCCCGAAATAGGAGAATATTCCTGTTGGAGTGTAAGAGAAGAAATCTGGTACCTAATCATATAAATCACAGCATTAAAAGTGTTCAGAAGCTTTTTGAAATTGAAGGAGGGAAAAAACTAAATAAGAAAATCGATAATTTCAACAACAAGTTAACTAGTTCTATCTCACGCTTGGAGGTTAATCATGTAAACTTAAGAATCAGTCATTTAGAAACAGCTAATGAGGATATTATGAGGATGTTAAAGGACATCATGTCACGAGAATTGTTAATGGAGTTTAAGAAAAGACAGAGAATTCTATACAACAAACGATTCCATATAATAAAACTGACAAACATCAAAAAGATTGGAAAACTGGAAGAGATGAATAAGCCAAATTGGAAGAATCAAGAAAAATGGTTTAGGAATCTGTCGTCAATACAGATTCCTAAAGAAATAGAAAATTTTCTATCGTTAGGATCGAAGTTCAGCATGGCTGTACCTGTAGGGGAGATATCGATGGACAATCTCATTGCCGATGTGGAAGATATTATTCAGAAGACAACTGAGAAGAATCAAGACCTATACCGAGCAAAAGTATCCAGCATCATAGCCAGTTATATTCACAAAAATAGGGACATAATGTACCAAACAGACAGACCATATAGAATTGCAAGGGAATTTCTGAAAGCTAATGAAAATCTTATCATCCTTAATAGCGACAAAGGAGCAGTCACTGTGGCCATGGACAGAGAAGACTATACTCAAAAAATGTATACAATAATAAATTCAGAAAGTTTCAAACAAATACCGAGAGATCCTACAACCACATTGCAAAACAAATGCAATGACTATGTAAGTAGACTTTTTAAATCTAACTCTATCAGTAAAGAACAAGCAAAGGCCATGAAATGCTACAGCTCAGTTTGTCCAAAAGTTTATGGAAATCCAAAGGTTCATAAATCAGGACACCCACTTCGACCAATAGTTGCTAGCATACAGAGCCCAACATCAAATTTGGCGGAATTTCTGGCGAATATTCTATCGAATGCATATGAAAGAAATAATGAGTACTACATAAAAGACACCTTTGAGTTTTCCAAATGCATGAACAACCTAGTCATTCCAGAAGGATATGAGCTAGCATCACTCGATGTGATAAATTTATTTGGCAATATTTACAATGAATTGGTATTGAAGGTAATCGATATAAAGTGGACTAAAATTGAGGAACACTGCAACATTCCTAAGTCATTGTTCATGGAGATAATACAGTTTATTCTAAAAAACAACTACTTCTGCTTTCAGAATGAATTCTATGTGCAAACATTTGGCTGCGCCATGGGATCGAAGCTTAGCCCGATCTTGTCACAATATGTAATGGACCATCTACTGGATGTATGTATACCGTTGCTGTCATTCAATCTCATTTTCCTGAAGAAATTTGTTGACGACCTAATCCTTGCACTGCCTCACACAGGCATAGATGAAATACAACAAATTTTCAACAGCTATGATCCACACATACAATTTACAATAGAGAGAGAAGATGAAAATAAAACAGTACCCTTTTTAGACACTAAGGTATGTAGAATAAATAACACAATTAAACTAGACTGGTACAGAAAGAATTCAGCATCCAATAAGTTCATCAACTATCAGTCAGAACATCCAATACAAGTAAAAATAAATTGTGTTAAAGAAATGAAAGCCAGGATCAAGAACATTTGTCACCCAGATTTGGTGGATGCGAATCTGAAGAAATTATACCGGATATTTCAAGAAAACTCTTATCCGAGAGGATTACTAAACAAATTATTGTACGAGTCAAATAATAATCCAGAACAACCTAAACCTGAACCAAAACCACCTGAAGCAGCAGAAGGAGATGATAACAGAATGCCAGAAAACACAAAATATGGTTCCCTGCCAAATATTAGAGATTTGACTAGTAAGATCAAAAATTGTTTCAAGGAGGAAAATATAAAGATAGCAACGTATAATACAAAAAGCATTTCAAGATTATACAGCAGAATAAAAGATCAAACACCAACACTACTTAGGTCAAATGTTGTCTATAAGATGAATTGTGCGGAATGTGAGTGCACATATATTGGTCACACGTCCCAGTGGCTAAAAAGCAGATTGGCCTTACACAAAAGTGACATCACAAAAAACAACCAGCGATGTGCTTTAACCATACATGCGGTAGAGAAAGGACATAGGATTGACTTCGACAGTGCAGAGATAGTGGCAACTCAGAAAAAGTATAACAAAAGACTCATACTCGAGATGATAAACATAAGGAACCAGAAAGACCCAATAAATAAAAAGACCGACGTACAGAAACTAAGTAATGTATATACCTATCTACTCACATACCCTAACATTAAAGAACGAAAAAATTTTTATGATGGACCGTTGGATGAATAAGTCAGAGAAGAACAACATTATGACAGAATAATCTGTGGACTGATTTGTATACTCTGTGATCAATTATTTTAAGGTTAGATTTATCGAAGCATAATTTATTGCGTTTTAAAAATTGACTACTTGTCTTGTGAACTGTTGTCTCAATGTTTTCAAGTTTATTTGTAATTACTGAGGAATAACCTCAACATTTTTGGCCCTGATGATGGAAACAAAGTTTTCCGAAAGCTAGGCAAGAAATAAAGAGTATTTAAATCTACCTCGCTTCAGTCGATATCCCTTAAAATTGCAGATATATATATATATATATATTCTTTTGAGAAAGAGCAATACAAATTATTCCATTCAAACAATGAAGCATATGTGTCTATGAATCTCAGTATTAGCAGAGGAAATATAACGGGGCATCATATATTTCAACGTATGATACAAGAGAACAGATAAAAACCTCAGCAAAAACTCTGCCTCCCTGTATAGGTGTGGTGATTGGTTTATGTATTTGTTTACAAAATAAGCTGACCCATTTATATTGAAGGGCTTCTTCTTCATTCAAATGAAATCCTTTCATCCTTCCTCTTCACCAGAAGTTGACAACGCATATATTGTAATTAAATCTGAAAACAAAAAAGAAAAGAACCAGAAAGGAGCAATAAATGTTATAATTTCCATCCTATAAAACATTGAATGATGACAATTGACATCACCACAATGAATTGAAGGATAAGAAAGAATCAAATCGAAATTCATAGGCCAAAAACTAACTAATTATTTTCCAACATAATAAGCCAAAGAACAAACAGAACTCAATAGGCAATATATCAATACATAACTGCTAAAAATACTCTTTCACAGAGTTGTTCAGAAAATTTTCTTGAAGAAGGATGACCGTCACGTCATTGTCTATGACCAATGTCGACAAAATAAATCACTCTTGTTCTTAGAAATCCCTTCAATATTCAAGTGAATGGTACCAAATCTGCTCCAAAATCGGGAGGGTTTATTCAACCAGGACCGATTCTCCAAGTGATGATTTTTCGAATTCTCAGGTGTACCAGGATCGCTACAGGCCCCTTATATTGGGGAATCATCTCCCGTAGATTTATACTGATTGTATTTTATTAAAAAAAACGTTACAAAAATACAAAGAAAACATGACAACTTCTTGACAGTAGTCAATAACTAGTTGAGAAGGACTATTCGATTTCAATTGAATAAGAATTTTGTATTTCCTCCAAAAATTTGTATTTTCACTAAAAAAAACATTTTCGTATCAAAAAGTATGTCTTGTTTTACATTACCTGATTTTGCGCTCCTAAAATTTGACGCCCCGGCGAAATGTCCGGTTTGCCGGTCATGGCGGCGGCCATGTCAGTCAGACCCAGGAGACATTAAATTTGATATATCATCTAGCTAGAATCAACTCGGAGCCGTTTATTCGTATTTCAAATGAAATCTTCGTTTCCCAATGGAAAATGAAGCACCCTGTGTATGAACCAATGTACGAATTTGAAATTCGACAAATTTTTGAAAATCATGAATTTTATCGATGAAAATTTATTTTTTGGTCGATAAAAATATTTATTATTCAAAATGATGAATCAAAATTGGTTGACAGAATATTCGCTCTCCTCACTCGTAAACAGAGTATCAGGGGATAATATATAACTCGTCGTCAACTTAGTATCGCTTCGTTTCGTGTGACAGTGTCATTTCTTATAACCTCGCAGTATGTATATTCATCATGCATGCGTGATACTGCCGTTTCTGTCATTCAAAACGCTGGAACTGTGCTTTATCCGAATCCCGATGTTAGCGTAGGGACCATTACTCACTAATTATTTACACCTGACTTGAAATATTCTCGGAAATGTGTAAAAACGCCATACACGAAACGAAAGCTTATCGGGATCCCATGTCATTAAATTCAAAAGCGAGCCGCCGCCAGCACCGGCAAATCGGACATTTTGCCGGGGCGCCAAATTGTAGGGGCGCAAAACCAGTTGATAAAACAAGACACGAAAATGTTTTCTTAGAAGTAACATACTTAATAAAATTTCCAAGAGCCAATTCTTTTGAAATCGAATAGGCACTAAAATGCACCTTTAAGAACTACGTCGTCTTTTTACTATAGAGCATCGTACTTTCGAACAATTTAGGACGTTTTTTGATGAAATCGACAAAACCTCCTTTGACGAATTTGAGGAGGTGATTTTGAGTTGAAAAAGACGATTTCATATGAAATTAAAATAATGCCTGAGAGGAATAACAGAGGCTCCTTCAAAGGAAATCAGATAAATGAGGCAAAGCAGGGCAGCGAAATTTTTTTTGCCGGGGCACCAAAATATCTGGCGGCAACTGTTTCAGAAGAGCTTAGTTGTTTATGAAACAAAAAATGAATTCATTACTACCGACTTCTATTCCTAAAATGTGAAGTCATGTAGGAATTAAAGAACCCAGGAACAGATAGAATTAATCTGTCAGCTTAAGTGGACTGAATATCATATGTGAAACAGTTTCAATTCATGATTTTTGAGCCTATACGCAATTTTTGGACGCTTGTCTCCAAACTGATAGCTTTAACATTTCAAGATCTTGTACTCAAAAAAAAAAAAAATAGCTTCAAGATGGAGGGAGCAGGTGGCGTGTATAATACGAATTATCTCTTAAATATTTGTATTTTTAATTCAATATGTTTCTACCTCGGATAGAGAATGCTTATAAAATTATGAACACATTAGCATGTGCTAAATGTAAGTTTGATTAAAACTGATAAAAAGATAACTTGGAGATGCCGGGGATCGAACCCGGGGCCTTTCACATGCAAAGCGAACGCTCTACCACTGAGCTACATCCCCACAATAGTAACCAAGTAGGTTTGAAGATAATTGACATTTCATTTTCGACCTTGTCATCCATAAAGTAATTTTGTTACTAGTTACTGCATTTATAAGATATGAAACTTTCGGTTCTCACCATTCACCTATTTGTAGTGTGTGGTGGGAAAACAGTTTTCCCTTATAATTTTCGATGAAGGATTTGGATTAATTAGAGAATTTTGAAAGATGAAAACATTTTAGAGTTTTAGCTTTCAACATTATGCCATTTTTGAGAAGATAATGAAAAAAAAAAGTCTCAACAGGTAATATAGACCTTCTCTTTTACCCTTCTGTGATTTGGATATGCAAATCATCATTTACCATTGAACAAACAATTTTAGAGAATTGAATTTTATTGTTTGGTTGATGTTGACTATAATCAATATGTATATGTATACTTACTTCAAATGTATACTTCAAGTATACATTTTAAATGTTTACTTACTTTGAATTATAGATGTCGAATGAGCCTTCTTGATGAAGGCTATCTAAAATGAATATCAAGATTATCATCAAGAATATCATTGTGCCATCTGAAAATTGACATATCTTTTTGATATATACTTTTTTTCTAGAATTACAAATACAACTGACAAAATATCAAAACCAACCAAAAGGAAATAAATCATTCGAAACTGTATCTACAATTGAATTAAACGGCTAATAAATTGAATAACTGAATTAACATAGAGAGAGAAACGTACGTTTTGGAATGTTGAATTTTTTCAATAAATTTCACCTTAATTAGTACGATATAATTCAAAAAACTTACTGAATTTAAAAACTTAAAACTTGTTTATTCATTCCACTAACTTGCATCGAGAACTGAAAAGAAAGATTCCCTTCTGAAATTTACAGAGATAGTGTTCCAGAATTGGAGGTAAAAATAAAAATGAGAGATTCCTTGGACGATTTGAATAAACCAAACTATAACGCCCTGTATCTCGAAAACAAAACGTTTGCGCGCCTATGTTAATCGAAATTTTTTCTTGGAATTAACCGAGAATTTTCACATTTTTGTTTGTACAGGGTGGGCAAATAAACGAGGTAAGCGGCTATATCTCAGGATCCACTCATCGTAGAGACTTGCGGTAAAAAATTTTATCACTAAAGTGTACAAGAAAACACACTGAAAATTGTTTTGAAGTTCATACCTCTACCGCTAGGGGGCGTAATAGCTATCGTCGAGTAGAAAAATGAATTTTACTCGAAAATGTTTCATATGAAGTTGAAGAAAAAATATCATCACTGTAAACCTTGGAAAATTATTATCTATCTCTTTGAATTGTTACTTTCGATTTTACGACATCAAATAAGGGTAGGTGAAAGGGAGAAATCTGACTGATTGAAGTGGCTGTAACTTCAGTTTGGCTCAACATTTTTGAGCCAATTAGATCTCGTCTGAAAGATAATATCTTGTTGATTGAGGACAAAATATACTCATGATGAATTTGTTTTTGCTGCTTCCGATAGGGAGCGCCATGTCATAAGTTCATTGTTTTGTTCATTTTACACCGAAATTTCAAATTTAATGATAGGATTTTCTTAACAGAAATAGGAATTCCATCAAATTTGCATGAAAAAACCTGCAGGTCGCAAAGCGATAGTTTCGGGCGTTCTGGAGTTATGGCAGAAAAAAGATATTCTTCAACTAATGCACGGCAAAAAACCAAATTGTGTCTTTGAGTTCTGACAGAAACAGAAATCCCATCAAATTCGTATGAAAAACCCAAAAGGTCGCAAAGCGATAGCTTCAGGCGTTCTGGAGTTATGACCGAAAAAAGATATTCTTCAACTGATGCACTGAAAAACTAAATTGTGTCTTCTTTCGGCCATAACTCCAAAACGCCTGAAGCTATGACTTTGCGACCTTCTGGTTTTTTATACAAATTTGCTGAGATTTCGGTTTTTTTCAAAACCTAAAGACACAATTTGGTTTTTCGCAGTGCAACAGTTGAAGAATATCTTCTTTCGGCCATAACTCCAGAACGCCTGGAACTATCGCTTTGCGACCTTCAGGTTTTTTCATGCAAATTTGATGGAACTTCTGTTTCTGTTAAGAAAATCCTATCGTTACATATGAAATTTCGGAGTAAAATGAACAAAACAATGAACTTCTGACTTAGCGACCCCTATCGAAAGCTGCAAAAACAAATTTATCATGAGTATATTTTGTCCTCAATCAACAAGATATTATCTCTTAGACGAGATCTAATTTGCTCAAAAATGTTGAGCAAACTGAAGTTACAGGCATTTCAATCAGTCAGATTTCTCTCTTTCACCTACTCTTATTTGATGTCGTAAAATCGAAAGTAACAATTCGAAGAGATAGATAATTTTCCAAGGTTAACAGTGATGATATTTTTTCTTCAACTTTATATGAAACATTTTCGAGTAAAATTCATTTTTCTACTCGACGATAGCTATTACGCCCCCTAGCGGTAGAGGTGTGTGCTTCAAAACAATTTCCAGTGTGTTTTCTTGTACACGTGGTAAAAATTTTTACCGCAAGTCTCTACGATGAGTGGATCCTAGATATAGCCGCTTACCTCGCTTATTTGCCCAGCCTGTACATACCTCCAATTTAGAAAGAGCCTTTATGTAACTTTATTGTAATGCATGACTAATGAACATAGATAGTGGGAGCCTATGTTATTTTCAGTAAGCAAATTTTGTCCCCAACATGAACTAACAAATTTGACATGAAACACGCGGAAATGAAAACATATCAGTGACACGATATTTCACTCAATTCGCGAGTTTATCCTCAAAGAACGCACTCGAAATATATTATAATAACAATAACAATAATTTATTCATCGTCAATTTCAATCACAAAATTACAGTTTTCGGGAACTTGGCCTAAACAATGTTTGTGTGCTGAGGTTCCTGAAACAAAATTTAGGTATTCAACATTCTGAAAAATTAGATCAACAGTTAGAGAAAAGGACAATACAAGGAACCTTTGAGTACAGGATACGCGGAGCCACTGAATGGGAAAAAAAAAGAGAAAAAAAAATCCCGAAACTTAATTAATCAATGTCAAAATAATTTCTTAAAAAATGATGAGTTGTCAAGAATGAATGTTTTTAGTCTCCTTTTGTAAACTTTTCTATCTTTCATACAGTCTCTCAGTTCGGTGGGTAGCAGATTGTACATTTTCGGCAGCAAGAAAAGGAGAAATCGTTGATTTATGTTCTTATGATAAAGGGGCATGATCAAATTCTTACTAATGTTAAATCTAGTAGAGTGGCCGTGAGCTAGAGTTGGAAATATATCCTCTACTTCAAAAAGGAATAACAAAGAGCATAAGCAATATAAGTTGCGCAGGTTCATTAATCGGTGACACTCATATAATTCGTTGGTTGGGAATTGGTTGAGATGAATACCTAAATTTATCAGAAATTCAGAAAACAAACTTCAATCGCCCCGAACGACGTGAAACTAACAGATGATACTAGGAGAGCAATAGTTCCCAAACTTTGGATTTCAGCAAGTAGAAACAGAAAATAATGAATATTCTGCCAACAATAAATTGGACAATTAGGAAAAATATCGGATTACAAATATTCAAATTTGCATATTTAATCGGGAATCATTCAAATAAATATATTTCATTCAATATAATATACATTCATAATGATATAGTAAAATTGTGAATTTGAAAATATATCAACGTAATCTAACCATGTTGGGGATATGTAAAATTGCGTATACTCCCTCTATCTATGTTTCTAACTCTATGTTGTAATGCCACTTCGAAAATCAATGCATTTCATTGATATATCCATAACTTTCAATAGTTCTCAAGGATAACCATCCTGTCCGATTTTTTCACAAGTAGCATGAGAATAAGAACCTTCGGTTACAATTCGAAGGGGGTAACACACCACCGAACCGTCGGAGAATATTCAAATCAGTTTCTTCACAAGAACTATGGGTGGTTCCAACCCTTTTCACCCCACCTGGGAATTGCGAAAGCTCAAGTCTCCCAAAACTAAGGACCTTATGCAAATACAAGGTCTCGATTTGAATACCGCAAATACTTCTAATGTCCTCTTGCACGCAGAGGCTGATTAGATGCAAGTTTTTGTGCCCTGATGTGTGTCCGATGGCTTTTACCTGATGAACGGGAGAGAAGAAAAATTAGAAATTCAATTAAATCTGGAATATTTATAGCAAGGTAACGTACCTTTGGTGGACTTTTAAAGACTGTCGGCGTGAGAACTTCTAGGTTAGTTGGATAGTATAATAAAAATGGAAGGAAATAAAAGATCGGATTGAAATATGTATATGATTCGAGGTTGGAATAACTCGGATTGTATGGCATATGTTTGCATTTGATTTCAACGGAAATGTTTGCATGAATATCTGTCTTGAATGCAGAAATATCTGTCTTGATGAATATATTATTAGGAGGTGATCAAGAGCAGGAAAGGGTTGCTTTGCAAACAAAATCGGTCCAAAAAATCATATCTTTTCCAATTACTTCACTGAAAAGATTTCCACAATTAATCATGGAACAACATTCAGAACCAGACAGATCAATCAACAAAACAAATTTTTATTGTCGCTCAACTGAGATAAGTGTTCTCTACTAAAGGGTTTCCAATAAGAAGTTTCATTTTTATACTTCATTTTGAAACTAGAAAACGAGTATATTATAGGAGGAATAATGGATTTTTATTTCATTATAAAGGGGAAGGTATGAGAAGGTATGCAATTAGCGATGGAAATTTTGCCATAATCAACTCGCACATTCCCGGCATATGTCTTCGATAACTTTCACGCATTCCGTTTTTAAGGTCTTGAATCAATTGTGGATCATTGGCTTAGACTTTATTACCACAGGATCTCGGTAGCCAATTATGATCAACTTTTCTTCCAAATATTTTATGGTTTTGTTGCTTGTTTGGCATGTAGCGTTGAAAATAAACATCATCCACGTAAATATCTTGAAATGCCGTGCATAAAAAAATGATTAATCATAACACCTTGAGGATGGAAAGGCCTTTCAACAATTGTTCTTGATTTTTCTAAGCCTTAAAAGCAACAGTCTCGATGAAAATCCTGATGCGTTTCTGTGGATTTCAAGGACCAAATCAGCAAAAAAAGGAAGTTTCTGATGATCAATCGGCTTGCGTTCTTGTGTTAACTGAACTTTGACAGCCTTAAGACCTATGTCTTTATGCAAAATACGATGTAATGTCGTTTGTGGAATACCTAATTTTATACTTCACATCACTAAAAGCTCAAATTTTTCCACCAGTTTCACTATTGCCGATCAATAAGATACTTCTCGACTACCCAAAAGTGATTTGGTTTTGCAAACTGTAACAGCTAAATTTTCACCATTTTTGTAGTGTGCTTCCTTGAAGCGTGTATCGTTCCATTTTTAGTGATGGCGGTAGTTTTAATTTGACAATGTCAAAAGATGACAGCTTCAAAAGTTGCACATATAGGAGTCTACTCAAAAAAATTAATCGTCTTATCGGAAAACCTTTCAGAAAGATAAATGATGAATGACTCCATTTTCTGCTAGGGAACTGGATAACATTTTATAATTTAAAAGAAATTCGGAATTTATGATAAATTACAATACAAATGAAATATATAAATATAAACAAAAATACAACTTTGTGTCTATTCTATAATTCCAATTCTAAAAATGACAAAATTATGTTTGAAGTAATCATATCTCATTCAAATTAATTTGAAGATTAATTGATAAGAGTAGTTTTTCCTCCACGATTTTGTGCCAAAAAGATTAAATTAATAACCAACCAAAAGAAAATTCAAAATAACTAAAACTATACAATTGAGTAAACGATTAACGAATTTTATCTACTCCTATTGAATTATAAACTCATTATTCAACTGCTTTCGAGCAATTAATAGTATCTATTAACAAACAGCGTGATTTATAATAACTCACTACTATAACTCACTATTATAAATCGGAAAATATGGATCTGTGCTTCTATACTTCTCTGCTTCTATTCGATTGGCCGAAAGGGAACATTCCATTATTGTTATTGAGGGGAGGAATGTCCGAGGGAATGTCACTTTTGACGTTTTCAAATTAAGCTCATATCTAATTATTGTGAATGTTTTGCTGAAAACGATTAATTCAGATAGTGAAGATGAAATATTATAAAGGTATACATTTCCAACAGACAAACAGCTAATGTTACCATACAGAATTAATTGCCCGAAAAAATATAAAGGAGTTTGAAAAAATTTTCAAGATTGGTGTAGCAGTAAGATCTTTAAGTCATCGTTTACAGGGAATATTTTTTGGTATATTTTACTGCATTTTTACAGGCAATTATTAAGGTTTTTCAATAAATTTCTATGTCTGTACTCTGTACTGGATTCGAGCTAGCCGAAGCTAGTTCGATTGTGATTGCTAGCACTAAGATTCCATCTCTCTTGTACGGGATCGAGCACATTATGTTTATTTCCCGTTCCTTCTGTCTTTATTCTAAGTCTGTATTTTTTCCTTAGTATTTATTGATATAGTCGTAGATAAAGTATAGTATTCAACTTGCGGTAATGGTCATAACTCACTTGATGAATTACAGCACTCGCCTGCGGCTCGTGCTGCAAACATCATCTGCGTGAGTTATGACCTACATTACCGCTCGTTGAATAATATACTATTACTCGATTTGTATAGTCTTTGTTTGGGAATATCAATTTCGGAAAATATTGACGAGGTAAGCGGTTGCCATTATAATCTTTTTTCTGAGGTGTACCTGCTCGGTTATTATTTTTTCAATAAGTTCTTTTGTTAAACCAGCATTTTTTTATAGTTCTAGTTATTTTGTATTTTCTTTTGGTTGGTTATCAGTTCTGTCATTTTAAGAATTGGAATTTATATTCCAAGACAAAAATAAACCAAATATATCATTAAGATAAATTATTGTGATGGAATATACACAAAGTTGTCAATTTTTTTATATTTATATTGAATATCGTTCATCAAGTATAGACTCATTAAACCTTTATAACATATGAAAAACATGAACTAGATATTTCTTAATATGTAACTTCGTCTATTGTATTATATTCCATACCACTGTATAGGATAAGATTTCATTACATCAATTTCATTCTTAAATGTTCATAAAATGTGTTTTAAAATGAGAAATCTTTAATAGTCACCTAAACCTCATTTGACCTTTGATTTGGTAAAGTGGAAAAAATACAGTTTCGAATATTTTCCTTTAAATATTTTTATAAAGAATCAACTATAACATCATAATAACTGTTACATCATCGGCAGACAATCAAACGCACATTGCCCTCTTCTGACCCAGTATAATGTTTTGGCGATTTCCAAACAGAGCAACTTAATGTAGAACTTCCATAAACTTCGTGCAAACTCCTTCATCGATCCAGTAACTATTCAAGTAGAGAATATTTCAGGACAGAAAAAAAAAGGCAACAAAGAAAATATACCAACTGTTTTATGCAAACGCTAAAGGATTTATTCCATCCGTTTTATAAAAGACGATACGCTTGTTCATTTGCACTCTCAACTTTGTATACATAAATCTGCTTTCAAACACGAACTAGAGAAAAGAGAGTCTACAATAAGGGATCGCATGATTCTGTCATAAGGACAGAAGCAAATTGTTCGAAAAGAATGGCTGTAATAATTTCTCAATTCGATATTTGTTATGATCCTGTGGAGCATTCCAAATTTATTAATAATTTTCTGTATATTAAATATTTTCATCTTCATGTGAGAGTGTTTTATTGAATTTTCATTGGCTAAACTTCGGAATGAAAAATTTAAGCTCTAATCTAGAATGCAGCAAACTTGATGAAATTTCATTATCCTGATTTAAGGGATGTACACGTATTCTTCTAGTTCTTCAATTTAATTATCTTACTCAAAACTGGAAACTTTACACAATATTATTATTATTCTTGCCAAATATTTCAACTGATATAAAATAAACCTTATAATGAACGTCACCTGGATTTCAAATTTACGATAATTCATAACTTTTTCTCTATCAAGTCTGGAAAATATGATTCATTAATCATTGTCATCTTACTTATATGAGTTTTTAATTTAGTAACTGCATGTTTCGATCGCTTCTTTGTTTTGAAACTTTTTCTGAGAATAGAGAGGCAAAATCCCTCTATTCTTAGTACTGAGAAAAAATAGAGTTTTGAGATGTGCTATGTTATCACTTACGGAACTTGAAGGCCAAAGAAAATAATTGTATGAAAATTTTTCGTGAAAAATGTTATTCTTTAAATTTTTTCTTGAAGCGATAAAAAACTACACGAAAATAAGAAATATGTGTTTTTAGAGACAAATAATACATAAAATAATATTTTCTTCTCAAGTCAACAACTCAAATTCATCAAAACTCAATATTCTCAAATTAGAATCTATATTTCTTATTATTTCAGTCAATTCTACTCATAAAAAGAAGGGGTTACCTAAGCAAACCCTATATCTAAAATGAGTTAAATGAGTACTTCAAGATTTTTCGAGGAAGAACTTGAAACCGCAATTTCTAACTATGTTTAGTTTCTTATCTGTATATTCTGGAAGTCACAGACTACTACTACTTCTATGGATAAAACCATACGATGTTATATTTTTTTGAAATGAGGAAAAATTAAGCTCTCTGAAATGTGTTCCCATTTGAGAAAACATAGCTTTCGGCTTCCTAATTAAAAAACCTGTTAAAAAGACGAGCATGCCACTGGATTCTACGTTAAAAAGTGCCTGTATGATGTTTTTATTTCACAGCTCTTTATTAGCGGAGATATAAATGATTTTCGATATCGCCACTTTTCCAATTTTCGCTTATAACTCGAAAACTAAAGAAGTTGGCTAAAAATTAATATTACTCCTGTTAATTTCCCAGAAAAAGAGAACTAAAATGGGGTATCTGATTTTGTCTATCTCCTCTGGCTAACAAGTTGTAGTGCTAAAACATCGAAATTTTCCCACCCTATACAATGTATCAGTTTTGTTTTGTTGGTGATTTCGCGGTATTTTTTGACATTACCCTATGTTATAAACTTATTCAATATAAATGTCCAATACGGGTTATTGAAATTCATTTTAAAGATTTCAATATTTGTACGTAGTTTTGAATAAAAAAGATTAAAATATACCATTTCTTGGAAGTCTATTACAAGCTAAGCAATCTTTCCAATGATAATAGCAAAAAATTTTATAGATAATCATTGCCTACGTAAATATGAAAATAATTTCTTGTAGGGCAATAAAACAGCGTGATTTTCCTCAATATAATTCCAAACGAGCACTCAAAACTAACATACGTACCTATTTACTTTTCAATTTCCCGAGAGACCGAACGAAACAGAAAATACCGAAACAGCAGGAAATATCCATAAGAGAAACCATAACGATGGCGACAAACAAATGGATAAAAACCGTTTACCATACGTCAGTTTTTTTTTCTCATGCATACGAAATTAAAAAGGAAGTGTCAGCCATGTACATGTACGCACACATGGCAGCTGTACAAGTATGGAATTGTATAAGTTATGCATTAATTCTGATGAATGCGATAGAAAATCCACTCGTATGACTTGCTTACTAAGCGATTCCTCTAACAATGGACTCGTAAAACAAAAGAATGCATCTGAAAACCCTTCCATCCCCCGATTGTCGGGTTTTTTTCGTTTTTTTTTTTTCATAGCGGACGTGTCGATGTGAAAAAAACCCTTTGTGAACGACCGGACCTAAGCGGGAATTATATATATGGTTCATTCGAATGTTATATTAAATTATATGAACAACTGCTCTCTGATAAGGGAGATTTTTTTTTTAAGAGTTGGCATCGGATATCGCTGGGTGTAACTCGGTTTTCGTTCTGGGTCTTCCCTAGATGATTCTCGAAAAAAAAATGATGGTATTAGATTCCTGACGGTGTGTTACTCTAGTTTTTTTTTTTTTTGTTACAGGGTGGACATCCCACGTTTGTTCTGACTTCAACGGAGCACGACGAATGACTTCATCCAAAAAAAATTGCGATTGCATTTCGATTTATCTCATTTAGATATCAGCGTGCTTTTGAAATAGGCCGGAATCATCTGCTCTATATACCCTCTTTGTTATTAGGGATAGGGATGAGATTGAAGTTGCCCGATAGTAAGCTTGAAAAAATATTTAATTGTGAAATGAAGAACCCCTCAATGTTCACAATTTTTTTTATATATTGTTTGATTGTTGGATAAAAAACCTGAATAATTAAATTTATTAAAATTGAATTCGAAACACAAGATAAAATTACTGTGATTCTTTTATGCTTCTTCTCAGAAAAGAATTGTAGATCAATAAAGATCTATATCACCTGCTTCATTCACTATTGTCATAGATTTTTGAGTTCTTCTCATTCAAATTATAAACTTGAGAACAGAACTGATGTAAGGTCAGGAGCATTTTAGCACTCGTTCATTCATCCGCTAATAATAACGGTTGCTTATAGCGACTTGTAACAAGGGTAGCTTCTTTACGTGAAGAGGATTGAGGAAACGATTATTTTACTGAAAAATTTGCTACAAGTATGCTCAAGAAATTTATGAATCTTTATGAAAGAAGAAGAAGTGTAGGTGGCGCCCCCTACGATTGAGAGCAATAATAACATCAGGTTCGAATTCGACACCTCAAAAAACCTCTATATAATACTTATTTTTATTCAATTAAGGTCAGTATTTCGAAAATTATTTGAAAAAACCGAAAATGAAAATAAAACTCTAACACCTTTTATTGGAATCGAAGAGTTTCCACTTTCCAGATATATATTTATTTGGACGATTCATATTAGAATTTTGTGAGGAATTACCTCCTGAAGTATGTCATAGTACTTTTGAATCTCCTTGTATATTTTTGAAAAGGCAAAAAAGCGATTTTATTTGTTTGAAAAATTTTTATGATTTACATATAACAAAAAATTATTGAAATTTCAAAACTATATGCACCAAAAAAAAATTATAACACGAATGTATTCTATTGAAAAATGCCTGTACAATGTTTTTTTCATGTTTATAGCACCCCAAGAAGTTATAAGAACTTCTCATTTTACGCCATTTTCCAATTATCTGTTACCTATACAGGGTCTTTCACGAGGAACCTCACCCATATTTATACGGGAAACTACTGAACGTATTTTCATGAAATTCATCACTTATGAGTATTTCACGATGCTGATGAAATCTAAAATATTTTCAAGGCATGAGCACCTCCGGTTTTTCCGGAAATGACGTCAACTTCCGTTTTTCAAATTAGAACACCATTTTTTTATTGCAGAAATAGATTCCTTAGAAAATTTCAAGTTATTTTGATGTAACATTTTTCAGTTTTGGTTGGAAAATTCTCTCTGAGCGGGAAAATTCGAAAAAAAAATCGAAAATAGAGCTCCTATGAAACAAGAATAACTTCGAGGTTTTTGGATGGAAAATTTTCATTTTCGGAATTTTTCAAGATGTAAGATTGATGTATCCACTTTAAAAATCGAAATCGCGATTCATGATACAGGGGGTGAAAAAATCGCTTTCAAAGTTAGGGATGACAAAATCGTGAAAAATCGATTTTTTCAAATTAGAACCCCATTTTTTTATGGCAGATATTGAATCTACGTTGAAAAATAATGTGAGTGTATGCATCACACCCTTGCCATAAAATGGATATTTTCTGAGTTATTCACAAAAAACTGTTTTTCGTTTTGAATTTCAGCTATTTCTTTTCCCTTCACGCCAAAAAGATGAAATTTTCAGGAACTGTTATTTGAACCATGCTTCTTGAAACCGACTTCAAGTTACTATTAGGAGAACCATGGCAAACTCTCACAGTTATAACTAGAGAAGATGCTCAAAGTTTTGAGCGTTAATTTCTAGACATTTATTTATACGTCTCAGGAATGCTTCGTGCGTTGCTCTTCTTATTTCATCGGGAGGAAGAGATCTGCAAAAGTGTTTAAAAACCAAATTCAGTTTCAAAACTATGAATCTAAAAATCTAAACAAACCTGAACGCATTTCTGACTCGTTCTATGAAGTCCTCTTTATCAGTCAGGGGAGTTGAGTAGACAATATTTTTTATCCTACCCCAAACATAATAGTCTAAAGGAGTTAAATCGGGAGAACGTGGTGGCCAAAGATGTGGACCATTGTTCGCCAACCATCGATCTTCAAATAGCCTGTAGAGGATATTTGACACATTGAGTGAATTGTGTGGAGGCGCGCCATCTTGTTGATACCATAAGTCATTATGGTTCTGTACTAGCGGCTCAATTATTTGAGTCAATATGTCAGAATTTCATCTTTTTGGCGTGAAGGGAAAAGAAATAGCTGAAAATTCAAGACGAAAAACAGTTTTTTGTGAATAACTCAGAAAATATGCACTTTAGGGCAAGGGTGTGATGCATACACTCACATTATTTTTTAACGTAGATTCAATATCTGCCATAAAAAAATGGGGTTCTAATTTGAAAAAATTGATTTTTCACGATTTTGTCATCCCTAACTTTGAAAGCGATTTTTTCACCCCCTGTATCATGAATCGCGATTTCGATTTTTAAAGTGGATACATCAATCTTACATCTTGAAAAATCTCAAAAATGAAGTTTTTCCATCCAAAAACCTCGAAGTTATTCTCGTTTCAGCGGAGCTCTATTTTCGATTTTTTTTTCGAATTTTCCCGTTCAGAGAGAATTTTCTAACCAAAACTGAAAAATGTTACATCAAAATAACTTGAAATTTTCTAAGGAATCTATTTCTGCAATAAAAAAATGGTGCTCTAATTTGAAAAACGGAAGTTGATGTCATTTCCGGAAAAACCGGAGGTGCTCATGCCTTGAAAATATTTTAGATTTCATCAGCATTGTGAAATACTTATAAGTGCTGAATTTCATGAAAATACGTTCAGTAGTTTCCCGTATAAATATGGGTGAGGTTCCTCGTGAAAGACCCTGTATAGCTTGAACACAGTTGAACTTATAAGGTTGCGGTTTTCACCAAATTAATACTCTGAAAAATCGAGCTCGAAAATTATTCATTTTTTCTAGCTCAAAGGGATTCTGAGATCCTTTCACCAGACAACGAATTTGGACAACCGATACTCTGTCGACCTAGAACGTTATTTTATTAGACTATGCTGTAAAAAAATTTTTTGAAAAATATAATTTTTGTTTAATTCCCGGATTCTTTTCCGATATAGTATTGCATTATAAAAACATTATTGGTAATGAGACATACTATATCCCACAAGAAGCATTGTGGGTATACCTATCAATAATAACCACCTCAGGTTGTTGTTCATAAATCCAAGATTATGGTAGCTGATCTCCATCAGGATACCAACTTCGTAGTTCGGTTTATCGAGATCTCAATCTTTTGCCAATTACTCTGGCCTGTTCAACTCCTTCGCTGTCTCGTATCATATTATCACAATTTGATTGAAATAAATACCGAAGTTACAGAAATCCAAGGTTAAGTTCAAGACTGTTTCGTAATGGTCGATAATGTATGTGATCTGGCATATCGTTTGATGTTGCATTTATGACCTCCATTTGATGATTTTAGTATCAGATGAATGTTATACAGGTTGTGCACGCAATTATTTTCTTTCAGAAGTTCGAATAATTGGCAGTTAAGGATTCGATATTGAGAGAAAAAAGGGAAGGCGGTTCTGCTCTGTGCAGATATTATAACAGTTAAATTCCAAGGTGACTTTTTTTTCCGTTTTCTAATTGTATTGTAACATATTCTTTACATGTCGATTATGATGGATCTCCCTGCATATCTATTATGTTTCCTGGAATTAAATATGTTGAATGCAATTCTAATTGAAACTACTGAACATGTGATTTAGTTTTTTAATTCTTTGGAGATTAATATGTCTTTGATTTTGGCGTATTTGTGTCCATGAATCTTTCTTAACCGGAGGGAATTATTAAGATTTTTTGAGCGATGTTCTCATCCGAATAGAATACTCTATCATTTCGTCAAAATGTCTGTAGTTTTAGAATTTTGCTCCTTCGAATGTTGTCCTCAAATTTGATAATATTTCCGTTCTTATACACGATATATACGGAAGAAACTAGAACCTTGAAATATTCTGGATAGGTTTGGATCTCGAATGCCTTCGTTATTGGGCAAAATCTGACTAGGGTTTCCATAAATATGTACTTTCTAAATTTTATTTTTCTGTTGTTGTCGAAACTTTGGATTTGATCGATTTAAGATTTTGTCTTTGGAAGTATACTGGCAGTTTCAAGCCTTATGCGACAGTTCAATCACAACTCACAACTAGAACCATAGAAAAATCAAAAGATTATTGGAAAAGAAATAAGTACCAACAATTTTCGTGAAAACTGATCCGATCGGCTTGAGATTGCGTGTTCACGAAAAACAGCCATTTTAAGCTTCATGCAAAATTTCGTGTGGATAGCGTTGACAGAGCCATATATGCATTATTCATAGAGGTACCTACACAATTGTCTACCTTTTTGAACTTTGATTTTCGATGAATGTGTACAAGTTTGTGTACAAAAATTGTTTAGTTCTTCACAACATATTGCATAAAATAATCCAACGTAATGAAAACTTCTCTTCAACTTTAATTTCAATGGTTGAAAAAATTCAGAAATCGTTCAATGAACAAGACTGAAAAGTTTCGGCAACTATCTATACAGGGTGGGCAAATTTCCATGTTTCAGCACTACAAATTTTAAACCAGAGGAGATAGACAAAATATGATACCTCATTCTCATTCTCCTTTTCTAAACTAACAAGTATAGTATTCATTTGTGGCCAACTTCTTTTGTTTTCGAGTTATAAGCGAAAATTGACAAAATGGCGATATCAAAAAACATTCATATCTCCGCTAATACTGATTATAGAGCACTGAAATTAAAACATCATACATGAACTTTTTTTCGTAGAATCCAGTGGCGTGCACATCTTTTTAACAGGGTTTTAAATTACGAAGCTATGACCCAAACTTATGCTTTTTCATATGAGAACACTAGATTTCTGTGTCATTTTTTGAAGGTTTAATTTTTCCTGATCAAAAATATATAACATCGTATTTATATATTTCTATCAATATAAATACCAGAAAATGGTCAAAAACCCTTGTTTATCTAAGAGTCTCAATATTTCTATGGTTTCAATTGCTAATGAGCAAAGAAAATGGAGCTTCCTATAACAAGAGCAATGTCCTTTCGTCAATCTGATTATTTCTTTGCCTCTTACTGATTTCTACAAAATTTGAATTTAAATATATTTCATGAATTCTTATTTCAAAATAGATTCATCAGTATTAGCGGAGATATAAATGTTTTTCGATATCGTTTTCCAATTTCCGCTTATAACTCGAAAACAAAAGAAGTTGGCCAAAACTGAATACTCCTCTTGTTAGTTTTTCAGAAAAAGAACGAATAGGCTATTGATTTTGTCTATCTATATAAAAGTTGTACTTAGTGCTAAAATATCGAAATAGAATTTATGAAATGTCAACTGAAAATAAAACTTCACAAAATTAATTTGACCCCCCCTTTAACTTACTTTACTTTAACTTTACTGAAAGAGGTACAAAAAAAAACCTTTTTTTGTACCTCTTTCTACAAAAGTTTAACTAAATCCACTAGTGTTTTTCAAAATGATTTCATAAAACGAAATATATATAGAGTGGGAAACATATTGATTGCAACTTAATTTTTTCAAATGGAACACCATGAATATTTTTCTACATTTGACTAGCTCTTTTTCTCCTGATTTCGAATATATAAGATATGTTTGGCCTATCTCTTTTATTCTCAGTACCACAGAGTTTCAAATTTTAAGAACCACCTGGCATAATCCTGGTAATCAGTTTTCAAGAGGAATGCTGCGATAACTCAAAATGCCCTTTTTTGAGTTATCTCGCTGGCAACGATATATGACATACGTTTGTCATTGAATGAAACTATTCATCGGATATGCACTACACAGAAGCGGAAAAAATTTGAAATATTTTCACTTTATGTGAAGAACAATGAAAATAAGAAAGCTACAAGGAGAGAATATATGGAGTTGCATCCAAATCATCCAATTCCAATTTATAGTGGAAAACGTATGTCATATCGTTGCCAACGTGATAACTCAAAGAGGGGCATTTTGAGTTATCGTAGCCTACCATTTAAAAACTGATTACTGAGCATGACAGGTGGTTCTTAAAATTTGAAACTGTGTGGTACTCAGAATAAGAGAGATAGGTCAAACATATGTTATATATTCGAAATCAGGGGAAAAAGAGCTTGTCAAATATAGAAAAATATACAGGGCGTTCCGTTTGAAAAAATGAAGTTGCAATAAATATGTTGCCCACTCTGTATATATTTCATTTTGTGAAATCATTTTAAAAACACTAGTCGATTTGGTGAAACTTTTGTAAGAAACATTTTTTTGTACCTCTTTCAGTAACAAAATTGAAGTGGGGCGAGGGTCAAATTATGGTGAAAAACCCGGTACATATAAACAATTTTTTGCATTTTAAATACAATAACTGTTAAAAATGAAACAATTTGATAGAATTACTACACAATCAAAGAAATACAAAAATGTGTATATTTCTTAGGCAAAATTGATGCTATACCTATTTCAGTACAAATTTGTGTACATAAGGTTGACAATTGTTGAATTGTCTTTCAAGAGTGCATAGCCAGGCCTTCGTGTTCTTCGAAGAACACGAGAATGCCTTTGAATTAAAACCAGCTTCACAATTTCTTTCCCCATATTTGTGGCGTCTACCCGGAATTGTTCAAACTGGCATGAAGGAACAAAGTCCTCATCCCACAAGAAACTAATTAAGATGACATAGAACATGAAAACCTGAATCTGCCGCCCATCGCTCCGTGGTCCGTCCATCGGTAACCTGATACCACATGAGCTCAACTGGTAAAAATGCATTAATGACGGGGAGGCGACGCTCCAAGGAATCTTTTTTAATGACGCTTTGTGTCATAAATCTACTGTCTTCTAGTTGACATTGAGGTTTTATGAGATTCTTCAAATTAACCGAGACGATATCCACTGATGGAATGGGTGTGAGATTCGCGTCCTTCGACAATGTCAAGACGTGAAAGTCATGAGGATTCTCTATGGAATAATAGTTAGTAACTTTTTGAGCGCTGGTCTCCCAACAGATCGATTTATCATTTTGTTATTTTTCGCTGATAACGAATGCGTCCTCAAAAAAACTGATTTGACGTATACACATATTGCAATAGAAGATTCTTGAAGTCGAAAGAAATGCTTTCTTTCGCTGCCATTTTTTCTGGTTCGACTCGGTTGAAAAGATACTGGCTGTTGAAAACCCATCACACAATTCGATTTTCAGTTATATCTCGCAAATGGTTTTATTGAAGAAAACCATTTTCGGGATATAATTTTTCATTGAAGTGATGAATCTTCGCCGAACACAAAATTTTATCTACATTTTCCAATATCTCCAATATGACCAATACGTTCCCAAAAAATACCAAAAATTCAAAGAACCGTACTCTTAAAGATGGAATAATAATCCGAAATCGATTGCCTAAGAATAAGAATATTATAAAATAAAGTGTTTTCCTTTTTAATTTTCGCTTAATCGATCATAGAACATACTATGGAAGAATTTATTTCTGAGATAGAAAAATTGTAGATATCCAAGATCTTCCGACACCTGAAGTACGCAATGGACAAAAGACATCGTGTAAACAACCACATATATTTTCTACAACTATGCAAACTAAATGAAATCACACTTAAATTCTAAATTTTCAAGCTACCACCTAAATGTAACAGAGAAAGGATACAGAAAACACTTCTCAAAAGAGAGATTAGGAAACAATATCAGCAATATGGGATAATTGACATGAAGTTAAAATTCTTACACCACTACCTCCTGAAACACCTACATGCCATAGAATATCAGAACGTAGTAGAAAAGCTAGAAGAAGACATATATTACTTAAACTACGAATCGGGCAGAAAGAGAAGAGCAAATCTCAGAAAACTAATTGAAGACAAGAATAGACACATACAATCAAGATCGAGATCCCAAATAGAAGAAATGGGAGCAACAACATTGAACACCCATTTTACTATCGGAGGTAAACGACGAAGACGAAATGAAGGTTTTAAACCTGGGACAGAAATTTGCACCAATCTCAAAGTCTGTAGATATTTATAGGACATCCACTGATATGGAAGTACAAGTAAAAAACAACCCGGAGAACCATACAATAACGGAAATAATCTAAAAATCTATAAAAATAAAAAGGTAAGATTATGCAACCAAACCCAAATTGAAAATAATAAACATTTACAAAAGACTGTACAATTAATAAAAAAGAAAGACAGATAACATCCTTATATTAACGAAGGCAGACAAAAATGCGGGTCATGTTAGAGAAAAACCCCTACAAAAATATACGAATAACGTTCACAATACACTGAAGACAACACTTCCAACATTTCAGAAATTCAACGAGACAATTAATTCCTTAAACGAAAATAACCCACAAATTCCAAGAATGTATAGTACGATAAAACTTCATAAACCAGAAAAAATCATAAGACTAATAATATCGGCAACATCATCATCAAATCATAAGAATTTTTTGACGACATTGTTAACTCATATCTATAATGTGAGAAAAGAGGTTTGATAACGAAGTTTGAACCGAATTACTCGAAAAAATTTTTTTCTCTTGTTTCTTGTAGTCCTACTTTTTGTTATTTTGTGCTTACCCAGTTTATCGAATCTTTTTTAATCTTTGCTACAGAGTTGGTAAATAAGTACCAAAACTTATAAATATTTTATTTAATACAGCTACCTAACTGGATCTTTATAAAAATTTGGATTGACAATTTAAGTTTGACGTGTTTAGGGATTTTCCGTAAACACGTATAGTAACCAAGATCATAAATTTATTTTATTTGGCTTTTCCACACTGTGTATCGAAATCATTAAAACATTCAAGCTAGTCTTATTTTCATATATCTCAGTATATTCCGTAGAACCATGTGCCTTTTATTAATATTTAATCCATATTTGGAGAGGGCTACATTCTGGTCAAAACATACAGAGATTCTATTCATATATTAATGGCTCTCAGCACCAATTATGGCTGTATCCCATTCCACCGCATTCGAAAATATCACTCTAATTGAATATAGAGTTTTTCTCACAAATTACCCAGGCCTGAAACATTTACATCATTAAAACAATATGTTACGTCCCCTCATTTCCACATTAATAATTCAACTCTACCAATTTGGCAATGAGAGATTATTAATGTTTCCATTTATACTTGTCTGGCAGAATTAAAACAATTAGTGGTCGTTGAGTGACTCAAAAGACAATGTATTTTATGCTGGATTAATATAATGCAGATGAAAGAATTATTGTCAATTGAGCATATAATTAATTAACTTGTTACTAAGTGGACGATATACACCTTTATGTTCATGTTATTTTGGCATCTATAAGTATTTATTCATTTTTTCAAATTAATCACATCAGTTCCCAAGTTACTGAATTCATTTACGATTTTCGAACCAAATATGTGCAAACTTACAACCTACTACAAATGAAAAAACTTCATAAATATGATCTTTGTAAAATAAATGAATAAAGAAGGATTTCGAAATAAGGACGAAAGAATTCATTCAAATTTCATCAATATAGTACTATTTTGACTTATCTCCTCAATTTTCTGAGTGATATTCTCTCGTTGCATTTAATTCGGAAAAAGAACTGACGTTGAAGTCAGGAGTTATTGTATCTATCACCTATCTAGATCCCAACCTCTCCATAAATTGCTTGATTTTCAGATTATCTTAACATTCACTTCAAATGATTCTTAAAATAATCATACAACGAAATAACTACTTAAGCACATAAATCATTCATTTTAATACTACATAAACGTACAACTTTGCTTCCGCCGTTTTTTTTTCGAAATTCGAGGCTATATTGTAGAAAACTGGTTTATGATTCAAATTATTGTTCATCACTAGCCACTACTTTCTCCCATCCATGAATCGATCCAATTTTTTACTTCTTTATAAGACCGAAAATGCTCGTCAGCCAGGCCGTGTGCCATTGATCGAAACAAGTGATAGTCCGAAGGGGCAACATCTGGAAAATACGACAGGTGAGGGAGGAAATTTCCATTTCTACGTTTCCAAGTATGTCTTGACCACTTTCACAACATAGAGTCAAGCATTGTCATGCTGTTAAATCTCATTATTATGTCTCTCGTTGTATTGCAGCCGTTGGTCTTTCGATGCTCGGCTCAAACGCATTAATTGAGTTAGATAATGATCGCCGGTGACTTTTTCAGTCGGTTTTAAAAACTCATAATACACTACGCCAAGCTGGTTCCAGAGCATGACCTTGGAATCGTGAATATTCTGTTTGGCCATGGACGTGGAAGCATGTTCGGGATATCCCCATGATTTTCTGCGCTTGGGATTATCGTAATTGAACCATTTTTCGTGTCCTGTCACAATGCGATGCAGAAATCCCTTCCGTCTTTGCCTTGCAAGCAGCCGTTCAACTTCTCTCGGCATCAACTCGTACGGCACAACGGCACCCAATTTTCTTGTTTTTGAATCATTCCCATGACTTTCAGGCAATTTGAAATGGCTTGTTGCGTCACTCCCAATGATCCTACCAATTCTTGTTAGGTTTGACACGAATCTTGTTCAAGTAATGCCTCTAATTCTGCATCTTCGAAAACCTTCTCTCTTCTCCTTCTGGTTTTCGACTCTCTTCACCGTTCTTGAAGCGTTGAACCACTCTCGGTACGTTCTTTCACCAATAGCGGCCTCACTATAGATATTTGAGATGATTTGATGAGCCTCAGCCGCAGATTTCTTCATATTATAATAGAAAATTAAAACCTCCCGCAAATGAAGAGAATTTGGCTCGTGAGCTGACATATTCAATTGAGAATAACCTCATGATGCAGACACAAATCGACAAATCCATGGCGTTATGTTTACAAATACCTAAGCTTATTGTATAACATCTACGATCTATTTATTTTCAGTAGCATATACTGATGTAGCCATCTATTGCAAAACGGCGAAAGCAAAGTTGTACACCTATATGTATATACCAGGTAGCGGGAAGCGGTTTGCTTTCACAGCGTCTTTTGAGAGCGGCACCAAACTGTGACTATCAAATAATTCGAGATCTTAGTGGACTTGGTTCTAGACTTGAAAGCAACCAGATGACAAACTTGTCATCATCAAAAACTAAGTATAGACTGTCCTGATGACAATTATGTTGTCTAATCGTGCGTGAAAGGTAAAAAAAAGATTTGCTCTAAAGAACCAAACTGTAATTTTAGGGCTGAAAGAATGGGTCTTTGATCTGCTTTCGTGGATAGCCAGTCGTTCGAAAAATTTTGCTTGTTAACATACCTTGAGCTTATCGAACGAATCTGTTGAAACATTACCTAAACCTCAGAGTAATAAAATACAAAAATTAGGAAAGCACTGTAGTGAAGTAAGGTTTTTTTGAGCCCTGGTTAATTCATGAGCAAATTGCGTCCTTGGAGACCACATATACCCTTCAAATATAACACCAAGGGCACAATTGGCGAATGAATTAACAAGCGCTCAAACACTAATATAAAAACAAATGAGGAAAGCACTGACGTGAACATAGGAGCCTCTGTACGCTTCGTCAATTTCACATTGATGTAATTTTTTCAAGAAATAGCTTATGAGCTTTCAAACCATTTTCTCAAAATCTAGTAGTAGATTTATGTTAGAACGTGTTCAAAATATAATGCTTACTTTCATAAAGATATTTCAATCACTATTTACAAAATGAATGAAAGGTAAAATTTCTGCATGACAGAATGATTTTTTATATTTGTTTTCGTTCCAAGGAAGCTGTAATCACAGCCGATATAAAAAAAGTTTCGATAGCTGGAATGTGCGGATATAGTGAAACAAGTCTACCGTCTTTTACAAACCATTTTTCAGTGATACATTGTAGATCAATGTAAAAACGGTCTCGTTCCTCCAAAGTCACTTGGAGGAAGCAGAATATTACGATTATGCAAGGGTTGTCCAAGTTTCAAGAAATTACTTCGTGGACAGTGAATTTATTGTCTAACAATACTAATAATAAGTATTGAGTGATATTAAACAGATCGCGGTATCCACTTCAAAGGGATATCTGGCCAACCAATAATAATAATAATAACAGTACTTTATTGCATATGCAATTGGCCATCGACCAAGTGTCCTTCAGCCTGTATTTTAACAATTTTTGGTACATTGAATTTGTTAAAGGTAAAAGGTTATTATCATTTCATTTTTTCATATCAAGCTTTTGATTTTTGCTATAAGTGGGAGTTCTGGATGTTTTCTCTTAGATGTATTCCTTCTGTCTTCCTGGTATTGAGAAATCACTTAATCCAACTGAAGTAACCTATTATAGAATGCCTTATTCAGTCTGCTCATTCTTATCTCAATAGGTTCTATTCTGGTATTCAGATAAAGAAGACTGTTTGGAGGATTATGGCCAACCATTTTTATGGACTAGTTCAAGTGACTTTATATACTATACCTGCACTACAGTCAAAGAGATAATTTCGATGTTCTCAAACTCGAGACTTTACAATGCATAACAGCAATAGATGAAAGTATAAAATTATGAGATAATTTTGTTTTTGGGAAAAAATTGAAATATAAAACACTGAGTTCGTTACCCATGCAGCTTTACACTTATAGTGTTTTCGAGCTCAAGAAAATTTTTTTCTTCATAGGTATTACCTTAAGTGTTACTGAGTATAAATAGTGACATTGTCTTCGAAAGATTATTAGGCTGACTCAATATTGAATTTAATGAGTAGTGGGAGAACGTACGAAAATTATTAAAAGCATTGAATTCAAATGTCGACTTAACTTTCATCTAAGGCAATAATTAAAAATCCACATCTCTTCGTCAACTTTCTTCAGCTCTGTTTCGACGTGAGATCTTCCCTAATCACTTCCTCTGATCTTTAACGCAGTTTACCCTCCACTCGTCAGTACACCGAAGAGGCGTACCGGACAAATTACCATCGTACTACTTAAATGGTGGCCCATTTGAATTTTACAACTGGCGGTAATTATTGCGGTCGAATTTCGATATCAAACGCGGCAAATAAAAGGCAGCAAGTTAGCAGGCCGGTTTTACGGATGAACAATCGCCAGTGACTCATATTTTGCTGGTTAATGCAATTCCCTGCACGTAGTGCGGTTGTGGGTGTGCAAGAGAGACAGTGAGGTCATCCCGCATTACGTCTTATCATCTTAAATTAATATGTTTTCACTGCGCGCTCGTGGCCATATCTCTATTATTAATTGGCCTATTTAGTTGCCACGAAGCCAGTCCGTAACAATGATGCTTTGAACTTACGAGCGGATATGAGGCTTTATGCACTTGCGAATTCAATGAAACATGAAACGTTAACTACGAAATGGAATAACTTGTTGTGTTAGCGCCGCTTGGGAGTTTACAGCTACCGCGTTAAGTTTTTGCAGTTTCCTGCTCTGGTTGATCTTCGAGATTCTGCAGTGGTGGATGGGAGTAAATGGCTTGAAGCCATTTGATTGGGTTGTCGCTAGAAGACGACATTTCCTATATTATGAAATTTGCATTTGTCTAGGATATTCAGGGACGAGCGCAGTCCAAGATGCACCCATGACATAGGCAAATATTATAATTGCGCCCCTTCTTATTTCTATTTACCTGCAAAACTGCAAACAAAAAATTTTATCTTTCATATAAAGAGGAATAAAAGAAATATGATTATTTACTGAAACGAATTAAAGTAAATATGAAGAGAAAATTAATAGCTCCGACAAAAGAGCCAAGTGCATGTGGTCTATCTTCCGAGAGATCAGAGGTCAAAACAATGACACGGACATACATTTACCCTATAACTTGAAGACTGGCTAATGACTTCAACATGCATTTTGTCACCTCTGCTCCAGCTGCTAAAGCAGGAATTTAGACATGACATTAAAGACCGAGATAGATCAGTTTTCTTCCATCGAACCAACGAAGTTGAACTCCTTCATAAAATAAATTCATTCAGAAATAAATTGAGCTCTGGAGTAGATGGTATACCCAAGACTGTTATAAAGTACACCGCAGAAGAGATTATCAGTCCTTTGAACTTCATCATTAGTAAATTCCATTCTCAAGAAAGGAGATAAGGAGAAAATAGAGAATTATAGACCTATCCCATTGCGGCCATCATTCTCCAAAATATTGGAAGCTGTGATGTTGAGGAGATTGTCTAGCTTTCTTGAAGAAGTTATTGCTGACTCCCAACATGGTTTTAGACGAGGAAAATCTACTGAGACAGCCATATATAGTTTCCTGCAAAACATCCACCAAGCACTATAAAACGGAAAGATCACCATCGGACTTTTTCTAGATCTATCTAAGGCCTTTGATGCATTGTCCCTCGACTACATCATAGATAAGCTAAAATCATATGGAATAAGAGGGCCCGGTTTGGCTTGGTTCAAGTCTTACCTTTCAAACAGAAAGCAAATGACTACTGTAGGGAAAGATGGAGCAACTGAAATGTCAGATGTAATCAATGTCACTTTGGGAATACCTCAAGGAAGTATTTTAGGCCCAATACTTTTTATAATTTTCGCTAATGACTTTGATGACATAAAAGAGGATTTTGACAACGTAGAAATTGTGAGATATGCAGATGACAAGAAGTATTAAAGCCAATACATACCCTGAAGCTGTTTCAAAGACTCAATTGGTCATGTGCAATGCTGGTAACTGGTTCAGATCAAATGGTCTACTTCTCAATGACAAAAAAACTAAGTCAGTTTTATTCAAAACTAGCCATTCCGTATTCATCACACCGGACAAAATGATTTTGGAAGAGATTCCAATAGAACTTTTCTCATCTATCAAGTTCCTTGGTGTTCATCTAGATAAAATTTTAAATCGGACAAAACACATTGAAGAGGTATGCAAATGACTTTCAAGTATTTGCTTCTCGATGAGGGTGATATCAGGTTACCTATTTTTTTTTTCACCATGAAAACGATATACTATAGAGTCTTCGAATCCAGAGTTCGTTACGGCATATTATTTTATGGTTCCTCAAAAAAGCTGTATGATGTCATAGTTATGCAGAAAAGAATCTTGAGGATAATGCTTAAGCTGAAACCACTAGAGTCATGCAGAGGGAGGTTCAGGGATAATGGGATTCTGACAGTCCATATTCCATAACAATAGAAATGATTTCACTGAAGAAGCACCTAAAATACTTCATACTCGAAATCTAGAAATAGCATACCCAAAACATCATCTCTCATCCACTGCAAAAAGTGCTCATTACTCCTGCATAAGGTACTTCAACAAGTTGGCTATACCATCAAGAAGAGAAACAAATTACAAGAGATTCAAAAATTATTATTTTGACGATATTTCGATTCAATGCTTTCACTTGTGAAATTTTGATTATGAAATAAATGGCATTTATTATTATTATTTATTTCTTTTTGTTTTTCCTTATGCTCACTCAAATTTAAAATCAAATAATTGTATCATCACATCTCTTCCAATTCCATATCATTCATTTCAGGCCGAGAAAATCGGCAACTATTTGGTTATAGCGATGAGAATTGACTGTTTGAGTCACACCATCTTCATTTCTGAAGAAGTACTGGCCAATCACCCTACTAGACCATACTGCATACCAAACAGTGACTTTTTGCGGAGAAAAAGGTCTCTCAGCAGTTGCAAGAGGATTTTCAGGGCCCCATATGTGACAATTTTGCTTGTTTGCATAGCCACCGAGTGAAGAATGCGCTTAGTCGCTGAAAAAAACTAGATGCGAAAAATCGTCTTCCCAATGTTGTTGTCCAAGCGCCGAATCGGCATAATTTACCCGTAATGCGCGAAATGGACCTCCAATTGACAGCAAATACTGATTTTGCGGATACATCAATCAGCAAAATATTGCTTTTCCTGCCTAGGCAGCAAACCGACCACCTTCCGACATTTTCTGACAATTAATATTTTTTGCCACCTTCCTTATTTCTGGTGGAGTAAGTACTTCTAAGTCGCTATCACTGTCCATAACATAAATATATTCGATATTTTTTCAAAAAAGTGTCAGATGTTTCATAAGTTGTCAAACTTTAATTATCATGGACATATGTATATTGCAACAGCATTAGTCTTGTTATATTATTCTAAGGCATTTGATACGATCTCTCATAAGTTGAACTTGCCATGTTGTATTTCGTAGGATTCTCTGATGATGCAGTAGCATTGTTTCGGAGCTACCTTCCTTTCAGAAGTCAGCGTGTCAAAATCAATGGTTATCTGTCTGATCCTTTGCCTATTTCCAAAGGGGTGCCACAGGGGTCCCTTCTGGGTCCCCTGCTTTTCATAATTTATACTCACATGTTTGGAAGATTCCTACAATTTTGTAATGCCCATTTTTATGCTGATGACACTCAGTTCTATCTCAGTTTTGATGCTGGTGATGTTGACGAATGAGTCAAGTAGTTGAATCATGACCTTGCAACCATCCAGGAGATATCTGAGCAACACAACCTTTCGATTAACTCCAGTAAATCTTGTGCAATACTTTTCGGCAATCAGTCTGTATATGATAGGTTGAGTGAGGTGATCCATTTTTTCATTGGTGGTGATGAGATTCCTATTGTAAAGAATGTTCGTTACCTTGGTTTTATTATGGACAATTCTTTTCGTTTCAGGTTACATATCGCAAGCTGTATTAGGCGCTCGCTGTATGCCTTGAGGATTATCTATCCTCACCGATCTATTTTGCCTGTTGAGGTAAAGAGGACAGTTTGTGATTCCTTGGTATTATCCAACTTTAATTATTGCTCACAGGTTTTTTTTTCTTGTTTGAATCAAGAGACCTTTAGCTCTATCCAAAGAATTCAAAATTCTTGCTTGAGATTCATATGTGAAATTCGAAAGTTTGAACGTATAAGCCATAAATTGGTGGATATCAGGTGGTTGCACATGCGTACCAGATTTTTGGTGGAGGCTTTAGTCTGTTACCACCATATTCTAATATCTAAAAAACCATCGTATCTGTATCGAAAGATAACATTCAGGTCTGATGTACATAATCTTAACACACGTAGTAGAGGACTTATATCCCCTCTTCCTCATAGGCTATCACTATTTTCTGAAAGATCTTTTAGTTTTTCCATCTACAGATTTTATAACAGATATATTTGTAGTTCATTTATAGATTTGTCTATATAATATTTCAAAGCTGAAGTCAGGGATGTACTTTATAGATATCAGTGCGGGCTCAGTAATCTGTAATTTTTTTGTCATATGACTCACTTATATGTAAATTTTGAAACAAACTGGAAAGTTATTGAAATTTTTTCTTTGTGTTTCGTTATTTTTTTTTTTCAATCATTATTGTCTCGAGGTGTATAAAAGTTTGTGGGAATTGTAATAATTTCTAAATACAATATCCTTCATATATGATTATGAACAATCGAAGAAAAAATTATATGTTTAACTTGGCAGCAAACTAGATTGAAGGTCTTGACTGATTTCCTGGCCTCGCTTTGCCCGGCAATGAGCTATCAGTTGCGGCAGTCAATCTACTACTTTGCTGTCTAATAAAACAAAGAACTATTTTTATTAAGTTTTTACTATGTTAACAAGTTCAGCATATCGTTACATTGCTATCCTTCAACTAAACGCTTCGGATGACTGTTCTGTTTGACATATGCAGGGCTGCCGCCAGGAGCGGCATACCGGACATTTTGCTGGGGCACCAAATTGTAGAAGCGCAATGTCAGTTAATAAAACAAAACTTTTGCACTTTTTTTAAGAACCACGTTGTTATTTACTATAATCTTATGAATAAAGCGTCGTACTTTTGAAGAATGCAGGACTTTTTTTATTGAAATCGACAAAACATCGTTTGATAAATTTGACCAGGTAATTTTGAATTGAAAAATACGATTTCATATGATATCAAAAACATGTCTGAGAGGAACAGAGGCTTCTTCGAAGAAAATTCGTATAAGTTAGGCAAAGCAGGGCGGCGAAATTTTATTTTGCCAGGGCGCAAAATGTTTGGCGGCGTCCCTGGAGATATGTCATGGAAATAGAGATGTGAACTCCGAATTCTGACATGTATAACCCAGTACTAGCATCTCTTATAGCAAAATGTTTAAAAACATATTTAAATAGTAGTAACCCTTTCCTGATTCAGGAGAGTTTTGAACAAAACTGTTATTTATATGTTTTCAAATCCAATTAAAGATTCACATCGATGAATTCATACATCTGAATTTTCGGATTGAGCTAATTGTCACCATTTATCGTGTATAATCAATAGCTTTCTGTAATCCTATTATAAATGAATCATCCGTCTTAATCTTAAAGAAGGAAACATCCAAATTCGGTCGATTATTCTGTCAGAATCCATTTGGCGGGCCATGTTCTTTTGACCCACCTCAATTATACCACTGCTAGAATTCTCTGCACACTTACCCATTACTCACTCCAGTCGTACCACTTTAATTAATATCAATTAGGCTAGTTCAGCCACTTCATCATGTCATTAAGATATGTAGTTTCATCAAACTGAAATATTCACGGGAAAATAAACTTAACACATTTTGTTCTTGGCCTTATTAATCAAAACGACCTATTCGTCTACGTCTTGCTTAATATCACATTGAATGGGCTCGAGATGGCGTCTTCCGCGATAGAAACCAGAATGATATGCCAGCACTTACAGAGCTATATCCCAGAGTCGCCAGACTTTACTTATTTTCTGATTAACAAAATGTAATGCTTTGAGTAGTGTTAGGATATAGTGTACACACATCGTCAAAAGTTTTGGCCTCCTAGGTTTCTCAAGAAATGAATAATCTATGTTTTGAAAATAACATGAATATTCTCTCTATTTCATCTGCAATATATTTGATTTTAAAAAATATTTGTTTGTTATTCTTTGTTTCATGCAGGATGAGACAAAAAAGGAAGAAATCTGAATTTATCGATTATTTATTTTTGATTAATTATAGATATTCCAAATTCAATAGTCCATATTGCCTCCTCTTCTTTCAGTCAACTACCCAATACGCCTACGCATCCCACGAATAGTCATTAATGAAATTTTTAGGCATACCGTTGCATTCTTCCTGAAGTGTTACTCAATTCCTGAATAGTTGGAGGTGGATTTTGATGATTGGATATTGCTCTTTCTAAGTAATCACAAGAAAAGTAGGCACCGGACTTTGAAAGGGCACAAATGAAGTTCAAGATCGAACTCTAAGACTTATGGCCATTAGAGACCGATTTGAGACAACTCGGTCTTTGGCTGATGTGTGGTTAGGAGAACAAGGCCATCCTGTAACTATTTACCGCAAGATGAGGTCCTTTGGACATTTTCGACTCCATCTTATGTTATCTCTGATGGTTGAGCATCGCCGGAAACGATTACAGTGGCAGAGAAAATCAACATTGGAATATCGAATGGCATCAGGTCGTCTTTTCTGATGAATCCCGATTCTCGTTGGGTGCACAAGATGGATGAAGAAGGGTTAGACAGTAGGTGTTATGGTAGACGTTAGACAGTAGGCGATATGGTAGAAGACCTTTAGTCTTCATTCGAACAGCGCTGCGTTACCTTCAAGAAATTGTGGAGCCATATTTATTCCCTTACCTTAACCGGCTCATGAATCCAATATTTCAGTAAGATAACGCCCGAGCTCATGTTGCCAGAGTTAATTTATACTTTTTCGAAGCGACCCATGTGAATCTTTTGCCATGGCCGCCCAGATCCCCTGATCTTTCACCCATTTAGCATGTGTGGGACATCATGGGTAGAAGGCTTGGAAATTTACCCCAGCCCCCACGGACTTTGGTGGCTCTGAGACATAGTACAAATAGCTTGGGATAGTATCCCTCAAGAAGAAATAGACCATCCTATTGCATCAATGCCGAGACGTGTTGTGGAGTGTATAGATAATCGCGGTATTAAAAAAAATTGTAAACCCTTCGTTTTTTTTTTCAAAATTTCAATCATTTACTCCTTGCTATATATTATCTATGCTATACCAAAAAAAAATTAAGATTTAAACAGCTCATTCTGGGTGTTGCAGTTTCTTTGTCAGTTAGTATATTTTCTACGCATTTCTTGGTCAGCTGTTCTTGAGTCAACTGAATATTATATAATAATATAATATAATAAACAACAGCATCAAAGAATTACATGTCAGGTCAAAAATGAAAAAAAAACACATTTCAGTTCTTGAAGAATTCTTCCAATGAATATACTGTATTCTCTGCTTCACATTATTATTAAACTTCTTTTCTGATAATTGATTTACTGATTCAGGCAGTTTATTGTAGATTTTTGGACCCCAGAAATCAACATCCTGTTGGGAAAATTTCCGTCTGTGGTATGGAATGCTGAGCTTATCTCTTCCTCTAGTATTGAAAAGATGATATAGGCCATTGAATGGAAAATGGTCCAGATTTTTATGAACAAATGTAGCGCATTCAAGAATATATACTGCTGGAATGTTTGAATCCCCAACTTTTGGAAAGGAACCTTGCAGCTGTCTGTCTGTTCGAGATTCTTGATTATCCTTAGGTATAGCTTTTTTTTTAGAGAATCAGGAGGTCATGGACTAGTGTTGAGGTACCCCATAGGAGTATTCCATATGTTGCCACATAATGGAAGTTGGCAAAATATGTAATCAGAGCTGCTTGCCTGGAAGATATTTTAATCACTGTTGATATTGAATATATAGATACGGACAGCGTGTTCATCATTATAAGGATGAAGATGCAAATCTAGATGCAAACTACTCCGTAGCGTCCTGTAAGAGAGGCCCAAATATTGTGCGCATCTGGAAAAGCTTGGTTCTTCTTAAACACTTTCACTTAAAGCAACAATATTCAAGAATGTGAGTGCATTTGGATTATGTAAGATAACAGTAACATTTAGAATATCTTCGATTTTTTTACACATTCACCAATTGTGCGCTCAGATGGACTATTATGTTGACCATAATCTGCCAGTAATGCAAGAAACGTTCTTACCACCGAATCATCATTTGACTCAGGACAAAGGAAGCACCACATCGTTCCGCGATAAAAAAATTCTGCATTGCTCCCGAGCGCTCGCTCATTCATTCGCCAATTGGACAGAAAATACTATAATATTGGTGGTCTCCAAAGGTGCAATTAGCGCATGAATGAACGAGAGTTCAAAAAAAAGTCACGTCTGACGGCTGATCTTGGACTGCAAAAATAATCATCTGGCTCTCTAAGGCAATGAAATTAACATTTGAGCAATGGTCTCCATAGGAACTGAGTTGTTATGATATTTTTATAGGTGAATGTGATTGAGTGTACCATTTGTTGCTAATTGCTTCAAGTTCCACCGGAGGGATTGACAGGCAAGGTCGACGGCCAGGCGACAAGCGTTTTCTGCAATAATCTTTATTGAATATTTTCTTGGGGTGTTCGGAGTGTTGCTGCTGAAATATACAGGGCGAGTCTTTGACTTATACATATATTTCAATAGAAGATTCCTGAGGTAGAGGTTAATTCTTTATTCCTTTATCATTTTTGCCGATTCGGCTCGGTTGAAAAGATACAGGCTGTTAAAATTCATGAAAAATAGTATATTCTAAAACAAGTTGCCGAATGTGCTCATATTCCAACACGAATGCGAAACGAGCGACAAAGGAGCGAGTTTTCGAATAAGTGTTGGAATTGCCTTCTGCAACGAGTATTAGACGATATTTTTTCTATTTCCGTCAATTTTTGTGAGATATTGTCGAAATTCAATGAAAAATACAGATTATATAACCTAGTGACTTTTGTATTGTATCATGGCAGTTGGTGTGACTGTTATGAAAATTGACAGATTACGGAATCTGAAAATGAATCGTTTCGAATTATGAAGTAATTTACAATTATGCATTAAATTCGTGAATTATGTCTAAGGGAATCAATTTAGCACCAACAGAATTAAGAGAAATTGCGAATAATGTTGCAAATCATTTCACTATATCCAAATTATAGATACTATATTGCCAATTATTGACGTTTGTTGAAATTTGATAGGACAAAACGAGAAATATATCTGATAACGATGCTGTAATGAATTCACTACAGCACTGTCTTTAGAAGGGTAATGAACTCATTACGATACTGAAATATAGAAAATTATTTTTCAGTTATGTATATCTCGCAAATGGTTATATGGAAGGAAATGATTTTCGTTGATGTGATGAATATTCACCGAAATAAAATTCCATCTACATCTTCCAGTTTCTTCATTATGACCATTACGTTCTAAAAAAAAAACAGAAATTCTAAGAAGCTAACTCCCAAAAGTAAGTTGAAGGTTCATTATTGAATATATGACCATTTCGAGAAATATAATATATAATATATATTTAGAAGTATTCCTCATATATTATCGTCTAATGCTCCGTTTTCGAGTAATTTGTTCTTGAAAAAATCTATCTACTCGCTTTGGCTAAAAAACGACAAAAATAATTTTTTATGTTGTCAGTTGTCACGTCTCAAATTTCAGATGTGAAGCTTTAGTCGACTCAGTTTGGAAATAAAGTTATTGAATAAACTCCCCTCAACTCCTTCATTTGATCAGAAATTAGGTACTCAGCTTGGCACATCTCTGGTAATATGAAGTTAACATTCTGTTTTGAAGAATTCAGACCAATCTCACAACCTTAGTTATCAAGACCTGAAAATCCTACTGAAGACTGCTGCTACCGAACATTGATGTACATCCAAACATCACTATACAAAGATATATTTTTATGTGATTGAAAAGAGCAGAATATCCAATTGTACTATACTAGTTCATTTTCAATGCTGAATCCAGTAGTTGAGTCGACTATAACAGAAAGAATGTAACTGAGAAGTAGTTACCTTTGAAATGAAATATTCAATGTTAGTAGATTACTACAGATTTGGTTACTTCATCAACATGAAATTTTGCACGAAGCTAGAAATTATTATTTACAATCCGAAAGATTTGTAAATTTTATTTATTATCGAATTTACAGTTTCAAAGTTAACAGGAATACAAAATTTCGAACCGAATTATTAACAGAATCCCTAGTCGGATCATGGCCATTGACGAAGTTAAGTGAGATATTCAATATCCTAATCTTCCCTGGAAATTTCAAGTTCCTAGCTCTTTTCATCAAGAGGTTATAGTCGGACCGCTAGCCGGACGGACAGACATACTTGAGTTTGACCTTCATTCCAACCTTATCATTTGGAACCATTCATTTTGCAAGTGAATTTCTATAGTTTTCTGCAAAAACTCCAGAGCTCTTCACGTCAATGCTTTTCTAATTTTACGAGAATCATTTCGAATACTTTTCAAATACTGAAATTTAATCGCAAAAGGGAAACGTAAGATAATGGTCTCGTGAGAATTTTCTTATTGTTGACTTTTCGCTTTCAAAGAAGTAACAACTTTTGCTACAGTCACCGGAGCGAATAAATTCAATTATACTTCAATTGGGTTTTTATAACCTGCAATACTATCATGCAGTGGGATGTGCACAAGGACAAATCATTAAGCCTGCAGTTAGTGCAGTTGGAGTTTGTTGGCATTACGGTTTTGAATTATATCCATTCTCGAGCCTTCAATTTTCGATTAAAAAAACAGAGTGGTGTTAGCATTCTATGGTCCATCAAATTATGATAGGATATATAAAGCCATATCAAAGTATATTTTAAAAAATTAACCATTTTATTTGAGGATAACCTCAGAGTAATGAACATAGCATTTTCAGTTAGAAAATTTCATCAACGAAATGAACTATCAAATTTGACATGAAGTGCGCGGAAATGAAAACATATTAGTGATACGATATTTCACTCAATTCGCGAGATTCTCCACAAAAAACGTACTTCTTATGTCCCATAGTGAATCAACATTTCATATTAACCCAAAATATATCGAAATAAATACCTAAATATATCAGAAATTCAGTTTACACACTTCAAGCGCACCAAACGACGTGAAAAAACCAATGACACTAGGAGAGCATAAGTTGCCAAAACTTGGATTTCAGCAGGTAGATAATAAATATTCTGCTTATTATAAATTCGACAATTAGGAAAAATATCGGATTCCAAATATTCAAATTTGCATATTAAATCGGGGAATCACTCAAATGAATATATTTCATCCAATATAATATACATTCATAACGATATAGTAAAGTTGTGGATTTGAAAATATATCACAATCCGACAACGTAATCTAACCATGTTGGGGATATGTAAAATTGCTAATACTCCCTCTATCTATGTTTATTACTCTATGGGAAAAACCAAGCCAATAAATAGGAAAAGATAATCGGGAAGAATATATTGTTTCAAATTGTATATATTTTTATTGAATAGTCTAATAAGACATATCTCCTAGAATAAAACGACGAAAAAATTAATCTAATTTTTTTGAAGGAATGTATCTATCATCTGTCAAAGTTTCTCATAGAGCTTATTGAACACCCTGTATATCTTTCACGTGGAACCCCATGAATCACAGATTATCCTTTAAAGAATGTTCTCAAATTGTTTAGTTCATTTACAGAAGAGAAGAAATGCCCATATGCAAAAATATACAAAAAGGGCGAAGCTATAATTTCTGAAAAAATCGTGTATTTCATACGAAATATAAAAATTCGAATTAAGTGTTTTATTTCGAAAGGGGCTGACTTAGGAGGAGATTCAATGTATGTAGATCAACAAAAATAGATATTATGTGTTTTATTGATGAAATTTGAATCTTTTTTAAAGCTATACGGGCTTTAATTTAATTACCATCTCTGATTTAGTATGCACTTAATGTTCAAATGAACCGTTTTCAATTAGCTGTTCACTCAATCGATTTGTGATGAAGAACACAGTTTCTCAAGTTGGGCAATGCCATGTTCTTCTTCCGTTTGTTCTTATTCACCTACTATAAAACAAACCAACATCCTTTGCTCTAGGAAGCTTTTAACGTTTTCTTACAAGTCGCAACTGTTAACATGACTACGAAGAATAGGCTTAAGCGATATTCGCCAAACATGGATAATGCTTTTTTCCGATTCTTTCTCATAAAACAATCAGGATTTGAAACTGAAAATCCATCACGTTCCTTGTTTGGAGAGTTGTTATTCCAAAGAGGTTTTTCTTGTTGGGACTGAGAGTTGCGAAAATTACCACTTAAGTCATTTATTGGCACTAAGTGTTTCCGCTAGACGCACACTATGAACTATTATACTTCGGTCTGGTACATGTCCCTAACGCCATGAAGAAGAAAAAATCTTCCGAGAATCCTATATTTCCAGTGATTCATGCTAGAGCTAGCATTCTACTTTTATGCAATATTGTCCACGTGTGAAGTGGAGTCAATTTTGGTTCATGTCTTAAATGACAATGTTCCACTCACTAGTAACATTCAGTAGAATTCAAGTATGTCCTTCACCTTCCGTCACCAATAAACATATCAACTCATGAACGAAAAGAGCAAAAATTTAGACATTTTTAGAGGAAGGTTTGGATCTCCACTGTTGAGTCCGTTAATGAGCAAAATTCGACTGAATATGGCCGTTCAAATTTTAATTTTTCTATTCATTTCAACACATCAGATTAGATGTAAATTTGCATTTAAATGCACAATAACAATTCCGATTCTTTTTATAAAATTACAAATTGATTGTCCAATGAAAACCATAGAAAATTTAAGAAGAATCAACATTCTTATTAATTATTTTACCTATTTACATAAAATACTGTTATGATTGAATGGTTTATACATTAAATATATACATAATTATATAACTTTTATGAACAACAAGATGCAAAATGGAATTGCCTCGGTAGTGGAATATGTTCGTTCTATTGCTTCATGTGCTCCTAAAATTTCGTATAATATCAGAAGTACAAATGAACTCTATCTATAGATACCAGATACGAAATAAGATTCGGACCACACTTTTCAAATATTTAATATCATTGATTAAGTTGAGATATTCTGTTTGATCCAACCACTTTTTATAGTCTTATCTGTTGAGTAATAGGAACAGGATAGATGTGTCATATTCGAAATATGATTGAATATGAACATACCTCCATTAAATGTTTACAAATTATCACATTCATCGAGGGAATTAAAAAGTAAATCTTACTCGGGAATGGACCCCAAATAATATCTAAGAAATAATTTCCTCGGTCATTTCTCAGTTTCAATTTATTTATTAATTATCTGGAAGTGAAGAACTTTATCAAAGTTTTCATCTGTCCAGCCCATTTCATCTCATTGTTTCAATTGTGACAAAGTTAACATATTAACACTATTTTATTTTTTCTAGACCCGCATGAGTAGGATCTCAACATTGTCAATTTATTAGTCTCTGAATTGTATAAAGTTGATAAGTACCACACAAGATTAACGTTACTCACCACATATTTAATAGTTTGATTGATGAAGTATCCATCAAGGAGCAAAGGCGGATGAATTAAATGCATTTATATAATTTCAGCTTATTTTTATGATCAAACGTTTGAAATTACTTAGAAGTTGATGAAGACTGAACAAAATTATCGTGTTCCAGTGGTATAATATTACACTTTGCATCACTGTTAATAGATAGGGGAAAATAATTCGGATATATAAAATCTTTTCGGTTATCGTATAGTACAATTTTTTCTTCCACTAAAGGAGCGAACAATTCGATCATAGAATCAGACGTTCCTGACTTTTTGACGAATAATCAAAATTCCTTTCAATAAACAAAAATACAAAAACAAAATGTTTTGGGAGCAACGGATTATTTGGTGTACGTGGAAGCAACAACCCATAAGAAGATATCATAGAATCGGAGAAATAATGTTATAAAGGCGTCTGCCTTCATGCTGAATCTTTTTCTCTTTTGCTAGTTATTGCATCTGTTGAGGGCTTCTACAATTCAATAGGTTATTGAATTCTGAGCAGGTCTTCTGCGTCCTCTTGATATTCTGTTGTCAATCCTTCTTTCAAAGATTTTCTCGATGAAGCTGTGATGTCATGATAAATTTATCTGTTGTTCTTAGAATGAGTTTCAACATGTTCTCTTGTTTTAGTTTCAACTAGAACTTAGTCAGTTTTTCATTATGTCTCAAAATGTGTTATTTATTTTTCACTACATCTTTAATTTTACTACTTCCAATTTTTCTCTCTTATATTCTCTCAACATTCAGGTTGTAGGTACCAACAAGAATTTGCCCCCCCCCCCAGAACTAAGAAAATAAGATTTTTCGAAGATTTCAAAAAAATATTCAACCCCCCCATGAAGGTGGCATCAACCCCCAATATTTTTTTAATAGGGATGAAATGTCGAGTTTTGGTTAGTCTGAAAGTTATTTATGTGCTGTGAATAACTCAGTTTAAATTTTCAAAATTAAAAGGTGACGTTGAGCCAAAATTCAAGAACCTAAAAGTGTTGAAGAATCCAAGAATAATTTTCAAGTTCTGTATTAGGGAGAAAGAATTCCTATGACACGACATTATTCCGAAAAAACCACCTGAGGGTGGCAACAACCCTCAAATTTTTGTCGTCATAGGAATTCTTTCTCCATAATACAAAGCTTGAAAATTATTTTTGGATTCTTAGGTTTTTGAGTTCAAACGATTCAACAGTTTGTGCAACTTCGCATCGTCTTTTGACGATAAGTTCAATATTACATTATTTCTTGAGTAGTGAACCAATTTTGAAAATTTTAACTGGGTTGTGAAATTTCGTCCCGCTGCAAACAGAAGTTGACCTGTTTTTCTGAAATCTTCGAAAATTAGTTTTCGGTTCTCAGTTCTGAGGGGTTGAATTTTCGTTCGGACATACTGTATATGGTTAATGCTTCACCTCCAAAGATGAGTAAACTGCAGACATAGAGTTTAACGAAATTGTTTATATATTATGTTGGGATATTTGTTAATAATTGTATCGTGCCTATTGCACGTCTTACTGAATTTATTTTTTACCTAATCTCATGTTTCGATTCGTTTCTAAGTGTGAAATTCCTGAGGTTACTTGGATTACTCGTTTTATAGGGACATTACGAATATTACGATTGCTAGAGCTCAGTAGATACACATTCTTCGTCGAAGTCAGTGTTCTAAAGGGTTTTCGTTAAGAACTTTATATTTTGTCATTGAAAAAAATTTTCAAAATTTTTGTATTCTTGAATTATTATTTCTTCGACATATCTTAATCATAACAATTATAGAAATATATCAATGAAACTAATGACTCATTGTCATTGGAATATTATACAGCCTAAAGAAGGCTTTACCTCTAAATTCTCAGGTGTATCTTCCTCATTTCTCAATATTGGCACCTGAAAATTTTTCAATTAAAATCAACTTTGCCGATGTGTCCCTAAGGGGACATCGAACTATTTAATTATCCTATAATTGAATACGCCTCAATGAATGAGGCAATTCGAACTGAATGACCACCACGGTTGTAATTTTTGTGAGGAAGAAACAACCTCATTATTCCGGTTCGCTGTTAAATTAATCATAGCCTTCTAAAATACTGAATCAAGAAAAAAGGGGGTATTTGAATTATGGGATGAATAGGAGCCACTTTTTGCACGAGTACATTATTAATTCCTTTATATCAGAGTTTTTATTCTTTTTTCCGAATCGCATATCGTCTATCTTTTGCAGTGCATGCAGCTCTTGACACGATATCGAATTTAAAATTGGTTTCGCTTGTCGTCTTTCATTCATAAACTTTTTGATATATCCCCATGCTTGCCGCTTCATCGCAAAAAGATCAAATATTTAAAAACCGGGTTTTTTGATTCGTTCAGTTGTTAATAATTTGTCGAATCGATCAATTTTTGCGGAGTATAAACCTTTCTGGATCATTATTTTTAATAATAAAGCAATAAGGTAGAGCCTGAAGTTTTATTATTACACGATATGGCATTCGTCAAGTTTCGAGCAAACATTTCACAAAACTGGTGTGATGATGACGTGATCAGCTTGGAATTGTGCATCGATCACGTGCTCACAAAAATATTGTAAAATTTTTATTGAAATTCATTTTCGTACACATCGTCAGTAATGTGAAAAGGGCATCTAATTTTTCAGAAAATTTTACGTCAAATTGGCAGCTACGTTGCCAGATTGAAAATAGCATTTATTTATTCGTTATTTTTAGGGTAGGCAGAGTGCTATTTGATGATGATATATTACTGCTATTAAATTTGGAGCTCTTTGTTTTCAAAAAACTTCCTAAAAATCAACATTTATTTAAGAAAATTTGAATATTTTAATAATTTTGTTCGTAGAGCTTACGAAGGAAAGAACTAAGCAAAGAAAACCTTCACCTCTGCTAACAACTGCTCCGTATTTCACAAAAATCCATAATTAGATTTGGCTTAGAAAATTATATACGTGAATCAATTACCATGTTGATATAACAATGTGTTTTTTCAACCACTTCATTTTTAGTTCTGTCAGTAGCCAAAGCATTTCCATAAACACCTTGGCTGCAGGATGGATTTTTTGTAGCATTAACAGTTATATTCAGAATCAGAATAATTATTTAGAGATAAAGATATTATAACTATCGCGACCGATGGCGAGAAGTGAAATACTTCTTACTTTACTTTGATTACCTGATAAATTTTTCGATCTGGCAACGTAGCTGGCATTTCGACGTAGTAGTCATATACATGTTCATATACATACAGGGTGAGTCTTTGACTTGTACATATATTTTAACCGAAGGTTCTTGAGGTCAAAAGAAACACTTTTTTCATTTACCATTTTTTCCGATTCGGCCCTGTTAAAAAGATATAGCCATTTTAAATTTTCAAAATGAGCTAATTCACCCCTGAAAACCGGAACACTGAAGTTTTCTCAAGCATAAGATATATCTCTTGAACCTTGGAAATAAGCTACTAAATTAGAAAAACCATCATAAACTCACGTTTAACATTCCATTTGTTGAACAAAGTAGTGTTTATAATCAAATAAATGAGTTATTCCAATTTCGTTGACGCTAAAGATTAAATATTCTTCTCTTGATTTCTATTTCATTTTCGATAATTATAACGAATTGAGCTCGCTACCACCCATATTAGCTCTGATACTCATATCCATTCATTCATCATATTTCATTTACCTATATGATATCGTTGTTTATTTTTCGTGCAAGAATTAACCTTAAAATCTCAAATAAATAATATTCATCTATGAAAGATCTAACACAGACTATAGTAATCTGTGGTTTTAAGTTTGAATTTCAAATTTCGAATGATGCCAAATATAAACACAGCAGTTCGGTTCGAATAACCTATGTTCTAAGTTCTAACCTAAAATTTCCATTAACAGTTTACACTGTTATTGTTATAAGATATTTGTTATGAAATGAAGCATTTGATTTGTTCCAACTATCTCATAAAAATATTGAAATGCATCAATATTTTTGAAACCATCAGTATGAAAATATGGAAATATGTAAAATATTCTGGCTCTGTAATCAATGGAAAATGTTAGACTCCACTTGTAATCAAATTTGTTGTTAATGTGTACCTACATTATAGCCAACTTTACTACTTAATTCATCTTGATTTTGGCATTGAAAATAAATGAGAAGTATTCAATGTAAATATCCACAATAGAATATTTGGTTTCTTTCAACTCACCTAATTTGTTTTCACATTAAAACAATTATGGCCCTCTTGGAAGTATGTCAATCATAAGCTCTTAGGATGAATTTATGGAATAGCAAAAGAATAAAAGTATTCAATCTCAATCACATGAAAATTTGTCTAGTATGTACCTAGTCCTAATGATATGTTTCGATGTGAGTTTGAATGAGCCGAAGAAGAATACAGTATTGTTCGATAGCAGCAGTCTTTAGTGGGATATTGATTGTTGTCATTATAATGGGACTATTTTGTGAAAACTTTTTTAAACATGGGTTTTATGAATAATCTGGACTTTTCAAAAAGAATGTTGATTTTAGTGAAGTATCTTCTTATTATCAGAGCTGTGCCAAAGCTCAGTGATTTTTAATCAAATCGAGGAGTTGAGGTGAGCTTATTGAAATAACTTCATTTTCAAACTAAGTTGGCTAGTACTTCAATTCTTAAATCTGAGACATGACTTCATAGTAAATATTCATTTCTGTGGTTTTTTTTTCCACAATAGAACAGAGTTGCATTCAGCCAAAGTACCCAATTTTTTGAATTTCACAGATAATTTTTTTTTTAAGATCAAGTTATTCGAAAACGGCGCTTTGTACGAGAAAATATGAAGAATACTTTTATTTTTCAAATTAGCCAAATATTCTTCAATGAACGTTCAAATTACTATTAAGAGTTGGTTTCTTCGAATTTCTGGTATTTTTATGGTATGTTATGTTCATAACAAAGAAACAGAAGAATGTGTATGGAATCTGGTGTTCGGAGAAGATGTATCACATCAAAAAAAAGCTATATTTCAAAAATCATTTCCTTCGATACAACCATTTACGAGATATAGCCGAAAATCACATTTTTTTAACGATTTTCAACAGCCTGTATCTTTTTAACCGGGCCGAATCGGAAAAAATGGTAAAGGAAAAAAGTGTTTCTTTTGACCTCAGGAATCTTGGGTTAAAATATATGTACAAGTCAAAGACTCACCCTGTATACATATACATGTTTTCCAAACTTGGACAACGTAGAAAAAAATTGACGAAAAATGAAGTAAAGGTAGAAATTTTTCAAAAATCCAAAAAAATCAAATATCTCGGAAACTGTTGATTTTCGTTCATCAATAAATATGGTTCAATCGAAAGCAAATGAGTTATACTAATACATCCTTCAAGGTCAACGTCTAATTTAGAAACACCCTATATATTTTTGTCCAGTTTATGATGACACACCATTCGAGTCACCACTGTTCTTCTTCAAAACAAGGATTCTCTCTTTCGTGAAAAAATCTCTGGTACATGTGCCTAACTCCATGAAGAAGAAAAAATCTTCCGAGAATCCTATATTTCCAGTGATTCATGATATCATTGTGCTTTTATGCAATATTGTCCACGTGTGAATTGGAGTCAATTTTGGTTCATTCTTGAGAGATCGTTCACCGAATAGATGGAAAATGTCTCAAATGACAATGTTCCACTCACTAGTAACATTGGTTCAATTCAAGTATGTTCTTCACCTTCCGTCACCAATAAACATATCAACTCATGAACGAAAAGAGCAAAAATCTAGACATTTTTAGAGGAAGGTTTGGATCTCCACTGTTGAGTCCGTTAATGAGCAAAATTCGACTCAATATGGCCGTTCAAATTTTAATTTTTCCATTCATTTCAACACATCAGATTAGATGTAAATTTGCATTTAAATGCACAATAACAATTCCGATTTTTTTTATAAAATTACAAATTGATTGTCCAATGAAAACCATAGAAAATTCAAGAAGAACCAACATTCTCTCTTTCGTGAAAAAACCTCGTGCAAACACTAGACCACCTGTGCCGAGCTGACATCTAGGTGTCACGTCTGGATGACCCTCTACTCATTCCAGAATTCAGAACGAACATACCCGAGTCTCAGGTAAAACAAAATTCGCGATGCGGATCCTCTTGAGCGGGATTATGCCGTAGAATAAGCGTTGATTAATGAGGACACAAGTACTCCGCCGCCCATAGAATAGAGTTTTAATTGAGTCCTCTTTGTATACCGAGCTTAATTACAAAATACTTTTGAAGTGGATATTCATGTTTCATCGATCGGTGTTAATGAACGCCATGGTCTAAAATCAGACATTGAGGCTCGGCTCCCTATTACTACTCGCCGTTGGAATTCTTCCCGAGTGCACTGGCTGCAAAAATACGCCTTTTCGAATTTCATCGCGTTAATTGCAATTTACTGCGCGGAATTCAAGCAATCGAGGCACAATGTATAATTGATATGGGCTCACATTGCGATAAGGTTTATTCAGCGATCTGTGGTTCCGTGAAATCTCCGGCAGAAATTTTAATTACATCTAACTTTTTAGGAGCGGAACACTCTGAGGTTTTGACGGTTGTATACTTTTGGCGAGACTTTTGGTATTCAGAACCTAATGGCGGGTAGGCCTAATTCTTATGAATGAAGAAGAATTGTAATGACTGGTGATTGCTATGGCTGATATTTCGTTTGATTTTGAGGGTATGACTAGGAGAAATATGAAGGAGATTCTTAGTGACGCTGAGGCAATTTTGTTTTGGTCTTTCAAAGCCCCAAACCTGAAAAAAAAATTGTTTTAGTTTAGTTCGATATTCTGCTATAAATAACAAAATCTTCAACTTTATTTACATAATATGCAGGCAACTTAATATAATAAAGCCTGAAAGATTTTCTGTAAGTTTTATGAGTTGAGAGATATTGCTTCATGGGCTTCTCATAGGTTTGTTTAGATCGCTAGTGGAATCAGTACTGAGATACTGTACAACCATTTGGGGAAGTGCCTATGATAATGCCTTATATAACTTACAGGTCTGTCAAAATTCAGCTCCCAAAATATTGTTTAGGAATCCACGATTATATCCCAATTTTGAGTTGTATTTAAATTTCGGTTTATTTAACTTGAGAAATCTGTTTCTTTCGTCCAGTCTGTCATACTTTTTGAAGATCAAACACATGTTTGTTTCCTCGTGTCTTAAATTCACATATTGCTGTAACTTTTTTGTGTTGTAAATTTTTCATTTCTGTAAAAATCGTCTCGATATAACTTCAATGACGGTAATTGAATTTTTCGCAAACTGATATTTCATGAGATATCGCTATGATTTTTCTCAAATGGGACACCCCGTATATTTCTACATATTTCGAATGAGCTGAAAATAACCATTCCAAAAATGTAGCATACTTGATATTTCTCAGAAGTCATGTTCGAAGTTCCAAAAGGTGGCCGGCTAGGTCACCTAACCGAGCGTCTATTATTATATAATCTTTCAATATTCCCTAAAGGAAAAAGTCCATAGACGTTAGGCCAGGCGAGCTAGCCGGCCACCTGTTGGGACATTCAACATGACTTCAGAAATGCTATATTTTTGGAATGGTAATTTTCAGCTCTATCGAAATATGTAGAAATAAACGGGGTGTCCCATTCGAAAAAAAGTGTATGGCGTTATCTCATGAAATTTAATTTTGAGAAAAATTCAATTAACCATATTGAAATATATATGAAATTTTCCATGACCATACTTGCACATTTGCGGCTGTGTGTATTGTGGAGTATTGCCACAGCCCTCATCTTTTACGAAAGAAAAAAAAGTTGCTAAGCTCAAGTGTCGATGGCCAATTATGATCACCTTTTCGAGAACTAACATGGACAGGAAATTTTCTTGCAAAAACTACGATTGATTCGTTGCTTGTGCGGCACGTAGCGCCGCCTTGTTGAAAATAAACGTCAGCCTTAACAATATCTTTCGATTGCTGCCATAAAAGTCATTAATCATATAGCCTAACTCCCAAGATCGACGATGAATCGAAAAACCTGGTGTTTTTACACACTTCGGGCTACATCAGCAATATTCTCTGTTGTTTATCAGCGGCGCACACGGTTTGGATTCTTCACATATTTGTCCCAACAGATCAAACCTTTTTCACCTGATGTGATTGCAACATTTTCACCATGTTTATAGTGAATTTTCACAATTTGAGTGCGTTGTTGAAGCATTTATTTGAATTTTTAGTATGCGTAGTCTTTCCTTGTCAAATGTCAAAATATGAAAGTTCCAAAAGTAACAACTGTCTAGATAGCAGACTATTCAAAATTATACCTCATATTCGAAAACTCTATATGTAGTTGCCTATAAATTCTAGGAGGCTTCAATCTTATCATGCGTCGTTATGGCACCTCGCTATGCAGGTTTGAAAAATTGTCGTCAGTATGGCATTCCGTCAAGTCAACATGATTAAACGAAATTTTCAACCCTTTTAAATGAAAATACCAAATTCATTGAATCGAAATGTTGTAAATCAAATGCAGAAGCTGTAGGAGACATGGATTAGAATTAATAAGAAACGCAAAAAAAGGATTAAGACTGATCACCGAAATTAATTCAATAAACTAAAATATTCCCCTCATAGTCAAATGAACCTACTTATTTCATCATAAGGCTCGATACGCATGTTCATACGATGAAACCTACTTAAGCCAATATAATTTTAGGTTCACCGGCATATATTAAACCATATGAGATCATTCATGATTCAGAAACACCTTATAACTTCAATGAATTCAGATTTATTTTATGGCATATTAATCCATCTTTATGGGAGATGCGTAATGTTAATTCATATCTTTCTCATCCCACTGCTAAATCAATATTTCACCTGTAACTGTTCAAAAGACGATTGGTAACGAATTCATCTCAAAATTCAAACACCATCGAAGATTTTTCTGTTTAGTCAGGAGAAGGCAGGTAGATAACTAACGGTTGATGTTGAATTTGACTTCAGGAGTGTTGGATTTATGAATAGTTGGTTTCAGTTATCTCACCACACCTAGCTGCTATATGCAATAGACTAACATGAATTGTGTACATTGATACGAAGGAATTTCAGAAGTTGCTTCATTCTTGATTTTTATTTAGCTGGAAAACGTAGGTGCTATTCAGAATAACCTGCTTCGTGAGCTTTGAATTTTTATTCTTTTACAGGTTTATGCCAATATGGTTTGATATGATGAATGGCATTACCGTAAAAATCAATGAGCATGGACAAACGGTACAGCTTATGCTAATTGCTGGAGAATATGTCCTTCATTATGTTTATTCAATAGTGAATTTTCTACATAGGAACGATTTGAATAGGAAATGAGATGTTTTTGGCTTTTTTTTTCACTTTTTTTATTTATTTTTAAGGCTGCTGGACAGATCGGTAAAAAAAGTTTATAGGACATACTGAAGTGTGAGGTTGAGTCTGAAAGAAGGGTACTCAAATTTCTTGATCGAATATATTTATTGAGAAGCATTTAAAAAACCCCCAAAATAATGATTTATTGATCCTGTTGGACCCAATGTTGGCCAATTGTTGGGTATAGAACAACTCATTTGATTACAAATTTACAAAATTGCTACAACACATTTCCGTAATCCAAATATTCCATAACAATATAATATGCCTTACTAATCATCAGCGATTTTATTATTTTCTTAAAACTTAATCTATTCATTAGTTTCACAGAATCAGGCAAATGATTGTAAAGCTTGATACACTGATAAAACGAAGATGTTTCGAGTTTCCTTGTTCTGTGAACAGGCAAAGACAGAGTTTCGGTACTTCTTGTAGAGCAACAATAAAATTTTCACAACTTGTTAAAAACAGATTTGTTGTCTCTCACAGTTAATAAGCTTTTATGTATAAATATAGAAGGCACAGTCAAAATACTATTGGCAACAAATAAAGGTCTACAGTGTTCATGATGACCAAATCGTGTCATTCAAGAAAAAAAAAATTGTGATATTTCAGTGACAACAGTTCATTGAGTTCGAGTTATTGCGTGTGAAGACATCAAATTTGTTCGAAATTTCAAGCTAAAAAGATGGACAGAACAAAAAATAATAATAATAAAAACCAATTATTCAGGAATTTGGACCTTTAATGTGGTTGTTAAATTATTTCAAATCTCCGCCAACTTTTCGGATACAATTTTAATCCTTTATCAAGGCTAAAACTATAACAAAATCGTTTAATAATTGCAGAGTTCGTCTGGAAGAGTAAGAAACAGGTACCCACCTCGAATTTTCTTCAATCTAACATATACAATTTTGGAAATTCTATCATTAATTTTAAAAAACTCCGTAACATTACAATGAAAAATTTTTTCTCTTTCTTTCTTGTAGAAATACGTGATATGTGATCGAACAAAAAGTTAGGTTGGAATATAGAATAATGTTTTGTTACTTTTTCTCAAGTTTTGTGATCCGGGTAGGCATCCCCATAGGTGGGTACCTGTTTCTTGCACTCCCAGACGAACTCTGCAATTTTAAACGATTTTGTTTTATTTTTAGCCTTGATAAAGGATCAAAATTGTATCCGAAACGTTGGCGAAGATTTGAAATAATTTTACAACCACATTAAAGGTCCAAATTCCTGAATAATATGTTTTTATTATCGATAACATGGACGAAAATCCTGATACAGAAAAAATAATAATATTGAAAAATATATCCGTGACTACATATCTGATCAGGTTGAGATTTTTCTTATATTCATTTCAAGTTTGCAATGTTTCGGGTTGATAGTGTTTTCAGAATCAAGAAAAATTCATATAGAATAGATATCAACAAAATAAGCAAAATACTGACGTGAAGTCAGTGCTTTCCTTATTATCGACTATGACTTGTTATTTTCAATAAGAAACTCATGGAATCATTTTGTATTCATTTGAATGAAAAAAAAAACATTTGATAATTAATGGCTTTAAAATCTTTGAATGAACACAGTCGATGGCAATAATAACGCTGCGTTTTAAACTCCAATTAAATACCTCTGTTTATGATGATTCGGTTATTATTAAATTATTAGCGAATGATTATAATAAAAAAGCAAGGTTTTATAATTTACATGGGCATATGCAGATAGATTGTTGAGCAGAATGTTAATGGTAGTAAAAATTAAATTCGTTCTGAAAATTGTAAAGAAAATTATGTAGAATGTTGAACAGAAGGTTGATGGTAGTAAAAATTAAATTCGTTCTGAAAATTTTGAACATATTAACTGACAAAGAAGGATAGTATAGCCAGGAGCAAATGATTGAAATTTTGAGAAAAAACGAAGGGTCAAAAAATTTTTTTAATAAATTTGTTAAGGTGTTGTCCACTGCGATTGTCAATAAACTCCCCGTTTCTGCATTGATGCAATAAGATGGTCTTTTTATTCTTGAGGGATACTATCCTAAGCAACCTGTACTTCATGCCTCAGAGCCGCTAAAGTCCGTGGAAGCTGGGGTAAATTTTCAAGCTTTCTACTCATGATGTACCAAACATGCTCGATGGGTGAAAGATCGGGAGATCTGGGCGGCCATGGCAAAAGATTCACATAGGTCGCTCCGAAAAAGTTTAAACTAACTCTGGCAATATGAGGTCGGGCATTATATTGCTAAAATATTGGATTTTCGAGCCGATTAAGGTAAGGGAGAACATATGGCTTCCCTATTTCTTGAAGATAACGCAATGCTGTCATGTTACCTCGATCAAAGTCTAAAGGTGATCTACTTGCATGTGCAATAGCACCCTATACCATAACACCATTACTGTCCGGGGTACATGACGCTCAAAATCAAACTGAGTATTTCTTCCCAACGTCGTCTAACCTTTCTTCAACTTCAAGGGGAATCGAAGTTCATCAGAAAAAGATGACCTGATGCCTTTTCACATTCCAATGTTGACGTTCTCTGCACCACTATAATCGTTGCCGGCGATGCTCAACCGTCCGAGGTAACACAAGATGGGGTCGATAATGCTGCAGTACAAAAGACCTTATCTGGCGATAAACAGTTACAAGATGGCCTTGTTCTCCTAACACTCATCAGCCAAAGATCGAGTTTTCCCAAATCGGTCTCTAATGGCAATAACTCTCAGACGTCGACCTTGAACTTCATTTGAGCCCCTTCAACGTCCGGTGCCTACTCTTCTTCGATTTCGGGCATTATCAAATCACGCTTGACAACATCTCATAACAGTAGTTGGATTTCTGTTCGTACGATTAGCAACAATAATTGTTTACATGAAAAAACCTTCACGATTTTTTCTCCAAATTCAATCATTTAACAAAAAAATTTTAAATTTAATCAGCTCCTTCTGAGTGTTGCAGTCTCTTTGTCAGTTAGTATACACTTATTTTTTCATATTACAAATTAGAGGTTAGATTTCTTACTCATATTTATAAAAGATTGAATATTCAGTATGTAGTTCAATTCACTTCAAGAAGCTCCAACTGATAGATTGCCTCCTTCTGCACTCACCGTACTCGTTTATTTCAATATTGTTTATGCGAAACAGCCCTCCATTCGTGAAGGTGATCTTCAAGACCACGTGGGAGACTATAATCACCTCTCATTAGAAGGAAAACAATATTGGCCTACGTAAAGGTTTCGAGTTACCTTTAAGAGAATTTTTAAATCAATATTCCTAACCCATTGCATTAGTATGATGGCTGAGAATGCGATTGCATCTGCAAGATTTATGTTCTCGACACCTACATTATTATTATGGCATCGGGAGAATACATTATGGAGGTAAATATGTAGGCGTTATTAAAAATACCTAATTATTGGCTATGGTTACGCCGTCAGTCATAGAATTATGAATTCGTGAGTAAAAGTAGGTAACTGAAGCGGTGTGGTTGTTGCAGATGTATGAGGAAGGTTGGATGGTAATGTACAGCGTGTAACACTGACCATCTTTCGTGCTTTCATTTGTTACCGACATATCTCAATTTAACACCAGAATAACTCTTTCACATCGTGTAAATTTATTTTGAAGCAAATGAATTTTGTCGCGAAGTTCGTATAGTACTTCTTATATTTCACTGGCAATATTATCGGCTTAATGAGCGAGCAATTCTGCAGTTATTGATTAATTTGAACAATTTTTACTCTTCTCTATTCAAAACCATGAACAAGACAAAAATGTGCATACTGCGGTAAATATTGATGCTATAGCGTGAAATTTTGAAGAAGCAGCTGAAATGTCGATACGTCGCCATTCTCAAACAGTTGGCCATTGTCCTTCGACTACGTAGAAAATTCTAAGTAGGGATTAGGGTGAATTGCGAGCTCTATCGATGCTGACTTTTCCCAAGAATTAACAGCTAAACATCGATGAAATTTTGTTCCAACAATATGGCTCAACTTGCCATATCAACCATCAATTTACTGCAGAATAAATTTGTTGACAACTTCATTTCCAGAAGTGGTCCTGTCAATTGGCCATCTCGTTTGTGCGACTTGTCACTTCATGATTACTTTTTATGCGGCTAAGTTCAGTCATTGGTTTATGCCGACAAACCATCAAACTTTTGGAGCATTGAACCCACTCTTGACTCCATACAATTTATTTCACTGATCGAATGGACTATGTAACTTTTGTAACTCGTAGTCGCAGCGGACATATTTTTTTTTCACCTTCTTTGGAATTTACAATCTACTTTTCTTAAGTATTAAATAAATGTGAATACTTATAAATTAACATGAAGAAGTTATCGATATCGATACTCCTGTAAAATACTCTTATCAAAGTCAAATGGACAAGTTCGTTGTAACCTCTTGTTGAAGGAGTTCTGAGCCAGGTGGTATATGAAGTTGTAGTCATGTCCTTCCAAGTTTTGATGATATTTAATTAAACATATTCCAATTTCATCTTTGAGAAATCGTTTCATCAAATCTTGATGTATGGTGTAGTTGGATACATACCATGTAAGGACTCACGGCTTGGCTTGATTTGCAAGCTACTTGCCTTGAGCTTGACTGGATTTCAAGTCAAGCTCAAGTCAAGTAGTAATTTTTCAATCTCAAGTCAAGTCAAGTCAAGTATTTATTTATCAAGTACTTGAATCATATCAAGCTACTTGATTTTCAGCAGTTTCATTTTGTAGTGTCACATCAAAAAAAAAATGAATGCAAAAACACTTTTATTCATTAAACTTATTGTACAAAAGAACCGAAAATATCAACTTTTTAAACATAGAAATATAAATTAAATCACTATAAATCATAACAAAATGAAAAATAATAAAAAAATTAAGTTTCTGATATTGAGAAACCTCCAGGCTTTGTTTGATTTCATAATTTTCCATCCAGGATCTAAGATACATGAGGCATCTTATATTTTTGTCGCCTAACCTATTGCGGGTTTTTGTAACTGTGAGAGCAGCTCTGGAACATTCAGTCTCTCGGCGCTCGAGGAATCCCCTTATTTAGTCTAAGCGCGCACGAGATTGCAGAAGTATATGCCTTGTGTCGCGTGCATATCAAGCTCAAGTAATGTCAAGTAGCTTGATATCAAGTCAAGCAATAAATATCTAAAATCCAGTCAAGTCAAGCTCAAGTATTTAATTTTTCACGAGCTCAATTTCAAGTCAAGTATATTTGTTGAAAGATCAAGTTGCATGGCTTGATGAATTCCTAATACCATGGCGCATTCACTATCGAGCGTAGTATTTAGGATTGAAGTATCTGTATTATTTGAATATTGGATTTCTTGGCACATCCCCAGAATTGGATACCGTATAGGTTTCATTATTGCTTTATAGATCAGTATCTTATTCTGTAGGAAAAATTTGGATTATCTTCCTATGAGCCAATACATCTGTCGAATTTTCATGTTTATTTGTGTCTTCTTGGCTCCAAGTAAGGCGTTGGTCCAGATGGATGCCAAGGTATTTTGCTTCTGTTATAATTAGTAAATAATTTCCATTTATTTTCCTGTTATTGGTGAATGTGACTTGTACTGAATTCGTTCCATTGATGGTAAGTCATCAATTATGATACCACTTTCCCTGTCCTTCAGGTGATTTTGGAGATTGTATGAGGCTATATGTGCATTTTCATGAGATGTAAGTGTTGCTATATTATGGGCCAAAGAGGCTATTATGGTGTTTTGATTTTCTAGAATGTCAGATGATAGATAAGATAGAGCAATGGACCAAGAATACTTCCTTGTGGAACGCCTAATTTTATTTTATTAGGACTTGATATAGCATAACCATATTTTATAGCTAAGTATCGATCTGTAAAATATGACTTCAAGATTAGACCACTATGCCAAATTTTATCGAAAGCTTGACATGAATCCGAGAATACAGCAGTACAATATTTGTTGTCTTCTAAGCTTGTTTCCTGGATGGGGATGAAAATAGTGTCGCTTTCTCCTCGCCAGAACTAGCCCATTCTGCATTTGTTTTTCTGATCGGAGATTTCGCGGCGGAAATATATCTGAAATCATATTAAAAAATCAATGCCATGAAATCATCTACCAGATAATAACAACAATAAACAAATCATTCCGACAATATTTCTGTCTTGTGTTATCATTTAACGTTCTCAAGCTATTGAAAAAACACCAATTATTATCTTAAGTAGTTATATTTGGCCTTAGAATTCCCAAAGTAGAATATGAAGAATATTTTAAAGAGGTTCGATATTAGGTGAGATAGAAGGAAATAGTAAACTCAGCCATAAAATTCAAAGTGCACGAAAGATTTCACGTGCAACTTCTGTTCCATGCTTTGCTGAGAAATGCATTGTCGTGATGTAAGAGAGTCGAAGTTCATCATGCACCTACTTATGGCAAATAACGATCGAACATGTTGATTGCTCATATTTTCCACATCGAGTGTACTGTCAACAGTTGTTCGAATATGGTGATTGCGATAGTCAACAAGGTTTGATTTACTTTCGATACACGCAAGACAATCGACTATTATGTTGTCTGTGGGTATTATTATGGTGAATATATGTAATAATGAAATTTCGCCATGATGACAGTGGAAATGGGAACTGGCTGCAATCTATATGATACTTTCTACATGATATTCCCGTTCATTATTGTAGAGGAAGCTCTAGCCAGTAAATGTTCAAAACTTTTATATGACAGCTCCAAAGAATTTATTCTGGCTAACTTCTGCAAGTTTTTTATGTGTTTCACATGGAATTAATAATATAAATTTCGAGACTCGAAATCATTCTTTACGTATTACGTTTACTACGTTTTCTAACAAGGTTTCATTAGGATTACAAAAAAGAGGATATTTTAAGAAAAATCAATGGATGCTTATTTCATTGTGGGGAAGAAGGTTTGCCAATTGATGCAATTGACGATGGAAAACGATATCAGCCAAATGGCCACCACGGTTACGGTTGCAGCATCAAATTTTCTATGGCTAATTCGCAAATTTGCGGATATGTCCTCAATAACTTAGCGTTTTCCATCTTTAACGTCTTGAATCGATTGTGGAGCATTGGTAATTGGTGTAGATCTTATCTTACACGAGGACAAAAAAAAAAATGCTAAAGGTGTTGAAGCTCGTAACATTTCTTGCGAATTTGCGAATGTTTTCGTTGCTTGTGTGGTATGAAGTGTCGATTTGTTGAAAATAAACGTTGTTCCACACCAACAACTTCTAAGTCCGGCCACTGAAAATTATTAATAATAGCTTAATTTCCAGGATGGGCGACGAATCAACAAACCTGGCTTTTCGTCAACAATACGGTCTACAGTAGCAGTATTATTCTCTAAATGAAAAATAAATGCCATAAAGCCAAAATTTAAAAAGTATCCTCGATAGATCTTTGTATATTTTAGGGTGATTTCACTGAAAACTTTGCCATATGAAAGATCATGTGATTTTAACAAAAAACATTATGGAAACATTGTGCGATATTATTGATGGAAATGAATGATTTCAAAATTTACATTCTATTGATATGATTCATTAATAGCACAGTATGCTTAGAAACAAGTGTAAATACACTTGTCAGTTCATTCTCAGTAACTATTCTGATTGTCGTGTTCGTTAATTTAAAATTGTAGCAGAAATTCAAGTTAATAAGTTACACTTAAAATGTATGTTTACAAAATGGAAGAGTATGCCGATATAATATACTTTTATGTTTAATGCAATGAGAATACCTACTGACAATTATCTGACAAGTGTATTTACGCTTGTTTCTGAGCATACTTTTTTATTATTGATAAATCATAATAGGCCAATTGAAAAATCCCCGGTCTACCATAGTAAAACAAATTTATTTGGCCAAATTCGATTTTATAATTCAATATAGTTGCCTTCGAGGCCGATACAGCGATTAAACCGATCTTCAAACTTTTCGATACCATTTTGTAGTACGATTTGTTTTCAAAAATTTCGCTTTAAAATAGGCCTCAGTTTCGGCGATTAATTCTTCATTGGCACTAAATTTCTTTCCAGCGAGCATTCTTTTGAGGTCTGAGAACAGGAAAAAGTCGATGGTGGCCAGATCTGGGAAAACGGTGGATGCAGAAGCTATTCTGCCCAATTTATGCAGTTTTGCCATTGTTTTCGTTGATTTGTGACACGGCGCATTGTTTTGATGAAACAGCACCTTTTTTTCTTCAAATGGGGCCGTTTTTTAACGATTTCATTCTTTAAACGATCCAATAACGCTAAATAATACTTGGCGTTGATGGTCTGACCCTTTTGGAGGTAATCAATGAATATTATACCTTGCGCATTCCAGAATACTGATGCCATAACAACCTTACCAGCTGACTGTTTTCCTCGTTTTAGTTTCGGTTCATCGTGTGCAGTCCATTAAGCTGACTGTGGATTGGACTCCAGAGTGAAATGATGAATCATTAACACGGTGTTGCTTTTGATCGATTGTGAGCTGGCGCAGCACCCATTTTGCACGCAGCTTTTTCATGTTCTCATGTTCAAATATTCGTGAATGATACGATGTACACGTTCAGATGATATCTTCACAATGTCTGCTATCGCGATCAACTTCACTTTACGGTCATTCAAAATTATTTTGTGAACTTTTTTGATTTTTTCGTCGGTACCAACCCCTTTTGGGCGTCCACTGCGTTCGCTGCCTTTGGTGCTCATTTCACCACGTTTAAACTTAGCATACCAATCAATGATGGTTGATTTTCCTGGTGCTGACCCCGGAAACTCTTCATCTAGTCAAGATTTTGCTCCAACTGTAATTTTTTTATCAGCACACAAAATTCTTTTTTTTTTCATCTTTTTTCAAATAACAAAAGTAGCTACTCACAGCGCAATATCTCACAAACTAATGGTCGGAATGCTGTCAAATTACGACACGTATCGTTTGAAAGTTAGTACTAACTAAAAATCATATGGATTTAATACTAGCACCGCTATCTGTGCATCAGACCGGGGACTTTCAATTGGCCTAATATCAATAGACATAAATGAAACTTTTGAAGCCATTTATTTCCTTGAATACTTGAAATCGGACATATACTCTAATAATTTTTTTTTTAAATTAGATGATCCTTCATATGGAAAAGTTTTTCAGTGAGCTAATAGATCACCCTGTATACAGTTCTGTGGATTCCGAAGGTGCACGAATGACGAGAGCTTTAAAGCTCATGATTGTTTTTCTCAAATTCTCCGTTCACCGAATCAATTCTACAACTTAGAAGCGATAACACCCTGTGTTACAATGTTATACAACAAGGTTATCGGAATAACATTCCGCTCTCCATAGGCGCTGCTTATCTGGCCATTAAACAGTAGTATGAGCTCCGAACGGGCTGCTACTTGAAAAGAACATATTTCTCAGAGCGTTAAAACATTCTCAAGTACTCGTGTTCCATATGATTTATGTAACGATCGACAAGTTTTATTTCACAAATATACCATGGGAGAGAGAAGTGAGTAAGTAGTGCCGAGAGCACATACTTGTGAAGACAATGGGTGTGTTTGAAGTTGACCGCCTTGCGGTAACCTGAAACAATGCCGGCAAGAAATGACATACTTTTCTCTATAAAACCTCGGTCGAGGTATATTCCGCTTGAGTCTTCAAATGAGCGCCTCAAATGGGCCTATTATCGTTTCTTTTTGTAATGTACATCTCGAGTAGAGGAAGTACATTTCCAATTACGTCAGCGTATGGCCTGCTCGCAGCTGGCACTTGGCTCGAATGTATAGGGTGTTTCAGTTTCGAGTATTCACTGTAATTTCGACAGATGAAAGAAAATTTCCTTTCATCTGCCGAAATTACGGTGGATACTTCAAAGTATTGTTTCATTTTAAATCGACAGTTTGATATGAATGTCGTTTAGCGAAAACTTTGTCAGCTTCGAGTTGTGAATTGTTTCGTCGCAGTACAGAGTACAGGGTGGATCTGTAATATTATTTCCTTTTTTTGGCTTTATATCTGAAGTATGGGGATCATTATTCTCAAGAATATACCGGGTAGCCCACCCCAAACTAAATTAAGATATTTTGTAAATATTTTTTGGTGATGTGTATGGGATAGTTAGAAGCACAATTTACAATTATTTCCATATAACAGGGTGTTCGAAAACAAAGATATAGAACAAAGTTACACTTTTTTCATTGTAACACTCTGTATACGAATTCAAAAATGGAATTGCAATCTCAAATAATGATGAGTTTATCCTTAGAAGCACCATTCACATGAAAATGTCAAAAAATTGAAAATGTGTTTTTTTTTTTAATTGATAACCAATGGAGAGACCAGTAATATAATAATATTTATTATTATATTTATTAGCACACAAGAAAATCCTAACATGTGCAAATATTTGCCGTTAAAAAATTCACATTGCTTGTCAATAAAAAAAAAATCATGAACTATTAATAAATAGTATTGATAGTCAATATATAAATGAAAACATCATAATATGTAGGTACAAATTATCACACAATACTAAGAAATACACACATGCACAAAAATGATTCCAAAATAAATTTACTCATTCGAGAAATCGCTTAACCTGTATATTGTATGATCCAATAGTAAATCCTTCACTCTTTCACTGAACACAGCTGGACTCAATTCTTTGTAATGATCTGGAAGTTTGTTATATTGTTTTAGACATGTGTGATTCGGACCTTGTTGGGTCTTCTTCAGTCTTGCAGGAGGGATAGCGAATTTATTTTTCTTGCGTGTATTATATTCGTGGAAATTTGAATTTTTCAGAAATTCATCACTGTGTTGGTGGACACAATTGTCGCAGTAAGTATAAAGGCTGTCGTTATAGTCAGAATTCTCTCTCTCTTGAATATCTCTACAACTGTCCGTATTTTTCTTCTGGAAGAAGGCGCGTACTGCTTTCTTCTGTTGGATTGAAACTTGTTCAGCATCTGTACTCAGACCCCAAAGCAAGACACCATACAGGGCCATACCGTGGAAGGATGAATAGTACGTCAGCTTCGCAATATCAGGACCAGCAATTTTTCTCATTGTTCTGATCATGAAAATAGATGTTGACAGTTTTCGACATAGGTTAGAGATGTGGTTCTTCCAACTGGATTGGAATTCAAACTCCAGATCGAGCCCCAGATAGGATAGGGATGTGTTTATATCCGCTCTGTTCGAAAAAATGAGGATATCATATTTTTCCATGGTGTTTTTTTAGTTCATTCATGTTTAATCTCGCAACGATGTTCTGCTAGATCATAATGTGATATCGTCAATCCACTCTATTTTCTTTCAAGGCAATCGCAAAACTACTCACTGAACAAGACGTGATCTTCACCCTTTTGAAACAAACAGTGTATTGGTGAGATAAATCTGTCGAACCAAATTCTTCACTTTGTTCAATTTCATTATCATTTCATCTGTCTTTGTCTTCTTCTTCTTTATCTGCCTTTTAAAATCCACTCCTGGATTTAAGCCCCCCCCTCTTCTCTATCTTTAGCTCTCTAGCTATTCTATACCAGTTACGAATCTCTGCCTCTCTAAGATGTTGTCCATCCATTTTCTGGGAGTACGCTCGACGTTCTTTCTTATGCAGCCTTGTCTCTACTGCATAATATGTCTTGTCCAACGAGTGTCATCCTATCTAGCGATGTGTTCTTCTCAAGCCCATTTCATGGTAGCAACTGGTTTTATCACAACTTCCACCTTTGTACGCAGTTTGGTTTCTTATGTGGTCTCGGAGGCTGACGTCTAGCATTAATTTTTCAATGGCCTTTTGTGTTTTTCTGAGCTTGTTATCACTTCTGCAAGTTATATAGTCGTATCTAGTCCATATGTAAGGACCTATAGGGTACATCAGTTTTCTAGGAGTGACCCAAGTCATACGACTCTTCCTTGAATTTCGAAATCCTGATTTTCTATTCCCAGTTTTATTTGATGACCTAGGTAGACATAACCCTGGACCCTTTCGACCGTTTGCTTGCTTTTTTCTGGTGTCAGCATTTAAGCTGTCCTCAGCTCCAAAATCATATCCAGCAAATTATCCAAGTAGCTGCTGAGCGAAACGTATGCAATCTGAATAACGACTATCGATCTTAAGGCCCCTGTGGTCTGAAGTGAGTTTTTTTTTTATCTACTGCAACCCATTTCTGGCGAGTTGTATTCAACACTATCCTATTAGGCTCTCAACTCTACAGGGACATGTCCGTTACGTCGACAATTGATCTACCTCTCATTGAACTTTTCTGGAATGAAACGATCCATGATAGTTAAATCTATTCATTATGAACAGCTCCAGAAAAATGGAGTGATAGGTACTTATTATGCTACGAAGAGAATAAATGAATGAAAATCGTTCCAAAGCCTCCTGTTAATTAAAAAAAATACATTTGAATTATTTCGAGGCAAACCATTTCTTGACCATTAATAATTAAATATCAGTTTTATCATTTATGTCCTTGGTCCCTTTTACGTACACGGCCCACCTCCTTAGCAGAGCATGCGCAGCATGCGGCGCTATCTATCGAGTTAGCAAAGACTCATCACTCCGTGCTCGATTAAAAAATAACCACTCTGCTGTGGCATGAAATGAGTAGAATCAGGACGATAACCCCTTGATACTATGACGGCTATTCCTCATTGACTTTTTAAGTATTCGAGAACAGTACCAACTCTACCTGTGGTTAGTCAATCTTCATCAATAAATTATATGACTCAACAAACATCTCCATATACCAAACAAAGCTATCAAGATGCAAGAATGACATACGAAGTACCCTCTCAAGATTTATACTCCATAAAACGTTCCTTCTTATCATTTTTCTTCACTTTCTTGGGCACGTCAGGATACACAACATAAGAAACAGATACTGAGGTAATGAAATATGTGGTTTCCACAATTCTTTTCAATGTAAAACAAAATTTTATGAATACAATATAACACATTGTGCACGTTGCACCAAGCTGCTGATTCACATCAACCATTGAGAAAATGGAATGATTTTATCAACTTCCACCTGCGTGAACCCGATTATTGTTTCCATTTCAATAAATTGAATTTCATTTTTCTTAAAGGCTCATTCTGATAATTATTTCAATGCCTGCTTTCATTACTCGTAATTACTTTTCAATTTAGTCGATCGTTGGGAGAATGTATATCTTATAAATCTATTAAGAAGTTATCAAGAAACCAATTACACATATGGGTTTGCTTGTATACTGCCTCTAGCCTCACAGGTTCAATGATTGGCTTCCATTACGGATACGGATGTAATATAGACACCTATGTAATATTTAGCTATCTAGAGGCATACACTATCCACATGATTTTTTTCCCTTCAGGGAATACTTGCTGATGATAGGAAGATGCACCGATATTGCTATTCATTATAATAGGAAAATGTATATTCTCATTTTATTTCGGCTAAAACATGAAAATTATTAAGTCTTTTTCCAGATTTCACTGAGCATGATGAAGTTGGAAAATATTTAGTTTCTAGTTTCTATAAATGCTCTGAATTTCAAGAGAAATCCTATAAAATAGCCATTTTTACCAAACTTGTGATGGAAAATGGTTAAGTATATCATTGGTGTAGGTGACTAAAGGATGTTTTCTTTGGATACAAACAATTAACATATTTCATGTAATACTCCATTTCATACATGATGAAAAAAAATTATTTAAAGATGATTGTTTTCTTTTCAAAATCCAATTATGTATATCCTTATGCAAAACGAAAATTGAATGAGTAACTGATATCTTATGCAGAAAAATTTTTTTCGATCTAATTCTGTTGAGTTATTTCAGTTCGAAGTTCCCACGTATTTGGCCAATATTATCAATAAACTGAAATAATAGCTGAGAGGGAATAACTTAAATTAATTCAGTTCATTGTTAATTGAAAAATTGGACACAAAAATGAATTCTGTTGATATATAATCCATTAAAATATAAGACGGAGCAATATAATAGTTATTTATGCAACAAGTGCAAAAAGTGTTGTCCAACTCGGCCTAACGGCCACGTCGGACAATTTCACGTCGAGTGCAATAAACAATTTTTGCACGAGTTGCATACAACATTTTTTCTACGTTCATGCAAAAACCAAAAAATTATTTATTGAGGTGCGGCACTAGGTGTAGGAAAATGAAAAGCGCAACTATAATACTTTATTATTATCGATTATCGATTTGCATTGAAACAGGAACTGATACGTTACGAACAATTTAACTCAAACTTTATTTTTACCCTCAATGTTGAAAGAAAATGAACAATTGGTGCAATTTTCAATATAAATATTTCATAGTGAAGTACTTTTTAAATTCACTTCTTGATTTGTTACTGCTGTTAACGTACTAGTACTTGGTAACTGTACATCGTTATTTCCTTCAGGCTGAAATATTTGTTTGTCATGATGACAGCACGTTGAAGTAGAATGACAGATGAGTGCAATAAAAACTTTATTGCACTAGTGCAATAAAGAACTTCTTTTTCCACTAAATATAGTTCAATAAAGTTTTGCTTTTTGCATGAATGTAGAAAAACAAAGTTAAGCGTATGGTTTGCGCATAGAGCAACTGTTATTGGTCAAACGATCATAAATCTTATTGTTATCTCTTCTTCTTAGATGTTGAAAGGAAAATTTGATCGATCTTCTAAATGTTTTACGTTTACTTTCGGAATCCCAAAATGGATAACCCTTTATCTATTAATAATGCAATTGATAGAATAGAAGAGAATTTCATTGAACCAATTTAACATTTACATAGTAACTTAAAAACTACTCAAATGTAAAATATCGCACCTCCAAGTGGAGTTGCATTGTGCCTAATTTGTGAAATTCTTCGATACGAATTACCTAATGTGTACATAATTTGAAGATCACAAGTATTATCAAAGTATTTCAATTAATAGAATGTATGGACACTTTTTACTTTGATGCTCGTACTAGGTGTAGAACTTTACTTCCGCCGTTTTGCAATAGAAGACTATAGAGGTAAGTGGTAGTTGAAATAAATAGATCGTAGATGTCATAAACCAAGCTTAGGCATTTGTACACATTACGCCATCAGATTATTAGTCGATTTTTTTCTGCATCATGAAGTTATTCTAGATTAAACATGTCAACTTACGAGCCAAATTCTCGTTATTAGCGAGAGGTTTTAATTTTCCGCTTTGATATAAAGAAATCTGCGGCTGAGGCTAATCGAATACTCTCAAAAACCTATGGTGAGGCCGCTTTTAGTGAAAAAACGTGTCGTGAGTGGTTTCCACGTTTAAAGAACGGTGATTTTGACGGTGGGAGATGCGGTTTGCGAAGATGCAGAATGAAATGGGAAGTCCTACCCCACCCGACGTATTCTCCAGACTACGTGCTACCTCGCACTTTCACTTATTTTAATAAATGGCACATCGTTGATAAGCACTTCGGGTCTAATGAAGAAGTAAAAAATTGGATCGATTCGTGGATCGCTTCGAAAGATGACCAGTTTTTTCAATGCGGGATTCGTACGCTGCCGAAAGATGAGAGAAAGTAGTGGTCAGCGATTGACAATAACTTGAATCATAAATGTACGACCCGTTTTTCACAATAAAGCCTCGAATTTCGGGAAAGAAAAGTTGTACGCCTATGTATAATAATAATAAAAATAATAATAATAATAACATTTATTGATCCTTCAAGAGAAACAAGTATAGGACAGGTCATAATAAAGCAAAAGAAAGAAAATTCAAAAAGATTAAACTAAACAATATTTGCAATTGACTGTTACTCGTATAGTTTCAAGTCATTGTCCTCTAAATATGCTCTTACTGAGTAAGTAGTAACATTTATTCAGTAACAGATTCTTAACAAATTTTTTGAAGTAGTACATATTTCTACTTCTTATAAAAACTGGTAAATGATTGAACAGAACAATCCCTAGATAGTTGGGAGATTGTTCGTATTTCGATGTTCTGTGCCTAGGAATTACTAGGATATCACCCCTCCTTGTTGGGTAAGAATGGTAACTTGATAACTTAGTAAGATTATTTTCATTCTTTTTAGTATGACGTAAACATTTAAACAAGTAGATACCCGCTACTGTTAATATTTCATTGTCACAAAAATAAGGTCTACAAGATGTGCGTGGATGGATATTAAATATCAGTCTTATAATCTTCTTCTGACAAACGAGAATTCTAATCGTCGGCGTACTATGTTTCTGGGATATTTTTAACGAATAGGAGGAATAAACATTGCAATATTTGCAATGCATCATCAGTGCATATTTGCAGTGTATCATCAAAAAGTTTTCAATCAACAGTGATGAACACTCGAATCGATATAATTCATATTAATCTGATCTAATTTCGTATTCTCCCCGATGCGTGAAAATCAACTGGCGCGACAACCTTTAGCCACGCCGAAGCCGGATAGTTTTTCTCCAGTATAATAAAGAAAAACAGCGATTCCCTTCTGAATAATTGGTCACTTCTCTTGGTCGCAAAAAGCCACTCAATCTTCAGCAACATCCAATTTAACGAACTGACATCGACCACGGAATGCATAATGAAATTAAAAATAGAGAGATCATTATATCAAGAGCAGTAGAAAGCATTATTTCCTGTCGACCGATTAATCATCCATTTTTGATGAATGAAATCTTGGGAACCGACAATCTTATTGAGTTGTGGGACATGCAGTGCAAAAAATGACATAGTTCCATACCCCGAGCGGAATTAAAAAGCCGTTAATTGGAGATGGCTATAAAAAGCTCGAAGTCGTATCAATTTCCGACCGGTCAACAACTTCGAAGATTATAAATAAACACCAGTGAAGATGGATTAATTGGGCTTACCTTCCATGATATATGACGTGAAGATGGTTATTCCTAAATACAGTGGACTCTCGTTAACTCAAAACACCACGGGACCAAGATTTTTCGTCGAGTTACGTAATGAGATATAGAGGTGAACCAAATAAAAATTCAAGTTATAGAGGTGGAGAAGATATAATTATGTTCTCTATAGTAGGAGTAGATCGTATACATATTTAATGAATTTACTGAAAAATGAATGGACTAGTTTAGTGACGTTGATAATACTATATTTGACACGATAGAATTAAAATATAGAGCAAAACTGATAAATCAGTGAAAACATTTTGAAAATCCATCAATAAATGACTGAGAAATAGATCATTTAAATTTACGTATTTTAGCGCGGAACGTCTTTGGTCTCCGACTCGTCTGTGACGTCACGCCACTTGCCTGTGATCGCTACACCATAAATTACGTTTAAATACTTAGCCGCGCCAAGGCTCTCGCGCCGTTTGTAGTTGTACAGTGTAGTTTTAACTCGAGTTTTGTTTTTATGTCACCATAATGGAAGAAGGCTTCGTGAAAGGACAAGGTGACAATTTGCCCAAAATAGATATATTCGCAGTGATGGAGTTTTTTTCTTCAAATCGATCTTATATCAGTGCTGAAATAAAAGGAGTTAAACTTTTCAAGTAAGTATCTACTTTTGAGTTTGCTTCATCATGGTTCAACTTATAACGATGATTTATTTAAAAAACGTTTCATAAACAGTTTGTAGTTGAGTACTGGTTGTTGAAGTCTATCCATTATCAATGGCAAAACATATTTATGTGAGGAGCAAATAGTAAAAAGAATCGCGCCTCATTACTTTGTACTACTTCTTCCTTTGATTCTTGTCATTTGGTACATGAAAAAACAATTTATTGGGGTTTTTAATTGTCGTGCTTGCACACATAGGCACAATACAATAATTGTAGGATTTTTTTTTATTTCAGCCATCGTGTAACGAACAAAATACGACACGAACGGCTTGAGTGATTGTACACCAATGAATTCGTAAGCACTTTGCGAATACCAGTCGCCTCGTATAAGTGGCGTGACGTCACACACTAGTACTATGAAATTATCCTTCCAAGCGCAACTTCAAAGTCCCATAACTTTTTCATTTCTAGAGATATTTCAATGATTCTTCCACATTTTTGTTTCATTTTACTAAAATTTTTAGAATTAATCCTTAACAAAAAAATGAAAACTAGTCCATTGACAATAGAAAAATAGAAAATTTCATAATGAAATAGACCAACGAATCTCTGTGTTGACAAATGCCAATTGTCAAATTCTGAATGTTTCAAGAGTTTCTCTGATGGTGAAGATTCAGATTACAAAACGCTAAAATAATTAATTTACCAAGTGTTACTGTTCATTTCTTTTTAGGCAACTTTTTTTCAATCTGACAACTCCTGACAAATTATTGCAACTATATGCGCAGGAGTATTTTATTCAAATTTTTTGAGCTTGTTTCAGCAATTGCTACCTCCTGAGAGGTCTCTCAAAGGCTAAGGAGTTTGATAAAAAAAAATAAACAAAAAATGTAAGTCCCACAGCCTTTACAAATCTAAACAACAAATTCAACTCTATAAAACCTCACTATGCAATTATTGCATCAATTATTAAATACGCTCGATTCACCGACACGTTTCGACTTGTGCGGCGGGGTTTGGAATTAACTACCGACTTCAAGTTATAGAGGTAATTTCTGTTTGTCTTCGACTTATAGAGGTAAATAATAAATATGGTTAAATATATCCATAAAATCATTTCCAGTTATGCATGGAAAATTTTTCGACTTAGAGAGGTTTTTCCAAGGTGATTGAAAATAATTCGAGTTATCGTGGATTTCGAGTTAACGGGGTACGAATTAACGAGAATCCACTGTATATTGTCAATCTCAGACATGCGTTGTCTTGACATTTATGCAACTAATTATTATAAATAGAGGAAGCTGTGTTTTTGACCACTCGTCCATCGGACAAATCATCATCTCTATGTCTGTGATTTTCGAATTTTGAACCGGGAATGGTCTTCAACGATAAGCTTTCATCTATTGATGGCGAATCCATGCTTAATTTCAATTCTGTCTATCTGTTTGTATACACGATATATTTCGAACAGAACGACCTACAACTTGAAATTTGCGGATAGGTTCAGATCTCGAATGATTAAGAGTTCGTTAACGGACGAAATCTGATTATGGTTTTATTTTCCTGTCAATTTCAAAACTGCAGATTCAATTGAGATGCTAATTTCCATTTTGGTGTTGATCGCGAAATCATATCTATAATTAATTCGAATAGCACAAGAGATGACATACAATTTTCAATTCCGGAAAAAGTAGCTCCTCGAGCTGGACTCGAACCCGCATCTGCTGAATAACCAGTCCAATGCTCTCACCAACTGAGAGGTTACGGGTTCGGGTCCCGCTATAGGAGGTGCTTTTTCCGGAATTGAAAATTGTAAGTCATGATATATTGTGCTATTATAATTAATTTCAGATATTAACAAATTTTTCCATATAATCGATGCTGAAAAAAATACACAACATTTTCGTGACCACAAAATTCACGGAGATGAGATTCTTGATGATATTAAATAACATTTTTTAAGCTTCGTTCAATCATGGAAAATTTAAGAACATAAGAAAAAAAATTTCCAACATTTCCTTCATAGCAAATCCGATCAGAATGATATTAGGTATATATTCAGTAGTTCCCTAGTGGTTACCAAATACTCGAATATTTTCCCAACAGCACGAAGTGCAGAAAGAAAAATATTCGATAATTTGGCAAGCACGAAAAATAATGAATTTTGGATGAATAGATCTGCGTCAAACCAATAAGTTCAAATGTTATCGATAATTTTTCACCTTTTCCACGTAAACTTGTTCATTTGGCAAAAATATGAAAACAAATCGATTGATAAAATCACGAGTTCGTTAGGGCTAGTGATTTTATTCAAATCCGTTTGTTTGAATCGTTTTGCCTCAAATAAACAAGTTTAAGTAAAGAAAATAAAAAATTATCTGATCAAATTTGAAGAACGAGTTGTATTTGGGAAGATTATTTTTGTCAAGAATTCAAATGATCGATATTCTTTTTGGAGATGGCACTGAATCGGTTGTGTTCATTTTTCAATAAATCTCGAAGAAGTTTAAGCTGTCAATACGTCAATGACGTTTCAATGTAAACAGGGTATTATCGATGAGGAAGCAGTGTTATCACTATAACCCCGAATGATTGGTTAGAATTATGCATTGCTATTAGTTGAAACCACCAAAATGTCAGATTTTGGTATATGAAAAAAATAATCAAGGTAAATAATGGAAGCCTAATACTCAATTCGAAAGATTCACAGAGAAATGCAGTAGTATGTTGTTTCTCCGATTGAATAGGGATACAGAAAACTGGATGCGAACTAATAATAATTATCAGCAGCAGATTTGGCCATTAATAATTTGATATATAAATAGGGTAACATAAGGTATACCAAAATCATTCGAAAACACTTCGATATCTTGAAAAAGAACTCAATTTTAAGCGTTCATAAGTAAACCTGATTCACAATTACTTTGAAGAAGGATCTGCGAAAAGCTGATAACATGAGTTTGATACACTATTTCGAAGGTCGTTTATTAATCTCAAGAAAAGTAGAGTTCCGAAGTTCGATCCCTGCGGTACACCCGGAAATGTCTCAAACGTGCCTGAAGATATTACCCTGAATACCACATACTATTTCTTGCCCCCAGGAGAGATAAAAAGCCTATATTACCGACATATGTAGTTTAGAAGAGGGTACATTTTGAAATAGACGTGGTTTATATCAGTTAATCATGTATTTTCCAGAATTCACTACTACCTGAGGGAGGATAGTGAATTTATAGTTTGTGATGGATTGTTGGTGAATGAATCTTGACTTTTAATTTTATCCAGAAAACATCAACATAATTCTCGACAATCTGTTAGGAATTTTTCAACATCGATGCGTGACATACGGAACGAGTAATAACTAATAAGTCACTCCATTATAGAAAACTACTATTGACATGACCAGAACGTAACAATCTAAATTTCGACCGGGATAGTTGCAGGTGGATAACGTGCTCATTATCCAATTATTGACAGTTTCTATTTCGAAAGGTGTAAATATTTGAGCACAACTCCACTTCTAGGGTATAATTGCTTCGAATATTCATGTTGAGTTTGTAAATGGGACTAACGAATCGTGTGTCACGATCCTTCCGTACAAGTTAGCTGGATGATCTCATTTCGTGAAAATGAACGGGAACTATCGCTGATTCCGATTGACATATATGAGGTGATTTCAGTTTGTATAATTAGAAAAAATTGCGGGAGTTTCTCGTGATCGATTTGGTATCGCCGTGTGCTTTCAGATATTTGATATTTGGGATTAATAAAAAAAGTTAAAACTATTAGGACAATTGAAAAGTCCCCTGTCTGATGTACAGTGCATCCCATTTTGGGTGAGACTGCCAGGTTTCTCGGTTGTTATTTAAGATAGAGCCTTGCGGTTTTCACGTTCCTGTCCTACTTTTTCGTGAAACTCAAGTTGGTCTAATCAGATTTTGCATAACTGTTTCCGTTCAAGAGATACAGGGTGATTTTGGAAATTGATACTTTTCGGACCCCTCCTTTATCTCCGAAGTTATTAGAAATAATGCTGAGGTAAAAACTACGTCTGAATCAGAATTTTGCGTAGAATCCAGTGGCGTACTCAATTTTTTTTTCGGGGTATGGTTTTGAAGATTCAACACAAACCTATATTTTTTTCAATGGAACACCCTATATATCATTACTTCGTTGAATTCGTTATTTTTTCCCTTCAAAATGATGTATGATACTATATAGGTAGAATGGTCAGAAATGTTAAAAAAACACTAAAACATCAAATAATGATGATTTTTTGTTAATGAGCAATGGATTTCCCATATGAAAAAAAGGTTCAATTGGATAATTTTGATTTGTGATTTTTATAAATAGTAGAGTAAGCAAACAAAGATAATACACTCATCACTAACATGAAAAACAAAACGTAGGTACCTACCTAATAGCAACAAATAAATAATACAGAAATTCATAAACATTGCATGATATCTTACAGCTTAAACTGTTCAAATCACTGTCCATTTTCCTCTAATACATAATTGACAAAACTTTTCAATACGCCTGAGTGCATTTAATATTATAAAAGGGCGGTTTTGTGAATCTTGGAAAACTGCCTCTCTTGATGCACGAAGTTCTTCGAGACTTTATGTCTTTTACTGTAGTATATTATATGTATTAGGGAAAATGGACAGCAAATTGAACAGTTTAATCTGTAAGATATTATGCAATGTTTATGAATTTTTTTATTATTCATTTGTTGCTATTAGGTAGGTACCTACGTTTTGTTTTTCGTATTACCTACGTTTTGTTTTTCGTATTATATTATATTTGTTTGCTTAATCTACTATAAATAAGAATCACAAATGAAAATTATCCAATTAATCCTTTTTTTCATATGGAAAATCCATTGCTCATTAACAAAAAATCATCATTATTTGATGTTCTAGTGTTTTTTTAACATTTCTGACCATCCTACCTATATAGTGTCATACATCATTTTGAAGGGAAAAAAATAACGAATTCAACGAAGTAATAATATATAGGGTGTTCCATTGAAAAAAATATAGGTTTGTGTTGAATCTTCAAAACCAAACCCCGAAAAAAAAATTGAGTACGCCACTGGATTCTACGCAAAATTCTGATTCAGACGTAGTTTTTACCTCAGCATTATTTCTAATAACGTCGGAGATAAAGTAGGGGTCCGAAAAGTATCAATTTCCAAAATCACCCTGTATCTCTTGAACGGAAACAGTTATGCAAAATCTGATTAGACCAACTTGAGTTTCACGAAAAAGTAGGACAGGAACGTGAAAACCGCAAGGCTCTATCTTGAATAACAAGCGAGAAACCTGGCAGTCTCACCCAAAATGGGATGCACTGTACAGATAGCGGTGCTAGTATTAAATCCATATGATTTTTAGTAAGTACCAATATTCTTACGATACGTGTCAAAATTTGACAGCAGTCCGACCATTAGTTCGTGAGATATTGCATTGTGAGTGTAGCTACTTTTGTTATTTGAAAAAAGATTGAGAACAGAGAATTTCGTGTGCTAATAAAATATTGTTTTTGGCTTGATGAAGAGTTTCCAGTGTCTGCACCGGGAAAATCAACCATCATTGATTGGTAATCTAAGTTTTAACGTGGCGAAATGACCAAAAATTAATTTTGAATGACCGTAAAGTGAAGTTGATCGAAATAACAGACATGTGAAGATATCATCTGAACGTGTACCTACATCATATTATTCACGAATATTTGTACATGAGAAAGCTGTGTGCAAAATGGGTGCCGCACGAGCTCAAAATCGATCAAAAGCAACAGCGTGTTAATGATTCTGAGCAGTGTTTAAGCTGTTTAAGTGCAATCAACCTGAATTTTTGCGTCGATATGTGGCAATGGATGAAACATGGCTCGATCGTACTACAAAAATGGTATCGAGAAGTTGGAAGATTGCTGTGTCGCCCTCTAAGGCAACTATGTTGAATAATAAAATTGAATTTTGCCAAAAAAAATGTGTTTTACTATGGTAGACTGGGGACTTTTCAATTAGCCTGTTTGTGATACATGGGCGTACAACTTTGCTTCCGTCGTTTTTTCCGAAATTCGAGGCTTTATTGTAAAAAAATGGTTATACATTTATAATCCAAAAAAAATTATTGTCCATCGCTGGCGACTACTTTCCCCCATCTTTCGGCAGCGTACGAATCCCGCGTTGAAAAAACTGGTCATCTTTCGAAGCGATCCAGAAATTAATTCAATTTTTTACTTCTTCATAAGACCGGAAGTGCTGGTTAGCCAGGCCGTATGCAAGTGATAGTCCTTGGGAGAAATGTCTGGAAAATACGTCGGGTGGGGTATGACTTCCCATTTCAACGTTTCCAAGTATGTCTTGATCACTTTCGCAACATGGAGTCGAGCATTGTTATGCTGTAAAATCACTTCATCATGTCTCTCGTTGTATTTCGACCGTTTGTCTTTCAATGCTCGGCTCAAAAGCATTAATTGCGTTCGAGAACGATCCCTGTGATTGTTTCAGTCGGTTCTAACAACTGGTAATATGCTACGCCGAGCTGGTTCCACCAAATCCTGAGCATGACCTTGGAACCGTGAATATTTGGTTAGGACGTCGTCGTGGAAGCATTGCCGGGATATCCTCATGATTTTCTGTGCTTGGGATTATCGTAATGAACCCGTTTTTGGTCTCCAGTCACAATGCGATGCAATAATCCCTTCTACCTTTTTCTTACAAGCATTTCTTCCTAACATCTATATTAATATCCCAAGATTTCATCTTGCCAGAATTGAATATGAAAGGTGAATTTTGAATCACATCTTGAAAAGAAAGGTGTTGCGTCAAGTGAATTTTACTCAAACTATACAGTGCAGTTGAATATTCAGATTTATTTAGGTCGAAAAACCAACACCTGCAGGTACAAATATAGCTAAAAATAGAACGGGAACATCCATGGCGCCACATTGGCAACAAAAAACAAATGGATGATACAAGAAGTGACATTTGCATGTTTATGTGGGCGCAAATTAAATCGACCATAGGTAACATTGAGCATTATCATCCTAAAGAGATAACTTCGACTAATGCAAAACCCCGCAAAACAAATCACAGAAAGATAACAGAAGATCCCTCCATTCAACGTTCAAGCCTTCTGCTCCCGTCAACAGAACTTGTTTCTTGAGTTCGCATACCCTCAATCCTATTGCTGTCAGCCGTATAAAGGTATTATTGAATTGATGCCAAGGGAACATAATTCGTTCCAAATGTCGATACTTTCCGGTAGATAACCTGAACCAAGCGGCCAGCATTCGATAACTATTCGACATATCAGCTACTGTCATAAATTCTGTGCTCACTCCTCAACTCCGAGTTTCTCAAACAGAGTTATCTCGCCGAAGTGAAATATTATCAATTTGCATGGATGAAATCCATTTACACCGGCTTGGAAATATGCTAACTGGTATTCACTAATTGCCAACAGCTAGCTTGGGCTCGAACCTGTTCGGAACACTGCTTAGTTAGCATATTTTCATTAATAACGTCAGCGATTTCATCATCATTCCCCGTCCTATGCTCGATTTCGGAATGGTTTCTGTTCCGTTTTTATTAATTAATGAATAGAAATGTCAGCCTCGCGAGCCCCGAGATCTTGTTTCGTCTCCGGGCCGAATGGATCGAGTTTTACGTTATCTGTCTTATAATGAGTCATTCTTAATTAGGAGCATTATCAGATGGGATGTCAACGTATCCACGGTTAAGTTTTAATTGAATTCTCCGAAGATAATATGAAGAAGTTGATATAATCAACTTTGCGTGTAAAGAGGACTCGATGACACAAATGTTCGTCGCTTCTTCCGGAGACTTGTTATAGGGTTCTGCAGCTTCAACTTTCAATAAGCTGAATGCTAGAGTTTTATGTCATTATAACTTTTCAATGCATATCAATTATTCCTAGTTGGTTCATATTCTTGGAAATTTTCCTAAGTAGTTGAAGAGTTATGTACACATATATTATTTGATGTATGTACTGAACATGCTGGTTTTTGTGAATGTTACTTCGAAAGTCTTTCATTTCAGAGGTAATTTGACAACTTTAGTTATGAGTACATTTCATTCAAAGACTTATGTTTTGAAATATACTAATTTTGGCCGAAAGATCGGTAATGCAAGTAGCTCCGCTACTGATGGGTAGAAGTTTGGTAAAGTTAGTACTCTCCGTTGGGCGGGTTGCTCCTTTTATTGACAGTGCCCTGATGATTTAAAAAGCAACATATTCTGTGGGTCCTTCTTGATTGATATGTTATGATGAGAGACAATTCTCTGTTATAATAAAGATTTTAGTTTCCAAGTCAGCTATAATTGTTTTATTTAGACTTCTTTTCGAAGCATTGGTCATGGATATTAGAGTTCCTTCGTTTTGGATGAAGACGAAGATATAATCGATACAATAGTTGGACCAGTTCTAGAATTAGCTGAACTCTTGTCTAATTTGGAAAGTGAAAATAGAGCAATTATGAATAAATGAATTTTTATTAAAATACAATTCCTCTGGATATGGAGATGTTCCACAACTGTTTCTTCTGCTGAACGGCCATTGGTGAAAAAAAATCAGTTTAGATTCCTGAAAGCATTAAAATTGTTCTCCCTCAGTTTTCTTGAAATCGAAAGAATACTCACTGGCGTCATTGCTCCTTTTGACCTCCAAACAACCCAAACTCGTAATAAGAATAAGGAAGTAGTTTCTTCGGTGAGTTGTCTTTTCACAATATGCATGAATTTATTGACAATTCCCAATGAAATATTTCACCACAATGATTGAAATATATCTATGTATTTCGGATCCAGAAATCACAGTACCTGAAGATTCTAGCTAAGCCAAGAAATCATTCAGGAGAGCGATAAGATTAGTTAAGCGTTCCAGTTGAATTTTAATAATTCGTAAAGAATATTATATGATGATAGGTCGCACTATATCAATTCACTTTTCCACGGAAATTGGAAAAATAGATTGAGAAACATGATCTAAATGAACACAATCGCAATGTATTGGTGAACTGAAAAATGAATGAATATTCGAATGAAAACAAGAAACTTGAAATCAACTAGGGCAGAACCACAAGCCAAGAGTCTATACACCATAAGGGGAAAAAAGATTTCTAGGAGTGACACATAAATATGAATTAAGTGTCTCTAGCTATAATGCATGCGAGTTCAAACGTTTCATATATATCTTCTACATGAGGTATGTTAGATTTTTATATTTGAGGATAGTCATATCCTATATCAAGTAGCTTTGAAAACTGCAATATCATTAAGCTTTCATCAGAATTAGCCACATTTCTGCTTGAGCTTTTAGGTAATTCACTCCAATGACCTGGCGATTTCTGCTCAGAAGGCCCCAGAAGATACTTAAGCTTTTATACTAAAGTTTCTCGGTATAGTTAGGTATCGATTCATTTAAATTTTGAGAATATAATCTATGGACACCGCTGCTACATAAACTGCAGGAGATATACATAGCTGAAACTCTATAGTATCACTCAAGGGATCGTACAAAAGGAAAAAATCAGACTTCATATGATCAATTCAACATCATAGCTCATCAATCAATCACAGTGAAGAGACGACTGTAGATAGCAATAAAATTCAACTATCAACAGTCACCATTTTGGTGATTGATTCTTCTTATCTATCAAATATAATTTTGAGTAGCAGATGTAGGTACATCTGAAGAATTGCATCCTCGATTTCATTCACTATATTGATAAAACTCATAGCATAGTTCGTATCGTCAGCTATGAAATTAACCAATTATCTTAAATTGAATGCATCAATTCCTCACATTTTATAGAAGCAGTGTCTCGCTCCTTTGGGAATGGCAATGAGTGTAATGACAAACGTCACCGTTGGCCATAACGTGATGTGAGCAATATAAAAATGCACTCCCAGTAGGCCGTTTTCATATTAACGTCGTACCGCACCCCACCACACCTAGGTGGCGTGACTGTGCATACTTTACTCTTGTCGCTCATCACATCATGCAATTCGGATGTTTTCGTCTGCATTATTCTGACTTTTATGAATGCATATGAATAAATAATCAACATTTCGTGTCTGCTTAGGTAGATATGTTTTTTTGGACTTATTCAGTTTATCACTTATTGGTGCACCTTTATCAATATGAACCCGCTAATCTAGAGGGTAGACCAAGAGTTCTTTGGGGATTTCAAGCTACTGATAATAGAGAAACACGTTTTACCAATCAAGAGTTGTTAATTTCACATTTTACTTACTCTGTATTCTGAATGTGAATAGTCTCATAGGTAGAACAATAAGATTGATGAATCTGCTATGGATATTCAAGTCTCAAAAACAAATGTTGGTTACGGTATTAAAACCGATCAATTTTTGTAATTTCTACTCTTTCTGAATATTTACAAAAGGAATCATGAAATGTAGATAAATGATTTGCTTATCTTTGGCTCAACTGTTGCAAAAGGTCCTGTGGTAAAATATATCGATTACAGATAGTATTCCTATTTGAATGATCTTTTGATAGTCAACCATGAAATCGAAATATTTTATTCTACCCACATATGTAGCTTTATGAAGCAATACCTCTGAGAATTCACATTATATGAAAATGAAAAGCAATAGAAGGAAACCAAAAAAAAAATAGTAATTTGATTAATTGAAATTGATCATTGAGAAATCGATGAGATAATTAGATAAGAAACTGAACACCTTTCAGAACTCTTTTGACCCTGGACATGCTCGTAGCTTGGATTTTATTACTATATCGATAGTTTTCATAGTCTCGTAGCGTAGTATATTATTTTATGTACCTTACTATCATTCTGGAGCAAGTTTTTACTGAAGCTAAAAGCACTAATCTGCCTAGAATCAGCATCAACATTTCATTAACATCAGAATTCTAAGAATGGTTGAAAAATGTGAGGTTCTATCCTCACCCCTGTATGTTTCTAGTCCAATAAATGTTTTGCGAGATGATAGGGAGTTTTTTCTTCTTCCTGTAGAATTCGTTCTCGTCAGGTTCTTATGAATACATTTCCATTAGGTGCTTCCAAGTAAGGAGGTGCAGTATGTACTTACTGAGATCCAAATACTTTTTAGATCTAGCTGTATTAAGGTTCTGAAGGTCCTTTGTAGTAATCTATCCCTGTAAGAAAGTATGTTATATATGTTTCAAAAAACAGTAGAAAATCTTAAGTTGCAGATGAGGAATGGTAGCAGCATGGGAATCTAGACGATGAAAATCGTAATGAATGATTACACAATAGAATATCAATGGGTTTCATGAAAGTTTGATTGAGCAAGTTTATCGAAACAACAAAGCATCTTATCCAGGTTGCGGCTGAGCCGATTGACGAGTTTTGACAGGTCCTTGCTCGGGATGTGATGGGGCATATAGGTGCAGAAGAGGTCTTTGTGTTCCTTAGAGTCAGTAGTTTTTAGGCAGCACCATGATTTGGACCGGAATCCATTGAGGTTTTGTCGTTCACACATCTTACGAAAATAACCATTCTGTCATCGCGACCAAGCGTGCATTTCGGCAGTCCTATCAACGTTTCAGTTCCTTCCGCAAATACAATCAAAACTTGGGCTCGTCAAGTGATAGACCTTATTTTTTCGAGGAGGAAAATGTCACCATTCCCAGCGTTATGTGTCAATGTTGGAAATCTTCTTACAGCCTGAACTGGAAAAACTTGCTGAAGAATCCGATCTGGGCGACATCTGTTTCAAGCAGGATGGCGCTACAGCCCACACAGCTTGAACTTCATTAGCTGTTTTGAGACAGATGTTCCCAGGGAGACTGGTATCATTGAGAAGGGACGTGGGTTGGCCAGTGCGCTCACCAGATTTGAGCATCTCCGACTTCTTCCTTTGCGGCCACCTTAAAGATAAGTTCTTCAAACATAGTCCACACACCCTGCCAGAACTCAAACAGCGAATAACCGAAGAAATCCGGGCCATACCGTTCGAGATATGCCGAAAAGCGGTCGAAAACTTCCAAAATCGACTAGTGTGTCGCTGCTGATGGCCGCCATCTAAGTGATATTGTTTCAAAACTCGAGCAATAAAATTATATTTCCTACTGCTTCGATTGAATAAAACCGTTTTTCCCTAACTTCCACCATTTTTTTTATAGCCCTTTGAAACTCGTCCGTCGGCTCTGCCGCACCCTGTATATATATATCGGGATGTTTTCGGGATGTCATTTGGAGGAATAGAGATCTGAGAACAGAAAAATGCGCATATTTAAGACATGTGTTAGAGTGAGACCAATATCAAACAGACAAAAATTAAGAACTATAGAAACGAAGACAGAATACCCAACAGTAAAATGAGAGATCTGTGTAATGCTCAGGATAATGTCCAATAGGGACGACAAAGAAGACAAGAGTGGACCCAGCAGGTTCATAGAATGGGCACTGATGGATAAACTGGAAGAGTCAGGGATCTGGAGCTAATGGATAAAAGACTATGAGGACGTTCCTTCAAAATTTGGCAAGACAAGACAATGAAATGGGAACTCAATGCTTTTATTTCATCTTGATATCATTCATGGAACCCAATTATAATAAAGCTGCAGGCATTCACAACGAAATGTATATGTTTGATAAGACAGATTACCTCCTTATGAATTATGACAAGAAGTTAATAGTTTCAGTTAATAAATGAGTTGTTTTTCATTCTTCTCTATTTGTTAAGTGCGGAGATCACTTGAGATTCAATCTAGAATGCACAAAACAATTAAATTACTGCAATTTTTTCGGCTAATTTTTTACAGGAGTTTATTCACCAAATATGAATACTTTTACCGAAAAGGGGTATTGTATGTTTACTGATAGGCGTCAATTAGACTCCAGAAAAGAATTTTTCAGGTTTGACTGTTTTCTACTCATTCGAAAATTCTTTCAAAAAGATTAGTAATTGTATAAAATGCCTATGTTCCTCTTCTAAAGCTCGTAATTCTAAGTTATTAGATACATCAACCTATTTATATGTAGCCAGTGTTAGGAGTAATGGTCCCAGAACGAAACAGATAAAAAGAATGAAATTCGATTAAACCCCAGTTTGGAGTGATCCGAAGAAAGAATCGTTTCATGGAACAAAGTCCGGAAGTAACACATTAGAAACACCCAACCGAGTTGGGATGGTCGAGGATGTCGTTTTATGTCTGACAACACTTTAAAATGGGTCTCTTTATGTCCGTCCTGGTCGATGATTTAGTCATTAGGAGAAGGACGACTGTTCAGTGTATAATTTGAAGGAGGAAATTAACAGATGTTCGTTTCAACCGGAGATTTTTATTTTACTACGCGGATTGTCAATTTCAGGTTCGTTTAGTTTAATTACACTGGAAGTTGAATGATCTGTGTTTTCTCTTTATGTTTCAGGATTTCATGTTTATATCGATTTGAAATAGGACTGAGACCTTATTTATGTTTACATTTCGATAAATATATTTCACAATAAGGGTCTTTAACAATCATATTGTATAAATAATAAATGGATATTGCATATTTCAACATTGATGTCGAAATAGTATATTCTGAAACAAGTTGCAGAATGGGCCCCTATTCGAACACAAATGCGAAATTCCAACGCATGAGTGCTGGAATTACATTCTGCAACAAGTATTAAACGATATTTTCTCTATTTCAGTCAAGTTTTGTGAAATATTGTCGAAATTCAATGAAAACTTCAGATTATAATATATCCTAATGACTTTTGTATTGTATCTTGGCAGTTGGTGTGATTGTTACGAGAATTGACAGATTATGGAATTTGAATTCAAATGGTACGTTTCGAATTTTGAAATAATTTAAAATTACGCATCAAATTCGTGAATTAGGTCTGACGAAATAGATTTAACACTACCAGAATTAAGAGAAATGTTGCAAATAATAATAATAATGATAATAAATCGACTTTATTCAAAAAAGAAGATTATCTAAAGCGACTCTTAACCATTCCTAAATCATTCCACTATATCCAAATCATATTAATTTGACAATTGACGTGTGTTGAAATTTGATATGATCGGAAGTCAGTTAAGACAACCACAAAACGAAAAATATAACTGAAAACAATGCTGTAATGACTAATGAGTTCATTACAGCACTGTTCTTAGTACTGTAATGAACTAATTACGATACTGAAATAGAGAAAAAAATTACATTGAATCGAAATGTAGTGTTATTGAACTCTTATATTTATTGAATATAGTAATGTTGCCATTTGTGCAAGTTTTCTATTTTGGGACTATAGCATTCCTCTTTTTGGGCCCTCATTGTCTCATTCTTTGATTAGAATAGACTGTACTCTCATCCCGTGACGCTAGATATAATTTTCAAATTTTGATGCAAAATTTTATGCTGATCGCGTCACCAGAACCAGAGAAGAACATATTAAATATTACTCAATCACACAGCTGAGGAAGTTGAGATTTTGGTTGTAGTTATAATTAAGCATCAACAACTTTCAAGATAAGCACATCTTCAGAAAGAATCATATAAAATTCGAGGAGAATATTGGAAAAGAAATAGGTACCCAATATTTCTGTGATATTAGATCAGATCGAGTTGATATTGTGTATATATAAATAAATATTTTCAATCTTCATGAGAGATAGCGTCGTAAGCACCATAAAAAATTCGAAAAGAATATCGAACGAAATAATGGGAAATGCACTGACAAGAAATCAGGAGTTTTTGAACGCTTGTTCATTCATGCTCCAATTGCATCCTTGAAGACAACATTACTGTATATACAGGGTGTTTCTAAATTCATGCGACAAAATTCATGAGGTAAATGCTCGTATGAAATTGAGATGGGTCTTTCCTGTAACAAAATTTCCTCAGCCCACTGTTTTCGGAGATATCAGTTCTTTCAACTCGCACACACTCTGATCTTGAAAAACCATCAAGCAATGAATTGTCACTTGATGATTTTTCATTACTACACACTAAGATCAGAGCGCGTGAGAGTTGAAATTCGTCAATTCGAATTGAAGATATTGTGAGAAAATGAAACCGTTCATTTTTTAATTTTTTTCATTTTTCGCATTTTGGATTTTGCAGTCACAAAATTGAAGCACTTTTGGATCGTCGTGAAGCACTTTATTGGCCGGCAATAGTGAAACTGGTGGAAAAATTTGAACTGTTGGAATAATTAAATTATATGAAGAATCTCCATCCTCAAGTGATTGGTGCGATTTTTGTGCTTGTGGTGTGAATGCACCTTGCTCATTCAAAAATGAGGCTGGTGCAACTGTTACCGTGAATGGATTGCGCTACCAATCTATGATTAATGATTTTTTCATGACTGGAATCGGAAGACATTGAGGTAGATGACGTTTATTTCCAACAAGACGACACTAGTTGCCAGACAAACATAAAAACAATCGCAATTATGCAAAAAAAGTACCCTGAGCGTTTTATTTCTCAAAGAAATGATCACAATTGGTCACCTAGATCTTTTAATTTAACACCTTTTTTCTTCGGGACCACGTGAAATATTAGATCAATGCCAATGTTTCCCAATCCATTCAAGACCTCATGAAAGATCTTATGAAAAAGATATGATACTGCAACTGTAGCCGTGGCTGCCATCTAGTTATTTCTATCATTGATGACATACCTTCCTCTGCATAATGAAATAAATATTCATTAATTTCTCTCGAAATATACTCATCTTTTTACTATCAGAATGAAACCTCTAATTGGAATAACTATTAAAAAAATAGTATCGTTGCTTTTTTCAAATGTGTCAAGCCTCCTGCTCAGAGAAAAATGTCTCGTTCGCCAATCACCAACACTAAATCACTTAATACTGAAAAGATAATAAAGTGGTAAACATCTAGCTGTGCTGTGAGAAATTGTAGGTATTGTGCCTAGAGTCCACCAACTCATCTTGTCATTCTGAATAGGAACGGGAAACGTCAAATCACAAAATTCTTTCTACACTCCGATGCCACTGAACTTCCTACCAGCAGAAATTGATTCAAATAGAAAGGCATAACTCAACGGACCAAGATGGACTGACGTCTGTTCTATAAATGTATTTCAGTCCATAAGACCTGCAAGCAATTAAGCCAACAGACGATGTGTGCGATCCGTATTCACGAAAGGAAATGATGAATACTTCATTATGAATAAGAATTTATGTCATAGGAATGTAAAGAAATGTTCTTGAGAAATATGCATCTCATAGGACTAGACGATCGGTTGGCGTTCTATTCAATTCTGGAGGAAAATTTCCATTGGTTGGGTTGACAGCTGTCCGAAGCCGACTTGGTGGGCAGTTTTATCCCCAGGAAATGATATTTCCTCGTAGGAAACGTGTAACTCGGGATTTCTGAATGTCTGAGTTCTCGCTGTCCGCTCTGCATCAGTAGCAGCTTCGGTCTCTTAAGACATGGGTTGTCACTACAAAATAATAACGGGTTAGTTATTACTGTAGGTATACAGGGTGGCCATTTGAAAACGAAACAAACGAGATTAAAGACGAAATAAAGTTTTTCGATAGAAATGCTCGGACAGGTCTATTTCTGTTTCGAGGGGGACAACTTAAGATGTAGGTTACGGACGCATAGCGCTTCAACCCTTGCTACTACAACCCTCACCCCCAAATTTTGAATAGGGAAGATGGGGTGAGTGATACCTCATTTGAAAGGTATTTTTATACTGATTTCAGCACAGTAATTGTTTTTTCATTTTATGCATTAGTTCTCGGAATATTCTTAACTAAGTATTTGAAAATGAAGTGGTGTTTTCATGGCACTTGTAGTGTTTTGTGAAAAATCGACATTTTGAGCTTCAAAACAACCATGACTGTGGCTTCCTTCCTAACTAACTAACGCATGAATATTTCGAGAACTAATGCATAAAATGAAAAAAAATTACTGTGCTGAAATCAGTATAAAAATACCTTTAAATTGAGGTATCACTCACCCCATCTTCCCTATTCAAAAATTGGGGGTGGGGGTTGTAGCAGCAAGGGTTGAAGCGCTATGCGTCCGTAACCTACATCTTAAGTTGACCCCCTCGAAACAGAAATCGACCTGTCCGAGCATTTCTATCGAAAAACTTTATTTCGTCTGTAATCTCGTCTGTTTCGTTTTCAAATGGCCACCCTGTATGTAATAGGTTATGTAGTTTCACCCAACGAAAAAACTAACACAGTCGATTGCTAATCTATTTCACATTTCAAATTAAATCAGATGAAGCTTCAAAATGTTTTATAGATTATTATAAAAAAACACACATCACCAAAAATAAAAACTCATATTATGTATTTCATTTCGGAAGATACATACGTTCTACAAACAATTTTTTTTTTGTGGTGCTCGGTACAAACAAATTCATTACACCTTTTGCAAATTACCTGCCGTTTTGTTCTTTATTCAACGGCCACCAAACGCACCTATTAGATGTTAGAGATTACTTGTATTATTTCGTAAATCGGTATCGACCAAACGAATGCTCTTGTGAAACTCTACCAAAGTTTACACAGTTTAGTTTGAACCAAAATTGGACCCTGATCATTAATACCATGTAAACTCTTCATATGCATATCCATATGCAAAAATGGATCATTTTAAACGAAGATAAAATTATCGGACGGTTTGCAAATAACCGGCGAAGAGTGACCAATTTTGTCATAAAAGCATTTTGTGAAATAGGTAATTTTATTAGGCCCTATTTTTCTTTTTTTGTTGTTGTCTCCAGGATAACAAGAATTTTAAATTTTTTATTTTTGATATTATTTGATGTTTGCTAACTGGTTGTAGGAGAGATATTTTTCCATTTGTATTTTCATCCCTCAGTATTTTATATATTATATGTTTTTTTTCGTATCTTAATTATTTTCGTTTTTTAGTTTTGATAACAATCTGAGATGATAATGATATTATGTATCTGATTTATTAATTCCCAATCATTATTACCCTTTCCACCAAAAAAATCTATATTCGCTTTTGGTTGCTCATGTTTGTTGTCAGGAAATTGCTTTCCCACAAGTTCATGCATTGCAGCAACAACTCGTTTATTACAAATTCTTCAATTCTGCACACTGTACCATTAGGTTTTATTAGTTCTTCTCGGAAACATATTCACTTCGTATAAAAATATTGTTCCTATGTAACACTCTGCTCAACTGCTTTCCCAAACTCCGCTTCGCGTCATTCGAGTAACGGCAGTGTCGTGCGGGAAAGTATGACTTTCTGCACTTATATTAATATAATATAACTTTATTCAGAATAAATAAACAATAATATGGTTACAAAGAAGAAATGGCTACATTTCGGATATGAATAAAGTGGTTTAGAGATAAGTGCAAAGCACTTGTTTCCCATTACAAAAGACAGATAGATTCACTGTTCAAGTATAAAAATATGAGAAAAAAAAAAAAAAAAACAGTGATGAGGTATTAAAATTAAAAATAAATATAAATGTAAAGTTGTAAAGTATATATGCAAAAATATTAATATGTAAGATGTTAGAATCATAAAAATGTGAAGTGTAAAAAGCATAAACATTCATAACGTAAAGATATAAGAAAAAGAAAAGAAAAAAAAAAAACAGTATCACAATGAACTCACAATAATAAACTGCAATAAAATGCAATATAGTACAACATATCAAAATATTATAAAATACAACGAAATATAACGAACATATACACTAGATTTCAGTGAGTTGGGAGAACCATTCTCTTTCATTTTCATATATGTATCTCTTTAATTCTCCTTTAAAATTCTGTGTGGTCTTGCAATTTTTTATCTCCTCAGGCAGCGAATTGTACATTTTTACTGAGATAAAGGAATATGCTCTTTGCGTTTTGGATTTTGTAACAAGCGGGATTATGTGTTTATTTCGATTCCGTGTGTTGTGCTCATGGTTAGGAATCTCAGCTTTATTTTTCTGGAAGTGGTACCTCATATTCACACAAAGGTAGAACAATTGCCTGATATCCATGACTTTTAACTCTCTATAGAGGCTATTGGAATTATATCTAGAGTTTTTATGTAGGATCAACTTCAGAAACCGTCTTTGTATTACCTCCAATTGGTTGAGATGTGTTTTAAGCGCACCACCCCAAGCTGTAATACCGTAACGTATATGACTTTCTACGAGGGAGAAATAGATCAATCTCATTTCTCCAATAGGTAAGTAATTGTTTAGATATTTAAATTTATACAAAATGGTTTGGAGCTTTCTAGTTACATATTTTATATGGCAGTCCCATTTGAGATGTGTGTCAAGGTATATTCCGAGGTATTTGGTTGCAGTTACGGATTTTAATGTCAATATTTTTCCCTCAGTATTTATTTCTAGTTGGTGAAAAGGAGGGACGCCTGATTTATTGCAACTGAAAGGTAAAACGTGGGTTTTTTCAAAATTTACTGTTAATAATTTGTCATCAAACCAATCTTTGATAAATTCGAAGTCTTTTTCTGCAGTACTTTTTATTTCCTGCCACGTGGGGGCCTGATAAAAAATAACAGTGTCATCAGCATATCCTATGATGTCACCTTTACTAGCAACTGAGAACAGCTCATTTACATATAAGTTGAATAACACTGGTCCTAGGACTGTTCCTTGGGGTATTCCATATTCTATGATTTTTGAGTCACTTGAGACATCACCAATTTTGACTCTCTGGGTCCTTTTATCCAAATAGCTCTCCATGAGCTTATTACCATTTCCTCTTATTCCAATTTTTTCTAATGTCTCCAAGAGCAGTTTATGGCTGACAGTATCGAATGCCTTTTTTAGGTCGATGAATAAGCATAAACATGGATTTCCCATTTCAAGAGCTTGGTGTATTTTCTCTGTGATATGTAGTACAGCATCTTCTGTGGAAATTTTTTCTCTAAAGCCAAATTGTCTGGGAGAAAACAGGCCGTATTTATTTATGAAAGATATAAGTCTTTCTTTTAATAATTTTTCGAATACTTTTGATAGATTCGTTATCAGTGAAATGGGTCTATAATTGGAAACGGCGGATTTATCCCCATTTTTATGTATTGGAATGACAACTGAGTTTTTGAAACAAGTTGGCCATATTGCCTTATCTATACATCGATTCAAGATATAAGCAAGAGGGATTACGATGTTGCCTGCAATTTGTTTTAGTGTTTCAGCTCGAATTTGGTCTTCACCTACAGATTTTTTGTTTTTCAGGTCATTAATAAGATCCTTCAACTCAGCCGGGTCGGTAGGAAGGATAACTATGGAATTTGTTAGTCTTTTAGTGCTTGATTTGAATTTCGGATTTCTTTTGATTTTTTCAGCAAGTTTTTTACCAGTTTCAATGAATGTATTATTGAACTCGTTCGCCATATCTATATTTTCGTTCAGTAATTCACCATTTTCATCTTTTATACCCTGTATTTTTTTGTCTGATTGTTTCTTGCCACTGATATCCTGCACTATATTCCAGAGATTTTTTTTATTGCCCACGTTGATCTGAATTTGTCGTTTGTAGTAGTCGCGTTTGGTTATATTTATTAAATTGGTGAGTTTATTTTTATATCTTTTGTAATAATTTCTCAATTGTTCGTTGTACGGGTTTCTGTGTAGTTCCGCAAACAAATTGTTTTTTTGGTTGATGGACTTCAATAGAGCAGTCGTCAACCATGGTGCAAATTTTGTGTTTTTCCTAGAGCATTGTTTATTTTCAGTACATTGTTCAATAGCTCTTGTTAGAACATCAATAAAGTTTTCCATAGCCAAATTGGGATCTTCTGTTGAGTATACAGACTCCCAGTTTTCCAGTTGCAATGTATCATTCAGCTTTCCAACATTCATAAATTCCCTGTATCCCATTTCATACCCCCTTTTTGTTATCTTGTAGTCCATAACAATTTGTAGTATAGTTGTAAAATGATCGGTGATGTCGCTTTTCAGAACAATGGGTATTGTCATATCCAGTATATTCCATTTACTCTTGATAAAAATGTGATCTATACAAGATATTTGGTTATAATGTATTCTTGTGGGATCGTTGATGCTGGATATGTACCCAAGTTCATGCAATATACTGAGATATTCGGTTGTGTTGTCATCTTCCTCTAACAAATTTATATTTATGTCGCCTATGAAGAGATAAAAATCATATTTCTCCTTTTCAATATTCTCAAAGTATCTGATTAAGATTTGGTTGAATTCATTAATGCTCATTGAAGGTGATCGGTAGCAGCTAGTGACAAGTATATCGTTTCGTTTCCCGATTTTTATCTTTGTTTTGAGAAATTTAACTCTTTCTATCGAAACAATTTCGCTATCAAATACGTGATCTTCCTTTATATACATCATTATTCCATCGTTTTGATTATATCCCCCCTCGTTATAAATTGGTTTGTACCCTGGTATACGATATATATAAGGGTCCAGTAATTGCCAGGTCTCAGTTAGTACAACGCAATCGAAATCAGAGCCCAATTCCTCCAACATTATTTTAAAGTCATCAATATTCCTATTTAAACTGCGAATATTATTATGAATAATTTTAAAATTTGGATTTTTTTCGTTTTGTTTCAAAACTGTTTTGCATTCATCGGGTTTATTCAGAGTAAACGTTTTTATCGAGTCTATTCTGAAATCTCTTATGTATTGGTCCATATTCAGACATAAATAAACACAAACAGAAAAAAAAAAGAAAAATCATGTATGCAAAAAATGTACCTGTGAATAATGTAACTACTGTTTCTTCTGTGTTCTTAGTGTCCGAGTTATAGCCATTGATTTTTTGGGCGTGTCATTCGTTGATACTTGGTGGGTTTTATACGACTGTACTTTCTGTTTTTCTCTCCCAACTCTTTCTTCGTTCCTGTACTTGGATCCTTCTGCTAATTTGGTTTCGACCTGTGATGGTTGTGTTGATATTATAATTTCTTCCTCTATTTCGTATTTCTTCGGGGAGGGTGTGGGTGGTTCACTTGAAGTCTCTCTTGTTGATATATTGGAAAAATCGTCTTTAGGATTTCTGAGGGTATTTTTCACTTCGGCAACTGAGTATATCTTGTCTTCTACAATCAGTTTATTTCCTTTTATATTTGCTTTCTGAGAGTTATTTCTCGCCTCTTTCAATCCTTCTAGTAATATCTTTCTTTCTTTCAATTCTTCCTTAAGCAACTCCTCACTCACAAATATCTTGCTTCCTTTCAGTTTCGAACAGTTTTTCAGTATTTCCCGTTTTTTAAGGTAGGTTGTGAGGGATAGTAGGATTGGTCTTGTATGGTTGCTTCGTTTTCCCAATCTGAATATATTATTTATTTCTGTCTTTTCCAGAGAAACCTTCAATTTGTTTATTAGTTAGTATATTACCCTAACAGATAGAAATGAATGTGTCTTCTTCAAACACGTAACAGGTACTTACTCACCACGCGAGCGGAGGAACAAGTAGGGTTGAGTATAAAACCTTAATTATGAGAATACTCTCATTTGAACTTTCGCTATCACCTATACGCTATACATATACTTCCTCCTCATATTCCTAGACAGATGGCACTCAGGAAATCCAGGGATAAATTTAATTTCTACCCGAACTTATTTCCAATGGTATCTCACCTCCCAGATACTAGAACTGACAGATTTAAAACACGCAAATCTTGAATTTATGGATTTATACTTTCGTTCAAACTTGTGAAAGTTCTTGTAATGTCTTCAACAAATATCTAATCGTTGATCCTTCAGAGGAAGTTCCAGGTTTCAATCTTCCTAGGAAAATTTGGTGTATTTTAAATCGACTCAGGACTGTTCATAATCGTTGCAATAGTATGCTCTTCAAATGGCATTCTATTGAAAGCCAACTGTGTGAGTGTGGTGTAGAAGAAACCATTGATCATGACGTCAGGAGAAAGGATGGCAGAGATTTTATTTGGATGAAGAGGAAGCCCTTCTATACAAGTATCAGCTTATTCTGTAAACGAATACACAAACCAATCACTACACCTATATTAGGCCAATTGAAAATATTAAATCTATATGCTTTTTAGTTAGTACCAACCTTCAAACGATACGTTTTAGAATTTGACAGCAGTCCGACCATTAGTTTGTGAGTTATTGCGTTGTGAGTGTAGCTATTTTTGTGATTTGAAAAAAGATAAAAAAAAAGAATTTCGTGTGCTGATAAAATATTGCTTTTTGAAGGGAAAAATACAGTTGAAGCAAAATCTTGGCTTGAAGGAGAGTTTCCGGGGTATGCACCAGGAAAATCAACCATAATTGACTGGAAGTTTAAACGTGGTGAAATGAGTTCCGAAGACGGCGAACGCAGTGGACGCCCAAAAGAGGGTGTCATCGACGAAAAAAATTCACGAAATAATTTTTAATGACCGTATAGTTAAGTTGATAGAAAAAGCAGACATTATGAGGATTATATACACGTTCATCTGAACGTGTATATCAATCATTCACGAATATTTGTACATGAGAAAGCTGTGAGCAAAATGGTTGCTGCGCGAGCTCACAATCGATCTAAAGCACCAACGTGTTAATGATACAGATCAGTGTTTGAAGCTGTTTAAGTGCAATAAACCTGGATTTTTGCGTCGATTTGTGACAATGGATGAAACATGACGCCATCATTTCACTCCGGAATCCAATTGACAGTGAGCTGAGTGGACTGCATACGATGAACCGAATCCAAAGCGAGGAAAAACACAACAGTCAGCTGGCAAGGTTATGGCTTCAGTATTCTGCGATGCGTAAGGTATAATATTAATTGATTACCTCCAAAAGGGCCGGACCATCAACAGCGATTATTATATTGCATTATTGGATCGTTTATAGGATGAAATCATTAAAAAATGGCAATTTGAAGAAAAAAAGGTACAATTGCTTGAATTGGGCTTCGAATTGCTTCTGAACCCATCGTACTCGTCAGATCTGTCCCCCAGCGACTGTTTCCTGTTCTCAAACCTGGATATAATGCTCGCTGGAAAGAAATTTAACGCCAATGAAGAAGTAATCTGAAACTGAGAACTCTCTCAGTCAAATATGTCGAATAATAAAATCGAACTTGGCCAATAAAATGTGTTTCACTATGGTAGACCGGGGACTTTTCAATTGGCTTGTTATGGGGAGACAACGTTTTTGCTGAGGTTTTTATCTGTACTTTTGTATCATACGTTGAAATGTATGATGCCCCCTTTACATTTCCTCTGCTAATACTGAGATTTTTTCTACACATGCTTTATGATTTGAAGCTAATAATTTTTTGTATTGTTCTTACTCAAAAGAATATATCCGATAAATGGGCAAATTTTTATCGAACACAAACGATGAAGGAATACCGTTTTTCATCGAGTTTGTTGAACATATCGAATCGAGGCGGTGAATTTTCTCGGTTTACCTAACAGTAGATTCAGTTGTTATGAATACTTTCAATGAAAAGGCAACTTTTCGAACGGCTGACTGTTATATAGGTGCGTGCATGCCAATCCCTAGTTCTGTATAAAACACGAAGTGCATTCAACGTCAGTCATATGTCACGTGAATTAAACAGACCTGCCCGAACCTTTGCTGTATCCCCAGTGCACTCGTCTTCCGATGCTAATTAGTTTGGAGTATCATAGCTTCAGTAGTCGTGACTACTATCTCCGGTGAAACATCCTCTTCCCAGTAGTGTGAGTGGACTGAAATTGGGGATCAAAATAAATCGCCTTGTTGACAGCTTGGCAGCTAATCCTTAATTAGATGGGAGATCTCATAGGATACTTGAATTGGTGTTTTCTCATAGATGCTTATTTTTGGACTCTGTGAGGGAGATCTATGATTTGTGGAAGTTTCGAATATGTTTAGATGTCAACAATGTATCTATAATCTGTTCGATATGTTCGAATGACATATACCATACCAGAAGGTATGGGGTTGTTAGAGACAAAAATAAAGCCAGCTTTCAGGTGAAGGTATAGTTGGATAACGTACGTTTTCTTGGTGAAAAATAACACAACGATGGCATCTCAGGTGGATTGTTTCATGGTTTACTATTATCGTCACAATAGTAGCCAGGAGTAAAAAGAATGAAGAAAGCAGTGTCGTGAAGTCTGGAACTTTTGAGCTCTCTGCATTCATTCCCTGTTACACCCTTGGAGTCTATATAACTGTATAGATATAGGCATAAAAATATACAGTGTGGAAAAGCCAAATGGAATAAATTCATTATCTTCGTTACTGTACAGGGTGGGCAAATTTCGATGTTTTAGCACTACAACTTTTAAACCAGAGGAGATAGACAAAATCTGATACCCCATTCTCGGTCTCTTTTTCTGAGAAACTAACAAGAGTAGTATTCATTTTTGTCCACCTTCTTTTGTTTTCGAGTTATAAGCGAAAATTGGAAAAATGGCGATATCGAAAAACATTTATATCTCCGCTTATACTGATGATAGAGATCTGAAATTAAAACATTATACAGGCACTTTTTTACGTAGAATCCAGTGGCGTGCTCGTATTTTCAAAAGGGTTTTTAATTACGAAGCTATGACCCAAAGCTATGTTTTTTTAAATGGGAACATTAGATTTCTGTGTCATTTTTTCAAAGCTTAATTTTTCCCGATTTCAAAAATCTATAACATCGTATGATTCGTATCAATATAAATAATAGAAAATGGTGAAAAACCTTTTTTCACCTAAGAGTCTCAATATTTCTATGGTTTCAACTTTTGATGAGCACAGAAAAATTGAGTTTTCTTTAACAAAAGCAGTTTCCTTCCGTCAATTCGATTATTTTTATGCTTTTCACTAATTTCTACAAAATTCGAATATTTATATGTTTTATAAATTTTTCATCTAAAAATTGAAATGGAATCAACGAAAAGATCCACAAGATCGTATGTTTCAATCGAAAGAGTTCTAATGAGATAGATGTATCAGGAGATTATTTACATAGGTCTCCAGAATGATTGAATAGCATATAAAACAACGTATATACGATTGAACTCAACGATTTAATTACAAAGGGAACAAACAAGAAATAATATTTAACCTAATAATGATAACAATTGCACAATGCACAGTCGACACCTCTTCTCGATATTTCAATAGATGAATATTTGAAACTGTGTTCAAGCTACCTAGGAAACTTTTTCCAAGTTCGTTTATCTTTTCGAAACTATTTGCATAAAATAAATATAGATTCGAATTTTGTAGAAATAAGTGAAAAGCATAGAAATAATCAGATTGACGGAAGGACACTGCTCTTGTTATAGGAAGGCTCATCAACAGTTGAAACCATAGAAATATTGAGACTCTTAAGTAAAAAAAGGTTTTTGACTATTTTCTGTTATTTATTTTGATACGAATCATACGATGTTATATATTTTTGAAATCAGGAAAAATCAAGCTTTCAGAAAATGGCACAAAAATCTAGTGTTTCCATTTGAAAAAACATAACTTCGGGTCATAGCTTCGTAATTAAAAACCCTTTTAAAAATACGAGCACGCCACTGGATTCTACGTAAAAAAGTGCCTGTAAAATGTTTTAATTTCAGAGCTCTATCCTCAGTATTAGCGGAGATATAAATGTTTTTCGATATCGCCATTTTTCCAATTTTCGCTTATAACTCGAAAACAAAAGAAGGTGGCCAAAAATGAATACTACCCTTGTTAGTTTCTCAGAAAAAGAGATGAGAAGTGGGTATCAGATTTTGTCTATTTCCTCTGGTTCAAAAGTTGTAGTGCTAAAACATCGAAATTTGCCCATCCTGTACATATTCATGGAAAATTCTAAATACCTCGAATTTAAAAGATCAGTCTTCTTCGTAAAAATGTGAACCCTAATTTCAACCCCTATCGAAACACAGGTGCATACCCTAATTTTTCAAATAGGAAGTATGTACTTGTGATACATCGTTTGAAAGGTTGCATCATTCTCTTTTCAGATAATATGATATCATATTTATGTGTATCGCAAAAATAAAAATTGAATGAAATAAAATCAAGTGATTAGCGAAATTTCATCCGTAAAATTGGGTGTTGTATCTATCTTTCAAAGGGGTTGATGGTAGGGTTCGCGTATTAACGAAGAAGAATAACATTTTGAATTTAAAATTTGACTTTTTTCATAATTTCACAAAACTATGTACCTACAGGATGAGCAAATAAGTGAGGTAAGCGGCTATATCTGAAGATCCACTCATCTTAGGGACTTTTTTACCACTAAACTGGACAGGGTGGGCAAATTTCGATGTTTAAGCACTACAAATTTTAAATCAGAGGAGATAGACATAATCTGATACCGCATTCTCATTCTCTCTTTCTGAGAAACTAACAAGAGTAGTATCAATTTTTGGCCACCTTCTTTTGTTTCCGCGTTAAAAGCGAAAGTTTGAAAAATGCCGACATCGAAAAAAATTTATATCTCCGCTAATACTGATGATAGAGCTCTGAAATTGAAACATCATACAGGCACTTTTTTACGTAGAATCCAGTGGCGTAATCGCCTTTTCAACAGGGGTTTTAATTACAAAGCTATGACCAAAAGTTATGTTTTTCGTGGGAAGTTATGTTTTTTCGAATGGGAACTCTGAGCCATTTTTTGAAAGATTAATTTTTCCTGATTTGAAAAATTTATATCATTGTTTGGTTTCTCATTATATCAGTATAAATAGTGGAAAATAGTCAAAAACCTTTTTTCATTAAAGATTGTCAATATTTCTATGATTTCAACTGTTGAGAAGCACAGACTTATACAGCTTCCTATAATAAAAGCAGCCTTCTTCTGTCAAACTCAATATTTTTCTGCTTTTTTTAATTTCTACTAAATTCGAATCTAGATGTATTTTATAAATTTCGTATCACTAAATGGATTCGGAAATAACGAAAAGATCCACATGATCGACTGTTACAATCGAGAGAGTTGTAATGAGATGGATGCATCAGAAGATTATTTTCATAGGCCTCTGAGAATTATACATGTATGATTAAACTGAACAATTTAATTAGAAACGGAACTAACAAGAAATAATATTTAACCTTATAGTGATAACAATCGGTCAGTAATGACTTTGAATGAGAATCAAGTTCTTATCCAATTTAAATGGAATTGGTATCAGAATTCAGCTTGGGTGCCATATGATTCCATACGAAATCAACAATTGCGCAAACGTTAAATTAACGATATTTCTACACCTCATGTTCTGTTTTGTTGTAGCTTTATCTTTTTCAATATAAGATATGCCTTGCTCATGCACAAACGTGAGATATCTGGCATCCAATATTTTGTAAAAATCTTTTATGAAGCTTTTGTGCTGTGTTATTATTGAATTCAAACACCCATAGCTTTAAATTATCCTTGGTTAGATTCTTCTTCTTCTTCCAATGCATATCCATTAATGGATGTTTGCGATGACATTTTCCATTTGTTCTTTATTTCTGGCCGTGTGTATCAATGACTGTACATCGCGTAGTCCTGCCTGATGTTTCGCAGCCAAGACATTTTCTTCCGTCCGATTCCTCTCCGACCTTCGATCTTGCCTTCAATCAACAAAGAACTGATATTTCGTGTTTCGAATTATATGCCCTAGATATGCTGTTTTCCTCTTTTTGATCACCTCAAATAGTTCACGTCGTTTGTTGCCTACTGTTTCGCAGCCAAGACATTTCCTTCCGTCCGATTCCTCTCCGACCTTCGATCTTGCCTTAAATTAACAAATGCAAGAACTGATATTTCGTGTTTCGAATTGTAGGATTTCACATATGCCTACTTATGCGTTTCGTCCTTGGCACACACACCGGACTCATCAGTGTGACTTTGGTATAATTGTGTGTGCCGTGTCACAGACGTTTGGGGAATTTATTATTTTTCGGAGCCGCCGGGACTCGAACCCGGGACCTTGTTGCAACTCGGTGAGTGAGAACACAGTCTTAGCCTCTAGGCCACTGAATGCTGTGTTTTTTGATGCTATGTGGAGCTTTATGAGAAGCCGCCACATGACTCCCTCCCCAGTGACGGAGGAACGAAACTTATGCGTGTTACGAGGTCAACGGTGCAGCCGGGTGATTGCCGCCTGATCAGAGCTGCACCTCGCGGCATCGTGCGGACGGTGAATGCCGCCTATTCAGGTCCGCTATATCGCGGCAGACCAAGGAGCACGTATTGCACGTCATGGGAATGGGCGTCTAGAGTTTTGTTGGAAATTGCAGATATATGGGAGCTACGCATTAACCTTCTGCTTTCCAGGACACATCGTTAAGACGGGCCATTCCCATCACGTCGGGCTTGCATGCTGTGACGACGGAAACACGAGGCTCGGCGTGCCATCGGCTCTAGTGTCCGATGGACACCCCAGTAGCCGTAACGTTGAGCGGGGCAGTGAGTCGCCTCTGCGCTCCAACGCCGCAGCTTTCCGCCATCACGTCGGGGTCACCAATGTAGGATTTCACATATGCCTACTTATGCGTTTCGTCCCTGGCACACACACCGGACTCATCAGTGTGACTTTGGTATATTTGTGTGTGCCGTGTCACAGACGCTTGGGGAATTTATTATTATCGGGAGCCGCCGGGACTCGAACCCGGGACCTTCTTGGTGAGTGAGAACACATTCTTAGCCTCTAGGCCACTGAGTGCTGTGTTTTTTGATGCTATGTGGAGCTTTATGAGAAGCCGCCACAGAATTATATGCCCTAGATATGCTGTTTTCCTCTTTTTGATCACCTCAAACAGTTCACGTTGTTTGTTAACACGTCTAAGAACTTCCTCATTTGTCATCCTAGCCGTCCACGGCACCTTAAGTATTCTGCGGTATAGCCACATTTCGAAAGCCTCCAATTTGTTTACTGTACTCGCCTTCAATGTCCAACCCTCCATACCATAAAGAAGCACCGACCAAACGTAGCACTTTAGGAATCTTAGTCTTAGGTTCAGGTCAAAATCGGAACAGGTAAGCACTCTTCGAAGCCTCAGGAATGCTTGCCGGACTTGTTCTATGCGACATTTCACTTCCTTATCTGGTTAGATTAGATTTCGTGAAATAACATGAAAAAATAGCAAGTGACTGGATCTGAATCAAACGAGATCGTTTTGCATGCCTCAAAATCTCATTTGCACTGCCTTTTAGATGAACTGGTTATCTCATTTTGAAATTAAGTACCTCATCACGGTGATTTCTCAGCCCTCACTGTTTTAGCTGATATTTATAAAAAAATAAAATAAATCCTTTGCAATTTTTTGAAAAGTTGAATATGTACGTGAGTTCCTCATCACATATACAAATGGTTGAAGCAGCAATCAATAATATATTGATGGAAATAAGATTGTCAAAAATTTCAGAGTTGATAATTTCTGTGTTGAGGGTGGAGGCCAATTCTTTGAAGAATTCAACAATCATTCAAAAAATGACTAGGTGAAAAAGCTAAGCTTCAGTAATCGAAAGAATTAGATAAAACGGTAGTTAAGATATAGACCACAAGTTGACAGAGGTTTGGGTCATTATCTTCAAAGGCTTGATCTTTTTCCAATTCGTTTCTATATTTTCAAAATATTTTAATATTGTTCATTAGTTTTCTCTAAGCGAATTCACATGGAAAATGGTTATTATTCCGGTATTCTTTTTTTACCACTAGTGAAAAAACTAGAAGTAGCCTGGTTATTCAAATTAATATCGACATTATAATGTGGGTCACACTAGTAGGTACAGTTAGTAGTACATATAATAAAATTATTTTCTAAAGAAGCTACCCCAGGGTTAACCCAGCCACTGCACACACTCAAGCTTGACTGAAGCGATAAATAACGAAATAATCGAGAATGACACGGTAGTTGCCCCAAACACACAGGTGAGCAACCCCATATATCCGTCCTCTTCACAACAGACCGCAAATCTGTCGATGGCGCAAAATAGGAGACCTCTGCCCCGTTTTGTTGATTCCGACAATCACAAATGACTTCTCATTAATCCCAACCGTTCAGCTGAATTCAATCGGGCTTCCTTTATGCCCGGTTTTGTTCTGAGGCAGTGGTGCATGTGAGGCCAGACTCTAAATTGTTGGTTAAAAACTAGCAGACAGTTTCATTATACGTTCACTCGAATTATTTATTTAAAACCCCTGGTTTGGCATCGCGGATTCACCTCTGGTGATCTATTATTTTCTGCAAATGATCCAGTGGAATTACTTGGGAGCCAACGCCGCCTATGCCCCGGTGAGCAAATAATGAGGGCCTGTTCCTGTCTTCTTCCTGTACCGACTTTCCCATAATTTAGGTATACGCATTTTGTGTAATGACGTTGAGTGGCTGTGTCATTGTCGTCACGCCTATGGATCTCTAGGGAGATGGGTTATGTTTGAAAGGCTGCTAGGTATCGAGCCAACAAGAACGTAGAAATGGGGGGTACTAGGGGTAATTACCCCCCCAGATTTTCAAAGTATAAAATTTTAGAAATCTCACAAAGACGAAAAACGAGAATTTCTCCATAAAATTAACCAATAATAATCATGTTACTTTCCTTCGAATCGACACGCCAGTAAAAAATCCGACCCCTTTACGGTTTATGAATTTATTATCGCTTTCAAGATAAGTACTTTTATTGCACTACGACCTCGTCTTTGTCCGAGGTTTATTATTTTTCTTTATCTATCCGCTTTCTCGGCATCGCCCTTTATTTGTCATCTATGATTTTTGCATTCGTAATCGGTATACACTTAACCGTTGTTTTCGGTTTATTATATCTTCTCGTCACAAAATTTCAATACGTAGTTATCAAAGAACTGAACTGAGTAATTCGCATCGAAAAATTGTTTGGGCTGTGTTGTACAATTTATTGTGTTTCATTCAAATTGCAATTTATTTGTGGAGACATCAGTTTTGAAATGACTATATCTACAGAGTGTTCTTGAATTGGAGGTCCAAATGAAAATGACAGGTTTCTCGGATCATTTCAAGAAAAAAAGTCCTATAATGAGTCCGCAAACGCTTTGTTTTTGAGATACAGGTGTTAAATTCAAACAGCTCTCCATATTTATTCTCAGGAAAATTCAAATTATTATGAAGATCCAGTTAGGTAGCTGTGATAAATAAATTAATTATAAGTTTTGGTACTTATATTTATCAACACTGTAGTGAAGATTAATAAAGATTCGATAAACTGTTAAGCATCACAAAAAAGTAAGACTGAAAGAAACACCCTCTATCTCGAAAACAAAGCATTTTCGGGTCATGTTTATGGGCCAGTTTTTTAAAAAATAATCCAAGGAATCTTTCATTGTCCTTCGTAACTCCAATTCAGGAACACCCAGTATAAGATAATCGAATAGGTAATAAAAAAACAATATTTCGAGTAATTTGGTTTAAACATCGATATCAAACCTCTTTTTTTCACATTATAGATATGAGTAAATAATGTCGTCAAAAAATTTTTTTTCGATTACTTCTCCCAAGAAAAAAAAAAAGATCTACGCCTTTGCGAGCCAACAAGTCATTTTACTCGGCCAAATTAAATAAAGGCGACAGGATCGATCATGGGAATCTTGAGATATTCAGTCGTGTTACGATTCTTGTTGGTTGGTCAATATTGGTTCAGGTATGGTTGAGCACTTGAACTGCAGTTCATAGTCGTTGCTGATGAGATTTTGGATGGATGGTTGAACGGAGGTCAAGTTCAAGTGAAGGTTTTATTTTATTTTTATTGTTTGGAAATAGTACCTCTAATGTTTTATTGGGTATAAAAGTGGGACTTTTAGTAACAGGACTAAATATTAGGCTCACTATGTTCAATTGATAATTCCAGTGCACAATAAGTGCCTTTCTCTAAGTGAACTTTTTTGCAAACAGTAATAAAATTATAACATATCAGGCCAATTGAAAAATTCCCTGTCTGATGCACAAATAGCGGTGTTAATATTAAATCCATATGATTTTTATTAGTACCAACTTTCAAACGATACGTGTCAAAATTCGACAGCAGTCCAACCATTAATTTGTGAGATATTGCGTTGTGAGTGTAACATCTTTTGTTATTCAAAAAAAGATGGAAAAAAAAAGAATTTCGTGTGCTGACAAAATATTGCTTTTTGAAGGGAAAAAATACAGTTGAAGCAAAATTTTGACCTGATGAAGAGTTTCTGGGGTCTGCTCCAGGAAAATCAACCATCACTGATTGTTGCTGGGTTTAAACGTGGTGAAATGAGCACCGAAGACGGCGAACGCAGTGAACGCCCAAAGAGGCTGTCACCGAGGAAAAAATTAAAAAAGTTCACAAAATAATTTTGAATGACCGTGGAGTGGAGTTGATCGAGGTAGCAGACATTGTGAAGATATCATCTGAACGTGTACATCATATCATCCACCAATATTTGTACATGAGAAAGCTGTGTGGAAAATGGGTGCCGCGCGATCTCACAATTGATAAAAAAAAACAACGTGTTAATGATTCTGAGCAGTGTTTGAAGCTGTTTAAGTGCAATAAACCTGAATTTTTGCATCAATATGTGACAATGGATGAAACATGGCTCCATCATTTCACTCCGGAGTCCAATCGACAGTCAGCTGAGTGGACTGCACACGGTGAACCGAATCCAAAGCGAGGAAAAACACAACAGTCAGCTGGCAAGGTTATTGCATCAGTATTTCGGGATACGCATGATATAATATTCAATGATTACCTCCAAAAGGGCCAGACCATCAACAGCGATTATTATATAGCGTTATTGGATCGTTTGAAGAGTGAAATCGTTAAAAATTTGAACAAATCAAAAAAAATCGCTGTATCATCCTAGAAAGCAACTATGTTGAATAATAAAATCGAATTTTGCCAGAAAAATGTGTTTTACTATGGTAGACCGGGGACTTTTCAATTGGCCTATTATTATAAGAATTGAGATGATATTTTCACCAAAATTCTAGTTCTGATTCAATAACTGTCAATAATAAAAAATAACTATCTTTCGTGTCACTGAGTTTGAAATATCCATAATACTATAAGGTATCAGAATCTAATATTGGGCCTACGTTCTTGGAGCATTGAGCATGATCACTGTCATCAAATTCAATTCAGTGAGAGATGACCTAACTCAAAATTAGATACTTTTGGCTCTTGCGGTTCGACTCTCTGTACTTTTTGTTGTGCAGTTATTAGGAGTCAATGATTTATATCAATAGACCTAAAGCCACCGAAGCATTGAAAATCAAATTAGATATGACAATAACTGAATAACGAGAAAACATTAAACATTTAACTGAAAGAGCGTAACACTTCACTCAATAACAGTTAAAACAAATTTTCTCTAAAAAATTGACTCAATTCTTCAACACAGTCACCTTCAACACTGATGATGCACTCTGATGCTCTTCTAAGTTTTGAACACCTTTTCTGAAGAACAATTCATATTTACTTTCGAAATAGGCTTCAACCTCGGCCATCAATTAGAGTAAAATTTCTTTTTCTGGGACATTCTATTGAGTTTCGTAAAAACTGAAAAGCCATCATCAGTTTGGTTCAGATCTGGAGAATAAACTAGGTTGTCAAGCAGTTGGATAGAGAATTCGTTTAATTTGACCATGGAGCATTGTCTTGGTGGAATAAACTTTTTTCTCTTCCATTTCATCACATATTTTCTTTATTTTTGCACTCTATCGACCCCATAACGTTATTAGATATAAAGGCAAATTATATTTTTATTTGAATGTATCAATTCCTCGAATTATGCCCAAAAATTTTTTTTTTAATACTTCAGTATTTAACAAACTTTCAGATACGCAATATAATTCCCTCTATTGGTAAGCCATGATTTTGTTTTCGGAATTATCGGTATTTACTCAAAATCTGGGAAGCAATGTGTTCATTTAAAAATTACGAGTACCAAGAAAAATCCTAAGATCCATCAACCCTGAACCACCTCTCACAGCGCAATCAACTAACTACAAGAGCAATAACGAATTCCTGCAAATTAGCAGGAATAATGCCGATCCAGCAGAAATCGAAGGTACGGTCGTGAACGCTCAGCTTCCCAGAATTTTTTCCTGAGACATTTAGCAAAAAGGTCAAAAATAATTGAATCGACTCCTAATGGTCTCATAAGAAAGATCATACTAGCCGGAGGCTGTTCTTCATCTGGTCCATTTACCTCGGTAATGGATGATAATGGTTACTATTCCGAGCAGCAAACAAGCATGATATTCAATTCATTCACATCACGATCCAGGCCTCGACTGTCCGTACTAAACTTATTGAATTTATTAATTATAGATTAAAGCTGCCTTCTGCATCGATTCCGCTAATTCATATGGTGTGAGATGGTTTCTAGAGTGCTCTGGAAGTTTATGGAGCAGGTTTAGATCTTGCGAATCCGAAATAATGATCAAGTTGAACAATTATTCGTTCAAACATTTTCATTTCTATGAAAAATCAAAAGCAGGTTTGCGTTATAACTATACAGTGGACTCTCGTTAACTCGAAACACCACGAGACCAAGATTTTTCGTCGAGTTACGTACTAAAGGTCGATTCATATTATCCGACACGTATCGCTTCAGACACCAAGCGAATCGTTTACGACAAATATTATTTGATGCGTTTCATAGAAGTAAAGGTCGATTCATATTATCCGACACGTATCGCTTCAGACACCAAGCGAATCGTTTACGACAAATATTATTTGATGCGTTTCATAGAAGTAAAGGTCGATTCATATTATCCGACACGTATCGCTTCAGACACCAAAGATATTTGTCGTAAACGATTCGGTTACGACATATCATTTGATGCGTTTCATATGAAGTAATTCATATTGTCCGTCACCGATCGTGTCATTCGCCATCCGTTCCGTTCAGTATTCCTCGAGAGAATATTTTGTCTGATGTCGTATGGGCGGAGTCTGAACGTGTCGGAACGTGTCTGAACGGATAATTTGTATTAGCAGACAGTTGCGCTTAGTTCTGGAACACGTAATTTTCGTTGGTAATGGATTTTGAAAAATTAATAGGTATATTTAGTGCGTGAGCAGGAAATTCTATATAATCTAAATTCTAAATCACAGATTGTATCATACTATATGAAATATACTAGTGAAAAGGAAAAAATTTTGAGGGCAATTGCCGACAAATTGAAACAAGATGGTTCTGTTTTTGAATATTGGGTATAGTCTAAATCTTCTTACTGACTTTTCTCTTGTTTCATCTTCATCCAGTAATAATGCAATAGCACATAGTTTTTTACGTGATAGTTTTAACATTTTTTCGCACCTCAATTTATCCACTGCGTGAATCAAAATTAAACGCTCCTTGAATGAGTATATGAATGCGCTCTCCGTTCCGACAATCGATTCGCTCGGTGTCTGAAACGATACGTGTCGGATAATATGTATCTACCTTTAACAAGCTTAACTTGGAGATCCGAATCTATCCTGAAAATTTTTCTAGGATTTTTTGTTCGTGGTTACGGATAACCAGACAGAATAAGTGACCAGAATATTAACATTTGACACCACTTCCGGCCCAAAATTAGAAAATTTCAGACCACATGACTGAATGATAGGGCAAATTGCTCAAAATTTAATTATTTAATCATCACTTTCGAGTCGAATTGAGAAATTTAGAAGAAATTTAACTTTCATCAAATGGAAGTTTTTTTACCAATGAAGTTGTGACTTTTTGATTATTCAGCACTACAACTCCAATATAGAAAGATAGAGAAAACAGTGATAAAAGTATCATGTACCCTTTTTTACTGATACACAAATATAGCTGAGAACAGCAAGTTTTCTGATCTGAAGTGATTTTAGAAATCCGCCTATATACAGGGTGTTTCCTAAACATGCGGCAAAAATTCAGGGGGTTGTTCCTTGGACTATTTTAAGCATGTTTTGTCCTTGGATGATTTTTGAAAAACCTCTTTGTTTTGAAGATACAGGGCGAACAACATTTTTCATATTTTTAAAATTAATAATAGTTTAAATAAAAATGCGTACCGCACTGTGTTTACTAAGTAGGTACAATTTATTTTTAAATTTGTTTAACAACATTCCAATTACTAAAAACGGCCAGTTTTTTGACTAAAAATTGAAAATGTGGAAGACTTGCGAAATCGGATCATTGCTGGGTGTAACTTAATAAGAAATGATCCTGGTGTTTTTGAAAGGGTTCGGCAGTCAATGAGGAGAAGATTGGATGCTTGTATGCTGGCTAGAGGTGGTCATTTTCAACAGTTTTTGTAGGTTGAGTTGAATTTTCATGTAATTTTTCATAATAAAATGTTATTATCTGAAATTTTGTTTCCCCTATATCTTCGAAACAAATAGGTTTTTCAAAAATCATCAAAGGACAAAATATTCTTAGAATAGTCCAAGGAACAACCCCCTGAATTTTTGCCGCATGTTTAGGGAACACCCTGTATATATTAAGTATCAAGAACGATAAGCATATTTTAAACTTCGAGAACAATAGTCTATGATTGGAAGTTTTTATAACATTCGTGATATTTTAAGCGTTTCTGCATCTCCCAATTTTTCACTTGAATTGAATTAAAACAAAAAATTAAATTAAAAATTAAAAAATTGAGTTGAAGCAATTGTTATTTAAATATCAAAAAATTGCAAATAGAATAACTGTCATTTGATTCAGATTAAAATGAATTCCTATCAAGTTAAGACCGAAATATCTTTTAAAGAACATGTTTGTATAAGGAGGTTTGAATTCTGAGGATATTTTTATTCCACAAAAATAAAAATAATTCTTCCAAGATCAGCACCCAATTTTAATAAATAAAAAAAATTTATGGTAAATATGCATATTGTTTCCAAAAAACAAATCTAATCTTTTCAAATCAGTGCTATATACTCGAATTTTTCATACCATTCACGATTAGTGTTTCATTTGACTGTTGATCATTGTCATCAACGTTCGAAGTTTGAACAGGTGCTGAATATTGTCAGGCAGAAAAAAAAAATGTATTGAACTCTTTCAACTTTAAAACAGGGACGTTTAATTACAGAAAAAAATTATCAACAAGGTATAAGAGGTGCCATATTTATTCTAGGAAATTTCTTCATTTTCACTTTTTCAGCCTCTGTGAGAAATCTCAGAAACCCGAAAGGGAATTTATTTTTGGTTGAAGCTTAAAAAAATACATGATACGAGATACACACATGATCCGCTATAGGCTATGAAGAATATATCATATTTCAAAAACATTATGGCACTTTTAATCAGACAAGCAGAAAATATTTTGTCGTCTTCCAAATATGCTCATAAGAATCAAACTATATTCCAATAGATATTTTTTTATTTTTCTTTCTGTACTTAACAGCTATCTGCACAAATCTTCGTTTTATTTACTTGTATTGTGGATCTCACTTCTCTACTTATTTATTTCATTTATTTATTTATTTATTCATAAATACATCCAACAGGCCAAGGCCCAATTACAGGTGTATGCAATAATACAAAAAGAAATCACAATAGTACATCGCCGTTGATAAAGCAGATAAAAAAAATAAGGTAACATGCAGTCTTAGAATAATGAAAATAAAAAAAAAAAACATACATATACAATGAATCATCTATGTCGGTTAGTTCCTCAACGTGTGGTTCAATGATCTCCTGAATTGAGATAATGAAAGAAAAAATATGTCAACATTCCTTAGATTGTTATAACTTCTGCACATTGTTGTTAGCGGACAGAAAAAGTGATGATATGAATTTGGTACATCAATATGAAATGTTGTGTGTGATCTAGAAGTGAAACGAGGAACATTAAATTGCAATGAGGAGAGCAAAGCCATTGAATCTACCTGATTGTGCACGATTTTGTAAAGAAATATCAAATCATTTATTTCACGGACCTTTCTAAGCGAAGCGAACTCAAACTCATTCAAAAGTGATTCATAACTGTGGTTTCTATCTGGATAAGAACCATGTTTCATGAAATAAAGGAATTTTATGAATTTTTTCTGCACCCTCTCAATACAATCGATGTATTTTTTATGACAAGGATTCCATACTACACTACAATATGTAAGTTTACTTCTAACAAGTGCCTGTTAAATGGTTGAGATCGCTTTCAACGAAGAAAATTCCTTACAATTGCGTATTACAAAACCCAGAGTTTTCATGGCACTAGAAGTTATATTTTTTAAATGAGACGAGAAAGTTAGTTTCTGATCAAAAAGAATACCCAAATCTCTCGCCTCAGTTACTCTCGTCAAATTCGAGTTACTGATTTTGTAGTGGAAAGTAATTGGTGTCAGTTTCCTCGTAAACGTCATTGTTTTACACTTCTCTATATTCAGAGGCAATTCGTTCTCAACACACCATCTAGATAGCCTATTGAGGTCGTCTTGCAGTAGCGAGCAATCAAGTACACAACTAACTTCTTTAAATAACTTCAAATCATCAGCAAAAAGCAACTTATGTGAACAAATGATAACCAAAATGTCATTAATGAACAAAATAAACAAGAGTGGTCCCAAATTGGATCCCTGCGGAACGCCTGAAGTCGCGGTGAATGAAAATAACCTCAATCCTTCATATTCAGCATAGTATTCCCTATTGGTCAAGAAGGACTCAAGGAGTGATACAAGAACATTCGATAAGCCAAATTTGAACAACTTCCTAAGTAATCGTTACTTCCGAAACATCCAAATGTTCACAAGACAAAACTAATAGTATTTTCGTTTATCTACATGTTATCTCTTATTGCCTATTTACCATTAACGATACAATTTCCTTTTATGAAATGGGAAACTATGATATCCACTGAAGTGGAAAACAACAAGATGGAACTTGTCAAGTGTACAGTTAAGCTTGATTTCCATAGCCCATGATTTTATTCATACGAATCTTGACAACCATTACCACAGGATAATGTTTTATTTATACCTTTTATGAAACTTAAATTTTATAGGCCAATAACTCAAGAAAACTATAGGTAGTCAACATCAATGTATCTCTGCCAGTGACATAAATCAAGCTTCATTTTGGAGGAAATATATGAATAATCAATTTGCTGCAGGTGATTTAATATGTGCCCGCGAGAATTCTGCCATAAATATTCAGTTCTCCTATGGGATACCATCGCCCACATGGTTCTATTCTATGAATTTTCCTTATGATTTTATTGTTCATACTGTAGTTTGTTTTCATCGCATTCTCTATTCTATCTGATTTCGAATTGACAATTAGACAATTAATGTTCATTGAACGATTTTATAGCCTTAAGGACAGTATAGTGCTGAAATTTATGTTCTATTCTTGGTGGAATGAATTCATAATTCATTGAATTTCAGTTTACTCATAAGAAGTGAAATTGACCGGTAATAAGTGTTAGTAAGTTAGGGCATCCGAATTTAATAACTGAATGTAGATAATAGTTTGAATACATAGAGAAAATCATTTAACCAATGAGGAACCTCCCAAGACACAATATATCCAGCAATGTCACAATTGGAATATAGAAAACATTCGAACAAAATTCATCAAATTATTAGGTGATGAAACGATTAATCACCAAATGAGCGAAATGATTTAAGGCTCTCCCAAAATAGCATCATAGTGGTTGATATTTTGATTCACCAATGAGGAATTTTTGTGGTAGTCTCATATCTACTAGCACTGTGAGATATTTCTAATATTACTGCAAATTTGAATATACAGGGAGATTCACCTTGATGGCCCATTTGACGTTTATGGAACACTAATCATAATTTTGTACTGAAAATTTGCATATTATTGTTTAAAACAATGATCTTTCTTTCCTAAAATATTTTCAAACTTCTACAACTTCCGGTCATACCGGAAACAGACTGTTAATTTCTTATTACAAATAGCGCATTAGTATATTATTCCATGATTAGATAGCTTATTTAATAACAATTTCGGCAATATGCCATAACTTGTGTATAAACTCAACGGTTCATGAGTTAATAAAATTCTTATGAAAAAAAGGTTACGATGAAGACTTACATTCTTTTGAATATTTCTGCAGAAAAAGTTTTTTTCGAAAAAACCTTTTTCATTTTTGATTCTGTCAATACGTAGTATTATAAGACTGTTTGCGGTTCAGACCAAAAATATAACGAGTGTTTTAAGATCTTGAACTTGGACAATCATTCATCTCAACAAAAGATTTCGAAATTTTAATCTATATTAGTTATTCTTTCATTCAATCCTACGTAGCTTATTTGATGATAATTTCAGCAATATGCTTTAACTTGCGTATAAACTCAATGGTTGATGAGTTAATGAAATTCTAATGAAAAAAAAAATGGTTACGAAAAAGACTCACATTCTTTTGAATATTTCTGCAGAAAAAATTTTTTTCGGAAAAACCTTTTTCATTTTCGATTATGTCAATACATAGTATTATAAGACTGTTTGCAGTTCGGACCAACAAAGTAACGAGTGTTTTAAGATCTTGAACTTGGACAACTCAAATTCATCAACTCAAGATTTTGAAATTTTAATCTATATTTGTTATTCTTTTATTCAATTCTACGTATAAAAAAAGGAGGGGTTATTAAGCAAATCCTTCATTTCCTTCCGAAATTGGAAACTTTAAGAGTTATCGAGAAAAAATTTGAAACGGGGGAAAACTTCAATTTCTTGGGTTCTTGGGAAGGTGCTTCATGACGACCCAAAGGTGCTTTAAGTTTTGGGATGTTGGGTTTTCAACATTTTTGTAGTGAATATCAACAACTTCAATGTGTTGTTGAAGCCTGAATCCTATTTTGTAATGGCCTAGGTTTTACTTTTCGAATATCAAGATTGTCAGGTGTCCAGATATCAGACTATTCAAAATGAAACCTCTCATTTGGTTTAAAATCTTAAACGTTTAACACAGATACTCTAGAGAGAAACCAAAGGTACATATTTGAAGTATGACGACTGTAAAGAGAAATCATATCGAATTTGCAATTTCTTCTACATCAAAGTATTTCGAGTATCATTAATAACATCAATAAGGGGAAAACAGCATCAATAACCCAATTTGATTTAATGACAAATGTAGCAGATACCTAATATTAAGGAAACAGTAGAGAAAGTTTCTCCAAAGGAGTGTTCCTGGTGCAAAATTTGAACAATACAGATAAATCCGTGATGAAATGATGAAGTGATCTTATTCAGGGAACGACCATTCAAAATATGTACTTTATCGCAAAAAAAATCTGATGATAATGAGCTGGCACAATATCTGTTCGATAATACCATTTTTTGTTTCAAAATAAAATATCGATCAAGAAATAACATTCCATATTGTGGAAACCAATATTAGAAGAAGCACAAGGCGATGAGACTTTATTTATCATTCTACATTGTTGCTTCCTTGATTTTTGAACATTCTCCGTAAACATCCTGACATCGGAAATTATACACCTACATGTTATTTTCCGAAAATACTAAATAATCTATTCTCATTCAATGCCAAAAAAAATACAAATCTAGAAAAAGAGATAGGTTTATAGAAATATTCAATTTTCGTCACGTGTATCTCTTTCAACCAATAGTTTCAAGGTGACACGTAAGGATATATCTTCCTACATGCTCAAATGCAAATTGATTGCTCATTGGCAGAGATTGAAATGCAATGAAGTGCAACATATAAATTAGTCTTCTCGTTCCTTCGAAAATACAAATTGAGGCTTGTTCTAATTGATGGTCTCACGCATCCACCTGTTGAATATTCATTTACAGTATCGGGATATATTTATATGCAATCTCTCTTGAAAGGTTTGCCTCCTATATGGACTGGGAAGCGGTTAAAATCATTCATTTACCACTTCATTTTCAATGATTACGTACAGTCTGAATATCGAGTGTTGGAGACTCATTCCGATAGCTTCTTGAAAAATAGTGCTTGTTCACATTCTGCACCTTCTTTCTGGACAAGGTCTCGCTCTTCAAATCACCGATGGTTGGCTTATAAACGGGAAATTAGAACCTACTCTAACATATGCCTCTTCGATGTTTTCGTATAGGTCCGTATCGGCCACAATCATCACTTATTCATTCATCAATGCCCATATAAATCTTATGTAATCAATCCAAGCTCAGAAGTTAGCCCATTTAACGTTCAAATTTTGTATGACTCTTCACGTTTACGTATGTTAAACTCACCTAAATTCAAGATCACTACATCATGGACTTAAGCTTGTTCAATAAAAGTCTATGCTCTAATTCTATGGCTCCATCACTCACAAACCAAAGTGTGGTTATATTTTTCATCAGGAAATAAGAACCTCTGTTATATACTGTTCCACAAAAGTTGAGCAAGTTCAGACATTTTGTGACTGTTTTCATTTCTTGTTTTCCACAATTTTTTTGAATATGAGGAATCTAAGTGTTTACTTACCTATCTGAATCATTTTATGCCCATTCCAAAAATGAAGTTTAGTAAATAGTGTGGCCTCCTCGAACATCAACCACAGCTTGACAAGGCCTTTGCATACTTTCGATCACATTGTTGAAGTAGCCTAGATCAATTTCTCTTCAGAGTTGCGGTAGAAGCCTTCTGAGTTCGTGAAGTGTATGATGAGGAGGTAGGTGAGAATCTTAAGGTCTTGATAGCTGATCCCAAGCGTGTTCAATGGGATTGAGCTCTGGTGACCGAGGAGGAGTGTCAAATGCGGGAATACTATGAATGGGTTTCCAGAGTTTCATCGACAGTAATTGTACCACCTCTGAACGGATGAACTTTCTGAGCCGATCTGCGATTTCTGGGTACCAGATGATAGATCCATACCCACACACGTCGACTATCCGAAATCCGTCCATATCTCGACTAATCTGTGAACAATACAGACACCTCTATTGATCGTTCCAATTCACGTCTCATTGGCTTATTTCAATCACAGTCGCATATGATTTTGAGTTAATGGAATACTTCTCAAAAGTTGTCGTATTGAAGAAGGCCCTGAGAAGAGTAACGTCATCAAGTGTTACTTCACAAGAAGCTTACTTGGAAAGAACACGTCACATCAGGGAAAGACAGCAGCGACAGCGATGCAACCACTACTTTGCAAAAGCAGCAAAATATCTGTTACCAACGAACATCTTCCCTATAAGTCCACCATTCGGCCGGTCATGTCTTACGCATGCCTGGCTTGAGGATACGCCGCAAAGATTCATCTGCAGAAACTTCAAGCCGTGCAGAATGAGATCCCTGAGAAGAGCCATAAATGCACCATGGTTTGTCAGCAACGTACGGATCCATGAAGACCTGCAAATATAATACAATTCCTAGACTACCGTCTAAAAGACCTGAGCGTGAAGACCTTCAATAAGATGAAAAATCACGCAAACCCTCTTACAAGGAACGCTTGCGACTATTATGAATATATGAAAAACTCCCGACGAAACACAAGAGACCCAAGATGGCACTTTTTTAGGAAGTGAGTGTTGAAGCCAAATTTCTATTGGCCCGGAGATTGTTAAATGATTACATAAACCTTTTGAGTGACATAGTACCATCTGCTAGAGCAGATCAAAATAGCTCACCAGAGGTCATTTATATTGAGATGAGCAGTAATAGGCTATTAGCCTAACAGCAAAAGAGAAAGAAGTCCCAAGTTCAAAAGTCATTGATAATGTGGATTAATGTCTCGAAGTCTTCGAAGAACTGTTTCAAGTTTCGTTCGGAACCAAAACACCAAAAGCGTTCAAAAGTCGATGTTGCATTATTCGACGAAGTCCTCTGTCAAAAACCGATCTTGGGCGACCACTTCTCGGTCTTTCGGTATCGTTTCCAGTTTCTCAATATTGATGGACGAGTCGGAAAACTAAGCTTTCACTAACTTGAAAGAAATTCGCAACATGTCCTGTCTCGATCATACCAATAGTCATATTAACTTCATCAACACTAAGGTTGCGACTAGGCATTATTGTAAAACAATTTTTGGACTGTTTCGTGCAGCAGTGAATAAGGTCACAGGAGCCAGAATGGTCTCCAATATCCGGTAACTGATTGGCACTATCAAGAAGAAGAAGAATTTTTCAGAATTCGAATCAAGAAGAATGTAAGGACGTAAAACAACTGATCCAAAATTCTTAGAAATGCAAACGACAAAAACATACCTGAAACTGAAAAAGTTATGAAACGAAGAGCAAAAAATACCATTCAGATATGAGGAAGTAAATATTTTATTTCTCATAAATGAACATTTGCTGGACAAGAATCGGCAACTTTTGATACGGTCACAACATTTTTGAACTTGCTAAACTTTTGTGGAGCATTATATTCTCGAAGCCTGTTAATTCATTTTCATCCCTTCTACGCTGTTAGGACGGAAATGGACTAGTTTTCATTTTTTTGTTAAGGATTAATACTAAAAATTTAAGTAAAATGAAACAAAAATGTGGACGAATCATTGAAATATCTCTAGAAATGAAAAAGTTATGGGACTTTGAAGTTACGCTTGGAAGAATAATTTCATAGTACGTGTAAGTGTCGTGACGTCACACACTAGACAACTGGTATTCGCAGAGTGCTTACGAATTCATTGGTGTACAATCACTTGTGCCGTTCGTGTCGTGTTTTGTTCGTTACACGATGGCTGAAATAACTTACTATATACATACATATAAATTACTTTTTTCTCTTTTTACTTTTTACTCCTCAGATAAATATGTTTTGCCATTGATAGACTTCAACAACCAGTACTCTACTACAAACTGTTTATGAAACGTTTTTTAAATAAATCATCGTTATAAGCTGAACCATGATGAAGCAAACTCAAAAGTAGATACTTACTTGAAAAGTTTAACTCCTTTTATTTCTGCACTGACATAAGATGGATTTGAAGAAAAAAACTCCATCACTGCGAATATATCTATTGTCACTTTGTCCTTTCACGAAGCCTTCTTCCATTATGGTGACATAAAAACAAAACTCGAGTTGAAACTACACTGTACAACTACAAACGGCGCGAGAGCCTTGGCGCGGCTTTGTATTTAAACGTAATTTATGGTGTAGCGATCACAGGCAAGAGCCTTGACGTCACGGACCAAAGACGTTCCGCGCTAAAATACGTAAATTTAAATAATCTATTTCTCATTCATTTATTGATGGATTTTCAAAATTTTTTCACTGATTTATCAGTTTTGCTCTATATTTTAATTCTATCGTGTCAAATATAGTATTATCAACATCACTAAACTAGTCCATTGAAGATAAAATATTTCTTGTGGAAGATCTCCATATAGTTGATTTGGGGTTTCTAACAATTTCTTTTTATTTATAGATAATTTAACATTTTTAAGCAATCTAAATTGATGAAGGAAACCGCTATTCACATATAAGATTTCCTCCATGACCAATTGGAATTTGACAATTACTTAAGCCTTAGGCAGAGACACATTTGGCTATAGCGTTAAGAAGTGAGTTTAACCTTTAGTTTCAAAAAAATATGGACCAATTACTCCACCACGCAACCACTTAGTGACATCCACTTAGTGACATATTGTGGATATAATGATCTCTCAGACGTAATATGAGAATTTCCAGTGCCCCATGTAAGACAATTTGGCTTGTTTACTTTGCCAGCGAGTGAAAAATCTGCTTCATCGCTGAAGAGAATTCTATGCGAAAATTTGTCACACAAACGTTGTTGGTTAAGCATCTAATCGGCATATTTTCTACCCACTCAGCTTTAGTTCTGGCGTCAACTGAACCATATAAGGATGGAAATGCAAATACAGATGTAAACAAAATCATAGCGTGCTGCAAGAGAGGCCAAAATGTTGTGCGCGTCGAGGAATGAAAAAATTTTGATCTTCTTCAGCAGTTTCACTTTCAGCAGCAATATTTTCAGTCGAGATATCATTTCGATGATGTATGGGCCTCAAGACATCAGTAATAGATTTTTAGTACCTTCGAATTTTTTCACTGTCTTAACATATTGTACAGTGCATCCCATTTTGGGTGAGACAGCCAGGTTTCTCGCTTGTTATTTAAGATAGAGCCTTGCGGTTTTCACGTTCCTGTCCTACTTTATCGTGAAACTCAAAATGGTCTAATCAGATTTTGCATAACTGTTTTCGTTCAAGAGATACAGGGCGATTTTGGAAATTGATACTTTTGGGACCCCTCCTTTATCTCCGAAGTTATTAGGAATAATGCTGAGGTAAATACTACGTCTGAATCAGAATTTTGCGTAGAATCCAGTGGCGTACTCAAATTTTTTTTTCGGGTTATGGTTTTGAGGATTCAACGCAAACCTATATTTTTTTTAATGGAACACCATGTATATCATTACTTCGTTGAATTCTTAATTTTTTTCCCTTCAAAATGATGTATGATACTATGTAGGTAGGATGTTCAGAAATATTAAAAAAACACTAAAACATCAAATAATGATGATTTTTTTGTTAGTGGGCAATGGATTTGCCATATAAAGAAGAATCAATTGGATAATTTTCATTTGTGACTTTTATTTATAGTAGAGAAAGCAAACAAAGATAATACAATCATCACTAACATGAAAAACAAAACGTAGGTACCTACCTAATAGCAACAAATAAATAATACAAAAATTCATAAACATTGCACAATATCTTACAGATTAAACTGTTCGAATTGCTGTCCATTTTTCCCTAATACATAATTGACAAAACTTTTTAATACGCCTGAGTGCATTAAAATTATAGAAGGGCGGTTTTGTAAATTCTGGAAAACTGCCTCTGTTGATGCACGAAGTTCTTCGGGACTGTTGAGTCCTTTACTGTAGTATATTATATGTATTAGGGAAAATGGACAGCAATTTCAATAGTTCAATCTGTATGATATTATGCAATGTTTATGAATTTTTGTATTATTCATTTGTTGCTATTAGGTAGGTACCTACGTTTTGTTTTTCATGTTAGTGATGAGTGTATTCTCTTTATTTGCTTTCTCTACTATAAATAAAAGTCACAAATGAAAATTATCCAATTGATTCTTCTTTATATGGCAAATCCATTGCCCACTAACAAAAAAATCATCATTATTTGATGTTTTAGTGTTTTTTTTAACATTTTTGAACATCCTACCTACATAGTATCATACATCATTTTGAAGGGAAAAAAATAACGAATTCAACGAAGTAATGATATACATGGTGTTCCATTAAAAAAAATGTAGGTTTGCGTTGAATCTTCAAAACCATACCCCGAAAAAAAAATTTGAGTACGCCACTGGATTCTACGCAGAATTCTGATTCAGATGTAGTTTTCAGCTCAGCATTATTTCTAATAACTTCGGAGATGAAGGAGGGGTCCGAAAAGTATCAATTTCCAAAATCACCCTGTATCTCTTGAACAGAAACAGTTATGCAAAATTTGATTAGACCAACTTGAGTTTCACGAAAAAGTAGGACAGGAACGTGAAAACCGCAAGGCTCTTTCTTAAATAACAAGCGAGAAACCTGGCAGTCTCACCCAAAATGGGATGCACTGTACGTTCAAATAGATGATTATGTCGCCCATAATCTGTCCGTAATGCACGAAACGTATCTATTTACTACAGAATCATTAATTTTGTAATAAGTTTTCACAATTTTCACACGTCCACCAGTAGATGAATGATATTGTCAAATAGCTAACCTTCAACTTAACTTGAAACAAGACTGTGAAATCAGGACCTCGACATGGATAACCTAATATTAGTTTAGAAACGAATGGTCCGATTAGTGTGCGTTGAGTCTCATCTAATGACTATTTTTCCTAATTGAGAATTCATTATGAGTTATAAGAGTAGAATATTTTCACCCCCCTCCCCGATTATACCGAGGGGAAAACCTAAAATATTGTTATACAAATGGAGCTATTAAAAAAATGAAACCTTTTGAAGCAATTATTGTCGATTTGGAGTTTTAGCCAACTGGAGTTGTTCACAAATCTTATATTCTGAAACAATGTAAGGAGACAAGCTAAAAATCAACTCCTATTTCCCAGCAATGATTATTTTCGAATCATTCGCTGCATTAAATAAGGTTGAATTATATGAAAAGCAAATAAATAACTGAGATATAATAAATATCTCCACCGGGGAGAGTTACAATCAACCTCTCGCCGTAATCAAGATAATTGTGGCTATTCGTAGGAAGAAACATTCTCAGAATTCGCAGATGCTCACACGATTAGATTTATGGTGCACTCACAAATGATACCCTGCAATCCGGTTTGATACGGAGTATTTGTTTCTGTGTAATATGGTGGTCAGTTCGATTTTGCCGATAATGGAGGAATCTGGTTTACTTTGCACTGGATTATCGTTACTCATGTTATCTGGTCGCTTTTCTGACAGTACATGTCTTCATTACATTGAGGATGATGAATGATTGATTCCTGGATGATTCGTTTGTTGAGGTATTGAAGTTCAATCATCACATGGATACGTGCGTTACTCATATAATTGGATACGTTTACAGGGTCTTCTAATGAAGGATGGCATTTATTTCAGCTGAAAACGGCATGTAGATATTAGAGGAGACTGGGTGGGTGGGTTGATACATTTTTTACAAAATTTTTAATAAAAAAATTGTGTTTAACATTTACCAATTTATTTATGTCAGAGTGAAATTCTAGGACTTGAACGTTTAGCAATATTTAATACCTGAAAATGGAAATTTCAACCTTGATTATGAGTTCTTGAAATTGTCGGTACAAAGTGTCTCAAACCTCCCTATACATGGGAGGCTTGATACACTAGAAGGGAGGTTTGATACAGTAGTAATATAAGGTACAAGCAAAAGTAAGAAATTAATATTTTATTATCATAACACTACCTAATTCTTACATAATTCGCAAACAAACATTTTTATTTTACTACTGACACTTCCACAGGCTGAACAGCCACTCCATTTTCTGATGAAGATGACGATCCAGCTTGCATTTACTGCAATTCATTATTTTCGGCGTTCATCAGAAAATTGATCTTTTTCATTTTCGTCTCCAGGATCCAAGTCATAAAACACACTTTTTCTTTTTTGCATTTCTGTTAAAAACTTTTCTTATGTGAGATTTACTGTATCAAACCTCCCTAGGAGACAAATTTAGAAAATATAGGAAGTGAACATATTATAATATTCGATTGAAAATCTGTACTATTGGCGTATACTCGTATGCTCTCAACGAAATGCGAATCAGGAATAAAGTAAAGAAATTAGTTAGATTTTGTTAATGAAGAGATAAAGCCTTACGTTTGTTATGAAAATTCTTACATCGAATATGTAAAAAACACACTTTAAGCTTAAAAACTCTTGTTCGAGACGCAATCGTTGCTAGATTTCACTGACACTATTTCCACACTCGAAGAGGCACTGCACGCTATTACACTTTCTTTGAAAAACGAGGCGGGAAATTTGAACGTGTATCAGACTTCCCTTTGTAACAATCGTCCCCAGTCTCCCCTACTCTTCATTTTCAAAATGTGATCGAAAGTTAGGATTTTCCACATTCTTGCTGCTTATTGCTTTTGAATAAGACGTCATTGCAGTGGAATTGATGTTAAAATCTGATGAATATTCTGTCAAATCAGTTTCTCATAAGTTTTGAAAGTTTTATTTTTTCTAGTGGGAACCGAGGTGAGAAGCTATTGTAGGAAACAGATTTTTTCAGAATAACTATCTCATTATGAAGACAATTTCTGTTCAATAACACAATGGCGGTGATAGCATCAATAATGTGGAAGTTATTAGGCCTTTATGAAAAACAAAATTCCAATTATTATTTATATGTCTAAAATACATTCTTCCATTTCTCAAAAAAATATTTCGAAATTGTGCCATCCATTTTTCTCTGAGATCCCATCATTATTCATTAGACACCGAATTTGATGCACCTTGTACAGCGGGATAGCCAGTGATGACGATTGAAAAATGTTTTAGTAATAAGCAAAGCGATTTCGGCAATTTTGACTTCTTTTTAGCCCTCATTTCTCATAAGATAACTTAATTTAATCAATTTGTCATAAATCAAAAAATGAGATAAACCAACTTAAGAGATATGAAGACCTTGCCAAAAAAGTAACACATGACCCACTTTCCCTATTCAAAAAATCCAGAGGGTTGATGGGGATGGCACAGTGTGCTACAAAAATTCTTCAAAATTGACCTGGTTCAGGATTTTGTTGCCAAATATTTTTCTTCTGAGAAAATTAATTTGATCCATAATTTTGACGCGCATTGTATTTATGTACTAATCCCCATATCAACATAGGAAGTAGGTTTTATAAACCTATATTCTGTTCACGTTGTTACCCCAGTTTATCTACTCAAAGTTGAATCATTCGGTATAATACTGATTCATATTCTGGAAATAAAGGTTATAATTTCCTGTTCAATAATAATTGTGGTTGTCCATTGAACACCTTATCGCCTTCAACATCTCCAGCGTTTTCAATTTGAATCAACGACACTTTTTCCTACTGTAACGATGAAAATAAATAGTAGAACAAATAACGATAATTGATAGAATTGTCGTGAAGCCTACGCAAATATACAGATAACTCAATCATGGCTCTGAGTAACCAAATCAGTTGAACAATAGGACAGGAATTGAATAATTGCTTATGGAATAGCTAGATAAGCATTGAAAGGACGCATGGGCTCGCCTTCCCATGAATTTGCACTGAATGGTAAGGTATTACTCGATTACATTTTCTCACATCCTTCAGATAACCTTACACTCACAATGGGAATGTCCACAGGGACATATTTCATTACTTTTCTTATGAGGAATATGTGTGGGTGACATGCGTTAAGGAGCTTAAAAGATTTGGGACTATGGATTCTAACATTTATAGCTTCGGACTGAATATACAGGGTGAGTCTTTGACTTGTACATATATTTTAACCCAAGATTCCTGAGGTCAAAAGAAACACTTTTTTCCTTTACCATTTTTTCTGATTCGGCCCGGTTAAAAAGATACAGGCTGTTGAAAATCGATAAAAAAATGTGATTTTCAACTATATCTCGTAAATGGTTCTATCGAAGGAAATGATTTTTGAAATATAGCTTTTTTTTATGTGATACATCTTATCCGAACACAAGATTCCATACACATTCTTCTGTTTCTTTATTATGCACATTACATCCCATGAAAATACCAGAAATTCGAAGAAACCAACTCTTAAGAGTAATTTGAACGTTCATTGAAGAATATTTGGCTAATTTGAAAAATAAAAGTATTCTTCATGTTTTCTCGTACAAAGCGCCGTTTTCGAATAACTTGATCTTAAAAAAAAAAAATTATCTGTGAAATTCAAAAAATTGGGTACTTTGGCTGAATGCAACTCTGTTCTGTTGTGGAAAAAAAAACCACAGAAATGAATATTTACTATGATGTCGTGTCTCAGATTTTAGAATTGAAGTACTAGCCAACTTAGTTTGAAAATGAAGTTATTTGAATAAGCTCACCTCAACTCCTCGATTTGATAACAAATTACTGAGCTTTGGCACAGCTCTGATAATAAGAAGATACTTCACTAAAATCAACATTCTTTTTGAAAAGTCCAGATTATTCATAAAGCCCATGTTTAAAAAAGTTTTCACAAAATAGTCCCATTATAATGACAACAATCAATATCCCACTAAAGACTGCTGCTATCGAACAATACTGTATTCTTCTTCGGCTCATTCAAACTCACATCGAAACATACCACTAGGACTAGGTACATACTAGACAAATTTTCATGTGATTGAGATTGAATACTTTTATTCTTTTGCTATTCCATAAATTCATCCTAAGAGCTTATGATTGACATACTTCCAAGAGGGCCATAATTGTTTTAATGTGAAAACAAATTAGGTGAGTTGAAAGAAACCAAATATTCTATTGTGGATATTTACATTGAATACTTCTCATTTATTTTCAATGCCAAAATCAAGATGAATTAAGTAGTAAAGTTGGCTATAATGTAGGTACACATTAACAACAAATTTGATTACAAGTGGAGTCTAACATTTTCCATTGATTACAGAGCCAGAATATTTTACATATTTCCATATTTTCATACTGATGGTTTCAAAAATATAGATGCATTTCAATATTTTTATGAGATAGTTGGAACAAATCAAATGCTTCATTTCATAACAAATATCTTATAACAATAACAGTGTAAACTGTAAATGAAAATTTTAGGTTAGAACATAGATTATTCGAACCGAACTGCTGTGTTTATATTTGGCATCACTCGAAATTTGAAATTCAAACTTAAAACCACAGATTACTATAGTCTGTGTTAGATCTTTCATAGATGAATATTATTTATTTGAGATTTTAAGGTTAATTCTTGCACGAAAAATAAACAACGATATCATATAAATGAAATATAATGAATGAATGGATATGAGTATCAGAGCTAATATGGGTGGTAGCGAGCTCAATTCGTTATAATTATCGAAAATGAAATAGAAATCAAGAGAAGAATATTTAATCTTTAGCGTCAACGAAATTGGAATAACTCATTTATTTGATTATAAACACTACTTTGTTCAACAAATGGAATGTTAAACGTGAGTTTATGATGGTTTTTCTAATTTAGTAGCTTATTTCCAAGGTTCAAAAGGTATATCTTATGCTTGAGAAAACTTCAGTGTTCCGGTTTTCAGGGGTGAATTAGCTCATTTTGAAAATTTAAAATGGCTATATCTTTTTAACAGGGCCGAATCGGAAAAAATGGTAAATGAAAAAAGTATTTCTTTTGACCTCAGGAACCTTCGGTTAAAATATATGTACAAATCAAAGACTCACCCTGTATAGTACGAATATCACCCATGTATCAAACTCCACTTGGAAAAAATGCCATTAACGAATTAGTGCGATAACTCTAGGTACTGTCATGAATTTGAAATGCAATTAAAAGAGAGAATATAACTAGAAAAAGCTCATTGATTAATTTTAAAATTCAAAAGTACAACAAAATATTATATGACCTACTTTCCAATTTTTTCCATGATTAATATTTTTTTTCAAATTATTTATCATTCAGAAATAGGAATCTTTTTTATTGGGGTTTGGAATATGTGTAATTCATTTTAGAATTCAGATATGAAATGAAAAAAAATTATTATGTGGGACAAGAAAAGATTAAATTCAAAGGACAAGAACCTTCGAAATTTTGAGAGGGCAGTGAGTGACATTTCATTCAGAATCTTCACGGAATGAAATTGAAGAGTTATACAAGGCAGAAAAATGAAAAATCCAAGATATCTAGAATAAAAATTGGAGAATTGACTTCATAAGTAAAAAACCAAAGAGCAGAAGTAGATCAAAACGTGAACTGGAAGGTGGAAGAAAATGAATGAAACATAAATATTTGAAATAAACATAGAGCAGAAGCCAGATGAAATTTAGAATTGAAGGCGGAAGCAAATAAATAAAATATTATTTTTGGAAGAATCAATAAAGGGAGCAAAAAAGCGAACAGACCAGAGAGACAATACAATAAATAGACTGAACAAATAAATAAATTCATTTAAAAAAAGAGTTGAAAGGATAATAGAAAGATAGAGATGAGGTATTATTAGTATTTTTGGTTGTATTAGTGTTTTGTAAGTTGTTTAAAATTAATTCATTTGAGTCCACCCCTCAATTTTTCGAATTCAAATCTGATTAATCAATGCTGAAATTGATTTCCCTCTTAGTGAAATCTCCTATCATTAATCAAATATAACGAACATTAGGAGATATATTTAAAAAATGAATAGGAAATAGCATTTTGGTCTTTATATGTTGATTTATTTCATTGACTTGATCGTTAGTAGGTGGAAATCCATTTAAGAAGTGACTGTGTGGCGAAACAATTGTTATTTACATAATAAATAAGTGGAAATTACAATAACTCGTTATCAATATCAATATTATGTATTGAACTGTTTTAACCGTTACTAATTGATAGTTGATCATGATTAAAACAAGTGTTATATTTTCTATGTTTTGGTCACCAATTTTTGGTAGTGAAAACATGTAAAGTATAAAAGTTGCTTGAATCCATATTATAATTTATCCAGAAAAACTAGAAACGCACTCTGGTGCATTTTTGCGCTTATTTAAAATTTTTGGTTGTTGGCTTTGTGAGTGTTGCATTATCATTTCGTAAAATCAATGATTTCTTTTTCCACAATCTGATTTGATAGCGTTCATTGTCCGATCATTATCATGATGGAAAATTTCGAATTTTGTGCCGGAAATAGTCTCATAGGATTGAGACTACACGACAAACAGTATACACGATGACTTCCCAATAGAAGGTCCCAGAATGTTTCTCAATGGGTAAAATCCGTCTAGAGATTCGACAATATAGCCATTGAAAATTTTGTTTTCCTGTTAATTCCCAAACTGCATATTCCATCGATATGAACATTTCCATTACAGATGTAGAAAAATGATTGCAAATCTACTGCAAAATTTAATGTTGATCTCGTTATCAGAACCATAGAAAATTCAAGAGGAATATTGGAATAGAAATGCCCAATATTTCTTTGGTTATAGATCTGATCATGTTGATATGTTGCGTGTATATAGGGAGGTCCAAATAGTGACGTTCAAACAAAAATCTTACTTCCTCAGGTGAATTCGAAAATACCTCATGTATGTTACGCTATGTAAGTTTGTAGTTTTGAGTTAAATTTTTTTTCCTCTTTTCAAAGTTATCTACCTCACCATCTTCAAAAATTCATATCTTTTTTGTAGCGGCTATTTTTCGGTGCTTTTTTTGCATAATTATCTTGAAAGTACTTTCATACGTGAAATGATGAACTTTCTAACAATTCTCCAAGTAACTCAAAAAAATTGGATATAAAGAATTTAAGTACTTGTGGGATAGGCTCGAATTATCAATTTCAATTTGAAAATACAAAAAGGAGTTTCCATTGGTTTTGGTTGGCTTTAGAAATTTAGCAGGACTCTAGGCTACCCAAAACAATGAAAAAATTGTAAGTACTTAACGGGCTATAATTATAAAGTGGATAGGTTTAAAATCCTAGAAGTATCTGGAGATATTTTTTATAGTTTAATTCACTCTAAGAATGTTAAAAGTAGGGCAAATAATTTTTAAGCTCAATTTTGAACTTTGACATATTTGTGTCTCTTTTTTTATATCATACAAAATCAACTATTTTCCAACTAAGAATATAATAATTGTTTGTTTATTCATACGCTATTTGTGCCATTGGAGGCCACATAACTATATACTTGTAGGTGTATGTGATTTCCAAGGTGCAATTAGTGCATGAAAGAAGAGCGCTCAAAAACTCCTGGCTTCACGTCAGTGCTTTCTTCATTTTTTTCCGATGAATTTGCTGTCTCAAACACCCATAACGTTCAGATGATAATTTTTATTCATTCAATCACATTTTCGCCAGAATACCGAGTGAAAAGCTCCACGTCTATAGAAAATAATCGATCACGTCATCTTCACTTCCCATCAAATTTTTTTTTGGCTTATTATCAATAGGTGCTAGGTATGAGTTTTATGATTTAAAGGTCGAAATTGACTCGTTTCAATTTGTCTTTCTAAATCTTCAACAATCGTTGAAACTATTCAATTCAACTCATTTGGAAGAAATATTTGTAGATTGAGTTTAATTAAGTATTCAAATTGAGGACCGATTGTCCAAATATATCATAAGTTGAAGACGTCGTTGGCTGGCCATGTTTCCACATTTTGCCGCTGTCAGAAAACTCCAAAGCACGAATACTCTAATGGTGAAGTATTCAGTGAAAGTTGAATCACTCTGTTTATATGGTACAATATTTTTATAGCTTCGGATACATCTTTGGCAGATTCAGGTCATTATCAATGAAGAAATCATGTATATAGAAGACTTTTCAACCAAAATGCCGTACTATCCATTTATTTCTATCAGCGTTTGAACAGACCACAGCATACAGCATAGTCAATTCCCCTGGGCCATACTGCTAATTATTACCGATGTTGCAGAGTCATCTAGTTATGAATGAGCTATCTGATCTGGCGTTTGATCTCTTCATCAAACGGTAAATTGACGCTAATCGGAAATATCTAATCTATCAAATTGACTAGATTATAATTGGAAACTTATAACGAGTTAATTGAAGTGACCTCTGCTGAGTGAGATTTGAATTGACCTTTGCTTTTTCTACATCATTGCTTCAGGTATGGCACATGCAACGGATAATTGCATCAATTTCAATATTTGAAAATCACTGTATTGACAGTCGAATCAATTACCGAAAACAATTTTCTGTCATTCACATATCACTCACACTAATTGAAATTCATCCCCTCACTCTTTATTAACTTTTCTAGTTGATTCAATTATACCTGCACAATTATAGAATATTCTTTCACCTAAGAGGAAACCGCCAATAATGTTTTTGGCCTGGTTGTGAAAAATACTCGATAAGTTCTATATTATGTTGAATGTTTGATATTTAATAATTTGAAATTTTTTATTTGGTTTCTCCAAATATTGTTCCAACTTTGTTTCTGTTGTTTTTTTTTCCGAAATTCGGAGCTTTATTGAAAAAACTAGTTATACATTCATGATTCAAAGTAACAGAAAAAAATGTTGTATTGTTATATGAACAAACCACAATTGAGATCGGTTTTGGAATATTTTCGGGATTCTACAATTGATTCGGATTTGGCTTGAAAATATAATAACTTGTGAGCAAGAATCGATACCCGATATTTCCGTGATTATACGAATACGATTGGGTTGAGTATATACAATATCCATAACCATGTCAAGCTTTGTGCAAAATTTTTATTGATAGCTTCATCAAATACAGAGAAAATTTAAGCAGAATATCTTTAAAAAATCAGAGAAGCACTGACGTGAAGTCGAGATCATCTCAGCATTCGTTCACTCATGAGCTAATTACTTTTTGGGATATTCAATGGTCTCCCAGAGGAAATCAAAAGTGCACCATTTTTGAGTACATTCTGTGAAAATGTGTATAGTTTCTCAAGAGGGGTCTATACCGTTCTAGCGATCTATTCTAAAATTAGTACGCTTTATGTTACGCTGGAGATCATCGATTTATATGAGGTTTTCACTATTATTCATTTCAAAAAGGTCGTCGTCATTGCGGAAAGTCCTTATTTATTATATTTTTTGAAATGGAAAAAAAATTAAATTCATTTTTTTTTCGAAGAATAAATATATGCATGAAAGAACTTTCCGGAAAAAACACTTATTTTTTTATGAATTATGTTGATTTTGCTAAATCAATAATATTTTTATTATTATCCTATTCTTTGGTCTTCGAAAATCTAATATTTGCCTCAATTTTTGCTGTAAGGTATGTATTGAGATAAACACCAATAGCAATTATTAGCAATTTATAGCAAAACCCAATTATTGAAATATATCATGGATAAAACTCAAATATACAGCAAAGCGGGACCGGCAAACCGGACATTTTGCCGGGGCGCCAAATTTTAGGGGCGCAAAATCAGTTGATAAAAGCAGCAAAAGCAAGACATACTTTTTGACACGAAAATGTTTTCGTGTAAAATAATGAAATTTTCTAGAGCCAATTTTTCTGAAATTAAATAGACACTCTGAACTATAGTTATGAAAATACAAATAGGTACTAAAATGCACCTTCAAGAACTACTTTGTCTTTTTACTATAGACATATAGACTATAGAGCATCGTACTTTTAAACAATTTAGGACGTTTTTTGATGAAATTTGACAAGGTGATCTCAAGTTACAAAAAAAGATTTCACATGAAATTGAAGAGATACCTGAGAGGAATAACAGAGGCTCTTTCAACGGAAATTCATATAAATAAGAAAAAACTGGGCGGCGAAATTTTATTTTGCCGGGGCGCCAAAATGTCTGGTGGTAGCCCTGCAGCAAGATTTGATAACTCCCTAGAAAAGTTGCGTGTGCAAAGAAAAAAATTACATGAACGATATATCCTCATACTTTATGTGATGTGGAGACAAAGCACAAAATGATGTCCTTGATAAGTATCGCAAATCCCAAATTTCTAGGAAAGTCAAGCTGAACAGTATCAGGTGATAGGTTTATGTATCATCGACATTCTACTTCATAAAATTGTTATTTGTTCTCAAATTCATATGTAAAATGCGAAATTGCTTGAACATCTCTCTAATCCCGACCGCTTTCAATGAAAAAGAACGAAAATGATCTTCTAGAATGGAACAGTTCAGGAAATGAGTGAATGTTTTGTTGATAGATATTTATCGTCACACAAGGACACCTCAAGCCCTCGGCAAATGCAGAATTACGTCAACTATTGCACAAGTTGACATATTGTACCTATTCAACAGGATTGGACTTGGATATTGGGAAATAATCGCTCAATATATTTTCCTCAAAGGGTCATTAAGTGTTTTTCCGCAGAATGATTTCCAGTGGGATGCTTGTCTAATGAAAATGGTCGTTTATTGGTAAATAATTAATAAACTAATAAACATCTGACACAGAGGCGGAGATTGTGGTTATTAAAACGTAATAAAATATAACGAGTATTATATGAAGATTGAAAAAAGGACTTTCTAATACATTATTACATCAGAATCGAGTAAATTTTATGGGCTTTTCAATTGGTTCGAAAATAATCTAGATTTCTGTATTCCCAGCAATGAATGAACAGTTCAGAATGAGATAATGGAGAACGAGATCGTATACCGATTGAGAGTTTTATTTGAATTTTATCACTATCAATTATTTGAAAATTATGTTTTCCACCATCTAACTATTCAAAGTATATGAGGTCGACGAACATTTTCTCACGCTGCCATATAAATGTTGGAATTTCTCTCTCTCTAGCTGATACTATTTCAAAATAATATGGAGATATGACGATATCGAATGTTCATCCTGTCATTCGGATGAAAATTACATGAAAATCCGGGTAAAGAATTCTTTATTGGTATTAAATATCTAACTAGATGAATTGATGAAGGCATTTGGCGTTTTAAATGAAACAAAAAAGTTTCATAACGGCATGAACCGATCCATCTGAAAGCACTAGAACTAAATAGAAATAATACAAAATGGTGAATATTCAATTTTAGGAACACTGAATAAGTACTAGGGATTCACGGCTTGGCTTGACTCTCCAGCTACTTGGCTTGAGTAATAGTTTTTCAATGTCAAGTCAAGTATTTAGTTGTCAAGTACTTGAATCATGTCAAACTACTTGATTTTAAGCAGTTTTATTGTGCCACATCAATAAAAAAGAATGAAATGAGAAGGAACTTTGCAAAAATATTTTTATTTATTAAACTTAGATGATGTATAAAAGAATCAAAAATATCAACTGTTTTGAAATAGAAACATAAATCAAATCAATATAAATCATAACAAAATAAAAAATCATAAAAAAATAAAGTTTATTAATATTGAGAATTTTCCATCCAGAATCTAAGACACATGAGGCATCTTATAGATTTGTCGCCTTACCTTTTGCGGGTTTTTGTAACTGTAAGAGCAGCTCTGGAAAATTGGCTTCCAATAGGAGCTGAAGATGCTGGCGTTGATAAAAAAAACCTTGGCCAAGTTTGTAAAGATATTCCTGAAACTACCATAAACTACCAATATAGGTTTCATCGAAATGTGAGAAAACTACATAATAAGGCACACTGGCGAATGCTTCAGTCTCTCCGCGCTCGAGGAATCCCCTTATTTAGTCTAGACGCGCACGAGATTGCAGAAATATATGCCGAGCGACACGTGCATATCAGGCTCAAGTAATATCAAGTCAAGCAATAAATATCTTAAATCAAGTCAAGCTAAGCTTAAGTATGTAATTTTTGACGAGCTTGATTTTCAAGTCAAGTAGTTGGTCGAAATGTCAAGCTACTTCGCTTGATGAATCCCTAGTAGGTACTGCGATTTTTAGAGATACTCAATATCAGGGATCAAGCAGGCTCTCCTCTTGCTTCCAATTGAGAAAGTATATATTCACCAGTCTTAAATAATAAGTTTGTGATTTTAATCTCACCGCTATCTGTCTCCAATATGAGACATACAGAATTCTCTTTGAGTACTATTTGAGTGCTCGTTCCCTGAACATATTGCTTCTATCATTTTGTCACAATGTTGGTAAATTTTCAATTTTAAGCTCAGAGTAAGTGAGTAAATGCCGTTCAAAATTTTGTGTTCCTGTTTATTTCAAAACTCATAGTCGAAATGAGATATTCGCGCACGATTTTATTCTATAAGGTATGGCAGAATTAACGGCCACAGAATTAGAGAAAGGTCGTTTATATTTTTTCATTCATGAACTAGTTCACTTACTTGCATTCGTGAATAAGACAAATTTCGCTCAAGTAAGCACGGGGACAATCAAACAACAAACAATTCTTTCCAAGTAGGAGCCGGCGCCAGATACCATTCGAAACGAGAAAGTATCACTGCAGAAAATTATTCCTTTTGGGACCTTGTACTTGATGCAACAATTTGAAGGCAATTTTATCCTACGAAATGTCAATCAATCGATTCGAAACCCTTTCTATTAATGACAATTGTATAACTTCATATGTTAACTGGTCGTAAAAAGGCAATAAAAACGACAATCGGTATCGGTGTACGTTCAATCATTGCAATATTTTATCTCCATCAAAGTGAAAGCATTGAGTGAGCGGAAAACAGAATTGTAATATGATAGAACCAGCAGATCAAACCATATGGTTCTCTCGAACAACCTTGAAATTCAATATTCCTCCTCGCTGAAGAAATTCGATTCGAGTAAACGTATAGGAAGCGTATAACGCGCAATGTTTACTCTTCGAAGAAGAGATGCACCACGGAAGATAGAATTATTCAATTCAAATTAAATTGCTTACAGGACAGGTCTGTCTATAAAAAAAGGACAAATAAGTCATTATTTTAAATATTCAATTGAAGAACATAAGTAATCTGCGAAATTACTAATTTTAAAGCCTTAAAACTGCATTTATAGAACATTGTCTACAGATAGGATACAGTTTGATTTTGAGAATGTCAGCTCTTTTCAGGGAGGCGAATCTAATCTAAGTTACAAATACATAGTAGTAAACGCTAGATCTTGATACATCCAATATTTATGTAAAATAACCAGTAATCTTTTTTTTCTTTTTGTTTCAAGCCGAAAAGTATATTTTCTCGAAAATGGACTAGTTTAGTGATGTTGATAATACTATATTTGACACGATAGAATTAAAATATAGAGCCAAACTGATAAATCAGTGAAAAAATCCATGAAAATCCATCAATAAATGACTGAGAAATAGATTATTTGAATTTACGTATTTTAGCGCGGAACGTCTTTGGTCTGTGACGTCACGGCTCTTGCCTGTGATCGCTACACCATAAATTACGTTTAAATACTTAGCCGCGCCAAGGCTCTCGCGCCGTTTGTAGTTGTACAGTGTAGTTTTAACTCGGGTTTTGTTTTTATGTCACCATAATGGAAGAAGGCTTCGTGAAAGGACAAAGTGACAATTTGCCTGAAATAGATATATTCGCAGTGATGGAGTGTTTTTCTTCAAATCCATCTTATGTCAGTGCAGAAATAAAAGGAGTTAAACTTTTCAAGTAAGTATCTACTTTTGAGTTTGCTTCATCATGGTTCACTTATAACGATGATTTATTTAAAAAACGTTTCATAAACAGTTTGTAGTTGAGTACTGGTTGTTGAAGTCTATCAATGGCAAAACATATTTATCTGAGGAGTAAAAAGTAAAAAGAGAAAAAAGTAATTTATATGTATGTGTATAGTAAGTTATTTCAGCCATCGTGTAACGAACAAAACACGATACAAACGGCACGAGTGATTGTACACCAATGAATTCGTAAGCACTCTGCGAATACCAGTCGTCTAGTGTGTGACGTCACGACACTTACACGTACTAAGAAATTATTCTTCCAAGCGCAACTTCAAAGTCCCATAACTTTTTCATTTCTAGAGATATTTCAATTATTCTTCCACATTTTTGTTTCATTTTACTTAAATTTTTAGAATTAATCCTTAACAAAAAAATGAAAACTAGTCAATTTTACTTGAGAGGTGAACTTCTGGCATAACATGCTGAGTAAGTGTCAAATAATTTTTTTATAGCAGAAAGTTGGATGACAAAATTTGAAAAGTTGGAATCATTCATTCTTTCTGAGCATTCCATATACATCTTGGAAAAATCTTTGGTCATGTTTGGTAGGCTGAACCGCCTGTTATTTTCGATCGAAAGAAGAATAACAAATACCATCATTTGTAGCTGTGGCTGTCACTAAGGTGTCAATTTTCATAGAACTGTCGAAATCTCGGAAACAAAGACACTTTTACTGATATTCTGGTTGGGCATATCACCTAAGCTATCACCATACGCCGAGTTGATGTCGGTTTACGGGACACCCTGTATACTGAAACTGATGTATCAGAAATATCACTTTTCCAAAAACTTCACTTTGACGTTTGTTTGAGTCTTCATTGTAAGGGTGGAATCTAATTTTTTGAAATGAGACAAAATTAAGCGGAACTTGTGGAAAACACTATGAACTTGTCGAACTTTGAGAATCATCAAACCATCGATAAAATGTACTTACTTTCTTGATACCTAATGAACTACTTCATAATAAAAAATACATATACATAATTTTGTTTTTATTTCATTATCGACTCAGCGTCAGACGTTTTTGTGCGCTTGTTCATATAAACGCCTATTTTTTCAAATTTCTTTCTAATTGAACCTCACCTGCACAGGAGATTTAACTTGAATTTGGCTTAGATATTCCAATGCAAAGTTAATTAGTAAGCTGTGATGAATAATAAGTTTTAGTACTCATTTACCCAATATCTAGCGAAGATTAATGAAGATTCTATAAACTGGTATAATCAGCGTTTGGGGCCCCATGTTTATAGAAATTTTTTTTTCTTAAAACTATCCAAGGAATCTCTTATTTTCCTTTGTACCTTCAATTTACGAACAACCTGTATAAATAATAAATTCAACCCACAAAAATGGGGGTAATATTTTTCAATATTCTCTAGGAGTTTTTTTATGCTTCTGGGTACGAGATCAACATAACATCTAGCTTGAAATTGTTATTTTACATATACTCCTAAACTCGCAACTCGATCGGACATATTCTTTTCCGCTTGAATTTTCTATGGTTGTGGGGATGTGATCATCATGAAAGCATAAAATTGGAAATGGAATTTTTGTATACATGCAAAATCTCGACTAGTGTTGCCGTTCCCACTATATTGATTTTCTCTTTCGATATTCTTCTTGAATATTCTCCTGATCTCGTAATATTATTCACATGAAATTTTGAATCAAGCTAGCAATTCACATGCAAAATCGAATATGAAAATAAAACATCAGGTTTTTTTATTTTCTTCTTTTATTTTTCACGGTTCTGACAGTGCAATCAGCATTCAATTCTAAGAGGGCTTCAGATTGTTTTCGTTGAAATTGGTTCAATGTTTTTTCGATACTCTCCTTGAATTTTCTCTACTTCTGGTGATGCAATTGAAATGAAAACATTTAATTGTTCTATAACTATCGTTAATACCACTCTCAAATAATAAATATAATATGGATTTCAAGTTTACAGTTACCCATAAAATTAAAAGAAATCCATAAAGACATATTCATTATTATTATTATTATTATAACGTGATACAGAGTTGAGGCTTAGCCTATAAACTCTAAAATATGTTAAAATAAGTAATGTTGTCACAAATTACAAGCTTACAAAAATATTGAAAAAAAAAATTATAAGAAGAAAGGGATGAAAACAAAATTCGTGCTATTGAATGAAAAAAGATCACAAAAAAAAAAAAAAAACAATTCAAATTTCACAAACACAGTGCATTCTGTGAGGCCCACAAGTCAAGTTTGTTCTTGAAACTGTTCACACTAGGCGCACAAACTATCTCGGTCGGCAATCTGTTCCAAACTTCGAATACTCTGTTGGAGATGAAGTACTGCCTGGTGGTGGTAAAGAATCTCTCACGTGAGAGTTTGAACATATGTCCTCTGAGATTATTTGAGTTGAGCACAAAAAGATGACTGAGGTCACAACCGAAGAGACTATGTAGCGATCTATAAGTTATTATGAGATCGCCCCTCAACCTCCTCAACGAGAACCTGGAGATATTCATTAGGGCTAACCTACTCTCATAATCTGGACGCACAAAGCCATACGGTATTCGGGTGGCCCTCCGCTGAACCGATTCTAGTAGAGTAGCATCCCTGATGAGGCAGGGATACCAGACAGGACCGGCGAACTCCAGAACTGGACGAATGTATGTCTTGTACAATTGCGCTGCAGTCATAGGATCGCAACCAGCAAAGGACCTCCCGAAGAGATAAAGAAGCTTTCTTGCTCTGCTCGTGCAGTGTGCTATATGCTGACTCCATGACAGATCCTCCGTCACAATCACACCCAGATCATTGTGAGCGGATACATTTTCAATCAGCTGCCCCTCAACATAATAAGAAAGTCTTGGATTCTTCTTTCCTAAATGTAACACCTTACACTTTTGAACATTTAACGGAAGCAGCCAGTCATCACACCACCTCGCCAGGGTGTTGAGATCCTCCTGTAGGACAGAACGATGGGTTGGACAACTGAACAGCTTTGTATCGTCCGCGTATGAACAACACTGAGAACTCATAGATGCCGGCAGATCCGAAATATATACAAGGAACAGAATGGGGCCCAGTACTGAACCCTGAGGCACGCCACTCAAAACATCCCTCATTGTAGACCTAGCTGAGCCCACTCTGACCGAAAACTTCCTGTTTGAAAGGAAGCTCCCAATCCAAGCGACCACATCGCCCCGAACGCCCACATGCCACAGTTTATGCAACAATCTTCTCAGAGGAACTCGATCGAAGGCACGGGCAAAATCAAGGTATATTACATCAACCGATTCACCAGCATCAACAGCCTTTGTCCACACGTTGAGACATTCCAACAAATTAGTAATTATAGACCTACCTGGAATGAATCCGTGCTGACCCTGAGGTAAGATATTATTGGACATTAAAAAGGGCAGCATAGCATTAGAAATGATCTTCTCCATTACTTTAACGGCTATTGAAGTTAGAGAGATAGGTCTATAATTTTCAGAAGACAGTCGATCACCTTTCTTGTATATAGGTGTTACAGATGCCATTGTCCAACAACTTGGTAAGCGGTGAGATGTGAGAGAGGTTTTCATTATATCAGAAAGTGGGCAAGCAAGAGATCTCACGCAACTCTTAAATAGCTTCATAGATAAGCCATCCACACCAGGTGCAGTGCCAGTCTTGAAGGATCCGATGACTTGTTGTACTGCCTCAGGAGTTATATCAACAGACTCAAAAGATAGCTGGGCACTGGGGGTCGCAATCTGTGGAAGAGCACCATCAGGCTCTCTTGAAAAAGCACGAGCGAAAGTATCAGCAAAGGTGTTAGCAGTACTCAAAGGGTCGTCACAAAGATTTTCAGATTCATCACGAATTACCGGAACAGAAACAGTGGTATTAAATGTTTGACGGACATATTTGAAGAAACTTTTCTTGTCACTACCTGACACCAACTTCGACTCGAACATTCTTTTAGCTGATTCTATGGTAAGAGAAAGACTATTTGAGTATCGCCTATGGATATCGAAGTCAGCCTCACGCCCACTCCTAATATAGCGTTGCCACAAAGATTTTTTCAATTTTATTTGACGAATGATTTCCTCGTCGATCCAAGGTTTGACCGTATTCTGCCTCACTGTGACCGAGCGTGTGTGTCTTTCAACAGTCTCTACAATAATATGCTCCAACTTTTTCCACATATCCTCGACATCATTAGCATCCCAGAGTGTGCCCCAGCTAACCAACATAAGTTCCTCATCAACCTTCTGAAAATCGGTGATCTTTATTTTCTTTCTGGACATTGACGACCTATTCTTCACATAGAATTGTAATTTTGAGTACAGAACAACATGATCTGATTTGCCCACTGGTGATTCATAGTCCAAGGAGGATACCAAGTTTCTGTCATTCACAAGAATCAAATCCAAAATTGACGGATTTTGACCTATGCGAAATCTCGTAGGCTGGCTCACAAGCTGCTGGAGATGACATTTATTGATCATGTCAAGGAACCCAGCTGAGGGTGAGGCATTAGATGGTGAATTTATGACGGGCCACCTCAAGTCATTTAAATTGAAATCGCCTGCAATGAAAACATTCTTCTTTGAGTTCGATAAATCCTCAATCGCTTTGAACAAGAAGGAGTCGTACGGACATGGTCTAGGACGATAAACACATCCTAACGTAATGGAGAAATCTGACGTAGACAAATCAAGGAAAATATTATCTATACCAGGTGAAGGATAAGAATATGAAAAAATGGAGTATTTATTTATAATATTAACACAAATATATATGCAGCAGCCCCCATGACCTGGAGTTGTAACACTATCGCACCTGTAAATGACATATCCCGGAATATTACACGAAGCATCAGGGATGTTTGAATTTAACCATGTCTCTGTGATCATAACAAAGTCAGGTTTAGCAACATCAACAAGCACCATTAATTCATTCTTCTTTGCCGATAGAGAAGCCAGGTTTGTATACATTATCTTCCATTCTTCAGGTAGTGTTAGTTTTTTGGAGGAGAATTGTCAAGTGCAGTAGAGGAAACAATTGTAGGCTCGCCCCTCATATACCTGATTGTTAAATTTTTCTCACCCCCGGCAATCCTGCTCCTGAGTTCATCTCGCATGCGATTAAGAGTTTCAAGCTGTTCGTGTGATTTATCGTCGGAAATGCGGAAACCCTTCAGCACAGGACTGCAGGCGATCACCTTCTTATTTTTCAGAATGTTGAGAGGGGTATTCAAATTGTTGAAACAAATCTTTACTGGACGGGGAACAGCAGATTTCTTCACCTTACCAACTCTAGATATAGCTGTGATGTTATTAGAGGCAGATTTTTTAATCTCGTTCACAAGTTTTTCAATGATTACGGCATCCTCCGTATCATTCACCTCCGGTATGTTCCTTACAATAATATTGTATGACCTCTTTATCCTCTCAATCATCTCCCGTGCACCACATGGTTCGGGACGGCCCACAGCCATACCGTCGGCAACTACAGCGGAAGCAGCCATCTGACCTCCAATGTCAGAGACCTTCATACGAAGCTCCATCACATCATCCGCTACGGATTCTTGAGCAGTTCTCAAGTCCGTTATATTACACTGACACTCAGCAATCGCAACTCCCTGCGCATGAAGCAGGTCAGAATGATGTTCGATTTTTTCTGAGCACTTTTTCAGCTGCTCACATAAGTCTGACTGAGTATTCTTGATCAATTCAATATCCTGCGCGATTTTGTCAAGTTTAGATAGTTTCTCCAGAATGAGTGCCAAGGGACCAGTTGTTCTCTCAACCCCAGCGGACTGAGAACTGCCATCACTACATGAGTTGCTACGCAGTTTTCTGATATTGCCCTGGCACGAGGGACATACAAATTTTTCATTATGCTCCGACATAAATTCTATATCTTCAGATTTTAAGTTGACACATTGTCCATGACATGTACGGCAGCAAATAGTACACGTTATCTTATTATCTTTAGCTCCCACACTCTTTGAGCAAACTGAGCAATAAGTAGGCATCCTGAACAGTGAAGCCAAATCAATATGAAATTGGGATAATTAGAACAAAGGATCAACACTCTTCACTTTCTGAGGCCGACCAGAAAGACTCCGCAACAGACGCACACAGGTAGGCCTAGGAAAAGATGAGGAACAACCCACAGAGGATAATCACAGAGGATGGTACCTTTAACTCTACAGTTCTTTTTTTTTATAAGAATATAAATACAATATGAGTACAATGAAATATCAACGTGTATACTTCCCTTTAGGAAATTGTATGATATCTCAACGTGTGTGCTTCTCTTCAGGGAATACCGATTCAATGTGCTTATCAGAACATGTAATGACAACGTATGTTTACTGATATCTAATTGATGTGAAAACAGATCTTATATTCAATCGGAAATAAATATAGAAAAAGGAAAAAATCGGTTATTCAAAAGCGATTCTTCGTAAATTTAACCCAAACTCACGTGGATACACTTATACAGCCGCCAATACAAAATGCAAAAAAAAAAAACTTCCTATTTTCACCTCAAAAACTCTCGAAATTAACGCACAAATATTTCTCTGCTGACAACATATGAATCTTATGTCTTATCATTACTTCACTGTATTCACGAAAATTAAAGAACAATTAAATGTTTTTCTTTAAAAAGCTGTAATGTCGTATTGGTTTACTCTGCTTAACGAATTTCAAACTGAATACCTAATATGAAGTTTGTTGATTTTGCAATAGGGAATAAATCATACCTGAATATTATGTGGCATGTTCTCAAACTTATACTTGTGAATCATATTGGAGTGTTATTTATTCACGCAAATATTTGTATTGAAAACTTAACTGCATTTTTCTGTGTTAATATGTATATTTGATATGATGTTGGCTAATAAGTAAATATCATCAGTTTCATTACTGTTTAGAAGTATCCGAGGATATATCATAGGTATACATGAATCCAAATGAGGAATTATCTACATAATGATGAAATGTTTCTATGCATAAATATTTCTAATATGGATTGTGTGACTTTGTTTCGATGATTTCTCTCAATATTTATCGGAGAATATTATACGTTTTTTTTCAGGAATTGAACCTGGAATATCAACTTCTTCTCCACTCACCACTGGAAACTAAATATGTATAATAGTTTTGGTTCCAACAGGAGGGTGCTACATAGATACCCCCAAGCTCAACATGCGGCAGCGTTTCGGTGAAAATGCATCGAAACAATGTGGTTATATCATATTCTTGTGCTGTTAGTCAAAATAATGCATTGATTCAGTTCCCTACTGTATAGTCGAGGAGCCTATTTGAAAGATATTATAGTGAAAACATTAATGTATATAGATGATCTATCAAATGAAGCTTGTACATTCTGACTAAATAGCTATGTTAGTATTTTATTTCATTTCAGCTTTTACTTGTTTGTGGTAAAGTCTCGGGAACAAAATTGCTCACATTTTTTTATTACCATTGTTGAAATGTAGCTTCTTTATTCAACAGAAAGCTGAATTATGGAATGGAAAGTCACCATTCCATAATTCCACCACTTTTTGGCACATCCACTTTCCAAATTAGACGTGAACCTTGAAGGAAGTGTTATTATCACTCATTTGATATAGATTGAGCCATATTTATTGATAATCGAAAATCAACTGTTTCTGATTTCGAGATATTTGAGTACTTTGGTTTGTTAAAAAATTTCCAACCTTATTTTATTTGTCGCCAATTTTCTCTACCTTCGCCAAGTTTGATTTAAATATGGATTATTTTCATCAGAAAAGAATATGATATGATATGATATGAATTAGATGTTGAATAAGAATTAGTTTGATTTGACTAATTAAGGTAGAATTAATATTTATTATTTTTTTGTATTTCGGAATGAATAAATATTATTATTATTTGAAAGTTGGTATATGAAGAAAATAATAGTTGTAAGGTGATATTTGATTTCAGGGTTAATGCTGAATATGTTTATTGTTTGTTATAGGATTGTCATATGAGGCAACGTTTCGGGCAGTGCCCTTTTTCAAGCCTGTAAATATATAAAAAAACATCCTTAATAAAACATCATAATGTTACTAACAATAAACGGACAAGTTGTAATATAGACAAATTTCTTTCTATATTTTTTATATTGAATAGAGATCTAATTCAATATGTACAATTATTACCTTCTTATATAGATATTTATATACACAATCTATCTTTGTTCCAACAATTCATTTCGTCGGACTTTGTTGTGTTATGAAGTGAGGTTATGATGTTTATAGAGTTGGGTGTTGGTCAACTTCGATATCTTCTTCTTTCTAATGTCCGGTTGTCTGTTTAATGTGGGTCAGTAGTGTGGAATAGATGTTATGTATATTTTTGGTGTCGGTTCTGTCATTGATAGAATTTGCATGTTGTTTTATATGTATCATTTCGAGAAATTCTCTAGATTTTTTGTTTGGTTCTCTGTCTAATATATTTGTTTGTTCGTGAACAGGGTAAATAATAAATCAATAGAAAATAATAGTTAATTTCAAAATCTATGTAGGACAAAATTATTTCAAAAACTTGTCAAACACCTTCGTTATTTCCTAAAATGTTTTCGTGAGAATGCAGTCACTAAAAGCAAAGAAAGGAAAGAAATGAATTGAATATTTTTTCATTGCAATTAAACTCAAAATATCAGTTGAAAATTTATTCATAAATTATGTTTAAAACACCTCCACCAATCTTTATATAAGCACGTGCCTTCTTTCTTATTTCTTCAGTTATTACTTTCCGCTGCTTCATCTATTCTAACGGTGTTGGAACCGGACTTCTTGCTGGCCACGAAAATGGTGAAAAATCTTTTGAAAATCAGAACACGTAGGTACTCCAAGGTTCACGTCTAATTTGGAAAAATTAAGAAATGAATTGGGAAAGCCTGAATAGTTCATATTACGTCCGCTTAAGCAATATGTCTTTAAAATCAATATTAATCGTGACCGTCGAAATGATTTCCAATCATCCGAAACCACCCATAAAGTCGATCTTTCCCCCATAATTGATTGTTATCCTCAAGTGCGAGCGTGTTAAATATCCCAAATCTAATTTATCGACACAGACTAGAACTTAATAGCTCCTGACTTCCACCTGCATTTGACTTCAGTATCATACAGCTCCAATAAGGGTATAGAAACCAATATATTTACTATCTATAAATCATATTTTCATTGAATTTTATGGTTCATTCTTCTTGATTATACTTAAAATGCGCAATTATCAGAGAAATTTAATGGGATGGCTCCAAATATGGTAGTTCTTGTCGCACTCATCCATATTCATTGGCAATTTTCATTCACGGTTCTCTTCGGTATTTTTATATTTTCTGCCTCGATGAAAACGGAGAATCATTGAGGGACAGAGGAAAAATTCTTAAAAAAAACACTCACTTGGTGTCAGAAGATTTTTACTTTCAAATTTGTAGTCCAGTAGACAAATACAAAAAAAGTGGGTCTGCTGGAAAAAATTCCGAACTTAATGAAACTTCTACAGGTTGTTTGGGAGTGCCGTGGCATGACTCTGTCAAGTTATCCAACACGAGGACCCTGTGCTAACTTGAGGGCAGCCGAAGAACCTCAATATTTCCGACCTTTTTTCAGTTTTTTGCTCATAACCTCTAAACTAAGTAGTTTTCTACCAAAAAGTTCATTTGTAAAGTTGTAGATCATTGAATTCTCTACAATTTTGTATTCACAAACTTTTTCGTAAACCTAATATCAATTGAGATATAGTTGATCAAATTTATAGTCCAGTAAATAAAGCAAAAAAAGTGGGGTCTGCTGAAAAAAATTCCGAACTTAATGATACTTCTACAGATTGTTCGGGGTTGTTGTGGGATGACTCTGTCGAATATATACCCTGTGCTAACTTGTGGAGGGCCGAAGAACCACAACATTTTTGTACTTTTTTCGGGTTGTATACAATCATTATTTTCAATTAATTCTTGGTTATTATTTATTGATTTTACTCAGTTGATATGATTATTAAGGTCCAAAATAGTTAAAGGTTGATAAGAATTAACAGTAAGGTGATAACATGCCACGATAACATTGAAATATCTACTCTTCACATAAACATAAGCTTTTAGTCAAAGCTACCTCCCCTCCACTTCCCTATGTTTCAATATGTCAATATTATGAGTAATTACTATAATTACCATAGAACGGCTGGTATAATTATTAGTTAGAGGGGCAAAACCATTGTTTTTTGCCAATTTTTTACACTTTGAGAAAATTCCTCTGATTTTGATTGGCTGTATCTCGGTTGATATAAGGTTTAGAAAAAAAATTCTGGGAAGAAAATTATAAGGAATTCAATTATTTTCAACTTGGAAAATGAACGTTTTGGTCGAAAAATAATTCAGTTAAAAGTTATGTTGAGGTTCTTCAACCCCTCCTCAAGTTAGCACAGGGTCCTCGTGTTGGATAACTTGACAGAATCATCCTACAGCACTTCCAAACAACCTGTAGAAGTTTCAATAAGTTCAGAATTTTTTCCAGCAGACCCCACTTTTTTTGCTTTGACACTGGACTATTATTTTGATCAACTGTATCTCAATTGATATTGGGTTTACGAAAAAGTCTCTGGATACAAAGTTGTAGAGAATTTACTGGTCTACAACATTGAAAATGAACATTTTGGTCGAAAACTACTTAGTTTAGAAGTTATGAGCAAAAAACTGAAAAAAGTCCGAAAATGTTAAGGTTCTTCGACCCTCCTCAAGTTAGCACAGGGTCCTCGTGTTGGATAACTTGAGTCATGCCACAACACCCCCTAACAACCTGTAGAAGTTTCATTAAGTTCGGAATTTTTTCCAGGTAAATTGTGTTTATTAACTGGACTCTTGTGCCTAATTGGAGATCACAGAAACTTATAATTTATATCATTTTTTTCGTGATTTTGTAAGTTTATGAAATATTCATATATTCTAAGTAAATCTTCTCAAATACATTTCTTTCCAAGCAGGGATAAAATTTTCAAATAATCATGAATTCAAAATTAGAACATTTTCGTTTTTGTTATCCACCTTTCAATGAATTATCAGTTGAAAAATCCCCACGTGTATGGAATTGGCCGAGTTGTCAACAACCCCATCTCGAATGGATGTACGAAAACAAGACACTGAATACAAATGCTGAATAATGACTGATAGCATGAGCCAATGTCTGGCTTCGGTCTAGACGGCTTATATTTATTTAGTGATCGTTGGGAATTTTAAACCTATCCAAGGTCACATGTGAGAGATCTGTCAGAGGAAATTGTAGGGTGTTATTCAACCCCACTTCATTATCGATCATTAAATGTGCATGAACGAAGGATGTATTCAGACACTCAGTAACGACATCTCAGAACACAATCCAAAAAATCAGAAAAATTTTTTAATTGAGTTTTCAGGAATATAAAGGGTTTTCCATTAGGAGGTTTCATTTAGACATTGAAAAAAGTATTTGTTAAAATAAATCCATGGATGTCTATTTGATTGTAAAGAGGAAGGTATGCTATTGATAATGCAAAAATCAGCCAAATGGCCACCTCTGTATTCTTTTCGTGAAATTTTCCATGACCAATTCGCACATTTGCAGTTGTATATCCTCAATAATTTCACGAATTCCATCTATAATGTCCTGAATCGATGGTGGAGCATTGGCATTAGGGATTCACGGTTTGGCTTGATTTTTAAGCTACTTGGCTTGAGTTTGACTTGATTTCAAGTCAAGTAGTAGTTTTCTAACTCAAGTCAAATCAAGTATTTATTTATCAAATACTTGAATCATATCAAGCTTTTTAGCAGTTTTATTGTGTAGTGTCACATTAATAAAAAATGAGGAAATGAGAGGAAAATTTGTAAAAAACACTTTTATTTATTAAACGTATAGTATAAAAGAAGCGAAAATATCAACTTATTCGAAATAGAAACATAAATCAAATCACTATAAATCATAACAAAATAAAAAATAATAAATAGAGTTTCTTAATATTGAAAAACCTCCAGTTTGATTTCATAATTTTCCATCCAGGATCTAAGATACATGAGGCATCTTATAGATTTGTCGCCTAACCTATTGCGGGTTTTTGTAAATGTAAGAGCAGCTCTGGAAAATTGTCTTTCAATAGGAGCTAAAGATGCTGGCGTTGATAAAAAAGTCCTTAGCCATTTTGGCCAAGTTTGGAAAGATATTTCAGAAACTACCAAAATCTACCAATAAATTTCATAGAAATGTGAGAAAACTACTAATAAAGTCACAGCGATCGAGGAATCCCCTCATTTAGTTTGAGCGCGCACGAGATTGCAGAGATATGTGCAGTGCGACGAGTGCATATCAAGCTCAATAATATCAAGTAGCTTGATATCAAGTCAAGCAATATAAATATCTAAAATCAAGTCAAGCTCAAGTATATCATTTTTCACGAGGTTGATTTTCAAGTCAAGTGGTTGGTTAAAATGTCAAGCTACTTGGCTTGATGAATCCCTAATTGGTATAGCACTTATCTTTTACGTGACCCCAAAAAAACAATGAAGGTATCAAATCACAAGATCTTGCTGGCCAATTGTGATCACCTCGTCTAGAAATAATACGATTAGGAAAATTTTGTTGCCAACTTGTGATTCTTTCTTTGCTCGTCTGGAAAGTAGAGGTGTCTTGTTGAAAATAAAAGTCTTCCAATCAATAAATAACAGTTCTGGCCATAAAAAATCAATAATTATGACTCTGTGGCGTAATCCATTCACCGTAACTGTCGCGTCAGCCTCATTTTCGAAAAAGTGAGATCAAATCACCCATCAGCTCAAAAACCACATCAAACAGTGATATGTTGAGGACGAAGAGGCTATTCAACAATCATTCTTGGTTTTTCCGAGCCCAAATGCGACAATTCTGCTCATTATCATGAGCCATGGAGGAGAGCCTTAACAATGAATATGATTTTTTTTTATGTATTTTAAAGACCCATTCAGTAAGATACCACGTTGCTAGTCATCGATCATCTTGAGTTCTTGTGTCAACTGAACTTTAAAAGCCTAGTGGGCTTCAATTTTCGGTAAAAGAAGTTATAAAAAAAGAATTTGTGATGAGTCTTGAAGTATGTTTCAGATTAATCGTTCAAAAAATATTTTAGGAAATACTTTGAAAATGAATCGTAAATTATGTATTTATATGTTTCATTCACCAATAACTGTTAGAACTCCTATAATGATTTGACAGAAAATATAATATAATCATAGAAATATTTCATGGTCTGCATGTAACTATTTCATCGAATATCCGTTAACATTTTTCTGATCACATGAACGACCAGAAAAATGATATTCTGAAAAAACGTTGTTGATGACTCTCAATCATGTATCTCTTTTATCGAGACAGTTACTGTTTGCCGCTCCCTTTAGCTCTCGAGAAATATACTGTCATTATAATAGAAATTAATTTACTTGCTAATGTAGTTATAATAATTGTGTAGGTTTAGATATTTATGACAAGTATATGTAAATTCATATAAGACATACATAATCTGATAAGTATCGAAATATGGAGCAAGATAGCATGACACTTTATTAATTGAGTTTCTGTTTTGGCGATCAACTGAAATTGAGAATAGGTATAACTTACACTTACGCTTATACTTCTACGTTAGTTATATTTATATAGAATAATCGAGTAGAAAATATACTGACTGACAAAGAAACTTCAACACCCAGAAGGAGCTGTTTTTATTTCAATTTTGTTTTGGTAAAACATAGATAATATAGCAAGGAGTAAATTATTGAAATTTTGAGAAAAAAACAAAAAAGGGTCCATAATGCTGCAGTCCAAAACCGGCGGTAAACCGTTCGGTCAGCTACAGGCTGGCCTAATTTTCCTAACCACTGATGAGCCAAAGATAGAGTTGTCGCAAATCGGTCTCTAATGGCCATAAGTCTTAGACATCGATCTTGAACTGCATTTGTGCCCCTTCGACGTCCGGTGTCTACTTTTTTTCGATTCTGGGTATTTTCAAACCACTCTTGACAACATCTCATAACAGTAGTTGGATTTCTGTTCGTACGGTTAGCGATTTCTCGAAATGACAACTCCGCCTCTTCGACTTCTTTCAAATTCACTTAGCTGGCGATAAATTCCGCGTACACGTGCTCTAGGCATTTTAACAACAACTAAACATCGACTTTGGATCTCCTCGAACAGCTGGTTCGTTGTAAAATTTAAAAAAACTTGCAAAAAACGACTACAATATTTATATAACAGAAATTGTTCACATGAAAAAACCTTCACGATTTTTTATCCGAATTCAATCATTTACTCCTTGTTATACTATCTATGTTGTACCAAAAAAAAAAAATTTCCACCCAAAATTCCACCCAAAATTATTAAAACTCGCTCTGAATATCCCCATTCTTCGATTTTTGTTTTTTATAGACTTATTATCTTTGTTGGATGGTTGATTTAAAACCCAAGTTACCCAAAGTCCATATGTCCATATATTATCTGAATTCATAGAGCCCTCGTGGACCCAGTCCCTTAGTTGAAACGACAGTCCGTTTGTCATTTTAGATGAGTTGTTGAGTGTAACGCACTGCAAAAGCCTACGGCAAAACTAATTTGAATGAATGCGTGTAGAGTCCCACATGACGCTCGACATAGGAAGCCTTTCTGCCTAATTCCATCATATATGCATGTTCCGACCGAATATGTTTTTTATATTTATATTCATAGAAATGTCAGTTAACTTCTTGCTGTCAATTAGGACATTAGGGAAAGGCTTTCTGAATGCAATTCAATATTCATTACTCATTGGAAGAATTACGTTAGCAAATTTTAGTCTTTCAGTCTACTTTCCTTGTGGAATTTTCTGTTTTGGAACATATATTATTTGCATTAATAATCGCTCAAGAAAATCAACTCTCCTAGAAATTTTCATAATTTACGTTTTGGAATGTTCACATCACTAAAATCGAATAAAAAATATCTATATGCAGCAAATGTGATACGTTTGGTCATGATGTCTGAATTTTTAGAATTTTGAACTAGAAATGATATAAGATGCGGCTCAGTGATGAAGAATCCGTGATCAAATTCTATTACGTACGAAAACATGATATCTCTCAAAAAAAAGAGCTGAAATTTGAGAATTGATTCGGACCTCGTGAATAATCCGATAAGTCGAACCGTGAATAAATATGCGATCATTTAGTAAAAGATCTTTTCTTTTTAACGAATTTCTAATTATGTCAAATAGTTGCCGCCAATATTCAAGAAAAATTAACCAATAGATACTAGGTATACACAACAGTGGAGAAGCCAGAATTGAATTCATGTTGTATTATTTTGCTCATTCGATATTTCAGAGGGGTAGCGAAAACTTAGGGGGCCTGAGACCCCCTGGCCCCCTTCTAGCTCCGCTACTAGTAAACAAAATAATAAAGTCAAGTTATTGAGAAATTTTATTCTTTGATTTTGAGCTGTGGCGAAGCCAGCTCAAAAAATGGAGGGGGCAAGGAGGGACCAGGATGTATTAAGGGGGGTTCAGATTTCCTTCCCAATCTAGTTTACCTTGAATTTATTTTGTATTTTTTCGGCACGCGATATTTCAGGGAGAAACAGCAAAAAGTTGTGTATTATACAGGGTTAGTGTTACAGAGGAACACTACATGTATATTTCGAAAACTGTTAGAAATACAGGGTGGCTTGAATTACAAAAAAGTTGCGTTATTTAGGGAGGAATGTGTTGCTGTAAACAGATCCAAAATATCTCCAATATCGAGATATCTCAAAAAAAAATGGAAATATTGCAATTTTTTTCTGTATAACTCATTTGTTTCTGGAGATAACTTCACGAAATTCGGTTTGTAGCCATTATCCAATATAAAGATTTTAATGGTGTTGTCAAATTTTTTCTGTTTTTCATTGTTTCAGAGACGCTATAGCCAATTTTTTTTATGGACATCATGTTGGTTCTCCTTATGGGGTGATGAAAAAAAATATTATGAATTCAGCAATGTATCACACACAAAAATATTGAGTCTGGCTACACAAATTTGAACTTCCTTTTGATTTTTTTGTTTAAGTATTAGGCTAGCTGGTGCCAGAATTGTCAAATAAGTTGTTACTTGTTTTAGTTGTTAAGTTAAATCATCACTTAATTTTTGTATAAATCTTAATGCTGTTTGATTCTAATAATTATAGTTGAACCTCTGTTTAAATGATATTTGGTAGATTTTTTTCACGAATATTTAAAAAATATATCAGTTTTTTGTACATAACATCAATATTTTGGCGAAAATGAAAAGCTACCAGATATTTTATGTTCTTTTTCATTAGCAAATTAAAAATATTTGCTTTATTCCATGTAGATTATTGTTTAAGGAAATTATGTGAAAACTATATAAAAACCGGTGATATGTAAGGAGAAATATCTCTAATTTCGTTTGAAACTGAGCAACCACGTGATGATGTTTCCTCTTAACGAGAGTCCACTGTATTTTTGAAACCAAAGACGGGTTGAATTGGTTTCGATTTATATTTCCCATCAACTGTATTATCAGAATCAATTCCTCAATATCCACATCACTGTACCCAGCTAAAAATGCTCCATTTGTACTTGCATTGCTGATTTTGAACTTTCACACAATAAGTAAATTAATTATAATGGCTATTAGAATACAAAACAAGGTGACAAAATACAAATTTGGAAATCTGTCACTTAACTGACTTTTGTTTTTGTTAACAGCACTTCACAATAGTTCACTTTTTATTTTTTTATTTTATCGTTGACTTTCAACATTGTCGTCTTTTGTCATGGTTGTCATTCTGTTGGCTTAATACTTCTTTTACTCTTATCTTGCTGCGCCACGTGGCCTACCCACTGTCTTTTAGTTTTGGAATGTGTTGTATTGATACGAAAGAAATTTCATTTTCACAATACATATCTCCAAAATAAAAGACACGATCATGCAGAAATTAACTCCATATGGTGTTTTGGAATTTCAAAAATTCGAATTTGACCAATCGCGTAAAACTCCTGATACCATATTAGAGCTGTTCTGATTTGTAATCATCGTTTCATATCTTGTTTTATACATTAATGCAGTCACTCTTAACTTCGCCAAATTCTAGATCTTTGCTTGGGGAAGACAATAGTAACTATCGTTCATTGAAGTTTGTCGATGTGTTCATGGAATGAAGAGAAAGGAAAGGCTGAAGTGATGTGGAAATAATAAATCCCTGTGTATTATCAACTTTTTCGTCCTCCTTTTCGACACGTCGAATTCCTCGATTGCTCTTACATACAATATCCTAAGAAGTATCATTAGCAGCTGTTCAACTATCTCAATATAATTTATTGTCTATTACAAGAGCACAACCACGACCTCTTTATGAGCTTCACTTGGTGGATACGAATTGTAATAAATTTCGATACTCGGTAACGACCTTAGACTTAACATGCGCCTAAATTCCATCTTGCACGATGTCGAAAGAATACTTAACTCCCACGCGATGTTGTTTATCCGAGGAAGTGAATGTTTTATCAGATGTTTACGAATATCTTGTAGTAAATGTTTTGTCATCTTGTCATTTCTTATCCGATTACCCTGAAGGAACCGGTGATTATAATACTCATAAAGAATTATGGAACCGCTTCAAGCGGCTATGGAATTGATTTGGGACGAGAAACTCTGTTGGAAAGGTTCTTAACCGACGCCAAAACGGAATGTTTCGTTTTTGACCAGTTTCTATTTATGTACGAGTATGAAACATGCCTTCATTACGGTTAACCACACTTGAAAATCGAAGCGGATATACATGTATGTGACACATATGAAAACATTGATTGTTTTCTTCCTTTGTTATTACAAAGTCGCGAGCAAGGTGAAATTTCAAGTTTTATGTTGAAATAATGCATAGAAAACAATTTCTTCAGTTGAACGAACGCACCCTGTGTTTAACTATTTCAATTCTTCCTGCAGATATTTACAGTTATTACAACTTTGGATAAAATAATATGGTTATATTACCTTCATTTCCATTAATTTATTAATGAACAAACAGTAGATTGGTACCTATTACTTTATTCAAGTCAAAGTTTCACTATTAGGTACCTTTAGTAGTGGAATAAGTACCTAATTCAAATACATACTGTTCAAGCCTAAGGGATTCTGGAACTTCTGGAATCTCTTTATTAGACAGGCAACTTTAGTTCGATTGAAAAATAATCATTTATACGAAGTGTTTCATCGGTAGACGAAAAAACTTATACACCATTTATTGGGTCTGACTGCCTTAGATTTCCGAGAAACCGAGTGATTTATGTCTTGCTCCTGTGGTGGCTGACATCATTGTGGTAGAGGTTCAAAAGATTGCTCTAGGCCGACTTTCCTTCTGCACACCTATTTTTAAGAGATACGTAGATGATATCTGCACGTCGATACCGGACGATAAAGTGGAGGAGACCATCACTGTGTTTAACAGCGTACATCCACGATTGAAATTCACCATTGAAATAGAATCACAGGAAAACACCTTAACTTTTCTGGACATTTTGCTGATAAAATGCAGTAATGAAATGAAATATAATTGATATCGAAAAAGAAGAAGTCGAGAACAGGTTCAAGACGATAATATGGTCGAAAACAAAAAATTTTACGTCCTGACTTACGTTGAGGGTTTATCTGAGCAGATCAGAAGAACTATTTTAACGCTTGATGTTGACATAGCTTTTCGATCTGATAACAACAGAAGCTTTTCACAAAGGTGAAGACTACCACTCCAAAAGAATTGTGAAGTAATGTGGTCTACAAGATTTGTTGCAGGGATTGTCAGTTTACATATTTAGGACAAACAGGTCTGTATCTTAAGGACAGAATCTCCGAATATAAAAAATATTCCCTCAACATACTCAACCTTCTAAAAAAATAAAAGGAGAACAACACCGCGCTAGCGAAACATGTGTCAAATACACTTAATTTTTTCGATTTCAACATCGATTCAATAAAAATATTAGGACACCAAAATATTTTTTAAAAACGCTTACTACATGAGATGATCTCTATAAAACAAGATGAAAAATCCATTAACAGGAGAACAGACATTGATGGTTTGAATAAGTCCTATTACTATCTCATCAACAAAATAAAAGAAAAAAAATAACTTGAACTTATTATTCAAATTGAATGTCAATGTCATCTTTGAAGATATGAACAGTATAGTCAATATTTACTTATAACATATATCAGAGCGGTTTGTTCCCGATTTATCAGTTCTTTTGTTAAATTCTAGTTTGATGGTGTCCAAAAGTATTGTTTATTTCAGATCTTTCATAGTTCTGACTGAAAAACCACAAAATAGATTGTGAGTAATTGTTTTCCCTTTTTTAATATTAAATCACGTACATTTATGCTGAGCTGAATTATATTAAATGTTTCTCTCACTGTTAGTTTTTAAAATTTGTTTCTGCATTGTAGTTCAGATATTTATGTCATCATTCATTTGTTGTACAAATGTGATGTCCCATTGCATATTCCAACATAGTTTATTTATAAGTGCTTTAAAAAATCTTGTAATTCATTTTAGAGCCCTGAAAAAGATTTTAGAATGAAAGCGAAACATGCCGGCAGCCCGGCAATGGTCTGAGAGGTGATTTTTGTTCCAACAACCTGACCTTCAATCCTGTCAAGTAAATCAGTTTTTTTTTAAACGTACCATAATAACGTCATTTCTCGACTGACAGGATCATCGAAAAGTTCTACTTTTCCTCCGCCGGAGGGAAAAATACTTTTCCCTCCGGCGGAGGGAAAAGTGGTTGCTACGGAAACGATTAATTAGTTACCATGGACAAGAATAAATAATTCTGATTTAAACGTCATTATTTGAACGAACGAGTGTTAGAATAAGCCTTCTGTACTAGAATTATACATTATTTTCTCTAATTCACTGCATTCTTATCGAATTTAATGGAATATTTCCAATAACTATCATTTACTGATTTTTGCATTGAAAAATGTTGGTTGGCAGAACAGATGTCTGTATCACAAACTCAAAATTCAATAAGTGTTGAAGACGCAATTATCAATGAATACATTTAAATATCTGATTTTGGAATGAACTAGATTCCTCCAGAAATAAAAGCATTGCGATAGAAGCACGAAATAGAATAATTCCCCAGAAGTCAAAAAAATATTGGGAGAACGAATATACAAAATTCAATTAATGGACCAGGAAAAATCATCCTATTTACAATAGAAAACGTTGTTATCGCATATTTTGAATGTTTAAGCAAAATTCATGAAAGTTCAGCTTTATGGAAAAAAAAACCTATTCGATGTAATGTTGTATACTCAACCTGTAACGTTATATTGATTTCGACAAATCATTCAAAATGACAAGCTTTATTGTAAAGAAAATATATTCCAAAAAAATCTAAGGTTTTAGAATTTGAAGACATTGAACAGTTTTTGAATTTGTTGATGTCAAGTTATGTATATTATCTTCGATGTTATCTGACATTTCATAATTTTGGAATAAAATTGCAGATAATATTAATTATCAGATATTCTAGTGCATGCAGAAGAATCGAGATGAGCTGCATGATTATAAATAATCAATCATCTGCCTCTCACCTGGCAAATAAGGTTATTTCTGAAATCTTGGCTAGCTATATTCCTGCATCGAGTAGTCCAAATTTGAACGTTCCCATTATAAATACAATTTGCAAAGGTACTACAAACGTAACCACTACATACCTGGACTATCATTCCATGAAGGGATGCATTATGCATTCTACTGTAACAATCAAAGTTTTCAATAATTGTACTTTCAATGATATGGACTGAGAGTTCATTCAATCTTCAAATTATTATAGAATGAATAGAATATATCAAAACAAATCTCATTTATTTTCATAAAATCACATATTAGCACAATTGCAGTAATTCTTCTTTAGTAATAAAAAATATAAGTGCATTAATATTGTTGATGAGAATAATAATTCTCTCAATCATTTTTCCTGAACACTAATGATATTTATGCTAAAATTTTTAGGTTAGTTATATTACAATATCTTTCATCAATGCCTTTCCATAACTTATCCGTAAAGAAAACATTGTAAATAATATTCTTCATCGAAAATATTTCTAGTTATTTCAATCCTTTTGGTTATCCAATGCAGTTATTAAATATATAAATAAGTATGTGTGGATTGTACATATTAGTATTTTCGATTTTTTTCACCCTGGAGAGTTCAACAATTCTGCAAAATAAATGTAAATAGTAGTCATACGAGATGTAATAATTTTGCTTGATTCTACCTTCCATTTTATGAAACAACTTCTTCTATACTATCAGATAAGTTCGAGATAACATAGGATCTACTTGATATATTTCTATTTAGGCAAGTTCCAGGAATTTCGATATTACTATAGGTGTAGAGTAGATATTGTATTTGTTATTGTTCACGACTTGACTTCTGAGCAGAAATGAAAATAAACGATGAAGTGACAGATAAATCCGTGACGGCTGACGGAGAGTTCGGAGTACCAACATATGATAATAAAATATAACCATGAAAGCTGTGCAAATCTGATACAGTCCATTCAGGAATTATTGACATCCCGGGTGGCTTTGGAAAATCGAAATTAAGTTGGTACTGGCTCATTCAGTAACATTTTGAATTGCAGATTTCGGGTTGGCATTGGAAATGTCATTGACAGGAGGTTAGATTTCAGTTTGTTTGTGTTATTGGTTTTGATCGAAGAAATTTTGAAACTTAAAAGTTGTTTCAATTTCAAAAACACATTGATTAGTTTATTTGAAAAAAGAAGAAAGCAAGTCATTACAACCCGGATTATTAGTGGAAGAAAACCTGTGCAATACGATTTCACCTTCAAAGAATCATTGAATGATTTGATTGTTACCAGAAGCCGAGCCAAAAGCAACCAATTTATCAGCCTGGATGAAATTTGACCAAAAAGCATCTGGATTTTAATCAATCAAAGACAACATTACATAAACTTAATTGGTTACAAGTTCAAAACAGTTAATAAAAGGAAAATTCTTATTGATAAACAGAAAAATATAATAAGTTGAGTACGATTTTATGGTGAATACAGAGAATATTTGCAACAAAATGTAAAATTCATTTATCTGGAGGAAACTTGGATTTGAAAATGCCAGCATTATTCAACAGTGGACTCTAAAAAGAAAACAAAATGTTTTTCAAGTATATTCAAGGGTAAAAGTAGAAGGAGCACTATTTTGAATGCTGGATATTTGGATTTTTACTTGGATGTTTTGTTTTGACAGTGGTGATCATGAGGATTATATAAATCTATGAAGAGAGAATTATTTTATAATTGGATTGCTAAACAAAGTCTTGGCATTGCATCTATAGTTTATTTGTATTCTATATTGAAATTAAGTATTGTTATATCTGTGTTTTGTTCTTCAATGAGTAATCCAAAAATCTAATAAATTCCAATTGCTTCATAGAATTTTTACTGAGTATTTAATCGAAAAATATATTCAGAAGAGTAACTTCAAGAATTTCTTCACCTCTTACCCACTTGAAGATAATAATAGAATGCAATAAAATTTTAAAATTCACAAATTAAAAATAATTTCATGCAAAAATGCTTTTAGTGAGTGAGTTAAAGCTGTTATGGGCAAAATAATTCATGTAATTTAATAGAAACTAGTATAAAAGCATTTCAATAAAAAACAGAAAACTCGAGTACAAATAGTACCTATATTTTTCATACAAGTTTAATCAATCATTCATGTCATGAACAGTTTCAATAAATAGTGACTTTAGAAAGTAATTTACACATCGGCTGATAAATTGGTTCCAATTTTGAAAGTTACAGTACAACTGTGATGTCAAAATTTTTCATATACTGAATGGATTCTTTGAATTTTATTTCTGTCTTATTATGATATGGCTCTTCTATTCACTAAGCTACACTATTTAAATTTATCAACCAGTTTTTTCTGTTTTCTTCACCAGTTAAAATGATCCATAAGAGTTATTTGATGAGAATTTTGCAAGCAGGTTGGTATCCAGTGTCCATCAGTAATGCAACAATTTTTGAAGAGCCTTTGGTGAAAAGGAATATGCATCTTTTAATGATCTTCAATGTGTTCTTTCATGGGCGACTCTTAAATGAATAGATATATCTTCATTGGATTTCCTTGAAATGAGATAGCATTTTACTATATTTTTACGTTATATAATCTGAATTTCAATTTATGAAATCATGACTGTATGCGTCCCTTCGTAATAATCGTAATTTCGAAAATTCAGTATCTTTCGGATACAAAAATGATGAAAATAATTTAAACTGGTTATTTCTATGATGAACCATAGCAATTTTTAGTGAAATTTTCGTAACCAGAAATAAAGCCGCGACTAGACGTTCATGGCCTACTTCGATGTCAATAATTCCTGAATGGACTGTATATTCTCGTACGATTTTGTTCAGAATTTGATTGTATGAATTACAAAACGTTTAAAAAAAAATAGCATATTTCATTCGGAGTTGAAGTGACTTTTCATGGCATAAGCTCGCCATGAAAAGTGACACTTCTCCTCCTTGTGAAATAATATACTATTATCAATAAATAAGGACTCAAGCCGAAAACTCATTATGGTATTAAGAAACTATATTTTGTTATGTTTTATAGTGATTTTATTTGTTTTAACATTTCAAAATAGTTGATGTATTTGGTTTTTGAATACAAATTAAGTAGCTAAATAAAATGTACTTGATTTTTCGAGTCTTGTTAAATAAGTACTTGACTTGACATTGAGAAACAACAATTTCACATATTTTTGTGCCGAAACTTTTGAGGCATACATTACTTTAGAATTTTTCATTGTTTTCATTTAATGGAAATTCGAATGATTAGTTAACTTCTTTTTCATGTTTCAAGAACCGGACTTCGAAATCCTATCCGTGATTAACTTAAACTGTGATCCATCATTCCGTACCGCATATAGTTCTGATAGTAGAAATAGGAACCGGGACAGCGGCGGGGAGATCAGGCAGGATATCGCGTTATTTAATTTCGGCTTTGCACACCTAGAACATAAATTACCGGAAATTATGGCACGTTATTTGCCACGTAGCGTTCCCCAAGGGCTTCGTTACCAGAGCCTTCGGTCATATAAGCGGACGCAAACTAAGGAGTGTTGTGTTTGTCAGCCATCCCGGTGATAATTACTTCCAACACGCACACACGAATTATATTTTCATTTCGAATATTATCAGTACGTTTATTACAAGATTGGGTGGTGCGGTGGACGTTCCACTTGGAGTTTTTTATCGATGGGTATGCAGATGCAGCGGTAGGTTGTATCGAGCGAGCTGATTCTGAAGTTGTCTAATTTTTTCAGTGAATTGGTAATTTTGAGGTGGGATTTCACAGGAACGTATCTAGGGGGACTGAGAGAGCCTTAGCTTGGTTAGGTAGAATATGAGGGCGGTAAAATTATAAGAGCGACTGTAAAGATTTCGGGAACAGTGGCAGACCAAATTTTTAATTAAAACTGACAAAGAAACTGCTTCATCCAGAAGGAGCTGTTTAAATATTAAATTCCTTTAGGTAGAACATGGATAGTAAAGCAAGGAGTAAATGATTGAAAGTTGGAGAAAAAAAACGAAGGGTTAACAATTTTTTTTCAATAAATTTGTTAATAATGTGTTCGTCCATCGCGATGATCTATACACTCCCCAACATGTGTCGGCATTTACAGGCATTTACAGGCCTATTTCTGTTATAAACAATATTGCGAAATTATTTGAACAATCCCTCAAGAATAGAATGACAAAATTTTTCGATAAACATGGTATAATTACTGACAGACAGTTTGGCTTCGTGAAAAACCTTAATACGGAGGATGCTTTACTTGACTTTTTAGAGAAACCGATAAGAGCTATGGATAACTCAAAAAAATGCCTCGCGGTGTTTCTTGATGTAGCCAAGGCCTTTGATACTATTCCACATAATAAACTACTTCAAAGAGTGGAGGGCTGCGGAATTCGAGGGATTGCCTTAGATCTCATCGGTGATTATCTGTCGGAGAGATCACAACGTGTTGCAAATAGACACGTGAAAAGTTCATATATGGTTGTAAAGGTTGGGGTACCACAGGGAACGGTCTTAGGACCACTGTTATTCCTTATTTATATGAACAATATAACTAAAATAAAGAATTTAGGAGCTCATTTAGTCTGTTATGCTGATGACACAGCTCTAACTTTCTGTGCTGAAACCTGGGATGAGGTAAAAACCATGGCTGAATCTGGATTGAGAAAAATATATTTATGGTTGAACTACAATTTACTAACATTGAACTTAAATAAAACTAAATATATTACTTTCTCCCCATCAATTGTCGACCAGCCCTTGATTGAATTGAAACTACACTCGCCTCCCTGTAATACCCAATTATGTTCTTGCCCAAAGGTGGAAAAAACATCTTCCATAAGGTATCTTGGGGTTATGGTGGATCAACATTTAAGATGGACATAACACATCAGTCAGGTAACAAAGAGAATTAGATCATTAAGCCATACATTTTATATACTGAGAGACATTCTATCAAAAAAAAAATACTTATATTATATAACAGCCTAGCGGAGTCAATAATCAGGTACTGTATTGTTGCTTGGGGGGACGCATTTTACACTTCGCTGCAGACGTTACAGACGGCACAGAACACACTTATCAAAGTAATGTTAAAAAAAGAAAGATTGTACTAGACAAGTTTACTTTACGATGAGTCTAAATTATTGAATATAAGAGCTATTTTCATAAATCAGTGTGTTATAAGGGTGTTTAAGAAAAATACGAGTTTCAAGCAAAAGAGTACAGGAGTGACTAGATCAACACATAATTTGGTTTTTCATGTTCAATTTTTCAAGAAGTCGGTCACCCTAAGATCATTTCTATATTTCTGTCCAAAATTGTTTAATGTCATTCCTACTGAACTGAAACAGAATAAAAGATTGAATGTCTTTAAATCAAAGCTCAGGAGTTTTATATTTGAGAATCCTGAGAGGTTTGCATTCGTATAGTGTAGATTTCTGGACTACCTGCATGTCCGGATGAGTCCTTACCTGCCGTCACTGCTTTCTCCACTTGTTTTGTTTTTTTTTTTTTACAATTTTCTTCTTATTGCCAATTGTTAGTTTGTATGTACATTTCGAGGAACGTGAGGGAGTGCAATGGTAGAAACAGACATTTTGTCTAGGTACTGTTGCACATCTCTCGATGTTGTTGAATGTAATAAATAAAAACTGTGAAATTACTGTACTTTAAATGTGAGAATAAATTTTGAATTTTTGAATTTGAATTGATGCAATAAGATGGTCTATTTCTCCTAGAGGGATCTTATCTCAAGCTACATGTACTGCATGTCTCAGAGCCGCCAAAGCCCGTAGGGGCTGGTGTATTTCCAAGCATTTCCAAGCCCTCAACCCATGATGTCCCAAACATTCTCTTTGGGTGAAAGATCAGGGGATTTCGGCAGCCATGGCAAAAGATTTACTTGGGTCGCTCCGAAAAAGTTTGAACTAACTCTGGCAACATGAGATCGGGTATTATCTTGCTGAAAAATTGGATTCTCGTGCCGGTTAAGGAGAACATATGGCTCCGCTATTTCTTGAAGGTAACGCAGCGCTGTCATGTTACCTCGAATGAAGACTAAAGGTGACCTACTTGCAAGTGCAATAGCACCCCATACCATAATGCCTTCTGTCCGGTATACATGATACTCAACGTCAAACTGAGGTTCACGTTTTTCTTCCCGACGTCGTCTAGCCCTTTTTCGGCCATCGTGTGCACCTAAGAAGAATCGAGATTCATCAGAAAAGACGATCTGATGCCATTCGACATTTGAATGTTGACGTTCTCTGCACCACTATAATCGTTGCCGGCGATGCCCTACCATCAGAGGAAACACAAGATGGGTGCAATAATACTGCAGTCCAAAAGACCTTATCCGACGGTAAACCGTTCGGACATATACAAGATAGCCTTGTTCTCCTAACCACTCATCAGACAAAGGTCGAGGTGTCGCAAATCGGTCTCTACGTCTTAGACGTCGATCTTGATTTTCATTTGTGCCCCTTCGACGTCCGGTGCCTACTCTTCTTCGATTTTGGGCATTATCAAACCACGCTTGACAACATCTCAAAACAGTAGTTGGATTTCTGTTCCTACGGTTGACGATTTCTCGAAATGACAACCCCGCCTCCCATAGACCGATAATTCGACTTCTTTCGAATTCAGTTAGCTGGCAATAAATTCCGCGTACACGTACTCTAGGCATTTCAACAACAACTAAACTTCGACTTTGGATCTCTTTGAACAGCTGTAAAATTGCAAAAACTTGCAAAAAACGACTAAAATTTTCAAGTAACAAAAATTGTTTACATGAAAAAACCTTCACGATTGTTTTCTTCAAATTCAATCATTTAATCCTTGCTTTTGCTATTGTTTTACACAAAAAATCAAAATTTAAACAGCTCCTTCTGGGTGTTGCAGTTTCTTTGTCAGTTAGTATATTCTGCGAGACCAATTGAAGAAAGAAACATTTGCGGCTTTTAGCCCTACTAAACTGATGGAAACTCCTCATGAGAATGGGTCCAGCAGAAAATGATATCTTCTTCATGTGGAAGCTCATAGGCTGAATCGATTTTTCTGGAATTGTTGGTTTTATGCAGAAATTTGTCAGAATTATCGGCAGACGCGAATGCAGGAGGAATGAGTAATAAGTAACAAAAAACCGAAACGTGACATGCCTTCGGCAGGTGGCGTGAGACGACAACATAGCCGAGAGCGCAAGAAACAAATATGTGTTCCAAATATCACATGCCCGGGATTTATCGGATTACACCAGTCAAATGAAACGTATTACTTGTTCGATTAGGATTTCCTCGTATTGGTTTCATATGCATCTCTGCGGGGAACCCCTGAGGCTCGAATAGGTATCTCGTATGTTGTACGCAATAGAGGCTGATACTATATTGTGTTGTGCTAATTGCGTTTCCACCTCTGGAAAGCATTTACAAGAATAAAGAATTACAGGTTTTAGATTTGTGTTTCTTCAATAAACACTGACATGACTTTCTGGGTATCAATTCAATGAATTTTTTTCTAGAATCGTTTCTCGTAGCTAATGTCAGCACGGTTAAAGAGCTAAAAAATCCACTCTAACCGCTGCTCGTCACTTTTTTTATCACATTTATCGATCTTTGGATGAGGGACTTTACGTATGTGGTATATTCCTTGACCTCACAAGAGCTTTTGATTGTATTGCGCCACAGTTTATCATCAGTAAATTGTACCTTCTGGGTTTCAGGGGGAATTTTTTGGATTGGATTTCAAGCTTTTTAGCGAATCGAACCATGTCTGTGAAAGTTCTTGAGACATTTTCAGACAAATATGGAACTGAGGTAGGAGTTCCTCAGAGTTCTATTTTGGGACCGCTAATGTTGATTCTCTTCATTAATGATTTGCACTGTCATGTTGTTGATGAGTGTTTGGTCATTTCTGTTGATAATACTTTTGTGGTGGTCTCGGCGCCGAGCCGGGTTGAATTTCTGAATCGCTGTGAAATTATAGTTGCGGCCTTCTTTCGTTGGTGTCAAACTAATGCTCTGATTGTCAATATGTATAAGACAGAATCAGTCATATTCGAAATAAGGAATTTTCTGACAGAGCCACTTCAAGCGATTCGATAATGATATATTCTCGCACGATTTTGTTCTACAAGATGTGGAAGAATGAACGGAATAACCACACAATTAGAGAAAATTTTTGATGGTGTGAACACGTGAATCATGTTTGCGGCAAATTGAGCTCCTCATTTTACGCTATTAGACGCGTTAGCGACTCACTTCCCTTTGATGTAATTTTAAATGTATATTTAAGTCTATGTTGCAGCCATATAGCCTATAATATTTTGGTATGGGGTAGATAAGTTGAATTCAATAGATTTTTAATATCGCAAAAGAGGATAATTAGGATGATGTTCAGGCTGGGTTATTGTGATCACTGCAGACCTATATTTATTGCAAATGGTATTCTGACAGTATCTTTATTCTTAAGTCTTTGCAATATGTTAAAGAAAATGAATCACTATTTTTCAAGTGTCTAGTTTTCACGGCTACTCTACAAGAGGCTCAGAAACGTTTCTTATGCCTATTCATAGAACTACGAAATTTTAGGTTCTTCATTATACCAAGTTATGAAACTTTACAATCATTTAACAGGTTCTGGCAAAATTTTGGATAAATTAAAATTTAAAACGAAAATCAAGTCATTAATACTTTGTAGAACATACTTCAGTATTAGAGAATACTTGGATGATAATTCTCTTTTGTGAATGTTTTACATAGATTGACTTGTCCTATACATGTAATCTCACAGGATCAATAAATATTATTATTATTATAATTCAGACAATAAAATACGCTTATCCAATATTCTGATCCACCTTTTTGCAATGAACTTTTCCAAGCTTTTTTGGTCTTAAAAACTTACATTTCCGCCTAGGCTGTCACCTGTTATCTAGTATTCAAATCAATTTCTCAGATCCGAAATCTCCAATATCTTGCGAATAGAGTTGATATATTTCGTCACGGCAAAACCAAATATCAAGGCTACCCATAAAATATATGCTCTTCATGAGTATCTAGGTAACTTAAAAATTCTTAGATATCTTTGATGAAAATGCAAATTTATTCTAAAAATTGGTTAAAAATGAATCATTGAAAGTATTGCTCATTGTTAGCTACTGTAGTGGAAAACAAAAGATCTACATGGTCGCAGTTCCCAGAAGGCTAACCGAGCCACAACGACCCCAGTTCAAATAATAATAGCTACTGTAGTGACTCTGTCTGCTCACAGATGACACTAGAGCGCACCTCATAACTTGGTGGTTCGAGAACGACTCGCCAAACTACTACTATTTCTCATCTTTCTGCTAGAGATCGATTACTGTTACGGCTATACGCGAATCAAGTCATTTTTTGATGCCTTCATATGAGTGGAACTGCTGTTGAGGCAGTTCGGCCAGAAAAAAATATAATCGGAAGGCGCATTACCTGGGAAATATACGGCAGATGGGGTAGGACGTTCTATATGAGCGATTCCAGATAGGTTTTGACAGTTTTATTAACGTGAGGCCAGTCGTAGTCATGCTGTAGAATCACTTTATGGTGCTTCTGCTCGTATTGTGGATGCTTTTCGTGCAGTGCTCGGTTCGATCGCATTAATTGAAGTCGATTTCATTTCCCAGTAATGGTTTCACTTGGTTTCAGCAGCTCATAATAAATAACACGGACCTGTTCCCACCAAAGCATAACCTTCGCTGCGTAAATATTCGGTCGAGGAGACGACGTAGAAGCATAACCGGGCATTCTCCATGACTGTCATTTCTTTGGTTTGCTGTAATAGATCCATTTTTCATCACCCGCCCTGATGCATATGCTTTACTTGTTGTTGAAGCAGTTGTTCACAGGCGGTGTTCAACATCTCTTGGCCCCAATTCATAAGGGACCCAAGTATTCTGTTTTAGAATCATTCTCAATATATGGAGTCGTTCGGAAATGGCTTGGCAGGTAACTCTATTCTTGCGTTTGGTATTGAGTGGAACCTCCAATTAGCTTCTTTCATGGTTTTTGTCCTTCATGACGGTCATCAATATCGACATCACCGTATTTGAAGTGACGGAGCCAATCACGGCAAGTTGTTTCACTCAGAGCAGCACCACCTTAAACTTTCTGGAGCTCTCGATGCTCTTCTGCTGCTGCTGCTTGAAAAAAACAACACTTCCTGCAAATGACGATTATTTGGCACAAAATCATACATATTCACAAAAGTAGAGAAGGCCAGAACAAAATCACTTATGTTTTAAAATTTTATTTTAGCTTTTGGTTCATGATGTTTAGCATATGTCAAAATTGACCGGCACCCTATTGCTGGACTTGGAGTCATCTATCGACAGCAGGAACTTGTTTACCTAATATGTGATCGGGTACTTGTGTGATAACTGCCTTTGATTTGAGATTTGTTCATCAGGCGAAATGTGGAATGTCATCATTTACTAAAATAGCAAAAAAAAGCTGGCGTGCACCATATCTGTCAACCACCCTTCGCAAAAGGCGCATTTGATAATCTGAATCTTGAAACCCCCCCGAAACTGAAACTTATCTTCGCTCGTGATTGGACCAATAGACTTTCTTGTTCAGGAGGTCTACAAAAAGGAAAAATTCAGAGGAATTAGCCGGTGACAATTTTTCTTCTAGGCTACTACTGCCTGGTCCTATATATATCATATCATAAATTTTTGAAACTGTAAAATAAGCGATTTAATTTGTTTCAGAAATTTTTATTATTTGCTTTAAAAAAAACACAAGTTTGTATTATAACTTCAAAACTAATTCCAATGAGAAACAAATTATTACACCAATGGATTCTACTGAAGGATGTGCCTGTAGAATGTCGGTATATTATATCTTGGAAACAGTTGAACTTTCAATGTTGCGGTTTTCACCAAATTATTTTTTCAAAAATCGAGCAAAAAAATCTGTCATTCATTTCTTTCTAGCTCAAAGGAATTCTGAGATCCCCTCACTAGACATCAAAGTCGGGACACCGAATACATTTGAAAACTCAATTTAAAAGACCCTATATTTATTTATCTGAAGTCTAAATCTAAAAACAATTTCAACACTAAATAGCGATAATTTTAAAATGAAAATTTTTTATTGTTTCAGCATTGGTTACCGAATTCCACTTCAACTCTACCAGCAGGTGCCATCGACACCAGCTATGATAGCCTCTACCTTATCGAAATCTTTATGTAGATGCTATTTCCTACAATCATTTCTCGGGATCATTCAATTTACCTCAATCAAAATTCAATTAAACCCATTCACGGACACTATAATTGAGTATAATGTGATGCAGCGAATTCGTTCCACCTTCTAATACGTTTCATTAAAAATTAGGCATGGGCATCTAACAGACGTAACTTCATTCAAATTCACTTTAAAATATGGAATATTCATGAAATCCCATGAGAAATTTGTTGTTCCTATATACTCCAACAATCAAATAACCAGTTGAATTTTTCGAATCAAGACTGGCCAAAAAAACCCAAGAAGAATAAAAACAAGACAGGATACAATGTGAAAAAGTTGCAGAAAAATCTAGGGGAGCAATGAATTCCACACAGATAGTTTTGATCACTCCAGTATTGAAAATACTTCGCATTTCATTACTTTTTGAAGTCATCTAATGAAATGTGAAGTATTTTCAAAAATCCTTCGAACGAAATGATTCTTGATCAAGAATCTGTTCATTTAATATTGGTGTACAACTTTGCTTCCGTCGTTTGGCAAAAAATGGGTGTTGCGGGGATCAAGGGGATAAAACGCTCAAATGAATTTAGGTTTTCCACATTAAAGGCCGTTTTTAAAATACTAAAATAGCATTTTCATTATCTCATATCTCGAATTCAATTTAATAAAATTGATTCAAATTATGTTAATTCTTATCAACTAGCACGTGACTGCGAACGCCAATCAGGGCAATTTGACGTCATAGCACTGGAATGTTTAGAACATAGAGAAACTAATCTTATCTAGAACTAGTTTATCTATGGTTTGTAACGTCAGATGATATAATCAAACTGACTTGACTGTCAATATCAGCTGATATCAGTTCAGTTTGACAGACCGTTAGCATGTGATGACCATAGATAAACTAGTTAGTTTGTCAATGGTGGAGACTCTATTATGCAGTGGGGTCACCATAATATCGTGACAAAATGGAACGTTTCAGCGGGAATTTTGAAAACTTTTTTTATTTACGTATTTTTTATTGGTATTTTCTTTATTTGTCCATAAAATATTTTTGTTCGTGTTTATATAGAGCTTATCTACAAATTAAAAGCAATTTAAAATATAGGCAACATCCCTATTGAAGTGTATGGGATATTATGGGTAGACTGCGTCGAGTTTATTGTATTGATTTTACTTAGTGCGAAAGAAAACATCAATAAACACAATCAGTCTGGATTTTTACTTATCGTGAAAAAAATTGGGTCTTCAAATGGACCAACAGAATTCGTGTTTTAACCAATTCGGATGTGAAATTTGCCACTGAATCCGAATCTGCAATAAAAAAGATGGGTTTGCATTTGAAATTTCAAAGTTGGGCCTCATATCTCGTATAAGACCCTTTTGGGTCCAAAATCTGATGGGCAAATTCGTTCCTCGGGCGAAATTACTAAAGACCGCCAGTAACAGAATTCCGATTTTCCACCCGTGCGCGAAATAAATTCACCGTTTCCAGACTTTTGAACCACCCGGTATATATCCGAAAAAGTTTCTTCATAATGGCCATTTCAAATTTTAGAAAAGTTAATTTTATCACCCTATATAATAAAAACGGTTGAATTTAGATCGTTGATGGAATGAAGCATCACGAATTCCAGGACATATAAAAAATTCGAGCAAATTAATCGAAAGGCAATTTCCCTTTAATGCGGTGCGTGGTCCTTTTGATCTCAATAAAGCAGACATATTTGCAGAACCTCTAATCACAATTTGCCCAGTAACTAACTTAATCTCAGCATTCAAGATTTGGAAAGAGATAAATAAATAAATTTCAATTTTCTAAGTCTTTCAGTTCGAAACTTATCGTGTATACTGTATACCGTGGGTTCCCAACCAGTGGCCCGCAGAAGCCAAAATATGGTCCGCGAATGGTTCACAGTTTTTCATTTAATATCCACATAATCTTATATGGAATATATTCGCATAAATAAGAACGCACTGTATCATACATCGCCAGGCATTAGCTTCTGATACTCTTTCTGTGTGCCACAATGATACGCTGCAAATGGCCATAAAAGTTGTCAATGTTATAAATAGCAGTGCCTTAAATACATGCCTCTTCAAAAAATTATGCACTGAAATGGACTCTGACCATGAGGATTTCTTTTTCACACAGGAGTTCGATGGATAGCCAAAAATTAATATGTTGGGAAGATTATATGAACTAAGAGCAGAGGTTGAGATTTTTTTGGTTGACAAAAAATGAATGATTTATTGAAACAGTTCACTGATGCGACAGGTCAGATGAATTTGGCATATCTTGTGGATATTTTTACACATTTCAATAAATTGAGTATGTAACTGCAAGGTTCCGGAAATGAAAAATTATAAAATTTCGCCAATATATTCATTTTCGAAGATAAACTTCTTTTATTTGCAAATTTCAGATGTGGATGCGTAAAATTGAAGAAAATAATTATTCTGCATTTGCGACATTGGAGGCATTTGTGGAAGACCTGAAAAAAGATGAGGCAAATTTAAAGAAAAACATCAAGTCACATTGACAAATGCTGATTGATGAATTCAATCGTTACCTACTTCCCCGAATATACCTCAGAAACTGAAGTTGAACAATACTAATTCATAACCCTTTTAGCACGGACGCTGGAGAAGTAAAGAAGAAATTCAGGAAGAACTAATTGAATTTCAAAATGATAGAAACTGTAAGGATGCTTTCGAATCAAATTCACTCGAGTCGTTTTGGTATGAAAAAGCAATTTCTTATACCTAACTTCCAGAAATTGCCTTGCGCTATTTTATGTTTTTTTTTGAACGACTTATTTGTGTGAACAAGGATTTTCTGCTTTGTTGGTAATTATAAACAAGGAATCGTTTGAAAGTGACTGATGATTTGCATGTAGCTTTGAGTAACAATATTAGTCCTAGGACTCCTAGGATAGCCGAACTTGTGAAGAAGATCCAAGCTCAGATATCACATTGATATCTATACAAAAATACAGAAGTTTATACTAAAAATATTCTCTCAATTATTATTATTATTATTATTCTCTCAATTGAAGGTTCACTTCGATTATAACAGTTTTTTTTGTACCAACATAGTGGTCCCTGCTAACAAGAATAATATAAAAATGGTCTCTGGCCAAGAAAAGGTTGGGAACCCCTGCTGTATACGGACGTACGGGCAACTAGACATTGAATTTAAGGACGGTTACGTCGAAGCTTATGGTTTGAAACCATTCCTGGTTCAAAATTCGAAAAAAAAGACATTGTGACGAAATGGAAGAGCGATCTGATCGGTGAACGAGCGCTCAAAAATTACCATAAATTAGTAGAATATTCACGCTGACATGCCGATGATGCGGACATAGGGTAGATACAACCAGTTGGACAAGCACAAAGGGATAGGACGCTATCATACCTCATCGAAATCATGAATATGTCGAACAAATTACCAGTCAAGACTTATAACGGTGCAGTAAACGATCATAATCGGTTTGATAGGGACAACTTTTCATAAGGTGAAATGAATATGTAACATTGAGCCGACGTATTTTATTCAAATTTGAGGCGTATTCTCGAACTAGCCAAGATGTGTTGGTTCAGGTGTAGCTCCCACGGTTTGGAGCACCTGGACTTGCGGTATGTACCATCTGCTACCCCCATGAGGTGGCGTTGGTGAGATCGTCACCTTGGGCGCTGACCGCACCCGTGGAAGTGTACATCCTATGATAATGGTCAATTTCTTCGATGGTAGCGTGGAGTACCTTCAGTGATGAGGCTCAGATCGAAGGGTAGGAAGGTATAGTGTGTTCAGGGCGGCTGTGAAAAATCGAAATTGTGTTGCTCCCTCAGTTATATTTTAATTAGCAGAATTCAAGTTGGTATTGACAGATAATACCATAGAGTAATAAACATAGATAGAGTGTGTAAACGCAATTTTTACATGTCCCCAACATGGTTAGATTATGTTGTCAGATTGTTATATATTTTCAAATTCACAATTTTACTATATCGTTCTGAATGTATATTATATAGAATGACATATAAACACTATGCTTCAGGGAATAGAGGCTCACTTGTGATAGGAAAAAAAAACTGGTACTCTTTTTTCTAAACCAAGCTTTCGCAATACTTTATTGCTTTTTCAGGGTGTCTTAAATAAACAGATACAAAATACACCCTGAAGAAGCAATAAAGTATTGCGAAAGCTTACCACTTTTTTTTTCCTATCACAAGTGAGCCTCTATTCCCTGAAGCATAGTGTTTATAATTAAAAAGGCTCTTATCTCAGACTACAATAGTACGAATGAAATATATATTTATTTGAGTGATTCCCGATTGAATATGCAAATTTGAATATTTGGAATCCGATAGTTCTCCTTATTGTCGAATTTATAATAAGCAGAATATTCATTATTTTCTGCATCTACCTTCTCAAATCCAAGGTTTGGCAACTTTTGCTCTCCTAGTGTCATCGATTGTTTCACGTCGTTTGGCGTGCTTAAAGATTGTTTTCTGAATTTCATATATATTTAGGCATTAATTTCAATATTTTTCGAGTTAATATGAAACGTTGTTTCACTATGAGACATAAGAAGTGCGTTCTTTGAGGATAAACTCACGAATTGAGAGAAATATCGTATCACTTATATGTTTTCATTTCCGCACGCTTCATGTCAAATTTGATAGTTCATGTTGGGGACAAAATTTGCTTATTGAAATGACATATGCTCCTTCTATTTATGTTTATTACTCTGAAGAAAATACATATTTTGAAAAATCACCAAATACATTTCTAGGTTATATTTATATATTTTATTTCAATGATAAAACCACAGTAATTTTTTGTGATATTTTGAAACCAGAAATAAAGCCGTGACTGAACTTCCAAGGCCTTCCTCGGTACCAATAATTCCTGAATGGACTATAACCTGAAAGCAGCATTACGCAAAGTAGCCCAGATAATGCTGGATACTTATATGTGATAACTTTCAGATATTTTAGTGGTACTCTTACAAGAATTCACAAATTTCAGGAACAAAATGACATAAAATGGAGGGTGCTCTGGTGAAATTAGGGTTTGAATTCTTTAGGAAGAATCTGTCGAATCCATTATCTTGAACATAGAAATAACAATTGTCCTGAAACAATAGGATCGAATGAAAATATACCGGGTGAGTCAATAGTGCTCGATCGGCCGATAACTCATGAAAATTTTAGGATAATGGGAAAATTTGAAAAATTAATCTTGTGGATTTTCGTGGATAGTGTTAGCTTTGTACTCAATTATCTCAAAAATGGTACATTCTCTGAAAAAAAGAGAATATTTTTTTTAGTGAAACTTTGTTGATTTCGGAAATTGAATAATTTTCTCGGAAAAAGAACATTGGTGGAGATTTTTTATTGGAAAAAGGTCATTGCACCCCTATATCTACGCCACTGGAGAATTTTGGTAGAAGAAACCCAGCTAATTTGAAACATTACATCATCTAGACTTCAATACCTAAAAATTAAAACAATAAGTGAGATAATACTAGTCATGATTAAAAAAACGAATTGTTTTTCAAACTTCAACACCCTGTATCTCTAAAAATGAAGCTTGTTAGGATATAAGAACTTTTTTCGATGATAAGAGTAGTTCTATCCGACTCCAGAGTTATTGAACTAAAATCTGGACTTCCCTGTATTTAGTTGAATAGAAAGCGACAGAAATTGATGATACAATACAAATAAAAACTCGATATAAAGCTGGAAGTTCGAAATATTCATATCGAAGAATCGCTTATCTTACCCTAACGATGCCATTTAATCGAATTATCACATCATCGTCTAGAATTCGAAACTCCTTTTCAATAACGATTACGAGTATCGATTTGCAAACATAACCAAGAAAAAAAATCCCCATTTATCAGCTCCACAACAGCAACATTCGTATTGAATACTAATCTTCAATATTCCTCAAGGAAGTCGACAACTATTGAAAAATCTCTTGTTAGTCATTCTGGTTCCCTTAATTGCATTCAAATTCATATGCAAATCCATTTGTAAACTATCAACAAGACAAACCAGACTCGATGTAATGAATTTACATGAAAAGCCTCTTTAACCCATTCGCTTTGGAGCAATTCTATCTTCGAGAATGTCTTCACGCAGTATATGTTTATTTCAGAAAGGAGTTATGTAAATTGAAAGAAAAGGGGCTCCGTGGTGTCTTCGCCCCATTTATATGCTCATAGTATTGCAAAAATATGAGAGGAGCTGATAAGCTTCCCCTTATTTATAGAAATTGTTACCTTCATGAATTTTTGTGATGTTCTATGAATAGGCGAATCGAGTTTATATTATTTGTTTTCATGGAACAAGACAAGTGTGGAATTCTAGAAGATAAGAAATGTTGTCACTATTAGAGAGATTCTTAAGCTTGAAAGTTAGAGTTAATGTAAACCTATCATTTAAAAATTCAAATTCATAATTGACATTTGCTGAGACGCCAAATTCACGTAAGATGCGCCCTCTCCCTGAGGATTATGCGTGTTTTGCTCCGAGATCGCTGGTGGACTCTTAGTTAAGCAATCCAGTGATCTCTGCCCAAGACACCCTCTCACACAATAGTGCAGAGGTGACTCTGCTTCAACGCGAGACCCTCATAAACTCGTCGGGTCTGTAGTAGAGTCTGGCGCGACGCCATTAAAGCCACCGCTAGAGCAGACACTAGAGTTACTACAGACAAATGAAAACTCCACTGAATAAGTCCCGGACCTAAACAGTGGAAACACATTTCTTCTTAAAAATTCGATTTTGTTCGACAACATAGTCATCTTCAAGATGACTCCCCTAATTTTTTAATACCTTTTCTCCAGAAATATTAGTCTCGTTGGTTGTATTCATTCTCGTAATCTGTTAATATTTGCCCAGAGGATGAGAGACAAAAATAATGTGCGGCGTTACCAGAACGATTGAAGGATCAGTAAAAGTTAGCAATATTACAATGATCCGTCGAAAGGTCGTACTTTACGAGTCTTTTTTTGAAAAAGTCTGCTCAACAATCTTTCCCTTGATTTAAAACTTTTTAAAAACAGAAAAAATCAAGTAACATTAAACCATTTTTCCATTCGTGATATTTTCAATCAACAGATTGAAGATTTTCATCTTAATCACCTCAGAACATCAGCTCAAGAACATAAATCGTCAGGTTGCGATGATATTATCACATATAGGTGGTGAGTAAGTGGAATTTATCTTCTCCCTGAAGCCTGTAATTACAGTCACTATGCAGAATGATACTGGCAGCATCTAATCGGGGAGCATCTGTGAATTTTTAATTTTCGAATGATTTCCTCAATTTCGAAATGATAGTATAGCAATTTGTATATTTACTTGGTGATTCTACTTGAGATAATCAACAGGCATGATTGTTGACTGTTTTGCTGTAAACTGTAGACAGAGACGTATTATCGAATCTTCCCAAGTGATAAAACATTCCAACTTGAGTAGAAACTACGAGGTTTGATATGACTGATTTGTTATAAAACACTACATATAAAAATGATATTTGACTGGTTTTTCATCTGAAATAAGATAAAACACCATCAGAAACCAAATGGAATATGAAAAACCGACCTTGGGAATATTGTAATTTGCATTTGAACATACTTCTTCCATTTGTGTAGTTGAAGAGTTAAAAATGTTTCCCTAAACAAAGTTATACGAAACGCTTTAAGACAAATTTAGAATTATACTGACCACTTATCTCAAAGGAGTTATGATTACGTGATTAATTTATTTTATTCCGAACGAACAAACTGTATATACATGTGAAGTACTTGCAAGTGTTCAAAAATACAAGTATAACGCAGAAGTAAACAAAGAATTGATTATTTATTTCTCAAACAGATTACAAAATCTCTTTACATGAGAAACACAATGACTCATTCAATCTATATCGAAGTTGAAATATTGAAAAAATAAACCTTGAATTCAACTAAACCAAATTATTTAAGAAAACAGCAAGATTACAAACTCAAATTAATCGAAATACTCGTGTCCGAAATACAAATTTAAGCCATTGTAAAATATCCTAGGAGGTTGGTCAAAGCGGAGTTCACACATACAGAGTACTTGGTTTGTTATCTTTAACTTTTTCACAACTGGTGAACAGTAATTGAAAGCTACTGTCGGGGGCATATCGAAGAGAATATTCAGTTTAGTGGTTCGAGGAGAAACTCATTAGATTTCTCAGGTGTGGAGTATTGTAGTGCTGGTTAAAAATCTTATAACACATCTTCACCATGTCGTGTAGTCGTCTGGTCTCAAGTCCTGCTATCCCAAACTCCTTTCTCAGTCTGGCTGATCTCACCGTATTATAATCTGCATATATCCCATATTTCCTATAATACAAAAATCTCAGAAACTTGTTTTGGACTTTTTCTAGTGTTGACTTGTATATTAGAGGTGTAGGATGCCACACAGTGGATCAATATTCAAGTTTGGGTCTGACTATCGTATTATATAACATAAGGGGGAGATACTGAAGACCACTCGAATTACAGACCAATTTCTGTGCTGCCGGTATTTTCGAAGGTGTTTGAAATAGCACTGAGGAAACGCCTGGTCGACTACTTCGAGGATAATTCACTACTTCACACGGCTCAACATGGCAGTATAGGTCAACAATAACTGCAATGCTTGAGGTCCTCGATACAATATTAGATGCATACAATGATTCAGAAGAAGTAGAAATGACATCTGTAGACCTAAGTAAAGCGTTCGATAGTGTCTGTCACGAACTACTGCTGGAGAAACTCCATTATTATGGTATACGAGGATTGACACACAAACTTATTCAATCCTATTTGACGAGTCGGTACCAGTCAGGGAAGTGGAATGGATGCAGATCTGATCTCATAAAGGCAGAGTGTGGTGTCCCCCAGGGATCAATTTTGGGTCCGATATTTTTCATATTGTTTATGAATGATATATTTTACAACATAAATTCTGGTATGTGCAGCAGTTATGCTGATGATGTAGTGATTCTGAATAGGTCAGACAGTAGAAGTGATCTAAATGACAGAACGAGTGTTAGTGAAGTGGACGCACAAAAGTGGTTTTCTGCCAATGGATTACTGATGAATTCGAACAAAACTCAGAAGCTGGTGTTCACAAAGAGAGAGCAAACTGATTCATCGTTATTATATTTGGGACTCGAATTCCAACCGTCATTAAACTGGAGCAAGCATATAGACAACCTATGCAAAAAATTGTCTACTTCCATCTTCCTAATCAGAAGAATGAGTCAAATAACAGACACCAACATCGCGAAGCTGACTTATTATTCAAGTTTCCACAGTGTGGCTACATATGGTATTCTGCTTTGGGGGCAATGTGCAGATTCTCAAAAAATTCTGTTGAAGCAGAAAAGTGCCATAAGGGCTACATATCAGATGAAGACCACAGACAGCTACAGAGAAATTTTCAAGAGAGAGAGAATACTTTCCATCACATCATATTTTATACTCACCTGCGTTAAATATGTTCACCAACACCGGAACAAATTCCCAAAAAATTTTTTTTATCATAACTACAATACCCGGGAAAAAAATAATTATGCTCTTCCGTACTCGAGAATGAAGAAAACGCAACAAGGTCCAAATCATACCTGCTTAAAACTTTACAATAAGCTTCCCAATGATATAAAAACGTCGAATCTTTCTGCGTTCATTAGAAGGGTGAAGAATTTGCTATTAGAAAACTTGACTGAATTTTTAAACTAATTGTTTGTCATTGAGTGTTATATATTTATTGCTGTGTTCACGTCTTTTACATTTTATGTTAGTATATCTATATATTTGTGTATATATTTATCATCTTTTTTGACAGGCCATATAATATTTTAATGGCAAATATTTGTACATGTGTTTCTGTAGTTATAACATGTATAAATAAATTTATTATTATTATTATTATTATTATTATTATTATTAATCATAGTGTCCAAATTTCTGAAATCCCTGCAATGCCTCATTACAAATCCCAAACTGCGGTAAGCCTTTGCTGATATACTCTCGATGTGATCCTTGAAAGAGAGTGTGTTATTATACTCTATGCCCAAATCTTTGATTTTATTAACTCTTCTTAGTTCTTCTCCATCCGTGTTGTACCGATTCTGTACCATTTCCTCTTTTCTGGTGCAGTATAAGACGACACATTTCGACTTATTGAAGGGTAAATCATTTTTGACACTATGCAGGATTCATTTTTGCAATCGGTTCTAGAGGAAGAGGAAAAAATAATTCCATGTGGCTATTCCATCTTGAGCAGTACCTTTTTTCTCAACTACTTTATGAAACAAGAACACGAAATTGATTGATGTGATGTGATTGTTGTAATTCATGAAGCTATCCTCCATTTAAAAGAAGAAAGGGTGCGACAATAAAATTATAGACCGATTGCAATTAACCAAGTTCATCTTAAAATTTTGAAACCATAATAAAAACAGAATAAATAAATAAATTGGATGGAAAAGAAAAAGTATTTCAACAAAAATCCATATGGTTATAGATAAGGAGTACCCCTTCTGCACTCATAGAGGCGTTAACTGGAATTATAGATCCTATGGACGGTGGAGAATTTGTGAAGATGCTCAACTTTGACCTGAGCAAAGTATTCGATACTACGAGTATTACTCATGATCTTCTACTGAAAAAATAACACGCTTATGGTTTCAGAGGAAATGTGCTCACATTGCTAGAGTAATATGTGAGCAAAAGAAAACATACTCGAGTGAAATGGTATCTTCTCAACAGAGAAGGGAGTTGAATATGGGATACCTCAATGATCCGTACTGGGTCCATTATTTTCCTTATTTACATTAATGAGCTGATCATCTTATCCTCTAATATCTTATGCTAGTTTTTTGATGATACATATATAATTGTGCATTCATGGTACAAAAAAGAATCAATTGAGGGAGTTAAACCAGCTATACAAGAAGTTGAGAGATGGTTTTTGTCGATTCCACTGAAGTTGAATTCAAATAAAACAGTAAAGTTGGAGGCAGGAATCAAAATGAACAATACTCAAATTGAATTGAGCTACGCATGTTGATTATGTTTGTGGTAAATTTTATAAGAATCTGTATCTTTTGAGAAGACTGAAGAAATGTGGTACTGAAGATATGGTCAGAACAGCCGATTTTGCAAGTATAAGAGCAGGTAGGGTTGTATTCTTTCACCACACTTGTTCAATATATAATAATAATACTTAATAATAATACTTTATTGCCATAACAAAGTGTTACATCATTTATTACATTGTGTAAAAGGTGAGCAAATCACTAAAGCGATATCTTCCTGCCTAACTCAAAAATGTGTGAAAACAAGATATGACGAGACCCATTGCTTATAGCCACTAATTTAATAACAGAAAAAAATCCGACTAGGGATACAGGAATGGAAAGAAAGGAGAAGGGAAAAGCGAAATTGCACGGCGCGATGAACCCACCTTTATAACAAAGTTAAGTAAGTACTTCTTAAGAGCAATCCTAAATGATGAAAAACTAACACTTCGAGTGATAGAAGGAGGACGTTTTCAGAGCTGGGAGAACCTCAACGAGAAATTGTTGGACATAATACTGATCCTATGTGCTGGTATCCTGAGAGAAGTATTGGAATGGGCTCTAGTAGTATAAAACTCACCACCTAGACCCCGAAGACCCTCGCTCACGAGCTCTCATAACACTTTGAAGCCCAACAACAACAGGCGCCAAAAGTATATTTAAAGTATATACTTTTAGGAAATTTTCAAGGAAGTAATGAAGAACATTGAAGAGGGCTGACGGGGCGATACTTAACAACATAAGATAAGATATGCTGACGACACGGACATATTTACAGAGAGTGAGGAATCCTTGAAAAAGATGGTAGATGCTGTCTAGAAGAGATGGAAAGAATATGCCATACTAATCAAAATAGAAAAGACAAAGGTAATGGTAACCTCGAAAACCCATAATAAAACAGCCAACATGGTTCCAGAGGGCCCGTGCATAGAAGAAGTGGAAAAAATCAAATACTTGGGATGCTGGATGACTGACAGTCTAGACCAAGATATCGAAATGACATCAAGAATATAATATGCTTGATCAGCATTTGTGATAATGAATCCTCGCACATGAAACCTACGTCATCGGATGATTGAATGCTATATATAATCTGGTCTTTCATATGGAATGCAAGCCTGGACACTCAAGTTGGTAACTCTCTTCCACAGAATGCCTTATATGTCTTGGAAAGATATTGCATCTAATGAAAGGCTGCTAGACAGTGTTAATTATTAATTAGTGATGCACAATGCAAAATTTCTTGTCTTGTTCAGCAGTATATTTACTTCTTACTCTAATTAATTTCTTGCTGGTTTATTTCTTGTCTTTCGAGCAAGAATCTTGCTATTTTATATTCTTACTGACTTGGGGAATCCCCAGGTCGAATCGCGTCATATGGAAGCAGTAGCGAGTATGAAAATACTATTAGGAATATGGAGAAAACTATTGTTGGAATGAATTCTCAATCAAAATAAAAACCGTTTGAAGATGATGGTCGTAAATGCGTACCAAACGATGAGAGTGAACTTGGAGGGGACAAATACTGCACTTAGTCAATGGTTGAAATAGGTGTGAATTTATTGAGCGACAATTTGGAAACGAGGGGTTTCGAACTGAATGACAATGAAAATAGAACTGAATTTGATGAAACCATAATTAAGCCGTTATCTGCAGCCAGAGACAATAGTTATTTGTTTTACTATAGGCAGCAAAGTAGTAGATTGACTACCGCGGCTGATAGTTCATAGCCAAGCGTAGTGAGGCTAGGAATTTAGCCAAGGCAGTCAATCTACTTTGTTACCGAGTTGGACAATTATGATTTTTTCTCCGAATGTTTATAAGTAATGATATATCGTCGGCTAAGAGTGTAAATCTGCTAAGTCCATTTTGAACAATTTCACAGGAGACCAAAAAAACCGTACAGTACAGTGTTATAATAATAATAATAAGAGAGTTTATTCATGAAAATACATTCAATAGAGTTTATTGAATGTATTTTCATGAATAAACTGAGAGTTCATGAGAGTTTATTCATGAAAATACATTCAATAGAGTTTATTGAATGTATTTTCATGAATAAACTCTCTTATTATTATTATTATAACACTGTACTGTACGGTTTTTTTGGTCTCCTGTGAAATTGTTCAAAATGGACTTAGCAGATTTACACTCTTAGCCGACGATATGTCGGATATTCTATAATAATTATAGTTTGACAACTTATGAACTGACTTATACTTTTAGATAAACGCTTCATTGACGGTATAAACACGAAAATTCATATCCGACATTGTCAAGAATGGCAAAAGATGTTTTCAGCTCGACTGCATAAAAATATGGCGGACGAAGAAGATGTGTTGTCGGATGTCTCCGATAAAAATGATAGAGATTTACAATATTTTAAATGTTGTGCTACCAAAAACTGTAAGTTTAAAGTGTGCATACAGTGTTTCGCGATATTCCATCAAGCCTGTGCGAAAAAGAACCCAAATCTTAAATATCTAACGGGAAATAAAGTGATTTGTTGTTACGGATCAAGTGAAACTAAAGAAAAACAAACTGAGGAGATGAAATCCGATAACAACGCAATGGAGATAATATATCTCAAGGAATTGCTGAAAGAATCAAGGGATAAGAATGAAATATTGAAGTTCAACAATTCTCTACTGATAGATAAGATTAAAACTCTTGAAAACATCAAAACAAAGGTAAACATGAATGAAAAAATACCATTAATAAGGTTAACAGAAGATGAGTCGAAAACGCAAACACCAAATACAGGAACAACAGAAACCTATACATATGCAAGAGCGACTAGATCAGCTACTGGACAACAGAGGGCTCCACAAGAAAATCTGCAATCAAGAAAAATTTCGAATCATAGACCTTTGAATACGGAAACATCAATCGCAAATGAAAATGACAATCTAACCTCCAATTTTGATAATCAAAACACAACAAACATTATAAATAGGACAGTACAAAACAATCGGAATGAAAGAGAAGAATTCACTGAAGTTATTCGTCGTAGAAATAATCGAGTTAAATACCCAAGAAAAAACATAAAAAATCTAGGAACTGCTGAAGTTTCGGATGAAGCAAATAAAACTGGCTTCTCGGGAGGTGAACGAAAAGTGTGGCTATACGTCTACCGTGTGAAAAGAGTTGCAAATGAAACTCATATTAAGGATTATCTTTCGAAAAAACCTGGATTCCATGGAGATTCAATCACGGTCAAAGAAATTCCAAGTGACGAAAATCAACTGAAGCGATTCGTTGTTACGGCTCCTCTTGAAAAGAAGGATGAAATGTACAAACCGGAATTTTGGCCTAAATACGTAGCTGTGAAGCGGTTCGACTTTGAGCGTCATCGTCAATTTCTCAATGGACAAAGTGCACATTTTTTATAAAGAAAAAAACTCCAAAGGTTACAACAACAAAAAGACAAAATACATATATATCATCTAGCCTGATACTTCAAAACTTACAGTCAATTGCAAATTGTATAGATGAAGTAGGTGTCTTATTATCTGATAATGCAGACTGTATTGCATTTGCAGTTACTGAGCACTGGCAAACGGAATATCAATTGAAGGCATATATTATCCCCAACTTTAAATTGGCAGCATATTTTTGTAGGGAAAAAAATGAACATGGTGGTGTTGGAATCTACATCAGAAATGGATTCGAATTCAATGTGAAATATGAAATCAATAAAATCTCTAAAAAGAAGGTATTTGAATGTGCAGGTGTTGAATGCAGAATTGGCATTGAGAACTATATCATCGTGAGTGTATATCGTTCGCCAATAAGAGAAAACTTAAACGAGTTTTACCAAAAGCTAGAGACATTACTAGAACTGTTAGTGAATGAGAAGAAAATCATCCTCATTGCTGGTGACTTCAATGTCGATCTAAAAGGCGATGCTGTAAATATTCACAGAATGAACCTGTTATTAAATGGATATTCATTTACTTTTCTAGTGAATGAGTACACAAGAATTGCTGATAAAAGTAAGTCATGTTTAGATAATGTTTTTACTAACTGTATTAACATAGATGAAGTGAATATTATGCAGACTAATATCTCTGATCATATGGGAGTCAAAATAAATTTCTCAACAAATACAAAACAAAATAAAATATATAAAACCATCAGATTATTCTCCGAAGAAAATAAAATTACATTCAAAAAACAAATAGCAGAACAAGATTGGTCGAACATATATAACATCGCTGCAAGTGAAGTAGACGAACAATGGAATCTTTTTGTCAATACCTTCATAATGCATTTTGATGAATGCTTTCCACTCAAAAAGAAGTGTGTCACCGGAAAATCATTAAAATTCAAACCCGATCAGGAAATACTGGATTTCAAAAATAGATTGAGTATATTAGGGATTATTATGCATTATCATCCTGAACTAAAATCAATTTATAATGAAACCAAGAAAAACTATCAAAAATTACTGGCAAAGAAGAGAACTGAAAAATATGAAATCAGTATATCCCAATCTGATGATAAAATGAAAACAATGTGGAATATTTTCAATGAAATTACGGGTAGAGATAAAGTAAATGACACTTTCATTAGTGGAAATCCTGAAAGAGTTGCTAACATGTTTAATGAATACCTAACAACAAATGTACCTACTTTGCCCGTAAACATATCATCATGTGATATCCCAAGAACTTCACGATCGATATTTTTGACACCTGTTACACCTAGAGAAATAGAAGAACTGAATAAACTAATTAAAAATAAACATTCTAGTGGAGATGATGACATACCTATTAGTTTGATAAAATTTTGTATACAAAATCTAGCAGAAGTACTATGCTACATAATTAACAATTCCCTCACATATGGTATTTTTCCTAATCAATTGAAGATATCTGTAATTACACCAATTTATAAAAAAGGTGATCGCGAGTCGATTGGAAACTACAGACCCATCAGTGTACTACCAAGTTTCTCAAAATTTTTCGAATTGGCAATGTGTAACCGTCTAGTTAACTTTCTATTGGTGAACGATATACTAAATGATAACCAACATGGTTATATAAAAGGAAGATCGATAATGACTGCTACTATTCAGTTCACTGAAAATATAATCAAATCGTTCGAAAATAATGATATACTTCTAGGAATATTTTTAGATCTATCAAAAGCGTTTGACTGCCTAAATCGACCACTTTTGTTGGCAAAAATCGAAGCTTATGGAATAAGGGGAACTGCTTTGAGATGGTTCGAATCATATCTGAATAATAGAAAGCAGAGGGTTAAAGTTATGAAAAACGGAAAAACTACAAAATCTGACATAAAAACCAATTATACCGGTGTACCTCAAGGAAGCATATTGGGCCCTATTTTGTTCATTTTGTTCACAAATGATATGGAACGAGCATTGATGTCCGATTCGAGTCTTCTCACCAATTATGCAGATGATACAAATTTGTTGGTTGCTGGATCTACCTATCCAAACTTAATAAATGAAGCCAGTACTTCGTATGATAAAATCGAAAACTGGATTGAAAGGAATGGTCTTCTTTTGAGTCAGGAGAAAACTACCACTATTCTCTTTAGAACCAAACAACAGAATATCACAACACCATCTCAGATACAACTGTCAAATTTGAGCATCACACCTGAACATTGCACTAAATTTCTTGGTATGCAAATTGATGAACATCTAAACTGGAACAACCACATTATAATTACAGGAAAAAAACTAAATTCAGTCAGCTATAGTATAAGAATAATTAGTAAATATTTAAATGAAAATTGTTTGAAAATTTTTTATTTCACTAATTTTGAAAGTTTAATGAGGTTCGGTTTGATTTTCTACGGATCGGATTCAGGAGTGTTGGAGATTTTCCGTATACAAAAGAGAGTCATAAGAACTATATTTGGACTCAAATACAGAGAATCATGTAGAGGTTTATTTAGGAAAAATCAGATTATGACAGTATTTGCATTGTATATATATGAATGTTTAGTTTATTTATTCAAGAATAGAAATAAGTTTGTATACAGTAGTTCCTTCCATGATTATAGTACTAGACATGTAAATATTCTTTATCCTGAACATAGATTGGTCAAATATGAAAAGCATCCAACATATGCCGCAATAAAATTTTTCAACCAATTACCAGATGATATAAAAAAAAGTACAACACTCAATAAGTTTAAAAATGATGTAAGAAATATACTAATTAACATGGAACCTTATTCCATTCATGAATACAACATCAAAGAAGTGAGGATTTAACAATTCTGTTAGTTGACACTATTCCATCTAATGTACTGTATTGTATGTAATGTATTATATTGGGCATTCTTTCGGAATAAAGATCATTATTATTATTATTATTATTATTAAAGTGTGTTTCTTCAAAAAAGACTATTTTCCAAGGCATCGCTTATTATCCGAAAACACCGAAATCGACTCAATTCTGAATCAGCAAGAAATCTGATCTTGAATTCGTGGAAAAAATTTTGATGATGAGTTTGCTTCACTCCGTGTTTTCTTTTAAATATTTGAATAATTATTTTGATCGAATATTGATTTCATTTTTAGATTTTGTAGTATATAGTATTCGAATTAGATGTTTTCGTTAATTATTACATGTTTCTCAGTTGATGATCTACATTAAAACATTTCAACTCAGAAAAATTGTAGATTTTTATCCAAAAAGCAAGAATTCGTGTTTTTGACAATTTTTTTGGCAAGAAATCTTGTTTTTGCTTGAGATTTCCATAGACGTACAATAATATTGTGGAATATTGGGAGTTGTGCATTAATATTGTACATGTACATTGCATAATATCATCCATAGATGATGTAATGGTTTTCAGCATCGTACAATAAATACCTTGTATTTTTTATTTCTTACAATATATTGCGCATTCTTCTAAAGCAGAACCACACGTTCAGTATTATTGCACAACTCTCACGACTGTACATGTACAATATAATTGTACATCCATGAGCCGCTCAAAGTTATTATTGTTCTTGTCTTTTCTTGCTCACCTATTTCTGGTTCTTTTTTTCACAGCAAGAACAAGAAATACAACAATCTATCAAAAGGCGGAAAATAGCCTTCTTTGGACAAGTCATGATGGCCGAGGGGTGATCAGTGTCAATGGACTAGTTTTAATTTTTTTGTTAAGGATTAATTCTAAAAATTTTAGTAAAATGAAACAAAAATGTGGAAGAATCATTGAAATATCTCTAGAAATGAAAAAGTTATGGGACTTTGAATTTGCGCTTGGAAGAATAATTTCATAGTACGCAGCGTCTAGTGTGTGACGTCACGCCACTTACACGAGGCGACTGGTATTCGCAGAGTGCTTACGAATTCATTGGTGTACAATCACTTGTGCCGTTCGTGTCGTGTTTTGTTAGTTACACGATGGCTGAAATAAAAAAAATCCTACAAATATTGTATTGTGCCTATGAGTGCAAGCACGACAATTAAAAACCCCAATAATTTGTTTTTTCATGTACCAAATGACATGAATCAAAGGAGGAAGTGGTGCAAATTATTGAGGCGTGACTTAATTGGACCTAAAACTACTTCATATGTGTGTGAAGATCATTTTGATGTAAGTACCTATCAGTACTAGCTGTCTATTTCTGATAATAAAAATACTAAGGTGTAAGTTGGTTTGAAATGAATCATTGAGTAAAAATAACTTTGTCCTTTCACGAAGCCTTCTTCCATTATGGTGACATAAAAACAAAACTCGAGTTAAAACTACACTGTACAACTACAAACGGCGCGAGAGCCTTGGCGTGGCTAAGTATTTAAACGTTATTTATGGTGTAGCGATCACAGGCAAGTGGCGTGACGTCACAGACGAGTCGGAAACCGAAGACGTTCCGCGCTAAAATACGTAAATTTAAATAATCTATTTCTCCGTCATTTATTGTTGGATTTTCAAAATTTTTTCACTGATTTATCAGTTTTGCTCTATATTTTAATTCTATCGTGTCAAATATTGTATTATCAACATCAACTTAACTAGTCCATTGCTCTTGTTGATTCAATGTTTCTACATCACCGTGATCCTATTCGAGGAATAAATGCCTGAAATTCTCTTAAATCTAAACTATGCAGATTGTTATATGAGTATATTCTGGAAATTGGGAGGAACACATGCAAATTATTTAAAACTTGAAACTTCTGTTGTTTTTTTGCAGCCCACCCCTGAGTCGGCTATTAAATAAAAGAAGGTATTCAGTTTTCATTCCATCTATAAATACCATAGGTGCTAGGTTACGTACCAACTCGATCAGTAATTACTTTAAACTAGTCTCAATTTGTATGCTTCCAACTAGCTGCAATTTTCCCTATAATGAGAACACGTGAAAATCTTGACATACCTGTCATAATTATAGGTGCTCCGTGTCCATGATGAGAGAATGTATAGAGAGTATACATACAAATTCCTGCTTCACGTGTATATCGATATCCATCATTTTAAAAATTCTTGCTATATTAAAATAAAACAATATAGGGGTCTTGTCTTTTGATTCTTGGGAAAATTTATGAAGAACAACAGTAGGTGCAATAATTATGATTAGGAAAGTGAATGAGGAGTAGGTATCTGCTGTATTTAATAGAAAGTCGACGACAAAATTTAAATATGTTTTACCGCTAGGTCCTTATCCGTATCGCTTATTAGTTATTAATTATTGAATTTCCGAATGAAAGGCCCATAGCTCAAATCACAATTTTTTATATTGAAATTCAACATATGATTTTCAGTTCTTAATAATAAATCTTTGGAGTCGTTTGAGGAAAACAAATTAATCCTGCCTGAAATGTTTCAAGTTTCAGAAAATTATAAGAGCTATTCCCCTTGAATTTGGGACACAAATCAGTTTGTTTTACCACATTGATCCTCCTAGGATGAGAATACCATCTATGAATTTTGAAGGCAAATGATCGAGAAATCAAAGTTTGGAAAATCATGCAATTCCAAACATTTATTTCCATAATTGTACTCAATACAATATTAATTACCGCAAAGTACTAAGTCCAAAAGTTTCGGAGATATGAATTTTTCAATAGTCCTCTCTGGATATATTACTATACATATAACCACTTTTATTTCATATTATTTGACCAACACGTTCTTATAGCCAGGTGGTTAGAACACTTTGTCAGTACTCTTGTGGCCACACGTCGGCTTCTGAAAAAGTTGAATACTCTTCTTCATTTTATAGTGTTTCAATTATGTGGAATTATTGAACCATTGTGTTAAATTTGCAGTGTTTTGCAATTCTAGAAAAACAGTGCCGATATGGAACTTAGGATCAAAAATATGAAATTTATTATTAAATTCTTGTTGTTTTCACCGTGACTTCTGAAGTATGGATGGAACTTGAATAAATTAAACCAGAATCAGACCATTCCATGAGGGGATTGAAATTTTTCCACTTCATCTCGAGAAATAAGTATTTAAGACAAGTTTTATGCATTACATTTATAAGTACACTATTTTTTGACGTGGATACTACCTAACAAATGGAAAAAATGCGTTCTCATTAGAAAAAGATATAGTTTTAAGGTTTTTGTCATGGCTGACTTTGACATTGGAAACGAAACATCTTGGATGTTCAATTGAATTTTACGAAGGAGAAACATTGGTATTTCTAATTTTCTATCTTTTTATGAGAAGATAAAATTTTCTGGAAAAAATATTCAAATTATACATTAAAGCAACGTAGAATTCAATGAGTAATCTAATTATGAATAAAAAAGAACTGTGTGTCACATTCAGAAATTGAAAGTTGGTATCATTTCCGATGAAACCGGAAGTCGAACGAATCAAAATTTTTTTCATTGAATCCATCTTTCCCAACAAAGTTTAACTGTAAAATTTCAAGTGTTCATCTCATGTCCTTCTTTGAAATATCCTAACCATCTGCCTTCGTGAATCACCCTGTATATCTTCAGCTAATCGTTTTAAAGTGTCTCCTACAATCAGTTCCGTCTACCTTCCAAATATTTCAACACGAGATCAACGCAAGAGTTCAGATTGAATGGACCGAAAAAGAACAGCATTAATTATATCCAAAATAACAAACCTGGGAGATGCAGGGTGTAAAACAAGCACTCGATATTCTCCCAGATAAACTCAAAATTTAACGATACCCTCCCAGACATGTCATCGAAGGTTTCTCTCTGGGTGCTTCTCACCAACAATTTACGACACATCATTTAGTTCATCGAATGTTAATTGAATATGTTTTGAGTCGTTTCAGCTCTCCAGGGGTTTTCTATAAATATCTCCGAATTTATTTATAGGGCAACTCTAACGGCAGATATTACGTTAGCAGATGTGCATTTACACACATACACACGTACTTTTAAAGGACGTTAATTATTTCCATATAAGGCCCAAGAAGGTGGGTCGATGCCTCCAGCCCATCTCTATACCTTGCACTTTATTCTTAATTGTCCAGTAAATAATGCCGAATTGCCGCAATGACTCTTTTTCATATTTTTTGCCTGCCATCTGTGGGATGATAATAGCATTCATTCGATTGGAGTTGCAGGTGGTATGACGATATATTTGCCGCAATAATAATTATAGGTGGATAATTTGGTGTTTGCTCATTGCATTATGGTTTAGCTACCAATTCACTTACATTAAAGATTCAAATTGTATTTTACCTAAGGATGAGAAAGGTGATGTTCATCTGCAGGTTGAGAGGAAGTGCCTGGGAGTAGCTTGGAGGACGGTATTCATACTGCATTTCTGAAATTGACACGGATATTTAGAAAAGAATATATTCATAAGATATTATTCTGTGTAATTCGGACTAGTTGTATGTTAATTTATAAGTGTTTATTTGTGCAACAATGATTTCGCATTTCCTTTTGATTTTGGCTAGAAGAGATAAAATCTGAAAAAACCTATTAAAATAAAGTAATAAAGCGGTTGCAATCCCTCACGATATCGAAAATGCTGGTGAAATTCAACATTTGAAAACTCATGGAGTAGAGGTCAATTCAATTATAATAAAGTTTTTCTCATGTAATTCACCGAAAATTCAATTCAAAAAGTATTCAACAATAAATATCACGGAATTTAATTATGTTTCAACTGAAATTATTAAGTCAGAAGACCGTAGATCCACAAAAATCACGAATGGAAAATAAAATCCTCTATGAGCATTAAAAACTTCAAGATCTACCGATCTCAGGAAATAAATAAAAAATGAATAAATAAAAATAAATACGCAATACGTAATAATTTCATCTCAATCTTTTCTAATTGGACATATTTCGAGATTCATATTTAAAAAACAGAAAAAATTTCGTTTGTAAAAAAATTATTTCGGTAATATCTACTATAAATAACAATGTTCACTACTTCGACATTTCCCCTTCTCTCCCAGTGCTAATAATATGCGTAATCGAAGCACAATAAACTTTATTAAAAAAAAAGAACATAGTGTAGTTGTTATTTCGCTCCTTAAAAACCTCATTTGTTATTATTTTTCTAAAAGGTATGTGCCTATTGGGAGTCAGTCAATATTTCACAGGCAATATCTATCCGAGTAGAATCGTCCTGATGAAGCCACATGTCGTGGTGCTCAAAGCAGTCCATTCAAAGCTCGATAACGTTAGTCATTCATCGTTGTATCATTACATATCCACTTGGCTAGCGTACCAAGAAAATTGGTTAATAAATAATCCTGTTGTAATTATCTAGCACCCACACAACAAACAGTGGAAAGTTTTGACTGCACTGCTTCTTTAGTGGAAGTGGAGGATGAGCCTCCTCAACAGTGAAAAAATCTTGTGAGTAAAATCGGTTTGCATTTGTTGTTATTCAAGAAAGCAGGCTGTTCCTAAATTGGAGGTACGAAGGAAAATGACAGATTCCTCGGATAATTTTGAGAAGAAAAATCCTATATACTTGGGCTCCTCAAGGTAAAGGTGTTTGAGGTGGATTTTTTACACGATAACTTTCTCTCCACAAGATATTCAACTTAAATTTGACATAGATATTCCAAATCAAAGTTTTCATCATGTGATACCTATGCTAATTTCGAATGCAGCATAACTACAAGGTGATATTTTTTTGGAACAGTACCCGCTTCATTCCTTCAGAACTTTATTTCTGGTGGACCTCTAATAGTTTAGAAAAACGTGAAGAGAAACTTTGTTCCAATAATACACTTTTTGGTGTCTTGAAGTTTTAGTATGATTTAAAAGCAGAACACTATATTTCCGCTTAAATTTATTATTCTACCCAAACTTATTTCCAATTGCATCTTACCTCCCAGATACTAGAACTGCCAGATTAGAGTCACGCATACCTTTATGGATTAATACTTTCCTTCAATCCAATGAAAGTGACAAAGAAGTTTGGTGGTCCGAATAGAGTTCCTGTAATGTCTTCAACAAAGGTCTAATCCTTGATCTTTCAGAGAAAATTCTATGTTTCAATATTGCTAGGAAAATTTAGGGTATTTTAAATCGACTTGGGACATTTCATGGTCGTCGCAATAGTATGCTTTTCAAATGGCATTAAATTGAAAGCCCATAGTGTGAATGTGAGGATAAAGAAACCATTGATGATTTCCAAGCTAACCATTTAGATTCAGATTCTTAGTAGTAATAAAAACTTGTTTTAATTTATTATTTCTTTCTGGTACTTGCCTTTTTTGTTTTCAGATTTAATTATGAAGTCGTCAAGCGTTGGTGAAAAGCAAAGATGGAAAGAGGATTTTGTTTGGATGAGGAGGAAGCACTTCAATATATATTCAATGTACTGGGGGACAAAGTTTTTGCTGAGGTTTATATCTGTACGTTGAAATGTATGATGCCGCATTTACATTTCCTCTGCTAATACTGAGTTACTTTTACACATGCTCTGTTGTTTGAAGTTGATAATTTCTTCATTGCTCTATCTCAAAAGAATATATATTATATATAGGAACACCCTGTAGTGTAGCTTTTGATGTTTATGAATTCTCATGTGACAATTGATTACATCAATGTATCAAAATGCTGCGCCTGCGTGATCCTTATCTTACACTCTTATGCACACACCCTTTACTTGATGTAGATGGCAGTACCTTCATCTACATATATGAATATGAACTTGTGAACACTAATTAGTTGTTATATGAATAACTAGTTCAGAATAGTTATTTATAATACAAGTGCAGAAGGCATTGATATTCTTCCACGAGTTCAAAATTCAAAAACGAGCCACGAAGTGGCGAGTTTTGGAATGAACGAGTGGTAGAATGAGCCTTCTGTACGAGTATTATACATTATTTTCTCTAATTCATTGCATTTCCATTGAAATTAATGAAATATTTCCATAAATATAATTTAGTGATTTTTGCATTGAAAAATGTTGGTTGGCAGAACTGATTTCTTTAAGGCAAATTGATGAATTGACAGATGAAGCCGTGGCGGAAAGTTCGGAGTACCAACATAGAATAATAAAATATAACCATGAAAACTGTGCGTTTCTGATATATTCTCGCACGATTTTGTTCTACAAGATGTGGAAGAATGAATGGAATAACCACAGAATTAGAGAAATACCATTTAGTGTAGTCTGAAAATGAAGTTTGGAATGAAGAATTTACAGTTGGCGCCTCAAGTAAGAATCGTTATTATAACATATCCTCCTACAAAATTAACAAAAATGACGTTTTCTTCCGTAGGCATACACAAAGGTTTCATCGTCAGATTGATAGCAATAATTCCAATCTTATTACTTCGAGAACATCGTTTCGGCATAGTTTGTCTTATGCGTATAATTTACCGCCATCAAAAACTATATTATTATCGCATTTATCAAAAGCAAAGCTCAATTAAATATGAATTTTCAAAAGGCCGTATATTTTCATTGCACAATCATCATCATTAGTCATGTACTAGTGAACGCTCTATCTTGCTAGGTAAATTATGACAATTAACAGGTGATTATTCGTTGATATCACTGTTATTTCAAATACCAACTGGTGGTGGAAGCCATAAACGAAGAGGTAATGGCAGAATGTCTATCGGTAGAAGGCGCTAGAGTATAACGCCCCATCCAACGCTCAGATGAAATAAAATTTCATTTAATTATTACACATGACCGTAAAACATAAAATATTCAATTGTAAGGCCATCAACTTTTAACGACAATGAATGAGAATATGCTCGCAATTATTGTTCACTTGAAAAGTTCCTCGCAAATGTTTAGCTTGATATTGCCAATATGGTTTTTGTGTTTATTTAACACAATCATTATTAGTTTATTATTATTAGTTTATTTCATACAGTAATAATACACGTATAAAATATTTTGTCATCAAAATTTCATGACTTGTCAATTAAATATAAATAAACTATACACTGATATAGCAATATCGATTATGCCGCTCTTACACTCATATACAGGGTGGTCCTAATAAAGCATCAACATCATGATGAAAACTCTAAATTGGGATATCTATGTCAAATTTAAGTTGAATGTATTCTGAAGGGAAGTTGCCATGAGAAAAAACTTGGAAAAAAAACAAACTTTGTCCCCCTGTATCTCAAAAAAAAGTTTTTGCGTATTTATGGGACTTTTTTTCTTAAAATGATCTCAGAAATTTGTCGAAATCGTACCTCCAAGTTAGGAATAGCCTGTAGAGTATGATGACAAATATCTCAGTACTTATTTGGAAATTTTTCTACAGTTTTTGCTCTTTCTTATTGGACTGGTACATTCAATGAAAGGTTCGACCAAATGTTTCAAATTTTCATCGCTAAAGCGAATCGATCAAGAAGCTATAATTTTTACATTGAGCATAGTCAAACAGAAATATACTGTTCAATTTGTGGTGTCGGATTTTTAAAACTAAAATATTGGGTTTTTTTCCAATATTCTTCTTGAATTTTCCATGGTTCACCCGCTGCGATCAGCTTGGAATCTTATTCCAACATCAAAATTCTTAACTCCGTCGGCTCTGTGGTCACAAAATATCACAAACCTTTTTTCGATATTCTTCTTGAATTTTTTCTTTGGTTCTGATTCTGATAAGGTGAATCTAACTCCGGCATTCGAGAGCCAAACCTACCCAACCAAATTCGCTCACCATGAAAAATTACAAGAAGAATGGGAATTCTTGGAATTCAATAGTGATTGTCAAATAAAATCTAAGATGACGCATCCGTAATTATTTCTATGCAGCGTTATTACAACAGAAGAGTTATAAAATACTCCTAAATAAGGCTGGGTTTAATTGGAGGCGGTGTTATCTCAACAGCTATGCGATTTAGGAATGCTCGAACTTCGCCAGTAGAACGTGCAGCAGTCCCCTAATGGCCTTTGTGCTACATTTTTAGCGGAAAGATCAAAGGGAATGATTTATATTGTTGGCGTTAGTACAATCAAATGAATTAACAGTAGTTTCAGTTATATTTCTCAATGCACCCACTTTTGGCAAAATTTTAAATGATTGCTGTGCTCGTATTAGGGATCATAAAATTTAATTGAACCTTGTTGTATATTTTTGTGGAAGAAAACTTTCTTGGTATTTGCTGTAACGAGCTGGGCCAGTTAGGGAATTTCTCTCGTTCACATACGTGCAATTCCTCGTTACGTATAGGTGGTTTGAGATTTAACGTCGTTATTTCGTGAAGAATCCCATTTATTTTATACGGGGGTCGATTCGTAATTATTTTTGATTCAACAAGATATTCATGAGATTTCTGCGGGAGCAATGTTCAATGTCTCTTCTGGTTGTTAGGGATGGTTACAAGATCAAAGACATGATTTCTTTAATTGACTTATGTTTCCAATGAGAGGTTCCATTTTGATATTAAAAACAAACTGGTATATTCTGAGACAAATCAATTAATATTTGTTTCATTGTGAAGTGGGTATGCAATACACTATGGAAAACAGTATCAGCCAAATGACCGCTACCACTATACACTTGCAGCACCATACCTATCTTTATCATGAACAATTCGCACATTTGCGACAGTATGTCCTCGATAACTTCACGAATTTCATCTTTGAGTTCTTAAATCGATGTGGAACATTGACGTAGACTTTATCTTTCCGGTGGCGTCAAAGAAAAAGTCTAAAGGTGTAACACAAGATCTATAGACTGCTAATTATGATCCCTTCTTCGAGAAATAACACAGCCAGGAAACTTTTCCTGCAAACTTGCGATTTTTTGTTGCTTGTGTGTTCAAGTAGGGCTGTCTTGTTGAATAAACATCAATATATTCCAATTCCAGCGATAAAAATCATTGCTAATCATTGCCTGATTCCCAAGATAATCGACAAACATTTTTCGTCGACACTACGTGTTACAGCAGCAATATTTTCAATTGTTTTTCAGCAACGCACACGGTTTCGATGCTATACATCACTAACTTGTCCCAACATTTTCGACCAGTTCAACTATTGACGATCGAGAAGGTGACGATTCAAAAGTGTTTTAGTTTTGGGAATTGTGACTGCAAAATTATCACAATCACATCTGGAGGAGACCGTCAGATTTTAGGAGAAGTTTACACTAGTCAGGACAGTTTTGAAACAACGTTTGGTGTATGGTTGGGAGCCTTTATTGAGAGGCTATAGGGTGATTTTTTCCGATTCGACCGATTTTTCTTTTATTCATAACTTTGCTATGGCTTGATCAATATTGATGAAATTTTCAGTGTAGAACAATATGATTTTCTAGTTTCAATAATTCCAACACTTTCTCAAAAATACAGAGTGGGAATTATGATAAGTTTAGTTTGAATTAGCAGGTTGAAAAAACACCCTCTACATTCCGTTTTCAAAAATTCGCTACTTGCTTCAGATTCAACCATAAGTTTACATCACTGGAGCATTTTTATTTTTTTTTGGCACACGTCCAGTTTTCCTAGAAAAAATTCAAAAGATGAATAATATCGTTATTTCGCTCCGAGGTAGTGAGAATATTTTGATCTAGATAGTAAAGTCGTATCGTCCTCGTGACTCGGTGTATAATCGAATGTTGTCTATGCTCTTTTGATATTATAACTGATAATAAAACGCCATAATAATTCTGTTTTCAGGTTTGATACATCTACAGGGTGTCCCGTAAAGACCACGTCAAACCGAGGGAGAATGTAGATCAAAGGATAACCCACCTGCTATGACAAAATTCTTATTATAAAAGTCTTACCGTTTTCGAGATATTTTTTTTTTGAAAATAATGAATTTTTGCCCCCTTCAATAGTTTTGTCCTTACGGTTGGTACAATTTTAGATCTTTTTGCTTAATTTTTTCAGTAAAATATTGCTGAAGAATGATTTATCGTTAAAATTAAAAACATCCTCCGAACATTTTAAAGGGGGCTATGAGAAATATTTTTATTGAAAATTTTGGTAGTGGATTATTTTGTTCCTGAAGTTTAGCCCATCGTAGTGGAAAAAAAATGTACCGAGCTACTCCTGCACATTACACCAATAAATTGTCTATTTTATAGTGATTTCAAAGAGGTATCACACAAGTCCTTTGTTATTCAAAGAAAAAAGATATGGCTGTTTTTATCCAAATCAAGTTTGTCAATTCTGTTGAGAAATCTTCGATATTGCATTACTTAGTGAACAATGGCGATTGTTTACGTGCGAAAATTTTACTTGCATAATTATTCACCTCAACGAAATTCAATTTTGCCGGCAAATTTTGCGAAAACATCATGCAGGTCCAGATTTTTTCAATAAGATCATTTGGAGCGAAGAGTGTCCCTGTACCAAGGACAATTTATTGGTGTAATGTGCAGCAGTAGCTTGGTACATTTTTTTTCCACTACGATGGGCTAAACTTCATGAACAAAATAATCCACTACCAAAATTTCCAATAAAAATATTTCTCATAGCCCCCCTTTAAAATGTTCGGAGGATGTTTTTAATGTAAACGTTAAAATCATTCTTCAGCAATATTTTACTGAAAAAATTAACCAAAAAGATGTAAAATTGTACCAACCGTAAGGACAGAACTATTGAAAGGGGGCAAAAATTCATTATTTTCAAAAAAAAATAAATATCTCGAAAACGGTAAGACTTTTATAATGGGGATTTTGTCATAGCAGGTGGGTTATCCTTTGATCTACATTCTCCCTTGGTTTGACGTGGTCTTTACGGGACACCCTGTATAATAATGAAACCTATCAAATATCTCAAGTGATCTCGGCGAACTCTTATCTCCTTCCTAATAAGGCACAAAAATTTTCATATTAAGCCTTCACAGCGGTGACGTGTAATTTAAATTTGAATATTTCAAACCCAGATCGTTACAAATGTCGAAATACCATGGTTTGTCAATAATTCCATGGAATCACATTTTCAAATTCACCGTGTAACCTCCCCTCAGCCAACAACAGAACACTTCCTAAAATCTCTTCCAGTTCAACAGCACAGGGGACGTATGGCAGTCAATTACGTCGAATATCAGAAAGAGACGAACGAAACGGGTGGAAGGGGGATCATCATACATATTTGCTGAGTATTCGTAGCAGAATAAATTGAAATCTAACAGCAAAGAAACCCCGCGCGAGCGACATTCTTAGACATCTATTGTTATCCGCTGCCTTGGTTCATTTTCATATTTTTCAGCCTTCCTTCCGTCCTCCCCCTTCTCCTATCATTTCCCTCGCGTATATTATTGATCTTAATGACATATCCTCCGTGCTTCGGCTGCTGGAAGCATCCCGCTTAATATATGACCACTTATCTTAAGTATTTCTCTCTCGATATTTCAATTTTACGACGAGGTTATTAATTCGGCCAGTGTTCTTCTTCTTTCTTTCGAATTTCTCTTTTTTTTTTTGATTAATATGCCGATTGTTGCAGACAGGAATTCCGGATTTGAGTACGATTTTTCTGGTTTATTATTTTCAGCGATAAACTGTTGGGAACATTGAAAAGCGAAACATCCTGTTGGAATTCTCATGCGAAATAATAATAATATGGTTTGGGGATGAAATTCGGATTGGACAAATGTCGTACTATTAGCGTAGTGCGTGGAAAAATCCAAGATGAACCGATAGCTCTCTCCAATGGACAGGAGATAGAAGATAGAAGCAATGAAATCGGACGATCTTTATAAATACCTAGGAATGAAACAAAACCGACGAATAAACCATCAAAGAATCAAGGAAGACTTAACAACTGAGTTCATTAGGAGAATCAACAAAATTTTAAAAACAAACCTCAACAGCAAGAACATGACGAGAGCTATCAATACATATGCATGTTCAATTCTTACATACTCTTTCGGTATCATTCCATGGACCAAAACAGATATAGAAAACCTGCAACGCAAAATGAGAACCTTGATGACGAAAGCACACAAGCACCATCCGAAAAGTAGCATTGAGAGGACGACACTGCCGAGGAATAAAGGAGGCAGAGGTCTGCTAGACATCATGGAACTTGCTCATGGGCAAATTGAATGCCTACGAACATACTTCAAAGACAAATCAGGCATGTCAGAGATCTACAAAGTACTGTGTGAAGCAGACGAATCAACACCTTTACAACTGCACAAAAAGCAATTGTCATACAACCACCAGACAATCCAAGAAAAACTGCAAAGATGGAGAGAAAAGCCCCTACATGAGTACATGGACGACATTTCAACGAGGTGAACCAGGATCATGTCGACATTGAAGCGTCGAACTATTGGCTCACATCAGGTGCGATGTATCCAGAAACGGAAGGATTTCTTTTAGCCATCCAAGATCAAGTGATCTCAACAAAAAATTACTGCAAGCATATCATAAAGGATCGAAGCATTACTGACGATCGATGCCGTTATGGATGTCCAACGAATGAGACAATCCAACATATCACGGGAGGATGTCAAATGTTTGCAGGAAATGAATATAAAGAGAGACACGATGCAGTAGGAAAGATACTACACCAAGAAATGGCAACTAAATTAACACTAATTCATTATGAAAAAGTGCCATACTACAAGTACCGACCGGAAACCATCCTGGAAAACGAACGCTATAAACTGTACTGGGATCGTACAGTTTTGACCGATAAAACAGTCCCTCACAACAGGCCAGATATATTGCTAGTTGATAAACATCAAAAGGCAGCAATACTCATCGACGTAGCAATACCTAATAACAACAACATGCGTCAAAAAGAGGTCGAAAAAATTTCAAAATATAGGGACCTCGAATTTCAGATAAAGCGCCAGTGGGAAATGATATCAACGAGAATTATTCCAATTATCATCTCAACAACAGGAATAGTACCCAAAAATCTCAAGAGAAATATCAAGCAACTAGGACTTAGTGAGTATATATGTAATATAATGCAAAAAGCTGTTCTTTTAGGTACTGCAAGGACGGTGAGAAAATTCCTAGGAAGCGAAGGACAGGTCCAAGAATCGCGTGTAAGAGGACCAGAAGTTCGACGAGAACCAGGGGGACCACAAGGACCGGACACGACCGAGCTCTGCCCTTCTGATATTTTAAATATCTGGGATTGAGTGAATGTTCCTCTTAGCGAGGAGTGAGAAGCCGACGGCGAGGAGAAATCCTACGCGTATAGGCAAAAGTATAAACATATAATCACAGAGGCGTTAGCCTGTACGTGACATTAGAATCAGAAATTAGAAAGTTTATCATACAAAAACTTACTTGGATATAATGCTAAATAAAAATAATCGCATAATAAATCTAAATTTCACGCTAGTCGGTACTCGGTAGTGTTGTTACAGAAATATCGAGTAATTTTTTTTATGGTATTGGTGATCAATATGAAATTTTAAATGTCGGCATCAACTACAAAGGTCATTTACATGTGCGACATGAAGAGAAATATAGAGACAAAACCATAAAAAATATGAATAAAACAAAACAAATAAATATCAAACTGTAGAGTATAGATAAAACAATAAAATGTATATGTGACATGTGTCCCCAGTATTTTAGTATTGTTTCATTAATAACAACGAAAAAATTTTGTGAAGTATGAATTGCAACCAAAATACTACCATGCAATTCAAAAAACGAAATTATAATATTAATTCAAAATTATTATTATCTTATATCTTATCTTATTATTTCTCGGTTTTTTCTAAACAAAAAATTCATCTACTCTCATATGTGAAGTTTGTACAAACATCGTGGCATTTCATTTTTATAACTATAAATAAATAATGTAAAGGAAGAAACAAATAGTAATGTTTTTGTTGTTATCAACGAAAACATTAATATTTTGTGTCTTCTTTTTTTTTTGTTTGTACAAACTTCACATATAAGAAGTAAAAAGAATTTTTTGTTTTAAAAAACCGAGAAACAATAGGCTAATGAATAACTTCGAATACTTGCTTTGAATGTTTCTTCGTTTTTTGAATTGCATAGTAGGTATTTTGGTTGCAATTCGTACTACACATAATGTTAATGTTTTTGTTGTTATTAATGAAAAAATACGAAGTATGTGCTATCGTTGTATTCCAAATACAATGACACGCAATTTTAACTTACAATACACATTGAGTGCCATTTAAAAACAAAAAGTTGGAGGTATCTACCACAGAGCTGAATTTTTTAATCCATCATTGGGAAGGTACTTTGATGTTATTCAAAGCATTTTTTTATTATCTTGTCAAATTAGCGAGATATCGCCTGTATACGATAAGTTGTGACACCCGGTTTTGAATAATTATTATTATTATTATTAGAACTCTTTATTTCATTAAAAGTTGTACAACAGTTCGTTAACAAAGTGAAATAGACGAGCATATTATAAAGCGATCTAAAAAAGTGATTTAATAGGAATCGAGTAACATCCTAAGCTTTTCTGTTGATTTCTGTTGTAATTTGGAGTTATATTTTTCGTTCTGGAACACATTGAATCAACACTATGAAAATTCAAAGTGATAGGCTTGTATAGGATCGTTTAGTTGATAATTTCATAGAGTTCGAAATATGTACCTACAATTCAGTTCAGTGTAGTGAAAAAGAATTCCCGCCGTTTAGTTCCGTGATAGATTTTACCATAAATTTGGAGGATTAACCATCGAGGGAAACAAGATATACAGTTAATAAATTTATAAATTTTCATTTTGTTTAATTGGTTGGATTGTGTTTCCGATTGTGAGGTATTTAGAAAACCGAAACATCTGTGCTCCAACGTAAGGAAAATCTCCCAAACTAGATAGGCTATTTCTCTTATTCTTCGACATATCTATTCATTCTGCAATACCTAGTTGTACGAAATCGAGCGGGAATATCTCAAGAGTCCCTTGGAGCAAGCCAGTATATTTCGATCATACAAGGGTTGTCAAAGTTTTCGAAAATTCCTTTGGAGCCATTGAATTGGTTGCCTAATAATACTTTCAAATAAACCCCGGTATTCAGCTGATCGCGGTATCCACTTCAAAAGGACATCGGGCCAAGCGTTTTTGTGGACTAGTTCAAGTCAACAAACAGAACTTTGTTATTCTAAAATATTCAATGCTCTCAAATAATTCCTGGATGTTAGACAACGGTCAAAAATATTTGCTATCTACCGAATTTTATAGCCTCTCCCCTGGGTTTTCCCATGCACCACTTTTTTGTACCTGTTTTACATAAATGCTTTGAACAATTTGAAGAATCTTCACAGTGCCTGAAGATGAACTAGAATAAGTTCGTAACTGTGTTACACAATGTAATCCTTAGATTGTTATTTCATTTTAATTGGTAGTAAAACTTAGTAGTAATAAAAACTTGTTTTAATCATGATCAACTACCCAATAGTAACGACTGCAACAGTTCAATATTTAAAATACAACCACGAAGTCTGTGTGAATCCGAGATATTCTCGCACGATAATGATCTACAAGGTATGGCAGAATGAAAGGATTCGCCACAGAATTAGAGAAAATGATGTATAATACAAACTCGCCATTCCACTTTTGAACTCGTGAAAGAAAGCACCTGCATTTTAATAGTTATTTATAATACAAGTGCAGAAGGCATTGATATTCTTCCACGAGTTCAAAATTCAAAAACGAGCCACGAATTGGCGAGTTTTGGAATGAACGAGTGGTAGAATGAGCCTTCTGTACGAGTATTATACATTATTTTCTCTAATTCATTGCATTTTCATTGAAATTAATGAAATATTTCCATAAATATCATTTAGTGATTTTTGCATTGAAAAATGTTGGTTGGCAGAACTGATTTCTTTAAGGCAAATTTCAAATTTGAACGATGAATTGACAGATAAAGCCGTGGCGGAAAGTTCGGAGTACCAACATATAATAATAAAATATAACCATGAAAACTGTGCGTTTCTGATATATTCTCGCACGATTTTGTTCTACAAGATGTGGAAGAATGCACGGAATAACCACAGAATTAGAGAAAATAATTTCTTTCATATTCTGTCTGCTAGACCACAAGTACCAAACATGTTTGGAAACAGCTCATTTTTATTAATCTAAAAATGTAACAAACGAAGTATTTTTGAAAATAATGTTAATTTAACTAATAAAGAATGTTACGCTTTACTTTATTGCAGAGAAGTTAGGGAAGATGATAGCTGGTGCGGAGGGAGAGACATCTCCAGCATATGAATTGACAGATAAAGCCGTGGCGGAAAGTTCGGAGTACCAACATATAATAATGAAATATAACCATGAAAACTGTGCGCTTCTGATATATTCTCGCACGATTTTGTTCTACAAGATGTGGAAGAATGAACGGAATAACCACAGAATTGGAGAAATAATTATTAATTGTCCAAAGTTCTGAAATATATCCTAGTCCATGCAAATAATTTGAAAGGATAACAGATTTGCTATTTTATATTAATTCTTCGAAAATTTTTTTTTTTTTTGTTATTTTTCAGTAAATTTTCCAAAGCTCAAGCTTTTATTCACTTCTAGTCCTGGCCCTTATGCGACGGGTTCAACCCACTTTTTCTCCCTTATTGAGAATGAATTCATTAAGAAGTTTAAAACAAAATCCACCCTTCCAATGATCGCCAGAGGTGATGGTTTATTGCAGACATATAACACTCGTACTCTCCATAAGTAATTGATTTTTGGAAATTCATATTATAAAATGAATATTTTCAGATGATTTCTCTCAACTCCATTGTCATAAGAAAATATCAAGAAATATCTTAAGGTTTCTTCTAGTTCTTCTCCTCGTTCGCCTCGAATATCACACCCCTTATGCCTTTCTCAATTGTTCATAAAATTCTATGGCATATGATTCCGGTTTCTCATCAGCAAATACTCATAAAATAGACATCTCATTCTGTTGTACCCCTATTCGTATCTCACTTGATTATGCCCCCCTCCGAGCTCCAACTCTCCATATTACCGATTTCTTTACTGCTGTTTTGTACGGCACAAGTAAGATTAATTTCTGGAGTCACATAAATCTGTGCACAGCATAATACACATATTACAGAGGATTTGATGAGATCAGCGGTTTGCCGAGTACCTAAGGGGTCGCTTCATTGTGTTCTCGAGAGGTGTTGTGACGTATCCAAAGGGCCCGGGCCATTGTGTATGCGGATAATTCCAATCACTATTGATGTATTGATTATATCGGGAGCACCAGGGACGTAATTAGGGTTCTACGGAAGCTGGTTCATGCCGAATATATCCTTCGTTCAATAAAGTGTGCTTTTTTAGAGCTATAGAACTTTAAATTGCAATAAAACAACGATGGATTATTCGATTGACATGAATTTTATTTATCCGCAAGATAATCTTGTGGCATTACAATTTAAATATGATTTCTGGCATATGACCGTCACGGCTGGATCGGATGTAGTCCAATCTGGACGTCCAATTTTCGATGACTTTTTCCAACATTTGTGGCCGTATATCGGCAATAACACGGCGAATGTTGTCTTCCAAATGGTCAAGGGTTTGTGGCTTATCCGCATAGACCAATGATTTTACACAGAAAGTAGTCTAGCGGTTAAATCACAAGATCTTGGAGGCCAATTCACAGGACCAAAACGTGAAATTAGGCGGTCACCAAACGTGTCTTTCAATAAATCGATTGTGGCACGAGCTGTGTGACATTTTGCGACGTCTTGTTGGAACCACAGCTCCTGGACATCATGGTTGTTCAATTCAGGAATGAAAAAGTTAATAATCATGGCTCTATACCGATCACCATTGACTGTAACGTTCTGGCCATCATCGTTTTTGAAGAAGTACGGACCTAATGATTCCACCAGCTCATAAAGCGCACCAAACAGTCAGTTTTTCTGGATGTAACGGTGTTTCGACACGCACTCGAGGATTAGCTTCACTCCAAATGCGGCAGTTTTGTTTGTTGACGTAGCCATTCAACCAGAAGTGCCCTTCATCGCCAAACAAAATGAAATGGACGTAGTGCGCGATACGTATTCCGCACAGAACCATTATTTTCGAAATAAAATTGCACTATTTGCAAGCATTGTTCAGGCGTGAGTCTATCCATGATGAATTGCCAAACCAAACTGAGAATAAATCACTTGACAGCTGTTGAATCGGTCGCCATCTTGAACAGTAATGCCAACTTAAAGTTATATTCCTCGAAAAAAACACCCGTTTCATTCATCTTCATTTACCACTTAGATCTCCGGTACAATTAATCTTGTTGCATCGGACCAATTTTCCAAAAATTTATACTTTTTCTAGCTTGTTTTGGGCACTATTGTAATGCCAGAAAGCAGATGACAACTGTAGGGAAAGATGGAGCAACTGAAATGTCAGATATAATCAATGTCACTTTAGGAATACCTCAAGGAAGTATTTTAGGCCCAATACTTTTTATAATTTTCGCTAATGACTTTGATGACATGAAAGAGGATTTTGACTACGTAGAAATTGTGAGATAAGCAGATGACTAGAACATTATCATTAAAGCCAAAACATACCCTGAAGCTGTTTCAAAGACTGAATTCGTCGTGTGCAATGCTGGTCACGGGTTCAGATCAAATGGTCTACTTCTCAATGACAAAAAAACTAAGTCACATTGATGAGGTATGAAAATCACATTCTAGGATTTGCTTCTCAATGAGGGTGATAACAGGTTACCTGATTTTTTCCAACATGAAAACGATATACTACGGAGTCTTCGAATCCAGTGTTCGATACGGCATTTTCTTTTATGGTTCCTCAAAAAAGCTGTATGATGTCATGGTTATGCAGAAAAGAATCTTGAGGATAATGCTTAAGCTGAAACCAGGGATAATGGGATCCTGACAGTCCCAGCGATTCATATTCAAGAATGCGTTTTGTTTCTCCATCATAATAGACATGATTTCACTGAAGATGCACCCAAAACACTTCATACTTGAAATCTAGAAATAGCATACCTAAAACATCGTCTCTCATTTACTGCGAAAAGTGCTCATTACTCCTGCATAAAGTACCTTCAAGTTGCCTATACCATTAAGAAGAGAAACATATTACAAGAGATTCAAAAATCAACTGTTCTCCCTTCTTCTGGAACTAGAACCATATACAGTAGAAGAATTTCTGAGTTAAAAATTGTATCGAACAGATTATTTCGACGGTATTTCGATTCAATGCTTTCACTTGTGAAATTTTGATTATAAAATAAATGACATTTATTATTATTGTTTCGTTTATTTCACCCTTCACCTGACACCTGAATGTATGAAAAATGGTTACCGCGCAATTTCAAAAGGTATTTGTAGACCTTTATGCCCTTAATAAGAAAAGCTGATCAGACAATTCTGGTCAATGCTGGTTCCCAAGTTACAGGGTGTTCAAAGAAGACAGCTATTAACGTGTGATTAGCCTCTTCATATCTCACACACTGCGGCTTCCTTTGCTGATGATGGAAAAAAATCCACTCACAACTCGGCAGTTTTCCAGCATGACTTGGACAGTATTGAAATGAGTGATTTTACCTCTCAACAAAGAAAGATGTTCGGTTCTTCATATAAGAAGGCACATCCTCTACAGATAATACTTCCTAAACAAGTTCAAGATCAGGAGTACTACTAGCCAGAAGGGGTTGGACCCGCATGAATATTTTTGGACTCACTTCCTGCCAGGATCGAAGAACGCGTTGTGATCTTATTGTGGCTTTCAAAGCTTTTGGGGGGTTGCTGGGTAGTGATTTGTGAATTGTATTCCAATTGAATCTGAAGCGTCGACTGCGGGGTAGTAGCTTAAACTATATAAGAAAAATTTCAGTACAACACAACGTCAGCACAACCTGGAATCACTACCGGAGTCTGTTGTCACGTCCAGTTCGGTAAATGGATTCAAAAACTCCTACGATGCTTGGTACCTTCGTGACCATCCATTTGTGCGCGATATGTGAGAGAGTGAAAATAGATGACTGTCTTGAACATTGGTGCTATCTTTTGTTGTTTTGTTGATTGACGTATAAACCATTTTTCATACATTCAGCTGCCTGGTCCTTTTTAATTTTTGCTTGCTCATTCTGGAGGAACAGCGAACCTTTTTTTCTCAAATTGGACTTCAAAATCAATGTTATCCGCACGTCCGGCCACCAGACAACGTACAAGATAACCCTCAAAGAGAGTGCGATAGATGACTTGAATTCAAAATTCTGTTTTATTAGGAATATCCACCCGATTGAACTCAAATTTAATAATTTGTTGCAAAATACTGAATGAAGATTAATGATGAATCTCGTGATTATCGACAATGAAAACAAAAATTGGAAAATTTAGAATCTACAAGTTAGTTTTCGTTGGTAATTTGTATGTATATCAAGTTATCGAAAATGAGATATCAAAAACTTCCGGCAAAAAATTCAGGTAGTCTTTGCACGTAAAGATAGTTAAGTTTTTCTGATCTAATGAGCCCTATAAACTACAGACTGATACTTTTTTAAAATTTTTCTGATTATTTATAGAGAGGATCGAATGAATGCTGAGATACAAGATATAAGTAGCCAAACGTTTCATCCTGCTTTTTTAGAATTTTAAATATTTTTTACAACCATTATTGCTTCATACCATTACTGCAGGGGTCCTCCTAATTCTGAAAAAAATTAAAAAAGTAATTTACAGATCTATTTCATATGTTTTTTATTGGTTCTGTCAATTGTTCATAACCCTAGTGAATTTGTTTTAGAAATTTTGTTTTATATTCCCACTCATATTGCATTTACAATTTCTGTTCCTTAACTTCAATATAATCAAAGTAGATTGGTAGAGTCTTTATTTTTTTAATTTTATGTAAGTAACTCAAGCTTCGAATGTTTTTTTGTTTGTTATTGGATAAGGGTAGCTATTTTTAACTTTTTTTTAAGTAAAAACATTATAATTATATAGCTATGGCGATAAGGAGATACAGTGTTTCGACTAGATAATAATTAAAAAGAAAATAAAAATGCGCCCGCCCATTGTGCAAGAAAAGTTGTAGAGAAAGTTTAGTAAGGAAAATTCCTAGGAACCTTGGACATCCATGGTCCAACCGCAAACAGGAAAGACGTCGTTTGTAAACATCTCCAAGCTGAAAAGATGCCAGCAGAGGAAAAATAAATGAGTATCAAGATGTCAATTTAGAAACGAATATCTGAAGAAATTGTTACATGAAAGCATAGAGAACAACAGATAGTTACGTAAAAACAATCAATTGTTATCTGACAAATTCAGTATCTCAATTTGTATTGAGTATTTCATAACTTCATAACATAATATGTTAATAGGTAGTGAATATAGGACACGTAGTACCGACATAAGTAATTTCAGAATTAATATTGATAAATATGAAATAGAGAGGGTTACTAAAATGAAATACTAAGGATTGATTTTAGACGAGAATTTAAAGTTTCAGTTTCACGTGGATTAAATCCCAAATAAAATGTCCAAAAAGGTTGGTTTCATATCTAGAATAAGGGGTAAAATTGATATGAATACGTCACTGATGTTGTTTAGATCATTGGTACTTCCTCATGTGGATTATTGTTTGTCAGTTATGTTTAATTTGAATAAAGGTAGCATAGATAGGTTACAAAAAGTACAAAATAGAGGTATGAGAGTTATTTTGAAATGTAATAAAAGAACTCCCATAAGAAATATGTTAAATTGTTTAAAATTGATGAGTGTCAATCAAAGGATTATTTATAGAATATTAGATTTAATATTCAAAGCAAGGAATGAAATGTTACCTGAATATTTGAGTGAAAACCTAAAATTTTCTAATGAGATACATAATTATAATACACGACGTCGAGATGATTTTTACATAGAAAAAGTTAATACTACATTAATGAATAAATCCACATTTAGCAGAGGATTAGTTATCTTCAATAAACTACCTGAAAAGATCAAATATTGTAATAATTATAGAGAATTCAAAAAATGTTTAATGAGTTATATTTATGAAGAATTTAATTAAGTTAGTGGATTACATTTGTATTGTTTTCAATAGCTGAGTGCTAAATAAAGTTTATTATTATTATTATTATACTTCATCCTTCCTTTGCGAATCATTATTAATACAGTTTTTTCCACTCAATATCAATTCTTTAGAGATTTTTAATTTTTTCTCTTACATTCTTATCGCTTTTTCTATTCAAGTAGGGAATTAACGGTCGTTCAACGATTCTCACTAAATCTGGAATACGGCCCTGATAGCTGAAATACCGACAAAATCAAACCGATTGAAAAATGGAGGGCAGGTCCGCTTTGTGCTCGAGTACATTGTTAAGACCGATTTGGCGAAGTCAAAATCTATTGATGTTTGTATTTAGTTGTGGCTTTTCGTGGGGCATTCAGTGCAGACCCCATTAGTCCGAATTAGATGATTTATGCCAGCGAACAATCGTAACCAGAAGAGATGAATTCATTTTCGGAGATGGTATTGAGATGTTTTCTGGGAGATTACCGATTGTCGAAATCATGAGCTTAACCATTTAGCATTTTCGCATGAGAAATGAGCTGGAATCGAAAGAATTTAGGGATCAGTTGAGATTCGATCAGAAGCTTTCATAACATATAATACTGTGTTTTCCCTCTTCTCGAAAGCCATAATTAAGTGAGATCAGTAACTTAATTGATTTTCTCTAATTCTGTAGTTATTCCGTTCATTCTTCCACATCTTGTAGAACAAAATCGTGCGAGAATATATCAGAAACGCACAGTTTTCATGGTTATATTTTATTATTCTATGTTGGTTCTCCAATCTTTCCGCCACGGCTTTATCTGTCAATTCATCAATTTGCCTTAAAGAAATCAGTTCTGCCAACCAACATTTTTCAATGCAAAAATCACTAAATGATATTTATGGAAATATTTCATTAATTTCAATAAAAATGCAATGAATTAGAGAAATAATGTATAATACTCGTACAGAAGGCTCATTCTACCACTCGTTCATTCCAAAACTCGCCACTTCGTGGCTCGTTTTTGAATTTTGAACTCGTGGAAGAATATCAATGCCTTCTGCACTTGTATTATAAATAACCATATACATACGCTGCAATTATGAGGAATATGCAAGGATTTAAAATTTTCAGGGCAGGTTTTGATTATCATTGGCTTGAACAAAGGAGTAAAAGTTTGAAACTTTCACTTCTTCATGTCATTGCTTATTAAATATTCTAACTTTGTGTTGCACGTTTGTGATGAGTTGACAAATTTGATGATCTATGTATTAACATATACACTGTGTCCGTGAAGTATGGAACAATGTCATTTTAGCTAAACAGACCGTTTTAAGAAATAATTCTGAAACACGTCGATTTTTTATTTTTATTTACCGTATTTTGAAATAATAATCTAATATACAGGGTGAATTACTTTCGCGTAATGACGTCACCGTCATTTTTTTTAAATGGAACACACCCATTCGTCTCAATTTTCCGATTACTCTAGCTGAGCTAAATTAAAAAATGTATCACATGTTGATTCCAATTGGTACAGGGTGGACAAAAATACAATAGTTTTGTGTGTGCTCATAAAGTAACGCGTAACATTCTTTATTAGTTTAATTAACAATATTATCAAAAATACTAGTCTAGCGGCAATTGGTTTGAATGTAACACCTTGTAGTTTGTTAAATTCTTAGATTGATAAAAATATATGAAAAATAAGAAATAATTTCTTTCATATTCTGTCTGCTAGTCCACAAGTACCAAACATGTTTGGAAACAGCTCATTTTTATTAATCTAAAAATGTAACAAACTACAGAATATTACATTCAAACCAATTGCCGCTAGACACTAAGTATTTTTGATAATATTGTTAATTTAACTAATAAAGAATGTTACGCTTTATTTTATTGCAGAGAAGTTAGGGAAGATGATAGCTGATGCGGAGGGAGATACATCTCCAGCATATGGCCTTGGTGTGTCGATGATGGCATGACATGCAGCAAAGCCATCATAATGTTTGATGACGGTTTTTGTGAAATAGATGATTTTTCATAGTTTGCAACCGTTTGAACGAAAATTTTGAAAATTGCATTTTTTTATTTTGTAGAGGGTGGGCAAATTTCGATGTTTTAGCACTACAACTTTTAGACCAGAGGACATAGACAGAATCTGATATCCCATTCTCGGTCTCTTTTCGTGAAAATCTAACAAGGGTAGTATTCATTTTTGGCCACCTTCTTTTGTTTTCGAGTTATAAGCGAAAATTGAAAAAATGGCGATATCGAAAAACATTTATATCTCCGCTAATACTGATGATAGAGCTCTGAAAGTAAAACATTATACAGGCAATTTTTTACGTAGAATACATTGGCGTGCTCGTATTTTCAGAAGGATTTCTAATTACGAAGCTATGACCCGAAGTTATGTTTTTTCGAATGGGAACACTAAATGTCTATGCCATTTTTTGAAAGCTTAATTTTTCCTGATTTCAAATATATATAACATCGTATGGTTTGTATCAAAATAAATACCAGAAAATGGTCAAAAACCTTTTTTTACCTAAGAGTCTCAATATTTTTATGGTTTCAACTGTTGATGAGCACAGCAAAATTGAGCTATGTTTTATAGTGTTCCCATTTGAAAAAACATTACTTTGGGTCATAGCTTCGTAATTAAGAACCCTGTTAAAAATTCGAGCACGCCACTGGATTCTACGTGAAAAAGGGTCTATTCATTTTTGGCCACCTTCTTTTGTTTTCGAGTTATAAGCGAAAATTGGAAAAATGGCGATATCGAAAAACATTTATATCTCCGCTAATACTGATGATAGAGCTCTGAAATTAAAACATTATACAGGCACTTTTTTACGTAGAATCCAGTGGCGTGCTCGTATTTCCAAAAGGGATTTTAATCACGAAGCTATGACCCAAAGTTATGTTTTTTCAAATAGGAACACTAGATTTTTGTGTCATTTTCTGAAAGCTTGATTTTTCCTGATTTCAAAAATATATAACATAGTATGATTCCGATTAATATAAATAATAGAAAATGGCCAAAAATCTCTTTTCACCTAAGAGTCTCAATATTTATATGGTTTCAACTGTTGATGAACACAGAAAAATTGAGCTTTCTATAACAAGAGCAGTGTCTTTCCGTCAATCTGATTATTTCTATGCTTTTCACTCATTTCTACAAAATTCGAATATAGATATGTTTTATAAATTTTTTATCTAAAAATTTATTTGAAAATAACGGAGAAACCACAAGATCGAATTTTTCAATCGAAAGAGTTGTATTGAGATTATTTACATAGGTCTCCAGAAACAATACGCACAAGTACCAATCCATTTTAAACAGCATATGAAACAATGCATATATGATTGAACTCATTTTAATTACGAAGGGACAAACAAGAAATTATATTTAACCTAATAATGATAACAATTGCACAATGCACAGTCGACACCTATTCTCGATATTTCAATAGATGAATATTTGAAACTGTGTTCAAGCTACCTAGGAAACTTTTTCCAAGTTCGTTTATCTTTTCGAAACTATTTGTATAAAATTAATATAGATTCAAATTTTGTAGAAATAAGTGAAAAGCATAGAAATAATCAGATTGACGGAAGGACACTGCTCTTGTTATAGAAAGGCTCATCAACAGTTGAAACCATAGAAATATTGAGACTCTTAAGTAAGAAAAGGTTATTGACCATTTTCTGTTATTTATTTTGATACGAATCATACGATGTTATATATTTTTGAAATCAGGAAAAATCAAGCTTTCAGAAAATGGCACAAAAATCTAGTGTTTCTATTTGAAAAAACATAACTTTGGGTCATAGCTTCGTAATTAAAAACCCTTTTGGAGATACGAGCACGCCACTGGATTCTACGTAGAAAAGTGCCTGTATAATGTTTTAATTTCAGAGCTCTATCATCAGTATTAGCGGAGATATACATGTTTTTCGATATCGCCATTTTTCCAATTTTCGCTTATAACTCGAAAACAAAAAAAGGTGGCCAAAAATGAATACTACCCTTGTTAGTTTCTCAGAAAAAGAGATCGAGAAGTGGGTATCAGATTTTGTCTATCTCCTCTGGTTCAAAAGTTGTAGTGCTAAAACATCGAAATTTGCCCACTCTGTACAGTAAATAAATAAATAATTAAACTGGGGAATGAATTAGCAGTGAAGATACAGTTTTCTAATAGAAAATATAGGATTTCACCTTGACAGTTGACAAAACGCTTTTCCTACAGTTCTCTTTCCTTACAGAGCGCTTGTTACACTTCGAAAGTTCCGAGAAATTCATCTGTCCCTTTCTGCGAACAGATCTCTCAACATAATCGATCAGATCCAGCGTACTCCTGGCGAATGATCATTATTCTTTGACATCAACGCCCACGAAACATCGAAATATAATGGTTCGGTTTGGGCAGGTGTTAACAATTTGACACTCAACGCATTATAAATTTCAGGGTGTGTAAAAGTAGGTGTTGCATGAATAAATATGCGCTGCACACATACAGTCTCTACATATGAGCTTTCAAGTTCAACAATTCGTATTACGTCTCGAATATAAAAAATGTGACAACAATATAACTGCTAGCATAAACTGACTTCCTACATGCACTTGTATACCTTATAATAAATTAAAACTGTCCAAGAGTACGTACTAATGCGGAATGTAGTTACATACTTTTCTGGGAGGTTAATATATATAACCTAAATGTTTCATTGTTGCTACACATGCTAACATTGATATATTTCGAATAGAGTACAGCGTGGCTTTTAAATAATACCACATAGTAGGCCTTTAGAGAAGCTTTTGTCGGTTGTTCTATAACATGGTAGAATGTAGATAATTGCTAGGATTATATATGCTGGCTCTTTTCTTGGCAATTAACGGTAATTAATTGACGGTATGAAAAATTTTGGCCAAGATATAGACATCCACATAGATAAGACTTTCAAGAAAGAATTACACTAGTTTGACAAATATATGAATATAAGCCAATAATTTGAGAGGATTTGGAGCATTTATCAAATAGCCTATTATCTGAATATTTGAGTTGAGAATATGATTATACATATAGTTCTGGTGAAAATTAATTTTTTTGAAATATGGGACACTATTCCATATAACAGTAGACATCGACAGTCAAATTGTGGCAAAAAAACAATGCAGTAGGAGGAGCAAAAACTGTATAAAGATTCAAAATATTACTTAAGGTCCCCAGTTTCAGTGAAGGAGCGGAATTGGTTCTTTTAAAGAGAAATAATAGAATTGCCAGTTGTCATATTGTCATGGTCAGGTAAGATGTGTATGTTTGTTGTGGGGATGTTCTTCAAAAGTATTATGTCTACGTTGGAGCTTTTCGGGTATAATAGGGCTTCTTGTTCATCTATTCAGACTTGAGACGTGTTTTCGATAACAGAACACCGACCAAGATGGCATAGCAGAATCACCAATCCAAATGAAAGAATCCTGAACAATTTTGCAGACATCACCCAAGAAATTGTTATAGACGCACCGAATGAGCCAACTACGGGCCGATAGACCACCCAAACCTATTATCGGAACACATCGGAACATGCTTATCTGAGCTCAGTTCTGATAACAATCCTCTTTTGATTAACCTAAAGGACGAATTTGATGAGGATCCATCGACAAATATGGCGACAAAGAAAGGGACGTCGTTGGACGCTTCAACGCGAGTTCCTTTTGATTCCCTATTCAGAAGAACTCGATCCTTGAAGGTATCAAGGAGGTATCAGGGATGAGCACAGAAAACACTCAGCACTGGGTACTAGCGAGTGTTCAATCACCTCAACGTAGAGTCAAGGAGGCTCTCAGAAAAGTCCGAAATGATCGTTGCGAACAGAAACTAATCCCTCCTCCCAAAGAAGACAACATTAATTGGCGAATAGCAGAAGCACTGCGCTCATATAGGCAACCAACGCCAACGACTCACGGTCTTCAAATAATGGTTTATAGTGCAGAGGAAGAGGATGAAGCTTTCGCAAATAACCTTGAAAGCCAAAGCAGCTCTAATTAAAACAATACGGATTTGGACCAAATCGGGGACGTCAACCGAAAAATTAAAAAAGACTTGAAAAAGGAAGCTATTGGTTTGGTTCTGTAACCATTCAGAAAATCTAGAACACATTAATGTCGGAAATATAAAATAATGTTGAAACAGTTCGGTTTTCAAAGCCAACACTCTCCTGTCCTCTGAGTAGTGGAACAAATCACGGATGGCGGTTTTTTTGGACGTGGCTAAAGCATTTGAAAAAGTATTGGCATAAAGGACTGCCATACATACTGCTTACGGATGGTTTTCCTCTACTCATTGTTCAACCTCTTACTTGCATTCTCGTAAGATTAGAGCCACAGTTGACTAATGGAGTACTGTCTTTGGAGAGGACAATTTCAGCCGGAGTCCTGCAAGGATCTCTGTTGTCACCGTTATTGTTTTGTGATATGTATCCGACATGCCGAAAACGGAGAAAACCTCTATGGCACTTTACGCTGACGATATCGACATTCTTGCCAGTTCGTGGTGTCCCAAACACCATTTAAAATCTAAAATACCTTCTTGTCTTGAACTTGAAATCAACACATGATTTTGAAATTTTCAAGAACTTGGCTACTGTAATCTTGAAGTAATGGTTTTTTGAGTTTGTTGTCTATAGATATTATCATATTTGACAACCTGCCAATTAATGGCCCCATTCCATTTGTGTTATTGTTCATACCAAATGATTTCTTTTTTTTGCATACTGTTGTCACTACGTTCAAGGAAGAGAATTTTTGTTTTTTTTTTCAGAACTAACAGGCGAACCTCTAGTGAGCCTCTGTTCATCATGTTTATCTGCAATATTTAATAGATTATGACAATTAGGTTGTGTTGAAAGCAAATAAACTTTATTATTATTATTATCAAAACAAATTGAATATCATATGCACTTTTGACCTATACGATTTTGTTATGGAACTGTACATTTTCCATTCATATATCCAATCCCAAATTCAATTCTAATTTTGTGCTCAGATTTATTTTGTTGCTTCTGAATCTATTTGATGGATTTTTTGAATCGTGAGAAACAGGTCTCTTTAACAAAACATTGGTTGTATTACTGAAATATTTTTTTCTCTAATTCTGTGGTTATTCCGTTCATTCTTCCACATCTTGTAGAACAAAATCGTGCGAGAATATATCAGAAACGCACAGTTTTCATGGTTATATTTTATTATTCTATGTTGGTACTCCGAACTTTCCGCCACGGCTTTATCTGTCAATTCATCAATTTGCCTTAAAGAAATCAGTTCTGCCAACCAACATTTTTCAATGCAAAAATCACTAAAATATATTTATGGAAATATTTCATTAATTTCAATGAGAATGCAATGAATTAGAGAAAATAATGTATAATACTCGTACAGAAGGCTCATTCTACCACTCGTTCATTCCAAAACTCGCCACTTCGTGGCTCGTTTTTGAATTTTGAACTCGTGGAAGAATATCAATGCCTTCTGCACTTGTATTATAAATAACTATTCCAAAATTCATAAATCATATAAGTTGAATAAAACTGATTTGTTCATAGTTAAATTATAATTTGAGCCATATTGCCCTCCGTAATGCGTAGATACATTTCAGTTCGTTTCTTCTGAGACCGACTTCATAACTAATACTGTACCATACTGTATAGCGAGCAATGCGCTCAACACAATTCTCAGAATGCACGGCGATTGTGGTCTATCATCTGAGTCCCATAAATAGTGAAATAAAACTAATTTGTCGGTTTCCAACATAATTGTTCACCGTAGGAATTCAGATAATTCGATTTCTAGTCGTTTCAGCTAGAGTGCACGCTTGTAAATGTTACACCATTCCATGAAAAACTTTCATCGTGAAATATTACCCTGTAGAATACGCGACGCCTAGATGCCTTAGATTAAGTTTTTTCATTCTCACACAAATTGCACAGGAATGCGCGCTGTTCCGATAGATATGAATTATTTTTATCAATAACTCTTATTGGTATGTCCCGTTAATGCGTCCAAGTATATGAAAGGTAGGGGAAGCTTTCTAATAATTTTTGAGATATAGAAATTTTTTTGTACAGTGGACTCTCGTTAACTCGAAACACCACGGGACCAAGATTTTTCGTCGAGTTACGAATATGAATTATTTTATCAATAACTCTTATTGGTATGTCCCGTTAATGCGTCCAAGTATATGAAAGGTAGGGGAAGCTTTCTAATAATTTTTGAGATATAGAAATTTTTTTGTACAGTGGACTCTCGTTAACTCGAAACACCACGGGACCAAGATTTTTCGTCGAGTTACGAATATGAATTATTTTTATCAATAACTCTTATTGGTATGTCCCGTTAATGCGTCCAAGTATATGAAAGGTAGGGGAAGCTTTCTAATAATTTTTGAGATATAGAAATTTTTTTGTACAGTGGACTCTCGTTCACTCGAAACATCACGGTACCAAGATTTTTCGTCGAGTTACGAATATGAATTATTTTTATCAATAACTCTTATTGGTATGTCCCGTTAATGCGTCCAAGTATATGAAAGGTAGGGGAAGCTTTCTAATAATTTTTGAGATATAGAAATTTTTTTGTACAGTGGACTCTCGTTAACTCGAAACACCACGGGACCAAGATTTTTCGTCGAGTTACGAATATGAATTATTTTTATCAATAACTCTTATTGGTATGTCCCGTTAATGCGTCCAAGTATATGAAAGGTAGGGGACTTATACTTGTGTTGACCGTCATGGCAGGCGGTTCAACATCTGATACTAATGACAAGAAATGTCGTTTTTGTTCAAAATTTGCTGGTTCAGGTGATATTAAGTGCAAAACTGAAGGTTGTGAAATTGTGGTACATAATAAGTGTTTGGATGCTATTTGCAAGGTGGTTTATGTGGACAAAAATAATTTCCTCTGTCGACGTTGTATCGAGTCGTCGGAAAATACCAGCGGTTCATGTTCGAGAACTCAGTGCATTGTTCTGCAGAAAGAGGTCGAATGTTTGACCCGTGAGAAAATTCTGTTAGAAAAGTATGTCTCTGAACTAGAATTCTCAAATAAGATTTTGAAAACTTCGAGGGATTTCCAACGTGAAGTACCTCGCAGTGTTCGATTGCAGGCGGATCAATGTGAGTCAGAGAAGTCAACGTACGCATCAGCTGTTAAAAGAAGCCGGGATTCCCATGTGCTGTTAGTAAAAACAATCGATAAAAATGTAAACAATATTGTGATCGAAAACGAAATAAAATCGAAAGTGAATCCATCGTCTGCTCAAGCACTCGTTTTGGGAACTAAAAGAATTAAGGATGGAATTCTTATATCTTGTGGTGACAATAATTCCCTAGAGAAACTAAAATCCCTTATAGGAAATGAAACAAAGGGTGTATACAATGTAACCGTCCCAAAAAAATTGAGGCCTCGTATTATGGTTTATGGTGTTGATTCATATGCAGTAGGTGAGCCCGATTTTTTGGAAAAAGTAATTCATATAAACAATTTAAATTGTTCTATTGAGGATATCAAGTTCATTACCAAAATTAAGTTCAAAGATAAATTCAATGTAGTTCTTGAAGTGGCCCCACTTTTGTTTAATGACATTATTAAGAGAAAATTTCTTTATCTGGGTTGGTCGAAGTGTTTTGTAAAGGAACATTTCAGTTTTATAAGGTGTTTCAAATGTTGGAAATTCGGTCATTACCGGCGTGAATGTAAAAGCGAATGTGACTTATGTCCCAAATGCTCAGGCCCTCATGAAATCAAAAATTGCGATTCGAATGATATTTGCTGTGTAAATTGTAAGTTTCTTAATTCAAGGTTCAATACAGCTCATGATATAGGTCACAGTGCTAACAGTTCTATATGTAACTATTTTCTGTCCCATATAGGTAAACTTAAGTCTAGAATAGATTATGCAGAGTAGATCACGTGCATGTTTGAAGATAGCCCATTTTAATATTTGTTCTCTCTTTCCTAAATTAGATGAGTTTTTTGATGTTATTACTGCTGAACGTATTGATATAATTTGTTTAACTGAAACTTGGCTGAACCAAAACATTCCGGATGAAAGCATTTTTATTTCAGGTTTTCGTGTTTTCCGTTGTGATCGTGTTGCGCGTGTTGGGGGGGGAGTTGGTTTCTATGTGAGGGACTCTCTATCATCGAGGAGTGTGTTCGTCGACTTTGACCTGCCTGATGGGGTGGAACATATTTGGATCGAGCTGAGGTTGGGCAAGGAAACTCTTCTGCTGGGATCTATTTATCGAACAGCCGCGTGTTGTATTTCAAATTTAATCCACTACTTGGATGATTTTTTATCCATGGTATCCTCAAGGTATGAGCATGTTATTGTCGCCGGGGACATAAACGAGAATCAACTGATTGTGAGTAATTTTACTGATTGCATTGAATCTTATGGTCTGAAACAACTAATAGATGAACCAACACGTATAACGGCCACATCCCATACTCTACTTGATGTGATTTGTTCTAGTAGGCCTGAACTGGTAATTGATTCTGGGGTCATTGATCATTCGATGTCTGACCATAGGGGTGTATTTTGCAAGATCAATTTAAAAAAAAAGATTAATTCGCCAAAGTTAATACGTTATCGTGATTTTCGTAATTTTGTACTTCAGGACTTTTTGTCGGACCTTTCTGGTGCATGTTTTGATGATGTTTTCTATATTGGTGATATTGATTTGAAGATCTCCAACTTTTGTCGTTGTCTTACGGAAATATTTGACCTACATGCCCCATATGTTGAATCGAGAGTTTCTAAGCCGTTTGCTCCTTGGATAACGCCAACCGTGAAAAGCATGATGAAGTTGAGGAACAGGGCCCTATCAAGATATAAGCTTACGAAAAACTTAGCTGATTACAGATATTATGCTCGTCTGCGAAATGCTGTTACATCGGCTGTGCGAAGGGAAAAATTCAGCTTTATGTCCCAAGCCCGCTCTCAAGGTTCAAAATTTTTTTGGAAATCTTTTAAATCATTGCAGGTTGGTTCAGAGATGTCGGTGCCCGAAAACTTTGTTGATCCTCAGCAGTTTAATGATTATTTTCGTTCTGTTTTCAGCCCTCCTCATGTTTGCCCGCAGACAACTAGTCATTATTGTTCGAGTAAATTCGATCCGAATATGGAGTTTTCTTTCAGACTTGCAACTATGGAGGAGGTAAGGTCTGTTATTTCAAATCTTAGTTCGAACGCATTGGGCATTGATGGTATATCTGCTAGAATGCTACAATTGTCGGTCGATGTTGTTTTGCCACACATTACGCATATAATTAATGTTTGCATTGAGTCTGGTTATTATCCGAGCGTCTGGAAGTGCTCTATTGTGAATCCTCTACCCAAGATTCCTGATCCTAAAGATTTGTCCGATTTTAGACCTATAAGTATATTACCAGCCATGTCGAAGATTCTCGAGAAAGTACTCTTCATTCAGATTTATGACTATGTTTCCGAGAGTGGAATTCTTACTGCTCACCAGTCAGGTTTCAGAAGGGGTTATAGCACTACCACTCTTCTTTTAAATGTAGCTGATGACATCCTGCGTTCTTTGGATAGTGGGCATGCTTCATTTCTAACCTTGTTAGATTTCGCAAAGGCGTTCGATACCGTAGACCATGAGTTGCTCTGTGCTAAATTGGGTTATTTCGGATTTGATGAATCTTCTTTGAGATTTTTTAAGTCTTATCTATTTGGTAGATATCAGTGCGTTAAATTGCGTGATGCATTTTCGGAGTACTGTCTGATAACTTCGGGTGTTCCTCAGGGTTCCATTCTTGGCCCTCTGTTATTCCTTATATATATAGCTGATATGTATAAAGTTGTTAAGTTTGTTGACATTTATTTTTATTGTGATGACACTCAGGTTCACCTTTCTTTCCTCCCCTCCTCTATTTCTATGGCTGTTGAACGGTTAAATGAAGATCTCTCCAGAATTGAGCAATATTGCAGGATGAACAATCTGAGAATTAACGTGAAAAAATGTTTCTATATACCCTTCTTTCCAAGAACGTTTCATGCTGAGGTTGACGTTAAGATAGGTGTGGAGAAGATTCCATCCTCCTCCTGCTGCAGGAACTTAGGAATTTTTTTCGATTGTCGACTGAGATTCAAGGAGCATGTCTCGATGTTGTTGAGAAATTCTTTTCTGGCACTACGTTATTTGTATCGCCAGAGACAGTTTTTGGATTTCCATTCACGTAAGTATCTCTGCGAAACACTCGTGCTGTCCAAGCTGAGCTATGGATTGCCAGTTTTTTATCCTTGTCTAGACTCTGTCGAGAGATATAGGTTACAAAAAGTGCAGAATTCGTGCTGCCGCTACGTTTTAGGTTTGAGAAAGTACGATAGGGGGATCAGTAATGGAATAAATGGGTTAACGTGGCTCAGGGTCGAAAATATTTTTCGGCTTCATATGAGTATTTTAGTACATCGAATTTTGAGAACGGGTATTCCTCCTTATTTGAAAGCCAGGTTGGTCTACAGACGAGATGTTCACCGTGTTGCTTTGAGACATGGGCAGAGGCTCATGCTGCCTCGATTTGGTTCAGCCATGTTTCAGCGCTCTTTCACCTTTAATGCGGTGAAGTTGCATAATGAAATGCTGATTTCATGTAGGGGTTCTTCTTTGAACTCTTTGAGAAGAGAATTGAAGAATACATTGTTTTTGAGCCAGTTATAGTTTTTGTAAATTATGTTCATTTTTGGAAATATTTCAGTTGAATATTGATAGGGTTCATTTGTGTTTTTTTCCTTTTATTGATTTTTTTTGTTTTGTTTTTTCTTTATTTGTATTTTGTCGGGGGTTGAGTGGAGTAGCCCTGGCTAGACTTCGCCCCTGAAAATTGCCAAAAATAAAGACTCTATTATTATTATTATTATTATTATTATTAAGCTTTCTAATAATTTTTGAGATATGTAAATTTTTTTGTATAGTGGACTCTCGTTAACTCGAAACATCACGGTACCAAGATTTTTCGTCGAGTTACGAATAGTTCGACATAGGCACAGTTTATTAAATTCGAATTACAGAGGTAATGAGATGTAGAGTTGAACCAAATGGTAATTCGGGTTGTAGAGGTAAAGAATAGTGATATTTATTCCCTATAATAAAAGTAGATCGTACATATTTGATGAATTTACTGAAAAATGAATTGACAATAGAAAATTTCACAATGAAATAGATCAACACGTGACTTTGTGTTGACAAAATCCAATTGACAATTTCTGAATATTTAAAGAGTTTATCCGATGAAGGAGTCTGATTTAGACTCTAAAACGCCAAAAAAGTTAATTAATTCATAGCGTTATTGTTCTTTTTTTTTGGGTAAAATTTTTTTCATCCTGACAAATTATTGCAATTATTGCGCAGGAGCATTTTCTTCAAATATTTTAAGCTTGTTTCGGAAATTGAGAGTGTAAACTCTAAATGAGTTTCTCGTAAAAATTCCAATCTACCGAGAGGTCTTTCAGAGGTTTAGGAAAGTCGAGATAAAAAACAGCAAACGAAAAATTTATTTCCAAAAACCTTTTCATAAATGAGCAACAAATGAAACAAAATTCAAAAAAACCACACGATGCAATTATTGCTTCAAAATACGCTCGATTCATCGACGCGTTTCGACTTGTGAGTGTGTGAATGTGACTTCGAGTTATAGAGGTAAATTTAGTGCGTCTTCGACTTATAAAAGTAAAAATGGTGAAATATATCCGTAAAATCGTTTCGAGTTATGCATGGAAATTTTTTCGGCTTAGACAGGTTTTTCCAAGGGGATTGAAAATAATTCGAGTTATCGAGAATTTCGAGTTAACGAGGTTCGAGTTATCGACAGTCCACTGTATCTTATTTCAACATTTCTGCTCGCAAGTATACCAGTCCCTTTTTGCCGGTCCCCCCAAAATCTTTTAACAGTCTTAGCTTCTGAAATTCTCATTATGCGGTACATGTGTCCCAAATTCGATGTTCACTGAGAGCATCTCGAGAAATATAAGATTAAGAGGTAATGGTACCACGTGCGTTTCGGCGCATCTGTCAAAGTTTACCTATTTAGCTCCCCCCAGCCCCTCTGAGAAGCCCTCACTTTTCAGGATGAGTGGAGCAATCTCAAACGTTCTTCTGATTTTCCGTCCTTTTCTACCACATGTAAGAATTCAGATACGTTTGACGGCATTCAATTCTTACATGTCAGCCAATGAATTGCCAGCTTACTTTAAAAAAAAGCTGACTGTAAAAAGGTTGTTCGAACATTTGGCAATGCATCGGTCTCTTCATACCTTCAAGCGTTCGAAAAGGAACGAACAAGCTGAAAGTCTTTCTATTCACCTAATATTGTTTACGACTCTAACTGAGAACTGATTCATAACGCAGCAACGATGCCGGAATTATCAAATTGTAGGTAGTATTGAAGAATCTGGTGATTCGTTGTCAATTTATACAGTAGGGGCAGCACTTTACGACGGTCGATTATTCTTTTTTATTTCGAAGTGATTTCAGCTCTTTTGAAATGTTTTTCTGTAGTTTTTATTTTTACGAATAATTATAAAATAAATCAGTGATAAGCCCTTCATCTATATCATCAATTAATTTGCGAAAAACGAAAAGTTACCAACTTTTTTTTTTTTTTTTTCATTCGCAAATTAAAAATAGCCAATCCCTTCCTTTCAGATCATTGTTTGAAGAAATTATCAGGAAACCCCATACAAATCGGTGATCTGCAAGAATAGTTATTCCCCTTTAAGTTTTGAACTGAGCAGTCAAGTGGTAGCATTCCCTCTTAAGAGAAATAATCTTCGATCTGTTTTATCGAAAAGATGACATATCAATAATTGGATTGTACATATCTTGCTTTGTTCTTGAATTACAGGACGTTTCTGAAAAATGACTGTTTCAACTATTCGACTTGGATTGTAAGTGGTTCATTAGAAATTTAAGCTCTTCTGAATATACTTTGTTCCTTGATGATGCGCAAATGTGAATATAATTTACAATGCTCCAAACTGTTTTGTTCCTATTATACAATTGTTTCTATTTTAATTCTTTTATGTTTTTTTCTTTGATTATACTTTTCTTTGAACTAGTCATCATTCATACTATAAAAAGGTAAGATATTTAGTTCAGTTCAGATACTCGATACTCTCAATATCAGGATGATATTCACAATGTAGGTTTATTTCTTTTTTTTTGTTTTTTTTGGAGATGTATCATCAAACAGATTACAAAAGAATCCTATCAACTGACTGTTGATATCTTCATTCATTCTGTACAATTCAATCCAACAGAAATCTCTCAATTTTTTTTTACATTTGCTTGGTTCCAGCTATGTACTCGTATGATCTTCAGTTCGTAGTAGTAGTAGAAATTTGGGAATTGATATAATAATAATAATATAATGTTTATTCACTATAAACATAAAAAAATTACAGAGGTATTTATTTCGCGAAATATTTACCTGTGCGTAATTAGTAGAAATTTGGGAATTGATGATTCAAACTTTGCGCTGTATAATTATTTTCATTGAAATAAGTGATGATATCATTAATACAGATTGTGATGTCATTCTAGGATTTGGAAAAACTATTTGGGGTAATAGGATATCAGTAAATCAATTACAAACTCTGCTTCATTCTTAGCATGTGTCAAATGATCAATATTGAAATCTCCGACAAGAATTGTATGATTCGCAGGTAGCTGAAAATAATAGTGTTATAAGACCGAAAATAACGTACTCTGAAGGGTTGAATTTTAAGGGTGCCCACTAAAATACCTTTCTTACTAGGTTAGTAGTGTTGGTAGGTTATTCAGTGCAGATTCATTTCGATCCTCTATGCGAAAATCGGTTGATCGATTCCTTCAATTTTTGGAAGAAACCTCCGTTGGCAATACTCTCACTCATTTTTTTTTCATACTCCTTTGAAAATTGAAATGTTTTTCAATCAATTATCTCAATGATGAATTTAAAATTTTTTTCATAATCATGGATTTAACAATTTTTTCAAAACACTACTTTGCGCCAATTATAATTTATAGCTTTATTATTTCCTATATTGATATTGTGAATTTTCAACGAGAACGTCTATTTCTTTTTGCTGAGAAACTCATAATAGATAGTATGTATTTTGTCATCAGAATATAAAGTTTCCAGAAATTTTGAAATTCATAATTGATTCAATTGAGATACGATTGAAAAAACCACTCAATTTTCGAAGTGTTATACAACAAAAACTATTAATTTTGTTGTGAAAAAATCAGTCAGTTCATTATGAACCAGTCACGAGTACCTATATTGTGTCTTCAAAATCTATAAAAGTTTTTTCAGGCAGTTTGATTATTAAATTTAGACTGCTGATGATGTTTAGGTATGTGTAAAAGATTTCAATCAGTGAATCGATTAATGTTGAAGTAATAATCCTCTGTATGACATTTGCATTGTATTTCTTCTTTCGTTCATCCATTCCATGGTGTATTTTCTTGATGTTTCACCAAGTGTATTAATTATCTCGTTCCCTAATATGATATAACGCCGCCATGTTCTGTTTATGGTTTATGGCAGTTGAAGGAAGTCAAGAAAGAATTATGATTATCCCACTTGCAACTCACGATTAGATCGCCTTTCTATCAATTATTCATAAGTGTTATATGAATCAGTATTCATAACAATTCAGTGAGTGAAAAAATGTATTGAAAAACAATATGCTCGGTTAATAAATACAAAATAATTCAAATCTGGTATGGAAGGTATGCCACTGGAGAGAATTAATTTCATAGCATCAATGCAAGTGTAATTATATACCTACCTTGTGATATAAAAAATTCTCGACAAGTTCATTCCAATGTCGAACAAAATGAAATAAATTCTTCCGATTCGAAAATACAGTAGGTATCGGATTTAATCAAATTAAATGTTGAACATTCTTTCTAGAAAGAAACCCAACATGTATCTCTATGATAATTGATTATCAACATGATTCTCACTGGAATTGAGAAAAAAAATTTCTTTGCATCACTACTATATTAGTACGTCAGATAATAACCTTAAATTTTTATTATTTTCATGATTTTGGGTCTTTTGAATTCGTGGATCAGCTTTTTAAACTTCCAAAAGGCGATCAAATTGAAACAGGATGAAGGTAAAACATTGTAAAATATGTTTGGAATGATCTTGAACTTTTGAATAGCACTATTAAATTTTTCAAATGACTTACAAATTCATTCATCAATGGAAAACTGAAAATATGGGTGATTCATATGTAAGAGAATAACTTTGCTTCCGCCGTTATTTTCCGAAGTTTCAGGCTTTATTGTAAAAAACTGGTTATAGATTTATGACTCAAAGTATTGTCCATCGCTGGTCACTACCTTCAACCATATTTCGGGCAGCGTACAAATCCCACGTTGAAAAAAGTGGTCATCTTCATTAGACCGGAAGTGCTGGTCAGCCAGGCTGTGTGCCATTGATTGAAAAAAGTGATAGTTCGAGGGAATAACATCCTGAGAATACAGCAGGTAGGGTAGGACTTCCCATTTCAACATTTTCAAGTATGTTTCGACCACTTTCGCAACATGAGATCGAGCATTGTCATGTTGGAAAATCACTTCAACATGTATCTCGTTTTATTGCGGCCGTTTGTCTTTCAATGCTCGGCTCAAACGCATTAATTGCATTCGATAACGATCGCCTGTGATTGTTTCAGTTGGTTTTAACAACTCATAATACACTACGCCGAGCTGGTCCCACCAAATACTTAGCATGACCTTGGAACCGTGAATTTTGGGTTTGGCCGTCGACGTGGAAATATGACCGGGATATCCCCATGATTTTTTGCTCTTGGGATTATCGTAGTGAACCCATTTTTAGTCTTCAGTTATAATTCGGTGCCGAAATCCCTTCCATCCTTGCATTATAAGTAGCTGTTCACAAGCGAACAAACGCCGCTCAACATATCTCAGCTTCAACTCGTACGACACCCAATTTCCTTGTTTTTGAATCATTTCCATGACTTTCAGGCGTTTTGAAATTCCTTGTTGCGTCACTCCCAATGATCCTGCCAATTCTTGTTGCGTTTGACACGAGTCTTGAGCAAGTAATGTCTCCAATTCTGCATCTTCGAAAATCTTCTCTCTTCCACCGCCATGCTGTTCTTTGACGTCAAAATCACCGTTCTTGTAGCATTGAAACCACTCCCGGCTCGTTATTTCACTAATTGTGGCCTCACCATAGGTATTTGTAAGCATTCGATGAGCCCCAACGGCAGATTTCTTCATATTAAAGCAGAAAACTAATACCTCTCGCAAATGACGAGAATTTGACTCGTGAGCTGGCATCTTTAATCGAGAATAACTTTTCTCTAATTCTGTGGTTATTCCGTTCATTCTTCCACATCTTGTAGAACAAAATCGTGCGAGAATATATCAGAAACGCACAGTTTTCATGGTTATATTTCATTATTCTATGTTGGCACTCCGAACTTTCCGCCACAAAAATTCATCAATTTGCCTTAAAGAAATCAGTTCTGCCAACCAACATTTTTCAATGCAAAAATCACTAAAATATATTTATGGAAATATTTCATTAATTTCAATGAAAATGCAATGAATTAGAGAAAATAATGTATAATACTCGTACAGAAGGCTCATTCTACCACTCGTTCATTCCAAAACTCGCCACTTCGTGGCTCGTTTTTGAATTTTGAACTCGTGGAAGAATATCAATGCCTTCTGCACTTGTATTATAAATAACTATTCTCTAATTCTGTGGTTATTCAGTTCATTCTTCCACATCTTGTAGAACAAAATAGTGCGAGAATATATCAGAAACGCACAGTTTTCATGGTTATATTTTATTATTATATGTTGGTACTCCGAACTTTCCGCCACGGCTTTATCTGTCAATTCATCAATTTGACTTAAAGAAATCAGTTCTGCCAACCAACATTTATTGATGCAAAAATCACTAAATGATATTTATGGAAATATTTCATTAATTTCAATGAATATGCAATGAATTAGAGAAAATAATGTATAATACTTGTACAGAAGGCTCATTCTACCACTCGTTCATTCCAAAACTCGCCACTTCGTGGCTCGTTTTTGAATTTTGAACTCGTTGAAGAATATCAATGCCTTCTGCACTTGTATTATAAATAACTATTTGATGCAGACACAAATAGACTAATATTTCGATGGCGTTATGTTAACAAATACCTAAGCTTATTGTATGACATCTCCGATCTATTTATTTCGACTACCACTTACCGCTACAGTCATCTATTGCAAAACGACGGAAGCAAAGTTGTACACCTATACCATTTTTTTAAGAAACATTAAACTCGAAAAGAAGTTTTCATTGCGTTGGAATATTCAATAGAATATGTGAAAAACTAAACAAATCTAATACAAAAATGTGTACACATCCATTGAAAATCGAAGCTTCAGAAAAGTACACAATTGTGCACCTTTATAAAAGAGTTTTCATTAGGCAATGAACTGAGGTTGATACATCGAGATTTCTCTCAGTGTAGAGCAATCTGATCAAGTAGGAGTGCTCAAATTATTCAATGAAATCAGTTATGAAGTCACAATTTTCTGATTCTATCGTCAAAATAAAATTTTCGTCTCTGATAATCTCTTCAAATTTTAAAATAGGTTGAAACTATGTAATGCAAATTATAAAGAAGCCACTGTATCTAACCTCTATCCCAAAAGAGCGATCAGACGAAATAAGTCGAAGGATAAGTAGACGACTGAAACTAGGCCTTACCTTGGGTTCCCTCCCTTAATTCCTCCTTAATATTAATGCATGTTGCAACCGACCGTGAGCAGACCGGGCATCAGTAATTTCAGATTACGTGATTGCCTCCTTCATCTGTATTTCCCTGTGTTTACGTTACTTACTCGCGAAGGAATTCTGACGACACACCCCATTGATAGAACGAGCCGTAGAACCGACTTCAATCCACGTACTGTCGATGCTACATACCTGCCGTGCCATTAGTTTGATTGGATTCCTTTTCGCCTCCTAGATGTGCTCGGATAGTCATTAGATTCCCGGTAGAAGTGTGCGAAATGGCTATCGTTAGAAGCGGGTGTTTCTTTTGGTACGCTTCGGTTCTGAAGATTGAGTCTTGGGAGTCGCATGGATGAATGTGGGAACGGTGGAGATTTTAGTTGTTTTTTATAATTAAATGGTTGGAATTTGTCGAAAGAAAGGACTGAATTACCTACATGAACGCCTATCGGGCAAATTCTCTTCGAACCAAAATTAAGTATTTTTCAGGGTATATTTTTGAAACGTCACGTTTCTAACACACCATTTCGGCCTTAACGAAAATTTAAAAGTACCAAAAAAAAAACAAATATGGGGATTTTAACTTCAAAGTGATTCGTTTCCATTGCATCAAATGGCAACATCGACAGCGGAGTTAGTATTGAAAAGGACATCAAATCTGTTACGTTTATAAGCTGACCAATTAAGGTCGATTCATATTATCCGACACGTATCGTTTCAGACACCAAGCAAACCAATTGTTGGAACGGAGAGCGGGTTCATATACTCATTCAAGGAGCGTTTCAGTTTGATTCAGGCATAAACTGAATAAATTTCAAAACTTTCACGTAAAAAACTATGTGTTATTGCATTATTACTGGATGAAGATGAAACAAGAGAAATGTCAGTAAGAAGATTTAGTGTACACCCAATATTCCAAAACAGAACCATCTTGTTTCAATTTGTCGGCATATCCCCTCCAAATTTTGTCCTTTTCATTAGTTTCATGATACAATCTGCATTTAGAATTTAGATAATATGGAATTTACTGCTCACGAACTGAATATATTGATTTTTCGGAATTCATTACCAACGAAAATTACGTGTTCCAGAACTAATTCACATTATCCATTCAGACACGTTCCGACACGTTCATACACACTCCGCCCATACGACATTAGACAAAATATTCTCTCGAGGAATACTGGACAGAACGGATGGCGAATGACACGATCGGTGACGGACAATGTGAATTAATTCATATGAAACGCATCCAATGATATTTGCGTTAAACTATTCGCTTGGTGTCTGAAACGATACGTGTCGGATATTATGAATGGACCTTTATAGCTATAAATATACTAACTGCAACACCCAGAAGGAGCTGTTTCAATTTTAATTTTTTTTCTTTTGAAACATAGATAGTATAGCAAGAAGTAAATGATTTAAAATTGGAGAAAAAATCGAAGGGTTCACAATTTTTTCAACAAATTTGTTAATAATGTGTTTGTCCATCGCTATTATCTATACACTCTCCAACACGTCTCGTCATTGATGCAATAAAATGGTCTATTTCTTCTTTAGGAATACTATCCCAAGCTAGCTATATTTCAATGTCTCAGAGCCGCCAAAGTGAAGACTGGGGTAAATTTCCAAACCTTCTTCAAACTTACTCTGGCCACAGGAGGTCGGGCATTATCTTGCTAAAACATTGGATTCTCGAGTCGGTTAAGGTGAAGGAGAACATATGGCTCCACTATTTCTTGAAGGTAATGCGCTGTCATGTGACCTCGAATGCAGACAAAAGGTGACTTACTTACATGTGCAATAGCACCCCATACCATAATGAAAACTGTCCGATATACATGACGCTCAACATCAAACTGAGGCTCACGTCTGTCTCCCCGACGTCGTCTTACCCTTCTTCGGCCACTATGTGCAAGGAGAATCGAGATTCATCAGAAAAGACGACCTGATGCCATTCCACATTCTAATGCTGACGTTATCTGCACCACAGAAATCGTTGCCGGCGATGCTCAACCGTCAGAGGCGACGATAATGCTGCTGTCCAAAAGACCTTATCCGGCTGTAAACCGTTCGGACAGTTACAGAAATTAGCCAATACTAAAAAACCGACGAATGATGCTTCAACAATTGTTGAATTTCACTACAAAATTGGTCGAATCGAAACCGTATGCGTCGCTCAAGGACAACTCAGAATATTGCTACTATATCCCATAGTGTTGACGAAAACCCAAGTCTGTCTTAGAAATTAGTTATTTCACAAACGTTATTACAACGTATAATTAGAAGATATGGATGTGGACGACCTTCATCTTCAGCAAGACGATGCTACGTTAGACACAAGAAACGAATCAAAAGCAGTTATGCAAAAAAGTTTCATTTCTCGAGAGGGAAATAACAATTGGCCACCGAGATCTTGTTATTAGACTCATTTCTTTGGGGCTACATGAAATATAAGGTCTATATAAATACAATCGATTGAATACCAAAAGATGAAAGTTAACGATATAGGGCCGCAAATGTAAAAATTTGTAGATAATGATAATGGTATACCTTTCTCTTTACAATGAAACAAAAATCCATCGATTTCTTTCAAAATATATGTTGTCGTTCTTATTTCAATATTAAAATGAAACTTTATTTTGGAAGATCAGTGAATGATAGTTACTAAGAAGTTCTTACCATACTGAGGAAAAATCTTCTCAAAAAATGAAGTCTAAGAAAGTCTGAACTCTTCCGCGAAAGCTGTCAAGTGTACTCATGTTCCGTGCATAAATAGTCGTCTATTTTCAGTCCCTTCATTAAAATTCTCCTGTTCTGCGTCCATTGTTGTCCTGCATCCACTTCCCCAAAAAAAAGTACGCAAAGCGACAGATCTTGAGAGAATTTGGCACGGGTGGATGCTGAGATTCTAGATACGGCATGGCGTCGGAAGTGTCGTACAAAGAGGGGTTTATCTCAAGTATTCGGTAAATACTCAGAAAAGTGCAAGTTCGCTGAATGTAAAGTGCACTTGGCAAGTTTAAATCCTACGGCCCACAGTCTTCGTTGTACTCGGAAAGAGTTGAATGACTTATCTGAAAGACTGAGTCAGTAATTTCGGAAGCGAAAGGACTCTAGTATTCTTGATGAACGATTTTGTGCCGATTTTAGGAAGCTGTGCGGGTTGGTGGAGGAAATAAGTGACATATAAGCGTTTCTTGAATTGCGGAATAAATGTTAGATTCTTATTTCCAAAACTAAATATTTGGAATTGAAAAAATTTCAGTCTAATTCTCAATCCATTGATGATTGATAACACGATCTACAAATTTCATAGGCAAACTCAAAAATCAGAACAAATTGAGTATTCACTCGAAAAATTGGTAATAAAGCACGAAATGTATTTTTCTATGATTATACTGAGTATAATATTTTTTTTCTAATTGTTACAAATATAATGACACATTTTTCAAATTTCATTGGTGCCCTTTATAGCAGAAAATGTATTAGGTGTACAACTTCGCTTCCGCCGTTTTGCAATAGGGGGCGGTAGCGGTGGTAGTCGGAATAAATAGATCGAGATGTCATACAATAAACTTAGGTATTTGTAAACATAATGCCATCGAAATATTAGTCGATTTGTGTGCATCATAAAGTTATTCTCGATTAAACATGTCAGCTGACAAGCCAAATTCTCGTCATTTGCGAGAGGTGAGGCAGCTATCAGAGAAAGAATGTATGGAGAGTGGTTTCAACGCTATAAGGACGGTAATTTTGACGTTGAAGACCAGGTGGAAGAGAAAAGGTTTTCGAAGATGCAGAATTGGAGGCATTTCTGATCAAGATTCTTGTCAAACGCAACAATAATTGACAGGATCATTGGAAATGACAAAACAAGCCATTTCAAAACGCCTGAAAGTCATTGAATGTTGAACAGCGTTTATTTGCTTGAAAACAGCTGCTTGCAAGAGACGGAAGGGAGTACTGCATCGCATTTTGACTGTAGACGAAAAATAGGTTCATTACGATAATCCATGGCTATGTTTCCACGTCGACGGCCAAACTAAATATTCATGGTTCCAAGGTCATGCTCAGTATTTGGTGGGACCAGCTCGGCGTAGTGTATTATGAGTTGTTGAAACCGACTGAATCAATCACAGGCGGTCGTAATCAAGCGCCATTACTCATTTGAGCCGAGCATTGAAACACAAACAGCCGCAATACTGCGAGAGACATGACAAAATGAGTTTACAACATGATAATGCTCGACTCCATGTTTCGAAAGTGGTCGAGACATACTTGGAAGCGTTGAAATGGGAAGTTCTACCCCACCCGTCGTATTCCCCAGACGTTGCTTCTTCGGACTATCACCTGTTTTGATCAATGGCACATGGCCTGGCTGACCAGCACTTTCGGTCTTATGAAGAAGTAAAAAATTGGATCGATTCGTGGATCGCTTCAAAAGATGACTAGTTTTTTCAACGCGCAATTCGTACTCTGCCCGAAAGATGAGTGAAAGTAGTGGCCAGCGATGGACAATGCTTTGAACATAAAGGTATAACCAGTTTTTCACAAAAAAGCCTCGAATTTCGGAAAAAACATCGGAAGCAAAGTTTTACGCCTATTTAGATAACCTACAACGTGTTCTATAAGATGAAAGCAGCTGTCAAGAAATCAAATATTCAATTTCAATCGAAAAGACACAATGAATGGCCATATCGAAACATCCCATTAGATTAGATGCAAACTTGTAGTCGATAACGGCATAATATAAGTGTCAAGACTTAATTACCTGGGAGTAAAAGTTTGAAGTGAAAGAAACCTGATAGAAGATACGAGAAGTCAAGCTATAAAAGCATCGATAGTGAGCGAATATCTGAGATATATTGTTTGGAAGAACAAAATGATGAACTCACAAAGAAAGACCAGAATTTACATATGAAACATGGTAAGATCCATACTAGCTATATGCCACAGAAACTAGAGCCGAGATATCAACAACAAAAATAATGAGAACAACCGAAATGAAAATATCACGATCCATTGAGGGAACATTTTGGAGGGAGAGACATGACGAAAGGATATGTGAAGACAGATGGGCAAAGTGGGCTTAAAAGCAGAAATCGGATACACGCAGACCTGAAGGTGGACCACCAAAGAGGTGCTATAAGAAAAAAAAGATAAACGTATTAACGGATTAAACAGGACCTGGTCCTATTATAAGGAGAAGAAGAAGACGTTTTAGAATATATAGCATCATAATTCTTTGCCTAATGGTGTGACACTATGCTTCCTCCCAGAAAGTCAACATTCCACAGTTCACTATTTAATTTCTAGCAACACAATTATCTTGCGAAAAATTCTAATTCACACATGCGCATCGCAGAGCGTATATTAAAGATTCGAGACGTTTTCTGGAATAATTTATTATGAACTAACCCGAATATTCATATTGAGATCCTGGAATTTCACGATAGCGCATGAGCAAAGCTTCCCAAAAGGCTTTATCCGAACAGCTTCACTTCTACTTATCCGAATTTAATGAAATTTAGAAGGGGTATTGAGTTTAGAACGCAGATGGTCCAATACAAAATTAAGCCTCTTCAGATCGAGGTCCTTTCCCAACTTATCGGCACAATATCTGTATGGGATCGTTAAGCTTTGTGTACGATCATGTAGCGCTAGTTCTATCATTCGCCAATTGTACCCTTGAAGACCACATAACAGTATATAGGTAAATACGTGATGGCCAAGGCTACAATGGTGAATTAATAAACTAGTTCTGATTTCAAGAAAGAGTTTCAAATTTCAAGAACCACCTGGCATGCTCAGTAATCAGTTTTCAAGTGGTAGGCTGCGATAACTCAAGATGCCCTTTTTTGAGTTATCTCGTTGGCAACGATATGACCTACGTTTTTCACTATTAATTGGAATTCGATGATTTGGATGCAACTCCATATATTATCTCCTTCTGGCTTTCTTAGTTTTATTGTTCTTCACATAAACTGAGGGTATTTCAAATTTGTCCGCTTCTGTGTAGTGCATATTCGATTAATAGATTCATTCAATGACAAATGTATGTCATATATCGTTGCCAACGAGATAACTCAAAAAAGGCATTTTGAATTATAGCAGCCTTCCACTTGAAAACTGATTACTTAGCTTGCCAGGTGGTTTTTAAAATTTGCAACTCTGTGGTACTCAGAATAAGGGGGATAGGCCAAACATATGTTATATATTCGAAATCAGCGGAAAAAAAGCTAGTGAAATATAGAAGAATATACAGGTGTTCCATTTGAAAAAATTAAGTTGCAATCAATATGTTGCCTACTCTGTATATATTTCGTTTTGTGAAGTCATTTTAAAAAACACTGGTCGATTTCGTGAATTCTATACCTATTTTATTAACAAAGTTAAAGGGGGGTCCAATTATGGTAAAAAACCGGGTACTTCACCCCTCCTCCTAGTTTTAGAATACGATTGATTAATTTCTTAAGCAAAAAATCATGGAAATGAATTACACAGAAATTATTTCTCAGAAAATCGAGAACAGATGAAATTTAGAAATTGAAAATATGTATTGCTGCGTTGATACTAAATACAATATTATAACCGTAAAGTTCAAACCCTTGTAGTTTCAGAAATATGAATTTCAAAAATATTCATTCCGATTTCAGAACTATAAAAACTGCGGGTTTGAATCCTGCCGCTGGATACTCATTAAAATTTTTCACACTGATGATTACTTTTTTTCCGAAATATTTTGGGTTTAAAGGGTAAATAATAAACCATAATGTAAAATTTGTAGTATTTTTAGCCATGCTCTGATGAGTCTTTCGCCTGTCTTGGTCGTAGATTCTTATTCGAGTCTGGATTTTCCCAATGTGAATTTAATCGGCAAATCCACCGTCGAGATACAATATATGATCTACAAATCTCTGATGATGCCATGCGTAAGAGCGAAATGTCAGGTGGAAAACCAGCAGGACCACGGCTAGAATGCACAGAATGTTGTGCACGATTTTTTAATTTGAGTTTGACCCACGTTTCAACAACTAAGTTGGCTTTGTCAGAAAGTATTGATTACTATAACTTTTTCATCTCATTAAATGTCCCGTGGAAATAACTGTGTTAATCTCGGCTGTCAGATATTCAGAGAATTATTTGAAAAATTCTTTCTGCGATATTTCAAATAGTTTGAATTTATATTTACTTTCAAGGTGTCATCAACAGAATATGACGAAACGAATATACAATACTTTTGAGGTATTTGAACCTGTATACAGTCAAACCCAGCTTCCTAAGTACCTAATGAAATAAACATTCATACGTTATCAGTTCCACAAAAAAGGCTCTTACCTATAAGTACTCACATCATAATAGCTCTCTATGCATGAATTTATATTGAATTGGAAATTCCAGTAAAATGAGCAAATAAAAATTACTGAATAACAGTTACTCACCAAGAGTTTATAGGAGTTTGCTAAATTTCATAGTAAAACAACGATTCGCATGGCATTCAATAAATCCAGTGAATTCCAGGAAAAACTCTTATATATCAGTACATATACATATACATTGAATGGCATAAAAGGTAGACTACAATTCCATTGTGAATAGGGAATTTAATCAATACAAGTAGGAAGAGTGAAAAAGAAGCATCCCCGTTCCTTGGAAGAGTGCAGATACCATTGAAGAAGGACATTTGTACAAGGTTTTCGCCATTTTTATATCGATTCCAATTCGGCAGATATCGAGTTCTGGGCCCAGATAGAGCGGCTAAGGGCGGTCACACCCCTCAAGGCACACCCCCTACCGCTCCCCGTTGGCGTATCGTATGTGGATATGTGAAGGAGGCCGAGGGTTGAAGACTGCATCGTATACATAAGAAAAGAAAGAAAGTCTTATGGAGGAGTGAAATTCCCACCCTCGAGTTTGCCTTGCGCGAGTTCCACATATCCCTTCCAGAATTGCGTTTCTTTTCTTTGGGATTTTCTCGCCGGAGGCAGTGGAAATTCGCCTGCCACTGGGAGAGAAAAATTTGCATTCCCTCCAACAATACATGTCTCCTGTCTCATATTTACAGAGACGACGGCAAATAAAATGGGAATAGCGAATTTGAATTCTCTGCGCACAGCCTGATAGAGGAAAATAAGATGCGGATAGAAATGATATTAGGGGCGGCTTCGGAGGAATATGACGTGAATTCTTAAGCTGAACCTACACTCTATAGAGTTACCAGAAATTGGTGGTACAGAAGTTCGGTATATCGCTGATTTTAACATCCTTCAAGAAAAAGTCTTTTTTCTCCGATTGACAACAAATATGTATTAATTTTGCAGACACATTTCAATCAACAAAGTATTACTTCTCCTGCCTAGGCAGCAAACTGATTATTCTCAATGGGAATAAGACATGGCACCTAATAAGTCTGGTTTTCTACTTATACCATCTATCTCAATTTTCTGAAAAATGTTTCAAATGAAAGGCCAATGGTTTTGAGGGGAAGTCCATTATGTCAGAACCTATTCCAATTGATTCCTCCTTGCAGGGGGGTATGGGGATCAACTTCAGAATTTCAAATGATAACCCCCCGTTTTTTATTGCAGATTCGTATTCATCGGTAAAAAAATACAAAAGTTTCGTATGAGAAAAAAAAAGCTTCACAGATGTAATCTGCTTTGTAATCGAGTTTGAATTTTCCATGTATTTTCCGACCTATCGTTCCAATAATCATTCACATGAAATTTTAGCCGTAAATTGTCCAACTATTCGTTGAAACAATGGATAACGTTCTACAAGATAGACGGCTTGACGAAGACAATAATTTAAGAGTTTACCAAATAATCTTCTTTCAATTGATAATTTTTTGATGAATGCGAAAAGTATTTTGAACCAACAACAAAGAATTTCGCTGTTTTCAAATGATAACTGACAGTACATTTCATGTGAATGATTAATACAGAGCCATCTTTGACAAATCGTGAAAAATTGTTCGTACAAAACTTTTGTATTTTTTGCCGAAGAATCTGCAATAAAAACATGGGTTCATTTGTAATTCCAAAGTGGATCCCCATACCCCTCTCAAGGGGAATTAAATAGAAGTAGTTCTGGCATAAGTGGACTTACCCCTCAAAATCATCAACCTTTTATTCGAAACATTGTCGATAACTTTTGACTGATTCTACTTAAAAAATTGCTTAGTATACCTACCCGTATTCTATCGAATTTCCTCTTATAGGAAATGAAAAATATGAGCTTGGACTTAGATAATATTCTGATAGAGAAAAAAAAACAAATAAGTCACATATTCATTAATCGCACAATTTATTGAATCTTTGGTATTTTTCGTCCACGAAAAAAAATTAAATTTTCAATCATAGATAACTCGACGATTGCGATTCTGTGAATGGAAAAATATATTGTTTTTCTAGAAGAATCATCACATGAAAAAAGTTTCATATACAAGTCGATTCATTAGCTCACCTTTGCTTCACGAAAGATCATGTTTTTTTAACAAAAAAACATCAAGGGAATATATGTCCCATTTTGAGATTGTATTAGAAAATGAATGGCTTCAGAAGTTTCATTCATTCTATTGATATGATTTATTGACAACAGAAATAAGTGTGAATAAAATTGTCAGTCCATCATCAGTAGGTTTTCTATGGAATATGATATCAGCGTATTTTAAGCGTACATTTTAAGGTGTATCTTATTAACTTATTACCAATTCGCTACAAATTTAGTGTAACAGAACACTACAATTAAAATACCTACTGACAATGAACTGACAAGTATATTTACGTTTGTTTTCAGCAATAATATCACAAGAGCATAGACACCGATTCACTCGACGTAGTTCGCGAAACATCACAAGAGCGCAGCTCGAGTGATGTTTCGCGAACTACGTCGAGTGAATCGGTTCGTATAATCGAAATATATTGTCTATGCTCGAATGGTATTCGCTACGATTATACAGGGTGAGTCTTTGACTTGTACATATATTTTAACCGAAGGTTCCTGAGGTCAAAAGAAATACTTTTTTCATTTACCATTTTTTCCGATTCGGCCCTGTTAAAAAGATATAGCCATTTTAAATTTTCAAAATGAGCTAATTCACCCCTGAAAACCGGAACACTGAAGTTTTCTCAAGCATAAGATATACCTTTTGAACCTTGGAAATAAGCTACTAAATTAGAAAAACCATCATAAACTCACGTTTAGCATTCCATTTGTTGAACGAAGTAGTGTTTATAATAAAATAAATGAGTTATTCCAATTTCGTTGACACTAAAGATTAAATATTCTTCTCTTGATTCTATTTCATTTTCGATAATTATAACGAATTGAGCTCGCTACCACCCATGTTAGCTCTGATACTCATATCCATTCATTATATTTCATTTATATGATATCGTTGTTTACAAGAATTGCCATTTAACCTTAAAATCTCAAATAAATAATATTTATCTATGAAAGTTCCAACACAGACTATAGTAATCTGTGGTTTTAAGTTTGAATTTCAAATTTCGAGTGATGCCAAATATAAACACAGCAGTTCGGTTCGAATAATCTATGTTCCAACCTAAAATTTTCATTTACAATTTACACTGTTATTGTTATAAGATATTTGTTATGAAATGAAGCATTTGATTTGTTCCAACTATCTCATAAAAATATTGAAATGCATCAATATTTTTGAAGCCATCAGTATGAAAATATGGAAATATGTAAAATATTCTGGCTCTGTAATCAATGGAAAATGTTAGACTCCACTTGTAATCAAATTTGTTCTTAATGTGTACCTACATTATAGCCAACTTTACTACTTAATTCATCTTGATTTTGGCATTGAAAATAAATGAGAAGTATTCAATCCACAATAGAATATCCAGTTTCTTTCAACACCTAATTTGTTTTTACATTAAAACAATTATGGCCCTCTTGGAAGTATGTCAATCATATGCTCTTAGGATGAATTTATGGAATAGCAAAAGAATAAAAGTATTCAATCTCAATCACATGAAAATTTGTCTAGTATGTACCTAGTCCTAGTGGTATGTTTCGATGTGAGTTTGAATGAGCCGAAGAAGAATACAGTATTGTTCGATAGCAGCAGTCTTTAGTGGGATATTGATTGTTGTCATTATAATGGGACTATTTTGTGAAAACTTTGTTAAACATGGGCTTTATGAATAATCTGGACTTTTCAAAAAGAATGTTGATTTTAGTGAAGTATCTTCTTATTATCAGAGCTGTGCCAAAGCTCAGTAATTTGTAATCAAATCGAGGAGTTGAGGTGAGCTTATTCAAATAACTTCATTTTCAAACTAAGTTGGCTAGTACTTCAATTCTAAAATCTGAGACATGACATCATAGTAAATATTCATTTCTGTGGTTTTTTTTCCACAACAGAACAGAGTTGCATTCAGCCAAAGTACCCAATTTTTTGAATTTCACAGATAATTTTTTTTTTTAAGATCAAGTTATTCGAAAACGGCGCTTTGTACGACAAAACATGAAGAATACTTTTATTTTTCAAATTAGCCAAATATTCTTCAATGAACGTTCAAATTACTCTTAAGAGTTTGTTTCTTCGAATTTCTGGTATTTTTATGGGATGTAATGTTCATAATAAAAAAACGGAAGAATGTGTATGGAATCTTGTGTTCGGATAAGATGTATCACATCAAAAAAAAGCTATATTTCAAAAATCATTTCCTTCGATAAAACCATTTATGAGATATAGCCGAAAATCACATTTTTTCAACGATTTTCAACAGCCTGTATCTTTTTAACCGGGCCGAATCGGAAAAAAGTGTTTCTTTTGACCTCAGGAATCTTGGGTTAAAATATATGTACAAGTCAAAGACTCACCCTGTATAACGAATAATTTCAATAACTATAACCAAAGCACTGCATTTTGATAATTCAATGACATTTCACTGAGCTTGACTTTTATTTTTTGGCGAACGTCGAAGAATGTTACTATGGAAATGATCACAATATGGCAGGAGGCGAATCACCAAAACGATTACACCACGTCCTCAAGTAGTATATTCACTTATCGATACGCCGTAACTATGGGAAATTTACGGATTCTGTTTGTTCATCAGAACATGAGTTGTATAATCAAGTATATACATATACTTTTAGTTATTAATAATGCATACCAATAGAATAATTTAAACTTTTGAAGACATTTATGTCCTTTAATTCTTGAAATCAAACATGTGTTCCTATTTTTTTTTTTGTTAAAATTACATGATCTTTCATGTGGCAAAGATTTCAGGTGAGTTAATAAATCACCCTGTATAGTTGTCATGAGTGAATCATATTTACCTGAGATAAGAATTCCGCATCAATTTCCTCTTGAGAGGCCGACAAAGTTCCGTGAATTGTTCATTTTGTCCCTGGACCCGTCCTAGATAATTTAAAGGTCATTGCTCCCCGTCCTTGAACCCTCTTTTCCCGGAGTTTTCGGCACTCCCGGAGGTAATTAAGGGCCGTACTGCGATGCTAATTGAAGCTGTGGCGCATGTCAGGACCGAACACTTATTAAGAAAGAGCTCACTGGGTCACGAGGGGAATAATGAATGAGGATGAAAGTCAAGGGAAAGTATTTATAAAGAGTGAAATTAAACAGACTTGGGGTAGGTCTTGGGAATCTTCACCCCCGAGTGCGCCAGGATCGGCCATTCATTAACTGGCAATTTTACGAGGTTTATTCTAATTCTTTCTTTTGCCCTCCTTGCTCCGATTCTTTTCAAGTTCGTTGCCGTCGTGTCTTATTCTTGTTATGGGTCTTTTCAACTTTTCCAGACGACGATATTGTTACGCTAGTTTCGATTGTGGCGGATGCTGGATTGTTGTTATTTTCTTCTTCTTTTGAAAGGAAGACCTGTCCTAACCTATGAATGGACCGAGAGAACAATGGACTTATTTTTCGGACCGATTTGCCATTCATTGAATGAGAAATGAATACTTTTATTTTTATTATTTTTCCAATTAGAGTTCAAATGAAGCTATTCTAGGAGAAAAATTGTTACCAATTATAATAACTTCTATAGAGTCCATTGAAGGGCATTTCCTTCTAAAAACATGCTATTTTTGTGCATATGGCATTCAATGGTAGGTGCAAAACTACATTTTGGGGTCATTTATTTTTTGGCGAAAAAAATTTGATAATTCATCAGTAATTACAGCATCTCTTAAGGCCCAAAACTGAGACTTAGGCATTTTTGTGTTGTTAGAGAAATATTAGAAACTATTTTGAAAATATGATTCTCGATAATTATTATTTCTCTATTTCAGTATCGTAATGGATTCATTACAGTTCTAAAAACAGTTTTGTAATGAACTCATTACAGCATTGTTTTCAGTTACATTCTTCGGTCTGTGGTTATCTACACAGACTTCGAATCCTATCAAAATTCAACACACGTCAATTATTGTCAATATAACATAATTTGAAATGATTTGCCACATTATTCGCAATTTCTCTTGATTCTGTTGGTGTTAAATCGATTTCGTCTGACATAATTCTAGAATTTAATGCGTAAATATAAATTATTTCAAAATTCGAAACGTACGATTCGAATTGAAATTCCGTAATCTGTCAATTTTCATAACAGTCACACCAACTGCCAAGATACAATACAAAAGTCACTATGATTATATAATCAGAATTTTTCATGAATTTCGACAATATTCAACAAAACTTGACTGAAATAGAGAAAATATCGTCTAATACTCGTTGCAGAAGGCAATTTCAACACTCATGCGTTCCAAAACTCGCTCCTTCGTCGCTCGTTTTCGAATTTCGCAATCTTGTTGGAATAGGAGCCCATTCTGCAACTTGTTTTAGAATATACTATTATTGTCGACTCAAAATGAAGAGTGCCTGAATATTCCCTGATTAAATCATTTCTGAATTTCAAAAATGATTTTTGCGCGTTTATGTCCCAAGCGTCGTTATGCCGAAAATTGTGCAGCGTGCGGCGCCATCTCTCGAGCTGGCAAATAGTCACCTCAAGATATTCAGCAGAGTCAAGAATTCAAAACAATTGCAAAAAATCTTGAAGTAAAATTCTTCATCACTAAACGCGAATGCAAATTTTGATAATTTTGGTTTTACCATTAACGATAAATTATGGTTAATACAGTTCTAAAGTTCGACTAATAATCATTTCCCTCCTCAAATTTTGGATTTTACTTACTAATCATGTATTTAGGAGCAAAAACCGAGGAAGCATAGTGCCGCACCTATTGGTAGAGTATTTCTACATTGAATTCATCAATCATAATCAAGTGTGATCAAATTCAATTTTATAGCTTAAATTTGGCACCGATATGAATTTTGATTTATTGTAAGTTTCTTAACAGATGACAGAATTACAAAGAAGAAAGGAATTTAAAGGTCACTGCGACGTTACAACCATTCATAGAGACCCTGTATAACTTATAACGCCTTTCATCCGAAGATTCGAAAAATTTCTATCTCTGGTTAACTTTTATAAGGAATCCAAAATCTATAATTTCTTTATACTGTCCATATCATCTTTGAGAGGATCCTCTTCATTGGACAAGAGAGCATACATTAATCGATTTCTTCAGTTTTCACTTGTGGTATTATCTTATGGTTTTAATACACATACTTACACAGAACCCACAGAAAACAAATAAATTATAGATTATAAAGGTAGAGTTATATTTCAAGCGGCAAATAATATGTCTGTTTCGAGAGATTATAGTTTAATCTGGTAGTGGTTGATTTAATGTGCGGTGCTACAGAAATGAAACATTCAACTCCAGTTGAAAAATAATATTGTATTACATTTTTCGGTGCATACAGCCGTTAATAATGAACAATGAATAATACCTACATCGAAATAGATCATATAATGCTATAATGCTGAGGAATAATAAATGATAAAAAGATGTCTATTGCAAGATATAGTATATCCAAAGTCACTTGAACTAGTCCAAAAAAAGCTTGGCCAGATGCCCCTTTTAAGTGGAAATCGCGATCTGCTAAATAACGGGGTTTATTTCAAAGTATTGGTAGGCAATAAATACACTGGCCCCAAAGAAATTTCTGGAAACTTGGACAACGCATGTGTAATCGAAATATTCTGGCTTCCTCCAAGTAACTTTGGATGTATAATAATGATATTAAACCGACTTTATTCAACAAATGTACATAAATTTGCCCCGAAAAGGTGAAGATTAGCTAAAGCTACTCTTTAACTCTTAACCTTTTCAGTTTACAAGATAAAAAAAAACAAAATAAAACAAAAATAATATAAAAAATAACATCTTACAATTTCAATAATATTGATTTGATTATCAGCAGAGGAGAAAAAAATAACAAATAAACTAGTAAGTACCATAACGCAAAAATACAATGCGACAACAATGTGGCTAGTTTTGCTGATCCAGCAGTTCATTTTTAATGACTTTTCTAAATTTGGTTATTGGTATTGATAATTCCGGTTTGAAGGAGTTAAAAAGTTTTACTGCATTGTAAGTAAAACTGCGTTCAAATAAAGCTGTCGAATGGCGAGGCATGTTAAGTATCTGTGAATATCTGGTGTTGCGATTGTGTATGTTATTTCTTTGTAATATATTATATATTACACCAGCAAACATCATGTGATTGCAAATTAAACATCTCTCTGAATATTTTCTTCATTTATCATAAAATGGGTTATTAAAAAAAGAATCAAATGCCTCCAGGATTCAGTCATGACATAACTTCTTGGCAGCGAACTCCACCATGCTGAATGTGTATCAAGAAAATAAACAGAAACATTACATTCGGTCCATAAAATACGTTTGTCCTTTATCAGCATATGCCCCTCATCTTCAGACATAAACGAGGGAATGGCCTGCAGACAACGGCGGCCCGCATTCGAAGACTTCGCATAAAAGAATATTTAAATACAATTTCACCCTTTTCCATAACGTAAAGCCAGTTTTATTACTTCCTTCTGGGGAATACATCACGACTGATGCTTGAATATGATGACTATGTAATCTGGAGGCTGTCGTCAACTAACCTTTCGCAAGTGTGTTTATACTGGGTGTTTCTAGATTGGAGGTACAAATTGAGAGACTTCCTGGATAATTTTCAGAATAAAATAGTTTTATAAATATGTCCCCGCAAACGCATTGTTTTCGAGATACAGTGTGTTTCTAGTAGTCCTGCTTTTGGTGATGATAATACCAGTTTATCGTATCTTTATTGATCTTTGCTACAGATTGGTTAAATAAGTACCAAAACTCATAATTAATCTATTCATCTCAGCTCACTTACAAGATCTTTATAACTATTTGAATTTTCCTGAAGATTTCTAGACAAATGTTGAATTTTTTTTCTTGAAATCGGTAGCAGATACCTCTTAACTAAGAATCCAAAAAGTGTAGTAGTGGACCAAAGTTTTTTTTCATATTTTTCTGAACTACCTTCTTGACCCTTCAAAAAAAAGTTTTGATGGAAAGAAGCGAACGTTCAAGATTAACAGTCACATCATGAAAACTCAAAAATGGAATACATATCTAAGCCAAATTCAAGTTGAATATCTTGTGAAGGAAAGGTGCAATGAGAAAAAACTGAAAAACAAAATTTTAATTCTTGTATCATGTTTATATTTTTTTTCTTAAAATGATCTTAGGATTCTCTCATTTCCATTTTTTCCTCCAATTCAGGAACTTCATAATTTCTAGTCGATTCTTTAATTTACCAACATAAACCTATGTACCTATTTTCGAGCCTTGTCGGAAGTGGAAACGAAATGAGAATGAAGTAGTGCTTAGTCAGTAACACTTCTGATTAAATTAAGTTTAGAATACAATTGAAAAATCATCGGAACAATTATAGTATAAAACTTGTGATGATTTTGTTTCTTTATTATTCATCATATTATTCCACGTCGACGGGCAAACCGAGTTTCGAAGTCATGCTCAGTATTTGGTGGGACCAGCTCGGCGTAGTGTATTATGAGTTGTTAAAACTTACCGAAAAAATCACAGGCGTTTGTTATCAGACGCAATTAATGCGTTTGAGCCGATCATTGAAAGGTAAACGTGTGATACAACATGAGATGAAGGAATCAAGGATTACTCCTGTTTATAAATTGGGATAAAAATCAAAAATCGAAAATTATAGACCCATTTCGATCAGCAGTAATTTCACTGAGATTCTTGAGCGGGCTCTCAAAGCAAGAATTGTTGCATTTCTTGAAAAGCATAGCATAATTACGGAAAGGCAATTTGGCTCCATCAATAAGGGAAGTACGGAACGTGCGGTGCTGGATTTTTTCGGGGAGATAGTACATGCCTTGGAGAATTCTGAGAAATGCCTTTCGGTTTTCTTAGATTTGGCAAAAGCCTTTGATACGGTTTCTCATGATAAGCTCCTAGATAAAATTCATAAGTATGCAATAAGAGGGCCCGCTTGGAATGTGTTGAAAAATTACTTATCCCGGAGAACACAGCAAGTTAAGGTTGGTGATGTGGTTAATGGTCCTCGGAACGTTAACATGGGAGTACCTCAAGGTACGGTGTTGGGGCCGATTCTGTCCCTGATTTATGTCAATAGTTTGGCTAGAGGGTGAGATATCAAGGGTCGTTTTATTTTTATATGCTGATGATACCGCTATTGTCTTCAAGGGTGAAACTTGGCAGAAGGTGTATGAGGATGCAGAGGAAGGTTTGAGAAAGATGAAGATGTGGCTTCATTAAAATAAATTAAGTCTAAACGTGGAAGAAACTGAATTTGTCACATTCACTCTTACAGAAAATAATCAACCTACATGCTCAAAAATGTATATATACAACCCAAAATGTACTGGAGTTGAATGTTGATGTCCAGGTAATGTTCAAATATTACAGACTAACCTAATGAATGTGAGAACCCTATACGCTTATCAGTGCTTGATGTTGATGTACAACAACGATAAAACTTCCTACCTACCCAAAGTCTTACATACTTGAAGTATAGAAAGCCGACACGTATGCATCCTCTCTTCAGGAAGAGTCATACACAAATAAGTATATTTTATTTTGGCCCCAAACTTTAAAATGTGCTTCCATTGGAAATGAGAAAATATAAATTGACAAAGTATAAATTTGAAATGAAGCAGTTTATAACGATCAATAATAGCTTGATTATGTCTCTGCTGAAAAATAAATAGTAACCGAGCTCTGCTCTATATGTTTTCTGAACCCTAAAGACTTTCTCGTTTCAATGCCCGGGTTTACTTTTTCTTATTGTTGAGGTATTTTTTCTTTTTTCTTTGTATCCATGATTTTTTCCATTAGATTATGAGTATGAGTTGCAATTGTTCATCTGGTTTTTGTTGATATTGTATACGATTAGGCCATGTCGAGGGGAGGACAGTACACGAAACAAGCCACATGCGCTTAGGTGACTGTCTCCTTCTCGATTATGGTATTGTTATAAATTATATATATATATATAGTTTTTGAGGATTGTAAGTGAATAATGAACCAATAAGTAACCAATAAGTCCTAAATCGTTGATCATAGTTCCTCTCAGCACCAACAACTGGACTTGACAAGGCAACGAGTTAATTTCAATTAAGATAACTCCGAAACTTGGAAACAGCAGACAATATCGGACATCCGAAAGAGCGCGGATTTCTCTCACATAATCTCCTGCCTCTGCAAGTTGGAGATGAGGAGCACATCATCCCCCATTTCCTCCTTCCCCTATTCGGGCGATCGATCAAGGATGGGCCTCGTATGCCTCCAGCATCCGGCTCCACCCGCGTTTAAAAATACCCAAGGCTTGCCTGGATATGCGAAACGGTGGAAAAAGCACAAAAATACACACCAGAGCACTGGCAGTCCTCCCCCCCGCGCAGTTTCCCCTTCATGTGTAGTGGCGTTGTTCGCTATCGAAAGGGGGCACGCAAGCGCCCTCACAACAGTCAATACTTCACATTTGAACACCTAACGAGAATCGTGCCGGTTTGCATGCGTCTGGACCAGAATGACAGTTTTTCTCGACGTTCGGTATGTTTGCTCAGCGTTAGGATTGCGATTTGGCCGGATCTCCTAGCTTGCTGAGTTTTTACGTTCCATTTCGGTTTATTATCTATGTAGAGAAAGCTCAACTAATGATATACTTAATTTATATTCGATATACAGTCGACTCACTATAACTCAAACTTCGTTAACCCGAAATCCACGATAATAATTTCAATCCTCTCGAAAAAACATGTATAAATCAAAAAAATTACCGGAAGTTATTTTCCAAGTCTTTGACTTGTACCGGGTTTTCACCATAATAATAATAATCACCCTTTAACTTTGTTAGTGAAAGAGGTACAAAAAATTATTTCCTATACCTAAAGGTTTCACGAAATCGACTAGTGTTTTTTGAAATTATTCCAAAAAATTAAATATATACAAAGTGGGCAACATATTGATTGCAACTTCATTCTTTGAAACGGAACACCCTGTATGTTTTTCTATATTTGACTAGCTCTTTTTTCCCTGACTTCGAATATATAACATATGTTTGGCCTATCTCTCTTATTCTGAGTACCACACAGTTTCAAATTTCAAGAACCACCTAGCATGCTCAGTAATCAGTTTTCAAGTGGAAGGCTGCGATAATTCAAAATGCCCTTTTTTGAGTTATATCGTTAGCAACGATATATGATATACATTTGTCATTGAATGAAAATATCTATCGAATATGTAGTACACAGAAGCGGAAAAATTTGAAATATTTTCACTTTATGTGAAGAACAATAAAAAGAAGGAAACTACAAGGAGAGAATACATGGAGTTGCATCCATCTCATCGAATTCCAATTTATAGCGAAAAACGTATATCATATCGTTGCCAACGAGATAACTCAAATAAAGGGCATTTTGAGTTATCGCAGCCTACCACTTGAAAACTGATTACTGAGCATGCTAGGCGGTTGAAACTCTGTGGTACTCAGAACAAGAGAGATAGACCAAACATATGTTATATATTGGAAGTCAGGAGAAAAAGAGCTAGTCAAATATAGAAAAATATACAGGGTGTTCCAATTTAAAAAATGAAGTTGCAATCAATATGTTCTGTGTATATATTTCGTTTTATGAAATCATTTTAAAAAACTTCAGTTGATATCGTGTAACTTTTGTAGAAAACATTTTTTGTACCTCTTTTAGTAACAAAGTTGAAGGGGGGTGTCAAATTATGGTGGAAAACTCGGTACATATATTCCAACCGAAGATTTCTGGGGTCAAAAGAAACACTTTTTTCCCTTACAATTTTTTTCGATTCGGCCAAGTTAAAAAGATAAAGACTGTTGAAAATCGATGAAAAAATTAATTTTTCGGCTATATCTCGTAAATGGTTCTATCGTAGGAAATTATTTTTGGAATATACCTAGCTTTTCTTTGATGTGATGCATCTTCTCACAACACAAGATTCCATCCACATCTTTCAGTTTCTTCATTATGAACATTGCATTCCATAAAAATACCAGAAATTGGAATAACTCTACTCTCAAATATAACTTGAATGCTCTAAAATAAATATTTGGCTAATTTGAAAAATAAAAGTATTCTTCATATTTTTCCGTACAAAGCGCCGTTTTCGAGTATTTTGATGTAATTGTCTGTGTAATTCGAAAAAATTGGTTCTTTGGCTGAATGCAACTTTGTTATCTTGTGGAACAAAAATTACAGAAATGATTATTTGCTATGATGTCATGTTTTAGATTCTGAATTGACGTACTAGCCAACTCAGTTTGAAAATAAAGTAATTTGAATAAGCTCATCTCAATCAACTTCTCGATTTAATCACAAATAACTGAACTTTGGCACAGCTGTGATAATATGAGAATACTTCATTAAGAACATAATATTTCGAAAATCCAGATCACTCTCAAAGCCCACGTTTAAAAAAGTTTTCACAAAATAGTCCCATTATAATGTCAACAATCAAGATCTGTAAATTCCACCAAAGACTGCTGCTATCGAACATTACTGTATTCTTCTTCAGGTCATTTAAGCTTATCGAAACATACCCTAGGTGCATACTAGACAAATTTTCATGTGATTAAGGTTGAATACTTTTATTCTTTTGCTTTTCAATTAGTTCATCCTAGGGCATATGATTGACATACTTTCAAGAGGGCCATAATTGTTTTAATGTGAAAACAAATTGAGTGAGTTGAAAGAAACAGAATATTCAATTGTGGATATTTATATTGAAGTTTATTTTCAATGCCAAAATCAAGATGAATTAAGTGGTGAAGATGGCTATAATGTACACAATATAGAAAGAATTTGATTACAAGTGAAGTTTAACTCGTACATTTTCCATTGATTACAGAGCAATAACATTTCATTCCCATATTTTCATACTGATGGCTTCAATTGATGCAGATCAATATTTTTATGAGATAGTTGGAACAAATCAAATGTTTCATTTCATAAAGGAATTGCTTCCTATCCAAATGCACAGTGATTTATTTTGTATCCACCCAGTTTTTTGGAAATTGAACTTGAATTTCTTGAAAATATGTACGGAATTTCAATATTCTGTTGGGATTCTTCAAATCTTTGCATGATTTTTCATTTCATGCTAACATAATATGATATTATATCAAATTATATATTTTGGGTTAGAACATAAATTATTCGAACTTCTAAGGTGCCTATACAGTATTCATAGACTTAGAATTTTAGGTCCTTCTAGCGTTCTGTGTTCAAATTTCGTAACACTAGAAATTCGAAGATCAAACTCAGTACCACAGACTACTAGTCTGTGTTAGAACTTTCACAGATGAATATTATTTATTTGATAATGTGAGGTTAAATGGAAATTCTTGTACGAAATGAAGTAAACAACAATAATGAATGACTGGATTTGGATTATGAATATCAGAGCTAATATAAGTGGTAATGAAATTTAGTTTTCTTAGTCTGCGATGTTGAAAAATAATTGGAACTGAATATTGATCTTTTTCTTAGACTTGAAATTTTATGAATATCTATTGAAGCTTTCAAGAGTTATACCGGTTGAAAGTTTCTCAGTTTTTGATATGAATGAAATGTATAAATCTCATCTTTCAAGATATTCATGTGAAATTCAAGCATTTGGATTCTATAAATAGAAGACATCTTTGGTTGCAAGATAAAACTTGGCATATCAGCACCAAATGAAATAACTGAATAAAAAACCCGCCTCGACAATTGCACTGAATTATTCATTTCCGTGATAACCTCCAATTTCTCCCTGTTAACACATTCGGCTCGAATATACCTACTCGACCAGTCCATTCGCGAACAAGAAGAAGATAACGGCCCAATTATTGTTTTTGATAGTCACCGTGTTCGATATTACCTAATCGAAAACCTTCTCATTCCGTATTCATACATTCACACCCAGATAGTTGTAGGAAAAATAGGTAGATGTACTATTTGAAGTCATGATCTTACACCTGCTGAATATTCAACAGATGGAATGGAAGGAGGCACTTAAGTCTATCCGAAGACAATGTTGCAACGTGATATCCCCACGAATCGAAAGAATTTAATGCGAAACCAACTATCGAAGCATTTATTCAAGGAAGCTATGTCCTACACACCGAGAATTAATTTAGGTATCTCTACGATGAAAGTAAAATGTCCACACCTCTGGTTTTGGTTCATCATTTTTGTTATAACATCCCCGAATTCTGTCCGTTGATAAAGCTTTCCTTTCAAGGAAGGTTTATAAAGGATGTCCAATTTGAGGTGCTTCCTTGAATTTCAATAGATATTCAGATATGTTATCTTAAAATAAAATCTTCATTTTGAATGATATTTCTCACATAAGGAAAGCACGAAATGAATTGGTGTCCTAAATAAAGACGATATATAAATAAGTACAATCAAGCTCTACCAAAATAATCTTTCAACCAATATGGCTCTAGCTCTATTGACAATTTTTTGGTTCTAGCTTTGAACTGCTTGTAATTATCAATGATTTTGAGATTTACAAAATTTTCAAAATATTATTGGTGAATTGGAAAATAGCAGTTTGTGTTGACGAATAAATCCGATACTAATTTTCAGTCATTGGTTATTGTGTATTCAATACTATAAAATACTTATTTTTTAATATTCGTAACTAACATATCAAAAATTTGAATATTTCAACTTTCAGATCGTCAAAATTAATCTTGTTGTTTCCCTTCCATCGAAACTGACAGTAATAAAAACACATATGGCAAAAATCAAGGACTATTTTCTATATCATTATTCTTTATTCTGATGTGATAATACGACGATTTATTTATTTGTTCACAGAAAAGAGTCAAGATAAGAAATTTATAAAAGACTCAGCATATATTGAAAAAAATGAACACATAATTCTGAATTATCAACCTTCACATAAAAAACAGCAAAACAATCAATAATATATCACTAAACTAAAACAATGATCATATAGTCCAAGAAGATTTTACCGATTATTCAACACATTGACACTGGGTGAGTTACCCACTTCATTTGGCAACGCATTCCAACCTTGGAAAACTCGGTTGGTAAGAAAATGCTGTCCTGGTGTTATCCGGAAATTTCGATCTCGAGATGAGATATATTGTCTTTCGATCTTAGCACAAATATTCTGGATGTGTCCAAACCAACTCAAATCGATGAAAACAAATGCTTAGATCATTCTACCAGGAAGTCGGGCTCAGTTGGCCAGCGAGTACGGAGTTTCTTCTTACCAATGTGTAGAACGACACATTTATCGAGGTTCAAAGGTTGCAGCCAATCATTACATCATCTGAGTAGAGTATTTGAATCTTCATGCAATATTTTAAGGTCAGGAACAAAAAGCATAGTGGCATATGCAAACATCGAGCATAAAACTCTCAAAAGAGTAGGCATATCATACGTGTGAAAAAGAAATAATAGTGGTCCCTAAACGGATGTCTGAGGTACCCCATTAGCTACACGTGAAGTAGTGGAGACCCTAACAAAAAACTCTCTTCCACTCAGGAATGCTCGAATCCATTTCAGAAGCCAAGGTTGGCCACGATAAACAGTTCCTACAATGGACTATTACGGAGAAGGTAATGTACGATTTCATTGAAAATTTTGTATCTTGGGTAGGAACCACTGCTCTATTAATCTTGAATATTTTCAGTGTTGTGGTGTTGCCAGTCAACATGAAGTATTATTGTGGAATAATCTGCAGAAATAAGATTTTTTCAAGGAAAGCATAAAAACTGCATGATAACAATATGGTATCGAAATATTGTCAACAATTTGGCTGACTAAGTAAAGCACACCATACCCTTAAAATATAGGTACAATAAAAACATTAAATAAACATTATCCTCGAATTGTAACCAGTTTTGTGTGAAGGGTTCAGCTGGATATTACCTTAAGAATTGATTTTTCTGGAGAATGCCAAATCAATGTTTATTCGTTTATTCGTATTATGATTATCACAAATTCGTTCTTTTAAAACCCTTACTGGAACAGTGGTACAAAAATTGTACCACCTTTTCCCGAACAAGCGCAGCACAGTGGTCCATATAACATACCACTCATTTTATCGCAAATTTGATACGGCACGGAAGCTTTAAAAGTGTACCACCTAATGCATAGCGTGCATATATGCATAATACGCATATCTTGTGCGCAAACGTAAACATCCCTTTTATCAAACATTAGTTTCTGCGACGCATTTGCAGGATAGTACACGTTTATATGCAAACCAATTTTTTTGTTAACAAGTACCGTCTTTTTTTCATTTGGATTTCCACTCAAAGGTAAAATTCCTCATCGTAAATAATTCGACAAGTAACTTTCATTTCTATCTTTCAGGCATAGTGGTACACTATACGTACCACCTCCTATAGGGTCCCACGATTTTTTTGGAAAAAAATTTACATTGATTTTTCATTATATATTCATATTTCTTCCTAAATAAATACAAAAACATAAGTAATTATGAACTTTTATTTGTCGTGCCACCCGTGCAAAATATCTTCGCTGATCTCTGTGCCAATAAGGGTTAAACGTGTTGCCAACCCCGTCAAAAATTTTCAATGGCCGAATTGGTCGAACGACGCATATAATTTTAAATTTCCATTTACTAGTACTCTAGAAAAAATAGAATTGGAATTGATGGATTGAGAACGTTAAGTGGTCTTGTTTCTGAATGAATTCTAAGATCGTAATAAAATTTTCATCCACACAAGTGTGATCAAAGGATCAACATTTTGAACAAACAACCTCATCAACTTATGTAGGACAAAGACACTATTACTGTTTCGAATGTCAGGGAATGAACGGTAGACAATTTGAACATCTATTCATTTGATATTCCTATTTCTTTCATAGAGCCTTTTGCACTGAAACGAATGCTAAATATAAATTTTCAGTATATTCATTATTCATCAACAGAATTCAAAAATTTTCAAATATATTGTCATAAACAATTCCCAAAGGTGAGAATCTTACACCGATTAATTTACAATCAAAAGAAATCCAGCTCCAAATAAAAATCGATCTCCACATCGACGGTTATCGAATAAACCTGTAAGTACCTACATAGTGAATTCTTCTGCTGGATTGTTGTATATGGGCCAACCTCTATATGTATGGGTCATTTTAATCGGAAATGATTTTATTGTTTGTCGAGGTATAATATTCTTTTTCATGCGGTCAAACTAAATTTCGAGGCATTTCTCCAATCAATCCATTATTGCATATCTAACATTTCGTAATGAAACTGGAAACTCCATAGTTTTCTGACAATTTGCCAACTCAATTATCATTGAAATCAATGGAAATTTTTTCTGGTGAGTTTATCTAGAATCTAGATATTCCAAATACACGGAAAAAAATTTCTGGTTAGATATCTACTAGCAACTATCATCTTCATTTTAAGTCTGTCATTTTAATTCATCTCGAGTGAGTAGGCTATGATCAATTGCTATTTATTGCTATCACTTTTGCAATTTATAAATCTACGTAATGCGATAACCTTACCATTAATTGAAATTTTACATCATCAATTTATGGATTTAGTAGAAATTATCATTTTCCGTGTAATAGCTGTGATGAGTGATGAGGGAGATATTTAATATTGAAATTGGCATCAACTGCTGTTGATCAAAATTTATATCCATAAATAAATTTGTATTTATTTCATTCTTCGTATAATATCGATGAAACGCAGTTAGGAATCAAGTAATGAAACCTTCAATTTGATGCAGGTCCACATCGTTATCAGTTGAAATCGATTAAATCATTGTGGTTCATAATGTTTGTTATTTTTTCTTCGACTGAAACTTTTTGCTATATTTCAGTAAGAAAAACAAACTTTTATCCGCTACTCTGAAAATCTAATGTTCACTTCAATAAGTATTAATTCAAAGTTACATTTAAATGAGGATGGCTATTATTAAGACTCGAAAATCTGTTTTTTTCCTATCACAAAAAAAAATCAGGTTTTGCTTTCGCTAGATTTTGGTAATAATCTGCCAAACGCTTATGGAAGGATGATTCATTTCAAAACTGAGAAACTGATATACTAATTGAAATATGAATTGTCAAAAACATCATTAAAATGCTGTGATAATTATTTAGTGATGTGAATTGAACACATACAAAGTCGATATTTTCAATTCGCAATAATGAATATTTCTTCTGAAAATAATGCAATTTAACGCAACGTTGCATCAATGACATCACTTATAAGTAGACACAAATAATAAAGTGCTATAAATGACAGCCTCTGTTTTCATGTTGAACTTTTTTTAAGATCATTTTGATTTGAGTAAGTGATGCGATATAAGTCTGATAATCCAAAAATTTTTCAATGTGAATATTGATTCATTACATTTTTACTATAGTATATCTTTGAGGTAAGAATTTCCAATGACATTTTTATTATGTATTATTATTTATTTTTATTCAAACTCTCAAAATAACTAGCATATTGTGTGGCAGAAAAAAAAGACGAAAATAAAAATTATAGATGTGTTCACTTCAAATCGACGTAATTACCCAATACAGTTTTTATCTCATCAGTCATCACGTGATAATAGGTATCAATTATTCCAGGGTTTGGAGCTTCTTTTACATGTTTAATACTATACTATTGTTGTCAAAGTAATGTAAAGCGTTGTCAGGGATCTACTTCATAACGATGTCAATAAAATCTGATAGATTCATTAAAAATTTATCGAGATTTGACGAACATTCTGAGATAATAAAGGCAGTTCAATAAAGCTCCACTTAATATATCTCAACTCATTAACATAACGGTGCTAGATCATGTCACTGAAAATTATTGAAGAGATAGAAATTCTAGAGGGAACAAGAGAGAATGCTTCTTCCCTGAAGATAAAATAAAATTCTCCAAACTCTTACAGGCTCTATGAATTCAGAGTAAGAGTAATTGAATCATTAAAAACTTCCAGGTGAATCCCCTTTCTTTGTTCGAAGCTACATACTGAAAGAGGATATTAAGAAACCAGAAACATTTCACGATTGGATCAGTGCTTGAATTTCCTACATAAAAGTTACAATGAAGACCTAAACGAACTCCCACATTTACACTCTTATAAAATAGTTTCTCTCTGAGCACAAAGGAAAGGGAGAAAGAAGTTTTTCGCTATTTTGCTACCTAACGACGTTCAATTTTTCCTGAAACTTCACTGGCGGAAATATGCATGGCCAGGTTCCGAATAGGAGAAATTGTAACGAATGCTAACTTGTATCCTGAATCTAATTGGACGAAATATTCTGAATTGAACAAGAAGGGCACCTATTATGTCTATATAAAGGGTTTTCCAATAAGACGTTTCATTCCGAACATCCAGCTATCTGGGCTCTTGACGCTGTCATATTTTTTATTTATTCTCTATTCATTTATTCACAATAATATACAAGTGAATAATTTTAACCCATCAACATATTCCATGGGGCGTCAATACATCAATAAATTCTAGTTCAAAGTAGTTAAATAAGTTTCATCAAATCTATAATAATCAAATGTAAATATAAATAAAGTCAAAATTTCAAATAAATTAACATTGAAATAAATTAAATAAAATCAATAAATTAACATTCAAAACAGGTTAAATCTTTAGACATTGATAGTCAATAATCGAGTATAAGACAAACATTATACATACATGACAAACTATTCAAAATGGCTAATCCAAAACTCATTCATTGTGTAGAAGGCTTTTTTGTACAGAATTTTCTTTATTTCATGTTTCAACTTATTTTTGTTCATAACTTTGAAAGCTTCAGGGATCTTATTATATACTTGTATGGCCTCATGGTTAATGCTTAGCTGAGTCGCCGCGACCCTATGATATGGTGTTGAAAAGTTCCTCGCATTCCTTGTGGTGTAATTGTGGAACTCTCCATTTCGCGTCAGTTTTTCCTTGTTGTCGTGGATGTATAGGATGCAGGAAAGTATGTACAAACAGGTGAGTGTGAGTATGTTCTCCTCTTGGAAGTGACTCCTACAGCTTTCAGCACTCCCCAATCCACACAATATACGAATTGCATTTTTTTGTTTTGTAAAAATCTTCTTCATTTCAGGTCCACCACCCCAAAACAGCAACCCATAATTCAAAACACTACTGAAATATCCATAATAAGCGATTTTGGCTGCTTGCTTTCCTGCCAATTGTTTAGATCTTCTAATGAGGTAAGTAGCCACTGACAATTTCTTTTCTAATTCTTCTATGTGTTTCCAGAACTTCAAATTCGGTTCCAGATATATACCCAGGAATTTCAGGTTCATCTCAGTCGCGGGTTTAGTTTCAAAGGTGAGATATTGTGTTTTTTCCCTGTTTATTTTGAACTTATTTGCACTAAACCATAGTTCAGCCTGTTCGAGGATCTTTGATGAAATATCATTGAGCTCTTCTTCAGTAGTACCAATTGTGAGGAATGAAGTGTCATCAACAAAGAGCACTGTGCTGTGTGATTTAACATTTGGAGGTAGGTCATTCATGTATATCAAAAATAATAGAGGCCCCAGTATTTGACAAGGAAAATTACGCCATTACTAAAAATGGAACGATACACGATTCAACGCATTGAAACACTGTTAAAATTCACTTCAACAATGGTGAAAATTTTTCTGTCACATATTGCTAAACTAAAGCACTAGGTCTTCGTGTATCACCATCTCGGCCGACAATAATGAAGAATTTTAGCTGTTTGGGCAAATTACTGATTCGAAGAATCGAAGTCGTGTGCGTCGCTCAAGAAAAACTGAGAATATTACTGCTGTAACCCATAGTGTTCTCTAAAATCCAGGTCTGTCGATTCCTCGTCGATCTTTTGCATTAAGCCAATGTTTTTTTGTGAGCGGAATTGAAAGATATTGATGTGGACGACGTTTATTCTCAACGAGAAGGTTCTACATGTCACACAAACAACGAAACAATCTTAATTTAGTAAAGAAAGTTTTTTGGCCGTATTATTTTTGGAAGAGGTGATAACAATTGGCTACCAATATCTTGGGAATTAGACTTGTTCCTTTGAGGCCAAGTGAAACATAAAGCTTGTTCGATTTATAAAAGATTTTTTCACGGAATTTCTAATTCTGAGTTCATTCAGAAAATTAAATTCAATGGTGCAACCGAGAAAAAATCTCGAACGTTGCATTTGGTTTTTTTTCAGAGTTCTCCACCTTTTCTGAGATGAGCATTCAAAAATACTCTGATATGATCAGAAACCGCTAATTCAAAGGTTCAAAACTGACCACACTCAATAGAATATTGCTCAGAAATGAATGATTGAGCGTTCAAAAGCCCCTGCCTGGATTCATTTCGATATTTTGGTTGAATTTTCTGAATGAATTTCTCCATGAGTGTGTCAATATCATGAAAGTGAAGGAATCAGTAAAACACACTTTTTATAATAATCTGTGAGGGATTACTTCATGTTCTTCACAATTTCATAGAAAGCTAATATGTTGTCTAGTTCTGTGTCGAGTGGTGAGTATAAATTTCAGCTGTCAAAGAGTACTGGATAACTCCATTTTTCATTTTTCTGAATTAATTTCTCCATGAGTGTATCCGAATCATGAAAGTAAAGACATCAGTAAAACACCCTTTTTTATTTTTTATAATAATCTGTGAGGGATTACTTCATGTTCTTCACAATTTCACAGAAAGCTAATATGTTGTCTAGTTCTGTGTCGAGTGGTGAGGATACAGGGTGTTCAACACATATTTGGGCCCCTCTATTGACATTATTGATTCACAAAATGAATGGAATGGCTTTAAGATGGAAATGAGCGTTTTGTATATTAATGCCAAATAGTTAAGTGGTGTCAATTGAGTGGTGCGACATGATGGTCACGGGTTTTACGAGTTCACATCCCAGCGCAATTTTTTCTTTTTACTGTCTTATTTTGCTATTAGTCACAAAATATTGTCATTCTCATAAGTACAAAAAATTGGTGTTTGGACGATCATGAGGTTTTATTCGTCAAAACAAAGAAATTTTTTGTACTAGTAAAAAAAATAAATATGAGCTTTGTTGTTGAGAATGTTATTACGAATCGAAATGCATGAGAAAATATAGGGTGCTTCATTGAAAAAATATCATTTCATGAAATATTATGACAATGCGACCGATAATTTTTTTTTGTTTTCTCCATTCAGAAGGCCACTAAAAATGCTACCAGTTCGTCCATTCAACCGAAATCTTAGCATCAGTAATGAAGGAGTTGACAATGGTGCCGACTCAATTTGGAACACCCTGTATATTTTAGCTGTCGGAGAGTACTGTATAACTTTATGTTTTCAATTTTCTGGATGAATTTCTCCCAGAGTGTGTCAATATCTTGGATTTTTCTTTCGTTCCGTTGAAACAAATTACTTAATCGAATTTTATTTTGAGATCATTAGGATATAATTTTGCAAGGCTTGGTATTCAAATTTATAATCATTGTATTCGCGTCTCTTGACTATTTTATTAATAGTAGTTCTCGATTATTTTTCTAGTTTCAATTGAATTTGTTTCAGAACATTGATTGATATCGTTGATAAACTTGTTTTTTCTTACATACACACCAGTAAATTTGGATAACAGTCAAAATCACCTGAAAATCAACTTTGAATGACATTGTATGATATATCGTTGATTTCAGCGTTAAAAGTTATAAAGTGTCATAAAATATGCAGGTCCGTATTGAAAAAAATTATGTTGAGGGTGGCCCAGAGAGTACGAAACGTTGGATACGAAATCTGATTACGTCAAATTGAGAACAATTTACTGTCGAATAAAAAATTCCTGTAACATTTTTGGATAATATTTGAAATAAAGCGAGAAAAAAAGAAAAATCAAAATGACAGAATTTACTTTTCTTATGATATCTCAATAACCGGCCCTGATAATCTCGATTTGTTTGAACTGCTTGATAATGCTTCTATACATCCAACTTTTTCTATATTTGACCGACCTTCTATCTCTTATGGTTTAAAAGTTACCAATACAATCCCATTGAATAATAATGATAAGGATAATTTACTGTCGAATAAAAAATTCCTTCAACATTTTTTGATAAATTTGAAATAAAGTGGAAAAAAATCCAAATGACAAAATTTACTTTTCTTATGATATCTCAATAACCGGCCCTGGCCCCTGATAATCTCGATTTGTTTGAACTGCTTGATAAAGCTTCTAGGCATGCAACTTTTTCTCTATTTGACTGACCTTCTAACTCTTATGGTTTAAAAGTTACCAATACAATCCCATTAAAAAAGTGACCAACCTGTATACCATTGAATCTCAACTCCATCATTAACGTACTCACAAAAATATTGGGTGATTTTTATTCCATATTCTTTTTAATTTTGCTATGGTTCTTGTGACGCGATCAACATGAAATTCTTCACGAGGCTTCAAATGGCCAATCTTCATCCAAATCCAAAATTTCATCCCGATCAAATGAATAGGAAAAATTTCGACCATATATTCCAAAGCCTTGACACTATCATCCCCAACTTAACTGCGACCTTCAAGATTCGAACCTACACTGCAAATTTCAATTTTTCAGATCCTTCCGTTCGAAAGATACTGTATACGTACGTGGCCGGACGGACAGAATCTAATTCGAGTACGGATTCCTCATCAATAAATCGAACCTCATCATTCAAGACTCCTGGCTCAAAATTCGAAAATCAGAAACATTGTGACGAAATATCAGAGCGATCAATTTGGAGACGAGCGTTCAAAAAAAAAAAATAAAATTCAATTTATTTCGATCGATTCTCCTCTTTTTCCATCCAAGCACAAAAGAACATTTCCGTTGTATTCCTCCCCGTCATCAGGACCGTCTAGATAGTTTCCTATTAGCACCGTCGCTTAGCGTTCGAAAACTTGATACTTTTCACACCCGGTTGCTTATCGTTAATGGCTGTCTTTTAATCGTGAAACTTCGCCGTGATATGATATATGGAGGCCTGACTCCCGGGACAACGAAACACAAATCGATTCATCATTACGTCGTGAAAGTTTACGTCCCTCTATTTACGACCTGGAGCTAAAGCGGTCATTAGAAGTGAGGTATCGTAAATATATTTATTGAGATCAATTTAAAGGAGGAAGCTGGAGCGATATCAAATATCCTATGGCACCGAGGGGACCGTATTATTCTCCTTTTCAAGTGATTTTTATAGTTCTTCGATCTCAAGTGATATTCTTGGATATAACGGGATCGATGAGTTTTTTGACTTAGAAGTTTTATCGTTTTGCAATTGTCTGGTTCAGTCGTTACTTCTCTGTGGGAAGATATTTCGTAGTTTCAGTTTCAGTTCATTCAGAAACAAAAACACTGCGGTTTTTTGACCTAGGAAGTTTTCGTTTTGGATAAGAGATCTTAAGAAATATATTTTTCCTACTAGCGTTTCTGAAGTATTACTTTCTACACGCATTGACGTTTGGAAAGAAGTACTTTTCCAAATTCGTGCGGAAAAAAGCCCTGCATGTATATGCGTGCGGAAAGTGAATGGCAAGGGTTTTTTCCGCACACAAATGTTAAAGAGTCGCATCAATCATAAAATTTTGGCATGTCTTTATGCGCCAATCATAATATTCAAACGTTTTTCTATGCGGCTGAGCGCACAAAAATATAATTTCTTATAACGTCAGTCGGTATCAAGACGAAAACTCTCCTTGAAATGTTTCCTTATGCTAGTAGGAGAAATATTGTGGAAAGTGCCTTTTCCGCACTAGAAAGCAGTCTCTTGCAGAAAAGTATTATTTTCCATACTTGCTAGGGAAATAACTATTGCAGAAGATTCCGAGATTCACAAAATAGTTATTTCTTCCTTGTCACAGGAAAATCCAACTAGTTTACTAGAAAAGGGTAATTCAAGTTTTGTTTTCAGGAAGTACATAGACGTACAACTTTGCTTCCGCCGTTTTTTACCGAAATTCGAGGTTTTATTGTGAAAAACTGGTTATATATATAAACATTGTGAAAAACTGTTTATACATATATACATATAATACAAAGTATTGTCCATCACTGGCCACTACTTTCTCCCATCTTTCGGGCAGCGTACGAATCCTGCGTTGAAAAAACTCGTCATCTTTTGAAGCGATCCACGATTTGATCCAATTTTTCACTTCTTCATGAGACCGGAAGTGCTGGTCAGCCAGGCCGTGTGCCATTCATCGAAACAAGTGCAGTCCGAAGCAGCGACGTCTGGAGAATACGACAGATCGGGTAGGACTTCCCATTTCAACGTTTCCAAGCATGTCTTAACCACTTTCGCAACATGAAGTCGAGCATTGTCATGTTGTAAATTCACTTTATCATGTATCTCGTTGTATTGCGGCCATTTGTCCTTCGATACTCGGCTCAAACGCATTAATTATGTTCGATAACGATCGCTTGTGGTTGTTTCAGTCGGTTTTAACGACTCATAAATCACTTCCCCTAGTTGGTCCCACCAAATACTGAACATGACCTTGGAACAGTGAATATTCTGTTTGGCCGTCGACATAGAAGCATGGCCGGGATATCCCCATGATTTTCTGCTCTTGGGATTATCGTAATAAACCCTTTTTTTGCCGTGATATGATATATGGAGGCCTGACTCCCGGGACAACGAAATACAAATCGATTCATCATTACGTCGTGAAAGTTTACGTCCCTCTATTTACGACCTGGAGCTAAAGCGGTCATTAGAAGTGAGGTATCGTAAATATATTTATTGAGATCAATTTAAAGGAGGAAGCTGGAGCGATATCAAATATCCTATGGCACCAAGGTAGGGCTGCCATAAATGTTGGAACATCGACCGGGACAAAAATTAAAATCTAATCTGAGAGGTATTCATTCATTTTTTTACAGGGTTTCTAGGATTATTGACTTTTTTGCACATTAAATTATAACACATTCCCCAATAAAATAAGATTTATTCGGACATATCCACTGAAATAATTTATAAAGAACAAAAATAATATCAACTCGCAATAAAAACAACATAATAATTTTTCATAAACGGAATCTTTAAGCTTGAAACCTTTCTCATTCAATAAACAACAGTTTCTTCTACTAGATTTGATTAAGGAACATCATTCAAAAACAGTCATACAATTATATCGAATTTTGTCATTGGCCGAGTCCATTATATTCGAGATATCGGGTGTTGTGAAAAAACTCTGACTTCACTGTCAAATTTAACTTATTGCATTGTATTAATCGTGCTTTAGTTTGTTTTAGACTTGTCTTGTTTGGTTCCCAAAATATTTATTTAGTAATCTTCCATTCAACTCTTTCTTAGTACCTATCCTCTCAATTAATTTTTACTTCAATAACAGTAATTAATGATTTTTCAATCCTTTATTTCAATCGGTTTGTCAATCAGAAATGGTTGACTATGTAGAAATAGAGTATAAAGTTCTAATAACGAGTCAAAAAAATCGGTTACAGCTTTTAAGGCCCTTTTTTCAGCTAAGAATTTTTTTTTCAATGACACCCATAGCTTCAGCTAGCATTCAATAGCTAGAAGTAGTGAAAGCCATCGAATTCTAGAATAAGAAAGTAGATTGCTGTGAGTTGTTTCTGCATACTCACGAAAACCTTTCATCGTTCGACCCTTACAGAAAATATCGAAAAATATTTGAAAATTTTAAGACCAATAGACTCCACAGAAATTGACATCATATCGGAGGAAGTGGAAGCAGTATTGTGAAGTATATGCACTGGACAACCGATAGTTATGTTGTCTTCGGAACAAATCTCTTCTAATTGAAAAAAATTTCCTTTATTTTACTTCGAAGTAAGTACCTATTAAGGTCCTCTAAGGATTCAATACATAATAAAGTGATTGTATAAGACGATTTATTTGGCCATGTGTCCAATTTTAATAATTTTATTTTCAATACTTCGGTTTCTGAAAAATAATGTTTGAGCAACGGAAACAGCATTTCAGATTTATGATTACTGGAATCCGTTGAGATTCCATGAAAACAAATTTTGAGGCGCAACATGTCACACAGCTCGTGCCACAATCGATTTATTGAAAGAAAGTCATTAGTCTATGCGGATAAGCCACAAACCCGTGACCATTTGGAATACAACATTCGCCTTGTTATTGCCGATATACGGCCACAAATGTTGGACAAAATCATCGAAAATTGGACGTCCAGATTGCACTACATCCGAGCCAGCTGTGGCGGTCATATGCCAGGAATCATATTTAAAATGTAATGCCACAAGATTATCTTGCGGATAAATAAAATTCATGTCAATCGAATAATTCATTGTTGTTTTATTGCAATTTAAAGTTCTATAGTTTAAAAAAAAACACTCTTTATATGCGTGCGGAAAGTGAATGGCAAGGGTTTTTTCCGCACACAAATGTTAAAGAGTCGCAACAATCATAAAATTTTGGCATGTCTCTATGCGCCAATCATAATATTCAAACGTTTTTCTATGCGGCTGAGCGCGCAAAAATATAATTTCTTATAACGTCAGTCGGTATCAAGACGAAAACTCTCTTTGAAAGTGTTCCCTTGCGCTAGTAGAAAAAATATTGTTCCTAACTCATGTGGAAAGTGCCTTTTCCGCACTCGACAGCAGTCTCTTGCGGAAAAGTATCATTTTCCACAATTGTTAGGTAAATAACTATTGCCGAAGATTTCGACATTCACAAAATATTCATTTTTTCCTCGTCACAGGAAAATCCAACTAGTACAGGGTATTTCAAGTTAATTTTTCAGAAAGTATATAAGCGTTCAACTTTACTTCCGCCGTTGTTTTTCTGAAATTCGAGGCTCTATTGTGAAAAAACTGGTTATATATTTATGACTCAATGTATTGTCCATCGCTGGCCACCACTTTCTCCCGTCTTTCGGGCTGCGTACCAAACCCGCGTTGAAAAAAACTTGTCATCTTTTGAAGCGATCCAAGAATTGATCCAATTTTTCACTTCTTCATAAGACCAGAAGTGCTGGTCAACCAGGCCGTGTGCCATTGATCGAAACGAGTGATAGACCGAGGCAGCAACGTCTGGAGAATAAGGCAGGTGGATAGGACTTCTCATTTCAACGTTTCCAAGTATTTCTTGACCACTTTCGCAATATGGATTCGAGCATTGTTATGCCGTAAAATCACTTTATCATCTCTCGTTATATAGCGGCCGTTTGTCTTTCAATAATCGTCTCAAACGCATTAATTGCGTTCGATAACGATCGCCTGTGATTTTTTCAGTCAGTTTTAACAACTCATTAGACACTACCCCTAGCTGGTCCCACCAAATACTGAGCATGATCTTGGAACCGTGAATATTCACTTTGGCCGTCGACGTGGAAAAGCATAGCCGGAATATCGCCATGGTTTTCTGCGTTTGGGATTATCGTAATGAACCCATTCTTCGTCTCCAGTCACAATGCGATTTAGAAATCTCTTTCGTCTTTGTCTTGCAAGCAGCTGTTCACAAGCAAACAAATGCCGTTCAACATCTCTCGGCTTCAACTAGTACGGCACCCAAATTGCTTGTCTCTGAATCATTCCCATGACTTTCACGCGTTTTGAAATGGCTTGTTGCGTCTCTCCCAATGATGCTACCAATTCTTGTTGCGTTTGACACGAGTCTTGATCAAGTAATGCCTCCGTCTCTGCATCTTCGAAAACCTTCTCTTTTCTCAGCCATGCTGGTCTTCGACGTCAAAATCACGTTCTTGAGGCGTTGCAACCACTCTCGGCACGTTCTTTCACTAATAGCGGCCTCATCATTGGTATTTGAAAGCATTTGATGAGCGTCAGCCGCAGATTTCTTCATATTGAAGCAGAAAATCAAAACCTCAACCTATTGTTTACAAAAACCTGCTTATTGTATGACATCTACGATCTATTTATTTCGACTAACACTTACCGCAACAGCTATATATTGCAAAAGCGTGGAAGCAGAGTTGTACACCAATAAATAACCAAAATACAAAAATTCTAAATGAAATTGAAATATTTTTGGAACACGATGTTGGCATTTATACTGTAAAAATTATATCTCCCATAGGACCACCTCTTGCGTCTGCACTCTCTGCAGTAGTCGATTCTTTTATCAAAATTTTTAATCACAATTTGGTTTTGCAGCGGATCTATCTCAACAACCAAACAACACATTTTTGTTGTTGTTTTGATAATGTTCCTTATGCATATACGTTTTATAAGTATTTATTTTGACGATTTTTTTTTCGATTACAACCCTCCCCAAAGAAAACAAAGATGTAGTCTCTTGGATTTATATATTCATAAATAACCAGTGGAAATGAATCTTAATTTCAAGTTGATCACGTTAGCAGAGCGATAGAAATTCAAGCTTCTAACACCTAGTCTGGATGTTTATTAATTTTCTTTTTCTAATTTAATTGTTGAATTTCGAGCAGAAGGATTTCAATGTTGTTTCTTTTTTTAGTGTCGTAATGAGTTCATTACAGTTCTTAAAACAGTGCTCTTATGAACTCATTACAGCATCGTTTTCTGACTGAATAATTGACGTTTATCAAATATTGTCAATATAATATAATTTGGATATAGTGAAATGATTTGCAAGATTATTCGCAATTTCTCTCAATTCTGGTGGTTTTAAATCGATTTTGTCAGACGTAATTCACGCATTTAATGCGTAATTGTGAAGTATTTCAAAATTCGAAACGTACGATTCATATTCAAATTCCGTAATCTGTCAATTCTCGTTACAGTCACACCAACTCCCAAGATACAATACAAAAATCACTAGGATGTATAATCTGAATTTTTCATTGAATTTCGACAATATTCCACAAAACTTGACTGAAATAAAGAAAATATTGTCGAATAGTCGTTGCAGAAGGCAATTCCAAAACTCATGCGTTCGAAAACTCTCTCCTTCGTCGCTCGTTTATCAATTTCGCATTCGTGTTGGAATAGGAGTCCATTCTGCAACTTGTTTGAGAATATTCTATTCCTCAATTAATTGGTTCAGTTTCGCGACAAAAATGAACTGAACAACCCCACGGGAAGATCTCAATTCCTCATGACTTCCGCCGGTTGCCGTTACCAACATAACCCCTTCCCCCCACTCATTCCACTGTTACGTCAGGTAAGCGATCCTTTATAGAATGAATAAATTCCAGATTTCAATTAAAATTCATACTTATTCATCAACCGTCGTAAATATTCATGCAGCTACTGAAATAGAAGTACACTGGGACCACGTAGCGAGCCGCAGAATTATATTGCATTACATAAAAACCCCAGCTTGAAATAATTCACGATAAAAAGGGTTTAGAGCGGAGTTAAAAGGTTTATTCGATATGTTTTTCTGTACCTGCCATCCGTCATTGGGAAGATATCAGATGAAACCCAAGTGTTGTTTCCGTGAGAAGCGTTCTCATTTGAATATAATTCGCTAGAGTATGCAAACCCTGGGCCCTTGAAGGCTCATTTCATCCCTGGGTTGAGTGCATTACGGAACTTTGTTATGTATATCATGTGAAAGATGGTTAGGAAGTGGAATATTCGACCACCTCGGAAGCTCCGCTGCTTCGATAAGGTTTCGCTAAGGAAATCATTGTTCTCATTCATCTTAAATGGATGTTTATTCAAAGTCCTCATGGAACGAGGCTGTTTCATAATATGGATTTTGCCTGGAAATGAGCCTTTAGATTGAGGTTAATCTGAGAAGCCGTGGAGTTGTGGCTACAAGAATTATATCAACAATAATGTTGTAATAATGGTTTGTACCTCGATCCATCGCTAGACACTGCTGCTCTAGGCAGATACTCAATTTGCAGCAGCCCTAATGGAAGCTAACTCTGCAGAATGAAAAAAATTGATATTGGATAATCGGGGTTCAGGGCCAGATCTAACGTTACTACCGCCCTGGCAAAAATACAAGTCGGCACCCTTGTAGGTTTGGAGTTTTGTACTACTTTTTTAATAAAAATATTTTAGGAAAGAAAAAATGTATTTCAAGTGTAATTATTCTTTATGGATTCAAAATTAAATAGATTAGATGATTTAGGAAACGTGGAATGTGATAAACAATAAACGTGCTCAAGTGTATTTTAATGAATAAATGATGAAATCTTTGAATTGAATTAAGCTTTTAGATTCTTCTGCTGAGTTTCGAACATTTCGTGTCTTTTTCTTTAATATGATTAAATAAAACAACCGGATTATGATGATGAACCATTATCTTCAATTCGAGTAGATGTTGCAGACATCCTTGATACAAATATTTTTAAAATTAGTGAAGTTGAAGAAAAAATCATTTGTGAAATTCGTTGAAATGAAAAAAATTCGATTAATTCTTCCAGTAGTCCAGATTTCTTGAAGAAAGAAGATAATGCCGCCCTACTGTGCATGTCGCACAAGCGAAAGTGAATTTTCTATGACTTTGATTATTTAAAAAAAGCGTGGCAACATTGCCTTAGCTGTCTCCAAGACATTTTCTTGCTCAGGGGTAGACCACAATTAAGGAATAATTTATCGATTGTTTCACTGATTTTATATCATTCAATATCTAAAATTTCAAATATGCGTTTTACAAGAAACGGTAAAGAATCATATTTTCTGAAATGATTGAATATTCTTCTATTAGTGACTGAATTATCTCTTATTGCATTATTTGTTTAATTGTGTACAGATTTATGGATCGGAAGGCTGTAATTTATAATTTAGCAGTAGAAAAAAATAAAGAACTCTGAATTCTCTATGGTTCTGCATTCTGCACTCAGAGTAATAAACATAAGGGAGCATATGTCATTTTCAGTAAGCAAATTTTGTCCTCAACATGAACTATCAAATTTGACATGAAGCGCGCGGAAATGAAAACATATCAGTGATACGATATTTCACTCAATTCGCGAGTTTCTACACAAAGAATGCACTTCTTATGTCTCATAGTGAATTAACGTTTCATATCAACTCAAAATATATTGAGATGAATATCTAAATATATGAGATATTCAGAAAACAAACTTCGAGTGAAACAACAGATGACAAATAGGAGAGCAATAGTTGCCAAACCTTGGATTTCACCAAGTAGATACAGAAAAAAGTGAATATTCTGCATACTATTAATTTGACAATTAGGAAAAATATCGGAATCCAAATATTCAAATTTGCATATTTAATTGTGAATCATCCGAACAAATATATTTCATTCAATATAATAGACATTCATAATGATACAGTAAAATTGTGGATTGGAAAATATATCACAATCCGACAACGTAATCTAACCATGTTGGGGATATGTAAAAATTTCGTATACTCCCTCTATCTATGTCTGAGCAGGAATTTTTGCATGGATCTTGAAATGGACATTGTACATCGATACCCAAAGAAAGTCTCAACTCTGTCGGTTCTGTGGTCACGGAAGTATTGTTTTTTTATGTTCATTTTCAATTACTACCCGGATATCCACTGTTTTATCAAATAAATAAAAATTGTTTCGATACACACTAGGCTTTGTTATTCGCAATATTGTAGAAAAATGATTATGCAGATTTACATTTTGAAAAACTATTCAAAATGTAAGAAATCTGTAGACTCATTTTGACTTTTTCTGCTCCAAATTTCCTACTGAAAATTATTTGCTTATTGGGCATATTATGAAGACCATAAATTTTTATAATTCCGCATCCTAAAAACTTCTGAATTATTTTTTGTCATATGTGAGTGTGTAATCCATATTTCAATTCGAAATCCGGAAAAAGCACTTATTGTTGCTTTCTAGTTAACTCATATCCGGATTCATAATTTCTACAACAGCGCAAAATTACATGGCATTTAAAACTAAGGATTCGTCATCAGAAATAATTACGCACAATTGGAAGTCTTCACAAATCCGGAATGTACCATGAAAACGAATAGGATTGAAACCAATAAGATGAGATTACCGAATTCGTAGAACGCATCTAATGCATGCTCCTCACGAATTTCTTCGAAAGTATTTTCCAGGTAAGGCCTTCCATGTAATCCACTCCGAAGAAGGAGCAAACGTAGAAGCTGGCAGCATTCGAGGTACGAGCCAATTTACACAAGTTCCTCCCAGGAGCTTTCCCTGAATCCGAATTTTCCCTCAACTTCGAACGAATAAAAGCTAGATGATAACGTGTGTGGGTGGAGTCGTAATAATTTCCTTTGGATTTTACGTACGAGCGGAAGTGAGAGTGCGCGACAAAAGCCCCCGCATGTGTGCGTGTGTGGGACGCCTTCGACGCTTGTGCGTTATAGGTTCCTTCGTGTGATTTTCTCCACTATTTCTTGGGGGCGTCGTGAGTTTTTCCACTTCCAATCGCAGCCGAGGCAAAGTTTATTTGCCTAATGCATTATTTATGCCGGCAGATCCGGCAGAAATTTGCCGGAGTAAGATTGACGTGAAATTATTTTTCGGAGAGATTTGTCAGGAACAAGAAAAGTTTCGCTGTGGGCCGCGCTAAAGTTTCAAAACCTAATATCATACTTTCATATTTGCACTCGGACAAATTCTGATTGGATCCGTCGACGAAGGACCATTCGAAAGGATTTTATGGAACTAGTTGTTAACGCCATTTCGGGATAAGATCAGAAAATAACCGGAATTTCAAATGATATATACTATACTGGAATAAATTAAACGATAAAAATGAAATTCGAAATTTTTAGCGGTTTTTCAAATGGCTGTATTTTCGATAACAATTGTTGTATCTCAATTTGAAAAGGAGCTTTTTGAAGCTTGAAGTTTGTAGTTTAGAGATCTCATAATGAAAAATTTTTTCAAGCAACTTGTACCGCTCAATCTTAATAAATACAGTATCTGAAGTTTTTCAGTTTCTATTTTTGGCCCACAGACTCGGAAATTTTTTTTCCAACTTAACCACTATATGGATGAGATAACTTGTTCATTCAGCTTCAATATCCTTTTCTCAAAATTTCGATACGAGCATTTCTCTCTGAAATATCGAACTTTGAATTGAAAAGGACCTTTTTGTCTTTAACCATCAATATCTCACCAATCAATGTTTGCACAGAAAATTTAGGGAATGTTTTGAAATCTTGAATGAATTCTCTACAAGAAGTAGATTTATGGTTCATCAAATAGCGCATTAAACCCAACCCCAATAAATCGAAACTCCTGATTTTTAACCACAAAGTAACAGACAGCTCACCAACAATAATTATGGGAAATGAAAGAATAACCACGTCCCCTTCTATAAAGTACCTAGGCATCTTAATAGACAATAAGGCAAACCTTGAAAGCCCACTCCCAAATCATAAAGAAAAAGACCAGTGCTAGAGCCAAACATTTCAGAAGCCTCACATACAAGGATCAGGGTATAAGTATGAAAAATGCTACCAAAATATATAAAACTATTTGCAGACCTATAATAGAATACGGACACCCCTTATACTCCAACTGTAAAGATACTGTATTGAGAAACTTGGTAATAGCCGAGAGATCTGCACTTAGAACTGTTACACGTTTGAGGCATCCACTGAATAGGCTTCACAACCCGCCAAACGAGTTGCTGTATCAGAAAACCGAGATTCAACCAATTAAGGATCGAATAATACAGCTTAACCAAAAGTTCTCCAAAAGACTGTCTGAAACTGAAGAAATAAACAACTTATTTCTAAGTGAACGAACACACCACAGTACAAGAACATTTTCATCATCAACCATAATCGAAAGCTTAAGATGCCTCAACACATGAAGACCTACCACCTATTTTTACCTATTTTACTTTTACAATAATGTTATTCATAGAACTCATAGTATTTATGTATATATATTTTCTATTTTCTTTTTAATTGTACATGGCTGAAGGACCTCGTTCGATGGCCTATTGATTCTTATCAATAAAGTACTTGTTGTTGTTGTTGTTGTTGTTATTAAATGAGAAAAAAATTAATAGAGGCCTTACTTTAAATACACGCCTCGTACTTATGGAGTGATTGAATCTGTCCGAGTAACGACTGCTCAAAAACACCCATTACTAGCATTAGACATAGCTGTTTCCATTTCAATACGAAATTCAAGCGTACCTAATGGAAAACCTTCAACAAACAGAGAACATCCCATAAAATTCCTGGTCCTGCACGTAGGATCGATGCGTCGCGAAACCCATCAGAGCAAGAGAGCTGAAACCCTCGAAAATTGCCAACACAGTCGCCTGGCAAAAGAAAGAAAGCAACACTATATGGGCTCCAGTTTGAAGCGAGCAAAAATACGGGATCCAAGATGGCCGCCGTCGAACAGGAACGACAAGGGCACTTGGGAGCAAACGCCGCAAGAAAAATGGTCGCAATAAAACGTGTGCGATATGAGAGGTGCTAGCGAGGACCGTAAGATAAGAGGAGACTGAGAAGCTGGCAGATATTGTACGCTGAATGGAACGCACACGTTCTAATATGAACGGCATGCCTCGAAGCTACCAGTCTCAGAAGCCCTCTGATTACTTCCCCAGTCGAGTGTCTTTATCTTTCCCGAGTATCGCCTTAAACGGCATGTCGGAGATCGTTTTCTCATTCTTTTTGAAATTCATCTCGGATCACATCAACTTGATATTTGGTCTGGATATTACTACGTACTGCGAACGAACAAAATTTAATAATGGCCCTGGAGTTCGACTCAATATGTTCTATATTATATTCTCATTCCCGTGATATTAAAAATATCTGAGTCTACGGTTTCGGCATTCGTTGGAATACACTCTTAAGGAAATATTAGAAACAGCGGTGAAGTGAAAACGGAATTCTAATAAAGAGATATCATACGCAGAATTCCGGCTCAGAACGAGATGAGATTCTGTAGACTCTGAAGAACATGAAGATTTTATTTTTTTGATTCTTTATTTTCTCTAAAGAACTTCTGAAGATAGTTGACAGGAAGTTTATATCAAAGCGATCGATATAGGGGAGACTGGGGAGGGTTGATATTTTTTTTACAAAATTGTTAATAAAAAATTGGAGTTTAACATTAACCAATCCAATTATGTCAGAGCGAAATTTAAGGACTTCGCTCAAACGTTTAGCAATATTTAATAACTAAACATGGAAATGTCAACCTTGATTGGGAGTTTTTAAAGTGTCTCAAACCTTCCTATATGGGAGGTTTGATACACTTAAAGGGAGGATTGATACACTAAGAAATAAAAGGTATAAGCAATAATAAGAAATCAATCTTTTATTATCATAACACTACCTAATTCCTACATAATTCGCAAGTAAACATTTTTATTTTACTACTAACACTTGCACAGGCTGAATGGAACTCCATTTTCTGATGAAGATGACGATTCAGCTTGCATATACTGCAATTCATTATTTTTGTCGTTCATCAGAAAATAGATCATTTTTTGAGTTAAACTCACCTTGTCTAATTTATCGAAGGATGTTTTGTCGATTTCATCAAAAAACATCCTGCATTGTTTAAAAGTATGACGCTCTATAAGTTTACAGTAAAAAGACGATGTAGTTCTTGAAGGTGCACTTAGTACCTATTTGTATTTTCATAACAAGAGTTAGAGCGCCTACTCGATTCGAAAAAATTGGTGCCTGGTAACTTTAAAATTTTACTACAAAGACTAGAATTTTCAATAAGAAAACAGTTTTGTGTCAAAAAATATGTCTTGATTAATTAACAGTCCAGTTTGCCGGTCCTGCCGGCAGCCCTGATCAGAATCAATTCAAGAAGAATAATAAAAAAGAAATTTCCAATATTTCAAGTTGGGAACTTTTGGGCGCTTGTTCGTCCATGTCACCACATTAATAGGCTTTCATTTTCAATAGAATACTACTGCAACGACCATGACCAGTCGATTCAAACTACATACACCAAATTTTTCTAGGAATACTGAAATCTGGAATTTTCTTCGAAGGATCAGCAATTAGACTTTCGTTGAAGACACACTTTACAAGAATACTATTCCGAACGCCAAATTTCCTTGTTACTCTCATTAGATTGAAGAAAGGTTTACGTGACTTTAATCTGGCAGATCTAATATCTGAGAGGTAAATTACAATGGACTAGTTTAGTGATGTTGATAATACTATATTTGACACGATAGAATTAAAATATAGATCAAACTGATAAATCAGTGAAAAAATTTTGAAAATCCATCAATAAATGACTGGGAAATAGATTATTTAAATTTACGTATTTTACCGCGGAACGTCTTTGGTCTGTGACGTCACGGCTCTTGCCTGTGATCGCTACACCATAAATTACGTTTAAATACTTAGCCGCGCGAAGGCTCTCGCGCCGTTTGTAGTTGTACAGTGTAGTTTTAACTCGAGTTTTGTTTTTATGTCACCATAATGGAAGAAGGCTTCGTGAAAGGACAAAGTGACAATTTGCCTAAAATAGATATATTCGCAGTGATGGAGTTTTTTTCTTCAAATCCATCTTATGTCAGTGCAGAAATAAAAGGAGTTAAACTTTTCAAGTAAGTATCTACTTTTGCTTCATCATGGTTCAACTTATAACGATGATTTATTTAAAAAACGTTTCATAAACAGTTTGTAGTTGAGTACTGGTTGTTGAAGTCTATCAATGGATAAACATATTTATGTGAGGAGTAAAAAGTTGAAAGAGAAAAAAGTAATTTATATGTATGTATATAGTAAGTTATTTCAGCCATCGTGTAACGAACAAAACACGACACGAACGGCACAAGTGATTGTACACCAATGAATTCGTAAGCAATCTGCGAATACCAGTCGTCTAGTGTGTGACGTCACGACACTTACACGTACTATGAAATTATTCTTCCAAGCGCAACTTCGAAGTCCCATAACTTTTTCATTTCTAGAGATATTTCAATGATTCTTCCAAATTTTTTTTCATTTTACTTAAATTTTTAGAATTAATCCTCAACAAAAAAATGAAAACTAGTCCATTGGAAATAACTTCGAGTAGAAATGAAATTTATCAGAAGATATGAGGCGGAGTATGTGTGATAGCGATGGTAATCAATGTGAAGGTGTAAGTTCTACTGATAATTCTTATAGGAACGTTAAGCTATGCAGCAATTTTATGATCATGAGCAGTTTCAAACCAAACAGAACCACAGAATTCAGCAGCAGAAAAAACTTGAAAATGTTCAACGAATATTATTCTTCGATTAAACGACCACAATTCAACTTCTTCCAAATTCGAAGTCAATTCTTGATTACCTTCCGGCTAATGACAGTCATCCCCGCAGTACAACAGACGTCCCTAACAAGGTCTCTGCATCACATGTCAGTGTCATTCAGGTCTGAAGAGAGGCAAGGAAGACGCTGTAATAAAGGCCGCTTTCAATTTGAAGAAGTTCTCCGGGTTAAATCCATCATTATATCGAGGCTGAGGGCGAGGATCCGGGCTGTTTTGCTACACGCTTCCCAACAATAGATATCAAGAGGCACGCATACACAAAGGACACACACAGAGGGATGCGGAGATGTAGTCTGTCCCCAGACTCCAGGCTCTCGTGCATCTTACACGTTCTTTATCTCCTGGTTTTTTTTTTCGTTCGTATTGTAGTCTTGTTAAATCGCAGATGATATTCATTGGGTACCGCGGATATCAATTTAAAAATTCGTGGAAACCATAGAAGTATAAATTCAAATCGCGTACAGGCTCTTGCCTCTGCGATCAATGTTTATGTTTAATAAACTTATTTATTATTATTATTATATTTTGGTCATCTCCGCATGTGTCGTCGCGATTAGATCGCATTTCATTGCTCCGATAACTAGTTTTCCGCATTCGAATAATAATCGATAGAAATCTTCAAAAATGGGTTTAACTACAGGAAATATAGAAGAATTGAAAGGAATCGTTAAAGAGACAGTAGTGGTCGTATTGCTATTTAGATACTGAGAAAATAATGCTCAAGATTAAGGACAGAATGGAGGAGGAGTTTGAACGGCTGAATTTTCGATTGCAAAATGATGAGTTTCCTTCTACCGATCGAAAATTGGAAGAACTAAAATCAAGGCTTCACAAGACCGAGTCTAATTTGGAACATTTACAACAAGAAAGTAAAAGAAACAATGTTATTGTTTTTGGAATTCCGGAATCTGATAATTCGGATCTGAAGAAAAATTTTATAGCCATGTGTCAAGATAAAATGGTAAACATTTATAAAATCCTGCTACCGTTTCGGAAAAGGAGTTAAAAACAAAATACGTCCGATTATTTTCAAATTTTTAGATGAATCATATCGTAGTAAATTTTACTCATCATCAGAATCAGAATCAGAAAAAGAATCGATATATTCAAGTATGCCATAGTGAAATTTCCCAAGAATGTGTGGACTGTTGATGGTATAATTAAGGTTAGAACTGAAAAAGGTGTAATTTCAGTTAATGATAAACAGGACGTAGATTCCTTAGTTTAAATGAGTTGATAATGATTGAATTGAATTGTATTATTATGTTGTATGATGTAGGTGATTTCTATATAGGTTCAGTTCTTATACGCTTATCGGGGTAGTTTCACTGTACATACTGCCTACAATTGTTGTAGAGTTTGATCGTGGATTTTTTTTTTACTATATTTTTACTATTCTTTTGCTATTGTAGTTGTATAATGGATTGCTTCGAATCAGAATTGGATGACACAGAAAACAAATATTTTAGTGTTGATGATGCTAGAAAGGAGATTGAATTCGATATGTCTATGGAATATGAATATGGTACATTTTAATATACGTAGTATACGAAAAAATTGTGATGATTTGATGTTATACTTAAATGCTTTGGAGTTTGATAAAGAAAATTTTATAACCTCCTCTCCCAAGAACTTAAATCAACAACCAATGTAAAAAGTAAAATTTTCAGATATCATCTCCGAATTTATGTATTTGTTAATTCTGATAGATTCGAAGCCATCCTATCGACATAATTTTTTGTTTTCTGTTTTTTCTTTGCATTTCTTTGGCTTGTTATGCCTTTCAATTGGTAATCTACATTTTTGTTGTTTCTCTTTCAACAAATGTATTGATTTTTGGTATAACTGGGGAGAATGTTCATCAGTTGTAGAAGCAGATAATGACAGCATACAAGCTTTCTTAGGCTGTATATTTCTGCATTTTCTGATGTATATTTATACATATTGATGAATAAATTGAATTGAATTGAATTGAATCTAATCTAAGATCCTAAAATTTGTGATATCTAAGAAATTTTGAAATTGAAGTTGTTTGAGGAATATTTATGTTGAATAAATGGTACCTACTATTTTTTAAAAACAGCATGTATTTGTAGTATCTATGTATCGGGTGTACCAAATTGTGTCTAGTGAGGGGATCTCAGAATACCTTTGAGCTGAAAAAAAAGGTAGATTTTCGGGCTCGAGAGAATTAATTTGGTGAAATTGGAAAATGGCGTGAAATGAAAAGTTCTCATAACTTCTTAATTACTGGTACTATCAACATGAAACAAAATCATTCTACAGGTACTTTTTTCAGCAGAATCCACTGGTGATCATTTTTTATTGCCATTAGTTTTGAAGTTGAAATACAAACTTTTTTTTTAAATGTAAACAATAACAAATTTTATTACAATTAAAATTCCTTTCATTTTGCTTTTTCAAAAATATATAACATGATATATAAATATTCAATATAAAACTCATCAAAAGTTTCACACGGAGTCACGGAAAATCAACCTAATGCCTAGCCATAATAATCTGTGAACTTCAGATAATTAAAATATTCGGTGGCCACCAAGGTCTACGGATGTAACACCGTTTGTGAGAAATGATTTTTCAGATTTTATCGAAATTTCCCGGGACAGTAGACACATCATTTTCGGTCAAACATAACGCAAGGGAGATTATGTGGCTTGGCACTTTTGCATATGCATAAAGAAATAATTTTGAGCGTAGATAAATTAATCGAACGGTTCGCAAAAAGCCGGTGACGAGTGAACAATTTTGTCATATAAAAGTATTTTATAAGATCGTTCAATTTTTTTTGTCCCTATTATTCATCTTTTTTTTTTGTTATCTCCTGGATAAAGGTATAATTTCATATTGACTTAAATCTAAATTATGGCTAAAGACGCCCTTGGTTGGTTGTAACAAATTTGACAATTTTTGTACAAGATCGAATAGATCGTTCAGATGTAAAGACTTTTGAGAAATTATTGTGTTAGTTACGAAAGTTAGAAAGCTCAACTAAAATGCGAAAATGAACAAAGCTACTGAACAATTTTTTTCAAGAACATCTATGGCATTCAAAACTTCTGATGAAAAGAAATCATTCTCATTTTGCAATAGCAATGGTGTTTTAGGCAGATTTCATCCAGAGCCTTTATGTCGCCTAAAAAAAATAATAATTAGGAACAATGTTGGGGTACAAGATACCTTGAATAAGACTACATCCAATCGAAAAAAATAGGTCTGATGCCATTTATTGAAGTGAAAATGTTTCTAAATAATAATGTGGGGTTTATTGTGTGGGCTCAAATATTGCAAAACTTGTTACAAAAATGAAAATCAAATAATATTGAAAAAGAAATTGTGTTCTCCGTAGTGAATGATGATGACTTTGAGTATGAAATCTACTGCAATTAGATTTTATTAAAAATTTTCAATTAATACAAGATTATGATTTGTTAGCAATACTCATAAGGTCTGAAAGGTTTATAAGATTTTTAAGGAGTAGGCATTGCGGTAATAAGTAGAAACCAAATTGGCTTCGACGTTTTGAGTGAGCTTTAACAAATGATGCTTTTCCAAGCTTTTTTCGTTTTCAAAAGTCAGAAAGAGTGGAATATGAGAATATTATCAGAAACATTCGTAGTAATGGAACTACCAATCTGGAAAGTAGGAGATTCACATTCGCCAATAAATCCAATTTTACTATTTAATGTTGCTTAGTTATCAGAAAGTTGAATTTATTTATTCATTCACTTGTTCATTCGTTCATTTATCTATTTATATCTCTATTCATTTATAAATTTTTTTTGTCCGTTTATTAATTTTTTTATTCATTTATTTAATATCTGTCTTTTTGCATAAAAATGGCGCCTCATTTGAGAAAAGCCATGGGATATTTTTGTCACAAATGGTACGAGGAATTCAAAGATGATTCATGGCTTGAAATATCTCATTGGCACATCATTTTTTTCTTAAAAAAAAAGTCATTACCAATATGCACCCTAATGATGAACATGAAATTCTTAATTGCATGTCAATTGATTTGCAATAACTACTTCTTGAAAACCAACAAATTTCCAAATTTCATTTGAATATTTTCACAGATTTCAGAGCATTAAATAAATTGTCAATTCCAGAAAAAAATTAACACGCCATATTTCGAAATGCGAATCTTTTTCGAAGAAAAATGATAGAGTAATTATCTTTTCATGAAGAATCAAACCCTGAGGTATTCACTAGCACCCTTTAGATATTCAAAACAAGCAGGCATAAAATTAATTATGACTTCTAAGATACTAAGAAGTTGATGGAATAATATTCTTAAGGATTTCATTTCATCTATGCAGATCATAGGAATGCTTCCATGATAAAACGACAAAATTCTTCGTAAATAGAAAGAAATCACTGAATTACATCAGTATTCATCAGAAAACCATTAACTGAATCTCGTATCATATAACTGTAAGTTACTACAACATATATAAATCTCAAACATTACAACTAGTCACAACAACTCGGATAGGAATTAAACTCTCTTCCTCCCCAGTTCATATGCAAATTTAACGGCAGAGCTCACAATCCCACCTCAACATAAACACTGCAAACAGACGTGCAAAAAAATTAGTAAAAGCATGAGCGGTTTGCAGAGGTTGACTTAATTGAAATTATTGAGATAGGGTGGATATGGAAGGTCCAGGATGAAACTGCGGTTTGCAGCTCTCGTCTCATATCTACAAGGGCGTAGATCTTTTTCTTTCTTAGGGGGGTAATCGAAAAATAGTATATTATTTCACAAGGAGGAGAAGTGTCACTTTTCATGGCGAGCTTATGTTTGCCCGCCGAACGGAGTGAGGCGGGCAATTTAAGCGAGCCATGAAAAGTCACTTCAACTCCGAATGAAATATGCTATTTTTTTTTCAAACGTTTTGTAATTCATACAATCAAATTCTGAACAAAATCGTACCAGAATATATCAGATTTGCACAGCTTTCATGGTTATATTTTATTTTCATATGTTGGTACTCCGAACTCTCTGCAGCCGTCACGGATTTATCTGTCACTTCATCGTTTATTTTCATTTCTGCTCAGAAGTCAAGTCGTGAACAATAACAAATACAATATCTACTCTACACCTATAGTAATATCGAAATTCCTAGAACTTGCCTAAATAGAAATACCTATATCAAGTAGATCCTATGTTATCTCGAACTTATCTAATAGTATAGAAGAAGTTGTTTCATAAAATGGAAGGTAGAATCAAGCAAAATTATTACATCTCGTATGACTACTATTTACATTTATTTTGCAGAATTGTTGAACTCTCCAGGGTGAAAAAAATCGAAAATACTAATATGTACAATCCACACATACTTATTTATATATTTAATAACTGCATTGGATAACCAAAAGGAATGAAATAACTAGAAATATTTTCGATGAAGAATATTGTTAACAATGTTTTCTTTACGGATAAGTTATGAAAAGGCATTGATGAAATATATTGTAATATAACTAACCTAAAAATTTTAGCATAAATATCATAAATGTTCAGAAAAACTGATTGAGAGAATTATTATTCTCATCAACAATATTAATGCACTTATATTTTTGATTACTAAAAAAGAATTACTGCAATTGTGCTAATATGTGATTTTATGAAAATAAATGAGATTTGTTTTGATATATTCTATTCATTCTATAATAATTTGAAGATTGAATGAACTCTCAGTCCATATCATTGAAAGTACAATTATTGAAAACTTTGATTGTTACATTAGAATGCATAATGCATCCCTACATGGAATGATAGTCCAGGTATGTAGTGGTTACGTTTGTAGTACCTTTGCAAATTGTATTTATAATGGGAACGTTCAAATTTTGACTACTCGATGCAGGAATATAGCTAGCCAAGATTTCAGAAATAACCTTATTTGCCTGGTAGAGGCAGATGATTGATTATTTATAATCATGCTGCTCATCTCGATTCTTCTGCATGTACTAGAATATCTGATAATTAATATCTGCAATTTTGTTCCAAAATTATGAAATGTCAGATAACATCGAAGATAATATACATAACTTGACATCAACAAATTCAAAAACTGTTCAATGTCTTCAAATTCTAAAACCTTAAATTTTTTTGGAATACATTTTTTTTACAATAAAGCTTGTCATTTTGAATGATTTGTCAAAATCAATATAACGTTACAGGTTGAGTATACAACATTACATCGAATAGGTTTTTTTTTTTCCATAAAGCTGAACTTTCATGAATTTTGCTTAAACATTCAAAATATGCGATAACAACGTTTTCTCTTGTAAATAGGATGATAACAGGCCAATTGAAAAATTCCTGGTCTACCATAGTAAAACACATTTTTTTAACAAAATTCGATTTAATTATTCAACATTGTTGTTCGAGGGTGATACAGCGATTATAGCGATCTTCCAACTTTTCGATACCATTTTTTTGTAGTACAATTTGTCTTTCGCTTCAAAATAGGCCTCAGTTCCGGCGATTACTCCTTCATTGGCGCTAAATTTCTTTCCAGCGAGCACTCTTTTGAGGTCTGAGAATAGGAAAAAGTCGCTGGGGGGCAGATCTGGCGAATACGGTGGATGCAGAAGCAATTCGAAGCCCAATTCATGCAATTTTGCCTTGTTTTCATTAATTTCTGACACGGCGCATTGTCTTGATGAAACAACACCTTTTTTTTTCTTCAAATGAGGTCGTTTTTTAAAGGTTTCATCCTTTAAACGATCCAATAAACGCTATATAATAATCACTGCTGATGGTCTGGACCTTTGGAGGTAATCAATGAATATTAGACCTTGCGCATCCCCAAATACTGATGCCATAACCTTGCCAGCTGACTGTTGCGTCTTTCCATGCATTGGAGTTGGTTCATCGTGTGCAGTCCACTCAGCTGACTGTCGAATGAACTCCGGAGTGAAATGATGGAGCCATGTTTCATCCATTTATTGCACTTAAACAGCTTTAAAGACTTCTCAGAATCATTAACATGTTGTTGCTTTAGATCGATTGTGAGTTCGCGCTGCACCCTTTTTGCACACAACTTCCTCATGTACAAATATTCGTGAATGTATGGTGTACACGTTCAGATGATATCTTTACAATGTGTGCTATCTGGATCAACTTCACTTTACAGTCATTCGAAATTATTTCGTGAACTTTTTTGTTTTTTCGTCGGTAACAGCCTCTTTTGGGCGTTCCCTGCATTAGCCGTCTTCGGTGCTTATTTCACCATGTTCGGACTTAACATACTAATCAATGATGGTTGAATTTCCTGGTGCAAACCCCGGAAACTCTTCTTCAAGCCAAGACTTTGCATCAACTGTATTTTTTCTCCTCAAAAAGCAATATTTCATCAACACACGAAATTATTTTTTTCCATCTTTTTTCAAATAACAAAAGTAGCTTCACTCACTACGTAATATCTCACAAACTAATAGTCAGACTGTAAAATTTTGACACGTATCGTTTGAAGGATGGTACTAACTAAAAACCATATGGATTTAATACTAGCACCGCTATCTATGCATCAGACCGGGGACTTTTCAATTGGCCTAATATCTGTCATATGAGAAAAAAAGGTTTGATAACAAAGTTTGAACCTAAAATTACTCGAAATAATATAAATCGATTGTCCACATCATTCGATTGTTCCTAAATCGGAGGTACGAAGAAAAATAAAAATTCCTTGAATAATTTTAAGAATAGAATGTCCTATACATGGGCCCACAAATGCTATGTTCTGGAGATACAGGGTGCTTCTTGTAGTTCTACTTTTTTGTAATGCATATAACAGTATATCGAATCTTTATTGATCTTCTCTACAGATTGGGTAAGTAAGTACCAAAACTTATAATTAATTATTTATTCATCAGAGCTCACTGAATTTTATAATAATTTGAATTTTCCTGAGGATTACTGAAAAATTGTTCTACAAGAACTGACAAGAAACCATAAATTGTAGTACTAGACCAGTTTCTTTTTACATTTTTCTAAACTACCACTGGTTCACCAAGAAATATTCTGGTGGAAAGAAGCGGGCACTCTTCCAGAAAAAATATCACCCTGTAGATTTGCATTCAAAATTAGCATATCACATGATGAAAACTTTAAATTGGAATATCTGTGCCAAATTCAAGTTTTATAAGTATCTTGTGAAGGAAAGGTGCTATGTGGAAAATCTTGAACTTGAAATTTGTTGCTCGAAAGCAAATCGTTTCCGGACCCATGTTATAGGACTTTATTTCTTGAAATGATCCAAGTAGTTTTTCATTTTCGTTTGTATCTTTAATTTAAGAACACCCTGTTTAGTCAATTCAAGATTGAAGTATTTACAAATAAATTGCAATTTGAATGAAACATATTATATTGTAAAACACAGACAATCTTCCGATACGAATAACTCAGTTCAAAATACAAAATACCGAAAACAATAGGTAAGTGTATACCGATGACGAATGCAAAAATCACAGATGGCAAATAAGGAGCGACGCCGACAAAGCAGATACTTAAAAGAAAATAATAAACCCAGAACATAGACGTGCTCGTAGTGCAATACAAGTACCTACTCATCTTGAAAGCGATAATAAACTCATAAAACCTAAAAGGGTCCGGTTTTTTACTAACGTGTCGATCTCAAAGAAAAGTAGAGTGATTTTTCGTTCATTCTATGGAAAAATGTTCATTCTTCGTCTCTGCGAGAAATCTGTAATTCTATAGGGTGTTTTTTTTCGAGGTATATCGGGTGTCCCAAGGTGAGTGGCCTATTAGATTATTATGGAAACTATTGATGGTAAAGATTTCAAATTTTGTGAATAGATATTTGACCAGTTGAGGTACATTTTTAAAATAATTTCACATTTCCAGTGTTGCCGGATGTACGACAATTTGGCAACAACTTTGTTATTTTGAATGGGACATCCGGTATTTCTATTTTTTTTATGATACTCCATAAAATATTAACTCTATTCACTCTTACTTTTCCATCCCTATCTTTAACGGTTTTTGAGTTATTAATTATTTTTCGAAATTTTAGATCAAATTGGCGTATTACGAAAATGACTCTAGTTCGCTCAATATTTGAGATTTAAGTCAGAAATTTTGCAATTCGTTAGATATTGATCTGATCTGTGTCACTGCTTTTGAATTATGGTTGTCAATAATACAGGACGGACCAAAAAAAATCATCATTTGCCAAGTTACAAAATTGTAAAAAAGTTTATTTTTTCAAATTAGACACCTAGTATATTTTTCAATTTTTGGAATCAGTACAACACATTCTACAATTTTTCTATTCACTTACACAGACTTTTTTACTATTTTGTAACTTGGTAAATGATGATTTTTTTTGGTCCGTCCTGTATTATTGACAACCATAATTCAAAAGCAGTGACACAGATCAGATCAATATCTAACGACTTGCAAAATTTCTGACTTAAATCTCAAATATTGAGCGAACTAGAGTCATTTTCGTAATACGCCAATTTGATCTAAAATTTCGAAAAATAATTAACAACTCAAAAACCGTTGAAGATAGGGATGGAAAAGTAAGAGTGAATAGATTTAATATTTTATGGAGTATCATAAAAAAAATAGAAATACCGGATGTCCCATTTAAAATAACAAAGTTGTTGCCAAATTGTCGTACATCCGGCAACACTGGAAACGAGAAATTATTTTAAAAATGTACCTTAACTGGCCAAATATCTATCCACAAAATTTGAAATCTTTACCATCAATAGTTTCCATAATAATCTAATAGGCCACTCACCTTGGGACACCCGATATAACTTTAAGTTGGCATTACTGTTCAAGATGGCGACCGATTTAACAGCTGTCAAGTGATTTATTGTCAATTTGGTTTGGCAATTCATCATGAATATACTCACGCCTAAACAACACTTGCACATAGTACAATTTCATTTCAAAAATAATGGTTCTGTGCGGAATACGTATCGCGCACTACGTCCATTAGCGATGAAGCGCACTTCTGGTTGAATGGCTACGTCAACAAACAAAACTGCCGCATTTGGAGTGAAGCTAATCCTCAAGTGTATGTCGAAACACCGTTACATCCAGAAAAACTTACTGTTTGGTGCGCTTTATGGGCTGGTGGAATCATTGGTCCGTACTTCTTCAAAAACGATGATGGCCAGAACGTTACAGTCAGTGGTGATCGGTATAGATCCATGATTACTAATTTTTTCATTCCTGAATTGAACAACCTTATGTCCAGGAGCTATGGTTCCAACAAGACGGCGCAACATGTCACACAGCTCATGCCACAATCGATTTATTGAAAGACACGTTTGGTGACCGCCTAATTTCACGTTTTGGATCTGTGAATTGGCCTCCAAGATCTTGTGATTTAACACCGCTAGACTACTTTCTGTGGGGCTATGTAAAGTCATTGGTCTATGCGGATAAGCCACAAACCCTTGATTATTTGGAAGACAACATTCGCTGTGTTATTGCCGATATACGGCCACAAATGTTGAAAAAAGTAATCGAAAATTGGACGTCCAGATTGGACTACATCCGAGCCAGCTGTGGCGGTCATATGCCAGAAATCATATTCAAAATGTAATGCCACAAGATTATCTTGCGGATAAATAAAATTCATGTCAATCGAATAATCCATCGTTGTTTTATTGCAATTTAAAGTTCTATAGCTCTAAAAAAAACACCCTTTATATTTTGGAAATCTTGAGGCGGGAGGGAAATTGCCTCCAGTATCCCCCATTTCTACGCCCTTGGGATGTGGAAGGTCCAGGACGAAGCTGCGGTTTACAGCTCTCGTCTCATACCTAGGTGGTTTTCGCGAAAGGCAAATAACAGCGCTGGCTGGCCGCTATTATTACAGCAACTGAAATAGGTATTTAAATCATCTCGGGACGTTGGATGTTTACACGGAGATATAAAAAGAATGCTCATCCTTTATAGAATTCGACGCGGCAATTAAAGTATTCACTTCGACGAAAATAACGATTGCGTGAAACCGTCATGTAAAATATCTTTTGATCAGGTTCTTGTGAAACTGTACCATATCTATGCAGTTTGTGGATGTAACACCCGAGTGTTAAGTAATGAACAGTCTGCAACTTTGTGTTTATTTCCTTTACTGTATACGTTGGGTCGAACGTAAAATATCGATTTATGCCATGAGGAATTACAACATTGCACTATTGCAAGCATCGTAATTTGCAATTTATGATCTCGAAAGATTTCATGAAAAATATTTCGAGTCGTGAAGATTCGTTCTCAGATAAGTTTTGACGGATAGATATACGTTTATTGTTTATTTCTGTAATCAATTGTCCATGAAAAAGACTGTAAATTTTATACGATAATTTATAGGATAAATGCACTGGTTAGCCGACCGGCACTGGTTCTCGACCATTCCGTGATTTGAGATGAAATAGTAATAAAAATATATCATGTAGTGCAAAATATTTTCGCGGTACGTGTTCTCGACCATTCTACCCTTCCAAGATAGTTTGCATAGTAGTGGTATAGGTCAAAGTTTTTGCGCTAAAAATTAGTTTATAATCGTCTATCATAGAAAATGGTTCTTTCTCGTCCTCTCTTAGAAAAGTGCTTTGTGATATATGACCAGAAAATAGTAATTATTTCTTATTTTGAATGAATTATGTGTGTATATTTTGTTCCATATCAACTATAAGATATATTTTTGAGTGTATTTCAATCAAGAAGCGAATAAATGTATATTTTTTTGTTCAATATTCGGCGGTCGCGAACTGGTATTGGAAAATTTGTATCTTTCATTTCTCGACCAAAGTGATCGAGAACCAATATGTTACTTCAATAATTGTTTATTTCAACCGATATATTTCTGTTGGATCATTTTCGTTTTTTTTTCGATGCCCTGATTCATTCAAATATCTACTTTCTGAATATTAGTTTGCGACCACCGAATTAACGTTGAAACACTTATTTCCGAGTGTTTCTTACTTGATTACCTCATCTGAAACCCATCTGAGTGATAGGTAGTGATGTCGATGGTACGGTACGAAAGTTAGTACTAATCACTCATCTCGCTCTAAAATTTTTTATAAAATGTTTAAGTGGAGCGGCCACTATTATCAGTGGTCGAAAACTAACACAAAAATGGTCGAGAACTCTGCGGCGTGATCGAGAACCGAAGGTTATTGAGATTTTCTATATGTTTTCGCATTTCAAAGGTTAAATGCGGAAAGAACGCTTAAAATTATATGACAAATCATTTAAAACTCGCCAAAGAATCGATGAACACCAACACCATTAAAATTTGATAAGTTTATGTGCGAAAAAATCGTGCTCGAAATCGATGTTTCTGTTAACTGGTCGAGAACCAGTGCATTTACCCTATTTCCTCTTTTCTAACAGATTCTTTCCATTAGAATGAAGAAAGTCTCGCTGAAGGCTTCAATCTCATGGTGATTCGTTCCGAAATCTGAATTGAAATTTCAATAATTGTGACAGATTTTGTATGAATATTATGTTAGCAGTGTTATTTCAATTCAAAGATCATATATTTGGTCAGAAAAGTAGTCGCATTTGATCGATGACAATGAATACCAACTGACTGTTTCTAGAGGTTGCCAGAATCCTCTATTTCATTCTCAGAATTTCGCGAGCATTCATAAGTAGTAAGGATTCATCTAGCCGAGTACCTTGACATTTTAACCAACTACCCGACTTGTAAATGAAGCTCGTGAAAAATACCAACTTGAGCTTGACTTTAGATATTTATTGCTTGACTTGATATCAAGCTACTTGAGCTTGATATGGATAACGGCATATATTTCTACAATATCGTGCGCGCTTATACTAAATAAATGGATTCTTCGAGTGCCGAGAGACTGAAGCATTCGCCAGTGTGACTGAGTTTTCTCACATTTCTATGAAATCTATAGGTAGATTTTGGTAGTTCCAGAAATATCTTTCCAAACTTGGCCAAAATGGAGAAGGAATTTTTATCAACGCCAGCACCTTCAGCTCCTGTTGACAGACAATTTTCCAGAGCTTGTCGTACAGTTACAAAAACCCGCAATAGGTTAGGCGACAAATCTATAAGATGCCTCATGTGTCTTAGATTCTGGATGGAAAATTTTTGTATCAAATAAAGCCTGGAGGTTTTTCAATATTAAAAAACTTTATTTTTTTATTATTTTTCAATTTGTTATGATTTATAGTGATTTAAATTATTTTTCTATTTCAAAAATATTGATATTTTTGGTTCTTTTATACAATAAGATTAATGAATAAAAGTGCTTTTTGCAAGGTTCCTCCTCATTTCATCATTTTTTTTATTGATGTGACATTACACAATAAAACTGCTAAAAACAACACTAAAACCCAGTGTGGAAAAAAATTTTCTACTCATGGGACTACATTACCCTTCTCACTAGGTTCTTTAGTGCAGATTCATTTTGATTCTGTATAGAAATCCCTAGATCGATACTTCCAATTTTTGGAAGAATTCTCGTTTGACAGTTTAGAATGAACTCACTGATTTTTTTCACACAGAAATTCATAGTTTTCGTTTTATATCACTTCAAAAATTGAAAAGTTTTCAATCGTATATCAATTATTTCAATGATGAATTCCAAAAATTTTCTTTATGAATGGAATGACCAATTTTTCAATACCTTGATCCAAATATCGTTTATCACTTTTTTATTTGATATTCTGGATTTCAAATTGTTATACACGAGAACGTGTAATTTTTTTGGAAAACTCAAAATGACTTGTTTTTATTTTTTTAACAGAATGAAAAAATCAAAAAAACATTGAAATTCGCCAACAAATAATTCAGATACGATTGACAAACCTTTCAAATTTCAAACTGATATAAAACAAAACTATAAATTTGTGGTAAAAATGAGTAAATTCATTCTAAACTGAAACACCAAGGTTTTTTCCAAAAATTGAAAGAATCGATCGAGCTATTTTCCCACAGAATCAAAATAAATCTGCACTGAAAAACCTAGAGAGAGAGTGTACACCAATAATAATGATTCTAATGTACTCTTGGCTTTCGTGAAGGCTGGTAATGTAATATTTGATTTCGTAAAATACAGAAACCGTAAAGAAAAATGAAGAGATTTGTTCGGGGAACGAGCGCCAAGAAGTCCAAGTTCTGCTACAAATACAGCAAGAAAAAGTCCTTACGAAATTTCGTACAGTAGAGTGGAGTTATTCATATTCACAATCTCAGATTCGGAACTCGATTTGAGATGGTATAAAATCTATCCAATTGCGAGTAGGTAATATAATTCTCGCATTTCCAAAGGAAAAATGAATATTCAGAAAAACACACCCTTTCCACCACCCAAAGAGTTTACCCATCAGAAAGACCGAAGTCGAAGTCGACATCAACATCTCATAAACATCATATTTCCTCATCAAGGGAGTCGGAAAACTTTTCAAGTGCGAAAACCTCGTTTCGAATCGAATCCAGAATGAAAGTTCGAGCGGGCTTCTCCCAAGGAAAATGGAATCTCCGAATAGAAAATGTAAATTCGAAAAAAGTGTAAAATAAAATAAAACGATGAACATCTCCAATAAGGTTAACCTGCAGGGAGGTTAGTTGCCGTGGCAACGCAGTTCTTTCGGAGACGTCTCGAGTTTACATATTACGATCGCGAAGGTAGATCTCCCTCATTCGTCATAGCTCAGGTTTTCATTCCCACACTGTAATTTCTTTCATGAGAATTCAATTATAATATCGTAGGAGGCTTCGAGATATGGGCAAAACATCGAAGGAGGGAGATAATAATGGGTTTGATTTGAAATTTTTGGACTTCCTTTTGTTATGATTGCAAAACGAGAATATTAGACTATTTTTGTCAGATTCGCAAAGGACCGTGCATCTGAATATGTGAAAAATGTTAACCGGTTGATTTCGAATGTTATTATGGTTTTTTGTAGACCTTTGTGCCCTTAGTGAAAAAATACCAAAATACCGGGGTTCATTTGAAAGTATTGTTAGGCAATAAATTCACTGGCCCCCAAAGAAATTTCTGGAAACTTGGACAATTCTTGTATAATCGAAATAATCAGCTTCCTCCGAGTGACTATACAGGGTGAGTCTTCGACTTGTACATATATTTTAACCGAAGATTCCTGAGGTCAAAAGAAACAGTTTTTTTCGATTCGGCCCGGTTACATAGATACGGGCTGTTGAAAATCGATAAAAAAAAACGTGATTCTCAGCTATATCTCGTAAATGGTCCTATTGAAGAAAATGATTTTTCGAATATAGCTTTTCCTTGATGTGATACATCTTCTCCGAACACAAGATTCCCTACACATCTTTCAGTTTCTTCATTATGAACATTACATCACCTTAAAATACCAGAAATTCAAAGAACCCAACTCTTAAAAGTAATTTGAATGTCCATTGAACAATATTTGGCTAATTTGAAAAATAAAAGTATTCTTCATATTTTCTCCTACATAGCGCCGTTTTCGAGTAACTTGATCTTAAAAAAAAATTATCTGTAAAATTCGAAAAATTGGGTACTTTGGCTAAATGCAACTCTGTTCTGTTGTGGAAAAAAACCACAGAAATGAATATTTACTATGATGTCACTTAGTTTGAAAATGAAGTTATTTGAATAAGCTCACCTCAACTCTTTTATTTGATTACAAATTACTGAGCTTTGACACAGCTCTTATAATAAGAAGATACTTCATTAAAATCAACATTCTATTTTGAAAAGTCCAGATTTCCCATAAAGCCCATGTTTAAAAAAGTTTTCACAAAATATAGTCACATTATAATGACAACAATCAATATCCACTAAAGACTGCTGCTATCGAACAATACTGCATTCTTCTTCTGGTCATTCAAACTCACATCGAAACATACCACTAAGTACATACTAGACAAATTTTCATGTGATTGAGATTAAATACTTTTATTCTTTTGGTATTCCATAAATTCATCCTAGAGCATATGATTGACATACTTCCAAAAGGGCCATAATTGTTTTAATGTGAAAACAAATTAGGTGAGTTGAAAGAAACAGGATATTCTATTGTGGATATTTATATTGAATACTTCTCATTTATTTTCAATGCCAAAATCAAAATGAATTAAGTGGTGAAGATGGCTATAATGTACAAATTTTAGAATGAATTTGATTACAAGTGAAGTTTAACTCATACATTTTCCATTGATTACAAAGCAATAACATTTCATTTCCATATTTTCATACTGATGGCTTCAATTGATGCAGATCAATATTTTTATGGGATAGTTGGAACAAATCAAATGTTTCATTTCATAAAGGAATTGCTTCCTATCCAAATGCTTAGTGATTTATTTTGTATCCACCGAATTTTTTTGGGAATTGTTTTTAAATTTCTTGAAAATATGTATGGAACTTCAATATTCTGTTGGGTTTCTTCAAATCTTGATGATTTTCATTTTATGCAAATATAATATCAAATATCATAATAACAATAACGGTGTAAACTTTAAATGAATATTTCAGGTTAGAACATATATTATTCGAACTGCTGTGTTTAAATTTGCAACACTCGAAATTTGAGGTTCAAACTTAAAACCACAGACTACTAGTCTGTGTTAGAACTTTCATAGATGAATATTATTTATTTGAGAATGTGAGGTTAAATGGCAATTCTTGTACGAAATGAAATAAACAACGATATATTATAAATGCGATATAATAAATGAATGGATATGAATTATTAATATCAGAGCTAAGCTGATATGGAAGGTAGCGAGCTCAAGTCGTTATGATTATCGAAAATGAAATAGAAAATCAAGAGAAAAATATCTTTATCGTCAATGAAATTGGGATAACTCATTTATTGTATTATAAATACTACTTTGTTCAACAAATGGAATGTTAAAAGTGAGTTTATGATGGTTATTCCAATTAAGTAGCTTATTTCCAAGGTTCAAATTGTATACCTTATACTTGCGGAAACTTCAGTGTTCCGGTTACCAGGGGTGAATTAGCTCATTATGAAAATTTGAAATGGCTATATTTTTTTAACAGGGCCGAATCGGAAAAAATTGTAAATGAAAAAATTGTTTCTTTTGACCTCAAGAATCTTCGGTTAAAATATATGTACAAGTCAAAGACTCACCCTGTATACAATAGTGAATTTACTATACAAATGTAATATTATCATAACTGTTGAACCAGAGAACATATTGGAATAATGTTTTCGCTACTTTGCAGCTCAAAAGGGTTATTCTCCATTGATCGCTAGGGATTTTCAATTTTTCAGGGATATTGCTATTTTATTGGAATATTGAAGGCGAAAGAATATTATGACAGCATTCTTGAATGGCACACTCTCCAGCAAGTCTCTGCTCTAAAGCGGAATTCGGCCAGTATCGTCGGCTACTAAGTTGATATGGATAACTTTTTTCCTTTTCGATCATTTATTATTGCCGTCAACTTAAAGGTCATTAGGCTTAACCTTTCTATGGTACTCGTGAAGCGATCAATATAAAACTCTGCAACTCTGTCGATAATAAAAAATTGAATGATATTCCTTGTAAATCACGAAAAATTTCATCTCGGTCGAATCCGTAGTTTCGAAATTATCAGGAAAATGAAAATCGCAACAAAAATATTATCGAAACATCTAGTGGACTTTTGCCTATCAACGAACTTACCAGTGGGATGCTAGATCTTATTCTATTTTGAAAATTTTAAGTTTCTAGGTTTTCCTTCAATTTTTCGAGTAATGATAAGGTTAGGTTTCCGCATATTTCAATGAAAGAAGCATCATTGTTTCCTACGATTTATCAAGTTTTACATTTGTACAATAGTTGAAAGAAAACTGCTTTACCGGTGCATTGGAGCAATGGTATAATCTCACAAAAAATTAAGAGGCGGAGAGGTATCAAATACTCATCTACGTATTAATTAACTTAACAGGTCCGAAGAGTATTATATGGTAAAATTTATTTTTATTTCAGCAATAAGTGAAGGATAATTTCTGAGTAACGAAACTTGTTGGAAATATATTGAAATAATCCTGCTGTAATTTTATATCATAATCCTTTGACTCATTAAAAATCAAAATTTTTGATGGCGCCACGAAATAATAATTCAATTCGAAAACGTTTGCAATCAAAGTCTTGAGACAAATCACAAAAATAGAGATTGAATTTATGAACATTCAGAACATCCACATTCTACACATACTTTCTAAGAACACAAGTTATTTATCAGTTGATAATTTTATATGTATTCAACTATTTATGTTTTTATTCCATTGGTTGATGAATTTTTTTCAACAAGTCACGTGAATCTAATTGTATAAATAGAAACAAATACCTATTGAGACAATTGTCTAGAATCTTAAAGTCAATATCTTATTTTTGGTTCCTAAAGGACGTACCTGCCAAAGAATTTTAATTTTCCTTTGTTTTTTGGGGTAATGCTGTATATTTATGGTTCATAAGTCCTAGAGTTTTTTTTTTGTGTGATAAATTATATCGCGAAATTGGCATCAATTCGTGATTTACCTACTCATTATCTATCTACGATGACTTCATTCCATTTGCCATTTAGATAGTATATTAGTCATATCAGCAAACCACAAATATGTGATGTGATACACCTAATTAGTATTACTCATCCACATCTATTAGAATGATTCGGAATGTATGTCGACTATCTATATTCACAAAAAACAAATAGAGTTGAAGGTAAATGTTTTGATGACACATAATTTATATGAGTGAGAATAATAATTTTTTTATTTATAATAACTGAAAGTATTGATGGGAGTATTTTCAGAAATTATTGCATTATATCAAAATTAGACTTAGAGATTTGAATTTTTCGGAGTTGATTTTGGAGTCCAATAATTTCGAAGAAACAATTTTTCTCGATAAAAAGCCAACTGAAATGAAACTCTGAATTTTTTTTTCAAATATTCTACAATATCAAAATCTTTTCGCCTAATTTATTAGGAAAATTTTCTATATTATCATAGAAAGAGCATGGATAAAATAATTTGTAACATTAAGTTGTATAGCAAATCAATGAGTGAAAATAAAAGAGAGTATTTAAAAATTAAGAATTTAGAAATTTCATTTTGAAAAGTTTGCTCTAGAGTCTAGTGGAATATATTTGATCATCCAACAAGATTAGATTTCCATGAAATCTTCATCTTCAAAATGTAGAATTTGGATCTGCTTCATTATTCTTTTTCGGAATTATATATCGGGTGTCCCAAGGTGAGTGGCCTATTAGATTATCATGGAAACTATAGATAGTAAAGATTTCAAATTTTGTGGATAGATATTTGGCCATGTAAGGTACATTTTTAAAATAATTTCACATTTCCAGTGTTGCCGGATGTACGACAATTTGGCAACAACTTTGTTATTTTGAATGGGACATCCGGTATTTCTATTTTTTTTATGATACTCCATAAAATATTAAATCTATTCACTCTTACTTTTCCATCCCTATCTTTAACGGTTTTTGAGTTATTAATTATTTTTCGAAATTTTAGATCAAATTGCCGTATTACGAAAATGACTCTAGTTCGCTCAATATTTGAGATTTAATTCAGAAATTTTGCAAGTCGTTAGATATTGATCTGATCTGTGTCACTGCTTTTGAATTATGGTTGTCAATAATACAGGACGGACCAAAAAAAATCATCATTTGCCAAGTTACAAAATTGTAAAAAAGTCTATTTTTTCAAATTAGACACCTAGTATATTTTTCAATTTTTGGAATCAGTACAACACACTCTACAATTTTCCTATTCACGTCCCTATACATATCTCAACTGGATTCCGAGTTATATGGCGTATATCTTTCTTGAGCCATTATTTATAGAAAAATCTCGGAACAAAACACCTGTTAGGCAATAATTGTTTATTTTGACATTTATGGATTGAATTATATCGATCTATGAACGACATCGAGAAAATAACAATACAAAAGAAATTAATGCTTATTGAATCAATGTGAAATCTAATAAACGCATATAACTCGGAATCCAGTTGAGATAGGTATAGGGACGTGAATAGGAAAATTGTAGAGTGTGTTGTACTGATTCCAAAAATTGAAAAATATACTAGGTGTCTAATTTGAAAAAATAGACTTTTTTACAATTTTGTAACTTGGCAAATGATGATTTTTTTGGTCCGTCCTGTAATATTGACAACCATAATTCAAAAGCAGTGACACAGATCAGGTCAATATCTAACGACTTGCAAAATTTCTGACTCAAATCTCAAATATTGAGCGAACTAGAGTCATTTTCGTAATACGGCAATTTGATCTAAAATTTCGAAAAATAATTAATAACTCAAAAACGATTGAAGATAGGGATGGAAAATTAAGAGTGAATAGATTTAATATTTTATGGAGTATCATAAAAAAAATAGAAATACCGGATGTCCCATTCAAAATAACAAAGTTGTTGCCAAATTGTCGTACATCTGGCAACACTGGAAATGTGAAATTATTTTAAAATGTACCTTACATGGCCAAATATCTATCCACAAAATTTGAAATCTTTACCATCAATAGTTTCCATAATAATCTAATAGGCCACTCACCTTGGGACACCCGATATATTCCCTCTGATCAGTGAAACAAGCGTAAAAAAAATTATCCTATAGACAACAAATATTTTGCACTTATCTTTGAAATAGGGATATTTTCGGAAGATGATTTCTGATTTCTATCAGAGAGGATATATAAACATTGCTCTGCAGATTACAGCTATTTCAAAAAAATGTCTAAGAGTGTTCAAGTAACACACAATTTGTTTTCATCCATCCTAATATAAATTCTCAGCCACAACGCGTTTGTCACTGATCTGTAAGTCAGTGAATATTCTCTTCATGGTTTTATTAATTTAAGAAGTATTGTTATTGAAAATGGACAGGCAGGGCCGACATCAGACATTTTGGCGCCACGGAAAAATAAAATTTCGCCTTCCTGCTTTGTCCCAATTTATAAGAATTTTCTTTGAAAAAGACTCTGTTATTTCTACTTTGCATCTTTTCAATTTCATATGAAATCGTGTTTTTGAAATTAAAATCACCTTGTCAAGTTTATCATCACAGGAAGTTCCGTCGATTTATTCAAAAAACGCCCTGAATTGTTTGAAAGTACGACGCTCTATAATAAAAAATATTAGTTTTCAAGAGGGAACACCACCACATGATATTTTCGTGATCTGTCAATATTTGCCTAAAGGAGGAAGGACAAAAATAGTATGAGGTGTTGCCAGAACGATTGAATGAGCAGTAGAAGTTAGGCATATTACAATAGTTCCAACTTTCGTTGAGAGGTTACCATTCACGTATACATTATCACAAAAATACATTTTTGTCTCTTTTGTAATGATTCTTCTGTAGGATTTTTCACGAATAACTCTAAAATGCATCAGTTCTTTGTAGGGATACCGTATCATCAATTATTTTGCGAAAAACGATAAATTGCCAAAATTATTATGTTTTTTCATTCACAAATCAAAAAAATTTGAGATACTACAATGTATATTATTATTTGAAGAAATGATGTGAGAACACCATAAAAATCGGTGTTTCGTAAGGAGAAATATCTCTAACTGTAGTCTACGTAGTGTTTACGTGGATTCCAGTACCTATTTGTATTTCATTTTCCTTGTTTTATGAACAATCCCCTCGTTAGCCTTTCCACATTATTTGTATTTTCATTTTCATACTATTACACTAGTAGAGAGAACCTATTTGATTTCAATAAAATTGGAACTTAACAATTTCTATTTCACTACAACGACTGGTATTTCCATTAAAAAATATTTTTGTATCGAAGAGTTTGTCCTGTTTTATTATCTGACTTTGCGCTCTTACAATTTGGCGCCCCAGCAAAATGTCCGGTATGCCGGTTCTGGCGTTGGCCCTCAGAAGAAGAAATAGGTTTTAACTTTTTTATTAGTCGCATATACAGGCTGTCCCGTAAAGACCACGTCAAACCGAGAGAGAATGTATAATAATTATAGATCAAAGGATAATCTACCTGCTATGACAAAATTCCCATTATAAAAGTCTTACCGTTTTCGAGATATTTTTTTTGAAAATAATTTTTGCCAATTTCAATAGTTTTGTCTTTACGGTTGGTACAATTTTCCACCTTTTTGGTTAATTTGTCTATTTCATAGTGATTTCAAAAACACCCTTTTTTCTTTGAATAACAAATAACTTGTGTGATACCTTTTTGAAATCACTATAAAATAGACAATTTTTTGGTGTAATGTACAGCAGTAGCTAATTACATGTTAGTTCCACTACGATAGGCTAAACTTCATGAACGAAAGAATCCACTACCAAAATTTTCAATAAAAATATTTGTCACAGCCTCCCTTTAAAATTTTAGGAGAATGTTTTTAATGTAAACGTTAATATCATTCTTCAGCAATATTTTACTGAAAAAATTAACCAAAAAGTTGGAAAATTGTACCAACCACAAAGACAAAACTATTGAAATTGGCAAAAATTCATTATTTTCAAAAAAAAAAAAAATATCTCGTAAACGGTAAGACTTTTATAATGGGAATTTTGTCATAGCAGGTGGGTTATCCTTTGATATACATCCTCCCTCGGTTCGACGTGGTCTTCACGGGACACCCTGTATAACATTAAAAAAGTCATGGTTAAACAAAATCGAAAAAAACTTCTTTTCAAAAATACGATAAGAATAATTCCACCCCATCCTACTTGAACACGGTCTCCAAAGGGTTGACGCTGCGAATACCGCCTAAAATTCAAGTTTTCTCCTCGCATGATTTCTTAATGGACTTTGTGAATGACTCCGCATTGATCGCCCAGAGCATTTCTCCATTCAGTTCGTAATATGCAAAATGAGAGTGGTCCTCGATAGCGTGCTCTGAATACGTCCTCTCCTTCAGCGAGCCCATCTTGCGAGGTAAACAAAAAGCGGAGAGTCAAATATGCATTCTTATTAAAATGAAAAAGATGAGAGTGGAAAAAACGCGGAGAGAAGCGAGGAGAAGAAGCATGAGGAAAGGCATCTCGACGCGAGATGGAAACACACTTGTGTCCTGGAATAGGCGCTGCACAAAGGCTTCAAGATTGATCGACCTCACGCTCGCTCTGCTCTCACCCTTTCCCGGTGTGTGTGCCCCACCGTTGCCACCCCTTGTACACCTCCGGTCCCTCACCTTCTGCAGGTCCGTATAAGGGGAGTTTTTCGGGTTGGGGTTTTTTTACATGCTTATTCTTGGGAAGAGTTATCATTCTGTCGGCATCATTCAGTGGTGGCTTGGGAATATTTATCGTGGATCGACAGATCGTTGGGATTGCGTGGAAGAGCAGAGGTTATGTAGGTACCGGGTTTTTCACCATAATTTGACCCCCCTTCAACTTTGTTACTAGAAGAGGCACAAAACAATGTTTTCTACAAAAGTCTTCACATAAAATATTTCAAATTTTTCCGCTTCTGTGTAGTGCATATTCGATGAATAGTTTCATTCAATGACAAACGTATGTCATATATCGTTGCCAACGAGATAACTCAAAGAAGCGCATTTTGAATTATCGCAGCCTTCCACTTGAAAACTGATTACTCAGCTTGCCAGGTGGTTCTTAAAATTTGAAACTCTGTCGTATGCAGAATAAGAGAGATAGGCAAAACATATGTTATATATTAGAAATCAGGGGAAATCAGTGAAATATAGAAAAATATAAAAGGTGTTCCATTTGAAAAAATAAAGTTGCAATCAAAATGTTGTGCACTATGTATATATTTCGTTTCATCAAATAATTTTGAAGTAACAAAGTTAAAGGAGGGGTACATTTAGTTAGGGAAATGACTTTCCTTGAATTTTGATATGTTGTAGTTCTTGATGGTCTGATCAAAAATGTCTGGAGCCGCGAAGTTCAAAAATTTACAGTTTTCGAGATATGGAGCTTCTGAAAATTGAATTTTTCCATTTTCTTTTTCGGAATTTGCTCATCAATCCGATACCTCTCATTTATGGTTGGGATGGAATTTGCATGTTAGGAGCCCAGGACCTAACTGGGAAACAGTCTTCCTCTCTTATATTTGGCACCGCTATCGATAATTTTACCTATACTGCTCCACACTGGCTATGAAATGAGACACAAATTCCAAGATCTTACTCACATCTTTTCATGCTTCAAGGTAACGTTAGAATTATTCACATGCTCTAGAAACTACATATTTTGGGTATTTTTTGAAGAGAGACTACAATAACTGTATATTTGGTATGAAACATCGGGGAAGTTGTACATTTATTCTCAAGAATAAGAATATAATTTCAACAATTTAAGGTTCACATTCAAGACAATTGGAAAATTCAAGGGGAGGACAATGTCCAGAACAGTGGCGTACCCAAGGAGGGGATAAGGGGGGTATATGGGTATATCCCTGCCCCAGGAGGAATATCCATTATATGTAACAATCTTAACCTTATGTATCACAATCTTATTATGAGTGAGCAAACTTCTTTGGAAAACTTTTTCAAAAGAAGGAAAATTTGAAGTTTTTTTTCTTCATCAAAAAGTCGAAAGTTATTCAAGGAACAAAAATGTTAGATCTGCCACATTTTCCGGACACCCTATATATGTTTTCTTGGATCTTCCCCAGTTACACTTCGACTTATTTTGGGAAGCATCCACTATGTAATGCAATAAAAATATTTAAGAATTAAAAACATTTCAGAATTACAAGATATTCCAGAAAGGGATCCATAAATCCACAGTGAATTGTAAACCGTATGATATTAGAGGATTTTTTATTTTTCTGGTGCGCTGAATGTAACTTGGTTTGTTTTATTTTTATATTATGTAGTAGCTCCAATAATTTGAATAAATGAATATCATCAATTAAATAGATCCGGTCCGTATTCAGTAGAAATTTATTATAAATGAAGTTTTTATTTTCTTTGAATATAATATGAATATAATCTATCATCTTTGGAATTTTGACTGCTGAAACTATTTATTTATTCCAATTAACGTGTCTCGGCAGCTATGGCCATTTACACGAGATCATTGAACTATTTGAAATGACAAATTTATGTCCAGAAGCTTTGAATACCAAAATTAAATTCACTGCATCATCAAATTACATCTATTCAATAGCGTAATGAACGAACGAATATTGGCTTTTCAGGATGAATAATAATTTCACGGTATTTTTAATGACGTCAAAAAAATTATAAATGTCAAAATCTAAATCAATAATGCTAGTTACATTATAGGAGAAAAGTATTTGAATTTATCATTAGTATTTGTCGAATAACTACAATTTATAATTATCATTAGATAAATAAAATATAATAAAAAAATTACTATGCATGGACTGAGATAGTAAAATGTTTAATAATTAATTCGGGTTAGGGGTGAATTTGGAGTCAGAAATTATAAAATGCTCATTCTTTCATGTTGTAGAGAACACAGAAGTTCGAATCATTGTTTCACACATACAAAAAATTCCAAATGAGTGAGAGGATCTGTTGAAAAAGTCGGAAATATAATTATTTTTTTTCTGCTAGTATTTTCTAGGGTCTGGTGACAGGATCAACATGAAATTTTACGCAATGCTTGTTATTGCTACTTTATATTCCCTAGCAAAATCTGAAATCGATCTAATATGTTAGCCTCGAAAATATTAGGTATTTTTTTAATATTATGCATGAATTTTATCTGGTTCTGGTTACACGATCAATATAAAATGAAGCTTGCAATTATTATTTTTTATTATTAAATTAGATACAGTTCCTTGTATATATTATAGTTGAATATATAACTATAAAACTCCTAAAAAACTGAAAAAAAACGATAATATAACTCTAATGAGAAAAATATCACAAAAACAATTTGAGAAAAAAATACTGAAATCTCCAACTTATGAAAATATAATTAACTCTATTGAAGATCTCTTGCACTCCAGATGTCGAACCCACTTGAACACGTTCACCGATGGAGCTCCAACAAGGCCCAAAATTTCAATTCTGTTTTCACTGAAATATCAGGCTCTATTTTAAAAGGTCTGAGATAAAGAATCTGCAATCAAAAATAAGATTTAGTAGTATTCACCTCCATGTTTAAAATTCAGCAATTTATCACACTAATAAAAAAATATATATTTCATTAATTGTATGATGAGGTATGAAATCTGATGTTTAATGTTTCTATTTATGATTAATGAATGCCTTCTTTTCAGCCTTGAAAAAGGAACAAGACGTTCCGAAACGTTTGCAAAATCATAGTTGATTATTCCTTATTTTTGTCCAAATTCCTGTGATAAATTGCTCAATAAAAAAATAAGGGTTTCCATTTGAAATTCCAATGTTGACGAACAAGTAATTTCTCACCCAGATATATTCGCACATACCTCTAGCCAGTTGAGAACTATAAATAAAACCTACGAAACCTTTTTAATATATACAATTTTCATGTTCGAATATCTCAAAGTATCCATCACCCTATTTTGAAGGCAGATCGTAACTACCAAAGTAGATGATTTGAATAGGGCGGAGAGTTTTTTCTTATTATCGTTTTGTCGTGCAAATGATTCTCCGACCTCCCTTTCAGAATTCTCACAAAAAAATCAGCGGTGTATGTGGGTACATCAGAAATTCACATGACAACAATTGAAATCCTATCTGAACTTAAAACGAACGTCATTAACATATGTAAGTTTAAAACTTCGCACACATGTAGGTAGTCAAAATCCATCTCGGTGGTAAATACAAAGTCAACAAGGTCCATTCATGCCATGGAAAAGCTGTCTTGATTACCATATTCACCCTTGCTTCTCTGCTATTTCAGTTCTGAACCCGGTTGGTGATTCAGGTCCTTTTGGTGGCAGAAGTTCACATATCCCAAAGTAGGTAACCAAAAGTTGTTCCGAAAAGTGGTCGAAATCGACCATTGATTATTAACATGTTGTAAAAAAACGAAATGTCACATTATAGTAGAGGAAATAATAATTATACAGTGTGTCCGGGAGAATGTGGAAAATCTCTCGGCTTTAGATGAAACATAAAAAAATAAGATGACAAGTACATCACTTTTTTTTCCTAGCGGCTCTCCCTACGGGGATACGGCCTTCTAAATGACGTCACTGAAAATCCATTTCACTGGAATAAATTTCAAACTACTTAATATAATTTAAAGAATTTTTGATATAATGAACAGTAGTAAGGATCTCTTAATTTACTGCCCTTAAATTTAAATTAGCTCTTTTAGTTTACCAGAGGATGACTAGGTTGTACATTTTGATGCTCACATTTTCAACACCATGTATGATAAGGAGTAGAAAAAAACAAATTTGAATAGATTAAACATTTAGCTAAAAAAAAGATACTCTTGTTAATCGTCGATAAAATGAACAGTTTTCTAAAAACAAAATAACAAAAGAATTAATATTTTCATTTATATCAAAAAGAACAATGAATTTTAATTCTTTTTTCATTTTGTTTTTCGAAAACGGTTCATTTTATCGACAATAAATAGGAATACATTTTTTTAGCTTAATGTTCAAGCTATCCAAATTTGTTTTTTTCTACTCTTTATCATACAGGGTGTTGAAAATGTAAGCATTAAAATGTACAATCTAGTCCGTATATACGTAGGGAGGGCCACTGGGAAAAAAATGATGGGAACTTGTCATCTCATTTTTTATCAGAATCCGAGAGATTTCCCACGTTTTCCTGGACACCCTGAATGTTATTTTGAGGTTTATTCATGAAATCTCTGGAGAAACCTTCTTGAAGTCAAAAATTTGTTTATGTTTTTGAAGGCTGCTGCAGTTTCATTTTTATTTATGTATTATATTTTTCAATTCAAATTCATATCATAGGGCGATATTAGACATTATGTGTTGATAATTTTCCATTCACGTAATATCTTCTTAGCTATTTATCATACTGTTTCATGAAATCACTTAATACCTCTACCTACTAATAGAAAAATTTGATTATTTAGTTAAGAATGATGAATCAAATTAAATTCAAATCAAATTTATTCTGAATGAGTGTAACAATATTTTCATTGATCCATAAATTGAATTATGATTGTATATTTCATGATTTCGCTTGAGGATGAAAATTTTAATTTCACTGAAATTTTCGTTTCAGAATAATATATAGAATACCAACACATTCCGCACATCCGTCATCTAGAGCTATTTCAGTAATCTATAACAGCTATTATAAGAAATTTGTTACCAAAATCGGTATCTTTACTGCTCCATGCAAATTCACCAGTATGTGGAGGTTGAAAGTAAAAATAAACTGTCAATATTAAAAATTTAAGTCGTTATATTTTCAATTTCATGATAATTCTTGAAAATATAAATTGCTATGATAATTATTGATACAAATATTCCTACTCTCGATATTTTTGGAGATATGAATATTATAAGATCGATATAGGTAATAAAAGTATCTGAAACATTTTCATTATATAGCTGGTAATGTTTTGGTTTACTGAGTCCAATGTTCGAAACCAAGGAAAAATCAAATTCTTGTATTTTTTGTTCTTATTTTTGTATTCAATTTGATTTTTTATATTATTCTGAAAATTTATTGAGTGGGTTCTATACAGTGTCAGCGATCAGTTCAAACATTAGTTTGCTTTATTTTACGCTAGAGACTATATTTTTATGAAAAGTTGTCACAATTATTCATTTTGAAGAGTACGTCATTGCGGTAAGTTCTTATTTATTAATTTTTTGAAATGGAAAAATATTAGAGGAATTTTTTATTGGAGACTAGATACATGCATGATATAACTTTCCGAAAAAATATTTATTTTTGTATGAATTTTCACAAAGAAAATAATATACAGAAAGTCTTGTCAAAGACTGAAAAACGGTTTTTTTTTTTAATTGAAAATGAATACGTAAAAACGTATTCTAAATTTTTGATTGTAATGAAAAAGGACAGTATCTAAATGTGAGGAATGTTTGAATTTGCTTCACTCATCTTTAAAAGTGTTGGAATCTCAAAAACGATGAGGAGGGAAGAGTAGTCGAACTGGCAGATTACGAGAAAATCACATCGACATAATAAACGACAGTATTAAATTTGTAATATTTGAACTTAATTCTCCCATCCCTAAAACCCAATCAGTCAAATAATTTCATTACAGCTAATCCATCAACTAAAATGTTTCCTTCAATTGCCTTTGTATAAGATGAAAGCATGACCAGCATTCATTCGAAAAGGAGAACACAGAATAGAATTTTGTACACAGTTGAAATAGTTTGCCAAGGATTTTTTGTTCGTCACGTTACTTCCTCATTTTAGTGACGACATAATTCTATTCATTAGCAAAGATCTTTTTGAATTTTTTTCGCCCCAAAGGCGTACGAATATTCTAGGTTTTTTGTCACGTCGATGTAGATAATGCGCTAGATAAGGAAGCGCGTGAGGCATGCCTCGAACCGTTTACTTCTTAAAGAGGAAGTGAGATGAATATCTATATGAATATACAGGGTGTTTCCTAAACATGCGGCAAAAATTCAGGGGGTTGTTCCTTGGACTATTTTAAGCATGTTTTGTCTTTGGATGATTTTTGAAAAACCTCTTTGTTTCGAAGATACAGGGCGAACAACATTTTTCATATTTTTAAAATTAATAATAGTTCAAATAAAAATGCGTACCGCACTGTGTTTACTAAGTAGGTACAATTTATTTTTAAATTTGTTTAACAACATTCCAATTACTAAAAACGGCCAGTTTTTTGACTAAAAATTGCTAATACATCACAAAACGAATTCAAATGAAAACCGTGTTTAATCTGTATTCCTTTACCATCTGCACTTATCAATTTTTAGTCAAAAAACTGGCCGTTTTTAGTAATTGGAATGTTGTTAAACAAATTTAAAAATAAATTGTACCTACTTAGTAAACACAGTGCGGTACGCATTTTTATTTAAACTGTTATTAATTTTAAAAATATGAAAAATGTTGTTCGCCCTGTATCTTCGAAACAAAGAGGTTTTTCAAAAATCATCCAAGGACAAAACATGCTTAAAATAGTCCAAGGAACAACCCCCTGAATTTTTGCCGCATGTTTAAGAAACACCCTGTATATATTTTGATCATGTTATATATAGATATAATGGAACAGAGACCCAGTGCCGTACCATATGATGTGAAATTGAGAATGAAGATTAATATAATATTTGATTAATACGTGTAATTTCCAGAATTTATTTGCCTCATATCATGCATATCATATCATATCTGCATCAGATATTGAATAGTGCATTGAATAGTTGCTCGCTTTTTGTAGAACTCTGTGGAGTCAGCTGTGACAAATTCCACCGTAAGGGCTGAAAGGGTAGACTAAAATTGTCGGCTTCACTACATTCGGTGTCAAACGTTCAGTCTCGCCAAAAAAGTCACACTTCTACTGCTAGTGAGACAATATACATTTCTTGCATTTTTCTTGAAAACCAACTATTACAGTAAAAGTTAAAAAAAAACGAATGTTTACCGTTGGCGCTACGTACCCTGAAAAAGTGAATTATTTCGAAGACCCTGACACGATCCTGCGTAGGGCATTGAACGTTGCCGCGTTACCACGGCAACATGGACTTGTGGCCATCCGGACCCCTTATCCCGTTCTGTATTCATCTTCGACAATTGAATGACTATTCAAGTAGATAATGATATTTGCATGCTGATGATCTCCCTCAAGTGGAGACTTAATCGCTGCTATACCTGCTTCGAGTTTCTCCTTCATCTTCTGTTTATACGCAGATCGCATGTCATCGGTAGTTTCTGATGATCGCGGTCTCTCCGGATGGGATCCATTAGCTGATTTTTGTTAGGGAAAATTAGTTTCGTAGGGGCACTTGCTGGTCGTTATTATTCGGTTGAATTTGTTCGATTTTCCATCGGATGGAGACTGAAGATAACCTTGAAGATGATAAAAATGGGAGACTACCAGTGTGGCAGGTTTTGAAAGTGACAGATGTCAATGAGTGCTAGAACTCAATGAAGCAATAGGGATGTTGCCTATATTTTGATATTGCTTTTAATTTGTAGATAAGCCCTATATAAACACGAAATAAAAATTTTCATAGAAAGTACCAATAAAAAATACGTAAAAAAAATTCCCGCTGAAACGTTCCGTTCTGTCACGGTAATATGCTGACGTCACTGCATAATAGAGTCACTACCATAGACAAACTAAGTAGTTTGCCTATGGTCACCACGTGCTAACGGTCTGTCAAGCTGAACTGATATCTGCTGATATTGACAGTCAAGTCGGTTTGATTATATCATCTGACGTTCTAAACCATAGATAAACTAGTTCTAGATGAGATTAGTTTGTCTATGTTCTAAACGTTCTAGTGCTATGACGTCAAATTGCCTTGATTGATTGGCGTTCGCAGTCACGTGCTTGTCGATAAGAATTCAATTCAGATCAATTTTATTGAATAGAATTCTAGAAATAAGATAATGAAAATGCTATTTTAGTATTTTAAGAACGGACTTGAAAGTGGAAATTCTCAATTAATTTGATTTCATTATATGACATAACATCCCTATTCTAGTAACATATAGAAATGAAGTACGTTCTACCTACAGTGACTTGATAAATCACAATGACGAAAATTCATTCAAATTCAGTCAAAAAATGGCAAATGAGGCGAAGCTATAGCATAGAGGTTTTGAATGAAAATCGTAATAAAAAGGCTATAGCCTATCATCAGGGCCGGCGTTAAGGGTGAAACAGTGAGGCGACCGTTTCAAGCGCCTCTATTTGAGGGGCGGCAATTCGACCCAGTTTGCTGACCCCATTTTCATATTTCATCCTTGATTATCAAAAACAACATAAGGTTTTTCCGCTCCGCTATGTTTGTCACATTCTCTGCAATAAACATTTTTAAACCGCTTGTATAATGAATAACACATGGAAGCCCAGTCAATATAAACAGAATTCCCTAATACCCTCTTTGAAAGAGGTATAAAATCATTTTGTTTTTCACACTGACGAAAAACAAGACTTTCGAATTATATGGCGTACAGGCTCTGAAGCCTCTGCGATTAATGTTTATGATAAAATAAACTACATTATTATTATTATTATTATTTGAAGGCCGATGTTTTCTTCTGTGTTTTTCGAAAGTCATCAACTACTCCACAGAGTAAGAAATTGTGCTTTTTCCCCATTTAAAGTTATTCTTCGATAACTTTTAAAGTATTCATTTCAGGTATAGGGTTTGGTGAAGTAACTCCCCCTTTTTTTAGACGTAGAATTGACTGAAATAATAATAAATTAAATATGGGTACTAATTTGAAAAACTTAGTTTTGATAAATTTTATTTGTCCAAGTTCATGATCTTGCGATAAACACCCTGTAAATTATTGATCCCAACCGCAAATAGTCTAATAATACAACGTAGTTGCAGAATTGGAAATGAAAAAAGGTTTTTTCGAAAAAACTTTTTCTGCAGAAATATTCGAAAAAATGTGAGTCCTCGTCGCCACCATTTTTTTCATAGGAATCCCATTAACTCATGAACCGTTGGGTTTTTACCCAAGGTATGGCCTATCGTTGAAATTGTCATAAAAAAACTATCAAATGATGCTATAATACACTAGGTGAGCCATTTGAAATAAGGATGTAGTGTCAGTTTCCGATATATTCGAAATTTGATAAAGAGATCTGAAAATATTTCAGGGAGAAAGTTCATTGTCTTAAACCATAACATGCAAATTTTCTACCCAAAAAATTATGATTAGTTTTCCATAAACGTCTAATAAATAGGCCATCTCGGTGAATCACCTTGTATATAAAATACCAATTGCAAGCTACGTAGAAAATTTCGTTTCAATGCCGGCGTTCCAACTATAAAACCATATCTAAAAAAAGTATCTAAGCATTCGTTCATCTATGCGCCAATTACACCCTGAAAGACCGCATATAACTGAAACTGTACAATAGGTATACGAATATACGTGGTCTACAAGGGTGTAATTCGCGCATGAATCAACAAGCTTTCAAAAAATCCTGACTTCACTTACCTAACTGCTTCATTCATTTTTTTTCTTGAATATAATTGACCATACCATCTGCTAGTTGTATCAGATGAAACGAAGCAATTTAAAACCCAGTAGGCTGTGAGAAGAGGTTTTAATAAACGAAACAATTCGATGTTGTGATCCCGCTCTGGCATTTGACATCGGTTATGCATGCTACACCTGTTATTCCATTGATTTATAATCCAGTCTCGGCTCATTGGAAACGAAATATTATAGGCAATAATTAGAATATGATGGCTGAGAACCGAAAGGTCAGGTTATCGAGAGATCTATAATTACTTCGTGCTTTGAATGCATGGAATGAAGTGCAAGGGACGCCGTTGTTGAAATCACTTACAGATCATTCTGTCATTTTTGAGTGGTCGTTCCCAGAACAGATCGTTCTATCATTTCGTCACGATATTTGTATGTTTCTACTTTTGAGCCAAGATTAGTCTCAAACGATGAACGATTAATGAAAGATCAAAAATTAAGAGAAACGCACAAACGTGAACTCAGTGGCGCCCGTTCATTCATGCCCCAATCACACATTTGGATACCTCCCTGTTCAATCAATCGTAAGGAAAATCTGAGAATATCCTTGGGAGCCTTAGTTATCGCATCATGAAGATTTCCAACTGGCCTTCTTTGGTATAGGTTTCTCATACAATTTTTTTCTCTAAAATTCGTAGCTACGAATTTTCAATACTATAACTTTGTAGTAAGCAATTTTATATTATTTTGCTAAGATAATAAGCTTACAACTTTGCTTTCGCCTTTTTTTCATATGTAGAATACGGCGGGTGGGGTAGGACTTCTCATTTCAACGTTTCCAAGTATGCTTGGCTACTTTTCCAACATAGGGTCGAGTATTGTCATTTTGTAAAATCACTTTATTTGTCTTTATATGCTCGGCTCAAACGCATTGAGCATTGTCATGCTGTGAAATCACTTTATTTGTCTTTCAATGCTCGGCTCAAACGCATTGATTGTTTTCGATAACGTTCGCCTGTGAATGTTTCAGGCGGTTTTAACAACTCATAATACACTACTCCGAGCTGGTCCCCCTAAATACTGAGCATGACCTTGGAACCGTGAATATTCGGTTTGGTCATTGACGTGGAAGCATGGTCGGGAGGTCCCCGTGATTTTCTGGGCTTGGGATTATCGTAATGAACCCATTTTTCGTCTCCAGTTACAATGCGATGCAGAAATCCCTGCCGTTTTTGCCTTGCAAACAGCTGTTCACAAGCAAACAAAGACCGTTCAACATCTCTCGGTTTCAACTCGTACGGCACCCAATTACCTTGTTTCTGAATCATTCCCATAACTTTCAGGCGTTTTGGAAAGCCTTGTTGCGTCCCTTCCAATAATCCTGCCAATTCTCGTTGCGTTTGACACGAGTCTTGATCAAGTAGTATCTACATTTCTGAATCTTCGAAAACTTTCTCTCTTTCACCGCCATTCTGGTCTTTGACGTCAAAATAACAAAATCAAAACTTCCTGCAAATGACGAGAATTTGACATTTTCAATCGAGAATAACTTTATGAGTTGGCTTTTGTTAGGGTGGCCAATTGGGTCTCTGCCTAGGGCGACAATTTGACTAGCGACGGCCCTGATAATTCAACTACTTTCAAGAATTTGATTCTCTGAATGCCTTGCATTTTTATGGATTGTAATGGTTATAATGCAGAAACTGGATGATTTGGATAGAATTTTGTCTTGGAAGAAGATTAATCGTATCAATGAAAAACTATATCCCAAATCATCATTTCCTTCTATTGAATAAACCATTTGAGAGATATAACATGAAAAAAAAAAATTTTAACGATTTTCACAGACATGTATCTTTTCAGCCCATCCAAATCGCAAAAAATGGTAGGTAAGGGAAAAAGTGTTTCCTTTGACCTCAAGAATCTTACTGTTGAAATGTACGAGTATTTACAAGTCAAAGACTCACCTTGTATATGCATGTTTCACAAATGTTTATAACCCTTTGAATATTATAAAGCTTTCTAAGAAAAACCATTATAAAGTTTCTTGAAAATACATACAAAACATGGAAAATAATCCTTCAAAAATGAGATTATGTCGAAATTTTGATATAATTGCACTGAATAGATTGCATGTTATCCTGAAGAAGAGATCAGAACGTTTCATTAGCTTTCATTTTAAGATTTTTCCTAATTAGTCGAGGTCTTCGGTAAGATAAAAAAAAATGAGAATTTTGTGGGATTTGTAGTATTTATCCCATAAATATATGATATAAAAGGAGGAGAGCTTAATATAAAATTATTCATTACCTCTCATTCGGAATATTTCAAAAGTTTGCGGCATGAAAAAATCATAATAAACTACCGTAATATACACTCAAATGGAATCCTCATTTGATACCAAAATGAAAAAACTTTCCAAATGTTATAAGTATTTATGTTGCACATTCCGAATACCAATGTTGGAGAAGATGTCGATAATATTAAATTCCTTTAATTAAAACCCATATACGTAAGTCCCTTTCAAATTATTATGCTTTTAGCGTGTTGCCGAAATGGAAATAATATTCAAGAGCACAAAATTCAAATTTTATGCATTCAATTTCAACCAGGTCATTATAGAGTCATGTGATACGCTATTAAAAGTTCGCCCCAAATTATTTCGATGAAATGAATCTTAAATTAATTTTTGTTAATTGATTATGAACATCCGGGGGAATATCTCCCTTAATTTTCCAACTAGTGGGTAATTTGATAACGAGCGGTATTTTTATCTCTGAAAAACTAATTATAGGGCTAATTCGGATTCTTTAGCCTCTCCACAATCTGACAAGCTATCGGCCTATCTTGAATGCAACTAAACACCTGATATTTCAACACCTGCTGTCAGAAAATAAGTAATTTATTGAAGTGGTGAACAGAGCATAGAATAACGTCAATCATCAGTGAAGAAATTCTGTGAAAGCTTTTAGGTATTTGTAGTCAGGAAAGGCTTGGTGCATTTATAAGAGGTACTCGTATCGATAGAATTTGCTGAAATTTCACTCTGGTGTGCCCTCTCACTCCTGGCAAAATAAAACTGTTGACTTTCGAAGAAGCAATACTGCTGTCGTTGACTTGACTTCCCGAAGGCTTTAGATCGGGTGTCTTAAAGACTTCTCCTCAAGGTAGACAGTCTCGGAATTCGTGGTGATCGGCTGCAGTGGTTGAGGTTCTTCCTATCCAACAGAATCCGAGTTTCTGTTGGTGGCTCTGTATCATATACTAGAGGTATAGAGAGTGTGAGGTATAGAGATGTGTCGAGTGGGGTTTCTCAGGGGTCCGTTTTAGGTCGCTTATTTCTGCTCTTCACATCGTATTGACCCTGTTCAATAAAATCCATATGTTCCTAATTAGCCGATGATGCTAAAATTAATTTCAACCCTTTGTGTTGTGGAAATGTTGTCCTCCCACTGCTGCTTTCCGAATGGTATTCATTCTATGAAGCAAAAAAGACATCAATTACACAGGCCAACAAAATGAAAAAAAAAATTTGGTGCCAGAAATCTAACACCTGATTTTAGATGTTTTGAATGTGCTGATTCCAAAAATGCCACCAGATTTTTTCTGTCAGCTCTAGTTTTTGAGATACACGTTACAGGTTAAATGGGTTTGCCTGAATACACTCCAGATGATTGGCGCCTTTTTATTGACAGTTCAAAACGTAGTTTAAAATGTGTTCTTTTACATAACGGTAACAAATATGGCTCAATTCCTATTGGTGATTCTACTACCACGAAGGAAGAATATGAAACAATAGCATTAGTTTTGAGAAAAATTAAATACGAAGAACATCAGTGGTCATTTTGTGTTGATTTAAAAATGGTTAACTTCCTCCTTGGACAGCAGAGTGGTTATACAAAATATCCTTGTTTTTTGTGCCTTTGGGACAGCAGAGCTAAAAATGAGCACTGGGTTAACAAAAATTGGCCTTCAAGAGATGTCATGATTCAAGGAATACAAAACGTGATCAACGAACCTTTGGTTTCAAGAGAAAAAATCTTACTTCCGCCCTTGCATATCAAGCTAGGCCTAATGAAGCAATTTGTGAAGGCCTTAAATCGAGATGGAAATTGTTTTGGGTATTTGTCACGTAAATTTCCTGGCATTAGCACGGAAAAACTAAAAGCTGGTATATTTGATGGTCCTCAAATAAGGCAACTTGTTAAAGATCCACAATTCACCACATCAATGAACGAGACTGAATCTAACGCTTGGAGTTCATTTGTTCAAGTAGTACAAATCTTTCTTGGCAATCATAAAGCAGAGAATTACGTAGAATTAGTGGAAACTATGCTTTCAAATTTTAATATTCTCGGCTGTAACATGAGTATAAAAGTTCACTACCTCCACAGCCACCTAGATCGTTTTCCAAAAAAATTTAGGTGATTGTAGTGAAGAACAGGGGGAAAGATTCCACCAGGATATTAAAACTATGGAAGATCGTTATCAAGGACGATGGGATAGCCACATGATGGTGGACTACTGCTGGAGCCTTCAGCGAGACTGCCCTAGTAAACTCCATTCTAGAAAATCGTATAAAAGAAAATTTTTATGTGATTAGTGACTAATGTAATTATGTAAATTAAGTTTTTGCAATAAATACTTAAATCCATGTATCTTTGTTTTTTTTAACTGTCAACAGTAATATTATATACTATAACAGTTATAAGGTAAATTAAATCAACCATTTTTTTTTAAAATCTCAAAAACTGGATCTGATAGACAAAATCTGAGAACTTTTTTACATTCTGCATCCAAAAATTACTCAGGAACAGTTAAAAAATCGCAGGCACCAAAATGTGTGTTGGCCTGTGTTATTATCCGTTCGCTGATAACATTTAATATTTCTTTGATGATCAATTGCCGAATAGTGTGCAGCACTACAAAACTTGTTCTATAGTTTCCGGGTGGCTTTTTATCTTTCTTGAAGAGTAAGATCATCGTGCTTGTCCTCCGTTTATGAGAAATTTTTTGGTTTTTTTTGTTTATCAGTTGTGTGAGAAGTGTCAACTTCTGAATGATCTTCTCAAGTACGGCGGAGAAACTCAAATTTTCTCAAAATTTAAAACTATCTTTTAAACAAATTGCAATATTCACGGCTTGAAGAAATTCCTCTAGAATTTCCAATTTAAGGACTAGCTGAAAACATCTCATCAAAACCCAACGAAGGTGCCCACTCCGCAACGAAAATTTTCACGAGTGCAGACATTCAGGGAGCAAATTTGCACTTCCGTTCCTGGAAATTCAATCAAGATTTTATTCTATGGGCTCGCCCGTTGGTAAATCGCTATATAAGATTTGAAAGTCAATGCAGAAATGTGAGTCCTCACTTTGACTTCTTTCAATCCGCGCTCTCGGGTTCGGAGCCTGATTGATTCTGGCGCTGGAGTCGGGCCGAGGGGGCGGGGGAGGGGCAAATCCAATCTCGCCGCCTCTCGTGTGTCGCATACGTCACTAACCAGACAGATTTTATTGCATTTTCTTCCATTTCCAGATAAAAGATGGACGCCCTTTACTTCCACTGGATTCCTGATGAATGTTCCAATTCGCGCGTACCAGAGTTTCTTTATAAAAATTGATTCGGCTCGGGAAATATTGCAGCCCATTTAATTCTCTCGTTCGATTCTGGGACTGTTCGGAATGGAGTTTGAAGAAAAAAATTCGATGGTGTTATTTGCATTTTTGTTGGTCGGTGTATGATTAGGATTCATTGAGTTAGATGTCTTACAATTGTCCTCAATCAACTACAATTAGATCAAATTTTATTTATTATTCCTACTACTTGCAAGGACCTTTCATAGAGAAAAGTTTTTCTGGAAGAAAACATATCATGAAAGTCAAATCGATTTCAAAACTTACAACATTTATTTTGAAAAAGGTATTGCAGAAATAGGACTTAAATGAATACAGGGTGTTGTGATTTGTTTCCGACAAACTGAAATGGATGATAGATCACATCATTTTGAGCAAAAAAGTTCCTATGAACATGGGTCCGGAAATGCTTCGTTTCCGAGATACAGATACAGACTGTTAAAGTTGAAAAAATAATTCTCGTTTTCTTTAATATGTTTTGACGGCTTCGAAATCCTTTCATGAAATTATTCCTATTCAAATATTAAATTTAAATTCATTTTGAAAATTTCTAAGGCGAAATGCATGCGGATTTTCTATTTGAGTTTTTATTTTCTTCGAAGGTCTGTAAAATCCTATTTCTCTGTAGATGATTTCTTCTTTGTATGCTTCGTTCGGGCCTTTGGTAACCAATACCATTTTCCTGTATTTGTTGATAAGCTATTAACTTAGTTAACTATAATTATAATTAATGGCATCTGAACCTAACACACTTTAAATCTGTCATTGTGTATAGCCATTTTAAATCTATTGCCGCAACAATTGTTGAATATAAAACAATCAATCATTCGAAGATGTCATTTGTGCATTCAACAGAACGGTGGACATTTCAAACACCTTCTTTAAAAATTATTATGTTATTTTGTTTTGTTCTAAATTGTTACTTCTTAAAAATATTTAATTTAAAATTATTACAAATTTGTTTCTACATGTTTAAGAGATTACAAAAATATGGATTTGGCTTTAAATGCGTTTTTCTCTGAAACGGTTGCCCCTAGCAATTTAAATGAGTTATACCTTTTTTAACTAGAAAAGTCAGGGGAATCGATTTTTTCAGTCCAGAATGATGTACAGGGTAGCACAAAAAAGTTGCTACGGTTTAAAGGGGACGAAATGATTGCCAGTGGCGCCCTCTAGAAAATACAACCAAATCGACCACGAATTTGAATTTCTCACCTCAAAAAACCCTATGTACCAACTTTCATGCAATTATTTGGAATCAGTCGAAAGATATTTGAGAAAACGCGAATTATTTTTTCAACTTTAACACCCTGTATCTCGGAAACGAAGCATTTCCGGACCCATGTTCATAGGAACTTTTTTGCTTAAAATGATGTGATCTATCACCCGTTTCAGTTTGTCGGAAACAAATCAGAACACCCTGTATATCAAAAAAACCATTGACTTGAGAGCTTTCAAGCGATCGTTCTTTAATGATACCAAGGAGACCACAGAACTGTTTAAGGTATTAAGGGTTTTCGAAGTGGAGGTCATTTTTATATTAAAAAATAAACTAGTATAGTATGGCACAATTCAATGGATTTTTATTTCATTGTGAAACGGGAGGCATACCATTAACGATAGAAAATGAAAATTTCTCATGACCAATTCTTACATGTCCTCGTTGACTTCATAAATTCCAACTTTATGGTCTTCAATCAATTGTGAGGCATTGGCATGGGCCTTATCTTTCACGTGGCCCAAAAAAAATCTGAAGGTGATAAATGAAAAGATCTCGTTCACCATATAATAAAAAATAATATTGTATGATACCTCTTGGAGGAATAAATCGGCCATGAAACTTCTCTTGCAAAGTTGAGATTGTTTCATTGCTAGTGTCTTATTGAAAATAAACGTCTTTGTGCAGGATCCACGAGGAATAAAGAACCCTGCGTTTTCGTCAACACTACAACAGCAATATTCTCAGTTGTTCTTGAGAGACGACACGGTTTTGATTCTTTATATTACTAAGTCCCAACAAGCAGATGAACTTGCAAAAAGTGCATCAAGTTTAACACCTGCTGGAGCTGAGCCTTTCTGTGGACTAGGAAAAGGCCATCAATATAAGGAAGCGGTCCAGCAATGGGAGTTGAATAAGAGGATAACCCACTAAACAAACACTCCTGGACTTACTCAGGCCAAGAAATTCGTGATGATTTCATCTACCTACGTCAGAAAGCTCTTGAAGCTGTCACGAGGCAAGCTTCGGGTGATGGTGGGACTGCTGACGAGGAACTGTTGGTACAAACATCATTTGTAGCTTATGGGAAACTCAGCAGATGAGATTTGCAGGCTCTGTGGATCAGAGGCAGAAGCAGCCAAACGCAAGTGTCCAGAGCTGGCTGGCCTAAGAACCATTCATATAGAAAAGCTGGTCCTGGATACCCGAGAGGTAACGGCCAAGGCACCTAAGGAGGTTGTCAGTTTTATCAACGACATGGACAACTTCCTTGGGTTTCCATGAAGATGTAGGGTAGAGAACAAAAGATCTACATGTATGTAGTTCCCGAAAGGCTTACCGAGCCAAAACTTGTTTGGCTGCAAAATTTTCTCAATTTAAATGCGGTGTTGAAGAGTAGTAGTAGTAGCATTTTTAGTAATGGCGTAGTTTTTACTTTTCAACTATATATGACAGCTTCAAAAGTAGCAGCTATGAAGATAGCAGGCTATTCAAAATGAAACCTGAAACCTCTTATTGGAAAGCCCATAAATGTTTTAATACTGATTTGATTGTGGTCGGTTGATTTATCTGAATTAGGAGTTCAGATGAAACGATACTCCTGAAATTTGCCATAAGTATTCGAGGTATTATGTGACATATAAAAATGAAATTGCAACCAAGTCCCATCTTCTGGAAATAATATTCATTTTTTCGATATTCTGCTTAAATTTTCTACTGTTCTGGTAGCGCGACTAACATAATTTTTCAATGAAGCTCTCCACCCGATAGGATAAGTAATCTCTGAAATGTTTGATTGTCTCAGTCTTTACTTGTCGGAAATTCATCTTGATGATTAAAAAGTAAAATAACTTATTTCCGCTTTATATATTTATTTTCACAACAATTGTTTCGTCATGATAACATGACTTCGTCAGGTTACCATGCTCACCTGACGAAGTCATGTTATCATGACGAAACAATTGTTGTGAAAATAAATATATAAAGCGGAAATAAGTTATTTTACTTTTTAATCTTCAATCTCTGAAATATTGGGATTTTTCATCTATATTTTTATATTTGCTATACCTACTTGTATATTATTCTTTTTGATTTTTAGGTTCTGGTCACACGATAAACATCAAATTTTGCACGAAACTTCATATTGTTAAGTATTTTACATCGAAGTGCAAAATTTCATCTCAATGGGATCCGCAGTTTCAGTATAATAGAAATACAGGATGGACCACGATCAATGGTACCCTAGACTTTTATGCAAAACGGAAGGGACGATTTTATTGAAAATTTGGTTTCTTGCTGCCCTATCGATCTAAAATATTTTCAGCGCTACGGTGTTACCGCTCATATCAAAAAGTATCTACTGAAAACTTCATTCTTCATTCAAATAGAATGATGCTGGAAAAGCCATAGCTGTTGACGGTATCAGATATTGCGATATGATTACCTTTTCATGATCAAAACTGCAAAATATTGATACTGAGAACATATGGTTTCCACAAGATGAGGCTGCTTGTCATACAGCATACAGAGAACCTTTACAATTACTGCATACCAAGATTGCAGACCGTGTTATTTTGAGATTCGGTGAGGTGAATTGGCCTTTAAGATCCTGTGATTTGACACTGTTAGACCTCTTTCCCTGTTGAAGCACAGGTCTACAAGGATAATCCTCGAAACGTTGAAGCATTGAAAGCAAAAATTATTCGAGTAATTGGTGAGATAGAGCTGCAATTATGCCAGAATATGATTGAAAATGTTAAAAAAACTGACTATTCCAGAGACGCAAGAGGTGGTCGAATGGGGAAAATCATTTTCATATAAATAGCAAACATTGTATTTTGAAAATGAATGAAAACTTTTTCAGTTTCAATTTAAATTTCATGTCATTTGATTATTTACTGTTGAAAATTCAATTTGCAAGACCCTGAGTACCCCAATACTCTCTAGTTCAAGAACATATCTAAAGATTACCTACCTAATACTGCTTCTTACTAATAAATGAAACCACTGAATCTCAAAACACCTCCTACAATGAACGATGATGATAATGATGATGATAATGATGATGATAAATCGACTTTTCCTCCAAAGAAACAAAATATTTACCAGAATTCTTCACATTAACATTCACCGAATCGGCCGATACCATCGTCATAGCCAAAGAGCCCTTGTTGGATTGTATTTCAAGCCACTCGAATGAACTGGGAAGCAAAACAGAAGTCTTGTTAGTTAGCGAGATAGGAATTAATTTCTTTACCGCCCCAACTTTGGCGTCTTGAGCGAATAAGATGACGCAGGCGCCCTTTGTGGCGTCAATGACAACTAATTGGATGAGGTTAAAACTTTCTCTCGGTTAGTGGGTCGATGGAATTGTTGGACAAGATCAGGGATGCTTCGTCACCTTGGACTTCGTTAATAAAACTTGGAATACCTCGTTACTTTCTCGGAATTTTCTTCCAGGGTTGACTAAATTCCTTTGGAAGTTGATGATTTCAGGACTAGAATTGAAGGATCACTATGTGTCTGTGTAAACATACATTATTAATTCTAAAATTAATTATTTATCAAACAAAACTGCAATAATTTGATATTTATATGGAATCATCAAGAAGACTCATTTGAATTTAACATTTTTTACTATAACAACATAATATATGATGGCTTACAGACAATTTTCCTTAACACTTGTTAACTACCACTACATAGTTTTCAAGGGATTATTATTATTTTTATTATTTGAACATGGGGTCGTTTTGGTTCGGTAAGCCTTCCGGGAACTGCGACCATGTAGATCTTTTGTTCTCTACCCTACTCATTCATGGAAACCCAAGGAGGTCGTCAATGACGTTAATAAAACTTACAACTTCCTTAGGGGCCTTGGCCGTTACCTCTCTGGTATCCAGGACTGGCTTACCCATATGAATGGTTCTTAAGCCAGCCAGCTCCGGACACTTGCTGTTCCTGCTTCTGATCCACAGAGCCTGCGAATCTCATCTGCTGACTTTTCCATACGGTACAAATGATATTTGTACCGACAGTGCCCCGTCAGCAGTCTCACCATAACCCGAAGCTAGGCTCGTGACAGCTTCAAGAACTTTTTGGTGTAGGTAGGTGGAATCGTCACGAATTTCTTTGCCTGAGCAAGTCTAGGAGTGTTAGTCCAGTGGATTATCATGTTGTTCAACTCCCATAGCTGGACCACAGCTTTATATTGGTATTTTCCTAGCCCTCAGAAAGGCTTAGGTCCAGCAGGTGTTGACCTTGATGCACTTTTCCCTGCCCTGGTACCCATAGTAGAGTCACTTCATTGCCTCTGGCCAGTTGCTTTTTGGTGTTACGGCACCGACAAAGACTCCTGGCAGCACGATTCCAGGGATCTCAGCGTGGTTTGGCTGTCCGTGGTGATGTAGATATGCGCCCCCTTGAGGTTCATTTTGGGACACTCCTGAGCGCATACATCAACAGTCAGTCTCTAGGTCTGTAGAATCGAAGGCTCACTTCCCAGGGCTGCAGAGATCCTCAGTTTAGGTCCATATATCCCAATGTCAGTACCTCTCTCTGATTTTGATCCATCGGTGAACCATATGGATGACTTTTTGCCCATACGATTTACGAAACTTATTGCACTAGGACGGTCATTTATAACCGTTTCAAAGGGCGTTTCAAAATCGAAAGTGGTTGGCATAACTTCCGATGGTTTTGCCAAGAGGTTTGAATCTACTACTACTAACATTTGATTCCGTGAGGAGCAGTTTCTAGATATGCGGTTGGAAATTTCTACTTAGTCGGTAGCTCAATTGATGAGAGCACTAGACTGGTGATTCGGAGGTTGCAGGTTCGTGTCCCGCTAGGAGAGGTACTTTTTCCGGAATCGCAAATTGTCATTTAGTCATCATATATTATGCTATTATCAATTTCAGACATTAACCAATTTTTCTTATTTCAAAGAATTATTTGTCATATTGAAATGAAATGTTGTTCAGTATCAAGATAACTTTGCAAAATTTGATTTTAGTTCCTATGATGGATACAAAGTTTGAAGGACACCCTGTATATTGGCACCAAATCATGGAAGGACACTCAAATTAGGTATTGTATTTCGGATAAAATCGAATTTGTTATTGATATTCCCAATTTTTTAAAAATCAAATGTGTTTTCTTGCCATGATGTCCACACCCAATGAAAATTGTCTATCTTCCACCTTCTACGCTAATCCAAAATAATTTGAAAAAAGTCAGTCCATTCTTTGACGGATATTCTGTCATTAGAAGGGTTATCATATCAGAAACACATGATAAGATTTTCCGGAGGATTTTTCCGTTTAAAATTATTACTGATTTTTAAATTTCAGTTCGATCGGATGAATACAATCATTGAGAACAATATTTTATTTGATCATTTCAAATGAAATATTCGACTTGAATCTAATCTGTGAATTTTTAACACAGCTCGTTATTAGTGAATCGAACTGAATCGCTCAACACCATTCTCGATTCAAAATTAGAAAATTTTGTTTGCGTACAATTATATGAACTTCAACGACACATATTAATGCATTATTGGCTAAATAATTTATTTAATCCCGTTTAAAATTGTGTAAGTTCTGTAAACTCCACTCATCTAAACATACACAGACTTTATTCAAAAAATTATGGTTCACGATCAATCCATTTCACAATGAGAAAAATAATCATGAGAAATAATAAGAAATTGGCCCAGTTGGTGACATCTGCAATATTTTTTATAATTTCTTAATTGTTTGAAAATTCAAATTTTCTTGATCTTTTTTGAATTGCATATTTCATGATATCTCTATATATATTTTCATGGAAATCTTTTCATGAATCATCAATGGGTCTTTTTATTACAATTCAATGAGTTAGTAACAATATAAAGAAAGTACGAATCAAAAACAAAATTTTTTTTTGTGAATTATTCTCTTTTATATCCAGATTGCATTTCACGCTAATAGTTAATGTTCAGGCAATTGATTTCTTTTCATTTTCAGGTTTTGGGATGGAAGGCTATATCCTAAACTTACAAGGAAAATTGATAAGAGAGATGTGTTGAAAGACATGAAAAGCCAGAACTGAAGAATTAATTTTATAGGCACAAAATTAGGATAAATATGAAAAAGCTGAGGTTTCGCTGGCCCAGATTAAGGAGATAGATTTTAATTGAAAGACGAAAAATGCACTCAATAATTTAATTTCTGTACTTAATTCCACACAAAATTCATAGTTCCCATGTTTTCAATAAGAAATTTATTAGAAGAAACTTTTTCATTTGAGTGTTGAATCCGTAGAGCATCACCTTTTCTCAATCTCATTATTATGGAAGAATCATTAGCGATCCATCTAATTAAGTCTGATCATGAATAAATTACGGATAACGGACTGATTTGCATCTATCAAATTATATTCACTTCTGACTAATTTTGAATTGGTGAAATTCCCAAATTAATCTTCATTCAAATCGAATAATTCTTAAATATGCATTGAAATAATGATTAATTCAACCTAATTCTATGTTTTGATTATCGTTACCCCTAATTATACTTTCGAACGCATAACAAAACATTGGTCGTAATTATCTACGTTTTTAACCACTTCACTAATTCCGATGTTCAACAAGTGGGAATTTCTCACCTATGCGGTGGTATATTTCTTGTAGTATTTACATGAATAAAGTCTTTCTATACGATTAATAATATCGATTTGAACACTTCCGCCTGATATTGTGAAAACTACGACAAGTACACCATCTAGAGTTTGTCTGCTAAACTATAATAATTTGAATGAAATTGAGTTGATACCGAAGTAGATACAAACGATTGGTATTGATCTCTTAGTATGAATGCCTTTTCTATTCGATCTACTACTTAAATCGTAGATATCAAAGTTATTCAAATTGATCTCAACCTATTTTTAATAAACCGTCCTGAATGAACTCAAAGCAGTCATAAATCCTGTAGAATTTTTATTGAAAAATTGCATTTACTTCAGTTTTGAGCTATTAAAGGTAATTGTTACTGTAACCTTTTCTCCCTGAATTCTGTAAACCTCAGCTTACCTAACCTTGACTTTAGCATCCGAATGAGATTGTTGTCGAAACGATTTTGAGCCAAATAAAAATCAGAAGAGAAAGATACCTAGGTCAGAACAAGATACTAAACCTTTGTTGATCCTTAGATATTTTTTTAGAAAAATAGTAAACCTTGTAAGAATCAAACTAGAAAGTTGAAGTTTAAGAAAATATCCTTCAATCATAACTTTAACAACTTCATAGATATTTGTGATGATCATCATCAACTGCAAATCTGAATTATTTTCGTTTTGGATCTAGTTAAATCTTCTTTCTTTCAATTTAGCGGTGAAATTAATAACTCGCTGAAGCAATCGAATTCAATTCAATGCTTTTCATTGTATTTCAACTAAAACCTTTCGTTGGACGAATGTATTGAAAAAAAATTAAATAAATACACACAAATTTTTCACACCAATAAATGGCAATTGATACACCTGAAGTTGTTGAAATTATAATGAATAAACTTAATTCTTAAAACTTCGACACTCTGATGTACTCAGTAACTCCAAATTAAAGATATTTAGGATGTATTTAAGGACGCACACCCTTAACAACTAGATTTTTCTGTGAAACACCCAGAAAAGCAGAAAGGACAGGAAAGAAAAGTTCCTTATTCTCAAAGTTCCTTCACCTGAATTGACTTAATCAGTGAACACATCAGTATTTCCATAGAAAACACCGAAATGATATAGGTACAATTCTTATCTTTTTGTCCAAATGTCTAGAATTTTAGAATTTTCAGTCAAAAGTGATCGGCATTCGGTTTTATACGACTCACTGATATACAGGGTGGCCATTTGAAAACGAAACAGACGAGATTACAGACGAAATAAAGTTTTTCGATAGAAATGCTCGGACAGGTCGATTTCTGTTTCGAGGGGGACAACTTAAGATGTAGGTTACGGACGCATAGCGCTTCAACCCTTGCTACTACAACCCTCACCCCCAAATTTTGAATAGGGAAGATGGGGTGAGTGATACCTCATTTGAAAGGTATTTTTATACTGATTTCAGCACAGTAATTGTTTTTTCATTTTATGCATTAGTTCTCGAAATATTCTCAACTAAGTATTTGAAAATGAAGTGGTGTTTTCATGGCACTTGTAGTGTTTTGTGAAAAATCGACATTTTGAGCTTCAAAACAACCATGACTGTGGCTTCCTTCCTAACTAACTAACGCATGAATATTTCGAGAACTAATGCATAAAATGAAAAAACAATTACTGTGCTGAAATCAGTATAAAAATACCTTTAAATTGAGGTATCACTCACCCCATCTTCCCTATTCAAAATTTGGGGGTGAGGGTTGTAGTAGCAAGGGTTGAAGCGCTATGCGTCCGTAACCTACATCTTAAGTTGTCCCCCTCGAAACAGAAATCGACCTGTCCGAGCATTTCTATCGAAAAACTTTATTTCGTCTGTAATCTCGTCTGTTTCGTTTTCAAATGGCCAGCCTGTATAATTCGAGTTCAAAATCAATTTTGTTTGGATAGGAAGTTCATTGGGAAAGTGTCTCATTCCAATAATTCAGATACCTATGTGTAATATTACACGGGAAAAAATAATCAAATTTTTGCTTTGTTCACCTGCTGAAACATATTAAGAAGAAGAATTCCGGAACAACCCATGTTATCAAAACACCGGGAAAATGTAATCAGGAATTGTTTCCAAATATAATTATACTTCTGAAAATATTACAACCTATTACAATATACAGGGTGTCCGGGAAAACGTGTGAAATCTCTCGGACACAGATGACACATAAAAAAATAAGATGACAAGTTTCTATAATTTTTTCCCTACGGAGATACAGTCTCCTAAATGACGCCACTGGAAATCCATTTTACTGGAATATATTTCAAACTACTCAATATAATTTAAATAAAACTTTATAAGATGAACTAAGGACCTCCTTATTTTAAATTAGCTCTTTTAATTTAGTTTTCAATTAACTTTTATGATCTGAGGTTTATATTAACAAAGTTATTCATATGGTCCTTTCTAGTTGAATGTTCCTGATATATAAATTATATTATTGTAGCATTATTGGTCGCAAACTCCGAAATATTTTTCTAGAGCTGAAATCAAAAGACCTCATGTAGTTAATGTTTTCCACCAAGATAAATAATACGTTATCTATACCATCATCGACCGTTTAACTCCAGAAATCTACTCGGAAAAATCATACCAAATTCATTTAAACCAACATCAACATCTCTACATCCCCCTGTCTACGAAGAAACGTTAAGCGAAAATCCATCACCGTTCAGCCGAAAAAATATTCAAATTTCCATACGGAAGTAACAATCAGAATAATGTTCATGGCGAAGTAGCAGCGAGCTTTTCCACCCCAGGAGGATTTCCCATGTGAAAAGCAAGGCGGAAAAGCGGCCGTACAGACCGTAACGGGGCGAAGGTATTCCAATATGAGGGATTCTTTATGCATAAGCATCCGCGAATATTAAAATCCGTTTTGTTTCGGAACTCAATCTCGCGTACGCTCGTCTAATCTAAATATGAACAGCAATATCAAAGGTGGGATGGTCCCAGATAACGGGGCAAAAAGATAATATGACAACCCCGTGCCACATCTCTTGTTGATGAGGGAATGCGATTCGGCAAGTTGAGATCATAATAAGGACAACCTGCTTTGAAGGATCCTATACAGCTGCTTCAGAATAAAGTTTTGATATACCAGGACCGCATATGTGGGATAAAACATAAAAAATTAAGATGACAAGTTCCCATAATTTTTTTTCCAAGCGGCCCTCCCTACGGAGATACGGCCTCCTAAAAGACGCCACTGGAAATCCATTTTAGTGGAATAAATCAAACTACTCGATATAATTTGAAGGAAATTTGATATAACGAACAGTAGTAAGGATGTGTTAAAATACTGCCCTTAAATTTAAATTAGCTCTTTCAGTTTACCAGGGGCGGACTAAGTTGTACATTTTAAGGCTTATATTTTCAACACCCTCTATGATGAGGAATGTAAAAAAACAAATTTGGATAGCTTGAACATTTTGCTGAAAAAAGGTACTCTTGTTTATCGTCGATAAAATGAACCGTTTCCGAAAAACAAAATAACAATGGAATTAATTTTTTCATTTCTATTTAAAAGAACCATGAATTCTTATTATTTTTGTCGGCAACAAAGTGTGATACGAAATTTATTTAAGGAACAAAAAAGTTTTAGTTTAGGTTATTGCATCCGACAAAATTACAAAGATTCTTAACTATGCAGTTTTAGCACAGAAAGGCAGGTTAACAACCAAGTCCACCCCTGGTAACCTAAAAGAGATAATTTAAATTTAAGGGCAGTATTTTAAGAAGACCTAACTACTGTTCATCATATCAAATATTCTTTAAATTATATTAAGTAGTTTGAAATTTATTCCAGTAAAATGGATTTCCAGTGACGTCATTTATAGGAGGCCGTATCTCCGTAGGGAGGGCCGATAAGAAAAAAAATAATGGTAACTTGTCATCTTATTTTTTTATATTTTATTTGAATCCGAAAGATTTACCACATTTTCCTGGACACCCTCTATATTTTTTTGAGTTAGAACAATACAAAAAAATTATTAACAATAAAGCATGTCTAGATAAATCTCAGTCTGAAGTCTGATTGTCAAGAAATTTTCATTTTTACTTTGTACTTTATATTGTTTTTCAATGGGAAACAATCAATTTGAATCTATAGGAGAGGATCCCCAATATTTGAGGCCTTAAGCGATTTGGGAGCAAATTTAGTATTAATCACTTGAATATTATAAAGATTTCTAAAAACAAGAGTGATTTTTTTGTAGAATTGGCAATAGATAGTGACGCAGAGGTGATCCTTCTTCAAACACCCATACGGCAATTGAAGAACAACTCCGTGAAAGAGGATTGTTAGCAGCTCTGAGGTAAGCAGGTTAAGTATTGATAAATTACGTATTGAGTCCTCTTTATGATCTGGCTTGTTATATTGAAAAATTATTAGTTAGTAATGCTGAATTGGTCCGGAAAAGTTATGTTGACGGAGTATTTTTATTGCATTCAAGTTTTGTAATATTTTCTTCATTAACATATACAAATTCTCTAAAATTCTTTGGCCTAGAAATATCAATATGATTCTTTCTCATCCTTCAATTTATTGTGGTAATCGTCATCATTCAATGTGGTACATAATGAAAACTTTAACATTTATTAATCCTTCCTGGTTCATCTATTTTTTTTTCAATTTTCAGATTCAATTATAATATATGCGTTTTTTGGTGGAGACGAAGAATGAAAAGATTTTGTTTGGATGAAGAATAAAACCCTTCAATATGACAGTTCATTCTTCGAATGCTCTCTGAAAACATCCCGAGAACTAAAAAAATTAGAGCAAAAAATCTTCAAGTACTCCCGATTTCTTTTTTCGACAAAATAAGATGTCAGAAAGCAGATCATAGATATCTCGAAAAATTCAATGTCTTTAAAACGGATGACATTTTTTAAAAACTGGTAATTAGGTGGTTTTCAATAAATAACTGCTTTGAAAAGTATAGCGTGTCCCATTTGAAAACACCAACTTCCTCTTTATCTCCAAAACAGTAATTGATTGCTATGATCTGTCAGGAGTGTCATACAAACCATAAAACTTAATGAAAAATATACGTTTAAGAATTTTTCAAATATAAGTATTGAACACAAACCAAGATACAGCGCACTGTATAGCTCGAGACCGAATCAAAATAATTATGATCTACTTTCTAATATCTTATTATTTCTAAAAAAGAGATCGGGGGTGCTTGAAGATTTTTTCTCTAGTTCTTATAGAATTATAGTTCTTGAGATGCTTGCAGTGAGCATCGAATTTGGGGCACCCTGCACAGGGTGTTTCACGTAAGTGGGTCACTGGATTTTGTAGCTTACCATTTGAGCAATATTGAAAAGTGACCCATCAGAATGGTGGTATTTTTGACGGGCTATCCAAATATTTTGTTGGAAAAACTATCGGACCGAGGCATGGAAAGTAATCGAGAAAAAAAACATTTTTTCAAACAGAAATGTTTTTGCAAATTTGTTTGGTTTTCAAAATGAGAATGTCTAGACCATTTCTCACAAATTTTCAGTATTCAAGCAAACAGAAAAAATTTCCTTCAAGAATGACAATCAGATATTTATAGAATCACAAACAACATGGATATATTTTCCGAATATTAATTTGAATTTTCTCAGGTTGATTTTGACTGGAATTGCTTGAAATAAATATAAAACTACAACTATATTCACATATTCGGATTCAGAATCGACTGAGCGTTCAGAAAATATGGGAAAATATTTCAAAGTATATTTTGCAAGGAAAATTTCTGTGTTTTCTAGAAAAATGGAAGTCCAAATAAAGAAAAAATTGGTGAGAAATGGTCTATAAACCTTCTCATTTCGAAAACCAGTCAAATTTGCGAAAAAAAATTTTTTTTTGAAAAAATGGTTTTTCCGCAATAACTTTCCATGTCTTGGTTCGATAGTTTTTCCGATAACATATTTGTATAGCACGTGGAAAATACTATCATTGTGATGGGTCACTTTTCAATATTGCTCAAAGGATAAGCCACAAAATCCAGTGACCCGCTTACGTGAAACTCCTTGTACCGGGTTTTTCACTTTAATTTGATCCCCCCTTCAACTTTGTTAATGTAAGAGGTACAAAAAATGTTTTCTACGAAAGTTTCACGAAATTGACTAGTGATTTTTTTAAATGATTTCACAAAATGAAATATATACAGAGTGGGAAACTTATTGATAGCAACTTCATTTTTTCAAATGGAACAACCTGTATATTTTTCTATATTTGACTAGCTCTTTTTCCCTGATTTCGAATGTAAAACATATGTTTGGCCTAAATCTCTAATTCTGTGTACCACAGAGTTTCAAATTTTAAGAACCACCTGGCATGCTCAGTAATCAGTGTTCAAGTTTGTCATTGAATGAAACTATTCATCGAATATGCACTACACAGAAGCGGAAAAATTTTAAATATTTCCACTTCATGTGAAGAACAATAAAAATAAGAAAGCTACATGGAGAGAATAAATGGAGTTGCGTCCAAACCATCCAATTCCAATTTATAGGGAAACACGTATGTCATACTGTTGGCTACGAGATAACTCAAAAAAGTGCATTTTGAGTTATCGCAGCCTTCCACTAGGAAGCTGATTACTTAGCTTGCCAGGTGGTCCTTAAAATTTGAAACTCTTTGGTACACAGAATAAGAAAGAAAGGCCAATCATATGTTATATATTTGAAATCAGGGGAAAAAAACTAGTCAAATATAAAAAAATATACCTACAGGTTGTTCCATTTGAAAATATGAAGTTGCTATCAATATGTTGCCCACTCTGTATATATTTCATTTTGTGAAATCATTTTAAAAAACACTGGTTGATTTCGTGAAACTTTTGTAGAAAACATTTTTTTGTTCATCTTTTATTAACAAAGTTGAAGGGGGGGTCAAGTTATAGTGAAAAACCCGGTACATATTATCACTGACTTCTATATTCTGAAGGAAAATATCCACCAATAATTTTCACATTATGACCATGACTATTTCCAAATTTTCTTTTAAATATTGAGATAATTTTGTATATCATGCCAAAAAAGTCGGGTCACCCCCACCTTATTCATCGACGTAGTTAACCGAAAATATATTCGGCCTACACCACCGCTTCTAACCCTATGTAGGAGCTTCCATTGCAGAATCAATAACTCGTGACGGCTGTCAAGATCTTCAATGCGAGCCGAAGATTGATTTTAATAAGAACACCTCCGGGAGCTGTGCAAGACAGCTATGAGATTGCCAATATTATATAACCAGACAAACCAATCTAGATAAACCTCTTGGATTTTATCATTCCTGGCCTCCGCTGCAGAAACCCTGATCCAATCAGATTTGAATTATGAAACGGTATATTGGGTAGAAATCTCGAGGACACGAAATATCAGATAACTATTTCACGTGTGTAGCTGAAGAGAACTCAGCCATGGAAAAAAGTAATAAATGAAATAAATAAAAATGGCTGACACTTGTTAATGAATGAAGAAAAAGACAAAAAAATACGATTTCCGAGTGTTATAAATATCTTACGATAATAATAATAATAATATGCTTTATTTATCCCCACATGAAATAATACAAAAAAAGTAATACACATGATTGCAATAATTTTCCAAAACCAAAATATTCCTTCATAAACAAAAATTTATACATTCTTTACAAAAATTGAATAATGTGATTTATTTCTGTTGGATAATAATAAAGACAATTTGGAACTAACTGTAATTATTTTATATTAATATTCCCTCTGTAACCATTTAAGACGAATCTTGTGAATGGTTATTTGACTTGAAAATATTTCCTGATTGAAGCTGTTCCAATACGACCTAACAGAAGCCAAGGAGTTGGTATGTTTGGTTTCATCTAATCTGAGCGTTTTTCAAATCGACCAATTGAGTTACACGCTGTCGGGACTGAGAAAGAAGCCATCGCTTTATAGTTTTCTTGAAGAGCTGTTCTGTAGTTATTGCCTGTACATCCTGAGGTAACTTGTTATATGTCCTTGGAGCAAGAAACACGAAGGATCGCTGACCAATAGTTTTCCGCATTTTTGGTACATTATAAAATAACTTCCGTGTTCCATAGCTGTGAGACACCAGATCTTGGTTACTTTTGGTCTTGAAATGGTACTGAAGAATACGAGCACAGTACAGCTGTCTAGGATCGAGCAGTTCAGATTCTTCATAGAGATCATCTGACGGGTAGGTAAAATCTTTTCTCATTAGTATCCTAAGAAATCTCTTTTGGATCAGTTCGATTTTTTTCATGTGAACATTAGTGGCACCCCCCCAGACCAAAATTCCATACGAAAGCAAAGACTGAACGAGTGCCATGTATAGAACTCTCAGCTGTCCGGCGTCACAAAACCTAGAGCACAATCGATACAAAGGTAGCAAGCTTCTAAGTTTCTTCGTTAATGCATCGATGTGGTAATTCCATTTCAGACAACAGTCTACAACGATACCCAAATATTTAATTTCAGTTTCCATCCTCACAGTATTGATGTTAGTTTCTCGAGATATGGAGAGTTCTGTGTATTCCGGAAGCCCAGATGGGACATTACAAAAGGGCATATAGACTGTCTTTTCCGGATTGTAGGTCAACAGCTTAGAGTCGAAGTAGTTCAGCACTTTTTTGAGATCTTCTTCTACAATTTGTTTCAGCACCCACCAATCCTGTCCTCTATAAAAAATAGCTGTATCGTCAGCAAATGCTATGATCTCTCCGGATATAGGCAAGGAAAAAAGGTCATTCAAGTAGATTAAACATATATTACTTATATGGTTAATGTTTTGGCAAAATGCCATCCACATAACTATTGTCAAACAGAAGATTTCCACGTTATTACGTAGGAATCAAAATCGAAAGTTACCCAAGGATAATGCAGGTCATCGAAGGAGAGTAGCGATATACCGGTTTCACCCTTGTTGGAAAAAAGTGCAAATACCGCATTTCTGTGCGTCTTTTCAGAAATCTAACACCAGATTTTTGAAATGCCGATCCTCACAAAAATGGTCGGTTATCAAACCTAATATTAACAAGCAATTGAACTGCTGCAAGCATAATTAGGTATACGTTTTGATTTGACCATCGCTTCCTTGACACAGCTGAGAACTTCAACAACAGAATCGTTTGTCAGGTATAATACCTTCATTTTATATTGCTACAATGCTATAGTAAAACTCGTCTCAATCTCTGACAACTAATCAGTGGTTTTCTGTGTGTTTGTTCGGTTGTTGCTTAATTGCAGTATCCTATTAATTTTTGGTGCTAATATTAATAAAAAAGTTTTGGTTTTACCAAAATCGTCTTATTGCAATGTTAATTTCATATGGAATTAACATGCTAGCTAGAAATAAGAAAAACAGCAATTTTAGTATTGTCATAGGTTTTGTAAAAAATTTATGGATGGTCTTTGTTTATGAAATATAATAAAATAAGATTGATGAGTAATGTATATTATCCTATTAAAGCAACGTGGGTATTCAGTTTTTGCGTACCGATAAAAAAAATGGTTGCATTATCCACAATGCCTTTTTAATACTTGAAAATCTTGAGAAATGCTTCATATCATTTATTGAAAAAATTGTTGATTTTTGTATTAATCTCTATTTTTACATATATATGTAGAATTTTGATGAGATAAAAATGTCTTTTCGATTCTTAGGTACTCTCCGTGATGAATATCAACGGGCGCAAACTCTCAAAACAAAAATGAATTCTTTCTTATATCAATGTCTAATAATTTAGTAATCAATAGCAGTTGACGAAGGTTGTAAATATTTGAATCTAACTGATGGAGCTCAAAATAAAACATTTTTCACCAAAAACTGCATTTCAAGGCATATCAAGTCTTCAGAATATTTATTATTATTGTCAGCCATAGTAATAGGTAAGTAATATAATACCTCACTCCATAAGTTCAAGGCCTAACCGTTAAAAACACATTAATTTTGAAAAACTATTCAAAAGTGATACATGTACTGGCTAGTCACTACATACCTTTTTTGCAGACATAAATTTATTTCCATTGTGCATTCTTCTGTAAAATGCGACTAATCACTGGAAGCCAGATTTTGAGAAGAAGCTGGGTGATCAAGTAGTTAGAAGCGCAATTCGTTCAATTTGACCATGGTTTTCATTTGTTTTGTCGCTACAATAAAATCGTTTTTATTCACTCTTCAAAAAATAACAAATGCAGCATCACTTAAGAGGTACCATTGCGTGGTTTTTGGCGTATACCTATCAGTCAAACCTCGAGTCAAACTTTGGTACCCTTTCATTTCCCCTCTGGAGCTCCAGCGATGACCAAACTTTGTAAGGTGTAAGCAGTTGTACATTCACTTCATCTTCTTTCTCTTTTCGAAGCAGATAAGTAGAGGGCAGCACTTCACGAAGTCTTTCACGAAATTACAGTTTTACCCCTTTTGTGATAATTTCTGGTATTTTTTTCACGAATATTTTTAAAATATATCAGTGCTTTGTTCAGAGTCCTTATCATTAATTTTTTTGCGAAAAACGAAAAGTTACCACCAAAAAAATTAATAATAAATACAATAAATCCTTTTTCCTTCTCCCAAAAAAATGTTTTCGTTCAAAAATTAAAAATATTACATTCTTCTATGTAGATTTTTGTTTAAGGTAATTATGTGAACACCCCATAAAAATCGGTGATTTATCAGAAGAATATTTCTAATTTCGTTTCAAACTGAGCAGCCACGTGTTGGTGTTCCCTCTTAATATCTCGATCCAAACCTCACTCTGTATCCCAAAATTTCGACATGGATCTTCTAAATTTTGGTTAAAAAGAGGCACTGGTGGTGCGATACCACTTTTATCTGTTTTTCTGTGTAATAATCTGTATTATTGTTTCACCTCATTAATATTTTCCCCATTTCGATCCTATTATACTGAATTTTGATAAAGTTATTCTGTTGATTGTTGATACATTAGGACACAAGAATATTTCGCTAAATTATTATGTGGGAGACAAGAAAATGATAAACATTTATAGCGTTCATTTCTGATAGAAACCAGCAGGAGGTCTGACTTGTATTAATTAGAATATGTCAGTGTTAATTTATTCAGTTCAATAATGTGAAAGTGTAATATAGTGTCAGTGAAAACGGGAAAAATAGATTACAACTAAATTCAAATACGCCCTTGGAGACTATATAAGTACAGGTTGTTTCCCAAATGGTGAATTCACATTCAAATGTGAACCTTGAAGGAGGTGTTAGGATCGCTCATTTTCTGTCGATCAAGCCATTTTTATTGATAACCGAAAATGGACAGTTTCCAAAATATTTGAGTTCTTGTGTTTTTGAAAAAATTTCTCACCATACTTCATTTTTCGTCAATTTTTTCTACATTGACCTAAGTTTGATTTGAATTTTGTATTATTTTCTTCAGAAAAAAGGATATGATATGTATGAAAATAGCAAAACTATGCTGTTTTAGATGTTGAATAAGTATAAGTATGATTTGAAAGTTGATATATGTGGAAAAGAATAGTTAATTTCTAATATAAATTTGCCTGTAACTTTCAAATTCCGTAATTCATGTATGACGAAATTATTTTGAAAACGTAGTCATTAAGGTGAAAATGTTCTTCATCCGTTAACAGGATGTTGGGTTTGTAACCACTGGATTCACAAATTTTAACCTCTGAATGCCATCTAAAGGTTCCAATCCTCGAACCACTTGAATTGTATAGGGGTTCAACTTTGAATCTTCGTGCAAAATTAATGAAGAGGTCGGGATCATCATGGACAGACTGATTGACCCAGTCCACGTTCTCATTAACCTTGGGCGCTCAGATTTTGGTTTATCTAGTGTCAACCAGTCTCCTAAAACATTTTACCCATCTCCGAATTAGTGCAATGCTTGCCTCATCATTGAGATAATGAAACATCGAATATTGGAGAAATGTCTTCTCGATTTAGTCGCAGAATTGGCCTTTGAATAAAATTCGCATACGCATAACGCGTGATCCGCTTCCGAGAAACGCTTCATATCTACTAAATTCCAAAGATCCAGGCTACCTATTGACATTACGCAGTAAGCTAAACACATATAAACCTTCTTTTTAGACTCCTTGTACTTGTTACTTGATATTAGTTAGGTGTTATTTGTGATTTGATGCTGCATAAATGCTTCAACGCCGAAATTAATAATGTTATGTTTTGCAACAAATATCCTCTGAAATGGACGCCAATGGTTAAGCACCGATCGAATTGTGCATTCTGAAGGGAAAGTAAAAACACGTGGATTCTTGGCAGGCCTCTATCCACGCAACACATGTCGAATTTATCATGCACTGAAAATTATTAAGTATGAATAATAAAAAACTCTATTCGACCGGAGTCCGAATAGCGAAAAAAGAGGATGTGTGAGGAATAGTAATGTGAGACCAGGCTTCATTTATATTCTTCTTCAACCATTAACGCCCAAAGATATTCTACCTCATAACTTCCACTGAATAGTTTACAGAATGGAAGCGTACAAGCAATGATTCCAAGAGATAAGAAAGCGTATAGTCTTTATTCTCATTCTTGATAGTCAACCGTAGAGTTCTTGAAGGGAGGCAGACTATTATGGGACATACCATAAGAATGGAGTTGAGGAACTGGAAAATAATTTCAACTTGATGCTTTTAATACGACTTGCAGAAGAATATTTTTGTATAATGCTTCTTGAAATCACTGGTAGAATGATTATTAAGAAAGGAATGGTTTCCTCAGATTGTGTTGTGGAATGAATGATTATTCAATTTTTTTTTAATCGGTGTTATATTTTCATAGAAGATTTGAGGTTTTTAGAGAAAAAATTTTAATCGCCTTATATTCGTTAGAATCTCCAATTCGAATCCATTTCCACATAATTAACATAAGATTGGGATTAAATGAAAACGTGTTTCGAGAGAACTTTTTTGACCTCTTTATTTCAATTTCAATCTGAAAACGATGCAATGAAAATCGAATGAAAACAAAATGGTTGGTCCTTAGAACAGAACTTAACTCGAAAACTATTTATAAGAACTATTTATATTATATTATATTCAGATACCTAGTCATACTATACCGAGTACAATACTAACCACATAGCTCAAGTGAACAATCTATATCAAGAGTCAAGGGGATCAAATTCAGAAAAAAAATTATCGAAAATTTGAGGTCATATAGACTTGGAAACATATTTCATACAGATGATACTGAAAATGAAATTGGAATTAATAAGTAGGTATTTTTGAATTGTTTCCATGTTCAAAACAGGTCGCTGGAAATTCAAGTTAAAAGATGTTTCCGAATTGATATTTATTATACAGGGTGTTTCCTAAACATGCGGCAAAAATTCAGGGGGTTGTTCCTTGGACTATTCTAAGAATATTTTGTCCTTTGATGATTTTTGTAAAACCTATTTGTTTCGAAGATATAGGGGAAACAAAATTTCAGATAATAACATTTTATTATGAAAAATTACATGAAAATTCAACTCAACCTACAAAAACTGTTGAAAATGACCACCTCTAGCCAGCATACAAGCATCCAATCTTCTCCTCATTGACTGCCGAACCCTTTCAAAAACACCAGGATCATTTCTTATTAAGTTACACCCAGCAATGATCCGATTTCGCAAGTCTTCCACATTTTCTACTGGAGTGGTATAAACTAATGATTTTAGATGGCCCCATAGTCAAAAAACTGGCCGTTTTTAGTAATTGGAATGTTGTTAAACAAATTTAAAAATAAATTGTACCTACTTAGTAAACACAGTGCGGTACGCATTTTTATTTAAACTATTATTAATTTTAAAAATATGAAAAATGTTGTTCGCCCTGTATCTTCGAAACAAAGAGGTTTTTCAAAAATCATCCAAGGACAAAACATGCTTAAAATAGTCCAAGGAACAACCCCCTGAATTTTTGCCGCATGTTTAGGAAACACCCTGTATAATATTCTCCGAACGAATCAAACTTATTGTGATACAAAAAAAAAACAAATGTAGGCATATTTCACCATTGTTTATACTTAATGTCCATATACATATAACTTCTGAGTTGGGAGATAAATCATTCTGAAAAAATAATGAACATTCAAATGTAATTTGTATGTTGAAATGTTTCTACCTAATGTGGAAAGTTATGATTTTCAATACGAGATTGCTATTGGCGGCTATTGGTGCAAGCAATCGATTGAGGAACCATACCTTCCTCTCAAGGAAGGAACATTCTTTCTACAACCGTATCATAAAATTTGAGAAAAAACTGATGAATAATTTATTCAATTCAGTAACAGAAATGTGAGATATATCTCGTATATATAATTTAACATTAATTTGTTGTAATTATTGGCAATAAAAATATTGAAGGTGCATTTTGGAAATTTATTGACGATGACATAATTCCTTCTTCAGATCTCCAAGTCTTGGACCAGATTCAACACACTTTAAATGACTAATTGTAGTATTTGTTTGTTTTTTTTTTGATGAACATGATTCATTTTATTTATCCGAAGTTGAAGCGTTATTAGAGAGTATTATTTATTTGAATTTTTCACGTGTGTTTCTACCACAGCAGTCGATTTCCAAACTCCTAGACGTTTTATATTTACAATTTCTTCGCCTGAATCTACTAAGAAGATTGCTGAAGAACGCCTGAAACTATGATCTTTATAATTATAATTTAGGATGAAGTTGGCGTAAATAATTGCTGTTATATCGGTTGCTATTTTCCAATTCAATTGATGGAGTTGTGCATTTTCCCTTTTGATAATTTTTCGAAGAAGCGACGATGAATGGAAGTCCTGAGTTCCAAAATCTGTTTTCTGAATCCGAAAGTTTTATACTATGAGGTTTTCCTTATCTTGAATATCATCTAGGACATCTAGGTGGATATTCGTAATTTACGCTCTACCAGCAAACTCCCGCTAGTCCAACAATCGTTCAATTTGACCATAGATTTTATCGATTCCATTCGATTTTCGAACAGCAGCAAATGTAGCATCACTTAACTTTCAAAAAATGATGTCACTCTTATTCCGAAGCCTGTTACTATGAGAAAATAAACTCGTAGTTATGTCACTGGTGGTGCCATCTGTGAGGCAAACCTGAAACTTATAATTATAATACCATCTATGACTTTGCAGTAAATCATATCGTAATCGGAAATCGAATCAATGTTTGTATGATTATTTGTCGTCAAGTTTCAGTAATTTTATTTTTTTCCAATTTGATTTCCTAATATTCGGCTCAAAACTCACGAACTAAGAGGAGGACTGAATTTCCTGTGAATAGCTATTAGTGTTCCCGAAAAAAGATCTGTACTGACGTACCCTCATAAAAATATAGAATATCAGAAGCAGACTCAATATGCAAATAATGATATTTGGCCAAAATGCTTTTAGATGAATATCCATAAAATAAATAAATAACTACATATTATAAGGATCGAACGTGTATGTAATAATATGCATAACCTCTATTTTTGTAATATTGCAGCTCATATTTTCGAAATGAAATTTATTCACCTCTATTTCCTATGACATTTGCAACTACTTCGTTGAAATTATAAAGGTTTCTTCGACAGGTAAGTAATGGTCAGATCAATTGGATTCTTGTACTTCGGATTTGAAATTTATTCGAATCTAAGATTTCTCCATATCCTATAGGCGTGGATAATGTTTTCGAATTAATCTTATGTTCTCACAACTAGAAAATATCCGAAGGCGATTGTAATTATCATCTCAGATACATTAATACCGTTCAAGAGAACAGATTTTCCATATGAATATCTTCCACAATGAGTTCATTCACAGAGGGAAAAGTGATAGCCCGCCTATAAGTGTTTTTCTTGGGAAACATTTTCGTAAAATGAGATCGCAGCATGTAGTTTGTTGATAAATGATATTAAAATTTCTGTTCAGATTTCATCAATGAATAATGAACTGAACTCACTCTTAATCCTATCTAAAAACTATAACATAACTATGTATAAGGATTAAAACTGTGCAAATTTTCTCCCTAGTGAATTACGGCAATGCCTATAAAAATTTATTTTTCTGTTTGAGTATTTTCTCAACTAATAATACTTATGAAGTAATAGGCCGTTTTCATTGTTCAATGTTTCCGATATGAACCTACTTCTTCACAATTCAACCAGTTTCATTGTATTATTAATCAATTTCTGCAATTTTAAATATTCCCTAATAGGGGAGACCGCGGCTAGTTAGCCCAATTTATAGACTTTTTTTTTAAATCATATAAATTAAAATTGGCTAGTCAGCGAAACTAAGTTGACATGCTTAGGGGTTTAGCTTCTATAAAGTGCATCAAAAGAAATTGTAATTCACATAGTTCCAAAGTAAAAATCAAATAATAAAATAGTTTGTACTCTACAGATTTTTTTGAATTTTTTATTAAAACGTTGTAGTTCAGCCGTCTTCGGTAGGAAAATGGAAATGACAAGTTAGATGTTTCTTCCCTTTTTTTGGCACAACATTCACGAGTTGGATGTTAACGGCAAATGTTGAATTTTAATTATTTTTTTTACATTTTTCTTGTAATGAAAAATCATGCAGCCAGACATAAGATATTTGAACTATATTGGAATTTGATTTATATAAACATCCATCTATCTAACAATTTCAGTTTTGAAGTCAATGATATTTTTATGGTAGGTATATAAATTAATACAGGTCATTATTGTTTTATTCTCATTTTTTTTTAAATTGAACAACATCTTTCGCAAGTTGATCAGAGAAATTATAGAAACAAGAAATTAAATCAAATAAATATGTTTTTTGACCACTGAATATTATTGGATTGAACTTAAAACAAATATATCGATTGGGTATCAGCAGAACTTTTTTCCAACCCTTTTCGAAATGTTCTTTATTCATCTGAAAACCCCACTCAGCATACAAACAATTTAAAAGAGTAGCTCAATTAGTTATATTTCACATAACGACATAATTAAAAAATATACCTACCTGTATATAATTCAAATAAACTAAAAAAAAAATCGGTCAAACTTGCATTGTCTAGGAATGAATTCATTTTTTCCTTTGAGAAAACTATAATAAATTGGAAACAGTTCATTTGTTAATCCGTTACGTGGAACATACAACATCTTTACTGACGGGTGTAAAAAGCTTCAATGCACATTACCGAAGAGAGAAAAGTATATCCGAGAAAGAGATAACCGGGAGCTTCGAAGCAACGGCACTGTTCTATGAGGTCGCTCTAATACAGCGCTCTTGGACATCTATTGGTAGAAAGTTGAACTCATCATGTCGTGAGGAATCTAGGGGTGTGTAAAACTCTTGCACCAGGAGCGTATTAACAAATCGTTCTGGATGATATTGTTTCGAACTTTATCAGGTTTTTTATTTCTGCTTCCATTAACGAAAAATGTTGCATGAGGGTATAAATTGACATTTACCTATACATGAATGCAAATTTTCAACTCTGTTGAATCTATTGCCACTGCAAAATTTGGTTTTTGCTTTCGTTATTCTGCTTGAATTTTTTATGGTTCTGGTTATATTATCCACACGAAATTTTGCACTACGCTTGAAATAGTTACATTGAGTAATAAACATAGATAGAGGGAGTATACGCAATTTTTACATGTTCCCAACATGGTTAGAGTACGTTGTCGGATTGTGATATATTTTCAAATTAACAATTTTTCCATATCGTTATGAATGTATATTATATTGATTAAATATATTTATTTGGGCGATTCCCGGTTAAATATGCAAATTTGAATATTTGCAATCCCCTATTTTTCCTGATTGTCGAATTTATAAAAAGCAGAATATTTATTATTTTCTGTATCCAACTGCTGAAATCCAAGGTTTGGCAACTTTTGCTCTCCTGGTGCCATCGGTTGTTTCACGTCATTTCGCGCTTGAAGTTTGTTTTCTGAATTTCTGATATATTTATATTTATTGATATGATATATTTCGAGTCAATTTTCAAATATTGATTCACTATGGGACATAAGGAGTGCGTTCTTTGTGGAGAAATATTAGGAGAGTCGTATTTAATTTTCAAGACGAATCTTCTACAAGCAAAATCTCAACCTGATCGAATTTGTAATCATAGAAATACTGGGTATTTCTCATTCAATATTCTTTTTGAAGTTTCTTTGTCTTCAACAATGTAATCAGCTTGAAATTTCACACAGAATTCGAAATTTTTCTTTTATATAGGGTGTTTTTTTTCGAGGTATATAACTTTAAGTTGCCATTACTGTTGAAGATAGCGACTGATTTAACAGCTGACAAGTGATTTATTCTCAGTTTGGTTTGGCAATTCATCACGAATAGACTCACGCCTGAACAACGCTTGCGAATAGTGCAATTTCATTTCGAAAATAATGGTTCTGTGCGGAATACGTATCGCGCACTACGTCCATTAGCGATGAAGCGCACTTCTGGTTGAATCGCTACGTCAACAAACAAAACTGCCGTATTTGGAGTGAAGCTTATCCTCGAGTGTATGTCGAAACACCGTTACATCCAGAAAAAATGACTGTTTGGTGCGCTTTATGGGCTGGTGGGATCATTGGTCTGTACTCCTTCAAAAACGATGATGGCCAGAACGTTACAGTCAATGGTGATCAGTATAGAGCTATGATTACTAATTTTTTCATTCCTGAATTGAACAACCATGATGTCCAGGAGCTGTGGTTCCAACAAGACGGCGCAACATGTCACACAGCTCGTGCCACAATCGATTTATTGAAAGACACGTTTGGTGACCGCCTAATTTCACGTTTTGGACCTGTGAATTGGCCTCCAAGATCTTGTGATTTAACACCGCTAGACTACTTTCTGTGGGGCTATGTAAAGTCATTGGTCTATGCGGATAAGCCACAAACCCTTGACCATTTGGAAGACAACATTCGCCGTGTTATTGCCGATATACGGCCACAAATGTTGGAAAAAGTCATCGAAAATTGGACGTCCAGATTGGACTACATCCGAGCCAGCCGTGGCGGTCATATGCCAAAAATCATATTTAAAATGTAATGCCACAAGATTATCTTGTGGATAAATATAATTCATGTCAATCGAATAATCCATCGTTGTTTTATTGCAATTTAAAGTTCTATAGCTCTAAAAAAAACACGCTTTATCTACCGCCAGAATTTCAACTCCGTCGGTTTATTGGTCACGGAAATATTAGGTAATTTTATTTAGATATTTTTCTTGAATTTTTCATGGTTCTGATCATACGACCAACATAAAATTTTACATGGGGTTTGAAATTGTCATTGTTCAAAATAAATCAAGATATCAAGGTGAAATAAAAACTGAAAGATGGCGTAAAAGATGACTGAGAGAACTGAGCATTAACTCTACGAATTATGAATACTGTTCCACAAGGTTTCAAGAAATTGGACTACCAGCACATGGTTTTTTCACCCTGTATAAATAAGCTATCAACATTTTTAGACGACTTTTCTGGAGTTTGTTCTAATAACAATGAATCTTCAATTTGGCGTATAAGTAATTGAAATCGATCAGCCATCCGAAAGCTCTTGGACAAAGAAGTTCAGCAAAATTTTAGTTGGCTGAGATTTTTTGCCTGAGAGGGTAGATTGTTCGGAAAATAAACAAAAAATCGAAGAAATTAAATATAAAAAAATACTAGAATATTGACAATAATGGTTTCTGACTTGGACAACTCAATGAGTTGTCATTGTTTTCGGTAGGTACTTAGCAAATCATAAAATGTTGAATCAAGTATCATTACTTGAAGCTAGCTAGTTTGAATGCATGAAATAGGTATCCTCCTGCAGTCTAGACAAATCCATCAGATGCAGATATGAAAAATAATATATAATTACCTATTATCATCAGTTGTTCCAAAACAATTAATTTCAAAGACAATTAATTTCACCTCGGTAGGTAGGTATATCTATTCGGTCGAAAATGTATCTCGTTTCCACTGGTTCACTTGTTTTTCATGATGAACGCTAATAAAAACTCGAGGCTAGCATGAGTCGTTGTAATCATTCATTAGCAGTTAATCTAGATCTTTGAAAATGCATCTACAAATAGAAATTATTTCGTTCAACAATAAACCATGGAAAAATGAAACCAGACTATGTCAAACCAACCGATTCAAATGTGGTATTACGTTACGTAGATAAGATCAGGGCGACCCACGAATGACGTTGATCTTTCTGGCAGTGTTTGACATGGAAGCCATTTTTCGAATTCGGAATATTTTAATTTGTAATGCTAACCAATGAATGAAAATTAGATTACATATAACAGGTATTTATCGAGAAAAAGGGTTTCGAAAGCTTCTCTCGAAGCTATGAGAGCTAATACATTGGACACTCGTTAACTCGAACCTCGTTAACTGGAAATACTCGATAACTCGAATTATTTTAAATCGCCTTGGAAAAACCTGTCTAAGCCAAAAAAATTTACATGCATAACTGGTGTTTTGTGTATGTTGTGTGGCCTGTTTGGTGAAATTAGTTTCATTCATATTCAACTCGAATGGGCCATATGCGAAGAAGCGTTCTCTTTAGTTTATAAACTCCGATTATTATTGCGGAAAAGTGATTGTGCCAGAACATTGCTGAATGCTATTTGTGAAGACATCAGTTTTGAATTGACTATATCTATAGGGTGTTCCTAAATTGGAGGTACAAATGAAAATGACAGATTTCTCGGATCATTTCAAGAAAAAAGTCCTAATCTTGAATCCGCAAACGATTTGTTTTTGAGATACTGGTGTTAAACTTTTTTAAAGTTTTTCTCTCACAGAACCTTCCCTTCACAAGATATTTAACTTGAATTGATATTCCAATTTGAAGTTTTGATCATGTAATATCCTAATTTTGAATGCAAATCTACAAGGTGAATTTTTTCTGGAAGGGTGCACACTTCTTTCATCCAGAATTATTTTTTCATGAACCACTGGTATTCTAATCTGATTTTTCAGAGAGGAATGAAAATCTTTTCAGGTTATTTATTGACGAATTCACGATGCTTTCAGGGAAAAGAGTTGAAAATTTCATTCTCTTGACTGTTTGCCATGAGACACTATTATCTGATTAACTATGTCATGAATTTTAATAATTCGGCATACAATAATAAGATTGTTATGATATTATTAATGTATGTTTAGAAAGGATTATTGCTTGGAGAAATAAAGTGACACGATGATAACACATGTGTTGTACTCTGTAACTGACGCACGATTTAACTTAAAGAGGAATGAATTATTTTTTATTATAATACCTTCCACTTGATGATAGAGTGGGGATTCTTAAAACTTCAATCAGGAAACTACTAATAAGTCCTGATGTTGACCTGGAAGATCGGTGTTGTCGTTGTGTGGGTGTATATTTGTGGTAGGGATTATGTATCAAATTGCACCGTCCTGCCGAGTATTGCGTAGCATGTGGAGCTAACTTACGGGCTAGCAAAGAGTCACCATAACCATGAAACTATATTGACGATTCTTGTAGAAATCCAGATGCTGAAAGAATGTTGGTAATTGCTTCTTGTACCAATTTAAATTCATTAATCATTAGATGTCACTACTAACAGCGAGACGATTCTGAAATGCAATAAGCTGAACGTTACGGATTGAAAAAGTGAAATCAATACAATAGCAATCAATATTTAATATACAGGGTTAGAACTATTGAGGGGGCCACTACAGGAATATCAAAAACGGTTAGAAAGACAGGGTGGCTTGAATTACGAAAAAGTTGCGTTATTTAAGGATGAGTGTGTTGGTGTTCACAGATCCGAAATATCTCCAATGGTTCCCGGGATATGTCAAAAACACTGAAAATCGAGATTTTCTTTTTTTTTCTGTATAACTCATTCGTTTTTGGAGATGACTTCACGAAATTTGGTTTATAGCCATTATCCAATGCAGAGATAGGTACTAATGGTGTCTTCAGATTCTTTCTGTTTTCCATTGTTTCAGAGACGCGCTAGTCAGGTGATGATTTCTCATAACAACTCTTCAAATTTGCGTACCTAGACTCGATATTTTTGTAGAGTGTGATACATTATTGAATTTGTAATTTTTTTCTTTATCACCTCATAAGGAAAACCAATATGGCCATTAGAAAAAATTGACTATCGCGACTCTGAAACGATGGAAAACAGAAAAAAATATGATGACACCATTAGAATCTATGTATTGGATAATGACTACAAACCGAATTTCGTGAAGTAATATTCAGAAAAAATGACTTATACAAAAAAAGGAAATTTCGTTTTTTCGAGATATCTTAGATATCTTGGCAACCATTGGAAATATTTTGGATCTGTTAACACCAACAAACCAATTTCTAAATAACGCAACTTTTTTGTAATTCAAGCCACCCTGTATCTCTATTGGTTTTCGAAATCCCTCGTTAACTGGAAATACTCGATAACTCGAATTATTTTAAATCCCCTTGGAAAAACCTGTCTAAGCCAAAAAAATTTACATGCATAACTGGTGTTTTGTGTATGTTGTGTGGCCTGTTTGGTGAAATTAGTTTCATTCATATTCAACTCGAATGGGCCATATGAGAAGAAGCGTTCTCTTTAGTTTATAAACTCCGATTATTATTGCGGAGAAGTGATTATGCCAGAATATTGCTCAACACCCAGGAGATCATTCTTCGTTCCCATCAGAAGTAGCTTAGAGGGCCCTCTACGACCACCAGGAGCACGAGCAGGGTAAGAACGTTTTCTTTTCGGCCATTTCTTTCATCAAATTTTCCTTATTGTGTACTGGTCATCTCACGGATCACACAGCATCGCATATTACGTTAAACGTACACCCTTCTCTCCAATTGAAATCAAAGGAGGGTAGATAAAATCGCTAATTTAATTTTTTTTATCATTTTGTGCTATCCTTTATCGGAGCACAACTGGAAATGATTTTACGGATGTAAAGGGTGGTATTTTTAGAGCTATAGAACTTTGAATTGCAATAGAACAACGATGGATTATTCGATTGACATGAATTTTATTTATCCGCAAGATAATCTTTTGGCATTACATTTTAAATATGATTTCTGGCATATGACCGCCACGGCTGGCTCGGATGTGGTCCAATCTGGACGTCCAATTTTCGATGACTTTTTCCAACATTTGTGGCCGTATATCGGCAATAACAAATGTTGTCTTCCAAATGGTCAAGGGTTTGTGGCTTATCCGCATAGACCAATGACTTTACATAGCCCCACAGAAAGTAGTCTAGCGGTGTTAAATCACGAGTTCTTGGAGGCCAATTCACAGGTCCAAAATGTGAAATTAGGTGGTCACCAAACGTGGCTTTCAATAAATCGATTGTGGCACGAGTTGTATGACATGTTGCGCCATCTTGTTGAAACCACAGCTCCTAGACATCATGGTTGTTCAATTCAGGAATGAAAAAGTTAGTAATCATGGCTCTATACCGATCACCATTGACTGTAACGTTCTGGCCATCATCGTTTTTGAAGAAGTACGGACCAATGATTCCACCAGCCCATAAAGCGCACCAAACAGTCAGTTTTGCTGGATGTAACGGTGTTTCGACATACACTTGAGGATAAGCTTCACTCCAAATGCGGCAGTTTTGTTTGTTGACGTAGCCATTCAACCAGAAGTGCGCTCCATCGCTAAACAAAATAAAATGGAAGTAGTGTGCGATAGGTATTCCGCACAGAACCATTATTTTCGAAATAAAATTGCACTATTTGCAAGCGATGTTCAGGCGTGAGTGTATTCATGATGAATTGCCAAACCAAATTGAGAATAAATCACTTAACTGCTGTTGAATCGGTCACCGTCTTGAACAGTAATGCCAACTTAAAGTTATATACCTCGAAAAAAACACCCGTTATTTTACCATTTTTACCTCGAAGTCGAAGACACACAAAAATTGCCACTATAACTCGAAGACGGAAGTTAATTCCAAACCCCGCAGCACTAGTCGAAACGTGTCGATGAATCGAGCGTATTTACTGATGCAATAATTGCATCATGAGGTTTTATATAGTTTAGTTTTGTTTGTTGTCCAATTTTGTAAAGGCTGTAAAGAAAACATTGTTTAATGTTTTTTATCCTGACTCTTCCTAACTCCTTTTTGATTTAAAAAAAATTGTTTGTTGGAAATTTTATTATTTTACTACTGAGGAAAGATTTTTTTGTCAAAAAGTATGTCTTGTTTCATAAACTGACTTTGTGCCCCTACAATTTGGACGGCGAAATGTACGGTTGGCCGGCCTGGCGGCGGCCCTGACAATATACCAAATGAATTGACTTCTGAGTATCTAGCATATTCATAAGTTCTTGCATCCACCTGATGCTTTAGGGTTCTTCAGGCCTCCTCAAGTTAGCACAGGGTCCTCGTGTTGGATTACTCGAATGAGTCATCCCACAACACACCCGAACAACCTGTAGAAGTTTCATTAGCTTAGGATTGTTAGGAATTTTTTCCAGCAGACCCACCTTTTTTGTATTTGTCTACTGGACTAATCGCTACGTTCTTGACGGCATTTTTCGCACAATATTTGGCCAAGTTAATCGCTCTGTCAAGAAGGAGAAAATTATAATAACATTCGCCGAGCATCCATCTTGTGTCCGAGTTGGTGTTACTGAAACCATAGCGGTCTTCCTAATTGGTTATCAATCAATGAAACGATATCCATTTTTGGGAAACAGGTGCTGCGTCTTCGCCTCGTCAATTAGGGAGGTTAGGTTACATAAATCCATAATTCATTGTTATCGGATCACGTTTTCTAGTGCAGACCTGTCAATATTTGGGAATTAACTGACTATTCGATAATGCAAGAAAGTCTTCGGTTGTTTTTATCTTCGCACACACACAGACACACGGTTGTTAAAAGCAATGATGGTCTATTTTATTGAGGCATTTCACGATAGTAACATGTTTTTTTGCCAGGAACATTTCAATGACCCATCGGAATTTCTATATCATTGTTGACAGGCAATTAAGAACGTCCTCGTAGCCAATAGAAATAATTAGTTCAGTAATTATTTATTTGAATTTAGACATTGATTAAATTTTCAGTTGAAACTAGTAATGTAATTTTTCAAATGTTCCATTCAATTATTCAATAATTAACAAAGTGATTATGAAATAATAGAAATAATAAGAAACGGTTCTAGGTTTTTCGGTGACCGGTTGCGAAAGATATTTTCTCTAATTCTGTGGTTATTCCATTCATTCTTCCACATCTTGTAGAACAAAATCGTGCGAGAATATATCAGAAACGCACAGTTTTCATGGTTATATTTCATTATTATTTGTTGGTACTCCGAGCTTTCTGCCACGGCTTTATCTGTCAATTCATCAATTTGCCTTAAAGGAATTAGTTCTGCCAACCAACATTTTTCAATGCAAAAATCACTAAATTATATTTATGGAAATATTTCATTGATTTCAATGAAAATGCAATGAATTAGAGAAAATAATGTATAATACTCGTACAGAAGGCTCATTCTACCACTCGTTCATTCCAAAACTCGCCACTTCGTGGCTCGTTTTTGAATTTTGAACTCGTGGAAGAATACCAATGCCTTCTGCACTTGTATTATAAATAACTATTCTCTAATTCTGTGGTTATTCCGTTCATTCTTCCACATCTTGTAGAACAAAATCGTGCGAGAATATATCAGAAACGCACTGTTTTCATGGTTATATTTTATTATTCTATGTTGGTACTCCGAACTTTCCGCCACGGCTTTATCTGTCAATTCATCAATTTGCCTTAAAGAAATCAGTTCTGCCAACCAACATTTTCCAATGCAAAAATCACTAAATTATATTCATGGAAATATTTCATTAATTTCAATGAAAATGCAATGAATTAGAGAAAATAATGTATAATACTCGTACAGAAGGCTCATTCTACCACTCGTTCATTCCAAAACTCGCCACTTTGTGGCTCGTTTTTGAATTTTGAACTCGTGGAAGAATATCAATGCCTTCTGCACTTGTATTATAAATAACTATTGAGGCCCCCCCCTTTTTTAGAAGGAAATAAGTTTAGTTAAACCTACACTGAAAAAAACGAATCCCAGGAATTTACGGTTGAATGAATTCCTGTTGTTTAAACGTAACTATCATTAATACAAAAGAAAAAGACCGTTCTGTGCTCAATGTGTACTTGGAATTAGGGCTGGGAATCATGAATGAATGATTTGAATATTCGAATAATCATTGAATAGTTATTCGAATACTTGCATTTTGCATTATTCGAATAATCATGAATATTCACTGAATAGTTGAATAATCAATGACTACTTTTCTATTCATGAATAATCAGTGAATAGTTGAGTATTCACTGATTATTCAGTGAATAGTTTTCTATTCAGTGACTAGTTGGATATTTATGAAGTTACGAATGAAAGTTTGAACTCACTATTCAGGAATGATTAAAACAAGGTTTTGTGATTCACTACGGACAAATCGTTTTATTAATATTAAAATTACTGGAAATTACATAATATTGAAATTGATAGATACAATTGAATTAAAATTATAAATAAACTCCTGTCAGTGTTCGGAATCCAAACAAACAAAGTGTTATTCAAATTAGTACGTTGTCGTTGAAGAAATTGGCTAATTTTGATAAATAAGATTATTTGAGGAACGATTTTACTATTAATTGATAGACAGAAGAAACGAGATTAATGCCGTAAGTTCGAACTTGAGGTTCAACTAATAAACACGGCTTTTTACAAATTCTGGAGAATGATACAGGATTCACAGTTACTGGTATTAACCTCGTTCCTTCTATCTATCAATTAATACTGAAATCGTTCCTCAAATACTCTTATTTATGAAAATAAGCCAATTCCTTCAACGAGACCGTACTAATTTGAATGACAATTTATTTGTTTCGATTCCGAACACTGACAGGAGAACCAAAAAAGGCGGTGTGTGACGTCACACTAATGGAGCGTATATGGCGAGAGGCAAAACACCAAAACGATTATACCACGTCGCAAAGGGTATATTCACTCATCAAAACGCTCGGATTTTATTGGTTCATTAAAACATGAGTTCAATCACTGAATATTGACTGAATATTCATTGAATAATCACTGAATAATCATTGAATAATCACTGAATAATCATTGAATAATCACTGAATAATCATTGAATAATCACTGAATAATCATTGAATAATCACTGAATAATCATTGAATAATCACTGAATAATCAACGAATAGTTGAATATTCATGACTACCCATGAATAATCAAGCATGAATAGTTGTTTGAATGAATTATTCGAATAATCGAATAAATTTATGGATGACTATTCGAATACAAAAAGGCGAAAAAGTCCCAGCCCTACTTGGAATCTAACATGCCGATTCCGGTTAAAGTGACTTGAATTGGAAGAACAGGAAACACGGTAAGTATAGCAGAGACTAGGTACTCAATTTGTCAGGAGTATTTCCTGCTATATATTTAAAAGCCACGACTGTAAAACCTACGTAGGTCGGAACGCAACCGGAAAAAAGCACCTTACGACCTTGCAATGCTTCTTTTATTCATATAAATCATATTTGTGGTTGAAATAAAGGTATGATCAAAAAAACATTTTTTTGTTTTTATCTCATTACATTCATTTAAAAAAATTGTTTTTTCAATAAATAAATTTGATCTTGAGCATTCTGAATTTCTTATTTTTTATACCAAACCTATATTAGAAGTATATTCTCTGTTTACTGGGTATTGAACTATGGACCTATTATATATCTTTTATTATAGTTGTAATTCTAATATAATATACCTGGGTTATTCCTTGGTTTGTATCTATTCTTTTGTATCTATTCTTTTGCCGATTTGGGATTTGGTAATATCACGATATATTGCCTGTTTTAACCCAAGAAGTTAAAATAATTTTAGTTTCCGGTTAGTTCTATCGTGGAGCATTGTTGTAAGTTAGGGTACTTCCAGTCAGTATTTAAGAGCTATTTTGTCATTTTTGTGATGTATTTTGTCTTAAGAGTAACTTCGCGAATAGAGGTGTCTGAAATCAGGGGAGAATTTTCCATATATTCATTATAATAGATATATGGAAAATTCTCCCCTGATTCCAGACACCTCTATTTGCCAAGTCACTCTTTAGACAGAATGCATTACAAAAATTACAAAATAGAACTTGAATACTGAATTACCCTGAATTACAACAATGCTCCACGGTAGAACTAACCGGAAACTTCCTGTGAAATTTCATGGAAATAAATGTCAACTACACATGGAAATTACTGCCAAAACTAAGATAATTTTCAATAGAAAATGCAAGAAATTCCACTTGAATACTAGGTTACTTCTTTAATTCAACGGAAAATTCCTGTTAAATCGATACTACAGTTCCGTTATAAGTAAAGACGAAGTTTGGAATACAACTATCTAGTTTGTTCATTAAACAGGAAATTCCTGTTAAATCGAATGTAACGATCCTGTAAAAAGTCATGAATATTCCGGTTTTTGTCACAGTATTATATTCCAGTTAAAATGGCAAATTGCAATTTGGTTGCATAAACTAATCTGAAACTTGTTATTTTTAGAGGAATTAAACAACCGGAATTGTCACGAAAAATCAACAAATATTCCTGCTGTCGCTTATACAGGGTGTTTCCTAAACATGCGGCAAAAATTCAGGGGGTTGTTCCTTGGACTATTCTAAGAATATTTTGTCCTTTGATGATTTTTGAAAAACCTATTTGTTTCGAAGATATAGGGGAAACAAAATTTCAGATAATAACATTTTATTATGAAAAATTACATGAAAAGTCAACTCAACCTACAAAAACTCTTGAAAATGACCACCTCCAGCCAGCATACAAGCATCCAATCTTCTCCTCATTGACTGCCGAACCCTTTCAAAAACACCAGGATCATTTCTTATTAAGTTACACCCAGCAATGATCCGATTTCGTTTAATCTCTATTCCTTTACCATCTGCACTTATCAATTTTTAGTCGAAAAACTTGCTGTTTTTAGTAATTGGAATGTTGTTAAACAAATTTAAAAATAAATTGTACCTACTTAGTAAACACAGTGCGGTACGCATTTTTATTTAAACTATCATTAATTTTAAAAATATGAAAAATGTTGTTCGCCCTGTATCTTCGAAACAAAGAGGTTTTTCAAAAATAATCCAAGGACAAAACATGCTTAAAATAGTCCAAGGAACAACACCCTGAATTTTTGCCGCATGTTTAGGAAACACCCTGTATAGGGGGAATTTCCTGTAGAAATCATCGAATTCCTGTTGTATATCCTGATGAATTTCTTTGAGTGTAATGATGATCTCTAGATCATTTTTGAGGGTAGCATAAACAACCAAATTGAGGCTATGTACCACGCAAGGAACTAGTGTTTCCTTCAGTTGGCAGTGACCCCCTAAGCAGTGTTCGGACCCCTTTACGGTTTATGAGTTTATTATCGCTTTCAAGATGAGTACTTTAATTGCACTACGAGCTCGTCTTTGTCCGAGGTTTATTATTTTCCTTCATCGATCTCCTTTCTTGGCATCGCTCCTCATTTGCATTTGTGATTTTTGCATTCGTCATCGTTATCAAATCAATTGTATCAAATCAAATCAAATTTATTGAAATCAAATCAAATACATACATAAAACACACGGTAAAACGGCGGTATACACTTGTTTTCGGTTTTTGTATCATTCTCGTCACAAAATTTCAATATGTAGTTATCAAAGAACTGAATTGTTTTTTTTTTTATTTTTCGATGCGAATTACTCAGTTCACAGTAATTCGCATCGAAAAATTTTCTGGGATGTGTTGTACTATTTATTGTGTTTCATTCAAATTGCAAAATATTTGTGAAGACATCAGTTTTGAATTGACTATATCTATAGAGTGTTCCTAAATTGGAGGTACAAATGAAAATGACAGATTTCTCGGATCATTTCAAGAAAAAAGTCCTAATCTTGAATCCGCAAACGATTTGTTTTTGAGATACAGGTGTTAAACTTTTTCAAAGTTTTTCTCTCATAGAACCTTTCCTTCACAAGATATTTAACTTGAATTGATATTCCAATTTGAAGTTATGATCATGTGATATCCTAATTTTGAATGCAAATCTACAAGGTGAATTTTTTCTGGAAGGGTGCACACTTCTTTCATCCCGAATTATTTTTTCATGAACCACTGGTATTCTAATCTGATTTTTCAGAGAGGAATGAAAATCTTTTCAGGTTATTTATTGACGAATTCACGATGCTTTCAGGGAAAAGAGTTGAAAATTTCATTCTCTTGACTGTTTGCCATGAGACACTATTATTTGATTAACTATGTCATGAATTTTAATAATTCGGCATACAATAATAAGATTATTATTATTTATGTATGTTTAGAAAGGATTATTGCTTGGAGAAATAAAGTGACACGATGATAACACATGTGTTGTACTCTGTAACTGACGCACGATTTAACTTAAAGAGGAATGAATTATTTTTGATTATAATACCTTCCACTTGATGATAGATTGGAGATTCTTAAAACTTCAATCAGGAAACTACCAATAAGTCCTGATGTTGACCTGGGAGATCGGTGTTGTGTCGGTATACATCAGTGTATATTTGTGGTAGGGATTATGTATCAAATTGCACCGTCCTGCCGAGTATTGCGTAGCATGTGGAGCTAACTTACGGACTAGCAAAGAGTCACCATAACCATGAATCTATATTGACGATTCTTGTAGAAATCCAGATGCTGAAAGAATGTTGGTAATTGCTTCTTGTACCAATTTAAATTCATTAATCATTAGATGTCACTACTAACAGCGAGACGATTCTGAAATGCAATAAGCTGAACGTTACGGTCGTTACGGATTGAAAAAGTGAAATCAAAACAATAGCAATCAATATTTAATATACAGGGTTAGAGCTATTGAGAGAGCCACTACAGGAATATCAGAAACGGTTAGAAAGACAGGGTGGCTTGAATTACGAAAAAGTTGCGTTTTTTAGGGATGAGTTTGTTGGTGTTCACAGATCCGAAATATCTCCAATGGTTCCCGGGATATGTCAAAAAAACTGAAAATCGAGATTTTCTTTTTTTTTCTGTATAACTCATTCGTTTTTGGAGATAACTTCACGAAATTTGATTTATAGCCATTATCCAATGCAGAGATAGGTACTAATGGTGTCTTCAGATTCTTTCTGTTTTCCATTGTTTCAGAGACGCGCTAGTCAGCTGATGATTTCCCATAACAACTCTTCAAATTTGCGTACCTAGACTCGATATTTTTGTAGAGTGTGATACATTATTGAATTCGTAGTAGTTTTTTCTTTATCACCTCATAAGGAAAACCAATATGGCCATGAGAAGAAATCGACTATCGCCTCTCTGAAACAATGGAAAACAGAAAAAATATGATGACACCATTAGAATCTATGTATTGGATAATGACTACAAACCGAATTTCGTGAAGTAATATCCATAAAAAATGACTTATACAAAAAAAAAGAAAATTTCGATTTTCAGTTTTTTCGAGATATCTCGGGAACCATTGGAGATATTTTGGATCTGTTAACACCAAAAAACCAATTTCTAAATAACGCAACTTTTTGTAATAAAAGCCACCCTATATCTCTAACGGTTTCCGAAATCCCTGTAGTGCCCCTCTAAATACTTCTAACCCTGTCTGTATAATAATCCGAATTATGTTCAGTTTTCCATTCAAAAAACGTAGAATTGAAAAAAGGTTTCATCCTGAATCCGCCCATTTCTGTCCAGAGCTTTTTTCAGAAACTCAGAAAAGCAGCAATTGATCCAATTCCAATCAGATTTGAGAATTATGAACAAGATGTTTCGAATGAATTAGACTACATCTCAAAAATTCAGCCAATTTGACAGGAGGCCACTTTTCCTAATAAAGTGTGAGGTATCCTTTCGTTAATTATTTTAAAATATCATTTGAAATTTGAAATTCTAAAAAGCATCCCATCAATTCAAATTAAAACAATTATGAGCATAAATAATTACCTTCTTTTTGCATAATATACTGCTGCCTTCAGTTTTCAGATTTTGAATCCGAAGCGAGATTCCCTAATGAACGGAATAAGGCGAGACTACCATGTCGTAAAATAATAAGTTATAAATGCTGCCCATTTTCAGGACATTAGGAGCCATTCACACCGTAGGGTGCCGGTACAAGATCATTAGGTACCTCCCATGATATTAATATTAATGTCTGGCCGAGTGTATAAATCTAACGCCCTACGAAATTTTTCGATGTTAACATCCACTATTATTTTGATCTTACGATCCGTTTTTAATCAGTCCTAATTATTATTTTCGGAATGTGTTTTGATGATGAAGGATATAATTGGGAAAGCAGAGCTTAATTGGCTTTGAATTCACTGTGTCACCACCTCTCTGACATGATCGAGATTCAAGATGCTTGTCGACAATTTTTTTATGTCAAATTTTTTTTTACATAAAAAATGTGCACCTTAACCTGAAAAGTTATTCGTGATAACACTAAAAAAGGAATAGAGAATTACTGAGATGGGATTTAATGGGGTAGGTGAACTTTTCGGAGTGCGCAAAAGCCTAACAGGTTACATTTTAACCAACTACATAACTTGAAAATCAAGGTCATGAAAAATTACATACTTGAGCTTGGCTTGACTTGATTTCAGATATTTATTGCTTGATTTGATATTGTCGAAGCAGCAAATATTCTAGGCCGGCATTTTCTATTTTTTCCGAGAAATCTGAATTCCTAAAAGTACCTATTTTGATGAATAAATATATTTAATTTCACAGATGATTTTTATATCAAATTAGCTTGGGCGTGGGCGCATTCGAATTTAAAATAATGGTTCATCCGCATCATCCGATTGTTTTACTCAATCATCTTAAGAAAAAAAAACAAAATGTTCAAGCGTTTTATGCAATCGAAACTCAGCAGAAGAACCTGAAGCCGCAGGGCCCGCTATAGAGGGGCGGCAAATATTAGAGGGTGGCATTTTCTACTTTTTCCAAGAAATCGGAATTCCTAGCAGAATGGATTGGAAAAATGGCTTTATGCTTCACATATGATTTATAGTGATTTAATGTTTGTTTCTATTTCAAAAAAATGTTTATTTTCGTGCCTTTCATACAATAAGTTAAAATTGAAGTATTTTTTGCAAGGTTTCTTCTAATTTCATAATTTTTTTATTGATGGGACACTACACAATAAAACTGCTAAAATTCAAGTAGCTTGATATGATTCAAGTACTTGATAAATAAACACTTGACTTGAGATTGAAAAACTACTACTTGACTTGAGCTTGGCTCTAGACAAGTAGCTTGAAAATCAAGCCAAGACGTGAATCACTATGCCACACGAATATCCATATTGCTTGGAATTTGAGTTTTTATAATTTCCGGAATTATATAATTATACATTAAATAAAATTTAATGAACGAATAAAATCCGTGAATTTCCCATAGTTATAAATAAATGTACCCCTGGGACGTGGTATAATCGTTTTGGTGTTTCGCCTCCTGCCATATTGCGATCATTTCCATTGTAACGTTTTTAGACGTTCGCCAAAATAAAAGATGAGCTCAGTGAAATGTCATTCAATTTTTCAAAATGGAAAATGCAACGCTTAGCAGCGAGAGGATTGAGAGAAAATTTCAGGCGAAAAGACACAATGAAGAAATAGGAAACAGGGCAAGTGCTTGTATAAGGAATGGTGGAGGTCATGGTCATTGCATTTATTTTCTTTGTTTCTTTCCCCTTTCAAATCAAAATCTGCTGGAACAAAACTAGTGCCTGCATTCGAACAAATTTTTTTTGAGAAATAAAGAAGGAATTTGTAAAGTTTTTAAATCAATTTTGCCATACATAATATGTGGAATTCGAAAGTTGCAGGCAAATTACATTAGAAATATAGGTACTTTTCTTCTCTGAATATACCAACTTTCAAATCATACTAATTTTTATTCCACATCTAATACAGCATAGTTTTGCTTTTTTCATACATATCATATCCTTTTCTGAAGGAAATAATCCAATATTCAAATCAAACTATGCTCAACTTAAAAAAATTAACGAAAAATGAAGTGAGAAATTTTTCGAAAACACAGGAACTCAAAAATCTTGGAAACTGTAGATTTTCCGTTATCAATAAATATGGCTTAATCGACAGCAAATGAGTTATACTAACTCCTCCTTCAAGGTTCATGTCTAATTTGGAAACACCCTGTACAATAATATTGTATTCAAACTATAGACTTTGTTTTCAGAATAAGACAGTTGTTTGATTTGATTCTACAATTCCCTTAGAAGAATTTGTTTTATATATAGGTATAACATATGCTATCTATCATATAATACAAAAAAACAACTGGGGAATCAAGGCAAATATCCTAATACCTAAGTTGATTGATTCATTGAAGTTAAATGTTCACTAATACAAGGCAGTCTGACAGACGGCAGCACCTGCTACCTACCATTCAGGTGGGCGTTTAATACTTCTAATGGAGTTTATCAAGCTCAAGATTTAGATTCGGCTCTTTTCAGTCTGACCACTAGCTGTGCCATAGATCAATCAGATAGGCTTCTATGTCCCTTTTATCCGGCATGTTTATATCTGTAGAGGATCTAGGGACTCCTGTAATATTTCGTTGTAATTAAAACCACCTTCACCATAAAGCGGAAATTCCAACATGCTCAAATTCTCGTATATCCCGTTATATCACGGGTGCATTTGAAGTTTGAACAATTCCCTTAGTTATGTTAGTCAAAATTTAGGTGTATCCGGTTAGATCAGTTGCCTGATGGTCTTATTTAACGAATTTAATTAGAATGCTCTTGACATCGTTAATGTGGAAAATGTTGTGTTTTGATATAATCTGTTTGTTTTATTACACTTGGAAAAAAATGTTGAGGGGATCGAAAAAATTGTCTTGCTTCCTTCTTATCGAAGTTTTTCAATTCAATCAGCCATGCGTTCATTGTAACGTTTTTAGGCCCATACGGTATCTATATACGATCATAAGAAACGTTCAAAATTACTTTTTTCCTAAAGCTAATGTTAAAATGTTCTTATAGCAACTAGTGTTGAGCATAATCGGATGTTTTCAATAATCGGTTATTCGATATCCGAGCATTTCAAAAATCGGATGTTTATTCGAATAAAAATCCTCGTATGCGATATGACCTTCCATGCGTTAAAAATGTTTAAATATCGTCGGCAATAGCCAAAGATTCCCGAATACGTTGCGCTAAGTAATAAACTACACATTTTATCACTTGGTAGACATTTGGATCATTCAGTCACCGGGAACAATTCATTAATAAGCTGAATATGCGTCTTCGGGAAATCACTCTGATGCCTGAGATTTATGGCATTCATGAAATCTTTAAATTTTTTATTCCATTCACACCAATAATTAAGGAATACTTGAGTTTCTATTCCAAATTTATTTGAAACTGGAGTTGAAGTTTCATAAATTGTAAATGATATGCATTTGGCATGTCAGAGTGATCTCAACAAAATAAAAAATAATACAATTTCTGAATTGAAGTCAGGTAAGTACGAAGCCATCAATGAATTATGAGAAACTGTTATTCCTATAAAATAAAAGGGGATAGCTCTCATACATTTCAGTTCGAATGTTCCAACGAAAGTAATTTCATCTTGAAACGATTAATTATTTCCGAAAATAAAAATGCGTCCTGGAGCCAAAAAGTCATTTGTTTAGAAATACTTCAGCAAAGCTGATAATCAAGTGGCTGTGTTTCTATTTGGTGAAAAAATTCCCAAATCTTTCAGTTTCTACCATTCAACGCCGATAAATTCAAATATACTACACCTCAGTTTTAGTAAGGTGCTGCGAAATAGTCCCAAAAAAAAAGATCACCCACACACATATTCTTCGCTGATCAAGTCCAAGTTATTTTGTTATTCGTTATTCCTAAATCCTAATTCTTTCTCATTCCGATTGTCACGATTTAACGAGAATCGTAAATTAAATAATCGGAAATGTACACGAGGATTCCTCGTCGAGTACGAGTAGATACAGCATATGAATAACGAAATCAAACGAAGACTTTCGAAATGCGAGTCTCCGCACTGAAGTCTCCGCACTGAGTGCCGAGTATTTAGCGATGCGAACTTTTCGATGCTCGGATGTAACCGAGCATTTTAAAAATCGGTTAACCGAGTATTTCTATCCGAGGATGCCCATCCACTAATAGCAACTCTTTTGAGTAGATGAAGTATCACTTTAAACGCAAGGGTAGATGAAGTAACACTTTAATCGCATTGGTAGATAATAGTATATTCTAAAACAAGTTGCAGAATGGGCTCCTATTCCAACTCGAATGCGAAATTCGAGAACGAGCGACGATGTACCGAGTTTTCGTACGCATGAGTGTTGGAATTGGCTTCTGCAACGAGTATTAGACGATATTTTCTCTTTCAGTCAAGTTTTGTGAAATATTGTCGAAATTCAATGAAAAATTCAGATTATACATCCTTATGACTTTTGAAGTATTTTATCTTGGCAGTTGGTGTGACTGTTACGAAAATTGACAGATTACGGATTTTGAATCGTACGATTCGAATTTTGTAATAATTTAAAATAACGCATTGAATTAGTGAATTATGTCTGACGAAATCGATTTAAAACCACCAGAATCAAAAGAAATTGCGAATAAAGTTGCAAATCATTTCACTATCCAAATTATATTTTATTGACAATAGAAGTTTGATGAAATTTGATAGGATCGGATGTCGGTGTAGACAACCAGAAAACGAAAAATATAACTGATAACAATGCTGTAATGAGTTCATTACAGCACTGTTTTTAGGACTGTAATAAAATCATTACGATACTGCAATAGAGAATGTTTCAACTTTTTTTATTCAATTGAATTCACATCTGGTATCAGGTTTTCTTTTTCTTGTGTTAATTCTTTTCCGTACATTTCGTATTCGCTTCATACGAAAACGCAAAAATACTGAACACTCCGCATAAACCAGAAGGTAAAATTTGTTTTATATATTTCGTTACAAGGTAATTTCCATCCCTAGCAACACAGATGCAATTTTTGTGCTGAAAATTACAATTTTCTTTGGAATTTTATTTTTCACGTAAATTTTAATATAAAAAAAAATTGTACTGCACTCGACGGTAAAGTTGCATTATCTTCTCGAGCGTAATTAGCGTTTCGACTGACATCTCGAAACTAAAAGACACTCTCAAAGATGAAGTACAAATTTATAAATAACTATTATGCAAAAGCTCCAGAAGACAGAAAATTAAAAAAAAAATATTTGAAAGCTGTTCTCAGCTCAAATTAGTTCAACTTCAGTTCCACTCGCTTGTACCGATATTTGAAAATGATAATTAACAACCCAGCACCTTTGAAGAAACCCGAAGTATTATGCGTTCACAAGAAAAAAAATTTTCTTGGTAACATTGAAAATAATAAAATAAAATACAAAAAAGTTCCTCGAATTATGGAATGAATTAGCAAATGTCATACCATTTTGGAAACCTTATTAAAAGCGCCAACTTTCAAAGGTAATTTCTAAATTCAGCTATTAGTTTTTTTTTCAGTAGAGTCAGTTAAAACTGAGCTCATTTTGAATCTTCAGTTGGGAAAAATCTGACATTTACTTCCAAGCTGGAATTTTAATTTCAAGCTGAAGGTCAACGAAGCTGTATTCCGGATTACATAATAATTAAAAAAGTAAATATCTTAGACAGGGATGAAAAGACAGTCACATGGTGTTGATTTTCTCGATTTTTTGAATTATTGATATATCTCTGATAACTATCATGATTCAATTAAATGACAGTTATTCTATTTCCATTCTTTCATTATTTGAATAACAATTGTTTCTCTACACAAGTAGACAGTAGCTCCTTCAAATTTTACATTTTAAATAAAATAATAATATTCATTTGAATAAAAATAAAGTGGAAACAGAATACCTGTCATTTAATTTCGATTAAAATGAATTTCTATCGAGTAAAGACCGAGTCAATTCAATACTTAGCTAGTTACTGGTAGAATATCGAAAAAATAAAAAAAAATCATTGGCGTCAAAAGTCAAAAGTCAAAAGCGTATGAGTTCATTCATGCGCTAATTGGACTCTTGAAACCACATATACTTATTTATATACAGTTCTGCGGACTCCAAAGTTTTAATTCGTGAATGATCGAGTGCTCAAAAGCTTCTGATTTTATGTAAATGCTTGTCTCATTCGATTTTTTTTTTGAAATTTATCTTTTCATGGATACGCTATAAACATGAAATTTTACATGGAATTTGAAATTGTTTTGCCCTATGTATTGGCAGTAGGTACCTTTTTCAAATATTTAGATCTCTTATCATCAGGAAAACAAAATTTCGAACGGCCATATTAATAGAACCTGTAAACTGATTTTGCTCATTACCAAATTCAACCTCGACATTCTAGATCCAAACCTACATTGAAAATTTCAAGTTTCTAGGTCTCTCCGTACGAGAGCTATCGTTTTTACGGACGTAAAAAATTGAATTTGAAGACAGATTTAGAAGCAGTGAGTCGAACTTGATTGTTTGAGATCATCTCGGCTCAAAATTAAAAAAAATACAGGCATCGTGAAGAAATTAAATGGCGCTCAAAATGCACATTGAAGTTCACCTCAGCAGGTGACAATTCCGAAATAGAATCATCCACTTCCGTCGATTAAATGATGGATTTCTTTCATTTTAAGTTTGAATATTCAGTGGTAATCGATAAAGAGATATGCTAATCCAAGTATAGCCTAATTTATTTTGGTAACTTCATCTTTGTCATTCCCATGGCTTTTACCGTCTTACTTATACACTGCTTCTTAATGGAGGGAAGATTGTCGTAATATTTCCATGTCAAAATATTATGTACCTATTAATTCCGCATTTTAATTATTATTCATATGTTTTCAGCCTTATAATGCCGCTTATCGATTACAACGTTTTCGGTATAATGATACACATCAAGTTGTGATTGATGACACCACGCCTTGTATGGTCTTATTTAATTTATGTGGTGCTCTAGTAAGGCTTGCAAATGATATCCTTCCATGACCAAATAAGGAATAGATATGCTGCTATAAATGTGATAATAATACTATTCTCGTTGAAAAATGTATATTCGCAAAGATATTTCATTATTGGCTTTTTAGCATGAATAGAAATTAAGATATATCGAACAGGTGAAGCTGATGGAGACTTTCTGCTTATAATTTTCATTTATTTTTTTCCAAGTCCTTGTACGATAGATGTCCAAAATAATCTGCCAGTGGAAGTGGCACATTGCTCCATCGTCCTTCGCTCTTTAAAAGCTAGGGTACGTTATGATATCTCGAAAATTTTTACTTTACATGCGATTCGTGCACCATGTATTCCAATAAGGTGACTCATGAAGGAGCATTCATGATCCGAATAGTCACATCAAATATATTTAAAATCTGATAGTAGAACGTGAAATACTGAGAGGCACCTGGGGAAGCATAAAAAATGGTTACCGGTTAAGAAGGATTACCACCTCGTGGCTTTCCGCGTATCAGTCAAACCTTGTTACCAAAACTTTGTACGATGTACGAAGTTTTACATTCACTTCATATTCTTTCTCATTTCGAAGCAAATGAGTAGAGGGCATCACTGTACGACGGTCGATTTTTTTTTTTTAAATTATAGTTTTACCGCTTTTGTAATTCTTTGGTAGGTTTTCTCCACGAATATTTTGAAAATATATCAGTGCTTCATACCAAGTACTCATAATTTTTTTCTGCGAAAAACGGAAAGTTATCAAAATTTTCTTAAAATAACTAAAACTGTACAAATTGAGTAAACGGACAACAACTTGAATAACTAAATTAACATGAAGACAGACGTACGTTTCCGAATGTTCTAATACAATATTTCCTCATCAAGGCCTTATAGTTCAACAAAATTACTAAATTAACCAACTCACCACTTGTATATCTACTACACAAAAATTGCAATTGAAGAACTTCAAACTAACTAAACGTAACTGTTAGTTAGTTAGTTCAACGAAATTACTGAATTCACAAATTCACCACTTGTATATCTACTTCACAAAAATTGCAATTGATGCACTTCAAAATAACTAACAGTAACGTTTAGTTACTTTGAACTTCCTGAGTTGGTAACTCCCGTAATTTTGTTGAACTATAAGGCACTGACGAGGAAAAATTGGTAAATACAAAAATTCCGAAACGTACATCTGTCTTTATGTTAATATACTTAATATTCAATTTGTCAACCGTTTACTCAATTTGTACAGTTTTAGTTATTTTGAATTTTCTTTTGGTTGATTATTAATTTTGTCATTTTTAGAATAGATACAAAGTTGTCAATTTTTTGATATTGATACAAATTTTTTTCTATCATCATCAAATTATGTGAAAACCTCATAAAAATCGGTGGTTGTAAGAAGAAAAAATATATATATATTATCCATTTTGAACTGAGAAGCCACGTGACTGTATTCCCTCTATATTTCAAATTCAAAACTCAATAATCTGAAAATGTTGAAGGTGAATTAATCGTTTTGAAAGTTTGCATGAAGTGAATAAACTCACAAAATTTGAGCAAAATCAGACTGCTGATTCCCAACTTAGGGAGATCAGATATTCAAGCCAATTTTCATGAATCACCCTGTATCTCCGAAACTAAGAGTCTTAGAATATAAAGCAAGGTACATTTCTGAAAGGCCTGGATGACCTGCATTCACCACTAGGCTATGGCCAGTCACACATGTTACACCCTGTATATTCCTACACAGCATTGACTTCAAAGCCACGACTCACTTATTCAGAGATGCATTCAAGTCAAACTAGTTTGATTTTACTCACAAACTTGACTTGAAAATCAAACTTTGTATGTGAAAAAGTTTGACTTGACTTGATTTCTCTATCTTTAGGTATGGCTTGAAATCAAACTTCTTCGAACAGTTTGAAGTTTGAATATCATGCGCAACATGTCTAAACATATACTCTGCTTCTCCGCAAATTAGTTATGGGTTATAGGTTATAGCATAGTAAAAGGAAAGGATAGTAAGCCAGTGTAGTGCTTTTTTCGATTTTGTTGATGTTGAGCGCCATCTAGTTGTACTCACGTTTTACTCGAATTTTACTGTCAAAAATTGGTCCGTAAAGTGGAGCCCTCTGAAAAAATCGATGTTATTTTGAAGAACTAAAATATTTGAAATAAAATGGTCAGAAGATTTCTATATTTTGATATTTTTTCTGCTCTGTAATAAGCATTTACGCCAGTGGCGTGTATTTGTGATAACTTAATAATAACATAAAAATTGTTGGCAATGTCATGCGACCCCTTTTCAACCCCGCCACTGTTACTTCTCTAAATCCAAATCCAACTACAGTAGCGACCCCTGGTGACTATTTCCTTGCCGTCAAACGGCGGTTGGCTTACTATCCTTTCCTTATACTATGGTTATAGTTCATATTTAGAAGAATACACTTGGCTTGTACGTTTTTTTAAGTGTGTGCGTTGTACGTTGTGTCTTAACCTGAAATTTTTCTTGTAGCTCTGATTGTTAAGGACCCTCCCTCTCGAAAACTACGAGAGAAAGATCTGTAGACGAGGTAAAATTAATCAACGGGAAAAAGGAATATACAGATTTTTTATATTACGGCAGGCGATTCCAAAACAATGAGAATTGGAATGTGCAAATTATATAAAAATAAAGAACAACGGTATTAAAAGCCAATAGTGGAACTAGTTCTTCAACAACAATTGATAAAGAACCACAAAATATTGTATGAAGTAATATTTGTAACAAGATAAAACGTTGGATCCAAAATTATCAAAATAGTTGGACGGCAGCTCCTTTATACTCAAAGTTGAAAATATGCGGTTTGTTTTATTGTACAGTGCATCCCATTTTGGGTGAGACTGCCAGGTTTCTCGCTTGTTATTTAAGATAGAGCCTTGCGGTTTTCACGTTCCTGTCCTACTTTTTCGCGAAACTCAAGTTGGTCTAATCAGATTTTGCATAACTGTTTCCGTTCAAGAGATACAGGGTGATTTTGGAAATTGATACTTTTCAGACCCCTCCTTTATCTCCGAAGTTATTAGGAATAATGCTGAGGTAAAAACTACGTCTGAATCAGAATTTTGCGTAGAATCCAGTGGCGTACTAACATTTTTTTTTCGGGGTATGGTTTTGAAGATTCAACACAAACCTATATTTTTTTCAATGGAACACCCTATATATCATTACTTCGTTGAATTCGTTATTTTTTTCCCTTCAAAATAATGTATGACACTATATAGGAAGGATGGCCAGAAATGTTGAAAAAACACTAAAACATCAAATAATGATGATTTTTTGTTAATGAGCGATGGATTTTCCATAAGAAGAAAAGGATTAATTGGATAATTTTCATTTGTAATTTTTATTTATAGTAGAGTAAGCAAACAAATATAATACACTCATCACTAATACGAAAAACAAAACGTAGGTACCTACCTAATAGCAACAAATGAATAATAAAAAAATTCATAAACATTGCATAATATCTTACAGATTAAACTGTTCAAATTGCTGTCCATATTCCCTAATACATATAATATACTACAGTAAAAGACATAACAGTCTCGAAGAACTTCGTGCATCAAGAGAGGCAGTTTTCCAGGATTTACAAAACCGCCCTTTTATAATATTAAATACACTCAGGCGTATTGAAAAGTTTTGTCAATTATGTATTAGAGAAAAATGGACAGTAATTTGAACAGTTTAAGCTGTAAGATATCATGCAATGTTTATGAATTTTTGTATTATTTATTTGTTGCTATTAGGTAGGTACCTACGTTTTGTTTTTCATGTTAGTGATGAGTGTATTATCTTTGTTTGCTTACTCTACTATTTATAAAAATCATAAATTAAAATTATCCAATTGAACCTTTTTTTCATATGGGAAATCCATTGCTCATTAACAAAAAATCATCATTATTTGATGTTTTAGTGTTTTTTCAACATTTCTGACCATTCTACCTATATAGTATCATACATCATTTTGAAGGGAAAAAAATAACGAATTCAACGAAGTAATGATATATAGGGTGTTCCAATAAAAAAAATATAGGTTTGTGTTGAATCTTCAAAACCATACCCCGAAAAAAAAATGTTAGTACGCCACTGGATTCTACGCAAAATTCTGATTCAGACGTAGTTTTTACCTCAGCATTATTCCTAATAACTTCGGAGATAAAGGAGGGGTCTGAAAAGTATCAATTTCCAAAATCACCCTGTATCTCTTGAACGGAAACAGTTATGCAAAATCTGATTAGACCAACTTGAGTTTCACGAAAAAGTAGGACAGGAACGTGAAAACCGCAAGGCTCTATCTTGAATAACAAGCGAGAAACCTGGCAGTCTCACCCAAAATGGGATGCACTGTACTTATGATATTTATTAGCAGGGGGCTCTAGTGCTAGATTTCTTTTTTACAGCATTCACTTAATTTGTAAGAAGTACTGAAGTAAGAACATTACTTTTCACGAAGAATTTTGAGGTGACAGGTTGGAGCTGATTAAAAAAAAATTTAAATAATATATTTTCTTTTTGCTCCAAATTAATGTAGATATTTTTTGTAGCTTATTACTATCTTTAACATAAATATTTTACCCATTCAAGGTATATCGACTGAATAATAGTATATTCTAAAACAAGTTGCAGAATGGGCTCCTATTCCAGCACGACTGAGAAATTCGAAAAGGAGCGAGTTTTCGAACGAGTGTTGGAATGCCTTCTGCAACGAGTATTAGACGATATTTTCTCTATTTCAGTACAGATTTGTGAAATATTGTCGAAATTCAATGAAAAATTTAGGTTATACATCCTAGTGACATTTGTATTGTATCTTGGCAGTTGGTGTGACTGTTAGGAAAATTGACAGATTATGTAATTTGAATTTGCATCGTACGTTTCGAATTTTGAAATAATTTATAATTACGCATTGAATTCGTCAATTATGTCTGACGAAATTGATTTAACTCTGACAGAATTAAGAAAAATGGCGAATAATGTCTCGAATCATTTCACTAAATCCAAATTATATTATCTTGAAAATTGACGTTTGTTGAATTTTGATACGATTGGAAGTCTGTGTAGACAACCACAAAACGAAAAATATAACTGACAAAAATGCTGCAATGAGTTCATTACAGCACTGTTTTTACACTGTAATGAACTCATTACGATACTGAAATATTTTTCAAACTCTTTCAAATTAGTTTGATAGACAGTTTGAATTTTCAAACCTGTAACCATTGCCCACCAGGGCCGCCGCCAGGAGCGGCACATCGGACATTTTGCCGGGTCGCCAAATTGTAGGGGCGCAAAATCAGTTGATCGAAAAAACTTTTTGCACGTTCAAGAACTACGTTGCCTTTTTACTTTGGACTTATAAATAGAGCGTCGTACTTTTAAACAATGTAGTTTTTCGATTGAATCAACAAAACGTCGTTTAATTAATTTGGCAAGGTTATTTTAAGTTAATGATATAAAGAATAACAGAGGCTCCCTTGAAGAAAATTCATATTATAACGTTTTTCGGTAAATTAAGTCGGTACCTTTTAGAAAGAGTCAGTGGCGTAGGACTTGCGAATTCGTTACAATATCAATTAGGTAAACCAGGGCGGCGAAATTTTATTTTGCCGGGGCGCTAAAATGTATGGCCGCGGCCCTGTTGCTCACTTCGATTTGACTTGAATCATTTATCAGAAAGATTGACTTGAGTTTGACTCGATTTCAAGTCATACTCAAGTCAATCTCAAACATTCAAATCAAACTTTAGACTATTTTGAATCTTTTGGATAATTATTTTGTAGTTTGAGTAAAAAGTGTGTAATTCATGCAAAAAACACTATAAGTACATATCTCGGACCTTAACGACTACCGATTTCAGACAATAATTGGAGTTATCGGTGCGCTCCTCCTCCAAACTATTGTCTTCGATTGGTAAAATGTTCTTACCGTTCTCGATACTTAATATACTATAAACACCCATTATAAAACACAAAAAAGGGTTCATCTCATTTTGTTCACATTTTTTCAATTAATGAAATACGTTATGCGATCTCTTATGCACTTTATAATATCGATCGCGAAACATTCAAAGCAGGAGCCCTGAACTATAATATAGACTAATGAGCTCATATTTATATCGTCATAACAGCCCACGTTACACAAGTAGAATAACTGCGTAACATGAAGTATGTGAATTATAAGGGTGCTGCTATATGAAACAGCCAACTGCCTCCTTATGACTACTCAATGAATACAACTGACCTAGTGTTCCATTAGCATAACTCGTATAAGGAGTCGTTATTAAAAATTGTCCATCACAATGCCAATTACTTCACTCCCTTACCATTTTTACGTGTCTTCTGGTGGACGTAGAACTAATTTCGAAAATTACACCTTCCGCTTCCTGATCGTAATTCTGGTATTTACTTAGCACACTATCAAATTATCGAATTTTTTATGTTGATGACCTTATCTCTCGTCATAAAAGTTCAGAGAAGTGGTTGATATACGACTCAGACACATGGCTTGGCGGTATGACGATGGCTGTAAGCTGCTTCTGAATTCCGGTGGCCAAGATGAATCTAGAGATAACAAGTTTTATCGTCCACATCGTGTTCAAGTGAAAGGTAAAGGGACAAACTGACCTGGAGAATGTTGGATTATAATTTTTATTGGTTACATTATTATCGGGTCTGTAGACTAACTGTTTTTGAATTTTTCCCACAGTGTTTAATAGATACTGGAAAAATAAGGGAAATGGACAAAATCTCAACGGAGAACCCTTTGGCCGATTTTAGCAATTATTTTATGTAGTTTGATTCTTCGGGAACATAACTGTTCAGATGCTGTCCCCATCTATTTTATATATTTTTTTTATATTTCATTTTATTAGATACAGGGATTAACAACAAAAATTAATAGTAACAAATGAAGTAAGAATCACGTCCCTAATTATTCATACTGAGTACTTTGACAGGAGCTAGGACAGCTAGTAGTCAAAGAACTCAGTATTAATAGTAACAGTTTGGTTTTCGTCCATGATAAAAATATAATGAAGAACTTGTCAGGAATGGAGACAATGCTTTAATTTTTATCACAAGTTTACTTTTGCCAACGTTTCGGAGGCAATTTCCTCCTTCTTCATGGCTAAAAAACAAAGGAGATTTAACTTTCGTTTAATTATTATGAATTGAAATATTTAAATAATTATGACTGGTTTCTTACTTTGATTCTAATATGTTCCTTTTAGTTCAAGATGGGTAAGTTGATTTTTTTATTGCATATTGCATGTTGTTAATTAAACTGAAGGTAATACAGATCCGACCCAAAAAAAATTGGATAAGGGTCCAAATCACCTGAAAATCTACTTTGAATGATATTGTATGACATATCATTGAATTCAGCGTTAGAAGTTATTTCGAAAAAATATCATAAAATATGCAGGTCCGTATTGAAAAAAATGAGTTTGAGGGTGGCCCAGAGAGTACGAAACGTTGGATACGAAATCTGATTACGTCAAATTGAGGATAATTAACTATCGAATATAAAATTCCTGTAATATTTTTTGATAATATTTGAAATGAAGTGGAAAAAAATGAAAAAAAGTTGCATGCATAGAAGCATTATCAAGCAGTTCAAACAAATCGAGATTATCAGGGCCGGTTATTGAGATATCATAAAAAAAGTAAATTCTGTCATTTTGATTTTTCTTTTTTCCCCCTTTATTTCAAATATTATCAAAAAATGTTACAGGAATTTTTTATTCGACAATAAATTGTTCTCAATTTGACGTAATCAGATTTCGTATCCAACGTTTCGTGCTCTCTGGGCCACCCTCAACCTCATTTTTTTCAATACGGACCTGTATATTTTATGACACTTTTCGAAATAACTTTTAACGCTGAATTCAACGATATATCATACAATGTCATTCAAAGTTGATTTTCAGGGGATTTCGACCCTTATCCAATTTTCTTTGGGTCGGATCTGTAGTGAATGCAATTTATCAAAAACTGCTGTTAATAAAATAGTCAAGAGACGCGAATACAATGATTTCAAATTTGAATACCAAGCCTTGCAAAACTTATATCGTAATGATATCAAAATAAAGTTCGATTCTGGAACAAATGACAAATCCAACAATAGTGATTTCTCGCGAGAAGATTGGAAGGTATTCAAGAAGACGAAATAAGCAAATGTATAAGAAGTATGGGTTCCAGAACCGTTAAGTGCATTTTACAAAATGGTGGACATTTCGAACACTTACTTCATTCATTTTCATTTACTCGAATTCGATTTTTCTTTCATTAAATGATAATTCGTTTAATTATTATGAATTGAAATATGTAAATAATTATTACTTGTTTCTTGATTTGATTCTGATATGTTCCATTCAGTTCAAGATGAGTAAGTTGATTTTCTCATCGAAATGTATTGCTTGTTGTTAATTAAACACACATTTCGAACACTTACTTCATTCATTTTCATTTACTCGAATTCGATTTTTCTTTCATTAAATGATAATTCGTTTAATTATTATGAATTGAAATATGTAAATAATTATTACTTGTTTCTTGATTTGATTCTGATATGTTCCATTCAGTTCAAGATGAGTAAGTTGATTTTCTCATCGAAATGTATTGCTTGTTGTTAATTAAACTAAAGGTACCGTAATACAGATCCGTCCCAGAGAAATTTGGATAAGGGTCAAAATCATCTGAAAATCAACTTTGAATGACATTGTATGGTATATCGTTGAATTCAGCGTTGAAAGTTATTTCGAAAAGTGTCATAAAATATACAGGTCCGTATTGAAAAAAATGAGGTTGAGGGTGGCCCAGAGAGTACGAAACGTTGGATACGAAATCAAATTGAGGATAATTTACTATCGAATAAAAAATTCCTGTAACATTTTTTTATAATGTTCGAAATAAAGTGGGAAAAAAAAAATCAAAATGACAGAATTCACTCTTCTCATGATATCTCAATAACCGGCCCTGATAATCTCGAATTGTTTGAACGGCTTGATAATGCTTCTATGCATGCAACTTTTTCTCCAATTGACCGACCTTCTAACTCTTAGGCCCAGTTTCACCAAATGCTTTAATCTTGACTTGGCTCTTAAGTGAGGCCTTAGATCACGATTAATGTAATGTAGCGTTTCACCACATTCCAAAGCGCCATTTAATCGACCAATCGCGATTTAGCACTAATCGGCCATTTTTGGAGGATTACAACCTTTCAAGTTGAGATTAATAATTATTTATCAGTATGGAACTCTTGTCTATGTAATTATTTTTCCGGAAATTTCTAATTTTTGGGTCAATTTTATCAAAATATGACTATATGTATAGGCTCAATATTTCCCATTTAAAATACACGTAAACTTTGTTTTTGTGTTTTATGAAATTTATTGCAAAGAATAATTTATTGATATGTTTGATTGAAATATTATTTAAGAAGCAGTTAAACTTGTTAATAAAAATAAATAAGTTAATAAAATTACTAAATGAAATAAAACGAAGTAATTCCACTATATTATTTAATTGTTAGTAACAATTGTTTCTCCACATGTGGCTTCATCAGGCTACATTTCTGAACTGATAAGAGTACAGAGGTTTTCGGAATCTTATATAGGAGAAAAATTGACAGAAAAATATTCGAAAGGGTATCATAAATTACAAAGTTAACCTGTAATTACAACCTGTAAATTACAAGTTAACCTGTAATGATTGCCCAATGGTTTATTATTAACAATTAAATAATACAGTGGAATTACTTCGTTTTATTTTATTTATAATGAATTTCCGCCAAGTAAGGACCGAATCCATTAAATAAAATTACTTATATAGTTTTTTTTCCAGAATAAGTGGTTTTGTGAAATGGGATAATTTCTTTTTAACTTCTGCAAGTTTCCGACATTTCGAAGCACATCACTCGACATTTTCGGCAAAAATTAACTTTGTTTTTTGTTTACAAGATGACAAATGTTTTGAAATGTTATGAGTTATGAATGAATGACACCTGACACCTAGCGCCAATGGTGGTCATCACTGCTAATACGATACAGAACACTATTATAACTCTTTGTTCACAACGTTGCCAAATGGTCTGACTATTTAATCGCGATTTGGTTAATCGCGATCATCTTCGGACGGGTTGATGCATGGTGAAACGGAAAACACTGTTAAGCCTGCTTTAGTAACAAGCGGAGTTTAATCAATCTGGGATCAAGTGCTGTTTGGTGAAACTGGGCCTTAGGCCCAGTTCGAAGATGATCGCGATTAACCAAATCGCGATTAAATAGTCAGACTATTTGGCAACGTTGTGAACAAAGAGTTATAATAGTGTTCTGTATCGTATTAGCAGTGATGACCACCATTGGCGCTAGGTGTCAGGTGTCATTCATTCATAACTCATAACATTTCAAAACATTTGTCATCTTGTAAACAAAAAACAAAGTTAATTTTTGCCGAAAATGTCGAGTGATGTGCTTCGAAATATCGGAAACTTGCAGAAGTTAAAACGAAATTATCCCATTTCACAAAACCACACATTCTGGAAAAAAAACTATATAAGTAATTTTATTAACTTATTTATTTTTATTAACAAGTTCAACTGCTTCTTAAATAATATTTCAATCAAACATATCAATAAATTATTCTTTGCAATAAATTTCATGAAACACAAAAACAAAGTTTACGTGTATTTAAAATGGGAAATATTGAGCCTATACATATAGTCATATTTTGATAAAATTGACCCAAAAATTAGAAATTTCCGGAAAAATAATCACATAGACAAGAGTTCCATACTGATAAATAATTATTAATCTCAACTTGAAAGGTTATAATCCTCCAAAAATGGCCGATTAGTGCTAAATCGCGATTGGTCGATTAAATGGCGCTTTGGAGTGTGGTGAAACGCTACATTACATTAATCGTGATCTAAGGCCTCACTTAAGAGCTAAGTCAAGATTAAAGCATTTGGTGAAACTGGGCCTTATGGTTTAAAAGTGAACAATACAATCCCATTGAAAAAGTGGCCACCCTGTATTAGATTAGTTCGTCTATGGACTGGACCAAGAACCAGCCAGATGATATAATCCCAGATCGCGAATCGTGAGCGCGAGTGGGCGGCAGGCTGATCGACGGCCGGCAGAAAAACGACCGCACTACGTGGTGCGGCAGGTGAACCGCAGACCGGCTCCTTAATGAGACAGGTGGCGGCCGTGTTAATTGAACGCGTTGATCAGTTTCTCTCTTCTTCTTCGAGGGAGCCACGGGCAGATGACGGGCCGAGGACACCCCCGCGGCTCTTTATGCCGCCAAACTGCCACTTATTTGCTTTACGAACGACGAATTTATCGGCGCGCTAGGCAGCTTGTCGCTGACGAGAATTTAATTACTCATTTGAATTTTATGACGGTGGAATGGTCGAAACGGAATTTCAATTCTGGTAATGACGGAACGACAGCTAGTTTGGGGGCGTTTTACGCTTTTTGGATGCGGAGGATACGCTTAGGAATTGACCGACACGGTTTTTATACGTTCTTTGTGACCGTGCCTATTGATCGTGACAATCAATTTGAGAATTAAAGAGAAAGAATGTTTACATAGAATTAAATTCAAAAATCAACTAATTGAAAATGAATCCGAGATAGCCGATAAATTCAATGATTTCTTTATCGATAGTATAAAAAATATAGTAATGAATATCAAGAAGTATAACAGATATCTATCTAATATTGAAAAATATGAAAACTTTACAAAGGATCCCGCACATTTAGTATGGGAAATGGCTTTCCGTGAATTTGGCTGAATTTTTGATATGTTGTATTTCTTGATAAATTGATCAGAAGTGTCCTTAGCCACAAAGCTCAAAAATGGACAGTTTTCGAGATATGGAGCTTTGAAAATGGATTTTTTGCAATTTTCGGGGTTTTTGCTCATCAATCAGGGAGCTCTCATTTCTGGTTGGGATGGAATTTGGATGTTCGGCGGCCAGAACCCGACTGAGAAATGATCATCCTTGGTTATATTAGGCACCGCCATCGATAATTTTTTATACACTGCTCCACATGACTATGAAATGAGATACAAAATCCAAGATCTTCCATACATCTTTTCATGCCACAAGATGACGCCAGAATAATTCACATGACCGAGAAACGACATATTGTGAGATTTTATTAAGAGAGACCATAATAACTGAATCCTCATATATCTGATGTCCAATAATATCAAATATGTTAGTCAAAATGTTCATAACCAGGCACCGCGAGCTGTAATGGGGGAAAATGGGAAAATCATAATCATATATCCTCAGGGATAACAATTGTGATCACTATTGATGTCATTTACATATGATATGTGATTACATATGATATGTTTCTCACAAATCTCGATAATCTGACAATGGGGTGCCAATACATTTTCCTCAGAATGTCTCGAAATTGATGATAGCATCTCACAGACAAACGAATCCGTGAAAATGTCTGCAGTTTTGATGCAATATAGTACTATACGGGTAGAATATAGAAGTCCAAGTGTTGGAAGCTAACTATGAATGGAACTTCCTATATTAACCCACGAATTCTTGAAAATAATTTTTTTTTTCTATGAACTTTTTGAACTTCACACATACGAAAGAATACTATCTAATAATATGATCGTTGGCAAAATGAATGAGTAGATCAATCAAAAACAATATAATAATGAGAGTAACATTCATAATAATAATAACAATAATGATAATAAACAAAAGACAATTTAGATGCTATCATCAATTTCGAGACATTCTGTGGAAAATCTCTTGGCACTCCATTGTCACATTATCGAGATTTGTGAGAAACAAATCACATATCATATGTAAATGACATCAATAGTGATCACAATTATTATCCCTGAGGATATATGATTATGATTTTCCCATTTTCCCCCATTACAGCTCGCGATGCCTGGTTATGAACATTTCGGGTAACATATTTGATATTATTGGACATCAGATATATAAGGATTCAGTTATTATGGTCTCTCTTAAAAAAATCTCACAATATGTCGTTTCTCGGTCATGTGAATTATTCTGGCGTCATCTTGTGGCATGAAAAGATGTATGGAAGATCTTGGATTTTGTATCTCATTTCATAGCCAATGTGGAGCAGTGTATAAAAAATTATCGAAGCCGGTGCCTAATATAACCAAGGATGATCATTTATCAGTCGAGTTCTGGCCGCCGAACATCCAAATTCCATCCCAACCAGAAATGAGAGCTCCCCGATTGATAAGCAAAAACCCCGAAAATTGCAAAAAATCCATTTTCAAAGCTCCATATCTCGAAAACTGTCCATTTTTGAGCTTTTTGGCCATGGACTTCTGATCAGTTTATCAAGAACTACAACATATCAAAAATTCACCCAAATTCACGGAAAGCCATTTCCCATACTAAACGTGCGGGGTCCTTTCAAATTGCTCGGTATGAAAGAGTTGAAGCACATTATGATGTCTCTCAAAAACACATCAGGACAAGATGATGGTATAAATACAATGGTTGCGAGGGATGTGTTTCAAGCAGTGGGAAATAGGTTGCTGGATGTCGTCAATACGTCATTGGAAAGTGGAGTTTTTCCGGAGTGGAAAACATCGAAGGTGATACCAATACAAAAGGTCAATGGGACGTTTGTTTGTGAAGAATTTCGGGGAATAAATACGGTGCCAATGTTAGAGAAGGTGCTATAAATTGCGGTGTAACAACAACTCGTAGAATATTGTGATCGAAATAAAATTCTCACTAAAAACCAATCAGGTTTTCGAGTGGCTCATTCTTGTGAAACTACATTGTTGAATAGTTGTGACAAGTGGATGGGGGATATTGACAGTGGTAAGATGATATTGGTAGTGTTTTTGGACTTTCAAAGAGCATTTGAGACAATTGATAGGAAATTACTGTTACTTAAAATAAAAAAAACTAGGGTTATCTGGGAAAGTTTTTCAGTGATTTGAGTCATATTCGACAGGAAGGACGCAAAAAGTAAAATTCGGAAATTTTGTGTCATCAATTGGGAAAAATGAATTTGGGGTACCTCAGGGTACAAATTTGGGAACAATTTTATTTCTATTGAATATAAATGATGTAGTGAAATATGTATGGAATTGTAAGATAACTTTGTTTGCGGATGATAAGTACTATGATATATGTTTCTGGATATGATGTTGAAATTTTGTTCAAATTAGTTAACGAGGATTTGGATAGGTTGTTCATTTGGCTTTGCGACAATAACTTGAAAGTCAATATAAAAAAATCGAAGTATATGTTAATAGGTAGTGAATATAGGACACGTAGTACCGACATAAGTAATTTCAGAATTAATATTGATAAAGATGTAATAGAGAGGGTTACTAAAATGAAATACTTAGGATTGATTTTAGACGAGAATTTAAAGTTTCAGTTTCACGTGGATTATATCGCAAATAAAATGTCCAAAAAGATTGGTTTCATATCTAGAATAAGGGGTAAAATTGATATGAATACGTCACTGATGTTGTTTAGATCATTGGTACTTCCTCATGTGGATTATTGCTCGTCAGTTATGTTTAATTTAAATAGAGGTAGCATAGATAGGTTACAAAAAATACAAAATAGAGGTATGAGAATTATTTTTAAATGTAATAAAAGAACTCCCATAAGAAATATGTTAAATTGTTTGAAATTGATGAGTGTCAATCAAAGGATTATTTATAGAACATTAGATTTAATATTCGAAGCAAGGAATGAAATGTTACCTGAATATTTGAATGAAAACCAAAAATTTGCTAATGAGATACATAATTATAATAAACGACGTCGAGATGATTTTTACATAGAAAAAGTTAATACTACATTAATGAATAAATCCACATTTAGCAGGGCATTAGTTATCTTCAATAAACTACCTGAAAAGATCAAATATTGTAATAATTATAGAGCATTCAAAAAATGTTTAATGAGTTATATTTATGAAGAATTTAATTAAGTTAGTGGATTACATTTGTATTGTTTTCAATAGCCGAGTGCTAAATAAAGTTTATCCCCGACTTTTGCCTATACGCGTAGGATTTCTCCTCGCCGTCGGCTTCTCACTCCTCGCTAAGAGGAACATTCACTCAGTCCCAGATATTTAAAATATCAGAAGGGTAGAGCTCGGTCGTGTCCGGTCCTTGTGGTCCCCCTGGTTCTCGTCGAACTTCTGGTCCTCTTACATGCGATCCTTGGACCTGTCCTTCGTTTCCTAGGAATTTTCTCACCGTCCTTGCAGTACCTAAAAGAACAGCTTTTTGCATTATATTACATATATACTCACTAAGTCCTAGTTGCTTGATATTTCTCTTGAGATTTTTGGGTACTATTCCTGTTGTTGAGATGATAATTGGAATAGTTCTCGTTGATATCATTCCCCACTGGCGCTTTATCTGAAATTCGAGGTTCCTATATTTTGAAATTTTTTCGACCTCTTTTTGACGCATGTTGTTGTTATTAGGTATTGCTACGTCGATGAGTATTGCTGCCTTTTGATGTTTATCCACTAGCAATATATCTGGCCTGTTGTGAGGGACTGTTTTATCAGTCAAAACTGTACGATCCCAGTACAGTTTATAGCGTTCGTTTTCCAGGATGGTTTCCGGTCGGTACTTGTAGTATGGCACTTTTTCAGAATGAATTAGTGATAATTTAGTTGCCATTTCTTGGTGTAGTATCTTTCCTACTGCATCGTGTCTCTCTTTATATTCATTTCCTGCAAACATTTGACATCCTCCCGTGATATGTTGGATTGTCTCGTTCGTTGGACACCCATAACGGCATCGATCGTCAGTAATAGTTCGATCCTTTATGATATGTTTGCAGTAATTTTTTGTTGAGATCACTTGATCTTGGATGGCTAAAAGAAATCCTTCCGTTTCTGGATACATCGCACCTGATGTGAGCCAATAGTTCGACGCTTCAATGTCGACATGATCCTGGTTCACCTCGTTGAAATGTCGTCCATGTAGGGGCTTTTCTCTCCATCTTTGCAGTTTTTCTTGGATTGTCTGGTGGTTGTATGACAATTGCTCCTTGTGCATAATAGATAATATTATATATTATCAATAGCCGAGTGCTAAATAAAGTTTATTATTATTATTATTATTATTATTATAATTTTCGTTGTTGTGGGATTAGGCTGATGATTACAAGATCAACAAAACTTTAAGGTAAGAAATAATATAAATATGGCTATATTCAAGCGTGCTGTAATCTAGTCATAAATATTTCTATCGGGCGTCTGCATGTTCAAAGGTGCCGCATTCAGATCATAAATATTACGGTCGCGTATCGGCAATGTGCTTACCCCTTTTTTCGCGAGTTTTTGGCGATTCATCAAGCTTGTCGGTATTTCTTCAACAAACACCTCAAAAACCTCTCAATATTAATTTTCATTTAAGAAGGGGCAGTATTTCGAAAATTATTTAAAAAAAATAAATAAAAATAAAACTTTAACACCTTGTATCTTGAAAACGAAGCGTTTCCGGACATATATTTATTTGGACAATTATTATATTATGAAGAATCACCTCCTGGAGTTTGTCGAAGTACTTTTGAGTTACCCTATATTTGATACCAAAAAAGAAGTTATCTACATTTTATTGAATTAACTAAAATAACTTGATATTCCAAAAAAATAATTATCCTTAAATAACAAAGCAATAGACAATACACTGTAGAGATTGAAGAAGTTATCGATTTGGCGCTCACCCTTAAAAATATTATCATATGGCCCTGATGGGATCCCTTTACATTTGATCAAAAATTGCATTTTTACTTTAGCAAAACGAATCCACTCTTTGTTTAATATATCTCTTCAAAGGGGAATATTTCCCAATTCTTGCAAAAACAGTTTCATAACACCCATCCACAAAAGTGGGTCGCATGATAATGTTACCAACTATAGAGGTGTATGTAATCAATCTGAGTTACCAAAGATGCTTGATTGTTTAATATCCAAAAAATTATCCTGGGACCTTAAAAACATTGTTATCAGCGGACAATATGGCTTCTGCAGAGGTCGTTCTACAACCACAAATTTATTACTCTACCAAAAGTCTATTATAAGTGCATTAGAGAATAAATAAAACACATATCAAATAAAACACATATGCTTTTCAGCGTTTTTATTATTATTTTCCTAAATTATATATACAAGAATATTTACACGGAGAAATATACAGGATAGATAAATTTAAATTTTTAATTAAAAATTAGTACCTGATCTCTGGGATCGCACCTAATGTTTTTATATAAATTATAATGTATGAACAATATTGGGTGGTTAGTATAATTTTTTTCTAGAGGTATGTTGGGTCAAATAAAACACATATTCGCCTCAGGTGGGATACATTTTTTCAGGATTTCTTACGTTAGAGTAATGTGATGTATCAATTTATGTCGTATTCTAATATTAGTATTTTGTGAAGTAGTAGTGCCGAGGTATTTGGTTTTTTCAAGTTTTTTGGCAGTATATTTAAAGAATTTTATAGTATCGTTTTTAATTTTGTCCTGAATTAGTTCGATGTTTCCTGTTTTGTGAATTTCTTCGATTGGTGTATACCTTGATTCGTTTAGAATGATTCTAAGGAATTTATTTTGTAAGACTTGTAATGTTCTTAAATTTGACAATGAAGTTTTGCTCCATATTGGATCTGCATACAGGAATACCGGACGGATGCATTGTTTGTATATTCGAATTTTTGATTTTTTGCTGAGTTTGCTTCCCTTAGACAAAAGTGGGTACAGACTGCGAAGTAGTATGAAGCACTTCTGTCTAATGTTGTTTATGTGGTCATTGAAGTTTAATTTTCTGTCTAGGGTGAGACCTAAATATTTGACCGTGTTTTGTTTGTTTATTATTTGACCGTTGAATATTAGGTGATTTGGATTTGGTGCAAGCTTTTTTTTATGCGTGAAGTGGATTAGGGTAGTTTTACTCGTATTAATTTTGATTTTCCATTTCTGATAATATTTTTCTAACTCGTTCAAATGATTTTGAATGTATTTATTCACTTGATTGGAATTTGATGATTCGGCCACTATTGCAGTGTCATCGGCAAAAATTTTTAGTTTTGTACTATTTGTCTTTGGAATGTCATTTATAAAATAATTGAATAGTGATGGGGATAGTAGGCCCCCTTGTGGTACCCCTGCTCTTAATGCTAGTTTTGTTGAAAGCGTTTTTTCTACTCTTACCTGGAAAGTTCGATTTGTGAGGTATGAGTGAATGATTTTAATTAGGTGTGGAGGAAAGTTGATTTTAATAAGTTTGTAGATCAGACCTTCGTGCCAGACGGTGTCGAAAGCCTTTTCTATATCCAAATTAAGCATGGCTGTGATTTTATTGTAGTTAAAATTTTTTGTTATTTGGTCAGTAATTGTAGCTAGTTGAAGTGTGGTGCTGTGCGATTCTCTAAATCCGAATTGTTCATCTATGATTTCGTTTTTGATGTTTTCGTGGTCTTTGATTCTGTATAGGATTATTTTTTCTAAAACTTTCGACATCGTTGGGAGGAGACTGATTGGTCTATAGTTTGATGCTATTTTGGGATCTTTTTTTTGTTTCGGGAAAGATAGCACTATGGCATTTTTCCAGCTTTCAGGGAAGTAGCATAGCTTCAAGCAATTATTAAAGATATAAAGTAGTTGAATTATGGCTTTCCTAGGGAGATTTTTTAATGTGCGATTGTAGATTTTGTCGTCGCCTGGGGCCTTTTTGTTTTTAAGTAATTTGATTATTCGTCTTATCTCCTCAGGGGAGGTAAGTACTTCTGGTGGAAAAGCGAAGAATTGGTTGTTGAATTGGTTTATTGTTTCTTTGACTGTATTTTCGGTTTGGCGGTCAGACATGTCGCAAGTAGAGTTATGATTTTTTGAGTACGTTTCAGCCAGATATTTAGCTTTACACTCATCCTCGAAGATTAATCCTTGAGGGCCGAGTAGTGTGGAGATTCCAAGAGAATTTTGTTTTAGTGAGCGCACTATTCGCCACATTTCGTCAGTGTTCGTTAGATTTTGCGTGAATTTTTCCCATTTGTGTGTTTTTAGAGAGCTTATTGAGCCTCTAACAAGATTAATTGTATCCTTATATTGTGCATGGAGGCTAGCTGTGAAATTGCGTTGTAGTCTTTTTCTTAGTTTGTTTTTATTTTTAATGAGTTCCTGAATTGAGGGGGGAATTTCTAAGTGATGATTGGACGGATGGGTTATTTTATTGGTTGATTGAAAAAGGCAATTTTTAATTAAGTTGGTGAAACATTGGATGCATTTGTTTATGTCTTCCGTTGAATTGAGTTCTCTATTGATAGTTATATTTTGATCTATTAAGTTTTTGAAAAGTCTCCAGTTAGTATAGTAAGAGGCTGTTGGTTTTGGCAGTGCTGAGGAATTAATTCTCGGAATTGTAGCCAATACCGGGAAATGATCTGAATCTAGTGCCTGGATTGTGTACGGTTGGGATATTTGGATATTGTTTGTTATCATCAGATCAATGGTTGAGGGAGTGGCTCGATGGGCTGGATGATAGGTAAACGAATTTCTGGGAAAGTTTAACACAAAATTGTTACTTTCTAAGTATCTGCGGAGAATTGTTCCGTTACTGTTATTACCTGCACAGTTCCACGAAGTACTTCGACTATTGTAGTCCCCGACTATTATAACTCTATTGCCTAGTCTGAAAATATAGTCTAATTCGCTAGTATCAATGGGACTTTGATGTCCGTTGTAGTAATTTACTATTGTTAAGTCATTTAAACGAATAGCCTGGGTTTCGGAATTTACTGTGACGGTTGGAATTTCAATCGGTTTTAAGTGTTTCTTATAATAAATAATAAGCCCCCCAGATTTGGTTTTCGGCTTATTTATGTAGTAAAAATTTGGTAGTTTAGGAGGTTTTCTATTGTTCAGTCTAGATTCCTGTATGCAGATTATTTCGACTTTTATTTCATTCGATAGAATTGCCAGTTCGTCAATTTTATTGAAAATTCCGTTAGCATTCCAAGTAATTATATTTATGTCTTTTTTAGGAGACTTAAATACCATGTTTTTCAATTAGGTTTTGTATGATTAGTATCTTATTCAATGGAGATGTGCAAGTTTGAATTTGGTTTTTGATATCTCTGACTAGTGATATTAATTGTGAAATGTTGCAAATTGAATTGAGTTCTTGAATCTCTTTTATTAAAGTTTGAAAATCGTCTAAGTTATTTTGGTTTGAAATTGGGGTTTCTATTATGGTTTGCTGGGTTTTTGGGGAGGATTTTTTTGCCATCTCTAGATATGACATTTGGTTTGTTACAGGGAGGTAGCTTGTTTTTTTCAAAGGGGGGAATTGTTTCATGTCGGGTATTTTGGGGATATTTTCTGATTTATGAGGCGATTTGTGTATTAAAGAATCAACATACCTTAGGATTATTGGACATTTTGAGTAGTTTGCAGTGTGTGGTCCATCGCAGTTAGCACATTGTATTAATTCACTATTTTTTTCTTTGATTTCACAGTCTTTTGTTAAGTGGTTTTTAGCGCATTTGACGCATTTCGGAATTCTATTGCAGTTGGAAGATCCATGGCCTAATTTTTGGCATCGGTAACATTGTGTTACAGGGGATTTTCTCGAATATTTCTGCCATTGAATTTTGACATGGTCTATCTCTTCAATTTTTTTAAGGTCTTGGATTTGGCAAGATTTTGCAATATTTACCAGAAAGGAGCGTGAATTGGGGTTTTTACCTTTCATTTTTATGCAGTCGATTTCATCCTGCTTTATTTTTCCACCCTTTGTGATTTCCTGGATAATTTCACTTTCAGTCATGAAGCAAGCGGCTTTCAAGACCATTTTCTTCTTCACTTGGTCACTAGGGGTATGGGAGAAATACTGAATATCTTCCTTTTTGAGAGCAGATATCAGAGCTTTATAATCACTCATTTCCTTTGTAGTGATTTTTATATCCTCTTTGGTATATTTAATCAGATATCTGCTTTTAATAATAGTTTTTAATTTTTGATGGAACTGGGTATACGATCCTATTTTTTGTGTGATTATCACGGGAGGGCATCTTTTTTGTCCATTGGTTGGGCTCGTTATTGTAGGTGTTGGGCTCGAGGTTTTCGAGTGAGTATTTTTTTCGGTCTCGAGTACTCCGAAAGAATTAGAAATTTTAGGTGGGTAAGTCTTGACGATTGGCGCCTTCGATGTTTTTTTGGGAGAAATGAACGTTTCACAGTCCATTTCTTCACTCCACGTGGATGTGAAAGCCATTGTTTCTTGGAAAGTTTTTACATCCATGTCCTTAAACCGCTGCAGGCGATTTTTAAGGTCGAGGATAACTCCCCTATGTTGTTGAATTCTTTTAACACTTTTAACACTCTGCACTTTGTCGCTTGTGAATACACTTAAACTCAGGTACGTCTCGTACGGTCGTCCTTAGAGAATAAACTTCAGGTAGACTCTATATATACGGACTTCTCCAAAGCTTTTGATAGGTAGCATCACAGTTTATTACTAGCAAAGCTCGAATCCATTGGATTTGAAGGAAATATCTTAGAGTGGATTAAATCCTATTGAAAAAAAATACGGGAGTTCACTGTCTGACCCTATCAAGAACCCCTCTGGGGTTCCCCAGGGATTTCATATGGAACCAGTGTTATTTAATGTGTTTGTTAATGACCTTCCAAATGTTATTACCAATAGTTCCTTTCTGTTGTTTGCTGATGATTTGAAGATGTTTAGAACAGTTCAATCCATGTCTGATACTAAGGCCCAGTTTCACCAAATGCTTTAATCTTGACTTAGCTCTTAAGTGAGGCCTTAGATCACGATTAATGTAATGTAGCGTTTCACCACACTCCAAAGCGCCATTTAATCGACCAATCGCGATTTAGCACTAATCGGCCATTTTTGGAGGATTATAACCTTTCAAGTTGAGATTAATAATTATTAATAATAATAAATCTCAACATTATTTTTCCGGAAATTTCTAATTTTTGGGTCAATTTTATCAAAATATATGACTATATGTATAGGCTCAATATTTCCCATTTAAAATACACGTAAACTTTGTTTTTGTGTTTTATGAAATTTATTGCAAAGAATAATTTATTGATATGTTTGATTGAAATATTATTTAAGAAGCAGTTAAACTTGTTAATAAAAATAAATAAGTTAATAAAATTACTTATATAGTTTTTTTTTCAGAATGTGTGGTTTTGTGAAATGGGATAATTTCTTTTTAACTTCTGCAAGTTTCCGACATTTCGAAGCACATCACTCGACATTTTCGGCAAAAATTAACTTTGTTTTTTGTTTACAAGATGACAAATGTTTTGAAATGTTATGAGTTGACGAACAGTGAATGACACCTGACACCTAGCGCCAATGGTGGTCATCACTGCTAATAGTGCTAATACGATAAAGAACACTATATAACTCTTTGTTCACAACGTTGCCAAATGGTCTGACTATTTAATCGCGATTTGGTTAATCGCGATCATCTTCGGACGGGTTGATGCATGGTGAAACAGAAAACACTGTTAAGCCTGCTTTAGTAACAAGCGGAGTTCAATCAATCTGGGATCAAGTGCTGTTTGGTGAAACTGGGCCTAAGAGTTTGCAGTCTGATTGCTAAAACTGAACTTGGCTAAATGTCAGAAAATAATTTTTCACGTAATTTCGAGACTAATGATTACAGTTACCAAATCAACGGCACCAATTTATCAGTGTGCAATAAAATCAACGATTTAGAGGTTATTTTCGAATAAAAAATGACCTTTAAGAATCACATAATTGAAACCTCATCTCGTGCTCGAAAAATGTTAGGCTTTTCTCTCCGTTCAGCGAGAGATCTGTCTGTCAACTCTTTCAAGATTATCTATTGTGCACAAGTGAGGTCCATACTTAGGTATAACTCTGTCATTTGGTCACCACTTAATGAAGTTGATATTGAACTCTAAGGCCCAGTTTCACCAAATGCTTTAATCTTGACTTGGCTCTTAAGTGAGGCCTTAGATCACGATTAATGTAATGTAGCGTTTCACCACACTCTAAAGCGCCATTTAATCGACCAATCGCGATTTAGCACTAATCGGCCATTTCTGGAGGATTATAACCTTTCAAGTTGAGATTAATAATTATTTATCAGTATGGAACTCTTGTCTATGTAATTATTTTTCCGGAAATTTTTAATTTTTGGGTCAATTTTATCAAAATATGACTATATGTATAGGCTCACTATTTCCCATTTAAAATACACGTAAACTTTCTTTTTGTGTTTTATGAAATTTATTGCAAAGAATAATTTATTGATATGTTTGATTGAAATATTATTTAAGAAGCAGTTAAACTTGTTAATAAAAATAAATAAGTTAATAAAATTACTTATATAGTTTTTTTTCCAGAATGTGTGGTTTTGTGAAATGGGATAATTTCTTTTTAACTTCTGCAAGTTTCCGACATTTCGAAGCACATCACTCGACATTTTCGGCAAAAATTAACTTTGTTTTTTGTTTACAAGATGACAAATGATTTGAAATGTTATGAGTTATGAATGAATGACACCTGACACCTAGCGCCAATGGTGGACATCACTGCTAATACGATACAGAACACTATTATAACTTGTTGTTCACAACGTTGCCAAATGGTTTGACTATTTAATTGCGATTTGGTTAATCGCGATCATCTTCGGACGGGTTGATGCATGGTGAAACAGAAAACACTGTTAAGCCTGCTTTAGTAACAAGCGGAGTTTAATCAATCTGGGATCAAGTGCTGTTTGGTGAAACTGGGCCTTAGAGAGTACCCAAAATAAGTTCCTGAGATGCTGTGGCTATAGCTTGAAAATTAATAGAGATGAATACCTAATTTTACCCACGAATGTTAGAAACTCTGAACTTAAACACTTTAACACATAGAAGATTGCAGATTCCTCCATAAGATTATCAATGGCTGTATCGATTGTCCTCAAATTGTTGAACTTATCCCGCTCTCAGTAAATGTTAGAAGAAATAGAAATAGTGACATTTTCAAGATTCGTTTCTGCAGAACAAATTATGGGCAAAATGAGTCTCTCAATAAAACAATGAGATCAGCAAACACTCACAGCAACAAACTTGAGCTATTCAATCCACTCTTGACTTCCTTTAGAAAATCTGTTAGAAGATTGTAATTATTATTTTTGTTTTTTTTCTCTCCTTTTGTCTGTATTCATCCTATGATTACATTAATGTGTGCACATGTATTTTTACTTTGTATCTTTCTATTTAATTGTAAATTGGCTTGCCGTTTAATAAATAAATAAATAAAAAAAATTAATAAATTTCTATTCAACTATTTCGACTTCGACTTGCAGGCCACATTCATGATACATCCTGTATAAACAATATCGTGTGGAAAGAAGTGCAATTCCTAAAACACTCAAGCTCAAGGCAATAGTTCCATCAAAATCGCCCTAATCCATTTCAACAATCTCTAACAAAAAAAAAAAGCGGAAAAGCTCAACCGAAAAATTTAATCTCAAATTACGGCACCAGCGATATTACCATAAACTCAAAAGTCCCTAGTCCAATCAGAATCCAGTTCCGATCTCCAAAATATCATTCTCTAACAATTAATCATAGTTTTATCATTTAGAAATCGAGTCACAGGTCATGAGCAAGTATACGGGAAATTTTCCAACTGATTCCATCTCGAATTCCAATGGCCAGTTTGCGTGTGAAGCCCGAACTCCCTGTATATTGGAGCGTCATGATGCATACTTCCGCTCGCCTACGCCATGGCATGGCCTGGCTCCTCCCCAGATCTCTATCCGATAGAGGAAGTTTATTTCACTATCAACGATAATTTATTTAATAGAATTTAGTAGTTTCTGGGCGGTCTCAAGGAACAAACTACGAATGAGAATGCGATGCAATAGTAATCGTAAAATCCAAGGGGAATGTTCTTGGGTGTACATTATTTCGTTCCATATTACAACCTCATATTGTTGCTAAACTGTACTTTCACGGCATAATTCTCTTGTTTATCGGTCAAGAGATCGTGAATATGGAATGAAACGTTTTCTAGTTGCGGAATTGGCATTTTTGCTATTGTAAAATAGGTAATTTTGTTTCATTATTTACCACTTGAATATATCGACAAAGCATTTTACTTTCCAACTTTATCTTCTGGAAATAAGTAACATCTGAAAAACACTGCAAATTTGAAAAAAAAGTAAATGAAAAATTGCCCTACATCATTTTTGTACAGAGACTTAAACATTCTTATTTCACTGAGTATTGAAACAACAACTTGAAAATCTTATACCTATTTAAATATTCATTCGAGTTATAACTTTAATTTTGAAAATGAAAATGAAATACTTTTGACTATGTCAGTCCCCAGACAGAGGTCTGGGGACTGACATAGTCAAAAGTATTTCTATCGCTATGTGAATGTTGGGAAATGTAATTTATTTTCAAGAATTTATTGCACTGAATTGATCAGACAAGATGCAACATTACCATCCCAAGACTGATGTAAGAAATGTAACTCTTAATTGTTGTAGATCTTAGCCAGTTATAATGCATTTATAATTTTGAGATTTATTTAAAAAGGTCATAATACCTATTCCATAAGAAATAAAAATATTTCGAATGGTTTGAAAGCTGTTTAAATCTTTTAGTGAAAAATCAAAATTGGCGAAAAAACAGTTTATTTTGATTTCAAGTCAGTATTTTGGACTGTTTGTTTATACGTCGTAAACATGATAAGATAACTACCGAACGAAAAAGCTATGGAAACTTGAAATTTTCAGTGTAGGTTCGCATCTCGAATGACGCGATTGAGTTCGTTAATGGGCAAAATCTGACCAGGGGTTCCGTAAATATTCAGTTAATGTCCGTTCATTTTGTGTGTCTATTAATTTTGAAAATGCAGATTCGATCGAGATGAAAACTTGTATTTTAATGACGATTAGGAAAAATGACGATTAGAAGCTTCATACAAAATTTCATGTTGATCGCTTGATCTGTACTAGGGAATCCAATCCCGCAAATGCGGGATCCTTCTGATATTCTGCGGGATCAATATTGCGGGAATTTCCATGCGGGATTCAATATTAAAATTGCTTATTAGACAATAAAAGCGCAAACGTCTTTTGAAACGTCTCAGAAAGCAATAAACTACTCATAAGTTACGAACGAAGATGCAACACTAGTTACTGCTGAAACTACACTACGATTCATGATCAGCAAATTGGAAAGTCATTATAACTCGACACTGAGTAAAGAAATGGTTAAAGCTTTATTTTCTAGGATAAAAGCCCGTTCATCAGTGACAAGTATGGTAGGTACCGTATTGAGAAAACCCAAGACCAATATCTGGAATTTCTGGAATAACAGTAAATGTCTATAAATGCCCAAGAATATACATTCGTACTTCATAGCAAATCAACATTACGAAATGAAATTAAAAGTTTGACTGACAGACTGCAAATAGAGACGTCTTTAGAAGACAAAACAAAATCCCAAACCGAAGACCATTTTACTTATGCTCATGAGGATAAAGTACCTTAATCTAATCTAGCAACGAGACGTGAACCATCGCCTTTGAATTTAGAAAAGGAATCGAATCATAATATTTTTACTGCTTGGGTACCAGAATCACAGGCTTCTTCTATGGCTGTAAACGAAGAAGAAAAGATAAAGCAACCAAAAATAAGACAAAATCGATTAAATATGATGACAACGTAGCAGCCATTCAAGGAATAATGACTCCACAATTCTGCACTACTGATGCGACAATGCAACAAAATTTCGTCTGTATTTTGGCTGTGTACTTGAGTATGTGATAATAATAAAAAAGAAATGATTTGTACTTCAAGTCTTTAATTTTAAAATTTGGTAAAACGTTTTCGGCTAAACAACCATCTTCAGTACCATTAAAAACAAAACAAAGAGTGAGTTGAGCAACAATTCGAGACTCCAGCATGCCAGCCACTTACTCGTCAAAAATACTTTGTTTGCACCATCAAAGTGAAGAGAGTAAGAGACATAACATAAGTTCTCGAAAATGTTGACAGCGAAGGATGCAGAAGCAATAACAACCACTCGGCACTCAGTTAAAAATGAAAACACGAAGGAAACATAACCTACGCGAAGGACGTCCTCAGTCTGAGATCGTGCGACCAGCTGAATATAAACAAAAAACAAAACAGTAACGAGGAATGACAAAATATAATACAATGTACGAACTGATTGTGTCAACAAATAAAAACATAAATAATAGTCATAAAAATAACAAAATAAAGGTATTAAGAATAGGGGAAACAAGGCACATAAAACAGGTAGGCATTTATTATCGCTTTCAAGATGAGTACTTTAATTGCACTACGAGCTCGTCTTTGTCCGAGGTTATTATTTTCCTTCATCTATCTCCTTTCTTGGCATCGCTCCTCATTTGCATTTGTGATTTTTGCATTCGTCATCGTTATCAAATCAATTGTATCAAATCAAATTTATTGAAATCAAATCAAATACATACATAAAACACACGGTAAAACGGCGGTATACACTTGTTTTCGGTTTTTGTATCATTCTCGTCACAAAATTTCAATATGTAGTTATCAAAGAACTGAATTGTTTTTTTTTTAATTTTTCGATGCGAATTACTCAGTTCAGAGTAATTCGCATCGAAAAATTTTCTGGGATATGTTGTTCAATTTATTGTGTTTCATTCAAATTGCAATTTATTTGTGAAGACATCAGTTTTGAATTGACTATATCTATAGGGTGTTCCTAAATTGGAGGTACAAATGAAAATGACAGATTTCTCGGATCATTTCAAGAAAAAAGTCCTAATCTTGAATCCGCAAACGATTTGTTTTTGAGATACAGGTGTTAAACTTTTTCAAAGTTTTTGTCTCATAGAACCTTCCCTTCACAAGATATTTAACTTGAATTGATATTCCAATTTGAAGTTTTGATCATGTGATATCCTAATTTTGAATGCAAATCTACAAGGTGAATTTTTTCTGGAAGGGTGTACACTTCTTTCATCCAGAATTATTTTTTCATGAACCACTGGTATTCTAATCTGATTTTTCAGAGAGGAATGAAAATCTTTTCAGGTTATTTATTGACGAATTCACGATGCTTTCAGGGAAAAGAGTTGAAAATTTCATTCTCTTGACTGTTTGCCATGAGACACTATTATCTGATTAACTATGTCATGAATTTTAATAATTCGGCATACAATAATAAGATTATTATTATTTATGTATGTTTAGAAAGGATTATTGCTTGGAGAAATAAAGTGACACGATGATAACACATGTGTTGTACTCTGTAACTGACGCACGATTTAACTTAAAGAGGAATGAATTATTTTTGATTATAATACCTTCCACTTGATGATAGAGTAGAGATTCTTAAAACTTCAATCAGGAAACTACTAATAGTCCTGATGTTGACCTGGGAGATCGGTGTTGTGTCGGTATACATCAGTGTATAATTGTGGTAGGGATTATGTATCAAATTGCACCGTCCTGCCGAGTATTGCGTAGCATGTGGAGCTAACTTACGGGCTAGCAAAGAGTCACCATAACCATGAATTTATATTGACGATTCTTGTAGAAATCCAGATGCTGAAAGAATGTTGGTAATTGCTTCTTGTACCAATTTAAATTCATTAATCATTAGATGTCACTACTAACAGCGAGACGATTCTGAAATGCAATAAGCTGAACGTTACGGTCAGGCAGCACACAGTGTATGCTACAAACGTAATTACAATCTCTTGAACATTAGGAGGATGTAGTTTTTGTTCAAATTTAAGTTTGTGTGTATGTTAAAATAATTATCGTTCATCGATATTTCAGCCTCAATATGAATATTTTCCAAGAAGTCTTATTTTGTGTAATTCTTCGTATTTGTCTGCAGCAAAATGCAACAAAAGATCGTCTCCTTAGAAGAGCAGGAAAAATTGATTGAACTTTTCGAGAAAAGAATCGATCATACGGATAATGAGATACTTACAATGAGATACTTATAATTGCGAGCAAGAACGCAAATTCAATCATCCAAAAAAGACAAGAATTAACTGTATTCTTGGAAGAAAATAAAATCGATATTTTTTTATTGGGTGAAACCTATTTGAAGCCTACCAAAGAATTGAAAATAAAAAATTATGAAGTGTATTGAAAAGACAGAGAACAAGGAAGAGGAGGAGATACAGCTGTCTTTGTGAAAAGAGAAATTGTAGTCACCAGTTTGGGTATCGCAAAGGACGCAAAGTGCATTCAACAATCCATCAACTGGAACTACTAACCAAAAGTATTAAGGAGAAAATGAACCTCTCTACAGACACTGGAGCAATATTCTTGGACATAGAAAAAGCATTTGATAAAATGTGGCATCAAGGTCTGATATACAAAATGAAGTTGATGAAATTTCCAACCAAACTTACGAGATTAATACAATCGTACCTGTCAAATAAAAAATTTAGAGTGAATATCGATAGTGTTCGCCAGGTCGATGATTGGAGAAATTGAAGCCGTAGTTCCCAAAAAATCGGTGATAACTGAAAGTTATATAAAAATCTAAAAGTTTGTTCTCCTGTCCGGAGATACATAAAGCGCTTGTTTTCAGATCACATCAAAAGTTAAACGCGGGTGATTCACCTCGATGGCCTATTAGAAGTTTAAGGAAAACTAATCATAATTTTGTGCTGAAAATTTGCATATTGGGATTTGAGACAATGATCTTTCCCCCTAAAATATTTTCATATCTCTACAACTTCCGGTTTTATAGGAAATTGACTATAACTTTCTTATTTCAAATGACACACCCAGTATATTATTACATGGTTAGATAGCTATTTTGATGACAATTTCAGCAATATGCCATACCTTGGATAGAAACCCAACGGTTTATGAGTTAATGGGATTCTTATGAAAAAATGGTGGCGACGAGGAATCGCATTTTTCTGAATATTTCTGCAGAAAAAGTTTTTTCGAAAAGATTTTTTTCATTTTCGATTCTGCAAATATGTAGTATTATTAGACTCTGTTTGCGGTTTCGATCAAAAATGTAGAGTGTGTTTATATCAGAAAATCATGGAGTTGGACTCAAATTCATCAAAACTCAAGATTTTCATTTGAACCTATGTTTGTTATTATTTCAGTCGATTCTACGTAATAGAAAGAGGTGTTCCAAAGTGCCGATAAAGTGATTCTTTGGGATAAAGGGATAATTAGATATAGTAGAAATAATATTATATCTATAGTATGATATTATTTTGTTACTTTAGGGTCCTAATAATTTGAGAAATTGCGATCAGGCATCAGGAGAGCCACCGATTCAATTAGAGTAGTTCGGAGCTTTCACGTCAGAATCTCATTAATTTTTACGTGATTGTTCAAATCAATTTGGCATTTTAAGCCCGTATGTAAATAATGATTGTGCCGACGACAGTCGGATCAGATTAAATTATTGAGCGTTGTGACTTATAATGGATAATCCTCCTAGGGGATATATCCCCCTTATCCCCCCACTTGGGTACGCCAACGCCTCTTCTCTTGCCTACCGATCGACTGTCTGCCCGAAAACCGTCCGAGTTTTTGTGCTTTTTTTCAAAATACCAAAATCTGACTGTCTCTTTCAAAGTTCATTCGGCTTGAAATAACCTTTTTCTTCCAGATGGGCATTCCCGTGAAAAAAGGTCTGGATTTTTTTTCCAAGTTTTTTTTTCTCACCCCTCCATATTGATATCCCTCAACTAACTTCGACTAATTAATTATCTAACACCCAATAAGTTACCTTCTTATGACGTGTGACTATGAGAATCAACTTTCCTGAAACCGATATTCCAATCATGATTTTAACCATAATTCCATAAATATAGAACGAATAAAAAGCAGCCATACTTATAGAGTCTAAGTACCAGGTCTGTGTATCGTTATCGGAAAAAAGACCCGTTGAAATTATGAAGTAGGTAGAGATTATTACATATAATAAATTCAATTATTCATTCTAAATAAAAATATTACACATTTTTCTGAGGTTTTTTAATTCCTAAATCACTATACATCGAGACATCCACTATACAGCACAATAAGACATCACAGTTGACGAAATAGTTGATCAACAGCACTTCATTGGTGGACATGGACCACATGCAGGAGGAGAACAGCAAGCAGTTGGGCAACATGGTGGAGAAAAACATGGAGGGTAACAGCAGGGGGAACATACAGGAGGAACAACTGGAGGGCAACAAGGAGGACAGCAAGCCACTGGTGGCGGCACAGGACACGTAGGGAGACAACGAGATACGGGAACAATTTTTCCAACAGGAACTAGCGGTGGGGGAGCAGGACATATAGGTGGCGGACAAGGAGCTGCTGCTATCAGAGGAATCACAGGAGGAGGTGGGCAACATGGAATGCAAGGGCCGCAAGGACCGCAAGGTTTCGGACAAGGTCCACAGGGTCCACAAGGTCCAGGTCCGCAAGGCCCACAAGGTCCACAAGGAGCCGGGCAAGGTCCACAAGGTCCACAAGTTCCGCAGGGTCCAGCTGGAGGTCCACAAGGGGAACAAGGTCCGCATGGAGGTGCAGATGGCAACCTGATGTAGGCTGGATAACACTGGTACTCTTCCAAGCCACAACCCGCGCAGCAATATTTCTTTCCTAAGTGCTTTCCGAAGGCATAGGCACTTGGTCCACAAGTTGGATGTGGCATTGTTAAACATGGGGGAGCACCTTGACATTCTGCTCTTCTACAGTCGTCTTGCAAACCATTCTTTCTCTCGCAATCGCAACCAATGTAAAGAATTCCAGCCCTCAACTCCACAGATTTCGATCTTGTTAATGGGTAGGTACAACACTTCGGTTTTCTATAACATACCATCATCTGTGGTGGATTGCATGGGACGCAGGGCTGTTCTGTTCGACATGGGTTGCATATTGGGACACATGGGGGATTGCATGGTGTACATATAGGTAGTACTGGTGGGACGGTGAGAGGGCAACAGCCAGAGGGGAAACATACTGGAACTGGATTACTTGGAGGAGGACAAGTACCGGGACAGCATCCACCGCAAGGCCCACAAGCTGGTTTACAAGGTCCACAAGGTCCACATGGTCCACAGGGTCCACAAGTCGGTCTGCAAATAGGTATGCAAGGTTTCGGTAAAGGGTCATAAATTTCAATTACGGGGCCTTGAATATGGGTTGGTACGCACGGGGGACAGCATGGACCACAGGGAGAACAGCATTTGTCATCTATTTGGCATACCAGACTCTTCAACTTCGCCAACAAGGATTTACGGTTTTCACATGGATCTGGACAACAGGCAACACCCATTTTTACAAGATGTACACGAAAATTTTAAAAAAATGGACTAGACAACTACAATTTTATGAAATAAACATCTAAAAATATTAACGAAAATTTTGAAAGCCGAACGGCAGATTAATATTTCATAATCATATCCAGGGAAACGTAAAAGTCTTTGTTTGTGTCAGAGATGACTTGATTTCTTTGATACTGAAATTCACATATTTTTGAATCTTTGCTTGTACAAACAAAAACTGATCTATCGGTCTCTCTTCCTGAGATCAATTATTATCTATGTGAAATTAATAATTCCCCCTTATTGAAATTAAGTTCTAAATCATTAAATCACTTTGAGATTTTTTGGTTTCAATCCAATTTTTTTTGAAATTTCAGCTAGCTAATGAATGATCATTTTCAGATTGAAACTAATTACTTTTCCTTCAGGTTAGATATACATGTACGAAAGTATTCATAAATTTAAACGAACCCATCAGGTTTGTGATAATTTTCTCTCTATTAATATAATACTGGAACTTGGCCATGTACCTATGCAAAACATCAATTGTCATCAACATGACAGAGTTGTCAGTGTCAGTGTCAATCCAATAGTAAACAAATAAGTGATGGAATGGAATTGAATTTGAAATTAAATACAAATTTACAAAGATAAGTTATTGACGTCTGTTTATTCTTTTCGTAAACCTTATCACAAAATTACAAATCATGACATCAATGTTTGATCAGTTCGAAAAGGCATCTATTAGATCCAAAAATAATAACATAATGGCAGAAATGGTAAAGTTTCTTAGAATACTGTGATATCAATTTAATTCGATTAATTCTAGAATACGCTGGATTATATTAATATGACTCTAGCAGATGATGTTCCTATATTCAGCAAAACTAAAAAAGATTTCACTCCAGCTTACAAAGTCACTCATGTAGTTCTTGAAAACAGATATTTGGTGGCAGCCTTATCGAATGGATCTATTTTTCGAATGCATCTACAATCACCGAATACTAGAGATGGTAAGTAAACAAAACATGTTAAAATACCAATAAAAAATTATCACCACAATTCTGCACCTGAAGTTACTTAGTTAATTACATTGACATAAATTGATTTGTGCATTACTTTTTCAGAAATTTCCCTCAGCAAGTTTACAAGTTGTCGGTTGAGTAATATTTTTCTAGATCCCACTGGTCATCACTTATTGATCAGTTTAGTACCTACATCAAAGGAAGTGGGTCCAGAATTACTTTATTTATCTAGAAAAACGAATAAGTTGAGAGCTACAACAAAATTTCGAGGACATGAGTTTACTGAAGTAGCTTGGAACAATTTGAATACATCAGAAAGCACTACTGGACCAATTTTATTGGGTGAGGAACTACTTGATTTCATAAATTAAAGGAACAGTGCAGTTGAATATTTTTTCTTTAATCAGGAACTTCTAAGGGTATGATATTTGAAACTGAAATTGTGCTCGATGGTGAAAAGTTTTTCACATCTGGATTTTCTTCAATAGAACAGTATTGGCGGCAGGTATGTATATGCTGAAAATTTCTTTTGAGTTTCTTTTGAAATATTTCAATGGTATATTTTATGGTTCTTGCTCTTTAATTCGTTTTCTTATGGATAAATTTATCATTATAATTTGAACTGTTCTGAAGTAACAATGAATATTCTGTGAATGTATTGTTAATTGAGGAGAGTGAATTTCTTGATTTTGGAGTTATGTTTAAAGTACCTTCAATCAGATCTCGTACTCCTGAAGAAATCAGTTTGAAAAAATGAAATTTATTATTACCATGTGGCATTCATCTTGATACTTTTAATATACATAATTTTTCATTAAGCTCCCCAATTATCTTCCACTCTATGGCAATAGGGAAGTTGAGGGATTGGTAAGTTACTTCAGATCTTATTCGTAGCACTTGGTAGATTTGGTTTAGCACAAAGCTTGGTATTCTTAGTCAGGCAGTTTGTAGATTAGTGGTGGTCATTTAAAAAGTCTTTCTGCATTATTATCACATGATTTCTGTGTGAACTGTGGACCAATTTTACTTCCAGTATTTGAAAATCTGCTTTTTATATGTGAGGCAGACAAGATATCTCTTTAGAAGATTTGCTTCAATTTTCTATGCCCATACTTTTCATATGTAGTGTTTTTTTATTTGGCTGTTGGTTTTATATATATTTCTATATTCTTCATATAATTCAATTGAGTTTTTTGATATAACATTATTTGAAGGCCTTTTAAATTTATGTAACATATTATTATCTAGAATTAAATTATGGCTTGAGGAAAATGTCTCAAATGTAATAAAATTGTTCGATAAAATATTATTTTAAACAATTGAACGATAATTCATTTTTACTTAATTAATTTTCACTCATTTCCAATAATTAATTCGAAAATTGTTAGAAAATGAATTTTTCTAGCCATTTTTGCAGCTCAAAATTATAAAAATTGAATAATGAAATGTGGCATAAAATCAGTTGTAGTTCAAAATTGTTCCTTTTGGTTCAAGAATTTTATTTTTGCTTTGAAAATTTCATTATTTGTTCGATAGATTAATTTTTGAGTTTATAGATTTTTTAGTGATAACAATAACTTTTTTTGAAAGTCAAACATTGAGATCAATGATGAATCATTAGAGTCATTGAACAAAAGTTACACAAGACAATAGAATGAAATTTGAATTGTAGTTGTTTTGATTACACGAAACAGTAAATTTGCAATTTTAATCACCATAATTACTCAATTACTTCAGTGGATATTATATTTCAAGGTGTTTGATATTGGAAAGGGTACCAATACTCCAATAACTGGTCTGGAATACTTTGAGATACCTGGAGCCAACAGACTGATCATTTTCGCAGCTACAGCTACCAAATTATATTATTTCACTGGTAAAGGAGATCAGGATGATAAACCAACTTTGCAGCAAGTTTTCAATAGATATCTCAACGTCCCAGAGCCTGAAACCTATATTGAGGTTGAGAGTAATCTGAGATATTCCAAGTTGAAATTTTATTCTGATAATTTAACTACACCAAATTATTTTGCTTGGATGACTGGTAAAGGAATAACATATGGAAAGGTTTGTATATTTGTCTATTTATTTCATCAAATCTACAAATAAACAGATGAAAAAATTTTTAACTTGATAATAGTTATTTATAATACAAGTGCAGAAGGCATTGATATTCTTCCACGAGTTCAAAATTCAAAAACGAGCCACGAAGTGGCGAGTTTTGGAATGAACGAGTGGTAGAATGAGCCTTCTGTACGAGTATTATACATTATTTTCTCTAATTCATTGCATTTTCATTGAAATTAATGAAATATTTCCATAAATATATTTTAGTGATTTTTGCATTGAAAATTGTTGGTTGGCAGAACTGATTTCTTTAAGGCAATTTGATGAATTGACAGATAAAGCCGTAGCGGAAAGTTCGGAGTGCCAACATAGAATAATAAAATATAACCATGAAAACTGTGCGTTCCCGATATATTCTTGCACGATTTTGTTCTACAAGATGTGGAAGAATGAACGGAATAACCACAGAATTAGAGAAAGAGCATTCCAGATGTGTGCTTTAAATTACTGTTGGGCATAATCAGATGTTTTCAATACTTGGATACTCGATAATCGAGCATTTCAAAAATCAGATGTTTATGTGATCGTTAAGAGTTTGCCAATTATAGCCAAAGATTCCCAAATACGTTGCGATAAATAATAGATTACAAATTTTATGACTTGGTGGACATTTAATTAGTCAATGGGGAACAATTTTTTACTATGAGCTGAATATGTTTCTTGTGGAAATGACTCTGATACCTGAGGTTTATGAAATTCATGAAATTCTTTATTGCATTCATACCAATAATTACTGAATACTTGAGTTCCTATTCCTTATTTATTTGAAACTGGAATTAAAGTTTCATAAATTGTATATGATATGTATTTGTTATGCCATGGTAATCTTTTGAAGCATTATCTGCTCAAAATAATAATTTTTATTGAAGATAAAAAAATACTAGCACATTGAGTGTTTCGAAGTCATAATATCAATGATATGGCATTTGAAATTATATCTTGGAAACAACAGAATTGAAAAATTGCGGGCTTCATAGCCGTGGTCTAGGTGATTTTTCACTAGACCTTTCACTTACTACTGTAAACATCTTCAGAGGTTTCTAAGTTGTGATTATAACTCGATGCCAGATTTCTCCAATCTGAATGTAATGTTTTGCAATATTTAAGAATTAATCTAATTTATAATGACCTCTGATTCATTTGTCTGCCAAGCGCTATTAAAATAATAAATAACTATTCTAGGCAATTGACCTAAGTCCTTCAGCTGAATAAGTTCAAATCACAATTATCAGGTTACAAAATATGTATACATGCATTTATAGTCTCTAAATTTAATAGCTTCTGATATTTTCTAGCAGGGTGCAGGTAGGAAATTTCCTATGGAGATGGCCAACTGGATCAGAATTGAATTATAGATTGCATCCAAAACCTCTTGATGGCTTCTCTGAGTGGTACCACTTTTTTTTATTGGATGGATTATGTAGGTGGTTTCTTCTTAACTCTTCTCCAAAGGAATGAAGTTTCAGCCTCTTCTATTAGCTTCCTTAAGGATTCTTTGCCGTTTGCATAAAGAGGATGACCAAATTCAATTATTGTTTTGTAGATTTTTGTTGCCGTTTTCATATCAGTACCTTGGTCCTTATATGTTAGGCATTTGAAATGTCTATTGATGGCATTTTTTCCTTGATGTTGGTGTGCAGTTTCAGTCTCAAATTTTTCTCTAAATGGATTCCCAGGTATTTTATTGATGGCGAAGGTTCAAATTTTTTATGGTTTATGCTATTAGGATTTTCATTGATGTTGAGATTGAATATTAGAAGTTGTGATTTTGTTGAGGTATGTGAATTATATAGTAATTCATAGTATCTCTTCTCAACTAATTTGCCAATATTTACCTTCTTGGAGACATAGTTCTTGTACCAGGCTTCTACTTTCTTTTCCATTTCCATGTTGAATTTTTATCTCTTTCATATTGGTATGTTTGATTTAGGTGGTGCGCGAAAACTTTAGTCCTTTCTTCTTCTGTTTATGTTCTTGATTATTATAGCAAGGATTGAAGGAATCTTACTGAGCAGTTTTTCTTCTATCTGCCTTATAATATATGTAGAGTATGAGTAATTAGTTCAAAAAATTTTGTTTTGTTTATAGCTTGAGTGTAACTCTACAGAAACCCTTTCTACAATAAAATCAAATATCAAGACCATTCCGTTTCCTAAACCAAAGTATGAGGATTATTCTGTTAGCCAAAAGTTTCCAATTGCAATTGTGGTAACAGAATTTCACATCCTATTAGCCTATGCTGATATGGTAAAAGGTGTTTGTTTATTGAACGAGGAAGTAGTTTATGAAGACAACTATAATGAGGCTTTTGGAAAACTAGTCAACATTCTAAAGGATTCGAGAACAGGTATTTATTCTACTCATCTTAAACCAGAATGAGAGAATTTGTTGTGTAAAAGATCGTTAAATTGCTTGTTGTGTTCAACTAATGATTGAGCAATAGTATCGAATATTTTTTCAATTCTAAATTGAAAGGAATAGAATTGCTATTGGGAAATTTTAAATTTTTTGATCTAAAGCAGTCATATCTGTAGTGCAAAAGGTGTTAATTTTCGAGCTCATTGTTATGGTGTTAAAAAAAATCTGATCAGCTTAATCCTGTTGTAATTTTATCTCTGTTGCATTTGAATGTAGTTGGATCTGTGCATAATCAAAAAACCTATTTATGATATAAAAATCCTGATATATGTTCTCCATATAATCTTATACAGAGTGGTCACTTTTTAATGGGATTGTATTGGTAACTTTAAAACCATAAGAGTTAGAAGGTCGGTCAAATAGAGAAAAAGTAGCATGCATAGAAGCATTGTCAAGCAGTCCAAACAAATCGAGATTATCAGGGCCGGTTATTGAGAAATCATAAGAAAAGTAAATTTTATCATTTTAATTTTTCTTTTTTTTCCACTTTATTCCAAATATTATCAGAAAATGTTACAGGAATTCTTTATTCGACAGTAAATTAGCCCCAATTTGACGTAATCAGGTTTCGTATCCAATACCAAGTCTTCCAAAAATTATATCATAATGCTTTCAAAATAAAGTTCGATTCCGTAATTTGTTTCAACAGGACAAATGACAAATTCAACAATAGTGATTCCTCGCGAGAAGATTGAGAATGTATTGGAAGGTATTCAAGGAGACGAAACAAGCAAATGTATAAGAAGTATGGGTTCCAGAACCGTGAAGTGCATTTTACCATATGGTGGACATTTCGAACACTTACTTCATTAATTTTCATTTACTTTCGAATAACCATTTGATTTTTCTTTCATTAAATGATACTTTCGTTAAATTATTATGAATTCAAATATGTAAATAATTATTACTTGTTTCTTGCTTTGATTCTGATATGTTCCATTTAGTTCAAGATCGGTAAGTTGATTTTCTTATCGAAATGTATTGGATGTTGATAATTAAACTAAAGGTACCTAAATGTAATACAGATCCGACCCAAAGAAAATTGGATAAGGGTCAAAATCACCTGAAAATCAACTTTGAATGACATTGTATGATACATCGTTGAATTCAGCGTTAGAAGTTATTTCGAAAAGTGTCATAAAATATGCAGGTCCGTATTGACAAAAATGAGTTTGAGGGTGGCCTAGAGAGTACGAAACGTTGGATACGAAATCTGATTACGTCAAATCGAGGATAATTTACTGTCGAATAAAAAATTCCTGTAACATTTTTTGATAATATTTGAAATAATGTGGGAAAAAAATGGCCTAATTTACTTTTCTTATGATGTCTCTATAACCAGACCTGATAATCTCGATTTGTTTGAACTGCTTGATAATGCTTCTATGCATGCAACTTTTTCTAAATTTGACCGACCTTCTAACTCTTATGGTTTAAAAGTTACCAATACAATCCCATTAAAAAAGTGGCCACTCTGTAGATAAAAAAAATATTCTATGAAAAACTCATCCGCCTTCATGGGAAACCCTAACAATTAATAGAGAACTGCAATAAATAACATGCAAAACAACTATCTATATTTTTTTAAGGTGATATATGGGTTATCAGTGAAACAGCAGTATTTCAATATAAAGTAACAAGAGAGGAAAGAAATGTTTGGAAAATATTCGCTGATAATCAACAGTTTGAATTAGCAAAAAAATATTCTAGAGGAAATGAAGTATGTTACAATCAGGTTCTCATAAAGGAGGCTGATATGCTTTTTGACAAAAAGAAATACGAACTGAGTGCTCAAATATATGCTGAAGCAGAATCAAGTTTTGAGGAGATATGTTTGAAATATATTCAAGCTGATCAACAAGATGCTTTGAAAATATTTCTCAGGAGAAAGTTGGATAACCTGAAGCCTTCAGACCAGACACAGATAACAATGATAGTAATTTGGCTAGTTGAACTATACTTGAATAGGTTAGAAGAAAAAAGATTGACAGGACAGGGAGATACAGTTGCTTATTTGGATATACAAAAGGAATTTGAAACATTCCTTGCTTTATCTGAAGTTAGCAAATGTGTCAAAAACAATAAATCCACAATTTATGATCTCATGGCTAGTCATGGAGATAAGGCCAATTTAATGAAATCGACTATTGTCAATAAGGATTTTGAGCAGGTAAATATTATGGAAATATTGGAAATAGCAACATTTATTTAATTCTTTGCAAGTTAGTACTAAAACTATGAAGTGTCCTCTCATAGAATACCTGTTCAACTTGAGTAGATTATAATTAAAAATTAATTTTTCAGTTAATCAGACAAAACATATACAAAAATAGCTTTCATGAAGCTTTGGATGTTCTTAAAAGTCAGAGCAATTATGAACTCTATTACCAATTCACTCCAATTTTAATTCAAGAGGTTCCGAAACATATGGTCAAAGCTTTGATAGAAAATGGAAAGAAATTGTCACCTGTGAGATTGTTACCAGCTTTAGTGAGTTGTGAAGGAGAACATCATTCAAAAGAGGTCATAAAGTATTTGGAGTTTGTGACTGAGAAACAGAAGAATTCCAATAAGTCTCTACATAATTTGTTGCTTTCTCTTTATGCCAAATATGAACCAAGTAAATTATTAGATTATTTGGATTCCCAAGGCAATGAACTTGGCATGGTATGTATATGAGAAGATTCACACATTGAACTATTATAAAGCTATGAAATCTACCAAATTCTCCTCATGCCAGTTTGTCAAATACTTTTCAAATGAGTTGTGACGAAAACACAGATAGAGTAAATATATACAAATTTTTTTTATTGGAAGATTTCTTTCATGCTATAAAGTAACACATATAGAGTATAATTCAATGGTGTTACTGTAAATAAAAAACGTAAAGGCTTTTCATTTCAGATCAATTTTGACGTTCATTTCGCTCTTCGTTTATGCCAGGAAAGAAATCTTATAAAAGCATGTGTCCATCTTTCATGCCTCTTAGGCTTGTGGGAATCAGCCGTTGATCTTGCATTGGAAATAAATCTAGACCTTGCCAAAGAAATTGCTAATAAACCACCTGAAGAAGACGTAGAACTAAGAAAGAAGCTGTGGTTGAAAATTGGTATTGAAATATTTGATGAATTAGAATTATCGGAATGATTTTGTTTTCATTCTACTCAGCATACCTAGTCTAACCACAAACATTCTTTCAGCTCAGTATGTCGTTGCTGGGAAAAATGACATTCAGAAAGCTATGGAATTCCTGAAACAGTGTGAACTCATAAGAATCGAAGATATTCTTCCATTCTTCTCTGACTTTGTGACCATTGAACACTTCAAAGAAGCTATCTGTAATTCATTGAAGGTATGCCTCTAGTTCTCATTCTAATTGTTAAGCTAATCTCAAATTGAATTTTCCAGGAATATAACCAACACATTCAAGATTTGAAAGAAGAAATGGAAGAAGCTACAAAGTCTGCAGAAACAGTGAGAGAGGATATAATGAAATTCAGAAATAGGTGTACATATGTTAATAGCTCTGATGTATGTGATATATGCAACATTATGATTTTGATAAGGCCGTTCTACATTTTTCCATGTCAGCATAAATTCCATTCCGACTGTTTAAGAGAGGAGTTGGAACCTTTGTTAGGTGAGTTATTATATTTCAATTTGTATTATATCGTTATGACTATTTTAATAATTCTCAATAAACTAATGATGTAGCCGCTAATAAATTACACCTAAGGACCTATAGAGAAAAAACACATTACATTAACTTGATCAATAAATAACCCAAAAAAAAAAAAAATGTTGTGAATTATAATTTAAAATTGTGTTAGGTAATAATCCAAAAAAACCTTAAATATTGGAGAATCATTCAATGTCTTGGCGAATAGGTTGACTTGATTCATTGAAATGAAGAATAGACATAACCAAGATGGAATTAATTAAGTATGATGTCAGAAAACATCAACTTATTACAAAATAACTTGATTTTGATATGGAAATGACAGTTCACACAGACTGTTTTGTACATTCTAAGATGTCTAAAAACATGGTGTATGCACTCGTCAATTTTTGAATGCAATGACATTTGACCAAAATAAGAATATTAGTTTTATTTCGTGGCGACGCCGCAAGGTCATACTGATCATTTCGATATTTTTTCCTTTGATTTTGATTGGATTAAAGATCATTAATTGAAACCTGATCCTGGCCAATCAAAAGCTATGTGTGTATGATCGTGCAAAGTCGTGAAACAAAACACAAAACAGTTACTAGAATGAATTCAAATATTTGAAATAGAAATAGAGTTTATTGGTGTTTATTGGTTTTACAATTTCAAGAATTGCTTACACAGGTCATAACTATAATGAAAGATATACAATATATATAATATATATTATATAATGATAGATATACATAATGGTACATAACTCATAAATAATAAATATCAAGAATCTTAATTTGTTGATAGCGCTACCTACAGTTGACTTAACTAAATTGATCTAATATTCTCAAAATTGGCAAAACAAAATCTAATCAGTCCATACAACAAGTTCTTAGACATGTTAGTACAATCTGATTGATGTTTTAGCCTATCACCAAAATACTGACAGATATCTTTGGGTGTAGGTGGTACTCTGTAATACTTACCACCTATTTTGACCTCCCTACTGGGGCCGTGGTTCGTTTAGTGTACCACTTATTACAAATAAACTGAACAAAATCTTACATTGTTGAGCTGAAGGACCTAAGGTAGATGGCTCTTGGCTTTGAGTTAATAAAGACATTTTCTCTCTTCTCTCTCTCTTACATTGATTTTGATAATTGGCCTGAGATGTAAAGACATCTGTGGATCTATGGATTGCCAATATCCCATCATTTACGTACAATAAAATACGCCCCTAATCATATAGGATTGTATGAAAGCGCAGGCTTCAACTAGACATATTAAAATAATAGAAAGAGAGTTTTTCAAATGGAATAACCTGCATATCATAAATATATTGAAAGAAAATTAAATTTCCTTTCAGGAGATATAACATGTTCCTATACCTGAATTGTAAGGTTTCCTAATTAAAAGCATAGAACTTTTGAATTATGATAATATGTCCAATGCTGATAGTCAAATTATCATAATTCACATGTTTATGACATTTCACGGATATCTTATAGCGTATTCGACTGACTGCACCAGTGCGAATTAATTCGAATTTTTGTAGTGCTAAATGACATAATTAGCTTGAATTAATTCGAACTGGTACAGCCAGTCGAATACGCTATAAAGAAAATGTAGCTTGATATAGCCATTGGGATCAAATTGATGTCTATGAATTTTTTGAGATCATGGTTTGAAGTCGAATGAAGAGAGTTCTGAATTTGAAAGATATATTTTCATTTAGAAAAAAGTTAATTTATCAGTACATCTTTGCTTTGAGAAGAATAATCTTCATTTTTACTGATCAGTTCAGTTCAAAATATTTGTATTTGATTTATTTATTTTAGGTCCTGGTAAAAAACATAAATTAGCTGAATTGGATAAGAGACTAATAAGTTTGACAAGAGTGGATAATGTAAGCATGGGTTCTACTGGTCTTTCAAATTTAGAAATGTGTAGAGCAGAAATAGACAATATAATAGCTTCAGAATGTCTATATTGTGGAGAAAATATGATTCAAAATATTGATAAACCTTTCTTAGATGATATTGAATATGAAATAATAAAAAAAGAATGGGAATGAAGAAGGAAGCTCTCATTTTATATTTAACATAAGCTGATATTGAATATTATTGTGATATATTTGTAATTTTATGACCTTATTTAAGAAATATGGATATTTAAAATTGATTGCAGTTCCATATTTTAAGGGTTTTCCTATAATTCAATAATCATATGAATTTTCGATGTTGAATCGATGTTTATTGTATATAAAATTAATTCCTCAGAATAAAATTTTAAATAAACAATGTTTTTTTTGATTTTCACTACAACAATAAATCAATTTAAAATTAGCTATATATATATATATATTTGATTGAGAGGGGAGAGTATTTTTAAAATGGGAAATGATGTTACAATAGGGTTATGGCATACACAGTGGTCATTTTAGGTTTTCAGAACAATAATTTTTATTTAACAAACATTTACATGATATGTCTATGCAGGGTACTTATACTATGAAAATTCCTGAAAAATATACTTATACCTAAAAAAAATAGCATATGCCTTACATTGACTCACAGATTTGTAGTCTTGAAAAGGTGAAAAGCGATTGTCTAAAAGCTGACAGATTGTATTGATATTTATTCATTTTTCGAATTTTTTAGGAAAAATTTTATAAAATTGGAATAATTTATGACTTTTTTAATGTGTAACTTGGAACAAATTTCAACGAAATTAGATTTTCTAAATGTAGAAAAGAAAATTCTAGATTCAATTGTTGAGAACTGAATGACTGGACCGTCTTGAATTAAGTGCTCATAAATAAGTATATTTATTTGGAGTAATTTTTAGGCATATTTTATCTTGACAGAAAATAATCTCATTTGGAAACTTCGCTATTGCGAAGTTGATAATATTATCAGTTGATGAATTTTTTAATAGAAACCTCCAATTAATTTATTGTGTAAAATTTATTATGTTTCACTCTTCATTTCGAATGACTGGATTATGAGATTAGAAATTGTTCTTTTCCATTCTTATTTGATTTAAATTTGAATTTTTTAAATACAATCAATAGATATCCAAACAAATTTTAGGATGTTCAACTGAGAATAGAAATTTAAATTCTATTTCAAGGCGAGTAGCAACAACAGAGGACATTCAATATAGATATTTCGTTTTTGAATGAAAATTAATTTTTAATATTTTCTAGTCGATTGAGGGGGGAACATTGAGTTCATTAAATTGGGTTATTCCATGTTTCTTTCAAAATAAGCTTCAAAAGTAGTGTGACACATCTATAGCTTTTGGTATAAATCAACATAATTTTTTTCAGTTGTTATTTATTGTCTTTTAATTCGAATGAATCCTCTGATTGCTGCATATAAATATTATTTATCCGATATCAATGAACTTTTGAATTTAATATTGATGAATCTATTTCATAGGAAGAATAGTTATCAGGCAAAATGCCTGAAAATATAGCAGGAACATTTCATTTGTATAATTGTGTATTCCAATTGTATTTAATCTTCAACAGATGCACTTCTCCTTAATTGTTCATTTTCATAATACATTTTGTTAAAAAATTACATCTTGAGTAACAATTTCTTTACATTCAAATTGGGACTTTGTCAATGAAAAAGCACATCTTCCTAAGTATAAATATTAAACAAAAAGGAACCTTAGTCTCGTAATAAATTTTCACATTTTCAAAAATCAAACATCACTCTGTTTTTGCTATATCAAAGCTACAAATGTGAACTCCACTTACTCTATAATAGCCTGAAAAATGTATTTTATGTGATCAACAATTTATGTATTTACATATTATATTGAAACGTTGCCTAAAATTAATTTTAATCACAGACGAAAATAAGCTTTACCAGTCGGCAATTCCTATTTACAACACCTTTAAAGTATAAATATATATTATATGTATAAACATCTGAATAATATATACTACTGCTTTAGGACAACAGAATATACTGAGGAACAAAAATATTGAAAGACATTTTGAAATAATTGTTTCATTACTAGGCCCTATTTCCATTAGTTATTTATTATATTCAATATTTGGGGTATCGGTATGGATCATCTGTCAATATAGAAAATCTAAAATGAGTGATTTCAGAAATGTGTTCTCGAAAGGAGATGAAGGGAAAAAAATATATGAAGATCTAGAAATTCTTTTTTTCAAGAAAAATTTGAAAGATGGGAGAAAGCATATGTGTAGATTAGTGTTGAAAGGAGACATGTAAATATCATGAACTATTACAAAGGAGAAACGTATAGTTTGCTATGTATTACTACCCGGTTGGACTCTTTTTGGCTGATATATTTGAAGCAGAATAAATATTGACGGATAAATAATGGCTTACTATTGATAAAAGCATATTTATGACTCATTTTTATTGAAATAATTTCGCATTAAACAGAATTAATTAATATCCTAAAGCTGTAGTGGTGTATTGCTAAATTTATTGACTATTTTTCCTGCTCAACTTCCAATCTTCAGTTACCACAACCTTCAGCATTTTAAACCATTTGTTTTTCACATGTCAAAATTGTAACTTCTCAGGCTGACCTCTGACAGCTTTGCGTACTGAAAACACACCTATTATGAAGTTCCGAAACTTCAGATTGAGGGTAGAATGTCTTTCACTGTTCCTATGAGTCCATGCAACCTGCAGTGTCGCATGCAATTCAATTGAAAAGAGTTTTGAATATCTAAGAATTAAGTCTTTCATCAAAAGCAACATATTCATAACAAGAAAGCACTTCAATATGCACTCAAATAAACTTAACGATTTCCGAATAAATGAATGAATTTTGTGCCGAGTATCTGTATTAGATTCCATACTTTGCGATGGCCTTCAGAATGATGATTATGCCTCATAGCATCATTATCTGCCATTGGAAGAGAAGATGATACTATGATCTGAAAGCAAAAAAAAATATTAGTTTCAATTGGTGTCTATTTTTTGAAAGAATGATGTAAAATCTTTACTGCATTTAGTAGGTTCTAAAATCATATATTTCATATATCTACCCAAGTACATTACTATAACAATAAGGTTACCTTGCTAGGTAGCAAGGTCCCTTTTACCCTGACTACCATTAAGTAATGAAAGGCGCCTTGCCTTATTTGATTGATGCGTAGGGCTATCTTGAGTCCCCAAAAACCCAGTAGAGGAAAAGCAACCTAAGAAAGTTGTTGAGGAATAGAAGTATGTTGTTGAAATTAATATTGATATGGAAAGTTTTTCTTTGATGTTTTAAAGATGGAATATCCCATCCAATCCTCAGTGGTGACTCGTCGTATGAAGTAATTGAGGCCGGGCCTCATATGTAAAAATTAATAAAATGTGAAATTTTTCACACATAATTTATTTTAATATAAAACGATCTTTCCTAATTTCCTGTCATCGAAATAAATTTTCAAAACATCAAATTACCATCAAAGTTGAAAATATTACCTTTTAATTCTATTGCGTACTCCTTCCAACTATCCAAATTTAATTCTAAATGCCCAGTGCTCAAATCGTTGCTTTACCGTTTTATAAGAAGAACTTGGCTCGAGAAGATTCCTTCTCGAGCCAAGTTACGAGGTGCGCCCTCTCCTTTTTAATTTGCCGGGGCCGAAGTAGTGTAGCGCGAAAACCCATAGCGCCATCTGTGAGCAGACAGAGTCACTACATACTCCCCCACCAGTACTGACGACCTACCAGAGAAGAATGTACGCAGGTACGCAGATTTAGATCGTGAATTATCATTTAATGACAATTTATCGTAATAATTTATAATTCATGTTAACTTTGCCTCCACAAGAGCAGAGAACATTATACTAGAAAATTAAAATTCCTGATTTCTCTATGATCACCGTCGAGATTTTGCAATTTTGCCAAACATATCTCATGTTTAGCTAACATCGGTAATTATCAAACGGTACAATCGGTAGAAATTATAAACATCGGTTAATACTAAACATTGATTATGACAACAATGTTTATTTTTTGAATGGAGGAATTGGCCCTAATGTCTGCATTCGATGTCTTTCTGAAGACTCAGAAACATTCATTTGAAACATTTTTTCATCCAAATTGTCCCCAAAGGAAATACTTCAGTGTATGTTTTGAAATGGGCTACCTGTATATCATGAAATGTAGTGATTACGCTTGTTAATGGAAATAATTTACTCTAGACTATACTGTCAGCTCCTTTAAGGCCAACTTTACAAGGGGCTATATCCCGAAATCATGGAGGGAGGCGAGGGTAGTGTTCATACCCAAAGAGGGTCGAAAAGGCTCCCCGGAGCCTAAATCCTATCGACCCATATGCCTCACCTCATTTCTCCTGAAGACCATGGAGAAAATAATGGATAATAATATAAGGGGAAGTTTAATGCTCCACAGCAAACAGTTTGCTTATAGGACGGGTAGATCTACTGTAGACGCCCTTCATCATCTTCTTAGAGAGGTGGAAGGCACCCTCAACGCAAAGGAGATTCTGCTTGCAATGTTCGGTGATATCGGAGGGGCCTTTGACAATACCCTACATACCTCAATATGCAATGCAGCCAAAAGGAAAGGGATAGAACCCTCCACTGTTAAGTGGATATCAGCTACATAGCTGATATCCACTTAACAGTGGAGGGTTCTATCCCTTTCCTTTTGGCTGCATTGCATATTGAGGTAGGTAGGGTATTGTCACTTCGGTTTCTCGCAGATAGGCTGTAACGGTTCGTCCTTTCAACATTGAAAGGACGAACCGTTACAGCCTATCTGGGAGAAACCGAAGTGACTGTGCTGATGTGCAGGGGATGCCCCCAGGGAGGAGTTCTATCACCCTTGCTGTGGAGCTTGGTCATGGATGGCCTCTTGGAGAGGCTTACAACAGGCGGATTTAACGTCCTGGCTTACGCCGACGACATGGTGGTGACTGTTAGAGGCAAGCATGGGGGCCCAATAAGTAGCCGAATGCAACTTGCTCTCAGAATTATTGAAAATTGGTGCGGGGAAGAGGGGCTTACTGTCAACCCCTCGAAAACATCAATAATTCCGTTCACTAGAAGAAGGAATCTCGACCTCAGAGCTCTGGTCTTAAATGTCAGACTCTGCACTTCTCTAGTGAGTGTAAATATCTAGGTGTTATCCTGGACAGTAAACTGAACTGGGGGAAACATATACCTATAGATAAGATTTTTCCAGAGCCACGGCGGCTATGTGGGCATGCAAAAGACTCTTTGGAAAGACATGGGGAGTGAAACCGAAAATGGTACTGTGGTTATATACAGCGGTGGTACGCCCTATTGTCACCTATGCATCTCTAGCATGGTGGACAAAAACTGAGGAGGTCACCACACGCATCAGGTTGCAGAAACTGAAAAGGCTGGCATGTATTGGTGTGACAGGAGCTATGCGCACAGCTCCCACGGCAGCGCTGGAGCTCATACTAGACTTGCTTCCCTTACACCTACATGTGAGGAAATGTAGCCTGCTCGAAGCAATAAGAATTTCCCTTAATGGCAAGCTCCTTCCTGGAAACTGGGTTGGACATATGAGGATACTGAATCAACTAGATTCAAACCTCCTCGCAAAACCATCAGGTATTATGCCAACCACCTATGATTTTGAAACGCCCCCTGAAATTGTTATAAATGACCGTCCTAGTGCAATAAGTCTCGTAAATCGTCTGGACAAAAAGTCATCCATATGGTTCACAGATGGATCAAAAACAGAGAAGGGCACCGGCATTGGGATATATGGACCTAGACTGAGGATCTCTAAAGCCCTGGGAAGTGAGCCCTCGATTCTACAGACCGGGATAATGGCTGTTTATGTATGCGCCCAGGAGTGTCTCAAAATAAACCTCAAGGGGGCGCATATCTACATCATCATGGACAACCAAACCACGCTGAGATCTCTGGAATCGTGTTGTCAGGGGTCTTTGCTGACTTGGGAGTGCCGTAACACCATAAAGCAACTGGCCAGAGGAAATAAGGTGACTCTACTATGGGTACCAGGGCACTTTGGGATTGAAGGAAATGAAAGATCGGATGAACTTGCAAAAAGTGCATCAAGGTTAAGACCTGCTGGACCTGAGCCTTTCTGTGGGATAGGAAAAGATCAATACAAAGCTGCGGTCCAGCTATGGGAGTTGAACAGTAGGACAATCCACTGGACTAACACTCCTAGACTTGCTCAAGCAAAGAAATTCGTGAAGATTTCACCTACCTACGCCAAAAAGCTCCTGAAGCTGTCGCGAGCAGAGCTTCGGGTGACGGTGGGACTGCTGACGGGGCACTGTCGGTACAAACATCATTTGTACCGTATAGGAAAGTCAGCAGACGAGATTTGCAGGCTCTGTGGATCGGAAGCAGAAACTGCCGAACACTTGTTATGCAAGTGTCCGGAGCTGGCTGGCCTGAGAACCATTCACATGGGTAAGCCGGTCCTGGATACCAGAGAGGTAACGGCCAAGGCCCCTAAGGAGGTTGTCAATTTTATTAACGTCGTTGACGACCTCCCTGGGTTTCTATGAATGAGTAGGGTAGTGAACAAAAGATCTGCATGGTCGCAGTTCCCGGAAGGCTTACCGAAGCAAAACGACCCCAGTTCAAATAATAATAATAATACTGTCAGCTCACCTTTGAATGCTACGAGGATGGTCGGGGACGCTTGCAAATTGAGTTTCCTGAAGTAATGGTAGCGGTAGTGTTCGGCACAGTCATCGTGGAATGCAAAAGAAGGCTTGTTTCTTCAGAGGGAGAAGTATCTTCCGCAGGAGGAGGTGGGCATATGTACAGAGGTACCTGGCTAGTCTCTGTCAGCCTGTTTGAATCTATCATAATCGCTTCCTGCTGTCGGTCCTTAACATTAATTATGTCGTCCAGCAAGGTAAACTGTGATCTGAAATTGAATCAATAGATCTATAATATTTATTTAATATACAATGTTCTACTGGTTTAAACCCAACTACAGAACAAGGAGCATAGGAAAAATAATTTATACACATATATTACAGATTCTGAGAATAAAAATGATAACAAAAAATGCTCACTCAGTTAAAATAATAAGATCTGATATTTGAAATGAAACAATTAAAAATAGCCGAGTGAGAACTTACAGAGTGTTACAGCCATCACACAAATTATAAAGACAAATACTTCAATGTATTCGTTCGAGGTGTCGGCATATAAAATGTATTTCTAACTCTAGAGGCTGGTCTTGGAATAGCAAAATTTAATTTTTCGAGAACGCAAGAATCTTTAATGACACCGTTCATTAGTTTGTGAGTAAATACAACTGAATGACATTCTCGTCCACATTTCAAACTATTAATGCAGTGTCTGCTCAAAAGCAGGTTCTGTGGAACACCGATAGGAAGGTAAACACCACCTTTTCTATATTAAAAAAGTTTAATACAACCCCGCTGCACAGACTCAACTCTCTCAATATGGACCTGGTAGCAAGGAGAAGATATTATAGACGCGTATTCTAATTTTGATATGACATATGCATAATAAATGGTCTTTAATGTGGCTGTGTATGAGAAATCGTGACATTCGCACTCTGAGCCCCTACATCCCATTCGCAGTAGACAAAGTAGCATCAATGTGTAGCACAAACGAAAGTCTCGAATAAAAGTTCACTCCCAAATCAGTTAACACCGATGGACGCTGGAGAACTTTGGTCTCTATTGTGAAATCAAAAAGAAAAGTATTTTTATTTAGCGTAAATGACATAAAATTACACTTCTCGGCGTTTAAAGGCAACCCGTTTCTTCTACACCACACTTCAACGCGTTGCAAATTAGAGGCGAGCCGCAAGCAGTCCAATACATTGCTTACCTCCAGGTATATTTTGAAATCATCAGCATATAACAAACAGTCGACATCAACTACCTCCGGCAAATCATTAATATAAATATTATGAAGAGGAGTGGCCCAAGATTACTTCCTTGAGGTACTCCGAAAGTACTAGAGAATACTGTAGATCTGACCCCTTGAACTCAACAAAATAAAAATTTCACATTGATAAGGTTTGTGCACAACTTGGTAACCCAAAAAGGAAAGTTGGAAAACATCAAGATTGTTTTCCCAATTCGAGGCCACTCCTACTTGGAGTGCGACTGACTGAAAAGTGTATGCCCAAGATCTACCACTCATGCACAAGATCGGTTTCTGGCTGTATCCACACCTAGAGAGCCTTTGGGTACTTCTCAAATTATGCAACAGCGGCTTTTGAACGCTTCTGGTGTTTTGGTTTCGATTGAAAAAGTTCGTCGAAGACTTCGAGGCCTTAATCTACATTCTCGACAATTGCTGAGATGTATTCCATTATATCAAAATCATATGCGACTGCGATTGGAATCAGCACGTGAATTAGAACGATCATCAATGGAGGTCTGTATTGTTCTCAGATGAGTCGAGATATGGACGGTTTTCGGATAGTCGGTGTGTTCGGGTATGGACCCATCCTCTGGTGCCCAGAAATCGCAGATCGGTTCAGGAAGTTTATCCGTTCAGAGGTGGTACAATTACTGTTTGGGGTGGCATTTGTTTCAACGGACGTACAGAATTGTTGGTGCTTGATTCTACCATTCTAGGTAGGTCTCTAGACTAGAGTAGATCTGAACTATCATTTTTTCAATTCTTTGGGTGAACTGATTTTGTACTACAAAAATTAAAAATTAATTGTTAACTGAAACTTTGAAACTCAAAAAAAAATGGGCAAAAAAATGATTTAGATGAGTGAGCAAACAATAACATTTCTCATATTAAAAAATGAAAACTCTTGAAACAGTCTCAAAATATCTGAATTTCCTTAACTTTTGTGGAGCATTATACAAACTGTCAATAATATTGCTTATTGCTCGTTGCGTATTGCTCCGGTGTGCAACCCCATTTATGTATACTACTACAATTTATAAAATAAAATAATTATAACTGATAGGAAATTTAATTTTTGCAAATCTTTCCACTCAGCCCAAAATTAGAAGTTTTTCTCAATCGCTCTAATTGTTGCTTCTTACAAGGGCGTAGTAATGGGGGGAACTGGGGGTAATTACCCCCAAGATTTTTAAAATATGAAATTTCAAAAATTTCACAAAGACAAAGAACGAAAATTTCTCCAGAAAATGAACCAATAATGATCATTTTACTTTCCTTTGAAATCGACACATCATTAAAAAAATCTGACACCTTTTCTGTTTATGAGTTTACTATTGCTTTCAAGATGAGTACTTTTATTGCAATACGAGCTCGTCTTTGCCCGAGGTTTATTATTCTCCTTTATCTATCCGCTTTCTCGGCATCGCCCCTAATTTACCATCTGTAATTTTTACATTCGTCATCGGTATACACTTACCCGTTGTTTTCGGTTTTTTGTATCATTCTCGTCACATAGTTTCAATATGTAGTTATCAAAGAACTGAACTAAGTAATTCGCTTCGAAAAATTGTCTGGGCTGTGTTATACAATTTATTGTGTTTCATTCAAAGTGCAATTTATTTGTAAAGACATCAGTTTTGGATTGACTAAATCTACAGGGTGTTCCTATATTGGAGGTACAAATGAAAATTACAGATTTATCGGATCATTTCAGGAAAAAAAGTCTCATAACATGTGTCCACAAAGGCTTTGTTTTTGAGATACAGGTGTTACAAGTTTTTCTCTCATAGCACATTCCCTTCACAAGATATTCAACTTGAATTGGCATAGATATTCCAGTTTGAAATTTTCATCATGTGATATCCTAATTTTGAATGCTAATCTACAGGATGAATTTTTTTTGGAAGGGTTTCCGCTTCTTTCTTCCAGAATTATTTTTTTGTGAACCACTGGTAGTTTGGAAAAATGAAAACAAAAATTCTGGTTCAGTACTATATTTTTTGTTTTGTTGTATAAGGTGTGTGTCTTTCCCGTTTTTTTCAAATTTTGAGCCTTTATTGTGAAAAAATGGTTACAAATGAATTATTGAAAGTATTGGCCATCGCTAGCTACAACTTTTCCCCATCTTTCTGGCAACATACGAATCCCGTTGCGAAAAAATTCGACCGGTTTGGCCTCTATCCAGTCATCAACCCATTTTTTGGCTTCCTCGTAGGAATGGAAGTGCTGGTCAGCCAGGCCATGCGTCATCGATCTGAAGAGATGGTAATCAGACGGAGCAATGTCTGGACTATACGGCGGGTGGGGTAGGACTTCCCATTTGAGCGTTTCTAAGTATGTTTTCACCGGCTGTGCAACATGTGGGCGAGCATTGTCATGTTGCAAAATAACTTTGTCGTGCCTGTCGGAGTATTGTGGCCGTTTTTCTCGCAGTGCGCGGCTCAAACGCATCAATTGTCGTCGATAGACCTGTGATCCTTTCATTCGGTTGTAGAAGCTCATAGTAAACCACACCTAGCTGGTCCCACCATATACAGAGCATGAGCTTGGCGCCATGAATATTTGGCTTAGCCGTCGATGATGATGCATGGCCGGGTAGTCCCCATGATTTTCTTCGCTTCTGATTATCGTAACGGATCCACTTTTCATCGCCAGTCACGATACGATGCAGAAAACCCTTTCTTTTATGTCGCTGAAGCAGCTGTTCGCAAGTGAAAAAACGCCGTTCGACGTCTCTCAGCTTCAGTTCGGACGGCACCCAATTTCCTTGCTTTTGGATCATTCCCATGGCTTTCAAACGCTTGGAAATGGTTGTTCGGTCAACTCCCAATGCTTCAGCAAGTTCTTCTTGCGTTTGACACGAATCTTCATCAAGCAAAGTCGCCAATTCTTGATCTTCAAAGATTTGCGGCCGCCCGGAACGCTCCTTGTCTTCCACGTCGAAATCGCCACTTTTGAAGCGTCGAAACCATCCGCGAACACTTGAATCATCGACACAACCTTCTCCATAAGCTTCCTGAAGCAACCGATGCGCCTCGGCAGCAGATTTCTTCAAATTGAACCAATAAAGTGAAACTTCCCGCAAATGACGTCGACTCGGCTCAAATTTCGACATTTTCACGATTTCAAAAATTTATGATGCGAAAACATTTCAACTAATGTGTTAGTGTGGAATTGTTGACAGATGAATAAGCTTTGATTATGACATATGTAACCATTAAATACTCGCACAGTATTGGTGGCGCCATCTCTTACAAAAAACGGGAAAGACTTATTCACACACCTGATAGTTTTGTCGAATATGCAATCGATTTCGAGAAAAAAATTCAAACAGCTCTCTAGAGTAATTCTCAGGAAAATCCGAATTATTATGAAGATCCAGTTAGGTATCTGTCATAAATAAATTAATTATAAGTTTTGGTTCTTATTTGTCAACTCTTTAGCGAAGATTAATAAAAATCCGATAAACTGGTTAAGCATCACAACAAAGTAGGACTACAATAAATAAAATCAAAGCGTTTGCGGGCTCATGTTCATGGGCCATTTTATTTTTGAAATTATCCAAAGAATCTCTCATTTTTCTTCGTAACTCCAATTCAGGAACACACAGTATAAGATAAAAACAATCGAATTGGTAATAAAAAAAATTTATTTTGAGAATTTGTTTCAAACTTCGTTGTAAACCCCTTTTTTTCTCACAATATAGATATGAGTGAATAATGTCGTCAAAAATTTTTTTTTCCGATTACCCCTCCCAAGAAGAAAAGATCTACGCTTCTTACGTTTCATGCCGATAATATGACTCACCTTGGCGTTAGCTGATACTTGAGGTTTCGTGTCCTTTCCAGTTCTTGCTGGTAGGTAGGAAGAGTTTTTGCAGTCTTATGACGAGAAGGGGGAGAGGGAAAGCGTCTGTTTGGGGAATATTCACTGCCAGAACCGATATCGTACAACGACGTATTGTCCGATATTAAACGTTCACTTTCTGGATCACCACCGTTTTTATTACCACTACTATCCGATTTCTTCAATATGGACTTGTTTCTTCTATGTTGCTCCAGCTGCGGGCTCTGCCTACTGTCTATCGAATCTACTGACAAAGTTGATTTACTACTATTTCTTCCTGAAATGGCAAAACAAATTTAATGGTTAACAATATTGCTGTCACTCGTTCGTAAAACTAAAACACATTTGGCTCGTCTTCTCGGCAAAAGTTAAATAGGTGGGATATTTTGTGCTGTTGGGACAAGTTAGTGATGTGAAGAATCCAAACTGTGTCTCTCAAAAACAACTCAGAATATTGCTGTGTAGCCCGCGACCTGCGTAGATTTGACGAAAATCCAGGTTTGTCGATTCCTCGTCCATCTTGGTGATTGATTTTAGCAATTTTGGAATATTTCGATGTGAACGATGTTTATTTTCAACAAGACGGTGCTACGTGTCAGCAATGAAACGATCGCAATTTTGCGGGTTTCTGGGCATGTTATTCTTCGAAGATTTGATCACAATTGGCCAGCGAGATCTTGTGATTTTCCATCGTTAATGGAATACCTTCTTCTTTACAATGAATGTGGATCGATTTCTCTTAAAATATATTCGTTCATTTTTCAATTTTAAAATGAAACCTTGTAGTTCGATATTGATGAAATTCGATCATGTGATGAGTGATTCCAAAAAAATATCAGCTCTTTGAAATAGTAGTGTTACAAAACTTAAAGTAACGTAGGACTATATTATGGAGAGCTGATTTTTCAGGATCGAAGGACTAGGAATCATAGTGTTATAATCATCAACAAATCAAATCATCAATCGGAGTTCGATTGAAAGAAATTCATGGTAAAATATTCTTCAACTAGGGCATCCAATTATTTTCCACATTTTGTAGAGTATTTTCTTTATTAGAGTATTCTTTATTTACCTGATTTACTACCACCGAAATTCTGCAAGCTGAATAAATGCTGATTAATAATCCTCGTTGCTGAAGCTAGACTTCTTGTAGGCATAAATGGGGGTTTCTTTCTCTTTCCTTCCAAACTTTCCTGGGAATTTTGTTCGGTGGAGTCACCAAATCTCGTCCTAGGTCTCGCCTGGAAAGAGATGATACTGTTATTTTCATTCAATTCATTTTATAGTTAATTGTATAGTTTTGGTTTTGATTATCTTAGAACTGTTCACTATGTTCACTTAATTATGATGAAAGAGATATTCGATGAAACCTCAGTCACCTCACCTCAGTATAATAAATATAGATACAGGGAAAATATGCAATTCTTAAGAGTACCCAACATGGTTTTCTAGACGTTGTCCGATTGTTTATATTTTCAAATGCACAATGATATTATAGTACTTAAAATATACAGGGTGTCCCGGGAGTAACTGTACATACTCTTACCAGGGAAGTTGGGATTGACCATAAAAAAATCATTTCTGCCTTTTTTGAAACTTGGGATGTTATTGACACATGCAGAGGATGAATCAGATAGATAATAATTATTTCAATATTCCAGAACCGGACACATCATTCCTGTTCAGGTAAAAAATTTCACTTTATTTTTCGAAAATAATTGTTAAGATTTCCAAAAAGATCATAAATTGATCTTCAATACGCGGTATCACTCAAAGTTGTCACATCTAACATTCTTATTAGTCCGAAAATGATGGATTTCAGCGTCTGTGAATTTATCACAAGGTAAATAGTGTGCAGACAAATTTTCAATTCTGGAAGAAGTAACTCCTCGAACGGGACTCGAACCCGCAACCTCCTACTGGACTAGTTATTCGGAGGTTGCGGGTTCGAGTCCCGCTCCAGAATTGAAAATTTGTCTGCACGCCACTACACTATTTACCACGTAATTTTATTATCATTTTTGTTTACACGAATTTGGACGACCCGATAAACTGTTTTCAATATTACAACTAACAATATGAGCACCTGCTTTGACTGGTTAGAATTGGGAACCATTAGAGATATTTTGGATCTGTTTTCACCAACACACCCATCCCTAAATAATGCAACTTTTTTGTAATTTAAGCCACCCTGTATTTCTAGCAGTTTTCGATATCCCTGTAGTTCCTCTCTAAATAGTTCTACCCTATGTATATGCCATAACAGTGAGGTATTTAGATCTACGGTACCAAAGATAAAAAAAAGGCTAAACTGAAGAAGAATAATTGTATACCTGTTGGAATCTGGTCCTCCTGCTTTTAGGAAGAGGCGAATCGTTCAGGCTCACCCTGCTGCCCCTCTCCATAGGTCCGAAGCCCCTAAAAGCCTCGTCCGAAGGCGACGCGCCCAAACTCCTAAGCGCTGTATCTCCAGAAGCTGATTTCTTCACACCACCTGGTCTGCTGGGCGTGAACGCATCTGGACTGTTGTCTGTACTCTTGTCCATCGGATTCACATACAAATTGCTGTCTAGAACACAAGGTTGGTCAGTCATATCGGAAGCAATGAGGTCGCCCTGCGAATTGAACGGATGCGTCCGACAGCTCTCGAAAGTGTCCGAACTGTCCACGCTGCCCATATCGCTACGGTGTTTCTGCTTAGCCTCTCGCTCGGCCATATCCATAAGCAGATCGTGCTCAGCGTGTTCGGCTCTGATGGTCCGCATCTCGAGGCAAACTGGGTTCCGAAAGTCGCTTGTGGGTAGTGGCATCAGGTTCTCAGCATCCACAAATTCCTTGAAGCTCTACGACATTGAGAAGATGATTAAATGAGGCAAAACTAAAACTGGGGTTTTGGTACGCATTGAAAGATTTCTCGGGGGAAAGCTGTGGGTGTCTTGATTGTTTCTAATGTTAGTTGGCTCAACATAACTCAGTAAATTAATATACGACTCACACTGAATCAAACTAATCAAACCAACCCCCGTAAAAGTATCGTTGGTGCATCCTTCATTGAGAATAAAGTAAAGTTCAGCATATTCTAGATTTCATGTTTCAGTCAAGGCCGTAGCCAGGCATCCCGGGGTGTTATTCGTTTCCATGGCAACTACTGAAGGGTCTATCTTATTGGTTATACGCCGTACGATTTACTTTACAGATGCTACCTTATTGGTTATTGATCGTGCTCTCTGTTTATGGTAAAGTGCAATTCACAGTTACGTAGTTGGCGAATTTTACAAATTTTGTCATTTTTTGTTGGTGGAGTAGAAAAAAATAAAAGTATGAAAATCAGCAATCTGATCAAGAAAATTCAGCAGTGTTTTTATGTACCTTTATCATATGATATTTTCGAATTGGTACATGGCTCAAATTGTTAATTGACCATTATCTATACCTTTATTATCTTCATAATCTTTAAACATACTACTTAGATCGACATATGTTTTCAAATAGAATTTGGATATTCTACAATAGTGCTCATATTATGTTAATTGGGGAATATTGACATAACTTTTTTATGGAGAAATAGACAGCTGCATTGATACTCTTATTGGCCTTATTTTTGTAACATGAAAATTATAGGTAAGTATAAATCTGAATTCGACTTTCCCACAGTATGAAACTTACTTGTCCTTATTAGACGTGACAGTATGGATTAGGATTCGATTAATTTCCTACCTCAAATTGTCGTTATCTTAAGATTACTTTTGTGGAATAGCATGAATGTGCTCAAGAGAAAGAGGTGGGAAAAACACTAACACTTTCAAATAAGTCTCACTAGAAACACTATTTAGTGTTTGGGAATTGGTCAAGTAGATCGATAAGAGGATACAACACTCTGGCGGAATCTTCTTAATTTGGATCATTCCAAAAAGTTTCTTCGAAACTTGGACACTGCGAGACCCAAGAAGTATCTAGGAAATACCTCATGAGAATGGGTCTAGCAGAAAATGAAGAGTGCAGAGTCTATGGGAAGGAGGAAGAAACTCCAGATCACCTGGTGACGGAATGCCTCACCATCACTAGCTAACGCAAAATCTGCTTTGGACAAGAAACTTATAGAAGTGAGGAATTAGCCTCCTTGAAGTCGTCCTAGATACTGGAATTCATTGAAACTCTGGCACTGGAAGGCGAGCTATAGATCACGTTATGAAAAGAATAGCTCTGATGGAGGCACAGTAGACCACTAGGTCGCAGTGAAACGGAACCTCCTTAATCTTAGATACAAAAGATTTCAAAAGATCTACAGTTTTATCCATTCTTTTTAATGTATAACATAATTATTTTGCTGAGGTTATACTGATTTCAATTGGCTCACGAAATTGATGAAGCACTCGGAAAATAATGTTTTTAGTCGTATTTTGGAGGTTCAATAAAACAGGAAATGGATGTAGGTCTAAGTTCAACCTAAACTAACACCAACCCAGTGTTGAACAAATATATTCAAGGTCATAGGGGACTATATTTTTTTCGTTGATTGTTGCTTAATAAGTCATAATATAGCGATTAAATTTTTAAAGTTGAATAAGTTCAAAATCTTGATATGCGAACATTTTAAGGAAAATATTTCGAACAAAAAGTTGAAAAATTCAATGCATCTTCCAGTGCCTTCACACTTATAAGGCGAAAGGGGTTCAACTTTGTTACATACTTGCAACGCAAAATGAGAACGCTGATGTAAAAAGCAAATAAGTTTCATCCGGAAAGCATGTGAGAGGACTACACTACCGAGAAATAAAGGAGGCAGATGTCCTTATGAAATTATCTTCGAAATAATCAGATTTATCCGTCCTTAAATCGAATCTAAAATGAAAGCTCTCAAAATAAAAACACTTATGCGTGACATAATGGAGTTTTATCATTTGATTCCCAGGGTAATGAAATATCCATTAATTGAAAAAATTGAATAAATTTATTATTCATTTCATGCATGCTGCTAGACCAATTTTCTCTTCAATTTTATGTATTCCATTATAAAGCGTCGTTCTTGAATTATGTTTAGCCAACCAGCTCACTCAGAAGCTGCAGTTTCATCATAATTTCGCAAATACGTTCCGAACAGTAATTATGGGATGTTCTTAAAATCGAGAATTCAATGAGAAATCTTTCATTGCCATTGACACTGGATTGAAAAAAAACTTCAACCAACTCATATACATGAAGATTCTAAGTGGAGGTGAACCATGACAATTAAATTGAAAATTTTCATCTAATCAATCTTCTATAATATTGAATTGAGTCGGTAATCTACTTCTACCAATCATGATAGATAACGTATTGTTATCTATTCTACACATGCAATATAACCTCCCAAACTATTGAAGCTGATGGAAACAGTGAGCGTTGTGCAATCACCCAATAAAATAATGTAGTGTCCTTTTCACACAGACCAAAAGGAGCTAGTTATGTATTATTTGTATTGTATTCATTTAAGGATAAGCTTTTCTAATCTATTCAAAACCGAAGGTTTCAAACTAAGCTACCTCAAATTCTTAAATGAAAAATAACTAAGACTGTGCTACGAGATTTAAGTCAAGCATTACTTACACCGACTCAAATCGAATAATTTACTTAGTTCCAGAACTCTCAGGGTAAGGTCTGGACAGTAGAAACATAAAAATGATAAAGACATTTGCGAAAAGTTTTTTCAGTTACGCCAACAGTGTTGTCTGGATAATGATAATACTAACTTTATCGAGCTGATATAAGTTTCTAATTTGATGATTTTTATTGTAGATATAGTTCAAGAAAAATAATAATATTTTTTGAGGAACGCTCTACCTATCGCTAACCTATGGGAACTGAAAGTTAGTATTCAGAATGATTTACCAGAAGATGGCGGTGTCATTAGTGTCAACAATGTAATTGCGTCTTGTCTACCTCCAGAAGAAAGAAAATATTCTTTCTCTCTATAATATGAGTTTCCTCAGAGTTTATTTTCAGTTTTTATTCGAAAATCATTTTTGAAATGTTGGACATTATAGGTTACAATGTGAAGGAACTCATCTTCAAACGTTTCTCTAAATAAAGACCTAACAACTCATGAGTCCTTTACTAAGTGCAAACCCCAAACCGTGATATTTCTCTAAACTAAAACTATCGATAATTTTAAAATAATAACAACTTGCAAACATTTGGGTCGAATTTTCCCTAAGATCTGTATCAAACGAAAATAAATATTCCACTGAGTATTTTTACTGAGATGTAAGGAAAATAGAGTACGAATACTACTTTTTGAATACGGCGAAAAATGTTGGTGACCGTTTTATAGGTTTTCTATGAAAATTGTACCTGAGCTGAAGGAGAATGAAACATTGGTTGAAATATTCGACAAAATAATAACACCACTTATATTGAACTAACAGGCTCCTTAGATATTGAAATCTTAGAGGTGTGAATTGAAAAAAATTGATTCTAAATATAATGTAGAAATTCTTGAATTTTAAATCATTATGGTTCTGAAATGATTTTTTTTAGTAGATAGGTAGTGATGCTCTCCGATTTTGAAAACCTAACCTAACTATAGATATGACTGTAATTCTTATTGACATAATTCATATCATTTCAATAATGAATTTCATACTTGGAGATTTTTATGAAACTTATGATTATCGATCATCGCAGTACAACCTGATTCTTGTTTTGTATTTTTTTCTTAGGAAAATAATAAAACTGAATCCATCTAAGACTTACAAATGAGATATGTTTTCAATAATTCATTCTATGATTTTCAATTCTTTGTACGTATATTGCACTCAGTGAAATACAGTTATTGATAAAACCATATTTAATAGGTTCATTAACTCCAATAGAGATATTTTCAATTTATTTTCTTTTTCATTTCGAGACACTTCAGTGAAAATCTTCAGTCTATATTTGCTCCTTTCTGGATTTGTGACATCAGAACTTGCAAAAAATGCAGAAGACAACATCTCTCCAGAGTTTAATCAAATACATCATTTTGCTGGATTATTGTACTCTAATGGAAACCATGCGTGATAGAAGTGACCTAAACTGGCTTTGGCGTGCAAATTCTCGTTCTATAGTGGTGAATTAGAAATTACCTTGATTATCTAATAAATTTTCTTGGTATAATTTGTCTTGAGCTGATAATTTACGAAGAGGAGGTCGATTAATACTTTTCCCCTTTTTGCATGATGATAAGGAACGATTTGTACTTGTGTAAGAATAAATGACTTGAACATGTAAATGGAATTTATTTCCTTATCCTCATAGTACACTATAGATCATGTAAGTTTGTGTTGATTTGAATGAATGTCAAGTATTTCTTTGACAAATTAATCATTCAACTTATAATAAGTGGGTATATTTGAAATGACAATCTATTTAATTTTTATTTATACATCCAAGATTACATAATAGGACAACAGAAGTTTCGTGAAAACGATTCCCTATGCAATTGACGATTTATTCTCAAGAAATTAGATCGAATTTTTTTTCATCATGAGCCCAAGCATCGGGAGTAGATAGGTTGAGAAAGGTGGAAATGCTCTCTTGTTTCGTAGTTATCATGTCCTCGAGCTTACTAGCAAATTTGTATGACTTTATACAATGTACATTAGCTATAGTTGCGGAGAGAAACATGATTCATCTATAGCTGAACATTTTCGGGTAGTTTATAGTATTTCCGAAAGAGGATTTTTTGTAAGAAAAAATTTTGTGGATAATATTGGTATTTCTTTTCAAATGGCGCTGATGAAACTTTAAATATTATAACGGCATTGTCCTTTGTCCTACTATATAATCTTCATGCAAAGATTAAATTTTTTTCCTATTGATTAGTGGACATAATCATCTAGAGATTACAATTTCTACAGAGTAAGGAATTAATTTATTATTCTAAGATAAGACCTAAAAATTAGATAGTTTGTGTAGTATCAGTAACTGTGAGAGTATTTTTTTCTGTGCTCAAACCTGGGATTTAGGTATTTGATGACCACCACCCATTGTGCAATAGGGTTATTTTATCTTTGAAATATTTTCTAATTGAAAGAATATGTCTTGTCTTTTCCAGTGTATCTGAAATATGTGCATTAACAATTTGGAATATACAGAATTGGTATAGATCTCCGAGCAGATATGACTTTCGTTCTATTTTTTATTTTCTTGATATCAAAAAGTAAGACCAGTCTAATAAATTCTTACCCTCCGTAGACTATTGAACAATTTTTTATTCTTAATTAATAAGATGCTCCTACATACTGAAGGCTACTAGGTATCAAGGGTGTTATAAGCGATATAAAGCTCCAGATCGACAATGTACACTCGACAGTCTTTGGCTCGAGAGTTGCACTCGATCTAGGTCATAAGTCATAATGCCCTTGGAGTCCTTAATCCTCTTGGAGTAAGGATTTTACACTACGTTCAACTTTTTAGGATTCAAATTATCGTATTTGTTTCCCTTTGTGTCAAAATGCTAGTGGACGAGGAGAAAGTAAGCAGACTCAAACTAGAGCTGAGATAACTGTTGATGAAAGAATTACTTATGCTCAAGAATAAATTATTTTTGTTTAAAAAATCATTGGAAGCACAAACACGATGGAAATAATGAATGATGGCGTTTCTTCGGTCTATGTGCCAGGTTTACAATTCCCTCGAGAGATTTGATTATGAAAATATATATATTGGTATGACAGACAATTTTTAATTCCAGGAAATGTTTATGGTTATGTTTCGATGTGAAACTGGATGACCAAATTCAATTGATAAATGGTAGAAAGCACTGATAGAAGATCGATCAAAGTAGTATTTAAAATCAAATCTGACAGTGCAAAAGTCATTGATGTGTGATGTTATTCGATTTAAAAGAAATAGAGGCTAGCTAGGTTTCATGAAAAATTTGAATTTCTCCCTCAAAAATAAAATGAAACTATTTTAAAAATAATTTCGATACTTTCTATTAATCTACATTAGAATTTCTTTCAGTTCTTGTTCGTATTTTTTTCTCATTGAGCGTTTTAGTGGCCTCCAGAGAACTCTCGTTTACACCCACCCGAAATGGTAAAATGTGTCAAGGGATGAACTCACCTGTTTACAACTGAGGAACTACACACTATTGTAGCGAAGTGGTCTACATTCTCCTCGACAGCTCCTCAGTTTAGTTTCCTGTAAGCCAGTGTAATTTTGAGCAGAAAAGGTTTATTCAGTCTTGAACACAACACGGTTAGCACAAACTTACAAACACCGAAAAGCTCATAGGAGGAGTTCCATACCATTTCTGTCTTTTGAAAAAAAAAATTGAAAAAACTTCATACTCTGTGAATTGTGATTGTTTGTGCGGGCGCTATTTAGGATATTTCCCTAACAGTTAAAATGAGTGAGCAGGTTCATTATGGAAAAGAAATCGCAGTCGAATTGGTTGAAAATCAACTGTTACCATGTGCGGAAAGAGATGTAAGTAATAATTTTTGAGAAAATGGATTTCAGGATTTGAAGGGTCAGGTCCGCCGCCAGACATTTTGGTGCCCCGGCAAAATAATAATTTGCCACCCTGCTTTGCATAATTCGCCTATTCGATTTCAATAAAATTGGCAATTTTTTTATTTTTCTACAAAGATAGGTAATTTCACCAAGCAAAAAATTTTTGTGACAAGAAGTATGATGTCTGACTTTGCGCTCCTACAATTTGGCGCCCCGCCAAAATGTCCGATATGCCGTTCCTGTTCTCGATCAATTCTAGTGATCAATAGTTTTTCTTTCTTTTGATTTTCTACACTCGATCACTTTGCAACGCGAAACACGCAATTTGATCCAAGAGGAATGTGCCCAAGCGGTAGTTTTGCGAGAAGAAGGGTGGACATACACAAGAATTGCAGAAAGGTTTGGAGTTTCCCATACAAGTGTGTCCAGAATGTTGCAGCGATTCAGGGAGACAGGTATGAATGTCCGAAGACCAGGACAGGGTAGACCACGGGTAACAACTGCCATTCAAGAACGTTATTTGAGAGTTTCTTCGTTGAGACAACGGTTTGCAACCACTCGCCTCCTTCAAAATCAGCTTGAGCAAACTCATGGGGTCCAAATTAGCACTCAGACAATAAGAAATCGCCTCAGAGAATATGATTTAAGGCCTCGTGTCGCGGCAAGAGGCCCAGCTCTTACTCCAGCCCATCGAAGGGCGCCTTTGGATTTTGCGAGAGCATATCCATTGGGAAGAGGCTGATTGGGAAAGAGTGCATTGAGCATATCTTTCATGTGGACGTCAGTATACAAGGGAACGTCGATCACAATGGTAGAGGCAGAATCTAGACTCATCTGTGAAGAGAACTCTTTCCCAATCAGCCTCTTCCCAATGGATATGCTCTCTCGCAAAATCCAAACGCGCCCTTCGATGGGCTGGGGTAAGAGCTGGGCCTCTTGCCGCGACACGAGGCCTTAAATCATATTCTCTGAGGCGATTTCTTATTGTCTGATTGCTAATTTGCACCCCATGAGTTTGCTCAAGCTGATTTTGAAGGAGGCGAGCGGTTGCAAACCGTTGTCTCATCGAAGAAACTCTCAAATAACGTTCTTGAATGGCAGTTGTTACCCGTGGTCTACCCTGTCCTGGTCTTCGGACATTCATACCTGTCTCCCTGAATCGCTGCAACATTCTGGACACACTTGTATGGGAAACTCCAAACCTTTCTGCAATTCTTGTGTATGTCCACCCTTCTTCTCGCAAAACTACCGCTTGGGCACATTCCTCTTGGGTCAAATTGCGTGTTTCGCGTTGCATAGCGATCGAGTGTAGAAAATCAAACGAAAGAAAAACTATTGATCACTAGAATTGATCGAGAACAACTCTGATTTCAGAATGGAGCCAATACATTCAAAATCTGATAATCTCATCTTTTTTTATTCCTGCTGGGAAAAAACATCTGTATTGAAGAAAAACGTTGAAAGTGGATAACATATGCATGCATAGTTCTGATAAAAATAATTATCATTGAGAACACCTTCAGTTGTAGAATAAATTTGAGATTTCCATAATGTTCGTTAATTCTTTTGCGCAGTGTATTAATTAAGACTCGTGATTGTAATTATTATCCCTCTCTTTCTGTAAGAAATAATGACTACGTTATTGATATTCTAAAAATGAGTAACAAAACTGTCTCCGCATTATCTTAATATCTCAAATTGTCAAAAATTGTTCATTAGATCTCGTTGTATTCACGGAGATATTTCATTTTAAATTACAATTTTTACCTATTTCGTCTAGGATTCCTTTTGCATAACAATCTTGCAGCGTACTTTGGTATTATACCATGGGATAAAAGGATAATTTCCACGATTTTTTATAGTTTGGTGTCATTAGAATCGAAGGAGGTGTTTGCTATGGTAACATGTTAAGATTCAGCTGAACGCTGAACAGGTGTTTTAGACTGATGGAATATAGGAAACTATTCAATAGCAAATGTTTATCGAATAAATCTCGGCGAGCGATGTATTTATTATATGGGATAACGTTCTCAGGTATAATATATATTGGGATCTACCGGCCGTTAAGAATTTATATTTATAAGTTATATCAATAACGTTAGGGATCCTGAAAACCGCACTTAAATAAGCTCACTCTTAGAAGGAAATTTATGAGACGTTCAAGGCTAAATCACTTGGATGTTTTGAGCCTTTCTTTGAATAGAGAAGAAATCCTTGAAGAGAACCGTATTCAAGGAAAAGGTCCGTCCTACCCATCTTATGATAAATAAGGAAACTCAATATTATTTATATTCTTTAACGATCAACTGCACGAATAAGCCACTTTGACTAAACCACATCAGATTAGAACGGTTGAGCCGCGGCTATCAGCTGAGCGTTCAGGCTCCGCTCAGCTACGAAGTTGCTGATTGAATTGCGATTGGTAGTGATAAAGTCCGCTAAACGTGACGGTCAACGAGTCAGAGGAAGTCGTACCTTCAGCTGGTTGCAGCTGAAAGAAAGGTAGGAAACCAGGCAGGTATAAAATACATTGGAGGTGTCTTGGCGAATTAGTTAAGAAATATATTTAGTTAGGGAATATAGGCAAGTATATGTGTACCTATTCCATTCATTAGTACGTAGCGAGTTGATTGTTCCTTTGTATTTTTTAGGATATGTATTAGCGAATATTTTCTTGTTCTGTTGACATGTCCCATACATACTTATATGTCTAGAGCGAATAAATAAAGATTTATTCGTTGGCGAGCGGCGGAAGTGGAGGAAAACCCGCCTTTAATAAACTTTAAAGTTTGAGAATTTCAGGTTACAATGACTATGACATTTAGGGACTTCGGAAAAAAATTACGATAGTTTATAGAGTATAGCGAGATTATTCCTGATACATTTTCTTCGGATTTGCTGCCATTGATAGGCAAGAAAAATGTATGAGAGTTCTTAAATTGTTATAAATTTCTATTATATTGGAATTGGAATATTAATTTTCGGTTTATCTGGAATGAATCATATAAATAATGTATTAAGAAGTTTTAAAAGATGTCTGTTTTTTTAGTTTATCCTAAGTTATCCGATTTTTATGATAATCGAAAAATTTGGTAAAACGACAGATTTCTTCGAGGAAAACTAGAGGATTTTGCATCACGAAATTATATCTACTAACATGAAATTCTGGAAAAAGCTCGAGTAACTTCGTCAAGTGTCCATCGTATTGACATGATGTCTCAAATTACCAATGTGCAGATGGGCCAAATTCGACACTTTTGAATGGAAAGTCCTAATTCCTAATTCTATACTAGATAGCCGAAATCTGAAGTCGGTGTCTGAAGGCCAAAATTCTCAAATTGTTGAATGTAATATGGAGATTTTTTGTGTGTGAAATCTTCAATATCTTATCACTTAAATGAAAACAATACAGCAAAAATTGTTTCTTATTGCTCGGGAGAATACTGGTGTATCCGAAGTAAATCAGTTTTCATATAACGAGACATCCAACTTCTCAGTTTGACAGGGCAATAATAATAGCCCTACATCAAAAATCTTTGTTGAACTACCAGATTGCACAACGTTTGAATATTCCACGTCCTTCAGTAAGGCGCATAGTGAAATTTTCTCTGGAAATCGGCAGCATTGCCTGGAGACCGGTTCCTGGTCAACCCAGAGATACATCTGCAAGGGAAGACCATTCTATCGCAAATTTTTCACTAAGGAATTGAACGGTATCTGTAACAGCCCTTCGAAGTAATTTTTTGAGGACCTATAGACGGGTAGACCAGTACCATAAGGTACATTCCTCAAATTTAAGGCAAGAAGACCTTTAAGAGTACCTCGGCTATCACCTGAATATAGAACTACCCATCGGCAATGGGCAGAACATCACCAAGACTGTTTTTTCACCACAATGGCGCAACATAATTTTTTTTGGACAAGTCACAATTCGGTTTGACGGTTTACAAAGTTACAAAGTTGACTAGAAAGGGTTTTGAGAGGTCCAGGCAGACTAAAGCGACTCCATTTCGCTCAGGAAGTTGTGCCCTTCTAAGGCGGACTATTGAATTTGGATTCAGTTGTGTAATAACTATAATTAATCAAAAATAAATAATCGATAAATTTAGATTTTTTCTCATTTTTCCTATTTTGTCTCATCCTGTATAAAGCAAAGAGTAACAAACATATTTTCTACCAAATATTTTACAGTTGGAATAGAGGAATTCAATTTCCAGAACATATATTATTTATTTCATGAGAAACCTAGGGGGCCAGCCATAGCTTTTGACGATGCGTGTATATAAGACGAGTACTTGCGTTTAAGATTGAAGGCCACTGTTGAGTACGATGTGTATTTTTTCTACAGACATTTATATTTCATCGACGTCTCTATAATAATATGAAACAAGGTTCCTTTTGTTCATCGGTTCCTGATAATATTAGCTCGATTTCATCATTCTCTTGGCAGCAAATGTTAAACATTTGGGATGTATACATTCATGGTTGTTTTAAAAAGAATATTTGTCCACCCACAATTCTTAATATAAGATGTATCTAGTCTATTTCCACTATCCGAAACCACAAAACCAGTTGATATGTCCTCAGTGGCAACAAATGAATAATAGGAATCAATCTGACTTAATTTCTTTCTGAAATTATTTTTCGAATCAAGATTTCTTATAATCTTCTTATAATTGAAGTTCATTAAAGGAAGATTATTAAGTATTCAGATGACCGTTTAGATCTTCTCTGCAGTAAATTAGATATCATTCCCAGAATATCCTCACCAGTGTGAAAACGTGTACATTGAAATTGAAATTTTACAATTATCTCTGACGAATAACCTTTCAACTAAGAGACATAAAAAACTTGAAACAGAAGGAAATACAGACCGCATTGAAAATTTGGGACATATAAATGAAAAGACTTGTGAAACGACTAACTAAATAGAATTCGATTCTATTCAATATTTCCGACATTTGCTTACGGTTAATCCTTTTTTATGTCACTTGAGTCAATAAACACCCTATTATGCATGATGATGGATTGGATCTTGAAGTATATTGTATTCTGAATACAATATTAATTAAAAATTTCATGATTTCAAAACGATTATCAATATAAGAAGGTAGAAAATATTATATTAAATGTCATCGTTCTGAATTGATCCATCCTAGAGTTCCATTTTGCAATAACGAAAGCAATTAAATAAGACTAATGAAGAGAATAGCGCATATTCTGTATGGGTACCACACGAGTTAACGCAAAAAAACCTTATGGACCGAATTTCCAGGTAAGAATCGCTGCTGAATAGCAAAAAAATCGACCCATTTTTGTAGTGGTTGGTGACTGGCGATGAAAAGTGGATCACGACAACGTCAAGCGAAAACGGTCGTGGTCGAAACACTGTGAGCTGGCGCAAACGGTGGCCAAGCAAGGATTGACGTCCAGGAAGGTTCTGCTGTGTGTTTGGTGGGATTGGCAGAGAATTTTCTTCTATGAGCTGATCCCCTACGGCACAGTTGTTAACTCGGAACTGTACTGTCAACCGTCTGAAGGAAGCACTGGCACCAAGCGATTACTATCTGTTCCTATACATGGCGAACAATTTTTCTGGTAAAAATTCGCTTCAACAGAGACTGTCTCAATTCTTTGCCAATAGGGACGAGGGCTTCTGAGAGAGGCATAATGATATTACCTTCAAAATGGCAACGAGTTATCGAACAAAACGGTGAATATTTGAGATAAAACAGATAATTCTTTGGTTCTATGGTCTCGTTTTTCAAGCAAAATTAATGGATTTCTTTTACTTCACCATATATGATGACGCTCAAATGTTTTCCTAACCTATCGACTTCTCTAAGTATGCATCTCCCAGTGTACCTAACTAATTTTAATTCTCCTATAAATGTTAACCTACGGGAAATGTTTAATATTATCAGATTCATTATTAGAAAAGACTCAGTCTATTCATTTTGAACTTCATAGAAATTCCTGATTCGTTGAGTATATCAGAGTATTTGGGGTAGGTAGCCATGAGTACCCAACCATGTTGGTTGGAGATAGATACGGTTCATTTACAGATTTATCCCATAGTTGAAAGGTAATACAGCTTTTTATAATAGAAAGATAGTTCAATAAGCTCCATTGCACTATTACGATTACGTTTTCATATACATTTCCGTCAATTTACTAATGAAAATAAATAAATATCAACTAATTGGCTAGTGGAGTTACCCTCGGAGTTACCAGAGCGGTTAAATGCGAGAAGCTTTCACGAAATAACTTTTCCAAATTATTAGATGACGTGTTCTTGCATATTTCTGAACTAATTTTCACTATCAGCAGGATGAGGTTTTTTGCTCATTACAGGAAAATGGCTCAGGGAGAAACTTCCCATGTGACATAGCTTACCAGATGTTAGATCAGAGATATCCTGACTGATTTAGTATATCCCGCTTAACTCAACATGCATTATCAAAATTGACAGCATATAAATTATGAAGATAAATTGAAAATATTGTGAAAGGATATTGTTGCAGTGATTGCTTCCTGTCGACCATACCTACGATTAAGATATAAACTAAATGAATTAAAACAATTCAATTAAATATTTATAAATTAAATAAAACAGAGCGATTCACTGCGATGGCCTATTAGAGGTTTATGGAAAACTAATCATTATTTTGAGCTGAAAATTTGCATGTTGAGGTTTAAGACAATGATTTTTCTCCCAAAAAAATTTTCAGATCTCTACAATTTCCGATTGAACCGAAAACAAACTTTTACTTTCTTATTTCGAATGGCACACCTAGTATATTATTGCATCATTAGATAGCTTTTTTGATAAAAATTTCAGCTATATGCTATACCTTGGGTGAAAACTCATTGGTTCATGAGGTAATGGAATTCTTATGAAAAAAATGGTGTCGACGAGGACTCACTTTTTTCAAATATTTCTGCAGATAAAGTTTTTTTCCTGAAAACCTTTATCGTTTTCGATTCTGCAAATACGTAGTATTGTAAGACTGTTTGCAGTTTGGATCAAAAATTTACAGAGTGTGTATAGAAAGATCATGAACTTGGACAACTCAAATTCATCTAAACTCAAGATTTTCAAATTAGAAGCTATATTTTTTATGATTTCAGTCGATTCTACGTACAAAAATAGTGAAGGTCACTTGAGCAAATCCTATACCTAAAATGAATACTTCAAGAGTTATAGAGGAAGAACTTTTAATGAGGAAAAATCGCGATTTATAACTGTGTGAGGTTCTCTGTGACTCCCGGAAAACACAGAAATAAACTAAAATTCGATTTTTCCATACCTAAATTTGACATTTCAAGAATTGTAATTAATTATTCGTAATTGAAAATTGTATTGGTTTATAGATTTCTTCACAATCTCAACGAAAAATTTATTATAATTCATGAAATGTAAGATTTAGTTATCCAAACATCGAATTTTAGTTCCTTCATGTATTTTCCGGAAGTCACTAAATTTTACATGTCATCAATTATATCTTATTTTTCGTTGGGAATGTTGGGATTGTTGAGAAATCCATAAACCCATACAATTTTCAATCACAAATAATTCATTACAATTCTTGCAATGTCAAATTTAATTATTGAACCGATTCTGATCGAGTTGCCCCAGCAACTGATATGTTTCTACAATAGACTTTTCTAATAGATATTTATCTGGAAAATAATATTCATCGTCAGTCTTCACTGATTAATTTCCTAACGAATTTCGATGTTCCTTTGTCAGAAAATGGGAGAAATGATCAACAATATAAATTCATTATATTCGTGTTCATTATCGTTTAATCTGAAGAAACTATCTCTAAAACTCCTCATCTCCAAGTTAAAAAGCAATAAAAGGCAACACTATTTTGCACGAGAGGAGATTCTGCACATGCCATGCTGTTAGATCATGCGAAGAATACAATGTGAAATATGAAGATTTTATTGTAGACTATTATGCTGGTTCAACATCCATTTATTCATACATATCTAGTATGGTTTTGCGTGCTTTTTCAACTCACAATTTGAGTGCAAGCATACTCAAATTGAGAGGTCAAAGTTAATGAAGAGTAAAAAAGAGAATGGATCCGAAAGATTTCACAAAGAAGATTTAGCCTCTCGGTTTTTATATAAGGTTTCTTGAACGTTTAATTTTTAGATATATGACTAACTGAAGATTCCATATCTACAATTTGCAACACGAAAGTAGTGGATTCAACTTCAATAAGATACCTACGATATTTGAATATCGTGTTTCTATAATTTGTAACTCCAAAGTAGCTACTAAAGTAGTTTTCCGTTTTTATGGATTTAAGTTTCAGCATTATATATATTCTCTATAGAACTATGTGGGCTGAGTAGGTACATACAGGGTGATTCACCGGAATGGCCTATTAGACGTTTATAGAAAACTAATCATAATTTTGAGCTGAAAACTCGCATGTTGGTGTTTGAGACAATGATCTTTCTCCCTAAAATATTTTCAGATCTCTACAACTTCCGGTTATACCGGAAACAGAATACTACTTCCTTATTTCAAATGGCACACCCAGTATATTATCGCATCATTAGATAGCTTTTTTAACGACAATTTCGGCAATATGCCATACCTTGCGTAAAACTCAACGGTTCATGAGTTAATGTGATTCTCATGAAAAAATTGTGGCAAGGAGGACACACATTCTTTGAATTTTTCGGCAGAAAAAGCTTTTTTCGAGGAAAATTTTTCTCTAAGATTCTGCAAATACGTAGTATTATAAGTCTGTTTGCCGTTTGGACTAAAAATGTACAGGGTGTTCAAAAGAAGATCTTGAACTTGGACATCTCAAATTCATCAAAACTCAAGATTTTCAAATTAGAACAATTTTTTTATTATTTGATTCGATTCTACGTACAAAATAGTGGGGATTACTTAAGTAAACCCTATACCTAAAATGAATACTTTAAAAATTATCGAGGAAGAACCTTAAATGAGGAAAAACCGCAATGGCTCACTATGTGAAGTAGTCTGTGACATCCGGAAAAATCAGAAAGAAACTAAAAATATTGCCGAAATTGTCATCAAATGCAATAATATACTGGGTGTGGCATTCAAAATAAGGAAGTAGTAGTATGTTTCCGGTATAACCAGAAGTTTTAGAAATCTGAAAATATTTTAGGGAGAAAGATCATTGTCTCAAACCTCAATAATCAAATTTTCAGCACAAAATTATAATTAGTTTTCCATAAACGTCTAATTCCAGTGAATCACCCTGTATATTTTTTGAATGATTTTTGGATGAATATTATGCCATCAGTATCAGCAGATATTCGAAAACAGTGAAGGATACATGACGGGATGAACCGATGGGGTGGTTTTCAAAAAGTCATAAAATTTGGTAGATACAATATTGTTTTTATGAAGTTCTCCAAAAATATGAATATTCAACATTTGTGGAGAAAGCATGGATGACCTTACTACTATCTCACTAATTGTTTATGCTAACCCTTCCCATTTTTCACATCACAAAAAAAGAAACAAATAATTACCTAGTTCATACTGAATCATAGTTATAACCGATAGGGGGTGTTACAAACTGAGATATGGAATATTTTGTAAAGATCAACAATTCAACTCATTTAGTTGAATCCCTATTGATGATATTAGCAAAAGAAATGGATTAGTTATTTCTCTAAGAAAAAAAGCATGATGATTTAAGCACTGTGAATGATTAGAAAGAAGGTGATACTACCTTCGAGGTGCAAAAGCAACATTCGAATTCGCTAGGCATTTCTTCAATTTTCTCTGTCTTCTTTATGGAATCTGATAATTTGCTGTCAGCCTATAATACAGACAACAAATGCATAGCTCAGGCTCTTCATAGTTGACAAAACATAAATATACATTGACATTTGAAGAAACATGAATAATGAGTATTCGAGGAATGCTTCCTTTCGAATTATATACAAGTGGATAAATATTTCCAATATAAATGAATAGGAAGAGAAACGCACATACAATTGTTTTTGTTATCAGAAGGGATTTTTATTGAAAGAATAGTATTTCTAAAAAATAATAAATGGATAGTCAGTAAAGAAGAACATAATTTTTGTATTTTTTTGATGTTACTAATATTCAACTATCTTTTCTGAGAAAGTCCATTTGAATATAATGAAAACCTTGTCATTTAGTGAATTCATTTAATTATTTGGTAAGTGATACAGTACTCATTTCAATAGATGCTTTTCAAATTCAACTTCTTCTATATGTTCTGCATAATATTTTCACTTTGATTAAAATATTTTGATATGAATAAGCTAAAATGTACTATTCTTGTCTTAAACATTTTTGACTGGGTATCAATCTACACGGTGAGTCAAAAATGTGTACCGAGTTTCCTGGGGATGATAGTATATTGAAAATAAGTATATTTTGATGAATAAACTTATTGCCTAAAATACATATTAGGGGAGATACATCCTACCACAGTTGATGAAATTAAAAAATTCTCCTCATAACTTCTATACGGTGAATGCCACCAGATTGAAATTTTGTGCTTAAATGTATGTTGTTGAAATACATTTTTTTAATACAATTCTACATTTCTGATTTTGTTCTAAAGAGTCATTTTAGAAGGTGAGTCATCATATTTTTGGGACAACTTCTCTCGTTATATTCGTTTTGGTTAAGAAATAAAAGCATTTGATGTAGCGAAAAAATGAAAAAGGTACACTTATCCAGATACAAAAAAATTAACCATTCTCGAGATATTTGAGTTTTTGTAGTCAAATGATGTCCGTAGATCAGAAATGTAGAAGTGTAATAACAAATGTATTTTAATAACATATATACCAACATATATTAATGCACGAAATTTCAAATCTGGTGACATTCACCGTTCATGCTATGCGGAAAATTTTTTCAAAATTTTATTAACTTTGGAAGAATATATCTCCCTCAATATTTTGGGCCATAAGTTTATTGATCAAACTAAACCTACTTATTTTTATATGTACTATCACTCTTTGTATACATTTTCTTCCGATGTGGGATGGACAATTGAATTTACAAATGAAAGGAAATTGTCCATCGTATGAATATCTGAATAAGAAATGAGTACAATAAAATTTCCTATGTAAAAAAGTGAATATACTCGAAAATGACATAGCATTCATACGACATTGTAGAAGTGCTTCCAAAAATTGTTTATGTTTAATGAACTTGGACCAAAACTTTGCGTCGTATTTTGATTGATGTTACCATTTCGAACTCTTGAAGATGATCGACAGAGATTTAGGAAGTGAACACGTGATGCAGAATCAACAAGCAGTTCATGATCACAAGTTAAATTTAGATTTTATGACTGAAATTCGGTGTATTATTTATAGGGATATATCAATAGACAGCAGGAAATTAAATCCCAAATTATTTCAACGCGAAATTTTGAATTACTTCAATTAATGACTTCAATAAATTTGTCATCAATGGCGAATCGATAGTTTATTTATTTTTGATTAATAGTTGCCAGTATTTGAAGAAAAGTGGTAATCATCGCGGTTTGGGATTATTAATCGAATTGAATATTTTCAAATTTGTAATTATCGTGGTCAAGAGTGCTATGGAGAAATCAGAGTAGATTTTCTATCATTACAAATAGCGCTTAGCTTGTACCATTTGGTAATTTTTCCATTTTTCCAAAATGGAATTTTCCGACGTACAAAAGACATTTATGATCGAATCTTACTTCAAAAATGGACAGAAGATTGAAGGCGACTGGAATTATTCTATAGATGCATGTCTAACGGAATTCAGGATTGAGTACCTAGATGATCCCATTGATTATAAATGTTTCCAAAGCACTGTTTCAAGGGTGCGTTAGTGTTTTATGTACGTGAAACCAGAAGCGTGGAATGAAAGAGTGGAAGTGGTCGACAAACAAAATGGACATCAGACTTTATTGATACGGTCGAAGATATCATGGAAGAAGCTTTGAGAAGAACAGTTTCATCCCAACTCTCTAGTGATTCTGTTGGTACATGTCACAAGATATTGAAACATGACATCAATTTATCTCCATACCGATCAACCTGCTACCAAAAGGTTCAAGAGGTTGATGATCCTCGTAGGATGGATTTTTGTCAGAGGTTCCTGAATGAATTCAGTAATAACCTCACGAACATTTTTTTTTTATGACAAAACCTGGTTTCACATTTCCGGGTATGTCAATTCAAAAAAATTGAGAATGTGGAGAAGTGAAAAACTAGTTTTGTTTTTTTATGAGACACACCTTCATTCTCAAAAAGTTGGAGTTCGGAGCGCTATGAGTCGGAAGCGAATTATTGGACTAATTTTCTTCAATGAAACATTAACAGCTGACGGCTATAGGGAAGAAATTCTTGTACCATTTATTGGTGAACTGAATTTTGAGTAATGGAATGGAAGATACTTTGAACAAAATGGTGCAAGAGCCCACATGGCTATAGAAGCTTTGGCCTACTTAGCGCTACTTGTAATCACAGAAATTCAACTCTAATTTTTCCACTCTTGACCACGAATTTAAATGAACGCACTTTATAATAATGCAACTTCTAACATTTATCATTTGATCAAAACTGTATTGAATCTTCTCAGAAAACTAGTGAGTGCTATGTCGAATTTTATTAAATTTTGATGTTTTATGTATGTATACTTTTTGCAAAGATCCATAAATTCCCAAAAGTTCGGAGTCTGTTCCACTTTAGAATGCTACTCCGTCAAAAATATTGGAAAATCAATTATACTCACTGTATAAATACCCTGGAATATAAAAATGCAAGACCAAGAAGGCTTTGAAGTTTTTCGACCAATCTTGGCAGTAATGTTTAACTAGTTGGGCATTATACTGATGACAAATAGAATAAAAGGATGTAGGGTTCTAGCACTTCATCCACATATCGATGGACATATATTGCCTTGAGTATATACGAACTGAGACCTGTTTCTATAAACAATATCTCTCCATTCAAAAACCTCTTCAGTGTGGTGTACATGCTGCTCTACAGAAAAATGCACCTTATGGCATCATTTAAGATCAACAGGTAGCCCCGGTCGAAAACACGCATTATAAAGTTTGTTAATTATTGATTGATAACTACATAATCATTAAGAATTCTCATTTCGTTTTAAGTACTAGGCACTCTATATTTAGTAATTTTTCACATTAATATATGAAATATTAAAATGTTATATTAAATGTTATTCAGATATTTTCCTCAAAGGTGTACCTACATTACTTTTTTTACTAGGTTCTTCATTGCAGATTCATTTTGATTCTGAGCGGAAATGGCTTGATCGATTCTTCCAATTTTTGGAAAAATCCTTCATATGACAGTTTAGAAGGAACTAACAGATTTTTTTCACCGAAAAATTTATAGTTTTGTCTTATATCACTTCGAAAATTGAATAGTCTTTCAATCGTATCTCCATTATTTCGAAGATGAATTCCAAAAATTTTTCATTATCATGGAACCACCATGATACAATTGTAATTTATCGCTTTTTCATTCGATAATATTTCCATTCATAGATATTATGAATTTTTAAAATGAAATACATAACAACGTGTAATTTATTGAAAAAACTTTAAAAAGTAAAAATTTCTAGAATGTTGGAATTCGTCATTGAAATAATTGAGATACGATCGATTTATCTCTCAAATTTCAAGGTAATATTATACAAAAACTTTTTTTTGTAGAAAAAATCGAAGAATTTATTCTGAACTGTAATGCTAAGGTTTCTTCCAAAAATTAAAAGAATGGATCATGCCATATCCGCACAGTACCAAAATGAATCTTCACTGAAAAACCTAGTGTAGTGTAGTGTGTAGTATAAATTACATTAGCCTTGAAATTTAATACAAATGTTGTCCTTTAACATTCTGTACCTTCACAGGCAGGTTAGTTTCATTGAATAAATTGATATTGAAATAAAAATGAATATTAAATGTATTGTAATAGTTGATAAGACATAGAAATTATCGATAATTATGTATTCATCAATAATAATTACATTCATCTGTCTTGGCTATTCACTGCCTCGCCTACGATGCTAGATCTTCTCTGGACCATAATTTACAACACACATATAGAGAATTGGTTACGGTCAAGGCAAATAGCAATTTTTCTGAATTAAAAACCACCTGCACATAATCTAATAATGCGACCTCTAGGCATAATCATCGCATCAAAACAAAGAACATTAAAACAAGAAATAGAAAACAAATGAAAAACAATACCGAAATCAAATTGATCTTTAAAAAAATATACCAGATAATTTTGATTGTAACAACAGGTAAAACGTCACTACATACAAGTGGATTATTTTGAATGCAGCTTCGATCAATTACAACTCGTAACTAGTTAAACCTTCCTGCCAACTTTGGTCAAAGAATTACAATGACTTCTTGGTGTTGCATTTTTTATGAATATTTTATGAATAATTAATTAATTATGAATTTTTTATTTTCATCAATATTTTTCCCTCTTTTATTTTTGTTATACCGATAAACTGGAATATATTGTTAGATTGATGATAGTCCATCATTTGACTCCGTTAATATGGAATGCGATAAGGCAATGGTTCCTGACAAAACAAGTAAAGGATAAAACATTACATTGAAGACACAACTTACATAGATCTCTCAGAGGAAAACAGATTAAGAAGCTGAATTATATATCTAAAACTTACCCCAGGTGAAATGTAACCTTTTGGTGTTTGCACCAAGAATTGAGTTTCATCCTGGGCCAACGGAGCCATGGGTTGTTGAAGCTCAAGCTCATTGGCGGGTGGAGTATCGAAAAGCCTCCTCTGAGATGAGGGCGAGATGGGTACGGGCATCCCCTCATTTATTGGAAGACATGGAGTTAAGGTGGAAGAATTTCTTCGGCGATTCCGGTTAGGAAAGTGATCGAAGTTTCTGAAGCAGCCGGCGCCCGTCTGGGCGGGATTCCGCCCTCCGCCCATGCTCTCTCCTTCTGTGCTATTTCCGTCTGTGTGCGACATATTGTGCCCTAGTAATATAGAGGTCCATCAAGTTCATCTCTTTCGGACTTGGTTTTGTTACGAGCAAAGCATGACAAACCGATGATAGGCAGCTTCATGCGAAATATCGTGCTATTTTCTTTACTGAAAACGTAAAAGCAAGCATGCCATCTTTATTCCTAATTTGCATTACGAGAAACTGCGATTATCTTCTCTTTTACCGAGGAGTGCGTGTGTTTCACCTGCAGAAGAAGAGATCGTGTCACGCAGGCGTACTGCTCAGTTGGTGGTAGAAGCAGGGTATCATTGGCAAAGGGAAGAATAAAAATAAATCTAGCTATTAAACTCAACATTATATCATTTTCTCATAACTTAATCGCCTTTTTTCTTGACATCTTCGTAGTTTACTTTGACTTCCATCCTAATGATGCCCCAGATATATTTATGCACCATATTAGTGAGGTTATAACCATTTCAATGGTGCAAATTCGATATTCAAATTGTTAAACCTCGTAGTCTCAAGGCGGCCATCAACTGGCTTACATGCTTGTCATTCTTACTCGATGCTCGACAGTGTATAGATAAAAATCAACACACATTCGAAACAAGCAAGAATTACGGACTGACCTGAAGTCTTGAACGACAAACATGCAGCAATAAGTTTGAATTAATTTTGAATTATCTATGCCTGTGGCAAACAAAATCAAAAGATTATATGAGAGAACAAAGAAAAATAGTGCATATAAGATTATGTTGAAAAACTAGAAGAATTGAAGAACCAAATATTGGTGTACAACTTTGCTCCCGCCGTTTTGCGTTTTTTGGTAGTCGAAATAAATACATCGTAGATGTCATACAATTAGCTTTGGTATTTGTGAATATAACGCCATCGAAATATTAGTAAGCTTACGAGCCAAATTCTCGTCATTTGCGGGAGGTTTTAATTTTCTGCTTTGATATGAAGAAATCTACGGCTGAGGCTCATCGAATGCTCTCAAATGCCGTGTGAAAATATTGAAAACGAACATGGTTTTTTGAATCAAAGAGAAGTCTAGTGAATCTATGTGTTGAATTCAAACGAGAAAGTGAAATTTTACGAAAGAACTAATTGCACCAAGATTTAAATTGAACTGTATTCGGTAGCTTTTTCCTCAGAAGATGGAACACGAAATTCAGTCGTAGAGTTTCTGCGACTCTCAAAATCTAAGATAAAAGGTCACAAACAAACTTTTTGACCATTTTTTGCGAATATCCCGTTTCCTATGAATTATTCGATATTTATTGTCTTCATTTCAGTATTGTAGAAGATTGAATTCCCTCCAAATTTTGTCTCAACTGGCCCGTGATAATATTCATCATTCAAGGCCGAAAACATGCTATATAATGTTTATCAATTATTGATGAATACATAATTATTAATAATTCTATTTCTTATTAATTATTACATGATATATAATTTTTTTTAATTAAATATCTATTCATTCAATAAAACTTAATTGCCCGTGTAGTTGTAGAATTAAGGAAAAAATCTGAATTATAATTCAAGGCTGGTGTGATTTATCTTAATAACTTAAATGAATCAAAAGAGAAATTCTTAGTGAAGTTTTTATTGGAAAATATGATTCCACATATTTATAGATTCGAAAATTTAGAAAATTGAGTAGAAATTAATTATCTTTTCAATCATCGTTGTCTTCCGGCTGTTGTTGTAACACTCTCCGGCCTCTTATCTCAAAAACCATTAAACTTATAAAAAAACCTCCGAAACAAAAGTTGTTGGAAATTCAATTTCACAATATTGATACTGACAACAAATAGCTAAAAACATAGCAAACGAAATATTCGCAAAAAATGTCCAAGAACCAAGTTTTGTGACCTTCGACTTTAAATTTTAATAGTCGCAGACAACCTACCATATGTAGGTGTTGAGACAACTTCTAGGATGTTCAAGTACAAGCCTATATAAGTTTATAAGCTGGGTATCTCAAATTCCGAGATCAGTGCCTGCTAATATGACTGAATTATCATAACCTTTCAATCAATCATTTATATTATATCATCAGGATGGATAGCATTTTCTTGAATAAACATTTTAATAACCGTATTATTCTGACAAAAATTTCTCTCCGATTAATCAATATGTTATGTATTGAAGGAATTGTATTGATATTATAATTCATCTCAAAATTATGAACATATTTTTGATCTTTTCGAAACTTTGTGTATGTAATATTTTTTTTATTCAGAGACAAAATTTCCTATGTTTTAATTTCAATTTTATAATCAATAATTAAGTTATCTAATCTATGAAGAAACTAAGAAGAACTATTGTGTGAAAAGACGAACACTAACATTAAAAACTTTCTACAAGATAATACATGAAATTTCAACTAGATGCATCTTCATAATCTACCCACCTATAAAATCTATATAATCATTATAGTATACCCACGTTCAGAAATATTTAAAAATATTAATATCGCCATAAAGTGAAGATTATCGGTGCTTAATGTTCAAGCGGAGATTAAAAGCTTCCTATTCCTGCCATTCGGGAAGTTAATGTCAAGCGGAAGTCATTAAATATCACAATTTTCGCCACCAAAACGAAGTGACCATAAATTTTTTCCTTCCGAATTCATAATTCATCATTCGTGGTCAACATCCGGATAACACACCAACACACAAGTTTAAACATGCAGGAATTGCGTGATAACCTACCTGTGTCTACGATAACATCAATGAGGTCCATGCTTTTGGCGAAGGCGTCACGCAAATTGATATGATGGAAGGAAACTATGCTCCCTTCCCTCTTGGCACGTTCCAGGGCTTCTCTTCGCTTGAGCGCCTTCTCGCGCCTCATCTGGTTTTTATAGAACTCGGCAAAGTTATTAACAATGATAGGAATGGGCAACGCGATCACCAGTACACCGCAAATACAACATACACTTCCTATAACCTTCCCTAAAGGTGTGGTTGGGTATATGTCACCGTAACCTACTGTGGTCATTGTAATGCCAGCCCACCAGAACGTTTCTGGAATGCTGATAAACTTGGTACCGTGCTCCTCTTTCTCCGCGAAGTAAGCCAAGCTGGAGAAGATCAAGACCCCCATCGCGAGAAACAGCATCAGCAGTCCCAGTTCTTTGTAGGAGTTCCTCAGGGTAAACCCCAAGGATTGCAGGCCGGTGGAATGTCGGGCTAGCTTCAATATTCGGAGTATACGCATAATTCTGAAAACCTGAACCACACGACGCACATCTTGGAACTGATCTGTGGCGTTTTTGTTCGTTTCTAGCAGGAAGAGAGATACGAAATAAGGCAATATGGCGAGCAAGTCGATTATATTGAGACCCCCCTTGAAGAATTTCCACTTGTTGGGGGACGCGCTGAACCTCAGGATATATTCCAACGAGAACCACGTGATGCAAACCGCTTCTACCATGGCTAATTGGGGATTATCTTGAATGTTCCCGTGACCGTCGTTGACTTGAAAACTAGGAATAGTGTTCAGGGTTAAAGCGATAGTCGATAGAACGATAAACAAGATGGATACGATGGCTATAACCTGCAAGTATTACCAGATTCAGAGGGTTTATCCAAACGGATTAAGCAGGATAAGTGCAGAAATGTCACAACCTTCGTCAAATTGAGCCATGCATTAGAAAATAGGCAACCTACATCAGAGTCCTGTAACCAGAACTAATTTCGAGGTTATGTGTGATTGGGATCAGGCCTGCCTGTAAATTTATCTTTGTGAATTTTCTTTTGATTGATCGTTGTAGTGAAGTGAGATTTAGTCCGCGAGTGTTGGATGTCGAACAGTGATTTCATGTAAGTTCTGGAAACTAAGGTTTCATTTATTCTTTTCCCAAAATATTTCCAATTGTCGCCGTTTGAAAATTCTGAGTAAACGCCCCTGGATTGTCTTCTCACGAATGTGAAGTTTAAAAATGAAACAATATACAGGCTATCCTATGGAAGGCTTAGATAGTATAAATAATGAACTATAAGAAGAACAAATATCCTGCAAACATAGATCCTTACCAGCTTGCTTTTTTTTATTTCTTTTAATTTGCTTTCAGTTTCAGCTTCCTCAATTTTCAAATAAAATTTCCTGTTTATTGTGAGTACATATTCCTATTGCAAAAATGTTCAAAAGTTGCAAAGAATATTGAGAATTGATTTTCTACGAGCAGTGTGGCTGTTTTGAGTTGCATCGGTGTTGAAAACAATAAGGATCGATTTTTACCAGGACATTTGTCCTCATGTTCAATAGTAGGTACTCTTTACCCCATCCTTCTTTTACACCCACTGTGGAACACCATATATATTCAATAACTATCTTGAATCGTTCAAAATGCTCCTTTGTGAAGAACATTGTGAAAAAATGGAAATGGGTGTTACCAATCAGTGGCGTAACTAGAGTTGACTCTTGGGGGGGTTTACCCTCACTTCGGAAAAGCAAAATTTTCTTTTTTTTTTAATTTTACGTAATTTTTTTTCATTTCTTCTAATCAATGTCCCCAATAACCACGTCCTCCTTACGCCAATGTTACCAATTCCTAGTACACGGCTCGATTCGATGACGGTTGTGGTAATGCAGAAAAGATGATTTGGGATTTAAGAATTTTCTATACTATTTCCTGGAGAAGGCGAGCTCGAATCAAAATTATTTTGATACAATTTATTATATCCTTATTCATGCTGTTCTGAACAGGTCCAGGAACTAGTTAGATAGTTCTGACTTTTTTGTAATACACAGAGTCCATACATCCAGATTCGTTCCTTCTGGTTTACATAGATTGCAGGCATTCTTTACCACAATGACACAGAATTGGTGCTTATGACCGATAAATGAAGAGTGCACAAGCCATGACATTTAAAGAAAATTGTGGCCAAAATGAATACAAATCAAATCAAAATGGTTAGTAAACGAACCTAATCGAATATAAATGATTTTTTAAGCGATCGCATCGTCTTTCGTTTTTTACTTTCTTCGAATGCGTTTTGTTTTACTGAACTACCAGACCTCAAGATATGATGATTTTGCTCAACATGTATTATGCAAATATTGCTGGTTTTATGAAAAGACCCTATTGGAAATCTCGGTCAACGTAATAAATTTAAATTTCGGGAATCAATAAATATTCAACGAGTTTGCAATATCCCCCTTTTCATAACCTATGTAATATACAGGCTGGATCATAAGTAATTGGTAATAATGATATTCCATCTATAGAATCTTGGACCCAGAATATGAAGATTTAACCTTACATAATTTTTTGCCAAAGAACAAGAATCAGCAATAAAAATAGGGGTTTCCATTTGAAAGTCCAAAGAGAACCTCAGCAGGAAATCAAATGGAAGAGGTTCTGGTATACGTGAACTTCAAAACTCTTAATCCAAAATTTTTTCATTGAATGTTTCGGATTAAACTTGACAAAATCACACGATATATTAAAATTATAAGTGAAATGATTTTAGTGTACGGGTCACAAATTAATTATAAATTTTGAAATAAATCAAATGCCCAGACAGGAAGAACATTTAATTTAGTTGATTTTGGTTAAATCATATTTCGGGCTCAAAATTCTATAGTGGAAATATTTATAATTCTACACCCTGTAGAATTACCAGATCTTTTTGCTTCCGTATTTTTAGTAGACCAATATTTTTCAGATAAAATAGAAGTTGAACCAAGTCAAAATTTTGTTCCAATTGATATACAGGACTCAACTTAGTCAATCAAAAAGTAGATTGAGCACTCTGAAGAATTCGTAAGAATACTCCGAAATTTTTTTGGAATGTTCAATCAATTTGAATTGTTTTAGGCTTTCGCGGCCTCTTAGGAATGTTGGCCGTCGTCTTTTATTCTCGACTTTTCGCCAGTTAGTGTCTGACATCTTCGGGAGTTATCTCTGACATTATCTTAACATTTAATGTCAGAACTTTTTTTTTCATTTCTTTGAGGAGAACCAATGCTTCGAATGCTCCGTACCTTCGAGAAGACATTCTTCATGATAATATTTTGAATTCGAAATTGTTTCTGAAAAGACTTTTTGTATTCATGTATTTTTTTTTTGTTTTTGTTGGTTGTTTTTTATATAGAAATGGTTACTTAGTTTGGAACTGGTGATTTCGATTAATAAGTTCATCTGTGAATACTATTTATGGAAAAAACCGGTTTGTATTCCTTGTAAAATGAATAAATAAATAAATTTCCCGAGAACAAATAACTTTAATTAATTTGTTTCACAAAAAGACAATCTTCCGATAATTTTTCCATATGCAGAGTATTTGCGAGCCTATCTAAATATCATGAGAAATTTGGAGTTTTTCACTGGATCCTATCATGATATTGAAGACTCCATAGATTCGTCTAGATTTATGGCGTCGAAGTTTTCTGAATATTAAACCAATTAATTACTGTGATCAGATATATGTATATCACAAAGCTAAGTAAAATTTATTTATTCCATTTCAAAACAGAGACGAATTGGTTTTGAAAATTCAAACTACCACGAATGATCTGCTAGATGTTAATTTAATTAATGAATTCATTACCAAAGATGTGGAGAGTGCATTGAATTTGAACTTTGGAATGTTTTATCATATGATTCAACTCTTATTTTATCTTCTTTTTCTTCAGACTTGGTAACCTTATAACTGGTCAAATAAGGGATATTTTGTTGATTCGTGAAGTTTCCATTAAATTTTGTATCACTCAGTAAAAAATGTGTTAATACCTAACACATCTAAAAATGAATCTTTCAATAATGAAATTGTATGTCATTTATATTCGATTTAGAATTCATGAATTGATTAATAATAATGATTTTGGTTGAGACCAACAGAATTTTTCAGCTAGTAAGCATTCAATTTTGGCCTGATTCTTATGGAGAATGTTAAGTGTAAAGCTTGTTAGGCTTGGTTTGAGGAAAAAAGGTTTTAGCAACATGAGGTCGACATGTTAGAGTTGGAGAGTACAGGTAGGTTCTGAAATAGGAAGCAATGTACAATAGCACGAGCCCTCTAATCAATCGGAATTTGTCTAAAACGGTTGCCAATGAAGCGTCTATAAGCGACCACCATGTTAATTATATTTCTTGATTAATTCAAATGACAAATGACTTGGCGAGGACGATCTAAAGGGAGCAGCGTTTGCTTCACTTGAAATGATGGGATGCGCAATTTGGATTATTTCTGCATAGAAAATTTCTACTTTATTGCTAGTCTAGCCTACGAATCTACAATTCATACAAAAATATTGGTGATGAGAATTATTGGGTATTCAATGCAGAAATAATGTATACTGATTAGTAGAGCTGCCAAATGATTCTACCAAAAACAGCTGAACAATGAGGTGATACTGCTCTGATAAATAAGCAATGAAAAATTTGGGTTTTCAAAGGTCTCGCTTAATTCGTCTTGGTTTATGTTTTTTATACAGGGTGTCCCAACGAGAATTTGACCCCCCTCTCCTAGAACTGAGAAATGAAGAATTTTCGAGTATTAAAAAAAAACATTTCAACTTCTATTTTGAGGGGGATGTATTTCCATCACTAGTTTGTTCTGAAAAATCTCCCCCCATGGCATCAACCCCCAACTATTTTTAAAGAAAGAAATGACGTCGAGTGTAAGCTACTTTCAAAATAATTTATGTTTTGTGCATAACTCATTTGAAATTTTCAAAATCGTTCCACTATTCATGAAATAATATGATATTCAACTTACCGTCAAAAGGTAATGTTGAACAGACAATTGACACGCCCAAACTCAAGAATAAAAAATAATTTTCAAGTTTTATATTAGGGAGAAAGAATTCCAATGATGACATTGAATTCTTGCTCCCTATTACAGAACTTGATCATTATTTTCGAATTCTTCAAAACTCTTAGGTTCTTGAGTTGGGAGGTTTAACTCTGTGTTCAACGTCACCTTTTGACGGTAAGTTCAATATTACATTATTTCATGAATATTGAACCGATTTTGACAATGTTAACTGGGTTGTGCACAGAAAATAAATAACTTTCAAACTAACAATTCTTCTCTCTCAAAAAAATGTTGGGTTTGATGACACCTTCATGGAGGTGGTTTTTTCGGAACAAACTCATGATGGAAATATGTCCCCCTCAAAAATGAAGTTATGTGTTATATGTTGTGTTTGATGACACCTTCATGGAGGTGGTTTTTTCGGAACAAACTCATGATGAAAATATGTCCCCCTCAAAAATGAAGTTAACCTGTTTTTTTTTTAAATCTTCGAAAATTATTCGTTTTCGAGTTCTGAGGGGGAGAAAAAATTTCCTTTAGGACACCCTGTACGTAATTTCACAAGAATTCTTTTGTTACAAATTCATACACCATGTGGAGGACGCAAATTCGTTATTTTTATTGCTCCATATATTGTTTTAATTTTCTCAATTGTGAGGATTTTTTTGATATCAGCTGCATTATTGATTTCGACATTCACTATCCAAAGATGAAAACAAATAATATCGATTCGAATTTTTTGTACTGGGAGTGTTGAATTGAAGAATATCCACATTATAATTTTCAGTATTCATTGGTTCTGTCATTGTGCATCTCAATTATTTCTGCATCAACCTGCATCATCTGATAAATTTCATTAGGTTCGTAGTTCACATTCATTAGGTACATTCTGGCTGATGGATATCTTTTAGTCATGTGTTTTGAAAATAATACGCCATTTGTCAGTGAATAATAATAATTTACGATTATTTTGAATTATACTATAGTGGTTTGAAATTCGCATATCATTTATGTTTATTAGGTAAAAAATTAACTTTTTTCTTCTTCTTCTTCCATCGTTATTGATAAGATTTTGTAATTTGTCAAGGCTGAATGTTCAGGAGAAAAGTGTTTTTGTTTCTTACTTTTCATTATTCTTTAGTTCATTGTCTCGAATGATTTTAAACTGATTCAATTCTTCCAATACTAATAATATTAAAACTTATTACCTCTATATGAAGTATATTGGAATGAGAATATTCATTGCTAGAACAGGTATATGCTTTTAGAAATTCAAAAAAAAAATTCACTTTCTACATTATAATATTGTTTTTTCAGATTATCAATAATAATTATAACCCAAAAGTATTATGATGAAAATAAATTTTTCAGACTGTGTTCTGTTGAAATAATTGATTCGAAAAATCTTTAGCATAACAAAATAAAAAATGTTTTCTGATAAATTGAAAAATTTCGAATAAAAATTTCTCATTGTACTTAAAGAATGATTTGTAATATATTAAGTATGAGATTCTTTTGTATGTTTTTGACCTGTCTAGTGCTCATGAGCTTACTCACAGAAAATGGGAACTCCTTTCGATTGTACTTTCAATACGCATGTTCCGAAAATAAAGTTGGTGTTATTCAGTAGTTTTCGAAGAACTAATGAATCTTAAGAATCAATTTCCTAAATGCGTATCTCGGATTTTCATCTTTAAAATTTATTATGGCTATCATTGTTCTTCAACAAAGGGAAAATTCCAAAAAATAATTATTTTTTTATTCCAGGATTTTAGGTGATCAAAAACAAACGAATTTATCAGCGAATATTCGACTGCTCTTTCAGAGATATCCTTTGCAATACGTAAGCGGTAATCACTGATATTCATAGAAAAGAATTCCAAACATCGCCAAGTCAAATGATCAATTCCACATATATATCTTAAAAAAATTAAACGCTTGATGGAACCAGATTAGAGCAAATTGAGAGATTTCGGCATTTCGGACCCGTATTGCGTTCGTATCTAGTTATCGCGTACGCCCATCGCTATCACAAAAACACAGACAGACAAGCAGACAGTGCTTAAGATGGCGGGAATTTCAAAATTCCCATCTTCTTCTGGCTTATCACATCTAGAACAGTCTGAGCTCAAATGAGGAAACGCTGGTGTTCAAATTGTTCTACCTCTAAATCTCATAATTTTATTTTGTTATTATTTTCCGTTCATATTTTTTCATTCTTCTTAATTGAATGCGAATTTCACATTCACATGTTAATGAATATTTTATCTCGATGTTTTCACTTTCAAATAAATTTTTAGGAATCTAATATATCTAAATCTACCTAAAGAATTCGATATCAAATCTAGTTGTAAGTTCTACGATGATATAGGTAATTCTAAACAATTTGAACATCAAGCTATACGGTAAAGCTTGCAGAAGCGAAAGATTAAGAAGTAAATTTTGTATTTTACATAAAGAATTATTATAATTGACATATATCCAGAAAATACCCTCAATGAAAATATATTGCTGATTTATTATAATTGTTCTAATACAATTCATGAAATTATGTGACTCGTAAGTGATTGCTTATACTGCCATAGTAATCAGCAAAATGCTACTGCTTCGGTCGAAAAATAACACTTGCTTAGCTAGTTTTTAATAAATCGAGGAACTAAGGAGTGAAAAGTCGAGAATTTATGTCGAAACAAGAATATATGTGTTGCAAGTAGGAATTGAAATGTCAAGTGCGAAACTAATTTTTTTCGGAAGAAATCTAAGTAGGTACTTATGAGAATTATTTTCGGATAGTCTTCATTCTCTGATTTTCATTGAAGGTATCTTCTTCGTAACAATGAAGAAATGGCAGTATTAGAGTTGCTTTTACTTTTTAATTCTTATATTATCTTTCTGAAGTTATTTTTTCATTGAAAACTAAGGATGCAAACCATATTTCAATCAACAACAACTCTAAATGTGTCATTAAACTAATTTACAAAATCAGGACTAGTGAACTCTATGATTAGGTTAAACTAGAGGGTTATTTCCGAATATATCCACATTGTAAATTTTCCCATGATATAAATCGAATATTCCTCAATAACCGACCAAGTTTGGTCTATTATTTATAGATACGACCACTTTACCGATTGCAATAATCAGAAAGTGGTGCTAAAAATGACATCTAAGTCTATGGTTATAGCTGAAACGATGCAGTTTAACTACTGTCTCGAATATTACTAGCATTAATGATAATAGTTTCGTACCTACTTTGAATATATTCGGATAGGTGGTGGACAAATGCGGATATTCTCTAAAAATTCGAGTGGAATGAAATCAGTTCGAACAAGTCAAAAATATATGAATTGAAAATACACTCGATATTTGTAAAAATATCCCCTTTTTGTCCATAGATAATTATTTTAATAGCATACTCTACAGACGTTTTGTTATCTCAATTCATTCTGATTAGTACAAGAAGAAATTATGCCACTGAAAAATAAGAGCAATTCGACACGAAGTTATTTACATACACAGTAGTTAACTTATTCTAATGATTTTGTTCAATTCGCTTGAAAATTCAGGCAGGCAGTTTTTCGATTTATATGACTTTTAATACAAGGAACAATGAAATATGGGGAACATTTGTGAATTATGAATAGTTTTTATTGGAAATAATTTTATAAATCACTCAATAAATTTTAGTAGATATTGATAAAACTTGACAAGTGTAGGTAAAGCATCGTTTTTATAAATGAAAATTATGAACTATCCTTTCTCGTCTCGGTGTCAATACAGATCGAAAAGTGAAGGAACGAACATCTTTAGCATGATTCTCTGATTTTATGAGTTATATACAGGGTGTTTCCAAATTAAACGTGAATCTTAAAGGATGTGGTAGTATTGCTCATTTGCTGTCGATTGAGCCGTTGAAAATCAACAGTTTCTGAGATTTTCGTGTTTTTTTGTTTTTTGAAAAATTTCTCTCCTCATTTCATTTTTTGTCATTTTTTTTTACGTTGACCAAGTTTAATTCGAATTTTGGATTAGTTTCAGCAAACAAGTATATGATATATATGAAAAGGGCAAAACAAAAACATCGTATACAGCAGCATTAGAAGTTGAATAAGAATTAGTACAATTTGAAAGTTTGTATATGAAGAAAATAACCTTACATATACATTGCCTGCAACTTTCGAACTCGAAATTTATGAATGACAAAATTATTTAAAAAATTCCAAATTCGTTCTTCATTTCCTAAAAAAGTTTTCGTTAGAATGCAGGCACTAGTTTTGTTTCAGCAGATTTCGATTTGAAAGAGGAAAGAAGCAAAGAAAAGAAAGTAAGAATCTAAATTTTGTTTCATTGCATGATTCGGACTTCTCCCTGGTAACGAAAAATTTGGTCGTTGAAAAAATTGACGAAAAATGAGTTAGGTGAGAAACCTTTGTAAACTGTTGATTGGTTATAATGAATAACAAATATTTTGAGTATTATTCATTCACATTATACTGGGTGAGTCTTGAAGTTGTATATTAAATCAGAATGCAGTTTCCTTTTATCAAGAATTAATTATCGAATAGAATCTAACTTTTTGGGGATGAATTCTTTCAAATCTTTTAGTCGAATAATCTTCACGAAATTTTGCACAAACTTTCTAGAACTCCCCTGTCAAAGGCTTCGCGTTTATGGATTTACGGCCGGAACTCCAGAATACTAAGGGCCAGTTTCATGAACGAAAGTAAAGTTCCATTTTCCATGAAAAGTTTCCTTTAAAAATGAAATGTTTTTCATAAACCAATTTCCATCACACGTTTTTCTCTACCACACAAACCTTTTTTGTCGAAATTATCATATTTGAAAGTGAGGACCTTCATTTACATTCATTTTATACAGAAAATTTCAATTCAATTTCATTTTCAATTCAACAAATTTCAATATCTATAAAATATTACCAAATGCGGACAATAAATCGCTTGTTCTCAGAGTAGCCAACCCTAGGAAATTCAACACTTACGAATGAAAGAAAACTTTCTCTGAAAGACGGTCGGATTATGTTCATGAATCCGGAGGTACTTTCGAAATCCATTTGAAGGCGACTTTTTAATGAAACGCGCCAAGGGGAACCTCATCGGATGTATTATGAAACTGGCCCCAACCAAAATACAAACATTGTATCAAAATGATAGGTGCATGAGACAATCGCTCTAAAACGAATAGGAAGAGCTTTTTGGGAGGTTCAAATTAAAGAGATTATCATCAAATTTAGACGATTATCATATCGTATCATATGAAATAGAAAAACTACCAGCTTAGCTTCCCAACGAATTTCCTGTTAACTCACCCTGGCAGCTATCGATGTAGTCGGTTTCTCTAACATATCCCACAGCCATTTTTGATACTGAGAACACTTATCTTCTCCAAACTCCTCCTCGTCCCTCTGTCGAAGGGACTCAGCCTCTTTTCTCATCTCCTCGTGAACATGCTCCTTCCTCTGGTGGTACTTGTGCTGACAGCACGACTCCAGGTACAACTCATCGACACCCCAGTACTCGAGGTCATCACTAAAGGCTAGCACACACATCTCATCGACGAGGTGCAGTTTACCGGTTCGATAAAAATTAAGGATGGAGCTAAATGATTTGGGGTGTCGATCAAAAAAATACTCGTTGTCAATGAGAGAATAATCGTCGCATAGTTCTCCTAAGGCTTCGTGTGTGTTGCAGTCTCTTAATCGACCCAGACGAGTATGAGGTAAACGGTCAAGGGTTCTCCAGAGTACCTGAAAGTTAAGAAAGAATCTAATATTAGAGGATCATAAAAGATATGAACTTTTTAATTCCAGGAGTATAGGCACGATGATAGTGGAGATTCATCAAGCCAAGTAGCTTGATATTTTAACCAACTATTTGACTTGATTTCAAATCAAGTAGCTTGAATATCAAGTCAAGTAGCTTGAATATCAAGTCAAGTAGCTTGAATATCAAGTCAAGCCTTGAATCTCTAGATGATAGTGATAGTTACTATCGCAGGAACTATAATCATATAAACAACTTAATAGTTACTATCATGATATAGCGAGAGTGCTGTCGCACTGTCACGATAGTACTATCGTGATAGTTACCAAGAAAATGAGCCTTTACATAAAAGTTTCGCATATTTTTCCTCAGATTGGCGGGCTTGGAGAACATTAGCTTAGAGTTATATCAACAGAAATTCATAGGGTATTAATTCTGGAAAGCTCGGAGCATATCGGCATATCGTTCCATTCTTCCTGAAGGGCAAAACTCAATTCCTGAAATGTTGAAGGCGAGTTTTGGCGATTGGATATTGCTCTTCCTAAGTAATCCCATACGTGCTTAATTAGATTCATGTCTGGTGAGTTTGCTGGCCAGTTCGTTCACTGGATTTTTTCTCTTGAAGAATGTTTTGAACCCTACGTGAGCGGGGTGGTGGGGCGTTATCATCCTGATAAATGATATTATCCCCAAATTCGTTGCGCAGAGGAACAATGATTGGTTCAATGATGTTTTCTACGTAGATGGCACCAATCATTGTTCGTTCAATGATAATGGGAGGGGACAGCGACCGAACATTATACCCCCAGTACATCATTGATCTGCCTTGCAAGGGCACATCTTCTCGGGCGATACTGAGTCACTCTAGTCAGCCTGGACCTCTCCAAACTCTTTCTCGTCGACTATCACTTTGTAAACCGAATCGTAGTCATCCGAAAAAAGTACATTGCGCCATTAAGCCAGTCTTGGTGGTGTTGCCCATTGCCTATTGCCTCCATGTCCAGGTGATAACCGAGGTATTATTAAAGGTCTTCTTGCCCTCAAATTTGAGGAAAGCTACCGTCTCCTTATAGTACTGATTGATACTACCCGTCTATGGGTTCTCAAAAAATTACTTTGAAGAGAATGCAACCGTCTCCTTATAGCTCCTCAAAAAATTACTTCAAAGAGCTGTTACAGATACCGTTTCATTCCTTCGAGTAAAAAAGCTTCTTGATGAAGGGCTACTATTCTTGTCCGGTCAAACTGAGAAATTGGATGTCCCGGCATTTTCGACGGAATATTCTCAATATTACAACTCTCGTTATTCGCTGAAAACTGATTTACTTCGGATACACCTGTATTCAACCGAACAAGAAAAATTTTTTGCTGGTTTATTGTTTTCATTTGAGTGATAAGATAGTGAAAATTCTACCCACAAAAATCGTTATGTTACATTCAACAACTTGAGAATTGATAGAGTGGTCCAAGACATTTGACGATGTGTGTAGTTCTCCAGCTAATCTCAGTACCGATGACGCCGCCACCTTCGAAGATGTAAGGATGTCTATACATAAGACAGTACACCAAACTGTGTCTTCCGGGCAGAGTAAGGGTCTTCGATGAATTGTTCAGTAACGGCACTTCAGCTTTGAGGTTCATCGCTCGTTCTCAAAATGGCAGTTGGAGGAACTTGTTGAAAGATCACCTGGCAAACATCACCATTTGCTTTTACTCCTTAGAGGATAATCCCTGGACAACTAGGATCTTATGTAGTTGCATCGAGATAATCTGTTTTTGGATGTTCTGGATGAGAAATATGTGCCCTTCCTCATTCTACTCATTGTAGAGCCTTTTGTTTACATTTTGTGCAAACTAGACGAAATTGTTTCTTTTTCAGGAACGCTCGAAGATGACGACCGTTTGCCCTCTGTGTATCGGTTACAGAACGTCCCTCTCTTGTGACGACATCATCGTACGCTGCTCTCCAGAGACCAGAACACTGCATAATTTAAATCTTTGAGATCCTTAGCGCACCCAGTACTACAGATTTACCTTCTATAATAATGAACATAATAATTAAGACTGTTATATGTTCAATCTACCTCAACATAAATATGTATAGTCGAAACTATAGCTCGCCAAATAATTCTAATCCATATAGCTATAGGATAAACTGAGATTGGTTCTAGTTTTAAGAGCCCTCCCACGGAAATAGCGCTAGATGCGTTAAATAGTGTGCAGATACTCACTTCATGTTTAACTCCACCAACGTTTATGCAAACTCTCCTGTTGAGCGCCTTATTGCGCATAATCATGAAGGGTTCCGGTGGTAGAGATGACATGGACCTAGAGTAGTTGCGCTGCTGTAGATGAAGAGGCAATTGAGGCATCTGATGGGGTGGCGAGAAGCCAGTGGTGGCATGGTGCACGTCGTCGACGTCGAGATCGTCGTCGTCGTTGCGCACATTGCTCCACCGCACGGCCACCCCATCGCCATCTCTATCCATTAGATGGAAGGCTGCACCACGGCAGGCGAATTGGGTACCCTGGTCTCATCCGCCGGTACCTTCAGCCAGCCTCAGTGGTTGTTCCATCTTCATCTGTAATAACAAAATACTGTTTATTTACGGTTCATTATTTTTCCTACTAGCGTTTCGAAAGTATTTATTTCCGCACGCATTGACGTTTGGAAAGTACTACTTTTCCAAATTCGTGCGGAAATGCATGCGGAAAGTGAACAACAAGGTTTTTTTCCGCACGCAAATATTAAAGAGTTGCACCAATCATTGAATTTTGGAATATCTCTATGCGCCAATCATAAAATTCAAACGTTTCTCTATGGTGCTGAGCGCACCAAATAGTACATTGTGCAACAAGTGGGGAAAGTCCAACTTTTCTCGCGAGTGTGGAAGTTTGTGGCACGAGGCTGAAAGGCAAGTGCCGCAAACACTCGAGCGAGAAAAGGACTTTTCCTACGACTGCTATGAAAAGTAGCGTATTCTTCATAGCTTACTCAATTTCAGAACTATGTATTGCTCATACTGTGAGAAATATTATTCCACACGGCACTTTGCCCACACCTCGCTTGGTAGAGCAATGAAATTGGGATTATGAGGAGTAGTTTCTATGGAAACGCAAGAAATGAGCATATACTGTCAACGAAGGCTATTTTGAATTGAGTTAGGTACCTACATTACTTAAAATATTGAAATTTGTGCAGTTGTAGGAAAAGCATAGTGTGGAGAAAAGTTGGACTTTCCTCACTTGTTACACAATATATTTTTTCCTACTAGCGTTTCGAAAGCATTTCTTTCCACACGCATTGACGTTTGGAAAGTACTAGTTTTCCAAATTCGTGCGGAAAAAACAGTTTCACGGAGAGTTTTCATCTCGATACCGACTGACGTTATAAGAAATTATATTTTGGTGCGCTCAGCCGCATAGAGAAACGTTGAATTTTATGATTAGCGTATAGATAGATATATGCCAAAATTTTATAATTGATGCGACTCTTTAATATTTGCGTGCGGAAAAAACCCTTCCTTTTCACTTTCCGCATGCATATGCGCGTGGAAAGTGAAAAGGAAGGGTTTTTTCCGCACGCAAATATTAAAGAGTCGCATCAATTATAAAATTTTGGCATATATCTATCTATACGCTAATCATAAAATTCAACGTTTCTCTATGTGGCTGAGCGCACCAAAATATAATTTCTTATAACGTCAGTCGGTATCGAGATGAAAACTCTCCGTGAAACTGTTTCATTTAAGCTAGTAAGGAAAATATTATTCCTAACTCATGTGGAAAGTGTCTTTTCCACACTCGACAGCTTGACCAAACTTCGCCTCATGACGTTTGGTCAACTGCAGTCTCTTGCGGAAAAGTATCACTTTCCACACTTGTTAGGAAAATAACTATCTTCTTCTTAGTGTGTCTTCTCCATCAATGGAGGTTGGATTTCACCATGACAAATTCTGCTCGGTTTTTGACGGTTTATTATTCAGTTGTAAATATCCCAGATCATAAAATGGGCGATTGAAAAAATTAATGAAAACTATGGGTGCCAGTGGATTTGAACACAGGTCATCCGCGTCATTGACTTTTACTGTACTTTGTGATGTTAACGCTTTTCGAATGTAAGTGCGTGAATATGATGATTTTATCGGAAGAAATACTAGGTGAAAGAGGGGATTCATTGACCAACTAAATGTACCTACGTTTACTCTTCGAAATTTCATTAGTTTCGGCTTTAATTTTTTGATATTGAATGAATGAATGTATTAATATGGAGACGAAATAATAAAATAACAATTATAAAATTAGAAATAAATAAATGAATTAAAATCAACTAATCAACGGTGAATGTTTTTGAGCATTGAAAACATTCTCCCTTTTATCCTCACAATAACCGAGTGTGATATGTCGAATATTTTTATTTAGGGATACTTTTTAATTCGGTTTTGAATTCTCTTTATTCTACGACATAAAATGTTGAAATTACAGGTTGGGATAATTTTTTTTATTCCTCGATTGATTCCAGAAGGTTTATTGGGGATAATAATAAACCAAAATGTTCTCCATTCAAAAAATCGTTAAATTTAATCCTTCATCACTCATTATATTTATCTTTGACATATTTTTTGGGAGTTCTCACCTAAGACGGATGAAACATCGTGATGGGAGAAGAAAATTTGAGTTAATAACTACTTTTCCACAGGGTGAGGAAGTTTCGGTTGTTTGATGCAATTATCTCATACAGTGTTTCAATTCGAAAAGGAACCACCTTCATTACCTTGGCCTTCATGCAGAATCAGAAAAATTGCAAAAATAAGTGAACTTTGGTTTGTAGGGGGACATTTCATACGGTTCCCAATGGGCACAGGAACGTTCATATCACGTTGTGTAATTATTGGGTAACCAACCGTTCATTATTAGTAAATATGTCGCGGTAAATAAATATATAAATATTTTCTACGATTTGATATAGTAGGTACACAAATTTATCATTAATCAATATTGAAAGTTGTTTTTGAACGTGAAAATACTGTTTTATAACAACAAGAACGTTGATAGAACACTCAAATATATAAACGATTGTTCATATATTTTACTAAACAATAAATAAACACGTATGAATTATTCGAGTACATTTTGATTATACCATATTTGGCGAGACATTCTCGACCAAAACTATTTTTTTGAAAGTATTGCGTTGTTTGAGGCTGAGATCACTGAGAGAATCTTCAGTTTGGCACTTAGTTAACTCAGGAAAATAAACTTCCCATTTTTATAGCGGAGGACTTTACCTGAAGGAAATGAACTTAAAGCTTGAAGCAAGCTGTTATCTTAAGTGATTACCTATTCAAGTCCTAAACGCGCTCTGCGCTGCTAGGCTTCAGTATTCTAACTGACAATTTCAGCGTTTTATGGGAGACTTTGCTGGACTAGCAAAGAGTTACTACGTTACAAATAAATATAAAGAAATATCATTCTTTTACTTCCGGGTTACTCAAAATAGTTCTTCATATCACAGATTTTGTTCTTTATAACAAACATAACAGTAATTCAAATTTCGTACAAGGTGGTACATGTAATAAAATTACTGGATTTTATGAATATTTCTTTGAGCAAAATTAAAAAGTGACCTATCAATATGATAGATGAAAATTGGTTGAAAGCTTCTGAGACAATGAGGAAATAACATTGCTTGATAATTTACAAATAACTAAGGAGCATATAAGGCGGTTTGATATAGTAGGTACATATATTTCATTATTATTAATCAATATTGAAAGTTGTTTTTAAACGTACAAATACTGTTTCATAATGATATCAACAGAAACGTTGATCGAACACTTTAATATATGAACAATTGTTCATATACAGGGTGAGTCTTTGACTTGTACATATATTTCAACCGAAGATTCCTGAGGTCAAAAGAAACACTTTTTTCCTTTACAGTTTTTTCCGATTCGGCCCGGTTACAAAGATACAGGCTGTTGAAAATCGATGAAAAAATGTGATTTTCAGCTATATCTCGTAAATGGTTCTATTGAAGGAAATGATTTTTGGAATATAGCTTTTCCTTGATGTGATACATCTTCTCCGAATACAAGATTCCCTACACATCTTTCAGTTTCTTCATTATGAACATTACATCACATAAAAATACCAAAAATTCGAAGAACCCAACTCTTAAAAGTAATTTGAACGTTCATTGAACAATATTTGGCTAATTTGAAAAATAAAAGTATTCTTCATATTTTCTCCTACAAAGCGCCGTTTTCGAGTAACTTGATCTTAAAAAAAAAAAATTATCTGTGAAATTCGAAAAATTGGGTACTTTGGCTAAATGCAACTCTGTTCTGTTGTGGAAAAAAATCCACAGAAATGAATATTTACTATGTCATGTCTCAGATTTTAGAATTGAAGTACTAGCCAACTTAGTTTGAAAATGAAGTTATTTGAATGAGCTCACCTCAACTCTTCTATTTGATTACAAATTACTGAGCTTTGACACAGCTCTTATAATAAGAAGATACTTCATTAAAATCAACATTCTATTTTGAAAAGTCCAGATTTCCCATAAAGCCCATGTTTAAAAAAGTTTTCACAAAATAGTCCCATTATAATGACAACAGTCAATATCCCACTAAAGACTGCTGCTATCGAACAATACTGTATTCTTCGAGGGTCATTCAAACTCACACCGAAACATACCACTAAGTACATACTAGACAAATTTTCATGTGATTGAGATAAAATACTTTTATTCTTTTGCTATTCCATAAATTCATCCTAGAGCATATGATTGACATACTTCCAAGAGTGCCATAATTGTTTTAATATGAAAACAAATGGGTGAGTTGAAAGAAACAGGATATTCAACTGTGGATATTTATATTGAATACTTCTCATTTATTTTCAATGGCAAAATCAAGATGAATCAAGTAGTAGAGTTGACTATAATGTAGGTACATATTATAGAACAAATTTGATTACAAGTGGAGTCTAACATTTTCCATTGATTACAGAGCCATAAAACTTCATTTCCATATTTTCACACTGATGGCTCCAAAAATATTGAAGCAGATCATTATTTTTATTTTTATGAGATAGTTGGAGCAAATCAAATGCTTCATTTCATAAAGGAATTACTTTCTATCAGGATGCACACTTATTAATTTTGTATCCACACAATTATTTTGGAAATTGTTTTCAAATTTCTCGAAAATATGTATGGAACTTCAATATTCTGTTGGATTCTTCAAATCTTCGATGATTTTCATTTCATGCTAACCATAATATCAAATAAAATATCATAATAAAAACAACAGTGTAATCTCACTGTAAATAAATATTTTAGGTTAGAACATAGATTATTCGAACTGCTGTGTTTAAATTTACAACACTCGAAATTTGAGGTTCAAACTTAAAACCACAGACTACTAGCACAGATTACTAGTTAGTCTGTGTTAGAACTCAGATGAATATTATTTATTTGAGAATGTGAGGTTAAATTGTACGTAATGAAATAAACAACGATATATTATAAATGCGATATAATAAATGAATGGATATAAATTATGAATATCAGAGCTAAGCTAATATGGGTGGTAGCGAGCTCAATTCGTTGTGATTATCGAAAATGAAATAGAAAATCAACAGAAAAACATTTAATCTTTATCGTCAATGAAATTGGGATAACTCATTTATTGTATTATAAATAATACTTTGTTCAACAAATGGAATGTTAAAGTGAGTTTATGATGATTTTCCAATCTAGTAGCTTATTTCCAAAGTTCAAATTGTATATCTTATACTTGCGAAAACTTCAGTGTTCCGGTTACCAGGGGTGAATTAGCTCATTATGAAAATTTAAAATGGCTATATCTTTTTAACAGGGCCGAATCGGAAAAAATGGTAAATGAAAAAAGTGTTTCTTTTGACCTCAAGAATCTTCGGTTAAAATATATGTACAAGTCAAAGACTCACCCTGTATATAAGTAATTTACTAAACAAAAAATAAACACGTATGAATTATCCGAGTACATTTTGATTATACCATATTTGGCGAGACGTACTCGACCAAAATTATTTTTTTTTAAGGATTACGTTGTTTGATGCTGAGATCACTGATAGAATCGTCAGTTTGGCACTCAGTGAACTCAGGAAAATAAACTTCCCATTTCTATAGCGGAGGACTTTAGCTGAAGGAAATGAACTTAAAGCTTGAAGCAAGCTGTGATCTTAAGTGATTACCTATTCAAGTCCTAAACGCGCTCGGCGCTGCTAGGCTTCAGTATTCTAACTGACAATTTCAGCGTGTTATGGGTGACTTTGCTGGACTAGCAAAGGGTTACTACGTTAGAAATAAATATAAAGAAATATCATTCTTTTACTTCCGGGTTACTCAAAATAGTTCTTCATATCACAGATTTTGTTCTTTATAACAAACATAACAGTAATTCAAATTTCGTACAAGGTGGTACATGTAATAAAATTACTGGATTTTATGAATATTTCTTTGAGCAAAATTAAAAAGTGACCTATCAATATGATAGATGAAAATTGGTTGAAAGCTTCTGAGACAATGAGGAAATAACATTGCTTGATAATTTACAAATAACTAAGGAGCATATAAGGCGGTTTGATATAGTAGGTACATATATTTCATTATCATTAATCAATATTGAAAGTTGTTTTTGAACATACAAATACTGTTTTATAACGATATCAACAGAAACGTTGATCAAACACTTAAATATATGAACAATTGTTCATATATTTGAGTATTCTACTAAACAAAAAATAAACACGTATGAATTATTCGAGTACATTCTGATTATACTTTGTTTGACGAGACGTACTCGACCAAATATTTTTTTCTGAAAGGATTGCGTTGTTTAATGCTGAGATCACTGATAGAATCGTCAGTTTGGCACTCAGTGAACTCTGGAAAATACACTTTCCATTTCTATAGTGGAGGACTTTGCTTGATGGATATTAACTCAGAGCTTACAGCGAGTGGTGATCTTAAGTGATCACTTATTCAAGTCCTAACCGCGCTGCTAGGCTTGAGTATTCTAACTGACAATTTCAACGTGTTATGGGTGACTTTGCTGGACTAGCAAAGAGTGACTACATTACAAATAAATATAATGAAATCTCATTCTTGTACTTCCTGATTACTCAAAATAGCTCTTTGTATTACAGATTTTTTTCTTTATAACAAACATAACAGAAATTCAAATGTTGAACAATTTCTATTTTCACTATCAATAATTTGAGTCAAAAAAAGTTTGAGAGGACGATTGAAAGATACATTCAACATGAACGATGATATAATGTTGAACACAAACGTGTATACTACCGAAATAAACGAAAGATATTATGGATAATATGTTTATATCAACGTTGAATGGAAACGTGATGATAAAGTTATTAGAAAAAGTAAAATCAACGTGTTCTATAGACAGGAGGCTTTTGAATGGTTTCAATGCTATGTTGAATTAACGTCCAATATCATATATTAATAATATATGAAAAATAAAGTTTTCCACAACGTATTTGCCGAATTTGAGAATATATTTATATTTTTGTCTACAAAATAATGGCCAACATTTCAAAAATCCGTTACCTAAACTAAAATTTTTTCATTATTTCCTGAATAGGAAAAAATAAAATGATTTTTTCCTTTGCATCTGATCAGTACTAACGAAAAAGGTCAATTGTGTGGAATTTTTCTGAAAAGGCTACGAATCACCTTTGAAACAAGGTTCACTCAACTTGAATTTCCCAGCCTCCTCTGCGTATTCTCATTTTCAATTCTTCTACATCACGGTGCTTTGTTTTATACACTACTGACTTTGAATTTCATCAGAGAAGAAAATCTAAAGGTGCCAAGTCTGGGGAGCGTGGTGGAATTCAATCGACTCTCGTCTATCAAACTATTACTCTTAGAAATGGTATGATATGATGATACTAAATTTAAAATAATAAAAAAGGTCAGGAGTACAGCCGACGGAATTTTTGAAAAGGCCATCAAATTACCTTCAAAATAAGGTATCGCTCAACCCCCATTCCCATTTGAGGTTTAAAGGGTTGCTGTCATCAACCGAGTAAAATGTCCTCTTAAAGAACCAAAGTTGTAGTCTGATTATTTTTCTCATTCATTCCTTTTTGTCATGTGAATATTAATCTTGAAGTGCAAATCAGTTAATTTTTGAAAAAATTCATCGATGAAACACATTCCTCCATCGACACTTTCAATGTATAGAATTCTTTTAGTCCAATTCTATTTTTAATTAGCCCAAGAAATAATCGCTCACAAATATTTTCTTGGGCCTTTTAAATCGATCCTGTCAATTTCCTTCTTTGAAATATTCATGATGTCACGCATCGATTTTACCGAGTATACAAATGCCTGCCGCTATGGAATGTGATAGGAAAATACTTCTACATTGTGAATTTGAATTACGTTCTCAATGGAATAGAAAACCCTATTGAAATGAATCAATATGGAAAACTTGAAAGCCTTTGTGGTACACCTATTCATGTCAACGAACTGAACGTGTAGGATATGGCAGAAAATCAATAGTTTCGTCCCAGATGAATACTATTTGTGGTCATTGAATTGGAAAAGCAAGCTCGAATGACAATATTTTCATGCGGAGGAAGGCCGTATGAATAGAAAACTTCAGTTCATCAGATTCTGGTTTTATCATTCATTTCAAATTCCATTCATATCGGGCTGAACTAGTATTTGTTATTTCTGTAAAGAGGTGAATGAATTTTAGAAATGCTTCTTGACAATGTGAAACTAGGTATAATGATATTAAATCCTGAATACCAATTAATAATTGAAATATCTAACATTCTTGGTCTCCCATTTCTTCAAAAAGCTCTCACAAAGACCTAGGAGATTTGCGATAGAAACAACTTGAAAATGAAATGAGGAAATGATGAGTCCATGAGTGTCAACTTTAATATTATCTAACTACGCATTTTCGTGATCACAGTAGGTGAAACCAACCTTCCATTTAAAAATGTCAGATGTTCGTCATTCAATTGCGTTGATAAATAAAATATTCGATCTGTTCGTTATGCGTGGGATGAGATGACGTCAAATTTTCAGTTTGATGGACGGACAATAAAAAGTATCGAAGAGTTGGAGATTCAAACGATCAATAAACTACTTTTTCCCACAACAGCTATGAAAAGTAGAGTATTCTTCATAGCTTACGCAATTTCAAAACTATGTATTGCTCATACTGTGGAAAATATCATTTCTCACGGCACTTTGCCCACGCCTCGCTTGCTGGACCAATGAAATTCGGCTTTTGAGTCGTTTCTATGGCCATTTTGATTTGAATCAAGTCCATTACTTGAATTATTGAAATTTGTACACTTGTAGGAGAAGTTTCGTGTGCAACATGTGAAGAAAGTCCTTTTCTCGCTCGTGTGTTTGCGGCACTCGCCTTTCAGGCTCGTGACACAAACTTCCACACTCGCGAGAAAAGTTGGACTTTCCCCACTTGATACTATTCTGTAGCCAAGTATTGTAATATTTATTGGTTTATGGAGTAGATATTCGAGAACTGCGTATCAAACAACACATCTGAGAAAAAGCCTTTATGTCTTTATTGTTACTTTTTTGGCAAAATATTATGTGGGTAATAGATTGTTGGCATTCAACATGTGGCCTCAACTGACTTTTAGGACAAAACTTGAAAAGTATCAAATAGCAATTTTTGAGTAGCGCCAGCCTGTTGAAACCACCTTTAGTCAAGAATAATATCTCCCAAGTGGAGCACATAACTGTACAACAAACAGAAGAAGTTTTGGATGCATTGCTCTTTCGGAAACCATTCTGAGCCCCAAATGCAACAGTTCAGCTAAAAAATTGAAAATGAGTTTTCCCACTGAAAAATATTTTGTTGGTGAAATCAAAATTTTGGTTATGAGGATTGACATTATTTTCAAATACTTATTGCTTATCAGTGAATCACTCAATATGTGAGTTCAGTTGGCATGCGAATATCATAGAAAAATAAAGTCAATTTCCCAGGTCATCTGGTGACCGGTAGAATGAATCCTTACAAAAAAATGTTTCTTTCGAAATTATTTTCTTTATAATATTGATGATGCTACTTATTTTGAATGAATACGAAAAATCTGATCCTGATTGGTTTCCATTAATCTGGACATTCTCTATAGACATCCAAAATCTCAACTTCGTTGTTATGGTGTTCACTGGAATTAATGTGTGGGTGTATTTGAATAATGAATAATTTTTTTCAATATTCTTGAATTTTTTATGTTCCTTGTCAATATGGAATTTTGTACGAAGCTACGATATGATCAGCTCACAATTTCGCACGGAGATTGAAATTGTTATTTTCACTTTTCCAAAATGACGGAAATATCGGATAATTTTTTTTTTCGATATCCTTATGAGATTCCTCTGAATCTGGAGACGCGGACAATTAAAAATTTTACATGAAACGTGAGATTATTATTTCACAACTATAGGTAGATCTTTTTTCGATCGAATTGGTAGTTTTGCAATTATCAGGAAGAAACTGTTATATTTATGGAACCCCTGAAAAATTTTAGGTCTTTCCGTTCGAATATTATTCTGTTTACAGACCCGGCATAATGCATGAATTAAGATATATAGTAGAGTAGTAGTGCTTTAGCTTTGTAGACTCGTCGAAATCACAAGTTATTCAGACCATCGTTTGAGTTAATTCGTGGTAAAATGAGATGGTCAATATTTCTCAAAAGTCAAGTTGGTTCAAAAAGCCAAAAATTCTTTATTATTGAAATTTCACTGAGAATAGAGTGAGAAGATGATCAAACTGACATTTATACGATTCAGTACATAAACACATCGTCAAAAGTCTTGGCCCCTCTATCAAATCTCAACTCGTTGAACATAAAAATTTTTTGTGTTTGGATCTTATCACTTGAATGAAAACAATAATCCAAAAAATGTTTCATGTTCTGGAGGATACAGGTGTATCCGAAATTAATCAATTTTCAGCGAATAACGAGAGTTGTAATATTGAGAATATTCAGTGGAAAAAGCCGGGACTTCTCAGGTTCAAAGGTCAAGAATAGTAGCCGTAAACCAAGAAGCTTTGTCAAAACACCAGAATGCGCAACGTTTGAATATTCCACGGACTTCAGTAAGGCACATAGTGACCCTTTTCCTGGAAAGTGGCAGCGTTGCCCGGAGACCGGTGGCTGCTCTACTCAGAGTAGGTAACATCTGCAACAGAAGACCATTATATTTCAAATTTTACCCGAAGGAATCGAACGGTATTTGTAACAGCCCTTCGAATTCATTTTTTGAGGATTTATAGACGGGTAGTCTCAACCAGTACCAGAAAATATCATTGAAATAATCATTATTCCTCTGCGCAACGAATTCTTCAAGAGAATAATATCCAGAGAATGAGCTGGCCAGCAAACTCACCAGATATGAATCCAATTGAGCACGTATGGGATTACTTAGGGAGAGCAATATCCAATCGCCGGAACCTACCTTCAACATTTCAGGATTTGAGTTTAGAATGGGTGAATGGCTTGAATGCCTGGAAATTTCATTAATGACTTGATTCGTGGGATGCCTAAGCGTATTGGACAGTTCATTGAAAGAAGAGGAGGTAGTAAAACTATTGAATTTGTATTCAGTTGTTGAATAACTATGATTAATCAAAAATAAATAATCGATAAATTTAGAGTTTTTTGAATTCTTCCTCTTATGTCTCATCCTGCATAAAGCAAAGAATAACAAAGAGTTCTGTCAAATATTTTGCAGTTGAAATAGAAGAAAATATTCATCTTATTTCCAGAACATATAGACATTGTTTATTTCTTGAGAAACCTAGGGGGCCAACACTTTTGAGGATGTGTGTATATCCAGAGGACTTCAAAATGAGACGAAAGGTAGTTAAACTCATTAATTAGTATACAGCTCGTACGTTAATCTTTTATTTATTGTTTCTGTAAACACTGCACGAATGTGGGTGTGTAGAAATGTTCTCAGTTCAAATGCCTCACAAAAATTCATCATAATACCACCAAAGAAAGAAAGTTCCCACAATTGTTTTTCTTCTTCGTCGTCTTATTGTCTACTCCTAGTCGTCAGCTTTAATGTTTCAATATCGTATTCTGCATGGAGCTGAAAGCATCTATATATACTGCCCCACAAAAGTTAAGGAAGTTCAAAAATTTGTTGACTGTTTCGAAAGTTGCCGATTCTTGTCTACTAAATATTCATTGATGAGAAATAAATGTTTACTTTTTTTTTGTTATTATTATTATTGCATTGCAGTAGGCGGTAAAACCGATTGACTGCTATGTCACAACTGATGAATTAGGAATAATCTACTCTTGAAGATATTTGCGAATTTTGTTGTTTTACGTTCTTACAATCAACTTTGATTCAAATTCTGAAAATTTGTTTTGCAATGGACTAGTTTAGTGATGTTGATAATACTATATTTGACACGATATAATTAAAATATAGAGCAAAACTGATAAATCAGTGAACAAATTTTGAAATTCCATCAATAAATGACTGAGGAATAGATTATTTAAATTTACGTATTTTAGCGCGGAACGTCTTTGGTCTGTGACGTCACGGCTCTTGCCTGTGATCGCTACACCATAAATTACGTTTAAATACTTAGCCGCGCTAAGGCTCTCGCGCCGTTTGTCGTTGTACAGTGTAGTTTTAACTCGAGTTTTGTTTTTATGTCACCATAATGGAAGAAGGCTTCGTGAAAGGACAAAGTGACAATCTGCCTAAAATAGATATATTCGCAGTGATGGAGTTTTTTGCTTCAAATCCATCTTATGTCAGTGCAGAAATAAAAGGAGTTAAACTTTTCAAGTAAGTATCTACTTTTGGGTTTGCTTCATCATGGTTCAACTTATAACGATGATTTATTTAAAAAACGTTTCATAAACAGTTTTTAGTTGAGTACTCGTTGTTGAAGTCTATCAATGGCAGAACATATTTATGTGAGGAGTAAAAAGTAAAAAGAGAAAAGAGTAATTTATATGTATGTATATAGTAAATTATTTCAGCCATCGTGTAACGAACAAAACACGACTCGAACGGCACAAGTGATTGTACACCAATGAATTCGTAAGCACTCTGCGAATACCAGTCGTCTAGTGTGTGACGTCACGACACTTACACGTACTATGAAATTATTCTTCCAAGCGCAACTTCAAAGTCCCATAACTTTTTCATTTCTAGAGATATTTCAATGATTCTTCCACATTTTTGTTTCATTTTACTTAAATTTTTAGAATTAATCCTTAACAAAAAAATGAAAACTAGTCCATTGTGCCTATACGTAAACTTAGTGCGGATGAAGCCAATAGGACATTGTTATATTCGAGGCGAGACGTAATCAATCAGAGAGATGTTGCGAATTTTTTTCAAGTTAGTGAATAGTTTCTCTACTCGTCCATCGATATCGAGACTCTGGAAACGTGACCGAAAGACCCAGAAGTGGACTCCCAAGATCTCTTACTCATGCACAAGATCGGTTTCTGACTGAGTCTACATGTAGAGAGCCTTTGAGTAATTGTCGAATCATGCAACAGCAGCTTTTGAACGCTTCTAGTGTTTTGGTTTCGATTGAAACGGTACGTCGAAGACTTCGAGACATTGATCTCCATTCTCGACGACTTTTGAGAAGTATTCCATTAACTCAAAAACATATGCGACTGCGATCGGAATGGGCCAATGAGCACGTCAGTTGGAACGATCAATGGATGTCTGTATTGTTCACAGATGAGTCGAGATATGGACGGTTCTGAAAAATATACAGGGTGTTTCCTAAACATGCGGCAAAAATTCAGGGGGTTGTTCCTTGGACAATTTTAAGCATGTTTTGTCCTTGGATGATTTTTGAAAAACCTCTTTGTTTCGATGATACAGGGCGAACAACATTTTTCATATTTTTAAAATTAATAATAGTTTAAATAAAAATGCGTACCGCACTGTGTTTACTAAGTAGGTACAATTTATTTTTAAATTTGTTTAACAACATTCCAATTACTAGAAACGGCCAGTTTTTTGACTAAAAATTGCTAATACATCACAAAACGAATTCAAATGAAAACCGTGTTTAATCTGTATTCCTTTACCATCTGCACTTATCAATTTTTAGTCAAAAAACTAGCCGTTTTTAGTAATTGGAATGTTGTTAAACAAATTTAAAAATAAATTGTACCTACTTAGTAAACACAGTGCGGTACGCATTTTTATTTAAACTATTATTAATTTTAAAAATATGAAAAATGTTGTTCGCCCTGTATCTTCGAAACAAAGAGGTTTTTCAAAAATCATCCAAGGACAAAACATGCTTAAAATAGTCCAAGGAACAACCCCCTGAATTTTTGCCGCATGTTTAGGAAACACCCTGTATAAAAAATCATATAATCTCTAATCATGAATTCTTAGTTGGCATGTATTTCTCTTTATAATATTCCTTTCGAAAACATTTTTCGAATATGGAGTAGCCTATTTCCTACCCGAAGAAAAATAGTAAAGTGAATAGGTATAATATACGTTCATTAGGAAAAAAGATTATCAGAAGATGTTTCAATCAAAGAGCTCAGATATTGCTCTCGAAAGTGTAGATAGATAGATATAACAGGTAATAATGTTTACAATATATAAGTTTTCACAGAAAAAGAAACGTAGTACTATAGTTACATTACATTGATCATATATGATTGTACAATTGGCATTCTTTCAGAAATTTTATTGATGCTTCAATTAGAGTTGCTGAGCTGAGCTTGTCCTTTATATTTTCTTTGAGTCCCATTCGACGACGGAGTTCATCATAATGTGGACAGCAAGATCTTTTGATTCATATAATATTCATGATAAAATTCGATGAGGATGCAGAAATGAATAAGATATAAGTGGTTTTATGGAAAAAAGTGTTAAATTCCTTGAAATCAAGAAATGTTGAATTGAAGAATAACCACCAACATTCCGAACATTTTTTGTTGCAAATTCCTTGTATAATCCCCCCTTAAAGTTAGGCCGTTTTAAAAGTGTACACCCTGTATATATGCATTTGTCTCGTGAAATTAATCCTGCATAAAAAATATTCATAATTGAAGTATATTAATCGGTATCAGGCGGACTAATTATTTATTCTTATTCATCATGATTGGTATGAAGCTTCCACACAGTTTAAAAAATAACGAACTTTCAGAAATGAGAATCAACTGTTCCTACGGTTTCTCAGCGTTAAATAGGTTTTTGACCAAATTATTTGGTTCAGAGCACCGGTAAATTGGATACTCGGAGGAACCTCATCTATATGCTAGTGGAGAAGAAAAATACAGCAAAAGAGTCATCACCTATTTTGCGGTTGTATGAATAAGTGAAATAAAATTTGAATTGAATACATTCTGAACTGAAGAGTGTACCATGATCCTGTTACACCCGTTATGTACCAATTTTCGAATTTTCTACAATCAAGCGAAAATATTTCAGATATTGAATCTCGTATTCGAAAATTGACGAAACAATTATAAATAGACCATCGGTGAAAGTCACGTGCCGGTAAACTCATAGAAAAAAACTCAGATTCAAGGAACTGTTTAACTCATTTCAAGACCATGAGAACAACAAAATCCATCTCCATTATTCAGATACATAGCGTATACGAAACCGATGAATCGAAGCAGGGAAAGAACATTTCCATGTTTTATTACCAGGGGCACCCTTTGAAGAAGACATATATCAGAACCTGGTTCGAAGAAAATATAAGATCAGAAACGGGACTTGCCAAATTGGAGGAGGTTCAATTTATGTCTTTCCATGCCAGCGTGGAAAAAGTTTGGCACATTGCGAACGTTATTTATTCAACAATGATTCCTGGTAAATTTCCAAGGGATTTTTTTACTCCTCGTGTATTGCTTCCAGAGAAGTGGCTTCTAAAAACTTGGAAAGAAGTTTAGAACTTGGTGAGGGTTTTGGCTATTTTTTTACCCAGTTGGTACCAGTGACTATATCAATAATTGAAGTCGGTTCGAGTTGTAAATATTTCTCACACCATTTAAATTTTCTGAAAGAGCTTTTGATCTTCCATTTTGGGAAAACAAATGTAATTAATTTTGTAAAGACTTAAAAGTCATTAATAAGATAGGCACTGACGTGAATTCATCAGTTATTTTTGTGTGGCTAGTGGACAGCCGAGATTCCAGAGATTAGCAATACACAGAAGTGGATGTGGAGAACCAATTTGTATATGTCCAACAGTAAAAATAAATTTATTGATCAACGATTGTATAATACAATATAGGATAAGACAAAATTAACAACAATAAACAACATTCCTTCATTATTCTAAAGAAATTCATCATCCAAAAATTCCTTAACAATATAATATCCTTTTTTTAAAAGTAACAACTTCACGGCTTTCTTGAAAGTATGCATATTCTGATGATGATTTTTTAAGTCATCTGGTAGTTTATTGTACATTAGTATTCCCATGTATGCTGGGTCAGTTTCACAAACTGTCAACATATGAGAAGGTATAGAGAGCTCATTTCCATATCTCGTGCAATAATCATGGTAATCATTATTCTTCCTAAAATTATTCAAATTAGACTTAGTGAACATCAATACTTCCATTATATGTATATATGCACGGTACTGTGAGAAGAGCTCGATCAATGAATAATTGCCCACAAGAAGTGTACCTTCGTACACCGGCAATCAACCTAACAGCTTTTTTCTGCAATCGAAAAACTCAAACACAACGAAGAACAACCCCAGAATATCACACCATATTTTATTTTTGAGTAGATGTGTTCAGTTAAATATCTTGTTGTTTATGTTGATCAACATCTAAGGTGGAATAGGCATTCAGAGGCAATTGTTGAGAGGATGAAGTGTTTCCTTTATGTTTTTTATAATTCAAGAAGAGTTATCCCTCGGCGAAGATTGTGTTTTCGAGTGTATGATTCGTGGTGTTGTCGATTCTGAGGTATGGACTTGTAATGTGGTATGTGTGTAACTCGTTGAAAAAAGGTTGAAATAGTTCAAAAAATAATATCAAAAATTAATTTGAAAGTACGGAAAATGTATAATTCTAACAAACTGTTTGTGAAAAGTCAACATGAGGCAAGTTTATATGTTTGAAATAATAATAAACCAACTGAAAAAAACAAGACGAAGATACACCTGTTATTCAACTAGGCAACTCAGAAATTTGATGGTTCCGTTTTTCTGTAAGACGAGTTTACAACATAGTCAGTCATATTATGGCCCAAAATTGTATAATCTTCTTCCGGTTGATGTAAGGCTTGGATTTAACTTGAGGAGTAAAATTCACGAAAGTAAGACTCAAAGCGTACAAGTAGATTATTTTTATGATCTTAAAAAGGATTTATCATTATAGAGTTTCTTTTTTGTTTGAATTTTTATTCGAGTTCTTGGTTCTTTTTTTCATTTTAGTTCAAGAGAAATGTATAATTGATTTGTAATTGAGGCAGGATTTGGCAGTATACAAGCAATCTTGCTTAGACTGCGTATTGCTGCTATTTTATTTATGTATGAAAGATTGGAAGAATATAAAATTGAATTGAATTTTGTTGAAGAGTCTTTGACTGTTTCGATTTTGTATTTTTCTTTGTCGACATTTAATCTGTTTCTTTTTCTCTGTTGCGTAATTCACAAAAGACTATAAAGCAGTGAAAATAGAAAAATAACGTAATATGTAGTTAAACATACCGAAAGAAGACACTCGTTTTGCACCTAATTTGTCCGAAAATTAATCATAATGGGCTGTACAAGTTTCAAATATTTTTGAAACAAGCGCTATAATATTTCTTTGCGGTCTCCGTATTCTTCAAATTTTTAGCCGGGAGGCTAAAATAGGAGAAAATCGATAAGGTTCGACTCACTAATGATGAACCAATACTGAAATTCATTTCTGTCCGTCAAGTCGGTCCGTTCTGGTGTGCAGGAATAATATCGAAGAAATAATACCTAATATTTCTTGAAAACCTATCCGATTGAGTTGAAATTCATCATATGAATGTGACATAAAAATTTCAAGCTTGATGCCCAATATCTTGTAGATTGCTCTACCAGAACCATAGAAAATTCAAGTAGAAAAAAAAATAGTACCAATATTTCGAACAACCTTTGGATGAGGGATACGTGGGTTTTTCCATGATATGATTTCAACCTAATATGGATAAGAATATGCTCACTGATTTTAATCCTTATTAAATTGCTGCATAGTACTCCTGCTGCTATCACTCTATTCATCAGAATATTCAGTCATGTTGAAACATGCGATTATATTATATTGGTCGTTGCCTGATTAATGCTGATGTGGATTAATTGTCCACATACTAGCACAGAAATGCTACGTGGCAACATGAGTTATGATTATGTAGGCCACTAACCTATTGTTAGGTGACGCTGAGGTGTGTTTCTGAATTGAGTAGTCTATTGTTGAAGAATAAACCATAGGGAAAAATTTGAATATCGAACTACTACTTATTTATTATCAGTTGACGTGAAAAATTAATAATTGTTTCATTGGCAAGTAATCGCTACTCTTCGTATAATATAAATATGAAATGAAATGACTCTGTAATAATATTTTTCAAATTCAAGGGATGATCGATATTCCTACATTATTTTTCTTCGGAAAAGTTAATCGAGTTCACGCATACGGTATTTACAGTAAAAATAAATCACATAGTAGTGACTATGGAAATTTCCTTTTTTTTTTGTTTTTTTCAATATTTTGAAAATCATTAGGACTAACTCAAGAATTTGAGGAACGAGTGGTTGCGAATGGAAATATTGATAATATCTAAAAAAATAAATTAAAAAACAAGTTTTTTAATTTTGATCATTTTTTTAAATTCCGATCATTTCTTGTATAACCGGATGTGCCGAAGCATTGGAAATATTTAAGCTGAATGAGGAATCACGAATAGTATCATATTCCGAATTTTCGTATTTCAGATAGGCCTCGTTCTCCAGAAACGTTTAATAGGCAGTCTGACTTGGAACACCCTGTATATGCGCCCTCCCATCTTCATGGTCATTTATATTTATAATTTTACTGTACCTTTTACGGAAGAACTAAATGTCAGAACCTATTTTTTTCTTTTTTTGTATGAGTATATTCTGGTTAGTCTATGATAGATTAAGATTCACGATGATACACAATCCAGTGTTAACGGAAATTGTTAACTGCACGAGCCCGGTGCAAAAGAAGAGAGAAAGTTGTTCATGGAATCCATCGAGAGGAAGTTTTAGGAGACCACAAGGAAAGACTAGATAGAAGCAGCAGTGGCAGTAGAAGAAACCCTCTGTGATCCAGGTCCACCAACGATCTGCCGTCACAACACAGATGAACGATTATTATCTAACAGTGTGATACTGATGTAAAGGACGTAGATCCGGAGAGCCGATAGAATTGCAGGAAGTGCTTACTGATCTCTGCTCTGTTTACTTGCATTGATCTCTGGATCAATGAAAAGGTAGAAAGGAGCTGAGATAGTTCAGAAAGTAAGTTGTCCGTACAATCTTTGACGATAAAGGATAATTCGATCTGGAATATGAAAGTTCTGAAACCAGAATATAAGCCCCTCCCTCTAATCCACGCAGTAACGAGCAAAATATACAACACAGACGAAGAAAAAGCTGAAGCATTCGCTGAAAGCCTGGGACTTCAATGCAAATCGAAAATTGGTGACATAGACCTAAACCAAGTGGAAAATACGTGAAGAAGATCTCAGAATCAAGAGAATATCATTGAATCAATCACCCAAGAGGTGCTCAAATTTGATGAAAAAGATTTTCGAATAGAAATCTCGCTACATGGGGCATGTGCAGCTGTCGATTGATTTTGAGGCTGTCACCATTACTGATAATGGAACAATACACGCTTCAATAATTCATTAAAATTGTTAAAACCCATTACAAAAATGGTGAAAATTTTAAGTCATAGTTCGCAAAACTGAAGTACTTCTGGGTCAGCGTGAAGCAACTTCTTGGCCGACAATGGTAAAAAAACTAGTTGAAAAATTTGAGATGTTTGGATGAGTGACAGATCAAAACTATGTGTGTCAATAACAACTGTAGCCCGTAGTTTTGATGAAAACCGATGTTTGTTGATTCCTCATTGATCTTGGGATTTATGCAACCAACAGACGACATTACACAATATTTTGCATAAAAACTTAGGTCTTAAGGCTTTTTAAGTTCACTTTACACAAGAACACAAGCCGGTCGATCACCAGAAACATGGTATATTCGCTGAATGGGATCTTGAAATGCATCATGTTTTCTCATAGAAAAATCATCTTCATTGATGAGGACCATTTAACCTCAGAAGCTACATGAATAAACAGAATTGTTGCATTTGGAGCTCAGAAAATCCAAGAATGATTATTGAAAAGTCTCTCCACCCCAAACGTATCACTGTTTGGTATGGTGTGATTGGACCCCACTTATTCGAAAATGGGGCTGGTGCAATGTATTATGATACTGAGCTATAATTGCTGACTTTCATGGTCGGCATTGAAAGATATTGATGTGGATGACGTTCATTTCCAACAAGACAACGCTCCTACTTGTCACACAATTGAACGAATTAATTGCAATTTTGCAAGAAAAATTCCTGTCCGTGTTATTTCTCGAAGAGGTAAACACAATTGGTCTTGAAGATCTTGTAATTTAACACCTCTAAACTGTTTTATTTGGAGCCACGTGGAAGATGCTAATGCTTCACCATCGATTCGAGACCCAAAACATCGAATTCGTTAAGTTATCGAGAACAAACAGCCGAACTTGTGCGAATTGGTCATGAAAAGGATATGATGTTACCACCACTAGCCGTGGCTGCCATTTGGATGAAATTCTTCTTCATCATTAATAGTATACCTTTCTCTTTACAATGGAGAACCCTGTACGATTCCCTGATTCTTCAAAAAATAATTTGGATGATCATGCATATTGTATAATTCCACTATATGCGATTGTATTTCTGTAAACGGTTGTCCATAAATGATTTGTATTCACGATAGACCCCGAAAAGCATTTGTGAAAAGTTACAGAATAAGTGGACCATGGAGGAGTTTCGGCGCTATACACAAATCTTGAAAATTCCGGAAACCAGATAATTTAACAACGAAATGGATATCAAGGATCGAAAGTATAACGTCAGGATGGGTATGAAACTTCTCAAAGGGTTATGGTGTATTTTGACAATGTTATGTAGAAGAATATATATTGATTAAAATCGATTATATTATATATTAAAATTGAACCAGAAATGTGAAACTATTAAATTTAAAGAAGGTATGAATTCCTTATATGAAATTAGCTCAATTATAAATTGAAATGTAATTAAAGTGAACCAATTAAAATTAAATTTGTGATTACTTCATATTTTCATTTCCGAAATCAATTATTTTGGCATGACATCGTCTGTTGCGTAGGCTAATACCATGTAAGGCAGTAAGTTACAACAGATCTTGAGTAGGTAGGTATACAACCTTCATTATTTAGAGTAAAAAACAGAAAACGCGTACTCTCCTTCTGCCATAGAATAATAAATATTTCTTGCTCAGCTTCACAGGCTTCTACGAAAATAGGAGATATTCGAAATAGGGTGCAATTCAAATCTTGCATCCTTATTTGTCCACCCATTTCAATTCCCACAAGACCTATAAAACGCCATGCATTTATCAAAAATATTCGAGACGAAATATTCTCAACTTCCTACCCCCCCTACTCTCCTACTTATATGCTCCCTATCGACTTCTTGTTTTGTGAGGAAGTTGGTCTGCCCATCAAATGCACACCACTTTGCCCTCCACATCTAGAAAAGCTGTCATGAACTCTGACCTTTTCCTTCCAAATATCTTCTGCGACGAACCGCTATCCCCCCTTCTACCCCAAATATAATTCTAGATTCGAAGAGGCCCTTGGAGGGTGTGTGTCTTCATTTCAGATGTTTCCGTTTTCTTCACGATCCGAATTTCGTTAATCGCCCTATAGTGGGAGTTTTATGGCTCTGAAAAAAAAGACGCTCATGAAAATTTGGGAGAGTGGAGGATAGGAGAGAGACTTGGGGATGAATCGATATTGGGGGATTTGAAGATAGTTGATCATAGTTCCATAACCATGGGCCATGAATAGGGATGTTGCGTCAAATAATAAAATCAAATGAATTTAGGTTTTCCACATTAAAGGCCGTTTTTAAAATACTGAAATGGCATTTTCATTATCTTATTTCCCGAATTCAATTCAATAAAATTGATTTAAATTGTGTTAATACTTATCGACTAGCACGTGACTGCGAACGCCAATCAGGGCAATTTGACGTCATAGCACTGAAACGTTCAGAACATAGACAAACTAATTTTATCTAGAACCAGTTTATCTATGGTTTAGAACGTCAGATGATATAATCAAACCGACTTGACTGTCAATATCAGCTGATATTAGTTCAGTTTGACAGACCGTTAGCACGTGGTGATCATAGATAAACTAGTTATTTTGTCTATGGTGGTGACTCTTTTATGCAGTGACGTCACCATAATACCGTGAAAGAATGGAGCGTTTCAGCGGGAATTTTTAAAACTTTTTATATTTACGTATTTTTTATTGGTACTTTCTATATGTTTCCATGAAAATATTTTTTTCGTGTTTATCTACAAATAAAAGCAATTTCAAAATATAGGCAATTCCCCAATTATTATGATCTGTTTGTTTGAGATTAAAACCTGTTTGGTGATTTTTCTATTTGGAAAACAGAGTGGTCCAGATTTTAGTCTAATAACTTGGGCTTCAGATATAACAAATATGAAAATAATATGAAAAAAAGTTATAATGAACATATATCCTAGTAAACTTCGTTTTCTAGATACAGGGTGTTGAAGTTTGAAAAAAATTCAGTTTCTTACTTATAGCTCTATTTCTAAAGTATTATTAGGTACATTCATTGCTTTAATTTTTAGGTATTGAATAACGTAAGTGTCTCCTGCCAAAATTATCGAGTGGCGTAGATCTAGGATTTCCTATTGAAAATCTACACCACTTTTTTTCGAAAAAATTATTTCATTTCTGAAATCAGCTTCTCTAAAAAAAAGGTCTGTGAAGTTTTTTTCATAGAATGTGACATTTTCGAGATAATCGAGTACAAAGCAAAAACTATCCACGTAAATCTACAAAAATTAATTTTTCAATTTTTTCCATTGGTAATGAATGGAAGTACAAAAATTGACGTAGTGTATTATAACGCTTTCAGATGGCATTTAATTGGAAATTTGTCATACACTAAAGCAATAAGAAAATTTTATGAATATTTTGTATAAGGGTATGATAAATGTTCTTTCCGAAATGTTCAATTAAATGCCACTTGAAAGTGTTATACTATACTACGTCAATTCCTGTACTTCCATTTGATTATCGAACTAAAATCTGGAGCACCCTGTATATTATGGTGCATCATCTGTTTATTCTAGCTTTTTTCATCTCATGGAAATCATACATATTAGATATTTGCTATACTGCTTTAAAGTGTGGATGAATTTTGTCCAATAAAAATCTGAAATCAAACTAATTACATACAGGGTGTCGATTCAAAAGTGTCAACCCTCAATAACTCAACAACGAATCAGAATTTGTGAAAACACTCAGACAGGTCGATTTTTGATGACAGATGAACATGATCTGGGATACAAAGCTTGTTTCTACTAGCAACCCCCTGGAGAGGTTTGCAACCCCATCAGGAATTTGAATAGGGAAAGTGGGTAGTTTTGTAGTACAAATGTATGCATGGATTCAAATTTGTATGAACCTGCAATTTGTGTTCTATAAAGTGAATATCCACAAAGTTGCAGGGGGTTTTTTATGGAATTATGGTACCGATAAAACTAAATTAAACAGAGATGATCGTATAATTTCTATTGGAAGAAAATTTTTTAACAAACAGTATTAGTAAAAATTTACCACGTATTCTCAAATTTCTCACCATTAGATTGCATGCAGCGATAAAACCGTGATTATATTTTGTTCGAAGACGAAGCAAAAACAAACAATAAAGTGATCAAAATGTGTTAAATGACTTATTTCTCTTCATGCCTATCAGAATTTGCACTGACAGTGAAGGCAATAAGCAAAGAGATTTTTGCTTTCAGAAAATTTTGTTTCAGTATTCTGTATTGCAGAATTATTGAGAGTGCGTTTCATCAGTTCTTAAAAAAATTACAAAATGGTTGCACTTTGGAGGGGAGAAAAGAAATGTTGAAAATCCATTTCCAGAACAATGACTGTGCTGGGGCTACGGCGAGGATTTTTAATGAGCAACATCCTGATGAAAATGTTTATCATTCACTTTTAATTCAGTTATTACATAAATTTGAGGTAACAGGATCAGTTGCAAACAAAAAGCATAATCGCACTCGTACGGTAACGGGTGAAAATTATCAAGTCGCCGTAATTGGTCAACTAATGGCTGGAACAATGTGGAAGTGTTAGAAAGATGTCACAGGAAACTGGATATTCATGAGCAAGTGTCTACAGAAGATTGAAGATGGCTAAGTTCCATCCTTATAAAATGACACTTATTCATGAACTGAACAAAGATGATGGTAACCAGAGAATGGAATCCTGTGTTTTCATACAACGTGTGTTTCTCGGGTGAATGCATCTTTTGCCTCAATGGAAACGTCAACAAACATAATTGTATGTTTTGGTTCGATGAAAATCCTCATCCCTTTAGGGAGCAACATTCTCAACACCCACAAAATCTCAACGTCTCGATGGGTATTTTGGGACATCACTTGATTGGTCCTGTTGTCATTCCTGGAAATCTCACTGGCGATGTGTATCTGAATTTGCTCGAAAACGCGATTGATCTTCTAATCACCGAAGCTTTGGATTCAGATGAAAAATTTTTAGAAGAGGAGTTACTTTGCAGCTCAGGTGAGACAGTACCAAAATGGTAGATTTCCCGGACGTTGGATAGGCCGAAGGGACCCAGTGGAGTCGCCTGCGCGATCACCGGATCTAATACCGCTTGTTGTCACCCGAAATCACAAGTTCATAAAACCAGAGTTACAGATTTTAACGACTTTAGAGCACGAATTAAGGGAGAATGTCGTAACATTACTCCTGAAATGCTACAGCATGTACGAAATAATATTGAAGAACGATTGTATCGCATCATGCAATCTAATTGCTAGCACTTTGAGCATTTGCGGTAAATTTTTACTAATACTGTATGTTAAAAATATTTTTCTTTCAATAGAAATTACGATCAATTCGAACATCTCTGTTTCATTTAGTTTTATCGGTACCATAATTCCATAAAAAACTCTATAACTTTGTGAATATTCACTTTATAAGAACACAAACTGCTGGTTCATACAAATTTGTATCCATGCATACATTTGTGCTACAAGACTACCCACATTCCCTATTCAAATTCGTGATGAGGTTGCAGCCCTCTCCAGGATGTTGCTAATAGAAACAAACTTTGTATCCCAGATCATGTGACCCTGTCATGAAAATTCGACCTGTCTGAGTGTTTTCACAAATTCTGATTCGTTGTTGAGTTATTGAGGGTGAACATTTTTGAATGAGACACCCTGAATACGTATTCTGAATCCATACACAACGTACATTTCTCCATTTCATTAGACATAATACAGACACATATGTAGTCTTCTGTAGATAAGGAGAATATTCTCTTACTTTTGAGCATCACCAAAACCTCTAAAAATTTGGTAAGTACCTATACTTTGTTGAAATTAATACTTCAAAAGTCGATCTGTAGTCCAGAACCATTTCGATAATCCCGTATTGAATACAAAACGCCTTCTGGAATATTGTCAATCTCATTTCATAATTCCCACCTTCTCGATCGATATCTCGTAGCTCAGACAGGTAATTAGGTAATTCGTGGTCCAAAACCACCTGTACCTAATAATCAATACTACCACCCTTTGTTCCCAAGCCCTCGGGCGAAGATTGAGTAGAAACTTGGAACGGAACTATCCAGCAACAGGGCGCCTACCTAGCGTGACATTGTTACCAACAGTCAGGCGAGGCTGATAAGATATTTCCCCAAGAAATACGGTTATCAGGAAAGTAGAGATATACTAACTGACAAAGAAACTGCAACACCCAGAAGAAGCTGTCTGAAATTGAAATTTTTTTTCGGTGAAACATAGATAGTATAGCAAGCAGAGTAAATGTTTGAATTTGGAGGGAAAAATCGTGAAGGTTTTTTCACTTGGACAATTTTTGTTACTTGAATATTGTAGTCGTTTTTTGAATGTTTTTCAAATTTACAACAAACCAGCTGTTCGAGGAGATCCAAAGTCGATGTTTAGTTGTTGTTAAAATGCCTAGAGCACGTGAACGCGGAATTTATCGCCAGTTGAGTGAATTTGAAAGAAATCGCTAACCGTATGAACAGAAATCTAAGTACTGCTATGAGATTTTATCAAGCGTGGTTTGATAATGCCCAAAATCGAAGAAGAGTAGGCACCGGACGTCGAAGGGGCACAAATGAAGTTCAAGATCGACGTCTAAGACTTATGGCCATTAGAGAACGATTTGCGACAACTCGATCTTTGGCTAATGAGTGGTTAGAAGAACAAGGCCATCCTGTAACTGTCTGAAAGGTTTACCTCCGGATAAGGTCTTTTGGACTGCAGCATTATCGCTCCCATTTCGTGTTACCTTGACGGTTGAGCATCGCCGGTAACGATTACAGTGGTGCAGAGAACGTCAACATTGGAATGTGGAATGACATCAGGACGTCTTTTCTGACGAATCTCGATTATCCTTGGATGCACATGATGGGGGGAGGAGACGTCGGGGAGAAAGACTTGAACCTAAGTTATATGTTGAGCGTCATGTACACCGGACAGTAGGCGTTATGATATGAGGTGCTATTGCACATGCAAGTAGGTCACCTTTAGCCTTTATTGGAGGTATTGAGATAACATGACATCACTGCGTTACCTTCAAGAAATAGTGGAGCCTTATGTTCTCCCTTACCTTAACCGACTCGAGTTTCCAATATTTCAGTGAGATAATGCCCGACCTCATGTTGCCAGAGTTAGTTTAAACTTTTTCGAAGCGACCCATGTGAATCTTTTGCCTTGGCCGCCCATATCCGCCGATCTTTCCATATGTTTGGGACATCATTGGGACTTTGGCGGCTCTGAGACATGAATTACAGGTAGCATGGAAAAATATCCTCTAAAAAGAATGACCATATTATTGCATCAATGCCGAGACTTGTTGGGAAGTGTATAGATAATCGCGGTGGACAAACACATTTTGAAGTTTTGCTGAATCTCTATTATGGCTTGGTATATAGTCATATAGACTATTGCATTCTGATCTGGGGTGATTCTGCATCCACGCATTTCTTGCGGACCAACTTTTAAAGATAACAAAATTCTTACTGCTCCTTGTATATATGTAGGATCCAGTTATTATTCCCTGTAACGAATTGAGATGGTCAACCGGATGCTTGGAGACCTATTAGTTTCTTTTAGTGTCGAGGGCATGACAGTTTCAATCGATTTACAGGGAACGAATTGTTATTGTACATATAATGTAATAAGGATGTGTAATTCTTCGGGGTGTCGAAGAATATGTCATGTCGGTTGTAAAACTTAAGAGATTTACGGGGGTTGGGAAAGTTCGAGAACAAGACGGTTGTAAACAGATGTGTTACATCTGTTTCTCAGGTTCTAGTCCTTCTAGAATATTCGATTTCCAGGAATCCGCGAAGATCTTTGGGGGCGGTCGGGCAAAAGCCCTTAATGGACTAGGGGATGGTACCCTCCCCTAAGGGTGTGGTCAAACCGAGAGAAGGGAGGTCTATATTCGAGAGAGAGGGTAGTTCCAATCGGCACAGAGCACAGTTCAAATTAAACCAAAGATGGGTACAGACGATACAGTTTAACTTAAGCCGAAGACGCGGCAAGTTCGGTCGGTCAACTTAAGACGGAAAGACGTTTCGCGGACTAGATTAAGACGAGTCGCGAACAAGTTAAAGACGAGACGACCGAAAATTTGAAGTACGACGAAGACGTGATAATCCAAGACAAATTAAAACTAGAGTTAAAGACGAAATTCAGTACCGTAGTGAGAAAGTTTGTACTGTATAATTGTGGCTTTGTAAATAGATGTAAATAATTCAAAAGAGTTTAATTATTACAAATCCAACAAAGTCACGGAGAAAAAGACGAAAGGCCAGGTAATCGAATCATACCTCTAGACGATCGTTTAACCAAGCCTACATATATATGTATAGAGCATTGATCTATGTGAAAAATAATATAAATAGATTTACCATCCTGTCTGATTTCCACAATTATTCGACCAGAAGTACTGACACTTTCTCTATTCCAGTGCATAGAACCACCAAATTTAAGTCTTCCATTATGTATAAAGGCATAATACTATACAATCATTTACCATAGAGGGTGAGGGCATTGAATGGGCGAGAGTATGGGAAAACGGTGAAAGAAATATTGGCGAAAAAAGCCTATTACACTATAAATGAATATTTGATAGATACGAACTGGATGTAGATTTAATCTTAGCATTGTATATCTGTATTTTTTAGACTTATCCTATACACTTTGTGTCAAAGAGGATCAATAAATCATTTCATTTCATTTCATTATTAACAAATTCATAAAAAAATATTGTGAACCCTTCGTTTTTTTCTCCAAATTTCAATCATTTACTCCTTGCTGTACTATCACTATGTGTATCAAAAAAATATAAAAAAATCTAAACAGCTCCTTCTGGGTGTTGCAGTTTCTTTGTCAGTTAGTATACTTCCCCAAGAAATACTGTTATCAAGAAAGTAAAGATATAATTCGCGTTGGACCCGCGCTACCATTCCATTCATGGTCGGCCGAACGATACGCCGTTAAACATAAATACGAGATGGTTAAGTTATACGGCCATTTAAAAACGCGAATTTCACGAGCTTTGGAGCGGCGTAGACCATTATATGTGACACTAAACTGGTAATGTGACTTCATACGAACATGAAATGGGCTATTAAATTCGGATTCGGATGTCGACGCAGCCGTTTGTTAATTCAATATTATCAGTGCAACCCGCCGAGGACATGTGGAATTGCGGAATGCTGAGGGATAAGGCGTATAATGGTTATTTATGCGAATTGAGCTGAATTTATGGAGAGTAAAAATTGAGTTTGATATTTTTCAGGTTCTATTTCGATCGGAGCGATTATTGCCTCTTCATACCGATGACAATAGCCAATTAACGTGTTGTAATTATTATATAATGGGTGTTTTTTTTCGAGGTATATACCTTTAAGTTGACATTACTGTTCAAGGTGGCGACTGATTTAATAGCTGTCAAGTGATTTATTCTCAGTTTGGTTTGACTCACGCCTGAACAACGCTTGCAAATAGTGCAATTTCATTTCGAAAATAAGGTTTCTGTGCAGAATACGTATCGCGCACTATGTCCATTTTATTTTGTTTAGCGATGGAGCGCACTTTTGGTTGAATGGCTACGTCAACAAACAAAACTGCCGCATTTGGAGTGAAGCTAATTCTCAAGAGTATGTCGAAACACCGTTACATCCAGAAAAACTGACTGTTTGGTGCGCTTTATGGGCTGGTGGAATCATTGGCCCGTACTTCTTCAAAAACGATGATGGCCAGAACGTTACAGTCAACGGTGATCAGTATAGAGCCATGATTACTAACTTTTTCATTCCTGAATTGAACAACCATGATGTCCAGGAGCTGTGGTTCCAACAAGACGGCGCAACATGTCACACAGCTCTTGCCACAATCGATTTATTGAAAGACACGTTGGACCTGTGAATTGGCCTCCAAGATCTTGTGATTTAACACCGCTAGACTACTTTCTGTGGGGCTATGTAAAGTCATTGGTCTATGCGGATAAGCCACAAACCCTTGACCATTTGGAAGACAACATTCGCTGTGTTATTGCCGATATACGGCCACAAATGTTGGAAGTCATCGAAAATTGGACGTTCAGATTGGACTACATCCGAACCAGCCGTGGCGGTCATATGGCAGAAGTCATATTTAAAATGTAATGCCACAAGATTATATTGCGGATAAATAAAATTCATGTCAATCGAATAATCCATCGTTGTTTTATTGCGACTTAAAGTTCTATAGCTCTAAAAAAAACACCTTTTATAAAGACCTTCGCCCTTAATCGCTTAAGGAAAAGCCTGCATAGCCATAGAATTACTCAGAAGTGCATATTAAGGGTGTTTTATTGGTAAACGGAAAAATTTGAACACTGAATAGAGTTCAATAATGAGGGCAATGAGGGCGACAAAGTGGACCTTATTAATTATCATCCGATTAGACTTGTCCCAGTAGAGCCGAAGCTGATTGAGTTAATAATCTAGCGAACTATGATATAGTCATTCCCAAACGACAGCATAGATTCGTTACTGATATATCAGTTATAAATAATCTTCTTCAGTGTGTGAACGATTGTATTAGGACTGTCGATGTGCAAGGGTGCATGAAAGTGGTGTGTACCTGAATTCCTCGAGTGCCTTCCTACACATCCTTAAAGGTTGACAGTTTGAGCAAACTCTTCAATCCTGAGAAAATTCTATATTTCGAAATCAAATCAATTTGCAGATCAAATTCCTATATTCACTACACCAACCAAGCGTAAGTTAATGAGATAGGTTCAACGCGACACCTGCAATGTGAAGTGAATTTCGTGCAAAACTTGGTGCAGCCCTACCGGCTTATAGCCCCTTCGAAACAACCTAGCCCTCTAGTCTCTGAAGATAATTCTCAAGTATCATTGTTCCAACCAAAGTTGGTCACTTCTAGATCGACATAGATCTGCGTTGGATTGCTGATGTTCATGCAGAGGCGTATCAGTTGGATAAAATCGAGCATAAAATAACGAAATTCAAAATTTCTCGAATTAATATACAATAAAAATAAAGGGTGTTTTTTTTAGAGCTATAGAACTTTAAATTGCGATAAAACAACGATGGATTATTTGATTCACACGAATTTTATTTATTCACAAGATAATCTTGTGGCATAACATTTTGAATATGATTTCTGGCATATGACCGCCACGGCTGGCTCGAATGTAGTCCAATCTAGACGTCCAATTTTCGATGACTCTCTCCAACATTTGTGGCCGTATATCGGCAATAACACGGCGAATGTTGTCTTCCAAATGGACAAGGGTTTGTTACTTATCCGCATAGACCAATGACTTTACATAGCCCCACAGAAAGTAGCAGGCCCGGTCTGGCTCCATTGGAGGCCCTCGGCTAGATACTGATTTGAGGCCCCCCTTCAGGAAATAAGACGAGAACCTCCCCCGGCAGCGAAAACGTGCTCTTGAATAATTTTTAATTCTGAAGTTACACGCTTGTAAAAGCTGTTTTTTTTAGAGCTATAGAACTTTAAATTGCAATAAAACAACGATGGATCATTCGATTCACATGAATTTTATTTATCCGCAAGATAATCTTGTGGCATTACATTTTGAATATGATTTCTAGCATATGACCGCCACGGCTGGCTCGAATGTAGTCCAATCTAGACGTCCAATTTTCGATGAATTTCTCCAACATTTGTGGCCGTATATCGGCAATAACACGGCGAATGTCGTCTTCCAAATGGACAAGGTTTTGTGGCTTATCCGCATAGACCAATGACTTTACATAGCCCCACAGAAAGTAGTCTAGCGGTGTCAAATCACAAGATTTTGGAGGCAAATTCACAGGTCCAAAACGTGAAATTAGGCGGTCACCAAACGTGTCTTTCAATAAATCGATTGTGGCACGAGCTGTGTGACATGTTGCGCCGTCTTATTGGAACCACAGCTCCTGGACATCATGGTTGTTCAATTCAGGAATGAAAAAGTTAGTAATCTTGGCTCTATACCGATCACCATTGATGGCCAGAACGGCCATCATCGTTTTTGAAGAAGTACGGACCAATGATTCCACCACCCCCTTAAGCGCACCAAACACTCAGTTTTTCTGGATGTAACGGTGTTTCGACATACAGTTGAGGATCAGCTTCATTCCAAATGCGGCAGTTTTGTTTGTTGACGTAGCCATTCAACCAGAAGTGCGCTTCATCGCTAAACAAAATGAAATGGACGTAGTGCGCGCGCGATACGTATTCCGCACTATTTGGAAGCATTGTTCAGGCGTGAGTCTATTCATGATGAATTGCCAAACCAAACTGAGAATAAATCACTTGACAGCTGTTAAATCGGTCGCCATCTCGAATAGTAATGCCAGCTTAAAATTATATATCTCGAAAAAAAAACACCCTATAATAGTACCAATTAATAATTATGAAAGAATTAATAGAAACTTCCTTCAAAATGTACTACAGCTCAGCAGCTTGTAAACACCAGCTGCTGAGGATTTGATAATTTCGATTGTAGACGAAGTCACAGATTCACACCATCATAAACATATGCAAAACTGCCATTCCAAATTTCGCCACATCATTCTGCATGTCCTAATATAATATATAGTCATTTGCGCCATCCACAAGTGTATGTGTTTGTAAAAGAAAAACCTTATATTGGCGTAATTAAAGATCCGATTGGGATGAAATTGAAATTCTACAATTAAAATCTTAGAAAATAAAGAGAAAATATGAGAAAATCTATGACGTGATGTCCAGAACCATTGTGCGCTCATTTATTCATGCGCCAAATGTACCCTGGGAGACCACATATTTACCTATTATAGATTATGTAGTTTTCCAGATTGCAATTAGTGCATGAATGAACGTCCACTATACAGCTCCTCTTTGCACGTCATTCCTTTTGTCGAATAGAATAGAAATTATAATGATTTGCTAATGAATAATCCCGTTTTGTAGAAACTTTGAACACTCTGGCGAGTCTTACGGTGTTTCGTCCCGAGATCGCTGGTGGACTCTTCAGTTAGGTTATGCAGCGATCTCTGCCCAAGACACCCTCTCACACCATCGTGCAGAGATGACTCTGCTGCAACGCGGCGATCCTCATAAACCCGCCGGGGCCGCACTAGACTGTGGCGCTACACCCATAACGCCACCTCTCAGGCAGACAGAATCTCTACAACTCTATATCTCCTAATGCATCAGTATTAATTATTTTCCTTTTCTTAGTTTGAAGTTTGTTGGCCATAAACCATTTCTTCGATAAAATAACCTCAAGAACATAAACTTAAAGATTGTTTTAATTTATTAAAAAAACCGTGTCTTCAAAAATCAACCATTAGCAATCATAATAACTATTGTCTCTTAAAATAAAAGTACAACCCAGGTTTTTGTGTTCTGAAGTTAATAACAAACATATTATGAATTTGTTGCAAAGTGAAAAATGCATTGTTGAATATCAATGCTAAATGACATTGATATTTTTCCAATTTTGAAATTTGTTTTAGCAATAGAATTAATCGATTTCCAATTGGTCTCTTGGAGAGATTAGTTCATTAACTATGATCTATAACTCGAATATCAAACTTCTTGAAGTCTGTAAAGTACTTGAAATGTGGATCATTTGTATAAGCGTCAAGTAGCTTTAACTGTATAACACAGTATAGTGTGATGTTAGGTATATGTATGTTATCACTGAATATCAGACGACAGAATTGATTGAGGAAGTTGCATAATCCATCATTCATTGCATATTAGAGGAGGACTCTCGTCGTATATGGATGTCTTTGTGATGAGAGAAAACCATACATCAAACCACGTCGAATTTATAACGACGCTTCCTATATCATCTTGGAGTTCTAGAAGGATGAAGAGCTCGTGAGAAATCATAACATGACTGGTAGGTTAAGTTAATTTTACTTCGAAGAATCTGAAATTTCTTGTAACAATTATATAGTTCCGGTTTTCCCAATAGAAATGGTACAATTTAATTTTTGAATGGTTGTAATGGCAACATCATGTATTATTTTTTTGACACATCTCATGTCAATAAATGACTTTTCTAGATCTGTTTTTTTTAACAGTGAAAACACAAGAGCTTTTTTTATCGGATAAATTTCTCTTTGCAACGAAACAGTTTTTCCAATCACTGATTTTACGAGAAAGACTGAGCAAATTTAGTGATTGGCAAAACTTTGAATTGAAGAGAAATTTATCTGATAAAAGAAAAGCTCGAGTGGTTTTTGGCAAGATAAATTAACGACAGAATATATGGATGAACAACAACAATAATTATCTTTATTAATACAACAAAGTTAAATAATTTCCACACCGATTCAAAATAAAAGCACTATATGTTTAAAATTCAAAAATCTGACAGACTTATTGACAGTTTTAATAGATATTGAGGAAGATAACTTTTTATCCGATAAAAAGGATGCACCTTTTTTATCGATGTCAAAGTGACAATAACATTTCCAGGTATATGACATTTTAACATTGGAGTTAATTTATCTTCACAAAACTCTTGGTAAAAGGCCAATTATTTTCAACTTTATTTTGAAGTCTTCATGGCGGCTCTAAAATGGAAAAACAAGAACTTCCATACACGTCTCGTGCTCGAAACTTCATTAGTATTTTAAAGATAACAAAATCACATAAATTCATAAGTGAGAAAACACTTTCGGAATTATGATTTCTCAGACCGAATGGAAATCTCAACTGACAGTTCCTCTTTGTTCGTTGTTTCGTTGTCAGGAATTCGAATTTCAGAGATGATAACATTTCTTATATCATGTATGTTCACTACTCGGTTGGGTAGGCGGCACCGCCACCAGGACCGGCATACCGTACATTTTTCCAGGCGTCAAATTCTAAGGGAGCAAAGTCAGTTGATAAAACAAGACATACTTTTTGGCACAAAAATTATATCTTAATGAAAATAGCAGTCTTTATAGTAAAATAAAAAAATTGCCAAACGTCAATTTTATTGAAATCGAATAGGCTCACAACTACTTGTGTTGGCGACGCATATATTATTATTAAATAATAATAAAAATAATATGTGCCCCTTTTTCGATTTGGCGCGCACCTTTGATTGCTTGAGCAGAGTGTTTGCTGCTTGGGTTTCAAGGGATTCTTGAATGACTTTATGTACTCATATTTGAGTGATTGTAATTTTAGGGTTCGGTTCAACAATGATCTTTCTCAAAACTTCAGTTCATCTCATGGTACTCCCCAAGGTAGTATCTTGGGACTATCAATTTTTTTGATGTACATTAATGATCTCCTATTATTCCCATTATACATAAAGGATGGGAGAGTATGCGGACGATGCATGTATAGTTGTCCATGACGTGTCCGCAAGTATGTTGAAGGCTGAGGTGAAGGCGTTGTTGCATAAATTTCAATCCCATTACAAATGTAGATGAGACTGTTATGTTGGATTTGAGCAGACCAAAGACTGACATCGAAGTACAATACGACAAAATTTTGCTCAGAATCTCAGAAGAAACTAAGTTCCTTGGCGTCATAACAGACGAGCATTTGAACTGGAACGCACCAGTCAAGGGTATCTGCAAAAGGCGTAATGGAGCATGTTACGCAATAAGTGTACTGAAAATTTCTTTTCAGTCGAAAGTACTGATAGAGGTTTATTATGCGTATGTTTATTCTATCATGTGCTATGCAATAACTGTCTGGGGTCAGGCAACCGACAGACAAACAGTTTTTATCGCCACTAGAGAGCCATCCGATTAGTTTTTGGTCTTCAGTATAGACAATCATGTAGACCTTATTTCAAGAAGTATGGAATTATTATCCTTATCTCTATATATCGGGTGTCCCAAGGTGAGTGGCCTATTAGATTATTATGGAAACTATTGATGGTAAAAATTTCAAATTTTGTGGATAGATATTTGGCCATGTTAGGTACATTTTTAAAATAATTTCACATTTCCAGTGTTGCCGGATGTACCACAATTTGGCAACAACTTTGTTATTTTGAATAGGACATCCGGTATTTCTATTTTTTTTATGATACTCCATAAAATATTAAATCCATTCACTCTTACTTTTCCATCCCTATCTTCAACGGTTTTTGAGTTATTAATTATATTTCGAAATTTTTGATCAAATTGGCGTATTACGAAAATGACTCTAGTTCGTTCAATATTTGAGATTTAAGTCAGAAATTTTGCAAGTCGTTAGATATTGATCTGATCTGTGTCACTGCTCTTGAATTATGGTTGTCAATAATACAGGACGGACCAAAAAAATTCATCATTTGCCAAGTTACAAAATTGTGAAAAAGTCTATTTTTTCAAATTAGACACCTTTTATATTTTTCAATTTTTGGAATCAATACAACACACTCTACAATTTTTCTATTCACGTCCCTATACCTATCTCAACTGGATTCCGAGTTATATGCGTTTATTAGATTTCACATTGATTCAATAAGTGTTAATATCTTTTGTATTGTTATGTTCTCTATGTGGTTCATAGATCGATATATCAATGAATCAGTTCAATCCATAAATGTCAAAATAAACAATAATTGCCTAACAGGTGTTTTGTTCCCAGGTTTTTCTATAAATAATGGCTCAAGAAAAATATACACATATAACGCATATAACTCGGAATCCAGTTGAGATAGGTATAGGGACGTGAATAGAAAAATTGTAGAGTGTGTTGTACTGATTCCAAAAATTGAAAAATATACTAGGTGTCTAATTTGAAATAATAGACTTTTTTACAATTTTGTAACTTGGCAAATGATGATTTTTTTTGGTCCGTCCTGTATTATTGACAACCATAATTCAAGAGCAGTGACACAGATCAGATCAATATCTAACGACTTGCAAAATTTCTGACTTAAATCTCAAATATTGAACGAACTAGAGTCATTTTCGTAATACGCCAATTTGATCAAAAATTTCGAAAAATAATTAATAACTCAAAAACCGTTGAAGATAGGGATGGACAAGTAAGAGTGAATAGATTCAATATTTTATGGAGTATCATAAAAAAAATAGAAATACCGGATGTCCTATTCAAAATACCAAAGTTGTTGCCAAATTGTCGTACACTGGAAATGTGAAATTATTTTAAAAATGTACCTTACATGGCCAAATATCTATCCACAAAATTTGAAATCTTTACCATCAATAGTTTCCATAATAATCTAATAGGCCACTCACCTTGGGACACCCGATATATATATATTTATGAACTATTATCCCACATCCATGACAAAAAAGTTTGAAGTGATGTCCACACCTACTCTACTAGACAAAATAGTGGCGACCGAAGCGAGAAATATACAAAAAATCCTCCTATGTATGCGGGACTGTCTCTATATACCTATTACCATCTAATATAAAAAACTCTAAAACACCTTCAACTTTTATATAAAAAATAAAGTCACTCCTAGCTGAAAATGCTTTTTATTCCATTGACTAATTTCGTGATTATTGCTCTCATATTTGAAATATTCTGTTGTATGTTATCTAATTAAGAAAATGTTTGCTATTTGGGTACAAATAATTGTGTTGAAAACTGTGTTTATGATATTATATTTATTGTACTTAGTTTAGTGTGTATATTGTATTTGACCATGTTGATTGTACATATGAAAAAATTTTTTTTTACAATTCATTTCTATTTAATTGTGATTTTATGACGTGTCAAGACTCTTGTATTAAGTGATCGACGAACAAATTATGTATCTATCTATCTAGTACTATAACATCTATTCCATTATACTCCACACTAAAATAGGTTTCAATAAAATGTCATTTGAAGAGCACTCTATTGCAACGACCATGGCCAGTACTAAGTCGATTCAAAGTTCAAAGTGCACCAAATTTTCTCCGAAGGATCAATGAACGATAAATTGAAGGAAAGTATCAATACATAAATACTATTTACGCTCGGATTTACGTGATTTCAATCTAGCAGTTGGTATCTGTGAGGTAAGATACAATTGGAAATAAGTTGGGGTAGAAATGAAATTTATCCCAAGATTTCTTGACTACAACCTGTCTAAGAATATGAGGCGGAAGCATAGTATAAGTAGTATTCCTTATACTATGGCGGAAGTATATGTGATAGCACTGGTAACCAATGTAAACATGTGGATCTTATGAGTAACAATACCACGGATAATTATCGTAGAAATGTTGAGCTGTGCATTAATTTTATGAACATGTGCACTATTAAGTCAAACTGTATTCAGCACCAAAAAAATCAAGGCCAAATCTGTCTAACGAAAAGTGCGCTTGCACCTCATGAAGAACCAACTAAGTTTTGAAGAATATAATTCCTCGACTTCAATCTCATAGGCAAAATTTCCAAGGTAGCCTCGAAATTCAAAGAAGAATCAAGTTTAACATCGAGATATTTTGGAGTATAATGATTATTTAAGACGGAATTATTGACTATTGTTATAGTTCTTTCTATTTTCTATATATTCTCTTGATCATTCAAATGAAAAAAATAAACCAAAATACTCAATTCCCAAGTTCGTGAAAATGGGGGGTACTGGGGATAATTACCCCCCAAGATTTTCAAAATATAAAATTTCAGAATTCTTGCAAAAACGAAGAACGAAAATTTTTCCATGAAATGAACCATTAATCATTTTAGTTTCCTTTGAAATCGACACGGCAGTGAAAAATCGGACCCTTTTACGGTTTATGATTTTATTATCGCTTCAAGATGAGTACTTTTATTGCACTACGAGCACGTCCGAGGTTCATTATTTTCCTTTATCTATACGCTTTGTCGTCTTGGCCCCTTATTTGCCATCTGTGATTTTTGCATCCGTCATCGGTATACACTTACCCATTATTTTGGGTTTTTTGTATCATTCTCGTCACAAAATTTCAATATTGTAGTTATTAAAGAACTGAACTGAGTCATTCGAATCGAAAAATTGTCTGGGATCTTTTGTACATTTTATTGTGTTTCATTCATTTTACAATTTATTTGTAAACATATCGGTTTTGATAATATCTAAACGGTGTTCCTAAATTGGAGGTACAAATGAAAATGACAGATTTCTCGGATCCTTTTAAGAAAAAAGTCCTATAACACGAGACCGCCAACGCTTTGTTTTTGAGAAAACGATGTTAATGTTCAAGTTTTTTTTTTCTCATAGCACTTCCCCTTCAAAAGATATTCAACTTGAATGCAAATCTACAGCGTGATATTTTTTTCCTGAAAGTCCTTTCCTCAAGAACTATTTTTTGGTGAACCACTGGTAGCTTAGAAAAATGTAAAAAAAAACTATGGTCCAATACTATACTTTTTGGATTGTTGTAGTTTTGTCGATCAGCTATCGATTTCGAGAAAAAAATTTAAAATCGTTCTGTAGTAATCCTCAGGAAAATCCAAATTAATATTATATTTATTTTATTATTAAGTTTTGGTACTTATTTACCCATTCTATAGCAAAGATTGCAACGATTTTGCATGATTCAATTCATGTTAAGCTATTGGCATTCTCAAAAACGCGGTAATTTGTCAATTCATCGTATGTGATTGGTCGGGATGCGGATGCGCGTATCTAAAGAAAGAAACAGAGAGAATTTTTTGAAAGATTTTCAATAATTATCGAGACTTCAGGAAAGATAAGTACCTTTTTTAGATTTCAGCTATTACTAGTTTAATTTGAGATTTAAAATTTAATTTATCGGCGAGAATTGTATCAGGATTCTCGCACCTCCCGTGGGATTGTAACAACAGAAACCTCTCTTGATATTGAAATATCGTAAAGAAGAACTTCTTTGAGATATGAAAATTGGAATAGTACGTACGTTGAACCACTTTAGTTCCTGAAGCTGAGAGAATACCTGCGTATTACCTGGCGTTATTACATCAGCTTCGCTGAATGGGAATTGGAGTACTATAGCTTCCTGCAAAGATCTGGTGTTTAGAAGGCTGAAAATAATCTACAGATCCTAATAGCGCAGTTATTCATTTGAAAACCTTTTAAGTTCAGTTTTTATTTCAATATTATTTGTTTAGAGTGAGAAGGATCGATCTTTGTATATTTTAATTTTATTAAATTCGTAAAAACCTGGGTAGGAGTTTTATTCCCAAATAAGCCAAACCACCTTTAGAAACCAGTCTTTGAAGTCTCATGGGCAATTGTAACGTTACAAGATTGATAATGATTAACTAATATAAGCATCACTAAAAGTAGTACTATACAAAAACATCCCTGTATTTCGAAAACAAAGCGTTTGCGAGCTCATGTTTTTTATTCTCAAAATTATCCAAGTAATCTCTCATTTTCCTTTGTAACTCCATTTTAGGAAAACCCATTATGAGGTAAGAACAATCGAATTGGTAATAAAAAAATTATTTTGAGTGATTTGGTTCAAACTTCGTTATCAAACATCATTTTCTCACATTGCAGATATAAGAAAACGTTATTGTAAGAATTTTTTTTCGATTACGGTCTATTCTGATAGGACTTCACAAAGTATAAAGTGAAATATGCCGGTTCATAAAATTACCGAATTTTAGAAATATATCGTGTGAAGTCTACGCCAAGAATTATTGATGAGTGTGCTTTTCCGTTTGGATTCAATTAAATCGCGAACCTCTGGCAATAACTCCCGCTCAAACGGTCATACCGCAGGCGCCACTAGAAATTCAAACAAGAAACGAGTGGATCAGCCAGGAACGTGGTTTTAGCTCCTCCAACAATTGATTAATCACATTCTGATGAGATTTTGGGGTCCCATTGAATTCAATTATTCGCGTGGGTAATGGGCTGCGTGAAAAATACCTGATGTGGTAACCTAACCATGAGTTGGAATCGAATTTTCCGAATGACGAATTAATCGATATCGCCTGTTCCTGTTATTCAATAAGGAATTTGGGTTGAATGCTACAGCTGAATTTCAACTCAAGAATATAGTCTTAAGAGTGTATACCATTCTCGTGACTGCCTTCAACTACTCCTCTCCCCTGAGCGTTTTTGAAATCCCACCAATTTTCAGGATGAGTAAATAATCCTGATCGTTCCTCTGATGGACCATCACTTTCTGCCACATGTAAAAATTCACATACGCCGTTTTCATCTTCATTTACAATACAATACAATATACTCTTTATTTCATAATATGTAACTACAAGGATAGACACATTGGAGCAACAGTGTCAAGTGTCATACCACATTGTTAAACCAAAAAATCAGACAAACAATATGGTTCCAATTCTATTACTCTAACTTTTCTCTTGAACAATTTCAAATTATTCGATCTCTTCATGTCATTAGGTAATCTATTAAAAATCTTAATACACATATAAGAAGGATGTTTTTCGGTTAAAGAATAATCTATGTATGGGATAATGTAAATTTAACGATCGTATTGGGTAGTTACTTCTGAGGGCTGAGAAAATACATATCTTTATTTTTGAGAAAGAAAATCAAACACTCCACTAAATATATACCATATACTGTAAGCAATCTGTTTTTTTTTCTAAATACCCCTCTGCATGACTAGATTTCATTTTAAACATATATCTTATTATCCTTTTTTGCACAATGCACAACAGTCTTTCTACTTCACAGCACGATCCCAAAAAAATGACGCCATAGCGAAGCAAAGACTCAAAATTCGCGAAATATAGTACCTTCAAGCTCTAAACACTTAAATACTCTGAAAGAGTCCTAAGGCCATATTAAACCCTGCAGAGCTTTGACTCCAAGTGATCTATTTGATAAGACCACCCCAGATGTCCATCCAGATATACACCCAGAAACTTGACAGCATCCTCAATTTCTACCTCATTTCGATTGAAAAAAGACCACCTTGTTTTGCTTTATTCGATCTGCTAGTGCTGAACAAAACAGCTGATGTCTTACTGTCATTCATTATTAATTTGTTCTTTTTAAACCATATTTTTATTTGTTGAACTATGAATTCTGATTTAGATTTAAGATCATCAAAATCTATACCTCCAACTATCAGGTAAGTGTCATCAACAAATGTGGTTAACCAATTCAAGATCTCCTCGTTCAAATCGCAAATATCAACAGAAAAATCAAAAATGAAAGGGGACCCAGGACACTGCCCTGCGGAACCCTATAATCTGAGTGAATTATGTCAGATCTTACTTCTCTACCATCTCTAACGATAGAGATCCTTTTAGAATGGGTCTAACAGAAAACGACGGGTGCAGATTCTGTGGGGAGGAGGAAGAAACTCCGGATCACCTGGTGACGGAATGCATCGCCATCGCTAGCCAACCCAAAAACTGCATTGGACACGAAACTCATAGAAGTGATGAATTAGCCTCCTTGAAGCCATCCCAGATATTGGAGTTCGTTAGAACTGGAACTCGAGCTGTAGATTACGTTATGGAGAGAATAGCTCTGATGGGGGCACAATAGATTATTAGGTCGCAGTGAAACGAAACCTCCTTAATTAAATCTTAAATCTCTTAAATCTTAATCTTACGTCTCCATTTTAAATTTGATAAAAACCGTTTGTTAAACATTTTTCTTTCAATACAAATATATACGATCAATTAGAACATTTCTGTTTCTTTTAGTTTCATCGGTACCATAATTCCATAAAAAACACCCTGTAACTTTGTGATTATTCACTTCATTAGAACACAAACTGCAGGTTCATACAAATTTGAATCCATACATACATTTGTGCTTCAAAACTACCCACTTTACCTATTCAAATTCCTAATGCGGTTACAACCCTCTCCAGGGGGTTGCTAGTAGTAACAAACTTTGTATTCCAGATCATTTCCCCCTGTCATCAAAAGTCTGAGTGTTTTCACGAATTCTGATTCGTTGTTGAGTTATTAAGGATGGATACTTTCAAATGAGACACCCTGTATAGATTTAAACAAACTAATAAAGAAATATTCAGCAGTGAAAAGTAAATTGTGAAAACAAGAAATAGAGATAAGTGTTAGTAGATAAGTTGAGTTAATAGTGAGTTATTGTTGTTTTTCTTTAGAATAATAATAATAATAATAATTACGTTCATTCGTTTTAAAAAAATATGTAATTCTAGATTTGAATTCTCCAAATACATTGTATGAGTAGAACACAGTCCAAAATTTTTCAAAATTTACGCAAATATTATATTCTTATTCATAAAGATAGATTTCATATTATACCTTAATTCATTGAGAAGGTCTTTAATTAAAAAAAAATTAAAATTATATAATATTATAATATGTATAAGGGGTGCATATACATCACCACCTTCCTAGAGAAAATCATACCGTCCACATTTTCTGAATGAAAATTCATCGAATCGAACAAAATGACTTAATGGCTCAGAAGGACGAAAGAGAAATGTCAGCGTATGCGATTTTGCTCAGCACCCAGGTTGCTTTGCGAGCTATTTTGGGAATGTATCGGGAATGGGGGATGCCAGATTGAGGGATTTCCATTACTGGGAAGATTGTTTGTAATTTATGATCGAACGGAGGAGCGGCCATATGCGTAGAAAATATTATCGAATGCAGGATATACAGGGAAAGACGAATCAGTGATGCTCTGCGTCATCTCTGCAGCGAGCAAAAATTGGGTATCGTAAGGTAACTGAATACTTTTTCAGGATATTTATGATTTTGATGTAAAAAAATCGAGAAAAGCACTGATTTGGAGTTAGGGATTTTGAGGGCTCGTTCATTTCAGCACCTTCTGCGCTTCAGGACAACCATAGCTGTACTTAAATAGTTATTTATAATACAAGTGCAGAAGGCATTGATAGTCTTCCACGAGTTCAAAATTCATGGAACGAACGAGTGGTAGAATGAGCCTTCTGTACGAGTATTATACATTATTTTCTCTAATTCATTGCATTTTCATTGAAATTAATGAAATATTCCCATAAATATATTTTAGTAATTTTTGCATTGAAAAATGTTGGTTGGTTGAACTGATTTCTTCAAGGCAAAATTGATGAATTGACAGATAAAGCCGTGGCGGAAAGTTCGGAGTACCAACATAGAATAATAAAGTATAACCATGAAAACTGTGCGTTTCTGATATATTCTCGCACGATTTTGTTCTACAAGATGTGGAAGAATGAACGGAATAACCACAGAATTAGAGAAATATTATTATATTTATTCATTATTAGGTGCATAACATAACGCCATCGGAATATTACCCCATTTGTGTCTGCATAAAGTTATTCTCGAGTAAACATGTCAACTTAGGAGCCAAATTGTCGTCATTTGCGGGAGGTTTTAATTTTCTGCTTTAATATGAAGAAATCTGCGGCTGAGGCCCATCGAATGGTCTCAAATACCTATGGTGAGGCCTCTGTTAGTGAAAACACGTGCCGAGAGTGGTTTCAACGCTTCAAGAAAGGTGATTTTAACGTCGAAGACCAGGTGGACGAGAGAAGGTCTTCGAAAATGCTAAATTGGACGCATTACTTGATCGAGACTTGTGTCAAATTGGGATCAAGTAAATTGGGTGCCGTACGAGTTGAAGCCAAGAGATGTTGAACGGCGTTTGTTTGCTTGTGAACAGCTGCTTGCAAGGCAAAGACGGAAGGGATTTCTGCATCGCATTGTGACTGGAAATGAAAAATGGGTTCATTACGATAATCCCAAGCGCATAAAATCATGGGGATATCTCGGCCATGCTTTCACGTCGTCGGCCAAACCGAATATTCACGGTTCCAAGGTCTTGCTCAGTATTTGGTGGGACCAGCTCGGTGTAGTGTTTTATGAGTTTTAGAAACCAACTGAAACAATCATCTTGGAACCGTGAATATTCTGTTTGACCGTCGACGGGGAAGCATGGCCGAGATATCTCCATGATTTTCTGCGCTTGTGATTATCCTAATGCCCCATTTTTCGTCTCCAGTCTCCAGTTGTTCCGAGCAAACAAACGCCGTTCAACATCAAATGCCATCTAATACAACTCGTACGTCACTCAATTTCCTTGTTTCTGAATCATTCCCAAGACTTTTGAAGGCCTTTTGAAATGACTTGTTGCGGCACTCTCAATGATTCTGCCAATTCTAGTTGCGTTTGGCAAGAGTCTGGATCAAGTAAGGCCTCCAATTCTGAATTTTCGAAAACCCTCTCTCTTCCACTGCCATGCTGGTCTTCGACGTCAAAATCCTCGTTCTTGAAGCGTTGATACCATTTTCAGAACGACCACCCTCTGGCTACGCCCCTGCTCTCTTTCTTTATATCTTTTTCTTCTTTAATTTCTTATTCTTTTACGACCGTACTGTTCGCGAAAATTCCAGGATTTAGAGCTGATGTATTGATGGTTTTCACATGACGTTTTTCATAAACTCGGGAAAGCCAAGTTGTTGAAAATTTCAAGATCTTTTCTTGTTTTCAGGACGAGATCAAGACAAGGAGTAGTAAAAGCCGGCCACTCACGAGACACCCGTGGTCGAGCGTTCGGAGAATTTTACAGTCCGGCAGCTCAGGACACTGCCGATCGACTATAAATCAAAGACTGAACTTGACTGCTCGACTGGAATCCTCTCTGACTGCTCGAACACAAGCACACAAGAATTCTTATTAAACACAAATTTGTATTATAACGTAAAAATTTATTACAATAAAAGACAAATTATTACACCAATGGATTCTGCTAAGAAAGTGCCTATAGAATGTTTTTGTTTCATGTTTATTACCATAATAAAAAAGTTATGAGAACTTTTCTTCTCACGGCATTTTGCAATTTGACATTAGTTCGAACTGAAGTACTTCACAATTACTGAATAATTCCACTTCAAGATTTGAATAAAAGTGACTAAGTTTCTAAGGATGAAAACATAGTTATCGAAATATATTTAAGTGCATTTACATCATTAGTGTTGTTATTTAACCACACTACCCTTAGCCAAGGTCTATAGATTGCACAGGTTGTCTCGTAACTTAGGTTGAAGAGTGGGGGTAACGCGTCATCCGGTGTCCATATATCGATTGGTCAAAGTCTTTAGATTACACAGGTTACCTCGTAACTTTCAACTTGAATGTGGATACCGGGTGACGTCAGTAATGGTTGAAAGTTACGAGACAACATGTCTAATCTAAAGACCTTGACCAATGGATATATGGACACCGGATGACGCGTTACTCCCACTCTTCGTTGCCAACCATCACCCAAAAAGCTGTAAACTTTGAATGAATGAAGGAAGATTTATAAGTCAAATTTTAATCAGAAGGTAAAAACACCCACCACTTCCTTTCCGAAAACTATTTGTTTACTGCATTCATCAATCACAGGCATCCAACTGAATTTCACATCGTATCACATTTCCGAAAGACATCTTTCCTTGTTATAAACTCGCATGATGAAGTCTTCGTGGAGTTTGTACCGTTAACTTAATGAATAAAGTTGTTCGAAATCATTAATCGTAGACATCAGTATTTCTGGTGAGTTATTGATTATTACTTCATCCTCGGATAATGCAGTAGAACGATGAAATTCAACAAACTGTAAAGAAAATGCACTGGTATAAGCTCCCAGAAGGAGTAGCTTAAATTTCTTTTTTCTACATTCATGCAAAAAGCAAAACTTTATTGAACTATATTTAGTGGAAAAAGAAGTTCTTTATTGCACTAGTGCAATAAAGTTTTTATTGCACTCATCTGTCATTCTACGTGCTGTCATCATGACAAACAAATATTGCAGCCTGAAGGAAATAACGATTTACAGTTACCAAGTACTAGTACGTTTACAGCAGTAACAAATCAAGAAGTGGATTTAAAAAGTACTTCACTACGAAATATTTATATTGAAAATTGCACCAATTGTTCATTCACTTTCAACATTGAGGGTAAAAATAAAGTTTGAGTTGAATTGTTCGTAACGTATTAGTTCCTGTTTCAATGCAAATCGATATTAATAATAAAGTATATTCAAGTTGCGCTTTTCATTTTCCTACACCTAGGGCCGCACCTCAATAAATCATTTTTTGCTTTTTGCATGAACGTAGAAAAAATGTTGTATGCAACTCGTGCAAAAATTGTTTATTGCACTCGACGTGTTGTCTAACTCGGCCTAACGGCCTCGTCGGACAATTTCACGTCGAGTGTAATAAACATTCACTTTTTGCACTTGTTGCATAAATAACTATTTTTTTTGTAAAACATAAATAGTGTATTATTGTAATGATTGAATTTGGAGAAGAAAATCCGGAAGGTTTTTCATATATTTTCTTCAAATATTGTAGTCATTTTTTGCAAGTTCTTTAAATTTTACAACAAACCAGCTGTTCGAGGGGATACAAAGTCGATGTTTAGAAGTTGTTAAAATGCCTAGAGCACGCGTACACGGAATTTATCTCCTGCTGAATCTGAAGAGGTCGAATTATTGGTCCACGGGAGGCGGAGTTGTCATTTCGAGAAATCGCTAACCGTACGAACAGAAATCGAACTACTGTTATGAGATGTTGTCAAGCGTGCTTTGATAATGCCCAAAATCGAAGAAGAGGAGGCACCGGGCGTCGAAGGCGAACAAAAGAATTTCAATATCGACGTCTCAGACTTATAGCCATTAGAGAAGGAAAACATAAGAGAACAAGGCCTGTAACTGTCCGACCGGTTTACCACCGGATAAGGTTTTTTGGTCTGCAGCATTATCGACCCCATCTTGTGTAACCTCTGACGGTTGAGCATCACCGGCAACGATTACAGTGGTGAAGGGAACGTCAACATTGGAATGTGGAATGGCTTCAGGTCGTATTTTCTGAAATATCTCAATTCTCCTTGGGAGCACATGATGGCCGAAGAAGGGTTTTACGACGTCGGGGAGAAAGACGTGAACCTCAGTTTAATGTTGAGCATCATGAACACCGGACAGTAGCCGTTATGGTACGAGGTTCTATTGCACATATGTTCTCCCTTACTTTAACCAGCTTGAGAATCCAATATTTCAGCAAGATAAAACCCGACCTCATGTTGCCACAGTTAGTGTAAACTTTTTCGAAGCGACCTTTTGCCAGGGTCGCCCAGATCAACCGATCTTTTACCCATAGAGCATGTTTGGGACATCATGGGTAGAAGGCTTGGAAATTTACCCCAGCTCCCACGGACTTTGGCGGCTCTGACACAGTAGTCAGTAGTACAGGAAGCTCGGGATAGTATCGCTCAAGAAGAAATAGACCATCTTATTGCATCAACCTAACAATTCAATTGTTCAGGGCTGCAGTCAACAGGGTCCGGATTGCTGTGATGATAGCTAACCTCCGATAGGAGATGCACTGCAAGAAGAAGAAGATTGCATCAATGCCGAGACGTGTTGGGGAGTGTATAGATAATCGCGGTGGACAAACACATAATTAACAAATTTCAAGCAATTACTCCTTGCTATACTATCTATGTTTTACCAAAACGAATTAAAAATTTAAACAGCTTCTTCTGTGTGTTGCAGTTTCTTTGTCAGTTAGTATAGTTCTCGAGATGCTTTCAGTGAGCATCGAATTTGGGACACTACCTTTGTCACTAGATTCTTGAGAGTCATTTTGTTTCTTTGCGGTAATCGATTGATCGATTTTTTTCTGCATAAACCCACTGATTTTTTCTAAAAAAATATAGTTTCTGTTCGAGAATTGAGAGTTTTTCGATCATATCTCAATTATTTCAATGAAGAAATGGTTTCATATTTGGTGATATTTATATTTATTGATATTCTGAATTTTAATAAGAAGAAATAACGAGAATATATTAATTTCTTTCGAAAAACTCCAAATATATTGTATGTATTCTTTCATCAGAATCTAAAATATAGTTCCAACCTGCCATAGATTTTTCTGGAAATTGAAGGAATCGATCTACACTGACGAACCTAGTGGGAAAGGTACATTTCACTAATTTATTCCATCGAACCACATATTTCCTTCTCCAAGAGAAATACCCTATTTGACCTTAAATGTACGAATATAAGGAACGGAAGACAAAATAACCACCTCGGCTATCAGACAAAAATCGATTGCAAATCACCTCGACCTTGCACCGGAACAAATCACTGGAATAATGAATAAACAAAAACCCATACCACGAATTCTCATTCCATTCACCCATGGCGGGACCGATAGATGGCCATCGAACGCCAAAATGCAAAACGAATTACCGACAGAAGATACGCTCGCAAGGCGTGAATAGTTAATGTTTTCTGATATAATTTATTCAGAACAACAACTAAACTCGAACGCTGTATCGATCCGCCACCACCTGTGTTTTATTATGTTCTGACTATTCATTTTATTTTCGTGTCAATAATAAGTTTCTGGAGTGGAGCCAAATTGGCCACTCAAGACTATTGCAATAAAATTCAGGGACGGGGGAAACTTATCGCAGCTGGTTACAATTTTTACACAATTTTGTTAAAATTTGAGAGACACCAGTGACGACGTTAGGGGTTGCCAGGAGGGACGCGGGGTCCCCTAAAATTTGAAATACTAAGGCTAAACGATTAGAAAAAGTATAATTTCGCTTTACTTTGGTCCCCCAAAAAAAAAATCCGGCCCCCTCTTGGCTACCCCTGTTTTTGAAAGCTGGCGTCGCCATTGAGAGACACTAAAGGTTTCATCAATTCGCAAAATACAATAATCTCATGAATATTGAGATTTTCTTCTCTCAATATCTATTAAATGTACCGGGTTTTTCACCATAATTTGACCCCCCCTTTAACTTTGTTACTAAAAGAGGTACAAAAAATGTTTTCCACAAAAGTTTCACGAAATCGACAAATGTTTTTTAAAATGATTTCACAAAACGAAATATATACAGAGTGGGCCACATATTGATAGCAACTTCATTTTTTCAAATGGAACACCCTGTTTTTTTTTCTATATTTGACTAGCTCTTTTTTCCCTGATTTCAAATATATAACATATGTTTGGCCTATTTTTCTTATTCTGAGTACCACAGAGTTTCAAATTTCAAGAATCACGTAGCATACTCAGTAATCAGTTTTCAAGTGGTAGGCTGCGATAACCTAAAATGCTCTTTTTTGAGTTATCTCGTTGGCAAAGATATGACATATAGTCAAATTGCCAACGAGATAACTCGAAAAAGATCATTTTGAGTTATCGCAACCTACCACTTGAAAACTGCCAGCTTGCATGCCAGGTGGTTCTTGAAATTTGAAACTCTGTGGTACTCAGAATAAGAGAGATAGGCCAAACATATGTTATATATTTGAAATCAGGGGAAAAAGAGCTATTCAAATATAGAAAAATATACAGGGTGTTCCATTTGAAAAAATGAAGTGGCTATCAATATGTGGCCCACTCTGTATATATTTCGTTTTGTGAAATCATTTTAAAAAACACTAGTCGATTTCGTGAAACTTTTGTAGAAAACATTTTTTTGTACCTCTTTTAGTAACAAAGTTAAAGGGGGGTCAAATTATGGTGAAAAACCCGGTACAACTTTGCCCCGCCGTTTTGCAATAGGTGGCTGTAGCGGTAAGTGGTAGTCGAAATAAATATATCGTGAATGTCATACAATAAGCTTAGATATTTGTTAACATAACGCCATAGAAATATTAGTATATTTGTGCCTGCATCTTAAAGTTATTCTCGATTGAACATGTCAGCTTACGAGCCAAATTCTTGTCATTTGCCGGAGATTTTAATTATCTGCTTTAATATGAAGAAATTTACGGGTGCGGCACATCGAATGCTCTCAAATACCTATGGTGAGGCCGCTATTAGTGAAAGAATGTGCCGAGACTGGTTTCGATGCTTCAAGAACGGTGATTTTGACGTCGAAGACCAGCATGGTGGAAGAGTTATGTGTAATCTATAGCTGAAGATTCTTCGCAACAAGGAACCACTACAACAACAATAAGGGTTTTATCAATTCGCAAAATACAATGATCTCATGAATATTGATATTTTCAAAAAACGCGATTATTCGTTTCAATCAAACTGGCATCTGAAATCAATTTCACCTAACATGAATGTTTCATTCATTAATTGAGAATCGCTAGATGTTAATTTTCAACGAAATAGTTATTAGTTTTACTAGGCAGCAAAGTAGTCGATTGACTGCCGCAGCTGATAGTTCATAGCCAAGCGAAACGAGGCTGGGAATTCAGCTAAGGCAGTCAATCTATTTTGCTGTCGAATTGAACAGTTTTATTTTTTCTGTAGTGATAAATTAAAACAAAATTTGATACAATGGAAGTGTGTATGTCCATATTAATTATAGATTGAAAAATCATGAAATGTTTCATTCCCATTAAGAATAATCATTTTGCTACCCAGGCCTTACTTTGCAAGTAAGGACTTTCCTGCCTAGGCAGGAAAAGTAATACTTTGCTGCAACAGAAATTAATATTAATAATTGCACAAATTATACCCTCATTACTGGTTGTTAGTCATGTCAGTAGGTGAGCATTAATGAACTTTTGAAAGATTCCTATTGAGCAAAGAATGGTTTGTAAATTGAAATTGCTTCCCCATTAAAACCAGACCTGATAGTTGTAGTTAAAATGATGCGCTGACATCTTGATCTTGTAACTCTTGTTAAACGGTCTTATGATGGAATATCGAAGTAATTTTATATTTTCAGCCACAACAAACTTACCGATAACACGAATATTAAGTAGATACTTAGCTCACTTATGAAATAAAAGAGAGAGAAAAACTAGTGAGGTGCCTGAAACGATGCTGAATGTTCTATGGATCGAAAAGAAGGTGGAGCAGCTTCTCTACTTCTCATGGTCTAAACACGCCACTGTAATAGGGGCTCATGCATATATTTCATGTGTTGGCAGATAGATTATGTAGGTTTCCACAATTTCTTGAGGTTTTGCCTTCAACACCATATTTTTTTATGATTGAAGTTCGAGTGGTTCTTTGTGTCTCTTCATTTACTGATAACTGAAGGTTTTTTTACGAAGAAACCCAAATGAACAATGAATTAAGAATACACTGACGTTATGATTGAAACCCTTGAGCGCTAGTACATTCATGCGCCATCGACGATCATATAACCGTATATATGTAAATGTGGTCTACAAGGGCGCAATGAATGAAAAGGTTTACGTCAGTGCTTTCCTCGTACTGTTTTCTATATTCTGCTTAAATTTTCCACGGTGATTTATTGAATATGTTGGAAATTTATCAGTATTAATAATTAAATATAAAGTATAAATCTTTGTTTTGTATTCATATTCAATCATTATTATTGTTATTATTGATATTTTGAGGTCGAAATAAACTTTTTTTTCCGATTCAGCTCGTTTGAACAGATACAGGCTGTTGAAAATCAATAAAAAATGTACCTAATTTTCAGTTTTATCTTACAAATGGTTCTATCGAAAATCGAAGGAAATTATTCTCGGAATATACTTAGTTTTTTATTGATGTGATGAATCTTCATCGGACCCAAAATTCCACCCAAATCTGATATTTCACCATTTTGAAGAATGAATCAAGTAGTAGAGAGTAGAGTCGACTATAATCAACTCTATCTTCTTCTTTAGGTGCCGTCTTCTATCGAAGGTTGGCGATGACTTCCGCAAACTCTTCTCTTGATTGTGCCTTCCTTATCAGTGACTGAAAATCTAGGCCAGTCCACTCTTTTATATTCCTCAACCATGTCATCTGTCGTCTACCAGGGCCCCGCCTACCCTCAATCTTTCCCTCCATTATGATCCTTAGGAAGTTATATCTTTCATGCCTCAGTAGGTGCCCAAGATATGATGTTTTTCTCTTCTTGATTATGTCCAATAGTTCCCGATCCATATTCATTCTTCTCAGAACTTCTTCATTTCTGATGTGATCCGTCCACGGAATTCTCAGCATACGCCGAAATATCCACATCTCAAAGCTCTCCAGTCGGCGCAAAGTGTTTACCTTTAGTGTCCACGCTTCCATGCCGTACAGCAATACACTATAAACGTAGCATCTCACCATGCGGTAGCGGAGGGCGAGGCTCAGGTTTCTCGAAATGAAAAATGGTCTCATTTTCAAGAAAACGTGTCTGGCCTGTTCTATTCTGCTCTTTATCTCCTTGTCAGGGTCCAATCCATCGTTCATTATGCATCCAAGGTACTTAAAATTTTCAACCTGCTCAATACAATGAGTGCCAATCGCTATATTTGCTCTGGGAGTATTGTTTTTTGAAACCACCATTATTTTAGTTTTCTTTTCATTAACTTTGATACCGTATGTCTCTCCTTCGTATACTATTTTATCTAATCTATCAACTCTATACTACTACTATACATGTATAGAATGTAATAGAGAGGCACCTGTGAAATGAAATATTCAATACAAAGTAATAATTACAATTTTGGTTGCACAAGAAAGATGTAATGACAGTACAGATATTAATTTTGGATATAACTGATGTTCAGGGGTAGATATCCATTATAGAACAAATGTGATCACAAGACTCACTCTCTATATATTCACAAATTTATTCATAATATATGTACATGAATTATCAAATGAATTCTTCAGTGCTAGTATTGATTTTACGTGAGTAATACAGAGTAAAAACTGTTTAGAGGGTCACTACAAGGATATCGAAAACCGTTAGAGATACAGGGTGGAGATACAGGTAAATTAAAAAAAAAGTTTCGTTATTTAGAGATTAATGTGTTGGTATTAACAGATCCAAAATATCTCCAATGGTTCTCGAGATATCTCGAAAAGACTGAAAATCGAGATTTTCTTTTTTTCTGTATAACTGATTCGTTTCTGGAGATAACTTCAGGAAATTCGGTTTGTAGTCTTTATCCAATATAGAGATTCTAATGTTGTCGTCAGATTTTTTCTGTTTTTTTTCTTATGGATGCCATATTGGTTTTCCTTATGGGTGATAAGGAAAAAATTACAAATTTAACAATGTATTACACTATATATATATATATATATGTATATACAAAAATATCGAGTCTAGGTACGCAAAGTTGACTTGACCATGTGAAAAAATGGAAAACTGAAATCTGAAGTCACCATTAGTATCTCTATATTGGATAATGGCTATAGACCAAAATTTGTGAAGTTATCTCCAGAAACAAATGAGTTATACAGAAGAAAAGAAAATCTCGATTTTCAGTTTTTTCGAGATATCTCGGGAACCAATGGAGATATCTCGGATCTGTTCACACCAACACACTAATCCCTAAATAACGCAATTTTTTGTAATTCGAGCCACCATGTCTATCTAACGGTTTTCGATATCCCTGTAGTGGCCCTCTAAATAGTTCTAAACCTTTATATCGAAAAGGAAATATCGGATATTCAATAATGACAAAAAGATGTGAGTTCGATTTAAAATTTATTATTATTCGAATGAAAAACAGAAGTTTGCTCCGATGAAATTTTTTTTTTTGCAAATTACGTCGCTTCTCTAACGAGGTACGGAGAATGTATTGTTCCGCTTTTAGCCATCTAGCGGGCTCATTTGCGTAGTTTAAGTCAAAGGAGTTGGCTAGTCGAGAATTGAAATCTGCATAGATTATCAATATCAAAAAAATTAACATATTTTTTTGAAAAAAATAATTAAAGAGAAATATAAAAAAAATAATTTTAGTCAAATAAAGACAGCAAAATTTAAAATTTATATGTATAATTGATAGATATTGATTTCTTGAATAATCGGAATTACAGAGCCTGCTATCTCTGACGAGCCTCCACTGGATCCTACTGTTACTGAGAGATCGAAAGATTGTATTAAGGAGCCGTTAGGACACTTTGTTAGTTTTTATTCCAAAAAGCTGATTATTAAGAATGATGAAGAAATTCAAATTGGGAAATGAATATTCACCTGAAAGTAACTGAGAAGATGAAGCAGAGTCTTCTTGTATTGTTGGCACTAAAGAGAGGCATTCGGAGATAAGCGTGACGAAATTTTTACTTCTCACATCAATTACGCACTTTGTACTTGGCTTATTGCACACAAGTGAAAATAGACTCCTGGAGACATCAACACAGAAATAACTTTACGGAAATATTTTATTGTAAGCAAATGTTCGTGCTCCGTATTCTCCTCTAAAGTATTTCAATTCTTTCAAGCATTCCATAACAGTGGCATTAACGCCAGATGATGATTTATCATGTATAAAAACTAACCTATTATAAATGAAGTATGTACAGGGTGGGCAAATAAGCGAGGTAAGCGGCTATACCTCAGGATCCACTCATCGTAGAGACTTGCGGTAAAAAATTTTACCACTAAAGCATACAAAAAACACATTGGAAATTGTTTTGAAGTTCATACCTCTACCGTTAGGGGGCGTAATAGCTATCGTCGAGTAGAAATATGAATTTTACTCGAAAATGTTTTATATCAAGTTGATGAAGAAATATCATCACTGTAATCCTTGCAAAATTCTGTATCTTCTTGAATGATCACTTTCGATTTTAAGACATCAAATAAGGGTATGAGAGAGGGAGAAATCAAAAATGTTTGGACTTTCACTTTGGTTCGTCATAATTAACATGCAGAGAAAACCTGGTGCGTCTGTTCCAGATGGCGCATAGATCGTTTATATTTGACATTTCTCTCGATTTTCGGCTCTCGTGACCTTTAAGTATAAAACAATAATATTTTATATTCTATGCTCGTTACAATATTCTATACTCTGTCCATTATATTTAATTCATTTCATTAAAAATTCGATAGGAACTGAATTGTAATTTATTGTAGAAGTTTGTAAAGTCTAAAATCAGTATTTCATTTTTAAACGGCGCCAGGCAGATAGCGGGAATTTGAAAATTTTCGAAGAGCGCCACAGAACTCTGGTGAAGCAGAACACCAAAGCAACAGGTGGATATCTCAAAAAGTCTGAAACAAAATCGAATCAGTCCGCACACCAGGGATTTTATGCATCTTAGTCATAATGTACAGGGTGGGCAAATAAGTAAGGTAAGCGGCTATATCTCAAGATTCACTCATCGTAGAGACTTGCGGTAAAAAATTTTACCACTAAAGTTAACAAAAGAAAACACTGGAAATTGTTTTGAAGTTCATACCTCCATCGCTAGGGGGCGTAATAGCTATCGTCGAGTAGAAAAATGCATTTTACTCGAAAAATTTTCATATTAAGTTGGAAAAAAAACATCATCACTGTAAACCTTGGAAAATTCTCTATTTGTTTGAATTGTCACTTTCGATTTTGCGACATCAAATAAGGGTGGGGGAAAGATAGAAATCTGACTGATTGAAATGTCTGTAACTTCAGTTTTGCTCAACATTTTTGAGCAAATTAGATCTTATTTGAGAGACAACATCTTGTTAATTAAGGAAAAAATATACTTATGATGAATTTGATTCAGCTGCTTCCGATAGGGAGCGCTAAGTCAGAAGTTCATTGTTTTGTTCATTTTTCTCTGAAATTTCAAATGTAATGATAGGATTTTCTTAACAGAAACAAAAATTTCATTGAATTTGCATGAAAAAACCTGAAGGTCGTAAAGCGATAATTTCAGGCGTTCTGAAGTTATGGCCGAAAGAAGATATTCTTCAACTGATGCACTGCGAAAAACCAAATTGAGTCTTCAAGTTCTAACAGAAACAGAAATCCCATCAAATTTGTATGAAAAAACCAAAAGGTCGCAAAGCGATAGCTTCAGGGGTTCTCTAGTTGCGGTCTCAAACCCCAACATGCAAATTTTCAGAACAATATTATGATTAGTTTTCCATAAACGTCTCATAGGCCATTGAGGTGAATCACCCTGTATATGGCTAGCCAGCTAGAATTAATCAATCTGTGTGTTGAACCTTATGGTTTGATACCATTTCCGGCACAAACTTGAGACTCAACAAAAGACACGGAAAATGCCTAGTTTGAAAAGAGAATGCCCATTCATATCTCTCGACTGTAAAATCATAGTAGAGTTTGAGGAGGAAACAGACACATTTGCCTTTCACTTAATGTTGAAAGAGCTGGATAATCTTTGGTCTGGGGAAAACCCGACGGCATATCCCTACATCATTTGAACCCTTCTTCGAATTTTACGGTCCATAAACGGTAGATGGAATGAAAAAGAGAGCGTTTCTTGCAGGAATTTCCAGATCAAATATTACGGTCTATATTTAGTGGCAAATTATGAGGTGGTGATTTTCCCGAGAATACGCTTGTTATGTTCGAAGATCGCCGCAAATTCTACAGTTAATTATGACCATCTGATTTCGGTTCCAGTAATCTCAAATCTTGGTTTCTTATTTTCCAAAATATCCGTGAATGAAATATTTTCTGCTCTATCTCATGATCATTTTAGAGCTCGTTACCAGAACAGATTGCTCCATCATTTTTCGTCACAATGCATGAATTTAAAATTTCGAGCTAGAATCAGACTCACTTCAAGCATGTCCTTCCAGATGCAAACACGATAATTTTCAGGGTAGGTTCGTTTCTCGAACGCCGCTGTAGGGTGTGGTAATAGGCGAAATCTGTGTTATTTGTTAATTAAATTAATTTTACGGCATTCAGACAATTTTTCAATTGTGGAAAAAGTACCTCCTCGAGCGGTACTCGAACCCGCAACCTCCGAATAATTAATTCGACGCTCTAGCCACTGAGCCATCGATGCCCTGAAATTAATTTAATATGTTAATACACAGAGGTATACCATTATTTACCAAGTTATTTGTTAATTACAACACTACATATTGGGTGGTCCAACGAAAACTTAACACCTCGGTTTTCCGACTGAAAAATGAAAATGGGGAAAATCGCTCCGCATTCGAGGGGGACAATTTTTCCGCTCATTTAATTCCCGCAACTTCAACCCCCTAATGGGGGTGAGCACAACCCCTTGATTTTGAATAGTAATGAGGGGTGTTGCGATAACTAATTTCGAAGATAGTATCGACTACTATCTGACCCTAAAATTTCGCTTCAAAATATCCATCGATAATGGAATAACAGCGAAATTAGTGAAAGTGGCAATATGGAATTTATCTCGAGAATATTATTAGTATCCGACATCTTGCAAAGTTATAAAGTAGTGAGAACTCTTTTACCTCTCATATCGATGGAAATTTTGAAGCAAACATTTCAGGATCAGATAATATCTCGTGTTTTTTTTTAGAGTGACAGAACTTTCTATAGGGATAACTGTGATTTGACAGAAAGCAAGGGTTTGTACTTACCCCGTTTTGGTTATAGTTATTAAAATTATTCGTTATATAATCGTAACGAATACCAACTCGAGCATAGACAATATATTTCGATTATACGAACCTCTTCACTAGACGTACTTCGAGAAACATCCCTCAAGCTGCGCTCTCGTGATGTTTCGTGAACTACGTCTCGTGAATCGTGTATAATCGAATATTTTCTATGCTCTTGTGATATTATAACTGAATATTTAGATTGACAATTTCAAAGTTTGAATTTATAGCATTATCGAAATGGTTAGATCATAGAAAATTCCAGCAGGACATCGAACTCAAAAACTAATATTTCGTTGACAATAAACACTATAGCCGCAGAAGAATTAAACATCAGTATCAGCTGTGAGAAATCTAAGGCCATGGTCATCGCCAAAGAGCATCTCCGATGTAAAAATGTAATAAACACTAAATTAATAGAATATGTGGCAAGATTCAACTATTTAGGAGTATCCAGTGAACGATGCATTATGAAAGGTGTACGAGCACAAGTGCACAAAGCAGCGATCGGAGGCTGACTGAGAGATGTAATCTGGACCAACAGAATCATGCAACTTTTAACCAATTTCTTATGATATAGTCGCATTGTTATCTCAAGAACGCTCTGAATAAATGTCAATTCACTCTGAACAGTCTATCCACTTACCATCAAACCGTAAACATCAAAATTGGAGAAACCCCCTGATGTGAAGAAATGAGTCAAATCTACCCTTTGATACTAGCTCCCAAAAGCTCCTGACTTGACGTTAGTGCTTACTTCATTTTTATTTATGGTTTGAGAGGTGGATAGACTTTTTTTCAAGAGCGAATAATAGACACAACTTTTTTTTTTTGAGCAAACAATGAAAGCAATGCAATTGCGAAGAAATGGGTTAGCACTTGCTTCCTAAGGAATATCCACAATTCGTGCTCGGTGAGTTGAGTATACTCTACTTCATCCATGGATAATTCACTAAGTTGATATTTTTAATGGATGATTTCATTTGTCATTGAAGTTGAAATAAGGATAGTACCTAAAATCAATAAACTGCCGTGAATACTATCGACCAGAAGAGATGCACAAATACTAATAGTTTGCACGAATTAGACTCAGCTTGCACAAATACCAATAGATTGCTTCCAACTCTGAGAAATAGAGCAGTAGAATATTTTCAAGGGTTTCGATCACACAATTAGTTACGTTACGTCAGTTTTATCATTTCTGATTTTGAAATCTTTTGCTATGAAAATGGATGTCGCTGCAGCTTTGAGATTGAACAATTTCTGAAGTATTGCAAAAAAACATTTTCGACCATCTAATACATAAATACAAATACTACGAATTTTTGTTCATTTTCAGTTGATTTTGTTTCCGTGGTATTAATGTTTATTGATCAAGAAGATTTGTTATTGGAGAAGGGGAAATGAGGAGTATCTATTAATATTAATCCTTCTTCATAATCGGGGGAATAATATATGTAAGCATGGCATTATAGTGCAGAGAACACAAATGTAATGGGACTTACATTAGTCTTAGATAAACGGGAAAAGCAAATAAGAAAAAAATTCGTCATTGATGACATTGGAAACTCTTCTTTCGATGTTTAATTGAAGGTTTTGAATATTATATTAGAAACTCTATCGTTAGGAAATCATAATGGAAAACTATGTGAAATTCATAGGATTTCATCCTTTAGGCCAATTCCAAAGTGAACTGAACACCGTCATAAAATGAGTTAATAAGCTTTAGAAATGATTCGATAAATCACTCAACTTCCTGGATATTCAGATAAAAATCGTAAATGACCATCTTGATTTTGATATTTACAGAAAACCAACTTTTTTCGATGTTCTCATTCATAATAGTAGTTCACACCCTTATAGAATTAAAATGTCTGCGTTTCATTCCCTTGTGCACAGACTTATTTCCACTCCTCTATCGGAGAATAACTTCAAAAAAGAAGTTGAGATGTTAAAGTTATTAACAAAGAACAACGGCTACTCTCCTGACATAATAGATAAATTAATATTGAAAAAACAACGTGAAAAACTTTTAACTTGTATCTATCCACCTCAACCTAAAGATCAAATGAAGAGATTTGTATATATTAATTATATTCCACAGATTAGCGACATAGTTTGTAATAGATTAAGAAAAAACAGAGTTGATATTGTGTGTACAAACAAGAAAAATTTGAGATCAATGTTTTCTGATGGTAGGGATAAGTTAAGTGATTCAGAAAAAAGTGGTGTATATAAGTTGTTCTGTGACGAATGTCCTGCTTTTTATGTTGGTCAAACCGGTCGTTCTCTCAAAGTTAGGGTTGAAGAACATAAAAAATCTATTTTACAAAATAAATCCACAACGGGGTTTTCAACTCATTGTATCTCTTGTAACCATTTTATAGATTTCAATAAAACCAAAATTTTACACGAAGGAGAGAAAAGTAAGCGATTAGATCTTTTAGAATGTTTAGAAATATCTTCAGCACATAAACAAAAATTGCCAATTGTGAACGATCAGCTGGAGTTCCGCTTATCTCCGGTGTTAACATCTGTTTTGTTTGATGTATAATTTGTACCGTTTATTATTCTGTTTAGTTTTGAGAATGGGGTAAAACCCGAAACATGCATGTCAACGTAATATAATATTTTATTAAATTTGTGAACGTATAGTCAAGTGTTTTTATTTATTTATTAATAACGATGTTTCACCAAGTGTTGAGCGAGAGATCTATTTCTTTAATAATTTAAATCGTGAAATAAGGAGCTTCTGAGCGCTAGTTTATTTTGCATGACTTTTGAAATATTCATTTCAGACTTACATTTCAAATCGAAATGCAAAATTTTATCCCTATCGAATGTGTAATTTTGAAATGATAAGAAAAACAGAATTATCGAATAGACACACTCTCGGAACCTCGAATCGTAAATCTAGAGCAGTTTCACATTATCAAGCTAGTCTAAACTATCTCAAACACATTAGATTTTGAAACCAAAATGACAACGTTATATCAACGTTCTTGTGCTCATTGTGAATGAACTGGAAACAACAGCACAAAACTAAAGCCTATGTAGAAAATAACAGTCCGTTTGTTCACTTACTATTACACTCGAATGTCACTCATATGCCACTAGGAACATTGGGAAATTGTATTTACGAAAGTTTTGTAGGAATAATTTAACCGAGGTTAATTATTCATTTCATTATGTCCATCAAAGTGAGTTCATCCAATTTGAACTTCGAAAATGAATGAACGAAGCTCACATTTGTTAGTGTAAACTAATCCATTTTAAGAGTATAATATTCCTGAAAAATAAAATGAATCTGTATTCAATCGGTTACATTTCATTACGTGCTCTTGACAGATGATTCAATTTCCATGGATTGCTTTATACATTTGTATTCACCATGAGGACGGGAAAGCTATCTGTTTTTTCAAATTAAAGGCATTCAATTTATTCTCTGGAATTAAATTTAAATATCCGTTTTGTAGGTATCCTGTACCTAGTTGTGAGTGCTAGGTGTATATACCTGAAAATTCACATTATTAAGTTATTTTCCTCTTTATTATTCATTTAGTGTTATTGTGTATTCTAGGGAATTTTATTTGAATGTCAATTTTGGAAGTATTCCCGGTAGGTACCTAAGTGCTAGAAGTAGATCCATAAGAGTTCACATTATTAAGTTATGTTCCTTTTATTATCAATTTACTGTTATTGTGCATTCCCTTATATTGAATAACTAAAATAAACACCTACTCATTACCTGTTTCATTCCTATTCTATCAATTGACTGTTTTCCTGAACTGTACTCTTTGATTTTCTTAGCATTATCCCATTCAAGGCCCATTATTTTCACATTAGCGAGAAAGCCTTCAACTTATGGAAATCAGATGTTGATTTCAACCCCAAATCCTGAGCTTTGAATATTCAATCTACGCTAACACGTACATAATCACAGCCCAGAAAGAATTGTTAAACAGCACCATTATGTGATTGATTAGAGGCAAGTTCCATTTAACAAGAAATTTCTGAATTTATACATAGATAAATTCTCTCAAGGATTCAAGGACATTTGTTTTCTTTATTTCATTCATATTATATGTTCCTGATAACTTCCAAATGAAAACAATATTCATCTGATTCAATTGAAAAAGTGTGTGACAAAATGGCGAATGCGCTTATTCAGGTTTCTTCAAATATACATGTAGCATTTCGAAGAACTATTCGAAAAAATGTCAGTTTCTACCTGAAATTCAATGATAAACGTATAAAATCGAATAGAAAAATTCGTTTCATATGGATTCTGATTAATCTGTTGAGAAAGTTTTTTTCGAAATATTGTTTTTTTCGTTTTGAAAGAAAAATGAAATGCAAAAAAGCATTATAAACATAATAATTTATTGTGGTATTTTTTTTTCAATGGAACACCCTGCATTTTTCTCCTGATTTTGAATATACACATATACTTTATTGGGGTTATCTTTGTCAGTTTTCTGAAAATATAGAATTTGTCATCTAAATCTAAGGCAGCTGTAAAATTCATTGTTTAAAAATTTATTGTTGAAGATTTACAGAAAATTGATGATTGAAAATTCAATGAAAATATATTGTTGAAAATTTTTTTGAAAATCTATAGTAGAAATTCGTCATAGTTTCAATCGAACAGAGGAAATTTGATTCAATTTAAATTTCTGTTGATATATTTTCTTTCTAAGCTGTGAACATATTTTTTCTATGATAAAATAAATCACAGCATTGTCATGTGTCCATTCTACAGCTTCCTTAAATTTAGAAGAAAAAAATCTTTATTTTTCGAAAAGGTTCGATTCAATGATGGCAAATAGGTACCTGGTTAAATTGAAAGGGAAAACCTAATAGAAACCTGTTAATTTCTACCAGGAGTTCCTTCAATATAGCCTTTCGACATTTCGTTTTTTGATACTTTAAGGGCATGAAAATAATTCACATCTCATATAGTGTTCCTATATACTCTACTGTTATGTTCAAGGGTGCAATAGGCCCAGGGCTTAAAAGCCGAGACAGTGTTTTTCTAGCTCTTTTTCTAAGAGATATACAGGGTGTTCTACAAGCTCTATGACAAACTTTGGTAGATGTTAGCTGTACTCATTCTGACATTTTTTACCTAACTACGAACTTTCAAACCAACTTCTAATAAGTTACGAAAAAAAAAATATGTTAAATTAGACCGACACTCTTTCATCATCAAATTTTGTTTGACATATCTTGGAAAGAGAAATGTAGCATCCATTTCCCAGAAAAAAATGTACAGGGTAGGCAAATTTCGATCTTTTAGCACTACACTTTTAAACCAGAGGAGATAGACAAAATGTGATACCTCATTCTCGTTCTCATTTTCTGAGAAACTAACAAGATTAGTATTCATTTTTGGCCAAGTTCTCTTGTTTTCGAACGGTTTCGTACTCTTGTTAGTTTCTCAGAAAAAGAGGAAAGTTTAAAAGTTGTAGTGCTATAACATCGAAATTTGCCCACCTTGTACAAGCTCTACATGCTGGCGATACCCACAAAAGTTGAAACTTTATCATTGGTTACGTTACTTCAACAACATGAAATGAACATAATAATAGATTTAGTTCAGTTGACTGACCTGATGAGGCTTGTTTCCCTATAGGGATGATATCAACAACAATGATAATAAACATATGAATGGATACTACAAAATCCATATGCCATTTAACTTCTGGGGTGGGATTATCAACAATGATATATGTATATGGTATATGTAATGAATGATAGTTTGAATGGAGATTTTTATGAACATCTTTCGAAGCTGAACCTAACTAGGATTAGGAAAATTTCCCAACTAAATGGATAGGTCAAGGGGACCACCTCAATCACCGGTTCCTAATCCGTTAGATATTTATGAGGAAATTTCATGATGGAATTTCTTCTCCTCAACAATTACTGCATGGATTCAAAAAACAGTAAACCAAATAAGGAACGACACAAATCTGATGCTCCAAGTAATAGAATTTTTTATGATATCAAAATTTTTTAATTTCCATTCCTCATAATTTTTATTGTAGTTGCTGAAGGAGGTTGATACAATATTCAATGTTCAAACATATTTTTTCAAATGCTAATTCTTTTCAACAAAAACTAATCGCACCTATGTTCATAAAAAACTGATCATAATGAGTACAGCAGAGAACTGTTTGAAATTCAAAAACTGAGGAGAAAAATACTACTAATTAATATATCAATTATATTATCATTAATTACTATTTATATAATAACCCTCATATTTGCCGAGGAAAACTGTTTGTCACGAAAACAATAAATTACTCTTTTTCAAAGTCTCTAGATTTTAATAATTAATGTTCTTGTTTTCATTTCGAGTCTGACTGAGAAACGAAATCGAGTTACTCAAACGCATTAATTCATTATCCAATTGGTTGACTCCAAATAAAACAAATAAGTCAAACTAATATCACTACCGAATAGAAATGCCAAGTCACTTCCTTGATCAAACAAACATTCCGCCACAATCAACATTACAATTTCCAAGTTGAAGTTATGTGCAGGGTAATTTGCCTAAGACATACTTTGTGTCCGTCCAATCAGTGTGCAAACTTCAAATCGCCAGTGGGTATGAAGATAGCGACTCCATTTCGAAGTTATTGCATCTGAACACGTAAACAGTTGGACTGATGCCAAAAATACCTCTACTTGGAGGCGAAGTGTAAAGAAGTTGTTTATGGTGACAAATCCCGATTTACACAAACATGCATTGCAATGAGCTCGTGAAAGAACAAGGAAGGAGGTTTATTTCTGAAAGAAAGTGAAAGTCGCAATCTTGTTAAGTTACGATAGTGAAATTAGATTGAGTAGCAGGAAAGCAACATACTCTGCCAGCAACTTTTCAGACTTTGGAATCGTTCGAAGGAATAATTTTGAACCCATTCCATAAAATTTTTATAGTCCACATTTTGAAATGTTTATAATCAACCCATCGAAAAAGACAAATATATTATTCATTTTATAGACTTCAAATCAAGGAACCAAGCCCAAAGCATTAATTTCTCGTGTATTAAATCGCAATAATGGAATTAAGGAAATATTTTGATATGTTGAATCCGATAACTGCATTAGAAGTTTTGTAGTTATTATTTTCTATACTTACAGGGGTTTTCTGAATTCGAGGCACAAACGATAATGACAGAGTCCACGGATCATTTAAAAAAAAAGTCCAAAGAACATGGGCCCGCAAACGCCCATTGATTTTTTTCAATTTTTTTCCTCATGAAACATTCGCTTCTTAGGATATTCAACTTAAATTTAATATAGATATCACAATTTGAGGTTTTTTTTCATGTGATATGCTAATTTTGATTGCAAATCTACAGGGTGATATTTTTTCTGGAACAGCGCCAGCTTTTTTCCTACAGAACGTTTTCTTGGATGACTGTTAGATTTGAAATTTTGGTTTAGAATTACACTTTTTGGTTTCTTGCAGTTTTGTCGTATCTACTATATGGATTTCGAGAGAAAAAATTGAAATAATTCTCTAGTATTCTTCAGGAAAATCTATATTACTATAAAGTTCGAATCAGTAAGCTATGATGAATAAATTAATGAGTTTATTAAATTTAGATACTTATTCATCCAATCTGTAGAGAAGATTAATGAAGATATGATAAACTGGTAAAATCATCACAAAAAAGTAGGACTACAATAATGTTTGATCTATGTTTCACTTTTTTTCTTCTTAAAATCATCCAAGAAATTTCCAATTTTTCTTTGTATTTCCAATTCAGGGACACATTCTATATTGATATTCAGTACAAGATAATATTATTTAAACAGTTTTTCTTGCGCTGATATCATCATTGAATAATTGAAATGGTTCATATTCATCTAAGAAAATATTCTTTCATCTTTATCAGGAACCATTATGTTGCTATATCATCTTAAATAGACCAAGTATGAATACCTTGTGAGTGAATCCTTGGTCGGAGAATTTCATCTTCGTCTGAATTGGTTCAGAAGTTATTTTTATCCTTTCAACCCTTTATCCCTGATAGGTATTACTTCTGAAGCATCATCTTCAACATCGAAGAGCAGGAGACAATAAGGAAATAATTTAGAATCAACTCTTTCTAGGTCTATTAATTCTTATTTTAATCATATCATCATTTTCATTTCGTGAAAACGATAAGTGGTGAAAATGCTATTACGGGTTTTAATTCTGAGATATTCTTTGATGAATAAACAATAAATTCGCAGTTTTTTGGTTTATTAATTTATAATATTAGAATTTATTGCCGCATCGATCCTCCACTTTCAGTGAAATAAAACATCGGTTCTCTGACCAACATCGAAGAAATAAATTTAATTAACTCATATCTCCGAAACTTTTCAACATACAGTCATGAAATCGAAGGTATATATTTGAAGGATAATATTGAATTATAATAATAATAATAAATTCATTTGTAATACAAATACAAATAAATTATTCAATTGGATTCTGAAGCTTGAAATTTCAATCCTGTATAATTGATGATTTTTAACGAAAAAAAAATCAATAAAATATACAAAAAAGACATTCTGTATTTCAATAAAAAAAAAATTGGGAACGCAAAAGTATCCAAAATATTTCGAGTTATAGTGGATCTGTGAATACGAAAGAACATATGGAAATATAATGTAGGTAAAGAATATATCAAGAGTGAAATCTTGATTTTTAGATAAAAAGTCCTCGAATCTATTTTTTCAATGCAATATGCATTCATTGGGAAAAACATTTCGAATATAAAGATCAAAATACATCATTTCTTTTGGTACTGAATATCATTGTTACCTACTATTTTTCAATATCCTTGCTACAAACCACCGAAACCACAAATAATATTTTTTATTCTGAAGTCAGCCGTCAATAAAGATGACCCAGTTAACATAATGGATTTCTCAATTATTCCCCCTTGAGAAAATTCAACGGGCGTCAAGTACCAACTTGATTTTTTTCGGTGTATCTTCTCACCACCCGAATTCTAGATTCCACAGTTCAAACCCTTTAATGATCTCAAGAACGGCATGATTTATTATATTAAAAAAAAATGTATCTAGAGGTGGTAGATTAGATAGGTACTCTTCTGATGAAACCCTTACCTATATTTCGGTTGTAAACCTGATAATGAATTTGAATTAGAAAATGTCGTCCAAAGAATTGGGAATTATTTTTTGGTCCAAACTTCTTCATATGGTGTGGTAATATAAATATAAATGAGATGAAGTAATAGTGTTATGAATAGATTAAATGAATCGTATGATTATTTGATTCGTTTTTGAATGTGGTTGCTTTGATTTCGATGTTTTTTTATGATGAATGAAATTCTGTTCGAGAACATATGATCACAGGATATGATTAACGAACTCATAATGAATGGTGTTCGTTACCAAATTGATAGGATAGTATTCCATAGAAATTATCATCAAAACAAACAGATATCGACAGAAACAATCGATAAATGAAGCACGTTCCCAACCGGCTAGATTTCAACAAATTCTAGGCGAAATTGATAAATACATATTTTATTCGATCATATGACGGACTCACTTGAAAAACTGAATCTGAACAGTTCATCTGACAACCATAAGGTCCATCTCCCATCGTCCTTTTTTGACAATTCATTCAAGAAAACACAACAGATCCTTCGCTGTCATCGTGATGACACAGAAACTCGAATTAAGTTTTTTTTTATATTTCATTCAGCCTCCAACTCTATTTGCACGCACTTATGAATGAAAAAGCACTTATAACTGGATGAAAAACTGCCTCAACGTCTTGAGTTTTTCTACCATTCTCGAAATATTTGAAGTTTTCGAAAAACTGAATACACCATCGAAAATCAAAATCCGCGTATATTCAATTTTCGTGGAAATATAAAAGGAGCTCTCGTTGACGATATTCTAACCAACTGGCCGTTCCCCAAAGCTTTTCCGAACGTTTTCCCGAGTTTTCCCGAGCGCGGTTCGATCCAGAGCAACACATAGCAACGATGGCATGGGGTTCCGCCCTCTTCTGAAAGAAGTACGCTCAAAACATGTGGGAAGAAAAGGAAATGGAATAAAGCACGAAATGTCGGCGAAATTTTAATTGATGAGAATTTCCACTGGGTCTTCTTCATTTCTGATCATTTCAGGGTTCATTCGGTTACCCCACAAGTGCCTCACGTTGAATAGGAACATGATGTTCGAATGAAGTAGTTTGAATTACATAAGGGTTCTCGCTAGGAAAAACATCGTCGAAATTATCATTTTTGAATTTTACATACTAAAAATTATTGTGTTTGATTTCTATGGAAAAATTCTCAGGAAAAATTGCCCGGAAGGCTAGCAGAGCCGCAACGACCCCCCCCCCCATTCAGTGAATATTAACAATTATAATAGGAAGAATTTTCCTTTCCTAACCAAAAAGGGTTCTGTTTTTTTTTATGACAAACATATGAACGTATTACAAAATATTAATCTCTTTAATTCATTCCGGAATTATTGACATCCCAGGCATCTGCATGGAACGAAATTAAGTTGGTAATGGTTCATTCAGTATTATTTTGATTTACAGAATACGAGTTGGTATAGGAAATGTCATTGGCAGACGATACATATTTTGAATTTTATTTGTTTGTGTTATTGATTTTAATTCATGAAATATTTGTAACACTTTGAGGGTGATGTCGTTAGAGGTAGTTGATGAAATGCTCAATATAAGAAATTCTTTTGTTCATGTTTAAATTAGTGTATCTGTTAGCTTCAATCATTTTCTCATCAAAGTAAAAAAACAACTAATTGTATGTTTTATCTTTTGAAGATGTGTCCCTTTTTATTTTTGAACATATTTGAGGAATATGAATTTCCCACACAAGGCAGTTCAAGCGGTTTTCATTTCCGATGTTTTTTTGACATTTAAAGGTATGTAGCAATGTTAATTTATTCAAACACAGTATTTTTATTATATTCGAATGTCGATTATTTTTAAGTCAAATAAACATTATCCTCGACTTATTGTGGATTGATCTGGTGTCTTAATTTAGTTATTCAATTTGTTAACCGTTTACTCTTTTGGTTCATTATTAGTTTTGTCATTTTTAGAACTGGTGTGAAATTCAAAGACAAAAATAAATCAAATATACCATAAATATATATATTGTGGAGGAATAGACACAAAGAAGTCAATTTTTTATATTTATGTTGAATATCCTTCATCATGTAGACTCACTAAACCTTTATAATTGGAAGACATTTCAACGAGGTGAACCAGGATTATGTCGACATTGAAGCGTAGAACTATTGACTCACATCAGGTGCCATATGTATCCAGAAATGGAAGGTTTTCTTTCAGTTATTCAATATCAAGTGATCTCAAAGAGAAATTACAGCAAGCATTTCATAAGGGATCGAACTATTACTGACGATCGAAGCCGATATGGGTATCCTACGAATGAGACAATCCAACATATCACGGGAGGATGTCAAATGTTTGAAGGAAATGAATAGAAAGAGAGACACGATGCAGTATAAAAGATATTACATCAAGAATTGGCAACCATATTAAAACTAATTCATTCTGAAAAAATGCAATACTACGAGTACCAACCGAAGACCATCCTGGAGATTGAACGCTATAAACCGTACTAGGAACGTACAGTTTGAAATTTGAAAATTTGCACTTTATTTTTGGGCTCTGAACATGAATTCCTATAAATGAAATCATGACTGTATGCCTCATTTCGTAATTTGGAAAATTTAGCAGACAAAAATCATGAAAATATAATTTTTCGGCAACCGTCCGGGAAGTGCTCACTTCCCGGACGCTTTTTCTCTGAGAAAGTAGCATTTCCCGGCCTGGTCCGGAAAGTACGTACTTCCCGGACTAGGCCGGAAAAGAATCATAGAATCCATAGCAACCGAGGTAACGGCTGACAGTTCATATGAAATTAGTTGTCAAAAATTTGCATGTTTTTTTATCGCAATCGCAATAAAATATGGAAAACAGCAGCGATAGTGTTATTTTACATGGTTGCCGAAAAAATATTGTACGCAACACGCCCGAAAATGGTTTTTTTGGACTCACAGACTTCCAGGACGAGCGTAAGCGAGTCCTGGAAGTCTGAGTCTGAGTCTGAGTCCAAAAAAAAAATTTTGTCTATTCGTCCAAAAAAACCCTATAATCCGGACTTGTTACGTAAATTACTATTCTCTATTTCTGTATCGTAATAAGTTCATTACAGTTCTAAAAACAGTGCTGTAATGAACTCATTACAGCATCGTTTTCAGATATATTTTTCGTTTTGTGGTTGTCTATGCTGTCTTCCAATCCTATCAAATTTCAACAGACGTCAATAATTGTCAATATAATATAATTTGGGGATATAGAGAAATGATTTGCTACATATTCGCAAATTCTCATAATTCTGGAAGTGTTAAATGGATTTCGTCAGACATAATTCACGAATTTAATGTGTAATTGTAAATTATGTCTAAATTCGGAACATACGATTCATATTCAAATTCCGTAATCTGTCAATTTTCGTAACAGTCACACTAACTGCCAAGATACAATACAAAATTCACTAGGATATATAATCTGAATTTTTCATTGAGTTTCGACAATATTTCGCAAAACTTGACTGAAATAGAGAAAATATCGTCTAATACTCGTTGCAGAAGGCAATTTCAACACTCATGCGTTCCAAAACTCCTTCGTCACTCGTTTTCGAATTTAGCATTCGTGTTGGAATAGGAGCCCATTCTGAAACTTGTTTTAGAATATATTATTATAATGGTTATTTCTATGATCAAACCACAGTGAATTTTACTAATATTTATGTAACCAGAAATAAAGCCGTGACTGGACGTTCGAGGTCTACTTCGATGTCAATAATTTTTGAATGGACTATAGGTAGTAAATTAGGTGTATCATCCTATATTCTTTTTTTTTTTGCTTGATCACCATTGGCAACCTTTCGTGCGATCAATGAGTACTTATCGAAAATATATTGGACGTCTTCCAGTCGACTGTAAATGAATTTTTTATAAACGAACCAGATAAATTCTAGGATCGGGAGTCCTAAATTTACAAAATGTATTTATAATATTAAGTTGCAAAAAACAATTAAAAGAGGGAGTCCCAAATACGATGGTCACTGAAAGAATTTTTGAAATTGGACAAAGTTTCGAAAATTTGATTTATTCACATAACAGGACTGAGATATCTCGTGATTGAACATGAAATGAAAAATCAATTAGAACGTCAGGAGCTCTATTAAACTCATTCAAGTATGAAACAACTAAAACAAATGAAAAACATCGAATTTCAGTAATAAGTCATGAAAAGACGAAAAAATGAAACGAATGAATTCCTTATATTGGGATTCGAAAAAAGTTATTTGCAGAGCTGTTCGAAATGAAAATCATTTGCTTATTTCTTAATATATATAATATATAATAAGTGTTCAGCATCTGCCATATCCTGCAATTTTCCTCATAAGAAAAAATCAAGTTGGTTTAGATCTGGAGATCGGGAAGACCATGAAATGCATCTTCCTTGACATATCCATTTGGATGAGTATTATCAAAGTATTCTAAACAGAGAATCTCGTTACATCTCGTCAATTACAACCCAAGTTTCAATAAAATCCGCCAATAAGTTTGGTTCTGATGATGGTGTCATTATTTTCATGAATATGCAAACTTATCATGTACCTTTCTTAGGAAAGGCAGAAATTAATTTTTTGTCGTCAATCCGTACTTACCTAGTCCTTCTTCCTACTCTACCTCTGGTAAGAGTGTGTCCCGAGACACCTTGTATATCTACCATTTTCGAAGTTAGATTAAGAAGTGTTCTTACCACAGATGTTTCAAGTTATTGCGTCTTCATCTGTGTATGTTGAGTGAAAAAGAATATTTTAAGTTCATCACATCTCGTTACTAATGATTTGATAGGCTTAAAGAAAACGGTTCATTTAAATTTGTCATGAGTATACGTAGTTAATATAGAGTCGAAGTATAAAAAGCATGGAATATTTATATGAATTTAACGATTCTTCCTCACAAACGGTAGGTACTACACATTCCATTCATCATAAATTTTTATCATCTTACGTAAAATACTAACATTCTCAAATATTTATTTAATTCAAGTTCGGGTGGATTCAAAGGGAGCAATATCCCAGGAAATGTTTGGGTGGAACACATCTACATGAAATACGATAGGTGATGAAATTTTACAGCTCTCAAATTGCTTTCCAGAACATCGGCGTGGTTCTTAAACTGTGTGTTTTGATTTAGATAGATAAAGTTATTTTAAGGATTTGGAAGAACTGTATAATTTTTCGGCTGATGATGAGTTCTACAAACTTAGTTCGTTCGTAAGTAATTCATCTTGGAAATGTGAAAATTTCATCAAGTCATTACTATGTGCCCCCAAATCATGCTGATTTGGAATATATTTTATATAATGCATTTTTTGAAGCATGTACAGGGTGGGCAAATAAGCGAGGTAAGCGGCTATATTTGTATGAAAAAACCAAAAGATCGCAAAGCGATAGCTTCAGGCGTTCTGGAGTTATGGCCGAAAGAAGACACAATTTAGTTTTTCAGTGCATCAGTTGAAGAATTTCTGTTTTCGTTCATAACTGCAGAAGGCCTGAAACTATCGCCTTGTGACCTCTTGGTTTTTTCATACAAATTTGATTGGATTTCTGTTTCTTTCAGTTCTTAAAACACAATTTGATTTTTCGCAATGCATCAGTTTAAGAATATCTTCTTTCAGCCATAACTTCAGAACGCATGAAATTATCGCTTTGTGACCTTAAGGTGTTTTCATGCAAATTTGATGGAATTTCTGTTTTTGTTGAAAAAATCTTATCATTACATTTGAAATTTCGCAGTAAAATGAACAAAACAATGAACTTATAACTTAGCGCCCCCTATTGAAAGCAGCAAAAACAAATTTATCATGACTATATTTTGTCCTCAATCAACAAGATATTATTTTTCAGACGAGATCTAATTTGCTCAAAAAAATTGAGCCAAACTGAAGTTACAGGCATTTCACTCAGTCAGATTTCTCCCTTTCCCCTACCCTTATTTGATGTCGTAAAATCGAAAGTGACAATTCAAAAAGATAGAGAATTTTACAAGGATTAGAGTGATGATATTTGTTCTTCAACTTCATATGAAACATTTTCGAGTAAAATTCATTTTTCTACTCGACGATAGCTATTACGCCCCCTTGCGGTAGAGGTATAAACTTGAAAACAATTTCCAGTGTGTTTTCTTGTACACTTTAGTGCTAAAAATTTTTACCGCAAGTCTCTACGATGAGTGGATCCTGAAATATAGCCGCTTACCTCGCTTATTTGCCCATCCTGTACAGTGCATCCCATTTTGGGTGAGACTGCCAGGTTTCTCGCTTGTTATTTGAGATAGAGTCTTGGGGTTTTCACGTTCCTGTCCTACTTTTTCATGAAACTCAAGTTGGTCTAATCAGATTTTGCACAACTGTTTCCGTTCAAGAGATACAGGGCGATTTTGGAAATTGATACTTTTCGGACCCCTCCTTTATCTCCGAAGTTATTAGAAATAATGCTGAGGTAAAAACTACATCTGAATCAGAATTCTGCGTAGAATCCAGTGACGTACTCAATTTTTTTTTTCGGGGTATGGTTTTGAAGATTCAACACTAACCTATATTTTTTTTAATGGAACACCCTGTATATTATTACTTCGTTGGATTCGTAATTTTTTTTCTTTCAAAATGATGTATGATACTATGTAATAAGGATGTTCAGAAATATAAAAAAACACTAAAACATCAAATAATGATGGTTTTTTTGTTAATGGGCAATGGATTTTCCATATAAAAAAAGAATCAATAATAATAATAATAATTCATTGCGATGACAGCTAGATCAGATTGGTTTTTCCTTCCCAATGCTTGCTTGATGAAACAATGCTGCCAAATGCATAGTAGCCATAATAACAACAATAATGTGTGTATCATCAATGACCTACTGCTTTTTAAAAATCAAAAGTAATGATCCTTTTATTGAAACTTGGGAAATTCATGACCCATTAACAAAAAACCATCATTATTTGATGTTTTAGTGTTTTTTTATATTTCTGAACATCCTTATTACATAGTATCCTACATCATTTTGAAAGAAAAAAATTACGAATCCAACGAAGTAATAATATAGAGGGTGTTCCATTTAAAAAAATATAGGTTTGTGTTGAATCTTCAAAACCATACCCCGAAAAAAATATTGAGTACGCCACTGGATTCAACGCAGAATTCTGATTCAGACGTAGTTTTTACCTCAGCATTATTTCTAATAACTTCGGAGATAAAGGAGGGGTCCGAAAAGTATCAATTTCCAAAATCACCCTGTATCTCTTGAACGGAAACAGTCATGCAAAATCTGATTAGACCAACTTGAGTTTCCCGAAAAAGTAGGACAGGAACGTGAAAACCGCAAGGCTCTATCTTAAATAACAAGCGAGAAACCTGGCAGTCTCACCCAAAATGGGATGCACTGTACATGTAAGACTAGCTACTCACTGGCAACTTTTTTATTTCGGTGATGAAATTATTTAGTCGCCTGTAAGTAGCCTGCTGCTGGAATCAAGAACGCGCTGACAACTGATTAGTTGCTTCACAACACTATTTTCAAAATCGTGCGTTTGTTTTGTGCTCATAAGTTATTTGAGAATTTAAAGAAGCATCCCAAAATATGTATGCTAATGACAAAGGAACTGGAACACCCAGAAGTAGCTGTTTAAATTTTATTTTTTTTTTGTGAAACATAGATAGTCTAGCGAAGAGTAAATGATTCAATTTGGAGAGAAAAAGCGTGAAGGTTCTTTCATGTAAACAATTTTTGTTACTTAAATATTGTAGTAGTTTTTTGCAAGTTCTTTGAATTTTACAACAAACCAGCTTTTCGAGGAGATCCAAAGTCGAAGTTTAGTTGTTTGCCTAGAGCACGTGTACGCGTTATTTATCGCTATCTAAGTGAATTAGAAAGAGTTCGAATTATTGGTGTACGGGAAGAGGGATTTTCATTTCGAGAAATCGCTAACCCTACGAAGAAAAATCCAACTACTGTTATGAGATGTTGTCAAGCATGGTTTGATAATGCCCAAAATCAAACAAGAGTAGGCACCGGTCATCGTAGAGACACAAATGAAGTTCAAGATCGACTTTAAAGACTTATGGTCATTAGAAACCGATTTGCGACAACTCGATCTTTGGCTGATGAGTGGTTAGGAGAACAAGGATATCTGTAACTGTCCGAACGGTTTACTGCCGGATAAGGTCTTTTAGACTGCAGCATTATCGACCCCATCTTATGTTACCTCTGACGGTTGAGCATCGTCGGCAACGATTAACAGTGGTGCAGAGTACGTCAACATTGGTATGTGGAATGGAATCAGGTTGTCTTCTCTAATGAATCTCGATTTTTCTTGCACATGATGTTTGAAGAAGGGTTAGACGACGTCGGGGAGAAAGACGTGAACCTCAGTTTGATGTTGAGCCTCATGTATACCGGATAGTAAGCGTTATGGTATGGGGTGCTATTGCACATGTAAATAAGTCAACTTTGAGTTTCTTTGTCAATTAGTAGGTATATTAATTATTTCTGTATGAGGAAAGTTTTAGAAAAATACCGGCATTAGTAGGACCTCGGATAACTTACCAAGACACCGTTGCGTTTGGCTGTTTAACCAGGTTGGCAGTAAAATTTTTATCGGCCTACTCGTATTCTTTCACTTTTTTATCATATAACGCTGGATATAACTCAATTGCTCCGATACATTATTTGGGTAGGACGGGACTGCTACTGAGAAACTGAGCTACATTGAATAGCCAATGTGGGTAGACAGGAATGAACATGTGTGTTCCATTTTTGCCGGTTACAACTGAGTTTCAAGTGAATACTTGTTATACATAAATGCAGACACCAACATCAGTGAAGTATTCATTATATTAAAAAAACCTTTCATTGTTCCCTTGTTCAAATATTTGTCAGACTCGTGGTATAATTATATCTCAGAAGCCAGAGAAATCCACTACCTACCGCCAGATTTTCTCAATACCCTGAACCAATACCAAAATCTAACTATATAATGCAGCTTCCTATCCCTAGAATCCAGGAGACAAATCCCGCAATCAAGTTTCCCATTCCGATATATGCCGCATTTAAACTGGGCCAACCTTAACATATATTTCATCAACTCTAAATTTACAGCTCTGATCATGACCTCCATACGTCGCATTCAATCTGTCCCGAAATCCCTGATGTTTATCTACTCGAACGTTTCAAACTCTAACAATAGCTGAATGTTCGTCAACATCCATCGCATTCTGAATCGAAAGGTTCTTTCGCGAACGATCAATCATTTATCGCTTATTAATATTCGCGTTTTGAAGGTTTCAAGAATATGTTAGGAGAAAGGTTTTGAGAAAAACATGCGAACAAAATATCATGTGATGAAGCGATTAATATAACAATATCTCAACGACTTTCTTCAATATTACTCCGATACCACTCAAAATTATTTCATCAAATTCTCTAAGCAAAGTTATATGGATATATAATAATAATATATAATAACTTGTCTTTATTCACATGATTAGTACGAAGTTAGAGGGAATGAAGAGGCCAACACACTTGCCAGAAAAGGAGCACAAACTTCTTTCATCGGCCCGGAACCTTTCGATGGTGTAGACAAATGTACCTAAAAGAAAGAGATTCAGGAAAATGAGGTAACCGAAAAAAAACTCTGGTGATATCTTCCAGGTTTGGATCACTCCAGAAAGTTTCTTCGAAACTTTGACTCTACAAGATCCAAGAAGTATCTGGATCTTAGTAAGAATATGCTACACCTCCTCACTGGATTCCTCACAGGGCATTGTCGCCTTAGGAAACACCTCATGAGAATTCAGAAAATGACGAGTGCAGATTCTGTGGGGAGGAGGAAGAAACTCTGGATCACCTGGTGACGGAATGCCTCGCCATCGCTTGTCAACGCAAAACCTGCCTTGGACACGAAACTTATTGAAGCCATCCCACATTCATCAGAACTCTGGAACTGGAAGGCGAGCTGTAGATCACTTTATGAAGAGAATAGCTCTGATGGCGGGGGGCACAATAGACCATTAGGTCGCAGTGAAACGAAACCTCCTTAATTAAATCTAATCTAATCTACGAGGCTTAGCCAGCTCAACCTCATTACACATTATCAGCAAAAAGATATATGAACAAAAAATCACCAAATATCACAAAGATACCGCAACAACTCCACCCCAAATGCCCAGTCTTTACCCAAATTAAAGATTATAATTTTAAACTACAAACTACTACTGGTTGGATAAGGGGTGAAGTCTCAACCTATTGTAAAATGCTCTAACAGATGTTATCTGTCTCAGATCTGTGTCCAAGTCATTGTAAAGAACGACCGCATTATATGAAAAACCCCGATTGAACAAGGAGGTGAAATGACGTGGGATGGCTAAATTGTTGAAATTTCTGACAGTCCTGATATCCATAGTCTTGAAAACAAAAATCAAAAAGACAAACTGTAAAAAAGTAGCAACACTCAACCACCCAATCTGGAAGAATGCACAAGAGATGTGGTCAAACTTTGTAAGGCCACTGACAAGGCTACAGTAAGTATTATACACTATTTGCAAACGATGGCGATCTAAAGCTGTCAGACACAGGAAAAAAAACCAGGCCATATAACATCCATGAGATAACAAGGATCTGACAAAGTTGAGATTTTACAGATTTGTTTTGCACAAATTGTCTACCAGCAAAAAGTAATAAACGCAGGGCTCCGTAAATCTTTTCATTTCAACGTTTCCAAGTATATCTTGATCACTTTCGCAACATAGGGTCGAGCATTGTCATGCTGTAAAATCTCTTCCGTCTTTGCCTTGCAAGCAGCTGTTCACAAGCAAACAAACACCGTTCAACATCTCTCGGCTTCAACTCGTACGGCACCCAGTTTCCTTGTTTTTGAACCATTCCGTGGCTTGTTGCGTCACTCCTAATGATCCTGCCAATTCGTGTTGTTGTTTTACACGAGTCTTGATCAAGTAATGCTTCCAATTCTCCATCTTCGTCTACATCTTCATCTGGTCTTAGACGTCAAAATCATTATTCTTGAAGTGTTGAAACCACTTTCGGCACGTTATTTCACTAATAGCGGCCTCATCATAGGTGTTTAGAAGCATTCGATGAGCTTTAGCTGCAGATTTCTTCATATTGAAGCCGAAAATTAAAACCTCTTGCAAATGAGGAGAATTTGGCTATCAAGCTAACATGTTTAATCGACAATAACTATGATGCAGTCACCAATCGACCAATATTTCGATGGCGTTTTTTTTACAAATAAAAAGCATATTGTATGACATCTACGATATATTTATTTCGACTACCACTTACCGCAACAGCCATCTATCGCAAAACGGAGAAAGAAGAATGGACAGGGGATCTCAACTAATATGGAGATGGAAGAAGAAGAAGATCTGCTTGTATGCTGCTCGTTCTAAAATTTCGAATATTATTGGTTATAAACTTGTCGGGCGTAAATCACCATATGACTTAGGCTTACTAATTTTTGACGATAGCCCGTCTCCAAGATAGTGGAAAGTATCCTTGCTCTAAACATAAGTTAATAATATGCAACAAATAAACATTGACAACGTTCAAATTAAGTGTTAGCATTTGTATGTTTAAATCATAAATTCCAGCAGCATTCGATTTTATGTTTCTAACAATCATGCAAAGCAGATACATTTATGGGATGCAAATGAAATATACATGTTTATATGACTTTCCATATTTTCAAATATAAAAAAATATAACTATCTGTCTACCTTTGCCTCATTGATTCTTAGAAAAGATCCAGAGTTAGGTCCAATAGAATAGAAGATACCACATTCAAAATATTTAGATAAGTGACATATTCTCATATGAATAGAAAAAATAAAATATGGATGTAGACTCTGCTAACATGACATAACTAGTTATAAGTAGAATGACTTCATGATTGTATCCCCTCCTCTCGCTATCGAAAATCTCCTTTTATTCTTCCCTATCCTGCAGATTGAAACAAATGACAGAACTAAATGAATTGCCGAGAACATTTCCTGATATTTATTTTCGTTGCACAAAGAACGAACATTCCAAATATTTACCACTTACACGAACACTCATAGTGCCGTCACACGGATCGCATTCGGTAGGTAGACATTTCGTTTGTGTATAAAGCGCTTGATTGCTGACAGAAAGCTCTTTGGTTTCCAGTCATCTCATTTGTCTGCGTAATTATATCTCAGTTGGTTTATTCGAATCAACAGGGATAACGAAGGATTGCTCAGAGGAATTATTCTACTATTCAATCCAGCTTGAATTATGTATACCTATATATGACACATGACATCGCTGGATATTTCTTACATACAATTGTTATCCTACGAAACAGAATGCGGTTTTTTCATTTGAGCAGATAAAAGTATAGCACGTATTGCATCTTTTATTTAGGGATTCATCAAGACGAGTAGCTTGAAATTTTAACCAACAACTTGACTTGAAAATCAAGTTCGCGAAAAATTACATGCTTGAGCTTGACTTAACTTTATTAAAGATATTTATTGCTCGACTTGATATCAAGCTACTTGATATAACTTGAGCTTGATATGCACGCGTTGCACGGCATAAACTCGTGAGCGCTTAGACTGAATAAGGGGATTCTTCATGCACCGACAGACTGAAGCATTAAGCAGTGTGACTTTAATATTAGTTTTTTCACATTTCTATGAAATTTATTGGTAGATTTTGGTAGTTTCAGGAATATCTTTACAAACTTGGCCAAAATGACCAAGGTGTTTTTTATCAACACCAGCATCTTCAGCTCCTGTTGAAAGACAATTTTCCAAATCTGCTCTTACAGTTGACTTGATATCAAGTCAAGCTCAAGCCAAGTAGCTTGAATCCGTGAATCCCTAATTGTATTTTTTCTACATATTTCTATACCCTTCAACCAAATTACTTTTGTATTGGGATAAAGATTGGCAATGACATCTTATATCTTTCGTCAATATTTCAACATACTGGATTCATATTTATGATCTCCTTAGAAAGTGGTTTCATATGGAACCTGCTAGAGCGGTCAAATTATCATAGCAATGGGCGAGTTCGGAAATTCAGAGCTGTTGAATGCGCTGGAAAGCGCAGAACCAGCAAAATGTCGGAGAAAAAGCGCTACATTTGATGCTGAATCATAGATTCATAGATTGAGTTTACGAACGCTATTTGAACGACCGACAGTTCAAATGAATAATTAAATTAATCTCTTTTATTTCCTCACATATTATAAGAATATTCAATTAATTCCTCAAAAGCAGCAAAGAAATAATTATTTGAATGATACATTTTGTTAATGTTTTGTGGAAACAATTTCCTTGAACAATCTTTTCATACAACAATATTTATTCAGGAAATAAGTTTTTTGGATAACTATCAATAATGAATACTCTTAATTATTATCAATAATTGATTAATAATTAACCACATCTGTTCATTAATTCATTTCTTCTATTACTTCTATGATTCGAGTAAAAAATCTTTCAATATAATTCAAATAGGGGAAATGCGGATAAAATGACATACTGTTTTTTTTAATCAAATATTTTTAGTTATTGCAATAATACTCCCATTTTGGTGCTAAAACCTAACTTTGGTTAATTGTTTTCAAGTATTATAAGCTGAAAATTGAATTAAACTACAAAAATAAAAGATATAAGAAATTATTTTGACTTCTAACAAAATCCTTTTTGTCCGTATACTAAGGACAAAATGACATACTAGTAATAGACATAATGACAAACATAATATTCGAATGCAAATTTCGAAAATATGAAGGTTTTGGTTTTCGAGACAGTAGCATACGATGTATAAGCCCAGTGAAAACACTGCTTGTAACGCAGCCACTGCTCACCAAGTATGAAACGAAAAAAAACGTCATTGCAATAAATGCAGGGGCAGTCATCGACATCTTCATTTTTATTGTTAATTTGAAACGGTTCAGTGTCGAATTTCTCATCGTCAACGACTTTTTTATTTTTCAACGGCCTTGTTTTTTTTACCACAAGGTTTCTTTTATCATTGAATAATGATTCAGTAATTTCTTGTTTCTTCTTCTTGGGTGGAATGGTCGCAGCAGATTTAGCCTTGGTTCTGTCAAAATAAGGCGTTAACGTGCATTTGCGAGCTTCTGGCTTTTTTATGCCTTGTCATGAGGAAGTGGTGAAAGAACTTCATTAGGAAAGGATATCGTATTTTTTACGAGATACATACCAGAATTTCACGTTATATCACGTATGGTACTTGCAAAATGAGTTCAAAACAACATGAAAATGAGCTCATTAGTTCCACGTGAAAATCAATCAACAAAATTCCATATTATTTCCAAAAATATATTTTCTTGAAAAAAATGGACAAAATGATCGTCGTTTTGTCCATCAGGATAGTATGTCATTTTGTCTGATACATACCTTTTATGATATTGAAGCATAATTTCAAAACAAAACTAATATCCATCTTAAAACTTATGCATATTATTACGTCATAACATTACCAACAAGAATACATTAAAAAAACAACGAATATCGTAATGACAATCTCCAGAAGCAATTCAGAAAAAAAGTGAACAAAAAAAATTCAACCGACGTAAACACATTTGTAGCTATTTCCAAGTGAAACAGACAGTAGGATGTCAATTCCTTCGCAGGATTGCTATCATCAGTTGCAGAAACTGAATCACTGTGAAACCCCAAGCTAAACGGCACCACTTTTGAAAAAATGTAAAAGTTCATTTTGTCCGCATATGTCATTTTGTCCGCATTTTCCCTACACAGCTTAAGTAAACTTGACAATGTCAAGACAACCCCTAGAAATTACTGCATGAATGAATATTCTCTTTCTCTCTCATTCAGCACCAACATCGCCTTTTCATTACGCTTCAACCGATGGACTGAGATGAGACATCAGAAAAGTTCAAGAACCCTATGTTTTCAATCGTACGCTGAACCATTTAATTTGCGAACGCTTTTTTGACATTGCACTTAATGCCCATTCGACAGCGCTGACTCTCCGAACTCGCCCAATATTGGTTCGTCTGTAAACAAACTTTAGCATTTCAAAAAACAATCTTAAATATGAAACTTGGAATTACTACGGTAATCGTCTAATGAAAATGGATTCTTCATATATGAATTATTCTATAAGTTTTGTGATCAGATTCAGGTTTTCCCGAATTTTCGGATAATAAAAAGAAAGAACACTTGATTCTGCAGTTTTTCTGTGAAATATTGAAAAACTTTCGCCAAGTCATGTAAGTTACACAGCCGTTTAATTTATTTGACTGGCCGCACGAAATTAATAGAAAACTTACAACTAAAAGGTCCATATTGGGGATTTTAACATTATATGTAATGCAATTTGCACTATATTTAGGGCAAGGATTTTTGTTGATTCAAGATCATCTAGAGAAAGTCGTTATCGTTAATATGTTATGGCCAGCTCGGAGCCCGGATTTAAATCCCATACAGAATCTCTGGGATATTCTTGAGAGAATATCAGCAGAGTAACTTGAATTCTTTAGAAGAGGTACGCAGAGACTGGTCGCATTTGGAAAGACCTGGACCAATATGACCTGAAGCCTCTTATTTCAAGTATGGGCCATCATTTCCAAGAAGTTATTCGTGAAAGAGGTGAAAATATTTGCTACTGACACTATCGTTTAACTTGTCTCTCTTTATTTCGATTCAGATTTACGTTGTTGAGTTAGGATCTTCATTTTCCATAAAATATTTGGTATTTGTAAAATAGAGGACTTAATAAGGATATGGTTTAAAAACTAATCTTCAGAAGAAAATAACCTGCCATTCAAGAAAAAAAGAACGAATCGGACAAGTAGTTAAAACTATTAACTAATATTTAGTGGTGCGTTAATTTATTGGCGAAGTGTATTATATAATCATAAATTTCGTCAGTAGAATTTTTCTTGCAAGTCTTCAACCTTTATTATTAAAACCAATTCATATCGGTGTGATATTTATAGTTGGAGATGAGAAGCGATCAACTTTTTCATGACTTGATTAAAAATAATGAATTCCGAATAAATAATCGAAATTGAAGAATAATTCAAGAAGACCTAAGAATATGATCGAAGATAATTTCAGAACATGTTTTTCTTCGGTTCCTAGAAAAGGCTCACCAATAAATCCCAATATGTAGTTGAAAATTATTCCTGCGCTAGGCAACACAAGGGCTGTTTGTTTTCCAATCGTCACGATGAGTGAGCAAGAGACTTACCCTTGTTGTGTAACACATTACCATCAAGTTTTCGACACGAGATATAGTGAAACTGCTGAGCCCCAAACTATTACTCAAGATAACACCGAACTTGAAGGGATGGGGAGATCTTGAAGGGAGATTCTAGATTACTGTTGTTTGGGTCACGATATCGCCAAAAACTGCATTATCTGAATTATGCTTTCTGATGGAATTATTGATCAATTAAATTAAGAAAAAAATTTTGCAAATACCAAAAATTCAGAAAAAGGAACCGGTAACAATTTTTCCATTAGGTTGTTAAGCTTAAAATTATTATTCTACATATAGATACACTGTGTCCGTAAAGTATGGAACAAATTCATTTTTTAGCTAAACAGACCATTTTAAGAAATAATCCTGAAACATGTCGACTTTTTATTTTAATTTACCGTATTCTAAAATAATTATCTAATATACATTACTTTCTAGTAATGACGTCACCGTCTTTTTTTTTCAAATTGAGCACCCCCATTTTGTCTCAATTTTCCGATTACTCTAGCTGAGCTGATTCCAAAAATGTATCACATGTTGATTCCAATTGGTACTGGTTCTACAAAAATACAATAGTTTTGTGTGTGCTCACAAAGTAACGCGTAACATTCTTCAGTAGTAAAAATTAACAATATTATCAAAAATACTTATTATCTAGCGGCAGTAAACAAATAATGGCATTTCAAAAAAAACTAGACGACTATGTTTTTCATAAATTGATAAGAAATAATTTCTTCCATATTCTGTCTGCTAGACCTAACATGTTTGGAAACAGCCCATTTTCATTGAAATAAAAATGTAACAAACTATTGGGTGTTGCTTTCAAACCAATTGCCGCTAGACAATAAGTATTTTTGATAATATTGTTAATTTAACTAATGAAGAATGTTACGCTTTACTTCATGAGCATACACAAAACAAAACTATTGTATTTTTGTCCACCCGGTACCAATTGGAATCCACATGTGATACATTTTTGGAATCTGCTCAGCTAGAATAATCGGAAAATTGAGACAAAATGGGGGAGTTCCATTCAAAAAAAATGACGGTGACGTCATTACTCGAAAGTAATTCACCCTGTATATTAGATTATTATTTCAAAATACGGTAAATTAAAATGAAAAATCGACGTGTTTCAGGATTATTTCTTGAAATGGTCTGTTTAGCTAAAAATGAATTTGTTCCATACTTTACGGACACAGTTTATACGCAAAAACTCAAATCGATCGAATCTAGAGTATCGAAAATATTGGATATTTCTGTTTCCTATTTTTTATTTCTGACGACGTGATAAGATTAAGAATTTCAAGTCTCTAGATTGTTTCGTTCGACAATTATATCATTTACGGATTTCCAAAAACAAAATGAAATTGGGGCATATTCGTCATCAATGTGTCGAAGCTTATCGTTGGAGACCATTCCTGGTTCAATATTCGAAAATTATAGAACTCATGTGATCAGGAAACGAGCGCTTAAAATGGCCAAAACGTCATAGTCGATGGTGAACTCTATCGCATATCAACCAACCTATTATTGCATTATGTAAACCGCACTGTTTCGAACATTTTCCAAGTTCACCTTCAGACACTTAAGTAACTAGATATTAGTTCGAAACTGCTCGCGCGATTACACAGTGTAATCCCCAAATTGTTGATATACAATTTTTGGTGGTAAAAACATGTGGAAAGTTTGAACTTGTTTCAACCATGATCGACTACCAATAAGTATTTAGTACCAGCTGAAGCAGTTCAATATCTAAAAAATTGACACCTTCGAAATAGGTAATACAGGGTGTTATGTAATAAGTGTAATAAGATATTTAACAGGACGATTTCTCAGTTATTTATAAAGTGAAAAGTTCATATAAACATGTGTCCGCAAGGCCTTCATTTCTGAGAAGGGTGTTAAAAATTTACTTTTATTTTATTTTTTATATTTCAACGAATAATTACGAAAACAATAATAATAACTATGCGTAAAGATATTATCTTTGACATGATAGAACAAAAAGAACATTGGAATAAACTACTTGATACTTTTATTTTAAAAATTTCGCGAATCACTGAGAAGATTGGATGCATCGATCAATTTAAATCAAATTATCTCTAAAACAACTGCTTGTAGCGACTTTTGACAAGCATACCTATTACACGTAAAAATGATAAAGAAATCAATTATTCATGGACATACATGCACGACAAAGTTGTGATTCCCCAAAGCAGACAAACACCTGTAGGTGACGCCCCTTACAATTAAGGGCCTAACTAAGATCAAATTTGAATTTTCCATATTGTGAAATCCCCATATACCAATTTTCGTCCAAATATGAATATTACTTCAAAATTATTTACGAAAAACCAAAATGACTTTTCACCGTATAAATAACCGAGGAATCGTCCTGTAAAATATCGGACACTTATTACATAATACTCTGTATAATTCGACATCAGGAGAACTAGAATTTAGGCCTGGATTCCATGAATTTCCTAAAACACCACAATGAAACCATGAGTTCTTATTAACTCTGTTGTGGCGAATTTACTATAAAAATCATCCCACGCAATAATTTTAAGTACATCTTTGCTTATAGATATCCGTGAAAATATTTTATGTGTTTCCATGTGGAATTTATTATCCCATTTTGTTTGAGAGTAGTCGTATTCATAATATTATTTCATAAATAAACATTATTACAAAATCCTATATCTTCGATGCGCTCTAAATTCCCTATTGAAATTCGTAATATTTATTATTTCGCTGCATCTTATTATTGGGTCTATGTGGTGATGCATTTCATTGTTTTATGAATTATCGGAATCTATTTTAGATTCGTTGTTGCCATCAGAGCACTACATTGTGGTGCAATTTCTAGCTAGCAATATTTATTGTTGAGAATGTAATTAAAAAAAATGCCGCCTTGGACTAATGATAATTGGCCACCCCAAACTTATTTTCAAACATTTCATAACAGAAAATACATAGTATTGAAATTACAAAATAACAGTGAAGTCCCATATAACTTTTCTGCCAGGTTTTTTTGCCAACAATAATAAAGCTTCAAAAGCATCATAATCAAATCTAGATTCGATTCTAATTATATGGATGATAAGTTACATATATAAAGATCAAGTTATTAGTTAGTTAGTTATAAGTTTATCAGATACTAATAAATTAAAAAAATTAAATAAATGAATAAAAATAAATTAAAATCTCAATTAGATCTTTTCAACCCAGCGATTCCAATGTCTTAACTAATTCCTGTTGCAGTCTTGTTTTCTATTGGTTATGTTTTGTGCTTATGGTTATATTCAGTTTAAATATGTATATAATCCTCTATATCCAAATTGTAAATCATTTTTCATTATTTTTTCTTTCACGATACTGTATTGCAAAGTAACGTATTTATCATTCATTATATACCATTCAATTATTTCAACTAGAAAATTTCTCAGAGTTCTACATATGACTTCTCATCTTTCAAAGTCATTTCATCATTTTGCAAATTTTCGAGTAATTTTCATCAACTATTTTCGCTTAGTGCAGAAAAATATATCCATATTGTTTTCGATCATATATTTCCAATATCCTAACATTTCTCTCAATCAGTGGGATCTGTGCTTCATTCGTCGAATATAGGAGAATAAGTATATTATGGTGATAGGTCAAAAACTAACTGGCACATATATAATTGGATTTTAGCCAACTGGTGCGTTTCAGTGAACGTTACTATTATTTTTTGCCGGATCAGGAATGTGGTATTTTTGAAAACGTAAAAGTCAGTTTGTTTTAAGCAATATAAACAATGAGTCATTTCAAAAACCCAGGGAATAAAATTAAAATTTTAAAATATTTGTAATTGCATTATATTTGATTCCAAAAATTTAATCTTGGATATACCGGTGAGAAAATCTTTCAATATCTCTCGTCTCAGTAAAATCCAAATAGTTTAAATTTCCGAATATGGAATGAAAACATTACTGTAATTATTGACATAGCTTTTGAGTTTTCGGATAGATTCAAATTGATATACGAGAGGGTTGAAAGTATTGAATTATGTGTTAAAAATACACACCCAATGAATATTTCACTAAAAATAATGAAAGCACTGGCGGAAAATTAGTATTTTTTTTCTGTTCGTTCAAATTTGTAGACATTTAGGCAGTGAAGATAATTGCTTCAATATATTATCTCAGTATTCGACATTATTCAGTCTTCAAGACACAAATCTGAAGACAAAACTTCTTAGTTGTAGCATGTCACTAAAGTATTTAATGTCGTGATACTTCAACACAATCTCATTTATTATTTTTTTAGAACTATATTTTTTAGAATACGAAGGAGTATGTAAAAATAATAAATGCAGGCTTGAAAAGTTTAATGTTTCACCTTGCAATATGTGTCATTGTTGTTTAAGAGACCGTGGATGCAAGACTGTTTTCATCGATGACATTGATGACAATAACTATGAAATATCATAAATTATAGTTGTTGATGCTTGTAAAAATGTAAAATAACAGAACTATGGAAAATTCAAAAAAAAATTTCATTAACTATTACCCAAAGTGTTAATGACCCCGAGCCGATGAGTTTTCCAAAAGATATTTCTAGGAGTTCTCACAAGAACTGAGGCAAATAGCTTTCATCCCGAAATTAAAGTCAACCTGATTCCGATTGTTTACAGAATGTCAACACCGACTTATTAAAGGAAAAGTATCATCTTCGAGGAAAAGCTCAGGAAGCAGGTTGAGAAGAAAATAGATTATCCCAGGAAACTGAATTTTCTTTCCTCCCTTTCTTGTTATTCTTATAGTATGGAATATCGCAAATATTTGTACGGAATTGTTGACACATTGTAAACGATGAAGAAGTTCGGGAGAACATATTGATCACCTTAAAATACGTCCTATTTTTTCTCTTGTAATTTGCAGGAGTATCAGGTAATTGTAAATTGGAAGGATCATTATGTGTTTTTGAACTCTCGTTCCCTGGAAATATCGGTATGTTATTTGGTCACGGTATCTACAACTTTCGAATTTTAGCTTAGAATGGTCCCAAACGATGAGGTCCAATTCTATGACTTCTAGTCAAATCAAGAATTTTCTTCCGTATGACCGGGCGTGAACATGGAAACTCTCGAACGGAGAGACCTAGAAACCTAAAATTTCAGAGTAGGGTCGGATCTCGAATACCAAAAATAAGTTCATTGATGGGCAAAATCAAACTTGGGATTTTGCTTTCCTGTTTATTTCAAAACAGAAGATTCGTCAGAACTGAAAATATGCATTTGTGTATAAAATAATTATTTCAACCTTTTTCAAAACTGCATGTAGGTCGCGTAACCCGAAACAATTCTTACAGAAAATAAAAAAAAAATCACCAAATATTTCTGTCACTACAAAATCGACGGAGTTGAGCAGAGCCGTATCTAGGTACTACAGCGCCTGTGGCAATATTTTAGACAGCGCCCTCCATTTTCGAAGATTTTTTTTCATCGATTATATTTTCTCATAGTATTTTTCTGTTCATAACTTAAGTCATATATTTTGTGATTTTTTTATGCTTAGTACGCAAATTTTACGGAAGGCTAGCAATATTTTCAATGTTTCCAGCAAAGGCGTAGAAATGGGGGGTAATTATCCACCTCCCCCCAATATTTCCAAAATATAATATTTCAGAATTCTCGTAAAGACGAAAAACGAAAATTTCTTTATAAAAAGAACCAAAAAACATTTTACTTTCCTCTTAAATCGACACGGACTACAAAATCGGACCCTTTTACGGTTAATGAGTTTATTATCGCTTTCAAGATGAGTACTTTTACTGCACTACGAGCACATCTATGTCCGAGGTTTATTATTTTCCTTTATCTATCCGCTTTGTCACCGTCGTCCCTTATTTGCCATCTGTGATTTTTGTATTCGTAATCGGCATACACTTACTCGTTGTTTTCGGTTTTTTGTTTCATTTTAGTCACAAAATTTCAATACTGTAGTTATCAGAGTACTGAACTAAGTAATTCGCATCGATCTATTGTCTGGGCCGCGTTATACAATATGTGATTCATTCAAATTGCAATTTGATTGTGCAGATCAAATCAAATTGCAATTTGAATGAATCACAATAAAACACCGTTTAGATAAACGGTGTTCCTAATGTATACAAATGAAAATGACAAATATCTCGGGTCATTTTAAGAAGAAAGTCCTATAACATGAATACGCAAACGCTTTGGTTTTGAAATACCGGTATTAAAGTTCAAGTTTTTTCTTTTCATAGCACCTTCCCTTCACAAGATATTTGTCTTGAATTGGCATAAATCTTCCGATTCAAAGTTTTCATCTTGTGATATGCTTATTTTCTTATTTTTATTTTTTACAGGGTAATATTTTTTCTGAAAGGGTACTTGCTTCTTTCCACCAGAACTATTTTTTGATGAAGCACTGGTACTTTAGAAGAATGTGAAAAGAAACTCTGGTCTAGTACAACACTTTTTGGTTTGCTTTAGTTTTATCGTACCTGCTTTCGATATCGAGAAAAAAAAAATCAAACAGCTCTCTGGTAATCCTCAGGAAAATCCAAATTATTATAAAAATCCAGTTAGGAAGCTATGATGAATAAATTAATTATAACTTTTGGTGCTTATCAACCAATTCTGTAGCGAAGATTAATAAAGATTTGAAAAACTAATAAATATAAGCATCACTGAAAAGTATGACTATACAAGAAACACTCTGTATCTCGAAAACAAAGCGTTTGCGGGCTCATGTTTATGGGACTTTTTATTCTCAGAATTATCCAAGGAATCTCCTATTTTTCTTCGTAACTCCGTTTTAGGAAAACCCAGTATAAGGTGAGAACAATCGAATAAGTAATAAAAAAATTATTTTGTGTAATTTGGTTCATACTTCGTTATCAAACCTCTTTTTCTCACATTACAGATATGAGTAAACGTTGTTGTAAAAATTTTTTTTTTCGAGAACCCCCCAAGAAAAAAAAGATCTCCGTTCTTGGTTTCCAGATGCCTCGGCATTGCTCGTTGCGAGTCGTATACATGAACACCGAGTTGTGATCTTCCGAATTATTCTGTCTGGTGCTCCAATAATTTTTTCCTCTTGATATTTTTGAGCGCCCCTTCAGACCTTGCGCCCGTGGCAAGTGCCACCTTTGCCACGCCCTAGATACGGCACTGGAGTTGAGGTTTTGCGTTGTTGGCATAAAATATCAATTTTAAACAAAATATTTAACCTGTGATCAGAACCATAAAAAGTCCCGTAGAATTTAGTGAATATCAATCCATAAAACTTCCAAGCAAATTGAAAAATAATTTTTAATCTATCAGCGACCACAATTCCCACCGAGTTGAAATTTTGTGAGTAAATGGCCATCGAATTTGGGTCCTCCAGTCTGTTCTTTCAGATATATTATTTTTATACTTGAGGTAAAAAAAAATAAAAAATAATTTTCATCTTAAATTTTAAATATATTATTATTTTTGTTTCTTGAGGAGATGTGGTTGTTATCATCTTGTTAGAGGGATACATCGTCTTGTTTTCTGTGTTTTTCAACAAAATTGGTTAATAGTTAATAATTTCAACAAAACTTGAATAGAGTAAAACGTTTGGTGGATTGTGGAGTATACAGAGTGTTTCATTCAAAAGTGTCCACCCTCAACAAATCAGAATTTGTGAGAACACTGAGACAGGTAGATTTTTTATAACAAGGAGACATGATCTGGAATACAAAGCTTGTTTCTTCTAGCAACTCCCTCGAGAGGGTTGCAATCCCATCAGGAATTTGAATAGGGAAAGTGGGTAGTTTTGTAGCACAAATGTATGAATGGATTCAAATTTCATGAACCTGCAGTTTATGTTCTATAAAGTTAATTTTCAGTGAATTGAAGTTACAGGGTATTTTTTATGGAATTATGGTAGGTACCGATAAAACTAAATGATCTAATTGATCGTATAAATTCTATTGAAAGAAAAATTTTCAACAAACAGTATTAGCAAACCACAAATTCTCAAATTATGATTATCTTTTATTCGAAGAAGAAGCAAAAACAAACAATAAGGTGCAATACGCAAAGAGATTATTGCTTGCCGAAAATTTCGTTTCAGTATTCTGTATTGCAGAATTAATAGAGGTGCGTTTTATCAGCACTTAATAAAATTTACGAAATGGTTTACACATTGGAGGAGAGAAAGGAAATGTTGAAAATTCATTTTCACAACAATGACTGTGCTAGGGCTACTGCGAGGATTTTGAATGAACGACGTAATTTCTATCCTTCGCTTCACGTGAAGTTCTAGGGTGGGGCCATAGAGAAGCGACAACGTAAAACTTTTCTTGCTTTTCGTAGTCACGATATTCGACGATAGGATGATCTAAAAATGCCACTAGTGGTTGATTCTTTCAAATAAATGATGGCTAGAATCAATCCAACCAATAGTGGCATTTTATAATCATCGTATCGTCGTATATCGTGACTACTAAAAGCAAGGTTTTCTTACCGCTTCGCTATGAACTTACAGAATCATACCCCTTATTTGAATCATAGAAAATTCAAGCGGGATATCGTAAAATAAAATCAGGAAAGCACTAACGTGAAATCAAGAGCTTTCGAATTATGTGTCAATTGCGCCATTGGAGACCAAATATACCTATATACAGTATATTGGCCTCTAAAGGCGCAATTGAGGCATGAATGAAAAACCGCTATGAAGTTACTGACTTCACGTCGGTAGTTCCCTCAATTTTCATTTCAATTAACTCTCTTTCTTGTTGAGTCGTATACTCTCGTAAAATGTAGTTTACCCTGATCAAGTTCAGTTCTTGGTTCCCTACTGATAATGTGCGTTCAGTTCACACATATAGGTTCTATAAAATAAGTTTTTATAAATAAGTAGAAAGCACAACATTATTTGTTTTCAATTATGTGAGAAGAAAGACATTCTAAATGTCATTCTTATCACGCCTTCGAAATATTTTCACATAGCGAAATGATGTATTATCCTCTTTTATTGCGAAGAATTCAACGTGCATGCAAAGAGGACCGGATGAAACTAATCATATTTGCAAGCCAACAATGTCTGCTGATTATAATACACTTCCCTCAGAGAACATTATACTTTCAAATATTGCTATCCCAGATAATATATGGTGTTGGTTTATTATTTCCAATAAGGAGAAGAAAAATTGAGACATATTCATAGTATCCACGTTGGTGAATTTGCATTTGAAACAGAGAACCTTGTCCATATGGTACTCAGAGATTTGCATAGCTGCAGCCAACGAAAATAAACAAATCAGCACCCGGACAGACGTGGACTATTTTAGCCAATAGAAAACGTCAAGTCAACACATTCTGGTTCCAAAGACGATCCGCTAACTACCGGGGTTTATTTGAAAGTATATCTACGGTTAGGCAATGAATTCCCTGGTCTCAAATGAATTTCTGGTTTCCTCCAATTTCAAACGATATTAAACTTTGCATTTGGATGTAATTTAACAATTTCAAACTTTGTCATGGGCGCCCGTAAAAATTTTTCTCAGGGGGGGCAAAATGAAAATTATTGAAAAACGATAAGGCGTCCATGATTGTCATTGAAAACCGGAAAATTGTTGAGAATCCATTACTTTCCTTTTTTCCATGCCCTTTGGATTGAAAAAGTAAAATTGAGGTCGTTGTGTAGATAAGTGGTGAGGCAATCAAAATCTCAGGGGAGGGCATGCCCCCCCCACCTGCCCCCTTCCCCTGCAGGCGCCCATGTTAGGAGATATTGTAATCAGTATTGGCATCTGTGAAAAATTTTCGATTAATTTATTGATTTTATATACTGCCATTAATGATACACCAAATAATTTGACGACAGTGTAAAAAATATAAAAATAATATTATTTCCCTTGTGATTCAATAACATTGTATGTTTGTAAATTTATTATGTAATATGCAAACTCAATTTCAGGTGATGTAACATTTTTTGCAATAATTAAACCTATATGATCAATGCACTTAACTATTTTTGGATTTAATTTTCTCTATTCTCCAAATATATATAAGTGAACAAATTATCGAATGAAATAAAATCTAACGAAGCACATGAATCCTGTGTTGTTTTTTCTGAATAAGCACGCCTCCATGATTTTAATGAAATTTATTAGGTAAAAGTGATTACGCCTACAAACTAAAACAAAAATTTGAGAACTTCAAGTTTATTAAACATGTAAATATAATAAAATACAAATAATTAAAATGTACATTGGTAACATGGATCAAAATATTCTAGTTAATTATTCGTCTTCTTCTTCTTCTTCATATAAGTTGTTTTCCTCTGCATATTTGTCCCAATTCTGAAGAAATTGGTTTTTGAGGATGTATTTTCTGAGATCATCATCTTCTGGACTCTTTATGGAAATAAGTTGCTGCTCAATTATTTCAGCTTGATGAAATAATCTATCATTCCTCTTTTCAATATAAGCTTTAATTTGCCTTGTCAACTGAGATTCGTAAATCTCGTTATCAATGTTATTATTCTCCAGCACTTGCGATCTTTCTAATGAATATTTCATGGACATTCTCACAACCGAGCTTCACAACTACTTTTCGCAATATAAGGTATCGACAATGATGTTGGCCCTTTCGAAAACTAAACAAATTTTAGCTCGACCTCAACTTAAGTATAATTTTATTCTTCTTCTTCTTCTTCTTCTCTAACCACTTATCAGTGATTTAATAAGTGAAGTACTTATAATAATAGGTATTTAATGAACACGTTCAATGAGTTTAATGGAAAACGTAACTCTGATTTTCTACCTGCTTCACGATCCATACTTAATGTAGTTGTACTGCCGTTGGAGAATTCACAAATGATTAACCATTGAAAACCAATTATGATCATGATAACACTAATTGGGCAGAATGCCGAAAAACTTCAGATAACTAAATCAATATGAATAACGAAGTAAAGATTGAATAATGTGATGAAGAAAAAAAACTTTCAACTGTATATACTATAAATTTATAAAAACTAAATCATTCTATGAAAAAAAACTATATGAACTCTGATATATTTTTCTCAATGTTGAAAAAATTAATTCTGAATAAATCTATTTAGATATATCAAAAATTGAAGTTATTCCAATAATTCAAAATCAATATTTTATAACCGTTATCCATTTCTATGTATTCATTTGAAATTTATGATTTTCAATAATAAAGTTTGCAATCGTTTGATCGCATTAATAATACACCAAATAATTCGACGACAGTGTAAAAAATATAAAAATAATATTATTTCCCTTGTGATTCAATAACATTGTATGTTTGTAAATTTATTATGAAATATGCAAACTCAATTTCAGGTGAGGTAACATTTTTTGCAATGATTATACCTATATGATCAATGCACTTAACTATTTTTGGATTTAATTTTCTCTATTCTCCCAATATATATAAGCGAACAAATTATCGAATGAAATAAAATCTAACGAAGCACATGAATCCTGTGTTGTTTTTTCTGAATTAGCACGCCTCCATGGTTTCAATGAAATTTATTAGGTAAAAGTAATTACGCCTACAAACTAAAACAAAAATTTGAGAACTTCAAGTTTATTGAACATGTAAATATAATAAAATACAAATAATTAAAATGTACATTGGTAACATGGATCAAAATATTCTAGTTAATTATTCTTCTTCTTCTTCTTCTTCATATAAGTTGTTTTCCTCTGCATATTTGTCCCAATTCTGAAGAAATTGGTTTTTGAGGATGTATTTTCTGAGATCATCATCTTCTGGACTCTTTATGGAAATAAGTTGCTGCTCAATTATTTCAGCTAGATGAAATAATATATCATTCCTCTTTTCAATATAAGCTTCAATTTGCCTTGTCAACTGAGATTCGTAAATCTCGTTATCAATGTTATTATTCTCCAGCACTTGCGACATTTCTAATGAATATTTCATGGACATTCTCACAACCGAGCTTCACAACTACTTTTTGCAATATAAGGTATCGACAACGATATTGGCCCTTTCGAAAACTAAATATTACTAACAAATTTTAGCTCGACCTCAACTTAAGTATAATCTTATTCTTCTTCTTCTTCTTCTTCTTCTCTAACCACTTATCAGTGATTTAATGGGTTTTAAGTATGCTCGTTATATCTGAAGTACTTATAATAATAGGTATTTAATGAACACGTTCAATGAGTTTAATGGAAAACGTAACTCTGATTTCCTACCTGCTTCACGATCCATACTTAATGTAGTTGTAATGCCGTTGGAGAATTCACAAATGATTAACCATTGAAAACCAATTATGATCATGATAACACTAATTGGGCAGAATGCCGAAAAACTTCAGATAACTAAATCAATATGAATAACGAAGTAAAGATTGAATAATGTGATGAAGAAAAAAAACTTTCAACTGTATATACTATAAATTTATAAAAACTAAATCATTCTATGAAAAAAAAATCTGAATGAACTCTGATATATTTTTCTCAATGTTGAAAAAATTAATTCTGAATAAATCTATTTAGATATATCAAAAATTGAAGTTATTCCAATAATTCAAAATCAATATTTTATAACCATTATCCATTTCTATGTATTCATTTGAAATTTATGATTTTCAATAATAAAGTTTGCAATCGTTTGAGGGAGAAATTAACGAACTGAAATTTTGACTTCTGAAATTTATAGAATCAAGAAACCCAGCAAATTTCACACATGTCTTCATTATTTTTTCTATTTCGGGTAATGAGTATTTGATGAAAATATAATATTCCTCCTATTTTGAATCGAATCTTTCACCACCAAGTAGTAGCCACGTATCAACTAGGGACTTTGCGGTAAAAATATATCATGGTATTAAAACTTTGAAATTCTATTATTATTCTTCAGAATATGGTTCTCGAATTTTGTGCTCTCAAAATATATGGATCGTATTCTCGAGCGCTCATAGTTTCCGAGAATTACTCAGTATGGCGGTCAGACTGATTCTCAAATCACAAAACTTCTAATGTCATCACAAAATTAATGAAAGTTAAACTGAAATGAATAAATAAACTGAAAATTTCGGGGTGCTTAATTTCATTTCTTCAAAAGGATCCAGAGGCTCATAATTGAAAATAAGAAACTTAATTCCATAAAATAACAGCCTTTACAATGTCCTAGCTTTTATTCGATTTTTAGATCTGGTTATGAACCTATTTCTGATCTTACCAAGATACGAATAAAATTCTCTAAAATTCCCAATTATATTCGAGTGTTAGGAAATATTTTAGTCAGTATTGGCATCTGTGAGAAATTTTCGATAAATTTATTGATTTTATATTTTGCCATCAATAAAACACCAAATAATTTGACGACAGTGTAAAAATATAAAAATAATATTATTTCCCTCGTGACTCAATAACATTGTATGTTGGTAAATTTATTTATAATATGAAAACTCAATTTCAGGTGAGGTAACATTTTTTGCAATAATTATACCTATATGATCAATGCACTTGACTATTTTTGGATTTAATTTTCTCTATTCTCCCAATATATATAAGCGAACAAATTATCGAATGAAATAAAATCTAACGATGCACATGAATCCTGTGTTGTTTTTTCTGAATAAGCACGCCCCCATGGTTTCAATGAAATTTATTAGGTAAAAGTAATTACGCCTACAAACTAAAACAAAAATTTGAGAACTTTGAGTTTATTGAACATGTACCTAAATATAATAAAATACAAATAATTAAAATGTACATTGGTAACATGGATCAAAATATTCTAGTTAATTATTCTTCTTCTTCTTCTTCTTCATATAAGTTGTTTTCCTCTGCATATTTGTCCCAATTCTGAAGAAATTGGTTTTTGAGGATGTATTTTCTGAGATCATCATCTTCTGGACTCTTTATGGAAATAAGTTGCTGCTCAATTATTTCAGCTAGATGAAATAATCTATCATTCCTCTTTTCAATATAAGCTTTAATTTGCCTTGTCAACTGAGATTCGTAAATCTCGTTATCAATGTTATTATTCTCCAGCACTTGCGACATTTCTAATGAATATTTCATGGACATTCTCACAACCGAGCTTCACAACTACTTTTTGCAATATAAGGTATCGACAACGATGTTGGCCCTTTCGAAAACTAAATGTTACTAACAAATTTTAGCTCGACCTCAACTTAAGTATAATCTTCTTCTTCTCTAACCACTTATCAGTGATTTAATGGGTTTTAAGTATACTCGTTATATCTGAAGTACTTATAATAATAGGTATTTAATGAACACGTTCAATGAGTTTAATGGAAAACGTAACTCTGATTTTCTACCTGCTTCACGATCCATACTTAATGTAGTTGTAATGCCGTTGGAGAATTCACAAATGATTAACCATTGAAAACCAATTATGATCATGATAACACTAATTGGGCAGAATGCCGAAAAACTTCAGATAACTAAATCAATATGAATAACGAAGTAAAGATTGAATAATGTGATGAAGAAAAAAAACTTTCCACTGTATATACTATAAATTTATAAAAACTAAATCATTCTATGAAAAAAAAATCTGAATGAACTCTGATATATTTTTCTCAATGTTGAAAAAATTAATTCTGAATAAATCTATTCAGATATATCAAAAATTGGAGTTATTCCAATAATTTGAAATCAATATTTTATAACCGTTATCCATTTCTATGTATTCATTTGAAATTTATGATTTTCAATAATAAAGTTTGCAATAGCATTAATAATACACCAAATAATTCGACGACAGTGTAAAAAATATAAAAATAATATTATTTCCCTTGTGATTCAATAACATTGTATGTTTGTAAATTTATTATGAAATATGCGAACTCAATTTCAGGTGAGGTAACATTTTTTGCAATAATTATACCTATATGATCAATGCACTTAACTATTTTTGGATTTAATTTTCTCTATTCTCCCAATATATATAAGCGAACAAATTATCGAATGAAATAAAATCTAACGAAACACATGAATCCTGTGTTGTTTTTTCTGAATTAGCACGCCTCCATGGTTTCAATGAAATTTATTAGGTAAAAGTAATTACGCCTACAAACTAAAACAAAAATTTGAGAGCTTCAAGTTTATTGAACATGTAAATATAATAAAATACAAATAATTAAAATGTACATTGGTAACATGGATCAAAATATTCTAGTTAATTATTCTTCTTCTTCTTCTTCTTCATATAAGTTGTTTTCCTCTGCATATTTGTCCCAATTCTGAAGAAATTGGTTTTTGAGGATGTATTTTCTGAGATCATCATCTTCTGGACTCTTTATGGAAATAAGTTGCTGCTCAATTATTTCAGCTAGATGAAATAATCTATCATTCCTCTTTTCAATATAAGCTTTAATTTGCCTTGTCAACTGAGATTCGTAAATCTCGTTATCAATGTTATTATTCTCCAGCACTTGCGACATTTCTAATGATAATTTCATGGACATTCTCACAACCGAGCTTCACAACTACTTTTTGCAATATAAGGTATCGACAACGATGTTGGCCCTTTCGAAAACTAAATGTTACTAACAAATTTTAGCTCGACCTCAACTTAAGTATAATCTTCTTCTTCTCTAACCACTTATCAGTGATTTAATGGGTTTTGAGTATACTCGTTTTCGTTATATCTGAAGTACTGATAATAATAGGTAGGTATTTAATGAACACGTTCAATGAGTTTAATGGAAAACGTAACTCTGATTTTTTACCTGCTTCACGATCCATACTTAATGTAGTTGTAATGCCGTTGGAAAATTCACAAATGATTTACCATTGAAAACCAATTATGATCATGATAACACTAATTGGGCAGAATGCCGAAAAACTTCAGATAACTAAATCAATATGAATAACGAAGTAAAGATTGAATAATGTGATGAAGAAAAAAAACATTCAACTGTATATACTATAAATTTATAAAAACTAAATCATTCTATGAAAAAAAAATCTAAATGAACTCTGATATATTTTTCTCAATGTTGAAAAAATTAATTCTGAATAAATCTATTTAGATATATAAAAAATTGAAGTTATTCCAATAATTTAAAATCAATATTTTATAACCGTTATCCATTACTATGTATTCATTTGAAATTTATGATTTTCAATAATAAAGTTTGCAATCGTTTAAGGGAGAAATTAACGAACTGAAATTTTGACTTCTGAAATTTTTAGAATCAAGAAACCCAGCAAATTTCACACATGTCTTCATTATTTTTTCTATTTCGGGTAATGAGTATTTGATGAAAATATAATACTTCTCCTATTTTGAATCGCATCTTTTACCACCAAGTAGTAGCCACGTATCAATTAGGGACTTTGCGGTAAAAATATATCATGGTATTAAAACTTTGAAATTCTATTATTATTCTTCAGAATATGGTTCTCGAATTTTGTACTCTCAAATTATATGGATCGTATTCTCGAGCGCTCATAGTTTCCGAGAATTACTCAGTATGGCGGTCAGACTGATTCTCAAATCACAAAACTTTTAATGTCATCACAAAATTAATGAAAGTTAAACTGAAATGAATAAATAAACTGAAAATTTCGGGGTGCATAATTTCATTTCCTCAAGAGGATCCAGAGGCTCTTTATTGAAAATAAAAAACTTAATTCCATAAAATATCAGACTTTACAATGTCCTAGCTTTTATTCGATTTTTAGATCTGGTTATTAACCTATTTCTGATCTTACCGAGATACGAATAAAATTCTCTAAAATTCCCAATTCTATTCGAGTGTTAGGAAATATTGTAGTCAGTATTGGCATCTGTGAAAAATTTTCGATTAATTTATTGATTTTATATTCTGCCATTAATAATACACCAAATAATTTGACGACAGTGTAAAAATATAAAAATAATATTACTTCCCTCGTGACTCAATAACATTGTATGCTGGTTAATTTATTTATGATATGAAAACTCAATTTCAGGTGAGGTAACATTTTTTGCAATAATTATATCTATATGATCAATGCACTTAACTATTTTTGGATTTAATTTTCTCTATTCTCCCAATATATATAAGCGAACAAATTATCGAATAAAATAAAATCTAACGAAGAACATGAATCCTGAGTTGTTTTTTCTGAATTAGCACGCCTCTATGGTTTCAATGAAATTTATTAGGTAAAAGTAATTACGCCTACAAACTAAAACAAAAATTTGAGAACTTCACCTTTATTAAACATGTAAATATAATAAAATACAAATAATTAAAATGTACATTGGTAACATGGATCAAAATATTCTAGTTAATTATTCTTCTTCTTCTTCTTCTTCATATAAGTTGTTATCCTCTGCATATTTGTCCCAATTCTGAAGAAATTGGTTTTTGAGGATGTATTTTCTGAGATCATCATCTTCTGGACTCTGTATGGAAATAAGTTGCTGCTCAATTATTTCAGCTAGATGAAATAATCTATCATTCCTCTTTTCAATAAAAGCTTTAATTTGCCTTGTCAACTGAGATTCGTAAATCTCGTTATCAATGTTATTATTCTCCAGCACTTGCGACATTTCTAATGAAAATTTCATGGACATTCTCACAACCGAGCTTCACAACTACTTTTTGCAATATAAGGTATCGACAACGATGTTGGCCCTTACGAAAACTAAATGTTTCTAACAAATTTTAGCTCGACCCCAACTTAAGTATACTTTTCTTCTTCTTCTTCTTCTTCTCTAACCACTTATCAGTGATTTAATGGGTTTTAAGTATACTCGTTTTATCTGAAGTACTTATAATAATAGGTATTTAATGAACACGTTCAATGAGTTTAATGGAAAACGTTACTCTGATTTCCTACCTGCTTCACGATCCATAATTAATGTAGTTGTAATGCCGTTGGAGAATTCACAAATGATTAACCATTGAAAACCAATTATGATCATGATAACACTAATTGGGCAGAATGCCGAAAAACTTCAGATGACTAAATCAATATGAATAACGAAGTAAAGATTGAATAATGTGATGAAGAAAAAAAACTTTCAACTGTATATACTAAAAATTTATAAAAACTAAATCATTCTATGAAAAAAAATCTAAATGAACTCTGATATATTTTTCTCAATATTGGAAAAATTATATTCTGAATAAATCTATCTAGATATATCAAAAATTGAAGTTATTCCAATAATTTAAAATCAATATTTTATAACCGTTATCCATTTCTATGTATTCATTTGAAATTTATGATTTTCAATAATAAAGTTTGCAATCGTTTGAGGGAGAAATTAACGACCTGGAATTTTGACTTCTGAAATTTGTAGAATCAAGAAACCCAGCAAATTTCACACATGTCTTCATTATTTTTTTTTATTTCGGGTAATGAGTATTTGATGAAAATATAATATTTCTCCTTTTTTGAATCGAATCTTTACCACCATGTAGTAGCCACGTATCAACTAGGGACTTTGCGGTAAAAATATATCATGGTATTAAAACTTTGAAATTCTATTATTATTCTTCAGAATATGGTTCTCGAATTTTGTACTCTCAAAATTTATGGATCATATTCTCGAGCGCTCATAGTTTTCGAGAATTACTCAGTATGGCGGTCAGACTGATTCTCAAATCACAAAACTTTCAATGTCATCACAAAATTAATGAAAGTTAAACTGAAATGAATAAATAAACTGAAAATTTCGGGGTGCTTAATTTCATTTCCTCAAAAGGATCCAGAGACTCATTATTGAAAATAAAAAACTTAATTCCATAAAATATCAGCCTTTACAATGTCCTAGCTTTTATTCGATTTTTAGATCTGGTTATGAACCTATTTCTGATCTTACCGAGATACGAATAAAATTCTCTAAAATTCCCAATTCTATTCGAGTGTTAGGAAATATTGTAGTCAGTATTGGCATCTGTGAAAAATTTTCGATTAATTTATTGATTTATATTCTGCCATTAATAATACACCAAATAATTTGACGAGTGTAAAAATATAAAAATAATATTACTTCCCTCGTGACTCAATAACATTGTATGTTGGTAAATTTATTTATAATATGAAAACTCAATTTCAGGTGAGGTAACATTTTTTGCAATAATTATACCTATATGATCAATGCACTTAACTATTTTTGGATTTAATTTTCTCTATTCTCCCAATATATATATAAGCGAACAAATTATCGAATAAAATAAAATCTAACGAAGCACATGAATCCTGTGTTGTTTTTTCTGAATTAGCACGCCTCCATGGTTTCAATGAAATTTATTAGGTAAAAGTAATTACGCCTACAAACTAAAACAAAAATTTGAGAACTTCACCTTTATTAAACATGTAAATATAATAAAATACAAATAATTAAAATGTACATTGGTAACATGGATCAAAATATTCTAGTTAATTATTCTTCTTCTTCTTCTTCATATAAGTTGTTTTCCTCTGCATATTTGTCCCAATTCTGAAGAAATTGGTTTTTGAGGATGTATTTTCTGAGATCATCATCTTCTGGACTCTTTATGGAAATAAGTTGCTGCTCAATTATTTCAGCTAGATGAAATAATCTATCATTCCTCTTTTCAATATAAGCTTTAATTTGCCTTGTCAACTGAGATTCGTAAATTTCGTTATCAATGTGATTATTCTCCAGCACTTGCGACATTTCTAATGAAAATTTCATGGACATTCTCACAACCGAGCTTCACAACTACTTTTTGCAATATAAGGTATCGACAACGATGTTGGCCCTTTCGAAAACTAAATGTTACTAACAAATCTTAGCTCGACCTCAACTTAAGTATACTTTTCTTCTTCTTCTTCTTCTTCTCTAACCACTTATCAGTGATTTAATGGGTTTTAAGTATACTCGTTTTATCTGAAGTACTTATAATAATAGGTATTTAATGAACACGTTCAATGAGTTTGATCCATAATTAATGTGTAATTATGATCATGATAACACTAATTGGGCAGAATGCCGAAAAACTTCAGATAACTAAATCAATATGAATAACGAAGTAAAGATTGAATAATGTGATGAAGAAAAAAAACTTTCAACTGTATATACTATAAATTTATAAAAACTAAATCATTCTATGAAAAAAAGTCTAAATGAACTCTGATATATTTTTCTCAATGTTGAAAAAATCATATTCTGAATATATCTATTTAGATATATCAAAAATTGAAGTTATTCCAATATTTTGAAATCAATATTTTATAACCGTTATCCATTTCTATGTATTCATTTGAAATTTATGATTTTCAATAATATAGTTTGCAATCGTTTGAGGGAGAAATTAACGACCTGGAATTTTGACAGAGGCTCATTATTGAAAATAAAAAACTTAATTCCATAAAATATCAGCCTCTTCAATGTCCTAGCTTTTATTCGATTTTAAGATCTGGTTATGAACCTATTTCTGATCTTACCGAGATACGAATAAAATTTTCTAAAATTCCCAATACTATTCTAGTGTTAGGAATAACTTCGTACAGAATATCATGTTGTTCGCGTTATCGAAACCATAAGATATTCAAGCAGAATATTGAAAAAAAAAACAGATCTTGACTGTCGCTGTAACCTAAGTTAATGAGCAAAATCGGAATAGGGATTCCGTAAATATTAAAGAAGTTCGAAATTTGTTTTTCCTGATAATTACGAAACAACAAATTCAAACGATATTAAACTTTGCATTTGGATGTGAATTAACAATTTCGAACTTCGTACAGAATATCATGTTGATCGCGTTATCGAAACCATAAGATATTCAAGCAGAATATTGAAAAAAAAAAATAGTTCTTGACTGTCGCTGTAACCTAAGTTAATGAGCAAAGTCGGAATAGGGAATCCGTAAATATTAAAGAAGTTCGAAATTTGTTTTTCCTGATAATTACGAAACAACAAATTCAAACGATATTAAACTTTGCATTTGGATGTAAATTAACAATTTCAAAATTCGTGCAGAATATCATGTTGATCGCGTTATCGAAACCATAAGATATTCAAGCAGAATATTGAAAAAAAAACAGATCTTGACTGTCGCTGTAACCTAAGTTAATGAGCAAAATCGGAATAGGGATTCCGTAAATATTAAAGAAGTTCGAAATTTGTTTTTCCTGATAATTACGAGACAACAATTTCAAACGATATTAAACTTTGCATTTGGATGTAAATTAACAATTTCAAAATTCGTGCAGAATATCATGTTGATCGCGTTATCGAAACCATAAGATATTCAAGCAGAATATTGAAAAAAAACAGATCTTGACTGTCGCTGTCACCTAAGTTAATGAGCAAAATCGGAATAGGGATTCCGTAAATATTAAAGAAGTTCGAAATTTGTTTTTCCTGATAATTTCGAAACAACAAATTCAAACGATATTAAACTTTGCATTTGGATGTAAATTAACAATTTCAAACTCCGTACAGAATATCATGTGGATCGCGTAATTGATATTCAAGCAGAATATCGAAAAAAAAACTGATTTTCAGTAACAAGAGATCCAATCGAGTTGAGATTTTGCGTGTTTAATAGGTATATAGAAAAACAATTTCAAGCTTCGTGCAAAATTTCGGGTTGATAGCGTCGTTATCAGAACCATATCAGAATATTGAAAAACAAAATGAGGAAAGAACTCACGTCAACTCAGGAACTTTTGTTCATTCATACGCTAATTGCTCCCTTGGAGACGAAAGAACTGTAATCATGTGACTTATCGATCACATAGCATTCTATGTAATGATATGAATTTGATGGGATTTGTGGATGTTCAGTAGAAATTTTTCAGCAAGAACTTTTTTTTTAATTCAACTTTTTTGATCAATATACATGGTGTCCCGGGAGGAATGCGACAAACACATACATGAATAAAGGCCATCAGGAAGGTCTCATGTCAAGAGGTTTCAATCGCCTGAGTGCCTCCGTTTGGGATATACAGGTGATGTTCATCTTATGAGTGAAAGTTCAAAACTCAATAACTTTTTAACTAATCGACCGAGTAATTTCAAATTTTGTCACCCTTCACAGTTCACCCCAAGATGCAAATATTCAGTAAAAAATTAAAATCGCCTTTCTTCAATATTTCTGAAATCGAATAATTTGGATCAGGAGTAGGAAAATTTCAGAATTATTCTATTTTCGTGAATATGGGATAACCCTGTACGTGTAAATCATCAATGTTTTTTGTTTTCGTAACCACAAAGAATTAATTCATAATAAAAATTCTGAATCTCTGCTTGGCACCGTCATACAAGGTGAGAAAGATCAATTGTCTCAAATCCCAACATGCAAATTTTCAGCACAAAATTAAAATTGGTTCTAAATAAACATCAAATAGGTCATCGCGGTGAATCACCCAGTATATGCAATCATTTTACTGAAGCGCTAAATAACATTCAAGCAATTTCAAATTATTCATATACAGGGTGTTTCATCATAAACTGGACAAACATATATATTCGTGTAGAGGACATCGGGAGAATCATTTTTGCCTTATACAATATATCCCGTTTTCGACGCATAAGCGAGATACAGGGTGTTAAACGTCAATTTTGAGCAATATTCTTATGGGTGTGGTCAGTTTCGTATAACACTCAAAGAAACGGTTTTTGGTCAAATCTCAGTATTTTTGGGTCCTCTATTCAGAAAAGTTGATGAAATCCGAAAAAAGAATTACAAAATGGCGGAAAACCTGCAACGTTCCTAATTTTTTTTTCCGGTGGTCAAATTGAATTTTAGTTTCTGAATGAACACAATTTTCTGAGAATTTCTCTGCAAATTTTTTGTCAAAAATCGAACACAAATTTTTTTTTACATGTCTACAGCGATAAAAAAATTTCACCCGAAATGGATGAAATTTTGTACAATTGTACTCCTTCAATTATCAGTCACGAATATGAAAACAGAATTGTAAAATATTAAACGGTTCCGTAACTACAACCATTCAAATGTTTCGTTAAAACCTCCAAAAAAAATTTAGAATGGCTTCTTAGAGTCAAAATTATTGAATTATTGCTATTTCCAAAAATTCCGGATGCTAAAATGTATTTATACAAAAAAAATTCGGTGAAACTTAGTTGGGAGTCGAACCCTCGATTCCAACGTAAGTATTAATGAAGAAATTAAGACAGTTCTAAGGATATTAATATTCGTTGCTAAGCAACGGAAGTTCGTAGATCATAGAATTCTACTGGTTATTTGAATTTCACTGAATATGAATGATGAAACACCCTGTATATCAGGTACATACTTCATGGTACAAATCATCTAAACAAATACTTATAACATTACATATAAACTGAACCCAACTATCATGTAAACAATCAATAACTGATTCTATATAGGCCCTAGATTATCACATACAAAAAAATTCCTTATGTATGGAAATAAAAAAAATGAACCAAAAACCAACAGACATGCAGAGCACCGTATTATACAGGTTGTTACCAAATTAGACGTGAACCTTGGAGGACGTGTTAGTTTTACTCATTTGCTATAATTTGAACCATATTTATTGATATCGGAAAATAAACAGTTTCCGAGATATTTGAATTCTTGTGATTTTTGAAAGATTTTCCACCTGACTTAATTTTTCGTCAATATTTTTTACGTCGACCAAGTTTGATTATAATCTTGGATTATTTTCATCAGGAATAGTAATTTACGTAACAAGTCCGGAAAATAGGGTTTTTTTGGACGAATAGACAAAATTCCAGGACGAGCGTAAGCGAGTCCTGGAAGTCTGTGAGTCCAAAAAAACCATTTTCGGGCGTGTTGCGTACAATATTTTTTCGGCAACCATGTAAAATAACACTATCGCTGCTGCTTTCAATATTTTATTGCGATTGCGATCAAAAAACATGCAAATTTTTGACAACTAATTTCATATGAACTGTCAGCCGCTATCTCGGTTGCTATGGGTTCTATGATTCTTTTCCGGCCTAGTCCGGGAAGTACGTACTTTCCGGACTAGGCCGGGAAATGCTACTTTCTCAGAGAAGAAGCGTCCGGGAAGTGAGCATTTCCCGGACGGTTGCCGAAAAAAGATATGATAGGTATGAAAAAAGCAAAACTATTCTGTATTAGATATCGAAAAAGAATTAGTATGATTTTAAAGTTGGTTTATTGAGAACAAAAATCAATTGCTAATATCAATTTGCCTGCAACTTTCGAATTCCACTATTCATGTATGACAAAAACTTTCGGTTCTTCGATCATCTTCCAACCGTTCAATAGATTCGGTCTTGATTTGATAGAAATTCATCACCAAATGAAATAAAATACAATTAACTTCTACAAATTTTAATTATTTCACTAATTAATAGCTTGTTAGCTATGTAAGTTAGTCTACCATCAATTTTTTGCACCATTCGAGATGTAGATTTAACCTGAAACAGCTACAGAGTTGGTGAAACAATTGTTGTTGATATTAAAAATGTGTTAAAGTTAATTTTATTTCATTTCATTTCAACCGTTGTTGTCGATGGAACAAAGTGTGAATAACACTAATGAAGCCACTGCCTTGCTTGCACAATTTCCATCACAAAAATGAGTGTTCTCAATACACGAAACTAGTTTTTACCCATTGTTCAAACATCAACAAATATAGCGCTTGAATATCTCGATCCAGACTTAACTCTATGTTCCAAAATTTGACACGCATCGTTTGATACTTGATTCTAACGGGAACCATGAAGTGGTGAGAAACCTCTGGTGTACCTGTGCACCAGACCCAGTACTTATTGAATTACGTGATGATTGTACAACAGTATTTGCGATTTTCGTTGGATGATAAAAAAATGAAAAACAATTTTTAACGTTTCCACTTGCTGAATGGGCAATATCCTATGAAAACCACCAATACTTATAAGTTTCACACGGGCTTCTCTTGTTTCTCCCCAATTTAATTTTTTCATTTTCTCTCATCGGGGTCGTTTCTATCGATTACCGTTAGTTCTGGATATCCCTTAGGGAGAGAGGAGGGAAACAATATACATTTGTCAAGCTCCCTTCCGGTTATTTTCATTACTTTACTCCGACCTTTCGTTATGAACTGCTACTCCCTAGGAAACTCTATTTCGTTTCAATCGAGCCAAATATAGGAATACTTCATATAAATAAATATTCAGTCCCGAATAGGTACGTATCTCAGATATAAGATAATTTTTACATTTCGCAACACAGCTGATCAAGGGACAAAACTATACACAACGGCAAAATAAGGGGAACGGATAAAATCTCAACGAAGTTCGTAGCTCATTTTCTTCAAATACAAAAAACTTACTCCATAGTTCCTATACAAGGTGTTCCTAGATTAGAGGTACAAAAGCTAATGACAGATTCTTCGGATAATTTCCAGAATATATTTCTATGAACATGGGCTCACAGATACAGTGTGTTATAGTTTTTGTTTTTGGTAATTGACAAGAATTAAAAAAAATTGATCTAGAAATAAACTTTTCGGTTTCTTGTAGTTATGTCATAAAAAGCTTCACTTTTGGTGTTACAAAAAATACCCTGAATCTCGAAATCAAAGATTTGATGGGCTCTTGTTTATAGGACTTACTATTCTTGAAAATCAACCAATACTCTTCATAATACAAATTAAAATCACTAAATACACAGTCTTCAGGGCAATTGGTCTTACATCAGCTGATGGACTACAAGTCCTTATTCTAATCTATATGAAAATAGCGATTCAAAAAAATATAAAGGCTTCATTTCTCCCAATCTATGGATAACTTGCCAATGCCACCACTCAGATGATATATTCAAAACTAAAAAAAACATTAACACAGCATATAGGGTATGACACATCGTATCAATAACATACTTTTGATCAATAAAAATCTTCAAATGAGAAAAAATTAGGTAACCATTGTTCATTTGAGCTTTTTTTCATCAACTAGAAAATATTTTTTCTTATCTTTGATATAGAGAGAACTTACCTATTTTCAATTGAGTTTATTCAAGCCTAGCTGTATTCTTAGATGTATTTGATTCTGTTCACAATGCATTCAGTAATATGGCCCCGGTTCTCGACATCTGAAAAAATTTCATTTTTCATTAATTCTTCACTAACTGCCAGATTTCATTCAAAAAAATTCTTGTAAAAGTACTCCATCCCGGAAAAACTCTGCTAGTGGCCCATGCTTCCTCATTCTTCGTATCAAAAAATCAGCCTTCTAAAATACCATAGATAGTATAGAGAATGAAATTATATAGGTATATGACAATACCTGAGTTATTTTCTCTGATTCTGTGGCTAACTGGTTCATTCTGCCACATCTTAAAGGACAAAATCGTGCGAGAATATCGCAGATTATATGTTGGTATTCGAAACTCTTCTGCCACGAATTAATCTATTATCAGTCAAATTTTTGATACAAATACTGTTCTGCCAACCCACATTTTTGAATGCAAAAATCAGTAAACGATATTCATGGAAATATTTCATTAATTTCAATAAAAATTCAGTGAATTACAGAAAAAAAAGTATAATACTCTTACAGAAGGCTCATTCTACCACTCGTTCATTCAAAAACTCGCCCCTTTGTGGCTCATTTTGAACTCGTGAAAGAATATCAATTCCTTCTGCGCTTGTATTATAAGTAAATATTGAATCTATCTACACTATTTCATTCAATTCCATAGAAATACTAAGCAGTATATCAAAAAAAAACCTACCGAGTTGAAAGTTTGTGTGTAGAATAACATTTCCAAACTTCGTGCTAAAGTTCGAGTTGGTAGGGACATCAGAACCAAAGAAAATTCAAACACAATATTGAAAATTGAAGAAAGAACTGACCAGAAGCTGGGAGCTTTTGAGCGCTCATTCTTTCTTCTGCCAATTGCGCCCTTGGAGACCGCAGAACTAAATATAGGTATATGCGTTCTCATAAGGCACAATTGGTGCATAAATGAATGCTTCAGAAGCTCCTGACTTCATTCAGTCCTTTCTTCTTTGTATTTTATGTTTGGTATTCTCAGATTCTATGAATATTTTAAGGCCGTGAAATTTTTTTCCATCACGATTCCAGTCGTTGGTTCTCAGTTTTTCAGAGTTTAATAATATTCCTTTATTTTACCTCTTCCTCTTTTACGTCGATTTATAAATAATTTGTAATTCAAATTCATTGTTATGATAGAATCCATAAATTATTCATGAATACCAAAGTTTCAATAACATTTCAGTTTTTTTTTCACTAATTCCATTAGAGAATTTCACCGATGCTTTCATTTAACTCCTTCATATTTCTCGAAAAGTTAACTGATTACAAAACTAGAGTGCTCATAATAACGAAGAAGGTGAGAAAGAAGGCTATAAATCAATTCATTCTTAGCCCAATAACATCAATAATCATTAGAGAGAAAAATACGAGATGATTTTTACCTTTTATACTGATTACTCTTCATATCCATAATAATTAATCAATTCATTTCGTTTGAGCGTGTTGAACTCTAATCCCATTTATCTATCTTCACAAGGGCTAAACGATATTGCCTTTATCGACTAGAGTATTTTCAGTTACTAATTGAATGGTAACTTCTAGGTTGAAATTTCCTCACCTGAAATATTGAACAGGCTGTCACGAATTCGGTATGTATCGTATGTATGATTATTCAACATTTCGAGCTCTTAGGGGCACTGTAATATACAGGGTGTTTCATTTTATACCGGAGAAACATATATAGTCATGTAAATGACACCGGGAGAAATCCAACTACCTACTGTTATGAGATGTTGTAAAGCGTGGTTTGATAATGCCCAAAATGGAAGAAGAGTAGGCACCGGACGTCGAAGGGGCACAATTGGAGTTCAAGATCGACGTCTAAGTCTTATGGCCATTAGAGACCGATTTCTGACAACTCGATCTTTGACTGATGAGTTGTTAGGAGAACAAGGCCATACTGTTACTGTCCGAACGGTTTACCGCCGGATAAGGTCTTTTGCACTGCAGCATTATCGACCCCATCTTGTGTTACCTCTGGCGATTGAGCATCGCCGGGAACGATTTCAGTTGTACTGAGAACGTCAAAATTGGATTGTGGAATGGCATCAGGTCGTCTTTTCTGATGAATATTGATTTTCCTTGGGTGCACATGATAGCCGAAAAAGGGTTAGACGACGTCGGGGAGAAAGACGTGAACCTCAGTTTGATGTTGAACGTCATGTACATCGGATTGTTGAAGTTATGGTATAGGGTGCTATTGCACATGCAAGTATTTCTGGCACTATTTTTTTTTATTTTGTGGGCCTGTGCAATAGATAAAGGGTTAACTGAGACACACATACCCCTTGAGATAAATTATAAGGGATTAGATTTAGTTGCCCTGATTTCATTTTGTCCATAGATAACAGTTGAGATAATATTCACTTTTACATACAAGTTAAGAAGAGAAACTTTGAAATTCAAAAACACAAACTGAGTGTTATGGAAATAAATATTCACTGAAAGAAATATAACTTTATTTTATCTCAATTAATTGACAACTTTCATCTATCTATTCCATAGTAACTTAGATAACTAATAATATAACAATATTCAGTGCATTACATCACATATGTAGAAAAAATATTATTATGAAACTTCATATCATCAAAGTCTCTTCTTGGAAAAAGTCAGCTAGATACATGTCAAAGAAAGTGCATCTAATTACAACTCGCAAACGAAACAGACATGAATTGCCCTAAGGCATGCAAAGGCTTCCTGTCGGAAAACATCTCTTCACCTGGACACTTGACGTGATATAATGGACCACGCTCTATTTATCATACTATGTGAACAGTAATGATCCAGATAGTGTTCTTTGCTTTCTATGCCAGTCGCATCCGGCGTTCTCATCATTTGTGTCTCTCAGGAAATGCCGCTGTGATGCCAGTTGCCAAAAAGAAGGAAAAACTAGATGTAACTGCTTTGAACTACTGCGGTTTCTTTACAAAAATGTTTTTCCCAGAAACAATGACAACGCTGTTTGTATCATTTTTCTTATTTTATGGAATTGAGTCCAAGTTATGGTAAGGAGATTAATTTACCACGAAAATATTTTAACGTATCAGGTGTTCCAAATTTATTGCCTACTGAAGTGATTTCATAAATTTAACTGTTTTCAAGCTTTGAGAGGAAATTAGAAAATGGACTACAATGAAAAGCTGTCATAACTTCTTCATTACTGGTTCTCTCAACATGCAAACGAAAAACATCCTACAGGCCCTTTTTTCCAGCAGAATCCATTCTTGTAATTATATGTTTTTTATTGCAATTATTTTTGAAATTATAATACAAACTTGTGCTCTTCTTGAATATAAGTCATAAAAACTTCTATGACGAAAAAAATCGTTTTTTTCCCTTCTCAAAGATATTTAACATGAAATATAAATTTCTTATCAAGCTAAAATAATCATCAGAAGTTTCGCATGGCAAATCAAGCACTGCCTATATATTATAATATGTGAACTTTAGATAATTGAAATATTCGGGAGCCACCTAGATCTCCGGATTTAACCGTTCGATTTTTCCAGAATTTTCGAATTATTGATTTTGTTCTCCAAGTATGACCACATGAAAAAATTAAAGGTGTTAAATTCGGAGATCTTGATGTCCACCGAATATATCAATTACCTGAAGTTTATAGTTCATTATATATAGATTATTGGTTCATTTGGCGTGTAAAACTGAAATTTTTGGGATTTTTTAGTTTGAAAAATTCATGAATCGTGTTCCATATTTTTCAAAAAGAAAAAAAAAACAATTTTATTTGTTATTGAAGTTGTAATGATTTATATTTAAAAAACAAGTTTCTAATATAACTCCGACACTAATTTAAATGAAAAACAAATGATCACACCAATGGATTCAACTGAAAAAACTTCCTATAGAATGTTTTCGTTTCATGTTTATAGAACCATTAATAAATAAATTATGAGAATTTTTCATTTCACGCCATTTGCCAATTCCAATCTCCTATACCTTTAATAGAATTCAATTTATGAGGTTGATGTTTTCACCAAATTAAGTCTCTCAAAAATCAAACCCAAAAATTTGCCGTTCATTTTTTTCTAGCTCAAAAGGTTTCTGAAATTCCTCCACTGAACGAATTTGGGATATCCGATACCATTTCTAATTTTTTATTTAGATTTACAGAATTAAAAAGAAATTATTTTATAAACATAAAATACGAATTCCGAAAATTGTAGAAAATTAAAATATTCAACCAAAATGATGGAGCCCAAATCATAAATAACACTTCTCCAATAAACTGATGGACGATTATAAATTGGGTAAAATTTAAGATACCCGTACATTCTCGACAAAACTACTCGTCTGATTTGAAGGTTTTTTTTTTCGAATGACAGGTTATTTTCTTCAGAACATTAGTCTGTAAACCCTATTCGCATGAAAATCTCTATTTCATAAATACGGGTTACGCAATTATAGCATGTTTTTTCATAAAAATTTGTAACAGTGTAACAGTCACATTATCAAGATGCAATTGAACTTACCTACACTTCAGCCTCATCTTTTTTCAACATTTTCATTTTGGTTCTCTCCATTATCTCTCTTGTTACTTGAGGAACATCCTTTTATTAAATACCATGATTTTATGTTAAATAAATGAAGATCCAAATTTAACATCGAAAAAACGAAACTATTAAAAGAAACAAGTTGAACGAAAGTGTCAGTATAGCGAGTATTACCAACTCTGATACGAATAACTTATTGGATAGCGACGGTCCTTACTTAAAAGAGACTTTATGCCATTTTATTGCAGGTCTTTTCAAATTGCAATCCAGTGTCTGCAGTACGTTTTACAAAGTATTCAAGTTACGTTCCTCTTGTAATCTTCCTCCAAGAATATCCCAGAGATTCTCTATGGGATTTGAATCCGGGCTCTCAGCTGGCCATTCCCTGGTAGCGATACCGACGTCCTCTCATTTCTCACAACTCGAGTGGAGTGAGGCATCATTATTCACCTTGCATCAAAAAAATCCTAGCACAACTTATGGCAGAAATTGCATTACATGTGGTTATAAAATCCCCACTAAATAGCTTTCAGTTGTAAGTTTTCAATTAAAGATCACAAGTTCGGTGCGACCAGTTAATGAAATAAAACGGTTGTGTGACTAACATGAAAACTTTCACCAATTCTTCGGTAACTCCAACCTTCCTCAAAGAATATTACTGTTTTGAGAACATTTTTCGCGTGTAAGATTTAGTCTTTCCCGTTGTATATTCATTAAGTAATGGAAGAATGTGCAAAAAATACTACACTGACACTAAGCATTTGCATTCGACAATTGCTGCTTCTGTATGATTTTCCATAGCCTGCTACTCCAGATGTCTAGATACACCCCTGCTGATAATGTTAATTATTAAATTCAATAAAAGCATGCTAAAATATTGTGTTTCTCGAGTAATAAGAAAGATAATGAAGTGATAATGTAACTGTTACACTCTTAAGATTGTTATAAATTTATTGAAAAAAACAGGCTATGGGCAAATCAACATAAGCGCTTCGCCACCTGGTGACAATCAGAGTAACTGAAAATCTTGACATAATTCTTTTTATAGTATAGAAACTATATTTGTTACGGATCATACGTGAAATTTTAGGTTATATTTATGAGGATAATCGTTTACAGATTCCACTTCTACACAAAGAAATTTTTTGAAAAAGACTGCTTCCAGAAATCTTCGTGTTGGATCTACTACCACAGAGGAAGAACCTGAATGTTCTAGTAGTAGATCTGAAAGATTGAGACAAAGAAATATCAACAAAAAATACTTGTTGCTGAAGAATGCTCTTGTGAAGCTGCTGTACAAACTACTTCCCAAGATTAAATGGAAGTTGCACAAGGTCTATTACAGCTTCTCCAGGGTCAGCCTGATTAAAATGGGCCTAAAACTTTCAAGGATTTCGAATTGCAAGTGAATACTCCTAAAGTGTCTTTTTTGTGTGACCTGATAACAACAGATAGTGCTCTTAACAGTTTTACTGGTCTCAATAATATTAGATACAATAGTAGAAGCAGTACAATCTGTTTACAAAGATCACATCGTTCAACAATCAGCGTATTGTTTTAGTACGAACAAAATTGAAATGTGATCTTATATATGTGACATAATCTTTTTTTGTTTTTGGCATTTCACAAGAATTGTGCCAAAGATACATTTATGAAATGCTACTCGATTTGATTAGATTTTTAAGTTGTGTTATAACATTTCAAGATTTTCCTGAAATACAGAAAATCATGCCAAAATATTTTGAATGTTTTCAAAATACTAGAATTATCCTAAATTTTACGGAAATTTTTATACAAAAACCAAAATGCCTTTGCTGCCAAATTAGATTTTACTCTTAGTATGAATCAAATGAAGGTTATGTATATTTAAATTTATGACAGGTGTTTCCCCTATTGCAGCAAATGGACTAGTTGTTCATAAATTGATTTTTCAAAAAAATTAGTTATAATAGACAATCAAAAAATCATACTGAATTTTTTATTTTGAAATCTTCAAAACTAAGGAACCTTTACACAATATTGGGGAAATTCCTTAGAAATATTTGGACATGTACTATGTACTTCTATATATTTTTCTTCGGAGCATAGTGATGTTACTTCTCTATCACATTTTATGAAATATTTTCAATTGAATTTTCATTAGTCAAGCCATAATATAATTGGATAAATAGGTATCAATCTGATCAGTTTTAAGGAGCATAGTTATATAAATTAATTTCATTCATTTTTAGAAACATCTTTAAATTGAGTTATCTTGAATAATAAATAAATGAAAAATGGACATGTGACTTTCTATAGTATTCCTAAAAATAATAAATACATAAGCATTTGTAATACTTTGTTGAGACTAATGATTAAAGGGTAACGTGAAATGATCAAATCGGACAATGTCAATATTTATAGTTCTACGTCTGCCCACCTTGGTGCTGCATTCTTATTTTCAGATGTCTATAACAGCGACACCCGGTATTTGTAAAATAGAGGTTTTTATGCACATACGGTTTGCACACTTACATTCAGGAAAAGAACACCTGTCATACAAAAAAAAAACTTCTGCCTAAGTTTTAGAGGTGCATTAATTTATTGGCAGAGTATACCTATCTTTTCCGATTTTTTTTTAAGTTATCCCACCTTCATTTTTGACTGCATAATCCTCAACCAAAATTCAACAGGTTCAACTATATATAGCAGTAATAAGGCAAGCAAACACTACCCTACATTTTCCTGTAAAAAAAACAACGGGCATTCATAGTCAGTGACATATGAAACCCGTTAAGTTATGATAAGCCCGTTGCACTCATAAATGTGAAAATTTGCTGACATTCAAACTATATTTAAGACCGGTTGAATGTCAAGGAAAGTGTTCGATAGGCATGACATTTGGTATTAACGTCAGGTTAAACAGAATATAAAGTTCGGCGGTATCAATAAACGTTGTATGGACTCGCTTGATTAAATTTTTCATTTGGCCGATTAATGAACTTTCGGAATAGATTTACTCTGTTTCTGAAGGCGGATGAAAGTCCTATTCATACTGAGCGCTTAAAGCCAACATGATTTGAAGCGATCAACTTGTTAATTTAGATTTGGTAAGATTATTAAATTTTGTAATTGAAATTTAAATCCTTTTAAATTAATTTTCTTAATGTTAATACTGTAGCAAACAATTTACAAAGTAGGTAGGTTTTTGAAGTTGAAATTTAGGGTTGATTTTTTTGTTTTTTCGGAAGCCTGTGAAATGCTGAGTGCCCATGTAAGTAGGTATTCAAACATGATCGTACAAAGCGGTTTTAGGTAGGTTTTTTACTTTAACGTATCATCTTGATTTCATCCAAATTCAAATAACTTCTCAGTGTTGCTGAAGTTAATTTTTAGGAGTTTTGAAGATAACAGAAAATAATGCTGAGATTTTAGAAAAACATGATTTTTGTATATTTTGAACATTTTTCTTTTTATTGTGGGATCTTCTGAATCCACATTTTTGGATCATTATAAGTGGACAACAGCGAACATGATTGATTTCTATAGAAAGTATAAGGCAAAAGGTTGGCCAAAGGGCGAACTGCAATTATTCTGCACTATTCGGGTTAATATAGAGAAGCGAGAAATCGGGTTAGTTTTCGCTTTGTTTTGATTTGGTTTTAGTGTTTGCTGTGCCTCGACTGTTTTCTTTGAGTTTGTTTCAGTGTTCGTGTGAATTTTTTTCGGAAAAAAAATGTATTTTGTTAATCGACTTCATTACTACCTGAAGGCGAAATGGATTTAGCGGAAGCTAGTGAGTAGTCTCAAATTGCCAAAGTAAATGAAAATACTTTGTGATGTAACTAACTAGTAGTCTATGGGTATATGAGTAGTTGTGATGATAGTTGTCAATTAAGATGGAAATAAAGTATTTGTATTTCTTGCATACTTATATTATCATAACATGGCGCAGTCGTAATAAATAATAATGTCAAAGTTCAAGAAATCGAAAAGGAGATCATCAGAACCATGGGTGGACTCCATTGCATTCACCCAAAGTGCAATGGAGAGTTCAGAATGGACTAGTTTAGTGATGTTGATAATACTATATTTGACACGATAGAATCAAAATATAGAGCAAAACTGATAAATCAATCAATAAATGACTGAGAAATAGATTATTTAAATTTACGTATTTTAGCGCGGATTGCTTCGGTCTCCGACACGTCTGTGACGTCACGGCACTGGGACCGTATTCTAGACAAGTGATGTTTCAAAACGTTTACGTTCATTCAGTGTAATTAGCACTGAAAGAACGTATACATTTTGAAAGATCACTTGTCGAGAATACGGTCCCTGGCCTGTGATCGCTACACCATAAATTACGTTTAAATACTTAGCCGCGCCAAGGCTCTCGCGCTGTTTGTAGTTGTGCAGTGTAGTTTTAACTCGAGTTTTGTTTTTATGTCACCATAATGGAAGAAGGCTTCGTGAAAGGACAAAGTGACAATTTGCCTAAAATAGATATATTTACAGTGATGGAGTTTTTTTCTTCAAATTCATTTTATGTACAATGTACAGTAAATGTTCAAACTGTTTTCCTCGGACTCTAATGCATAAATGACACCGTTTTATAATATTACGATTCAATTTTCTTAAACTAAGTGTATGCAAAACCAATAAGAAGCGAGGAAGAATTGCGTGAACGCGTATTCGACGCAGCCCGGACCATATCGGAAATTAGTTTAAGAAAATTGAATCGAAATTTTATAAAACGGTGTCATTTATGCATTAGAGTCCGAGGGAAACAGTTTGAACATTTACTGTAAGTTAGATTTAAGAATTAAATAAATAATCGAAAGTTAAGTCTGTTTTTAATTAATTTACCTTTTTTTTCAATAATATTCATTTTTCGCTTCCCCTAATCCATCTTTTTCCCTATTGTGACTTTAACAAATAATAACAAAGCCCGGTATCAAATGTAATGTCATAGCAAGCGGCAAAATTACCTGATAGCGGGGTTCCTAGTTTCAACTTAGTTAAGTAGGGCATCGTTAAAATGATGAAAATACCTAGTTTTATGGGCATAAGATTCGTGTATTGTACCATTTCTAAATCTGTCTAAAATGCCCAATTTTTTGATGTTACTTGCTCGTTTTGTTTCAAGGATTTTTTTTCACAGCAGGTGTCCAAAGTCGAAGTTCTCGTTAGCAATTGAAATCAAGATTTATCCATTAATTTACGGAAATCCACATAACTTTTTGACAGAATCATACTCATGTCATCTTAAATAACTATTTAAGATTCCATTACAACAAAAAAAATAAGCTTCGAGAGCTTTCCAGCAGAATTCTGACCCTGACAATGTTAAAAAAGGTGAAAATTCACTAAAAAACGTAATTTGGTAATAACTCGAAAACCATGCAACTTTTACTGGGGTCATTTTAGGATGGTTAGGTCCCTCTTTAGCTAACCTACCTCCGGTGTCACTGTGACGTGCCACTTATGGGACACCCTGTATGTACAATAATAATAATTTCTTTTATGATGCGTATCACCATCTTATATTGTCACTAGCCGCCACTGATTATTTTCGTTATTCACTCAAATAGAGTATCTAATACATCTAAAGATTTAAAATAGCATCCTGAGCACAAAGATAATGAGAGAATTCTTGGCAGTCATTCCTAACATATCATTCCAAGAAAAAATGAAAATTCAGCATCACCACTCATGGTCTGATGAACATGTATTTGTTTTCTGGAATAAGACGAATCATCATTGGAGGTAAGAGTTACTATTTTCCTACAAGGCATTCCCAAACAAAGCTCAGACATTAGAAATGTTACATTCAGAAAGAATAACTTCGGAATCTTCATTTTTTAGCAATGTGCTAGAGTTACATCAAAAATGATACGATAACATTTACAGAAAATTTTATGAACATTCAATGAAAAGAAAATAAATAATGTGTTTGACTGCCCATTGGATTAATACACTGTTGTCACGTCCTGACATCGACGAAATAAGATGGTGGATTTTTGCTTGTGACAACTGGTTCTACGTAACTTGAACTGTGACAAGGTTTGTGGAGGTTGATACAAAATTGTATCCTCCCTAGCATATCTCATACATGTTCGATGGAATTTAAATATGGTGAACGGGGTGGCCGAGAAAAAACGTTAACCTTAGCTTCTTGGAGAAAATCAGCTTTCTTACTACCTTGAAAACAGAAGTGATGACTCGAACAATCCTTTCAACAGCAAATATGCCGTGCGAGTTGAAGCCGAGAGATGTTGAACTGCGTTTGTTTTGCTTGTGAACAGCTGCTTGCAAGGCATAGACGGAAGTGATTTCTGCATCACTTTGTTACTGGAGACGAAAAATGGGTTCATTACGATAATCCCAAGAGCAGAAAATCATAGGGATATCTCGGCCAAGCTTCCATGTCGACGGCCAAGCCGAATATTCACGGTTCCAAGATTATGCTCAGTATTTTGTGGGACCAGCTCGGCGTAGTGTATTATGAGTTGTTAAAACCGACTCAAACAATCACAACAACGCAATTAATGCGTTTGTTCCGAGCGTTTGAAGATAAACGGCCGCAATACAACGACAGACCTGATTAGTGATTTTACAGCATGACAATGCTCCACCCGAAATTGGCCAAGACTTGGAAATGTTGAAATGGGAAATCCTACCCCGCCCGCCATATTCTCCAGATGTTGCTTCCTTGGACTATCAATTGTTTCGATCAATGGCACACGGCCTGACTGACCAGCACTTCCGGTCTTATTGAGCAGTAAAAAATTGGATCGATTCGGGGATCGCTTTAAAATATGACGCATTATTCGTACACTGCCCGAAAGATGGGAGAAAGGAGTGGCCAGCGATGGAATCATAAATGTATCACCAGTTACAATAAAGCCTCGAATTTCGGAAAAAAACGGCGGATGCAAAGTTGTACGCCTATGTAGCTGAAAATAACTGTACCCACTATTCTGGTTTCATGAACCGCTTTCTTTACGAACAATTTTGTTTATTCAAACTAGAACATTGATATCGTTGTTAGAGCACACTATAAATACGGTCTTTCTATTGATGAAAAACCGAAGTTCGCAAAGTTATTCCCTCTAGATGTAACGATGTCGAATGTCGAATGAGTATAATATATAATGAAATGTGGATTATTTAATACTCAGTGAACTGTATTCGCGCGGTTCGGGGGCTTATTTAATTTGATTTGAGATCATTAAGAATCATGAAAAAATACAATAATTATATAACCTGGATTCTTTGAGGGCTGATGCTTGAGAATTCGCTTGCTATGCTCCGAAATCCAACTGGCCAGAGGTCCTGAGGTTTGTAGGGAAATTCTTTCATAGAGATCTTATAATTGTGTAATGACTCTGTCTGTCCGAGAGGTGGCGTTATAGGCGTCGCGTCATACTTTGAAGCAACCCTGGCGGATTTGAGAAAACCGCCCCGTTGCAGCAGAGTCACCTCTCCACGATAGTGTGAGAGAGTGTCTTAGTCAGGGATCGCTGGATTGCCTAACTGAAGAGTCCACCAGCGATCTCGAAACGAAGCACCGTAACCCCTAGAGAGAGGGCGCACCAGCCTCACCAAAGTTGTGACTGCGACGTTGGGCGGAAAGCTGCAACGTTGGAGAGCTGAAACTACTCACTGCCGTGCTCAACGTCACGGCTACTGGCGGGTTTATTGGACACCAGCGCCGATGGCACGCTGAGCCTAGCATTTCCGCCACCCCCAGTTTGCTTGCGCCAAATACCCCCCCCCACCCCTCAAGTATTACTTGCGCACTTCCTCCTTTGGTAGGTCGTCAGTGCTTGTGGAGGAGTGTGTAGTGTAGTAACTCTGTCTGCTCGAGAGGTGGTGTTACAATGGGTTCAATGGAGCCGCCACGTTGCAGCAGAGGCATCTCTCCACAATGGAGTGATCTCTCAGGCAGAGATCGTTGGATTGCCGAACTGAAGTCCATAACGATCTCGGGATGAAACACCATAATCCCTAAAGGGAGGGCGCACCTACTCAAAATAGACTCACCAAAATTGAATGGATTCAATTATGTCTCTTTCAATCCAGATAATGAGAAAATGAAAATGAAGTCGCACAACATTCCACGGTGGCAAAAATTCAAATTAACATAACCCAGTAAATTACTTGGAAACTGAGTACTATTTAAATAAAGGCTGGAAAACTTTAAAAATATTACAACGTTATTTATACCGAGAAAAAATCCGGCTTTCTGTCTTTGAATAAGTTCTTCTTACTTGATAAGAACGATTTACTAGAGTGACTTAATAAAACACAGTGGCGACAAGCGCGGTCTCGTTTTTGATTGGCTGAGCCTAAATATGGTGGCCTTCTGTTAACATTCCCCATTTACGTGATTTTTGGGATTTATTCAAATTGTTAGGCCCATTTTATTCAGTCACTGAAGTATTCTTCAGTTAAATAAATTCGTTCTATATACAATCAAATACTATCAGGCCCAATATTTTTTATTTTGACGTGTGTCAGTTCAGTTCAGTCAATTATATTCTTAAGTTTTATGGTTTATGATCCCCATTCGTCATTTCAGGCTTAATTGAACACTATGTTTAATAAACTCACTATATGATTTATTACATAAACCACAGTGGCGACAAGCGTGTTCTCGTTTTCGATTGGCTCAGTCTAAATATGGCGAATGGGGACATAGAACCATAAAACTTAAGAATACAATTGACATCTGTCGAAAAATTCATGAAAATCTAATGGAGGAGAATATGAACTCCTTAAATGGCGTTAACATGGATCGTTAAAGAATTATCCTTAGACAAAAAATATGATTATTAACCATTAAAATCCATAATTTGGAAATTTAGTGCTCATAATTTCGCTGTAGGGTCATCTTGGTCGATTTTTTGAGATATAATTTCACTCAGGAGCAGACGTTTTCAGAGGAATTTAAACCCTTTTCAATGTAGGGTTCTTGGTAATGATAAATTTTCACATGGACTTCACGGACACGGACACGGACAGTGTATTATGGCCAGACAAATTCAGCAAAAAACACTTTTGTGTCCGTAAAGTATAGAACAAATTCATTTTCAGCTAAACAGACCATTTCAAGAAATAATCCTGAAACACGTGATGAATTACTTTCGAGTAATAATGTCACCGTCATTTTCTTTAAATGAAAAAGTTTTGGTCTTTTTAAGCGCTCGTTTCCTGATCTCATGAGTTCTATAATTTTTGAATATTGAACCAAGAATGGTCTACAACGATAAGCTTCGACACATTAATGACGAATATGCCCCAATTTCATTTTGTTTTTGGAAATCCATGAATGATATAATTGTCGAACGAAAAGATCTAGAGACTTGAAATTCTTAATCTTATCACGTCGTCAGAAATAAAAAATAGGAAACAGAAATATTCAATATTTTCGATACTCTAGATTCGATCGGTTTGAGTTTTTGCGTATACACTGTGTCCGTAAAGTATGGAACAAATTCATTTTTAGCTAAACAGACCATTTCAAGAGATAATCCTGAAACACGTCGATTTTTATTTTAATTTACCGTATTTTGAAATAATAATCTAATATACAGGGTGAATTACTTTCAAGTAATGACGTCACCGTCATTTTTTTTTAATGGAACACCCCCATTTCGTCTCAATTTTCCGATTACTCTAGCTGAGCTGATTCCAAAAATTTATCACATGTTTATTTCAATGGGTACAGGGTGGACAAAAATACAATAGTTTTGTGTGTGCTCATAAAGTAACGCGTAACATTCTTGATTAGTTAATTTAACAATATTATCAAAAATACTTATTGTCTAGCGGCAATAAACAAATAATGACATTTCACAAAAAACTGGACGACTATGTTTTTTTTTAAATCGATAAAAAATTATTTCTTTCATATTCTGTCTGCTAGACCACAAAAGTACCAAACATGTTTGGAAACAGCTCATTTTTATTAATCTAAAAATGTAGCAAACTACAGGGTGTTATATTCAAAACCATTGCCGCTAGACAATAAGTATTTTGATAATATTGTCAATTTAACTAATAAAGAATGTTACGCGTTACACACAAAACTATTGTATTTTTGTCCACCCTGTGATAATTGGAATCAGCATGTGATACATTTTTGGAATCAGCTCAGCTAGAGTAATCGGAAAATTGACACAAAATGGGGGTGTTCCATTTTGAAAAAAACGTCGGTTACTCGAGAGTAATTCACCCTGTATATTAGATTATTATTTTAAAATACGGTAAATTAAAATGAAAAATCGACGTGTTTCAGTATTATTTCTTAAAATGGTCCGTTTAGGTAAAAATTAATTTGTTCCATACTTTACGGACACAGTATATATTCGAATTCAAGCTGATCGAATCTTTAAGTTGAGTAAACTGTTGTCATTGACCATTTCACCATTTCACATTCAATGAAAGAAAAAAAACCTTCGTGCGTGCTTCTAATTGGATCTAATTTCGATCGTTACGTGCCTAGTGCAATTTCATAAAATTGGTCGTATCCTCTTTATTAGGCAAAGAAAAATCCATAATACGGCTCTAAAAGTCAGCCATGTTGTCGCCGTCGACTATTTCCTGTCCTGAAGGGCTTTACTTAGATGTAGTTCACATTTCAGTTTTGGAAGAATTAACTTTCTAGTTTCATTTCTGTTGGTAAACTAGAAAATTTGAAAGTATTTTGAGAGAAAAATTCAAATTTTCGAAATGAATTTCGACAAATACTCCTAAAATTTGGAAAATGAGATGGAAGTGACTACACAATAAAAAATGCATGAATGCACTTGAAATGATGCTGCCATCATCAAACATTTTTCTTCTGAAATATTATATTATTATTATTCCCATCAAGTTGATTTGACAGGTAATGAGTAAATCTAATCGTACGTACTTTCCGGACTAGGCCGGGAAATGCTACTTTCTCAAAAAAAAGCGTCCGGGAAGTAAGCACTTCCCGGACGGTTGCCGAAAATAGTAATTTACGTAACAAGTCCGGAAAATAGGGTTTTTTTGGACGAATAGACAAAATTCCAGGACGAGCGTAAGCGAGTCCTGGAAGTCTGTGAGTCCAAAAAAAACATTTTCGGGCGTGTTGCGTACAATATTTTTTCGGCAACCATGTGAAATAACACTATCGCTGCTGCTTTCCATATTTTATTGCGATTGCGATAAATAAAACTTGCAAATTTTTGACAACTAATTTCATATGAACTGTCAGCCGTTATCTCGGTTGCTATGGATTCTACGATTCTTTTCCGGACTAGTCCGGGAAGTACATACTTTCCGGACTAGGCCGGACTACTTTCTCAGAGAAAAAGCGTCCGGGAAGTGAGCAAATATATTATATTCATTCTTCCATGTATCCAGATTTCTGGAAAAAGTAATACCGTCCCTCTAGAGCGGGCTCTGCGGTTTCATATTCTTCTGGTCAGTTTAGATTTTATAAAAAGCTTGAAAATTTGTTTTTTCTTTCAAGATTATCGAGTTAAACGATCGGATGATGCGAATGAATCATTATTTCAAATTCGAATGCACTCTCGCTCAACACTAGTTACTTTGATTCGAAAAAACCATCCGTGAAATTAGATGAAATTAAAAAAAATTATTCAATACATTTTTCTAGGAATCCAGATTTCTCGGGAAGAGTAGACAACTGCCGGCAGTTTCGAATATAAAAAAAAAAACATTTTGTTTTTTCTTTCTTTACGATGATCGAGTAAAACAATCGGATAATGCGGATGAAACAACATTTTGAATTCGAATACGCCCACGCCCTACACTAGTTTATTTGATAAAAAAAAATGAAGAATATTATAATATAACAGAATGTGGTGTTAAATGAAAAAAACTTGTTATATTTCTTAAGAAGGATAGGTTGGAAGTGAAGAAATGGAATAATCGTTTCTCGTATATTTTTTATTTCATTATGAGGAATCAAAATTCTGATTAGAGAATTGAAAAGAAAAATAATTCAAAAGCTGCCCTTAGTGGCAATAAAATTCGACAAAGTTAAGCAAAGCGAATGCCGACAAGCCTGATGAGTCCAGAGTCCATGTTTTTTTAGTATCAATACAATCTATATATTTCAGAGTATAATCTAAAGGGTGTTGTTTTTAGAGCTATAGAACTTTAAATTGCAATAAAACAACGATGGTTTATTCGATTGACATGAATTTTATTTATCCGCAAGATAATGTTGTGTCATTACATTTTAAATATGATTTTTGGCATATGACCGCCACGGCTGGCTCGGATGTAGTCCAATCCAGACGTCTAATTTTCAATGACTTTTTCCAACATTTGTGGCCGTATATCGGCAATAATACGGCGAATGTTGTCTTTCAAATGGTCAAGGGTTTGTGGCTTATCCGCATAGACCAATGACTTTACATAGCCCCACAGAAAGTATTTGTATTTGTATTTGTAATGTCTACAACGAGCATACAATATTTTAACCCATCAAAACATACATGGGGTGTCATTAAAGTATAAAATAGCAAAAGCTGAATAATACATCTATATACACTAGACGGTATGAAAGATTTAAATAAAACATTCGCAGACAAAGGGATATTATGTACAGTAATAGTATAAGACCATGGACATTTTTACATTTATGACAAACGGTTTAACATATAGGGTTTGTGAAATATTCGTCCAGTTCGTAGCAGGCTTTCTGCATCAGCTTCTTCTTGAGTACGTTCCTGAGTTTCTTTGTTTTTAATTTTTTGTAGTCTTCAGGTAACCTATTGTATATCTTTATCGCCAAGTAGTTGACACTGAGCTGCGTTGTTTTAAGCTTGTGGTGAGGAATGATGAGACTGTTTGCATTTCTGGTGTTGTATGCATGATTGAAATTATTTTAGAGGAGACTATCTTTATGGTCGTGGACGTAGTTGACACAGGAAAGTATAAAAAGAGATGTCAAGGTTAGTATACTCTCCTGTCTAAATAAAGGTCTGCAGCTGTCCGTATTTCTAGCATTGCATATAATACGCAAAGCACGCTTCTGCTTGATGAAGATCCTTCCTTTTCCAGTCATGTCTCCCCAGGCTAATACACCATACGATATAGCTGACTGTAAAAGACCAAAGTACGCCACTTTTGCCGCCTCCTTTCCAGCCATCTGCATCATCCTTCTTATGGCGAAGATACATTTTGAAAGATTCGCACTCAGTTCCTCTATGTGATATGAAAATTTCAGATCTGATTGTAGTTGGAAGCCGAGGAACTTCAGGTGCGTGGTTTCAGAGGATTTGGTCGAAAAACACAATGTCTGTGTTTTTTCAGGGTTCATTTTCATTTTGTTCGTGCTGAACCAGTGTTGAGCTTCCTCCAGCGTTGTTATATTTTTCTCTTCCAGGTTTTGTTGGTTATCAGCAACATCCAGGAAGCTGGCATCATCCACAAACATAACTGTGTCTTCTTGTTTCACATTTGCAGGCAGGTCATTTACATACACTAAGAAGAGTATCGGTCCCATAATCGAACCTTGGGGAACACCACATGTAACTAGCTCCCAGTTAGAATGTTCTTCTCCAACCTGAACCTGCTGGTACCTATTATGCAGATAGCTCCCGACCAAATCTAAAGTCACCCCTCTTATTCCGTAAAATTTCAACTTCTCTAGGAGCAACTGGTGGTCAATACTGTCGAATGCTTTGCTGAGGTCACATGATGACAGTTTACATTTTTTTCCCTCGTCCATGGCCTTTGCTATTTTCTGAAGAATTTCAGCGAGAGCTGTGGTAGTTGATTTTCCTGCTAGGAAGCCATGTTGTTGTTTGCTCCATATATTATGCTTTTTGAAGAAGCTTACCATTCTGTCTTTAACTGCATGTTCCAGAATTTTTGCAAGGGTGGGTTGTATAGAAATTGGTCGAAAGTTCTTCATTTCTTCTGGGTCACCACTTTTATATATCGGAATTACTCGGCTCCTCTTCAATTGGTCGGGAAAATATCCTTCCGACATACATCTTGATAATATAATGCTTAGTGGATGGGAAATATTGGGGATTATTTTTTCAAAATTTTTGTGGATATACCATATATATCTTTGGTGTTCTTATTTTTTACCCTTCTCACGATTTGTTCAATTTCATCCATTGTAATATCTCGCATATATATAGAATTTTCCGATCGTTTATGAGTTTTCTCGAATAGTTCCACAGGCTCTTGATTAGTGTTGACACAACTTCTGGATGTTTCTTTCCCTATATTCGCGAAGAATTTGTTCACCTCATTAGCTGTGTTTGTTGGTAGGGTTACTTTCATTTTGGACCCAGTTCCTTCCTTTATTATTGACCGAATCTCCTTTGTTTTGTTCTCGGCTTTCTCTATCCTCTGTAAATTTCCATTCCGGTTGATCTCTGTCAGTTTTTCCCTATATTTTTCTTTGTACAGATTGTATGCCTTTCTACTCACTTCATCCTTCTCCACTTCACATACGGTAGCCAACGCATCCAATGTTCTTCTAAGTTCGAGGACCTCTTTGCTTGTGTTAGCCTTATTTTTCCTTTTACTCATCCCATTCTTGACTTTTTTTTCAGTCTAGCGGTGTTAAATCACAAGATCTTGGAGGCCAATTCACAGGTCCAAAACGTGAAATTAGGCGGTCACCAAACGTGTCTTTCAATAAATCGATTGTGGCACGAGCTGTGTGGCATGCTGCGCCGTCTTGTTAGAACCACAGCTCCTGGATATAATGGTTGTTCAATTCAGGAATGAAAAAGTTAGTAATCATGGTTCTATACCGATCACCATTGACTGTAACGTTCTGGCCATCATCGTTTTTGAAGAAGTACGGACCAATGATTCCACCAGCCCATAAAGCGCACTAAATAGTCAGTTTTTCTATGTAAAGGTGTTTCGACATACTCTTGAGGATTAGCTCCACTCCAAATGCGGCAGTTTTGTTTGTTGACGTAGCCATTCAACCAGAAGTGCGCTTCATCGCTAAACAAAATAAAATGGACGTAGTGCACGATACGTATTCGGCACAGAACCATTATTTTCGAAATAAAGTTCCACTATTTGCAAGCGTTGTTCGGGCGTGAGTCTATTCATGCTGAATTGCCAAACCAAACTGAGAATAAATCACTTGACAGCTGTTGAATCGGTTGCCATCTTGAACAGTATTGCCAACTTAAAGTTATATACCTTGAAAAAAACACCCGTTATAATGCGGCACCTTTGATGGTTTTTGATGTTGATTATATTTTTCGGAATTCCTTCCTGTTGTTGCTGACTGAATTGAATCTCATTTGGTACTTTGAATTTCAACACATGTGATTTTGGTTGATCAAGCTTGAAATACCGCCCTTGAATTTTGTCGCCCTAGACGACCGCCTACCCCGGTTCCCCCCTAAATGGTCGATCAAACATGACGAAATGGGTACTCAAGTTCGCCTCAAAATAAGAACTTAATTTTCAACGCAGTTGGAGATCCTTTTCAATCCAAAAATAACTTTCAATCAATTCAGAATTTCTTCCACCCTACTGTTAACAATTAACCACAATTCTTCATACAACGTTCACGACATCTGAACATTCTGAACAATATTAATTAAAAACGAATGACTTTCAGAGAATTGAGGACACGAAAGCCACAAACTCCGTTTTCCGGTCACTTCGTATTTCAGTGGAAAACGACCGTTATTTTCCAAGTGACCGTTTTCTTTTTCTGGCCTGCACGAATGAAAAGGGTTTTATGTCGTGCCCATACCTATTATTTTCTGTCAAGGCCGCTTAAAACTGATAAAGTTTCATACGGCTTAATCCTTTATTGAACGGTTTCAAGGTGGAGTCTTGGTGAGTGAATGAGATTGGAATCTTCTCATTTCTGGAATACTTACAATGGGAATGAAGGTTGGTGCTCAATAAAGGACCATCCTTGATTAAGTATCACGAAGTGAACACGTCAGAAAAGATTCGAATGAATCATCAAAAATTTAATGTACCCTTATCCTTAACCGTTTTTTATGAAGAGATATTCATTTTGGTGGATGAATTGATGTAAAAATAGACGGAATTCGTGCAACCTCATACTACTATACAGGATGGCCACTTTTTCAATGGGATTGTATTGGTAACTTTTAAACCATAAGAGTTAGAAGGTCCGTCAAATGGAGAAAAAGTTGCATTCATAGAAGCATTGTCAAGCAGTTCAAACAAATCGAGATTATCAGGGCCGGTTATTGAGATATCAAAAGAATAGTAATTTACGTAACAAGTCCGGAAAATAGGGTTTTTTTGGACGAATAGACAAAATTCCAGGACGAGCGTAAGCGAGTCCTGGAAGTCTGTGAGTCCAAAAAAACCATTTTCGGGCGTGTTGCGTACAATATTTTTTCGGCAACCATGTAAAATAACACTATCGCTGCTGCTTTCTATATTTTATTGCGATTGCGATCAAAAAACATGCAAATTTTTGACAACTAATTTCATATGAACTGTCAGCCGTTATGTCGGTTGCTATGGATTCTATGAGTCTTTTCCGGCCTAGTCCGGGAAGTACGTACTTTCCGGACTAGGCCGGGAAATGATACTTTCTCAGAGAAAAAGCGTCCGGGAAGTGCTCACTTCCCGGACGGTTGCCGAAAAAAGTAAATTCTGTCATTTTGATTTTTCTTTTTTCCATCTTTATTTCAAATATTATCAAATAATGTTACAGGAATTCTTTATTCGACAGTAAAATATCCTCAATTTTACATAATCAGATTTAGTATTCAACGTTTCGTACTCTCTAGACCACCCTCAACCTCATTTTTTTCAATACGGACCTGCATATTTTGTGAAACTTTTCAAAATAACTTATAACGCTAAATTCAACGATATAACATACAATGTCATTCAAACTTGATATTCAGGTGATTTTGACTCTTATCCAAATTTCTTTGGGTCGGATCTGTATTACATTTAGGTACCTTCAGTTTAATTAGCAACATGCAATACATTTCGATGAGGAAATCAACTTACTCATCTTGAACTAAATGGAACATATCAGAATCAAATCAAGAAACAAGTAATAATTATTTACATATTTCCATTCAAAATAATTAAACGAATTATCATTTAATGGAAGAAAATTCGAATAATTATTTGAAAGTAAATGAAAATGAATGAAGTAAGTGTTCGAAATGTCCACCATTTTGTAAAATGCACTTAACGGTTCTGGAACCCATACTTCTTATACATTTGCCCATTTCGTCTTCTTGAATACCTTCCAATAAATTCTCAATCTTCTCGCGAGAAATCACTATTGTTGGATTTGTCATTTGTTCCTTTGAAACAAATTACAGAATCGAACTTTATTTTGATATCATTACGATATAAGTTTTGCAAGGCTTGGTATTCAAATTTAAAATCATTGTATTCGCGTCTCTTGACTATTTTATTAACAGCAGTTTTCGACAAATTGCATTCACTACAGATCCGACCCATAGAAAATTGGATAAGGGTCAAAATCACCTGGAAATCAACTTTGAATGACATTGTATGATATATCGTTGAATTCAGCGTTAAAAGTTATTTAAAAAAGTGTCATAAAATATACAGGTCCGTATTGAAAAAAATGAGGTTGAGGGTGGCCCAGAGAGCACGAAACGTTGGATACGAAATCTGATTACGTCAAATTGAGAACAATTTACTGTCGAATAAAAAATTCGTGTAACATTTTTTGAGAATATTTGAAATAAAGTGGGAAATAAAGAAAAATCAAAATGACAGAATTTACTTTTCTTATGATATCTCAATAACCGGCCCTGATAATCTCGATTTGTTTGAACTGCTTGATAATGCTTCTATGCATGCAACTTTTTCTCCAATTGACCGACCTCCCAACTCTTATGGTTTAAAAGTTACCAATACAATCCCATTGAAAAAGTGGCCACCCTGTATAAATTCACCTCAAACAAAAAAAGAAAACCAAACAATATCAAGGAATATGAATACATATAGTAAAGCAGGAGGAACAGATATCTCTATATATTACGCAAATTTATAAGAAAAAATGAGCGTGAGTGATAATAAAGAAATAAAATACCAAAAAAAATTAGAGCAACCTCTTCTTTAATTTGGCCATTGCTTTCATCTATCTTATTTTCATCTTTTCTTTCTGCGGGTGGAGCAGATTCTTCAGATATCTTTTAATTATTGAAGTATTGATTACGGTAACTAGAATTCATGAATTTGTGAATTTTCAGGAATGTCACTTTTGATGATTTGAAATATTTATTGCGATAACAAGACATAATAAAACATTTCATTCTCTACCGCGATTATGGTTTCGGATTGATATCTGTAAATTTTGAGAATATATTGCATCTACAGGGTAAATCTTGTATCTTTGTAGAAAATATTTGTGTGAATCGTAGATGTTTTCAAAATGATTTTCCATTAAATTTCTTCGGATTTTTTTCACACCATTTTAATTCAAGCATCACTTTTCATGTTTTGGTCCTCACGAAACGGTCAAGATTTCGCCTTTAATTTTCGGGCTGACATTTATAATCAATAGATAACATACTAATTATTATAAAGACGAATACAAGTATCTGATTTTTCATGGAAATTAGATAACGAAAATTGGTAGCAAATTTGTAAAAATTATATTTCTGAAACCAATATACCTCATCTAACACCGACATTCCGTAAGTCGGTTGGTCTATTTACGGAGCACCCTGTATAATATTTAACAATCACTTGTGTCATTCGGTTCATGGAATGATGAAGCACCTTCAATAATTTCAATCATATTAGGCTATTTGAAAAGTCCCCGGTCTGATGCACATATGACGGTGCTAGTATCAAATCCATATAATTTTTAGTTAGTACCAACTTTCACACGATACGTGTCAAAATTTGAAAGCAGTCCAACCATTAGTTCGTGAGTAGCTACTTTTGTTATTTGAAAAAAGATGGAAAAAAAGAATTTCGTGTGCTGATAAAATATTGCTTTTTGAAGGGAACAAATACAGTTGAAGCTAAATCTTGGCTTAATGAAGAGTTTCCGGGGTCTGCTCCAGGAAAATCAATCATTATTGATTGGTAAGCTGAGTTAAACGTGGTGAAATGAGCACCGAAGACGGCGAACGCAGTGGACGCCCAAAAGAGGCTGTCACCGACGAAAAAATCAATAAAGTTCACAAAATAATTTTGAATGATCGTAAAGTGAAGTAGATCGAGATAGCAGACATTCTGAAGACATCATCTGAACGTGTACATTATATCATTCACGAATATTTGTAGATACATGAGGAAGCTGTGTGCAAAATGGGTGCCGTGCGAGCTCACAATCGATCAAAAGCAACAACGTATTAATGATTCTGAGCAGTGTTCGAAGCGGTTTAAATGCAATAAACCTGAATTTTTGCGTCGATATGTGACAATGGATGAAAGATGGCTCCATCATTTCACTCCGGAGTAAAATCGACAGTCAGCTGAGTGGACTGCACAGGATGAACCGAATCCAAAGAGGGGAAAAACACAGCAGTCAGCTGGCAAGGTTATGGCATCAGTATTTTGGGATGCCCAAGGTATCATATTCATTGATTACCTACCTCCGAAAGGGCCAGACCATCTACAGCGATTATGATATAGCGTTATTGGGTAGGTTAAAGGAAGAAATCGTAAGAAAACGGCCCCATTTAAAAAAAAAAGGTGCTATTTCATCACGACAATGCGCCATGTCACAAATCAATGAAAACAATGGAAAACTTGCATGAATTGGTCTTCGAATTGCTTCTGCACCCATCGAATCCGCCAGATCTGGTCCCATCGACTTTATCCTGTTCTCAGACCTCAAAATAATGCTCGCTGGAAAGAAATTCAGCGCCAATGAAAAAGTAATCTCTGAAACTGAGGCCTATTTTGAAGCGAAAGACAAATCGTACTACAAAAATGGTATCGAAAAGTTGGAAGATCGCTATAATCGCCCTCGAAGGCAACTATGTTGAATAATAAATAAAATCGAATTTTGCCAAAAAAATGTGTTTTTCTATGGAAGACCGGGTACTTTTCAATTGGCCTTAATCTCTTTGATGTTGTAAATATATAACACTGGGCCACATCTTGATGTGGTCCAGTTCCATATTTTTTGTGCATATGAATAAACTCATAAGAATTCTATAATTCACTTCCTGATAATAACTTGAAAAATGATCAAGAGAAACTATCTGGCTATAACGACTCCACATCAGTCTAATGGAAATCACAGGAAATTTCACATAATATAAACATAAGTTTAATGAAAAATGATTTTAAGAAGGATTACCACTGCGTAGCATTCCGCGTATTAATCAAAAATTACATAGATACCCTTTGATTCGCTTTCTGGCGCTCCTGTCATGACCATAATTCTGTACGGTATACGACGTGTACATTCTCTTTATGAAAAAAAATAGTTTTACCTCTTTTGTAATGGGTGGATTGTTCTCTTTTGTAATGATTCTTTCACAAATATTAAAAAAAAAATATCAGTGCTTCGTACATTTACCATCAATTTTTATGCGAAAAACAAAAGCCAACATTTTTTTCTATTCGCAAATTGAAAATATTATCATTCTACAATGTAGATTATTGTGTAAACAAATTATGTGAATATCCCATAAAAATCGGTTGGTTGTAAGGGTAAAAATCTATCATTTCGTTTTGAACTCCTAAATTCTTTTATACTAGAAAGATTTCAAAGGTTTTTTCAATAATAAATCAAAAGCCTTAATCTAACACCAAACTGTGGTTAATCCATTTATGAAAATAACAAGTTGTTTCAGTGATTAACATATAACTGTTACATGTTTTTGTAATAGACAGATGGTTTCCACTGCTTCATTTTTTGTACATATTTGATTTACAATTTATGATATTCTGTGAGAAATTTAAGAAATCATAAACTATTATGTATGTAACATTTGCATTTTTACGTACCTACTTATTCTATCTTCTTTGCATGTAACATTTACTATATCGAATCACATATCGACCAAAGAAACGTATTGTTATATCACGAATAACATAAATTCATAATACTGTTTAATGCTTAAAGCAGTTTATAAGTTCATAGATCGATCTTTTTAGATAAGAGAAATAGGTCAGAATGAGAGATCTCCTCCAAAGTTGTGTTGAATTACATTTGTTGTAGACAGTCTGTCGTTTGGCAGAAGCTCCGGTTCAAATTTACATGAAGGGCGATCATGTAACGAAGAAAAATGAAAAAACTTCGGAGCAGCGAAATTCATTCAGTTTCAATCTTGAAAGTTCCATATTTTCAGAACATTGTTTTCAAAGGAGTGGGAGTAATGGTGTTGTTTTTCTTGATATTCTATTCCATTTCGTCCGAATCGATCGATCGTAAAATAAGCAGTCCTATTTAGGTCATTTAGTCAATTGGTTTTTGAATATAAGTGGAAAGGTGTTGAAATTGTACCTATCATAACTACACTGATCAACAATTGCTAGGGATCACTTATGAACTTCTCTTCATTTGTATTTTTTTCAAGTTATCTCGTGAATATCTGTACATTATATGTTCTCTAAGGAAAAAGTAAAATGTTTTGAGTTGATTATATCAAAGTCTTCCTCACTTCATCGGCTCTTGTTCACAAAATCGATTATTATCTGTAGGCTGTTACAGGTGGAGTGAAAAGCAATGTAGTATTTGTTATTAAATCTGTTTTTTCTCTCGTTCAAACACATAAGGTGACAATAATTGAAGAAATGAGAACAATATCAGCATATCAGTCATGCCGAGAAGATGTTTGGCTCCTGTGCAACTGGACGAAATCATACGGTGGATACAGGAAGGTTTGTCCCAGCGAGAAGTGTCCCGGCGGTTGAATGTTTCGCAAAGTGTCGTGAGTCGGGCTTGGAATAGGTTCATCCAAAACGACTCAGTAGCTTATGTTCATGGGGGAGGTCGGTAGCGCAGTACAACAGCTGCCCAAGATCGTCTTTTGATCCTCAATGCTAGGAGAAATCCCACTTACCCGGCGTCGCGGCTCAATAGATCACTGAGAGTTGCAACAGGAGTTCTAATATTTAGAACCAGAATGTAAGACGACGACTACATGTTCATTGTTTGAGAGCACGTAGGAGTGTACAACATCCCCGTTTGAATAGGGAACACCGGGTTCATCGACGGCAATGGGCTGAGGAGCACCGCAATTGGACACTTGAAGATTGGAGCCGATGTTTATTTACGGATGAGTCTAGATTTCGTTTGGTCAACTCCGATGGACGTAATCTTGCTTGGAGGGAAAGAGGTCGAAGGTATGCAGAACAGTTATGGTACCCACAACAGCTTTTGGCGGAGGTTCTATATGTGTATGGGGATGCATTTGTTTGAACCAACGCACAGAGTTGGTTGTTCTGCAGAACACCACCATGACCAGCCAGAGATATCACGATATGATTATTGAACCCATAATTGTTCCGTTTGCGGCTGCCGTGGGCGAGAATTTCATTTTAATTGACGATAATGCCCGTCCACACCGTTGTCGTCTGGTTAATAAAGCGCTAGAAACTCATGCTATTGATAGGATGGACTGGCCAGCTCGCTCTCCAGACATGAATTGCATCGAACATGTCTGGTCTGAGATGTCTAGACAATTGTCAACCTTAGAACAACCGATCAATAACCTGGAGGACCTTTCTAACGCTTTACGGGATATTTGGACGAATTTGCCCCAAAATTTTATAAATCGTTTGATCGAAAGTATGCCTCGTAGGGTAGAATGCTTGAGACGAGCTCGTGGCGGAACAACTAGGTACTAGCTTAACCGGAACCTCAGCCTTCTTGTGGTTTCATCATAAAATTTTTATGTTATTCAAACACAGAATTTTGAGTGTTCATAATAAAGTCTTTTTTTCTCTCCAACTTTCCATTTTTTCATTCTTTTCTCAGGTGAACCATATTATCAACTGAAAATACTCTGATATCTGACTAAATTTATAATCTTGGAGCGAATATTTCAGAAATGAATTTAGAACAAGTAAGTGATCCCTATCAATTGTTGAGCAGTGTATATCTTTCTTGAAAGAATATAATGAAATTTTAATGAATAGGAAGCAGTTATTAATGAAAATAAGTGGTTCGAAAACAAGAAACTTTTAAAATTTTGCTTCCGGGTCTATTGGAATCAGAGGATAGTTTGAAATCTTTCGAAACGAAAAATAATGTTGTATTCATTCCGTTGATTCATAATTTGTTGAAAAATCAGTTGAAATTGAATCGAAATTAATATCCCAAAAAATGATAATGAGTTAGTGTTTGTTTCCTCGCTTTCGTGAAGAGATATTTTACGAAATAAATTAATTAACAAGTATGTTTTATACGGGGTGTTCCATCTCGGACGAGCCACCCTGTATATTTCTTATCCCATAGTGATTGGAAAAATTTCCTGAAACACGTCGAATAATTTTTGGTGAACATTTTTCGCCCTGAGAGGGGCGCTTCAGCCCCTCAAAATTGAATAGGGGAGGGGGGTTGAGTGATACATCATTTGAAAGGTCTTGGAAGCCTTTTTACATCGGTGTATGAGAACCGTAATTATAATGAACTATTTTCGCCAAATATCAATTTTTATCTCAAATGAGCCACCTCGGATAGTTTGGTTAGTTTTACAATGTGCATCCCATTTTGGGTGAGACTGCCAGGATTCTCGCTTGTTATTCAAGATAGAGCCTTGCGGTTTTCACGTTCCTGTCCTACTTTTTCGTGAAACTCAAGTTGGTCTAATCAGATTTTGCATAACTGTTTCCGTTCAAGAGATACAGGGTGATTTTGGAAATTGATACTTTTCGGACCCCTCTCTTATCTCCGAAGTAATTAGAAATAATGCTGAGGTGAAAACTACGTCTGAATCAGAATTTTGCCTAGAATCCAGTGGCGTACTAACTTTTTTTTTCGGGGTATGGTTTTGAAGATTCAACAGAAACCTATATTTTTTTCAATGGAACACCCTATATATAATAATAATTATATATAATAAATATAATTTTCATTTGTGATTTTTATTTATAGTAGAGTAAGCAAACAAATATAATACACTCATCACTAATATGAAAAACAAAACGTAGGTACCTACCTAATAGCAACAAATGAATAATAAAAAAATTCATAGCATAATATCTTACAGATTAAACTGTTCAAATTGCTGTCCATTTTCCCTAATACATATAATTTACTACAGTAAAAGACATAACAGTCTCGAAGAACTTCGTGCATCAACAGAGGCAGTTTTCCAGGATTTACAAAACCGCTCTTTTATAATATCAAATGCACTCAGGCGTGTTGAAAAGTTTTGTCAATTATGTATTAGAGGAAAATGGACAGTAATTTGAACAGTTTGTGAGATATCATGCAATGTTTTTGAATTTTTGTATTATTTATTTGTTGCTATTAGGTAGGTACCTACGTTTTGTTTTTCATGTTAGTGATGAGTGTATTATCTTTGTTTGCTCACTCTACTATTTATAAAAATCACAAATTAAAATTATCCAATTGAACCTTTTTTTCATATGGGAAATCCATTGCTCATTAACAAAAAATCATCATTATTTGATGTTTTAGTGTTTTTTTAACATTTCTGACCATTCTACGTATATAGTATCATACATCATTTTGAAGGGAAAAAAATAACGAATTCAACGAAGTAATGTATTATAGGGTGTTCCATTAAAAAAAATATAGGTTTGTGTTGAATCTTCAAAACCATACCCCGAAAAAAAATTGAGTACGCCACTGGTTTCTACGCAAAATTCTGATTCAGACGTAGTTTCCACCTCAGCATTATTTCTAATAACTTCGAAGATAAAGGAGGGGTCCGAAAAGTATCAATTTCCAAAATCAACCTATATCTCTTGAACGGAAACAGTTATGCAAAATCTGATCAGACCAACTTGAGTTTCACGAAAAAGTAGGATAGGAACGTGAAAACCGCAAGGCTCTATCTTAAATAACAAGCGAGAAACCTGGCAGTCTCACCCAAAATGGGATGCACTGTACAAGCCCCTTTTCATCAAGCCCTTTTCACAAACTTGAAAAAAATTATTATTTTACATCTGGACTCAAAATCTCAACCCGATGGATTTTGGTTTTACTGAGACATTAATTTTTTTCCGATATTCATTTTTAACTTGGTTTCTGGATAATTTTAAAACTATGAATTTAATCTGGTGACATGATCAACATGAAATATAAAACTGTTATTTAACATCTAACGCAAAATTCTATTTCCATAAAATTCATAGTTTTAAAATTATACGGAAACCAAAATTTCTAACGGCCATGGCCTACTAGGGAAGTTTCGTTCGTGATTTATTGTGTTTATGGACGGCCGGACGGACATAATTGAAATTAAGGAAGAATTCGTCATCAGTGAGTTGTTGGTTCCAGGCTCAAAATTCAAAAACTATCGTGATGAATGATTAGGGATTCACGGCTTGGTTTGATTTTCAAGCTACTTGGCTTGAGCTTGACTTGATTTCAAGTCAAGTAGTAGTTTTTCAATCCCAAGTCAAGTATTTATTTATCGAGTACTTGAATCATATCATTCTACTTGATTTTTATCGATTTTATTGTATAGTATCACATCAATAAAAAAAAGATGAAATGAGAAGGAAAATATCAACTTCTTTTGAATAGGAACATAAATTAAATCACTATATATATAGTGAAGCCTGGAGGTTTCTCAATATTAAGAAACTTTATTTTTTTATTATTTTTTATTTTGTTATGATATCATAACAAAATAAAAAATAATAAAAAAATAAAGTTTCTTAATATTGAGAAACCTCCAGGCTTTGTTTGATCTCATAATTTTTCATCCAGGAACTAAGGCACATGAGACATCTTATAGATTTGTCCCCTAACCAATTTCGGGTTTTTGTAACTGTAAGAGCAACTCTGGAAAATTGTCTTTCAACAGGAGCTGAAGATGCTGGCGTTGATAAAAAATCCTCGGCAATTACATATATGTAATTTTTCACGAGCTTGATTATCAAGTCAAGAAGTTGATTAAATCAACTTGGCTTGATGAAACTCTACAAATGATATTGTGCTCTGTTTGGGGATCGAGTTCTCAAAAACTTACACTCCAACACACTTCTAAAAATGCCAGTAATAGTCAAGAAGCAAGAACGAAAAGATCATATCGAATGTTAAATTTTCCAAAATGTTTCCTTACTTGAGCCAATACAAAATTTCTTCGTAACATATTTAAGTCGCAAAATTCAAGGTTTCGTTGCGACATATTGTTCAAATATAAAATGCTGGCCCGTTGCACAGGATAAATTTCGCCTCGTACTATTTTTATTGTAATGACGACGAGAGAAATCGTGTGACTAAAAAAACTACGATAATGTGTGATAGGTTAATTCGAGATCACTTTTCCGATGGAATTCAGTGGCACTAAATTGTACTATTCTGTTACTCATTTCCTACGACGAATTCTTTGAATCCATATTTTATTCAGTGTTATACCGGGTGATTCAAATGTCTGGAAATGTGAATTTATTCCGCCCACAGGTGGAAAATCGAAATTTTGATAGTGGGATATTTAGTAATTTCGCCGTTAAATCGAATGGGCTCATCAGATTTTGGACCCAAAAGGGCCTCATACGAGATATGAGGCCCTACTTTGAAATTTCAAATGCAAACAAATTTTCTTTATTGAAAATTCGGATTCAGCGGGAGATTTTACCTACATCCGAATTGGTTGAAACCTAAGTTTTTTTTTTGCCCTGTGCAGCGTTTTTTGTTAAAATATCCGCAGGCGTTCATTCAAGTCAGGATCCAAAAATTCATAATCCGATACTTGAATCGATTGAGCCAATCAGATTTTGGGTGCAAAAGGGCCTTTTACGAAATAAGATGCCCAACTTTGAAATCTGCTATAAAAAAGGTGGGTTTGCATTTAAAATTTCAAAATTAGACCTCTTATCTCGTGAAAGGCCCTTCTGCACCCAAAATGTGATTTGCTCAATCGATTCAACGAGAAAAATTACTAAGAACCTCAGTATGGGAATATGAATTTTTAAATCTGGATTTGAATGGACGCCCCCGGATGTTTGAACAAAAAATGCTGCATAGGGCCCAAAAATGGACGAAAAAATTCTGGTTTTAACCAATTCGGATGTAAATTTGCAATAAAAAAGATGGGTTTGCATTTGAAATTTCAAAGTTGGGCCCCATATTTCGTATAAGGTCCTTTTGAGTCCGAAATCTGATGGGCTCATTCGATTCCTCGTGCGAAATTACTAAAGACCCCAGTATCAGAATTCCGATCAAATACAATACAAATCAAACAATTACAGAGCCGCCGCTGATAAAATTTTTAGATATTTTATCGTCATTAGTTGAAGCTGGTATTCTTTGTGTACTCTCATCTTGATAGGCCGATTGAAAAGTCCGCGGTCTACCATAGTAAAACACATTTTTCTGGCAAAATTCGATTTTATCATTCAACATAGTTGCCTTCGAAGGCGATACAGCGATTATAGCAATCTTCCATCTTTCCATCTTTCGATACCATTTTTGTAGTATGATTTGTCTTTCGCTTCAAAATAGGCCTCAGTTTCGGCGATTACTTCTTCAATGGAACTAAATTCCTTTCCAGCGAGCATTCTTTTGAGGTCTGAGAAAAGGAAAAAGACGCCGGGGCCAGATCTGGCGAATACGGTGGATACAGAAGCAATTCGAAGTGAAAATAATGCAATTTTGCCATTGTTTTCATTGATTTGTGACTCGGCGCATTGTCTTGATGTACCATCAACTTTTTTTTTTAAATGGGGCCGTTTTTTAACAATTTCATCCTTTAAACGATCGAATAACGCTGTATAATGATCGCCGTTGATGGTTTGGCCCTTTTGGAGGTAATCAATGAATATCATACCTTGCGCATCTCAGAATACTGGAGCCATAACCTTGCCAGCTGACTGTTGTGTTTTTCTTTTTTTTCGCTTTGGATTCGGTTCATCGTGGTAGTCCACTCAGCTGACTGTCGATTGGACTCCGGAGTGAAATGATGGAGCCATGATTCATTCATTGTCTCTCTCTCTTTACAATTGTCAAATATCGACGCAAAAATTCAGGTTTATTGCACTTAAAAAGCTTCAAACATCGCTCAGAGTCATTAACACGTTGTTGCTTTTGATCGATTGTGAGTTCGCGCGGCACCCATTTTGCACACAGCTTTCTCATAAATAAATATTCGTGAATGATATGATGTACACGTTCAGACGATATCTTCACAATGTCTGCTATCTCGATTAACTTCATTTTACGGTTATTCAAAACTATGTTGTGAACTTTTTTGATTTTTGCGTCCACTGCGTTCGCCGTCTTCGGTGTTCATTTCACCACGTTAAAACTCAGCATACCAATCAATAATGATTGATTTTCCTGGTGCAGACCCCGGCAAATCTTAATGAAACCAAGATTTTGCTTCAACTGTATTCCTTCAAAAAGCAATATTTTATTAGCACACGAAATTCTCTTATCATCTTTTTTTCAAATAACTGAAGTAGCTACACTCAAAACGCAGTATCTCACAAACTAATGCTCGGACTGCTGTCAAATTTTTAGACGTATCGTCATGTCAGTGTGACTTTTCTGGTAGTTTTCTCTCTCATCTTAGGCGTAAGAGGGTTATTACGGACATAAATCCTCATTGATTAGAAAAAATTTCAAAAAATTGTAAGTAACAATTTAAAAATAAAATTATAAAAACCTGAAAGATTCTGCTTTTTCAAGTTGGGGGTGAACGCCCTCCCATAAGTCAACTCTAGTTATGCCACTGGTGGCGATAGCTTTAGTCATCTAGGAGCTCGGGGAACCCCCTTATTCTGTCTAAGCTCGCAAAAACTTATAGAAATATATGACATGCGACTCGTGCGTATCAAGCTCAAGTGTTTTCAAGTAGTTTGATATCAAGTCAAGCAATAAATATCTTAAATCAAGTCAAGTTCAAGTATGTAATTTTTCAAGTGAAATAGTAGATCAAAATATCAAGCTACTTGGCTTGATGAATCCCTAGCTACGGCAACAGTTGCACCACCATATCCTTTTTATGAAAGTTTCCATGACCAATTCGTACATTTGCGGCTGTATGTTCTTTGTCACTTCACAAATTCCATTTTTAATGTATTGAATCGATATTGTTGCATTGACATAAACCTTACCTTTCACATGGCCCCAAAGAAAAAAAGTCTAAAGGTGTTAAATCAAAAGATCTCGTTGACCAATTTTGATCACCTCTTAAAGAAATAACGTGGCCAGAAATTATCAATCTAACTAGCTTGATGAATCCCTACACATCGTATTTTCATTCTAACCTTGACACAGAATATACTTATGGAAAAATAGACCACCAATGAAAACAACTAACCTAATGAATTAGCATCACTTCTCAAAAATAATATTATTTTTATTCTTAATATATTTATTAAGAGGTAACTATATAGGGTAAAAAAGGAAAAATGACACTGCGGGATTCAAGACGCAATTCGATAATTCGCGTTTTTGGTACACGCAGCGCCGGTTGCCCAAGACAGGTGCATACAAACGGTTTACTTTTGCCGTTCGAAAAAAATCATTTTGAGAGTGAGATAAACTTACAAGATATTTGGTGATATATAGTTGGTAAGTACCTGAAAAGATTGCAAGGTGTTTAGTTTGATCCACTATTAATTAGAAATCCGCTAAAAGTCGACGTTCTGACGAATTTAATTTGAAGTTGGGTTATTATAAAAGCTTATTCACTAAGCTAATTCTATCTTTCGAAATTTTTTATAACCTAAATAGGTGTGTCATCTATCCCATAGGTTTGGGACAGATGACGCATAATAGTTTTTTATTTTCAGACCCAAAATACCGACTTTTTACTCTATTTTCAAAAAGAAATCCCACTTTGAGCATTCGAAAGGCCAAATATGTATCCATGTCCCGAGCTGAAGGTATGAACAAAGAAGGGCGCATAAATATTTTGAGCTTTTGTCTGTACAAAACTTGACTGGTTGCAGATAAAAAAGATTGGTAAGGGAAAAAGTAGGAAACCGTAAGAAGAATGAAATGTCCGAAAAAATAATTAGAAAAACATCACAAAAGACATCAGAAAAAACATACCCAAGAAGTTGATGACAAACAACCTTGCTAGAATAAAACGTGTTAAACGACGTTTGGTAAGTTCTTCCTCTGAAGAAATTGGTGCGATGGAAAACGATTCCATAGACGACAAAACTTTTGACGAAAATGAATGCTTAGGTTGCTTGGAGCACTACGAAAATAGTGAAAATACCAAATCTACAGTGGAATGGATTCAGTACGTGGAGTGACGCAGGTGGCTTTATGACACGTGGAAATCCTTTAAAAACTACTGTATACCCTGTGGGAATAAAACAATTGCTCAAATGTGAGCATGTTTTGTTGAGCCCCTTGAGCTATCTCTCTCAAACCCAATGCGTCGTCTCACCCATGGGAATTTTGTATTTTATTTTTGAAAAATGTTTGAGATTTTTTCATGTTGATGTTCAATTCAATTCAATTCAATTTTATTCAATTCAATTCTGTTCATCAATATATACAATAGATTGAAGGTTAAAACTGGATTGCCAATTTATAGAGTATGCAGTCTAAGCCAGGCTTGTATACTGCCAATACTCTCGCAAAAACAAGTAATGAACATTCCCTGCATACTAACCACTAATATTCAAATAAACAAACTGATATGTAGAAAAAAAATTCAAGCCTGCATACATAATCAATAACAAAACAAAATAAGATAACACTATGAAAAAAAAAACAATTTAAACCAAGTTATGATGAAAGAACTACCTCGAATCTACTAGAATTCACTATAATATATGAACGGAGCGTATTTCTGAATGACTTACTCTTTACATCAGCTGATGCATTCAGCTCATAGGGAAGAATGTTATAGAATTTGGGGCCATGATAACAGAGGCTTTTCTGCGATTGTTTTTTATTGAACTTCGGAACGAAAAGGTCTCCACGTAAAATATGTCGTGTCTGAAATATGTGATTAATGAATTTCTTTTCTGATTTTATTTGATACAAAATCACTTCATATATGTATAGCAGTTTGATACTTAATTGTCCAGATTCCACGTAAAGTTTCTCCGTTCTAAACATTCTACCCAATTTTAATATTATCTTCAGTATCGTTTTATGGACAACATCAAGGCAACCCATATTATTTGTACATATACTACCCCAAACAACAACTCCATACCTCAAGATGGAAAGAACAATTGCCTCATATATTTTAAAACATTCTTTAGGGGAGAGAACATACCTGATATTGTAGAAAATATAAAAGAGTTTCTTGAGCCGTTTGACTAGATAGAAAGCGTGTTCGCTCCATCTCAAATGCTGATCAATAGTAACACCGAGATACTTCATTGAAACAGTTTTCTCAATCACAGGATATTCACAACCCAGCTGACTACATTGATCCTTATGAAGGTGTATTAACCGATACTGCGGCTGATCTGGCTCCCTAAGTGAAAATGTCATGAATTTGGTTTTACATAAATTCAAACTCAACAAGCAGTGTGACAATAATCTGTGAATTTTCCTCAAACCTTTCACCGCACATCGCCGATTGTTATTGTTATAATATAAAAGAAAAATAACCGTAGAATTATTTATGATTTTAGGATCACGATCAGTTCAAAACAGTAGATTTCCGGCGCATTTTACAAAAAGTGCGTCATCTCTCCCTGTTTTTCTATACTATTGAAACTTCCCACAAAATCGCGTAAGCATAAACCGAATTCTCAACAAGCCCATCAGAAACTAATATATCCCGCAATTGGGAAGAAAAGCAATTTCCTGACCTGTTACTCTACCAGGTTCATTCCATTCCAAATCAATTTCTGGTTAAAACCCTCGTGTCGTCTCACAGCCGGACAGGCTCGCGGTGTTCCACCAATCACTGGCCGATTAGGGAGAATTCGCTCGCGAGAGAGCGGAAACGACGTCGAATTCTCGAATTTTCGCACTTTCACCGCACGAGCCACGCGATTCGACCGGATCGAACTGAAAGAGCTTAATATCGCGTGTTAGTTATGATTCGCGACGCCAAAAATTACATTATGAACACTGACATATCTTCCTTGGACTGGCGCCTACAATTCGACTCGCCAGGACCGTGTTCAGCTGGCCTATCAAAATTGTTGAAGATGTTCAAGTGTTAGATATACAGGGTGGCCACTTTTTCAATGGGATTGTATTGGTAACTTTCAAACCATAAGAGTTAGAAGGTCGGTCAAATGGAGAAAAAGTTGCATGCATAGAAGCATTATCAAGCAGTTCAAAGAAATCGAGATTATCAGGTCCGGTTATCGAGATATCATAAGAAAAGTAAATTCTGTCATTTTGATTTTTCTTTCTTTTCCACTTAATTTCAAATATTATCAAAAAATGTTACAGGAATTCTTTATTCGACAGTAAAATATCCTCAATTTTACGTAATCAGATTTCGTATCCAACGTTTCGTACTCTCTAGACCACCCTCAACCTCATTTTTTTCAATACGGACCTGCAAATTTTATGACACTTTTCAAAATGACTTTCAACGCTAAATTCAACGATATATCATACAATGTCATTCAAACTTGATATTCTGGTGATTTTGACCCTTATCCAAATTTCTTTTGGTCGGATCTGTATTACATTTTGGTACCTTTAGTTTAATTAACAACATGCAATACATTTCGATGAGAAAATCAACTTACTCATCTTGAACTAAATGGAACACATCAGAATCAAATCAAGAAACAAGTAATAATTATTTACATATTTCAATTCATAATAATTAAACGAATTATCATTTAATGAAATAAAAATCGAATGATTACTCGAACGTAAATAAAAATGGATGAAGTAAGTGTTCGAAATGTCCACCATTTTGTAAAATGCACTTAACGGTTCTGGAACCCATACTTCTTATACATTTGCTTATTTCGTCTTCTTGAATACCTTTTAATACATTCTCAATCTTCTCGCGAGAAATCACTATTGTTGGATTTGTCATTTGTTCCGTTGAAACAAATTACAGAATCGAACTTTATTTTGATATCATTACGATATAAGTCTTGCAAGGCTTGGTATGCAAATTTAAAATCATTTTATTCGCGTCTCTTGACTATTTTATAAACAGCAGTTTTTGATTATTTGCATTCACTACAGATCCGACCCAAAGAAAATTGGATAAGGGTCAAAATCAGCTGAAAATCAACTTTGAATGACATTGTATGATATATAGTTGAATTCAGCGTTAAAAGTTATTTCCAAAAGTGTCATAAAATATACGGGTCCGTATTGACAAAAATGAGGTTGAGTTTGGCCCAGAGAGCACGAAACGTTGGATACGAAATCTGATTACATCAAATTGAGAACAATTTACATTCGAATAAAAAATTCCTGTTACATTTTTTGATAATATTTGAAATAAAGTGGGAAAAAAAGAAAAATCAAAATGACAGAATTTACTTTTCTTATGATATCTCGATAACAGGACCTGATAATCTCGATTTGTTTGAACTGCTTGATAATGCTTTCATGCATGCAACTTTTTCTCCATTTGACCGACCTTCTAACTCTTATGGTTTAAAAGTTACCAATACAATCCCATTCCAAAAGTGGCCACCCTATAGTTTATCACATAATATAGCAAACTTTCGAGGAAAACTGATCGACTAAAAGTCTTTCAAATTAATTAATGCGATTAGAATCTTTTCCGTCAGAACCTAGCTATATTTAATTCAATAAATCCTAAAGAATTACATCGTCTGAATAGGTTATGGGCCCTCTATTTGCACACCTGTTTCGACTCCCATAGAAACAGATTCGGAGATCCTCAAATCAGGGTAAGTTACTAATGGTACTATTTTTTCCTACTGACAAGCAGAAGGTGCATTGATGTACCCAAGCGCGGTCCCAGGAGACGGGGGATCATGAATTGAAACCCAAAACGGCGACCCTCCAAAAAAAACCCAACTACTGTTCATGTAGTGAAACGTGAAACTGAAAAAGAGTTTTCAGATATATACAGGGTGGCCACTTTTCAATGGGATTGTATTGGTAACTTCTAAACCATAAGAGTTAGAAGGTCGGTCAAATGGAGAAAAAGTTGCATTCATAGAAGCATTGTCAAGCAGTTCAAACAAATCGAGATTATCAGGGCCGGTTATCGAGATATCATGAGAAAAGTAAATTCTGTCATTTTGATTTTTGTTTTTTTCCTACTTTATTTCAAATATTATCAAAAAATGTTACAGGAATTTTTTATTCGACAGTAATATATCCTCAATTTCACGTAATCAGATTTCGTATCCAACGTTTCGTACTCTCTAGACCACCCTCAACCTCATTTTTTTCAATACGGACCTGCATATTTTATGACACTTTTCAAAATGACTTTCAACGCTAAATTCAACGATATATCATACAATGTCATTCAAACTTGATATTCTGGTTATTTTGACCCTTATCCAAATTTCTTTTGGTCGGATCTGTATTACATTTAGGTACCTTTAGTTTAATTAACAACATGCAATACATTTCGATGAGAAAATCAACTTACTCATCTTGAACTAAATGGAACATATCAGAATCAAATCAAGAAACAAATAATTATTTACATATTTCAATTCATAATAATTAAACGAATTATCATTTAATGAAATAAAAATCGAATGATTATTCGAAAGTAAATGAAAATGGATGAAGAAAGTGCACGAAATGTCCACCATTTTGTAAAATGCACTTAACGGTTCTGGAACCCATACTTCTTATACATTTGCTTATTTCGTCTTCTTGAATACCTTTCAATACATTCTGAATCTTCTCGCGAGAAATCTCTATTGTTGGATTTGTCATTTGTTCCGTTGAAACAAATTACAGAATCGAACTTTATTTTGATATCATTACGATATAAGTTCTGCAAGGCTTATGCAAATTTAAAATCATTTTATTCGCGTCTCTTGACTATTTTATAAACAGCAGTTTTTGATTATTTGCATTCACTACAGATCCGACCCAAAGAAAATTGGATAAGGGTCAAAATCACCTTAAAATCAACTTTGAATGACATTGTATGTTATATAGTTGAATTCAGCGTTAAAAGTTATTTCGAAAAGTGTCATAAAATATACGGGTCCGTATTGAAAAAAATAAGGTTGAGGGTGGCCCAGAGAGCACGAAACGTTGGATACGAAATCTGATTACATCAAATTGAAATTTGAAATTTGATTTGAATTTGATTTGACAGAATTTACTTTTCTTATGATATCTCGATAACCGGACCTGATAATCTCGATATATTTGAACTGCTTGATAATGCTTCTATGCATGCAACTTTTTCTCCATTTGACCGACCTTCTAACTCTTATGGTTTGAAAGTTACCAATACAATCCCATTGAAAAAGTGGCCACCCTGTATTTTATCACATAATATAGCAAACTTTCGAAGAAAACTGATCGACTAAAAGTATTTCAAATTAATCAATGCGGTTAGAATCTTTTTCGTCTGAACCTAGATATATTTAATTCAATAAATCCTAAAGAATTACATCGTCTGAATAGGTTATGGGCCCTCTATTTGCACACCTGTTTCGACTCCCATAGAAACAGATTCGGAGATCCTCAAATCAGGGTAAGTTACTAATGGTACAAATTTTTCCTACAGACAAGCAGAAGGTGCATTGATGTACCCAAGCGCGGTCCCAGGGGAGGGGGGGTCATGAATTGAAACCCATAACAGCGACCCTCCAAAAAAAAAACCCAACTACTGTTCATGTAGTGAAACGTGAAACTGAAAAGAGTTTTCAGATATATATATTTCTGGAAACTTTAATTTTTGAATTACATATAAACCAGGTCTAACTAATATAAATAATTGGAATGCTATAGTGATGCTGACTTTGGTGGATGCACAAAAACTGGCAGATCCACTTCAGGAGTTGTGATTAATTTTGCTGGTGGAATAATATCCTTGTCTAGTCATAGACAGAGTATTGTTGCTACTCTAACTAGTGAATCGGAACTTGTTGCTGCGAATGAAGCCACAAAAGAGTGATATGGTTGATATGCTTTTTGAAGAGAAAATTTACAGTTGAGGAAAAAATCTTGGCTTGATGAAGAGTCTCCGGGGTCTGCACCAGGAAAATCAACCATCATTGATTGGTATGCTGTATTTAAACGTAGTGAAATGAGCACCGAAGAAGGCGAACGCATATACGCCCAAAAGAGGCTGTCAATAAAAAAAGTTCACAAATTAATTTTGAAGAATCTTAAGGTTGATCGAGAAATTAGACATTATGAAGATATCATCTGAACGTTTACATCATATCATTCACGAATATTTGTTTATGAGAAAGCTGTGTGCAAAATGGGTGCCGCGCGAGCTCAAAATCGATAAAAACCAACAATGTGTTAATGATTCTGAGCAGTCTTTGAAGCTGTTTAAGTGCAATAAACTTAAATTTTTGTATCGATATGTTACAATGGATGAAACATGACTCCATCATTTCACTCCGGAGTTCAATCGACAATCAGCTGAGTAGACTGTACACGATGAACAGCATCCAAAGCGAGGAAAACACAACAGTCAGCTGGCAAGGTTATGGCATCAGTATTCTGGGATGCGCAAGGTATTATATATTCATTTATTACCCCCAAAAGGACAGATCATCAACAGCGATTATTATATAGCGTTATAAGATCGTTTGAAGGATGAAATCGTTTAAAAACGGCCCCATTTGAAAAAAAAAAGATGCTATTTCATCAAGACAATGCACCGTGTCACAAATCAATGGAAACAATGGCAAAATTGCATGAATTGGGCTTCGATTTGCTTCTGCATCCACCGTATTCGTCAGATCTGGCCCCCAGCGACTTTTTCCTTTTCTCAGACCTCAAAAGAGTGCTCTCTGGAAAGAAATTCAGCGCCAATGGAGAAGTAATCGCTGAAACTGAGGTCTATTTTGAAGCGAACGACAAATTGTACTACAAAAATGGTATAGAAAAGTTGGAAGATCGTTATAATCGCTGTATCGCCCTCGAAGGCAACTATGTTGAATAATAAAATCGAATTTTGCCAAAAAAAAATGTGTTTTACTATGTTAGACCGGGGACTTTTCAATTGGCCTGTTAGTTTATCAAATATAGCAATATTTGGAAGAAAACTGATCAAAAAAAAAATCTGTCAAATTAATTAATGTGATTAAAATCTTTTCTGTCAGAACCTAGCTATTTCTAATTCACTAAATCCTACAGAATTACATCGTCTCAATAGGTTAAGGGCCCAATATCTAATTGCTGACCTGTATCGACTCGAATAGAAACTGATTCGGAGATCCTCAAATGAGGGTAAGTTACTAAAGGTACACATTTTCTCTACAGACAAGCAGTATATATTATAATATGTAGTTATTTATAATACAAGTGCAGAAGGCATTGATATTCTTCCACGAGTTCAAAATTCAAAAACGAGCCACGAAGTGGCGAGTTTTGGAATGAACGAGTGGTAGAATGAGCCTTCGGTACGAGTATTATACATTATTTTCTCTAATTCATTGCATTTTCATTGAAATTAATGAAATATTTCCATAAATATATTTTAGTGATTTTTTCATTGGAAAATGTTGGTTGGCAGAACTGATTTCTTCAAGGCAAATTGATGAATTGACAGATAAAGCCGTGGCGGAAAGTTCGGAGTACCAACATAGAATAATAAAATATAACCATGAAAACTGTGCGTTTCTGATATATTCTCGCACGATTTTGTTCTACAAGATGTGGAAGAATGAACGGAATAACCACAGAATTAGAGAAATAACTATTCTAACTTTAACACACTGTATCTCGAAAACAAATGAGAATCGTATAAGAACATATAGGTTTTTTTGAATTATTTGTACCAGGTCTAGCTGAAGAATTTAAATACATAATATAGTGATGCAGACTTCGGTAACTCCACATGTGGAGTAAGAAATTATTGTCCGTATATTTTGTTAATCCTTTGGACATTTTTCCAATGCAAAAATTTGGAATATTTCAATTATATTACTATGGAATAGAATAGTTCAGAACAGCGCTTGTAAAGATAAAGAATAAATATTATTGAGAATGAAATATACATCTGCGAAGCAACATTTCTAAATAAAAAAGTAAAAAATGTTCTTTACTTTCCAAAAAGACTAGTTTCAATCTGTACAGCACTCTGTTCTTCTTCTTGGAGTGCCATATCCATCTAAATGAATGTTGGCAACAATTACGGCGAAATGTTCCTGGTTCTGTGTGGCTCTAAATAGTGCATGGGAGTCCAGAGTAGTCCAGTCCCTAATTTTCTTGAGCCATGAATATTTCTTTTCCTACAACTGCTATGAAAAGTAGCGTATTCTTCACAGCTTACTCAATTTCAAAACTATGTATTGCTCATACTGTGGGAAATATTATTCCCCACGGCACTTTGCCCACACCTCGCTTGGTAGACCAATGAAATTGCGCTTTTGAGTCGTTTCTATGGAAACACAATGAATTAGCACATACTGTCAACGAAGGAAATTTTGATTGGAATCAAGTCCATTACTTGAATTATTCAAATTTGTGTAGTTGTAGGAAAAGTATAGTGTGCAACATGTGGAGAAAGTCCTTTTCTCGCTCGTGTGTTTGCGGTACCCGCCTCTCAGGCTAGTGCCACAAACTTCCACACTCGCGAGAAAAGTTGGACTTTCCCCACTTGTTGCACAATATACTATTCTACCTATATCCCGCTTTCCCTCAATTTTCCCCACCATAATTAATTTCAGGAATTGATACTTTTTGTTGCGAAGTATTTGGCCAAGATATGCAGCATTTCTCCGTTTTAGCATGGTCAGAAGTTCTCTGTCTATCCATCTTTATCAAGACCTCAACATTGGTGACATGAGCGGTCCAGGTTATCTTTAGTATTCTCCTGAAAACCCACATCTCAAAGGCTTCCAGTTTGTTGAGTATATTGACTTTGAGAGTCCATGTTTTGGCTCCATATATGTAGTTATAGTAACACTGAAAAAACATAGCCTTTAACAAAGCGGTGTCTTAATTTTAGATTAAGGTTTGGGTTTGTCAACAGTTTTCTCATGTTGATAAATGTTTTCCTAGCTTGTTCTATTCGGCAATATTCAGGACCTAGTAACAGATATACATGACCAAGTTCCTCTCCAACAGTAATTACAAGAATGCATCAGATAATAGTAATAAAAAGCCTCGTGAACGTTAGCTACACTCGGCTGGGGGGAGAGCGGTGGCAGCCTCCCACGCACGAAGAAAACCAAAAATTTAATAATTTCCTCCCAACTAAAAATTTGTAAAATTGTAGCTGATCTCGACGTGAAAAAAAATCAGCTGGCTATAGCATAGTTTATTATACGTCAGCTGGTGCCTCAAACATGAAAGAAACAAATGTATTTTTTCAATGATTTCCTCTCCAACACAAATTTACCGGATGAAATCTTATATGCAACTATGGATCAATATATAGGTCAGCTGGCTGCATCTTGGTGGACAAACCGTCAGCTGATACTTTAAAAGTTATTACCTACCTACCTAGAAGTTGAGCGGGTGCATCTATTGCCCATTTAAATGCATCAGCTGGCCAGATTTCTCTCGATTTACTGCTAGCTGATTTTTTATTTATCACAGCAGTATATTAACAATCAGCTGAAAATTTTTCATGTGGGAGAAAATGTTGTATCACACTCCAATTGGGTGTTCAGATTGACTAAATATTTCGTATCAAGATTTGTGAAATGAATGAGTACATAAATGAATAATTTGGGATATATTTGATTAATTAATTAACTTTGTTCAATTCAACTGGTTTCTCGATGAACAATATACATATATGAAAAAATGATTTAAACTTACAATGAAAATAACTATGTTATTTATTCACTTTGATTAGAGTCACTTTTCTGAAAAAGCCCGTGTTAAAATCGCACCCTATGAACGCGTGAAGCCGGAAGTGCTGCGTTCGTATCCTAAAGTTTCATATTATTGACTGACATTAAGAAATCTTTGAGTTTTTTTCAACACTAACTTCCATGCAAACTTGGACATTTTCAGATACATTAACCATGTCAGCTAACATAATTACACACGTCCTTTTTTTTTTTCATTTCTGATTTTTAACGGAGTCTCATTAAAGTATAAATTTCAATTTTTTTTTCTTTGGGATAACGTAATTAATACATTCAGGGGTGTCTGGCAGGAGGTAGCTACTGTCATGAGTCACTGGCAATGGGTGACGATATTGCTCAAGTTATATCGGAGAAAAAATTAAGAAATTGAGCTTTCAGCTTTTTTAAAATGACAAAGGCGGTTGTGGGCTCTTGCTCTATGAGTATTTTCAAATGAGATGTCCCAGTAGCTTGTGAAAAAATAATTCAATAATCACACTCTATTTAACAAAATAATCTATTCAGACATCAAATAAATGCATTTTCTTTCCCATTTAGTACTTTTATAGATTTGTGTATAGAACTCAACAATCATCTAAATTCATCAAGTGTTATCCATATCGTCTGTAGATTCTCCTTCCAATGTGAGTCTCTGCTCCTCCTTTTTTTTAGTGCCGGTCTTCTTTTTTCTCCTGTGTGTAACGCCGTCCTCTTCGTCCATCATTCTCAGAATTGACGTTTGATCCGAAGTGTCTAAAGGGGCCACGGATATATCTCGGACTGCTCTGAATTTACCACAATTATTCAGATGTTCGTTTTCTAAACGGAAGAAATTCCACATGAATCTCCTGAAATCAGAGGATATGGTTAAAATATTGATTTTTTTTCTATTATCTCTCCGCTTCCCTGAATGGGAAGAATGTATTGAATTTGGTGACATTTTAGACCATTCCCAACAATAACAAAAAAATTTGATGAAATTGAATTTGAATTTTATGAACTTTTTGCTCCTGACTAAATGTTCCAGGCCACTCCTATAATAATAGAAACAGCTATTACAGCTATTATATCTATCCAGCCCACATATTAACTGTAACAGAAAAAGGTGCCAAATATGTTCTCTTCAATAAATTTCCATTGAATTTCAGACAAATCACCAGTCAATATGTATTTAAAAGAGAGATACACAAATTGCTAATGAACCTTGAGCCTTACACAATGCAGGATTTCCTAAATGCTTCTATTTGAATGTAAAATTAAAAAATGCTTGTGTTTTCTAGTTTTGACTGTATTTTCGTTCTGATTGTCTGTATTTGAGATGTAAAGGGTGTTTTCTTTTAGAGCTATATAAATTGCAATAAAACAACGATGGATTATTCGATTGACATGAATTTTATTTATCCGCAAAATAATCTTGTGGCATTACATTTTAAATATGATTTCTGGCATATGGCCGTGGCGGGTGACTCGGATGTTGTCCAATCTGGACTTCCAATTTTCTATGACTTTTTCCAACATTTGTGGCCGTATATCGGCAATAACACGACGAATGTTGTCTTCCAAATGGTCGAGAGTTTGTGGCTTATCCGCATAGACCAATGACCATACATAGCCCCACAGAAAGTTGTCTAGCGGTGTTAAATCAAAAGATCTTGAAGGCCAAAGGTCCAAAACGTGAAATTAGGCGGTCACCAAACGTGTCTTTCAATGAATCGATTGTGACACGAGCTGTGTGACATGTTGCGCCGTCTTGTTGGAACCACAGCTCCTGGACATCATGGTTGTTCAATTCAGGAATGAAAAAGTTAGTAATCATGGCTCTATACCGATCACCATTGACTGTAACGTTCTGGCCATCATCGTTTTTGAAGAAGTACGGACCAATGATTCCACCAGCCCATAAAGCGCACCAAACATTCAGTTTTTCTGGATGTAATGGTGTTTCGACATACACTTGAGGATAAGCATCACTCCAAATGCGGCAGTTTTGTTTGTTGACGTAGCCATTCAACCAGAAGTGCGCTTCATCGCTAAACAAAATAAAATGGACGTAGTGCGCGATACGTATTCCGCACAGAACCATTATTTTCGAAATAAAATTGCACTATTTGCAAGCGTTGTTCAGGCGTGAGTCTATTCATGATGAATTGCCAAACCAAACTGATAATAAATCACTTGACAGCTGTTAAATCGGTCGCCATCTTGAACAGTAATACCAACTTAAAGTTATATACCTCGAAAAAAACACCCGTTACATATGGAATTCTCGAAAATAAATATTATTATTATTATTAAATATCATTACTTCTTCATTTTACCCCACCCATTCGTAGAGTACATACTCGTTATTTCGTAACGCATTTACATGATATGAGAAATCAATAAAACATAGGGGAAATTTTGCAGTATTATTTTTCATATTCAATGAGAATTTTTAATGAAATAGATATCCATTACCCACCTGAAAACTTCCAAAGGTGCCAGTAAAGTAACCATAAGGTCGGCATGCACATAGCCCATCTCTGTCAGAGACATCGAGAAGGCCCAAGCGAATCTCAGGATTAAATCCTCAATGATAGCAAAGTAGTAAAACCACTGAAAATCATTTTCATTAGTGTCGTATGAGAGCAAGTGTAAGAAGTTCATTATTATAACAATAGAACAATGCACCCATTCGTGAACAAGAGTTGGCACAGCATGGATGTTTTGTTCTCCTGAATATGCATGCATTAGACAAGAACAAGATTGCATTGTACCATCCAGCTCCTAGAAATTGAGGATAATTGGATTGAGATCATGAGTATAGTGGCGACGCCAGCTTTCAATAATAGGGTAGGCCATGGAGGAGCCAGGATTTTTTGAAGGTGGCCCAAGATTTTCAGGGCCATCTTGTTTACGTTGAATTTATGTTGTATTTTTGTTCATGCGATATTTCAGGGGAGGAGGGAACAAATATTAAAGGGGGAGGGGCTCTCCTTTGGCCCCCTTTAGCTCCACAACTTAATGCATGGATACTTCATCATAACTAGCGTTATAATGAAGCATAAGGATTTCTAAATTTACCTATAGACATCTTTATTTTTATATCGGAATTATACTTTGGATTATGAACTGTGGTCGCTCATCAAAGACGCCAGTGAAAGAAATGTAAAAAATTTTTAAATAATAGGTAAAAAACTAATAAAAACTTTGACATGAAGTCAGTGACACACTGATGACAAATCCCTCCTCAAATTCGAATCTGTTCTTCCAATCGTACGTTCGTCAGTGTGTTACTTTAAATTTAAAGAGAATAAAAAAATACCCAAAATTTTCTTGACCCCTCTACCGACGATGTTGATATTTTGAATCTTAATAAGATATAACAATTTTAAGCTCCGTGCAAAATTTACAGCTGTTCACATAAATAGATACATAGAAAATTCAAGAAAAAATATAATAAAACCGATTACTTCCGTGATTATAGATCTGATGAGATTGGAAAAACACGTGGTCTCTGTGAACGAAATTGGCGCATGACTGTTCGAACGAAAATTGGAAACTTCAAATTAAAATTCAAAGAGAATAACGAAAAACAAACTATGTTTTCATGATCATTGAACCGACAATTTTGAATGTTACTTTGAAATAACGGCTCAACTTGTACGTGTTCAGAAAAAATGAGCTCGTAATAGAACATGGACTTCCTTACGTATGGCTCAGCTAAGATGAAAATGAAATCTAATGTACCTACTATCTCTTAAAAAAGGCATTTTAGTATAATATGTTTTTCATTGTCATTTCCAAGAAAATATGATCCTTCAAATAGCGCCACCTACGAAAGAAAACGCAACACCTGGGAATCCCGAGTTTGAGTAGGTATCCAGAATTATCAGTGGACACACCAATATTTTCATATATCTTAGACTCGCCTCACAATATACGTTGAAACAATCAGATTCAAACTAATAACCTAGTGAAGTGATTATAGCTAGTCAACATACGATACGGTATATCTTTTACGGGTATTTAATACTCACCATCGAAGAATAAACAATTTCTTCCCTGAGAAATCTGTTGTCGCCAGCTTTAGCATCAAACAAACCCCAATCTAGCTTGATATCCCACGTGTAAGCATAACAAGAGCTCACAATCGATGCACCAATCCAAAGATAGAAGAAAGGATTCTCAACCATTTCATTTTCTGAAATGTCAGAAAATTAGGTGACAATGTCTTACTAACTGAAACGTCCCAAATATAAATTTACAAAGTTACCTGTTACATGAAAAAGAGTTTTTTCAATAAGAGGTTTCATTTTGAATAGTCCGCTATCTGTGCAGCTATCACTTTTGAAGCTGTCATTGTTTGACATTTGACGAGTAAAAACTACGCCACTACTAAAAATGGAAAGATACACGCTTCAACAACGCATTGTTATTGCAAATGGTGCAATTTTGCAGTAACGTTTCACAAAACTAAAGCAGTTTTAGGTTATCGTGAAACACCTTTTGGGCCGGCAATACCAAAATTGGTGAAAAATTTTAGCTGTTGGAACAAGTTGAAGTTGAAAAAGAGTTTGTAGATCTTGGCAATTGGGCATTTCACAAACGACATTACAACGTATTTTTCATAAAGACTTAGGTCTCAAGGCTTTTAAAGTTCAGTTAAGACAAGAACTCAATCCAGTCGATCACCAGTTATGTTATGTCTTAGCTAATCTTTGAAATGCATCAAAATGATCTGGATTTTCGTCGAACAATCATTTTCAGTGATGGGTCCCATTTTCACCTTGGGGCTCGGAAAATCCAAGAATGTTTGTTGAAAAGCCTCTTCATCCTCAACGTGTCACTGTTTGGTGCGGTTTTTGGGCTAGTAATGTGATTGGGCCATAGGTAGGTATCTATTCAAAAATGGGGCTGGTCCAACTGTTACGGTGAATAGATTACGCAACCGAACTATGAAGAGTAATTTTTCATATGCGGAATGGAAAGATATTGAAGTGGATGACTTTTATTTTCATCAAGACGTATTGCCACACAAGTGACAAAACAATCGCAATTCTTCAAGAAAAAAACTTGCTTGCTTGAAAAAAATTTAATAAAAATTGATAGATTCTGCTTTTCCAAAGTGGGAGTAACCCCCCATGAAACAACTTTAGTTACGCCAATAATTTGAATAATCTTTGAATATTGGTTTCATACAGAAGTTTGCCCAGATTTGAGTAGAAAAACATAAGGAATTTTGGACAACATACATTAAAAGCATATTATGGTAGGTGCTCCAACTGTCGGCCACTCACTAGGCTACCATAGTCGAGCGTTCGGATAATTTTACAGTCAGGCAGCTCGGGACACGGTCGCACGACTGTAAATCAGAGAATGAACTTGACTGCCCGACTGGAATCTCTTCGACGCTGCTTCCAAACGCTCGAAAAAACGCCTCGTGAGTGGCGGGCATTATTGAATCTACCTACTTGATGAGCAAGGCTTTTCATGGATGTCACCCCGAGGTTTGTGCGAAGATCTATTCAGCCTACTTTCGACCTATTATGGAGTTTTCCGGTCCAGTATGTAACCCCCACCTAATGCGAGATGTCAAAGCACTAGAGAGGGTGCAGAGATGGGCTACTAGGATCCCATATGGTCGGTCTAGTCTAGACCAACCTATGAAGAACGACTCAAACTAATCCACCTATCATCCTTTGCGGAGCGTCGCTTGAGAGGGGATCTAATAATTACATATACCATCTACGTGGTCATGAGTACAAACTCCAACAAAAATGCAGAACAACTACTAGACAGCAGTTTTTGCCAAATCGAGTGTTCAACGTCTGGAACAATCTGCCAGCGGATATTGTTGGGGCCCCTTCTGTGAACTCGTTCAAGTCAAGATACGATGGATGGTGTACTCGGCGGTGACTTTGACTTTGTATATTTACCTTTGTGCTTTTTGAAATACTTTAGTTTAGTTTAGTAATGTACTTCTGTTTAATTCAATTTTTTTTTCATTTATGAGCTTTTATAGGTTCCAAACCTCAGCTCATATTTTATGTAATAAAAAAAAATAATAAATAAATAAAGTTGTCATTGTAGCTGTTGAAGTCTCTGTATTATTTCAACTTGCCTTTAGATTTTGAGAATGTAGCATTTAGGTATGGGAAATATCAAATGAAAAATATTAAGTACTTCTCAAAGATTTCAATATGCAAAAAAATTACAGGGTGGTTCATTTTAAATAACAAAAATCGTTATTATTCCCGAAAAAGGAAAGATCTGAGTACAATGTAAATACCACCGTAACATTGGCCATATCACAAGATCATTGAGCAGCAAAATCTTTAAAAATCTGAGATAATTGAGGCGTTCCATATTCACAACTCACTCTGCTGTATATTCTCATGATATTAATAATATCGATAAATTATCGGCTGATTCGAAATAAAGTAGTTTCAATTGGCTATTTTGACAACGAAATGGAAATAATTGGTTGTCTCAAGTCGCCCTCATGTATAAGGAACCTAGCTTTAAGGTACTCACTGGAAAAAACCGTGTTCAGTGCAGAGAAAATCACAACGAAGAAGGAAGTTGAGTACTTCATTGCATTAGCCAGATGTGGAAAAGCTTCCTTCGTATCCCGGTAACGTCTCAAGCATTGTGCGAACCGAAACCATGCTGGAAGACACGCCATTATGGGCCTGATGATCATGTGGTTCTCAATACACAAATTGTTATCTGCAAGGTATTCATAATTAACTTCATCGCGGAAATGTATTGCGGAAGCTCACCTACACCCTTGTCCCAATCTGGAATGGTTAGGTAGAAGCATATGAAGTACTGCATGTCTACGAATAGACAGACCAGGCTGTTGAGTTGGTCAGCTATCCAGAATTCGGCGAATGTTACATAAACGAAAGGTGTGGTTACTATTCTTCCCTACAATGATGAAAAATTATGAATACAATAATATTTCCGAAGAATTAGAGATTTTATGCACAGTTTTATGCACGAGTGGGGGTAACCCGGCGTCACCAGTTTCAGCTGAAGTATTTATGATCAATCTCTTGAGCCTATTTTGTATCTGATAAATTGTAACATACCGCTTGTCTTGTCTATGTCGATGACAGTTCGACGATTAGAGAAATGAAGCCGAAGTTCCCCAAGGATCATTGCTAGGACCGCTGCTGTTCAATTATACATGACGGACATAGCAATTTGGCGAGTCTTTCTCGAGCCAAGTTACAAGGTGCGCCCTCTCCCAGAGGTGACCCTGTTGCAACGCAACTTAGAATATAGATAGAAGGAACGGAAAGTAAACATTTGTGCTTGATCCCAAATAGAAGAGAGATGGAAGTTTAGTGTCACCAATCAGAATCGATGTAGCCGATTTTGTGTGCGAGCCATAGGAGTGGAGAACCCTATTTGATTGTTGAATGCTTTATCAGGAATCCTTTTTTCATAACTTCACGATAGCTTAATCAATAAAGTGAGAAAAACATTGACCCTCGCATTGACCCTTTTGAAACACAAAAGAATTTTTAGGAATAAATCACATAGTATACTATTTACGAGCATGAATTGATAATTTCTAAATTAATCAAATTATGTAACAGTAATGCTATAGTGTCCCGTCAGACAAGGAATGACGAATGTTGGCATCAAAATAAATGCATCAGTTGCAAGGTGAGCCATCTGTGAGCAGACAGAGTCATTACAGAAAAAATGAATACATCCAAGATAGCCAGCCCCGTTTGCAGATGACACCGCTATTCACTATCACAGTAGAAAGCATTTACTAGACAGTTGCAGATGACCTAGATAAACTGATGGAATACTTCAAGAAATGGAGATTCAAATTGAATATGACGAAAACAGTTGCAATCTACTTCGGAGGAACAACAGTAAAGAAAGAAAAAGTAGGAAACTTCAAAATAGAAAATCAGATCATAGAATGGAAAAAGAAAGCGAAATATCTGGGGGTAATTCTAGCTAAAAGAATTAAATTCAGCAAACAAATGGAAAAAAACAGAAAAAAGCAATTGCACTGGAGACTCTACCTGCAGCACAACCCAAAAAGTAATGAATATAATAAATAGAGTGCTATTACCAAGCATAATATATACAAGATTAACCTGGTATAATACGAAAGACAATAAGAAAGATCAGTTACAAAGAACACTAAATACAATAATCAGAACAGCGGTTGGCACCCCATGGTATATTAGTAACCAACAAATCAGAGAAGAATTGAAAATCGACACTATTGAGGAAATAGTAGACAAACAAATGAAGAAAACAATATCGACGCTAAAAGCGCACGAGAATAGAGAATAAAAAAAGATAATACAAATTCCAACAAGAAAGACAGACAAGAGGAAATACATCTTTCAAAAAATCGATTAGAGGAATATAGTGTCATGCAGAAGGGAGAAAACTCTTCCAATGAACAACAGAAGAAAATTGGAGAAATTGTTGTAGAGGCGTAAGGAATAAAATTCCAGTCCTTATACAAAAAGAAGACCTAAGTTCTTATGACAGTTCCTCTTCATGGAAATTGTGCTACAAATTTTAACAGCTTCCATAGTGAAAATTTAGTCAAGATATTGAAGAAGATTGTAGAGTCTCGTTTGACCCATAAGAGATAACAGTCATATTAAAACTGATTTTTAGACTGAACCTATGGCTTCTTATATTTAAATTTGCTTCATACAACACAGAAAATTTGAGTCACTTGAGTCCTTCATCAGAATAGCTACACGAAAACCCTAGTTGGGAACTACGCGATTCTCTTGAGTTTGACAAGGAGAAATTTTTAAACTGTTTTGTTTTATGTACCAAGTTTTACTACATCTTATACTGTGTCTTCTATGGTGATCCATACCAAACTTTAAGCAATCAGGTTTGGTCTACAAAATAGATTGTGGGGATTCGAACAGGGTGTTTCACGTGTACGGGTCACTGGATTTTGTGCCTTATCCGAGGCCTTATCCTTTGAGAATTATTGAAAAGTGACCCATTGCAATGATAGTATTTTTCACTGGCTATCCAAACATGTTATCGGAAAAACTATCGAACCAAGGCATAGAAAGAGGAAGAACCATTAAAAAAAATGCTCTGCAATTTTGACTCGTTTTCAAAATGAGAAGGTCTAGAGACAATTTCTCAATAATTGTTTCTTCATTTTGACTTTTGACAATTGTGGTTGAAAAATATTTTCTATAATATTTTCCCATATTTTTTGAATCCGAATCTTCTTATTTTGAAAACCAGTCAAATTTACAAAAATTGTTTTCTTTAAAAATGATTTTTTTCGGCAACCGTCCGGGAAGTACTCACTTCCCGGACGCTTTTTCTCTGAGAAAGTAGCATTTCCCGGCCTAGTCCGGAAAGTACGTACTTCCCGGACTAGGCCGGAAAAGAATCATAGAATCCATAGCAACTGAGATAACGGCTGACAGTTCATATGAAATTAGTTGTCAAAAATTTGCATGTTTTTTTATCCCAATCGCAATAAAATATGGAAAGCAGCAGCGATAGTGTTATTTTACATGGTTGCCGAAAAAATATTGTACGCAACACGCCCGAAAATGGTTTTTTTGGACTCACAGACTTCCAGGACTCGCTTACGCTCGTCCTGGAATTTTGTCTATTCGTCCAAAAAAACCCTATTTTCCGGACTTGTTACGTAAATTACTATTTTCGGCAACCGTCCGGGAAGTGCTCACTTCCCGGACGCTTTTTCTCTGAGAAAGTAGCATTTCCCGGCCTAGTCCGGAAAGTACGTACTTCCCGGACTAGGCCGGAAAAGAATCATAGAATCCATAGCAACCGAGATAACGGCTGACAGTTCATATGAAATAAGTTGTCAAAAATTTGCATGTTTTTTGATCGCAATTGCAATAAAATATGGAAAGCAGCAGCGATAGTGTTATTTTACATGGTTGCCGAAAAAATATTGTACGCAACACGCCCGAAAATGGTTTTTTTAGACTCACAGACTTCCAGGACGAGCGTAAGCGTCTATTCGTCCAAAAAAACCCTATTTTCCGGACTTATTACGTAAATTACTATTCTCAATAACTTTGCATGCCTTGGTTCGATAGTTTGTCTGATAACATATTTGGATAGCCAGCGAAAAATACAATCATTGCGATGGGTCACTTTGCAATATTTCTCAAAGGATAATCCACAAAATCCAGTGACTCGCTTACGTAGAACACCCTGTACATACGACAGATAATAGTATATTATTCAACGAGCAGTAATGTAGGTCATAACTCACGCAGATGATGTTTGCAGCACGAGCCGCAGGCGAGTGCTGTAATTCATCAAGTGAGTTATGACCATTACCGCAAGTTGAATACTATACTTTATCTACGACTATATCACTAAATACTAAGAAAAAATACAGACTTAGAATAAAGACAGAAGGAACGGGAAATAAACATAATGTGCTCGATCCCGTACAAGAGAGATGGAAACTTAGTGCCACCAATCACAATCGAACTAGCTTCGGCTAGCTCGAATCCAGTACTGAGTACAGACATAGAAATTTATTGAAAAACCTTAATGAATGCCTATAAAAATGCATTAAAATATACCAAAAAATATTTCCTGTAAACGATGACTTAATGATCTTACTGCTACACCAATCTTGAAAATTTTTTCAAACTCCTTTATATTTTTTCGAGCAATTAATTATGTATGGTAACATTAGCTGTTTGTCTTTTGGAAATGTATACCTTTATAATATTTCATCTTCACTATCTGAATTAATCGTTTTCAGCAAAACATTCACAATAATTAGATATCAACTTAATTTGAAAACGTCAAAAGTGACATTCCGTCGGACATTCCTCCCCTCAATAACAATAATGGAATGTTCCCTTTCGGTCAGTCGAATAGAAGCAGAGAAGTATAGAAGCACAGATCCATATTTTCCGATTTATAATAGTGAGTTATAGTAGTGAGTTATTATAACTCACGATGTTTGTTAATAGATACTATTAATTGCTCAAAAGCAGTTGAATAATGAGTATATAATTCAATAGGAGTAGATAAAACAATATTTCGAGATTAGTCTGAAACAACATCAAACAGGTTGTAAGAAAAATTCTGACACAATAGCTCTATCGCAGCATGCTAAGTCTGAACAGCACAATTTCGGTATTGAAGATGCAAAGTTTCTTTCTCAGGAAACAAATTGACAAATTGGTTTAACTGGAATTTCAAGCAGATGTTGTTTATCAAGTCTCCTCCTTCCTTGGGGATATCAAACAAACAGTTTTTCCGGTGTTTTAATTGTTGTAATATTCCATTCAGGTACTATAAAGTACAGTGCATCCCATTTTGGGTGAGACAGCCAGGTTTCTCGCTTGTTATTTAAGATAGAGCCTTGCGGTTTTCACGTTCCTCTCCCACTTTTTCGTGAAACTCAAGTTGGTCTAATCAGATTTTGCATAACTGTTTCCGTTCAAGAGATACAGGGTGATTTTCGAAATTGATACTTTTCGGACCCCTCCTTTATCTCCGAAGTTATTAGAAATAATGCTGAGGTAAAAACTACGTCTGAATCAGAATTCTACGTAGAATCCAGTGGCGTACTCAATATTTTTTTTCGGGGTATGGTTTTGAAGATTCAACACAAACATATATTTTTTTAAATGGAACATCATGTATATCATTAATTCGTTGAATTCTTTATTTTTTTCCCTTCAAAATGATGTATGATACTATGTATGTAGGATGTTCAGAAATGTTAAAAAAACACTAAAACATCAAATAATGATGATTTTTTGTTAATGGGCAATGGATTTCCCATATAAAAGAAGAATCAATAATAATAACAATAATTCATAGCGATGACAGCTTGATCAGATTGGATTTTTTCCCTCCAATGCCTACTTGATACAACAATGCTCCCAAATGCATAGTAGCCATAATAACAACAAGGATATCTGTATCATCAATGACCTACTACTTTTAAAAATCGAAAGTAATAATCCTCTTAGTTTGTTATTGAAACATAGAAAATTCATGGCCCATTTACAAAAAATCATCATTATTTGATGTTTTAGTGTTTTTTTAACATTTCTGAACATCCTACCTACATAGTATCATACATCATTTTGAAGGGAAAAAATAACGAATTCAACGAAGTAATGATATATATGGTGTTCCATTGAAAAAAATATAGATTTGTGTTGAATCTTCAAAACCATACCCCGAAAAAAAAATTGAGTACGCCACTGGATTCTACGCAGAATTCTGATTCAGACAAAGTTTTCAGCTCAGCTTTATTTCTAATAACTTCGGAGATAAAGGAGGGGTCCGAAAAGTATCAATTTCCAAAATCACCCTGTATCTCTTGAACGGAACAGTTATGCAAAATCTGATTAGACCAACTTGAGTTTCACGAAAAAGTAGGACAGGAACGTGAAAACCGCAAGGCTCTATCTTAAATAACAAGCGAGAAACCTGGCTGTCTCATCCAAAATGGGATGCACTGTACTTCTAGTAATTTAGTGAGTTATACATAGAGACTGCCTACTTACCAACACTTTCAATGCCCAAAATCTAGCTTCATGTCTCATCATCCTCAGAGGATTCAACAAGAAGCCCACCATCAATAATATCAAAATCAATGGATTCACATAGGCTGGAATACCAAGTTCCCTGCTGTATAAAAATGATAATACTGATATGGACCAGATGACCCCGAATATTGCAGCCATCTCGATTATGTGTTGCTCGGAAAGATGGTTTCTTGGATCCATCTCGAATATCAAGACGTGGTTCACTCCTGAGGACCGCCATCCATAAATGTTTATTCCCCAAAGGAACAAGAATTCGATAACCAGAAAGGGCCCCCTGTATAGTCGGAAGGCAATTCTCCAGTCGTCTCTTTCTTTGTGGAACATCCCTGAAAAATTTTGGATCAGAACAATCGAAACAAATTAGGTACATTTATGTAGGTAAGTAACTAAGTAAGTTACCTACTGTTTCTTTATTCCTTTTATATTTTGAGTAAAAAGATTTACTAATGAGATTAGATACTTTTCGAAAGAAGCTGCAACTCAAAAAAAGCACTGACGTATTCAGGAATTTTTTCACGAAATTCCGCATGAACTTTCAAACGTTATTTTAGAAACAAGAATTTGATTTCTGCTTGATAGTATTTATAATTGTGGGGATATTGAGAAAATAAAATTTCATACGTTATCATTAGGTGGATTTAACTCATCAATGTAGGGCCGAGCCTAGACCAAGATGCGCCCCTGGACAAATGTAAGGGTAAAAACCGGAGGGAAACCCACTGTTTGAAAATGACTCATAATTTTGAAAATATTAATTTATATGAATAATTTTCATGACTGTTGCTGGTCTTATCATTTATGAAGAAATACTGTGGTTTTTTTGTTTACGAAAACGAAAAAAAATCATATTGTTCGAGTACAGGGTGATCTGATCTATTCGACTTCAGAAATATTGAAGGAATGCATTCGTACAAGGTAAAAAACTGCAATTTTCATTATTAATTAATTCTTTGTGGTTACTTAAACGAAAATTAATGTTATAAAGTACAGGGTGATCCAATATTCACGAAATAGAAAAAGACTGAAATTTTCCTGGTCCAGATCTGATTTATTACATTTCAGAAATATTGAAGAAAGGCGATAATTGAAGGTAAAAAAAACTTGGAATTATTATGTGGATTAATTGAAAAGTTATTGAACTAAAAAAATTTCACTCATGAGGGAATGTTAATTGATCACCCTGACGGTGACAAACAGATATCTAGAATTTTTATTATGAATTTATTATTTGTGGTTACAAAAACGAAAAATCTTTGTAATGTTCACGTACAGTGTGATTCAATATTCACGAAAATAGCAAAATTATGAAATTTTACTTGTCTGAATATGATTTATTCGATTTCAGAAATTTTGAAGTATTGCGCTAGTAAAGGGTGACCAAACTTCAAAATTTGAATTTATTCGGTCGATGAGTTAAAGAGTTATTGAACTGTGAAATTTCACTAATAATATGAACATCACCCTGTATATTCCAAACGTAGTCAGTCAACAAGCGATTAAAACCTCTTTATACGGGTCCTCCATGATAAGTCTCATTCATGGTATCCGTTTGTCGCATTTTTCCCAGGACACCCTGTATATTTGTTCTTTGAAGGGTGCAATTGGTGCATGAATAAACGAGCGACCAAAATCTCCTAAATTTACCTCAGTGCTTTTCTCATTTTTTCATTATTAATTATTGCATTCTAATTTCATCGATGTATTATGAGAATTTATGATATTCCATAACTCTTCTAATCATTATAAAAAAATTCAGTTCAATAATGTCGATTTACCGGATAAAATCACTGCTATAACCAAAATCATGAATGATCCAGAAAAGAGTCCTACTTTGAATGTTATCCAAGGGCTCTGTTGTTCCCCCAATGGTGGAACCCTCAGTCTCTTCATTGCCCTCTGCCTGTCTCCACCTTCCAGATCTTGAGTCACTGTACTCTCCGTTTCCCTGATGAGCCTGTCTATGTCTTTGTTCGTATAGAAATGAGAACTCTCCACATGTTTCACCCGCCATTTTGCACCTACATCGACGCTGAAGAGCTGCAAATGAAGATAGGGAAATCAGTTATGGATCTAAAAGGGAGCCACGAGGGATATACACCCCTTTTCTCTGATGAGTCGATATTTATTCAACAAGCAAAAAAAATCAATATACAATCAGGGCCGGCGCTAGTAATTTTGACGCCACTGCTGAAAAAGCATCAAACAAGCTGAAAACATTTGACATTTAACAGTAACTAGTTTCAGATGCAAAATCGTAGGAATTTTCTATGAGTTGAATCATCAGCTTCCGAATAATTCAAAGCGAGGTAGTATTGTTTTTCGTTTTTGTGAAATATGTTATGATTTAATCCCTCTTTCAATGAGGGTTATAGGGAATTCTGTTTATAATGGTTGGGCTGCCATATGTTATTTATTATACAGGCGCTTAGTAAAGGTGGTTTGGAGATTTTTATCGCAGGGAATGTTGACAAGCACAGCGGCGCGGGACAACCTAATGCTGTTATTAAGAATCAAGGATGAAATATGGATAGTTACCAACAAACTGGGCCGAATTGCCGCCCCTCAAAAAGTGACGCCTCAAACGCTCGCTTCACTGTTTCACCCCTAACGCCGGCCCTTTATGCAGTCTACACAACCTCAAAAAAATTCACATTTAGAGAAATTCAGTAGTAGTAGTACCGAATTAAAATGAAATCAAAACAATGATGTCGAAATATCCAACTGATGTCTATAATCATCCAAGATGCTACATTCTATTCATAATTATCCTAGACGGCAAGCATTTACACAAAGTTGGCGTCAAATCCTCTTTTTAAAGTTATTTACGTATTAAGCTCAATGGCATTCGTTTTAATGAATTTCACCGACTTGATTTTGGAGCGGCTCCTCGGGTATTTGAGATCGATGAATTTTAGTTGTCCAGTTAGAATGTTGATGTTGTAGAAGAGTGCAAAGCAGCCTTCTATACAAGGATATAGAAATAGTACTGCTTTTCGAGTGCTTCGCACTCTTCTACAACATCGACATTCTAACTTCTAACTATTTTAACTAGCTCTTCATCAGTATTCGTATCATCGCTGAGTTTTTGCTATGGTAGTGATGGATCATTGAAAAAGAGAATATAATATGAAATTCCGAAAAACTAGGCAATTCAACTTTTATATCACTTTCAATCGAAAGCATTCCTAACAATTGCAGTCTGTTTCCCTTTACAACTGTTCTATATTCATTTTTTATTATAGATAACTTGGAATATTTACGCTCTGCTTCGCAAAGCGTTATTGGCAGGGCCGTCGCTAGGGGGTAGGCAGGGTAGGCGGTCGCCTAGGGCGCCAAATTTCAAGGGCGGCATTTCAAGCTTGATCAACAAAAATCACATGTGTAGAAATGGAAAGTACCGAATGAGATTTGATTCGGTCAGCAACAACAGGAAAAATACCGACAAATAATAATCAAAACCATCAAAGGTGCCGCATTATAATCATAAATAACCAGATGTTGCGTTATCCCCTCATAGTGTTGTTTACAAGTTGATGCTAAAAACCCACGCATTCATCACTTTGTCGGCGTTCGATTTGCTAATAAACATTCCCGAATTTATTGCCATTTGGGGCGGCTTCTGGATTATTTTTGTTTTCAATTTTTCAATAATCAGAATGTTGATTGCACAGAATGGAAAGCAAAATATAGGAAAAACGATTTCATTTCACCATTCAAAGCTTATTCTTCTTAAGAAATATAAGGAGTTTTATTATTTTGTAAAGCTTTCCATTGTATTTTGATATTTTTCATTTTTTATATCAAATTAACTAGTGCTGGGCGTAGACGCATTCGAATTCAAAAGGATGGTTCATCCGATTGTTTTGCTCGATAACCTTGAAGAAAAGGAAACAAAATGTTAAAGCTTTTTATGAAGTCGAAACTGAGCAGAAGAACCTGAACCGCAGGGTTTCTAGAGGGGCGGCAAATAACGGAGGGCGGCATTATCAACTTTTTTCAAGAAAACTAAAATACTGAAGAAATGAATTAAATAATTTTTTTTTTTTAATTTCAACGAATATCACAAACGATTTTTTTCGTCAAATTCACTAATCTTAAAAGTTTTTCTATCAAGAATGTCTGCAACATACATTCGAATCAAAAATAATGGTTCATTTAATCATATAGAAGAAAAAAATGAATATTCGAGTGTTTTATGAAGTCGAAACTCAGCAGAAGAATCTGAAACCTGAATTCAATTCATATATTTCATCATTTTTTGATAATAATTCAGTTTTAGCATTCTGTAAAACTTGTCTGTTAGGGCGACAAATTTTGTCTCTGCCTAGGGCGGCAGTTTGGCTAGCGACGGCCCTGGTTATTGGCAATGTGAAAAATATTTTATTTATAATGAATTTCCGCCAAGTAAGGACCGAATCCATTAAATATTTTTAAAGCTATATGCAGGGTGATTCACAACGATGGCTTATTAGATATGAAAAACTAATCATAATTTTGTTATTGTTGAAAATGTAAATGTTGGGGTTTGGACAATGATGTTTATCCCTAAAATATTTTCAGATCTGCACAACTTCCGGTAACCGCCTACTATCTACTTCCTTGTTAGATAGTTATTTGGGCTGTTTCCATCATCATGGAAATCATGGAAACAGCCCAAATAACTATCTAACATATAGTCCATCATCAATATCAAGACAACAATTATCTACTTCTTTATTTCGAATGGCACAGCCAGTATATTATCATTAGATAGCTCATTTAATGACTTTTTCAGTAAAGTGCCATGACTCGGGTAAAAACTCAACGGATCATAAGTTGAAGGGATTCTTATGAAAAAATGGTGACGACGAGGACATTTTTTCGAATATTTTTACAGAAAATGTTTTTTCCCAAAAAAAAACCGTTTTTTATTTTCGATTCGACAAAAACGTATGTTTGAATTTCACTATTTCTTTTTATTTGTTCGAAAACCCCTGTGGACCTCGAGGCCCTACGCTTCAGCGTACTAAGCATACCAGTTGATCCGCCACTGTAGGTACCCAGATATGGGGTTTTGCCAAATGTGAGTTTCTGCTAATTGTTTCAAATGAAAAAAAATTGTTTCAGGCAATTTCATTCCCATGATTTTATTACTTTGGTTATAAATTTCCATTAACCCCATGAAGGCGCCTACCTCCGTCTGGAAAACCTCCTTAGTCTGTCAGTGTTCAAAATTCTTTCGGAAATCTCACAGATTGTCTTTTTCTTACCTTATCATGTTTTTTCAAGATTTTTCTAAAACCTGTGAAATTCAAATTTTGATAATTTTGAAGCAAAATCAGACTGAGATAAAACTCGCTGAATGCAAGTTTCAATTCTTGGATCTTCCTAGCAGGAACATTTTTCTTCCGAAGTATATTTTTTCTGATAGAAGTTTTTCCTTGTTTGAAATCTTCAACTCCCTGTGCTTCGCTGAGTTCACTCTGCAAACTTGCAAATTTTCTGGTGGCTTCTGCCAATTTTTCTGTAACAATTAAAAGTTTTATAGAATCAATAAGAAGTTTATCATTTTCCTACTAAGTGAACTTATTGGCATATTCCAAAATTTAAACAAATTTAATTTCAGTTTTAGATAGTGTCTAGTTTTAACGACAGCAAAAATTTCGTCTGTAATCTCGACAAATGACATGAGAATATAGGTAAATGTCTATACGTTGGTTGCAATGAAGAGTAATAATTTATCGGTTCAAGAAACAAGTAATGACTACTTTAACAAGTAATGATTAGGATCAATTGTTCTGAATACCATCGAAATTTTAAACAATGGAAGTGAGTAATATATCAATTTATATAATGCGAAAATGATTCTTGATAATAGGTATTCGTTTCACCAATATACTCAAATTAAATTTTGCCAGAATGAAACCCGAATGCATTTCTTCGGCTTCGAATTCATTTTCAAGATTTTTTTTATACAGTGTGCTCCTATATTGGAGGTACAAAGGAAAATTAAATATTCCTTGAATAATTTGAAGGATAAAAGTCCTGTAAACTCAGGCCCGCAAGGAGTTTCTTGTAGTCATTTTTTTGTGATGATTATATCTCGAATCTTCATTTATCTTCGCTTCAGATAGGGTCAATAAGTAGCGAAACTTATGATTATTTTATTCATCCAGAGCAGCATATCACTTGATGAAAATTTCAAATTGAAATATACGGGGTGAGTCGGGAGTAACGGGCCAAACTCCAGGAGCCACAGGGATTCTCTGGAACACTATCCCTTGTTTTCCTCCAGAACTTTTTTTTTGGTGAGCCACTGTTCATTTGATAGAATTTAGGAGCGTTGTATACGTGAAAATAATTCAAAAAACTCTTATGTTCTTATTCGATTCTTATTTGTTTTCGGGATATAGCATAATTAAAACGTTTTAAATAGTTTACCACTTCTTATCACGAATGCTGTAAGTACGGATTGTTTGGTCCATGTTTTTTCTTACATTAGTTGCCAGTGTCAGTGTGTTTGACGCGTTTTTTTCGAGTTTGTACGATTAAAATGCCACACTGTTGACAGTGTTCCAGAGAAAATATCACCCTGTGGATTTGCTATTGAAATTGGAATGTCACATAGTGTGAACTATCAATAATTATATTTATCCCAAATTTCAGTTGAATATCTTGTGAAGTGTAGATACTATAAAAGAAAAACTTAAAAAGAATTCTAACCTTAACACAATGTATCTCGAAAACAAATGAGAATCGTATAACTTATGAGTTCCATTGAATTATTTTCACGTGTACAATAGGCTCCTGGATTTTGGCCCGTTTCTTCCGACTCACCTTGTATATGCCAAATTCAAGTTAAATATCTTATGAAAGAAAGTTACTATGAGAAAAAAGCCAACACACTTTATCTCAAAAGCAAAGCGTTTGAGGCCTCATATTTATGGGACTTTTTTCTTGAAAATGATCCGAGCAATCTGTAATTTTCTTTTGTATGTACCTCCAATTCAGGAACACCCTGGGTAATGACTATAAAAATCCACATGAGAGCTGAGCACAATCTTAAAACAAGAAGTAAATATATAAGGATGGAAAGCCTATTATTTACAAAATGTATCCTAAGTATATGTATATTTAGGTCCATTTATAAATTTTTGTTTTTTATTTTTTTTTCTTACAATATTTCAATTCCATGCTCTAAATTATTAAACTCATATATAATTTGATTAGATTAGGTGGAATTTCATAAGTTATTCAAAATAATGTTTTTGTTCACTCAGTTCTTAGTTTTTTGTCTCGGGAGACTAATTCTATAGATTCTTTATTTTTTATTCTTATAAAATATCGGTAATTCATTCAATTGATATAATTACATGTGATTCAGACTTATTAATAGTATTTTAAATCTTTAGGGAACCTTATTTCGAATTTTGGGCAAGTAATTTTTGTTTTTCAGAAATACAGGCTGTTGAATTTTATTTTTTTTTCATTCATTTTTTTAATTCTGAACGAATTGTAATAATAAGGGTTTAAATTAAGGATATGGAATGTACTCGAGGATTTTCAATATTTTCATTCTTTTCGAGGTTATCGTGTCTTCAGTCACCTCTAACCACTACGCCAATGAGGATAACGGCTATTTAAAGCCATTTCCTGGCTTTCCCCAATTTCCTTCACAAATAAAGGTGCCTACCCCTCTTAAAATCCGCTAGGACGTACCGTGGCTCAGTAATCAACTACGTCACTGGGACATCGTAGGAACCTAAAACGAACATGAAAATATTGGAAATCCTCTGAGAACAAAATTCTCCAAAATTCAAACGCTCATTATCCGAACTCGTTTAGAATTTATAAATATAAATGAAAAAAAATAAGTTCAAAGCCTTTATCTCCGAATGGATTCAAGATAGAAAAAAATTTCACTTGAAAGAAATCATTATTTCAATCAGAACTATCACATCCTAAAGTTATGAAATGGTTTTTTGAATCACCCTCTACAATAATGTAATGAAGTCGGAACAGAATACTCTTAGTTCAAATACCACGGCACACTTTTTCATTTTTTTTTCGATTTATTGAGATAGGTGGTAACATTGAGCGTGGTGTAAGATTTCCGTGGCTAGATGGAAAAATATTTTGTTTGTATTTTCTTGTTAGCCAAATTTGATAACTGATATAATGATTGTTGTTTCATCTGGATTTCCCCAAGAAGAATTCCTTCTTCACGGACTTACCAGAATAAAATGTGTTTATTTTCGTCAATTCTTTATCAGCAAAAGAGAAGAATTGCTCGTCGAATTTCGCAAAATACCTGGATAGTATATCAGGCTCAACTAATTCTGCCGAAGGTGATTGTTCTACGGCAGCGTATAGCATCGATTTCATCTCCTGAAATATAAAAGTTATTTAACCATATTTTCCCCATGAATGAGGTATTCATCTCACCTCGTAATTTATATATTGTTTTCTCCATTCCGGCGTTATATGAGCAGACAAATGCTCTGCGAACTTCATTCTTGCTTCACTCTATTTACAATAGCTTCCAAACATGCTAACCTATTTCTTGCGTCAAATCGACGTCGTCCGTCGTGGCGCGCATAGTCTAATTCGATGCCGACCCAGTGCCGTGTACTAGGTAAGGTAAGAGCGGAATTAGGAAGGTAAGTTTTGAAAAAATTTACGGGATAATACATATCAATCCCGCGGGTCTGCAAAAATGCGGGATTGTTAACAATTGTATACTCTTTGTATTCAACCTATCAAACATGCTCATAAAAAGCTCTTATGCTATTAAAAACATACTATACCTATTACAAAAGTGTTTATTCATGGCAACAGGTGTCAAGTTTTGTCGCGGGTGAACTCGAAAAATCTACCGACAAGTGCTGTCTCACAGTTTTTCCAACTAGAAACCATTTGTTATTCAAAATTGAGCGTAAGTTATAAACAGCTTCCAAGTATGTACCCGTACCCTATTCCTTCTGCATTAAAAAATGGTCATTTCATGTTTTAATAACTGGTTCAGTGTTGTTTGTACTCGTGCTCGTAAAGTCATAGAAGAAGCCTTAGATTCTGGTACCTACGACTAAAGTTCAAATCCCGATACCCTCATACGAACTCGAAAAAAGTATGGTGCTTACAAGTCCAGATAGACCAAGTTTGGCAAACGGTTATTCTCAGAACCAAACAATCGGTCCTTCTCAGGACAACCACCCTGAAGACGGCAAACGAATGCTTGCCGAAACATCGGAAACAATCAACCTCATAGATGATGGAAACAGCCCAAATAACTATCTAACATACCTATTTCAGTTCAATTCAATATCGCTCTTCCTGTCGACTTTTCAAATTTTGGAATTGTACCTATCATTTTTATGCGACGGACAAAATATCCTATCAAGTATCTGAAAAAGTATCTTAAGAAGTATCTTCAGATAATTATTCGAGTTCTTTTTTTGGAGTATTTTCACATACCTATACGAAAAAGTATCTCAACTTGTATCTAGATACTCCCGCAAAATAACTTTGAAAGCTTTGTGACTTAATGTAAAAATATAATTATTGATTTATAAAATATGAAATACTATTCCAATTTCCATTTAGCATACAAAAAACTTATTAAAAAAGATCATTTGTGAAATTCGTTGAAATAAAAAACAAAATTAATGCATTCTTTTAGTAATTCAGATTTCTCGTAGAATGTAGGAAATACGTTCCTCCAATATTTGCCGCCTCTCTAGAGCAGGCCCTGCGGTTTCAGGTTCTTCTCATGACATGAGTTTTGACTTTATAAAACGCTTGAACATCTTGTGTGTGATGCGTTAAACAATAGGATGATACGGATGAAACATTATTTTAAATTCGAATGCGCCCACGTACGTCCAACACTAGTTGATTTGATATAGAAGGGGCCTCTAGAGCGGGCCCTAAATTTGAATAAACTTAGAGAATTATTTGTGTACACTCGGGAACACTGGATAATAATTGTATTATTATTATTGTAAATACGATATATATTATATTTAGTTAAAACAAAGTATAAGGATAACCAACATCACCACGTTGGAAGCTATAGCTACCTGCGTGACGAGGGTAATTGTTCATAAAACAAATTATAAGGATAAGGACAGTCCCTCTCAGAGAAATTCTAACCGTAGACACGTGTTTTGGGCTTTCGGCACTCATCAGTACGGTGAAAAAGTGTTAGGATGAGCAACACTCGGAAGAAACAAAAAACAAACAGAGTCAACAACAGAAGCCAACCGTCCATTTGTAGCTTCAGCAGGAAGACCCAATGGGTTTCCGGGCAACAACCAACATCACCACATAGGAAGCTATAGCTACCTGCGTGACATCCGAGTCCAGGAATAATAACATGTGGAAAGGATGACGAGGGTAATTGTTTCAGAGTGTTGCTCATCCTAACACTTTTTCACCGTACTGATGAGGGCCGAAAGCCCGAAGTACGTGTCTACGGTTAGAATTTCTCTGAGAGGGACTGTCCTTATCCTTATACTTTGTATTATGAACAATTACCCTCGTTATCCTTTCCACATGTTATATTTAGTTATATAAAAAAAACTCAACTTACTAAACTTAGGTCGATGGCCATTTGTTTTGATTATAAGCAATAAAGAACACCCCAATAACGAACCAGTTGTGTATTACCTACTCCTTAGCATTATATATTAGGCCGATTGAAAAATCCCCGGTCTGATGCACAGATGGCGATGCTAGTTGCTAGTATTAAATCCATATGATTTTCACTTAGTATACCAACCTCCAAAAATTTGAAAACTGCTCTCAAAAATTTGACAGCAGTATGACCATTAGTTATTAGTTTGTGAGATATTGCATTGTGAGTGTAGCTACTTTGATTATTTGAAAAGAGATGGAGAAAAAAATTCGTTGTGCTGATAAAATATTGCTTTTTGAAGGGAAAAAATACAGTTGAAGCAAAATCTTGGCTTGATGAAGAGTTTCCGGGGTCTGCACCAGGAAAATCAACCATCATTGATTGGTATGTTAAGTTTAAACGTGGTGAAATGAGCACCGAAGATGGCAATCGCAGTGAACGCCCTGTCGCCAACGAAAAAATCAAAAATGTTCACAACATAGTTTTGAATGACCGTAAAGTGAAGTTGATCGAGATAGCAGACATTTTGAAGATATTATCTGAACGTGTATATATCATATCATTCACGAATTTAATGAATTTGTACATGAGAAAGCTGTGTGCAAAGTGGGTGCCGCGCGAGCTCACAATCGATCAAAAGCAACAAAGTGTTAATGATTCTGAGCAGTGTTTGAAATTATTTAAGTGCAATTAATCTAAATTTTTGTGTCGTTGTGTGACAATGGATGAAACATGATTCCATCATTTCACTCCGGAGTCCAAATGACAGTCAGCTGAGTGGACAGCACACGATGAACCGAATCCAAAACGATGAAAAACACAACAGTCAGCTGGCAAAGTTATGGCATCAGTATTCTGGGATGCGCAAGGTATAATATCGAGTATAATATTCATTGATTACCTTCAAAGTGGACAGACCATCAACAGCGATTATTATATAGCGTTATTGGATCGATAAAATCGTTAAAAACGGCCCCATTTGAAGAAAAAAGGTGCTATTTCATCAAGACAATTCGCCGTGTCACAAATCAATGAAAACAATGGTAAAATTGCATGAATTGGCCTTCGAATTGCTTCTGCATCCACCGTGTTCTCCAGATCTGACCCCAGCGACTTTTTCCTGTTCTCAGACCACAAAAGAATACTTGCTGGAAAGGAATTTGGCGCCAATGAAGAAGTAATCGCCGAAACCGAGGCCTATTTTGAAGCGAAAGACAAATCGTACTACAAAAATGGTATCGAAAAGTTGGAAGATCGCTATAATCGCTGTATCGCCCTAGAAGGCAAGTTGAATGATAAAATCGAATTTTGACAAAAAAAAATGTGTTTTACTAATAATGTCGTCTACCGGTTGAACTGCAGATACTGTAAAGTACCATTTTCACGGTGATAGTACTATCACGATAGTATGATAGTGATATTAACTACCTATCGCACCATGTGAACAACTTGATAGTTATAGGTTCCCCAAATATATAAATAAGTTCCGTAGCTACGACTTTTTTAATGCCGTTTTAATGAGTTTATTTAGACTAATAATCGGAATGTGTAGTCTATGTAAAAAATTACTGAATACGGGTCTGGGCGGACCAATTGTTTTGGGATAGTTTTATGATAAGGCCTCAATAGACTTATTAACCCTTCATTTCATGAATTAAGAAAAATTAGGAATAAAAATATTTTGATAGGTTTGAATATTTATTTAGGCTTAGTAAACGACATTATGAACTCTTTTCTTATATGCAATGAATTATAACAAAAAAAATGTATGTTGCTAATCTGCAACACTATGAACAAAAAGAACTGAATTATAATTTTTTATTGAATATGGAAATTATAAAAACAGTTTTTGTCTTTTGTCAAACAAAGATGGACACCACACTTTTCACATTTAAAATGCGTTATTCCTTTGCAGAGGGGCATTTTACATCTCTGTCTTGCCGTATCATATTTTGTCCAGTGACCAACGTTATCCATTCGAACGTTTTTCGGGGGTGCATGTACCGCTGGTCCTTTGTGTCTTTTAGCGTTTATACCCAGTTCCACCTCACTAGTTGAAGGCCTTCCTCGTTTTTTGTCATTTGCCGATTGAAACAAACATAACGTTTCTGCAAGATGGAGACGAAATTGCCACTGGGTCATATCATCTTCGATATTTTTTTCCTTTTTGGACCGCTTGAATAAGAGCCAAGCGTTGATAGTAACGATGTCCAGTAAATGAAAAAATATTCTGAGGTACCATTTCCTTGATCTAATAGGAATTTTATAGCGGCCTATATGGCTATCAAGCATGTCAACACCACCCATGTGCTTGTTGTATTCGATGATTACGTTAGGACAAGGGATTGTAATTACTTGTTTATTTTTTCTGTCAATCTTTTGCCATATACGAGAACAGCGGTATTGAGGTATAGTAATTGTCGCAATAAAGCTGGAAATTCTCATTTCTCGGAATCACTCTTGAAAGTCGAACAACAACATTAGCACTGGCTCCTAAATCCTTCTCATTTGGTTTCACTTTTGTGAAAGTATTTGTGGATCCGTTGTATATTTCAAAATTGTAGGTGAATCCTGATGTATCACACAACATGAATAGTTTGAAACCCCATTTGTGGGGTTTCATAGGAATATACTGTTTCAAATGGTGCTTTGATTTTGTTGCGCATATTTGCTCATCGATGGAAAGCTTGTTTTCCATTGGCACTGAAGAACATCTTGTATTCAATTCTGTCAAAAGGGGTCTAATTCTGAATAAATTGTCGTAATCGGGATGTTCTCTAGGCAAGAGATTTTCGTTGTTATTGAAATGTATAACACTTTTGAGAGTCTCAAATTCATTTATTGTCATACATTTGCGAATTGTTGCATTTCCAATATCTGGTCTCCAATAACAACGTGTCCTGGGAAGCTTGATAACCGACATATATAATGCAATACCGAAAAATTTTTGAATATCACCCATCGATATGTTCGCCGGCTTATTTGGGTTCTTCTGAACACTGTACAAATTGGTTTGGTCAACAATTGTCTGGAGCAATGAATCAGTGAACAGGTACTTGAAAAAATCGTAAGGGGTCTCAAGTTCCAGAATATTATTGGGGAGACTAGAATTGCCTAAAAAGTTTAAGGCATCTTCATTCATTGCTAAATGTTTTTTTCGCCATGTTATTTTTTCTCGAATGTTCTTTTGACATATTGGAGCCTCCGGATTGTCGCATGTATTTTCGTTTGGTAGCATCTCATTTTCTATCAAATCACCAACTTCATTTCTACCGTCATTATCATCATCATTGATCGGCAAATCGGTGTTCAACTCATTATTTTCACCATCTTCAATTTCTTCTGGAAAATATTCCGGATCAGCTAAACTATCCGTATCCGAAAAGTCAAACTCATCTTCACTATCGTCCCACAAATGTGCAGCAATCTCTTCCAGTTCTGCATCAGATAGAAGTTTATTTGGTCTTTTTCTAAGACGTGAACCTTCTGCAAAGAAAATAAATAATTTTATCCACAGTTCATGATGTTGCATATTAGCAACATAGATATTATTTTGCTAAAATAACCCCCAAAGATATAACAAACAAAGAAACATTTTTATTAATTTTGAACATACCTGTATTGTCCATAGTATACTTCTTCTTCTTGGCGTGCCCTATCCGTTCCGGACGTTGGCAATCAACATGGCAAGTTTTATCTTGTTCGCTGCGTTTCTAAAAAGTTGTATGGATTTCTGGCCAAACCACTTCCTGAGATTGTGCAACCATGAATGTCTTCTTCTACCCGGTCCCCTTCTGCCTTCCACTTTTCCCTGTATTATCAACTGCAGTACTTGGTATTTGCTGTTCCTCATGACGTGTCCGAAGTATTGAAGCTTTCGTTGTTTGATGGTGAACACAACTTCCTTGTTCTTTTTCGTTCTTCTCAATACTTCTTCATTAGTGATGTGATCTATCCATGATATTCGAAGAATTCTGCGATAAGTCCATAGTATACGGTAGGTATTATTATCACTCAACTATTTTTTAAATTTTTTAACCCCTTCAACTACAAGGCCCTTCACGAGTCAACTGATTCCACAAAACACGTGGACACATAAACCCACAACACCATAAAAAACCTAACCGTAAACGACATCGGTATTGCGCACGTGCTTAATAGGAGTGCTACAAATATGCAACAGCATGAACTCAAGCTTTAACGCATATCGTCTGTAATAGCAGACGCTCTAAATATGTGTGTTGCAAATTTGCAACAGAATGAAATGAAGGGTTAAAACGACAAAGCTGTAGAATGTCGTAACTACGGTATATTTTTGAGGATTCTATCACAGATTACTAGTTAGTCTGTGATTCTATACTATCGTGATAGTGCGAGAGTGCTGTCGAACTATCAGGATTGTACCTACTATCTTGATAGTTACTATCACTGTGAAAATGAGCCTTAACAGGGAAGGGGACTATTAAAGCGTTTTTATGAAATTGATCATGAGCTAGATTTCGCAAATCCTGAGATTCAACACGTACAAACAACATAAACAGAAGATCTTTTCTACAGACCTTCGAATTTTACAGCTGCGTGATAATAATGTTAACATTATGAGGGATTCCATTCCATTGTACTGGACCCCGATGAGCCCGATGTACTCGTTTGTGGTTTTTCTGGTTGGAAAGAGAGAGGGTGGTAGCGTTGCGCACTGATAGCCAAGTTTTCTTTCGGAAATCTGTCGAATTTTGAATTATAGACATCAATGACATTATTTTGAGAAACCGTTGGATTTTGTCTCACAGTATAGTGGATTGCCTGGCAAATTGAAAAAAAAAGAAGAAATGGCAGTAGAGTTCTATGTCAAATTATAACCTTCAAATTCGATTTTTAACCTAACACTATTTGTTTTCTAGTTCAATGTTTTGATATGAGTTTTCTCGTTTCCTGAAGACTATATGTATACAGTAAAACAATAATTCTGCTCTTGAAATTATCATATAATTCTGCGGAATTAGAATATAATTATATATACATTTATAAAATGTTACTTCGTAGAAGTTGTAGACGGTTCAATTCAACATCTCTCAATAACGCTGTAGATACAGTAAGTTTGAGTTGATATTTACTGAAATATATAATTTTGATAAATGCATTTTTTAAGCTAGCTGAAATTACAACTACTAACAAATGGAAATATAAACTGGACGATAATGTTGAAAGCGACTTGCAAAATGAAAAAATAAAAACTAAACGTCATCCTGGTATAGTTCCATCCGCACCTATAAATATTCCTGAATCTTTTATAAAAGCAGCGAAAATAATTTTAGAAGGTAAAATGTGGTTTTCATATGACAACCACTGAAAAAATAAAAAATAAATTGATGTTTTCACAGATTATTCATTAGAATGTTTTCAGTTTCATGTGTATCTCATTGTTAGTTTATTGATAAACATTTTGAAGGAAGTTATAAAATTTCAAGACACCTTATGTTTTAAATTTCTTTATTTTAGAATCTGATTCTGAATGCACATTTTGCATTTATATTAATGTCCAATAATTTTTAATATTTCTGTTTCTCCACTCTTTCTGAACAGATGATTGTTACATACCAAAAAAACAACTTAGTGGAAGAAGTGAAAATTTTGTGAAATATTTAAAGGCTAAAAAACCTCCTATGGAACAAGATGAACTCCAAGCTCATATATCTAACTTGAAGACAAAAGTTATTAAAGGCTTACAGAAGTCAAAAAAAGATCTTTTGAGTGATGAACATGTAATGAAGAGTCAATTGACTAATCTAATGAAAAAAACAGTATATAATTGGTTTCCTGTGAAATATGATATTGCCCAGAGCTTATGCTATCTAGTGGGAAGATCAGCGGCAGAGTATGCAGTTTTGATAAAGATACTGTCAGAGATCAAATTAAGAAATCCTGACTGGAAACCCCTAACACTTTTTGATTTTGGATCTGGTGTTGGTACAGTAACATGGTAAAAATGTTTTCACATATCAATCTGATCGTTTCATTAAAACTATATTTTCTTCATTTCATTTATCAGTCATTGAACTTAAGATGAATCAAGGGTAGAATGTAAGATATTTTTTCATGAATATAAATCTTTTATGTCTTTGTATTTATTCTATAACTTTGGATGGTTAGATTTCATATATACGCTTAGCAAATTATTATATGTAATTGAAAATATGAGAAAATACTAACAAAGCCATCACTTAACACAAAACATTCCTTCAGAACCAAAAATAATTCCATTGAATTGTAAGAATAATAATTTATTGCCTTTATTTTATGATTGTTTTTGTAGGGCAGCTAATACGATATGGCCAAAATCCTTCACAGAATACTTCAACGTGGATTCATCAGCAAGTATGAATGATTTGGCCGAACTTTTATTAAAAGGAGGCAGGGGAGAAAAAGAAATTTCATTACGTGGTGTTTACTACAGACAATTTTTTCCAAGTAAACCAGTGAGTTCAAATTTTAAAATGTGACATATTTGATGTGATATAATGTATTTAAGGTGCCTTATGATCTTGTGGTATCAGCCTATACACTCATGGAATTACCTTCATTAAAGAGTAGGCTGGATGCAGTAAGGCAGTTATGGAGTAAGACAATGAGATATTTGGTAATTGTTGAACAAGGAAGTTATGCTGGGTTTAAAGTAAGAGTAATAAAGTTCTCAAATTTTTGCATAGTTATCCTAAATCATTTATTCTGTAGAATTAGTTGTCATATCAAAATTATTGAAGAAAAAATATTTCCTCTTTGCAAAATTTCAGTAAAAAAAGAAGAGTGTTAATATCTTTGATATTACCTAAACCAATAATTTTTTATAGTTATACATCCTGCAGAACAAAATATTTCAACTCATTGAAAAATACTAGTATGAATATGATGATGCAAGATTTGAATCTTTGGTAATTCATTACAAATACCGAATCAAATTTTTAAAATTTCATATCTATGAAATAATCAGCCCTAATAGTTTTCACTAAAAACTATTGTATTATCATCATGTCATTACACTTCTCTTCAAATATATTCCATTTTATGATATCATGTTTCAAAAAACAGAAATATCAAGATTTTTCACATGAATTCAAAGAATATTTTGTTATATTATAATGAAGAAAAGGGTTAACCTTGAAAAACAACTATTAAATAACAGGTGTTACGAGAAGAACAGCTTGTAGTTGGCCCTACTTCATGTCTCAGCTAACCATAATTCTGATTCACAAGAAACAAAAGATAGAACTTGACAGTTTGAATTTATGATGTTAGCTAAGTCATAATATGTTAGAAAGTCCATGGCCTACCACTAGCTTGGTTTTTTCTGAACACCCAATATTCCTAAATTTGAGGTTTCAGCGAAAATGAGAGATTTCTTGAATAGTTTCAAGAAAAGGAAGTCCTATAAACATGGGCTAGCAAAGGCGTTATTTTCAAGTTTCAAGATGTTGAATTTTGATTTTTCTTCAAGTTCGTCTCATAGCATCTGCACTATACAAGATATTCAACTCAAGTTTGGCATAGACGCTTGAATTGAAGTGTACATCACATTAAATGCTTATTTTGTTTGCAAATCTACAGGATGATATTATTTCTCGAACAGTGCTCACCTCTTTCCTCCAGAACCTTTTTTGGTTGACCACTTATAAGTTGAAAAACTTTAAAAAGAGACTTGGATTTGGTACTGAACTTTTTGGTTTCTTGTAGTTATCTGCCAGCGATTTCAAGAAAAAAATTTCAAACTATCCTCTTGAAATTCTCAGGAAAATCCAAATGGTCATAAAAATCTAGTCAGCAAGCTGTTATTAATAAATTAATTATTGGTTTTATCGATAATTTCTCCGATCTGTAGAAATGAATCATACCAAATTGGAGAAACTCGTATAATCAAATCCAAACAAGTAGGACAACAAGACACACTGTATTTCGAAAACAAAGCGTTTGCTGATCCATCTTTATAAGAATTTTTTCCTCAAACTTATCCAAGGAATCTCATTTTCATTTGTACCTCCAATTTAGGAACACCCTGTATTATAGAAACTGAGGTATAACGTATAAATTCATAAGAGCAGTAAATATAGTGATAAATCATAAAATACTGAAACGGCAGTTTAACGTTCATAGTTTTTTGGAGAAATTGAAAGTTCATCCATCATGTCAAATAGCAATCGGTATTTACCTCAATCTAATCTCCACATTATTAAATCAACTTGTTCAATTGATTATTGAATTTATCATTAATGCCAGTGTCAAATTCAATGTTTTTAGGTTATCAATGAGGTTCGAGATTTCATTCTCAGTCTTGGAAATAGTCATGTCTTTAGTCCAGTAAGTAAAATGAGTTTTTTCATGTTAAATCAATTTGTTGATGAATATTTTCGGTATGAATTACTAATAAATATCTTTTTATGTTCACAGTGTGCTCAAGATTATCCTTGTCCTCAATTTGCATCTAATAAAGAATTACCCTGTAATTTTGCAGTTCGCTATCATGACTTGCCTTTAAACGATATATCTCAGAATCTTCGAAAAGAAAAATTTTCATACATTGTCTTAAAAAAAGGTTTGATTCTCTTCAATATATTTATTATTAAATTCAAATTGGGAGTATTGTATTTTAGGCAAAAGGAGTGAAAACGATTCTCAATGGCCAAGGTTAATAAACCCCACACTTATAAGGCATAAACATGTAATATGCACTTTATGTACCAAGGAAGGCAAAATTGAACAATCTGTATTTACAGCTTCAAAATATGGAAAGTTAGTATTTTAATAAGTTTGTCATTGTTTAAGTATTCAATACTTAGAGTGTTGCAATTTATTTTGTATTTTAATTTTAGACTTGCCTTCAGATGTGCTAAAGCTTCAGATTGGGGAGATAGGCTACCAATGACTGTAAAGGACACCCCCGATGATGTTATTGTTGATGAAAATGTTAACTTAGATAAGGAAATAACGAATAAATAATCATAAGTTTTATAACAATGTCTTTATTAAATCTTGCAGTTATAACATTTTTATGTCATAATTGAGAATGAAATTATAAGAGGGAAACTGTATAAGGCTAATAATGTAGTGCTATGCTATCAAAGAGATTAAGTGACAATCTCCATTTATAAGTTGTAGCTCTCAGAAAAAGTATCTTAGTTATTTTATGGCAATTAAGGTTAATATAGTAAAACTAGTATTTCAGATACTTTTCATAAGGAGTCTTATCTTGAAAAAGTATTTCAGATATCGGAGAGTATCGGAAATACTACTCAAAATTATTTCATATACTTTATCTTTCCACCTTATATATTACAAAAATTCCCACATAATTTCTAAGGGAACTGAAAAAGTATCTCAGTAGTAATGCCACAATTATTGTATTTTCGAAATAAGTTTCAAATTATTTCATAACAGGACCGAGTTCCTAGGAAACACACTCGTCCAGCAATTTTGTGGTGCTTGCTTCGAGCAATTCAGTTGAGTTATGAAATAAAAGACAGTGTTATGGGATAATTTCAACTACAAGTGAAATTTCATTCGACTTTTAACAAAGTGAAAGGTACATTATCTGAAATTCGGCGAAATTATGTATGTATATATAACATTGAACTATCACATACCTACAAATCTGAAACACTAAACTTGACAAGCCAATCTGAGTTGAGTTTGCATTATCGAAAATTAGAATATGATTAGAGCTCCTAATTGGTTTATTCAACAAGAGTGTGAAATAGTCTTGTAAATAGATCATTTTTATAAATATGTCTTGTAAGGAAAGAAGAAGCAAATTAAAAAATAAATTTGAAGTAGCTTAGCGCTCAATTGAAATAAGAAATTAATTCTTGAATGTTTTACCAATGGTTTTAACAGTACACTAACATTAGATTTGTAAATTAATTTCATAAAAGGAACAAAAAGATTTTCATTGATGCATTATGCAGCAGAACAATAAAAATATATCAACTTCAGCATGATGAAGTCAGATATTACTTCAAGAATTTAAAGGAATTGGAATTATTTATCTATTAATGAATGCACTCATTTATAACTATGAAAAAACAAGAAATCCTTGTTTTGAGGGTTACTTCTTGTAGTATGTATTTCTATTGATTATTTCTTGAATGATATACAAGAAATGGATGACACCAATGGAATAATTTCAGTGATAAAAATTTTATACAATGAATATTCCTTTTTCACGGGATTTCTGAAAAATTATGTGATGTGCTTAGTTTCATGATGTGGTTGTTTATCATGCCCAATATTCCTTATATAATCATGATATTTGACAACTGCTCTCTCCTGCTCGTATGTTTCAATGGAACCAGGTCTCATAAGTCTTATATTTGTTATGGCTCTTTCTGGTGTTAATTCTAAGAAATGTACTAGATAACATGCTGCCATCACACCGGTTCTTCCTCTACCCATTCGACAATGAATTGCTATAGCCTGCAAAATTTTATTGATTATTCTTGGTTGCGATCAATTGAATTCAATAAGAATATATGATATCTTATATATAAATTATCTTTTCATTGATTGACTAATTTAGTCTAAACCTTAATCATGTATTGATAATTGTATGTAATGCTAATGTTTTAATAATATACAGAGTCATTCAAATGGTGAGGTGAAAATTGGTGATAATTTCATTGATATCATAGTACTATAAGGTCATACAGACTATAGTGAGCAATATGTATTGTATAACGCTGCTATTAAGCTGACAATTCTGAACAATTTTACGAAATTCCTTTTTAATACCCAATATGGGTAAATGTGTACTTATGTTGTACTTTTTCAAGCTATTTCATTACTTCTCATCTCGTACATAAAAGTAAGAATAAGGGAGGACAATTAAACAACTCTAGAAACGCATACTTGTTTTATCAGACGACTTACTCGATTGAAACTGTTATAAGAACTCTTGTTTTTTATTTAGAAGAAAATAGGAAAATGTTTTTTTACAAAAGATACAATATATGTATAATACAATTTGCATCCGCAGCCTACCTAAATACGTCAAGATATTCAAATATTTAAGTTGTTACAGATATCTACTAGTTTTTGAGAACTTGAAGATTGATATAAAAGTCGATCTGGGATAATTATTCTGTTGACAATAAAAATGAATAATGAAGCCACAATATATATAGTTTTATATTTGAATGCAATGTTATCATCATAATGAATTTTTTAATTAATTTAAGGTTGATATTATTCTTGTTATTGGTGAAGATAATATAACAGATATATAACTTTATGATGAACAAATTTTCAATAAGTAAAAAGTAAACATATGTGGAAGTAAGTAGAATATTATATGTAAAATATAGTTCTTTCGTCAATCCGATGTCAAAATTCATAGGTTATACAGATTGGTCCAACTTTTAGAATTTCAAGGGAAATATGAGAATACAAAACAATGCTTCGCACATTATGAATTAACTTGTTTGCATTTTCCACACTATAGTTTTATGAACCCACTATAATTGTGGGGTTCACAAAACTTTCCATCTAGAAACCATTTGTAAATTTTGTACCTAATTCAAAATTGAGCGTTTTTGATTGGTTTAAATTGAGACGAGGGAAATGGTCAGCAGTAAAACTTTTTCTGCTCCACTTGAGCAACACTTGTCTGTCGTTTCTAAGCAACACAATATTGCTACAATTAATCAAATTTTGCGATAAAAATGTTGAAAAATAAACCTATAAAGCAGTGGCGACGCTAGGGGGGCCCGGGCCCCCCTAAAATTCTGCTCCCCCCCCCTAAATTTGACATACTAAGGATAAAAGATTGGCAGAACTATAATTTCGCTTTACTTTGGTCTCCCAAAAAAAAAATTCGGCGCCCTCTGGCCACCCCTGTTTTAGAAAGCTGACGTCGCCGCTGCTATACAGCTTCGTGAATTTTATAGTCGCAAAACACTATATCTTTCTTGAGATGAAAATGAGAATTTGGATGCAGTATGACAATTTGGATTCTGATTTAATTAGGAGTTTCCGTTTCACTGCGACCTAATGATCTATTTTACCCCCATCAGAGCTATTCTCTCCATAACGTGATTAACTGCTGGCCTTCCAGTTCCAAAGTTCTAATGAACTCCAATATCTGGGATGGCTTCAAGGAAGCTTATTCCTCACCTCTACAAGTTTCGTGTCCAAAGCAGGTTTTGCGTTGGCTAGCGATGGCGAGGCATTCCGTCACCAGGTGATCCGAACTTTCTTCCTCCTCCCCACAGAATCTTCACTCGTCATTTCCTGTTAGATCTATTGTCATGAGATGTTTTCTAAGTCGACAATGCCCTGTGAGGAATCCAGAGAGGAGGTGAAGCATATTTTTTACTAACATCCAGATACTTTTTGGATCTCGTACAGTCTATAGTTTCGAAGAAACTTTTTAGATCTCGTACAGTCAAAGTTTCGAAGAAACTTTTTGGGGTGATTCAAACCAGGAAGATTCCGCCAGAGTATTTCTCTTACGATTCCTCCCTTCTCCTGAAACTCTGTCTACGCCACAGAAAGGTTCCGGGCCGATGAAAAGGGTTTCTGCCTCTTTTCTGGCAAGTGTGTTGACCAGTATGACAAATTAAAAAATCGTGAAAAATGTTATGGTGGGAAGAATATCGGAAAAAAATTTACCCAATATTATATTGACGCAATTATACGTAGACGCAAAATCTCAACCTCTGATTTAAATCTGTAAGACATGTTCAGGTACTAGATTGTTTACCTATATTCTTCTAGAATTTTCTATGATTCTAATTATGTGATGAATTTGAAATTTTGCACGCAGCTTTTTGTAAGCTTAAAATAATTGTTATTTCCTTTAAACAACCCAAATCTCAACTCCGTTGTGCCTAGAGAATATATGGTAATTTTTTTTTCGATATTCCTCTTGAATTTTCTATATTCTTGTGATTGAGCGATCGCCATAAAAATTTTCACGATGTTTTAAATTGTCATTGTCCATCCAAATGCCCATTTATTTCATCTCAATTTATCTGCAATTTTGAAAATTAGTATCTATCCAGCTTTAGAGCGCTTGTTTTCGAACTGATCGCTCTATCATTACATTATAATTTACAATATGCCTTTATTTGTAGGACTGTGAACAGGGATTAGCCTCAAACGATATTATTCTACTCAATATTATGTTGAAATCGTCATCAAATTTGATTTTGTCTCCGTCTTATTCCCTTATCGAATCGTAAAAATGACTCAAAAAATTCAAAATATTGTACTCGAAGTTTTAAAATTATTTGCATATATTAGAAAAAATGTTTGACAAGGAGATTTATGCAGTATTGGAAGTTAATACCACTTTCAAGTACCTTCTCAAGTGTAGTTAGTGGTGATTAATCACATTACTGAGAAATGGAGTTAGATGATAAGATAAGTATGCAAAATTCTATTCGAACTGACTTTCACAACGTAGAAAATCTCAAAAATGTCACCTACCTGCTTTTACAAAATTTCATGTTAACCTCCATGAATTCATCTTTTAATTTGTCATAAAATACTAGTGATATTTAGGATTTTTCATTGCTGGAAACCAACCATTTCGAATTTTCTCAACTCACCTGGTTACAACCTCGACACTTCTTACACAAATCGAGAAACTCCAAAATATTATCGATACTGGGTGCTTCAAATTCCTCAATGTCTATTCTAGACCATCCCAAGTTCCAATACTTCTTCAGTTTTCTAGGAATATTTTCCGGAGATAATGTTAAAATATGATGTATGCCCTGTTCTCCTAGAAATTGATAGTTAGCCTCGCTACTTGGGCATGCCATAGCAGCCAGTTTATTCTGATCTATCCAAGAAAAATTGTAAGGAGGGTATGATACAACTTTGTAAGCAGCTGGAACACCCCACATTTCCGCTAGAGACTTTTCGAGTGTATGTACCTAAGCCAGATCAAGTTTGCGATGAAGTTATAGTTGAAGGACGAAATTGAATTTCAGCAATTGTTGCCAAAAAGTTTGAGCATGTCCCAGAGCATATTCGATTTAGGTATATTTTATTATTAGAGCACGTAGGTATATACAATTTGATCACATAATGACGACGATTGATTCGTTCAAGGTAGATTTGAATATTATACCTACCTAGATAGATTTCGGTCATCGTCGTCAATATTTACACGGTGTAACATTGAAAAGTAAACACAGATCTTTTCGGCTAGAAAAATTAATATTCTGGTGGAAAATCGCTCGAACACGTCAATTTTCGTCTTAAAAAGGTGGACATTTTTAGATATAAAAATCGTGATCACATAATTTATCCCTCTGCGTGACAACCCAAACCCGTTAAATTTAAATAAAGATGTATCATGCGATATGGCGATATGTTATCGAAAAGATCTTTTTCCACTGAATATAAACAGTAAATTTTTGGTGGAGTAGTCTGTGACACAAAAAGATACTAACATTTGATGTTTGGGTAACTAAATTTTACATTTCATGAATTACCTATAATTAATTTTTCGTTGGGATTGTTGAGAAATGCATAAACCAATACAATGTTCAATTACGAATAATTCATTACAATTCTTGAAATGTCAAATTTAGTTATGGAAACATGGAATTTTTATCCCATTAACTCATGAGCCGTTGAGTTTTTACTATTGGTATGGCATATTGCCGAAACTGTCTTCAAAAGCTATTCAATGATGCAATGATATACTGGGTGTGCCATTTGAAATAAGGAAGAAGTACTCTGTTTCCGATATAACCGGAAGTTGTAGAGATCTGAAAATATTTTAGGGAAAAATATCATTATCTCAAACCCCAATATGCAAATTTCCAGCTGATAATTATGATTAGTTTTCCATAAACCTCTAATAGACCATCGCGGTGAATCACCCTGTATAAATATAAGATTTTCAAATTGTTATTTCTTGTTTCATTGAAGAATTACTCAGTTGAATAAGAATATAAGAAATAGAGATGTAAGGCAATTTTTCATTTACCATAATTTAATTCGAATTTGAATCACCATAAGTAAAAACAATGAGTGGCATAATTATAATATTTGGCTAGGGGCAATTATAATAACGACTGAATTATAAGATTGACACTCTGTATAGGCACTATTTTTTGCACAACTCAATAATGTAGGTACTTATTAATTGAAAAAATCTAAAGAGAAATGAATCAATTGTCAATATTACACCTCAAATTAACGAACAAATTTAGTATAGTCTCCAGAAGAAAACTGCTCGATTGATTGTGACGATTGTGTTGTCATTTCTAAAAACCAAGGTTCTGCGGAAATAGAAAACAGGAAATAGAGGTCTTTTTGTTTTAGAAATATATATGTTTCACGCAGTCATAGTAGTATGATTCAATCAATCAACACTTTGGTTCCCCGTATCTGTCTGTCAGTCTGTATGTTCTCAAATCCTTGGAACATCGCAAACTTTTCAATTAAAGAAAGATTTCAATAGAATATGATTTACTGTTTGGACCGCAAATGGTCTCATATAAATTTTAGTTTTTACAGACACAAGTCAAAGTTGAAAATTTGCAAATGTGTCATTTTTGGGTTCTCTTTACCTTGTGCTGATCGTTGGTGATCCGATTTCAAAGAAATTTGGTGGAAATTTTGGTTGGTAAGAATGTTGAGTTGTGAGTGGTTTCCAAGAAGGCCTTTTCCTGATATTCTATGCGCATTGGCATCTCACAATGCACAATATATCAATATTTTTTCAGGTGAAAATTTGACGTAGTTGTTTCAATTCCGATTTTTGGGGAGAGATTCTTCTTAAAAATAGTTTCCTACTTCAAATGAGGGTAAAAACTTCATTTTCATTCAAATAAATATGAAAATCTTATTTGTACATAATATGTATATTTAGAAATAAAATAAAATTATATATAAATATTAAATAACAATAAATTAATTAGAAATAACAAAATTAAAAATATATAAACAGTATGAACAGGTCAGACGGGGAAATTAATCGGAAGTCGATACTATGTAAGTTTTGGATCTGTCCTTGATTCCAGAAGTAACATTAATAATAAACATAAACTCAAGTTATATGAACTAATTTGGTAAAGATCATAATTGCATAAAATTATAGCTTGTTCTAGAGAGATGATTTTGGTGGAGGTGGAAAAGGAACCCATTCTTTTGTTTCTATAGGAGCCCAAACTCTTCTCCATACTGGAACCCAAGTCTGAAAAATAAAAATTTTTCGATTATGTCAATTTTTTCTTATCATTAACCACAACTTGAAACAATTATACGATCGTTTTTTTTTAATAGAAATATGTAATTATTTCATTACCAATCTCGTCTCCCAGTGCTTTACCCAATGAGCTTTCCATTGCATTTTGCTTTTCCATATTCCTTCGATATTTATTCCGTCCCGCAGGTGAATTTTGCTGCAAAAGTAAATAAGTATTTCATATTTATTATTATCCTGATCAGAAAAATTATTCAATGAGATTCTTTGAAGAATACATTTCCGATTTTTGTTTTTTGTGTTGACAGAGTTAGTTAAATTTTTTCGAAACGACCCATATGAATCTTTTGCCATGGCCGGGATAGCTTGGGAAAGTATTCCCCAAGAAGAAATAGACCATCTTATTGCATCAATACCGAGACGTGTTGGGGAGTGTATACTCGAGATGGAAAAACACATTATTAACGAATTTATTAAAAAAATTGTAAACCCTTCGTTTTTTTCTCTGAATTTCAATCATTTACTCCTTACTATAGTATCTATGTTCTACAAAAAAAATTAAAATTTAAACAGATCCTTCTGGGTGTTGCAGTTTCTTTGTTTGTTAGTATGAATTTTCATCGTTAAATTAAAAATATGAAAGTAAACATCTAACAAAAGGAATTTAATATAAAAATCAGCACATGACAATGGACAATTCGTCCCTGAAGCAAAACGATTTTTATTTTGAATGAATAAGAGTTTCAAAAATAATTTTAAATTGGAGAAAAAGTACAAATTTTTTTCTCCAAAAATATTCATTGCAAAACCCGTATAATGCCATCGATAAAAATTATAAAATCATTTTCACATAAGAAATCTATTCATCTCGATCCAGTGAAAACATGTAAACAAATTTCATAGAAATATTTGCAATAGCATCATTTTTCTGGAAAGTTTACAACCCCATATCTCAAAAGTTAGCTTTTTTATAATATATATTCATAGGAAGTTTTTTTCTTCAAATGACTCCAAGATAATAAATATTAACACATGATTAAGGAACATCCTGTATTGTGATATATATCGAAAAGAGAAAAACCGAAACTTTCAATCATGCGTTTATCATCAAGTTTTCAGGAGATGTCACTTCGTATTAGTAATTGTAAACTGAACTAATCATGTAAGATTTCTGTTAAGAAGACCTTAATCCGAATTTCATTGTTTTTTTGTTTTTTTATGATACTTGTTTTTTTTTTATATCTCTCTTTCACTAATTGAGTCAAATAATGAAGAGCCATATAGGTAACATTATATCTTAACATTATTATTTTTTCGCTTCAACTTTCTTTCATTTCTTTATCAAGAGAGATATTTCTTTTCTATTTATTTATTATTTATTTAGTTTATTCTATTTATAAACAATATTTTTTCCTCTTCTTTCTTTCATAACTCAACAAGTGTTCTCAAAAAAATAATCCCACAAAATCTTCCATATCTATTTGAATGAAAAACAAAGTTTTTCACAGATAAATTGAACGAAAAATTGCGCATTCCCAGTAATGTGAACTCTTCACACAAAATTTTCTGACTTTTAATGAAAATATTTATAAATGTATTTCGTGTTGTAGTTATGAACAATTTTTTTCGATATGACCTGAACTGAAATCACTATATTAAGTTTATATATGCAATAATAATGGTTGACTTACTCTGATTTTCGATGGAACGATCCAGCACATGCCAACAAGAACACTTGAGAGATAAAAAGGACACACCACAAAGTCTGAAAACAGAATGTTATTTTGAAATCCGCAGTGAACTATATCAATATGAAGGCGGAAATTCACATTTACCAGAAAGTTTACTACTCACAAATTTCATATTAATGATCATAACGCCGATGAGTTTGTAACGAATACCTAATCCTTAAAAGATCGTTAACGAAGAACAATTGTCTAAACTTCTTCCGCTACCTGTATTTATAAGCGATGGTATGATTTCGATTTCAATTCCGATTTGCATTTCGTCGGTAAGCCCAGACTGAATGAGTACAAAAGTGAAAAATCTAATCAGGATTTCTGCCATCACTGATAATAAAAGAAATTTCATGGGCATTGTCAAATGCACAATGTCTGAATAAATAGTGAAGTTACCGTCTCGAATATCAATGAAGCTCAATGATGTGTATGCTATTCCTAAGATGTTCAGATTTTGCAATTATCCAATAGAAAATTTCTGAGAAAATGCGAAAAGTTTTGGAGAGTTTACAATAATGTATATGGAAAATTAATCAGAAATAACTATTTATGCCATCAGTTACGAAATCCTAAGCCTCATTTTGTGTAACCTGTGAGATTTTTGTGGAACGAAAGTAGTGAGTTCCGCAAAAGCTCACAAGTAACACAAAATTTCATTTCGTAATGTTTTGCGTACCAGATTTTTTCTATTTGTTAAAAAAATAATAAAAAACAAATTGAAATTGATGAAAATTGTGAAAACGGAAATCTATATTGTCGTTGCTGCTGTTACTTCATGTTAGTTGTCAGTTTGGCATTTTGTAAATTAGTCTGAACAAGAAGGTTTTCATTACATTACTTCTCCAAAATGATTGATTGAAATGAAATTGAAATTTGGCATAGATATTCCAATTTAAAGTTTTCATTATGTATTGTGCTAATTTTGAATACAAATCTAAAGGCTTGTATTCTTTCTGGAACAGTGCCTGCTGTTTTCCTCCAGAACCTTTTTTAGTGACTACTGCTTTTTCAGAAAAATATAAAAAAAAACTCTGCTACCGATTTCCAGAAAAAATTTTCGATCATTCTTTAGTAATCATCAGGAAAATACAAATCATTATAACGATCCAGTTATAAGCTGTGATGAATAAATTATTAGTTTTGATACACTTTTACCCAATCTGTAGCGATTTAGATTAAGATTACTAAAGTTTCGATAAACTGGTATTATAATCATCACAAAAACAAAATAGGACTAGAAGGACTGTATTTCGAAAATAAAGCGTTTACGGGCACATGTTTATATAACTTTTTTTCTCAAAATTATCAAATGAATCCAATTCTGGAATAACCTGTATAGAAATTTTATTGAATAAGTAATTTGAAATATCAAATTGATTCGTACTTTTCCATAAAAATTTCTCATTTACTAGCTAGTTGCATAATAGGAAAATAATTCGGTAATAAAAAAATGTTTCAATAGTTTACATCGCTAACTTGATGTGTTGCTCCTTATGTGCTATGATGTTTCATTGCTACATCAATAAATAATCGAATAAAAGAAACATTTTCGTTGAAATTAATTTACCCCGTTATGCCCGACATAGGGGGAAAAATAGAGTACTTAGTGGGGCAATGTGGGATATCAGTTTTTAAATGAAAAAATCTAACAGATTGGAAAAATATTTCTATTGATCTTAAAAATGAACTGAAAAATATGAAACACAAAATATATTCTAATTTACAATTATACGTAACTTCATCATCTTCATCACAGGAGCTATGTGCCCAACGGGCAACGATTGCATTTTCTTCACCTAATCCACCCTTCATTAGACTGAGACCATAGGTACCCACAATACAGACATTCATCATCTTCGTCATCGTCAGAAGATACATTTTCTATTTGCCTTGAAATTGCTTCGAATTTTTTATTTTCTTTGTTTTAATTTATCGAATTTACCTTCTGAACACTTCGTATTCCTCTTTTGCAGTCAAGTTTCCTTTTGTTATTCAACTAATTCATTTTTGTGAGGCTACTCCGTAATTATCGCTGTTTCTCTGCATTTACGTTACGATGTTTGTGAGTACGATACGATATTAGGTAAGGGTATTATGGCTTTAGACCCCAACGGCAAATATTTTAAGTATTGTATCAATAATTCCTGAATATCTAGATTGCAGAGTGCTTCATTGGAGAAAGAAGCGGTTCAGAAGTTCTTTGGATGTCGTACCTCCTTTCTCATTCTCATTTCTCCTTCTTCTCATTATTATTTATTCCTGAACATCCAGGTTGCGAAGAGTTGGATCGGGAGTAGTTTGCTTTTAATTGCATCGCTGCTATTGGATTTTCTGGATTATTGGTCATTTCGGCTGAAGCAAAATCTGCATCCGTGAAGATGTTTGGTTCGAAAGGTCCTGTAGATCTAAAGGAAAATAATGCAGTTGTCATGTTGTCAGCAGCAATAAACTCCAAATAAACTGGTAGTCTGAAATTGACCAATTGATCTGAATGTGATCGCAACCATTTCCTGACTTCATTGCTGTAGATATTAGGTGCTGAGGCCGCTCAGGGGTTTCATGAAACCAACTATACGTACGATGAGTATAGGACATTGTGGGGTTCAAGTTAACGTTCCCTACTTTGCCTCTGTCGACTACCCCTCTTTGCCTCATATGGTGTAATTAAACAAACATGTTTTACCATTTTACATTTGTTTGGATAATATCTTCTTTTCAGTACGAATCTAGCTATTTAACAATTTCATCTCAATCTTCTTCTGTTGAGTTTTTAAGTGCTTGATTTTGTATTCCGTCTATTCCTGTTACTTTTCTATTTTTCAATGTTCTGATAATTTTTCTTTTTGGATCTACTTCCATTTCATTGTGTGTTATATTTCCATGTATTTCAAATGATTGGTTGAATTGGTCGTCGTTGATTCAGGATTCGGCTTAAATTGATGTTCCAGTGATTCTGAAAACATTTCTGTGTTTTCTTCATTTATAATAGCTAATTACCCTTCTTCAGTTTTGGTTTCTTCGCTTTCGTTTTCCTTCGAGTTAGTGCTGTCATCATTTTCCACAGTGATTGATCTTCCGTATCTAGATCCTCTAGCTTCTTATCCCAGTCTTTGTTTAACAATTGCCTGAGTTTGTTTTTCACTTCGTTGATCAATTTATTCAGTATAGTTTTGTCACCGGGGTACAATGTGCGTCTATACTGTTTCTTCGCCTTTTTCTTTTTCTCTAACAATATTCTCACGTTTCAAGGTAGCTGACTCTTTTTCGGTATTCTTTTGATCTTAGGGTACTGTACTTTAGATTCGGTTATTTTTTTTTCTAGATCCTCCATTGCTTCGTCTAAGTGTTCCTTGTTTTCTATCTTCACACTTATTTTTTAAAAGATTTCTTTGAATTTTACCCAATTAATTGATTTTCGGTTCGTGGGAAGTCTGTCTGTTCCAATTTATACTGTCAAGATCACTGGGCTATGATCCGATGAGAGATCGATCTTGGTTTCTATTTTATAATTCGCTGCTACATTTTTCAATAACGTTATATCCAATACATCCTTCGTAACTATGGTTTTATTGATATGAGTGTGATATTCTGGGCCTAGGACTAACATATTACATTTGTCTGCTATAGCTCTCAGTTTATTTTCATGAGGATTAGTTCTCCTGCTATGCCAGTCAGGATGCTATGCATTTAAGTCTCCCGCAGTAGTAGGTTTTTTTTTCGGAAAAATGTTTTTATATCAACTTCTTCTAACCCATTGTTTGGGGGTCGGTATACAGAGTATACTTATAACTTAGATAGATATACTTATGTATGTATGTTTAAATAAACATACACTCTCTCTTTGAGTGCGGTGCGGCTACAGAGCACTCAATTCTCTTATTTCACCCATGAATCCCAAAATGTCTTTATTGGTTATCGGTCTAGTAGGTTTGGTAGGTATATGTATCGTAAATTGTGGATCTTCTGAGGTATATGTGGATAAAGCACCATCTGTAAGTTGTAAGTATAGAATAAAAACGGAATCTGCATATTAGTGGTACAGCTTAATGACCTGCGTTACAATCATGTTCAAATTTATCAGCGAATTAAAGAATAAATCCGGTGTAAACAGGGTCGGCGCAACGTGATGAGCTCAGAAGGTTAGTAAATTTTGTAAAGAGGAGGATGCGTTTCTCCATTTGTTGTTTGTTGATTGTTTTTAGATATTTTGGTAACTCAGAATGAGAATATGCTTTCAGGTGAATGCCCTAAATAAATCACAGTATTAAAAAAAACATATATCCCCACTTGGAATATTCTATTTTCATGAAACCGGTGAACGTAAAGTGAACAAACTTATTACCTATATTCGTATATTAAGAAATGATTGTTCTCCTGGATTTGATCGCATTAGTTCAAAACTCATCAAAAGCTGTCATTTATACAGGGTGTCCCGTAAAAACCACGTCAAACCGAGGGAGAATGTAGATCAAAGGATTTTTTTTACCGTTTTCGAGATATTTTTTTTGTTTAAAATAATGAATTTTTGCCCCTTTCAATAGTTTCGCCCTTACGGTTGGTACAATTTTACATCTTTCTGGTTAATTTTTTCTGTAAAATATTGCTGAAGAATGATTTCAACGTTTACATTGAAAACATCCTTCGAAAATTTTAAAGGGGGGCTATGAGAAATATTTTTATTGGAAATTTTGGTAGTGGATTATTTTGTTCATGAAGTTTAGCCCATCGTAGTGGAAAAAAATGTACCGGGCTACTGTTGCACATTACACCAATAAATTGTCTATTTTAGAGTGATTTCAAAGAGGTATCACACAAGTCATTTGTTATTCAAAGAAAAAAGATACCGCTGTTTTTATCCAAATGGGTACGTTTCTGACAAAATCAAGTTTGTCAATTCTGTTAAGAAATCTTCGATGTTGCATTACTTAGTGAACAATGGCAATTTTTTACGTGCGAAAATATTACTCGCATAATTATTCACCTCAATGAAATTCAATTTTGCCGGCAAATTTTGGAAAACATCACGCAGATCCAGATTTTTTTAATAAGATCATTTGGAGCGACGAGTCTTCCTGTACCAAGGATGGGTATAGCTGGAATATCATAAATCCGAGGTGAGAAAAGATAGATCACAATATCGATTCAAGATCAATTTATGGACTGGAATATTTAATGGTGCAATTTTGGGCCCGATCGAACTGCCGACATCACTGAACGCAAACAATTATTTGAAATTTTTAACCAACCAGCTGCCCATTTTATTGGAAGATGTGCCACTGGCGCTGCGACGTAGTCTGTGGTTTCAACATGATGGATGCCCAGCACATTACGGACTCGAAGTTCGCACATTTGAATAGAACTTAGCCCCACCGGTGCGGTGGATTGGAAGAGAAGTTCAAATTTTGTGGCCTCCTCGTTCACCTGACCTAAATCCTATGGACTTTTATTATTGGGGCTGCCTAAAAGACAATGTATACGCAACACCCACACTTGATGAAGCCTAATTGAGGGAACGCATCCGCAATTCGGCTTCATTACGTATGGGTGTTGCGTGTACTTTGTCTTTTATGCAGCCCCAATATTAAAAGTCCAGAGGATTTAGATCTTCATGTACCCATCCTTGGTACAGGAAGACTCGTCGCTCCAAATGATCTTATTAAAAAAATCTGGATCTGCATGATGTTTTCCAAAATTTTCCGGCAAAAATGAATTTCGTTGAGGTGAATAATTATGCGAGTAATATTTTTTCACGTAAACGATTGCATTGTTCACTAAGTAATGCAACATTGAAGATATCTCAACAGAATTGACAAACTTGATTATGTCAGAAACGTACCCATTTGGATAAAAACAGCCATACCTTTTTTCTTTGAATAACAAATGACTTGTGTGACACCTCTTTGAAATCACTATAAAATAGACAATTGATTGGTGTAATGTGCAGCAGTAGCTCGATACATTTTTTTTCCACTACGATGGGCTAAACTTCATGAACAAAATAATCCACTACCAAAATTTCCAATAAAAATATGTCTCATAGCCCCGCTTTAAAATTTTCGGAGGATGTTTTTAATGTAAACGTTAAAATCATTCTTCAGCAATATTTTACAGAAAAAATTAACCAGAAAGATGTAAAATTGTACCAAACGTAAGGGCAAAACTATTGAAAGGGGCAAAAATTTATTATTTTCAAAAAAAAATATCTCGAAGACGGTAAGACATTTAAAATGGGAATTTTGTCATAGCAGGTGGGTTATCCGTTGATCTACATTCTCCCTCGGTTTGACGTGGGCTTTACGGGAGACCCTGTATATAATTAAACCTTTAAAATACGTGTTCAATTCAATACTTACTTCTGGAAAAATTCCTCAAGACCTGAAGAAGTCAATAGTAGTCCCAGTCTTCTAAACATGTGCTAGAGATGTTATCTCCAACTACCGACCGATAAGTTTGATTACCACATTCGCTAAAATATTCGAGACCTGTCACCTGTCTGAAAGTAAGGTTAACTGAGTATCTAGAGAAAAAAAGGATTCTCCACAAAAATCAATTCGGTTATAAGTCTCATAACATGGGCCCCGCAAATGCTTTTTTTTCGTGAATCCTGATACAGTCCAACTTTTTTGTTATGATTAGACCAGTTTGTCGAATCTTCATCAATCTTCGCTATAGATAGGGAAAATACGATTAAGTACTAAAACTTATGATTAATTCATTCAAGACAGCTGAATCTTTATAATAATTTGGATTTTCCTAAGAATTATTTGAATTTTTTTTCGAAATCGGTAGCAGATACAGACAAAACTACGAGAAAGCAAAAAGTTTAGTACTGAACCAAAGTTTCAGTCTATAATTTTCTAAAATACAAAAAAAGTTCTGAAGGAACGAAACGGATACTGTTCCAAAAAAATTATCACCCTGTAGGTTTGCATTCAAAATTAGCAACACATGATGAAAACTTCGAATTTGAATATCTATATGCCATATTAAAACTGAATATCATGTGAAGGAAAGGTACTATAAGAAAAAACATTAAAAAATCAAATTTTCACACCCTGTATCTCGAGAACAAAACGCTTGCGGGACCATGTTTATAAGACTTTTTTTTTTAATTAACCTAGCAATCTGTTATTTTCGTTTAAACCTGCATTCAGGAACACCCTGTTATACATTGAGTTTTGCCCTAAAATAGTTATATACAGGGAGTCCGCGAAAATGTGGGAAATCTCTCGGATTCAGATAAAACATAAAAAATAAGATGGCAAGTTCTCATCTTGTTACCCTGGTAAACTAAAAGAGCTAATTTAAATTTGAGGGCAGTATTTTAAAAGATCTTTACTACTGTTCATCATATCAAATTTTCCTTAAATTATATCAAGTAGTTTGAAATTTATTCCACTAAAATGGATTTCCAGTGCCGTCATTTAGGAGGCCGTACTTCTGTAGGGAGAGCTGCTAGAAAAAAAATTATGGGAACTTGTCATCTTATTTTTTTATGTTTTATCTGAATCCGAGAGATTTCCCACATTTTCCCGGACACCCTATATAATATTTTCCATAATTTTTCCGTTGCAGTGTTATCGGTACAGATTAATACAAGGATTAAGGGTTTTGCTTCTTTGATTCACCCTCATATCAAAATTGGAATGTGATTGATGATCTATATTCCATAATAATAAATCTAACATCTATCCACCTGTAGATTATCCTTCTAGTTTTTACGACAATATGTTCTTTTTGTTTCACATTTTTTGTGATTATCTCTTATAAATGTATGTGGGATTTCTTTCTGAAATACTAGTTTTCAATGTGAAGTGCTTGCTGGAGTGTTAGTGCAATCTTTTAAAAATGGTAAGTTATCAAGTACATTCAATATTTGTTAGACTTATCAAGAATAATTAAGATTTTTTTAATTATTTCATTTCATTGAGGGTATCCTGCATTAAAATTATTATCAATTTGAAAATCGCATAGGTACTAAAATAAGTCATGAAAATGAAAAAATACTAACATTTTGAAATCATCAGTGAAATATTAATGAACTTAGATAATTTTGTTTTGATTTCAATTTAGATTAATTGGTGTTGTATTTATTTCTGAATCTTTTATTCATCTTTCTTTTAGCAAAACATTTCCATTCATTCAGATCGTTAATTATGATAGCAAATGTAAAGTTCCACTTTTATCTGTACAAATTTATCGATACGGGGGGGCTCTAAGATCCAGACTTCTTAAGATAATGGTATATTCAATGGTAAGGAATATCAGTCACAAGGAACAGTTGTATACAATTCATTCAATGGCAACGTTTCTGAGCATTTAGCTCCTTCATCAGGCTTAAAACAAAAACCAATTTATAAACAACGGCATGGATCATACAATTGGTGTAGCAATAAAGACAAAAAATAGATAAAATGACGTCACTATACAATAATAGTTTATTATTGTATAGTGACGTCATTTTATATATTTTTTGTCTTTATTGCTACACCAATTAGCTCCTTCATCAGGCTAAAAACAAAAACCAATTTATAAACAACGGCATGGATCGTACAATTGGTGTAGCAATAAATAATAATAAAGACAAAAAGTATATAAAATGACGTCACTATACAATAATAATTTATTATTGTGACAACAATTGCACAATGCACAGTCCACACATCTTCTCGATATTTCGCACCGAACTAATAGACGAATATTTGAAACTGTGTTCAAGCAACCTAAAAAATTTTCTCCGAGTTCATTTATATTTTCGAAACTATTTTTATAAAATATATCTACAATTGGTGTAGCAATAAAGACAAAAAATAGATAAAATGACGTCACTATACAATAATAGTTTATTATTGTATAGTGACGTCATTTTATATATTTTTTGTCTTTATTGCTACACCAATTAGCTCCTTCATCAGGCTAAAAACAAAAACCAATTTATAAACAACGGCATGGATCGTACAATTGGTGTAGCAATAAATAATAATAAAGACAAAAAGTATATAAAATGACGTCACTATACAATAATAATTTATTATTGTGACAACAATTGCACAATGCACAGTCCACACATCTTCTCGATATTTCGCACCGAACTAATAGACGAATATTTGAAACTGTGTTCAAGCAACCTAAAAAATTTTCTCCGAGTTCATTTATATTTTCGAAACTATTTTTATAAAATATATCTAGATTCGAATTTTGTAGAAATTGGTAAAAAGCATAGAAATAATCAGATTGACAGAAGGACACTGCTCAATTTTTCTGTGCTCATCAACAGTTGAAACCATAGAAATATTGAGACTCTTAGGTAAAATAAGGTTTTTGACCATTTTCTGTTAGTTATTTTGATACCATACGATGTTATATATTTTTGAAATCAGAAAAAATTAAGCTTTCAAAAAATGGCACATAAATCTAGTGTTCTCATTTGAAAAAATATAACTTTGGATCATAGCTTCGTAATTAAAAACCCTTTTGAAAAGACGAGCACGCCACTCGATTCTACGTAAAAAGGTGCCTGTAAAATGTTTTGATTTCAGAGCTCTATCATCAGTATTAGCGGAGATATAAATGTTTTTCGATATCGCAATTTTTCCAATTCTCGCTTATAATTCGAAAACAAAAGCAGTTCTGAAACATCGAAATTTTCCCACCCTGTACTCGCCTTCCCTCAAAGGGATGTTCGATAGGAAATTGTTCAAATGACTGCTTCTTTGCTATTTTTATTTAACCAATGGGATTTCATTTCTGTTTCTGGTATATAGGAAATCCACAATATCAAGATGTATCATTGCCAATAAGAAAGGTTTTGTGTTTTACTAAACAATTTTGCTAAACTCACCTGACAAAGTCATGGTATGGACGAAACAATTGCTTTGAAGTTTATGATGCTAATATAGTAATTTTATCTTTTGATTTTAGGCTGATATAATTTCTCTCCATATTGGCCAAGCAGGCATTCAAATAGGAAATTCTTGCTGGGAGTTATATAGTATAGAACATGGTATTGATAAAGATGGTAGAAGAGATGAACATACCGAAGATGATAAATGTTCTACGTTTTTCAGCGAAACAGATTCTGGTAGATTCTCACCGAAAGCTATTTTCATAGATCTCGAACCTAGTGTAATTGGTGAGTTCTTGAAATATTAGGTTGTTCAGGGCCTTATTTCTATTAGTTCACAATTTCTCCTCGAGTTTTCCTAATATGGATTCCCATTCAATATTTCGAGAAACTACCGGAACTTTTAATGAAATGCAGTGGTTGTCCTATACAATTTTTTTATGGTGAGTTAACAGTTAGGCCCTTCAAAAACATTGTTCATGGTTCACAATGCCCTATTTATCACAAGCTGTCCAATTATAGTAATTTGGTTGAGTGTATACTCAACCAAATTACAAATTTGGTTGAGTGTATACTCAACCAAATTACTGCTGTCATTTAAGACAAATATAAAAAAGGTCATTTTTTGACGAGTTGAAGTATATGTGATCTGGTAAATTACAGACGAAAAATAATAAAAAGGAATGTTTGACAACATCAATTTATTTTATGTTACTTGCACAAATTATCGAAGAAGAAATAAGAAATATATAAAATAACCTACATATGCACTTTTCTCGCTGTAGCACTCGGGCAATAGCATTTTCTATGGACAAAATATCAAGTTAGGACAGTCTTTCTTGTCACATGAGAAGACCGTAGGTAAGTTTCAAATTACTGAAATTTCTTTCTCAGTTGGCGACAGCTATAAGAATAGTTAACAAGGTTCGAAGCTATCTCCATACATTCCAAAAATATCTAAGTCGAAGAACTTGTATTGGCTCTGCTGATTAAAGATCTTTCAATAATGGATTAAAGCTTCTTGAACCACGTCATGTCCGGATATATCACATTTTTTGCCATCGGTTAGTGTGATTTCCAAATCAGCATAGGCTTTTCAATAAGTATATTTGTAAAATTATTTTCATGTCGTATATAAAAGACCATGTTTCAATGAATTTTGATCAATTGGCGCAATTGATACTTCTCACCCTTTTACACGTATCTAAAGTAGACCGTTTTCTGCCTCTACGATAGATGTATCTACATCTACATCAACACTGTTTAGCACCCTCTCCTTGGATATTTTATCTGTCCCAGAAATCTTGAGCATTCTGCGGAAGAATTACTTTTCAAAAGCTTCGATTCGCCTCAGAGTTGCCAACTTGAGTGCTCAGGCATAGAGCATATACCGCTTTTAACCATTCGATGACGCAGTTAAATGTCTAAGGATGCGTTACTTAGAAGTCTTTTCATTCGCTCAAATGATGATCTAACATACTCTATTCTTAATCTTATTTCGATGTCTGGGTTTAGAATGTATAGACCGTCATTTATCCAGCATTTCAAGTATTTAATTTTACTTTATTGTTCTATACACTGGCCGTCTAGATACATGTTGACTGTTATATTATTGGTCTTTGAGATTGACATGAACTTCATCTTTTTTAGGGTCTATGCCCTAATTCAGCCTCTAGATATTAATACTATTTTGTGATATAATAACAATATAATAGAATATTTCGTAATATAATAATAAACCAATCTTAAAATGCAGTGTTTTCAATCCAGCTATAAAATAGTAAACAATATTTCGACTACCTCGCATTTTTTATTTTCATACCGATATATGACTAAGTAAGAGCTAGGTATTAAAGAACCCTAGAAATTGTCATAAAAGTTCTGAATGAATATTTTATTCCCTAGATAGCATTAAAATGGGCCCTATGAAAGGAATGTACCATCCAGATCAGATGATCGCTTCCAAAGAAGATGCTGCCAACAACTACGCAAGAGGCTACTATACTGTAGGAAAAGAAGTGGTAGATCGTGCTATGGACACGATCAGGAAAGTAGCAATGAAATGTGACAGCCTAAGCGGATTCATGATCTTCCGCTCGTTCGGAGGTGGAACTGGGTCAGGATTCACCTCTCTTCTCCTTAGCAAAATAAATGAGGAGTACCAAAAGGCTAGCAAACTCGAATTCTCGGTATATCCATCACCAAAAGTTGCAACTAGCATCGTAGAACCTTATAATTCTGTTTTCTCAACCCACGCCAACTTGGATACTTCAACGTGTACGTTCCTTATGGATAACGAGGCTACTTTCGACATATGCTCTAAGAAACTGGGAATAGAGAGGCCCAATTATTGTAACCTTAATCGGTTGATAGCTCAAGTCGTTTCGTCAACTACTACGTCCTTGAGGTATGTCGACAACTTTAAGTTCATTGTTTCTTATATATGATTTCAATATTTTCTTTTTTTCTTTAATACTTTAATTTTATATTCGAATTGAAAGTGTGTTCTTAACTAGGGTTGAGTACTACGCCATGGATCATTGAAGAGGCATTCTTAAAATGATTGTCGATTTTTTTTTAGTTTCTTTAACTTTCCTTCATACTACGGCTGCGACTTTTTCGCCTTTTTTATTCCAATAATTCATTCAAACCAATATTCATGCCCTATGAGTAATCATGAATATTCAACTAAACATTGAATATTCATTGAATATACAATGAGTATTCATTGATTATTCAATGAATATTCAATGATTATTCATTGAATATACACTGATTACTCAATGAACATTCAGTAAATATTCAGTGATCAAACTCATGTTTTAATGTACCAATAAAATGCGCGAATTTTTCATGGATACGGCGTTTTGATAAATGAATATACCCTTGGCGACGTGGTGTCCCGCCATATTGTGATCATTTCCATAGTAACGTAATTGGACGTTCGCCAAAAAAAAAGTTAAGTTCAGTGAAATGTCATTGAATTTTTCAAAAGAAATTTTTTATTACAGTTCTATTAATTAATAAGAAATTACAAATTTTATTTTTATTTTGATTATATGAACCTCTTAACTCGACGTATTTCACCACTCTCGTGACTCGTTGTATAATTCAATATTGTCTATGCTCTTAGGAATTATGACATCGAATTCAATTCTATTCATATTTTTTCAAATATTACACACATACATTTCATTTATATAATTTTTTATACATATAATTTATTTGGGAAAATCAATTCAACTGCGAGTCTCAGGAGGACAATAATAAAAATTGTACTGATTATTCAATGAATATTAAGTAAATATTCAATGATTATTCAGTTAATACTTATTCGAATACTCCACTCAAAAAACCTAGCAACCGATGACTGGATTAGATCTTCGTTGATATCTAGCAAAAAATATGTATAATTATTTAACAGATCTATTTAATAAACAGGTAATACTGAACAGTGTCCAGTTTACAATTATCTGATGCATAAATGTAAAAAAGGTTTATTATTCTAGGAAAGTCGGAAGTACTTTGGTTTTATCCAAAAATTGTCATATTTTTATAATGTAGGTAATTGTTTTACTGGAAATCCAGAAATTATTTTTATTACATGACAACGTACAAAATACAATACATCCTTAAATAGACGCAGTGAAACATTCGCTTATTTATTTTCAGATAAAAATATTATACAAAAAGTCTTTTCAAAGGCTGAAAATGTGGTTTCCATATAATTAAAAATAAAGACATAAAAACGTATTTAGAATTGTCGTATATATTGTAGAAAAGGACGGTAAATCAGAAGAAGTTTGAGGTTGCTTCACTCATCCTGAAAAGGGGTGGGATCTCAAAAACGCTGGAGGAAGAGAAGTAATTAAACTTTGGCAGATCTCGTATACAATGCCACATAGTATAAACCCCTCTTAACATTTCTTCTCATGTTTTGAAATTAATATTGAATAAACTACATAATATTCAATTTTTTTTTCAGATTTACTGGATCGTTGAACGTTGATCTCAATGAATTCGAGACAAATTTGATACCATTTCCTAGAATACATTTTCCTCTGGTATCATACGCACCAATCGTCAGTAAAGACGGATATCACAACAGTTTCAGCACTTCACAGATCACCCAAGACTGTTTTTCAGGGGAATATACGATGGTCAAATGTGACAATAAAAGTGGAAAATATATGGCGTGCTGTTTATTATACAGGGGAGATGTAACTCCCTCAGATGTCAATAAGGCCATCTCCAATGTCAAAACATCAGTGAATTTCGTGGATTGGTCTCCCACTGGTTTCAAAGTCGGAATCAATACTCAGCGCCCAGAAGTCATACCTAATGGTGATACAAACAAAGTAAGTGAATAATTCCATAGAAATATGAATGACTTCTTGAAGATGACATTTGTATTGAATGAGAAGTAAGCTTGATTATTTGTTTCACAGACGCCAAGAGCTGTAGCAGCACTTTCTAATACAACTTCAATAGCACACGCATGGTCAGCTATTAACTACAAATTCGACCTTATGTACAATAAGAGAGCATTCGTTCATTGGTAAGTTGGTATCCAAAATTTTCAAAACATTGAATATTTAAGAGAAGCTCGAAGAAATGAAAAACTAAAAATATTTTATATTTGATTTGTATACGTTGAATAATTTTACCCTATGATGAAAAATTACTCCTAAGTTTAATTACTCGGTTATCAACGTATACATAGTTTAAATTTTAAGAAATCAATTGTGCATTTTCTTCTTTATTTGATAATTTTGTTAGGATATAGCTAATAACTAGGAGCAAAACAGATTCCAATATGTTTACAACAATAGGTATACGCGGTTATATTAACATATGTAAGAACTAAGAATTGATTAATCTAAAGGTGTTTCACCATTGAGGCGATGCTCTATTACGGTTAAGAGAAGAAATCCTTTAATTTCTTTCGACACAGTATCATTAGGAACCATTAGAGCTACATTCCCAAATTGTTTGGAAATCCATACGGTGTACCAAAAAGTGTAAATGACCAAACATTTGTTTTTTCTAATGGAACACCCTGTTTCTCATTTAATATTCTGAATGCATGGAATAAATGAACTCAACTTTTGCATTAACACGTGCAAAAACCAAATTTTTTGCAAATGCCTTCCTTCCGCAACCTTCCACACTCGTAAGGAATAGTGATTTTTCACACAGAATTGACAGAATATATACTTCGACCAGAAATATGTAAATGACATGTTTGAACAAAAATCAATGACATTCTGAACTATCTGATCTCAACATCCTAGGTGACATGATTTTCTGCCTTTCAGGTATGTGGGAGAAGGAATGGAGGAGGGAGAATTTACTGAGGCGAGGGAGAACTTGGCAGCTTTAGAAAAAGATTATGAAGAAATATCGAAGGAATATGATTTTGACCAGAGCGCATCTTCAAGTATAATGTGATACTTTTACAATTTATTATATTATTATTTTTATTGTGTGATATTTCTGAAAATATTTATTATTATTTTATTCAACGATATTTGTGAAAATATTCACTAGTATTTTATTATGCGATATTTGTGAAAATATTCGTCCCTATGAAGCTTGAGCGCAAAAAAAAAATGAAATAGTATTGAAACGCAGCAATATCATAATTATCTATTAAGTATACCTATCAATATCGAAGATCCGTCCACAACTTTCGAGTAATTTTGTTTTATATATTTTATATATTATCTCATGTCAGTTGATCTTTGAAATGTCCAAAAGACGTTCTTGTAAGTTTCAAAAATTTTTAATTTCATTTTGTGTTCAGGTGAAATCAATGCTATATGAAATACATTATTTTAAAACAAACTCATGGGTTTTGATGTTCAATGTACTGTTGACCTGGAAGTGCCGTAACGCCTTAAGGCAACTTGCCAGAGGCAATAAAGTGTTTTTACTATGGGTACCAGGGCACTGTGGAGTTGAAGAAAATAAAAAAGCCGATGAACTTGCAAAGAGTGCATCACAAGATTAACACCTGCTGAACCTGAGCCTTTCTGTGGGCTAGGAAAAGACCAATAAAAGCTTGTTCATTCGAATGCGTCAATGATGGTAACCTCGAAAAGCCTAAACACAGTTCTGTGGTCTCCAAGGTCGTAATTGGAACATAAATGGAAGAGTGCTAAGAAGTCCTGAACCAATTTCAAAATCATCGTATTTTTGATTATCATGTTATTCTTCTTGGGTTATCTTGGGTATCAAATCATTTTCATCTTATTAGAAAGTATTTAGGATTTTGTGTTTGCTAAGGTAAATTACTTTCTGAAAATGTTATGCAGGGTGTTTTAAATTCGATTGCCTATAAGACGTTTCAAGAGAACTAATTTGGAAAATGATATTGTTCGTACTTATTCTTCAGCTGAAATATTTCAGAAGCTCCAGCACTTCCGGATGTACAAGAAATGAAAAAAAATTCGAACAAAACCTTCGTTTCCGTTTTAATTTTCAGATATGATATAATAGATAAATATAATCGAAATAGGCCGCATTCTCCAGGAACGTCTAAAAGGCATTTGAACTTGAAACAACGTGAATCATTTGACACTTTCCTTGTTCTCCACATCTGTTTCTGATGTTGAAAGTTTATAATTTCTAACAATTCGAGGATATCTGGTGTGGTAGTCAAACTCTATAATGCCCGCCACTCACGAGGCGTTTTTTCGAGCGTTTGGAATCCAGGCGTCCAAATGGCTTGCGTCCAAATGACAGCTAGTTTACATTGACTGCCGTCCCATGATGCCATCGAAACCTGCCACTCAAGAGATTGTTTTATTGAGTATCCGGGTCGGATTTCAGATGATCAAGACAGCTGGCAATTTATCAGGTACCGTCGGAACTTCGTAGCGTACCAAATTCTTGTGAAAAATGAATGAATTTTTGATAGGTTTCATCGAAAAATATAGGCAGAAAACCTGTTGATGGAAAATAAAAAGTTCAGCATACGCAAACAGGAATATCAAAAATAAAGCCTATGGGGAACTAGTAAAATATTCCAAAGGAAAATTACAGAAGAAAAGAGTAGATGTGAATTTCTACTTGGCTGATATCGTTTTCCATCGTTATTGTCATTGGCGTTATTCCTCTTTACGATTTATGAGTTTATTATCGCCTTCAAGATGAGTACCGTAAAGTGGGGCGAAGTCGGACGATTTTCAAATATTTTTGTGAATAACTTTCATAAACTGAGCAGAAAAATTATGAAAAAAAATATTAAGATTTCATGATGCCCCCCAAATATAATCTGATTATTTCTTTATCCTGAAATTTTAGCTTCTCACTATTTTTTTGTGGTAAAGAGTGTCCGCGTTCACCCCTATGTGTGGGGTCAAGGCGGACAGACGTATATTTCAATTCAGAAATGTCTTCGAGCCTCGTATTGGATGAAGACGGACACAAAAACATCTTTAGCTAAATTATCCCCAATGAGAACTTTTTTGCCCGATAATTTCTTGAAGTATGGCAGAAGAATTCGATCGAACCAATTCTCAAATGTTGCTGAATCAAACCAGCCAGACTTGGTCCGATTATAAACTGTTCCAATTGGTCCTCCTTCGACCAACATATGGGGGCAATACAGCCCCTGACGCAGTTATAGCCATCATTATTGATACGCTAGATTTACTCGAGTCTTTTCTATACGTTTTGAACCACGACGACTTAGGACTTTACTTCTTCCTGAATCATCTGTTAAATTGGTTTCATCGTAGTTTATTATGCTGCTTGCGGGAACCATCTCAATGACTTTTTTTTAATTTTCGAAATAGTCTTTGACAGTATCTTTTGTTATGCCTGCCTGTGCTCTTTTTATATTTTGGGCTAGTCTTTCTGTCAAGATTCTATTATGCCGTTTCATAAAATTATAAAACCAATCAATTCTGGGGTAGTTATCCTTAAATTGATCAATCTTCACCCCTTTTCTATCAAGAAAGCTCTTTATTAAAAGACGAATGTCGCTTCTAGTGATTGGAAAACCCCATTCGGATAATGTGATTATTCCGTCGACCAATTTTTTTCGTCTGACTCAGACAGTTTTGTTTGTCCTCCATGTTTTTTTGTTTTTATTTCTTTCACCTTATCATATAACGTTGACTTTGGTATACCCGTAACAGTCGGCAGCTTCTCTAAGTATTTTTCGATGACTTTCAACATCGTTCACAGCCTTTTGTAAATTTTCATGGGTGTAATTCATGAATGAAATGCCAATTTCAGCCTTATATTGCTGGCCCATTCTGTCCGCCTTCACCCCTACAAAGGGAAATTTTTTAAATCTCTTCATTTATTATCAAAAAGGAATTATTGAAAGAAGTAATTTTTATAGCTATTTCTTCTCGATTAATTCCTCAACAACTTAGAATATGTTTCATGCAAGCACTCCCCACTATTTCTAGTGTGCAAGAGTTTCTTTTTGAAATTTGTAAAAAGTGGATAAATGATTACATTCAATAAGACGTACCTGCAAGCTACGAGAATGATTATCTTCTTCAAACGATCTGCACAGCACCTTTGCTAGACTTGAATTAACCCGTTATAGTCAAAACATTTTAATTTGATCTAACCGTATCACGTGACTTTGACGAAAACGACGGCAAGAACCGAGTGTCCGTTTTCACCCCTACTGTCCGACTTCGCCCCATTTTACGGTACTTTTTTAGGACTACGAGCACGTCTATGTCCGAGGTTCATTATTTTCCTTTATCTATCCGCTTTGTCGGACTCATATTTGCCATCTGTGATTTTTGCATTCGTCATCGGCATACACTTACACTTTTTTCGGATTTTTGTACCATTCTCGTCACAAGATTTCAATACTTCAGTTATCAAAAAACTGAACTGAGTAATTTGCATCGAAAAATTGTCTGGGTTGTGTTGTACAATTTATTGGGTGTCATTCAAATTGCTATTTATTCGTGCAGATATCAGTTTTGAATTGACTATATCTATACGATGTTCCTATTTTGGAGGTACAATTGAAAATTACAGATTTCTCGGATCGTGTTAAGAATTTTGTCCTATAACATGAGTCTGCGAACGCTTTGTTCCTGAGATGCCGGTGTTAAAGTTCAAGTTTTTTCTCATAGCACCTTGCGTTCAAAAGATATTTAACTTGAATTGGCATAGATATTCCAAATAAAAGTTTTCGTCTTGTGATATGTTAATTTTGAATGCAAATCTACAGGGCGAATTTTCTTCTGGAACGCTTCATTCCTCCAGAACAATTTTTTGTGAACCAATGGTAGTTAAGAAAAATGTGATTAGAAATTCTGATCCAGTACTATATTTTCTGGTTTGTTGTAGTTTTGTCGTAACTGCTATCGATTTCGAGAAAAAATCCACATTATTATAAACATCTACTAAGGAAGCTGTGATGAATAAATTAATTATACTTATTTACCCATTCTGTAGCGAAAATTAATTAAGATTCGATAAACTGATAAGGGCATCACTAAAATGTACGACTACACAAGAAACACCTTGTATCTCGAAAACAATGCATTAGCGAGCTCATGTTTATGGGACTTTTCATTCTTAAAATTATCCCAGGAATCTCTCATTTTCCTTCGTAACTCCATTTTGAGAAAATCCAGTATTAGATAAGAGCAATTGGTAATAAAAAAAAAATTATTTCCAGTAATTTGGTTCGAACTTATCAAACCTCATTTTCTCACATTGCAGATATGGGTAAAAGTTTTTTTTCGATTACGACTTTCAAATCGGTGAAAATGATTGACTAGGAAGACTACCTTCAAATGGGACATTCTAGGGAAGAAAGATCTCAAATTAATGAATGTTCATTTCAATCAAGAGAGAAAGATATGCCAATAACGATGGAAAACGATATCAGCCAAATAGAAATTCAAATCTACTCTTTCATTCTGTAATTTTTCTTTGGAATATTCTACTAGTTCCCCATAGGCTTTATTTTTGATATTCCTATTTGCTTATGCTGAACTCTTTATTTTCCATCAACAGGTTTTCTGCCTATATTTTTCGATGAAACCTATCTTTCATTTTGCGTAAGAAGTTCCGACGGTAACTGCTAAATTGCCAGCTGTCTGTGATCATCTGAAATCCGATCCGGATACTCAATAAAACAACCTCTTGAGTGGCAGGTTTCGATGGCAGCATGGAATGGTAGTCAGTGTAGACTAGCTGCCATTTGGACGCAAGCTATTTGGATGCCTGGATTCCAAACGCTCCAAAAAAACGCCTCGTGAGTGGCGGGCATAAGATCTATCTCATTTATTGTACCATCCTAGCTTTCGATATCCTCAACTTGTCAATTTACTGTAGTCGATATAAATAAGTTGATTTGAAATTTCTAGTTAATATGAGTTGAACTTTTTATCCCATTCATTAGATCTCCGATTCATTATTTCATATTGATTTTTATTCATTGAATTCCATCGGAATTCAAATAGATAAGTGTCGGATTAAATTCTCATACAGTGCATCTCACTTGGGGAAAAATTCAGAAAAACTGCTTTTTACGTTATGTCACGAGAAATAAATTTCGTTTTATTCGATAAAATAACAAAAGCTTCAACAAAAATCGACTATTAAAAACTATTCAACAATAATTGAATTAATTGAGTCAGTCAGGTAAATATATATCTCTATACAAAATAAAATAACTTAAAACTAACTATATACAGAGAAAGGTACATTGGTTGCGCTACGACGGAAATGACCAACTGGTCTTTTTGGTTTGACTTGTATCATTTGGATTCAATGATACTGACTGAGCCCTTTCTTGTGAGCTTCTTTTCGCCAGTTTATTGTTACTCAGGTTCGTTACTTTATTTCCTGACTGGTCCTTTCTATCCCAACCATGTTCCACGTGTTTATCATGGTGATCTGGACTGGGAAACCATTCGGAAATAATAACTGGACGCCAAATCATCTTCCATCCTGGAACCCAAATATCTTTGTAACTCTCGACCCATACCTTTTTCCAATCTTCCTTCCATTCCAATTTTTTGTCTGGAAGCCATATTTGCTTCTTCTCTGTTCTCCAGATCTGTTTCCAGGCTTCTTTCCATTCAAGTTTCTTATCTGTCACCCAAATTTCCTTCTTTTCAGTTCGCCAAATTTGTTTCCATGCTTCTTTCCAAACGAGTTTCTTATCCTCAACCCAGATCTGTTTCTTCTCAGTTTTCCAAACCTGTTTCCAGGCCTCTTTCCATTCGAGTTTTTTGTCCGATACCCATATCTGTTTCTTTGCCGGTTTCCAGTATTTCTTCCATATTGGTTTCCAGATTAGTTTTTTCTTCCATATATCGTGTGCGATATATTCGGAACCATCGTGTCCCTTACCCAGATAATGCTTACCAGGAATTCCTTCCTTAACCCAAATAGGAATATAATGTTTCTTCCATGCTGGTACTTGAATTTCTTTCCAAGCTGGGACTTGTATTTCTTTCCAAACAGGTTTCCAGATTTTTTTCCATGCAGGTACTTGGACTTCTTTCCAGGCTGGTACTTTTATTGGCTTCCAAACAGGTTTGTATATCTTCTTCCAGTCAGCTACTTTAATATCCTTCCAAATGGGGACTTTTATCGGTTTCCAGACTGGCTTCCAGATCTTTTTCCAATCGGGTACTTGAATTTCTTTCCAACCCGGTTTTTTGGTTGGAATCCAGATAGGCTTCCAGATTTTCTTCCAGGATGGAACCCAAATCTTCTTCTTACTAGGTTTCCATATCTTTTTCCATCCTTTTTTCCATATCATCTTTTTCTTCCAATAACCAGGGTCGTGATGATCATGATGCTCTTCATGATGTTCTTCCTCGACAACATGATGTTCTTCAACATGTCCCCCTCCAAGATTGTATCCTCCAAAATCTTGATTACCACTTTCAAGGTTATATCCTCCTCCACTATTTCCGAAGTCCTGACCACCTGCTGCATGATTTCCGCCTGAATAATCGTATCCTCCGCCACTGGGTAAGTTTGATCCACCCCCATTATCATATCCACCGTTAGTTTGTCCATGGGACGATCCTCCGCTGTCATAGCCACCTCCGCTAGATCCGAAGGAACCTCCTCCACTGGCTCCAAACGATCCGTGGTTGCCACTTTGGTCGTATCCTCCAGCACCACCGCCAAAATCTCCTCCTTGTTGTCCCTCATTGAAGCTTTGCGTAGGCGCTGGATAATCGTAGCCGTCCCTTCTCTGTGCTCTGCTGAAATACACAAATTTAATTGTAATTATTTGACTTCACATCTAAGCAGGCCATCATCAAAAACTAAAAAGTTCAAGGGTAATTTTTGGTAGCTGATGAAGACCACATCGCTATCAGAAGGTTATTCATTGATGAGTGTTAATTTAATAATAGTATAATTTTGAGTCCATTGTACCTAGAAATATACTTACTGACAAAGAAACTGCAACACCCAGAGAAAGCAGTTTGAATTTTAATTTTTTTTGGTGGTATATCAATGAGTAAATGATTGAAATTCGGAGAAAAAAACGAAGAGTTTATAATTTTTTTCAATAAATTTGTTAATAATGTATTTGTCCACCTCGATTAACTATAAACTCCCCAACACGTATCGAATAAGATGATTTATTTCTTCTTGAGAGATATTATCCCAAGCTTCCTGTACTTCAAGTCTCAGAGTCAAAAGAGTCAAAGTCCGTGGGGGCTGGGGTAAATTTCCAAGCCTTCTACCCATGATGTACCAAACATGCTCTATGGGCGAAAGATCGGGGGATCTGGGCGGCCTTAGCAGAAGATGCACATGGGTCGCTTCGAAAGAGTTTAAACAACTCTGACAACATAAGGTCGTGCATTATCTTGCTGCAATATTGGATTCTCGAGCCGGTTAAGGTGAGGAAGAACATAAGACTCCACTGTTCCTTGAAGGTAACGCAGCGCTGTCATGTTACCTCAAATAAAGACTAAAGGTGACCTACTTGCATGTGAAATAGCACCCTATACCATAACGCCTACTGTCCGGTGTACATGACGTTCAACATCAAACTGAGGTTTACATCTTTCTCCCCGACGTCGTCTAACCCTGATGCCATTCCACATTGCAATGTTGACGTTCTCTGCACCAATGTAATCGTTGCCGGCGATGCTCAACCGTCAGAGGTAACTCAAGATGGGGTCGATAATGATGAATTCCAAAGAGAAAAGACCTTATTCGGCGGTGAACCGGTCGGACAGTTACAGGATGGCCTTGTTCTCCTAACCACTCATCAGCCAAAGATCGAGTTGTCGCAAATCGGTCTTTAAAGGCCATAAGTCTTAGACGTCGATTTTGAACCTCATTTATGCCCTTCGACGTCCGGTGCCAACTCTTCTTCGATTTTGGGCATTATCAAACCACGCTTGACATGATCTCATAACAGTTTTATTGGATTTCTGTTCGTACGGTTAGCGATTTCTCGAAATGACAATCCCACCTCCCGTAGACCAATAATTCGACCTCTATCAAATTCACTTAGCTGGCGATAAATTCCGCGTACACGTGCTCTAGGCATTTTAACAACAACTAAACATCGACTTTGGATCTCCTTGAACAGCTGGTTTGTTGTAAAATTTAAAAAACTTGCAGAAAGCGACTACAATATTTAAGTAACAAGAATTGTTCACATGAAAAAGCTTTCACGATTTTTTCTCCAAATTCAATCATATAGGTACTTTTTGCTATACTCTCTATGCTTTACCAAAAAAAATTAAAACTTAAACAGCTCCTTCTGGGTGTTGCAGTTTCTTTGTCAGTTTGTATATATCGACATATCGTAGATGAATTGCTTGATTTGCAATTTTGTTTGCAATGTACCATGAATTATTCAAACTCTGATAGTGGAACTATTTCTAAACTAGAGTCATTTCTAATTCCTTGTCTGGGAGGTACCTGACTTGAATAGAATAGGTATTCAAACCTGTTCAAGACGTTCGAGTTCAAACAACTTATTTGTTTATGAAACGAAAGTTGTGCAGGTTTGAGAATAGTCCGTATAGCAATTTTTCCATATTATATAAGTTTGCATTAAAAAAATCCGGAAGCATAATTTTTTCACAATCTTCGTTCTCTTATAATCAATGATATACAATTCGGTGAATAAATCCATATTAGGGATCATTGCGAATTTACAATATTTCATTCATAACAGAAAAATGAATCTCACGATTTTTTTCAACCATAGAAATATTTTACAGTTTGAGGTAATAATAATGGTGATTTAAAATACAGGGTAGTAGTGAATAAGTGCGACAAACTTCAGGAGGTGATTGTGCATGAATAAATAATTATATAATGCTTAAGAACTTTCGTCCGCAAATTCTTCATTTATTTCAAATAGGTAATAAATAAATGTTCACTTTTTAATTGAAACCACAACACCCTGTATCTCGGAATACAAAGATTTTTTGAAAAAAAAAATAATTTAGCAAAACTGTCATTATTTTTCATGCAGAACCATTTCCTGAAGTTTGTCGCACTTATTCACTAATACCCTGTATAACACTTTCCAATTGTTTAGTTTCCAGGAAGGAAAAAAATAAATTTCTAATCCGGCTTGTTCGATCAACAACCGAAGAAACATAGAAAATTTAAAAGAGGATAATCGCTGTAATAGTTTGAAAAGGTGAATCAACCTTGTGTATATTGTTTACTGAGCTGTCCATCTTAATATTGCACATTGTTGCATTGTTACTAATGTTCACTGCCCTCTAATGAGAAAGCACATTCGGTCTTAGTTTACTGTACTGTGAAATTGAATTAAGTGCAACAAAATTATCTTCTATATTATTCGTCTGAAAGTAACGTATTGTTTTATCACATTGAAAATTTTCCACTAAATATATAGAATCCAATTATGAAACGTTTACTTGGATCTTTAATTCCTAAGTGGAATATTTTTTGGAACAGCCTACAAATTGTGAATCTCAAATCCTATATATTCCATTTATTATTCTATGTGTGATCAATACCTGTAAATACCTGTATCATTCATAAGTTCTGGTTTTAAAGTACCATAATGTTGGAAATTAATTACGACAATTAGTTCAAGAAGCGTAATGAAAGTTAGACAATTTAAAAATTGGGAGAATTCGAATTACAGTTATTTCAAGAGTGAGATTATGGTATGGACCTACATTCGTATCATACAATTTATTTGGTTGAATTCATACGAAACAAATGGATATTTACTTTTTAATTTCTTCTGATAAACGGTCCGTTGGCTTTCTCACTGGTTCCACAGCTTTACTAAGGACCAATGTAACTTCTAGGATTAGACCTAAGAAAATCTGAAAAAAGGAGAAAATATCAGTTATTGTATTACTAGAAAAATAATCTTCAATTCTATGAAGAAAAATGTTCTGGTGTCATATTACTGCTACCGTCTTAAGTTATCAAGTTAGCGCAACATCTGAAGTTATATTGAAATAATAAATATACGTAGATAGACTGATTGAAGAAATGTTTTTCTGAATTTTTTCAATTCCTAATAGTAACAAAAGTACATTGAAATTACAATTTACCGACTGCGGAGAAACAATTCCGAAATAGGTGGTTGGAATTAGGTAATGTGTAGGTTATTTATACACATTAGAGATCACATCGGGTTCACAATTCTTGAATCAGTTAATTTGTGAAATAATATCTATCAATGAGGTATTTAATATTGATCTGTTGAGCGTCCCGTAAAGGATAAGTCATGTTTTTGCTGTGAAGGAATTATTACAGGGTGTATATATTTTGTCTCTTATTTAATGTTTCGAATATACGAGATGGTAAAAATCTTGTATTATGAAAGTTGTGAAGTTTCATCGGTACTATCTTTTAACATATTCGAAATAGATATATGTATATATGCCTATTGTGAAACTAAAAAATAAAAAAAGCCCTCTATAGTTTATGTGGTATATTTTGATCACAATAGCTCTTTCTTCTTTTCCCAAAAATAAAGTTTGTTAATATTTTCTTCTGCCATTTCGCACTAAATAAGCTCAAGATGTTGAATCAAATTCAACCATCATGTTGAATTGTCGTACACATATAATTCCATGGAAATAATAAATCTGAAATTAATTTATGGAAAAATGCTGCAGAAAATAATGGGAAACTATATATTTTCGGATATAGTAGAAAAAATTTGCGAATAAACAAAAGATATATATTTAAAAAATTATTTTTAACTGCTGTTATTTTTCGAATCGCATTTTTGATTTCGAAAATGTTGAAAGATATTACCGATGAAACCCCATAACATTCATATTCAAAATTTTATAATTTAGTAATGCAGTAAAAAATTGTCAAAAGTGCAATTCTGCAATTCTTGTGTATGTCCACCCTTCTTCTCGCAACACTACCGCTTGGGCAGATTCCTCTTGGGTCAAATTGCGTGTTTGGCGTTGCATAGCGATCGAGTGTAGAAAATCAAACGAAAGAAAAACTATTGATCACTAGAATTGATCGAGAACAACTGATTTCCGAATGGAGCCAATACATTCAAAATCTGATAATCTCATCTTTTTTTATTCCTCCTGGGAAAAAACATCTGTATTGAAGAAAAACGTTGAAAGTGGATAACATATACATGCATAATTCTAATAAAAATAATTATCATTGAGAATACCTTCAGTTGTAGAATAAATTCGAGATTTCCATAATGTGCGTTAATTATTTTGCGCAGTGTATATTATTATCATTATTATTGATAACCTCTACACATAAAGTTGAGCTGATGTACCAATACAATATAAGAAAGTAGAAGAACAAATAGAAAATTGAATTATAGAGTTGGGAATCTTGAATATATTCACTGATTATACCAAGTTTTTCATTGGTATTTTAGTGTCATCTATTTAAGAAGGTTAAATTTTCCAACCACTTTAGTCCAGATCAAGGCACACCTCAAGGATCTCCACTTTCGTCATCACTGTATAATTTCTATTGTTATGATATGTACACCAATCCATCTAAAAATCAATATCTGCTACAATTTGCTGACGACACAACATTGATAGTACATGAAAAAACAATACAAGGCTGTATACAAAACCTACAAGAACAAGTAAATACAATCACAACATGGTTCCACAAGTGGAGATTGAAACCAAATCCAAATAAGTCTCAGTTTATCATCTTTGATCACTTAATTAGCCCAAATTCACCATCTATAAATATCAATGGAATAAATATAAAACCGTCACCAACTATAAAATATTTAGGAGTTCAAATTGACAACAGATACAACTTTAATGCTCACACAAAGATGATAAAGAAAAAGACTATTTCCAGAGCCACATATTTTGCCAAATTAACATATAGGTCACAAGGAATCAACATACAAACCGCAGCAAAAATATATAAAGCAATTTGCAGGCCCTTGATTGAATATACTCACCCACTGTATGCAAACTGCAAATCCAGAGCAATGAAAAATCTACAAGTAGCAGAAACAGCAGCCCTGAGAAAAATAACAAGAATGCGACATCCAAATAATATTCTACATGATCCCCCTAACCAACTTTTATATGAAAAGACAGGAATTGAACAGATAAATGAAAGAATTAAGAGACTCAACAAGAAGTTTCATTCTAAACTCATTGAACATCAAAATATAATTGAACAATACCATGACGATGGAATAAATAAGTCAACAAGAAAACACCCTACACAAACACTTTTGAAAATTTTGAATACCAATTAGATAATATTATATGTTATAAAATGTATTATATTTAAGTATAAAAAAAAAAAATGTAAATTAAAAGGCTGAAGGACCCTAGGTCGGTGGCCTTTTGTTTAACAATAAATATCAGTTACTACTACTACTGAAAGTAATAAAAGTTCACCTATTTTCTAATAAATTTAAAATATGAGAAATCCTTCCGGATTTCTAGTTTTTAGAAAATTTTATAGTTGTTTCATCAACTTTCATCCTTAACAATTTTATATTTTTCGAATGAACGATGAATTGAATGGAATATTCATCACCATACATAGAGACATAATGCTTTCAACAATACCATTATGAATAGTGATTTCATCAATAGTACCATTCACGTTATCAAGAAAACAATTGCACATCAGAGAAAGGACATCGATAAGCGATTCTGTTGGTAGAAAAATTATCCCGTTCGAAATAGAAACGTATTCGTTCCTACTTAATACAACTACACTAATTGAGGAAAGGTGCATCTTTTCTCTGGTTGCGTGATGATATCCTCGATATTTTTAAATACATGGTACCAGGTAATCAGAGAAAGTTATTTAGACTACTCTCATACATGAATTTTTTCTGATAACTCACTTTGTTCGAGGTGCCACGCTAATTTCGTTCCTAAAATTGAACATTTGACTGCTCTAAGAAATTTATCATTTTTAAAACGACGTAATGCAGTAAGGAGAAACTTTTCATCTGTTTTAGTGTATCAATTAATGAATTACTCTTGTCCATATTTACTAGGATAATGCCAATTGGTTTGGTGAAAGTAGTCGATTATAACTCAAGTAATAAATTGGATTGAAAATGGTTCAATTTATTTCGAAGCACGAAACATCGAAAGTATTAGCACCTACCTAATTTTTTTATCATTGCAGAAAATTAATGTAAGGATTCTTCCCAAATGACCACAGTTTTATGATCACAGAAATGGATTTGTTATACAGTTTATTTGACCAACGCGCATTTAAGTTATATTTATCATTTTATCAAAATGTATGTTATTTCTGAAATGTAAAGCATGCACCGTCAATATAAATACGAAAATATCGTAATATAAAACTCTTCATCTCAATTGATATTTTTCGTCAATATTTCTCAAACAAACGGTGCTTATTCGAAATGTGCATGAAATCCAACTGAACTTTTTCCTTTGAAATGTCAAAATGCAGATTTTAGTAGAAAATATTGGTGCTATCAATCATAATTTATTTTTATTGCCATTAGATTTTAAGTTAACATACAAATTCGTAATATTCACGTACGATGTTTAAAATTGAGCCATTTTTATTTCTGTCCAAATTCCAGTGATAAATTGCTCGATACAAATTCGTGTTTTAAATGTAAAAAATTTTTCAAAAATATATAACATGATGTATGAATTTCTTATCAAACTATAAAATCATCGGAAGTTTCAGTTCCACACGGTAAATCAACCAAGTGCCTATCTATAATAATCTGTGATGATCAAAATATTCAGTGATCACCAAGGTCTCCGGATTTAACACAGTCAGATTTTTTCAACATTTAAATATTTTCATATTGATAAATGTTGTTTTTTAAATGACCAAAAAAAATCTAAGAAGTTAAATCCGAGGAACTTGGTGGCCACCGAATATTTTAATTGAAGTTCACAATTGATTAGCTGTGTGAAACTGAAATTTTTATGATTTTTATAGCTTAATAAGAAATTCATATATCATGCTATATATTTTTGAGGAGGAAAAAAAAAGGATTTTATTTGTTATAGAAATTGTTGCGGTTTACATTAAAAAAAAACCGAGATTGTATTATAACTTTAAAACTAATGGCAACAAAAATAAATGATTATACCAATGGATTCTACTGAAAAAAGTGCCCGTAGGATATTTTTGTTTCATGTTAATAGCACCAATAATAAAGGGTTCATGAGAACTCTTTATTTCACGCCATTTTCCAATTTTCTCTTATAGCTTGAAAACAGATAACAAATATAAAATAAACAAATATTGATCCCGGACATTCATTTTTTTTTTTAGCTTCAAGTGGTTCTGAGATCCCCTCACTAGACAACGAATTTGGAACACCCGATACAATGGGAAAAAAACATAAAAAATAGACATGAAAAAGTCCTAGTGTGATACAGGATTTATATTTTCTCATGATTGTCTGCAATTTGACATTGCAAAAGACATTTCGCTTCAACTAAGTAAATATTTTGCAAAAGATCATATTTGTCGATAGAAAACTGATATCCAGTCAACTATATTTTTAGTGGCCTTTGAAATGTTCTTTACCGCTTTTCAATAATACTGGCATCTATTCTATAGATTGAAACTCTAAACCCTGTATCTATGTTTGATAATGTTTTGATGGGTTGATCAGTTTTGTGTTCTATTGAAAGTACATACATTGAATTGGAATAAATATATATTTTCTGCAACAATGACAATATTGCCAATACATTTTCGACATAGTTTCAATTATTTAAAACTCAAAATGCTACACAAGGATTCAAGGAGGAAAAAATATTTATGTTATGTCATATTTCCATAGGAAGAGAACATCAGATATTTAATTATTGTGTTTAACATGTAATACTATGTATGCATGTAGATGAAAGAAGCATCTGTTCCTCTGTTCACATACATAATAATTAAGTCAAAAGAGAATAAATATCGTGATATAATCATAATATCAACATAATTCATAAGGAAAATGCCATAATTAGGCAAATCTTGTTATATTAGAATTGGTTCCGTAAGAGAGATTTACATAAACTGAAAAAACAAATTTGAATTTTTGAAAGAGAACAACTCAATTATAGGAATATGGAGATTTTTTTTAAAAGATTTTGGGAAAAGCTTTGGTTGACAGACAGATATTTATTCCATTTTTGGATTAGTTTATACCAAAAGATAAGAAGTTGAATTTAACTCTGGATATTTGGTTGTAAATTTAGTTTACTGTCATGAAAATTACACATTTCTTTTGAATTTGAATTTTTAAGTTGAGTTGAGTTTAGAGTTGTACTTTGAAACTATAGAAACTATTTGTATAAAATTTGGTACAAACATTTTTGGAAAAATTTTAAATAAAAAACCTGCTCAATATTTCGAATGAAAGAAGATAGTTCAATTTTATGCCACAAATAGAAGAAAAAATTTATTGGATAATTTTGTAGGTTTGTGCAAATTATACAAATCAAATCTGATTTAAAAACTGTGCAGGTCTATGAAATGATACAAACACATAGAATGTCATTTTTTACTTTTGAGGCTTGCTCTTCAAACCGATAGTCACAATATCTGTATTTTTGAATTTTGAACCGCGATTGATATCAAACGATAAGGTTCGTCTCAATTGAGGACGAATACGTTCTCAAATCCGATTTTGTATATCCAGCTATAAACACGATAACTATCGAACGAAAGCACCTAGACTGTTTAAATTTGTAGGGAAGGTTTAGATCTCGAATACTGCGGTTAAAATCGCTAATTGGAAAAATTCGAATTTGAATGTAGAATGACAATATCAAGCCGTGTGCGAAATTTCGCGCGATTATAATTACAGAAAAGTGAAAAAGAATATTGGAGATAAAATTTTGTGGTTATAATAGTACTTATAAAAAAAATCAAGCTTTTAAAAAATGACACAGAAATCTAGTGTTTCCATTAAAAAAAAAAATAACTTTGGGCCATAGCTTCGTACTTAAAACCCCTGTTAAAAAGACGAGTACGCCACTGGATACTACGTAAAAAAGTGCGTGTATAATGTTTTAATTTCAGAGCTCTATCATCTGTATTAGCGGAGATATAATGTCTTTCGATATCGCAATTTTTTCAATTTTCGCTTATAACTCGAAAATAATAGTTGGCCAAAACTGAATAGTAATCTCGTTAGGTTCTCAGAAAAAGATAATGAGAATGGGGTATCAGACTTTGTCTATCTCCTCTGGTTTTAAAGTTGTAGTGCTAAAACATCGAAATTTGCCCACCCTGTACATTTTCAAGTTAACCACGTCAGCAGAATTATAAAAATAGAAAATTCAAGCATAATATAAAAAAAAAATTAAGAGTAAAGCACTGACGTGAAGTTGGAAGTTTTTGAACGCTTGCCATTCATGAGTCAACTGCACTCTTGAAAACTACAGAACTGTATACCTATATCATAATAAAAGGATGATTGGAAAGTTAATTTTTTTCTTTTCGATATAAGTCATTCTATACCGTTCTAAATTTGAACGAAATCGATTGGATCTTGACACGATAATTCTGTCCCTCATGCACCTTCTTGTGTCTTGGCATTTCGAAACAAATCAGTTTTCCTCAACTTTTGATCCTCACATCATATTGTGTGAACCTTCGTTACACTATCTTGCAAATGATTTCTGAATTTCAGTTCGATCGCATTTTTTCAATTATTGTTTATTATTTAATATATTAATATATTATTCAATTATAAATGCTTATATGAGAACTATTTAACAGATTTCCCCCGTTAAAGAATTCAACCGATATATTTGGACTCTGAACCTACCCTAACTAGCCCATTCGTCAAGACTAGCATATTCTGTTAATTACCGTGTACACGACACTAAACGCAACATATGAGTCAACTTTCAACTAAAACTTATCAGTTTGTCGAACCCAATCGTTTGAGTCCACCCACAATTCAAAATTTGAAAATTATATACGTTTGGTCAGCATGATAGCCTTGGAACGAGCGCGCGAAAAAAATAATGAATAATTTTCAAATAATCAAATTTTTGTTCTGTTTCATAAATGATTCCGAAAAGGGAATCTTAAAAACACTTTAAAGTAATCGTATCAAAACGATAATTAAACATTCCCCTAGTCAAACGTCACTTGTCACAATTGATGCGCGTTCACACAAAAGATAAAAAACAAAACAGGAAATTCACACTAACCACAAGGTTCCAGTGGACCCTCATCGTGATTTTTTGGGAGCCACCCACTTGAAGACGTTCACAAGAACTGTTAACTCATTGTAAGTGGCAAGGTCCTCATCAGTTATATAGGCTCGGAATATGGAAGACATCCTCACAGGTGGGGCACGCTTCCACTTTCCCTGACTTTGGTTCCCTAAGAACGTCGATCGTATGTGCAAGGCCAAGCGCCAAGGCTGCTGGAGAAATTGTCATCTATCATCGTTTATAAGTTGTGTAACAAGTGCTAGACGCCCCAAAAGGATATATCAAGGAGAAGAAAAAACAGACTTGTAGAAAAAATTCACGATCATGGTTGGACTGAACTTTCGCTGGTCTAGATGTCAACGAAATCGAGTCTGACACAGTCGGCTAATAAGAGATATGTTATGAGATTTATGAGATAATACCGGTTCGATCATTATCTGGAGTTCAATAACTCGATTATGTTACATTAAGTTCAACTTTGTTTTTAACAAAGATTACAGGTTTTTTGTTTATGTTTACTCACTCATTCGTTCTAGCAATTTTTGATCCAGGTATGCAAATACACACATGCTCAAGATTCAGAGATATCTTCATACACAGAAATTAATGGTTTTCACTTAAAATGAATCTTAGCAATGTTCTACATACAGGGAAGCACACATAAAACAGCAAAAAAGTAATTTTTCTTCCGGAAAACACCTACAACCATTTTGCACTCTGCTAATTCCAATTCTATATCTATATCTAATTTATGATACGCTACTGGAATTCTAAATGTTCGGTTATTTGTCGATTCATCGTATGTGATTGGTGGGCGATAAAAGGGCAATAGTTACAAGTAGCACGCAGCTAGTGGGAAGGACTAAATGAATTTTCTGGAAAATTGAATAAAGACTTTCATCAGAGAGAACAAAGATGTAGGGATGTTATTTTGGATTTCGGTCATTACTAGCTGAATTTGTATTTTATAATCTAATTTATCGGCGAGAATTATGTTAAAATTTTCGGTAAGTGTTTACTTTGATATTGACATGATACAATCTGACTATAGTCCAGTAGATAAATACAATTTACCTGGAAAAGATTCCGAACTTAATGAAACTTCTACAGGTTATTTGGAGGTGCTGTGAGATGATTCTGTCAAGTTATCCATCACGATAAAAAATTAAATATACGACGTATTAAAATATACGACCAAAACGTATATTTTAAAAGTTGTAAATAATTGAATTCCTTATAATTTCGTTTTCCGAAACTTTTGTTTAAACCTTATATCAACCGAGAGATAGCCAATCAAAATTAGAGGAATTTTTTTTAAATGTCAAAAATTGGCAAAAAACAAAGGTTTTGACTCTCTAACTAACAAATACAGCTGTTCTATGGTAATTATAGTAATAACAATATCGACATATTGAACATAGGCAGGAGGAGGGGGGAGGTAGCTTTGACTAAAAACCTGTTTATGTGAAGAGTAGATTTTTCAATGTTATCGTGGCATGTTATCACTTTACTGTAAATTACTATCAACCCATAATTATTTTGAACCTCAACTTAATAACCAATAAATAGAGAGAGAAGAAAAACTTTATTGAAACAATGTTTCAAAGGGCTAGCGACCTAGGTCTTCCTGCCAACCAATAAATAATAACCAAGAATTAATTGAAAATAATGAAAAAAGTCTAAAAATCAAGTTAGAACAGGGTCCTCGACAAAGTCATCCCACAACACCCCCGAACAATCTGTAGAAGTTTCATCCAGTTCGGAATTTTTTCCAGCAGACCCCACTTTTTTTGCTTTGTATATTGGACAATAATTTTGATCGACTGTATCTCAATCGATATTAGGTTTTCGAAAAGTTTGTGAATACAAAATTGTAGAGAATTTAATGATCTATAACTTTGAAAATTAACGTTTTGGTTAAAAACTACTTAGTTCAGAGGTTATGAGCGAAAAACTGGAAAAAGTCCGGCAATGTTGAGGTTCTTCGACCGCCCACAGGGTCCTCGTGTTGGATAACTTGACAGAGTCATCCCACAACGCCCCGAACAACCTGTAGAAGTTTCATTGAGTTCGGAATTTTTTTCAGCAGACCCATTTTTTTTGTATTTGTCTACTGGACTACTGGGAAAATTAATTAATTTGGGGACCATATAGCGTTTTAGTGTCATCCATTTTGTAAAAACGTAATTCTTGTTTGGTAAAGTCATTTTATATTATACAGGGTGTTTCCTAAACATGCGGCAAAAATTCAGGGGGTTGTTCCTTGGACTATTCTAAGAATATTTTGTCGTTTGATGATTTTTGAAAAACCTATTTGTTTCGAAGATATAGGGGAAACAAAATTTCAGATAATAACATTTTATTATGAAAAATTACATGAAAATTCAACTCAACCTACAAAAACTGTTGAAAATGACCACCTCTAGCCAGCATACAAGCATCCAATCTTCTCCTCATTGACTGCCGAACCCTTTCAAAAACAAATAATAATAATAATACATCACAAAACGAATTCAAATGAAAACCGTGTTTAATCTGTATTCCTTTACCATTTGCACTTATCAATTTTTAGTCAAAAAACTGGCCGTTTTTAGTAATTGGAATGTTGTTAAACAAATTTAAAAATAAATTGTACCTACTTAGTAAACACAGTGCGGTACGCATTTTTATTTAAACTATTATTAATTTTAAAAATATGAAAAATGTTGTTCGCCCTGTATCTTCGAAACAAAGAGGTTTTTCAAAAATCATCCAAGGACAAAACATGCTTAAAATAGTCCAAGGAACAACCCCCTGAATTTTTGCAGCATGTTTAGGAAACACCCTGTATATTATCAAATAACTGCACCAAAACTCCTACTCAGGTTTATATTTTGATAAATGTTTGTTTATAAATTTTTGGTTAGAAATCCGAGAAAGAGTTGTAAAATTTATTTAATGTATCTTCACTTGGGATTGAAATAGACATCAGTCATCACAAACATAAGGACCTCCCTTGAAATTGGAATATTATACAACAAGAACCTCCTCTGGTAATGAAATAAGACATACATTGGAACCATCCTTGTTCCTGAAATCAGTGACACATTTACCATCATCAGGCTGAATAGTCTGAAGCCTAAGGCAGCAAATTTAAAGGGGCATCAGATTGAGCTTATTAATTTTTTATTTCGATTTACATAATTTAAAAATAACTATATTATACACGAATTTCGAAAATTGGATATGATGGTCAACCAAGTTATCAAAATTGAGAATACACCTAGGGATGGAATTGTATCTGTGAAGTAAGTTTCTGGCGCTATAACAGCAATCTTGGTAATTGGGAATTGGAATACTGTAGTTTCCTGCTGATATCGTTTGAAGAAATTTCCTTTAGAGTATTTGCAATACATGGACGTTTCAATTTCTTTATAACCATTATATTAGTTACTTTTTTCATTTGTATCGCGATAATTTCACATTATTCCTTTGAATGATGAAAAAAACTATTAATATTCAAGAATTATAACTCAATTTCGGAAAGCTAACACAAAATTATTATATTGAAATACTTACAATTAATTTTCAATCAAATTCAAATTAATCTAATTGAGCATAAGGAAGTGAATTTGAATTGATAACGCTGCTGAATTTTTGCATCGCTTCCTTTCTAGTAAAAACATAATTCTGTGTTATGAAATTAAATAGATACGAGGTATTTCTTAATTGTGTGAGCCTAATATTATGATATAATCATCTTGTCAAGAATGTATCCGGAATTAATTATCAAAAAAAACGCTTCAATTTTTCAACGCAATTATTTTGTCTCTTTTTTACTCTATATGCTAGTATTTTACAGCGCTTCATCTCACCGATTCATTTCGAATGTGCATGGAATTTTTAAGCGCTGAAGAGAAGCTGAAAAGAGTCAATTCTGACCTGATATTCATAAAACACATTGTACCAGGTGATGATACATAGGTTCACGTCATTCCCGAGTTTGACTGGGTCAATAACCATAAAGAAATGAAGCCTTCCAAATTAGATGAATCCGAAAGAACGAGAAGCAACATCTGTGCGCTTGTTCAAATTTATATTCATGTAAATTTTCCGTGAAAATTATATGAACCTTCAATCAATTATTATTCAATGAGCTTGCGAGTTGCGAAGAGGCAATCTACCTTTAAAACATTAGAGTAATAACCTACGTGATAGTTTCAATGTCAATTTCAATGTCATTTTTATCACTTTTTTGGAACATTTTTTTAAAGAAAACAAACAGTCTTATCACTGAACTACTATTGACGAAGATACTGACTACAAGAATAACCGACAAAATTCCCATCAGCGAAGTAAAAATTCAGGTACAACAGATCAACAGTTGATGCAGTATTCATTTTGAAGCAGATGATTGAAAAATAATTATAATTGATAAGCCTTGTATATCCAACGAAAGGATTCAAGTTCAACTGCTGGTCATCTTAAAGATTTTGCGAAAAAAAATGTAGATCCAAAATACATAAGAGTCATAGAACAACTCAATAGGAACAACAAAACACTCATAAAAACTCAGCACGGCTTGACTGAAGAGATGGTAATACTATCAGGAATACCCCAAGGTGATAGCCTAAGCCCTACTCTTTTTAAACTGATCATGGACAAAATAATATCAAAAGTCTATGAGACCGGAAGAAGATGTGCTATGCACATCTCAAGAGAACTTTTTGTGAATCAGCCTTCAGTGACAAACCTGTCGAGCAAACTATGGGATGTACCGGGTTTTTCACCATAATTTGACCTCCCCTTTAACTTTGTTACTAAAAGAGGTCTAAAAAAATTTTTTCAACAAAAGTTCCACGAAATCGACTAGTGTTTTCTAAAATGATTTCAAAAAATGAAATATATACAGAGTGGGCAACATATTGATTGCAACTCCATTTTTTCAAATGGAACACCCTGTATATTTTTCTATATTTGACTAGCTCTTTTTCCCCTGACTTCGAATATATAACATATGTTTGATTTATCTCTCTTATTCTGAGTACCACAGAGTTTCAAATTTTAAGAACCACCTAGCATTTTTCAAGTGGTAGGCTGCGATAACTCAAAATGCCCTTTTTAGAGTTCCAATTTATAGTGACAAACGTATGTCATATATCGTTAACAACGAGATAACTCAAAAAAGGTCATTTTGAGTTATCGCAGCCTACTACGTGAAAACTGATTACTGGAGCATGCTACGTGATTCTTAAAATTTGAAACTCTGTGGTGCTCATAATAAGAGGAATAGACCGAACATATGTTATATATTCGAAATCAGGGGAAAAAGAGCTAGTCAAATATAGAGAAATATACAGGGTGTTCCATTTGAAAAAATGAAGTTGCATTCAATATGTTGCCCACTCTGTATATATTTCATTTTTTGAAATCATTTTAGAAAACACTAGTCGATTTTGTGAAACTTTTGGTGAAAACATTTTTTTGTACTCTTTTAGTAACAAAGTTGAAGGGGGGGTCAAATTATGGTAAATAACCCGGTACATACAATACATAGGAGTGGAAATATTTAGTTACTAGGAAGTGCGGACTCAGGCAAATAAGGCATCAACGATATCTGAATGCTCAAGAGATCCAATAAAATAAACATATGACAGTGGAAAGCAATAAACATATATACATCTACAAAATTACTCATATTACTCTCATTTAAACTCATATTATGTACTCATCGGAGTTAAAGAGTTCTACTATACGGAAATATCTGAAGATTCAAGCATCGTTCGGGTTGTACAATCAAGAAGTCGACATAAAAGAGAACATGTAAAGAGGATGGACAATAGTCCATGGCGAAAAACGAAAAACCAAATTCAAGGCATCTACCTGGCTTACCACCAAAAAGAGGGTACAAGAGTTGGACATCCACATCTCAGAAGACTTAATGAACAGAAAATAAAACAAGTTTTGAAATGAGGAAGAAGAAGAGGAATAAAAAGCATATAAAATAATAAATGCATTAAGTTTTTTCTTTGCCAAAATACATCGTTATAGGTTCAAGGTGTTAAATGAGTGGTTGGCTATAGCCTAGTGGTAATTTTAGATCATCCTGGCTTGTCAGAAAAGTGAAGTATTCCTTGTTGTGTATCTTAAGACTGTTAATTTCAAGGAATTCGGTTATTCATGAAAATCTTCTAAATCTAAATCTAAGTCAAATTTCATGAAAATACCCCTACGCTCAAGCATATGTAACCCATCCTTAAGACGTCAACCCTGTTACATAAAACAAGCCCACATTTAAATAAAAAAAGTTGTTGATTTCCGTTGAATTGAATAAAGGAATTCGTTTGTACAATAAACGTGTTGAACTTGCACAACTTCAGACTATAAAATTGAAGAATTCATATGACTCATTTTGAATTCCCAATATTTTCTAATGAGGTAATAGCGAAGAAAGTTCTGTACTGATGATGCAAAATAATATACAGACTACCCAATTGATACACGTACGCCTACCTTTTTATGCAAAATATTATTCAATATGAACACGTTGCTATTATATTTCTTCAGAGGTAGGTTGATAATATTTTTCCTTTGTTAACCCATCAAAGATAATATATTAGACCATATTATGTTGTCCATCTTCAATATTTCATAGATTTTTCGATATTTATCTCTCAACTCATGTCAGATGTATACTTCAATGTTGAAATATTCCCATTCAATTCTATCGCTGTTCTCGAACGATAAGGTCCGAATTTCTTATCACGAATCCACTCTCAAATTTGATTCTAACCGCCCGTAGGCATGATAACTCTCGAGAGGAAATGGGAAATTTTCAGGGTAGGTTCGGATCTTGAATGACGAGGTTGTATTCATTTATGGGCATCATCTGATTAGCAGTTCTGAAAATATAGCTATTCAAAACGCTAAAAGGCCTTGCAATGTGGGGACGGGCATTATCCCGTTATGATTTCTTGTGATCTTCAAAAAATATCTCATATTACCTCATTTTTCGTCAATTTTTCTACGTTGACCAAATTTTATTATAATTTTGGATTATCCTCGTGGCCAGCGAGAAATCCGGTTCTGTTACCGTTAGAATAGAAGAAGCAGCGAAAAGATTGAGAGCAAATTTTCGGTAGAAAGTAACACCTGATGAAATAAGAAAGAGGGCACAAACTTGTATAAGGAATGATGGAAGTCATTTCAAACATAATCTATGAATAGATTTTTTACTGATATTTTGAGTTTAATGGCAATAACAAATATTTAATTCATTTATTTCCTTTATTTGTTCATTTTTCTCTTCAAATCAAAATCTGCTATTATCTGCATTCTAACAAAAAGTTTTTTGGGAAATAGAAAAGGAATGTGGCAAGTTCTCAAATTATTTTTGTCATACATTAATTGTGGAATTCGAAAGTTGCAGGTAAATTTTTCTCTCCATACCAATTCATACTAATTCTTATTTAACCCCTGATACAACATAGTTTTGCCTTTTTCATACATATCATATACTTTTCTGATGAAAATGATCCAAAATTTAAATCAAACTTGGCCAAGTACGGTAGGAAATTATTTCAAAAAACACAAGAACTCAAATATCTCAGAAACCGTTGATTTTCAGTTATCAATAAATATGGCTCAATCGATAGCAATTCAGTGATAGTAACACCTCCTTCAAGGTTTATGTCTAATTTGGAAACACCCTGTATATGGTTCGTAAATTAGACCCTATATCTCTATACACTGTGTCCGTAAAGTATGTGGAACAAATTCAATTTTAGCTAAACAGACCATTTTTAGAAATAATCCTGAAACACGTCGATTTTTTATTTTAATTTACCGTATTTCAGAATAATAATCTAATGAACAGGGTGAATTGCTTTCGAGTAATGACGTCACCGTCTTTTTTTTTTAAACGGAACACCCCCATTTTGTCTCAATTTTTCGAATACTCTAGCTGAGTTTATTCCAAAAATGTATCACATGCTGAATCTAATTGGTACAGGGTGGACAAAATTACAATAGTTTTGTGTGTGCTCATAAAGTAACGCATAACATTCTTTATTAGTTAAATTAACAATATTATCAAAAATACTTATTGTCTAGCGGCAATGGGTTTGAATGTAACACCCTGTAGTTCGTTACATTTATAGATTAATAAAAATGTATAAAAATAAGAAATAATCTCTTTCATACTCTGTCTGCTAGACCACTTGTGGTCTAGCCAAAACATGTTTGGAAACAGCTCATTTTTATTAATCTAAAAATGTAACAAACTACAAGGTGTTACATTCAAACCAATTGCCGCTAGACAATAAGTATTTTTGATAATATTGTTAATTTAACTGATAAAGAATGTTACGCGATACTTTATGAGCACAGACAAAACTATTGTATTTCTGTTCACCCTGTACCAACTGGGATCAACATGTGACCTATTTTTGGAATCAGCTCAGCTAGAAGAATCGGAAAATTGAGACAAATTGGGGGTGTTCCATTAAAAAAAATGACGGTGACGTATTAGATTAGAATTAGATTATTATTTCAAAATACGGTAAAATAAAATAAAAAATCGACGCGTTTCAAGATTATTTCTTAGATTGGTCTGTTTAGCTAAAAATGAATCATCAGATCAAATATGATATATTCAGAACCACACTGTTTGTTTCATGTCACCATTTTCTTTTTTTTCTTTCAATATTTTCTTACATTGTAAAATGACTATTTTGTTTTGAATGTAGACTGATCATGAAATAAACATTATTACTATTACTATTACTATTACATCAGTACCAGCCGCAGTTTTTCTTTTCCCCATCAAAACACCCTGTATACTATCACTCAAAACATCAAGGTTATGCTACTCTGCCTTGGGAAATGACGCAAATCATTACTGCATCTCATCGGCGTTATCCATATAAATATTTAGCGATTTAACCATTTAACGGTGTACTCGAGTGTAGTAGGCGAGTACTGTTGAACTTTCGATTGATATAATTCCCATTACTAGGATGTTTATGGTCAAGGTGCCTTACAACATTAATTCACTTACACTTTCGGTGAAACCAATATTGCGTGGTTACTTTCTCGAGTATATCTTCTCTCGAATCTCTTCAAGTCAATTGTAAATATCCTAGCTAGTCGTATTGGATGTTTGTAAGAAGAAATGAGATAATTCAATCGATATTTGAATTATGGGAATATTATTCGTATCAGTATGCAATATGAAAGGAATGCTAGAGAATGGTAGAAAGATATGTTGGGTGAAAAATCAACAGTTCCCCTGAACAGTTACCCTGCTATGGGAGCTCTCACAGAGTCCTTGGAGAGTTGAGATTGAACAATAGATTAACTAATATCATCAATGGGGTGAATTAACCAGTTATTGGACAGCTAAGATGTTTTTTCCGATTCAAACAAACGAGAAATTTTCATTTTTGGCCTACAGATATCAGCAAATTACCAATAAAATGGTGGTTTCGTGGTCTTCAAGCAACTACATTCACTCTTCAATGAATATATTACTTTCACGGACAAACCAAAAATTATTTAGGAAAAAAGTTATTGGATAATTTTTTTCAATTATTGGAGATGGTCCACTCAGTTATTGGACAAAAAATTGTTTCGAAATTTTTCATTCAGACAAAGCATGGGATGGAATTTAGGATATAATGGCCTGTCTACTTATATTTGCCATATTCTTCTTGATGCATCCTCATCTTCATCAATTTCCAGATTTTCTTTGTGTTTTTATTCGATGTCAACTTCTTTATCGTTTTCTTCTTTAGAGCAAATATGACACATGAAAAGGGACCCTTTAGCAACAGTGTTAACGTCTTGAACGCCTTTTTGAGCGAAAACTTTACCAATGCTTGGGCATATTTGAAATCCCGTCTCATCTCCATTGAAGATTCTAGAAGGATCCTCCAAATCTATATTTTTCGATTCCAAACAGTGTTAATCTCAATGCACCATTTCCTAATCTAATTCTCGTCATTTGCGAGAGGTTTTAATTTTCTTCTTCAATATGAATAAATCAGCGGCGGTGGAAGAGAGAATGTTTTCGAAGATGCAGAATTGGAGGCATTACTGGATCAAGACTCGTGTCAAACTCAAAAAGAATTGGCATGATCATTGGGAGTGACGCAACAAGCCATTTCGAAACGCCTGAAAGTCATGGGAATGATTCAGGATCAAGGAAATTTGGTGCCGTACGAGTTGAAGCCGAGAGATGTTGAACGACGTTTGTTTGCTTATGAACAGCTGCTAGCAAGGCAAATACGGAAGGGATTTCTGCACCTCATTGTGACTGGAGATGAAAAATGGGTTCATTACGATCATTTCAAGCGAAGAAAATCTTAGGGATATCCCTGTCATGCTTCCACGTCGACGGCCAAACCGAATATTCACGGTTTCAAGGTCATGCTTAGTATTTGGTTGGACCAGCTCGGCGTAATGTATTATGAGTTGTTAAAACCGACGCAAACAAAACAGGAGATCGTTATCGAGCGCAATTTATGCGTTTGAGCCGAGCATTGAAAGACGAACGGGATACATAATAAAGTAATTTCATAGATTGACACTGCTCGACGCCATGTTGCGAAAGTGGTCAAGACATACTTGGAAAAGTTGTAATGGGAAGTCTTACCCCATTCGTCGCATTCTCCTGACATTGCTTCCTCGGACTATCACTTACGATCAATGGCACACGGCCTAGCTGACCAGCATTTCAGGTGCTGAAGAAAGAAGAAGTAATGAATTGGATCGATTGGTAGATCGCTTAAAAAGATGACCAGATGGGAGAAGGTAGTGGCCAGCGATGTACAAAACTTCGAATCATAAATGTATGACCAGTTTTTTACAATAAGGCCTCAAATTTCGGAAAAAACGGCGAAAGCAAAGTTGTACGCCTATGTATATAAATATAAAATGTTTTTGGAAAACCACTGACTTGGCGTCAGGACTTTTTGAGCTCTCCTCCGTTCATGCGCCTGGGGAGACCACCGAACTGTTTATATGAGATGTGAGTTATTATAATGCCATTGTCATCTAGATATTAGATGAAGGGTTCAGTTCAGATGATACGATACTCTTCAAATTTGACATGAACCTTTGAGTGGTTAATTTACATGATATACCAACTAAATTCAACCTAGACCGCATGTTGTTATGGGAATATTTGGTATTTTCTTTCCATAATTTGCTGTAATTTTTTGAGGTTCCCCTTCCTTCACAACGATCAACACGTCATTTTAAGGTTAAATCAACAATAAACCATTTTTGACATAACCAAAAAAAATTTTAAATGATGCCGTTGATTGGTTATTTCCTTAGAATATAGATAGAAGGAACTGAAAATAAACATTTGAACCCGATCCCGAATACAAGAGAGATGAAAGCTTAGGCGCGCCAATCACAATTGAGCTAGCCGAATTGAAAACGTTGCCAGCAGTGTGACCAGATTTAGTAGAAATCTACTTTTTTAGTAGATTTTTCGCATTTTCATGGAGTTTTTAGTAGGAAGAAATCCTTTGGTAGATTTTAGTAGATTTTGGTAGTTTTAAAAAATATAACCGAGACGGTTGGGAATATAGAAATTCGGATGTCTAGACTGTTCCTATAAATCAATTCATTGTTCATTCTCATTGAGGTTCTACGTTCTACGTGTTTCTAGAAGAACGTACCTACTTAAACATAATAAAATCATAAAACTTCTTTGGTGGCTGTCGGCTGAGAATAAATACGAAGAATGATGGAATATCCGAAGGGTGCCTCATTAAAAACAGATGGTGTGTAAACTTCCGTTGAAAATATACCATTATCTCACATTTGGTATTTTATTTAGTGGGAAAAATATGTCTAACTGGAATTTCATCGACAAATTTGGGTGGCTGCATATTTCAGATTTCGAATGCCAAATGCAAGAGAATATTTTTGGCTATTAACCGCATCAAAACAAAAAATAGAAACAATAGAAAATAAGAATATAGTATTGTTATAACATGCTAAAGAAGAACTTAAAGAGATAGGTGATTGTTGTCGTTTTCAACCTACAAAAAATATGCTCGATTCGATGGATAGTGAAAATTTATATATGGATGTTAAAGACGATGATTTGACTGCAGATTGATACTGATTTTTCAATTATTTTTTTATGTTCAACAGTAGTATTTCATTTCTTTATTTAATGTTATTTTAATCCGAAAGATTTTAGTTTTTATTTCTATTTATATCCTTTTGTTCATTTAAATATATGAATTTTTTTGTTCATATTTACTATTTTGATCCTTTTTGTTTTTGTTTCCTTTTTTTTCCTTTTTTTTGTCGTTTAAATTTTGAAATGAATTCTTGTTTTATTTTCGAATATGTACGCATCTGTACTGTTTATCCTATTCATGAAGTAAAATTTAACCATAAGAGACATTAGATTAAAGTGTATTCTGAATAATGTTAAAATCTAATGCAGCGCTATCTGTGAAATTCTGTCAAAAAATATGTTAGTAGATTTTTAGTAGATTTCTGAACGGTGTAGGTAGATTTTCACTAGATTTAGTACGAAGGAATGAACGAAGGAGAAGATCAAAATTTATCCGACTATTCAAATGAATTGTCGATGTGGCAAGTAAACTTGTTTATGGTGGCAACGTGCATTCGGAAATTCTGTCATTTGGTTCTTGATTAGACCACCTCAGTTGGCTGAATCTTCGTTATTCCTTGTTTAAATTATTTTGTATTTTCATTTATAACCATTAGAAGTCATATTAGATATGCCTAGCAAGTGTTTTTTGTGTGTTTTCACTTATATTGCGCGAGGTGACATTTGTCTTCACAGGTGAGTTCCATCCATAGGCGTGCAGAATCCTGATTTTTTTTCCTTAAAGCATATATTCAATTACAATTAAAAACAATCCAAAATTAATTTATACGACTAATAAATGTTTTTTTAAGACTTCCTTCGAATCAACTCGAAATAGAAAAATGGTTGCAGAGAATTTCTTGGAACCGACCGATGTTGGGAAAAAAAAAATATTTTCTTTGAGCAAATCACTTTCCTGAAGATTGCTTTCGACTAATGAACCTAAGAAAGAGGCTCATCCCAGGCAGTTTGCCTTCTCCTTCTGAAAGCAAATTGGAAATACCTTTGTAAGTTGTAAGGAAAACTTTTTTTCATAATTTGTCATATTTATTATAATTCCTTGCAATATAATCACATAACATAAAAAAAAATTGTAGGACCTACTCAGAAGGGAATGGTATTGAAGCACAGGACTCGACAGAATCTGATTCTAAAACACAATCACCACCAAAAAAACGATTGAGATATGAGACTTCACCTACTTTTATCTCTCCTTTAAAATGTGCATCTTCTAGCTCTAGTGACACTAAGAACCTAAGGCTAATCCAAGGAGGTTTGCCTTCTGAAATTGAATTTGAAATACCTCTGTAAGTTGTACCGAAAACTTTTTTTCATAATTTGTCATATTTATTATAATTCCTTGCAATGAAAATCTTCCTCAGAATATTACCATATAACATAAATCAATTTGCAGGACTTACTCAGAAGGGCATGGAAGTATTGAAGAACAGGACTCTACGGAATCTCTATATGTTTCTAAAATACAATCTCCATCAAAAAAACGATTGATATTTGACACTCCGACTACCAATGATTCAGAAGAAACACTGACTTTAACCTCTTCTTCAAAATGTGCATCATTAAGCTCTAGTGCCACTTCTTTCTCTGGGGAACGAAGATTATCCAAAATGAAGTAAGATATATTAACCTAACCTAACCTAACCTCTCCTTCAAAATGTGCATCATTCAGCTCTATTGCCATTTCTTTCTCTGGGAACTAAGAATATCCAAAATGAAATAACATATATTATAAAAAAAAACCCTATTTTAAATTCTACTTTTATAGGTCGAGACGGTTTTTCTCAAATCCTCGCTACATTGGAGACTATTCACATCGTCATTTGGAAAACCCTATGCTGAGAAAGAAATACTTTAGGTTGTCTCGAAAAATCCTGTCCAATTTCAAGGTCAAAAATAAAATATTAGCAAATCAAGTGAAATGCCTTAAATCATCCATGACAAATTTACAAGAACTGATGAAAAATATTCGTCGCAATTTTCCGGTGAAAGAAGATATGGATAATGCATTAAACGTAAGTGAATAATTGTTAAATCTATCGTTTTCATAAGTTGTAATCAGAATAGTTATTTATAATACAAGTGCAGAAGGCATTGATATTCTTCCACGAGTTCAAAATTCAAAAACGAGCCACGAAGTGGCGAGTTTTGGAATGAACGAGTGGTAGAATGAGCCTTCTGTACGAGTATTATACATTATTTTCTCTAATTCATTGCATTTTCATTGAAATTAATGAAATATTTCCATAAATATAATTTAGTGATTTTTGCATTGAAAAATGTTGGTTGGCAGAACTGATTTCTTTAAGGCAAATTGATGAATTGACAGATAAAGCCGTGGCGGAAAGTTCGGAGTACCAACATAGAATAATAAAATATAACCATGAAAACTGTGCGTTTCTGATATATTCTCGCACGATTTTGTTCTACAAGATGTGGAAGAATGAACGGAATAACCATAGAATTAGAGAAATATTAATTTCTCAAGTTGAAAAACAATTGTGTAATTTCATTTTGAAAGTAAGCCATGTGAATTTTTCTTAAAAAGCAGTAGTCAAATTGGATTAATAAAACTATGATATATAACAATAATTCTCTTTATTTCTAGTTTACTATTTCTGGACCAACAAAGCTGATCTTGGTTGGAGAAATTAATAAGGGGTCCCAAACGTCAAAAATATTCAGAAGTGTTGAGGACTTTTGCTCTCACACTACATTACTATTCTCCTCGAGTATATTCATATGTAAGAAACACATTTAATAATTCTTTGCCTGAACCACGTACCTTGCGTACATGGTACAGTCAAATAGATGGTGGACCAGGTTTCAACAAATTGGCTCTGAAAGGAATTAAAGATAAAGTATCTAAAGCCAAAATTAATGGAAAAGACTTGGTCGGTGCTCTCTTGATGGATGAGATTTCTATCAGAAAATTAATAGAATGGAATGAGGGCAAATTTAAAGGAATTTCTGACTTTAAAGGATATATTGGGAAGGAAAATCATGAAATAGAAGAAGCCAGAGAAATTTTAGTTTTTATGGTAGTTTTTTTGAATGAAGTAACTGTTTCCTATTTCTTCACCAATGGTGTGAGTTCTCAAGATAAAGCCTCTATTTTGTTGAAGTTGCTTGAGCATATTGATGAAACGGGACTTAGGATTGCAACCATAACTTTTGATGGCTTGCAAACTAATTTCAAAATGGCTGAGATTTTAGGGGCAGACTTCTCTAATAAGGATTCCTTGAAACCTTGGTTATCTTTCCCAAAATAATATGAGAAGCGTATATATATCATATTGGACCCAAGCCACATGATAAAATTGGTCAGAAATACTCTTGGGTCCAAAAAAAATTTAATTCATGACCAAAGAGGCACCATAGAATGGCAGTTTATTGAGAAGCTTGTGAAATTTCAAAATTCACAAGGACTTCATGCAGCCACAAAAATTCGACTGAGGCATATTAATTATGAAAAAGAAAAGATGAAGATGAAGTTAGCAACACAGACTTTTAGTAAAAGTGTATCAGATGCATTAAATTTTTTGGAAAGAGATTTGAAAATTTCTGATTTCATAAATGCAGAAAATACATCAGATTTCTGCTGAATATTCAATAATTTCTTTGATATATTCAATTGCAGAAATCTTTATTGCAAAGCCTCTCATGGAAAAGCTCTTTCTATTGAAACTTCCACCTTCATTTTTTCTTTTCTAAATAATACTTATAATTATATTAATAGCCTCAAGTTGGCTAATAGAAAAAAAGTTTTTAATTCTGAAGTTAGGACAGGATTTTTAGGATTCATGATCAATATAGTCAGCCTCAAAGGGCTTTATGAAGATTTCATAAATTGTCAGAATCCACCCCTCTAATTTCTATTTAGCTATAAGTTCCCCCAAGATCATTTGGAGATTTTTTTTAGCTCAATAAGAAGTAGGGGTGGAATCAATAATAATCCTACTTCAAGACAGTTTGAGGTTGCTTTCAAGGGGCTGCTATTGGATACTCATGTGAAAGCCTCATCTTCCGCTAACGTGATGAGCATTGATGATACCGAGTTACTGCCCCTTGATAATAAAAATGTGGAGGCTGAGAGTACAGCTCAAATTTTTGAAGAGCCTGCAGTAGAGAACCATGTTTATGCAGTCATTCGAAAAATTGGCATTTAAGTGAATACACAGAGGATGTTGTGACTTACATTTCAGGATTTGTAGTTACAAAGGTCGTGAGTAAAATCAATTGTCAGATTTGTGTGTCCATCCTGAAGTAAAACAGCACTGACTCAAAACTACAGTTGAGAAAAACCTTGGGGTATCATACCAATGACTCTCAATTTGTAGTTGATATCTGCACTCAGGCTGAAAAGACATTTAGGTGGACAGAAAGAGTTTTTAACAAATTTGATAAAAATTATTCGAACTTGTTACTCCGTCTGGTTCTCACTACATTGAACAGTGTTGATCCAAAATTGTTCAACGTTTTCATCTGTTTGATGATGAACCAGAGAGAATACATGGTCCTGCTGTAACAAAAATGATTCTGGAAACTTATTTCAATTTGAGGATTCACCACGAATTGAGAAATCGACAGAGTGAAAAGTTAGATTCGAATCGGTTGAGAAGTAGATTGACAAAACCTATAATATTTGTAAACCAATAGATTTTGTTGATAGTATTTGAAACCAATATTTTTATATATACTGCATTTCTGTGACAAATATATTCTGTTGTTTTATTGAACCAATAGATTTTTCTAATAATATTTGTAAACCAATATTTTTATATTGATATTCTGTATTCCTGTGATAAATAAAAGTCTGTTGTTTTCCTTAATGTCTTTTCTCTCTATTGCTACATCGATGACCTGTTTTCATATGATTAAATAATATACAGTAATATTTCCCTTAGATCAAATCTAGGAACTCTTCTGGATACATTAGTAATTTTAGTATATTGATATATCCCATAAAAGCAGAAATGATTCTTGATTTAACAATTACCAGAAATAATAACTTTCATAGTTTCAGTATTTTTAGAAAACCTACACATACTGATACTACCATCCATGCTACTTCTAACCACCCGTTAAACAAAAAAATGGCTGCATACAATTGTATGATCCATAGATTAATCAATATACCTATGAATCATGCTAATTTTTGTAAAGAATTAAATTTAATTAAACAAATAGCTGTGAATAACTGTTACAGTCCACATGTTATTGATCAAATTTTGAGGAATAAACAAAGAAAGCAAGCTTTGAGTCTAACATACCCTAAGGTAAATTATGGTATTGATACTAAATTTTTTTCGTTAACTTATGTTAATAATATTTCTGAAAAGATTGCTAAATACTTGAAAACAAAATTCAATTACACAATATCCTTCAAAACAAGTAACAACTTAGAAATGTTCATTAAAAACAATAAAGACAAAACAGATAAAGAAACTAAATCCGGTGTCTACAAGTTAACCTGTAATGATTGCCCTATGGTTTATATTGGACAAACAGGAAGATCTTTCAATAAAAGGATAAAGGAACACCAAAAGAGTTATACATCTGATAGTTCGTTTTCAACCTACGCGAATCACTTAAAAGAATGGGACCATACCTTCAATAATAACTTTAAAATTCTTCATTTAGAAAACAAGAGCTTAAGACTAACACTCTTAGAATCCCTAGAAATAAACAGGTATAATACCCAAAATATTCTGTTGAACGAACAAACGGATGTAAACTCATCCCCTTTATTGAATTTCTTCCGATAGTTTGGAAATCCCAGGCGGTAAAGTGTCCAATATAACTTTGTAATTTATACCCATTCGAATATTTTTGTGTCAATTTTGTTCCTATATAAGATTCCGTACTCTTATCAGTTCAGAAATGTAGCCTGATGAAGCCACAGTGTGGCGAAACAATTGTTGCTAACAATTAAATAACATAGTGGAAATTACTTCGTTTTATTTTATTTATAATGAATTTCCGCCAAGTAAGGACCGAATCCATTAAATAGAAATGAAAGACATAAAATTGCAAATAATTGATTTCTATGTTTTAGAGAAAGATTGGGGAACTTAAGTCAGACACGGGAAAATCGTAATTTTTTTTGTCAGTAATTTTATTCATTATATGTAAGTAGTAATACTACATCATTTTGTCATGTTTCAACTTGATTCCAACAAAATAAAATATAGTAATTATATAAAGTTGTCGTTACACATATAACATATATGCGTTGGCCCCTGTTCCACAAATTCTCAACAGTAAAAATATTATTTCCCTTCTCTGTGAGGGACTGCCCTTATTATTTCTCTTTCATTATTTCAGTAGTTAATCTAGTGCTTAATCAATTATTTCTTTCTGAAAATAATCAAAATGGGGCCTAAGACAATTTACCTCAAATTTTCAGTAAATCAGTGTTCATGAAAAATAGTTTTCACTAGTTTATTATGTTTTGAAAAAGTTGAATAAATTCAATTCAAATCCACCAGCCCATCCTGTCATTCATTGTTGAATAAATCGTGGAATCAGATTCTCGAGAAATTTTCAGAAAATATTTTATATGAGCAAATGCAATAGAAAAAAAATGTTTCTGCGAATTCCGACTGCCCTTCTCCTCTTGAGGAATGTGAAATAATAATTTGAGTGTTAAATTGAAATTCGTACAGTGAAAAAGATTTTATCCGTATTTATATTTAATGTTTTATCAGAAATCTTTTTTTCCTAACTTCACAATGGCTAAAACATAAAACTGAGAAGAACATTGACCTTTTCTAATTACGAAACAATTTTCATAAATAAATAACACTCTAAACTATTTTTGAGCATCAATTGATTATTTCGAAATAAATCAAAATATGTTACGCCACTGCCATAGACGCCGGTCAGACAAGGAGCTACGAATGCTGCCATCAAAACAAATGTTCTGAGGTTATTTCTTTGTATAGCGCCACCTGAAGGAATAATCTCTTTCCTTTCTTGACCAACCAATGAACGGCATCATTTTAAAATTTTCTTTGGTATGTCAAGAGAAACCCAGAGAGTCTTAGACTTAAGAACATTTGTAAAACATATTCTTCTAAGTTAGGGGATGTAGCTAAGTGGTAGAGCGTTCGCTTTGCATGTGAAAGGCCCCGGGTTCGATCCCCGGCATCTCCACAAATTATTTTATCTCTTAAAATAAACTATGAATAAATTATACCAGTTTGTTGTTAGCCTGATCTCCGTGAAACATTCAATCATTCTATTGTGATAAGTAGATTTATTTAGTGTTGAGAATTATTATAGTTTTTCCTTTCTTTTTGTTTTTGGAAACTTTGTTATTCTTTATTTTATCCTTCGAATCTATTTGCTGTTATTTTTGAAATTGACACTGATATTAGGGGTTGTCCATTAATCACGTGTTTTTTTTTAGCATTTTTTAAACCCCCCTCCCTCATTGGTGATACGTAGTGAGGTTTAAGACCACCCCCCCCCTCCCCCTTCTCAACATCACGTGTATTTTTAGTACCTGCAACGAATCTTAAAATTTTCTGAATATTAACTCAATTTAAATACAGGTATAAACTATAATCTTTCTTCTGAAATTAAGGACCATAATAAAAATGTCCACACCAGGTTGCAAGTTTTTTTTGATTGCCATAACAATAATAATAAACGAAAAGTGTAATCATAGGAAAAACATGTATTGTACTAGTACATGAATATATTTAATGTAGTCAAGGTCACTACACGCCGCGCCGTGCCGCTTAATATTTGTTTAAAAATCGCGCGTTTGACGAAAAAATAAATACACGTGATATCTTACTACACCCCCCTCCCCCTTGTGATGTTTTCGTGATTTTTATCAAACCCCTCCCCCCCCTTTCAAGCCTCACGTGATTAATGGACAACCCCTTACTAGAATTATTCATAAGTTTTCGAAATTTTTTTCAAATTTCAAAGTTGAGGTTAAACAGTTTTTCAACTGTAATTTAGATGTGTTTAAATGAAGTTTATATTGTTTGAATAATTCATTGACTTTTTCATTTATTGCTTTATTTACTTATGGAGAAAATTAACCCGCTCTGAGGCCAACTACCCCGATCCCGGGGTAATGGCCAGTTGGCTCACTCAACATTAACACATAAAACAAATCATTACTCTTAAAATCAAAGCATTTCAAGTAATTATCTTTGACTGAGCAATTTTTAATAACAAAGCTAAAAAAAAAATAAATCGAAAAATGGGCCAACTAGCCCCGGTTTCTTCTACTGGCTCTACTAGATTGAGTGAAAAAACTAACTCCAAGGAAATTAAAGATTTATATACATATAACGGAGTAAAAAGTATTCGATACTTCAGTAAAATAAGGATTTAGTTGATTTGAAAAAAAGCATGAATTTTTGAGGAGAAATTTTGAACTTAAATAAGGGTTTCTTTCCTACTTTCAATCGTTTTCCATTATCAGCGAAATTGTAAAATATGCGAATACCGTAATTTCTCAATAAAGTACCTGATAATTCATTATATTCATTGTTAAGTACAAATTTTGACACGCTGTTAAAATAGACATTATTCATCACTTCTTAGTGACCCAAATGCTGAGATATGAATAAAAACACATAAGAAAAAATGTATGACCACAATGACAAAAGCACATATGTGAAAAATGAGTGGAAGAACTCTATATTCATGTTACTCTTTACACTGACAAATTACGATTAATTGAAATTCAGTATCAGACTGCGTTACTTTCACATTACTTCGCGAAATTGAAATTATCCATTGTGGGAAGTGGCAATGAACTCATAAAATTCATCAGAGAAGGATTCATTGAGGAGGGCCGAAGAACCTCAACATTTCCGGGCTTTTTTCAGTTTTTTGCTCATAACCTCTAAACTGAGTAGTTTTCGACCAAAACGTTCATTTTTAAAGTTGAAGTGAATTAAATTCTCTACAATTTAGTATTCACAAACTTTTTCGTAAACCTAATATCAATTGAGATACAGTCGATCAAAATTATAGTCCAGTAGACAAAGCAAAAAAAGTGGGGTCAGCTGGAAAAAATTCCGACCTTAATGAAACTTCTACAGGTTGTTCGGGGGTGTTGTGGGATGACTCTGTTGAGTTATCCAACACGAGGACCCTGTGCTAACTTGAGGTGGGCCGAAGAACACTAACATTTTTGGACCTTTTTCAGTTCAGTTTTTCAGTTGTTTTTAATTGATTCTTGGTTATTATTTATTGATCTATGTAACTTCAGTTTGGCTCAACATTTTTGGGCAAACTAGATCTCATCTGAGAGATAATATCTTGTTGATTGAGGACAAAATATACTCATGATAAATTTGTTCTTGCTGCTTTCGATAGGGGGCTCTAAGTAAGAAGTTCATTATTTTATTCATTTTACTCCGAAATTTCAAATGTAATGATAGAATTTTCTTAACAGAAACAGAAGTTCCATCAAATTTGCATGAAAAAACCTGAAGGTCGCAAAGCGATAGTTTCAGGCGTTCTGGAGTTATGGCCGAAAGAAGATATTCTTCATTTGATGCACTGAAAAACCAAAGTGTGTCTTTAGGTTCTGACAGAAACAGAAATCCCATCAAATTTTCATGAAAAAACCAGAAGGCCACAAAGCGATAGTTTCAGGCGTTCTGGAGTTATGGCCGAAAGAAGACAGCTTTTCAGTGCATCAGTTGAAGTATATTTTTTTTCGGCCATAAATCCAGAACGCCTGAAGCTATCTCTTTGCGACCTTTTGGTTTTTTTATGCAAATTCAAGGGAAAGTCTGCTTCTGTCAAGAAAATTCCATCATTACGTTTGAAATTTCGGAGTGAAATGAACAAAACAATGAACTTCTGACTTAGCGCCTCCTGTCGAAAGCAGCTAAAACAAATTTATCATGAGTATATTTTGTCCTCAATCAACAAGATATTATCTTTCAGACGAGATCTAATATGCTCAAAAATGTTGAGACAAACTGAAGTTACAGGCATTTCAATCAGTCAGATTTTGATTTTGTAAATTCGAAAATAACAATTCAAAAAGATAGAGAATTTTCCAAGGATTACAGTGATGATATTTTTTCTTCAACTTCATATGAAACATTTTCGAGTAAAATTAATTTTTCTACTCGACGATAGCTATTACGCCCCCTAGCGATAGAGGTATGAACTTCAAAATAATTTCCAGTGTTGTATACTTAAAATATATACGTAAAAATTTTTACCGCAAGTCTCTACGACGAGTGGATCTTGAGATATAGGCGCTTACCTCGCTTATTTGCCCACCCTGTACATATCTATTGGACTATTAGATAAATTTCGAATAAACTTCCAATCGATAAATTCTTATCGGCATTTAATTTTTAGTGGACAACGTTATGCCAATTAGAGTGCAAATATGAAGTTTACAAACAATAACACTCGTTATTGTTTCTAAAACTGTCTTAATCATGTATTCATGTAGTCCAGTATTAGTAATACTAAATTGAAAAATGATATCCAAATGAATTTGTTCAAATTATTATTCATGAGCCAATTGAGCCGTTGGAGACCACAGAGCTGTATAAATGGACTCCAGGGGCGCAATTGTTGTAGGAATGAACGAGAGCTCAATAACTCCTTACTGATTTTCTTCGATATTCTGGTTTATGATTGTGACGTTATCAGCATGAAATTAATTTTCATATTTTTCGATTCGTTGTCATATTCATGTAAGGTATGACATATTGTTGCCTTCTCATTGGTAGAATCATAAACTGAGCTTTCGCACTGACATTATGTATGCCACAATGAGCGAAATTTATCCTTAAATTTTCTTCTTTTCTTTAGATTGGGTAGAATGTTTATTTATCCCTTAAAAATGAGAAAGTGCACTTGAAGGCATAAATCAAATAACAAGATATTGAAAACGAATGGTTCCTGTTGACAATTGGTAATTTAAAAATGATATTACCAAGAAATTATTCTACAGAATGTTTCGAAATTAGGGTTTAAAAACAAACTTCTGACTAACCCTTTATAGTGAGCAGCATTTAACAAAATATTAAATATGCAAGTTGAAATTGATAATTTGGTCTACAGTTTATGAGAAAATTTTGAAAATAGAGCTAAAAATAAGAAAACTGCGGGTCTTCAAATTTTACCAAATATCTACTTGTTGCGATTTTTTTTGCTCCTGATGTGGTAGGTATAGTCCTGCAGCTCAATAAGGGAATGGCTCCTCTTCAGCCGAGAACTCAATCAAGATAACTTATCGAACATCTGAAAATGCTTCAATTCGTAATTGGTTTTATTGTTTTGTTATTTCTACGCATGGACAATATTATCAAATCACTTTGAGGAAAGTTGGTATATGTCGCAACGACTATTATGGAAGTTCAGCGAAAGTTATTTGTTGCAACGTGACGTATTTTACGAAGAAAAATAACCTCTCTGTATTTGTTGGCATTTCCTCCGCTGGCTCTAAGAAGTTATCGACAAACTTTTAACCGATTTATTTTCACCGTTGAATAATCTCGAAACGGCCAACAAAGATGGTGTAGGCTACGTGCGAATTTTTACAAGTAGCCATGAGTGGGCGGAATCAGAAATAACGGGAAAAAATTGAATTGTTTTATGTAACCGTTTGGGAATAAGAGTTTGTGAACAAGACATTTACTTTTATACCGAGATTAACTCAAAAATCACTAATCAGATAAAAATATATTGATGAATAAGAATTGGGATAATTCAAAAAATTTCGCCGATATGTTCAAATTCAACCAAAATGAAGTGTCGGTCTTAAACACTAGAATGTGTTGAAAAGAAGTCATAACTGATATTTGTCTTGATTCGAATTAAAAAAATTAACAATATCGGTTGAGAGTACATCTATTCATGATATTAAAAACATATTCCTACTGCCAGACCCACTCTATGATGAAATCACGAGAGTTTCCGATCTATGGAACAACTAAAAAAATAATGAAATCAACAGAAGCAGAAATTAAAAAGTTGCAAAAAAAGACGATTACTTTGTCCCGTAAAGCTAGCAGAACCACTATGGAATTTTTTTCGTCATAATTTTTGGCTAATTTAAAACCCCTTTAAAAATTGTTTTGCTCTCAAATTGTCTAAGAAATTGCGGGTTCTGGTACCTCAAGAGTGAGCTAGCAGAATCACCAAGCTAATCGATTTTTTATGGACAATTTGATAACACCATTATTTGAGGCTCATTTTAGGTTCACGTTTAAACACATTACCAAATTTCAGAATTCCCGTTTTTAAAAAAAAAAAACTGCTAGCTCTACTTTTAAGCTAGAGGAACCCAACCGTAAAGAAACTCCCCAGAATGATTAACTTGCATAGTAATAGGGTTGTTCGAAAGTTATGGGTATTTGAAGAAATTGACAAAATCAATAAAACACTGTGTACTCCTTAATGTCCTTTATCTCCCCTCAGCTTCTGTCCATTTACCAATGAATTACCCTGGATCGCTCAGATTTATAGGGCAGATCCACTTTTTACCATATATAAAACCGAAAAAGATTGTCATGACTTCGAACGAAAGTTTTAAGTCTTCCGTTCGTAAGTTATCGAATATGGGAGAGCGGGGCTGGAAGTTCCCGGGGTAAGTTGTTCCGATGGTAATAACTTTTTAACGAAAAGAGATAGCAAATCATGCAAATTATGCTTCTAAAGTACCAAGTGGAGCGCAAATTTGGCAATGATTTTTATTGCCCTGACAACGGTGGTTGAGTGGCTCTTGAAACGTCACGTAAGTACATTTTTTCATATTTGATCTATCTTTGTCAAGTATGAACCTATTTATGCGTAAATTTTACACATTGTAGTTACATAAGTAAGGAATCTTATTGTTTTAGTATTGTTTCAATTGATTTTGTTAGTTTGCCATTATGTCAATGTTCGTATATAATAGTTATTCATGCAACAAGTGCAAAAAGTGAATGTTTATTGCACTCGACATGAAATTATCCGACGAGGCCGTTAGGCCGAGTTGGACAACACGTCGAGTGCAATAAACAATTTTTGCACGAGTTGCATACAACATTTCTTCTACGTTCATGCAAAAAGCAAAAAATGATTTATTGAGGTGCGCCACTAGGTGTAGGAAAATGAAAAGCGCAACTTGAATACATTATTATTGATATCGATTTGCATTGAAACAGGAACTAATACTTTACGAACAATTTAACTCAAACTTTATTTTTACCCTCAAGTGAATGAATAATTGATCCAATTTTCAATATGAATATTCCGTAGTGAAGTACTTTTTAAATCTACTTCTTGATTTATTACTGCTGTAAACGTACTAGTACTTGGTAACTGTACATCGTTATTTCCTTCAGGCTGAAATATTTGATTGTCATGATGACAGCACGTTGCAGTGGAATGACAGATGAGTGCAATAAAAACTTTATTGTACTAGTGCAATAAAGAACTTCTTTTTCCACTAAATATAGTTCAATAAAGTTTTGCTTTTTGCATGAATGTAGAAAAAATAATTTGGGGTCATAAGTTCCCTTCTGGTGGTGCTGGTTGTTCCGAGGAAAGACTTACCCCAATCGACTTTCAATCGTATCTAACATTCTCAAGACACATTTTTTTATTCTAAGGATGCGAAACAACAAGCGTATGACAGAGAGAGATAAAACCTAGATGAAATTGTTATGTTAATCTGCCCCTGCTATAACCAACGACGGAAAATCTGTTAAAACTGTGGCGGGTGAAATTAAATTTCCTGCATGACCTTACATCGACTTCTAGAAAACGACGTTTATAACAGACAACTATTTTAACTAATTTAAGATATGCCAGAAAAAATATATTGGCTAAAGAAAAGGCAGAAAAAAAGACGAAAGAGATGAAGGCATTACCGACAAGGACTGGAACAGAAAAAACAAAGATACAAGATACAAGAAAAGTAAATGGTAAAGGCAAGGAGAAAAATATCAGGATCGGGAAAAAGCAAAACGCAAAAAGATACCGAGATTGACAGCGGTAATGATCTGGAATGGTACCTACTGCATAATTTTTCATGATTCATATTCAAATTCTCGACCCAGAGAACAATGGATTGTGGATAGAATGAACTTTGTGTAAAAATTGGGCTCCTACCAAATATTCAGATGGAAATGATTGTCACTTTTATGTGTGCATCTTAATGATTGTGAGTCAAATGAAGAGAAGAGTGATGAAAAAAAATGGTGATTGACAAAGATAATTACAATTGATAAAAAAAGACTGCTGTTTGATGATAAGACTCAATTAACCTGGCTAAAAAGTTCATATGGAAGTTACCAGTTATATTTTTCATTTTGAAAGTATATTTACACATTAGCTTAGATTTATAGATTTATGAACAATTTTATTTTAACTGAACAAAAAAGTTTATATAAACCAGTAACATAATATTTTATTGTTGTTTTTTAGTTAAGTTCTGCATAAAATAAATTTAACATACGTAGGTTCATAGAAATTATTGTTTCATTCAATATAACCTTCATTATTCTAACAAAATATTGTCAGAATCTAAGCAGAACAATTTGCCCCAAAGGTGAAACAACTCGACCCAAAGCGGGGTTGAATGTTCCGCTCCTGAATTTTCCAGACATCTGCTCCTGTAAAAAAACTATTGAGATATCAGTAAAAACGACTATAAGATTTCTAAAAACCATAAATATTCGTTCGATATTATCCCATCTTGAAAATGAAATCCTTCATTATCTTGATGAAAATTCGTATTATTTGAAAATCGGAAATCGGATAAATGAGATTGCAGACGATGGTTTGTCAGTATATTTCCATTGTCTTACGTAGACCAATGGCAATAATGACACTACGTCAATATCGAAAATGCATTCTACCGAGCAATACGTAATTTCTCGTCAAATATTCCCTCTGATTGAGAGTTGCATGTCAAAACACAGTCATGCCTGCAATTATGTTTTCATCGACATGATCATAATAATAAATTCCAGAGGTAGAACAGTAATAATTGAATTGAGAAAAGTAATTAATTTTATTGATTTATATCATCATTAGAGAGATACGCGAGAAGCGTAATGATACTGATTAATGAGAATTAATAGAGTTGAAGAAATTGATGTTTATTCGCTCAAAAGCTTATGATTGACAGAGCGTGCTGTGTTCGATGACTTATGTTAAGCGCTTGTTCCCTAAACTTTCGGAATTCTGTTTGAAAATTTGAATGTGGAATTGGAAGCGTGTTTTAGAATCAAGATATTGTATTGTGACATGGGGTGGAGCTTATAATAACGTAATAAATATTCTTGAAACTACACAAAACACGCTTATCAAAATGATGTATAAGAAAAGCAGACTATATTCAACAGAAACCTTATACAAAGAGAATAAGATTTTCAGATAAAGGACAATTTATGCTTACCATAGTCTAAATTGGATGTTCTTCAATGCTAATAAATTTTTGTACACAACATCTAAGATAACGAAATCCACAGTGAATAGTGAGTGAATCAGTCCATACAACTTCCGTTTTTTAGGCAAAATGTAACTCAGAGATCTTTATTTTATTTTGGATCTAAACTTTTCAACATGTTACCTAAATACAAAAAAAAAACTTAGTTTCCGTAAATATAAATCAGAGGTAAAGAAATTTTTGATCACGAACTTGTTCTGATCTAGTTTCCATTAGTTTTGGTTGTGCACCACCTCTTATCTCTCAACCAGTAGGTTAGGTTAATTTTTCATCTTGTTTTGTGTTCAACCTTTTACAACAGTTTTATTTTCTTTTTTCGCACCCCGAAATAATTCGAGTGTACAGGGTGGGCAAATTTCGATGTTTTAGCACTACAACTTTTGAACCAGAGGAGATAGACAAAATCTGATACCCACTTCTCGATCTCTTTTTCTGAGAAACTATCAAGGGTAGTATTCATTTTTGGCCACCTTCTTTTGTTTTCGAGTTATAAGCGAAAATTGGAAAAATGGCGATATCGAAAAACATTTATATCTCCACTAATACTGATGATAGAGCTCTGAAATTAAAACATTATACAGGCACTTTTTTACGTAGAATCCAGTGGCGTGCTCGTATTTTCAAAAGGGTTTTTAATTACGAAGCTATGACCCAAAGTTATGTTTTTTTAAATGGGAACACTAGATTTTTGTGCCATTTTCTGAAAGCTTAATTTTTCCTGATTTCAAAAATATATAACATCGTATGATTCGTATCAAAATGAATAACAGAAAATGGTCAAAAACCTTTTTTTCCTTAAGAGTCTCAATATTTCTATGGTTTCAACTGTTGATGAGCCTTCCTATAACAAGAGCAGTGTCCTTCCGTCAATCTGATTATTTCTATGCTTTTCACTTATTTCTACAAAATTCGAATCTATATTCATTTTATACAAATAGTTTCGAAAAGATAAACGAACTTGGAAAAAGGTTCCTAGGTAGCTTGAACACAGTTTCAAATATTCATCTATTGAAATATCGAGAAGAGGTGTCGACTGTGCATTGTGCAATTGTTGTCATTATTAGGTAAAATATTATTTCTTGATTGTCCCTTCGTAATTAAAATGTTGAGTTCAATCAGATATGCATTGTTTCATATGCTGTTTAAAATGGATTGGTACTTGTGCGTATTGATTCTGGAGACCTATGTAAATAATCTCCTGATACATGCATCTCATTACAACTCTTGTGGTTTCTCCGTTATTTCCAAATCAATTTTTAGATAAAAAATTTATAAAACATATCTAGATTCGAATTTTGTAGAAATAAGTGAAAAGCATAGAAATAATCAGATTGACGGAAGGACACTGCTCTTGTTATAAAAAGCTCAATTTTTCTGTGTTCATCAACAGTTGAAACCATAGAAATATTGAGACTCTTAGGTGAAAAGAGGTTTTTGGCCATTTTCTAATATTTATATTGATCCGAATCATACGATCTTATATATTTTTGAAATCAGGAAAAATTAAGCTTTCAGAAAATGGCACAAAAATCTAGTATTTCCATTTGAAAAAACATAACTTTGGGTCATAGCTTCGTAATTAAGAACCATTTTGAAAATACGAGTACGCCACTTGATTCTACGTAAAAAGGTGCCTGTAAAATGTTTTAATTTCAGAGCTCTATCATGAGTATGAGCGGAGATATAACTGTTTTTCGATTTCACCATTTTTCCAATTTTCGCTTATAACTCGAAAACAAAAGAAGGTGGCCAAAAACGAAAACTACCCTTTTTAGTTTCTCCGAAAAAGAGATCGAGAAGTGGGTATCAGATTTTGTCTATTTCCTCTGGTTCAAAAGTTGTAGTGCTAAAACATCGAATTTTGCCCACCCTGTACATTGTGCAGATCTCTGGCAGGATGCGAGACTCACATATTTGCCTTCTGTGGGGATAATGGTATTGTATGTGTAATATTATCTCGATGGCATTATTATATGAAAGGAATTTGATAATAATTGATTAATAATTATATCTTTCAAACTGTAAAAAAGAAAAACAAGATAGAGCTTTCCGTAAAATTAATGATAATAAAATAAAACTGTAACTAGGGAAATAATGTGTCAGGTTTTCTTTATACTTATGGATCAATAATGTATTCTGAAATGAATAAATTTGAATTTGAATGAAAATTTCCCCAAGTTCACAGGTTAAATCAAATTATTTAAGTCTTTTTTGTATATGTTTGGGAATCTCATTCATCATAACGCTCCATTTTCAAATATAGGTAGAAAATAATTGGTTGTGTATTGTTTATTAAGTGAATCAAAGAGTGATAATAATAAACTTATATTGTTGTTTCTTTCATTTTACAGGTAACCTTGTAATGGATGTAAATAATGTAAATAAAAGATAATAAATCTCTTACAGTAAACGAATAACCAATTTTTTTTCTTTATCCTCCTCCAAGGCTTATGTCTGGGTACGCCACTGGTTAGAATCATCAACAACAAACTACATACAAATAATTTAAATTACTGTTATCTTTATATTATTATCTTCTATATCCTTTTTACTGTCTCCGAATCTTCTTCTGCAAGATTATCCATAAATTGATTGAATGTATTATTTTTTCTTTCAGTATTCAAATTCACTACCAGTTTCAGTTATTATTAGTTCTAGAGCTTGTTTCATCCAGTCATGAACTTGTTTTATAATTTTACCATATCAGATTTTTTGATTTTTAATCTCAGAATCTCGTTCCAACTTTGAATACCTACCGTTTTTCAAATTTCTACTTGACGTCTCGTCTCACTTCCAATATCTATTCTCGCCTCAATCGTCGATGGTAGGTAAACAACATTTTCTTCTCTCCTCAGATGATACAATTTCAGTTTATCAAAGGTATAGGGCACTGCAGTCACACAATTTCGAACTTTCAAAACTTTATTCTAACTATCATTTCAAACATAAACATAACAAATCATGTTTACATTTAACAAATTTAACAAATCATGTTTACATTTAAATATTATAACATATAAGTAAGGGGTTGTCCATTAATCACGTGAGGCTTGAAAGGGGGGGGGAGGGGTTTGATAAAAATCACGAAAATATCACAAGGGGATGGGGGGTGTGGTAAGATATCACGTGTATTTATTTTTTCGTCAAACGCGCGATTTTTAAACAAATATTAAGCGGCACGGCGCGGCGTGTAGTGACCTTGACTACATTAAATATATTCATGTACTAGTACAATACATGTTTTTCCTATGATTACACTTTTCGTTTATTATTATTGTTATGGCAATCAAAAAAAACTTGCAACCTGGTGTAGACATTTTTATTATGGTCCTTAATTTCAGAAGAAAGATTATAGTTTATACCTGTATTTAAATTGAGTTAATATTCAGAAAATTTTAAGATTCGTTGTAGGTACTAAAAATACACGTGATGTTGAGAAGGGGGAGGGGGGGTGGTCTTAAACCTCACTACGTATCACCAATGGGGGAGGGGGGTTTAAAAAATGCTCAAAAAGATCACGTGATTAATGGACAACCCCTAACCAATTGATATATTTCACGGAATTCCAAGATTTGAAAATTTTGATTGAGAAAAATCAAGGTAAGAAGAGAAGACTGAATAGACCGAATGAAAAGAATAAAAAATGAAAAATAGAAGAGTACCAATTCAATATTCCTGAAGTAAATTCAGCAAATATTATAATAATGGAAGCATTGTTGAGGAATTGATAGAAAAAAAACTGTTTTCACACTAATTTCCTGGATTCTATGAGTTGAAAGACAGCGAAAAACCTTGCAGAAATTTTTTTGTGCATGGGCTAAGAAGTTATTGAAGGTTATTTAAGTTTTGTTATAACTGTTAGGGCTTCAAAGCTTGATTCAGATAGTGATAAAATCTATAACAGACAATTTTAGAGACGTTCGTTGTGCAGCTCCGGCTGTTCTCTCATTGGAAAAAATTGATCATTTACTGAATGACCTCCCAGGGAATGTTAAAAGTAGAGACCTTTGAGATACTATCAATGAATGTCTAGACGATCTTGAGAAAAGTTATGATTAGTTATTAGCGATTGTCACATCACAGCTGAGAATATTACTTGAATAAATACAAATACTTCGAGACGCTTTCGAAATGAAATAAAAATATTTGTACCAAATGAAGAAAACAGAATCAAAATATTAATATTTATTCATACATCACTCCTGGATATTTTGCAGCTGACATTAGGGAGTCGATACATATTAGATTGGGAGAAGTTTTTTAAATACCCTTTCCTAAACAAATTCTCAATTTGAACCAAATCCCTAAGTCAGATGCACAATATTTATGAGTAATGTATGATATAGAAAATATATATTCAAATGCAATGTTAGTATGTCATATTTGTGGGTAATTGGCACTGTACTCCCATCTATCGGAAGTGGTTGCAATATTTACTTGAACGAAGTGGAAACCTTTCTTCGAGTGCAAGCTACATACAATATGAGTTTGTGTATTTACAGTTGCATAAAACTTATATTCGGAATATACATACGGTATATCTCCGCTTCCAATATTAGTGTGTTAAAACTAAAATCTATTATTTTGACGTCATTGCTCTATTAGCTTTATTTATGTTTTGTATATATGATGTTAATTCAGAAACAAAGAATTGTTATTATTATTATTATTATTCTATTATTGATTGAATATTATCAATGATCTTCTTCCATTCGTCGAATATAAATTTTTTTTTTTTTTGAAAATCATATAATCCAAATAACGACTTATGCAAATGCAATGCATGAACTTTCGACTTTGACAGAAAAATACAAAAGCAAAGATACCTACATATCAAATATTCTCGTGTATGTGGTACTCAATTAGTGGATAATTTTTCTTACAATTTTCAGAACCACAGTAGGTAAACTGAATTTCAAAAATCCATCTGAGCGAAATTCTTTTGAAATAGAAAAACAAGTGTTAATTTTGTATAAGATCTTCAAGTACCATATAGGCAAAGGTCTTCAAGTGCCACATAGGCAAAGGTCAATAAAAGTGGTAAATGAAATATATCGGTAATTGTTCTTTTTTTAATTCACTTGAAAAATCTAGATAGAGTAATATCAAGTATCAACTATGTAGGATCTGTTGTCAAGTTAATATTGGGTATTTCATTCGATATTCTGCATAAATTTTGTATGAATCACAATATGCGGTCACCACAGGACCAAACTGACACCCATTTCTTCAAATAAAAGTATTCCATCGAAGCAAGGAACACTCAGAATCAATTTCGGAATTTTGATAATGATGAACATGGATTCATAATAATATCATAATGAATGGGGGTACCTATACGTACAGGGTGTTTCACGTAAGCGGGTCATTGGATTTTGTGGCTTATCCTTTGAGCAATATTAAAAAGTGACCCATCAAAATGATATTAGTTTTCAGGAGCTATCCAAATATGTTATCGGAAAAACTATCGAACCAAAGCATGGAAAGTTATTGGGGAGAAAGCATTTTCGAAAAAATAATTGCTCCAAATTTAGCTGGTTTTCAGAACAAAAAGGCCTAGGGACAAATTCTTACCAATTGTTTCTTCATTCGAACATCGGTTTTTTTAGAAAACAGAAAATATTATTTCATAATATTTTCCTATATTTTCTAAATGCCCAATCGATTCTGAATCCGAATATATAAATATAGTGGTAGTTTTTCCATTTATTTCAAGCAATTATATTCAAAATCAACTTGAGATTTGATATTCGGAAAGTATATCTTATTGTCTATGATCTATAAATATTTTATTGTCAAATTCTGAAGTTTTCTTTCTTGATTATAATAGGAGCGTAAATATTAAGCCTGAATTTTCATTCAAAGCTCTCAATATGTTTACTGTTGAAAAGAAGTATTATTTTGGAAATAGTTCTTCAAGAGTAGACAGCTTGAAAGCTTCGAATGAAAATTCATGCTTTAATTATAATCAAGAAAGAAATCTTCAATTTGACAATCACATATTTACAGACAACATGGATATATGTTTTAGATGTAGATGCGAATTTAAATCATATTTTCATTTTTACAATGGTTTTGATATCGAGAATGTATGACACCTTTGTCTTTTTTTTGTTTTTTCTCTTGTACGGAACATTATTTTGCATGTTTTTTTCTCTAAATTAAAATGATCTTATATCTATTTTACTGTCTCAAGTTCCTTTCTACAGCACTCAAAATGAGCTTCTCTCCCGATATACTGTAACCTTATTGTTTGCTGTGGATAAATAAAGATTATTATTATTTTTATTATTATTATATTTTCCGAATATTGAATCTGAATTTTTTCAAGTTTATTTTGAATGGAATTGCTTAAAATACATAAAAAACTACCACTTTATTTATATATTAGGATTCAGAATCGATTCCGCATTCAGAAAATATAGGAAAATATTTTGAAATATATTTTGCAAGGAAAAATTTTCTGTTTTCAAATGAAAAAGCAATTGGTGAGAAATTGTCGAAGATCTTCTTATTAAGAAAACCAGTCAAATTTTTTTTTGGAAAAATGGTTTTTCCTCAATAACCGATAGTTTTTCTGATAACATATTGATATTGGTATAGCCCGTGAGTAATATTATCACAGTGATGGGTCAATTTCCAATATCGCTCAAAGGATAAGCCACAAGATCCAGTGACACGCTTACGTGAAACACCCTGTACCTACCAATAAAGAATGAAATTTCATTATACAGGGTGTCCCGGGAAGAATGCGATAAACGGATACCATGAATGAAGGTCATCATGGAGGACTCGTATCAAGAAGTTTCAATCGCTTGAGTGCCTTCGTTTATGATATACAGGGTGATGTTCATCTCATGAGTGAAATTTCACAGTTCAATAACACTTAAACTAATCGACCGAATAATTTCAAATTTTGAAGTTTTGTCATGCTTTATTATCGCATTCCTTCAATATTTCGGAAATCGAATAAATCAGATCCGGACTGTGAAAATGTCAGATATTTTCTATTTTCGTGAATATTGGATCACCCTGTACGTGAACAATGATTTTGTTCCGTTTTCGTAACCACAATGAATTAATTCATAATAAAAATCCTAAATCTCGGTTTGGCACGGTCATACAGGTCACCTTAAGAGTGAAATTTGTTCAATTCAATTAGTCTTCAATCAATTCACTGAATAATTTCAATTTATGAATTTTTTTCACCCTTTAGTATCGCCTTCCTTCAAAATTTCTGAATTCGAATAAATGTGATCCACCGAATAATTTCAATTTTTGAAGTTTGATAATAACCAAACTTATTCATTCAGATATACATAACTCCGGAAAGTCCGGAACTGTGAGTGTTTGGATACAGTAAAAATACTGTATTCAGTATCGTCATAGCAATACACGTTTTCAACGTATATTTGTGGGTTGTTATACAGAGAGTCCTGAAAATATGAGAAATCTCTCGGATTCAAATAAAACTCAAAAAAATAAGATTACAAGTTCCCATCATTTTTTTTCCTAGCGTCCCTACCTACGGAGGTACGGCCTCCTAAATGACGTCCCTGGAAATCCATTTTACTGGAATAAATTTCGAACTACTTAATAGAATTTAAAAAATATTTGATATCATAAACACTAGTAAAGACCTCTTAAAATACTGCCCTTAAATTTAAATTAGCTCTTTTACTTTACCAGGGGCGGACTAGGAAGTACATTTCAATGCATATATATTCAACACCCTGTATGATAAGGAGTAGTAAAACACAAATTTGGATAGCTTGAACATTAAGTTAAAAAAGGGGTACTCTTGTTGATCATTGATAAAGTGAACCGTTTTCGAAAAACAAAATAACAAATGAATTAATTTTTTTATTTCTTTTAAATAGAACCATGAATTCTATTTTTTTTGTCGGCAACAAAATGTGATACTAAAGTTTCAATGTTCAATGTTCAAGTTTATGTCATCGAATTCGACAAAATCTGTTTCTTATTATCTTATTACATCACAATCAAAGATCAACTGGAGAGGAATACAAACATTGCTATGGTAACAAAAAAGTAATAAGAACTTGCATTGACGTGTAAATTTTGAATCTTCTCTTCTTTCCTTACTACTGTTCATCATATCAAATTTTCTTTGAATTATATTGAGTAGTTTGAAATTGATTCCGCTAAAATGGATTTCCAGGGACGTAATTTAGGAGGTCGAATCTCCGCAAGGGCGGATCCAGACAATGTTGAGGGAGGGGCCTTAGAAAGTCACGGCTCATATAGGTTAGCAAAATAGCGGAATTTTTTGTTGGTAACTACCGGGTCAAGTGTTTTTTTTTATAGAAAAATGGATTTTAGTAAATCATATCATATTCAATTTCCAAAATTAACTATTTACATTTTCAGCCACCTGACTGGTATTTTTGTCTTTATCTAAGAAAAACTATAAAAATAGGGTATTTTCTTTTTGCTAGCGTCCATCATTGTGGCGCGCTCAAACTTAACTGAGTCAACCCATCACAAAACTGTCAGAATGTTTTTGTAGTGCGAAATCTCATCTTTTTAACGCCATATAGTGCAACCCGATCGGACTTGTACAACGCAAGATACAGATAACTAAAGCCATCTATTGGACAAATAATGAATTCCTTTTTACTACACCTATTAAATAAAGACATATGATCAAATATTAAAAATTTAATGACAAATTCTAGTCCCATATTTTTTTGACTAACGTATCTTTCAACATTAAGACTGCTGCAAATGGTTCTATGTATATGCATTAATGCCAATACATTCAACCTGTCTTCAACCATTCTAGTTCATATCCAATCTTTCACCCTTGTGGGTGCCCACGCATATTTTTCGATTTTTCAGGATACATTTTTATATTTATAAGGTACGCGAGGGGGGGCCATGGCCCCCATGCCCCCCCCCCCTGTATCCGCCCCTGAAACTCCGTAGGGAGGGGCCGCTAGGAAAAAAATGATGGGAACTTGTCATCTTATTTTTTTATGTTTTATCTGAATCCGAGAGATTTTCCACATTTTCCCGGACACCCTGTAAATTTAAGTGAAAGGCACTTTTTCGAATTGTTTTCCTACTGTTTTTATTTTGAAAATACCTGTATTTTGTTTCTTTTAGAAATATTGTATTAGTCATAATAATAAACCGAAATTACATCACTTTCTTCTCAATTATTACTGGAACAATCTTGGGTAACCTGATTAATGACGGGTGATTGCTTTGTCATACGAATGAAAAATATTCATCACTTCCATAACGGTGACAGGTAGCGGACACATATTCGAATTAAAACGAAATAATTCCACATTCGGATGTCCAGCAAAGTGACTTATGTGAATTATTCGACGACACGACACCGTACAAGCAATTTCGGGATGATTCCATTACAATTAAGTCAAATCGGTCGGAACCAGAGAAATTTACGACCGAGAAACTTTCGACGGGCGGTTTTACTTTCGCAGTTGGAGAACCTGTTTTCAGAGGGGAACATGCAGAAAATGAGAAATTTGACTGAAGTCTGATAGCCTTGTTATGCAACGAAGAAATTCGGATTATCACGATTGAGCATTGAGTGTATTGCGGTGAAGAAAAAAAAAAGAACACCGGCTCAAATTAACGGCTTATATTTGGGTGCGTATCAAGGTTGGGTCGATGTTTTTCTTTTAATTATATGATTTTCGAGTTTCAGTTCGCAATGGTTACAGTTTTATATTTCTTGGTTTCACATTAGGTATTGCAATACCTATTCATATGCCATACTGGGTACTTCATCCTTCATCATGAACTGGACAAACTGTGTCCGTAAAGTATGGAACAAATTATATTTGCTTATAGAAAAACTGGAATTTTTCATCAATCAAATTTTAATTTCAACATATATCATTCGAAAATTATTTTCTCGCTTGTGCTTCGACAACAAGGTATATAGGCAAAAATGATTCTCCCGTCCCGGTGCTACACTACTAAACACTGTGTCCGTAAAGTATGGAACAAATTAATTTTTAGCTAAACAGACCATTTCAAGAGATAATCCTGAAACTTGTCGATTTTTATTTTAATTTACCGTATTTTAAAATAATAATCTAATATACAGGGTGAATTACTTTCGAGTAATGACGTCACCGTAATTTTTTTTAAATGGAACACACTCATTTTGTCTCAATTTTCCGATAACTCTAGCTGAGTTGATTCCAAAAATGTATCACATGTTGATTCCAATTGGAACAGGCTTGACAAAAACTCCATTTCTACTTCAAATTAAATCTAAGCAATAATTAAAACATTCACGAATACCAAAAATATTGTAGTACTAAATTGTCATCGAACACCAATAAACTACTAAACAAATAATGATATTTCACAAAAAACTAGACGACTATTTTTTTTTTAAATTGATAAAAAATAATTTCTTTCATATTCTGTCCGCTAGACCACAAGTACCAAACATGTTTGGAAACAGCTCATTTTTATTAATCTAAAAATGTAACAAACTACAAGGTGTTACATTCAAATCAATTGCCACTAGACAATAAGTATTTTTGATAATATTGTTAGTTTTACTAATAGAGAATGGTACGCGTTACTTTATGAGCACACACAAAACTATTGTATTTTGTCCACCCTGCACCAATTGGAATCAACATGTGATACATTTTTGGAATCAGTTCAGCTAGAGTAATTCGAAAATTGAGACAAAATGGGGGTGTTCCATTTGAAAAAAATGACGATGACGTCATTACTCGAAAGTAATTCACCCTGTATATTAGATTATTATTTTAAAATACGGTAAATAAAAATCGACGTGTTTCAGGATTATTTCTTAAAATGGTGTCTTTAGCTAAAAATGAATTTGATCCATACTTTACGGACAGTGTTTAGTGGTATAGCACCGGGACGGGAGAATCATTTTTGCCTATATACCTTGTTGTCGAAGCACAAGCGAGAAAATAATTTTCGAATGATATATGTTGAAATTAAAATTTGATTGATGAAAAATTCAAGTTTTTCTAAAAGCATATAATTTTTGGCAGATATTCCCTAATTTCTACTAACATGTTGAAATTTTCCTTTCGAATTAAATAATATGATCAAAGAAGATTTATTGTATAATATCTAATGAAGTCTACCATAAAATATTATAAAAATCACCATTATTCGATAACTGATGCATGAACTTTACAAATTTGAGGCATTTGAATCTCGCCCAACGAAACAAAGATGGAACTGACTCCGAGCTATACTAGTTTTCGAGGGCTACTGAAGTTTAATTTCCAATTATTACTTCAAATTTACAACCACCAACATAACTGGAATTCTGATTCTATTATCGAAGCATAAGCGAGAAACAGGGTGTTCAACGACATTTCTGAGCAATATTCTGTTGAGTGTGGTCAGTTATGTATAACCTTTGAAGTTACGATTTCTATTCACATCATAGAATTTAATTTTCTGAATGAAAATGAATGAAGAATTTTTATGAAAAAATATTTTCATAAATCGAACAGAAATTTTTTTTATACATAACACGAATATGAAAACATAGGTAAATTCAAGTTGAGCTATGAGTGCCAAAATTTTGAAATTTGTCCGTCAAAATATTCTAAATGGTAATATGAAGTTAACACAAAAAAAAATTCAACTGTAATTTAAATGAATCTCTGTAGGGGACCGAACTTTCGACCTACCTGTGAAATTAAATTTGTAATAATCCAAGGATATTGATTGCTTTAATAAAGGAACCGTTTCATATTTTTAGATTCTGTTTTCATATTCGTATTAAGTTCAAAAAAAGTATAATATTTCAACAATTTCGGTTGAAATTTTTTTTCGCTGGATCTAGACGTTTGAAAAAAAAATGTTTTTCCATTTTTAATTTTTTTTATAGATATTCTCAGGATATTGCGCTTATTCAGAAAATTCAATTCAATTTGGAATCTAAAAAACGAATCACCAACATTGCATGTTTTCCGACATTTTAATTTTTTTTTTTGGAAGTCTTCACCTTCTTTGAATTGAGCATTCAAAAATACTTTGATGTCACCAGAAATTGTAACTTCAAAGGTTATACATAACTGATCAGACTCAATAGAACGTATCTCGCTTATGCTTCGATAATATGATCAGAATATCATCTATGTTGGTGGTTGTACCTCAATTTGAAATAGTAATTGGAAATGAAACTTCAGTAGCCCTTAAAAACTAGTGTATCTTTGTTTTATTGCCCGAGAATCGAATACCTTAAATTTATAGCATTCATACATCAGTTATCGAATAATGTTGAATCTATAATATTTCATGATAGACTTTTAAGATATTATATAAATCTTCTTCATTCATGTAATGTAATTCGAAAGGAAAATTTCATCATGTTGGTAGAAATTAGGGAATATCTGCCAAAAATTATATTTGCTTTTAGAAAAACTCGAATTTTTCATCAATCAAATTGCAACATATATCAATTCATATACGGAATTAATAATGTGATGATGAGATGCATAAATCATAATGCTATCATTTTTCATTGTTAATTAATACCTAAATTGCTGAGATAACTGCTTTCGAATATAAATTGATGTTTTATTCACATCTGCATGAATTTTAATAACTTGAAACGGCACGATTTAAATATGATATAATATAGGTAGGTTATAAATGTTTCAATGACCAGAATTTAATGGAAACTCATCTAGAATGCAAACCATGCTGTAAGTAAGAAAGAAAAACCTTCTGGAGGAATACTCCGGGTTATGCTCAGGCAAAGAAATTTGTGGTGCTTTCACTGACCTACACCAGAAAGCTCCTGAACCTACCACGAGTTGAGCTTTTGGTAGTGGTTGGACAGCTGACAGGACACTGCGGTGTTGTACCGCATGGGTAAGGGTAAGTCAGGAGGTAGAAATGGCCGAACACATAGTGTGCAAATCTGGCCTAAGAACCACTCACATGGAAAGTCAGTTCTGGATACTCTCGAAGTATCTAGTAATAGCCAAGGCTTCTAAGGATGTCGTTTGTTTTGTTGCATGGAGGTCCTCCCTGGGTTTGTATGAATAGATAAGGTTAGAAACAAAAGATCAATTTGGTCGCAGTTAAATCATCCTGTACATGACCAATGGCTTTTTGAATTGAATGAATAAATGAATTTTTTTTTGCTCTTTTTATCCACTCAAATCTTATTAATTTAGAATTTAGAGCAATACTTCTTGAAGATAGAACCGATTTTTTTAACCTCGACCTAGACCTCAATGTTATTTCAAGGTCAACTTGTTTTAAGGAAAAATGTATATTTGTTAGTGCAGATTCTTATTCTTCATATAAAAAGTAGTAACTTTTGTTTGAAATTTTTTTCATCGGATTTCAAAATTTTGAACTAAATTTTATTCAAATGATTTCGAACTGTGACTGCCAAATTCTCACCATTTTGTAGCAAATTTTGATAATATCATTACTTCTTGAAGCGTGCATCGTTTCATTTTCAGCAATGACGTAGTATTTGTAAAATGTCAAAAGAGCTATTCAGAATGAAACTCCTTATTGAAAAACCATATAACTATTTAGAGCGGTACTACAGGGATATCGATAACCGTTAGAAATACAGGGTGGCTTAAATTACAAAAAGGTTGCGTAATTTAGAGATGAGTGTGTTGATGTTGGTACTAACAGATCCAAAATATCTTCAATGGTTCTAGAGATATCTCGAAAAAACTAAAAATCGAGAGATTCTAATGATGTCGTCAAATTATTTCTGATTTCCATTGTTTCAGAGATACGAAAGACAATTTTTTTTTCTCATGGATACCATATTGGTTCTCCTTAGGAGGTGATAGAGAAAAAAATTACGAATTTAAGAAAGTATCACATTACAACTGAACAAAGTAACAAGTTATTTGAAAATTCAGGCAAGATCATACTGAAGGGTGTTTTTTTTAGAGCTATAGAACTTTAAATTGCAATAAAACAACGATGGATTATTCGATTGACATGAATTTTATTGATCCGCAAGATAATCTTGTGGCATTACATTTTGAATATGATTTCTGGCATATGATCGCCACGGCTGGCTCGGATGTAATCCAATCTGGACGTCCAATTTTCGTGACTTTTTCCAACATTTGTGGCCGTATATCGGCAATAACACGGCGAATGATGTCTTCCAAATGGTCAAGGGTTTGTGGCTTATCCGCATAGACCAATGACTTTACATAGCCCCACAGAAAGTAGTCTAGCGGTGTTAAATCACAAGATCTTGGAGGCCAATTCGCAGGTTCAAAACGTGAAATTAGGCGGTCACCAAACGTGTCTTTCAATAAATAGATTGTGGCACGAGCTGTGTGACATGTTGCGCCGTCTTGTTGGAACCACAGCTCCTGGACAGTTAGTAATCATGTCTCTATACCGATAACCATTGACTGTAACGTTCTGGCCATAATCGTTTTTGAAGAAGTTCGGACAAATGATTCCACCAGCCCATAAAGCGCACCAAACAGTCAGTTGTTCTGGATGTAACGGTGTTTCGACATACACTTGAGGATTAGCTTCACTCCAAATGCGACAGTTTTGTTTGTTGACGTAGCCATTCAACCAGAAGTGCGCTTCATCGCTAAAAAAAAAAAAATGGACGTAGTGCGCGATACGTATTCCGCACAGAACCATTATTTTCGAAATAAAATTGCACTATTTGCAAGCGTTGTTCAGGCATGAGTCTATTCCTGATGAATTGCCAAACCAAACTGAGAATAAATCACTTGACAACTGTTAAATCGGTCGCCATCTTGAACAGTAATGCCAACTTAAAGTTATATACCTCGAAAAAAAAACACCCTATACTTCAACGAAGAAATAAAAAAGAAAGTTCAAATTTGCGTAGCTATAGGCTCTATATTTTTGTAGAGTGTGATACTTTCATGAATTCTTAATTTTGTTCTCTATCGCCTCCTAAGGAGAACCAATATGGCATCCATAAGAAAAAAAAAATTGACTATCGTGTCTCTGAAACAATGTAAATCAGAAAAAATCTTGCGACACTATTAGAATCCCTATATTGGATAATGGCTACAAACCGAATTTCGTGAAGTTTTTTCTAGAAACAAATTAGTTATACAGAAAAAAAGGAAATCTCGATTTTTAGTTGTTCGAGATATCTCGAGAACCCTTGGAGATATTTTGGATCTGTTAACACCAACACACTAATCCCTAAATAACGCAACTTTTTTGTAATTTGAGCCACTCTTTATTTCTAACGGTTTTCGATATCCCTGCAGTGCCCCTCTAAATAGTTCTAACTCTGTATATTATCCAAAATGTAAATTTTGGGAATTGGTTTTCTCAATTATTCCGAATATTTATTATCGTATTCTATTATTAAACTCTATTTTAGTCCAAATATCTATTGACCATCACTTATCATCAAATCAATGGGTTAATCAGAATAATTGGTATTGCGATGTGGCTAAGGATATAATCATTCAATGTCAGTAATATAAAACAAAAAAATTTCGGTGACCCAATTGAAATGCATACTTCCGTTTGTAAAGAAAAACAACATCAGACAGGAAATATTGGCGGCTCCAAGGAAGTAATCTATGAATTGTACATTTCCTGTCATACCATATGGAAATTCTTACGGAGGTACAAACAAGTCTACCACAAGCAATTTCTTATTTCAATCATTCAATCCAATACTTACATAATACTCCTTCTGTCAGTTTCTTCTCTCGGAGGATTTTGGGGGCTTCTTTCTATTTTAGGTAATATTTCTGTATTCAACGCAATTTAGACAAATAAAAAATGCCAGATAAGGAGATATGTATCCGATAGTTGCTGAACAGGATCGTTTTCCTGTATTTTGTAAGTAGTTCATTTATCAGTTATGTACCGTACTGCCCAGAGCCAAGAGAGCTGATGGTGATCGTCCGTTTCACTTTCTTCCCCATTCACTATATTTCAAAACGGTATAGACATAGACCTTCAAAAGACTCAACTTCCGCTAATTTAAATCTGTAATCGATTATTTTATCGTCTAATTAATTAATTAAATTAAATTAATTGAGTATTTGAGAAATATTTGGTATATTAACAGCAAGTTACAAAAAATCTTTATAGACTCTATAAATTGGTTGAATTTTTTTTAAAAAAATTATCAAATATTTGAACGGTAATTTTTGAGCATTCATGTGATGAGGTGAAACGAACACCAGCTCTCCAAAACCTTATATTTCCACGTGTCCATGATTATTCTAGATAGTTTGATCACAATTCTCAAGAAGATCTTGTTTTCGGATATAACTTTCGACGGTATTGAGATTGATGCTCATATCCTAAAATCAGTGAAATATTAATAACGGAATCGAGATTAATTTTATGGTGAATGAATTTCGAATATGTTCCTATCAGAAAAATATTGGAATAAAACCCGTATAGATGCCCCAGTGGTATAAAAGCCTTATTTTCAAAATATCTAACTTCTCAAACTAGGACTGAAAATTAATATTATAATTAGGAGCCATATAGTCACCCTAGAACTCGGGTATCCAAGGTTTTCGTGCGGTTAGGACATTTTTTGCTAGTATGTGCGAAAATCTTCACAGCGAACTTCACGAAAACGTCAAAGTTTTGAAGTTTAATTTTTGCCTTTGTAGAACTTTTGAATTAGTGATAATAAATTCCATTATATTTTATTTAATGTCAGTATAATGGTTCATTAAGTGTGCATTTGAGTTCGAATGGCTGCTTTTTTGTTTTTAATTTATATGAAAAATGTGTTGGCATCTATCCCTATACAAAAGCATAGTTGTCCTGATTTTTCGAGGGATAGATGTCCTCAGAAATATATATACCTACCTCCATAAACCTTATATCTGTATACAGTGCAAGTATTAAGATATTTCAAGTGTTCTGTTATATTTTATGTTTTCCGTTCTTGAAACACAGGTCAACTAGAAAGTGCTTAAAGTGCATTATTGAAAAATCTACACAAACCGATTCAGTGCCAACTCCAAGAGAATATTGAGCATTTAAATTGCTGAAAAAAATTATCTTCTCAAATACAACTCGTTCTTCATATTTGATCAGATAATTTTTCATTTTCATCACTCGTACGGATTTATTTGAGGCAAAAATATTCAAACAAACCGAAAATAGATTAAATCACTCGTCCTAACGGAGTTTTCATAGAAAAAAAACATTGATAATATTTGAAACACTCGTGATATTACCTTTGATGAATACGACTGATAATGGGTTTCCATATACAGGGTATTTCCTTGGTAAACGGAAAAACTTGAATAGAGTGAATAGAACCACCTCGGTGGTTCTAGATTATTGGTCTGACTGCCTTGATTACCGAGATACAGGGTGATTCATGAATTTTACTGATTTCTTTCCGAGGTCATAACAGGCGAACCACCCGGTATATTTTCTCCATATTGAAATAAATTTTTTATTTGAAGCTGAAATGATTCACTTAACGATCACAAGAAAAATCCAGGAATTAACAAAAATTATTAAACGATTTTATCCCTGGAATACAATTCTACTTTCAAAATCCATTTTTAGATTTGGAAAGAGCCCAAAAAACTGAACGAAGTCACGGAATTCAAATTTCCGAGCAGACAATTTAGCTGCACTAATTTTCAACTTGAAAGTGAAGTTTTCGAGAAATAGGGATGTTGCGTCATATAATAAAATGAAATGAATTTAGGTTTTCCACATTAAAAGCCGTTTTCAAAATACTAAAATAGCAATTTCATTATCTTATTTCTCGAATTCCATTCAATAAAATTTATTTAAATTGTATTATTCTTATCGACAAGCACGTGACTGCGAACGCCAATCAGGGCAATTTGACGTCATAGCACTGAAACGTTTAGAACATAGACAAACTAATCTTATCTAGAACTAGTTTATTTATGGTTTAGAACGTCAGACTTGACTGTCAATATCAGCTGATATCAGTTCAGTTTGACAGACCGTTAGCACGTGGTGACTATTATGCAGTGACGTCAGCATAATACCGTGACAAAATGGAGCGTTTCAGCGGGAATTTTGAACACTTTTTTTATTCACGTATTTTTTATTGGTACTTTCAATATTTTCCCAATGAAAATTTTTTTTTCGTGTTTATATAGGACTTATTTACAAATTAGAAGCAATTTCAAAATATAGGAAACATCCCAATTGGATATCAAAAAGTGGTTATAAGTTACTTTGATTTAGACGACAGTAGCTACGTATAAATGCTAAAATTTAATTTTGAAAAGATAGTCAAATTCTTCATACTTATTGTACTCTGCCATTTTTTAGAAGTAGCTATTTTTTCCAGAAAAATAATGAACCGAAAGACGTATACAAATTAATAATTAAAATTTGATAGTCGTCTCAACTCCAAAAGAAACGATTTACCTACTTGGAGGCATAATTACCATCGTGGTCATCAGGTGTTAGATAACAACACGATTTCACCAAAAACGCATAAAACATTCACTTGCGTGTTCGTGCGTTCAATGTGAATTCAAGAAATTGATCCACATAAATTCAACTTACGTTCGAAGACGCAATTTTCAATTACCTGCCCATCAAACACATGATCGTGCAAAAAATTTCCACCTCTGAGTATCTAACAAATCGATGGTCATAATTAAAATTCCTCTGAGGTTTACCTGCAATAAAAAGTTGTTTACGTTTTATTAAACTTAACCCACATTTGAAAGGATGATGGATTCATGGTTGAGTAAACAAATTTACTATGAGCTATTTTGTAATAGTAGCGCTAACCGATACTATTACTCTATGGAAAAACCCAGGTGCAATCACCTGTTCACTGATTCATCATAAGATACGGTTGTTTGCAGTATTTTTAGGTGTATAATCGAGTAGTAGGCTCATCTAGCTACTCTCTTCTAAAGCCTCCAACCCTGTTTCTCAGCAAAATGCTAAATAATCAAAAAAAAAAATTTAATTGCGCAATAACCTCAAGAACCAAGAACCAAGGATAATTGAGAAATTTTCATGAAAAATAATAGTAGAATTAGTAAAGATAATAAATCCAAGTTGTCTATGATTGCCCCCATGTTTTAAATTGGACTAACAAAAAGATCTTTCAGAAAGGAAATTAACAAACATTGAAAAAGTTATACATCTGATTGTCCACTTTTAACATATTCGAATCATTTAAAAGATTGGGTAAATACCTTCAAGAATGAATTCAAAATCTCTCCAAATGGAAAATAAAAGCACTTAACACTCTTAGAAGTCCTTGAAATAAGCAGGTATTATCCCCAAATTATTTTTTTGAATGAACAAATAGATCCTCATTCTTAATTTTCTTTAGAAAGTTTAGAAATCGCTGGCGGCAAATCCTCAATATACCTGCAAAATTTACAATATTATATTTAGTATTCATGTTTTTTCGGTCAACGATCATATTTTTGTCACCTATATAATTTTGTCTTCAAGCTTTTCTTCGTTATCAGTCGAAATGTAGTCTGATGAAGCCCCAGTGTTGGCGAAACAATTGTTGCAAGGATAACAAAATAACTTTATTTTATTCTTTTCGTGTTGACAGAACTATACTGAATAAATCGACCAACGAAGTGAAAAACAGAGTCAGACTTAGACAAGTGTTAAACGATGACTGAAACAGGAAGCTAGAAGAACTAGATACGGAAGATCAATCACTGTGGAAAATGACAACATCACTAACTGGAAGAAAAACGAAAGCGAAGATACCAAAGCTGAAGAATGGATATCAAGTAGCTGTTACGAATGAAGAAAAGGCAGAATTATTGCAGAATCACTGGAACATCAATTGAAGTCGACTCCGAAAATTAACGATGATATATTCAACCAATTGTTGTTGTGTTGAAAGCAAATGAACTTTATTATTAATATTATTAATAAGTTGAAATACATGGGAATTTAACAAACAATGATCACAATGAAACGACAGAAGATCCGAAAGAGTTATAAAGAAGAAATTGAAGAGATTATTAGAACATTGAGAAATGTTAAAGCACCTAGAATGGACGGGATTCAAAATCAAGCAATAAAAGACTTACCAGGACAAGCTCAAGTTCAAATCGTGGAAATACCAAGATACATTCTCACTCAAAATAGGATGTTATCCGAACAAATGAAAAACGTCGGATTAAATCTTGAATTGGAAGAAAGGGAAAAACAGAAAGGATCCAACAAACTCATCAGCTTAATATCAGCAATAGGAAAATATTAAGGTGCAAATTAACCTCTCTACGGACACTGGTGCAATATTTCTGGACATAAAAAAGGAATTTGATAAAATGTGGTATGAAGGTCTGATATACAAAATGAAGTTACGAAGTTAATAAAATCTCACCTGGAAAACTGAAAATTTGGAGGGAATATACCAGTACGACGATTAGAAAAATTGAAGCCGTAGTTCCCCAAGGATCAGTGATAGGTCGCTATTGATCATTTTATACACGGACATACCGAAAATGAATAGATACAGGATAGCACAGTTTGCAGATGACACTGCTATTTACTATCGTAGGTATCACAGTAGAATGCAGAAAACAATCACTAGGCTGTTACAGATAGACCTAGATAAACTGATGAAATACTTAATGAAATGGACATTCAAGGTGAATACGACGAAAACAGTTGCAATCTACTTCGAAGGAACAACAGTAAAGAAAGAGAAAGCAGTAAACGTCAAAATAGAAAATCAAACGATAGAATGGAGAAAGGAAACAAAATTTCTGGGAGTTATTCTAGATGAAAGAATGAACTTTAGCAAACAGATAGAAGAAAACAGAAAAAAGCAAGGCAATTGCACGGGAGATTCTACCCGCTGCTCAACCCAAAAAGTGAACATTCCTCAAAAAACAAGCTGAAGATAATAAATATTGTACTAATATTAAATACTAAGTATGCAGGAGTAACCTGGTATAATACGAAAGACAATAAGAAAGATCAGTTACAAAGTAAACTAAATGCAGTAATTAAAACAGTGGATGGCGCCTATGGTTTATAGGCAACCAACAAATCAGAGAAGAATTAAAAATTAAAACTATTGAGGAAATAATTAACGAATGGAAAAAGAAGACAAAAGAGACACAGAAAGAGCATGAGAATAGCGAATTAAGAAAGATAATACAAATCCGAATAAGAAAGACAGAGGAGAGGATGTACATCTTTCAAAGAACGAAGTAGAATAAAAAGCGACATGAGAAGGAAGAAAAGACACCCAAATAACCAACAGTATAACCAACAGTAGAAAATTGGAGAAATTATAATAGAGGCGTAGAGAAATAAATTCCTGTCCTTAAACAAAAAGAAGACCTGTGTGTAAATTGAACTGCAACATGTTTACTCAATGACGTAAAAACAGCGAATCTGTTAACTATAAACCAGTTGGTACAAGGTTGCTTGTTGAATTTTCAGCACAAAAACAGCAAAAAAACATAATTTTAAGTACCTACATTTGTGGAGTTGGATTTTGCGATAAAAATTGGGAGTTGCCATCTAAGATTCCGAAGTTACCCCCTCCTTCTTTGCTACAGATGGCGAGAAACCCTGTATATTTTTCATTTTTGAAAGAGTTTCTATGACGAAAAACAGGGTTATTTCTGTGGAAGCAGTTCATGAAAAATTGTGGTCGATGAAATGAGGTCAAATTGGAAAAGACGTCTCTGGACCAAAATAATTGGGGATCTCGTTGTTAATAGAATACCACAGAGACATGATCAGGCATCTAACCAAAAGAATTTCGAAATGTTGACCAAATCTATACAGCATACTACAGTAAATTCTGATAAGTGATTAATCATCCCGACAATGACCATGGATGAAACGCAACTTCACCATCCAATTGAATTGATTTGAATAAATTTGTTTACTCTTCCTTCAGAATCTAATGCTGCAATGGTGAAAGCGCACTTGCAATTATCTCGTAAATAAACTACTCATTAGAATTTTACGTGAAGGAGATAAATCAACAAAACTATCGGGTCAAAGGTCCTATCTATTTTCAACAATTCCAACATTCTCCAATACGAACTGATGATGGTCATGTGATATCATTACTTCATAATGTTTATATTAGTTTTCTCATAGATTACCTTGAGAATTGACCAAAATTTTTGTATAAGGTTAGCCAAAAAGTAGCGGGTAGAGTCTCCCGGCAATTACCTTGACTTTTTTCTGTTTCTTCTAGCTGTTTTTCCAATATGCTCTATTAGTGTGACGTCACACACCGCCATTTTTGGTTCTCCTGTCAGTGTTCGGAATCCAAACAAATAAATTGTCATTCAAATTATTGTCGTGTCGTTGAAGGAATTGGCTTATTTTCATAAATAAGAGTATTTGAGAAACGATTTCAGTATTAATTGATAGACAGAAGGAACGAGGTTAATACCAGTAAGTTTGAATTCTGTATCATTCCCCAGATTTTGTATAAAGCCGTGTTTATTAGTTGAACTTACTGGCATTAATCTCGTGCCTTCTATCTATCAATTAATAGTAAAATCGTTCCTTAAATATCTTATTTATCAAAATATGCCAATTTCTTCAACGCCAACGTACTAATTTGAATGACAATTTGTTTGTTTGGATTCCGAACACTGACAAGAGAACCAAAAATGGCGGTGTGTGACGTCATTAGAGCGTATTCATTCTTTCATCTAGAGTCACTCCTGGGTGTTTTGCTCCCTTTTCCCATTCTAATGTATGAATCACCATTTCTTGAAGTATTCTATCAGTTTATTTATGTCTATTTGTGACTGACTAGTTCCTGCTTTTGTGTTCTACTGTGATAGTAGATAGCGGTGTCATCAGCAAACAAGGCTATCTTGCATATATTCATTTTTGATATGTCTGCCAGGTATAAGTTGAACAGAAGCATTCCTATCACCGATCCTTGGGGAACTCTTCAATTTCTCTGATCGTCGACCTGATACTATCGATATTCACTCCAAGTTTTTTTATTTGCAAGGTACGATTTTATTAATCTCGTAAGTTGAGTTTCATCAACTTCATTTTGTTTATCAGACCTTGATACCACATTTGATCAAATGCCTTTTCTATGTCCAAGAATATTTCACCAGTGTATGTAGAGAGGTTCATTAGCTTCTTATAAATAATTTCAGTTAGTCTTACCAGTTGGTGAATCGTTGGATGTTCTTTGTGATTGTAGTTAGGATCATTTAATCGTTATAACGTATCAATATTCATTTTTACCCACGTAAATTTAACCGTTTAATTGCCTCTTCACTTTCTTCTAATTGGAGACATTGAAGTGTCCAAATGTTTGTAAGAAAAAATTGAACCTAAGAAATAAATATCAATTATCACTTATGAGATCTAGAACTCCGTCCATTTAGATAAGGTAAACATTTCCCGGGGTAGTTTTTCACAGTGAATAGAATTATAAAATTACTTTTGTTGACTTAAGATTCAAGAGCTTGATCTTATCTGATAATCTACCGCTAGTGCTTTGATTGGTTTAATTTTGGAATTTTCGAATGTGAAATTCTCAGAGTAAACGTAATAACAATTCCGTAACTAAACATTATTAACCTAAGTACAGCCAATAAAAGGAGTAAAGTCTTCACCATCCGTATTTCTCGTTCATTTCACAGTATTTTTTATGCAAGATGCATATACCAATCTTGGACGCCCACTTCGAGCGAGGTGAAAGGTACTTGGTTATGTCAATTTGATTCCGGATAAGTTTTCATCCGGAAGAAGAACACATTGAAGATGAGCGTATTTAATAGTGCGATTATTGACGTACAGAAGGTTACATGCTCTTTCTTTGGCATTTCGTTAAGTCAACTTCGATATAGACATCATTTCAACTCCCTTTACGCGGAAGCTAAAATCTTTGACCAGAGGCAGTTATATTGCTGGAGAAACTTATGAGCTACTTTAAGAATAAGAACAACAGAATTTTAATTTCCCACGGTCACAATACTTGGCGAACCATACAAAGTTATACTGTACCATTTGTACACAAAACAGCGGGACAGAGATATGCAACATTTTTGGCTCCCAGAACATTTAATGCGCTCCCTCCTTCTATTAAGAGTTTGAATTCCCTCAATATGTTCAGTAAAGGTGTGAAAGAGTGGATATCTCTCCTTCCCCGGTCCCATGTGGCGGGATTTATAGATCGCAAAAATGTCCTTTAAAAATCTATGTTATACATGTGTAAGAAAAGAAAAAAGTTCCAAGTTTGTACTTGATTAGGTCCCCTCACTTGCGCCCAAATGGTTTTTTTTCATCGATCATTGTATAATACAGTGCTCTGCACGTCTGTTGGTTTTTAATCTATTCTTTTATTCCCATACACAAGGAATTTCCTTTCCATGGGATAATCTAGTGCCTATATAGAATAAGTTATTGATTGTTTACATGATCTTCAAAATAAGTTATCGCAAAAGTGATGAGGGGTGTTGCAACACCCCTCATCACTTTTTATAATCAAGGGGTTGTACTCACTCTCGTTAGGGCGTTGCAGTTACGGGGATGTGAAGAGTGGAAAAGTTGTTCCCCTCGAATTTTGTTAAAGGTCCGGAATTTACATTCCCTACGCCTATACTTTAATTGCTCCTATTTTCTACTGTTGTCTGATCGGAAGACTTTCTTCCCAACTTCATGTCACTTTTTTCTTCTATTTAGTTCTTTGAAAGAGTTATTTCCTCTTATCAGTCATTCATATTTTGATTTGTAGTATCTTTCTTACTTCCTTATTCTCACGATTTTTCAGCGTCTCTATTGTCTTCTTCCTATGTTGACTATTTCCCCATTACCTAGTTTAAATTTTCAGTTCTTCTCTGATTTGTTGATTGGTTATATACCATGAGGCGCCAACCGCTGTTCTGATTACTGAATTTAGCGTACTTTGCAAATGATCCTTATTATTGTCTTTCGTATTATACCAGGTTACTCTTGCATACGTAATGTTTGGTATTAGCACTATTTTTATTATCTTTAGATTGTTTTCTGAGGAAAGTTCACTTTTAGGGTTGAGCAACGGTTACAGTCTCCCTTGCAATTGCCTTGCCTTTTTTCTGTGTTCTTCTATCTGTTTGTTAAAATTCATTTTTTCTTCTTGTATTACTCTCAGATATTTTGCTTCCTTTTTCCATCATCTGGTTTTCTATTTCGACGTTTCCTTTCTTTACTGTTGTTCCTCCGAAGTAGATCGCAACGGTTTGCGATATATTCACTTTGAATCTCCATTTCTTGAAGTATTCCATTAGTTCATCTAGTTCTATCTGCAACTGCCTAGTAATTTTTTTCCGCATTCTACTGTGATAGTATATGACAGTGTCATCTGCAAACTGGGCTTTCTTGCATCTATTCATTTTTCTGTATGTCTGCCATGTATAAGTTGAACAGCAGTACATATTTCTACGAAATCTGTCAGTCTTCTGTGGATTCATTTCTTTACTACTTTACTAATTGCCGATAATAGGCTTATGGGTCTATAATTCGTTATGTCTTTTTCGTCTTTTCCTTTATTCCGAAATAATATTGTATCCACCGTTTTCCATTTGTTTGGATTATATCCTGTTTTTAGTATGAATCTGGCTATTTCGACGATTTCATCTTGAGCTTCTCCTGGTACGTTTTAAATTGATTGATTGAGTATTCCGTCTATTCCGGGTGCTTTTCTATTTTTTAATGTTTTGACAACTTCTTGAATTTCTTCTTCAGTCACTTATACTTGAATCTTCTTCCATTCCATTGTGATCTTCGTCTGTTATATTTCAGTGTATTTCAACTGCTTGGTTGAATTGGTCATCGTGGATTTTTGGATTCGGCTTAAATTGATGTTCCAGTGATTCTGCAAACATTTCTGCCTTTTCTTCATTTGTGATAGCTACTAGATTTCCCTTTTTCAGTGCTGGTATCTTCGCTTTTGTTTTTCTTTCAGTTAGATAAATGTGACAATAGTCAGTTTCCAAAGAAAACTCATCTAAAAAGCATTTGCGGTATTAAGCATTTATAAAGAATTATAGTTTAAATTTTTTCATTTAGAAAAGTGAACTTTTTCTCGAGATTGAATTTAGAAACATTTCTTCCAATAGAGAAATGAGGTTATGTGAAAATAATGAAACTTATGTTAATTTTCACCATGCCTCGTTTGGAGATGTTTATTTCATGAAATAAACAAGCTCCGTTCGAGTTGAAGGATTGAGTGAGTGCCGGCATATCCGTATCAGGCGACTGAAAGTGAAAAATGTAGATCACTTGAATAATCTGTTTTTTCTTCCGCATGTCTTAATAACAGGTTTTTTGGTTGTTGATAAAACGATCTTTCAGAAGGAATCCGACAACGTCTCGCAGAAAGTTGGAACTAGAATCATTAAAACTTGTATTGGGCGGGGAACAGGTCGAAGATATGGTTTTCGAACGGTCAAATCTAGTGATATGTGGTATCGAAAAAATATGCATATATTAGTCCATCAGAAGAAATCTAGTACACCTGCTTCATGTTTATTCAACCAATAACAATCCTGCAGAAGGGGAATAGTTAACTTATTAAGAATATTATGAAAATCACGAAACGTAGATATGTATGTCTATTTTGATTTATTTCTATGAATTTTCGGAATATTCTCAACAAACTTATGCAATGATTCATAATTTTTGCTACCCACGTATATAAAAATATCTTATATTATAATTATAAATTATATACAGGGCGTTTTCAAATTACACGTGAACGTTGGAGGACGTGTTAGTATGACTCTTTTGCTATCGTTTGAGCCATATTTAGTGATTACCACCAATCAACAGTTTACAAGATATTTAAGTTCTTGTGATTTTTAAAAGATTTCTCACTCTACTTCGTTTTTCATCAAATTTTTCTACGTTGACCAAGTTTTATTATCATTTTGGATTATTTCCGTAGCCAGCGAGAAGTCTGGATATAACACCGTTGGAAAAGATAAAGCAGCGAGAAGATTGAGAGTGAATTTCAGGCGGAAAGTAACAACTGAAGAAATAAGAAAGAGAGCACCTGCTTGTATAAGGAATGGTGGAGGTCATGTCAAACATAATTTATGAATAGGTACATTTTCTATTTAAATTTTGAGTTCAATTGCAATAAAAAATTATTTTATTTATTCTTTTCCTTTCTATGCTTCTTTCCTCTTTCAAATCGAAATCAGCTGAAACAAAATTACTGCCTGCATTCTAAAGATAACTTTTTTAGAAAATAAAGAAGGAATTTGGCAATTTTTGAAATAATTCTGTCATAGAAAAAACCGTGCAATTTCGGAAAATTTATAGTAGAAATTTAATTTTTTTTTTTCATATACCAACTTTCAAATCATACTAATTATTATTCAACATAATAATAATAATGAATTCATTTATTGTGAGAGAAAACAAAACATCTAATGCAGCATAGTTTTGCTTTTTTCATAAACATATATCATTATCCTTTTCTGATAAAAATAATCCAAAATTTAAATCAAACTTAGTCAACGTAGAAAAAATTTGACGAAAAATGAAGTAAGGTGAGAAATTCAATTCAATTAAAATACGCAAGAACTAAAATATCTCGGAAACTGTTGATTTTTGATTCTCAATACATTTAATCAATCGATAGCAAATGAGTGATACTATAATAATAATAATCTTTATTCATTCCCTTTAGAAATATAACAAGTATGTATGGGAGAAGTCAAAATACAGTAGACAGAGAAATACATTCCATAAAAATAAAAAAAATAATATCATCTTAGCTATCAGTTTTCAAATCATCATCAAAATATTCCTTAAGACTGTAGTAGGCTTTGGAATATAATACATTTTCATGTGTTTTTTAAAGGCAAAATACTTGAGCATTCGCACCTCTATTGGCACCTCCTTCAAAGTTCACGTCTAATTTGGAAACACCCTGTATATTGCGGTGTTTGAAACCGAGGTTTTCTATTCTGAGATCCAGATGAAATGATGGAAAATTCATTTTTATCTTTTCTTGGTAACTATTTGGATTATGAATTTACAGTGACAAGTGGGTGTTTCATTGAATCAGATAACAATGATAGATTTATTCTCAGTATTTATTCTGATTTATCTATTTGGATAATTTTCCCATAAAATTTTCTGCGAATTATCGTTATAGTAGTGTAGAGTGGCTAGCTTCGAAACCCAATGAAAAAGAATCGTTATATTTTTTGGTTCTTCAAAAATTTCAAGTTGAAAATTCATTTGATCCCAAAGGACTATTTTTGAAAAAGTTGATCTGAGAATATTGCCAATTATACACGCGAGGTAAATAATTGCCCCTCAGCTCTGAAAATGAGTGATTGTTTCTGAATTTCGAATGAAATATGACTTGAAAATTCATAACATAGAAACTGTTTGAGGTGAAAGCATACAGGTTTCATTACACTTTTCTTGTATAATTATTTTTGAGAACCATTCTCTCAATATTTTTCACCGAAATATAAAGTTTTCGTGAGTTACGGTAAATTGTATGTATTAAAATATTACTATTTGGGACCGATTTCAATTTATGTGCTTCTTGTGTATTGGTATTCATATAATATCAAATTAGATACTGAGTATTGCAGTCGGTAGTTCTCAAAAACGTTCATTGAATGTATTTCCGGGAATTCCACTTGACCGGAACATAAGGTAGTTTGTTTTTAATGAGTACCTATTGACTTTTTTATTATTATTAATAACTACCACCAAAGATTTATTGTTGTTGAAATTTCGATCCAATAATATATAATGAGTGAAAGCCAATAAATTTATATCATTAAGAGAAATGAGAAATCAATAAGCACTACACGAGTCTGCATATCTTGTAACGTCTAAATTTGAAAATATTTCTTGCCATACAACTCAATAAAATGAAACAGTAGATAAAATATTCATCCGATTTTCAAAATAAAATCATGTAATTTTCAATTTAGAAAGAAGCCATAGTGCTTTGAAGTATTTCTTTCAGAAAATTTTCCCTGAGGAAGCAATTCAATGTACCGGGGGGGCATCCGAACTTTTTGAAAAAATTTCAACTCGAAGAGTTTCTTCGGCACTTCGAATTTTGAACATGGGAATTTTTTTTTCGTGGAGTAGAATGCCGCAATTGAATCTCCAGGGGGGCACTAGCATAGCTACGGGTGACATTGCCACCCGGGAAACGTACCTGAAAGAAACACTGGCCCCTTGTGATTTCGCGTAATTGTTCCAGAAGACCAGTAGTCTATCGTTTCAACTAAATCTCAAATGATTGAATCCCCAAATCTTATGAAGAATTCATGATCGAAATCCGTAAATTCTCCCGGCCACCTGCCGTGTAGGTAAACGATAATTTTATTTTTTTACGGAAAGAAAATAGATAAACATCCGATCGAACTGGAATTTAAAAATCATTGGCATAACATAATATTAAAATGAAATGCCAAATTTGGCGAGGATCCTGATATAGGAATATGAATAGTATATTGTGCTACAAGTGGGGAAAGTCGAACTTTTTTCGCGAGTGTGGAAGTTTATGGCACGAGCCTGAAAGGCGAGTGCCGCAAACACACGAGCATGTTGCACACTATACTTTTCCTACAGCAGCACAAATTTCAATAATTCAAATAAAATGGCCTTCGTTGACAGTATGTGTTAATTTATTGCGTTTCCATAGAAACGACTCAAAAGCCCAATTTCATTGGTTTTCCAAGCGAGGTGTGGGCAAAGTGCCGTGAGAAATAATATTTAATATTTCCCAGAGTATGAGCAATACATAGTTTTGAAATTGATAAGCTGTGAAGAATACGCTACTCTTCATAGCAGTTGTAGGAAAATAAAGTTTTTGTTTTGAAATTCCGAATCTATGAATCTATCAGTCATATTTCATTGAAATTTTTTGTGTAGACATATAATATAGATCATCGATAGAGTGAATTATCCAAATATTCATCAATTTAACTTCAACTGAAAAAATTATCTGATGACTCACTGATTCACAGAACACCTTTCAGAGAAAGGGCTGATCTGATCAAAATTGTTTTGATTATTTGAAAGGAGAATCGAAGGAATTTCTGAATGCAGGAAGATGAAATTATGTATATTGATACATACGAAATTTCGTGAAAAAATTACATCAATACCAATTTGAACAAACGCAGAAAAGCTCTTGCCTTCACGTCAGTACTTTTTCTAATTTTTTCTATCTTTGTCTTGTTGACGACAGAAATAGCATATTTTATGTCCAACAAATGTGTCTGAAGTATCAATGAAACTGTTTAGGTACCTACATTTAATAAGTTATTACCTCTTTGGTATGCATATTTATTTATATATGTATGTTGCATCATGAATAAACTTCATCATTATTATTTTTTATTTTATTACCCGACAAAGCTTTATCACATGAAAAATATCCCTTACATGGAAAGTAAACTAAGGAATGAAGAACATCTTTTGAAGCAAAAATTTATCGTAAACATCGTTTCTGAATAACTCTGCAAGGCAACTTTCACGTAGTGTGGTCTAATTTAACGCATATTGCTTACTTCACCCATTCTGGGTCGATGTCTAACTAAACACCTCACTCTTGAGGAAGCATTTTATTCTGACCGTGAACTCTTTTAGTCTTAAAGAAAATTACAAAAAGCATAATGCACAGATTTTCTAGAATCGGTGCTCTCTAAATGTGCATTTCCAAAAATATGTATATTTACTTATGTATATAAAGACGAATGCATTATAACTGCAATCATTCCATCGCTGTTTAGTTTTGGAACATCTCCCGCGAAGGTCTCAGGTATCTATTGTAAAGATGGTACCAAATGAAAATGTCTTGAAAATTCACTTAAAGACATCCAAAATACACACATTCACATTCTCTGTCACTAAGTTATTTGAATTGAATTATGTTGAGAAATAGCTACACAATACTACACAATCATGAGAATCCAACGGTAGGTTCTAGAATGTGTAAGTTAATATTTTCTCCACTATAAAGGTTGATTAAAATAGGAGCCTCGTCTTTTTCTCTTACAATTGGTCATTTTAATGATTCCAAAATTTTATAACAATATGGAACACAACCAATAACTATCAAATATCTCAAATTTCAGTTGTCAGCATGTTTACAGTGTAGAAAATGACAACCAAATAGTTCAAAAATTCATTAAAAAAAATGTTAGATGTGATAACTTTTAGTGATACCGCGTATTGAACCTGAATTTATGATCTTCTTGGTAATATCAACAATGATTTTAAAATCGATTTGAAATTTGAAATCGAAATACGAAATGATATTATTTATCTGAACATTTCAAATGAGGAATAATGAGTCTGGTCTTGAAATATTAAAAATATTAAAATAATTTAATACACCTCAGACTCGACGTGGGCATGTGTCAGTTACATCCCAAGTCTCTATAAATTTCGCCTATAAGTTTGATTCTGATGATGGTTTCTGAAATATATTCAGAATTTTCAGCAAGTGGTTCAGTCAGGAATTTGTCTATTTCATAACGTGAAGCCATTTCATTTGCTCAATTTATAGGAGATTTCTTCAATGAACTTAGGAGATCGATGTCAAACTCACCTATTTATACAGTATGCCCCGGGAGTAAATGTACATGCTTATAGGAGGTAGTGTAGGACTAGGTGAGTACGGATTGACAAAAAAAAATCATTTCTGCCTTTCCTCAGAAAGCTACTGGGTGAGTTTTCATATTCATGGGAATAATCCCATGAATATGAAAACTCACCCAGTAGCTTTCTGAGGAAAGGCAGAAATGATTTTTTTTTGTCAATCCGTACTCACCTAGTCCTACACTACCTCCTATAAGCATGTACATTTACTCCCGGGGCATACTGTATAAATAGGTGAGTTTGACATCGATCTCCTAAGTTCATTGAAGAAATCTCCTATAAATTGAGCAAATGAAATGGCTTCACGTTATGAAATAGACAAATTCCTGACTGAACCACTTGCTGAAAATTCTGAATATATTTCAGAAAGATGTGAGAGGTACGAAAACGTATTTCCAAACTTGGCTAAAATGGCCAAAGATTTTTTATCAACGCCTGCATCTCCAGCTCCTGTTGAAAGAAAATTTTCCAGAGCTGCTCTGACTGTTACAAGAACCCGCAATAGATTAGGCGAGAAATCCATAAGATGCCTCATGTGTCAGATCCTGGATGAAAAATTAAAAAATTAAATAGTTTTTTCAAGATTATTTCTTGCTTCATAATTTTTTTATTGATGAGCACCCTACACAATAAAACTGCTTAAAATCGAGTAGCTTCATAGAATATACTTGATTTTTGAAGTACCTATGTGATAAATAAATACTTCACTTGACATTGAAAAACGACTAGACTTGAACTTGACTTGAATTGTCAAACCGTGAATCTCTTCAATTGTAGGTACAATCCCGGCATAAAGAAATTCTCATGGCAAGCTTTTATACTCGTATCATATAAATTTCATAATTGATGGATTTTTTTCAATTACATTACATTTCCAACTTTACTTTCTTCTTCTTAGAGCATTGAAATAAAAGCTTATTCCCAAAAATTATTTTTTACTATTTATTTTTCACAGTGAAGTTCAAATATTTGTGTAGAATATTGTAATTTTATAGTGAAAATAAGAATAATTTATTAGTATTATTATTCAGGGTGATTCACCGCGACGGCTTATTAGACGCTTATGGAAAACTAATCATAATTTTGTGCTCAAGATTTTCAAATTAGAACCCATATTTTTTCATCTTAGTCGATTCTATGTACCAAAATAGTGGGGGTTATTTAAGCAAACCCTATACCTAAAATAATTACTTCAAGAGTTATCGAGGAAAAACTGCAAATGAGTAAAACCGCAATTTCTTACTGTGTGAGTAGTCTGTGACTACTCGAAAAACGGAAAACACAGAAAGAAATAAAATGCGGTGTTTCGATAACTAAATTTTACATTTCATGATTCATAACTAATTTTTCGTTGGGATTGTTGGAAAATCCAATACAATTTTCAATTACGAATAATTCATTACAATTCTTGAAATGTCAAATTTAGTTATCGGAACATCGAATTTTAGTTTCTTTCTCAACTCTCTATACCCTTCTCTTTCTCTACTCCACACAGAAATTGCGGTTTTTCCTCATTTGAAGTTTTTCATCGATAACTCTTGAAGGATTCATTTCAGGTTTAGGGTTTGCTTAAGTAACCCTCATTTTTTCATACGTAGAATCGACTGAGATAAAAAATATGGGTTCTAATTCGAAAATCTTGAGTTTTGATGAATTTGAATTGTCCAAGTTCATGATCTTCTTATAAACACCCTGTACATTTTTGGTCCAAATCGCAAACTGGTTTATAATTCTACGTATTTGCAGAATCGAAAATGATAAAGTTCGTTTCGAAAATAAATTTTCTGCAGAAATATTCAAAAAAATGTCAGTCCTTGTTGCCACCATTTTTTTCATAAGAATCCCATTAACTCATGAACCGTTTAGTTTTTACCCAAGGTATGACATATTGCTGAAATTGTCATCAAAAAAGCTAACTAATGATGCAATAATATACTGGGTGTACCGGCTTTTTCATCATAATTTGACCCCCCCCCTTTAACTTTGTAACTAAAAGAGGTACAAAAAAATGTTTTCTACAAAAGTTTCACGAAATCGACTAGTGTTTTTAAAATGATTTCACAAAACGGAATATATACAGAGTGGACAACATATTGATTTGCAACTTCATTTTTTTCAAAAGGAACACCCTGTATTTTTTTCTATATTTGACTAGCTCTTTCCCCTCTGATTTTGAATATATAACATATGTTTGGCCTATCTTCTCATTCCGAATACCACAGAGTTTTAAATTTTAAGTATCACCTGGCATGCTCAGTAATCAGTTTTCAAGTGGTAGGCTGCGATAACTCAAAATTGCCCTTTTTTGAGTTATCTCGTTGGCAACGATATGACATACGTTTTTCAGTATAAATTACTATTGGATGAATTGAATGCAACTCCATATATTCTCTCCTTGTAGATTCCTCATTTTTATTGTTCTTCACATAAAGTTAAAATATTTCAACTTCTGTGTAGTGCATATTCGATGAATGGTTTCATTCAATAACAAACATATATCATATATCGTTGCCAACGAGATAACTCGAAAAAGGGAATTTTGAATTATCGCAGCCTTCCACTTGAAAACTGATTACCTACTTAGCTTTCTTAGGTTCTTAAAATTTGAAACTCTGTGGTACTCAGAATAAGAGAAAAAGGCCAAACATATGTTATATATTCGAAGTCAGGGGAAAAAGAGCTAGTCAAATATAGAAAAATATTGAGGGTGTTCCATTTGAAAAAATGAAGTTGCAATCAATATGTTGCCCACTCTGTATATATTTCATTTTGTGAAATAATTTAAAAAAATACTAGTCGATTTCGTGAAACTTTTGTAGAAAACATTTTTTGTACCTCTTTTAGTAACAAAGTTAAAGGGGGGATCAAATTATGGTGAAAAATCAGGTACCTTTCTATTTCCGGTATAACCGGAAGTTGCAGAAATCTGAAATATTTCAGGGAATAAGAACATTGTCTTAAACACCAACAAGCAAATTTTCATCACAAAATGATGATTAGTTTTCCATAACCGTCTAATAGGCCATCGTGGTGAATCGCCCAGTATTGCATTCTTCCCTTCGAAACATTCACAAAATGAAGAAGCTGCGGATATATTTCGGCAACTTACACAATGGTGTGTAGCGCGTGCCGAGCGGCATCCTTCAACATGCATAATTCAGAAGCCTTCTTCAAGTTCACATAAATTAATAACTTCGCTGTTTCGGCAGAAAGATTAAGTTTTCAACTGCAGTATCTCTTGCATCTTGTTGGGACATCCAAGTGATCCATGGTTCGACCAATTTGTCTCATTTCTTGTAAGCGAGAAGACGCATGTTTTCTCATTTACATTTTATTATTGATTCACTGTAATTCATTGTATTTTATTATTTTTTTTGTGGGTTATATTTTTTGTTAATCGATTAGACCTCAAGCAAACATTGCTCGAATTTTAACCATAAAATTTAAGATTTACAAGCATCAATAAATAAATTTAAGAAAATGAGGAAAGTACTGACGTGATGTCAGAACCTTTTGAACGATCAGACATTGATTCGCCCTTGACCACATAACTGTAAACCGTGGAGGGCGTGTTAGTTGCTGTCGTTTGAGCCATATTTAGTGATAACCAACAGTTTACGAGATATTTGAGTTCTTGTGATTTTTAATAGTTCTCACCTTAATTCATTTTTCGTCAACTTTTCCTACGTTGACCAAATTTGATTACAATTTTGTATTTTTTTCGTGGCCAGTGAGAATTCCGGATCTAACACCGTTAGAATAGACGAAGCAGCGAGAATATTGACAGTAAATTTCAGGTGGAGGGTATAACAACTACAGAAATAAGGAAAAAGGTACGTGCTTGTATCAGGAATGGTGGAGGTCATTTCAAACATAATTTATGAATATATTTTTTACTTAAATTTTCATTTTGATTGTAATGAAAATATTTGATTCATCCCACCCCTTTCTTTGCTTCTTTTCCCTTTCAAATCAAAATCTGCTGAAACATAATTAGTGTCTGCATTCTGACGAAAACTTTTTTAGGGAATAAAGAAGGAATTAGGTAAGATTTAAATTTAACTTTGTCTTTGTGATACATAAATTGTGGAATTTGCTCGATTATTTTCATAGCAAAGAATTATCAAAAGACATTATTTTAAGCAAATAATATCACAATCATGTACTATTCTCCAAGTAAGAAAAGTTATATTTCTTAAAACTATAGAATACTCACATAATATAAATAAAGCTTACACAGAAAAATATTCATTCGGCGAACGTTGATAAATACCGGTGTTTTATTACACTCACATTTTAAAAACAATACAAAATAATTTCCTTTCTTAATTATCTGTTAGTATTACAGTTTAAGTTGAATTATAAAAATATTAAAATAGAAGTATGTATAAAGAACTATATAGGTATTATTTAATTTTTGTCAATTTTCGAAATTCGTTCTTTGTGTGTGTATAATATTTTTTTTAAATTCTGTAAATTAAAATGAAAAATTTATGAGCTCAATATACCGCCTCTTAAAATTTGCCGCCTTAGGCTGCAGCCTAGGTTAGGGGCCATATACAGCCGAACTGAATATCCGTACCACATTCCATCAAAATCCATAGAAAATCTAGAAGCTAATGCTGTTGCATCTTACAAGATTTTGGGGATACAGATTCACAGTGCATTCGGTTAGAGGAAATTTCAAGTGATGGAAAAACTCTAACTAGGTAGACTCAGAATCAAAACGTTTCCAGCTATAATCATATCATAATATACCGGATGATTTTTTCGAGTTGAATCAGTCAAAAATGTCGAAAAGGAAACAACTTACGTAAAAATGGTTTTGAGGGGGAAGTCTACTCATGCTAGAAACTCTTCTATTTAATTTCTCTTTGTGGCGTGGATTTTCGATTGGAAATCCCCTTTTTTTATTACATATTCGTATTCTTCGACAAAAAAATATAAATGTTTTGTACAAACAATTTTTCACGAATCATCACTGATGGCTCTGTATTTGGTTTACATTCACATGAAATTCAGACGTTTTCTGCTGAACTGTTTGTTTTAAATACACGTACTGTCATCTTAATACACAGAACGTGTTCCATTGTTTCAACGAATAGTTAGACAATCCTCAAGTCAAATTCTGACTAACAGAGTTATTTATCTTGAAAAATTGTTAGTACGAAACTTTGTTTGTTTTAAATACACGTACTGTCATCTTAATACACAGAACGTGTTCCATTGTTTCAACGAATAGTTAGACAATCCTCAAGTCAAATTCTGACTAACAGAGTTATTTATCATGCAAAATTGTTAGTACGAAACTTTGTTTGTTTTAAATACACGTACTGTCATCTTAATACACAGAACGTGTTCCATTGTTTCAACGAATAGTTAGACAATCCTCAAGTCAAATTCTGACTAACAGAGTTATTTATCATGCAAAATTGTTAGTACGAAACTTTGTTTGTTTTAAATACACGTACTGTCATCTTAATACACAGAACGTGTTCCATTGTTTCAACGAATAGTTAGACAATCCTCAAGTCAAATTCTGACTAACAGTGTTATTTATCATGAAAAATTGTTAGTACAAAACTATATTTTCTGCGATTCAGCGATTCCTATTTCAAATTCAAAAGTTACCCCTCCACAAGGGGAAATTGAATGGAAGAGGTTCTGGCTTAAGTGAACTTCCCCCTCAAACTCATTATTTTGGCGTAATATGTTTCTTTTTCGAGATTTTTGACTAATTCGACATGAAAAAATCAACCAGTATATTGAAAATTTTACATTTCTTGATTGAGTTGCAGTGAAATATTTCACATCTCAATTAAAATGTATAAACATACCAGTTATATTTCATGGTGGATGAATTCACATTTTCAAGTGCAGGTTATTAGCATTCGAAAAATGAATAAATAATAAATTTTTCTTCCACCAATTGCAAAAATACTGTTTTGTATAACTAGGTGATAAAACGATATTGATCCTAAAGAACTTTGATTTGATGCAAGCTCATCCATTAATGAGTCATAAACATGGCGTTCACGTGGTTCATTATCATGGTTATCAGGTACCGCCAATTTTTATTACACTCATTGAGAGTGTCGATTCAGTACACGTTCATTGACGAAACAGTTTCATTCATTTTTATTAGCTAACCTCGCTACCGTTTGTGATTTCTATGGTGTGTTGTTTCATTCAAGAGTGAAGTACAACCAACTTATAAATTGTTTTAGTTGAATATATATTATGATTAAGCTTTGAATTAAAAAATGTGGATTGATGTATGTGTATTCCGAATTATTTTTTTATATTTAAAAATTGAGATTGTAATAGGAACAAGTACGGTAGTTTATGATGTAAAATTGAAAAATGCAGCAATGTTTTCTCTTTATTATAAAGATCGATTATTACCAATTGAATTTTTAAAAGAATATTAAGTTCATATATGACTTGATTAGCTGTAGTGTATCCGGTCAGCCCAATACCGACTGACCTAAGTTATCGTATACAGTCAATATCTAGCTTATCAGACAAGATTAACAAAAAAATAGCTTTGAATAACATCAAAGTACCTTTCCAATGTTGCATAAAAAAAAGGTTCGTACATTTGACAGCCTTGTGATAGCTACCCCTCCCTTTTCATTTTCAAATGGCACCCCCGCATATTGAAAATTGCTTGTCATATCTCTACAACAGAATTATATTAAGAACACATGTACCGGGTCGGCAAATAAGCGAGGTAAGCGGCTATATCTCAGGATCCACTCATCGTAGAGACTTGCGGTAAAAATTTTCTCCACTATAGTGTACAAGAAAACACACTGGAAATTGTTTTGAAGTTCATACCTCTTACGCTAGGGGGCGTAATAGCTACCGTCGAGTAGAAAAATGAATTTTACTGGAAAATGTTTCATATAAAGTTGAAGAAAAAATATCATCACTGTAATCCTTGGAAAATTCTCTATCTTTTTGAATGGTCACTTTCGATTTTACGACATCTAATAACGGAAGAGGACAGGGAGAAATCTGACTGATTGAAATGCCTGTAACTTAACATTTCTGAGCAAATTAGATCTCGTCTGAAAGATAATATCTTGTTGATTGAGGACAAAATATACTCATGATAAATTTGTTTTTGCTGCTTTCGATAGGGGGCGCTAAGTCAGAAGTTCATTGTTTTGTTCATTTTACTCCGAAATTTCAAATGTTATGATAATATTTTTTAACAGAAACATGAATTCCATCAAATTTGCATGAAAAAACATGAAGGTCGCAAAGCAATAGTTTCAGGCGTTCTGAAGTTATGGCCGAAAGAAGATATTCTTCAACTGATGCACTGCAAAAAACCAAATTGTGTCTTCAAGTTCTGACAGAAACAGATCTCCCATCAAATTTGTATGCAAACACCAAAAGGTCGCAAATAGATAGCTTCAGGCGTTCTGGAGATATGGCCGAAAAAAGATATTCTTCAACTGATGCACTGAAAAACTAAATTGTGTCTTCTTTCGGCCATAGCTCCAGAACGCCTGAAGCTATCGCTTTGCGACCTTTTGGTTTTTTCATATAAATTTGATGGGATTTTGTTCTTCAAAATAATTTCCAGTGTGTTTTCTTGTACACATTAGTGATAAAATTTTTTACCGCAAGTCTCTACGATGAGTGGATCCTGAGATACAGCCGCTTACCTCGCTCATTTGCCCACCCTGTACACAATATAAATATTCGCTCTAAAGGTTTGCTTACGACTCCTATTCATAGAACTACATTTTTTCAGCGAAGTTTTTCCTACAATGTCGTCCAAGTATACAATAGTCTTTCGGATATCAAATGCCTTAAACCATCTTTATTTAAAGCAAAACTCTCCAAGCATTATTTTGGATTGCATAATAATTCAGTCATTTGTTACAATAATTCAATTATAAAAAATTCTTGGTTTTTCTTTTTTTTTGTGTAGATTCTGCAATTTTAATTCATTTTTAGTTTTAATGTGAGCAACCGTCTGTGTAAATACATAGGTTAAGTAGAGCAGGATTGAGCTAACCCTATAGAATTATAGATGCTCAAGCCTGGACTTCGCCTTTTTTCTCAATGAAGATATGACTATAATAAATGTTCCTCTTTGTGATACTTATGTATATTGAGAAAATAAAGTCATTATTATTATTATTAGTCTATTTGGAATTGTATACGATAGCACATACTTGGTATTTTTTATTGATTCCTACAAAAACAATAATATGTTATGATGTCTTTCACGTTATTTAATTATCCTTATAAAAATTAAATGCTTCCACCCATGTTTGTACAAACTTCACATATGAGAAGTAGTTGAATTTATTGTTTTGAAAAACCAAGAAATAATAAAATAATGAATAATATAAATATCATAAAATTGACAATTTCGTGTCTATTCCTTCACAATAATATATCTTTATGATATATTTGCTTTATTTTTGTCTTGGAATTAAATTCCAATTATAAAAATGACAAAACTAATAACCAACCATAAGAAAATTCATAATAACTGAAACTGTATGAATTGAGTTAATGGTTAACAAATTGAATAACTAAATTAACATTATATTAGACTCAATAAATTTTCATGGAATAATAAATCATTTTGAACACTTGTTTCAAATGTTTCTTGGTTTTTTGAATTGCATAGTAGCTATTTTAGTTCCAATTCATACTTCACAAAATGTAATGTTTCTGTTGTTATTCATAAAAAAATATGTATGTTATGTTCGTTGTATTCCAAATAGAATGACACGCAATTTTTACTGACAATTCACAGGGGGTGCCATTTAAAAATACAAAGTGGGGGGTTGCTACCACAGGGCTGTCAAACGTAAGAACCTTTTTATATATCATTGGGAATGTACTTTGATGTTATTTAAAGCAATTTTTCAATTTTTTTTTATCTTGGCAAATTAGCTAGATATTGCGTAAATACGATAACTTGGGACACCCGCTATATCATGATGAACTCACACATTTCGGCCGGTATCTAAGGATAATTTTCGAATTATTACCTCAGTTTCATCATTTGAATAATCCTACTAGAACTCTTTTGTCAAATAACATTATTCCTAATTACTTCTTCAATAATGCCATAGTTTCAACTGATGAATGAGATGAAGTGATCGTTTTTCGGATAATAGAGATCCAAAAATAACACAGACGGCAACGATAATTCTTCAAGTGCATGTGTATTTTTTGCCCCAAGTAAGACAATTGGATTCAACATTAAAAGCCAACTCAAAATTTAGGAAATATTAATGAGAAATAATTATCTGCGTTGTTCATATTTGAATTTATCGAATGGTTTAGTTATTAGAGGAACTTACATCTCATAAAAAAAAAACTTGAGGAATATAGGAATAATGAATAATTGGTTTAGATTTCGTCAGTCCTCATTACCATTGCTAGGAACCATCTTCATACAAAGCACCTTTACCTTAATGTTTGCATATTATGTGTAATGTGTACACATACAACACACGTTTTAATATTACGCAAACATACCTAGCTGCTATGTAGACCATGGAGTTTATTCGAGTTCTGATTTATTCCTTAATGGTCAATGATGAGAAACTAGGAAGTGCAAGGTCCTGCTGAGATTTTTGTTGTTTTGGTTATGCAATGGAAAATTTTAAAACGCTTGTAATTATAATTATTCTATTAAGATTGAGATGGAATAAACACAATATTTTTGGGCCAAAGCACAAATTCTCTTGAAAATAAGTGGTATCTACTTATAAAAAAAGTCTCAATTTTATATAATCCGGAACTTCAACCATCAATAATAGGGATGTCCTTGCTTCTAAAATAAATATAGTTAAGTTTGCTATCAAGCCAAATATTGTCTATCTTTGTTGTTTTGATTTGTGGGCGTGGAGAAGGGAGTAAGGTGGTAATTTGTTATGATGCATGGAATTCTGTAAGCTGTGAATCCCATGGTTATCTAGCTACGCCACTGCCGGCAGGTCAGGGGCTCTTGAATTTTCTTCCAAATATTCTTGATATCTTTTTGTATATTAACATGCGAAATTATTCCGAATATTTCCCTCCTCAAAAATTCTATGTATATGGAGAACAATTATCGAAAATTACAGCGATAATTGCATTGTAGGAAGCGAAACTGCACTGCGATAATTGTTCTGTTCATAGATGCATAGTTTCTATGCATCTTACACAGTTCGAATCTATGGCAATTCCATTCTAAATCAGTTTGACAAGTAATATAACAGTTTATTCGGGAAATATTCCCCCGAATTACACTCGTGCATCAAAATGACCAGATAATTTCGCATTCCAGCGTGTTTTCTTTGAAAAACTGCATTCGGTCATTTTCATTTTTGGAGAAAGAGCCCTCCACCTTCGGTGTCGGGCTCTTTCTCCAAAAATGAAAATGAACTCATGCAGTTTTTATGACAACACGCTGTCATGCAAAATTATCGGTAATTTTGATGCACTTGTGCAATTACTTACGATAATTCCAGATGTTGCCAAAATAATTTTGTGATTTATAATCATTAGCATTTGGAAACGAACTACAAAACATCTCGCGGAAAAAAAAAGAATATTCATACAATCAGCAAAGTTTAGGATGCGAACGAATTCGGTGTCGGGCTCTTTCTCCAAAAATGAAAATGAACTCATGCAGTTTTTATGACAACACGCTGTCATGCAAAATTATCGGTAATTTTGATGCACTTGTGCAATTACTTACGATAATTCCAGATGTTGCCAAAATAATTTTGTGATTTATAATCATTAGCATTTGGAAACGAACTACAAAACATCTCGCGGAAAAAAAAAGAATATTCATACAATCAGCAAAGTTTAGGATGCGAACGAATTCGGTGTCGGGCTCTTTCTCCAAAAATGAAAATGAACTCATGCAGTTTTTATGACAACACGCTGTCATGCAAAATTATCGGTAATTTTGATGCACTTGTGCAATTACTTACGATAATTCCAGATGTTGCCAAAATAATTTTGTGATTTATAATCATTAGCATTTGGAAACGAACTACAAAACATCTCGCGGAAAAAAAAAGAATATTCATACAATCAGCAAAGTTTAGGATGCGAACGAATTCGGAATTTACGAACAATGAAGACAGAGATTATTTGAGTGAGAGCAAGTCGTTTACTGGTACTAATATATCTATTACTCCAACTTGATCCATCGATAAATTATTTTACAAAAATATAACGTTCAACCTCAAGTTCATGTTCCTTTCATCGCTTCTCAATTTCATAAATATGAATTGAATAATGATTATAATATCAACAATTAATGATTACCCCATATCCATCGATAGATGGATTCTTGAGACACATCTGGAGTTTAATCCAAACATACCTATACAAATACAACCTGAACAGTTCCCAATGAATAATAGCATGCCCAAAAATCGATGTATTAAAATAAATCTGTTCGCACCCACATAATAAGATAACTTTCCAGTGTATAATTTAATTCTATTACATAATTCATCAGTGGTCAAAAAAAAACTTGTGTAAGATGATGAACTTTTACTATAGGAATTTGAACTTACTTTCATAAGTTAAGTATACCCTATGATTAAATGATGCCCAGAGGTGGAATTGTAGCCATCGGCTTTATTGATTTAAACGTATTACTTCAATAGTTTCGAGATTAGTTATACGTGGTATAATAGGAATACTTCAAAATAATGATTAGAAACACCTGATACTTTTATTTCTTATGATACATACTGCAAACATATAGGTAGATAGCTAATTTTAAATAACTGTTTATTATTTCCGCTATGTGACAAAATAGCTCATATGTCCTAAAAATGAATATCTTCTCGAGGTGTTTCAATTCGTTGGTATAAGTTCCGACTTCTATATAAAATTTTCAAAAATTCTATATTTCGAAAAAATTGGCGTGGAAAATTGACGTAAAGAGAGGTAAACTTTGAATATTCATAAAAAATAATATTCTGCTTTTAATGTGATTATCAATGCCGAAGGAAGAATGAAAAGTTATAATTTATATAGGCAAAGAGGAACCCTACGAAATATTCCTCAAAAACCTAGCAAGTACATCAGAGGTCTAGCAAGTATTATGTGAGGTGACGAATCATGATCTTCACAACTGTATGAAGAGTTTCTTACGACCCCCAGACCATCCTAGAAAAACTGCATCAATGGGTGAAAAGCACATTTCAACGAGGTGAACCAGGATCATGAGATCATGTTTACATTATAGCTTTGAATAATTTTGTCACATCTGGTGGAATGTATCCCAAAATGGAAGGTTCAAGATCAAGTCATCTCAATGAGAAACTACTGATCCAACTATCATTGATGATCGATGCTGATATGGGCGTCCATCGAACAAAAACACGATTTCGATACTTCACAATGAATAGTGAATTCTCCCCAATACATATTATTACTGCACATGTAAAATCAAACTACTTTATTATGGGTTTTATTCTTATTATTTTTCAAATTAGGTAATGGAAACTATTTGAATTAAATTTTCAAAATGAGTTGAATCGCTTCGTTATGGCTGCATACAGTGGCAATAGCGACTAGTGAACTAGTACTATAGCTTGTACAACCAATCCAATGCATAATGTTGTATGACAGATATGATTAGAAGTAATGCTCTTCTGTTTTCATTCCTCAGTGGTTGACTCATATGTACCTGATGAAATTATGCCTATTTTTGTCCTAACTAATGTAACGGATTTGATTATTTTTTATCCATCTAATTTGCAGTCGATAACTTCAAGGCCGCAATAGGCGCATCAATGAACGAGCGCCCACAAGCTCCTGAACTTAGTGCTTTCATTTTTATAGTCGGTATTGAAGAATAATTGATCTTGTCTATCACGTCATTGAGTCAATAAACAACCATCCTATTGTTTTTTAGTTTCAATCTTTTGAAGAAGTAATAATAGAAGTAGATACGAATTATTCCACAACCAATACACTGAATAAAAACCTTCAAAACAAAGATTTTGATATTCCAACAGCGTGAACGTATCGTATGTGGTTTGTATCAGTATTTCTAAATTTGGCCCACATTAATGTAATACAAGAGGTCTCAAGGACTGTAGAGAAATTCTTTCGATTGATTCATAAAAAGCAGGGTCAAGGTAATTAAATTTCAGATTGAACTTTAATGATTCCAATATGATTCACAAGTTTAAGAACAGTTGTTGCAATAACTTTCGCATTGCTATTGTCGTTGGGTTTTCGAACCAATTTTACATTTTAAAGACCTTCTTAATCCACGGATATTTACCTAAGACTGATAAGTATCCTTTATACTCTGTCTTAAATGTTTGAAAAAGTTATCTTCAGGCAGATGTTTATATTGTTATATTGAAAAAAATGAATTAATACCACAATATCATAGTTGCACTGCTTTGGCAGCATTAGTTGGTGATATTCTTTCTTTAGGGACAGTGGTAGAGCAGTCTTTGACACCGTTGATCACAAACTTTTGTTATTTAAGTTGAGGTTTTGTGGTTTGGAGGAGTGTGCAGTCAGACTATTTTGAGGACAAAAAACATAGAGCGAAGGTGAATGGTAGACTTTCTGATGTGGCTTGAAGGCTGGTGTACCGCAGGGTTCTATTTTGGGACCCTAATTGTACATCATTAATACGGCTGATCTTTTCTGTTGGATTCGCTACTCTACTCTACATTGTTTTGCTGCTGATGCACAACTGTACTTTCCTTTTTTTTTCCTGGTGATGTCGATCAAGCTGTACGTATGATGAATGATCTAAAGAGCATTTATGAGTGGTCATCAAAGCACAATTTACGGCTCAACTCTTCAAAGTCAAAATTGATATTGTTTGGTCCCACTAATCGTGAGCATGAGATTAATTCCTTCTTCAAGGTATCTGTGGTGAAGAACTAGGGTGCCAGGGTGGTTAGTACCAGAAATTTGGGTGATTTGGATGACAATAGGTTAAAGTTCACCCAGCATGTGAGTAAACTTCTACAGAGGGCATTTTACGCTTTGAAATTACTTTTTTATAATATGGAAATCTTAAACTCTCATCTGAAAATATACTTATCTGAGTCATTGGTGCTATTACATTTCAATTTTTCCTCATGGGACCTTGTCTGGACCAAAGAAATATACTTCGGAGAATACAGAATTGTTGTTGTCGATTTGTATAAATGAATTGGGGTGGCTCAATGTGCAGTGCAGGATTTCGTTCAATGTGATGTCCCTAACTCATAGAATTTTGCGACTTGGGAGTCCATCCTATTTGAGTAACCTTTTTATAAATCAGTCCCAGCTACGGCAATGTAATTTAAAAACACCGGAGCTTCTGCATCTGCCCAAGCCTTTTACATCAATTTTTAGGAGATCTTTTCTATACAATGCGGTCACTTACAGTATTAGTTTGCCTTTATCTTGCAAAAGCCTATCTGTAACCTTGTTTCAGAGTGAAATATGTAAAATTCTGCTTGATAATCAAGAATTGTAAATTTTGTTTTTCCCTCTTTATAGGTTCTAAATTGAAGTTACCTTGTATTATTGGTTTGTTCTTTGTTTTCTAGCTTAACTTATAAATTTCATGTAATTAAGATCAGATCATCGGTGGGATTAAATTGATTAGCTCTGCTATACATCGCCCTCTGGTGATCTAATGAAAACTGAATAATAAAGACCATATTATTATTATTATTATTTCTTGTTTATTCTTCAAATTTCACCATTGTCATTTATTTTCGAACCGAATATTACGTGAATGAATATTGAAATCTTTACAACATTCTCAGATGTCATATTGAGCAGGAAATAACCCCAGAAATTTTTTTTTCAACAACATATCGCACGACATATCTACCCTCCCTTCCAAATTTGAGGGGTTGCAGATGACACACAGAGGAATGAAATGATGTGGCATGGCTTTTATTCACAAAAATATTTGCAAGAACACAATTGACGGGTCGGACCGATTTTCCATAATATTAATTTTTCTACACAAAAATATCTTTCGTTTTCAATGTGACACCGTGAATATACACACATGGAATTCAGAGCAAATAAATTGACTCTTCGAATCGTGCAGTCTCTTCCTTATCTTTTCATATCAACAACACTATCAAAAAAGTTATTTCAACTGGAGTGAAAACGCTACTCTTGGAACAATGCTTCTAATTGATTCCTATAATGGAAATAGCAATTGTGCTTCTCCATTATAGTCGTAGATATATATAATGGAATTAATTATGGAATTGTTTTCTCGTTCTCACTTTCATCGAGGAAACTATACAATAGTAGTATTCTTCAGAATTCAGTTCTCATCCATGAATTTATATACATAGGCATGGGTAAAAAAGTAAATGTCTCTACTACAATAACATTTATCTGTCTGGATTAAGGATGAAGATACATGATAAACCTCTTAGAATTTTTATCCGGGAATGGTCTCTAACGATAGGGTCACATACTGAGGATGAATGCGTCCTCAAATTATGTTGATAACATAACAAGAACCATAGAAATTTCGAGAAGAATATTGAAAATCATCCAATATTTCCGTGACCACAAAACTGACAGAGTTCATATTTTGGATTCGCAGAATTTCAATCTGATAACATTTACCACAAAACTGACGGAGTTTAGATTTTGGATGCGCAGAATTTCGATCTGATAACATTATGAGAACCATAGAACATTGAAGAAGAATATTGAAAAAAATACCCAATATTTCCGAGATTGTAAACCTGATCAGATTGAAATTTTTCGGAATAAAAATTAATTTCGTTATTTCAAATGGATCACCCTGTGAATTTTTTTCTCTTTGAAATCCTAGAGAAAAACTTAATATTTTTATGTATGTATGTAAGTTCCCAAATGTCAGAATTTCGAAGTTATAGCTATATTTACATTATCTTCGCTGAAGTTCAGACAATACAGATGGCTATGAATGCTACAATAACATCTTTGACGTTTTATTATATGTATTGCAAAGTTTTAAAAGTCGCATGGCTTGTTGTATTGTACGATCTGTTGAATTATCCATATCTTTCACAGGCATAAACTAGGATAGGCATAGGAAATAATCCAGAAGTTTTAAGTCCAAGGATCGAGCAGGCCATACGTGAGCTCCATCTCGACCAATCCAGCGATCTCCTTATACACCTACAATAATAATTTCAAAAAATATATACTTACAAGGAGGTATCATCACTTCATTCACACATTATTAATTGAACGACGTGTTATTGTAGTTATATCCTTTATTTTTATCCGATTAATCATTAGCTTTAAAAACTTATGTCTTGGCATGTACGAGTAGCATACCCACCAGACTACGACATAGAGTTACCAAGAAATTTTCATCATCTTGATTCAATTCTTTGTATGTACCTACATAAATCACAGCATTTAATCTAGGATATTCGAATATATTTCGAAATATCAACATTATTAATAAGTAAGCAACGTTTTGCATTTTATGATAGAAACAGGACAAGGACGAGAGAAAATTTTCTGTAATATTAAATTGATACGCGAAACAGTTTTAGATTCATGCCGGTACCCTTCTATACTTACTAGTCAAACCAAATAAATCTTCCTTTGATCATATAACTTTCATTTGCAATTTTCCTGAGCCAATGGAAATCCACGAATTCAGTGAAAATTTTCAATATAAATGAAACTAAAGCTCTGAATCGCAAAGAATAATTCCAGAATAAAACAAACAGGATGAGTTTAGAAAATATTTCTTCATCTACCTCATGAAAAAAAAAACATCTTTAAAGTTTAATCTGATGGCAATATTAATAAAGGTCTCTCAAACGCTGAAGTATCGACGAGAATACTTACGCGGTTCTTTGAAAGTGAATAGAATATAATGTGTAATGTAATAAGTAATACCTAAATACTTTCAAATTGTGTATTGTTTGGGCTATTAATGATAATTGGTTGTTAAATCACTATGAAAGCACTAATGTGTACAATGTAGATATCCATTTCAACATTTATTTTTGCGATTACTTACATGTTACTGCAGTTTGGAAATTTTATTCGTTTCTAAACAGGATTGTGAACTAAAGAGATCTCAAATTTGGAGGTTTGTAGTTAAGTAGTTACAACATGGACTTTATTTTTTTTTTCATTTATTTTGTTAATGGTACAAATTCATTAAATCAATTAAAATCATTTAGACGGTGAGATCCTGATAGGACATTGAGCCTAGGGTGTATGTACTAGTGTACTACTACGTTTAGAAAGAACATTGCATGGCTCTTGGGCGTAGCCAGCGAGGAGCAGGTGCCCCCGATGGAAGAAAAACAATTAATCGTTATTGAATTTTGTTTATGGAATTCATTAAAATTCTTGAAATAACTATTTCGATATTAAAAAAATATTTTCGCTATTGAAAATAATGAAATTAGGGAAATTTATCATTATTTTATAAAAACCTAAACGATTTTGATTTGCCCCTCTTGGTTTTAATCCTGGGTACGCCCTTGGCATGGCTTGTACATGTTACATTTGATAGCAAGGTAATTTAACTACTTATGACAAAGGATCACAAAGTTACTCGACGGCGACAAATGAGGAGAAGAAAATTATATTTACGAATTGGTTTCATCTTAATAATAAACTGAGACACAGTTGACACCATCATCAATAATTAGGAATGATTGGCAATATTAGTGTTTTAGTTTACATTGAAACGTCAAAATTTTACTAGAATTCAACATTATTGATAGCTTAAAGTGTTTCGGGGTTTATTGAAAAATGAACACAAACCGACTCAGTGCCATCACCTAAGAGAATTCTTTATTGTTGAAAAAAATAATATTCCCAAATACAACTCGTTCTTTTAGTTTCATCAGAATTTTTTTTATTTTCATCACTCAAATTGAAAGAAAAATTATTCAAACAAACAGAATTTAGATAAAATCACTCGTCCTAACGGACTCGTGAGTCGGTTTGTTTGCATATTTTTGCCAAAATAAAAATTATTCGAGGAGATAAAAGAATTATCTATAAAATTTGAAGCACACGTGATATTGTCTTTGATAATTTTCAATACGATGTTTTGTGTGATATGTAGAACAAGAACACTCAAAGTATAGTGCACATGGATGCACCCCAGGTTGCTAAATATTATCGAAAAACAGACTCATATAGTGAATTGTCAACCACAATCAAACTCTCCTCAAATGAAATTTCCATAAGGAATCAAAATTTAGTCATTAGTACTCTAAGACGTTTATTCACATGTTTTATGTGGTCGTAAACGCTGGTCAATGACCCAAGTATCTTATTGATGCTACTCTTTCTTTCTAGGGCAAGCACAATTGCTATAGGATGACAATAAGTTTGATGAAGAATCGAGACAAATTCCGCAGACTGAAGCAGTATTAGGAGAGAAAGCAACATATTTTGTCTTGTGGGTGTTTAAGGTAAGAATGTTGGAATTAAACCATAATTGGATTTCACGCAATTCGGATTCAGCGATATTTCTCACTTGTTCTCGAGATTGACTTTCAAAAACTGATACATTATCATTTGCATAACTAATTATACCCCTGTCCAATTATGTATTATAGTGATATCATTCATGTAAAACAAAAATTGTTGGCCCCAGAACCGTTCCCTGGGGAATACTCTCTTATCTCTACCAAAGCCGCGAGACTCACTTCTCTACCAATCTAAATAACTCTTTGGACCCTACCAGTCAGATAATTCGTACATATATTGTGAGCAGAACCACGAACACCACCACAGGATTAAAATTTAATGGAAAACAGTGTCAAGTTTTTGTTTGAATGCTCTGTATGTCCCCATCTCATAACGATCCTTAACCATTTCGAACTGAAAGCAATAATGAAGTACTAATTACTCTTTCACTTATATACCTTCCGTGTTGACGATCCGAAAATCACTTGATTGATAGTAAAGAAGGAGACAATTTATTATTATATCATAAAGTAATAGACCGACTGATGAGTTGTGTGCAAATACACGGAAGTCATTCGGAGTCGGCTTCGTATGTTTTATGCAGTTCATCATGATGCAGTTGGACTCCGCTGGATTGGAAAAATTACATTTTGATTACTAGGCCACTTTTTCCTATTCAATTATAAATTTCCTTATTGTTGTTGGTTTTTCTCTGGAATTTTAATAGAGTTGTATTGAAAGCCCTTATCACTTGCAACTATCTTAGTCAAGGGCGTAGAAATAGGGGGGTAGTGGGGGTAATTACCCCATCAAGATTTTCAAAATATAAAATTTTAGAAATCTCGCAAAGACGAAGAACGAAAATTTCTCCATCAAATGAACCAATAATAATCATTTTAATTTCCCTTGAATCTACACGTCAGTAAAAAATCGGACTCCTTTACGGTTCATGAGTTTATTATCGCTGAGATGAGTACTTTTATTGCACTACGAGCAAGTCTTTGTCCAAGACTTATTATTTTCCTTTAACAATCCGTTTTCTTGGCATCGCCCTTTATTTGCCATGTGTGATTTTTGCATTCGTCACCGGTAAACACTTACCCGCTGTTTTTAGGTTGTTTTTATCTTCTCGTCACAAAATTTCAATATGTAGTAGAACTGTACTACATATTGAACGGAACTGAGTAATTCGCATCGAAAAATTGTCTGGGCTGTATTGTGTTTCATTCAAATTGCAATTTATTTGTTTTGAATTGACTATATCTACAGGGTGTTCCTAAATTGGAGGTACAAATAAAAATGAGAGATTTCTCGGATCATTTCAAGAAAAAAAAGTCCTATAACATGAGTCCGCAAACGCTTTGTTTTTGAGAAACAAGTGTTAAGGTTGAAGTTTTCTCTTATAGCACCTTCCCTTCACAAGATATTCACTTTGAATAGGCACAGATATTTCAATTCAACGTTTTCATCATGTGTATACTAATTTTAAATGCAGATCTTCAGGGTGAAGTTTCTCTGGAAGGGTGCCCACTTATTTCCTCCAGAATTATTTTTTTGTGAACCACTAGCTCAGGAAAATTTAGAAAGAAACTCTGGTTCAGTACTATACTTTTTGGTTTGTTGTAGTCGTAAATGCAATCGATTTCGAGAAAGAAAATTCAAACAGCTCTCTATAGTTATTCTCAGGAACATCCAAATTATTATGAAGATCCAGTTAGGTAGCTGTGATAAATAAATTAATGATAACTTTTGGTACTTATTTACCAACTCTGTAGCGAATATTAATAAAAATTCGATAAACTGGTTAAGCATCACAAAAAAGTAGGACTACCAGAATCACCCTGTATCTCGAAAATAAAGCGTTTGTGGGCTCATGTTTATGGGCCATTTTATCCTTAAAATTATCCAAGGAATCTCTCATTTTTCTTCGTAACTTCAATTCAGGATCACCCAGTATAAGATAAGAACAATCGAATTTTAATGAAAAAAATTATTTCGAGTAATTTGGTTGAAACTTCTTTTTCTCACATTATAGATATGAGTAAACAATGTGGTCAAAAAATTTTTTTTTCGATTACCTCCCCAAGAAAAAGAAAGATCTACGCCCTTGATCTTAGTAAGTAGTGAGTAAATTAGTGTTTTAACAGAATATAAATAATTTATCGAGCTTTATTTTTAGTGTTTTCATTCGAATCCTCAATATTTCATAGGATCTTGGAGTAAATGCACCCATGGATTTTGGAATTTCATCCATTCTAGATGAGTTGGAGAAGCATAAACATCATAATTGAATAATAAATTATTGTAATTTCGAACGGAAAATTCGTAACTTACAACTTGCAAATAACTTCAGTTTCATAAAAAATTGATATGAATGAGTATATTTATCGGATACCATCTATACTCAGGTGCCAAAAAAAGTAACGAGATGATATTTGGTAACATTTGAAGACTCATTGTTTTCTTATTTTTAGCTCAATTTAATTTAGACTGCAGATAAAATAATCAATTTCAACTTGCAGTCGTGCACATTCAGTCTTTTGTAAAATGCTGGCTCATTAGTCATTGTACAGGATCAATTAGGAGTTTGCTGTTAAACCCTTATTTTAAAAACCCTATGGAATAATTTCGTGGTCAAATTCTTTGACATTGCCAATTTTTATCAAAAAGCATTCCTTTTTAACATTTCGGTTTTTAGTTCATTTCTTCAAGTGCACTTGTTCATTTTTATCGGATACTACCAATATTATCACCTTAAAATTTGGTACTATATGTCGTTGTAATGAATGTGAATAATAATTTATAATTAGTACAGGCTCATTGAAAGGATATTCAACAAATTCCCGGTTCTATCCCAGTAGAGTGAACGCAAACGAAGTCGTTGTCACCCCTCACATTTTATTAGGCATTAAATCCTTCATCCTGGCTTAAGATAAACACCCCAGGGTAGTTGGCACTGTTGATATCCCACGATACAACAAGTAGGTTCCAAGTTCACACGATTAGTACAGGATGTCAAAGGCAATAAAAATGTAGTCGTAAAAACTCTAGGGAGGTTTAAACATAAACAGAGCATAAAAATCTGTTCTATGCGGTGGTCCGCGTCCAACAAAATGGTTTCCAATTTAGGCGGTACCAACGGAACAACCCCATGTCAATAGTACATAACATGGGGTGGAACCAATAATCTAGGTACATAAGGACAATCACTCTGATTGGACGAAAGAAAAAAAATAGACGCTTAGAAAAATTTGGTAGAAGGAGGGTGACGATTATTCAACGATAAAAACAACAGTTTTCAATTCGGTAGTCAGTCAGTCAGAAGTTGGAGTTAGAAGTTAGAGTCAGGGAGTTAGAAGTTAGAGTCAGGGAGTTAGAAGTTCGAGGGTAGAGAGTAAAAGTTCGGGGTTCGGTTGGAAGGAGGGACCAAAAGGGGAATTTGGTTTCGGAGTTCAAGTTCGATTCTTAGTTGAATAAAGTTCAAGTCGGTTTGCGGGAACGGTTGTCAGGAAAGTTACAGATAGGGAATTTGTTGAAAGATTTATTTGAACAGTGATTGTGATATCCAGGGTAAGGACATTTAATTTAATTTTATAAATATTGGTTGATGATTTGTCTCCTCATAAAAAAATTTACCAAAATAGTCCAAGATTGTCGAAGGTTATAAATTTTTTCTTATTTTGTGTCATAGGCTAGTGATGTGCAAAAAATTTATTGATTGTATTTTTTCTCATGAATTATTTCAATATTATTAAACTTTGTTATCTAATAATACTTGGTCTCATTCAGTGAAACACCTCCTAGAAAAGATCAAATATAAGACTTATCCTAGTGCATAAGCCGGACGCACGAAAGGTTCTTTCGTAAAAGAGAAATTGAGTTAATTTCAACATAACTATACTGGCTGGAACTATTAGGAAGCCGCTCTTCTAATAAGTTCCTATTTAAACATTAACACCCAAGAACAGGCCAGTTTATTACAATGGTGACAGCGGTGCGATCTATTTTGATCTTTTTCTGAAAAAAACTCTGAGGACTCACGTTTGGTATTTTTTTTTTGAGTTAATTAATAATACAGATTTATTTCCAGGGGAAATTTGATTCCCAAGTGATTAATAGTTCAGATTTATTTAAGGAAATATTGTTTGGCGAGGAGCAGTAAGAGGATTACGAGATCGGTGTACATGAATTTGTTGTATGCATTGATATAATTTTTTTTATGAGAAAATTTGAGTAGAAATTTTATTCCTTATTATTCTACTAGAAATTTTGTACTAAGAAAATAATTTTGTTTGTTTATACAGGTTAGCTCAGAAAACACTTACAATGTTCCCGACGGTTAGCACTAACTCTACGTCGAATACAAGTAGTTTATCGCAAATTCCATTTAGATACCCTTTAGGAATGATCGCAACAACTTTAGATGATTTTTCAGGCAAGGACTCAACCAGATATTTTGAAATATTTGAGCTTAGGTCAAAATTAGACGGGTGGAGTGAAAATGAGACGTTGACACTGCTTAAATTGAAACTCGTAGGGGACGCGTATAATTTTTTTAAATCCGATATCACGTTGAATTTTTTATCATATGCGGAATTGAAAGTTAGATTTCTTCAGAAATTCACTTCAGTTAGGTTGCCTTGGGAAAATCAATGGAATTTGAATAATTGTTTTCAGAGACAGGACGAAGACGTGTCATCTTTTTGCACTAGATTGCGAACTATAGGGACGGAACTGTTAAGTGAAGATTTGGCCGGAGCAACGAAGGATGAGGAATCGGGTATAAGAAAGAAAAATAGGGACTTCATTTTGAATCAATTCAAAATTGGCTTACGTAAAGACGTTATGAGGGAAGTCGGTATGTTTTTATTACGCGAAGAAAATTTAGATTTGGAAAAAGCGGAGGAACTAGTAAGATTGCAAGAAACGTCTCATAAAATGTTGCAAGGGAGATTATCTACAAGAACTATATCGACAGTTAATTTCGGAGTAATATGTCAATTTTGCGGAGAAGTAGGTCATTCGGCAAAGGAATGTAGAAGTACTTGGGCAAATTGGAGGAACGTTCAACAAAACGTCGAAAAAGGCTGTTATTCTTGTGGCAAACCGGGCCATTTCGCGAGGGAATGTCGGACTTTTGGGAGATCGGAACGAATAAATCAGGTAGTATGTTTTTCCTGCAAACGGACAGGACACTGGTCGAGAGAATGTCCAACGAAAAATTGGAGAGAAACCCAATATCATAATAATCATCATTGTCAAGGGAATAAAGAGTTAAAGATCGGAAATATCAGGAGAGTTTACCTTGATCAAAATAAGTCGGAAGAAATACCGAAAAATGAAATAACGGAAATCCAGGAGAGTGAACCTCGCATTGAGAAGAGGAGCGCGCAAGCGGCCGAAAAAATAAATGACGATATTTTGACAAAATCAAATGAGGTTAGGGAACTTGAGGTGGAGACGCAGTATAGAGACATGGAAAATTCGAAAAGGAGAGAAGTAAGGGTTTGCGGTATTACACGGGAGAATATAACGGATTTCGAGAAACAGGAATCGCCTTTCCGAAAAGTGATGAAATATGAAAAGTTGAGAGACTTTGAGCTCGGGTCAGTTGATTCAGTCGTGAAGGCAAAGAAAAAGCGGAAAAATGATATCACTTCAGAAACAGGGGTTGTCATTCCGGTTCGTTCGGAAGCATTAATACCGGCAGAATTGAAGGGCAATTCGGAAACCAACAACTTATTCGGTGAAACATTGAAAAGTGAAGTTTACGACCGAATGTACGAAAATACTGGGGATGCAAAATCCGCAAGGGTTACGAGGTTTAATAAAAATGTAGTAAACCCTCAGTTCAATGTGGGAGATTTAGTTTATTTGAGTAAAATGAGCGCGAAAAAGGAGTTATCTAACAAATCATCGAAAAACTGGGGTGGGCCGTATAGGGTAACAGAAATAATTGGTCCCGTGACGTGTAGAGTAAGGAAATGCGGAGGAAGAGAGGAACAAGTTGTTCATGTAAATAGAATGAAAACGTACACTGCACGAAGACATGAAATGAAGAAAAAATTAGAAAAACGCGTGAGATCGGGATATACGGACCTGGATACCGATTCAGATGAAGAACGGGAGGAAATAGAAAAATTCCCCCCGGTTTTGATCCCCACTTGGACAAACCAGGATGAGGATCAGGGGGAAAGCGAAGAAGAATCGGTAGAAGAAGTTGAAATTCCTGTTCGACGATGTTCAAATAGAGTAAGACGCCCACCAGATCGATGGGGCTACTACTAACGGCGAAAGACAGCCTCAGATACCGTGAGAACTTTTTTCGTTTTATTGTAGTTTTTTTGGGTTAAGTTTAAGTTAGGATTAATTTAGTTTAATAGAGTAAGATAGGATAACTTCGCGATGGGTAACGTGGGGAAAATCTTAGAGATAGATATGACCTTCAGGAGATGTGAATCGGCTCCTGCCCTTTTCGTAGATTCCAGGGACTCGCTGACTCAGAGAGCGACAACCTGATTAAGGTACCCCTTCTGGGTTTTGGATATTTTAGTTGAATTTAATTGGTATCAATGGTTTTTGTTTGGTTTAAAATATTCTTGAAAGAAAAGAACATTGTGGTCGCTGAAGGACATCCCTCGCCTGCAGTTCAAAAGTGAGCACAATGTTTTATTGTTTAGTAGCAATGGGTGGAATGTTCTATTGGATGTGTAATGTTTTGTGTATTTCATTTTAATTTGATTCTTGTATATTTCAACGAACCTTGTTGAGAGGTTTCTTGTGCCCTGTTGTAATTTATATAGGGAGTACGAGGAAGAAGAAATCAACCGTCTTGAAGAAGGACCAAATCGTAGTTAAGGGAATAACCTTCCTCCCAAAGGTGTGTGTCTATCGCGAATAGTATAGGTGCGGAAGATAACAATTAATTAACGTGATTTTCCGATGTGTCGAAAGCGACAATGAACTACAGTTTGAGTAAAACACCTGAGAAGTATAGAAAGTTGTGTTAAGGAACCAGGCGAAAGGGTTAAGTTAGAGGCTATGGAAGAAGTTGTTCAGTTGTTCATTAGTGAGATGAAGAGAAGAAAGTCAGCGAGAAACTGAGGATGCAGAAGAAGTTTACACAAACCGTAACTTCGTACAAATCCGACCAATATATACACGACGAATACTGAAGAAGACATCAACGATGCCAAGACAATCGTCAAGATTGACACCGTGCAAAACCATCGAACTAGAACAACATTTCATCGTACTTTAACTACACCCTAATGTATGAAGGAGCAGACTACAAGTCTTACGCTCAAGAAGTGAATCGCGAAATACAGACAATATTTGTAATGATAGTGCGAATTTCACGAATTATTGCGTTACATTAAGGACAAGTGACACTTACCTATCCTTGGAGGTTATTCCTGAAACAAAGGTTGGGTCCAGGAGAAAACGAAATATCGTCCTGAATTTTCGAAAACACTAGAGCCGGCATGACGACACCAGTATGTACCACGAAATCCGACAGTGAACTCACAGCACTCCAGGTTGGAGACAGTGAAATGGTCAAGGAAAGAATTTTACAAAAATGATAGATGAATCTTGCCTTTAATTTTAGGTTGTAGATTTTTGTTTTTGTTGTTGAAGATTTTTGAATTCAATATGTAGTAAGGGAAAAGAACATACCACCTTAGTGATAAGAGATTTTTTTTGAGGGATAAATTTTAGATATGTTGATTCACCTTTTTTTTATATATGTTGGAGAATGCTTGATTGCTATTGTATTATTATAGGTATATACTTATTGGATATATGCATGTGTTCGAGGGATGATGAATTTGGATTATTGATGGTAGTAAGGGAAAAGTTATGACAACCGATGTCAAAACTTTTTCAAAGGGGAAAGTAATGTAATGAATGTGAATAATAATTTATAATTAGTACAGGCTCATTGAAAGGATATTCAACAAATTCCCGGTTCTATCCCAGTAGAGTGAACGCAAACGAAGTCGTTGTCACCCCTCACATTTTATTAGGCATTAAATCCTTCATCCTGGCTTAAGATAAACACCCCAGGGTAGTTGGCACTGTTGATATCCCACGATACAACAAGTAGGTTCCAAGTTCACACGATTAGTACAGGATGTCAAAGGCAATAAAAATGTAGTCGTAAAAACTCTAGGGAGGTTTAAACATAAACAGAGCATAAAAATCTGTTCTATGCGGTGGTCCGCGTCCAACAAAATGGTTTCCAATTTAGGCGGTACCAACGGAACAACCCCATGTCAATAGTACATAACATGGGGTGGAACCAATAATCTAGGTACATAAGGACAATCACTCTGATTGGACGAAAGAAAAAAAATAGACGCTTAGAAAAATTTGGTAGAAGGAGGGTGACGATTATTCAACGATAAAAACAACAGTTTTCAATTCGGTAGTCAGTCAGTCAGAAGTTGGAGTTAGAAGTTAGAGTCAGGGAGTTAGAAGTTAGAGTCAGGGAGTTAGAAGTTCGAGGGTAGAGAGTAAAAGTTCGGGGTTCGGTTGGAAGGAGGGACCAAAAGGGGAATTTGGTTTCGGAGTTCAAGTTCGATTCTTAGTTGAATAAAGTTCAAGTCGGTTTGCGGGAACGGTTGTCAGGAAAGTTACAGATAGGGAATTTGTTGAAAGATTTATTTGAACAGTGATTGTGATATCCAGGGTAAGGACATTTAATTTAATTTTATAAATATTGGTTGATGATTTGTCTCCTCATAAAAAAATTTACCAAAATAGTCCAAGATTGTCGAAGGTTATAAATTTTTTCTTATTTTGTGTCATAGGCTAGTGATGTGCAAAAAATTTATTGATTGTATTTTTTCTCATGAATTATTTCAATATTATTAAACTTTGTTATCTAATAATACTTGGTCTCATTCAGTGAAACACCTCCTAGAAAAGATCAAATATAAGACTTATCCTAGTGCATAAGCCGGACGCACGAAAGGTTCTTTCGTAAAAGAGAAATTGAGTTAATTTCAACATAACTATACTGGCTGGAACTATTAGGAAGCCGCTCTTCTAATAAGTTCCTATTTAAACATTAACACCCAAGAACAGGCCAGTTTATTACATCGTACCAAATTTCATATAGTGATAATATTGATTGCTACTCATTGATCCTCCTAGCTTCAGATCAAGATGAAATTCAAAAATGTATTTCTCAGACATTTGGTAATACATAATGATGGAATTGGAAGTTTATTGCCTTTATGGAACTGAATATAATATATTTTTCCAAAAATCCTAGGAATTATGTATCAGAGTTACCGCGTATTCGAAGCCAGCCGCAGCATATCGAACAACTTTTTCAAATACATATTTAGCATATTTTTCTAGACCTGTTGCATTAAATGACGAAACAATAAATCATAGTTCATAATGAGTTTATTGAAAAGCGTTCAGTTCAATATTACTCAAGTTTTACAAACGAACCTACAACAGATAGGTACGAAGCATCTATTAAAATCAATTATAGCCGAAAATTCTTGACCAATTCATCCCAAACAATTATTTGGATTATTTATGATTACAAGGTTTTATTTCATCATGTTCTTTTTTTATGGTTTTATTGATTTGTGAATGTAAATCATATAATATCACCATTCACCTCTGAGTTCAAGACGAATATATTGTAATTTGTAATATAAAATCCCATTTCAAGTAATATCAACTTTCAAGCTTTTTTCGCATTTCCCATTCAATTTTGAGTGAAAAATGTTTGAATCCGAAAAAAGTAACCGTTTTCAAGATAATTGCGTTTTTAGGAATACAAACGTATTACATATCACTTTTAGAAATTATTATAATCCCTTCCTAATTACTGGTCCAAATTACAACTGAATATTCAACCAAAAAAAAATAATGCATGTAAATGCTTTTTTTCACTAAGCTGTTTTCTTGCAGAGGTATGCAGCTAAATGAAAATGTTCTAGGAAAACTCAAATTCAATTTCCTCAAAAGGATTAGAGCAGTTTATGATTTCGAAAGAATTGCTCAATAATTAACTTCTAGAGTCTATTTTTATTTTTAATAAATTGCCATGACATTTTTATGTATGGCTACTGATTTTGTTTTCCAGAATAGACTGATTACCCATTGGAGGATTCCAATGTCATGTTATTCTGCAAGAAAGCAGCTTTGGTGAAAAAATGCATGTGAAAGTGAATTTTTTTTTGTGGTTGAATATCCAGTTGTTATTTGGACCAGTATTGGATTTGTAAAATTAATTTCTGTCCAATAAATTTTTCATCACTAGTATGTTTAGATTCATAAGCGCAATTATCTTGAGAACGATTTCCGTTCCATCAAGTTTACATTTGTCACTCGAAATTGAATGATGAATGCCAAAAATGCGTAATTTTTTTTTATTTTACCAGTGGCGTAAAAATTAGGGGCGAAAACAGACTATAACACCCTCCTTGTACACCACTGGTGGAAAATGAGAATGTTATTTTTTTTCAGAAATTAAGCAACTATTGAATTCAAACATTCTTCAAATCAATAGAAAAATTTTGGAAAATGTGTTATGTGTTATGAATAAAAATTACTTCTAATTTCTATATTCAACACCCTGATGTATATCTGCAACATTCTATATTGAAGAATAAAAATATTAGGAAATTTATTTTACTAGGCGAATTTTCTGTTTCAATTTGGCACCATAGTTTCGTGTCACCCTGTATAATGAAGTTTGATGCATTTTGATGGTTTCCACAAAACATTTATTGTGGTTAGGTATTATTACGATGTGTTCGATTACAGTTCATCATAGATCCACCATAGGTTTTAGACTGAAATGAACGAGGTATTAGGTCGATCAAAATTATACGAAACCTACTGTCAATCTTTCGAATAAAGCGCCACATAGTTTTCACGCAACGCTTAAACAGATCACATACACCTCACTTAGCAACAATTAACTAAATCCACAACCATCAAAAAGCAATAAACCGTCATAAATGTTGAATACACTCTTGTATGATTGAACACCAGATGATCCTCGCAGCATCGAAGCTTGACGGTATATCGGGTGTCCCAAGGTGAGTGGCCTATTAGATTATTATGAAAACTATTGATGGTAAAGATTTCAAATTTTGTGGATAGATATTTGGCCAGTTAAGGTACATTTTTAAAATAATTTTAAATTTCCAGTGTTGCCGGATGTACGACAATTTGGCAACAACTTTGTTATTTTGAATGGGACATCCGGTATTTCTATTTTTTTTATGATACTCCATAAAATATTAAATCTATTCACTCTTACTTTTCCATCCCTATCTTCAACGGTTTTTGAGTTATTAATTATTTTTCGAAATTTTAGATCAAATTGGCGTATTACGAAAATGACTCTAGTTCGCTCAATATTTGAGATTTAAGTCAGAAATTGGTAAATGATGATTTTTTTTGGTCCGTCCTGTATTATTGACAACCATAATTCAAAAGCAGTGACACAAATCAGATCAATATCTAACGACTTGCAAAATTTCTGACTTAAATCTCAAATATTGAGCGAACTAGAGTCATTTTCGTAATACGTTAATTTGATCTAAAATTTCGAAAAATAATTAATAACTCAAAAACCGTTGAAGATAGGGATGGAAAAGTTAGAGTGAATAGATTTAATATTTTATGGAGTATCATAAAAAAATAGAAATACCGGATGTCCCATTCAAAATAACAAAGTTGTTGCCAAATTGTCGTACATCCGGCAACACTGGAAATGTGAAATTATTTTACAAATGTACCTTAACTGGCCAAATATCTATCCACAAAATTTGAAATCTTTACCATCAATAGTTTCCATAATAATCTAATAGGCCACTCACCTTGGGACACCCGATAGATCAGTCACCACAAACCCAGAAAACACTGCGAATTATTCGAATTATTGGGTCAAGAATTATAATCTCTCGAGAATCGCATATCATTCAGCACACTAGGATCGCTACTGGCCAACCGTTCCCCTCCAAGCCACGAAGGACGCGAAGAAAGTAACCAGAATAGCCCCCCTGCCCCCTTGGTTGGTTCCCTCATACCTTCTCTACGCTACGCATCCAAACTATTGGGGGAAATGCAATGCAAAATGCTGAAACCTAGAATTGGTATAAAACGAAAGAATAATGACAGCAACTTCAGTGAACTAGAAGCGTTTAAGCGCATTACACCCCTTAATTTTTGGGGAACCGACATCCAAGATGAAGTGTTGGGCTCTTCTGGTTAGTGTTTATGTTTTAATTCAATTAACAACCAAATAGGATTACGGTGTGATAGTGTGTGATTATTGCTAAAGGAAATACGAGTTTTTGGTGAATTCTGCATCAACTCAATTTTCACTTTTTATCGTATGATATGCCGTTTTTTTCGTCCAGAGTTTACAACTTCCTTCAGGAAATATTTTTAAATGTCCAGCATGTAAAATTATTTTCGCGTTGAAATTACTCAGTTAATACTTATGACTTCAATTCGAACTTCTTAATTTTTAATACATTGAAATCCAAAAGTGTTCACAACTTATTACTTCTCATTCTCTTTTACTAAATCCGAGTGAAACCCAAACAAAATTTTAACAAATTGAAAAAAAAAATCTAATTTTTCACTGAGATTCAGATTGATCCATAAATCATCCAAAAATTCAAAACAATACTCACGAGACTTATTCATTATGTTTTTCTAAACACATTTGATGTCATGTCATCAACTTATAGCAGATTACGGAAGCTATAAACATTTTTTTGTTTGTTTAAGGTGGCCCTTGCATGTATATTCATAGCACCATCTCATAGTGGCCCAGTTAGTCTCACCAGGGTCAAAAGAGGTTTTCATCATGAACCAGAAGGGTACTGGAGTACTAAACTCACATGGAAAACAAAGTGGGTTAAAATCTGGAAAACTGAGAAGAAGTTGATCTGGAAACCTGACTGGAAAAAGATCCAGGTTCCTGTATGGATCGAGAAACAAATTCCAATCTGGAAAGAAATCCAAGTACCTGACTGGAAGATAGTCAAGAAACCAGTCTGGAAAGAAACCCAGGTACCTGCCTGGAAAGAAATCAAAGTGCCAGACTGGATAGAAAAAAAAGTACCAGCTTGGAAAGAAATTCAAGTCCCTGACTGGGTTGAGGTGAAGGTACCTGACTGGAAAGAAATTCAGGTTCCAGATTGGAAAGAGATTCAAGTACCTGACAAGAAACAAATCTGGGTACCAGTATGGAAAGAGATCCAAGTACCAGCATGGAAAGAAATACAAGTTCCGGATTGGAAGAAAAATTACGTACCCGTTCTGGTGAAAGAAGGCATCCCTGGTGAGCACTATTTAGGCAAAGATCCTCATGGCGCTGAATATACTGCACACGACTTATGGAAGAAGAAGCTCATTTGGAAACCTGTTTGGAAGAAGATTTGGAGAACTGAGAAAAAGCAAATCTGGGTACCAGAGAAGAAACTCGAATGGAAACCCGAATGGAAACAAATCTGGCGCACTGAAAAGAAACAAATCTGGCGCACTGAGAAGCAACAAATTTGGAGGACAGAGAAGAAACAAATTTGGAGAACCGAAAAGAAAGAAATTTGGATTCCGAAAAAAGAACAGATCTGGAGAACTGAAAAGAAACAGATCTGGATCCCGAAGAAAGAACAAATCTGGGTAGAAGAAAAAGTACAAATATGGAGGACTGAAAAGAAAGAAGAATGGATTACCAAGAAGGTTCAAATCTGGAAAGATGAATGGAAACAGATATCGGTTCCTGTTTGGAAAGAAATCCAAATTCCAGCGTGGAAACAAATCTCTAAACCAGTGTGGGAGAAGGTGTGGGTCAAAGTAACCCACCACCATGGCCATGGATGGGACTGATTTTGATTGGTCGTTTTGTAAATTTTTTTCTGTAAATATTCCTTCCCTCTTCTCTCAATTCTCTAAGTCTAAGTACAAATGAGTCGAATACAGGTTGCCAGTGAGCTGTAGTTGTAATACAGTAAACTATTGTAAGATATTGATTGTTATTAAATATTTAAGGATGAGCAATAAAATCCGTAAATTAATTTGTTTTACTCAATATATTTGTCCTCCAATTGCTGATGAAGAATGCAAATAATTCTATTTACTTTTCATAACATAGTATCCTCAGTTCGTAATAATATGAAACAGTCAGGCTTACGATGAGGTAATAATAAATAATCATTATGTGAGGATCATTTAGCACCTTCTTGAGGTTCATTAGGAATGAAGAAGACTAATTTAAGTTATTCAGTTTCCTAATTTCTCCATCAAATGAAAAAACTGAAAAGTTATACTTGATTTACTATTCTTTCTTATTCTTCAGACTATCATAATTTTGAGGAATAGTTAATATGTTATGATTGGAAGAAATTGAAGTCATGAGCCAAAACATGGGGCCACTTACACATTGTTTATTTCCGGTACATCGAATACTCAAACAGCAAATCGATTCATAAATATTATCTTCGGGTTTAGAATATAGGGTAATTTATTTCGCGTTTAATAATACAAATAACGATGCAAATTTTGAACGATGAATCTAATGATGGATTATCGGTCCGGCATCTGATAATTGGAATTTTATGGTCTTCATACTATTTTCAGTATTATCATTTCATTCCATGATTCTTATTTGATTATTGCGTGTCGTATTTCAGATATATCAATTTTTAAAATTTGATTCCTGATATTCAGGAGTGGATAAGAATCTATAATTCCAATGTTGAAATTTCAAATTTAAACTGAAAATATTTCATTGGGTTAGACAAAATGTTCAGTTTGCAATCCGGAAAATTTTGAAGACTTAAGGAACAAAAAATAAAATGTTTTTAAATTTTAACACACATATGATTTAAGTTAGTGACTTGTACCTATATAGATTTCAATGGTGAAATAAAGCTACAAACCAATAATAAAGTAGAGGTTTTATATAATCCTATCTTTATATCTGATTGAAAAAAAGTGAATTCCCTGAATTCTGTCCTTCATTGATATCAACGGGGTACAGCAATTGACGACTCTTATACCAAATTTTATTTAAGTAAATAAGTGAATTGCTAATAAGTTTAGTACCCTTAGTACCCTGAAACAAAGTGGTTATGGATACAGTGTTAACTGTTAATACTCGGTTCGTTGCGGGGAGCTCGTCTAAATATTAAATAATAGAAATAATAAACTTGACCACTATGTATTTTCGAACCATTTTAAAGTGAAATTAACTGAAGATATATTCCCAAAAAATTACAATCTATAATCTTTTTGATCGAAATTATGTAATTAATGACAAAAAATGGAAAAGAATTCGAGTAGTTAAGTACTCTCACAATGAAATATTTTAAATGATACAGACAAATAAAGAGTTGAGGAGACTTAAAAAAATGTAATTGTCCCAAAAATGCTGTGAACAAACTTTCATCGCTATTATGAATTATATATAATTTAGATTGTTTATGGAATAATAGTGCTTCCAAATTTACGATGCATTGTTCATGATTCGAACAATTTTCACCTTTTCGGTGGGAATAATGCTAATAATAATTGTCCAAACTAACACTCTCGATGTTAACGAACCACTCATGAAGATACTCTTTGGGAAATATTCACTGGTGTTCTATGTTAGGTCAGTACTACTTTCTCGAAGTTCACTTCGTGATATTCTGACATTACCAACATCAAAGATAATTATGGTATCTATATGACGAGAATATTGAATAGAGATGGGCTTTCATATAGCCATATTTATTTTCTGTTGACTATTAAAGGGAAGGCAATATGATGGTGGCAAATGATGATTTGAACGGAAAATTGATTACATTTTTATTACATAAACTCTACCTATTTCTCTACATGTCTCTTCAATGAAAAATAATATTTTATTTCGATACCCACGAAAAACTGTTAAGAGAGTTTTAAGCTTGAAGGAGAAGTGGAGAAATATTTACAATTCTATAAATCAATGAATGGCAATGATGCGAAATATTTACCCATATTAGGTAAATATTTTACATGCTTACCGTCATCATAGACTAAATCTTTGTGCGAGCCTGTTTAAGGGGCACACAGTCTATTATTTTACCAAAATGATTATATTTTCAAATTTAGGGCCTTGAATGGTTTTAAATGGTGGGTCCTCCTACTCACTACTGTAGAATTTGGAGCTGAAATTAATTATAAATTGATGCGTTTGAGCCGAGCATTGAAAGACAAACGGCCGCAATACGACGAGAGAAATGATAAAGTGATTTTACAGCTTGACAATGCTCAACTCCATATTGCGAAAGTGGTCAAGACATACTTGAAAACGTTGAAATGAGAAACCCTACCCCACCAGACGTATTCTACAGACGTTGCTCTTTCGGACTATCACTTATTTCGATCAATGGCACACGGCCTGGCTGACCAGCACCGGTCTAATGAAGAAGTAAAAAAAAATGGATCGATTCGTGGATCGCTTTAAAAGATGACCAGTTTTTTCAACGCGGGATTCGTACGATGCCCAAAAGATGGGAGAAAGTAGTGGCCAGCTACGCACAATACGTTGATTCATAAATGTATAACCAATTTTTCACCAAAAAGTCAATAAATTTCAAAAAAACAACGGCGGAAGCAAAGTTGTACGCCTCTGTAGTATCTTGAACTTTAGCTTACAGTGCCAGTGATTAAGTTGAACTATCCTGCTCCCGGCTGAGATCGCAGAAAAATTCTACTACAACCAATTCAAAGTTGGAGACTTTGACAATGATAAGTGACGAAAATTTAACGTAATTGAACTGAGGGTGGGATTCTTGTCAACTTTCGGAAGGACTTGAGATAAGCTAAAGACTGAAGACTCTTGAAGAGAACAGAAAAAACAATCAGTATCGCTTAGGGACTCAGATTGACAGGGTTATAATTTTAATTTTTACATCGGCCGCGAGAACCTGAGCAGAACAATTTTTGGATAGTATTAGTGTGTTAGTCAATAAGGTCAAGTCAATTGGAAAATAAAAGAACTCTTAAGTATTTGGATACTAGAAAGAAAGATTTGTTATGACTCTAGGAATTATGGTATCAGGTTAAAAAGAGGTTGAAAAGGAAAGAAAATGAAATAAAAACCGACATGAGTCACCTCAAATTTTCGATTCATTAAACTGATTGGCCGAATCCACATTAGAACCGTGTAACTTTTCAAAATATTCCTCTCCGAAATCGCTTGAAAGCCGGTCTTCTAAGTGTTGAAATAAAACACTACAGACCTGTACGAATCTACTACTACATATATTCTTTTAAGATCTGTGAGAGATTCACTAATTGGTAATAAAATGACTGTGGAAAAACTAATGTGAAAATTAAATGAATACAAATTTAAACCACCACCCAGTAATATCTCTCGTTGTTTGAACAGATCGTTTTGTCACAATATCATCTGTCGGTTTGTAAACTTGAAAACTCTCGAACGGAAAGTCCTAAAAAACTCCAGGGTATGTTTGGATCCCGAATAACGAAGTTACAATCCGACTAGAGGTTCCGTAAATTTAGCTGTTCGAAATATTGTTTTCCTGTTCATTGCAAAAATGCAGAATATATCGAAAAGAAAATTTTCATTCAGATGTAGAATCAAGCTCCGGGAAAATTTCATATTCAACGTGAAACCAGAAACATAAAAAATTCAAAATGCAAATAAAAAAATAAAAATATTTCATCGACCCCTAAACCGATAGAATTGAGATTTTGCGCATTATAGATAGTACTACGAATAATATTAATAATTTTTGCAATATTCTCTTGAAGTGTTAAATTTTCCCGTATATTGAATGTATTATTGTGAAGCATCCAGCTTCCAAAATTAGGTCTCTGCAACCACCATTTTACCATTGGAGGAATTTTTTATGTGGATTGGTTTCAATTCTGCACGAAAATATATAGGCAAAATAAAAAAATTATCTACAAGTGATTTTCCAGCCTAATATGAATATATTACATACCTACATGTGAATTATGACTAATCTTCATGAATTGTCTTTCGCACTTTCGAATTAGTAGAATAAACTTAGACAATAGCAATATTTCATAAGACAAATCGTGAACATTGAATTTAAGTCAAGGTCTCCTTTTGACAAGTGTCACACAAGGTATCTTGAACGTATACGGTCTGTTTATATATTTCGCGGAATTCTTTCACACCTTAAATTAAATTGAGTGAAATTCCAGATTAGCATATTCTGCAAATGTGAATTCAAGAAAATAGAAGACGATTGAGGAACTGTTTCCTCTTACTAAGATTGGCGATCCTGGAACATCCGTGGTTGGATACAATAGCATAACGTACCTAAAATGATTAATATGTTCTCTTCATCTTCCACCATAATTATTTTATCTATTACATTAGCTCATCTCTGAGGCATGAATACGATTTTGAGCAGTGGCGTAACGCCATGTAAGCAATCACAATTAGATGTACGCAATACGGAATGTTTCTATGTCTTATTTTAATTGGGTGGTCCGGTTACACAAAAAATTTTCCACTTATAGCTGTTAGGATACGATGTAATGGTCAACATCTGTGTCAATCGGTAGGTGAGTGAGCTTTAATGTCGTTTGATAGGAGTGTATGTTGAATTTTCAGAATTTCCAGATTCCAGAACATTTTCTACTTTTCTCGAATCCATCATCATTTTATTGGTGGCCATGAAGTTGAACAATTATAATTCGCTTGCTCTTGAACTTACTAACTAATAAATCATTTCGAAAATTCCAAACAGAATATCGAAAAAAATATTTCCAATATATTTAAATGAATTGGCTAAATAGCAAGAGCATAGATTAAGTATGGTCACGGTGTCATTAGGAAATTTGATGTTAACACATTTTTGCATGGCCAGATAATCTGGGTAGTGACACCATTCGATTCAATGTGAAAAATGAGAACTCGATCCTGAACGTATCACGTTGTGTTAAATGAATATTTTCGATCTAACTCTGCAAAGCACTCGTTTTTACTTGATGTTTCACCATTTTTTCTGCGATAAAGATATGTTCTCTAATATTAACATTCACTGTGATTCACGAGTGTTTTATATTACTGATTATTTTCATAACAAGGCCTAATTTTCTAGTGACAAAAGAGTAACTTTTTAATGATGTAGAGAAAACAGATATGATTTCAGCGGCGAAATTTCGGCAAATGTCTTGATATTCAATTCTGATTAAATTCATCGAAATTCAGTTTCTGCGTATGAGCTAGATAAAGCCATATAGGGACTTTTCTTAATATTTTAATCGCAAATTTAATTGCGTTGCTTAGAAGGGATACTTATTTATGAACAGGAGAGCATTTGATCGCCGATAAAAACGATGTACTTTTTTATGCTCTCAAAGTGACCACAAGATATACAGGACATTTTAATATGGAATCTAGTTTATTGTTCTTTAACGTTCGATAAAAACCTTCACAGCTCTAAAAAAAAGTAGCCCATGTTTTTCACACACAATATATTGAATTTGCGATTACATGACTGAAGAATAAGCCGATTTGGTTTCGAAAATTTATTGCATGTAAAAACATTAGATCTATTTTCTACTTATAATTTTTAAGAACCCTTGATTGCTTAGAAATTCAACGAAAACGAACGAGCCTAATTAAAATAAGACAACTAAGGTTATCTAGTACCTTTGTTCAAGTTAAATTGCTGATTGAGTTTTATTTGAGTTGAATTTGATGTTCATTGCCCAACGAGACCCATAGAAAATACAAGGAAAATCACGAAAAAATATTACTTGATATTTTCGTGACCCCAAAACCGACCGAGTTGAATTTTTTGTGTTGATATGAAATAGTAATTTCAATGTTCTAGCAAAATTTCATTTCAGTCATGTTATCAGAACCATTGAAAATTCAAGAGGAACATTGGAAAAGAAATGACTAATATTTCTGATTCGGTTGAGATTTCGCAGGAATATATAGAACCATGTTCGTGTAAAATATTGCATTGATGACCATAGAGAATTCAAATAGAATATCGAAAAACAAAGGACTGTTTGCGGTTTGGACCAAAAATTATCAGAAGATCAGGAACTTGGACATCTCAAATTAATCAAAATTCAAGATTTTCAAATCAAAACCTATATTTCCAATTATTTCAGTCAATTCTACGTATTCAAACAAACCCTATACCAAAAATGAATACTTAAAGATTTATCGAGAACGAACTTGAAATGACGAAAACCCCCAATTTTTAACTGAGTGGAAGTAGTCTGCGACTTCCGGAAACATAGAAAAAAACTTAAATTCAATCTTTCGATAATAACTAAACATGACATTTCATGAATTGGTTTTCAAAATGTCGTCCAGATAGCGATATTAGAATTATGAAAATTCAAGGAGAATGTTTTAGAAAATTGGGGAAAGCACTAACTTGAGGACATAATCTTTTCAGGGTTGGTTAAATCATGCGCCAATTGTGCCCTTAGAAACCACTAAACTTTATGTAGGTACTATATGAAGCCACCAAAGGCGCAATTGACATATGACTGAATGATGCCTCAGAAACTCCTGAATTCACCTTAATGTTTTCCTCAATCCTCATATCAGGGCCGTCGCTAGCCATACTGCCGCCCTAGGCAGAGACCCAATTTGCCTCCGTAAAAGAAGCCAACTGTGAAGGACGCAAAAAATTAATATTTTATGATCGGGGTCTGCCGCCACGACAAAAAGACAAGTGGGCACCCTTGCAGGTTTTGTACTATAAGCAAAAGAGGGAGTAGGAGGGTTATTTAGTGTGGAAACCTCCACAATTTTTTATGAAAAGTATTTAGGAAAAAATATCTATTTTGAGTGTTATTTTTTATGGATTCAGATTTAAATCGAATAGATGATTCAAGAAACGTGGAATGTAATAAATAATGAAAGTCCTCAACTGAATTCTACTGAATAAATGATGAAATATATGAATTGAATCAAAGTTTCAGATTCTCAGACTTCATAAAACGTTCGAACATTTTGTTTTTCTTATAATTAAATAAAACAACCGGATGAATTGAAAAGAAAAATAATCCAGAAACCGCCCCAAGTGGCATTAAAACTCGGCAACGTTTAGTAGAGCGAAAGCTGACAAGCCTGATGAGTGCATGTGTTTTTTAAGCATCAATAACTCGTAAACAGTACTATAAGTAGGGTTGCCAAATGTATATGAGGAAAAAACCGGACAAATTTTTATTTTTTATTAGTTCATATTACAAATTACAAAATATAACAAAAAATTATGAAAAGCTTACAGTCTACTTCTTTATATACTTAGCATTTGACGAGACTGCTTTCAACAAAGATTTATTGCTTGACATAGCATCCTTAAATTCCGTGCAACTAGCATTTATATTGACATAAACACACAATTCATATTTTACAGTGTTTACGTCGAGACGATTTCTTTCGTCAGTCCATAGATTTCCCATAACATTGACATGCGCAATATCTATCTATGTAACTACAAACAATACTGTTGGTTGTCACGCGGTTGCGCTAGATATTGCGCGGTCGCGCCAGATATTGCGCGAAATTTAAAAACCGGACAATCTTCTGTCCGGTTTACTCAGATTTTTTCGAACGGACAAACATGAAAAAAACCGGACTGTCCGGTCGAAAACCGGACATCTGGCAACCCTAACTATAAGGCGATTACGCTACCTGGATATTTATGAGTTTATGAGTATATTGCATAATGGGGCACATTTGATGGTTTTTGATTTGCATTAAATATGTTGTTGATGACCGAATAAATCGCATTCGTTACTTTGAATTTCTATACATTTGATTTTGTTGATCAAGCTTGAAATGCCTCCCTTGAATCTTGGCGCCCTAGGTGACCGCCTACCCTGGCTCCCCCTACCGACGGCCCTGACTCATATTTTCATATGTTCTCGTTGAAATTTCAAGTTGTATTCGAAAAAAAAAGTAAATACTACAAAACTACAAGAACTCAAAAAGGTCAGTGATAGATCGAAATTTTCTTTCTACATTTTTTTCAAACTACCAGTGGTCCAGCAAAATAAAAATTCTGGAGGAAAAAATGGAACTGTTCCATAAAAAATAACACCCTGTAGATTTGCAAAACTATTTAAGATGTTGAGAAGTGCAGCTGATGATATGAGACGAAGAAGAACTAGAAGAAAGACCCTGTATCTCTAAAACAAAGCGTTTGCGGGCTCATTTTTATATTATAGGACATTTCCCCCTCTTTCTTTCTTAAAATTATTCAAAGAGGCAAGAAACTCTCATTTTTTAGGGTACTTCCTATTCGTGCCTTTATACAAATAAAATGATATAAATCTACTTTTCTTCATCTAAACTCAATGTTATTGAAATCCAACTTCCGGAACACCCTTCATTTGATACAACTACCGGATGTACTCCTGGAAAACTTTCTCGATAACATCTCATCAACTCCGTTGTTCCTCATCGAGGTATTGTGCGTACCATTTCGGTACTAACAAACGCTTTTATCTAAATGCAACACTTTTCTCCGCCACTGAATGGCACTCAATCAAATTCCTGCATACTTTCACTTGTTGCGTAATTTCGCAGCCTCCTAGATGAGTCGGTGTACGAGCGAGGTCGTTAGGAAAAAATATGGAATCGTTACTTTCACCGCTCGGTATCGTCCCGTCTGTCAAAAGGCCAGCCACTGCTCCTTGCAAGATCAAGGATATACCTGGTGCTCGGATAGCGGTCCGTGCGTTGTTCCTCCTTCAATGTCACTTTCTAACGGTGAAGTTGGTTTCGAACCAGCTCGCCAAATCGTGGAATTGAGGAGCATAGAGGTGTAAACAGAACCGTATTGTGCGATCAGGGCCGGCGCGAGCAAAGAATTTTTTGGCGCCCCTACTGAAAAAGTATCAATAACATGATCTCCTTCATTTCAGTAATTTTTATTTTTGAATTTCTTTGAAATCACAATAATTGTACCTTTCTGGACATAATTCTAGCAAAATCATCTATAATATCTTCAAAATAAATTTCGCTACTAATTACGTGTTGAATAGAGATTATTGCCAGCCCAGAGAGTATCCCCTGGTGCATCGCAGAGCGCAAATAATTTTTTATAATTTTAAATTTTGAAAAAGAACGTTCTCCGCCGCTAGCTACAGTAACCGGCATTGTAATTAGTATCCGAAGAACAATAACTACGTTAGAATAATTATCGTAAGTTATTGCACAAGTGCATCAAAATTACCGATAATTTTGCATGACAGCGTGTTGTCATAAAAACTGCATCTTTCTCCAAAAATGAAAATGACCGAATGCAGTTTTTCAAAGAAAACACGCTGGAATGCGAAATTATCCGGTCATTTTGATGCACGAGTGTAATTCGGGGGAATATTTCCCGAAAAAACTGTTACATTACTTGTCAAACTGTTTTAGAATGGAATTGCCATAGATTCGAACTATGTGAGATTCATAGAAACTATGCATCTATGAACAGAACAATTATCGCAGTGCTATTTCGCTTCCTACAATGCAATTATCATAGGTAATTGCACAAGTTCATCAAAATTCGGTGTCGGGCTCTTTCTCCAAAAATGAAAATGAACTCATGCAGTTTTTCAAAGAAAACACGCTGGAATGCGAAATTATCCGATCATTTTGATGCACGAGTGTAATTCGGGGGAATATTTCCCGAATAAACTGTTACATCACTTGTCAAACTGATGTAGAATGGAATTGCCATAGATTCGAACTGTGTAAGATACATAGAAACTATGCATCTATATGAACAGAACAATTATCGCAGTGCAGTTTCGCTTCCTACAATGCAATTATCGCTGTAATTTTCGATAATTGTTTTCCATATACATAGAATTTTTGACAGGAGGGAAATATTCACTGTAACTTGCGATAATTGCATTCCATTTACATAGAATTTTAGACTGGAGGGAAATATTCGCTGTAATTTTCAATAATTGCATTCCATTTACATAGAATTTTTGACAGGAGGAAAATATTCAGATAAATTACCCGCCTCCAAATTATTCAGCAACTGGATAGGTGATATTTTGGATTCCAGCGTGCGGCTCAGAAGAAGCAATTCCGTGCTGAGATTTCTGGGCTCAATATAATTTCCTAGTCGTTCGAAGAGTTCATTGTAATTTTGCATTATAAATTCTGAAGATTTTGTATAATGCCGTCGTATGTATATGAATTCAAATAATGATCTATGTTCTTTCAATTGGGGGAAGCGTTCATTCAAAGAATTAACACAAATGTCCAATAAATAATTGAACAAATCAATCTGATTTTTTTTTAGGATGAGTTATCGGTGTATCCCTTCCTTCATATTGAAAAAGCCTTGTTTTTTTATGAATGCGTATTTCTCAGTCAGATTGGAATTCAGGCTCGAAACCATTAGTTCTCAATTTTATATATATATTGTTATAAATCTATAGCAAAAAAACGATGTAGTTCTCAAAGGTGCAAAAAGTCTTGTTTTATTAACTGACTTTGCGCCCTTACGATTTGGTGCCCCGGCAAATGTCCGGTATGCCGGTCCTGGCGGCGGCCCTGATGAAAGCTCCCGGGTTTTCATTAAGAATAATAATAATACTTCACGTGCCTGCTTTTGCAGAAAACTAAAATCGAATGAAACAAAATGTATTTCTATGTATCTACTTACCTGTAGGTATTTTGATTTATTCCTGGATTTCTTCGATGCCGATGAACAATGCGTAAGTATTATATCTGATTTTCACATTCACAAATCACTGCGTACGATCGATGAAAGATTACCTATCACACCACAAGATACGAAGGTCGGTAGGGCATGTAGAGCTTCGAAAACTCATTATGATTAAAAACATGTGTTCCGCTTAAAACATTTGGCATTTTACAGAAACTAGTTCTGAATGCAAAATCATAGAAATTTTCCATATGTTGAATGCGTAAACAACTTCCACATAATTCGAAAACGAAGGTAGTGTTGTTTTTCGCCTTTGTGAAATACATTTCATCCCTCTTTCAATTAGGGTAATTAATAGGCAATGCTGTTTATATTGGTTGGGTTCCGTGTGTTATTTATTAAATTAATTTTGGGAATATGAAAAGGCGGCCACAAACTGGGTTAGTTTGTCGCTCTCGAATAGAGAGACGCCTGAAACATTCGCTTCACTATTTCACCTCTAACGCCGTCCCTGTATGCAACGTTAAAACGGAGATTTTAAATTAGATTAGAAGCATCTTGCCAAGTCCTTCCTTTGTTCTAAAACGCGGAATTGACAACTCTTTGGATTGTTCTCATTTCGTCACATTGTCTTTAATTTCCGAATTTTGAGCCGGGAATCTCTCCTCAAGATTATGTCATCTCCTCAGAGTTATAAACATAGATAGAATGAGCATATGTCATTTTTAGTAGGCAAATTTTGTCCCCAACATGAACTATCAAATTTGGCATGAAGCGCGCGGAAATGAAAACATATCGGTTATACGATATTTCACTCAATTCGCGAGTTTCTCCACAAAGAACGCACTTCTTATGTCCCATAGTGAATCAACTCAAAATATATTGAGATGAATACCTACATATATCAAAAATTCAGAAAACAAACTTCTAGCGCGCCAAACGCAGAGCCGTCGCTAGGGATAAGCAGAGTAGGCGGTCGCTTAGGGCGGCGAAATTCAAGGGCGGCATTTCAAGCTTGATCAACAAAAATCACATGTGTAGATATTCAAAGTATCGAATGAGATTTATTTCGGTCAGCAACAACAGGAAGGACTACCGAAAAATTTAATTAACATCAGAAATCATCAAAGGTGTCGCATTATGCATGATACTCATAAATATTCAGATGTCGCTTTTCTAAACGTTACCGAATTTTATTGCAACTTGGAGTGGTTTCTGGATTATTTTTATTTACAATTCTCCAATCAGAATGTTGATTCTTCAGAACGGAATGCGAAATATACGAGAACCTATTCCATTTTACCATTTCCCACTTATCCTTCTTAAAAAATATTAGTTTTTTATTCATAAATAATGAATGAATATTAAAATATTTTTCATTTTGTATTTCAAATTTACTAGTGCTGGGCGCATTGGAATTCAAAATAATGTTTCATCCTCATGTTCAAGCTTTTTATAAAGTCGAAACTGAGTAGGAGAACCTGAAGTCGCAAAACCCGCTTTAGAGGGACAGCAAATATTGGAAGGCGGCATCATTTACTTCTCCAGGAAATATGGATTCCTGAAACAATGAATTAAATATTTTTTCTTCAGTTTCAAAGAATTCCATGAAATATTTTTTTTTTCAAATTCACTAATCTTTAACATCTTTGCATCTAGAATGTCTGCAACAACTAACGAATTAAAAATGATGGTTCATCCGTATCATCGGATTGTTCTTTCAAATCATATTAAAGAAAACAACATAAAATGTTCAAGCATTTTAAGAAGTCGAAACTCAGCAGAAGAACCTGAAATCTGAATTCAATTATATATCAACATTTATTCATTAGAATTCAATTAAGCAATTTTTATTGTTTATTACACTCAACATTTCCTAAATAATCTATTCGGTTTCAATTTGAAACCATGACACTAGGAGAGCAATAGTTGCCAAACCTTGGATTTCAGCAGGTAGATACAGAAAATAATGAATTTTCTGCATACTATAAATTCGACAATAAGGAAAGATATAGGATTCCAAATATTCAAATTTGCATATTCAATTTGGGGTTGAGTGGAGTAGCTTAAGCTAGACTTCACCCCTATATCATGTATTTTTTTTTCTTGCAATAAAGGCACTATTATTTTTATTAGAATCACTCAAATAAATATATTCCATTCAATATGATATCTACATTCATAATGATATAGTAAGATTGTGGATTTGAAAATAATTCACAATCCGACACAATCCACTACTACACTTTTTGGTTTGTTATACCTAGTTTTATCGTATCTGCTGTCGATTTCGAGAAAAATATTTCAAACAACTCTCTACTAATCCTCAGGAAAATCCGAATTATTATAAAGATCCAGCTAGTAAGCTGTAATGAATGAATTAATTATGAGTTTTGGTACTTATTTACCCACGTTGTAGAACACACTAGAAACACCCTGTATCTCGAAAACAAAGCGTTTTGCGGGCTTATATTCATGGGACTATCTATTCCTGAAATTATCCAAGGAATCTCTCATTTTCCTCCGTAACTCTAATGAAGGAACATCCAGTATTGTTAATAAAAAAAATTATTTCGAGTAATTTGGTTCAAACTTCGTTGTCAAACTTTTTTTCTCACATTACAGATATGAGTAAACGTTGTAGTCAAAAATTTTTTTTCGATTACCCCCTCGAGAAAAAAAAAACATCTACGCTCTTCAAATAACCTTACGGGTAGACGTGAAATTATTCACTATTCGGGAAATAATAATAGTTTCAGATGAACCATAGGTTTTCTGCGAATGATTCTGTCAAAAAAAATTCCATTACGATCCTGATGTCCTGCTCAAATAAATTCTGTTTCATTTTCAACAAGGTGCTAAATATTTGAACGTAGTGAGTAAACCACTGATCAATAAAGCTAGTTTTATAACTTCACAACAATCCTAGAATTGACTTCTGTCTGTAAATGGTAAACGTGGGATAAACATGAATCAGTCTTATATTAGACAGTGAGTTTGAAGACAATCATGGACATAAATATTTATGAGCACATTTTATTATGTGTTACAATGAATCTTGTTCTGTAGTTCTCATTCAGATCACAAATTTTGTTCATGATTTCCAAATATTCACATCTTGGAATTTTCTAAAGGAACATTTTCATTCTAAGGTTTTCTTTAACTTTTTTTTGTGTTGCAGATACCTATAGTCACTAAAGGTACTCATTTAAAATTCAAACTAATTTTTAGTATTTAATGGATTCGGTCCTTACTTGGCGGAAATTCATTATAAATAAAATAAAACGAAGTAATTTCCACTATGTTATTTAATTGTTAGCAACAATTGTTTCGCCACACTGTGGCTTCATCAGGCTACATTTCTGAACTGAATCATCAGTTCAGAAATGTAGCCTGATGAAGCCACAGTGTGGCGAAACAATTGTTGCTAACAATTAAATAACATAGTGGAAATTACTTCGTTTTATTTTATTAATTTTTAGTGTTTCTTATATCTATACCTATAGTAATATGATACAATCTATAATACAATATTCTTATAGTTGCTGTCACTGAATTTTTGATTTTGAATTGGATGAAAAATATAGGAGTAAAATGGGATATTGTGATATATACATTTTCATTGCTCAAAATAATATCACCCAAACAATGTTGGGACTTCATTCAGCGATACATTCACGTGAATTATGTATTGCCTACTTCGCAGGCGAAAAATTTATCGTTCAATTCTACGATATTCAAAATTCCGAACAAATTGAAATTATTCCTGAATGAGTAAGCAACTGTATTTTGCTCTTGTGCAAAGTTTGAGCGTCTTATTTATTAGATTATTTGCAGTTCACCATTTTGTTTATTCATCTCTAGGGTACAATGATCGAACAAATATTTAATCTAGATTACTAATGTTTCTGTTGCCAGAGGTGAGAGGACCAACAATATTTGGTAAAAAAAAGAAAATTAGTTGCAAGAAAAAATGGACAAAATGAAAGATCTTACACATAGAACACGGCAATCTGTGATGAGATGCGAAAGGGAGTGGGGATAGTAAATTACAAATTATAAAAAGCTTCAAACTGTGGGCTGGATTATGATCAAAATTTAAAACTTTGAATATCATTAGTTGATATAAATTACAATATCCAATTCATATCTATTTATTGTTCCTTCGATAAGATTTTTATTAATGCATATAATACACAATATATCGCCAAAATTCTTGGAACCCTCTCGTAATTTGTAAAACTAATATTTATCATGGATGGTTTTTCGTACATTTTTGGAGAGAGTTCACGAGCAAAATGACGTAGGTGCGCCATCTCTTTAAGGATTACGGTGTTTCGTCGCGAGATCGCTGGTGGACTCATCAGTTTGGCTATCCAGCGATTTCTTTTTCTGCCCAAGACACACCCTCTCACACCATCGTGGAGAGGTGACTCTGCACATCACATGTCTTCTTTTTGTATAAGTACTAGAATTTCATTCCCTACGCATCTGCTATAATTTCTCCAATTTCCTACAGTTGTCTGATTGGGAGACTCCCTTCTGCAGGTCACTTTTTTCCTCTATTTGGTTCTTTGAAAGAGGTATTTTTTCTTATCTGTCTTTCTTATTGGAATTTATATTATCTTTCTTAATTCCCTCTCTTCTCTTCTCATGCTCTTTCAGCGTCTATCTCTATTGTCTTCCTTCTTTGTTTGTTAACTTATTCTTCTCTGATTTGTTGGTTGCTTATGTACCAAATGGGGTGCCAACCGCTGTTCTGATTACTGTATTTAGTGTACTTTACAACTGATATTTCTTGTTGGCTTTCGTATTATACCAGGTTACTCCTGAGGCCTGCATACTTAATGCTTTTTATTAGCACTATTTTTTCATTTTCAGCTTGTTTTTTAGGGAAGTTTACTTTTTGGATTCAGCAGCGGTTAGAGTATCCCGTGCAATTGCCTTGCCTTTTTTTGTTTTCTTCTATCTGTTTCTAAAGGTCCTTTTTTCATTCAGAATGATTCACAGATGTTTTGATTCCTTTTTCCATTCAATCGTCTGATTTTCTATTTTGATGTTTCCTGCTTTCTCTTTCTCTAATTGTTCCTTAGAAGTAGTTTGCAACTGTTTTCATCGAATTCACTTTGAATCACCATTTATTGAAATATTCCATCCGTTTACCTAGGTCAATTAATTGTTTCTGGCATTATAAGTAAGTAAATAGCGGTGTCATCTGCAAACAAGGCTTACATCTATTCATTTTTGGTTTGTCTGCCATGTTTAAGTTGAACAGCAGCGGTCCTATCACCGATACTTGGGGAACTCCGGCTTCATTTTCGCTGATCGTCGACCTGGTAATATCGATATCGGGATCGGTATTCTCTCTAAATTTTCTATTTGCCAGGTACGATTGTATTATTCAATTCATCAACTTCATTTTGTATATTTGAACGATCCTTATGGAACTCCGGCTTCTATATCTCTGATCGTTGACCTGGTACTATCGATATTCACCCTAAATTTTCTATTTGCCAGGTACGATTGTATCAACCTCGTAAGTATGATGGGAAATTTCATCAACTTCATTTTGTATATCAGATCACGATGACACATTTTATCAAATGCATTTTCTTTATCCAAAAAAATTGCATTGTAATCTGTAGAGAGGTTCATTTGTTCTTTAATATTTTCCGTTAGTCTTACCAGTTGATGAATCGTTAAATGCTCTTTACGAAACCCAAACTGGTGATCTGGAATTATTTTCTTTTCTTCTACGAAATCTGTCAGTCTTCTATGGAGTAATTTCTCTACCACTTTACTAATTGCCGATAATAGGCTTATGGGTCGATAATTCGTTGGTTTTTTTTTGGTCTTGTTCTTTCTTTCAAATTAATATTGTATCCGCCGTTTTCCATTTGTTTGGATAATATCCTGATTTTAGTATGAATCTTGCTATTTCAACGATTTCATCTCCAGCTTCTCCTGGTAAGTTTTTAATTGCTTGATTGAGTATTCCGTCTATTCCGGGTGCTTCTCAATTTTTAATGTTTTGATAACTTCTTGAATTTCTTCTTCAGTCACTTATACTTGAATCTTCTTCCATTCCATTGTGATCTTCGTCTGTTATATTTCCGTGTATTTCAACTGCTTGGTTGAATTGGTCGTCGTTGATTTTTGGATTCGGCTCAAATTGATGTTCCAGAGATTCTTCAAACATTTCTGTCTTTTCTGTCTGTCTGTTCCGATTTTTTATGTCAAGACCACTGGGCTGTGATCCGATGAGAGATCTATATTGATTTCTATTTCATAATTCGCTGATACATTTATCATTAATGCTATGTTCAGTATACGTCCATCGTACCTGTGGTTTCGTGGATATGAGTGGGATATTCTGACCCTAGTACTAACAGATAACATTTGTCTGCTATAGCTCTAGTTTAGTTCATTGGGGAATTATCTTCCTGCTATTCCAGTCAGGATGCTCCCGCAATTACATTAGGTTTTCATTTTGGAAGAAGTAGTTTATTCTAACCCATTGTTTGGGGATCGGTACACAGAGTAAATGTTTATTTCACCTGCTTTCGTATTCGTTTTAACAGTTACCCCTTTTTCTTCGATATTTGCACTTAGAACTTCTGGTAGTTCGTGATGTACAATTTCTCTTTTCACTAAGACGGCGGTACCACCTCCTTTACATTCATAATTTCTTATTTTAATTGGCTGGCTTGAACTAGGTTTCATCCAAGAGAAGTATATCATTCTTCCAAGAAAGGCTTATTATCATCGTTTTTAATAGATTCTTCTTCAGGTGGCTTTTCCTCTTTGCTTTCTGGGATTTTTTCTCCATCCTTCTTAGCTTCTTCCTTTTTGACATTCATGCTTTTTCTATTTTCTATTATTTTAGTGCTCGCATTTTCTTTAGGTAGTGGAGCATCTTTGTATTTGTTTTTCTGTTTACTAGGGCATAAGGTTGTGAGGATTTTTGATACATTTGATAAATGTCGAAAGATGGTCTCCTCCACAATGCTTTTTCTATTTCGACAAGCACTAGGGGGATAGGATATCCTATCTTTCCTTTCATCCTCTTTATTTTCATAACATTTTCATAAATAAATAAATAAACAAATAACAGGTTAACCCTGATCAGCTAGGTCAATCTGTATTTCTTCTTCGGTGCATTCAAATAATACTCCACGGAGGACAACTTTTAATTTCTTTTCACTTTTTAATCCGAACGTGTGAGATTCTTCATCTCCTCTTAATATTTTATATAGTGCCCTGTAGTCATCTTGGCTTTTGTGTTGGATTTGTTCGTTTCTTCCGTAGTAATTTCCTTATCGTCGTCTATTTCCATCTCATCCTCGCTAGATATTTTGAATGATTTCGACGTTTTTACTGTATTTATCTTTTCTTCTTGGGGGGGCTTTGGGGTATAACTTTATAAAATCCGGGGATTCTTTATGAACCCACCGATGCCTCTCTCAAGAGTGACGCGAAGCAAGCAACGCCACCTTTCGGGCATGCAGAGCCAATAATAAACATTTAATATTTATTTCTTTCATATGTGCTAGACATACAGAAATGTATACAAAAACAATGTGCGTATTTGTATGTGAAGAACTTCATGGCGAAATTGAACACTTACTTTAAAAAAAAATTACGTTTTTACTATGTCTAATAAAATAATTCCTTTTTTTCACGATTCTAAGAATTTTAGAGTTGATATTATTTTCAATTGATTTACGCTATTGAAAGTGAATTCTGAAGTTATGGACATGCCATTTACTGCACGAAATTCACGAATTCAGAGCTGTGTTGTGTAGTTGGTTGTCACAATTCATTTTACAATACAGAATACACTATGAATTATTATTTTTTTTCCGAAAAAGTGGCCCTAGACCGAAAAGAAAGATATGGATTAATAGTGTGAGAAGAGTTTGGTAATACTAATAATAATAATCTTTATAATTTACTAGGAACATACCAATGAAATTGAATGTTCATTTGATTTCCAATAATTTCACTGGCTCCCTATAAATTGAAACAGCAAGCGATGGGTCTGACTGACAAACTACAAACTTCTATTTCTTAAATGATTAAATATTTTTCTCTGAAACTTTAGTATGATTAACTAGAAGCTGACACAAATTACAAATATGAATATATTACTTAGAATACACTGATCTGACTCCATTGCAGAAAAGACATTAAAAAAAATTCTTCTAGGAATGTGCCCTTGTAAGTGAATAATGGGAAGGCTCTTGATGCTGTAATTCTAAATTTCCTCTGCTTTATCCAACTCATTTTTGACCTTATATTGCGGCAAATTCACTGAATTTTGTCTCATTACTTCAGAAATAAAGATCTATAATGTTGTAAAAAGACCAAATTTTATCAAAGCTTCACCTTTTCCTTCAGTTTCTTTGGAAAAATGATTAAAGTTGATCTTTAAAAACCAGAAAGATGCTTGAATTTCTATTGTTCTTCTAAATGAACTCCACAATAATTTATAAAACTACACCCAAAATAACATAACCTGTCTCCAATGTTTTACTATAGTATAGTATTTCCTTATACAATGGTACAACTTTATAACATTGTGCACTCTGCAGTCTAAAAGGGGAGAGGTAGGAATTAGAAAACTAGTGTGAAATAGTTTCGAGATGGTACAGCCAGGGGCGTTCGGAGGACTTTTATTCTATAATTCGCGGCTCTGAGGCCTCTTTATTTCCTTCTTTTTTTTTAATGCTCTCTCAAACGAATAACTTTCAGAGCCAAATACAAAACAGGTTTTATTTTAAGTTTTAGTTTCCTGTAAATTCAAATCAACTCAATATAAAATTGAACCATAACTAACCCTTGTAAAAATAAGGACATATAAGCCAAAAATCAAAGATCTAGATACACATTCTATTGCAGGAATTATTATACAATCAGAAAAAATGCAAAAAAGAAGATAAACTTTGGTTCACCAGGTTTTAAAGGTATAATTAAATTGATTTTTCAAAACTGCCATACACTTCACACTTGACATCTTTTGTTTTTGTTAGTAACTCAAAAAAAAAGAGTAGAATAGTTACGATAGTAAGGGTTGCAATGAAATATGAAAATAAAAAAAAATTTTTCAGTATAAAAGATTTTCAAAATATTGTTTATCTTTTCTGTAGAAATATAACCTATTTTGAAGTTCGGCTCTCACGCTTTGGAAAACTTCAACATGAATTTCTCGGCTTGCTGATGGTCTATCTATGTTCATTATTTTGTTTAGTGGTCAAGGTAAATGAGATGGGGGTTCGTTAGGTACTTACAATTGTGAGCATAATAAAAGATCAGTAAGTTATTTATGTTCTTTTTCTTGTGGTTGCTAGTGAACCATTGAGTGGGTCAGCGAACGTAACCTTCCGAAATAATTAAAAACAAGCTGAATATTTCTGATTCAGAAAAAATATGGAAATGCCAACTCTAGGTATCTTATTATTCTAAAGGATAACTATTCAACTGATCAATGGATTAAATTGAGTAATCTTTTATTAACTCATGGAATATTTGGAATGAATGTTGAGGTTGAAATTATAAAATAATTTGATAGTGCTTTCTTTCCTCTTTCATGGAACAAAAAATTTCCCAAATTATCATAAACCAATTAATTAGTAACAATATTTTCAATAAAATTGGACAGAATTTTATTTTAAAGTTTTTTGTGTTCCATGACCTACTTGCAGCGATTTATGATCTAGAGATTCTACTTATTATATTCGAAAAGATTTTATTATATTGAAAAAAAAATTTAATATTATATGAAAAAATTAGATTTGGTGATGATAGTTTTTATTTACATGAATCAATCATAATGACATTATTTATATATAGTGTATGTACAAATGAGTTTTTTTTATGAAACTACAACGGAACTACAAAACTAGTACTATAATCATTGTAATGTTTTGAACTTTCCGCCATGTCCATGGGACACTAGGTAGCCTGAAACAAAAATTAAAATTAATATAATAAGTACCTAAAAAGGAATAATAATCTTAACAAATTGTTTTTAAATTTGAAAATGAATAAGCTGAACGTCGGATATGATGAAGATTTTCCGTTAAATGAAATTTAAATATAAAAAATACAAGAAATACAATAAATACCTACTTGAAATACTGTGACTAATGGCAGGTACTTGGGTAACATTTAGAAGTGACCAATTTACCACCATCCTCCATGATGAGATTCGATATGCTCGTAATGAGGTTTTTCGATGATGACCTTCTTAACTACTGGGATGTGGACTTCCTTAACATGGTGATGATGCACATGATGTACTTTATAAGGTACGTGAATCACAACATGCTCACTGAAAAAAAAATGAGATTATGTTTAAATTCTATTTACATATGGTGGAGATGACCGAAATTCTCTATTTTATACAGGGTGTTTCAAGTACGACTGCCTTTTAGACGTTTCTGGGTAACGTGATCTATTTGAAATCTGGAAATTTGGAATATGATATTGTTTTTAATTACCTATTCACCTGAAATATTTTCGAATGATCAATTTTTTTCACAAATTTTCGCACAATATTTGAAACACTATGTGATCATATTTTCTCAAATCCAAGAGATGCACGATATTGTTACATCATTCTACTTCGAAAAAGTGAATCGAGTTCACGCATAGGATAATCACAGTAAAAATAATTCACAAAATATAGTGACTCAAATTTTTTTTAATTATGAAGAAAAATAGGCAATCGACCAGGAAACACCCTGTATAGGTGATTTATCATTTTGACATTGTGCTATAGTGTATTTATTTTACTAATGTCTCGATGTCATACCTAGTGTCAATTTGTTACCAATCAAACACTTCTTTTAACTGATTGAAGCTTTCACAAATCTAGGGACATTTCCTCATCCTCATTTATTATATTTTTATGCTTTTCTGTTTTCCAAATGAAATATTTGCAGAAATGTGATGAATTACATTGCGTTAGTTTGTTTACATGATCGAGAAGTTTTGATTCTTTTTGAATTAAGTCTATCAAAGAATGTAAAATTTCGTGAAAAACTTCGTAGCTGATAATTCACGTCAGTACTTTCTCATATTCTTCATATTAAATCCGAAATGTTTTCATCAACGAATACTGTCTACTTCAGACAGTACCTATTTCCTACAGTCATATATTCCAATAATAAGAGAATAGGTTGAAGTGATACCTGTAATCGGTGCAATAATTTTCTCGCTCATGAAATCATATTACCATTGCGTGAACTTGTTAAGTCTTGATCGGTCGATTACAAGCTGGTTTCGAGAGTACACAAAGGGAAAGTATAGCAGGAAATGCAACCAGCCATTAATTGTTCTCATTTATGATCAAAAAACCGAATATTGAAGATTATGCAACCGGACTGACACAATAAACGTTCCTCATTTAGCTTCAATCGTTGAAGTGTAGATATATGATTCATTAATAAAATTCCACATAATTTGTAAATAAAAATCCAATGCATGTATGTATATCGAATCTTAACACTTTGAAGGAGAGAGTGAAAGTTAGTTGACCCATTGGCACCATAATTAACAAACAGAACTAGGTACTTTTGATGAAATCATAATATTTAATAACTGCTATAAATGTTTGATTAACTATTAATCTGCAGTTCTCCCAGAAATTAAATGGTTGAAAGTTTTGAGATTTATGTAAAGGAGAAATTTGACTCGGGTGTTATTTGCAAATGTTTTTTCAGATAATTTGAAGAGGTAGGTATAGTGATTTGTGGAGGACTATTGTGAAAATATGAATTTGTATTTTCATTCATAATGGCTTTGATATATTAGTATGATTACTGATTCTACTGCTACAATGATTCATCATTAAAACAAATGTTTTTTTGTGCGAGGAGGTCAATTTTCACAATAATACATAATTTCCAGTGTAAATTAATTTCCATTATTGAAGTTCCCAAGTAATAGGGTAATAATACCCTAATCTTCTGAATTTTAATTCAAACGAAATCAAATTTCAATATAATGTACTTAATCGAGCATTTTGGAATTAAGTATTTTATATCGATTGCAAGTTTGCATTGAGTTAACAGAATTTTCTGAATTTATATATGTTGAGAGAGCGCATGCAATATAATTTTATTTTAAGCAGAATATAGATACTGCATTTTCGTTTAAATTTATATGAATATCTATGGCAACTTTGAAAGCACATTCACGTTAATGTCATGTCTCGAAATAAGTCGATAAATTACTAAGAAAACTATCTTTCGAGATACATCTTTTATATTAGACTATTGGATCACGAATTTCATAAACCGAAAAATTAGATAGTAGAAATTTTTTTCTCATAGGGTTCAATTCAAGAGAATCGTATTAAAAATTTGAAATCTAAAACCAAGAATAAAGCAAAATATAATAACAATGTGTTTAATGAGTTTTTCACAATTCAATGCCTTTTTGATGTGGAAGATCTACCAATTTAGGTAATTGATTTCTTCAATGTCACTCGGTGTGTAGGAATAGGTAAATGAAATGAAATATTAACAAAGATCAATTTAACGGAAATTAGGAAACTATTGACTCCAAAATATTACTATATTGAAGTTATTTGATTGGAAAGTTAACTTCTACAATTCGAAATTCAAAACATATATTCGGATAAAAATAATTAAAAACACCCTCGCCTCATAAAACTATTTGAAAAACCTTCAAAGAAAGTAATTCTCTTCTCGAAACTTGAACTTCTACTCAATCTTTCGATTCATTTTTTTTACTTACTGTTTATGTCCCCATCCACCTGGTGCAGCAGAGGCGACTGCCAATACAACAGCCAAGAAAGCAAACTGAAAAAAATAAATGTCACTTATTAAAAAAAAATTTTGTTAACACTAAATAATGACAGTTTATTTCATTATGTTTCGTACCGCCCCCGTATGCACGACCATCCGAGATTTTTTCTAGACTTTTACTTACGATGATTCTCATGGAGGTCATGTTGAATGGTGAATATTGGATACACTTAGTCACAGAACACTAGATTAAATGAAGTGATACACTTTCGACCACGAAGTACTACTTTATATATGTGGAATATGGCCATATACCCCACCACTTGGACACCAGTCTTTCTTAACGTCAACTTCGAAGAGATTACATAAAAAGGAAATATAGTATGCATCCCCAGAAGGTGTATTGAATAAATTTGGTAACATTATTCATTACATGTTCAGGGTAATCGATAGTTCAAAGTGATGACACCGAAAAAAAAATTGCACATTATTAAGGAATAGGTATTTGGTTATATTCTTCATCTAATCAGTTGGGCAATAATAGTTATTTATTATACAAAGGAAAAAAGTATTAGATTTTAGCTCGAGGTTATGTTGACAAAAAACCGAGAGCTAAAATCTAATATTTTTCCCGTGTATAATACAATTTTTTTTTCTGTGACAGGAAAAACGACAATTTAATAGTGAAAGAACATATTATTACAATATATTAAAGTCAGAATGTTATCGATATGAAATTTGAATTTTTAAACTAGTAGCTGCAATTAGACATGCGTTGCTAAGGGAAACTTTAAAGTAATCAAATATCTGTCAATTCAATTTTGTGATTTGTTTCAAAAATTGCGAACTCAGTATTAATTGGTTACTAGTTATTTTGTTGATTAATATAAAGTTGAAAAAATGTCTGATTCCGAGTTTTCTCTGACTCCACCGGAGTTGATAGAAGCAGCGCAAGTAGCGTCACGAAAATTATTGCCAGCTAAATCGCGGAAAATGTACGAAACCGCGTATTCAAGATTTATGGAATGGAAAATGAAAAAGACATGCAGTTCTTTCTCGGAGACAGTGTTATTGGCTTATTTTTCGGAACTGGCACAACAACAAAAGTCATCAACAGTGTGGTCGAATTATTATTATTCCTTCATCTTTATGTAGATAAATATATATCCGGGAAAAAAGTACTCACTTTTTTCCCGGGGAAAAAAGTAATTTTGTGAAAAGTCATATTTTGTTACCTGTCAACAGAGATAAAATGTCAAATTTTTTTCCCGTCACAGAAAAAAAATATTAAGTTATGTATGAAATTGCTCACTGACTGTACCACTAGAATAATTTATGAATAACTAATCGTTCAGGCAGGTACTCGTAGTTCCGACAATTCCTATGCCTGTTAAAAAAAATAATTGAGATATACGTGGTTGGCAGTATTGCTTTCAGCTTCACTTCCTTGCTTACCATGTCTTTTAAAGAGTTCAATTTTACCGAATATGTGTAATTTCACATTTTTTCTAAGTATCTACACTCAATCGAGTGTAAGTGGCAACCAGTGGCGGCTTGTGTATTGGACCTATTATTGTGTATTATTCCAAAACCGAAAATTCTCAATTTAATTATTGTAGCAACGTGTTATATTTATTCATCTTAGCCGATACCTGTATATGAACGTACAACATCAGTAATCCGTCATAGCTTTTTCTTCCTGGAGTGTTTGACCTTGACCATAATTTTGAAATTGAAGGATATTTCTCTAAATTCATATTCAATTTATTTTTCAGCATCAGTAACAAAGGGTGTAGGGCGATTCCTTGTCAAAATGAAAATAAAAATTAAATAATCAACATAAATCTTTAAAATTTCAAATATTTCAAATGAATAAATATACGGAATTATAAAATTTTGTAGAATTCGATAATAAAGTTGAAATTTTTTGTTTTTTTCTTCACCAATGGTGATTTTATGTTATCTCCCAAGTTTTTTCTTTTTTTTTTCAATTTGCTCGACATTCACATCATTATTTCAGAAGTGAAATCATACAACTTTCTGTATAAATACATCCATCTGCAGCGATGTTGCCAAATTTTTCTTGCTTCAGGCCTGTACTTTGGATGACTGTAGCATTGCTTTTTTCTCTTTAAATTTACCAGTGAAGTACGCTTGGATTCGTGGATTGAAAAATCGTTGTGAAGTTCTAAAAGGATGGATGTGTTGGAAGGAAGTAGTAGTCTGCTTCCGGCAGTTATAGAGATCTGAAAATATTTTGAGGAAAAAGATCATCATCTCAAACCCTGACATGCCAATTTTCAGCACAAAATTATGATTAGTTTTACATAAACGTCTAATAGGCCATCGCGGTTAATCACCCTGTACATAATTCTATGTTTATATTTATTTCATTTTTTTTTTTTTAACTTCAAATCAGTACAGAGATCGATATCGATTACGACGTGTAACGTGTTGTTGTCAACTCTCATCAAGTCACTTGAAGAAATTCGAATGTTGTTTAGTTTTTTTGATTTTTACAGATTTCCAGTAAAATTTTCGGAATTTTTCTTCTGTAACTACATTCTAGGGAGAATTAGGAAAGTTGAAAAACAATATTAATAATAATAATAATAATATAACTTTATTCGCTCTCAAAAAACATACATAGTAACCCACATAGTAGGCTTAGAGCCCGTCAAATTATAACTGAATCCTAAATACAATTTAATAACAAATGAAGAATTTTACAAACTTATAAATATAAACCCAATGAAACAATAATAATCCAAATAATGATAACTCAAAATTAATCAGCAAATTGAATTTTATCATTCATGAACTCCTCAAAAGCATAATAAGCCCTGGAAATCAAATAATTTTTTAACTTCAGTTTGAGCTTTTTATCACCATCATTTGATCGTTTATGTAGTGGTATTTTATTGAAAATGGAGATAATCTGGTACTCAACATTTTTCTGTAAATAGGAAAATCAAATTTTTGGTGGTCTTGAATCTTAAAGCTTACGTCTTGTATCGAGTTCATGATTTCTACAAAAATCAATAAACAAATCTTTGTTGTCGAGAACAAAAAAAATCTCTTCCAAAATGTAGATTGATGGAAACGTAAGTATCCTATATTAAATGAAAAATGGTTTACATGACGTCATCCTCTACAGTGCAAATATATTGCGTAAGCATTTTTTTTTGTTGAATAAAATGGGTTGAGCGGTTTTCACATGATGCGTTTCCATAGAAAACAGTGCGCTATTTTCATATATGTATACGGATATGTTGATATTTATTTTAAATTCTTTCCACTTTAAATACTATTTCTAACTAATTTTTTTTTATCTTTCATTTTGCTTCAAATTATTACATATTCTCTCGTGAAAGCAAGAAAACCTCTGCTGGGTCAGCTTAATATAGAGGTGATTCAAAAATTCCCAAACATGAACATTTTGAGGTTAGAATTTAGAGTGGAAGATACTTTTTTTTAATCTCGCATTTCGCATCAAATATTCTCTCGAAATTACAAGACAACGTGCAACAGGTCAGCTAAGTGTAGAATTGATTAGAAAATTGTCAACCTTGAACACGTTGGGGTTAGAATTTTGGTTGGAGCAGAACTTTTGAATTTTATGATTCGAGTAGTTTAAGTTTAGAATTTTTTAAATTTGAAGCCTCAATTTTCTGTCTTCAAATTTATGAATTGTGATTTCGAGCTAGGGGGACCAATGCTGAATAACAAATATCATTCTCCAGCAATACAAATATAGTTTCCGAAATTTTTTTCAGAGATTAAGGCTTGAAACTCTGCTACACGAGAATATTTTTCAAATAAAATATAGAACTCAATGAAATGTTGATACTCATTTTATTATATCAAAAATCATGTATTGAAGTTAAAATATGATATTCATTATCAATTGCCTGTTAGGCGGTACGAAGTTCGCCGAGTCAGCTAGTACTTTCATAAAAAAAAGCAGTAATGATTTTTAGTGACCCTCACAGGACTATGTCTAATGATTTAAAATAAAAAAGTGTATTGAAAATCTCTCAATTATTTCAGGAACATCCTCTATAACGTAATTATGATAATGATGAAGATAATTGCTTGTAATCGAGTTATATTATTATATTATATTTTGCCCATATACAGCAGAAGAAGAAAGTGATGTCACATTGAGCTTTAATTCACACGGCTAATGGCCCTGGCAGTCGAAGCCGTCAAACTTAAAACTTAACTTATATTGAAGGAATTGGCGAATCAATCAGAAATAAATCACTATTGATCTACTCTGAGATAAAATCGGCAGGTGTTTGAATACCTATTATTGGTAAAGCACGCGAATTCAATACAGAAAAAATTAAATCAATATCGATACATTAAATTTGTTTCTGTTTCAAAATTCAAAATATAATCAACGTTAATTAAGCATAAATAGATCACAAAATCTGTTTCAGATAAGAATAAATTGAATTTTCTATTAGGAATATATTAATTGGTAATATATAAAGATAAAATGTATCTATCTGTATAGTGTCAAAAAGCGGTTTCTTGTAGAATCGACTGGACCCTCTATTAGGGTTTAACACTGAAAATTTCGATTTTTTCTTGACATAGTATCATTGGGCTCCATTAAAGCTACATTTTAAAATTGTCTTGAAATACACTAGCGGCCGGTTTCTGAAAGGCCAATCAACGTAAAATTCGACTTAAGAGCTGTCAATTCTATGGTCAAACGTCATTACGGTTTAACACTGAAAATTTCGATTTTTTCTTGACATAGTATCATTGGGCTCCATTGAAGCTACATTTGAAAATTGTCTTGAAATACACTAGCGGCCGGTTTCTGAAAGGCCAATCAACGTAAAATTCGACTTAAGAGCTGTCAATTCTATGGTCAAACGTCATTTGGGTCGCTGACCGTTGGTTGGTCAACCGTAAGATTGACTCCTTTTATTTGAATATTCTGCCAGTTAACACATTGGTCGAATATTATACGTCAATTGTACGTTGAGCGTCATTTTGGGTTTCTGAAATGACAAAATCGTCCATCAGAGCAGTTAATTCGATTAACCATGGAACGTTTTTGCACCACGTTTACTCTTATTGATAACTCGCATCCCCAGAGACGCCGTACGGTGCGAACAGAAGAAGCTATTGCTGCTGTAGAGCGTAGCATTGAGGAAGACCCGAATGAGTCTTTCCGCCATCGAGCACAGGAATTGGATCTGTGTCCATCCACTTTATGGAAGATTTTGCGGAAGAATCTTGGTTTGCGTGCTTACAAAATCCAACTCGTGCAAGAATTGAAGCCAAACGATCATCAAGTAAGGCGTAGATTCGTCGAATGGGCCCAAAATGAGATTGCCGTTGTTCCCGATTTTCATAAGCGAAATTGTTTAGCGATGAAGCGCACTTTTGGTTGAATGGCTACGTCAACAATCAAAACTGCCGCATTTGGAGTGAAGCTAATCCTCAAGTGTATGTCGAAACACCGTTACATCCAGAAAAACTGACTGTTTGGTGCGTTTTATGGGCTGGTGGAATCATTCTTCTTCAAAAACGATGATGGCCAGAACGCTACAGTCAATGGTGATCGGTATAGAGCCATAATTACTAATTTTTTCATTCCTAAATTGAACAACCATGATGTCCAGGAGCTGTGGTTCCAACAAGACGGCGCAACATGTCACACAGCTCGTGCCACAATCGATTTATTGAAAGACACGTTTGGTGACCGCCTAATTTCACGTTTTGGACCTGTAAATTGGCCTCCAAGATCTTGTGATTTAACACCGCTAGACTACTTTCTGTGGGGCTATCTAAAGTCATTGGTCTATGCGGATAAACCACAAACCCTTGACCATTTGGAAGACAACATTCGCCGTGTTATTGCCGATATACGGCCACAAATGTTGGAAAAAATAATCGAAAATTGGACTTCCAGATTGGACTACATCCGAGCCAGCCGTGGCGGTCATATGCCAGAAATCATATTTAAAATGCAATGCCACAAGATTATCTTGCGGATGAATAAAATTCATGTCAATCGAATAATCCATCGTTGTTTTATTGCAATTTAAAGTTCTATAGCTCTAAAAAAAACACCCTTCAGATGTTCAAAATGAGACAATTCATTGATGACTTATTCAAAAGTTAATATCGCGCTTATTCCTAGTGGTACCCTCTAAATTCAATTTTCTCATTTGGTAGAGAAGATGATAATATTTGCTATCTAATAAATAAAATCGGCTCATTTTGAACACTCAGAAGAGTTCTTATCAAAAAAATCAGTACTTACCTCCGATTTCTAGTATTCACTTTCAAAATATATTTCAAATGAATACGAAATTAATACGAAGGTAACTTAATGTAACGACTTTTAATGACGCAATAAGGTTTCTCAAAGACCCTAAATGAAAAATCTAAATATCTCAAAAACAGAAATTTTTAAGCAGATGAAACTTCGAACAAATATCGGTTGATTTTTTCCATGAAATCTGAAAATTCAATAAGAAATAGGGTGATCCAAAAGATGAAAAATATGTTCAGTCCTCATTAGGTATTTTTAAATAATTTGAGAATGTAGCTGTAGAGTTCACTGATACTGTTTCGAAAAAAAATTCAAAAATTTCAACGCTTAAACCGCGTCGCGTCTATATATGTAATGGAACAACTTGCATTTTCTGTATCTGAATTATTTTTCTGAACATAGTTCTAAAAATGAAAAATATGTGAAAAGAACAAATTATATTTTGCAGATTATACACTATGATTCATTATTTTTTATGAAGAAAATATCAGTTCCTGGTCGTTCGAATGAAAGGTTCAAGTGCTCTTTGTGAGTAATTATATATTTGATTATAAGGATCATATCGATAACAATGTATCCAAAAATGCATAACAAATAAGTTTCCGGGAAATACTTTTTTTAAATATTACAGATATGAAGAATCACTATAACAGTGAAAAAACTCTTTAATATTTAATATCTTGAACTGACAATCAATCGAAATGACGGAAAGCAACTGTTCAATTCATAGAAGGATTCAACAAAATACTTCCGAATTGATGTATTAATTATTGATGTATTATTATTTGTTTTATTCAATTCATTAATTCTACACATTCCAAAACGTAAGTTATGACAGTTTCATGGGATCAAATTTGTTTTCTCGAACTGTTTCGAAGTTTTAATTTTGGAATAATAAATGAAAACAAATAGTTATTCGTTGGAGATAATTATATTTAGCTTGCCATAATTGAAGTTCACAACAGATCAGATTAAAGAATTTTTCTCAATAGTATTACGACATTTATAATTGATGGTCACTAGATTGAAAATATGGGATCCTCATTAATTGGAATTGTTTTGAGTTCAATACCACAGCGAAGGTTTATATCTACAATTTCCTGAATTACATAAAGATTCATTTCAGGTCTCTCGACAACACATGTAATATGAAACTTTTACCTCCGTAGCGTATTTGTTAGCGACCGAGCCTCATAATCTCGTGAGAAAAATGTTGCAAATATTTTAGGTATAATTTATAGACGAATATGGTAAGTTGTATTCTTTAACACGGGAGTAGGTTTATGAATTTCCTGAATGAATAAATTGAAAACATCTGCAATCTGAATGAATGAATTGTTCCTCATTTCTTACATATTTAGAGGTTTCACTTTCGTACTATTTTTAACTTTGATATCTATAACATTTCGAAGAGAAGTATGTCGAAATGATTTTTTGATGTTTTTTCGATTATGAATGTTATATTTCTATTTTTAATGGAAATTGATATGGAGAAATTCATACTTACACTCATTTCGCTTCATAATGACTTTGTGTCCAATACTTATAATTCACAATTTCTACAATGCAATAATTACAAAATGAGAATAAACCAAACATTGTATTTGAAAGGGTTAAATCATGGCAAAAACAAAGTTTTTAGATCGCGGATCGTTGTTCAGCATGATCATTTGATCAATTATTTTTTGATAGGTAGATATAACATCTCATGTTGAGAGTTGAGACTACTGTTCATTACATAAGTTTGCGGATGTTTGATCAGGTCATCATGCATTTCGGAATCTATAGCAGAATGAATAAATATATTTAGAATTTTTGGACAATGGTTGTGTGACCACAATCTTGTTCTTAATATAAATAAAACACAATGCATGTTCTTCCACAGAGAAAGATCAAGGTTCATTTATCCGAAAACAATTGAAATTTCTGCTGACCACATAAGGCTGGCGAAAATGTTAGATCCCTAGGAATCATCCTTGACAAATAACTTAAATGGGGTCCTCATACTGAAAAACTTAGTTGAAGACTAAATACCGCATGCCATACCTTAATATTCATGCTCAGATCCAAACTGGAGATTCAACATATCAAGCTGATATACCTATTATACTCATTTTCATGCCATTTTTTCCTATGTAATAATTTTCTGGGGACGTTTATCATTTATGAAGGATATTTTCATAATTCAAAAAAAAGCCTTGAGAACCATGTTACAAGTTGGTTACAGAGAATCTTTTAGAAGACAATTGACTCCCTGCAGTTTGTTACATTTTTATTAGATTGATAAAACTGTTTCCAAACATGTTTGGTACTTGTGATCTAGCAGACATAATATGAAAGATATTATTATTATTATTTCTTATTTTTATACATTTTTATTATTCTAAAAATGTAACAAACTACAGGGTGTTACATTCAAACCAATTGCCGCTAGACAATAAGTATTTTTGATAAAATTGTTACTTTAACTAATAAAGAATGCTACTTTATGAGCACACAAAAAAATATTGTATTTTTGTCTACCCTGTACCCATTGGAATCAACATGTGATACAATTTTGGAATCAGCTCAACTAGAGTAATCGGAAAATTGAGACAAAATGGGCGTGTTTCATTTAAAAAAAATGACGGTGACGTCATTACTCGAAAGTCACTCACCATGTTTATTCAATAATTATTTCAAAATACGGTAAAATAAAATCAAAAATCGACGTGTTTCAGTATTATTTCTCAAAATGGTCTGTTAAGCTAAAAATGAATTTGTTCCATACTTTACGAACACAGTGTATACATACTATGCACATAATATATTTCAAAAGAGTTATCTTATGTTAGAGAGATATACCTACAATATTGCAGTTTGGAAAAGGGGGATTCTAAAATAAATGAATTTCCTCGCTTATGAATATTAAAATGAAAGATTTCCATAACTATACAGGGTGTTCAGATTTGTTTCCGACAAACTGAAACGGGTGATAGATCATATCATTTTAAGCAAAAAAGTTCCTATGAACATGGGTCCGGAAATGCTTCGTTTCCGATATACAGGGTGTTAAAGTTGAAAAAATAATTCGCGTTTTCTTGAATATCTTTCGACTCATTCCAAATAATTGCATGAAAGTTGGTACATAGGGTTTTTTTGAGGTGAGAAATTGAAATTTGTGGTCGATTTGGTTGTATTTTCTAGAGGGCGCCACTGGCAATCATTTCGTCCCCTTTGAACCGTAGCAACTTTTCTGTGCTACCCTGTACGTCATTCTGGACTAAAAAAATCGATTCCTCTGACGTTTCTAGTTGAAAAAGGTAAATCTCATTCAAGTTGCTAGGGGCAACCGTTTCAGAGAAAAACGCATTTAAAGCCAAATCCATATTTTTGTAATCTCTAAAACATGTAGACACAAATTTGTAATAAATTTAAATTAAATATTTTTTAGAATTAACAATTTAGAACAAAACAAAATAACATAATAATTTTTAAAGAAGGTGTTCGAAATGTCCACCGTTCTGTTGAATGCACAAATGACATCTTCGAATGATTGATTGTTTTACATTCAACAATTTTTGCGGCAATAGATTTAAAATGGCTATACACAAAGACAGATTTAAAGTGTGTTAGGTTCAGATGTCATTAATTATAATTATAGTTAACTAAGTTAATAGCTTATCAACAAATACAGGAAAATGGTATTGGTTACCAAAGGCCCGAACGAAGCATACAAAGAAGAAATCATCTACAGAGAAATAGGATTTTACAGACCTTCGAAGAAAATAAAGACTCAGTATTCGTAAAGCATCCCAACAACGCAATATTTCAGGAAACAGAATATTCAGAACACTTAAAAACAACAATTACATAGCATACCACTTCTACTTATTAGTGGGCAATAGAAAATCCGCATGCATATCGCCTTAGAAATTTTCAAAATGAATTTAAATTTAATATTTGAATAGGAATAATTTCATGAAAGGATTTCGAAGCAGTCAAAACATATTAAAGAAAACGCGAATTATTTTTTCAACTTTAACACCCTGTATCTCGGAAACGAAGCATTTTCGGACCCATGTTCATAGGAACTTTTTTGCTTAAAATGACCCATTTCTGTTTTTCGGAAACAAATCAGAACACCCTGTATATAGGAAAGTATTGGTTAATTTAGTGAATTTCATTAGCATTTGCCGAAACTAATTGTTCATTGATATTATTCTACTCGTTGAGATGAACCTATTACATTGCTTTCAGCTAATGAATAATCTATTGTCTACCTGGTGAGTATCTTCGCTGATTAAGTACTTATTGGTACGTGAAACAATTAGATTACGAGAGTTCAACTTCAACAGGGTCAAGTGTAAGCTGGCTCGACTTGCTCATTCGAATTCTACTTTGAAAAGGATATGTCACAGGAATCTAAATTAAACACCAAATTGGAAAGTGTATCATTTGGCAATATAATTTAATTATTGAAAAACAGAGACCTGTTGTGAATTTTGAAATTTCCGACATTCCTTTATGGTGAAAGGTGAGATATCGAATTTAGACTTTAAAGAACTATGATCTAGATCAATTCGTTATATGCACCAGTCTAATATGTATCGAGTGTCCCAAATTCGTTGTCTACTGAGGGGATCTCAAAACCCCTTTAAGCTAGAAAAAAAAGAATGCCACATTTTCGAGCTCGATTTTTGAGAAAATTAATTTGGTGAAAACCGCAACCTCATGAATTCAACTGTTTTCAAGCTATAAGAGAAAAATTTACAATAGCGTGAAATGAAGAGTTCTCATAACTTCTTTATGATTGGCGGTATTAACATGGAGCAAAAACATCATATTTCAGTAGAAATCATTGGTGTGATAACTTTTTATTGCAATTGGTTTCGAAGTTATAACACAAACTTGTATTTTTTTCAAATGTAAACCATAACAATTTCTTTAACAAATAAAATCGCTTTTTTTGTCCCTTTTCAAAAATACATATATAACATGATATACAGGGTGGCCACTTTTTCAATGGGATTGTATTGGTAACTTTTAAACCTTAAGAGTTAGGAGGTCGGTCAAATGGAGAAAAAGTTGTATGCATAGAAGCATTATCAAGCAGTTCAAACAAATCGAGATTATCAGGGCCGGTTTTCGAGATATCATAAGAAAAGTAAAGTATGTCATTTTGATTTTTCTTCTTTTCCCACTTTATTTCAAATATTATAAAAAAATGTTACAGGAATTTTTTATTCGACAGTAAATTATTCTCAATTTGACGTAATCAGATTTCGTATCCAACGTTTCGTACTCTCTGGGCCACCCTCAACCTCATTTTTTTCAATACGGACCTGCATATTTTATGACATTTCTCGAAATAACTTTTAACGCTGAATTCAACGATATATCATACAATGTCATTCAAAGTTGATTTTCAGGAGATTTTGACCCTCATCCAAAATTAATGGTGTGTATGTAAGAAAAAACAAGTCTATTAACGATATCAATGTTCTGATCCAAATTTCAATCGAACCCAGAAAAAAAATCGAGAACTGAGGCCAGTCAATGGAATTTTTCAAAAACTGCTCTTAATAAAATAGTCAAGAGACGCGAATACAATGATTTTAAATTCGAATACCAAGCCTTGCAAAAATTATATCGTAATGCTCTCAAAATAAATTTCGATTCTGTAATTTGTTTCAACGGAACAAATGACAAATACAACAATAGTGATACCTCGCGAGAAAATTGAGGTTTGGAAGGTATTCAAGGAGACCAAACAAGCAAGTGTATAAGAAGTATGGGCTCCAGAACCGTAAAGTGCATTTTACAAAATGGTGGACATTTCGAACACTTACTTCATTAATTTTCATTTACTTTCGAATAATCATTTGATTTTTCTTTCATTAAATGAAAGAAGAACCAACAAACCAGTATACTGGTTTCTTACTTTGATTCTAATATGTTCCATTTAGTTCAAGATGAGTAAGTTGATTTTTTTATCGAAATTTATTGCATATTGCATGTTGTTAATTAAACTAAATGATGGTAATACAGATCCGACCCGAAGAAAATTGGATAAGGGTCAAAATCACCTGAAAATCTACTTTGAATGACATTGTATGATATATCGTTTAATTCAGCGTTAAAAGTTATTCCGAAAAATGTCATAAAATTTGCAGGTCCGTATTGAAAAAAATGAGGTTGAGGGTGGCCCAGAGAGTACGAAACGTTGGATACGAAATCTGATTACGTCAAATTGAGGATAATTTACTGTCAAATAAAAAATTCCTGTGACATTTTTTGATGATATTTGAAATAAAGTGGGAAAAAAAGAAAAATCAAAATGACATAATTTACTTTTCTTATGATATCTCGAAAACCGGCCCTGATAATCTCGATTTGTTTGAACTGCTTGATAATGCTTCTATGCATGCAACTTTTTGTCCATTTGACCGACCTTCTAACTCTTATGGTTTAAAAGTTACCAATACAATCCCATTGAAAAAGTGGCCACCCTGTATAAATTTATAATGAATTGTAAAAATCGTCAAAAGTTTCACACGGCAAATCAAGTACTTATCTATAATTATCTGTGAACTTTAGATGATTAAAATATTCGGTGGCCACCAAGATTTAACAACTTTATATTTTTTTCAACATTTTAAAATTGATGAATGTTGTTATTTGAACGTGACCAAAGGAAAAAAGTCAAATTCATAACTTGATGGCCACCGAATATATTAATTGTCTGAAGTTCACATATAATTAGAGATAGGCACTAAGTTGATGAAAAATATACGGATTCTTCACTTTTACTATGTACCTATGCATTCTACCTAGATTCTAGATCGCTTGAAATAATTTGTTCGCTCCTCTTCGTGAGTAGAAAAAAAATTCAAGAATAGAGATCTGTTTCTTTTTTCAATAATTTTTGAATATTCAACTTCTACTAACACATAGAAAGTTTCAGTATAAAAATAGAGAGCTAACAAAATTCGAATTTTGTATGACCGAGCAATCCCCGCATTTGTAGGCAACTTCGTCTGCATCAGGAAGTATTTTTGTAGGACGTGTTCAATCATGATACTTGATAGAGAAATAATAATAATATTAATAGAAGAAAATAAAATAAAACACTTGACTTGAAGTTTCACAATTTTTAATAAAATATTTGAATCTTGTTGACATTCATGTTTCGGGTTTCATCACATTCTCAGTTTTGAGAAACGTTATATCAGAGAATATCACCGTCAAGAAACATTTATAAAATTTTACTTGTTGTGTTATATTCTTGAAATTTTATTGTTTATTTCTTAGTTTCAGCTGACCTGATGATGGCCTAGTGCCGAAATCGATGTTTTTATACCGAATTTCACGTAAATAGCTTTTTATCAGGAAAACCTTTTTCCTACTAGCGTTTCGAAAGTATTACTTTCCACACGCATTGACGTTTGGAATGTAGTACTTTTCCAAATTCGTACGGAAAAAAGCCCTGCTATTCACTTTCCGCACACATATGCGAACGGAAAGTGAGCAAGGGTTTTTTCCACACGCAAATATTAAAGAGTCTAATCAATCATAAAATTTTGACATGTCCTTATGCGCCAATCATAAAATACAAATGTTTCTCTATGCGGCTGAGCGCACAAAAATATAATTTCTTATAACATCAGTCAAATCAAAACTAAAACTCTTTGTGAAAGTGATTCATTTAGGCTAGTAAGAAAAAATATTGTTCCTAACTCATGTGGAAAGTGCCTTTTCCGCACTCGACAACTGCAGTCTCTTGCGGAAAAGTATCACTTTCCACATTTGTTAGGAGAATAACTATTTCCTACTAGCGTTTCGAAAGTATTACTTTCCACACGCATTGACGTTTAGAAAGTAATACTTTTCCAAATTTCTGCGCAAAGAAGCCCTGCTATTCTCTTTCCGCACGCATATGCGAACAGAAAGTAAGCAAGGGTTTTCTCCACACGCAAACATTAAAGAGTCGAATCAATCATAAAATTTTGACATGTCATAAAATGCAAATGTTTCTCTATGCGGCTGAGTGCACAAAAAAATAATTTCTTATAACGTCAGTCAAATCAAAACGAAAACTCTCTGTAAAGGTGATTCATTTACGCTAGTAAGAAAAAATATTGTTCCTAACTCATGAGGAAAGTGCTTTTTCCGCACTCGACAGTCTCTTGCGGAAAGTATCACTTTCCACACAGGAAAATAACTATTTATGGCGGAGAGCCTAAAATCACATTGCACAATTTCGAATATTATTTGGGGTAAAACCCAATAGATGCCACGGTGGGATAAATGCCACATTTTTAAAAACCTAACTTTACAAACTCTTGACAGAAAATGAATATTATAAGTGGTGCCATAGTCACCCTAGACCTGATAGACTAAGAGCCAGAGGCCGGCAGAAAATACATATTTTAGGAAAACCCAAAATTCCTTCAGTGAGTCTGTTGTACCTACCGACCATGAAATGGGGGTTAGCTGAGCAGTTGCGGTGTCCTCAGCTGTAGCTGACAGGTGGGAAAAATTCATGAAAAAAATAGTTATTTATAATACAAGTGCAGAAGGCATTGATATTCTTCCACGAGTTCAAAATTCAAAAACGAGCCACGAAGTGGCGAGTTTTGGAATGAACGAGTGGTAGAATGAGCCTTCTGTACGAGTATTATACATTATTTTCTCTAATTCATTGCATTTTCATTGAAATTAATGAAATATTTCCAAAAATATAATTTAGTGACTTTTGCATTGAAAAATGTTGGTTGGCAGAACTGATTTCTTTAAGGCAAATTGATGAATTGACAGATAAAGCCGTGGCAGAAAGTTCGGAGTACCAACATAGAATAATGAAATATAACCATGAAAACTGTGCGTTTCTGATATATTCTCGCCGATTTTGTTCTACAAGATGTGGAAGAATGAACGGAATAACCACAGAATTAGAGAAACATATTTTATGAAAGCTGCCGATTCAATATGTCAAAATACACTCTTACAGCTATTCAAAAACGAAACGGCAGATGATTATCGCGGTGCTGAAGAGGCAGAAATTTTCAAAATAAAAAAAAATTTAAACGTATTCTCGATTATCTGGAAAATGGAACATTCTATAAGAAAAAATCAAGAGACCTTTTTTTCATTGAAAACCTGTTGATATCAGAAATGAAATAATTTTTCCTAAAAAATGACAGTGGTGTAGATTTTCAATAGGAAAAGGATCATCGCACCCCAATATCTTCGCTACTGGATAATTTTGACGGAAGATACTCTCCTTATTCGAAATATCACATTATCTAGACCTCAATACCTAAAAATCACAACAATAAATAAAACGCGAAATAAATACCTCTGTAATTTTTTATGTTTATTTTGAATGAACATTATTATTAATATTATTAATATCACAAGAGTTATAAGTAAAAAACTATTTTTTTTCAAACTTCAACACCCTGTATCTCTAAAACGAAGCTTGTTAGGATATATATTTATATGAACTTTTTTCATAAAAACAGTTGTTTTATCCGACGCCAAAGTTATTGCACTGAAATCTGGACAAACCTGAATTATTAAACTCGCGGGGAAACAGATTTTCTTTTTCTTGTCTGCCAGGTCGAAGGAACCGACGAACCGGTCTGTCCTTAGAAATAGAAGCTTCTGAAATTTCAAAGAATTATAAACCTAAATTTTTAGTTCCATAAAATACGTCTAAAAAATTTTATTTCGTTTTGAAAATTTCTGCCACCACTTCAATAATCGTCTGCCGTTTCGTTTCTGAATAGCTATAAGAGTGTATTTTGACATATTAAATAGGCAGCTTTCCTGAAATATGTTTTTGTTCATGAAATTTTCCACACAGAAGAAAATCTGTTTCCCGCGAGTATAAAAATGGAGGTTTGTCCAGAGTTTAGTTCAATAACTTTGGCGTCGGATAGAATAACTGTTTTTATATATTCTATCCTAACAAGCTTCGTTTTGGAGATACAGGGTGTTAAAGTTTGAAAAAAAAAATAGTTTTTTACTTATAACTCTTGTAATATTCCATTCATTGATTTTCAGGAATTGAGCTCTAGTTGAGGTGATGTTCCTAATTAGGAGAGTGTCTTCGGTCAAAATTTTCCAGTGACGTAGATATAGGGGAGCGATGATCCTTTTCCTATTGAAAATCTACAGCACTGTCATTTTCAAGGGAGAATTATTTCATTTCCAAAACAACAGGTTTTTACTGAAAAATGTCTCCTGATTTTTTTTCATAGAATGTACAATTTTTTAAATAATCGAGAATAGGTTTTAAAATTTTTTTTTTTTCATTTTGATAACTTCTACCACCACTTCGGCACCTCGATTATCGTCTGCCGTTTCGTTTTTGAATAGCTATAAGAGTGTATTTTGACATATTGAAATATGTTTTTATTTCAAGAAATTTTCCCACCTGTCGCTCTTCACTACAGCTGAGGGAGGCCACCTCAACCGCGCTTAGCTGACCCCCATTTCATGGTCGATAGGTACAACAGACTCACTGACGAAATTTTGGGCTTTCCTAAAATTTGTGTGTCTGTATGAAAATCTCCACAGCGAACTTCACGATAACGTGAAATTTTACAATTTTTTATTTGCCTTGTATAACTTTCGAATTAGTAATTAATTCCGTTATATTACTTGTAACGTCGATAAACAAGTTGCATTCAATGTCCAATGGTTGCTTTTTATTTTTAATTCATATGAAAAATGCTTGGTCATCTATTCCTATCCAAAAGGATAGATGCCATGATTTTTCAAGGGATATATGCTCTTAGAGGCATCAAAAAAGTTTTCCACAAAAAGCAAAATTTGTAAAATCTGCAATTGCAAGCTCAAAAAAAGCTTGTTAGGATATATATTTATATGAACTTTTTTCATGAAAACAGTTGTTTTATCCGACGCCAAAGTTATTGAACTGAAATCTGGACAAACCTGAATAATTAAACTCGCGGGGGAAACAGATTTTTCCTACAACTGCTATGAAATGTAGCGTATTCTTCACAGCTTACTCAATTTCAAAATTATGTATTGCTCATACTGTTGGAAATATTATTCCCCACTGCACTTTGCCCACACCTCGCTTGGTAGACCAATGAAATTGCGCTTTTGAGTCATTGCTATGGAAACGCAATAAATTAGCAGATACTGTCAACGAAGGCCATTTTGATTTGAATCAAGTCCATTACTTGAATTATTGAAATTTTTGCAGTTGTAGGAAAAGTCATCATCAAAAAAGTTTTCCACAAAAAGCAAAATTTGTAAAATCTGCAATTGCAAGCTCAAAAAAAACCAAAGTATTTCATCTTAAATGATAAGACTAGTTACAGTCACAGAATAGTTATTTATAATACAAGTGCAGAAGGCATTGATATTCTTCCACGAGTTCAAAATTCAAAAACGAGCCACGAAGTGGCGAGTTTTGGAATGAACGAGTGGTAGAATGAGCCTTCTGTACGAGTATTATACATTATTTTCTCTAATTCATTGCATTTTCATTGAAATTAATGAAATATTTCCATAAATATATTTTAGTTATTTTTGCATTGAAAAATGTTGGTTGGCAGAACTAATTTCTTTAAGGCAAATTGATGAATTGACAGATAAAGCCGTGGCGGAAAGTTCGGAGTACCAACATAGAATAATAAAATATAACCATGAAAACTGTGCGTTTCTGATATATTCTCGCACGATTTTGTTCTACAAGATGTGGAAGAATGAACGGAATAACCACAGAATTAGAGAAATTAATAATATGAAATCAATATTTTCAAAATTATGAAGAGGGGCATCTTCCCGGGTTTTACCGTATCTAAGTAAGAGATTCCTCTATTTCAAAGATCAGATTATATAATTGTTGTTCAATAACGTCAGTTTTTTTCTATGAGGAATGTGAATGGATAAACAAAGTGATATAGAACTTTCATTTTTTTTTGTGAAATGATTTATTGAGTTTTTCAAATATATAATTGTGCTTTGGTGCGGTAAAATAAACTTAACACCAATTTATGAAGAATGTTGTGTAGATTGGGTTATAAAATCATCAAAAAAAAAAGTTTTTGTAGAGTAGGTAATTGTGCGAGAATAGTTTGAATGGAATTCAAAAATTCTCCCTCTATCATTAATAATCTGTTTATGATTATTCTAGTAGCTAGGTATTATTGTTATATCACGTGATCGAAAAAAATTAATTAATAAAGACTTCTAGTAGGACAGATTCTTGCTCAATAAAGTCGAAAATTGCACACCACCCAGTGGGGTCTTTTGCCTTTACCTACTCTTTGATAGTTCACAATATTTTGGAAGGATATTATTAATTTCTTAGTTATCTTGTCGAATCAGCTATATTTCTTTTCAAAATTTTCTGATATAGTTACATCACTAATTCTCGTAAGGTAATATTTTTTTATTTTAAAAAACTATAAATTTATACATGTAAGGAGAAGTTTGATTATGTGTGGATAGTCTGGTCAAATCTTCCGATGTTTATGATAGGAAACAGTAACAATAACAAAGTCCTCACAGAAAACTATCGGTTTCTCGTACAAGTTCTAAACTGGGAGATCTCACAGACAACTAGGACAATCAGGAATTAGGAAAGAAATCATTGAACAATGGATAATATTCCAAATCCTTCCTAAATAGCGCTGAATGTGGAAATTTTATTAATATCAAGTTATCCTTCTACTTGGTCTTTATACAATTGTTGAATCAATACTATTTCATTTTCATTCATAAATATTTTTTTCTAAGGTGTTTTTATGTTTCTTCATTTTACTCAAACTAAATCTACTGAAATTTCAGCATCTGAACTTCGTCACTAGTTCATCGTATTTTATTGTGGAAGTTGATTCATAATCATGGCATCTGAACTCTGTATTCTTTAAAATTTTCAAATAGGGGGCAGCTTGATGATTTTATGCTTCACTCTTAAAGGTCTCGCTTTTTTCCTTTTGTGGTGAACTTTTGTGATCTTCTGGCTCGGACTTGACAAATAGTCATTCGCTATCTTGTACGAATCAAAATCGAAATCGTCTTCGTCTAAGGGATGGTATGAATCTGCTTGATGGTACTCCAACGCAGAATCTTCAATTTCTCCGTAACTGGAGGATTTGTGGTGTGTACTGTGATGATGATGTGACACCACTGGAACAATCTTCTCTTTCTCATGAATGTAGTGATGATGCTCTGGTACTTTAACGATTTTTGTGTGATATATTGTTTTTATCCTTGTTGGAACGTGGATTCGATGGTATTCTCTGTGAAAAAAAGAATGTATTATTTCGCTTTTCAAATTTATGAGTACCAATATGGAAAAAATAAGGACATCAATGACGTAAAGTCAGGAGCTTTCGTGTTCTGATTGCACTCTCGGAGACCAAATATGTCTGTATACAGTTATTGGTTTCCAAGGGCGCACTTCGCGCATGAATAAATGAACCCATAAAATTTACTGACTTCATGTAAGTGTTTTCCTATTTTTGTTCATCATTTCTTTTATTGAAGTAGAATATTTCATTTTACAGTGGACTCTCGTTAAGTCGAATCACCAAGGCCGAGATTTCTCCTCGAGTTAAGCTAGGTTGACATGGCAAGTGGATCACAGCTGTGGTTCAAGAATACATGGAAAACGACCCGTGTCAACGGAAGAATCGTGCGAATATTCACGAAATGAACGATTTATCCTAGTTGACACGGGTAGTGAAGCACAGGCGAGGTTAGTTATGTGTAGAGATCGACTCGTGTCAACGGAGGAGTTGTGAAACTATTCTCGAAACGGACGGTTTCGCAGCCGGCACGAACGTAAAATGGGATATCAAACATGTTAGATATTTAACGTGTTTCGTGGTCTTTGAGCGACCATAGTGGAAGAAGACAAGGGTTATTTTCGATTTTTTTTTACTGAATTGTGCTGTACTAGGTTTGTGATACTTTGTAACTTTTTTTTTGTTACATACGACTTTTAAACTATTTCCCAAAATATGTTTATTCGGTTTCAACGGATGAAATAAATTTTCAGTACATATACTAAATATCACAAAATTCAATTGAAAGCCAGGCCAGCACCGAAGTCATAAATTTTTTGTCTTTCACAGGAATACTCAAAAATTAGAAAAAAAACTCATCCCAGCACATCTGTATTTCGATTTTGTGCTGCACTTATGGAAAGTTGTGCCCTTGACATTTTCGTGAAAAAAAAATTGAAGAAAGTTAGTCGTGCACTTTTTTCTTCGGCCAAAATTGCTTCAGATACTTTTGCTACATTTGTTGCTTTGTTCTGGTCAGATTTTCAGAAATAACTCTCTACTTTTTCTTCAAAGGAAGGTAATCAGTAAATTGTTTGAAAATCTGACAGACATTAGTCAGCTGAAATATATAGCCCAACTATACAGGGTGAATCTTTGCTTGTACATGCCCGATTCCATTCCATATGCGAGATATAACTAAAAATTATTTTTTTTTATGGATTTCCAACAGCCCATATCTTTTCAACCGAGCCGATTCGGAAAAATTGGTAAAGGAAAAAGGTATTTCCTTTGACGTCAGGAATGGCGATCTGCAAATTTCGAATTTAATTCTACTGATAAGTTTATCGCACATTGAAATTCCACTCATAAGGCAACGTTTAGTGATCACCCTGTATGACAGTGCCAAAAATGATTTTTGAATTGTCTCTATGAATTAATTATTTGTGGTTACGAATTCGAGATAAAATCATAAAGCACATACAGGGTGATCCAATATTTCCAAAAATAGAAAAAGTCCGGATCTGATTTGTTCTCGATTTCAGAAATATTAAAGGAAGGCGATAGTAGAGTGACTACACTTCATAATTTGAAATTATCCTGTCGATCAGTTAAAGAGTTATTGAACTATGAAATTTCACTTATAAGGTTAACATCACCCTGTATATAGCAAACGGCGATCTTGATACGAGTCCTTCATGATGACCTCTATTTATGCATCCATTTGTCGCATTGTTCCCGGGATACCCTGTCTATAGCCTAACTATAAAAAAATATTCTCAGACGAAAATTTTTGTGAAAATATTAACGGCAAGAGAAAACGAAAAAGCGAGATTCCTCGGATAAAAACAGTCCTATGAAAATAGACCCACAAACGTTTTGCGATTGATCAACAAAAATCACATGTTTAGAAATTCGGAATGAGATTTAATTCGGTCATAAACAACAGGCAGAAATACCGACAAAGTTAATTCCCATCAAAAAGGAGCCGCATCATAGTCATAAATATCTAGATTGACGCAGAAAGACATGTGCTGTCATCAGGGCTGGTCGGCATCCCTTTGTGCTGACGAAGAAACAACATACATTTGCCAAATAGGTTATGCCCCGGTGCACACATCCGACTTTTGCAGTTGCGACATCGTTGCGGTGTCGTACGCTAGTGTGCATGCTCCCATTTGATTCTTTGTATCACAGCCCGCATGATGGCAGTTACGACGCCGCAACGGCACGGCGGGTAGTGTGCAATGTGTGCATGCTCCCATTCGATTCTTTGTACCACAGGCCGCAAGTACGACACCCCAACGGTGTCGGAACTGCAAAAGTCGGATGTGTGCACCGGGCCTATGGCGATACGAATAAGCCCCGGTGCACACATCCGACATTTGCAGTTGCGACACCGTTGCTGTGTCGTACTTGCGGCCTGTGGTAAAAAGAATCAAATGGGAGCATGCACACTACCCGCCGTGCCGTTGCAACGTCGTAACTGCCATCATACGATCGTTTTTTCGTAGCATGTCCCTCTAGGCCGTAACTGGGCCGCAGTCGTACATGCGATCTCTTAGTACTCTTTTCTATATTGGCCTGTGTACACATACGACTTTTGTCGTGAGTTCGCACAATGGCAGAGAGGGAATTGGATATCGATTTCTTCATTGAAGAAACTAAAATGAGATGATGTTATCAGAAAAATTTATTGGGTAGTAGTATGTTGTTCTCATCAATTCTTCGAACAACAGGATTTTCAACAATTCATCTCTATTTCTCATGATCGGTGAGTCCGCTGGTAGCCTATATATTTTCTTCCGAACGATTTTATCATTGTCTATAGTTATTGCGAAAGTAATAAAGTGTCTTATTCAAACTCTTATTGATAAAAATTTAAATTCAATTTTTGAAACAGCTAGAGATTTCAATATCATATGAGTGACAGTTTCGTAGAAATCATGAAAAACTGAAAAAGTTTTAAATTTTTATGATCCAACAAATACAATGCGCACTAGTTTCCCATTCAGCATCGTGAATGTAATACTGCAAAAGTCGGATGTGTGCACCGGGCCTAAGGCCCGGTGCACACATCCGACTTTTGCAGTTACGACACCGTTGCTGTGTCGTACTTGAGGCCTGTGGTACAAAGAATCAAATGGGAGCATGCACACTACCCGCCGTGCAGTTGCGACGTCGTAACTGCCAGCATACGGTCGTTTTTTGGTAGCATGTCCCTCTAGGCCGCAACTGTGCCGCAGTCGTACATGCGATCTCTCAGTACTCTATTCCAAATTGGCCTGCGCACACATACGACGTTTGTCGTGAGTTCGCACAATGGCCGAGAGGGAATTGGATATTGAGCTCTTCTTTGAAGTGAATTGATCCGGCTCCGCAACCATGACGGTGTCGTATGTAGTGTGCATTGAATAGGTACGACACCGCAACTAGTGCGCATTGTATTTGTTGGATCATAAAAATTTAAAACTTTCTCAGTTTTTCATGATTTCTACGAAACTGTCACTCATATGATCTTGAAATCTCTAGCTGTTTCAAAAATTGAATTTAAATTTTTATAAGAGTTTGAATAAGACACTTTATTACTTTCGCAATAACTATAGACAATGATAAAATCGTTCGGAAGAAAATATATAGGCTACCAGCGGTCTCACCGATCATGAGAAATAGAGATGAATTGTTGAAAATCCTGTTGTTCGAAGAATTGATGAGAACAACATACTACTACCCAATAAATTTTTCTGATGACATCATCTCATTTTAGTTTCTTCAATGAAGAACTCGATATCCAATTCCCTCGCTACCATTGTGCGAACTCACGACAAAAGTCGTATGTGTGCACAGGTCAATTTGGAATAGAGTACTGAGAGATCGCATGTACGACTGCGGCACAGTTGCGGCCTAGAGGGACATGCTACCAAAAAACGACCGTAGGCTGGCAGTTACGACGTCGCAACTGCACGGCGGGTAGTGTGCATGCTCCCATTTGATTCTTTGTACCACAGGCCGCAAGTACGACACAGCAACGGTGTCGTGACTGCAAAAGTCGTATGTGTGCACCGGGGCATAGGTCGCAACGCACTACCCATGTCAACCTAGCTTTACGCATAGTTCACTCATTCGTATTTAGAGTTAGATTAGAGTTAGATAGGTCATTCTTGATTGAATTCGACTTACAGAGCTGATGAGACATAGAGATAAACAAAATGAAAATTCGAGTTATGGAGGTAAATAATAGTGATTGATTTATTCTCTATAGTAGGAGTAGATGGTACATATTTGATGAATTCACTGAAAAATGAATTGAAATTAGAAAATTGCAAAACGAATCAACCTGTTGACAAAAGTTAATTGACAAATTCTGAATTGTTTAAGATTTTTTTTATGAATGAGTCTGATTCAGACTCCAAAACTTCAAAGGAGTTAATTAATTCAAAGTGTTATTGTTTGTTTATTTTCAGCCTACATTTTCTCAACTAATTTACTCCTGACGAGTAAATGAAAGAATATACGCAGGAGCATTTCATTCCTAGGACTCTACAAAGTCCTAGGAGATTCGAGATGAAAAACATTAAGCGAGAGATGTATTTCCTACAGCCTTTACAAAACTAACGGGTGGAATTATTGCCCTCGTTGAGGATTAAGCGGCGGTGTTTCGGATTAACTACTTACATCTAGTTATAGAGGTAATTTTTGTGGGTCTTATAGAGGTAAAAATGTTAAAATATAACCTAAAATTTTGAATTTGCATGGTTGCTTCGGTGTCGTAGTCTGAAATTTTTTGTTGTTGGATGATTCGTGCTTGCACGTTGTGGATTTTTGTCTCGCTGCTTGTATGAGGCATGAATTATGAAAGTATCCTTGACACTTGATTGATGCACTGTACCGCGGATACAACTTTTTTATTGCACTGAATGCACTTTAATTCACTGTTTTCAAATTTTTTTTAGCTTGATCCGCCGGAAGAGCTCGCCAAAGAAATAATTTCGCATTAAATAATTGGTTGCTATGCCTCATTGATCCTCCTAGCTAGAAAATGTGGCCAATAGGTGATGATAACAAAAAAAAAATAGGAATACAATATTTTACACTACAGTCTTTATAGTTCTATGGTTTTTTTTTTCAATTTTTGGATTATCGAACCTACAAAGACGAAAAAGAAGAAGTAAGTTTCACAGATATTCTAGAAATGCATAGCATTATTAACGCTTTAATGATTAATAAACTATTTCACATTAAATTTGGTGAATACTATGATTTTGAAAAAAAGCGGATACCTCGCAGAAAATTTTCACTGCTTGGACCAAATGGTTCTGGAAAAACTTTTAGCAAACGCAATTGCAGGTTATTTAAGTTTTCCTATTATAAGTTATAATAGGAAGCCAGAGCTGCACAATGAGCGTCTCTAAAAATGTCTGTTATAGACTTATCACTATCTGATACTGATAAGCCAATAACAGACATTTCTAGAGACGCTCGTTTTGTATATCGTTATATTAAAAGCCTACACGTCAGGCTGGAATTTCAAACCAGATTTTGATTGGAATCGCATATGATACGTAACTCCAGGATATTGTGCTGCAGATCTTGAAGAAATAGTTGATATTGCATGGCAGAAAAGTTTGACTAAAGTTGTTCTGTTGAGAAAGCATATTCAGTTTATGCCGTTTGATATCAAACGGAACCGTTTTGCCGAGTATTACGTAGCATGTGGAGCTATCTTACGGGCTAGCAAACAGTCACCATAACTGAATGTATTGAATAGTAAGTTAAGAATCCAGATGCTGACATGGTATTGATGATTGCTGCCTGTACTAGTTCAAATTCAATGGATATGTCACTACACAGCAAGCCGATTTTCGAATTGAATATGCTTTAAGTAAGAAAATGAAAAAAAATAAATTAAAACAAAAATAATCAATATATAATTATGTTGATTCGATGCTAGCACTATAGATTCTTCAAGGAAAACCATTTTTATTCATACCGTCGGTGACTGGAAAATATAGGATATGTAGATAGTTAAATAGTTTGCAGTACTCTTCATTATGTCTATTAGATTAATTCATTCAACTTCAAACCAGTGAGCAATATTATTAATATTATATCGGCCATGGGACGTGGTGCAAATAAAACAAATCGAGAAAAGCACTTTTATCATTTCAGATCGTTTCTGACTAAAAATTAGAAAATGCAGACATTGGGACGTAATGATATATCGTTTAGTTTAAGGGACGAACGCCCATAAAAAATTGCAAATTTTTCAATCTTAAATCTCAAATCATTGAAAAAATTTGTAAACAAAATAAAATTTTGTATTCAATATCATCGTAGACATATGTCTATGTATATGTCTACGATTCCCTGCAACAGTGGCGCGCGGCTTCGTATCTTTAGTATGGGGAAGAGAAATTAATCTTAATTTGTTTAGTTTAGAGTTACTTTAATGCTTGAGCACTATACATAATAAAATTATTTTTGGCCACTGAGTGTATCAGAATTTCCTGGGTGTGTCCTAACTTTTGTTTTCCAACTAATTTCCTACCATTTCCCACTTCGAAAGTATTGTCGGATTTCGAGATATTTAGCATGACATATTTTGTTATTTCCTTTCTAATTTTTTTTTTGAAAAAATATACATGCATAACTCTCTATAACGGTAAGTCTGACATGGACCAGTGATTGACATACCAAACGTACGATTCGAATTCAAAATTATCTGTCAATTCTCCTAACAGTCACACCAACTGCCAGGATACAATACAAAAGATACTAGGATGTGTAATCTGAATTTTTCATTGAATTTCGACAATATTCCACAAAACTTGACTGAAATAGAGAAAATATCGTTTAATACTCGTTGCAGAAGACAATTCCTACACTCCAATTTCGCATTCGTGTTGGAATAGGAGCCCATTTTGCAACTTGTTTTAGAATATAGATACTATTACTTCCCTAAAAAATTTTTATAAAAATAGCGTTTTCCACGCTGAAATTCTGAATACAAATTAATGAACGTATTAAATGTTTTATTGAAAATGATGAACCATAGAGTGAGGACCACCTAAACGTAAGGTCCCCCAGTGCAAAATATGTACCACCTTTTTCTATAAAAGCTACGCCACTGATTGTATTATGCTGTTTCTGATTTATATTTATAATTATTAACACCTTCTGTAGTCTAGAGGGTGTGGGTGAGGGTGAATTTGAATGATTAAAGTCTCGTCTTAATTTCCACAAATCACGAACGTGCAATTTTTAATTACAAATAGGACAGCACCTTTCAGCAGTTTTTTCAAATTTACCCACAGGAAAAATATAACAGCTGTTGTTACCAAGTATTACAATACTTAAATAAATATAATTCTTCCTGTCACAAAATCGACAAAACACAATGCAAAGTATTATTTTTTAACAAAAAATATTCGTGCAGGTGCAAAAATCCTCGTCTCCGACCCGGATTTTTGATGCCACCAGCACTCATGCTACTCTTTAAAATATCACTTGTCAACGTGTTTTTTCAATTTTTTTTCGGAAAAATAAGATGGATGATATTACTTACGATTATTAATTGAATAGAAAAAATGAATTTGTTCTTACCTGTGAGCTTCTACCCATATGGAGGGAAGAAACATTATTAATAGAATCTGAAAAATAAAATTGAGAGTATAATAATGATAAAGACTAACTAAGTGGAAATAATTTCATTCCCTCGAGATATTCCATGAAAAAGTAAACATTTTTCGTTTTTTAGAAATCGCTTTCTATTTTTTTTTATTATATATGTGAGAGTGTAAGAGAAAACTGATCGATTTCTTTATGAAATGTTATATTCATTTTTCATTATCATAATCACCAAGTTGATTGCAAATCCTAAAATACTCCATCGATTATTGTTATAAGATAAATTGTATGAATATCATAGGATATATTTCAAATCTCTTGCTGTTATGAGTTCTAAATTCGAATCTATTCAATTCATTCACTCGAAATACAATCAAGGTATCCACTATTCAATGGCCCACCTTACCGTGAAAACAACAATTTTGATAATAATAATAAATACAATAAAAGCCCAGCATTGAGAAATATGAAAATAGCAGAAACAACAGCGCTTAGGAGTAGGACCCTTACAAGAATGAGCTACCCGAGCTACATACCTACTCAACAACCCACCAAACTCCTTACACTGTTCAAGCACCAAGATTGAACCAATAAGATCCAGACTAAATATACTATTAACCAGATTTTTTGGAAAAAATCAGAAAACAAGACGATGTATTAGCCCTCTATCAAGATGATAACAACCACAGCTCCTCAAAAAAACAACCAATACAGACCTTAATATTTTAGAATTCAACATGAAAATTATAATTTTTTTTTATTATTACCAAAAATGAGAAGCATTGTATCTGAAACCATAGCCTGAAGGATCCAAGATCGATGGCCATTTGCTGCGCAATAAATGACAGTTATATATCTATCTATTAATTGAAAGAATTTCATTTGTAAAAAGTCATGATATGAAAAATCATGACTATTCGACTAGTATTCAAAATTAAATCTCACGATTATTTTGCTTCGAAATTAACTCATGTAGTTAAAATTTTCCATTCAAACTATCACAGAAATTTAAATTGATTTCGAAATATCATTCATATGTTTTCAGTTCCATATCGTCACGTAAAGATGTTTGACCAAAATTGAAAATTGAGTAACACCAATTGAATATCTCAAGAAGAGGCGTAACTGTATTTCTATCAATAACACAGCAGTGGCAATATTTAATTTCACCTAATTGACAATAATCAAAACCAAACTTTTCTTTTAAAACAATAAATCTTCATTAATCCTTTAAGACATATTATATGAATAGGACATGTCAACATTAGAATTACAACAATCAAAAGAAGAAGCACATAATTATAAAAAACAAATTGAAATGGTGTAATTATTGTGGTGCGCTCACACCTATTGGCTTGCTCCATTGATCTCAGTTGCGTTGCTGAGGCTCTACCTTCCATCGATGTAGTGGGCTCGAAGCTGAGTCTTCGAGGTTCAAATTCTTATATTTTTAATGTTTATATTCCTCCGAATTCTGTATTCGATCGTTACGACGATCTTTTTGAGTGAATTTGTGGCCTATCATGCTGACTCGATGACAATTATGAACTGATTGTTGTGGGGGACTTAAATAATCATGAGTACTTTTTTCGTGGTACCAGAATTTTCGATTAATTTATTTATTAATTTATTTATGTAATTGATGATTTATTTGAGAATAAACATATATTTATTTATTCATTTGCGAACTCGATTGAAAATGACAGACCAATCTTTATTCTAAGCAACTCCAGCAAGGTCTTTGAAAGTGTTATTTATAATATTCTCTATTCGCAAGTCAGCGCCCAGATGTTCATATTCAGCACGGATTCATTAAACGTCTATCTACAGTATACTACTATTGCCTTGGATGAGTTTTCCCAGGTGGATGTTATTTATACGGTCTTTTCTAAGGCATTCGATAGACTGGACCATGGTGTCCTTGAAAGATTTTCAATATTTTCATCATTTAGATTAACCCTCAATTTAATTCATTTTCTAGGGTCATACCTTACCAACAGGACGCTGTGAAATTTGGACATTTTCTGCGGAATTGCTTCTTTTTCAGTACATGTAGATACGTCCATTGACCGTTTGAAAATGACGAAATAAAATGTTTTTGGTTCAAAATATTTCCCATTTATTTATAAGAATATATCACTTGAAAGAAGATTATTTGGGATCTAGTAGAAATCTCCGTTAAGCCGTTCTTTATGCGCATTGTTTCAACGAATAGGAGAAATGCGGACAAAATGACATAGTGTTTTGTTTTTCAATCATATATTTTTAGTTATTGCAATAATACCTCCTCCCATTTTGCTACTAAATACTAACTTTGCTTAATTTTTTTATGTATTATAAGCTGAAAATTGAATTGAACTACAAACATAAAAGATATAAGAAATCATTTCGACTTCTAACAAAATCCATTTTGTCCGTATACTAAGGACAAAATGATACACTACACTAAAGGACAGCAATAGTAGTTGGACAATTTACGACTAAAATTTTATGGGAATGATCAATGAAACGGATGTACATTTACATAGGTCGTTTAATAATTAATAATAAATTATTGCTATTCAGTAGGGGAGACTGGGGAGGGTTGATACAAGGAAAGGTTTGATACAAGTTCAAATTTCCCGCCTCGGTTTTTCAAAGAAGGCATAATCGCGTGCTGTGCCTCTATGAGTGTGGAAATAGTTGTCAGTTGAAATCTAATAACGATCAAGAGTTTTCAAGCTTTAAATGTGTTTTCTACATATTCTAAGTAAGAATTTGCATAACAAAGGTAAGGCTTTATCTCTTCATCAACTAAAACTAACGAAATTCATTACTTTATTCTTGATGTGCATTTTTTTGAGAACATATAAGCCAGAAGTACAGATCTTCAATCTAATATCATAATATGTTCACGTCCTTTATTTTCTAAATTTGTCTTCTAGGGAGGTTTGATACAGTAAATCTTACCTCAAAAGAATATTTCTAAATAGAAATGCAAAACCAAAAAGAAAAGGGTGTTTGATGACTTGGATCCTCAGGACGAAAATGAAAAAAATCCATCTTCTGATCAACGCCGAAAATAATGAATTGCAGTAGATGCAAGCTTGATCGTCATCTTTATCAGAAAACAGAGTGCTATTCAGCCTGTACAAGTACCAGTAGTAAAATAAAAATGTTTACTTGCGAATTATGTAGGAATTAGATAGTGTTATGATGATAAAATATTAATTATTATTGCTTGTACCTTTTATTTCTTATTGTAACAATCCTCCCTCCCAATGTATAGGGAGGTTTGAGACACGTTGCACCAACAATTTCAAGAACTCATAATCAAGGTTGAAATTTCCAATTTCAGTTATCAAATATTTATAAAAGTTTAAGAGGAGTCCTTAAATTTCACTTTGACATGAATGGATTGGTAAATGGTAAATTTTTATCAAGAATTTAGTAAAAAATGTATCAACCCTCCCCAGTCTCCCATATACTGCGTTGATATTTCCAGCTTGAGAATTTGATTCATAAAATTGAAAAGCAATGAATTTAAGGAAAATAATTTTCAGAAAAATACAATATATAACTTCATAAAAGTATAACGTGTATTGAAATACTCTGCATCTTAACCTAAATAATTAATTATTGAAAAATTTTCAGAAAGCTCATTCATATTCTAAACAAACAATCTACGGTTCCAAAAGATTAATTTTGATGAGTTTTGGAATATTTATGTTTATTTTGGCATGGAAAGATATAAGAATAATTCTTGAAATTTTCGGTTTTGGTAAATCCTAGAAAATTGCAATTGGAATATTTCACAAAAATGTAACTCCAAATATCTGAATGTTGAATGAATTATGAATTGACACCTTTTCAACAATTGCCAGTAGTTGTGATAAGAGAATTTCATATTGTTGCAATTTAATGATTCAATTTTAAGTCTTAATCTTTTGAGTATAAGTATTATTTGTGTCCGAATATGTATGACATAGAATGAATCCTAAAATAAAGAAGACTCAGTTTATAATGATATTTATTCCGACTGAATTGTTCAGACGCTATAGAAACAGCTCTTGGAAAATAAAAGCATAAACAAACATTTCATATTAAATTGAGAATTACTCAAATTATTGTACTAATACTATACTAAATTTCACCTTGAATAATTTCGAAAAAAACGAAAAAAAGATATTACGATGGGCAGCTTCTTAGGTTTATAGCATGTTATAGGAACGCATTTTGAGACAATCAACACTTCGTACTTCCTATATTCATGTTCTAAATGTAAAATCTAAGTTTCATGCAAAAACAACAAAATTCTTTCTCAGAAACGAAAAAATACTTTACTTCTTCCTATACCTAAACATAACTACTAAGAATTTTGGAATCGAATTTTTCTAAATTAGTATGACCAAGTAGTACCAGTTTAGAATGAAAAGATAAAGGACAAACAAAAATGAAAACTTTTTCCTTGGATCAATCCCTTCAACGCTTCGTCCTTCAAGGTTAATGTCAAGATGAACGAGAGGCTAAATGAAAAATCAACACCGAAAGTGAAGAGCAAATGCACAAAGAATGTACTCACTCTCATCGACACCATTCTGATCACACAGAGGAGGAACAACCACAATAAATGTCGTTGGAACTTGTTAACCGACCAACTGTTCGGAGAAAATTCAAGAGGCTCAATGCTATATATAAATTTTGTATGAAACAAGTGGGGTTTTAATGAGATGAAACAAATATAACCAACCACTCAACTTAAGTTACACATGGACGGCTATGAAAACAATAATTCATGCATTAATTCAGAAGGAAATTGAAGAAATTCTTCTTATTAGGCGATTACCATATAGCATTATGACATAGAAAGTTATACGTTTGTCATTTTTGGCTCTTTCTTTTGTTACATTGTTAGTCAACTATATCCGCAATGACACTGCTGAGGTTGCTGATATTGAAACTGTTGCAGTCCTGAATTATCTATAGGTATCTACCGGAAGAAATCACCCACTACTGTCTTTCTTGCATTTCTTTTCTAAGTATTCTTCTGCTGTATAAACTTCCCAAGTGTAATCGTAGTATTAACGAAGGTAAGTTTTCGAGACAATAGCTTCATTTCTGACAATAACAACTACAGGAATTATAATATTCCATCGTAAAATTTTCACAATAATATACTGTACCAAAAATTTGGCACACATATAATTATATCTCTAGATCTAATTTATCTTTCTTGATAGATAATTTAATTTTTTTTTCCAAATATCTAGGAATCTAATTTAAAATGAAACCGAAATCGAATCCTCGCTCATCACTTGGCGAAACATACTTTCAATATTAAGTAATTTATGGTTTCTTAGACATTTTGGTTTGTTTTGTTACTTTTTAACGACGTTTTACAATAATTCTTGAAATTAATTCTCTAATTCACGTGATTTAAGCAATCAACGCTTTTTTCTGTGTTTGTCACACCACACAATAAAATTATGATAGGAAAATCAAAAGTCATCACACCCAGAAAACTGAGATAAAATCTTTGGTATCAAATACAGATATCTACTCCATCATAAAGAAAAAAAGATAAAGAAAAAAAGAATGAAAACTTAGATATGATCCCTCGACGCAAAGGAATAATAATTAATATTCAAAAAAAAAAAAATTCAACACCACGAGATGATCGCGAAATATGTGACATTTTTTAGTCAAACAGGAAACAGCCTCGCAGCATACTCACAAGAATCATGCAAGAGTCAGGAGTGAACATTTCATCAATGACAGCTTGAAGACGAATAAAGGATTTGGGGTTCTCAGCATGCCGACCTGCAAAAAAACCATAAATAATATTTTTTATGATTTAATCATCAGAAAATAACTCGAATTGAGACAAAGGATATGGCAGGACAAACCTGAACTCAAATTCAAGTAGCTGACCGTAATTTATTCAATGAAAGAAAAACGGGATCTTTTTCGTGAGACGGAAAAGGCTTTGGAAATTTTGATCGTTCTACTTACACTGTGGAGCGATCATTCAGCACCCTGCGATGAATTAAGACTTGGCTGAGGAGTTCGATGGTTGAGAGTCGACTTAACGGTTTGGCGATGATGAGCAATCATCGTACAGCATTCAGTGAAAACTTCACAACAGGGTAGTTAAATAATTTTCAAAAAAACCGAGAAGATTGTGTTTAGGTTAGGTTGTAGTTTTATGATTTTGATAAATTCAAAGTTTCAGTTTCATTACATTATCAGCTGATAAAACGTGATATCAAAAGAGAGAGAGAGAGAGAGAATGATTTTGTTTTGTTTGGCCCCCCTCCTGCCCAACGGCTGGCGACGCCCTTGTCCTCAGGCCCAGAAGTGGTTGTCAGATGAGCGCTACATATTCATGTCACAAGGCTCAAAACGTTACTAAAATTCTTTCTGACAACCAAGTAAAGATTGTAGACTGGCCTGGCAATTCTCCAGATCTCAGCCTGATCGAGAACCTTTGGAAGTTAATGAAGAAAGAAATAACAAACGAAATTATCACTAGTTAGCGTCAATTGATAGAGCGTTTAATGAAAGTGTGGTACAGTAACGAAAAAGTATTAGGTCCGAGGAAAAATTTTGGTTGTTAACAGTATAATTCTTAGTTATTATTGAACTATTCATATATTGTCTCTGTTTTTCAATAAAAAACTGTCAAATATGTATATAAAACTAGTATAATTCTTCTACAATAACAAGAATTGCTTATTTTTCTCTCGGTGAAAGGTCCTGCGAAATTGAGTCTCCGAGCGAGACTGAATTTTTGAAGATTTTAAATATAAATATTCCTAATATGTTTGTTGTCATACGTGTAGGAATAAGTACCCATAGTTTATAGGTAATGAGTGTTATTAGATCTCTTCTAGGAGCTTTTTGTAAAACACACATCCAACGAATTAGAAACCATCAGAATATCATTATCGAAAGATTACAGAGCAAATGGGTATATCTCATACATACACCGACTACAAATAAAATATAAACCAAACAATGGCATATAATGAATTAAATTAATGCGGACGTACACGACATAGTCATCAACATGAACAACTCATAAATAATTTCGAGTTGTTTGGAAACCAAACAGAGAAGACAGCGGCTAATTATATTGAAAGCTTGATTCTGAATTCACGATAAATCTGTCAATTTTTCATTGAATCCCGTGAATGGCTTTCTTATCGATTACTTTACGTTATCTAAACACCAGTTATCAGACGCACACCATATATCTATAGAGACGATTAACTCGAGATCAATACAAATCACGACAGCCGTATTCACCATCTGTCGTGAAGTTTTCGATGGAAAGTGTTCTCCTTTTGTACAATAAAAAAATTTAATTATCCTCTCTCATTCTGGTTCTTTCCGCTGGTTCCGGAATCGTAGAAGTTCACAATAATATAATTGTTTTTTGCCCGACGCAAATGTCGTTTGAAATTTGACAAACATAATGGTCATTTAGAACTTTCTGTAGGGATCATCAAGTAGAACAATAATGTTATTTCGTGGATTCATCTGGAAAAATTTCACTTTCTCTGTGAACTGCTATTATTGTACAATCGGAAATCGGACAAATTATAATCATTTCGTTGACTCTACTTATGAAAATATATAAGAGGAAAAAAGAGGGTGATTCACCGCGGTGGCCTATCAGAAGTTTATGGTAAACTGATTACAACTTTGAGCTGAAAATTTGCATGTTGGGGTTTGAGACAATGATCTTTCTCCTTAAAATAAAGTCAACTTCCGGTTGAGGTTTTTTCGAATAAACCTTCATCATTTTCGAATCTGCAAATACGTATTATTATAAACCTGTTCGCGGTCTGGACGGAAAATGTACGGGTGTTTATCAGAAGTTCATGAACTTGGACAACACAAATTCATCAAAACTTAAGATTTTAAAATTAGAACCTTTATTTTTCATTATTCGATTCTATGTACAAAAATAGTAGGGGTTACTTAACCAAACCCTATTCCTAAATGAAAACTTCAAGAGTTATCAAGGAAGAACTTTAAATTATTATAGGAAAATTAGCAAATAGTAGTCTGTGACACAGAAAGAAACTGAAATTCGATGTTTCGATAACTACATTTGACATTTCAAAAATTGTAATGAATTATTCTTAATTGAAAATTATACTGGTTTATGGATTTTAAACAATCCCAACGAAAATTTAGTTATAATTCATGAAACGTAAAATTGAGTTATTCAGACATCGAATTTTTGTTTCTTTCTGTGTTTTCCGGAAGTCACAGACTACTTCACACAGTTAGGAATTGCGGTTTTTTCTCATTTGAAGTTCGTTTTAGATATAGGACACACTATTTTTGTTCATAGAATCGGCTGAAATAAAAAAAAATATAAGTTCTAGTTTGAAAAAATTCAGTTTTGATGAATTTGAGTTGTCCAAGTTCTGGATCTTCTGATAACCACCATGTATAGGTACATTCTTCGTCCAAACCGCGCACAGGTTTATAAAACTATGTATTTGCAGATTCCAAAATGATGATGGTTTTTTCGAAAAAGCTTTTTCTGCAGAAATATTCAAAAAATTGTGACGACGCGTCGTCTCAATTTTTTTCATAAGAACCATCAACTCATAAATCGTTGAGTTTCTATCCAAGGTATGGCATATTGTTGAGATTGTCATCAAAAAAGCTATCTAAGGATGCAATACTATTCTGGGTGTGCCATTTGAAATAAGGAAGTAGTAGAATGTTTCCGGTATAACTGGAAGTTGTAGAGATCTGAAAATATTTCACGGAGAAAGATCATTGTCTCAAAGCACAAAATGCAAATTTTCAGCAAAAAATTATGATTATTTTTCCTTAAACGTCTACAATGGGCCATCGCGGTGAATCACCCTGTATGATGGGAGTAACGTGATAAAATGTCGCAAATTTTTTAATTTAGAGCTGGGATTTGTCTCCAAAAATAAGGTTCGACTAACTAAAGATTAATTCGTCCTGAAATGCTTCTAACCGTCCTTCTGTAAACATAATAACTCTCGAAACGAAAAACCAGAGAATTTGAAATTTTCAGAGTAGATTCGGATCGCGTTCATCAATGAACTAAATACAACTTATAATATAAAAACTCCAATTTCGATGGAGTAAATATTACGCATTCAGATGTAACTGGCAGCTTGAAGATCCATGTAACATGTTATGGTGGTCGCATAACCAGAAACGGAGAAAATTAATAAAGATTGAAGGAAAAAAAACTCAAAATCTGAGAGACAACCAATTTGGTTGTATTGAGATTTTGCGTGAAGAATTGTAAATTTCGTGTAGATGGTCTTATCAGAAATATAAAAAAAAACTACGCTGGAAGCACTGATGTGAAATCGGGAGCGCTCGTTCATATTCATGTGTCATTTGCGCCGCACTTAGAGATCATGTATATCTTGGTTTCACGTCAGTGGTTCTCTCATTTTTTGTGTATAGGTATAACCTTAGTTGTCCTTTTTCAGTGCCTATATTTGTAGGACATGAAATAATGAATTAAAGAGAAGAAACAAATTGAGTGAAGCACTTGATGTCGAAAGCTTTTCACGATTGTATATACAGGGTGGGTCTTTGACCGATTCGATTTTTTTTCTCACTGAGTATAGCGGGCATTCTGGATTTGAACGGACTTTGATGGAATTTCATGTTCAGAAAAGATTCATCACATGAATACGAAATTATATTCCACAATTCATTTCCTTCGATTCCATTACATTAGCGAGAATCGAGATATAACTAAAAATTACTTTTTTTTATGGATTTTCAATAGATTGCATCTTTTCAACCGAGCCGAATCGGAAAGAATAGTAAAGGAATAAAGTGTTTCCTTTGATCTCACGAATCATCGGTTGAAATATATGTACAAGTCAAAGACACACCCTGTACATATTGTATGCATTTACACTGAATTTCCCTCATTATCAAATGGAGCAATCAGAACAGGATTTTCCGGATAATTCTGTTCGAATAAATGAATAAAGCTTAAGAAGTTTTCAACGCGATACTTTTTGTGTCCTCCATGTGGTGGTTATCATTTTGTTGTTTATCAGTTATTTTCATCATTAACCATAAGTTTATGGAAAACATGAATTTATTTATTGGTCTGAATTGATATTTACTTTCAAAAAGTCCAAATTCAATCGAATTTTCACATACATATTTAGAAAGGAATGGACAGTTCCACAGATTTTCGTGGTAGGTACATGAAAAACTTAGCAAAAAGAGTGCTAGTATTGAATCCATATGATTTTTAGTTAGTACCAACCTTCAAAAGATACGTGTCAAAATTTGAAAGCAGTCCGACTATTAGTTTGTGAGATATTGCGTTGTGAGTGTAGCTACTTTTGTAATTTGAAAAAAGATGGAAAAAAAAAATTTCATGTGCTGATAAAATATTGCTTTTTGTGGGGAAAAACTACAGTTGAAGCAAAATCTTGGCTTGATGAAGAGTTTTCGGGGTCTGCACCAGGACAATCAACCGTCATTGATTGATATGCTAAGTTTAAACGTGGTGAAATGAGCACCGAAGACGGCGAACCCAGTGGACTCACAAAAGAGGCTGTCACCGACGAAAAAAATCAAAAAATAATAACTAAGTTAGTAAGTTCCGACCCGACTCACGATTGGCCATTCGGGATATCTGCCTTTTTTTCTAACATACGAAAATCTTAGTGTCCGCCATTACCCGAAGTCCGTGATTACCCCACGCTCCCCTATATGTATATCTCAAGATAGTAGAGTATTGCACTCCATGTTTCTTCGACGACTTTCTTAAATGCTTTTACGCCATTATAGAGTTCTTTGTATAAGCCGACAAGTTCACTTATTCCAGCGAATTTTTTCTGGCCCGTACACTTGGTACCTACAACAAGAAAATTAAAAAAATATTTAATTCTGTGTGGAATGGAGACAGTTGAAACATTCTTCTGTGAATTTGTAAGAAATTAAATTGTTCCAATCGTACCCACAAAAAATGTTTCATCTAAAGCCAGGACCCCATTTCACACAAAATAATTTACAGTAATGGCAATCACAATACTACTATTGTAATAGTTATTTATAATACAAGTGCAGAAGGTATTGATATTCTTCCACGAGTTCAAAATTCAAAAACGAGCCACGAAGTGGCGAGTTTTGGAATGAACGAGTGGAAGAATGAGCCTTCTGTACGAGTATTATACATTATTTTCTCTAATTCATTGCATTTTCATTGAAATTAATGAAATATTCCCATAAATATATTTTAGTGATTTTTGCATTGAAAAATGTTGGTTGGCAGAACTGATTTCTTTAAGGCAAATTGATGAATTGACAGATAAAGCCGTGGCGGAAAGTTCGGAGTACCATCATAGAATAATAAAACATAACCATGAAAACTGTGCGTTTCTGATATATTCTCGCACGATTTTGTTCTACAAGATGTGGAAGAATGAACGGAATAACCACAGAATTAGAGAAATACTATTTACGCAGTGATGTTCTAAATGCATCAGTTCAAACATGAATACACCAATCAACACTGTCACTGTTAACAAAAATGTAATTACCCTCCCCCTGGACACATCCCTGGATTCAACACTGATTCCATATGATAAAATTTTGACAATAATAAATGGATTATCATCAATTCTTATCAAAATGTTGTTAAATCGCTGGCCCCAATTCCGCTATAATTATATTAAAAGTATTTGAGAGGCAACTACTATGTTACAATAATTTATAAAAACCCTGCATTAGAATAACGTTCAATAACAATCATCATACCATAATGGAAGCAATTATGACGTATTTCATAGATCTGTTTGTGATAACAATATTGTAATTCAAAAGAAGTCCAATCTTATGTTAAAAGCGTTTATTACTGCATAGAGTACTGTTTAGATTATCCTAACGAATTGAAAAGTTACTTAACTTCATTCAAAAATGCAGTTACATGTCAAAAATCCTCCAATAGTATTGAAAAACATCGAATTTTCCTCAAACTGCATTGTTTGCTATCTCATCTTCTCAGCCAAACTGTCTTTTGTAATACATCCTCTGGAAATGTACTGTAGACATTCTAGAAAAAATTTTCATGGTAAACCATATTTCGAAAAGTCGAAATATTGGTCAATACTCACTGTTGTCGTTAACCTGGCCACTCTTTTTATTACCCTCACCATTTTGCACACTAGCTGGGGACAATGTGAAGCGATAAACTCAAGATGCTTCGTCTCTTTGAACTGGATAGCTATAGTGATCGTAGCTGACTTGATGGGAAAATGCTGTTCCATAAATTTCAACAGTAGGTTGGGTGAGCTGAACGGACTAGCCAATATTTTCGAAAACAGGAGATATTATGGCATTAGGAATTTGATTTGTCATTCTTGTGGTCATAAGCTGGTTAACAACCAGAGAAGATTTGTTCTAGCAGTTTGTATTATTGGTGTTGTTTTTTCCTTACTTACTGATTTTTTAAACGATGGCTCCTGGCACAGGTACCAAATTGCAACTATTTATTTCAGTGTATGTACACAACTGTTTGTCTTATTCTCGATAAGGTACAAATTTATTATTATGATGAAAGTTTACCGATCTATATCTAGATATCTGATCAGAATCATGAATCAGATTCAAGAAAATAAAAGCTCTTCGCTTCATTTGGAGTTACACAAAATTTTACATCTCTATCTGGAACTGCTCAAATTTCATCAGCATTTGAACGATTTTCTGAATCCCACACTCTTAGTTTGGCTTGCTTCTACTGCATTGATGGTCATCGTGAACATTTATATAGCTGTTACTATGATAAAAACAAGAATAACATTCGAATTTTTTTACGCTGCTCTGGGAAGCTCGATGACTTGCATTCTCATGGATTATATCATGACATCCCACGAAAGATTCACACAACAGGTGAGATACAATTTTTTTGCCTTATGGCTTTCGAAATCCGGTATTCCTCTAAGAACTTCATCAACCTTCGATATTTCCAATACAAGAAACATTATTTTATGCCATACCAGTTTGATATTTTGATTGTATTGTTCAGTCACCTTTAGGAATAATCTAAGTACTTTATGACTCTAAGGCATAATGTGCGTTAGGACCATAAAGTAACGAGATATTATTTAACATGGTCAAGAGTGCTGCGGAGAAATGACAGTGAATTTTCTAATATAAATACAAGTAGCGCTTAACTTGTATAGTATATCCAGAGTCACTTGAACTAGTCCATGAAAACGCTTGGCCAGATGTCCCTTTGAAGTGGATACCGCGATCCGCTAAATACCGGGGTTTATTCGAATGTATTGTTAGGCAATAATTTCATTGGCCTCAAAAAATTTTCTGAAAACTTTAACAATTCTTGTAGGTATAATCGAAATATTCTGGCTCCCTCCAAGTGACTTTGGATATACTATACCTTACCATTAGCTGCATGGTGGACAAAAACCGAGGAGGTCACCACACGCATCAGGTTGCAGAAAATGCAAAGGCTGGCGTGTATTGGTGACACAGGAGCTATGCGCACAGCTCCTATGGCAGCGCTGGAGGTCATACTAGACTTGCCTCCCTTACACCTACATGTGAGGAAATGTAGCCTGCTCGAAGCAATAAGGATTTCCCATAATGGAAAGCTCCTTCCTGGGAACTGGGTTGGACATATGAGGATACTGAATCAACTAGATTCAAACCTCCTCGCAAAACCATCAGATATTATGCCAACCACCTACGATTTTGAAACGCCCTTTGAAACGGTTATAAATGACCGTCATAGTGCAATAAGTTTCATAAATCGTCTGGACAAAAAGTCATCCATATGGTTTACAGATGGATCAAAAACAGAGAAGGGCACCGGCATTGGGATATATGGACCTTGACTGAGGATCTCTAAAGCCCTGGGAAGTGATCCCTCGATTCTACAGACCGAGATAATGGCTGTTTATGTATGCGCCCAGGAGTGTCTCAAAATGAACCTCAAAGGGGCGCATATCTACATCACCACGGACAGCCAAACCACACTGAGATCCCTGGAATCGTGCTGTCAGGGGTCTCTGCTGACTTGGGAGTGCCGTAACACCATAAAGCAACTGGCCAGAGGAAATAAGGTGACTCTACTATGGGTACCAGGGCATTGTGGGGTTGAAGGAAATGAGAGAGCGGACGAGCTTGCAAAAAGTGCATCTAGGTTGAGACCTGCTGGACCTGAGCCTTTCTGTGGGATAGGAAAAGACCAATACAAAGCTGCAGTCCAGCTATGGGAGTTGAACAGTAGGACAATCCACTGGACTAACACTCCTAGACTTGCTCAGGCAAAGAAATTCGTGAAGATTTCACCTACTTACACCAGAAAGCTCCTGAAGCTGTCACGAGCGGAGCTTCGGGTGATGGTGGGACTGCTGACGGGGCACTGTCGTTACAAACATCATTTGTACCGTATGGGTAAGTCAGCAGACAAGATTTGCAGGCTCTGTGGATCGGAAGTAGAAACGGCCGAACACTTGATATGCAAGTGTCCAGAGCTGGCTGGCCTAAGAACCACTCACATGGGCAAGCCGGTCCTGGATACCAGAGAGGTAATGGCCAAGGCCCCTAGGGAGGTTGTCAATTTTATTAACGTCGTTGACGACCTCCCTGGGTTTCTATGAATGAGTAGGGTAGTGAACAAAAGATCTGCATGGTCGCAGTTCCCGGAAGGCTTACCGAAGCAAAAGGACCCCAGTTCAAATAATAATAATAATAATACCATTAGCAGATCATTTTTCCATTTCACTTGAAACTGTTATATTTAGAATTTGGATTTTCAAATCTGTGAGAAAAGTATTAGTAAATAATGAAAAATGTTTTTTTTTTGAAGTACAAAAGGCAGTATGATCGAATCTTACTTCAAAAAAGGACAAAAGATTGAAGGCAAATGGAATTATGAACACACCAATGGATTCTAAAAAAAAAAGTGCCTGAAGAATGTTTTTGTTCCGTGTTCATATAGAAATGAACAAGTTATGAGAACTATTCATTTCACGTCATTTTCCAATTTTCTCTCATAACTTGGAAGAGTTGAATTTATGATGTTGCAGTTTCACCGAATTAATTATCTCAAAAATCGAGCCCTATAATGTGCCATTTATTTGTTCCTAGCTCATAGGGATTCTGAGTTTCTCTCAATAGACGAAATTGGGACAGCCCAGAAAGATATTGGGAGGAATGAGTTCATGGAAAAACACCTGTATTTCTTTTGAAATATTTTCGATTAGCCTCTACAACAAATTCAACTGATTCATTTGTAATGAAAATTTTTATAATTTGAATTTCCGCAGGCACTGCCCACCCTGAGGTACTTATTCAAGTACAGAATAAGTAGACTACAATATCAAGATGCAATCAAAGTGAGTAAAAAAAAGTAACTGGTGTTTGGATTGAATGAATTATACAAGGCTAGTCTTTGACTAGTACCTACATATATTTCAACCAAAGATTCCTGAGGTCAAAAGAAATACTTTTTTTCCTTACAATTTTTTCAATTCGTTTGTTTTTTCCCCAGTTAGCATAACGCGCATTCTGAAGTTGACCAGACTTTGATAGAATTTTATGTTTTAAAGAGATTCATCACATCAACAAAAAATATATTCCGAAAATCAATTCCTTCAATTCCATTCCATTTGCGAGTTATAACTAAAAAATTTTCATTTTTTTCTTAATATATTTTTTATGGATTATTAACCGAGCTGAAACGGTAGAAATGGAAAAGGAAAAAAGGGTATCCTTCGACCTCGGGAATCTTCGGTTGAAATATATGTACAAGTCAAAGACTCACTCTGTAGTCTGTATACCTATAGTATGGAAGGATTTTTTCTGAATTTTTAATTTTTGTTGAAAAAATTCGTGAAAAGCAACTAGTAGGTACCAACCTGAATATAGGTTCATGAAACTGGGTTTTTTGGAAAAAAGACAAAAAGACAAACAATTATTCTTATTGCTATGTGATCACAATTTCGTAGAAATTTTTTTTAGACAAGGCTTTTGAAAACGAAACAGACCAGATAACAGATGAAATGAATTCATTTTGAAAAAAAACTCGGAAAGATCAATTTTTGAGAGGGACAACTTTTAAGATCAAATTCCCAACCACATCGCTTCAACCCTTAGTGTTAGAACAACAACCCCTAAATTTTGAATAGGAAAAATGTAGTCAGTGATATTATTCTATTTTTCATTTGATCCATTCGTCGTATGATTTTCATAGCAGATCCATATTCTATGCTAAAAAAAAGGAAATTTTTTTCGAATAATTTTTCACGATTCCCCACAGATGGCTCTGTAATCGAATTAGAATTTTCGTCTGATAACGACATTAAAGTATCCGTTCCATCAAACATTGACATGAATTTTTAGTCGTCAGTTGTCTAGCTATTCGTTGGAACGCTGCAAAACGCATAAAGATAGAATGCTTGACGTAGATTTCTACTATATTCTTAATAAAAGAGATCCATTTCGATCTTTTTTTTTTCGGTTGAAGCATCCTTCGTCAATCAATGGATATTTCGAACAGAAAAGACCACAAACAAATTATTTCGCCATGTAATTCTTCGAGGGGTATATGTGTCAATGGAAGAACGTCTTTTCACTGACTAAAAAAAATGATGTTATTGTGGGGACAAATCTTCTTGTTGATTTTCTTTCTTGGGGACAGGACTAGATTTTCAGGTTTTTGTAAATATTATAATTTTGGTTTTAGTTTTATTATATTCAATTTTAATGAATTAATTGATTTTAATTCATTAAAATTGAATATAATAAAACAAAAACCAAAATTATAATATTTACAAAATTTGTATTATTGGACTCAACGACCAAAAACTTTAATATAGAAAAATATCTCAAATGATCCACTACTCAAACAAAAACGAAACAGAATTATTTATTGAACGTTGAATATAGGCATATTTATATTGTCAACAAGACAAAAATAAAAAGAAACACCCAGAAGATTGTCAAACTGTTACTTGCCCTTATCCCGCGGAGCTAGGTTGGTATACCTAGTTTTAATCAACTCCTTTTCAACTTTTCACACGAGACGTGTAATTCTTTTTTATTCACTTCACCCCCGAATCACGCACTCAAAGCTAATCTATCTCCGTATCGAAACAAAATTGAAACTTAATCAAAAACCCCTACTTCTGAGTCTGACCTAACTCGTCCTTTCTTAGAGTAAAGCAATTTCCTCATTCTTGATACTTGAAGTTCCTTACCCTTTTTAAAAATTACTCTGATTCTTAAAAAAAAAATTGTTTTGCTAAAAGTACGGTTTCGCGACCGACGTACTATTCCAATTACTATTGACTCCCTTGAGTCCCCGATCGATACTTTTTTCACGCGTAGTATTGCCTTCCCCGATCGATACTTTTTTCTTCCCGTTACTAACGATTCCCATGAAACCCCGATCGATACTGCCTTTATTTTTTTTAATCCATTTTCACAATTGATCTCACACAGATGAGCTTAGTTGAGGGAATTAAAAGCAATTTCATGTTATTTACCAAATATTTTTACAAAGAATTATTCCGTTCAAATATATTAGATCATCATAAATCAGGCGCGGATCCAGGTCCCACTTTTGGGGGGGGGGGACCCAGACACTTCCGCCATTTTGGGACGTCATTTTTTTGCCGTTCATTAATATGGGTTTTCACAAAATGTATTGAAATGTAGGTGAAATTTCTGCTAGTTATTTGAGCCTTAGTATGTCAAATTCTAGGAGGGCCCGCAAAATTCAAAAGGTGCCCGGGCTATTTGGGGGGGGGGAATGTTCCCCCAGTCCCCCCTCCCCCTGGATCCGCGCCGGTCATAAATACGTATAGACCTTGAAAGACAAATTTAAAAACCGTGTTAACCACTCAATTTATGTGGCATTAATGATCAATATACTTGAGATACGAAACAAAGAAACTGCTGAAAGATCTGATTATGAGTTTTCGATAATTCGAACCTCTCACACTGCGTAGATTTTGATCTGGTTTAATTTGGAAGGTTTTACCGATTTCCAATTCATTATAGCCATTTTCAAATTATGATGTATTGAAAACAAACAGTTCAGCAGGAAAGGTCAGAATTCAATGTGAATTATTAATGGAACGGATACGTTAAGGTCGTTCAAACGAATTAAAAAAATCTATTTCACTTGTATATCCAACAATTCCACAAGATAATAAATATATTTCCCTTTCATACATTGGACATAAATCTGAAAAAATAGCAAGATACCTAAAGAAAAATAATAATTACCATATTTCATTTAAAACTAGAAACTCATTAGGAAATTTAATAAAAAACAATAAAAATAAAGTCGCTAAAGATAGAAAGTCTGGAATTGTGGTACTTGCCCATATGTATACATTGGTCAAACAGGAAGATCATTTGGGACTAGGATAGGAGAACATCAGAAAGCATACGTTAGCAGAGCTTGTAATTCAACATATGCAGAACATCTGTTAGAGACCGCGCATGATTTCGACAACAATTTCGAAATTTTGCACTTAGAAAATAAGACCCTAAAATTGAACTTCCTTGAAGCAATGGAGATAAATAGGTACCATAAAAAACAGATTCTCCTCAACGACCAAACGGACCTAAATAAATCTCCCTTACTCAACCTGTTTTGAAATCTAAGAATTTCCATGATTTTATTATACTTCACACATATTTTTTCAACTATTTGAAGAACTGTATCCCAAATATGTAGTTAGTTACCATGCTCACCTGACGAAGTCATGTTATCATGACGAAACAATTGTTGTGAAAATAAATATATAAAGCGGAAATAAGTTATTTTACTTTTTAATCATCAAGATGAATTTCCGACAAGTAAAGACTGAGACAATCAAACACAAAAAATTGTTCCGTTTTTACAAAACTTTTATATTTTTCGCCGTAAAATAAGAATCTGCATTATAAATTCCAAAATTGACCCTCAACCAAGGTGGAAGTCTATGGAAGAGAGGTTTTATCATAAGTAGATATCCACCTCAAAACCTTAAGTCTTTCATTCGAAATGTTTCACCGTAAGATATTTTCATTTCGAGATTTTTGTCTGATTCAACTTAAAAATGAAAATTATCCCTAGGTATTATTATATTTTTCACTTTTTCAGGTGGAAATGCTGATTCTGAGTCTAGTGGAATTGAAACCGAAAACTGAAGCTTCGGACATGTTCACAATTGGAACAAAACTTCTTCCATCAGTGAGTATCTTTTACGTCTGCGGCCCAGTTGCGGCCTAGAGGGACATGCTACGAAAAAACGACCGTAGGCTGGCAGTTACGACGTCGCAACTGCACGGCGGGTAGTGTGCAGACTCCCATTTGATTCTTTGTACCACAGGCCGCAAGTACGACACCGTTGCTGTGTCGTACTTGCGGCCTGTGGTACAAAGTTTCAAATGGGAGCACGTAGGCCCGGTGCACACATCCGACTTTTGCAGTTACGACACCCGTTGCGGTGTCGTACCTATTCAATGCACACTACATACCACACCGTCATGGTTGCGGAGCCGGATCAATTCACTTCAAAGAAGAGCTCAATATCCAATTCCCTCTCGGCCATTGTGCGAACTCACGACAAACGTCGTATGTGTGCGCAGGCCAATTTGGAATAGAGTACTGAGAGATCGCATGTACGACTGCGGCACAGTTGCGGCCTAGAGGGACATGCTACCAAAAAACGACCGTAGGCTGGCAGTTACGACGTCGCAACTGCACGGCGGGTAGTGTGCATGCTCCCATTTGATTCTTTGTACCACAGGCCGCAAGTACGACACTACAACGGGGTCGTGACTGCAAAAGTCGGATGTGTGCACCGGGCCTCACTACCCGCCGTGCAGTTGCGACGTCGTAACTGCCAGCCTACGGTCGTTTTTTGGTAGCATGTCCCTCTAGGCCGCAACTGTGCCGCAGTCGTACATGCGATCTCTCAGTACTCTTTTCTATATTGGCCTGTGCACACATACGACTTTTGTCGTGAGTTCGCACAATGGCAGAGAGGGAATTGGATATCGATTTCTTCATTGAAGAAACTAAAATGAGATGATGTCATCAGAAAAATTTATTGGGTAGTAGTATGTTGTTCTCATCAATTCTTCGAACAACAGGATTTTCAACAATTCATCTCTATTTCTCATGATCGGTGAGTCCGCTGGTAGCCTATATATTTTCTTCCGAACGATTTTATCATTGTCTATAGTTATCGCGAAAGTAATAAAGTGTCTTATTCAAACTCTTATTGATAAAAATTTAAATTTAATTTTTGAAAAGGCTAGAGATTTCAAGATCATATGAGTGACAGTTTCGTAGAAATCATGAAAAACTGAAAAAGTTTTAAATTTTTATGATCCAACAAATACAATGCGTACTAGTTTCCCATTCAGCATCGTGAATGTAAATACTTTCTGGACTTATTTGATTATAATCAAATAAGTCCAGAAAGTATTACATTCACGATGCTGAATGGGAAACTAGTGCACATTGAATTGATCCGGCTCCGCAACCACGCCGGTGTAGTATGTAGTGTGCATTGAATAGGTACGACACCGCAACGGGTGTCGTAACTGCAAAAGTCGGATGTGTGCACCGGGCCTTATTGGATTGGAGTTTGGAAATTATAACTGCTGAATTTATAAAATAATTTTAAACTCTTTTTCAGATCTTTGGTTTCGTGACAACTTACGTTTTAGTGGCCATGCAATTCAGGGCACTCTGGCAGGAAAAGGATTAATATATTATATATCAATATCAATACACCTATTTTAATCTCGCATCACCTTATTAGTAGAATTTTGTAAAACTTTTTTGTACCATTAAAACTCCTTCCAAATACTTTCAAAACTGTTATAAGATAGGCATCATTAATTTTCATCTCTATTTTAAGAAAATATATACAAGACAGATTGCGTTTATCTGCTATATTCCTCAGTTTGATTTTCTCTCAGTTTGATTTTCTACTGTTCCAGTCTGAATACTTTCCGTTTAAGAATTCTGCTTTTACAGTGACTCGAAGGGCCACCATCAGACATTTTGGCGCCCCGGCAAAATAAAATTTTCGCTGCACTGCTTTCCTAATTTATCTGAATTTTCTTTGAATAAGAAGCCCCTATTTTTCTTCTCAGTCATCTTTACAATTTCATATGATATCGTATTTGTTAACTTGAAATCACCTTGTCAAATTTAGTCTAAATGACGTTTTATCGATTTCATCAATGTTTAAAAGTAAAGCACCAATAAGTCTATAGTAAAAAGACGACGTAGTTTTTAAAAGTGCATTTTAGAACCTTTTGAATTTTCATAACAAGTTGAGAGCGCTTATTCAATTTGAACAAAATTGGCTTTTGGCAATTTCATTATTTCACTACGAAAAGTGTATTTTCAGTAAGAAAACATTTTTATGTCAAAAAGTATGTCTTGTTTTTCAACTAATTTTGCGCTCCTACAATTTGGCGCCCCGCAAAATGTTCGGTTTGTCGGTCCTGGCGGTGGCCCTGGTGGCTTGTTTATATCGCAAGAAGTTATTATTTGTTACTTCTAGCCTGTTATTTGAAGATTGGAATACAGAATGGGTGATGATTTCTCCTGCATTTGCTGTACCTCCTTATTGCGCGTCCTTTCTGCAGACTTCATTCCTTATTCTCATCATTTTTGTTGGATTCAAGTGAGTTCTACCGGAAGGAAAATTATCAATTTTATTTTCTTCAAAAAAAAATTTCTGGAACAGTCTTTTTGGAATAAACGAATTTGTGTTTCAGTTACATATATTATACATTTTATAGACTCAAACACCAACAAAAATATACCTTTAGTAATACAAGAGTCCAAATTTCGATGATTGATTATATAATTACTAATACAAATGTATTGTACAAATACTGGACGTGCGAACACTTACATCAGAAAATGTTGGCACGCAGCAGCGTCTAGTGCTATGCAAATACCGCATCAAAGCCATCCCTCAAAAGAAGAAACCACCACTGTATATTGAGAAATTTATTCCTTAAACGACAGCTCAACGAGGGCATTTTACTAGAGAATATTAGACGAAAAAATGGTAACCAACCCTGTAGTAGAAGAGGAAGATGCTAAGCAAATATGGAATAGAATTAAAACGAACATAATATAAAGTGCTAGGAAAGTACTAGGAATGAGGAAGGTGAACACAAATGGAAAGAAAAACAAAAAGGAATGGTTAACAGCGAAGAAAAATTTTAGCAGTACAAAAGAAGGAAGTGTACATCAAATATAAAAACAGACGAACAACAGAAAAATACGAAAGGTATAAAGTGACTAGAAACAGAGAGAATGATGTCATAAAGGAAGTAAAGAAGACATATTGGGAAAAATTCTCTGCTGACATGGAACATGACCTAAATGGAGGATAAAGGAAGATCTGGAACACACTAAGAAACAGAAAAAGAGCAGTCAAGGAAGAAATGCATATAAATATCATTACACCAGAATAATGGGAACTATATACGGATCACTAGATAGTGATAATGAAGATCGCGCGCACAACACCTACATGGAAGAACTTTCAGAAGAAGATAACATAATGTATGGAGAAGAACATGAGGCACTAGCAGAATTGAAAAATCGAAAAGCCCCTAGCCCTGATCAAATCGTTAATGAGATGCTTAAATACGGAGGACCTAAATTAGAAACAGCGATCACAATGTTATTTCGAAAGATTATCTCGACCCAAAGAGTGCCTACAGATTGGAAAAACAGTATCACAATTCCAATATACAAAAAGGGGGACAAAAATAACCCGGAAAACTATAGAATGATATCATTGCTCAACACCGCAAGCAAGCTATTTACTAAAATCCTAAAAAAAAATTATGAAGAGAATAGTAATAAATGAAGAACAACAAGGTTTCAGAACGAATAGCTTCAATACTATCAGAAATTCGCCAAGGTGACTGTCTGAGCCCATTCTTGTTCAATTTGATTATGGATAAAATAATTAGTAGTGTAAAAAAAGTCTCCGTAGGATACAGGGTGGGACAAAGATCCATAAAGATATTATGCTATGCTGATGATACTCTCCTGATGGCAGATAACGAGGACGACTTGCAGCGACTGCTATATTGTTTCCAGACAACAGCCGAAAGTCTCAAGATGCAGATATCAGTAGAAAAAACAGAATCCATGGTCATAGCAAAAGAGTCTACAAGATGTAAATTAGCTGTAAACGACAATTCCATTCAGCATCATATGCGATGTAAATACTTAGGAGTCGAGATCACAAGCTCCAAAAACTTACAAGTAGTACGTACCCAAGTGAATAAAGCCTCAGGAATCTCTGGCTATCTGAAGGACCTTACCTATATGGCAAAACAAATGCATGTCCGCCGATAGTAAAGTCCGTATATACAAAACTGTTGTAAGACCTATACTTACATATGCAGTAGAAACTCGAACGGACACAACAAAAATGAATAATACCATGAGGACAGCAGAGATGAAAATATTGAGAACTATCAAAGAGGTAAGCTTAAGAGATTAAATAAAAAGAGAAGCTATAAGAGAATATCTGAAAATTCAAGACATAGTAAGATTCGCGAGAGCTAGATGACGATATTGGAGAGACCACGTCGACAGAATGATGGAAGATCGATGGACAAATGATGGAAGACCGAATTCAAAAAGACCTCTAGGCCGACCTCCCAAGAGATGGCACGAAAGCTGGACGTCTGCTTCCCACGAGACTGAAAAGTAGAAGAAACAAGACTACATCTCAAGAAAAGAGGAAGAAGTGTTTCAGTTCAATAAATAAATATCTATGGAATTGAATTTTCAGATAGAAAACTCATTTCGTTTTGCTTATCCAATAATAAATTATTCAAATGTCATATTCATTCTTTTCTTCGTGTCAATAAATTAAAGACAAATAAATCCTTCATCATTTTTGCCCCACTACCATTTGAATTCTATCATTAGATATCAATATTTACTGTTTGTCCAATTAGAAGGAATCAAGAAACGATTTACCTTTTGGTAAATAGTTTCGTGCTTGAACCAGTCAAGTTGAATATTACCTGATGACATGATCCAGGACAGTTGAATACAAAAAGAATTGGAAATGAAAGTGTTCCCAGAAAAAACTGTTATACCTGAAAAAACTTTCATACTATTCAAAGAAAAAAATAAAACAGGAATTCTAAAAAATGACTGTTTGAACTGCTTAGTTAATCCAATGTTGAAATATTTTTATCTCCTACATCCCATAGTTGGCAAGTGTAAACATATCGATAAAAATTTCAGTGGAAATGCAATATTTGAAGCAAATAATTCAATCCGATCAATAACTTTGGTATATTTAACTGCGTGTTTCATAGGAAACATCTTTTATTTCGGAAAATTCGTGTTAGAAACTGAAAGCTATGTAGTTTTTATTGGCGGATTGTACAATATCATCAAGACTGAAGTAATATTGGTCATTGTGATAATGCTATTATTACAATTACCTAACAGAAGGGTGTACCTAACAAGTTTGTCTTACATTTTTGAGAACAAAAAATTTTATGGAATCAATCACCTGGTATGTGAACACTGTGCCAGAACGTTGAGGAATAGAACTCTTTTTATGATAGTTTCCAGTGTTTTTATTGCAATTATCTACCCATTTTTCTACTATATTCAGTATGGACTTGAAGCATTCAAATATATAAACATTATTTTTTTCTTCACTGCTGCTGTTCAAAGTTCTCTCGTTTATGGAGCTTGCATAGAATTTGATATTCTTAAATTACTGTATCGCACAATACACATATCCTTGACATCACATCTTGAGAAGTGGCGACAGCCTAATCAGCCAGTAATTGGCTGTCTATCACTTGAAGAAAAATTAAGGAGAGTTTCTCATTTATATTTGGAAATGAGAAAATGTGTGGAGATCATGCTGGATTATCTGGGTCCCATTTTCATCTTATCAACCATGTCGATAACTTTTTTAATTGTTCACAATACCTATGCTGTTTTCCTTATAATAACCAATGATAGTGGTGGCCCATTATGGCTGACACAAATCAACTCCGTTGGACAAATATGCATATTACTGAACCTTGTGAGGTTTGCTCATGGTATATCCGAACAGGTAAAAATAAAAACCTACATAAACTTCTCAACAATTCATGTTACTATGTATTTTTGGTTTCTTACAAGGTTCGGCTATATTGAAAAATATACTTAGCTTGAATCTCGATTTTAGAGTAAAAAGACCATGGACTATCTTTTTGATTATCCTATAAGCGTACTGAATGAAAGAGAAGCCTTTCAGGTACGTAAACAGTAAGTAATGAAAGGATAATTTTTACTCATCAGTTCTTGTTGGTGTTTTTTTTTTAGATTGAGCAGATAATAAAAGCGCTCATTGTTAGGAATCCTGAAATAAATATAAAAAACATGCTGATACTTGATACTGCATTCTTGGCATCAGTAAGAGTAATTTCCAGAAAAAAACAGATACTTTTCCTAATGTTGGTATCTTTTTAGATTGCTGGCATTCTTGTGACCTTTTCTATGGTTGTTATTCAATTGCATATGGTGTTGGAGAAAAATGATTCAAATATAACCGCAAACACAAATGTCTCAAATGGTTCCAATGCTCCCATCTTTGGGGAATAATTGAATCGTTTTTTTTTCTGTTGGCAAATCTTTCAGATTATATTCCTATTTTTATTCATCCAACCATTCAACCATCAATAGTCGTCAAGATGTCAGAGAGTGCAGACGTAGTTTACAGTGAAATGAATAAATTTCGTAACAATGAACTTATAGAATTGTTAATAAATGGTTCATTGCCAGGCAATGTCACAAGTGAAGTGTTGATTTCTTTCGTCAATAAAATGAAGAATAAAACCACCTCAGATGAAAGTCCAGAAGTTGATAAGTCGGCTGGTATAAAGTGAGAAGAGTTTTCTTGATCACTTGATTTTTCTCTTGTTCCACTTAATGTCGACTGTGATCAAACTCACCTCTCAAAAGACTAGCGATTAAAGAACAAAAATCAATAGATAATCGTGATTTCGAAATTATTGATTTTTTTTTCAAATTTACTCATGTTTGTTTGAAACAAAATTACAAAATTGTGGATTGCAGGGCCGAGAAGTCCAGAGCTTCTGATAGCTCTTTCATTCATTGTGAACATGGAGGACAAATATACCATTGGTTTCCAAGAGCGCAATTGAAAAATTAATGAAGGAGCGCTCAAAATTTCATGACTTCACGTCCGTGGTTTCCTCATATCTTCTTCAAGTAGAAATGATGATCATATTATACAGATAAGCTAAAGTAAAATATACATATCTATGTATATTCATTTATTCAAGATATTTGTTTCTGAAGATGCTTTCCGTCGAAATCGGCATACACTTCTTCTTGTTCTTTTCCAATATATTGCACTCTATATTCACTTCCATATTTCACCCATCGATCCTCCATGACATATTATTTTTCCTTATTAGTGCCGTATATTTCAAATCTTGTTCCTAGTCTTATATACACTCCATTAAACTTTATATGATTCTCTATGATTCACCAGGTATATTGAAAAGCATATAAAATATACAGGGTGTTTCCTAAACATGCGGCAAAAATTCAGGGGGTTGTTCCTTGGACTATTCTAAGAATATTTTGTCCTTTGATGATTTTTGAAAAACCTATTTGTTTCGAAGATATAGGGGAAACAAAATTTCAGATAATAACATTTTGTTATGAAAAATTACATGAAAATTCAACTCAACCTACAAAAACTGTTGAAAATGACCACCTCTAGCCAGCATACAAGCATCCATAATAGTCAAAGATAAAATGTTAATTGCTAATACATCACAAAACGAATTCAAATGAAAACCGTGTTTAATCTGTATTCCTTTACCATCTGCACTTATCAATTTTTAGTCAAAAAACTGGCCGTTTTTAGTAATTGGAATGTTGTTAAACAAATTTAAAAATAAATTGTACCTACTTAGTAAACACAGTGCGGTACGCATTTTTATTTAAACTATTATTGATTTTAAAAATATGAAAAATGTTGTTCGCCCTGTATCTTCGAAACAAAGAGGTTTTTCAAAAATCATCCAAGGACAAAACATGCTTAAAATAGTCCAAGGAACAACCCCCTGAATTTTTGCCGCATGTTTAGGAAACACCCTGTATATGAGAATTTTATTATCCAAAATAAACAACTGAATATTCATTTTTTTTTATTGCAGGAAAAACATTCATTAGTACAATCGATTAATTGTAGGTATTAGTAATATACATAAGATTTGTGTTTTGATTTATTCTCATGATAGATCTAATTGTTTTTGTATTGCTTCAACTAACGAATAAAATTTAGTATACATACATATATCAACCTTCGTTTGAAGAACAGTAGAACATTTGTCATAATGAATCAAAGCTTTTTTCCTGGAGAAGTTAATCGAAAAAAGGCTCTATTAGAACTCAAACCAAGAACCAATAATTTTTGCTTGGTTTGCTGCAACACGGGAATTTTGTGTCTGGTCTTTAAGCTTCTAGGAGTTGGTGGTCGTTGTCGCCACAAAACTGAGAATTATATTGGTTCCAGTGAATTCTTCTTGAACTCTTCAAGAAATATCATAATGAGAACCATGTTAATATTAGCTCTTATAATAGAAATCATCGTATGGATTGGGATACTCCAAACTTCTGAGCACACTGAAGCTGTTCTTGTGCTAGAAGTTCAAGATTTCATTGTGGCTATAGGAATTGAAATTGCCCTGGTTACGTCACTCTTCAGTTTACACGCAAAAGTCAAATCTAATAATGTTATTAGTGGCCTTCTGGACAGTGCAAGCTTTTACGAATTGATTATATCTAAAAATAACCTTCGTCAAATTTATGTGGCTAGAGATTTTTGCGCATACGGGTCCATTCTACTTTTGTCGAGTACTTTGTTCATCCAATCTACTTGTACTCCTTTTCAGACAACCTTTGAATTATTTAGTACTCCTATTGGACACACGATTCAATATTTTCTTGTGAATTATGCTAATATGGAAATAACCATAATAAATAAAATAATCGAGAGTTTACGATTGTCGCTTATGAAGCAGATGACTAGAGGAATATCGGAAGAAAATATTCTGTACGCTGACAAATACACCAAGAAGTATCCATTAACTTTGGGTGATAAACTACAAAGGACCCTTCACGCATATCTGGTACTGAAGGAGGGCACAGATTACATTTCTGATCTGCTCAACCCCGCTGGTTTGATATTGGTGATGGTGACGATTTTCCAATTGATTTCTGAAATTTACGCTACTATAACTTTCAAGATGTTCATGTTCAACTCTGATATAATGTTGTTCTCGACTCTCATTATAACGACGGTTGCTGAATTTTATTTTCTAGGTATTTTTGTGATGAATATCGAGAATCTCATCAATGAGGTGAGGTTTTTTTATTTTTTGCATGTTTGCACCAGAAAAAGGTACGCGTTTTGATTTGAATTCAAAAATATATCGTCAGTTCTCAAGATATTATATTGTAGGTACCCACTGTTAAAAAAATCATTGTCAAATTTTATTAAATCCATCGGTCTGTATACCAAATGACTTTTGAAAGTTTCTTGATTCCACACATGATAAACAGTCGAACTTCGACAGGTAGAACTTCGATAAATCGAATTTTCTGAGGGAATCCCTTGTGATGTTCTTACCAGGTACCAGTCTTATCGTTCATGCAGGGTGAAATAAGACACACACTCAAGGGAGTAACAGATGAGGTTTATTCATAGTATCACCAACTTTTACATTACACGAGATACACAAGTTATCGTGTGAAGAAACAGTAATGTCGAATCTAGAACTCTCTAGCACATTTCTTATGGAACTGCCCTATATCGGCTTATATGCATATTTATATATGAGAATATAGTTTACAAATTATCATTGACGACATAGTAACAAATTATTGGTAATTCAACAATGAATACCAATAGGAGCTACCTTGCGGAAATATCGCTACTGAAATTGATATTGGAATTTGACCTACATTACACCCTGTAGCTTAACCGATTGGCATATGCCGTAAAGTCAGTTCAGTTCTTCAGTTCCTTGAGTGGATAAAATTCCGTTTTCTTCTATGAGGTGCCGGGTTTTTCACCATAATTTGACCCCCCCTTTAACTTTGTTACTAAAAGAGGTAAAAAAAAAATGTTTCCTGAAAAAGTTTCACGAAATCGACTTGTGTTTTTCAAACTGATTTCACAAAATGAAATACATATATACAGAGGGGGCAACATATTGATTGCAACTTCATTGTTTCAAATGGAACACCCTGTATATTTTTCTATATTTGACTAGTTCTTTTTCCCCTGATTTTGAATATATAACATATGTTTGGTCTCTCTCTCTTATTCTGAGTACCACAGAGTTTCAAATTTTAAGAACCACCTGGCATGCTCAGTAATCAGTTTTAAAGTGGTAGGCTGCTATAACTCAAAATACCTTTTTTTGAGTTATCTCATTGGCAACGATATGACATACTTTCTTCACTATAAATTGGAATTGGATGATTTGGATACAACTCCATATATTCTCTCCTTGTAGCTTTCTTATTTTTATTGTTCTTAACATAAAGTGAGAATATTTCAAATTTTTCCGCTTCTGTGTAGTGCATATTCATTTAATGGCAAACGTATGTCATATATCGTTGCCAACGAGATAACTCGAAAAAGGGCATTTCGAATTATCGCAGCCGGTTTGTTCTGTTTTCAAAATGATGTGTTATTTTATATTATCTATAATTGTGACCCATGATTATGTTTTATTTTTATATCCTTTTGTGGGGATATTGTTTATCATTATCTAAAAGACTATTGTGAATTTTAAAAAACACTAGTGTATTTGTGAAACTTTTGTAGAAAACACTTTTTTGTACCTCTTTTAGTAACAAAGTTAAAGGGGGGTCAAATTATGATGACAAATACGGTACACCTCACAATATTTAGCAATATATTATTTCTTCCAATATGTAGTCAAAACCAACTTTGAAAACTTTTATCTCTTGAGGAAAAATATAAACTTTCAAAAGAGGTGGAATGGGGTTCACGAAAGAAATATGTAGCTTAGAAGCAATGATATAAGCGACGTGGACTGAAATGAATTGCAAAAGGAATTTTACCTAATTTATTGAAAAATTTGTCGAAATTTGAAACAAAACAATGTACAAAGCACACAAGCGCGGATCCAGGGGAAAACTGGTTGAATGTTCCCACCAAGGGCGTAGGAATAGGGGGTACTGGGGGTAATTACCACCACCCAAGGTTTTCAAAATATTAAATTCGGAAATCTCGCAAAGACGAAAAACGAATATTTCTCAATAAAATGAACTAATAATAATCATTTTACTTTCCTTTGAAATCGACACGTCAGTAAAAAATCGGACCCCTTCACGTTTTATAAATTTATCATCGCTTTTAAGATGAGTACTTTTATTGCACATGATATCCTAATTTCGAATGCAAATCTAGACAGGGAATTTTTCTGGAAAGGTGCCCGCTTCTTTCCGCTAGAATTATTTTTTTGTGAACCACTGATGGTAGTTTAGAAAAATTTGAAAAGAAACTCTGGTTCAGTACTACACTTTTTGGTTTGTTGTAGCTTTATCGTATCTGCAATAGAACTTTGCTGACTTCTCCTTGTATTTGACATACATCAGCAAAAATTCAATTTGACTCAATTTCTGAAACAAAGATGTCTAAAATTTCTCCGCTCAAAAATGATTGCACATATGTAGATTTAAGATTAGCTGCTGTTGAGGTAATCCAACGCCCAGTTGCAGGAACGTTCATTAAAATTTAATGGCGCATTAAAATTTTAATCCTTCATTACACGGTGCAGGTAGCCAATAGATTCCTTCTATTGGAGGATTGTGATTTTAATGAAGGCATCATATTTTAATGAACGTTCCTCCAAGTGGGTGTATAACAACCTGATGAAGCCACAGTGTTGGTGAAACACTTGTCGTTGACATTGAAATTTTTTTAGAAATCATTTGGTTTTATTCTATTCGCTTCATGAATTATTGTGACATCGTAGTAGCGTTTACTGCTTTTCAATAATACTTGCAACTATACCATAATATGAAATTTTGAAATTGACAATTATAAATTGTTTATCATCAATTTCTATCGAAAAATAAATCAGAAATGTTTCAGTGGTCTCTGCCACGATTATTTAAAAAGACAATGTAGCAGTTCAGCCATAAAATAAATATCTCAGTTTATTGTGTAGGTACATAATAACATTGAACACATTTTTCAGAAAGATCGACTGCTCTCATTTCTGTTCAAGTTTCCCGTGAACAAGTTGACGACTAGTGAAAGTCAAAAGGTACGATACTAAAAAACTAAGTGATAAAGTTAACAGATATGCTCTCATCATATTCGTTAAAAAAATTGATGAGAAGAGGAATAGGTCTAAAGAGAAGTGGAGAAATAAGTCCTTAGTGAGGGCGTTTTTTCTCAACATATAAATAACAATAATATATAATAATAATAGTATATTCTAAAACAAGTTGCAGAATGGGCTCCTATTCCAACACGAATGCGAAATTCGAAAACGAGCGACGAAGGAGCGAGTTTTGGAACGTATGAGTGTTGGAATTGCCTTCTGCAACGAGTATTAGACGAAATTTTCTCTATTTCAGTCAAGTTTTGCGAAATATTGTCGAAATTCAATGAAAAATTCAGATTATATATCCTAGTGACTTTTGTATTGTATCTTGGCAGTTGGTGCGACTGTTACGAAAATTGACAGATTACGGAATTTAAATATGAATCGTATGTTTCGAATTTAGACATAATTTACAATTACACATTAAATTCGTGAATTATGTCTGACGAAATCGATTGAACACTACCAGAATTATGAGAATTTGCGAATATGTAGCGAATCATTTCTCTATATCCCCAAATTATATTATATTGACAATTATTGACGTTTGTTGAAATTTGATAGGATTGGAAGTGAGCATAGACAACCACAAAACGAAAAATATATCTGAAAACGATGCTGTAATGAGTTCATTACAGCACTGTTTTTTAGAACTGTAATGAACTCATTACGATACAGAAATAGAGAAAATATATTTACAACATCAAAGGAAATTACTTGCCAAGTCAAAAGAAATGAATTATTAGATCATTTTTAATGTCATGAATTCATCCAATTAGTAAACTGTATTCAAGTGAAGAAATTCTTTAAAAGATTTCTTTTGCCTTGATAAAACCTCAAATCTTTCTGGTGATTAAATGAAAATTTTCGGAACCCAAAAGTCAACTCCTTGCTGAGAAAATTTGCGTCTATGATGTGGAATGAATAGGTTTGTCAAGAGAAATCAGAAAGTAATCAATGTTCAAATTTTAATCAATGTTTAGGAAAATGGTGCAACTGGCCTTTAGTATCGTATGTTTTCTAAACGCTTCTCTACTGCTATCAGTTAGCTTGAGATTGAGGATTTTCCAAATTGCTCTCTTTTAGTAAACTAGTTTAGAACCCGCACATGTGTCAGTGCTGCTCTGTAGTGGATACTTTACACACGGTTGTTATTGTAAAGGGTGTTTATTTTCGAGGTGTATAACTTTGAGTTGGCATTACTGTTCAAGATGGCGACCGATTTAACAGCTGTTAAGTGATTTATTCTCACTTTGGTTTGGCAATTCATCATGATTAGACTCACGCCTCAACAACACTTGCAAACAGTGCAATTTTATTTCGAAAATAATGGTTCTGTGCGAAATACGTATCGCGCACTACGTCCATTTCATTTTGTTTAGCGATGAAGCGCACTTCTGGTTGAAAACAAAACTGCCGCATTTGGAGTGAAGCTAATCCTCAAGTGTATGTCGAAACACCGTTACATCCAGAAAAACTGATCGTTTGGTGCGCTTTATGAGCTGGTGGAATCATTGGTCCGTACTTCTTCAAAAACGATGATGGCCAGAAAGTTACAGTCAATGGTGATCGGTATAGAGACATGATTACTAACTTTTTCATTCTAAATTGAACAACAATGATGTCCAGGAGCTGTGGTTCCAACAAGACGGCGCAACATGTCACACAGCTCGTGCCACAATAGATTTATTGAAAGACACGTTTGGTGACCGCCTAATTTCACGTTTTGGACCTGTGAATTGGCCTCCAAGATCTTGTGATTTAACACCGCTAGACTACTTTCATGGGGCTATGTAAAGTCATTGGTCTATGCGGATGAGCCACAAACCCTTGACCATTTGGAAGACAACATTCGCCGCGTTATTGCCGATATACGGCCACAAATATTGGAAAAAGTCATCGAAAATTGGACGTCCAGATTGGACTACATCCGAGCCAGCCATGGCAGTCACATGCCAGAATTCATATTTAAAATGTAATGCCACAAGATTATCTTGCGGATAAATAAAATTCATGTCAATCGAATGATCCATCGTTGTTTTATTGCAATTCAAAGTTCTATAGCTCTAAAAAAAACACCCTTCATAAATGGCCACTGCCAGTTTTTTTTTCATGGTTCCTATGTGTGGTTACCATGATAAAGCTCCGTCCACAGTTAAAAGTTATTCCCAATAGTTCGATTGTATTCTCCTTGTTATTGAAATTAGTTGTTGTGTTTTGGTCTCATTTACAGAAAAAAATTGTATCTGAAATAAATTTCTCTAATTCTGTGGTTATTCCGTTCATTCTTCCACATCTTGTAGAACAAAATCGTGCGAGAATATATCAGAAACGCACAGTTTTCATGGTTATATTTTATTATTCTATGTTGGCACTCCGAACTTTCCGCTACGGCTTTATCTGTCAATTCATCAAATTGCCTTAAAGAAATCAGTTCAACCAACCAACATTTTTCAATGCAAAAATCACTAAATTATATTTATGGAAATATTTCATTGATTTCAATAAAAATGCAATGGATTAGAGAAAATAATGTATAATACTCGTACAGAAGGCTCATTCTACCACTCGTTCATTCCAAAACTCGCCACTTCGTGGCTCGTTTTTGAATTTTGAACTCGTGGAAGAATATCAATGTCTTCTGCACTTGTATTATAAATAACTATTCTAGCTTCCATCAATATTTTTTCTTTCAACTGCTGTAGAAATGTCAAATTTGACGCCCTGAGGGAAAAGGTTGTGTCATCAGCTGAAGGCAGTGTAATTAAAAATATGAATACTATCTACAGTTATTTCTAGGTCATTCATAAAAATCTTAAACAATATGGGCTTCAAGATTGACCCCTGAGGACTCCCAAAGTTTACTTTTCCATCTGCGATTTTTTATTCTGTCATTGAACTTACTCTGGTCTATCCAGGCTATACAGACAGAATTTCTCAATCTCAACAAACGCGTTTCTCGAAGAATGAATTTCAAATTTTTCACTCTATTTGAATCAGTAACTCGAGGACGAATCAAGATATCTATGATCTGCTTTCTGATATCTTATTATTTATTCGAAAAAACTGATCGAGGGTCCTTGACGTTTTCTCTAAGCCTTAGAGATCTTAAGATGCTTTCAGTGAGTATCGAATTTGGGACCCTATACAATGTCTTCCAATGTAAAATGACAAAATAACAATAAGTAAACATCAACGTGGATCTCACCATTACTATGTATGAAATTTTCATTGTATACAACTTTTTAACAACTTAATAAGTAAACATCAACGTGTATCTCATCATAACTATGTATGAAATTTTCATTGTCTACAATTTTTTAACAACTTTTGTAATAAAGGTCGTTTCTCTCAATATATGTATTACCCTGTGTATCTCAAAAACTGGCCATAGCAAAGCAATACTGGTTGTTATTAGGTATAATAGTGTACTGGAACTGAGAGTAATGACAATAAACTGAAAAATTCCACGAACTTTTTGAAGACTCAAAGTGTTGTTTTTTAGAATCTGAATTATACATAAATGTTCCATTCCATTTAGAATAATTTTCAGGTGGAAAGGCTGATTTGTACTCTAACATCCACAAATTTAACTGTTAAAATGAGCGATATGTTCCTTTTTCGTATGGGACTTCTATCAGCGGTAAACATTCAATTTTTCATCAGCAACACCAATCAATATAACCTCGATTTCTGTTTCCAGGTTTCTGGTTCTATTGTCACTTACGTATTGGTTGCCATTCAATTCGAACTTGGAGGGCACGCGGTTAATCAGGAGAAAAAGATAAATAAAGTGTAATTTAGTATTATTATTCTGGTACAGATTTTTTACTTCTCCCACCTTGAAGTCCCTTAGTAGTAGTTAACAGTTCAAAACTACATACTATATATTGTACTGAAAATATTCACAACATGGATGCTGGATGCGGATGTTGATGGGTTGATGAAAATGACTTTTGCAAAAATGAAAATTTATTTCATAACATTGTACTTCTTGGAATAGGAATATGAAAATAAATTTTGAAAATAAAGTCCTTTAATTTATACATATTTTCAGCTCCCAATAAGAAATCATTTATTGCGCTTCTAAGTACACTGATCAACAATTGCTAGGGATCACTTATGAACTTCTCTTCATTTGTATTTTTTTCAAGTTATCTCGTGAATATCTGTACATTATATGTTCTCTAAGGAAAACGTAAGATGTTTTGAGTTGATTATATCAAAGTCTTCCTCACTTCATCGGCTCTTGTTCACAAAATCGATTATTATCTGTAGGCTGTTACAGGTGGAGTGAAAAGCAATGTGGTATTTGTTATTAAATCTGTTTTTTCCTCTAGTTCAAACACATAAGGTGACAATAATTGAAGAAATGAGAATAATATCAGCTTATCAGTCATGCCGAGAAGACGTTTGGCTTCTGTGCAACTGGACCAAATCATACGGTGGATACAGGAAGGTTTGTCCCAGCGAGAAGTGTCCCGGCGGTTGAATGTTTCGCAAAGTGTCGTGAGTCGGGCTTGGAATAGGTTCATCCAAAACGACTCAGTAGCTTATGTTCATGGGGGAGGTCGGCAGCGCAGTACAACAGCTGCCCAAGATCGTCTTTTGATCCTCAATGCTAGGAGAAATCCCACTTACCCGGCGTCGCGGCTCAATAGATCACTGAGAGTTGCAACAGGAGTTCTAATTTCGAACCAGACTGTAAGACGACGACTACATGTTCGTGGTTTGAGAGCACGTAGGAGGGTACAACATCCCCGTTTGAATATGGAACACCGGGTTCATCGACGGCAATGGGCTGAGGAGCACCGCAATTGGACACTTGAATATTGGAGCCGATGTTTATTTACGGATGAGTCTAGATTTCGTTTGGTCAACTCCGATGGACGTATTCTTGCTTGGAGGGAAAGAGGTCGAAGATATGCAGAACAGTTTATGGTACCCACAACAGCTTTTGGCGGAGGTTCTATATGTGTATGGGGAGGCATTTGTTTGAACCAACGCACAGAGTTGGTTGTTCTGCAGAACACCACCATGACCAGCCAGAGATATCACGATATGATTATTGAACCCATAATTGTTCCGTTTGCGGCTGCCGTGGGCGAGAATTTCATTTTAATTGACGATAATGCCCGTCCACACCGTAGTCGTCTGGTTAATGAAGCGCTAGAAACTCATGCTATTGATAGGATGGACTGGCCAGCTCGCTTTCCAGACATGAATTGCATCGAACATGTCTGGTCTGAGATGTCTAGACAATTGTCAACCTTAGAACAACCGATCAATAACCTGGAGGACCTTTCTAACGCTTTACATATGGCTCCACTTTTTCTTGAAGGTAACGCAGCGCTGTCATGTTACTTCGAATAAAGACTAAAAATCACCTACTTGCATATGCATGACGGTGTATACGACGCTCAACATCAAAACTGAGGTTCACGTCTCTCTCCCCACGTCGTCTTACTCTTTTTCGGCCATTATGTGCACCCAAAGAGAATAGAGATTCATCAGAAAGGACGACCTGATGCCATTCCACATTCCAATGTTGACGTTCTCTGCACCACTGTAATCGGTGCCGACGATGCTCAACCGTCAGAGGTAACACAAGATGGGGTCGATAATGCTGCAGTCCAAAAGACGCATTCCACGATAGAGAAGTTACTGAGAGAATCCAGGAAGAACTCATTGAATTACAAAATGATAGAAACTACATGGGTGCTTTCTAATCGATTTCACTTAAGTTGTTTCGGTGTAAAACGTACGATTGTTATTCATGATTTTCTCTAATTTAATTAATTTTTATTGAAATTGATGAAATATTTTCATAAATATCGTTTAGATTTTTTGCATTGAAAGATGTCGGTGGACAGAACAGTTTTCTATATAAAAAATAATAAAGAACCTAGAAATATACAACAGAATGCAAGATATGAGAAATTAAGAAGTTACAAACTGAAGGATGAAAACGTGTCAAAAAAGTATGTTTAAGGATATAGTGACACAAAAACCAAATGGAATAGAGTTAGACACAGAAATGAGAGTTGAAGAGTTGTGGTGCAATTTCAAAACAGCCCTACAACAGTCAACCAAGGAGGTATGTACTATGCAGTAGCATAAAAGTTAATAGGACCAAAAACTGTACATCATGGTGGATCACAAACGTGACGAAACATATAAGGGAGGAAAAAGAGAGTTGGAATAAGTACCTACAGAATAGAACACCCAATAACTACAAAAGGTATAAAGATGAAAGGGAACTTGTGAAGAAGGCGATGAAGGAAGATACATTGATTAGTTGGAGAGAGTTTGAAGAGAGAATGGAAAGAAATGCAGGAGACAATCAAAAATTATTTTAAAGAGTTTTGAGGCGCATGAGAGAGGGTAAGCAGATTGAAAATGCATCTGTGAGCTCCAAAAAGGGGACATTATTGACTGAAGATCAAGAGATAATTGGAAGGTGGAAGGAACATTTCTTGGAATTACTGGGAGGAGAAGAAGTTGAGAAAGAGTTGCTGATGAAAGAACGGAGTATCAGTGTGGAGGCGGAGATGAAAATCAAATAGAAATTGATGAAGTGAGTGAGGCATTAAAGAAAATTAAAAATGGAAAAACGTCCGGAAAAGATCAGATAACAGCTGAAATGTTGAAGAATATGGGCAAAAAGGGTTTTGAAGTTTTCAGGGAAATTTGTCAGAAGGCATGTTCTGCAAAGAAGAGGATTGGAAGATGCATTGGTTGTACCGATATTGAAGAATGGTGATAAGAAGGAGTGCAACAACTACAGGTAAATTAATCTAATGAGTACAGACCTGAAAGTATATGAAGGCATTTTGGAGACTTAGAAAGTGTATCGAGCATACTTTAGAAGCAGTTCAAAGTGGATTCATGAAAGGCAGAAGTGTACAAGACCATGTTTTTTCGATCAAACAAATTATACAGAAATTAAAGCAGGTTGTGGCCGTTCCCTTTGCTAAACGTTGCGGAATTTCTTTATCACTTGGGGCGGCTTCTGGATTATTTTTCTTTTCAATTCTCCAATCAGAATGTTGATTCCTTAAAATGGAATTCAGCATATACGATTCAATTGCAAACGTATCCTTCTTAAGAAATATAAGAAGTTTTTTTAATTTATACCTCAATAATCCATTATATTTTAATTTTAATTTTTTCATCAAATTAACTAGTGTTTGGCGTGAACGCATTCAAATTTGAAATGATGGTTCATCCACGTATTCCGATTGTTTTACTCGATAATTTTAAAGGAAAAAAAAATATAATGTTCAAATTCACTAATCTTAAACATCTTTGCTTCGGGAATGTCTGCAACATCTAATCGATTCAAAAATAATGGTCCATCCGCATCATCCGATTGTTTTATTCAGGTAATCATATCAAAGATAATAATCACACTTAAAATACATTTTTTTCTTTCCTGTTAAAAGGCTTTTCATGAAAATAGTAATTTACGTAACAAGTCCGGAAAATAAGGTTTTTTTGGACGAATAGACAAAAGTCTGTGAGTCCAAAAAAAACATTTTCGGGCGTGTTGCGTACAATATTTTTTCGGCAACCATGTAAAATAACACTATCGCTGCTGCTTTCCATATTTTATTGCGATTGCGATGAAAAAAGATGCAAATTTTTGACAACTAATTTCAAATGAACTGTCAGCCGTTATCTCGGTTGCTATGGATTCTATGATTCTTTTCCGGCCTAGTCCGGGAAGTACGTACTTTCCGGACTAGGCCGGGAAATGCTACTTTCTCAGAGAAAAACCGTCCGGGAAGTGAGCACTTCCCGGACGGTTGCCGAAAAAAGTAGTTTTCAGTAGTTAGTTTTTCACACTCAATCTACAATACAATACAAATTTAACAATCCAACCTAACCCCCTTCCGTTCTTTTGCTTAGTACAAAACCCCAAACCTGCAGATTGTCGACTTGTGTTTTTGCCGAGACGGCAGAAACGCTAGAGAGGTCCCAGAAACCCGATTATCCAATATTAATTTTTAGCATTCTGCAAAGTTAGCTTCTGTTAAGACGCCAAATTTGGTCTCTGTCTAGGGTGGCAGTTTGGCTAACGACAGCCCAGGATACAAGCAAATGGATCCATCAAATCGCAAAGAAGAGTTTTTCACGAGATCTTCCTAGAGAGTAAATAAAAAGATAATAAAATATGTCAATATTTTTCATGTGAATGCTCGATACTTTCACTGAGATTCAGATTACACGATCTCCTCAACTTGAAGCTTTGGTATTAAATCGATATGAAATAAATTTGATTTATAGAATCTTATTTACACAACTATAATTCACTCTAGATCAGAAAATATTTAGACTCGCCTAAATTTTGTGGTAAATAAAAGATTCGAGTATCGAAAATGCTTAATGTGTATGATACTCATTACTTCCTAAGCACCTATTCACTGAACATCATAATGTCCTCATAAGGTGGATTCAAAATATTGATCGTTATGGAGAAGTCCGTTATAAGAAGAGTGGACAAATATTTGAAAAGTTTAAATTTCTTTTCTATCGACAGATACGGAAACCCAGTTTGGAACAACAACTGTTTGAATTGTTTATATCATTACTCCCTAAAAATGACCTCCTTAATTTCTCCAATGAGAGGAAAATGTAATCACATGACTAAAAATTATAACGGCGAAACCATATTTTGGTATTCCAAGCGTGGTCTGATTATCCCAGTCATTTTCCTCTTCATAAACCTCTCTGGTACTATCTTATTCCTTTATGATATGTTGAGTTCTTGCAGCGAGGATCGATTGAAATGTTTATTGGAACTACATGATCATTTACTCATAATAAATACAATAATCCTAATTATTATCATTCAATTCAAGATGATAGTGCGTGCAGATGAACTCAATGATTTAACTCATATAATAAAACACAGAAAATATTTCGGCATGAGGAATATCATTTGCAGCAAGTGCGGTATGAGAGTTTATATGATCAATCACATGAATATAACAGTTTCTGCTACTCTCATTGTCTTTTTTGGATTTGCGACTTTCATGGACAAAGGAACAGCTATTTTCAATTATCACGATTTCTGCATGTTCATCTGCCAGGGAGTTCAATTTTCGATTGCCTCCCAAGTTAGTCAGAAACTGGTGGTTATGAGGATTATATATAGGGCAGTTCATCGCTCTCTGAAGGGTTGTTTGCAGGCTTCCATCCATGAAGGAACATCTGAAGATAATCTGGATGAAAATTTGAAGAAATTTATACATCTCTACTTGAATCTCAAAGTGGTAATGGGCAAAATTTGTGACTTTATGAATCCTATTATGGAAGTTTGGTTACTGTCTCATATAGCTTTGTGCGTATTCAACTGCTATGCACTTATTCAAGTGATTAATATCCAACCAGCTCTTGTCATTATTTTTACCCAGGGGAGGACAACTGTTACCATCCTGGTTATCATAAGTATTTTTTCAGATTGCCAGAAACTGATGAATGAGGTAAGAAAAGTAGTCGATTATATCCTTGAGTTTGGTGTTTTACTTCTGAATTTAACAAAGGCAAAGAGAAGCTTTATGATCTTTTTCAAACTTTCAGATGTTAAGAATTTTTATCATTTCAGAACACTCTGAATAACTCTAATTACTTGTCTAGCTGTAACCCTTTGTAACAGACTCAAGTTCTAGAGTTGTTGACAGACTTTGATTTAATACGATATGTTCTGGAATCTCTATACAGGGTGGCCACTTTTTCAATGGGATTGTATTGGTAACTTTTAAACCATAAGAGTTAGAAGGTCGGTCAAATGGAGAAAAAGTTGCATGCATAGAAGCATTATCAAGCCGTTCAAACAAATCGAGATTATCAGGGACGGTTATTGAGATATCATAAGAAAAGTAAATTCTGTCATTTTGATTTTTCTTTTTTTCCCACTTTATTTCAAATATTATCAAAAAATGTTACGGGAATTTTTTATTCGACAGTAAATTGTTCTCAATTTGACGTAATCAGATTTCCTATCCAATGTTTCGTGCTCTCTTGGCCACCCTCAACCTCATTTTTTTCAATACGGACCTGTATATGACACTTTTCGAAATAACTTTTAACGCTGAATTCCACGATATACCATACAATGTCATTCAAAGTTGATTTTCAGGTGATTTTGACCCTTATCCAAATTTCTTTGGGTCGGATCTGTATTACATTTCGGTACCTTTAGTTCAATTAACAACAACTAAGCAATACATTTCGATGAGAAAATCAACTTACTCATCTTGAACTGAATGGGACATATCAGAATCAAATTAAGAAACAAGTAATAATTATTTACATATTTCAATTCATAATAATTAAACGAATTATCATTTAATGAAGGAAAAATCAAATGATTATTCGAAAGTAAATGAAAATGAATGAAGTAAGTGTTCGAAATGTCCACCATTTTGTAAAATGCACTTAACGGTTCTGGAACCCATACTTCTTATACATTTGCTTATTTCGTCTTCTTGAATACCTTCCAATATATTCTCAATCTTCTCGCGAGAAATCACTATTGTTGGATTTGTCATTTGTTCCAGAATCGAACTTTATTTTGATATCATTACGATATAAATTTTGCAAGGATTGGTATTCAAATTTGAAATCATTGTATTCGCGTCTCTTCACTATTTTAAACAGCAGTTTTTGATAAATTGTATTCACTACAGATCCGACCCAAAGAAAATTGGATAAGGGTCAAAATCACCTGAAAATCAACTTTTAATGACATTGTATGATATATCGTTGAATTCAGCGTTAACAGTTATTTCGAAAAGTGTCATAAAATATAGAGGTCCGTATTGAAAAAAATGAGGTTGAGCGTGGCCTAGAGAGCACGAAACGTTGGATACGAAATCTGATTATGTCAACTTGAGAACAATTTATTGTCGAATAAAAAATTCCTGTAACATTTTTTGATAATATTTGAAATAAAGTGGGAAAAAAAGAAAAATCAAAATGACAGAATTTACTTTTTTTATGATATCTCAATAACCGGCCCTGATAATCCCGATTTGTTTGAACTGCTTGATAATGCTTCTATGCATGCAACTTTTTCTCCATTTGACCGACCTTCTAACTCTTATGGTTTAAAAGTTACCAATACAATCCCATTGAAAAAGTGGCCACCCTGTATATCGTGGTTCACTTAACCAATTTTGATGAAAATCGGTAAAGGTCAGTCAGGTTATCTCCAAATGCGAAATAGTAGAACAGTATTTCAGAGATAGAAAGGTTTTTCCCTGAAGTATGAAACAGAGTATTTTCAATTCCTAGCAGTAGCACAATCAAGCAACCCAACCATATTTTATTCAATAGATCATGGTCGTCAGATAGTCTTTGAAATCATTTGAATTTAGTTTTCATTAAAAGACCAATGAGAATTTTTTTTTCAATATACATACCTAATTAGCGATATATTTATTGTTCGATACAAGAATTAAAAAATTATCCATTTTCGACGGGAACACACCCTATCAAGCTTTTGAAACTAGTTCAAATTTTCATGCAATCTAATGTTTAAGATTTGCATGCCTAGGTTAAAGGAGACATTCAGATAGAACATACTTTGGTATTCTTGAAATGTAATATCATTATTCTCGTACAAAGGTGCAACCCTTCATATTGTTCATAGAGAAAATGGGAACAGTTGAAAGAGTAGGGAATGTAAGCTTCACAGAAAAGAGTTTGTTACTATTGACTCAAGTTTATTGCAAACAAACTCGGCGAAATATCAATTATCATTTACCGAATTTATTTCCTCAGACCAAGAAGACACTGAATCTACTTTTCTCATGTCCATTGAGCCAAATGACTCAAAAGCAAGGACTTTTGGTATGTTTCATTCTGATTTATTCCATGTTGAATATAACGGCGAACAAAGGACAATGATCTGTGTTTTTTTTGGAGTTCGTTCTCCGAACCGATAATCATTTCTTTACTATGTCTGTAACTTTCGCGCGAGGCTCGGGAAACAGCAGAGTGGTCAATACTTTGAGTTTCTTTATCCTCTCAGCTTCTAGCATTTCAAGATAAAAAGTAGGGGCGACTGGGGAGGGTTGAAACATTTTTTACAAAATTGTTGATAAAAAAATTGTGTTTAACAATTACTAATCTATTTATATCAGAGTGAATTTTAAGGACTTGGCTTAAACATTTCGCAATATTCAATTACTGAAAAAGGAAATTTCAACCTTGATTCTGAGTTTTTGAAATTGTTGATGAAAAGTATCTCAAACCTCCCTATACATGGGAGGCTACACTATAAGGGAGGTTTGATACAATAAGAAATAAGGTAAAAGTATTAATACGAAATCTTCTTCTTCTTCTTTTAGCTAGGGAGTTCCCTGTTTGCTTGGCCTTGGTCTATTCTATTTATTCATTCATTCAAATTTGGTCTATTCTGCAGATGAGGAAAACCAGCTTTGAGCCCATCTTTTCGGTGGTCTACCCGGCTTTCTCCTTTCTCTGGGTTGTTCATTCTTGCAGATGTATGCTATTCTATCTGACTCCATCCCATCAACGTGGTCTCTCAATACGAAATCAATGTTTTATTATCATAACACTACCTAATTCCTACATAATTCGCAAGTAAACATTTTCGTTTTACTACTGAGACTTGCACAGGCTGAATTAAATTCCATTTTCTGATGAAGATGACGATCTAGCTTGCATCTACCGCAATTCATTATTTTCGGAGTCTCGTCCTCGAGAGCAGTGGATTCGTTGCCTGCAATGTTTGAAATGTCTGTTCGTAACTTCTAAATATTTTTATATTTGTTTACTAAATCTGTTATGATTTTTCTTTCACTATTATTCAAATGATTCATTGAAATATTAAAAGTATTTATCTCTACATGTTCATTAAAATTAATTTGATACTCATTCATTAATTCATTAATCTCTAATCTTTCATTTTGTATCAACTTGAATGTTTGAATACAATCTAGGCCTACAAGGAAATTGTACTTTAAATTTTCATTATTGATTATGAACACGTTTGCATATTTTTCTATATATAATATTTTTATCTTTAATACCATCTGTTTCGTGAACACCATTAATCGTTCTCAAATTAGTTCTCTTTTTATAGCCATTTTTTGTCTCTTCATTGATCAATTTAGCATTTATCAATGATATATTAGATCCTGGATCAAAAATTGCAGTTATTTCCAAAATATCATTCAACCTAATTTTGAGATAATCAATAGTGGCACGATTAGTTTTTTGTATCATCGGTGCTTAATTCTACATCTAAAGTTAAGTTATTTACTTGTTTCAGTTTGTTACCTTTCTTTTCTGGATCTTTAAACCAACATTCCATTTCGGGATGAAATCTTGTTCCTTTTATTTTTATTTGTTTTTATTTGTTATTATCTTTGCATATTTTACAAGGTATTTTTTCTGTTTTTCTTTTACAGTCAGGTTTAAACTTTTTGACTTCTGAATTTTTTTTCATGTACATGTTCTAATTTATTTAATTCATTATGTAGATCTTCAGATTTTACTCTTTTTTCTCTATCAATTTTGTCTAATATGAAGTTGGGTAAACCCATAGCAATAAGATCAACAAGCGTATCACTATCCATAGTTTTTCTTACTTGTAATAGTAATTTTTCCTTCTTCATAGAATATTCTAATAGTGAACCTGCTTGATATCTAAATGCTATTGCATATTTTATTGGAGACCAACCTTTACATGAGGAAGTCTTACAAATATTTTCTCTCCAATCATTCCATTCTGCTGTGATAGTAAGTTTCAATAGAGTACAATCATACCAATCTGCAGCAACTTTTTCCATAAATGATTTCAAAATTTCCATTTCATTACAATTTTCATCAATTTCGAATTTCTGTGGCCAATTTACCCACATTTCTCTCTCCACTATTTTCTTGGTTTTTCTTCAGTATCTTATCTAATAAATTTTTCTAATAAATGTTCTGGAGCACTAGTACTTGTAGTTGTGTCACTGCTTTTTCTTCACTCACTTCCTCTATGTATACGTTTTCAAATTGGATATTTCCATCCTCATCGAAATAAGTATTTTTCATTTCTTTTGTTAAACTCACCCACACTCTCCTTGTTTGGCCCCTTTGTGAGCAAGTTTTCTTGATTTTTGTATATGCCGTAGTTTTTAGTAATTCTACATGTAATAATGCATTGGAATACTCATTTGGGATTTTGAATGTATTTCCATCCGTTGTAGTTATTCTGGTCACACAAAGCACATTTGACTTTCCACCTGGAGCAGCCAGCATTTTGAATGTGAACTTCAACTTTTCCATAGTGATTTAAAACCAGAATGTTGTTTTATAATGTGATTAAATTCTTGATTGATTCTTGATTAATTGATCTGATTTGTTTTTCTCTACGATTTCATGCCAACCAAGTGTCTTTCTGATTGGTATAGAAACAGCTTTGTTATTTACAGAGAAACGCAGCTGTTTTTATTCCAATCAGAAAGATATGCGAAATATATAGAGAGGTTTTGATACGTGTATCATCCCTCCCGACACATACTGTATCAGACCTCCCTAGAAGACAAATTTAGAAAATATATGTCGTGAACATATTATGATATTCGATTGAAAATCTGTACTTCTGGCGTCTATTTTCTAAATGAATAGAGTAATGAATTTCGTTAGTTTTCGTTGATAAATAGATTACGCCTTACGTTTTTTACAATGGCTTCAAATCGTTTGAGTATGCTCTTTCATGTGGCGTTCCCCAGGGATCAAATTTGGGGCCATTGTTGTTTGTTATATACATCAATGATCTTCTCACCTCACATAGATGTCCAGCATTGGCTTTCGCAGACGACTTTAAACTCTACTTGAGAATCCGTGATGTGGCTGATTTGCTGTTTCTCCAGTCGTGCTTGGAATATGTTCATGGTTGGTGCTTATGCAACAGACTTGTGTTAAATATGGACAAATGTTTCAAGGTCACATACACTAGAAAGTCAACTCCTCTATCGTATGGCTATCATATTGCTGAGAAATTTTTCAGCTTTAATCTGAAATATGTGACCTCGGAGTTTTATTTGACTCCTCATTCAGCTTTATCCCGCATATAGATCAGCTTTGTGCATCAGCTACTCGAGCTTTAGGCTTTGTTTTTAGATGCAGCAGTGAGTTCGGGGATTGGTCGATATTGAGGAATCTCTATTTCGCGCTGGTTGTCAGTAAGTTGGAGTATGCTCACTTGGTGTGGTTCCCTATTTATGACTGTCATCTGCCGTGATTGGAGTGTATTCATAGGAGATTTTTTAAATATGTGTTTTTCAAGAGAACAGGGCGGTATCCTGAGCATGGAGCAAACCTTTCTGATGTTATGGAGGAGTTGAGGATATCCTCGTTACTTGATAGACATGAAGAACAATGTGCCAGGTTTGCCCGTGGATTGTTAGCCAACAGGATAGACTCACCATATCTTCTGTCCAAGATGTCTTTCAATGTGCCGAGACTAGCAGCGAGGTCGACACCAGTTTTCTATTCACCTACGGCTCGGACTAATATTTCTGAACGATCTCCAGTTAACCGTATTTGTAAAAGTGCTGATAAACTAAGAGTTAATGTTTTTGGTTGAGTTTCGGGAAGTGAATTTTCAAGAGGGTAATGCATCATGTTGATGTGTTGAATTATTTTTGTGTATTCTGCACTGTATATTGTATATTATTTTTACCCTGTAATTGGGATATTCCTGTTGGGTAATAAAGAAATGTTATTATTATTATTATTATTATTTTTTGTAGAGCATATTCTTTCATCAAATATGTAGAAAACACACTTTATGCTTAGAAACTCTTGTTCGTGACGCGACTGTTGCTAGATTTCAACTGACTCTATTTCCACACTCAAATGGACAATGCACGCGATTATGCATTCTCTGAAGAAACGAGGCGGGAAATTTGAACGTGTATCAAACCCCTTGTATTAACCCTCCCCAGTCTCTCCTACTCTTATTTAAGAAATAAACTACAAATTGAACAATGAATATTTCAGCTCAAATATACGTCTTATTTTGACGAAAATGCAGAAATATATAGATCACAGGGTAATCCATTTCAGGTAACAAGTAACAACATAGTAACAAGTACAACAGCAGTAGCAATGTTGTTACAGATTTCATCAGATACATATCTGATGAAATCTTCTTAACTTCACGATCTTCTCCCACAATTATATAACTTGCCATCACCCTATATAATGTATAATCTTTGATAAATAAAGATTAATGATGTAATCAATTGCTCTCGTCAAACACGAGTGGAACACAGAAAATACCCTCTAATAGAACCAACCATCCAAAATTACTCTTCGAAATTTGTAATCAACAGGAGAGATCTAATTACACTACAGAGATTACGAATTGGACACACCATAACAACACATATGTTTTTAATAAAGAAGACGCACCCAAATGCAACTTTTGCAATGTCCATCTCTCAGTTGAGCATATTTTAGACCACTGTCCAGGCTTACATACCAAAAGAAAAATTCACGATGTTCCTTCGAAGATAGAAGACGTCCTCAATATTAATAACACTCAAGTGCAGAATACCCTGAAATTCATCAGAGACATAATTTTCAGAATATAATTGTTTAGTTATAGTATATTACTGTAAACTTATAATGTTATAATTTAATGTATCATAAACGCAAATGACCTAGTTGTCGAAGCGTGTATTCAATAAAAAAAAATTGCCCTGAAAAATGTATGCTTTATTGAACAATACGGATTGTACTTCAATCTATTTTGGTGGAGGGTCCAAAACTCGAATCAAAATTTCATGATCATTTTCGAAACCATGAGAGGAATTGTCCAATAACGAAATCAACTTGCGCATTTGGCCATCAACACCACCTTAAATTTTCAAAAAGCAAAATCCTGTTGAATACAGTAGCATTTTCTCGAAATGCCATGGCATCGAAGTCAAAACTTTGTTTATCATCAATTCAATATTCCATGGGCCAGATTGTGGTTATTTCAACCTGAAATGTTTGAGATATATGATATATGGCAAAATATTGATCTTTATACCAAATTAATAAATATTTGTAATTTCATGAAATATTGTCTAGATCTCTGGAATAATTTATCGATCGTTTCCTGGTTAGCTTTAACTTCAGCAGCTATCATATCCAGCTCTCTCTTCAACGAAAATCAATGAAAATCTCATCTCTTCCAAACTTACCTATTAACAGAGCTGACAACTTGTCATGAATCATGTGCTTAATATACCTCGTTCAGCTTCTCACGTTTGATTTGCATGAGTTCCAACAGTCTCTTCCAATCTTTTTCGATTTCTTCTTTAGCATGGTGATTCCACTGTATCAACTCTTTTTCCTCGTTTATTACACTTTGTACTCTTCCATCGTTAGCCATAACCTCTGCCTCGAACGTAGAATGCATCTGGATTTCACTTTGCAGGTTATGAGGTTTCTTATAGCTGTTATCTGCCGCTATCCGAAGCTTTTGGTTCAACCAGATCTCCACGCTGCAAACATTCTTCAGGAATTTCTGAAGGGATTCTTCCAGTTTCGCTATCTTGGCTTCCGTCATTTGCATTTTTTCCTATCCAGTATAACGTCCATCCTCCTGATTATTCTGGTTCCTTTCTTGATCCTCCAATTTATTCGATACAACCTCATTCCAAGTATTCTCTAAAGATTTCAGGTTATCCACCATTTTTCTAATATAATTCTCTATTTTTGTACTATTATCCAGCACTTTATTTTCTGAAGATTCAATTTTTGAGGTCAGTTGCTCAAAAGCTTGCCTACAGAGTTATAAGCTTGCCTGATCCATTTTTGCGATCTCGTAATTGGCATCACAAAAAATGGCCACTAAAATGTTCACAATACTGTCCACAAAATGTCCACGCTAATGTCCACAAAAATGCCTATGATAATGTCCACAAAAATATATACGATAATGACCTTACACCAATTGGTACGTTTTTCAGTCAATTAAATCGGTACTTCTTACTAACACTAATGTATTTCTTAATATACTCAACCATATACAGCTATTCACAGATAATTTATTTCAACTACTACATTAATTTATTTTCACCATTTAGATCTACTTGAGTGTACGGCACTGACTGCTGTTTACGTCGACAGTGCCCTCTTCTGCTTATTCCATTGGTTTATATACCGCTGGCATCTATCTCTAGAAGGGAAGGAACTTGATCCGAGACTTGATCTTTATAGCATCCGAAACCTTAGAATATATATAGAAGGAACGAAAAGTAAACATTTGTGCTCGATCCCGAATACAAGAGAGATGGAAGTTTATGGTCGCTAATCACAATCGAGCTAGCTTCGGCTAGGTCGAATCCATAGACGTGTAGAATCCTGATTTGAATGTTGTATGTTTCATCAGGAATCCTTTTTTCATAACTTCACAATAGCAATGATGACCAGAACCTCGAAATGTGTGGAAAGTGCTCTAAGGGATTATGATTATTTATATTCAATTACTGGATCCTCAGGTATGGCTGGACCTTCATCTACATACAATCCTTCAAGCTTCGTGAGAATTTTCATTTAATTTATTTGTCTATTCATCATGTTGGGAAAGAGAGTAATATATTGGTTTTTAATACACGAATTGTTAATTTTTGTAGAATTTGACAAATAAACAATATTATTATCATTATATCTGCCCAGATAATCAGTTAGAGAGCAAACCTCCACCTTTTGATGACATACCTCCATTAAAATCGGAAGTTACACTCCGGGTTACAGAATTTCAGTTACCCTTGATGTGTGTATATTGAACAGCGTGGGTGAAACAAAACGTCATTGACGGAATTCTGCATCTATATACAATTATGGTGATGATTTTCTTCCACCTTACAGGCAATATTTGTGATTTCTACGGTTATTTCACATAAATTCGTTGGCCTTCGTTCGCTTGAAGTGTGCTCTCTTACAGTGAAATAATATCAAAATTTTTCTTTTAGGTAGAAGTACTTATCGAAACCATCATAACACAAGCTCCAGAGATATACGGTTCGAAAGTATTCAAAGTGGGAACGGATTTGATTTCTTCGGTAATCATGAAATATCATATTCGGTGTTGTTTGTAATCCCCTTTTTATTTTTTAGGTGTCAGGTGCTATCGTCACCTATTTATTAGTTGTTCTTCAATTCAAACCTTTTGATTGAATCATTAGAACCAGTACAATATGTAGTTTCGTCACAATTCTGTTTGTTACAATAATAAAAGTTATTGATAATAGTGATCGCTTTCATTCAATATTGTAAATGTATAGTAGGTATATCCAAAGTCACTTGGAGGAAGCCAGAATATTTCAATTATACAAGGGCTGCCAAGTTTTCAGAAATTCCTTTGTAATTTATGAAATTATTGCTAACGAGTGTAAACCCCGTTATTCAGCAAATCATCTTGGAAACAAGAATATTCCGATTTGGTTTTTTTCATTGGCTGAATATTCCCCGTTCCACTTCGGGAGCGTTTTTAGTTTAACTCATTGGTTGCATCTATCACTTCTCAATCACTTTCTAATGATTCGCATAGACCAGTGTGGTCCATAGGGGTATTATTGAAATGCATTTCTACTTAATTTTAGCTCGTTGTGTGACTGATGTTTATAATGATTTCAACTATGATGTTCAGCAAAATTCTATGGCTTATGTGAAGAAAAAATTAATATTTTGCGATCAAATCTATTCCTCCATTTACTTTCAAAGTCAGAATAGATATGACGAGTTCTTAAGAAAATGATTTCGCATCCTTAAGATCTTCATACCACAGAAAAAAAATTATTGGTGAAATACGAAAAGGACTAGGTGAGATTAACCAACAAATTTTTCATTACATTTGCTGATTTTATCAATGTTATTACTAGTTTGAGTAATCATGTAAAATAGGCATATGACCTTGAGGCTCCCTAATTTGCTACGTCAAAATAGCAGCTACGCAACCAGATCTAAAAATCAATCAAGTATTTTATAGATGTCAGGACAGTTATAATAATGAGTTACCTATATCTTTATTATTATATTTATTCTGATTCTGAATACGAAAAATTTAAGAGTTATCGAGGAAAAACTTGAACTAAGGAAACACAATTTCTAACTGAGTGGAGTAGTCTATGCCTTCCGGAAAACATAGAAACTAAAAGTCGATAACTAGATTTGAAAATTTTATTGGTTTATGGATTCTCAACCATCCCAACGAATAATTGATAACAATTCATGAAATTCCAACTTTTCAGTTTCTTTCTATGTTTTCTGGAAGTCATAGACTACTCCATTCAATGAGAAATGGCAATTACCAACGTTATTTTCAATGGGGAGGAGGAGATTTGAAATGTGATTCACCTACTCTGCAAGTCACGAGCCGCCACTCGTATTATTCTCAATTTGTTTATTTTGATTTTTATGAGAAAGCTTGAACTTTTAGTATTTTTGTAGGATCCAGTTATTATTCCCTGTAAATAATTGCGATGGTCAACCGGATGCTTGGAGACCTATTAGTTTTTTCTAGTGTCGAGGGCATGACAGTTTCAATGAATTTACAGGGAACGAAATGTTATTGTACATATAATGTAAAAAGGATGTGTTATTCTTCGAGGTGTCGAAGGTATGTCATGGAGTTGTAAATCTTGAAGAGATTTACTGGGGTTGGGAAAGTTCGAAGACAACACGGTCGTACCAGATGTGTAACATCTGTGTATCAGGTTCTAGTCCTTCGAGAATATTCGATTTCCAGGAATCCGCGAAGATCTTTGTGGGCGGTACGGCAAAGCTCTTATTGGACTAGGGGATGGTACCTTTCCTAAGGGTGTGGTCAAGCCGAAAGAAGGGAGGTCGATATTCGAGACAGGGAAGTTCCAATCGGCGGAGAGACAGTTCAAATTAAGCCGAAGACGGGTACAGTTCAACTTAAGCCGAAGACGAGTCAAGTTCGGTCGGTCAACTTAAGACGTAAGACGAAAAGACGGTTCGCGGACTAAATTAAGACGAGTTAGAGACGAGACGAACGAAAACTTGAAGTACGACGAAGACGTGATAAACGAAGACGTTTCGAGTAATCAACAAACGAGATAAAGACGAAATTCAGTACCGTAGTGAGAAACTTGTAATTAAGACGTAATTAGGATCTTCTCAATACTGAGTTTGTACTGTATAAGTGTGGCTTTGTAAATAGATGTAAATAATTGAAAAGAGTTTAATTATTACAAATCCAACAAAGTCACGGAGAAAAAGACGAAAGGCCAGGTAATCGAATCATACCTCTAGACGATCGATTAACCAAGCCTACATTTTTACCTTATTCATCACCTTCCATTTCGATGATCGTGCGATAAAAACAGTGCCTGATGGTTCATGTTAACAATTTGATGATTGCGTCTGTTTACTTTTACCCAAACGAAATAAATATTGTTTTTGATGGAAAAACGTTGTTTACTTGTAGTGAATGATGATTTGTTTGAACGTAAAGAAAAGGGGAGTTTGGAATCAGATATATCTACAGATATAATGGGGCAATGGGCAAACACCTGCAGTTTAGATATGTACATCAAGATAAGGGGCAAGTGAAATATCGATGTGAATCCATTTAAGTGAGCTGAATATCGATATAATAGAATATCATCAACAACTCCATTGTAAAATTCACAATATCATAATGACGAAAGTATCATCCGATCTACATGAAGAAGTTTGCGTATGTAGTGTGCTAAGCATAGTATTCAATCTCGGAAAAATTTTCGGTTTATCGCCATTCACAAATAAGCACCAAGGAAACTTATGCCATTTCGAAAAATCTCCAAAATGGTTCTTTTTTACTTCCGTCCTCAACGTTTTCCTTCTAGGTTCAATTCTTTATTATTTTGATTTCGATTTACTCTTCAGGCGAAATGAAATAACAGTATTACTCAGTCGTATAACTGATTTAACCTATGATTTTTACTACGTGGAACTAATGCTTTTTCATCTATACAATCAATCTCAATGGATTAAGACTTTGAATAATTTAAATAAATTGAGGCAAAAAGGTGTGATCTGCAGATCGGTTCTTCTTTTGCAAAGTAAACTACAAAAACTCTCCATTTGTGTCTTCGTTTCAATTTTAGTTGTCTACAGTTCAATGTTACTTTACCTTATCAACTCTGATTACTTCAAGCTACATCTGAATTGGTTTATTGTTCTTGAGAAGTTGCTGCAAAATTGCGTATTCATGTTTTACCTTTATTACTTCACAATTCTTACTCTTCTCATATCTTTGTTGAACTGTTTCTATAAAATGAGTTTTTTTGCTCTGGGGTATAAGGGTATTTATCCAATGAAACAAATACTTGGCACAAGAAACAAACAAGACTTCTTGGTGTTTATGACCTATCAAGCTTGCAGTGACGATCACCCTATTCCTTTCGAGTTTGAGAAGATGAAGAACGCAGAAATCATTGAGTACTTCAGACGTTTTCATGCTGAGATTAGCCGAACTATCAGTGAGTTCAACAGATGCTTCAATCCACAGCTTCTGATTCATACTACTATTGAGATTTTAATGTTGGTTATAAGCTGGTACTCTGTGATAATCGGTTTTGCTTATCGTTTCCATGACCCTGAATATAGAGGAATATTAATTATGAACATGGTCTTCTCTGTGTTACATACTTCTGGATTATTTTCATTCTTGAGGAACTCGCAACAGTTATCAGATACAGTAAGTAGTACAGCAACATGAATGAAACAATATAGTTTTCATTTTTTTGTTGAGGATTAATTCTGAAAATTTAAGTAAAATGAAACAAAAATGTGGAAGAATCATTGAAATATCTCTAGAAATGAAAAAGTTATGGGACTTTGAAGTTGCGCTTGGAAGAATAATTTCATAGTACGTGTAAGTGTCGTGACGTCACACACTAGACGACTGGTATTCGCAGAGTGCTTACGAATTCATTGGTGTACAATCACTTGTTCCGTTCGTGTCGTGTTTTGTTCGTTACACGATGGCTGAAATAACTTACTATATACATACATATCAATTACTTTTTTCTCTTTTTACTTTTTACTCCTCAGATAAATATGTTTTGCCATTGATTGACTTCAACAACCAGTACTCAACTACAAACTGTTTATGAAACGATTTTTTAAATAAATCATCGTTATAAGTTGAACCATGATGAAGCAAACTCAAAAGTAGATACCTACTTGAAAAGTTTAACTCCTTTTATTTCTGCACTGACATAAGATGGATTTGAAGAAAAAAACTGCATCACTGCGAATATATCTATTGTAGGCAAATTGTCACTTTGTCCTTTCACGAAGCCTTCTCCCATTATGGTGACATAAAAACAAAACTCGAGTTAAAACTACACTGTACAACTACAAACGCCGCGAGAGCCTTGGCGCGGCTAAGTATTTAAACGTAATTTATGGTGTAGCGATCACAGGCAAGAGCTGTGACGTCACAGACCAAAGACGTTCCGCGCTAAAATACGTAAATTTAAATAATCTATTTCTCAGTCATTTATTGATGGATTTTCAACATTTTTTCACTGATTTATCAGTTTTGCTCTATATTTTAATTTTATCGTGTCAAATATAGTATAATCAACATCACTAAACTAGTCCATTGTGCTAGAATTCAAAAATTCGTTCATTCAACACATATTCGCATTCTAGAACGAATATGAGATAAAAATATCAAAAGTAATAAAAGGTACTATGAAACAATATTTTCTCTGTAACAGCATTATTTTTTCAAGAGCTTGAGAATTTGAGATAATTATACAAGACATAAATATTGTTGAATCCATTTTTTATTATTGTTATCTGGTAGATAATTCCATGGCATTCATTTCCTGAATATTCTTTCAGGCATTTGTCCGCCGTGGCTATGAGTTAGTTCATTCGATCAGTCCAATCTTTAACTACGTTTTCCAATAAATCTGGCCGTCATGGCGTTAATGGTGGTTGAATATTGTCACCAAATTGATTGTGCAATAAATTAATGATTGAGCAAGTTGCGCCGTCTTGTTGGAACCAAATGTCGTCGATGTTCAACTAGATTTTGACAACAAATAATCAGTCAGCATTGTTTGATAGCGTTACCGCAGCTTCTCCTTTTTTTTTCAATATTGATATTTCATCCCGGGACCTCCGTTGATCAGTAGGACACTCATCCCTGCCATATACACCAATCATCTCCATGGAGTTCTATGACTTCGTCATAGAACGGTGGGTTTTATGTCCCAAGCGGTGCCGTTTTACCGGGAAATGCGCAATCCCCGATACCATCTCCCAGCCTAGCAAAGAGTCACTACAACACATTCTCGCACAACAGTTTTTGAGCGCTTGTTCAGCAAACAAATCGAAACCATAGAAAGTTCATGAAGAATTTTGGAAAAGAATAACCCAATACCTACTTCTGTTACTTCTATCTAATCAAGTTGAAAATTTGCTTGTATACTATACATATAGAATAACCATTTCAAGCTTCGTGCAAAATTTAATGTGATCAGGATTTAATGTTTTATTAGGCTCGTACAAAATTCAAGCAGGAAATAATAAGTTCAATGACAACAGTTCCAATCGAGTTGAAATTTTGAGTGAATAATAATTCAAAGCTCTGTGTGAAATTTCGTATTAATTGCAGTGTCAGGACTATTCAGCAGAATATCAAAAAAAAAAAAAAAATGAGGAGAGCACTGACTGGAACTCAGGAGCTTTTGAGCACTAGTGCAATAATTCGCCAGTTACTCTCTTGCGGACCTTGCAGACTATGCAATTGTGTGTTTGTGAAATGCGCAATGGCACATAAATTAATCATATTCTTATACTCATCAGTTTTTGGATGACAATAATTATTTCTTATTTAAATTCAAATCAATACTATTCCGTACATACAAAAACTTTACTCTTACACGTGAAACATACAGAAACCAATTTCTATAATTTGCCCGCAGCACCTATACACATAATATACAAATAGAGTGAAAAATAGTAATAGCATGTAGTCGGAAAGTGTTCTTTGAAAAATTGATGCAATTTTATTATAATTTCCAGATAGAAGGCTACATTGCCTTCTTATTAGAATACTCTACGAGGGTTTCATCTCCTACGGAACTGTTACAGCTCCGAATTTTCATTGAAAAATTAAAACAACATACTCCATTTTCAGCAAATGGAATGTTCACTTTAGACATGGGTATTGCTGGTCCGGTATGTTAAAATTTCATTTCCATTTTTAAAACGTTAAACGTTTTTGTTTTTTCAGATTTTTGCCAATATTTTAACCTACGTGCTGGTTGCTCTTCAATTCGACATCACTCTTTGATGGGAACACCAGTAACTCAAAGGAGACTTTTTCTTTGAAAATGTCTCATTATACGTAAATTATATATTTGAATATAAATAAAACAATTCAAATTCATATTCTGAATTTCATTTTATGAGCACATTAAAAATAGAAAAAAAATGAGTAGTTGGCCATAGCCTAATGGTAAATGCAGGTCATCAAGGCCTTATATAAAAATAGCTTGTTGTGTATACTAAGACTGTTAGTTTCGGGGATACAGGATGATTCATGAAAATTGGTCCAAATTTCTGATATCATGGAAATCAGTGGTCCAACTTCGTTGGAATTTTATATGTATAATTCATACAACCCTTCAAAAGGTTTCATGTAATTTCAATATTTCTATGGCATTACTCAGATTATTGAGTTTTTCTCATCATAAATCTATATTTTTAGACGTTTTAATGGATTGTTTTTATTGCCTTGAAAAAAATATTTGGAGTAATGAACTTTTCCAATTTTTTTTAGAAGAGTAGCTAACGAAAAAATTGATGTTTTATGTAACTTTTTTGAAATACAGTATCACCGTGCTTCTGCACCTTACCCTCAGAGGACGCTGGCTAGCTCTGGAGAGATCTAAAAGGGCCTCACCGATTCTATATAAGAACAGCTACTACATCTGGGGGTGGGCCTTTGGTGAATCGGAACTTGAAATGCCGCGGATTAACCCAGCCTTAAACGGCTGCAAAGACGGAAGAATAAAATAAAGGTCAAAGAAAGAAACAAAAAACTCTGCACGTGATAATGGATATAGAAATTCTCATATGACAAAAGTAAAATATGAAATATATGTATGTGGGATCCAAATTCTTAACACCCGACTGAATGATACGCTACTGACTTTACGAAACGAGAACTACACGTTCGACGCTAAAAGGTTGGACCATGCAGATTTATCGATATAGGGAGACGTAAGGGGAAGAGGTACTTGAGACTTAAGGACTGTGAGGTACGATACAGACGAACGAGGGTGGAATTCGACGTGAGAGAACAGACGGACATAGTTAGGATTCGACGTTAGAGATTAGACGGAAAAGGTTGAAGAATTCGACGTGATAGACGCATATGATTCGACGTGAAATATAGTAAACGCAGCGAGTTAGATAATTCGATAATTAGACTATTAACAATTAGACGGAATAAAATAGCTTCGATAGTTCGATAGATGAAAGTTCAGTGGCTGTACATTCAATTGAAGTTGAATTGTACAGGGTAGGCAAATAAGCGAGGTAAGCGGCTATATCTCAGGAATCACTCATCGTAGAGACTTGCGGTAAAAAATGTTACCACTAAAGTAAACAAAAGAAAACACTGGAAATTATTTTGAAGTTCATACCTCTACCGCTAGGGGGCGTAATAGCTATCGTCGAGTAGAAAAATGCATTTTACTCGAAAAATTTTCATATTAAGTTGGAAAAAAAATATCATCACTGTAAACCTTGGAAAATTCTCTATCTGTTTGAATTGTCACTTTCGATTTTGCGACATCGAATAAGGGTGAGGGAAAGATAGAAATCTGACTGATTGAAATGTCTGTAACTTCAGTTTGGCTCAACATTTTTGAGCAAATTAGATCTTATTTGAGAGACAACATCTTGTTGATTAAGGAAAAAATATACTCATGATGAATTTGATTCAGCTGCTTCCGATAGGGAGCGCTAAGTCAGAAGTTCATTGTTTTGTTCATTTTTCTCTGAAATTTCAAATGTAATGATAGGATTTTCCTAACAGAAACAAAAATTTCATTGAATTTGCATGAAAAAACCTGAAGGTCGCAAAGCGATAATTTCAGGCGTTCTGAAGTTATGGCCGAAAGAAGATATTGTTCAACTGATGCACTGCGAAAAACCAAATTGAGTCTTCAAGTTCTAACAGAAACAGAAATCCCATCAAATTTCTATGAAAAAACCAAAAAGTCGCAAAGCGATAGCTTCAGGGGTTCTGGAGTTATGGACGAAAAAAGATATTCTTCAACTGATGCACTGAGAAACTAAATTGTGTCTTCTTTCGGCCATAACTTCAGAACGCCGGAAATTATCGCTTTGCGACCTTCAGGTTTTTTCATGCGAATTCAATGAAATTTTTGTTTATGTTAAGAAAATCCTATCATTACATTTGAAATTTCAGAGAAAAATGAACAAAACAATGAACTTCTGACTCAGCGCTCCCTATCGGAAGCAGCTGAATCAAATTCATAATGAGTATATTTTTTCCTTAATTAACAAGATGTTATCTCTCAAATAAGATCTAATTTGCTCAAAAAATTTTGAGCCAAACTGAAGTTACAGACATTTCAATCAGTCAGATTTCTATCTTTCCCTCACCCTTATTTGATGTCGCAAAGTCGAAAGTGACAATTCAAACAGATAGAGAATTTTCCAAGGTTTACAGTGATGATATTTTTTTTCCAACTTAATATGAAAATTTTTCGAGTAAAATGCATTTTTCTACTCGACAATAGCTATTACGCCTCCTAGCGGTGGAGGTATGAGCTTCAAAACAATTTCCAGTGTTTTCTTTTGTTTACTTTAGTGGAAAAATTTTTTACCGCAAGTCTCTACGATGAGTGGATCCTGAGATATAGCCGCTTACCTCGCTTATTTGCCCACCCTGTACATAGTGTAAATAAACAATAGTTTAGTACCGGCGGCCTTTTATATATAAACCCCTAGACAACAATATAAAAACCCTACATGTATTTCCAATAGACATACGAAATGATAAAAACAAATAATATGATTAAGTATGTCACCAAAATGAGTTGAAAATATATTTTTTCACAATCGTGAGCTTTCAACTCTTTTTCCACACGCAGTTCAGAAAGTCAACAAAGTCAGAAAGAGTCATTTTCCCACACAGTGCGGAAAAAAACCCTGCTATTTCTTTTCTCTATTTCAATATCGTAATGAGTTCATTACAGTTCTAAAAACAGTGCTGTAATGAACTGATTACAGCATTGTTTACGATTCAACTTCAAATTCCGTAATCTGTCAATTTTCGTGGCAGTCACACCAACTGGCAAGATACAATACAAACGTCACCATCAGGATGTATAATCTGAATTTTTCATTGATTTTCGACAATATGAAGAATATGAATGAAAGAGAAAATATCGTCTAATACTCGTTGCAGAAGGCAATTCCAAAACTCTCGCTACTTCGTTGCTCGTTTTCGAATTTCGCATTCGTGTTGGAATAGGAGCCCATTCTGTAACTTATTTTAGAATATAATATTCCGCACGGGTATGCGTGCGGGAAAGAAATAGCAGGGGATTTTTCCGCAGGCTAGTATCAAAGAATAAATTAAAACTGTCATGTTTCTATGCACCGAACTTCCAATTAAAGTCAAGGATGACATAACTATTGTAACGACATGCACAATAGGGACTGGGTTTGACGAATATCCAATTGAAAAATGTATAGCGCAACTTGCTTTTGAAATCAACAATCGATTGGAGCTAAATTTTCCTTAATAATTTTTCGTACAAGAAATATGGGCTTTAGATCCGTCGTTTATACAGCGTGCCAAAAGAGTAACGTTTTTTTTTGGCACGCAGCAAATTGTAAAATTTTAGCCTCAAGATTATAAGTGTCATTGCCTGAACTTAATTCAAACATCAGGCAATAAAGGTGACTTGGATTGATTTTAAATCCTGAGGAGAAAAAATTTACCATTATGTCACATTTGTGATTTCAACTTCAACTCGAAGTAATAGTGATATCTTTTGGGCCAGAATATTTGAGGTCCACGAAAAATTGTAATAATCTAGGGATAAATATTGTCAATCATTAATTGATTTCATTAAAATTAAAAACTAGTTGAGTAAATTACTATTTTGCAATAGGTATAAATTATCATATTATACAAAGTCACATAATTATGTCGGTACATGAGCGGAAGCAACTGATCAGAATTTAATAATTTGACATAAAAATTCCATTTGGAAATAGTTATTAACAGCCTATGAATCGATTATCCTCAATCATTCCTAATTCGTAGGATAGCTGATTGAATAGTAAATAAAGAAGGGATAAAAACCGGTGATATTCATTGAAGCATTTATTCCAGTTCCAATAAAGTATGCAGTATCAAACTAGAAGAATATGTAAAATGTTGGGTGTTCTTAATTTCTATTCGCACGATATAATTGGAAATCCAGTGTGGAAGAATAGTTGCATACATTGTTTGTACAAATATTGGATGACAGTTAATATCATGTTATCACCCCTCAGAGGAAAATGTCGTCATCTCAACAAAGGTTATGAAGGAGAGACAAAATTCTGGTTCTCAAGAAAACTTTTGATATTTCCAATATTGTTCCTCCTTTTTAATTTACTCGGCACTACTTTGTATCTATACAATTTGCTCAGAACTTGTGGTGATAATAAACCTAGGTGCTTTATCGAAATTCATGATCATTTAGTAATAATAAGTACAATCGCGTTGATGCTCGTTGTACAATTCAAGTTGAGACTAAGAGCAAAAGAACTGAATCATTTATCTCAAGTCTTGGAAATCACTAAATTATTTGGTCTACAAAATTTAGTCCGTGTCAGAAACGGTAAAATCATTTACCTCTTCAATCATTTGGTTATAACTTTCTCTGGCGCTTCAATCTTATTGTTCGGTTTGCCGTATTATATAAATCTAGGAAATAAAGTATTCAATTATCATTTTATATGTTTGTTTCTTTGCCAAGCGATGCAACTGTCGTTTGCTTGTCAGGTTTGCCAAAAATTGATGCTTTTGAGATTTATATACAAAGCTATGCACCGTTCACTGAAACTTACTTTGTTTCAAAGAAGGAAGTCCACAACCAAACTTCCTCTTGAGGAAGATCTAAGGAAAACGATTCATATATACCTGAATCTCAAAGAAGTTGTGAACAAGCTCTGCGATTTCATGAATCCAACATTACTCGTATGGTTGACACCACACATTGTCCAAAATGTATTCAACACCTATGCAACCATCAAGTTGATTAACATCGAACCAACACATAGGCTCATATTTGGTCTAATTAAAACTACTCTGGCTATGCTTGTGATAATATGTTTATTTACTAACTGCCAGTACCTAGTCGATGAGGTAAGCTGTCTTAACATAGTGTTTAAAAACAGATTTCATAAAACTTTGATTGACCGATCAACTCGTTGATTATAGTTTTAAATCTATGACAAAAATGAACTGAAATTGAACACAGAAATGTTTTGATCGAGCAAATCACCTCGGTAATAGAGTTAGGAATAGTATATAACATTACTAGCAAGGTAAGAGGGTTTTTACTGGCGAATGGAGGATATAATTGACGAGCCGCAGGCGAGTCAGTTACCTCCTTGAGCCAGTAAAACCCGTTACCTTGCGTGTATTGTTTTATATTTTATTTGTTTCTCATTTGTAAAAAGGTTAGATAAATTCAAAAAAATTCGCAGGTTTGTTTTCCTTAAAAAATTTATTGAAAAATATGACGTTTAGTTGTCATTTGCAGATTTCAAAAGTTCATAGCGTTTCTGAAACGAAAAAATGAGCATTATACGCCAAAAAAGGCCAAGGTATTAAGTAAAGAAGAGGCTGAACAATGTCTTTTACGTGCTCCTGATGACCAGTGGTTGCTGGCGAAAATTGTAACAATATTTGGGATTTTTGGATGTTGTCGATGTGACGAAATTCTCTCCTTAAACATGAATGCTGTAGAAGATATGGGAAAATACGTTATTGTGACATTGCGGCAAACAAAAAATTTAACAACAAGAAGATTCACCATAACCGATGATGGCTGCAGCTTCAAGCCTTGCATGTTATACAGAAAATATGTAAATCTTCGGCCTCCTGGAACAGAAAGCCTAAGATTTTTTTTGACATACCGACATGGAAAGTGCATTTCCCTTAATGCTGGCCAGCACACTATTGGTGGTATCCCAAAGCAAATAGCGAAATATTTAGGTTTAAAAGACCCAGAGTTATACACCGGCCACTCTTTCCGCAGAACTGGAGCCACTATGTTTGCGGATTCGAGTGGAGATATTTTAGCACTAAAGCGTGCAGGAGGGTGGAAGAGCACCGAAATTGCGATGAGTTATGTAGATGATTCGGTCAACAAAAAAATCGAAATGTCTAGCAATTTATTTGGTAGTAAGGAGAGTACAAATGTTCTGCAGTCCTCGAGTTCAGCAGTTTCTGAGTCAACAGATGGTTCATCATCATCAGTATCAACTCTTTCATCATCAAAAATCTGTGTTACTGGAAATAACAATTGTACCATGATTTTCAACATATATGACGATAAATCAAAATTTTCTAATGTAAATAATACTACTAACTTGTAAAAATTTTGCAAGTTAACTGTCAGTTTTACAAGTTAGTGACTTCATAAAATAAACTTTCTTGATTAATATTATGTTTTTGGAAACTGACGTTTACAAATGAGAAACAAATAAAAACATTTTTTCTACAAACGCTTGGAATATATTGAAACTCCAAAGATTTGATTAATTATTCACAAAAACATGAATGACAGATGTTATTCTGCATGTCGTTACCATAGTTATCTCATCCTTGACGTCTGGGCCGCCGCCAAGACCGGCAAATGGGACATTTAGCTGGGGCTCCCAATTGTAGGGGCGCAAAGTGAGTTAATAAAACAAGACATACTTCTTGACACAAAAATGTTTTCTTAGTGAAAATACCACTATTTGTAGTGAAATAATAATATTGCCAAGAGCCAATTTCAAACTATAGTTATGAAAATAGAAATAGGTACTAAAATTCACATTCACTTTTAGTTTTTTGACTATAGACTTATAGTATTGTATTCTTTTGTTTTTTTTTTGTTGTATTCTTTTAAACAACAATGCAGGACGTTTTTGATGAAATCGACAAAATGTCCTCCAATATATTTGAGGAGGTAATTTCACTAATTTCAAGTTAAAAAATACGATTTCATGAATTGAAAAGATGCCTGAGAAAAATAACAGGGGCTCCTTCAGAGAAAATTCAGATAAATTCTCGGATAAATTAGTCAATTCAATATCTGTTCCATACTGGAAAGTTTGGGGTAGTTTTGATTTCTTCGATTTTATATATTTTTTTTGGGGTAAACAATTTTATTTGTTGGCGGTTTTTTCATATAACTCGTGAAATATCAATTTTTTTTAATGACCTACCTATACAGAAATATGGTATATAATATTTATTACAAATTTCCTTCATCAAGTTTTTTGTTCGATAATCTATTCTGGCTCAAACGATAGTTGAAAATTGGCGTATTTCATCAGTCTGCAAAAACCCACTTCTTGGGGTAGTTTTGATTTATATGTTTTTTTGAGTTGTTGAATCCGAATCTGAGGTTTGCCACTAAAATTTCTCGACTGAACATTAAAAAAAAAGGAGAGAAAGGTAAAAAAAAAGGTTTTCTGCATATAACTCAAAAAATATGACTTTTTCATGAATAAAATTTCCTAAAAATTATTTTCATTAAGTTTTTCTGTCGGATGATCCGTTCTGGCTCAAACGATAGATGAAAATTTCACCACTCTTATTCTTTAATTCATTATTAATGGCATATATTCTACTCAATATTTTCTTCTTTTAATACAATACAGATGGGTTTAAACTATAAAGCCATCATCAGTTCAGGAGAAAGTATTAACAATATCACTTTTGGAAAATTAGTTTATTTCTTTATATTGATTTTGATGAATATATTGAGGAACTGATACCGTCCTTGTATATCGGGTGTCCCAAGGTAAGTGGCCTATTAGATTATTATGGAAACTATTGATGGTAAAGATTTCAAATTTTGTAGATAGATATTTGGCCAATTAAGGTACATTTTTAAAATAATTTCACATTTCCAGTGTTGCCGGATGTACGACAATTTGGCAACAACTTTGTTATTTTGAATGGGACATCCGGTATTTCTATTTTTTTTATGATACTCCATAAAATATTAAATCTATTCACTCTTACTTTTCCATCCCTATCTTGAACGGTTTTTGAGTTATTAATTATTTTTCGAAATTTTAGATCAAATTGGCGTATTACGAAAATGACTCTAGTTCGCTCAATATTTGAGATTTAAGTCAGAAATTTTGCGAGTCGTTAGATATTGATCTGATCTGTGTCACTGCTTTTGAATTATGGTTGTCAATAATACAGGACGGACCAAAAAAAATCATCATTTGCCAAGTTACAAAATTGTAAAAAAGTCTGTGTAAGTGAATAGAAAAATTGTAGAATGTGTTGTACTGATTCCAAAAATTGAAAAATATACTAGGTGTCTAATTTGAAAAAATAAACTTTTTTACAATTTTGTAACTTGGCATATGATGATTTTTTTTGGTCCGTCCTGTATTATTGACAACCATAATTCAAAAGCAGTGACACAGATCAGATCAATATCTAACGACTTGCAAAATTTCTGACTTAAATCTCAAATATTGAGCGAACTAGAGTCATTTTCGTAATACGCCAATTTGATCTAAAATTTCGAAAAATAATTAATAACTCAAAAACCGTTAAAGATAGGGATGGAAAAGTAAGAGTGAATAGATTTAATATTTTATGGAGTATCATAAAAAAAATAGAAATACCGGATGTCCCATTCAAAATAACAAAGTTGTTGCCAAATTGTCGTACATCCGGCAACACTGGAAATGTGAAATTATTTTAAAAATGTACCTTAACTGGCCAAATATCTACCCACAAAATTTGAAATCTTTACCATCAATAGTTTCCATAATAATCTAATAGGCCACTCACCTTGGGACACCCGATATACATACAATAGAGTACTCAAATTCAAATTTTGTATAGGAAGGTCATTCACGAAAAATGACTATTTGAGTTATATGCCAAAAACCGCCAAAAAATTTTTTCATGTTCCGTCACGAAATTTTGATGACAAACCGCAAATGGGGTTTTGCATCTCAAAAAACATATAGAAACTAAGAAATCAAAACTACCCCAAAGTGGATTTTTGCAGAGACAGATAAAATACGTCAATTTTCAACTATCGTCTGAGCCAAAACTGTTTATCGTACAAAAAACTTAATGGGATAAATTTATAGGGAATATTATACAGGGTGTCCCGGGAAAAATGCGACAAACGAATACCATGACGGTCGATTATTTTTTCGATAAAATTATAGTTTACCTCTTTTGTAATGATATTTTGTAAGATTTTACACGAATATTTCGAAAATACGTCAGTGCTTATAACGAAAAGTTACCAACATTTTTTTTTCATTCGCAAATTAAAAATATTGTCATTCATTGTAGATTGATAATTGTTTAAATATATTATGTGAAACCCCATAAAGATCAGTGGTTGTAAGATGAAAATCTATAATTTCTTTTTGAACAGGGCAGTTATATAAAAATATATTTTTTTGCACGAAAACGTCATATACATGATGACAATATCGTTTAGGTAGTAGTTTCCAGAGTTGTAGCATAATTTATATTAAAGTAACATGAAAAAATTTAGATACTCAATATACCACGTTTCAGTGAACACAATTTCCTGATATTCTTTCTTAAATATTAACGATTAGAAATATAATGTTGACATTTTTTTTCAGAGTAAAAACACTCTTAACCTACTCTTCGAAGGTTCCTTGACAAAAATGACACATATGGAAGGTCTCCTGGTAGAAATTTTAATTGAAGCATTGAATATTATTCCACCGAAAATTCATGGATCGAATATAGTAACGATAAGCACGAAATTGATATGTTCGGTAAAAATTTTAAAATTTGTATATTATCATCGCATGTATACTTGTATGTAATTTTTCTCCCGAGAGCTTACAAAGGTTTAGGCATCCTCATAAATCACTCATGTCATAATGATAATATTATAATTTTTCCATGGTTTCCCTTATTCCGTCTTTTATTATTTCAACGCCATCGTGGTTTTTTAAAAGCTTCAATCCCCTTATGTGAATCTATAACAAATATTCAACTGAACTTTTTTTCAGGTGTCTGGTGCAATAATGACGTACCTTTTGGTTATATTGCAATTCAAGCTCTCTACAGGAATATATGTGAAACAAGAAAACTTAACTCTGAATGAGTAACAGTTATTAATAAAGTTTCTGCTAAAGTATATGCCATTAATCGTAGAAAATATGAGCTGAGCAGCACTTCGTCCATCATAATATAATACAAAACATAATATTCTTGTCATGACAGGATCTATAGTTACTATATGAAAATTAGTGAACAAGTACTGTTAGGTATAAGTTAATAGAATGTGAGCATTCTTTGAACAACAAGAAGTGCATGTTGATTCAAAATACATTTCTACAAAAAAAAATTATTAAAACTTCAAATCCCGTGAACTTTTTGACATATTTTACTGTTTATATTATCCCCGATTTCAGCATATCAGCTGAGGAGAGAAAACCTCCTCGCAGTAGGCCAGGGGCGGATCCAGGGAGGGGCCATAGGGCCTCCCTCCCTGGCGGACCTTATGAAAATAAAATCTATCCTGAATTATCGAAAAAAATGCGTGGGCACTCAGAAGGGTGAAAGATTGTATATGATCTAGAATGGTTGAATGGATTGGCATTAATGCATATACACAGAACCATTAGCAGCAGTCTGAATGTTGAAAATATTATCCAAAGATACGCTGGTCAAGAAAATAGGAGACTAGAATTTGTTATTAACCTTTTGAAATTTGATCATATGATTTTATTGGATAGGTGTAGTAAAAATGAATCCATTATTTTTCCAATAGATGGCTTTAGTTATCTATATCTCGTGTTGTACAAGTCCGATTGGGTTCCACTATATGACGTTAGGAAGATGAGATTTTGCACTACAAAAACATTCTGACAGTTTTGTGATAAGTTGACTCAGTTAAGTTTGAGCGCGCAACAAATATGGACACTAGCAAAAAAAATAGGCTATATTTCAAAGTTTTTCTTTGATAGAGGCAAAAATACAAGCCAAGCGGCTGAAAATGTTTATGGATCTGATACTGTAATATCCAATTATGTGCAATTTTGGTTTCGTCGATGCCGTTCCGGTAGTTTCGATGTTGAAGATGCATCACGCACTGGAAGGCCAATTGTCGTAAATATCGATAAAATCATGGACATTATCGAGACCTGTTTCGATTTCTCAAGAGCTTAAGAGTGCACAATAAATCGTCTGGAATACTATTTGCATAAGGCTGATCTCAAGAAGATGCTAGATAATACAGCATAGTTTTGCTTTTTTCATACATATCATATCCTTTTCTAATGAAAATAATCCAGAATTCAAATCAAACTTGGTCCATGTAGAAAAAATTGACGAAAAGGAGAATTGAGGAAGGAGAAAAGGAGGTGAGCCGGAAATTTCTTTCAAAAAACACTAGAACTCAAATATCTCGGAAGTTTTCGGTTATCAATAAATATGGCTCAATCAACAGCAAATGAGTGATAATAACATATCCTTCAAAGTTCACGTCTAGTTTGGAAACACCCTCTGTAATGTAATTATAATAATAATATGTAATATATTTTGCATGATTTCAATCCTTCGTTAAACCATATACAGGGTGTCCCATAAGTGGCACGTCACAGTGACACCGGAGGTAGGTCAGCTAAAGAGGGACCTAACCAGCCTCACATGACCCCAGTAAAAGTTGCATGGTTTTCGAGTTATTACCAAATTACGTTTTTTAGTGAATTTTCACCTTTTTTAACATTGTCAGGGTCAGAATTCTGCTGGAAAGCTCTCGAAGCTTATTTTTTTTGTTGTAATGGAATCTTAAATAGTTATTTAAGATGACATGAGTATGATTCTGTCAAAAAGTTATGTGGATTTCCGTAAATTAATGGATTAATCTTGATTTCAATTGCTAGCAAAACGAGAACTTCGACTTTGGACACCTGCTGTGAAAAAAAAATCCTTGAAACAAAACGAGCAAGTAACATCCCGGTATCAAATGTAATGTCATAGCAAGCGGCAAAATTACCTGATAGCGGGGTTCCTAGTTTCAACTTAGTTAAGTAGGGCATCGGTAAAATGATGAAAATACCTAGTTTTATGGGCATAAGATTCGTGTATTGTACCATTTCTAAATCTGTCTAAAATGCCCATTTTTTTTATGTTACTTGCTCGTTTTGTTTCAAGGATTTTTTTTTCACAGCAGGTGTCCAAAGTCGAAGTTCTCGTTTTGCTAGCAATTGAAATCAAGATTTATCCATTAATTTACGGAAATCCACATAACTTTTTGACAGAATCATACTCATGTCATCTTAAATAACTATTTAAGATTCCATTACAACAAAAAAAATAAGCTTCGAGAGCTTTCCAGCAGAATTCTGACCCTGACAATGTTAAAAAAGGTGAAAATTCACTAAAAAACGTAATTTGGTAATAACTCGAAAACCATGCAACTTTTACTGGGGTCATGTTAGGCTGGTTAGGTCCCTCTTTAGCTGACCTACCTCCGGTGTCACTGTGACGTGCCACTTATGGGACACCCTGTATTTAACCGAGATTTGCCCCATTTTTAGCGATCCTTCGAAAACTTATGTCTCACAATCTATTTACTCAAACCCCTTCATCACTTATCTAGGAGATAATCTGGTTGCGATTGAAAAAATGGGAAAGCAGTCAGTTTAACGATGATAGCTTCATAATACGTTCATTCATGAGTCCATATGAAAAAAAAATATTCTCACATATTCCTTCAACAAAGTAAACATATCAGTTGCTCTTTGACAACAAATGATGATGGTTACATCCAAAGCCCAAGTGGGAGTTAGAATACTGGATTTCCTCAATTTCTGTTCTGACGATATTCATGGGAGGAAAGTATGGATGAATCAATGTATATATTGCTTATACAAATATGCGCTGAGATTCAACGTGTTCTTCTACCCTCTGAAAGCAAAATGTCCACACTTAACAGAAGGCTATCACGGAAGTACCAAATTCTGGTTTTCCAGATCTCGACTCTTGCTCCCCACTATATTTTTCATTTCGAACTTATTCGGTTCTGTCTTATATCTATATACGATGTTGAACTCTTGCAGTGGCGATAGATTCGTTTGCTTATTGGAACTGCATGATCATCTCCTCATCATCAGCACTATCATACTACTGATGATAGTTCAACTAAAAATGGATGCAAGAGCTGATCAACTGTGTGATATAACCAGTATGATAGAGGTCCGGAAATATTTTGGCATTCAAAATTTTATCTGCGAAAGAAGCGGAAAGTCCATTTATTTGGTGAATCATTTTTCAGTATGCGGCTCTGCAATATTTTTTTTCATTTACTGCACAATGTCTTATACGGGGGAAGGTGTGAAAATATTCAATTACCACGAATTCTGTTTCTTCATTTGCCAGTCGGCGCAGGTTGTTTTCACTTGTCAAGTGTCACAAAAATTGATGGTAATGAGGGTGCTGTACCGTTCTGTTCATAGGTCTTTGAAGCATCGCTTATATTGCAAGAAGAAGTGCTGTTTCATCATTTCACTGGATGATTATTTGAGGAGAACAATCCATCTCTACCTAAATCTGAAACTGATAATGGAAAAAATTTGCGATTTTATGAATCCTACATTAATAGTTTGGATGACACCACATATAGCTTTGTGTGTTTTCAACTTTTATGCTTTGATACAAGTGATTGATATTCAGCCAGCATATTTGATCATTTTTGCTCAAGTGAAAACTACTGTTACTCTTCTTGTTATTGTAAGCATTTTTTCCGATTGCCAGAAAATTTTGAATGAGGTGAGTTAAGTAAGTATACAAATATTGATAACTCAAAATATCTACACATAACATCAAAAGTTCTGGAATACCTACCATACTCTCTTTTATTGTGGAAGTATTAGGAATAAAGGAAATGAGAGAATCATTTATAATAGTAGGTGCCAATCTAACACCAACTTTACTATCAGAATGATCCTTGACTCTTGAGAGCCCACAGACGAGCAACTTAGTCGCCAATCAAGTTGACAACTTCTCAAGTTGGCGACTAAGTTGCAGGTCTGTGGACTGGTTGGTGGATGGTATTCCAAGTTAGCAACTAGGTTGCTGCGAGATCAAATAGGTTTGATATTCGATGAGCGGAGCCCAATATTGGCAACGAAGTCTGTCACGAATGCGGTGCGAATTTGGCGCGTTTTTCTGTGGGAACATCAAAGGCTCCCACAAGATAAAGGTATAAATAAACAGACCGACGCAGACTGCGGGAGCGGGACCCGGAACGAAACTTTTGCGGGATGGAAATCAAGGCGGGATTAAAGGAGTGCATACCGGTACGAATAGGACGCATGCGAATTGCGGAATGTTCGCGAATTAATTTCGGTTCGCAGCGTGCATTATTTTCCCGCAGTTCGCACAGTAGTTTTGTCTTATTATTATCGCGTTGGTTTGCATGCTATGCAATCTGCCCGCTGCCGCATCTAACGCATCGCTCCCGTTCCGCTCCCGTAGTCTGCGTTGGTCTGTTTATGCCTTAAGGTCGATTCATATTATCCGACTCGTATCGCTTCAGACACCAAGCAAATCGTTTACGACAAATATCTTTTGATGCGTTTAATATGAAATAATTCACATTGTTCGTCACCGATCGTGTCATTTGACATCCGTTCCTTTCTCGAGAGAATATTTTGTCTGATGTCGTATGGGCGGAGTCTGTATGAACGTGTCGGAACGTGGCTGAACGGATAATGTGAATTAGCAGAAAGTTGCGCTTAGTTCTGGAACAAGTAATTTTCGTTGGTAATGGATTCCGAAAATTTAATATTTTTAGTGCGTGACCAGGAAATTCTGTATAATCTAAATTCTAAACCACAGATTGTATCATGATACTAATGAAAAGGAAAAAATTTGGAGGGCAATTGCCGACAAATTGAAACGAGATGGTTCTGTTTTTGAATATTGGGTGTACACTAAATCTTCTTATGGACTTTTCTCTTATTTCATCTTCATCCAGTAATAATGCAATAGCACATAGTTTTTACGTGAAAGTTTAAACATTTTTTCGCACCTCAATTTATCCAATTCCTGAATCAAACTGAAACGCTCTTTGAATGAGTATATGAACGCGCTCTCCGTTCCGACAATCGATTCGCTTGGTGTCTGAAACGATACGTGTCGGATAATATGACCTTTAACGCGGCAAATGCGAATATTCGTAGCGCATCTGAACCTGAATTCTAGAAATTTATTATCGATTGATAATTTGATATTCGGTAGTAACGATTATTATCGATAATAAATTATAGTGCTATAAGGTACAATCTAGGCTCAGATTCGCATTTAGCGCGTTGGTTTGTGGGAGCCTTAGGCCCGGTGCACACATCCGACTTTTGTAGTTACGACACCGTTGCTGTGTCGTACAAAGTGTGGTACAAAGAATCAAATGGGAGCATGCACACTACCCGCCGTGCCGTTGCGACGTCGTAACTGCCATCATGCGGTCGTTTTTTGGTAGCATGTCCCTCTAGGCTAAGGCTGCCACACGTCCCGGTACGCCGATACATGTCCCGGTTTGGATCATTGAGTCCCCGTGTCCCGGTCAGTTATTCAATTGTCCCGGTCAGTAATTTGACCGTTTTGAGATTCATATTTCCTTATATCGGGTGTCCCAAGGTGAGTGGCCTATTAGATTATTATGGAAACTATTGATGGTAAAGATTTCAAATTTTGTGGATAGATATTTGGCCATGTAAGGTACATTTTTAAATAAATTCACATTTCCAGTGTTGCCGGATGTACGACAATTTGGCAACAACTTTGTTATTTTAAATGGGACATCCGGTATTTCTATTTTTCTTATGATACTCCATAAAATATTAAATCTATTCACTATTACTTTTCCATCCCTATCTTCAACGGTTTTTGAGTTATTAATTATTTTTCGAAATCTTAGATCAAATTGGCGTATTATGAAAATGACTCTAGTTCGCTCAATATTTGAGATTTAAGTCAGAAATTTTGCAAGTCGTTAGATATTGATCTGATCTGTGTCACTGCTTTTGAATTATGGTTGTCAATAATACAGGACGGACCAAAAAAAATCATCATTTGCTAAGTTACAAAATTGTAAAAAAGTCTATTTTTTCAAATTAGGCACCTAATATATTTTTCAATTTTTGAAATCAGTACAACACACTCTACAATTTTTCTATTCACGTCCCTATACCTATCTCAACTGGATTCCGAGTTATATGCGTTTATTAGATTTCACATTGATTCAATAAGTTAATTTCTTTTGTATTGTTATTTTCTCTATGTCGTTCATAGATGGATATATCAATGAATCAGTTCAATCTATAAGTGTCAAAATAAACAACTATTGCCTAACAGGTGTTTTGTTCCGAGGTTTTTCTATAAATAATGGTTCAAGAAAGATATACACATATAACGCATATAACTCGGACTCCAGTTGAGATAGGTATAGGGACGTGAATAGAAAAATTGTAGAGTGTGTTGTACCGATTCCAAAAATTGAAAAATATACTAGGTGTCTAATTTGAAAAAATAGACTTTTTTACAATTTTGTAACTTGGCAAATGATGAGTTTTTTTGGTCCGTCCTGTATTATTGACAACCATAATTCAAAAGCAGTGACACAGATCAGATCAATATCTAGCGACTTGCAAAATTTCTGACTTAAATCTCAAATATTGGGCGAACTAGAGTCATTTTTGTAATACGCCAATTTGATCTAAAATTTCGAAAAATAATTAATAACTCAAAAACCGTTAAAGATAGGGATGGAAAAGTTAGAGTGAATAGATTTGATATTTTATGGAGTATCATAAAAAAATAGAAATACCGGATGTCCCATTTAAAATAACAAAGTTGTTGCCAAATTGTCGTACATCCGGCAACACTGGAAATGTGAGATTATTTTAAAAATGTACCTCACATGGCCAAATATCTATCCACAAAATTTGAAATCTTTACCATCAATAGTTTCCATAATAATCTAATAGGCCACTCACCTTGGAACACCCGATATAGGGTAGGTGAGACAAAATTTGTTTTCATGGAATCTCATCGGATTCCAGTAATCATAAAGCTGAAATACTGTTTCCGTTGCTCAAACATTATTTTTCTGAAACTGAAGGATTGAAAATAAAATTATTAAAATTGGACACATGGCCAAATAAATTGTCTTATACAATCACTTTATTTTGTATTGAATCTTTAGAGGACCTTAATATTTCTATATGAAATATTTTCGCTGTCAGTGCGGATAACTCAAATAGGTACTCACTTCGAAGTAAAATGAAGGCGAGGTTTTTTTCATTTGAAGAAATTTTTTCCAAAGACATCATAATACCTATTTGTTCATTGTTGCGATTTTATGTTGTTTTTATTGCGAGTTGATATTATTTTTGTTCTTTATGAATTATTTCAGTGGATATCTGAATAAATCTTATTTTTTGGGGAATGTGTTATAATTCAACTACTAAGTGCAAAAAACTCAATAATCCTATAGAAATCCTGGATTATTGATAAATGAACACCTCTCAGATGAGGTTTTAACTTTTGTGTGGTATTTTAACCTATTTTTGTGCCACTTGTCCCGGTCGATGTTCCAACATTTAGCCCCGGTGCACACATCCGACATTTGCAGTTCCGACACCGTTGCGGTGTCGTACGCTAGTGTGCATGCTCCCATTTGATTCTTTGTAACACAGGCCGCAAGTACGACACAGCAACGGGTGTCGTACCTATTCAATGCACACTACATACTACACCGGCGTGGTTGCGGAGCCAGATCAATTCAATGCGCACTAGTTTCCCATTCAGCATCGTGAATGTAATAATTTCTGGACTTATTTGATTATAGTATTTGTTGGATCATAAAAATTTAAAACTTTTTCAGTTTTTCATGATTTCTACGAAACTTTCACTCATATGATCTTGAAATCTCTAGCTGTTTCAAAAATTGAATTTAAATTATTATCAATAAGAGTTTGAATAAGACACTTTATTACTTTCGCAATAACTATAGACAATGATAAAATCGTTCGGAAGAAAATATATAGGCTACCAGCGGACTCACCGATCATGAGAAATAGAAATGAATTGTTGAAAATCCTGTTGTTCGAAGAATTGATGAAAACATACTACTACCCAATAAATTTTTCTGATGACATCATCTCATTTTAGTTTCTTCAATGAAGAACTCGATATCCAATTCCCTCGCTACCATTGTGTGAACTCACGACAAAAGTCGTATGTGTGCACAGGTCAATTTGGAATAGAGTACTGAGAGATCGCATGTACGACTGCGGCACAGTTGCGGCCTAGAGGGACATGCTACCAAAAAACGACCGTAGGCTGGCAGTTACGACGTCGCAACTGCACGGCGGGTAGTGTGCATGCTCCCATTTGATTCTTTGTACCACAGGTCGCAAGTACGACACAGCAACGGTGTCGTGACTGCAGAAGTCGTATGTGTGCACCGGGGCTTATGGTAGCCCTACTCTAGGCCGCAACTGGGCCGCAGTCGTACATGCGATCTCTCAGTACTCTTTTCTATATTGACCTGTGCACACATACGACTTTTGTCGTGAGTTCGCACAATGGTAGAGAGGGAATTGGATATCGAGTTCTTCATTGAAGAAACTAAAATGAGATGATGTCATCAGAAAAATTTATTGGGTAGTAGTATGTTGTTCTCATCAATTCTTCGAACAACAGGATTTTCAACAATTCATCTCTATTTCTCATGATCGGTGAGTCCGCTGGTAGCCTTTATATTTTCTTCCGAACGATTTTATCATTGTCTATAGTTATTGCGAAAGTAATAAAGTGTCTTATTCAAACTCTTATTGATAAAAATTTTAATTCAATTTTTGAAACAGCTAGAGATTTCAGGATCACATGAGTGACAGTTTCGTAGAAATCATGAAAAACTGAAAAAGTTTTAAATTTTTATGATCCAACAAATACTATAATCAAATAAGTCCAGAAAGTATTAGATTCACGATGCTGAATGGGAAACTAGTGCGCATTGAATTGATCCGGCTCCGCAACCACGCCGGTGTAGTATGTAGTGTGCATTGAATAGGTACGACACCGCAACGGGTGTCGTAACTGCAAAAGTCGGATGTGTGCAAAGGGCCTTAAATGAAGTTTTACGCTAGGTTCAGGGCCGTCGCCAGGGGGAAGCCGGGTAGGCGGTCGCCTAGGGCGTCAAAATTCAAGGGCGGTATTTTAAGCATGATCAACAAAAACCACATGTGTAGAAATTTAAAGTACCGAATGAAATTTAATTCGGTCAGCAACAACAGGAAGGAATACCAACAAATTCAATTAACATCAAAAACCATCAAAGGTGCCGCAATACCTATGCATTATACTTATAAATATCCAGATGTTGAGTAATATCCTCATAGTGCTGTTTACAAGTCATTGACGCTAAAAAAACACATGCACTCATCAGCCTTGTCGGCGTTCGCTTTTCTGAACGTTGCTGAATTTTATTGCCACTTGGGTTGGAACGGCTTCTAGATTATTTTTCTTTTCAATTCCCCGATCAGAAAGTTGATTCCTCAAATTATACGAGAAACGATTCCATTTCACCATTTCCAATTTATCCTTCTTAAGAAATATAAGAAGTTTCATTATTTCATAGCACATATTATATAATACAATATGTTTTATTTTTATATCAAATTAAGAAGTGTTAGGGTGGGCGCATTCGAGTTTGAAATAAAGGTTAATTCGCATAATCCGATTGTTTCAATTGATAATCTTGAAAAAAAACAAAATGTTCAAGCTTTGTATAAAGTCAAAGCTGTGCAGAAGAACCTGAAACCGCATGGTCATCTCTAGAGAGGCGGCAAATAATGGAGGGTGGAATTATCTAATTTTTCCTAGGAATCGGGATTCCTGGAACAATGAATTAATTTTTTTTTAGTTCAACGAATTTCACAAATGTATTTTTATATCAAAGTCACTAATCTTGAATATCTTTGCATCGAGAATGTCTGCAACATCTATTCGAATTAAAAATAATGGTTCATCCAAATCATCCGGTTGTTCTATTTATCATATCAAAGAAAAAAAAATGTTCGAGTGTTTCATGAAGTCGAAACTCAGCAGAAGAATCTGAAACCTGAATTCAATTCAGAAGCCGGAAAATAGAGGTGTTAAGTTTTCGTTGGACCACACTGTATATTATCGAATATATTTATTTATCAAAATTTTAGTTCAAGAAATCCCATAATAAATAATCATGAACAGTCACTGGATGTAAGATCCATTACAACACCGATACTTCAAAAATGATCTAATTTCATTAATGAGTAATTTTTCAGAACAAAAAGACATTAAGTCTCTTGTTGTCATGCCCTCTTACTCATATGAGCCACAAAGAAGGACTTATGGTAAGTATTTTTCCCTGAAAATGCCTACCGTACAATAGACCACGGCTAGATAGGGGGTATTTTCTAAATATTAGGCCAATTGAGAAGTCCCCAATCTGATGCACAGATGGCGGTGCTAGTATTAAATCCATATGCTTTTTAGTTAGTACCAACGTGTCAAAATTTGACAGCGGTCCGACTATTAGTTTGTGAGATATTGTGTAGTGAGTGTAGCTACTTTTGTTATTTGAAAAAAGATGTAAAAAAAGAATTCCTACTGATTTTCCTGGTGCAGACCCCGGAAACTCTTCATCAAGCCAAGCCAGGAAAAAATACAGTTGAAGCAAAATATTTGCTCGATGAAGAGTTTCCGGGATTTGCACCAGGAAAATCAACCATCATTGATCGGTATGCTAAGTTTAAACGTGGTGAAATGAGCACCGAAGACGGCAAACGCAGCGGATGCCCAAAAGAGGCTGTCAACGTCGAAAAAATTTGAAAAGTTCACAAAATAATTTCGAATGACGGTTAAGTGAAGTTGATCGAGATAGCAGACATAGTGAAGATATCATCTGAACGTGTACATCATATCATTCACGAATGATACATGAGAAAGCTGTGTGCAAAATAGATGCCGCGCGAGCTCACAATCGATCAAAAGCAACAACGTCTTAATGATTATGAGCAGTGTTCAAAGCTGTTCAAGTGCAATAAACTAATTTTTGTATCGATATGTGACAATGGATGAAACATGGCTCCATCATTTCACTCCGGAGTCCAATCGACAGTCAGCTGAGTCACACGATGAACCAAACCCAAAGCGAGGAAAAACACAACAGTCAGCTGGCAAGGTTATGGCATCTGCGATTATTATATAGCGTTATTGAATCGTTTGAAGGATGAAATCGTTAAAAAACGGCCCCATTTGAAGAAAAAAAGGTGCTGTTTCATCAAAACAATGCGTCGTGTCACAAATCAATGAAAACAATGGCAAAATTGCATGAATTGGGCTTAGAATTGCTTCTGCATCCACCGTATTCGCCAGATCTGGCCCCCAGCAACTTTTTTCTGTTCTCAGACCTCAAAAAAATGCTCGCTGGAAAGAAATTTCGCGCCAATAAAGAAGTAATTGCCGAAACTGAGGCCTATTTTGAAAAGAAAGACAAATCGTACTACAAAAATGGTATCGCTATAATCGCTGTATCCCCTCAAAAGCAACTATATTGAATAATAAAATCGAATTTTGACAAAAAAATGTTTACTATGGTAGACCGGGGACTTTTCAATTGGTCTGTTACGTCCAATAATCTAGGCGTAAAATTCAGCATTATAGTATTTATGTTAATGAGATTAAAGACAGCATATTTCTCCTTAGGTGGAAATGTTGATTGAAACACTCAAGACGCAACCGCCAATTATTCATGGATCAAAAATCATAAATATCAGTATAGAATTGATATCTACGGTATGTAATCGATTTCATTTTAATTTCATAAATAAAATCCTACAAGCCTGGGTTACTTGAACAATCCGTTCACAAGAAAGTTCATTGAGGTATTCTCATATTTGGGTAAAATTTATTATAGACTGCATACGTTGAAATAAATTTATTAAATTTTTTTTTCTCGAAATGTCCATCCTACAGCCATGATAGGTACATGTAGGGATTCATCAAGCCAAGTATAGATTGACATTTTAACCTACTACATACTTGACTTGAAAATCAAGCTCGTGAAAAATTACATACTTGATATTCAAAATTACACACTCACATATATGTAATTACATAAAAAACTAAAAAGAAGGGAATTCTTTCTCAGAAAAAAACAAATCGAATTTCGCCGAAGCGGAAAATATTGGAGGGCGGCATTTTCTACTTTTACCAAGAAATCCGAATTCTTAAGGGTACTTATGTATTGAATTAATTCATTTAAGATTAAGATTTAATTAAGGAGGTTTCGTTTCACTGCGACCTAATGTTCTATTGTGTCCCCCATCATAACATGATCTACAGCTCGCCTTCCAGTTCTAGAGTTCTGATGAACTCCAATACCTGGGATGGCTTCAAGGAGACTAATTCCTCACTTCTAAAAGTTTCGTGTCCAAGGCAGGTTTTGCGTTGGCTAGAGATGGCGAGACATTCCGTCACCAGGTGATCCGGAGTTTCTTCCTCCTCCCCACAGAATCTGCACTCGTCATTTTCTGTTAGACCCATTCTCATGAGGTGTTTCCTAAGGCGACAGTGCCCTGTGAGGAATCCAGTGAGGAGATGTAGCATATTCTTACTAAGATCCAGAGACTTCTTGGATCTTGTAGAGTCAAAGTTTCGAAGAAACTTTTTGGAGTGACCCAAACCAGGAAGATCCGCCAGAGTTTTTCTCTTTCGGTTACCTCCTTTTCCTGAAACTCTTTCTTGTAGGTACATTTGTCTACACCACGGAAAGGTTCCGGGCCGATGAAAGGAGTTTGTGCTCCTTTTCTGGCAAGTATGTTGTCCTCTTCTTTTCCTTTAATTCCCGAGTGGCCGGGAACCCAGTAATTTTTTCAATTTCACATGCTTCATCCGTATCATCCGATTGTTTCACTCAATCATCTCAAAGAAAAAAAAACAAAATGTTCTAGCGTTTTATAAAATCGAAACTCAGCAGAAGAACTTGAAGCCACAGGGTCCGCTCTAGAAGGGCGGCAAATATTGGAGAGTGGCATTTTCTACTCTTTCCGAGAAATCCGAATTCCTAGAAGTAGGTACCTATGTACTGAATTAATTTATTTGATTTCACAGATGATTTGTATATCAAATTAACTAGGGTTGGCGTGGGCGCATTCGAATTTAAAATAATGATTCATCCGTATCATCCGATTGTTTTACTCAATCATCTCAAAGAAAAAAAAAACAAAATTTCAAGCGTTTTATAAAATCGGGCCCGCTCTAAAGGGGCGGCAAATATTGAAGTGTGGCATTTCCTACTTTTTCCAAGAAATCTGAATTCCTAGAAGAATGGATTAAAAAAATGACTATACGTTTCACATATATGATTTATAGTGATTTAATTTATGCTTCTAGTTCAGAAAAGTTGATATTTACGGTTCTTCTATACGATAAGTTTAATGAATAAAAATATTTTTTTAAAGGTTTCTTCTCATTTCATCATTTTTTATTGATGTGACACTACACAATAAAACTGCTACAAATCAAGTAGCTTGAAATGATTCAAGTATTTGATAAAACTACTACTTGACATGAGCTTGACTTAAACCAAGTCAAGCTCAAGCCAAGCCGTGACTCCCTAGGTACATGCCAATTTCGAACCGCCTTGTATTTTATTATTATTATTATTATACAAAAGAAAGAGCAGTAGATTAATCCTATAGTGCTCAAATTGAAAAAACAATGAAAATGAAAATAAAAACTGAATCTACAAGTCCATCAAATTGTATAAACGATTGAAATTTCTTATTGTTATGATGCGAATAAACATAGGTTTTTAATAACCCCAGCTACAATCAGATATGAGAATATTATGTTTTTATTTTCCAACCTTGGTTCTATGTTCTTATGGAATGATATCTGAACGGGAATATAGAAAAAAGTGAAAATAAACGTTCCGAATGTCCAAGTATAACACGCATTCAGGATGCTGAAATTTATATTTAGAATATAATTAATAATTTGTACGAAAAATTCATTTATTGTTGTTATTTTTAGGTGTCTGGAGCAATTTTAACATATCTCTTGGTTGTCCTGCAGTTCAAACCATTCAATTGAAGAATACCTATTGTCAAACGCTTTTGGAGTATTTATCAAACTTTTTTCCATTCGTTGTCACGCCAATATTTCAAAATGTCACGCTTTTCAGTATCTAACATGGCTCCTAACAAATTTTTAATTTTATATTTTCCATTATATGCAGAGGCTGATTATAGAAGGATTTTCTGTATAATTTTCAATTTTTGGCAGCAACTATGATGAAGCTAAAGTTGCAATGAAAACATAGGGATAGAATTACTTGAAGCATTTACATGGACTTTCTACAGAGAAATTGATCTTTCAAAGGAAGGCGAAAAATTCTTCCTGGAAGTAAAAGATTGAATAGTTATGTAGTGTATCTCAATTTTTGTTCTCATATTTCATTCAACTATTTGTTTCAACTGGATTTAAAAATTTTTCATTATACGTTACGTATAATTTGTCCTTAAAATTTGTCCTTAAAATTTCTCCTTAAAAGTATTCGATTTTATAAAATTTAACAAGTTGTTTTATTTACTTACACTTTACACCATGCAAATATCTCGAATAAAAATGCATTATAGTATGTGTAGTTAGTTACACCCTAATACAAAATATCATACTTATGCACGCAATTGTAAAACGGGATATCTCGCATTTAGAGGAGAATTTACAGGATATGAGTGAAAACTCAGTCAATTATACAATATGATGAACAAATTGCAGAAAACGTCAAACTTAAAAATAACGAAATACAGAAGTTTAAATGAAACAACTGACATATTAAATATAGGAATAACACCTGACCACAATGAAAACATACGTTCTGAACTACGACTAACAAAATACACATGTTTATGTTATTCTATCTGTAAATTGATCACAATGAATTTGTGTGTTGTGGTCCTTATACTGTGACTAACGAGTAGTTCACGGCCAAGAACAAATAAGGGACATAACATAAAGGGATAACACTTATTGAATTTATTTCAACCCACTGAAAGAGTTTGAAGAAGATGATAATTTTGTTTTATCGTTTTTAAGGGTCGCTGGCCACTTGAGTCGTTGCGGCTCGGTCGCAGGTACTTTTTCGCCGGTCTCGGGAACAGATGTGAAAATCTTTAGTCTTCTCGTTGTCGGTGCAAGTGTTGCATATATGTTGTAGTTGTAGACTGGACTGGACTCAATCGAATTATTCGCCCTGAAATGCCGATTTTCATGATCATTCAGGCCGTTTTCCATTCGACCGTTAGCAAAGCCTTTCTACAGATCCCTTAGGGGTGTGGCTTTGATCATTCCAAGTTTTTACACCGGTTTTATTATTTTGGTTCGAAATTTATCTCATCTCGAATATTTTCGAGGGAATCGATAGATTCCCTTCACAGTCACTCGCCAGTAACGAAGTTACGAAATCATTGTTAGGTACTTTTTTGGGAAGTGTACCTTCCTACCGGATCTGGTTTTTCTTATTTCCGGGAATACAGCTTGATCATTAGCTCCGTTTTCTACTGGATCTTCCTTGTGATCTTCCTCAAGCTCTTCTTTCTCGAGATTGTCGAATATGTAGGCTGGTTTCAATCGGTCGATTAACACAGTCGTTTCCTTGTCATTGATCTTGATGACGTAATGTTTTGAAACTCTTCTCCAAACTTCGTATGGTCCGTCGTAGGGTTTCTGCAGGCCTAATTTTGGGCCCTTATGTCGGACGAAATTGAAGGTGTCGCAATATGTCGACGAGTGAGGTTGATATAAATTTACGCTCCGAGAGAGAAAAGAAAATTGTGGATCAAAAATGCGCTTATTGTGCCAAGAAAGTCGTTGATTTCGTTCTTTGTACAAAATGCAATGAAAGTTTTCATCCGTCGTGTATAACAACGGCAGCTAACAATAAAAATGCCCAATGTAAACATATTCCATGTGAGAAGAAGTGTGATGAAACAACAGCGTATGAGAAAGTTTTAACGCAAAATAAATTATTGGATATGGAAAATGATTTTCTGAAGAAATTATTGCAAGAAAGTCAGGAAGCATATCGAGTACTGAAGGAATACAACAATTTATTGACTGAAAAGGTTGGTTTCCTTGAAAATAAATACGTAAACAAAAATAATCATAGTCAAGATGTTCCACGTAAAAAAAATCGCAATATAAAGATAAACACAACATCGAGTGAAATGGTAAATACCAATGCTGTCAAAGAAAACGATAACCTTGAAACAGACAAACAAACACAGAATACTAATAATTCCATATTAACCACCACGGTAGAAAAATCGGACACTACGACGTCTTGCGCATCTGTCACGATCCTTGACAAACACATTGCCAATAATGTAAATATAAACAAGGAAAGGAAAGGTAAACAAGATCTAAATGAACAGGATGGCTTTCAAGAAGTCATAAGGAAAAATCGTAAACGGCAAAAGAAAGTGAATGTTGGTTCCAGAATAGAAGTAGATGAGTCAACATTTAAATCATTCAAGCCCAACAAGGGATCAAAGAAGATATGGTTATTTATCTCAAGAGTTAATGAATCTGTACAAGAACAAGAAATAAAAAATTATATATCAGCTAAAAGCGATTCAGAAATTGATCAAATATCAGTGATGTTATTGAAAACGAGGTCAAATCAAGCAGGTTTCAAGAGCTTTATGGTAGGAGTTCCTTTAACACTTAAAGAGGAAGTATACAAAAATGAATTCTGGCCTGTTGGTATTTCCTTTGCTAGATTCAATTTTATGAGAGGACAACATTTTTTAGAACCTCAACCGAATTCAAAATCGTCAACTCAAACAATGATGATCAAAAACTAAAAAATGTAGCTTTAGGGTGCAATACTCAGTGTTTATCAAGAAAATCTGAATCTTCTAAAGGTACTAAGATAACAATTATTCACCAAAATATTCAGTCAATTGGCAATTGTGTTAATAGATTAGAAAAATTTGTTCAAGATTTTCCTGATTGCTTATTCTTGTGTATATCAGAGCACTGGAAAACAGAGACCCAACTGAGTAACTTCGGCATCAACAATTTTTACTTGGCTGAGGCTGTTTGCCGCAAAAATGAAAATCAGCATGGTGGAAGTGCGATTTTTGCAAGACAGGGTACACAATTCAAGTCACTCAAAACGATTACAGCTCTTTCAGAACAGGGAATCTGCGAATGCAGCGTATGCCAGTTCATAATTCAAGGAGAAAAAATTGCTATTATGTGTCTGTACACACCTGGTGGAGTGGTAGCGGATTTTTTGAGATGCCTGGAGGACATACTGAATAAGTTCGTTTCGTTTCCAGGGCGAATATTCCTAGTGGGTGATTTCAACATCCCAATGCATGAAAAAGATAAAAGTAGAGAAAAAGAACTGTTATTCTCTCTATTAAATTCATACAACATGTTTCCCATGGTTAAAGAATACACTCGGGTTACAAATGTCAGTAGGTCTTTGATAGACAATATTTTTACCAACTATCCTGAAAATTGTGAGGTTAAGGTGCATTTTAATTTGATTTCTGACCATGCAGCACAAAGTATGAGTTTCTTCATCCAAAAACACAATGAATTTGTTTCCAAGAGAATTTTTAATGACTTTAACAAGTTGGATTTCAAAACTAGACTCAAGGAAGAAGAATGGACTAGGGTATACAATGCAAATAATGCAGATGAAATATGGGATAATTTTCACAATATTTTCCTCTATCATTTCAATGTCAGTTTTCCCATTAGAAGATTTAAACAAAGAAATAATCCACAAAAGCAAATAAGGAACGACCCAGAGATAGAACGATGTAAGAGACACTTGGATGTTTTATATGTGATGAGCTCGGTAGATACAACATTCAAACCACAGTATAAACGAGCAAAAAAAATATATGAAGATACACTTGCAAAACGAAAGGCAGAACGTTTTCAAAAAGAAATAGAAAACTCAGACAATAGAACAAAAACTGTATGGTCCATAATAAATAACATAAAGAGTGGTTCAGGTATACCCAGAGATATCCAGATGGATGGAGATGGTGAGATGATTGCGAATCATTTTAACAGCTATTTTCTGAACTGTACAGCAGACTTGTTGTCTGCTTCACCTGTAGGAGACCACCAAACTTATTTCGAGCAAGCAGATAGATCAATGTTTCTCAAACCAATAACAGAAACTGAGATAATAAAAGTAGTGAATAGCTTGAGTAATAAACACAGTAGTGGTTATGATGAAATACCAACTTCTTTGATGAAATTTTGTATTCATGAGGTCATTTCACCCCTAACTTTTGCCATCACCACATCTTTCAGAACAGGGGTTTTTCCAGACAAATTAAAACTGGCAACTGTAAGGCCTTTACATAAAAAAGGAGATGGGTCAGGTGTGGAGCATTATCGACCGATAAGTTTGCTGCCGTGTTTTTCCAAAGTGTTTGAGAAATGCATGAGTATCAGATTGATGGAGTACTTTTTGGATAATGATATGTTCTATAGGGGCCAACATGCCTACATGAAGGGAAGGGGAACTCAGACTGCTCTGTATGAATTTACTGAGTCAATCTTACAAGCACTGGAGAATAAAAGCTACGTGATGGGTTTATTTTTGGATCTGACAAAGGCTTATGACTGTGTAAATCATCAGCTTTTGTTGAAGAAACTGAAGCTGTATGGGATAACTGGGGTTGTTATGTCCTGGTTGAGGTCGTATCTATCGGGAAGGTTGCAGCAGACTGTTGTTACTGAAAAAGGAGTATCTGTGAAGTCAAGGATAGGGATGGTTGAGATGGGCATTTCACAGGGAAGTATAATCGGTCCAATTTTGTTCAATATATATATTAATGACGCTCGGGAGTGTATTGTTGGACAGAATTGCTCGTTAACTAATTATGCCGATGATAAGAACATATTAATAACTGCTCAAGAAATGCAATCATTACTCAATGATTCAGATAGGATTTTTAAATTATTTTCTGAATGGACTTCAAACGAAAGACTGATTTTAAATGAAAATAAAACGAATTGTGTCATATTCAAAACCAACAGATCTAACCTTGAGTGTCCAAATACAATAAAACTAAATGAATCTGAAATTAATATAAGTACTGAAACTAAGCTCTTAGGATTAACGATAGACTCAGTTCTATCATGGGAAGCTCATATAGAAAACCTCAATAAGAGATTGAACTCGGTTTGTTATACTTTGAGAGTTATGTCACAATATCTCGGCAAAGATGGCCTGAAGATGATTTATTATTCAAATTTTGAATCCCTCGTTAGATATGGTTTAATTTTTTATGGTAGTGTCAGAGCAGTGGACAATATATTTAAGACACAGAAAAGAGCAGTCAGGACAATAAATAAACTTGATTTTAGAGCTTCATGCAGAGGTTATTTCAAGAGTAGCAATTTTCTAACAGTAATAGCGCTACACATTGAAGAGTGTATAATGTTTCTTTTCAAGAATAGAGATTACTTCAGTTCAAATTTGCCATCACATTCTCATAATAATAGAAATTGTTTATATGTATATCCAGTTCATAGATTGACTGTAACGGAGAGAGGAGCAAAGTATTCTTGCATGAAGTACTATAACAAATTGCCACCAAGAATAAGGCAAATTGATCAACAAAATAGATTCAAAAAAGAATTACACAAGTTTTTACTAGATCTTGAACCATATACAATCCATGAGTATCTCAATTCTCCAACATAGAATTTATATTTGTTTTTTTCTTTGACATATATTTCGTTCTGATTATATATATATTGTAAAAGTGTATGTGTAAGATTTTCGAAATAAATATTATTATTATTATTATTATTATTATTAATGGTGACGTTTCCAATTCCTTGAACAAGAAGCTGAGTCGTTCTCCGTAGTGGTTGGCGTTGATGGGTCTTATTCTTTTTATTTGTTGTCTCAGATCCACTACGAAATCGGCTGTGTCTGCATTGTTATCCGTACTCGTAGATAGAAAGTCTCCGGGCAATCTTAATGGCTCTCCGTATACCATTTCTGCAGCGGTTGCTTTCAGGTCTTCCCGCCAGGCTGCTCTCATTCCCAGAAGGACACTGGAAAGCGTTTCTGGCCAACGGTCGTTGCTATGGCATTTGATTGCTGCCTTAATTTGTCGATGAATTCTTTCCACCATACCGATAGCTGATATGATGTCTTGACAATCTTCAACTTCGCCCATTCAAACTCTTGAGTACATTTACAACAATATGTTGGAGGAAGGATTTCCTAACCTTTGTATAGTCCTTAGAATTATTTTAACTCTACCTATGTCTGTAGCTAGTGCAGAGCGTAGTTTTTCCAAATTGAAATTGATTAAATCGTACGTTCGAAATAGTATGACGCAAGATCGCCTCAGCGGATTAGCTTATCTATCCATTGAATCTGAAATGGCAGAATCATTAGATATTAAAGAACTTGTGAGCAAATTTGCAAAAATGAAAGCTTGAGAAGTTAATTTCTAAAGAGTTCTTTGAATTTTCTGAGTAATATTTCTAGATTTGTATCAGTAATCAACTTATCTCATTATATGTATTTTGTACTATATTTTTTTTCTAGTCATTTATATTATGTGTTTCTATCTTTACCTTCTTTTATTTATACTCGTCAAGTATATTATTTGTTTTTACCAATCCTGAAATGCCAATTTTGACATTTAATTAATTTACTTTTCGATCTTTCATTCAAATGATCGAAAAGTTAATTTCTAAATAATTCGTTGAATATTTTTTCCGGAAAGATATTTTTTGTTCTAGTCATTCATATTATGTATTCCTATTATTGTTCCTTACCAATCCTAAAATGATTTTCATTTTTTGTACAAGTTTGAACTTGTTGGTTTTATTTATATTTTTTCTATGTTATTATAATTAAAATTTTACAAACTGTCGCCTTCAATTTTTTCATATTTCGGTAGGAGACCCCGATAACCCAAAATAATTTTTTTGCATTCTGCAGAGTTGACTGTTAGGGCGGCAATTTGGCTAGCGACGGCCCTGTCTGTCTAACAATTAATAGTAAAATCGTTCCTTAAATAATCTTATTTACCAAAAGAAGAGAATCAGGAAATGTTGTGTGAAAGGATGTGAAGATGTTATCAGCATGAGACATCGTTTTTCCAAAAACACTTTTCAAGATATTATGGATAGACAATATCAAACCCAAATATTGGGAAACATTATCTGCGCTGCAAATCTATAACAGACATTTAGTATGTCATGCCCATTCTTCTTAAAATTTGAAACTCTGTGGTACTCAGTATAAGAGAGATAGGCCAAACATATGTTATATATTTGAAATCAGGGGTGAAAGAGCTATTCAAATATAGAAAAATATACAGGGAGTTCCATTTGAAAAAATGAAGTTGCTATCAATATGTGGCCCACTCTTTATATATTTCGTTTTGTGAAATCATTTTAAAAAACACTAGTCGATTTCGTGAAACTTTTGTAGAAAACATTTTTTTGTACCTCTTTTAGTAACAAAGTTAAAGGGGGGGTCAAATTATGGTGAAAAACCCGGTACATATTTGTTATTCTTTTTTGATGTATTATATATATTTTTTTTTGTTCGTGGGAAATATATACATTAATTGAAAAATTTTGCATTTTTTTTATGAATTCCTATAATGCTAATGATTTAACTAATTTGAATTTCGCGCCAAGTGCGGCTTCAATATGTTGTCAATGTAGGTATCTGTAATACACAGATAACAGAGTGCTGTAATACCACAGTAAAGTAATCGCTCAGCCGTATGAGGGCTCAAAAAACAGTGTTTTCCATCGTAGAACCACAGATTACTAGTCTGTGGTAGAACGTCAGTGTCCGATCTATTCTACTCATAGATCTAATTATAGGTCTATGAATCTACTCTGTTATCTGTGATAGGAACCACGGGCGTAGCCAGAGGGGGGGGGTTTGGGGGTTCAAACCCCCCCCCCCCCCCCAAATGTTTAAGATGTCAAAATTTATTAAAACGAAACATCAAGTTAACAGGAGTATATATTCGTAAGTAAATAGTAATGAGATTTTCTACTTTTTATCAATTCTAAACATGCATTAACGAATTTTATTCGATCTAATTCAGTAGATATGTTGAATTATCTGAATCTGAAATTCTGAAGTAGTAACTTCAGATCGTTCGTTCGGTAATTTAATTACCTCTACGAAATCTAGTCAATTTGTGCTCACATATGGCCCTCAAGGGAAAGTTATGGGATAGTTTTGATTTCTTCGATCGTATGTATTTTTTTAGTGCTGAATCCGAATCTGAGGTTTAGCACCAAAATATCGAGACGGAACAATAAAAAAAATACAAAAAAAATTTCATCTTCTGGCGTTTTCTTCCATCAAGTTTTTGTCCGATAAACCTACCTGGCTAGTTCAAAATAGGCGCATTTTACCTATCTCTGCTAAAACCCAGTTGATGGGGTAGTTTGGATTTCTTCGATTTATTTTCTTTGTTTCTGGGGCACAGAATTCGAATCTGAGGTTTTCCACCAAAATTTCTTGAACAAATGCAGAAAAGGAGAAAATTTTCATTTTTGCCGGTTTTTTGCATATTAATTTTCTACACATAAATTTGAATTTGAGTACTCTGTTGTATAAATACTACGACGGTATTCATTTCATGAATATATTCATAGGAATCGATTTAAAGAAATAAACTAAATTTCAAAAAGTGATTTTGAAAATAATATATTTCTCAAAACATACTTGAGAGATAAAACTAGTGAAAATAGACTGAATGGGTTAGCTCTCATGAAGTTGACATATTTAGAAAGAAAAACAGAAGACTTTCTTTATAATAAGTAAATAAAATCAAATATTCTTGTGTTTTTTTGTTTTTTTATAATAATATAAAAATTTAAAATAAATATGATTTGGTTATGTCAAGCACTTTTATTCGCTTTATTTTCTTGAACCAGTGGAATATACAGAGAACGAGTTTGATATTTTTGCTATACCATGTAAAGGGTAGTTCTTCAGAGCTATAGAACTTTGAATTGCAATAAAACAACGATGGATTATTCGATTGACATGAATTCTATTTATCCGCAAGATAATCTTGTGGCATTACATTTTAAATATGATTTCTGGCATATGACCGCCACGGCTGGCTCGGATGTAGTCCAATCTGGACGTCCAATTTTCGATGACTTTTTCCAACATTTGTGGCCGTATATCGGCAATAACACGGCGAAAGTTGTCTTCCAAATGGTCAAGGGTTTGTGGTTTATCCGCATAGACCAATGACTTTACAAGGCCCCACAGAAAGTAGTCTAGAGATGTTAAATCACAAGATCTTGGAGGCCAATTCACAGGTCCAAAATGTGAAATAAGGCGGTCACCAAACGTGTCTTTCAATAAATCTATTGTGGCACGAGCTGTGTGACATGTTGCGCCGTCTTGTTGGAACCACAGCTCCTGGACATCATTCATGGTTGTTCAATTCGGGAATGAAAAAGTTAGTAATCATGGTTCTATAACGATCATCATTGACTGTAACGTTCTGGCCATCATCTTTTTTGAAGAAGTACGGACCAATGATTCCACCAGCCCATAAAGCGCACCAAACAGTCAGTTTTTCTGGATGTAACGGTGTTTCGACATACACTTGAGGATTAGCTTCACTCCAAATGCGGCAGTTTTGTTTGTTGACGTAGCCATTCAACCAGAAGTGCGCTTCATCGTTATGAAAACAGGTTTCTCTCTACATTTTCCTGTGAATACTATGAACTTTAGTGCTAACTTAAAACATAAAAAAAAAACAAAACCTCTGAATATCTAAAGGCGTCCAGCCAAAATATTATTATTATTGTAGGTAAATCATGTATAGATAGGAACTACTAAAATATCAAACAACAAATGATGTAAACCATTATAACATGTACATATTAAAATATAATAAAGACTATAAAAGCAAAGCAAAGCAAGCGCTTCATCGCTAAACAAAATAAAATGGACGTAGTGCGCGATACGTATTCCGCACAGAACCATTATTTTCGAAATGAAATTGCACTATTTGCAAGCGTTGTTCAGGCGTGAGTCCATTCATGATGAATTGCCAAACCAAACTGAGAATAAATCACTTGACAGCTGTTAAATCGGTTTCCATCTTGAACAGTAATGCCAACTTAAAGTTATATACCTCGAAAAAAAACACCCATTACATGTTGGCACAATACAAACACTCATTTATTTCTATTAAAAGAAAAATTCTTATTGCTCCCATTATCCTTTCTGAATTTGCCTTAAACCCCCCCCCCCCCCCCCGAAACTGGAACCTAGCTACGCCCGTGATAGGAACTATATACAGAATGGCCACTTTTTCAATGGGATTGTATTGGTAACTTTTAAACCATAAGAGTTAGAAGGTCGTTCAAATGGAGAAAAAGTTGCATGCATAGAAGCATTATCAAAAAGTTCAAACAAATCGAGATTATCTGGACCGGTTATTGAGATATTATAAAAAAGGTAAATTCTGTCATTTTGATTTTTCTTTTTTTCCCACTTTATTTCAAATATTATCAAAAAATGTTACAGGAATTTTTTATTCGACAGTAAATTGTTCTCAATTTGACGTAATCAGATTTCGTATCCAACGTTTCGTGCTCTCTGGGCCACCCTCAACCTCATTTTTTTCAATACGGACCTGTATATTTTATGACTCTTTTCGAAATAACTTTTAACGCTGAATTCAACGATATATCATACAATGTCATTCAAAGTTGATTTTCAGGTAATTTTGACCCTTATCCAAATTTCTTCCTTTCCTTATACTATGATAGTATGTATAGTTCCTATACTGTAACGAAACTGTCAAATTCCGTGGCGTAGTCGTCAGAGTCCTCGACTGCGGCACCGAAGGCCCGAGTTCGAATCCCGGTGAGGGCATGGATGTTTAGTGGTAGTTCAAGTCTTTGAGAAAAAATAAAAATTGTATGTTGACATAGGGATGAATGCGAGTGTGTGAAATATATGTAATACATGTGGGAAAAATTAGGAGAAATCCAACAAATTTGTGACTGCGTACATAACCAAAGGTTGAGCCCAAAAAGCGGGAATGAATGAATGAAAGCACTTAGTGTGACGTCACAGAATAGAGAGGTATTATCACAGACCTAATATCAAATAAATAAATAATAAATAATGATATTAGGTCTATGGGTATTATTCTGTGGTAACGTCACGCCGCCAATTTAGTTCTCCCTTAGAATATAGATAATTATTAATGTTCTAAGAGTTCTCCTGTCAGTGTTCCAATATCCCATAGACAAATAAATTCATTTCTCTATGATGATGACGATGAAGCATTTTCATCACCAATTTGTTCTACCATAAAAGCTTTGTAAGGGTGGATTGACAAATACAGGTATTTTGAACACTTTAATCGTTGATTTAACAAACTTGGAAACACAAATATAAAACAAAATGGAGGTTAGGTTTGCTGCTTAAGGTATGACGCCGTTATCTATTCGTGTCTCGACAGAACTGGCATCTCCACCTTCAGCGGCCATAATACCACAGATTACTTAGTTAGTCTTAGTTAGTCTGTGATAATACCACAGATTACTAGCATAGAGTACATACTTGTTCTATGATTACTAGTCTGTGATAATACTTTTCTACATAGTCTGTATATGTCTATGCTTTTCTAGCTGCGCATGCGCACTAGACTGATCATAATAGTTGTCAGCAGGTTGTTTTATAGAAGTGGACTGGCGCCAAATATATTTGGCCAGCAGTTCTTACTTCAACAAGCTTTTTTGTTGAAATTGTCATATTTGAAATTAAGGACCTTCATTTACTTTCACTTTATGCACAAAATTACATTCTTCACAAAATTTCGAATTTTCTTCTTTAACTTTGTATTTAGGAAAAGAAAAAATTCTTGACATTTCTATGACTAAACCTTCATTTTGTGATGCTGTTCGCTGTTGTGTTGAATAGTTGAATTGATGTCTAGTGTGGTTTGTGGCTATATTATCTTATGAATATATGAGGTTTTGTATTGTTAGAATTTTAAACTCGAAAACAAGCAGGGGTAAGTCAAATTTCATAATATTCTTGATATAAAAAATGTTTCAGTGAATTTTTCTTCGGAGATTCAAGCAGTGGACCAAATGAATTATCATAATTGTCCATTCACAAACACTTATATACCTTATATTTGCTTAACCGAAGAGGTTACCTGTATTTATTGAAAAATTACTGGATAATTCGGCGTGTATACGCCGAAATTATCTTATTTCCATTAATCTACACAAAAAAATATTTGCTGTTGTAATGTTCGTGACAGTATTGTCACGGATATTACAACAGTAAATAGTTTTTGCATGTTTTTTTGTGAAGATTATTAATATGATAAATATTATGCTCATAAGATGGTGGAAGAAAAACTTATATAGTTTTTTTTCAGGAAACCTGAATATTTCAACATGCAGAGATTACCATATTTGAGTGATCCAAAATTGATATCAAGGGTACAAAATGTAAGTTATTGGATTTTGTTTGTTTATAATTTCATTTTATGTTCTCTATAAAAATTTACATTTGAATACAGTAATGTATGGATAATCCGAACAGCCCCAATTAGTAAAATGATATGTATAATCCGAACAACCTGAACTCTCCAATCTGAATGGAAGAATTGAATCCAGAGGATTTGATCCCTTTGAGTGAATTTGGAGAAGAACTAGATCAAGGACTTGCTTTACTTAGATGAAACAGAAGTTATGGGCACAAGGTGATGACAAATGAAATTGGGACACGTAGTATTTACAAGATGATGAGATTAATGAGGTGACCTGCCAACTTTCTGTTCGGATTATCCATACATTACTGTATTCGAATTACAATTCTAATCTTGTCAGGATATTTTATGAGAAAACATCCAAAACTATTGTATTTAGAATTGTTGCATAATTTTTTGGTCTTACATTCGTTGCATTGAATCGTTAAAAGAGGCTTGTAAAATATAAAAAGATTCCAAGTAATAAGTGGGCTTGAACTCTCATGTTCTCTATCCTGTATGCACTATAGTAGTCTTGCTGTGCAATTAAATATTGGAAATGAAATTATGTCAATTTTTGAGAATTCACGAATCATGAACTCGCGAAGCTATGACTTAGTGGTATATAATTGAAATCTTTGATAATTTGAAAGTTTTATTAGTTCGAAGTAGCTGTTGGTTTCCTTTTCATTGTTTGTGGGGACGTTCCTAATAATAAACTATTATATTATTATTACTATGAGCATCTCAATATTTCAAATCTCTCGATAAATAAAATTTTTCAACTGATTCTTTGAACTTAAAACTATCAAAAGTCTACTTTATTTTATCATTTTTTCTTTCTAATTGAATATTTCAAATAGTAATTTAGAGTCGCAACCCTCTCCTTATAGAATTTGTTTTTCACATTCATCTGATTTTGATGAAACCAACCCAAATATTTGTCCGAAATGAGGTAAATCTAACTTTGAAGACTCAAACATAACCCGTTTGGTGGTTTGGCTGGTAACAGACATAACTAAAAAGAATGTTTGTGATCATAAAATATTGAAATTTGATTGCAGCTTTATTTTATTTATTTATTTCATATTATATTAATTACTTACAGTATTTAGAGGCAAATGTTGACAAAAATTATATTGATATTGGTTCAATGGCTGATGAGCTCCAGAGCACATACAGAGAATATTCTAGAAAGAAACGTAATGCTTTTAGAACTTCTGTTGAGAAAGCATATTCAGTTGTTTTGAGAAGTTATAACCTTGCCGATCAGAGTGATGATACAAGTGAAGAGAAAATTGAAGAAGATGTTGATAGTGAAAATTCTAGGGAAAGTAATTTTGTAAGTTGATTCATTTTATAGTTTTCCATATTCATATATTGTAGAATAAAAGGCGAACACACATATGTATCATTTTTGACTCAACAGGCTGGTCTGAAAGTGATGAAACATGATACCACCCTGTTTTTTTTAATGGGATGAATGTCCAATTTTTATATCATAATCATATCTGTGAAATTCTGATTTCGAAATACCCCACTTGTCAACATTTATCTGTGATACTTTTCGATGTAGGCCACTTTTTCCGAAAATTTTCATGGTTATGATGGTTTAAACTAGAGATCATATCTTGAAAACTGAAATATATAAATATTACTTGCTTTGATGCTTCTTAATACTTTTTTCTTCAATACCCCCAACAGCACAAAAATTTGATGAATAACCAGCTGGTAGAGATTTACAAAAGACCAACTCCTAGTATCCCCAAGATGAATATAAATGAACTTATTGACATAAGTAGTGATGATTCGAAAGATGAAAGTAAACTTCCTCCAGCCAATGCTTCTAATGGTCCATCTACATCAAGTAAAGCAACACGGATAGATCTTTCAAATAACTTTAAAGAAAATATGGAGAAGATCTCTGTACATCAAGGTAGGTCTTGTAATAAAACCATAAACATTTTTGGGATGATTTCACAATCGAAATTTTAAATCCCCCTAAAATGTTAAATTTTATCTTTATTTTCTTCACAAACTAACATAGTTACAGTATGAAGACACCGTCAACAAGTTACACATCAACATTTACAATAGGTGAAATATTCGGTAGTTATATCCCGAGTGCTTGCCAAATACTCGAATATTTGGTGAGCCTGAGGGGTATATAATAATAATCTTTATTTTCTCACCTCAAATCAGTAAAAAAAAGACTATTTCCTGAAAAAATATTCCCTCGTTCAATAATAATTATTATTCTTCAAATACTAACTGTAATTTAAATAATTAAAATCTTTTGACAATCATCCCGAATGTTTTTGATGGTTTAAAACGTCACAAAAATATTCACCTAAAGCATATGTGCAAATACCCGGATATTTTCACGCTGCATTGTTATTCAAAAATATATATATGTTTCGTTGTTAAGTGATTTGTGTCATATGTGTTAATATGATTGGTTGAAATTTTTTGAGGGGAATAGTCTGCAATATTGCACGACTCGGAGCAATTCTTAAACTTTTTTTTTAATTTTTTTTCTATGAACTGCTTTTCAACGTAACATTTTATTTCTTTAGGCATAGCATTATAAAATTTGATTGACATATATGATCCCATTGTATACCAATGGGCTGGGCTCTCTTGTGGTGGTATTTTCTGTTCTGTTTAATTTAAATAAGAATTAAAATGTATACAGAAGAAATGTGTCGTCTCATTGATTTGTTATTCTACACGGTTGCCGAAAAAATATTGTACGCAACACGCCCGAAAATGTTTTTTTTTCAACTCACAGACTTCCAGGACGAGCGTAAGCACTTACGCTCGTCCTGGAATTTGTCTATTCGTCCAAAAAACCCTACATTCCGGACTTGTTACATAAATTACTATTATGAGACCTTCCATAATTTCCATTGCAATAAAACTTGATCACAAAACAATGAAAATTTACAAACCACATAGTGAACAGAGTTGTCTCGCGTGTCTCCGTTCCCTAATGGATTAGAGCACCTGTTTGCTCTAGCTCTATAGGAAATGGAAAAATGCCGCCGGAAAGAGCTTTCCACAGAAATAATTGGTTGCTATGCCTTATTGATCCTTCTAGCTAGAGAATGTGGTCCATGAATTGTGATAGCAAAAAAGAAATTTTAAATTTGTTTTAATTTTTGGATTATCGAATGAACAGACAAGTTTGAAACCCGCCGTTACATTTTCATTACAGAATTATCCATGTTTATCATATCAATTTTTTCATATATGTTGAGAAATTTTGCGATAAAAGAGGAAATTATAAATACAGTGTAAAATTTGTAATATTTTTCAATCATAAATCATATTAATGAAGTGCTCTTTATTATGCACAATTGAACTTTAATTATTAAAAGACCATATCTAAAGAAATTTCCTCAAAAAAATGTTTAAAGAAGTATATTAATTATTATATTAATTTCTTCACTTATATTATTCAATTAAATATGTATAAATTAACGAACGCAATTATTGCCCCTTGATTTCTAAAATTTGTATTTTTTTTTTAGGAAAAAAGAGAAAACTAATTAGACCGAATGAATCGAATAAAAAAAGAAAAATAGAACCCAATATTCCTGAAGTAAATTTAGAAGATATTCTAGGAATAGATAGCATTGTCAACGAATTAAAGGTTGAATTACTTTTTCACCTTAAATTTCCTGAATACTATGATTTTGAAAAGAAGCGGAAACCTCTCAGGACATTTTTACTGCATGGGCCAAGTGGTTCAGGGAAATCCTTTTTAGGGAATGCAATTGCTGGTCATTTAAATTTTCCTATTATAACATTCATGCTTTCAAAGCATGAATCTGATAATGATAAGTCTATAACAGACATGTTTAGAGACGCTCGTTGTGCAGCTCCGGCTGTTCTTTTATTAGAAAAGATTGATAATGTACTGAATGACCTGCCAGGGAGTGTCAAAAGTAGTAGCATTTCAGATGTGATTATTGAATGTTTAGAAGAACTTAAAAAAAGTGATGATCGGTTATTGGTTATTGCCACTGCTGAAAATATCAATTCCATCAAGCCATCAGTATTGAGACACTTCTCAAATAAAATAAGATTAACTTTACCAGATGCGGAAAATCGAATAAAAATATTAAAAGCCTACACGTCAGGGTGGAATTTCAAACCAGACTTTGATTGGAATCGCATTTCATACGTAACTCCAGGATATTGTGCTGCAGATCTTGAAGAAATGGTTGATATTGCATGGCAGAAAAGTTTGACTAATGTTGTTCAGGAAGATTACATTCATTTTATTGAAAAGGATAAAAAAGAAATTGTAATTGCAGAAGATCTAAACTCACAAAAAATTGAACCTGACATAATTGTTGATGATGATTCAAAAGAGACATCTGATAAGGATAGAGGTAATTCCATTCAAAATGATAATATGGTTTTGGTCATTGAAGACGAAAATAGCAAGCAAGAAGAAATAGATATTTCTTCTTTAGGTGTGTCAGCTGAAGCGAAGGGTATGTTCATTAATTTTGTTTTTTTGTTTATCTACAAGTTATGTATCGGATGTCCCAAATTCGTAGTCTGGTGAGGGGATCTCAGAAGCTCTTTGAGTTAGAAAAAATGAATGGCCATTCTCTCAAAAATCGAGCCCAAAAATGTGCCATTCATTTTTTTCACGCCCAAAGGGATTGTGAGACACCCCACTGGACAACGAATTTGGGACCCCCAACACATGCATGCATCTTATTTAATTCGATCTTATAGATTTTGTCATTAGCTTTTATTAACCATAAATAATAGGGATGTTGCGTCGAATAATAAAATCAAATGAATTAAGGTTTTCCACAAAAGCGGTTTTTAATTATTATCTTATTTCTCGAATTCAATTTAATAAAATTGATTTGAATTGTGTTAATTCTTATCGACTAGCACGTGACAGCAAACGCCAATCAAGGAATTTGACTAAGATGCATAGAATACCTGGTGTGTCTACTTATACCTGTAAAACTTTCAGACAAAACGGGAGATTTTTCGGATTTATACCTACTTGATTTCGAGGGATCGCGGGCTTTTCAGATGGCGCATACATCGTTTTCATTTGACATTTCTCTCAATTCTCGACACTTGTGAACCAAGGGCGTAGATCTTTTTTGTCTTGGGGAGGGATAATCGAAAAAAAATTTTTGACGACAACTTTTTGATAATGAAGTTTGTACCAAATTACTCGAAATAATTTTTGTTGTTACTCATTCGGTTGTTCTTACCTTGTTCTCAAATAAGAGTTACGAAGGAAAATGAGAAATTACTTGGATAATTTTGAGAAAAAAAAGTTTCATGAATATGAGCCCACAAACGCTTTGCTTTCAATATACAGGTTGTTTCTAGTGTGTCGTACAGTTTATCAAATATTTATTAATTTTCGCTACAGATTAGGTAAATAACTACCAAAACTTATAGTTAATGCATTCATTAGAGCTTACTAGCTTGATCTTTATAATAATTTGGATTTTCCTGAGGATTACTAGAGATTTTTCTAGAAATCGATAGCAGATACGACAAAACTATAACAAACTAAAAAGTGTAGTACTGGACCAGAGTTTTTTTCTACATTTTTCTAAACTAACAGCCATTCACCAAAATATAGTTTTGGAGGAAGGAAGCAGGCATCCTTCCAGAAAATATATCAGACTGTAGATTTGCATTCAAAATTAGCATATCACATAGTGAAAACTTCAAACTGGAATATTTATGGCCAATTCATATTAAATATCTTGTGAAGGGAAGGTTATACGAGAAAATAACTTGAACTTCAACACATGTATCTTAAAACAAAATGTTTGGGAACTCATGTTACAGGACTTTTTTTCTTGAAATGATCCGGAAATCTGTCATTTTCATTTGTATCTCCAATTTAGGAGCACCGTGTAATTACCCCCAGTATCCCCCTATTTCTACGCTCTTGTTGTGAACTTTGAGTATAGAACAATGATATTTTATATTCTATGGTCTGTCATTATATTCCATTCATTTGAGTAAAAATTCGATATGAACTGAATTGTATTTATTGTGAATGTTTGCAGTGTCTAAAATCAGTATTTCCTTTTTAAACGGCACCAGGCAGATGCGGGAATTCGAAAAATTTTAAAGAGCGCCACCTTACAGCACTCTGGTGAAGCAGACCACCAAAGCAACAGGTGGGTCTCTCAAAAAGTCTGAAACAAAATCGAATCAGTAAACACACCAGGTATTCTATGCATCTTAAATTTGACGTCATAGCATTAAAACATTTAGAACATAGACAAACTAATCTTATCTAGAACTAGTTAATCTATGGTTTAGAATGTCAGATGATACAATCAAACTTAACTGTCAATATCAGTTTGACAGACCGTTAGCATGTGGTGACCATAAATAAACTAGTTAGTTTGTCTATGGTGGTGACTCTATTATGCAGTGACGTCACCATAATACCGTGACAGAATGGAGCGTTGCAGCAGGAATTTTGAAATCTGTTTTCATTTACCTATTTTTTATTGGTACTTTCTATATTTTTCCATGAAAATAATTTTTTTCGTGTTTATATAGGGCTTATCTACAAATTAAAAGCAATTTCAAAATATAGGCAACATCCCTATTCATTGACCTAACATAACCTTTCGTTTAAATAATCTATATCTAAATCAAATAACGTTTCAGATGAAGAAATGAGGGAACCTAGCCCTGAAAGAGAAACTCATGAGGTTTCTGAACAGAAAAAAGCCTATGATACATCAATTCTTGAAAAAATTGGACACCAGAAAGCCAGATGTGAAATAGTAATGACGGAAGAGGATTTTCTCCAAGCAGCCAAAAAAATACAGTCTATGTCAATTAAAAAAGGTGTAATAAAAGTTCCAATTGCATGTTGGGACGATATAGGTGCTCTGCAAGATGTTAGAGCTATTGTAGAAAAAATATTTTTAGTAAGTTGTCATACCAGAGGCAATTCTGAGTTGAATATAATATTTAATTAATATTTGTACATTCTGTTTAATTTGCAATGATAGAAACAGTTGAATTTATTATTTTCAGAAACCCATTAAGATGAGGAAGCAATATAGTGAAATGAAATTCGAGTTTCGTGGAGGTCTTCTGCTCTGTGGTCCTCCAGGATGTGGAAAAACATTGCTTGCTAAGGTTCTTGCTAGCGAGGCACATTTGAACTTTTTCTCTGTTAAGGGACCTCAATTCATGAACAAGGTAAGTGACCAGAGAAAATATACAAAATCAGCTTCACATTTCTCCACATCTGAAACCATAGGCATATTTTGTCGGCAAGCAGCTCTGTATTCTTGATGCAGTTATTGATAGATTTCTCATGTGCATCATCTGCATATAGCAAAATATACAACTTAGGGCCAACAGTGGATATCATCATATCATGGCAAAAAAATGAACAAAAGTCCTGAGAGGGGACTTCCTTGGGGGGTATCTCGCTCAGGGTTGAAATACTCTGAAACACATGTTCCAATTTTAACAGCTACCTACTCTTTCAAGTAGGAATTGTTGACATATTCTGATGAGTTGTTAGGGAACTTTATATTTGTACAGTTTGTATAGTAGCCCTCTATGCCACATGGTATCTAAAGCTTTCTGGATATCTAGACTCATTGCGAAGTTTTATAGTTCTTCAAACTGGCGTTTTGTGTGTTAGACACCAAGATTGTTAGTGGATGAGTAGTTGATCTTTTGTTTTGGAAACCAAATTGGAACTTTGGAATACAGCTTTCGATATGACTTGATAGTAGTTTTATTATTATTTTTTCGTACAATTTTCCCAATACCGGTAGCAGAGTGATGGGTCTGTAGTTTTCAACTTTAGTGTTATCTCAGTTTGGCTTTGGTACATTTATTATATAACCTTTTTTCCATATTTTCGGAAACAGTATTCATAAATTTTGATTAGGTGTTTATGTGCTGTTTCGCACATTAGATATTATTTTAGAAATTAATGATCTTATGAGCTTAGCTTGAAGAAATTGGATTAAAGGTCTTTGTTTGAAGAAATCTATATTAAGGTTAGGTTTTTTTTTGTTGGATTTCTATTGAACTATTATAGAAATGAAACTTTTATAGAAATGATAATAAATTGCAGAATAAACAAGTGTAAACTCATGCAGAATATGAAATACACTAATTGAATGGTGGAAATTCTTGTTTACTATTGTTTTGCATCAATTTCTAGTTAATTGCCAGTTTCTGAAGCTCCGTATAACAAATTCGGTGGGTGCGTCAGGGGTAAGGGGAAGGTAACGCAAGAGCTCGACGCTCTGTTTACTGGAACAGAATAAATGCAGACTGGTACTGTGTAGACATGTAAAAAAATAATTTTTGTACAAGTTTTGAAAAAATTTTCTCACAGAAATTCTTAGAAAAATGAGTTGATTCAGAAAATGTAATTCAATTTGACAAGCGAGAAAAAAAATTCGTTGCAGGTTATCCGCCATTTTAAATTTTTTTTTCAAGGTTCTTCACCTATTTTGAATTGAGCACTCAAAAATACTCTGATTAGACCAAAAATCGTTCAAAGGTTATAGAATATTGGTCAGAAATGACATTGCACACCCTGTATCTCTCTTATGCTTTGAAAACGAGGAATATGTCATAAGGCAAAAACGATTCTCCCGGTGTCATCTACATGACTATATAGGTTTGTCTGGTATAAAATGAAACACCCTGTATATGATATGAAGGCAAGAAATATGAATTCACAATTTTACGAGAAAAAAAAACTGTTTTAAACCACAGTAGTGCATTTCACCATATGTTATAATGAAGAACATTTGTAGAGCCTTTGTTTGTGCTTTTTATGAATCAATAATATACAGGGTGATCAATTAGAAATGAGGAAAATTCTGCAAATTTTTATTTGAAAAATTTGACATGCAGTTTTTCATATGCTGTATATCACTGAACGGTTTTAGATATATCATTGAAGAGAGTAATTCATGTTTAATATTTGACAGAAATTAATTCCAACTTTGTAATATCAACTATTCCAAATGACTTATATTGAGAAAAATAAAAACTGTCATGTATATATCTCTGAAACCATCAATGAGTCCTAAGTGAGTGCTGGTATGCAGTACCTTTTATTTTTTAGAATTTTTGTAGTGTGTAGAATATTTTGTAAAAACAAAAAATATGAAAAAATTATAGATTTTCCATTGAAAAAAAGAGTTGGGACCCGTCCAGTAAAAACTGAACACCAGGTGTGACCGATAATATTTTTGTTAGGTAGTGCTCAATCAATAAGGTAACTTTATAAAAAGTTAGATTTCCATCTCTGCCACACATAACAAGAGATATGCAGCACTGTTGCAGGATCCTGTAGATCTTATACATCTCACTTTTTCAAAGAAAGGGCTTCTACATGAGATGATATGTTTTTAACATTAACCAAATGCTGGCAACGAACACTCTGATATTGAAAACCAGAGTGTTGGATGTAGAGTGTTCTGGTTCAGAAACTTATGCGAGAGGTTCAGCTGTAGTTCTAGCGAATTATTTAGAAAAACGGCACAACAAATTTAAAATTGCCAGTATGATTTACTATCTCTGTGATGTTGAAAACCTAAATTCCTGTTATTTCAGCCTTATTGACGAAGACAGACGTAATGTTGAAGGTGACCATTTGATAAAGAAATATTTTTATATCGTAAATTTCCCTTATGTGGACATCTGTTGTTTTGATAACTCATTCGGTTTTTTTATTTTATATATAGATTTGCTCAATGTTGACTCCTGGCCTGAATCTGTCGGCTTTTCATCAATGTACAGTGCATCCCATTTTGGGTGAGACAGCCAGGTTTCTCGCTTGTTATTTAAGATAGAGCCTTGCGGTTTTCACGTTCCTGTCCTACTTTTTCTTGAAACTCAAGTTGGTCTAATCAGATTGTGCATAACTGTTTCAGTTCAAAAGATACAGGGTGATTTTGGAAATTGATACTTTTCGGACCCCTTCTTTATCTCCGAAGTTATTAGAAATAATGCTGAGGTAAAAACTACTTCTGAATCAGAATTCTGCGTAGAATCCAGTGGCGTACTCATTATTTTTTTCGGGGTATGGTTTAGAAGATTCAACACAAACTTATGTTTTTTTAAATGGAACACTATGTGTATCATTACTTCGTTGAATTCGTTATTTTTTTCCCTTCAAAATGATATATGACACTATGTAGGTAGGATGTTCAGAAATGTCAAAAAAACACTAAAACATCTAATAATGATGATTTTTTGTTAATGGGCAATGGATTTCCCATAGAAAAGAAGAATCAATAATGATAACAATAATTTATAGCGATGACAGCTAGATCAGATTGGTTTTTTCCCTCCAATGCCTACTTGATAAAACAATGCTCCCAAATGCATAGTAGCCATAATAACAACAAGGATGTTTGTGTCATCAATGACCTACTACTTTTAAAAATCGAAAGTAATAATCCTCTTATTGAAACATAAAAAATTCATGGCCCATTTACAAAAAATCATCATTATTTGACGTTTTAGTGTTTTTTTAACATTTCTGAACATCCTACCTACATAGTATCATATATCATTTTGAAGGGAAAAAAATAACGAATTCAACGAAGTAATGATATATAGGGTGTTCCATTAAAAAAAATATAAGTTTGTGTTGAATCTTCAAAACCATACCCCGAAAAAAAATATTGAGTACGCCACTGGATTCTACGCAGAATTCTGATTCAGACGTAGTTTTCAGCTCAGCATTATTTCTAATAATTTCGGAGATAAAGAAGGGGTCCGAAAAGTAAAAATTTCCAAAATCACCCTGTATCTTTTGAACGGAAACAGTTATACAGAATCTGATTAGACCAACTTGAGTTTCACGAAAAACTAGGACAGGAACGTGAAAACCGCAAGGCTCTATCTTAAATGACAAGCTAGAAACCTGGCTGTCTCACCCAAAATGAGATACACTTAAGATGCATAGAATACCAGGTGTGTCTACTTATACCTGTAAAACTTTCAGACAAAACGGGAGATTTTTCGGATTTATACCTACTTGATTTCGAGGGATCGCGGGCTTTTCAGATGGCGCATACATCGTTTACATTTGACATTTCTCTCAATTCTCGACTCTTGTGAACCAAGGGCGTAGATTTTTTTTTTCTTGGGGAGGGATAATCGAAAAAAAAATTTTTGATGACAACTTTTATTCATATCTGTAATGTTAGAAGTTTGATAATGAAGTTTGAACCAAATTACTCGAAATAATTTTTGTTGTTACTAATTCGGTTGTTCTTACCTTGTTCTCAAATAAGAGTTACGAAGGAAAATGAGAAATTACTTGGATAATTTTGAGAAAAAAAACTTTCATGAATATGAGCCCACAAAAGCTTTGCTCTCAATATACAGGTTGTTTCTAGTGTGTCGTACAGTTTATCAAATATATATTTATTAATCTTCGCTACAGATTAGGTAAATAAATACCAAAACTTATAATTAATGCATTCATTAGAGCTTGCTAGCTGGATCTTTATAATAATTTGGATTTTCTTGAGGATAACTAGAGATTTTTCTCGAAATCGATAGCAGATACGACAAAACTATAACAAACCAAAAAGTGTAGTACTGGACCAGAGTATTTTCCTACATTTTTCTAAACTAACAGCCATTCACCAAAATCTAGTTTTGGAGGAAGGAAGCAGGCATCCTTCCAGAAAATATATCACCCTGTAGATTTGCATTCAAAATTAGCATATCACATAGTGAAAACTTCAAACTGGAATATCTATGGCCAATTCATATTAAATATCTTGTGAAGGGAAGGTTATACGAGAAAATAACTTGAACTTCAACACATGTATCTCAAAACAAATTGTTTGGGGACTCATCTTATAGGACTTTTTTCTTAAAATGATCCGGAAATCTGTCATTTTCATTTGTATCTCCAATTTAGGAGCACCGTGTAATTACCCCCAGTATCCCCCTATTTCTACGCTCTTGTCGTGAACTTTGAGTATAGAACAATAATATTTTATATTCTATGGTCTGTCATTATATTCCATTCATTCGAGTAAAAATTCGATATGAACTGAATTGCAATTTATTGTGAATGTTCGCAGTGTCTAAAATCAGTATTTCCTTTTTAAACGGCACCAGGCAGATGCGGGAATTCGAAAAATTTTAAAGAGCGCCACCTTACAGCACTCTGGTGAAGCAGACCACCAAAGCAACAGGTGGGTCTCTCAAAAAGTCTGAAACAAAATCGAATCAGTAAACACACCAGGTATTCTATGCATCTTAGATACACTGTACATACTTTCAATTCCATCGTTCTTCGAGTTAGTAATTGTTTCATCAAGCACTAAGAAATCACTCCTCTTCAATTCATATATCTTAAATCTACTCCATGCTAGCTTTGCAACAAGTTGCAGACAATAATAACTTTACCATTAGGGTTCAAGAAATTTGAATATTATAGTTTAATAAGTGTTGAAGATGATTAATGTGCTGAATATAATGGTTAAGGGGAATTAAAATTTGAAGCTGGTATATGCATACATTTCTTTACCGTGCAAATTAGATATGCAGAAATGAAAATTTAACTTAATTGTTTTTTTACAGTATGTTGGTGAAAGTGAGAGGTTCATTAGGGATTGCTTTGAAGATGCAAGACAGAGTGCACCATCTGTAATATTTTTTGATGAAATTGATGCATTATGCCCGAAGAGGCAAGGTAGTGGAGAGGTAAGTGCTCTAGTATGTTTATGGCTAATGGCAATAAAAAATTCATTGTAACCTTATTATATGTGTTCTCCATGAATATAATCATTATTATATATAACTTTTTAGGGGAACTTCATTGACAGAGTAGTAGCAGCAATGTTAGCAGAGATGGATGGTATAGAACCACTAGAAGGAGTATACTTATTAGGGGCTACCAATAGGCCTGATGTAATTGACCCAGCAATAATGCGACCGGGGAGATTTGACAAAGTCGTTTATGTGGGTGTACCTTCACCTGAAGATCGGGTGGAGATTCTAAAAACCCTATCCAGAGATCATAAGCTTGCTCCAGATGTGGACCTGGAAGATATAGGAAGATCAGAAAAGTTGTCGGGTTGTACTGGAGCAGACCTTAAACATTTTTTACATGAAGTCAAAGGGAACTGTTTGGACAGAAACTCAACTTTCGTTATTATTAAAGAGGATTTCGAGAAGGCTCTGAAGGATATCAGCCCTTCTGTTTCTCAAGAGGTGAGATGTAATTAAATGTTGTAGTCTGCAGTATATTTTATTTATTATACAGGGTCTTGAAGTTGTGCACCAAATTTAACCATAGTTTCCTCTCATCGAAAATAAAACACTTTTTCTTTCATGTATTATTTTTCCAGATTCGGTTCAGGTTAAAAGATACAGTATGTTGAAGTTCCTAAAAAAATTGTTTTTTTTGTAGCTTTGACATAATTATTCAGTATGAAATGAATTTTAGTGTTTAGTTTCCTTCAACTTGGTGGTCAAGATTTTTCTAAAATACCCCTTTCAGCATAGCGAAGATAAAATGCAACCTGGGATTCAAACCAATTTTATTAATTTTATACATTTTTTAGTCATTTTCATTCTCGAAAAGTTTCTGTGATTCCTTAATGAATATAAATCTATTTCATTATTTTACTTTTCAACTAATGATGAAGTACAACCTGGAGTGCTGGATTATCACCTGATCTCGGACGTTTTAGCAAGCGCGCCTCATCTAAGATTTTAATTTGCTAAATGTGATCTACTGAATGTTTCATTCATAGATGTTGGAACAAAATCTGTTTATTTGTTGATTGGTTTTTTGTCGAATATATGGTAAATCAGAGAAACATTCGAGATTGCTTCACTCATCCTGAAAAGTGGTGGTATCTCAAAAATGCTGAGGGGAGAGGGGTAGGTAAATTTTGGCAGATCATGAGAATGTCACATGGTATAAACCCCTTCTTGAGTATGTTGAATTGTAATTGAAAATATCTGGCAAATTTCATCCAAATAAATAATATAGAACTTCACATGAATTGATTGACCTCTCCCTTATCAATCATCAAAAGTACGAGAGAGCATTAGCTTCTTATGAAAATATTAAATTCTCATAACTTTTTACCTGAGCTGAATCTGAAAAAATGGACAATGTTTTTTTTATTAGAATGGTTAAATTTAATGCACAATTTTCAAACTCTCTCTGTACATTATTACATGTTATTTCAAGTTAATGATTTCATTTTTTTCCATTTCAGGTGTTACAATGCTATGGCAAAATAAGAGAACAATATTGTAAAAATTCCTGAAAATAGTTTTATTTTTATTTTTTATTTAATAAATACATATTTTAAAGATTTTTTCAATCTTGTTTTTTCAGTCCTAGGCTAACAGAAACACATCATGGCAATTGGTAATGCGTAACTGAATATGTAATGATAAATTCATGATTAAGGAACGACATGTAAGCATTGCAAACTACATATATCCTTATTCGTTACTATATTCCATTTATTTTAGCAATGGCATGATCATAGGAAAATGTCATTGCCAGACTTTCAAAACAATCCTTTTAATGCTTGGAAAACAACTTTTTAGTTTCTATTTTATTTAATTGTATTCTGAAAGATTAATTATGATTTATTCAAGTTCTGAAATGAACTTATTGTGAAATATAATGAATATAGCAGAGGAAAATTCAATTGAAAACTACAAAAACCAATTCTTATTATGAAAGAAATAGATAAGTACAATCAGAATATGATTTAAAAGTAAAATAACTTATTTCCGCTTTATATATTTATTTTCACAACAATTGTTTCGTCATGATAACATGACTTCGTCAGGTGAGCATGGTAACTTAGTTACCAAATTTTAGAAGTTGCTTGGTTTATTATGTATTTTCGAGGTGATACATTTGGCATCTCTATTTCCATATTAGGGGGTTGAAATCCCCCGAAATGTGAAGATGTCACTATTTATTTAAATAAAAAGAGGTGAGTTGGCGTGCAGCATAATATTCGCGAAGTTGCAGACGAAAATCTGAATCTTGAAACCCCCTGAAACCGAGTTTACCTTTTACACCACAAGATACAATAGGCGGTAGGACATACAAAGTTTCAGTACTGCTTCGAAAACTAATAGGGATTACAAATATGTGTCCCGCTTGAAAACATTTGGCATTTAACAGTAACTGCACCCACCGGCAAAAAACTAGGGAATCTAAAATTCTGCTGAAGTTCGTTGACCACAAGGCCGTAGCTAGAAAAAAATTTCGGGGGGTCTGTTGACTTGATCTCTAGAAAAATATTGTGGAGTTTGCGACCAATAATCGTATGATAATATAATTCATTTTTTTAAATTCAATCAGTTAAAAATCTCGAAAAGGAAACATCTTACGGAAAAATGTTCCGAATGAAAAGTTGATGGTTTGAAGGGGGAAGTTCACTAATGCCAAAACCTATTTCCTACAACTCTGCAAATAAATTTTACTTAATTCCAATATAAGGAATTCATTCGTTTTCTTTTGTATTTTTATGAATTTTATTACTGAAATTTGATGTTTTTCATTTTGTTGTTTCATTATCTAATGAGTTTATTGAAACTTGTGATCTGCCGAATGATTTTTCAGAAATAATTTTATGTTTCACGAGAAATTTCAGTCCTGTTTATGTGAAAAAATTAAATTTTTCGAATTTTGTCCAATTTCGAAAATTCATAAAAAAAGAATGTTAGATGTGACAACTTCGAGTGATACCGCGTATTGAAGCTGAATTTATGTACTTTTTGGAAATAACATTGATTTTAAAATTGAAATACAAAGTAATATTTTTAACCTGAACACTTTAAATGAGAAATAAGGAGTCCGGTCCTGGAATATTGAAATGATTATTATCTCTCTGAGTCGACCTCGGCATGTGCCACTAACATCCGAAATTTCAATAAATTCCGCCGATAAGTTTTGTTCTGATGATGGTTTCATTATTTCCATGAATATCGTACTCCGTAGTCACCTGGTCCTACTCTACCTCTGGACACCCTGTATATTAAAAAAAATTCCAAGTGCAATTAACGCCCGTACTGCACACGTGGGCTGGTACTTGGCGGTTTAGAGAATACGGAGTACCCCCAGACAGGGGTCTGGAGAAGGGAAATTTTTTGAAAATTAACCCTCAAAACTCGCATATTAGAGCAGTTTGTGAGGTTCTTCTACCTTATCTTGGGATGATATCCACAAAAGGGCCGAAAAATTGACAAGACCTTCAAATATACTTTAAATATATGTGATTTATCGAATCATTTCCTTCGTAAGGGCCACGTAATACTAATTCGAAAGCACCACAAAATTTAATTCAGTTTATAAGTCTCCATAATATGTATCTGTCCTTTTTTACTTGCTTTTTATGTTTCTCGATATTCAGTCGGTACGCACTGTTTAATTGTTGTCGAATATCTTGTTTACCTGATAAATTAATTTAGCAGAGAGGTGTGTCTTGGCACTTTGAAGTTTTTAATTTTTCCTTATAAATGGATTAAATCCTACTCAATAGAAACCATTACATTTACGTCAAACACAAAAGTGAATACCTTTAGATGAAGATATTTGGGGGTTTATGTGCACCTATTGCCACTCCTTCCAACGCTTGTGTCTTGGTACGCCACTGCTAGATGAGGGGTTCTGATGATAATATCCTCCTGAAAATTTTATAGTAAACCGGCCACAACCAGATTTTGAAACAACAACAACAAAAATATTTATTTCCAGAATTATCATCAACATGACAACAAAATGAAAAATAAGTGATACAGATTTGAATATTAATTTAAACGTTAATGAGATCTCTGACATGCTTCCTTGAATTCCAGTTAGTCATAAGGTTCTGATTCAGTATTAAAGTGCATCAATTCTCTTACGAAACGTGTTATATTCTGTCAAATTCCTGATACTTCTTGGTAAAAAAATGTTAAATGTAAAATGCGCATAATATATATATATATATATATATATATATATATATATATATATATATATATATATAAAGTCGTCCTCTTTTCAGTTATCATTAATTTATGACATGGAAAAAAGTACTCGTTCATTCTTCTTGTATTATTCTGATTTTTAAATCTTCAAAAATAGTTAACATTTTTTCGGAAAAAAGTAGGCTTCTTTAAATATACAGGGTGTTCCCAAATTCGACGTGAACTTTGGAGGACGTGTCAGTATGACTCATTTGCTATCATTTGAGACATATTTATTGATATCCGAAAATCAACAGTTCCCGAGATATTTGAGTTCTTGTGATTTTTTAAATATTTCTCACATTATTACTTTATTTTTCGTCAATTTTTTCTTCGTTGACCAAGTTTGGTTATAATTTTGGAATATTTTCATCAGAAAATGATTTGATATGTATGAATAAACAGGGCCGTCGCTAGCCAAACTGCCGCCCTAGGAAGAGACAAAATTTGTCGCCCTAACAGAAGTTTTACAGAATGCTAAAACTGAATTCTTATGAATAAATGATGAAATATATGAATTGAATTCAGGTTTCAGATTCTTCTGTTGAGTTTCGACTTCATAAAACACTCGAATATTCATTTTTTCTTCAATATGATTAAATGAACCATTATTTTTAATTCGAATATATGTTGCAGACATTCTTGATGGAAAAACTTTTAAGATTAGTGAATTTGACGAAAAAAATCGTTTGTGATATTCGTTGAAATCAAAAAAAAAATTATTTGATTCATTTTTTCAGTATTCTAGTTTTCTTGAAAAAAGTTGATAATGCCGCCCTCCGATATTTGCCGTCCCTCTAGAAACCCTGCGGTTCAGGTTCTTCTGCTCAGTTTCGACTTCATAAAAAGCTTTAACATTTTGTTTCCTTTTCTTCAAGGTTATCGAGCAAAACAATCGGATGAACCATCATTTTGAATTCGAATGCGCCCACGCCCAGCACTAGTTAATTGAATGCTTTACAAAATAATAAAACTCCTTATATTTCTTAAGAAGAATAAGCTTTGAATGGTGAAATGAAATCGTTTTTCGTATATTTTGCTTTCCATTCTGTGCAATCAACATTCTGATTATTGAACGCCGACAAAGTGATGAATGCGTGGGTTTTTTAGCGTCAACTTGTAAACAACACTATGAGGGGATAACGCAACATCTGGTTATTTATGATTATAATGCGGCACCTTTGATTGTTTTTGATTATTATTTGTCGGTATTTTTCCGAATCAAATCTCATTCGGTACTTTCCATTTCTACACATGTGATATTTGTTGACCGAGCTTGAAATGCCGCCCTTGAAATTTGGCGCCCTAGGCGACCGCCTACTCTGCCTACCCCCTAGCGACGGCCCTGTGAATAAAACTATGCTATATTAGATATTGAAAAAGAATTAGTATGACTTGAAAAGTTGCTATATGAAGGGAAGAAAAATCAATTTCTCATATCAATTTGCCTGCAATTTTCGAATTCCACCATTTGTGTATGACAAAATTATTTTGAAAACTTGCCAAATTCCTTCTTAATTGCCTAAAAAAGTTTTCGTTAGAATGCAGTCACTAGTTTCGTTTCAGCAGATTTTTTTATAAACAACCTTTTGAATGTTTGGCATAAAAAAAAATGAATGTGTAATCAAAAGGGATCAAGATCTCAATATCTTATCACTTATAAAGTATTCTATTATTTTGTACAAGATGTCTACGTTTATTAAAGCTGAATATGCATATATTCTTTTTGTGTATGGACAATGCTTCCGATGCCCAGAGAGCATACGCAGATTGCCAAACAGGCGTATTCCTCACATGAGTGTCTTTTCATCAACCTACCGGAGATTTGCGGAAACAGGTACCGTACAAAACGCTAAAAACGCTGGTGCTCCAGGACTCCGAAACGTTGTAGATGAAGATGAAGCAATATTACAGGCAGTAGAAGATGCTCCTGCAATAAGTACACGTAAGACTGCCAGTGATCTTGGAATACCTCACGAAAAAGTATGGTCGGTGCTGAAGAAAAACTGTTTGCATCCCTATTACTACACTCCAGTACAAGGATTAGAATATGGTGATTATGCTAGAAGACACCAATTTTGCCTATTTATTCTGAATGCTGACAGAGAGAATGCTATATTATTTATCGAGGATCCTATGGACAGACGAAGCTAGATTTAGTAGGGAAGGGGTGACTAATTTTCACAACCTACATTATTGGTCGAATTTAAATCCGCATTTGATGAAGGAAACATCATTCCAAAGGAAATTTAGCGTTAATGTTTGGATAGGAGCAATAGCTAATTGTTTGATAGGTCCTTATTATCTACCTGATAACTTAAACGGAGAAAATTATGAAGAATTTTTGAGAACGAATATGGACAGCTTTTTGGACGAGGTTCCTTTGATTGACAGACGTGAAATTATTTTCCAACAGGATGGGTGTCACGTATTAGGAAACAATTCGTTTAAAAACATACAACGTTAAGCCTATGGTCTTAACGTTGTATGTTTTTAAACGAATTTTTTCCTAATCGGTGTATAGATAGGGAAGGACTATATCGTGGCCAGCAAGAAGTCCAGATGTAACACTGTTAGATTTTCATGTTAGGAGCAGTTTAAAAGATATAGTATAAAGTGTCCAAAAAGGGTATCGTGTATTTGTTTTGTCGCTGCATTTAAGAATGAGTGACGGTGGGGATTGTGAAGGGGATCGTGATGTACGCAATTTTTTGGAGTTTCAGAGATGATGGAGCGGTACCCAGGAACGCATCGCGCTTTTTGCGTACGAGAGTATTATCGCTACGGTGATTCAATAGTAGATTCTCAACGTTTATATCGTGAGGAATATCGTACACGCCATACACCAAGTGATGACTCATTAGAAAATGGATCCGAATGTTTGAAAATACAGGTGCGACTATAAAAATTCAAGAATTTGAACGCCCTCGTTCAGTCCGCGACGAAGAAACGGTCCTTATTTTAATGAAAATCGACGAGGCCAACCACTCAATGTAAATAGTGACCGTTATTGCGATATGCTGCGAAACTTTTTGGGTCCAGAGTTACTGGAATTTTAAGGTTATAATTCAAGAACGTGCTTTCAACAAGATGGGGCCACTCGCCATACAACAAATCAAGCAATGGTAGCTGTTAAAGAATTCCCATTTTGCGTAGGGGTAACATCAACTGGCCTGCCAGAAACCCCGACCTTAGTCCACTTGACTATTTTGCATGGGGGTACATTAAAAGAAAGGTGTATCAGAATAATCCAATGAATTTGACCCAATTAAAGCAAAACATAAGGTCAGAAATGGCAGCAATATCGAGAGTTATGTGTCAGCGTGTGATCGCCAATTTTCGTTCCCGATTAGAAGAGTGCCAGCAGCGTAACGGTCACCATTTAGATAACATAATCTTTTCCAAATAATTTTCCACTTCATGCTGTAATAATTAACAATAATTTTTTTTTTTAATTGTAACTAGTTTTTGTTTTATCGAAGTTACAAATACCCGATACCCTTTTTGGACACCTTGTACATGAAAGGAAAATACATGCACATGCGTGAAGAGAATAGACGAACACGAAGCAGCGAGAAGATTGAGAGTACATTTCAAGCGGAAAAAACAACTGATGAAATTAGAAGGAGGGCACGTGCTTGTAAATATAAGGAATGGTGGAGGTCATTTCGAACATAATTAATAAATTCATTTTTCAACGAAATTTTTATTTTGAGCCCAATTGAAAAAATATTTAAATCTTTAATTTTCTATCCCTTCAAATGAAAATCTTCTGAAATGAAACTAGTGACTGCATTCTAACGGCAACTTTTTTAAGAAATAAAGAAGGGATTAGACAAGTTTTCAAAATAATTTTGTCATACATAAATTGTAGAATTCGAAAGTTGAAGGTAAATTTATAGTAGGAGTTTACTATTTTTTCTTCATATATTAACTTTCAAATAATATTGATCCTTATTCAACATCTAATACAGCATAGTTTTGCTTTTTTCATAAATATCATATCCTTTTCTGAAAACAATCCAAAATTTGAATCAAACTTGGCCAACGAAGAAAAAATTGACGAAAAATGAAGTAAGGAAAGAAAATTTTCAAAAAACACAAAAACTCAAATATCTCGGAACCTGTTGATTTTCGGATATCAATAAATATGGCTCAAAAGATAGCAAATAAGTGATACTTACACCTCCTCCAAGGTTCACGTCTTATTTGGAAACACCCTTTATAATCCTGGTACAGTAAAAATATTGTTTTTTTAAAAGTTCTTCTACAAGCAGGACCGTCGCCAGACATTTTAGCGCCCCGGCAAAATAAAATTTTGCCGGGGACTCTGTTATTCTTCTCAGGCATCTTTTCAATTCCATATTAACTCTCATTTTTAAATATTTAAAATAACCTTGTCAAATTTATCAAACGACGTTTTGTTAATTTCATCAAAACACGATGTAGTTCTTGAAGGTGCAAAAAGTCTTGTTTTATCAACTGACTTTGCGCCCCTACAATTTGGCGGCCCGCAGAATGTCCGGTGTGCCGCTCCTGGCGGCGGCCCTGTCTAAAAGATGTTCGAAATTTCATATTGGACATGGTCCTAATTGCTAGCTTCTGTGTTATGAAAACTTGTTCGGCTTGTGAACTGGAGCCCCAAAAAATTATTCCATATGTCAGTAATGAATGGAAGTTGGCGTAATAAATTGTCTTGATAACACTATTGCTGACCTGGTTCCTAACAGGTCTCAATGTATAAATACAGAGTTCAATCTGGAAAGTAGTTGGCCACAATGAGATCTCCAGTTGAGATTCCTATCAATTGTGATTCCTAAAAATTTCAAATTTGAGCTTAATTCAACTTCCGTGTCATTGATGTTGATATTCTTTGAAAAGATTGTGTTCGATCTTGTACTGGAGAAATACATGATGTTTTTCTTTTTTATATTCAATTTGAGATCACTCTTTATTACATCAGACTGCAACTTTTGACATTGTTTCTATCAATTGATCGGTCACTAAATAACATTTTTGGAAGTTATGAGGATATTGGTATCATCTGCATACAAGTAGGTGTTAATACTAACTTCGGATTGGTCCTGAACCATCAGACATGCATCTCTCATAACTTCAACTAAATAGGAAACTTCCTCTGCCATTGTTTCATCTTCCTTGATCATGGTTCGTTTCTCATTCTGTATATCATCCGGGAGGTCATGTATGTATTAGGCCAATTGAAAATTTCCCGGTCTGATGCACAGATGGCAGTGCTAGTATTAAATCCATATGATTTTTAGTTAGTATACCAACTAAGATGTATATTTTCTATGCATCTCAGTACCAACCTTCATACGATACGTGTCAAAATTTGACAGCAGTCCGACTATTAGTTTTTGAGATATTGCGTTGTGAGTGTAGCTACTTTAGCTGTTATTTGAAAGAGGATGAACAAAAAAGAATTTCGTGTGATGATAAAATATTGCTTTTTGAAGGGGAAGAATACAGTTGAAGCAAAATCTTGTCTTGATGAAAAGTAGTACCCCCCCCCCATTTTAACTCTCTTGTATCCATACCTGCTCGAAATTGCCACTCCTGACCGGATGTATTCATTTTCAACTCTTCTATATTTATATTTGTTCCTTTTAAAAGGAGGACTCCACCGCCCCTTCTCGACCTATTCTGAAAAACGGAACAATTATTAGATCTTGTAATCTCTTTACACCTTAATATCACTAATCTATATTCTTAACATTCTGGCATTCCACAACTCCATATTCCTCAATTTGTAACAATGTGTTTCTTATTTGGACAGGTAGGTACTATACTTTCACTAGTTGACTGGTCATATTCACTGCATTATTCTTAACTTGAAATAAAAAAAATCAGATTTCCTATTTAGCCATTCGACCCTGATATCCCTGAGTGTGTTTTAATATCCATCCACCACCTTCGAAAAATTCTCTTTAATATTTGTATCACCAGTTAGAGAAAGAACCCATATTCCCAACTTCCCTCAATTTTTTTCCAATATAGGTCATAAAAAATAGGGAAATCCTCAATCTCCTAGTGGAGATTGCACTGTTTTTAAATGAGGTCTAACTTGTCATAGGTACATTTGGATAAAAAATAAAATAAATTTTTTCTTGTCATTATTGAAAAATTTTGTTTTCGTTTATTTCATCAGAAAATCCCTATTTTATATTCTACTGCTACTCATGCGAGTCACTCGATCCTTTGATGAAATATGTTTTTGCCAGCTACTTCAACTAATTAGATCGTTTGAATTTTTCATTCATTGTTTCCATATAGGTGTGTTATCTAGATTATCTCTCCCATTTTCTATTCCTTTGTGTAATTATTCATTATTAGAGGAGTGGGGTTGCTATGTGGACAATTGATATATTACAACAATCATGTTTATATGAATGCTTGAAACGTAAACTTCCAAACACAGCTATCGATTCGTTGCTAGTGAAAATGATACCATAATGTTGAAATTTATAACGAATACAGTCAAGTCAAAATGCGTGAAAGAAAATCATTGTACGGTTTGCCACGTAGGTGGGATGTTGAGATTCACATTCATATTCATACCTATACGAAAACAGTGCCAACATTTGGATAAGAATTACAAAGGAAAACCATGTTTCGAAATAGCTTATCGGTGGCTTTGGATTTCATATATATTAGCCTCCCTTCTTGTGGCAGCTTGTTATATTCAGTTCCAAGAAGCCGAGGAAAAATTGAAGAGCTCAGAGGATCTGACGTCCAAAATTGATGGCTTAATCGCTTTGGAGGAATTGTGCTACTTTTCATTCTTCCTTTTTATGTACCTGGCAGCGTTGTTAATGTTTCGTACTAGACTGGCCTTCCTAAATTCAGTTGTCAATTTGATGGAAAATCAATATTACATCGAAATGTTCGGATCGCCTTGGGATCCTGTACCTAATACGAAATTCGGTAGGAAGAGAACTGTATCGACTATTGGTTTCGTAGTGGTAGAACTTTTTTTAGCTACTATTTACCAACAGAGCAAACTGATCTTCATCAACGTATGTTTCATTTCAACTGTTCTCTTGCTCACTCTTCTAGGAGTTCAGATCTTGCGGGAAATAGGTAAAGTGATGGAATTCAAAACTAAAATCGACACTTTCTTAATGAATCGTTTAAAGAAAATTGATGAGAAAAATGAGATCTGCGCATTTAATATGGAGGATAAAGCAAGACGAATTGAGCTCTTGGAGCAACTTGAAGCTACCGAGTTGTACTATTCAGAATGTTACACTTGCGTAGATGAACATTTGAATGCTTTCTTGGGTCCGATTATAATTCTATGGTGTATGTCATCACTTATTATGCTCGTTTTGGATTTTTATATGCTGGTTCTGTTGATTGAAAAAGGATTATGGTACAAAAATTTGGTGGATGAATTTCGCACGTATGCACATGTTTTGATTGTAATCTTCATGATGAGAAAAGGAACTTTAATAGCAAGTATAGTAAGTATATATTTCAGTATAAAACTGAAAATTTTACATAATAGATTATTATTTTTTATCTCGTAGAATATATCCAATCATTCAAGGAACATTCTTGCAAATTGAAAAAAAAACTTGAAGTATCATAGTTTAGCCTCAACAAAATGAGGAATGCACTGACTTGAAGGCGGGAGATTTAGAGCGGTTATTCATTGATTCACTCTTGAAGACCACATAAAAGAATGAATGAAAGAGTGCTGCTGAAAAGCTAGGTCATCCTTTTCGAAAGTTTTCTTGTATACTACCTAAAAGCTGTACCTAGGGTATCCGTTAGGTCCCAGCTGGACGTTTTCAGTACAATTTGGGAACGTCCTAGTGCTATATGAGTTTCATCTCAGAATTTATGCATCAGTCACAGCTTCTTACCACTGAGCCGCACATCCAACAAAGTATTAGCAATTAGAGTAATTATTTCAAATGAATTTTGTGAAAGTCGTCGTACAGTGCTGTACTCAACTTATTTGCTTCGAAAAAAAGAAAGAAAATGATGTGAATGTACAACTTCGTACACCGTACAAAGTTTGGTCATCGCAGGAGCGCCACAGGGGAAATAAATGGGTACCAAAGTTTTACTGATACGCGAAAAACCACGTGGTGGTAATCCCTCTTAACCACTATTGTGCTTCACTAGCCATAGGATTAATCATTCGTTTCGTGAATATTTGCATGACTGTTCTGTTGACACGAGTCGTTTTCCTCTAATCATTGAGCCTTGATGTACTACCCATGTTAACCTAGCTCAAAACCAGAGTAGAATGATATCACTAAAACACACTGTTGATTTTTTGGTTATATTCTTTGGCTATCGATTTCGGCATTTAGCCATCATCAGGTCAGCTGAAAAAAATCAGAAATCAAACAATTTACAAAAATATTCTTAAAAACTTCTTTCTCCACAAAATTTCTCAAAAAACCATAGTTGAACATATAAAAAACAGGTCACACCTACCGTCAACAAAAAAAAATACTGTCCACCAATACAAACAATAAACATTCTAGAAAAACTCACCAATAGGACAGGATCCGGTGTTTTAGGTAATTTCTCTCAGAAGCAACACACTCCTCTATAATCCTTGATGACAAGTTAATACCAAAATAGCTTCATGGAATGTCAACGGCCTTCTGAACCACAGAAATGAAGTAGCAGCCTTCATGAATCTGAAATAGACATCATGTTGTTATCGGAAACACATTTCACTGAGAGAACAGTTTTCAGTCTTCCACAATATATAACTCACTCTATCGAATATCCAGAGCAACAAAATTTTTGGGCATACATAAGAACCTCAACTGGAAATATCACATAAATTATCTGTATGAGAAAATTACAACAGCTATTTATGGTTTCAGAATTATAGCCAGATATATCTACAGTAATTACCTTAAGATGGTCTACCATTCGATGATTGATCACCTCGCTTGGTAGACCAATGAAATTGGGCATTTGAGTCGTTTCTATAGAAACACAATAAATTAGCACATACTGTCAACGAAGGCCATTTTGATTCATTACTTGAATTATTGAAATTTGTGCAGTTTTAGGAAAAGTTTAGTGTGCAACATGTTCCTTTTCTAGCTCGTGTGTTTGCGGCACTCGCCTTTCAGGCTCGTGCCACAAACTTCCACACTCCGCGAGAAAAGTTGGACTTTCCGCACTTGTTGCACAATATACTATTATGGATCAGGGAATATAAAACAACTATTCATTCTACAGTAAAAAGCAATAAGAATACTCAATAATATGAAATATGATGACTCGTGCAGAGTATTATCAAGAAATCTGGGATTTTAACTATTTTGATTATCCCGACTTTAGCCTATACGTGTAGGATAGAAAAATCTCCTCGCCGTCGGCTTCTCACTCCCCGCTAAGAAGAGCATTTACTCAATCCCAGATATTTAAAATATCAGAGGGATAGAGCTCGGTCTTGTCCGGTCCTTGTGGTTCCCCTGGTTCTCGTCCAACTTCTGGTCCTCTTGGACGTGATCCTTGGACCTGTCCGTCGCTTCCTAGGAATTTTTTCACTGTCCTTGCAATACCAAAAGAACAGCTTACAAATATACTCACTTAAGTCCTAATTGCTTGATATTTCTCTTGAAATTTTTAGGTACTATTCCAGTTTTGAGATGACAATTGGAATAGTTCTCGTTGATATCATTCCCCACTGATGCTTTATCTGAAATTCGAGGTCCCTATATTTTGACATTTTTTTGACCTCTTTTTTGACGCAAGTTGTTGTTATTTGGTATTGCTACGTCGCGTCGATGAGTATTGCTGTCTTTTGATGTTTATCGACTAGCAGTATATCTGGCCTGTTGTGAGCAACTGTTTTATCAGTCAAAACTGTACGATCCCAGTACAGTTTATAGCGTTCGTTTTCCAGGATGGTTTCCGGTTGGAACTTGTAGTATGGTACTTTTTCAGAATGAATTAGTTTTAATTTGGTTGCCAATTCTTGATGTAGTATTTTTACTATTGCATCGTGTCTCCTTATATTTATTTCCTGGAAACATTTAACATCCTCCCGTGATATGTTGGATTGTTTCATTCGTTGGATTGCTTGCAGTAATTTCTCGTTGAGATCACTTGATCTTGTATGGTTAAAATAACACCTTCCGTTTCTAAATACATCGCACCTGATGTGAGCCAATGTCGACATAATCCTGGTTCACCTCGTTGGAATGTCTTCCATGAAGAGTCTTCATTCTCTGTAGTTATTCTCTGATCTACTTGCTTGATCTCTGAAATATTCCCGTAGACTTTATCTCTGCCCATCAGCAAGTTCCATGTCCATCATATCCCTGCCTCCTTTTTTTCTTTGCAGTGTGGTCTTCTCAATGTTGCTTTTCGGATGGTGCTCATTTGCTTTTGCCATCAGCGTTCTCATTTTGCGTTGCAGGTTTTCGATGACTGTTTTGCTCCATGGACCTATATCGAATGAGTGTGTTAGAATTGAACATGCATATGTATTTATGGTTCTCGTCATGTTCTTGCTGTTGAGGTTTGTTTTTAAAATCTTTTCATTTTTCCTAACGAAATCAGTAGTTAAGTCTTGCTTCATTCTTTGGTGGTTGATTCGTCGGTTCTGTTTCATTCCAAGGTATTTGTGAAGAGCATTCGATTTCATTGCTTCTATTTCCTGTTCATTTGCAAGAGTAATCGGTTCATCTTGAATTCTTCCTCGCACTACGCTGAAAGTACGACACTTGTCCAATCCGAATTCCATACCTACATCTTTTGAAAAACTTTCCACTATTAGTTTCCTCTATTATTTATTAAATCTGAATTGTCAACTGTCATTAGTCCATAACATCCAAGATTACTAAACTAATAATATAACAATATCGAAACAACAAATACAATTTTAATCGACAAGATTAAAAGACAACATATATTGTAATAGTGTGTTTTTGGATTCATCTCAATCTTTCGACATGGTTTTACACAGTGATCTGCTCTTCAAATTGAAAAAACTTCTTCCCCAGCCGTATTATCTAATCTTGAAGTCCTATTTGATGGATCGATACTTCGCTGTAAAATATGGTGATACTTTATCAAGCCCTAATAAAATAAAAGCAGGGGTTCCACAAGGAAGTATACTGAGTCCATTGCTCTACCTAATCTTTATATCTGACATTCCACAAAATTGAAGCACCATATTAGCCTCTTTTGCAGCCGATATAGCGACTCTTATATTTCATGAAAATGCACTTAGCCTCAGAAATCACCAAAATCACCTCATCAGTGGAACGAAGTCAGCACATGTCACTTTCACCAATAAAAGAAACGTATGACCTCCAGCCAAAATAAGGAAAATTATTTACCAATTAAAAAAGAAGCAAAATACTTTGGCCTCCATCGGGCCAACGCCTCACTTGGAAACCACACATACTACCCAAAAAGACATAAATAAATATGAAAATCCGACAGATGTATTGGCTCGAAGGAAATCCAAGTTGTCCTTTCAGAATAAACTACTATGTTATAAAGCAATAATTAAACTGATACGGACATAGGGTATTCAATTTCGGAGACTTCAATCCTAAATACTACGCTTGACAGTAGATGCGCCATGGTATGTATCCAACTACACCATACATAATGATTCAATGAAACCATTTGTCAATGATAAAATTAGAATACGTTCAATTAAATACTATCAAAACTAAGAAGGACATGACAACAGCCTCATAGACCAACTGGCTCAGAACCCCTTCAACAACAGAAGATTGCAACGAACCTGGCCATTTTACTTCAAGTAGTATTGTACAGGAGTATCGATATTGATTGATAATTCATGTTAATTTACAAGTAATCACATTCACTTACTTAACACTTAAGAAAAGTAGGTTGTAAATTTCAATGAAGGTGCCAAAACAATAATTTTTTTGTGAATGTTTATGAATTGCTCTATGCGGTGAAAATGTGAATAATAATGAAAAAATTAAGAATTTTGCCAGCTCTCACGAGTCGCAACTGGAAGCCTTTCATTGAGCCTCAATTGATTAGTACCGCACCTCGCTTATACCAATATAATTTGCCAATCAGCAATGCTTTTAGCAGATAAGTTAATTTCCTGATTGTATATGATCGAAAGTAACTGCTCTCCACAAGGAAATATCAGAGTTCAATGAAGATGGAATTTTCGCAGAGAAAAAGCAGTTGGAAATCTTTATCGATAAAAACATTTTTCGAACCTCGTCATAAGACCAGCAATTGCCCAGTTTGTTTGACTCGACTAGTGTACAATGGACCAATAAGTGGATTCTGCAAACATATTAGTTCAAACTATGTCGGTGATGCCTATTTTAAAATTGTACAACTTCCACTGACAGTCTGCTACATTATAGCTGTAACACTGCTGATCAAATGTATATTTCATTTGAAAGTGACCATCATACAATGCAGTTCTCATGTGATGACATGCTTGGTTTCGATAGAAGACTATCTGATAGTGCTTGTATCTGCTCTCATGCTCAACCTAGACCTGTGGAAAATAAGAACAGTGCACACATCTCTCAATATCTTTTGTAACATCCTGAACAACAAAGACTTCTACAATTTCGACAACTTCGTATGCGAAAAATGTAGCAATCTTTTGATTCGCAACTGCAAGATGATACTTTCATGTGGTTTTATTGTTTATGTTGGAGTTTTTAGTATAATGGTCTTCAATGAGTCTATTCTGCTAACAACTGGTGAAGTTTGCTTCATTATATGTTACGGGCTGCAACTTTTACTAGTGGTAAAAATCCAAATTATTCAGATGGTATTTATCAAGATTTTTACTTCCTTGAAAAATGGAGTTGAAAGCTTTATGAATGCAAGGATAAGATGTGAACACAAGACGGATTTTGTGCAACAGATACAAAAGTTTCAGCATTTGCAAGGTGAAATTATTATGATATTCAACTTGGAAAACGAATTCTGGAATCCAACTTTACTAATTTGGTCTATTTCAACGCTGGTCTCTCTCACCATAAACGTCTATAATATAATTTGGCAGTTCAGTGTTCAGGATTTCAAACAGAATCTTATGGTTCATATAAGGACCTATGTATCTATCCTGGCTATTGTTTTGATTAATTTCAATTTCGATTCCATGAGGAGAGTAGTAAGTATCTTTCTTCACATTTTTAGTAGAGAAATTCATTTATATTTTATCTATCTCTTGAAGAAACATTCCAATTGAAATTTTTTTCAATGAGAAATGAATATTGCAATTCACATCTGAAATATTCAATGTGTGTGTACGGAAACGTTGGAATACCTATTTTCTATGAATCCTTGGAATTTCGTGAAAATTATCATTTCCAAATGATAGTGCGCATGATGTATAAGGGATTGAGATCCTTTTTGAATCAAGTAGTACTTACATGTTTCTATTTATAAAACATCGATGACCTGCCTTTCTTCTTCTTCTTAAAGTGCCTATCCCCTATGGATGTTGGCTATCACATTGGACCACATTACTTTGTTCACTGCCGTTTTAAATAATCTTGTCAATGTCATTCCAGTCCATGCTCGAAGGTTACGTAGCCACGATATTCGTCTTCATCCTACTGATCTTTTACCTTCTATTTTTCCCTGAAGAATGAGTTGAAGTAGGTGATATTTTGATATTTTTTGCCTTTGCCACTTTTCATTTGCCCCAATATGTATATAACTTTTTGACAATAGTTTGACCAATATACACACTTCGAAAATTGAGAGAAAAATTAACATCTTTCAGGATTTTCACTGAACTTCAAATAAAAATAGTTATTTATAATACAAGTGCAGAAGGCATTGATATTCTTCCACGAGTTCAAAATTCAAAAACGAGCCACGAAGTGGCGAGTTTTGGAATGAACGAGTGGTAGAATGAGCCTTCTGTACGAGTATTATACATTATTTTCTCTAATTCATTGCATTTTCGTTGGAATTAATGAAATATTTCCATAAATATAATTTAGTGACTTTTGCATTGAAAAATGTTGGTTGGCAGAACTGATTTCTTTAAGGCAAATTGATGAATTGACAGATAAAGCCGTGGCAGAAAGTTCGGAGTACCAACATAGAATAATGAAATATAACCATGAAAACTGTGCGTTTCTGATATATTCTCGCCGATTTTGTTCTACAAGATGTGGAAGAATGAACGGAATAACCACAGAATTAGAGAATAGTTATTTATAATACAAGTGCAGAAGGCATTGGTATTCTTCCACGAGTTCAAAATTCAAAAACGAGCCACGAAGTGGCGAGTTTTGGAATGAACGAGTGGTAGAATGAGCCTTCTGTACGAGTATTATACATTATTTTCTCTAATTCATTGCATTTTCATTGAAATTAATGAAATATTTCCATAAATATAATTTAGTGATTTTTGCATTGAAAAATGTTGGTTGGCAGAACTGATTTCTTTAAGGCAAATTGATGAATTGACAGATACAGCCGTGGCGGAAAGTTCGGAGTACCAACATAGAATAATAAAATATAACCATGAAAACTGTGCGTTTCTGATATATTCTCGCACGATTTTGTTCTACAAGATGTGGAAGAATGAACGGAATAACCACAGAATTGGAGAAAATATATTCCAACCTTTCAACGTACTCTCTGAAGGTGAAATATTCAACATATTGTGCTTGATACTTTTCGATTTATTAATATCATTCTTCCTTCAAAATAAAATAAGTAGGTTATCGATGCAGCAAGAAGGAGGACTTTATTATCATGTGAAACAACTGCCCCTTAGTGACATTATAGACATTCCCAGAAGGAATACATTCTTCTACATAATCAGAAAACCTGATGAATCAGTCCTTTCAATTGAAATTTTGCGTCTGAGCAATTTCGAATCTTATGCAAATATTTTTTTCTCTATTTCAGTATCGCAATGAGTTCATTACAGTATAGTATATCCAAAGTCACTTGAACTAGTCCATAAAAACGCTTGTCCAGACGCCCCTTTGAAGTGGATACCGCGATCCGCTAAATACCAGGGTTTATTCAACAATATTGTAAGGCAATGAATTGAATTCACTGGTCTCGAAGGAATTTCTGGAAACTTGGACAACCCTTGTATAATCGAAATATTCTGGTTTCCTCCAAGTGACTTTGGATATAGGTACTATACTAAAAACTGTGCTGTAATGAACTCATTACAGCATTGTTTTCAGTTATATTTTTCGTTTTGTGGTTGTCTACACTGACTTTCGATCCCGTCAAATTTCAATTGTCAATATAATATAATTTGGATAAAGTGAAATGATTTGCAACATTATTCGCAATTCCTTTTAATACTGGTAGTGTTAAATCGATTTCGTCAGACATAATTGAAGAATTTAACGCGTAATTATTAATTATTTCAAAATTCGAAACGTATGATTCAAATTCAAATTCCGTATTCTGTCAATTTTCGTAACAGTCACACCAACTGCCAAGATACAATACGAAAGTCACTAGGATGTATAAACTGAATTTTTCATTGAATTTCGACAATATTTCACAAAACTCATACGTTCGAAAACTCGTTTTCGGCATTCGTGTTGGAATATGAGCCCATTCTACAACTTGTTCTAAAATATAATTTTCTAACATACTTTTATAAGTAAAGCTTCAGATCCTACTCCGGCTCAAAGTTCTTAAATTCCATACATTGTGACAAAATGATAGAGCCAACTGATAAATAAACTCTCGAAAAAAATTAAAGAAAATTCTAAAAGTTTTTTCCTGAAATTTTTAATCCAACTATTGGATTAATCATTATGGACAGTGAATTAATTATGATCTTGATGAAGAAGTACATCAGAACTAATTCCTAATTCAAACTTATCGATAATTGATGTTTCCTATTATTAATAACACAATTAACCACAATATACCCAACCATACAACAATTCTCCACTTCATTCAACAGAATTGAAATGTATTGAACACTTATTGAAATGAAAGCTTGCATTTAATTTGCTTTCGTACTCCATTCTACCTTCAATTGAACAATGGTCATAGGTATGACTACACAAAGCCAACAGAAGATAAAAACTTTCAACTGTTTAGTCTGTATTTTACATATAACATTCATCAAGAGTAATATTGCTTTACCTGTGAAGGGATTCTGCAAACATTTGAATTCTAACTACCAGAATCCTCCTTCTTTTCGAATCATCAAAAAATTGGTCTTCGTCAATTGTATCTACCACTTATTTCTCATCATTTTGTGTTCGACATATATATTTGAGTCTATTTGGAAATGTAACCAAGACATTACTTTTTGTCTAGAAGTGACCAGTGAATGCATTTTAGTTAGCACAACATTATTCATAGTGCTTTTTCCTTTCTTGAAATCTAAATATAGAGTGACATTATTGAATATACAAGCAGATTTAATATACAGGAGAACTTTTTATGGTGTGAAGGATATAATATCTGAATCATTCGCGTGGAGATGCAACCTGAAACTCCTTCTGATTTGGGCATGCGAAATATTTATAGGTTTTTTCTATTTCTTGATGCGAAAGGATGAAATTGAAATTTTAAGAATAATCTTCGTTTTACTCGGTTTCTTTACACAAATGGAACTAATGTTTTCATTCAAGATTGAAAGCACCATATTGAAACGAATTTACACAACTCTTCATAAAGCCTTGAAGAATCAGATGACTAGCTTATTGTCTGAGGGGTTCAATAGAGAGAAAATGAATTTGTCCACTAGACTCATTAGATTCGAATATGCTCATCTGGAATTTATGAGAGTAATGGAGGGTATCAATCAATTCATGAGCCCCACCTTTATCTTTTGGAGTATGTCAACTTGTTTAACATTGATTGTCAATGTTTATGTTGCTGTTCTGAATAGTGAGATGCAAAGTTTCAGGGATATTGTTGTGGTGCAGTTATTCACATACTTGTCTGTGATTGGTGTTACTAATTTGTGTGTTGATGTCGAGTCGTTGAATCATTTGGTTAGTATTAATCAAGGAGATTACCTACACCTCAATTTCATATTCATTCGGTCGAATCAATTTGTAGAAGTTAACAAATTGACTTTAAAAAAGGACCTCAGTCAATTGACTGTTCTAACAAAAGACAAATTGTTTAAAATTGTCGAGCAAGTGTGGAATAATCAATTGGAGTTGTATAGTAGGTACAGAGTCCAGGATTGCCTAAGGGCTTGGTAAACTTGGTTTGAACAGGCTACATTGAAAGACTTGCATGAAAGTATTGAGTAAGTTGGATCTTGAGTTGGGCTTGTAGACCAAAACCTATTGCTTACAGTCTTGTCTTGCAGACTTGTGGAAATTGAACAGTGTTTTGTTAATTTGTGACTGTGAACATGACTAATTTAAGGAGTTTATCAAGAGATTTTTCATAGGAGTTCATCGAGATCTACTTCATGTCTTCGAAATTTAATTGCATTATTATCGAAGTTGTTGTTTACGAAGGAAGTTGTTCATTATGACTCCATAGTCTCAGATGAATTTTTCTTCGAATGGATCCATAATCATAATATGTTAGTTGAAGTATATATGTATGTACAGGGTGGGCAAATTTCGATGTTTTAGCACTACAACTTTTAAACCAGATGAGATAAACAAAATCTGATACCCCATTCTCGGTCTCTTTTTCTGAGAATCTAACAAGGGTAGTATTCATTTTTGGCCACATTCTTCTGTTTCCGAGTTATAAGCGAAAATTGGAAAAATGACGATATCGACAAACATTTATATCTCCGCTAATACTGATGATAGAGCTCTGAAATTAAAACATTATACAGGCATTTTTTTACGTAGAATCAAGTGGCGTACTCGTATTTTCAAAAGGGTTCTTAATTACGAAGCTATGACCCAAAGTTATGTTTTTTCAAATGGAAATACTAGATTTTTGTGCCATTTTCTGAAAGCTTAATTTTTCCTGATTTCAAAAATATATAACATTGTATGATTCGGAACAATATAAATAATAGAAAATAGCCAAAAACCTCTTTTCACCTAAGAGTCTCAATATTTCTATGGTTTCAACTGTTGATGAACACAGAAAAATTGAGCTTTCTATAACAAGAGCAGTATCTTTCCGTTAATCTGATTATTTCTATGCTTTTCACTTATTTCTACAAAATAAGGTGAAGGTGGGCAAATTTCGATGTTTTAGCACTACAACTTTTAAACCAGAGGAGATAAACAAAATCTGATACCCCATTCTCGATCTCTTTTTCTGAGAAACTAACAAGGGTAGTATTCATTTTTGGCCACATTCTTTTGTTTCCGAGTTATAAGCGAAAATTGGAAAAATGACGATATCGAAAAAAATTAATATATCCGCTAATACTGATGATAGAGCTCTGAAATTGAAACATTATGTTGTACAGGAACTTTTTCACTTAAAATCCAGGGGCATGCTCCTCTTTTTACCATGATTTTCAATTGCGAAGCTATGAACTACAGTTATGTTTTTACAAAGGGGAACACTTGATTTCTGTACTTTTTTTGTATGCCCAATTTTTTCTGATTTCAAAAATATATAATATCGTATGGTTTGTATCGATATAAATCTATCGAGAAAATGGTCAAAATCACTTTTTTCATCTAAGAGTCTCAATATTTCTATGGTTTCAACTGTTGATGATAGCAGAAAAATTAAGCATAGTATAATAATCAGAGTCTCCTTCTATTAAACTTTTAATTTCAAAGCTTTTCACTCAATTTAATACCATTTCTTCTTTGTTCTTTCCTTATTAAATTGTTGATCATCATCATCATAATGTTTAATCATATATGCGTTTCATATGCTATTTGAAATGGATTGGTACTTATGCTCATCCATTCTGGAGACCAATGAAAATAATCTTTTGATCCATCCATCTCATTACAACTCTACCTATTGAAATAGTAGATCATGTGGAACTTTTCGTTATTGCTGAATTCATTTCCATATATTAAAATATATCTAGATTCAAATTTAATAGAAATTAGTAAAATGCATAAAATAAATGAAACTGACGGAAGAAGACTGCTCTTGTTGTATAGGAAGCTCTATTTTGTATGCTCATCAACAGTTGGAACCATATAAATATCGAGACTCTCAGATGAAAAAAGGTTTTTGACCATTTTCTAATATTTATATTGATACGAACTATACAATGTTGTATATTTCTGATTCTGAAATCAGTGAAAATTAAGATTTCAAAAAATGGCACAGAAATTTTTTGTTTCCACTTAGAAAACATAACTTTGGTCAAAGCTTCGTGATTAAAATTCCTTCTGAAAGGAAGAGTACGCCACTGGATTCTACGAGAAAAAGTGCCTGTAAAATGGTTTGATTGGTTTTTCCAATTTTAGCTTATAACTCGAACACAAAAGAAGGTGGCCGAAAATGAATACTACTCTTGTTAGTTAAAAAAAAAGAGACCGAGAAAAGGGTATCAGATTTTGTTTATCTCATCTGGTTTGAAAGTTGTAGTGCTAAAAGATCGAAATTTGCCCACCCTGTACAATTACACTAACTGAGCCCACAAAATTGTTTTCTGTGACGAGACGAAGTTTCACCTAAGTGATGTAGACATTCACATAGAATTTACGAATTGCACCCTTGGAGACCACATAACTATATATAGGACATAGGTATATGTGTTACCCAAGGGCGCATAAATGAACGAGCGCTAAAATCTCCCGTCTTCAAGTCAGTGCTTTTCTTATCTTTTTATATCACTTTGTATAACTTTTAGCAGTATGACCTTTTTATTTGGTACAGTCAATCTGCAAGAAAAATATTGAAAAAAAAACCATTGTGAAAGATCTGCATTTTCTTCATTCTATTTGTCCATTTAATAAACAAAACTCTGGTAGGTAGCGTTCAATGCTTCCCCATTTTAATCTGGTTTGGGAATTGCTTATTGCAACAATTCATAGAATCGATAATCTTAATTTATTCATTTCCTTTGTATATTAACCTACAACATCAAATTACAAAGATAACATCGGTCTGGCTACGAAATGAATAGTATTGTAATATAATATAGCTCTTCCTATGATATATCATCATTCCTCTAGTTTTATGTCGTGGCACAATCAGATTAATTACTAACTTTATTTGTTTTCAGAGTGATGATACCTTGTCGTTTCTGTTCAAATATCCCATTAGTAAATTAAGTGAAACCGAAGCATACCAGGTAAATTTATAGGACATCAGTGTTCATGAAATGTTATTTCTTGTTGTGTTTTTAGGTTGAAATGCTAATATATACTCTGTCAACACATAAGCCAACTATCAAAGCATCTGATATTTTTACCGTTGGAACAAAACTCCTGGCGTCAGTGAGTAATTTTTTCAATTTTATTTGAGCGAACTCGCTCTGCTCGCCGAAGGGGCTCCGCCCCTTGGACCCCGTCACTATGCCGGTAGATCCTTCACTGGGTATCCCTCTAGAAAATAAAAGATTTTTTTCGGAAACCTTGTATCGTTAGCTGATTTCAGACGATTCACTCGGTATACTATGCTGATTCTAGGGTGGAATTCTGTATGATTTTTTTTCCTAGAACATACCGTTTGGCCCTTGTTCACATGAAAATATTTGATGCAAATAACTTTCCATGACGACAAATCAAGGGCGGTCCTAGCCTTCAATTTTGAGGGGGTTCGCCGTTATGGGCTTCGAGTATTTCTATGGGACCAAATCCCAGATTATACCGATATCAAGCCTTACCTCTCAAAAATATTTATATTTAGATATTCATATGAATATTTATATAAGGCGTACAACTTTGCGTCAGCCGTTTTGCAATAGATGGCTGTAACGGTAAGTGGTAGTAGAATAGTTATTTATAATACAAGTGCAGAAGGCATTGATATTCTTCCACGAGTTCAGAATTCAAAAACGAGCCACGAAGTGGCGAGTTTTTGAATGAACGAGTGGTAGAATGAGCCTTCTGTTCGAGTATTATATATTATTTTCTCTAATTCATTGCATTCTTATTGAAATTAATGAAATATTTCCATAAATATCATTTAGTGATGTTTGGCTTGAAAAATGTTGGTTGGCAGAACTGATTTTTTTTAAGGCAAATTGATGAATTGGCGGATAAAGCCGTGGCGGAAAGTTCGGAGTACCAACATATAATAATGAAATATAACCATGAAAACTGTGCTTTTCTGATATATTCTCGCACGATTTTGTTCCACAAGATGTGGAAGAATGAACGGAGTAACCACAGAATTAGAGAAATAAATATATCGTAGATGTCATACAATAAGTTTAGGTATTTGTGAACATAACGCCATTGACATGTTAGTCGATTTGTGTCTGCATCATAAAGTTATTCACGACTAACCATGTTAGCTTACGAGCCAAATTCTCGTCATTTGCGGGAGGTTTCAATTTTCTACTAAAATATGAAAAAATCCGCGGCTGAGGTTCAGCGAATGCTTTCAAATACCTATAGTGAGAACGATATTGGTGGAAGAACGTACCAACGATATTGTTTATGTCTAGGTTTAGTTATTTTCTGGTACATCTGTAAAATGGCTTGTTCCGTTTGATTAAATAAATAAAGAAATAGATGAGTGGTTTCAACGCTTCAAGAATGGTGATTTTGATTTCGAAGACCAGCATCGCGGTGGAAGAGAGAAGTTTTTTGAAGATGCAGAATTGGAGGCAATAATTGATCAAGATTCATGTCAAACGCAACAATAATTGTAGGATCAATAGGAGTGACACAAAAAGCCATTTCAAAACGCCTGAAAGTCATAGGAATGACTCAGAAACAAGGAAATTGGGTGCGGTACGAGTTGAAGCCGCGAGGTGTTTGAACGACGTTTATTTACTTGTGAACAGCTGCTTGCAAGACAAAGACGGAAGGGGTTTCTGCATCGGATTGGGACTGGAGGCGAAAAATGGGTTCATTACGATAATCCCAAGCGCATGAAATCATGAGGATATCCTGACAATGCTTCCACATCGACGGCCAAACCGAATATTCACGGTTCTAAGGTCATGCTCAGTATTTGGTGGGACCAGCTCGGCGTAGTATATTATGACTGAAAGAATCACAGGCGATCGTTTTCGAACGCAATTAATGCGTTTGTACCGAGCATTGAAAGATAAACCGCCGCAATACAACGAGAGAGAAGATGAATTGATTTACTGCATGACAATGCTCGACCCCATGTTGCGAAAGTAATCAAGATATACTTGGAAACGTTAAAATGGGAATTCCTACCCCACAACCCTACCCGACGTATTCTCCAGACGTTGCTCCCACGGACTATCACTTGTTTCAATCAATAGCACATGGCCTGGCTGAACAACACTTCCGATCTTATGAAGAAGTAAAAACTTGGATCGATTAGTGGATCGCTTCAAAAGATGACCAGTTTTTTCAATTCGTACGCTGTCCGAAAGATGGGAGAAAGTAGTGACCAGCGATGGGCAATACTTTGAATTATAAATGTATAACCAGTTTTTTACAATAGAGCCTCGAATTTCGCAAAAAAAAGTTTTACCCTTATGTATTTGTTGTATTATAATACCATTATTTACTTATCAGGGTTTTAACCATTCAGGTAGAAATTAAAAAAAAATAGATTGTTTAATATGAAAAAAAAAAGACAATTGGCAACTACATCACAAAATCTAATTTGGTCTTCAAAACTTTGAACCCTTTGAGAACCTTGTAATCACAGCGTCCTCGTCAACATCAATGTCCCTATGAATGTTCAGGAGGACAAAATACTCCATAAAAATGGAAGCAAACTACTAAATATGTCGTTTTCCACTGAATCTTATTATTATCCTCTATGATAGAAAAACTTTATTCAAATCAACAGAATTTTCTCACACCAAAATATCACAGCGATATATATCGATATTTTACTCTTACATATTTCGATACATTTCGATAGTGTCAGAAAATATCGATACAATATATAGATATCGATAGTTTTCTGACCTTTGCCCATCCCTAGTGTGGATTTGCCGAACGCAGTCATAACCATAAACAAAGATTTCTCTATGACCATAATTGTCAGTCAAACTCAGACGCATGTCTTAAAATTTTGTTCGAATATAAATCGTATATTGTATTCTTTAATAATGAATAGAAAATAACCAATATCAACCAAATTCTCAGATCTCATTTTTCCAGAAATGGCAATTTCTTTCTTTGAAGAATTTGGGAGAAATGAATAATCAAAATGTGAGCGTCAGTCTTTCAAGAAAGTTATTCATGCTTATAGGTTTGTAAAAATTTTTTAGAGAATATTGAATAATAATATAATCCCAACATTAAGATTTTAAATTACCACATTTCTTCTTTATAGAGTCATGTATGATGCATAAGTCCAAATTTAATTGATGATTGGGTGGGAAAAATTGACAAAAAAAGTTTATGGTTGTTAGTTAAGTTGTAATCCTTTTTATGGTCCTTTTTTTTGTTTATTTGATAGTTACAATAGACAATTATTAGCATATTTTTCTCTGAATTTCAACTTTGAAAGAAAATTTGTCATTTTATGTCTTGCCGATGAAAATATTGATATTCTTGTGAGTCAATTCAAAATGAATAATAGATATATTTTAAGGGCTATCATTCCATTGGATATTTACTTGTGAGCCCTAAAATGAAGTTACATTTATTCAATTGACTCATTAATAGAAATACTACCTGAAATAAAGAAATTGCATTCAATGTTTATTTTCAGTTTTGACAAATATTGAATTTACATAATCGTTCGATAAGATCTATGAAAAGACCTACAGTGAGATTTTTGTTTTAGGAATATTCAGTATAGCTGTAATAAACAAACTGAAAGGAGGCAGAATGAATAATAGATCTACCTTTCCGATACCCATATCTGAGAAATCAGGTTATAAGAAGTCCCTCATTTCCAAGGTTTATCAATACATTTTTCAGTTGAGCAGCAAATTATTCTTCTATTCCATATTTTGTGAGGAAATACAATATAATTGCAACAATTTGAAGGTCCTATTGGAAATTCCTGACGAACTAAGGAGTTTATTAGTATCTGAAGATTGTATTGATGCTATGTTATAGAACGAGACTTGTGGCTCTGGGTTTTACTCAGAAGTGAATTAAACAGGGCAATTTATGTCCTATATAGTAAATAAAATTTTGATAGATATAAGTTTCAAAAGATCAACAACTGATCATAGTATTTACATAAATCAAAAAATAACTGGCTTACTATTGTTGCATTGTACGTGGATGACTTTTTTGTTTTAACTAATGTTAATTCTGAATGAATTTTCTGATAGAAAATTTTATGATAAAGAAATTAGGGGAAGCTAAAAAATGATTAGGGTTGAATATTACTAGAAATTATGGAAAAAGTAGTAACGCTATCGATTATATTCTTCAAATATGTATTGCAATAATTCAACATGTCTGATTGTGAACATGTGAAAACTAAATGGAATTTTAATTCAACAAAAGAGAGTTGTAATGATGAACCATATAAGAAATTAATAGGTTTATTAACATCTTTAGCAGTATTAACTACTCCTGATATAGCATACTCTGTTAATTTCTTGAGTCAATTTAATAATTATCTCATTGTTGAACACTAGAAAAGTGCAAAACTCATCTCAAGATACAAAGATCATTGTTCAATTTTTACTTCAGTCAAAAGGAACTGAGTATTTGAAATCGGTACTAAAATTGTATCGGCCAATACTATTGACCCATATTAGTGGGTTCGATATCTGACTTGATTTTTTCAAATGTTAACTTTGGATCTGAATCAATGAATAATTTAATTTCTACCAAAATGAAAAGCAATGAATAAATCAGTAGGATAGCATTTTTGAAATGGCCATATAGCACCTATTTCCATAACGATTAAAAGATTGGAAACTTTAGTGAACAAATAGGTAGGTATCTACATTTTTATACAAATTTGATCATTCATTCATGACATGGAAATTTTCAATAAATAGTCTGCTTTTTAAAGTATTTTATACCTTCATTGAATTGCTGGAAAATTGATACCAATTTCGAAAGTGACTGCCATTTTAAAATTCTTCATATACTGAATGATCCTTCAAGATTTATTTCTGTCGTAACATTTTGACTAGTATTTCAACTGATATATTCCATAATGTATTGAAATCAATATCTTCAAAGTACTATTCAAAAGACTTATAATGGAATTTAGAAGAATATATCTTTCTCAATTTCATAGTCATATATGATATGATGCATAAGTCCAAATTTAATTAATTCACATCTAAAGTGAATGTTATTTTTAGAAATATTCAGTATAATAAACAGTTATAATAAACCAACTAAAAAGAGACACAATGAATAGACTTGCCTTTCAAATACCCATGGCCTATGTTACCTCATAAGCAATTACCTATAATATCTTATCTTGGTGAAACCTTTTTGAGAAATCAGGTTATAAGTTTGAGAGTCTCTAATTTCCAAGGTTTATTAATACATGTTTCAGTTGAGCGGAAAATAATATAACAGGGTATATATAGTTGAAATTATTAGTATGAAAGATTTGACTTATTCATTATAAATTCAACAGCACTGCACTCAAATTCTTCAAAAACGGAGTGGTCACTTATATTTTTGCACTCCTCTGTCGTAAAAGTGTATATTTTAGATATTCAAAAAACATATGGAAACTTTTGAATGTTATCTGACTAACTTGGCTCTTTTTTTTCAACTGATTTTTTATATGTATATCCTAGTATAGCTTTGATAAACAAACTAAAAAGAGACAGAATGAATAGACTTGCCTTTCAAATACCCATGGCTTATGTTACCTCATAAGAAATTTTAATATCTTGGTGGAACCTTTTTGAGAAATCAGGTAAAAAGTTTGAGTCTCTAATTTCCAAGGTTTATTAATACATGTTTCAGTTGAACGGCAAATAATATAATAGATAATATATAGTTGAAATTATTCGTATGGAAGATTTCACAACGATTTGACTTATTCATTATAAATTCAACAGCACTGCACTCAAATTCTTCAAAAACGGATTGATCATTTATATTTTTGCACTCTTCTGTCGTAAAAGTGTATATTTTAGATATTCCAAAAACACATGGAAATTTTTGAATGTCATCTGACTAACTTGGCTCTTTCTCCAGTAATAAAGCCAATTGTGAATTATCTATAAGGAGTTTTTCTATCTGTTTAATACATGATCAGATGAAGCTTCTGTTCTGTTTTGTAGTTCCATCTTCTGTCGCAATAGATTCAAATTCTCACGAAAGAGAATGTAGTTTTATAGTTTGTGGAAAATAAACGAAAAATTCCTGAAATGAAGTAACATTCATATCCAATTGAATGATACAAACACTTAAAACAAACCTGAATTGAGGAAAATGCATTCGATGATATAAATGTTCATTTCCAAATTTTGACAAATATCTATCGAATTTTCGATTCGCCGAAGACTTTGCATTTTATCTGTCGGCATTTATTTAAATATTGAATAACAATTTTGGAAACTGCAAACTTTTTCAAGAACTTTCATATATCGAAATGTAATATTTATTATTAACATGACACTGACAGCCAAATTGTCCACAGATACCACAGAAATATGGGACTTGAAATGTCAAAATGATCCGAAACACCCCGTATACTCGAAAACCGCGGGGAGAATCGAAGGTTTGGGATTTTTCCCGGGATCTCCAGACGATTTTGAGGGGGTCTTATTCTTGTCATTTTTGCTCTAGATGGTCCCGTTTGGGCTGTGATTTTACGTTTAAAGTTTGACGTATATGTGCAAGCGGTTTTATATATACTTAGATTCTGCATCACCCTCACATACTATCCGATCCGGTCGGGTCGACTAAACTCCTGACCATAGAGAAATAAACAGAAAAAATTTAAACCTCTTGGTAAAATAAATAAGCGTGATTGTGGTGCCCTTATTGGCAGTAGATACAACTAATGATGTTGATTCGGGGCATTTGTCGCCTTAAAACATTATTCGAAAGAATTTCACAATTTGAATGAAGACCTACACTGAAAATATTGAAAAAGCTGTAATAGAGGGAGAGAGAAACTAAATTCATTGATCTAGCAATCAAATGCCATATTCAATGGCTCCATTATGTCGATATTATTTTGGATTATGATGAATTATTTTCTGAGTTTTTGCATTACAGTATTGGTTCTATTTCAGTTGTCTGATATGAAATCTGATTAATAATAATAATAATAATAAATTCCTTTATTTCAAATCATCCCCACAGTAAATTACAGAGAGAGAAGCGAAATGATGTCAACAACAATATATACAATCTATACAAACTCTGACAAGTTGTTACAATCTAGAAAATCTCTAAGTGAATATGGTTCCAGTTTAATTAGCAGTTTCTTTATGGCATTCTTGAATTTTATTAAGCTAGATAATCTGCATGTAGATGGTAATTTATTATATAGTTTTATGCACATATAGTAGGTTCCTTTTTCTGTACTTGTAAGCCTATGAGAAGGGTAAATGAAATTCGTCGTCCTTGTATTATAGCCATGACCAAAGTTAGAGCTGAATTCAACTTGGTGCCTGAAAAAGAACATCAGACACTCAAATATATACAACCCATATATAGTCATAATCTGCATATCCCTGAAAACACCCCTGCAGGTGGCTCCAAATTTCATATGCCTGATTGATCTTATGGTTCTTTTTTGTATAATGAAAAGGAGTTGAATGCTGGAGCTGCATCCCCAAAATACAATCCCATATCTCAGTACCGATTCAAAGTTGGCGTGGTACAGTATTTTCAATGTCCTCTCATCCATATGTCTGGATACCACTCTGATTCCATATCCAATGCTACTCAATCTCAGCCCAGTTTTTTCCACATGACTGTTCCAATCTAAAAATTCATCAATATGTATTCCAAGAAATCTCATATCATGAACAGGTTTCACTTCATTGCCATTCAGGTTTATGGTGCCAGTTGGAGTAACTCGGGAGTTCTTTGTTCTGAATACCATAATGTTTGTCTTCGATGAATTCAGTGCCAACTCATTCCTGTTGAACCAATCACAGATTCTAGACGAACTGTCATACGATTGGTTGGGTTATAGAGTGGGTTGTTGGGATGTCTTAGTTTTGAAATTTTTTGTAGGCAAGTTCTTTCCGCTGCAATTGTATTTAGAGCTGTGTTTGTTGAATTTGAGAGTATTGTATGTCCATAGTCCAATAAAGAGGTCTTCGTATCATTTTGTATATCGTACTAGCTGTTTTACTTCTGGTTCCCATGTTTTTATAGGTAAAAGATCTAAAATGCCAAGCTCGTGTGATAGCTTTTTTCTTTTGGAGTTTTGAGTGTGCTCTGAAGTTCAACTTGTTGTCAGTTTTTATGCCTTGGTTCTTGTATGAATCTATTGGAGTAATTGTGTCACTTCCAAGTTTTATATTGGAAGAGTTAGCATTGATTTTATGACCGAAAATGATGAGTTTTGATTTTGTTGGGTTGGGTTGTATTGTTTGGTTTATCCTGTAGATTTCAGAATAAACTCTTATTATTATTAGGCCAATTGAAAAGTACCCGGTCTAATGCACAGATGGCGGTGCTAGTATTAAATCCATATGATTTTTAGTTAGTACCAACCCTCAAACGATACGTGACAAATTTTGACAGCAATCCGACTATTAGTTTGTTGGATATTGCGTTGTGAGTGTAGCTACTATTGTTCAAGATATCTCAGGTATCATTGGAGATATTTTGGATCTTTTAACACCAACACACTTATCCCTAAATAACACGCAACTTTTTTGTAATTTAAGCCACCCTGTATTTCTAGCGGATTTCGATATTCCTGTAGTGCCTCTCTAGATAGTTCTAACCCTGTATAGTGAAGGCACAGTCATTATTGAATTGAATCGTTTTGACAATATGTTATAATAAGATAGAAATAGCTAGGTACAAATTTATACTATTTCGATTAGTATTAATCATCTAAAAATATTCTGAAATATAATAGGTGGCCTTTTCAATCATTGAAACATTAACAAAAGTTACAGCTGCACTAAAAACTGCATAACTGAACTGTCGAAAAAATGATTTATCTAATTTCAGATATCTGGTACAGTGGTAACATATGTTCTGGTGGCTTTACAATTCAGACCTGCTTGGAGAGAATAACCCATAAAACCAAAATCGATTGTTCAAGTGATCTTTTTGGAAATAGCCATGCTTCGAACTTCTAACAATACAGTCAAACCCAGTATAGATTCACAACCAAAAATATGTCTGTGCAAGGCATCGAGGATGCTCTTCGTTTTCACCAGGTTTTGCGGCTTATGTCCCCTCAGCTCTAGTCATGAAAAAGGAAGATGTACTTATGGGAGGTCACTATTTAGTATAGCCTGGTCGATAATTATAGTAGTACTCTTGATATTACATCTGGTATTTTTCGCCGAATTTAGCGTATTGTCAACGAAAAATGTTTTGCCTGTCATTCTCAACGGTATAACAGATTTAACCTATTATTGTTACACAATAACTGTGATATTATTGAATTGCTTGAAAGCCTCTAAATGGGCTAGAGTTTACAACAGTTTGAGTAAAATAACTAGATTTGGAGTTCTATGTGAGTCAGCAGTATCTGTCATAAAAAATCTCAACACAACATTTCTCGCTTCTTTCGTCTTTTTACTGTTATTAGATATAGGTTTACTGTCTTATCTACATTTCTCGGTATCTTATGAAACAAAATTCAAATTATCATTCATTTTCGGAAAGCTCATACAGAATGCTGTCCTTATCTTCTACGTCGTCGTTCTTTCGAATGTAGCAATCCTAATTGGATCCTTCACCTGTTTCGAAAAATTGAGTTTAAACGCCTTGAAATACAACGAAATATATCCAATGAAAAAAATTACTGGTTCTGATAATACTCAGGATATATTCGTGTTCTTTTCATATAAAGTGTGCAAGAGTGATCATAATGTGATACCGCCCGAACTGGCCAAACTTTCAACAGCCGAAATTATAGAATATTTGAGGATTCTGCATGAAGAAATAAGCGAAATAATGTATAACATAAATGATGCTTTCAATCCTATATTTCTTATACATGTTGTTATCGAGATTATTTTATTGGTTATTAATTGGTATTCAGTAATAATAGGCTTAGCATATACTTTCAATTCTCCCGATAGTGATACTATATTTGCCTTGAATGTTGAATTTACGATACTACACTCCGTTGGTCTCTTCATCTTCTTGAGGAATACCCAGAAGCTTTCAAACTTGGTGAGTTCATTTGTACTGAGGAGCGCGGCAACCTAACTTATTTTTCCTCCAACTGCTATCAAAAGTAGCGTATTCTTCATAGCTTACTCAATCTCAAAGCTATGTATTGCTCATAATGTGTGAAATATTATTCTTACGGTACTTTGCCCGAAACTGCAAATACAATCGAAATGAAAATCAACATTTGGAACTAAAATAACACTTTGACTTTGATCGCGAAACCAGAAACATAGAAAAAACAAGAAGATTATTCGACCAATATTTGTGTTATCAAAAAAACAACGGAGTTAATATTTGACGAAAAAACCTAGATGTTCCCCCTTCGGCCATCTGTATAAGAGAGAAAAAGTACTTTTTCGACTACTTTAATATATAATATATAATATATCATTTTCATGGAGGAAAATGGATCTTTTCCTCCCTCTGAATTTTTGAACACTCTTTATCTCTTTTGACCTCGTTAAGTAGATTTTATGTTCTATTAATAAAATTAAACAAAAATAAAAGGGATAATAAAAAATTCAACGACTAATATTGATTGTACAATTCTCCAATTTATGAAAATAGTTATTTGTTTTACTAGGCAGCAAAGCACTAGATTGACTGCCGCTACTGATGGATCATAGCCTCGCCAATTGCAATAAATTCACTGGCCCCAAATGAATTTCTGAAAACTTGGACAACCCTTGTATAATCGAAATATTTAGCTACCCCCGAGTGATTTTAAATATACTAAACTATTCCAAAAAAAAATTTGAAAAATGTCTTCAAATGATCTGTTAAAATAAACAAAAAGATTATCATTGCAGATGATCTCAGAATAAACCTTCTTGATAAATCTACGGTTTCAATTATATTCATCTGGAATGGAGAAGAAACTCAACTTTGTCCGTTTTGTTGTCACGGAAATATTGGATCATTTTTTAAATCTTTCATATATCAATCAACAGAAAAATTTTCCGAAGCTTGAATTTTTCAATTGAGATCTAACTGCAATGTTCCATTTCGATCGGACCTGTAGATATCAGGAAAACGAAATTTTGAACGGCGAACGGAGCTCCTAGTCGGATTCTGCCCCTCAGAAGGATTACCACCATGTGGCTTTCCGCGTATCGGTCAAACATCAGGTACCCATTCATTTTCCTTCTGGCGCCACTTTTGTAATGAGTTTTTGTAGTTTTTTTTAACGAATATTTTGAGAATGTATCATTAATTTGTACATATCATCAATTTTTTTGAGACAAAAAAAAAGTTACCAACCTTTTTTTCATTCGCAAATTAAAAATATAGTATTTTTTCTAATGTAGATTATTTTTCGTTTTGAACTGAGCGGTCACGTACCTAGTGGTTTTCCTTCTTAACAATCCTAACCTACTAACTAAAATTTCAAGTTTCTATTTCTTTCCGTTCGAGAGTTTCGGACAGAACCAAATTTGGAATCATTCCCAGCTCTAAATTTGAAAATAGATAATATGAAAAATATGAAAATCTGTTGCTGGTGATTGACCGCTAGAAAATAAGAGACACATAATTCATAGCATGAAAGAGGGTTATGTTGCCGCAGCTCCGTTTCAAGGAATTATTCTGTTCTCTACTTAAATATATAAAACAAGCAAGGACGTAGATATGGAGGGCGGGGTACTTTGAAAATATAAAATTTCAGAATTCTCGCCAAGAAAAATCAATTTATATTTCAGTTATCCTTGTAGCCACATTAAATTTGACCATATATCTCCAAACGGCATCATTAAATTTGCTACAAGATAAGAAGTTCTGTGCGCCAAAAATTCTTATTGCAGGCGTGGGAAGGAAATGAATATCACGATGCCGAAGTGAACAAAATCAATCATTTTTCCAATGGCTTTATCGATGAAAATTATTGATTATGTATGTTTTTTTTTCAGCAAAAACTACCTCATTCAGTGTGCTCTCGAATGACATATCAACTTCTGTGCTAGCTGCTTCTCCTCGGACATGACAACGAAAAGTTGAAATATTTCAAACCTAAATTGGCTCTTGTAATAATTAGTAGAGTAGTCTACTTTACATTCTTTCGTAAAATCTGTAAATTTGTTCTTGTAATGAGTAGTAAAGTAGTCTACCCTACATTCTTTCGTAAAATCTGTAAATTTGCTCTTGTAATAAGTAGTAGAGTAGTCTACCTTACATTCTTTCGTAAAATCTGTAAATTTGCTTTTGTAATAAATAGTAGAGTAGTCTACCTTACATTCGTTCGTAAAATCTGTATTATTGAAATTTAGTTTGATCGTTTTGTTTATTATTATTAATTATTCGACAGATACATTAATGGTTTCCAAGAGAATTTCTTTAATGTTCAATCATAAAGAGATTCAAGAGCAAATTTAGGTTTGGAATGTTTGAACTTTTCGTTGTTATTTTGTTAGCCATGATACTCGTATTATGGCAGAGGACAAGCAGCTAGCACAAAAGTTGATATATCATTCGAAGGAACATAAAATTAGGTAGTTTTTGCTGAAAAAGAAACATGTCCATTAATAATAATTTTTCATAGACAAAACCATTGGTGAATGATTTTGTTCACTTCAGAATATTGATATTCATTTCCTTACCACACCTCAAAAAACGATTTTTTGGCTGACAGAACTTCTTAACGTGTAGCAAACTCAAACCGTTCCCAGATATGTGGTCTAATTTGATGTGGCTACAAGGATAACTGAAATTAATTTTATATAAAAAATATTTCATGAAATCAAGAAATGTTAAATTGAATAATAAATATCAACATTTCGACCACGTGTCAAATGACATGTTTGGTTGCAAATAACATACGATCTATCCCCGAAGTTTGACCCTTTTGAAAGTAGACACTGATAAGTGTTTATTTTTGATAAAATTATTGATGTATACCTGACAATTTTTTTTCGATTAATCCCGCAGCCTCCAAGAAAAAAAGATCTACGCCCTTGAAAACAAAACTGGGAATATTTATAATTATAACACTTCACTTTGTTATACGTATTTTGTGTTGATTATTCCTTGGATTCTTGGATATAGTATCTAATTATTTTAAGATTTAATAGAGAGTGATTACTGTTTACAGATACATGGATATACTTCCTTCTTGATGGAATACTCAACGAGAGTGTCAACTCCTCCTGATCATTTGCAACTGAGAATATTCATCGAAAAAATTAAGCAGCACAAGTCGTTTACAGCAAATGGCATATTCAACATAAATTTGGGTATCGCAGGGCCGGTAATAGAAATATTTCATGATTATTCTTTAAGAATTAGAGCCTTTGCATATAAATATATACATATACATGAGTGGTTGGCCATAACCCAGTCGTGAACGCAGATGATCCATGCCGTTCAGAATAGTATCCTGGACTGAAGCTTCGGAGTACAAGGTGATTCATGAAAGTTCGCCTCAACTTCTGATACCCATAAGTGGGAAGTAATCAGTCCGATTTTGTTTGCATTTTGTGGATTTGTTCAATTCATACAGCCCTTCAAAACTTTTTATGTTATTTTAATATTTTCTGGGCAGCAGTCAGATTATTGAGTTTTTTCTTTGACTTCTGAATATATATTTCTCACAAGTTTCAGGAGAATGTTATTATTGCCATGAAAAAATCCATAATTCAATTTTTACTTTGACTGACACACTTTTTCCAAAAGTGTAGCAAACGAAAGAATTCATGTTTTATGTAATTTTTTTCCGAATACGTTTTTATGTTTTCATTAATGTTTTATGTTTTTATTTTTTCGTGATAAAATTTGATGTTATCAGCTGAAATTTTGTATTTTATAACTTACTGTTCAATTTTTATGCATTCTAAAACCCTCAGCAACTACTGAGTGTTGTAACACTCTGTATAAAGTTTTTGAAGTATGATCAAACTGTGAATTTTTATGGAATTAGAAATTGAATTCGAAAAAAAATGACGTAACTATATCAGAAAATTTTAACTGTGAATGTATTTGCTATATAGCAAGAAAGAGTATAAATAATTACTTCTTCAAGAAAATTCAAACATATTAATTAGAATGAATTTTTTTTTACATGACAATAACAACATTCTCCTGAGACGTGCAAGAAATATAGATATCGCAGTCTAAAAAAAAAAACTCAATCATCTGCATAGACGTAACGAAGGACATAACCCCCGTATTGATTAGAAGAAATGAAAAAAATTGTAAGTAATAATTGCATTGAATTGAAAGATTTTGCTTTTTCAAAGTGGGGGTAGTTCCCCTCCATTACTCAACTCTCGTTACACCAATAATAATCTGAGTACTTTCCCCAAAATATTAAAATTACATGAAACATTTGGAAGATTTGAATGAAGCGAACGAACCCACAAAATTCTTTGGGATATTGCTTTTTTGTGGGGATTATTAAAACAATGATGGACGACAGACGAGAACTTTTTTGTGGTACAGCACTTGGAAACATCCTTGAACACTCTCCTAACTCAACTGGTCATCACCTCGTAACTTACTCCACTGAACTCTCCTTTTCCTAGTTTTATACCTGGGTTACAAATATAAAATCATATAGGTACACCGTGAATTTCTTCTTCCTTTTCTTATTCTCTAAGTTGTATGCTTGCGCAATGGTATCATGGTACCTGTACACTAATTAGGGTAGGGGAAAGATCTTCTATATTGTATCTTTTTGAGAACCTTATAAATGAGAAATTTGTATGCACAAGTACCACGAAAGCACATTGTTACACTGATGCAGGTACATTTATATTAAGTATCGTGAAGGCAAATTCGGCTAGATACAGACATTATGTCTGATTGCTTTTTGTCGCCACAATTCAAACACAAATCGGACAGCTTATTTCCAAGTTATGGCTATTAAAAATTCAGGCTAACTTTCATGAATCAATCTATATCTCCGAAAATAACTTAGTATGCCCAACAAGCTACTTTTCTGAAAGACCTGGGTGACCCACATTCACCAATCACCTCTACACTATGGCCAATCAGTCATGCAACACCGTATATAAATGCATATCCATCTTATTCTCTCCAGTTATTTCATATTTTACCAAAAATTCAGAGATGCTGCATATTTTTGCTTTATTTACCATATTTACTTACTTACTTCTTCGGAAACTTCAAAGCTTACCTCACATAATGAAGATTTTCTTATTGGAATGCTCTCAAGATAACCACCTTTGAAATTTTGCAGTTGAGTTTTACGGTCAGCGAATCTTTGGAATTAATTTCAATTACTCGAAGAATAATAATAATTATGAAAAAACTTGTTACAGATATTTGCCAATATATTGACTTATGTGTTGGTAGCGCTACAGTTCCAGATCCCACAAGGCCAAGAATAAATTAATATAAATAACAGCTGCTGTTAATTTGATAGTATATTTTCTATAGATTATTTCTCAAAGATGATGTTTCAAAAAGGTTAGGTTATCAATCATTAGGAAGAGTCTGAAATTTTAAAGTTAAAATAAGATAGATGGAACGCTCTAAAGAGAACCACCTTTGAAATTTGGCAACAATAACAATGATGTACCTAACTTATCCATTACCATATACCCAGTCATTCTGAAAACAATTAATATTATGGAGAATATGTAACAATAATGAGATAATTTTCGTATAGATAGAATAGGCTCTTATATTATTATATATATTATTATTATTATTATTATTCAGAAGGAAATTGACGGAACTACTAAAACCGTCAACTTCTAATGTGATGTAATCTCTCATGAATAAAGAGTTTATAAAAGAAAAAAAATATTGGTTATTTGTTTCCAATGTCCTTTGAATTTACAGACACTTCTTAAGATTGATTTTCATCTGTCGAAATGTAAACTGTTGTATTCAAACGCGAAAAACTTGCCTGCATCAATTTTCCTTCTTGTGAAGAAGTTTTACAAAGAAGTTTGCTTACTCATATAAGATTTTGATTAGTTTTGAGAGCATCCAACTCACATTGAAAGTAAAACACGGAATATTTCACGTCATCCACCTCAAACTAATCAACAGAATATACCAAACCAACTTACCTACTCATATATTTGTAAGTGAACAAGGCCGCCGTCAGGACCGGCAAACCGGACATTTTGCTGGGGCGCCAAATTTTAGGGGCGCAGTCAGTTAATAAAACAAGTAATACATTTTTGAGGCAATTATGTTTTCTTATTGAAAATTTCACTCTTTTTAGTAGTAAAATAATAAAATCACCAGGAGCCAAGTTTTTTAAATCGAATAGGTGCTCTCAACTATGGTTATGAAAATATAAATAGGTACTAAAATGCACTCCCTTTAAAAACTACATCTTCTTTTTACTACAGACTTATAGAGCATCGTACTTTCAAACAATTTAGGACATTTTTTGATGAAATCGACAAAACGACCTCTGATAAATTTGACAAGGTGATTTTAAGTTGAAAAATTTCATGTGAAATTAAAAAGATACCTGGGGGAATACTGAGTCTCCTAATTCATATAAATTAGGCAAAGCAAGGCGGCAAAATTTTATTTTGCCGGGGCGCCAAAATATCTGGCGGCGGCCCTGTAAGTGAAAATGTTAACGCAGGGACTACTGTAATCAAAAGTGTCGACAAAGAGATTATTTGCAATAAAGAGATAATTAGATATAATATGATATTATTCATTTACTTTAGGATCCTAAAAAATTTGAAGAATTGCTATCAGTCTGATGAATTCGTCGATTCAATTTTTTCACGATCAAATTATTGAATTTTGTGATTTATAATGAATATATCTCCTGGGGTGGATATATCCCCCTTATCCCCATTTGTGTACGCCACTGGTTTTTCCATTTCGTATTTGAATTCGAAAGCATTTTACAATGGTCCTACACAATTATCAACAGTTATCTGAATATTTTTTCGTGAAAAATTCGACCGTAAGATTTCTAGAAAGTTTTTCAGTTGGGACAACCTAGAACCTGTGAAAGTTAAAGATTATTTTGAATCTGCACACCACTAAATGGTAAAAGTAAAAGCAAAAAGTCTTTGGCCAATCATGTTGGTCAGCAAAAGCAACTTCTGATCTAGTGAAAGTATTTCTGAATTATTCCTTCAGCCTACTTATGGACTACTATGATGAATAAGAATTGTGTATTTCAGTGAGATTAGGTACAACGCAATATTCTTAGGAAAATTAACATTCATTCGAATGATACTAAATAAAAATTGCAAATTTATTGAAGAATGTCTGCAACACTAAGTAAAAGCTAGAAAATGTTAAAAAAAGAAGCTTATGATTCCTTCAATTATATTTGGGTATTCCATTTGTCTCCACAAGCCAGAAAAGTAATTTTCTGATTATAGAGGACTTCTAACCAATGGCTGTTGGGTAAACAATTAATAGTGATGCGCCTTAGATTTGGGTAGTACTTAGTAATGAAGCCTGATTCTGATTCTTTCCCAGCAATCTCTCAACATCAAAGAGGTCTCACATAGTCCTAGGAGTATCGTATAATTTTGAGAAGGTGAAGTTGAATTATACTTGATTTGGTTGCATTTTAATCATTCAATCTATTCAAAGTGAATTGTAAGAAATGTTGATTGCTTGAAAAGGTCTTGATTTGTCTAATTTGTTATGAAATCATTTCAAATTGATTCATTTATGTAATTTAGAATACTCGGTTATTAAATGCATCCGAATTTGAATTATCTCTTTATCACTTAGTTTTCGAATCACTGATAACGACCTTTTATAACTGAAAAAAGTTCTTTCTATAAAGTTTTAGTTATCTCTGAGATAAATTCAGTGCACACATTATCTTATAAAAATTTATTGCAACAAAGTTAAAACTTAACAATATATACAAAACATTCATACGGCATACGTGACACATATAAGTGACGATAAATAAAGGACTTAGGAGCTAATTGACACAGACTTGATTGAGGGGTACTTTGGCATAAAGTACGGAAATTAGTAGTGGTAACCACCATTGTCACCACCATGGCCACCAGCGCTAGGAGTGAAGCCGCCACTACCGTGACCACCTCCGATACCTCCACCATATCCACCTCCTCCGCCACCACTATGATGGCTGTCGTGGCCTCCAGCGGAACCTCCAAATCCACCTCCGTATCCTCCTCCTCCACCACCTCCATGATGGCTATCGTAACTTCCAGAGGAACCTCCAAAACCACCTCCGAATCCTCCTCCTCCACCACCTCCATGGTGGCTATCATGACCTCCAGAAGAACCTCCAAAACCACCTCCGTATCCTCCTCCTCCACCACCTCCATGATGGCTGTCGTGGCCTCCAGAGGAACCTCCAAATCCACCTCCATATCCTCCTCCTCCTCCACCACCTCCATGATGGCTATCGTGACCTCCAGAGGAACCTCCAAAACCACCTCCGTATCCTCCTCCTCCACCACCTCCATGATGGCTATCATGACCTCCAGCAGAACCTCCAAAACCACCGCCAAATCCTCCTCCATAGCCTCCTCCACCGCCTCCTCCATGGTGACTATCATATGAAGAACCTCCAAAACCACCTCCTCCGCCTCCATATCCTCCCCCACCGTGATGGTCATCGCTTCCACCTCCATATCCTCCATTTCCGCCTCCAAATCCTCCGCCACCATGATGATCATCATGGCCACCTCCTCCACCTCCTCCGCTGAGTAGGCTGCCTATGGCACTGCCAGCGGTATTAAGTACAATGGTGCCACCGCCATGGCCATGTCCACCACCGCCACCATAGCCTCCTCCCCCATGGTGGTCAGATCCTCCAAAGCCTCCTCCGAATCCGCCGCCGAAACCTCCTCCACCACCTCCGTGATGATCGTCGCCTCCGAATCCTCCTCCACCGCCACTGTGATGGTCACCTCCAAAGCCTCCTCCGAAGCCACCTCCTCCTCCTCCGTGGTGATCATCGCCGCCTCCAAATCCACCACCGAAACCTGCGTCACCGTGGTGGTCATCACCTCCTCCAAATCCGCCGCCGCCTCCGTAGCCGCCACCTCCATGGTGATCTCCACCTCCGAATCCTCCGCCACCGCCTCCGTAGCCACCGCCTCCATGGTGATCTCCACCTCCAAATCCTCCTCCTCCTCCGCCGCCGCCAAATCCACCACCGCCACCATGGATGGTTATAATTTCTTTGTGTCCACCGTCGTCATGGTGCTCGTGATGCTTTGGGGGGAGAAGATGCACTCGGATATGAACGCTGTAAATTGAATAAACTATGAATTAATCTTGTACAACAAATAGTTTGAAATTATACTATTATTATAATAATATAATATTCGTGTATAACCAATATGTCTGGTAAGCAGTATAGACAAGTGATTTTGTTTCAGTGAATTGAGTATTGGCATAATCTTGTCATAATATTCTTGATGTTTGATTGATATTCGATAATATAATATTAATTTATTTCAATGAAAAAACGAACTCCTTGATCCAGATAAAATAATAGAAATCTAACTGATTACTTAGTATATTTGTCGGTACTACTTAGGTAGATAAACTTTAAGAGGATTGCTGAACAGAAGTTGTTCTATGATTTTTTATACGATAACGTTTTGGACAATCGATATTTTGTATGCTTCTCAACCACACCAACCTTAAATTTTTCGCAATTTGTGCTTTTGCATTTCGAAAATCTTATTCACAGTTAATCTAATTTCTATGAAGGGAAGTTGACACACAGATGAAATGAAGAAAAATTTTTATTTTGAATAACCAAGTGAAGTTCTGATTGGGATTAGAGTATATAGAGTAGAAGTCTAATGGATACATGTTGAGTAGAAAATCTATGCGATTAAAGTTATCCTACCAAATGGCCAGGCAGTTCTAATTGTGTTAATAATATTAATTTCATTGAGTTTCTTTCAACACAGTTCAATTTTGGAATTCATTCCAGAGATCAAAATCACTGAATTGCTTGACCTTACTTATTTTCAACAAAAAACATCAACAAACAAAATGTTTCCTACTGAGTATTTTTTGTATAATTATAGTTGCTAGTTTAGACCGGTTTGTGAATTAATAAATGCCTATCAGGTGCCAAGGTACATTAAAAAATTATCGCTCTTTTCGAATTTTGCTTACTCATTGGAATATGCTTATATAGTACATTGTTCGCCTACTCAAAATTGAGAAAAATGAAAAAATAAAACTTTTAACTTTTATAAAAAAGTAGATAAGATCCAATGATAAATTCAAATATTGAATTTAGGGTGTGAAAACTCAAAGGAAATGTTGAAAAATAAATAAATATATTTTCATACGCGATTCCCCAATATATAGATGGCGACATAGATATATGTATTTTTGAGTAGTTTTATTATAGTTTCATGTTTGTGGTATACTGTGGTCTCAAACTGTAACCTTGATAAATAGGAACCGTTAAAATTATTGGTAAAATTGCAGAATTCATAGTTCTAGACTGATGTAACAAGTTGTCCAAAATATACAGTAACATAAAATAGAAATTGTATTATTTCGAAAATTATCTCACAAGGAATTTATTCATTATAGTAATCATGTTGATTATCCCTCAAGCAAAACTAAGGAGAGTTATACCACCTAAATTTATAGACAATTACTAGTAGGTTTTTGAAGAACGATCGGTATGTTGACTCATTATTGAGGAAAAGTCTTTGGTAAATTGAAATTATCTAAATCAACTAGACTATAGTATCTGCAGAATTCTCCATTATCGCAAATGGTAATTCATAAATTACTATTTATTTTCATTAATACACACAATCACAATTATCAGAATATAAACGTACTATTATTTTTTCATTTGATTTTTTGTTTCCAGGCTTTGATTTACATTGACGCTGAATGAAATTTTGAGTGAAATGTCAGAGTATGCAAATCACAGTCGAATGTGTATGAATAGTAAAAACTACACAATCGTTTTGTTATGATTTCAATATGCTTTAGCCCAACCAATTATAAACATTGATTTCGGTCGTATTTCTAGGCATTTTCACATATAGTAGTCGAAAATATACAGGGTGAGTCAAAAATGTGTACCGAGCTTTCTGGGGATGATAGTACATTGAAAAATAAGTTTAGTTCGATGAATAAACTTATGGACCAAAATGCATACTCGTATTAAGGGAGATATATCCTTCCAAAGTTGATAAAATTACAAAAATTTCTCCGCATAACTTCTAAGCGCTGAATGCCACCAGATTGAAATTTCGTGCATAAATATATGTTGTGAAAATACATTTTTTTATTATACTTCTACATTTCTAATATTGTTATAAAGGGTTGTATTAGAGAGTGAGTCATGATTTTTTTGAGAGAACTTCTTTTATTGTATTCGTTTTGGTGGAAAGATAAAAGTATTCGATGGAGCAAAAAAAATCATATGATAAAGGTACTCTTATCAGTCTAATCCAAATAAAAAAAATTGAACCGTTTTAGAGATATTTCAGGTTTTGTAGTCACATGATGTCAGAAGATCCATTCATCGCGAGATTCATCTATTACCATAGAAGTTGTTCCAAAAGACTCATGACTCACTCTCTAAAAACACCCTTTATAACAATATCAAAAATGTAAAAGTGTAATGAAAAAATGTATTTCAACAACATACATTTATGCACGAAATTTCAGTCTAGTGGCATTCACCGCTTAGAAATTATGCGGAGAAATTTTTTTAATTTTATCAACTTTGCAAGGATATATCTCCCTTAATATGCATTTGGGCCATAAGTACTCATCAAACCATATTTATTTTTCAATGAACTTTCACCCCCCGAAAACTCGGTACACATTTTTGACTCACCCTGTCTATTTCACAAGATATAACAATTAGCAATCAGAATTCGTCAAATGGAAAAAGTAAGGTCTGACAGCTTTGAAGTCCTGGGTTTATAAGAGCTTTACAGTTCTTGTTTTTTGGCAGTCAAATATATTATTTGAATTTTAAAAAATTGGTAGTATCAATTATGATATTTCTTTCAAGATATGAAAACTGCTTAGAAAATGCTTTTCAGGTATAATGAAGGAAGTACATATTGAGAAGAAGGTGGTGGGTACTTACTGTTCCTTTCCAAATGTTGCAGCACAATAACTTGCTAATGCTGGTAGTACCAACAACACCTGAAACAATTAAATAATCGTTAAGAAAACATTTTTTTGAAAAATACATATATGAATTTTCTTCTTCCTTCACCACTTACAATTAACTTGGAAGCCATAGGACTTGACCTCCAAAACTCCAAACACAGATGTTTATTGTACGATCTGCGTCGGTATTGTGAAGAAATTATTTTCACGCCATTATTTTATAGGGATCATTTTCTCAGAGTGTCTTCTCGAAAACTGTCGAAAGCGGGGATAAGAGAAGACTGGGGATTTCTCGTTTATGATATCTCAGCCCTGACCTACAGCTGATGCTCGAGCGAGAGTGAAAGAACGGTACGGTAGATCCTTGCACTTGAAATTCGCTTTTCTACGTACAAGTTGAATAACAACGGTAACGGTATTCTGCGTACTCTTATTTGTTTCCGCAAATAACGTTCATCAGTGTTAGGTTGTATCATAGAGAAATAAACATAGATAAAGGGAGTAGGTATACAGAATTTTCACATGTCGCCAACATAGTTAGATTACATTGTCGGATTGTGATTTCAAATCCACAATTTTACTATAACGTCATGAATGTATATTATATTCAATGAAATATATTTATTTGAGTGATTCCTGATTAAATATGCGAATTTGAATATTTGGAATCCGAAACTTTTCCTACTTGTCGAATTTATAATAAGCAGAATATTTATTATTTTCTGTATCTACCTCCTGAAATCCAAGGTTTGGCAAGTTCTGCTCTCCTAGTGTCATCGATTATTTCATGACGTTTGGCGCGCTTAAAGTTTGTTTTCTGAATTTCTGAGATATTTAGGTATTTATTTCAATACATTTTGAGTTAATATGAAACGTTGATTCACTATGGGATATCAGAAGTGCGTTCTTTGTGGATAAACTAGCGAATTGAGTGAAATATTGTATCACTGATATGTTTTCATTTCCGCGCGCTTCATGTCAAATTTGATAGTTCATGTTGAGGACAAAATTTGTTTACTTGAAATGACATATGCCTCCTCTATTTCTCTGAGGGTTGTACCTATTCTGACTATTATTATTATTATTATAAATTAGTTTGTTATTATAATATAACAAAAATTATGTTTATTGACCCTAACAATAAAGTATTTGATTCAAAGACAGATTTTGCCGAAGCATTATGACCGCCAGCAAATTTTCAATATCTATTATATTGCTCACCATGATATGGGGGCTAGCTAAGCACGGTTGCGGTGGCCTCAGTTATCATCAGGAGCGACAGGTGTAAAAAATTCATTAACTAAAAAGTATTTTAGGAAAGCTGCCGATTTAATATGTCAAAATTCACTCAAATAGCTATTCAAAAACGAAATGGCAGACGATTATCGCGATGGTGAAGTGGTGGATTTTGCGAGCAGAATAATAAGAGTTTCAAGCTTGGTGCAAATTTTCTCATTGAATATGAATTGAATTATATGAATACACAATAACGATTTTAAGTTGCGTACAAATTTTGTTTTCTAATCGGGTCACTAGAAACATAGAAAATATCATAACATCGAAAATATTTCCAATATTTCCGTGACAATAGGATTGACTGAGGACTGAGTTGAAATTTAGTTTCCAAATATGAAATAACACCTCCAATGGTCATATTAAGTTTCGAAAGGATCATGTCATCAACCCCTCATCCAGATTAACTAACCGACAACAATGACAGCATGATAAATTAAATCTAACATAGATATGTATATGTACATACAGTTATGTGGTTTCCAAAGACGTATGCATGAACGAGAGCTCAATAGAACTAAATGCCAATTAAGTGCTTTTTTCAATATTTCCATTTCAACCTTTCCTTTAATTTTAGATGAATTAATCAATTACTCGCAGAGTTGATTATATAGAGGACCGAGAAGGGGACTATTTACAGGGTGAGTCTTTGACTTCATATATTTCAACCAAAGATTCTTGAGATCAAAAGAAACACTTTTTTTCTTTATCTACTATTTTTTCCGATTCGATTGTTTTTTCTCACTCAAATTTCTCACGGAAATGATAGAATTTTATGTTCGGAGAGATGCATCACATCAATAAAAAATATATTCCGAAAATCATTTCCTTCGATCCCATTCCATTTGCGACCTAAACATTACATTTTTTATGGGTTTTCAACAGCCTCTATTTTTTCAACCGAGCCGAATCGGAAAAAATGGTAAAGGAAAAAAGTGTTTCCTTTGACCTCAGGAATCTTCGGTTGAAATATATGTACGAATCAAGGACTCACCCTGTATAATAATCACTATGATATGTGTATTTAGATTACTACCTGAAAAGAGAAGGATATGGTTCACCTCTTTTTCAATAAAAAGTTTAAGTAATAAGCATCTATATCCTGATCTTTTCAGAGCTGTACGAATAACGGACAAAATTATAATAATAAGTTAAAAAGTAGAGCCTTTCAATGCTTGATATTGTATTTCTTGATTAATATTGCAAGGAGAGTTGTAGTTATACTGAGTCATTAATGATAAAGGAACATCTCTTGAAGATTCCTTCTCATGAATAAGCAATATAACCAAGTAATAATTAGAGTGCACCAAGTTGCTTTCTACCGAATTTTTGATTCTTCGAGCGGTATTGAAATTTCTCCCTACCGAAATTAATTTCTTTCGAATTGAATTTTTACATGTTACAGAATCAATTAGTTCAGCAAGGAATTGAATATTCATATGAATGATGGGTATTTCCTAACCTAAGCACGAATTACATATCTAAGAGTGCAAATTGTTGTCTTAATCAATTCCAGTTTCGGTGTTCTTTCAAGTGTATAAAATATATCTGAAAATTAGAAGTGAGTGGTAACTTCTCAAATTTTAACATACTATTATAAAGGTTTAATGAGTCTACAGTCTACTTTATGAAGGAGATTCAAAAAAATTGACAACTTTGTATCTATTCCTCCACAATAATATATCCTTATGATATATTTGGTTTATTATTGTGTTGGCATATAATTCCAATTCTGAAAATGACAACATTAATAACGAACGAAAAGAAAATTCTAATAACTTTATAATTTATAATTCTTATCAATAACTTAAATTGTACAAATTGAATAAACGGTTAACAAATTGAATAACTAAATTAACATAAAGACAGACGTACGTTTCGGAATTTTTGTATTTATTAACACAATTTTTTCCCATCAGATCCTTAGAGTTTAAAAAAATTACTGTAACTTTTTAAACTATAAAAAAACAATAAATTGTATTATCAAATACAAAAATTCCGAAACGTACGTCTGTCTTCATGTTAATTGAGTTATTCAATTTGTTAACCGTTTACTCAATTTGGACAGTTTTAGTTTTTTTGAATTTTTTTTTGGTTGGTTATTTAATAAACCAAATATATCATGAAGATATATTATTGTGAAGGAATGGACATAAAGCAGTTGTAAATTTTATGATATTAACATACTATAATTCAATGTACCTAACTATGTTATATCCTCAAAAGGAGACTTAGGCTTAGTAAAAGAGTAGTTTCTATTTGTTAGATCTATTTAACAAACAGATTTTTTCTATCTTTAAAAAAAACCTTATATGGGTGTGGTACTATAGGGGAGTGTGGGGCAACTGAGACACCTTAAGGTTTAATGAGGTATAACTTCCTCGAAGATGCGAATAAAACAATGATTGTGATTGAGGCACAACCTTAGATGCTCATTCAATACACAGAACACACTAAATAAAAAAATAAGAATTCTTAGGTCAGAATTTCTGACTTGAAAAAAAAATTTCAAATGTCTCACTTGCCTCATATCGTGGAGCAAATGAGTCCTTTTACTTTTCGTTCATCGAGGCGCTATATTGATAAACATCATTCATTCTTCATGAAGATTGTCTCAATTTGTTTCGTCATATTGTGTTTTCTTTCTTCATCTGATATTGTTGGTGAATTTCCGGTGAATTTTTTCCGTCCTCAGAGTTTATTCTCTTTTCCTCTTCTTTATTCAAAGAACTTGGTCCAGCATTCTCAAAGTCCTTATGATTGCTTTGGTTCTCGCTGTTTTTGTTTTTTCTTTGAGTTGGTCTTTATAGCATGAGTTTTGATTATTTTAGTACTCGAGACTCACTTACCCCAATGTGTCATAAGAAGTGAAATTAATATTTTGCAAAGTACGCTTATGTTTCGCAACGTTCTGAATATCAAGCCTAATTACATGAGTTTTATGTTATATGATGTATTCTATAAAATATTTGAAATTTCCCTATAAATTATGAAAAATCCTTGTTTAATTCACCTGAAATATATAACAAGACAAAAGTTGTATCACGATTAATGTCCATATCTACTTAAGTTCCACTATTTTTCATAAAATTTTTCATTGATGCCACGAGGTAATTGATTCACTCGAGAATTGTATTCATTTTTGACGGATATATTACCGGTCAAGGAAGATATTGCGAAAGACGCACTTGCCCCGTATGGCTCACCTACCCCACTCTCTCCTACTTCTTTGTCCTTTGCTTGAAACAAATCTGTACCTTACATTATTTTCAATTTAGTAATAGAGAATTTATAATTCACGCATGCTCAATGTGCATCATATATATATTTGAAAGAAATGTTCCTTGTTTTTTCATTTTCCATCCCGCATTTCCTAGTCCTTCATTAGACCTCTCGGAATCTTGGAGTTTGTATGAGTAAGAAGAACCGGTAATGTTCTGTGTAGGTTTTGTTAATGTGTGCCATCGCAAGTTTAGGCACAACACTATTAATTGTTTAACAGCGAACTAGTACGCCCATAGATCTACCTTGTAGGTAGATCAATATATCCTGTAGATCTACCTAATAGGTAGATCAATGTTGTCCATAGATCTACCTTGTAGGTAGATCAATGTTGCCCACAGATCTACCTTGTAGGTAGATCAATGTTGTCCATAGATCTACCTTGTAGGTAGATCAATGTTGTCCATAGATCTACCTTTTAGGTTGATCAATATAGCCCATAGATCCATATTTTAATTCATTCATAAATACTTCCATATCTTCTGTAAAATCGATATCGCACTGTATAAAAAATATTCATCGCACGTATATCTTCGCAAATTATGCAAGAGAAAACAAATCTAAAGCTCTTATTCCAATTTCCAGATTTCATAAAGTCTCGATTTTCCAGAAATGTATAATTGGCGCTTGAAAATTGTACACCCTTTATATAATCGTCAATCCCCACCTGTATACCTTCAAGAATTATGCAATTGAATGATAACCTATAGAGCTAACATGACAACTATAAGAAAAGTTTTCAGTTCTCCAGAGACATCTCGGAAATTGTACACTCTGTATAAACGTTATTCATTGCACGTATATCTTCGCAAATTATGTGAGAGAAATCTAACTTGAAATTTCAATTTTCAGATTTCATAAGTTTTCAATTTTACAGAAAAGCATAATTGGCGCTCGAAAATTGTACACCCTGTATAATATGGTCAATTTATCGAAAAACCTCCAATAGGCAACTTGAAAAAAAACAATGTATAATCGTTATTCTTATATGTATTTTGAAAATCGGAAAAACATAATTATATGTGTATACTACGAAATCATTCACACAATAGACTAAACAAAAAATTGATCCATTTCAATAATCCGAAGCATTCACCGCCAAATAATATAAAAATTAATAACTGGCGAAAAATTAAGAAAAAAAAAATTATCACCTGCTGCAAGATTTGAACTTGCATCCCAAAAGAGACCTCAGATTGTACGACCGCATCCCTAACGACCCGGCCACAATGCCTTTGCATAATTAGGTGCATTTGTGCTTCTTATAGGAATAATGTCAAAATAACTGGTGACAGAGATTCTATAAATTGATGAATTTTCATGAATTTCGTTTAAAAAATCGTTAAATATAAAGGAAATCGAATTAAAATATCTCTACCTACCAGTTTTCTCCGCCTCAAATGCTGATATCTTTCCAAAATGATATATTTACCTTGACAATTCACATGAAACGGAATGCTTCAAGATTTGACCAATTTCCATGAAAATATCAACAAAACGCAAAAATACCATCATAAAAAGGCGGTACATACAGGTGTAGTCTATTATTTCCTCAAATTTCTCGTTAAAAACTTTTCAAATAACCAAATGACTCCTGTAGAGGCTTCTGGCAAACCAAGCTTTCCACTGACACAAAACGATTCCGCTTGAAAATATCATAAAATATACATGGAAAAAGGGATATAAATCGCATCTGATTCATCTTTTCTTGCATATTTCCTCTCGATTCGTCCAAATTTCAACATTTCCATTAAAATATCATCTGACGTTTCCCATTTTCATTCTGTATTTCGACGATTTCATGAATGAGCACAGAATTGGTTAAAACGTCAGAATATTTTGAATAGATTATCAGATTGATCCTTGATTTTATTATACAGTTATTCATATTTCAAATAGTTCTATTCATCAAGAGCCCTCTAATGGACACAGTAAAAATAATATAAAACCTAAATATTCTAGAAACGTCAATTGCCGCGGACGTTGCTAGGCCCGTTGCTACCCAAGGACATCGTAGTATTTTCCTATTGGTCGTTCACGTCGACGTGAATCTGGAAATTCGTCGGGAAATTTCCCAAACTTTATCCGTTCATTCCCAGGTAATCCCGAAAAATCGGGAAACGGGAATATCCGCGGGAGTTAATTCGACATTTTCTCTTTCTTCCCGTATTTTTAGTTTTTCTCGTATCTCTCCCAGAGCCGAGAACACTCGACCGCAAAATCGGTCCAAAATCGTTCGATTTTCGGTGGGAGGAGCGCTTACGAGTTTAATATAGTATACTAGTACGCCCATAGATCTACCTTGTAGGTAGATCAATATATCCTGTAGATCTACCTAATAGGTAGATCAATGTTGTCCATAGATCTACCTTGTAGGTAGATCAATGTTGCCCACAGATCTACCTTGTAGGTAGATCATCATAGCCCATAGATCTACCTTTTAGGTTGATCAATATAGCCCATAGATCCATATTTTAATTCATTCATAAATACTTCCATATCTCCTGTAAAATCGATATCGCACTGTATAAAAAATATTCATCGCACGTATATCTTCGCAAATTATGCAAGAGAAAACAAATCTAAAGCTCTTATTCCAATTTCCAGATTTCATAAGGTCTCGATTTTCCAGAAATGTATAATTGGCGCTTGAAAATTGTACACCCTGTATATAATCGTCAATCCCCACCTGTATACCTTCAAGAATTATGCAATTGAATGATAACCTATAGAGCTAACATGACAACTATAAGAAAAGTTTTCAGTTCTCCAGAGACATCTCGGAAATTGTACACTCTGTATAAACGTTATTCATCGCACGTATATCTTCGCAAATTATGTGAGAGAAATCTAACTTGAAATTTCAATTTTCAGATTTCATAAGTTTTCAATTTTACAGAAAAGCATAATTGGCGCTCGAAAATTGTACACCCTGTATAATATGGTCAATTTATCGAAAAACCTCCAATAGGCAACTTGAAAAAAAACAATGTATAATCGTTATTCTTATATGTACTTTGAAAATCGGAAAAACATAATTATATGTGTATACTACGAAATCATTCACACAATAGACTAAACAAAAAATTGATCCATTTCAATCATCCGAAGCATTCACCGCCAAATAATATAAAAATTAATAACTGGCGAAAAATTAAGAAAAAAAAAATTATCACCTGCTGCAAGATTTGAACTCGCATCCCAAAAGAGACCTCAGATTGTACGACCGCATCCCTAACGACCCGGCCACAATGCCTTTGCATAATTGGGTGCTTTTATGCTTCTTATAGGAATAATGTCAAAATAACTGGTGACAGAGATTCTATAAATTGATGAATTTTCATGAATTTCGTTTAAAAAATCGTTAAATATAGAGGAAATCGAATTAAAATATCTCTACCAACCAGTTTTCTTCGCCTCAAATGCTGATATCTTTCCAAAATGATATATTTACCTTGACAATTCACATGAAACGGAATGCTTCAAGATTTGACCAATTTCCATGAAAATATCAACAAAACGCAAAAATACCATCATAAAAGGGCGGTACATACAGGTGTAGTCTATTATTTCCTCAAATTTCTCGTTAAAAACTTTTCAAATAACCAAATGACTCCTGTAGACTGTAGAGGCTTCTGGCAAACCAAGCTTTCCACTGACACAAAACGATTCCGCTTGAAAATATCATAAAATATACATGGAAAAAGGGATATAAATCGCATCTGATTCATCTTTTCTTGCATATTTCCTCTCGATTCGTCCAAATTTCAACATTTCCATTAAAATATCATCTGACGTTTCCCATTTTCATTCTGTATTTCGACGATTTCATGAATGAGCACAGAATTGGTTAAAACGTCAGAATATTTTGAATAGATTATTAGATTGATCCTTGATTTTATTATACAGTTATTCATATTTCAAATAGTTCTATTCATCAAGAGCCCTCTAATGGACACAGTAAAAATAATATAAAACCTAAATATTCTAGAAACGTCAATTGCCGCGGACGTTGCTAGGCCCGTTGCTACCCAAGGACATCGTAGTATTTTCCTATTGGTCGTTCACGTCGACGTGAATCTGGAAATTCGTCGGGAAATTTCCCAAACTTTATCCGTTCATTCCCAGGTAATCCCGAAAAATCGGGAAACGGGAATATCCGCGAGAGTTAATTCGACATTTTCTCTTTCTTCCCGTACTTTTAGTTTTTCTCGTATCTCTCCCAGAGCCGAGAACACTCGACCGCAAAATCGGTCCAAAATCGTTCGATTTTCGGTGGGAGGAGCGCTTACGAGTTTAATATAGTATAGATGATTCGAATTAGCTTTTCGCCTTATCTAAGAAATAATGAAGTGAGTGTTACGCCATTTGAGAATACTTATTAAATGCACTAAATTTTGAAGTCACTCGCCTAACTGATGCAGTACCTACAATTTTGCTTCAGCACAGTCAATTAAAGTTGTTTCGGAAAAAAGTGACATTATCTTCCAAGCTGAAGTAGTTAGCTTAAAATTAAAGGTGAAGGATAACAAAAAAAAAATGAAAAAAAGATAACGAAAAATAAAATTACAAACAATTTAACACTTGTAGCAACAGGTTCAATGAGGACTATCATGACAGCCTGTATATCACAACAATAACATGGGAATATGTTATTATGAAGCAACCCAACATTCCAACATACATATTTGAACTTGTATGTTATAATTACAATAACATTTATGCCTATTCATTTGTCTCTCATAAAATGACAGTGTGTGAATATATGTGATAATTTCATATTCTTGATAGTTTTCCATCGGCCTTACAGCCTGCAGCGATCGTTAATGCTCCTTATGAATGAAATCATACTGTAAATTATATTGAAACGAGCTAAACGTTCTTCGAAAGTTTCTTATTGGAGAAATGTGAATTCTATTCACAATATAAAGAATATTCTCATGGAACTATCAATAATTCACTCTCATAGTATGCTGTATGTCCTGAATAATTTAATTAATGTGGAAATCAAGAAGATAAGTGAATGTGTATTTTTGAATTGCCACTATTTATGCAGAGAACCAGGCTATCGAGGGATAAACTGAATATCTTCTCTTTGTTATCACTTTCTTTTCTACTGCTAATGAATGTCTAATTGATGCGTAGGTACGTACTTTAGGTTTATCGTGACGTGAGGTAGACTAAGAAGTGAGAAGGCAACAAAATTCAAGAAAAGCACTGACCAGTTATCAGGAGCCATTGTTCTGTTGTTCATTCATGCCATTGTTGAGTTTATCTAGATGAGGAGTTTTGATGAAATGATCATCTTGAAATCAGGTACCAACATTCGAAGGACAATTTTATATGAGGTACGATACAAACGAAAATGAGAGTTCCTTAGATAATTTTAAGAATAAAAAGTCCTATTAGACTTCTTTGCTGATAATATTTGTATTCATATCTATGCTAATTGGAAAAACCTATAAATTCTCTAGATTATCGGCCGGTTTCTGAAAGGCCAATCAACTTAACAACTGTCAATTCTTTGGTCAAGCGTCATTTTGGGTTTCTCAAACGCATTTTAAATTTTCTTTTCAAGTTAAAAGTTCCAGATAACATAGATAAGTTTACTCAAATGGATTTGAAATCGTTGTTAAGTTGAATGTTGTATTAGTTGACCAAAGATTTGATCAGCTTTTCAGAAACTGGGGGTAAATGATCGACAACTTTAAAAAGTGTGCTGACATATGCACCTCATTTTGTAATTTCCTTGGTTCAAATGATTCATATCTATTTTAGATGAGGAAGTGGGCATTGATGAGGAGGACATACAATCAAAAAAGCAGGGTCATGATAATCATGCGATGAAAAATGAACTTCCTACTTCTCCTGAACCAAAGGTTCCGAATAGAATAGAACATCACAAAAGAAAAAAAAATGAGAAGAATGAAGGAATAAAAAAGCGGTATTGTATAAAAGAAAACTGGAGCTTTTAACTTGAGAAGAAAAATTAAACTGCGTTTCAGAAACCCAAAAGGACGCTTGACGTATAATTTACGTGTAACATTAAACCACTGTGTTAACTGGCAAAATGTTCAAACAAAAGGAGGTAACTTTACTTTCAGAAACCCAAATGACGCTTGACCATAGAATTGACAACTGTTAAGTCGAATTTTACGTTGATTGGCCTTTCAGAAACCGGTTGCAAGGGCGTAGAAATAAGGGGGTACTAGGGGTAAATACACCCCCCCCCAAGATTTTCTTCTTCTTCTTCGTCTTAATTTAAGTCTAGGGCTTGTATATTCCACTTTAGTCCTCGGTGGATGTAGATATCCAGGAGTCTTTTCAGCGCTTAGGGGGTCTACCGACTGGTCTTCTGGTACCTGGGATTCCGTCTCGGGCTATCCTAGCAATTCTGCTGACGTGGAACGACCCCAAGATTTTCAAAATATAAAATTTGAGAAATCTCGCAAAGACGAAGAACGAAAATTTCTCCAGAAAATGAACCAATAATAATCATTTTACTTTCCTTTGAAATCGAAACGTCAGTAAAAAATCGGACCCCTTTACGGTTTATGAGTTTATTATCGCTCTCAAGATGTGTACTTTTATTGCACTCTGAGCTCGTCTTTGTTCGAGGTTTATTATTTTCCTTTATTTTTGCATTCCTCTTTGGTATGCACTTACCCGTTGTTTTCGGTTTTTTGTATCATTCTCATCACAAAATTTCAATATTCAATAGTTATCAAAGAAATGAAATGAGTATTTCGCTTATCGAAAAATTGTCTGAGCTGTATTGTACAATCTATTGTGTTTCATTTAAATTGAAATTTATTTGTGAATACATCAGTTTTGAATTAACTATATCTACAGGGTGTTCCTAAATTGGAGGTACAAAGGAAAATGTCAGATTTCTCGGATCATTTCAAGAAAAAAGTCCTATAGCATGAGTCCGCAAACGCTTTGTTTTTGAAATACAGGTGTTAAAGTTCAAGTTTTTCTCTCACAGCACCGTCCCTTCACAATATATTCAACCTGAATTGGCAATAATTCCAATTTGAAGTTTTCATAATGTCATATCCTAATTACGAATGCAAATCTACAGGGTAAATTTTTTCTGAAGGGATGGACGATTCTTTCCTCCAGAATTATTTTTTTGTGAACCACTGGTAGTTTTGAAAAATTTAAAAAGAAACACTGGTTCATTACTACACTTTTGGTTTGTTGAAGTTTAGTTGTATCTGCAATCGATTTCAAGAAAAAAATTCAAACAGCTCTCTCATGAATTTGAGTTTTGTAACTTATTCAACAACTCTGTAACGAAGATTAATAAAGATTCGATAAACTGGAGAAGCATCACAAAAAGGTAAGACTACAAGAAACACCCTGTATCTCGCAAATGGTGCGTTTGCGGGCTCATGTTCATGGGCCATTTTATTTTTGAAATTATCCAAAAATCTCTCATTTTCCTTCGAAACTCCGAATAGTTTGGTTCAAACTTCGTTATCAAACCTCTTTTTCTTACATTTTAGATATGAGTAAACCATGTCATAAAAAAAACTTTTTTTTGGAAACCCCCAAGAAAAAAAAGATCAACGCCCTTGATGAATTATCGTTGAATTTAAAAGAGAGGAACTGGAAAATATTGAGAGTCATTGAGTTCCGTAGATATTAAATCTAGACCACCTGTAATCGCTCAACTAGTTACAGAAGAACACATCCTGCACTCCTCTAGTATCTGGAATTTCAATTCTCGCAGCAGCAACTTTGATCGCGAAACAAGAACCATGTACCTAAATCGTGAATTTCTCTCTAGCGCGAACATCTTTGTATTCACTCTCACTTTCGAGTCATAGTTCAAGACCATTCAAGTTGCATTGACCTTCTCAAAGAGTACATCGGAAAGATCGTATCAGACATCGAAAGACCATTTAAGGAAAAGAATCAAATGTCCAGCACTATAAAGCATGTATTTGTCACCGGAGTGAGGAATGAGAGAAAGCTTGGATTTGAATAATTGGTTCTCGAATATTTTACGAATTTTGACTATCATTCCTAATAATTATATGAATTCTACTCTTATATTTTCATTTAAAACAAAATTAAATTTTCCAGGATTTGATGAAAAATATCACATTAGGGATATTGCCTATATTTTGAAAGTGCTTTCAATTTGTAGATAATATATATTATCATTTGAAACAAAATTAAATTTTCCAGAATTTGATGAAAAATATCACAATAAGGATATTGCCTATATTTTGAAATTGCTTTTAATTTGTAGATAAGCCCTATATTAAAACGAAAAAAATATGGAAAGTACCAATAAAAAATACGTAAATAAAAAAAGTGTTTTCAAAATTCCCGCTGAAATGCTCCATTCTGTCACGGTATTATGGTGACGTCACTGCATAAAAAAGTCACCACCATAGACAAACTAACTAGTTTATCTAGGATCACCACGTGCTAAGGGTCGGTCAAACTGAACTAATATCAGCAGATATTGACAGTCAAGTCGGTTTGATTATTTCATCTGACGTTCTAAACCATAGATAAACTAGTTCTAGATAGGATTAGTTTGTCAATGTTTTAAACGTTTCAGTGCTATTACGTCAAATTGCCCTGATTGGCGTTCGCAGTCACGTGCTAGTCGAGAAGAATTAACACAATTTAAATCAATTTTATTAAATTCAATTCGAGAAATAAGATGATGAAAATGCTATTTTAGTTTTTTAAAAACGGCCTTCAATGTGGAAAACCTAAATTCATTTGATTTTATCATACGACGCAACATCTTTATTGTATTCATTGCTAATCATCAATAGCTCTGTTCGATGCCACTACACTGAGCTACACATGTGCAGTAATGTGTAATTTGAACCCTGTTCGATGCATTGTCCTAATGAAAAAGAATTTTTTTTCTGTCAACCGGGTCTTTTTTCACGAATTTGTTCCCTCTGATATTTTTGTTTTACCAGCTTTTGAGTAATTCACAAACAAAATTCCTGTCGCATCCTTAGAAACGGACCTTCTTGGCCGATTTCTGGACACGACGTTCAGCCTATTTTTTGATTGAAGATCATGGTGATAGTCTTAAGTCTCGTCCATAGTGATGAATGGACGTACAAAATCCACTTCATCTTCTCGAAAACGCTCTAAATGTTGCTGAGAAAGTCGCAATCTACTGTATTCTTGTTCCATTATGGCGAATGCGATACCAATTTTGCACACAGTTTTCTGAAAGCCAATACTTCAGTCAAAATATTGCTTCAACTGCCCAATAAGATGCCAAGGGTTTTTACTAAATTTCTTTTATTCACTCGATGATCCTGTATTTTTTTCTGGTGTTGTTGCTGTTTTTGAACGTCCTTCATGTGGATTGTGTTCAAGGCTTGTACGACCACGTTTAAATTCAGCAACCCATCTTTCCTCTCTAATAATTGAAGATCCAAAAATAAAAATGCTATCAAATCAACGCATGATACTTGATTCTTTCCGTTGTAAAAAATACTGTGACACGTCGATACTAAATGGCTTGTAAAAAAAGTTGAATTGGCAGATTGAAATGAAACTTCACACAAGTTCATATGAAGAGTGCACTAAGATAAAAAAAAAATAGGGTAATATCTCTCATCGAACCGCAAAACAACCCATGTATAGAGCAGAATGGTATTACGTTATTGCAATGTCACATAATAGTAACACCGAATTGACTCAAAGGCCGATGAAATGCTAAAATAATTTTTTTGAATTTTTCGATTTTAATTTCTAATCAAATTTCACAGTCTATAAAATTGACCCTTTCAGGACTTCATGACTCTTCGCAAGAAAATTGGAGCAGATCACTCCTGAAATCCTTGAGCGAAGTGTATCTACAAAGTGTTTACACTAGTATCGTTCAGTTCCAATTGGTTAATAGAGCACAATTTGAACATTTGCGCTAATTTTCGTTTGTTTTTATTTTGAATTAGTTTGAATTACCGCATATACTTCCAAGATTTCTAGGAATACTGGCGTGTTAACTGATTAGATTATGTATACCACAATTCAGGCAACATGAATTCGGGATTGCCAAAACTTTCTTTTGGTCGTTTTTCCGCTGAAACGAAACCAAAAAATTTCCTTTTTTTATAAGGGTCATTGAATAAAGAACTAGCCGTCTTTCCATGGAAATAGGAACGAAGTTTGATGTGAAAACGATGGAAAAAAACAATTAAGTATCGGAAATGTCCTTCAAATTAAGATGGAGTTTTCAAGAATTATTGGGCATTCCAGTTTTTCTAGACATCTCATCCTTGAGTAAGAATATTCTAGTTTGTACAGGGTGGGCAAATTTTGATGTTTTAGCACTACAACTTTTAAACCAGAGGAGATAGACAAAATCTGATAACCTTTCTCGGTCTCCCTTTCTGAGAAACTAACAAGGGTAGTATTCATTTTTGGTCACCTTTTTTTGTTTTCGAGTTATAAGCGAAAATTGGAAAAATGGCGATATCGAAAAACATTTATACCTCCTTTAATACTGATGATAGAGCTCTGAAATTAAAACATCATAGAGGCACCTTTTAACGTAGAATCCAGTGGTGCCCTCCTCTTTTCAAAAGGGTTTTCAATTACGAAGCTATGACCCAAAGTTATGTTTTTTCAAATGGGAACACTAGATTTCTGTGCTATTTTTTGAAAGCTTAATTTTTCCTGATTTCAGAAATATTTGATATCGTATGGTTTGTATCAATATAAATAATAGAAAAACAAAAAAAAACAAGAAAAGTGTCCTTCCGTCAATCTGATTATTTCTATGTTTTCTACCAATTTCTACAAAATTCGAATTTATAAATATTTTCTAAGAATAGTTACGAAAATATAAATGAACTCGGAGAAAATTTCCTAGATTGCTTGAATACAGTTTCACATATACTCCTATTGAATTCTGTGAGAAATATCGAGAAGATGTGTCGACTGTGCATTGTGTAATTGTTGTTATTATTAGGTTGAATATTATTTTTTGTTTGTTACCTTCACAATTAAATTGTTCAATCATATGCATTGTTTCATATGCTATTTGAAATGGATTGGTACTTCTGCGTATTCATTCTGGAGATCTATGAAAATTATCTTCTGTTGCATCCATCTCATTACAACTCTTTCGATTCTGTGGATCTTTTCGTTATTTACGTATCCATTTTTATATGAATGATTTATAAAATAATTAATAAGTAAAAAGCATAATCATACTGATGGAAGGACACTACTCTTGTTATAGGAAGCTCAATTTTTTTGTGTTCATCAACAGTGGAACCCTAGAAAAAATGAAAAGATGAAAAAAGGTATTTCACCATTTTCCAGTACTTATATTGATACAAACCATACGATGTTATATATTTTTGAAATCAGGAAAAATTAAGTTTTCAAAAAATGGCACAGAAATCTAGTGTTTCCGTTTGAAAAAACATAATTTTGGGTCATACCTTCGTAATTAAAATTTCTTTTGAAAAGACGAGCACACCACTGGATTCTACGTAAAAAAGTGCCCGAATGATGTTTTAATTTCAGAGCTCTATCATCAGTATTAGCGGAGATATAAATGTTTCTCGATATCACCATTTTTCCAATTTTCGCTTATATCTCGAAAACAAAAAAAGGTGACTAATAATGAATACTACCCTTGTTAGTTTCTCTGAAAAAGAGACCGAGAATGGGGTATCAGATTTTGTCTATCTCCTCTGGTTCAAAAGTTGTAGTGCTAAGACATCGAAATTTGCCCACCCTGTACATTCATATATACTTCAACTAGCATATTATGATTATGTATCAAAATCCCAATGTTTCGAAGGAAAATTCATCTGAGACTATGAAGTCATAATGAACAACTACCTTCGTAAACAACAACTTCGAAAATAGTGCGATTAAATCTTGAATTCCATATTAACTCTCTCCAAAATGATTATAACAACGTTCTCCAAGAGACAAGACCATACGATCCCACGTAACAATCGCCCAACGTTCACATTAATTCGCTGAATATCCACAGGGTCAATTTTCTACAGATTGCTACATCATTTCCGGACCAGTGACGCAAGACGTCCATCTGTTAAATCTTCCGCAGGTTTTGGCCATGCAGTCAATCTTCGCCACATTCGGCGGAGTCAATCAGTTGGGAAAGTTCACTGATCCTTCACACGGGGGGACCAACATACCAAGCATAGTCTGTACATCAAGTGAAAGGTACTCGAGTCGGCTCTTCTGAAGAAGGCAGTAATTTGAAATTCTAAACAGGAGTGTATCTGCCATATTCTCTATATGATTAAGTGTTATTGAAGGTCCAAATTTGACAGCGAAAAGAGGAAATCGGACCAAAACTCATCGAATTTGAAAAAGAATGTTTTTTCATGTGAACAATTGTTGGTACTTAATTATTGTAGTCGTTTTTCGCAAGTTTTTTAAATTTTACAACAAACCAGCTGTTCGAGGAGATCCAAAGTCGATGTTTAGTTATTGTTAAAATGCCTAGAGCACGTGTACGTGGAATTTATCGCCAGCTAAGTGAATTTGAAAGAGGTTGTATTATTGGTCTACGATAGGCGGGGTTGTCATTTTTAAAATCGCTAACCGTACGAACAGAAATCCAACTACTGTTATGAAATGTTGTCGAGCGTGGTTTGATAATGTCCAAAATCGAAGAAGAGTAGGCACCGGACGTCGAAGGGTCACAAATGAAATTCAAGATCGACGTCAAAGACTTATGGCCATTAGAGACCGATTTGCGAAAACTCGATCTTTGGCTGATGAATGGTTAGGAGAACAAGGTCCAGTGATGCAGAGAACGTCAACAGGTCACCTTTAGTCTTTATTCGAGGTAACAGCGCTGCGTTACTTTCAAGAAGTAGTGGAGTCATATGTTCTCCCTTACCGGCTCGAGAATCTAATATTTCAGCAAGATAATGCCCGGCCTCATATTGCCAGAGTTATTTTAAGCTTTTTTGAAGCGACCCATGTGAATCTTTTACCATGGCGACCCAGATCCCTCGATCTTCCTCCCATAGAGTATGTTTAGGACATCATGGGTAGAGGGCTTGAAAAAAAAAACACCCAGCCCCCACGGACTTCAGCGGCTCTGAGACATGAAGTACAGGTGGCTTAGGATAGTATCCTTCAAAAAGAAATAGACCATCTTATTGAATCAATGCCAAAACGTGTTGGGGATTGTATAAATTTATTGAAAAAAAATTGGAAACCCTTCGTTTTTTTCTCCAAATTTCAATAATTTACTCCTTGTTATACTATTTATGTTTTACCAAAAAAAAATCAAACAGCTCCTTCTAGGTGTTACAGTTGCTTTGTCAGTTAGTATAAGTGCTCAGTAAACCTCTATAATATATGTACCGTCCACCGAACGTAGAGAGAAGCCTTTTTTTTAATTCAAAGATTACCCTAGCAACATGCATTTAATACAATTCTGAACAAATATGGTTTCTATTCCTAGGAATGTGTATCCGAGCAACTTCAACCAATTTGGATCAGTATGGATATTCAGTTTGGATCGTGAGCGAATGCGTAAACTTCATCTTATTCTTGCAGTCCGATTTTGATGAAATTTACGACCTATGGGTATTCAGGTTAGGTCAGAGAAGCAATTTTGATGTCGTATTTGTATGTCAGCTTTGTGTCCTTTACTTCTTCGAATCTCCGATGTTGATGGAATATGCATGACATGACATGACATGACCATATTCTGACCATAAATTGTCCCATACGAATTTTTTTCCAGAAATAGGATGAGCATGTACGAACGTGAAATTCCCGGGATAGGTACTCTAAATCTCGTTCTACTGTCTCGTTGTTGAAATGGGTGAACTGAATGGTAATTTAAACTCTTCGGGATATATAGGGTGTATCTGAATAACACCGAAAAAATGTAAGGGGTGAATCTGTGATGAAAATTGAGGTGGGTATTTGGTATAACATTTTTTGAAAAATCTCCAACCGGAAAAGTTACACCCTTCCGAATTTCAACTGAAAATATTATTTATCTTTTTTATTTTCTCTGTATATCGAGCTAAAGACACGAAACTTGATGAATATCATTTGACAATAAAACTACACAGTTCAGAATTTTACTACCCTGGGGTATACCTAGAAGGAGTTGAAATAGTCAACCCCTCGGTTGACTGTTGTTCAATAAAATACTATTTAACATTAGCCTGCAATACATTTATGTTTCGCTAGTAAATTGTTAAGTTTTCGACAAAATTTGTTTCCACAAAATTTGGAATTTTTAGCCCTGAAGTATGCTTAGAAGGGGTTGAAATAGTTAACCCCTAAGATATTCTTTGTTACACTTTTTTTCAATAAATTTTTTTTTTCGGTATTATTTAGAATTTAGATACATCCTGTATACATTGTCTGTTTTCATAAATGTGAAATTCCTGGAATCTTAATATTTGGCGTTCTAACGGGTAATTTTCAGAGGTATAGAACTTGAAATTGACAATACTATTTTACTGAACTATTAGTTCATTTGCTATGCTATTAGATTTCAGAAAGTATAGAGGAAAATATAGTATTCAGATACCTAAATCATAAATGACAAGTATATCAATAGAATCACATGGAATTTTATATTCGAAGATTGAAACGGTTGTGGTCGTACCACATATTTCAATATTGTTTTTCCTATAATCTACATTTTATAATTAACTGAAATAGCTTTCGCCTAAGAAATATTGTATATCTACCTATTTAGAATACTATATTTATTTATGTTTCCAATAGTCACGTTGTTATTTATTCAGTAAATAAAACATTCCCTGGATAGGTGATGTCTCGATTTATTCAATACTTCGATCAGGAAACCATAAACAAATGTGGACATTTTACTGCGAATAATTGATATAAAGGTTTTTTCGTAAATTATGTTATACTTTTTTTTTAACAGAGAAGAACGCAATTGAAATGCTTATCTTGAAGGTTTTGATTTACGAACTTTGCAACCGATTAATTTTTCGCAAGTATGAAGAATTCAATCTTTTCTTATTTTGTTGGAACCTCATTTGAATAATTTGTTCGATTGAATAACTGTGATACACTCATACGCGATTACAAAAACACATGTTTTGAATTGACACACAAATATATTCCTATAAAATATAAATATTCGGTACTTACCTAATTCAACTAAAATTCCCTCTATCAATTCTAGGAGTTAAAAATTCGAACAAATTGAAGACCACTTGCTTTCGTTTCCAAAGTTGGAATGTATAGGTGAAACACTTCAGATTGAAAAGCTGTTATTTCGTCACCTTGATGTGAGTACAAGATTGCCTTAATGAGTCTTTTTCATTGACAAAAAGTGCTCTTTATGATTCCGCTTCTGGATGATTATAAAGTTTTTCAGGTATAAAATTTCCATCGCTTATTAGGAAGTATATGAATGAATATGAAATGTATATTCAATACAGGAAATGATTTTGGAATTCTATCGTTATAATTTAATGTAGAAATACTTTTATGAAATAGGAATGTATACTAAATTCGATGGGATTCATGCTTGATAGAATATTTACAATGTGATAAATTCTTGATGAAGCCGCTAAGACGGCGAAACAATTGTTTTATTAATGAAAAAATCTGTTGAAATTAAAAGTGTTTTATTTTTAATTATCAAAGTGAAGAATACTGTGAATTCTTATTATTATTATCAATAATTTGTCTAGTGTGCAAGATTATCTGATGTTGTAAGGGAAGTTCAACATAAAATCGGTTTTTGGCAAACATGTAAAATTGGTGACCTTGAGACCCTTGAATCTGCTACATTAAAATGGCAGCGATGATGCCAGATAGAAAAATTAATTAGTCATGAGGTGTAGTAAAAAGAAATTCGTTATTTTTGCATGAAATCAAGGCTTCAAGTACCATAATTGGAATGATCAGATTTTGGCCAAATATGCGCCCTTTTGTTCCATAACTTATTGCCATTTTGAAGGTAATATCATTATTCCTCTCTCATAAAAGCTCTTGACCCTATTGGCAAAAAATTGAAACCGTCGATTTCTCCAAGCCTCTGTTGAAGCGAATTTTTCACCAGCAAAATTGTTCACATGGACAGGAACAGATTTTAATTACTTGGTGCCAGTTCCGGACTATAAAGTGGGTGGTTAAGACCCTCCCAATTTCTGGCGGGTCACTATCGATGTGTGTGGCCTGGCACACAATTGATGCAACACAATTCCTCTCCTATTAGTCAAAGCTGGCCGCTATTGTGCAATTGATTCCTTTAGACGGTCCAACTGTTGAAAGCACAGTTCCGAGTTAGCAGTAGTGCTTTAGAAGAGCAGTTCATAGTAGATAATTCCCTGCCAATCCCACTAAACACACCATCCTGAGTCAATCCTAGCTTGGCCACCGTTTCCACTTGACGTTGTCGTAAGAGATCCATTTTGTCATCACCAGTCACGGGTCGATTTTGTTACGATTAAGCAGTGATTTGCAGATGGAAATTTGGTACATAAGGTACCAAACGTAAACTCATGTTTCTCGAGCTTCTTCTTAAGACCATTCTAATGCAACTGTTTCGAAATGGTTTTTTGGGCACTTGGGTAATCAAACAAATCAAAACATAACGGTTGAACTAGACAATGTCCATGATTTTATCGGCAAATGGCCTTCCAGTGCGTGGTGCAGCTTTGACATCGAAATTCCCGGAACGGAATCGACTAAATCAAAATTGCGCTTGATTGGCTATTACAGTATCAGGACCATAAACACTATTTACATTTTCAACCGCCTAGCATTTTCCCCCTTTTTCGAAGGAGAACTGTAAAATAAAACGTATTTTCTCTTTGCTTGTATCCATCCGTGATGCGCGCTCAAACTTAACTGAGTCAACTAATCACAAAACTGTCAGGAAAGTTTTTGTAGTATTAAATCTCATCTTTGTAACGCCATCTAGTGGAGCCCTTTCGTACTCATACAAAGCGAGATACAGACAACTAAGGCCAACTAATGGAAAAAAAAAATTGTTTTTATTCCACCTAATATTTGAAGTATTTCATAGAAAATAAAAATATCTCAGCATTTCTCGCCATCGGTCACGACAGTTCTAAAAATTATACAACTCATGTTCTGATGAACCAATATAATCCGTAAATTTCCCATAGTTACGGCGTATGGATAAGTGATTATACTACTTGACGAAGTGGTATAATCGTTTTGGTGTTTCGCCTCCTGCCATTTCTATAGTAAAATTTATTGCCAAACGTCCAGAAAGGGAAAGTCAAGCTCAGTGAAATATCATTGAATTATCGTAAGTAATTGCACAAGTGCATCAAAATTACCGATAATTTTGCATGACAGCGTGTTGTCATAAAAACTGCCCCTCCACCTTCGGTGTCGGGCTCTTTCTCCAAAAATGAAGATGACAGAATGCAGTTTTTCAAAGAAAACACGCTGGAATGCGAAATCATCCGGTCGTTTTGATGCACGAGTGTAATTCGGGGAAATATTTCCCGAATAAACTGTTACATTACTTGTCAAACTGATTTAGAATGGAATTGCCATAGATTCGAACTGTGTAAGATGCATAGAAACTATGCATCTATGAACAGTGCAATCATCGCGGGGCTGTTTCGCTTGCTACAATGCAATTATCGTGAGCAATTGCACAAGTGCATCAAAATTACCGATAATTTTGCATGACAGCGTGTTGTCATAAAAACTGCCCCCTCCACCTTCGGTGTCGGGCTCTTTCTCCAAAAATGAAGATGACAGAATGCAGTTTTTCAAAGAAAACACGCTGGAATGCGAAATTATCCGGTAATTTTGATGCACGAGTGTAATTCGGGGGAATATTTCCCGAATAAACTGTTACATTACTTGTCAAACTGATTTAGAATGGAATTGCCATAGATTCGAACTGTGTAAGATGCATAGAAACTAAGCATCTATGAACAGAACAATTATCGCAGTGCAGTTTCGCTTCCTACAATGCAATTATCGCTGTAATTTTCGATAATTGTTTTCCAGATACATAGAATTTTTGACAGGAGGGAAATATTCGCTGTAATTTTCGATAGTTGTTCTCCATATACATAGAATTTTTGACAGGAGGGAAATATTCGCTGTAATTTTAGATAATTGTTCTCCATTTACGTAGAATTTTTGACAGGAGGGAAATATTCGTAAGTAATTGCACAAGTGCATCAAAATAACCGGATAATTTCGCATTCCAGCGTATTTTCTTCGAAAAACTGCATTCGGTCATTTTCATTTTCGGTTAAAGAGCCCGACACCGAAGGTCGGCTGAACTCGTGCAGTTTTCATGACAACACGATGTCATGCAAAATTGTCAGTAAAATTGATGCACTTGTGCAATAACTTATGATAATTCAAAGACACTTCACTGAGCTTGACTTTTATTTCTTGGCAAACGTCCAAGAATGTTACTATGGAATTGATCACAATATGACAGGAGACGAAACACCAAAACGATTATACCATGTCGTCAAGTAGTATACTCACTTATCAATACGCCGTAACTAAGGGAAATTTACGAATTCAATTGGTTCATCAGAACATGACTTGTATAATCGTAACGAATACCAACTCGAGCATAGACAATATATTTCGATTATACGAACCTCTCCACTCGACTTAGTTCGCGGAAAACCACCCGAGCTGCGCTCTCGTGATGTTTGGCGAACTACGTCACTGCCTCTGTAAGTCGAATTTAATCAAGAATGACCTGTATAACTCGAACTACGCCTATGTCGGACCATTCGCAACTCGACGAAAAATCTTGGTCCCGTGGTGTTTCGAGTAAACGAGAGTTCACTGTAAATATGTATGTAAATGTAACAGTGAATTCATGTCTCTTATATTGTCTGAAGATGCATCAATGAATTTCGATTGGAAATGAACTTGTTTCGATAAAAAGACTGCCTAAGTTGCAGAGGAGAAGTACGTCCCTGATTTTGGACCAGAGGCTGTAGCCTCAGGTGCACAAATGTTATGAAAGTTACGCGATTCAGAAAATACTTTCGCTTTCTTCATTATCTGGATCCGTATTGATAATCGAAATATTCTCACGACGCAGCATGCTTGTTAATCAATTATAAGGAGTTCCTTCCTTTCGAAGGAAATGTCAGACAGCATTTCTCTACTTATAATTAATTATTACTCATTAAAATTTATGATGAAATATGTGTTATTTTTGAGCGCTCCGATATGATATTGTAAAAATATACAAAAATTGCGACACTAATTTTGATTTAGATAGGTATTACGGAAAAAATTTACAAATTTTGTTCAACAAGATTAAGAAAATGTATCAAATGTGTGCATATTTGCCAGATTATGCGTTGAAGATCCTATATGGCATAACAGTAACAATTATTCTTATGTGTCGTGTTATATAACTGAAAAACTACTTTCTCACATGAAAACTCATAAAACGAATCTTTTTTGGTAGAGACAAAGGCTCATTCTACATTTTTGCAATATACTACCTTTTTCCTTGTAACGGCTGTTACGAGGCTTCCTTGAACTGTTTCCATCATCTTCATCTGCTTTTTGTCCTATTTCGGCTAAAATGTTCAGCTTAGTCAATACATTTTCATTCTATTACACTCAGGTTCTATTTCTATATCTTCATTATCATTCATTATACTCAAACCTGCCTCAAATATGATCTGAATGTTGTAAATGGTTCGACACAAAATCTTCAAGTTCCTACAGAGTCAAGTTCTTTCATAGATCATGCTCACTTTTTTTTTGAAATATCAGACATTTCTGAAAAAATATCCCATAATCGTTGAAAACATCAAACAATGTATGATGTTGCATTACTGCAAAATTAAAAATAATTATGCAATGCAACAAACGAAACAACGAAATAAATCAAATCTACGGGATGTTTTGGCGAGGCGTAATAAAATTGTGGGTTGTGGTCCTTATATTGTGAGTAACACGTAGTTCACGGCCAAGGACAAATAAGGGAAATAAAAGAACAGGATAAAAGCACTTATTCAATTTATTTCCAATCCACTAAAAGAGTTTGAAGAAGATGATAATTTGTCTAATCAATTTTAAGGGTCGCTGGCCACTTCGGTCGTTGCGGCTCGGTCGCAGGTACTTTTCCGCCGGTCTCGGGAACAGATGCTTCTCGTCGTCGGTGCAAGTGTTGCACATATGTTGTAGTTGTAGACTGTACTGAACTCAATTGAATTATTCGCCCTGAAATACCGATTTATATGGGCATTCAGGCCGTTTTCCATTCGACCGTTAGCAAAGCCTTTCTACAGATCCCTTAGGGGTGTGGCTTTGATCATTCCAAGTTTTTACACCGTTTTTAGCATTTTGGTTCGAAATTTAACTCAACTCGAATATTTTCGAGGAAATCGATAGATTCCCTACAATATAAAACAAACTAACAAACTCGATTTTTTCATTTCAATAGAGCCAGAATATTATGTATGTTATTATGTTCATTACTAGTGTGTCATATTGTCCTTAGTATACGGACACAACGGCTTTTGTTAGATGTCAAAATAATTTCTTATATCTTTTATTTTGTAGTTAGATTCAATTTTCAGTTTATAATAGTTGAAAACAATTAACCAAAGTTAGTATTTACTACCAAAATGGAAGTATTATTGCAATAACTCAAATTATATGATTGAAAAACTAAACAGTATTTCATTTTGTACGCATTACCCCCAACTGCAGTAACAACTAATTCATTATCGATTGGTCAAATAATCAAAAATGGAAACCGAATTGATTTCTGTAAGACGATTATATTAGGTACACCCACGTATATTTCTTTAAGATAAAGGACGAAGCATTTAAGTATTTCAAAGAATACAAACAGATTGTTGAAAAGCAGAAGATTAAAATGTTTACTTTCTGTCAATTGTGCTGAATTTTGTGGGGTCGAATTTGAAGAATACCTCAAGAAAGAGGGTGTCGTACACCAGAAAACCAATTCTCATACCCCACAACAAAACGGTATGGGTGAAAAAATCAACAGTTCCATTTGATACTGAAAATGGGCTGAGGCTGTCAATACAGCCATTTATCTTAGAAATAAGTGCATAGCTAGAGGTCTAAATTACCAAACCCCATGCGAAATTGGTATGGTAAAAAGCCAGATATTAATCAGCTCAGAATATTCGGCACTGAGAGTATGGTTCATGTTCCAAAAGCTAATCGTCTCAAATCGGATAAGGAATCCAAGAGAATGATACTAGTTGGATTTGGAGATAACGTTGAAGGATGTAGATTATATGATCCCACTGTTAGAAGAATCATAACCAGTCATGATGTGATTATTCATGAAAAAAAAAAACCAAAGAAATTTTAGTCGATCAAAATTTTGACTTGGGCTAGAAGCAAGATTACACCAATTCAATGAGGGATGATGAAGAATCAAATATCCCTCGTAGATCTGAGAGAGTCAGAATACCAAACAAGGGATTGAAAGATTACGTCACCTACGTTTGCAAGGGTGAAACTGATATAGGCGATATACCAATAAGCGTCAGAGAAGCTCTATCAAGACTAGATAAGCACAGATGAAACTAAGCTATGCCTATGATAGAAGAAATGCCGTGATTCGAAGAAAACGACAAGACAATTGAGAATTGGTGGATGCGCTGAGGCATGGTACCATCGTTGACTACAATGGCTGTAACTCAGAAGGCTTTTCAGACGCAGATTGGTGATCCAATAAACTGGATCGGAAATATTTCACGGGCTTTGCATTTAAGCTAGCGAGTGGATCCATTCCTGAAAAAGTTTCAAACAAAAGAGTACTGCACTCAGCAGCACTGAAGACGAATATATGGCGATGAGTGAAGCAGCCAAAGAAGACATATATTTGAGGAATTTGTATGAGGAATTGAATGATGGTGTGGATTCCTTTAAATTATTGATTGTCAATCAAGCTACTCAAAAATTAGCATTGAATCCTGTATTTCTTTCACGCTCCAAACATATAGATGTTAGGTACTAGTGGCTAATGAAGTTATCAAAATTAGAATACTTGGCGTCATCTGATATGAAGGCAGACATTTTAACGGAAAGTTTACCCATTGTCAAACATAAAATGTTTGTGAAAAATCTAGGTTAACTACAGTTGTATTATTTGTGTAATTTTTTAATTTCGGTTACTGTAAAAATTACATTTAATGAGTGGGGCTGTTGAAATATATCAAATATTATTTTGAGTACATGCTACGCCATCTGTTTATGTTCATGTTGAACACATATGTTGGGTAAACTCTACCATAGATAAATAGATAAACTCTACTGAGGACAGTTTTTCTTCCTCTTATTTTTGATCTGTCATTGTACACATAATGTATTTATCTATGATTTTCATCAATGACCTCTCTTGAAATTCGCTCTTTTCTCTTGTAACTCGTTATGTAAGTGTATTCATTCAAATATAGACTTTATTATGTGGCGCAAGTGCTCATAAGATCAGAAATATTTGATTATTTTCTCGTTTCAGTAGAGGATAATAGACAGATACTGAGCTAACATTATAACTATTATAATCAAAATTAAAAAAACGAAAAACGAATTTCTTTTTAACCTCGCAATGATGCGATTATCACGAAATTGTGCATCTAAATTTATTCCACTATTTTGCATTGATTTATGAATTTCAGTTCGATGTGATGGCTATCTTTTCAATTACTGAGAAAAAAATATTTAAAATGAATATCACTAATATCAGCTGCTACCAACAAAATTATTTTATGATTGCCTAATCGGTTAGCTAATTGAATAAGAAAAATAATGAATATTACTCTCATACTCTGGAAACATCATACGGATTTGGCTTCAACTGATCCTTTGAAGATTTGAAGTCCTACATTTTCATGCTGCTGCCATCTTTTAAATGAACAGTCAACTATTTGTGAGTCAATATCTTTCTAATTCACTGAATGCAATGGAAACTGCATTCTTCCCTATAGAATTAATTCGCATTATTTTGAAAGAAACGTAGATTGAATTATTATTCTAAGGATATTTTTCAATATTTTTGCTTTTGAAATTATTGTGAAAAATTTATGAATGAGGATAATGAATTATGAATCAAATACCAAGGAGATAAATGAAACTTTCAGGAGAAATTGAAATACCTACTTATGGAATGGAACGTAGATTGAATTATTAGTCTAAGTATATTTTTCAATATTTTTGCTTTTGAAATTATTGTGGAAAATTTATGAATGAGGATAATGAATTATGAATCAAATACCAAGGAGATAAATTAAACTTTCAGGAGAAATTGAAATACTTATGGTATGGAATATCCTTTCTTCATATCAAAGTGTAGAATAGTTATTTATAATACAAGTGCAGAAGGCATTGATATTCTTCCACGAGTTCAAAATTCAAAAACGAGCCACGAAGTGGCGAGTTTTTGAATGAACGAGTGGTAGAATGAGCCTTCTGTACGAGTATTATACATTATTTTCTCTAATTCATTGCATTTTCATTGAAATTAATGAAATATTTCGATAAATATCATTTAGTGATTTTTGCATTGAAAAATGTTGGTTGGCAGAACTAATTCCTTTAAGGCAAATTGATGAATTTGACAGATAGAGCCGTGGCGGAAAGTTCGGAGTACCAACATAGAATAATAAAATGTAACCATGAAAACTGTGCGTTTCTGATATATTCTCGCACGATTTTGTTCTACAAGATGTGGAAGAATGAACGGAATAACCACAGAATTAGAGAAACCTATTTTATTATATTTGACATCCAGTTCCATGTTATCATTGAGGGGTAATTCAATATTCAATGATCAATTATTAAATTATTTTGAAGTTTACATATTTCATCTTATTCATCCATAGACATAACATTATATTATCATTTATTATGTCTGTAATGTATACCTACATCTTAATCAACATCATGTTATTTTACAGTTTTCTTCTTACTCAATGTCATACTGGATGACTTTTAAATTTTTGATGACAACTACAAATACAATACCCCTGTTAGTTGTGTTGTATAAGTTTCTACAAATCAAGGGGACAAAATTGAGAATATAGATATCATTAATTTTCTAAGACATCAGTAGTTCTTTCATTTCTGACTCAATGTTATACTCGATAACTTCAACATTTTTTTATGGTGACCGCGAATTCAATACTACTGTAAGTTTTCTTGCATACGTTTTTGGGAAACAATAATTCTGTTCTGAAATTTTATACATATTTAACCACAAATCCTAATCACTACACTAAATGTGGAAATTGACATAAGATCAATATTCAAAAAAACATTATAATTTAATTTTTTCCATTCAATGATTACAATGATTGAACTATTACGTTTATTTTCTATAGGTAGGTTTAAATAACTATTCATATCATAACTTATGAATTCGAAAATTATGAGCCTTGAGGTAGGTATATTGGAAAATAGTCCAATTGGTGCTTTATTGAGATTATGTTTTATACTAAAATTCTTTTGTTCAATATTGAGAAATAGAAATACCTATAATAGGCATTAACTTTAATTGTGGCTATTGTATTTCACAATCCCTTCTGTGTAAGGATTTTCAACAATGAAAATTATTTTTGCCTTAATCTCAAATCGCATGTTTCTACCTAGTTTTTCACTGTTTTTTTTTACAAACTCAGTCGAATAAAATCTGACAGTTAAAAATGCAGGAAAATTTCCTGAAACAGCTAGTTAACTTGTCTTTACCTTTATCCTTCATAATATAACGAATTTTTGAATGTTTTGTCTATAGTAAATGTTCAAGTGAATATTCATTGGATTGAATTTGAATTGTCGACACACCATAACTGTCGAACAGAAAGACCTAGAAAAAGGAAATTATCAGGAAAGCATAAAATGTTTTCTTAGATGAAAAATAACAATCTCAATTTTGCACATACATAATATCAAAAAAAATTACTCAATATGTCCGTAACAACAGATACCTGATACAACAGATTCAAGCTCAAATTTAGTTTATATATTTAAATAATGCGGCATTTCAGGATGTCTGTATCAACAGAAGATATGTAATAAATTACATCTCATATATATTTAAGTATTAATCCTTTGCTCTTCAAGTGCGCAATAGATGCATTAATGAACGAGTGCTCAAGAACTTCTGATATCAAGTTCGCATTTTCCTCAAATTTAACGATTTATTTATGTAATTTCTAAGGAAAACATGAGTCATAACTTATGATTGAAAACTTCATGCCTTCCAAACGAATGTACTGAATTACAAAAATTGATAATTAATATACCTATATAGGGAGTCAAAAATCCTTCTCAGCGTGGTTCCATTTAATTTCCATTTCCATTTGGAGCAATGGAACTTAGCTATTAGATTTGATATGATTCATAAGCAATTATTATTATGCATATGCATATACATGTACAGGGTGGGCAAATTTCGATGTTTTAGCACTACAACTTTTGAATCTGAGGTGATAGACAAAATCTGATATCCTATTTTTGATCTCTTTTTCTGACAAACTAACAAGGGTAATATTCATTTTTGGCCACCTTCTTTTGTTTTCGAGTTATAAGCGAAAATTGGAAAAATGGCGATATCGAAAATTTTTTATATCTCCACTAATACTGATGCTAGAGCTCTGAAATTAAAACATTATGCAGGCACTTTTTTACGTAGAATCCAGTGGCGTGCTCGTATTTTCAAAAGGGTTTTTAATTACGAAGCTATGACCCAAAGTTATGTTTTTTCAAATGGAAACACTAAATTTCTGGGCCATTTTTTGAAAGCTTAATTTTTCCTGATTTCAAAAATATATAACATCGTATGGTTTGTATTAAAATAAATAACAGAAAATGGTCAAAAACCTTTTTTTACCTAAGAGTCTCAATATTTCTATGGTTTCAACTGTTGATCAGCACATAAAAATTGAGTTTTCTATAACAAGAGCAGTGTCCTTCCGTCAATGTGATTATTTCTATGCTTTTGACTCATTTCTACAAAATTCGAATCTAGATTTATTTTATAAAAATAGTTTCGAAAATATAAATGAACTCTGAGAAAATTTCCTAGGTTCAAATATTCATCTATTGACTTTGGTGCGAAATATCCAGAAGATGTGTCGACTGTGCATTGTTGTCATTATTAAGTTAAATATTATTTCTTGTTTGTTTCCTTCGTAATTATATTGTTGAGTTCAATCATATATGCGTTGTTTCATATTATATTTAAAATAATGCGTATTCATTCTGGAGACCTATGAAAATAATCTTCCGATACACTCATCTCATTAAAACTCTTTCGATTGAAACATTCGATCTTGTGGATCTTCTCGTTATTTCTAAATCAATTTTTAGATAAAAAATTTATAAAACATATCTAGATTCGAATTTTGTAGAAATTAGTGAAAAGCATAGAAATAATCAGATTGCGGAAGGACACTGCTCTTGTCATAGAAAGCTCAATTTTTCTGTGCTCATTAACAGTTGAAACCATAGAAATATTGGGACTCTTACATGAAAAAGGTTTTCGAACATTTTCTATTATTTATATCAATACAAACCATACGATGTTATATATTTTTGTAGTTAGGAAAAATAAAGCTTTCAAAAAATGGCACAACAATCTAGTGTTTCCATTTAAAAAAACATAACTTTGGGTCATAGCTTCGTAATTAAAGAACCTTTTGAAAATACAAGCACGCCACTGGATTCTACGTGCAAAAGTGCCTGTATCATGTTTTAATTTCACTTTTCAGAGCTCTATCATCATTATTAGCAGAGATATAAATGTTTTTCGATATCGCCATTCTTCCAATTTTCGCTTATAACTCGAAAACAAAAGAAGGTGGCCAAAAATGAATACTACTCTTGTTAGTTTCTCAGAAAAAGAGACCGAGAATAGGGTTTCAGATTTTGTCTATTGCCTCTGGTTTAAAAGTTGTAGTGCTAAAACAACGAAATTTGCCCACCCTGTACACATTAACTAGTTGAAAGAAAACAGTTATTGATAATCAATTTCCAAATATTCAATCCAATTGGCTAAGGTTGTTTCGAACCAATATTTGGAATTTTTCAAATTATTGATTTTTGATTTTGGAATGAAAAGTTTGATTATGAATACTTTGTTCTGCATTGATAATCAATATTGAATTGAACAAATTAGGTGAATTTTGTTTTCATTCAAATTCCATTGAACGAAAATAAGATTCAAATTAAAATATTTGATGATGATTTTAGTGAAATGCTATTGAAAGAATATAAGAATAAGTTTCACTCTACTATAAAATACGGTCATTCTCATTGCCATTATCTGATTGGAGAAATTCTCAAAGAGTTTTCGAATTTAGATAAAGAGATAGATCTCAATCTCCCATATTTTCTAAACCCTTATTCGTTAATGAAAGCTGACAATGCAGAAAGAAAGTAATTCCACAAGTTTAATAAAAAACTGGTATGTTGTTAGAAACTAATTGATTTGTTACAATTATATCTGGCTCACATAGTGCCAATGAACTCGCACCAACATACATTGCCAAGGACTTTTACTTTCTATACTTAATGATTGAGATAGAACTGACTTGATCAGTTAGATAACTGCTTCCAATTTTGTATCATTGTATCATCCAAATGTGGACCAAACCAGAAGAGTTTTTTGAAGGTCAGAAGATGTTCTACTGTTTTCGCAAAATTTGGATCAATTCTTTGATATAAGTTAATATTTTTGAGAATGAAATAATTAATATGACAATCACTATCTACTGACTAACAAACTATGTATATACCTAATATAAGTTTTGCGAAACTTCGTAGGTACTAATAATACATAATAATAAAATATTTCAATTTAAAATTAGTGGGGAAGGAAACAGCACGTGACTCCTCAGTTAAAAGCAAAATTAGAGATATTTCTTCTTACAAATCACCGATTTTTATGTATTATATTATGTATACAGGGTGTTTCAAGTTCGACTGCCTATTAGACGTTTCTGGAGAACTGGGCCTATTTGAAATCTGAAATTTCGGAATATGACATTGTTCATGATGCCCTATTCAGCTAAAATATTTTCGGAGCTCCGGCACATCCGGTTATACAAGAATTCAAAAAAAATTCAAAAAAAACTTTTTTTTCATTTTATGTCCTAGATATTATCAAGATTCACATTCTCAATTACTTCTCACTAAAATTATATAATGGTTTTCAAAATATTAAGAAAAACCCGGAAAAAAGAGAGAATTTCCATTGTCACTATTACGTGAATTATTGTTACTGTGAATATCCGATACGTATACTCGATTGACTTTCTCGAACTAGAATGATGTACGAATATGGTGCATATCTCGAACTTGAGGAATATCATCACAGGGTGTTTCAAATATTGTGCCGAAAATTGTGGAAAAAATTTGATCATAACTTTAGATTTTCAAATTAGAACCCTATTTTCTTATGATTGCGTTGGATTCTACGGAGAAAAAGATGGGGTAAATTTTTTCATTTTTTGTATAACCGGAAGTGCCGAAGCTTCGAAAATATATCAGCTAAATAGGGCATTATGAACAATCTGTGAAAATGTATAAAAATAATCCTTAAATGCAACCTCTCGACGAAAGTTCAAACTATTGTAACAAGTATTCCTAAATGGTAACTTTTACTGATCATTCAATCTGTCTGTCAATATCGTACATTATTTTTGTCCTTCCTCTGGGCAAATTTTGACAGATCACGAGAATGTCACGTTGTGGTGTTCCCTCTAAGTAAAAGTGTATAGTGTGTTCTTAGTTACTACTTCGACTTCAAACCTGAATTCTCCCTCGTATGTTGAATATTTCAGATTAAACTTTTGGCTGACACATTTTTTTTTATGGAAATTTTTTGTATTTTATTTGTTTTCATATGTTTCCCGAAGTCCAATCATTATAATAAACAATCAGTCAATTTATCTGCAAAATGACATTCCATGAAAAAATAGTACCTAGATATCTCCAATTATTATTGCTTCTTCGGAAAATAATCAAAGCACACCCCAAAAAGAATCGTCTCTGTTACTACCATGGTTAAAATTTTGTATATTTTCTGCCGAGAACGTGAAGATCGTCGCTACCTGACCCCACCGCCCTTGAGTCAATGATCGAAGCAGCACCGGCACTAGAGCGGACCTCACTTCAGTGCTTTCCTTACTCTTTTACTCATGACTCCTTTATGTCCTTCTTCCAATATTTGACACCTAAAAGAAATTATTTTTATCTCCCAATTCTAGGATTCTTACGGTATTTTGTTTCATATTTCGCTAATGATTTCAAAATTTCAGTTCGATCGATCAATGAATGATATTGATTTATCTCCGTAAGCTTCAATCAAGAATGAAGTGGTTAGAGTAAACTCCTTGAGGAAATTTCAAGTTATTTCATATATTTTCTAGTGATGGGTTCGAATGAAGTATAATTCAATTTTTATCACAATAATTATATTTCTCTAATTCTGTGGTTATTCCGTTCATTCTTCCACATCTTGTAGAACAAAATCGTGCGAGAATATATCAGAAACGCACAGTTTTCATGGTTATATTTTATTATTCTATGTTGGTACTCCGAACATTCCGCCACGGCTTTATCTGTCAATTCATCAATTTGCCTTAAAGAAATCAGTTCTGCCAACCAACATTTTTCAATGCAAAAATCACTAAAATATATTTATGGAAATATTTCATTGATTTCAATGAAAATGCTATGAATTAGAGAAAATAATGTATAATTCTCGTACAGAAGGCTCATTCTACCACTCGTTCATTCCAAAACTCGCCACTTCGTGGCTCGTTTTTGAATTTTGAACTCGTGGAAGAATATCAATGCCTTCTGCACTTGTATTATAAATAACTATTCTGATCCTGTTTTTTTGAGTTCTGTAATTATTGAGATTTGAGAGTGCATTTCAGAGATATCTCACGATGTAAATTTGGTTGCTTCTCTAGACAGTAAAAAGCATAATCAAACCAGACTAAAAATGAAAAAAGTTCAATTTGGGATAATGATATACCTTCACGATGGTGAATGAAACAAATATTCTTCCAATGTCGGACCAACTCAAGGCTAATGTTTCTGTTATGTTGATAGTTCAATTATCATCTGATGGTAATATGGTCAATTACGGTCGACTTCAATAAATCATTTCGGTATTCTACTGGAGATTCAGTAATTGATGAAGAATATTCCTCAACATGTACTTAACATTTTGATACTTCTTCAGGATGACTTGATTTCTTGGAATCATTAAGGACAGAATCTAATGGCTCACACCATAATGATTTTTCTTCTTTTTGGGATGGTTTGACATTATGGGTTGATTATGGGAAGGTTAAATGTATATATTTGATACCGAAGCTAGATCCGGATAAAAATGTTTGTTTATATACTAGTGGAATAAATTAAAGGATAAAAATAAAATTCGAAATTTTTAGAGGTTTTTCAAATGGCTGCATTTTCGATAACAACGGTCGTATTTCAATTTGAATTGAATTTTTAATTTTTTGAAAATTGGATCGATAAAACAACAAAACCGCTACATGGATTGAATTGAAATTCTCTGTGATTTTTGTGGTGATATTGAACTGTAAAACGCATACTCAACATTGATAGTTTCTTCGATATTTTCAATTCAGCGCCTGATTATACAAAAAGCCTCCAAAAGCCCTTTTTTTATCAATTTTTCAAATTAATGTAGATAACGAAAAAAAAATTTATTCCGAAAATACCATAGCTACTTCTTGTAGAGAATTCTTTCAAGATTTCAAAAGATCACCTAAATTTTCTGTGCAATCATTGATTGGTGAGATATTGATGGTTAAAGACAAAAAGGTCCTTTTCAATTCAAAGTTCGATATTTCAGCGAGAACAGCTCGTATCGAAATATTGAAAAAAAGGATATTGGAGCTGAATGAACAAGTTATCTCATCCATATAGTGGTTAAGTTGGAAAAAAAATTTCAAAGTCTGTAGGCCAAAAATAAAACTGAAAATTTTCGCAGAAATTTTAGATACGGTATTCATTAGGATTGAGTGGTGCACGTTGCTTGAAAACATTATGAGATCTCTAAACTATAAACTTCAAGCTTCAAAAAGATTTTTTCAAATTGAGATACGACCATTGTTATCGAAAATACAGCCATTTGAAAAACCACTAAAAATTTTGAATTTTATTTTGATCCTTTAATTTATTCCTCTAGTGTATTCGGTGTCTGCGATCAAATGTTTCATTCATCAGTCAAATTATACAAGTGACTTCAAAAAAGTCATATAACACATATATTAATAATTTAGCAATCATTATTCGATCTACCAAGTTATCTGGATTTTTCCAATATTCCATTTTCTCATAAAAAGAAATTTGTCAATTATTCTTGCAGTTCTCGCAGTGCAATAGTTCGACCATATGTAACTATATCACCATATGTAACTATATTTGTGTGATGCTTTATGAATGACGGTTGATTTCAGCTTCGCTCCGCCACTTTTTTCCTAGTTTTCACGGATGCATCAAATGTATTTTTGATTCTTAAGCATAAGACCGAAGTTAAGTTTACGCCCTTTTGTGTCCTGTGCTTGGTGCATTTTGCAGGTGAGCTGTTTCTGAAATTTGGAAGAGTGACTCATAGGATATTGTCGATCTTATCGGGGAAATCACTTTAACGTTGGTTTTTTTTGAACACATGCTTCCTTATTGATTAGAGGCGGCTGCTATAAAGGTGACCATATACTGTGTGGATTTGTGTTCTGTGTTTCTTTGGTGCTTTATTGAATTTTTAAAAAATATTGTACTTCGTCCTTTTTCTGTTTTCTTCCTTCCTACCCGCTCTTTGTACTCCCAGCGGTTCCTTCCGTGGTCTGCCTTCTGTCTTAAGTCTCTCTTAACGACCCAAGAGAGTGAAGAGTCTTGTTTCCTTTCCTTTTTCCTATCTGGGCATCAAATCGGTGAATAATTCAGCAAACATGGCACCACGAATAAATAGCAGTGCGGAAATATTTTGTAAAAAATGTGTAAAAGAAGTGAAAACTTATATAACGTGCACAAAATGTGACAGTACTTATCACTTCAGTTGTGTGTTGAAAATTCCTGGAATCTTTATAAACCAAGAAGTAGGACTGGTTTGTTGTGAAGATGTAATCTCAAAACTAAGTTCGTATGAGGAGGTGAAGCTGAAACACGAGAAATTAAAAGCGCGTCTAACAAGTTTGAATGAACAGCGTTTTGAAATTTCAGTTTCCCAGCTGCAAGATGTAGCTGAGACTGAGCCGAACATCTCGAATAATTCCTGTATATTTGAAAATGTTGAAAAGTCCGATGACAAGGATATTCATGTGGAATACCTGAATCAGATCATTGGAGTAAAGAACGAAATAATTGAGGAACTCAATGATAAAATAACAATACTCAAAAACTATAATAATTTATTAGAAAATATCGGCGGAAAAAAATCGACCACTATTCCATCTATTGGACTTTCCACAAGTTTCTATGAAGCAACGCAGAGACCTCCGTTACAGTCCTCGATATGCGAAAACAAAAATTCGTCACATGGAGTACCTAAGCGTATGAAACGGATACTACTGAATGAACAGGTGTCAGCGAACCTTATCAATGAACAACAGACGTATATGAATGGGCAGATGTCATCGAACCCACATCAATCTAAAGATGATAAGAAAAAAAACATCGCTAAATCCGTGAAAGAGAACGTAAATGTCCCTGGACTGAACAAATTGAATAGTTCGAACAATTCTCGTCCTGGAATAGTAAAGGGTACAAGAACATCATCTGGAGAAGTATCGACGTTCAACAGCTGTAAATCTAAAATATGGTTGTATATTGGTAAAATTGAGCTGGGGACGACTGAAGATTCTATCCTAAATCATTTGAGTAAGATTTTTCCTGACCGGTCTTTCGTTGTCGAAGCCCAGCCAATAAGAGCCAACTCAACCAGCATGGCCTTCAAAGTGGGTGGTGACGTTGATCTACATGATGAGCTTTATAAAAGTAGCACATGGCCGGAGGGAGTAACTGCCAGGCGTTTTTCCTTTTTTCGAAAAAAAAACTATAATGAACAATAAAGATTATAAAGCTGAAGAACTTACAACACTATTAAATTTTAATTTGCAGTCTTTGGGAAACAAAATTGACGACGTCAAGTATCTTTTAGAGTCACGAAAAGTTGACATAGCCTGTTTCACGGAACACTGGCTTACTTATGATAAATTCACGAGAATAAATATGGGTGACTATGTCGTAGCTAGTTCTTATTGTCGAAAATCTTCGAGACACGGTGGTTCCGCTGTTGTCCTCCGAGTTGGCCTACCTTTTGGGGAGCTCGTAGAGGTTGCGTCTCACTCGATAGAAAGAGTGATAGAGCTTTGTGGTGTGAGAATGCTGACACTTAAAATGATAATAATTTCAGTTTATAGACCACCATCTGGAAGTGTACCTGACTTCATTGCTGTCTTGACAAGAGTACTCGAAATATGTCGAGGGTCTTATCCAACGGATAGTGTGGTTTTTTCTGGCGACTTCAACATTGATGTTTCGAAAAATTCGAAGGAACAGGAACAACTTCTGGAGGCTTTCAAAATATATGGATTGGATCCAGCATTCACTGAACCTTCAAGGGTGACAAATGTGACTAAATCGTGCATAGACAACGTTTTTTCCGATATTGTTATAGCACCTAGAGAGAAATTTACCTTTGATCCACACATTTCAGATCATAAAGCCCAGATCTTCAAATTTCCAGTCAAGAAATCAACCAATCAGATTCCATATTATAAATTAAAAAGAAACTTCAACGAAAAAAACACTTCTCATTTCATTGGGAAGATCAAAGCTGAAGATTGGACGCTGTTGTACTCTGATGATGCAGCGGTTCAGTTTTCCAATTTCCACAGCCGTTTGCTTGATATCTTTCATAAGTGCTTTCCTGAAGAAAGAGTAAGAACTGAACGCAGAAAAAAGTATCAAAAGAATAGAGAATTAGAGAAATTGAGGAATAAAGTAGATGCAGCTGACACAATAGCAAAAGTGAGAAAGGATGAACAGAGTAGACTACTTTACGAATTCTTGAGGGGGTCCCTTAGGTCAAAAATCAGGGAAACAGTGAAGGAGAAGAATGCTCTTAGATTGGCGAAAGCAAGCAATAGATATAAGGCAATGTGGCAGCTGATACGACAGGAAACAAATACTCAACCAAGAAAGACATATAGTAATTTAACATCAGATGACATGAATAACTACTTGGTATCGATTGGGATGAAAATAGGTGATAATACCCAAATTTCACTGGATGGATCGAGGGGACTACTCGAGAATAAACACGAACAGAATTTGGAGTCCATGTTCATGTTTCCTGTCACAGAAGAAGAAATAATGCACCTCTGCAGAAAACTCAAAAGTAAGAATTCGCGGGATATTTATGGAATGTCAGTGGCGCTTTTCAAGCAGGCTTGCCCTTTTCTTGTGGTACCACTTTGTAGACTGTTCAATGATTGCATGTCACAAGAAATTTTTCCTGACGAGCTTAAAGTAGGACTAGTTAGTCCTATTTTCAAGAAAGGTGACCCAGACGAATTTGCAAACTACAGACCGATATCTGTGTTACCTGCTGTATCCAAAATTTTTGAGCTGATATTGAGGGACAGACTGCATGGGTTCTTTGAAAAACATTCCATAATTCATGAATCCCAACATGGTTTCAGACAAAATAGGTCCACAATAACAGCCCTGACGCAGGTCATTGAAACAATTGTTGAGGCGTATGAGAGAGGAAATGAAGTGGAGCTTACATGTATGGACCTGAGTAAAGCGTTTGATAGCGTAAACCATGAAATTTTACTGATGAAGCTTCATCATTATGGAGTGCGAGGTGGAGTGAATAACTTGCTCAGATCTTACCTTACGAAGAGAAGTCAGGCTGTGATATGGTGCGATGAAGTATCGGCTCTTGGAGTGTTGACGGCTGGAGTCCCGCAGGGGTCCATATTGGGACCACTGTTGTTCATCATTTATATGAATGATCTGTTTCGGAACGTCACCGTGAAGATGGTGGGCTACGCGGACGACACTGGCTATCTTAGCACCTCGAAATCTCGGGATAAACTTTTGAGGGAATCGATGGTGGCAGAAGGGGATGCTTCGTCGTGGTTTTCGATAAATGGTTTGCTCTCCAACAGTGAAAAAACTCAGAAATTGGTGTTCACCAACAGAGAAATAAATCAAAATTCTCTGACATACTTAGGACTAGAATTTCAGTCATCTCTGAGTTGGAGTAAACACATCGACACTCTCTGTAGAAAGCTGTCAACGGCATTATTCATGATACGACGTATCAAAGAAATAGCAGATTTGTTGACAGCTAAACAAGCTTATTATTCTGCCTTTCACAGTGTGGCAAGCTATGGAATTATTTTATGGGGTCATGCTGGGGATGCCGAAAGAATTCTTGTGAAACAAAAAAGAGCATTGAGGATATTATTTGACATGGGAAACACAGAAAGTTGCAGAAATATCTTCAAAAGGGAAGGCATACTCACGATTACTTCCATTTTCATACTTACATGTGTCAGTTATATCCATGCAAAGAGGGATAAGTTTCCAAAAAACTCAACATTTCACGATTATAATACACGTGATAAAGATAAATATGCCATACCCCGCCATCGAATGAAGAAGGAAGAACAAGGACACAATTTCATAGCTTTGAAACTTTATAATAAACTGCCAGACTTTTTAAAGACTCTGGGGAAGGCACAGTTCCACAAGAAAGTAAAAGAATTATTGCTTGAAAACACGATCTACTATATACACGAGTTCCTCGCCCGATCTTAGCGTTTATATAGTGTATTACTTTATTTGTTGATTTTATCTGTATGATAATATTATGTTTTGTATTTGTATCTACACATCTATTATTTTAGATATATTATTCCATGTTTTATTGACGTGTCATGTAACTTTTGATGACTAGAATTTGTACATGAAATCTTTGTACAAATAAATAGTAATAGTAATATATATATCTCAAAAAAGAATTCATAGAAAAATAGTCTATCATGAACATGGTGAGAAGGTGAATTTAACAATTCTGGTTTGATAAAAAGCTTTGATATTTTCTATTTGATTCTACCAAAAACAATTTTATGATAAGTTTTTCAGCATTTAGTGATTTTTTTTAGTCAACAATAATGATTCATAAATGTATATTATTATAGTCTTGGATTTCTGTTTTTTTTCAGTTACACCTATAATTTGTTATAATTTGTCATTTCAAACAGTAAAATTCATAAATCACAATGAAATTTTATTTAGGGTCCGATACATAATATTCATAACTGCAGCTTTGTAAAAAACAGCAATAATTTCTTCCTTCCTAAAAGAAACTTAGTAGAACTAATTATGCAGAGATCATTATGAGGTAATCAATATGAAAATAATATGCTTTCTTTGCGAATTTCTAATCGACTACAAAAAAAGAATCGACCATCTGTCTGGTGCAGCCGTCAGGAATATATTAAGATATATAATAATGTGAAACTCAAAAAGAATAATATTTTTCATTTTCATTGAAGGTGATTGTTATATCCTGAAACAGAGAGCAGAAAGGGAGTGTAAGACATATTGAAAGTATCAGAACTTTTGCTTGAAATGTGTAATATATTCGAATTATTTTTTCTTTATAGAATATTCTTTAATGTTTTATTGAGAAAATACTCAACATATGCATTTACATAATATTCGTTGAAAATATAGAGGTCGAGAATAAGGCAAAAAATTTGAAACAGAAGTAAAATATCAGAAAATCACATCGAATTACAATAAAATTTGTCTTGTATATTTTTGTACAATAAATGTTTATTTGAATTGTTATTATAAATATATTTCATTTAACTGATATTTGTTCCAATATTTTTTCATAAATTCGTATAGGCATTGCTTGAAATACATTTAGAACGATTTATTTTCTGCTTCTTGATTATTTTTTTTTGATTCGTCTATATTATAGAGATTATTTACTGTGAGTTCTTTGGATTAAGTCTATATTTCACAGGATTTTTAATTGAAATTCAATATTTAATATGAGTTTTGTAAGCCACGTTGAACTGTAGAGAGGTAACCAACTTTAACGCTTTATACGTACAGTTAGTTTTTAGTTGAAGTCATCATTTCAAAGAAACGAATAAGACATTTGCAAAAGCGCAACCCAGGAGGTTTTGGGTTTAATTGTCCCCCTCCACCAAACAAATCCAACTCTAAATATTAGTACTGAAATTATATATTTGACAAATATTCATGAGACGACTGTGTAAACTGTTGGATAGAATTTCTATTTATTAGTATTTTAATTGTATAATAATAATCGATATAAAATGTCAACAGAACTTGTGTTACCTACATTGCTACCGACTTTTACCTTTTTATGTATTTTATAAATAAAATAATAGTAGAACATGATATATAATTTCAAGTTATCATTACCTGAAAAAGGGGTAGGTACTAAAAGTATCAGAAGGAAGAAACAACAAAAGATAAAAATGTTTAATGAATTGATAAACGGATATTTTTGGTGAGATGAAAAAAAATGTTTTCAACAAGAATATTCATGAGGTTATTGAAGTAACTCATTTACAAACACATTGAAAATCCTATAAAATATGGAAAATAATCATAATTTTTTTTTTCCACTACTTACCTAAAAAAATATATATCGATTTTTACGAAAGATTGCTGGGTAAGAAATGAATTTGGGCTCAATACAAGGAACAGTTTCTGCTCTCAAAATTGCATCATACAATCTTTCATTGTTTTCATTGCCAAATCGATCGCACCTTCATATATTTCCGTTTGTTCTATTCGCTATCATCTATCGATGATTCATTCTAATTTAATCATTTTATCATTGACCTGATATATTTGTACCTTTCGAAGAATTTCAGCGATCAAATTTTTAAAAATAAAAGAATTTAACTTACGGTGTTGTTGTATATGTATTTATCAAACATAAATATTAGACAATTATTGGAGTATTTGAAAGACGAAGTAACCAAAGATTATGATTTACATAATGAGCAACCTATTAGAATTGCTTTATTTCTTTTGGTTAAATAATTTCTGTGTACATGTACAAGATTTTAATATTATATACCGAGGCATAAAGAATGAAAAAAAATAAATTTTGTAAGATCAACTTTTAACTATGGGGGGGGGGGGCAAACCAATAACGATAAATTACTCTAATTTCTTCATTTTCAATAGTATAAGTATTTTTTTATTTTTATTAAAATAGTTATTTCAAGAATAGCATCAATGTTTTAGTTACCAGATAGGGACAGCTACCCCTCGCTGGGTACGCTCATGGACGTAGGTAGGTAAAGCAATTTCGAAAAATTGTCAGCAATTTTTTTGTGTTTTCCCTGATTTTCGAGAGACCAAATCAAAGATTCAAATTTTTCGACTTTATTCATTGAAAAAAACTGATTTTTCTTCACAAATTCGCAGATTCATCTATTTCTTACAGAAACAACAAATGGTTTTTGTCGTAAGTAAACAAATTCAATTTCTTGTGTTTCAAATGGATGCACAACTTTCGAATGTTGAACATGTAGTTAATTACATCATCGGTCACTAAACTTGAATCCATTACCTAATCGAGTGAGTTTTGGTTCTGAAATCGTACTTGATGTCGTCTTCGATGACTTCGGTAACCGGTTTTACATCTTCTGCGTGTGCACTTCCATAATTTTGAACCTGAGGTAGAGAAACCTGTCGGAACAACTGACCCAGTCCGAGTATGCCGTGGAGGTCCACTTCCTGGTAGGCGTCGTCTGGCGGAGTTGTCTTCAATTTACCGTACTTTGGGCGTTTTTTGTTTACCTTCGATAGATCGTAATAGAAATTATCCTCGATAATGGGACTTGGGTGGTGGAATTTGAACGTGACATGGGACCGTGGTGGATAGGTGAGACCGTGGTTGTCGGCATCTTCTACATGGATTACGAGACCTTCTCTTGGGATCCTGAAAAAAGTTGGATTAGCAGGATTCATATGAGTGTTTATTGCTGCTTTGAGTCACTTTAATGGTCGAAGCTTCCATAGGTGTATTGTTCGAATGAAGTCTTTGAGAAATATATACGTTATGAATAAAACGATTTGAATATTTGTTTCTTCACCGAAATTATGAGTTATCTTCAAGGTTTCAGGTTTTAGGTGCATAGGTTAGGATCAAAACCATATTTCGGCCAATGGACGAGAAATCTACAGGTTCTATCTCAACCAGAATGTATATTTTGCATTTATCAGAATTTGGGATGTGCATTCCTCCGGTCTACCGGAACCGAAATCGAAATCGGAGTTTTCATTTATGATTAATTGAAATCGGATCCAATTCTGGAACTGGAATTGGAATTGAAATCGGAGGCAAATGGGGGATGTTCAAAAATAATGCGAGCACAAACATTATTTTGTCTCTTTAATTTCACGACGAAATAATCCAGATTGATCAATTGAAATAATGTGGAATTTACAAAAAAAAAATCACAAATTTTATTCAATTTTAAACATTATTTATACCTTGAAAGAGAAAGGTTATCGGGTATGTAGTCAAACTTGAACAATTTTAACTTTTTATTGCTTCAGCCAAGCTTTCGGACAATAACTTGTCCTTCTTCAGGGCTAATGAAAATTACATAAAGTTGTAAAAAACACACAGAAATAAATATTATATACCTATGGACATTGAAATATTTTTAACATTTAAGACTCACATTGATGTAAGTTCTGATGTATTGATTTCTGTGTGTTTTTTACAACTTTATGTAATTTTCAGTAACCCTGAAGAAGGACAAGTTATTGTCCGAAAGCTTGGCTGAAGCAATAAAGAGCTAAAATTGTTCAAGTTTGACTACATACCCGATAACCTTTCTGTTTCAAATTATAAATTGTTAGTCGAGATTTACAAGTAATTATTTATACCTATCTACCTACTTTTAAACTAGTAGGTACATTATACCTGATGAATAAAAATTTCGCAGTCCAATCTAGTTCGCAATGGGTCAAAGATTAGGCCAGCACCACTGAATAGTTGTTCACTTGCTACTGAGCTTGGTAGATAATATGACAAATATTGGGAGGCGATCGAGCTCAGGGAATAGGTAGGACGACAATTTTTTTAAAACTATGTTATAATATTCAGAAACGAATATTATTCACCAGGAAAAACATCTTTCCGCATATAGTAAAGTTTTAGTAGGCAATAATAACATTTAAGTTTTCAGATTAAAAATTCGCACCAAAACCGGTGAAGGTGTCATGGCGTCGCTAGTAACGTCAGCGTATCCTAACTAGTAATACGTGACGTCATTCTCTCTGATTGGTGTTCAACATATCTTGGCGGACATTCAAATTTTGTAATTTTATTTTATGAAAATAATGATTTATCTCGCGATAAGAAAATAAATTCTTGTTTCGTATACTTTGACACAAGTTTCATCGAATTATTACAAAAGTTTAGAGATTTTCAATAACTGTCATCTTGTCTTTTGTATTTTGAATTCATTTTCCACCATAATAATGGATCTTGAATAATGAGAAAACGATTTTCTGAATTGTATTCATCTAGTAGTCCTTTCAATATGAGAACTTCGTTCAAAAACACCATATTCCTCTGATATTTGGTATTATCGTAAGAAATTGCACAAGTGCATCAAAATTACCGATAATTTTGCATGGCAGCGTGTTGTCATAAAAACTGTATGAGTTCATTTTCATTTTTGGAGAAAGAGCCCTCCACTTCCAGTGTCGGGCTCTTTCTCCAAAAATGAAAATGACCGAATGCAGCCTTTCAAAGAAAACACGCTGGAAGGCGAAATTATCCGATCATTTTGATGCACGAGTGTAATTCGGGGGAATATTTCCCGAATAAACTGTTACATCACTTGTCAAACTGATGTAGAATGGAATTGCCATAGATTCGAACTGTGTAAGATGCATAGAAACTATGCATCTATGAACAGAACAATTATCGCAGTGCTGTTTCGCTTCCTACAATGCAATTATCGCTATATTTTTTATAATTGTTCTCCATATACATAGAATTTTTGACAGGGGGGAAATATTCATCTTCATCGTCGCTATTCAAGCATATATATATTCGATAAAATTATTTGGACACTTTTATTAATATTGCTAGATTGACCAGCTATTGGTGAAGTCAACCTTTGCCGTTTTGTTGCAGGACCGTCAATATTTCTAGCCTCATTTGAAGATTTATTTCCATCATCAAGTAAACTGATAAATTTGAATTCAACTCAACCTGTTCTTCAATTTCTTCGATGAAAAATTTTGTTTTATACCAAGGATTCAGATATGTGGCTATTGCAAATAACAAGTTCAAAGTGAGGTCTCCGAATCTTGAATTCAATTCGTCGAAGGTACATTTTATAAGACTTTCAAATCTTTCATTTATTTTTTATTTGTAATGTTAACTTCAATGTATGTTCTAATGGAATTACTGATGAATTGCGATCGCTCAGACTCCAGGTATTCTGCTCAAAAAGATTAAGTTTGGTTCAAGGACTCCGACTTCAGTATCTTCTTAACCTCCGATTCAAAAGTGTCGGAATTCCAATCAGAAGTGTAATTTCAGTCGCAATCGAATCTGCGTATTGCGTAACATCCCGAATCAAAATGTATTCTTACTATTCCAAGTCAGCCTGAAATAATTTTGACAATCGCTACATTGCTAGAAGGCGTCAAATACAACAAGAAACAATGCACTGCACGTTTTCTATGGGAAATGGCTTTCTGTGAATTTGGCTGAATTTTTGATATGTTGTAGTTCTTGATAAACTGATCAGAAGTGCCCTTTGCCACAAAGCTCAAAAATGGACAGTTTTCGAGATATGGAGCTTTGAAAATGGATTTTTTGCAATTTTCGGGGTTTTTGCTCATCAATCGGGTGCTCTCATTTCTGGTTGGGATGGAATTTGGATGTTCGGCGGCCAGAACCCGACTGAGCAATAATCTTTCTTGGTTATATTAGGCACCGCTATCGATAATTTTTTATACACTGCTCCACATTGGCTATGAAATGAGATACAAAGTCCAAGATCTTCCATACATCTTTTCATGCCACAAGATAACGCCAGAATAATTCACATGACCGGGAAACGACATATTGTAAGATTTTTTTAAAAGAGACCATAATAACCGAATCCTCATATATCTGATGTCCAATAATATCAAATATGTTAGTCAAAATGTTCATAACCAGGCACCGCGAGCTGTAATGGGGGAAAATGGGAAAATCATAATCATATATCCTCAGGGATAACAATTTTGATCACTATTGATGTCATTTACATATGATATGTGATTACATATGATATGTTTCTCACAAATCTCGATAATCTGACAATGAAGTGCCAAGACATTTTCCTCAGAATGTCTCGAAATTGATGATAGCATCTCACAGACAAACGAATCCGTGAAAATTTCTGCAGTTTTGATGCAATATAGTACTATCCGGGTAGAATATAGAAGCCCAAGTGTTGGAAGCTTACTATGAATGGAACTTCCGCTCGTTTATTTATGCGTCACTTCAGTCCTTGGGGACCACATATATGAGAATATTATTAATATGAGATTTGATTGATAACAGATTAATACAGTGTTGTCCAACGAAAACTTAACACCTCGATTTTCCGGATTTAAAATGAAAATGTGGAAAATCGCTCGGACCCGTCTATTTAACGCTCTTCGCATCCCCGCAATTGAAACCCTCCAACGGGGTTGAGTACAACCCCTTGATTTTGAATAGGGATGAGGGGGGCTTTGTATCATTGGACGATACAACTTTACTATCTAGTTCAGAATATTCTCACTGCCTTGGAGCGAAATAACGATATTGTTCATTTTTGAGAATTTTTTCTTGGAAAACTGGAGGTGTGCCAAAAAAATAAAAACGCTCCAGTAATGTAAACTTATGGTAGAACCTGAAGCAGAGAGCGAATTTTTGAAAACGGAATTTACAGGGTGTTTTTCAACCTTCAAATTTAATCTGAACTTATCATAATTCCCACCCTATATTTTTGAGGAATTATTGGAAGTAGACAATCATATTGTTCTAAACTGAAAATTCATCAATATTGATAAAATCTTACCAAAGTTATGAATAAAAGAACAATCGGTCGAATCGGACAAATCACCCTGTATAATATTTTATATAATCAATATTTGAAATGATAAAAAATGATATCGTTTTGAAGAACTATAAGACTTTCCTTGATATGTTTTCTACAATGAGATCATTAGGAACGTTGATTTAATTGGACGAAAGTTGTTAGATCTGGGAAATAGATCATTATACACGAATGATCGGATAGGCCATTCACCTTTTATATTTTCTTGTTTCTATATTTATTACAACAGCAGGTAACTAATGTCTACAAGGTGATTGATGGAAAAATTAATAGTTTAAACAGTGTTGAATCATTCAATTTTTTTACGTCATGTGAAAGTGAAATTGAAGTTACATTGAATGTTCAAAATAATAAAAACATGAATGAAAACATTTGGATTCGAAAAATCTTCTGTAATGAGTAATAAGCGTTATATTAAGTGTTTTACGACAATTACATTATGCAACAGGACTTTTTTTGAGCGCTTCTTCCTCGAACAGAACATTCAAATCTGCCCGGATGTCCAGAACATCAATAATAATTCAACAATAATTGTTGAATGAGGAAACCTAGAAACTTCAAATTTTCAAGGAAGGTTCGGATCTCTCTTATTGCGGTTGAGTTCGTTAATGGGCAAAATCCAAATAGGGGTTTCCTGAATATGGCCAATCGAAATGTCATATTTCCGATATAATTTCAAAACTACCTATTCGATAACGGTTTTAAGTTAAATGCTAATTTTGTTTTTGATAGAATACTGAGTTTTGGAATAAACAGGAAAAGAGAAATCCGTAGTTAATGGTACCACAAATAGCGAATGAAGATCAATGAAGCAAAGAACCAGGTAATCATGTTAAGATATAAAAGAAAGAAAACTGAACCTACAACGAAAATTAAGATCAACAACCAAGTGATAACAAGTGTCAACTCGTGGGATAATCATGGACGAAGACTTTACTTTTAAAAATCATAGGAGTAGAAGAAGCAGGAAGAAAGGCATATTACATTATGAAATTCTACGTATGTCATTGTTGTTTCTGCATTCATCGTTCGACCCTCACAGTAAATATCAAAATATATTTGAAAATTTTAAGACCAATCGACTACACAGAAAAGGATATCTTATCGGCGGAAGTGGAAGCAGAATTGTGAAGTATGTGCGCTGGACAACCGATAGCTTCCATGTCTTCGGACAAAATCTCTTTCAATTAAAGAAACTGGCATTTATTTTCCTCTAAAGTTTTATCCGCGTTAAAGACAAAAATATTTTGTATGGAAATATTAAGGTCCTCTAAGAATTTGATACAAAATGAAGTCATTGTATGAGACGATTTATCTGACTATGTGTCCTATTTTAATAATTTTATTTTCATTACTTTAGTTTCTTAAAAATAATGTATGAGCAACGGAAACAGCAACAAAGAAACAACTTTAATTACTTTAACAATATTGCAACTCACTGTATTCGGTATGATTTTATCGATCATAGTGATGATATTATTATTATTATTATTAAGCATCGATTAAAGTTTAGGCAATGCCTATAAACTGACAGAAAAAAATATTTCTTTTAAAGAGGAGAACGAGGTAAAGTGCTTGAAAAGCCAAAAATAACACTATCAAATTACACACTTTCACTTGAATGCCAAGGTGTTGAAGACTGGAGCGAGAAGGAATTCGTGACCAATTGTAGATGTGCTGTCGTACCTCGGGATTCACGGGTGAAGCCAGGATTCGGCAGGCTTATTTAGTTTTTTAGCTGTTTGGTATCTGATATATTAGTGATAACAGGAGTACCAGATAGATATTTCCCTAATTCTGTAGAGGCGGCAATGAATACTAAAATTCCAGTTAGGTTTGAGGCATTTTAACTGCAATAATTGTTGGTGATATTTGGTATTAAGATATGGACTGCATAGTTTTTACATTATTTGTGAAACACTTAAACGTTATAATATGTTTATTCTTCAATTACGCGGGAACTTACCTTTCCCCAAAGAGTGCTGTAATTGCATCAGGGATGTATAAGAAGAGGAGTACCTAAAAAAAAGCAAGTATATATTGCTTCTTTAGTATATCCTTCGAAGATCATGTTAATTCGATTCCTTAGTAGGTACCCACTTAATATTTAAGTCAGAAGTTATTGAACGTTTGTTGATCAATGCGCCAATATTGCCCTTGAAAACCACAGAGCTGTATATAGGAATGTGATCTTAATTGAGAGGGTTCTTAAATTTTTGTTAACCGAATTTTATGTGAATTGCTTTTTCTGAGTTCAGTATCTGAGAAAGACTTCGATATGAATATTGACCAAATATTCAGGTTCACTTTATTTTGACGAAGTTATTACGAACAGTCGTGTTCCAAATAATGAAATACACTTAATTTCAAAATGATCAAAGTGAATAGAATAACATTGCAGTCTTCATATGGAAGTTTGAGCTTTGTCTCATGATGAAGTGTGTTAAAAAAAAGCTCCCCCGTGACAATGCTCGCACATTGCCGTGACCAGGATTCGAACCTGGGTTACTACGGCCACAACGTAGGGTCCTAACCACTAGACGATCACGGCTACTGGAGCTGTTGGTGACTCGAGAGTTTGAAATACACTTGAGAGGAACTTCTAAAGGTTGCCATACACAATCTGTTTCTGTCCGAGGCTATATTAACCACTGTACTAGTTAGTAATTTTCATGATACAGGATGAATTTTTCATATGATTTTAGTTTTCGAAACATTGCACTATTCGAATAATTCTTAAGCAATATTTTGAAAAGAAAACTGACAGGTTGGAATTTAGAAAACGTAAGCTTTTTCATTTCAATCAAATTAAAGTAAGTGATTAAATGCTTACAATAATATGCATCTTACCATTTTAGTCGATGTCTATTTCATAAAATGAGATTATTTATGATACGTGAGACCGAAAATTGAAAATTTTGAAGGTAATATCATTCTCAAATTCAACAAATAATTTCCGCACTAGTGCGGGGAAGCGACACTTTCCGAATTGAAAACAATGCGGGGAAAGTGGTTATTTAGGACCGGTTGTGGAAAAAAATCTTTTCCAATAGCTCCTATTTTAGCTGTTTGTATTTATTTTTTCAGGAATACCAGTATAGTAGGTATTCACTGCATCAATCACCTAAAAAAATATTATGGCATGGTAAAAAATATTTAAAAAGAGTAATATATAGAAGAGTATGCTTCATCATATTCATATGGTATAGTACAAACTTAAAAAATATACAGGGTTAGAACTATTTAGAGGGCCACTACAGGGATAGCGAAAACCGTAAAAAAACAGGATGGCTCATATTATGAAAAAGTCGAGTTATTTATATCTCGAAAAAACTAAAAATCGGATTTTCTTTCTTTCTCTATAACTCATTTGTTTCTGAAGATGATTTCACGAAATTCGGTTTGTAGTCATTATCCAATTTAGAGATTCTAATGGATTCCTCAGATTTGTTTGTTTTTCATTGTTTCAGATACACGATAGTTCCTTATAGACGGCATGTTATTGCTCTTTATGAGATGATAAAGAAAAAAAATACGAATTCAACAATGTATCACACTCTTCGAAAATATCGAGTCTAGCTATTTGAATTGGAACTTCCTTTTTGTTTTTTTGTTCAAGCTGGAGCCAGTTGTACGCTATGTAGAGCATGATAATGTAATTGATAGGACGTTACTTATCAAACAGGATTAAGGTTTTTACAAAAATCAAGTGGTGGTTTCATATAACAACTGAACAAAGTAACAAATTATTTGATAATTCTGGCACCAGCCTACTACTCAAACAAAAAACAAAGAAGAAGTTCAAATTTGCGTAGCTAGAGTGTGATACATTGTTGAATTTTTTCTTCATCATCCCTTGAGGAGAACTAATATGGCATCCATAAGAGAAAAAAATGACTATCGCGTCTCTGAAACAATGGAAAACAGAAGAAATCTGACGACACCACTAGAATCTCTATATTGGATAATGACTACAAATCGAATTTCGTGAAATCATCTTCAGAAACAAATGAGTTAATAAAAAAAAACAAAATCTCGATTTATAGTTTTTTCGAGATATAAATAACGCAACTTTTTCATAATTTAAGCCACCCTGTATTTCTTACGGTTGTTCGGTAGTGCCCCTCTAAATAGGTCTAACCCTTGTATATAAATATTGTTATAATAGGTACAGAAATGAAACTAGTTTGTTTTCAATAGATAATAATAATTGCTATAAGTATTTCCTAAGAGTGAATCGTACTTCGTCTTACCTGATAGATATGCAAATAACTTTTCATGTTGGCTGTTCTCTACTGAGGATGCACTACTTGCACACCACGCTTTTATGTTATTATTTTCGATGAAAGTAGGTACGCTCATCGCTAACGAATAAATTCGCTTCCAGCAATTTTATTCTTCTACATGCGTGCAATTTGAGGATATTTCATTTGAAAATAATCATCATTACTGTCGACGTCCGCTGAGGCAAACAGGAACTTCTCATTGGTGTCTTCAGCAATACCAGGCGGCATTTGTATGGATATTTTAATATCCTCAGGCAGTATTGCGTGAATAATTACGACACGTCTTCATTGATAGAGCAAATAGCTCTTTCAATTAGGAAAGCTTATTAGAATTGTATTTCTCTATTTCAGTATTGTAATGAGCTCAATACAGTTCTAGAAACAGTGCTGTAATGAACTCATTACAGCATTGTTTTCAGTTATATTTTTCGTTTAGTGGTTGTCTACACAGACTTCCAATCCTATCAAAATTCAACACACGTCAAATTGTCAATATAATATAATTTTGATTTGGTGAAATGATTTGCGACATTATATTCGCAATTTCTCTTAATTCTGTTGGTGTTAAATCGATTTCTTCAGACATAATTGACGAGTTTAATGCGTAATTATAAATTATTTCAAAATTCGAAACGTACGATTCAAATCGAAATTCCCTAATCTGTCAATTTTCGTAGCAGTCACACCAACTGCCGAGATACAATACAAATGTCACTAGGATGTATCATCTGAATTTGTCATTGAATATCTACAATATTTCATAAAACTTGACTGAAATAGAAAAAATATCGTCTAATACTCGTTGCAGAAGGCAATTCCAACACTCATGCATTCCAAACTCGCTCATCGTCGCTCGTTTTCGAATTTCGCATTCGTGTTGGAGTAAGAGCCCATTCTGCAACTTGTTTCAGAATATACTTTTATCTAATTCTGTGGTTATTCCGTTCATTCTTCCACATCTTGTAGAACAGAATAGTGCGAGAATATATCAGAAACGCACAGTTTTCATGGTTATATTTTATTATTCTATGTTGGTACTCCGAACTTTCCGCCACGGCTTTATCTGTCAATTCATCAATTTGCCTTAAAGAAATCAGTTCTGCCAACCAACATTTTTCAATGCAAGTATCACTAAATGATATTTATGAAAATATTTCATTAATTTCAATAAGAATGCAATGAATTAGAGAAAATAATGTATAATACTCGTACAGAAGGCTCATTCTACCACTCGTTCATTCAAAAACTTGCCACTTCGTGGCTCGTTGGGGAGCCTACAAAACGGGTAGATAAAGGAAAATAATAATCCTCGGTCATAGACGTGCTCGTAGTGCAATAAAAGTAATCATCTTGAAAGCGATAATAAACTCATAAACCGTAAAAGGGTCTGATTTGTTGCTGCCGTGTCGATTCTGAAGAAAAGTAAAAAGAGAAACTCGTTCATTTTAATGGAAGAATTTTCGATTCTGAGAAAATTCTGAAATTTTATATTTTGGAAATCTTGGGGGGGGGGTGTTAATTACCACCAGTCCCCCCACACAATATGTAAAAATTGGACACTTTTGAAGAGAAGTTCTATTTCTATACTTACTAAATAGGTAAAAAATAATGTTGGTGTTTGAGGGACGATTTTCATGAGAAACTCATTGGCGAAAACCGCATGTCCATAGCTATCACCATTATAGCTACCAGGTGTCTTTCGAAAATTTTCATTTTCGAAATATTGCTATAAATTTTCTCCGGTTGAGAATTGTTTATTTCTGTGAAATCATTCTTTTTTTTACGAAGGATTCAATGACGAATTGAATTTTGAGCAAACTGATATTTTATGAGATATCACAAAAATTTTTTTTCAGATGGGATATCACGTATATTTCCACATATTTCGATAGGTTTCAAAATCATTATTTCGAAAATACACTTTACTTCATATTTTTCTGAAATTTCTGAAAACATGTTTAATTTCTGCCTTTCCTCAGAAAGCTACAGGGTGAGTTTGCATATTCATGGAAATAATGAAACCATCATCAGAACCAAACCTGTTGGCGGAATTTATTGAAACTTGGGATGTTATTGACACATGCCAAGGTCGATTCCGAGAGATATTAATCATTTCATTATTCCAGGGCCGGACTCAATTTCTAATTTAAAGTGTTCAGGTTGAAAATATCACTTTGTATTTCAAATTTAAAATCATTGTTTATATTTTCAAAAAAAGCATGAATTCAGCTTCAAAACGCGATATCACTCGAAGTTGTCACATCTAACATTTTAATAACCTTTTGTTATGAATTTTTGAAATTAGACCAAGTTCGAAAAATTTCGAAGCAAAAATAAGAAGAGGGGAGCACTGGACGACGACTTCCAGGAAAATATAATTTTACCTTTTTTGTAATGATTTTTGGTAGGATTTTGTTACGAATATTTAAAAAATATATCAGTGCTATGTATATAGTACCTACATATCATCGATTTCTGGTGAAAAACGAAAAGTTACCAAATTTTTATTTTTTTCATAAGTAAATTAAAACTATTTGCTTTATTCCATGTAGATTATTGTTTGAGGAAATTATGTGAAAACTCCATAAAAATCGGTGATTTGTAAGAAGAAATATCTCTAATTTTGTTTCAAATTGAGCACGTGGTCGTGGTGGGGTTCCCTCTTAATGTAATTATTTCTTCTAGGTGTAACAATTCTATTGTCATTGATTATATTGAACCAAAATTTTCATCGAATGTAATGGTTTCACGCTGATTGATTCAATCAGTGAAGAAGTAATGAATCAACATGAAATAATTAAATTCCTCAACAAGCCTTATTAATTTGAGATCATTCGTGTTTTTGAAATCTAATTCGTAGGATCATGCAGAAAATTTAAAATACTTCTGCACTCTGTTGAACATGAGAAATTTTATTCAGTCAAGAATTAGTTTCGGTGGATTATTTCTCCGTCATTTCGCTCCACATCTCTAGGCAATTTGAATATATCATTATCATTTTTCGAATGATGAAAAAACACTTCAATAAATTTATAAATAAATAAAATAATTGTAAGTACATATCGGAATAAAAATTTCAATTCTATAGTTTCAGATGGATAAATCAGTTTCATGAATTATATCGCAATTGCTTTTTCTAAATAATAAAACAATATACACTGTGTCCGTAAAGTATGGAACAAATTCATTTTTAGCTAAAAAGACCATTTTAAGAAATAATCCTGAAACACGTCGATTTTATTTTAATTTACCGTATTTTAAAATAATAAACTAATATACAGGGTGAATTACTTTCAAGTAATGACGTCTCCGTCATTTCTTTCAAATAGAACACCCCCATTTTGCTCAATTTCCCGATTAGTCTAGCTGAGCTGATTCCAAAAATGTATCACATGTTGATTCCAATTGGTACAGGGTGGACAAAAATACAATAGTTTTGTGTGTGCTCATAAACTAACGAGTAACATTCTTCATTAGTTAAATTAACAATATTATCCAAAATATTTATTGTCTAGCGGCAATTGGTTTGAATTCAACACCCTGTAGTTTTAAGATTAATAAAAATGAGATGGTTCCAATATGATTAAATAAAAATGAACAGTTCCAAACATGTTTGATACTTGTGGTCTAGCAGACAGAATAATAAATTTAAAAAAAACATAGTCGTCTAGTTTTTTATGAAATGTCATTATTTGTTTCTTGCCACTAGACAATAAGTGTTTTTGATAATATTGTTAATTTAACTAATAAAGAATGTTACGCGTTACTTTATGAGCACACACAAAACTATTGTATTTTGTTCACCCTGTACCAATTGGAATCAACATGTGATACATTTTTGAAATCAGCTCAGCTGGAATAATCGTAAAATTGAAAAAAAAAGGGGTGTTCCTTAAAAAAAAAATGACGGTGACGTCATTACTCGAAAGTAATTCACCCTGTATATTAGATTATTATTTCGAAATACGCTATATTAAAATCAAAAATCGACTTGTTTCAGGATTATTTCTTAAAATGGTCTGTTTAGCTAAAAATGAATTTGTTCCATACTTTACGGACACATTTGATGCTATCAGTATTTAACGGAACTATTTCAGTTTGATTATAAAAACTTTTTTTCACATTTATCCACTTTGTTGATACATATACTGGAAAAAGTCATCAAAATATTCATCTTGATTAGTTATTTAGTTAAGTGAATGTTCCAAAACAAATTCAGCGAAGGCTCTATATTTTATCGAGAAGAAGTATGTATGAAAGGTGAAATGAAATGAAATGAAATGATTTATTGATCCTCTTTGACACAAAGTGTATAGGATAAGTCTAGTGAACTTGATGTAAAAATAATTTTCTTTTGGAACAGTATCAGTTTGAAAACATAATCAGAATATTGCTCATTTTGACCCTTACTTCGAGAAAAACGCATTAGTAATAGTGAAGTAGATACTCTTTTCCTGAACACCAAAATTCCTAGGTCCTCCCAAATGACGAGCATTTTGGCACAAACCTCAAATTGAAATACCTAAACGGATGGCAAATACAAAAATTATGTCCCCCTCAAAAGTAATATTTATATGTTTGGGCAACTTTCTGTAACTTTTTATAATGAAATGCCTTTCAATCAGGTATCCATTTGAATGACTCGGTGTTGACTATAATATGTAAAAATTAATGTTATCGGGTGAAAAATTGACAAATGTATTGAGAGAGATATGAATTCAGGAAATTAAAATGGCAACTCACTATCCTGAAGATCATCGCAAAACGAACAAATTTCCATGTTCCCGAAATCTACACTTATTGCACAGCCAAACATATCGAACGAAAAGTTCATACAAGTTCTGAATCGTCGTCTGTTCATACTGGAGTCATATAATTAAACGAAAACCCTTCATGCACTTCCAACATTCCATTAGAAAGGAAAAGTTGAGAGGACAAGAAAAATTGAGACGAATGTGATCATTTTGAAATGATCCACGGTGAAGGTGCCACTGTTAAGCTTGCTGGACGGACGTAGAAAGTCATTTTTTTGTTCTAGATTGTTTAATTCTTGGCCATTAAGGATATTTCTACGAAGCAGTCGAGAGAACACACCTACCTCAGTTATAAATCGATTCATCTAGTCATGGTTTTTTGAATTCGGACGAATTTCAGAGCCAGAAGCAGCACTAAGTAATAGAAAATGAATATCTATTTGTCTTTGACATCTCACTGCGTTGCATGCCTAAGCGGAGGAAATGGCGAGACAGAACTTTCGATGTCGATAACTTTCCCTTGATGGGGGTCCAGTGAACTTGTAACTTCACAGGGAATGAGCAACTACAAGATGCACGACGTGAACATTTGTGGACTTAGAGACTCACATAAAACAATCCAGCAATTATTTAGAAGGGGATATTTTGTGATTGTGCATTCGTGGGATTACTATCATCTCATTAAGAGAAGTTGCTACCCCCTCAAGAATCTTGGATGGCAATATAGGTCGAGTGACATATAACAGGCCAATAGAATACTTTATCTACTCCCATTGAATTATATATTCATTATTCAACTGCTTTTGAGCAATTAATAGTATCTATATTAACAAACAGCGTGAGTTATAATAACTCACTACTATAACTCACTATAATAAATCGGAAAAGATGGATCTGTGCTTCCATTCGATTGGCCGAAAGGGAACATTTCATTATTGTTATTGAGGGGAGGAATGTCACTTTGATAATTTTGACGTTTATAGGTAAGTTTTGGTGTTTGTCAATAAAGTTCTTTCTCAATTCTTGTATTTTAGTATTTATTGTAATAGTAGTAGATAAAGTATAGTATTCAACTTGCGGTAATGGTCATAACTCACTTGTTGAATTACAGCACTCGCGTGAGTTATGACCTACATTACCTCTCGTTGAATAATATACTATTACTATTCTAATTTCCAAGCACTTCTAACTTACGGAATCATTGCTTGGGGAGGGTGAACTGGTGTTGATAAAATATTCATTATTCAAAAATCAGCTATACGAGTAATTTATGGTCTATCTTACAGGCAGTCTTGTCATGGTCATTTATTCAAAAGGAACAAAGTTTTGGCACTTACGGGCCTTTTCATCTCCATGTGTCTCTTATTTTTCTATAAAAATAGAGAGATTTATTTCAGTTCATATAAGAACATATAAATAGAACCAGTCACATGTTCCCTTTGCATTATCCAAAACATAATCTAACGCTAACTGAGAAAAATGCAGAGTATATGTGCGTTATCATTTTTAAAAAAATTCCTATGGTCATTCAAACCATGAAAAGCTTCAAGTCCTTCAAATCTAATTTGAAATAATTTATGATAGAAAGAGAACCCTACAGCATTAAGGAGTTCCTCTCATCTTAGATCTGAGTGCTCTCTATTTACTTGTAGGTTAGGATTTTTACTTTGTTTTATTTGACGTTATCTCTATCACTTGAGGTAAATGTTTATGAGAATAAATACCTAAAGCTATCTATCTATCAAAGCCCCCGGTCTACCATACTAAAACACATTTTTTGTCAAAATTACGAAATTGAGATCTGGAGAGTATATGAAGATAGATAGAGATATGAAGATAAAAGGGGCCGTTTTTAACGATTTCATCCTTCAAAAGATCCAATAACGCTTTATAATAATCGCTGTTGATGGTCTGGCCCTTTTGGAGGTTATCAATGAATATTATACCTTGCGCATCCCAGAATACTGATGCCTTAACCTTGCCAGCTGACTGTTGTGTTTTTCCTCGACTTGGATTCGGTTCATCGTGTGCAGTCCACTCAGCCGACTGTCTATTGGACTCCGGAGTGAAATGATGTTTCATCCATTGTCACATATCGTGGCAAAAATTCAGGTTTATTGCACTTAAACAGCTTCAAACACTGCTCAGAATTATTGATACGTTATTACTTTTAATCGATTATGAGCTCGAAGTGAAATGATGGAGCCATGTTTCATTCATTGCCACATATCGACGCAAAAATTCATGTTTATTGCAATTAAACAGCTTCAAACGCTGCTCAACACGTTGTTAGGACTTTTGATCGATTGTGAGCTCGCGCTGCTCCGATTTTGCACACAGCTTACTCATGTACAAATAATCGTGAATGATATGATGTATACGTTCAGATGATATCCTCACAATACAATGTCTACTATCTCGATCTCAGAGGAAAGAAAAGATAGAGGTGCCCTTAGAAGTAAATAGCGTTGTATCTAAGTATATATAAAACCGCTTGCACATATACGTCAAACTTTAAACGTAAAATCACAGCCCAAACGGGACCATCTAGAGCAAAAATGACAAGAATAAGACCCCCTTCAAAATCGTCTGGAGATCCCGGGAAAAATCCCAAACCTTCGATTCTCCCCGCGGTTTTCGAGTATACGGGGTGTTTCGGATCATTTTGACATTTCAAGTCCCATATTTCTGTGGTATCTGTGGACAATTTGGCTGTCAGTGTCATGTTAATAATAAATATTCCATTTCGATATATGAAAGTTCTTGAAAAAGTTTGCAGTTTCCAAAATTGTTATTCATTATTTAAATAAATGCCGACAGATAAAATGCAAAGTCTACGGCGAATCAAAAATTCGATAGATATTTGTCAAAATTTGGAAATGAACATTTATATCATCGAATGCATTTTCCTCAATTCAGGTTTGTTTGAAGGGTTTGTATTATTTGGAATTAATTGGATGAATGTTACTTTATTTCAGGAATTTTTCGTTTATTTTCCACAATCTATAAAACTACATTTCCTTTCGTGAGAATTTGAATTTATTGCGACAGAAGATGGAACTACCAAAGAGAACAGAAGCTTCATTCATCAATTCAGTCTTGGATTGGAGTAAAAGTTATGCTACTATGAAACAGTATTAAACAGATAGAAAGACTCCTTATAGATAATTCACAATTGGCTTTATTACTGGAAAAAAAAGAGCCAAGTTAGTCAGATAACAGTCAAAAGTTTCCATGAGTTTTTTGAATAACTAAAATATACACTTTTATGACAGAGGAGTGCAAAAATATAAGTGATCCCGTTTTTGAAGAATTTGAGTGCAGTGCTGTTGAATTTATAATGAATAAGTCAACTCTTTCATACTAATAATTTCAACTATATATACCCTGTTATATTATATTCCGCTCAACTGAAACATGTATTAATAAGCCTTGGAAATTAGAGACTCTCAAACTTATCACCTGATTTCTCAAAAAGGTTTCACCAAGATAAGATATTGTAGGTATAATTGCTTATGAGGTAACATAGGCCATGGGTATTTTAAAGGCAAGTCTATTCATTATGTCTTTTTTTAGTTGGTTTATTATAGCTATACTGAATATTTCTAAAAATAACATTCACTTTAGATGTGAATTAATTAAATTTGGACTTATGCATCATATCATATATGACTATGAAATTGAGAAAGACATATTTTTCTAAATTCCATTATAAGTCTTTCGAATAGTACTTTGAAGATATTGATTTCAATGACGTATGGAATATATCAGTTGAAATACTAGTCAAAATGTTACGACAGAAATAAATTTTGAAGGATCATTCAGTATATGAAGAATTTAACATGGCAGTCACTTTCGAAATTGGTATCAATTTTCCAGCAATTCAATGAAGGTATAAAATACTTTAAAAAGCAACTATTTATTGAAAATTTCCATGTCATGAATGAATGATCAAATTTGTATAAAAATGTTGATACCTACCTATTTGTTCACTAAAGTTTCCAATCTTTTAATCGTTATAGGAAAAGGTGCTATATGGCCATTTCAAAAATGCTATCCTACTGATTTATTCATTGCTTTTCATTTTGGTAAGAATTAAATTATTCATTGATTCAGATCCAAAGTTAACATTTGAAAAAATCAAGTCAATGTAGTTATTGACCCATATGGGTCAATAGTATTGGCCGATACAATTTTAGTACCAATTTCAAATACTCAGTTCCTTTTGACTGAAGTAAAAATTGAACAATTATCTTTGTATCTTGAAATGAATTTTGCACTTTTCCAGTGTTCAACAATGAGATCATTATTAAATTGACTCAAGAAATTAACAGAGTATGCTATATCAGGACTAGTTAATACTGCTGAAGATATTAATAAACCTATTAATTTCTTATATGGTTCATCATTACAACTCTCTTTTGTTGAATCAAAATTCAATTTAGTTTTCACATGTTCACAATCAGACATGTTGAATTATTGCAATACATATTTGAAGAATATAATCGATAGCTTTACTACCTTTTCCATAATTTCTAGTAATATTCATCCCTAATCATTTTTTAGCTTCCCCTAATTTCTTTATCATAAAATTTTCTATCAGAAAATTCATTCAGAATTAACATTAGTTAAAACAAAAAAGTCATCCATGTACAATGCAACAATAGTAAGCCAGTTACTTTTTGATTTATGTAAATACTATGATCAATTGTTGATCTTTTGAAACTTTTATCTATCAAAATTTTATTTACTATATAGGACATAAATTGCCCTGTTTAATTCACTTCTGAGTAAAACCCAGAGCCACAAGTCTCGTTCTATAACATAGCATCAATACAATCTTCAGATACTAAAAAACTCCTTAGTTCGTCAGGAATTTCCAATAGGTCCTTCAAATTGTTCAATTATATTGTATTTCTTCACAAAATATGGAATAGAAGAATAATTTGCTGCTCAACTGAAAAATGTATTGATAAACCTTGGAAATGAGGGACTTCTTATAACCTGATTTCTCAGATATGGGTATCTGAAAGGTAGATCTATTATTCATTCTGCCTCTTTTCAGTTTGTTTATTACAGCTATACTGAATATTCCTAAAACAACATTTCACTGTAGGTCTTTTCATAGATCTTATCGAATGATTATGTAAATTCAATATTTGTCAAAACTGAAAATAAACATTGAATGCAGTTTCTTTATTTCAGGTAGTATTTCTATTGACTGATAATAACTCTCACATTTTGATTATGCATTTTTCCCAAATTTTTTAAATAAGAAAGAAATTGCCATTTCTAGAGAAATGAGAATTTCAGATTTCAAAATGTCTCATTTCTCCAAAAATGACTAATTACTACTTCAAATATATACACCCTATATAATAGTTGATCAAATATTGTGTATTTCTTTACAAATTAGTTAATAATTTGAAGCTTTAATCTCAATTTTCAGACTTGAATTGGTCCAACATCTCTAGATATTTCTAATTGATATTCCACAAATAAAAATCCTGTATAATTATCCATCCAAATCCTGTATAATAATCCATCTTCTGAAAAGAAAAACAGGTGAATGTTTACTATATAGAATTAATTTTGATAATGATTCAAAAGTGATGAAATTTTGCTTACTTACTAATTTTGGGTATTAGATCACGAATCCGGTGACATAAATTCCTCAATCCTGCTGGTTTTTTTTAAAAATTTGTAAAATTGGCTTGATGAAGGTAAGGTTATCCACATTAATAGCTAGTTTTCTTGTATTTTATCAACTGATTCTCGTTAGAAATGATTAATTAATCACATTTCAAGCTTTTCCCTAAAAAAAAATGGCTTTTTCTCGTCAAAAACTACTATTTTATTCATTGTTTACATCCGGTGGCGGCAATTATGTTCTTTACGTAACGTCTGTCAAATGCCAAATAATCTGCAACGTTGCCAGTATGCCCAGATCTTCTTGATGGGATCGGTCTTTACTTGGTAGAAATTCATATTAATAAATTGTTTGAGATTATGACGTATTATAAAACTGTATGGAAACTCATAACATGACAAGTCTACAGGGTGGCCACTTTTTTAATGGGATTGTATTGGTAACTTTTAAACCATAAGAGTTAGAAAGTCGGTCAAATGGAAAAAAAGTTGCATGCATAGAAGCATTATTATTGAGATATAAGAAAAGTAAATTATGTCATTTTGATTTTTCTTTTTTTCCCACTTTATTTCAAATATCATCAAAAAATGTCACAGGAATTTTTTATTCGACAGTAAATTATCCTAAATTTGACGTAATCAGATTTCGTTTCCAACGTTTCGTACTCTCTGGGACACCCTCAACCTCAATTTTTTCAATACGGACCTGCATATTTTATGACATTTTTCGAAATAACTTTTAACGCTGAATTCAACGATATATCATTCAAAGTAGATTTTCAGGTGATTTTGACCCTTATCCAATTTTCTTTGGGTCGGATCTGTATTACCTTTATTCAGTTTAATTGGCAACATGCAATATGCAATAAATTTCGATAAGAAAGTCAACTTACCCATCTTGAACTAAATGGAACATATTAGAATCAAAGCAAGAAACCAGTATACTGGTTTCTTGGTTCTTCTTTTATAATAATCATTTAAATATTTCAATTCATAATAATTAAACGAAAGTATCATTTAACGAAAGAAAAATCAGATGATTATTCGAAAGTAAATGAAAATTAATGAAGTAAGTGTTTGAAATGTCCACCATTTTGTAAAATAGGTACACTTTACGGTTCTGGAACCCATACTTCTTATACATTTGCTTGTTTGGTCTCCTTGAATACCTTTCGAAACATTCTCAATTTTCTCGCGAGGTACCTATCACTATTGTTGTATTTGTCATTTGTTCCGTTGAAACAAATTACAGAATCGAACTTTATTTTGAGATCATTACGATATAATTTGTGCAAGGCTTGGTATTCAAATTTGAAATCATTGTATTCGCGTCTGTTGACTATTTTATTAACAGCAGTTTTTGAAAAATTCCATTCACTGGCCACAGTTCTCGATTTTTTTCTGGGTTCGATTGAATTTGGGTCAGAACATTGATATCGTTAATAAACTTATTTTTTCTTACATACACACCATTAAATTTGGATGAGGGTCAAAATCATCTGAAAATCAACTTTGAATGACATTGTGTGATATATCGTTGAATTCAGCGTTAAAAGTTATTTCGAAAAATGTCATAAAATATGCAGGTCCGTATTGAAAAAAATGAGGTTGAGGGTGTCCCAGAGAGTTCGAAACGCTGGATACGAAATCTGAATACGTCAAATTGAGGATAATTTACTGTCGAATAAAAAATTCATGTAACATTTTTTGATAATATTTTAAATAAAGTGGGAAAAAAAGAAAAATCAAAATGACATAATTTACTTTTTTTATGATATCTCAATAACCGGCCCTGATAATCTCGATTTGTTTGAACTGCTTTATAATGCTTCTATGCATGCAATTTTTTCTCCATTTGACCGACCTTCTAACTCTTATGGCTTAAAAGCTACCAATACAAACCCATTAAAAAAGTGGCCACCCTGTAGACTTGTCTTGTTTGGTTTCCGAAATAGTTATTTAGTAATCTTCCATTCAACTCTTTCTTAGTACCTATCCTCTCAATTAATTTTTACTTTAATCTTTAATAACAGTAATTAATGATTTTTCAATACTTTCAATCGGTTTGTCAATCAGAAATGCTTGACTGTGTAGAAATAGAGTATAAAGTTCTAATAAAGAGTCAAAAAAAATCGGTTACAGCTTTTAAGGCCTTTTTTTCAGCTAAGAAATTTTTTTTCAATGGCACCCATAGCTTCAGCAAGCGTTCAATAGCTAGAACTAGTGAAAGCCATCGAATTCTAGAATAAGAAAGAACATTGCTGTAAGTTGTTTCTGCATACTCACGAAAACCTTTCATCGTTCGACCCTTACAAAAAATATCGAAAAATATTTGAAAATTTTAAGACCAATAGAATGCACAGAAATTAAAATCATATCGGCGGAAGTGGAAGCAGTATTGTGAAGTCTATGCGCTGGACAACCGATAGTTTCATTGTCGAATTAAAAAAAAACTCGCCTTTATTTTACTTCGAAGTAAGTACCGCACTGACAGCGAAAATATTTTATATGGAAATATTAAGGTACTCTAAGGATTCAATATAAAATAAAGTGATTGCATAAGACTATTTTTTTGAACAATTTTAATAATTTTATTTTCAATCCTTCGGTTTCTGAAAAATAATGTTTGAGCAACGGAAACAGCATTTCAGATTTATGATTACTGGAATCCGTTGAGATTCCATGAAAACAAATTTTGTCTCACCTACACTATATAAGGAAATATGAATCTCATAACGGTCAAATTACTGACCGGGACAATTGAATAACTAACCGGGACACGGGGACTCAATGGTCCAAACCGGGACATGTCCCGGCGTACCGGGACGTATGGCAGCTAATCGTGAATAACTTTATGATGCAGATACAAATCGACTAACATGTCGATGGCGTTATGTTCACAAATACCTAAACTTATTGTGTGACATCTACGTTATATTTATTTCTACTACCACTTACCGTTACAGCCATCTATTGCAAAACGGCGCGCCGTTGCCGCGGCGGAAGCAAAGTTGTACGCCTTATATAAATATTCATATGAATATCTAAATATAAATATTTTTGAGAGGTTAGGCTTGATATCGGTGTAATATGGGATTTGGTCCCATAGAAAAACTCGAAGCCCAAAATGGCGAACCCCCTCAAAATTTAAGGCTAGGACCGCCCTTGATTTGTCGTCATGAAAAGTTAGGATTTGCATCAAATATTTTCATGTGAGCAAGGGCGAAACGGTATATTCTAGGAAAAAAATCATATAGAATTCCAACCTAGAACCAGCATAGTATACCGAGTGAATCGTCTGAAATCAGCTAACGATACAAGGTTTCGGAAAAAAAGCTTTTATTTTCTAGCCGGATACCCAGTGAAGGATCTACCGGCATAGTGACGGGGTCCAAGGGGCGGAGCCCCTTCGGCGAGCAGAGCGAGTCTAAGTATATATAAAACCGCTTGCACATATACGTCAAACTTTAAACGTAAAATCACAGCCCAAACGGGACCATCTAGAGCAAAAATGACAAGAATAAGACCCCCCTCAAAATCGTCTGGAGATCCCGGGAAAAATCCCAAACCTTCGATTCTCCCCGCGGTTTTCGAGTATACGGGGTGTTTCGGATCATTTTGACATTTCAAGTCCCATATTTCTGTGGTATCTGTGGACAATTTGGCTGTCAGTGTCATGTTAATAATAAATATTCCATTTCGATATATGAAAGTTCTTGAAAAAGTTTGCAGTTTTCAAAATTGTTATTCAATATTTAAATAAATGCCGACAGATAAAATGCAAAGTTTTCGGCGAATCGAAAATTCGATAGATATTTGTCAAAATTTGGAAATGAACATTGATATCATCGAATGCATTTTCCTCAATTCAGGTTTGTTTTAAGTGTTTGTATCATTCAATTGGATATGAATGTTACTTTATTTCAGGAATTTTTCGTTTATTTTCCACAAACTATAAAACTACATTCTCTTTCGTGAGAATTTGAATCTACTGCGACAGAAGATGGAACTACAAAAGAGAACAGAAGCTTCATCTGATCATGTATTAAACAGATAGAAAAACTCCTTATAGATAATTCACAATTGGCTTTATTACTGGAAAAAGAGCCAAGTTAGTCAGATGACATTCAAAAATTTCCATGTGTTTTTGGAATATCTAAAATATACACTTTTACGACTGAAGAGTGCAAAAATATAAGTGACCTATCAGTTTTTGAAGAATTTGAGTGCAGTGCTGTTGAATTTATAATGAAGAAATCAAATCGTTGTGAAATCTTTCATACGAATAATTTCAACCATATATACCCTGTTATATTATCATAATATTATTTGTCGTTCAACTGAAACCTTGGAAATTAAGAGACTCTCAAACTTATAACCTGATTTCTCAAAAAGGTTCTACCTAGATATTAAATTTGCTTATGAGGTAACATAAGCTATGGGTATTCGAAAGGCAAGTCTATTCATTCTGTCTCTTTTCAGGTTGTTCATTTATAGCTATACTATATACATATATAAAATCAGTTCAAATTTTTCACTTGAAATACTAGTCAAAATGTTACAACAGAAATAAAATTTGAAGGATCATTCAGTATATGAAGAATTTTGACATGGCAGTTACTTTCGAAATTGGTATAAATTTTCCAGCAATTCAATGTAGGTATAAAATACTTTATACTTGCATCTTGAAATGAATTTTGCACTTTTTCAGTGTTCAATAATGAGATAATTATTAAATTGACTCAAGAGATTAACGGAGTATGCTTTATCAGGATTAGTTAATACTGCTAAAGACGTTAATAAACCTATTAATTTCTTATATGGTTCATCATTACAACTCTCTTTTGTTGAATCAAATTTCAATTAAGTTTTCAAAGGAGTTTTCATATGTTTACAATTAGACATGCTGAATTATTGCAATACATACTTGAAGAATATAAACAATTACTATACTACCTTTTTCATAATTTCTAGTGATATTCATCCCTAAACATTTTTAGCTTTCCCTGAATTCTTTATGATGAAATTATCACTTAAATTTTCTATCAGATATATTCATTCAGAATTAACATTTGTTAAAACAAAAAAGTCGTCCACGTACAATGCAACAACAGTTAGCAAGTTATTTTTTGATTTTATGTAAATACAATGCTCAATTGTTGATCTTTTTTAAATAATATCTGTCAAAATTTCATTTACTATATATATTTCCCTGTTCAATTTACTTCTGAGTAAAACCCAGAGCTACAAGCTTGCTCTATAACGTAACGAACCATCACGATTAAGCTTTAATTCAGCTGTCCTCCACTGAATCAGAATTATCTAGTGAAATTTCTATATCATCTCTTATCTATGATCACTACATCTCGACTGGTATTAATGAAATTGTTACCTGTATCCCTTTGATCATTCACCAGAACCCACAAAAATCATTTTTGTCCATATACCTTCAAGAAGAGTATGCAAAATTCATCGATACAATTTTCAGATTCTAAAAACGCCTTAGTTCTTCAGGAATGTCCAATTGGTCTTTCAATATTATAAATTATGGAAAATAACCTACTATTAACCAAATTTTTAGATTTCAAAAGGTGTCCTTCCTTGTATTTCTTAATAAATTATGAAATGGAAGAATAATTTGTTGCTCAACTGAAAAAAGTATTGATGAACCTCGGAAATGAGGGACTTCTCATAACCTGATTTCTCAAAGATGTTACTGATATTATTATGATTGCTTGTAAGGCAACATTAGCCATGGGTTTTTGAAAGGTAGATCTATTCATTCTGCCCCTTTTTAGTTTATTATAGCTATACTGAATATCCCTAAAACAAAATTTCACTGTAGGTCTTTTCATAGATCTTATCGAATGATTATGTAAATTCAATATTTGTCAAAACTGAAAATAAACATTGAATGCAGTTTCTTTTTCAGGTATTATTTCTATTGACTGATAATAACTCTCACATTTTGATTATGCATTTTTCCCAAATTTTTCAAAGAAGAAAGGAATTGCCATTTCTAGAGAAATGAGAATTTCAGATTTCAAAATGTCTAATTACTACTTCGAATATATATACACCCTATATAATTGTTGATCAAATATTGTGTATTTCTTTACAAATTAGTTAATAATTTGAAGCTTTAATCTCAATTTTCAGACTTGAATTGGTCCAACATCTCTAGATACTTCAAATTGATATTCGACAAATAAATATCCTGTATAATTATTCATCCAAACGAAAATAATCCATCTTCTGAAAAGAAAAACAATGTTTACTATATAGAATTAATTTTAATAATGATTCAAAAGTGATGAAATTTCGCAGACTTACATATTTTGGGTCTTAGATCACGAATCCGCTGTCATAAATTCATTAATTCAGCTAGTTTTTTTTTTTTAATTGTGAAATTGGCCTAATGAAGGTGAGGTTATCCACATTAATAGCTAGTTTTCTTGTATTTTATTAACTGATTCTCGTTAGAAATGATTAATTAATCACATTTCAAGCTTTCCCTGGAATAAAAATGCCTTTTTTTCGTCAAAATCGATGATTTTATCGATTGTTTATATATGGCGGCGGCCATCATGTTTAATACGTAACGTCTGTCAGATGCATAGACCTAATATTAGGTCTAATAATCTAATAATCTGCAACGTTGCCTGTATGCCAGATCTTCTTGATGGGATCGGTTTTTTACTTGGTGGAAATTCATATTAATAGATAAACTGTATGGAAACTCATAATTTTCGCACAGCTATTCGAGCAGAAAATTCGGCAAGTTTATTTTCGAAATGAATAAATGGTAGTTCATATGGTGTTATTCTGGTTTTTTCGATATTGGCATCGGATTCAGTTTAGTACTCCTGAACATATACAGGGACATTGATGTTGACGAGGACGCTGTGATTACAAGGTTTTCAAAGGGTTCACAGACCAAATTTGATGTTGTGTTATACTTGCCAATTGTCTTCTTTTTTTTCATATGAAACAATAGATTTACAATTTTTTTTTAATTTCTACCTGAATAGATAAGACCGTGATAAGTAAATAAATATATTACAATATAACAAATACATAAGCGTACAAATTTTTTTACCGAAATTTGAGGCTTTATTGTAAATATACATTTGGTTATACATTTATGATTCGAAATATTGCCCATCGCTGGTCACTTTACTTTCTCACTTCTTTCGAGCAGCGTACGAATTGAAAAAACTGGTCATCTTTTGAAGCGAACCACGAATCGATCCAAGTTTTTAATTCTTCATAAGATAGGAAGTGCTGGTCAGCCAGGCTGTGTGCTATTGATCGAAACAAGTGATAGTCCGAGGAAGCAACGTCTGGAGAATACGTCGGGTGGGGTAGGAATTCCCATTTCAACTTTTTCAAGTATATCTTGACTTTCGCAACATGGAGTCGATCATTGTCATGCAGTAAAATCCATTCATCTACTCTCTCGTCGTATTGCGGCGGTTTGTCTCTCAATGCTCGACACAAACGCATTGATTGCGTTCGATAACGATCGCCTGTGATCGTTTCAGTCGGTTTTAACAACTCATAATACACTACGCCGAGCTGGTCCCACCAAATACTGAGCATGACCTTAGAACCGAGAATATTCGGTTTAGCCGTCGACGTGGAAGCATGGCCGGGATATCCACATGATTTTATGTGCTTGGGATTATCGTAATGATCTGTTTTCAGACAGACTAGCAATAATACTCTATGACCATAGAAATTTAAATATCTAATTACTTTACATGTGACAGGTATTTTCATTATCAAAGCTTCACTAATTTGATTTCACGAATTGAATCTCCGATATTCAAATGACAAAATTCTGGATATACTTTTCTCTAATTATGTGGCAAATCAGTTCTTTCCGGCACATTTTGTGGAACAAAATAGACTGGAACGGATTTATCTATTATTTGTCAAATTTGTGATACAGAAAACTGTTCTACCAACCAACATTTTTCAATGCAAAAATCACTAATTGATATTTATGGAAATTTCTGTCAATTTCAATAAAAAGGCAGTGAATTCGGGAACATAATGTTTAAAACTCGTACAGAAGGCTCATTCTACCACTCGGTCATTCTGAACTCTTGGAAGAATATCAATAAGTTCTGCACTTGTATTATAAATATCTAATTCCATATTCACGATGAATGCAATAGAATTATTGGTAGAACTCATCAAATTTTAAATCAGAAATTTCCTCATCTACTTGAAAGGATGTTGCATACTTCATGAATATCCATTATACTGGATGGAGTACCTACCTAGAAGAAAAAAACCTCTACCTACCAAATGAAATAAAATCATGCAGGACTCCTGTGTGCCAATTCTATTCATATGAAAAAGCGGTAGAATACATTTTATGAATTCAGGAAAAAATCAGCGTGGTGATGAAAAGGGAGTAACAGAAAGTTTGAAACATCCTTCCGAATTATCTTCTCGTCAATTGGTGGTAAATGTGGATATTTCTGATTGAATGCTCGACAAGTTCTCGAAACAATTCTGTTGCATTCACCGTGGATATGGAATAGATCCAGAATTTCATTATTTGAATAACGGGGATTCATATCATCAAATTATAATCAACTAGATTCAATAATGAGTACACCTGTCACTTTGAAATAATTGAATATTTGAAACGCACTCTAGAAACAGATTGAATGAAATTGACCCTACGTATAACATAAATTCATAAAATCTGGAATAACTCTTGAATTATTGAATTTGAGAGCATAATCATGTTTGAACACTACCCTTATTTTTACCATAGAATTCAACGAAATCACAAAAAAATAGGGTTCTGATTTGAAAATCGAAAGTTATGATCAAATTTTGTTCACAATTTTTGGCACAATATTTGAAACACCCTGTGATGATATTTTTCAAATTCAAGATATGCACGATATTCCAACATCATTCTAGTTTGTGAAAGTGAGTTGAGTATACGCATAGGATATTCACAGTGAAAATAATTCACGTGATAGTGACTATGGAAATTCTCTCTTTTTTACGGTTTTTTCTTAATATTTTGAAAACTATGAGAACTAACGCAATAATTTTAGCAGAGAGTAATTGAGAATGGAAATCTTTATAATATCTGAGACACAAAATGAAAAAAAATGTTTTTTTCGAAGAATTTTTTTTTTAATTCTTGTATAACCGGAAGTGCCAGAACTTCTAAGATATTTCAGCTGAATAGGTCATCATGAACAATGTCATATTCTGAATTTTCAGATTTCAAATCGGCCCCGTTCTCCAGAAACGTCTAATAGGCCTTCGAACTTGAAACACCCTGTATAAATATTCATATAAATATCTAAATATAAATATTTTTGAGAGGTTAAGCTCGATATCGGTGTAATCTGGGATTTGGTCCCATAGAAAAACTCGAAACCCTTAACGGCGAACCCCCTCAAAATTTAAGGCTAGGACCGCCCTTGGTTTGTCGTCATGGAAAGTTATTTGCATCAAATATTTTCATGTGAGCAAGGGCGAACCGGTATGTTCTAGGAAAGAAGTCTTATAGAATTCTACCCTAGAATCAGCATAGGATACCGAGTGAATCGTCTAAAATCAGCTAACGATACATGGTTTCCGAAAAAAATCTTTTATTTTCTAGAGGGATACCCAGTGAAGGATCTACCGGCATAGTGACGGGGTCCAAGGGGCGGAGCCCCTTCGGCGAGCAGAGCCAGTTGTAATCAATTGCAACCGCATGATGATAAAGTGAGATAGGACAACAACAAACCTGCAAAATTGACAACTAGAGGGGCGGTAAACATTTCAGTGGCGTAGTCAATGGTTCTCTTACTTCCTCTTATTAAGTTTTCGGTGCTGAAATGTTTGGAACATACATATGCATATTTCGGCAAATTGTTCATTTGCATTATTAATACGTGGCACCATATTTCGCTAAATTCTCTATTTGAAGGAAACCTACAAATGTTAGCATTGAATTAAGTTTTCGATATCTCACAAATACTACGCCATAGACGAGATATATTCTACGCCTATGGACTCAAAACGTGAACTTTTTCGAGTATTTACCATGATTAAAATTAACAATATGTAACTTAAAATTCACAAACTTGTATGAAATAACGCCGATTACAAACGTGAAATTAAAATGAACAGTTAACCCTTAACGCACCTCTAGTTGACACGTGCAATAACAACAACAGAACCGTGTTGCCAAATCCTCAGAATATTCGCAAAACATCTATGCCACAGAACGGAGAAAAGATTACTTCTTCCTCAGAATGGCAACGCAGTACATTATAAGTGTTTGTAAACAAAAATGTTATAGCGATGTCAACAAATGCTATAAGGCACCTCTATCTTTTCTTTCCTCTGAGATCTCGATCAACTTCACTTTACGGTCATTTAAAATTATTTTTTCGTTGATGACAGCTTCTTAAGGGCGTGAACTGCGTTCGCCCTCTTCGGTGCTCATTTCACCACGTTTAAACTTAGCATACCAATCGATGATGGTTGATTTTCCTGGTGCGGACCCCGAAAACTCTTCATCAAGCCAAGATATTGCTTCAACTGTATTTTTTCCTTTCAAAAGCAATATTTTATCAGCACGCGAAATTCTTTTTTTTTCATCTTTTTTCAAATAACAAAAGTAGCTACACTCACGCAATATCTCACGAACTAATGGTAGGACTGCTGTCAAATTTAGACAAGTATTGTTTGAAGGTTCGTACTAACCAAAAATCATATGGATTTAATAGTAGCACCGCCATCTGTGCATCAAACCGGGGACTTTTTAATTGGCCTAATAAGTTCGAATTCTCTTTATGAATATGATTATTTATTTTGGGTTCATTTCGAACGAAAACCGAGTTTTTTTAACTTGGATTTTAGATTTTAATAGTCGCAGACACCCTATCATATGTAGGTTTTGAGACCACTTTTAGGATGTCAAAGTTCATACAAGTGTTTAGCGGGGTATCTCAAAGTCCGAGGCTAACTACTGAGTAGACAGGACTAAAATCGTTATCAAAAATGTTATTGTTGAATGAGTGTCCAAATAAATGCGAGAGTAGCTATTTGGACGATATTATCTTCCAGAAATAAATTCCCAAATGGTGTATTTTCATAATAAATGAACATTTTTCGACAAACGGCTTATTTTTTTTAAAACTTTTTTACATATAACCTTCTTCTTGTGGCATCTTGTACATAGGCTCTAGCCTGATGTTGCTTATAATGTCCAAATAACTGATCTGATATTTTGAACATTCTGAACATTTATTCAAACTTTCGAATAATGAAACAGTTTTGAATACAACGATATTAATAATTGAAATATAATAAAATGAGACAATTACAAGTTACTGCATATTAATAATCCATCACTAACTTTATTGAATAGAACAGTGAAAAATAAAACAATCATGAGCGAGGAAAACGTTCAATAAAATGTAATTTAGTTACTTAATAGCGTTAAATGTAAATTGAGATTTCTTGGATAAGAGCTTGTACATCTAAATCATTAGAGTTCATTGAGGACTCGAAACCTTGCTAATTCTAGCAACACTCTGGAATTAATTGAGCACATCAGAAAAATTCCACTCACTCCGAGTCGGAGTATGAACTTCATTAAAAACAGGAACTAGGTCTTGCGAATTTCCGGTGATACCTGCATGCAACAACCTCCATCCACATATCTGCAGATGCTCCACCACAGTAGAAAGGGGGGATTCAAACAGCCTGGGGTGAATGCTTGACTGCGTTTTTAAGGTGTACTTTCTTACTATCATTTATGCATCTTTCCTTTCATTTTTATCTATGATATGGACGACATAAATAGCTGGAACGGACTAGTTAATTCATCAAAACACACTTGGATTTAGTGTAGTGCAGATCTAAGGTGCAGCAGCGTAGCTACGAATATATCCAGATGGCTCTACATCTAACGGTGAGATGCGATTGTGATAGTGAATTTGATCATTTGTTTGATTTGGAAAAATCGGAATTTCGAGTGTTATTTTGTGCTTGGATATGTGACTAAGAGATGATTATTTAATAATCGATTAACTGATTTTGAGTAGTGGTTTGTGATCATTTGAAATAATATTCGAATAATATTGAAACTCCGTTAATGCTACAGTTTCAATTGTTGAATTATCTATCAATTGAATAAATTGTACATTCAAAATATTTCTACAATGAATTTGTCTGAATGTACAATAATTCGATAACAACTCAATGCAGAGTGTTCCATTTTCAAATTATCTAGACTATTTTTCATTACATCCATTTTAATTAATACATTTTAAATAAGCGGTACCGGTATATCTTTTCATGAATCGCTTGAACGAAAGCAACAACAGAATTCATTTATACTGAAATTTGCCATTTTATAAATCAAGCGCATAGCAGAAATATATTCGAATAGTCATCTAGGCAAAGTTTGCATGTGGAAATTTGAAATAATGTAGTTCCATCATTATGTCGAAATAATTTTGTAGAAAATCATTCAATAGAAGAGTTTTCACTGATGAAATAAAGTTAAAGGTCACTCAAATTTCCAAAAAATTGAAATGTTTCCAATGAATAGTGAGAATTTTCAGAAGAACGATAAAACATTGAAGAAAATCTCTCCAATAAACAGTCGAAAAATAGTGATCTCTGGTCCTGTCTTTGATGAGGGAAATAATCGAGTGGGAAGAAGAAACTCTATATTTCGATCCCATTTAATCATTCTTCAGGAAATTTTTATTGTAGCAATTTTAGCCAATTTTTTTCCCAGTGAATGATATATTTCCAAGTAAATATGTATATTTCCCTCGTATATTATTTTCACGCGTAAAATCATTATTATCGAATCTATTCATTATACCCTTGTCGATATCAGTCTATCAAGTATAATACCAAATTTTGAGAATGACTTTTTTTTTCTATTCATGAAATCCTTATTCTGTCTATACCTGAACCCTTTTTTTTTCTGATTCACGTCGAGATGTACCGGATTGAATTTGGATTCGAATTTTTCTTTAGTAAGTCCTTTTAATTATTGAAAAGCACAAAACTCAGAAAAAAACAAACTTCCTATCAAAATAAGATGTTTCTTTTTAAATAGTTTTATTCGGACATTGCAACTCATTTCTCATTTCAGATTTCCTCTCTTGGTCTCCTGATCCTTATCGGATTCTGCAGCGCAGATGGAGGGTGAGTATTTTTTTACTTATCAATATTTAACATCAAGGAAAAACATACCGAGGATTACAGTACGGTTCATCATTTGTTCTTTTATGAAATTATATCTGAACTCATAGTAACATAAAATGAAATATTAATATGAGAAAAATTCACGAGAGAGAGGTCTATTTAGGTTTTTTGGGAGATGATTCAACTGCGGTCATTTTTTTATGATGCCTGATTCCAACTGAATTTGGATGGAATAGGATCAATGCGATATAGCAAACGGTATAGCAAATATCTCTTCCAGTTATGATGGATTTTTAATGATTATTTGGCATCTACATATTTTACGACATGAATTCCCAAATTTCACGCAGCATTACTAATTTCGTTTCTTTGAACAATTCTAGATTTGCATTAGCAAATATATTAAATCAAAGACATATAATAAATATCAATAAAAAAACCAAAATCTGAAGTTGAAATACTTACATGTTTCTCAATTTATGTCTACACATTGACATATTTCCAAGATATGATTCTTTTGAAGACAGACAGCACCTGTCAGCAGTTTTTTCGAGTTTACTCGCGGAAAAACTAGACAACTGTTGCCGTGAAAAATTACAATACCTTTGATAATATAAGTATCTATAGTCTCATGAAATAGTCTTGTCGAATACTATTCGGGCATTTAATTTTTCGCTTGAAAAAAACCGAAAAAACACAATGCTAGGTAACAAAAAGCATGAAAAAGAATGTTGCCACCAGCACTCATTCTTTTTGTTAAAATATTACTCAGTAACATGTTCTTCAATTTTTTTCGGAAAAATGATATAACTCATAAAAGACTTTGAGAAATTCAAAGTTGACTGTTATAAACAATATTTTGATTTTTTTCGAATTTTTTATCGAATATTTCGAAATTAACAAAAAGAGGGTATAAGTACACAAGAGTTAATATGCATAGAATTTCATATGGAAGCCTTCATTCAATTTATATATTAAAAATCTAATTTCAAAAATAAAAATCTATAGCATTATCTGTTCGAATGGTATCTTGTACATGATGGCCGAACAGAATCGATTTCGACCTCAGATCCTTCATCAGTGAGGCGAACATAATCAGTCAAAAACACGCACCGCTCAAAATTGAAAAATTACAACAAAATGACAGTACACTGTTCTCCTGTAATATAAAACATTAAAAAATTTATAAAGCAAAAAACATTTTGACTAGATTTTTGGGTTGAAAAAATTATTCGGTATAATCGAAGCCATGCATATGTTTTCAATTATACAGGGTGGCCACTTTTTCAATGGGATTGTATTGGTAACTTTTAAACCATAAGAGTTAGAAGGTCGGTCAAATGGACAAAAAGTTGCATGCATAGAAGCATTATCAAGCAGTTCAAACAAATCGAGATTATCAGGGCCGGTTTTCGAGATATCATAAGAAAAGTGAATTATGTCATTTTGATTTTTCTTTTTTTCCCAATTTATTTCAAATATTATAAAAAAATGTTACAGGAATTTTTTATTCGACAGTAAATTATTCTCAATTTGACGTAATCAGATTTCGTATCCAACGTTTCGTACTCTCTGGGCCACCCTCAAGCTCATTTTTTTCAATACGGACCTGCATATTTTATGACATTTTTCGAAATAACTTTTAACGCTGAATTCAACGATATATCATACAATGTCATTCAAAGTTGATTTTCAGGAGATTTTGACCCTCATCCAAAATTAATGGTGTGTATGTAAGAAAAAACAAGTCTATTAACGATATCAATGTTCTGACCCAAATTCAATCGAACCCAGAAAAAAAATCGAGAACTGAGGCCAGTGAATAGAATTTTTCAAAAACTGCTCTTAATAAAAGAGTCAAGAGACGCGGATACAATGATTTTAAATTTGAATACCTAGCCTTGCAAAAATTATATCGTAATGCTCTCAAAATAAATTTCGATTCTGTAATTTGTTTCGACGGAACAAATGACAAATACAACAATAGTGATACCTCGCGAGAAAATTGAGAATGTTTTGGAAGGTATTCAAGGAGACCAAACAAGCAAATGTATAAGAAGTATGGGTTCCAGAACCGTAAAGTGCATTTTACAAAATGGTGGACATTTCGAACACTTACTTCATTAATTTTCATTTACTTTCGAGTAATCATTTGATTTTTCTTTCATTAAATGATACTTTCGTTTAATTATTATGAATTGAAATATTTAAATGATTATTATAAAAGAAGAACCAAGAAACCAGTATACTGGTTTCTTGCTTTGATTCTAATATGTTCCATTTAGTTCAAGATGGGTAAGTTGATTTTCTTATCGAAATTTATTGCATATTGCATGTTGTTAATTAAACTAAATGAAGGTAATACAGATCCGACCCGAAGAAAATTGGAAAAAAAAAATTGGGTCAAAATCACCTGAAAATCAACTTTGAATGACATTGTATGATATATCGTTGAATTTAGCGTTAAAAGTTATTTCGAAAAATTTCATAAAATATGCAGGTCCGTATTGAAAAAAATGAGGTTGAGGGTGGCCCAGAGAGTACGAAACGTTGGATACGAAATCTGATTACGTCAAATTGAGGATAATTTACTGTCAAATAAAAAATTTCTGTGACATTTTTTGATGATATTTGAAATGAAGTGGGAAAAAAAGAAAAATCAAAATGACATAATTTACTTTTCTTATGATATCTCGAAAACCAGCCCTGATAATCTCGATTTGTTTGAATTGCTTGATAATGCTTCTATGCATGCAACTTTTTGTCCATTTGACCGACCTTCTAACTCTTATGGTTTAAAAGTTACCAATACAATCCCATTGAAAAAGTGGCCACCCTGTATGCTTATATGTCGCCAAAAATCGGAGAAATTATTTTGGCTCATTCCTTGAATTTGCTTCGAAATTTGTGGTTTCGAGTTAGGTTAATCAATAAGATATAGCAATCAACTTTCTTTAAAACTTTGATCTAAATATCTTTTTTACTGACTAAATATGGATGGCGACAAGAAAAACTGAGGACGGTTGACAACTTTTTTTTTATTCGATTATTGTGTTTTAAATATTCGATAACTCAATAATAGGGGTTTGAAATTCCAGAAGTTCATTGTGAAAAATAATAAATCAAAAAGACTATAATCCAGTCTCCGTTGATATATTGTTCTACGTCACACTTCAAGTAATTATTGTGATGATCTGGTTTAAAATAGCCATAGTATCCATCGGCAATATTGGTTCTAGTTGTTTGTCTTCGATCCTTGTTCTTCTTTTATACCTACTTTTTCATACTGGATCTAATGCTCCTAATGTAATGCGTAAATATTTATATCTACAGGTTTTTTTTGGCAAACGTCATCGGAATCTATGTTCTCTAAATATTTCTGTAAATTAATGAATTATACAAAACTTGCCATTTCAAAGTTACAGTACAACCTTGACAACTGAATACTATTCCTTTTTTTGAGAACCTTGAAAATTCAATAATGTCTAGTGTTTGATGCTTTGGTATTGAAAAAATCAACGAAATAGGATAAGCATCTGTTTTTGTTACTTATTATATTTATTTATTCATATTTCAGCGGCGGACATAAAAAAGTCATCATCCACGTTCCATACAAAGTGAAGCATATCCATCACACCCACACCATAATCAAACATGTAAAGGAGCAGAAGAAAGTGATCGGACATTCTCCACCCATAGACGAACACCCCATTTACCACCACGATCACCATGAACACTTAGAACCTATCAAAGGAGAATTCATCGGCAAAGGCCACGAATCGTACCATGGGGGACACAGCATCGAAAGTTATGGAGGAGGGTATGGTGGAGGTGATCACGGCTTCAGCATTGAAGGTGGAGACCACGGAAGTTCGAGCGGAGGATATCAGAGCTTAGACAGCTACGGAGGAGGTCATGATAGCCACAGTTCCCACGTAAGCTATGGAGGTGGCTCAGATAGCTACGGAGGACACCAGAGCTTCGAAGGATACGGAGGTGGTGGATTCAAAGAGTCCTCTGGTTCTTATGGAGGAGGTCACGAGGGATTGTCTGACCACCAGAGTTTAGAAGGCTACAGTGGCGGTGACAGTTATGGACCACCTGCCAGTGGTAGCAGCTATGAAAGCCATTCCAGTGATGGATTAGGCTATGGCGGCGGCGGTGGTGACGAAGGTCATCCAGGCTACGACTAATGAACGCACGTTCTGAACTTGTAAATAATTTCGCTGTACCTTCAAGAATCTCACTAGTCCTATTTTATTTTATATGTAGATTTAAGATTATTCTTGTTAACTCTTGATATTTTATCAGTAAAGTTGTTGATTGTTACTATTTTTTCTCAATCATAATTCCTGTTAGCTATGACATCAGTTCAATGAAAATAGTAGTATAAGTCGAGGTCTAAGTAGAGTGCAATAATAAGATAAAATCGCTGGACCTGAGGGAAGAACATAAGAGAATTGCAGATCGTTAATTTCTCCTTGATTACTTTCACTGTGTCGATCAGATCTTCGTCATCAGACCAAACGGCAGTTCTGGAATAAAAGATTGTCGGCACGTGAATCATCATCATCGTCATTCAGCCCTAAACCGTCCACTGCTGGACATAGGACTCCCCAAGGCATTTCCATCTTTCTCTATTCTGTGTGGCTTCCATCCAGTTGGTGTGGATTCTTTTCAAGTCATCGGTCCATCTCGTTGGAGGTCGGCCTCGGCTTCGCTTGTCTGCTCTTGGTCGCCATTCCAGAATTTTCCTCGTTCACCTTCCGTCTTTAGATCTTGCAACATGTCCTGCCCACCTCCATTTAGCTCTCGCCACTCTCTCCAAAACATCATCCACACCCGTCCTCGTTTCGAATTCTCCTCGTTTCGAATTCTGTCTCTTAGACTTATTCCCAGCATCGATCGTTCCATCCTGCGCTGCGCTTTCTGCAGTTTTCTTGCCGATGCTTTTGTCAGGGTTAAGGTCTCTGCACCGTAGGTTAGAACGGGTAGAACACACATGTTGAAAGCCTCTCTCTTCAGCTTGGTTGGAATATCGCTCTTGAAGACATCACGAAGTTTGCCATATGATGCCCATCCTAAAGTTGTTCTTCTGAGCAGTTCTGCTGTTTGGTTGTCTCTACCAATCCTCACTTCATGCCCTAGATATATGTAACTATGGACCATTTCTATCTGATTGTTGTCTACACTTAATAGCTTATTAGGGACTAGATTGGTTATCATCTTTGTTTTTTCGAGATTTATCCTCAGTCCGACCACCTGTATTGCGTTTTTTAGTTCTTGGATCATAATAGCGGCTTCTCCTAGATTGTCAGAGATGAGCACGATATCGTCGGCGAATCTAAGATGATTGAGTCTTTCCCTATCGATACTGATGCCCTTGTTTTCCCATTCCAACCTTTTGAGCGCATACTCTAGGACAGTGATGAATAGTTTAGGTGATAAAGTATCACCTTGTCTTACGCCTCTTCCTATTTTAATTTTCTTTGTCTGGGAGTGAAGGTTGATAGTTGTTGTGGCGTTGTTGTATATATTTTTGATGACATTTGTGTATCGATGGTCGGCACGTGAATAGGTGGATATATTTCTATTCAGAATCTTTCCAACAATAAGCAGTGTCTTAATTAAGTGAAACCAAATAGTTAAGGGCTCATATTGCATAGTTTCCAAGATGAATTTTGAAATTTGAATCGACAAGAAGTATTGAGGTTTTAGATTTTGCAGCATCAAAATATACCTTAATTCAAAAAATTAAATAAATGACTTAATACCACAATAAACAATTTTCAAATTATTCTTTCCATGTAATGAAATGTTTAAATTATTATTGTTCATATTTGTACAATATTATTTTAGTTTTCTTCAAAAACAATACATTGAACAAAGAAATTCAGGAAATATTTCACTTTGGAATTGATTGAGACAATGAAATAATGAATAAAAATCAAAAGGGAAGTGGAAATCAATATGTTGGTATTGGTCATTGGATATCTATTGAATATTTCGAGCAATTCTGACGATATTGACTAATTTGCAGTTTTCCTTCAAAATTGAAATATCTTGTTCAAAAAACCATACACTGATACTCCCCAAATTTCATTTTAAAAATAACTCAGAGTTTTATTCATTTTTACTACGGATAAATCTGTAAGAACCATCTACAGTCAAATTCTTGGAAATTGGAATGGACTGAATTTTCATTTACCCATATTATTGATGAACAAGCTCCAATCAGTTGATATGTGGTTTAAATAGAACACTCTGAAGAGTTCAAAATGAAATTGTTTTTTTCTGAAAAAGAATCTGCCAAGAGCATAATATGATAGATAATGTATCATAGTGGGAATCGAATAATGAAACAATAACGACTTAGATTCTTTAATACACAAATACAAAATTAATGGGTAAATATAGAATGAGTCAACAACTTAAATATATTTGTTACAAAATAAGAGCGTTCTTTCAAAAACACAATGTACAAATAAAAAAAAATCATTTTTAATTTGCACATTTACATAATTCTATTAAAAATTACCTTTTTCTTAAGGAATGATTGAGCAAACTAGATCAAATTACTTCAGTACTGTGACTAACATGTCGGCCATTGTTGTCACCTATGCTCAATGTCTTGGTAACCAACACCTGTCCATCAGGTCCTAACAACCTACTATTAGTTTCTTCTTGGTAATCGAAAAAACCTTCCTCATGCAGAGGCTCCCTCAAGTGTTCGTAGTGTTCATCTGAAGCATAATCTGATGGAATATCACGGTTTCCGTCTTCTGACAAATTTTCGCTACTATCGTCGTATGTATTTTCATTTGGACCAATATACTCAACATTTGGATTAACGAGATTGCTCAATTGTGGGTATACCGGAGGGTCATTGTAATTCGAGGTTGTGAAATCATCATATCCATTTTCCCTAACCTTGTAATTACTTTGTGATTCGAAGAAGTTTTGTGGCCTTATGGGAGGAGTGAAAGAATGCGTCTGGTAGCGTTCGTTTCTCGACTTATGGGACGCTCTGTAACCATTTACTGGGAAATGGTCGACAACGTGCTCATTTGCGATATATTTCTGCTTCTTGTGATGGTGGTAATGATGATGTGGGACTTTCTCGTGATGGTGGTGATAGAGGTTATGTTTGTGCTTGTGACCATGCTTGTGGCCATGTTGGTGCTTGTGACCGTGGTTGTGTCCATGCTTGTGCTTGTGGCCGTGATCATGTTTGTGGTGATGGTGATGATGCACCACTAGTGGTTTCTTCGGCTCTGGCTTGTGATGTGGTTTATGGATGAAGACCACCTTGGTATGATGATGGTGTTTCACGATTTCTGGCACGTGAATTTTGACATGAACTCTGAAAAAAAGGAAAGAATTGAATGAATAGTGGAATCTCAACCCAGCAACAAGAGTTTTCCTTCGTACTTGGTTTACTACCTTGCCTCTGAAATATTGGAGAACTCAGAAAGTTGGAAATTTCAGACAAGAATTTTTATTCAATATCATAATTTTTTTATGGAAATATCTTTGGAATATATGGTTCTTTTCTATGCGTAGGTCCATTTTCCTGTGCGCAGGGTTATAATTGTCGTCAACGCAGAAAGAAAAGATATTAGAAAAGTGTCTTTTAGGAATTAAGCACTAACTGAAAACACAAACACAAAAAACACAAAACAGTTTGTGTTTTCAGTTAGTGCTTAATTCCTAAAAGACAGTTTTCTAATATTTTTTCTTTCTGCGTTGACGACAATTATAACCCTGCGCACAGGAAAATGGACCTACGCATAGAAAAGAACCATATACATGTATGTATATTCAACAAGATTTTTCCATAAAAAATTTATGATATTGAATAAAAATTCTTGTCTGAAATTTCCAACTTTCCGAGTTCTCCAATAATTCAGAGGCAAGGTAGTAAACCAAGTACGAAGGAAAACTCTTGTTAATAGCTAGTTATAGATTAAGAATATTCTGCAGTTTCCTTACTCGCGTATTCGTTCTTGGGAAACAGTGAGCTATTATTCTGCCCAAATGTTTGCAATTTTCGCATTATGAGACGATAGTGCTTTCAAACGATTGGTTCAGACATAATCAATGATGAAGATTTCAACGTAAAAAAGATTCTGTTCTTCTCTACCGCAGCTGCGTACATGCTAACTCTCGAAGGGAATGCGCTAGAGACTTGAAATTTTCAGGTAACGTTTAGTGTCCGAATATCCCGTTCGAATTGTTTTCTAAACAATTGAAAAAAAAACGTGAAACCGATCGAATTGACAATTAAGGACTCAGTTGCATGTTGGAATCTATTCGCCAGATGAGGGAAATGAGTTATTCAAAAATTAGGCTTCTTCGTGATAAACATAATCAAGTTCTTCTGATCTGACCCTGAACTACAGAAACTCTTTGCATAGATGGACGAAGGAATTCCGAGATGCGAGAGTATACACTGTGTCCGCAAAGTATGGAATAAATTCATTTTTATCTAAACAGACCATTTTAAGAAATAATCCTGAAACACATCGATTTTTCATTTTAATTTACCGTATTTTAAAATAATAATCTAATATACAGGGTGAATTACTTTCGACTAATGAAGTCACCACCTTTTTTTTCAAATGGAAGACCCCATTTCGTCTCAATTTTCCGATTGCTTAAGCTGAGCTGATTCCAAAAATGTATCACATATTGATTCCAGTTGGTACAGGGTGGAGAAAAATACAATAGTTTTGTGTGTGCTCTTAAAGAAACGCGTAACATTTTTTAATTGTTAAATTAACAATATTATCAAAGATACTTATTGTCTAGCGACAATTGATTTGAATGTAATTCACCCTGTATATAAGAGTATTATTTTAAAATACAGTGAATTAAAATCAAAAATCGATTTGTTTCAGGATTATTTCTCAAAATGGTCTGTTTAGCTGAAAATGAATTTGTTCTATACTTTACGGACACAGTGTATAAGAAGAACGGAATTTTCGAATTCACTACAAAAAGAATGAAAAATGACAGTAAATCGAAGTAGGTATCACATTCCTCTATATTTTCAAAACATGTCATAGACTATGGAGTCTTGACTTTATAATTGTATTCAAAATAATAAATTAGGTATAATTGAGGTGAAAATCTTCATGAGAAATTTGCGGAGAGATTACATAAATACGAATTGGAATAGGTAATCCTGACTTCACTGAATACGGTACGTATTTTTGAAATGATCAATTTTCGGCTCAGCTGAAAAATGAAGATATTGTCAATTCTGATTTTTGGATGAGATAATCACAATTTCTTAATGTTAATTTCTTCGTAATAAAGAACAAAAAGAGAAGAAGAAATATTTTCAATTATAAAAGTTTATTGAGTTTACTTGAGGTAATTCAATATGAATATCAAAATATTTCACAATATTTATATAGATCTTTATGATATATTTGGTAGTTTTTTTTCAATTTTTATATTTACATGAAATTTCGATTCAACAGAAATGAAATGATATATATTTTATTATTGATTAATTTGGTGTGAATAAATTTCCAGGTCTAAAATAGATCAGCCTGAAGCATAACCCACTAGAAATAAGTATATGAAATTTAGAATTATTACTTTTCATCAAAATTAATTATTTTAAATTTTTTTGAAAATGTCTAAAGAATTGAAGAATAAATGCTTCTATCAATTTAAACAATTTTTCTGTTGAATAATTGTGGGATAAATTCGTGAGAATGTGAGGGATGTTTAATAGATTAGGAAAACAAAACAAAATGATTTTTTGTTTGTTTTCTTTTGTGGAAAATCTGGAAAAATTTATGGGCACTCACTTTTCATGTTTTCCTCCGCCATGTGTGGAATGCACAAAATATCCTATGAACAGCAAACCAACAATATTAAAGTCTACAATCATGATGCAACAACACAGGGCAAAAACACATCGAAATTTTTCACACTTCCTCAATTCGTTCACTTACAGCTCGTGAATCTAACTGCGGAATATTTCTTAGGAAAGTACTTTATATTATTTGAATCGACTTCGAACAAAATGATCTTTTGTGGTTTTCGGCTGAACTCTTATTCAAACGCCATTTATCCGATTAAAAAAAAATCAATGAAAGAATCTGGTATGCTTTCTCACAATTAATGTCTTACGCTTGGCTTCAGATATCGTTCGTTTTGTTTCTAGTTTTGCGTCGCTTTTAGAGCAAAGTATTTTTGGGACTCTTATTGTGCAACTGTAAAAAGTGAGTTCGTTATTTGTTCTATTTGTCGCTGTTATAACATTTTCGGAAAAAAAGTTGAATTATGATAATTATAACACATCTGCTCTAAAGCGTTAAGCTATTGCATTATCCACGTGGCCCAGATAAGTTACATAAAGTACAGAATTTTAAAGTGTATGAGATGTAATCTTCATGCATGTTTACGAAAATTCTGTTTCATAACTTAATTTACAGACTATCTACTATCACATCAGGTAAAAAATACGAGTTTAAGTTTTTTAAAATCAATAACCTATAAGTATGATAGATTTATCAAGTTGGAGTACTTATAATAGTTATTTATAATAATAATAATAACTCTTTATTTATAGAAGGTTAATATCTTGGAATGAATGAATATTTGAAGCCTCTCTTCAGGAAGGGTAAAAAAAACGATCTTAGTAATTATCTTCCGATGGCTTTGATCCTTAAAGTATTCAAAAAAGTTCTGGTGAGTAGGTTTATGTACTTTTTCGATAAAGCTCACCTTTTTTTCAATATCAACATCCTCAAGACGGGGAGTACAGAATCCGTGTTGTTTGAACTATCAAGATCAATTTTCATGCTTTGAAGGATGGTGTAGTTGCAGCGCGTCTCTTTCTTGACTTCTCTAGAGTTTTTGTTTGCGTCAGTCACGAAAAATTAATAGATAAAGTCAATAGCTCCTGAATCATAGATAAATAGCTAGATTTGGTGAAGAGCTATTTGAAGGGTAAAGTCCAAAGGGTATCTATGGAGATCGTTGGTGATGTCTTTATTTTTTGCCATGAAACAGGTACTGAGTAGTGGTGTACAGCAGGGGAGTATTGCTGTATAAACAACTTACATTACACTTCGATTGGGGATCGACCGTTAAACCCAAAGGTACGGGTGACAATGAAGTTAGATAAAGAAGATGAAGTAATGTATGCAGATGATACCAATTTAGTGGTTGCAGCTTCCAACATATCTGAAGTGGTAGGATTGACTACAAATAAATTTGCTAACTGGTGCCAACGAAATCAAATCCGCTTAAATCCGAACAAGACTGTATGATAAGTTTTCCGCACCTCACACAGCAAGACAAAAAACCCAGAAACAATGGACTAGTTTAGTGATGTTGATAATACTATATTTGACACGATAGAATTAAAATATAGAGCAAAACTGATAAATCAGTGAAAAAATTTTGAAAATCCATCAATAAATGACTGAGAAATAGATTATTTAAATTAAAGTATTTTAGCGCGGAACGTCTTTGGTCTCCGACTCGTCTGTGACGTCACGCCACTTGCCTGTGATCGCTACACCGTAAATTACGTTTAAATACTTAGCCGCGCCAAGGATCTCGCGCCGTTTGTAGTTGTACAGTGTAATTTTAACTCGACTTTTGTTTTTATGTCACCATATTGGAGGAAGGCTTCGTGAAAGGACAAAGTGACAATTTGCCTAAAATAGATATATTCGCAGTGATGGAGTTTTTTCTTCAAATCCATCTTATGTCAGTGCTGAAATAAAAGGAGTTAAACTTTTCAAGTAAGTATCTACTTTTGAGTTTGCTTCATCATGGTTCAACTTATAACGATGATTTATTTAAAAAGCGTTTCATAAACAGTTTGTAGTTGAGTACTGGTTGTTGAAGTCTATCCATTATCAATGGCAAAATATATTTATGTGAGGAGTAAAAAGAGAAAAAAGTAATGTTTACTGCCCGTATAAAATCCGGTATGAATCAATTATATCTAAGTGGACTTGATATTGACGGCGTTATATCGTCTTGTTTATGTTTCAAAACATAAGGGAGATAGTTCGCAATGTCAGTGGTGTAGTATGTTGTTTTTTGTGTGTGAATTTAAAGATTTCAATATTGTCGGTAAGGGTTCGGAACGATCTAAATAGGTGTCTTTCCTGAGACAACGAGATTTTACACAAAATAATAATAACAAGTGATTGCACACCAATGAATTCGTAAGCACTCTGCGAATACCAGTCGCCTCGTGTAAGTGACGTCACACACTAGACGCTGCGTACTATGAAATTATTCTTCCAAGCGCAACTTCAAAGTCCCATAACTTTTTCATTTCCAGAGATATTTCAATGATTCTTCCACATTTTTGTTTCATTTTACTTAAATTTTTAGAATTGATCCTTAACAAAAAAATGAAAACTAGTCCATTGATCTTATGGGACAAAATATTGAACTTAGTCACCTTACTAATTTTCTGGGAATTACAGTAGGTGAACATAATCTGAACTGGTATCTGGAGAAAACTAAATTTTGTCCTTTATGCTTTTCGAATATGATTGCAGCATGCTTACTTGGAATTGCTTGAAAAAATTTCTAATTTCCACTCAATAAGAGTAATTGTATTACTGTGTGGGGAAACAGTCGATATTACTAGAATATTCTTAGTTAAAAAAAGGGCGCTTAGAACATCCTGTCCAGGAATAATCATAAGAGAAGGCACCTCACGATAACTGAAATTGTATACTCCGTTGTCTTCCATTTTTAAAAATCAACTTTCATTATTTTGAAAAATATCTAAACTTGAATATGACCAAGCGCATCTACGGCCTACGCATACCTTCTTCTGAAATGCTCTGTTACTCTATAACAGAGATATGTCAAATACATATGCCTCAATTTGTTCAAAAAATTGTCCAAAAATTATCCCAACTGACTGACCTTGAACCATATACTTCTTCTTACTCATCTTATGTTAAGTCTGAGGATTGTAAACTCCACTTTAATCCTCGGTGGATGTAGACACCCAGGAGTCTTTCCAGCGATTGGGGTCTGCCAATGGGTTTCCTGATATTTGTGATTCCGTCTCGAGCGATCTTAGCTTATATTATTTGAATTATTATTTAGATCATAATGCATATTATAATTTCCTTGTATGTAATCAATTATTTCAAGTTCATTTTCTGTTGATTTTCTTATGTTTGAATTGTTCTCTTTTTTTAATATAAATTTTGATCATGAAAACGAAAGTAATTCAGGACGGTCTGAAATTCATTTTGAGAGAGGTAATTTTGACATCGGAGACCCACATGGATTTACAATGTGATTGTAAATGTTTTTATACTCTCGATAGCGAAGGCAATGCATCATAAATATAATACAGGGTGGCCACTTTTTTAATGGGATTGTATTGGTAACTTTTAAACCATAAAAGTTAGAAGGTAGGTCAAATGGCGAAAAAGTTGCATGCATAGAAGCATTATCAAGCAGTTCAAACAAATCGAGATTATCAGGGCCGGTTATTGAGATATCATAAGAAAAGTAAATTATGTCATTTTGATTTTTCTTTTTTTTCACTTCATTTCAAATATTATCAAAAAATGTTCCAGGAATTTTTTATTCGACAGTAAATTATCCTCAATTGACGTAATCAGATTTCGTATCCAACGTTTCGTACTCTCTGGGCTACCCTCAACCTCATTTTCTTCAATATGGAACTGCATATTTTATGACATTTTTCGAAATAACTTTAAACGCTGAATTCAACGATATATCATACAATGTCATTCAAAGTTGATTTTCAGGTGATTTTCACAATCATCCAAATTTAATGGTGTGTATGTAAGAAAAAACAAGTCTATTAACGATATCAATGTTCTGACCCAAATTGTTCCATTGAACCCAGAAAAAACATTGAGAACTGTGGCCAGTGAATGGAATTTTTCAAAAACTGCTGTTAATAAAATAGTCAAGAGACGCGAATACAATGATTTTAAATTTGGATACCAAGCCTTGCAAAAATTATATCGTAATGATCTCAAAATAAAGTTAGATTCTGTAATTTGTTTCATCGGAACAAATGACAAATACAACAATAGTGATACCTCGCGAAAAAATTGAGAATGTTTTAGATGGTATTCAAGAAGACGAAATAAGCAAATGTATAAGAAGTATGGGTTCCAGAACCGTAAAGTGCATTTTACAAAATGGTGGACATTTCGAACACTTACTAATCATTTGATTTTTCTTTCATTAAATGATACTTTCGTTCAATTATTATGAATTGAAATATTTAAATGATTATTATAAAAGAAGAACCAAGAAACCAGTATCCTGGTTTCTTGCTTTGATTCTAATATGTTCTATTTAGTTCAAGATGGGTAAGTTGATTTTCTTATCGAAATTTATTGCATATTGCATGTTGTTAATTAAACTAAATGAAGGTTATACAGATCCGACCCAAAGAAAATTGTATGATATATCGTTGAATTCAGCATAAAAAGTTATTTCGAAAAATGTCATACAATATGCAGGTCCGTATTGAAAGAAATGAGGTTGAGGTTGGCCCAGAGAGCACGAAACGTTGGATACGAAATCTGATTACGTCAAATTGAGGATAATTTACTGTCGAATAAAAAATTCCTCTAACATTTTTTGATGATATTTGAAATGAAGTGGGAAAAAAAGAAAAATCAAAATGACAGAATTTACTTTTCTTATGATATCTCAATAACCGGCCCTGATAATCTCGATTTGTTTGAACTGCTTGATAATGCTTCTATGCATGCAACTTTTTCTCCATTTGACCGACCTTCTAACTCTTATGGTTTAAAAGTTACCAATACAATCCCATTAAAAAAGTGGCCACCCTGTATACTTCCTATTTCATTACATGAATTCCAAGAATAAGATCAATCTGTAGTACACTTTCTTATAAACCAACTGATTATGAGTTTATGCTTGAACTAGAATAAGTTGCCTTATACTCGGGATATCCCTGAACATAATAATCAAGCGAGTTTCTTTCTGGGTAACTTTGGGGATATGCAACTGAACCAAGCATGCTCTTGATATGAATTGAATTAAAAAAATATGTAATCTCAAGGATTCAGTGGAAAATGATTGAACTGGTAAATCAATAAATTTTTCCATCAAATCAAGATAGTAATTCATCAAATGAATCTATAATTCTGAAAGATATTCAACTTGCTAGATAGCAAGCAATATTACATAAATTATGGTGCCTTCTATAGAAAGCACTAAATACTGGGAAATGTATACTTTACAAGTAAAAACTGTCTAGATGGTATTTGTGAGGGATTCAATAAATGAATAAATTGATTAATTTGTTTCAAAACATAGAAGGCATATTTGGAAAAAAGATATTCTTACATTCTGAAATGCAAGCTGAGCTGATAGTGTGTTATAATTTCGACTTTTCTTCTTCCAGTTAATGGATTCTTGAGTACTGTACCTATCACCCAAACATAATCATCAATTTTTCTCAATAACACACATTTCATATTACCCTTTTGTGTTTTCGATAATATCCGATAATAATAGGTTCTGAAAGATGAGAGAATATTTTCAATATCTGAAATATTCCCTAGGCAAGAGATATAATGCGACATATTATATTTGTTATCAGACTGGAAGTTTATAGGTCCAAATGCGCTACTAGTATCATATCAGCTAAATAAAGACTCTTAAAACAACTCAATTGAGCGTTTAACCAAGTGAATCAATTCGATTCATCAATTTACATGGATCGATTGACATTGAACTGATTTCAGAATTGCTTGATTAGGAAAGGAAAGTACGGTGAAAATCTCCAAATATGTGAACTTGAATGAACTGATGAGTCAGCTTAGCAAAATGCTTTCTTCTTGTAATCAACAAAATTGATTTCATCCCAGAAATATTCTTTCATGTTTGAATGGTTAATATTCCTAAGAAATATAGAAAGAACAAATTGTTTCTCGTAACTTTTCACCTTGTTCTTCTTCTTTATGTGCCATCTCCTTTAAGAAGGTTGGCTATCATCATGGCGATTTTTATCTTTGAAGTTGCGGATCTGAACAACTCAACAGAGCTACTGTTGTACCACTGCCTTAGGTTGTTCAACCAGGAGATGCTTCTTCTTCCTATACTTTTTTTACCCTGTATTATTCCTTGTATAATAGTTCGCAACAGCGTATACCTCTCCCCTCTCATCACGTGGCCCAGATACTGCAATTTTCTGATTTTGACTGTGTCGACTATTTCCTTCTCCTTTCCCATTCTTCTCAATACCTCCTTATACTGAGGATTCTTCGATATGTCCACATCTCGAATGCTTCCAGCTTGTCGGTGTCGCATTTCTTAAGCGTCCAGGCTTCCATTCCATATAGTAGTACTGGAAATACGTAGCATCTAAGCATTCTGATTTTAAGATGTAGACTAAGATCTGTTCTGGTTTATGCATTCCTCATTTTATTAAACACTGTTTTAGCCATTCCGATCATTGATCTTATTTCCTGTGAATAATCATTATTGTCATTTACAATTGTTCCCAAGTACTTGTATTTGCAGACTTTTTCCACTGGCTCCCCTTTGATCCATAATGTTTCTCGCTGTTGTTGGTGTTTTGCGATCGTCATGAATTTAGTCTTCTTGGTGTTAAGTGTGAGCCGCCTTTCTTCACTGATCTGTACAACTAGATCTATTAGCCTTTGTAGTTCATCCAGGGTTTCTGCTATTAGTACTGTGTCATCCGCGTATCTGATGTTGTTTATAACCTTCCCATTAACTTTCACTCCCGTTGTTTTTTGATTTTCCAGTGCTTCCTGTACTATATCTTCTGAATACAAATTGAAGAGTAACGGTGAGAGCACGTATCCTTGTCTTACTACGCGTTTTATTTTTATCTCTTCTGAAAGTTCATTTTGCACAGAAACTTTGGCAGTCTGGTTAAAATAGAGATATGTTATTATCCTGATATCATTCCTGTCTATGTTTTTATCTCTCATGAGTTTTATGAGATGATTATGGCGGACTTTGTCGAAAGCTTTGTTATAATCGAGGAAGGCTACGTATATTGGCTGATTGACATCCATGAGTCTTTGAGACAGCACATTAAAGGCAAACAGAGCCTCTCTAGTATTTCTGAAACCAAATTGTGTTTCACTAATATCCTGCTCCATCTTTTTAAAAATTCTTCGATGTATAATTTTAAGAAATATCTTAAGGGTATGGCTCATTAGGCTGATCGTCCGATGATCCTTGCACTCCTTAGCGTTCGATTTTTTTGGCAGTGTAATAAATGTTGATTTGAGCCATTCTCTAGGGATGATACCGGTGTTATCAGCTTAGCAAAATGCTTTCTTCTTGTAATCAACAGAATTGATTTCATCCCAGAAATATTCTTTCATGTTTGAATGGTAAATATTCCTAAGAAATATAGAAAGAACAAATTGTTTCTCTTACTTTTCACGTTGTTCATTCACCTTGTATTCTTGCAATATACCTACTTGGATCATTTCAGGTGACTGAATTATGCTACCTTGCTCAATTTGTTTTTTGAATTGATGCAATATGTTTTTTTCTACGATATCTAATTTCTTTTGATCTTCAATTACAGAGAGGCAAAAAAGTGTGTTTTTCCCACTCAAATCTTTGAAACTGAAACGTACTTTTAACATATCCATGTCAAGTAAACAATAATAAAATTGACTCAATATAACGTCTTCTGAGATGGATGGATGTCTGCGCCGGAAATTCTGTCGCAGTACTAACTTTTTCATCGACCGTCACTTTCTATGTAAATTATTTTTTTTACGTAAGATTAAGATTTGGGGAAGTTCCTTTGTACTGCGTCCTAATAATCTATTGTAAGAATTTTGAGCTAACAATGGTTTAAAACAGAAAACAAGGTTGAAAACAAATCTGTTGGTTCAGCTGGCTACCGTCTACACGATAACACTCGTCTAGAGACTTGAAATTATCAGAGTAGTGTAGGGGTTCGAATATTTTGCGTTCGATTATAGGCAAAACCTTCACCTAATATTTGAACTTTAATTTGAGGTAGTTCTATTGTGCTGCAACCTAATGGTCTATTATGCCCCCACCAGAGCCTTTTTCACCATAAGCTGATATACAGTTCGCCTTTCAGTTCCAGATATCTAATGAACTCCAGTATCTGAGATAGCTTTAAGTGGGCTTCTTCCACACTTTTACAAATTTCTTATCAAAGCAGTCAATGCCTCAATGGGTTGGTAAGTGACGGCAAGACATTTCGTCACCAGATGATCCAGAATCTGCACTCGTCGTTTTCTGCTAGTTTCCTTCTCATGAAGTGCTTCCTGAGGCCACAATGTCCTTTAATAAATTCAGTGAGGAGAACATTCTTGCTAAGATCCATATACTTCTTAGATCAAAGTTTCGAAGATACTTTCTGGAATGATCCAACTCTTGAGTGTTTCTTTCTAGGTTCATTTTTCTACTGAAACTCTTTCTTGTAGGTACATTTTCCTATACCACAGAACAGTTCTGGTCCAATGAGAGGGGTTAGTGCTCCTTTTCTGGCGAGTGTGTTAGCCTCTTAATTTGCTTCAGTTCCCAAATGCCGGAAAACCAGACTAAAAGGACCTTGATATTCTTGCGTTAAGTTTTCAACTCCATTTCGATCTTACGTGAGCTCAATCCTTTTATTGTGGCCTGACTGTTAGAATATATGGCTATATCACATTTCTGAGTTTCCCACTAGGTTATTTTCCATACATCTTTCTATTGCATGTATTTCTGCCTAATTTCCTCAACTTGTGGCTATATATACTGAAGGAATCATCCGTATTGCATCTCAATGGTGGCTACCCCTCAACTCCATAGTGATCGTGGCGTAATCGCCTTAGAAATATTAGGTTTATGTCTCAAGAAGTGCCCCATCGAACTATATCTGGAACACTCGTTGCGGATGTCTTCATTTCTCTTTTTATCTCATAATGTAAAGCCTAGGATGTACTTTCATTTCTATAGTTCGCAGTGCATTCTTCATCACCTTGGTGTCAGCTCTCGTTTCTATTGCGTACGTCATCATTGGTCTCACAATAGTTTTATATATTCTGGATTTAGAATCTTTCCGCATGTGTTTGTTGTTCTATACAATGTCTCTGAGAGCACCCGATATCCTTGCCGCCTTGTTTGTTTGGTCTTTAATTTCTCTGGTTCTGTCCTGACTCTGATTAGCTGTTATTTGCACACCCAAGTAAGCAACCGACATCACCTGTTCAATTGGTCGATCCTCCAACACAAGTTTACATCTTATTGGTTCTTTTGAAGCAACGAGTGATTTCGTTTTCGCGGTCGATATTTTCATGTTTAATGTTTTGGCCTATGTGTAAAATTTGAACAGGACACGTTGTGAATCGTCCTCGCTCTCAGCTACAATTACTGTATCATCGGCATAACAAATTATCTTGATCTCACCGGTTGTCAGTCTGTAACCTCTTGTTGTCTTCTTCAGTTCCTCTATTATATCGTCCATTATTAAATTGAACAGATGGGGACTCAAGGAATCCCCCTGCCTTATTCCTATCGGTGTTGTTATTTCGCTGTTTGTCACTATTTTAGTGGATGTTTGGTGGTTTAGGTCCTTTATTGTCGTAACGATATTGTCAGGAATATTTTTTCTCTTTAGGATACGAGTTATATCTTTCAGTTGAACTCGATCAAAAGCCTTTGTCAGATCAATGAAACACATGTACATGGGCGAGTTGTATTTTATAGACTTTTCTACCAGCGTCTATGGTTGATGGGTTTTCCTAAATCCTTGTTGTTCTTCAGAGATGGTCGTGTAGTTCTTTATCATTTCCGTCAGAATTTTGGTGAACAGTTTCATGGTAGAGTTCAGCAGGGTGATACCTCTATAGCTTTTAGGCTTCGTCTTCTCTCCCTTCTTGAATATGGGTATTGTCAAACTCTTTTATTGTGTAAAAATTTAATCAACGAATTTATCAACTATCGGTTAAATTAAATAGCGGTACCCATCATAAAAATTTCTCTGATTTTTTAGGACCCTAATATAGTAAATGATATAATACATTCAATCGAATTACATCTAATTATCCCTTTGTCGGCACTTAGGATTCCATTACTTAACATTTTCACTCAAAAAGATAGGTCTATTCAGTAGGTTCAGTAAATTCTATTGACTAGTTTTGAGGTGAAGTGAAACGTTTCTATTATATTCCATGTTTAACTTTAAATGTGTTTTGTATCTCAAAAACTAATCAAAAATTTATTATGAGTAAGCTTTTTTGGAAAACTTCATCAAAAGAAGGAAAATTGGTGCAGGTGAATCCTAAAATTTTTCGTATTTGAATACAAAAGCTGACTCTTCGATAGGTGAAATCAATCTCAAGAAGTGTTTGTAAATTCAAAGAACATCGAATAACTAAATTTGTTTTCTTTATCCCCTCCCAGCGCTTATGTCTGTTTACGCCACTGCTGTTAGTTGTATCAAAAACTGTTTTTATCCCATCGAAATTTATGATAATGACAATCTTGAATTCATGAAATTCAAAACAATAACTGAAATTATATGTACTCAGAATAATAAGAAATATCAAGGAAACTACAACCGTTTCAACAACAAAAATATATTTATAATCACAGAAATAATAAAACTAAAAAAAAATTAACAATTATGAAATGTTTTCAGATGTGTTAGTGGACTAGTTGAGTGAATTTCCTAGATAGATCCTGCCCAATCATGTTCTTCGTATTTCTCATGTGGTTCGTCCTTTATCACCTTGTATATCGTGTGGGTGTGCTTGTGAGTTTTCACATGGTATGGCACATGGATAATTACATGGTGACTGAAAGCAGATGACAAATATGATTAATTCAAATCGTTATTCACCCCTATTGAAAAAATAAAAAAAAAAGCACAGACGTGAAGTGAGTTATTTATAAACATTTATGCATTGAATTCCATTGAGTTATTTAAGATACAGAGGAAAGGGGACATTTGGCTGGCACCGTTGAATACCTTAGAATATAGATAGAAGGAACGGAAAGTAAACATTTGTGCTTGATCCCGAATACAAGAGGGAAGGAAGTTTAGTGTCGCCAATCACAATCGAGCTAGCCGTTTGTATGTGCGAGCTATAGGCGTGGATAATCCTGATTTGATTGTTGAATGCTTTATCAGAAATCCATTTTTCATAACTTCACAACAGCTAAATCATTAAACTGAGGAAAACATTGACCCTTTTGGAACACGAAAGAATTTTTATGAATAAATTACATTGTAAACTATTTTTGAACATCAATTGATAATTTCGAACTCAATCAAATTATGTTACGCTAGTGCTATAGCGTCGTGTCAGACAAGGAGTGATGAATGTTAGCATCAAAACAAATGCACGGCAACCTCATAAATTCATTATTCCGGATTCAATACTCAGATTCTTCCTTTTGATAACATTTGAAGAAGAACATTTATAATTTGAAGAAGTTGGAATGTTGAAAAATCTAACGTTGTCAAATCCCGAGATCTTGGTGGCCACCCAATATTTTAATTATCCGAAGTTCATAGATTACACAGGGCAACAAAACACATTTATTTTTGGTGTCTGGGATTTTAGAGCTGATTTTAACTATATTTTAGACGCTTAATCTGTATATGCAATCCGTTTTTCTCTATCAGCTCTACTTTTTTAGATGAATCAACTTAACTACCAATGTGGGTTTTATTCAGTATATTCATTTATGAGAGATCTAAAATTATTAAAAACCACTTCAATGATTGTTATTTCTGTTTAGTAAAAACTAATGGAATCAATCGAAATAACCACAGTAAGTGAACTTATCACAATGTATATCTATCGCGTACTCAGATGAAATACCGATTCCAACATTTCATCAGCTACCAGATATCCCTGATGTCGAATATTTTCCTTCTGATCGCTCTTGTGATGCTAATAAAAAAAATTGATGCTGATGAAACTGAACGTGATTACGAGGGGACGTCATCAATTCCTCAACGCTTCAATGAAAATGAATTAAATGATGTCACCGAGGATCTCAATTTATCGAAAATAGCTTCTGAAGTTCTGGCTTCTAGGTTGAACGACAAAAATTTATTGGAATAAGCAACCAAAATCACCTTATACCGTATAAGAGAAAAAGACCTGCTACCATTTTTTCCTCAAGAAGACAATCTTGTATTTTGTCACGAAATTAGGGGACTCATGACAGAAATGGGACTTCCTAAATATATTCTAAATGATTGGCGTCTATTTATTGACAGTTCAAAGCGAAGTTTGAAATGTGTCCTTCTACCTAATGGGAATAAATATGGTTCAATAGCCCTAGCTCACTCAACGAAACTGAAAAAAGAATATAATACCATAGCTTTGGTCTTGCAGCAGATAAAGTATCACGAACATCAATGGATGATTTGAGTAGACTAAAAAATGGTAAACTTTCTTCTTGGACAGCAAAGTGATTCCACGAAATATCCGTGTTTCTAGTGCCTCTGGGATAGTAGGGACAAAACAAACCACTGGATTAGAAAAGATTGACCTCAGAGAGAAAACATGGATGTTGGGGAAAATAATGTCATTGAAGGAGAAAAAATCATACTTCCTCCGTTACATATGGAGTTGGGCCTAATGATGCAATTTGTGAAGGCTCTTGATAAAAATGGGTCATGTTTTGCATATGTAGGGGTAAAACTGCATCAGTTGAGCACAGAAAAACTCAAATCAGGGATATTTGACGGCCCACAAATAAGACAATTAATTAAGGATCCTGCCTTCATGGATTCAATAAATCAAGTTGAACGGGAAGCTTGGAAATCATTGGTTGCAGTTAAAAATTTTCTAGGTGAACATAAAGCTCAAAACTATGTTAAAATGGTTAACAAGTTGCTTAATAGTATAAATAGATACAAATCCTTAGGGTGCAATATGAGTATTACAATACACTATTTAGGTACACAGCCACTTGGACCGTTTTCCAGAAAATTTAGGAGACATGAGTGGGGAACAAGGTGAAAGATTTCACAGAGATCTTGAAGTTATGGAGGACCGCTACCAAGGAAGATAGGACATGCACATGATGGCAGATTACTGCTGGAGTTTCAAAAGAGGCTGTTTGGAAATACATGAAAGAATGTCGCAGAAAGGAAGCTTTAGAAATGTTGAGTGACTATTTGATTTCTTCAATGTCTTTGTCTTGTTTGTAAGTACGACATAATATTTCAATAAAAAACAAATGATGACAACAATGGATTCTACCTAAAAAAGAGGCTGTATAATGTTTTTATTTCATGTTTATAGCACCGATAATAAGAAACTTTTAATTTGACGTCATTTTTCAATTATAGCTTAAAAACAGTCGAACTTATAAGGTTGTGGTTTTCACCAAATTAATTCTCTCAAAAATTGGGTCTAAAAATGTCTCAATGAGATTCTGAGATCCCCTCACTAGACAATGAATTTAGGACACCTGATACACTATAACTCTCGAACGGAATGTGCTAGAATCTTGATGTTTTCAGGATAGATTCAGGGTCCATCTTGATTTAATAAAATGAAAAAATCGTAAATGTTACTCACTGTTCATCTCCTGCCATTCCCATATTTAGAAGTGCGAAGATGCATGCTAAGGCAGATAAGATCTGAAAGAAATAAAATTCTCATAATAGATATAAATTGAAAAAATAGAAGTAATTACCCAAAAACTGAAATTCATATTGATAGTGATGTTGAAGGATGATGATCGTTGTAAGTTATGAGACGGTTAGACCCATTTCCTGCTTTATATATAAAACAAATCGACGGGGATTATCATTTTGAGGAAATGCGAATCACCATACAAGAAATTAATATAAGTGAGGCAGAACGGAGAAATCCACTCTCACTGTAGTGAGCATGAGTTGTAAAGATTTCGATTCAACAGGAATAAAATGCCGTGATATCTTGAAGCAACTGGCGTTAAACACGTACGAAAAAAAGATGAATATTTCACAACCGGAAGAGCAAATATCCACATCTAAAGAATATTAATTATGCAAAAAAAAATGACAATCTGTTTCAAAATTGTGTTCCGTATACCTTATAATTTCGTTCACTATTACATCATCTAATCGCATCAATGGATTTATGAAATGTATATTTAGAGATGAAGATTAAATATAATTATACAGGGTGTTTCATTTGGAAACGGAAATACTTCACAGGTGCATAGGTGGCACCAAGGCGGTTCTGGAGAACCCCATTTATTGGGTCTTACTGTCTTCGTAGCCGAGATACAGGGTGTTTTATGAATTTTGCCCGTTTCTTTCTGAGGCCATATCAAACAAACCACCCGGTATATTTTCTTCATATTTGGCAAATATGTTCCTAATGGAGAGCCCAAACCACTAAAAACTCTACTGAGACGTGTACTTCAAATTTTCGCGCAGACAGTTTTACTGCACAAATTTTCAACGTAAAAGTGAAGTTTTTGAGAACTTGGATACCTGAAAGTGGTTTGAAGTGACTTTTAACAATGAATTATCAAAAATATTGAATCCATAATTATTTCAACATTACTTTGTAATTCATGTTTATATTGGTTTTCCTTTTTATAGCTGTATACCATTTCAGTTTTTATTTTTGAGTTACTCTCTCGTCGTTTCTCATTACTGCACATTTTTTTTATGTCTGGGGTCACATGAAATCGTTAGTTTATTCCTTCTGAAATCAATACTCGGGATCAGCTAATCAGAAAAATAGAGGCTAGCCAGAAAATGAAAAACAATCCAAATGTGATTCGGAAAGCAGTTCGAGATATTCTGAAACGAGCAAGAAAATGTTCAGATCAAAGTGGAGGACATTTCGAGCCGTTTTTGTAGTTATTTTTCTAATATTTTGTTATTATGTTTTTCTTTCATAATTGTTTCAAAATATACTCAATTCGCAATAAATAGAAACTGAAATAGTATACAACTATAAAAAGGAAAACCAATGTAAAAATGAATTACAAATTAATGTTGAAATAATTATGGATTCAATATTTTTGATGATTCAAATCCAAGTTCTCAAATATTTCACTTTCACGTTGAAAATTTGTGCAGTAAAACTATCTGCGCGAAAATTTGAAGTACACGTCCCAGTTTAGTTTTTAGTGGTGTTTCCGATTATTAAAACAGATTTTCAAAATTCCGATGTAGAGGGTGTTGTTTCGAGGATTCAAACGATTCATAATTTCTTGTTAACCCGTACCTGGATATTCAAGGCGGTTATTGCATTATACGTTCGGGCTCTCAATTAGGAACATATTTTCCAAATATGAGGAGAATATACCGGGTGGTTCGTTTGATATGACCTCTGAAATAAACCGGCAAAATTCATAAAACACCCTGTATCTCGGCTACGAAAACAGTAAGACCCAATAAATGGGGTATCTCCAGTACCGCCTTGCTGCCACCTATGCACCTGTGAAGTATTTCCATTTCCCAATGAAACACCCTGTATTAGAATGATATTGAGAGTGTACGATCATCTCCTTGATCTGGATGGAAACCCTCTTAAGAATCTCTAATAACAATGAGACAAGTGACACATTTATGAGTGTTTTACAATCTTTTTTCATATACCTATTTTTTGAAAATTATGCCAGCAAAATTTTTCTCTCATAAAATCTGTGTATGTGGATATATAAACTTTTTTCTTTCAAAATTTTGTCAGCTTTTACGTAGATATTGATCCCTAGAAACCTACTACCTGAAATTTATATTATAGCATAAGATATACCGTTTCAACCTTGAAAATGAGATACTTGGTATATTAGAATAACAAGCAATATACTCACTTTTTTTAATCCATTTGGAAAAAGAAGTAGTACTTATTAGTAACTATAATATAATAAATGAGTTACCACAATTTCATTGTCTGTTAACTGTTTCTCTCATCATTGTTTCTAGATGGCAAAACTATATGACAGTGCCTGTCAGCAATTTTTTCGAATTTACCTGCGGCAAAACTTGACAGCTGTTGTATCCAATAATTATACCTTTGATATAATATTTATTTTTCCGCAAATCGTTTCAAATTCAATAGATATTAATTAATTTCGACAAAATCGCGAATAATAAAATGACTTGGGGTCACTATGGAAACGTATAAAGGTTGAATTTTCAAACACTTAAATAGTTATTTATTATACAAGGGAAAAAAGTATTAGATTTTAGCTCGAGGTTATGTTGTCTCCCTCCGATTCGCGTCGGGAGACAAAAAACCGAGAGCTAAAATCTAATACTTTTTTCCGTGTATAATACACAATTTTTTTGTATGACAGGAAAAACGACAATTTAATAGTGAAAGAACATATTATTACAATATATTAAAGTCAGAATGTTATCGATATGAAATTTGAATTTTTAAACTAGTAAGCTGCATTTAGACCTGCGTTGCTAAGGGAAACTTCAAAGTAATGAAATATCTGTCAATTTAATTTAGTGATTTGTTTCAAAAGACGCGAAATCAGTAATAATTGTTTAGTAGTTATTTTGTTGAAAAATATAAAGTTAAAAAGAGTTGATAGAAGCAGCGCAAGTAGCGTCACGAAAATTATTGCCAGCTAAATCGAGGCAAATTAACGAAACCGCGTATTCAAGATTTATGAAATGGAAAATGAAAAAGACATGCAGTTCTTTCTCGAAGACAGTGTTATTGGCTTATATTTCCCGGGGAAAAAAGTAATTTCGTGAAAAGTCATATTTTGTTACCTGTCAACAGAGATAAAATGTCAAATTTTTTTCCCATCACGGAAAATAGTAATTTACGTAACAAGTCCGGAAAATAGGGTTTTTTTGGACGAATAGACAAAATTCCAGGACGAGCGTAAGCGAGTCCTGGAAGTCTGTGAGTCCAAAAAAACCATTTTCGGGCGTGTTGCGTACAATATTTTTTCGGCAACCATGCAAAATAACACTATCGCTACTGCTTTCCATATTTTATTGCGATTGCGATAAAAAATCATTCAAATTTTTGACAACTAATTTCATATGAACTGTCAGCCGTTATCTCGGTTGCTATGGATTCTATGATTCTTTTCCGGCCTAGTCCGGGAAGTACGTACTTTCCGGACTAGGCCGGGAAATGCTACTTTCTCAGAGAAAAAGCGTCCGGAAAGTGAGCCCTTCCCGGACGGTTGCCGAAAATAGTAATTTACGTAACAAGTCCGGAAAATAGGGTTTTTTTGGACGAATAGACAAAATTCCAGGACGAGCGTAAGCGAGTCCTGGAAGTCTGTGAGTCCAAAAAAACCATTTTCGGGCGTGTTGCGTACAATATTTTTTCGGCAACCATGTAAAATAACACTATCGCTGCTGCTTTCCATATTTTATTGCGATTGCGATCAAAAAACATGCAAATTTTTGACAACTAATTTCATATGAACTGTCAGCCGTTATCTCGGTTGCTATGGATTCTATGGTTCTTTTCCGGCCTAGTCCGGGAAGTACGTACTTTCCGGACTAGGCCGGGAAATGCTACTTTCTCAGAGAAAAACCGTCCAAGAAGTGAGCACTTCCCGGACGGTTGCCGAAAAAAATTTTTATTTGATTGCAGGTGATTGCAGCTTTAAAGTAAAATGATAAGTGATGATGAAATTTCCTTTCCTGGGACTCCTCCAAAGCTGGTTGAGACAATGAATACTGCTTCAATAGAATTATTGGCAAAAAAATCAAAAGAAAAGTATGAAAATGCATACAAACGTTTTATGGATTATCTAAAAAGTAGAAAGGCGAGTTATGTCTCAGAAAATGTTGTAATGACTAATGGCATACTTCCTAGACCTTTATTCAAAGATGAAATCTTCAACATTATGGGCCAATTATTCAATGTTGAAGTTAACCCTTGCAATTAAACTGTATATATGTACATATTCAAAGGCTCGCCTTTTATTGAAACGACAAGCTCAAGGTTATAAAACAAAGAAATCGAAGATTTTAACGAAGGAGGAAATTGCAAATTATATTCAGGAAGCTAACAAGGTTTTAATTGCTATACTAGTGGAATAAATTGAAGGATCGAAATAAAATTCGAAATTTTGAGTGGTTTTTCAAATGGCTGTATTTTCGATAACAACGGTCGTATCTCAATTCGAAAAAAAAAATTTTGAATCTTGTTTATAGTTTATAGTCTAGAGATCTCTAAAAAAAATTTTCAAGCAACGTGTACCTCTCAATCCTAATGAATACAGTATCTAAAATTTCTGTGAAATTTTTTCAGTTTTCATTTTCGGCATACAGACTTGGAAATTTTTTTTCCATTGGATATTCAAGCGCTGAATTGAAAACATCAAGTATACGTTTTACAGTTCAGTATCACCAAAAAATTCCCAGAGAATTTCAATTCAATCCAGGATGCGGTTTTTTGTTTCATTCGATCGAATTTTCAAAAAATTAAAGAAAAAAAAATGTCCAAGTCTGTATGCCAAAAATGAAAACTGAAAAAATTTCGCAGAAATTTTAGATAATGTGTTCATTAGGATTGAGCGGTACATGTTGCTTAAAAATTTTTTTTATCATGAGATCTCTAAACTATGAACTTCAAGCTTCAAAAATTCGTTTTCCAAATTAAGATAAGACCATTGTTATCGAGCATACAGCCATTTGAAAAATCGCTTAAAATTTCGAATCTCTCAGGAAATTAATTACCACGAAATTCAAAATTTGTATTGCTGCGATGATACTGAATACTTACAAAATGTTTTACCGCTAAGTCCTATTACTTGTAGTTCCGGGAATGAATCTTTTGTTTCATTCGGTTTTCGGAATTAGTGAGCCTGGGCTCGCATCCCGCCTATTGTTATTATCCATTAACTTGAAACCAGTGAAATCAATCGGATTATATTTGGCAAATCCTATTTGTAAACTTAGTAAGTGAGATCAATCGGATTATATTTGCCTATAATCTAATTGATCTCACTTACTAAGTTACAAGGCAACTCTCTATTACTCTTTCTTTTATTAAATTGATAATTCAATTTTTATTTCAACGTTTCGTTTGTAAGAGGAAATGAGATAGTCCTAGTGTAGTATTTGCAGTGTTTTTTCAAAAGAATAATTCAACGATATTATTTGTTTTGGTCTTACTTCAGTGATTTGATTACATCTTGAATGCTACTGCTAGTTTTATACCAACAAACAAATCAAAAGATGTGGAAAATCTCATATGAACATTTATCTGAAATGAAAGTGACAAGGAAATTTGGCGTTCGGGATGGACTTCTTCTAACGTCTTCAACAAAAGTCTTGTCGGTGATCCCTCAGAAAAAGTTCTAGGTTTCAATCTTCCTAGGAAAATTTGGTGTATTTTGAATCGACTTAGAACTGGTCATGGTCGTTGTAATAGTACCCTCTTCAAATGGCATTCTATTGATAGCCCACTATGTGAGTGTGGTGTAGAAGAGACCATTGACCACTTGGTGAATGATTGTCCGATTTATAAATTTCATGATGGTTTCCAAGCTATCCATTCAGTTTCAGATTCTTTTTTAGAATGGGTAGTTAACTTCAAATCGATATAATGAAAACTAATATTTAGTATTCCTTTCTGCTTCTTTTTTTTTTGTTTTAGGATCCAATTGGAAATTATAGAGTCGTCAACCGAAAAGAGAGGATAAAGAAAATTTTGTTTTGGTTGAAGAGGAAGTCCTTCAATATAAATTATGTCAGCTTATTCTGTAAACGTTTACACAAACCAGTCACTACACCGATACGGGGAGACGGAGTTTTTGCTGAGGTTTTTATCTGTTCTCTTGTATCATACGTTGAAATGTATGATGCCCCGTTACATTTCCTCTGCTAATACTGAGATTCATCGACACATATGCTTGATTGTTTGAAATTAATATTTTGTATTGCTCTTTCTCAAAAGAATATATATATATATATATATATATATATATATATATATATATATATATATATATCTGAAATTTACATTAAAGAATAAATTGAAAAACTTGTTTACTGAATATATCTATATTTTCTTGAACATCCTAAATTTTCAATTGTAATCAGTCTCTTATGAACACCAACATTTCGTTAAATAAATAAATAATAAAATCTGTACAATTATGCAAAATATGCGATCATTGAGCTAACAAGGCATATACGGTAGCCATGGAACGGTTTCCTTATAGGAGAAAGTCTCATCGAAACAATAAAACCCATGGATTATACTAATGGTCAGGAAACTCATGTAATAATAATTGACAGTCTCGTTCTGATGATATGGTCTGATGGTCTTCCTCAATTCTGCACATTTTTAACTTGGTTCACGTTGCTAGGAAGTGGTGCATGCTGCACTGGAGGAGTTAGATAGTAGTTCTCTGGCTTGATCTGCTCGAAATCAGTTTGAATGGGACATAAACATGGTACCAGTTGAACATTCTGAACTGAAGGTTGAGGAGAGAGTTGGGCTTGCAGGGGTACTTGCATTGGTACCGCTGGTAGAGATGGTTCACTGTATGGCACATTGTAGGAGGGTGGCATCCTACGTTGGTAGATATAATAGGGGTTTTGGGTCCTGTAATACAAATTTATATATAAAAAAATGATGATGGTGATTATAGATTATAATAAAATTCCAGAAAACCACTACCGTCAAGTCCAGCTGTTGCGCGTTTGTTCAATAATAGCTGAACGAATTTCACTGATGTATAAAGATTCTAGAAAATGTGATTATTCTATTTTTCTGTTAAATAACAAACTGACATCTGATTCGAATATGTCGATCGCTAATTTTAATATAGCGAGTCGAAGTCATGTCCCATTCTTTTTCTGTTTGGTGGGGCGTTTCTATAGGTTGAATTCAGGAAGGTATTGGATATGTCAAAACTGGATATGTTGGATCGAATGAAGTGAAATATGCTGACTGACAATTGAAAAGTGAAAATTCCGTCATCACTCGTTTCTTGGGCGTGGTCATGGCTAACTAAGATGTCTTATTGAATTATACTAGTTTTTCCACTGATTTTATTTAAGATAATCCTAGTGCATTCGTCTGAAATAGGAAGTGAGGGTATTCTCTTACAACGTATCTAAGTTGTATGCGATAAGATCCGTGATAATTCAGGCATGATAAAAAGGCTATTAGAAATAATTTGCGAGTTCGAGTTCGGGCAACTTTTGTGATTCATTTCAAATATTTCATTTCTTCTATTTATTATTTATATTAATTCATTCATTGTGCCTCTTTTTGATTGAATTCATCATGTCATATTTTTCTGGAGAATGTTTGAGATGATGTGTCAGGAGATCAGAACACACAAATATCCAATTAGTCAAATTAGTGGAACAAGAAATTTCTTCAATTTAATAAAAATTTACGCTTTTTTTGAGAAGTAGGAATTTCACTTTTGAACTAAATTATTCGTTGAAAATTTCGATAAGTTACAAGATGCGCGGAAAAATACAATCTACTAATCCCCATTGAAAAGTTTCCGCTGCTGCTAAAAATTTCGATCAAATACTGCTTTACAGGGTGTTGAATCTCACCTTATGAGAAGTCCCATATTTTTCTAATAGAAACCTGAATTTTTTGAAAGTTTGTGCATATCTCTTCTTCATGTTAATTTGTGGACCGTTTTGGAACACAGTTGAACTCTGCTAGTGATTATGTTATTAGGTGTCTTCCTCCTGCATATAACACTACATAGGTATGTTTTTCTGAATCTATTTCGATTCTAAATTGTAATTGTAGTGAGTTCGTATATTCATACATTTCATAAATTTTTAATATTTCTATTTAGAAATGAAAAAATCACACAAATTCGAAGTAGGTAAAATACTACATGACTGATCGATCCCCTGATATGTAACTCAACTTAAAACTTGGGCAAACCCATTGGCTAGGTACAGTGAAAGGTACACGAGAAGATAAAGAGAGAATATGTGATACTGAATTTGAATGATTATTTTTCGGTTGAATATTTTTACGCCTGTGGTATTTTTTCACCATCCTTATGGATAGATAATCCAATAATGAGATGAATACAAGCAAGAGACCTATTGTGCAAAAATGATAGGAAATGAGTTCTTTGAACAGATAACTCCTGATTTTATCTGGTTAGATATTTGCGATAGACGTGTTCGTGTTTTGTACTGCTAAATGCCCAAAAAATTTCATGAATACAGGGGTATATCACGAATAGCAAAACCGAGATTCCAACTGTATGAAAACGCACAAAAGACTATGCTATTGCTATGTTGTCGATGTAGTTATTCTGGTTTTGTGTATGTATTTCATTCGTAATGAGTGTGGAGTGAATCGTTGATAGACGAGAATCTTTTAGAACACTTTTGCCGCACCTCTTCTGAAGAATTCCTCTTTTCATTTATTGAAATAAATTGCAGCATTCTGAATAGTTTTGAGTACCTACACAGAAGAAAATTTGCCTTGTATCAAATAATAGCAATTATCAACTTGATTCCATTTGTACAATGTACTTTTTCATCAATATAATAAAATTTTATTCTTGAACATACAGGGTGTATTAGATTTAATCGTTAAAAATTTAATGGGATATTCTCCTCGTTGTCCTGATTCGGAAAAATGTATATTATATACCTCAATCTCGATCCCTAAGAGAGATACAGGATGTTGAAGTTTACAAGAAAAAATCATTTTTTCCTACATCTGCTATGGAAAGTAGCGTTTTCTTCATAGCTTACTCAATTTCAAAACTATGTATTGCTCATACTGTGGGAAATATTATTCCCCACGGCACTTTGCCAACACCTCGCTTGGGAGACCAATGAAATTGGGCTTTTGAGTCGTTTCCATGGAAACGCAATAAATTAGCAAATACTGTCAACGAAGGCCATTTTGATTTGAATCAAGTCCATTACTTGAATTATTGAAATTTGTGCAGTTGTAGGAAAAGTATAGTGTGCAACATGTGGAGAAAGTCCTTTTCTCGCTCGTGTGTTTGCGGCATACGCCTTTCAGGCTCGTGCCACTAACTTCCACACTCGCGAGAAAAGTTGGACTGTCCCCACTTGTTGCACAATATACTATTATGCAATAGCTTCCTTAAAAAAGCTTGAATTCAAACGAAATTTTGCATGCTTACCCTACTCCCTAAGGGCTATTTTATGAAGATATTTTCGATTTTCGGCGGGGAACACCAGTGGCGTGCAATTCGGTCACATCTCAAGTATTTCGAAGAAAAAAGTATACCGCTGTTTTTTTGAAAGAACGAATGAAGCAATATCGAACTGCTTGTTCAATTTGGAGTATAATCTGCTTTTACAGAACAAAATTTGAAATTCCATATCCAGAGATGATTAGTTTTTTCGAAAGACGTGCTAAATCGAAATTGGCTACAAATTCATAATTTAGTCAGCCACTGATTGAATTCGGTAATATAATTTCAGGCCAATTTACATCTGAGTGCACGTGAAATTTCTCGTCTGTCAACGATTCACTTCACAAGGTGTTCTGAATAAAATTTTACTTCTCTTTTTTTTTTGTTCACAAAAAAGGCAGTAAATAAGGATGACTTATGAATAGTTATATTACCGAAAAAGCAAGCTACAATTCAAAACAAACTTCGCTGAAATCGGCCAAAAGTTTCAAGAGAAAATGAACTACAAATTTCGTGGAGATTCTATCAGGTCCCTTAAGTTTGACGTTTTGTATCATTGCTTTTTGAAAATCTTTCTGGTGATTTGAAACATGCTTGGGAGATGATTAAAAGAACATCGGAATCAACTTTACAATCTGGAGGGTATGTAAGGCTCTCTTATTAAACTCTAGGATACTTTGAACCCACTCAAAATAATTTTGTCCATAAACAGTCGTTGTGCGCAGATCATCCAAACTACTGGTTGAAATAAGGGATATTGAGCTAATAAGATTGGATACTTTAGAATTCTTTCTCTGAAAAGTTATAATCTTTCATTCAACGTTCATCAGGATCTTTTCATCTTATATCAATAAGAATATCGGGTATATACTATATACTTAACGAAAGAAAATATACATAGTTGTTTTCGACAATTTTCCATTGAGGATCTCCTTAATGAGATTCCGCAAAAATTGAATAATCGTGGGTTAATTTTTTGTAGCTGATTTTTTTTTTGACAATTTAAATGAAAGGGGCGTACCTCCTGTTATGAGAACCTATTGGCGTTTCAATCACTAAATTACTGGTTGGACTTGACATATCAAAAAAAAATTTCGAATGAGATCAAACAACACAACTTACGTTTCTCCTGAACTCCAGAAAAATGCCGACACCGTATTCAAGAACATGAAGAGCATTGCTGCATAAATCTGTAAATATTCATAATTATGTTAAGCCTTTCGAATAATGTCAGAACAAAATTAGTTGATAATGACAGAGCATGAATTATGTTATTTTACATTTGGTCCAAATTCACTGAAACTTTGTTGGTAATTTTTTAAAACTATTTTCTTTCATTGAAGAAAAACACTCAATGTTCATTACCAAAAATAAGTTTTCGCGCCAATATTCAAAATTTTTCTATAGTTTCTAATTACACTTACAACGATCTGCCTTGAAACAATCATGATGAACACTAGAACTTTTAGACACACTAACACCTTTGACTTTACAGGGCACTATGAATATATAATCACGACGGGTAGCTTTTATAAGCTGTCAGTATGAGCCCTTATGTAGAGACCAACACAGGACCGGCATCAACCGTTATTTGAATATCGGCATCTTCATTGATAAAAAGTCAGATATTTCGGTAATATTTCATATTGTATTTCGAAACTGCATTTTGGTCTAACAGTTATCTCGATTTTCATATACTGTGATTATGTATATTCAATATCTATCATGCAGTTTAATATATTGAATGAATTTTTCATTGAAAAACGTGGGCGTGGTGTCAGAAGCTTTACATTTTTATTCAGATTCGTACTCGAGTAATTTCTTCACGAAATTTTGCATGTCAATTTTCACTTAAATTTAATCAATTCAACATCCTGAACACAAACATAGAATGAAGTAATCCTTCCAAAACATCAACGTCATTTATAACTTTTTTGAATTTTTTTCTGGGAATTAATTTTAAATGCATGTTTGATAGGTTGAATTTTTTTTCCTTTTAATATAAGAGCTTACATATCGATGGCAAATCATAAAAGAAGGACATTCTACATTCTCTATTTTGTATGAAAAAGATGTTTCCACAAATTTTCATGGAAATAAATTCTGCTACTTCTTGTCATGCACTGATACCCACGAAACTTCCGTTCTTTTTGTATCCTTGTATTCTTTGTCTATATTCTTGTGTATATCTTCGACCCTACTTTCGAATACTCGAAAAATTCTAGAAAAATACATTCGACAAATGATTCATAACTTTTGATATATGTATCTACCTATACACAAAATTTCAGTGGAATCTGACTATTAGAATCTGAAATATCAAAATTTCATAAACCAATTTTTCTTCTTCTTCCTCTTTCATTAGGTTCATAACCTGTTCATTAATCCCTTCCATCTCAGTTTGGGGCTTCTGGATAGATGGAAGTCCAGCTTTCTTATCATCTTTTTAGCGGCCTACCCAAAGGTCTTTTAGTATTGGGTTCATGGTTTCATACACCAATGTTTTTTCATGAAATTTCGTAACAGCATTTTCTAGCAGACCCTAAAATCCATCTGGAAGTTATGGTTGATAGTGTCATTCACATCATTGATAAATTGAATTTTTAGTTTTGAACAGTGAATAGAGAAAACCGAGATGGTTCTAGTAATTCCACATTTATTGGGTCGAATAAATGTGGTATATCTAGAACTAATAAAAGTTGATTATATACATAATTCAAACAACAAAAACGATTTGATGGTTTTTTTTTTTGGACATATGTAAAGCGTTTGTCAGGGTTGATCACAACATAATTTTCATTCTTTTGCATATATTGGAAAAATTGGGAAACAGGGGTATGGGAGGGGCCACTACTTCTCTTGAAAAAATATCTAACAATTATCTATCTATATAAAAATTAATGATACGTTCAGTAACTACACATCTACCATGGGGTACCACAGGGCAGGATATTGAGTCCTATACTCTTCCTAGCATATATAAACCAAATTGGCAGCATAATACCAAAATGCAATGTGGTGTCATATGCTGACGATACGGCTCTTCTGTTTTCAGCTAATTCATTGAAAGAAGTGTAAAACTTGGCAAAAATTGGTTTAGATGCGGTATATCAATGGCTAGGAATGTGTAGGTTGTAATTAAATTTTGAAAAAACAAAGTTCATGACAATATCTCCAACTAATGCCAATCAACCTAAAACGGAATCCTTGCTATACATGTTTCAACTTCAACAACAATAACAAAAAAACACGTAGATAACTATATAGAAATAAAAAGAGCAAGTAAAATTAAGTATTTTGGAATTATTATGGATAAAAATTTGAAATGGAGTGAACATGCAATATATCTAACATGCAAAATTCGCACGATAATTCACAAATATTCATTCTTTTAAATTTATTTGAAGTATAATAATTTCTTATGATGTTTCATTCCAGATTAATATTGTAAGCAAAATGATGCAAAGTGTAGCGATTGACATTAATGTGTGCCAAAACTATTTGAAGAATTTAGTAGATCATTTCAAAAATTATAGGGATAATAATGTTCTCGAGGAAAAACTTGCGGAAGCTGGAAAACTAGCAGCTGCTCTTGAGATAGATCAAGGTTTTTCTCTATTATATACTGTAAGACGAAAGTATAAACCAAAATTGTTCGATTATGAACAGACGGATGAGGCACCTCAAGATCCAAAAATTGCTTTTAAAATAAATTTCTTTTTGGAAATAATTGATCAAACACTAAGTTCCTTAAATAGTAGGTTTGATATGATATCTAATTACGGTAAAGTTTTTTGTTTTATTTGTGATATTCTTAAATTAAATGATAAATATGCTTTTCTACAGAAGCTAACTGATCAGGAAAAAAAGAGGCTGACGTGAAAGAAAATGATTTATTCAACGAGATAAAAGCCCTAAGATTGTTTTCATTATCTGAAGCGAAAATCCTCTTGAAATTCTACAATATATTTTTGAAAATAATCTTACTTCTTCTCTACCGAATCTTAGTATTGCCTCAAGAATCCATTTCACCTTACCTGTGTCTGTTGCTTCTGGTGAGAGATCATTCACTACATTAAAAATAATTGAAAACTATTTGAAGTCTACCATGTCATAAGAAAGATTTTCTGGATTGGCAATCTTAGATATAGAGCAAGAGATACTCGATCAAGTGATTGATTGATTAAATGAAAAAAAATTGCAACAGCCAAATCTAGAAAAACATCCATTCAATTTCTGGATTGATCCTGATTAAATGTTTATGCCTTTATGAATAATTAATAGAAGAATACAGCTCAAGTTTTGAAACACATTTAAAATGTATTACGTTACAACTAACACCATAAAGTTCTTAAGGCAATGAAGAGTGCTGATAGATTTTCAACCATTCTACCCTAAATTCTTAACAAAACAAAAACAAAAATCCGATTATCCAGCAGTGCTTTTCTCCACCTCCCCCCTTTAAGGGGCGCCAAAATATGTTCGGCACGCGGGCGTTGATGTCCCTTGCGGGGGCCCTGTTTGGGAGATATTGGACGAAGGATTAATACTCCTGTTTTATGGATCGCTGGTTGAGTCCATCTTGAGATATCGCATTGTTGTTTGGGGCGGTCTATATGGCGCTAACCTAAAAATCTTCTCAACATGTCAGGATAGCATTCTGAAGATATTATCCAATAAACCACGGAGTTATCCAACGTTGAAATTATATGAAGAACTAAATATCTTGAATATTATATTCTTTCTTGCTGAAAATTATTGTTTTCCTGTAGTTTTAGACTATTTTACCAGAACAAATGTAAGTGAACGTTTATATATGCCTGGAGTAAATAATTCTTTTTGTTCTAGGTTTGTTACTTTCTTTTTGCCAAAATTCTATAACGTGAGGCCAAGCACATTGAAATGGTTGGTTATGAGAGGTAGGAATAAAAGATTGATAAGAACTTTTATTGAGGAGAATAAAGAAAGATTCTCGAATATGTTTTCAACCTAAAAAGTATTCTAGTAGTTGATTGGAAAGTAGTAGATTATAACAGAAAAAAAATTATTTTTCATAGTTTAGGTGCAAACTCACAGATTCCAGTTACATTTATTCGTCCGTTATCGATCTCCCGTACTGCCATCCCAAAAGCAGCATATTTTTTTTTAATTTTCAATATGAGTGTGATCCTGGCACACAAATTTTGTAAGTTAGGCTGGATCACTTTCCACAAAGTTAATTTTGAGATAATGAACTCAAATAAAATATGTAATCTATTGGTGGTGAACAAATGATTATTATTATTATCTCGGTGTCCTGTATTCACTGTTCAAGTTTTCTGTATATTGTATACCAATGAAACCCTGCATAATCATATAAAATGTTCTGTAGTCTCCAACGGCAAATGAATCATGAGCACTCAAAAGCTCCTGACTTGTCTTGACTTAACTCTTTGCCTTCCTCATTTTTCACTTTGCTATATCTTCTTTTTTGAATATTTTGGGATATTTTACGGGAAAATAATATACAGGAACCATATCAGGTTTGAGAATATTGTATTTCTCATAACTCGAACTTCAACTATTTTGCATTGTATCTCAAATCGATATTATGTATGTTATGCCAAACCTGCACATACATAGTTCATGATTCAGGTACAGTCCATTCAGGACTGACATCGAAGTAGGCCATGAACGTCTAGTCGCGGCTTTATTTCTGGTTACAAAAATATCACTAAAAATTGCTATGGTTCATCATAGAAATAACCAGTTGAAATTATTTTCTTCATTTTTGAATCCGAAAGATCCTGAATTTTCGAAATTACGATTATTACTTAGGGACGCATACAGTCATGATTTCATAAATTGAAATTCAGATTATATAACTTAAAAATATAGTGAAATGCTAACTCATTTCAAAGAAATCCAATGAAGAGATATCTATTCATTTAAGAGTCGCCCATGAAAAATCCCATTGAAGATCATTAAAATATGCATATTCCTTTTCACCAAAAGCTCTTCAAAAATTGTTGCATTACTAATGGACACTGGATATCAACCTGCTTGCAAAATTCTGTTCAAATAACTCTTATGGATCATTTTAACTGTGGTGTCTAAACTGGTGAAGAAAACAGAAAAAACTGGTTGATAAATTTGAATAGTGTAGCTTAGTGAATGGAAGAGCCATATCATAATAGGACAGAAATAAAATTCAAAGAATCCATTTAGTATAAGAAAAATTTTGACATCACAGTTGTACTGTAACTTTCAAAATTGGAACCAATTTATCAGCCGATGTGTAAATTACTTTCTAAAGTCACTATTTATTGAAATTGTCCATGACATGAATGATTGATTAAACTTGTATGAAAAATATAGGTGCTATTTGTACTCAAGTTTTATTTTTTTTATTTAAATGCTTTTATACTAGTTTCTATTAAATTACATAAATTATTTTGCCCGTAACAGCTTTAACTCACTCACTAAGATCATTTTTGCATGAAATTTTTTTTAATTTGTGAATTTTAAAATGTTATTATATTCTATTATTATCTTCAAGTGGGTAAGAGGTGAAGAAATTCTTGAAGTTACTCTTCTGAATATATTTTTCGATTGAATAATCAGTAAAAATTCAATAAAGCAATTGGAATTTATTAGATTTTTGGATTACTCATTGAAGAACAAAAAACAGATATAACAATACTTAATTTCAATATAGAATATAAATAAACTATAGATGCAATGCCAAGACTTTGTTTAGCAATCCAATTATAAAATAATTCTGTCTTCATAGATTTATATAATCCTCATGACCACCACTGTCAAAACAAAACATCCAGGTAAAAATCCAAATATCCAGCATTCAAAATAGTGCTCCTTCTACTTTTACCCTTGAATATACTAGAAAAACATTTGGTTTTCTTTCTAGAGTCCACTGTTGAATAATAAAAAATAACCAAGTTTCCTCCAGCTAAATGAATTTCACATTTTGTTGCGAATATTCTCTGTATTCACCATAAAATCGTACTCAACTTATTATACTTTTCTGTTTATCAATAAGAATTTTCCTTTTATTAACTGTTTTGAATTTGTTACCATTTAAGTTTATGTAATGTTGTCTTTGATTAAAATCTAGATGCTTTTTGGTCAAATTTCATCCAGGCTGATATATTGGTTGATTCCCAGATTACATCCTTATGATCCCATTCTGGCATTTTCTCCACATAGTAAATCACAAATCATTTCAACCGGAAGAATTTCCCTTAATCTCCCACATAAGTCGATCCACTCTCCGAGAAAGCAAAAGTCAATATAACTCAAGCTCAAGATATCCAATCTGAATAATGACGTCCAGTGACCTCATTTCTCGAAGGATAAAACTAGTATTATACCCTTTAGGGAACCGCTTCTGTAGTTTTTGATATCTGAATGACCAGAGGCACGTAGAACCCTGCTCAGGTAGGTATCTCTAAAAATTGTTAAACTCTCTTAGGTCATTTTTAACGGTTCTTCGGGGTTATCCACTTATTAATGGTCCACTGTTTATATTGGTCCTAATGATGAGACGTGATGAAAACATGGGTGCTAGCTGTGAATGAGTATACATATGGTTGTTAAATGAAAATATCTTTATAAGGCTTTTTCTGGGATTATGTTTGACACTGTAGATATATTTAGGTTTTAATGAATGCCTCTTTTAGTATCAGTAAAACTTGATTGATTTGATATTAAAGTTTTTGTCGTTGATATATAAAATAATTATTTCCAGCTTCATGGAGAATTTTTTTTGATTGCATCTTCAAGACTACTAACTGGAGAACTTCAAAAAAAAGAGAAAATAAAAGACAATATTTCTCATAAATGTATAATGATAGTTGGTGGATAACACGCTTTGGATAGTCCCAATGGTGATTGTACTCTTTCCCGTGCTTGGTTCTGTTCCGGAAAGCAGATACTGTCTTCATTTTATTTTTGTGCATTTGATTTAAGTCTTCACCTTGGGTACATACAACATCACGGGCACTTTGTTTAGGCAGTATGCTTGAGGTGAATATTTCTGATTTGTAATTATATCCAAGATATATGAGAGTTTAAAAAAATAGTATATTGCACAACAAGTGGGGAGAGTTCAACTATTCTCACGAGTGGTGGAAGTTTATGCCACGAGCCTGAAAGGAGAGTACCGCAAATACACGAGTAAAAAAGGACTTTTCCTACAACTGCTATGGAAAGTAGCGTATTCTTCATAGCTTACTCAATTTCAAAACTATGTATTGCTCATACTGTGGGAAATATTATTCCCCATGGCACTTTGCCCACACCTTGCTTGGTAGACCAATGAAATTGAGCTTTTAAGTCGTTTCTATGGAAACGCAATAAATTTGCACATACTGTCAACGAAGGTCATTTTGATTTGAATTAAGTCCATTACTTGAATTATTGAAATTTGTGCAGTTGTAGGGAAAGTATAATGTGCAACATGTGGAGAAAATCCTTTTCTCACCCGTGAGTGGAGTGGAGTGGCACTCGCCATTCAGGCTCTTGCCACAAACTTCACACTCGTGAGATAAATTGGACTTTCCCCACTTGTTGCACCATATACTATTTCCTACAACTACACAAATTTAAATAATACAAGTAATGTATCTTATTCAATTCAGAATGGCCTTCTTTGATAGTTCCATATAGAAACGACTTTTCAATATAAAATAATAATAAGGAATAATATTTTCCATAGTATGAGCAAAACATAGTTTTGAGTCAGTTATCTATGAAATATGGGCTACCTATGATAACAGATGTATGAAATATTGGGCAACAAGTGAGGACAACTTTTCTCACGAGTGTGGAAGTTTGTGACACAAGCCTGAAAGTCGAGTTCCACAAATACATGAGTGATAAAAAAGACTTTCTCCACATGGTACACACTATACTTTTCCTACGTTTACATCCTGTATTCAAATAATACAAGTCATATATCTGTTCCAATTAAAAATGGCCTTCATTGACACTTACCTATGCATTTCTTGCGCTTCCATGTAGAAACGACTTTACAAAAGTCCAATTTCATTAGTCTATGGAGTCAGGAGTGTGATGTGGAAAAAGTGCCATGAAGAAAAATATTCCTCAAAGTATGAGCAATACAAAGTTTTGAAATTCAGTAAGCTATTAAATATAAGCTTCTTTTGATAGCAGTTGTAAAACAATTCATTATATACCTATGGATGTATGTTGACGTACTTATTTTTGATTATTCAAGGGGGTGCTCAAACCCCTCAAACGAGGTTGGCGAGTACCCTTTTGTTCCCTGAAATTCATAAAAACCTCTTACCTCGTCACAAACTAGCAATGTGAACTCCTGGCCTGTAACTACTGATGTCGTTGCTTCATAAAATCCGGCTTATAGGCTTGTATTTTTGATCACGAAAATTAATTCCAACATCCTATAAATTATATGAATAAATTTCCACTGTCTACATGTTCATTCACGCAGAGACACTAATGAGAAATTCTGATGAAAAGATATTATTAAAAACACCGCCTATCCTGTGGCTGTATCGAATGCCTAGTCAGTTAGTACTTTATTCTTATTCTCGTTTTTGCTTCTTCGTCAGTAAGGATTGGGAAGCATTCAGAAAAGGAATTGAATAAATATATTCAATTCCTTTTTGAACATGGAATGAGTTTCCATTCATCCCTAAAGTACTCAAGCTTCATAGAGTGAAAGAATTTATTGACCAATAAAATTTCGGATACCTTCATTATCTTCATTAGGCGGAACACGTTCAGAAGATCGATTTCATGGCCAATTACAGATTGAAGTCTTCTTCATCGATCTGCGTTCAGCTGAAGCATTCTATTTGTAGGATTTGATTTTAATAGATTTGATTTGGATGCGTTTAATAGACGATATAGAGATGAATAGTGTCATCCTGAACTAAACTATACTGAACTACCTACAAGTTTTTGAAAGCCTCACAAAAACCCTACTCAAATCAATAATCATATCAAAATATAATAACTTTTCGAAAACTGCAGAAAATGTAATGCTCATTCATTTACTGAGAACGAAAAACTTATCAATAATATTCAAGAAAGCTACGAATTGAAAATCGAAAAATCCATAAGAGCGCATGATTGAATCAAGCAATTTAGTCTATCATAATGATATACAGGGTGTTTCGAAAAAAAGTGACCCCCGTCTCTAGGATATGTTGAAATCTGAAAAATAATTGTATTCAAGAAAACGGGCGTTGAAGAAAAAAATTATTACATATTTTTTACGATTTTGCCGAAACTAGTGGCTATATTGTGATGAAATTTTTTACGAATATGTTTTGGAAGCTGATACACCCCATGAATTTGTTTTTATATCTTACTGATATCATATCATACTAACAATTTTTTGAATCTTTCTGAAGAAAATGTTTTTATCGAAAATAGTAATTAATGCAACAAGTCCGGAAAATAGGTTTTTTTTGGACGAATAGACGAATAGACGCTCACGCTCGTCCTGGAAGTCTGTGAGTCCAAAAAAATCATTTCCGGGCGTGTTGCGTACAATTTTTTTTCGGCAACTGTGTAGAATAACACTATCACTGCTGCTTTCCATATTTTATTGCGATTGCGATAAAAAAACATGCAAATTTTTGACAACTAATTTCATATGAACTGTCAGCCGTTATCTCGGATGCTATGGTAATGATCAACTGCATTTATTGAAAATATACCTACCAAGATTTTCATATTCACAATGACAGGAACGACGTGATTCTTTTCCAGCCTAGTCCGGGAAGTACGTACTTTCCGGACTAGGCCGGGAAGTGCTCACTTCCCGGACGGTTGCCGAAAAAATATTTTTCATTTACGATTCTGGAAATACGATGTCCATAGGCGTACAAATTTGCTTCCACCTTTTTTTCCGAAATTCGTGGCTGTATTGTTCAAAGTATTGTCCATCGCTGGCCACTACTTTCTCTTACTTTCGGGCAGCGTACGAATCCCGCGTTGAAAAAACTGGTCATTTTTTAAAGCGATCCACGAATCGATACAATGTTTCACTTCTTCATAAGACCGGAAGTGCTGGTCAGCCAAGCCGTGCACCGTTGATTGAAAGAAGTGATAGTCCGAGGCAGCAATGTCTGGAGAATACGGAGGGTGTTGTAGGACTTCCCATTTCAACGTTTCCAAGTATGTCTTGACCACTTCCACAACATGGGGAAGAGCACTTCATCATGTTTTCTCCTTGTATTGCGGCCGTTTGTATTTCGATGCTCGGCTCAAACACATTAATTGCGTTCGATAACGATCGCTTGTGTTTGTTTCAGACGGTTTAAACACCTCATAATACACTCCGCTGAGCTGATCCCACCAAATATTGAGCATGACGTTGGAACCGTGAATATTCGGTTTGGCCGTCGACGTGGAAGCATAGTCGGGATATTCCCATAATTTTCTGCGCTTGGGATTATCGTGATTCGTGATGAACCCAGATAAACCCATTTTTCGTATCATCTTCAATCACAATGCGATGCAGAAATCCTATTCGTCTTTGCCTTGCAAGCAGCTGTTCACAAGCAAACAAACGCCGTTCATCATCTATCGGCTTCAACTCTTACGGCACCCTTGTTTTTGAATCATTCCCATGAATTTCAGGCGTTTCGAAATGACTTGTTGCGTCACTTCCAATGATCCTGTTAACTCTTGTTGCGTTTGACACGAGTCTCGATCAAATAATGCCTCCGATTCTGCATCTTCGAAAACCTTCTCTCTTTCACCGCCATGCTGGTCTTCGACGTCAAAATGACCATTCTTGAAGCGTTGAAACCACTTTCGACACGTTCTTTAACTAATAGCTGCTTCATCATAGGTATTTTAGAGCATTCAATGGGCGTCAGCCGCGAATTTCTCCATAATAAAGCAGAAAATTAAATCTCAGCTCAGTTTTGTATGTTCTTCAAGGATTACAATGGCAATTTTTCATGTCGTTTCAGGTGTATATCCACTTCAACCTATTCAGTTATTTATTTACTCGATCTTAAATATTTCTTCGACTACTAACTCATTCACAACCCACAAGAAGCTGGTATTTTGCAAATTAAATCAATCAACTAGATGCATTGATTTTTAATGCAGGTTATTATTTCTTGCTATTTTTTCTTATGGAAATTTCCCATCAATTAATTTTATTTTTGAAATATCTTATTTATCAAAATCAATTTTGATGGAATACGTCCCTGTTCGGGCATCCCCTGCAGACAAGATAACTGTTGAACCCGCTCACATACAGATTTAACAGGTTCATTGCTTCTCGAATTAAAATTGCCTATATATCGAAGAAGAATGCTCCCAAGCATCACTAACCCTTTTAACATACCACAAGTTATTGGTGTTACTCAACTTTCAGAAACATCCATTTATATTCGGGTATCATCAAACGGGATCTTTAATTCTTACGTAAGTATAATCTCGAAAGAAATAAGTTATTGGAGAGCTAGGAAGTGATTCAATTTGGTTCATCATGCAAGAAAAATGTTTTTACCGATTTCACTAGGAATGAGAGAAAATTATGCCTGGAATTTTCTGTTTACGTATCGAATGGAGAATCCGAAAGTCTTATCAAAAAATATGTCGGAAACTATAAATGTTATTAGCTAATTTGAAATGGAATTAGCTAAAATATCAGTTGTTATACTGAAGGGGTTTTCCAAAAAGAGCTGTCATTTTGATATTAAAGAAACCGAGTATATTTTAAGAGAAATTAATGAATGTTTATTCCAATGTAGAGGAAGATATGTCAATAACGATGGAAAACGATATCAGCAAAATAGAAATTTACATCTTCTCTTTCATTCTGTAATTTTCCTTCGGAATATTCTACTAGTTCCTCACAGGCTTCATTTTTGATATTCCTGTTTGCGTATGCTGACTTTTCATTTTCCATCGATAGGTTTTCTGCCTATTTTTTTCGATGAAACCTATCAAAAATTCTTTTTTTTTTGCACAAGAATTTGGTACGCTACGAAGTTCCGACGGTATCTGATAAATTGCCAGCTGTCTGTGACCATCTGAAATCCGACCCAGATACTCAATAAAACAACCTCTTGAGGGCAGGTTTCGATGGCAGCCTGGGATGGCAGTCAGTGTAGACTAGCTGCCATTTGGAAGCAAGCCATTTGGACGCCTGGATTCCAAACGCTCGAAAAAACGCTTCGTGAGTGGAGGGGATAATGCAAATCAGAGATCAAGTTCATTCTCTGATTTACAGTCGTGCGGTCGTGTCCCGAGCTGTCCAACTGTAAAATTATCCGAACGCTCGAACATGGGCGCATCGTGAGTGGCCGCCTTAAGGTTTAAAAAGCGTGCGTTTATTGTTTATGACTGTTTTGGAATAATATCCGGCCAAGCGTTTTTAGGGACTAGTTCAAGTGACTTTGGCCATACTATAACCTCAGAACATTAATAAGAGGAACGAAAATCTCCTTGTTACTGATGTATTTGTTTCGATTTGTCAAAACTAATAATTAATTTATTTATCACAGCTACCTTACTAAATCTTTATAATAATTTGGATTTTCCTGAGGATAACTATTTATTACTGTTTGAATTTCTTTCTCGAAATCGATTGCAGATACGATAAAACTGCAGAAAAACCAAAATGAATCAGAGTTTCTTTTCAAATTTTTCTAAACTACCAGTGGTTCACAAACAAAAAAAAGATTCTGGAGGAAAGAAGCGGGCACTCCTCCAGATCAAATATCACCCTGTATATTTGCATTAAAAATTAGGATATCAATGATGAAAATTTTGAATTGGAATATCGATACCAATTCAAGTTAAATATATTGTGAAGGAAAGGCGCTATGAGAGAAAAACTTGAACTTTAACACCTGTATCTAAGAAACAAGACGTTTGCAGACTCATGTTATACGACTTTTCTTCTTGAAATGATCCGAGAAATCTGTCATTTTCATTTTTAGCTCAATTTAGGAACACCTGTAGATATAGTCAATTCAAAACTTATATCTTCACCAGAAAATCGCTATTTGAATGAAATACAATAAATTGTACTACACAGCCCAGACAATTTTTCGATCCGAATTGCTGAGTTCAGTTCTTTCATATAACTACATATTGAAAATGATAAACCTCGGACAAAGACGAGCTCGTAGTGCAATAAAAGTACTCATCTTGAAAGCGATAATAAACTCATAAACTGTAAAGGGGTCCGATTTTTGACTTAAGTCTCGATTTCAAAGGAAAGTAAAATGACTATTATTGGTTCATTTTATGGAGAAATTTTCGTTCTTCGTCTTTGCGGGATCTCTGAAATTTTATATTTTGAAGATCTTGGGGGGGGGGAGGGTAATTACTCCCAGTACCCCCCTATTTCTACGCCCTTGTGGCTCGCACACACAATCGGCTAGCTCGATTGTGATTGGCGACACTAAACTTCCATTTCTCTTGCATCCGAGATCGAGCACAAATGTTAACTTTCCTTTCCTTCTATCTATATTCTTAGATTATAACTATCGAGTAGTTTACAGTTGCTGCGATAGTTATTATCACGACAGTAATATCGTAATAGTACTGTCACCGTGAAAATGAGCCTTTATAACGACATCCGAAGTGGCGCGCAATTCAAATCTTGCGTTTCTCTTCCAGCAGCAGCCACTGCAGCTGAATCCAGCGCCACGTTTTTTTTGTACCGAATACCTGGACTAGTCCACGCCGTAATTTCCCACGTATGCGTTTGTCTTATCTCGGCCGAACGCGTCGGGATCTCGATTCGAGCCAGAAATTAATATGTAGGCATCCCGATAAGTATACGTGTGCATCCATTAAGATACCAAGATACAAGACTCTATCCGTAACTTATATAGGTAAGGAAGGCAGGCACACCTGCTCATTATTCTTATTTTCAAAATATTGACACGTCAATTTTCGAATTAAATTAATGGAGGAAGAGCAGGGGCGCATCCGAGGCAGCGATACGCTGTTGATGCGAGATGCCGATGGCGCGATAGCTCCTCTTGACTGACAGCGGATTGAGTGATGGTTATGAATAGATTAATTTGGAATATGTCTTGCTTCGACGGGACACACATTCCGTAAAGAGAATGCCGAATATGATTACAACAGCTTACTTACAGGAATTATCGAAATATCTGTTTGTAGCAATGCTGGTACAATTGACCTCTACACTCACACGGGTTTGTTATTTAGTTTTTTTAAATGTAATAAACCTATTCTTTGGGGGTATATGTGTCAATGGAAGAGCGGATTTCCACTGACTAAAAAATGATATTATTATAATATTCCTCAGAATGAGGATTATTGTGGGGACAGGTCTTCTTGTTGATTTTCTTTCTTGGGGACAGGATTAGATTTCCAGGTTAATTAAAATGAAATAATTCTTCAAAATTAAATATAATAAAACAAAAACCAAAATTATAATATTCAAAAAATTTGTATTATTTGACTCAACTTCGATACTTTAATACACAAAAATATCTCAAATGATCCACCACTCAACAAAACAAAACAGAATGATTTATTGAAAGTTGAATTTGGGAGAATCAGGACTACTCAACAAGACAAAAATAAAAAGAAACACCCGAAAGATCGTCAAACTGTTTCTGAAAGAAGACCTTTCAAAAACAGTTTGACGATGTTTTGGGTGTTTCTTTTTATTTTTGTCTTGTTGAGTAGTACTGATTCTCCCAAATTCAACTTTCAATAAATAATTCTGTTTCGTCAAACTGTTACTTGCCCTTATCCCGCGGGGCTAGGTTGGTAAACCTAGTTTTAATAAACTCCTTTTCAACTTTTCAAGCGAGACGTGTAATTCTTTTTTATTCATTTCACCCCCGAATCGCGCTCTCATAGCTAATGTATTTCTTCATCAAAACAAAATTGAAACTTTATCAAAAACCCCTGTTTTTCTACTTCTGAGTCTGACCTAACTCGTCCTTTCTTAGAGTAAAACAATTTCTCCTTTCTTGAATACTGGCATTTCCTGGCCCTTATTAAAATTACTCTGATTCTCAAAAAAAAAAATTGTTTTACTTTAAGTCCGTTTTCGCGACCGACGCGACGTACTATTCCACTTACTATTGACTCCTTGTCCACTGCATATTGAATCTTGAAAGACAGATTTAAAAACCGTATTGACCACTCAATTTATTCGGCATTATGAATTGAGTTATCGACAATTCGAACCTGTCACACTGCGTAGAATTTGGTTCGATTTAATTTGGAAGATTTTACCAATTTCCGATTTATTATAAATGTTTTATTGTAAACGTTTGTATCAAAATGAATTTTGCCTATAACCATTGAAAAACGAAAAATAATTTGATTAATTTCTCAATATATCTTACATTTTATCCGTTGATACATCAATTATATGTTCCTCAATTGGAGAAATAGGTGTACAATTTGGCTTCCACCGGTTTGCAATAGATGGCTGTAGCGGTGAGTGGTAGTCAAAATAAACAGATCTTAGATGTCATACAATAAGCTTAGGTATTTGTAAATATAACGCCATCATTAGTCGATTTGTGTCTGCATCATAAAGTTATTCTCGATTAAACTTGAACATGACAACATACGAGCCAAATTCTCGTCATTTGAGGGAGGTTTTAATTTTCTGCTTCAATATGAAGAAATCTGTGGCTGAGACTCATCAAATGCTCTCAATTACCTATTGGAGGCCGCTATTAGTGAAAGAACGTTCCGAGTGTGATTTCAAGAACGGTGATTTTGGCTTCGAAGACTAGCATGGCGGTGGAAGAGAGAATGTTTTCGAAGATTCAGAATTGGAGGCATTACTTGATCAAGACTCGTGCCAAACGCAACAAGAATTGGCAGGATCATTGAGAGTGACGCAACAGGCAATTCCAAATTGCTTGAGAGTCATGGGAATGATTCAGAAACAAGGAAACTCGATGAAATACGATTTCAAGCTGAAAGATGTTGAACGGCGTTTACTGCTTGCAAGGCAAAGACGGAAGGGATTTCTGCATCGCTTTCTGACTGGATACCATAGAGAAAGGAGGAAAAGAGTGATGACTCAGCGGTAAAATAAATAAGCGTGATTGTGGCGACCTTATGGGCAGGATATGGAACTAATGATGTTGATTCTGCGCATTTGGCTCCTTATTATTTCATAATTCGAAACAACTCACAATTTGAATGAAAACCTGCACCGAAAATTGTGAAAGAACTGTAATATCAATTACAGTTTTTTCAATATTTCAGTGAGGTTTTGCATCCAACTTAATTTTTACTTAAGTAATAATACTCAACGAATTTTGACATACTTTTTATTGCACATAATTATACAAATTGATATTTGTGAACAGAAATTAATGAAATAATTGAATCAAATTATATATATATCGTATTGTACCACTTAAATATTAAAGAAGGAAACATTTCATTTGAAGATTGACAATAAAATAATTACTTTTGGGATTACTGACAAATATCCAGGGCATCGAAGGATTGAATGGAATCTTCAATTCTTTGGCAGAACTCCAACGTAAGCCTTTTGAAACTTGGAACAAAGTGAAAAATTGATGGCGATCCTGAAGAGACTTTTATTGAAAGTATAGAAGGTGATAGCAATAGAACAATATGAAGTAAAAATATGGCTCCGTTTTCTTAAATCGTCACAACTGCTCCCTTAGACATTTAGGTACTAATAAAAAAAAATTTCTCTTTGTTAAATGACTCTTTTTCTTGATATCAATTTGATTTAAAATGCCTGGTCTTTTCTTCACAAAAAGGAAAACAGTATCAGTATTCGGTTGGTTATTTCTGATCCTATCTGAACTTGAATCTGTTAAACTAGTACTCGGCACACAATTAATTAAATTATTCTGATCTTAAAGCAGTGCATAATTTGGAAAATCTAGGTAAAAGTCTTGTTTTAGGTGTATTGAAAAAATTGTCCTCACTGATATGGTCCCCACATATTTTACTCATACTCATATTAATATTTGCTGGATAGAACAGCTTCAATTGCTTTATCCCATTCAAAAATTCTAGTTGGAGGTCTAAAACAGTGCTTGTTCGTGGTTGAACCCCTAACAATTTTGGATGCAACATGATATGATATGATAGAATGCTGATCAGTTATGACAAAAGGTGCTTTATATTTATAATTATCATACATTCAAAAAAACCAGAAGATATATGCCTAAGATTCTTCAATGCGTTGCCAGAAAATATTCAAACAGAGGAAAATTTCAAAAAATACGAAAAATACATACCTACATGATCATTTAATTCAACTGGAACTCTCTAAAATTTAGGATTTTTTTATCTAAAGAGTTTTTGACATTGTTTCATTTGTTCTTTTTTTGTAAATGAGAAACCTTCTGAAATAAAGATTGTTATTATTATCAACAAACTTGAACCTGCAAGAAAATAAGAATCAGGAGAGAACTGAAATACAAAAGAGAGGTTAGAATTCACGCCTAAAACATTTCATCATTCACAGTAGATAACGATGAAATATGTTTTTGTGTGAAATAGCGATACATTAGTTCCTAACCCTGTCCCTCGGGTCGCTAGCATCAACATTTCAAACGACTCTTCGCAATCGTCAGTCTTCTCTTTATTTGTCTATGCTGGATACGAAAAATGGGTTCATAACGATAATTCCAAGCGCATAAAATCATAGGGATATCCCTGCCATGCTTCCACGTCGACGGCCAAACCGAATATTCATGATTCCAAGGTCATCAGCAATATTTGGTGGGACCTGCTCGGCGTAGTGAATTATGAGTTGCTAAAACCGACTAAAACAATCACAGGCGGTTTGAGCCGAGCATTGAAAGACAAACGTCCGCAATACAAGGAGAGAAATGATAAAGCGATTTTACAGCATGCTCGACCCCTTGTTGCGAAAGTGATCAAGACTTACTTAGAAACGTTGAAATGGGAAGTCCTATCACACCCGCCGTATTCTCCAGACTTTGCTCCCTCGGACTATTACTTGTCTCGATCAATAGCATACGGCCTGGCTGACCAGCACTTCCGGACTTATGAAGAAATAAAAAATTGGATACCTACATTCTCGGATCGCTTCAAAAGATGACCAGTTTTTTCAACTCAAGATTCGTACGCTGCCGAAAGATGGGAGAAAGTAGTGGCCAGCGATGGACAATACTTTGAATCATAAATGTATCACCAGTTTTTCACAATAAAGCCTCGAATTTCGGAAAAAACGGTGGAAGCAAAGTTGTACGCCCATGTTCAGACGTATATAATTATTTTAAAGAAAAGAAGTCCTTCGCTTCCGTAATACAAAATGCTAAAGTTTATTTTATTTCAAGTTTTTTCTCGTTTTTTTCTCATAGCACCTTCCCTTCACAAGTTTTCATCTTAAATTTAGCATTCACTGTTTTCATCATGTGATTTTGAATGCAAATTTACAGGGTGATATTTGTGCTGGAATAGTGCCCGCTTCTTTCCTCCAGAACTTTTTTCATTGGTAGTTTAAAAAAAAGTTTCCATAAACTGGTAAACTGATCACAAAAAAGTATTACTACAAGAAACACTCTATTATATCTCGAAAACAAAGCGTTTGCGGGCCCATGTGTAAGATTATTTCTTCTTAATAGTATTCAAGGAATCTCTCATTTTCCTTTGTACCTCTAATTTAGGAATACCTTGTATAGCTCTTCACCTAATAATTGATGTCAGCTTTGCTGATACTTTGTTTTGGAATAAATGAATCACATTGAATAATACTGTTAAATGAAATGTTCCATCTTGGAACTCAATTCCAGCTTCATCTTCTTGCAAACAATTCAATTATTTCTTGTTTTTTCTGTGGTTCTCATCATTCCGCTTTATGATCACCGCAAGCGGCAAGAGAAATCTTAAATGAAAAGGACATATTGCCAAGACACGGAAGAAGAGGATCGAGTAAGCGGAAGAATGTTCGGTGATAATCGATTTCCTGAAATCTGAAAACTATTTGGAATTCAGGCGAAAATAAACCCTAAATGTCGTTTTTCAGGTTTCTCTTGCAGGTTAGATATAAATATAAAGATATCTAGATTAAGAGTCTTTTAGAAATATAAATATTTGTTTAAGGGTATTGAGACTCATGTATCATTTAGGTAAAAAGTGTACTTTTTTTTCTTCACCAAGCTTTCGCAATTTATTTTTTGCATCTTCAGGGTTTCTAAAATTACAGATATAGTTTATATAAATAAAATTTGTCTACTATAATTTGTTTGTTATTACCGAAATTGAGGTTATATATTAAAACTTATTGAGTTGTGAGCTCGACATCGCATATTACAGGTATAAAACTACATAATTTGATATAAAAATATAAATTTACACGAATACATTTTAAAAACAACAATGTGATCTGTTTTGATTTGGGTTATTTCGTTGATTAGTTGTCAATATGTCTCGATGACAAGTCAGATTGATATGTGCGTTGTAAGTGCACATCACAACGCACGCTCAAAACTTGGACCATAAAGTTGATTTTGAAAATGTTGAAATACTCAAAACGGAAAGAAACTATCAAAAGAGATTGATTCATGAGATGATCCAGATTAATAAAAATGAAAATACTATCAACAAGAAATCTGATACAAAAAAACTCAGCAATATTTACAGCTATTTGTTAGAAAAAGAAAAAGAATGTGAATTTTACGACGGTCCATTAGATGAATGATAAGAAAATCACGATTAAAAACATATCAATCTGACTTGTCATCGAGACATATTGACAACTAATCAACGAAATAACCCAAATCAAAACAGATCACATTGTTGTTTTTAAAATGTATTCGTGTAAATTTATATTTTTATATCAAATTATGTAGTTTTATACCTGTAATATGCGATGTCGAGCTCACAACTCAATAAGTTTTAATACATAACCTCAATTTCGGTAAAAACAAACAAATTATAGTAGACAAATTTTATTTATATGAACTATATCTGTAATTTTAGAAACCCTGAAGATGCAATAAATAAATTGCGAAAGCTTGGTGAAGAAAAAAGAGTACACTTTTTACCTAAATGATACATGAGTCTCAATACCCTTAAACAAATATTTATGAATATAAATATAAATATAAATATAAATATAAATGTAAATAATATAAATATTGTAAATTCATAATTGTAATGAACTGATCTAATGAATCTACTACAGAGAAACAATTTTCAGTTTATTTCGGAGGAAAATTAGCAATACATACATACACATTTCTGTACCTATTGGAATCTGTTATCAGCAAAAAAATAATTATCTCTCACTATTCATGTTTATCCTGAGTTATTCAAATATTAAAAAAAAAATCATCGTGATGATAATAATCGACGAAAAGATCAAAATTGCCAGAAAATAAGTATACCCAAAAATCTCAAAGAAAGGTTGTAGCAGAAAAAATGCATAATGAATTTATTTTTGTCCTTGTGCTAGTTTTGGTATAAAGTACTTTTATAATGGTATCTAGAAATGTTGAATCAAATTATCTTATGTCTTGTTTTCTCAATCTCAAGGCATGCATTTATAATTGTTCATATGATTATGATGAATGTTCCTCTGCCCAATTATCCCTCAAATCATTAATCATTTCAACAAGTACGCCTTTTTGAAATGATTGTTGGACTTGGTTTTGTTAAAGTTAACTGCATGATAGCGTGTTCGAAAAATCCATTTTTTCCAAGATCTAATATTGACGGAAGAAGGACTTTACTTTACCTAGTATCTTTCCAATAATGAAAATAACTCAGAACTCATATGTTCTCATAAATTATTTGCAAATGCTGTTGCAACCAAGGGCGTAGATATTTCTTTTTCTTTTCAATCGAAAAAAAATGTTGTCAGGTAAACATCAATTATTTATACCAGGAATATTTCGAAAACAACAAGAAACTTGCTTCCAGTAAGAACACATTCGATTAATTTGTGATCATAATAAACAGAAAGAACATAAACATGCCTATAAACTAATGACTCAAAAACAATTCTTTGTCCTTTATGTTTTTCATAAAACATATCCATAGCAACGTTTGCGGAGGCAGACCTTTCTAACACAGAATCAATATCGACTTCAATTTCCCTATGGCTTATTATAAGGCCAAACCTGCCAATTTTTCCTGACCCATTGTTGATGTGAGCCAAGTTTTGAAACTTTCATGATCAGAATGACACAAAAAACCGAAAACATGAGGTAAGTGTATACCGATGACGAATGCAAAAATCATAGATGACAAAACAAGAAGCAACAATGCGGACAGATAATGGTATATTCTAAAACAAGTTGCAGAATGGGCATCTATTCCAACACGAATGCGAAATTCGAAAACGAGCGACAAAGGAGCGAGTATTCGAACGCAAGAGTGTTGGAATTGCCTTTTGCAACGAGTATTAGACGATATTTTCTCTATTTCAATCTAGTTTTTTATTGTCGAAATTCAATGAAAAATTCTAATATTATATCCTAGTGACTTTAGTATTGTATCTTGGCAGTTGATGTGACTGTTACGAATTTTGACAGATTACGGATTTTGAATCGTACGTTTCGAATTTTAGAATAATCCATAATTACGCATTAATTTCGTGAATTATGTCTGAAGAAATCGATTTAAAAACAAAATAATTAAGAGAAATTTCGAATAATGTCGCAAATCATTTCAATAATTCCTAATCATTTTATATTGACACTTGACGTGTGTTGAATTTTGATAGGATTGGAAGTCTGTGCAGACAACCACAAAACCGAAAAATATAACTGAAAACAATGCTGTAATGAGTTCATTACAGCACCAGGGCCGTCGCTAGGGAGTAGGTAGGGTAGGCTATTGCCTAGGGCGGCAAAATTCAAAGGCGGCATTTCAAGCTTAATCAACAAAATTTATATGTGCAGAAATTCAAAATACCGAATGAGATTTAAGTTAGTCAGCAACAACAGGAAGGAATACCAATAAATTTAATTAACATCAAAAACCATCAAAGGTGCCGCATTATACTCATATATATCCAGATGTGGCGTAATCCCCTCATAGTGCTGTTTAAGAGTTATTGGCGCTAAAGAAAACACATGCACTCATCAGGCTTGTCGGCGTTCGCTTTACGTTGCCGAATTTTATTGCCACTTGGGGTTCTAGATTATTTTCTTTTCAATTCTCTAATCAGAATGGAATGCGAAATATAAGAAAACAATTCCATTTTATCACTTCCAACTGATCCTTCTTAATGCCCGCCACTCACGAAGCATTTCTTCAAGCGTTTGGTAGCAAGCGTCGAAGAGATTCCAGCCAGACAGCTCGGGACACGGCCGTACGAGTGTAAATCAGAGTATGAACTTGACTGCCCGACTGGAATCTCTTCGACGCTTGCTACCAAACGCCCGAAGAAACGCTTCGTGAGTGGCGGGCATAAGAAATATAAGAAGTTTTATTATTTCCTACCACATTCCATTATTTTATAATATTCTTCATTTTCTTATCCAGTGTTTGGCGTGGGCGCATTCGAATTAAAGGATTTATATGCTTCTTCATACCATTTTCTCGGCTTTTCAGATAAACAAGCAATATTCGCTGATTCTTCTATATCTGAAACATCCATTTTGTCCACACAGAATCGAACAATTCGACTTCTTCAAACTTTTCGCTACGAATTCTCAACTTGACGTTGTTGATAAAATAAAAACTGCTTATGTTGCTCTAGCAACGGATCACGGCTGCAGCGGATGCCATAATTTAATGAGAATGCTATCGAATGCAATGATAACGAAAATCCAAAAATATATCCAGTATTTTCTTGTAAACATACAATACAGCGAGGGGAAAATGTTCTATACAGGGTGTTTCCTAAACATGCGGCAAAAATTCAGGGGGTTGTTCCTTGGACTATTCTAAGAATATTTTGTCCTTTGATGATTTTTGAAAAACCTATTTGTTTCGAAGATATAGGGGAAACAAAATTTCAGATAATAACATTTTATTATGAAAAATTACATGAAAATTCAACTCAACCTACAAAAACTGTTGAAAATGACCACCTCTAGCCAGCATACAAGCATCCAATCTTCTCCTCATTGACTGCCGAACCCTTTCAAAAACACCAGGATCATTTCTTATTAAGTTACACCCAGCAATGATCCGATTTCGCAAGTCTTCCACATTTTCTACTGGAGTGGTATAAACTAATGATTTTAGATGGCCCCATAGGAAATAATCTAAGGGTTTTTAGTAATTGGAATGTTGTTAAAGAAATTTAAAAATAAATTGTACCTACTTAGTAAACACAGTGCGGTACGCATTTTTATTTAAACTATTATTAATTTTAAAAATATGAAAAATGTTGTTCGCCCTGTATCTTCGAAACAAAGAGGTTTTTCAAAAATCATCCAAGGACAAAACATGCTTAAAATAGTCCAAGGAACAACCCCCTGAATTTTTGCCGCATGTTAAGGAAACACCCTGTATAATACGGGATGTAAGTACATTGACCAGTCTCGAACTTTTTTGCCAGCCTTCGCTATCGCTCGGGCGCAAACTCGTCCTCGACTGGTAAAAGGTTCCTACATCTTTTATAGTATAAATAACTATAGATATGTGACCTGCGATATTTCCTTCATTTTCTTTTAGTTTTCACCATGTCCTGCAGGTTAACTCACAGGCACGAAACTATGACATTTCGAGCTTTTTTGTCCAATTTCGTAAAAGCTACAAAATTTGCATCTTCTAATAGATTCTATTCCGGACCTAGCTTTTTTTCTGCATGCGTATTTAAAATGTCTCGTCGTCATCTTTTGAAGGAAACGTTTTTTCCACTTCTTGCGCAAAATAATGTTCAGAACTAATTCTACACAAAACACAATTAAGGCCTCGAAAAGATCCACACACATGTGTGGATGTGTGTGGTGTGCAAATATTCAGGCCACCCCTGAGGTTTGAATTAATTTAAAAACTATTAATATTCATGATACATTCTTCCATTACATTTAAATATAGTGAACAGTTGAAATATATAGTGTTTTATCAAGTCACTGTAGATTTAAAAGTATTGAGTGGCCTCTAGTGAGAGTTACGTGAAGCTGAAATATTCTGTTCGCTTCGCTTTAACAGAAATCTTTTCTTATCAGTCAAATAAATTTCAGTTTTCTGTTCAATGAAATCCACTTTATGTCAGCATTCGATATTTTTTTTTAGATGGCTCATTATTCTGTGTCTGATTCAAAGACAGTTTGATTTTGAACCTCAACCGACATGAGGTAATTATAAGATGCATAGAATACCTGGTGTGTTTACTGATTCGATTTTGTTTCAGACTTTTCGAGAGACCCACCTGTTGCTTTTGTGGTCTACTTCACCAGAGTGATGTAAGGTGGCGCTCTTTAAAATTTATCGAATTCCCGCATCTGCCTGGTGCCGTTTGAAAAGGAAATACTGATTTTAGACACTGCAAACATTCACAATAAATTACAATTCAGTTCATATCGAATTTTTACTCAAATGAATGGAATATAATGACAGACCATAGAATATAAAATATTATTGTTCTATACTGAAAGTTCACGACAAGAGCGTAGAAATAGGGGGATACTGGAGGTATTTACACGGTGTTCCTAAATTGGAGATACAAATGAAAATGACAGATTTCCGGATCATTTTAAGAAAAGAAGTCCCATAACATGTGTCCCCAAACATTTTGTTTTGAGATACATGTGTTAAAGTTTTTTTCTCGTATAACCTTCCCTTCACAAGATATTTAATATGAATTGGCCATAGATATTCCAGTTTAAAGTTTTCACCATGTGATATGCTAATTTTGAATGCAAATCTACAGGGGGATATATTTTCTGTAAGGATGCCTGCTTCCTTCCTCCAAAACTATATTTTGGTGAATGGCTGTTAGTTTAGAAAAAAACTCTGGTCCAGTACTACACTTTTTGGTTTGTTATAGTTTTGTCGTATCTGCTATCGATTTCGAGAAAAAAATCTCTAGTAATCCTCAGGAAAATCCAAATTTTTATAAAGATCCAGCTAGTAAGCTCTAATGAATGCATGAATTATAAGTTTTGGTATTTATTTACCTAATCTGTAGCGAAGATTAAAAAATATTTGATAAACTGTACGACAACTAGAAACAACCTGTATATTGAGAGCAAAGCGTTTGTGGGCTCATATTCATGAAACTTTTTTTTCTCAAAATTATCCAAGTAATTTCTCATTTTCCTTCGTAACTCTTATTTGAGAACACCCAGAATAAGGTAAGAACAACCGAATTAGTAACAACAAAAATTATTTCGAGTAATTTGGTTCAAACTTCATTATCAAACTTCTTTTTCTAACATTACAGATATGAATAAAAGTTGTCGTCAAAAATTTTTTTTTCGATTATCCCTCCCCAAGAAAAAAAAGATCTACGCCCTTGGTTCACAAGAGTCGAGAATTGAGAGAAATGTCAAATGTAAACGATGTATGCGCCATCTGAAACAGACCGCGATCTCTCGAAATCAAGTAGGTATAAATCTGAAAAATCTCCCGTTTTGTCTGAAAGTTTTACAGGTATAAGTAGACACACCAGGTTTTCTATGCATCTTAGGTAATTACATAATTACTATATTATGTCAAGCATCGGTTTGGGTCATAAAGTCTTTAAAAATTATGCGATGTTACTCATCATAGTTGCCTTTGAAATGTTTTTTGACCTTTTTTTGTGGACTCTTTGAATTTAAACCGTTGGGACTGTTCCGTGAATTATTGCGCCCTGTCTTTTGAAAATAGATTTTTTAAATAATTTTTTCATTATGCACTGAATTGCTATATTTGTTATGTCTGTGTTTTTCAAATTTTAGCAAAAAATGGCCTCAACTGATAAGATTCAACTCACTTATGAATAATTCTTGGTCAACCGAGTATGTCCCTTAACTCAATAACTCTCGAATGGAAAGACCTGGAAATTTTGAATCATTAGAATAGGTTTTGTTCGGTTAAGTATGATAATGAGCAACACAGGACTAGAAAATATGAATGAAGATTGACAATTGCAAACTTAAATCTGAATCATTATAGCCAGCGAAAATTAGAAGGTGTATATATAAAATAACGATTCATAGCTTTCAGCAAAATTTGTATCCGAACCACAGAGAATTTGAGGAGAATGCCCAAAAAATCTAATATAAAATGGATTCAGTCATTACTTGGCGGAAATTCATTATGAATGAAATAAAACAAAATAATTTCCACTGGACTATTTAATTAATGGCAACAATTGTTTCACCTCACTGTTTCTTCATCAGGCTACATTTTTGACTGATCATCAGTCAAAAATGTAGCCTTATTTTATCCCAGATAAAAAGTGGCTGAAATAGTACGAGAGACATATTTCACTTTTGGTCGTATCCCTAAGTCTATACAAAGCGAAGCTTAGATACATATAATAAAATGGAACAGAGTATTATGATCTTCCCAATTCAAATTTGAATCAATGATTACTCCCAAAAACCTAACTCAATGAACTTGTTGTTTAGTAAGAGGCTTTATTGCTGTGGTCTTCAGTAGTTTTTGAAGAGTACCTCATAAATAATCTCTTTTCAGTATTTAGAAACAATTTGTTGTCAATGAACCATTCAGAAAATTGTGTCATGTTATTGAATCAGGTACTCAACAATGCAATCTGTACTGATCTTTCAGAACATAATAGTGTATTAGCATCTGCAAACATTGTCAGCTTAGATGGATTATCAGCAGCAACAGAAAGATCGTTCACAAATATCACAAATAGTAATGGCCTCAATATGGAACCCTGAGATACGTCACACCCAATTTCATCGAAAGATGAACGCACGCCCTCTACCTCTACCTATTGTATTCTTTTATAAACATATGATTTTTTTAAATCATTAATATGGCCCCTAAGACTTATCGAGTTCATTTTCTCCAGTATAAATCATGCGAAGCAAGGTCAAATTGCTTTACTCAGGTCCATAAAAATTGAAGAGCATTTCTCCTTATTTTCAATACTTTCATAAAGTTAAGTAATGAATGATTCTACTGTAGACTGAGTTGACATTTCTTGCCTAAATTCGTGTTGACAATTGGATATTAATAGTATATTATTCAACGAGCGGTAATGTAGGTCATAACTCACGCAGATGAAGTTTGCAGCACTCGCCTGCGGCTCGTGCTGTAATTCATCAAGTGAGTTATGACCATCACCGCAAGTTGAATACTATACTTTATCTACGACTATATCAATAAATACTAAGAAAAAAATACAGACTTAGAATATAGACAGAACGAATGGGAAATAAACATATGTGCTCGATCCCGACTACAAGAGAGATGGAAACATAGTGTCACCAATCACAATCGAACTAGCTTCGGCTAGCTCGAATCCAGTATAGAGTACAGACATAGAACTATATTGAAAAACCTCAATAATTGCCTATAAAAATGCATTAAAATATACCAAAAAACATTCCCTGTAAATGACGACTTAATGACCTTACTGCTACAAACTCCTTTATATTTTTTTCGGGCAAGTGATTCTGTATGGTAACATTAGCTGTTTGTCTTTTGAAAATGTATACCTATATAATATTTCATCTTCACTATCTGAATTAATCGTTTTCAGCAAAACATTCAGAGTAATTAGATATCAAATTAATTTGAAATCGTCAAAATTATTAAAGTGACATTCCCTCGGACATTCCTCCCCGCAATAACAATAGTGGAATGTTCCCTTTCGGCCAATCGAATAGAAACAGAGAAGTATAGAAGCACAGATCCATATTTTCCGATTTATTATAGTGAGTTATAGTAGTGAGTTATTATAACTCACGATGTTTGTTAATAGATACTATTAATTGCTCAAAAGCAGTTGAATAATGGATATATAATTCAATAGGAGTAGATAATAGTATATTATTCAACGAGCGGTAATGTAGGTTATAACTCACGAAGATGAAGTTTGCAGCACGAGCCGCAGGCGAGTGCTGTAATTCATCAAGTGAGTTATGACCATTACCGCAAGTTGAATACTATACTTTATCTACGACTAAATCAATAAATACTTAGAAAAAAATACAGACTTAGAATATAGACAGAAGGAACGGGAAATAAACATATGTGCTCGATCCTGACTACAAGAGAGATGGAAACTTAGTGTCACCAATCACAATCGAACTAGCTTCGGTTAGCTCGAATCCAGTACAGAGTACAGATATAGAACTATATTGAAAACCCTTAATAGTTGCCTGTAAAAATGCATTAAAATATACCAAAAAAAAATTTCCTGTAAACGACGACTTAATGACCTTACTGTCACAAACTCCTTCATATTTTTTTCGGGCAAGTAATTCTGTATGGTAACATTAACTGTTTGTCCTTTGGAAATGTATACCCATATAATATTTCATCTTCACTGTCTGAATTAATCGTTTTCAGCAAAACATTCACAATAATTAGATATCAACTTAATTTGAAAACGTCAAAAGTGACATTCCCTCGGACATTCCTCCCCTCAATAACAATAATGGAATGTTCCCTTTCGGCCAATCGAATAGAAGCAGAGAAGTATAGAAGCACAGATCCATATTTTCCGATTTATTATAGTGAGTTATAGTAGTGAGTTATTATAACTCACGATGTTTGTTAATAGATACTATTAATTGCTCAAAAGCAGTTCAATAATGAATATATAATTCAATGGGAGTAGATAAATTATGTTTATTCATGAATGAAAGAATACTTTCAAATATAACTCACTCTAAAATTTCCGAAATTGATGACAACAGTGAAATGGGTCTATAGTTTTCAACATTTGTATGTTCACCCTTTTTATATAGCATTTTTATACGCGTCAATTTTAATATATTAAGAAATATACCAGAACGCCAATATTTATCGGGAGACTGGGAGAGATGAATTCTTGGACTTCAGATTCGTTCGACTCTGGTTTCACCGGAAATTATACAAACTTTCGTTCTTTCAATTCAACACCCAATATTTTATTCATAATCAGATGACACATTGAATTCTATAATGATTCAAGGTACCTATCATTTGCACTTTTTTTCCAGAAAATTCAATAATGTAGACGAGAATCAGACCTTTATTTGGAAGGAAATGAGATTTTGCGCAATATCTCAAAAAAAAAATTTTAGAGCAGTAGTATGAATTAGGTACAATGGACTAGTTTTCATTTTTTTGTTAAGGATCAATTCTAAAAATTTAAGTAAAATGAAACAAAAATGTGGAAGAATCATTGAAATATCTCTAGAAATGAAAAGTTATGGGACTTTGAACTTGCGCTTGGAAGAATAATTTCATAGTACGTGTAAGTGTCGTGACGTCACACACTAGACGACTAGTATTCGCAGAGTGCTTACGAATTCATTGGTGTACAATCACTTGTGTCGTTCGTGTCATGTTTTGTTCGTTACACGATGGCTGAAATAACTTAGTACATACATATAAATTACTTTTTTCTCTTTTTACTTTTTACTCCTCACATAAATATGTTTTGCCATTGATAGACTTCAACAACCAGTACTCAACTACAAACTGTTTATGAAACATTTTTTAAATAAATCATCGTTATAAGTTGAACCATGATGAAGCAAACTCAAAAGTAGATACTTACTTTACTTGAAAAGTTTAACTCCTTTTATTTCAGCACTGACATAAGATGGATTTGAAGAAAAAAACTCCATCACTGCAAATATATCTATTTTAGGCAAATTGTCACTTTGTCCTTTCACGAAGCCTTCTTCCATTATGGTGACATAAAAACAAAACTCGAGTTAAAACTACACTGTACAAATACAAACAAACGGCGCGAGAGCCTTGGCGTGGCTAAGTATTTAAACGTAATTTATGGTGTAGCAATCACAGGCAAGAGCCGCGACGTCACAGACCAAAGACATTCCGCTCTAAAATACGTAAATTTAAATAATCTATTTCTCAGTCATTTATTGATGGATTTTCAAAATTTTTTCACTGATTTATCAGTTTTGCTCTATATTTTAATTCTATCGTGTCAAATATAGTATTATCAACATCACTAAACTAGTCCATTATACACTATTTTTTGACGTAGATTACGAGAATTCATCTCTCCGTAAAGTCTTTCTTTGAAATATTCTAACCAACCGGCTTCGTGAATCACCCTGTATAATTAATAACCGAGAGTATATAAATACATTTGTAGTATATCAGATCTAATTATACTACAATATCACAATAGTTATATTTATACGGTCTCTCATAGACATTTGCAGGTTGGGTTTTGAGACCATAATTTTTCTCCCTAAAACTTTCAGTTATACCGGAAACAGACTACTACTTCCTCATTTCAAATGTATATTTTTGCATCTTCAGTTAGATTTTTTTATGACAATTGCAGTAATATGCCATACCTTGGGTAGAAACTCAACGGTTCATGAATTAATGAGGTTCTTATGCAAAAATGGTGGTTACGGAGGACTAATATTATTTTGAATATTTCTGCAGAAAAAATTTCTTTCGAGAAAAATTTGATTACTTGTATTGTACGTCTACCTCCGAGGTCAATTATTTTCCTTTATCTATCCGCTTTGACGCCTCTTATTTTGCCATCTGTGATTTTTGCATTCGTCATTGTATACACTCACATGTTTTCAGTTTTTTGTATTATTATCGTCACGCAATTTCAATACATACTGTAGTTGTCACATGTGAAATAATTGAACTGAGTTATTGTCATGAAAAAATAGTCTATGTTCTGAAAAATTTAATGTTTTTTATTCAAATTTCGATATGAATAAGAAAGAATGTATGATTTATGTTACATCTACAATGGATCAGGATAGATTGGAAAATTTGGCCTTATTCTACATCCATAGGAAATAGAACTCGATATTGATTCTGTAATAGGAAGATTTGCGAATATGAAGAGGAGATGTTTGGAATTGGTATTATAAAGAACACAAAGGACAAACTAAAAGAAGTCAACTCTGCATAACGCAAAAAATTGATAAGGTGTCTCGGAGTACGTAGGTGTGGTACCGAAAAATGTAAAAATTGAAGGCATCTCTTTGAGAAAGTTTGTTGAACAATAAAAACCACCAATTTCAAACTTGTATAAAATATTAAATTCATTTAAGATTTTGTTAGAAAAATTAAACCTTCATCGTTTTCCTTTATATTATTTCTATTTGCATTATGGTGTCCCCCTATTATGATGTTACGACATTTCTTTCAGTTCTCTGTCTATAACTTTTTCAAAATCATCTCTAGTAATTTTTCCTAATGGAAAAACTCCTAAAAAATATTCCCTGATTCTCAAAATTCCTCTTTCGCCATAATTCTCAAAATAATTTTTGGAACATTTTGATTTATCTACAAATCTGTTTATGAATGCCATCTATTCTACGTGACTGACATTGTAGGTATGTGACGAAAAACTGCTTGAAAAATAAAATATCATAGAACTCACTTTCATTAACTTGATTTGAAGTAAGAATATGATAACACTCACTTTGCATATACATTAAACGATTCAAGAATATTATTATTGATATTGGTATGAAATGAAAATACATGGAAATGGTGGAATGGAACCGTTTCTCCAATATTCTGCATTCTTCTGAGGAATCTACATGATGCGTGTTGTGTGTATGAATTTTATCGTCCATAAGTTGTGAAAAAGTACTATGAGGGCGATTGCACGATATATGAAAAATATTCATAAGTATATTATGAGTATAATGTACCTACGATTTTGAAATGCCCTTTGAAACGGTTATAAATGACCGTCCTAGTGCAATAAGTCTCGTAAATCGTTTGGACAAAAAGTCATCCATATGGTTCGGATCAAAATCAGAGAAGAGCACTGGCATTGGGATATATGGACCTAAACTGAGGATCTCTAAAGCCCTGGGAAGTGAGCCCTCGATTCTACAGACCGAAAAAATGGCTGTTTATATATGCGCTCAGGAGTGTCTCAAAATGAACCTCCAGAGGGCGCATATCTACATAACCACGGACAGCTAAACCACGCTGAGATCCCTGGAATCATGTTGCCAGGGGTCTCTAGTGACTTGGGAGTGCCGTAACACCTGCTGGACCTTAGCCTTTTTGTGGGAAAAGACCAATCTCCAATATAAAGCTGCGGTCCAGCTATGGGAGTTGAACAACAGGATAATCCAGTGGACTAACACTCCTAGACTTGTTCAGGCAAAGAAATTCGTGACGACTTCACCTACCTACGCCAAAAAGCTGTCACGAGCTGATCTTCGGGTGACGGTGGGACTGCTGACGGGGCACTGTCGGTACTAACATCATTTGTACCGTATGGGAAAGTCAGCAGACGAGATTTGCAGGCTCTGTGGATCAGAAGCAGAAACAGCCGAAAACATGGTATGCAAGTGTCCGGAGTTGGCTGGCTTAAGAACCATTTACATGGGTAAGACGGTTCTGGATACCAGAGAGATAACGGCCAAGGCCCCTTAGGAGGTTGTCATTTTTATTAACGTCGACCTCCTTGGGTTTCTATGAATGAGTAGGGTAGAAAACAAAAAATCTACATGGTCGAAGTTCCCGGAAGGCTTACCGAACCAAAACGACCCCAGTTCAAAATAATAAATAATAATAATGAGTATAATGTATAATGAGGCATCTTTGATGTTGAATTTGTCCTTATTCCTTGCTGAAAAGTAGTTTGAAGAATCCAAGACCGTCGCTAGGGGGTAGGCAGTGTAAGCAGTCGTCTAGGGTGCCATTTTTCGGGTGCGGCATTTCAAGCTTGATCAACAAAAATCCCATGTGTGAAAATTTAAAGTAGGGGAGACTGGGTAGGGTTGATACAAGGGGAGGTTTGATACACGTTCAAATTTCCCGCCTCTAAGAATGTGGAAATAGTGTTTGTTGAAATCTGGCAACGATCGCATCACGATCAAGAGTTTTTAAGCTTAAAGTGTGTTTTCTATATATTCCATGTAAGAATTTCCATAACAAACGTAAGGCTTTATCTTTTTATCAACAAAAACTAACAAAATTCATTACTTTATTTTTGATGCACATTTCATTTAGAACATAGACGCCAGTAGTACAGATCTTCAATCGAATATCATAATATGTTCACGACCTATATTTTCTAAATTTGTCTTCTATGGAGGTTTGATACAGTAAATCTCACCTAAGAACAGTTTTAAACAGAAAAGCAAAAACAAAAAATAAGTGTGTTTGATGACTTGGATCCTGAGGACGAAAATGAAATAAATCAATTTTCCGATGAACGTCGAAAATAAGGAATTGCTGTAGATGCGAGCTGAATCGTCGTCTTCATCAGAAAATAGAGTGTTATCAGCCAGTGCAAGTAGTGAAATCAAAATGTTTACTTGCTAAATATGTAGGAATTAGGTAGTGTCATGATGAAAAAAGCTTGATTTCTTCTTATTGCTTGTACCTTATTTCTTATTGTATCAAACCTCCCTCCGAGTGTATCAAGCCCCCCATGTATAGGGAGGTTTGAGAAACTTTGCACCGACAATTTCAGGAACTCATAATCAAGGTTGAAATTTCCATTTTTAGTTATTAAATATTGCTGATGGTTTGAGCGAAGTCCTTAAATTTCACTCTGACATAAATGGATTGGTAAATTTTAAACACAATTTTTTTATTAACAATTTTGTAAAAAATGTATCAACCCTCCCAGTCTCCCCTACCGTTATTCAATTTCTCGCTGAAGAGGATTTTTGTTGATCAAGCTTGAAATGCCGCCCACAAATAGCCATTATTTGTGGGCGGCATTTCAAGCTTGATCAACCCTATATGACTGCCTACCCCCAAGCGACGGCCTTGGAATCTTCAGTTTTTTTTTCTTTTCAGTTTAATTGGTAAAAAGGAATTATTGATCAGGCCATTTTAGGAAGGTGGAATGAACTATTGATAGATAACGAAATCAAACACTTTATGATCATTTGTAGAAACATTTTTATAAAATGTTTGATATGAGGAGATAAATATGTAAAAAAAAGTATTTCATTGAACATCATTGAAGATACTAGGCATGTTCAATTCTCTTCTATATACATACAATGTGAAGAATTACTTTCTCCTCCTGAAAACCCTCATTTTACCAAGAAACGGTAAGTCGTAGCATTTTAGTCAATATACTTATGTTATATATTATGTATATTGCATTATCATGATCAGTAGTTCCGACTTGGAAAAAGTGTCACAAGGAATAGTTTGTAAAATTATAACACAAGAGACACACAGAATGCAAATATTGTTCAATTTTGGAAAGAAGGGGAAGTACTATATGAATGCGTATCACCAAGAGAGGGAGTTGAATTTGTGTTGTGAGTTTGTGTGAAAGGGTATTGATAGCTGAGGTGATTATTTTATGGTGTTTTGAATTTTTTGGTGATGCGTGACCAGGATTCGATTATATTAAGAAGGATTCGGAGCATGGATGGTTGATTTTTCACTCTACCCCATTTCTAACAAATTTTGAATCGAATTATTTTATCCAATAGATTTTATGAATTATTATACCATAATTTTCGGGCTCATTCATATAATCAATTATTGTAAATCAATTCAATCTTCATTTTGTTTATTTACTCTTGTTCGGATTTCATTCAATTCGATTGAATTGAATTGAGTATTGAATTTATGGGTGGAAAGAAGCATAGATGTTCGAAACGCAATTCGAAAAAAAACAAAAATTAATTAATCGAATTATTACCAACGTTTTGCTATCTCATATTCAACAAAAAAATTCTTGATGATGAAAAATTTTTTAAAATGATTCTTGTGAGATGAAATCATTTCTTTGTTTTATTTCGGGAATTAATTTTGCCTAATATTCATGGGATTGAAACATAAATCACTTTTTTTGAGTAAGACCATTTTATTAGGTGCCATTGTTCCATTTAAGTTCTTCATTTTGTTATAATTTGTTTTTAGGAGATTTAAATAAACACTTTCTGAACTTAGTTGAAGGCTCTCTTTTTTATGGTTTCAGAATAATTAATATCTTCACACAATTTTTCGAATTTTCTTTTTTTTTGTTATTTCATTGCTGGTTCATAGTCTATTAGTATTTAGAAACAGAACAGATATCGGTCGACATCATTACATATATGGTTTTCTTTAATTATAGTTTCAGTCCAATATTTATGTGTGTAGAATTTGGTACAATATTTTGAACAATTTTTCATTTATTCATTCATTCGTTAATTTGAAAATAAAATGATTTTTAAATTGCGTTCAATGATTACGGAACAATAATGATATTATTTTTGTCTCAATGATTTGTATAATAAATACTTCAGTCTGATTAAAACTTATGATGTATGTATAAAATGATGTATGATAAAAACGCGAAAGTTCATGCAACATCCTATGAGAAAAAATAACTTGAAGACAAATGAATGATTTTCTGTGCATGTGACAAAAAAATATCTGAAAGTATTAGTGCTTAGGGTAGGGATAGTATCCAAACTGGTAACCAACCTTTTTTACATAATTTCAATCTAATATCGAATACAAAATCTCCTAAAAAATCAACCAAATAATATTAATTTATATTCCACATAAAAAAAATGAGAGTTTTCATGGAATTCAATCTGGGGCATGATATAAACGGTTCCCTAGCAAAATCCACCTTGTGTTGAGTAACTCAGTCATAAAAATCTCCAGAATGATAATAATTACGTAATTATTGGGTTCGTAAAGTGCTATCTAAGCGAATAAATACAGCATCCGAAACTTTCACTCTACCGGAAGTCTCGTAAAAGACCTTGGCTGAGATCTGAGAATATTCAGCAAGGAAATATCTTTCTGTAGTGCTTTCTCCTGTATGTTATGTAATGATTTCGTAACAAATGGGTTGGGTGGAGATGATTTCAAAAAACTCCATCTTCTCATTGTCTATTATCTGCTGCAAAATGATGGACTGTATCATAACTTCAATAACAATGCTGGATGCGAATTTCAGATCTAAGATAACGTTCCTCCCAATTGTTGACAGTTCATATAATCGATAATGTCAAACAGCTCGCAAACCAAGCAGAACTATAATGATAGTTCTGCTTGTTTCATGCATTTCCAGGATTTCAGATTCATCTCATGCCATTTTATCTTAAAGGAAAGAATCAAATTGATATGATACGCGCGTCATCTACTGAAACCGAAGTACTCAAGCAAGGCTTGCTCAAAAATGTACGAGATGCCGCTTCACGAAAACATAGCAAGACATTTGAGTTGATGGCAAAAATAAATAATTAAAAAGGAATAAAGTTATGATAATATTACCTTTGTAGATTTCATCGCTTTGTCTTCTTTGAACATCCTGTAACTAGCGTTGACTAGAGTCTTCTGATTAGTTCTTCTCATAAAGGATATAAATGTTTACAAAAAACAATACTAATATTTGAATTTAACCTGTAAACATTTTTCATATCATATGATCAGGTGCCTTGTCCTTTCCACAATCCTACTGGATTCACCTTTTCTGTATCAATAAGAATTAAAAAGCTAGCAACCATACTCACTTGATGTCAAGATGTTGACGAATTGTTTGGTTAAATAAATTTAGTGGAAATTATATATTTTCATTCATTATTTATTGATTACACTTATAATCAATTCAAGATGAATTTTTGTCTATAGAGTATGGAATAAAACAATCGATTCAATTTCAATAAAAGTGTATTGTTCATTAATAGGATTTGTTCACACAATAAGCTGCCAGTTTGCCATATGAGAATGCTAGCTTTTTCAATCAATAAATCATAGTTGAAATATTAGAAGTAAATGTCAAGTATCGGCAAATGTTCAAGTATAGCTTCAATTCCTCTCGAATTTTTTTGATACTGATAGTGCATAGTGATGAAAATATTACCATAATTAACTCTATAGAAATGTAACTTCATGCTTCATTTGAGAAGATACTTTTGCTAACATATTTCAATTTTTTTATTCAAATACTTTGTATTGTCGTAAAATAAAGAGAGAAAAGTTATGAATATCGTAAATGATAGTCATATTATTTTGCTATTTAGCAGACTGAGAAACAAGATTTCAAACAATTATATCTATCTCAAATAGATTTCCCTTCTAATTGTTTGATTATTTTTCAGACATGTGGTTAGTTGTGGGTCTTTTCATCGTGATCCTTGGATTACTGGTTTTTCTGGACACGAAGAAGCCCAAGAACTACCCACCAGGTCCCAAATGGTTACCGCTCTTAGGAAGTGCCCTTGAAGTGATCAAAGAGAGGAAAAGAACTGGATATCTTTATGTTGCAACAGCTGAAATGTCCAAAACATATGGACCTGTTGTAGGCCTGAAGGTTGGAAAAGATTTACTAGTGATTGTATATGGAGGTACGGCTCTGAAGGAGTTCCTGACTTCGGAAGATCTGGCAGGAAGACCAACAGGAATATTTTTTGAGAAGAGGACTTGGGGTAAAAGATTAGGTAGGTAATTCTCAAAATTATATACCAAAGAGAGACTAGATAGAAATTTCAAAAAGATTTATTTATTTTAATCTCCATCATAACATTCAAGAAAGTTCAAATAATTGCAACGCGATATAATTTTTCATTTGATTAGGATTATTTATCTTAGTTTTCTATCCAGTTCTATGAGTCTGATTTTATCGGCAGAGTTAGGTATTTGTTAACAGATTATAAGAAAAATTCACGTGTAATAATCCATTCAAAACTAGTGACTGTTTGGGTTACATTGCGACCTGAATGAATTATTATCAACTGGGTTTTTCGGTCCATAAACGGTGTTTTGTATTACATAGTTGAAAGATGAGGTTTTTGACAAAAGGGCATTGGCCATCATCTAAAGAATGATTATTTAGCAAGAGAATCGATAAAAGAAGTCTTGGATATTGTCATTTTTCTAATTAATTCCTTGCAAAGGTATTGCGAATTTGTCTTTCTCAGGAGGATTGTTCGAATTGTTCGTCATAAAAAATTTTTTGAAAGAGCTGAGAACTAAAACTGAAACATGATAAAATCTGCTGATCACTTATTTCTTCGATAATTTTTGTACTGTGAAAATTTCAAATTTGCTACCATAAATAGTTTTCCTTTTTAGAGCGAAAAGTATCTTTCCGAAACAATATTTCTTTTACAACCGTAAAAATGAAAAAAAACTATATCAATATTTTTTTTTATTTTCAATAAATAATCAATCATATATAGGGTGATTCACCGCAATATCTATAGATTTACATTTACAATGACCGATTGAACGTTTATGGAAAACTTATCATAATATTGTGCTGAAAATTTGCATGTTGGGGTATAGGACAATAATCTTTCTTTCTAAAATATTTTCAGAACTTTTTTTTTTCTTTCGGCTATACCGGAAACAGTCTATTACTTTCTCATTTCAAATGGCACACCTATAGTACATTATAGCATCAGCTTTTTTGATGACAATTTCAGCATGAAATTATTTTTTTTTCTCATGAGATTCTTATGAAAAAAATTGTGGCGACCCATATTTTCACGAATATTTCTTCAGAAATATTTTTTTTCGAAAAAACCTTTTCGATTCAGCAAATACGTAGTATTATCCGACTGTTTGTGGTTTGAATAAAAAATGGGGTTTAGGGGTTTATCAGAATATCATAAACTTGGGTGTTGGACAACTCAAATTCATAAAAACTCACGACTTTCAAATTGGAAGCTATATTCATTATTCGTTGAGATTGTTGAGAAATCCATAAACCAATAAAATTTTCAATTGAGAATCATTCATTACAGAAACAGTTTTTCCGGAAAAACCTTTTTAATTTTCGATTCAGTATTACCCCCTATACATTTTTTATTCAAACCTCAAACAGTCTAATGATACTACATATTTACAGAATCGAAAATGAAAAAGGTTCTTTCGAAAAAAACTGTTTCTGCAGGAATATTGAAAAAAATGTGAGTCGCCACAATTTTTTTCATAAGAATCCCATGAACCGTTGTGTTTATATCTAAGCTCAACACATATTGCTGAAATTTTCATCAAATGAGCTATCTAATGATGCAATAATATACTGGTGTGCCATTTGATATAAGAAAGTAATGGTCTGTTTTCGGTATAACCCAAACTCGCACTTGCATTAGTTTTCCATAAACGTCTAATTATCGAGGTGATTCACCCTGTATATTCTCTTGAGAAAGAGCAATACAACAAATTTTTAACCTCATACAAAGAAGCAAGTGTTGATAAATCCCAGTATTAGCAGACGAAATGTGAACGGGTTATTACTTATTACACATTTCAACGTATGAAAATGAAGTATGATACAAGGGCAAATAAAAAAACCTCAGCAAATACTCTTTCTCCTCGTATAGGTGTAGTGAGTGGTTTGTATATTTGTTTGCAAAATAAGCTGACATATTTATATTGAAGGGTTTCTTCTTCATCCAAACAAAATCCTTTCATCCTTCCTTTTCACCAGAAGTTGACGATGCATAATCATAATTAGAACTGAAAGAAAATAAGAAAAAAGAAAAGAACCAGAAAGGTATAATAAATGTTATAGTTTCCATTACCTATATACCACATTGAATGAGGACAATTGAAATCACCCCATTGAATGATAGAAAGAATAATATCGAAATTTTTATGTCAAAGAGTATAAGGGAATTCTTACATATTAATGACGAAAATATTGAGAATTTTCAAAGTAATGAAAAATATGCACTTGTTGCACAATATACCATTTCAGGCTTGTTTATTTTTGAAAATTGATAGGGTCATTGTCTTGCTGGAAGAAGTATGTATTTCGAAACTAAAATGTACTAGGTAGGTAGGTTCATATTTCGAAGCATACAATTTGAAACATCATCATATTCGAGAATATTGAAAGTAACGCAATATTTTAGCATTCACATGGCTGACGTCATCGTCGTATTTGTTCACCAGGTAATTTCTCCTGAACTACCTAAACTGCTCAAATCCTTCAAGCCCTTCTCACACAAGAATTAATTTCTAGGTATAATGTTGACTGACTCCGACTTCTGGCAAGAGCAGAGACGTTTCGTCCTCCGTCAATTGAGAGAATTCGGATTTGGACGCAAAAATATGTCACTCATGATAGAGGAAGAATCTGACTACATGGTGCACGACATCAAAGATCTGATGAACAACAGTGGTCATCTTATTGCAGACATGGAATCAATCTTCAACATACACGTTTTGAACACTCTATGGACCATGCTAGCTGGGGTGAGGTACAGTTCACAAGACAAAGGTTTGAAGGAGCTTCAAGGAATCCTTGGAGAGCTATTCGCTCACATCGACATGGTGGGAGCTCCCTTCAGTCAGTTCCCAGTCTTGAGATTCATAGCTCCAGAGTTGTCAGGGTACAAGAGATACGTGAAGACTCATATTCATGTTTGGGATTTTATCAACAGAGAACTAAAGAGACACAAAGAATCTCACAATTCTGCCGAACCTCGTGACTTTATGGATGTATACATCAACATTCTGAATTCGCCGGATAGGAAGTCTAGTTTTACCGAAGATCAGTTATTGGCTATCTGCATGGATATGTTTATGGCTGGTTCTGAAACCACAAGCAAAACTTTGGGCTTCATGTTCCTCTATTTGATTCTGAACACTGATGTGCAGAAGAAAGCTCAAGAAGAAATCGACAGGGTGGTTGGAAGGAATAGATTTCCATCTTTGGAAGATAGACCCAAGTGAGTTATGTTCATTTTATTTTCGGGATAAGGCTATAAATTTCAAAATGTTCAATATAGGCACGTTACTCTTGAATTTTTTTCCACAGTATGCCTTATATGGAATCCTGCGTATTGGAGGCTTTGAGGATGTTTGCAGGTAGAGCATTTTCTGTTCCTCATCGTGCTATGAGAGATACCCATCTACAAGGATATTTCATTCCGAAGGTAAATTATTCAACTATCCGCCTATTTTTTTATATGGAGTGAAAAATGGAAAGCATTTTTTTTGTAAATAGAATGACTTGAAGAAACGAAACATGCCTGATAGATTAGCAAAGAACCTGCAGAATCCTCTGAATGACGAAGAATGAAAATTATCTCATAAACAAAACCGATACTCTTTTTAATTTTCTTCAAAATCGACACGACAGCAAAAAATCGGATCCTTTTACGGTTTATAACTTTATTATCGCTTTCAAGATGATAACTTTTATTGCACTACGAGCACGTCTATGTCCAAGGTTTATTATTTTCCTTTATCTAACCTTTTTGTCGGCATCCCTCTTGTTTTGCCATCTGTGATTTTTGCATTCGTCATCGGTATACACTTACCTGTTGTTTTCGGTTTTTCATTTCCTCACAATATTATAAACTGAGTTTTTCGCATCGAAAAATTGTCTGTGCTGTGATTTACAACTGAATGTGTTTCATTCAAATTGCGATTTATTTGTGGAGACATCAGTTTGGAATTGGCTATGCAGGGTCTTCCTGAACTGGAGATACAAATGAATATGACAGATTCCTCGGATCATTTAAAGAAATAAAGTCGTATAACTTGGTTCCGAAAACGATTTGTTTTCGAGATACAAATGTTAATGTTCAAGTTTTCTCATAGCACCTTTCCTTCACAAAATATTCAATTTAAATTTGGCATAGATATTACAATTTTAAGTGTTCATCATGTGATATGCTAATTTTGAATGCATATCTACAGGGTGATATTTTTTCTGGAAGAGGGCACCAGAACTTTTTTTGGGTGAACCACTGGTGTAGAAAAATGTGAAAAAACTTGTGGTCCAGTACTAAACTTTATGGATAATTTTCGGTTCTTGTCAAACAATTCTTCAGTACTCCTCAGGAAAATCAAAATTATTATAAGATTCAGTGAGCTGTGATGAATAAATAATCAATTATAAGTGTTGGTACTTATTTACCCAATCTGTAGAGAAGATCAATAAAGATTCGATGAACTACAAGAAGCACCCTGTATCTCGAAAACGAAGCATTTGCGGGCCTATGTATAGGACATTCTATTCTTAAAATTTTTTCCAGGAATTTTTCATTTTTCTTCGTACTTCAATTCAGGTACCTACAATCGACTGGCATGAACAATCGAATCAAAAAAATGCTATTATTTACTCGAAATAATAGCATTTTTTGGTTCAAACTTATCTTTCTTCATCAAACCTTTCTTTTTCATATTACATTTATGAGTAAACGTTGTCTCAAAAAAAGTTTTTCGATTATTCCCCAAAGAAAAAAGATCTACGCCCTTGTACTTGTCTAGTGTTTATGCAAAAAAGTATGAGACATTGCAATGCTGAATGCTTTCAAGGCCGGATACAACTACGGTAGGCATTATCAGGTGTTTCTCTGTCGTATAAATCGACACTGGATATGAAGTTCCTCGATTTTACAGTGGACATATTGTTCTACTGAAAAGTAATCACACTCAAATCTACATAATTTGTAGGTATTATCTTTTTCTTTTACAATAAGAAGCGTGAATCGCAGGTTGTTGAAGCGAATTTTGGACATTTTGATATCTTCAACAGTTTTAAGGAATTAAGGAATTTCAAAGCATGGTCTGCCAATGCGTTCAATTCCTGTAAAGATTCTGTGGATTTTTCTAAACTGGTTATCTCTTATCTGGATAATATATTTATAACATGGCCATTTATTAGGTGGTGTAAGGGCAGATGATTCATTCCCTGGTTAAGTTTAAAATTTTAGAAACTATAACATATACATATTTTCATTCAAATTATTTCATTTCAGGATTCTATCGTGATAGCTAATCTGCATGGGATTCACATGGGAGATGAATGCGGATTCGATGACCCTGAAGAATTCAAACCTGAAAGATTTTTGAAAGAAGGAAAAATCCATCTTCCAGATAATTTCATTCCCTTTGGTTTCGGAAAACACAGATGCATGGGTGAAACACTAGCAAGAGCAAATGTGTTTTTGTTTACAGCATCCATGCTGCAGCATTACAACTTTAACATACCTCCAGGTTGTCCACCTTCTATGGAATGCATAGATGGCGTGACGCCTGGTCCCAAACACTTCAAAGCTCTTATCACACCTAGGAGTTGATGAAGATAGAGTTGATAAATTTCAGTCTGATTTTATATGATTTCTCAAGCTATCTTTAGGCAAAACTATGTGATTGAAGCTAGATTAGATTGTTTTTATTTTTGTAAATATTGTCGTTGAAATTTGTATTAGTTCGTCTTGTTGAAATAATAATAAAATATAAAATTATATGTATTCATTAATATGGAAACCACTGTATTTATTTCATTTGGAAGTAAGATGGCCTTTGTTCTGTTATTGAATTTCCAATGATGCTCAAGGCTGAGCGTGTTAGGAGAATGGCAAGAAAATCTATTCAGTAGATTGAGAAATTAGTGAAGACAACTTGACAGGATATAACAGATATTTTTCCCAAGATTGAGGATTCAAAATAGCTCAGCCATTGTAGTAATTGAAAGCAAACGCATGTTTTTCACGAAGAAAAAAAATATATAAAAAAAGAAATTCGAGAGATACTAAAACTAAACTAAAAGTATCGGGTGTCCCAAATTCGTTGTTAATTTGGTGAAAACCGAAACCTCTTTAATTCAACTGTTTTCAAACTATAAGGAATGATTGAAAAATGGGGTGAATAACTTTTTAATCATAGGTGCTATTGACATGAAACAAAAACATCCTACAGGTACCTTTTTTAATAACAGTTTTTCATCCATATCGACATACTGTTTTTTGTTTCTCAGGTCGATTCTTTGTATCCATTTTTATATTCTTTGTAGCTTGCTGCGTGTTCTTTATTTTCATTTTTGTTCCAAGTAGAAGTCTTATTTCAACCTTACTGGACAGACATATACAGCTATGTGGTCTTAAAATGTCACATGAATCAAGGAGCACTCAAAAGCAGTTGATATATTATTATAGTTGATTGAAACAAAAAGTATTCATACACTTTTTAATATTCACATCAATTTTATTTTTCTTATAGTAAAGAGAAAAACACTTCAATATTAACAATTCCACATTGTTCAGATATTGTCACATCATCTGTCATTCGATAGTCAGTTATCACTAAATAATCATCGTCGTTACAGCTATAAATATGAAACATTATATGGGTGCATTTATCTGTTCAAGTTATATAAAATACACTTTATCATTAACAATTCCTTTGAAACATTCAGTCAAGAGACCTATCCTTTATGTTGATCTACCAGCAAGTTTGGTGAAAAGCAATGATATAATTTTGTTTTCTTTATTTTTACAGTTTTCTTTTTTTTTTTGACCTTGAATTATTTAAATGGTCCCCTTGGTGTTGAAAGCGATATCTATTTTGTTATTCTTTCAAATTCCAGTTATACAATAAGTAGGTAACGAATACTTAGAAGAGTGAAAACATTCAAAATTTCAAAATATAGATATGCATTGCAACTTATGTATTTGTAACAGAAAAATAATGAATATCAAATAGAATGGATATTCAAAATGAGTATAAAAATATTTTTCTTGAAACACGATAGAAAGAAACGATTCGTGACAAAAATAAATTCGATTCAATCCTGTAAGGAATATTATCCAGAATTTTTGCGGGTTTATGGAACTATTAAAGGCCCTTCATTACATTCAAAAGATATTTTCAATTCCACTCATTATGAAGTATTTTATATTTCTGAATTAATGCCACTGTTTCTTTTATATTATTCTCAAAAATATACCTAACAGCAACTTAATGTAGGTAATTCTTTTCTGCTCCGATTCGAATATAAAATTTATTGGCGGGAGCTTAATCCATGCATTGTCGGTGGAGTTGTCGTTTATAAAGACTGAATTATAATTTCAAGATTGAATCTTAAAATTTAACATTCTTTCCATAGTAGGTAGGTATATCATGAGGATCACTTTGGTAACAATAAAAAATTTAGTTCAAATAATATTGAAACAATGAAATACATTACATAATATTATGATTCAAAGAGTATAAACATCTCCATCTCAATTTTATATCTACTTAAAATAAAATTATAACAAAAAATAAATTTTAAAATAAAACAATGATTTTGTTAGAGAGATATGAAAATAACTCAAGTTAATCGAAATTAACTCATAAAAATACGACTAGATATTCTAAAGTTGAATTAGAACCTCAATATTTTGAATCCCAACAACGAACTTAAATAAATGTCCTCAACCGCGGTTATTATTTACATGTTCCATCCAAAGATATTTCACTTATCACAATGTCAACGACAAAAATCGTTCAGTTACGCCTGGTCGTGTATGAAACTATCCACAAAAAGGAGCAATTTCCAAGTACAGAATTTCCTTTGAATAATGTGATGTGTTTAACTACTGTTCCTTGGAATACTTTTACAAAGATATATCACAGAGATCGTGTTGGTGTGAATACTGGATTCACCAAGTAGCGATACTTGTGTTGAAGAGGATATACCGATTCATGTGAGTAGGACGGTGGTCACCTGCTTGCAAATTCATCTTGAATATTTATCTGAAAAAAAAAGGTTTTCTTATTAGTTATCGAAGTTACTATTAAATTGATACATGACAGTTGTCAATTAATTGCGATATGATGGTCTCATATATTCTAAACGAACAAAAAGGGCTAGAAACTCGAAATCTTCAGGGTAGGTTCGGATCTTGTTACTTTTGTTAATGGACGAAATTCGACAAGGGGTTCCGTGAATTGTGCCGTTCAAAATTCAAAAAGCGTAAAATGAGATACAGAAAAGCATAGTTAGGTACCAAATTTCAGAAAATGGGAATTGTGAAGAAAAGAAAAAAGAAGTTGTTATTAAGAAACGGAAATACATATGTATTTTAGAATAACAATATGTAATTCAGAAAGTAATTTGTAAGGGAAATGCGGACAAAATGACATACTGTTTTGTTTTTCAATCATATATTTTTAGTTATTGCAATAAGACTCCCATTTTGGTGCTAAATACTAAATTTGGTTAATTGTTTTTAAGTATTATCAGCTGAAAATTGAATTAAACTACAGAAATAAAAGATATAAAAAATTATTCTGACTTCTAATAAAATTCATTTTGTCCGTATACTAAGGACAAAATGACATACTAGTAATAGACATAATGACAAACATAATATTTGAATGCAAAGTTCGAAAATATGAAGGTTTCGGTTCTCGAGACAGTGGCATAGGATATATAAGCCCAGTGAAAACACTGCATGCAACGTAGTCACCGCTCACCAAGTATGAAACGAAAAAAAAACGTCATTGCAATAAATGCAGGGGCAGTCATCGACATCTTCATTTTTATTGTTAATTTGAAATGGTTCAGTGTCGAATTCTTCATCGTCACCGACTTTTTTATTTTTCAACGGCCTTGTTTTTTTACCAAAGGGTTTTTTTATCATTGAATAATGTTTCAGTAATTCTTGTTTGTTTGTTTCTTCTTCTTGAATGGAATGGTCGTAGCAGATTTAGCCTTGGTTTTGTCAAAATAAGGCGTTAACGTGCATTTGCGAGCTTCTGGCTTTCTTAGGCCTTGTCACTGAGGAAGTGGTGAAAGAATTTCACTAGGAAAGGATATCGTATTTTTTACAAGATACATACCAAAATTTCACGTTATATCACGTATGGTACGTGCAAAATGAGTTCAGAACAACATCAAAATGAGCTCATCCATTCCACGTGAAAATCAATCAACAAAATTCCATATTATCTCCAAAAATATATTTTCTTGACATGTATCGAACAAAATGACATACTATGTCGTTTTGTCCATCAGGATAGTATGTCATTTTGTCCGATACATACTTTTTATGATATTGAGGCATAATTTCAAAACAAATAATTCACTAATATCCATCTTGAAACTTATACATATTATTACGTCATAACATTATCAACAAGAATACATTAAAAAAACAAAGAATATTGTAGTGACACTCTCCAGAAGCAATTCAGAAACCAAGTGAACAAAAAAATTCAACCGACGTAAACAAATCTGTAGCTATTGCACCAGTGTAACAGACAGTGGGATGTCAATTTCTCCGCAGGATTGCCATCATCACTAGCAGAAACTGAATCACTGTGAAACCCCGAACTATACGGCACCACTTTTGAAAAAATTTAAAAGTTTTCTCCGCATTTTCCCTTTTTCAGAAAAGCAATACATATTTAATACAGAAAAGGAAAAATTGATTTCAGAAAATATTAATTGGAATTCAGATATGATAGTTTGAACTTTGGAAATAGGACTTTGTAATTCAGAATTGGTTACATGTATTCCAGAATCAACAAGAACATAAACAACATAACAACTCCATGACAAATTATACAAAATTTATAGATTGATGATCTTTGGATGGGAATGTATGCACTCGTGTTGGGCGAAATTATCCACATCAAAGTCCATAGAGAACGTATTTCCGTGGCCTCAATGGGAGCATTTCATTTTATTGAAGCCAACGAGTTTGAAGAGGCTTAAAGGGGTATTTTTGATGCTGGTACCCAAATGAATATAGACAAAGCCTAATGCGATTAAAAACATTGCAACAACCACCAGGGTTTCGGACTGGTTGAACTAGAACAAGGAAATATCAAAGGGATTAAGCTCGTTTGAATGATTGGTTATTATGCAGTATGAATTGTTTCTCATTCGTACCATGCGTGAAAAATTGTAGGAATAAAATATGGAGTGGATATTTGTTCCGATAGAAGTATGGGGTGTCCCCAATTTGTTGTCTAGTCAGGGGAGCTTAGAACCCCCTTGAGCTAGAAAAAATGAATGACACATTTTTGAGAGAATTAGTTTGGTGAAAACCGCATCTTTATGTCATCAAGCTGAAAGAGAAAATTGGAAAATGGCTTGAAATGAAAAGTTATCATAACTTCTGTATTATTGGTGATATCAACATGAAACAAAAATATCTCTAGGCATTTCTTTCAGTAAAATGAATTAGTGTATCTAATCATTTATTTTTATTGCCATTAGTTTTGAAATTAAAATACAAACTTGTGTTTTTTTAGATGTAAACCAAAACAATGTTTATAACAAATAAAATCTCCTGTTATTACATTTTCAAAATAAAAACACATGTTTATATAAATTTCTTATCAAACTATAAAGATCATCGAAACTTTAAGTTTCAAACTGTGAATCAACCTAGTGGCTATCTATAATAGTCGGCTAACTTCAAATAATTAAAATATTCGATGGTCACCAATGTCATCGGATACAACATCATTAGATTTTTTCCTTGAGTCATATTTGAAGAAAAACATTCATCAATTTGAAAATGTTGGAGACCTTGGTAGAAACCCAATATTTTAATTATGTGAATTTCACTGAATATGATAGATGGACAATTGTTTGATTTGACGGGTGAACCTGAAACTTTCGATGATTTTTATAGTATGATGATAAATTTATCCGTAATTCATTGGTAAATGTACATATATCAACCTGTGGTAGAGCTACCCTAGACGAGTCCAAAAAACCTATATTTGATTGGTCTTATCTTCCCCATAGCCGAGATACAAGTTGTTTTATGAATCCGCCAATATTTTCAATTCCTCATAACTTTTGAACCACCCAGTATATTTGATTGATATTTGGAACATACAATTCACTCCCTTGGTTTAATTGATTAATCTTTGAACTAATTCAAAAAATCAGGTCCGTATTAGAAAAATATGTGACTTTTAGAAAATTTTCCAATTTACCTCAATGTACGAGAAGTTAGTGAAATTCCACTATTGAACTGAATTTTTGGCCGAAATTTTCGATGAGCTGAATTTTGGACTCCTCTTGGGTAGATATACAACAGATTAACGTATGTACATTTACCAACGAAACACCCTGTATATCATGTTATGTATTTTTTGAGAACGAAACAAAGCATTCAAACATGAAAAAAACACAAGTTTGTATTATTATAACTTCAAAACTAATGGCAATAAAAGTAAATCATAACAATAATGTATTCTACTGAAAAAAGTGCATGTAGGAGAGAACTTTTCATTTCACGCCATTTTCCAATTTTCTCTTATAGATTGAAAAGAGTTGAACTCCCAATTAGCTTTGTTTAGATTTTTTTTTTGATAATTTCACTTATTCAATATTGCGGAGAAATATCGAATTTAGACAATTATATATTTGGATTTAATCAGAAGTTGACTATTTCACATTGTTATATTATTTGATCATTTTCTGAAATCTATATACAACTACTGCACAACTTCAGATCTTAACAAGAAATTGTTATTTTATATTGTAACATTAAAGTGCACAAAATATATTCATTAAAACCGTCATGGAAATCAAAAATCATTATTTACAAAATACGATTTTGGGCAAGGGTTTGTTAGTTCGGGCGAAGTGAAAGATCACGAAATGACGAGCGAAATGATCCTCATAACCCCATGGGATCATTGATGTATTGCTGTTAATTGAGTTTGCATGGCGTTTTGTTCTGAAAGTTGTTCTGATGAATTTCCAATCAGCAGGTATTCAAATGCCTGGCAGCGATTCATTGCGGGCTATAAAATCACTAGATTATGCAGTATTACGCTCCAATACACGAAGCTTCATTGTAGCGTTAGGATTGATCAATGAAAACCCTTGAGAGTCTGATTGATGAACAGCACGAAATTGATTGCAAGCATTCTGAAATTATTCAGACAACCTGTTAGCAGATCAAAACAGCCATGAATCACTAGAATATCAATTTCTCGCCGAATCCGGTGACCAGAAATGTGCAAAGGGAGACTTGTTAATTTAGTTCATTTGCTAATATGCTGGTTGTTATGGTAATATCTCCTTTCCGACTTATATTGTGGTAAAAACAGTTATATACAATATTAAACCAGAGAATTTTCCCTACGAATTCTGTATCAGAATTTTTTTTTTGTAAAATTAATATGGCGGAAGAGCGCCGCAAAGTATACTTCAGTATGTATTTTGGCTATAAAAAAACCTATTTTCATACCTTCTTGAGGTACTGTAAGCGACAGGTTTTACTTTCATCGTGGTTTCCCCAGTGACATATTCTACATTTCATCAAGCCAAGTAGCTTGACATTTTAATTTATAGAAAAATTTTTCTTCTTGGTCTTAATTAGAATTCCGAAATTTTACTATTCGGAAGTCTTAGAAGGGTTATTACCCCCAGTCCCCCTTTATCTACGTACTTGGTCTCATCAATTAATATTTCAAGTTAAATTGAAAGATTAATTGACTTGAAAATCAAGCTCGTGAAAAATTACATACTTGAGCTTGACTTGTCTTGATATCAAGCTACTTGATATAACTTGAGCTTGATATGCACACGTCGCACGGCATATATTTCTGCAATCTCGTGCGCGCTTTGACTAAATAAGGGTATTCTTCGAGCGCCGATAGACTGAAGCATTCGCCTGTGTGACTTTATTAGTAGTTTTCTCACATTTCTATGAAATCTATTGGTAGATTTTGGTAGTTTCAGAAATATCTTTCCAAACTTGGCCAAAATGGCCAAACAATGATTTTTTTATTAACGTCATCATTTTCTGCTCCTGTTGAAAGACAATTTTCCAGAGCTTCTCTTACAGTTACAAAAGCCCGCAATAGGTTAGGCGACAAATCTATAAGATGCCTCATGTGTCTTAGTTCCTGGATGGAAAATTATGAAATCTAACAAAGCCTGATGGAGGTTTCTCAACCAAAATTCAGTTTCTTATTATTTTTCATTTTGTTATAATTTATAGTGATTTAATTCATGTCTCTATTCCAAAGAAGTTGATATTTTCGGTTCTTTTATACAATAAGTTCAATAAATAAAAAGTGTTTTTCGGCAACCGTCCGGGAAGTGCTCACTTCTCGGACGCTTTTTCTCTGAGAAAGTAGCATTTCCCGGCCTAGTCCGGAAAGTACGTACTTCCCGGACTAGACCGGAAAAGAATCATAGAATCCATAGCAACCGAGATAACGGCTGACAGTTCATACGAAATTAGTTGTAAAAAATTTGCATGTTTTTTTATCGCAATCGCAATAAAATATGGAAAGCAGCAGCGATAGTGTTATTTCACATGGTTGCCGAAAAAATATTGTACGCAATACGCCCGAAAATGTTTTTTTTTGGCTTCACAGAATTCTGTCTATTCGTCCAAAAAAACCCTATTTTCCGGACTTGTTGCGTAATAGTAATTTACGTAACAAATCCGGAAAATAGGGTTTTTTTGGACGAATAGACAAAATTCCAGGACGAGCGTAAGCGAGTCCTGGAAGTCTGTGAGTCCAAAAAAACCATTTTCGGGCGTGTTGCGTACAATATTTTTTCGGCAACCATGTATAAAGTAACACTATCGCTGCTGCTTTCCAAATTTTATTGCGATTGCGATCAAAAAACATGCAAATTTTCGACAACTAATTTCATATGAACTGTCAGCCGTTATCTCGGTTGCTATGGATTCTATGATTCTTTTCCGGCCTAGTCCGGGAAGTACGTACTTTCCGGACTAGGCCGGGAAATGCTACTTGCTCAGAGAAAAAGCGTCCGGGAAGTGCTCACTTCCCGGACGGTTGCCGAAAAATTACTATTTTTGCTAGGTTCCTTCTCATTTCATCATTATATTATTGATGTGACACTACACAATAAAACTTGATATGGTTCAAGTACATAAATACTTGACTTACTTGACTTGAAATCAAGTCAAGCTCAAGCTTGGTGGTTCCTACCCAAGAAACCAAATTTTCAACAAAGTGGTACTCTACATTCTCCGTAAAAGTCTAGGGTACCATCCCACCCTTGCTCACTCTGTATAGTTATAGCGTATAATGAATACCGATAGTTGAAACAAGATCGGGTTCCATTCTATTCAAATTTCTCCCGGAATAAATGTGAAAGGTCATCATATAAGAGAATATCGAATGAGTTCCTGCCGTTATTTCAGCTCGGATAATTCTCCGAAAACAGTTTGCGAGATGCATCCAGCGGAAACAAGGGAAAAAGTTGAAACGGAATACGAAATTCAAACGTCTTCGAAGCGGGAGTAATTTTTATCCATTCTTACTTCGCTAAGGATGGCCCAGTTCTCCGTTTCGCTGTGAACATAGAGTCGCATCGCTTGGAGGGGTCCCAGGGACTCGTCGACGGTTCCTTGAGCTATTCCGACGTCATCGAACTTTCCTGAAACAGAAGTTTTTACCGTATTAGGTTCATTATTCATTTATTTCTCAGTAGAAAAATTGGATTGTTCAATTTATGTGTTTTTAGAAGTCAGAACGTGGTTTTCATGATAAACACTTCATTTTTGTTCGGGAGTTTCGCATAATTTATGTAAATATCGTTAACAAACTCGGCGGAAATGCCAGAATTTTTCGACTGAGAGGAACTATTCCGAGAATAAGATTACTATTATTATTATTTTTATTTGAATTGGGGTCGTTTTGGTTCAGTAAGCCTTCTGGGAACTGCGACCATGCAGATCTTTTGTTCTCTACCCTACTCATTCATAGGAAACCAAGGAGGTCGTCAATGACGTTAATAAAACTGACAACCTCCTTAGGGGCCTTGGCCGTCACCTCCCTGGTATCCACGACCGGCTTACCCATGTGAATGGTTCTTAGGCCAGCCAGCTCCGGACACTTGCATACCATGTATTCGGCTGTTTCTGTTTCCGATTCACAGAGCCTGCAAATCTCGTCTGCTGACTTTCCCATACAATACAAATGATGTTTGTACCGACAGTGCTCCGTCAGCAGTCCAACCATCACCCGAAGCTCGGCTTGTGACAGCTTCAAGAGCTTTTTGGCGTAGGTAGGTGAAGTCGTCACGAATTTCTTTGCCTGAACAAATCTAGGAGTGTTAGTCCAGTGGATTATCCTGTTGTTCAACTCCCATAGCTGGACCGTAGCTTTATTTTGGTCTTTTTCTATCCCACAGAAAGGCTCAGGTCCAGCAGGTGTTAACCTTGATGCACTTTTTGCAAGTTCATCAGCTTTTTCATTTCCTCCAACCACACAGTGCCCTGGTACCCATAGAAGAGTCACCTTATTGCCTCTGGCCAGTTGTTTTATGGTGTTACGGCACTCCCAAGTCAGTAGAGACTCCACGATTCCAGGGATCTCAGCGTGGTTTGGCTATCCGTGGTGATGTAGATATGCGCCCCCTTGAGGTTCATTTTGAGACACTCCTGAGCGCATACGTAAACAGCCATTATCTCGGTCTGTAGAAATAAGATGACTTAGGAATTAATATGATAATAGTAATAATAATAAATTTATTTCAGAAATCTTGAACAGGGTGGGCAAATAAGCGAGGTAAGCAGCTATATCTCAGGATCCACTCAGCGTAGAGACTTGAGGTAAACATTTTTGCCATTAAAGTGCACAAGAAAACACACTGGAAATTGTTTTCAAGTTCATACCTCCACCGCTAGGGGGCGTAATAACTATCGTCGAGTAGAAAAATGAATTTTACTCGAAAATGTTCCATATCAAGTTGATGAAAAGTATCATCACTGTAATCCTTGAAAAATTCTGTATCTTCTTCAATTATCACTTTCGATTTTACGATATCAAATAAGGTTGGAAGAAAGCAAGAAATCTGACAGATAACATCTTGTTGATCAAGGAAAAAATATACTCATGATAAATTTGTTTTTGTTCCTTCTGCTAGGGGGCGCTAAGTCAGATGTTTATTGTTGAAACCCAAGGTTCTATGGCCACACATCCCAGGAGTCAAGACAATTGAATACGAAATTCCAATTTATTGCCTCAAATATTCAAACTGTCTACCGTCTTTTTGCACACAGGAGAAATTATTTATGTTTTTTTTTATAATTGATTGACACTCATAGATCTTGACTTTTACATGTGGAACTGGCTCACTGCAACTTTCGATATATTTGTGAATATAAAGCAAACAATTACAGATGAATTGGCAGTAAAAGGTGGAGATATTGTTTTCCCCCTTTATATGTTCTTGGCTACTTAGGGCATTTACACAGCGAACATTTTATTTTACTCAATCGAAATCATAAACCACCACCAGACATTCACAACATCCATGACCTAGCCAGGATACGAACTCGGTACCTCCGGCATCACAGCCAACTCTTCAGTCTACTGAACTACCGAGATAGTCGTGGGGATATTGTGTTTTACAAAGCATTCTCAGCATCTTTTGCTTCGAAAAAACTGAGTTTACTTCCGGTATATCACACCAAATGAGGATGCCGTAGGACATGTGGAACAGAGCATGGTAGGAATTTATCAGAACGTCTTCATGGGTCAATTTTTTCAACCTGTCTAAGATGAATATGACAAATGACTATTTTTTAGTGAGATCTTCTATATGAGCATTGATCTTGAGGTTCTCCTGGATTTATATACCAAGGTATTTCGCGATCTCGATATTGTTTGATCCAGTTTTCGCACCTATATTCAAGATATTTGTTTTTTTTTTGTTAGAATGGAGACCGTTAGAATCAAACCATCTTTCAGCTTCTCTGTGTATTGTTTCATTTTTTGTTCTTACTGATTTTTTCGAAATATTATGAAAAGAAGCGTAATCTGCATAGTTACAAGCATAGTCGCATGTTATATTTGGAAGGTAGTTGATGTACATATATGATGAAGAGTACTGGTCCTAAGATGGATCTCTGAGGTACCACTTGTGTATAGTCATCCAAGTTGTCAATTTATCTCTAATTTGAACTTGTTGCTGCCTTCCTTCCGAAAATTAATCAAGCAATTTGAGTGTTGGGCCTCGAACACCAGAGAATTCGAGTTTATTAAGAAGAATATCATGAGAAACATTATCAAAAGCTTTTGAAAGATCACACAAACTAAGCTCGACTTCATTTCCCCCAGCAAGATCTTCTGTTAGGTTTTCGATAACTTCTACTAGAACTCTAATAGTTGTTCTCTTATTTGTATATCCATGACTTTAATTCGTGAGAAAGTTGTTCATCTAGTAATATTCTATCAATCTCGTTCTTATTGAAATTTCCATTATTTAGATATCGTTGAGAGAATTGATATATCGGTCTGTAATTATTAGGAATGCTCGAAGAAATTCCTGATTCTTTCAACATTTCCAAGTGTATGTAATATATATATATATTCTTTTGAGAAAGAGCAAATACAAAATATTAATTTCAAACAATCAAGCATATGTGTCGATGAATCTCAGTAATACCGAAAGAAGTTGTTGAAAAGTAAATGGAGTTATGGAGTTTGAAAGGAAAAACCTGCAATCCAAACTCAGATCTACAATATCAATCTTTTCCCATTCCAAGCAATTAATCAATCATTCGGATAAGTTCAAAACTTTCGAAACGCAATTATACCTGATATATCACATGTTCAAAAACTGCAAACAGCTATAAAACTAGGGATGTCGCGCAATCCGAACACTTAATGGGAAACTACCGTTCTCAAAACTCCTCGAAAACAACTTTTCTCGAACTCCTGAACTGTAGAGCGATGGGGGCATTTATGGTTCGAACAATCGGATTTCAACGTCTGGACAGAAAGCTAACAGACCAGTAGAATGCCCTCAAATGAGACGTAGCCGCTTCTACGCCAGAGGGTATTCTAGGAATCCAGTACCGTAGAGCTGTGTGAATTTGCATAACTTTTTATAGTTTTCTTGGTGTAACCTTTTCGTTTTTTTGTGAAATGAGTCCTGTGCGAAGTATGTTTAATTTGAACATTTTAGTTGTCGACTGCTGTGGTTAGAATCAGATGAAAAGGTGCAGACTTCTTTTTTTTCATTTTTAAAAATTGGGCAGTGTCCCGCAAATCGGTGCGAGTTTGCCAATGCCTTAATAATGCGTTATTTGGCAATTTAATGAAGTGCTGGCGGTATATATCTTTTGTTAATTTTATTCCAAAGAGTTCTTCTGGAAATGTTGTACATTTCGGAAGCTGTTTGTATTGAAATGTTTTCATTTCGAACTGCATTGATTGCTCGGATTAGTGTTTTTTCCGTATAATTACTATATTTCGTTGCAACCAACTTCTTTTTGTATCGCCGAAAAATTTCCCGAAATGTCGAAATCCTCTCAACTAAATGTTTTCAGTTTTTTTTTAACGTGACGTTTAATGAATGTAAAGTAAGCTGCTAAATATATTTCGATGTACCGTTCGTCATATTTTCTGCACAACTCTTAGTATTTCGCATATATACCCACGTTAAAAAATTACCCGCTCACATAACATACCGTAGCACACCATTCAAAGTAGGTACGCCAGACGACTGCGACGGTTGCAACATGTAGTAGTCCGGGAGCCAGTAACAGATATACATGACCAAGTTCCTCTCCAACTGTAATTAGTAGAATGCATCAGATAATAGTAATAAGAAGCCTCGTGAACGTCAGCTACGACTCTGCTGGGGGGAAGAGCGGCGGCAGCCCCCAAACACGAAGAAAAAAAATACATTCAGTTATTTCCTCCCAATTTGTCAAATTGTATTATAGCTAACCCAATATCTAAAAAAAAGACGAAAAAATACAATCAGCTGGCTATAGCATAGTGTATTATACGTCAGCTGGTGCCTCAAACATGAAAAAAAAAATTTTTCAATGACAGCTCTGACAGCGACTCTGATAATGAATCAGAGAGTGCCACACTCGCGAGAAAAGGACTTTCTCCACATGTTGCACAATAATATTTAGTTACTTCCACTCTCTGATTCAGTATCAGAGTCGCTGTCAGAGCTGTCATTGAAAATATATTTTTTTTTTCATGTTTGAGGCACCAGCTGACGTATAATACACTATGCTATAGCCAGCTGATTGTATTTTTTCGTCTAGATATTGGGTTAGCTACAATTTGACAAATTTTCAGTTGGAAGGAAATGACTGAATGTATTTTTTTTTCTTCGTGTTTGCGGGGCTGCCGCCGCTCTCCCCCCCAGCCGAGTCGTAGCTGACATTCACGAGGCTTTTTATTACTATTATCTGATGCATCTCACCAAGTATCTCTCGAGAGGAAATAATCAACCAAATTTGCACCTGGCTCCCGGACTATAGGTATATCATGGCGTTAAAGGTTTCGATTCGTGATTTCTGTAAGATGTTGCCAACTTTACGAAAAAAGAATGAAACTTAAAATATCAGACAGTTTGGCAAAATCCCTCTGCTCTACCGTATTACTGTTGACACCGTGTAGTTGCTTGCTAGTGTTTGAAGTGAAAATAAAGGGTTCATGCAAAAAAGTGTGAATAATGTCTATGCAGGGCCGGCTCAAGCAATTTTGGTGCCTGAAGCAAATAATTTTTTGGCGCCCCTGTCGAAAAAGTAACAATAACAATATGACCTCCTTCATAAAACGTTTTTTTTAAGGTTTTCTAATTGAATAAAACAGCTACTTACGCTGTAGGTATCTCTATTTATTCCTGTATTTCTTCGACGCCGATGAACAATGCGTAAGTAATATATCTGTTATTCTCATTCACAAGACACAGCGTACGATCGATGGAAGATTACCTATCACAATACAAGATACAAAGGGCGGTAGGGCATGCAAGGTTTGGAAAACTAAGTGGGATTAAAAATAAGCGAAAACATTTGGCATTTAACAGTTACTAGTTTCGAATGCAAAATCGTAGAAATTTTCCAAATGTTGAACGTGTTAAACAACCTCCACATAATTCGAAAGAGAAGATAGAGTAGTTTTTCGTCTTTGTGAAATACATTTCATCTCTCTTTCAATAAGGGATCAACCTCATGTTGTGTTCAATAATCAAGACTATATTTTTTTAGAAATATGAAAAGGCGGCCAAAAACTGGGCTAAATTGCCGCCCCTCGAATAGAAGCGCCTGAAACAGTCATTTCACTGTTTCATCCCTAACGCCGGCCCTGTGTCCATGTATGTAAATTGATTCATAAGATAATCAACATTTTTTTAAATTGAAAATAAACTACTTAAACGCCTTGTGTCTGGTGTTTGTGGGGTGTGGCCTAATGTTCGATCCGTGATAACCTGTAATACGACAATAGTTTCAAAATAAATGAATTCTGCAATTCAGATTCTGAAGAAAGCAACATACTCAAAAAAACAATTCCAATAGAAATTAGGTTAGGTACCAAACGGAAATGGCCCTATTATCTGCTGGATTTCCATCATAAAAAAGTCGATTACATTATTTTCAACTTTGCTGAGGTTAAATGAAGACCTTTATTTTTACTATTCAAATATTCAATAATGGTTATCAATTTTTCAATGACAAATATAATTTTGGCAAAATAAACAATCAAAGAAACGTAAGGAAATATTCATGAAATGTTATAGGTACTTGAAATTTGTTTCCAGTTTTTAAAAGAATAATTCTATTCTAATATGATTTAGTTCAAGAATTCCAGGAACTGCTATTTCTTACAGAAAATTACTGATGTCCACACACTACTGATCAGGATATTTTATTAAATTTGTAACAATTTTTTTCTTGTCATCAATGATATTCTTTTTATTCTTTTGGTATTTATGAATTTTATTATTCTATGAAACATTTGATTCACATCAATCCAGATTTCATTTTTGTAGAACTCCATGTTACAGCTACATGTTCCAAGGCTACTATGATGTAACACAATAATCGACCATCTATTCTGAATCAAAGCAATTCGAAATTGGTCTGTGACCCTTCGGTGAAACAGTGACAACGTCTAACCTTGCCATGGTTGGTCTCTTCTGAATTACACACAAACAACGTATTACGGGGTTGCAACAGGATGACTCATAAAAGTGATTCTATCCGCCCATTTACTCGGAATGAACCTTGAACTACGTCTGGGAAAAATTTTAGTAGGAGAAAATAGTGTTGGCTCGGTGAAAATCCCACGTTTCTCAATTCTTCTCGAGACACTAAAGTTTCATAGTTATAGTCCAAACATGAGTTCATAAAAACGAAATGGCAGGAATAACATGATTGAAATTGAAAAATTTTTCCTTCTGGGCTGTATTGGCATATAAACTAAATGCGATCTTCTACTCCGGATCATTTTTCAGTAATTCTTTAAAATCACGTGTTTTTATGCGAAATACCATAGAGCTGGTTCGTGGAAAGAGACGGTCATTTTTTCCAAATGGCTATAATATTTTCGAAGTTTGAACGGAGATGATCGGGTCCGAATCAATTATGAAGATTTTGAGGTCAAATATAAGTCTATCTGTCCAAATAGCAACAATTTAAAATTTGGGGGAAGCACCGTCGATTCGTCTTCAGCAGCTTTTGAGCGCTCCTACATTCATGGAAATATGATTCATATAAAATCATTGTTGTCCGTTAGTTCATCTAGATAAGGGGTTTTCATGATACAATTCTCCTGGAATTCGAGTGTTAATTTTACATAATATTTCAAATAACAGGTTTCACTTCAATATTGAGAAAAGAGATTTTAAGAGAAATCAATGGATGTTTAATTCTTTGTAAGGAAGAAGGTGTGCCATTAACGATGGAAAATGATATTCGCCAAACGGTCGCCACGGCTACGGTTGCAGCAACATACCCATTTCATGAAATTTTCCATAACCAATTCGCACATTAGCGGCTTATATCCTCGATAACTTCACGACTTCCATCTGTAACGTCTTGAATCGATTAAGGGGCATTAGAAAAGACTTTATATTTGACGTGGCCCCAAAAAAAAACAGTGCTTTAGTTGTAAAAACTGTGATCGCCCGATTTTCATCATGTTTGTAGCCAATTTTAACAATTACATGAAGTGTGAATTGTTCCATTTTGAGTAATGGCGTAGTATGTACTTTTCAAGTGTCACAAGCTGACGGCTTCAAAAGTTACATCTGCCTAGGTAGTGGGCTATTCATAATGAAACGGGAACTTCTTATTGGAAAACCTTTCATAAACTGAATTTGAATTTAGTCGAATCTAAAGAGTTTCGATATTCTGCTTGAATTTTTATAGTTCTGGTGAAGGGATCAACCCGGAATATTGTAATAAGCTTAAAATTGTTATTCAGAAGTAAAATAACAATTTCATCCGATCTGATGTTGCATGAATATTAGGTTATCCGTTATTCTTCCTGAATTATTTATATTTCGAATAGCGTAAACAACAAGAAATTTTACACGAAAGTGTTCATCAATATCTGCACGTGAAATCTCAACCTGTTCGGATACGCTGTCACGATTATTATTTTTTCGATATTCTTCTTAAATTTTTCGGAATTTAATGCAAAAAAATTATAACACCTATGGATTCTTCTCAAAAAGTGCATCTACAATGTTTTTATTTCATGTTGATAGCACCAGTAATAAAGAAGTTATGAGAACTTTTCATTTAACGGAATTTTCCAATTTTCTCTTATGTGACCCACAGACAAGCAACTTAGTCGCCAATCAAGTTGGCAACTAAGTTGCTCGTGTATAGGCTAGTTGGTGGTTGATGATCCAAGTTGCCAACTAGATTGCCAATTTATACCCTGTAGCTTACAGCATAAACCATATTAATTTAGTTGTCAACTTGGTTGGCGACTAAGTTGCTCGTCTGTGGGCCCTATTATAGCTTGAAAAAAATTGAAGGCTGAGTTTTTCACCAAATTAATTCCCTCAAAATCGAGTACGGAAATGTGGCGAATATTTTTCTCTATCTGAAATGGATTTCTGAGATCCCCTCACAAGACAACGAACTAGGGACCCCCCGATACATCATACCAATTTTCCGAATAAACATCTATCTATCTATCTATTTGAACTGGGGTCGTTGTGGCTCGGTAAGCCTTCCGGGAACTGCGACCATGTTGATCTTTTGTTCCCCTACTCATTCATGGAAACCCAAAGAGGTCGTCAATGACGTTAGTAAAACTGACAACCACCTTAGGGGCCTTGGCCGTTACCTCTCGGGTATCCAGGACTGGCTTTCCCATATGAACGGTTCTCAGGCCAGCCAGTTCTGGACACTTGCATACCATGTGTTCGGCTGTTTCTGCTTCCGATCCACAGAGCCTACAAATCTCATCTGCTGACTTTCCCATACGGTACAAATGATGTTTGCACCGACAGTGACCCGTCAGTAGTCCCATAATCACCCGAAGCTCGGCTCGTGATAGCTTCAAGAGTTTTCTGGCGTAGGTAGGTGAAATCATCACGAATTTCTTGGCCTGAGTAATCTCAGGAGTGTTAGTTCAGTGGGTTATCCTGTTATTCAACTCCCAATGCTGGACCTCAGCCTTTCCCTAGCCCAAAGAAAGACTCAGGTCCAGCAGGTGTTGACCTTGATGCACTTTTTGCAAGTTTATGGGCTTTTTGATTTCCTACAACACCATAGTGCCCTGGTACCCATAGTAGAGTCACTTTATTGCCTCTAACCAGTTGCTTTATGTTGTTACGACACTCCCAGGTCAACAGAGACTCCTGACAGTACGATTTCAGGGATCTCAGCATGGTCTGGCTGTCCGTGGATATGTAGACATACGCTCCCTTGAGGTTCATTTTAAGACAATCTTGAGCGCATACGTAAACAGCCAGGACCTCGGTCTGTAAAATAGAGGGGTTCACTTCCCAGGGCTTTAGAGATCCTCAGTTTAGATCCATATACCCCAATGCCAGTACCTCTCCCTGATTTTGATATATCGGTGAACCATATGGATGACTTTTTGTCGAAACGATTCACGAAACTTATTGCACTAGGACCTAAGTAATGCAAAAGCAACTACAAACTCCCCAACCATCCTGACCCTTCCTCAACAAATGCCAGCTTCTTCCTCAACCTCCACACCTCATAAATTGATAACCCGATTCCTCCCTCCATCCCGAAACGCGGAACAAAAATTCCATATTTTCCAGCAACCGTCTGCTGAACGAAAAATGATTCATCCGAGGGCCCTAAAACTCCGTTTAGGAATCTCCTGGGCCCAGTCCCGGCTCCCCGCCCCGAATAATCCGAACAATGACATCGGACCCGTCCGACGAAACAGCATCCGGTCTCGTTCGGGGAGAGTGCGACTTAGCGCGAGCATAATTGGACGGAATCCTAACCTGCACATTGAAACATTAATGGCGGCAGTATTTCGTCGAAATTTCGACGTGAAAAATAAGCCGAAACCTGAACCATGGAGCTCCGGTTCGAAAGGGCTGGAATTATTAATTTGGAGATTTTTTCCAATGCCGTAGCGACCGGAGGGGGAGGGAGTTGAACCCCCCCCCTTCCCTAACTTCTCTTCGGAGCATATTTCAAAGGGCGTCAAATTGACCACGGATCGTACAAAACCTATGACAAAATTTCATGATGTGAACAGATTGTTTTTGAACTACTACTCGCATGAGATAATTATTGTTATGTAGGCTTGGTTAATCGATTGTCTAGCAGGGGCGGATCCAGGCGATGTCTGAGGGGGGGGCCATAGAAAGTCACGGCTTATATCGATTAGCAAAATAGCGGAATTTTTTGTTGGTGCCTATCAAGACACGTGTTTTTTTATAGAAAGATGTATTTTAGTAAATCATATCATATTCAGTTTCCAAAATATTTGTAGTACAAAAACAAGTTCGAACAATTTCATGAATATATGTAGATGTATTTCATGAGAAAACTCGGGCACAAGAAAGTATGAGGTATAGAAAAAAATCATTATTTTTGCATAAAAATCAAGATTTAATTACCACAGTTAAAATGATCCGTTTCCTTTCGAATATGCGCCGTTTTGTTCTATAACTTGTTGCTTTTTTGAAGGTTTGTGTATGCCTCCCTCATAGAAGCCCTAGTCGATATTGGCGAAAAATTGAGACAGTAGAATTTCACAAGCCTCTGTTAAAACGAATTTTTCACCAGCAAAATTGTTCGCCATGGACAGCAAGATATGATAATCCCTTGGTGCCAGGTCCGGATTATAAGGTGGATGCATAAGAACTTCTGGCGAGTCACTATTGATGTGTGTGGCCTTACGTTGTCCCCAAGGAACACAATTCCTCTCCTGGTGGTTGCTTCTGGGCAATTGCTTCCTTCAGAAGGTCTAAATGTTGACAGTACAGATCCGAGTCAATATTTGTGCCTTAGGGGAGCAGCTTATGTAGATAATTCCCTGCCAATCCCACCAAATACACAGCAAAACCTTCCTGACCGTTTCCGACAGCTCACCGCTTTTTTACTAGGACCGTTTTCACTTGACGTTGTCGTAAGTCATTCACATTTCATCACCAGCCACCAACCGTTTCCACAATGGGGTTATTTTATTGCGTTTCAGCAGCGATTCGCAAATGGAAATTCGGTCCAAGAGGTTTTTTGCAGTAACTCGTGTGGTACCCTTACATCTAGCTTCTTCTTGAGACCAGCCTTTTGCAAATGGTTCAAAAAGGTTTTTTACGCAATCTTCAACTCTTGAGCAATGGAAACAGGACCCGAAAATGTCCTTGATTTTGTCGATATTTTAGACAATTGGTCTCCAGCATCAAACATCTTTGACATAAAAATTACCGGAACGGAATCGACGAAAACAAAATTGCGCGTAATTGGCTATTACAGTATCAAGAACATAAACACTATTTAAATTTTCAGCCGCTTGGCACGCATTTTCGCCTTTATCGAAGAAAAACTCAAATATAACGTATTTTTTCATTGTTATTTTGTCCATCTTCAACGCGCGCTGAGTAAACTTATCACAAAACTGTCGCAAAAGATTATGTAGTACAAAATCTCATCTTTCTAACGCCATGTTGTGGAACCCGATCGGACTTATTAAACGCGTAATACAGATAACTAAAGCTATCTATTGGAAAACAAAAATTTTAAACTTAATGAGTGCATATTTTTCGGGAATTCAGGATACACTTTTATAGTTATAAGGTCCGCGAGGGGGGGGCCATGGCCCCCATGGCCCCCCCCCTGGATCCGCCCCTGTTGTCTAGAGGTATGATTCGATTACCTTGCCTTTCGTCTTTTTTTCCGTGACATTGTTGGATTTGTAATAATTAAACTCTTTTGAATTATTTACATCTATTTACAAAGTCACAATTATACAGTACAAACTCAGTATTGAGAAGATCTTAATTACGTCTTAATTACAAGTTTCTCACTACGGTACTGAATTTCGTCTTTAACTCGTTTGTTGATTAATCGAAACGACTTGGATTATCAGGTCTTCGTCGTACTTCAAGTTTTCGGTCGTCTCATCTTTAACTTGTTCGCGACTCATCTTAATCTAGTCCGCGAAACGCCTTTTCGTCTTACGTCTGAAGTTGACCGCCCGAACTTGACTCGTCTTCGACTTAAGTTAAACTGTCTCTGCCCGATTGGAACTACCCTGTCTCGAACATCGACCTCCCTTCTTTTCGTTTTGGCCACACCCTTAGGGGAAAGTACAATCTCCTAGTCCAATAAGAGCTTTGCCGTACCGCTCACAAAGATCTTCGCGGATTCCTGGAAATGGAATATTCTAGAAGGACTAGAACCTGATAAACAGATGTAACCATCTGGTACGACCGTGCAGTAAGTCTCTTAAGATTTACGACCGACATGACACATCTTCGACACCCCGAAGAATAACACATCCTTTTTACATTATGTACAATAACAATTCGTTCCCTGTAAATCAATTTAAACTGTCATGCCCTCGACACTAAAAGAAACTAATAGGTATCCAAGCATCCGGTTGACCATCGCAATCATTTACATGGAACAATAATTAGATCCTACATACATAACATAAGTACAGTGATTTAATAAAACACAGTGGCGACAATTCGTTTAAATTGAGCCTAAAAATGGCGAACCATATGGGTTTGTTTTTTATTGACAATAGAATTAGAAATAAGATTAGGAAACCAGTGGATCTACCTCCTTGGAAGATCTGACTAGTCGCTACCTTCATCTATCCAAAAATGTGCCTTATCATCAGGTTCATCGAGGCTATAGTTATTGATTGTAGTGATATCGTAATCAAAAAAAAAAAAAAACAGTTCCTTACAGACCTAATATGTTTTCAGTCCGTTCATATAAGAAGACAGAAATACTCATTGATTTTGAAATATAAGGTCTTCGAATTTGAGATAATACGCCAATATTTACAACAAGAACTATCAATCATAATCTCAACCATGTGGATAGTACATAAAAATCTCAAAAACAATCAACGAGTAATTTTTATGAACGTAAATTCTTCTTTAGAATTGATTTTTTTCGACATTCAAAAAGTTCCAGACCTGGCAAACAAATGGCACCGCCAAACTAAATGCAAGGTGATAAGTAAAGAATCAGTTAGATGTAAACAAAAATTGGAAGGCATTGTCATTCAACAGAAAATGAGCTTTTCCTACAACTGCTATGGAAAGTAGCGTATTCTTCACAGCTTACTCAATAACAAAACTATGTATTGCACATACTGTGGGAATAGTTATTTATAATACAAGTGCAGAAAGCATTGATATTCTTCCACGAGTTCAAAATTCAAAAACGAGCCACGAAGTGGCGAGTTTTGGAATGAACGAGTGGTAGAATGAGCCTTCTGTACGAGTATTATACATTATTTTCTCAAATTCATTGCATTTTCATTGAAATTAATGAAATATTTCCATAAATATAATTTAGTGATTTTTGCATTGAAAAATGTTGGTTGGTAGAACTGATTTCTTTAAGGCAAATTGATGAATTGACAGATAAAGCCGTGGCGGAAAGTTCGGAGTACCAACATAGAATAATGAAATATAACCATGAAAACTGTACGTTTCTGATATATTCTCGCACGATTCTGTTCAACAAGATGTGGAAGAATGAACGGTATAACCCCAGAATTAGAGAATAGTTATTTATAATACAAGTGCAGAAGGCATTGATATTCTTCCACGAGTTCAAAATTCAAAAACGAGCCACGAAGTGGCGAGTTTTGGAATGAACGAGTGGTAGAATTAGCCTTCTGTACGAGTATTATACATTATTTTCTCTAATTCATTGCATTTTCATTGAAATTAATGAAATATTTCCATAAATATATTTTAGTGATTTTTGCATTGAAAAATGTTGGTTGGCAGATTTGATTTCTTTAAGGCAAATTGATGAATTGACAGATAAAGCCGTGGCGGAAAGTTCGGAGTACCAACATAGAATAATGAAATATAACCATGAAAAGTGTGCGTTTCTGATATATTCTTGCACGATTTTGTTCTACAAGATGTGGAAGAATGAACGGAATAACCACAGAATTAGAGAAATATTATTCCCCACGGAACTTCGCCCACACCTTGCTTGGTAGACCAATGAAATTGGGCTTTTGAGTCGTTTCTATGGAAACGCAATAAATCAGCACATACTGTCAACGAAGTCCAGTTTGATTTGAATCAAGTCCAGTACTTTAATTATTGAAATTTGTGCAGTTGTAGGAAAAGTATAGTGTGCAACATGTGGAGAAAGTCCTTTTCTCGCTTGTGTGTTTGCGGCACTCGCCTTTCAGGCTCGTGCCACAAACTTCCACACTCGCGAGAAAAGTAGGACTTTCCCCACTTGTTGCACAAAATACTATTATATTTCTCGGAGTGCTACAGAAATCTCTATACATCTCGGAGATCTCTATACAGAAGTCCAACAACAAGCTACTAAAGCAGCACAAATAACTGGGTACCTGAACACAATGGTTTGGCAAAAGAAATACATGCTCAAAGGAAGTGAGGTGAGAATTTATAAAGCAATGGTACGCCTAATTACGCCATAAAAACCCGTGCGGGAACAGAGAGAATCAAATACAATCTCAGAATAGTAGAAATCTTGAAGAGACTTCCGTGGGTAAGATTGAGAGATAGACAGACCAGCAAGTCAATAATGGAAAGGTTAGTTATACAGAATGTTGTCAAGTGGAGTAGACAGAGAAGGAGGGAATGGATAGACCATGTTGATAGGATGACGTCAGATAGAATTGCATACATCTTGGATAAAAAAATATTCTGAAAGCCAAGCAAATTATTCTGACTTTGCTCTGATGAAATGTGGTATACTAACTCTAAAAGTGGTCGCAACTACGTTGCCGAACGCTGAAATCGCTCAAACTTTCATCGATGTTGCACGCTTCAATTCATGTTGCCCTGCTGGAACTTTCAAAGACGTGGTAATTTGTCAATTCATCGTATGTGATTGGTCGGGATGCGGATGCGCGTATCTGGAGAAAGAAACACAGAGAATTTTCTGAAAGATTTTCAATAGTGGTCGAGACTTCAGCACGGTTACGTGCCTTGTTTTAGATTTCAGCCATTATCAGTTTAATTTGAGATTTGGCATTCAATTTGTCGGTGAGTGTTGTGTCGGGATTCTTCGTGAGTGTTGACGTGAATGTTTGCATTCAACAGGACGAATTGATTAAATTTGAAACAGTAGTTCTTTTTTAGAGTCGTCCATCTTGTAGAAACGTATTTCAGGTTTGGTAGAATTCTTTTTGTGTCAAATAATTTCAACAAAACTTCTTTTCAGGTTTATTTTATGATAAATTTATCATTTCTTCTTTTTTGGTTAGAGGTCCGAGAAGGAGTTGAATATTCAGGTTAACATATTCTTATATCGTAATCCATTTTCCCAAAGCACCTCCCGTGGGATTGGAACAACAGAAACCTCTCTTGGGATTGAAAAATATCAAGAAGTAATTCCTTGAGTTATATAAGTTGGAATAGTTAGTACGTTAAACCACTTTAGTTCCTGAAACTGAAAGAATACCTGCGTAATACCTGGTGTTTTTACATCAACTTCGCTGAATGGGAATTGGAGTAATAATAATAATAATACTCTTTATTAGCAAAATATACTATTTACAAACAATGAAATTACAGAAATACAATAATTCAATCATAATGCTCCTTAATGTGAGAAATCAATAATTTTCTAAAATTCTTATAATTATCACAATTTTTTATTTCATTTGGCAATTCTTTATATAAAGTCAATCCTTTTACAAGTGTTGACCCTGATGCCGAACAGGTACGAAAAGAATCCACATAAAAGTTATTTCTATTTCTTTTATTATACTCATGCACTTCAGATATATACTTAATATTTTCAGATGAATAGTTTGGCAGCATTTTATGTTCAATCTTATATATCATTTCTAATGTTCTGAATTTAATCCTTTGCCTTACATTCATCAAATTCAACGCTTCTAACATCAACCTAATTGGAGTTCTTCTATTACATCTTAAGACCATTCTCATACCACGATTCAATATTTTCTGCAGCTTATCTATGCTATTCGATTTCATGTTGAAAAATAATGACGCGCTAAAGTCCAAATGAGGTAAAACTATTGCCCTAAATAACAACGATCTAGTCTTTATATCTATTTTGTCACTAATTCTATTTATGAACTGAATTTTTTGTGCCATCTTCCCCGCAATATACTCAACATGTAATTTAAACTTCAAATTTTGATCCATTTTTACTCCCAAGTATTTAATTGATGTTGCTTCTTTCAATATATTTTTGTTTATTGACACTTTTATATTTTCTTTATTAATTTCCTTTAATCTAATTTCGCTACCAAAAAACATATATTTAATGGATTCGGTCCTTACTTGGCGGAAATTCATTATAAATAAAATAAAACGAAGTAATTTCCACTATATTATTTAATTGTTAGCAACAATTGTTTCACCACACTGTGGCTTCATCAGGCTACATTTCTGAACTGATCAGTTCAGAAATGTAGCCTGATGAAGCCAAGTGTGGTGAAACAATTGTTGCTAACAATTAAATAATATAGTGGAAATTACTTCGTTTTATTTTATTTAAAAACATATATTGCGATTTATTTGAATTCACTACCAGTCTATTATCTCCCATCCAGTCATTTATTATTTCTAGATCTTCATTCATAATATAAACCATATGATCACTATTCTCTCCCTTCTTGAGCAAGTTCTGCACCTTATTTAGGATAATAAATATTGTTTTTTTTTTTTTTTTACTATTGTTTTTTTAATTTTCGTAAAGACCCTACTTTATGATTGTGTTTCGTTACTTTATTCTAAGGTGTAATGTAAAAAAATCTTCCACAGCCCCTGTCCTCCAAAGGTTTGTCATAAAACAAACTTTCAAGCGAAAACAATTTTTTTGTATAAAAAACTATCACAATTATCAAGTTAAAAGCTATTTACTTTTAAATTCAAACAGAAATTGAGAAGCTACAATATCCCAAAATATTTTTTGTACAATAGGGTTATTTTTATTAATCGAGTTGGCGATCAACGCCGAATGTTACTACAATACTAATCTCTTATTCTCTTATCACTAGAGAAGTCATTAGATGGAAATTAGGAATTAAACATTCTCGAAAAAATGCGACTAGGTGAAGCATTTTTGTTGTAGGTCGATCTTGTTCTTTGTTTTGTTCACTGAAGAATTTCATGTTGCAAAATAAACAGAAGTTCTTCCACAGGTTGATTGCTTCACCTTTCAATGTCCATTACGAGTGATCAAGATATGCTATACAAGGATATGTTTGAGCAAAACTAGGTTTGTGTTGTTGTATTTGGCAAAATCTAATGGCTGTGATGGTTCATTTCTCTTAGCTTGCGTGTGCCATACCCACACCTTCGTACAATTGTCTGCCATTAGTTCTATTTCATAAGGTTCAAACGGGTTTAAACTTTTCAAGAAACCATCTTCTTCATAACCAGGTTTGAAAGGCATTTCGGCTTTGGGACGTTCTAATAAAAACTGCACAGAAACGGCAAATCCTGCCATATCTACAGGGAACTTTCTTCCTGCCATCCAACCATCATAAAAACCCGTAAATTTGCCGTTTCTTACAATTGGCGAACTAACTCCCAATTTTGTAATTAGACCCACTGGAAACATAGAAACTTGTTTCGTATATCTAATATCTTTGAATAATTGGAGGTCATATGTATTGTCATCGTCTGCAAAGTAAAAAACACCATCTTTGGCATTTTCTCGAATCCAAGCCAATCCCCTGTTTCTGTTAGAAACACCTCTGGGCTTTGGACCTCTCTTCTTCTTTTTGTATATTTCTGGCATTGGTGCAAGTAGATGGTTATAGCTAAGGCCAGTTCTCTCAAGGAGGTCTGTAACTAAGTCTGTTTTTTGTTCTGCGTCTTCTATTACTAACCAGTGTACCTTTGGTGTGAGCATTAGAGTATGAGCTAATCGTGTCAATTCTGCAAGTTGTTCTGGTCTCCTATACGTTGGAGTGATTATATATAAAGGAGGTATTTGATGATTGCTTATTTGAAAATCGTTGCACGAAATAGCTTGTCCTACATTTTTGGAAGCGTAATATGTATAGTTATTCCCTTTTTCTGTGGGATTAGCACTTAGATCTTAGATAGATTTTGTCCATCTGATATTTCCGTGAAATTTCCCAAGAATATAATTGTACATATATTTTCACATCTCAGAGATGATGAATAATAGAATAATAGTAACGATAGTGCTTACTCTGTTTTAGAAATACTTGTTTCATAATGACTTGAGAATGGCTACAAACAATAGCCGAAACGTCGTCATTACTGAATAGAAATAAAGAGTAATTTACTGGAATATATTTGGTCACCCATACCCAATAACTCATAATATACTATTCTCTCCAGTAATATATAACATGGTATCATATAGTTTCCTGCAAAGATCTGGTGTTTAGAAGGCTGAAAATAATCTACAGAAGAGGTTCCATCCTAATGGCACAGTAATTCATTAAAAAACGATTTAAGTTGAGTTTTTATTTCAATATTATTCGTTTAGAGTGAAAAGGATAGATCTTTGTATATTTTAATATTATTAAATTTGTAATGTCTCATGGGCAATTCTAACGTTACAAACTAGGCAGTTGTTTCAAAAAACAACAAAACAGTCTTCGAAATGATTTTGAGCGATTGTAAATTGAAGTTATATTAGATAACGGTGGAGTTGAAGGTATCATCAAGGCCGCTGTTTCGATTTCAATGGTCCATAGATACTCTGCAAATGGACGAAACAATTCAGCAGCATCTCAATAACATCGACAAGATGCTGAGAACGAACCAACCGAAAAACACCTGCAATGTTTCGAATTCTAAGGATTCATTCCCGTGATCAACGGATCGAAGTAATCATTGGAATTCTTATTGAGAGAGCACCCGAAGAGAATAAAGACGCGTGGAACAAAGACGGCTCAGAACAAAAGAAGCAATCTGCGTTTCAATTTTATTCAGGCATAGAATCTAGACGTGATATTCCTGACACAATAGCCGTAGCCTTTTAATTCATGGCGAGGTCCATTCAAAGCCTCGCAACAACAGTTGATACCAGACGCTACAGATAACGCCATGGATTTCATTGTGGAAACGGTTTTGAATTCGAATCGAATCACAACAAGGTTTATGTTACTCAGATGAACATCATTTCAGCGTTTGCATGTGTGCCTGGAAAAATCCGAAAAGGTTCGCTTTTCATTTATGACAACCTTCAAACAATGGCCTTTCAAATTCCGATATACAGTGTCAAAGGGCGTAGAAATGGGGAGGTACTGGGGGTAATTCCCCCCCGCAAGATTTTCAAAATAGAAAATTTCAGAAATCTCGCAAAGACGAAGAACGAAAATTTTTCTATAAAATGAATCAATAATAATCATTTTACCTTCTTTTGAAATCGACACGTCAATAAAACATCGGACCCTTTTATGGTTTATGAGTTAATCATCGCATTCAAGATGAGTACCTTTATTGTACTACGAGCTCGTCTTTGTCCGAGGTTTATTATTTTCCCATATCTATCCTCTTTCTCGGCATCGCCCTTTATTCACCATCTGTGATTTTTGCATTTGTCATCGGTATACACTTACCCGTTGTTTTCGGTTGTTTGTATCATTCTCGTCACAAAATTTCAATATGTAGTTATCAAAGATTTGAACTGAGTAATTCTCATCGAAAAATTGTCTGGGCTGTTTTGTACAATTTATAGTGTTTCATTCAAATTGCAATTTATTTGTGGAGACATAAGTTTTGAATTGACTATATCTACAGGGTGTTCCTAAATTGGAGGTACAAATGAAAATGACAGATTTCTCGGATCATTTCAAGGAAAAAGTCCTATTATATGATTCAGCAAACGCTTTGTTTTTGAGATACAGGTATTAAAGTTCAAGTGTTTCTCTCATAGCACCTTCCCTTCACAAGATATTTAACTTGAATTGGCATAGATTTTCCAATTTAATATGATATCCTAATTTTGAATGCAAATCTACAGGGTGAATTTTTTCTGGAGTGGTGCCCTCTTCTTTCCTCCAGAATCATTTTGTTGTGAACCACTGGTAGTTTAATTTAATAAGAAACTCTGGTTCAATACTATACTTTTTGGGTTGTTGTAGTTTTGTCTCATCTGCTATCGATTTCGAGAAAAAAATTCAAACATCTCTCTGAAGTAGATAATTCTAAGGAGAATCCAAATTATTATATAAAGATCCAATTAGATAGCTGTGACAAATAAATTAATTTTAAGTTATGGCATTTATTTACCAACTCTGTAGCGAAGATTAATAAAGATTCGATAAACCGGTTAAGCATCACAACAAAGTAGGAGCACAAGAAACGCCCTGTATCTCGAAAACAAATGCTTATGGGCCGTTTTATTTTTGAAATTATCCAAGGAATCTCTCATTTTCTTTCGAAAATCCAATTCAGGAACACCCAGTATGAGATAAGAACAATCGAATTGGTAATAAAAAAAAATTATTTCGAGTAATTTGATTCAAACTTCTTTATCAAACCCCTTTTTCTCACACTACAGAAATGACTAAACAATGTCAAAGTCAAAAATTTTGTTTCGATTCCCCCCTCCTAGAAAAAAAATCACGCCCTTGTACAGTGTGTGTATAAAGTAAAGAACAAAATTCAAACTTCGTTACTGAATGTTATTTGATTTTTTGCAAGCAAATGCTCGCTAGGTCACTGGTTAGTGACGTCCAATTTCTTTTTATTCTTTAGATGGAGCAACTTACCTTATTGATGGTATAAAAAATTGCTTCGAATATAAACACTTCGGACAACTCGCTCAATGAATTCAGGAATGATCTGATTCACTTCAACGCGATTTCTTCGACGTAACTCTCATAAAATACACCTTTGATTTTAAATGACCCCACAAAAAAGTCGAAGGGAATCAAGTCTGGAAATGGCGGTGGTCACCGGATAGGTTCTTTACTTCCTTTCCACCTTCCAGGAAATGTGACGTTAAGATATTGTAAGAAATTGACGGACGTGTGCAAAGCAAAGGTGTGTTTTTCAACATCATCGTTACTGTGCTATTGAGTTTTTGTTGATTTTTATATTTTTATTGAAATATGTTAAAAGAAATTGATCCTGATTTGTGAATTCATTTGAATACTGGCTACTGCATTATATTTTGATTATTTAGAAGTCACATACAGGCTCACGCCTCTGTGATTATATGTTTATAACCTGTAGCTTACAGAATAAACCATTTTATTATTATTATTATTATTATCCCCTGCAATAAAAATCTCCCAACCGCCTCTACTAAGCCGCCTGTATGAAAAATAGGACATCCCTATTGTCCTCATTGAAAGAAGAATAAAATCATTATGTATTTCACAAAGACAAAAAACAACACTACCTTCGCTTTCGAATGGATGTTGTTATGAGGGATGTCGAAAAATTCTTTATCTACTCCCATTGAATTATATATTCATTATTCAACTGCTTTTGAGCAATTAATAGTATCTATTAACAAACATCGTGAGTTATAATAACTCACTACTATAACTCACTATAATAAATCGGAAAATATGGATCTGTGCTTCTATACTTCTCTGCTTCTATTCGATTGGCCGAAAGGGAACATTCCATTATTGTTATTGAGGGGAGGAATGTCCGAGGAAATGTCACTTTTGACGTTTTCAAATTAAGTTGATATCTAATTATTGTGAATGTTTTGCTGAAAACGATTAATTCAGATAGTGAAGATGAAATATTATATAGGTATACATTTCCAAAAGACAAACAGTTAATGTTACCATACAGAATTACTTGCCCGAAAAAAATATAAAGGAGTTTGTAGCAGTAAGGTCATTAAGTCGTCGTTTACAGGAATTTTTTTTGGTATATTTTAATGCATTTTTATAGGCAACTATTCAGGGTTTTCAATATAGTTCTATATCTGTACTCTGTACTGGATTCGAGCTAGCCGAAGCTAGTTCGATTGTGGTTGGTGACACTAAGTTTCCATCTCTCTTGTAGTCGGGATCGAGCACATAAGTTTATTTCCCGTTCCTTCTGTCTATATTCTGAGTCTGTATTTTTTTCTAAGTATTTATTGATATAGTCGTAGATAAAGTATAGTATTCAACTTGCGGTAATGGTCATAACTCACTTGATGAATTACAGCACTCGCCTGCGGCTCGTGCTGCAAACTTCATCTTCGTGAGTTATGACCTACATTACCGCTCGTTGAATAATATACTATTATCTACTCCTATTGAATTATATATTCATTATTCAACTGCTTCTGAGCAATTAATATTATCTATTAACGAACAGCGTGAGTTATAATAACTCACTACTATAACTCACTATAATAAATCGGAAAATATGGATCTGTGCTTCTATACTTCTCTGCTTCTATTCGATTGGCAGCAAGGGAACATTCCATTATTGTTATTGAGGGGAGGAATGTCTGAGGGAATGTCACTTTAATAATTTTGACGTTTTCAAATTAAGTTGATATCTAATTATTGTGAATGTTTCGCTGAAAACGATTAATTCAGATAGTGAAGATGAAATATTATATAGGTATACATTTCCAAAAGACAAACAGCTGATGTTACCATACAGAAATACTTGCCCGAAAAAAATATAAAGGGGTTTGAAAAAATTTTCAAGATTGGTGTAGCAGTAAGATCGTCATCGTTTACAGGGAATATTTTTTGGTTTATTTTAATGCATTTTTATAGGCAACTATTAAGGTTTTTCAATAAAGTTCGATGTCTTTACTCTGTACTGGATTCGAGCTAGCCGAAGCTAGTTCGATTGTGATTGGTGACACTTAGTTTCCATTTCTCTTGTACTCGGGATCGAGCACATATGTTTATTTTCCGTTCCTCCTTTTTTCTTAGTATTTATTGATATAATCGTAGATAAAGTATAGTATTCAACTTGCGGTAATGGTCATAACTCACTTGATGAATTACAGCACTCGCCTGCGGCTCGTGCTGCAAACTTCATTTGCTTCAGTTATGACCTACATTACCGCTCGTTGAATAATATACTATTGCTTCAGGCGCCAAAATTACTCATGCCGGCTCTGGTCGTTACTTAGAACAGATTCCACTGGTAAATCGAAATATTTAATAATATTTGAGGTCCATCTTCAGCTTGTCATTTGAACGTCGGATTCCGTTAAAATCTTCTACTTACCCACTATGACGAAACCGTCGCTGGTCACGTTCAGGTTGGCGCCATATTGATTGCTCTCCAACGGCAAAACTTCGACGGTCGTGTTGTAGAATTTGTCTGCCGGATGTTCAGCATTACCGCTCCTGAAGAAGAATCTGGAACGGAGAAGACGTGACGATTATTCTACTTTTTTTTCAATTGCGAGTACCGAACGTGATGACGTGATTTTCGAGGAGTCACAGTTGTGCCGGACGACAAGAAGGAACGATTAAGAACGCATCATCAATTACCACGCTTACCGAGATGTTGATCTCGGGAAGGCAATTCGCATCAAATGATGAAATGTTATACAGGGTGTCCCGGGAAGAATGCGACAAACGAATACCATGAATTAAAGTCATCAAGGAGGACCCGCATCAAGAGGTTTCAATCGCCTGAGTGCCTTCGTTGGGGACATACAGGGTGATGTACATCTTATGAGTGAAATTTCACTGTTGAATAACCCTTTAACTAATCAACCGAATAATTTCAAATTTTGAAGTTTTGTCACCCTTTCCTATCGCCTTCCTTCAATATTTCTGAATTCGGGTAAATCAGATCCGGACTAGGAAAATTTCAGACTTTTCCTATTTTCGTGAATATTGGATTACCCTGTACGTGAACATTATGATTTTTTTCCGTTTTCGGAACCACAAAGAATCAATTCATTATAAAAATTCTGAATCTCGGCTTGCCACGGTCATACAGGGTGATCAATAAACATTCCCTTATGAGTGAATTATTTTTAGTTCAATAACTCTTCAAGAAATCCACCGAATAATTTCAATTTTTGAAGTTTTATCGCCCTTTACTATCGCCTTCCTTCAATATTTCTGAAATCGAGTAAATCAGATCCGGACTAGGAAAATTTAAGACCTTTTCTATTTTCTTGAATATTGAATCACACTGTATGTTGATATCATGATTTTTTTTCGTTTTCGTAATAACAAAGAATCAATTCATAATAAAAATTTCAAATCTCTGCTTGGCGCCATTATTCAGGGTGATCAATAAACATTTCTTCATGAAAGAAATTTCATAGTTCAAGATATTTTGAATTTATCGGTAGAAATATTTCGAAAATTGAAGTTGTTTCACCCTTCACGAATGTCTCACCTAAATTTTCCTCAAATCATTTAGGAAAACTTTCAATCAACAAGCTGGATAAAGAATAGAACAAAAACAGCAAATAAATTGAAAATATTTGATCTTAAAAACAATTAATCAAAAAGCAAATATTTTCAGTTCAGCAGATATTGTTCAAAATGATATTCCTCCATTTCAATGCATTTTTGAGCACGTTGATATGATATAGTTGTTTCACAGATTTCGCTATCTTATTCGGTTGAATCGGTTGTACTTCTTTCATGAGGGAATGTTTATTGGTCACCCTGTATGACGGTGGCAAGCCGAGTTTTAGAATGTTGATTATGAATTAATTCGTTGTGGTTACGAAAACGAAAAAAAATATGATATTGACGTACAGAGTAATCCAATATTCAAGAAAATAGAAAAAGTCCGGATCTGATTTATTCAATTTAAGAAATATCGAAGGAAGGCGATAGTTAAGGGCGACAAAACTTAAAAATTGAAATTATTCGATGGATTTGTTGAAGAGTTATTGAACTAAAAAAATTTCACTCACAAGGGAATGTTTATTGATCACCCTGTATGACCGTGCCAAGCAGAGATTCAGAATTTTTATAATGAATTGATTCTTTGTGGTTCCGAAAATGGAAAAAAATCATAATGTTCACGTACAGGGTCATCCAATATTCACGAAAATAGGAAAAGTCTGAAATTTTCCTAGTCCGGATCTGATTTACTCGAATTCAGAAATATTGAAGGAAGGCGATTGGAAAGGGTGACAAAACCTCAAAGTTTGAAATTATTCGGTCGATTAGTTAAAGAGTTATTGAACTGTAAAATTTCGCTCATAAGATGAACATCACCCTGTATATCCCCAACGAAGGCACTCAGGCGATTGAAACATCTTGATACGGGTCCTCCATGATGACCTCAATTTATGGTATTCGTTTGTCGCATTCTTCCCGGGACACCCTGTATAGGGGGGCCGAATTTAACCTAAATATCTAGAAAAATATGGAGAAACTTCTACCAAAGTCCTAAACCTGAATTTTATCAATATTCATTTCGGCGATAAAGATCAATTCAATTTAATAATAGGAAAAAATTCTAGAAAATCACTGGCTTGGTGCTCTCCGTCATGTACGCTCATAGGAGCGTACCAGTTTTTATGGAATTGTTTTATTTCAAGTAATTGTTGATAATATCTGTGGTCTATCGAAGACCACTTACAAATTTGAGATTTTTTATGACTCTTTTTTTGGTGATCAATATAAAATTTTGCAAGAAGTTTCTAACTGATATTTTAACATCTTTAACAAAATTTCGAACGAACGAACTCACCCGCGCCATTTAAGATCTGAACTTACCCCTAGATATCTAGGTTTTATTTCGAGAAATATCGTTTTCACGAACGGAAAGACGGACATAATTGACTTTGAGGACCATCAGGTAGTCGAACCTTATCATTTGAGACCATCCTCGGCTCGAAATTAAAAAACAGTCACCGTGACGAAACGATATACATAGTACTTTGTTCGAGGAATGAGCGTTCAATAAAAATATCTTACCTTTTGACTGAAGTTGGATTGGTGAATTTAAAAAGCAGTTGATCCCCTGGAGAAGGTAGAAGTCCCCAGAAGAAGTTTTCTCCCAAGTAGGCGTTCTCTAGAGTATACTGCTTGTAGTGCTTCATTGCAGTTGTGACTTCAGCTTCTGGATTTTTATGGGGAAAAAACAGAGCCACCTTACCAAACTGTCGATCCTGAAAAAAAAAATTATTACAGATGTTAAATAGATTTTACATATATACTAATGGAATAAATTAAAGGATCAAAATAAAATACGAAATTTTAGCGGTTTTTCCTAATGAATACAGTACCTAAAATTTTTGCAAAATTTTTTCAGTTTTCATTTTTGGCATAAAGACTTAACTTAACCCCTATATGGATGAGATGACTTGTTCATTCAGCTTCAATATCCTTTTTTCAAAATTTCGATTCGAGCACTTCTCGCTGAAATATCGAACTTTGATTTGAAAAGGACCTTTTTGTCTTTAACCATCAATATCTCACCAATCAATGATTGCACAGAAAATTTAAGGGATGTTTTGAAATCTCGAATGAATTCTCTACAAGAAGAAGCTATTGGATTTTTGGAAAAAAATCTTATCGTTCTCTACATTAATTTGAAAAGTTGATAAAAAAGGGCATTTGGAGGCTTTTTGGATGATTGAGCGCTGAATTGAAAATATCGAAAAAGCCATCAATGTTGAGTATGCGTTTCACAGTTGAATATCATCACAAAAATCAAAGAGAATTTCAATTCAATCGATGGAGCGGTTAAGTTGAAAAAAAATTTCCAAGTCTGTATGCCAAAAATTTAGCAGAAATTTTAGATACTGTATTCATTAGGATTGGGCGGTACACCTTGCTTGAAAAATTTTTTATCATGAGATCTCTAAACTATAAACTTCAAGGAGTTTTTTTTTTTCAAATTGAGATACGACCATTGTTATCGAAAATACAGCCATTTGAAAAACCGCTAAAAATTTCGAATTTTAATTTGAACCTTTAATTTATTCCACTAGTGTATATTAAAAATTTCAAATCCGAATCAGCTATGAAGTTTCTTCCAAATCAGATGAAGCTGAAACTAGCTTCTTCTGAAACTAGTAGAACTTGCCAGAAAGTTGGTTTTCGTTTCGTTAGCACAATTGATATCGACAATATGAAAAGCATTTAATCATCACAGATTTAATTCGACTGATTTCTATAATCACGAATTCACATGTAAATATTTATCTTCAGAGAAAACCTCGAATTTAGATTTATCGAATTCTGAAGTATGAGGATTTTGTGAGATGAAATCCCAGAATTTAATGGCACAGTTATAATTTTCACCTTCTTCCAAATGCAAAAGAACCCTTTTAATCTAATTGTAATTATGATCAGCAACCAATATAATATGTCTGTAAAACTGGCGTCAATCTCTATTTCTTGAAACTGATCAACTGAATATCTATTGCCTAATAATCCTTGAAACCGTTCTTAACCTATAACATCTTCCAACATATAATTTTACGATTTTTAGGTGTCATTTGAAAATTTTCAAAACATTAATTTCTTCAATGAATTTGATGTTACGAATTTCCTTTCTATATTTAGGTGTTTTTTAAAAAGTTAATAATATTTCTTCCATCTATGTTACGAGTATGATTAATGAAAATAGATTTTTTCTGTTGAATTAACCTTTATATTAATAATAATAATAATAATAGAGTTTATTCATGAAAATACATTCAATAAACTCTTATATTCTATACATACTCTAAGTCATTTAGCAATTAGGTTCCTACTCATAGAACTTCTTGTTATCATTTTGTTTGATATTCTCTCGAATAGCGAACTAAATTCTAATAAAATGACATGAGTTTTTCTTCATGTTCGTCGCTATATGAAAAAAAAAATTCGGAAATATTAGGAACTTTCTGATTGAATCCCAGCTCTGCATTATAAACTTAACAAGCATTACCGGACATTTCATCCGGAAAATTTGTAGGAACTGAATTTCCCACAGTTCTGGAGTTTGCATGAATATCAATAGCTTTGAGATATACAATCCATGACAAAAACAGAGGCAAAAGCCTGTTCTGCATGTGAATTACGTATCGCGAAGTTCGGAACTGGCTTAGTTAATATCAAACTAACTTCGATGTATGGACTCAAAGTTGACTATGACTTTGCTTACATACAATAAGCTTGTCTGGTTATTAATGTGTTGAAATTGTGTTGGTGGACACCTTTATCTCGGAATACATTTAGATGGGTATACTGATCTATGATCGGAGAATGATCAATTCGATAATAATTTTGATATGAATAGATATTTCTCAATTTTATGCATGAATACATGTGAGTACTGATAGCATCCATTCTTCAAAATTTATTTATATCGACTGAAAAAATTTATATGTGGCTATTGTAATGTAAACATATGGAATATGTAACTTTGTGGTTTGTTTTGTTTCTTTATATTTTTCTCAATTGATTAATTTTTTTGTGTTTATTATTATTTATCTTTTGTAATTATTATTTATTCTCACAAGTTTCTAGGTCAAGGATTTTTCTCACAAAACCAGCTTTTGGAAAATAAAAACAACTAGTTTCTACTTTATGTTTTATACTTCATCAGGGCTCGGAAATGTACAATATGAGCTACAATAATAATTTAGATGTTTAAAAATTTGAGCATTATGGAAGTATTTTGAATTAATAAAGGAGAAAATATTGGGAATATTGGACACAATTTTATTCTATTGTTTAATTTGTAACAACGCCGACGTTTCGAAACACAAAAACCACAATAAAAATTCCGATGTTTAAAATCTATTAAAAAATTTTATTTATCGATTTATTTATTGTTTTTTTTTTACACAAATCAATTAGTTGAGAAGCAGGCTTGGAAACTATTATGATTAAAAGAAAAATTCTTGACTTACAGTTTCTCTTCGTTAGTTTTGGTGTCATTAATTAAAATTTTGGGAACGTTAAAATAAATGATGATAATGATATGCAGTAATTTTTTTTTAACTCATTTTGCTTACCCAAAATTGTCTTAGAACCCAAATCAAAATCAAATGAAGGATATCTTTCACATGCTCCGCTAATACCCTATTATTTTATATTTTGTTTTTCAAAGGATTTAGGATGTTAAGGGAGTCTCTTCTGTGTTCAGAAATTCTATCTTTAAGGTATCGGCCAGTTTGTTCAATATATGTAGCTGGACAGTCTTTACGAAATATATTATAAATGATATTACTGAGTTCTTTGGGAATTGCACTTTTAATTTTTTCAAAAAGATACTATATTAATGTTCAATTCAATGATTATATTTTTTATCTGTTGTCCTAGATTTTCCACGTAAGTTATTATAAAATATTTCTGGTTCTTTTTCTTCTTGTGGTCTGTGGTGCTCAGGTTCATTTTTGTTTATTTTTCAAAAAACAAAATATACTGCATATCATTATTATAATTCATTGTTAACGATTCCAAAATTTTAATTATTGACACCAAGACTAACGAAAACAAAATGTAAGTCAATAATTTTAGTTTTAATTATTAATAGTTTCCGAGCCTGCTTCCTCGCTGATTGATTGGTGTATTCAAATGAAAAAATAAATAAATCAATAAATAAAATTTTTTGATAGTTTTCGAAAAAGTGTTGTTATTTTCAAGTTTAAACATCTGATTTTTTACAATGGTTCTTGTGTATTATTTTCTCTATGTTCAAAAGTTTTTGATAGTTCAAAATAATTCTATAATGCTAATATCTAAGTTTTTATTGTAGTTTATGCTGTACATTTTAGAGCACTGATGAAATTTTCAAAATAAAGTAGGAACTAGATGGCCTTTTTCCCAAAAGCTGGTTCGTGAGAAAAATTATTGACCTAGAAACCTGTGAGAATACATAGATCACATAATCATTCATCGTTAATTTTTATACAAGATATAACTTATAATATACTTATAGAATATAAAAAACTGTGCATCTGTGTGGGTATTCTCTGAAGAAATTTAGGTACTTAATTATATTCAGATTCGGCAGATCAATTTCGGAAGTAGAAATATAACATCCTAAACTCTTTTGAGCTGATTCATAAACTCTCTGTTTCAACAATATCAGTTCATCCAATTTTTGTTCATCATACACCATTCGAATGACGAAAGTTTCGGAATACAAATACGAATTGATTTTATAATTTTATAAATCCATTCACACATAATAGATCTAAAGCGAATATTTGTATGAGCCGCATGGAGTAAATGCAGAATAAAACCAATAAATATCATTTCTGCATAGCGTGACATATCTTTATAGCATGCGGAAGGGGCCATTTGGTAAGCGGAATATTCACTAGTCATTAGATAAATTCGAGATGATGCTGCACAATAATAGAACGAGGGTTGAAGTAGTTTCCATGCTTTTTTCCACTCTCTTCATATGGTTCTGAAAATGTTGCTGAGTGTTGTTTTTTCAGGTCCTTTTCTGTACCTGCCACGATAGCAATTTCGCTTCTTCATTGGCTTTTCAGAATAGGATGAGAAAAGCTAGAAGACTGCCATTTCGCTTAGTGGTCCAATTGCTCAACGAGGAATAGCGTTTTATGTTATCATAGTCGAGAGAAATAGTTTTATTTCATATCAGTTTGTTATTTTGATATTATTGCTTAGTTACCATTATCATTATCGGGTATGTTATACCCTTGGTCATAAACGAAATACTTTATGACCCTTGGGTACTACAAGTATAAATCATTTTCATATCTATATAATAGATTTAATCAACAAAATTATAACTAGGAACATTATTTCATTCGAAATTCGCAATTCTGAATAGATCCCGTGAATGTTAGATAGCCAACAGCAACCAGTGTTTCATTGATTGGTAATTAACCTTCTGGAAAGAAAAATCAGACTTAGAAGAAATGCTCGCAAGTATACTTGAAACCTCGTTTTCTAGAAAATACTGTGACTTATCAATACGCCGTAACTATGGGAAATTTACGGATTCTATTGGTTCATCAAAACATAAGTTATATAATCGTTTCAAATCTATCCAAATATTCAGAACAGTTATTCGTTTTTTCCTGGAGAATTGGTAGTCATTTATGTATGCTCAAGACGAATTGAGAGGTAGATATTTGATTTTCCAACCGAATATTACGTAAACGGATGATTATACCTTGAAAAAAATTTTGTGTCATATTGACAAGAAAATTTTTTTTCAACAATATATCATGATAAAATGATTTAATGATGATTTTTGAAAATGTTCCCCTGAAGAATTAAATTGATGGTAGAGTTCACAGAGATCTAAAAGTATTTAATTTTCGAAATTTACGCAAATGGAATCATGGACTGAAGTAGATTTGAGAAAAAAACAGAAGTCTATCCTGTGAAGAGGGAACACCATCAGGTGACTGCTCAGTTCAAAACGAAATTAGAGATCATTCTTCTTACAAATTACCGATTTTCATGGTGTTTTCACATAATTTATTTGAAACATCGTCTAAATAATCTTGATGATATGATATCCCTACAAAGCACTGATTTGTGTATTTTGAAAATATTCATAAAAAATTCAACCGAAAATTATCACAAAAAATAACACTCTAATTTTGTGAAATTGTATGTCATAGTTAATTTCGTGAAAGTTTTGTACGAAACATTTTTTTGTATCTCTTTTAGTGACAAAGTTAAAGGGGGGTCAAATTATGGTGAAAAACCTGGTACGTACGTAAGAGAGATCCTTCTCAGCGAAACCCTTTCTGCTGTATATGCATTGAAACAATGATATAAAAAATGATGATATTACGTTGATTTTCCAGCAGAACGAGTCCGTTCCCATAGGAGAATCCCCGATGCTATTGTTCGAAATTTCTGCTTCGAAGCGGCATATTACAGAGAAAAAAATTACATATTCTCATACCCTCCATTCGGCGAGTTTTCCACACAGCTGAGTTCGCAAATGGAACAATGTGCAGTAATGACGTCAGATCCGATTAATTACAGCATTAATCTCAATTCAATTCTTCCGCCGCCCCACCCCTCTCTGGTGGATTAACTCGAGGACAGGCATATCTTGATTGTTCACGACAAGCGATCCAGAGGTTCCTGGAAATCCGCTTTCAGGAGAATACTGTTCAATTATGGAGGTTGTACGGAACTCATTGCAAACTCTGTATTATTCGAGTTGCTCTGTGCAGAATTTTCGTTGTTATTGATATTGCAGACTTCGAACTGCGAGTTCGATTTTTATTTACTGTTGGAAATATTCCAGTATATAGGTAATATCGAAGCAAAACACTGACATAATACGTTTCGAGAGGCGCATTTGGGGATTTGTACCGGGTTTTTCACCATAATTTGACCCCCCCTTTAACTTTGTTACTAAAAGAGGTACAAAAAAATGTTTTTCTCAAAAGTTTCACGAAATCGACTAGTGTTTTTGAAAATGATTCCACAAAACGAAATATATAGAGAATGGGCAACATATTGATTGCAACTTCATTTTTTCAACTGGAACATCCTGTATATTTTTCTATATTTGACTAGCTCTTTTTCCCCTGATTTCGAATATTTAACATATGTTTGGCCTATCTTTCTTATTCTGAGTACCACAGAGTTTCAAATTTTAAGAACCACCAGGAAAGCTGAGTAATCAATTTTCAAGTGGAAGGCTGCGATAATTCGAAATGCCCTTTTTTGAGTTATCTCGTTGGTAACGATATATGACATACGTTCGTCATTAAATGAAAATATTCATATGAATGTAGGATCCAGTTTATTGTTCCCTGTAAATAATTGAGATGGTCAACCGGATGCGTTGGAGACCTATTAGTTTCTTTTAATGTCGAGGGCATGACAGTTTCAATAGTTTTACAGGGAACGTATTGTACATAATGTAAAAAGGATGTGCTATTCTTCGGGATGTCGAAGAATGTCATATGTCGATGGTTAAACTTGAGGGATTTATGGGGTTGGGAAAAGTTTCGTAACAAGACGATTATGCCACATGTGTTTCATCTTTTTTCTCAGGCCCTAGTTCTTCTAGAATATTCGATTCCAGGAATCCTCGAAGATATTTGGGGGCGGTACGGCAAAAATCTTATTGGACTAGGGGGATAGTACCTTCCCCTAAGGGTGTGGTCAAACCGAGACAGGGTAGTTCGAATCGACAGAGAGGACAGTAAAAATTAAGCCGAAGACGGAAACAGTTAAGATTAAGCCGAAGACGGAAACAGTTAAGATTAAACCGAAGACGGGTACAGACGGTACAGTTTAACTCAAATCAAAGACGAGACAAGTTCGGTCGGTCAACTTAAGACGTAAACGAAAAGACGGTTCGCGGACTAGATTAAGACGAGTCGCGAACAAGTTAAAGACGAGACTACCGAAAACTTGAAGTACGACGAAGACGTTTCGAGAAATCAATTAAACGAGAGTTAAAGACGAAATTCAGTACCGTATACCGTATAGTAGTAAGAAACTAGTTATTAGGACGTTATTGGGATCTTCTCAATACTAAGTTTTCACTGTATAATTGTGGCTTTGTAAATAGATGTGAATAATTCAAAAGAGTTTCAATTATTACAAATCCAACAAAGTCACGGAGAAAAGACGAAAGGCCAGGTAATCGAATCATACCTCTAGACGATCGATTAACCAAGCCTACATGAATATGAAATTTTTTCACTTTATGTGAAAAATAATAAAAATAAGAAAGCTACAAGGAGAGAATATATGGAGTTGCATCCAAATCATCGAATTCCAATTTATAGTGAAAAACGTATGTCATATCGTTGTCAACGAGATAACTCAAAAAAGTGCAATATGAGTTATCGCAGCCTTCCACTTGAAAACTGCTTACAGAGTGGTTCTTATAATTTGAAACTCTGTGGTACTCAGAATGAAAGAGAAAGAGCAAACATAAGTTACATATTCGAAATCAAGGGGAAAAGAGCTAGTCAAATATAGAAAAATATGAAGGAAATCCACCATCATTGATTGATATGCTAAGTTTAAACTTGGTGAGCACCGAAGACGGTGAACGCAGTGGCACCCAAAAGAAGCTGTCACCGACGAAAAATAAAAAAAGTTCATAAAATAATATTTAATGACCGTGAAGTGAAGTTAATTGATATAAGCAGACATTGTAAAGATATCATCTGAACGTGTACATCATATAATCGACTAATATTTGTACATGAGAAAGTTGTGTGCAAAATGGGTGCCGCGCGAGCTCACAATCGATCGAAAGCAACAACGTGTTGATGATTCTGAGCAGTGTTTGAAGCTGTTTGAGTGCAATAAACCTGAATTTTTGAGTGACTTTGTGACATTAGATTAAACATGGCTCCATTATTATTATTATTTCACTCTGAAATCCAATCGACAGTCAGCTGAGTGGACTGCACACGATGAACCTTATCCAAAGCGAGGAAAAACACAACAGTCAGCTGGCAAGGTTATGGCATCAGTATTCTAGGATACGCATAATATAATAATCATTGATTACCTCCAAAAGGGCCAGACAATGAACAGCGATGATTATATAGCGTTAATGGATCGTTTAAAGGATGAAATCGTTAAAAAACGGCCCCATTTGAAGAAAAAAGGTAATATTTCATCGAGACAATATGCCGTGTCACAAATCAATAAAAAAATGGCAAAATTGCATGAATTGGGCTTCGAATTACTTCTGCATCTGCCGTATTCGCCAGATCTGGCCCCCAGCAACTTTTTCTTTTTCTCAGGCCACAAAAGAATGCTCACCGGAAAGAAATTTAGCGCCAATGAAGAATTAATCGCCAAAACTCAGGCCTATTTTGAAGCGAAAGACAAATCGTACTACAAAACTGGTATTGAAAAGTTGGAATCGCTATATCGCCCTCAAAGGCAACTATGTTGAATAATGAAATCGAATTTTGCCAAAAAATAGTAATTTACGTAACAAGTCCGGAAAATAGGGTTTTTTTGGACGAATAGACAAAATTCGAGGACGAGCGTAAGCGAGTCCTGGAAGTCTTTGAGTCCAAAAAAACCATTTTCGGGCGTGTTGCGTACAATATTTTTTCGGCAACCATGTAAAATAACACTATCGCTGCTGCTTTCCATATTTTATTGCGATTGCGATAAAAAAACATGCAAATTTTTGACAACTAATTTCATATGAACTGTCAGCCGTTATCTCGGTTGCTATGGATTCTATGATTCTTTTCCGGCCTAGTCCGGGAAGTGAGCACTTAAGGACGGTTGCCGAAAAAAGGGTTTTACTATGGTAGACAGGGAACTTTTTAATTGGTCTGTTATATAAACTTTGGTTACCAGTCTGTTCGTGGCAAATGATGAATTTTTACTATGTTTATTAAATTGGATGAAATTCAGTTTGGGTGTCTCGATGTTCCCAATTCAATATCTACTTTTTCAGACATAAGGTGTGCGATTAGTATATTCGCAAACGTGAAATTTTTGGAACATCAATATCTAGCTTTCTTTGATTTTGATGAACATTGGCAATCAAGTCTAGTCATCAGGAGTTGCGTATGCATTTCGGCGCTTTCAGATGGAAGATCACATTGCGCAGGAGCAAAGTCGGAATTTGCAGATTTACTTTAGTGGTAAAATTTTTTACCGCAAGTCTCTACGATGAGTGGTTCCTGAGATATAGCCGCTTACCTCGCTTATTTGCCCACCCTGTACATTCATTTTTAACTGTGAAAACTTAACTATGGAGTTTTCGAAATAAGAGTGCTTTATTGGGATGATGTTTTATGGAACATCAAAGCGATTCAATGTTTTCATGATGCTCTCGAACAGACTGTTAAAGCAAACACTCAAGATGACAACTGAATTATGTAGTGGCAAATTTTATTCACTATTCTATTGTCTCTTGGATCTCCACAAAAATATAGAGAAATTCAAGAGTTCATTGCAATATGCAAATATGAAGGAACACAAGTGTACTTGTGCGATTATTCAATATATTTGTTGTATATTATATTTATTATACATATACTTTATTTATTGTATATTTTATTTATTGTGACTTATCCTATACGTTCATTGTAATGTCTAACAGGATGAATAAAGATTATCTCATATTGAAATAATCTTTATCTCTTTTCATTATTATTAAAAATTTTCTTCCCAAATCACCGAAAAAAGTGCTCAATATTGTTCTATAGGTAAAAAGCTTTTTTTTCCGAAAATTCAAAAAGGTTTTTTTTCAGTTGTGATGGTATTGCAACTTCATTCAATTGAGGAATTCTTGAATTTCAGTTGATTTTTTTTCACGGAATTATTTCCGTTTTATCTCAATTTGGGAAATTTCATAATTTTGAAGTAATGGAGTGTTATTATAAGCCACGGAGTTCGGAGTAATAGATTGATACCAGCAAGCATGACTTTATTTTATCCAGAAACTTCCAAGTCTCTGCATTTTTTCTATGAAGCTGACCTAACTTCCCCACAAAATTCGAAGATTTATCGAAAATCATCTTCAAAATAAGGCACTGATCTTGCAAAAATTAGTAATTCGATCTAAAAAGTCAGTCAACTAATCTAAAATGAGTATAAATTGCAATGAAATTTGTAAGGCCCACTACCTACTCAATTTCGAATATCAAATATGTTTTCCAAACCAAATCAAAAATTCTTCTTCAAATATAAGAAAAATAATTTATATTATGTCGACAATATTCTAAATCATTCTTATATATTTGTGCGAATGACTTTGCTTTTATTGTATGATTAGCACCCACTTTTTCGAAAATCAAGAATTTTTTTTTGCATTCGTTAGTAACTATTTGTAACACAAAAATTTTCATTTGTACCTCAAGGATACTAATAAAAAAAAACATCGCATTCCGCTGGGGTGCTAACTTCACGTTTTTTTTCGATTTTTTCGATTTTTCCAAAAAAAAAAAATTCAGTTAGAAAGTCTATCGTTAGTAACTGTTTGTAACACAAAAATTTTCGTTTGCAACCCAATCTATAATGAAAAAAAAATCCCTAAAATGCGAAGTTAGCCCCCCAGCGGAATGCGATGTTTTTCTACCAGTATCCTTGAGGTAACGAAAATTTTTGTGTTACAAATAGTTACTCACGATGCACTTTCAAAAACCTAAATTTTTTTTTGCAAAAAATCGAAAAAAAAAGTAAGTTAGCACCCCAGCGAAATGCGATGTTTTTCTACCAGTATTCTTGAGGTAACAATGAAAATTTTTGTGTTGCAAATAATTACTAACGAGTTACTAACGAATGCAAAAAAAAAATCTTAATTTTCGAAAAAGTGGGTGCTAACCTCGCATTTCTGGAGTGACATTTTTTCATTATAGATTGGGTTACAAACGGAAATGTTTGTGTTACAAACAGTTACTAACGATGGACTTTCTGACAAAAATTTTTTTTTTTGAAAAATCGAAAAAAAAACGTGAAGTTAGCACTTCAGTAGAATGAGATGTTTTTCTACCAGTATCCTTGAGGTATAAATGGGAATCTTCATGTTACAAACAGTTACTAACGAGTTACTGAAGAATGCAAAAAAAAAATTTTTGATTTTCGAAAAAAAGTGGGTGCTAACTTCACGGACACCCAAATCAACTTATTTTTTAGAATGAAAAAATGACATCGTTTCTGAAGATCTTTCAGATACTTAAATAATAATAAATGAATAAATGAATATTCTGTATTTCAGTATCGTAATGAGTTCATTACAGTTCTAAAAACAGTGCTGTATAAACTCATTACATTATCGTTTTCAGTTATATTTTTCGTTTTGTGGTTTTCTATACTGACTTCCAATCCTATCAATTTTTAACGAACGTCAATAATTGTCAAAATGATATAATTTGGATAATATAGTGAAATGATCAGCAACATTATTCGCAATTTTTCTTAATTCCTGTGGTGATAAATCGATTTCGTCAGACATAATTAACGAATTTAATACGTAATTGTAAATAATTTTAAAATTCGAAACAAACGATTCAAATTCATATTCCGTAATCTGTCAATTTTCGTAACAGTCACACCAACTACCAAGATACAATACAAATGTCACTAGGATGTATAATCTGAATTTTTCATTGAATTTCGACAATATTTCACAAAACTTGACTGAAATAAACGAGCGAGTTTTCGAACGCTCCTTGTTCGCTCGTTTTCGAATTTCGCATTCGTGTTGTAATAGGAGCCCATTATGAAACTTGTTTTAGAATATACTATTATTCAAATTAAACCCAGTACACGATAAAAAGTGTCAATAGAGAAGATACATTTTCTGCAGAAATTGAAAAAAACTTCAAGGAAGAAATTCAATTTCACTGTACCATAAAATAATCTATAAAAACTCACCTTCAATTTCTGCACTTTCCCCTTCAAAGACGAATGCGTTCCAATATGCTGGAAAAGCGACGGTTTATAGTGGATCCACAATTTCGTCTTATCCCTTTTGCAGTAATCCTGAAATGAAAATAATGATGTATAAAACGTGGCTCGAGTTACAACATGAATCGAATATTTATTTCCAAGAAGGACGGAGGACGAAAAAAAAGAAGTTCCTCTTGACATGAAAACTTCGATGAACGAATTGAAGGGCAGATATTATATGAGGAATTTGAGAGAATTTAATTATGAAGAATCAGTTTATTCGAGGGTGTATTCTTCGAGTCGAATTTCATTCTGCATATAAAGTTTCAGTAGATGATTTTCTTCGAATTTCAAGTAAGCATAGAATGGAAACGATCGCGGGAATTCTGAGGATGGAAAACTTTTCAGATTTTATTCGGCTTCTGTTTATGAAATGAAAAATAAATGAAAGTCGCGAGAACTTTCCAGCGAATAATTTCCAATTATCGTTTCGAATTAAATTTTTGTTGCTAACATACAGTTTGGGCCATGGTCGATGGCACCCTAGATTTTTACGGAAAAATAAAGGTACGATTCTATTGAAAATTTGTGTTCTGAGGTAGAAACCACTGCCCTATCGACCTGAAATATTTTCAGCGCTGCATTGTTGACGCTCATATAAAAAAGTATAAAAAATTTCGATATTTCAATAGAACATCCCAGAGCCGTATCTAGGTACTAATGCGCCTGTGGCAATATGTTAGACAGCGCCCCCCATTTTCGAAGATTTTTTTCCACCCATTATATTTTCTTATAGTATTTTTTCTATTCATAATTTAAGTCATATAAAGTTTTAAAATAATAAACAATATTGTTGCTCTTCACTCTGTACTACATGTATTATTTCATATAGTTAGATCAGAGTCAGTGTTTTTGACATAAAATAGTTTTTGACATAAGTTTTTTTTGAAGTAGTTTGTCAATTCAATTGTGAAGAATATTTGTCGAATTAAAGTTAAAATTGAACACAACTACAGACATTATTTGATTAAAAGACGACGTAACATTGGTCCTTCGAGCGGATAACAAGTCCTTTGGTGAAGAAGCAGTTCCAGAGGAGTTTTGACATGCCAAATACAAGAAAGACTGCAGGTACCCATAGTAGACTAAACCCCAGTTATGAGTGGCCACCTGCTTTTGGATTGTTAAGACGACATTCAGTCAGTGTCATGTCGAACAAATCAGAAATTGTTCAGAGCCAAAGAATAGATGAAATTCAGACAAATAATATAATGGACAAACGAGAGGAAGTGAACAAGGTGAACTCAAGCCAGACAGACAAGCAGAGTCGATGCCTAGAACCCAAAGACGTCGGTAATGATTTACCAAAAACTTCATCTGTTCTTTCTATGAAATCCAATCTTTCAAAATCAGATAGTGTTTCCCTTCGTAAAAAAAGACATGCCGTTGAAGTCGAGAAGATCAGACAAGCGATCGAAATGAAGAAGCTAGAAAATCAGCTTAAAATCTTAGAATTAGCAAATGAAGTTCGAGAGACTGAAATTGAAGAACTTCAAGGAGACCGATCTCAGTTATCGGTACAGAATATTGACTGCCAGATGCCAGAGGATGAAAACCATTCTTTAGAGAAGACAAGAAAATGGATAAATGATTTGCATTCGCCCTCCAAAGATGAAATCCAGCCAAAAGAAGGAAATGAAGAAATATCTGAAATCAAACAATTATGCAATACCATCAGTGAAGCCATAAAGTCTGTTGCTAGTGCTCCAAAGCAAAATATATTTGCAGCAAGGCAAGCTGTGGACAAAGATTTCTGTATTTTTGACGGCAATTCCGAAGAATGGCCAACATTCATTTCACACTTCATGCGTATTTCAAAATTATGCGAATATTCTTCAGAAGAAATGATGATAAAACTGCAAAAATGTTTAAGAGGTGAAGCCAAGCTTGCAGTATCAGGAATGATGACGTCCCCAGACAACATTGATTTAGTTTTGAGGACACTCGAAATGAGATTTGGTAGACCTGACCAAATCATCGAGGGGCTCATCACGAAGGTGAGAAATCTTTCACCAATTAGAGAAAACAACATGGACACTTTGATTCACCTCTCCAATCATGTTTGCTGTCTCGTGGCTACTATCAAATCATTGGACCATTTTGAACACCTCCAAAATCCGCAAATACTACGAGAATTGGTTCAGAAACTACCTTATTCGTTGAAACTCCAATGGGGAGAAGAAATTATGCGAAAAAGAGAAACGACAAATCTGAACGACTTTTCCATCTGGATTAATGAAAAGGCAACAGCAGCATGTTTTGTCAATAGTTCCAATAGTTTCAAGATAGAAACAAAACCAAAACTTCAGTTTTCTTCAAAACGACAAGAAACTACTTTGATTTCGACAGATACAAAAAATTATGACGAGAAATGTAAATATTGTGCAGTAAAAGGACACAAAATAGAGAATTGTTCGAAAATGTCCTCTGACGACGTTGATACAAGATGGGCGGTTATTACAAAACAGAAACTGTGTTTTTCATGTCTCCGACGTAATCACCAGACCATGAAATGCAGAGCAAGACGACAGTGTAACATCAATGGTTGTAAGCGTTCACATCATCAGCTGCTTCATAAAGATACCCAAAGATCAATCGAAGATACTGATACCCATTCAACCCAGACAGAATTTGAAAACAATGAGAACGTGCTTGCAGTTGGACATGGAGAAGGCAATGTTTTATTGAGGATGGTGAAAGTGAAGTTGTATGGAAACAACACTGTTTTGGAGACCGTAGCTTTATGTGACGAAGCTTCTTCTGTGACTCTCGTAGACAAGTCAATAGCTAACAGATTGGGACTGAATGGCACACCTCAACCGCTTTGCATCCAATGGACTAACAATTTAGCCTCTCGCCATGAAGATTCAAGTTGTTTAAATATTGAGATATCGGGAGTATTCGACGGAGCTAAGATTTTCAATATGAAAAATGTCCGAACAGTACAAAATTTAGCTCTCCCCATTCAAGAGATCCGAAAATCCGATTGGGAAAGGTATTCTTATTTGTCAGGAATTCCCTTCCACGAAATAGGAGAACGCCCTATGATTTTATTGGGTCAAGACAATGTACGCCTCTCTGTAGCCAGAAAAGTCATTCAAAGCACCGAAAATCTTCCCATTGCGACAAAAACCAATCTGGGTTGGATACTTCACGGAGGAAACTGTATCAGACCAGAAAAACAGGCATATTCCTTCCACATCTGCAGTTCTGGAATGTCCGACGATTCACTCCATGAAATGGTGAAACAATCTGTTACCACAGATGCCTTTGGAGTAGTTCCAATGAAAACGAACGTGAATAAAGCAGAAAAGAGGGCTATGGAGATAATGAGAAATACAATCAGACGTGTAGGAAACAGATTCGAGATAGGGCTGCTGTGGAAGGAAGACAACATCCATCTCCCAGAGAGCAAAACAATTGCCATTCAGCGACTGAGATGCGTGGAGAAACAAATACAGAAGGATAAAGGATAGGGAATTTGGGAAGCGATACTCTGAGAAAATAAGAAGCTACGTCGAGAAAGGATATGCAAGGAAGTTGACTCCTGCAGAATCCAATGAAGAAGGTCCTCGATGCTGGTATTTGCCGCATTTCGGAGTAATTAACCCGAATAAGCCAAAGAAACTCCGTTTAGTCTTTGATGCTGCCTCAAAATCGAACGGAACCAGTCTGAATGATAATTTACTATCTGGCCCAGACTTGTTACAATCATTGGTGGAGGTATTGATTAAATTTCGACAAAGGAAAATTGGTTTCTGCAGTGATGTCAGAGAAATGTTCCATCAAGTAATGGTAAGAAAAGAAGACCAAAGCTCCCAGAGGTTTTTATGGCGAGATGGGGATACGAATCGACAATGGGACGTTTATGAAATGCAAGTTATGACCTTTGGTGCCACTTGCTCCCCAACCTGTGCCAAGTTCGTAAAAAATGTGAATGCTGAGGAGTTATCCAGCCAGAAAAATGTTATCGATGCTATAACAAAAAAACATTATGTAGACGACTATCTTGACTGTACCGATTCTGTAGAAGAAGCCTTAGAAACAATCTCCGAAGTGTCACGGGTTCAAAAATCAGGAGGATTTGAGCTTGTCAACTGGATATGCAATTCGGGAGAAGTCATAGAAAAACTGTCATCAGACGATTCAGTATTCAAGGACTTCTGCGTGGATTCGAATTCGACAATGCAAAGAGTACTTGGCCTTTCTTGGGATTCAAAATTGGATCTATTTTGTTTCAGAATTTCAAAATTCGAAGATAAATTTAGAGATAGTAGACCAACCAAGCGACAAATTTTGAAGACGGTAATGTCAATATTCGACCCTTTAGGACTCATTGTGAATTTCACAATAAAAGGACGTATTCTCATACAAGACATATGGCGATCTGGGATTGGATGGGACGATAGTATAGACGAGGATCTATATCACACGTGGAAACTCTGGCAAAGCGATTTGAGACAAATAGAAAACATTTCCATCCCAAGATGTTATTCTGTGAATATTCCTGAAGCCAATAAGATAGAACTGCATGTCTTTTGCGACGCTAGCAAGAAAGCATACGCAGTAGCATCCTATCTACGAGTTTTGACTAAAGACGAAATAGATGTAACTCTTGTTATGGCCCGAGCGAGAGTAGCTCCAACAAAACCCATTTCTATTCTACGTTTGGAGTTGCAGGCTGCGGTGATGGGAAGCAGGCTCGCAAAAACAATCAAGGACCCTTTGGAGATAAAAATTGACGAAGTATTTTTATGGTCAGACTCTACTACGGTACTTTGTTGGATCAAAGGTGATGGAAGCAAATTGGGACAGTTCGAAAGTCACCGCATCGGAGAGATCCAAGAATTAACAAACATCAACAACTGGAATTGGATTCCCTTAAAGTTGAATTCGGCCGATATTGCCACCAGAACCTACAACAAAGACGACGGCAATAAGACGACCTATGCAGAAGAGCTGAAGAGAGCACTCGGAGATATTGACCAGGCAAGAATCACTGACACCTTCACACAGGAAGGTATCGACTGGAAATTTTTGGCACCAGCGTCACCACACATGGGTGGTGTCTGGGAACGCATGGTGCAGTCCGTTAAAAAAGCATTCTACACCATTTTGAATGGACAAGTTCTTAAAGATGAACTTATGCTGACAATATTTGCCGAGTGTGAAAATATCATAAATACGAGACCATTAACAAAAGTTTCAACAGACCCAAATGATTTAGAGTCCCTGACCCCAAATCATTTTTTACTAGGATCCTCTAATTATATAACTGATTTTTCAAAAATGAAAGACTTCAGGAAAGAGTGGGCCAAATCAAAGAAAATAGTCGATTGTTTTTGGAAACGGTGGACCAAAGAATACCTGCCTAGTTTAACAAAAAGAACAAAATGGAATAATGACGGAAAGCAGCTGAATATCAATGACATAGTCATCATTGTTGAAGAAAATTGTCCAAGAAGACAGTGGAAGTTAGGAAGAGTAGAGACACTTTATCCAGGCCCTGATGGACGAGTTCGAGTAGTGAGTGTCAGAACTAGTAACGGAGTATTCAAACGCCCGGTTGCAAAGTTGTGCAGAATCGAGATGGAAGATGGCTAGAGTGAGAGAAGCTGAAACTTCTTCACGGAGGGGAGAAAATGTTGCTCTTCACTCTGTACTACATGTATTATTTCATATAGTTAGATCAGAGTCAGTGTTTTTGACATAAAATAGTTTTTGACATAAGTTTTTTTTGAAGTAGTTTGTCAATTCAATTGTGAAGAATATTTGTCGAATTAAAGTTAAAATTGAACATAACTACAGACATTATTTGATTAAAAGACGACGTAACAAATATAATATTATGTAGGGTGTATATGAATAGTTGCGAAAAAATTCAGGGAGCAATTCCTTGTCAAAAAATAGGGTGGGTCTTTCATATAATTTTTTTTTGTGCCTCCCTCTCCTTAAGTTACAGCTTTATAATATTTTTATTATATTATTATATTTATATATATAAGTTTATAATTTTTTTTTGTTCCATTCATTTTATATTCGTACCATTTCTCAATAAAAATATCGTTTTGACATCTGCCTATTGGATAAATTTGAGGTCGCAAAGAATTTCAACCTACACAACTCAGGCATATTATCTGTTTATATTTTTATTCTCAAAAACTTTGTTAAGAATGAATTAGTCTATCCAAAATTAATTTACTTATTGTAAAATATGAATAGAGAAAAAGTTATTGCGAAACAAGTTTGGAGGGCGGCATTTTCTACCCCATGGAATCATAGAGGAAAACCACCAACAATTTTTTCAAATGCGTTCTCGAACTCGCATGAAATGTCAGCTCAACTTCATTTTTGTGAATCATTTGGTTTTCAAGGAGAAAAATTATGTCAAAATGATATTTCTATTGAAAACTGGTACAATTATTAAATCAATGTAACAAAAAAAAAAACAATTTTTAACATTTCACAAATTAAAATCTTCTTTCCGGGCGCCATCTTTAGGGGCCGGAACTAAGCGGGAGGGAGCTCAAAAAATAGTTTATTTGAAAGACCCACCCTATTATTTGAGAAGGAATCTGCCCCAAATTTTTCGCGACTAATCATAAACACCTTGTATATTCTGTTATTTTCATTGAAACCATTGAAATACACGTTTCATATAGGTACATATGAAGAGATAACTCCTGAAGATCTCAAAAACCGATCGTTATAAAATTGTATCAAAGAAACTCTAAAATAGATGGTACCGTTTGTCGAAGAAATACCTACAAGTTTGATGAAGCGCAAAAAACTCGTGAAAATAGGGGTAATAACACATGTCGACGCTCGACCGTAATATTTATGATCTGAACACGGTACTTTTGAACATGCCGAAGCTCAACAAAAATATTTCTGACTAGATTACGGCAAGCTTGGACATAGCCCTATTTAAATTATTTCTTCCCTTAAACTAGAGTTTTCTTGATCCCGAGATCATTTTATGCTTAGTACGCAAATTCTATGGAAGGCTAGCAATATTTTCGATGTTTACAGATTCCTCGGCATTATTGGTTGCTGGGCGTATACATGAACGAGTAGTGTTCTTTGGAATTATTCCGCCTGGAGCTTCAATATTTTTGGGCGCCCCTGTGGGCCTTGCGCCCGTGGCGAGTGCCACCTTTGCCACGCCCTAGATACGGTACTGGAACATCCTGTATATTACTTTCTTCGATTTGGTGTTCCTATCTCTAGCGGTTTTCGAGTAATTTATTTGGATAAAATTCAGAAAGTTATGAATAGAGGCATGAGAATAGTTTTGAAATGTGGTAGGAGAACACCAATCCGATTAATGCTGGAAGCTCTCAGTTTGATGAGTGCAAGGCAGAGGATTATTTTCAAAACATTAGAGTTCATATAAAAAATGAAACATCATATGATGCCAAAATACCTTACAAGGAGGCTTACTTATATTTCTGAAGTTCATCAGTGCGAGACCAGATCAAGGGACAACTTTTATGTTGATACTTGTAACACTAGTTCAGCGGCGGGTTCAACTTTGATGCGGGGGCTTGTTCAATATAATGCTTTGCCTCATACGATAAGAAATTGTAACAAATACGATACATTTGAAAAGTTGTTAGTTGCACATGTGAAGAAACATAGTTAATAGAATTGTATATTGATTTTTCTTTTATCCGTTGCAGTTAGTGTTTTTTCACTCAATAAAGATTATTATTATTATTTACATAGCTTCAATCAAACATTCATCACTTCGGTAACTGGAATCCTAGAAAGCTGAAACTTCGGGTATGGATTACCAATAAATTTACGTGTAATAAAATACGTCCCTAATCATATACTGGGTTGTTCGAAATCACAGGCTTCAACGAGACATATTGAAATGATAGAAAGTGCGATTTTTCAAATGGAATGACCGCATATCATAAGATGTATTGAAACAAAGAATTTTTCTCTCAGACTATTGCAAATGTTCCTATACCTCAATTGTAAGGTTTCCTAGTTGAAAATATTTTTATCCCAATAGCAATATTGAGCTTAATTTATTTCATTTGTGTTTAAATTATGATAATTTGACCAATGCCGAATTATCGTAATTCACAAGCTTATAACATTTCACGGGTATCGAAAAAAAATGTAGCAGGGGGGCTCAAAAAATGTATACAAATGAATCATTCTTTTTTTCAACTAGGAATCACCCTGTATAAAATTATGGAGTATCTTTTTATATAGAAAGTAAAAGCTCCAACAATTCCTTTTCTTTTTACTATGAGTATATAATTTCAATAGCAATATTGAGCTTAATTTATTTTACTTATGTTTGAATTATGATGATGATTTGACCAATTCCGAATTATCATAATTCACAAGCTTATAACAATTCACGGGTATCTAAAACAAATGTAGCAGGGGGGCTCAAAAAATGTATACAAATGAATCATTCTTTTTTTCAACTAGGAATCACCCTGTATAAAATTATGGAGTATCTTTTTATATAGAAAGTAAAAGCTCCAACAATTCCTTTTCTTTTTACTATGAGTATATAATTTCAATAGCAATATTGAGCTTAATTTATTTCATTTGTGTTTAAATTATGATAATTTGACCAATGCCGAATTATCGTAATTCACAAGCTTATAACATTTCACGGGTATCGAAAACAAATGTAGCAGGGGGGCTCAAAAAATGTATACAAATGAATCATTCTTTTTTTCAACTAGGAATCACCCTGTATAAAATTATGGAGTATCTTTTTATATAGAAAGTAAAAGCTCCAACAATTCCTTTTCTTTTTACTATGAGTATATAATTTCAATAGCAATATTGAGCTTAATTTATTTTACTTATGTTTGAATTATGATGATGATTTGACCAATTCCGAATTATCATAATTCACAAGCTTATAACAATTCACGGGTATCTAAAACAAATGTAGCGGGGGGGGCTCAAAAAAAATTAATATAAATGAATCACTCTTTTTTTTCAACTAGGAATCACCCTGTATAAGATTATGGAGTATCTTTTTATATAGAAAGTAAAAGCTCCAACAATTCCTTTTCTTTTTACTATGAGTATATAATTTCAATAGCAATATTGAGCTTAATTTATTTCATTTGTGTTTAAATTATGATAATTTGACCAATGCCGAATTATCGTAATTCACAAGCTTATAACATTTCACGGGTATCGAAAACAAATGTAGCAGGGGGGCTCAAAAAATGTATACAAATGAATCACTCTTTTTTTTCAACTAGGAATCACCCTGTATAAAATTATGGAGTATCTTTTTATATAGAAAGTAAAAGCTCCAACAATTCCTTTTCTTTTTACTATGAGTATATAATTTCAATAGCAATATTGAGCTTAATTTATTTTACTTATGTTTGAATTATGATGATGATTTGACCAATTCCGAATTATCATAATTCACAAGCTTATAACAATTCACGGGTATCTAAAACAAATGTAGCGGGGGGGGCTCAAAAAAAATTAATATAAATGAATCACTCTTTTTTTTCAACTAGGAATCACCCTGTATAAGATTATGGAGTATCTTTTTATATAGAAAGTAAAAGCTCTAACAATTCCCTTTCTTTTCACTATGAGTATATAATTTCTGTTCGAAAAGGATTTGCTTTGACATACAGAGAGGGCCATTGAAAACGAAACAGCGGCTCTGTAAGTCGGCAGAACCGAGTTATATAAAAACGCTCGGACACGTCAACAACATTTTCGAGGGGGACATCGTTCGCGATGAAATTCACCCGAAATACATTCCATCCCTCGGAGCTGTGACCGCCACCCCTAAATTTTTAAATGGCACCATATGGCAAGTGATACCTCATTTGAAAGGTAGTTTTCTTCTCAATATCAAACAACAGAAATAAATTAATTCTATCGATTCGTTTTCGAGATATAGAAACTTGAAGTTGGGAAATAACTTTTTATTCACTCAATCAATAAAAATAAGATCTAACATTGCAACTGTTTAAAGATAATTATCATTGTCAAGGAATTAAATGATCTAACTGTTTACCACCCATTTCCATACAATAGTACAAGTTCTGTTCAAAATGAGACCTCACATTTCGTAGCATTTCCTGCGTTATTCGACGTCATTCTTCAATAATTCTACGTCGTAAATCTTCCAGAGATTCTGGTTCGGTTGCATAGATTTTGTTTTTCAAGTGACCCCACAGGAAAAAGTCGAGTGGGGTTAAATCTGGAGATCTGGCTGGCCACCCTATAGCGCCTCTTCTTCCAATCCAATTTCCAGGAAACATTCTATCTAAAAACTTGTTGAAATTTCAAGTGCTCTTCATGGTAACGATTGAGTGATTAAAAAGTTATTTCCCAACTTCAAGTTCCTTATATCTCGAAAACGAATCGATAGAATTAATTTATTTTTGTTGTTTGATATTGAGAAGAAAACTACTTTTCAAATGAGGTATCACTTGCCATATGGTGCCATTTAAAAATTTAGGGGTGGCGGTCACAGCTCCGAGGGATGGAATGTATTTCGGGTGAATTTCATCGCGAACGATGTCCCCCTCGAAAATGTTGTTGACGTGTCCGAGCGTTTTTATATAACTCGGTTCTGCCGACTTACAGAGCCGCTGTTTCGTTTTCAATGGCCCTCTCTGTATATATCTATACAGGGTGGCCATTTGAAAACGAAACAGACGAGATTACAGACGAAATAAAGTTTTTCGATAGAAATGCTCGGACAGGTCGATTTCTGTTTCGAGGGGGACAACTTAAGATGTAGGTTACGGACGCATAGCGCTTCAACCCTTGCCACTACAACCCTCACCCCCAAATTTTGAATAGGGAAGATGAGGTGAGTGATACCTCATTTGAAAGGTATTTTTATACTGATTTCAGCACAGTAATTGTTTTTCCATTTTATGCATTAGTTCTCGAAATATTCATGCGTTAGTTAGTTAGGAAGGAAGCCACAGTCATGGTTGTTTTGAAGCTCAAAATGTCGAACACTACAAGTGCCATGAAAACACCACTTCATTTTCAAATACTTAGTTAAGAATATTTCGAGAACTAATGCATGAAATGAAAAAACAATTACTGTGCTGAAATCAGTATAAAAATACCTTTCAAATGAGGTATCACTCACCCCATCTTCCCTATTCAAAAATTGGGGGTGGGGGTTGTAGCAGCAAGGTTTGAAGCGCTATGCGTCCGTAACCTACATCTTAAGTTGTCCCCCTCGAAACAGAAATCGACCTGTCCGAGCATTTCTATCGAAAAACTTTATTTCGTCTGTAATCTCGTCTGTTTCGTTTTCAAATGGCCACCCTGTATAATTGCAGTGGTAGATCAAAGTACATCGAGAGGAAATTTCTAGACCTTCAGTATGGACTTTCGAATTCATTTGAAATTTATATCCGATTATTGCATGCGAAATAGGATAACACATAATTAAATTCCTCGGAGCCAATTCAATGTAATCTGTGTCATGCCCATATATATAGCGTGGCCCTTCAGTCATATGATATGTACTTAACTGCCCGCTTTGAATGCTATATAAACATGTGCGAATAAAGACCAAATTATTCTGACAAGAAGAGGATAGAGAGATTTCGGTTACTACTCCAGTTAGGAGTGACACAATACAAAATATTTGTTTTTGTATAAGTATTTCGAGTTCGTATAACTATGCTCAATGAATATTTTTTGAAAATTAGGAATCTAGAGCTAACGGAGAAGTCAGCAGCTTTCCATTTGTTCATTTATGGGCGAAATGCACCTTTAAAGATAACGTTCTTAAGGCTTTTCTCATTTTTATGGATATTCTAGTAAAATTTTCTATGATTCAGGTGAAGCGATCAACACAAATTTTGAATGAACCTTTAAATTGTTATTTTATATACAGGGTGTGGCGTAATTAATTATCCATTAATTACGCCACACTGTACTGGCGAATAGGAGAGGTCATGGCCGACCAGAAAATGTAAAGTTATGTTCAGTAAAAATATCATAGTTTTCGAGATATCGGACAATTTAATTTTTTTCTAAAAAGTGCACCTTTATTCACTAATTTCAATGATGTGATCACAAATCTTATTATTTCGTTGGGCATTGTTTTTATTTTACTCTCAGATAGCTGTACTATGAGATAAACTACCAAATTCCTACCATCTTGCTTAATTTAGAAAAAAAGTAGGATAATCCTGATGTTTGCACTATTTAGAAAAAAAATGAAATTGTCTGATATCTCGAAAACTATGATAATTTTACTGAACATAACTTTACATTTTCTGGTCGGCCATGACCTCCCCTATTCGCCAGTACAGGATTATCCATTAATTACGCCACACCCTGTATACTTCTATAATCTGAAGTCAGTTGCATTTCAACCCGATCAGATCGGCGTCAAATTTAGCACTGAACTTGAAATTGTTTTTTTCTGATGAACACCCAAAATCTCAACTCCGCTAGTTTTGTGGTGACGGAAATATTCAGATTTTTTGTCTATATTCTCTTTGATTTTTACATGGTTGTAATTATGTGATCAATATAAAACTTTGCACAAAGTTTGAAATTGTATCGAATCTAGGAACGCATTTGAAATTAGAAAAGAACCAATTTGGAATGTTTATGGAATCCCTATTCGAATTATTCCCAATAACATAATAACAATAAATTCCCTAACTGCGGAATTTGAGATCCGACTCTAGCCTGAAAATTCTAGGTTTTTTCGTTCGAGATCTATCGTGGTCGGACAAACATAAGTGAGTCGAACCATATCGTTTGAGACCATTCCTGGCTCAAAATTTCGTAAATTGCAGACATTGTAATGAAACGGTGATTTCTTTGAGGAACGAACACTCAAACAATTGAAATATTCCTCAGGATGAAGTAATCCAGATGAATTGAAATTGGGCATATAGCATAATAATAGATATGAAATTTTATGTTTGGATTACGATAAAGTTTACTCAGTTTACCACATCAAATCCGAAACATTAATAAAGAATATTTCCCTTCTGTCAAAAATTCTATGTAAATGTAAATTACATTACATGTAAATTATCGAAAATTAAAGCGATTATTTTTTTCACATGTCAAAATCTGACATTTTTGTGGTTTAGGCTAATAGCAACCTCAATTTTATAAGTGGCGTAAATGGTAAAAAATTTTATGTGATATTAAATATTTAATTGTTTTACAGTTGCTCATGGTGAAGGAATAAAATCATTCCGAAAGCTCGAGTATTAGAAAAAAAGAGTAACCACTTATTTGTATCATTAAGCAGTCGACTACACAATTATCCAGTTCACTCAGAATGTCACACAGATGTATGTCACTCGTATTTTAAGAAAAAATCATGTGGATGAATCTGTGTTAGTAGATCATAATTTTAAAACGAGTCATGCTATGATAGAAGACCGCCAAAAACATCTGAGAATATTCAGATGAAACCCTTTCGAATAGAATTAAAGGTTTGTGAGGTTATATTCGAAAGATGGGATAATTTGCTATAGTTTGACCCCAATAAACAATCCCTTATCCACTGTGTCGAAAGAAAATATAATACAATCTATCGAGTTGTAGGGTCAGCATGATCTTTTTGTTTTTGGGTAGTAACCAACAATTGCTTAATATGATGACATCGTTATCTAAACAGCGTCAGACATAAATAAAGAAACCGTGGAGTATGGTAACTTGAATGTTAGGTATTAAACTGACTCTAAGAGAACAACAAAAATGTTTCATATTCAAGGGTGAAATATTATTTGTCAGGAAGGAGAATATATAATAATGATAATGAGTTCATTCAAATACAATAAGTATAAGTACAAATCAAACTCAGGGAAAAAAACTGTGAGTTATCTCTAGAATAACTGTTCACAGCTATGAAATAAAAATATGATTCTAATATGAACACCCGTAGGAAGTTTTCTTTGTTTTTCCACACTACCAAAAATTTGAAATGTAGGCAAAAAATTACAAATTTTCATATTTTTCATTGAAAGATTGGTGAGAAGCTACTCCCCATGAGTTTTGTAGGTCACAATTTAGTAGCAAGTTGAAAATTGATACCGGCGCCTGCACCATTTAGTAGCACTTGAAATCACAAAATTTTAACGGAAATCTCTGGTTAGTTGCTCAACTTAATCTGAATTTATCAACTAATAGTAAATAATGCAACAATAAGGTAATGAAAAAATAGCTCAATCAAGTCTCGTGTAATATTTATGGAGATTCGTACAGAAAGCTCATTCTGCCTCTAATGCATTCAATTAAATTTGGAACTCGTATTTTACGGAAATTCAATACTTTCTGATTTTGACAAGTGGAACATATAGATAGGAATCTATGAGAATCGTCAAATTCACATCTGCTTGATTGAAAAATTATAGGATGCTAGTATCTAGAAACTGTATCGTTATAAAAATCTGTATCATAATGAATATTATTATGAAACGGATTATGGGGATATAACTGTTTTATTATAATACGGGTATGGAAAAATTATATTTGAGATTTAAGTTTTATTTCATTCAATAATACACTGATATTATCGACATAAAATATTTTCCAAATTCCACATTTTCCAACCAGAGCGGTGCAAAATTCTCTGGTTTCTGGAGTTATAAGAATTAAAGCAAAACGTCGAACTTCCTTTATATCCTCTTTACCCACCTACTTTTCACCAAGTTCGTCCAACATTATATATTCGCAATGAGTTGAACAGACTTATTAAAATATTCTTCCAACTCTATTCCCTTTGAAATTGAGCAAGCAATCAAAGATTCAACATAACAAAATCTCAGATGTGTATAAACAGAAAGCTAATTACCATTCTTCTTTGTTTTGTGTCGAAGCAATTCTAAACCCGCATTCGCAGGCAGTTGTCAAATAAACTTGGTTGAAGTTTCTATGCCATCATTGTGCTACAATGAGCTCATAGTTCGGCAGTTGCTAAAACTGGGAAGTAAATGAATTTTAATGAGGTTTGTTGAATATCGAGAGAGAACTTCACTCCAAAAAACACTTGGAAGTGTATGGTGCATCGAATAATTCCTCTTAAATTATAAAGTTTGAAGTTGAACACGAGAATGTTGTTCACGTTGAGATTCACTCGGGATATTCTAAACCGTCCTTCTAATTTGAACTTTATTCGAATGAATTTCTGAATTTCGAAAGTTCAGCGAATGAATGCCACAGAATTTCACGTTGAAGTTAAGCTATTTCACAACAATCAAAAACCACTAGTAGTTTAGGAAATTCGCTAGGTACCATTGAAGTTTTATAGGTTATAGTCAATATGCTTACTTTTCATCACATTATTTTAAAAAATGAAACTTCACAAAAATAATATGAAAATTACGAAACCACTGACGCGAAGTGGAGCATTTGGACTCGAATACGCTGTTCGGCCCATATTTTTAGTACCACATTTCTTCAGCCTCCTCCTGTCCTGCGTGAGTGAACTATTGCGAGCGATGCGACCAAAGCGAATTTATCAAACCTTGCAATATAATAACGCTGTCCTTCGTGCAGTCGTATCGGTCGTAAAACTGTTTGACGCGAATTCCGCGCGATGTCCGCGATTAAATTATTTGATATTTCTCGCATCGCTCGCGTAGTACAAACAATTCGTATCGCACACATCGTAACATTAGTCGCTCGCGTAGGAAATACGGTTAGACAATTCACTACAAACATAATCAAGATGCGCAGCCCAATTCAATTTATTGTCCATTACAATTCCTAAGAACTTCACAGAAGGTCGATTCTCCCTGCCTTCCAACTCCAACTTTACTGTTTTCTTTTAATCCAACTTGAGTGAATTCAATAAAAGCTATCTATCAAATTCTTTAATGGCTAGTTTGGCCTCCTCAATGAATTCTTTTTTGTATCATGAATGATAGATATCATCACAGAAAAAACGTAAGAAGTAACAGGATAAGATGATCAGGTCATTTATGTAAATAAGAAAAATAATCGGCCCCAGTACGGATCCTTGAGGTACCCCATATTCTTCTTGTTCTGCTGAAAAGATACCATTCCACTTGACCGTTTTCTTCTGCAATGTGATCACATTTTCCCTGAAGCCACAAGCGTGTAATTTCCTTCAGTTAAAGTTCATGAAAAACCGTATTGAATGCTTTACTGAGGTCGAATTTGAATATTCTCACAGTTTTGCCGTCGACCATAGTCTATAATTTCATTTAACGCTTCCATGAGTGCAAAAGTGATACTCTTCTATAACCATGTCGATTTTTCGTTGAAATATCATACTTTCCTTTTCCATCGAGATTAACATCTTGTTCTTCATTATAATTTCGAAAATTTTAGATGATAAAAAAAGTATTATTCATTCAATAATAAAAAATTTCACAAGTAAAAATCGAAAATCGAAATATCGTCAAAATGAACTGTTACAATCATAATTGAAAAAAAAGCTTTCTTGAATTTCATATAATTTTTTTCTCTTCTTAATGGTATAGGCAATTTGTTGAAGTACCTTATGCAGGAGTAATTAGCACTTTTTGCAGTGTTCTATTGGAGTCTCCTCCAAAATTATTTTTACTGCTGTACTGAATCCAGAATAGCTAGATTTGGATAAAATTGAAACAGTTTTTTCGTCATTAAGACCATTTGTTGTGAACCAATTTCCAGCATTGCACATGATCCTCTTAGTCTTAAAAACAGCTTCAGGGTATTTTTTGGATCTATTGTTGACGTTCATGTCATCTGCATATCTCACAATTTCCACATTGTCTAAATCTCTTTTATGTCATCGAAATCATTAGAGAAAATAATAAAAAGCATTGGACCTGAAACACTTCCCTGAGATATTCACAAAGCGACATTGATTTGATCTGACATTTCAGTTGCTCCATTTTTCTAATAGTTGTCATCTGTTTTCTGTTTGAATTGTAAGCTTCTCCATAGAGAAGCTACATCATAATGTAGTCATGGTATAATGAATCAAATGCCTTGGACAGATCTAGAAAGAGTCCAATGGTAATATTTCCATTTTCTAGAGCGTGATGGATGTTTTGCAGGAAACTAAATATATGGCTGTTTTGGTCGATCTTCCCCGTCTAAAACTATGTTTGGAGTCAACAATAACTTCTAGAAGCTAGACAATCACAAACAAACAGCTTCTAGTATTTTGGAAAATGACGGCAGCAATGAAAATGGGTCTCTAATTTTCTATTATCTCCTTGAAAATGTGGTCAAGTTGCAATCGTTCTAAATGGAAATTATTTTAGCAATCTTCAATTCATTGGGAGAATAACCTTGTCGAAAACATTCATTTATGTAGGATCCAGTTATTGTTTCAGTACTGTGAATAATTGAGATGGTCAACCGGATGCTTGGAGACCTATTAGTTTCTTCAAGTGTCGAGGGCATGACACTTTCAATGAATTTACAGGGAACGAATTGTTATTGTACATATAATGTAAAAAGGATGTGTTATTCTTCGAGGTGTCGAAGATATGTCAAGGGTTGTAAATCTTGAAGAGATTTACTGGGGGTTGTGAAAGTTCGAAGACAATACGGTCATACCAGATGTGTCACATCTGTGTATCAGGTTCTAGTCCTTCGAGAATATTCGATTTCCAGGAATCCGCGGTACGGCAAAGCTCTTATTGGACTAGGGGATGGTACTTTCCCTAAGGGTGTGTTCAAGCCGAAAAAAGGGAGGTCGATATTCGAGACAGGGTAAGTTCCAATCGGCAGAGAGTCAGTTCAAGTTAAGACGAAGACGAGTAAAGTTCGGTCTAAGTCGAAGTAAGAGTAAGTTCTGTCGGTTGAAACTTAAGACGTAAGACGAAAAGACGATTCGCGGACTAGATTAAGAAGAGTCGCGAACAAATAAAAGACGAGACGACCGAAAACTTGAAGTACGACAAAGACGTGATAATCGAAGACGTTTCGAGTAATTAACACTAGAGTTAAAGACGAAATTCAGTACCGTAGTGAGAAACTTGTAATTAGGACGTTATTAGGGTTTTCTCAATACTGAGTTTGTACTGTATAATTGTTGCTTTGTAAATAGATGCAAATAATAAAAGAGTTCAATTATTACAAATCCAACAAAGTCACGGAGAAAAAGACGAAAAGCCAGGTAATCGAATCATACCTCTAGACGATCGATTAACCAAGCCTACATTTATAATCAAAGAAATTGGTTTGGCTCCTTCTTCCCCGACATCCTTTAAGATACCAAGAGATGAATTGTAAATATCAGAAACTTTCTTCGGTTTAATGAATTTCATTACATTTTCAATTTCTCTTTCATATTATAACTGCGCTAACTTGAATGAACTAAGTGACAATAATGACGTCTTAGTAAATTCCATCTCATATGAATAAAGAACTAGATGTATGAATAAACGAGAGCTTTCAAGTCGCTGCCGATCTGAAATTTCATTTTTCATTTAATTCAGCAGAACCAATAATCCAAACGGGTCGAACGCTCATTCAAACTCTCCAAAGATCACAGTTCAGTTTCTATAAATTATTCCTATAAAATGCAGCAACCTGCCATAACAATAACGTGAAATAACACAACGATCTCACGATTATTGCCCGACTAATAAACCGTCCAAAACCTACGACTTGTGCGCTGTCTCAAAATTGGGCCACTAGTTGCTCCGCAATTTCAGTTTACCTCAGTCATAATAGGCAATTTGGGCGAATGGTTCTCGTTCGGCTTCCATGCAACCTCATTTCCAGGACTCGGTTCATAATAGATGATACCGGAATACAGTGTCCCCATGAACCGCGAATTCCGATCTTAATTAAACATTTGTTCAGTCGAAGAATATCCGGCCTGCGGAACTTGATGGATTGTCCATATTGACACTTGGAATGATTGTTCCGGCTGAAGCCTCGGCTTCGGGATTTGCTTCAGATTACTGAGCGATGGAAAAATTCCGTTGAGTCTATGCCCCATAATAATAAAAAGAACGATCTGCTCAAAGGAAAAAGGTAATTGAAGTAAAAGCGTATAAATAATGAATACCTTTTAGCAAATCCTTCTACGCAAAAGTAAATGGATCCTTACGGAATACATATGTTGAAATGTGGAAATCCGCTCTTCTGATTGTATACTAACTGACAAAAAACTGCAACACCCAGAAACAGCTGTTTAAATTTTGGATTATACAGGGTGGCCACTTTTTTAATGGGATTGTATTGGTAACTTTTAAACCATAAGAGTTAGAAGGTCGGTCAAATGGAAAAAAAAGTTGCATGCATAGAAGCATTATCAAGTGAATCAAACAAATCGAGATTATTAGGACCGGTTTTCGAGATATCATAAGAAAAGTAAATTATGTCATTTTGATTTTTCTTTTTTTCCCACTTTATTTCAAATATTATCAAAAAATGTTACAGGAATTTTTTATTCGACAGTGAATTATCCTCAATTTGACGTAATCAGATTTCGTATCCAACGTTCCGTACTCTCTGGGCAACCCTCAACCTCATTTTTTTCGATACGGATCTGCATATTTTATGACATTTTTCGAAATAACTTTCAACGCTGAATTCAACGACATATCATACAATGTCATTCAAAGTAGATTTTCAGGTGATTTTGACCCTTATCCAATTTTCTTTGAATCGGATCTGTATTACCTTCATTTAGTTTAATTAACAACATGAAATATGCAATAAATTTCGATAAGAAAATCAACTTACCAATCATGAACTAAATGGAACATATTAGAATCGAAGCAAGAAACCGGTATACTGGTTTCTTGGTTCTTCTTTTATAATAATCATTTAAATATTTCAATTCATAATAATTAAACGAAAGTATCATTTAATGAAAGAAAAATCAAAGGATTATTCGAAAGTGAATGAAAATAAATGAAGTAAGTGTTCGAAATGTCTACCATTTTGTAAAATGCACTTTACGGTTCTGGAACCCATACTTCGCATACATCGCAAGAGGCTGGATGAACAGAAGATGACAAGACATGGTGTTATTAATAAGGAAGAAAAAGAAAAAGAAGAAGAAGAAGAATCCATACTTCTTATACATTTGCTTGTTTGGTCTCCTTGAATACCTTCCAAAACATTCTCAATTTTCTCGCTAGGTATCACTATTGTTGTATTTGTCATATATTCCGTTGAAACAAATTGAAAAATCGAACTTTATTTTGAGATCATTACGATATAATTATTGCAAGGCTTGGTATTAAAATTTAAAATCATTGTATTCGCGTCTCTTGACTATTTTATCAACAGCAGTTTTTAAAAAATTTCCATTCACTGGCCACAGTTCTCAATTTTTTTTTCTGGGTTCGATTGAATTTGGGTCAAAACATTGATATCGTTAATGGACTTGTTTTTTCTTACATACACACCATTAAATTTGGATGAGGGTCAAAATCACCTGAAAATCAACTTTGAATGACATTGTATGATATATCGTTGAATTCAGCGTTAAAAGTTATTTCGAAAAATGTCATAAAATATGCAGGTCCGTATTGAAAAAAATGAGGTTGAGGGTGGCCCAGAGAGTACGAAACGTTGGATACGAAATCTGATTACGTCAAATTGAGGATAATTTACTGTCAAATAAAAAATTCCTATAACATTTTTTGATAATATTCGAAATAAAGTGGGAAAAAAAGAAAAATCAAAATGACATAATTTACTTTTCTTATGATATCTCGAAAACCGGCCTTGATAATCTCGATTTGTTTGAACTGCTTGATAATGCTTCTATGCATGCAACTTTTTCTCCATTTGACCGACATTCTAACTCTTATGGTTTAAAATTTACCAATACAATCCCATTAAAAAAGTGGCCACCCTGTATATATTTAAATTATAGCAAGCAGTAAATGATTGAAATTTGAAAAAAAACAAACATTTAACAATTTACAATGAATCGAAATTCATCAGAAAAGACAACCTGATGCCATTTCACATTCCAATTTTGACGTTCTCTGCACCACTGTAATCATTGCCGGCGATGCTCAACCGTCAGAGGTAACAAAGACCTTATCCGGCGGTAAACCGTTCGGACACTTACAGGATGTCTTTTTTCTCCTAACCATTCATCAGCCAAAGATCGAGTTGTCGCAAATCGGCATCTAATGGCCATAATTTTTAGACGTTTATTTTGAACTTCATTTGGGGAACAAATGAAGTTCGACGTCATACTCTACTCTTCTTCGATGGGCAATTTCAAAACACGCATGACAACATCTCATAGCAGTAGACCATGAATTTTGCGTACACATGCTCTGGGCATTTCAATATAATAATAATAATAAACTTTATTTAGCACTCGGCTATTGAAAACAATATAAATGTAATCCACTAACTTAATTAAATTCTTCATAAATATGTTTTAACAACTAAACATCGACTTTGAATCTCCTCGAACACACTCGAACCGACTACAATATTTAAGTAACAAAAATTGTTTTTATGAAAAAACCTTCACGGTTTTTTTCTTCAAATTCAATAAAAAAAAAGTTAAAATTTAAACAGCCCCTTCTGGGTATTGCAGTTCCTTTGTCTTTGTCAGTTAGTGTATATGTTGAAATGCGGAAATCAGCTCTTTTGTACTCAATTTATTTCGAGATTTTATTGATTTTATGTCCATTGTATAATTGTAGTACTCGAATCACTAGTCCGTCGCTCTACCAACTGAGCTAACGAGGAGATTGAAAATTCTCCGCAACGAGGAACCACTAATCCCAGAACTGAGTGTTATTATTATTATTATTATTAAACAAAGATTAAAGTTTAGGCAATGCCTATAAACTCACAGAAAAAATATTTTTTTTTTTTTTTAAAGAAGAGAACAAGGTAAAAGTGCTTGAAGAGCGAAATATACAGATGATCTGGAGAGAAAAAAAAAAAATTACACAAAAAGGTTCCTTTCACTTGAATGCCAACTGTCATAATTGTTTTTGAACGAGTTCACTGACACTGACTCCACCACAGCAGGAGGTAACGCGTTCCAAACACCGAATATCCGGTTTGTCAAAAAGTTTTGCCTTTGCACAGTTTTAAAGTTTTCTTCTCGTAGCTTGAAAGCATGGCCTCTCAGACGGCTATCCCTGTTCAACGTGAATAGGTTGCTCAAACTGACACCAAACAGATCATTCAGAGCTCGAAAAGTAGTGATGAGGTCACCACGAATCCTCCGGTCCATGAAAGTTGGTAGGTTCATTATGGAGAGTCTTTCACTGTATGACGGGCGCGAGATTCCGTAAGGGAGGCGCGTTGCACGACGTTGGAGACCCTCCAGCAATGACAAATCGCGGCACAACGTCGGACTCCAAACAGGCCCGGCGAACTCTAAAGTAGGCCGTACGTAAGTTTGGTATACAGCAGCGCACGTAAGGGGATCACACCTGCCAAATGCTTTTTGAATCAGGAATAAGGATCTTTTGGCTTTGTTGACAGCATGGAGGATGTGATCGGACCAACTCAGGTTATCTGTCACTATAACACCCAAATCACAATGGCTGCTGGAAACAGGGATGACAACTCCATTGAGATAGTACCTCTGGCGTGGATTATGAGGACCCATGTGGAGGACGACGCACTTCCCACTGTTGAGCGGCAGTTGCCATTCCTCACACCACCGCGAAATGGAGTCGAGGTCATCTTGAATAGTGGAGGCGCTACTGGAGGGACCAAACATCTTGGTGTCATCGGCGAACTGTGAGAAGTGGGAGATGACATGATGTGGCAGGTCAGAAACGTAGAGTAGAAAAAGAACTGGACCCAACACTGAGCCCTGCGGTACTCCACTCATGACAGCTCTCGGTGAAGAGATAGAATCGCCTACACGAACCTGGAAGACGCGATTCGAAAGAAAAGCCTCGATCCATGAGAGGAGGCGGCCACGAATTCCGATATGATCGAGTTTGGACAAGAGACGTCTATGTGGCACACGGTCGAAGGCTCGAGAGAAGTCAAGGTAAATGACATCAACCGGGTCGCCCTTATCAAGGGACATCGACCAGGAGTTGACACATTGGAGGAGGTTTGTGATGACCGAGCGCCCCGGGAGGAAGCCGTGTTGACAATCAGGAATTATGCCGTGTCCAAGAGAAAATTGTAAAACTTCTTCCAATATAACCCTCTCACAAATCTTCTCACAAATCTTCGCTATGACCGGGACCAGGCTGATGGGGCGATAGTTATCAGAACAACGCTTATCTCCCTTTTTGAAAATTGGCGTAACACGTGCACTCCGCCAAGAGGAGGGAAGGGAGAAAGTCTCGAATGAGCGAGTGAAGATCAGAGAAAGGGGGAGCGCCAGAGAATTGCTACATTCCTTAAGAAGTTTTGTTAGTATGAAATATCTTTACGAAACTGTATAACAATTCGCAAGGATTGTGAAGTTTAGATGTCAGTATGTAATTAAATAACGTCAGTGATCGTCCTTATTCCATTTTTCCAGTTTTGAAGACATTATCCAATGTATGGTGTGAATTGTTAATTTCTTCAACCTTTTTGATAATTCGGTCCTTCAGTTGGACTAAATCAGGTATAGGTAGGTACTTGAAAAATACTACGATAAGTTTTCAAATGAGGCCACAAAAAAAGAGATCGGGGGTCCTTGAAGATTTTTTTAAGTCTTATAGATCTCAAGCTGCTTTCAGCGAGCCATTAATTTGGGGCACCATGTAAATTAATAAATTCTATTACTTTCTGGAAATGACATATCAATCTAGTGTTCCGTTTATTTCATGATTTCCCGGTAGTAATACTTCATTGCAAGTATAATATACCATAACATGAAGCAACGCTTGAATTCCCGTGTGGTTTCCGTTTCGAACTCCAGTTCAAATATCGAACAACATATTTCACCTTCCACAATATATCTGACTAGTTTCGCCTAACTGGTAGTTTCAGCCAGCAAAGTTTCATCAGTGGGATTCATTGGTTGAAATACTTTCAACCTCATGTGCAGCTTTCCTGGAAATTCCAGAATCAGACACCAACTTGCCAGACAACAATATCGAACGTTTGGTCTGATTGGAAATTTGTTTATGCAAACTCTATTGGAGTTTATACAATAATTAGAGCATGTTGTGGTTAATGTATCGAAGCTGTATGAGCAACACTGAATTGTTCAAAGCTATTGGTGCACAATTAGCAAACAAAATAAACAGTTATTGTTCGAAAGTGCAGCATTGGCTGTATACACTCTGTTCGAATAATGGATTCGTAATGCCTTTTACTGTTACGTTACTTACTTGATTCAGAATTTTATTGATTTCAAACACTAATTATTTTCTATAAGAATAGACCAGGCGGCAACCTAATGGAACAATTGTTTTCGGTTAATTTTTCTGAATTTTTCGTATGTTGTAGAATATGATCTCCTGAACAAAAAAGTCTATGGGTTCGACTCAATCCTATCATAAGTTTTCGAGTTACAGGGTGTTGAAGTTGGAAAATGACATTTTTTCAAAGTAACATTTCTCATAGGAAAATATATTTTTTCGGCAACCGTCCGGGAAGTGCTCACTTCCCGGAAGCTTTTTCTCTGAGAAAGTAGCATTTCGCGGCCTAGTCCGGAAAGTACGTACTTCCCGGACTAGGCCGGAAAAGAATCATAGAATCCATAACAACGGAGATAACGGCTGACAGTTCATATGAAATTAGTTGTCAAAAATTTGCATGTTTTTTTATCGCAATCGTAATAAAATATGGAAATCAGCAGCGATAGTGTTATTTTACATGGTTGCCGAAAAAATATTGTACGCAACACGCCCGAAAATGGTTTTTTTGAACTCACAGACTTCCAGGACTCGCTTACGCTCGTCCTGGAATTTTGTCTATTCGTCCAAAAAAACCCTATTTTCCGGACTTGTTACGTAAATTACTATTTTCGGCAACCGTCCGGGAAGTGATCACTTCCCGGACGCTTATTCTCTGAGAAAGTAGCATTTCACGGCCTAGTCCGGAAAGTACGTACTTCCCGGACTAGTCCGGAAAAGAATCATAGAATCCATAGCAACCGAGATAACGGATGACAGTTCATATGAAATTAGTTGTCAAAAATTTGCATGTTTTTTTATCGCAATCGCAATAAAATATGGAAAGCAGCAGCGATAGTGTTATTTTACATGATTGCCGAAAAAATATTGTACGCAACACGCCCGAAAATGTTTTTTTTGGACCCACAGACTTCCAGGACGAGCTTACGCTCGTCCTGGAATTTTGTCTATTCGTCCAAAAAAACCATATTTTCCGGACTTGTTACGTAAATTACTATTGCGCGACAAATATTGCTTACCCATAAGGTAATAATTTTTGACTAGTTAAATTATTGTTAGATACGTGGTGAGTCAAGCATTATTCACAATAAAATTCGTTAACTTCATAATTCACCCTGTAATTGAAAAAGTCGTCCTTGGAATCTTCCATTTTTTTGTCAGTAGTCTTATTTCGAAAAAACTATTATAATGTCAAATAGTATTGGCTTTGCTAAGACCAGTTTTTGAGATACACAGGGTAATATATTAAGAGTTGTGACCGTTATTATGAAAGTTGTCAAAAAGTTTTAAATGTCAGAGCTATCCTATTTTCAATATTAAACCATCTGTTAAACGAAGGACCATTCTGGGATGAAACTCTGAATTAAATTACAAAATGTGGATTTAGGTGTGGCCGGTGTGGGCATCTCCTTTTTTTTGTATAATTGGTTTCAATTTTTTTTTCTTTCTTCATATAAGATGTATTGTTTTCAATAAGGTTTTATTTCTTGTGATTTTTCCCTATTCTGCGATTGGCCTAGGCTGTTAAATGATGTATGAGTAAATAAATACCAATGAGTAAATAATGGTCATAAATGCTAGCATGTTTTCTTGTACGATCCAGCTTTCTCCCTCATTTACCTTAACCCTTTGTGACCGGAATTAATTTTATCGATATTTTTCTGTTGAGAATCAAACAATAGTATTCAAGTATGATTGAATAAAGTGAATAAACATGTTTTTGAGTTTTCGGACAAGGGATTTTTGCTTCAGGACGTGTCCTCATTGTGGGGACACTAGGCAATGAAGAAATTTTACACAATGTAAATCATATTATTATTTTTAATGAAACCTAATACGAAAATCTACTTCGTATGAAATTCTGAAAAAAATTTTTAAACAGTCCATAAGATTCGTTGAATTCTTTTTTATTTTGTGGGCAGTACGAGTTTTCAGTTGTCCAAATCGTATTATTCCGTGAAATTTTTTGCTTGACAGTATTCAAATCGATTTCATCTTCGCTGCTACATAAATCTTAATCTGCAGCTACATTCATTGAATTATTGAAATGATGTACAACACAATTTTCAATTTCTAAAAGATCGTCCGCATAAATGATATCGAGAGAATTTATGTCAATCAAGTCATTCTCATCTTCCACATCATTCCCTTGAAGTATTATTATTATTTGAACTGGGGTCGTTTTGCTTCGGTGAGCCTTCCGGGAACTGCGACCATGCAGATCTTTTGTTCACCTTGAAGTAACTCATCATCAGAACAATCATCAACCTCCGAGTTGTTCCCAGATGGTATTTCTTCTAGAACAGAGAATAAATCCTGAGAATTCAACTCTTCCAAATCACGAAATAAGAAAGATACTTTCTCTGAAAAAAAAATGAAAAAGTTACCATTTGCCTTGTGTCCCCAAGACGAGATCACCGACATTCACGCGAAAAATAAATTTATTATTAGATGATATTCACATTAGCTCACGAACATGACAATTTATAATAAGTTTTTATATATTTCCCAAGAAAAAAACTACCTTCCATGTTTTTTATTTCACTTCGAAACACGATAAAATAGCTGCTTCATATAGCTAGTAAACAATCGTGGATATTAGTTTACATCCAATGCGTTTCCGTATGGATCAGCGATGTAGTTCGCGCTCCTATGTGTAGATACGGTATTTACGCGAACTAAGCAATATATGGCTATACGGTGAGCACATTAGCACATCTGAGAAAAAAATTATTAACTTGTGTCCCACAGTGGACACACTAGGACACAAAGGGTTAAGTTTTGTACAGCAATATGTCCCAGTGAAGCCGTCGCGTCGGTACAGTTATTTAAGGATGCCAAAATGAATTTCGACGTTCCGAAAATAATACATTCAATCGATTCGCTCCTCCAAACAATTCTTCTCAATTCGTAAAACATGTTTTTATTTTCAGAAATGTTATGAATGAAGGTCATTAGTCCATATAAATAATCATAGCAAATTGGCGAAGGCGCTGGTTCTCCTAATAACGGTGCTACCCTCTATTAATTTCTCTAATTCTGTGGTTATCCCGTTCATTCTTCCACATCTTGTAGAACAAAATCGTGCGAGAATATATCAGAAACGCACAGTTTTCATGGTTATATTTTATTATTCTATGTTGGTACTCCGAACTTTCCGCCACGGCTTTATCTGTCAATTCATCAATTTGCCTTAAAGAAATCAGTTCTGCCAACCAACATTTTTCAATGCAAAAATCACTAAAATATATTTATGGAAATATTTCATTAATTTCAATGAAAATTCAATGAATTAGAGAAAATAATGTATAATACTCGTACAGAAGGCTCATTCTATCACTCGTTCATTCCAAAACTCGCCACTTCGTGGCTCGTTTTTGAATTTTGAACTCGTGGAAGAATATCAATGCCTTCTGCACTTGTATTATTAATAATTACAGTATTCAGGAGTTTCCTCCTAGAATATTATTTGATTTAATAATGTAATGCGATATAAACTATGTACCGGTTGTCCCGAGTGAGAGGATCTCCCTTCGAGCTAGAAAAAATGAATGATACATTTTCGGGCTCGATTTTTGAGAAAATTAAGCTATAAAAAAACTGGGAAATGGCGTGAAATGGAAAGTTCTCATAACTTCTTTGTTATTGCTGCTATCAACATGAAACAAAAACATCAAAAACTTCTTTAAGTGGAATCCACTGTTATAATAATTTATGTTTAATTGCTATTAGATTGGAGTTGTAATACCAAATTATGTTTTTTAAATATAAACAATATCAATTTCTATAACAAATAAAATCGTTTGCTTCCTGTTTCAAAAACATATAATAGGATATATAAATTTCTTATCAAACTATAAAAATCAACAAATGTTTCTGTTTCACACGGCAAATCAACCTAGTGCCCATCCTCGTGCTCATAATAAACTGTGAACTTCAAATAATTGAATCATTCGGTTCCGGATTCAACACCGTTAGATTTTTTCAAATTTCAACATTTTCAAATTGATAAAAGTTGTTCTGTAAATGTGAACGGAGGGAAAAATTTAACTTTGTTAAATCCGGTGACCTTTGTGGCCACCGAATATTTTAATTATTTGAAGTTCACAGATCATTGTAGATAAATTTGATAATTTCTATAGTTTGATACGAAATTTATGTTTTCATTTAAAAAAACACAATTTTTTCTTATAATTTCAGAACTAATGGCAATAAGAAATGAATTATTACACCAGTGGATTTTACTAAGAAAAGTGTCTGTAGGATGTTTTTGTTTCATGCAGATAGCACTAATAACGACGATGTTTTGAGAACTTTCATTTTACTCCATTTTCCAATTTTCTCTCAAAACAGTCGAATTTATAAGGTCACGGTTTTTACCAAATTCATCCTCTCTTCGATACATAGTTACATGTATGTCGACACTCAATAGCAAAGTGCACTTCTGTACACGTCTAGGCATTAACAACATGAGATGGTCGTTATCTGTTCGTGATATCGTGTTTCAAGAATCTTGAGCTTCGAATATTGATTGTGCAAGTATGTGAAGGATGATGCAGAGTGGTAAGTCTTCTACCAGTCATATCCCACAAATATACTAACTGACAAAGAAATTGCAACACACAGAAGGAGCTGTTTAAATTTTATTTTTTTTTGTTGGAAAACATAGATAGAATACCAAGGAGTAAATGATTGAATTTGGAGAAAAAAACGAAGGGTTTACATTTTTTTTTTTTGATAAATTTGTTAATAATGTATTTGTGCACTGCGATTATCTGGGATACACTCCCCAACACGTCTCGGCATTGATGCAATAAGATGGTCGATTTCTTCTCGAAGGATACTATCTCAAGCTACCTGTACTTCATGTCTCAGAGCCGCCAAAGTCCGTGGGGGCTGATGTAAATTTCCAAGCCTTCTACCCATGATGTCCCAAACATGCTCTATAGGCGAAAGATCTGGGGATCTGGGCGGCCATGGCAAAAGATTCAAATGGGTCGCTTCGAAAATGTTTAAACTAACTTTGGAAACATGAGGTCAGCCATTATCTTGCTGAAATATTGGATTCACGAGCCGGTTAAGGTAAGGGAGAAGTGGGAGAACACTTGGCTCCACTATTTCTTGAAGTTAACGCAGCGCTGTCATGTTACCTCGAATAAAGACTAAAGGTGACCTACTTCATCAGGAGAAATGACTTGATGTCATTCCACATTACAATGTTGACGTTCTCTGCACCACTGTAACCGGCGATGTTATGTCTTATAAAATAATATTTTGTCATATTTGAAAAAATCTGAAAAAATAATTTCCAATTTCAGAACTCCACCATATTTATATATGTATAATAAGATCCAGCACTGAACTACTGGAATTCGATGTTTTATATTTGTTGTTGTTTCATCATTAAATGAGTTTAAAGGAGCTCCTGACCTTCTGAATGATTTTTCACGAAGAATTTTAGTTATCATGTTCAATCACGAGATATTTCAGTCCTGTTTATGAGAATAAATCAAATTTTTCAAATTCTGACTAATTTCACAGCGTATTGGAGCTGAATTTATGTACTTTTTGTGAATATGAACAATTATTTCAAATTCAAAATATAAAGTGATATTTTCAACCTGAGCAATTCAAATGAGAAAACTCCGGTCCTGAAATATCGAAAAAATCAATATGTCTCTGACTCGATACAATAAATTCTGCCGATAAGTTTGGTTCTGATGACGGTTTCATTATTTCCATGAATATGCAAACTCACCCTGTGGATCTTTTAGGAAAAGCCGAAATTAATTATTTGCAATTAATCCGTACTCACCTAGTCCTACTATACCTTTGGTAAGAGTTTTTATAGTTACTACCGGGCACCCTGTATATTCAATTCGATTTATTTGTTTTTAATTCAAGTGCAGGTTTTCCTCTATAGTTGTTGATATATGTATATTATTTCCTGAATTGTGGTCCAAATAAAATTCACTATCGAAAATCTGAGATAAGATCAAATGAAACGCAAATGATAATAATCATAAATTTTTCTGCATACTGGAATGAGTTTAAAAAAAGTGCAATTTTAAAAATTATCAACTAATATTATTAATATGTTTAAATTGAACAAAACAAAAATCATTTTCCACGAATTCAATATTATGATTATCCGTAAACACTGTGACTTTTTCAGGTGATTCAACATGACAACTGATACAAATAAAAAATAAAATATTATTGAGTTTTCACTCAGGGCATCTGATCAGCCACGTTCTCAGTTTGTACGTTTCCATGGGGATCCTTGTAACCGGTTGGGATGTCAGTGTCCAGCGATTGAAAAAACTGAGTCAATTAAGTATCTTGGTGTCCTCGTTGACCAACATCTAAGATAGAGTGAACATGCAGCCTATCTTGTGAAGCATCTCAAGAGACTATTCTACATCTTTTTCAACATCAGGAATGTTCTGTCCACGAAAGAATGTTTTCGTGTTTACCAGGCTCTTGTACTTTATGTCCTTAGATATGGAATTGTAATATGGGGTGGGGCGAATAGGTATAACATGGGATCCTTGAAGTTGTTAATAAGGACATACTTAAAATAATCCTTGAAGTGGGTAGAAGGTGTGCTACTGAGAGGCTTTATGTAGAGTCTGGTCAATTAAGTATAAAACAACTGTACATTTATGAAGTAATATTGAATCAAATGAGAAAGAAAAAAAAAATTATTAAGCACGAGTTTCAAACCAGACAGATTCTGCGTGGAGATCTGTTTGTACCAAGGTTCCATAAAAAACACTTGCAGGAGAGCCTGTCATATTATGGTCCAACATTTTATAACACCTCCTTTCCCAAGAACTTAAATCAACAACCAATGTAGAAAGTAAACTTTTCAGATATCATCTCCGAAATTATGTAATTGTTAATTCTGATAGATTCGAAGCCATTCTATCGGCATGATTTTTTGTTTTCTGTTTGTTTTTTTCGCATTTCTTTGGCTTGTTATGCCTTTCAATTAGTAATCTTTCTTTTTGTTGTCTCTCTTTCAACAAATGTATTGATTTTTCATCCCGTGTGAACTATTCATTTTCATCCTTCTCCCATAGTTCCAGATATAAAATTTTATGATATACCGCAGTCGTGCTATTGCAATTTTCATATCCGCTATCACATTCTCGCAGTCATCTTCACCAGCTTAAATTTTCCCCAGGCATACGTCTCAAAATCACCACATCGTGAAATTCGCGATAATCGAAGCGTAAAAAATCGTACTACTTACGTGGCTCTTATCAATATTGCACAACTTGGTATAAATCAGACTATACAGCAGCCAGTCAACCGGTTTATCGTTGTAGAACATCTGGAAGAATTGGATCAGCCAGGGCAGCTCTGCGCTCTTGAACATTTTACCTGCGGAAAGAGATAGATTGAATGGATCGAAGTTCAGGATATTCGTTTTATCGAATGGCACTTCAGAATGAGGATAAAAAGGCGATCAATGGAAAGAAATCGCAGCATATAGAATGTAGAATTGAAGATGAGGTTAATGAGTTAGTGTATGTTGTTCCGGAATAGGTTAGGATAGGTTAGGTTGTTCAGGAATAGGTTGACTTTAAAGATTATTCAGTAGGGGAGACTGGGGAGGGTTGATACAAGGGGAGGTTTGATACACGTTCAAATTTCTCACCTTCAAAGAAGGCGTAATCGCGTGAAGTGCATCTTAAGGGGGGAAATAGTGTCAGTTAAAATCTAGCAACGACCGCGTCACGAACCAGAGTTTTTAAGCCTAAAATGTATTTTCTACATATTCGATGTAAGAATTTGCATATCAAACGTAAGGCTTCATCTCTTCATCGACCGAAACTAACGAAATTCATTACTTTATTCTTGATGCGCATTTCATTATTCATGTTCACGTCCTATATCTTCTAAATTTGTCTTCTATGGAGGTTTGTAAATCTCACATCAAAAAAAATTTTTTTAACAGAAATGAAAAACAAGAAAAAGTGTGTTTGATGACTTGGATCCTGAGGACGAAAATGAAAAAGATCCATTTTCTGATGAACTCCAAAATCTGTCATCCGTCATCTGGATCAGAAAATGGAGTGCCATTCAGCCTGTGCAAGTGTCAGTAGTAAAATAAAAATGTTTACTTGCGAATTATGTAGGAATTAGGTTGTGTTATGATAATAAAAAATTGATTTCTTCTTATTGCTTGTACCTTATTTCTTATTGTTCAAACCTCCCTTTCAGTGTATTAAGCCTTCCATGTATAGGGAGGTTTGAGACACTTTGCACCGACAATTTCAAGAACTCATAATCAAGATTGAAATTTTCAACTTCAGTTATTAAACATTGCTAAACGTTTAAGCGAAGTGCTTACATTTCACTCTGACATAAATGGATTGGTAAATGTTAAACACAAATTTTTTATTAACAATTTTGTAAAAAATGTATCAACCCTCCCCTATATACTAACTGACAAAGGAACTGCAACACCCAGAAGGAGCTGTTTAATTTTTTTTTTTTGCAAAACATACATATTATAGTAAGGAGTAAATGATTAAATTTGGAGAGAAAAATTGTGAAGGTTTTTTCATGTCAACAATTTTTGTTACATAAATATTGTATTCGTTTTTCGCGAATTATTTAAATTTTTCAACAAACCAGCTGTTCGAGGAGATCTAAAGTCAATGTTCAGTTATTTTCAAAATGCCTAGAACACGTGTACGCGGAATTTATCGCCAGCTGAGTGAATTTGAAAGAGGTCGAGAATTATTGGTCTACGGAAGGCAAGGTTGTCATTTCGAGAAATCGCTAGTAGTATGAACAGAAATCCAACTGCTGTTATGAGATGTTGTCAAGCGTAGTTTGATAATGCCCAAAATCGAAAAAGAGCACCGGATATCCAAGGGGCACAAATGAAGTTCAAGATCGACGTCCAATTAGACGACCATTAGAGGCCGATTTGCGACTACTCTATCTTGGGTTGATGAGTGGTTAGAATAACAAGGCCTTCCTGTAAGTGTCCGAAAGATTTACCGCCGGATAAGGTCTTTTGGACTACAACATTATCGACCTCATTGTGTGTTACCTCAGACGGTTGAGCATCGCCAGCAACGATTACAGTGTTTCAGAGAACGTCAATATTGGAATGTGGAATGGCATCAGGTCGTCTTTTCTGATGAATCTCGATTCTCCTTGGGTGCACAAGATGGCCGAAGAATGGTTAGACGACGTCGGGGAGAAAGACGTGAACCTCCGTTTGATGTTGAGCGTTATGTACACCGGCCAGTAGGCTTCATGGTATGGGGTGCTATTGCACATGCAAGTGGGCCACCTTCAGTATTTATCCGAGGTTACATGACAGCGCTGCGTTACCTCCAAGAAATAGTGGAGCCATATGTTCTGCCTTAGCTTAAACGGCTGGAGAATCCAATATTTCAGCAAGATAATGCTTGACCTCATATTGCCAGAGTTAATTTAAAATTTTTCGAAGCGACATATGTGAATCTTTTGCCATGGTCGCCCAGATCCCCCGATCTTCCGGCCATAGAGCATGTTTAGGACATCATGAGTGGAAGGCTTGGACATTTACCCCAGTCCCCACGGACTTTGGCGGCTCCGGGGACATGAAGTACAGGTAGCTTGGTAGTATCCCTCAAGAAGAAATAGACCATCTCATTGCATCAATGCCGAGATGTGGACAAACACATTATTAAAAAATGTATCTAGAAAAATGGAAATCCTTCGTTTTTTTCTGCAAATTTCAATCATTTACTTCTTGCTATACTATCTATGTTTTACCAAAAAAAAAATAAAATTTAAACAGCTCCTTCTGGATGCCGCAGTTTCTTTATCATTTAGTATATTCAGAAGAATAACAAAGGATCAGGCACCTGAATGTATGAAAAATGGTTACCGGTTATTTTCAAATGGTAGTATAGTTTTTTGTAGAACTTCATGTCCTTGATAAAAAAAAATGATAACAAGACACTGGTTCTCAAGTTATAAAGTGTTCAAAGTAGACATAGCGATTAAGCGATAAAAGCTTCAAATATAATAATATCATAACTTTTGAATTGTTTTTTTTTCCTTTTTTGTAATATTGTCGGTTAAGATAATAATCGATGAGATAATTATCGATGGGGATAAGGAAATAAATCTTCATGCGAATTCATGCTGACGTGTCGTCCATTCATACACAATTTACACCTTTGATGACCACATATTCAATTATGTGGTCTCTAATTGCGTCATTAGCTCATAAAAAACGAGCGAACAAAAGCTCATTATTTTTAACATAGCAGTATACAGGTGATTCCCCACGATGGCCTATTAGACGTTTAAGGAAAACTAATCATAATGTTATGCTGAAAATTTGCATGTTGGAGTTTGAGATAATGATCTTTCTCCCTTAAATATTTTCAGATCTCTACAACTTGCGGTTATACCGGAAACAGGCCACTACTTTCTTGTTTTGACTGGCATACCCACTTTATTATTGCATCATATCTCTTGATGCCCCAAGTTGAGGCATATCGCTGAAATTATCATCGAATAAGCTATCTGATGATAATAATTGATCTTAACTCGGGTAAAAACTCAACAGTTCATGAGTTAATCGGATTCTTATGAAAAAAATTGTGGTTCTTCTCCAGTAAAAATTTTCCTTTGAAAAAGTCCCTTTTATTTTCGATCCTGCCAATACGTTTAAATTTGGAAATATTTGCGGTTTGTACCAAAAATGTGTAGGGTATTAGAATAACATGAATTTGAAACTTGAGCTTTTCGAATTACATCCTATATTTTTTATTTTCTTAGTCCATGCTACGAATCAAAATACGTATACATTATACTTAAAATAAAAACTTTCAGAGTTATCGAGGAAGAACTTGAAATGAGGATTAACCGCAATTTCTAAATGAGTGGAAGTAGTTTATGACTTCTGAAAATCCCAGGAAGAGACTAAAATTCAGTGTTTTGGTAACTCAATTGAACATTTTCTGCAGAAATATTCAAACAAAAAAAGGGAGTCCTCGTCGCCACCCTTTTCTTATAAGAATCCCATTAACACATGAACCGTTGGGTTTTTATCCAAGTTATGGCATATTGTTGAGATTTTCATCAAATGAGCTATCTAATGATGCAATAATATGCTAGGTACACTATTTGAAATAAGGAAGTAGTAGTCTGTTCACGGTATAATCGAGAGTTAGAAAATATTTATATGAAATTCATATAAATTGTTTTCATTGTCTTGATGCGAAATAATGACAGGATCAGACAAGTTTCTTTAATTTAGTGAGATTTTTCGGAAATATCAAAAAATAGATTCCAGAGTTCTGACGGCATTGAATCTTCTTCCCTTGACAACGGCATATTAACCTCAAAATGAATTTGATTTACTTCATTAGAATAATAAGATGATTTTAAGTTTCAAAATTCGGTTAAAACTGATGTCCGTTATTCCTCTGGCACCTTGTTTGTCAGAGGAATGACGATTTTGAATGAAATATTCGATAAATCCGACCCTGCTGAAAATTTCAAACTAGATTTTTCAGAATTGTTCATGTATTACTTATAATCATATATCATTCATCAGAAAGAAAAAACAAATATAATTCAAAGAAATATACTCACCAGAGGAATGACTCTGCAGTTTATGACTATTTTTTGATAACAAGAGGCCAAATTAACAATGATACACGAAACAGGTTTACAAAAAAATAAAAGTGCACGTGCTAATCTTGAAATGTAAAAAGTTTTATTCTAAAACGTTAGCTTATAGCTCCATCAGTTATGTCGTTTATGTAATTTTCTAGTAGGGCCAGAGGAATGACTAACTAGGATGGTTACATAATATAGTGGCGAATTTATCCAAAAAACATGTTTTTTTTCAATAAATTCAATAATTCAAAATATCATTTTAATATTGTAATAATCTAAAATGAATCTTTGTGCGGTTACATGCCAGAGGAATGACTTTTTAGAAGAAAAATACGAAATCCAACGTGTTCAGAATTCCTGTATTAGGTTCATTTATCGAATTAAGAAGTATGATCATGTGTCTCATAAGTTGGGAGAATTGGGTTGGCTTCCGATGAGGATTTCCTTTGAATTTTTTTCTTTATGTGCATTTCACAATATCATTCTGAAGAGAAGCCCACCATATCTCTTTAATAGATTGGTATACAGAACAGACGTACATAACATCAACATACGTCGAAGAAATATTTTGTCGTGCCCCCGTCACAGAACATCTACTTTTAAAAGAAGTTTCAGTTATAATATATGTAAGCTGTACAATGGTGTTCCTGATCATTTGAAACTATTGAATCAGAATATGTTCAAGAAAAGGATCAAAACTTATCTTCTCGATCCCGCTTCAGTGTAGTTTCTCTGTCATCTCTGTAGGTTGTTTGTCTCTTGAAATGCTAATGTTTATATATTTTGCTTCTGCTGACTATTTAAAATTTTCTCTTTGTTTTTAATTCTAGATTAAGATATGTTCAAATGTGCATTTTGTATATAACAAGGGTTAAGTGGTAGAGCACCTTCGATTGAATTTCCCCTTGAGATTTCTTGTGAAATAAAGACCTTATTATTATTATTATTATTAAATGAAATTGTGATATATTATTTTTAATTATTTTGTTGTTCAAACCCTAAACAGTTTCTAATGTATTCTCCTTATTCCACAGTAGTAATCATGTTAAAATAAATATCAATCAATAAATCTGCAGTTACTGGTAAAATGATAGTTTGCGTAGAATGACCTTTTTATTCTGCCAGTCCACGTGCATCGAATTATTGAGAAAATGAACTGAAACGAATCAGGATTACACTTTCCTTTGAAATGGTTCAGTTCCTCTGCAGAATTCTAATGGCGCTCACCGACCGAGCTAATTAATTTTTTGTAATCCAATTTCTTTCCTCCGTTGAAAGGCTCAATGGAGCCGTAATCACTCCAGTTTCTTATTCCGACGGTAGGAGCATGGTGTATAAATTAATGAAAAAATTCCATCAGACGAAATTGAATCCAGTCGTATTTCGGTCAAGGGTGAAAATCTACCCTAGGAAGAATGAATTTTTCAGCAGGTCCTAAAGTTTTCGATTTAGTTCTGTGGATTAAGATACAGTTCAGTTTACAAACACTTGCTCATGAGAAAAAATACTACTTACTATTTCAAAACGATATTCAAAATTTTTTTCTGCCATTTTTCTACTCATTAGGCTATCCAACAGGCAAAAAAATCTAGGCATGCTATTAAAAAATAGACTTATAGACATTTTTCGAAGGTAATTTTTTCAAAATAGCAGTGTCTTTTGGACTACCTTTAGAGATATACGTAAATTTGCAGAAGACTTGGGAACTTTTCGAGAATTAAATACAAAATAATTCGTGCAATCGACTAGTTTAGTGATGTTGATAATACTATATTTGACACGATAGAATCAAAATATAGAGCAAAACTGATAAATCAGTGAAAAAATTTTGAAAATCCATCAATAAATGACTGAGAAATAGATTATTCAAATTTACGTATTTAACGCGGAACGTCTTTGGTCTGTGACGTCACGGCTCTTGCCTGTGATCGCTACACCATAAATTACGTTTAAATACTTAGCCGCGCAAAGGCTCTCGCGTCGTTTGTAGTTGTACAGTGTAGTTTTAACTCGAGTTTTGTTTTTATGTCACCATGGCTTCGTGAAAGGACAAAGTGACAATTTACCTAAAATAGATATATTCGCAGTGATGGAGTTTTTTTCTTCAAATCCATCTTATGTCAGTGCAGAAATAAAAGGAGTTAAACTTTTTAAGTAAGTACTTTTGAGTTTCCTTCATCATGGTTCAACTTATAACGATGATTTATTTAAAAAACGTTTCATAAACTGTTTGTATTTGAGTACTGGTTGTTGAAGTCTATCAATGGCAAAACATATTTATGTGAGGAGTAAAAAGTAAAAAGAGAAAAAAGTGATTTATATGTATGTATATAGTAAGTTATTTCAGTCATCGTGTAACGAACAAAACACGACATGAACGGCACAAGTGATTGTACACCAATGAATTCGTAGGCACTCTGCGAATATCAGTCGTCTAGTGTGTGACGTCACGACACTTACACGTACTATGAAATTATTCTTCCAAGCGCAACTTCAAAGTCCCATAACTTTTTCATTTCTAGAGATATTTATATGATTCTTCCACATTTTTGTTTCATTTTACTTAAATTTTTAGAATTAATCCTTAACAAAAAAATTAAAACTAGTCCATTATCTTGAACGATTTTTAAAATATGATCTCCAGTTTAAATCATTATAACCATGAAATTGTTCTAAAAAAGTGGCCTAAGTCAAACAGTACCTCAGATAAATTATGACAAGTGGGGTATTTCGAAATCAGAATTTCATGGACATTATGAGTATGATACGAAAATTGTACATTCCCTTTGGTATCGTGTTTCACCACTTTTAGACTAGCCTGTAGTTTCCAAAATACTTGAAGCTTATGCGCTGAGTGCTGTCGATTCCGTAAAAATTTGAATCATTCTCTTAGCCCAAAATTTACAAGAATTATCCACCAATCCAGCACTATTGACTCAGACTCACCGTGTATATTGGGGTGGAAAAAAAAATGAAAACTAAAGTTTTATTCAAAAAATCTTCTGGAGTGATTCCTTGACAAGGGAACTGCTATTAGTCCAGTCTTTCTAGTCAAAACTAGGTAGGAATCTCGGAATTTGAGATATCCAACTATGAACTCGTATTTGCTTTTGACATCCTAAAAGTTGTCACAAAGCCTTTTCGCTACTTATATTCGTAATCAATATTGCAGAAGGTTATATTCCTAAAAATTTGCTTTCTAACACGGCATATATAGATTATCATTTTATTGAGTTGTTCGGTAAAACGTTTCAAGTCCTGGACCAGACATTTATCTACCATTGTTGACCATGAACTATGGATTAAATTCACAACTTGACGCTTTTAGAAAAACTCACCGAAGGAAGCCATGTAAGCAAACAGTTGAGTTCACTCAAATTGGGTGTGATAAGAGAGAATAATTGTTTTAACATACCAACAATCCTAGAGAGGACTTCTGCTGGTCAGTTTATGATACTTTCTTGTTGACGTAAGATAATGGTATGTTTTTCATTGCGAACTTACCAATAAATCCTAGTCTGCAGAAGTCGAGTACGAACCATGGTTCTTTTCTCGCAATTTTCGTCAAAGCAAACTCCTTCATCTCCGTTACATAAGATGGCTTTGCTAGAATGTCGTCCTCCAGTTGAACATAGAATGTCCCTAAAACAAGAAACAGCTTTCATTATTTGATAATCCTAATGATTTTTAATTCACAAAATTCAATTAAATTTTCAATAGAAAATATATTTGAAAATATATTTGAGTATTTTTCATGAATATTTTTTACCATTTTTCATTTATTATATTCTTTGGCCCACTTTTGGATACCATGAGGTTAGAATGTTTTGAGGGTACGTTCATCCATGCGCCCTCAGATACCACAGAACTGTATAAAGGTATAACCAAGGGTTCTGAGGTACTCAGATCTCCTGACTTCTCGTTAATGCTTTTTTCATTTATTTTTAGAAATTCTGGATGAATTATTTATGATTCTGAGGCAATTAACATGAAATATTGCATAAAGCTTAAGGGTGATATTTTTTATGCAACATCTAGGTTTTTGTCGATATTACTCCTAAATTTTTTATGGTTCTGATGACGCTATCAACATGAATCTTGAAATTATTATTCGAAATATACGCGCAAACTCTTATTCCGATCGGATATGTATGGATTCAGCGAAATATGGGATCATTCTCTTTCAAAATTCTTCTTCAATTTTATACGGTTCCGATTATGCAATGATGATTATGATGCTTGAAATTGTGAGTTAATATCAACATTCAAAATCTCAACTTCGGCGGCTTTGTAGTCACATAAATATTAGGTATTTTTGTAATTAATAACTAAAAGCCCATATGTTTTTTTTTATAGGTTATAGTACTTACATAAAATATATACAAATTGAAAATAAAAAATGCTAAATGTAGCATATCTAAATGGATGGGTTATATTTTGGAGAATAATTCACATGTTAAGATAGATCCGATAGACAAAATATATATTTTTTTTGAACTGTTCATTGCATATTTACGATCTACTTGCACCAAAAATTAACCATCAGATACATTAGGAAAATCGCGGTCGGCAAAATGTTCAATTAAAGTTATTTGAAACCATCACATAATATAAATATGACAGTGGATCCAAGTAAATACTGATTTCACTTATTACTATACTATTTAATTATCTTCAAATATTGTATTGTCTTGGTCTTTATTTGATCGAAATTCATTTTAATTGAAATTAAATGGAAGTCATTCTATTTCCACTGCTTTATTATCTGAATAGCAATTATTTCGCTGAATAGTATCTTCTTCAAATTTCAGTAATTTAAAATGTGAAATCTGAAGAATCTACTATGGACCGAAATAACTGTTATTTAATTATAAGGTGAAGTAAGAAGGCATTCATTGTTTATGCATGAAAAACAAGACTTTAATGACCAAAGTTAAAATTTTGAAAGTTATATCCTTATGCCTCTCTCATAAATGCCCTCGTCCTTATTGGCCAAAAATTTAGTCAGGTGATTTTCACAAGCCTCTGTTGAATAGAATTTTTCACCAAGAGACATTGTTCGCCATGGACAGGAACATCACTTGATACTAGGTTCGGACTATAAGGAGTTGCATAAAAACCTATCCCAAATAAGATCCCGGAGATTTTGACGAGTCACTATCGATGTGTTTGGCGTAATCCTGATGGAACAGATTTCTTCCCGTATTGGCTTCTTCTTGAGACTAGCCCTAGATATGTAAACCGTTTCTTTTTTTTTGCAATTTTTATGTTTTGGACAATCGAAACATTGCTTATATGATGGTTGGACTTGACAACATCAATAATTTCAATAACTGAAAATAAATAAATATTCAATAACTAAAAATAAATAAATAACCATCGGCATTTTAATAATTCAATGACATTTCACTAAGTTCGACTTTTATCTTTCTTGGCGAACGTCCAAGGATGGAAATGATCACAATATGGCAAGAAGCGAAACACAGAATTGATTATACACGTCATCAAGGGTATATTCACTAATCAATACGCCGTTACTATGGAAAATTTACGGATTCTATTGGTTAATCAAAGCATGAGTTATATTAGTATATTATTCAACGAGCGGTAATGTAGGTCATAACTCACGCAGATCATCAAGTGAGTTATGGCCATTACCGCGAGTTGAATACTATACTTTATTTACGACTATGTCAATAAATACTAAGAAACGAGTACAGAGAAATAACTATAAGGAACGAAAAGTAAACATTTGTGTGCTTGTAGTTAGTCATTTCGCTTATTGATAAAATCAAGTGTATATTTTGACCAACCAGTAATAATTTTTGACTTTTTAGTTTCGGTGATTGACTTTTGAGAAATTACGTAATTTTAAATTCTCTATATTGATTCCATTATTCATGTTGAGTGTCCTTCTTAGCATGGAGTGGAACGTCCATAGAGCAATGCTTTATATTTTGTGTTAAGTTCACTAAAATATACCAAAAAACGTTCCCTGTAAACGATGGCTTAATGTTCTTACTGCTACACCAATCTTGAAAATTTTTGTAAACACCTTTATATTTCCGGGCGAGTAATTCTGTATGGTAACATTGGAAGCTTGTCTTCTGGAAATGTATATAATATTACATTTTCACTAACTGAATTAATCGTTTTCAGCTAAACATTCACAATAATTAGATATCAACTTGATTTTAAAACGTCAAAATTATTAAAAGTGACATTTCCTCGGACATTCCTCCCTTCAATAACAATAATGAAATGTTCCTTTTAGGCCAATCGAATAGAAGCAGATAAATATAGAAGCACAGATCCATCTTTTCCGATTTATTACGGTGAGTTATAATAGTGAGTTATTATAACTCCCGCTGTTTGTTAATAGATACTATTAATTGCTCAAAAGCAGTTGAATAATGAATATATAATTCAATAGGAGTAGATAAAAGTTATATAATCGAAGTTGTTACCTTTCGTTTCAATGGACGATCAAAGATACGCATCCAAGGCTAGTTTTCAGAGGGACACTGTTCAATAATAATAATAATAATATAAATTTATTTTCACAATCAAAGTACATTCCGAATAGAAAACAAGTCAAAGTACAAAAAGACCTTAAGGATGAAACAGAAAAAAAAAATTACAGAAGTAAGTCTCAAATATGGAGGTCGTTATCCAGGTACTCACTTATAGAGTACGGTTCAAGGTTCAGTAGTAGCTGTCGAGTAGCATTCTTAAACTCTCTGAAATCAGATAACGTTTGCAATTTTTTTGGTAGCTTATTGAAGAATTTGAGGCACATATATTCAACATTTTTTTGAGTTAACACAAGAGAGCACATGGGAAAATGGAAAGGAAAAATTCGTCGTCTATTATTCAGATTTCTATAGCCCTCGAAGTAGTGATCATATTTCTTCAGGAAAAGGATACATTTGAAGATATAAAGTCCCGTGGTTGTTAGGATTCCTTGGCTTTTGAAATGCCCTCGACAAGATGTTTTGGCGGATAAACCGAGCATGGTTCTCAAGGCTCTCTTCTGAATAACAAAAATTTTTATGATGTCAGAGCTATTGCCCCACATGATAATTCCATAAGACAGTACAGACTGAAAATTGGAAAAATACACTGTTTTGAGTAAATCATAGTCTGCTTGTTGTTTCAAAATTCGCAGTGTATAGAGAACAGAGTTTAATTTACTCCGTATGGAAATTATGTGTTCTGACCAACACAACTGATGGTCTAATATTATTCCCAGAAAATTGGTACTGGTAGATACGTTTATGGACTTTCCCATAAGTTCAATAACTTCTGGTTTTATGATTTTTGAATGCGATGTACCAAAAATCACACACTGCGTCTTAGCAGAATTTATGTAGAGTTGGTTTTGTAGACACCAATTTGAGACTGTGGAAAAAGATCTTCGGGCCACCTCGTAACTCTCAGCAATATTAGGTGCGGTGATCAGTAGGTTCGTGTCGTCTGCGTACATGTAGCACTCTTCGACGATTGGTGCGATGGAAGGAACATCCCGTTGAGCTTTTTCATGTGTCATAACGTTCTCCGGTAAGTCATTGATATAAATCAGAAAGAGGAGAGGCCCCATGATACTTCCCTGGGGAACACCAACCTCCAACAACTCATCAGATGACTCGTAGATAATTCCGTTTACCTCAATGGACACTCTTTGACGCCGGTTTTCTAAGTAACTCCTCATTAGATTTAACTGTTTGTCTCTTATTCCATATTGTTGTAGCTTACGAAGCAAATTATTATGTACCACGCAGTCGAAAGCTCTAGAAAAGTCGATGAACAGCCCCACCGGGACACCACCTCTCTCCACGGCTTGGAGAATTGAGCGCGTTAGTTCAAAGATCGCAGTTTCTGTACTCTTGGTCCTCAAAAACCCATGCTGATATTTCGAAAATATGTGAGACTTATGAAAAAATTCAAAAGTCTATCTACTAGTATTCTTTCAAATACTTTGGAGAAAGAAGTCAACAAACTTATCGGACGATAATTTTCAAGGTCTTCACTGTTTCCTTTCTTATAAAAAGGCTTCACCACTGCTATTTTCAGAGATTGTGGAAACACACCTTCTTTAAACGCCTTGTAAATTATATGAGCTAAGGGCTCCGCGATGATCCTGATGGATTTTTTTATGACAGTCATCGGTATTCCGTCATAGCCAAAGGAGCTTTTATTTTCCATTTTACTAACAGTTTTGATAACCTCTTCTGCAGAAATTTCGAACAGATAAAAGGATCGTAAGTTTTTACTAATCGGACGAATTTCTGAAACAGAAGTGAAATTAGTGGAACTCTGAGTTTTCAACGTCTTAGATATATCTATGAAATATTTGTTGAATGATTCAGAAAGATGTTGAGGATTGTCAGATGTTATATGTCCATTACTTTTAGTTTTGCGGCCAGTTATTTGGTTGATTAGATTCCAAACTGTTTTATTTTTATTTCTTGAATTTATTATTTGATCTCTGATAAAATTAGTCTTATTAATTTTGAGGCTTTTGTCATACAATTTCTTAGTTTCTCTATATAGACCTGAATATTCTTGGCGAAACAGAGACACTGTGTATAGATAGTCTAGTCGGTGTTTGATATTCATTATCTCTGGAGATCTATCAACATATCTTTTGTGGAAATTCTTAACTTTGATGTTAACAAGGGGAAAAGCTCTATCGAATATAGATACATATCTTTCGAAAAATCTATCCCAAAGATAATCCACATTATTATTGTTTTGAATAATTGAGTGATCGTTCCAATTTTCGGCAGAAAGCAATTCCAGGAACTTTTGCATAGTAAATTCATTGATCAATCGAATTTGTTTTGAGTTAATTTTAGAAGCAGTATCTGGAATTGTGAATGAAAATTGTTGGGAGGTGTGGTCAGACAAATGAGATTGGATTACAGCAGTTTCGTAGTCTTTCAAATTTGTGATTACATTATCAATGCAGGTTGAAGAAATTGGTGTTATACGAGTTGGTTCAAAAATAGTTAGACTGGCATTATAACCTTCCAGAAGTGAAATGAATTTTTGTGTTTCTAAATTACAAGAAAGTATATTGATATTAAAATCACCAGTGATAATATACTGACTATTTTCAGACGTGAGTTTTTGAAGAATTAAATTCATTCTTTCAAAGAATAAATCAATATCACACCTGGGATAAGTATTTGGTCTATAAATCGACAAAATCACGTAATTTTCTTTACGGATAGAAGCCTCAATAGCAGAACACTCAAAAACATAAGGCACACTCCACCTAACAAGATCTGCGCGCTCCTTGCAGACAAATTAATTTTTACAATAAATTGCGCATCCACCATGACTTCCAATCGCTCTGCAGTATTTAGATACTAATTTATATCCTGTCATATGGAGTACATCGAGTTCAGAGTAACTCTGCCAATGTTCTGTGACAGCTACGAAGCATGCGTTATGATTGTTTACAAACTGTTCTAACCTAAGTAAACAATTTCTTAAAGATTGAACATTTTGATGCAAAATTATGCATTTTGTATTGTATTCGGTATTTTGCCTCTGTTGAGACGGAATAAAAAATGATTCAGTCTACTACCTTCAGGCCATAGATCTGGACTTTTTAATGCTTCGAACTTATCAGCTGGAACCGTAATCTTGAAGGATGAGTACTCGCCAGGTCTTTTGGACTCCAACTTCTCGCATAAAATACCAGTGAAACCTTTTTTATTGAGATGTTTTATAATCATTTCGGATTTCAGTGTAGGATCCAATTTACAAACGTGTAAATATCCATATTTTGGAACACCTTTAATAGACATTTCTTCAGCTTTTCCACTTCCAACAATAGTTCTGTCACTACGTCTGGATTTTTTGTTTTTAACAAGAATAAATTCTTTCTCCTTTTCACCTGCTGACTCGATCACATTTGGAAAAGAACCTACATCCGTCTCCACTTGGATTGTAGTTTCCCTTGATTTCGAGGGCGGTTTGATATGTTGAGTTTGTTTATTAATTTTGACTTTAGAATCATCTCTTTTAGTTTTATTGTGTTTCACGCTACTATCCACACTTGATTTAATCACGGAAAATAAGGGTGGAACCTTGATATTGGAGTCTTCAATATATTTCAGAAGTTTGGTATTGACAGATCTTAGACTCAAAACTTCGTCATGAAGATTAGAAATTTCAGATTTTAAACTTTCGAACAAAGGTAAAAATAAACTTCTGAAGGACTTAGCATTTATATCTTCCATACTGCCGAGTGATTCATCGATAGGGAGTTTTCTCGCATCCGATAAACTTTTCTCAATGTTTTCTGTCTTTGAGGTTATGTCCAATGATGAACATTCAACACACAACCAAGATTTGATAGCTCCTGATTTCTTCATAGTTTCCAGTTTGTCAACGGTTATATCAACACACTGTGTATGAAAGAAGTGGGTACCATTATTAGAACATGGTATAGATTCGTCACAACGACTAATAGCTTTAAAACACTTGCTGCACGTAACGGCCATCTTGATAATCTTCTTGATCTTGATAAATCTTCAATAAAACAGTGACTAGAAAAACCTCCTACGGTAGCCTCAAAGACGAATCCCTTGAATTCGTTGTTTTGAACACATAAAAACCATTAACGATCCCACAGACTCACGCACGGCGTGTCTTCAAGTAACCAATTATCCTACATCGGAGTATGCCCGTGTGTGCGGTGCCTTAGGCGCCCAATCTACCCGCTTACCTAACACCGGGTTGATTCTGCAGGCAGGGCGGATGTAAATTGCGTTCGGCTTGTTTGCCGACACTATCAATTAAAAGGTCACGTCGAAGTGATTCCCTCTCAAAGTCCCATCATTTCCGACGTTGGCTCTGCACAGGCCGAGATAGGAATCGACGTGCGGGCGACGAGCACCCACCACCGGTTCATTTGCCCATTAAAAAGATTGTTTGCAAAAAGGGCGCCACTCGGGTTTCTGACGATCAAATATTTACACGATCAGCGAGAACGGCATGACGGTATCTGGGTTTTTCATAATCCGTTAGAACGTTTCAGGTGAAGGGGGCTGGCTGGTGGTAAATTATCAGCTGTGGCAGGGGTTTTGAGACTGAGGGTGTACCAGGTTTTTCACCATAATTTGACCCCCCTTTAACTTTGTTACTAAAAGAGGTACAAAAAAATAATGTTTTCCACAAAAGTTTCACGAAATCGACTAGTGTTTCAAAATGATTTCACAAAACTAAATATATCATGTCATACATGACTCATGTAGGGGGCCTTTCAAGAGTAATAACATCTTAACTATATATGGCCTTTACATCTACAGACTTCTTCTCTTTTTACCAAAACAGAACCATTATTTTGAGGAGTGCAAAAATAGAAATAATAGCCGAAAAATGAACCCTTATTTATTTCCACTTCATTCCTCTACTTTGCGAGAAAAGAACACGCATTATGCAGGTATAAAGTTACTTAATAAACTGCCAAATGAGATCCAGAAGATCATGGACTACAGGCTTTTCAAGAAAACAATATATGATCTCGTATTAAAGTGTGAACCATACAGTGTGCATGAATTTGAAATTTTCTGTAAAGATTATCACACATAGTAATTAATAATTTTTTTTTTATTGTGATTTTGACTTTTTTCATTCTTATTGTTGTACCTTAGTATATTGCAATAATTATTGAAAATAAATATATATTCTATTCTATTCTATACAGAGTGGGCAACATATTGATTGAAACTTCAATAGTTTCAAACTTCAAGAACCACCTGGCAAGCTAAGTAATCAGTTTTCAAGTGGAAGGCTGCGATAATTCAAAATGCCATTTTTTGAGTTATCTCATTGGAAATCACTAAAATGTCTAAAAACATGGTGTATGAACTCGTCAATTTTTGAATGCAATGACATTCGACCAAATTGAGAATATAATTTTTTTTTCGTGGATGCACCGCAATGTCATACATTAATTAAAACCCGATCCTGGCCAATCAAAAGCGAGGTGTAATCGAGTATGAACGTGCAAAGTCGTGAAACAAAACACAAAACGTTAACTAGAATGAATTCAAATATTTGAAATATAGAGAGAGTTTATTGGTGTTCTTACAATTTCAAGAATTGCTTACACAGGTCTCAACTATAATGAAAGATACATAGGTACAAAATGACACAAAACTCATAAAGAATAAATAAAAATCATCAATTGTTAATAGCGCTACCTACAGTTGACATAACGAAACTTAACTTATATTCTCAAAATTGGCAAAACAAAAACTAATCAGTCCATTCACCAGGTTTTAAGACATCTTTGCAACGACATACGACATACGTTTGTCATTGAATGAAACTATTCATCAAATAGGCACTACACAGAAGCAGAAAAATTTGTAATATTTCCACTTTATGTGAAGAACAATAAAAATAAGAAAGCTAAAAAGAGAGAATATATGGAGTTGCATCAAAATCATTCAATTCCAATTTAAAGTAGAAACGTTTGTCATATCGTTGCCAATGAGATAACTCAAAAAAAAGGCATTTCGAGTTATCACAGCCTATCACTTTAAAACTGATTACTGAGCATGCCAGGTACTTCTTAAAATTTGAAACTCTGTGGTACTCATGATAAGAGAGATACACCAAACATATGTTATATATTTGAAGTCAGAGGAAAAAGAACTAGTCAAATATAGAAAAATATACAGGGTGTTCTATTTGAAAAAATGAAGTTGCAATCAATATGTTGCCCACTCTGTATATATTTCGTTTTGTGAAATCATTTCAAAAAACACTATACGATTTTGTATGAAACACTTTTTTGTACCTTTTTTAGTAACAAAGTTAAAGGGGGGGGGGGTCAAATTATGGTGAAAAACCCGGTACCTACAAAGGTAATAGGGATGTTGCCTATATTCTGAAATTGCCCTTAATTTGTATATAAGCCCTAAATAAACACGGAGAAAATATTTTCATGGAAAATATAGAAAGTACCAATAAAAAATACGTAAATAAAAAAAGTTTTCAAAATTCCCGCTGAAACGCTCCATTCTGTCACGGTATTAGTTTATCTATGGTCACCACGGTCTGTCTACGGTCTGTCAAACTGAACTGATATCAGATGAAATTGACAGTCAAGTCGGTTTGTTTATATCATCTGACGTTCTAAACTGAATAGAACACTTTTATATTTGCATAATAAATCACTATGCTGATGAACATATGAAAAATCATACATCAACAATAAAATATATTTCAAACTCTTCGTTACTGTACGCAATCCAGAATTGACTTATGGATCTGCCATTAATGGGAATTATGAATCACAATCGATGGCTAACTCATCAGTTTTATGTTCCATTTTCAATTTAGCCAATATTTTCCATCGACAATGAAATACTCGCCTATTGTTTTCTCGACAATAATATATAGCCTGGTTGTGAATCTTTTGCAATTGCAATTGACGAATAATTTACTATTTAATTCGCAGTTTGACTAACTCATGAAATGAAATGATACCATTCCCTTCATTTCGTAATTTGAAATTCATAATATGTACTTTTTTTTGATTGATAAATATTGAATAAAATAATTACTTTTTTCTATAATTCATTCCATTCATGGAATTTCATTACCATAGGTAATGAGAAAATATATATAAACTATCAACTGATATATCATAATAAGTTTGTTCAATAACACTGAAAATTTATTCCGAGAATTCTATACAATATCCAACTGAATATAAATTAAAGGATGATGTGTTATCGATGAAAATCATCAATTATACATGTACATATTTGAAATGTGTTTCATCAATTGAACTATTTCAGATTGGAATACTCGATATACATTTAAATTAATTGGGGTTTTCATCAGATATTAACCAGTTCGATTAGAATTCTATTAATTTTAAACTGTAGCACAATTTACTCATGATATACTACTCGTTTTTTCCATTCAATAAAGAATCACAAAGCGATCGAATAATTCGAATTCTTTGAGTTTCAGAATCTGAAGAATATTCGAATTGAAAAAAAATAATGGTTATGCTATTCAGTCAAGAATTTTCAATTGAAATAAAAATTATTTGCCAAGAGATGTGGCATATTGCTTCCTCGCACACCACGGTCAGTTATGCTCGTTATCGTAACAGTATTATCTCCAGAAAAGTTTTAAGTAACGCACAATGCGGTCAATCCAGAAGAGCTGAAATACCAAATGTCATCAGAATAGGGGTTGCGTCATTTAATAAAATCAAATAAATTTAGGTTTTCCACATTGAAGGCCGTTTCTGGTATACTAAAATAGCATTTTCATTACCTTATTTCTCGAATTGAATTTAATAAAACTGATTTAAATTGTGTTAATTTTTATCGACTAGCACGTGACTGCGAAGGCCAATCAGGGCAATTCGACGTCATATTACTTAAACGTTTAGAACATAAACAAACCAATCTTATCTAGAACTAGTTTATCTATGGTTTAGATGATATAATCAAACCGACTTTACTGTCAATATCAGCTACTGGTATTAACCTCGTTCCTTCTGTCTATCAATTAATACTGAAATCGTCCCTCAAATACTCTTATTTATGAAAATAAGCGAATTCCTTCAACGACACCATACTAATTTGAATGACAATTCATTTGTTTGGATTCCGAACACTGACAGTAGAACCAAAAATGGCGGTGTGTGACGTCACACTAATAGAGCGTATTGTCGTATTCGTAGCTTTTGCTTATGTCTTATCATTTTTTTCAGAGTTTATACAATTTATTATGTTAAATAAACTCATATCTATCTATAAGGTGTGTGAATAAGTCTTTCCCGTTTTTTTTTCAAATTTTGAGCCTTCATTGTGAAAAAATGGTTACAAATGAATTATTGAAAGTATTGGCCATCGCTAGCTACAACTTCTCCCCATCTTTCTGGCAACATACGAATCCCGTTGCGAAAAAATTCGACCGGTTTGGCCTCTATCCAGTCATCCACCCATTTTTGGCTTCCTCGTAGGAATGGAAGTGCTGGTCAGCCAGACCATGCGTCATCGATCTGAAGAGATGGTAATCAGACGGAGCAATGTCTGGACTATACGGCGGGTGGGGTAGGACTTCCCATTTGAGCGTTTCTAAGTATGTTTTCACCGGATGTGCAACATGTGGGCGAGCATTGTCATGTTGCAAAATAACTTTGTCGTGCCTGTCGGAGTATTGTGGCCGTTTTTCTCGCAGTGCGCGGCTCAAACGCATCAATTGTCGTCGATAGACCTCGCCTGTGATCCTTTCATTCGGTTTCAGAAGCTCATAGTAAACCACACCTAGCTGGTCCCACCATATACAGAGCATGAGCTTGGCGCCATGAATATTTGGCTTGGCCGTCGATGATGATGCATGGCCGGGTAGTCCCCATGATTTTCTTCGCTTCTGATTATCGTAACGGATCCATTTTTCATCGCCAGTCACGATACGATGCAGAAAACCCTTTCTTTTATGTCGCTGAAGCAGCTGTTCGCAAGTGAAAAAACGCCGTTCGACGTCTCTCAGCTTCAGTTCGTACGGCACCCAATTTCCTTGCTTTTGGATCATTCCCATGGCTTTCAAACGCTTGGAAATGGTTGTTCGGTCAACTCCCAATGCTTCAGCAAGTTCTTCTTGCGTTTGACACGAATCTTCATCAAGCAAAGTCGCCAATTCTTGATCTTCAAAGATTGATATCTTCTAGGGTTGACATCAAAACGAACAGAATCCCTATAAATTGACTTTGCCTTCCCTCACGATAACGTTAATAGATTAATGAAGCCCATCACTTGAATTTATGACAGTTCATTTCCAAGAAAACGATCATTCCACATGGCAAGATGTGACGAAACTCAACATAAATTTATTAAAACTTTAGGCGAAGTATATACCGATCCACTTAGGCAATATGTCAACGATACAAACACCATTAAATTCCCGAACGTCTCCCCTTTATTGCATCCATCAAAATTAATACGGTCATGAAAGTAGAAAGCCCGAATTAATTCCAAATGAATTTGAATATTTTACCGGTAGCAGGCGAGGTGATCCTGGTAGACGTCGACCAGAATAGATTAGCCAACTTTCGTAAAGCTGGGTCAGTAAAATGGGAATTGACAAGAAAGGGTTGGAAATTTTTAATGCATCTTCATTAGTAGGCTAGTTGAACAATCTAATCTGACAATTACGGTTATTGTATCATCCTTAGAGAAGCTGTCGATTTCACACGAGAGTAGAGATTCACGGCTTGACTTGATATTCAAGCTACATGACTTGGCTTCACTTGAAATCAAGTCGAGTTCAAGTCAAGTAGTAGTTTTTCAATTTCATTTCAAATCAAGTATTTATTTATCGAGTACTTGATAAATAAAGTATATCAACCTACTTGATTTTTAGCAGTTTTATTGTGTAGTGTGCACATCAATTAAAAATTTATGTAATGAGAAGCAACCATGCAAAAAACACTTTCATTTATTTAACTCATTTTATAAAAGAACCAGAAATATCAATCAATATCACTATCAACTATTTCAAAATGGAAACAAAAATTAAATCACTATAAATTGCAACAAGAAAAATATGAAAATACGTTTTTTTTTAATATTAAGAAACCTCCAAGCTTTATTTTTGATTATATGATTAGGCTTTAAGGTTCTGCTAGCTTACCGTAAAACTAGCAGAACCCGCGCCATCTCCGAAATTTTTATAGCAAAATCATATATTTTCTCAACAGCCGTACGCATATGTTCAGTTCCTCTTATTTCCATCCAGCATTTTCACTCTTTGTTCGATGATCTGATTGGTGGCGTTGTCGCATTTGTTATGTAACAGGCCAATTGGAAAGTCCCCTATCTATCATAGTAAAACACATTTTTTTGACAAAATTCGATTTTATTATTCAACATAGCATAGCCTTTGAGGGCGATACAGCGATTTAGCGATCTTTCAACTTCTCGATACCATTTTTGTAGTACGATTTGTCTTTCGCTTCAAAATGGTCCTCAGTTTCAGCGATTACTTCTTCATTGGCGCTAAATTGCTTTCCAGCGAGCAATCTTTCGAGGTCTGAGAAAAGGAAAAAGTCGCTGGGGGCCAGATGTGGCGAATACGGTGGATGCAGAAGCAATTCGAAGCCCAATTCATGCAATTTTGCCATTGTTGATGGTCGGGCCCTTCTGGAGGTAATCAATGAATATTAAATCTTGCGCATCCCAGAATACTGATGCCATAACCTTGCCAGCTGACTGCCGTGTTTTTCCTTGCTTGGAATTCGGTTCATCGTGTGCAGTCCACTCAGCTGACTGTCGATTGGACTCCGAAGTGAAATGATGGAGTCATGTTTCATTCATTGTCACAAACCTACGCAAAAATTCAGGTTTATTGCACTTAAACAGCTTCAAACACTGCTCAGAATCATTAACACGTTGTTGCTTTTGATCGATTGTGAGCTCGCGTGGCACCCATTTTGCACACAGCTTTCTCATGTACAAATAATCGTGAATGATATGATGTACACGTTCAGATGATATCTTTACAATGTCTGCGATCTCGATCAACTTCACTTTACGGTCATTCAAAATTATTTTGTTAACTTTTTTGATTTTTTCGTCAGTCTTTTGGCCGTCCACTTCGTTCGCCGTCTTCGGTGCTCATTTCACCACGGTTAAACATAGCATACCAATGAATGATGGTTGATTTTCCTGTTGCAAACCCCAGAAATTCTTCATCAAGCCAAGATTTTGCTTCAACTATATTTTTTCCTTTCAAAAAGCATTTTATCAGCACACGAAATTCTTTTTTTTCAAATAACAAAAGTAGCTTCACTCGCAACGCAATATCTCACAAACAAATGGCCGGACTGCTGTCAAATTTTGACACGTATCGTTTGAAGGTTGGTACTAACTACAGTGACTTGATAAATCACTGTGGCGACAAGCGTAGTCTCGTTTTTGATTGACTGAGCCTAAATATGGTGGCTTTTTGTTTACATTTTCCATTTATCTGATTTTTGGGATTTATTCAAACTGTAAGGTCGATTTCATTAAGTCACTGTAGTATTCTTCAGTTAAATAAATTTCTTTTATATACAATCAAATATTATCAGACCCAATAATTTTGATTTTGACGTGTTTCTGTTCAGTTCAGTGAATTGTATTCTCAAGTTTTATGGTTCTATGTCCCAATTCGCCATTTCAGGCTCAATTTGAACTAATTGTTGCTACTATGTTTAATTAAGTCAATATAGTACTAACTTAACATCATATGGATTTAATACTAGCACTGCCATCTATGCATCAGACTAGGGACTTTTCAAATGGCCTAATATTATTTGAAGATTTTGGAGTGAGTAGTCTACTGACTTCACTTCGTTCTCAGGCTCTGATGAAAAAGTTCAATTATGAATGAAGCTAATAATTATAAGTGATAAATATACACACAACAAATTATGCGCTATAATTATTATTTCCTGCTGTCTCACAAAGTATAGATAAGCTGAGGTGGCATTTCAATGATCATATTACATCCCATGGTTTCTTGAATCCAGAAGTCCCTTGAATGTTGTTTGTTGCTTGAAATAATTCTTCGAATTTTTTAATGTTTTCTGTACAAATATATTCTTACAATTTCATCAGAACTAAGAACAGCATTGTCAGCATGACATGGCATATGACATTTTCAAATTAATGATCTGAATGAGATCTAATCAATATATAAAAGCAGTTTCATCATATTGAAAAATAGATTTATTTGTGAACAAATCACAATGATAAAACTGTTTTTATTGTAAAAGAACTGTGATGACGAGAGAAAGCGTATACAAGTAAATACTTCTACATCATGATTACGAGATGACCACACTGGATTTTTGATATTACAAAATTTAAAATTGAAAGGTTAGCATACTAGATTCTTCTCTAAAGGTAAATAAAAAAAAGAGTTGCATACAATGTTGAAAAGTTTGTTATATAGGTTAGTAGGAATAATGTTCAACAAGGTGGAAGCATAAATAGGCTCCATTGAGTAAATGATATTTTTACTTGGGTTATGATATTTCTTTGTGCAGGATTGTACACTTAATGTAATTTTCCAAGAAAAAGGACAAAAAGAAGAATGAGGAATAATCGTTTTCGTCGGAAATAGTATCAACTACACGAAGAACTCAGCTATTAACCCCATAATGGAACTCGTATACGATAAATTCCAAGGGAGAACAAATTAATAATGGTGTCACTCGATCAATATAAATCATCCCCGACGAACACCAAGGTCCACCAGAAAATTAATTAATTCTGCAAGTGGAGGTCAACGTAAAACGGACACTCGAAACTCCGAATGATAGCTGACCCTTCAGACGGTTGATAAATTGTTTCCATCAATTGATAAGACTTGTTGGACAGTAAAAATCCGGCATTAGGCCACCTCAGTTTTCGTTATTTACTGGGCTCGAGAGTAACAAATGATTTTACAGTTTATCTCGTCTGACACTCATATGAAGCGGCCCGATTCACATTCAGAGCACGATAAAATGAAAGGACGCAGAAAGAATAGAAGGGTTATGTGGTTGTTCGTTGGCAGATTGTTGGGACAAACGATGTATTCATTGTAGTTGATCCGGAATATTAGCCAATGAAATGCAATATAACTATTTTCAACGGAAATATATATCGGTGGAATAAATTAAATGATCAAAATAAAATTCGAAATTTTTGGCGTTTTAAAAATGATTGTATTTTCGATAAAAATGGTCGTATTTCAAATTAAAAAAAATTTTTTGAAGCTTGAAGTTTATAATTTAAAGATTTCATGATGAAAAAATTTTTTAAGTAACGTATACCGCTCAATCCTAATAATGAATACTCTATCTAAAATTTCTGAGAAATTTTGTCAGTTTTTATTTTTGGCCTACAGACTTGGAATTTTTTTTCTCTAATTCTGTGGTTATTCCGTTCATTCTTCCACATCTTGTAGAACAAAATCGTGCGAGAATATATCAGAAACGCACAGTTTTCATGGTTATATTTTATTATTCTATGTTGGTACTCCGAACTTTCCGCCACGGCTTCATCTGTCAAATCATCAATTTGCCTCAAAGAAATCAGTTCTGCCAACCAACATTTTTCAATGCAAAAATCACTAAAATATATTTATGGAAATTTTTCATTAATTTCAATGAAAATGCAATGAATTAGAGAAAATAATGTATAATACTCGTACAGAAGGCTCATTTTACCACTCGTTCATTCCAAAACTCGCCACTTCGTGGCTCGTTTTTGAATTTTGAACTCGTGGAAGAATATCAATGCCTTCTGCACTTGTATTATAAATAACTATTTCCAACTTAGCCACTATTAGGATGCGATAACTTGTTCATTCAGCTTCAATATCCTTTTTTCAAAATTTCTATGCGAACACTACTCGCTGAAATATCGAACTTTGAATTGAAAAGGACCTTTTTGTCTTTAACCATCAATATCTCACCAATCAATGATTGCACAGAAAATTGAAGGGATGTTTTGAAATCTTGAATGAATTCTCTACAAGAAGTAGTGATTGCATTTTCGGGAAAAAAATTTTTTCGTTTTCTACATTAATTTGAAAAGTGGATAAAAAACGGCTTTCGTAGGCTTTTTGGATAATCAAGCGCTGAATTGAAAATATCGAAAAAACCATCAATGTTGAGTAAGTGTTTTACAGTTCAATATCACCACAAAAATCCCAGAGAATACCAATACAATCCATGAGGCGGTTTTTCTGTTTCATTCGATCGAATTTTCAAAAAATTAAAGGATCACGACCTCTAACCATGTTAGGAAATCAAGAATCAGCCACTTTTTTTTGTTGGCCCAGTACCTAGAGTAAATATTGGCGAAGCTTATCCGAGAGAAGTTTTTTTCATATGGAATTTTTGATTTGTTTAGTATCTTTTTCTGAAGTTGAAGAAATTAAAAAAAAATTGTCGTTTTTCAATAAATTAGAATTAGAACCTTTACAATTCTCTTCACGCCACTTACATTTTTTCGGAAAGTTTCTAGGTGGCATCCCGTGTCAAATAAACGAAACGGAATTCTCAGTGAAAATTAGGATTTCCACCGAAAAGGTGCAATTTGGCTAGAGTGAGGATAGCAAGAACAATTATGTGATGGTTATTTTAAACCAATGAAGCAATTGATATAAGCATTATTTTACAGAAGACAAGGGATCAAAATATATTGCCGTCCAGAAACCAAAAGCATAGGGGAAGGTAGATTCGGCAACGGAAATGCAAAAAAACGATGAATTTGAAATTCGTCATTTTATAAGAGTTCGGCGCGAAATGGCGGAAGCGCATGGGTCCCTGAATTTCAATATCCCCGGGCCCGCAATTCCTGTCGACGGCTCTGAATATCTTGTCTATATTTGAGAAGTCGATCAAAATCATTTTCTTGGTAGAAAATTCATGAATCTGCGCTATTTAAAAATGAAAATATATTAGATGTCGGCTTATAGCGTTTTTCTTCGATGTCCGAACGCTAGACACCTTGTCCATATTTAAGTCACGACTGATATAGGTTAGCATAATAGAGGAAATTTTTGTTGGTACCTACTGGGTCAAGTGTTTTTTTTTATGAAAGATAGATTCCAGTAAATCATATCATGTTCAGTTTCCAAAATATTGTAGGACAAAAAAAGTTCGAAAAATTTCACATATTTCATAAATATATGTAAATTTATTAAAAAAAAAACTCAGGCGCAAGAAAGTATAAGGGGTAGGGAAAATAAATCTATTATTTTTGCATGAAGAACAAGGCGTCAATTACCATAGTTAGAATGATTCAATTTTGCACTGTTTCGTTCGATAACTACAGTTCCAAGTTAATAGTTGTGCCTTAGGGAAGCAGCTCTTCGTAGATAATTCCCTGCCAATCTCACTAAAGACGCAGCAAAACTTTCCTGGCCGTTTCGATGGCTCCCGCGTTTCGTCCACGACCGTTTTTGCTTGACGTTGTCGTAAATGATCCACTTTTGATCATCATTTACCAATCGTTTCAAAAATGGGGCGATATGGTTGTGATTTTACAGTGATTCGCAGTGGAAATTCGGTCCATGCGTTTTTTTGCCTTAACTCGCGTGGTCCCATACATCTAGCATCTTCTTGAGATAAGCCTTATGCACACGGTTTACTGTGCAATTTTTAGCTCTTGAGCGATCGAAACAGGACTCGACAATGTCCATGTTTTTTTCGATATTTTCGACAATTGGCTTCGACGAAACCAAAATTGCACGTGATTGGCTATTACAGTATCAGGTCCATAACCACTATTTACATTTTCAGCCGCCTGGCTTGTATTTTTGCCTTTAACTAAGAAAAACTATAAAATATAGTGTATTTTATTTTTGCTAGTGTCCATCTTCGTGGCGCGCTGAAACTCAACTGAGTCAACTAATCATAATTCTGTTAGAGGGTTTTGTAGTACGAAATGCCAATTTGATCTCGGCCATTTGCAAGACTCTCTCATTTCTTATTCGCTGTCTCCAGGAGATTTCGCATGAACTTCTAAGATCGTGTCTTTCCAATGCTATCTTCTACCTCTACAGGGTGTTCCAAATTCGATGCTCACTGAAGCCATCTCGAGAACTGGAGAGAAATATCTCCCCAATCTTTTTTTTTCCAAATATTATGATATCAGAAAGCAGATCATATAAGTATCTTGATTCGTTCTCGAGTTACAGGGCGTTACTGAATAATAACTGTTTCAAATATTTCGCTATAACTTAGTTTCTCTACGAAATATTTGAAAAATTAAATTTTTCAGTAATTTTTATGGTTTATATGATACTCATGACAGATCTTAGCATTTAATTACATTTTTAGATATATGGAGGAGAGTTCTTTAAATGGGACATCCTATATTTTTCAACACAGATTTTTAGCAGTAGATTTTTCGAAAAGCATCGAGTTATAGGTTTTTCTTAACTTCCTTCCGTTAGTTAGTTTTTCGATTTAATTTTTTTTATGGGACAAGTTATGTTTTTTTTTTTGTTTCTGGATTTCATTCATTATCAGCCTTTTTTCCGAGATTTCTTTGTGCCACCATAAAGTACAATCCCTTAAATCATTCGCGGCACTGTCTTCAGTAACCCTTTGATGAATTTTGTCAAATCGAATCACCTTGCATACACAATTCATAAAAAGAGTATTTTATCAATCGTATAAAGACATTAATCATACTCAATTTTCAGTGTGCCTGCAGCAGTGGTATACCAGGGTATATCCGAACATACATTTTTCAGCAGACACATTCATTTCGTCGTACACATGTACCCGAATCCAATTTTTTGGGTTGTCCTAAAGAGAATAACAACGGCCTTGTTTCAACGCGTATGCCGCTTTCATAACTACAAACAGGTGTTGATTAATGTGAAACTCCGAACGCACTCTTCTTCCTGCGGTTGTTATGTAGCCCTTTTGGCATTCATATCAACTTTTTCGAAAGTGACTATATGGTATATTATGATAAGATAAGATAATTTTATTGTGCTATTTACAACCAATCTACATGTTTGTTTACACTCGTCAAAATAAAATGAATATTAACATATGAACGAATCAAACAATGAGAAATATAGGAAAAAACTCATAAAATGGAGAGAACAAACATATAAATATTGTACAAATATATATACACATATAACATATAGGTACCGGGTTTTTCACCATAATTTGACCCCCCCTTTAACTTTGTTACTAAAAGAGGTACAAAAAATGTTTTCTACAAAAGTTTCACAAAACCGACTAGTGTTTTTCAAAGTGATTTCACAGAACGAAATATATACAGAGTGGGCAACATATTGATAGAAACTTCATTTTTTCAAATGGAATACCCTGTATATTTTTCCATATTTGACTAGCTCTTTTTCCCCTGATTTCAAATACAGTCCATTCAGGAATTATTGACATCGAAGCAGGCCGTGAACGTCTAGTCGCGGCATTATTTCTAGTTACAAAAATATCACTAAAAATTGCTATGGTTCATCATAGAAATAACCAGTTAATTATTTGCATCATTTTTGTATCCGAAAGATCCTGAATTTTCGGAATTACGATTATTACGAAGGGACGCATACAGTCATGATTTCATAAATTGAAATTCAGATTATATAACGTAAAAATATAGTGAAATGCTATCTCATTTCAATGGAGAGATAATAATAATAATAATAATAATAATAATAATAATAATAATAATAATAATAAAAACAGATATGGAAAACCTGCAACGCAAAATGAGAACCTTGATGACGAAAGCACACAAGCACCATCCGAAAAGTAGCATTGAGAGGACGACACTGCCGAGGAATAAAGGAGGCAGAGGTCTGCTAGACATCATGGAACTTGCCAATGGTCAAATTGAATGCCTACGAACATACTTCAAAGACAAATCAGGCACGTCAGAGATCTACAAAGTACTGTGTGAAGCAGACGAATCAACACCTTTGCAACTGCACAAGGAGCAATTGTCATACAACCACCAGACAATCCAAGAAAAAATGCAAAGATGGAGAGAAAAGCCCCTACATGGACGACATTTCAACGAGGTGAACCAGGATCATGTCGACATTGAAGCGTCGAACTATTGGCTCACATCAGGTGCGATGTATCCAGAAACGGAAGGATTTCTTTTAGCCATCCAAGATCAAGTGATCTCAACAAGAAATTACTGCAAGCATATCATAAAGGATCGAACTATTACTGACGATCGATGCCGTTATGGGTGTCCAACGAATGAGACAATCCAACATATCACGGGAGGATGTCAAATGTTTGCAGGAAATGAATATAAAGAGAGACACGATGCAGTAGGAAAGATTCTACACCAAGAAATGGCAACTAAATTAACACTAATTCATTCTGAAAAAGTGCCATACTACAAATACCGACCGGAAACCATCCTGGAAAACGAACGCTATAAACTGTACTGGGATCGTACAGTTTTGACTGATAAAACAGTCCCTCACAACAGGCCAGATATATTGCTAGTTGATAAACATCAAAAGGCAGCAATACTCATCGACGTAGCAATACCCAATAACAACAACATGCGTCAAAAAGAGGTCGAAAAAATTTCAAAATATAGGGACCTCGAATTTCAGATAAAGCGCCAGTGGGGAATGATATCAACGAGAACTATTCCAATTATCATCTCAACAACAGGAATAGTACCCAAAAATCTCAAGAGAAATATCAAGGAACTAGGTCTTAGTGAGTATATATGTAATATAATGCAAAAAGCTGTTCTTTTAGGTACTGCAAGGACGGTGAGAAAATTCCTAGGAAGCGAAGGACAGGTCCAAGGATCACGTGTGAGAGGACCAGAAGTTCGACGAGAACCAGGGGGACCACAACGACCGGACACGACCGAGCTCTGCCCTTCTGATATTTTAAATATCTGGGATTGAGTGAATGTTCCTCTTAGCGAGGAGTGAGAAGCCGACGGCGAGGAGAAATCCTACGCGTATAGGCAAAAGTCGAAATAATAATAATAAGGGGTAGCGGTAGGAAATCCCTAGCGATTCACCTATCAGGAGAGTTGAATCGACTCCTGCCCACCGCAGATTCCAGGAGCTCCCTGACCCGGGAAGCTGTAACCTGTCGAAGGGTCCCTGTCCAGGGTAACGGACGAAGCCGTGTGGAAAGCAGCTCAAGAATTCTCCCACCGTAGCTCTGCGGATCGTAAAAAGCGATCAAAGGCCGTCTCCCCCACGACACGGAGGAACCCATGAATGATGGTGAATTTAAGGAATCGAAATATAGAGCCGCTGCCTGAGGTTCGTCAGGGCGTGTCTGGAGCCGGCGCTGGACATGACAGTATGCGGGACGTCGGTGACAGAGTGCTAAGGAGACGGGCGTCTGTCGAACAAAATGCTACGCCTCCACAATCTCAACATTCTAGGAGAAGAATAACACGAGTTTCTCCGACCGCTGAAGGTGCTGCGCAGGATCCCCAACCAGCACTCACCCAAGCAGGTCTACCAAGAAGACGCATGAAATGGACAAGTTCGATAAATGAAACGATCATGCGCATATACTATGAAGTAACTAATATGGAAGAGGATAAAATAGGCTACCGGCAAAAGCTGTTTGCAGAATTCCACAGAAACTATCCCGAACTTCAAGTTTCTGAACAAAGAGTAGCCGACCAATACCGGGTCATATTGAGAAATAAACTTGTACCCGATGAGAGACTTAACACCATAAAAAATGAAGTCCAACTGAGGCTACAGAATAGGAACCTCACTAACAACGAAGTGACAATTGAAGAAAACTACGATTGTGCTGAAAACCAACACAACATCAATGCACAAATTAATACTGAGGAACAAAACAGCGGAGATTTGCCACTAGTAAGAGATGAGCAATGGCGGAATATACAAACTGCGACTATGGAAAACCGAGAAGAAAGTCGAAGAGATCTATTAGAGCAATTATCTGTTACAATGAATAGATATTTCATAGAATTCGAGGGTACTGATCCTCTTAAACGACCAATTCTTCCTAGACTGAAGACATCGAAAAAACTATCACATATTCTGCACATAATGAACAAAGAGATAATTCCACCGTTTTTTTCGAATGACCAAAACCTAGAGTCATTGCATTTAATTACCTACTGTGCAGCCTCTACAATATCAGCAGTGCTCGGTGTGAAGCCAAAACCTAGAAGTGAGCAACCAGCACAGAAAAAACAGCATAACAAACCACATTGGCAAAATAGGCTAGAAGCAAAAGTACATAGCCTCCGACAAGATATAGGAAGGTTAACACAATTTGAAAAAGGTTCTCCGTCGAGAAAACTACAGAAAATAGTGGATGCAATTATGGATCGCCATAGGCGACATGCAAACTACGACGCCAACAATGAAAGTGCTCAAGAAACTCTAGATACACTCAAACAAAAATTAAGTGTATACTCTGAACGACTGAGAAGATACAATGAGAGCTATAAACGAAAACATGAAAATATGATTTTTGAAAACTCCGAAAAGAACTTTTATAGAATGCTTAATGAACAAACGTCAACTAAATTAGTGAGTCCTCCAAGCGCCGAAGATATGGAGAGTTTTTGGACCGATCAACTGTCAACACCAACTCCTTTTAACTCCAAAGCATTTTGGATAAGAAGAGAGGAGAAATCATGTGAGACCATAGAAAGTATGCCACATAGTGTAATAACGTCTGAAGAACTACAGGAAATATTGAAGAACACTCACAATTGGAAATCTCCAGGCCCAGATGGAATTCACAACTTCTGGTTGAAGAAGTTTTGGTGTCTGCACGGCAGGCTAGTCGAATATATAAATAACATAATACATAATCCAACAGAAATGCCAACATTTTTAACAACAGGTATCACTTACCTAATACCGAAGGATTTTCAAAACACTATGGATCCATCAAAATATAGACCTATAACATGCCTACCAACAATATACAAAATCATCACATCATGTTTAGCATCTCGTATCTACAAACATTGCGAGAAAAATAAAATAATAACAACACAGCAGAAAGGATGTTCCAAGAATGCACAAGGATCGAAGGAACAGCTGGTAATAGATTCCATCATATGCAACCAAGCCTTCAAGAAACATAGAAACCTTTTCATGACTTATTTTGATTATAAGAAGGCTTTCGACTCACTTCCACATGGCTGGCTGAAGAAAATTTTGGAGATATACAAGATCGATCCAATTATAACCAATTTTCTAAAGCTTGCAATGGACAATTGGAAAACGAACATCGAGCTATCCACGGCAAACATAAAAACCAAACTGATTCCAATTAAGAAGGGAATTTTCCAAGGTGACTCCTTGAGCCCTTTATGGTTCTGCTTGGCGCTGAACCCACTCTCTAAACAGCTAAACGCTACTGAAAAGGGTTTCAACATTAAAGGAAATAATAATACCACCACCCTTAATCATTTGCTGTACATGGATGATTTGAAACTGATAACAGGCAATAAGAACCACCTAGAAATTATGGTCAAACTAGTGGAACATTTTTCGAAAGATGTAGGTATGGAATTCGGATTGGACAAATGTCGTACTCTCAGCGTAGTGAGAGGAAGAATACAAGATGAACCGATCACTCTCGCAAATGGACAGCAAATAGAATCAATGAAGTCGGATGATCTTTATAAATATCTTGGAATGAAACAGAATCGACGAATCAACCACCAAAGAATGAAGCAAGACTTAACGACTGAGTTCATTAGGAGAACCAAAAAAATCTTAAAAACAAACCTCAACAGCAGGAACATGACGAGAGCCATCAACACATATGCATGTTCAATTCTAACATACTCATTCGGTATAGTTCCATGGAGCAAAACAGACATCGAAAACTTGCAACGTAAAATGAGAACGTTGATGACAAAAGCAAACAAGCACCATCCGAAAAGCAGCATTGAGAGGACTACACTGCCGAGAAATAAAGGAGGCAGGGGTCTTACGGACATCATGGAACTTGCTAGTGGGCAGATAGAAAGCCTACGGGAATACTTCAGAGATCAAGCAAGTACATCAGAGTTCTACAAAATACTGTGTGAAGCAGACGAATCTACACCTTTACAACTTCACAAGGAGCAATTTTCATACAACCACCAGACAAACCAAGAAAAACTGGATAGATGGAGAGAGAAGCCCCTGCATGGAAGACATTTCAACGAGGTGAACCAGGATCATGTCGACATTGAAGCGTCGAACTATTGGCTCACATCAGGTGCAATGTACCCAGAAACAGAAGGTTTTCTTTTAGCCATCCAAGATCAAGTGATCTCAACTAGAAATTACTGCAGGCATATCATAAAGGATCGAACTATTACCGACGATCGATGCCGATATGGGTGTCCAACAAATGAGACAATACAACATATCACGGGTGGATGTCAGATGTTTGCAGGAAATGAATATAAAGAGAGACACGATGCAGTAGGGAAGATATTACACCAAGAAATGGCAACTAAATTAACACTAATTCAATCTGAAAAAGTACCATACTACAAGTACCGACCGGAGACCATCCTGGAAAACGAACGCTATAAACTGTACTGGGATCGTACAGTTTTGACTGATAAAACAGTCCCTCACAACAGGCCAGATATATTGCTAGTTGATAAACATCAAAAGGCAGCTATACTCATCGACGTAGCAATACCTAATAACAACAACATGCGTCAAAAAGAGGTCGAAAAAATTTCAAAATATAGGGACCTCGAATTTCAGATAAAGCGCCAGTGGGGAATGATATCAACGAGAACTATTCCAATTATCATCTCAACAACAGGAATAGTACCCAAAAATCTCAAGAGAAATATCAAGCAACTAGGGCTTAGTGAGTATATATGTAATGTAATGCAAAAAGCTGTTCTTTTAGGTACTGCAAGGACGGTGAGAAAATTCCTAGGAAGCGAAGGACAGGTCCAAGGATCGCGTGTAAGAGGACCAGAAGTCCGACGACAACCAGGGGGACCACAAGGACCGGACACGACCGAGCTCTACCCTTCTGATATTTTAAATATCTGGGATTGAGTGAATGTTCCTCTTAGCGAGGAGTGAGAAGCCGACGGCGAGGAGAAATCCTACGCGTATAGGCAAAAGTCGGATAATAATAATAATCCCATGGGAGGTGCTTAGGGTGAATAATAATAATAATAATAATAATAATAGGGTAGCGGTAGGTGAATCTCTAGCGATTCACCTATCAGGAGAGTTGAATCGACTCCTGCCCACCGCAGATTCCAGGAGCTCTCTGACCCGGGAAGCTGAAACCTGTCGAAGGGTCCCTGTCCAGGGTAACGGACGAAGCCGTGTGGAAAGCAGCTCAAGAATTCTCCCACCGTAGCTCTGCGGATCGTAAAAAGCGATCAAAGGCCGTCTCCCCCACGACACGGAGGAACCCATGAATGATGGTGAATTTAAGGAATAGGAATATAGAGCCGCTGCCTGAGGTTCGTCAGGGCGTGTCTGGAGCCGGCGCTGGACATGACAGTATGCGGGACGTCGGTGACAGAGTGCTAAGGAGACGGGCGTCTGTCGAACAAAATGCTACGCCTCCACAATCTCAACATTCTAGGAGAAGAATAACACGAGTTTCTCCGACCGCTGAAGGTGCTGCGCAGGATCCCCAACCAGCACTCACCCAAGCAGGTCTACCAAGAAGACGCATGAAATGGACAAGTTCGATAAATGAAACGATCATGCGCATATATTATGAAGTGACTAATATGGAAGAGGATAAAATAGGCTACCGTCAAAAATTATTTGCAGAATTCCACAGAAACTATCCCGAACTTCAAGTTTCTGAGCAAAGAGTAGCCGACCAATACCGGGTCATATTGAGAAATAAACTTGTACCCGATGAGAAACTTAACACCATAAAAAATGAAGTCCAACTGAGGCTACAGAATAGGAACCTCACTAACAACGAAACGACAATTGAAGAAAACTACGATTGTGCTGAAAACCAACACAACATCAATGCACAAATGAACTCTGAGGAACAAAACAACGCAGATGTGTTAGCAATAAGTGATGCTCAACGACGGAATATATATGCTGCACCCGTCGTAAATCCAGAAGAAGACCAAAGAGAACTACTGGAGCGATTATTTGCCACAATGAATAGATGCGTTATAGATTTTGAGGGCACAGATCCATTGAGACGACCGACTCTGCCAAGATTGAGGACATCTAAAAAACTATCTCATCTTCTGGTCATGACCAACAAGGAGATTATACCCAAATATCTTTCTGACTACCATGATCTCGAATCATTACACCTCATCATATACTGTGCAGCATTTTCAATAGCAACAGTGCTAGGTGTGAAGCCAAAACCTAAAAGTCAGCAACCAGCCAGAGAAAAACAACAAAATAAACCACATTGGCAAAAAAGGCTAGAAGACAAAGTTCATAGCATCCGCCAAGAAATTGGGAGGCTCACCCAATTTGCAAAAGGTTCGCCGTCTAGAAGATTACAAAAAATGGTGCATATATTAATGGATCGTCACCGGCAACATACAACGTATGATCCAAACAATGAAAATGCTCAACAAATTTTAGACACACTGAAACAAAAACTTAGTGTGTACTCCGAAAGACTCAGAAGATACAATGAGAGCTATAGAAGAAAACATGATAATATGATTTTTGAAAATTCCGAAAGAAAATTTTATAGAATGTTAAACAATAATATGTCAGCAACACCAGGAAGTTATCCAACCGTCGAGGATATTGAGAATTTTTGGACAGATCAACTGGCTACACCAACCACCTACAACTCCCAGGCTGATTGGATAAGAAATGAAGAGAAATCCTGTGAGACAATGGAACAAATGCCGCATAACGCAGTTTCTATAGAAGAATTCCATGAAATATTGAAAAACACACACAATTGGAAATCACCCGGCCCAGATGGAATCCACAACTTTTGGTTGAAAAAATTTTGGTGTATACACGGCAGGCTAGTTGAAACCATAAATGATGTTATAAGTAATCCAACGGAAATGCCCAAATTTTTAACAACAGGGACCACTTACCTCTTACCAAAGGATATGCAACACACAGCGGATCCATCAAAATACAGACCAATTACATGTCTACCAACAATATATAAAATCATCACATCATGTATAGCATCTCGTATCTACAAACATTGCGAGACAAATAATATAATGACAGCACAGCAGAAAGGATGTTCCAAGAATGCACTAGGATCGAAGGAACTGCTGATAATAGATTCCATCATATGCAACCAAGCCTTCAAAAAACACAGAAATCTTTTTATGACATATTTTGACTATAAGAAGGCTTTCGACTCTATTCCACATGGGTGGCTGACAAAAATTTTGGAAATATACAAGATCGATCCAATTACAATAAACTTTCTCAAGTATGCAATGTGCAACTGGAGAACGAATATCGAACTCTCTACAGCGAACATAACTACTAAAGATATTCCAATAAAAAGGGGAATTTTCCAAGGAGATTCGTTGAGTCCCTTATGGTTCTGCTTGGCGCTGAACCCCCTTTCTAAACAACTGAATGCTACTGAAAAAGGTTTCAATGTGAAAGGAAACAGAAATAATATTGCACTCAATCATTTGCTATACATGGATGACCTCAAACTTATAACAGGCAACAAAAACCACTTGCAAATTATGGTCAAACTGGTGGAAAATTTTTCGGAAGACGTGGGGATGAAATTCGGATTGGACAAGTGTCGTACTATTAGCGTAGTGCGTGGAAAAATCCAAGATGAACCGATAGCTCTCTCCAATGGACAGGAGATAGAAGCAATGAAATCGGACGATCTTTATAAATACCTAGGAATGAAACAAAACCGACGAATAAACCATCAAAGAATGAAGGAAGACTTAACAACTGAGTTCATTAGGAGAATCAACAAAATTTTGAAAACAAACCTCAACAGCAAGAACATGACGAGAGCTATCAATACATATGCATGTTCAATTCTTACATACTCTTTCGGTATCATTCCATGGACCAAAACAGATATGGAAAACCTGCAACGCAAAATGAGAACCTTGATGACGAAAGCTTACAAGCACCATCCGAAAAGTAGCATTGAGAGGACGACACTGCCGAGGAATAAAGGAGGCAGAGGTCTGCTAGACATCATGGAACTTGCCCATGGTCAAATTGAATGCCTACGAACATACTTCAAAGACAAATCAGGCACGTCAGAGATCTACAAAGTACTGTGTGAAGCAGACGAATCAACACCTTTACAACTGCACAAGAAGCAATTGTCATACAACCACCAGACAATCCAAGAAAAACTGCAAAGATGGAGAGAAAAGCCCCTACATGGACGACATTTCAACGAGGTGAACCAGGATCATGTCGACATTGAAGCGTCGAACTATTGGCTCACATCAGGTGCGATGTATCCAGAAACGGAAGGATTTCTTTTAGCCATCCAAGATCAAGTGATCTCAACAAAAAATTACTGCAAACATATCATAAAGGATCGAACTATTACTGACGATCGATGCCGTTATGGTTGTCCAACGAACGAGACAATCCAACATATCACGGGAGGATGTCAAATGTTTGCAGGAAATGAATATAAAGAGAGACACGATGCAGTAGGAAAGATACTACACCAAGAAATGGCAACTAAATTAACACTAATTAATTCTGAAAAAGTGCCATACTACAAGTACCGACCGGAAACCATCCTGGAAAACGAACGCTATAAACTGTACTGGGATCGTACAGTTTTGACTGATAAAACAGTCCCTCACAACAGGCCAGATATATTGCTAGTTGATAAACAACAAAAGGCAGCAATACTCATCGACGTAGCAATACCTAATAACAACAACATGCGTCAAAAAGAGGTCGAAAAAATTTCAAAATATAGGGACCTCGAATTTCAGATAAAGCGCCAGTGGGGAATGATATCAACGAGAACTATTCCAATTATCATCTCAACAACAGGAATAGTACCCAAAAATCTCAAGAGAAATATCAAGCAACTAGGACTTAGTGAGTATATATGTAATATAATGCAAAAAGCTGTTCTTTTAGGTACTGCAAGGACGGTGAGAAAATTCCTAGGAAGCGAAGGACAGGTCCAAGGATCGCGTGTAAGAGGACCAGAAGTTCGACGAGAACCAGGGGGACCACAAGGACCGGACACGACCGAGCTCAGCCCTTCTGATATTTTAAATATCTGGGATTGAGTGAATGTTCCTCTTAGCGAGGAGTGAGAAGCCGACGGCGAGGAAAAATCCTACGCGTATAGGCAAAAGTCGGATAATAATAATATCCTTTATTTGATCAAATATCAACAGATGTAGATCACGTCAATACATATCAATACATATGAACACTATAATGAAACAAAATCCCTTTCACTTAAAAAATCCTTAACATTATAATAACATTTACTAACCAAAAACATTTTTAATCTTTTTCTTTGAATTGCAATAGGCATGCATTTAAAATTTTGAGGAAATTTATTCCATACTGTGATTATAAAATATACAGCATTCCTTTGAATATAACTAAAATTTGTTTTTTCTCTACTAAGATAATTTTTTCCTCTGGTATTGTATTCATGACTTAACAGTAATTCTTTAAAATCATTGAAGTTGTTGCTTACATACATAACACATTCATAAATAAACAGACTGTACAATGTTATTACCAATAAATATATTTCTACAGCTCTCATTGTATTTCATTTTGAAGATAGTTCTCAAGCATCTCTTCTGCATTATGAATATTCTCTCAGCCTCAACAGAATTACCCCAGAAAATTATTCCGTACCTGAGCTTGGACTGAACATAGGCATAATAAGCTGTCAGGGCCGCCTCTTCACTAATTGTATTGGTCAATATCCTCAAAGCATAGCAATATCTTGCAATACCTGTAGACAGATTTTCAATTTGTGTTTTCCAACTCAAATCCCCATCGATATATATCCCCAGGAAAGGTACTGCATCCTCTGTCTTGATCGTTTTACCATGGTATGTCAAGCTTATGGCATCTTTATTTCTTTCCCTAAAGACAAGCAATTTTGTTTTGTCGATGTTTATTACCAATTCATTTCTTTCAAACCATTCTTCAAGATTTTTCAAGTCACATTCAAGCTGATCCTTGCATTCAGTCACAGTCTTACTAGACAAAATCATTGACACATCATCAGCAAACATAACCATATCATTGGATGTTACATGAATTAAATCATTGGTATAGATTATATAGAGTAGAGGACCCAATATTGAGCCTTGTGGTACACCTCTCTCAACATGTAAGGGATCTGATATTACCTGTTTGCCATTTTTTCCTCTCTCTGTGGTTCTTTGAGTTCTTCTTGTTAAATATGATCTGAAGAGATCTAGTGCAACTCCTCTTATTCCATATTTTTCAATCTCCTCTAGTAGGATGTTATGATTCACACTGTCAAATGATTTTGTCAAATCAAGGCAAAGAGCTGCTGTCACTTGATTTTTATTCAATGATTTTATGATGGAATTTAGTGCCTGATACATTGCATTTATTGTAGATTTTCCCTGCCTGAAACCACATTGCTGCTTAACCAAGATGTTATTTATTTCAAAAAAATGTAAGACCTTATCAAAGATTATTCTCTCGAAAATCTTGTTGATATTAGATAATATTGATATAGGGCGATAGTTGTCATAGATGTTCTTATTTCCCTTCTTGTGAATTGGTTTAACCAGAGCTTCTTTGAGTGCTTGTGGATATTCACCTCCTTGCAATATTCGATTGATTATATGAGTTAAGGGTTTAACAAGTATTGATGCACAGGTTTTTAATAGGTCAACAGGTATCTTATCATATCCGACTGTTTTCTTATTTTTTAAGCGCCTCATATAACCTAGCATTTCCTCTTCCAATACTGGCCCCAGAAAAATGCTACTATCGATTGGTTTAACAGTCTCTGTGTCCGTCTTATTGCTCATATTAGGTCTTGGAGCAGACTTCAGAAAGAAAGCGTTCATCTCGTTTAATAAATCTTCCTCTGATTTTTCTGGAAACACCTTGAATAATGATTTGTCTTTATCTCTTTCATTTTTGGTTGTCTTATTTATCAATGTCCAAGTGGCTTTGGTCTTATTCTCAGAATTTGCAAAGAATGTCATTTCTGCATTTTTTTTGGATTGTCTAACTACTTGCTTCAATATATTTGAGTATTTCTTGTAAAACTCCTGTGATATTAAACCGTCCAACATTTTTTCATAAAGATCTCTTTTATGTTTACTTGACTTCTTTATTCCCGAAGTGATCCACATCCTTTTGAGTCCTTTTTTTAGGTTGCATTTTTTCAATGGAAATATTTGGTTAATTCTTGACTTCAATGTATCAAAGAAATGTTCATAGGCTCTATTTGGATTTATCTGCAACATAACGTTGTCCCAGGTGCACTCTTGAAGACTATAAAAGAAATCTTGGAGCTTTGATTTTGTGAAGAATCTTTTTTCAATGATCTCTTTCACGTTTTGTTCTATTGGTGTTACGGTCTCCACTGTTATGTGCTGACCCATATGATCTGTTAAGGCCGATATGAGGTTTTTATTATTTCTAAATTTGGTTGCATTTATGAATATATTGTCAATTAGAGATTTTGTTGTTTCTGTTATTCTAGTTGGCTCGAAAATTGTTTGTTCGTAGTTGAAAGATGTTAAGAGGTCTAGAAATTCCGCCTTTGAGCAGTCATCATTCAACAGGTTAATGTTGAAGTCACCACATACTACCACATCATAGTTGACAAAATTACAATGCACTGTATCAAGCACTTCTTCAAATGTGGTCATAAAGGTTGATAAGTTTCCCAGGCCAGTTCGGTAGATAGACATGACAACCAGCTTTCTTATTTTACTCATGATGCATGATATTTCAATCTCACATTCCACACTCATACCTTTTATGAATGGTACATCTTCAAAATCCTGAAGAGTATCCCTCACCAAAATACATGAACCCCCATGCACAGACGTCACCCTCGAGCAACATGACACAACGTGATAATGTTCTATTTTAAAAAAATGCTCTTCTTCCTTACTGAGCCAGTGCTCAGTCAAACACACAAGGTCTGGGGTTTCTTCAAGTGATTTTATAAATATTTCCAGTTCAAGAATTTTATTTCTGACACATTGTATATTTTGATGTATTATATTTATGCTTCCATTCAATTCTCGTTGAGATATCGTCTTATATGGAGAAAATGGTTTAAACTAATGCCTTTTTCCCACTTACTAGGATCCATGATTGTTTCTTTCGATTCAATTGGTACGTATAACTTGAAAGAGCTTTTATATGAGTCCTTCCTTGTTTTCATAGCTTCACATTTGATTTCAATTTTAAATATTTCCATTATGTATTTTTTGAGTTCTTCTGGATTGGTTTTTGGTTTCAGACCAGTTATGAATAGGCAGCTCAATTGTTTTGCAGCTAATGAATTAGTTGTTTCTATTACACCTTTTATAGGTTGCGGTCTTTGAAATCGTGGTATATTTTTTTTCCTGCGATATTCTACCTTTTTCCAATCACCGTCTTGATCCATTCTCGTTTTATTCATTATATTCATCTCGCATACCTCTTCACTTGTTGCGGAATTGAATGATCTTAATCTTAATCTTCTGTTATTTATTTGTTGTTGTTGAACTCGTTTTTTGAGGTTACTTGTTTTATCTATGTTCTGTGACACCGTCTTATCCGACGTTGATATTGTGCGTGAAGTACTTTCGTTTGACAGAGGTGGTTCTATGCGTACCTGTGGAAGTTCATTTGTTACCATTGAAGGTTTCTTCATCATCCGTAGATTTCTGTAATCATCAGGTACAGTGGTGTTTGCTTGGATATGATGCTTTCCAACCGGTGCTATAGGTGGCGCACCAGTTCCCAAATTAAGTTTTGATTTCATGTCATTTATTTTTTCTGAGAGCAAAAAATTGTTTTGATGCAGAATTGAGTTCTTGTCCTGTATTTCATGTATCAATTGCTTCAAGTACAAGTTTTCCATTTCCAATTTTGAAATTTTAGCATCGCTCACCCAGGTTTCGTGAATATTCACGTCTTCCTTTTCATCAACATTTGTCTCATCTTGTTGACAGCATATTATCACTGTATCACTTTTGTATATTATATTTTTCATCCTTTTAACACATCCTTCATGGTAAAAAGTATCACAATTCTTGCAAACCAACACTTTACATGGTCTTGAGCAACATTTGAAAAATTTTTTTGAAATCGATTCGCTACAATTCGACATTTCATCGCCATCGCATTTTCTAACGTCTACATCACTCGACGCCATCTTACATTATTCTATTCATTTAAGAGTCGCCCATGAAAGATCCCATTGAAGATCATTAAAATATGCATTTTCCTTTTCACCAAAGGCTCTTCAAAAATTGTTGCATTACTGATGGACACTGGATACCAACTTGCTTGCAAAATTCTTATCAAATAACTCTTATGGATCATTTTAACTGTGGTGTCTAAACTGGTGAAGAAAACAGAAAAAACTGGTTGATAAATTTAAATAGTGTAGCTTAGTGAATGGAAGAGCCATATCATAATAAGACAGAAATAAAATTCAAAGAATCCATTTAGTATATGAAAAATTTTGACATCACAGTTACAGTTGTACTTAAACTTTCAAAATTGGAACCAATTTATCAGCCGATGTGTAAATTACTTTCTAAAGTCACTATTTATTGAAACTGTTCATGACATGAATGATTGATTAAACTTGTATGAAAAATATAGGTACTATTTGTACTCGAGTTTTCTGTTTTTTATTGAAATGCTTTTATACTAGTTTCTATTAAATTACATAAATTATTTTGCCCATAACAGCTTTAACTCACTCACTAAAAGCATTTTTGCATGAAATTATTTTTAATTTGTGAAATTTTATTGCATTCTATTATTATCTTCAAGTGGGTAAGAGGTGAAGAAGTTCTTGAAGCTACTCTACTGAATATATTTTTCGATTGAATACTCAGTAAAAATTCTATAAAGCAATTGGAATTTATTAGATTTTTGGATTACTCATTGAAGAACAAAAAACAGGAATAACAATACTTAATTTCAATATAGAATATAAATGAACTATGGATGCAATGCCTAGACTTTGTTTAGCAATCAATAAAATAATTCTCTCTTCATAGATTTATATAATCCTCATGATCACCACTGTCAAAAAAAACATCCAAGTAAAAATCCAAATATCCAGCATTCAAAATAGTGCTCCTTCTACTTTTACCCTTGAATATAATTGAAAAACATTTTATTTTCTTTCTAGAGTCCACTGTTGAATAAATAACCAAGTTTCCACCAGATAAATGAATTTCACATTTTGTTGCAAATATTCTCTGTATTCACCATAAAATCGTACTCAACTTCTTATATTTTTCTGTTTATCAATAAGAATTTTCCTTTTATTAACTGTTTTGAACTTGTAACCAATTAAGTTTATGTAATGTTGTCTTTGATTGATTAAAATCCAGATGCTTTTTGCTCAAATTTCATCCAGGCTGATATATTGGTTGCTTTTGGCTCGGCTTTTGGTAACGATCAAATCATTCAATGATTCTTTGAAGGTGAAATCGTATTCCACAGGTTTTCTTCCACTAATAATCCAGGTTGTAATGACTTGCCTTCTTTTTTTTTCAAACAGTACTGTGAGAAATACTCAAATAAACTAATCAATGTGTGTTTGAAATTGATACAACTTTTAAGTTTCAAAATTTCTTTGATCAAAACCAATAACACAAACAAACTGAAATCTAACCTCCTGTCAATGACATTTCAAATGCCAACCCGAAATGGGCAATTCAAAATGTTACTGAATGAGCCAGTACCAACTTAATTTCGATTTTCCAAAGCCACCCGGGATGTCAATAATTCCTGAATGGACTGTATATAACATATGTTCGGCCTATCTCTCTTATTCTGAGTACCACAGAGTTTCAAATTTTAAGCACCACCTAGCATGCTCAGTAATCAGTTTTCAAGTGGTAGGCTGCGATAACTCAAAATGCTCTTCTCGTTGGCAACAATATGACATATAGTCAAATTGCCAATGAGATAACTCAAAAAAGAGCCTACCACTTGAAAACTGCCAACTTGCATGCCAGGTGGTTCTTAAAATTCGAAACTCTGTGGTATTCAGAATAAAAGAGATACGCCAACCATATGTTATATATTTGAAATCAGGGGAAAAAGAACTAGTCAAATATAGAAAAATATACAGGGTGTTCAATTTGAAAAAATGAAGTTGCTATCAATATGTTGCCCACTCTGTATATATTTCGTTTTGTGAAATCATTTTGAAAAACACTAGTCGATTTCGTGAAACTTTTGTAGAAAACATTTTTTTGTACCTCTTTTAGTAACAAAGTTAAAGGGGGGGTCAAATTATGGTGAAAAACCCGGTACACATATAATATACAGGGTGTCCCGGGAAGAATGCGACAAACGAATACCATAAATTAAGGTCATCATGGAGGACCCGTATCAAGATGTTTCAATCGCCTGAGTGCCTTCGTTAGGGATATACAGGGTGATGTTCATCTTATCAGTGAAATTTTACAATTCAAATACTCTTTAACTAATCGACCGAATAATTTCAAATTTTGAAGTTTTGTCACCCTTTCCTATCGCCTTCCTTCAATATTTCTGAATTCGAGTAAATCAGATCCGGAGTAGGAAAATTTCAGACTTTTCCTATTTTCGTGAATATTGGATCACCCTGTACGTGAACATTATGATAGTTACTGCATAGTTACTGAGGTTTTCTGATTTTTCAGAAAATCTCTAAGTTGATACGGAAAAGAATTGCTTTTGTAAAAACAACTGAAGTGCGCAAATTTAATCGATGTTATCTTGAAAGCTGAAAATTGAGGGTTCATTTTAGAAAGGTGAATGGTTAGCTAAAACTGATACCATCTTCGAAAAAATTGTTGTTAAATGCGCACAACTTTTATTTTCGAACTTGTTTTGGAATCAGTTGTGTTTTATTCAAAAAACATTTCATGAAACTTGGCGCACACATTACGCATTTCCTTGTTTCTTCAGCTTTCTAGTAAGATATAAATGTTTCAAACTTTTCAACCAGATCAGACAAAAAAAAAAGATAAAATGAAATCACGTGATTCCAATAAACCTTAATATTCAACCCAGAAATATAAATAAGAAACAGAATGAATATTTTAAAGTCCTGTTCAAACTGCTTGCCTCGATTATCCCCTATGAAAATCTGTATTTTATTCATTGAGAAATGTATCAGAATGAATTAAAATGATATAAATTCTGATAATTATGTACTAATCAGTAACCGTATTAATCAAAAAAAAAAAAATAATAGAAACTAACTCACCTTTTGGTTGACAATAGGACATCAAGAAAGCGAAATCCAGGTTTTGTTTGGATCTCCATCTAACTCTCTCGGGAGAATCACCTAATGTGATTTTCAACCTATCTAAATTTGGATAGTAGGCTGGTGATGGTGAGATTACTTCTATAAGGCCAGATTCCACATGTGATGGAAACCTAGAAAAAAAACAGGAAATTAACATTCCTATCTTCAATTTTGATGGAAAACATCAACGAAAGCCGCTTTCCGTTGAAAATTGATTGAATTCTATGGTAAATTCATTGAAATAATAGGAATGATATGGAAAAGCCAATTATCTTTTCGGTAGTTGCATGCATAAATCTTGTCGAAGTGAATTCTGGTAATCCTATATTCACAGGTATTAATGCCCAAGGGAATATGCGGTATGCTATGGTATGTTACGAATTTGATCAATATGCGCTGAATGTAGATTATCTACCAACAAGTTAGCCGACTGAAACGGATGGGCGCCAAAAGAAGAACAGTAGAATTGCATTCGAATGAAAAACTATTCGAAATACTTCAATGAATTTTATAATCGCACAGCCAGGATTTTGTATGAGTTTGAGAAGGGGGGTGACTGAACATCTAACAATTTACACAGAGACAGAGCTAGGGAGGGGGGTGATGTTGGCTGTAGGTTGTCTGTATAAAAATATTAAATATTGAAAATTAATTCTATAATTCGGAGATTGAACGGTAGATCAGAATAAATACTGAAGATAATACAAATAAATAATTTTAAATATTCAATTTTCTTTTAGATGTTCCTAGGATATCTGACATCTAACTAATATTAAACATAGATACTCCACCCAATCCGACACTTCCCATTTTACACATTAAATATGTTTTCAGTCCTTAGATGGTAGACTAAGTTCTTTCCGGTGTGGCCGTCGTTACTAGTAAATAGGAAATCATATATAGAATTTACATACCGATATTGCATTGAGTTTTGAATCTTGTATTCCCATTCAATGGTTATTTTGTTGGCTTTTTCTAAAACCATTTCATATAATTTTGTTGATTTTTTCGAATCAATCGAACAGTAATTACTCTGATCAATCAAACACTTGAATGATGATAACACAGAATGGTATTTGAGAAATATGTTACTCAATCAGAAATTTTGAAGTCAGATATTAATATTGCTTCGGAACCTTTTGCGAGTTAGTATCATATCTGCATATTCTTTATGATCGAGCAATCCTAGCAGATTCATCGGCTTTAGAAGGTATTTTTGTAGGTCGTATTCAACTATGATACTGAAAATAAATAAATACCAATGTTTTTTTTTCATCATGGTTTTAACAACTGAACCACTAACTAGTTGCAATAAAATTCGAATTTTATGATTATCATTCAGTGCAACCCCCAGAAATTTATTCAATATTGAAGTTGCCTATCGAAGTAATCAATGATACTTGCTTATAAATGATTAACTAAATACCATTAGAGACATAATGTTCTTTCCATTAACAAATATTCTCCGAACTGTTGATATTTTGGGGGGGGCGGGGGCTCTGCAGCACCAAAGCCAAAGTGGTAATTAATGTTTCTAGAAATAATTTTTATTGTATGGCAGTAGTTATGAGAAATTAATGAATATGTCTATACCGATAAAATACTTTCCTAAAAGATATATTGCCAAGAGAAGCATTATCTTGTATTGAGCAGCTTCTGATAGCTCGTTCATTCATGGGCTATTGCCCCTTGGCGATCACAGGAGTATTTATAAAATTTTGACACCAAGCATGCAAATCAGAAAATTGACAACTTTGTGTCTATTCCTTCACAATTATGTATCTTTATGATAAATTTTCGATTTATTTTCTAAAATGACAAAATTAATAACCAAAAGAAAATTAAAAATTACTAAAACTATACAAATTGAGTAAACGGTTAACAAATTGAATAACTAAATTAACATTAAGATGTATGTTTCGGAATTTTTGTATTTACTAATAAAACTTTTCCTAATTAATGCCTTATTGTTCAACAAAATTACTGAATTTACCAACTCACCACTTGCATACCTACTTAACAACAATTGCAATTGAGGTACGAATTGAGGAACATCTTTATGTTAATTTAGTTATTCAATTTGTTAATCGTTTACTCAATTTGTACAGTTTTAGTTATTCTGAAATTTCTTTTGGTTGGTTATTAATTTTGTCATTTACAGAATTGGAATTATATTCCGAGACGAAAATGAAAAAATTTATCATAAAGATATGTTACTCATGCGCTTGATTGATTTTGACAAATATGGTCTCAGTATTACATGCTTAGTATTATATGCTGGAGGTTTACAAAAATTTCGATATTATTAATAGCTAAGATATATGTATGTAGGATCCAGTTATTGTTCCCTGTAAATAATTGCGATGGTCAACCGGATGCTTGGAGACCTATTAGTTTCTTTTAGTGTCAAGGGCATGACAATTTCAATGAAATTACAGGGAACGAATTGTTATTGTACATATAATGTAAAAATGATGTGTAATTCTTCGAGGTGTCGAAGATATGTCTTGGAGTGGTATATCTTGAAGAGATTTATTGGGGGGTTGAGACAGTTCGAAGACAATACGGTCGTACCAGATGTGTTACATCTGTGTATCAGGTTCTAGTCCTTCGGGAATATTCGATTTCCAGGAATCCGCAAAGATCTTTGTGGGCGGACGGCAAAGCTCTTATTGGACTAGGGGATGGTACTTTCCCCTAAGGATGTGGTCAAGCCGAAGGAAGGGAGGTCGATATTCCAGACAGGGTAGTTCCAATCGGCAGAGAGCACAGTTCAAATTAAGCCGAAGACGGGACAGTTCAAATTAAGTCGAAGACGGCAACAGTTCAAATTAAGCCGAAGACGGGTAAAGTTGAAGTTAAGTCTAAGACTGAAGACGAGTCAAGTTCGTGCGGTCAACTTAAGACGTAAGACGAAAAGACGTTTCGCGGACTAGATGAAGACGAGTCGCGAACAAGTTAAAGACGAGACGACCGAAAACTTGAAGTACGACGAAGACGTGATAATCCAAGACGTTCCGAGTAATCAACAAACGAGTTAAAGACGAAATTCAGTACCGTAGTGAGAAACTTGTAATTAAGACGTAATTAAGATCTTCTCCATACTGAGTTTGTACTGTATGTTTGTGGCTTTGTAAATAGATGTAAATAATTCAAAAGAGTTTAATTATTACAAATCCAACAAAGTCACGGAGAAAAAGACGAAAGGCCAGGTAATCGAATCATACCTCTAGACGATCGATTAACCAAGCCTACATGTATAAATTTTTTCCTTTGAATGTGAAACAGTATTTCCTTGATACTAAAAAAGATAGTATCAACAATATTAGTAACGAATAATTGAAACAAACACAGCAAACAGGAGTAAAGCATTACTTGCAGGCCGGATTCGTCAACTTATAATTTGAGAATTACGGAAGTTTAAACTGTTGCATCATTCCTTCGAACCTCAAATGCTCACAACACGACTCGTATTCGATCGAACCAACAAATTTTCATAGCGGCAAGCCATTTATTCGAACTGCGCACGGAATTGCCCCTTTGAAATAGGCAAAACCTATCGTTGGCACCCGTTAAGGGTAGGGCGCCGCAAGCGTGCATGTTCGACGAAGGCAGTTGTGTTTTCAATTCGATCTCCCGAAGGGAATCCAGACGACGCGACGGTGGGGAATTACGGGGGAACACGAGATACGGGATAGATTCCGATACGGTAGAAAAAGTAGTTGTTTCTTAGTTGAAACCCAAGTAGGGGAAAACTTGACGAGCTGGGAAAACTTGACGTGCTGCGAAGAACCCTCGGATTTTCCAGCGAAAATGAAACATCACTGTCGGACTTGATGAGTATCGAAATTTGTTACGGAGGAGGCTGAAAATTTGCCGTCGCTTATGATGAAACAAAATTTTAAAGGGTTGGGGAAATGCGGACAAAACGACATATGCGGACAAAATGAACTTTCAGGATTTTTCAAAATTGGCGCCGTATAGCTTTGGGTTTCACAGTGATTCAGGTTCCGCTTGTGATGATGACAATCCTGCGAAGAAATTGACATCCTACTGTCTGTTTCACTGGTGTAATCGCCACAAAATGTTTTTTGATGGGTTCAATTTTTTTTGTTCACTTGGTTTCTAAAGTGCTTCTGGAGAGTGTCATGACAATATTCGTTGTATGTTGAATGTATTCTTGTTATTACGGTTATGACGTAATAATATTTATAAGTTTTATGATGAATTTTGGTTTTGTTTTCAAATTGTGCTTGAATATTATAAAAAGTATATATCGAACAGAATGACATACTATGCTGATGGACAAAACGACATAGTATGTCATTTTGTCCGATACATGTGAAGAAAATATATTTTTGGAAATAATATAGAATTCAATAGATTGATTTTCACGTGAAACTAATGAGCTCATTTTCATGTTATTTTGTACATAGTTTGCATGCACTATACGTGATAGAACGTGAAATTTCTGGTATGTATCTATCTTGTAAATAATAGGTAAATAACCTATCGATTCCTGATGATTTCAATAAACCAGGAACTGCCAAAGGACTACTATCCTTTCGTAATGAAATTATTTCACCACTTCATCGGGGACAAAGCCTACTTTTGACAAAATCAAGGCTTCGGACAATCCACTCAAGAAGAAGAAACAAGTAACTTGAATATTATTCAATGATAAAAAAAAACACGGAGGTACAGAAAACAAGACCGTTGAAAAATGAAAAAGTCGATGACCACGAAGAATCCGACACTAAATTAAGAAAAAAAATGGGAATGGCGATGACTGCCCCTGCATTAATTGCAGAGTCGTGTTTTTCGTTCCAAACCTGGTGATCAGTGGCTCCGTAGAATTCAGTGTTTTCACTGGGCTCATACATCGTTTGCTACTGTCTCGAAAAGAACCAAAAGGTTTATTTGCGAACTTTGCATTCAAATATTATGTATGTCATTATGTCCATTACAAGTGTGTCATTTTGTCCGTAGTATACGGACAAAACGGATTTTGTTAGAAGTCAAAATAACTCCTTATATCTTTCATTTTTGTAGTTCAATTTTCAGCTTATACTTGAAAACAATAAACCGAAGTAAGTATTTAGCACCGGAATGGGAGTATTATTGAAATAACTAAAAATATATGATTGAAAAACTAAAGAATATGTCATTTTGTCTGCATTTTCCCGAGCATTTAAGATTTTTGGGTGTCAATTTCAATGTTGGGTGTCAAGCTGTCAATGTTTGACAAGTAAAAACTACGCCATCACTAAAAAACGGAACAATACACGCTACAGCAATTGTTAAAATTCACTAGATTAGATTAGATTTAATTAAGGAGGAATCGTTTCACTGCGACCTAATGGTCTATTGTGCCCCCCATTAGAGCTATTCTCTCCATAACGTGATCTACAGCTCGCCTTCCAGTTCCAATGTTCTGATGAACTCCAATATCTGGGGTGGCTTCAAGGAGGCTAATTCCTCATTTTTATTAGTTTCGTGTTCAATGCAGGTTTTGCGTTGGCTAGCGATGGCGAGGCATTCCGTCACCAGGTGATCCAGAGTTTCTTCCTCCTCTCCACAGAATCTGCACTCGTCATTTTCTGTTAGACCCATTCTCATGAGGTGTTTCCTAAGGCGACACTGCCCTGTGAGGAATTCAGTGAGGTGTAGCATATTCTTACTAAGATCCAGATACTTCTTGGATCTTGTATTGGGGTTATCCTAACCAAGAAGTTTCCGCCAGAGTTTTTCTCTTTCGGTTACCTCCTTTTCCTGAAACTCTTTCTTGTAGGTACATTTGTCTACACCACAGAAAGGTACCGGGCCAATGAAAGGAGTTTGTGCTCCTTTTCTGGCAAGTGTGTTGGCCTCTTCATTCCCTGTAATTCCCGAATGGCCGGGAACCCAGATTAAAAAGACCCTGTTATTCTTACCTATTTCATTAAGTTTTCTTCGGCACTCCAATACCATCTTAGAATCGATGATATGAAAAGAAAATTTTTCCTTGCAAAGTATAGATAATATTATTTAATTTTTTCTGAATTCTCAATCGATTCTGAATCTGAATATGTAAATATAGTGATAGTTTTTATTTATTTCGAGCGATTCCATTCCAAATCAACCTCCTCAGATCATCAAATTCAGATTTCATATTCGGAAAATATATCCATGTTGTCTGTGGTTCAATAAATATTTGATTGTCCAATTTTGAAGTTTCCAATCTCGATTATTATCAAAGCTAAAATATAAAACCTGAATTTTCATTCAAAGCCTTGAATATGTTTACTCTACTTAGGCTTGGTTCGATAGTTTTTTTAATAACATATTTGGATAGCCTGTGAAAAATACTATTATATTCATTATTCAATTTTACTCGAAAAATAAGCCGCTTCCGTGAAACACCCTGTACATAATTAGCTACCGATATTATAAATTTCATGAAAACAAAAACTTACCGCATTTCGATGTCTTTAGCAACTTGAAGTACGTATGCTATATCAGTCTGAAAAAAAAAGAGTTTATTAGAATGAAATAGATTCTGTCTTGATAATTTTCGTTACATATAACTCTTCAATTTCTTACTCAACAACTATATATTTTATATATTTATATTTTATTCACTAAATGTCGATATATTTAGTTTTAAGTTGGGTGGAAGATATTTTAGGAAAATATACGAATGAGACTGGAAAGTGAACACGCATTCTTTCAATGAAAACTAAATTTCATATTAATTGGATAAAGAACAAACTTATACACAAAAGGACGATTGAATCCCAAAATAAATTTCTGAAATCAGATGAAACTTTCAGCGGTACATAAAGTTGTCCAGTACCTCAGCACAAAGGGCAGCAATTAGTAAATCTAGAAACTACCATGTATTCATTAAAAGGAAAGCAGTGAAGGAATGTAACAGTTATATTGAAGTCTAGTCTGATGAGCTAGCTTATCTACCTTTATCATTTGTTCACTACTTTTGCGAAAAAGATCTTCCATACTGCAGAAAATAATTATCCTCATTTCCGTTTGATAGAAACCCGAGAATGATACAAAATGTAGTTTTCCCCGTTATCACTAGCTCTTCATTCATTTCTCTGAACAACTCAGGTTCTGTTTTGTTTTCATTCCATCTGCATACGTGATTATATACTAATTAACTTTAAAGTTGAGTTATGGAGTTCCTAGTGTATCAAGTGCTGATGAGTTATGTCAATATTAATTAACAATTATTGTTGTTTCATTTATATGCCAATCCTTGAAAATAATATGGAAACATCTAGCAGAATTATAATAGAGAAGTGGAATAAGAGTATTCTAGTATGCCTTTTGTGATTCTCAGATTCTGAAATGTTTACATGATGAAGAAGGTAAGCTCAACCATAGATATAAGATATAAAATTTGACTTATGACAAAAATGAACTACTACTGTAGTTCACTTAGATTTCTAGAAAATTTAAAACCTGTAATTTTTTTGAAAGCTGAATTTTGACATTTCAACGATGACCAAAATACAAAATATGAATTAATTATCTCTAGCCAAATATTATCCAAATAATGAACAAGACCAGCAATATCAGGTAGTACACAAAATCAAAATCAATGATGACCAAAAAGATGTCTATATAACGGGTGTTTTTTTTTCGAGGTATATAACTTTAAGTTGGCATTACTGTTCAAGATGGCGATCGATTTAACAGCTGTCAAGTGATTTATTCTCAGTTTTGTTTGGCAATTCATCATGAATAGACTCACGCCTGAACATCACTTGCAAATAGTGCTATTTTATTTCGAAAATAATGGTTCTGTGCGGAATACATATCGCGCACTACTTCCATTTCATTTTGTTTAGCGATGAAGCGCACTTCTGGTTGAATGGCTACGTCAACAAACAAAACTGCCGCATTTGGAGTGAAGCTTATCCTCAAGTGTATGTCGAAACACCATTACATCCAGAAAAACTGACTGTTTGCTGCGCTTTATGGGCTGGTGGAATCATTGGTCCGTAGTTCTTCAAAAACGATGATGGCCAGAACGTTACAGTCAATGGTGATCGGTATAGAGCCACGATTACTAACTGAATTGAACAACCATGATGTCCAGGAGTTGTGGTTCCAACAAGACGGCGCAACATGTCACACAGCTCGTGCCACAATCGATTTATTGAAAGACACGTTTGGTGACCGCCTAATTTCACGTTTTGGACCTGTGAATTGTCCTCCAAGATCTTGTGATTTAACACCGCTAGACTACTTTCTGTGGGGCTATGTGAAGTCATTGGTCTATGCGGATAAGCCACAAACCCTTGACCATTTGGAAGACAATATTCGCCGTGTTATTGATATACGGCCACAAATTGGACGTCCAGATTGGACTACATCCGAGTCAGCCGTGGCGGTCATATGCCAGAAATCATATTTAAAATGTAAAGCCACAAGATTATCTTGCGGATAAATAAAATTCATGTCAATCGAATAATCCATCGTTGTTTTATTGCAATTTAAATTTCTATAGCTCTAAAAAAAACATATTTCATCCTTATTTTTTCTCCATTGTTTCAGATTCTCAAATTCTTGACTGAAGATACAATTTGACTTTGCTGAATTTTATTCATCAATTGGTCATTTTTCTTCATAATCATTCATGTTATCATTAATTTTGGGTTTTGGTACTCATATTTTCATCTGAATTTTCCGATTGACTAATCGACAAAATGTTTCGGGCTGTATTAACAAGGTGAGTTGCTTTGATTACATAAGATGAACTAAATCAATTAATTGTTGGGAACTTAGAGGATACAGATCAAAAAATGTGCAAGTCTCATACCGTTAAGCATTTTAAGGGGGGGGGATTTTTTATTTTTCATAGAGAAAAATGTAAGAACTGACAAATATTTTCCGTTTCAAAAAACATTAGAAGTAGGAATTTTCAAACAACAAGCAATAGAAAACTTGCAACTTTTTCAATTCATTTCACCACAGAATATCCATATATGGTAAAAGTTCGAGAACATCTGCAGATGCAAAAAGAAATAAAACAAACTTCAACTTCGAATAAACATTCGCATGAGTTCGAAATATTTCAGCAGAAAGGGGTTGGCATGTTTTCCGTTCGAATATTTCCAGGGAAATTTATATTTCCACTAGGGGTAAAGGGGAGAGCCACCACCACGAGGGTTCGATTTATGTTTACACATGAGAATGACGTGGTCTACCTTTCCCCAAGTACGTGGGTAACAATAACATGAGGTGAAAACATGCTTCACCTGAATTGTAAGCTGTTTATCCGTGAAGTCACCGTAAACATGTGATGTGCTGGTTAGCTGAATGAATAATATCTGACTTCTATCTGTATGGAGTAATCTCCCAAAGGATTGGTAGATATGCCATTTACTGAGAGGGATGATAGTGTATTTAAAGTTGTATATAAGTGAAATTATACCGCTACTTTTCGTAATTGTAAATATGAACGAGGAGAGCACTGACCTGAAGCCAGGAACATTTGAACCGTTCGTCGTTAATTGTTAATTGTTTTTTGTGACAAATGAATTAGTTCCCTACGTCACGTCAGGGCTTAACTAATATATTTTTATGCATTTATATATTTTATGTATATTCCACTTGAATTGTATATGATGGTAAATACGGTATCAACACTTAAACATTTTTAACGAAGCTTGAAAGTGCTTTTGTCACGGAAATATTAGATATTTCTTTTCCAATATTCTCCTTGAATTTTTTATGGTTCTGATAATGTGATCAAGTTGAAATTGTGCACGAAGCTTGAAATTGTTATTCAACATCCAAATGCAAATTCTCATTCTGATCGAATCTGAAAATTTGAAATGAACAGGATAACAAAATCTTAAACGGTCATATTTAAGGAACCCTTTTTCGGATTATAATCAGTAACGAATGCAACCACAGTGTTTGATATCCAACCAACCCTGGAAATTTGAAATTTCATGGTATTTTTGTTATAGTGTTTACGGCTTGACCTACGGACGAACGAAAATGAATTTGAGAAAAAAGTGAGTTGAATCCTGTAGTTGGAAACCATTCCTGGATTACAATTCGATAATTACAGACATGACGAAATGATAGTGTGATATGTTATGTGAACTAACATCAGAATATATACTTACTGCCAAAAAAGTGCAACATCTAGAAAGAGCTTTTTAAATTTTAATTTTTTTTGGTGAAACAGATAGTATAGCATGGGGTAAATTATTGAATTTGGGTAAAAAAATCATAAAGGTTTTTTCATGTAAATAAAACTTAAATACATACTATCTGTTTGAGGAGATCCAAAATCGATATTTAGTTGTTGTTAAAATGCCTATAGCACGTGTACGCGAAATTATCGCCAGCTAAGTGAATTCAAAAGAGCTCTAATTATTGGTCTACGTAAGGCGGGGTTGTCATTTCGAGAAATCGCTAACCCTACGAACAGAAATCCAACAACTGTTATGAGATGTTGTCAAGCGTGGTTTGATAATGCCCAAAATCGAAGAAGAGTAGGTACCGGAAGTCGACAAATGAAGTTCAAGATCGACGTCTAAGACTTATGGCTATTAGAAACCGATTTGCGACAACTCGATTTTTGGCTGATGAGTGGTTAGGAGAACAAGGCCATTCTATAACTGCCCGAACGGTTTACCACAGGATAAGGTCTTTTGAACTGTAGCATTATCGACCCCATCTTGTGTTACCTCTGACGGTTGAGCATCGCCGGCATCGATTACAGTGGAGCAGTGAACATCAACATTGGAATGTGGAATGGCATCAGGTCGTCTTTTCTGATGAATCTCGATTCTCCTTGGGTGCACATGATGGCCAAAGATGGTTTGGACGACATCGGGGAGAAAGACGCGAACATCAGTTTGATGTTGAGCGGCATGTACACAGTAGGCGTTATGATATGGGGTACTAATGCACATGCAAGTAGGTCATCTTTAGTCTTTATTCGAGGTAACATGACAGCGCTGCTTTACCTTCAAGAAATAGTGTTGCCATATGTTCTCCCTTCCTTAACCGGCTGGAGAATCCAATATTTCAGCAAGATAATGCCCGACTTCATTTTACCAGAGTAAGTATGAACTTTTTCGAATCTTTTGCCATGGCCACCCAGATCCCCCGATCTTTCGCCCATAGAGCATGTTTGGGACATCATGGGTAGAAGGCTTAGAAATTTACCCCAGCCCTCACGGACTTTGGCGGCTCTGAGACATGAAGCAAAGGTTGGGATAGTATCCCTCAAGAAAAAATCTTATTGCATCAATGCCTAGACGTGTTGGGGAGTGTATAGATAATCGCAGTGAACAAACACATTATTAACAAATTTTTAAAAACAAATTGTAAACCCTTCGTTTTTTCCTAAAATTTTCACTCCTTGCTATAAACTTGATTATTTCATTATAACCCCTAGCAAGTAGGCAGAAACTCTTATTATTTATTTTTGAGAAAAATATTTCGATGTTCAGTTTTATGACCATTATGTTATTCATGAGACTAGTGGCAACACTAAATGAAGAATTTAGAAATGATCAAGTTGTGAAAGAGATCTTTCATGAATAAAGAATTCAAAAAATAAAAATCTTCCCACTTCACGACAGTATTTTCCTAGATTATCTGTGAAACAGACTTTCTTCTAATTACGTCTTCTCAAGCACCTTTCGACATTTCGATTCCTTTGAAAACACCTCGGATGCTTATTCTTTAAGAGGATTCAAGAAGAAGAAATCTAACGTTGAATTTAAGATGTTCGAAACGAAAAACTTCAGAATGAAATCGATATTCAGTTTTAATTGATAGTAGGATTGCCCATCTGCAGAAGTAACTGAAGGAAGCGAGCGGCTCGAATCGAATGCTACAACTGTTTATACAACTCGATAATTAAGATCCAAGATTGTATCCGAATCGGGACAAAAGAAAGGCACCTTCTATCTCCTTTCGTCGCTAATTGCATCCTTGGAAACTACATAACTGGGTAAAGATATATGTGTTTCCCAAGGGTGCAAATGGAGAATGAATGAAAAACGCTCAACAGCTTCAGCTTAGCTTTCTTGATGTTTTTGTCGATATTCTTATTTAAATATTTATAATTTGTCCTTATCATCAAGTGATGGTAACTATGCTCCCACGCAGTGGTGAATTTGTCTTTGAATCCGTTATGTTGAAGATAAAAAATTGGTGAAAAACTTCGATTATGAGTTCAACAGAATTTTCATATTTGCAGGTATGAATAATGTGTAGGATATATGTTATAGAAAAGAAAAAATACCTTGAACGTTGGATTGAATCCTCGTTTGTTTCATTCAATTATGTTGGAACACACTTTATTGCTGAATCTTCTGCAAAAAATGCTTTGATATAGGTTCTTCTCCTGAAAGTAACGAATTCACAAATTCAGGTGGCGTTGACAGTTGAGGCAATTCGATTTTTCCGTTCGTACAACAGAATTCTGAGGGTTCGTTTCTATATCTCAGAGCATTGCAGTATTGACAAATAGTGCCCATAGTTCCATCAGAGACCAATATACAAGTTGATTCACCGCGATTGGCTAGTAGACGGTTATGAAAAACTAATCATAATTTTGTGCTGAAAATTTGCATACTGGGGTTTGAAACAATGATCTTTCTCCCTATAATATTTTCAAATCTGTACAACTTCCGGTTATACCCGAAAGAGACTACTACTTCCTTATTTCAAATGGCACATCCAGTATATTATTGCATCATTAGATGAGAATTTCAGAAATATGCCATACTTTAGTAAAAACTCAACTGGTCATGAATTAATGGGATTCTTAGGAAAAAATGGTGGCGACAAGGACTCACATTTCTTGGAATATTCATGCAGAAAAGATTTTTCGTTTTTTGGAAATATCAGAGTTAATTACCTCATAGTAAAGAAATGGTAATCTAGTTCGATTTCTTTTTCTTGGAACCTTCTTTTTCATTCATCACTCGATTTCGACGAACCTGGATGTGGTCGGTAATTTATTGTCGCTATTAACAGAATAACTAATACTAAATGCTTTTGCATTATATCCATAATCCTTATAATAAAATAGGAAAAAGCAATTTTCGTCTCAATTCAATCATCTACTTTCTGTCTGGCAACCCAAAATTCATTCTTCGAAGTGTCAAATTATACTCCATGATTGTTCGCTCGGTCGGAGGCAAAATTATAGCTTAAACCTTTAAATAAACTGAAATTGAACACAGATATGATTCGATCGATCAAATCACCACGATAAAAGTTTTATGAAACCCCTCATATGTTTTTTTTTCGATATTCTTGAATTTTCTCTGGTTCTGTTTAAGTTATCACAAATAAATTCGAGAATATCTGTCTTTGACAGTAAATTCTCGAGGTCAAAAGGAACACTTTCCTCTTTTACCGTTTTGAAATTATATAGTCCTTTCAAATTTTCATAATGAGCTATTTTCCTTGGAAACCTTCGCCTAAAGTTTTTACAACCACAAAATTTTTTCTGAATTAGTTAAAATATAAGAAAAACTATCATAAACTCAGTAAACCTTGAAGAACGGAATTTATAGGAAGTTTTATTTATGGAAGGGTCAATCACGAAAAATTGTTATATTCGAGTTCTGAGCAAAATCCATCAAATATTTTCAATTATCTTTTTCATTTTTTTTCGTTACGAAATTTTGGTGACAATTCGAATTCCCCTTGTGAGAAAAAATTAACTGGACTATAGCGTTAAGGAAAGAAAATCATAAATATCATGTAGAATTGACAACTAAATGAGTAAATATGTATTTCATGGGAAGTATGGAATTATACCTTCATAGGTTTTTTATAATAGTGACTTCAACCTTCGATTTCAGACATTCTTTTCTGAAATCGAAGGAGCTTTCAAGTGGAGCAATTCTTTCTAAAAAGGAAAAGAATTACTCTACTTGAAAGCTCTCTTCGTCCATGCTTCAAACCCATCAACAACTCCTTGATGGACGTGATAAATCAAGTAACTACTTCATTTCCAATCTCGATTTTTCCACATGGCCGTATCCGAAATATGACGGATCCGAATATGACAGATGCTACCCGAATCAATATTCCGGTATTGTACGCCTGTATAGGGATTTGGCGATTCGAAAAACATCAATCTTTCTGTGAAATCTTCGCTATCGCAAGATTCGAGGTATGGAGCTGCACTCTCTCGATTTACATATGAAATTGCTATTGACCTGCTTATATTATACGATTTGCTGTTTTCGTAGCGAACATTCCTACGTTTCCGTACTGTTCCAATTTGTGAAGATTGAGATGAAAATCGGCAAAACTCATATCTGTATTTGAAGTATGGAAATATTCCGGTCTTCCTTATTTAAACAGGATGTTCTACAGGATATATGACAATTTTTGACAGATGATAGTTGTGGTACGAAAGGAAACGCTATATTTGAACAAGTTATTTCCATACCTTCTGAAAACCATAATAATTCATTTCATACCATATGGAAGCTACATGCTGTTATGGATTTTTTTTAATCAAAAATTTGCAGTTAAGAATAAAACATCGTACAGTCAACATTGAAAATAATCAGATTCAAGATTAAAGGTTAGCTCCATAGAGCTTATTTGGTTTATTGGTGTTTATTAGTTTCAATTTCAAGAATTGGTCATAACTATAATGGAAGATATGTAATTGGAACTCCATTCTCTTTTGCAGTCAGGCTATTAGCCTTTTACTGCTCAATGACATGACCGGACGAATGGTGGACTTATAGAGAAGAAGCTTGTTGGAAAGAGACATTATGCTGAAAGATATGTAGGTACAAAATGGCACAAAACTCATAAATAATAAAAAACAAAAATCTTAATTTGTTGATAGCCCTACCAATTTTTTTATCATCTTGTCAAATATGCTAAGTATGGCCTGTATACGATAACTTGGAACACCTGGTATACAGCGGACGATTGTTTTCATTATTAAGAACTACCCTTAAGAATTCAGAGAATTCATACAGTATGAAATGATTTTTTTTTAATTTAGATCATATACACGATAATATAATATCCTCTTTCAAAACATCTTATTATTGTTTTTTAGTAATAAATGGCCGAGGAATCATATAACACTGGAAAACTGAAACAGTATTATACACATACCGATTATACACCTCTTAAAATTTCAGTGATATCATTCAGATATAGTAAAAATAAAAAACGTTGAGGTCCGAGCACTGTCTCCTGGGTATTCGAGTTCACCTCGGTCACAGAACTTATCTGTTCTCCAACTCCAACTTTTTGATCCCTACCCGTTAAATAGTGTGATAAGTGTGTTGAAAGCAGAACCTCAAACCCCACAGTCTCCGAGTTAATTAGGCAAGATGTCATGAGAAACAGTGTCAAAAGCCCTGGACACAAGAAGGCTGCCAAAAACTTTATGAAGTCATTGAAGACCTGAACTGCTTGTTTAGAAAGTTCAGAAAGCGCATCTTCAGTGCTCGAACCTTCTATGAGGCCGTACTGTCTCTCCAATAGTATTCGATTTTTGTTCAGAAAATTATAAATCTTTCTTTTAAAGCCTGCGCAAAAAGTTTAGAGGCATCGTCTATCAGGGACATACGAGGCGTGTATTTAAAGAAAGGTCTCCAAGGCCATTGTATCGCCGCAAGTAGCGCTAGATGAAATCCGACAACACTGTTGTATACGTTACGACCCCCTCCACCAATCGACACCTGGTGGAGCTCATTAGGACGCTCATTCTTGACGTAGCAGGCATTTGCAATGGAAGTGCCGGTTGTCGCTCCCGCCAGGTGCGAGTTACGTTCATTCATTAAGTTTTTTCACTCAAAAAAAACTCCACCTATAGAAATACACCGTCAATTGGAAGAAGTGTATGGTGAGAAATGTATGGACGTGAGAAACGTTCGAAAATGGTGTAGATAATTTTCAGCTGACCGACTAAACGTCCACGACGAGGAGCGCAGCGGCAGGCCGTCACACTCGGACGAAACAGTGCGGAAAATTGAGGCGCTTGTGCTGAAAGATCGCAGGTTGACTCTCAATGAGTTGGCCGAAAAACTCCAAGATGTGTGCAGTAGAGACTCTATTCATTCAATTTTGTTGAGTAACCTGCAATACCGAAAATTGTCAGCCAGGTGGGTCCCGAAAATGCTTACCCCGGAGCACAGAGTCAAACGTGTTGGACGTGTTGGACCATCCTCCTTACAGTCCCGACGTCACCCCTAGTGACTTCCACATGTTTCCTGCTCTAAAAAAACATCTAGGAGGAATGAAATTTGCAAACGATGAAGAAGTTCATGAAGCGGTCATTTCGTTCTTGCGCGAGGCGGCGGGATCGTGGTTAGAGGAGGGGATACAAAAGTTTGTCGTACGAATGAGGAAGCTCATCGAAGTGAAAGGCGATTACGTAGAAAAATAGCTTAGATTTCAAGTTTTATAGCAATGTACAAAACTTAGTAAATAAATGTTATTTAATGTGAAAAAAATTAATGGGTGAAGACTGCGCCTCATATCTTTTTCATTTGTTTATGTTTTATGTATGTATTTGATTTGATTTCAAATAAGGTAAATATGGAAATATATGTTCGTATGTAATATGTTGTTGAAGAGGGAAAATGAAGGCAATTCTATTTTCTACAGACATTTTTATCGCGCACACTTAAAAAACACAAGTTTGTTTTATAACTTCAAAACTAATAGCAATAAAAAACAAATGATAAACTTTAAATAGGATCTTCTGATTTGAAATTTGGGGGTCACAATTGATTCTTTCCAGTTTCCATCGTCGATCTTCGTTGATAAAGCAGAGGTTGACATGAGTAGCTACTATGGAACAAAACTCGGGATCAAGAATGTACTTATTGACCCTCTTTAAAATAAACGACGTTATTCTATCTGGGTCAGGAGAACAATTAATTTCTAAGCCCGAAATGTAATCGATCATCTCATTTTCCGTCGCTGGTTTGAGAGGAAGAAGAGGAATACTGTTGCCTACATTACTAGAAAGTCAGTTGTTAGAAAGAGTTGTAGGAAATCTCTTGTCTATTATCGTTCAGTATAGTGGAGAACAAGGAAATGTAAGTAGGTACTGGCGCATTCGCCAATTTGTGATTATTTTTCTTGATCTTCTTTGATACTGATCATTTTACTAAACCTACAACAATATTTTCAATCAAAATACGATTGAACCATCAAAAAGAAAAACGCTATTTCTGGAAAGATTTGGAATTGAGCTTTACATTCGTACCTAGACCTACATTATCATAAATTTTGCAATATTTTAGGTTTTATGAGCTAGTTGACTAGGTATAACTGAGGTTACGATAAGCATTGTTTATTAAAGTCATTGTTATCGAAAAATACTATAGCTGAGCAGTAGCATGACGTCAGCGATCCAAGGAAAATATTGTTGCCATTACGTCATAACAATTCTTCTACCGCTGTACTACGAATTTTTAGATTCGTTCTATTTTCATTACGAGATTTTGGTAGGTGGTTCTAAAAATAACTGTTTGTAAATCTGTATTTGAAATAGAAATTGAATCAAAAACAACCAAACCTATAAGGTGTGTGAATAAGTCTTTCCCGTTTTTTTTCAAATTTTGAGCCTTTATTGTGAAAAAATGGTTACAAATGAATTATTGAAAGTATTGGCCATCGCTAGCTACAACTTTTCCCCATCTTTCTGGCAACATACGAATCCCGTTGCGAAAAAATTCGACCGGTTTGGCCTCTATCCAGTCATCCACCCATTTTTTGGCTTCCTCGTAGGAATGGAAGTGCTGGTCAGCCAGGCCATGCGTCATCGATCTGAAGAGATGGTAATCAGACGGAGCAATGTCTGGACTATACGGCGGGTGGGGTAAGACTTCCCATTTGAGCGTTTCTAAGTATGTTTTCACCGGCTGTGCAACATGTGGGCGAGCATTGTCATGTTGTAAAATAACTTTGTCGTGCCTGTCGGAGTATTGTGGCCGTTTTTCTCGCAGTGCGCGGCTCAAACGCATCAATTGTCGTCGATAGACTTCGCCTGTGATCCTTTCATTCGGTTTCAGAAGCTCATAGTAAATCACACCTAGCTGGTCCCACCATATACAGAGCATTAGCTTGGCGCCATGAATATTTGGCTTGGCCGTCGATGATGATGCATGGCCGGGTAGTCCCCATGATTTTCTTCGCTTCGGATTATCGTAACGGATCCACTTTTCATCGCCAGTCACGATACGATGCAGAAAACCCTTTCTTTTATGTCGCTGAAGCAGCTGTTCGCAAGTGAAAAAACGCCGTTCGACGTCTCTCAGCTTCAGTTCGTACGGCACCCAATTTCCTTGCTTTTGGATCATTCCCATGGCTTTCAAACGCTTGGAAATGGTTGTTCGGTCAACTCCCACGAATCTTCATCAAGCAAAGTCGCCAATTCTTGATCTTCATAGATTTGCGGCTGCCCGGAACGCTCCTTGTCTTCCACGTCGAAATCGCCACTTTTGAAGCGTCGAAACCATCCGCGAACACTTGAATCATCGACACAACCTTCTCCATAAGCTTCCTGAAGCAACCGATGCGCCTCGGCAGCAGATTTCTTCAAATTGAACCAATAAAGTGAAACTTCCCGCAAATGACGTCGACTCGGCTCAAATTTCGACATTTTCACGATTTCAAAAATTTATGATGCGAAAAAATTTCAACTAATGTGTTAGTGTGGAATTGTTGACAGATGAATAAGCTTTGATTATGACATATGTAACCATTAAATACTCGCACAGTATTGGTGGCGCCATCTCTTACAAAAAACGGGAAAGACTTATTCACACACCTGATATAACGAATGAAATGAATACATATTATCAGTACAGTCAGAGTACATCTACAACATAAAAAAGAATTGACAAAACTTAAGGTTTGCTTTAGGCTAGTTTTGGGTGCGTTTTCGAAGTTGAAACAGTGGGCATCTCTGTTTTGTCATCCATGACAACCATGCCTTTGATGAAATAAATATGCGATTTATCGGGGTGTGGAAAGAGAAAGGAGTAAGGCAGAGCAATTCCAGGGGAATATGATGGTTATATTTCGATAGAAGTTTTCAACCAGAAATTTTCATGTGTATAATTAATTAATTTTTTCTCATTAATCTGTTCTTGTTTTTAAGGACTCATGTAACATTTCTAGCGTGTTGAAAGATACTTGAAATGCCAACCTTCGAACAGATGTAATGTACAGAAGATCTGTAAGCATCAACCGCCAAAAACAATTTCAGAAGTCATCTTCAACCGATCATTTCAGAAAATTTATGGAGAATCTCAAATTTCGATGCATTTCATAGATACTTCGAACCCAATATGCCTCAAAAACGATATCCCAGCGGGCATTTGAGTACTTGGCAGGTAGAATTTATAATTTTCTTCCGGTGGATGTTAGGAATTGGGTTCCTGCGCCGATATTTAAGAAAAGATTGAAGCTCTTTCTGATGGACCAACCTAGGCACAGAATATCTGACCTTTTCAAATTCGGTTAACTCTCTGATACGACATCTTGGTTTGTCTTGTTAGAACCTGCCTTCCCGATACGCTTGAAATAATGGCAAAAGAAATATTTTTGTTTTGTTCAGTTGTGTGTCGCATATATTGGCTTTGTTGTTTTGCACTGTTCATAAAATTGAGAAAAAAATTTAATTTAGTTGCTCACCCCACGGACAGGCTTAGCCTTTGTGGGAATTTTGTTTGTTTGTAGATTGTATAATATTTCTGAAATTAAATTTATTATATTATAATATTATTTATTTTTAATTAGTTAACCTGGTTCAAATTATCTGAAGTAGCGTATTCGAAAACTGAATATCAGAACAGAAAATTTTTCAGGTTCACAATATTACTATCATATCAAAAGTGCGTAATCGATAATTTTAATTTTCAATTATCCCTTCTACGGCCATATTCAATATACGACTTGACGTCTTATCTTTATATCTCATTTGCATGATAGCATATGTTTATTCTGAAGACCGTCAATTAATTAATATTCATCCAATGATGGACTTTTTTTTCAACCGGACTTCCTGCTGATCAAACCGATTGGAACATGGACGTTTGATTTGAACGACAATAAAACAGGGACGACTTGAAAACTGAGGTAACTACACTTCTATTCAAAATACAGTTATTTGCGGATAAAGATGCATTGAAATTTTTCAACTTCAATTAATGTCTGACATAGATTTCTTGCACAATGCCATTATTAATATTCCTCTTTTATTTGGTTCATGTAAATGAATAGTCCAAAACGACTTTTATAAAAAAGTAATATCTCTTCTAAACCAGTTTCAGTGAATACCAAATTCCAGTAATGAAAGAGTCATTAACACGAACAATTGTATTATGTTTGTCTCAGTATTTTTCCAACAATTTAACTAAATTTTACCAGAAAGATGGAAGAAAGTTGCGGCTTACAATGGGCAATACTTTGAATGATTCACTTGTAATCATTTTTCACAATAATTTTCATCGAAAACCCAGCGTGAACTTAGTTGCGCAACTTATAACTTCATTTGAATTTTTCCAATTCTCAGCTTTAATGGATAATGAAGTCGATGAATAATATTCCTAAAAAATTAGCTATCTTGGTTCTTCATGGGGTACTGATGCCAGCACTCTTCGTACGGTACCCTTGGCCTTGGTTTTTTCTGCTGCTGAATACTGTTGTTCTGTTTGGTTCGATAGGTAGTGCTCATGTTCATAAAATTGATGCACAGCTTATCGTGTCTATGAGAATTGTCAGTGGAACTATTAGATTTACACCTTTACATTGGTTACCAGTTCTATAACATATGCCTCGGCCTCATATTCGTAGACTCTGTCAAGGAATCTTGGGAAAAATTTAGTTTCTACCCGAACTCATTTCCAATTGTATTTTACCTTCCAGAGGCTAGACCTGCGAGATTAATGTCACGCAAACCTTTATGGATTAATACCTTCCCTCAATCTAATGAAAGTGACAAGGAAATTTGGCGTTCGGAATTTTTGTAATGTCTTCAACAAAAGACTTATCGTAAGTAATTGCGCAAGTGCATCAAAATTACCGATAATTTTGCATGATGTCTAAGATGCATAGAATACCTGGTGTGTTTACTGATTCGATTTTGTTTCAGACTTTTTGAAAGACCCACCTGTTGCTTTTGTGGTCTGATTCACCAGATGCTGTAAGGTGGCGCTCTTTAAAATTTTTCGAATTCCCTCATCTGCCTGGTGCCGTTTAAAAAGGAAATACTGATTTTAGACACTGCAAACACTCACAATAAATTACAATTCAGTTCATATCGAATTTTTACTCAAATGAATGGAATATAATGACAGACCATAGAATATAAAATATTATTGTTCTATACTCAAAGTTCACGACAAGAGCGTAGAAATAGGAGGATACTGGGGTTGATTACACGGTGTTCCTAAATTGGAGATACAAATGAAAATGACAGATTTCCGGATCATTTTAAGGAAAAAAGTCCTATAACATGAGTCCCCAAACATTTTGTTTTGAGATATATGTGTTAAAGTTTAAGTTTTTTCTCGTATAACCTTCCCTTCACAAGATATTTAATATAAATTGGCCATAGATATTCCAGTTTGAAGTTTTCACCATGTGATATGCTAATTTTTAATGCAAATCTACAGGGTGATATATTTTCTGGAAGGATGCCTGCTTCCTTCCTCCAAAACTATATTTTGGTGAATGGCTGTTAGTTTAGAAAAATGTAGAAAAATCCTCTGGTCCAGTACTACACTTTTTGGTTTGTTATAGTTTTGTCGTATCTGCTATCGATTTCGAGAAAAAATCTCTAGTAATCCTCAGGAAAATCCAAATTATTATAAAGATCCAGCTAGTAAGCTCTAATGAATGCATTAATTATAAGTTTTTGTATTTATTTACCTAATCTGTAGCGAAGATTAATAAATATTTGATAAACTCTACGACACACTAGAAACAACTTGTATATTGAAAGCAAAGCGTTTGTGGGCTCATATTCATGAAACTTTTTTTCTCAAAATTATCCAAGTAATTTCTCATTTTCCTTCGTAAGTCTTATTTGAGAACACCCAGTATAAGGTAAGAACAACCGAATTAGTGACAACAAAAATTATTTCGAGTAATTTGGTTCAAACTTCATTATCAAACTTCTTTTTCTAACATTACAGATATGAATAAAAGTTGTCGTCAAAAATTTTTTTTCAATTATCTTTCCCCAAGAAAAAAAAATATCTACGCCCTTGGTTCACAAGAGTCGAGAATTGAGAGAAATGTCAAATGTAAACGATGTATGCGCCATCTGAAACAGACTGCGATCTCTCGAAATCAAGTAGGTATAAATCTGAAAAATCTCCCGTTTTGTCTGAAAGTTTTACAGGTGTATGCATAGAAACTATGCATCTATCAACAGAACAATTATCGCAGTGCTATTTCGCTTCCTACAATGCAATTAGTTCTCCGTATACATAGAATTTTTGACAGGAGGGAAATATTCGTAAGTAATTGCACAAGTGCATCAAAATTACCCATAATTTTGCATGACAGCGTGTTGTCATAAAAACTGCATGAGTTCACCTTCGGTGTCGGGCTCTTTCTCCAAAAATGAAAATGACCAAATGCAGTTTTTCAAAGAAAACACGCTGGAATGCGAAATTATCCGGTCATTTTGATGCACGAGTGTAATTCGGGGGAATATTTCCCGAATAAACTGTTAACTTGTCAAAGTGACATAGATTCCGTAGATGCCATAGGTTGGAACTGTGTGAGATTCATAGAAACTATGCATCTATGAACAGAACAATTATCGCAGTGCTGTTTCGCTTCCTACAATTCAATTATCGCTTTAATTTTCGATAATTGCATTCCATTTTACATAGAATTTTTGACAGGAGGGAAATATTCGCTGTAATTTTCGATAATTGCATTCCATTTACATAGAATTTTTGACAGGTGGGAAATATTCGTTGATACTTCACAGAAAGTTCTAGGTTATATTGATAGTCCACTATGAGTGTGGTATAGAAGAAACCATTGACCACTCGGTAAATACTTGTCCAATTTATAAATTTCATGGTGGTTTTCATGCTATCCATTCAGTCTCAGATTATTTTTTGGAATAGGTCACTAACTTCAAATCAATACATTGAAAACTAACATTTAGTATTTCCTTTTGGTTCTTTTATTTTTTTTTTTTAGGATTTAGTTATGGAGTCGTCAACTGCTGGTGAAGCGAAAGGATGGAGAAGATTTTGTTTTGGATGAAGAGGAAGCCCTATTCTGTAAACGTATACACAAACCTTTTGTAGTTTGTATCAGTATGAAGAACCTGTATATTTTACACTACACTTATACGGGGACACAGAGTTTTTGCTGAGGTTTCTATCTGTGCTCTTGTATCATACGTTGAAATGTATGATTCCTTGTTTACATTTCCTCTGATAATATTGAGATCACTTCTACACATGCTTTATTGTTTGAGGTTGAAAATTTGTTGTATTGCTCTATCTCAAAAAAATATTAATATATTCTAAACCCAAAGAAAAATCAAAATATTCATTAAAAAACTTGTGACTCACCTCTGCAACAAGAATAACAATAAGAGTGTCGTTCGACTCTTTGGGCGACATCCCCTCGACTAGATTCTGTAAGGTATCCATCAGATAGCACTGCTTCTCGCGACGAACAGTTGGCACGCCTAGCACAACCGATACGCCGCTTCGTCCCTTGGACAGCAGGTAGGCCAGCCTCAAACTGGAGGGATCGTCCAGGAGATGCGGCAAGAAATGGTAGGACGATGGCAGCCTCAGCTTGATCGGGGGATTGAGACCTGTAGCTGCGTTCATGCCCGACATGTTCTTGAGCATTTGTCTTATTTCAGGCCTGGATTCTGGTGCAGGCGATAGAGTGAAGATGGATATGTTGTCGCCCGCGTAAGCCGATTGGTCGATGTGTTGGGTGAGCTGCTGGAGGTCTTCCTGCCTGGCTCTGTACATCGTGTCCAGGTATTGCAGCTTTACTTGGAGCTCGGCCAAGCGTTGTGTCAGCATCTGTTCGGTGTTCACGTCTGAAACAAGACAGGTGGGTTAGATAGATATATTTCAGGATGTTTTGATAATAATTTCGAGCTTGGAATGTTGACGAAAACTGGAAGAAACAGTAACATGTGCAACAATGATCATAATACATTGTTCTAAGTTCTGCAACGATTTTGCACGCTTCATTCCATGTTACGCTACTGGAATTTTTGAAGACGCGGTAATTTGTCAATTAATAGTATCATTTCGTGTACCATCGGTCGAAATGCAGATGCGCAGATCTAGAGAGAATCTTCTGAAAGATTTTCAATGATTATTGAGACTTCAGCAAGAATACGTACCTAAGATTTAGATTTCAGTCATCATTAATTTAATTTGAGACTCGGAATCTGATTTATCGGCGAGAATTGTGTCGGGATTCTCGGTAAGTGTTAACATGAATATTTGTATTCAACAAGTAATAATCTCACCAGAACGAATCATTTTAATTTGAAACAGTAGTTTTTTTTTAGAGTCATCCATCTTGTCGAAACGTATTTCAGGTTTGGTAGAATTCTTTTTGTGTCAAATAATGTCAGCAAAACTCCTTCTCAGGTTTATTTGATTATAAATGTAATGATTTCTTTGTAATTTCTTGGTTAGAAATCCGAGAAGGAGTTGTAAATTCAGTTAACATATTCTGATATCGTTGTTCATTTTCTCAAAGCACCTCCCGTGAGATTGGAACAAGAAAACCTCCCGTGAGATTGGAACAAAGAAAACCTCCCGTGGAATTGGAACAACATAAACATTTCTTGGTATTGAAAAATATCAAGAAGTAGTTCCTTGAGATACAGAATTTGGAATAGTACGTATGCTAGACCACTTTAGTTCCTGAATCTGAAAGAATACCTGCGTAATACCTGGCATTATCACATCAACTTCGTTGAATGAGGATTGGAGTACTAGAGCTTCCTGATAAGAATTGGTGTTCAGAAGGCTGAAGATAATTTACAGAAGAGGTTCCATCCTAGTAGCAGACTAACTCATTTGAAATCGTTTTAGGTTAAGTTTCTATTTTATTATTTGTTTAGAGTGAAAAGGATCGATCATTGTATATTTTAATTTTATTGAATTTGTGAAAACCTGGGTAGGAGTTTTGTTGCCAAATAAGTCAAACCACCCCTAGAAATTAGTCTTTAGAGTCTCATGGGAAATTGTAACGTTACAGTTCATTACTTGATTTTTTTACAGAAATCTGAAGGAGCAGAAGCGAAACTTTGCTGAATATAAACACCATTTAAATCCACTTCATAATTATTTTATAATAAATCCCACGATTTATAATTGAATCTGACTTATATATACAGGGTGTTCCAAATCAAGTCGGCACCATTGCCAACTCTGTTATTATTGATGCTACGATGTCGGTTATATAGGCAAACTGGTAGCATTTTTAGTGGTCTTCTCGATGCCGAAAACAAAACAAAAACTGACAGTCGCGTTGTCATAATATTTCATAAAATGATATTTCGTTATTAATAGCAGAATAAAACGGTATAAAGAAGAAATTGCGCTAGGATGTGAACTCGTGAAACTCGTTATCATCATGTCGCACCCTCAGACGAAAGAAAAGATAGAGGTGCCCTTAGAAGTAAATAGCGTTGTATTGTAATCAATTGCAACAGTATGATGATAGTGAGATAGGACAACAACAAACCTGCAAAATTGACAACTAGAGGGACGGTAAACATTTCAGTGGCGCAGTCAATGGTTCTCTTACTGTTTTCGGTGCTGAAATTTTTGGAACAAACATATGCATATTTCGGCAAATTGTTCATTTGCGTGGCACCATATTTTGCTAAATTCGAAGGAAACCTACAAATGTTAGCATTGAATTAAGTTTTCGATATCTCACAAATACTACGCCATAGACAAGATATATTCTATGCCTATGGACTCAAAACGTGAACTTACCTATGATAGGTTAGGTTTTCATTTCCGATGTTTTACACTATACATGTTTTTCGAAGTTTTACCATGATTGAAATTAACAATATGTAACTTAAAATTCACAAACTTGTAAAAAATAACGCCGATTACAAACGTGAAATTAAAATGAATAGTTAACCCTCAACGGCCCTCTAGTTGTCACTTGCAATAACAACAACAGAACCGTGTTGCCAAATCCAAAGAATATTCGCAAAACATCTATGTCACAGAACGGAGAAAAGTTTACTTCTTCCTCAGAATGGCAACGCAGTACATTACAAGTGTTTGTAAACAAAAATGTTATAGCGATGTCAACAAATGCTATAAGGCACCTCTATCTTTTCTTTCCTCTGAGGTCGCACCACTTACCTAATTGACACCACTGAGCTATTTGGTATTAATATACAAAACGATGATTTCCATCTTAAAGCCATTTCGCTAGCCGCATTAATTTTGTGAATCAATAGTGTCAATAGAAGGGCTCAAATATGTGTTCAACAAGAACGCGGTGTTTTTGAACATTTACTCGATATTTTATAACGCTTTATCAAATCCGTTTGTTATAAATCCTTCCTATTAATACACCTTTATGATGAAAAGTCAAATGAGTTTTTTTGTTGAGAATGGTATTATGAATCTAAATGCATGAAAAAAATATAGGGTGATACATAGAAAAAATTTAATTTTATGAAATATTATGACAACGCGATTGTTATTTTTTTTTGTTTTCGGCATCGAGAAGACCACTAAAAATGCTACTAGTTTGCCCATTCAACCGACATCGAAGCATCAATAATAACGGAGTTGGCAATGGTGCCGACTTAATTTGGAACACCATGTATAGGTGTACATTTGCTTCCGCCTTTTTTTTTCCTGAATCCGAGGCTTTATTGTAAAACAAAAACTGGTTGGACATTTATAATTCGAAGTATTGTTCATGGCTGACCGAAAGTGTTTGTCAGCCAGGCCATGTACCATCGATAGAAACAAGTGATAGTACTAGGGAGGAACGTCCAAGTATGTCTTGAACACTTTCGCAGCAAAGGGTCGAGCATTGTCATGCTTTAAAATCCCTTTGTCATGTCTCTCGTTGTATATGTAATTGCGTTCAATAACGATCGCATGTGATTGTTTCAGTCGGTTTTGATAACTCATAATACACTACGCCGAACTGGTCCCACCAAATACTGAGCATTATCTTGGAACCGCGAATATTCAGTTTGGCCTTCAATGTGGAATCATGGCCGGGATATCCCCATGATTATCTACGCTTGGTATTATCGTAATGAACAAAAGCCTTCCAACATATCTCGGCTTCAATTCGTACGACACCCAATTTCATTGTTTCTGAATCATTCCCATGACTTACAGGCGTTTTGAAATGGCTTGTTGCGTCATTCCCAATGATCCTGCCAATTCTTGTTGCGTTTGAAACGAGCCTTGATCAAGTAATGCCTCCAATTCTGCATCTTCGAAAACTTCATCTCTTTCACCGCCATGCTAGTTTTCGACGTCAAAATCACCGTTCTTGAAGCGTTTAAATCACTCTCAGCACGTTTTTTCACTAATTGCGACCTCAACGTAGGTATTTGAGAGCATTCGATGAGCCTCAGCCGCAGATTTCTTTATATCAAAACAGAAAATTAAAAACCCCCGCAAATGACGAGAAAAGTAGTGTGGTACCATTTTTCCAAATATATTCAATGCGAAACAAATACAGATGCTACTGATAAAATAATTAAAATGTATCTTGATGCAGTGAAAACGTAAACCAAACTTCATAGAAGTATCTACAATATCATCATTGTGGTTACGAAGAAAAATTCTGGGAATTTTATCACATTGTATCTCAAAAGTGAGCACGTTTAGGACATACGTTCATACAAAGTTCTTTTCTTAGAATGGCACCCAAAATAGTTTCCTTGAATATTAGCTAATCATTAAGGAACACCATTAATACGTACTAATTATCATTTCAAATACTTGAGATAATTAAAAAACTACACTTGTCTCTTGCTTGTCTCCAAAATTCTGAATTATATTGAAATTGAGTGAGACTTTCACTCTATTCACAATAAGAAATTCATTTTGCTCAGTTCAAGAAACTCAATGAATTACTCAAAACAGGTTGGACGTTTTTCTAAAAATTATTTAAGGAATCCCTCAAATTCGTTTGCAACTCCAATAAAAGATTACTCTTTATTAATATGGACAATATAGATAAATTAGTAATTAAATGCATAGTGAAAATGAATGAATCTCCTTCCTTGATTCAACCATTTTTGTGTGAAAAAATTTATCTTTCAGTATGATTCGTTTGGCCTTGTGAAAATAAACAAAAAAGAAAGAAACACACATTTGGATTTAGTATATCAGTATATATAATAGAGAATAATAGTACTGAACACATAATATAATTCGAAGCTAAATTTGAATTTGAACAGATTCGAGCATATAATATTCATTTGAGCTGGAATACGAAAACAAATTTCGTACTTATATTCAGTACGAAGTAGGAAGCGTATTCCAGCTTCAACCCGGCAATTAGCCTGAAGCAGCTGTCGAGAAATGAACAGCTATGAAATGTCAATAAGAGACCATCATCTATATTTATGGAAAGCGAAATTACTTCCCCTCAATTTCATAAATTTAACGGCAAAGCAGAAACGATTCAACTCGTCGAATTTTTGTTGAACGGTCTACTCGTCATTTGCAAACAAAGAACGAACATTTCCGAGTTCAGAGAGCAATGGTTGTAAAATCACTCCCAGCACTTTTTCAAACCCTGATAGAATAGCACGGACTCATCTTTTAGCATAAAAACGTTAGAGGAAAGGAATAATGAGAGGAGAATAACTATAAGTATTTCAAACGAGTATACTTCTTTTGAATATATGGGAGAATATAACTGTTATTAGGTCTCGCTTACGTTGGCATCATTAGTTTCGAAGACATTGAAGAATTACTATTCCATATGTCCCAATCTTACTTGTGGGAATCTCTGTGTAATGATGGCTTGCCGAGTCATGGCTTTCCATGTCGTGGTACTTCATGTATATGTTTAACAATTTACGATTCAACAGAAATAATTATTTTCCTTGCAGGATCTCTGAAGATAATTTCGTTGTTGGTAGTGCAATTTGTCACAGGCAAATAATGGTGTATTCGTGTTTTCAGACGCATTGCACAACGGAAACATCGTTTGAAATGACATTGAATAAAACTGTCATCTGTTCATTATTCGACGATGTCAAAATTGGAAGTATCTGATTAAATTTCGTACCAAGGACCATTTCATTTCTTTTGGATATCCTAGAATGATGTCGGTAAGTGATAAAACTAAATATCAAAGAATTTTTGATCTCCACTGAACGACAAGCTGTGAATTTCCGTCAATAATAACTAAAATTTCTTTGTAGAATTGTAGTTCATTTTTGTACGCTTGTTCAAGGGCACTTATTCTCTCATAATGTCTGTTATTTTCGAATTTAGAGCTGAGAATATAAGGTTGAAAACGAATTTATCCGTTCAGCTGTCTACCGTGTATACGATAACACTCGTCTAGAGACTTGAAATTATCAGAGAAGTGTTCGAATATTTCAGGTTTGAATATTTTGGGTTCCATTATAGGCAGAACCTTCACCTAAGATTGAAATTATAATCTAAGGGATTTATATTTCGCTGCTACCTAATGCTCTATTGTGCCTCTCAACAGAGCTTTTCTCGCCATTTATTGATCTATAGCTATCCTTCCATTTCCAGAATTTTAATCAGCTCTACTTCCTGGTGTGGCTTCAATTAGGCGACTTCTTCACTTCTACAATTTTTGTCCGTAGCAGATTTCGCAGTGGCTAGTGAAAGCGAGGCATTCCGTCAACAGGTGATTCGAAGTTTCTTCCTCCTTCCCGCAGAAAATGCACACGTCGTTTTTCTGCTAGACCCATTCTCATGAGATGAAGATTCCGCCAGAGTGTTTCTCTTTCGGTTTTTTCTCTTCCTAAAAATCTTTCTTGTAGGTACATTAGCCCACTTAGAGGTTCCGGGCCGATGAAAACAGTTTGTGCTACTTTTCTGACAAGTGTGTTGCCCCCTCCATACCCATTAATTCCCGAGTGATCAGGAATCCAGATTAAAAAGACCTTGTTAATCTTGCCTATTTCGTTGACTTATCTTCGGCACTTCAATACCATCTTAGAATCGAGGATATGCGAGCTCATTGCTTCGATTGCAGCCTGACTGTTAGAATGTATCGGAATATTTTTCTCACTGGGTTAATTTCAGCATATCTTTCTATCGCAAGTATCTCTGCCTGAAAAACACTTAAACAGCGGCCCAGCGACAGTGAGCATTTGGTGCCAGTTCTGAATACTCCTGCATCATTCCCCCGGCATGGTTTTAGAACCCTCTATGTACCATTCCAAGGTATTTTTCTTAGAACTGGTATTGTGAACCCCCTTCTTTTCTACTTAACATCGTAGTGAAGGTTTTCTCGCTGATGATTTTCTTTATCATGATCTGGGAAGATTAGCTGATGGCTCATTCCGGTACCTTCTTTATATCGCAAGATGGAGAGGTACGAGATCTTCAATGCTCTAGTTAGACTCGATCTCATAGCTCCAGTGATACAAATACAGGCTAACCTTCAACTTGTATCGAGAGCTGTCCTCGTGCTGTTCTGACTTGCTCTGGCATGCCAGACTATGAGCCCATAAGTTATTATTGGTCTCACAATCATAACGTACTTATTACGTACGTAGTTATTGCAGAATTTTTATGTTACATCCTCAAGTCTTACCTGCCAGACTTTTGCGCCGCATCAAGCATTCGTTGTCAATCTTTCATGCGGGGATAACCTTCTGGGCCTTCTTTTGAATATTTTTACAGAAAAATTCTTTTTCAAAAAGACCTTTTTCATTTTCAATTCTGACTATACGTAGTATTATAAGATTGTTTGCGGTTTGGACCGAACATGTATAGAATGTTTATGAGAATATTATGAACTTGGCAACTCAAATTCATCAAAATTCAAATTTTTAAATTACATCCTACATTTTTCAAGAACGTAGTAATTCAAGCAAATCCTATACTTAAAATGAAAACTTTAAGACCTATGGAGGAAATATGTGAAATGAGGGAAAACCGCAATTTCCAACTGAAAGGAAGTAGTCTGTGACTTCCAAAACCACACAAAGAAACTAAACTTCATAGTTTCGATAACTAAATTCAACATTTCAGAATTGTATAATAATTGATAATTCGTTGGGATTGTTTAAAATCGATAGACAAGTAAAAATTTTTAAATTGATATCAATGAAAGCTCTTTCATGAAATATCAATTCTATTTATCAAAATACCGAATTTCAGTTTTTTTTTGTCCACTCGGTTAGAAATTGTGGTTTTTCCTTATTTCAAAGTTCTTCTTCTATAACTCTTAGAGTCTTCATTTGAGGTATAGGGTTTGCTCAAGTAATCCCCCTCTCTTTATACGTTGAATTGATTGAAAGAATAAAAAATATAGGTTGTAAATTAAAAAACTCCAATTTTTATGAATTTGAGTTGTCCAAGTTCAGGATGTTCATTTTTGATACCAACCAAGAGCATTCCTATAATATTACGTATTGACAGGATCGAAAACTGAAAAGGTTTTTTCGAAAAAAACTTTTTCTGCGGAAATAGTCAAAAATGTGAGTCCCCGTCGCCGTCGCCAACATTTTTTTTTCAGAACAATACCGTTAATTCATCTATCACATAAGTTGAGGGAATTCAGTTGGCTCCCGATGAGGATTTGTTTTGAATTTTACTCTCTCTGTATATTTCATAATATCATTTTGAAGATCTCTCTAATAGATTGGTTCATAGAATTGATGTTCATATTATCAATATACGTCGTAGAAATATATTGTCATGTCCCTGTCACAGACCATCTACTTTTAAAAGAAGTTTCAGTTATAACATTTGCAGGCTGTACAACGGTGTTCCTGAATTTCAAATTATTGAATCAAAATGTTTTTAAGAAGAAGATTAAGGCCTTTCTCCTCGGTTCCTTGTCAGTGTGAGTTTTTGGCAGTTTGTTGGATTTGTTTATTGATTTGATTTTGATGCTCATATTTTTTTTTCTTTTTTTGATCAGTTCTGTATATTTTTATTTTTGCATAAGTTTTGTTCAAATGTACATTTTGTATACTACAAGGGTTAAGTGGTAGAGCACCTTTGGGTGAACTTTCCCTTGAGATATCTAGTAAAATAAAGACGTTATTATTATTATGAATTCACGAACCGTTGCGTTTTTACCCAAGGTATGACATATTGCTGAAATAATCATCAAATAAGCTATCTAATAGCGCAATAATAAACTGGGTGCGCTATTCGAAATAAGTAAGTAGTAGTCTGTTTCCGTTATAACCAGAAGTTGTAGAGATCTGAAAATATTCTAGGGAGAAAGATCATTTTCAAAAACACCGACATACAAAATTTCAGTACAAAATTATGATTAGTTTTCCATAAAGGTTTTATACGTCATCATGGTGAATTACCCTGTATATTCAAGCACTCAAAAGCTTCTGATTTCAAGGCAGTGATCTCCCAATTTTTTCAAATTGTATGAGATCTAATGGAATCGTTATTTTACCAGTTATCAGTATTATTTCTTGACGCGATTAACAAATGATAATGACGCGTAACGAAAAAGAACAAAGTGCTCAATCTACGTTCTCCACTTCCGCAACGATTTGTTCTGAGAACTCTCCAAGGTCAAAAACCATCGAAGATCCACACTTCTGGGACTTTTGTGTTAGGTCCTGTTACTTTAATGAGTGATTCCCCGCACACCTTCATCCGAAACCGTGATTTATTGTTCGTCAGAACCAAACCACGTCCGGATATCTACTAGACAGCCATTGTGCATGTCAAAAGAATAACTTTTATTCGTTCATTAGCTGCCGAACGATATTATTCCCATAGGCGTACAAAAAGTGGTTCTTCCTCCTTTTATTATCCATAAGATTTGATTGGTCAAATTTTCTTTCCATCAACCAAGTAATCAGTGGCGTACCCAGACATAGGCTTTGGGGGGTGCGTGTCTAAGAAAAATTTTGATTATTCGTTTCCGATGTCTTTTGAATTTACAGACACTTCTTGAGATTGATTTTCAATTCGAGTAGTTCGGAGCTTTTGCTAAAAATCTTGTTGATTTCTATCTAATTGTTCATTTTTATCATCATACTTGCTCTCCTGCGTAATGTATGTCCATGAGCGTGTTGATGAGATGGCGAAGAATGGGAAGTACCACACATACCGTACTAGAAACGCAGGTCATCTGATGACGCCATATCACAGAGTATTGGCATCCCAGATAAGTGTCAACCACGAGGCTTTATTGATTTACAACTGCATACCAGAACGATTGAAAATAATAAAGAAGGAGGAACTTAAGAAGATACTGAAAAGCTTTCTGATAAAAAAAGCTTATTATAGCATGGAAGAATTCTGGAAATGCAAATTTGTTAACTTATAATGTTCGTCTGAATTGTTTAAGTTAAATTGTTCATATATCTTTATACCTTTTATGTATGTGTATATATATTTACTGACACACCATGTAATATTTGATGGACTTTATTATTCATTATGTTAATAGTTAACATCTGAATAAATTATTATTATTATTATTATTATTATCAATTTGGCATTTATAGCCCGTAAGTGAATAATGATTATGCCGACCACCGTCGGATCAGATCAAGCCTTTAGATATAACCTCTATTGATGAATTCGTTGATTACATTTTGAAACAATTAAATTATTGCACGTTGTGACTTTTAATGGATATTCCTCCTAGGAGGGATTCGGTTCGAAGAAGTGAAAATTGTTTATTGATGTCCAAATGTTTTATTGCCAGAAGCGTATTAATACAAAATACAATATTCCATCGGAGTGAGAGGCAAAGACAAAAAAAACTGTATGGCCTCAATTGAGCGATGAAGTTAATCTTGAATTTTTCCAGCTGGTGTAGGTATGAACAGAGAAATACTTCATTCGTAATTAGTTGTTGAAAGCATCGTTAACTTGAAAATCTGATTTGAAATCGCATATTCCTACGACGACTACTATTATTGTCTGAGTTCCATGCGTCTTAAGGATAGTCATGCCTTTTTTTGTGAAATTATTACTGATAAGTCAAAAATTACGTTTATATGGAAGAAATATTCTTGCTACAAAACTTGGGGAAATATCCTCAAGGATCTCTTTTCCCAAAATAATAAGATATCAGGAAGCAGATCATAGATACTTTTATTCGTTCTCGAATTACAGGTAGTTTCTGACAAATTACTATTTCAAATTTTCGCAATACCTCTGTTTCTGTTCGAGATATTCGAAAAATTCTACAATGTTGTTGTCAGTAATTTTTATGGTTTATGTGATACTCATAACAGACCATAGAAATTAATTACTTGATTACAATTATATATAATTGTAATCAAGTCATATATAGGGTGTTCCATTTAAAAAGCGCCAACTCTCCTCTATATCTCTAAAATGGTAATATATAAATCTTTTTCATTTATTCTGAGATATAATTCATTTTGTGTTTATTATAAGAGACAAAATGAATTATATCTCAAAATAAATGAAAAATATTTTTATCTCCTATCAAAAGAATGAAGTCGAAAAACCCAATATATCATTCAACCGTATGAGATTTTTGAAAAACCGGTAATGTGATGCTTTTCAAAAAATCTGTGCCTTAAAAACTGCATTGAAAAATATAGGGTGTCCCATTTGAAAACACCAAATCTCCTTTATATCTCCAAAACGGTAATTGATTTTCATGTTATATTACCAGTATCATATAAGCCATAAAAATTACTGAAAAACGTTTTAAGATTTTTTGAGTCTCTCGGACAGAAACCAAGAGACGTCTTAGTTATAGTTCTCGAGATGCTTATTCAGTGAGCATCGAATTTGTGACACTCTGTAGAATGTCACAAATGACCATTCATTTATTTCATTTTTCAATCATGTATACTAAATCTTTGTCTTAATCAAAATTGAAAACCTATTTTTTTGTCTTGAGATTGTTCCATACAGAGTGAGAGGTGGCAAAATGTAAAATTGTTCAAAATGTTCAATTTGCGGTCATAACTGTGTAAGATTTTCTTGCTTTTTAACATGAATATGTCAATAAACAGCCATATTTTATTTCTATCACGTAATTGCGGAATATATTGCTCTTCTAATAGTTCCCTTTCCAAAATATCCTAGCTACGCTAATGATCATTGCCTTGTCGAATTCATAGGTGGTTTCCTTTCACTTATGGAAAGGTATTCCGGCCGCAGATTTATTATGAATGAATAACGATTATCTAGAAATGAAGACCATGTATTATTCGATGGTAATATTAATTTTCTTTCGATTTGATTGAGTCCTTGGTGGTTGCTATTCTGATCAATGAAAGGAAGTAAGTAGTTTCAATGTTATGGAAGATTGCATCAGGTACTATTGTTAGAGATTTGTTTCGTGGAATTCCATTGAACCTTTTTCGTTCTCCATCATTGGAGATTATGCATGAGAAAGTAGTAATTGTGAAGTTGAACATCGAAAAGCGAAAGTGTAATGTTGAGAGAAATAGTATGGAATTGTCTAAAATTCGATTCAATACAAATAAACGTTGACAGTTTATAATTCCGTCAATAATGTGTTAAAACTTAATCTAAACAAATATAATCATGAAGTGAATTTTCTGTTCTCTGTAAAAACTTTTTAATTTTTCACATAAATCATCTTTGAAAAAAAATTATAATTCAGCAAATGGAATCATGATCTTTTTTGATGTTGAATTCCTGTTTCATATCGAGGGAATCGAGAAAAACACTGACCTACGAGTATACTCAGAATCTATAGCGTTCCAGTTTAGTTTCAAATCTCTGAGATATGTAAATATTATTGAATACTTAGCCATCCGAAAATTAAACTCAAGTTAATAAAAAACCTATTGCCAGACCTAGTGACGTTTTTTTATCGAATATTGAGGCGTGCTGCTCATAAACTGATTTCCTTCGGGTATTTTGTCGCCCATCTATCGAATGTCATGAGCTGATATATTGAATTTGATACTTAGTTATTCTTTTAATGTTTCTAACGTGAACCATTAAGGAAGTTGTAAGCTGATATGAATTTGGATAAAGAAACATGCTCAGTTTTTTATTTCTCTTTAATATCACTATTATATTGCACGGTACTAAAATAATTCTTCTTGAAAATTTAAGAAGAAGACATCATTTCAAGGAGAAAAATATTGCAAATTTACTCGTAATGATTTAGTTTTTTTTTCAACTCAAAATATCACAACAGGTGACTATACAGGGTGTCCCGGGAAGAATGCGACAAACGAATACCATAAATTAAGGTCATCATGGAGGACCTGTATCAAGATGTTTCAATCGCCTGAGTGCCTTCGTTGGGGATATACAGGGTGATGTTTATCTTATGAGTAAAATTTCACTCATAATAATAATATAATAATAAAAGAATAAACATTATATTATTATTATATTATTATTATGAGTGAAATTTTACAGTTCAATAACTCTCTAACTAATCGACCGAATAATTTCAAATTTTGAAGTTTTGTCACCCTTTCCTATCGCCTTCCTTCATTGTTTCTTAATTCGAGTAAATCAGATCCGGACTAGGAAAATTTCAGACTTTTTCTATTTTCGTGAATATTGGATCACCCTGTACGTGAACATTATGATTTTTTCCCATTTTCGGAACCACAAAGAATCAATTCATCATTAAAATTCTGAATCTCTGCTTGGCACGGTCATACAGGGTGATCAATAAACATTCCCTTATGAGTAAAATTTTTTTGGTTCAATAACTCTTCAACGAATCCACCGAATTATTTCAATTTTTGAAGTTTTGTCGCCCTTTACTATAGCCTTCCTTCAATATTTCTGAAATCGAATAAATCAGATCCGGACTAACAAAATTTTAGACTTTTTCTATTTTCTTGGATATTGGATCACTCTGTACGTCAATATCATATTTTTTTTCGTTTTCGTAACCACAACCAATTGATTCATAATCAACATTTTAGAACTCAGCTTGCCACCGTCATACAGGGTGACCAATAAACATTCCCTCATGAAAGAAGTACAACCGATTCAACCGAATAAGATAGCGAAATCTGTGAAACAACTATATCATATCAACGTGCTCAAAATTGCATTAAAATGGAGGAATATCGTTTTAAACAATATCTGCTAAACTGAAAATATTTTATTTTTGATTAATTGTTTTCAAGATCAAATATTTTCAATTTATTTGCTGTTTTTGTTCTATTCTTTATCCAGCTTGTTGATTGGAAGTATTTCTAAATAATTCGAGGAAAATTTAGGTGAGACATTCGTGAAGGGGAAACAACTTCAATTTTCGAGATAATTTTACCGATAAATTCAAAATATTTTGAACTATGAAATTTCTTTCATGAAGAAATGTTTATTGATCACCCTGAATAATGGCGCCAAGCAGAGATTTAAAATTTTTATTATGAATTAATTCTTTGTTATTACGAAAAAGAAAAAAAAGCATGATATCAACATACAGGGTGATTCAATATTCAAGAAAATAGAAAAGGTCTTAAATTTTCCTAGTCCGGATCTGATTTACTCGATTTCAGAAATATTGAAGGAAGGCGATAAGAAAGGGCGACAAAACTTCAAATATTGAAATTATTCGGTGGATTTCTTGAAGAGTTATTGAACTAAAAAAATTTCACTCATTAGGGAATGTTTATTGATCACCCTGTATGACCGTGATTTAGAATTTTTATAATGAATTGAATCTTTGTGGTTCCGAAAACGGAAAAAAATCATAATGTTCACGTACAGGGTGATCCAATGTTCACGAAAACAGGAAAAGTCTGAAATTTTCCTAGTCCGGATCTGATTTACTCGAATTCAGAAATATTGAAGGAAGGCGATAAGAAAGGGTGACAAAATTTCAAAATTTGAAATTATTCGGTGGATTAGTTGAAGAGTTATTCAACAGTGAAATTTCACTTATAAGATGAACATCACCCTGTATATCCCAAACGAAGGCACTCAGGCGATTGAAACCTCTTGATACGGGTCCTCCTTGATGACTTTAATTCATGGTATTCATTTGTCGCATTCTTCCCGGGACACCCTGTATATAATATAACTATGTACTACATAGGTCTTAATATCGTTAATAAAATAAAATTATCTCAAGAATGTTCATAAGATTTTTTGTCGGGTATAATGATATAATGGAATATCTAACGCACATCGATCAATTAAGAGGTAGTTGAAATTCTTATCGGAATGCCAAGTTATAAAACCTCTTTAAAATAATGAATCGATGCAGCACGGTTAAGGTCACTGAGAATTGCGTTGTTGGGCATTGGATAGTTTTATGGCTTGATTCTATGTAAAGAGAAATTAGAATTATACGTATACGGACATTTAAAACTTCCATTGTATGGTAATTTTATTCTCCCACAAGAAAACAGCGAGAATTTCATAGATAATGAAGTGTTAAGATTTTCATGATCGCAAGTCACTTGTTGAATTTGCAATGCAAGATACAGGGCTTACTTCCACTAATTTCTCTGGACATAAAGTCTGACAACGCTATATTCATAAGAATAATTCATTCAATTTTGTGTAATAGTTATTTAATTAAAATTGAAGGAAAAAGTTGTTCTGTTGTTGGAAATCATCCGGTTACATGTTTCGGCATGTTCGCCATTATCAAAACAAAGATTCTGAAAAAGATTATACTCTTAGGTACAATATATGAAGTTGAGTCAAAGTCAAAGTCAAAAATATAAAATGACAAACAAAACATAAAAAAAATGAGATTAATAGTTATTTTCCTAACAAGTGTGGAAAGTGATACTTTTCCGCAAAAGACTGCAGTTGACCGATTGACGCGAAGCAGAGTTCTGCTGGAAAAAATTCTAAACTTAATGAAACTTCTTCAGGTTGTTCGAGGGTGTTGTGGGATGATTCTGTCAAGTACTTCAACACAAGGACCCTGTGCTAACTTGAGGAGGGCCGAAGAACCTCAACATTTTCGGACTTTTATCAGTTTTTTGCTCATAACCTTTAAACTAAGTAGTTTTCCACCAAAATGTTCGATTTTAAACATTAGCCTTAAATTCTCTACAATTTTGTATTCACAAACTCTTTTGTAAACCTAATATAAATTGCGATACAGTCGATCAAAATTATAGTCCAGTAGACAAAGCAAAAAAAGTGGGGTCTCCTGGAAAAAATTCAGAATTTAATGAAACTTCTACAGGTTCTTCTGGGAGGACCTTGTGCCTCGCCTTGTGCTAACTTGAGGAGGGCCGAAGAACCCCAATATTTTCGGACTTTTTTCGGTTAGATAACGGGTGTTTTTTTTCGAGGTATACAACTTTAAGTTGGCATTACTGTTCATGATCGCGACCGATTTAACAGCTGTCAAGTGATTTATTCTCAGTTTGGTTTGGCAATTCATCATGAATAGACTCACGCCTGAACTCTTGCAAATAGTGCAATTTTATTTCGAAAATAATGGTTCTGTGCGGAATACGTATCGCGTACTACGTCCATTTTTTTTTGTTTAGCGATGAAGCGCACTTCTGGTTGCATGGCTACGTCAACAAACAAAACTGCCGCATTTGGAGTGAAGCTAATCCTCAAGTGTATGTAGAAACACCGTTACATCCAGAAAAACTGACTGTTTGGTGCGCTTTATGGGCTGGTGGAATCATTGATCCGTACTTCTTCACGATGATGGCCAGAACGTTACAGTCAATGGTGATCGGTATAGAGCCATGATTACTAACTTTTTCATTCCTGTATTGAACAACCATGATGTCCAGGAGCTGTGGTTCCAACAAGACGGCGCAACATGTCACACAACTCCTGCCACAATCGATTCATTGAAAGACACGTTTGGTGACCGCCTAATTTCACGTTTTGGACCTGTGAATTGGCCTCCAAGATCTTGTGATTTGACATCGCTAGACTGCTTTCTGTGGGGCTATGTAAAGTCATTGGTCTATGCGGATAAGCCACAAACCCTTGACCATTTGGAAGACAACAGTCGGCGTGTTATTGCCGATATACGGCCACAGATGTTGGAAAAAGTCATCGAAAATTGGACGTCCAGATTGGACTACATCCGAGCCAGCCGTGGCGGTCATATGCCAGAAATCATATTTAAAATGTATTGCCGCAAGATTATCTTGCAGATAAATAAAATTCATATCAATCGAGTAATCCATCGTTGTTTTATTGCAATTTAAAGTTCTATAGCTCTAAAAACAACACCCTTTACAATCATTATTTTCAATTAATCATTGGTTATTATGCATTGATTTTACCCAGTTGATTTAATTATTAAGGTTCAAAATAATTATGTGTTGATAGGAATTAAGGATAAGGTGACAACATGCCATGATATCATTGAAATATTGAAATATAAATAAACATGGGCTTTCAGTCAGAGCTATATCCCCCTCCACCTCCCTATAATCAATGTGTCGATATTGATGAGAAATTATTATAATCACCATGAATGGCTGGTAACTGATAGTAAGAGGGTCAAAAAACCTTTGTTTTTCTGTTAATTTTTGACATTTTGAGAAAATCCCTTCAATTTTGATTGGCTGCATCTCTGTTCATATAAGGTTCAGCAAAAAGTTTTTGGAAACAATACTATAGAGAATTCAATTATCTACAACTTTGAAAATGAACATTTTGGTCGAAAAATGGTTAAGTTAAATGTTATAAGCTAAAAACCGAAAAAAGGGCCAAAAATGTTGAGGTTCTTCGGCCCTTCTCAAGTTAGCACAGGATCCTTGTGTTGAATAACTTGACAAAGTCATCCCACATCACCCCCGAACAACAACAAACAACAAAGTTTTATCAAGTTCGGAATTTGGACCGACTGTATCTCAATTGATATTGATTTAAAAAAAAAGTTTGTGGAAACAAAATTGTAGAGAATATAATACTCTACAACTTTGAAAATGAACGTTTTCGTAGAAAACTCATTGAGTTAAAAGTTATGAGCAAAAAACCGAAAAAAGGCCAAAAATGTTCAGGTTCTTCGGCCCTAAGTTAGCACAGGGTTCTCGTGTTGGATAATTTAATAGAGTCATCCCACAATACTCCCGAACAACCTGTAGAAGTTTCATTAAGTTCGAAATTTTTTACAGGTAAAATGTATATATCTACTGGACTAATTGCTTATATTGTTATCAATACCTTTTCAGCAGGGGCGCCGAAAAATTTTTTTGCTTCAGGCTCCAAAGGACCCCGCACATTTAGTATGGGAAATGGCTTTCCGTGAATTTGGCTGAATTTTTGATATGTTGTAGTTCTTGATGAACTGATCAGAAGTGTCTCTAGCCACAAAGCTCAAAAATGGACAGTTTTCGAGATATGGAGCTTTGAAAATGGATTTTTTGCAATTTTCGGGGTTTTTGCTCATCAATCGGGGAGCTCTCATTTCTGGTTTTGATGGAATTTGGATGTTCGGCGGCCAGAACCCGACTGAGAAATGATCTTCCTTGGTTATATTAGGCACCGCCATCGATAATTTTTTATACACTGCTCCACATTGGCTATGAAATGAGATACAAAATCTAAGATCTTCCATACATCTTTTCATGCCACAAGATGACGCCAGAATAATTCACATGACCGAGAAACGACATATTGTGAGATTTTTTCAAGAGAGACCATAATAACTGAATCCTCATATATCTGATGTCCAATAATATCAAATAATATGTTAGCTGAAATGTTCATAACCAGGCATCGCGAGCTGTAATGGGGGAAAATGGGAAAATCATAATCATATATCCTCAGGGATAACAATTGTGACCACTATTGATGTCATTTACATATGATATGTGATTTGTTTCCCACAAATCTCGATAATCTGACAATGGGGTGCCAAGACATTTTCCTCAGAATGTCTTGAAGATGATGATAGCATCTCACAGACAAACGAATCCGTGAAAATGTCTGCAGTTTTGATACAATATAGTACTATCCGGGTAGAATATGGAAGTCCAAGTGTTGGAAGCTAACTATGAATGGAACTTCCGATATTAACCCACGAATTCTTGAAAATACAATTTTTTTATGAACTTTTTGAACTTCACACATACGAATGAATACTATCTAATAATATGATCGTTGGCAAAATGAATGAGTAGATCAATCAAAAACAATATAGTCCTCTACTCGCGCCACCCCTGGCCACAAGGTATGAGATCTCTCTAAAAATCGAAAAAGCTTGAAAACCTCTTCCTCCAGGACCAAAAATCGAACCGTGAAATAAATTAAACAATGAGAGGAATGAGGATGAACGGCAACAGCCGATACCTCCCAGAGGGGCATTCTCATGAATAACCCCATAACCCAAAGCCGCCATTCGAAAAGGCATTTCTGTAGGGATTGGAGCGAAAAGTAGCCGAAGACGTGAGCGAGTTGACATTTATCCCACTTGAAGGCCTCTTCGTGGGAACATCTACGAGGCAAATTCAACATAACGGATCTCGGAAGGCGTTCGACAATCCATCAAGGAAGAAGGACGGCTTCGTACGACATTAAGTGCTTATAAATATCCGAAGTAGGAACAGATTCGAGCCGCGTATTGGCAAATGGAGTGGGTATGTCGTGAAATAATAATAGAACGACCTTGGTTTCCACGGAATTGAATTTTCACCAATGGACGTGAGTTTAGCGACAGAATGGATTTTATTGGACGGGATGAGACTTATGTTGAGTGATGCACGGGTGATTCATTAGGTTTCTCAGCTATTTGAATCACTGGAGTAACACTTGGTCTATATTTCCAATGAAAATCTATAGAGAAAAGATTTCTTGACCTATCCCGACATTTATGTTTTGAAAAGTATCATATAAAACCAAAAAAGGATAAACACGTCTTGCAAATTCATATAATGAATGTTCTACCATGAGGGGTGTTCCTAAATTGGAGGCACAAAGGAAAATGAGAGATACTTGGGTTGGTTTTAAGAAACCAAGGCCTTTTTGGATTTCTAGAACGTTTGGAAACCAATACCTTCTATCGTTTCGTTTTTCAAGTCTCTTTTCAGTTTGCGGTTAACGTCCTTGATGTGGTCCAAATCCGCATTGTTGTATTTAGGGCTGCATTGGCTTTCGAGGTTATCTGCGAAAGCTTCAGTCTTTTCTTCTGGACTGTATACCTTGTAGATCGTGAATCGGTGTGGTTGGTTTATTATCTGAGCGCAAAGCTTTGACCATTCGCCAGACACTGTTGTCTGCTTTGGAAAGGGAGATGTGTTTCTCTTCCCAGCGATTATTTCGGACTTTTTTGAGAGCCTCCTTGACTCTAGCGTTGAGCTGATTGAACACTCGACGCGACGGTCCAAGGACTGAGTGTGTTCTGAGCTCTACGCTTCGCTCTGTCCTTTTTCCTGATAAGCTCCTTGATATTTTCCAGGATCCAATTCTTCTGACTAGGCAAAGAAGGACTCGATGGCTGAGCCCAGTTCCTTGGGGTCAGAAATGAGCTTACCAATCTGTCCATGACTCTTAGTTTTTGGCGGATCCTCATCGACAACGAGATAATGGTAAATCTCATTACATATGAATGTACTGAGGTTCTTTGATTCATTGCTTTCGTATTTTTTTTTGTTTGTAATTATTTTATTAATTTACAAATAGAATTCTTCAGAATAAGCATGAAATTCAATTGAAAACTTCGCAATGCATTAGAGGTTTGAGAAAATATTATTGTAAGTAGTAAAGCATCGCAAATATATATTGGGTTATGAGTTGATCAGTATTTTCACGACATTTTAGATAATTCTGATGACAAACACGGTCAATACAAAAGCTTAAAATTTTATATTCACTTGCAATATCTCAACTTGGTAATATTATGATCAGTTTTCGATGATTTTGACAATGATATCAAGAAATATTTGCTCGAAACTATTTGGTCTTTCTTTTCCAAAATTTTTTCGAATTTTCTATAATGTTCTATAATGACGTCAACATGAAACTTGAAGTCAATCTCGAAATTGTTCTTATCGTTTGAGACCATTTTCTGCTCAAAATTTGAAAAATACAGACATTGGCCGCGTTCATTACGCACAGGTAAATATTTGGCGAAATTAATACCTCTGTAATTTTTTATGTTTATTTTGACTGAACATTATTATTATTATTGGCCTTGTTCAACAGAAGGAACAGTTGTCAATATTTTATGGATTTTCTGCTGACGGCATTCTATTGGTTTCCGATACGTAGCCATCTTTGGTAGCGAATTCATCTTATACTGCTTTTTGGTAACATGCTTTTCAAATTAGGTTCAGCCATTTCTAGAACAAGTCCACTATTGTGTCATTTATATCTTTGTCCTCATCAAAAACGAAAGCAATAACTTCCATATCCATGACCAATACTTTGAAAATAAGTCGAAAGAAAACACTAATAACACCGGAAACAAAATTGGAACTGAAAATCTACGAGCTTACTGGGGGTGATAGTACATCGAAAAATTAGTAGGTAAAGTTTGATGAATAAACTTATGGCCGAAAATGCATATTAAGGGACATATATCCTTCCAAAGTTGATAAAATAAAAAAATTTCTCCACATAACTTTTGAACGGTGAATATCACCAGATTGAAATTCCGTGTATAAATGTATGTCAAAATACATTTTTTTATTACACTTCAACATTTCTCATATTGTTATAAAGGGTATTTTCAGTGGGCGAGTCATGATTTTTTTGGAAAAACTTTTATGGTTATCGATGAATCTCGCGATGAATGAATCTGCTGACATCATGTGACTACAAATACAAATACTCAAATATCTCCAAAAAGGTTCAATTTATTGTTTGTGGATAGTACCTTTTTCATTTGATTTTCTTCGCTTCATCGAATCCTTCAAGTTTTTCACCAAAATAATCATGACTCACCCTCTAAAATTACCCTTTATAACATTATCAGAAATGTAGAAATATAATAAAAAAATGTATTTTGACAACATACATTCATTTTTTTTTTTTTTAAACTGTGGGCAAATTGTTCAGTCGACTAAAGGATGGCAATCCTTCAATGAGACATTCTAATTTAATATACAAAATAGATTGTTCAGATTGTGCTGGCAGTTACATAGGCCAAACAAAACAGTACCTATATAGGGTCGAGGTTGAAACAACAATAGAGAGATTGCAAAAATCGTAGTGAAGCAACAGCATTATCACAGCATGCAAAAATTAATGACCACTCCTTTGATTTTAATAATGTAAAAATTTCAAATAAAGAAAAGAATTGGTTTAAACGAACATTCAAAGAAATGGTTTTCATCAAGAGAATAAAAGATTCTGTGAATACACGCACCGATATTGGTAGTTTGAGTTCGGTGTATTTTAACTTAATCAATAAGGTGAATGTAGATAGTTTTATTGCGCGGTAGTTCGTGTTTCGTTTTGAATCGGGTGTTTAGTATGTCTCACACATTTTAATGCAGTCTGTCTTGCCTGATACTTTTGTTTATACTTATACGTCTTATTTGATGTGGTTTTTTATGCTATCCTGAGAATGCCATTTTATTGTATGGACAGTTATTTGATGATTTCGATGTATTCGAAAGATTTATAACCGTTATTCATAGGGTGAGATCGCTTTTTCTTGTAATCTTATTGTTTCCTTCGCCGACCTGACGTGAATTGTTTTATGTTGTTTGCTTTATATTTATATTCATTGTTATTTTGTCATCTAGTTTATATTTCATATTTATTATTGTATAGCGACGTCATTTTATGTATTTTTTATCTTTATTGCTACACCAATTGTATGATCCATGCCGTTGTTTATAAATTGGTTTTTGTTTTTAGCCTGATGAAGGAGCTAAATGCTCAGAAACGTTGCCATTGAATAAATTATTATACAACTGTTCCTTGTGACTGATATTCCTCACCATCGAACATACATTCATGTAGGAAATTGTAATCTGGTGGCATTCACCTTTTAGAAGTTTTCCGGAGAATTTTTTTAATTTTATCAACTTTGGTAGGATATATCCCTCTTCATTGCATTATGGGCCATAAGTTAATGCATCAAACTATACTTATTTTTCAATGTACTTTCACCCCCAGAAAGCTCGGTACACATTTCTGACTCACGCTGTATAACTGTCAAAAAGGACCCACAGTATATCTTGTTTTTTTTTAACATCAGAGCACTTCCGGGAAAAGTAGCAACGTATCCAGCAGAGAATACAAACGCTACCAAACTGATACCTATCAGTAGCGGAGCTACTTGCATTACCGATCTTCCTGCGGAATGTGAACATTTTGAATGTGATGAAATGTTAGGGCGATCAGTTCAAAGACGAATGCTCAAAAAAACAATAATCTCACTTCCACTCCCTCAGATTTTCTCGAGAAACAGCCACTTCAACTTCCAAAAGGCTAAAGTTGGCCACGAAATCGAATAATTAACCAACTTTCTTTATACGATCTCGTTCTCGATAGAATCCCTCCAGGATTCAATTTCCAATATCGGTTTCTTGGGAACCGAACTTCATATTGAATTGCGAGAATACGTGAGAGCAATATCGACTTCCGCGGTCCATTCATTGGTAAACCCAATGACCTACAGGCTCCGGCCGGTGGCCGTAAGAGATTTCCCGGATTCCATTGCTACAGACCACAGAGATGCAACTCGATAAAGTCGAAAACTAAGCGATAGATAGTCCATTAGTGCATAGAATGATGTGGAACTCGTTTACATATTATCGTCCAGATCGTATATTAATGGAACCATCAAAAATTCAAGAAGAGCATGAAAAGGTTTTGAGCGCTTTTTCATATTGACTATTATGCTCTTGAAGGCCACAAGACTGAAAACAGGATGTATCTGAATAAAATCGATAAAATGTAAGGGGTGATTCTGCAATGAAAATTGAGTTGGTATTTGGAAAATCATCTGAAAACCACCCTTCCCCTGGAAAAGTTACCCCTTCGAAAATTAAAAAAAAAATTTTGTTTTTTTTTTGTTTTCCATGTTTCCATGCTAAAGATACGAAATTTGGTGAATATTATTTGTCAATAAAACCACACATTTTAGAATTTTTTTCAACTCTGAAGTATAGAAGGAGGGGTTGAAATAGTCTTCCCCTAAAATATTTGTTGTAACCACTTTTTTCTCTTGGATGAATATTTTTCTTTTGACAAAACATGGCTGAAAAGCCCAATTCATTCAATAACATTCATATCTCTACAAGTTTTTTCGAAAACTTGATCATTTACCGGAAAAACATAAATGTATTGCAAGCTCATGTTGAATAGCATTTTATTGAACAAGAGCCAACCATATCATGAATGTATTTGGCTAAGACTTTTACAACTAAAACGATAGTGAACAAACAATGAACAAAAACATATCGAATATCGACCGAATAGTTATAATATTTGTTGAATTTTTTTTTTAATCTTCGGAAGGGTGTAACTTTTCCAGCGGGAGGTTTTTCAAGAAATTTCATACCAACTATCCACTTTAATTTTTATCACAGAATCACCCCTTACATTCTTTCGGTGTTATTCAGATACACCGTATATATGGAATGTGATTTAAAAATTATATAACGATGTTTCTAAATTGGAAATACAAACGAAAATACAGATTCCTCCAATCAATTTCAGAAATAAGAGTCCTACAAACATGAGTTTGCGAACGCATTGTTTTCCAGAAGCAGAATGTTAAATAGTGATTTTTTTTACATAGCACCTTCCCTTCACAAGATATTCAAGTTAATTTTGGCATAGGTTTTTCAAATTGAAGTGTCCATCGTGTAATATGCTAATTTCGAATGAAAATTAACATGGTGATTTTTTTCTGGAAAAAGTGCCCGCTTCTTGCAGAGTATTTTTTTGATGGACCTCTGGTGGTTTAAAAAACGTTAAAAGAAACTTTAGTCCAGTACTACACTTTTTGGTTTCTTTCAGTTGTATGGTATCCGCTACCGATTTCGAAAAAAAAATTCAAGCAATCCTCAAGAAAATCCAAATAATTATAAGATTCCATTAGTCAGCTATGATGAATGAATTAATCATAAGTTTTGGTAATTATTCACCCAATCTGTACCGAAAGGTTAATAAAAATTCGATAAGCTGGTATAATGAAAAAAATGAAGGTCTACAAGAAACACCTTTCATCTTGAAAACAAAGCGATTGCGGGCCTATGTTTATAGGACTTTTTTTCCTCGTAATGATCAGAGTATTATGTCATTTTCGTTTGTTCCTCCAATTCAGGAACACTCTGTATATGTAGTAATTACTCAAATACTCAGGAGATTTGAGGATGAGAGGTTTTGATGATACGATGATCATCAAAATTTTTCTTTTATATAACCTAATCAACAAATATGACATAATAAATCTGTTTTTGGGTTGATTGAGTCGACTTGAATTCTATTAAACTAATAATGAAACACCGGATTTCTTAACTAATATATTGAATTTGGCTGTACAAGTTATGTGTTTACAAGGTAACAGCTACGAGCGTACTGAATATGGTACCCCAATTTCCTGGGGATCTTGAGTGTTGCTTTGGATTTAGCATACCAAAGCGCAATCCAAGTCCCTGATTGGTCCATGTCTTCGTTCCTTGCCCTAAGATATGACTTCAGAATGACCATATGTAGCGCCAATGTGGCGCCAAGGATGTTCTTGTTCTATTTTAAGCCCTCGATGTACCTGCTGGGGTTGGTTTTTTGAACCTAAATGCGTATCTCTGAATATTCAACTGCCCGTAAAGTTTGTGTGAAATTCCCTTGACGCAACAAAATCTCTTCTAGGATGCAATAGGTGCATGAAAGGACGAGCGCTCGGAGCTGCTGACGCCAAGTAAGTGTTTTTCTCGAAATATTGAATAACTCAATGAGCATCAGAGAGTGAAGGAGTCACATCATCAGGTCGCTGTGTCTCGAATCACAGTGGCTTGCTACGATGGAGTTTCATAACAATGGATATTTATATACAAACATGTTTTGCGTGATTTTTGCCTCAAAGGCAGTCACGATTGTCGATTACACGGTTGATAGGGCATTGTTTCTTGTATTCCATATCTTGTACTGAGGACCGAATGATGATCTTCCGATCTTATCAGCTGCAAATTCAATTTCTGTACGATCGTGGGAAAGATTTGATATTACCGCGAAAGGAGTGGAGTTACTACATTGAGGAGATTTTTACTGTTCCAACAAATGTTAGAGTGTTGATTGTAGGAAAAAAAATATCTGAAAAGATTTGAAACTTGTGTTCATAAAATCATATTAATTTTTTGCGAATAATTTCTCAGAAACATGAATGAAGTTTCAACAAAGGAACTATTGTTTGTTATCAAAAGCTGAATAATTATGAGATGTATGTGTACAAATTTTGATACTTTTCTAGGTCAGGTTTCAGGTTTCTAGGTCAGGTTTTTCTTAATTTAATCATCTATTTTGAAAGAAGGCCTACTAGTTCCAAAGTATTTAACACGGCTCTAATAAGGAAAAACGAAAACTACATTAAAATTCCCTTATTCGAAACTGTTCACCATTGATTTCCATTTCAAGGCTCCGATGAGGACTTTGAAATGAAGTTGAAACTAGATGATTTCTCAGAAAAGAAAGGTTTTGCAAAATAAACTTGAACTAGAAACCTATTCGAAGTCACTCAATTTGGTAATGAAGTTTTCATTTTTCTTTGCAGATAAACAATGTAGCTATTTTAGTACCTACATTGTCCCCACAGAAAATTTCCGGTACTTGAAACCTTTCTATAACACAGCTATGGAATTCACTAAATTCCTCCATATTCCGAAATGTTTCGAGTACCGAAAATTTTCTGTGAGGCCGCTATTAGTGAAAGAACTTGCCGAGAGTGATTTCCAACGCTTCAAGAACGGTGATTTTGACGTCGAAGAACTACATGGAGGTGGAAGAAAGAAGGGTTTCGAAGATGCAGAATTTGAGGCATTACTCGATCAAGACTCGTGTCAAACGCAACAAGAATTGGCAGGATCATTGGGATTAACGCAACAAGTCATTTTAAAACGCCTGAGAGTCATGAAAATGATTCAGAAATAAGGAAATTGGGAGCCGTACGAGTTGAAGCCGGAGATGTTGAAAGGCGTTTGTTTGCTTGCGAACAGATGCTTGCAACGCAAAGACAGAAGGGATTTCTGCATTGCATTGAGACTGGAGATAAAAATTGGTTCATTACGATAATACCAAGCGCAGAAAATCATGGGGATATTCCGACCATGCTTCCACGTCGACGGCAGAATATTTCACGGTTCCAAGGTCATGCTCAGTATTAGGTGGGACCAGCTATTATTATGAGTTGTTTAAACCTGTTAATCGCAGGAGTTCGTTATCAAAAGCAATTAATGCGTTTGAGCCAAGCATTGAAAGACAAATGGATCAAAACAACGAGAGACATGATAAAGTGATTTTACAGCATGACAATGCTCGACCCCATGTTGCTAAAGTGGTCAAGACATACTTGGAAACATTGAAATGGGAAGTCCTACCCCACCCGCCGTATTCTCCGGACGTTGCTCCTTCGGACAATCACTTGTTTCGATCAATAGCATATGGCCTAGCTGAGCAGCACTCCGGTCTTATGAAAAAGTAAAAAATTGAATCGATTTGTTGATCGATTTCAAGAGCAATAACTACTTGAGCACCCTCAACAAGAGCAAAACAAAAAAAAATTGTAATTCCAATTGTTTTTTGTTTGCAAAAGTTCCCAGTCTCACAGACGGTACGTTACCAAATGTGTTCTGAAATTTCATGTGACCACTTAAGGGTTAAAGAGCTCCATATCATCTGAGAACCGTAAAATGGTCATTTCAAATACAAGTGATATAGCTAGTGATGTTAACTTACATATGTTCATTCAATCAACATCAAATACTCAGTAGCAAATAATGATTATGGAAAAGCTCCTAAACCTATTCCATTTCACTGAGAATTTCAGCATAAAACATTGGGTTTTCTTTATTTGTATGATTCCTAATTTCTATTTTATCTGCATAAATGATAACAGTTTAGTTATTTCCTACTCGGTAAAATTTAGGTGACTTGTTACCATGTCAACCTTACTTATGTGACGTCATCAGAGAAGCCGTTACTGTTTAATGCATTTTTTGAAGAAAATTCCGAAGTATTGAATAAATGTGAAATGAAATAGTAGGGGAGACTGGGGAGGGTTGATACATTTTTTACAAAATTGTTAATGAAAAATTTGTGTTTAACATTTATCAATCCATTTATGTCGGACTAAAATTTAAGGACTTCGCTCAAACGTTTAGCTTTATTCAATAGCTAATATATTCAATAGCTAATATATTCAATAGCTAATATGCTAATAGCTCAATAGCTAAAAATAGAAATTTTAACCATTATGAGTTCTTGAAATTGTCGGTGCACTAAAAGAGAGGTTTGATTCAATAAGAAATAAGGTACAAGCAATAAGAAGAAATTAATCTTTTATTATAGTAACACTACCTAATTCCTATATAATTCGCAAGTAACATTTTTTATTTTACTACTGACACTTGCACAGGCTGAATGGCACTCCATTTTCTGATGAAGATGACGATCCAGCTTGCATCTACTGCAATTCATTATTTTCGACGTTCATCGGAAAATTGGTCTTTTTAATTCTCATCCTCATCCAAGTCATCAAACACCCTTTTTTTTTTGTTTTTGCATTTCTGTTTAAAACTTCTCTTTTGAGGTGAGATCTACTGTATCAAACCTCCCTTGAAGACAAATTTAGAAAATATAGGACATGAACATATTGATATATTCGATTGATTATTATCTGTACTACTGGCATCTATGTGCTAAATGAACTGTGCATCAAGAATAAAGTAATGAATTTCGTTAGTTTTTGTTGATGAAAGAATAAAGCCTTACGTTTGTTATGCAAATTCTTACATCAAATATGTAGAAAACACACTTTAAGCTTTAAAAAAATTGTTCGTGACGCTATCGTTGCCATATTTCAACAGACACTATTTCCACACTCATAGAGACACTGCACGTGATTATGCCTCCTTTGAAGAACCGAGGCGGGAAATTTGAACGTGTATCAAACCTCCCCTTGTATCAACCCTCCCCAGTCTTCCCTATACTTTCAGTTTTTCACAAATATGTCATCAGTGTTGACATAAGAAAACTCAATTCATAATAAACTCTTTAAAAATTTTAACGCATGTGCAAAAAACTAATTACTTTTAATGAAACAACCCATCTTCAGCTGAAGCTGTGACATTCATTATTCCGATCAAAGTTCCACTTCCTGTGGCGCCATAGCTTTTCATACTCCAGTAAAGTCTGGGTCTCAAAGAGACTCTTTCTCATCGGATTTGCTGGTGCAATGAGTTTGGTTTACCTCTGCCATTTCGTCGGGTAGTTTCTTTGATCTTTCTCGTGTGGTTATTTCTCGGCAAGAATGAAGAGTCGCAAGGGAAATATACCAGAAGGGTTCCCTTGTGTGACATTATTTATGAATCTCGGACAATATTTATGTCTCGTGTTGTTGCTTCAACGTTCTACGTTCCATTAGCTTCATTTTTGACCCAGAAATGCCTTGCTACTAGAAATAATTTGATAATCCCTAAAGGAAACCAACAAAGTAAAGCAGTATTCCCGACTGCAGTAACGAGAGTAATTTAGATACTTTCCAAAGAATATATGGAATACTTTCGAATAAATCCGAGATCGTTTTTTTTATTACAGAATTCGTGAAACCTAATTCAAAACTCTCGAAGCTGGGATTATACGATAAAAATATACTACTCAGTATCATCGTAACAATACTCTTTTATTGAAATTCTACCAAAAATAAAATGAGGTTTGTGATCTTTTTTGGAAGTAAAAATATTTTCATCTCCGATTGATAAACTTTATTTCACGAACTGCATTTCCGTCCAATCCAATAATTATGGTTATGAATATGTCTATTTGTGGGTCTGCAAATATCAGGGAGAGCCGTATAATTTCGTCTCGATTTTAATGAAATGAAATGAAATGAAATGAAATGAAATGAAATGAAATGAAATGAAATGAAATGAAATGAAATGAAATGAAATGAAATGAAATGAAATGAAATGAAATGAAATGAAATGAAATGAAATGAAATGAAATGAAATGAAATGAAATGAAATGAAATGAAATGAAATGAAATGAAATGAAATGAAATGAAATGAAATGAAATGAAATGAAATGAAATGAAATGAAATGAAATGAAATGAAATGAAATGAAATGAAATGAAATGAAATGAAATGAAATGAAATGAAATGAAATGAAATGAAATGAAATGAAATGAAATGAAATGAAATGAAATGAAATGAAATGAAATGAAATGAAATGAAATGAAATGAAATGAAATGAAATGAAATGAAATGAAATGATTTATTGATCCTCTTTGACACAAAGTATATAGGATAAGTCTAAAAAATACAGATATACAATGCTAAGATTAAATCTACATCAAGTTCGTATCTATCAAATATTCATTTATAGTATAATAGGCTTTTTTCTCTCGCCCATTCAGTGCCCTCACCCTTTGTGGTAAATGATTGTATAGTATTATGCCCTTATACATAATGGAAGACTTAAATTTGGTGGTTCTATGCACTGGAATAGAGAGAGTGTCAGTACTTCTGGTCGAATAATTGTGGAAATCAGACAGGATGGTAAATCTATTTATATTATTTTTCACAAAGATCAATGCTCTATACATATATATACAAGGAGCAGTGAGAATTTTGTTATCTTTAAAAGTTGGTCGGCAAGAAATGCGTGGATGCAGACTAAAAATCAAGCGTATTATACGTTTTTGGGACACCAGAACTCTGTTAAAATCAACAGAATCACCCCAGATCAGAATGCAATAGTCTATCGGGACTATATTATATTCATGAATATAACACATGAAAAAGAGATCTAATTTATCCTGATTTCCACAGAATCAATAAGGTAAAGTGCGGTGTAACTTACTATGGGCCTAAGCTCTTCAACAGCCTGCCACCCACTGTGAGGGCGATGCCTACTAAACAATTCAAACTTTGTTTGAAAAAATACTTGTTGAATAAATGTTTTTTCTCATTGAATGAATACTATTTGAATAATTTTCAGGATTTTTCATGAGTATATATTTTCTTTTTGTATTTGACGTATGTAAACATTGTGAAATGTTGAATAATTGAATAAATATTATTATTATTATTATTATTATTATTATTATTATTATTATATGCCTATATACCAAACCATAATAGAGATTTAGCAAAACTTCAAAAGGAAGGGAATTTTTCAAACGGTATATAATGTAGAAAGATGAGCTAAGCTTCTCACAAATCTTTTCAATATGATGACACCACCTCAAATTTGCGTCAACATAAACACCCAAAAACTTGACAACTTCTTTCGCTTTCAATGATATGACATTGTAGCATATATCAAATGTGCTGTCACTCGCAGTTCTTAGTGAAAATCGAATACATTCAGTCTTATCAACGTTTATAATTAGTGCATTTTCTCTGCACCAGTTTTCAAATTGGTCTATCAGAGACTTGCAGATGGCTTTGAGATCTTTCAGTTCTGAAGCAGAGACAGCAATTGAGGTGTCATCAACAAAAATGATCAATTTGATCAAGATTGATACCAGATGTTCGGGTGAATCATTTATGAAAACAATGAAAAGCAGTGGTCCCAGTATAGAACCCTGCGGAACTCCTAGGTCGCATACACGCCCGCTTGACCACTGGCTGCCCACCTTTACAGACATGGTACGCCCTGTAATGAAGCTGCAAATCCAATCCAGGAAAACTCCTCGAAAGCCCAGAGAATAGAGTTCACTCAGAATGAACGTGGGTGTAATACAGTCGAATGCTCTCGAAAGGTCGAAAAACATTCCTGCCACATGGTGACCCCTATCGAGAGACTCATAGACGCTCTCAAAAAACTCAACAGAAGCGGTCTGGGTCGATCTTTTTCCCTGAATCCATGTTGGCATCCCGTCAACAGGTTATACTTATTGAGGAATCTAGACATGCGATTTAATACTATTCTTTCTATGACCTTGGAAAAGACACTCAGAATGGAGATCGGTCGGTAATTGGAGATATCTTCGGCATCATTTTTTTTATGAATTGGTATAACCGAGGAGTGTTTCAGTGAATTTGGGAAAATACCAGATGATACCGAGAGATTGATTAATCGAGAGAGGTGCTCAGATATATGTTCGGAAATCGCTTTTAATATTTTAACCGATATGAAATCAGCACCAACACTCTTTTTATTTTTTAATGACCTGATCGTATCCAAGACTTCGCACTGACTTACGGGATGAAAAAAGAATGTATGTTCATGTAAGGAAGATGTTGTGCATGAACAAGATACATTATTCCCATATCGTCCAGCAATACTTCTGCTTGCTACAGACGAAAAGTGGTCTGCAAAAGACTCAGCTATAAGTAGAGGGTCAGAAACTTGAACACCAGTTATATTCAAGGTCATGTTCAATCCCTCATAATTTGGTTCCCGGCCAGTTTCCCGTCTGACTATGTTCCAGGCTGTTTTGCTCTGGTTATCCGATGAACATAAGAGTTTGGTATGAAATTCAAGCTTAGCATATTCTAGAAGCTGTCTAAAGTGTTTTTTAGCGTCTCTGTATATATCAGAAGATAATGAAATTTTAGTAGCAGATGATTACAAACGAGTTAGTTTCAGCTATTCCAGATATAGTGTGCAATTTCAGCTTACGATAAAATTGACAAGATCTCAATAAAACGCGTTCAAATGATAAAATTTCATATAGTGTCCTAAGTAAATCCACAGGAATTTCAACTTTTTCTAATATATATATACATGACGTCAGTTAAAACTTTCTAGAGAAAAGAGTTTTAAGAACTTAAAATAATAGACTGTGTGGAAGTTTTTGGGAATAAGGAAGGGCAAAGAATCAGAAATATTTCTTGACCAAATTATTTTCATTTTCAAATTTGAGCAATGAGTGATCTCAAATGATAAGAATGAACTCACTACAGAAGAATTCGAGTTCAAATTTAATTATATCCGGCTGACTAGAATTGAAACAATTTTTATTATTGTTAGAACGCTTTGAAATTTTGTGTTATGATTAAACTCATCGATGAATGCATTTTCTTACAGAAAAAATAAAGTTTTCCTGATATAATTATATTCTGAATCACAAAATAACTAGTTTCGAGATTTTTCGATTATTTGTAAAGAGGATCCAAGATGCGAAAATATACTGTTAGATACTTGACTGACATTGGAAATGAAGAATCAGATTGAAAAATGTTTTTGAACAAATAGGTATTTTGCTTTGAATAACATCAAACTATCTTCCCAATGATGTATAAAAAAGCTTCTTATATTTGACAGCCTTGTGGTAGCTACCCCCACTTTTTATTTTCAAATGACACCTTCTGTATATTACCAGTGAAAATTGCGTGTCATTCTATTTGAAATATGACAAAAGCACACACTTGGTATTTTTAAGTAATAACAACAAAAACATTGACATTTTGTGGAGTATGAATTGCAACCAAAATACCTACTATGCAATTCAAAAAACCAAGAAACATTTTAGGCAAGTGTTCGAAATTATTTATTATTTCTCGGTTGTTTAAAACAAAAAATTCAGCTACCTACTTCTCATATGCGGAAGTTTGTACAAACAACGTGAAGGAAGAGACAAAATATTAATGTTCTTGTTGTTATTAGTCTTATTATTGGAAATAATAAACTAATAAATAATTTTGAACACTTGCTTAAAATGTTTCTTCCTTTTATGAATAACATTGTAGCTATTTTGATTGCTGTTCATACTTCACAAAATATTGATGTTTTTGTTATTATTGTTTGTTATTATTATTGTTATTAATGGAAAAATACCAAGAATGTGCTATTGTCATATTTCAAAAAGAATGACACGCAATTTTCACTGACAATATACAGGGGGGTGTCATTTGAAAATAAAAAGTGAGGGGTAGCTACTACAAGGTTGTCAAATGTATGACGATTTTTTATACATCATTGGAAAGATACTTGGATGTTATTCGAAGCATGTTTTTTATTTCGTCCAATAAGCGGGATATTGCCTGTATACGATAACTTGGGACACCCTGTATACAGTTCATGACAAGTAGACGCAGTCTTAGTTTTTAAAAAAGTTGTAAATTTTAATGAAACAATCCATATCCTCTAAAAACGATATATCAATAGATACAAAATATCCTCCTTCCATAATTTGATGCAGATAGATAATGGTAAATATCGAAAAGCAAAAATCAAGTTTTTCAAAAATGTTTATTATTTTTATACCTATTTTTCATGCCCCCAGAAAATTCTTTAACCAAAGTGACAAATAAAATTGTATTGAATTAGTACAGCATTTTTCATTTCAAATTGAAACTTGTGTATTACAGTGGCGGATCGACGTTTTTCAGGGAATACTTTCAGGGCCCCCTCTACTTTCACAATTCCTTTTGAAACCATTTTCCAATCAAAATTCAATTTTTATAGTAGGTATAACAAATATAAATCTAATTAAGTATAAGTTACATACATCACGAATCTCGAAATAATTGATATTTGATATTTCACATCATTTCATTTCCAGTCTCATTTCTGTGCATTTTTCTGACACGGATATATTAGAATATTATTCATTAGATATTTTTTTTTTATTTTCTCTGGTTCATTTGGCAGGGAATATTGTGTAGGGCTCGAATCGGTATGTTTGAAATGAACAGAAACAAATTTTAAACAATCATATCTACGAAATTAACCGCAGCATTCGATATCCGAACCTACCCTGAAAAATTAAAGTTTCTAGGTCTTTGCGTTCGAGAGTCATCGTGTTTACGAACGGCGAGGAAGAATTGAATTTGTGGATTGGTTCGACATCAGTGAGTCGCAGATCTATGTAACTGCTGAACGAATTTTCTTGCTGTTCCTAATGCAGTCGTTTAGGTAAGCGAAAGTGAATATAATCAAACCTTGCTTGAAACATTTCTTCAAATGTCATACGTTGCCCTCGTGACCCTTATGGAAGAAGAGACAGGCATATCGAAAGGTTTATTCAATCATGTAAATGACCCATATTCCCAGTCACGATCACCAGTCAGTCGGAAACCAATGTTTTGTGAACTAGGTGAAATGTCGTGAACTTGAGATGAAGACTACGAGATAAAGGCGTCTTGAGGGCACTATAGGTATTTACGCTGACTTGCCATAATTCGCGATTCACGACAGTATGTCTCGAAATTAAAGAGAATCAACTCAGTTCCAAGTTTTCCTAAGTTCATGGTGCTGCAAACAATCATTTCATGTTGATATTATTCCCTATCAAGTAAACAGTAGATTTGGATAAGGTATGGATAAAATTGCCAGCTGAGAGATTGATACGGGAAGTCGTTGATTATACAGGGTGGCCACTTTTTCAATGGGATTGTATTGGTATCTTTTAAACCATAAGAGTTAGAAGGTCGGTCAAATGGAGAAAAAGTTGCATTCATAGGAGCACTGTCAAGCAGTTCAAACAAATCGAGATTAGCAGGGCCGGTTATTGAGATATCATAGGAAAAGTTAATTCTGTCATTTTGATTTTTCTTTTTTTTCCACTTTATTTCAAATATTATCAAAAAATGTTTCAGGAATTTTTTATTCGACAGTAAATTATCCTCAATTTGACGTGAACAGATTTCGTATCCAACGTTTCGTACTCCCTGGGCCACCCTCAACCTCATTATTTTCAATACGGACCCGCATTTTTTATGACACTTTTCGAAATAACTTTTAACGCTGAACTCAACGATATATCATACGATGTCATTCAAAGTTGATTTTCAGGTGATTTTGACCCTTATCCAAATTTCTTTGGGTCGGATCTGTATTACATTTAGGTACTTTCAGTTTAATTAACAACATGCAATAGATTTCGATAAGAAAATCAAGTAACTCATCTTGAATTGAATGGAACATATTAGAATCAAAGCAAGAAACAAGTAAAAATTATATACATATTTCAGTTCATACTATTTGAACGGAGCTATCATTTAATCAAAGAAAAATCAAATGATTATTCGGAAGTAAATAAAAATTAATGAAGTAATTGTTCGAAATGCCCATCATTTTGTAAAATGCACTTTAAGGTTCTGGAACCCATACTTCTTATACTTATCTTATTTCATCTCCTTGAATACCTTCCAATACATTCTCAATCTTCTCGCGAAGAATCTCGGGTTCGTAGTATCATAAATTTTATTTTTGAGATATCATTCATTTTCATTTAGGTAGTTACTTTCGAATAAAAATTTGATTTATCTTTGATCAAATGATAGTTCCGTTTAATTAGTATGAACTGAAATATGTAAATAATTTTTACTTGTTTCTTGCTTTGATTCTAATATGTTCCATTCAGTTCAAGATGAGTTAGTTCATTTTCTTATCCAAATGTATTGCATGTTGTTAATTAAACTAAAAGTACCTAAATGTAATACAGATCCGACCCAAAGAAATTTGGATAAGGGTCAAAATCACCTAAAAATCAACTTTGAATGACATCGTATGATACATCGTTGAATTCAGCGTTAAAAGTTATTTCGAAAAGTGATAACAAATCGAATGTCATAAAGCACTGCAAATTTTACAAAATGGTTCATTAGTCCTTTCTTCCTCTGAGATTATTCCAAACTCAAATATTTTTCAATAAAAATCAGGAAAGTATAATTGCGTCCCTGCAGATCACACAACTGTGGATATATCTGTGCATATATGAACTAGCATTCAAAAGCCCCTTCAAGTCTTCAAGTCGATGTTCATATTTCTTTTCGGCTTTCTGCTTGAATTTGTTATGATTCCGATGGCACGATTAGGTAACACGCAATTTTGCATGAAACTTGAAATTGTTATTTTATAAATGATTCGATCGAAAATATTTGTTTTTCAAAAACAAAGCTACTTATCGTGAAGTGGATTATATCTAATGTGAAAATAAACGTGAAATCAGTCGTACCTAGAATCAATTGTTGAACCAGCATCGCATTCGACGAATTATGAATTTCCTCATCATAATAAAAAATGAATCAGCAAACTTGTAAACCGGTTCTGCTACGAAGTTGCATCTTGCAAAGTAATCTAAATTTAACATAGGTACCTATATCCAAAGCATATGGAAAAAGAATATACAGAATGGTTCATATTTTTCACTTTGGAAAATTTTACTGCAATAAAATTTCGCGATAGTCCCAAGAATGTGGATGGTTATGATTGCCTGATGAAAATTCAAATATTCGTTGAAAATTGAGAGGAAATATCGGGATGCGATTTTCAGTTTTTCGAAAATTGCTAGCATTTTTTTTGAACTGCTGCATTTCAGGAGATATCATCATCAGAAATCTGCTTTGAACATATAAACTGAATTTAAGTTGAATCCTAAAACTTGAAAGACTTACTAAGCCATATTAGTCCAGTAGATAAATACATTTTACGTGGAAGAAATTCCGAACTTAATGAAACTTCTACAGGTTGTTCGGGGATGCTGAGGCATGACTCTGTCAAGTTATCCAACTCGAGGACCCTGTGCTAACTTGAGGCCGAAGAACCTCAACATGCTCGAACTTTTTTCAGTTTTTGGCTCATAACTTCTAAACTAAGTTGTTTTCGACCAAAACGTTTATTTCCGGAATTGTAGACCATTGAATTCTCTACAATTTTGTATTCATAGACTTTTTCGTGAATCTAATATCAATTGAGATAGTGTCTATCAAAATAATAGTCTAGTGACAAGGCAAAAAAAGTGGGGTCTGCTGGAAAAGATTCCGAACTTAATGAAACCTCTACATGTTGTTTGGGGTTGCTGTGGGATGATTCTGTCAAGTTATCCAACACGAAGACCCTGTGCTAACTCGAGGAGGGCCGAAGAACCTCAACATTTTCGGAATTTGTCAGTTTTTTGCTCATAACTTCTAAACTAAGTTGTTTTCGACCAAAACGTTCATTTTCAAAGTTGTAGATAATTGAATTCCTTATAATTTTTATACCTTTTCCAGAAACTTTGTTCTCAACCTTATATCAACCGAGATAGAGCCAATCAAAATTAGAGGAATTTTCTCAAAATGTCAAAAATTGGCAAAAAAAATGATGTAGTTCTTCGGCCCTCTCAAGTTAGCACAGGGTCCTTATGTTGAATAACTCGACAGAGTCATCCCACAATATCCCCGAACAATCTATAAAAGTTTCATCAAGTTCGGAATTTTTTCAAGCAGACCCCCCTGTTTTTGCTTTGACTACTGGACTATAAATTTGATCGACTATATTTCAATCGATATTAGGTTTACGAAAAAGTTTGTGAATACAAACTTCTGGAGATTATAATGATCTACAACTTTAAAAATGAACTTTTTGGTCGAAAACTATTTAGTTAAGAGGTTATGAGCAAAAAATCCGGAAAAATTGACGTTCTTCGCCCGCCTTCAAGTTAGCACAGGGTCCTCGTGTTGGATAACTTGACAGAGTCATCCCACAACACCCCCGAACACCTGTAGAAGTTTCATGAAGTTTGGATTTTTTCCAGCAAACCCACTTTTTTTTATTTGTCGACAGGACTATATTGGAGAAGTGAATTTTTTACACAATGTTCTCTCAAATGCTGTGGTACGACGAATCGGAATTCATCAAAATTCTTTTCTATTTAGAAAATTAACCTTCGGACACAACAACCACAACAACCAAAGTCGGAGAGAAAGACCGATTTCTATAGTTCAAGGTATTTTTTTCTGTAAATCGATAACTGATTTTGAAATGAAGATCATCACGTTTTTCTCAGAAATACTATCCATCTTGTAAGTTTTTAATTACAAATTTGATATAAGTAATTCAGTGAAGTAATCCCATACATCTAATTACCTACTCCAGAAAATGAAGAAAACTAAGATATGCATCAACTATATTAATTAATAAATGACATAATCAGTCCAAATGAGTTTATTCAATTGCAAATATTCATATTCAACCAGGCCAAATTGTAGTCATAACTCATTCGCATTATTAAATTTCACCATCCAGGGAATACGCTCTATCATTGATTGGATGGCTGACCACTTCGAATACAAACATAAAATATATCGTGAACAATCACTGTTGTGCTAATTGAATCAGATTCATACTGATTGAATTCTCTCGGACATGCATATACAGGGTGTTTCATTCTATACCGGATAAACCTATATAGTCATGTAGATGACACCGGTGAAATCATTTTTGCCTTATGACATATACCTCGTTTTCGAAACATAAGCGAGATACAGGGTGTGCAACGTCATTTCTGACCAATATTCTATTGAGTGTGGTCAGTTATGTATAACTTCTGAAGTTGCGATTTTTGTTCAAATCATAGTATATTTAGTGCTTAGTAGAGAAAAGGTAAAGAACCTTGAAAAAAAAAATCAAAATGGCGGAAAACCTGCAACGTCTGCAATTTTTTTTCGCAGTGGTCAAATTGAATTTAATTTTATGAATCAACTCATTTTTCTAAGAATTTCTGTGGAAATATTTTTTCAAAAATCGAACTAAAATTTTTTTCTACATATCTACAGCGAAACAAAACTTTCAAAAAATTTCACCCGAAGTTGATGAAATTTCTCACTTTTTTTTACACCTAACACGAATATGAAAACAGAATCCAAAATTATCAAACGGTTCTTTCATAACGACGATCCAAATTTCTGCTTCGGTCCTCTAACAAAATTGAAAAAACAACTGGTTGGGTTATGAGAGGAAAAATTTTGAAATTGCCTTGTGGAAACATTCCAGATGGTAGTATAACATTATCAAAAAGCGAAAAAAAAAATTCGTTTGTCCGGTATGAAATGAAACACCCTGTATATCGCCTATTCATCGTTTAATTTCATTTTATTGATCATTCCATCATCCATCATGAGATTTTTTATTGTTTTTACTCCGCAATATCTGTAATTGACGAATTTTGAGCCGAAATGGTCTCGAACGAAGTCAATGTTCAAAAAAGTTTTCACAAAATAGTCCCATTATAATAACAGCAATCAAGATTTGAAAATCCTACTTAAGACTGCTGCTATCGAACTTTACTGTATTTTTTTTCAGTCATTCAAGCTCACATCAGAACATAACACTAGGTGTTTCTGAAATTTTCATGATTCCAATGACGCTTTCAGTATAAAATTATTGCAACAATCAAGACTTGATGAAAATTTCATTGAATAATTTGATGATAAGTATTCAATAACGAATAAAAGTAATAATTTCATTGATAAAGTGTTGCAAAGTTCGATAATTTGAAATCTATGCACTACCAGTCTTTCATTTGCTGATCACATTTTGTGATTTTTCTCGAAATCCTTGCGTTTGATGAAAAAATTGCAAGAAACAAAAAGTTTGAAATTGGAATGTTGTTTTTGAAAATATCAATATTTTTTGAAAATTCAAATTTGTTATCTAAAAAAACTTGGTCTCAAAGGTAATAGGGCACTCAGATAAGGGTCTCCGAAGGGCTTCCAGAAGAAAAAAGTATCAGTAGCAGATTAGACATAACTGAAAACCACCCTATCCCAAATTTCGTGAAGTTCGCACAGCCAAGGCTTGAGATATAGAAGAAAGAATTTCATTTCAGGGGAAATTCCGGAGGCTAGAATTCCGAAATGGCATGCCACTGAACAAAAATGAAAAATACGGGTCGGCTAATTTCGTCTCTGCAATCACCGGTTAAATTTTGTTGCATTAATTTCGGAACACCCTGTATGTATAAGTCAAAGGCTCATCCTCATAGAATATCTCGAAAAGTGGTTGCAAGTCCTCTTTCCTATAATCGCACAAAGAAGGAATATTGTTTGTATGCAATGCTTCAAAGAAATTATCAAAACAATTCACTTAAGAGGATCGTAATAAAATAAAGAGCACAACATCAGTCGATAATATATTTTGATTCGATTCAAATCATTAACGTTTATTGCATTACGTACCTAGAATTTAACTACAACCAATTATTGATTATAATTATAGCTGCAATCAATCTCTCTGATGTTATTGCAATGAGGCCATGGATTATAAATATGTAATGAAAGTGACCATTATGTTCATTAGATTGAATGTATTTTTGATGTTACGTGCAGGCATGAAATCGGTTCATGTTCAACTGAAAAAAAAGATCAATGTAATAAAATCCAATGGTCATTTCAAAATCGATGCTTATTTTCACAACTTTTCTCTGTCACGATAAAAAACAAATCAGTTGAAAGAACTTAAAACTTTGAAAATGTTCATTATAAGTTTTGTTTGACTAATGATTTAAAAAAAAAATTCAAAGCATTAACGTGAATTCAGGAACTTTTGATCATTCGTCATCCATGCGATAATTACACCTTGAAGACCACAGAACGATACAGGGTCAGAACTATTTAGAGGGACACTACAGGGATATTGAAAACCGTTAAAAATGCAGGGTGGCTTGATCTACATAAAAGTTGCGTTATTTAGGGATGAGTGTAATGGTGCGAACAGATCCTAAATATCTGCAATGGCTCCTGAGATATCTCTGAAAAACTCAGAATCGAGATTTTCTTTTTTTTCTGTATAACTCATTTATTTTTGGAGAACTTCACGAAAAGCGGCTTTGTAGCCATTATCCAATATAGAGATTCTAATGGTGTCTTCAGAATTTTTCTGTTTTCCATTGTTTCAGGGACGCGATAGTCAATTTTATTATGGATGCCATATTGGTTCTCCTTATATCATTACCATATGTCGTTATCATAGTTAATTTGACGTTAATTGGGCGTTGGGTGCATAGTGACATGACAGAATTTAATTAATTCTTTAATACTTGCGTGTAGAAAAACCCCCTGCAGGCCTTTTTCCCGCACTGTTTGGGAAAGTGACTCTTTGTGTGGAAAAAGAGTTGAGAGCGCACGCTTGTAGAAAAAGTAACTTTTTGATGATCTTATCAGTCAAAATATGACGTTGTTAATGTACAGTGCATCCCATTTTGGGTGAGACAGCCAGGTTTCTCGCTTGTTATTTAATATAGAGCCTTGCGGTTTTCACGTCCCTGTCCTACTTTTTCGTGAAACTCGAGTTGGTCTAATCAGATTTTGCATAACTGTTTCCGTTCAAGAGATACAGGGTGATTTTGGAAATTGATACTTTTCGGACCCCTCCTTTATCTCCGAAGATATTAAAAATAATGCTGAGGTAAAAACTACGTTTTACTCAGAATTCTGCGTAGAATCCAGTGGCATACTCAATTTTTTTTTTCGGGGTATGGTTTTGAAGATTCAACACAAACCTATATTTTTTTTAATGTTACACCATGTATATCATTACTTCGTTGAATTCGTTATTTTTTTCCCTTCAAAATGATGTATGATACTATGTAGGTAGGATGTTCAAAAAAGTTGAAAAAACACTAAAACATCAAATAATGATGATTTTTCGTTAATGGGCAATGGATTTCCCATATAAAAGAAGAATCAATAATAATAACGATAATTCATAGCGATGACAGTTAGATCAGATTGGTTTTTTTCCCTCCAATGCCTACTTGATAAAACAATGCTCCCAAATGCATAGTAGCCATAATAACAACAAGGATGTTTGTATCATCAATGACCTACTACTTTTAAAAATCAAAAATAATAATCCTATCATTGAAATATTTGAAATGCATGGCCCATTCACAAAAAATCATCATTATTTGATGTTTTAGTGTTTTTGTAACTTTTTTGAACATCCTACGTACATAGTATCATACATCATTTTGAAGGGAAAAAAATAAAGAATTCAACGAAGTAATGATATACATACATGGTGTTCCATTAAAAAAAATATAGGTTTGCGTTGAATCTTCAAAACCATACCCCGAAAAAAAAATTGAGTACGCCACTGGATTCTATGCCGAATTCTGATTCAGACGTAGTTTTTACCTCAGCATTATTTCTAATGACTTCGGAGATAAAGGAGGGGTCCGAAAAGTATCAATTTCCAAAATCACCCTGTATCTCTTGAACGGAAACAGTTATGCAAAATCTGATTAGACCAACTTGAGTTTCACGAAAAAGTAGGACAGGAACGTGAAAACCGCAAGGCTCTATCTTAAATAACAAGCGAGAAACCTGGCTGTCTCACCCAAAATGGGATGCACTGTATCTACGTTAAAAAAAATTTTTAACGACAACACTGAAAACATCTTCCACTCGAGAGAATTGCTGGATTGTTGTACATTTCTTAACAGGGAAACTTTAAAGAATTCATAAGCGCTTGCTTGACCTGAGGAACGTTGGAGGGCCTTTTTTGAAGGGCTCTTTGAGGGAGTTCTCATTATAGAGGATGTTTAATGCGCTAAGTGGTGCTTTCTTTATGTTACGGACCTCCCATTAACGAACGAACTTCGTTGTATTCCTCCCTCTTAGAGCTTCAGGCAACGAGAGCTGCAGAAATTATCAATCATTTTATTATATGAAAATTTTTCATTTCATCCTGGATGAAAAGCTCAGTTGGATGTTAAGTTGAAAACTGAGATTCATCTTGAGACAGGTAGACGAGTTCTGTAGTAACATGTCATCTGAATTATTGAATTTTGTTAATTACAAAGTTTCAATTTCGAATCTTTTTGTTTCAATTGTGATCAACAGCTGAATAATATTACTGAAAAAATTTTCGGATAAAAAAATTAAGAAAACACTGATATGATTTGAAGTGAACTTTTGAGCACTCGTCATATCGTCCATTGCGATCTTGGACATCACATAACTGTATTTAGTTTTATGTGGAGCTTTCTATTTTTTCTTATTTTTTCTTTTCTTACTTTTCTCTTTTTTGAGAAATGTTATTGAAACATTATTCTAACTTATATTTTTAAAAAATCCCAAACATCATAATATGTAGAGAATACATTTCTTTTCATGTTCACTTTCAAGTTTAGCCCCTCTCAGTAAAATTAAATCACACGGCAAATGAACCAATGCCTATCTATAATAATCAGTGAACTTCAGATAATTGATATATTCGGTGGCCACCAAAGTCTTTTTTGAACATTTTCAGATTGATGAATGTTGTTCTTTAAATGTGGCCAAAGGAAAAAATCTAACGATGTTAAATTTGGAGAATTTGGTGGCCACCGAATGTTTTAATTATCTAAAGTTCACAGATTATTTTAGATAAGCACTGGTTGATTTGCCGTGTGAAACTGAACATTTTGATAGTAAATTTATATATCATGTTATACAGGGTGATTCATCGGGATAGCCTTATCATAATTTTGAGCTGAAAATTTGCATATTGGAGTTTGAGACAATGTTCTTTCTTCCTAAAGTCATTTCAGATCTCTACAACTTCCGGTTATACCAGAAACAGACTACTACTTCCTTATTTCAAATGGCACACCCAAAATATTATTGCATCATTAGATTGCTTTTCTGTTGACAATTTCGGCAATATACTCAACGGTTCATGAGTTTTAAGTCTCTTTCTGTGTTTTCCGGAAGTCACAGGCTACTCCACACAGTGAGAAATTGTGATTTTTTCTCATTTAAGGTTCTTTCTCGGAATCTCTTAAGGTATTCATTTTAGGTTTAGGGTTTGCTCTCGTAACCCCTACTATTTTTGTACGTAGAATCGACTGAAATAATGAAAAATATAGGTTCCAATTTGAAAATCTTCAGTTTTGATGAATTTGAGTTGTCCAAGTTCATGATCTTCTCATGAACACCCTGTATATTTTTAGTTCACACCTCAAACACCTATAATACTACGTATTTGCAGAATTGAAAAGGAAAAAAAATCTCGAGAAAGACTTCTTCTGCTGAAAATTTCAAAACAATGTGAGTCCTCATCGCCACCATTTTATTCATTAGAATTCCATCAACTCTTGAACCTTTGAGTTTTTACCCAAGTTATGGCATATTGACGAAATTGTAGTCAAAAAAGCTATATAATGATGCAATAATAAACTGGGTCTGCAATTTGAAATGAAGAAGTAGTAGTCGGCTTCCGGTATAACCGAAAGTTGTAGAAGTCTAAAAATATTTCAGTGCGAAGGGTTATTATGTCAATTCCCAATGTGAAAATTTTCAGCACAAAATTATGATTACTTTTCCATAAACATCTAATAAGCCATCCCGGTGAATCACCCTATATATTTTTGAGAAGGGAAAAAATAAGCGATTTCATTTGTTATAGAAATTGTTATCGTTTACATTAAAGAGAAACATAAGATTGTATTATAACTTCAAAGCTAATGCCAAAAAAAAATAAAGTTTTACACCATGTTAATAGCACCAATAGTAAAGAAGTTTTGAGAACTTTTTATTTCACGCCATTTTCCAATGTTCTCTTATGGCTTGAAAACAGTTGAAATTATAAGGTTGCGGTGTTCGACAAATAAATTCTCTCAAGAATCGAGCCCGAAAATGTGCTATTCATTTTTTCTAGCTCAAAGAGGTTCTGAAATCCCCTCACAAGACAACGAATTTGGTTTGGGACACCCGATACATTAAGATCTGAAAGCCCTTCCGCATTATAACCTCTTGATATGATTTAGAATAACAATCCCATTTCTTTATATTTAGGGAATAAAGTTTATCATTCATTCTCTCAGAATGCAACAAATATCGCTTGCCTATTCCTTCAAGAGAATTATTGGGACATAAAAAGCCTCAGTGTTTTCCGCTGTTCGCTTTCAAGTTGAGGAATGCTTAATCGTTCAGCAGAATCTTTCCCGAAAAGGAAGGAGAAGGAATATTAAGGAGCACTTTCTGGAATTGATGCGGAAAAGAGCGGTTGTAGTGAATCGAGTATCAATTTCAGTTTATTGCACAATATGTAATTGGATTCCTTTGAAGGTGGATGGATATACCTTGATGATGCAATCCTCGATACCTTATACAATTTTAACATGTTTTTTTGGTCGGAAAACTTTCCGCAAATCAGGTAATGAATTCTCAGAATGTATTCATACAGAAATATTCGAGGTAATGGTGTGGTTTGGGAAATATTTTATAATCAGAATGAAAACATGAATGAAAACTTGATGTGGAAAATTTTCCTTTCTGATAACAGTATTGATAATGATTTTCATGGAGGTATTTGAGGGGATTGTCGAAATTTTTTCTGTTGCTATCTTTGCACGAGCATTTTTCACAATAACAGTGCTTTTGGAATTTCGATTCACGATTCTTCGCTGTTTTCTTCTTTTTTTGAATAGAATTTCTTCAGCGGTTTTGTTATAGCATATATTATATATTTCGTCACAACATCTTTTTCTTGTACTAGAGTGGCCCAAATTCGATGCTCACTGAGGAATATTGCTTCGTGTTTTTTCCAAATATTTCGCTATATCTTCTACAACATTCTTTTTCACTAATTTTTAAGGTTTATATGATACTCATGAAAGATTATAGAAATTAGTTACCGTTCAAGAGATATAGGGGAGAGTTAATGTTTTTAAAGGGGACACATTTTATTTTTCAACGCAGCTTTCAACCACAGATTTGTCGAAAAGCATCACGATACCGGTTTTTTGAAAATGTCATCCTTTCGAAGATATTCCAACTTCATTCTAACAATGGGAAACCTTATATGCCAATAATTTTTTTCCAAATTTAATTCGTTTTATGTTTATTGTATAATTGTAATAAAGTTATATATCCTGAATATTTCAAGATTCTAGGTATTTCTGTTGAGAGTTACTATAATTGTTGTTGTGTTAACAATCGCATTCAAGGACGCAATCGATATCTATAATTTGAACATTATCGTTTGGGACCATTACCGGGCCAAATTCAAAAACTACATACAGAGTGAGTTTTAAGTAAGGAAGCCTCTTCAAATCAGTGAATGAAAATGGTATTTTGATATCACCGTTTTCGCCAAAAAGTAATTTTTTGCTCAAATGAGCTACCTTGAATATTTTGGTTATTTTTACAATGTATAAGCCGATTTTCATCAAGCCTTTTTTGCAAACTTGAAAAATAATAAAAAATTACATTCTTGAAAAAATTGTTTTATCATGCTTACAATCAAAAATATTAAATTTGCCTTTTTCAATCAAATGTTCAAATTGTTCTCCATTGACTTCCATATAATATAATATCTTAACTGAAAACCGTCTCTATCATGGTTCAGCATAATTGAAGTTATTTGACGACATTCATTTACAATTAGCGTAGTCCGTAAAAATTTTTAGGCTGAGTCACAAAAATCTTGGATTTAAGATGTCCCCACAAGAAGAAGTCTCTGTTTATTACGATTCATCGAAATTACGTTTTTCATACGCCGCAGTAAAGAGGCTTCCAAGACCTTACAAATGTAGTATTCTCAACCTCTCTCTGCAATTAAAATTTGGGAGTTGATGCGTCCCCTCTTAGGGGGTTGCTCGTTCAAGCTTCAAATATCGTCGAAATAAATACATATACGGGGCGGCTCGTCTGAGATGGAACACCCTATATATATTTTTACGTGGATGAGGGAACGATCAAACACAATACACGGCAAGTACCGACGTCAATTCCAGATACAATGGTTTTAAAAATCTTTTTATGATTGAATTACTCACAAATTGACCAGGGTCAATTATTTATTAGTCGGCCTAATTCAGATTCGATAATATTGGGAAGACATAAGTATTTTCGTGTTCGAAGTAAAAGAAGACTGACTTACTAAAATACCAGTTGATATGACAACTAGAATTTTGTCGCTTGTCATGTGATCTTACTAGGCTTGTTTCAATGAGGACGCTATCAAAAACAATAATAATTAAATATAGCAGATATCGGTCTCAGGAACAAAAAATTTAACAACTATTACTCCATTCTTTCAGAACGTTTCGGTCATCATTACGCCATCTTCAGGCTACAAAACAATAAGTTACAACCAGTGACATATGAATATGGAGAAATCGATCATTGTATACCTTAAAATGATTACATATATTATTGAAAAAGATCAAACATATAGGTATATGACAACGCATTAATTCAATACTCATAAAGTAAAAACGGAAAAATGAAAAACTAAGTTATCCAACATTAAAGCGGATCAAGCAAGACATCGGAGAGAGATACTCACTGTCAGAATAATAGAAACTTCAATATTTTCATCCACAGAAATCCTATCTATCAAACAATCCTAATGAACACATATGGGCACTGCAAAATGCATATGATATTAGGCGAAGACGATTTCATCAACGTTTTAGTGTTAACGTTTGGTAGGATCTACAACAATGATTTGAAGCAAGAAATTTATGAATAATCGTTTGATTATTGACAATTTTTCAAAGCACCAACTTGTAGATTTCATTGATGATCTATGGCTCAACATTGTTGGAGCACGATGGAGACCCACCACGCAAAGGGAGGGCTTGGTTAAATGAAAATTTCCCAAATAAATTGATAAGACAAAGGGGACTATTGCCATGGCCACCTCGTTCACCGGATTTCAACGCATTAGATTATTATTTATTGGGGACATATAAAGCAGCTTGTCTTTTATGTTAGAATAACATTTCGTCAACAATCAATCGATATAATTCAAGATACAGAAAAACAATTAAGAAACGACCCAAATCTTATCTGCTGAGTAATAAATTTTCTCTTTTTCTGTATCGTAATGAGTTCATTACAGTTCTAAAAAACAGTGCTGTAATGAACTCATTACAGCATCGTTTTCAGATATATTTTTCGTTTTGTGGTTGTCTATGCTGACTTCCAATCCTATCAAATTTCAACAAACGTCAATAATTGTCAATATAATATAATTTGGGGATATAGAGAAATGATTTGCTACATATTCGCAAATTCTCATAATTCTGGTAGTGTTCAATCGATTTCGTCAGACATAATTCATGAATTTAATGTGTAATTGTAAATTATGTCTAAATTCGAAACATACGATTCATATTCAAATTCCGTATTCTGTCAATTTTCGTAACAGTCACACCAACTGCCAAGATACAATACAAAAGTCAATAGAATATAAAATCTGAATTTTTCATTGAATTTCGACAATATTTCGCAAAACTTGACTGAAATAGAGAAAATATCGTCTAATACTCGTTGCAGAAGGCAATTCCAACACTCATGCGTTCCAAAACTCGCTCCTTCGTCGCTCGTTTTCGAATTTCGCATTCGTGTTGGAATAGGAGCCTATTCTGCAACTTGTTCTAGAATATACTATTTCAGTTCGACGAGCCTGTCGAGGTGAGGCTTGCGTTAAAGCGCGGAAGGTGGAAATTTCGAATAATGTTCATTACTTATGGTTGAGGGAGTTTAATACAATATTCAAAATTTACACATTTTTGATTTTAACACTGGTCAAGTTTGTGATATAGCTTTTAAAACACCCTGTATAGGTATTCATAAAAATCGTGCGGTTTGCGAGATAATTGAGATAATTTTCACCTATAGGCATACATTTTTCATTATATTCCTAAAGGTAGATCTCAAACCATAATCTCATCATTGTCATTCGTTAAACGTAATCGAATAACGTCAACCATGAAAAATGGATGTCTGCATCGAAATTATAAAATCTCCTCTGAAACTCGCTGTATTTTAAATTACCAAAGTTTGATAAACTTCTTCAATTACGCATTCTAGCCTCAGGTCGGGTATTCCATGTTCTGTATCGATGAGTTTTAAAAACAAGGGGAAATATTTACGGGAGCCATTATCCTAACACGAACACGTTTTAAATCCACGTGACCTTAAATTGACGTTCATTTTACGGTCGAAGGGAACTACATAATGACAATAATAGCCGTTCAACGCAAACAACCAAGAAAAACAATAGAAAGTTCAACTAGGAAAGCATCTCTGAAGTAAGTGGTATTTGGAATTGGGAGAGAAAATTTGCATAGGATAAATTTGAGAAGAAGGATCTTTTGTGAGTGAGAATTTTCGATAGAAACGTAATCCTAACTCACCTTCTCTTATTCTTCTTGGAATAATAATAAAAATAAAAAAAAGACAAAACTCTCCTTGTTGACTCCAAGTCTTTCATTTAATTGTTTTTAAATTTTTGAGTCATTGAGTTATTCTCGTATAACGATTTATGCATTGAAAAATGTTGGTTAGCAGAACTGTTTTCTTTCTCATAAATTTGACATAATAGATAAATCCGTGTCAGGAGATTTCCGAGAACCAACATAAAATAATGAAATATAACCATGAAGTATGTGTCAAACTGGGATATTCCCGCACGATTTAACAAGGTATGACTGAATGAACGGATTCGTCACAGAATTAGAGAAATTATATTTATAATATAAGTGCAGAAGGCATCGGTATTCTTTCATAAGTTTGAGATTCAAAAACGATCCACGAAGTGACAAGTTGTGAAAAGAATGAAAGAGTTTTAGAACGAGCCTTTTGTACAAGTATCATCTATTATTTTCTCTAATTCTGTGGTTATTCCGTTCATTCTTCCACATCTTGTAGAACAAAATCGTGCGAGAATATATCAGAAACGCATAGTTTTCATGGTTATATTTTATTATTCTATGTTGGTACTCCGAACTTTCCGCCACGGCTTTATCTGTCAATTCATCAATTTGCCTCAAAGAAATCAGTTCTGCCAACCAACATTTTTCAATGCTAAAATCACTAAAATATATTTATGGAAATATTTCATTAATTTCAATGAAAATGCAATGAATTAGAGAAAATAATGTATAATACTCGTACAGAAGGCTCATTCTACCACTCGTTCATTCCAAAACTCGCCACTTCGTGGCTCGTTTTTGAATTTTGAACTCGTGGAAGAATATCAATGCCTTCTGCACTTGTATTATAAATAACTATTCTCATTCAATTTTTATTGAAATGAATGAAATATTTCCAAAAATATCTATTAGCGATTTTTGCATTGAATAATCTTGGTGGGCAGAACTGTTTTCTGTATCACATATTTAATAGATTATACCAAGATATATTAATTTTAATAATGAATAAATGCATCGAAGCCAAGAACCAAAAACAAAATATTGGAAAGAAAAGTTTCTTGATGATAATTGGTAATTCGAAAAATTGGGCTACGAAATTATTCCCCAATATGTTATGACTATTAAGCCAGCATTTGTCAAAAGAATAAATATGCACGTTGAAATTAATAATTTTACTATGATACTTCAAATTTCACCAAATATCAACGTGTTGCTTTTTTTGCATCTAAGTGTATATGACGCCACAAGTTCAAGCTTTGATGGGTATGCTGAACCTCATGGTCCTGATTGCAAAATTTGTGATGGCGAAATGTGTTTCAGACCATCATGAACAACTTTGCTTTCGTGTATGTCTGTCTATGTGTGTTCACACGTTCTAACAATATCAACATCCACAATTCTCAACTGATTTTGATGATAATTGGTATGAATATTCAGTTTCAGTCGTAAGCATCACATACAAAATTCATCCCCAATATTCAATTCCCGGCATTTCCATATCTACCATTTCACTCATTCAATAATGAATATTTGTGGCTATATTGAGATCGGATAGTAATATTCTCCATTTCCAGCTCCTTCCCAGGGGCGGATCCAGGCGATGTCTGAGGGGGGGGCCATAAAAAGTCACGGCTGATATCGATTAGCAAAATAGCGGAATTTTTTGTTGGTGCCTATCAAGACACGTGTTTTTTTATAGAAAGATGTATTTTAGTAAATCATATCATATTCAGTTTCCAAAATATTTGTAGTACAAAAACAAGTTCGAACAATTCCATGAATATATGTAGATGTATTTCATGAGAAAACTCGGGCACAAGAAAGTATGAGGTATAGAAAAAAATCATTATTTTTGCATAAAAATCAAGATTTAATTACCACAGTTAGAATGATCCGTTTCCTTTCGAATATGCGCCGTTTTGTTCTATAACTTGTTGCTTTTTTGAAGGTTTGTGTATGCCTCCCTCATAGAAGCCCTAGTCGATATTGGCGAAAAATTGAGACAGTCGAATTTCACAAGCCTCTGTTAAAACGAATTTTTCACCAGCAAAATTGTTCGCCATGGACAGCAAGATATGATAATCCCTTGGTGCCAGGTCCGGATTATAAGGTGGATGCATAAGAACTTCTGGCGAGTCACTATTGATGTGTGTGGCCTTACGTTGTCCCCAAGGAACACAATTCCTCTCCTGGTGGTTGCTTCTGGGCAATTGCTTCCTTCAGAAGGTCTAAATGTTGACAGTACAGATCCGAGTCAATATTTGTGCCTTAGGGGAGCAGCTTATGTAGATAATTCCCTGCCAATCCCACCAAATACACAGCAAAACCTTCCTGACCGTTTCCGACAGCTCACCGCTTTTTTACTAGGACCGTTTTCACTTGACGTTGTCGTAAGTCATTCACATTTCATCACCAGCCACCAACCGTTTCCACAATGGGGTTATTTTATTGCGTTTCAGCAGCGATTCGCAAATGGAAATTCGGTCCAAGAGGTTTTTTGCAGTAACTCGTGTGGTACCCATACATCTAGCTTCTTCTTGAGACCAGCCTTTTGCAAATGGTTCAAAAAGGTTTTTTACGCAATCTTCAACTCTTGAGCAATGGAAACAGGACCCGAAAATGTCCTTGATTTTGTCGATATTTTAGACAATTAGTCTCTAGCATCAAGCATCTTTGACATAAAAATTACCGGAACGGAATCGACGAAAACAAAATTGCGCGTAATTGGCTATTACAGTATCAAGAACATAAACACTATTTAAATTTTCAGCCGCTTGGCTCGCATTTTCGCCTTTATCGAAGAAAAACTCAAATATAACGTATTTTTTCTTTGTTATTTTGTCCATCTTCAACGCGCGCTGAGTAAACTTATCACAAAACTGTCGCAAAAGATTATGTAGTACAAAATCTCATCTTTCTAACGCCATGTTGTGGAACCCGATCGGACTTATTAAACGCGTAATACAGATAACTAAAGCTATCTATTGGAAAAAAAAAATTTAAAACTTAATGAGTGCATATTTTTCGGGAATTCAGGATACACTTTTATAGTTATAAGGTCCGCGAGGGGGGGGCCATGGCCCCCATGGCCCCCCCCCTGGATCCGCCCCTGCTCCTTCCCATGTATGGTGCTCTATCCTCCTGAGCAAATGTGGAATAGGTATATTTGGGATCTCAATATTTCGTGTTGTACTAGTCCGCTGTTGATTGAAATTAGGTATGGATATTCGAAATGAACGTCCGAGGTTCCATACAAATATCAGTTACGGAATACGATGCTGATGATTAAATTAGAACTAGACCGGAAACTACGAAATATAGGTACACTATTGACATTTTAGGGAATATTACCATAACTATTGGCAGAGCATTTTTGTTTATGTTGTTTACCAGAAAATGATATTCATAGTGAAAATTCGGCAGAATTTATTTAATTGAAAACATTTCGTGAAGTTATATCACTTCGAATTAGAAAATTTTCAAGGAAAATAATCATGATACTGAGACAATTGTATAGGTATATCTAGATCAGTGGTAACTGGATGAAAATCGTAACACTTTCAATTTAAGATTGAATAAATGACTCCATTCAAATTTCCTTGTATTATACCTTAAACTTGTAATGTACATTATACGGTTCTGCCAATTAGGTTAACATTATGAGATTGAGCATTGTATGTATTAGTTAAAATTAAAAAATTCAATATCTAAGACTTTGCAACAGTTTTAATCGTATTCATTATTTATTATTCATAATAGTCGGGATATGCATTTTCAACCAAGCGAAACGCAATTCCCCTGATAATGAACTCTCATTAAGATCTTCTTTCTGAACCAGATTCTTGTTCAGGAAACTTAATTCTACCAAGAATAAAGGACTGAAGCCCCCTTTTATATATGATCCCCATCTTCTGTGCAATCCAAAGCATTCAGAATGTTCCAGCTGATTCGCTGGAGCTAATTTACTTGATGACTTTCTTTGCAAAAACCTTAAATGAATACTGATATAATAAAAATGACAAAATACTGATTTCAAGTTTTGAGTTTTCCAGTGCTCATCTATATTGAGTCAATGACGACCACATAAATGTATACAGAGACGAGAGCTCACAGACTAATGAGTTCACGTGTTTTGCTTATTTTTTTCCTATATTCTCCTTAAATTTTTGTGGTTCTGGTAATGATTCAACAGAAAATTTTGCTTCCAGCTTGTCACTGAAATATTAAGTGTATTTTTAAATATTCTGCTAGAACTTTCTTTGGTTCTGACAAAAAAACCAACTGAATAATCAGAACAAAATATTAAACAGAAAGATTAATTTACAGTCCATTCAGGAATTATTGACATCCCGGGTGGCTTTGGAAAATCGAAATTAAGTTGGTACTGGCTCATTCAGTAACATTTCGAATTGCAGATTTCGGGTTGGCATTGGAAATGTCATTGACAGGAGGTTAGATTTCAGTTTGTTTGTGTTAATGGTTTTGATCGAAGAAATTTTGAAACTTAAAAGTTGTATCAATTTCAAACACACATTGATTAGTTTATTTGAGTATTTCTCACAGTATTGTTTGAAAAAAGAAAAAGGCAAGTCATTACAACCTGGATTATTAGTGGAAGAAAACCTGTGCAATACGATTTCACCTTCAAAGAATCATTGAATGATTTGATTGTTTAACAAAAAACTGAAAAATACGAGGGGGCGTTAAAGTAAAGAATTACTGAAACTTGGTTATTTGAAAATGCCAGCATTATTCAACAGTGGACTCTAGAAAGAAAACAGAATGTTTTTCAAGTATATTCAAGGGTAAAAGTAGAAGGAGCACTATTTTGAATGCTGGATATTAAGATTTTTACCTGGATGTTTTGTTTTAACAGTGGTGATTATGAGGATTATATAAATCTATGAAGAGAGAATTATTTTATAATTGGATTGCTAAACTAAGTCTCGGCATTGCATCTATAGTTTATTTATATTCTATATTGAAATTAAGCATTGTTATATCTGTTTTTTGTTCTTCAATGAGTAATCTAAAAATCTAATAAATTCCAATTGCTTTATAGAATTTTTACTGAGTATTTAATTAAAAAATATATTCAGAAGAGTAACTTCCAAGAATTTCTTCACCTTTTACCCACTTGAAGATAATAATAGAATGTAATAAAATTTTGAAATTGACAAATTAAAAATGATTTCATGCAAAAATGCTTTTAGTGAGTGAGTTAAAGCTGTTATGGGCAAAATAATTTATGTAATTTAACAGAAACTAGTATAAAAGCATTTCAATAAAAACAGAAAACTCGAGTACAAATAGTACCTATCTCATACAAGTTTAATCAATCATTTATGTTATGAACAGTTTCAATAAATAGTGACTTTAGAAAGTAATTTACACATCGGCTGATAAATTGATTCCAAGTTGGTTGAAAGTTACAGTACAACCGTGATGTCAAAATTTTTCATATACTAAATGGATTCTTTGAATTTTATTTCTGTCTTATTATGATGTGGCTCTTCCATTCACTAAGCTACACTATTTAAATTTATCAACCAGTTTTTCTGTTTTCTTCACCAGTTGAGACACCACAGTTAAAATGATCCATAAGAGTTATTTGATAAGAATTTTGCAAGCAGGTTGGTATCCAGTGTCCATCAGTAATGCAACAATCTTTGAAGAGCCTTTGGTGAAAAGGAATATGCATATTTTAATGATCTTCAATGGGATCTTTCATGGACGACTCTTAAATGAATAGATATCTCTTCATTGGATTTCCTTGAAATGAGATAGCATTTCACTATATTTTTACGTTATATAATCGGAATTTCAATTTATGAAATCATGACTGTATGCGTCCCTTCGTAATTTCGAAAATTCAGGATCTTTCGGATACAAAAATGATGAAAATAATTCAAACTGGTTATTTCTATGATGAACCATAGCAATTTTTAGTGATATTTTTGTAACCAGAAATAAAGCCGCGACTAGACGTTCATGGCCTACTTCGATGTCAATAATTCCTGAATGGACTGTATATTTTATATATATAAAGGGTGATTCACCGCCATGGCCTATTAGTAAAATTGATCATAATTTTGTGCTGACAATTTGCATACTGGGGTTTGAGACAATGATATTTCTCCCTTGAATATTTTCAGACCTCTACAGCTTCCGGTTATACCGGAAACAGACTACTACTTTCGAATTTCAAATGACACACCCAGTATATTATTGCATCATTAAATTGCTTGTTTGATGAAAATTTCAGCAATAGCATATTGCTGTTGATCTTGGGTATAATCTCAACGGTTCATGAGTAAATGAGATTCTTACGAAAACAATGGTTGCGAAGAGATCTCACGTTTTTTTCTATATTTCTGCTGAAAGTGTTTTTTAAAAGAATCGTTTTCCATTTTCGATTCTGCCAAAACGTAGTATAATAAGACTGTTTTCGGTTCGGACCAAGAATGTTTAGAGTGTTTATGAGAAGTGAGAAGATTATGAACTTGGACAACTCAAATTCATCAAAACTCAAGATTTCCAAATCACGACCTATATTTTTTATTCTTTTAGTCAATTCTACGTACAAAAATAAGAGGGTTACTTAAGCAAACCCAATACCTAAAATAGAAACTTTATGAGTTATCCAGGAAAAATTAAGGACTAAGGAAAAACCATAATATCTAACATAGTGGAGCAGTCTATGACTTCCGGAAAACATAGAAAAAATTGAAAGTCGATATTTCGATAAATAAAATTGGCATCTCATGAATTTTGTAATTTATTGTTCATTGGGATTGTTGAAATTTCAATTACCAATGATCAATTAGACTTCATGAAATGTCAGATTCAATTATTGAAACATCACAGACTACTCCACTCAGTTATAAATTTCGGTTTTTCCTTAGTTCAAGTTTTTCCTCTATAACTCTTTAAGTTTCTATTTCAGCTTTCTCACTGTGACTTCATTAGGCTACATTTATTGACACTGAACTATTTAATTGTTTGCGATTATTGTTTGCCACAATTTCGCCACACTGTAGCTTCATCAGGCTACATTTTTTGACCAATCAGTCATTGTTGTTATTTTTATATTATTTCAAGTATTTTTTTTTCCTGAAATCCATTGAAATATGAGCCGCTGAGAGACAGAATTGTGGTAAAGAAACAATTTCCGCTACTTCGTTTGTCCACTTGAATTGGTTTGTGTGTATACGTTCAGCAAAGCGAAAAGTTCGTAATTAAACACTCAGTTATTTCCTGCATCGTTAGTCTTGCAGACTTGAATAATTTTGAAGTAAAAACCAAGACTTTACCGTGTACAAGAAAATATTTGGTATATTATTTTGAAAAGATGGCAATAGTGTCGTGAACTAAACGAGGAGTTAAACGTTGTAATTTCTCAAGATGATTGGTGAAATGAACAAATAAAAGAATCGGGAAAAATTCCAACGTACACATGCAATACATATAATACGTTCTTCAGAATAACATTGTTGTTGTTGAATTTGTATCAAAAGAATAATAAGTTTTTTGTGACTTTAACAGTATTTCTTGAATTTTGAATCATTGATACTAATTGAATATTTCTGAAATTATCTAATCTACTTATATATCTAGATATTTTCTCCAAATATATATAGAATTATTATCTATCTAATTATATATTTAGATATATTTTCCGAATATATCTGGAATTGCCAACACTTCATTGAAAAACTGTTATCAGTTGTCCTTTCCTGAGAAGAAAAGTATCCAGACTGAAATCTCCTGGAAGAATCGCTATTCTAGAACTTCATATATAGGTAGGATTCACAAAATCTTCGATATCGCTTAGTTGCTATGACAATACCGACAGTACAAACAAACATAAAAGTCAAGTCTTTTACTTTTCGAATTTATTTGTGATTCCGTTCTTCAAATCTTTATTTGTTTTCTTTAAATACAAATCGAGATAGAAGCACGACCTTTCCTAATCTACTCCCGGACTGTTCTGATATAATTTCGAAATTATGCCATTTTTAAAAATGTTCGTTGTTAGTTCAGATGAAGGCATCAAGTTGAGATTAAACAATAAAAGAAAATTTCTCTATCCAACTGAAGTAATGTTTTTGAAATATTTTCAAATTGAGTTCACTGTCAATTTTGTTCTCCAAAATTTTGTTCTCAAAAACAATACTTTTGAAAATTTTTCATCATTTCGCCTGTGCATAATAGCTGTAATGAGTGTAATGGAATCAATACAATTTTTAATAATTCATTTCCAAATAAGACTTTGAAATTAAACATAAATATTTAATTCGAGTACAGAAACATAAAATAAGTAGTTAATAATAATAATAATAATAAACCGACTTTATTCAACAAATGTACAAATATTTGCCCCGAAAGGCGAAGATTAGCTAAAGCTACTCTTAAACTCTTAACCTTAGTTCTTTGTATTTCATGGTTTTTATTATCATCATCATTATCTACTCCATTATTTTATATTGTTAGATTCAACAGAAAAAAAGGAAGTTACGAATTAAGTACCTACGCATTCTTTAATACGTTGGACGAAAATTATATTGCCCAACAACTGAACTTTTTCATTATGCCCGCAAACTCAACTACAAAATTTCATGTCGCCAATTCTTAGTCAAATAACTAGAACAAGAGCTCAAAGAGATACAATCGAAAAACCAAAACGCTAATAGTACTATTGAGTTTTTGTACTTCTACATTTGCTTCAAATCTTCTCAATTTTCCATTTAATCGTCTCGAATTAAATTATTTGTTCGAGTGGAACGGAAACAGTCGAAACGATCATTTCTTTCAATTCAAATTCTATGGCTTCACTCATGCTTGGTATATCATAATAAAAAGTTACAACGGTATCAAATTGGATTACTCACAAATATGGAGAAGGAGATATTGGCAGGCTTCTAAAATGATGTTTACCTGGAACACGAAGAAGAAATTCAATTATATCAGAAGAATTAGTTCAAATTTTCATAACAGTGATTTATATGATATGTATAAAAAACGTCAAGAGCACAAGATGGGCCAAATTGGGAAGTCCTACTTCTGAGGGCCAATTTTCATGAGAAATTCATTGGCGAAAACCGCAACGCCATAGCTATCACCCTTTTATAGTTACAGGGTGTTACAGGGTTCTTTTCGAAAATATTCATGTTTGAAATATTGCTGTAACTTTTTTCTGTTGAAAATTTTTTATTTCTGTAAAAACGTTCTTATAGCAACTTTTTACATTGAATTCAATGACGTTAATTGAATTGATATTTCATGAGATATCGCTATGAAAATTTTTACAAAATGGGACACCCCTTACATTTCTACATAAGAGCTGAAAATTAGTATAGGTACTTGATATTTTTCTGAAGTCCATAGACGTTAGGTCAGGCGATCTATGCTTTCAATGGCCTTGTTGTGATTTAGGTAAATGTACCTACTCACAAGAAAGAGTTTAAGGACAAGGGAAAAACCTAAAGAGGAACACTCTGGCGGAATCTTCCTGAGTTGGACCAACTTCTTTGAAATTTTGATACTACGAGATCTAACAAGTATATGGATCTTGGCAAAAATAAATAACATCCCCTCACTGGATTTCTTACAGAGCATTTTATCGCCTCAGGAAGCACCTAATTATAATGAGCAGAAAACGACAGTTACAGATTTTGTGGGGGAAGAAAGAACGCAAAAAGAGCTCTGAACAAGAGACGTGAAGAAGTGAGGAAGTAACCTCCTTGAAGCCATCCAAGATACTGGAGCTCATTAGAACTCAGAAATTGGAGGTCGATCTGTAGACTACGACAATTAATGGCGATAACAGCTCTGATGGTGAGCACAATAGACCATAAAGTCGCAGTGCAATGAAACCTCTTTAAATCTACATCTACATCCACACGAAATTTTTAATGAAGCTTGAAATGATTATTTTATACCGGGTGATTCACCGGGATGGCCTATTAGGCGTTTATGGAAAACTGAACATAATCATAATTTTGAGCTGAAAATGCGCATATTGGGGTTTGAAACAATAATCTTTCTCCCTAAAATATTTACAGATCTTTTCAACTTCCGGTTATACCGGAAACAGACTACTACTTCCTTTTTTCAAATGGCACACCCAGTATATTATTGCATCATTATATAGATATCTTGTGAACAATTTCGGCAATATGCCATACCATGGGTAAGAACTCAACGGATCATGAGTTAATGGGATTCCTATGCAAAAATATGGTGGCGATGAGGACTCACATTTTTTTCACATTTTAGGACGGAAGAAGCTTGTTTCGAAAAATGTTTTTACTTTTTCGATTCTGCAAATACGTAGCATTATAAGACTGTTTGCAGTTTGGACCGAAAACGTACAGGAAGTTTATAAGAAGATCATGAACTTGGACAATTCAAATTCAACAAAACTCAAGATTTCCAAATTAGAAACGATATTTTTTGTTATTTCCATCGATTCTACGTACAAAAATAGTGGGGGTTATTTGAGCAAACCCTATACCTAAAATGAATACTTCAAGAGTTCTCGAGGAAGAACCTTAAATGAGGAAAAACCGCAATTCCTCACTGTGTGGAGAAGTCTGTGACTTCCGGAAAACAAATTCAACAAATTTAACAAATGAAAGAAACAGAAAGAAACAAGGAATGGCATATTGCCGGAATTGTGATCAAAAAAGCTATCTAATGCAATAATATAATAATAATAAAGGAATTTATTCTCAAAAAAACATTAAATATGTATAGAGAACACGTCAACAACTATAGACAATTCTATTTCTCTAGAATATTATAACACATCAACAAAGGAGCAATGAACGTTTAGATCTCATGTTGCAAGGAATTCTTGAACAGAATAGGGTTTCATATCTATAAGCAACCTATTCAATTTGGATTTAAAAATGTGAAATCTATCAATAGCTTGTAGTTCTTTAGGTATCTTTTTGAAAAATGTGATACACATGTATTCGACATTCCTTTCTGGGTGTGCCATTTGAAATGAGAAAGTAGCAGTCTGTTTCCGGTATAACCGGAAATTGAAAAGCTTTAAAAGTATTTTAGGGAGAAAGATCATTGTCTCAAACCCCAATATGCACATTTTGAGCTCAAAATTATGATTAGTTTTCCATGAAAGTCTAATAGGCCATCTCAGTAAATTACCCTGTATATACATTTTCAAATTATTAACCCAGTAATCACGGAAATATTGTGTATTTTTCCTCAAACATTTTATTGAATTTTCTATGGTTCTGATAATGCGATCAGTTTGAAATTTTGAACGGAACATGGAATTTTTCAGATGAAACCCAGAATATCAACTCTATCGTTTAGTCTTTGCTGAAGTATGAAATTTTGAGATTCGGATTGCATCACTAGATTTTTGAGCACTCGTTCCTCGAATAGGTAAATGGGTAGGCACATGACGAAACGAGTGCTCAGAAGCTCCTGACGCCAAGTTCACTTCTTGAATTTTTGTTAACGATTTCTGTTGTATGTTCTTTTCACAGTGTAATATTTGTTTCGAAGGAAGAAAGTATAAAGTATTGTTCAAAATTCGCAGTATTTTGATAAGAAGCAAGGATATTGTGATGACGAACTGTGCGCATTCACGTCAATCAAACAGAATCCGTAATTTCAATGTCCTTCAGAATCCGGAGGTAATTGCTCCATGACTCTGCTTGGAAATGTAATCTCTCTCAGTCGAAATGACTGTTTTGGCTCATATAATCCGGAATGGAGTAACTTAGTAGATAATACATCATTCTCGGAAGTCTACCGTAACTTCCAGAAGTCCATTACTCTTATCTGCCTCCCCATCCTCCTAATGCGTCTTAATATGACTTGAGAGCTACTTGTGTAACGTCACTTTGTGCTATCGCCACATTCAGCAAGACGGCCAATCAAGAAGTGCGTTCACCTGCATACCAATTTGGTTTTATTCGGACTATAGTCATTTGCCAAGAGTAAACAGTAAGCTACTTCATCAGATACACAGATGGCTTTCCAACAAGGAAAGGGATGTAAAGTTGAAGTAACATCACTGAGAGCAACGCTCAAAAAACGCCTTGATACTAAAGTATATACACTGTGTCCGTAAAGTATGGAACAAATTCATTTTTAGCTAAACAGACCTTTTGAAGAAATAATCCTGAAACACGTCGATTTTTTATTCCAATTTACCGTATTTTAAAATAATAATCAGGGTGAATTACTTTCGAGTAATGACGTCATCGTCATTTTTTTTTAATGGAACACCCCCATTTTATCTCAATTTTCCAATTAATATAGCTGAGCTGATTCCAAGAATGTATCACATCTTGATTCCAATTGGTACAGGGTGGACAAAACTACAATAGTTTTGTGTGTGCTCATGAAGTAACGTATAACATTCTTCATTAGCTAAATTAACAATATTATCAAAAATACTCATTGTCTAGCGGCAGTTGGGTTGAATGTTACACCCTGTAGTTTGTTACATTTTTAGATTAATAAAAATGAGCTGTTTCCAAACATGTTTGGTACTTGTGATCTAGCAGACAGAATATGGAAGGAATTATTTCTTATTAATTTAAAAAACGTAATATTCTAGTTTTTCGTGAAATTTCATTATTTGTTTATTGCCGCTAGACAATAAGTAATTTTGATAATATTGTTTATTTAAGTAATGAAGAATGTTACGCTTTACTTTATGAGCACAAACAAAACTATTGTATTTTTGTCCACCCTGTACCAATTGGAATCAACATGTGATACATTTTTGGAATCAGCTCAGCTAGAGTAATCGGAAAATTGAGACAAAATGGGGGTGTTCCATTAAAAAAAATGACGGTGACGTCATTACTCAAAAGTAATTCACCTTTTATATTAGATTATTATTTTAAAATACGGTAAATTAAAATAAAAAAATCGACGTGTTTCAGGATTATTTCTTAAAATGGTCTGTTTAGCTGAATATGAATTTGTTCCATACTTCACGGATACAGTCTAGATATTTATAGACTTCAAAAAGCCGTTTGACCATGAATCATAAGGAACTCATAATTATTCAGGAGGAAGTCAACGTACCGACAGAGTCAAGATTAATAGAAGACACAGGGTATTCCTATAAGAGGTTCAGTTTGAATAGCTCGCTATCTGGGCAGATGTTATCTTTTGACATTTGACAGGTAAAACTACATTATTACATACACGATTCAACAACGCATCTAAATTGTTAAAATTGTCTACAAAAATGGTAAAAATTTTGCAATCACTGTTCGCAAAAATATACAGCACTTTTAGGTAGTCGTGAAGCGCCTTATCGGATATAGTGAAACCGGTGGAAAAATTTGAGCTGATGGGACAAGTAAGTGATGTGAATAATCGTAACTGTGTGCATCGATCAAAAACTTAGAATATTGCTGCTGTAGCTCGTGGCAGTCATTTGGCCTATATCGTTTTCCAATTTTCAATGGCATAGCTTCTCTTTACAATCCATTGATTTTTCTTTAAATATAAACGCCTTTTTGAATAGCAAAATGAAACCTCTTATTGGAAAACTCAGAATCCTAACCTTCGGCTAAGAAATATGATATCTCTTTACATCATAGACCTATAATAACATGGACTAACCCTCACGTGGCTTCTACTCACTGCGCTCTGCGGACTATCGAAGAGAGAGAGGTGTTGTGAAGGAAGGAAGTAGAAAGGCAGAAAACGCGAATTTACTAAGGGAATAGCGCGTTTTTAATTTTTTTTTTGGAGAAATATTGAGTTTTTTGCATTAGTTGATCATTGAAATAGCTAAATGGCTATGGGAATAAAGCGTTTTTAATTTTTTCAATGAGAAATATTGAGTTATTCGGATGTAATTAGAATTGAAAGAGCTTGATATGGGAAATGGCTATTGGAATAGCGCGTTTTTAATTTTTTTTTGGAGAAATATTGAGTTTTTCGCATGAGTTGATTATTGAAATAGCTAAATGAAACACATTTAAGAATTGTATGGTATAGATTTTCATGTTGTCTAAAATGTCTTTCAGAAAAAGGTGAATTTTATTGAGTGCTACCTCAAAGAAAATATTTTTTAATTTCTATTCCAGAGTTTTTAGATAGTTCAGTATATCAATAATATTATAGACAATTAAATTTATATTCGATATAATATAGCTACAAGTGTAACTGAGCTTTAGGAAATTCAAAATTTGTGATAAGTAAAAACACAACAGAAAATTTATGAAATTTTTAAAATTTATTATTTTATCTTCTGAAAAAATAGCCCAAATATTTTTAGAAATAGAACGAGGAAATTAAATAGTGAGTGTGATTGGGAATGAAAGTGCCATATTTTTCCTATCAAAGGACAAATTCAGCCTTACGTTCCAAAAGTATACATCTTCCTCTACTCTAACGGTTTAAAAAAGTACTGCAAATTTTATACATGGGTTTATTATATTACCTTTTATCATCAAATATGCAAGCACATATGGAAAAAAACATATAATAAATATCAATATAAAAAAAATTGTGATTAACATCCGACGAAGAGATTCGAATCAGGGCTTCGAAACTGGAATAACATGGTCAAAAATTCATAACTCCGTATCTATGAAGGGCAGGAATTTGCTGTATAGTATTCATTATCATTATAGTAACACATGTTCTCAATATCAAAATTGTATGGCTCCTTCCTTCAAAACTTTGGTTCCTTATAGAGATTGACATAATAGTCCTCTGTTTTGAAGTGATTACTACATATTACGGTTTTGGCAGAAGGTTTTTTGTCTCTACTCCATATTTCTATCACCCATTCAATTTAATTTCTCGGAAACCTGTGAATATATTCAATAAAATAAACGATAAATCCCTTCTTGTTTTCTTACCTATGAAATGTCACGTCCAACCCTTTTTTGGATATAACAACACAATTATAAGCTACACAGGAAGCAGAGATACTTAAAATTGTTCATTAGTACTAAAATAAGCACTAGAACACCAAAAAACACTCAGTAAATTGTTTAAAAATTAGTAATCACCACAAGAAAACACATACAATCAGTTCAGAAAACCAATGTTATGCCTTTAAACTTTCATCCTTGTCACAATACACCGATATCAATGGTCTCTCTCTATCGCTCAGTCCATGTTATTATAGGTCTTTGCTTTACATTAATTTAAATTCCAATTATTCTTTCCAGTTTTTTTTTTTGAGACAATATAGACGAAATTTTATATTTTCAACAAAACATGAGCGAAGCAAATTTAATTTTGCTGCAGGTTCATTTCAAATCAATTATCTTGAATAAACCATTTTCCAGTTCTAATCGATTCTAACGAAACCGTAATTACCGCGGAAATCTCTTCTCATTTATGAAGATTATATGCAATTAACAGAAGTCAATACTTTTCACTTCTTCTATGAAATGATATAACTACTGTTCACATGATCACGCGATAGAAATTCCAGACAGAACTTGATTAGTACTCAATAATTAATTATTATTTGTTATTTAAATGAACAATCCGCTTCTTCACGCTTATTCCACATATTTAGTTCCGAATAGGTATATTCATATACAGGGCGGCCACTTTTTCAATGGGATTGTATTGGTAACTTTTAAACCATAAGAGTTAGAAGGTCGTTCAAATGGAGAAAAAGTTGCATGCATAGAAGCACTATCAAGCTATTCAAACAAATCGAGATTATCAGGGCCGGTTATTGAGATATCATAAGAAAAGTAAATTCTGTCATTTTGATTTTTCTTTTTTTCCCACTTTATTTAAAATATTATCAAAAAATGTTACAGGAATTTTTCATTCGACAGTAAATTTTTCTCAATTTGACGTAATCAGATTTCGTTTCCAACGTTTCGTGCTCTCTGGGCCACCCTGAACCTTATTTTTTCCAATACGGACCCGTATATTTTTTGACACTTTTCGAAATGACTTTTAATGATGAATTCAACGATATATCATACAATGTCATTCAAAGTTGATTTTCAGGTGATTTTGACCCTTATCCAATTTTCTTTGGGTCGGATCTGTAGTGAATGCAAATTATCAAAAACTGCTCTTAATAAAATAGTCAAGAGACGCGAAAACAATGATTTTAAATTCAAATACCAAGCCTTGCAAAAATTATATCTTAATGATATCAAAATAAAGTTCGATTCTCTAATTTGTTTCAATGGAACAAATAACAAATCCAACAATAGTGATTTCTCGCGAGAAGATTGAGAATGTATTGGAAGGTTTTCAAGAAGACAAAATAAGCAAATGTATAAGAAGTATGGGTTCCAGAACCGTTAAGTGCATTTTACAAAATGGTGGACATTTCGAACACTTACTTCATTCATTTTCATTTACTTTCGAATAATCTTTTTCTTTCATCAAATGATAATTCGTTTAATTATTATGAATTTAAATATAAATGATTATACTTGTTTCTTGATTTGATTCTGATATCAGAATCAAGATGAGTTAGTTGATTTTCTCATCGAAATGTATTGCATGTTGTTAATTAAACTAAAGGTATACCTAAATGTAAGATCCGACCCAAAGAAATTTGGATAAGGGTCAAAATCACCTGATATCAAATTTGAATGACATTGTATGATATATCGTTGAATTTGGTGTTAAAAGTCATTTTGAAAAGTGTCATAAAATATGCAGGTCCGTATTGAAAAAAATGAGGTTGAGGGTGGTCTAGAGAGTACGAAACGTTGGATACGAAATCTGATTACGTAAAATTGAGGATATTTTACTATCGAATGAAACATTCCTGTAACATTATTCGATAATATTTGCAATATAGTGGGAAAAAAAGAAAAATCAAAATGACAGAATTTACTTTTCTTATGATATCTCGATAACCGGCTCTGATAATCTCGATTTGTTTGAACTGCTTGACAATGCTTCTATGAATGCAACTTTTTCTTTATTTGACCGACCTTCTAACTCTTATGGTTTAAAAGTCACCAATACAATCCCATTGAAAAAGTGGCCACCCTGTATGAAGAATGTTCCTCGATATGCCAATATTTAAGGGGGAGTTTCTCGAAGCTATTTTGAGAAATAAAATCATATGAATGAATGTCGTAAACGAGCTTACTTTTGTGATACAGTTTTTTTCTTGAAATGGCTCCAAGAAACACCTCATTAAATATTAGCATGTTATTAACCCCCTGTATTTCAATCGAAATTTCCATAGTAGTATTCGAAAACCATAACTTACGACTTTTTTTCAGCTGATTCTATAACTACAAACAAACTATATTGTGCAAGAAATTACGAAGGCCGTTCCAATATTTTTTTTCAAAAAAGTGTTTTATTATTATTATTATTAGAACTCTTCATTGCAAATTCATATATAACAGAAGTCTGTATAAAAATGTGCAATGGGTGGGCAAATCGCTGAGCGATGTCTTCCTGCCAACCCTTAATGTTATTGTTGTTTAATGATTATGATAAACATGAGTATAAAAGTATGTTGTAGAAACAGAAACTCAGCATAAAAATGTGATGAAATTAGAACACGGATTGTTCTAACATGTCGGTAACTGAAAATATTCCACATAGTTTGAATCAATATGAAAAAATCAAATATAGCCTAAGTAAAATCGACATCAAATTAAAAATCAGCAAATATTTCATTCATCGTTCAATTTATGGAATGTAGGTATGTAGGTAGTACTTAATTTCCTGATGACTAGTAGTAATACATATTTGAACCTTTCAATTAAAAATCAAGAGCACTATTAGTGCCAGAACTTCTCTTCATTGTACATCATTCATCAAAAGAAAAGATTGAGAGCCCATAAATGTTCGAATGGCATTAAAACTATAAATTAGAATGGTCGATCTGATGTCATTCCATTCTTTATTGAATAATATGAATTTTTGAATGAGGTACTAAAGTAAACGATTCATTTGAAATTTTATTCAACAAAAAAATTCAGGATAAGAATGCAAATTCATTGAAATGTTTCACAATCCGCAGAATATCTGTTTCTATTTTTACTTTGATGGTGTATGCAGAAAAAACAGCTTGAAAGATTGATCGATGTAGACCTTGGAACATTCAATCGGAGTGCAATGTTAATTATGAACTTATTATTATGCGCATATTTTAAACAAATAAGACGAATAACAAATTATGCTCGTGAGGAATAACACCTTGTGGTATAAACAGGTATGCATGTTCATTCGCATAGAAAACGGCTTTAGAAGTGCAACAGACCCAGCGGAAACTAATACATCATAGGGCTTGAGCAATTTTTCTCACGTGGAAACTCCTTGGAAACTACTCCGCAATGATTTAGAATGAAGGTAAACAGAGCCGTCGCTAGCCAAACTGCCGCCTTAGGCAAAAACTCAATATGCAGTCCCAAAAGAAGTCAACTCTGAAGATTGCAAAAAACTTATATTGATTACTAATCGGTTCTTCTTTCGATATTATTCGATTTATTCGGGATTAATCTGATGATACATATAACTAATATCTTGATGAACCAATAAAATCCGTGAATATCCTATAGTTACGACGTATTGATAAGTGAATATACCCTTGACGACGTGGTATAATCGTTTTGGTATTTCGCCTTCTGTCATATTGTGATCATTTCCATAGTAAAGTTCTTGGACGTTGGTCAAAAAAATATAAGAGTCAAGCTCAATGAAATGTTATTGAATTTCTCAAAATTCAGCGCTTTGGTTAAAGTAATTGAAATTAAAAATATTATTCGTTATATAATCCTTGCGAATACCAACTGGAGCATAGACAATATATTTCGATTATAAGAACCTCTTCATTCGACTTAGTTAGAGAAACACCACTCGTGCTACACTCCCTCAAACTACATCTCGGGACTCGGTGTCTAATCGAATATTGTCTATACTCTTGTGATATTATAACTGATAATACTACTTCCTCATCGATACTATCTTGTTGACATTGAAACGTCAAAATTTTACTTAGAATTCGTTATTATCGATATCTCAAACTGCATTATTGAAAAATGAACATAAACTGATTCAGTGTCATCACCAAAGAGAATATTAAATTGTTGAAAGGAATAATCTTCCCAAATACAACTCCTTCAAATTTTATCAGATAATTTTTTATTTTCAATCGGTTTCATTTCATATTTTTGCCAAATGAACAAGTTTTCGTGGAAAAGACAAAATTATCTAGAAAATTTGAAGCACTCGTGGTAATATCTTTGATTATTTTTTCACTTGTCAAAATCTTTCATTTTGAAGGTTTCAACTAATAGCAATGCATTATTCCAGCCAACCATTCGGGATTATACTGATTATACAACTCATGTTCTAATGAACCAATAGAATCCGTAGATTTCCCATAGCTACGGCGTATTGATAAGTGAACTACTTGACGACGTAGTATAATCGTTTTGGTGTTTCGCCTTCTGCCATAATGTGATTATTTCCCTAGTAACATTCTTGAACGTTCGCCAAAAAACAAAAGTCAAGCTCAGTGGAACGTCATTGAATTATCATAATGCTATTCTTTGGTTATAATTATTGAAATTATTCGTTATATAATCGTAACGAATACCACTCGAGCATAGACAATATATTTCTATTATACGAACCTCTTCACTCGATGTAAATCGCGAAACACCATTCGAGCTGCGCTCTACACGAACGTCTCGTGAATCGGTGAATAATCGAATATTGTCTATGCTTTTGTAATATTAAATATTACTTCCACATCCATACATAATACCTTGTTCACATTGAAACGTCGAATTTTTACTTTGAATTCGTCATTATTGACAGTTCAAAGTGCATTAATGAAAAATGAACACAAAGCGATTCAGTGCCATCACCCAAGAAAATATTCGAAATATGAAGACAAATCGAATATAGATGAAATCACTCGTTCTAACGGACTCGTGATTTTATCAATCGGTTTCTTTTCATATTTTTGACAAAAAAAAAAGTTTTCGTGGAAAAAAAATTATCGATAATGTTTGAAGCACTCGTGATAATTTGTATTTTCCTGAGGATTTCGAGATAAATGATTCTTTTTCTCGAAATCGGTATAGCAGATACGAAAAAACTATTAACAACAAAAAAAGATGAAATCAAATGTCCTATTCAACAGAAAATTGTTTTACGGCGAGCAGTCAAATTTTCAATTCTGGGAAAAGTACCTCCCAGGGCGGGATTCGAACCCGGAACCTCCGAATCACCAGTCCGTCGCTCTACCAACTGATCTAACGAGGAGATTGAAGATTTACCGCAACGAGGAACCACTAATCCCAGAATTGAGTGTTAGTATGTAATATCTTACGAAACTGTATAACAATTCGCAAGGATTGTAAAGTTTAGATGTCAGTATGTAATCAAATAACGTCAGTGATCATCCTTATTCCATTTAACCCTCCATCAAGCGATTTTTTTCGACTTCAGCTTATTTTCAGGTACCTGAAACCTCCGACCAACCGGACAAATTGCGCCAAGTAATAATTCGAAAGTGATTATAACGTCTGTGAGATATATATAAGAATAAAGTTTTACGGCGTGTAGACAAATTTCCAATTCTGGAAAAAGTACCTCCCCGGGCGGGATTCGAACCCGCAACCTACGAATCATCACTCCGTTGCTCTACCAACTGAGCTAACCAGGAGATTGAAGATTCACCAGAATTTTTTTTTCCAGAATTGAAAATTTGTCTGCACGCCGTAAAACTATTTTCTTATATTTATCTCACGGACGTTATAATCACTTTCGTATTATTATTTGGCGCAATTCGTCCGGTTGGTCGGAGGTTTCAGATACCTGAAAATAAGCTGAAGTCGAAAAAATTCGACGACGCTAGATGAAGGGTTAAATGGACTAAGGATGATCACTGACGTTATTTGATTACATACTGACATCTAAACTTTACAATCCTCGCGAATTGTTATACAGTTTCGTAAGATATTACATACTAACACTCAATTCTGGGATCAGTGGTTCCTCGTTGAGGAAAATCTTCAATCTCCTCGTTAGCTCAGTTGGTTGAGCGACAGACTGGTGATTCGGAGGTTGCGGGTTCGAATCCCGCCCGGGAAGGTACTCTTTTCAAAATTGAAAATTTGTCTGCACGCCGTAAAACTATTTTTTTATATTTATCTCACAGTCGTTTAGTCACCTTCGTCCTATTCAACTTTTCATAAAATAACCTTGGTCCAATAAAAGAAGTTCGGGATGAAAAAATTGGGCACTGCTCCAGAAAAAATTTCACCCTGTTGATTTGCATTTGAAATTTCCATTTCATATAACGTAAACTATAATTTGCAGTTTATATGTCAAATTTCATCTGAATATCTTCTGTAGTGCAGATGCTATCAGAAAAACCTCCCAAATATTCACATAAACCACCATGTATCTCAAAAACAAAGCATTTTGGAGGCCTATGTATACAGGGTGTTCAGGAAAATGTGGAAAATCTCTCGGATTCAGATAATAAAACATAAAAAAGTAAGATGTTCCCATCATTTTTTTAGCGGCCCTCCCTACGGATATAAGGCCTTCTAAATGACGTCACTAGAAATCCATTTTAGTGGAATAAATTTTAAACAACTTTATATAATTTGAAGAAAATTTAATATGATGAACTCTAGTAAGGACCTCATAAAATACTGTCCTTAAATTTAAATTAGCTCTTTTAGTTTACCAGGGGCGGACTAGGTTGTACATTTTAATGCTTACATTTTCAACACCCTGTATGATAAAGGGTAGAAAAAAACAAATTTGGATAGCTTGAAAATTAAGCTAAAAAAAAGGTACTCCTGTTTATCGTCGATAAAATGAACCGTTTTCGAAAAATAAAAAATTTTGTCGACAACAAAGTGTGATACGAAAGTTCAAGGAACAAAAAAGTTCTTGTTTATGTTATTGAATATGACAAAATTACAAAGATTCTTAAGTATGCAGTTTTGGCACAGAAAGGCACATTAACATCCTAGTCCGCCCCTGGTAAAGTAAAAGAGGTAATTTAAATTTAAGGGCAGTATTATAAGAGGTCCTTACTACTGTTTATCATATCAAATATCCTTCAGATTATATTGAGTAGTTTGAAATTTATTCCACTAAAATGGATTTCCAGTGACGTCATTTAGTAGGCCGTATCTCCGTAGGGAGAGCCGCTAGGAAAAAAAAAGATGGGAACTTATTTCTTATTTTTTATGTTTTATCTGAATCCGAGAGATTTCCCACATTTTACGAATACCCTGTATATGACCCCTCTGTCTTGAAATTATCTGAGGAATAACTCGAATTGCATTTTGTATATCCAGTTTAGGATAACCCTGATGTATACGAAAAAAATTTCAAAACTCTACCAGTAATTGAGCAGTTTAGTCAATAAAGCCATAATTTTGAGAACCTAAATCCACTGCTGGAACCCCTGAACAGCAATTTTTCAAATTTATCTTCCATATTTTCTCTGACAAAAACAAATCGGGCAGAGTTAGAGATGAATCCACCAGTTCGAACAAAGAAGACTCTCCCGGTTTTCTAAGTATCCTCCGGCAAATCTTCCGGACAAGCAACGCGAGAATCTTCTCCGTTCTGCTGAATACGAATATCGCCAAATTTATTGTTCCTCCATAGCTGAATGCGAAACGGGTTTCATTTTCCTCGAGGAAAATTATTACGCCAGCTGAAAGTTTAATGAACCGGATATAAATCCATTCAGGCTCTCAAACGTTCAATTTTATTAGGTCTCATCGTTGAATTATCGTTTCAGCATGCTTCAATAACACATCAGGCGATTTTCCAGTAATTTGTTGGGACGGCTTGATGTACGAGTATGGGAGAATAGAGAATTATATGGAGCAAACAGCAAACACGAAACCCACAGGGACGGAGCGAACGTTGGAGGAGCATCTAGCTAATTCTGAATCGAAGCAGGTGAGTTCATCGAGGTGCTCGTTCCTAGAGATTAGAGTTGCACAAAGTTGACTTGAATGTTTGAGATTGTATTATGGTTTTATGGAGAGCAGTATAAAACTGCTCCAATCTTATCTTTCCAATAGAAGCCAAAAAGTTTCAGTGGGTGGAAAAGAGTTAACTTTGAAGAATATCACATTAGGAGTACCTCAAGGTTCGGTTCTAGGACCGATCTTGTTTTTAATTTATATAAATGACTTTCCATCATGTCTACCAACCACAGTAAAATGTGTTTTATTCGCGGATGACGCTTCACTCCTTCTGAGTGGACCGGTGCTCAATCAGCTGCTAGAGGACTCGCGTGAGGTACGGTCGAGTGCAAAAAATTGGTTCAATTCGAATCAATTGATGCAGAATCAAGAAAAAACAGATATTTTAGTTTGTTCATTAAGATCTATAGATGAGAACTTGAAAGAAAATGTAAAATTTTTAGGATTACATTTGGACCCTAAGCTCACTTGGGATGTTCATTGTGAGGAACTCTCTAAAAAACTGAGCAAAAATATTTTTGTTATCCGTACTCTAGCACTTAAAGTCTCGATTGAAACATTGCTGACAGCCTACCATGCTCTGTGTCATTCTTTAATAAAGTATGGTATTTTAGTATGGGGTCACACCACACATGCAGGAAAAATTTTTTCACTGCAGAGAAAAGTTATCCGTATTATGGATAATTTACACTATCAGGCGGATTGTAGAATTTCCTTCAAAAAATTTGAAATTATGACTGTTCCATGTGTGTTTATTTACGAATGTCTGAATTATATTCATGAAAGCCACACTCAACTGCTAAATGCAGATGTTCACAATTATAACACGAGAGCACGCATGGATGTCAGAAATGAATTCTTCAGATTATCAAAAACAAAAAATGGTCCGAACTTCTGGGCATATAAACTGTATAACAAGTTGCCTCAATCAATGAGAAACCAAAAGGAACAATTCCGTTTTACCATTAAGAAATATCTCATTGACAATACTTTTTATTCATTGGAAGAATTCTTTGCTAAGCAAATATAGGTAACAGCAAATTTGTAAAGATGACGAATGTAAATCGTAAGATATTAGCATGAATAAAGGATTATTATTATTATTATTATTATTGACTTGAGTTTGACTTGAAATTAAGTAAAACTCAAGTCAACTGATTGACTTGAAAATAAGTCAAACTCAAGTCAATCTTTCTGACAAATGACAATGGTTACAAGTTTGAAAATTCAAATTGTTTGTCAAACTAGTTTGAAAAATAATTTATTTTATTTATTCAAACGGACATGCCATTTTATAATTATTTAGTAGATATACCTTGAATGGGTAAAATATCCGTATTAAATATAGTAAGTAGGTACAAGAAATACCTACATTAATTCAAAACAAAAAGAAAATAAATCATTTCAAACTTTTTTCCAATCAACTCCAACTTTTCAACTCAAAACTCTTCGTGAAAAGTAGAGTTCTTACTTCAGAATTAAGTCAAACTCAAGTCAATTGATTGACTTGAAAATAAGTCAAACTCAAGTCAATCTTTCTGACAAATGACAATGGTTACAAGTTTGAAAATTCAAATTGTTTGTCAAACTAGTTTGAAAAATGATTTATTTTATTTATTTAAACGGACATGCCATTTTATAATTATTTAGTAGATATACCTTGAATGGGTAAAATATCCGTATTAAATATAGTAAGTAGGTACAAGAAATACCTACATTAATTTAAAACAAAAAGAAAATAAATCATTTCAAACTTTTTTCCAATCAACTCCAACTTTTCAACTCAAAACTCTTCGTGAAAAGGAGAGTTCTTACTTCAGTACTTCTTAAAAATTAAGTGAATGCTGTGAACAGTAAATCTGACACTAGAGCGCCCTGCTAATAAAAATTACAAGTGGAATAAAAGAAACCTCATATTTTTAACTTCAAGACTAAAATAATCCAAGAACTATTTTGACAATTTTCATGTTGTTACTACCACAAATACTACTTGATCCAGAAGGTGTTGCTTCCTGCGAAAATTCTTCTAATTGTAACATTTCACTGAGGTTGACTTCTATGTCTTGGCGAACATCCAGGAATGTTACTATGGAAATGATCCCAATATGGCAGGAGGCAAAACACCAAAACGATTATACCACGTCGTCAAGGGTATATCCACTCATCAATATGACGTTACAATGGAAAATTCTTTTTTGTTTGGAAATCAAAAAGTGCTTCTATTAATTTTACCAAATATATGGCAAATTCTCTAATGGTTTATCAGATCATCATGAGTTATATAATCAAGCATATTGATATCAAGTCAAGAAATAATTGTCTCCAATCAAGTCGAGTCAAGTGCAAATATTAAACTTGGAAGTGTAACTAATGAATCATTGAATCATATTAATAGAAATGAATTAAATTTTTAGAAGTAATTTATTTCCTTAAATAATTGAAAACGATCATATATCTTCACACAATGTTTTTTGTTAAAATTACATGATCTTTTATATACGTCATTTCGTACAAAGCTTGAAATTTTTATTTAACATGTAAACTCAAAAACTCAACTCTAAATTTCATATGGTTCTGGTTGAGCTACCAATACGAAATAATGCACGGAGCTCGAAATGGCTGTTCTATAAATGTATGTAATGTACGTCCAAACGCGATCGGATGTGGATTCACGGAAATATAATATCAGTGTTCGATCATGGCGACACGCGTACGCGGAATAAGTTGTTCTCAATGTGATAATAAAATTGATAGACAAGATGATTCTATCAAATGTATAAATTGTGAAAATTGTTTTCATATAAGTTGCCTTAACATTTCAATTGATTCTTTCAATGAAATGCGAACAAACGGACTAATTAATGAGTGGTTATGTGAAAATTGCCAGTTAGTGGATGCTTCAGGATCTTTCCCACCAGAACCCTCAAAAGAGTCGACGAAGGGTGAGAGTCAGCTGATAATTACCATTCGTTCTGTGATGACCGAAATGATCGGCCCACTAAGATCGGAGATTTTCCAGTTAAAGAATCTCATTCGATCTCAAAATAAACAAATCTTATCACTCGTCGAGGATATAAAATTATTAAAAACGAACAAAAACACCTTAACGAAGATGAAAACAGCTGAACGGAATTCCCTTGATAAGATAAAGATACCGTCACATCTTTCAGGTGGTTCACTGCCTGAAATTCGTTCTGCAGACGGAGTGTCTACGCTTGCTCCTGTTCCCGATGATTCGCTGTCTGGCGAGCGTTCTACTACAGATGAAGTGGCGACGCTTGATCCTGGTCCATCTGGGGATGTCTCGGATTCCGGAGCGGTTTCCGGCGTGTCGGTGCTGGCGGATTCTGGCCCTCATGAATGGAGTGTCATTGTTGGGAGGGGGAATAAATCTAATAAATCTAAACGTAGATCAAAAGCCGAAGTCTCTCATGTTGAAAAGAATCCTAGAAATAATAGGCCCATAATTGGATCATCCGCTTCAAATGCCTTGACCAGTGTCCCCAAGAAACAGCTTTCTTACATACATGTGTCCAGACTGAGTCCTGCAACGTCTATAGCTGATCTCAAGAAATTTTTGAATAACAGGATTCCTAATCTTGTCTGTGAAAAGTTGAACTCGAAACAACCTGAGGTCTATTCTTCCTTCAAGCTGTCATTTCCATCTGAGTTTCAGTCCCAGCTACTGGATCCCGCTTTCTGGCCGGAAGGTATCACAATCAACAAATTTTTTCGTAAACCTCACGGAACAGCAACCAGAGCGAAGCAATAGCCCTCCAGAGTCAACATCAGCAAACAAGTACGCCATTGTAGAGTCCATATCGGATCGTGAAGACGACGAAAGTAGCGGTTCTAAAAAGTTCGAACTGATGCAAATAAAAAAGTTCGAACTGATGCAAATAAATGCACAAAGCATTGCCAACAAAATATCGTCTTTTGAGGTTTTACTTAGTTCTTACAGCCCTGATTTACTGAGTGTGGCCGAGCATTGGTGTTCTTCTGTGCGGTTACCCTACATGTCGTTGGCTGGTTATCAGATAGCCTCTTTTTATACCAGACCCATCCGTGAACATGGTGGTGTTGTTATTTATGTCAGGTTGGGAATTCAAGTGCAACAGCTTAATGTGGCCAAATACTCGGTGGAAATGCACTGTGAACTGTGTGCAGTTAAGATTAAATTTGGTGAGAATACTTTCTGTGTTATTAGTGTATATAGACCTCCCTCAGGTGACTTCAACTTGTTTATTAAATCCTTGGAATATGTTCTTGCTTACTGTAGTACTGTCTCTAATGTAATTTTTTTGTGTGGAGATCTCAACATAGATTATTTCTCCCTGTCAACACAATCTCGATCTTTAAATGATTTGTTTTCATGTCATAATTTATTGGTTACCTCGAGAGAGCCAACTAGAGTTGTTACTAATATGAATGGCCAAACCTCTTCCACAAAGGTTGACTATGTAGCTACTAGTGCCGACTTGCGGCTTATTAATGCAACTGTGTTCGAAGCGTTCATTGGTGACCATAGAGCAATTTTACTGAAATATATATGTCGTCACTGTGAGTCCTGTGCCCCTAGAGGAAAAATGATAAGAACTATGTCGGATAATAACTGGAAGACTTTCTATTCATTGATCGGGAGTACCGATTTTCAGGGGCTTCATTCTGTTTTCACACTTGAAGATAAATTTGAGAATTTTGTTACTTTGTTGAAGTCCGCATTTGACGCAGCTTTTCCACTTAAATATGTACATCTATTATCTTCTCAACAAAAACCCGGCTGGATCGATAAAACGATAATTTCAGCCCGAGACAATTTGAAGAACCTTCACTGGCTCACTAAAAACTTGCATACTCCTGAGACTTCATACTTATATAAAAAAGCAAAGACTGAGTACAACCAATTATTAAGACACTCTAAATTGAATTATAATAAAAATATTATACTTAATTCCGATAACGTTTGCAAAACAGTTTGGAAATTAGTAAACAACGAATTAAACATCAAAGTTAAATCTCAGAAAAAGATTACACTACGGGTCGATGGGGAACTCATCTCCTGTCCCCAGAAGGTTTCGGAGGCTTTTGCCGAATATTTTACTGAAGTGAATGTTGTCTCTATACTTAAACATTTTGGCGTTTTCTTGTCTGGTTCATGCACCTTGCAGACTTCCCTAAACTGTAATTTCTTCTTCTTTCCCGCTACTGCCGAGGAAGTTTCATCCACCATTTGCTGTCTGAAGAATAGTAGTAGCGCAGGTCCTGATATGATATCTGCCAGGGCCCTGAAATTCATTTCTCCTTTAATATCTGAACCCCTGGCTGCTCTGCTGAATGAATCAGTGTCCTCTGGTCACTTCCCAACTATCCTCAAATTGGCGAGGATTATACCAGTCCATAAAAGGGGTGACGCACAAGATATAACAAACTATCGACCTATCTCCATCCTTAGCCAATTGTCAAAAATCTTAGAGAAAGTCATATATAATCGCATGTACAATTATTTGACAAAGTATTCCATACTATCGAGTCAACAACATGGCTTCAGGCATGGCAGGTCGACACAATCGGCCGGTTGTGAATTTTTCGAGTATGTTTACAGCTGCCTGGATGGCGGTGACTACGTGGCAGGTATTTTTTTTGATCTGTCGAAGGCATTCGACACGCTGCAGCATGACTTCATTTTGAATAAGATGTATCAGATGGGATTCAGGGGCGTGTTTCTTGATTGGGTCAAGAGTTTTCTATCTGATCGAAAAGTTTATGTGAGATTGAATGACGGTTCATCTGACGAATACACCAACAACATGGGTGTCGCTCAGGGATCTGTACTGGGCCCGCTTCTGTTCTTATTATTTATTAATGATCTGCCTGCATACGTTGTAGCCCATACTCTCATAATGTTCGCTGATGATACTTCTATCGCTATTGGAGCGGAAAGTTTGCAGGAATTGAAGTCGCTGTGCGAAACGATAGTACAGTATTTCATTGATTGGTGCCACAGAAACGCACTTATTCTCAATATGACGAAGTCGGTAATAGTTAGGTTTCGGAATCAAGATAACCCGAGTGTCGAACCCTTCATTATAAAACACAAACAGGAAGAATTGAGGGCGACCGACGACGTGAAATTTCTGGGCTTATATGTGGACGGAAACCTTAGGTGGCATCTCCACATTGATCATGTTTGTGGGAGGCTGAACAGTGCTTACTATGCCTTATTGCGTCTCAGGAGTTGTCTTCCTGTCGAGGAGCTACTCACTATTTATTACAGCATGGTTTACAGTCATCTAAATTACAACGTGGTTCTTTGGGGCTCCTCGACAGTGTCAAGTCGAGTTTTCATTTCTCAGAAGCGTATCGTACGACTTATTTTCGGACTTCGGCCATGCGATTCATGTCGTCCGATTTTCGGTCAATTTGGTATGCTTCCCTTCCCATGTATTTACATTCTCAATTGCCTCAATTATATCCTTAACACCTTAACATCAGTAAATACAAGAGATGCTCTGACTTTCATGGGTATGAAACACGCCATACTGATACCATAGCCTTCCCCAAACATCGTACAGCTAAATATGAGTCCTCACCGAGCTTTATGGGCATTAAATTGTACAACCGTTTGCCTAGTAGGTTGAAATCAATGAATGGAAGGTCTTTCAAGCGAGAAGTAAAGTTGCTATTGATTAAAGGATGCTACTATAGTGTTGGAGAGTTCCTTAGGGACTCCATTCTTTGAATCTGTTTTTTTTTTGTTTTTTTTCTCTCTATGAAATTGTATACTATTTTTATATGACTTGTCCTATACATTTGTTTAATGTCAGGAAGGATCAATAAAGTTTATTATTATTATTATTATTATTATTGGGTATTTCTTCTCCAATATTCTTTTTTAATTTTCTATGGTTCTGATGATGTGATACCCTTGAAATTATGCACGGAGTTAGAGATTAATATTTCATGTAAACACCGGAAATATCAACACCGTCGATTTCATGCTCACATGATAACGATTCTCCAATGTATAGACAGATTTAATGATATATATTTATTGCAAATTGAAAAAAAAATCAATTCAGGTACGGTACTTCTAAACCTGAATATTGACATCCCCAATTTTAATTGCTACCTCGAATGATACTTGACAATAATGAAGACACCAAAACCAGCAGTGACAAATTGTGAAGATTTCATGAAGTACGTATTGTTTCATTCCAATATACAGGAATTTCCTGAACCATTGTCCCACATAAAGAAATTGAAAAATCGGCAAGCGCAAACCCGGGTATTATTCACCGTAACGTAATAACAACGATTCGATGAGGCGAATGTGAACTCTGAATTGAATATCGTGTTGTTGAAAACATGTATTGATTCGGTTCAGAACCGTGGTCAAGTGTGATGTAATGAAAAAAGAAAATCTCCGTTACTTTGTGGTTACATATCATTTTACGTCCGTCGAGAGGTAGGTAGACTGTTTCAATGAACTCACGAAATCACTTCTCATGTGATTCGATTAACCGTTGATCTTGGCCGAAATGTTATGTTTTATTTCTGCTCGATAAGGATTTTCAAAGAAATTCGATGCAGCAACAGAAACATACACCTTAGGAGGGAAATTACATAAATTTTTGGATTTTGCAGGGATTATTATTATGGTATCTGTTTTCCGAAGTTTTGGGAATATGCTGTTATTCAAACAATACTCGTAAATGTCCACCAGTTTCTTGTTTGTACTTCTAATCAGGCCTTGGACAAAAGACCATGGGTTGTTGTCGACTCCAGGTATGGTGTTTTTAGATTTATGAAGGATTTGGTAGTTATCTTCCTCATTGACTTAATATTTGTGTTTCTGATCTTTTCAAAATGATTCTCGCACCATGCATTTACCCTGTCGAAATGATTCCTATCGAAGTTGACATCTTTATTCAATTCGAAGGAGTTTTGGTAATGATTTGCAATTAATTCAAATTTTTCCTTATCTGTTTGCTATTATTTTACATTATCCTCTAGTGTGGGAATTTCGTATGTCTGTATCAAGACAAAAAAGTTAATTCTTGAGTTGTTACTTTCTGCCTGGAATTAACCCTAAATATCCTCGCTACTTTGTCCATTCTAACGGTGTTAGATCCGGACTTCTCGCTGGCCACGAAAATAATCCAGAATTATAATCAAATTTGATGAACGTATAGAAAAAAATCACGTAAGGTGAAAAATCTTTCAGAAATTACAAGAACACGAAAATCTCGTAGACTGTTGATTTTTAACCAAAAATATCAGTAAATATGGTTCAAAGGACAGTAAATGAGTCATACTGAGACGTCCTCCAAGGTTCACGTTTAATTTGGAAATACCCTCTATAGGACATGGGTATATCCAAAAAGCAATATGTAGATTGAAAGAGATATAGAGATCAAAATTTTCTTACTTCATGTCAGTGCTTTCTCATTTTTCTGTTCGATATTCTGATTCTGTAGTCAACGTAATCATCATGAAATTTTGGGAAAAGCTTGAAATTTTTATTCTTGATATACATTCAAACTCAACCCGATATTGTCTTTTCCCAGGGTGCTATTGGTCACTCTTAACATATTCACGGACCTTTCCTTAAAATTCAAAAAAGTCTTTTCTAGGGAATTTTCGTATTAACGGACGGACGGACAAAATCTAATTTGAGGACCGCTTTATCATCAGTGAATTCGTCTCGCCCGTTTGATCCAAATTGTTGCTCAAATCACGAAAATCTGTTCAGAGAACGGCCGCTCAAAAATTAGTCTAAAATTATGAGTTATCAAATCGAGGTGAGTTTATCAACTGACCGTCAATAGTAGTTGAGTGTCACCGTCACCGATAATGATGAAAAAAATAAACAAGAAGGTTCGAATTAATATGACCTCGGACAAGTGTAGATTTGCCTGTTGTAACAATGACATAATCCTAATTTGTATGCATATTATGTTTGTATGCGTCATACGACTGGTGATGGCGGTATAACTGGTTTGTACTGTTGAGAATAATAATTGCATTATGCATGATTTTACGTATGTGCCAGTTCTGAAGAGACAAAAACTGCCAATGTGTCATTCACCACTAGGCCGGTTCATAGAGTTCGGAGATTAACTTCCTTGTACAAATAACTTATTACGAAAAAAATTCAAATAGTAGTACCTAGTAACAGTTATTTATTGCCTCTGAACAAATGGCCATCGACCTAGGGTCCTTCAGCCAATTTACAGTTTTTTTATGATTAAATATTACAAATTTTATATCGTAAAATAATTATTTAATTTATATTTTACATTTTTAAAAGAGTTATATTTTCTTGTTGACTCACTTATTTATATCTATGTGATATTGTACAATAAGTATATAATGAAACTTATTGTTGAGACTCTTGACTCTTTGATTTATTTTTTTCAATTCTTGTATTTTCATCTGAAAGTTGATCAGGGGGAGTATGGAAAACATTATTTGGGTGTCGCTTTTTTGTTAATTCTCTCAGTAATACTATTTCTGCTACTTGCATATTATTATTATTGCTCTGGGTTTGCAGTATGCATACAGTGGGTGAGCATAATCAATCAAGGGCTTACGAATAGTCTCATTTATTCTTGGTGCGATATGGATGTTGATTCCTAGTGTCTTATATGTTAATTTAGCAAAATATGTGGCTCTGGAAATGGTCTTATTCTTGATCATCTTTGTGTGAGCATTAAAATATCATCTGTTGTCTATTTGAACTCCTGAATATAAAATAGTTGGTGACGGTTTAAAAATAATAATTATTATTATTATAAGTTTATTGAGCAAAATTAAAACATTTTCCAGAGTACACTTTCTTAAACCTAACATATTTGAGTACAATTCAATCTAAATGTGGATACGAAGGTAAATCCATTCATATTGATAGTTGGTGAATTTGGGCTGATTACGTGATCAAAGGTGATAAACTGAGACTTATTTGGATTTGATTTTAACCTCCATTTGTGGAACCATGTTTCAGTCGTGTTTACTTGTTCTTGTGGGCTTCGTATGGAGCCATGTATTGATTTTTCATGTACCGTCAGTGTTGTGTCGTCAGCAAATTGTAGTGAATATTGATTACTGGATATCATAACAGAAAAAATAATTCAGTGAGTGGAGATCCTTAAGCAATGCCCTGCTCTGGCTGAAGTGGACAGTATTACATCATTGTTTTGACAGTTAGTTTTCTATTCTCTAAGAATTGCTGATTTATCTTTATTAGGTTACGGTCATTCTATTTCATTCAACTTATGTAAAAATCCTCTGTGCTATACACTGCCATTCGTCAAAGGTCTTCTGGATAATAATAATAATAATAATAATAATAATGAGCTTTATTTCAAATAAAGTAGGTTCATGTACAAATACATTGTCTACCTGAAGTGAAACAGTGTCAGATAATAATCTTTAGTCTATTTTATATCAAATATTATGTACCAAGAATTCTTCCACTGTATATGGTTCAATCTGAAGCAGCAACTTATAGACTTCCTTCTTGAATAGTTTGAGGTTGGTTATGTCTCTCATCTGGTTTGAAAGTCTATTATAGTATTTTATACACCTGTATTCTGGTCCTTTCTCTGTGAGTGAAAGCTTATGTATTGGATATTTTAGTTGAGTTGTTCTTGTGTCATATTTTGTAGAGGTTTTGGTTTCGAAACAGTTTCTATTCTTGAACACAAATATCAAGCATTCTTGGATGTGTATCGCTATGGCTGTAAGTAGTCCATGTTTCCTAAATATGCCCCTGCATGTTTCTCTGCATGGCATTCTCATTATTGTTCGAATAGCTCTTTTTTGCATCTTTAGCACTTGCTTCATGTTATTACCACTACCATAAAACATAATACCATACCTTATTTTGGCTTCAAAGGTTGCCTGGTAGACAACTCTCATAGACAATGAGTCAAGATAGTTTCGTAAAACACCCAATGAATAACAAATGGATCCCAGTTTTGTACACAGGCCTGTAATATGTTCATCCCAGTTCAAGTTCTCATCTATAGTTAACCCAAGAAATCGTCCTGAGGTCTGAAGATCAAGTTTACTGTCATTTAGCTGAATGTGAGAAGGTGTTTGAAAGTTTGCATGTGTGGTTTTAATAATTATAGCACATGTTTTTTCTATATTTAAACATAAATTGTTTGATTGAAACCAGTGATTAGCCTGTTGGAGAATACTCTGTACTAAGTCTGCAATCTGGGGCAAGATGTCCGCCTTCAATATAAAACTTGTGTCATCGGCATAGTTTACCATGGATGTATTCGGATCAGAACGTAGTACACTCATCAGGTCGTTGATGAAGATGATGAAAAGTATCGGTCCCAGTATACTTCCCTGGGGAACTCCAAATTGAATCAATGCCTCCTCGGATAAAGTTCTCGTGCCATTACCATCTATAATTACTTGTTGTTTTCGATTTGACAGATATGACCTAAACCACTCCTTCTCTTTTCCTCTTATTCCGTAACTGTCCAATTTATTTAGGATATATTTGTGAAACAAGGTATCAAAGGCCTTAGATAAGTCCAGCAGTAAGGCGATTACCACCTTGGAATCCTCCAATGCATTCAGTACATCAGTAATGAACTGGAATGTTGCTGTTGTTGTTGATTTTCCTTTCACATATCCATGTTGAGTGGAACTTAAAATTTCCTCATTTATAAGAAAATCTACGAGTTGTTCACTTATTGCCAGCTCTAATATTTTTGAGAATGCTGGTAGTAGGCTGATTGGCCTATAGTTTTCCGGTTCATTCTTTTTACCCTTTTTGTAGATTGGTTTTATGAGTGCTTTTTTGAGCAATTCAGGAAATACACCATGCTTCATGGAGTTATTCACAAGGTATGTTAATGGAGTAGCTGTCTGATTCATACAGGCTTTAACTGTGCACATTGGAATGTCATCAATTCCAGAACTATTTTTGTTTTTTAATTTTCCTATTATCTTGAGAGCTTCTTCTTCAGTTATCAGGCGAAATTTGAAATTGTTACTGTTGCGTGTGATATCATTCTGAAATGGAATGTTTTGGTTCTGTTTTATTTTTTCTTCAGCTGCTGTTGCAAAATGACGATTGAAATTATTTGCTATCTCTAAAGGATTTCCAGGAGTCTCTTTGTTGATTTTCGTGTTGTTTTTGATTTTTGCTACAGTTTGCCATAGTGTTTTCATCTTGTTATCAGACTGAAGGATTTGCTGCTTATATCTTTCTCTTTTCTCATCTCGAAGCATTTTGTCATATTCCTTTTTTACCTCCTTGTATGCTCCCATAAAGACTGGATTGAATGTTTTACAAGTGTGTAATATGTCAAGTCTGGTCTTGCATTTTGTAATATTATCATTGATTGGCTTTTGTTGTCTTCTAGCAGTGGTTTTATTTTTTCTTATCGGACAAGCATAATCTAATTCTGTTTTGAACATATTTGTGAAAGTTCTCCATTGCTGATCTACTTCCTTCTCTGGAATTTTATATACAGCATTCCAATCTAAAAGCGTCAGTCTTTCGATTAAATCTTGGATGTTATTGGCTGTAATGTTTCTTTTATATTGATATTCCTCTGTTTGTTCTATTTCTTCCTGAAGAGTCAGTAGTTGTGCTGTATCGTGGTCAGAAATATGTGTTCTTATTATTTGTGATGTAAAGTTTGATTGATTGATCAGAATGTTGTCTATACAAGTTTTTGTAACCAATGTTGATCTTGTTGGTACATCTATGCTAACGTTCAGTCCATATGAGTTTAACAATTCCACAAAGCAGATTGTGTTCTTGTGAGATTTATCTAAAAGGTTAATATTGAAGTCACCTGCAATTACAACAGTTTTATTAGTCCAGCAGATTAGCTGAAGAATCTCCTCGAATTTTTTGATGAATTCTTTTGTTTGACCTGGAGTTGTGTAAACTGATAAAATTAAGATGTTCCTAGGGCCCATCTTGACATCTACTGCAGATATTTCCAAAATTTTTTCTACCGATTTTCTGACCAGGTCCTTCATTTCTTGGAATTTTATGCCCTGCTTTACATATATGGCACTACCACCATGCATGTACTCAGTACGACAGAAAGCACTAGCAAGGTAGAAATCCTTGATGTTATGGTTTTGGAGCTGTTCTTTTCTCTTCCAGTGTTCTGTTACGCAAATTATCTTTAGTTCGTTTATATCCTGTGCTATTTTTTCAAGGTGTTCAGTCGCATTATTGATAGATTGAACATTTTGGTGTAGAATTGATACATTGCATTTGGATGTTGTACTTGATAGTATTTGGTGTTCATCATTGCCCAGGAAAGGAAGTATTTTTACTTAGGAACTCTTTATGTTTTGAGAAGTCGAACCTCTTAATTCCTACTCCTTCTGGCCAGAATGAAGGGTCGTACAGCACTTCTTTTTTATTTATTGGAGCTGTTACAAGAAATCTTTTACTAAAGCTAGGATCTCCATCTAGTTGCTTTACCTCAATATTACAAGTTGAAAAATCTTGCTGTTTTTTAATGTAATCCCTAATTATCTGTTCCGAAACGTGTTTGTTAATACGGTATATATAGATCCAGACTTTTCTTTCGATTGCAGAGAAACCCGTGGTTTTTTCTTTGTCTTCAAGTTTTGCCGTGCCAAGGTTTTTCGCAGATATTATTCTTCGATTGTTCCGCCTATTCATTACAACTTTGAATTCGTCAGAAGTTTCTTGAGATATCTTTTTCGTTTCATTTTTGGGTTCAGTAGTTTCGTATTGGGTTTTAGATGTTTGTTTTTGTTTATGTTGATAATTTCGATGTTGACTGTCATTTCTGACTTTGACATTACTTACGTCGGGTTCTGTGGTTTGTGTGCTGATACCTTTTGTGACGTTCGCATAATTGCGCGCAATTACCGGATTGGTGGGAATTTGAAGTTCTTGTTTAGACGATGAATCGTTGTTTATAACAGATCTTGGATATCTGTTTTTTTCAGGCATGTTTACATCATTTTTTGTTAGGTCTTTCAATCTGTCCAATAATAATGAATTGTTTATGCTTAAAACATTATTTTTATCCTTCATTTCTTCCACTAGTATTTTAAGGTATTTTACTTCTAGCCTCAGCTGATTTACTTCTTCATTTTGATCTTCTGGGTTGGGTTTAATTTCGTCGTTCTTCGCCGTAGTACAGCACTCAACGATCATTTCACTGACGATTTTAACGTTTTTGTTCCTCTTCACGCAACTATCGTGAAAAATAGATAAGCAGTTTTTACAAATGCATGTTTTAGTTGCTTTTGAACAACACTTGAACATTTTTGAACCTGTATATTCACAATTATTTGCGAAATCTTCACCATCTCGATCTGACACATCTGCATCAGTTGCCGCCATGATTATCCAAGCATAAGCAGCAGACCTAGATTTTACCAACGTCGTACCATCATTAGATATAAGAATTGAGAGTGGATGGTTTGTTGAGTTTTGTTCCTTAAATCCTGAACTGACAATTTGATATATATTTGTCTATATGAACATCAAGCATTTTGTTTATTGTATTTTCATAAAATTTCCCTAGAATTGGAAGCAGGGTAACAGGTCTGTAGTTTTCAACTTTTGTGCTATCTGAATTTGGTTCATTTATATTTATTATGGTACCTACTTTTTTTCCAAATTTTCAGCAATATGCTGCTATTCAAACAATACTCGTAAATGTCCACCAGTTTTTGTTTGTACTCTTAATCAGGCCTTGGACAATACAATAGACAATTATAATAGACCATGGGATGTTGTCGATTCCAGGTGGGGTGTTTTTAGATTTACGAAGGATTTGGTAGTAGTAGTTCTTCATTAATTGCAATTGACTCAATATTAGTGTTTCTGACCTTGTTAAAATTTTACTCATACCATGCATTTACCCTGTCAAAGTTGACATCTTCACTTAGTTTGAAGGAGTTTTGTTAATGATTTGCAAATAATTCATATTTCTCCTTATCTGTTTGATATTCTTTTACATTATCCTCCAGTGTGAGAATTTCGAAACAAGACAGTTTGTTGACTTCTTGGAAAAATGTTGATCTTATTATAGATTGTTATACGGTTATGTTCTATAAATTCTTGTATAATTTGGTGAATATTTCTGCTCTAATCGTTTAGGTTTTTTTTTGAACGTGTGTTTTCCGATTATATTCAAATAATATACCGCATAAACAAGAGATTTATCAAATGAATCTGGAAAACAGTAAATTATATTTCCCAATTATTCAGGTCATTGTAAATTTTTTTGTTATGATTTTCTACCGACCACCATGACGAAGAATTCGAGTTCGAAATCGATTCTGTCCAGTTCAGTGTACACTATAAATCTCGAACGGAATATTTTACAGACCTGCAATTTTCAGAATAGGTTCAAAAACCGAATATCATCTTGGGCGAACTCTGTTCTTTGGTTCTGGAGTTATTTTTGAAAATATATAACATACATCAGGCACATGCCCAATTACAGGTGTAAGTTATTATGGAGATTATCGAAAAACTGAATGAACTGAATTAATATTGCCCGCAGAACGAAATCAACAAAAATTCTTGATCAGGCAATACAATTGTTCTCAAAATAGATCAATAGAACGGAAAAAAAATCAACAGAAGGGGCGCTCTTTAAGGTTCTACACATCGACACGAGCAGACTACAAAAAATTTAATTAGTTCATAATATTTTATAAGATTTGTTTCAGGAGAAATGTACAGGGTGGGCGAATTTCGATGTATGAGCACTACACCTTTTTAACCAGAGGAAATAGACAAAATCTGATACCTCATTCACGTTTTATTTTTGTGAAGAATTTACAAGGGTACTATTCATGTTTGGCCACCTTTTTTTTTCGAGTTATAAGCAAAAATTGGTAAAATAGCGATACCGAAAACTTTATATCTCCGCTAATACTGAGAGCTTTGAAATCAAAACATTATACAGACACTTCTTAACCTAGAATCCAGTGGCGTGTTCGTCTTTTTAGCAGGATTTTCAATTACAAAGGTATGACCCCAAGTTATGTTTTTTTTTTAATGGGAACACTAAATTTCTGTGACATTTTTTGAATACTTAATTTTTACGGATTTCAAAAATATGCACTATCGTATCAACATAAATAATAGAAAATGGTCAAAACCTCATCTCTAAGAGTCTCAATATTTTTATGGTCTCCCTCCATCAATCAACTGTAGAAATAATGAGAATTTTAGAGGAAAAAAGGTTTTTGACCATTTTCTATTATTTATATTGACAAACCATACGATGTTGTATATTTTTGGAATGAGTAAAAATAGCACTGAAATCCAGTGTTCTCATATTTGAAAATCAGTAAAATCAACAATTTGCAACTAGACTAGATCCATTTGAAATTCCTGATAATCGAGAAAATTAACAATCTGCTAGAGCAAGAATTTAGGAATCAGAGCTCCTGACTAAACTTCAGTGCTTATCTTTTTTTTTATCCAATCTTGAATCACAGAAGCTGTTTAATATAATAGAAAGTTAAAAAAAAAACCTCGGTAAAAACTAACATGAGATAATGATCATTTGGTTACATCAGATTGATATTTGAACCATTGTATCAAGGTATTTCTAAATTTTAACAAAAAAAAAAGAGCCGAAGCAGACAAAAATTGCCTCCACAAATAACAAAATGAAAGTAGTAATTATTTTGAATTGAATATAAAGAAAACAAGAAGAGCATTATCCAAATTATATCCATAAAACGATCGTTATCAACACAGTAGTGAAATACTTATTCTAAACCATCATTTATCATTACGATATGACAATCTATTCCTGAAAGGAAATGCATTATTGTGGAAATGGTGAAATTTTCATAAGAAATATTTATTATCTACAGGTAAAGTTGTGAAAGAAGTTGCGAAATCGTGTCATTTATCTAGACATAAAATTATGCGATATAGCAGCTGTGATTTAAGATATGATAAAAAATGTGCTATTCTTAAACATCTAGCTCGAACGCATTCAAGAACATCCATCATAATAACGTTATCATTGTTGTCACCTCATAACTGTTCTAACATTCTTCCACTACATGAATACCATTTGATCTATTTATTTTCATTGTTGTACGTAACCAGTTAAAGTGTGACCTTTATAACGTTATTCTTGCTCAATATAAATTGGCTTGATATTTGTAGAAATCAGAAGTGTACTCAGCGCAACCAAACAACATTTCAATTATTAGGTATAGCTACTGACCTATAAAATTGTGGATCCCTGGAGATAACTAAAAATTTATTTACAATTTTGCCTTGTGAATTTTTCATACATGCATTACGAACTCAGTGGCGATTTGAGCTTGTATTCAAATTAAAAATTCAACCTGCTTGCCTAATTAGATGTTGATTGTTTCAGCAGTATCTTCCAAGGAACATTCAAAGAGAATATAGAAAAAAACAAACTTAATATTCAGTACAAACAACCCAACTGAAATGAGAATTTGCTTGTTTATTCAGAAACGAAAATTCTTGTTGATTTTGTCATTAGAACTATAGACAATTCGTGTGAAATATCCCAAAGAAAAATAAAATTTCAGTGTCAAGATGATCTGACAACGATCAAATTTAATAAAAAAAATTTCAATCTTGATGAATCATTTCAAGAAAAAATTCGAGCAGAATATCGAAAAAAATTTTCCAATTATTTCCGTAACCAACTCATCGTCATTATGTACTAGCCTAGCACTACACATTTTAAATCATATATGGATATATTTGTATAGTATATGTTATATATCCAAAATCTGATTCTTCTGTTTCTGAGAAACTAACAAGAGTAGTATTCATTTTTGGTCACCTTCTTTTTTTTCGAGTTATAATCGAAAATTAGGAAATTGGAGATATCGAAAAAATATTATATCACCGCTAATACTGATGATACGGCTCTGAAATTAAAACATTATACGGACCCTTTTTCACGTAGAATCCAGTGGCGTGCTCGTCTAGAAGAATTTTCAATTACGAAGATATGACTCAAAGTGATGATTTTTCAAAAGGAAACACTAGATTTCTGTGCCATTTTTTGAAAGCTTAATTTTACCGATTTCATTAATATAGAACGTCATATGGTTTGTATCAATATAAATAATAGAAAATGGTCATCTGAGAGTCTCAATATTTCAACGTTTTTCACTCTTGATGAGCACAGAAAAATAGAGCTTCCTATAACAAGAGCAGTATTCTTCCGATCATCTCATTATTAATATGATTTTTACTAATTTCTACAAAATTCGAATCTAGATATCGTTTATAAAATTTTATATCTTAAAATGGATTCGTATATAAGGAAAATTTTACTGTTGAAACCATAGAAATATTGTGATTCTCAGATGAAATGAGGTTTTAACCATGTTCTTATATTTATATTGATAAAAACGATATGATGTTGTATATTTCTGAAATCAGTTAAAATTAAGCTTTCGAAAAATGGTACGGAAACCTAGTGTTCCTATTCAAAAACATAACTTTCGGTCATAGCTTCTTAATGGAGAATTCTGCGAGGAATTCTGCTGAAAAGAAGAGGAAGCCACTGGATTCTATGCGAAAAGTGCCTTCATAATGTTTCATTTTTTTCGATATCGCCTTTAATGAATACGACTCCTGATAGTTTCTTAGAAGAAGGGAACGAAAATGGGGTAGCAGATTTTGTTTTTCTCCTCAGATTAAAAAAATTGTAGTGCTAAAACATTGAAATTAGCCATTCCTGTACATGTGGTCAAATTGGAATAATTTGAGTGTGAAATTTCGTTTATACAGTCAACTAAATCTCAGTTCAGATATCATTGAAAATGGTCAAAAATTAATTGAAAAAATTCGTGTCACATGCGAAATATTTAATTAAATTAGGATTTTTTGAATTCAAACACGTAAATTGCTAGAGGCCAGTTTCTAGACTTTTGTGTATCATAGATGGAAATTTTTGTTTTATGATCCATTGAAGTTATTATCGCTAATATTTATGTGGTCATAAAATACGATAATGAATTTATGATTCATTCTTTAAAATTGAACATGTTACGGCATAAGAGTTCTACAAAATGTGATACTTAAATTGAATCCTTCCTAACATATATATCGTTTGGAATTTTCATACATATAATATTGAGCCCTTATCAGTTTTAAAAGCAGCTCTTACTTCGGACAAATTTAACTATTTCATAATATGAAAATACCTAATGTACGAAAAGAATTCATTTTCATTACCGTTTCCATTTGAAAAATTAAAATCTCGCAGTTTTCACTTACACTTACTTACATAACAGATTCTTCATTTTATCATGTACCTAAATCTTGCATTTTACTAATGAGTAGATAGATCCTTCCAAATTTTTTAATAATGATGAATTCTAAACATTTCAAATTCGAGACCTTCTTATTTTTTTTTCCAATTGAAGTATCTTCCTAGCGTGTACCTATGATTAAGATTATTATAAAAACTCGATAAGTGTTTGCACTGGTTCCCCAAGAATCTGATATATTGCATAATTTCTGATAGTTCCTAAAAAAAGTAAAACAATTACAATATACTTCCTACATAATTCTGTACATAGTTATTTGTTATATGAATGGTTAAGTGAAAGGAATATACATATTTCCACTTTCTAAACATATCTAAATATGTGCATTCAGAATTATCCTCGTAATAACCATCTTCCGCTGAAGAAAATGAGAAAATTATCCATATATTACTTGCAAATTACTCAAGGTCAATGAGTTGATAGAACTTTATTTTTATTGGATACTAAGTAAATTTAATGACTCAGCCAGTAACAACTAACTTAATTTTCTATGATGATGAAAAAGCTTCGTACAGTCAATTGAACAAAATTAAGGATTGATAACTTTTTACCTTGCATAGATTTGGTATACATTGAGGTTTTAATATTTCTTTACTTCCTTTTGTATTTTCCAAAAAACATTTAATGAATGAAAACTATATTCGAATAGATATTATCCAATAGAACTAGCATTGATGGTTGGTCCATGAATCCACATTTTAATTTTCGACTGTTTTTTTTTAAGTTTAATCCACAGATGATTATTTGCACTAGTTGTTACCACTTCTTATATAATATCGAATTGATCAGTGATCAACCATTCCTTCTTGAACAATTTTGAGAATGGAATTTTTTCGAAATTTTATTTCTTCATTATTCGCCCAAGAATTCATGGTTAATACTCTGGATCTACGAGGATGAATGCTGTAGAACAACTGATCAAAGTTTATGCAGATATCTCTCTTAATTTCCGAGGAAAATGTACACTATAAAAATTTCAGAAGGTCTTTAAAATTCATTTTTTCGTAGAAATATGTTCATTATTGAAAATAATCATCTTCTCGTGGAATGATAGATACTGATATTTGCATTATTCCTCACTACCTACTTCAACTGATGATGATGATGATGATATTAAATCCAGAGTAAAATTCGCAGCCCGTTTCTGATGAATTATTAATTAACTACAATAATCTGGAACTCTTTCGAAAGGGATTTCAGCTGAGGAGCAAATACAGAAAGACGAGAAAACAATATTCGGCAGAGCCTCCTGCGTAAAATGTTTGAACAGAAGGTTAGCATCTGGTCTCGAAGAAGTTCGCTGGAACTACAATATCTATGTAAAGTAGAAGGCTCAAGGTGTTTCTCTTCGGATGAGGAAACGAAATAACTCCCAGAAAGATATTTGAGATCGTAGGAATTTATCGTTCGAATTTCTGGAAGCTTTATCAAATCTCCGGAACAGTATGTTACATTTCCATCTTTACGATTTTCGTCACCTGCCAAAATATTTGGGGATTAATCTTATGGTTTGTTTAAAGGAAGCTTTGATGTAGCAAATCTTTCAGTTTGGACTGAACTTTGTTTATGACGAATCCCAGGTAACTTGGGAATTGGATCTTTCATTTTGAAAACACAGATGCTCAAAATCTGGAGATATAAACACTCGGAAATTAATAGCTTGAATTTAATGAAACGTTGAGCAGTCGCCCACATAAAATACTACAGCAGGATATTTGCATAACTACAAGTTTCTCAGGGAATCACTAAAATTGCTCAATTTTTAATTCAGTAGAGATATTTTGTGGCATCTCCATGATAGAAGTAGTGGAAGAAGGATACAATCAAGTATTTCAACCACTCGATCTACTGAATTTCTAGTAACTCCAACTCTAGAATATGGTTAATAGTTTTTAATAATCGACAACGATGTCGTTATCTTCAGAAACTTAAAGTAAGTGATCTGTTCCAATTAAAGCACGAATGAGTAAATTTTCGAATATCTCAACATTCTCAACTAAGCAGTTCGTTGCTGAAGATTCCAAATGTGCTTGTTAGAGGACTTATTTTATCCGCAATGTAGGATAATACGCCTTAATTTCGCTAGGTCTCAAATCAGAATTCGTTGTGCGGAGGAAAAATTCTAGAATAACATACTGCTACACTTTTTGGAATACTTCTGGGACTAAATTACTAAGAGCAGCTGGATAACTTCATTTTGGACATCGAAAAGCATTTATACCATTTGGCATTTGCTTGATGTGCCAAAGTTCAACTATTCCTTTTCCCCCAGCTTTTTTGAGATCCTACACTTTTTATGATAAGTGAAGTAATCTAAAACGTTCTTCTGATTTGCCGTCTTTTCTACCACATGCAAGAATTCAAAATACGTCCTCAATTTTGAACAGAACTCTGAAACGGTATAGACTCCCCCTAAACGATGTTGCAAAACAGTGGTTTTCATATTTTTGACGGAATATGACTTTTTGTTGCTTTTCTCATTTTTTCAATTAGTTTCTACTGTAAATACTGTAGAATGCTACTACTAGCAGGTTTTCAATCAAATAGCCTCTGTTTCCAATTGTTTGTGATCGATGTTGAATTATGCGAATATAGGCGACCAATTTTGACTAAACCAACGCATTGTCTATATATTTTGATTCTATAAAAGCAAATTCATTTAGTCGACGAAATATGATAAGATGTGGTCTCAGTATTAGCAGAGGAAATGTAAATGGGGCGTAATACATTTCAACGTATGTTACAAGAGCACAGATAAAAACCTCAGCAAAAACTCTATCTTCCCGTATATGGCTGAAGTGATTGGTTTGTGTATTTTTTCATAGAATTGTCAATGGTTTTTTCTAAACCACACTGATATAGTGGGCTCTATAGAATGCCATTTGAAGAGCATACCATTACAACGACCATGACCAGTTCTTAGTCGATTTGAAATAGGTACATCAAATTTTCCTAGATTGAAACCTAGAACTTTCTCTGAAGGATCAACGATTAGACTTTTGTTGGAGATATTACAAGATTGATTTAAAATTAATTTAAAACTCCAAGGAAGGTATTAATCCACTAAATGAACTTATGAAAGTCTACTTGGTCGCCTTATTTCAATGACCCTAACCCTTCAAATTGAACTGCAAATAAAATGCTCCACATGAGTTAGGGATATTGGCTTAAAATGCAAAAAAAAATAGTATAAATGAGATTTTTGTGATGAAAATTCATATTGATATGATTTCAAGTTGCAGGAAATAAAATTAATTTTAGCCTGTAGTTCTGCAGCGTATACAGGGTGGTTAAGAAAAATCGATTAAAATAACGAAATTTTATTCTTAGAGAATTCAAGCATTTTAAGACTATCAATACAATGTATGGCCTCCACGGGCATCAATAACAGCTTAACATCTTCTTTGCATACTACACACGAGGATGTTGAACATTTCTTGAGAAATTTGGTTCCATAAACGGGGCAGAAGCTCTCTCAGATCATTTAAGGATTCTGAGATAGGTTGATCATTATCTAATCTTCTTTGGAGCATATCCCAAGCATGTTCTATGCAATTCAAATCTGTTGAGTGCGGAGGTATTGGTAAATATGGAAAGTGTAAGTGTAAGTGTCTAGAAATTGAAAAGTTTCATCAATAGCAGCGTGAAAATTTGGCACAACAATGTCAATGACATGCTCCCTTATTGTAAGGCGGTCATATTCCCAGGACAAATGTGTAGATCTGTGCGCCCGTTGAAACATATCCCGGCCCATACCATAACACTACTTGGATGGACTTCTTGGACATAGCGACGATTACGGGGTATGCGTGGGATTGTCCATAACCTTATTCTTCGAGAATCTGAAAATCGTCCATATCTGGATTCATCAGTGAAAAGGACACTAAGCCAATGATCGTTCCAATTGATATGTTGCTTTGCTCATTCCAGTCTTTGACGCTTATGGTCGCGTGTTAATGGAACTCCTCTTAATGGACGTCTAGAACCTAGATTAACCTCTTTCAAACGTCGTCTGATGGTTTCGATGGAAACTTGGACCCCATCTGCATTTTGTAGAGTATTCCGTAGCATTCTACATGTAGATGTAGGGTTTCTTCTCGCCGAAACGGTGATGAAACGATCTTGAGCAGGTGTTGTTTTTCGTCGCCCACCAAGCCTTGGTATTTCCAATACGGAACCTGTCTCCCTGAACCAATTCCAAAATCGAGATATCACACTTTGACTGACTTGGAGCCTTTCCGCTACAACAACCTGAGTTAGGCCACCCTTTAGCATTCAGATAGCCCTATTAGCCTCAGCGTTTGTCAATTTACGTCCTGGCATTTTCAGAAAACTCGTTTCAAATCGAAGCCGTTGATAAACTGACGCCATTTCAAAATATGAACAATCATGAATCATATGCAAAGAACCAAACTTCAGAAGAAAGGCGACCAGATTGACGTAATGTCTCATACTGATTTTTATTGGATCGATTCAAGTCGTTTTTTTAGTTTTAAATCATTTTACAGCGATTTTCTCGAAGATTACATACTCTTCAGAACGATTGAATACGAAATCCCTAACTCTTGTGGAGCAGTAAATTTTTTCATATAATTATGTTTTCCGTATCTTAAAGTCTGTTTTTAAAAAGGATTTATTATATTTTGAATTAAGAATTACGACACTTGGATAAATAATTAATAATTCTACAGATTAAGATTTGGGAAAAACGTGAGTTACAAAACGAAGCTTGATGTTCTAAGTCTGATTCATAACTAACTAAAGTCTGTCCTGAAATCTAAAAAGAAAGCTTTATGAGTTCACAGAGAGAATTTGCACTTCTGCACTATCGCGCACATTTCCAAGAACGGCGTTGGCCGAGCTTCTTCTATTATGTTGACTTGTGCTGTTTCGGTCGATGTGGATCTCATAATAATATTATTTAGTTTGTATACCTCTTAAATATTGACAGAGTATTTTATCCTATGTGGAGCATTACCCATTACCCAATTACCCAATAAACGCGCATATCTCCTTCAAAATCATTCTTTTACCATCATATGCGTACAATCGATATTTCTAAGAGGTTTTCATAACTCAATGCCAATTAGAATCAAATCCAAAGATGCTCATTTTTCGCGAATGAAGCTCTCCCTATCCCTCCGTCTTCCTGCAAAAAGTGCTCACGTCTGTTCTGAAAAGTGTTCGAAATCTACTCCTCTCGTGTGAATAGGCACCTGTTATCATCCTTCAGAACTCGGGGAAGGCATTTAAGCTTTGTTTCAGTGGCGGACGTCGGAACCGCAGACACGAGAGCCTCGGAATGTCGGGCTGAAGTCGAAACGAACCTAATTATAGCTCGCTTCTTCTCAGTTTCGGATACCCAACCACAAGGACGTTGAAATTAGAACGAGTTCCGTCGATTGCACAGATAAATATTTTTATGTTTTGATGAATCTGTTTTTACTACGACAATTGATATTAATCACGATTAGAAGTGACAATTTGATTTCAATTAATCAACGCTATATTTAGAGTGTTAATTGACATAAGAAAGAAAAATGTTTTAAATAAATACACTTCTCTTGTCAGAAAATTAAATGCATTATTATTTGAATATGATTTCGGTCATGTGTCCATATCTGCTGGAGCTAACATGGTGAAATCCAGAGGTGCAATGCTCACACATTCTACGTAGTATAGACGGTGTTTTCACGTCCTTGAGTCTACATGTTCAAGTTCAATTTACATGATTAATAACATTGAAATCAAAGTACCAATTTGGAATAAGCCAACGTTGCGTCTATTTATTTAGTGTTGCTGTTAATTTCCAATATTGTCTGTCCTAAACAAACTTGCCTCGAAAGAGTCTAAAAATATGGACGAAACGTTGGCTTAGTTCAAATTGGTCGTCTGATTTCAATGATCCTAATCTTTTGAATTGAACTTCAACATTTTCGAAGTGTTTGAGCAATAAGTAGCAATGAGTTATCGTTTTTGAATTCACCATGTTTGGAGTTACCACAGGAATGAACATCGGTTAGTCATCTATGTTTTGTAGATGATGTTGTAGATATAACCGAAAATATACGAGAAGCACAATAATACGGGATGTGATGACTGTAGTCTCTGGAAAAATGGTTCGAAAATAAAAAATCGAAGACACAATACATGCCAAACTTGATATTGAGTAAGTTATTTAATGACTAACAACAACATTGACTTGAAACGAGTGCATTTATCGAGGAATTTATATAAATATAAGGTGTGTGAATAAGTCTTTCCCGTTTTTTTTCAAATTTTGAGCCTTTATTGTGAAAAAATGGTTACAAATGAATTATTGAAAGTATTGGCCATCGCTAGCTACAACTTTTCCCCATCTTTCTGGCAACATACGAATCCCGTTGCGAAAAAATTCGACCGGTTTGGCCTCTATCCAGTCATCCACCCATTTTTTGGCTTCCTCGTAGGAATGGAAGTGCTGGTCAGCCAGGCCATGCGTCATCGATCTGAAGAGATGGTAATCAGACGGAGCAATGTCTGGACTATACGGCGGGTGGGGTAGGACTTCCCATTTGAGCGTTTCTAAGTATGTTTTCACCGGCTGTGCAACATGTGGGCGAGCATTGTCATGTTGCAAAATAACTTTGTCGTGCCTGTCGGAGTATTGTGGCCGTTTTTCTCGCAGTGCGCGGCTCAAACGCATCAATTGTTGTCGATAGACCTCGCCTGTGATCCTTTCATTCGGTTTCAGAAGCTCATAGTAAACCACACCTAGCTGGTCCCACCATATACAGAGCATGAGCTTGGCGCCATGAATATTTGGCTTGGCCGGGTAGTCCCCATGATTTTCTTCGCTTCTGATTATCGTAACGGATCCACTTTTCATCGCCAGTCACGATACGATGCAGAAAACCCTTTCTTTTATGTCGCTGAAGCAGCTGTTCGCAAGTGAAAAAACGCCGTTCGACGTCTCTCAGCTTCAGTTCGTACGGCACCCAATTTCCTTGTTTTTGGATCATTCCCATGGCTTTCAAACGCTTGGAAATGGTTGTTCGGTCAACTCCCAATGCTTCAGCAAGTTCTTCTTGCGTTTGACACGAATCTTCATCAAGCAAAGTCGCCAATTCTTGATCTTCAAAGATTTGCGGCCGCCCGGAACGCTCCTTGTCTTCCACGTCGAAATCGCCACTTTTGAAGCGTCGAAACCATCCGCGAACACTTGAATCATCGACACAACCTTCTCCATAAGCTTCCTGAAGCAACCGATGCGCCTCGGCAGCAGATTTCTTCAAATTGAACCAATAAAGTGAAACTTCCTCCAAATGACGTCGACTCGGCTCAAATTTCGACATTTTCACGATTTCAAAAATTTATGATTCGAAAAAATTTCAACTAATGTGTTAGTGTGGAATTGTTGACAGATGAATAAGCTTTGATTATGACATATGTAACCATTAAATACTCGCACAGTATTGGTGGCGCCATCTCTTACAAAAAACGGGAAAGACTTATTCACACACCTGATATTTGGGTAATGGAATTGGCAATAAAAATGTTTATTGGGGGCGGCGTTCGGTAGACTCAGACATATACTAAGAACTGATGTCCCAATGTGCTTGAAAAGGAAAGTCTTCAATCAATGTGTTTTGCCAGTTTTCATATATGGAGCTGCGACACTTACATTGACCAAAAAAAACATCTGCAGAATTTATGAGATGCAGCGCAGAATGGAAAAGTCAATGCTGGGAGTTACTCTCAGAAATGAAATGCTAAACCGAATCATAAGGAACCGAACAGGAGTGAGGGACGCAGTGAGCGATGGAAGATGGACAAAGAGATTTGTGGATTGGCGACCAAGACATGAGGCCTACAGAAGTAGAGGACGACCTCCTAGTCGGTGGACAGATGACACAAGTTCGAAGAAAATGGCTACAGTTAAGGAAGGCTTTCGTTCATCAGTAGACGGGATAAGCTTGATGATGAGTATTGAGTTGGAATTCAATAGGCTGTGGTTATCCGCGAAGACATTCGACTTTACGTTACTCAACATAAAAAATTGTGGATCAATAGCAATCTATAGTGATGAGCGATATCGTGATTTTAAAATCACGATGTGAATCGTGATTAGTGATATCGTAATTTTGAAATCACGTTGTGAACCGTGATTGTGATTTTTGAATATCAGTGGTTTTGAAGCGTGATATGATTACGGTTTCAAAATAATTTTCGATACACTTACCTACGGTTTTGGTTTCAGGAATTGATGAAAATTGGAGAAATTTTTGTTTTTTTTTAAATTTTTTTTAAATATGTATGTATGATTGAATGAGTTGTTGAAGTAAAACTCTAATGATAAATAGAGAAAAATATTTATAGGGTGCTTTATAATATATACGCAGGACTTCGGGACTTGATAGCACGTCCTGAAAAAAAAATGGTTTCATTAACTTACCCTCTAAAATGCACCATTTTCGAAAAAAAATCGTTTTTTCGAATATCTACAGAACCTTTGATTGTACATAAAACAGCTTTCGTAATCATTTTCTAATCATAATAAGCTATGTTTTGTGTGAAGTCTTGATTGGTGAATGTTTTTAAGGAGATAGTGGGTGTTTTTCTCCCCATCTTCTATTTTAATTGAAAAGTACGATTTCTGAGACTCGCGCACCGCAAATGTTTTCTACACAAAAAAGTACTCTTGGTCATATGCTCTAAAGTCGACAGTTTTCGAGGAAAATTTACTTTTATGTTGAAAAACATAACTGTTGACCTTTTTTCGAACGCCACAAACTACAGTTCAACCATTTGAAATTATTTTCTGAACAACTGAAAAATGCCTTGAGGCTGTTTTCTGTAAGAGAAAAGGTTCCAGAAATAAACGATTTTTTTTCAATTTCAACACCCTCTATCTCGAAAATGGTGCATTTTAGGGGTAGTTCTGCGCATATATTATCAAACACCCTGTATAATTTTTACCAACTTGTGTGAAGTGTCGGTAATTGCACCAGAACACTGTAAAATTTTCCGAGTGGGCGCATCGAAAAAAGCACACTTTTGGTGAATTAAATAAACATAGTGTTTTCAGATAGTTATCATGAAAAATTATTTCATTTGTAATATCTCTTACATTTTTTTCACATAAATAATTGAGATATTGTGGAATAGAAGGAAACCATAAAGCCTCGTCTTAACACACAGTCTTCATTCAGACTCTGCTTGATGAATGCAACACAGGCAACAATTCTCGAAAATCTCGAGAATGCTAGTGAAAATTTTAAGGATGTAAATGTGTAGTCATCAAATACTCCGGCTGGATTCCCGACTCCTTTGACGTAAACGGAACCGTAACAGGAAGAGCGTGGAGGGCATCTGAAGAATTTACAGCATTAGGGACAATACCCGTCCTAGAACGTGCTTTTCCCCTCACGAATGCCGGGAGTCTAAAATCAGAAAAACGTTTCCTCTCGTCAGAAGAAATTGAATTCCTTATCCTGACGTCTAGCGCAAGAAAAGCGCTTTCATGCATCTTGTGCTTTATTGCTAGCACGATTGATTGAACTCGAGGCGGAAGAAATTTTCTTGTTAACTGGTTAGTTCACCTCCCTAAAAAATCGTCTGTCCGGATCGACGGACAACCAATTCAACTTTGGAGCAACTTTCCATCCATGAATTTCGATCACTCAAGATTCCAATCAGGGTTCTGAATTCTTTGTGTCTTTGAAGATTGAAAATTGCGCTTTTCGATTAACTGTAGTAATTCAAAGTTTTTCCGATTGGTTTACAGGGTGTTTCCAAATTAGACGTGAACCTTGAAGGACGTGTTAGTATGACCCATTTGCTGAGGTTTGAGTCATATTAAGTGATAACTAAAAATCAAAAGTTTACGACATATTTTCAACAGATTTCTCACCTTCTTCATTTTTCGTCCATTTTTACTACGTTCGCCAAATTTGATTGAAATTTTGGATTTTTTTCGTGCTCGTTTTCGTGGCCAGCGAGAAGTCTGGATCTAACACCGTTAGAATAGACTAAACAGCGAGAAGATTGAGAGTAAATTTCAGGTGGAAAATAACAACTGAAGAAATAAGAAAGGGGGCACGTGCTTGTACAAGAAATGGTAGAGGCATTGTCAAACATAATTTATGAATACATTTTCCACTGAAATTTTGAGTTTAATTGAAATTCTTTACTTTCCTTTCTTTGCTTCTTTTAAAATCAAAATCTGCTGAAATAAAACTAGTGTCTGCATTCTAACAAAACCTTTTTCAGTCTTGTATTTTTCCCGAGTAAAGAATTTAAGTGATAGGATAAAATGATAATTACATATATTTTTCAAAAAGGTAGCAAAATGCAAGTTTACTTTTTTGGTTTTTCAACGTATTTGCATCCTTTCTTGCCAGAGAAATGATAACTTTCGACCTCAGATCGATCGTTTAACAAGATCAGATGATCTGTCTCCGAGCCTGTCTCCCATTGAATATGTTTGGGATATGATTGGTCAAGAGCGTCAACTTCAGTATTCCTTTCTTGAGATAGCATAAATAAGATCAGCCAAGAAAACAAAGACCATCACTATCCGAACCAAGTTTCTGTGAATGAATGAGTTATCACTACTAGAATACCTACTACACCAGTTGTCTAATAAAGCCTTAATTTTAATTATTTTTCCCACTAAACATGTGGGGGTACATATAATTTATCAGTCAGTTTATTATGTAGCCATGTTGCCTTTATCTATGGGAAGATCCCGCTATCTCTGTATTTCTTAGAATGAACACCTTTTTTTCTTCGTCAAAGTTTCCTATTTCTGTATATTTCTTATATTTTGCGTAGTAGGCAAGATATCAATAACAGTGTTTTCTCTGAGCCATTATTCCATGAAATGTTTCCAATATCATCGGAACTAATTGATATCAGTCGTTATAAAAGAATTGTTCTCAGTTATTGCTTCCGTGTGTTGTAAACACGTTTGATTCAGTTTTGTCATCGTGAAACCATAACATAAATCGATGTAGGCAACGAAGTTGATTAGATTGTTTGTTGTTTGGAAATCCCGCTAAAGAGTTTTATTGTGAAGAGAACGCCAAACCTGAGAAAACCACGTGTTATAAACCCCTTTTAATTGCATGTTTATATGAAAACGCTACGTCCTTTTATATCATATATAACATCTGAGAAATTACTGGGTTTTGCATATCCACTCTCCAATATTTTTCGAGCCAAAAACTTTTATAGGTATGATTTGGTATATTTATAATTTTATACTCCTTTCATTTTCACCTGTTCGACTAATGGGGAAATACGAATGTAAAAAGTAAAAGTGTCTTCTTTAACTCCAAGGAAATGGACCAATTATCTAGATAACGTCATTTTTAATCGAGTAATATACTGTGACATCTCAACGAGATAGACCTTCGGTCTGGCTAATACAATGAACTGCCATAAACATGACCTTAAATCTGACTGATGATAATTGTTTATCTTTATCGTCTGCTTCCTCCTACTTGCATTCAGTGTGCAGAATACTTTTGTTGCAATGTCAGCTGACAAGCCAATGAGATGGAATGCGAAATGTTGGCGGTGGGAAATCTATCCGATCAACGTTTTTAAAATTAATATTTTTCAGTTTCATGCTTTGAACACTTCTAGGATTGTTTTCTAGGTTTTTTCGGAATTTTAGAACTCTGCTTCGCCTAATATAAAACAAACAGTTTGCAGAACTAGCAAGTCTCACAACTTGTTTCACAAGGTGTGACCAAAACAATAAATAACCTAACCTAACCTAATCAACTATTCGACTTAAAAATCAAGCCCGTAAAAAATTACATGCTTGACTTGACTTGATTTTAGATATTTATTGCTTGGCTTGATATCAAGCTACTTGCTATTAATTGAGCTCGGTATGCACGCGTCGCACGGCATATATTTCCGCAATCTCGCTCAGACTGAATAAGGGGATTCCTCGAGTGCCGAGAGACTGAAGCATTCTCCAATGTGACTTAATTAGTGGTTTTCTCACAATTCAATGAAATCTATTGGTAGGTTTTGTTATTTTCAGAAATACCTTTCCAAACTTGGCCAAATTGGCCAAGGATTTTTCATCAACGCAAGCATCTTCAGCTCCTGTTGAAACACAATTTTCCATAGCTGTTCTTACAGCTCAAGTATATGATAAATAAATACTTGACTTGACTTGAGATTGAAAAACTTGAGCTTGACATTCGAGTCAAGCTCAAGCCAAGAAGCTTGAAAATCAAGCCAAGCCGTGAATCCTTATACGTCATCCACCACATCCAATGGCAATTCAGAATTATCTCCAGAGAATAAAGCTCTAGATTTTTTCACTGTGGTCCCGACGTAAGTTGGTAGTGCTGCATGTATATTTGCCCGAATTCTCTTCGTACTGTATGTACTTGTCTAATTTCAATTAATCAGTGACGTACTAATTATGATTAATGATTGACGATTTGCATTTGATTCAGAATTTTTTAATATTGGCAGTATAATGAAATGTGCATCTCACGTCTAACTTGCAGCTTTGAGAACTCATTCAAGATTTTGTTTATTTTTATTCGCGATTTACTCACTTCCAATAATATTTTCAAGAGATATTTTTATTGGGACATTGTCTGAACTCTTATAATTTTCACACTAGCACTGTCTCTCAATATGATATAGATGCATCATTTCGTCTCAATGTTCGTAATTTTCTTTTTTGAGTGAGGAATAGTCTGAAACTGTAAGGTTCAACTCACTGTTGATCTAGAAGTTTGAAATTTTCATGTTAGTTTCAGATCTTGAATGCCACAGTTGAGTTTGTTAATGTGCGTCATATGACCAGGGGTGCCACAAATATGACTTTCAAAAGTAGATTCGATCGAGATGAATTCAGTTTTCAATCTTGGTGTCACATATTATGATGATCGCGTGAACAGAACCATAAAATATTCAAGTTGAAGAACGAAAAAAAATTACCCAATATTTTCGTCATCATAAAACCGACATACCGATTGTACTATACCCAAAACAGATTAGCGGTCTTCAAAGATGCAATTGGCGCTTAACACGGCCTCGAAAGTTCCAAGCTTCAAATCAGTGCTTTCAACATTCCTTGCAATACCATCGTATTATCGCAATCATAAAATATCATACTACAGAAGATGGAGTGTAATAATTGAATTCACTAAAAAAGTTATTCTATAAAGAAATCAGAAATATTTTGATGTGACACAAAATTAATTAACCTCTATGTCAAGTTCTCAGAGTTCCTGAGCTGAATTCAATTACGTAATCGAGATGAGTCTCCGAAATTAGTTTTGTCAGTTCGTTATAAATGACCAAGTACCATTCCATAAATAACATTTTGGAATATATCGCACTCTACTCTTTGAAGCATATTCCAGAAATAAATTTCCTTAACAGAAGAGGTGACAGCTTTATATATGGTCAACTTCCGCCGTTTTTGTACTTGTTTCATTATCTAACATGAATATACAAGGAAGAATAACATAAAGCATTGAATCCACGGTTGCGGTTGAATATAAATAGAAAATTACAAGATTGAGTTCTTCGCATTGCTTATGGAAAAGCAAAATGAAGAGGATGTGGACTAATTTCCAGATTCGTAGTCAGAAAATGAAAGTGTCTAGTTTAATTTGATACAGTCGACTTGAAGTCTGGAATATGATTATTAACGTTTAACGTATACAGGGTGTTCCAAATTAAGTCGACACCATTGCCAACTCCGTTATTATTGATGCTACGATGTCGGTTAAATGGGCAAACTGGCAGCATTCTCAGTGGCCTTCTCGATGCCGACAACAAAACAAAAATTGACAATCGCGTTGTCATAATATTTCATGAAATGATATTTTTTCAATAAAACACCCTATATTTTTTCATGCATTTCGATTCGTCATAACATTCTCACCAACAAAGCTCATATCATCTTTCTTCCTAAAGTGGAAAATGAGCGACTTATTTTGAAATATTTATTTCTTTCACTTGTACAAAAAATTTATTTGTTTCGGCGATTAACACCTCATGATTGTCCAAACACCCATGTTTTGTACTTATACGAATGACAAAATTTGCTACTAATAGCAAAATAAGACAGTAAAAAGAAAAAAATTGCTCTGGGATGTGAACTCGTGAAACCAGTGATCATCATGTCGCACCACTCAATTGACACCACTAAGCTATATTTGGTATTAATACACAAAACGATAATTTCCATCTTGAAGCCAAATGGCTTTAGCGGCTAGCGAAATCGCTAGCCGCATTCATTTTGTGAATCAATAGTGTCAATAGAAGGTCCCAAATATGTATTCAATAAGAAGTGTTTTCGAACATTTACTCGATATTGTATAGCACTTTATCAAATCCGTTTGTTATAAATGTTTCCTATTAATACAACTGTCTTATTTTCACCTTTACGAAAAAAAGTCAAATGAGTTTTGTTGTTGAGAATGTTATTATGAATCGAAATGCATGAAAAAATATAGGGTGTGCCATTGAACACATCGTAGCATCAATAACAACGGAGTTGGCAATGGTGCTGACTTAATTTGGAACACCCTGTATATAACGTGATTCAGTGGTGAATGGGCGGAAACTGAGGGTAGATAGAGGACACTGAGGCGAGTAAGAATAACCTATATTTTGAGGGTCTATCTCTCTTTGTAATCGAGATACAGAGTGTTTTATTGATTTTGTCATCAACTTCTTCAATTACCGATAACTTTCGAACCATCTTATGTATTGGACTTTTCTTCTGAGGCCATGTGAAAAAACAGATCCACAAGGATAATCCTCGAAACGTTGAGAGCGAAAATTATTCGAGTTTTTGGTGAGATAAAGCCGCAACTATTCCAGAATGTGAATATTTTATGAAAGAATTGACTACTGTAGAGACGCAAGAGGTGGTCACATGAAGATATCATTTTCAAAATAAAATAGAAAATATTATTCATCAGGAATAAATGAGAACCTTTTCATTTTCAATTCAAATTTTATGTTTTTTGATTTTTTATTTTTTACTTTTGCAAACGCAATTTGAAAGACCCTGTAGAAGTTATTGTTCCGGTCTACGAACGTTGAATATCAGTTATCATTCAATACAAGTTGAAGGATTTCCTCATTGAGAAATTACGTACACATTAACGACATGTGCTACCCAAGTTATGAACTCCATTACTGCCCCCCCGAATATATACCATGCACGTCTGCATAATAAACGTATGTAATTGAAGGTAACTACGTGTGTGGTTCTGACCGTTATGTCATCAGCCAACAAGAATCAAAAATTAATTACTAATACCACTACCGGCTATCCTGGCAAGCAAAACATCATTTGGTTTGATGCTCCATCAATTTTGTTCCTTTACAATTGTCGATTGTTATGCCAAATTGAGTCTGCATGTCTCTGTTAATTTTAAATTTTCATGTCTTCTTCGGTTCGTGCATTTCTCATTGCTGGTTTCAGATCTCATAATCTGGCTGACTCATCTCGATATAATTTATATTATTATCAGAAGACGGTAGTCATAACTTGAATTAACTTTCATCAATTAATTTCATGACAAACAATAACAAAACTCTTACAACTATAGAAATAATTGAAAGGGCGAGATCCAGCACACTGCTCAATCTAACCCCCTGATTCATTGACAAAAAAAAAAATAGAAAAATTCATCTTAACAACTAAGCTCATACCAAACCCTCAAATATATTCTAACCACCCAAAACATTACAAAAAATCATATCACAATTGTATGAAAAATCCAAATATATGCACACCCAAAAGTACAAATATATATCCTCACAAATATCAACCAGATAGAATAGCCATCTGCTCATCCTTAAGCTCGCTGAATATTAAGGCCTGTAGACGTCTTATATTACTAATCTTGTATGTTAATTTGTTTGATAGTCCCAAATATTCTGTATTTTTATTATTTATGATTACTTTCAAATCGAGTTTCGAATATTGAAGTTCTTCTGTACTTTTTTGTTTCAATTCAATTTCGTTATATGTTATTCTCCCTTGTTACTTTGAATGTTTTTTTTTGTTCAATATTCTCATTAAAGTTCTAGTATTTTTTATATCCAAAGATCAAAATACGGGAAAAAGCCTACTGTCCAATCGAATTAGTAAAAGGGGGTGAATTCTATTTATTTCGCCTAGATATATAATTGGGTGTCTTCTTGCTTTTTTCTGATATAATTATTTATTTAGCTGTAAACAGTTATTCTAGAGATAACTCACAGTATATTTTTCTGAGTTCAATTTGAAATTGTAGTTATTGTATTTGCATAAACTCATTTATTATTATTATTGGTTGTTGAGAATGAAACAGTTTTTTTTTAAAAGAGATTTTTATGGAATTTTAATTAAATATATGAAATCTTCACTTTATATGTCTCGGCCGAACCAAATTATGAGTGGGATTTTATTCATCAACATAGTTACCCTCAAGAGAAATACAACTCCATATTTCCTTTGCTTTCAAAATATAAGAGCAAAATTTCTTTCCCTGGATCATTTTTTTGAGGTCTTAACTCTTATTTACGATCGCACAAAATCATTTCTTGGACTTTGCTGATATTTTCTGGAACAACTGCCAAAGTTGGTGACCAAAGGTTTCAGAATCGTCGATGGTTTTTCCACTACGCGTTGACAGTATGCACATCACTTTCGTCCGTTTTTGTCGATGAGCAGAGTTCTCATAACACTTCTAAACGTTTTGCTTTGCTTGTACACCATTTTTTCTTGTGAATACACGAAACTCGTTTTTTTCCATTTTTTAATTATCATCAATACCTCAATTCAAACTTATCTCTGTTTTCCGAAATTTCGACAAGGATCTTTTGCAGCTCGGTACTAACAGAAACAGGAGTATGCCATTGATGTTTATCTTCAGAGAAACGACCAGTAGAAATAAAAATTTTCTGGGTCTACCTCAATTTGTCGAGAGATTTATGAAAATAGCAGTGTAGAAAGTGTTGAAGATTCATAATTGAAAATTCGTGTAAGATTTCAGAAGGAGATATATTTTTATAAATTTATTGAAATTCTTGTGTTAGTCACCCTCCTCGAATATAAAATATTCCGATGAATCATATTGCAGTATTGATTTCAAGTGTCTTGCCTGTTGGCATATTATGTTATGTTTGCAGCCGGAATATTCAAGACTTCTTTTATGTCATCAGCGTAGTTCATATTATATCATATTTACTCATACACATGCTGCTTCTTGATCATTATTTTCATCTGCTATTTTTTATTGAAATTGTTCTATTCGAATATGTACGTATTATGAATAAGTTTTAGATCACATTGTTTTCTGTTTCTTTATTGGATGTCTTCGAAATCGAAATTTCACGACTCCTAATTTGTATCTCAATTTTTGCATTGGGAGAAACAGCACAATTCTGGTCGCTATAGTTTTTCAATTTTTCTACCAAATATGAGCTGATAAACGATGCAAAATATAACCCCTTAAAAACCAAGTTCAAATGGCATGAGACTCGAATTACCTTCTAGGCTAAGATCAAAGTAAGCGAAGAATAGCCAAAACTTCCGGCTTAAATTCACTAATAATAAGTAGTTTTACCGATAGGTATTGCTCTTAATAGAGCACTTTGTTTAATTACATTCTTTCTGATACGCAAACGATTTTAATGATGAATTCTTATTTTCACTCTTACGTCATCAAATAGGTAGGTGATTTTAATTATCTTGGTATCCATTCCGTATCAAGGAACGTATACGGCCGACAACTGATATTTCCTCTCTGTTGTGGATTCCTCCCCCAAGGGCAATGAGTCATATGAAGAAAATTTTATGGGCGCACACCAACATATGTTCGTCGTTTTAAGTGCATGCGCTCGACATAATAAAACACATAGGTTAGTAATAAAATCATATTTAATTGTAATTTGGGTTAAAATTCTGTTGACAAAATTAATATTCATTTATGGAGATTTCTATCAATTAGGTTCTCTTAAATGGAAGATAATCGGTGTCTGTATGTTTACAAAATAAGGCAAGTGTCCCATTGAATATTTCTAGGAATTTTCTGTTTATTTTTCAGATTTTTCTATGATGGTACCTACAAAGTTGTTAACATTGATGTTTATCTTCAAAGTTTCTACAACTTTTTTGTATATTGAAGCATAAATGATTTTTGTAGGTTGAAAAGTACTTGTCAAAAGCATTCACAATACTTAAGATACACAAATTGAAGACTATTGTATCAGATCGGTACATTCTGAGATGGTTCAAAATGTGTAGATATACAACTCCAATAGGTAATAGACACTGAACGACTTTAGCAACAATTTGTCTTCTGTAAAACCAAGAACATCTTTGTACCAATGGGTTTTTAAGAAAATGTGGAGTTCAAAACTGTTGATAATGTGCTAGCTGTTGTTAAGCTGGATTTATCATTTTGACAACATGTTTTTAAAATTGAGGACGGCAACGGTAACAGTACGATGTAAAATGACTCTTCCTATATCTACAAACACAGTACGTGACAGTACGTATTTTTAATGAGAAAATATCATATGTCCTGAATGATATAATTCTGTATACAGTACATGCCATATGTGAAAGTGCTTGACAGATATTGAATCATTTTAAAAAGTATGAAATGGTCGGCGCCAAAATTTTTTTTGGTCATTGACATAACAGCTATTAATTCAAATTACGTTAGTTCGAAATTCGAAATTTTCAATGGAACACCCCCTTACTGAAACAATTTACATATTTTCCATGGTGAAACACAAATTTTCAGAGACAATTTTCAAAAAACAAATTAAAAAACATCAAAAGCGGCCCAATTACCTGGTACGGAAAATAGCACGAAGACACAAAAAGGGACGAAAACAACAAATGCCAACACCAAGAAGCAGTTCCTCCTTCTCAAAGGGGACATGGCCAAGTTAACCACTGCCATGTCCCACGAAAAAACACCAACACATCACAGACTTAACCTCACAAAATGTCCTTTTTCAGTATGCACCACAGTATAGTCAGATCAAAACAAACGCTCCGCTCGTACGTTGAAAGTTACGTTAAGCTGTCATTGCCGCAATGGATCTTACATGCGTACGGTTGGACACACTGAACTAAACATAACCAAGGAATGGATACAGCCTTATGTAAGGCTCCCATTTAGCACGCGGTCGCGGAGATAGACGACTCCGCACGAGCCCCGCCTCATTCGCGCGCATTATATCGATCAACCGGTATTCTCTGTGTTGATCTCAAACCACGTGGCCGCGAAATTCGTCTCGATACTTTCAGTCTTCTGATGAGTTCATTGATATCGAGCAGTGTTGTTATTGTTTTGTTTTTGTTCACACCGTGAATTGGGGACGTTGCGATTGGAAGACATCGTTGTTCATTCACAGCCACCTCGTCTGCGTTGAGTGAGTGGTACATGTTGATAGAGAGGATTGCTGCAATTTCTAATGATTGATTGTCAATTGGTTTTCCGATACCTCTTTGTCGAGGGAAGTGAAGTGTGATCCAATTAGTGGAATAAACATTGCTGCAGCCGAAATGTTTGCATTTCATTAAAATAACAGTTGATTGAGCTGGACATTCTGATTCATTATGGTGTTTTCTTATTGTGTTGTATTTTGAGTCCTGAATTGTCATGTAATCTGAAACATTAGGTCAAAACTAATAATCTAAGAAGACAATTTTATTGGACCTCATATTTTAGATAATCTTACACGAAGAAGATATACGTTATCATATCGACGTTGCGATTGGAAGACATTGTTGTTCATCCACAGCCACTTCGTCTGCTTTGAGTGAGTGGTGCATGTTGATAGAGAGGATTGCTGTAATTTCTAATGATTGATTGTCAACTTGTTTTCCGATACCTCTTTGTCGAGGGAAGTGAAGTGTAATCCAATTAGTGGAATGAGTTATAAACATTGCTGCGAAGTTTCTACAACTTTTTTGTACATTGAAAAATGAATGATTTTTGTAGGTTGAAAAATACTTTTCAAAAGCATTCACAATACTTATGATACACAAATTGAAGACTATTGTATCAGGTCGGTACATTCTGAGATGGTTCAAAATGTGTAGATATACAACTCCAATAGGTAACACACTGAACGACTTTAGCAACAATTTGTCCTCTGTAAAACCAAGAACATCTTTGTACCAATGGGATTTTTAAATGAGTTATGAACATTGCTGCAGCCAAAATGTTTGCGATTCGTTAAAATAAAAGTTGATTTAGCTGGACATTCTGATTCATTATGGTGTTTTCTTACAGTATTGTATTTTGATTCCTGAATTGTCATGCTGTCTGAAGCATTAGGTCAAAACTAATAATAATCTAAGAAGAGAATTATATTGGACCTCATATTTCAGATAATCTTACACGAAGAAGATATACGTTATCAAATCGACGTTGCGATTAGAATACATCGTTGTATTCACAACCACCTCGTCTGTGTTGAGTGAGTTGTGCATGTTGATAGAGAAGATTGCTGCAATTTCTAATTATTGATTGTCAATTGGTTTTCCGATACCTCTTTGTCGAGGGAATTGAAGTGTGATCCAATTAGTGGAATGAATTATAAACATTGCTGCAGCCAAAATGTTTGCAATTCGTTAAAATAACAGTTGATTGAGCTGGACATACTGATTTATTATGATGTTTCCTTACATTGTTGTATTTTGAGTCCTGAATTGTCATGCTATCTCAAGTATATAGTCCAAGCTAATAATCAAAGAAGATAATTAGATTTAACCTTATATTTCAGATAATCTTACAGGAAGAAGATATACGTTATCAAATCATAAGATGTTTCCGACAATTTGTTGATCCATCATTATATTTTCGTTATCAGGTAGAATGTACCTAATGCCGTCTTGTTGAAATGAAGATTTACTCATCACATTCTTGAGTCGATTTGAAAAGGAAGAAAATATTGCGTTATAACAAACTTTGGTTACAAGGGAACAATTTTTTTGGTCAGTCTGAAGAAAATACTCCAAATAATTTCTTCAGGATTCAACATTTTTCTGAATGCAATTTTTATGCTCCGAATACATAGGTGTACAATTTTGCTTCCGCTGTTTTTTTTCCGAATTCGAGGCTTTATTGTAGAAAATGGTTAAGCATTTATGATTCAAAGTATTGTCCATCGCTGACCACTACCTTCTACAATTTTTCGGACAAAGTCTGAATCCCGAATATCACATCAATAGTCAGCTTTCAAAAACACTTCGGTGATACTTGCATTGATATTCATAATGACATTACAAATTATTTTCGATCAACTTGTGAGTTCGTTGCTAAGAAACATAAAGATTTAGTTGATCCAATCATAGATTGGATCTGACAAAGATAAATAATATAGGTGATAATGATAGCTTCAATATATGCAGGTTAGGAAAGGGACACATGCTGACATGCTTGCCGGGAAAGTGACATTTGCTAGCCTGTAAAATATGAAGTATGTAATGATTCGCTTTCCGACTCCTTAGGTACCGATTGTGAGTGATATACCTACTATTTCATGCAAATGAAACCAATGTTCAAACATTTTCAATCGATGCCAAGTATATATTTTGTCTTTTTTTCATAGATTTAGGTTAAACTCGATCATACTTATCAAACACCACTCTTTCTGATAGTTCCTGATAATAGTGAGATTGTATTACAAGACAAAACTGGAAATCATTACCTAATAATTATATATCCTCTTGGTGTTAAAATAAATATTAACAAATCTCAAGGTATTATTTCATTCACCTCTAGCAAACAGTCAATATCTTCCGTCCTAGTGAATAGGTCTGATTAATTCTTGTTTAGAAGAATTTGAAATAATTTATTTCTATTTTTGAATTCAAAATAATAGGAAAGCTTTTATCATTATTTTGGATTCAAAAATATAATACATGAATTATTTCAAATTCTTCTAAACAAGAATTGATCCGACCTATTCACTAGGAAGGAAGCTACTGAACATCAGTTATCTACGAAATTTGATTTAGCGCAAAACGCATATTAAACGTTGCATCCATTTCATCCATGCAAGCTTACATGCTGGCGATGTCCCACAACGGTTAGAAATTTGTCGATTGTTGCTAATGCAGATTCATTCTGTTTGTCATGTGGTCTGACGAGTCTTGTTTCATTAGAGACGCTATCAACAACAAACATAATGAACATGTATGGGCTCTGTTAATGCCAGTAGACTTAGATGATTTCAGCAACGTTTTACTGTGAACTTTTGAAGAAATTTTTTACATTGATTTGATGCTAGTTTAAGGTATCGCGTTTTCGTGGGGATTATTAAAACACTGATGGACGACAGACGCGAACTTCATTGTGGAACAGCACTTGGAAACATCCTTGAACACTCTACTAACTCAACTGGTCATCAGCTCGTATCTTACTCCACTGAACTCTCCTTTTTCCAGTTTTATAACTGGGTTAAAAACATAAAACCATATTGAACACCGTGAATTTCTTCTTCCTTTTCTTATTCTTTGAGTTGTATGCCTGCGCAATGGTATCATGGAGCCTGCACACCAATTAGGGCATACCAATATTCTCTATTGTATCTTTCGGAGAACCCTATGGATGAGAAAGTTGTATGCACAAGTACCACGAAAAACCATTTTTAAACTAATACAGGTAGATTTATATTGTGATGACAATTTCGGCTAGACACAAGCATTATGTCTCATTGCTTTTTGTCGCCACACAAGTTCAGGGTGTCCCAAATTCGATGCTCACTGAAAGCATCTCGAGAAATACAAGACTTGGAGAAAATATCTCCAAGGAACCCCAATCAGAAAGCAGATCATATATGTATATCGTTATCGTACAACATTTTTTGGAGTAAATTTTATATGATACCCATAACAGATCAAAGAAATTAATTTTCGTTTTAGAGATATAGAGAAAAGTTGGTGTTTATTAAATTGGGCACCGTATATTTTTCAACGCAGTTTTTTTTGTCCGCATATATAGCCTCAAAATAGTTGAACTTATAAGGTTCCTAATCAATTCTCTCAGATTTGAGCCATAATTTGTGCCATTCATTTTTTTCTAGCTCAAAGAGATTCTAAGATACTCATCTCACTAGACATGGAATTTGAGACACCGGATACAAGTCAAAGTCTTACCCAGTATACGCAATTTAGGGAGTATGAACAAAAATTTGTAGTTGAACGAAATGTAAAAATGAAATGAAAAGCTATACTGTGATATCCCGAATGGCTTCCCTGTAGTGTAATAATGGAATAATATAAATTCAAAGAGGGTTTTTTGTATTCAGTCAACGATACTGTGATCAGTCAATACTTCGATAATAGGAGGTCGGACCACTGTGAAAATGATGTGATTGAAGCACAATAAGGGTACCTATAATCAAGATTCTGTATTCACATCAATGGTAGCCTTGCATATTTCCCTCGGGACCCTTTGTAATCCACAGTTTCAACGAGATAATACACGATCGCATAAAGCCCGAGTTATACTGTATAACTTTGCTCAAAATTGAATTCATTTGATATATGGTGGTTCAATATTTTTTATATCAGTTTTTTCACTATAGGACATTGATATTGGTAATTGCAAAATCTACTTCATGTCATTGGCAGTACGTATTTCAAAATTAACATTGATCCAATGAATTAGTGTTATAATTCGTAATATACATATTCATATAGGTATGCGGATAAGTTACACAATGAGAAAAAAAGATAATAATAATAATAATAATAATAAATCTTTTTTTTTTTTCTTATTTATGAAATACTTATTCATTTGTACCCTCTCTAATTGGGAACTCTCCTGTTGGGTATAGTAAAGATTCATATTGAGAATCTTTACTATACCCAACAGGAGAGTTCCCAATTAGAGGGTACAAAGGAATAAGTATTTCATAAATAAGAAAAAGACATCCCAGAAATTAAAACTCAAAATTTTCTACAAATATAAAAATTAACTACAATACTATAACTATAAAAACACATCAAAACTTAATTTATTAGCACTTTCACAAAACCGATACACAGGGGCTCGTCGAAGTATGTTGGTCCGAGGGGTAGGCAGGCCAAACGCCAGCGGATGTCTGGTTACCACTCTCGGCACCAGGATGTTGACTCAGGAAAGCAGGAAAGGGCAATCTATTCTTCCGCTAAGGAGCTTCTGTGCGAATCTTGCGTACTGTATGGTCTGACATGTAAGGAAAGTTGAAATTCCCATTTCCTCCATGATACCCGAAAGATCAGCACCACGCTCAGGATACCTCCCCGTCCTCCTGAACATGATATACTTAAGAAATTTCCTCTGGATTCGCTCAACCGGAGTGAGATGAGTTGCATATATTGGAAAACATATCAAATTAGCATATTCCAACTTACTAACAACAAGCGAGAAGTAAACGCTTCTAAGAGCAGACAAATCATCAAACTCCCTAAAGCTTCTGAACAGGAATCCCAATGACTTACAAGAAGAGGCACATATCTCTTCAATGTGTGGGACAAAACTCAAATCGCTGTCAAATAGGACTCCCAGGTCACGAAAGCGGCTTTCAGTAGCAATCAGGTGGTCTCCAATATGAAATATGATAATTAAAAGTGAGCGACTGCATTTTTCTCGTGTAAGTAACTTTAAAGCACTTTTTTAAATTCAAAATAATCCCATTCCGCAAGCACTCCAGACCAGATTGAAGACGCAAAACATCAGCAGTTCGACATTGATATTGATATACTCATCTGGTATTTTCTTTTCTAGATTTTCATTCGGAGAATTTGTTGCCAATGTGTTATTATTGTTAAATAAAATATTAGAATTGCTTGCCACCGGCTTGAATGCAAGCATGACATCTTTTCAATAATGATCGCGCATCCGCTGGCATTCAGTTCTTCAACTGCATCATTCATTCTTACCCAAGAAATTCGGTGGTCCAGGTGCTCGTGCCCGCTACCAAAAATCTTATCGTTAAGATTCACATTTATGTTTTACTTTCATGAAATTTTTGCCCTTGCTCTGAGTTTAATTTCAGTATTAATCGGTTTGTAATACACATCCTTCTTTATGCAACCCCAAAAGAAAAAATTTAATGGATTCAAATCTGATGACCTAGGAGGCCACAAAGTGGGTCCAAGGCGTTCAGTCCGTCTTTGTGGTCAATATTAGTCCAAATTACATTTAACTGTGTGCGTAGTGTTCCGGTTAGCCAGAAGAATAACAAAATATCAACATTTGTTGCTGTAGCACATTTTTACTAAAATTTGGATATTTTGGTCATGACCTAATCAGCATGTGACGGGTTGAAGTCGGTTTACGGGACACCCTGTATAAATTCCGGAGAGATACTTTTCCGCCTCAAAACATATTTCAGCAACTCCACAATTCAGGAGAGAGTGCAGGTCATCGATTTAGTTGCCTCAAAAAAATCCAAAAGGCTCAATATCATCTTGTGATATGGATCAGACCAAATATTTTTGATGTAGGTAGGTACCTATATTTCCATATTTTTGATGAATACTCGTTTATTATTATACATAATAAAAGATCTTCCTCCTTTTCCTAATAATTCCTACGACTCTACTGACTAGTTCACTCGACGAAAATCTCCACTGAAATATTGTCGACAACCTGGTTGGCCACTACTATTTTCACCCACTTTTGATTGTCAACTTCGTTGGCGACTAAGTTGCACTTCTGTGGGCCGCTTAAGGAAACGGAATGGTGTCGCGTGCAATCGTGCATCCGTTTCCTAATGAATCAGAGAAACGGAAAATTGCGGCCGGGCCGACGGACGGACAGAGAGAATTGATTTTGACCTGAAATTTTCATCATTGTGTCGAACCTTGAATTTTGATCCTCTAGCAGCTCTGAATTGGAAAAAAGCAGATATTTGGGTGAAAAGATTGCCAGTGAAACCAGCACGAAGAAATAAAACTCTCCGCTGCCCACGCACCGTGAATCTCGCAAACTGGAAAATTCAGGAGGGTGAATTATGAAACAGCAGGAGGCACAGTCTGAAATGGTTACACCACCATAATAAAACAGTATCGCAGCATATAAAACAAGTCTACTCTACACAAAAATTTTATGTGCCTTAGGGGAGGGAATTGAAATCGGGAATGTTTTTGACAGGAATCTCAAGCTGGTATCATTCCACTTAGTCCAAAGATAATGAAACTCGAAATTTCAATTCCACTATTTGAATATTCGTCATCAAGCCATTAAGCAGGTAAAGGAAAATACTAATAGTTTTTCTCTATTTCAGTATCGAAATGAGTTCATTACAGTTCTAAAAATGGTGCTGTAATGAACTCTTCGTTTCGTGGTTGTCTACACAGACTTCCAATCCTGTCAAAATTCAACACACATCAATAATTTACAATATAATATAATTTGGATAAAGTGAGATGATTTGCAACATTATTCCCAATTTCTTTTAATTCTGGTGGTGTTAAATCGATTTCGTCACACATAATTCACGAATTTAATGAATATTTGCAAATTATTTCATAATTCGAAACGTACGATTCATATTCAAATTCCGTAATCTGTCAATTTTCATAACAGTCACACTAACTGACAAGATGCAATACAAAAGTCACTAGGATGAATAATCTGAATTTTTCATTGAATTTCGACAATATGTCACAAAACTGAACTGAAATAGAGAAAATATCGTCTAAAACTCGTTGCAGAAGGAAATTCCAACACTCTTGCGTTCGAAAACTTGATCCTTCGTCGCTCGTTTTCGAATTTCGCATTCGTTTCGGAATAGGAGCCCATTCTGCAACTTGTTTTAGAATATACTATTATTTGACTCTCTTATACAGGGAGATTCCGGTGGAGACCGTCAGGATTTTATGATTTTAGGAAAAGTTCACACTAGTCAATACAGATTCGAAACAATGTTTAGTTTATTATTGGGGGCCCTAATTGAGACTCTACTAGACGATTTTTCCGATTCGACCAATTCTACTTTCATCAATAAACTTTGATATGGTTATTCAATTCTGATGAAATTTTCAGTGTAAAATTGAATATGATTTGAATATGAACATATTGTGGCGGCTTCTCATAAAGATCCACACAGCAACAATAAACACAGCACTCGGTGGCCTAGAGGTTAAGAGTGTAGGCTCACTCACCGAGATGCGACAAGGTGCCGGGTTCGAGTCCCGGCGGCTCCCGATAATGATAAAATTCCCCAAGCGTCTGTGACACGGCACACACAAATATACCAAAGTTACACTGATGAGTCCGGTGTATGTGCCAGGGACGGAACGCATGAGTAGGCATATGTGAAATCCTACAATATGAATCGAATTTGAAAGAACTTGAAATTAGCATAATTTTTAATCCTTGGACGATGAAATTCCACTACCTAGATCAGAATATTCTCACTGCTTTCGAGCGGAATTTTAATATTGCTCTGTTTTCAAAGAAAATTCCGAGAAAATCGGAGGTGTGTCAAAAAAATTGAAAATACCTAAATAATAACTCATTTCGGTAGAAACTGAAACGGGTTTAGAAGTTTTGGGAGAGAATTATATAGATTAAGATTTAATTGAGGAGGTTCCGATTCACTGCGACCTTATGGTCTATTGTGCCCCTCATCAGACCTATTCTCTCCATAAAGTTATCTACAGCTCGCCTTCCAGTTCCAGATTTCTGATGAACTTCAATATCTGGGATGGCTCCAAGGAGACTAATTCCTAACTTCTACAAGTTTCTTGTCCAAAGCAGATTTTGCGTCAGCTGGTGATGGTGACGTATTCCGTCACCAGGTGATCCGTAGTTTCTTCCTCCCCATAGAATCTGCACTTATCATTTTCTGCTAGACCCATTCTCATGGGGTGTTTTCTAAGGCGACGATGCTTTGTGAGGAGGTGTAGTATATTCTTCCTTAGATCCAGATACTTCTTGGATCTCGCAGTATTAAAGTTTCAGAGAATGTTTTTGGAATGATAGGCACCAGGAAAATTCGGTTAGGTTAAAACTTCATCAGAATTGAAAGAGTTATACCAAAGTTATAAGTTGTTGAATCGGATAAATACACCAGTGGAGTCCCAATTGAGACCCTTAACCATAAGAAAGATATAGTGTCGAAAGTCTCTTGAGTAGTATAAACTTCCCCTAAAAACTGACGTTCTCCTCTGGAATCACTATAAGAAACTTCAATTGTATTAAGTAAAATAATTGATTAATTTACCAATTGAACAGAACACGTGCTAGATACTCTCAATGGTTTATTATTTTCATCGCTTAGATTACAAAAAAGTAAACTTACACTTATGATCCTCTGATTATTCATTAATTAGTGGATCTCAACTTTGTGCATGTTTGTGAAAAGCGCAAAAAAATAAGATAGTTTCAGGTAAGTTATTTATGGGTTCTAAGGAATTCACTTTGGTTCACTTAGCGACGTTTCGATGTTTATTCAACGTCTTTTTCAAACTATGAAATAAATTTCCTGAATCTTTCCTCAGGAAAGAAATTGATAACAAATTGAAGATAGTTACTATTGAGTAATTCAATTAGTATCATAATATTCAACTAGCAGAGAGTCAAGTCACGATATTGAAAGTTTTCTTATATCTTTGTGATAAAGAAGTGACCGAAGAGCTGAGAATCTCTCTGCATAAAGTTTCAATTAAATAATATGTTCTGACTCCCATATCATCGAACATGTTTCAGGTGGACTGTTTTACATCTACATCGCCCTGTACATATTCCTTCTCCGCCACTCTAGCAGCCTACTGAAGCCATGCGGTTTGGTTGCCTTTCTCTTATTTGAAATGAATATTTATATATTTACTTATTTTGAAGAATTCTGTTAATTATGATATTTACGAATGCAGGTATGAATTTTGTTCTGAGGTAATTGGCAATTTCATCTGTTGAAAAGTAAAGACTTATAATTATAATAACCATAATTGATGTAGGGTGTCACACTTGAAGAAGTTGAATTAATTACAGAAATTTATGACAAAACTTTCATTTTCATACATTCATGCTCATGGCTGTCCAGCATTTGAATGAATGATAATTCATCACTTGACTGTAGAGAAGTGAATTCAATTCAGTATATACAGGGTGTCACGGGAAGAATGCGACAAACGAATACCATGAATTAAAGTCATCAAGGAGGACCCGTATCAAGAGGTTTCAGTCGCCTGAGTGCCTTCGTTTGGGATATACAGGGTGAAGTTCATCTTATGAGTGAAATTTCAATGTTGAATAACTATTTAACTAATCGACCGAATAATTTCAAATTTTGAAATTTTGTCACCCTTTCCTATCGCCTTCCTTCAATATTTCTGAATTCGAGTAAATCAGATCCGGACTAGGAAAATTTCAGCCTTTTCCTATTTTCGTGAATATTGGATCACCTTGTACGTGAACATTATGATTTTTTTCTGTTTTTCTAATTTCTAAATCTCGGCTTGGCACGGTCATTCAGGGTGATCAATAAACATTCCCTTATGAGTGAAATTTTTTTAGTTCAATAACTCTTCAAGAAATCCACCGAATAATTTCAATTTTTGAAGTTTTGTCGCCCTTTACTATCGCCTTCCTTCAATTTTTCTGAAATCGAGTAAATCAGATCCGGACTAGGAAAATTTAAGACCTTTTCTATTTTCTTGAATATTGAATCACCCTGTATGTTGATATCATGTTTTTTTTTTCGTTTTCGTAATCACAAAGAATCAATTCATAATAAAAATTTCAAATCTCTGCTTGGCATCATTATTCATGAAAGAAATTTCATAGTTCAAGATATCTTGAATTTATCGGTAGAATTATCTCGAAAATTGAAGTTGTTTCACCCTTCACGAATGTCTCTCCTAAATTTCCCTCAAATTATTTAGGAAAACTTTCAATCAACAAGCTGGATAAAGAATAGAACAAAAACAGCAAATAAATTAAAAATATTTGATCTTGAAAACATTTAATCAAAAATAAAATATTTTCAGTTCAGCAGATATTGTTCAAAATGGTATTCCTCCATTTTAATGCATTTTTGAGCACGTTGATATGATAAAGTTGTTTCACAGATTTCGCTATCTTATTCGGTTGAATCGGTTATACCTCTTTCATGAGGGAATGTTTATTTTGTCACTCTGTATGACGGTGGCAAGCTGAGTTTTATAATGTTGAATTAATTCGTTGTGGTTACCAAAGAGGAAAAAAATTATGATATTGACGTACAGAGTGATCCAATATTCAAGAAAATAGAAAAGGTCTAAAATTTTGTTAGTCCGGATCTGATTTATTCGATTTCAGAAAAATTGAAAGAAGGCGATAGTAAAGGGCGACAAAACTTCAAAAATTGAAATTATTCGGTGGATTTGTTGAAGAGTTATTGAACTAAAAAATTTTCACTCATTAGGAAATGTTTATTGATCACCCTGTATCACCGTGCCAAGCAGAGATTCAGAATTTTTGAAATGAATTGATTCTTTGTGGTTCCGAAAATGGGAAAAAAATCATAATGTTCACGTACAGAGTGATCCAATATTCACGAAAATAGGAAAAGGGTGACAAAATTTCAAAATTTGAAATTATTCGGTCTATTAGTTAAAGAGTTATTGAACTCTAAAATTTCACTCATAAGATGAACATCACCCTGTATATCCCCAACGAAGGCACTCAGGCGATTGGAACATCTTGAAACGGGTCCTCCATAATTACCTTAATTTATGGTATTCGTTTGTCGCATTCTTCCCGGGACACCCTGTATACAGGATGATTCACCTTTAGACGTTTATTGAAAACAAATAATGATTTTGTTATGAAAATTTTGGGGTTTTAGACAATGATCTTTGTCCCTGAAAAATTTGTAGACCCCTGCAACTTTCGGTTGCACCGTAGACTAATATGTATTTCCTTATTTCAAATGGCACATCCAGTATATTAATAACACTTCAAGTGTTATCAAGGAAGAACATTAAATGAGGAAAAACCGCAATTTCTGAGTGAAGTAGTTATTGAATTTTCCATAAGAAAGTTAAGATGCGAACTCTTTATGAGTAGGTAAGCTAAATAAGTTGAAAAAAAAACATTCTTCGATTTAACTGTATTGAAAAGCATGCGTAAGGACGTAAGGATTAAAGTAATTATTGGGATAACATGAAGTGGATCCTAGCTTCAAGATAAGAGATCATAAACATTCAACTAAATATATATGATTACAAAACACTTAAGGGGTTAGTACCTCAAATAGAAGTTCGTATAAATGGCTATAGTGAAAGAATCTAATTATTGAAGAAGCAATCTAATAATGAGAGGTCGTTTGAAAATGAAACTGGTCAAGAGGCAACTAAAAATGAAAGACTAAACTTGACCAGATAGTGAATGTAAATATAGTATAATACAAACAGACTAAAAACTGCCAATAAGGCAATGATGATAACAAATAATGATTTTCCTTTATATGAATTCTTCTTCTTCTTATTATTCTTCTTCTTCATGTGCCCTGTCAGTTTTGTCCGACGTTGGTGATCACCATTAAGAATGCTTCTCGATCCTGTGCCATATGCAAAAGTTGACCTGCATTTCTTATTCCGGTCCATTCTTGGATATTTACGAGCCAGGAGGCTTGCCTTCTTCCTACACCCCTCTTTCCTTCTATTTTGCCGCTGATTATCAATTGCAGAATAGCGACTTCCATTCATCACATGGCCCAGATAGGATATCTTCCTACGCTTGATGACTTTAAGCAATTCTCTATTCTTGTTGGCACTTCTTCATTTGTTTTGTGTGCTGTCCAGGGAATTTTGAGCATACGTCTGTGTATCCACATTTCTAATGCTTCAATGCGGTTCAATGTTGACAACTTGAAGGTCCATGTTTCGACACCATACAAAAGCACCGGCCAAGTCCAGGTTAAGGTGGTCATTACATGAAAAGGTCTTCGTTTTTGCAAAAGTGATCTTGGCCATTGCTATTCTACGTTTAATCTCCATATCCGGATCCAGCTGGTCTGTTATTATAGACCCCAAATATTTTATTATATATTTTATTTATATGAAAACCACAAAAAATTTAAATAAATTCTCAACCTAACAGATTATTGAACTTTTTTTCGTGGAAAAAGAAAAATGAAATCTAAGGTAATCACCCCTAGTACCCCCTCTATCTACGGCCTTGAGTCAATTTTTTTTGTGAAATTTCTATTTCTTATTTAAAAAATAGCTGCATCATTTTCAGAGCGCCGCTTTTATTCTCCCTAGCTTCGTTTCCGATCCAACAATTTCAGAAACGGGCTTAATAAATGGTCCTCCTATCGAAACCAGCAAGAATCCATTACCAAACCGTCATTAATGGGTGTCCACGGTCATTAAGAACGCCTAAATCAATAAAGTCGACTCTTTCTTATTCTATTTATACCAACCTTCGAGATATCAATTACTACACGATAATTTCTCCGAATGTATCCAGAATTGACAAGTGACACGAACATGCACAGAAATTGATATTGAACTGGCCATTTCATGTTCAGTTCAGATATGATCAACGAAGTGAAAAGTGTAGAGTATTCTGAAAGTGCGAATGGAATAAATGGCGAACACAGGGACTTTCAGGTGAAAATTATACGATGAAATAAAAATAGTTAATGAGTTGGAAGTAGGCACATACGTGTCCATATAGTCTTTATTTGTTTCTAACGCTGTTTCAATTGCAATGGTGCTATCTTCAAAAAAGCAGATCATTCAAAAAATCAAATAACATTGATTTTCTGGTGACAACTGACAATATCGTTGTTGAAAAGAGGTTATACTGGGCGATTCACCGAGATGGCCTATTAGACGTTCATGGAAAACAAATAGTTTTGAGTTGAAAATTTGCAGATTGGAGTTTGAGACAAAGATCTTTCTCCCTAAAATATTTTCAGATCTCCTTCTTTATTTCAACTGGCACACTCAGTATATTATTGCATCATTAGATAGCTTTTTTGACGACAATTTTGGCAATATGCCATACCTTGGGTGAAATGTCAAGGGTTCTAAAGTTAATGGGATTCTTATGGAAAAAATGGTGGCGATGAGGACTCACATTTTTTCAATATTTCTGCAGAAATAAGCTTTTTTCGAAATCTGTTTTTTTCTTTTTCGATTCTGCAAATACGTTGTATTATGAGACTGTTTTCGGTTTGGACTAAAAATGTACAGGGTGTTTATTAGAAGATCATGAACTTGGACAACTCAAATTCATCAAAAGTCGAGATTTTCAAATTAGAACCTATATTTTTTATTATTTCAGTCGATTCTACGTACAAAAATAGTAGGGGTTACTTAAGCACCTATACCTGAAATGAATGTTCGAGAGTTATCGAGGGAAAACTTCAAATGAGGAAAAACCGTAATTTCAAATAACTAAATTTTACATTTTTCGCCTCGCAACGCTCAGCTATATGAACTATATCCCGCAGCAGTCAATCTACTACTTTGCTGCCAAGTACCTAGTGAAACAAATAACTATTTCCTGATGTCTGCATTTGTTATTCCAGTATAAAGTGAAAATAGGAAAATTCTAGATGAAAGCTAGAGCTTAAGGAAATAGAGCATTTTAACTTTTAACCTTTTTCAAGTTGCTGAAATCCCAATATTCTCCAAATCATTGCAAACAACACGTAAATACACTGCTCAATAATTGATAGGGATCACTTACTTGATCTAAATTTATTTCTGAAATATTCGCTCCAAGATTATAAATTTAGTCAGATATCAGAGTATTTTCAGGTGATAAAATGGTTCACTTGAGAAAAGAATGAAAAAATGGAAAGTTGGAGAGAAAAAAAGACTTTATTAGGAACACTCAAAATTCTGTGTTTGAATAACATAAAAATTTTATGATGAAACCACAAGAAGGCTGAAGTTTCGGTTAAGCTAGTACCTAGTTGGTCCTCCACGAGCTCGTCTCAAGCATTCTACCCTACGAGGCATACTTTCGATCAAACGATTTATAAAATTTTGGGGCAAATTCGTCCAATTATCCCGTAAAGCGTTAGAAAGGTCCTCCAGGTTATTGATCGGTTGTTCTAAGGTTGACAACTGTCTAGACATCTCAGACCAGACATGTTCGATGCAATTCATGTCTGGAGAGCGAGCTGGCCAGTCCAACCTATCAATAGCATGAGTTTCTAGCGCTTCATTAACCAGACGACTACGGTGTGGACGGGCATTATCGTCAATTAAAATGAAATTCTCGCCCACGGCAGCCGCAAACGGAACAATTATGGGTTCAATAATCATATCGTGATATCTCTGGCTGGTCATGGTGGTGTTCTGCAGAACAACCAACTCTGTGCGTTGGTTCAAACAAATGCCTCCCCATACACATATAGAACCTCCGCCAAAAGCTGTTTGGGTACCATAAACTGTTCTGCATACCTTCGACCTCTTTCCCTCCAAGCAAGAATACGTCCATCGGAGTTGACCAAACGAAATCAAGACTCATCCGTTGTAACGATTCAACGGACCGTATATAATTTTGCCCAGCTCATGTTTAAGAAACGCCACTGATCCCCGATGTAATTTATCGAACACTATCGATTCTCATATTTGATACAGAGAGTGCGCGGAGATTGTCGTTCAATGTGGAAATTTTTCAGATTTCAGCTGAAAGAGGATTATTATGATTTTGACGACTGATTGAAAACAGGTGGAGAGTGAGTGTGATATTTTTTGGTGGCTTTACGTATGGTTGAGTACCTTAATATTAGATATTGAATATTACCTAATTATTTCTTTGAATAACAGTAATTCTATCTAACGATTTGATATCTGATAGTTTAATTTGATATTCCATTGTCTCTTTTCTTTTTTTCTCTTAACACACAGTAGTGTGTAAGGATTTTTTTTTCCTTCTTTCTTTTGAGAGCCGCCAGGAAGTACATATTCCCTTTCTTGCTGTAATTAACTATAAATTTCATTCAAATTAAATAAATTTCCTTCTTATAATAACTCTCGGATCATATGTACATTTTTTTTATTCTTTGTATTTAATTGTTTCTTATAACATAAGTTTTTTTCACTTTCCGGAAAGTATTCAATAATTAACTCATTTTTATATAATAGTTTATAATTTCTGTCAATTCCAAATTTTATACAATACTTTTGATACAATTTTTCCAAATTCAACCAGAACATTATTATCTTCGATAATTGTACAAATCTAATTTCCTGAATTTCTCTCCCCACGCATGCTCAAGCATCCATTTTGATACGAAGAAGATTCCACAATTCCTGTACAAGTTCCTAACCAGGCTGCACTGAATCTTCATCCTGATCAAGGTTACACAGAAACCTTCATCTAATATTTGGACGAAATACTGCAAGTGCCGTTGAGTTTCACTTCAGGCGAGCATCCACCAAATTGGAACCCGAGATTTGAATTGTTTTTCACCACTTCGATCCAAGAGCAATATTCTGATATCAAGCAACTATCAAAATTGAGAAACAAGATCTACCACGTGAGATATCAAAATTCATCTTTCGATAACCTACTTATTCCAAATTCTGTCTGGAGACCTAATATTCGAATTGTAAGATCAGTGAAATTTTCATCATTTGTAAATGTTCTGAGTATATTTTTTTTCTCAGCCCTCAGCAATATTTTTTTTGTAAATTCTGAATTTATTTTTTCAGCCTTCAGCAATATATTTTTTTTTAAATAGTTTTAATATATTTGTAAAATTTAATTCGTTTTATTTCTTACCACTAAGCAAGATCTCTCTTATCTATCTCCCGTTTCTCTTACTTAACTTCATTTTTTTTTTATCATCTCTATTAATATTTTTTTTTTTGAGAAATTTCATTTTTATGAAATTTGGTTTACGTTAGTAAGCCTGGCGCCCAACAATTAATTAGTCAAGTTTAACAAGTTCATTTGGTGCCCACACCCTCACCGTATCAACTGAGCAGCCGACAGGCATACGTGTGATTTCACTTTACACAATTGGCGCCCAACGTGGGGCCCTCAAAGGGTGCGTTAGCTTGACATAATTTTTTTTCTTTTCTAAATCTTGCTGAGTGGAATTTTTTTGTTATACATTTGATCCGACAGAATTTGGTACATTGTTATTCAGTACTAATATTTTTTCGTATTCTCATTTCTATACCATATTGAACGACCATCTTTCTCTTTAAATTCACTTTTCTTATTTTATATTTTCGCTTTTTTACACTAATTTGCGTTACTGATTTCTATAATTTGATAAAGTATGAATCCCAATCATTTGAAGGCCTATGAATTGGTCTATGAAATTAAAATTCGCGGCGTTGAACCAACTGCCGATGTTGAAAGTAAGAGAAAAGTTTTGAGAGGGCTTTTGAGCCAAGAAAAGGCAAATCGTAGTTTTTATATCGTAACAAATCCCTATACTCATGACCAGGATGTAACTGAAATGAAAGAAACTATTAAAGATCTTAAAGATATTATTTCTAAATTCGGTGGAACTAAAGATGATCCTATCTTTCATAGAGTATCGAGTCGTTTAGCTCATTTGTCGAATCGTTTATCCATGCTTGTTGCTGAGGAGGATGCCGAAATCTTGGCAAAGAAGGAAATTCAGTATGAGGTGCTAGAGTTAGAGGCAGATCTCGATTTAAAAATTTCTCCAGCTAGAACTTCTACTCCAACTGAGAAGAATGCTCCTGTCAATTATGCTAGTCCTTCGAATAGTAGGTTCGTTCCTCCCTATAAATGGAATATTTATTTCACAGGTTCTGTTAAGGATGAGTCAGTTACTTCATTCTTGGAAAAGGTGGAACTATTGAGGCAAGCTCGAGGTGTGTCCGAACAGGAGTTATTTCAGTCTGCTTGCGATCTGTTCAGAGGTTCTGCGTGGACGTGGTTTGTGAATAATAGATGCAAGTTTCAAAATTGGGGTGAATTGGTCAAGGAGTTGAAAAAAGATTTCCTTCCATACTTTTATGAAGAAGATTTAGAGCAAGAAATCAATTCCAGAACTCAAGGTTGTAATGAGCGAGTTTCTTTGTATATTTCTTCAATGGAGGGTCTTTTTAACAGGTTAACTGTCAAGCCAGATGAGGAGATCAGGGTTAGGAAAATTCGCCGAAATTTGTTGCCTTTTTATATTTCAGGTTTAGCGTTGTATAGTCCTAAGACTGTGAGTGAGTTGTGTGAACTTTGCAAGAAGTTGGAAGAGTCTCGAATATGGGCTGATCGCTACAGAGCCCCTTCGAATCATGATGCTGGCCTATTGGAACCAGATCTCAGCAGACCCTTGCCTGAATCAAACTTTTCATCCCCAAGTCACCGACCAAATTTCCAAAAAAATAATATCTCCACTAATATATCTATAGTATCTAATTCTCGATGTTGGAACTGTGGTTTAACTGGTCATAATTATCCTCAATGTCGAAAACCTAGAACTGTTTTTTGTTATGGTTGTGGCCTAAAAAATACCGTTAAATCAAGGTGTAATAATTGCAATTCAAAAAACGTAAATCGGGGTGGCGAAAAACTGAACGTCGTCACCAGTCGAGAAACCAAAAGTTCAGTAAATCGGCCATCAGCCAGTCACACTTTAACCCAATCGAAGGGGAGAAAAAACACTCAGAACCAGTAGAACTTTCATCATCTCACCCGTCTTCTGTAAATATGAATCCTCTTTTCGTCATGAAACCTAACGATAACCGCCCTTATCTCAATGTCGAAGTCTTTGATCAGAAAATTCTCGCTCTCGCCGATACTGGCAGCACATCTTCTATTTTAGGTTCCGCAGGGTTTGTTCTTCTTCAAAGATATAATATTCCGATACAGTATGAGTCCCCAATTAATGTTACAACTGCTGATGGTAAACCTCAAGATTTCCTAGGGTATATTTTGGTTCCTATTTCACTTGAAAGTGTCGTGAGGCAATTAAAAATTTTAATAATTCCATCTGTTACTCATAATCTCATTTTAGGAATGGATTTCTTCAAATTGTTCGGTATTGAAGTTAAGTTTTCTGATCTTTCCTATTCTCTCGATTCCTCCGTGTGTACAATTAATGCCATTCAACCATTTTCTAAATTAACACCCTCTCAGAAAAATGATCTTCAGAATATAATAAAATGTTTCGAATATATCGCTCCTAAAGATAGGATAGGTCGTACTCCCTTAATAACTCATCATATCGACACCGGAAATGCTAAACCTATTGTCCAACGACAATATCCCTTATCTCCTGCTATGCAGACTCATTTAAATAAAGAAATCGACGAAATGTTAAAACTTAAAGTAATTCAACCTTCTCAATCTCCTTGGTGTAGCCCTTTATGGTTAGTTCCAAAACGTTCGGGGGAATATCGTGTATGTTTTGACGGTAGAAAGTTAAATGAAGTAACGGTGGATGATACGTATCCTATGCCTCTAATAGATGGTATACTTAATAAACTAAGGGATGCTAAATATCTCTCATCAATTGACTTAACGAAAGCTTTTTTCCAAATTCCGTTAGATAAATCTTCCTGTGCGAAAACCGCTTTTGCAGTGCATGGACGTGGTTTGTTTGAATTTGTCGTTTGTCCGTTTGGATTAAAGAATAGTCCAAAAGCAATGTCTCGTTTAATGGATAAGGTAATAGGACCTGATTTAGCGCCGTATTGTTTCGTTTATCTCGACGATATAATTATAGCTACTCCTACATTTGAACTCCACATCAAAGTTTTGGAGGAAGTATATCAGCGACTTAAGAATGCTAATCTTACTGTAAACTTAGATAAATGTGAATTTTGTCGTCCATCTCTTGTCTATCTCGGTTTTGTAGTTGATGAACATGGTTTACGAACTGATCCAGAAAAGGTTTCCGCGATAGTAAATTATCCAACTCCTAAAAATACAACTGAAATTAAACGTTTAATAGGTCTTGTCAGTTGGTACCGTCGTTTCATTAGGGATTTTTCATCTATTTGTTCCCCAATTTCAGATCTCTTGCATGGTAGGAAGAAAGGACAACCGATAGTCTGGACTCCGGAAGCCGAAGTAGCTTTCACCGAAATAAAGTCTCGCCTAGTTTCTGCACCAGTGTTAGCCAGCCCTGATTTTTCAAAACCCTTCGTCATTCAGTGTGATGCTTCTGATACCGGTGTAGGTGCAATTTTATACCAAGAATGTGATGGCGTAGAACATCCAGTAGCTTACGCTAGTAAGACACTTACATCTTGTCAACGTAAATATACCGTCACAGAAAAAGAACTCCTAGCGGTCATTTTTGGTATCGAAAAATTTCGAAGTTATGTAGAAGGTACGAAATTCACGATAGAAACGGATCATGCTTCTCTTATATATCTTCATAACCTTTCAAACCCATCAGGACGTTTGACTAGATGGGCAGTTAAACTTTCTCAATTTGATTTCACTATTAAACATCGAAAAGGTTCTTTAAACGTAGTGGCCGATGCATTGTCTCGTTCGGTAGCTGATATCTCTGTTATTGATGTTTCTCATTTTCAACCAGATAAATGGTATAAATCGATGGTTAAGAATGTTCAAAAGAATCCCGAACTTTATCCTTCATTTCGTGTCGAGAATGGAATACTTTATAAGCATATTGTATCACGAATTACTATTGTCAGTAATTTGACCGATTGGAAAATTGTTGTGCCTTCAGCCAATCGACATGAGATTCTTCAATTCTATCACGATAAAGAAACTTCAGGTCATTTAGGGATATCTAAAACGCTAGCTCGAATATCTGAATTATATTACTGGCCAAAAATTAGGAAAGATGTGTATAAATATGTAAGAAAATGTCCTGTTTGTGCTGCGTGTAAAAGTTCAAATTTACCCCAAGCTGGTCACATGGGTTCTTACAAGAATATTAATTTTCCGTTTCAATGTATCTCTGCTGATTTGTTGGGTCCATACCCAAGATCTAAAAATGGTAACCAGTATGTCTTGGTAGTTGTCGATTGGTTCACCAAATTCGTGTTAGTACACCCCATGCCAAAGGCTATCTCTAAGAGTATTCTCAAGTTCATAGAAAATAATGTATTTCTTATTTACGGTGTACCGCAAATTTTTATTGTCGATAATGGAAGCCAATTTGTCAGTAAAGAGTTCAAGAAGTTGATGGAAACTTATCGTGTTCAGAAAATTTGGTATAATGCTAAATATCATCCCCAAGTAAATTTCACGGAAAGAGTCAACAAAGTTATTGTAACTTCAATTCGGTGTTATATTCATGAAAACCATAAAACCTGGGATTCTTCTATATTTAAAGTGGCTCAGGCCATCAGGTTGGCAAAACATGATGTCACGGGTTATTCTCCGGCTTTCCTTAATTTCGCTAGAAATATTCCCGTTACTGGAGATTTCTATGGAAAAATTTCTGATAATCAAAATAATACAATTTCTATATCTGAGAAGTCTCAACGCATTGATGATGTGCAGAAACTGCCCGAATTATTTGTAGATATTCGCAAGAAATTACATCAGGCCTATCTTAGAAATGCTCATCAATACAATTTAAGAAAACGAAAAGTAAGATTTTATGTCGCCGATAAAGTCTGGAAAAGAAATGTAACTTTGTCTTCAGCGGCTAATAATTATTCTGCGAAATTAGCTCCTAAATATTTGCCTTGCATTATTACTAGGGTTGTTTCAGATTTGGTATACGAGCTTAAGGACGTGGATGGTAACGATTTGGGTCGTTGGCACATTAAAGATCTTAAATCATCTTATGATGATGATTCGGATTCGGCTGAGGAGGAGTATTTTAGCGCAGATTCGGATGACTCATAAATATTTTCTCTATTTTTCTCTATTGCAAGTATTATGCGTGGATACATAATGAATTACTGTTGGATGGTGCAATGTTATGAAAGAATCTATCTTTGGTAGCTCCTTTATGGAAAATTTGTGCTTTCATGATGTGAACTATTCAGCAGGGATATGTTGTGTTGATTCTGAATTACTTCGGTATTTATGATATTTGGGAATCAATGCATTTTTCATATCATTTTGATTTATGTTACATGCCTTATTTATCTTACCTATCTGTATCTCTCAAAGTTTTTCTTGCATCGTATCTTTTCATGTACTATGAATATTGAGTCTGATTTCAGTATGCTGCTACCTAAGTCAATTCCTTTGCTGTATAGCGAATTAAAAAATAAAAAAAAAAATATTGTAAACTTCTAAAGTTTCCAAATTTTTTTTCGCCCAGTTGGGGTGGTGTGTAACGATTCAACGGACCGTATATAATTTTGCCCAGCTCATGTTTAAGAAACGCCACTGATCCCCGATGTAATTTATCGAACACTATCGATTCTCATATTTGATACAGAGAGTGCGCGGAGATTGTCGTTCAATGTGGAAATTTTTCAGATTTCAGCTGAAAGAGGATTATTATGATTTTGACGACTGATTGAAAACAGGTGGAGAGTGAGTGTGATATTTTTTGGTGGCTTTACGTATGGTTGAGTACCTTAATATTAGATATTGAATATTACCTAATTATTTCTTTGAATAACAGTAATTCTATCTAACGATTTGATATCTGATAGTTTAATTTGATATTCCATTGTCTCTTTTCTTTTTTTCTCTTAACACAGTAGTGTGTAAGGATTTTTTTTTCCTTCTTTCTTTTGAGAGCCGCCAGGAAGTACATATTCCCTTTCTTGCTGTAATTAACTATAAATTTCATTCAAATTAAATAAATTTCCTTCTTATAATAACTCTCGGATCATATGTACATTTTTTTTATTCTTTGTATTTAATTGTTTCTTATAACATAAGTTTTTTTCACTTTCCGGAAAGTATTCAATAATTAACTCATTTTTATATAATAGTTTATAATTTCTGTCAATTCCAAATTTTATACAATACTTTTGATACAATTTTTCCAAATTCAACCAGAACATTATTATCTTCGATAATTGTACAAATCTAATTTCCTGAATTTTTCTCTCCACGCATGCTCAAGCATCCATTTTGATACGAAGAAGATTCCACAATTCCTGTACAAGTTCCTAACCAGGCTGCACTGAATCTTCATCCTGATCAAGGTTACACAGAAACCTTCATCTAATATTTGGACGAAATACTGCAAGTGCCGTTGAGTTTCACTTCAGGCGAGCATCCACCAAATTGGAACCCGAGATTTGAATTGTTTTTCACCACTTCGATCCAAGAGCAATATTCTGATATCAAGCAACTATCAAAATTGAGAAACAAGATCTACCACGTGAGATATCAAAATTCATCTTTCGATAACCTACTTATTCCAAATTCTGTCTGGAGACCTAATATTCGAATTGTAAGATCAGTGAAATTTTCATCATTTGTAAATGTTCTGAGTATATTTTTTTTCTCAGCCCTCAGCAATATTTTTTTTGTAAATTCTGAATTTATTTTTTCAGCCTTCAGCAATATATTTTTTTTTAAATAGTTTTAATATATTTGTAAAATTTAATTCGTTTTATTTCTTACCACTAAGCAAGATCTCTCTTATCTATCTCCCGTTTCTCTTACTTAACTTCATTTTTTTTTTATCATCTCTATTAATATTTTTTTTTTTGAGAAATTTCATTTTTATGAAATTTGGTTTACGTTAGTAAGCCTGGCGCCCAACAATTAATTAGTCAAGTTTAACAAGTTCATTTGGTGCCCACACCCTCACCGTATCAACTGAGCAGCCGACAGGCATACGTGTGATTTCACTTTACACCGTAAATAAACATCGGCTCCAATCTTCAAGTGTCCAATTGCGGTGCTCCTCAGCCCATTGCCGTCGATGAACCCGGTGTTCCCTATTCAAACGGGGATGTTGTACACTCCTACGTGCTCTCAAACCACGAACATGTAGTCGTCGTCTTACAGTCTGGTTCGAAATTAGAACTCCTGTTGCAACTCTCAGTGATCTATTGAGCTGCGACGCCGGGTAAGTGGGATTTCTCCTAGCATTGAGGATCAAAAGACGATCTTGAGCAGCTGTTGTACTGCGCTGCCCACCTCCCCCATGAATATAAGCTACTGAGTCGTTTTGGATGAACCTATTCCAAGCCCGACTCAAGACACTTTGCGAAACATTCAACCGCCGGGACACTCCTCGCTGGGACAAACCTTCCTGTATCCACCGAATTATTTGGTCCAGTTGCACAGGAGCCAAACGTCTTCTCGGCATGACTGATAAGCTGATATTGTTCTCATTTCCTCAATTATTGTCACCTTATGTGTTTGAACGAGAGAAAAAAACAGATTTAATAACAAATACCACATTGCTTTTCACTCCACCTCTAACAGCCTACAGATAATAATCGATTTTGTGAACAATAGCCGATGAAGTGAGGAAGACTTCGATATAATTAACTCAAAAGACCTTCCTTAGAGAACATATAATGTACAGATATTCACTAGATAACTTGAAAAAATACAAATGAAGAGAAGTTCATAAGTGATCCCTAGCAATTGTTGATCAGTGTATTTCTGACTATTCAGAGGGAGAGTTCAATAGAACTCATTATTGATTTAAAAGATATCGATAACGTATATTGCGTTAATGTTAGAAATTCAGCTGTAAACTTTCTTCGATTCTCCCATGAGAATGTGTTTTATATCCACCCTGCATGTACGATGAGACTGGATCCTGGGAGAGTTGCACGTACTTGAATTTCTTTTATTGCTTGAAGTAATCACAGGTATCAGAGAGTTTTTTATTCCCGCGGTACTTATTATAAACAGAAATTTTATGGAATTCTAGTTTAACCTACTGCACTATTAGACTTCTTGAAACAATTCGAAATTAATTAATCAATTTTATCGAAGGTACAAATTATTGTGTCACCAATACCAGGATCAAATGGTGGTGCTGAAATAAGAGTCATGGGTGGAACACCAAGGACGTCATATACTTTCAAGGAGGAAAAAGGTAACACATAAATATTTAAAAGTGCATTTTTGAGCAAAACTTGAATATTACTCTTCAAAATATTTCGGTTTTTTGAATTATGAGGAAGTAACTGTTACGATAGGACATCAAGTATATTTTGATCTGTCATTTCCTAAGAAAAAACTACTTTTTCAGTTGGACAACAGACAAAATTCAACTAATTATTATTCAGAATTCGTCACAATTTCAAAAATATCCAATGCAATATTCCAATTGTAATATCGCTTTTACAATTTATTGAATAACCATCCATTCAAAATAAAACTGATGACATTATTTTTTTGTGGAAGCTAATTCATTTTGATTTATTACTTTCAATATGTGAAGATAGGTGAAAGATTCGACCAGAGATGAGAGAGTATTATCTGGAATTTTGGGAAATGGCACTTTTTCTGTGTAACAAGAAAAAATATAGACATCAACGGACTTTCAACTCATGGAGTAATCAAGATATTAAAGAAGAAGTAGTTACATTTTTCTGAAGTAATTAACCATTTCCATGCAGAAGTCAGTTAAACGATTTGACTTTGAAAAAAAAAAAAATTTTATTTTTTTTAACGGAAGCCATTAGTCGGTCAATATAACGGGTGTTTTTTTTTCGAGGTTTATAACTTTAAGTTGGCATTTCTGTTCAAGGTGGCGACCGATTTAACAGCTGTCAAGTGATTTATTCTCAGTTTGGTTTGGCCATTCATCATGAATAGACTCACGCCTGAACAACGCTTGCAAATAGTGCAATTTTATTTCGAAAATAATGGTTCTGTGCGGAATACGTATCGCGCACTACGTCCATTTCATAAGCGAATTTTGTTTAGCGATGAAGCGCACTTCTGGTTGAATGGCTACGTCAACAAACAAAACTGCCGCATTTGGAGTGAAGCTAACCCTCAAGTGTATGTCGTGTTACATCCCGAAAAACTGACTGTTTGGTGCGCTTTATGGGCTGGTGGAATCATTGGTCCATACTTCGTCAAAAACGATGATGGCCAGAACGCTACAGTCAATGGTGATCGGTATAGACTATAGAGCCATGATTATTATCTTATTCATTCGTGAATTGAACAACCATGATGTCCAGGAGCTGTGGTTCCTGCACAACATGTCTCACAGCTCGTGCCACAATCGATTTATTGAAAGACACGTTTGGTGACCACCTAATTTCACGTTTTGGACCTGTGAATTGGCCTCCAAGATCTTGTGATTTAACATCACTCGACTACTTTCTGTGGGGCTATGTAAAGTCATTGGTTTATGCGGATAAGCCACAAACCCTTGACCATTTGGAAGTCAACATTCGCCGTGTTACTGCCGATATACGGCCACAAATGTTGGAAAAAGTCATCGAAAATTGGACGTCCAGATTGGACTACATCTGAGCCAGTCGTGGCGGTCATAAGCCAGAAAGCATATTTGAAATGTAATGGCACAAAATTATCTTACGGATAAATAAAATTCATGTCAATCGAATAATCCATCGTTGTTTTATTGCAATTTAAAGTTCTATAGCTCTAAAAAAACACCCTTAAGAATCAAATGACCCAATTTTCTGATAAATGAAATCCACAATATTCCCTGAAATTCAAGATTCGGCAAATTATTCAATTGCCTTACATCATTGTCAGTTGAAAGTCTATAAAATTGGAGAAAGTACTCATTTAGCTGCAGCAGTTTTTCAGTGAGCCGTCACTCATGAGCTATGGCGCCATGGGAAGCCTCAGGACTATATAACATGTCACTCAACAAGTACCTGGCCTGGCGCACATGTGCCACCACTAGTGCCTCACCAATATTTTGTTAGTATCAACATAGAATTAATTCTGGATTGAGATATTGAAGGTATAATGAGTTATGATGCTGCATGTGTTGTTTGAAAATATATAAATACGCGTTTCGTGTATTGATAAAACACTGTTTTTGACGGGAAAAATTCTCTGCAAGCAAAGCAATAGCTTGATAAGTGTTATTCAGACTCAGCTACATCGACAACAATGATGGTTAAAGCCGGTAAAGAGTGGTATGCTGACGTTGTCGAAGAACCACCGGATTTAGGCAGTGGATTCAGAAAACATCAAAAAGTCCACGAAATATCTTAGCATTATTCAAACTCTGCTACATTAACAACAACGGTAGAAGGTGGTATTCTGACTTTCAATTCGGCCCTAATGAGGAGGTGATTGCCTAGTTTAAAATCTATTTCAAAATCAAAATAATAAAGTCTAATTTTCTCGACAAAAAAGTTTTTTATTGATTAGTCCTGAGCCTTATTGAAATGTGATATTTTGTTATTGTTATGTCGCTGTTGATACTTTGATACGACCCTCTTAACATTTATAGTAGCTATTTCACATGTATAAACCACCTCATCAGATGTTTTCCAATGTTCAAACGGCTCGGATCTATTATCATAACTGAAATATTAATATTTTTCTTAGATATTCTTCTTTGCGCCAAGCTTTCAACTATTATAGGTATCTAATTACGAAATTTCTACTTGGGAGGAACTGTTTTCCACGGAAAAATTATGTAATTCTGATTATACGATCAAATGGAAAGTTATATGAAATTATTCCTATATACCTGAGTGCCAAATATGTATTGACTCGATTGATTTGTTGTTTTGAAGAAGAGGAAGAATAAAATTTCGAACGGCCATATTTCCGGAAACCCTACTCGGATTTCAATAATTAACCGAACGGACAAGCAGAAATAAATTTGACTATACCAATTCATCATTCGCGAGTCGAATTCCATAATTTGAGATCATTCCGAGTCCAAAATTCTAAGATTATAAACAATGTGACGAAATGAGAACTAAGATATCGAGTAAAGAGCTCATAATAGACCGGCCACAACCCGATTTTGAAACATCTCGTCGGTATCTCTTCTGTATACCTACAACAGGTATAGGTGTGTTCAGGGCATTGTGTCGATCAAGAAACTGATTGTTGTAATGTTTCAAAATAGTAAAGGGGATAGGAGTGACGTCATAAACATGGCCGTCGATGGTTTTGTTTTTTGTTAATAACATCGCAACCATAAAGTCTATTTCCTTGTGTATAGTCGCTTGAAAACTTATTGAAGTTGTTCAATTTATTCTCAGACACCTGAAGCGTATCTGTTATATTCAAAAAAATATTCGACAAAATAGGTATGGTTTTTTTCAAGGCGATTTCAAAATTATTCGAAACCGATGGGTTCGCGTTGAATGAGTTTGATGTGAAAATTATGCAGAAGTCTATAACTTATTTATAAAGGTCAGTTTCATTGAAATAGAACTTGAAACGATTGAGCTATGTCCAATTTTGTGGCGCAAGGTGCCATGGCGTATGGCAGCCGTAAGATCTGAGACTACCCTCTGTGTTTTGAAAAAAATGAATATTTTAGATGCTATAAGATGTCATTATACCAGCTGCATGGTACTTGAATGACGATTTCAAATAAATGAGGTTTCGGTAGGATTGATGCCTGCTCATAATGTACGTCTAGTTCTAGAATTTGTAATTTTTGAACACAACTTCTCTTGGGCAGCACATTGCACTAGCCGGCAAGGTTACCGAAATTAACACCACTCACTTTTTTTTGAGTAGGTATCCACAAAAGAGGCCAAAAATTTTGAAAAGCAAAGAATACAAAAATTCGACATCGAAAGCTCTGTAATACCAGCAGTGTTGTCGAATGTGGAGAGGAGTTGTATGCTCAATCGGGAAATATTTTTGAGCATTCATTCATAATTTTCGATAACATTTTAATTTATAATTTAGAATAACAATAATTTCATTCTTAGGATTATGGCTAGTTAATACTCAAAATTTTGAAATCGCTATCGTGTCCTCGTGATAAGCTTGGTCGAATTCCATGATGTCACCGTGAAAACATTAAAATATGAAAATACATCATTATCGTTTCCAACAAAGTACTAACCCAGCATTCAGATAATCTAGACCAAATCATAATGAACAATTCTACTTGTATCAACCATCCCTCAAAGCGATTTTGAAAGGTAATTGTAGAAATGACTGCATCATACTATCTTCATTTAACTAATGGGATTTGATATCCTTTCCTCGCATTAGCGTTCTAGTCTTACGAGACCGTAAAGGAGACGTATCTTTGTCAATACTGATGTATTCCTACTAAGAGGAAATTTAGTGGGAGCAACTTCTCACAATCCCTTTGAGGCTCTGTGAATACACGTATTATCAGGTAAAAGGCGGTGAACTGAATAGAATTCAGGGTTGGGTCTGAATCAAATCATTTTATATTCAAAGAGAACATGCGGTTAGGTTACATAAGCATAATGGTTGGGTAGTAAACCGGACGTCTGCTGCTGAAAGAAGAAAAATTAATTTTTCTTCCTCTAACCTGCTTGCTTATACCCCTGACATCTACCCGACCGAAATATGAACTGATTATGTCGTAACTGGAAAATGGAAGCCAAGCGAATAATAAAGTCACCCAGAATATAGCTATGCCCGAGTCATGCTTTTATAGAATATAAGAAGTTCGGCTAATGGCGGTGTTGACATATTTCACCGTTAATTAGCGAATATGCGCAGGGTATGTGAAATTTAATTGCTATCCTAGGTATTTCGGAATGCAATGAATAGGACTGATTGAAATTTCCAACATGGTTTCGTACAAGTCCAAAAAAAATGTGGAGAGACTGACATTTTTTATGGACTATATAACATGGCCTCATTATAAAACGAGGTCGAATTTGTGAGCATATGTGCAGATCAATTTTCATCTTTTTATTATCAATTTATCTCTTATCTCTTTTGCAGAGAGGATGACAGCAGATTGTGAATTAGTTAATTATATAAGCGTTTCTGTACGAAAGATTGATTGAAGGATTCTGAAGAATAATTCAAATTTTAGTGTAGCTCGAAAGAGTATATCTCCTTTCAATAAATTGAAGATACTACCTAGATCCAGATCTTCTTTTTGTTTGAGGACTGGAATTCGTTTCCCTACGCCTTTACTTTAATTTTTCCATTTTCTACTCTTGTTTATTTGGGAGAATTTTCTCCTTTCTGCATGTCACTCGTTACCTCTATTTGGTTCTTTGAAAGAGGTACGTCCTCTTATCTGTCTTTCTTGTTGGGATTTGTATTATCTTTCTTAATTCTCTATTTTTGTGCACTGTTAGCGTCTCTTTTATCTTCTTTATTCATTTGTTAACTGTTTCCTCAGTAGTTTGAATTTTCAATTCTTCTCTGATTTGTTGGTGGCTTACATAACATGGGCCATTAACCACTATTCGGATTACTGTATTTAGTGTACTTCGTCACTGAATTTTCTTTTTGTCTTTCGTAATATACCAGATTACTCCTGCATACGTATTGATTGGTATTAGCACTATATTTATCTTCATATTAAAACAAATTTATTAGCTTGTAGCTAAGTTAGATAAACAATGAAACTCATTCAGTGCTAAAGGGCAAAAAAAAGTTTCCAGAACTTTTTTTTATTTCTTCATTCATTAAGATGAAAGAAATACGAATAGGTGATAACTACCCAACACAGTATCCACTATTTGAAAATACAAAATGTGCCAAATCAACAATTGATTGTTATCACTGTAGAAATTAAAATTTAACTGAATAAAGAAAAACATATAAGATATAGTAAAACAATGAAAAGAAAGGAGAACTAAAATTTGGTGGAACAATGAAAAACGAAGGAAGAATGAACTATAGTAAAATAATAAAATTGAACAAAAATACAGCATGGAGAAGCTGACAAAATCAGTTAAAGAATATCTCATTGACATAAGTACATCTTTTCAAGCCTTTGCATGATTGAATTCTGACATAGATAAAACAAATCTATATCACTCAAACAGTTACAACATCACATCATCCTGCAGAGAGGTGAATTAATTGCGCTATTAGTTTTACGAAAGGGAATATGGAACATATCACTACTTCTGAGGAAACGATACGACAAAAAAAAATTATGGAGGAAAAAAGGTCAGGGGAATTATAGATATTGTTCAGGAGGTCATATAGAAAAAGCCCAATACTGATTTTGCTTCTATTTTCGAATGGGAAATGAAACCGAATTGAGTCAAACGAAGAATAAAGTTTTCGGGATTTCTAAAACTGAATTCAAAAGAAATTAACTTTAGAAATCTATTCTGAATACTATAGAGTCTGGCAAAATATACAAAGTACGAGTATTTTCAGTTTTCCAAACTACAGATGTCAAGTTGAGTTTGCTGTATACATAGGAGTTATATAAAATGGTGAAGGTTTTCCTATTTTTAAACTGCCTACTTTTTCTTGTAACAAAGCTCAAAATTTCACAACAGAAAGTTTTTTAGTAGTTTTCATTTCATGCAATGGATGTACAAAAAAATGGATCCACATCGGTAGACGAAATATCGAGTTGAGGGAAAGATCAAGCTTTTGTTGATGTTTCCCCTTTGAGATGTGTAACTGATTCGACTTAAAAAAATCATCTGATATATCAACTGTAAACTATTAGATAAGAAATCTATAGAATATTCCATTTTTTCTAACATGATATATTTGTACTAATCGGGAATTTGAGATTCTCGATTATTGGGTCTGGACGTTGCGAATGTGCAGTAGGTAGACGAGACCCTCTGCGAAGACGATGTAAGGTCAGGCACTTGACACTAGACTTGGTGGCGACTAGTAAAGTGCGAAATTTATTGGTTCCCTATTTGTCAGATTTGGATGATGAAAATTTTTGAACAAGTATATACTTAGGTGCAGTCCCGACCTCAGGCGATAAGAATATAACTTATAGGGTGTTAAAAATTAGTTTTATCGAAGTTTGTTGAGTGGTCTCCTTATGGGAACATTCGATCCGTGGGAAGAGAAAAACTTGGCAACTACGGAAAAAATCCAAGACGTTCTTTTTGAAGGTACGCCCATCGGGGGCAAGAAATAAGTAACTTTAGGCCAAATCATAGAAAAATTAATCAGTAAGTTGCGGGGAGTTGAGGACAACTCGAGAAACGTTTCGGGAAACAGTTAGTCACGGGGAGTTCAGGGAAACTCAAGAATCGGTTCGGGAATTGGTCGCGGAAATTGGGAAGTTAAGAGTTAAAGGTAGATCGTTGAAATCTGTAGTTAGTAGAAGTTAGGCGGTATAAGTATTTTGGAAGATTAGGTTTGAAACGCAGTTAATAGTTTCAAAAATTGAATAATAATATTTTTTTGGTTCTGTCACGGGTTGATAGTATGATAGTAGAATTAGTAGATTTAAAGATTAGGCAATAACGGTATCGTTTCGACAAAGTTACGTGAAGTTTGGGTTACATTCCGCGATAATGAAGTGTAAAAGAATTTCCGCCGTCTAGTGAAGTAAATTACCTTACATTTGAAGGATTATCCATCGAGGGAAGAAACAGGTAGCAAGTTGAGAAATTTAATATATTTTTGTTCTGTCCAATGTTCTGAAATCTCCAGTTAGTTTAAATGAAGTTTTAAGGGAATAAAAGAGACCTGCCAGTTTAAGGCAAGTCCTCCGAAGATTAATTTTTTTTCAATTTTGTTTTTGTTAGTAAAATTATAAAAGAGTTTATGCCTTTTTAATCACTAGACCTGTTCCAAAAGAAAAAATCCAGTTTAACACTAAGTCCTGTCCCTAGTGCGACAGGCCTTACCCACACTTTCTCCCTTAATAAAGGAGAAAGAGTTTAATTAACATCTTCAATAAAACTACCACCCCTTGATCAGTGGAAAGACGCTCTTCCAATGATCTTAAGAGGCGGTGGATTAGTACATATTCACATCATTTGCTGTGAAGTTTTATCGGAGAAAAAACTGCTCATGCTCTAACTGAATATTGCGATAATTGTTAAACTTTGCCATATTCCGGGATGTACTTTATTTCACTTTAATTTCAATTATGTATATAACTATATACATAATTCCATGATAGAAGGAACTATCTACCACCAACGTTCTTGATATAATTCAACCACCTTGCAATTAAACACCAACTCATAAGCATGTTCTACATCATATGGTAAATATCAATATCTATGTATGTAGTCTAGTTAATCTTCTCATACCGTTCGGAGGTGTGGAGTCATAGACTAAACGTATTATCATCGCATAGCAAACTATCTTACTGGACCGATTACAATAGATCATTAATCACCATTACACAACGTATCATTGGATCATTATTTATACTTGTTCGTATCTTCGCAGGTCTTCATTATCTCATTTCGAACCGTTAGATGAAGAACTGGACATTGTTATAAGTCTTGGATCGAAAACCTAGTTTCCTCTCGAACAAGAGATGATGGAGTAAATAGACCATGGAATATCGATTCAATAGGGAAATGAACGCAATTTGATAGAGGTATTTGATGTTCTTACGTATTCTCACAAGAACATAAGAAACCTCTATTATATTATACGGCTGAATTTCTCAGTAGTTGATTAATTAAATTTTTGTAAATTTTAAATCTTTCTAGGAATTGGTTGAAGAGATCTACCTACTCAACGAAATTGTTGGAATTTTTTTATACTAAGTTGGCAAAATTATTGGAAGATTGTTTGGTTTGTTTCAAATTTTGCATTCCAAAATTAATTTTCTTTTGTTGCTTATTTGGAAGACTTTCTCATGTCACCTTTTTCTTCTTCTTCGTTCTTTGACATAAGTACTTCCTCTTATCTGTCTTTCTTATTGGGATTTGTATTATCTTTCTCAATTCCCTATTATCATGCTCTTTTAGATTATCTATGAGTAAAGAGACATTATTCTTTAATCAACTATTTCCACAACAGTTTCAATTTTCATTTCGTTGGTCAATTCATTCAGTATAGTTGTGTCATCGAGGTTCAATGTTTGTGTTTTTACTGTTTTTTCGCCGTTTTCTTTTCCTCTAACAATATTCCCACGTCTGAAAAAGCGGATTATTTTTCGGAAATCTTTTGATCTTAGTGGAATGTGCTAGTTGTTTTCTGTTTTCTATGTTCACACTTTTTGTTTATGTGAAAATCCCGTAAAAGTTGATGATTGTAAGAGGAAAACTCTATAATTTCGTTTTGAACTGAACAGAGACGTGGTGGTATTCCCTCTTAACAACATTCATTTCTAAGATGCTATAAGGTTTGGGAGACCATTCTCCTATCTAAAGTGAAACCTTATTTTTCAGCTTTCAAAAAAGTCCAAACCGAATATTCACAGTTCTAGGGTCATGCTCATAATTTGGGGGAAGCAACTCGAAGTAGTGTATTATGAAATGTTAAAACTGAATGAAACAATCACAGACAATCATTATAGAACGCAATTATATATATATGAATCGGGTTCAAAACGTCTTTCGACGTTGTCCGATGCCTAATTTCCACGTCAGACGATCACTGCATTGATCTTCAGTAAGGTTTCTTTCAGAACGCAATTAATGAATTTTTATCCGAGCATTGAAAGACAAATGGCCGCAATACAACGAGAGACATGATAAAGTGATTTCACACCATAACAATGCTCGATCCCATGTTGCAAAAGTGGTCAAGACATACTTGGACACGTTGAAATGGGAAGTCCTACCCCACCCGCCGTAATCTCCAGACGTTGCTCCCTCGGACTATTACTTGTTTAGATTACTAGTTTCGATTAATGGCACACGGTCTGGCTTAGCAGCACTTCCGGTCTTATGAAGAAGTCAAAAATTTGATCTAGATTCGGGTGCCCTCTGGCCCCCTCTAGCGCCACCACTGGCATGGGCTCATAGAAGTCACCTAGTAAATTAACATTCCGTTACCTAAAGTAATGAGAATGCTTTGTGAATTTTACAGTATTCCTATAAACATGTACCTAAAGAGAAGTGCGATCAACCGAGATTGAACGAGATCAGATGATGTAATCCCAATTCGACTATTCTCGTCTCCACTGGACCGAATTGTCGCGGGTGTTCATTATTCCGCAAATTGAGCGGATTAGCCGGAACAATCTTAAACGGACCTAATGGTATTTCCTCATCTTAGGTAGCCAACAATCCGCTATAATTTTATTGGACTTGATTTACCGGTTCATTCGGAGGTAGGAATGTGGACCTGCTTGATTTGTCATTATGGTTTTGCAGGACCGTCATCGGCTGGAAATCTGGACCACCCGGGCTGGATAATTGGCGAACCGCACTGTAATTTTACGCTTATCTAAAACGTATGCTCGTAAGTTATGAAGCATATTGAGAACCAACGTTTTATTAGCACGTCACGAGCCGTAATTTTCTGTTACGTTCCATGGTTGTTAATCGGGACATTTGCGTTGGCCACCTACTTAAGTAGGTGGATTGATTATTAAGATCTGTTCAAATGAGAATTATGCAACATTTTAAAGCGGAAGTATTTGAACTGATAAAACCGTTGGAAAGGACCAGGCATTTGAATGTATTAAATATGGTTACCGGTTAATTTCATATGTTAGTATTGTTTTTTGGACACTTTTATGCCCTTAGTACGAAAAGCAGATCGCGATAAAAGCAACAATCATAACTTTTTAACCATGGACAGTAACGATTTCGCACGCTTCAATTCATGTTACGATACTGGAATTTTCCAAGACGCGGTAATTTGTCAATTCATCGTATGCCATTGGTCGGGATGCGGATGCGCGTATCTAGAGAAGGAAACAGAGAGAATTTTCTGAAAGATTTTCAATAATGATCGAGACTTCAGGAAAGATACATAACTTGTTTTAGATTTCAGCCATTACTAGTTTAATTTGAGTTTTAGAATTTAATTTATCGGCGAGAATTGTGTAGGGGTATTTATCGTGTTTGCTAAGAGTTACATGACTAGGCGAAAAACTCATCTGCTTAGCTGTTTTGTATTTAAAATGGTATATATTTTTTTATTCGTTTGAGATTTTGCCAATCATTAGGTATTTTAAAGACGAAAGAATATAATAACAGCATTCTTGAACGGAACACTATTCAGCAAGTATTTGTTCATACAGTATCGTAGACTACAAAGTTGACATGGATAACTTTGTTCCTTTTTGATCATTTATTATTGCCAGCATTAAAAGGCTTGTAATGGGTTTCGTAAGGCGGCATCTTGGACATATTTTTCAGTAAATCTTTGCTTGGGTACTTCGAGATACCGAATAAATGTGTGGGGAAGAAATGCGTAGAAAAAGTCGTTCAACTAAATGGAGGGCGACAACGTTTTCCTCCTCCTACCATCTACAAACAATTGATAAATATCCAGATAGAAAGGAAGGAGAGTACATTTCCTACTTCAACAAATCTTTAGGACATGTTATCAAAGTTTCATTTCCATTAAGCTGTTCGTGAGAGTTTTTTGCGGAGTAAGAATTGTCATTTCAAAATATTGGCGTGTATATACAAGTAATAATCTGATATATATTCGTAAGTAAACATATATTATTATATAGTATGTCACGTACAAGTCTGACCTTTAGTGACTTCTTACTTGGTTTATTTATTTATCATTGTAGATACATTGTATTATGGAAATTATTGTAATTTATAATGAATCAACTATTATTATTATAAATACACGTAATATAATTAAATAAATATAATAATGATGAAATGGTTTATTCTGTAAGTTGACAGCGTATATGAAGTGATTAAACAATTCATTTTCGACAATCCTGATCAACAAGTCACGACTTGTTCGTGTTAACAGGCCCTGCTCCATTCAGATTGAAATTTTGATATAAAATGAAATGTTGATCGCGTCAGCAGGTCCTGAGAAAATTCAATCAGCATATGGAAAAAATGTCTAAAATTTACGTAAAACAGCTAGGATTAGGTTGAAATATAGTTTGTTCATGTAAAATAGGTTATCGAATATTCGTGCCGAATTTTAGAATGATTTAAGAAACAAAATTTCTCTTTCATATGAATTAACCGAAAACGATGCCATCCTAAAAATTACTATAGAGAGCTGTTTGAAATTTTTTCTCGCAACCGATTGCAGATAAGGGCAAAACTTCAAAAAACCATAAAATGTAGTACTGAATCAGAGTTTCACCTTGTAGATATAGTCAATTCAAAACTGATATCTTCACAAATAAATTGTAATTTGAATGAAACACAATAAATTGTACATCACAGCCCAGACAATTTTTCGGTGCGAATAACTCAGTTCAGTTTTTTGATAACTACAATATTGAAATTTTGTGAGAATAATACAAAAAACTGAAAACAAAGTGTTTATCGATGACGAATGCAAATATCACAGATGGCAAATAAGTTGCGATGCCGAGAAGGCGCATAGATAAAGGAAAATAATAAACCTCGGACAAAGACAAGCTCGTAGTACAATGAAAGTATTCATCTTGAAAGCGATAATAAACTCATAAACCGTAAAGGCGTCCGATTTTTAACTGAAGTGTCGATTTCAAAGGAAAGTAAAATGAACATAATATTTGTAAAATGGCAAGTCCGTTTATGTTTAAATAAATTAGTTATTGTAGGTTCATTTTATGGAGAAATTTTCATTCTTCGTCTTTGGAAGATTTCTGAATTTTATATTTCTAAATTCTTGGGGAAGGTAAGTACCTCCATTTCTACGCCCTTGTGTATTCACCACATATATCCAACTATTTCACAAATATTCAAAATAATTTTTCGTTCAATGGTTGAAAAACTAATAATACTATTCAATCAATACCTCTACTTTGTGGGAGCAGTGTATTTCGATCGAATGAAGGAGTAAAAATCCACAAAAAACTCTGGGTGGGGAGAACAATGATCAGCTGATCGATTACTCCAGTTTTTATATCCGCTATTACATTTCAAGCAGCAGTTTTTATCTGACAACCATCAAATTGAGTAATGTTCTTCCTAACGAGCATATTCTGCTTGGTACAGTTTCGAAGTTTAATCCAATCCTTTTTCTCGACTCGTAGGATCGTTGAAGTCGAGTTCTGCCTATGCAAGCTCTCAACTAATCAGGATTTTCTTTTTAGATGAGAGAATATCAGTGGTGTCCTGGCAAACGGGACAAATAGCCAAACCTTATTTTTTATATCGGCTTTATCTATAGGACAGTATTTATATCCTTTTGAATAATTGGCCTAGACAAATGAAATTAGGAAAGCGCGGATGTGAAGTCACGAGCTTTTGAGCGCTCGTGATTCCTGCATCAACTACACCCTTCTAGGACATAGAATTGTATATGTACAGGGGGGGCAAATTTCGATGTTTTAGCATTACAACTTTTAAACCAGAAGAGATAGACAAAATCTGATACCCCTTCTCGGTCTCTATTCCTGAGAAACTAACAAGGATAGTATTCATTTTTGGCCACATTTTTTGCCTCCAATTTTGCGTCTTCGTCTCTTCTCCACAGCCATGCTGGTCTTCGAAGTCAAAATGTTCTTGAAAAAAAACTCTCAGCACGTTCTTTCACTAATAGCGGCCTCACCATAGGTATTTGGAAGCATTCGATGAGTCTCAGCCGCAAATTTCTTGATATTGAAGCAGAAAACTGAAACCTCCCGCAATTTCATATTAATGACCTATTTATTTCGACTACCACTTACCGCTACAGCCATCTTTTGCAAAACGGAGAAAGAAAAGTTGTACACCTAATAGATATATTCCAGGGTGTAATTGGCACATAAATGATTGAACTCAGATGCCTAGAAACCCTGGTGTGTCTACATATCAGAACATTAATAAGAGGAACGGAAATCGTCTTGTAACTGATGCATTAGTTTTGATGCCAACATTAGTCACTCCTTGTCTGAAGAGACACTATAGCAGTAGCGTAACATAAATTGATTAATTTCGAAATTATCAATTCATACTCAAAAATAGTTCACAATGTGATTTATTCATAACAATACTTTCGTGTTTCAAATGGGTCTATGTTTTCCTCAGATTATTGATTTAGCTATTGCTAAGTTATGAAAAGAGGATTCCTGATAAAGCATTCAATAATCAAATCAGGATTCTCCACGCTATCGTGTTTGTGATTGGTGACACTAAACTTCCATCTCTCTTGTATTCGGGATCGAGCACAAATGTTTACTTTCCGTTCTTTCTTTCTATATTCTAAGGTCTACATATTCAATTCAAGCAATAAGTTTAAATACAAGGAAACTTGAAATGATATGCCGACTCGTACTCATAATAAAAATGAACGATACGCCACTGGAGAATAATATGGATCCGCTTGCAAGGCGAATTCAGGGGATCTCGAGAGTTACAGTTCTGATTCCTTAAGTAGATTTAGCAGTGAACACGATTGCATTCTCGATTTCATTTACGTTTTCAAAAGATAGAACGAAGAATTATAATCGAATTTTCTGTATAATGAGTATACAGGGGGAGCCTTTGACTTGAATTTTTTTTTAACAGTAGATTCAAGAGGTGAAAGGAAACACTTTCTTTCTTCACCATACATACTTTTGCAAATCCTTAAAATAGTTATATTTCTCAAATGACTCTATAAAGCAAATAAATTTCGGAATATAGTTTTCCATTGAATCGATGAATATTTTTCCATAACAAAATTTCATTCAAAACTCCCAGTTTCATCATTATGACCATTATATTCCATAAGAATGCCAGAAATTCAAAGAACCCAACTTATTTGAATGCTCCTGAAAGAATATTGGTTCATTTTGAAAAATGAAAGTAGTCTTCATATTTTCTGTTATAATGCGCCGTTTTCGAGTAATTTGATCTGAAAAAATCTGTGAAAGTCAAAAAATGGGATATTTTGGCTGCATATGCAACTCCGTTCTTCTAATATAGTAGCTCATGTTAAGGTTAAGATTAAAATGATCTTATGGTTGGGAAAACATTAGTGTGCAGGTTTTCAGGGTTACATTGAAAAATATGTATGGTTTGATGTTTAAACTTATGGCCCAAAATGCATATTAAGTTGGCTTCAACTGGATGGGGATTGCACTGAGGCAGTTACAAGAGAGTTGTTCGAAATATTCGATGATCGTTGCCTAAGACGTTTCGGACCATGGAACTGGCCTGCTAGATCACCTGATCTCACTTCTCTTGATTTGATTTGACCTTTGGGGTGATTTGAGAAAGAAAGTCTACGGGACACCAGTACAGAGCAAACAGGATCTCCTCCAACGTGTGATAACTTCTTTTGGTACGGTTTGATGCCAGTGAGATAAGGAAGGCCACAACTGAATATCCGAGTATAACGCCATTTTGAACATTCATTGTAAAAATCTTGGGATTTTTTATTGTGTTTTTAACTGATGAAATTATTTTATAATCGTACAAACTTTATTTCGTTCAGTGGTTGTTCGTAGGTAAACATTTCATTCAACGTTCTACATGTTCTTTCTGGCATTTGGTCATATTGTCCATGAAAAATCAACAATTTCATTAAAACTTCATTTGAATGGTTACCATCCAGTTTAGTTCATTTCAAAGAAACCTTATACAAAATATTGCAAAATAATGTAACTTTCACAGAAACTTGCTTCTAATTCGAAAATCCTACAATCTAGGTATAGAAAATGATATATCATTTGGAAGGAAATTTAATTCTCTCTCAGTTATTTTCAAAATATACAGGGCATTTCATTAGAAAAAATGCACTTTTAACCGTTTATGTAGGTCTCGGTAACTCATTGAATTTTTCATGACCATGTATAATTAAAAGCGTATTTCGTCTTCGTGACACGTACATGATGCATACAGTCGTGGCAACCTGCATCCCAAATTTCAGCTACCTAAGATTTTTAGTATGGAAGTTATGGATGTTCAATCCAAGCTATGTTCTGCACAAAAAAAGAGAAAACCATTTTATTACTCAGAAACCGCTGAAGATGAGTATGAGAGAGTATGAGATACCAAAATAATCATGTTACTACGATGAATTGAAAAATGCAATAATATACAGGGTACATTCGAAATAGCAAAATATCTACTACTTTTTGACATAAGCGACAACACCGCAGCACTGAAAATATTTCATATGGATAGAGCAGTTGTTCTTGTCTAAGGAACCAACTTTTCAATGAATTCTTGCTTTCCGTTCCGATATTCTGCAGAAGACTTCAATGTGTCATTCTGCATCGAAATGTTAATCTTCATTTCGATCCAATATGCAGTTTTTCAATTAACAATAAAATTAAAATTTCGAAAAGCCATTTTCACGGAACCACTTGTCTGATAAATGAATTCAATCGCGGCATTCAAGTTCTGAACCTGAACTTAAAATCCGAAAATTTCAGACATTGTAAAAAAATAATAAGACCAACGGAAAGAAAATATCAAATATCGATGTAGCTTTAAAATCTATATTCAACTTCATCCAATTAATCGGATAATCTCTTCATTTGCGATACCTGTCTCACAGATGGCTACGGTAGTTATTCATTAAACTGTTTGAAAAACTTTCGTATTCACCAGAGAGTGCACTGATAGGATTCGGAAGCCTCATTGAAGCGTTGCATAAAATTTTAATTGACGTCTAAGCGGTTTCATACTGCGTATTAATGGCTTCTCCCAGGTTATGCACATTCGATTCAATTTACGCTAATTTGCTCGGATAAACGTCATTCATGGTATTTTTCGATAATCAGAAACACTTTGTAGTGATTGGGCATACCAGAAGATCAAGAGAGGAATTTATATAGTCAAGATTTGAGATCATTTATATTAGTTTTAGAGCGGAACCATCGAGTTCGCTGTTATATCTTCCATTGCGGAAATGAAATGAATTTTATTATCGTACTTGAAACTTACTGTTACACTTATCTTGAGAATTCCTCAACAGATAATAAATTCAGTATCTATGTTTATCCTCCAGAGCAAAAGTAATATACAGGTAATAATTTATATCTGAATAAAATTTTACTATTTCATATCACGAGGGGAACTTTTGCAGGCAAAATTTCGATTGGTATGAAAGTTTTATGCAATTTCGCTAATGACACAAGCCCATGTGAATTATTTCATCAAAGGTAATATCACGAGTCATTCAAATTTTATGGATGATTTTTTCTTTTCCAAGAACACTTGTTTATTTGGTAAACATATGAAAACAAACCTCTTCATAAAATAACTCGTCCTAGCGGACTTGTGATTTTATCAAAGTACGGTTTGTTTTTGTTTGAATGTTTTTGCCTCAAATGAACAAGTTAGAGTGATGAAAATTAAAAATTATCTGATTGAAGAACGAGATCTATTATTCGAGAAGATTATTTTTTCAAGAATTCAAATGTTCAATATTATCTTGGGTGATGGCACTGAATCGGTTTGCCTTCATTTCTCAATGAAGTTGGATTTTGACGTGCGAGACCAGCATGGCGGTGGAAGAAGGTTTTCAAAGATGCAGAATTGGAGACATTACTTGATTAAGAGTCGTATCAAACGCAACAAGAATTGTCAGGATCATTGGGAGTGACGCAACAAGCCATTTCGAAACGTCTGAAAGTCATGGGAATGATTCAGAAATAAGAAAATCAGGTGTCGTATGAGTTGAAGCTTAGAGATGTTGAATGGCGTTTGTTTGCTTGTGCACAGCTGCTTGCAGGGCGAAGACGATAGAGATTTCTGCCTCGCATTTTGACTGGAAATGAAAAATGGGTTCATTACGATAACCCCAAGCGCAGAAAATCACCGGCCATGCTTCCACGTCGACGGCCAAACCGAATATTCACGGTTCCAAAGTCTTGCTCAGTATTTGGTGGGACAAGCTCAGCATAGTGTATTATGAATTGTTAAAACCATCTGAAACAATCACAGGCGATCGTTATCGAACGCAATTAAGATACATGATAAAGTGATTTTACAGCATGACAATGCTCAACCCCAGTTGCGAGTGGTCAAGACATATTTGGAAACGTTGAAATGGGAAGTCCTACCTCACCCGAGGTATTCTCCAGACGTTGCTCCCTAGGAGCAACGTCTTGTTTCGATCAATGGCACACGGCCAGGCTGATCAGCACTTCCGGTCCTATGAAAAAGTAAGAAAATTGAATCGATTCATGACTCGCTTCAAAATATGACCAGTGTTCTCAATACAAGACTCGTACCATACCCGGAAGATAGGAGAAAGTAGTAGCCAGCGATGGACACTTGTTTGAATCATAAATGTTCAACAGTTTTTTACAATAAATCCTCGAATTTCGGAAAAAAACGGCAGAAGCAAAGTTGTACGCCTATTTACAAATGACATAAATTCATTGATAACATGTGAAAAAAATTTACTTTGTATACCCATAATGGGTAAACCGAAGCTGATATAGAAAAATTCTTCTGGAATAGAAGACCTACTATAATTGAAAGAAACTCAAATGCAAAGCATCCTGACTGGAATAGCAGGAAAACAAATCCCCAAGGAAATAAACTGAGAGACAAACAAATGTAATCTGTTAGTACTAGGTCCAGAAGGTCCTACTCATATCAACGAAACCACAGGTACGATGGACGTATTGAACATAGCATTAATGAAAAATGTATCAGCGAATTATGAAATTGAAACCAAGATGGACCTCTCATCGGATAATAGCCCATCAGTGATCTTGACTTTGGAAATTGGAACAGACACACTACCCACGGACCGAAAATCAATTAATTCGGTGAAATTCAAAGAAATATTTCAAACAGAAAGTGTGATGATAGAAAACAAAGAACAGTTAGACGAAGAATCGAGGATCTAGAAAAAAAATTCGAAGCTATAAAGTACTGTCCACAAAGATCAAAAAAATGCCGAAGAAGATTCCACTACCTTTAGAAAATATTAGTAGAGGAAAAGAAAAAGACGAAGAAACAGTATAGACAAACATTGAACCCCAGTGACAAAACAATACTGAATAAATTGGCCAACAAAGTGAAAAACAGAATCCGACAAATGTTCAACGAAGACTGGGACAATAAGCTAGAAGAACTACATATGGTCCATACGCAAGACCAATCACTGTGGAAAATGACGACAGCACTAACTGGAAGAAAAACGAAAGCGAAGATACCCGCACTGAAGAAGGAAAATCAAGTAGCTATCACAAATGAAATAAAGGCAGAAATGTTTACAGATTCTCTGGAACGTCAGTTTAAGCCAATTCAACCAATCCATTGAAATACATGGGAATATGAGATAAAATGATCACTATGAAATGGAAAAATGTCAAAAAAAAGTTAATCAAGAAGAAATTGAAGAAATTATAATAACATAAAAAAATAGGAAAGCATCTGGAATACAAAATCAAGCAATTAAAAACTTACCAGGAGAAGCTCGAGATAAAATAGTCCAAATTGCATCGGGGTTACACTAGGGCCGGCCCTGCTCCCATACCTATGCCACCTATCGATCTGTCATGACCTAATCAATTGCTATTATGACTCCCAAAACGACAATCAAATTAAAGATTGTGCTGTCTGAACCTGTACGTTTAAATAGAGAAAACAAATTTTACAATATTACGATCTTTACTACACTAAAATGAACAAATCATTTATATCTTCACACAATGGTTAAGAAAATACAAATGGGAGGAAAAGAATTTGACATGAAACATAATTATGTGGAGACATCAACCAGGTTGAGTTTAGAATCATGAATCAGATCGTAGGGTAATGAGGGTAATATGACTAGAATTATATTCCTCAGATGCAGGAATTGAAAAACATCCCTGGAGTAGTTGAAAATTTTGTCTACGTTTCGTTTCAACATAACCTCATTAAGTATTCATGTTAACATCTCCATACTAGTCAACATGAACCAGTTCAACTCATACTCATTCATCACGCATCAAGTATGAGATTCCGAGTAATATACATTCAACATTCATCAAGAGAGCTTCACACCTACTTGTTCCTCTCAGTTTGGTCGCTCACCGTAGACATTGAAAATTACTGACTCATTTACGTTCTAGCATGTAATGATGCGATTAGAATATTTCTACACGGTTCACCTCCATGAATTCTGGATGTTAGTCTGGTGAAGGATCTCTAGTTCAAAGTGCATTAAACGGATTCTCAGCACCCAAAGGCATAAATTCAGAATTAATGAATAATTAATAACGGGTTTAGTTCAATGTGATCGATGTCAGAATATTAGCAAAAATGGAGAACCATATATCGTTTACAGTTATTTTGTGGGCATGGAGACTCGTGATCGGTCATCATGATTGGTTGATGTACTTGGTAGGTGATTTCTTTTCGGTTTGCTAAATATTTGAACAGCTCTATTCCTATTCAATCCTCTTAATAAGCACTTATTCTCCGAAAATATCTATCATTCCGTCAGGTTGTTTGTAATTTTGAGCCAGGAATGGTTTCAACCGATAAAGTGCTACTGACTGATGACGAATCCATTGTTGAATACCATGCTAAAATATTCTGAAAAATATCTTTACAAATCACAATATTCACAGAACCAAAGACATTTATCAGGTTATCGGGTAGACATTTGGAATACTGATAATACGTCAATGGTTATCCGACTTTTGCCTATAGTAGGAATTCTCCTGGCCATCGGCTTCTCACTCCCCGCTAAGAGGAACATTCATTCGATCCCAGATATTTGAAATATCAGAAGGGTAGAGTTCGGTCGTGTCCGGTCCTTGTGGTCTACCTGTATCTCGTCGAACTTCTGGTCCTCTTACACGTGATCCTTCGACCTCCTTTGCTTTCTAGGAATTTTCTCACCGTCCTTGCAGTACCTAAAAGAAGAGCTTTTTGCATTATATTACATATATACTCACAAGTCCCAGTTGCTTGATATTCCCCTTGATATTTTTGGGCACTATTTCAGTTGTTGAGATGATAATTGGAATAGTTTTCGTTGATATCATTCCCCACTGACGCTTTATCTGAAATTCGATGTCCTTATATTCTGAAATTTTTTCAACCTATTTCTGACGCATGTTGTTGTTATTAGGTCGATGAGTATTGCTGTCTTTTGATGTTTATCGAATAGCAGTATATCTAGCCTGTTGTGACCGACTGTTTTATCAGTCAAAATTGTACGATCCCACTACAGTTTAGAGCGTTCGTTTTCCAGGATGCTTTCCGGTAGGTACTTGTAGTATGGTACTTTTTCAGAATGAATTTGTTTTAATATGGTTGCAATTTCTTGGTGTAGTATCTTCCCTACTGCATCGTGTCTCTCTTTATATTCATTTCCTGCATATCCTCCCGTGATATGTTGTATTTTTTGTTGGACACCCATAACGGCATCGTTCGTCAGTAATAGTTTGATCCTTTATGATATGCTTGCAGTAATTTCTAGTTGAGACCACTTGATCTTGGATGGCTAAAAGAAATCCTTCCGTTTCTGGATACATCGCACCCGATGTGAGCCAATAGTTCGACGCTTCAATGTCGACATGATCCTGGTTCACCTCATGTAGGGGCTTTCCTCTCCATCTTTGCAGTTTTTCTTAGATTGTCTGGTGGTTGTATGACAATTGCTCATTGATACGTCAATGGTTATTATTATTAGATACAATAAAAGTTGAGGTAACAAACCTATAAACTCAATACAATATATAAAGGTAATTGTCAGGTTATTATTATTATTATCTGGCAACCATGCTGCGCCAAGTACAATAATCTATATGAAGAGAGTCTGCGCCTGTGCAGTAACAGTACAGTCCACGAGCTCGGCTAGAGCATGTATTTATTATGTTGTGAATAAAGTAAAGATTATTTACAAGTCTAGTCAATCAATATTCAATAGTAATACAAGTCAATAACCCAGCAGTAATTAAGAAAAATTAAATTAAAAAGTTGAGACACACTTATCATAGCGATTCTTAAAGATATTAACTGATGACGCAGTCACTACGTCAGATGGCAATCAGTTCCAGCTCTCAAATATTCTGTTTGATAGAAAGTTCTGTCGAACAGTAGTCTTAAATTTTTCCCTGGCAAGCTTGTAAGGGTGGACTCGTGAATGATTTTGGTTTCTCTTGAACATCAACTGCAGACACACAACCGTGGACTGCTCTGTAGGTAACAATGAGATCACCTCTTTCACGTCACCGCTCAAACCTGGGGATGTTCAAGAGGTAGAGTCGTGTATTATAGTCTGGGCGGTTGCGACCATATGGGAGCCGAGTACAAGTGCGTTGAATAGCCTCCAATGCATCCATATCACCATTCAGTGAAGGCCACCAAGCTAGGCCGTCAAACTCAAGCATCGGGCGGACATAACATAAATACAGAAGCTTACATATCTGTAAGCTGCAAACATGAAAAGAACGATATAATGAGTAGCATAGTTGTTTAGCTCTATTACATATACATGTTATATGGCTGGACCAGGTAAGATTGAATGTCACTATCATTCCCATATCACAGTGCTCATCAACACCCCTTAACAATGTATTGTCGATGAAGTATTCGATTTTGCGATTTTTTTATTATCAGAATATAATTCATAAATAAAATAATTATGGTAATCCATAGTTGATTACCGATAGGTATGTATTTCATATTAAATCATTAAATTTTATTATAGGTAAGTACTATGTGAAACTATAAAAAGGAGCTCCTGAATAGTTGCTTCGTCGGGCATATTCAGAGTTTTATAACATTGCCAACATTTGAAGTAAGTATAACGTTTCAATTTGAGTAGGGTGGAAATACGACATGTTCCACTTTTCTGTACGTAAATGCATATAGCGAGTCAAACTGGATGCTGGAAATGACGATCCATTCCATCCGTCGTAGCCATAAACGTAGACAATAAAATAATAAGAATTTTGTTGCGTAGTTTCTGTACATTTCTGGGACTCGTAATAAACATCATCAGGGAGTGCTTGCCATAGGAGTGGAGAATCCACAAAAAGTAGGATATACTATGTTTGTATCAGAAGGATACCTCAGGGAAATCTTGAGGGAAACATATCGCCTGCCCTCATGAATTAAGAAAGAGGTCCGATTCGTATATATTCTATTCAATACCATTTTTCACGGCCATTTCTTTTGTTCTCTGCATCGTGGCGAATGAAATAGAAAGACTCCTTCACAATGAACGTACGTTGTGTTTTTGAATGCTCGTTTCATCATCATCAAAAATCATTTTCGAAATTCGAAACTACAGTTTCACCAAACGATAAGGTTCGACTCATTGATGACGAATCCGTGTTCAAATACAATTCTAACCGTCCGTTAACACGATAACTTTCAAGTGAACCAACCTAAAGATATATTAAATTCATTTCACGGCATTCAGACAATTTTTCCATTATGAAAAAAGTACCTCCCCGAGGGGGATTCGAACCCACAACCTCCGAATAACTAGTCTGACACTCAAGCCATCAAGGAAGCTGAAGATTCTTCGCACTATGCGAATAGTGGTCAAATTCCCGAGCAAATTCCATGAAAATGGCCGTTCAAAATTTTGATAATTCAACATTACCGATTCATCGAGATGAAATTTCGATTCCACAGGAAAGATAACAACTTCTAACTTTATACATAATCTCATGTTGATCGCGTTATAAGAGACAAAGAAAATTCAAGAAGAATAGCAGAAAAAAATCATTATTTCCATGACATAGATCCAACTGAATTGAGAATCTCTGTGTATGGATATGGAAAATAGCAATTTCAAGCTACATAGTGAATTTCGTATATATAGCATTATCAGAAATATAAAAACAAAAAAAAGGAGAAAAACGAAAAATCCTTCAATTTCAGTGAAAAAAGGTCCGCCTGACTAGGAATTTTGCATGTAGCTAAAAATGATATGATATATGGTGTAGTTAAAAGGAGATTCATTATTTTTGTAGGAGAAACAAGGCTTTAATTACCACAGAATGATCCGATTCAGGTCAAATATGGGCCGTTTTGTTTGATAACTTGTTGTCATTTCAAAGGTAATATAATTATGCCTCTCAAAGAAGCCCTCGCCTCTATTGGCAAAAAATCGTGACAGTCGATTTTCACAAGCCTCTGTTGAAACGAATTGTTCACCACCAAAATTGTTCGCCAGGGATAGAAACAGATGGGAATCACTTGGTGCCAGATCCGGACCCGGATAAAAACCCCCCAACGAAGCTCCCGGAGCTTCTTGCGAGTTACTTTCAATGTGTGTGGTCTGACGTTGTTCTAATGAAACAATTACTCCTATTGGCCAAAACTGCCCGCTTCTGGGCAATTTCCAATTGATAGTACAGTTCCGAAGAAAAACTGTGAAATATAGCATTTTTTATCTTTACTAGTGTCCACCTTTGACGCGCACTCAAACTAAACTGAGTCAACCAATCACTAAACTGTCAAAGGAGTTTTTGTAGTACGAAATCTCATCTTTCTGGGGCCATCCAGTGAAGCCTCATCGGACATATACAAAAGAACTGAAATGATGATTTTGATCGTCATGCAAAGTTTCATGTTGATCTGAGAAAATTCAAGAAGGCTATAGACGAAAACTCAACACTTCAGTAGCTAATAATAGATATATAATAATAATTTCGAGTTTTTTCGAGAATTCCTTGTTGATCGCGTTATTAGAATCGAAATATTCAAATAAAACATTGATAAAAAACCTTATTGTTCAGTGACAATCCTTCCGACCAAGTTCAAAATGCGCGTGTAAATGTAAAATAACAAACTTTAAAATTTGAAAAAACTTCAATGTGATTATCAGAAAATTCAAGCTGATTATTGAAAAAAACGGTTCAATAATAGATCCTACTAAGTTGAAATTTAGATCACTCCTTTTTCCAAAAGACGTGTGAAAAAAATGTATATGCACAAAATGAAGAAGGAAGCAGATACAGATTATGAGGTATAGATATTTCACCAAAAAAATATATTCCATCAAGAATTTATTCCCCTCACAAAAGTTTGCATGAAGGTACTATTCACTATTTAACAATTGTTTTTTTCAATTTGTATTCGAATGAATGATTTTTTTTTCAACTATTGTATGGGTTACTCGAAAACTATCATATGGATTTGGCCCATTAACGAACTCAATCAAAATATTTGAGGCCTGAACAGGACCTTGTCAAAAGTGTCCAGTACATATATATCGTTGAAAAGTTATCCTTTACGCGGCTGGCGGCCTGACATAATTGATTCTAACCTCTAATTCTCCATGAGTGAGTCGAACCGAAATCGTTCGAGGACACAAAAATTACATCGGTGAAATTATTGAAAGGAAGCGATACCTGTAAACTTTTCAATTTTCAACATGAATTCAACATTAGTAAAGAAAATTTTAATTTAATTATAAATATGTGCTTCTGCGATGGTTCATTATATTACGTTGAATGCAATTACTGAAGACAAATAACCTCAATTATTCTCTGTCTATTTGACAAAATCCTCATCGCATGAAAGATGTCTTCGAATAATTGAAATTGTGGGAAAATTTCATGCTCTTACTAAACAAAGGTGAGTGAAACAAATCTGAGCATTACCCATAGTAATCATGATCACAGATACTAATTAGATGCTATCCCTCTTGTTCCGACAAAATGAAGATACACATAAAAATGAATTCTCGGAATGAGCGGAAATGAGCCAGACAGTGCGTTAGATTGGAATTGCACATAAGCTAGACGTTCATTGAAACAATCAACATTTCCCAGACGAACACCAGAAATGATACGTTCTCATTTCCTCCGCAGAATACGGAATAGGGACGGCAATGAAATTCAGCTGGTATTTAATGAAAGAGAATACCAGCTCTATCATTTTTCATAATGTGGAACTCCTCCGTCGTTCCGGCATGTGAATAATTCCAAAGAAAATCGAATATTTTCATTATTACGGAATGATTAACATTGCGAGCATATTTTGGGTTATATTGTGCCCTAATATCTTCAATTCCAACCAGAAACTAAATTAGTTGAAGAAAATTTAATTGTCATGATTTAATTAAGCAAGCTTGATGGCAATTGAAAGAATTTCTTTCAAATTAAAAAAAGGAATAATTCCCTTTCGCAATGTTAACATAAAATTGTTATCAAAATTACTTATCCCCCCTTTGGAGTAAGTGGGAAATAATGTTCTTATGATATCTCCAAAAACTTTTCTACCGCATCATCAGTATAAAGCGTTCCATTATTTTACTATATTTATATACTTTTTTCATATTTGCAATAAATAATCAGGTTATCAGCAGGTATACAAAAAAAAACAGAAAAGCACTGCCAAGATGTCAGGAACACTTAGTTATACAGGGTGGCCACTTTTTCAATGGGATTGTATTGGTAACTTTTAAACCATAAGAGTTAGAAGGTCGGTCAAATGGAGAAAAAGTTGCATGCATAGAAGCATTATCAAGCAGTTCAAACAAATCGAAATTATCAGGGCCGGTTATTGGGATATCATAAGAAAAGTAAATTCTGTCATTTTGATCTTTCTTTTTTTCCCACTTTATTTCAAATATTATCAAAAAATGTTACAGGAATTTTTTATTCGACAGTAAATTGTTCTCAATTTGACGTAATCAGATTTCGTATCCAACGTTTCGTGCTCTCTGGGCCACCCTAAACCTCATTTTTTTCAATACGGACCTGTATGTTTTATGACACTTTTCGAAATAACTTTTAACGCCGAATTCAACGATATATCATACAATGTCATTCAAAGTTGATTTTCAGGTGATTTTGACTCTTATTCAAATTTCTTTGGGTCGGATCTGTATTACATTCAGGTACCTTTAGTTTAATTAACAACATGCAATACATTTCGATGAGAAAATCAACTTTCTCATCTTGAACTAAATGGAACATATCAAAATCAAATAAAGAAACAAGTAATAATTATTTACATAATAATTAAACGAATTATCATTTAATGAAAGAAAAATCGAATGATTATTCGAAAGTAAATGAAAATGAATGAAGTAAATGTTCGTAATGTCCACCATTTTGTAAAATGCACTTAACGGTTCTGGAACCCATACTTCTTATACATTTGCTTATTTCGTCTTCTTGAATACCTTCCAATACATTCTCAATCTTCTTGCGAGAAATCACTATTGTTGGATTTGTCATTTGTTTCGTTGAAACAAATTACAGAATCGAACTTTATTTTGATATCATTACGATATAAGTTTTGCAAGGCATGGTATTCAAATTTAAAATCATTGTATTCGCGTCTCTTGACTATTTTATTAACAGCAGTTTTTGATAAATTGCATTCACTACAGATCCGATCCAAAGAAAATTGGATAAGGGTCAAAATCACCCGATAATCAACTTTGAATGACATTGTATGATATATCGTTGAATTCGGCGTTAAAAGTTATTTCGAAAAGTGTCATAAAATATACAGGTCCGTATTGAAAAAAATGAGGTTGAGGGTGGCCTAGAGAGCACGAAACGTTGGATACGAAATCTGATTACGTCGAATTGAGAACAATTTACTGTCGAATAAAAAATTCCTGTAACATTTTTTGATAATATTTGAAATAAAGTGGGAAAAAAAGAAAAATCAAAATGACAGAATTTACTTTTCTTATGATATCTCAATAACCGGCCCTGATAATTTCAATTTGTTTGAACTGCTTGATAATGCTTCTATGCATGCAACTTTTTCTCCATTTGACCTAGCTTCTAACTCTTATGGTTTTAAAGTTACCAATACAATCCCATTGAAAAAGTGGCCACCCTGTATACAGTTAGCTCCTGACTTCACATCAATGCTGTCCTCATTCTATTCAAAATTTAATTCAATATGTTCTGCAATTTTTGAGACCAAGCATTGAAATCATAACTTTCGCAATAGCTGCCTATTATAATTCTTTCTTTACCCACCTCATGACTGATTCATCGGATTTTTTTCTTTTCTCTAATGCAAACTTTTTATGTAATCACTATCTAGATGGTATATATAAAAATAAATATATTAAAAAAAAAATCTCTAACCATGAGTTTTTTTTTTCGAGATACAGAGAGTAAAAGTTCTTTTTTTTTTCAAGGTTTTTCTCATAGCACTTTCCCTTCACAAGATGTCCATCTTAAATTCAGCATAGATATTTCAATTTAGAGTTTTCATCATGTGGTAGGCCAAATTTGAACGTAAATTTACAAGGTTATATTTTTTCTGAAACAGTGCCCGATTCTTTACTGCAGAACTTTTTCTAGTGGACCAAAGGTACTTGAAAAAATGTGAAAAGAAACTTAGGTCCAATACTATATTTTTCGGTTTCCTGTAGTTTTGTCGTATCTACTACCGAATCCGAGAAAACAATTCAAACAATTCTCTAGTAACTATTCCTAAGAAAAACCCAAAATATCATAAAGATTCGATAGTAAAAAGCTGTTTTGGTACTTATTTACCCAATCAGTATCGCAGATTATTTCTCCGAAATGTAAAGCTGTAGCAATGATTCATAAAGATTTGATAAAATGATATAATTATCACAAAAATAAGACTACACTCTGTACCTTTCTCACAACAAAGTGTGTGAGGGCCCATTATTATAGTACTTTTCTTCTTAAAATTATCCAAGAAATCTTTGAATTTTCTTTGTACCTCCAATTTAGAAACATACAGTATACTATTACTGAATAGAGAATTTTAATCTTAATCAAACAATAAAATGTATTCTACCTCTGCTTCCCTGCTACCTTGCATTCAGTATTTCATTCAAATATTCGATGAAGTAGGAAACAATGCATAATATGCAGCACGATACTGAAAATGGGTCTTGAATTACGATAGCTGAGCCATCTATCATTGAAGTTCATGACTATAAAAGAATTCTAACAATATTTTCTTCTACTCACAACCAGAGCCATCTACTTATCGGTCGGGCAACTGATCAACAAATAGTTTTCTTTATCAAGCTCAAGAATTCTGTGAAATATAAATCCAAATTCCAAACGAAAACTGTTTTTTATTATAAAGGTGTCTAGATTTTTTTTTGTAATACATAGTAACTGAATATTGTTTCGAAGTCTGCCGAAGATACAATAGGGGATGAAAAAACTTTTGGCCTCCACGATTTTAATATTTCTGCTCGCAAAATCCAATTCAGATTAATCAGAAAAACTTTTGTTTCTTTCCTGCCTATTTGTCTGTCGATTTGTAGGTATACCCGCAAACATTTGTATCAGCCATTAATTCTTACGCGATTTTGATGGGATTTGGTGTGGATATCCTGTTTGGGCTATACCTATAAATAGATAAACCCATATGAATTTCAACTTTTCCAAATATAGGTGATGATGATGAGATGAAGTTTATTCAGAAGTAGGTAACAAACAATTACAAAAATAAATTTTAAAATAAAACAAAATTTTATGAGCATATATTGCGGAAGAAAAATCGACCTAAGCTACATAAAGAAATGTATCTTGTGTGCCAATTATCTCTTCCCAAAAAATTTACATTTGAATTCATAGGCTTTGAGATGAAGGCAACAGCCCGGCGGCAGGAACGGACCAGAGAAAAAGTCCAGAATGAAACCATATAAAATGATTTTTTTAGAAAAGTTCATTAAAAAAGCTCTGGTGCGCTAATAAAAATTGTTTTACTTTGATCTTTAAACTTCTAGGATTTTGATAACTGTTTTTAAGTTCTGCAGGCAGCCTATTGAAGAGAATTGGACCATAATATGATATGAATCTTTGGGTGACGTTTATTGGTTTGAACGGAACGCTGAAAGTTTTTTCCCTTGTTGATCTTGTATTATATTTTCTACATGCCGTATCAACCGGATAACTAATTTTATTAAAATATGTTATAGCTGAGTGGACATAGAGATTTCTGATATTCAGCACATTGAGGTCACTATACAAAACATCTGAAGATAATCTATATGGTCTTTTAAACAATATTTTCAAAGATGCGTTCTGGGTTATTGATAGCTTTTTCAAGGTGCTGTTATAGGCACATCCCCATACTACAATGCAATATGTCAAATTTGACTCAATCAGTGCATGGTACAATGTCTTCAGCAACTTATAGTTTAAAACTTCACGGAGTTGATAGAATTTATAGAATATATTTCTAATTTTTTTATTTAAGAAAGCAACATGTTCCTCCCATTTTAGGTGATTATCCAACATAACCCCAAGATTTTTTTTGTCAACTTTTTTTATCCTGATGCAACTACATATATTTTTATCTCAACAGTTTTTATTATGGACTCTGATTTCATTTATAATCGGCTGATCTACTGACGTGGCACTAAAAGTCATAAAAAAAGTTTTTTCATAATTGAGGCTCAACAAGCTATTGCTCAGCCAACAATAAACCCCTTTGAGACCCCGTTCAGCCTTGTCATAGACTTGCGGCCACGAGTCACCCGCAAACAACAACACAGTGTCATCAGCATACGAGACAACACTACAGTCCTTCAGTATACCCCCCACATCGTTGATATATACTAAAAAGAGCAATGGCCCCAAAACAGTACCCTGCGGCACTCCGCATTTAATAAATTTAGGATTACTAATTTTTTCATTTATTTTCACATATTGGGTTCTATCAGATGAATAATCCTTCAATAGATCCAAGGGACCGCCTCTAACGCCCACTCTTTCCAGTCTACTGAATAAAATTTCGTGTGACACCGTATCAAAGGCTTTTGAGAGGTCTAAAAATACTGCCAAACTTTTTTTTTTACCTTGTAAATTATTATTGACGTCATTTATGAAATTGAAAACTGCATCTTCAGTACTTCTTTTTTCCCGAAATCCGTATTGCCCATCATACAAGATCTTATTTTTGTCCAAAAACTAATTATTCTATATTTCAAGCATTTCTCGAATATTTTAGCGAAATTGTTTGTAACAGATATGGGTCTATAGTTGGTAGTTTCATAGCGATTGGCAGATTTATAAACAGGAGTTACAACAGATATTTTCCAATCTGAGGGCAACTTGAAAGATGTAAAGGACAAATTTATTAAGTGAACAAGTGGCCTCATTATATGCACATGGATTTTTTTAATTGAATTTACCGATATTCTATCCTGCCCTGATGTCGAATTATTTTTCAAAGATTTTATATGCATTATTAGTTCATTATATTTAATTGGGAATAAAAATAGAGTATTGGAGTTAGATTTAGTGTCTTGATTATAGCATGATTCATCTCTTATTATATTTTTCTGAATATTTGAGCCAACATTTATGAAGAAATCATTGAAAACATTACTTATCTCAACCTCATCCATCACCACTGTACCATCATTCTCCAATATAAACTTGTACCGGTGTACATGAGCAAAAAATGAATTCCTGGTATTTATTTTATATTCCATACGAATTTCAGCTTGTAATATATTAAAACAAGAAAGAAACGAAATATGTAGTGACAAAACCAGTGTTTAGTAGTGATAGTGAAATCGTGTATTCCAAATTTGATTCAATGAGGGGATCTCAGAATCCCCTTCCCCTTGTGCTAGAAAAAATGAATGATAGCTTTTCAGGCTCGATTTTTGAGAGAATCAAACCTTATAAGCTCATAAGTTCATAAGTGCTTTCAAGCTATAAGTGAGACTGGTAAGAGAAAATTGGATACTGAATGAAATGAAAAGTTCCCATAACTTTTTTATTACTGGTTCCAAAAAATGAAACAAAACATTCTATAGGCAATTTTTTCAGTATAATCCATTGGTGTAGGTAATCATTTTTTTTCATTGCAATTAGTCTTGAACATATAATACAAACTTGAGCTTTTTTAAATGTAAAGCATAAAAATTTCTATAAAAAATAAAATTGTTTATTTTCCGTTTTCAAAAATTTGTAACATGTAAGATATATAAATTTCTTATCAAACTATACAATCATCAAAAGATTCAGTTTCACAAGACAAATCAACCAAGTCCGTGTAATCTCCGAACTGCTAATTGAAATATGCGGTGGCCACCAAGTTCTCTGGATTCAACACCGTTAGGTTTTTCAATATTTCAACATTTTCAAATTGATAATTGTTCTTTTAATGTGACCAAAAGAAAAAATTTAACGGTTTTAAATCCGGAGACCTTGGTGGTCAACGAATATTTTTACTTTTAAAACACAAGTTTGAATTTAAATTCAAAACTGATTTAAAAAAAAAACAAAAAATTACATCGACATTAGTTGACTGGATTTCATCTTTTGACGCTTAGTTGACTGGATTGAATCTGTTGCAAATAAACTGTCTAGTATGACTTCTTCAAAGGATCATGTCGAATTACGAAACACCCTGTAAACTCTGCACTTTATTTCAAGAATGTCTGTAAATGATGGCCCAAATTATCAGCATTTTTTTTATTTCCACTTGATTTCTATTCAGTTTAAGAGAGGCTAACTTGATACCATGTCAGAGAAAAAAAAATTGAACTGAATCGAAAATTGAAATGCTGAAAAAATTATATAACAATGTGATGAATAAGCTGATTCTTTAATTTGGTCAGGACCATTGGTAACAACATTTCCCTTTTGATTTGTATGATAGTAAGGTGTATGAAAATGTCCATTTTTTTTTCGAGAATTGTATGGAAGGCGAGTATCGATATGATCTCTTTCATTTTTGATATTGAAATTATACTCACAACTAGTTTTTGTCCAGCACTTTTATCAAGCAAACTAAACAAATTTGATATCAATTTTATAGTATACAATGAACCTTTTCTATGAAAAATCAAAATCTATAAATTTTTTCTAATTGTTACAAAATATTTTTATTTCTTTAAATCCATGGGGGGAGTTTTGCCCTCAATAACCCCACTTCGTTACATCTATGGTCCTTATGAGGTATGGAAGGCAGAGAAATGAAAAATTCGGGTCTTATTCATAGGGAACTCGGACAAATAAACGAATTTTGAATCCATGAATTCAGAGCGCATAATTTTAACGAACGAGTAATTGTAAAAAAATGTTCTTCAAAAATGTATGGGCATTATTAGAATGTTTCAAATTTCAAGGGTTAATTGGCGGAAAGATATTGATTATTTCAATATTGTGTTCAATTTTCAGAAGGACATATTGACTTGAAGATAGTAATGAATCCAACCTATAGTTTACGAGTTATTATTGGAGTTCATTCGCACTGGGATTGTATTGGTGCAGATGAGGTATGTAAATGTAACACCTCTAAGGAGAAATAATTGAGTACAAAAATTCGAAACCAAACAAGAAGTACAGCAATTGCTCTCCAAATGAATTATAAATAGATACCACAATTTAAAAACTTAGGTCCCCTTGTCCCAATTTAATTCTTAATTTGAGAGTTCACTATTGAGCAGTGATGTGTAACTAAGATTGAATTCTTACAACTCATTCTATTTTTTTTTCGTAATCCACATACTCAACCTACTCATCAGATAATTTTCAACACTCAGCTGTCACCTGAGGACAAATCGTAACCACAAGCTACGCTTTCAGTTCATTAAACCGGATATTTATCCATTGATCGGAGTGATTTGTAATACAACCTGTCAAAACTCATTTGAATAATTCATTTGGATTTGAAGGGTTCTTACCAGATGATTTTCAACCAACTTGATGATAAGTTAAACTCCAGGTATTGCTCAAATCGTTCGTCAAACTTCAACTTAGACCTGTTATTGATAAACTTTTTCTTTTAACTATAATTATGGTTCTATTCTGATCGATCATATAATTCATAATAAGAATGGAAATCGTAAGATAAGAATTCGGAAAACAACAGTTTATTAAAGTGTACATAATTCAAAGGTTCGATAAGTCACAACCGTGTAATTTTATTGATTGAGAACATTAATAATGTACACACTTGATGCATCATCTCTATGTACAGGGTGGGCAAATTTTTATTTGGATTTTATTTTATCAGGATTTATAATCCTGAAACACGACGATTTATTCATTTTAATTTACCGTATTTTAAAATAATAATCTAATATACAGGGTGAATTATTTTCGAGTAATTTTTTTCAACTGGAACACTTGATGCATCATCTCTATGTACAGGGTGGGCAAATTTTTATTTGGATTTTATTTTATCAGGATTTATAATCATGAAACACGACGATTTATTTATTTTAATTTACCGTATTTTATAATAATAATCTAATATATAGGGTGAATTACTTTCGAGTAATTTTTTTTTTCAACTGGAACACCCCGTTTTGTCTCAATATTCCGATTACTCTAGCTGAGCTGTATCACATGTTGATTCCAATTGGTACAGGGTGGACAAAAATAATAACAGAAAAAAACGAAATATTAAACTATCATTGAACACCAATAAATTACTAAACAAATAATGACATTTCACAAAAAACTAGACGACTATGTTTTTTTTTAAATTGATAAGAAATAATTTCTTTCATATTCTGTCTGCTAGACCACAAATACCAAACAGGTTTGGAAACAGCTCATTTTTATTAATCTAAAAATGTAACAAACTACAGGGTGTTACATTCAAACCAATTGCCGCTAGATAATAAATATTTTTGATAATATTGTTAATTTAACTAATAAAGAATGTTACGCGTTACTTTATGAGCACACACAAAACTATTGTAATTTTGTCCAGCCTGTACCAATTGGAATCAACATGTGATACATTTTTGGAATCAGCTCAGCTAGAGTAATCGGACAATTGAGACAAAATGGGGGTGTTCCATTAAAAAAAAATGACGGTGACGTCATTACTCGAAAGTAATTTAGCCTATATATTAGATTATTATATTTAAATACGGTAAATTAAAATAAAAAATCGACGTGTTTCAGGATTATTTCTCATAATGGTCTGTTTAGCTAAAAATGAATTTGTCCCATCCTTTACGGACACAGTGTATAATACCTACATTCATATGTAGTTTTTCTGAAAATAGCTCCAAGAATCCCCCCTAAATATTAGCATATCAGTAAGGAAAACCCTGTATATTAATTTTCTGATATAAATTGTACATTATTGGAGTTGTCCATACTCTTGTCATACGAGGATTTCATTTTTCCCCAACAAATAGGTTTAAGTTTTCTGGTACTCAATAATTATTAGTCCTATCCTACGGAGTCATTGAGAATCTATAAGGTAATTGAGAATATGAAAAATAAAGTCCCACGAACAGCCAAATTTCACTTTTGCCTAGTAAGATTGATCAATTAGATACGTATTAAGAAATTCATGCTACAAAAAAAAGTGAAAATATGCCTTCTATGTCGTAGGATATTTTCCTTCCAATTACCCCACCTGATGACCTATACTGAATACATATTTCCGAGGGAATTCAGAACTAATAGCCGAATCGTACATTAATTCCTGATGGAAGGATTAGTAAACTCGGGAATGTGTTCAACAGCAATAATTGATCAATTTCATGAAGATCATCGAAATGGCCCCACCATGTAATCCATAAAAATTATTTGAGAAACTATTACTTTAACAGTTTTCATATTGAAAGGTTAAAACATATCAAGAAATCGTTCAAAATATGAAACAATACACTTTCTACAATCACATGATACTGGTATAAGTTTTTTGAGAAATAACTCATGGCATTTTCAGGATCGACATTGAATGGATAGATGAAATATCTTTTCGTGTTTGTTCATACTAAATGGAATAGGTTTTTAAACTAAAATGATCGATGTCGGCAATAAATATCTGATGAATTTCTTCGCTTCTCGAACAAGCTATGGAAATTGCAGAAGCATAAAAGTTGGGATTCCACACTAGAAAAGAGTTTTTATTGAAGTTCATGATAATTTCGCAGTAGAATTAGGTATCTTTATACGATTCACCTGCAATGGAAGCGAAATGACAATTTGAATATGGTTTTGTCTATCTTAACAGGCCAATTGAAAAGTCCCCGGTCTACCATAGTTAAATGCATTTTTTTTGGCAAAATTCGATTTTATTATTCAACATAGTTGCCTTCGAAAGCGATTATAGTGATCTTTCAACTTTTCGATACCATTTTTGTTGTACGATTTGTCTTTTGCTTCGAAATAGGCCTCAGTTTCGGTGATTACTTCTCCGTTGGGGCTAAATTCCTTTCCAGCGAGCATTCTTTTGAGGTCTGAGATCAGGAAAAAGTCGCTCGATGCCATTTTTGTTGTACGATTTGTCTTTTGCTTCGAAATAGGCCTCAGTTTCGGTGATTACTTCTCCGTTGGGGCTAAATTCCATTCCAGCGAGCATTCTTTTGAGGTCTGAGATCAGGAAAAAGTCGCTCCGGGCCAAATCTGGCGAATGCGGTGGATGCAGAAGCAATTCGAAGCCCAATTCATGCAATTTTGCCATTGTTTTTATTGATTTGTAACACGGCGCATTGTCGTGATGAAACAGCACCTTTTTTTCTTCAAATGGGGCCTTTTTAACGATTATATCTTTCAAACGATCCAATAACGCTATATAATAATCACTGTTGATGGTCTGGCCTTTTTGGAGTTCATCAATGAATATTATACCTTGCTCATCCCAGAATACTGATGCCATAACCTTGCCAGCTGACTGTTGGGTTTTTTGGATTCGGTTCATCGTGTGCAGTCCACTCAGCTGACTGTCGATTAGATTCCGGAGTGAAATGATGAAGACATGTTTCATCCATTGTCACATATCGACGCAAAAATTCAGGTTTATTGCACTTAAACAGCTTCAAACACTGCTCAGAATCATTAACACGTTGTTGCTTTTGATCGATTGTGAGCTCCGCGGCACCCATTTAGCACATAGCTTTCTCATGTACAAATATTCGTGAATGATATTACGTACACATTCAGATGATATCTTCCCAATATCTGCTATCTCGACTCGATCAACTTCACTTTACGGTCATTTAAAATTATTTTGTGAACTTTTTTGATTTTTTCGTCGGTGACAGCCTCTTTTGGGCGTCACTGCGTTCACCTTCATCGGTGCTCATTTCACCACGTTTAAACTTAGCATACCAATCAATTATAGTTGATTTTCCTGGTGCAGACCCCGGAATCTCTTTATCAAGCCAACATTTTGCTTCTTCTGTATTTTCTCCCTTCAAAAAGCAATATTTTATCAGCACACGAAGTTCTTTTTTCGAATAACAAAAATAACTGCACCCACAACGCAATATCTCACAAACTGATGGTTGGACTGCTGTCGTTTTAAGGTTGGTACTAACTAAAAATCATATGGCTTTAGTACTAGCACCGCCATCTGTGCATCAGACCGGGGACTTTTCAATTGGCCTATTATAAATCATCACGTCACCCGCTCTGATTCATCTGCTATTTGAGGATTTTGTTTTCCATTTATAGAAAATTTCTAAAAATCCTTTTTTATGAAAATGTTTAACCACATATAGTTTAAAAGCTATCCTATTGTCTTTTATCAAAGGATTAAAATTGAAAATAATGAACGCAAAGTAATCCATCAAATTAGCCTAATGAATGGCGTGTTCAACAAATTGGAAACACCTACAAGTCAACTGATATTATATTAGCTTTATCCATTATTCATGAATATGGAGCCCACCAAATCGATATGCGAATATGCTAATAGTTTAGCGAAATATTATTCTAACAAATATAAAATTCCTATTGTCATGCAGAAATACGGAATGATGAAGGTCAGAAGAATTCTAGATTTTCTCCGATATCGCGAAAGTTTATTTATTTTGCAATCTGTTTTTATCGGCGATTTCCTGAGATTTACGTGATTCCTGACAATCTATCGGCAGTAATCTGGAGGACTTAAAATTTTTATCGCGGAAATACCAACAGAATTTGGAGAAATCTAAGAATAATATTTTTATATTGCTAATTAAGACATATGTAGCACACCAATTAACTTTTGTTAACTAATAAGTTTCAAACTAAAATGACGATGAGTTAATAAACTCATTTTCGTCACAGTGAAAACCCATTTACAGTTCTTGAATTGATACAAAAAAATTATATTCAGGCTGTTTCGCAAAAAACTTTATATGCTTTAGACAATTTGGATAGTAGGAATCATAATAATTGAAAATTGTCCTACGTTCACAAGAAGAATATCAGCAATGCAGCCACACTTCGTATTCATATTTTATGTAGCACTGAATTTAGAGGGTTCATTCATAAACTTACGCAGAGAGTAGAGTAAGATAAGAGTATATTTGATCAGAAATATACTCAGATCTTTATTTGTATTTCAGAAACTTACTGAGGCAAATGTCATTTATATGTGTGTATGTAAACAAAAGTATAGGTTGTATACACAATGATATGATTGCATTATTTTATATCTTGAATAGTTGCTGTTCCAAATGTATAAAAACTACATATAACAAAAGCAAGAGAAATTACCTGCTCTGATGACGATATATCAGAAGAAATGATAAAGAAGGTTGGTCAAACGACATAATGAAGAAGCTATATCTCTACTGAGTATCCTTCTCTGAGCAATTATTGAATTATTCACCATGATATTTTTCAGATCCGAAAAAATAGTTGAGGATACCACTGATACGGCAGGAACAATAAGAAGAAACATTATTGCTCGTAATATTTCCTTGCGAACAAAAAATCAAAATCATATTAGAATTTAATGACATCATTCATACTTTGTTATAAAAAATATTTTCATTTAAGGAAGCATGCAAAGATGTTTACAAATATTGAATAGAATAATGAAAATCAAAGGTTCAAAATAATTATAGGAATTTACAGTTAGGTGATAACATCTACGATAACATTGAAATATCTACTCTTCTCATAAACAGGCTTTTATTCAAAGTTCAATCATCTACAACTTTGAAAATGAACGTTTTGATCGAAAACTAATTGAAACTAGTTGAAAGTCCGAAGATATTGAGGTTCTTTAGCCCCTTCTCAAGTTAGCACAGGCCACAGGGTCCTCGTGTTGGATAACTTGACAAAATCATCCCACAGCATCACCAAACAACCTGTAGTTTCATTAAGTTCGGAATTTTTTACAGCAGACCCCACTCTTTCTGCTTTATCACTGGACAATTATTTTGATCGACTGTATCTCAATTCATATTGCGTTCACGAAGAAATCTGTAAATACAAAATTGTAGAGAATTTAATGGTCTACAACTTTAAAAATGAACGTTTTGGTCGAAAACTACTTAGTTTAGAAGTTATGAGCAAAAAACTGAAAAAATTCCAAAAACGTTGAGGTTCTCAAGTTAGCACAAGGGCCTCGTGTTGGATAACTTGACGAGTCATGCCACAGCCACTTATACAAGTTTCATTAAGTTCGGAATTTTTTCCAGGTTTAATTGATTCATCTACTGGACTAGTAACGGAATGCTTTTCGATAAATCTGCGGCTGAAAAACTACGTTAAAAATGAAAGTGTCCCATTTAAAATACACAAACTCTCCTCTATATCTCTGAAACGGTAATTAATTTTTATGATCCGTTATGAGTATCAAATAAACCATAAAAATTACGAATATAAACGTTCAGGATTATTTCGAATATCTCGAACAGAAACCAAGATAGAGCGAAATATTTGAACAACATCCAGCTCAGTAACTCGAGAATTAAGCAATCATCTGACGATCTGATTTTTCATATCTTATTATTTCAAAAAATGAGATTGGCGGTTCTTGAAGATTTTTTTCTGAGTCTGATTGTTTTTCAAGATGCTATCAGTGAACATCTTATTTAAAACAGTCTGTACAGTGTTGAATTAAAAAACCACCATCAAATATAAACTAATTCACATTTTATAAATAAAATTTTTATGTTGATATAAGTATTAGGTGTACAACTTTACTTCCGCCGTTTTGCAATGGTTGGCTGTAGCAGTGAGTGGTCGAAATAAATATATCGTAGATGTCATACAATAAGCTCAGGTATTTGTAGCATAACGCCATCGAAATATTAGTCGATGTTTGTCTGCCTCATGAAGTTATTCTCGATTAAACATGGCAGCTTACGAGCCAAATTGTCGTCATTTGCGGGAGGTTTTAATTTTCTGCTTCAATATGAAGAAATCTGCGACTATTGTGAGGCCGCTATTAGTGAACGATCGTGCCAAGAGTGGTTTCAACGCTTCGAAAACGGTGATTTTGACTTCGAAGACCAGCAAAGCGGTAGAATAGAAAAGATTTTTGAAGATGCAGAATTAGAGGCATTACGTGATCAAGACTCGTGTCAAACAGAATATTCACGGTTCCAAGGTCATGCTAAGTGTTTGGTGGGACCAGATTGGCGTAATGTTTTATGAGTTGTTAAAACCGACTGAAACAATCACAGGCGTTCGTTAACGAACGCAATTAATGCGTTTTATCCGAGCATTGAAAGACAAACAGTCGCAATACAACGAGAGATATAATAAAGTGATTTCACAGCATGACATCTCGATCCCATGTTGCGAAAGTGGTCAAGACATACTTGGAAACGTTGAAATGAGAAGTCTTACCCGCCGTATTCTCCAGACGTTGCTCCCTCGAACTATCATTTGTTTTGATCAATGGCACATGGCCCGGCTGAAAGTATTGGCCAGCGATGGACAATACTTTGAATCCTAAATGTATAACCAGTTCTTACAATAAAGCCTCAAATTTCCAAAAAAAAAACGTTGGAAGCGAAGCAAGGGCCTAGATCTTTTTTTTGTTGGGAGGGGTAGGATCGAAAAAAAAATTTTTTGAAAATATTGTTCACTCTTATCTATAATGTGAAAAAAAGAGGTTTGATAACGAAGTTCGAACCAAATTACTCGAAATAATTTTTTTCATTACCAATTCGATTGTTCTTATCTTATACTGGGTGTTCCTGAATTTAAGTTACGAAGGAAAATGAGAGATTCTTCGGATAATTTTAAAAATATAATGGCACATAAACATGAGCCTGCAAACTCTTTGTTTTCGAGATACAGGGTGTTTTTGTATCCTACTTTTTTGTGATGCTTAACCAGTTTATCGAATCTTTATTATTCTTCGCTAGAGAGTTGGTAAATATGTACCAAAACTCATAATTAATTCATTTATTACAGCTACCTGACTGTATCTTTATAATAATTTGGATTTTCTGAGAATTACTATAGAGAACTGTTTGAATTTTTTTCTCGAAATCGATTCCAGATAAGACAAAACTTCAACAAACCAAAAAGTGTAGTACTGAACCAGAGTTTCTTTTTAAAGTTTTTTAAACTACCAATGGTCCACAATAAAATAATTCTGGAGGATAGAAGCGGGCACCCTTCCAGAAAAAATTCACCCTGTAGATTTGCTCAAAATTAGATGACATGAGGAAAACTTTAAATTGGAATATCTATGCCAATTCAAGTTAAATATCTTGTGAAAGGAAAGGGCTGTGTGATAAAAACTTGCACTTTAACACCTGTATCTCAAAAACAAAGCGTTTGCGGACTCATGTTATTGGACTTTTTTGCTTTAAATGGTCCGAGATATCTGTCATTTTCATTTGTACCTCCAATTTAGGAACACTCTGTAGATATATTCAATTCAAAACTGATGTCTTTAGAAATAAATTGCAATTTGAAAGAAACGGAATAAATTGTACAACACAGCCCAGACGATTTTTCGATGCAAATTAATCATTTCAGTTCTTTGATAACTACATATTGAAATTTTGTGACGAGAAGATAAAAAAAAAGGGAAAACAACGGTTAAGTGTATAACGATGACGAATGCAAAAATCACAGATGGCAAATAAAGGGCGATGCTGAGAAAGCATAAAGGATAATAACAAAGATAAAGGAAAATAACAAACCTCGGACAAAGACGAACTCGTAGTGCAATAAAAGTACTCATCTTGAAAGCGATAATAAACTCATAAACCGTGAAAGGGTCTAATTTTTCACTGACCTGTCGATACAAAGGAAAGTAAAATGATTCTTATTGGTTCATTTTATGGAGGAATTTTCGTTATTCGTCTTCGCGAGATTTCTAAAATTTTATATTTTGAAAATCTTAGGGGGGTAATTATCCCCAGTACCCCCATTTCTACGCTCTTGAAGCGAATTTTACGCTTTTATGCATATCATATGGTTTTTTTCAGCTTGTTGAGATAATTGTGATAATACAGGTAATAATAATCCACACTTCCAAATTTGCAGTGTTTATCGATATAATTATTCGAAAGTAATCATAACATCTAGAATTCTTTATCTATTTTGAATACAATCCTTTCGAAATAGTTTTTCCCGCATTCAACAATCTTCTCATGTATCTAGTACGTATCAGTGATCTCATTTCCACCGCGAAAACGTCTCCCAACTCCGCACATACTCTAATAGGTGTCCGACGACACAACGTCAACGATTTCCACAAGATCAGTTAATGAGTCGCCAACATGCTGATCGTTCGGCGTCAAAAATGACGCAAAACCTCTCATCATAATATTTACGAAGTTCGCATCATCGCGATCGGTTACAGCACCGCAAGCGCACTCTCCCCGTTTATCTCGCGGTTATCAAGATTCGCGTAGTCCTCCACGAACTTCAAGTTCGACGCGCCTCAGTATGCCGTCGAGGTCTGGTAGTCTATGGTCTGGCCCGGTTGAGGCGCGTTCCCTTGCCCATTTTCCGATATGACATGTGGACCGCATTCTCGCATGTGCTGTTCAGATTGTGCCGCGAAAATCGCTCAGAAAGTGAGTATTCACGCCAGGCCCGTGTCCCTTGAATTTTGAACCCTGTCGTAACTTCCATGTTTTTGGGATGAGTCGAAATATTATGACCGAGAGCAGTGAGTATGATTTTTTCATCGGGTGAATGTTTGGTTTAATGACTTCGATGGATGTTCCACCGCGGTTTTTTTTTCGATGCTGTTATATTGAAGAAATTGGTTGGTACCAGACTTCGAACGTTTAGTTGAGGAAACTTTTTGAAAAGTTTCTCAAAACTTCGTTAAATCATTAACAGGGGAGAGACAAACTCGAAGGAGCTCACAATTTCCGTATAGCGGAGTTTTATAGGAATATTCATTTTTTTGTTTTACTGGATTGACATTTCTCAATTTCTTCGTTTCAGCATTTAGTTCGAAAGATGTTTCAAAACTTCATATCATTAATATAGTAACAGAGGACTGACAAACTTGAAGGAGTTTACAGTCTTCTATTTCAGCCTATAGAGTTGATTAGGGTTTTATAGGAATATTATTTTTTTTATTGATTGAAAATTTCCAATTCCTTTGTTTAAACAATAAGGAGGTTAAGTTCAGAAGATACGACTTTTCGAAAAGTTTCTCAAAACTGCGCTAATTTAATAACAAGGGACAAAAAAACTCAAAGGAGTTCATAATCTCCTACTTCGATGGGACCTATAGAGTATAACGGAGTTTCAAAGGAATATATTTTATTCCTTTTTTGTTGATTGACATTTCCCAATTTCTTTGTTTATATATTGTATCGTTAAAATCAGAAGATACGACATTTTGAAAAGTGTTACAAAACTCCTTTCTATCATTAATAGGACAGCAAGGAACAGACAAACTCGAAGGTGTTGACAATCTCCTATTTCGACAGGTTCTATAGAGTAATGAAGTATTTCATAGGAATATTCATTTTGTTTTGTTGAATGACATTTCCAAATTTCTTTGTTTACACTCTAACTTTGAGTTCAGGAGATTCGACATTTTGAAAAGTTATTCAAAACTTCGTTAAATCTATACATCTATATTTCATTGGGAAACGGAAATACTTCACAGGTGCACAGGTGGCACCAAGGCGGTTCTGGAGATACCCCATTTATTGGGTCTTACTGTCTTCCTAGCCGAGATACAGGGTGTTTTATGAATTTTACCCGTTTCTTTCTGAGGCCATATCAAACGAACATATTGGCAAATATATGTTCCTAATTGAGAGCCCAATCGAATCATGCAATAACCGCCTGGAAAATCCGGGTTCGGGTTAACAAAAAATCATGAATCGTTTGAATCCTCGAAACAACACCCTGTACATCGGAATTTTGAAAATCTGTTTTAATATTCGGAAACACCACTAAAAACTAAACTGAGACGTGTATTTCAAATTTTCGCGCAGACAGTTTTACTGCACAAATTTTCAACGTGAAGTGAAGTTTTTGAGAACGTGGATACCTGAAAGTGGTTTGAAGTGACTTTTAACAATGAATTATCAAAAATATTGAATCCATAATTAGATCAACATTACTTTGTAATTCATTTTTACATTGGTTTTCCTTTTTATAGCTGTATTCTATTTCAGTTTGTATTTATTTATTTCTTTCTTGTTGATTGACATTTCCAAATTTTTTCATACGCTGAGTTCAGAAGATATATTTTTTTTGAAAGGTTTTTGAAAATTGGGTTGAATCTTCAATATAATAACAAGGGACAGACAAACTTGAAAGAGTTGACAATTTCCTATTTTTGCGATAGAGTAGTGCGGAGTTTTATATGAATATTTATTTCTTTTTTGTTGATTGATATTTTCAATTCCTTTATTCATACAATGTAACGTTGAGATCAGAAGATACGTCTTTCTGAAAATTATCTTAAGACTTCGTTAAATAATTAATATAATAACAGGGAACAGACAAACTCAATAGAGTTCATAATATCCTATTTCTGCGGGACCTATAGAGTATAACGGAGTTATATGGGAATATTCATTTTTTTTGTTGATTGACATTTCTCAATTTCTTTGTTTATATGTTAAGTTCAGAAGCTACGACTTTTTGAAAGCTGTTTCAAAACTTCGTTAAATCATTAATATAGTAACAGGGGCCAGACAAACTCGAAGGAATTGACAATCTCCTATTTCGGTGGGACCTATACTCGAGCGGAGTTTTATAGGAGTATTCATTTTGTTTTGTTGATTAACATTCCCAAGTTTCTTTGTTTACACTCTGTAACGTTGAGTTCAGAAAATAAGCCTTTTTGAAAAGTTATTCAAAACAATAATAACAGAGGATAGAAACACCCGAAGAAGTTCGCAATCTGCTACTTTGGGCGGGACCTATAGAGTAGAGCGGAGTTTTATAGGAATATTTATCCCTTTTTTGATGATTGATATTTCCCAATTTCTTTGTTCACGCGTATAGTTCAGAAGATACAACATTTTTGAAAGGTTTTTAAATACTTAGTTAAATAATTTATATAACAAGGGATATACAAACTTGAAGGAGTTGACAATCTCCTACTTAGGAGGACCTAAAGAGTAGAGCGGAGTTTTATAGGAATATTATTCTTCTTTCTATTGATTGACAATTTTTCGTTTATACAATGTAACATTAATTTCAGAAGATACGACTTTTTGAAAAGTTTTTCGAAACTAAGCTAAATCATTAATATAGTGACAGGGGCAGACAAACTTAATAGAGTTAACAATCATCTACTACGGTGGACCCTCGGGTGGACCTGTATATAGCGGAGTTTTATAGGAATATTTATTTCTTTTTTGTCGATTGACATTTCCCAATTTCTTTTTTTATGCGTTGAGTTCAGAAGATATGACTTTTCCCAAAATTTTTCAAAACTTAGTTAAATCGTTAATATAATAACAAGGGACTGACAATCTTGAAGGAGTTGACCATCTCCTATTTTTGCGGGACCTATAGAGTAGAGCGGAGTTTTATAGAAATATTCATTTTTTTACTGATTCCCAATTTCTCTGCTTATACAATGTAACGTTTAGTTCAGAAGATAAGACTTTTTGAGGAATTTCTCAAAACTAAATCCTTAATATAATAATGGGACAAACTCAAAGGAGTTCATGATCGGCGGGGATCTATAGACAGTATAGCGGAGTTTTATAGGAATATTTATTACTTTTTTGTTGATTGACATTTCCCAATTCGTTTTTCTGCATTCAGTTCAGAACTTTCGACTTCGTTAAATCATTTACATAATAACAGGGGACAGACAAACTCGAAGGATCTTCTACTTCAGCGGAACCTATAAACTATAGCGGAATTTTATGTGAATGATAATTTTTTTCTTCGATTGACAGCAAATAATGATTTTGCAGTCAGATATCAATCAGCAAAGTTAACTTTTCCTGCCTAGTCAGTAAAGTGATTATTCTCAATGCGAATAAAACATTTGACATTTACTGACAGCAATGATGATCGCAGTTCCCGGAAGGCTTACCGAGCCACAACGACCCCAGTTCAAATAATAATAATAATACTGACAACAATCAATATTTTTTGACTCCTTCTTTATTTCTGGAGGACTTAGTACTTCTGAGTCGCTATCACTGTCCATAATATGAATATATTTCCAAAAAAACTATCAGATATTTCATGAGTTGTCAAACTATAATTATCATGGACAAATAAATTTCCAAAGCAACCAACCATTTCAACAATTACGATTTCTATCAAATTTCGTTTTAATTCATCGCTACAGGAGAAATGAAAAAAATGTGGGAATTGTAATAATTTGCAAATACAATATCCTCCATTATAAACAATCGAAGAAAAATTCATATGTTTAACTCGGCAGCAAAGTAGATTGACTGCCTACTGCCTTGGTTGAATTTCTATAGTCACTCTACGCTCGGCTATTAATTTTATCAGTCGCGGCAGTCAATCTACTACTTTGCTGTCTAGAAAAACAAATTACTATCTTTGTTTATTTACATTTCCCAATATCTTTGTTTATACAGTGTTAGTGAATATGTGCATGAAAAATTAATTAATTATTAGTAGCCACCTTCAAGATTTTTCACAATGTTGTATTTTATTTGTCATGGGGAAACTACTGCTTCCACGGACATAACACATATTTTCAAATTGAGAATTTCTGTTTTGTTAAAAAATTTCTGGTGAAGAATGAAATGAGAGTTGCAGGCTTCTCTTGTTTAGGAGATTACAAACATATTGGGAAATATTCATACGTGGCCTTTTCATCCTTAAAACATCCAACTCTTCAAGCAAAGGTCCTAAAGCTTTTATCAACATGAAAGAACCCCTTCATTTTTCGACAAAGATTCAAACCCCAAAAACTTCCGGACTTATGGTATTTCCAAGCTTGATGCAATATATCTTTCTTCATCGAAATCATGGATAATTCAGGCCGAACATATAAAAAAAAATCAATATTGCGGCAAAATCCGACAAGATTAAAATTATGGTCTTCATGTATCTAAACTATTTATACCGAATTTCATGTCAACACCTTATCTAGATGAACAAACCGATAATAATGACATCATGATCATAGTAAATTACTCCTCTGGAGTTCTCTGCTCTCCAATCCAATGGCGCAACACATCCACGATTGAACGAACTCTCAAAAGCTCCCGATGCCTAGTTAATGCTTTTCTCGCTTGTTGTTTTCACATAACATATTGCAATATTTATTTCAACTGATAGTGTAAATATTCAAAATATAGAAAAAAATGGAGTAATCCCGGATGTGAAATAAAAAACTTTTGAGCACTCGTTAATTCATGCGCACTTGAGGACTACATCAGAACTGTAAATATTTGTTCCCAAGAGCGTAAATGGCGTATGAACGAGCGCTCCAAAGCCCCTGACTATGCAGTTCCTTATTTTTTGTCTATATTTCGAATATTTGCATACTATAAATTCAAATATATATTTCGATATGTTGTGTGAATACATGGTTTTATCTGACACCTGAAAAGTATTCATATTTTTTCGATATTCTGCTCGCAAATAATAACACGATATATTGCACGAAGCTTGAAAATCTCATTTAGATTGGATTAGTAAATACAAAAATACGGGGTAGTTTTTTGATGATTTGATCAGCTTGAAATGTCGCATGGAGTTCTAAATTGTTGTTTCATATCACGGTTCAAAATCTCAACACAGTTCGTTTCATGCTCGGTTTCATGTTGATGGAGATATGATAAAGCTTGAGCATATGTGAATTGTTGTCACTTCATAATAGTTCAAACGTTCTTCTACCAAATACAATATTTTCATGATGTACTTATCTTATCAGATGGAGTATAACCCATATTACGTCATTTCAGCTGAATATAATTTGGCTTGATGTATATAACAATGTACTTGCGATAGAACAAAACTTGATTTTTTCGCATAGTTGACTGACCGTTTTATCTCTGGAAAAATGTCATGAATTTAAATGATGAACAATTAAACGAATATTAGATGAATTAGTCCAGTAGGGTAACACAATTCAATCAAGCGTATTTTGCAATATATCACCTGGATAATATGGACGTCAAGTTAACCGCACGGTACAACTTAGGGTATATAATTTCTGTTGAAGAATTCCAGGCTGCGGAAAATATACAGTTAACAGATAAAAATTTTTTTGCTAGATTTTTGGATATAATTAACTTACCGAAACCATGGAAATAAATCTCGTCCATATACTATCTTATCTGGCTTCCTAATTTTATATAGAATATTGAAAAACTCAAACTTGAAACTTTGCTGTTAGTTTTTTGATCAACTCAAGTTTTATAGATGTGAAGTTATAAAATTTCACTTGATATTTAGCCTTCAAAATTCATATATCGGATGAGATCAATATCAACTGAAGCAATAGAATTATATATCACTGTTCTTCTCCATTTCTTTTTATCCCTAATGAAGATAATTTAATATGAGCTTATTATTATAAGAGCCGATGAAACACTGAATTTATAGTGAAAGAAAGATAATTCAAAACATTTTCTGATACCTATATATTTTCCTTTCCATATATTATTTTATTTATAATGAATTTTCACTACATCTCTAATATATTCGAAAGAATTTTCAAGATATTCATCATTGATTTTCTTTATATGAGTTGAATATTTTTTTTTTGTCTCCTGACACATATATTTTGTTTTGGCTAACACATGAATGTATATCAACCTCTTTCCATCATTTCTTGACACTAAGAATAAATTCTTGTGATATTTCCAATTATCGCACGTTTTCCTATATCAAGGTATTCATTCAATCGAGAATTCCAATAAACATTCTTAGGCGGCGCATGTTCAATCTTCTACATTTTCCTCCAATTGAATTTTCATTAAAAGAATTCAGTAGAGAGAAAGAATGTATTTATTGAAGAAAGAAGTTCATACTCAAAGTGGAGTAATAGATATTGAAGGGAACTAAGGGCTCTAAGTCCCCTTCACAAATGCGATGAGAAAATCCTCTGAAAACCTATTACAGACATGTTTAGAACTCCGAACGGTACATATTCCATGAAGGAAAAGAAAAGAACCAAGCACTAATCGAACTATTCAAACCTACCAAATCACTCTTCGAGAAAATCGAAATGAAGTATTTTAAAAAGAATCGCATAAGTATACATTTTATGGCATTGCTATGATTTATATCTCAATTTTGAAATGAATATATTGATCAGATTACTCATTCAATAATTCAACAAAAATAAATCAAATTATGTATTTTCTGCATATTAGATAATGGATATTGATATAATTCATAAATTATTCTTGCTAGAAGATAGATCTCTCCCATAAATATTTAGTAATCTACATTACCTCAATTTGAATGATTTTATATGAAGGAACACATGGGAAATAATTAATTATGTTTAGCTTCTGGTGATTTCTATGCCTATCAAAGGCAATATTTACACTCGAATTCTAATATAAACGTTAATGTTATCGAAATTCTTGACAAACGTTTATTTTTTGTATCAGACAGCGTAGAATAAAATATCCAGGGTCCAAATTTTACTTGACCCCACTTCTCATAAAATAAATATAAAACATGATTGAAACTGATATAGATCAATACAGGCATCCTATCGAATAACCATGGCTTATCGAGCATGTAAACACATTAAAAAATGTTTGAGATTTTAACAAAATATTTTCCAATCTCAAGTATCATGAATCGTTGTTGTGAAATTGTTTGGGCGTTTCTATAAAAACTATTATTCAAACATTAAGAGTCGATCTATTGACCGAATTATATATATGAAATAGCTTATTAGTATACCTAACAATTCAATTTCACTTCAAATATAATAGGAAATTGGAACAATCCAATTTCCGGTTTGTACAAGAATCTTCCCAGAATACGTGAAAAAGATAATGAAAGAAGTTGAAAATTTTTAATCGGAAAAAGCAAGTAGTAGGTACGAGACAGCGAAAAACTACGTTGAGTATAATCGTGTCTTTCGACAATATGGATATTTTTTTTTTCAAATCGTAACTCTACCAGCTCTAAACTTCTGAGAGAAGACTAGGAAAATTATGTACATACCTATACAAATATTCAGAATTTGCAAAAATTTGTCTGTTTTATATTTTCTGATATTTCATGATAGTTGGTAGTATGGGGATGTAATAGATATTCAATTAATTTTATTATAATATAATTCAATTTTCCGCCTCTTGGTGCTAGGTATTATATCTATAATAATATATCTTCAATTTTCAATGAAATCAGTTTGATGATCTGTCTACATTTCAATATGCGGAATTTTTAACTATTCGAATTCTGTCATTCTTCAGCAAAGGATTTTTTTCAAACAAATCTTTCCAAAAGTGCATATCTGAAATAATAATTAATATTCTTAGTAAATTCCTTTTTTTTTTGATCATGTTGATTTGTTGCATTTGTTATCGAAGAAAATTAGTTCTCTATATTCTGTTAACAAATTCTGTCTAAAGATTTTATGATATTTGCGGAGCATTTGTGCTCTACCAATTAGTAACAGAATAAACAATTAAATATAAAGAACTAAAGCTAATCAAATATAATTGTATTGAGTAACCGTATTAAAATGAAAATATATTATCCCTATTCCTCACATTGGAAACTGATATAATTTATAACGACAATCAAGTCACGAATATCGTTTTGAAAACCACCATCTAAATATTTCATTTCTGCCAATTTTTAATTTTTCGTTGCTCAGCATTGATGTATTAATAAAGACTTTTTTTATCCGAATATCTTTCAATCGATAAGTTCTAGGAATTATAGGATAGTTTAATGAGTATCAAGAACGATCAATAAGAATATATTAGGTGTATGACAAAATTGTTGTCTGAAATCGGTAGACGCGAATGCTCATAGCGTTTTTTTGTACGATGCTTTAATTTTTTTCCTTGATTTGAATAAATTCGTTTCCAACGAATTACTGGAAATTCATCATTTTGAATTTACATGATATTTCTGCTATATGAATTTCAGTGACTAGGTAACTTTTCCACTTATACGTGAGGCTTAACCATTAACTCTTGTACCCACTAATTATATGTTTCTATTGGATGTATCGTAGTAATTTTGTTAATGAATTGAATTCTTTTTCGGTAGCTACGTTATACTTGTGAAATTGAATGTATTATAATGGCGACGTTGCACGTAGGTTCAGTGTCAGCAATCGTTATTTTTTTTACTATACAGCAAAGTAGTAGATTGACTGCCGCGGCTGATAGAGACTCGCTACGCTCGGCTAGGAATTCAGCCATGGCAGTCAATCTACTTTGCTGCCAAGTTAATATACATATGATTTTTTTCGATTGTTCATAAAAGTACATGTAGGATATTGTATTTGTAAATTATTAAAATTCCCACAATCCTTTAATTTTTTCTGTAGAGATAAATTAAAACGAAATTTGATAGAAATCGTAATTGTTGGAACAGTTCGTTGCTTTAGAAATTTATAAGTCCTTGATAATTATAGTTTGACAACTAATGAAATATCTGACAGATAGCGTCTTAGAAGTATTTACTCCTCCAGAAATAAGGAAGGTGGCAAAAATATTGATTGTCAGAAAATGCCGAATCGAATGTATTATTCGCATTGAGAATAATCACTTTGGTGCCTAGGCAGGAAAATTAATACTTTGCTGATTAATATTTGTCTGCAAAATCAATATTTGCTGTCAATCGGAGAAAAAATACTATTTCTACAACCACTATGAAACATCGAAATCATTTACTTGAATCATTGAAAACAAAAGATTATGCATATTATTCGCAGAAACAATACTGAACGGTTGAAAAAACATGCGGAATCATTTTAAAAAGATTATATACCAACGAAATCGGTCATTTGGAAAGACGAATACCATTTTGAAATTAATCGAACTCCAGGGCATTATTTTCATTTTTGTGAAGGTTTAGTAGCTGTTCAGCCTCTTAGAAAGAGTCCAGTGTTCAGCACTTATGAAAACTGAAAACCACTCGAATGGTTGCGGCTAGTGCTGTTAAACTTAATAAGTAATGTTCGTTTTTGCACTGGATACAAAATATGTCACTATTGAAACATTTGGCTTAGTAATCAGTAAAAGTTTTGATAACAGATAAGTAATCAGGAAAGCTAGATCTTGCAAAAAAGTACACACCAGCTGAATTTTCTCAGAGTAAATATAGAATTTTGACTAGTGCAGTGATTACAGTTCTCATTATGAGTGATGTTATTTTTATATGATTATTTCACGTTATTTCAGATGTAAAAACCTATTAGTCTAAGAGCCAGTGGACGGCAGACCACACATATTTTAGGAGAGCCCAAAATTTCCTCAGTCAGTCTGTTGTACGTACTAATCATGATGTGGGGGCTAGCTAAGCGCGGTTGCGGTGGCCGCAGCTGTAGTGAAGGGCGACAGGTGGGAAAATTTCATGAAAAAAAAACATATTTTCGGAAAGCTGCAGATTTAATATGTCGAAATACATCCTTATAGGTATTCACTAACGAACAGGCAGACATTATCGGAGTGGTGGCAGAAAGTTTCGAAATAAAAAAAAATATTTTTGAACATATTTTAGGAATCTTGAAATTTAGGTATATTATTCTTTGAAGTTTGAGAAGCTTATAAAAGATTTTGTGAATATTTTTTATCGTTTGAGCGTCCCCATGATCCATTCGATGGAAGTAGAAGAAACTTCAAAGAATAATTCACCCAAATTTCAAGTTTCCTAAAATATGTTGAAAATTTTTTTTTTTTAATTTTGAAAATTTCTGCCAACACTTTGCCACCGCTATAATCGTCTGCCGTTTCATTTTTGAATAGCTTTAAGAGTGTTTTTTGACATATTAAATCGACAGCTTTCCTAGAATATTTTTTCATGAAATTTTCCCACCTCTTGCTCTTCACTACAGCTGGGGGCATCGCAACCGCTCTAAGCTAACTCCCATTTCATGGTCGATAGGTACAACAGACCCACTGAGGAAATTTTAGGTTTTCCCAAAATATGTGTGGTCTGCCGTCCACTGGCTCTTAGACTTTATTAAGAAATTAAATTTTTCGAATATCATTTTAGGACCTATTAGTCCAAAAATTTCCATACAGTTCCAACAAAGCTAATATGCAATATGTATTAATAGATATTCAGACGAGATAAAATTTGAAGTTAACAAAAATCATTGATAAATTCTGATTTATTTTGCAAATGTTCAGTAGTTATTTACGAGGTTATTTATAAAACTGAGTTCCTGATACTTCTAAAAATATATTATGAGGATATGATTCCTTATTATCTCATTGCTCCATATAAAACTTTATTGGTAGGGTTATCTAACAATCTACTACGGTCAAAGAAATAAACATTCATTATATCAATGAGACCTCCAATTCATTGCGAGTTGCGACTGAATTGCAGCAATAAACAGCAATCGTTTGAGTGAAGGTGAATATCTATCTGTAGAATATTAAATTTGGAAGATATGGATATATTGGATGTGAATTTATCGAGAAGAGAATGCAATTTGAATTGCGCAATATGGTCATCAAAATATGCACTACCGAATAAGCATGTTCGATATTGATGAAATACATTTCGTCCAGAATGGTCAGGAATTAATCGTATGAAATTGAAATTGGAATTCTTCTCATTGTTGATTTGGAATAACCAGGGCCGGAGTTAGGGGTGGAACAGTGAAGTGATCGTTTCAGGCGTCAGTATTTGACGGGCGGCAATTCGGCAAAGTTGGATGGCCGCTTTTCATATTTCATCCTTTATTCCTCTTCGCTGCATTTGCAAACGTTCCCTGATATGAAAATCTCCAAACCATCTTCACTCAGCCGCCTTTATAATAGATAACACATGGCAGCCCAACCAATATAAATAGAATTCCCTATTATCCCCAGTGAAAAAGGAATAAAATCATTATGTATTTCACAAAGACGAAAAACAACGCTACCTTCACTTATGTGTTATTTGGAAGCCGATGTTTACACTAGGGCTGGAAATCATGAATGAATGATTTGAATATTCGAATAATCATTGAATAATTATTCGAATAATTGCATTTTGCATTATTCGAATAATCATGAATATTCACTGAATAGTTGAATAATCAATGACTACTTCTCTATTCATGAATAATCAGTGAATAGTCAAGTATTCACTGAATAGTTGAATAATCAATGATTACTTTTCTATTCATGAATAATCAGTGAATAGTTGAGTATTCACTGATTATTCAGTGAATAGCTTTCTATTCAGTGAGTAGTTGGATATTTATGAAGTTACGAATGAAAGTTTGAATGATCACTTGACTCACTATTCAGGAATGATTAAAACAAGGTTTTGTGATTCACTACGGATGAATCGTTTTATTAAATTAAAATTACTGGAAATTACATAATATTGAAATTGATAGATACAATTGAATTAAAATTATAAATAAACTCCTGTCAGTGTTCGGAATCCAAACAAACAGATCATTCAAATTAGTACGTTGTCGTTGAAGAAATTGGCTTATTTTGATAAATAAGATTATTTGAGGAACGTTTTTACTATTAATTGATAGACAGAAGGAACGAGATTAATGCCGTAAGTTCGAACTTGAGGTTCAACTAATAAACACGGCTTTTCACAAAATCTGGGGAATGATACAGGATTCAAAGTTACTGGTATTAACCTCGTTCCTTCTGTCTATCAATTAATACTGAAATCGTTCCTCAAATACTCTTATTTATGAAAATAAGCCAATTCCTTCAACGAGACCGTACTAATTTGAATGACAATTCATTTGTTTGGATTCCGAACACTGACAGGAGAACCAAAAATGGCGGTGTGTGACGTCACACTAATAGAGCGTATATGGCTACAGGCAAAATTCCAAAACGATTATACCACGTCGCAAAGGGTATATTCACTCATCAAAACGCTCGGATTTTATTGGTTCATTGAAACATGAGTTTAATCACTGAATATTGACTGAATATTCATTGAATAATCACTGAATAATCATTGAATAATCACTGAATAATCATTGAATAATCACTGAATAATCAACGAATAGTTGAATATTCATGACTACTCATGAATAATCAAGCATGGATATTTGTTTGAATGAATTATTCGAATAATCGAATAAATTTATGGATGAATATTCGAATACAAAAAGGCGAAAAAGTCCCAGCCCTAGTTTACACATTTTTTTTGTGTGGCATTGTTCTATTAAGATCATGTCGACACATTATATATCTAGAGTAGTTTCTGAGGAAGTTTATGTTTTTATTGATACTTTTTCAGCAGGGGTGCCAGAAAATTCTTTGATTCCGGCGCCAAAATTACTCGCGTCGGTCTTGGGAATAACTATTTTATATCCTCTGTTATTTAGTTTATTTATACTTCTTTATTTCGTTTTTTCATGTTGACAATGGACAAAGTTATTGAGTATGAATTTCGTAATTGATTATCCTCTGGAAATCTAAGTGATTAAAATGTTGAATACTTAATTCTTTACAAGATTTTAAGGGCTAAAACCCATGAATTTTTCATCAAGATTTTCAATAATAATTTCAACAAATCACATCGAACCACCTTACTCCGCTGATTCAGTCAAGTTTTTTCTCATACAAAATCTGAAATTACCACTCTACGACAAAAATGTCAGTGGATAGGAGATATTAAAATGTTTTGGTGAATGAATTCTGGGTTAGTGTGAGGTTTACATATATTTCGGAAGCGGCCTCTCAATAAATATAAATTTTCATATGAACTATGGAATTTTTGTACTTCATCGAATAATCCTCGATACATGTGATGGTTAATCTTTGCTTTGAAGTGAAAAAGACTGAACTCATTCCAATAGAGATGCGTATGTATAAAGAGTGTACGTTTACATTATCTACGTGAAAATGTCTTGAAGAAAACTTTCGATTATTCTTAACCTTGTAACACATTGGGACAACAGTTTCTCGAAATGGAACAATAAAAACGAATTCAACAATGCAGTGAAATTTGAACACAATGGGAACACTCTCAGCATTATACATGAGTAAAAGTGATCGATTATTCTTGAGGCGAATCTTAAACCAGACGCCCTAATTCACAATTTATTGTTCGTTGAATCTAAGATGCCTACTAACTTTTGAAAAAGCCCATAGATTGAACTAGCGACCTTTGAAGGAACCTGCCTTCTTCGATTTTAAGGATATTGCCGGTACTTTATTTGCACATCGTGTCAATGTCGCTTACAATAAATGCAGATGTTGTTTTCAAGAAAATATGAAGATTTCATTAAAGGGCGCTTTCTAAGGAGACAAATATGGAAGTTTTTCACTGTTGTTTGATTGGCCATTCCATTAAAAGCGCTACCTACGGTAAAAAAGGGAACTTCCGGGAATGCCGTGGCCGAGTCGACAGAATTATGTCGAAAAAAATATATTTTTTTTTTGGATTCTGTAATTTTAGTTTCGAAAAATATTCCAAGAAATCCATCATCCTTATTGTTTATCAATTCAACTCAAATTTTCATTCAATATTTATTCATTGAAAAAATTAAACTTCGAAGTGATCATGCTCATTTCAATAAATCAGCTACCTGGAAATTAAATTTCTAGATGAAATCTTAATATGTATACAAACCAGCAAAATAAGGGGAACGGACAGAATCTCAGCGATGTTTGTTGTTCTTTTGCTCTCGAACCCTTTGACTGATTTCAGCAAATATTTATTTTTTCAATGAGCATGATTCCTCGGGAATATAACTGTTGAAATGCCGTCCTCAGTTACTTTGTTTTTCGGTATATACAGGGTTGAACAAAAAGAAAGCTTTTATTCAGAACATACTTCAAGGTGTTCTGAATGAATTTCCATAATTTTTTGTGTTCACTCCTGTATATAACAAAAAAGGAAGTGAATGGGGACGGTATCCGAACGGTAATGTTCCCGAAGAATCAAGCTACAATTAAAAAAATAATTGCTTAAATCCGTCAATGTGTTCAAGGGAAAAGCAACTACAAACTTCGTTGAGATTTTATCCGTTACACTAAATTTGTCGGTGATATTGGAAAATAACATTGTGTCTTTGTTACATAAATGTTAAATAATTGAAGCGGTCTCATGAAATTTTGAAATTTTGTCTTTGGTGCAAAAGTCTCTGATATGAAACTTTTTCAGTTCCTTCCGAATATACGTAATCCGTATTTTATTATAGTCATTTGTGGGAATCGAAAATAGCTGAGAAATCATAAAAGTCCAATAAAAACTTTGATGATCTTTCCATCCTAATTTAACTTTTTACTTGCGAAGTTCGATAACCTACTGGCTGTATACAGGGCAATGAATTCAAGTGTCTCAAAGAAAAACTCCTATAAACTTTTATATGAAAAAATGATGAAAGTCAGGGGCTTTTGATTGCTCATTCATTCATGCGCAATTTTCGTCGATATAATAAATTAAAATAACACTGACGTAAGGCGATTTTAAGCACTCATCAATTCATGGCCAATAACTTCATTGAAAATCAAAAACTTTATAGATATAGGTACCTATATGCGATATCCAAGAGCGCAATTGGCGCATAAATGACCCAGTTCTCCCAACTTCACGTTTTCCTCATCTTTTTTCGATATTCTGTTTGAATTTTCTATGATTATGATGGGGCCAACATTACACAATTATGAGCGAAGCTTGAAATTGTTGTTGTTCGCTCTTTATATACATGCCAAAACTTAACCCTATCGGGAAACATTGCAAAATATTTCTTGAATATTCTATGCTTCAGGCTGAAGTTGTCACCTTACTTTTTGACTACTACGGTAGATATCTTCAGAGATTTCTAAGTCGTAGAGTACGTGTACCTCAGACTTCTCGTTCGGCAGTTATCGTGTAACGTTTGGCCGACGCGACGTACGGACAGAATCAAATTAGAGAACGGATTTCTCACCATTGAGTCGAATCTTATCGCTTGAGACCATTCTCGGCTCAAATTCGGCTAAATATTCACAGTAATACAGTAATAATAAAATGAAGATAATTTTAGTATAACTTACCGGAATAGTATAGCTAACACAACGCTGTTGTGGTCGACTGAAGTTTTGGTAGTTTAAATTTGTTGTCGGTGTTAATTTCCATAGTTTCAGATTGTTTACGTTCTTGTTGTCATGTGTTTTTACAGACATCTATTGTACTTTTAAGATAATTGAATTGTGGATTATACCTATTTTTGGGATTTTAATTTTATGACCAGGAAGTTTTATTAAAAGGTGACTCTCATTGTTATGGTTCTGCCTAATTTTTCATTGTTAGGTTCAGATTAATTGTAAGTTCAGATTTAGATAACTAATGGGTTTTTTTGGTTTTTTATAGTCTTTCGTAATGCAAAAAATTGTTTCCAGTGCCCTGAAGATGGCCATGTAAATGACCGAAAGCTAGGCCAAGTTTGATAAATAAACTTCATAAGATCTTTGAGTGACTTTATACCCGATATTTATTCCTTTGATCTTGTGACAAAGTCGATAATTCTTTTCTTGAGAATAACATATAATTAACATATTGTCGAAAATTAGTTAAAAACAATAGAGACAAAGGCATCTTCTTGCTCTGCTTCTTTTTTTTCGATAATAAACAATTTTATTTTTCACGACAATATACTCAAAGTATTATAACAATAGATGCATCATTCCGAGAACACAATATAATTTTTTCAAACTGTTTGAAATACAAAATTAAATGACAAGTAATTTAAAAAGAGATGTGAGAAAATTGAAAGCTGAAGAAACCACACTTTTGTCTTCATTTAACGCTAATAAATGATGTGGATTAGAGTGTAGTATTCATTTTTTTCATACATTTCCAATTGATAAAAATATGAACTTTTATTTTATTACAATCAGAATAGACAGTTCCAAGATTTCGGAAGCTGGGTTATGATTAAAGGTATTAAATCAGATCGCAGATATACGCTAACGTGTTCAATTCAAATTGACATAGAGCCAATAAAAATGTTTTCGTCTAAATATAGGTTGAAGGAAGTAAGAGGAGAGGAAAATCAACTGATTTGACTCATGTTTATGATATTCAGACTAGTTCGATTGCTTCATTTATGTTATGTTTTTCAATAAGCAAATCAGTTCTACATATTTATAGGTAGCATTACAAAAAAAGGTTAGGTAGAATTGACACGTTGTGATTAACAATCACAAAATTCGAAATAAAAAAAATACTTTTGAGTTACTCTAAAGCAGATTGATTTTTTTATTTCAAACCTAACACTGTTTTACGAGGTAGGTAAATGCTGAATTTTCAATACAATAATTTAATATGAAAATCTGGCAAAATCGGAAATTACCATTAAATCAAAATTATCCAACTGTTACAAAACAGAAATAATTGTAAATTATCGTTGATGAAATACCTAAGTAACCATCGAGGTAACCACGCACGAAAATATATAGGGAATTGGCTCTGAGTCGAATAAGCTAAAAAGTTATGTTGTAGTGGAATGGGTCAGTAGCAAAAAATTGTGTGTGTTTAATTTGTTTTGTATTGCTAATTTCTGGTATATTAGCAGCCAAAGTTCGTAAAAACGTCAATTTAAGATTATTTAAGGGTATTAGGAAAAATACTGTTTTATTTGTCGGAATAAAACAAAGTAGTCATGAAAATGATTTAAAGAACTCATGATTATGTCTAATTATAATCTTACTAATGATACTAAATTAGTGTGTATACGGAGTGTAGTCCGAAAATCTATTTCGGATTGATTTGAAACTTTGGATTATACCTTTATATTGAAAACAGTTGACAGATGGTTCTCAATCTCAAAGAAAGGGATTAATTGACACTGTCTTATAGTCGAAATATTCAAGAATCAGGTGATACACAGTTTTAATTTTCAATACAAGAAAGTTTGATTCTGAATATCAAATCAAATAAATTAGGAAAGATTTTGAATGCTCGTCGTTCATTTGTGACTTACCCCTTGAAGACCACAAAACTTTATATGGGAATGTATAGGGCATAATTGGCGATTAACTTAACAAGCACTCCAAAGCTCCTGACACCAGTAGATACTTTATTCATTTTTTCGAGATATTCAGCTTGAATTTTTTATATTTCAACCCTTATGTATTTGTAATCAAGGACATATTAGGTATTTTTTCCAATATTCTGCTTGAATTTTCTATAGTCCTGATGACGCTATCGGCATGGAACTTGGAATGGCTATTTTTTATGAAAACGCAAATTTCAATCCGATCAGATATTTATAAACGAAAATATTGGGTATTTCTTTTCTGAAATTTTCGTGATTTTTCTATGGCTTGAAATTAGTTTGAAATTGTAATTTCACACCTACACCCAAAATTTCAACTTCTTCGGTTTTATGGTCACACAAATATTGGGCAATTTTGCAGTTTTCAAAACAACAATCAATTAAATTTCGAATTGTCATAATAACGAAACACTTTTAAGGTATTTGTCCATTAACAAAACAATATCCAAAAAATATCCTGTGAATTTCAAGTGTCTTAGGTATTTTCATTCGAAATTTATCATGTTTACCGACGGACAGATATCCTTGCATTTTATAAGTTAGAATAACCTTAGCGTTTGAGACCATTTCCGGCTCAAAAATCGAAAAATACAGGCATTGTGAATAAATGATAGTTTGATCTGTTCGGTGAACGAGCACTTAGGTTAAAATAGGTGAATCGAATATCTCACTATGTAGGTGAATATTTTGGATGACTATCAACACCTGACCTTCAATACTCGGAAGGAATAATATTTATCTTGAATGAACAATTCCATACCTTATAAAACTTCCGTATTGGGTTTGAAAAATTGTTTCGATAATATCAACATGTTACTGATATGATATCAGTAAGCTTGATACAGACATTCTGTTTTTTTTCACGACATATTCATTCAATAAAAAAATTGATACAACACTAAAATGAAGTTAGTCCGCTATTTACATTAGACTCTCAAGTCTGATATTTCTTTGAAATACCTCTCAAATAGTGACCACGATCAACGCTGAGTGGCTTCCAGAACATAGCTACTAAATATACAGGGTGTTTCCAAGTTAAACGTTAAACTGGGAGGACGTGTTAGTATGACCCATTTTCTGTAGTTTTAGCCATATTTAGGCCCAGTTTCACCAAACAGCACTTGATCCCAGATTGATTAAACTCCGCTTGTTACTAAAGCAGGCTTAACAGTGTTTTCTGTTTCACCATGCATCAACCCGTCCGAAGATGATCGCGATTAACCAAATCGCGATTAAATAGTCAAACCATTTGGCAACGTTGTGAACAAAAAGTTATATAGTGTTCTGCATCGTATTAGCAGTGATGACCACCATTGGCGCTAGGTGTCAGGTGTCATTCATTCATAACTCATAACATTTCAAAACATTTGTCATCTTGTAAACAAAAAACAAAGTTAATTTTTGCTGAAAATGTCGAGTGATGTGCTTCGAAATGTCGGAAACTTGCAGAAGTTAAAAAGAAATTATCCCATTTCACAAAACCACACATTCTGGAAAAAAAACTATATAAGTAATTTTATTAACTTATTTATTTTTATTAACAAGTTTAACTGCTTCTTAAATAATATTTCAATCAAACATATCAATAAATTATTCTTTGCAATAAATTTCATAAAACACAAAAACAAAGTTTACGTGTATTTTAAATGGGAAATATTGAGCCTATACATATAGTCATATTTTGATAAAATTGACCCAAAAATTAGAAATTTCCGGAAAAATAATAACATAGACAAGAGTTCCATACTGATAAATAATTATAAATCTCAACTTGAAAGGTTATAATCCTCCAAAAATGGCCGATTAGTGCTAAATCGCGATTGGTCGATTAAATGGCGCTTTGGAATGTGGTGAAACGCTACATTACATTAATCGTGATCTAAGGCCTCACTTAAGAGCCAAGTCAAGATTAAAGCATTTGGTGAAACTGGGCCTTAGTGATAACAAAAAATCAACAGTTTACGAGATATTGGAGTTCTTGTGATTTTTAAAATATTTCTCACCGTATTAGTTGACCTAATTGGATTATAATTTTGAATTATTTTCGTAGCTAGAAGTTCGAATATAAAACCGTTAGAACAGACAAAGCAGCGAGGAGAGTAAGTTTCAAGCAGAAAGTAACAACTGAAGAAATAAGAAAGAGAGCATGTGCTTGTATAAGGAATGCTGGAGGTCATTTCAAACATAATTTATGAATACATTTTCTTCCGTAATATTGAGTTTGATTGCAATAAATAAATATTTAATTCATTACTTTTCTTTCTTTGCATCTTTCAAATCACAATCTGCTGAAACAAAACCAGTCCTGCATTCTAACGAAAGTTTTTTTTAGGAAATGAAGAAGAAATTAGGCAAGTTTTTAAAATAATTTTATCATACATCAATTGTGGAATTCGGAAGTTAAAGGCAAATTTAAATTAGAAATTTAATATTCTTCTCTTCATATACAAATCGTACTAATTCTTATTCAACATCTAATACAACATAGTGAGGTGAGAAATTGTTTGGAAATCACAAGAACTCAAATATCTCGAAACTGTTGATTGTCGGTTATCAATAAATATGGCTCAATCGACAGCAAATGAGTGATAGTAACACATCCTTCAAGGTTCACCTCTAATTTGGAAGCAGCCTGTATACTTTTCGTGAAAAGATCCTCAACATTTGCGCGAACCTTATAGTCGACATTCTACAACTAACTACTCAGTTCTAATTCAATCGGATCATGGGATACACTTTAAATGTACCTACGTCTACGTCATTATGTTTCCGTTTACGTATTTTGAGCAGGAACTTTCGTAGATCATCACCGGGAATTTTTTAGTTCTAGTTTAGGAGAGACCGGATGATTGGCGGTGAATAGAATTAACCTGCAACAAAATATGAACTGAATACTGAATAATTTTCTGTGTAGTTTCCTATGCATTGTTCGTTCTTTCTGTATTGTTCTCCTTCGGTTTCATTATACAGAATGGACAGATAGTTATATGAACTTTTTGGAACAAATATTCATATATTTACAAGAAATAAATATGATAGGTTTATCATTTCAATAATATCGAGACAAAAAAATGTAAAAAAGCCGTATCTGTTCGAGAGCAACGTGATCGCGAAACCAGTCCCATATCTCAACATATCTAATTCGCATTTTACACAAATTCAAATTGCAGACGAATTCCCCTACTAGGAGTTTTCCATTTGCTGACGAAGAGCAGAAGAAGTTTTCAAACTTCAATAACTTATTTTTCACAGAGGAGGAAAATAGTGAATTGGCACTCAACAGAGCCTAAAATGTTGACTATTACCAAAACTGGATATATGGTTGGAATTATCACGTAAAGAATCTTTAGTTCATATTTTCATGAACATCAATGTGGATGAAGTCGTCCTGTTATTGTTGATAGAGAGCAATAAGTTTTGATTCTACAGAATTTTTCCTATACGAAACTTGAACCAAAGGAAAATATAATTTCTCCAACATAACATTGACAGCAGATCTTTGGCCTAATAGTGGTATCTGAAAGAGTTGATCTTGATAGAAGGCAACTTGAATTTTTCTCAATGGAGGTTATTCTCTGGTTATATTCTGGGTATATTTTGAAAGTGAAATTTCTATCTCTGAAAAACCTCTTCACCTTCTTTTCGAAGTTGTTTCGGAAAAGAAGTGTGTGAAAACTATTAGATTGTGGAAATTCAATTGATGCTTTCTTGGGAGCCGAAAATTAAGGGTTCACTTTAAAAGAGAGAATGATGGCCCAAAAAAAAAAATACAATCTCAGAAATAAATGGTGTTGACTGAGCGCAACTTTTTTCTGAAAAACTTCTTTGAATTAGGTGTGTACTTCAGTGAGCTTGACGTACAAATTAGTTACATTTATTTTTTGTCTCGTCAGCTTCCTGGAAGAGTAAAAATAATGTCAAGAAAGGAGTATCTGTATTTCATATGCTGGGCAGCCGTCAAAATCATCTCCCTGATGTATTATTGTAAATCACTTTTCATGTGAGCCCAAATGTAGAAGTCACATGGGGTGAGGTCTGGGATCTGTCGGGCATGGAAATTGGTACTCGCGTAGACAGAAGTACGTCCTCCAATAGCAATGAGAGCTGATCGCGCAAAACATTCTCGTACATTCAAGTTTTCTGGGAGAAAAACTGGTCCAACTTTATGAATGACCCCCATCCACACATTGAAAGAGAAATATCTCTGATGAGCAGTTTCTTTTGACTTTTGTGCGGAGTTGGCGTTTCGAGTAGGTACTCAGGTTTCAAGTACCCGTAACAGAATAAAATATCCACATATTCTTCATTTTCAAAACCAGCCATCGGAAAATCAAAAAGGTTCAAATGTGAGGTTATTGCATGCAAATACTGACATCTTTATCAATAATAAACCATTTTATTATTATTAATTGTGACTAATCATCAGGGTTGCAAAAACGCTGCATCACGTTATTTACTCGTTCCATTTGTTTTTTATCCGATCCCTTTGGAAAAGGTGGTATCATTCATACCTTTTCATAATGCTAATGAATCAAGGAATTGATGTATCATACTTAATTTGTACGCAATTTTAAATGATGTTTTTTTGTGTAATGCTCAACTGACTAAAAGGAAATTTCCGAAAAAAAGTTGTGGCCACTCAACACCAAATATATCTAAAATTATATAAGTTTCGGGGGACCATTCTTTTTTATTGTTCAACTTATCCATATCTCATTCAAATTAATTCTAAGATTAATTGAGAAGAGTTGTTTTTCCTCTACGACTTCGTGCCAACCATTCTGAATCTTCATTCTTCAGCTTTCAAGGAAGTTGAATATTCTAGTGTAATAGTTTTTACACATATAATTCTTTTCTCTAATTCTCTGGTTATTCCGTTCATTCTTCCACATCTTGTAGAACAAAATCGTGCGAGAATATATCAGAAACGCACAGTTTTCATGGTTATATTTTATTATTCTATGTTGGCACTCCGAACTTTCCGCTACGGCTTTATCTGTCAATTCATCAAATTGCCTTTAAGAAATCAGTTCTGCCAACCAACATTTTACAATGCAAAAATCACTAAATTATATTTATGGAAATATTTCATTAAGTTCAATGAAAATGCAATGAATTAGAGAATAGTATATTCTAAAACAAGTTGCAGAATGGGCTCCTATTCCAACACGAATGCGAAATTCGAAAACGAGCGACGAAGGAGCGAGTTTTGGAACGCATGAGTGTTGGAATTGTCTTCTGCAACGAGTATTAGACGATATTTTCTCTATTTCAGTCAAGTTTTGCGAAATATTGTCGAAATTCAATGAAAAATTCAGATTATATATCCTAGTGACTTTTGTATTGTATCTTGGCAGTTGGTGTGACTGTTACGAAAATTGACAGATTACGGAATTTGAATATGAATCGTATGTTTCGAATTTAGACATAATTTACAATTATACATTAAATTCGTGAATTATGTCTGACGAAATCGATTGAACACTACCTGAATTATGAGAATTTGCGAATATGTAGCAAATCATTTCTCTATATCCCCAAATTATATTATATTGACAATTATTGACGTTTGTTGAAATTTGATAGGATTGGAAGTCAGCATAGACAACCACAAAACGAAAAATATATCTGAAAACGATGCTGTAATGAGTTCATTACAGCACTGTTTTTTAGAACTGTAATGAACTCATTACGATACAGAATTAGAGAAAATAATGTATAATACTCGTACAGAAGGCTCATTCTACCACTCGTTCATTCCAAAACTCGCCACTTCGTGGCTCGTTTTTGAATTTTGAACTCATGGAAGAATATCAAAGCCTTCTGCACTTGTATTATAAATAACTATTCCGACACCAGTCTAAGATTTACTGAATCATCGAAAAACTGCCAAAGCTCGGTAATCATACTCTTTCGACCCCTAGTTGATTAATGAATATCCTCGTATGATCGTGAAAGCATATAAGTAGGTATTATAATTTTGTTGCAACCGTTTCTTACTCTTAAACCATCAAAACGCACACAAAATACGTAACCGTTTTCCCTGAAAAACTAAAAGCAACGCAATATGTAGTTGATAATTTCATTACCATACATTATCTCCCGATAAAAATCTCATAAATATGTTCACCTCATATATAATGTACTTCACAGATAGTCAATAATTATTATCAATGAACAAACCATCGGGGCAGGGAAAATATTTTACCACAGATAAATAACGCAAACAACTTTTTCGCGGTGTCGTAAATTGAAGCACCGGCAAATTGGTATCATCGAATTTATTGTTATTTTATGGAGGAATGAACAAACTTCGTACCAGACGTAGGCGGCCAGTTCGTGTTGTTTCACTGACTGAACGAAAAAGGAAAACGCCAAAGAACGTATTCTCATTTTGGAGTAGCTTCAAGACGATTCATACAGAATGACCGAACGAAATCAGACTCGACGAAACCAATTGATCACAATGTATGTATTTTTCGATGGAGAATGGTCTCAAACGATAAGGTGCGACTGTGATTTATTTATTTCATCTCATATACAGGGTGGTTCACAATGAAGTCCCATATTTGCGAGGCTTACATAAAGTGATGAAATTTTTTTCATAATGCTTCTTTTATTCTCAAGTTTTTTCTGATAAATAAGTTCACCTCATAGAAAATCGAAATTTTCTATGAGGTGAATTTTTTCGGATTCTAAAGAAAAAATTAGTACTGCTTGATGGTCTCAGATACACGATTTGATCCCTTGGAAGGGTAGATAATGTAGATAATCAAGTTTCCATAGACATACATGGGAAACCATTTTTTTTGGATTCCACGTAATTACGAGCTGCTATTTGCATAATTCTTACTTATTTACTTTCTAACTCTCCATCAAGCATTGAGTATTTTTTTTCCAAATTTATATACAATTATTTTCGCTTATTTACATTAACGACCTCTGTCATATTGAACGCTGTCTCCAGCGATTCTCATGACGTCTTGAAGTCTTTTTTTGATACTTGAGCATGTATCTGATATCGTATAGAGTCTCCCAAAGGCTATTATTATTATTATTATTTGAACTGGGGTCGTTTTGCTTCGGTAAGCCTTCCGGGAACTGCGACCATGCAGATCTTTTGTTCACTACCCTACTCATTCATAGAAACCCAGGGAGGTCGTCAACGACGTTAATGAAATTGACAACCTCCCTAGGGACCTTGGCCATTACCTCTCTGGCATCCAGGACCGGCTTGCCCATGTGAATGGTTCTTAGGCCAGCCAGCTCTGGACACTTGCATATCAAGTGTTCAGCCGTTTCTACTTCCGATCCACAGAGCCTGCAAATCTCGTCTGCTGACTTACCCATACGGTACAAATGATGTTTGTACCGACAGTGCCCCGTCAGCAGTCCCACCATCACCCGAAGCTCCGCTCGTAACAGGTTCAGGAGTTTTCTGGTGTAAATAGGTGAAATCTTCACGAATTTCTTTGCCTGAGCAAGTCTAGGAGTGTTAGTCCAGTGGATTGTCTTACTGTTCAACTCCCATAGCTGGACCGCAGCTTTGTATTGGTCTTTTCCTATCCCACAGAAAGGCTCAGGTCCAGCAGGTCTTAACCTTGATGCACTTTTTGCAAGCTCGTTCGCTCTCTCATTTCCTTCAACCCCACAGTGTCCTGGTACCCATAGTAGAGTCACCTTATTTCCTCTGGCCAGTTGCTTTATGGTGTTACGGCACTCCCAAGTCAGCAGAGACCCCTGACAGCACGATTCCAGGGATCTCAGAGTGGTTTAGTTTTAATTCGGTCAAGTCAACACTTTGTTCTTCAAATACTGTGTCATTGACTCACTCCCAGGAGTAATAGTAACAAGTCACAGGTCTTCCTTTTGTTTAAGGACTGGAATTTACTTCCCTACTCCTCTACTATAACTCTACTTTTTTGCCTTTTGCATGTCAGTTTTTCTATTTTGTTCTTTGAAAGAGTTAATTCCTCTTATTTGTCTGTGTTATTGAGTATTTATTTGTTTATTTATTTTTATTTATTTTGAGTTAAGTGTATTCTTTCTTAATTCGCTTTTCTCGTGCTCTTTTAGCGTCTCTATTGTCTTCTTTATTCGTTTGATGACTATTTCCTCAATAGTTTCAATTTTCAATTCTTCTCTGATTTGTTAGTTGCTTATATGTATACCATGGGGCGCCAACCGCTGTTCTGATTACTGTATTTAGTGTACTTTGTAACTGATTTTTCTTATTGTCTTTTGTATTAGATATACCAGGCTACTCCTACATACGTAATGCTTGGAATTGGCACTATATTTATTATCTTCAGCTTGTTTTCTAAGGAAAGTTTACTTTTTGGATTGAGTAGCGGGTAAAGTCTTCCGTGCAATTGCCTTGCCTTCTTCCTGCAGTTTTTACTTTTTCCTATTTTAACGTTTCCTGCTTTCTCTTTCTTCACTGTTGTTACTTCAAAGTAGATTGCAACTGTTTTCGTCGTATTCACTTTTAATCTCCATTTCTTGAAGTATTCCTTCAGTTTATCTAAGTCTATCTCTAACTGACTAGTTATTGCTTTTCTTGTTCTACTATGATAGCGGTGTCATCTGACAACTGGGCTATCTTGCATCTATTCATTTTTGGTATGTCTGTCGTGTATAAGATGAACAACAGTGGTCCTATCACTGATCCTTGGGGTAACACCAGCTTCAATTTCTCTAATCGTCGACCTGGTACTATTGATTTTCGATAGTCACAAGTCTGGGGATCTCAGTGCCCACTCAGGATCCCTCAGAATATTTTCATGTTCCATAATCCTAAAATAATAAGATAAAATTAAAAAACTGCTGAAATCCTTATATTATGCAAGGGCGTAGATCTTTGTTTTCTTGGGGAGGGTAATAGAAATATAATTTTTGACGACAACTTTTACTCATATCTGTATTGTGAGAAAAAGAGATATGATAACGAAGTTTGAACCAAATTACTTGAAATACATTTTTTATCACCAATGCGATTGTTCTTACCTTATACTGGATGTTCCTGAATTGCAGTTATGAAGGAAAATGATGATTGGATAATTTTATGAATAAAATTTCCCATTAATATGAGCCCTCAAACTCTTTGTTTTCGAGATACAGTTCTCAAGATACAAGTTTATCGAATCTTTATTAACCTTCGCTACAGAGTTGATAGATAAGTACCAAAACTTATAATTAATATAATAATATATATTAATATATAATTAATTCATTCATCAAAGCTACCTAATTGGATCCTTATAACGATTTGGATTTTACTGAGGATTACTATAAAGAGCTGTTTGAAATTTTTTTCCCGAAATCGATGGCAGATTACAACTCAAAAAGTGTAGTTCTGAACCTGAGTGTCATTTCAATTTTTTCTAAACTACCAGTGGTTCACCAAAAAATAGTTCTGAAGGAAAGAAGCGCGCACCCTTCCAGAAAAAAATCACCCTATAGATTCGCATTTGAAATTAGCATATGACACGATGAAACTATAAATTGGAATATCTATGCCAGTTCAAGCTGAATATCTTGTGAAGCAGTGACGGCTCGTGCCCTCGAGATGTGGGTCGGCCACACTCCGGAAAATTACGAACGTATATATCAAATTTATGAAAATTCATTAGTTCCAAAAAATGAAGTGATGAAATGTCTTTAAACCTTATTTCAATTTGAGTTATAATTAAATCCAGAATTTCACAAAAAAGCCGTTTCATTGAGGAATTATCCGTGAGCTGAATTTCGGAATCTATTTTACGTTTTCGACGTCTAGCACTCGGTGGCATTACTTCTGGGAGTTTTTCTACTTCTGAATATAAGCGAATGAAATACTAATCTTCTGTGCGAAATTTTTTCAGAGTCGATAATAAAGAAGTGATTCTGGCGTTGCAATAAGTTATATCTGATAACTTATGCTGGATTATAGAAAAAACGGGATCTGTGTATGTAAAAATCAAATTAAAAGAGTGGAGAATGAACAAAAATTCGAAATCATTCAACATTTTCTTCAGACCGGTAGCTTCACGTATTGTAATATCATCCCATTCATCTAAATTGTCGCTGATATGATCAAAAACTTCAATTAATTCTTCTCTCTTATCGAATATTGTTTTTACAGCGCGAGATTTGAAATTCCAACGAGTTTCCGAGCTAGAGGGTAATCTTTTTTTGCAAATTTCGTCTAGAATATTAGTGCGTTTACTTGATTTAGTGAAAAACGACGAAAATCCTGAAAGATTCGAAAAAAACACGCGACACTCATTGATTTTCTTGGTCGAATCTTGTAACACTAAATTCAATTTATGTGCATAACAGTGCGTGAATAGTGCTTGAGGAGCAATTGTTTTTATTCGCGCTTGTAACCCATTAATTTCCCCCGCCATCACAGCTGCCCCGTCATATGTTTTACCTACTAATTTAGTCGCTAAATTGAAATCTTTAAAATTGTCCAACAAGGTATTGAAAATATCATTCGCGGTTCGACCTTTACTAACATCGAAAAAACCCCAAAATCGTTCGGATATTTTACCTTCTCGAACGAAGCGGAAAATTACTGACATCTGACAAAAATATTTAACATCCGTTGTTTCGTCTATTTCCCAAGAAAAGCACGCAGAATTATTCATTTCCTCGCGAATTTTCTCCCTCGAAATTACAGAACTTTTGAAATCAGGATGTTTTCAAAGTTAGGAATATATTCATTATATTTTCATGATCAGACAATCAATACCTAACTACTATCGAACGGCATAAATAAGTTCTTTTCTGATTAAGACGTAATATCCCATAATTAACCATTCATTTGAATATATTAATTATATTTTCATGATCTGAAAATCAATAGCTACTATCGAACGGCATAAATAAGTTCTTTTCTGATTAAGACATAATGTCTCATAATTCAATAAAAATATAAATAAATACACAAATTAACCATTCATTTAATTATCAAATATTTGAAATAAACTGTGAAAAGTTGCTGCTTGACGCTCTGCAATAGGATAACCGGCCAGCCGACCCTGTGTATTGGGAAGCGACCTTACATCGAGTTGTTGTGCCGTTCTATTGAGTGGTCGTATTCTGGGCGTATGTCGTAGTATCTTTTCCTTTACGTAGCGCTCTCGGTAGCGCTGGTTCCGCCATCGGCTCTTGGCCGACCTAACGTGATGAGATGCTTTCAGTGACATTCCAGGGGTTGCAATTGTATAATTGTAACATTTGTGTTACATTTCAGACCTAATGTTACGGTGTTACGTACAATTCTGGAATAACCTGTTTGGGGTGATGTTACGAAAAGTAACCATTTACGATTGTGGTTTGTTACAATTTATGAAAGGGAATAACAACGCTGGATGCTTTGGAAATCGAATATTAGGTGGGTCCGAAAGAAAAAATTGGCCGGTATAAGTTATATTTTCCTGTTCTGAGTGGAAATATTCATTACCGAGGGAATTTGGATATCGAAATCGATAACTCCGATTGAGTTTGAATGAATTGAATATCTAGAATTATTTTCTATTACCCGATAATTTTTGGGTCGGCCCGGCCGACCCTGACGACCCTGACGAGCCGTCACTGTTGTGAAGGGAAGGTGCTATGTGAGAAAAACTTGATCTTTAACACCTGCATTTTAGAAATAAAGACGAGAACGATACAATAAACCGGAAACAACGGGTAAGTGCATACCGATTACGAATGCAAAACTCACAGATGGCAAATAAGGGGCGATGCCGAGAAAGCGAATAGATAAAGGAATATAATGAACGATCTCGTAGTGCAATAAAAGTACACATCTTGAAAGCTCTAATAAACTCATAAACCGTAAAGGGGTCCCATTTTTCAATGATGTGGTGATTTCGAAGAAGAGCAAAATAATTATTAGTTCATTTTATACAAAAATGTTCGTTCTTGCGAGATTTCTGAAATTTCATATTCTGGAAATCTTGGTGGGTTATTACCCCCAGTACCAACCCCCATTTTCACGCCCTTGATAATATGTTAGTTGAAATAAAAATCAGCACAGATAACAGATGTATGCAACGAAATAAAATATATAAATATAGTATATATGTAAATATAGAACATTGCAAGTGGAATATTAGTCTAGGATCTCGTGCAGATGATTGAATGCATACCTACGCTTACGATATACTAAATATAATTATCCTATCTGAAATGCCTCCAAATAAATTTCATGTATTTTGATCTGCATAACATTAAAGGGTGCCACTAATATACTCTATCTCTTATATTTATTTTTAATATACCCGTAACAAAGTTTCATTGAATTATCATACCTATAATTAGTTCTTATAAGTTCAGAAATTCTATGTTGTATCGTTGTAGGTTTGATTAAAAATTTTCAGGGAATTGCCAAACTTTCGATACGAAATGAAAAAGTTGTAATGAGACGTTATCTAGGTTCAAAGTTTTAAAGAATTGTCACTGAAGGAAGACAACATAAAAGAAAGATCGATGAAGAAGACTTCTCTTTAATGATCGAATTTCCACAATGAAACCAGTTACGAAAGGAGGATTTGATGCTGTCAGACAGGCAGTAAAAATGAGGACAGTTTATCGCCGAATAAGACCTTTTGCACTATTTTTAAACCATCCCGAACTTCCCGGGTCCCAGAACTTAGTCAGCAAGAATTATATGGTCTTGGGATATACTTGAGGGATATTGAATTTGGGATATCATAGTATAATTTGCAAAATTATGATAAGTTTTCTGAAGTGGGGTAATTAAAAAAAAAATATCGCCCCTGGCTAACAATAATTGATAGTAGTAACTTTTAATATGAAATATAAGGCGAATTGAACTCAGATCCAATATACATTAATTCATTTTCTATAATAAAGGAATGTGAATGACCAAAACTGGAATAACGATGGAATATACCGGGTGTCACGGAAGTAACTGTACAGGGTGGGCAAATAAGCGAGGTAAGCGGCTATATCTCAGGATCCACTCATCGTAGAGACTTGCGTTAAAAAATTTTACCACTAAAGTGTACAAGAGAACATACTGGAAATTGTTTTGAAGTTCATACCTCTACCGCTAGGGGGCGTAATAGCTACCGTCGAGTAGAAAAATGAATTTTACTCGAAAATGTTTCATATGAAGTTGAAGAAAAAATATCATCACTGTAATCCTTGGAAAATTCTCTATCTTTTCGAATTGTCACTTTCGATTTCACGACATCAAATAAGGGTAGGTGAAAGGGAGAAATCTGACTGATTGAAACGCCTGTAACTTCAGTTTGGCTCAACATTTTTGAGCAAATTAGATCTCGTCGGAAAGACAACATCTTGTTGATTGAGGACAAAATATAGTCATGATAAATTTGTTTTTGCTGCTTTCTATAGGGAGCGCTAAGTCAGACTTTCATTGTTTTGTTCACTTTACTCCGAAATTTCAAATGTAATGATAGGATTTTCTTAACAGAAACAGAAGTTCCATTAAATTTGCATAAAAAAACCTTAAGGTTGCAAAGCGATAATTTCAGGCGTTCTGAAGTTATGGCCGAAAGAAGATATTCTTCAACTGATGCACTGCGAAAAACCAAATTGTGTTTCAAGTTCTGACAAAAACAAAAATCCCATTTTTCCGAGGATTAGTGTGATGATATTTTTCTTCATCTTCATCTGAAACATTTTCGAGTAAAATTCATTATTCTATTCGACGGTAGCTATTACGCCCCCTAGCGGTGGAGGTATGAACTTCAAAATAATTTCCAGTATGTTCTCTTGTACACGTTAGTGGTAAAATTTTTTACCGCAAGTCTCTACGATGATTGGATCCTGAGATATAGCCGCTTACCTCGCTTATTTGCCCACCCTGTACATACTCTTATCAGAGGTAGAGTAGTGCTGGGTGGATACGAATTGACTACAAAAAACAAATTCCTACCTTTCCCCAGAACTCTACAGTATGAGTTTTTATATTCATGAAAATGAGGAAATCATCATCAGAACCAAACTTATCGGTATTATGTAATTATAACTTATTGGTTGTGTTTCATATTGTTATAAAATTATGGAGTTATCAGAATTTCCAATTGGACAAATAGAGAATATTCTGTATTTTGTTTGGGTATTTTTTATGTGTGAGGGAAATAGTCGAGGCTCAATTCACCAATTCAGTCAACTGAAGCCATCTATTGTAAAAATAATGAATTTCTAATATACACCTAATATAAAATATGTTTTAACCTAGTTTTTCTCGTTTCTGATGACGCAATCGATACGAAATGTTGAAAGGAAGTTCAAATTGTTATTTTACATATACACGAAGAATACTATCTCGATCGTATAGGTTGTCAATGAAATATTGACAACCTTTTTCCGATATTCTTCTTGGTTTTTTGCAACAAGTCTTAAACTGTTATTTCTATAATTCGCAGGTTTGTGATTATCAGGAAAACAAAATTTGAACGGTCATATTTAGGCTACCCCTAGTCCAAGTCATAATTCGCCTATTAACTTAACTCGTAAGTTGTTTCCAATTTTTGTTTTTCAGTCATAATGATTTTCTGTTTGACTGATTTATGGAAAAAAAGAGCGAAGAGCAAGTAACCTCATTTCTGAATACATCCACAAAATTGTTATTATAAGATCCCATTCAAATTCAAATTAACTTGTGTCTGTCTCGGCGTTTTTCGAAAAAACTTCACTATATGTGACCATATATGGTTCTCCCAGGATATGTGAGTGTGCTTCCTGTATACGTATATTCAGAATATGAGAAATTACACAAAATATGGCCATTAGTTTTTTCTTTTCCTCCTTCCTCGTATTGTACGCCTTAGGCGTGTATTTTCCAACTCTTAGTTCTCCTAAGATATTGAAGACCACGAATCTCTCCATCTCTTTGGAAGTTTTTTCCGACTACCAAAATCCATAAAAATATGTCAGTTAATGCATATTAGCAAAGATATGGTGAGTTGAATATTTATGATTAAATTTAACATTCGAAAACACCATCAAAATTGCTTTCAACTAATCAAATAATGAAATCGATAGTCTATGGACAAATGCCAAGTTGTTTACTCATTACTTCAATGATTCTCAACGCATTCGCCTTGTTTTAAGGAATGAACATAAACATTTTATGGCACAATTCGACAATTTCAATTTTTTTACTCATAAACGACGAACAATGCCACAATAAGTCAATAAATTTTTTATCTGAAACCCAGTAAATTCGAAAATAATATCCACTCGGCGAAAACCATGGTCGAACAATTGTTTTCATTGATGAAAATATGGTCAATGTTCGTGTATACGTCACTTCTAAAGTTGATTGTGAGGTTTATAATGCATATTTTGCTTTCTATTTGTACAAACCGGCAAAATTATGAGAACGGACAAAATATGAATACAGATGTGCTGAGAAGAGTTTTTCATTTTCGAGAAATTTTCTAGAGAATTTCTTCATCTATTTATGACTAGGGAAAAAGATAGGTGGGACCTAGCTTTCAATTGAATTTTGTGATTTTCTGGGATTTAGGGAAAAACATTGGAAAAGCATGATTTTTTAAGAGATGTATGGAACAAAAAAATCAATACCTAGTATCACAATTCAGTACAAAAAAAAAATCGAAAAGACTCCTCGTCTTCTGATACTATAGTCGCTCCACGATTAATAGAATTCTTTAAATATCTAACATAATTTATATTCCGTTTTACGACTGGTTGACAGGAGTTGATGAAATACGTATATGAAATACGTTCTTTTCATCTGCATCAGAAATCTGGTATCCAAATAGTTGTCCTCTCATTTGAATTATTATTTGAATAAAATATTCTGACATACAAAATTCTCTATATAAATTGATAATATACAGGATGTTTCATTGGTAAACGAGAGAACTTCAACAGTGAATAGAGGATTCCAAGATTGTTCTAGAGATACTGCATTCATTGGGTCTGAATGCCTTGGTTTCCAAGATACACGGTGATTCATGAATTTTGCTCGTTTCTTTCCGAGGTCATAACAAGCGAACCAACCAGTATATTTTTCATATTTGGCGAACTTCTTTCTCATTTGAAGATTAAATGAATCTTTTAATGATTTAACAAGGAAAGTTCGGATCAACAAAAAATTATGAAACGACTGTATCCTTGAAACAAGCTCTACATCGAAATTTTGAAAATCCGTTTTTAGATTTGAGTACAATAAACTGATCGAAGTCGCGTAATCAAAATTTCTGCGCCAATTTACAACTTGAAAGTGTAGTGAAAGTTTTCGAGAAATTGGATGAAATATATTGTTATAAATCACTTTTGGTATAAAATCATTGAAACTATCAATTTCCTTGTTGTTGTTTCAAGTAAATAATCGTTTCATTAGGTTATTTATTCAAGCTTTAAATAAGAAAGATGTGTGCCAAATATAAAAAAATATACTGGGTGGTTCGCTTGTTATGACCTCGGAAATAAATGAGCATAATTCATCAATCACCCTGTATCTCGGTGACCAAGGCAGTCAGACCTGAAGGGAGTATATGTAGGAGCATCTTGGTGTTCTCTATTCATTATTCAAGTTTTTGCATTTACCAATGAAACACCCTGTATATAAAAAAATGAACAAAGGCACAAAGTTATGACTTCATGTCGATTCTTTCTCGATTTTTTCTGGTATATTCATTCGGACCAGTCGATGGGTTAGGCTCTCGGTTAGGCTAGAGTGATATTCATGAAATCCAAGCATGTATTCAGGTATTATGTTTTCATCTCCTTTGTTGAGAGTCAGCGCCATTGTATAAAGGATATTCTATTCTTCATACAATGGTAGCGGTGTCCGATTTCTACTGGCTGAATATTTCTAGAGATTCAAACGTTCGTATCCTAAGCCTATAACCCAGTTATTTATGGAATGACTTATTGTTCATACGAATGTGTTAGAAATCATTGTTAAGTAATATTTTGATTTTGTGAAGAGTTTTCAATAAGGTTAAGCATAATGAACCAAAATCTCTTTCAAAGGCTATACTTTTGTTGATAAAAAGTTTGTAGACAATTTTCTGCGAGGAAAGGAATAATACTCGATCAAATAAATCTTTGATTATATTTTATGCTTCTTTAATTTCCGAAGATTTCCCATATAAGATTCACTATAGGATTACAGGATGAGTCTTGGTCGATCGTGAACACGAGAATTCTGCAGATATAGAAGAGTCACCAGGGATTTCCGTTTAGGCTGGTTTCTAGTCTGAAGGTTACCATATGATTTTTTGGAATTCCTACATTTTTAAGGAATTAATTTCTCAAGTTCTATTTATTCAAGGACATTGTATTTCTTGAACACGTAATTTCATGAAAAGAGCAGAAATTTCAGCAACAATTACCTTTTTCGGCAACCGTCCGGGAAGTGCTCACTTCCTGGACGCTTTTTCTCTGAGAAAGTTGCATTTCCCGGCCTAGTCCGGAAAGTACGTACTTCCCGGACTAGGCCGGAAAAGAATCATAGAATCCATAGCAACCGAGATAACGGCTGACAGTTCATATGAAATTAGTTGTCAAAAATTTGCATGTTTTTTGATCGCAATCGCAATAAAATATGGAAAGCAGCAGCGATAGTGTTATTTTACATAATTTCCGAAAAAATATTGTACGCAACACGCCCGAAAATGTTTTATTTGGACTCACAGACTTCCAGGACGAGCGTGAGCGAGTCCTGGAATTTTGTCTATTCGTCCAAAAAAACCTATTTTCCGGACTTGTTACGTAAATTACTATTTTCAGTCCTATCAAATCCATTTTTGGTTGATAACATTCGGTTTGTGCATTCCGAGATATGTATTCAATTGTGTTATCACTAACCACAATTAATCAAATAATAGTAAATTAAATAGATGCACTTAATTCTTATGCCCAAACAATTGTTATTAAACTGACTCTTCTTTGTGTTGTGTCATTTTTTTTCTCTATGGGAAAAAACAAGAATACATTATTTCATTATCTAGATTCAATGAAGTAATATTTGACTTGAATATTGAACTAGTTTCGTTACCCTATTTTCTCATAGTGGCAACAATGTAGGCGGATTATCGCGCACATCGTTATCAACAGGTGACCACACGTCGTATCAACCGGTGATTATTCCAATCTATGAAAAGATTGTTTTGTTAAGCAATTCTTTTCTATTGATTTTCAAAATTGGGGTAAATAGAAAGACTCGATCAGCTCAAATTGATGACATTTTCTCATTTCCAATTGACACGGGAATATATCAAGTCCAGTCAATAATTGTTTTTCACAAGAAAGTTTTGGAGTAGTTTTGATGTCTTTGATTTGATATGTTTTTTGGAGTGGTGAATCTGAATCTGAAGTTTGCTCCAATTTCGTGACGGAAGATTGAAAAAAATCCAAAAAAAAATAAATTTTTGGCCAATTTTTTACCAATGTCTTCCATTAGGATATTTTGTGCGATGAACCGTTCTGGCTCAAATGATAGTTGACGTATTTCATCTACAAAAAATCATTTTTTCCACTCCAGAAATTGAATTAAGTACTAATGGCATATCTCATACTCAATAATTCCTTCTTCTAATACATGGGTACAATCTATAAAGCCATCATCAGTTTAGGAAAAAGCATTTTCTGAATCATTTTTTTGAATTGAAGATGATTTCTTTATATCGATTTCTTTATATTGATTTCAATGAATATATTGAAGGAATAATACCGTTAAAGTATTCAAAGAATAGAGTACCCAAATCAAATTTTTTTTAAATGAAAGTTATTTACGAAAAATTGATGGTTTCCGCAAATAACACCAAAAAATGAAATTTTTTACCTTTCTTTGCATTTTTTCAATGTGTCGTCACGGAATTTTGGTGGAAAACCTTAGATTAAGCTCCCCAAAAAATATATAAAATCGAATTAATCAAAACGACCCCAAAACATTTCCGTGAGGGGCCCTTGTGAGCACAAATAGCCTGGACTAATCATCAGTTTGTGGGAAAAAATGAGGAAAGCATTGACGTGACTGAAGTCACGATATTTCACATGAACCTTATACTTCAATCTTCCAAACACTAATTCTAAAATCAAAACATTAGAAGACAATTACTCAACTACATAGTGACATGCTATGAAAACAAAATGATACTTTCAAGTTTCAACACAATATCAATTATCACTGTTTAGCATAAATTTTTCCGATAAAAGGAACAAATCATATCAAAATAATTAATTCATTCTGTTTTGTATCAACACCAAATTATCGAAGAATTCGGCATTCATACTTATTCGTCTATTACATAGATCTTTTTATCGAAATTTACAAATTTTTGGATTTTAGAAAGATATAGGTAATCTAGGTCCCTGGATAATATAATAAGAAGCTCTTATTCATTTTTCCCTGATCAATGTTACGAAGCTGAATTTTATTTTTCTCGCTCAAAATTTCAGAGGAATTGGAGGAGAAAGTTTTGATTGATGAGTTTAACTTTTCGAACCCTCGTACCCTGAACAGATCGTGTAATTTTCGACTTTTTAGCCATTGGTTGCTAGTTCATTTGTAATAGATTTTGGATACAAATGGTTTATTCGATCGTATTTTGAAAAGGGATAGTTGACGGTACTTGAAAGGACTAAATTTTAACTATAAATATTTCCATAGAAGGAGAGGGCAGATGATAAGTCAGTCAAAAATATTCGAGTTTTCATATATATAAAGGATTCATGGAAAGCAAAAATTTTTACTAATATCTATTATAATTATAATCAACTCTGTTCATGATTCATACCATCGTATCAATCTAATTCCATTTATGAGTTCAGTCGAAATGCAGATTTATCTGATAATAAGCAAGTTCACAAAAATTCCATGAATATAATCTTATTTTCACACAGGGGGAGAAAAGTTAATCTGAAGAAAATTTGGAGATTCTAACATTCGAGCGAATTCGAAAGAAATAAATTGAATTTTATACTCAATTTTGGAAAAGAGAAATTCGATTCATGGATATGCAGTCATGTCAAATAATGTACCGCCTTCCATACATATTCTAACTTCAATAGAAAAATCCTAAATTATTTATTTTTCCAATGGCACCAAATAATACTAGATAATAAGTATGTCGTATTGTTTTGGGTTCGTTCTGACTGTTCTGAGGTGTTGAATGTGTATATGAAATATGAGTTGCCTGCCCTTTTGTATCCTCTACCAGTGGATCCAAATTGTGTCATAGTGGGTTCTTTCCGTTGGAAATAAGAATACACTATCCAAAATATACTCAAAATATAATCTTGCATTGCTAATGAGTGATGAGAGATTATTTTAATGATCCAGTCCAGTAAACTTCTTGCTGAAAAAAAACTTTGTGAAAGATCCTCGTCCTCAATAAGTCATTTTCCGTTTTGCAACACCATTATCTTTTAATAATTTATGCATGCGCTGCGCATGCCATACATTTAAAAAAGGTGGAAGTCTTATGGAACCTTAACGTCCCATACCGAATACCAATTTCATCAAAATCGCAATACAAATATAGATGCAAATATCTATAACAATTTTCATTAACATCGAAGGGGTATAACATGAGATATAGATTTAACGTCTACTACCCAAAACTGAATACCCATACAAAATTTTATCAAAATAAGACATCTCATTTCTATAAAATTTTAGATGTTAGTCTGTTATAAGGATGTGTGGACACACAGACAGACACAAAACCAAAGTTGCTTAGGGTGATCTGACACGCATTTTGGAAGTGGAAATTTTGAAATCGAATAACAACAATCTTGCCAAAAGTTATCACAATGCTTTCACTATCTACTGTAGACAGGGAAGCAAAGATTTCTTAGATGCCCAATATTTTCCGTTTGTGCTTATCTTTTGCCTTTTGATGCGAAAATTGCTTTAGTCTTTACATCTCAATTATTCAGTTCGTGTTATGTATAAAAACATGATTTGCATGAATGAAGAATAATCTACTTGACTGAATTAGACTTCGCACGAAAATTATTGAAATCCCCTGCTTAATTTCTCAGTGGAAAAGTACTACGTTCGATGCCACTACACGAAAAGAAGAGAACAAAAGTTCGGAATAGGGAGGAAAAGTCCAATTTTACTTGAGGAAAACCATGAGCTCTGAAGCCATTATCACGAGGGACTTTCCCAATTGGATTCAACAAAGTCCGAAACTTTGTTCTTCACGCTAGCAGCCTGTGTCAATTCAGTTGTAACCGCTGCGAAAATAGAGAACGTCACACTTTAGGCGTTATCGGAAAATTGGTATTTGATATCGCTTTTCCGGGGTTATGAGATTCGAAGGACGTAGTTCCGATAGATAATGTTATCGAATTCAACGGATTCCTCGAATAGTGAGGAAGTTTTACAAATTTACTCTGTTCACCAATCGAATACCTATATTATTTCTTGAAAATATATCTTAAAATGTTGAAATTGAAGTATCAGTGAAGGGAAACTATGAATAATGAATTCAAAAATTGTGTAATATTGTGCTACTCAATAAATTCGTCCATTTTGTGAAAGAAAGAAGCTGAAACAGCTCAGAAGCTTCTTGATTCTTCAGACATTCGATATTAGTTTCGCTAGAAATGAAATATTTTTGGGAGCATATAAAAAATGAACAAGGTAATCAAGAAAATATTCTTCTTCTTAAATTTAAGGCATGGCAAAATTCGAAACAAAACAGCCTGTTCCCCAAAAGGTATTCTGTGATGCAGATGTTTGTCGGATCTGAAAAACGCGATCATTTTTTTCCGTTTGGTAAAATTATGTAGCTGAATTTTGACCTAACTCACTTTTCCGATCAACCTAATACACACGATACCTATGAACAGGGTGGGCAAATAAGCGAAGTAAGCGGCTATATCTCAGGATCCACTCTCATCGTAGAGACTTGCGGTAACGAATTTAACACTAAAGTGTACAAGAGAACACACTGGAAATTGTTTTGAAGTTCATACCTCTACCGCTAGGGGGCGTAATAGCTACCGTCGAGCAGAATAATGAATTTCACTCGATAATATTTCATATGAAGTTGAAGAAAAAATATCATCACTGTAATCCTCGGAAAATTCTCTATCTTTTTGAATTGTCACTTTTGATTTTACGACATCAAATAAGGGTAGGTGAAAGGGAGAAATCTGACTGATTGAAACGCCTGTAACTTCAGTTTGGCTCAACATTCTTGAGCAAATAAGATCTCTTCTGAAAGATAATATCTTGTTGATTGAGGACAAAATTTAGTCATGATAAATTTGTTTTTGCTGCTTTCGATAGGGGGCGCTAAGTCAGAAGTTCATTGTTTTGTTCATTTTACTCCGAAATTTCAAATGTAATGATAGGATTTTTTTAGCAGAAACAGAAGTTCCATCAAATTCGCATGAAAACACCTGACAGTCGCAAAGCGATAATTTCATGCGTTCTGAAGTTATGGCCGAAAGAAGATATTCTTCAACTGATGCACTGCGAAAAATCAAATTGTGTTTTAAGTTCTGACAAAAACAGAAATCCCATTTCCCATTTTTCCTAGGATTACAGTGATGATATTTTTTCTTGAACTTCATATGAAACATTTTCGAGTAAAATTCATTTTTCTACTCGACGGTAGCTATTACGCCTCCTTGCGGTGGAGGTATGAACTTCAAAATAATTTCCAGGTGTTCTCTTGTACACTTTAGTGGTAAAATTTTTTACCGCAAATCTCTACGATGAGTGGATCCTGAGATATAAGCGCTTACCTTTCTTATTTGCCCACCCTGTACAAAAATTCAACGAAATCTGAGAGATCCTGATATATCGAAACTTTTCAACAAAATTTTTTATTTTTCAATGTTACAATTTAGCATGAATATTTGTTCAACTATTGTACTATTTTTGCTTAAATAAGTTGAGTATTTTCCCGGTTATTCAGAATACAAAGTTTCATATGGTTATACATGTATTGTATAAAGTTTCGCGGTTCGATAAAAGGTTGCTACGGGCCTAAATTTCTTCGTCTTCAATTATTAGTACAGTTGAAGATGGGTTGTTGAATTTAAACGTGGTCGTACAAGCCTTGGAAACAATCCACGTCAAAGACATCCAAAAACACTCAACAACACCAGAAATCGAAATAAAATACAGAATATCGTATTGGGAAATCATCGAGTGAATGGAGGAGATATAGTAGAAGCCCTAGAAATCTATAGTATATCCAAAGTCACTTGAACTAGTCCAAAAAAATGCTTGGCCAGATGTCCCTTTGAAGTGGATACTGCCATTCGGTAAATACCGGGGTTTATTTGAAAGTATTGTTAGGTAATAAATTCACTGGCCCCAAAGAAATTTCTGGAAACTTGGACAATCCTTGTATAATCCAAATATTCTGGCTTCCTCCAAGTGACTTTGGATATACTATACCTGAACTATGTAAGCGAGTGAAGTATGAGCTTTCAAAAAATTGTGTGAAAAAACCCATTCGAATGCGACTTTGTAACATTCAAAGCGTTTTCGAAAGGATAAAGAGAATATTGTGCGTCAATTTATCACCATGGATAAGAGTTGGATCTATCACCATGATCCTGCATTAAAACAAATGGTTAAAGATTAGTGTTGGCTCCGAAACGGGTTCGTGTCCAGAAATCGGCCAAGAAGTTGGAGATCCGAAAAAAAATTTCTTGAAAAGTTGTAAAACAATAAATTCTGAAAATTATTTGGACCTTTAAGACCACCCGAAGGAAAATATTCGTTAAAAAATTATTCTTCTTCATCAGGACAAGAGCATTTTAACCATTGCTAAAATCCATGTGTTAAAGTTCAAATTATAAAAGCATCCACTGTATTCACTACCACTTCGGTAAAAAAAAATTTTCTATCAATGACAAGAAAATGATATTTTCGTCCAATTTAATTAAATATGAACAATAAATATGTTGCGGAATTTTATTTCGATTCAATACTCATCAGCAAATTACTTAAAGAAATTATTGAATAACAAGGTTTATATCTTGAACACTGAAAGGTGCGATGGAAATATAAACTCAAGTCCGAATTTAAGTCGCACATTCGAATCAATCATAATTGATGAAGGTTGTTGAATAGCTACATACTATTTCTGATATTTCCGGGAAAGCATTGAGGCCTATGGGGAAGGATTCCGAGGAAAAACATAATTTTTTTTTCAATAATCATGAATAGCATGTAGTTTGAAAGTGAAAGAATCGAGCCAAGTTCCAATAATATGAGAATGACATTAATTGAGGAAATATAATTTTGTTTTCTGCCTCCTACAAGGCCATAGCCGGGCAGGGTAATAACCAAGATAATGATCAAAATGAGGAAAGGCATAAAGACCACCGACTTAATTTCAGTTCCTTCCAAGAATTTTTGTTATTAGGTTCTCGTTATTACAAGCATAAAATATTTTATTTTCAATTGTAAAGCATTATATTCAATAAATGTTCTAGAATATATCATGATATCAGGAGTATACGACAATTCAATTCTCTTTATAAAGAATTGAATTTTTGTTTTCGAAACGTAAATGTAAGAAAAGTGTTCGCCAATTAATCTTCTTCGGCGCTATGTTTGACTTGAGTGTTATAATAGAACGAGAACTTGAGTATGTTTGTATGTTGTAGGTATATTTTCAATTCTTATCTTGGTTTTAGTGAGGAACTCATGTTTATTTGTGAAATCTATTTTTTTTTAGTTGTGAAAGTTTTTATTCTTCTGTCTTATATGAAATTTTTCAAATGAATATCTATATCTCTTTCTTTCATTGATTGAATATATTTTACTTTAATTGTAGTAATAATCGTGAGAAATATATTTATGAAAATTTTAATATTTTTTTACATGATCTAGATTTTGGGATCCTTTTTACGGTATCTTGTTCTATACGGTCGAGACGGTAGGTATTATTTAGCAGTGTCTAGGTCAAAGGCGTCACTCGAATACACAGAGATTAAGAGCTGAAATAAGGAAATTTATCACATTGAATATAAACCTTTAGTTACTACAATTGTTTATGGTAAAACCCTGTGTATTTGTCTTGATATTCATTAAAACTAATGAAGCAAAATATCGCTCTTAATTGTCAGTAATCAAATTGAAATCAATTCATTTGAATCAAAGAAAACAACGAAAGCATTCCGCAGTAAACGCTTTGAACTTCACAAATCACAATCGTTAAGAATTATCAACAATTTCTAATTGACTTTAATTGGTGAAACATGCTTACCATTCCTAATATACAATTATTTTGTGATATACTTATATATCTCAAGTAAAATCCTAGAAGGTACAATAATCAAAATATAACTAAATCAATTATCTCGTTCAAAACAACAACAAAAGTTTCCAAATTTATTTGAAGTATTAAATATAAAAAGAATAATCTATTTCCAGATACGTTCATCGTAATTTCATGAGAGAATTGGAAATTACCATGCCATCATAGAACTCATGCATTGTAAGTTGAATGAAAATTATCATTTATTGAATGTGATGCGTGCTCTTTGTAGCATAATATCCCCAATATTAATGCTATCATGCACTTTACGTACATGCGGGATAGATAGTAGATATAATTATTGATTTGTTGAACTAATAATAATAACTACCCTCTTGGTATAGTTTGTCTTTCACAAAACGAACTTTTTGCAGGATCTTAAGAGAGAAAAGAAGAGTAACAATTATTCATTTTTCTTGAGGAGATTTCTAGTGATTATATAATTAACTGAATCAAGAATTAGTGAATGCTAATATTGAATCTTAAAAAATTCGTACAATTATCTAACAGTTTTCGAGATATGATATTTAGTTTCATGGGTTTTTATATCCATGAAATCTGTCGACAAAAGTGGCCTGCCTCAAAAAGTACTAGAAGAGCGATGACAAATGGTGTATTTAGAAATAAGAATTTCATGGAGATTATGATAAAAAATTTGGGCATTATCATTGAAAAGAGGGTGGTATCGTCTTTCACCACTTTTGGATCAGTCCGTAGGGTCAAAAATAATTTAAGCTTATGCGCTAAGTACTGTCCATTCCTCCAAAATTTGAATAATTCTTCTAGCCCAAAATTCTCAAAGGTTTAAGACCGATCGAGCGCTATTGACTCACCCTGTATAGCATGTCAACTTGAAAAAGTACCAATTTCAATATATTGACCTTCATGCAAAATAAAAAAAAAACTGAAAAATCGGAAAAAATGGTAAATATGCTACCTAAACGTTGGTTCCTAGAACGATATTTTATACGGTTGGTTCCAATCAATTTGTATCAACTCTGTGAGCGTGAAATTGCAACCTCTACATTTTCGAATGAAAAAGGGGGTTGAGTGACAACTTATTTTGTAAGTAATTTGATGTCCCTTTCAAAAATGCAAAAATATCTCACAGATCATATTCAAGAGGAATGGCCACCACGCTCCCCAGACTTGACATATTTAGATTTTGTTGTTTTGCTGTTTTTGCATGGAGGCCAAGATATCAAGGGTGGAACCTTTTCAACTTGATGATAATATAAGTCGAATAAATAAACGAAAATTTAAGGATGGATCCAATTATCTAGGTAAATACTGTTTTTATATACATATAATTACGCAAATATTACGCATATTACGCATAATTACGTAAATATTTCGCGAAATAATGACCTCTGTAATTTTTATGTTTATTTTGAATAAATATTATTATTATTATTATAATATTTGTTATAACTTAAACTTTCCAAGAATTTCAATATTGTTGAAAATCAATAGATTATGGGTTGCATACCCAAAGTAGCTCATTTTAAGTTCTAAATATCAAAACTCCGAAGGAAAATTAAGATCAATGAGACCAGTGCAATTCTTTCATCTTTCCCGACATTCAGTTTAATTTATGAATCGTATCAGCAAGTTGTAGATTTAATGCTGGGACTGATGATAATAATTTTTTAATTAGGGTTGCCGATCGGCAATTGGAAAAACCAGTTGTGTGGTCCAAGATATTTTGACTGTTCCTCAGGTTATACTACAATAAATAAACAGATAAAATGAGCATTTACATCCCGCCCACTTCGATTTTTTATTGTTATTATATAAATAATGAGAGAGAATATAGTATATGTACCGTTGAAAACGCGAGTTATCTCCATGTGGAAAACAGTCGAAATCAAAACAAAGATTCATAAAAAAAGATGAAACTATGGTGAATACCAACCAATTCAAGGGCGTAGATCTTTTTTCTTGGGATATTTCGATATATTACCAATTCGATTGTTCTCATCTCATACCTACTGGCTGTTCCTGAATTGAAGTCACGAAGGAAAATGCGAGATTTTCTTGGATAATTTCAAAAATAAAATAGCCTTATTATGGATATCACATGAGGACAACTTCAAATTGGAATATATCTATGCCAATTCAAGTTGAATATCTTGTGAAGGGAATGTGCTATAAGAGAAAAAACTTTAACTTTAACACCTGTATTAAAAAAACCTTTGCGGACTCATGTAATAGGACTTTTTTTTCGAAATGATCCTGTCATTTTCATTTGTATCTCCAATTTAGGAACACTCCGTAGATATAGTCAATTCAAAACTGATGTATTCACAAATAAATTGCAATTTGAATGAAACACAATAAATTGTACAACACATCCCAAACAATTTTTCGATGCGAATTTCTCAGTTCAGTTCTTTTATAACTACAGTATGGATATTTTGTGACGAGAATGATACAAAACTCCGAAAACAACGGGTAAGTGTATACCGATGACGAATGTAAAAATCACAGATGGCAAATAAGGGGCGGTGCCGAGAAAGCGGATAGATATAGGAAAATAATAAACCTCGGACAAAGACGAGCTCGTAGTGCTATAAAAGTACTCATCATGAAAGCGATAATAAAGTCATAAACCGTAAAGGGGTTCGATTTTTTACTGACGTGTCGATTTCAAAGGAAAGTAAAATGATTATTATTGGTTCATTTTATGGAGAAATTATCGTTCTTCGTCTTTGCGAGATTCCTGAAATTTTATATTTTGAAATTCTTAGGGGGGGTAATTACCCCCAGTACCCTCTCTATTTCTACGCCCTTGAACCAATTCAGTAGATACCAAGAGAAAATTTTAACCTGATCAAATTTTCAGTATAATCCATCTGGTGCAAACATAAAAATATCATTGAGTGAATCGAGAATGAAGGACAAGGTTTCAGATATTGTTATTATGGAGGAGGAGAGAATCATTTTTATGATTATATCGCTTGAATACCTTTCAGTGTATGATAGTATACTGTAGTATAATTCTTCAAGTACGGAATGGAGACCTGATTATCTGCAATTCACAAATTAATTTTTTATTCTAGGTCAATTTTTGCATCTCAATGTTTTATACGGTATCGCTAATTTTTCATATCATCATTAGTAGCTTTATAAATAGATGATTAATTACGTACCATACTTCAATTCAACATTCCTTCACAGAAATTAGCATTCTGAGAGACTTTCGATGTCCAAGTAACTGATAATTGATTATAACATCAATTTGACAAATGATATCGACGATCCATGTGAATGCGAATATTGTGTCGTAAACAAATTGAATTTGTTTGGGTCGAAAATTCATATTAATCATATCTAATTTCGAAATTTAGTTTGGATATTCTCGAAGATATGTAAATCAATTCTGAGTGAAAGATATTTGCGAGCTTTGATAGATTCCGCAGGTTAACTTCAACTGGAATACAAGCTATCATCGAACATTTCATTTCTCAATTGAATTCAACTGAGAATATGTCATCATATAACAAACATTCTTATTGTCTAATTTTTCGATGAAAAAGAATCGTGAAATTAATTTTATCCTTTTTTTTTCTAAAATAGGTATTTTATTAATCTCATTTAGGCTAGAACAGTCCTTTCGTTGAACCATATAGAGGTATAGACTTCTAGTATTCTGAATATCATTGTTCCATACAAAAGATCATCAAAAACAAAATACATTATATACGGAGTAAATATATAGAATATTATAGAACCATTCTATGAGGAATACATCTATTCTTTATAGGTACAATGATGGAACTTTCATAACATATTTTTATCACTTGAAATTTCTTCGAGATTGGAGAAACATCCCCATTGTAGTCCCCTGATGAAGTCAAATATTATATTATTATTATTATCTCTTTTATTAATTCAATTATCATAATTTTTTTTTCGTTACTTTCCTGGAGATTGAAGTTGAATTAAGAATAATATAGGTTCAAATTATTATATCTATTAATACATAGTAATATAGCTTCAAATTATTATATCTTTTTTCTACTTAATAATTTTTGAAGAACTTTCTTAGAATTCCGATGAATGAATATCAACTAATTCACTAAATTCCGCTTATGAATATTATGAATCAATTTCTGAATGCTCTCTTCTATAAAGACCAGATATATTCAGTTTTGGCATGCTAAAATATCCAAATATGAGAATGAAAAATGTAAAGGTTCGTTGATTACATTTTTTTGTGAGCATAACACTTCACTCAATAAATCCCAAACCTTACAAATAAAAACACATTTTTTCTTAAAATATCGACTTTATTCGTCTACACAGTCACCTTCAAGAGTGATACAGGTACACAATCGCAACTTTCAATTTTTTCTCCTTTTCTTTAGATTCTAGAAAAATTCATCTTTGCTTTCGAAATAAGCTCAAACCTCGTGATATGATTTTTAGTCTTCCTTACACTAATACTAACTATCGTCCTCGTTCAAAGTTAGTAAATAACCGGAATTATGAACTTCTTCGTACTCTGGGCATTATTATCCTTCGCAAACAACGATTACTAAAACGATTATTGAAAATCCTTACCGAACTGCTCTTTCGAATTCAATTTATTAGCTATCATCTACATATTGGAAAAAAATCAGATGACACAATATACGAAAGTGATAGGATTGAAAATTTTATTATTTATTGTTTTTGTGATAAAAACTTGTATACAAAAAACTTGAAAATAAATAAATTTATCGAAAATTTGAGTAATTTTGGAGGAGGCAATAGTATATTCTGAAACAAGTTGCAGAAAGGGCTCATATTCCAACACTAATGCGAAATTCGAATTGGAACGCATGAGTGTTGGAATTGCCTTCTGCAACGAGTATTAGATGATATTCTCTCTATTTCAGTCAAGTTTTGTGAAATATTGTCGAAATTCAATGAAAAATTCAGATTATACATTCTAGTGACTTTTGTATTGTATCTTGGCAGTTGGTGTGACTGTAACTAAAAGTGACAGATTACGTAATTTGAATATGAATCGTACGTTTCAAATTTTGAAATATTCTACAATCACGCATCCAATTCGTGAATCATTTCTGACGAAGTCGATTTAAGACTACCAGAATTAAGAGAAATTGCGAATAATATGTTGCCAATCATTTCACTATATCCAAATTATATTATATTGACAATTATTGACGTTTGTTCAAATTCGATAGGATTTGAAGTCAGTATAGGTATAGACCACAAAACGAAAAATATAACTGAAAACGATGCTGTAATGAGTTCATTACAGCACTGTTTTTAGAACTGTAAAGAAGTCATTATGATACTGAAATAGAGAAAATATTTCAATGAAATATTTGGTCTAGTTACCAGTTAATAAGTCATCTTATCGATCGAGTGTTGGAAGTGTCAGGATAGGTGTTCCACAAGGTTCGGTGCTCGGGCCGATCTTATTTCTGGTATACATCAATGATTTGATGTGCAGTGTTGAAACTTATGGAGGCACCCTGTATGCCGACGATGCTTCAATTATGGTCAGAGGCGCGAACGCTGCGGAGATACGAAATCATGTGATAACAGTCTTGGAGCGCATGGCGGAGTGGTTTCAGGCCAACAAACTGAAGGTGAATGAGAGCAAAACACAACACCTCTTGCTTTCACACTCGGTACCAACATCTGAACCCATCAAGTTTCTCGGAGTCCATCTGGAAAATAGGTTAGGTTGGAAGACCAACATAGATTCTCTGATATCAAAATTATCAGTGGCAGTTTTCACAATCCGAAGAATGAAAATGTGTGCTTCAACTGTAGTAGCTCGTCAAGCGTATTTTGCCAACTTTCACGCAGTAGCCTCCCAGAGTATCCTTTTATGGGGAGCGACATCCGAGGCATTGAGGGTGTTGAGACTTCAAAAGAGAGCAGTAAGAGCACTATATGGTCTTGCACCTAGGGATAGTTGCAGGGAAACTTTTGTAACCGGAGAAATTCTGACCGTGCCATGTATGTACATTCACACCTGCCTCAAATATGTACACAAAAACATCCACCAGTTTCCCAGAAATTCAAACAGACATGCCTATAATACGCGAAACAAGGCAGCCCTGGAGACACCTTTCCATCGTCTGGCATCTACTCAGCGATTTGTTGATCACTGGGGTCCTGTATTCTACAATATGGTACCTGATCGTATAAAGGCTCTAAATGAAAAACGTTTCAGCACGGAGGTGAAGAGGGTGCTATTGAGGACGGCGATGTATGAGGTGACTGAACTTTTCGACTGTGATATTTTTGATGTTTGATATTTCATGTTTGTACAAAAATATTGTTATTTGTGAAACTGTTAAACTGTCCTTTTTGACAATTTTGATATTATTGCTATTCTCGACGTTTTCCTGTATGTTTATACTGTGAAGTAAATAAATATTATTATTATTATTATTATCAGCAGATACCAGAAGTAATTCAAAAAGCTGGATCGTAAAAAACAGATATTATGATTATTATCATTTCGAATTCGCTCAAAAATCTCTTTCCTTCCTCGTGGCAATATCTGTCAAATGGTATTGTTCAAATATCTCCTTTCATGGTTATACGTCCATAAATATTTCTAGATGGAACGACAATATGTTTGCTATTCTATACAAATATTCAATTCAATTCGAAACCACGTACGAATACGAACCAAGAGTGACGAGACGGAACAAATCTAATTAGTTTCGAACTGCGTAGCATTTCAATCTCCTCATTTCATTCTTCTTATTCCTCCATCTCTACCTAGTCAGTGGCGTACCGATCATATATGAAAATTGTCTTTAATAATAGGTATCATCGATGTGGCGTTAATAGATATTTATCAAAGATGTGCAGAGGGCATTGATTTCTACCCGCGAGTTTAAAATTGAATGAACTGGTGTTATATACAGAGTGATCCAACGAAAACATAACACCTCGATTTTCCGACTTTGAAATAAAAATGTGGAAAATCGCTCGGACCCGTCAATTTCTGAAACGAGGGAGAACAACTTTTCCGCTATTTTCATCCTTGATATTTCAACCCCCTGACGGGGGTGAGCACAACCCCTTGATTTTGAATAGGGATGAGGGGTGTTGCGATAACTATATTTCGTTTCGAGTACTTTCAGACCCTGAAATTTCGCTATTAGGGGGCTGCAGCGATTCTGGTACACCAGAGGATTCGAAAAATCATCGCTTTGAGAATCGGTCCTGGGCGAAGAAACTCAGAATTCAGTAATATTGTCTTGAGATAAGAATGATTTTTTGTCGAAATTGGCAATATATAGTGACGTGGAAGGTAATTCTTTTCAAGAAACCCACACGGTAACTGAAAAACTGAATATGTGACCGGAGAGTTCCAAGTGCATAATAATAAAATATACCCATGAAATCTGTGTAAATCTGAGATATTCTGAGATATCCGATGCTCGCGATTCCTCAAGCCAAGTTCCGGCTCGCCCTCGGAATGATTCAATCGCATCAGATTTTCATTCTAACCTTAAAAAAGTACACTATTATCCAATTCCATGACTCGTCCTATCCTTCTCCACGACTGTTGAAATTAAATAAAAGTCAGTCTAACCTAATCATTTGAGTTTCTTTTCTAATCAAAATTCTGAAATTGCACACATTCGGATGGAATTCTCCTTGCACAATGTCCCAAATATTCGAATATAATTATCAATGGAATAATAATAGCTGATTTATATGTTCACTATCCACTTATCCATATCAATATTCCTGAAGAAGCATACATAACAATGGAATAGTTGACAGACATATGGTCGCGCAATTCATCATGTCATAACAATCCGTGGAACTTGAGGGATGCCATGAAATCATTCAAAATTTGAGTTTTCTAGGAAAAAACTTTAGCTAATATCATCTGATTTTACCGAAAAATGTATACATAAACATAAACTATCTGAAAATTTGATAATAAAGTAATAATTACTTCTGTTCATCCTTCGAAATATTTCAGATTTCATATGTTAAATGAGACAACTCAAAGCCAGTCAAAGCTCTTATACGTTCAAAACAACTTAATTGTACAAAAAATACAGAATATGAGGATTTTCATATATGAAAACAACAATTTAAATATATACTGAAATTGCAGATTATAGACCATCTACTTTTGCGAAGATCTTCGAGAGGATTCTGAAGAGCCAAATAGTTAGCTTCTTGACAAAATATGATTTATTATCGCGTAGATAATACGGACTTCAAAGATACAGATCTACAAAGGATGCAATTGCTAGATTAATTACTCTTATTTCTGATGCCACAGACAATAATATCCATACCTTAGGGATATTTGTCGATCTGCAGAATTGCAGAAAGCCTTTGACACAGTAGACCAAGCAATATTAATGAAGATATTGGAGAATAGAAGGAGCTGGGGACAGGCTCATAGCTTGTTTAGTTTCATGCTTGGTCCTTGATTGTTTTTAATTTTATGTTAAAGGAATGTTTGATATTGGATAACAGGCAGATATAATTAGTTTCTCTGATGTCAGGGTTTTAGTTTTTACGGAAGATATATCAAAGATATAAGACGAAGCCAGAACATGGTTTTGGTCAGATCTTAAATTTCTTTCACAATAATAAGCTTGAAGTGAATATGGAGAAGAGATTATGTATGTACAGGGTGTGCAAATAAGCGAGGTACGCGGCTATATCTCAGGATCCACTCATCGTAGAGACTTGCGGTAAAAATTTTTAACACTTAAGTGTATAGTATATCCAAAGTCACTTGAACTAGTCCATGAAAATGCTTGGCCAGATGTCCCTTTGAAGTGGATACCGCGATCCGTTAAATACCGCTAAATACTTTGAAAGTATTGTTAGATAATAAATTCACTGACCCCAAAGGAATTTCTTGAAGCTTGGACAACCCTTGCATAATCAAAATATTCTGCTTCCTTCAAGTGACTTTGGATATACTATACAAGAAAACACACTGGAAATTGTTTCGAAGTTCATACCTCTACCGCTAGGGGGCGTAATAGCTACCGTCGAGTAGAAAAATGAATTTTACTCGGAAATGTTTCATATGAAGTTAAAGGAAAAATATCATCACTGTAATCCTTGGAAAATTCTTTATCTTTTTGAATTGTCACTTTCGATTTTACGACATCAATTAAGGGTAGGTGAAAGGGAAAAATCTGACTGATTGAAATGCCTCTAACTTCAGTTTGGCTCAACATTTTTGAGCAAATTAGATCTCGTCTTAGAGATAATATCTCGTTTATTGAGAAAAAAATATATTCATGATAAATTGGTTGATGCTGCTTTCGATAGAGGGCGCTAAGTCAGAAGTTCATTGTTTTGTTCATATATCTCCGGAATTTCAAATGTGATGATAGGATTTTTTTAACAGAAACAGAAATTCCATCAAATTCGCATGAAAAAACCTGCAGGTCGCAAAGCGATAGTTTCAGGCGTTCTGAAGTTATGGCCGAAAGAAGATATTCTTCAACTGATGCACTGCGAAAAACCAAATTGTGTCTTTAAGTTCTGACAGAAACAGAAATCCCATCAAATTTGTATGAAAAAATCAAAAGGTCGCAAAGCGATAGCTTCAGGCGTTCTGGAGTTATGGCTGAAAGAAGACACAATTTAGTTTTTCAGTGCATCAGTTAAAGAATATCTTTTTTCGGCCATAACTCCAGAACGCCTGAAGCTATCGATTTGCGACCTTTTAGTTTTTTCACACAAATTTGATGGAATTTCTGTTTCTCCCAGAACTAAAATACACAATTTGGTTTTTCGCCGTGCATCAGTTGATGAATATCTTTTTTCGGCCATAACTTCAGAACGCCTGAAACTATCGCTTTGCGACCTTGAGGTTTTTTCATGCGAATTTGATGGAATTTCTGTTTCTGTTAAAAAAATCCTATCATTACATTTGAAATTTCGGAGATATATGAACAAAACAATGAACTTCTGACTTAGCGCCCTCTATCGCAAGCAGCATTAACCAATTTATCATGAATATATTAGTTTCTCAATCAACAAGATATTATCTCTCAGACGAGATCTAATTTGCTCAAAAATATTGAGCCAAACTGAAGTTACAGGCATTTCAATCAGTCAGATTTCTCCCTTTCACCTACCCTTAATTGATGTCGTAAAATGGAAAGTGACAATTCAAAAAGATAAAGAATTTTCCAAGGATTACAGTGATGATATTTTTCCTTCAACTTCATATGAAACATTTCCGAGTAAAATTCATTTTTCTACTCGACGGTAGCTATTACGCCCCCTAGCGGTAGAGGTAAGAACTCCAAAACAATTTCCAGTGTGTTTTCTTGTAAACTTTAGTGGTAAAAATTTTTACCGCAAGTCTCTACGATGAGTGGATCCTGAGATATAGCCGCTTACCTCGCTTATTTGCCCAGCCTGTACTACAGAAGAAAATGAATTAATAAAAAAAAATTATTTAGTTGAAGAGATGATTATACTTCAATTGATCATCTCTTCAATTCCTAAATGAATTTGTGATTACAAAAATTAGTAAAAATAAATAATGAAAAGACTGTTGTTGACAAGAAATTTGGGTGTGTTTTTTAGCCAACATATTCGTGTTTCCCAGGCTTCCCCTACCAAAAATGGCTCTTCTCTACCACCGCCACTGTCTCTCCCACCTCCCACAATAACGTGAAGCGAGGCATAAATTCTCCATAAATCCGAAAATTTCATTTCGTCAATCATAGGAGTATGCATACTGCGAAATCGAATCAGTCGAATATAAACAAGGACGCATTCGAGGATCTGCGAAAATGAGCCGAATTTCCCGATACCTCGTATGTACACAACGACAGAGCGGAAACGCAAATCATTTCAGGAAATTCCGGACGAATTCAGACTCGATACGATATCTTCGAAACATCTTCAGATGGCGACAATTCACCGTAAAATGGAGAGGAAAGAATTGGATCCGGGGGAAATTGTTCAGGTTATGATGGGCCTCGGAAAATTTTGCCACTTCTTTACGTGGGTGGGACATTCTACAAGATATTCCCATAGAGAAAATTGGAAATATTTCCTGCGCAAATTGCGATGTATGCGACTCGTATGGCGAAAAAAAGACGTAAATAATTGATTTATTCGTTTTACTTTTTCTTATACTTATACTCGTACGAAACGTAGAATTATCTTGTGAATTTGTTTATGTTTTCAGATTATTCATTTGAATAGGTATCAACGAACTAAGCACACATGAATGAGAGGGTTTCTAGGAATCCAAAAAATTTGTTTTAACATTTCATTATTTACATGTGATCGAAAATAATACACTTATATAAAAAACCCTAAATACACATCTTGTCTGTAATATACATATGAGGGGTAGTAAAAAATATCCAATATTTTTGCATGAAAAACAAGACTTTCTTACCATATTTAGAATGAATGATCCGATTCATGTTCAAATATGCGACGTTTTGTTCTATAACTGGTTGCCGTTTTGAAGGTTATGCTTCTTCCATAGAAGCCCTCTTTCCTATTGGCGAAAAATTGAGACTATCGATTTTCATAAGCCTTTGCTGAAGAGATTTTTTCATCAGCAAAATTGTTCGCCATGGACAGGAACACATGGTAGTCACTTGGTACTAGGTCCGAACTATAAGGTGAATGCAGAGCCGTATCTAGGTACTATTGCGCCTGTGGCAATGAATTAGACAGCGCCCCCCATTTTACATTTTTTTTCATCCAATATATTTTCGTTAAAGTTGTAAAATAATACATAATTTTATACAGGTTGAATATGAATAGTAACTAGCGAAAAAAATTCAGGGGGGCAATCCTTGTCACAAAATAGAGGGAGATTTCATATAAACTTTTTTGTGAGTCTCCACCTGCTTAGTTACAGCCGCCTAAAGAAGGCGCCCGAAAAGTAGTTTTTAATTTGTGAAAAGTTTATAATTGTTATTTTTTGTTACATTCATTTTATATTTGTACCAGTTCTAAATGAAAATATCATTTTGACATCAGCCTATTGGATAAATTTGAGGTAGAAAATAATTCCAACCCCCACAACTCAGGCGTATTATTTGTTGATTTTTTTCTCAGCAACCGAGAATTTTAGCTGAAAATTACAAGAGATCTTATTTGTTGAGAATGGATCAGTCTAACCATGATTAATTTTCTTATTGTAAGAGAAGAATGAAGAAAGAGTTATTGCCAAACAAGTTGGTGAGGTGGCTTTTTCTATCCCTTGAAATCATAGAAGAACACAGTTTTGAATGCCTTCTCGCTCGCTCATTTTTATGAATAAAAAAATCGAAAACTACTTTTCGGGCGCTATCTTTGGAGGAATGTAAATAATGTGAAGGGGCTCAAAAAAAAATTATATGGAGGATCCGCTCATTTTTTTGACAAGGAATCACCCCCTAATTTTTTTCGCAACGATTTAAAAACACCCTGTACATATTTATTTATTTTTATTGAAATCATTGAAATACACATAAGATATAATGATAAGATATAACTCCTGAAGATCCAAAAAAAAGATCGTTATAAAATTGTATCAAAGAAGAAGAAGAAGACGCACTTCACACAAAAATAGGTGGTACCGTTTGTCGAAGGAATATCGACAAGCTTAATGAAATAGGGGTAAGCCAACATGCCGACGCGCGACCGTAATATTTATGATTAGATTATGGCACGCTTGAACATAGCCATATTCATATTATTTCTTACCTTGAATTGAAGTTTCGTTGATCTCTTGTGATTATTTTAGACTTAGTACGCATATTCTGGGAAATGCTAGCAATATTCAAAATGTTTCCACAATTATTTCGCTTAGTGCTCCAATATTTTTTTCTTTTGATATTTTTGGGCGCCCGTGGCTAGTGCCACCTTTGCCACGCCCTAGATACGGCACTGGGTGAATGCATAAGAACCTTTCAACAAAATGACCGTATCCGCTTGACGTTGTCGTAAATGATTCACTTTTCATCACTAGTCACCCAACGCATCAGAAATGGGTCGATTTGGTTACGATTCACAGATGGAAATTGAATCCATGATGTTTTTTGCGTTAACTGGTGTGGGCCTATAGATTGAGCTTCTTCTCGAGACCAATGTTCTGCAAATGGTTCCTAACGGTTTTTTGTACAATCTTTAGCTCTTTAGAAATCGATACAGTGCTTACATGACAGTCAGACTAGACAAAGTCCATGATTTTATCGACATTTTCCACCATTGGCCTTTCAGTGCGTGGTGCACCTTTGACACCGAATTTGCGGGAATGCAGTCAACGAAACAAAAATTATGCGTAATTGGCAGTTACAGTGTCATAACCTTAAACACCATATACATGTTCAGCCGTCTGGCCTGCATTTTTGTCTTTATCCCAGAAAAACTGTAACGTATAGCGTATTTTCTTTTTGCTAGGTCTATCTTTCACGCGCGTCAACTGAGTCCACTAATCACAAACCTGTCACAGAAGGGTTTTGTATAACATGCATAGAAAACCTGATGTGTCTTCTTATATCTGTAAAACTTTCAGACAAAACGGGAGTAGATACCTACTTCAGATGGCGGCGCGTACATCGTTTACATTTGACATATCTCAAGATTCTCGACTCTCGTTAACTTTGAATATAGAACAATAATATTTTATATTGAAATTTTCATAATGAATTGTGAACCTTACAATCTTGCGGAATTCAGGGACTACTGTTAACACAGGCCTGTACTAATCTAATCTATTTTAAAATTTGATCACAAATATAGCCATTATCCAGGATCATTTCAATTGATATTGACATTTTAATTTCTCCCAACTTAATTTAAATTTCTTTCAACTAATCTAGTTTGTTGTTTGTTTTGACCTGTTCTATTTTCGTAAGTAATTGCACAAGTGCATCAAAATTACCGATAATTTTGCATGACAGCGTGTTGTCATAAAAACTGGATGAGTTCATTTTTGGAGAAAGAGCCCGACACCCAAGGTGGAGGGCGCTTTCTCCAAAAATGAAAATGACCGAATGCAGTTTTTCAAAGAAAACAAGCTGGAATGCGAAATTATCCGGTCATTTTGATGCACGAGTGTAATTTGAGGGAATATTTCCCGAATAAACTGTTAGAAAACTTGTCAAACTGATGTAGAATGGAATTGCCATAGATTTGAACTCTGTAAGATGCATAGAAACTATGCATCTATGAACAGAACAATTATCGCAGGGCTGTTTTGCTTCCTACAATGCAATTATCGTAGGTAATTGCACAAGTGCATCAAAATTACCGATAATTTTGCATGACAGCGTGTTGTCATAAAAACTGCATGAGTTCATTTTCATTTTTGGAGAAAGAGCCCGACACCGAAGGTGGAGGGCTCTTTCTCCAAAAATGAAAATGACCGAATGCAGTTTTTCAAAGAAAACACGCTGGAATGCGAAATTATCCGGTAATTTTGATGCACGAGTGTAATTCGGGGGAATATTTCCCGAATAAACTGTTACATTACCTGTCAAACTGATTTAGAATGGAATTGCCATAGATTCGAACTGTGTTAGATGCATAGAAACTAAGCATCTATGAACAGAACAATTATCGCAGTGCAGTTTCGCTTCCTACAATGCAATTATCGCTGTAATTTTCGATAATTGTTCTCCAGATACATAGAATTTTTGACAGGAGGGAAATATTCGCTGTAATTTTCGATAATTGTTCTCCATATACATAGAATTTTTGACAGGAGGGAAATATTCACTGTAATTTTTTGGAATCAATTAAGCATCTATTTATCTATCTATTCTATGCTCGTGACAATCTCCTATAGTATGTCATTATATTATTTCATTGAAAATTTGGTAGGAACTGAATTGTAATTTATTGAGAAAGTTTGCAGTATCTAAAATCAGTATTTCATTTTTAAACGGCAACAGGCAGATAGCGGGAATTCGATAATTTTTAAGAACGCCTCCTTACAGCACAGCAACAGGCGGATATCTCAAAAAGTATGAAACAAAATCTAATCACTGCACACACCAATTCGAGCTTAGTTGTTATGCATATGAGAAATACTTTTGATAATCAGTCTTTGAACCACCAATCATATCGGAAATGAATAACTGTGATCTCCCTACATCCCTTCATTGACGTGTATACGTGAAGTCTTAGATCAAAAATAAGTACAGCCCTGTATATATCTAGACATCGCCGATAAATGAGATGATCGATGTTTGCTCGTGGCACCTAGTTCCAAGCAACTGTGGAGGATGGTTCTGTAGGTTGTATAAAAATTAAATATGAAAAATTCATTTTCGTTTGTATAAAGATTAAATATGAAAAAACGGTCGGATATGTTGTCAATGAAATATAAAGTTCTTCTTCCATATTCTGAACAAATTTCGAATGTTTATGATGACGCTAACATCACCATCAAATAAGGTTCCATTTCGGTGCAACAAATCTGAGTGTCGTTCAAAGATTTTTATAGAGTTTGAAGAATGATATATAAAGTAATATTTTTATACAGAGTAAATTGCTGAAATTGGTTCGTGATTGTTTTGGGAAACTGTTATTTTTCTTGTTAATTGTGTAGATGGCGAGCAGTCAAGCACATTATAAGGGATAGAGAGAGAAGAAGAGAGAGAGAGAGACAACACGAAATAACATAAAGCTTGAAACTCTTATATTGTGTCTACATGAAAAATCTCAAATCGGTTCTTTTTGCTCTTTTTTTCAGATCTCTTAAAAATTGGGTATCTAATGCAGAAAATCATTCAATTTCTAGTTGAAAATTCTATCATTCAAAAATCTACGGCATGCCTAGTGGAAACACTAGCATTCATAGACATCTCAGTTATATCGTGAATACTCAGGTGCAGAATTTTCATGTCCTGCATTTCCGAAAACATGAATAACAAAAATCATATCATATTATATTACATTAATATGACTTATCTCGGACAAACTCAAAAAGATTCTATTGTATTTTTATTTTCTTCCCATTACAAGAGGAGCAGTTTTATTATACCTATAAATGTGGAGTTTGGAAATTACACATTCCTTTATCTTAATTATTGGCGGTAATATATCGTACGATTTTATTGTTTCAGGAACCCATTTAAACAAAAATGGGTCGAGTTCATCGCCTTTGCCTTCATCAACAACACCGAAAGAAGTTACAGGTAGGTGGTTTAGAAGATTAATCTTGATGATAACACATATACAGGATGGATTTAATGAATTAATTTTTTTGGGGTTGTTTTATTTTAGATATCTCTAAATTTTTTGTTATGTCTTTTTAAATAGGAACATTACATTCAGCTGCTTAGAAAGTAATAGATAAGATCTCGGTTCAAAAAATTCAGAAGAGTACAATCGTCGGTTCAGTAGCTTTTAAGCGTCGGTTCAGTAATAATTGAATACATGTAGGCTTAGTTAATCGATCGTCTAGAGGTATGATTCGATTACCTGGCCTTTCGTCTTTTTCTCCGTGACTGTTGGATTTGCAATAATTAAACTCTTTTGAATTATTTACATCTATTTACAAAGCCACACTCATACAGTACAAACCCAGTCTTGAGAAGATCCTAATTACGTCTTAATTAACAAGTTTCTTTCTACGGTACTGAATTTCGTCTTTAACCCTAGTTTAATTACTCGAAACGTCTTCGATTATCACGTTTTCGTCGTACTTCAAGTTTTCGGTCGTCTCGTCTTTAACTTGTTCGCAACTCGTCTTAATCTAGTCCGCTAAACGTCTTTACGTCGTACGTCTTAAGTTGACCGATCGAACTTGTTCTGTCTCTCGTCTTAGACTTAAGTTAAACTGTACCGTCTGTACCCGTCTTCGGTTTAATCCGAGGTTTAATCTGAACTGTACCCGTCTTCGGCTTAATTTCAACTGTACCGTCTGTACCCGTCTTAGGTTTAATTTGAACTGTGCTCTCTGCCGATTGGAACTACCCTCTCTCAAATATAGACCTCTCTCGGTTTGACCACACCCTTAGGGGAAGGTACCATCCCCCTAGTCCAATAAGGGCTTTTGCCGTGCCGCCCTCAAAGATCTTCGCGGATTCCTGGAAATCGAATATTCTAGAAGGACTAGAACCTGAGAAACAGATGTAACACATCTGGCACGACCGTGTTGTCTTCGAACCTTACCAACCCCCCAATAAATATCTTCAAGATTTACAACTCTTGACATATCTTCGACACCTCGAAGAATAAATAAAATAAATACATTATGTACAATAACAATTCGTTCCCTGTAAATTCATTGAATTTGTCATGCCCTTGGCACTTGAAGAGACTAATAGGTCTCCAAGCATCCGGTTGACCATCTCAATTATTTACAGGGAACAATAAACTGGATCCTACATACATTTACCTAATTACATTGAACACAACATTTGTTTTGAATATAAAGTTCTCAGAAAACATTCAGCTTTTAAAAATTTCCCTATACCTATAGACTTATGAGGTAAGGTAAGGTATTTTTGCTGAAGGTTCTAACTGTAGTCGACCATCATGTAGATATTCCATCGTCTTCATATCGATCTTCTGTAGTTTCAATGTCGAATGAAACGCAGAATATTCACACAAAATGATAGCACAATTATATAGCAAATGAAGTATGACCTAAGAACGATCTTCCTGATTTTGTCATAGGCAATTGCAAGAGTCATAATGATTGTTATTCAAATTTGCCGTATTCATTCGATTTTTTTGATTTGGCTTTCCCACTTGGATTATATGCAATATATTCCCATGATTGTTAAAAATTTAAAAACGTGAGAATATTTATCAATCGTTGATATTGATTTCATTGGTAAACTAGAAGAAAGTACACAGTCTGGAAACTATGCTGAAAATAGAGTCAGGGCAATAATAACATGAGCAGACCATATAGGTAATCATAATATTATCAAAGCCATACCCGTTTTCAATCGCATAAAAGTAGGTACCTAAGTCTTGAAATTTATGAGAATTGAATTTGTTTCAATTCCATCCATTCATATTACCGCCGCTGAAATGTATGGATCAAGTCCTCGAATACGTTAAAACAATACATCATGAATCAATTCTTAATAAAAAGAAACGAATTTCCAAAACGCTGATATTTTTGTAGTTCATTTAAGACGGAATTTGGACTAAGAGAGATATCAAACAACTTTAAAATATCTAGATTGGACCGACAGGAAGATCTTTCAAGAAAAGGATAAAGGAACAACAGAAGATTTATACATCTGATAGTTCAACTTATGCAAATCATTTAAAAGAATTAGACTACACCTTAAATCACAACTTTGGAATCCTCCATTCAGAAAATAAGAGCATAAAATTGGCACTCTTAGAATTCCTAGAAATAAACAGCTATAATAGCCAAAATATTCTTTTGAGAGCTATTAGAGAAAATAATTAAAGCTAAACTTGAGGAACACTTCAAATATTTCATTCCCAAATACCAATTTGGTTTCCGCAGAAAGAAAGCAACAGTTCACCCCCTCACAATTTTCTTCTCAAATCTACAAAATGCACAATTAAACAATAGGAAAACTGCAGCAGTATGTATGGACACTAATAAAGCATTTGACAGCATGTGGATAAAGGGTTTACTATACAAATTGTTCAAGAAAGACACACCATCATATCTTATCCATATAATAGGTTCATACCTAAAGCATAGAAGATTGAAAATAAAAATTGGCGACTCAGAATCTAACTTCTTCACTCCCATGCGGGGTACACCTCAAGGATCCCCACTCTCTCCTCTTCTATATAACATATATTGCAGTGACATTCCCACAATCCATAATACCCAACAATATATACTACAATATGCAGATGACACTTTAGCAATTTCACATGGGAAAACATTGAAAGACTGCATGAAAAATCTTCAAGAGCATGTTAATAACATCACATCATGGTTTTCAAAGTGGAGATTGAAGGCCAATCCAGAAAAATCACAGTTAATCATATTCAACCACAACATAAATCACCAATCTCCAACTATTGCAATAAACAATAAAATAGTAAAACCAACACCATCAATAAAATACCTGGGAATTCAAATTGACAGCAAAGCCAGCCTGAAGCTTCATGCGAACAACATAAAGAAGAAAATGATAGCTAGAGCTAAACACTTTAGATGTTTGACCTACAACAATCAAGGAATTGACATGAAAACAGCAACGATCATTTACAAGTCTATATGTCGACCAATAATTGAGTATGGACATCCCCTATATGCGAACTGCAGGGAGTCGGTGATCAAAATTCTAGAGGTTGCTGAAACAACATCCCTTCGAGCACAGGTTACGCACAGGTAGTTAATTTTAGAATTAAAAACCTCTGTAACTCACCATGTTTATTTATGTTGAATAAACATTATTATTATTATTATTATTATTATTATTAATAACCAAAATGAGACATCCAAACAACCGACTGCACAATCCCCCAAATCACCTTTTATATAGCAGAACCAAGGTAGAACCCATTGGAGGGCGCATTGAGAAACTCAACAATAAATTCATACATAGGCTAGAAGAATTGGACGATATAAGTGATCTCATGCACGACGAACCAGCAGATAACCCACGCAGAAAATTTCCAACTTGCACTTTACTCCAAAAATTAAGAAGTTACATAAATTCCTAAAGTACTTATGTTTTTTTTTTTTTTTGTAGATATTTAGAAATGTATTTCAACCCAATATGGGCGGAAGGACTTTGGTCGATGGCCTGTTGATAACATAACAATAAAGATCAGTTATTATTATTATTCTTTTGAACGAACAAACAGATGTAAACTCATCTCCTGTATTGAATTTCTTTCGATAGTTTGAAAATCCCAGGCGGCAAACTGTCCAATATAACTCTGAAGTTTATGATACCCTATTGAATATTTTTCTACCAATTTTGAATTTTTGTTCCTATATAAGTTTCCGAAAAATTTTGTACTCGTATAAGTCAAAAATGTTGCCTGATGAAGCCACAGTGTGGAGAATCAATTGTTGCTAACAATCAAATAATCCAGTGGAAATTATTTTGTGTAATTTTATTTATAATGAATTTCCGCCATGTAAGGACCGAATCCATTTTATAACTTCAAAATCTGTTTTCATGGCCGTTTATGATTTTCACAATAAAATTTTCGAAATTCACCTACAGAAAAATTGTACATGAGAGACTCGTATCAAAAATTTCAATAATTCCTTCCCATAATTACGACTAATGAAAAGTTATAGGTAACAAAATATCCCTAGAGTTCTTGACCAGTATTTTGAATTACTTTAATTTTTTTCATTCTGGCATTGTAATTCAATTCGGAATATCAGAACGAAAATCCTCACTATCTCTCAAAACAAATCCAAATATCCCTCAAGGTCCAGGGTTCTCAATCCTATTCGAATTCTGTATTCGTTTCTTAGCTCAAAGGGAAAGAACCGCAAGCATGAGATAGCAGAAAATTTAAGGTCAAAGCTTATGGGATGGAGAAAGGGGGGTGCGAAGCGAGAAGAATAGCCGCAATCTAGAACCCAGATTTATAGGAGTCGCTAAATGGTGAATGCGCCGGGCGAATAAATTTCAATGTAGAACACAAATGGATTTAGCGATGTGTGTTACGCACATAGCAGAAGGGATGGGAATGTTTTATTTTAATTTGTGGATTCGTCAACATGTTGTTTATAGACTTATAGAGTCAAACGTTTGTTATTGTTATACTGAATAAAAGAAATAATTTCATTCTACCTATTCCATTCAGTGAATAAACTGCAAATTTCACACTTATCTTCACATCACTTTACAATCTTTTCATTTCCTTGGGATCATTTGTAGCGAGATCCGATTGAAATTTTCAAAAATTGATATTTCCGAAACTATACAGGGTGTCCCGGGAAGAATGCGACAAACGAATACCATAAATTAAGGTCATCATGGAGGACCCATATCAAGATTATTATTATTATTATTATTATTGTTTCAATAAGAGTAGAGGTACAAATACCTATAATCTCAAACTCAAAAAAAAAAATAACATTCGGAAACTAAATATAACTCAAAACAAAAATTATGGTTTACAATGAGAAAAAAATTAGGACGTATTATTCTCGAGGTTGGGTAATCCATCGGTCATATCCATTCTTGAAGGCGTTGGTGGAGGTTGCATCCTCAAGATCACTCGGTAGACTGTTCCATAAGTGGAACACCCTATTTGTGAGGAACTGCTGTCTCTGAGGCGTGCGGAACTGTTCTCTCCTAAGCTTAAGTGAATGGCCCCTAAGGTGATTGTGGTTTCTGGAAAACAAGCGACGGATATCGTCGCCAAAATGATTGCAAAGGGCTTTGAAGGTAAAAATGATATCGCCTCTTGTTCTCCTGTCTTCAAAGTTTGGCAAATTGAAGAGTTGCAGTCTTTCTTCATAAGAAGATGTTTCAATCGCCTGAGTGCCTTCGTTTGGGATATACAGGGTGATGTTCATCAACGGGTGTCGTAACTGCAAAAGTCGGATGTGTGCACCGGGCCTAAGATATCTTGACTTTATCGGTAGAATTATTTCGAAAATTGAAGTTGTTTCACCCTTCACGAATGTCTCACCTAAATTTTCCTCAAATTATTTAAGAAAACTTTTAATCAACAAACTGGATAAAGAATAGAACAAAAACAGCAAATAAATTGAAAATATTTGATCTTGAAAACAATGAATCCAAAATTGAATATTTTCAGTTCAGCAGATATTGTTCAAAATGATATTCCTCCATTTTAATACATTTTTGAGCTCGTTGATATGATCTAGTTGTTTCACAGATTTCGCTATCTTATTCGGTTGAATCGGTTGTACTTCTTTCATGAGGGAATGTTTATTGGTCACCCTGTATGACAGTAGCAAGCTGAGTTTTAGAATGTTCATTATGAATTAATTCGTTGTGATTACGAAAACAAAAAAAAATATGATATTGACGTACAGAGTGATCCAATATTCACGAAAATAGAAAAAGTCTGAAATTTTGTTAGTCCGGATCTGATTTATTCGATTTCAGAAATATTGAAGGAATGCGATAGTAAAGGGCGACAAAACTTCAAAAATTGAAATTATGCGGTGGATTTGTTAAAGAGTTATTGAACTAAAAATATTTCACTCATAAGGGAATGTTTATTGGTCACCCTGTATGACCGTGCCAAGTAGAGTTTCAGAATTTTTATAATGAATTGTTCTTTTTTGGTTCCGAAAACAGAAAAAAATCATAATGTTCACGTACAGGGTGATCCAATATTCACGAAAATAGGGAAAGTCTGAAATTTTCCTAGTCCGGATCTGATTTACTCGAATTCAGAAATATTGAAGGAAGGCGATAGGGAAGGGTGACAAAACTTCAAAATTTGAAATTATTCGGTCTATTAGTTAAAGAGTTATTGAACTGTAAAATTTCACTCATAAGAAAAACATCACCCTGCATATCCCAAACTTTAAATCGGACATATGTTCCCATGATGTTTTTCTGTTAAAATTACAGGATCTTTTATATGGCGAAGTTTTTGGGTGAACTAATAAATCACCCTGTACGAATGCAAAATACCAACTTGGTCGGAACTATTTCCAATGAAATATTGAATTTTTTCGATATTCTGCTCGATTTTGATAAACACGAAATAATACAATATTCTTCTTGAATCTTATCTGGATCTGGTAATGCGAGAAACTCCAAATTTTGCTTATACTGAAAATTTGAAATAATTAATTGACATCTGAATGCAAAATTTCATTTCTATCAAATTTGCGGTTTCTTATTATCAGAAAAGAGCATTTCAAATGATCATATTTTACGAAACATTTATTGAAAAGTTTCTAGGTATTTCCGTTCGAGACTTATCATGTTTATGCAAAGATGTACAGAATCAAATTTGACGATGGATTGTCATCATTTAGGTATCATTTGAGACCATTTCCGGCTCAAAATTCGAAAATAACAAATATTGTGACGAAGTGATTGAACGATCTGTTCAGAGACGAGCGCTCAAACTCGATCTCCAACTCTTTTGAAGTAGTTTGGAAACCAAATGAAAATAATTACAATTGAATCGTAAAATGTAAAAAATATTTTTTATGAAGGTACTCAATTTATTATAGCTACTATAATTACAAAACACAGTGAAATTGCTCATTGAAAGTCAATAACACATATTTTTCATTTACCTGTATGCATTAATTTCTCAGGATAAGCTGCACATTCCATGCCAATGAATAATCCAATATTCAGAACGTTTTTTCAAGACACGTCTTTAGGATTCGTCACGAAATTTTGTGTATTCTGTCGATAGTAAAAAATTACCTTTAAATGGCAATATCTGACAAAAAGAGACTCTCCTGTGAAAGACATATAAGTATACACAAAAATCACATGGAATCGAAGAAATGGTGAAAGAGTTATTTAAAAAACAAAAATCGGAAGGTTTTAGGGAAATAGATACCCGAAGCCTTGAAAAAATTGCAGGTTCATTGAGTTGGATCTCACACGGTTTGTCCTTGAGGATTCCCCCCCTATTTTGCTTAGTAAAAAAAAAAGTTTTGGGACTAAAACATAATCGGTTGTTATTTGATAATGTAGTGACTCGGTTTGCTCAGAGATGGCGCCATGGTAGTAATGCGCCACACAACATCGGCCTCGGCGTATTTAAAGGGGTCACCCTATGGTGTGGGAAGGTGTGTCGTAGGGAGAGATCGCTGGATAGCCTAACTGATGAGTCCACCAGCTATCTCGGGACGTAACACCATACGCCCAGGAGAGGGCGCACATGAATCTTGGCTCGAGAAAGACTCGCCAACATAAGAAAGATTCATTCTTTGATCAGAAATAATGAAGTTATGATGTTATTATCGTCTTCTCTTCTATTCCCTTTAACTCCTTTCTGAGTGCTCATTGATCTAACAAATCGTTCTAGAATTTCATCACAATGTTTGTAATTTTCGAATTTTGAGCTGGGCAAAATAATATTTGACTCACTGGTGATGAATCCGTGAAAAAAATTCAAATGTGTCCAGCCGTCCAACGTAAACACGATAAACCTCGAACTTGAAGAGAGTAAATCGAAATATCCAGAGTTGGTTCAGATCTTGAATGTCGAGGTTGAGTTCGTCAAATATCGAGAATGAAATAACCAATATTTCCGTGATTTTGGTTGTGGATGAAAAATATAAATTTCATGCCTCATACAAAATTTCAGGCTGATTACATTATCAGAATCTTATAGAATTCATGAAGAATATTGTAATACCCAATATTTTCAGTATGACAGGTTAGATGGCATTGTTATTTTCTATGTGTATATTGAATAACGAATAATTTCTTGTGGATATCATAGAAAATTCAACAAGCATATTCGAAAAGAAATAATACCTTATTTTGTATGTGTCTGTATATTCAGTAAAAAATGCGTCAAACTCCGGGGCTTATTCTGTATGAAAAAATCATATCAATTTGCTATAGGTAAGGTATTATTGTTCGCAAATATGTCGTATTCTGAAATACGAGTTGTTGAAATTCCTCCTAAAAACTGACTATTTCTATTGATGTTTGGGTTCATTTGAAATTTTGATTGATAAATCTAACTAAAAAGTTTTGTTCAATACTATTTAGTATGAACCGTGTAACTAGAGCCATCTATGAGAGTCAGATATAAAAACAAATCCATGGTATGTATCAGCTTCCAAAACATATTCGTGAACAAAGATTTGATCAGTCTTTCAGAAACTAGGGAGTGAATATTCAAAAAATGAATTATTTTCGAATGAAGTAAAAGTTATTTAAAATAATTCAACCCTCACCTGTCAGTTTCATCAACGACCCATGTCTCACATTATACTTCTTTCTCAAGTTTCGTCAAGTTTGAATTTCGTCAGAGTAAAGTTTTCCTGGGAAACTTCGTAGGACATTTTGGCAACATTGATGCTCAAACATCTTTCCACTTTGAGGAATTGATGGAATAGTCCAAATAGTTATCTATTTGTTCATAATGTGGGTTTGATAAATATTATTCTACTACCTACTAATTTCAAGCATGAGAATTGAATATTTGCCGAATGTCCAAGTTCCTGATTAGAAGATTTTTATCGTGTGTTATCCATGATATTCATTAAATTTTTTCCACAAATCTAAAATGAGCATACGAAATAAGGCTCTCTAAAAAGAATAAATATCAGATATCTCACAAACTGGTAGTGGTTGTCTTTTTATATTTGCAGAAACAAAAACTGGTCAATACTTTTGAGTGTCTTCAATAACAGGAAACCTATCAACAACTGACTTTTCTACCATTTAACGATCAAAACAGAAAGACATGTCAACACAAGAAGGTATAATTTTGAGATCAGAAAAAGTTTTCTGAAAGTTTTAGTTATTTTTTTCAATACCTATATTTTGAGTTAATATGGAACTTTGATTCACAATGAACTATAAGAAGTCTGTTCTTTGTGGAGAAACCAGCCAATTGTGTGAAATATTGTTTCAATGATATATGTTTTCATTTCCCTTCTTATACTCATGTTAGGGACAAAATTCGCTTACTGAAAATGACGTACGCTCCCTCTATCTATGTTGAATAACTTTGGAATAGGACAGAACAACTTTTTTATGAAAAAAAGTTCATTTTGACATATATCCTTGGTTTTCGATATACAATGTGTTAAAGTTTGATAAAAAAAAATCGCGTTTTTATATTTATATATATTTATATTCATTGTTCTAAATTTTGGGTAATGCAAGTTTAGATAATGTTTGATTCGAATTACATTAGTGTCTTCTACCAAAATTATCCAGTGGCCTAGATATAGGGTTGTGATGGTTCTTTTCCCATTGAAAATTAAGATCACTGTCTTTTTTTTGAGAAAATCATTTCATTTCTGAAATCAACAGGGTTCCACAGAAATATAAAAAGGTCTCTCGAATTTTTTTCATAGAATTATTTCGAAATGATCGAGTACAAAGCAAACACTATCCACGAAAATCTACAAAATTAATTCATATTTTCCAATTAGTGATGAATGGAAGTACAAAGATTGACTCAGTTTATTGTAATGCTTTCAGATGGCATTAAATTGAACATATGGGAATGAACACTCATCAGACACTAAAACAATAAAAAAATATTCACGAGTTTGAGTTTAGTAAAATATTGGGGGGTGTTTTTTCGATGTTCTCTTCAATTTTTCATGGTTCTGTTTATGCGATCCTTGCTTCAAGCAATTATTTTACATTCAAATGAATATTTTTATCTAGATTCTAGGATTATTTAATGAGAATGATAAAAATTAAAATAGTTTTAATGGCAACAGTGCGTATTAATTTTTTACTTTTCTAATTCAATTTGTATTCAGTAGATTATGCCATTTAATTATGAAAGGATACACGCTTGGACAACATTCCGAAATTGTTGAATTGTTTCATCAAAATTCAAGAAGATATTTCAACAGTGTGCCTAGAATTGCCCCAAAACATAATTGTAAAAGAAATGCCACTCTGGAAGAGCAGAAATAGGCAATCCTAGCTGACAAATGAGTTGGGGGTTTATTCATATGTCTAATATGAATATTGTTCCACTCAACTTCCTTTTGATTCCCTCAATATGCTCCTTCCAGTTTAATTTGGAGTCTAGTAGAACACCGAGAAATCTCAGTGATGATAAGCCATCTGTCTTCGAAAAGGACATTATCTGGGCATCTGCTATTAATATTCGAAACATATCAAATATACTAGCATAACTATATTGTCTGGTTTTATTTTCTCCAGAATATTCTTCGAAACGAAAATAAATGCCGCTGAAACTTATTTCCATTAGAATGAAAATGAATTTCTTTTAAACGCTAGAATTTATCTGTCTCAAAGAAGTCTAAAACAGAATCCATTTAAATTATGCCTTTGTATATACCATTGTATTCCTCCTAGTGGAAAAATGAAGTTAAACCGAATGCGAAATTATTTTCTCCGGTGCCTATTCTACCGTGAAATTCATATTGTACTCGACAAATTGAAATCCCGAAATATAGAGATAAGAATAAAATGAACGATCGACCTTCATTGCCTTACACTGAATATTAGATTTTTTTTCTGGATTCTAGATGTTCCGAGACGTGAATAATGAAAATTTCAAAGTAGGATAGAATATTATTATTTTCTTGTAATGCATTCAGTGTGTGAATATCTCGTCTATTTCATACAAACATATACAAGTAGATAAGATGTATGAGCTAAAAAAGTGATAAGCGATCAAGTGATACTATTAGGTGTAGTAGAAAGAAATCCATTGTTTTTCTAATATATGGCTTTAGTTATGTGTAACTCGCATTGTATGAGAGTCCGATCGAGTTCAACTAGATGGCGTTAGAAAGATGAGATTTCGTACTATAATAATATTCATTTGCACACGACGAAATATATATAAATGTACAAACATTCATCATCAAAAATTTACATGGTTCGTCAAATATAGAAAGAAAAGCTAAGCTAGTCAAATATATACAAAACTAAATATAAAAAACATTTACATGTATAAGAATATACACAGAAAAAAAGCACATAATCAAACGAACCCACAGTTCAAAATTTAATATAATTCAAAATCACTCAACCTATATATCTTTTTTCCAAAAGTGATATCTTACTATTTTGTGGAAAATGGTGGGACTTTCTTGAAAGATTCTGGAAGTTCATTATACAGTTTGATACATGTGTGGTTTGGGCCCTGTTGGCTTTTTCCTATTCTGGCTGATGATATGGCAAATGCATTTTTCCGACGCGTGTTGTAATCATGAAAATCTGAGTTTTTTTTGAAATTTTACCTCTGCTGATGGAGAAAGTTGAGACAGGTGAGTACGTGTATAAAAACTTTAATGACAGTTTGGTGATCAGTTGACTCTGTTCAATTTTGCTCGTCAAAGATGGACAGGTGGCTTGCATTTTCTGATTCTATAACAGCCAACCATGCGCAATTTCCATTTCGTCGATTTCGTTCTGGTGATTTCGATGTCAAAGGTTCACCACGCACTGAAACACCAATTGTCAAAATGTCGATAAAATCATGGACATTCCGATCCTCATGGCAGCACTGTTTCGATTGATCAAGAGCTAAATATTGCACAAAAAACCGTTTGAAACCATTTGAATAAGGATAGTCTCAAGGAGAAGGTTGATGGCACCACACGAGTTGAAGCGAAAAAACCTCATGAACCGAATTTCCAATCTGGGCATCGCTGCGGGATCGCAACAAAATCGACCCATTTTTGAAGCGGTTGGAGATGAAAAGTGGTTCAATTACAACAACGTCAAGCGAAAACGGACGTGGTCAAAACGCGGTGAGTCGACGGAAACGGCCAGGAAGGTTCCTGTGTGTTAACAGTTCTATCAACAATTGAATCATTTGAAGGAAGCAATCGCCCAAAAGCGGCCAGTTTTGGCTAATAGGAGAGGAATTGTGTTTCATCAGAATAACGCCAGGTCAAACATATTGTTGCGTCAAGTGAATTTCACGCAAACTGAATATTCTTTCTGTATATTCAGAAATTTAGGTCGAAAAACCAACCCCAGCAGGTACAGCGAGGGCTAAAAATAGAACAAGAGCATTGGCGCCACGTTGGCGTTACATATGGTCATCCTGAAGCCACATCTTAGGGCAAGAAACGAAGACGTGGACCAATCAGGGACTTGGATTGCGCTTTGGTATGCAGAATCCAAGGCGACGATTAACATCCCCAGGAAATTGGGGTACCATATACCAGTACGCTCGTAGCTGTTACCTTGTAAACATATAATTTGTACAGCCAAATTCAATATATTAGTTAAGAAATCCGGTGTTTCATTATCCCAATTTAATAGAATTACAATTGATCGATTCAACAAACACACATATCGATAGTGACTCGCCAAGCTTGGTTGGGAGGTTCTTAAGCATCCTCCTTCTAGTCCAGACCTGGTACCTAGTGATTACCAAGTGTTCCTATCCATGGCGAACAATTTTGCTGGTGAAAAATTTGCTTCAACAGAGGCTTGTGAAAATTTACTGTCTCAATTTTTTGCCAATAAGGGCCAGGGCTTCAAAATGGCAACGCGTTGTCGAATAAAAAGGCGCATATTTGACCTGAATCGGATCATTGTAGCTATGGTAATTAAACCATTGTTTTTCATGCAGAAGTAATGGATTTTTTTTTTTCTACACCTTATATCAAAACTAATAATTTGATCGAATCCTGCATTAGGATTTATCCGAGCCCTCACGGACTTTGGCGGCTCTGAAACATGAAGTACAGGTAGCTTGGGATAGTATCCCTCAAGAAGAAATAGACCATCTTATTGCATCAATGCAGAGACGTATTGGGGTCATTGGGGAGTGTATAGATAATCGCGGTGGACAAACATATTATTAACAAATTTATAACAAAAATTGTAATCTCTTCGTTTTTTCTCCAATTTTCAATCATTTACTCCTTGTATACTATCTATGTTTTACCAAAAAAAATTTGGAATTTATCATTTCCTTCTGTGTGTTGCAGTTTCTTTGTCAATTAGTATATATATATAACGAATAATATTTTCAATTTCTATAACATCAAAGGGCTGCATCATTTTGAAAAATTCAATGACATTTCACTGAGCTTGATTTTTATTCTTTTTTTTGGCGAACATCCAAGAACTTTACTATGGAAATGATCACAATATGACAGGAGGCAAAACACCACAACGATTATACCACGTCGTCAAGGGTATATTCACTTATCAATAAGCCATAACTATGGAAAATTCACAGATTCTATTGGTTCATCTGAACATGAGATATATAATTAGTTATAATATCACAAGAGCATGGACAATATTCGATTATGAACTGATTCACGAGACGTAGTTCGCGAAATATCACGAGAGCGCAGCTCGAGTGAAGAGGTTCTTGTAATCGGAAAATATTGTCTATGCTCGAGTTGGTATTCGTTACGATTATACAGGGTGTATCCTTTTAAAACGGCCTAACTTCAAGGGGAGATTATACAAGTGATTTGCAACAAAAAATGTCATATAACACATGGTCGAAATGTTGGCGGTTATTCTTCAATTTAACATTTCCTGATTTCACGGAATTTATCACTTTTTTCCATAAAACCAATTTTATCTGATTCATTTCAGCATCCTCACCAAATTCGATCATATAAAACTATTAATGATGTAAGGGGATTTTGCATTAATAACTAACACGAGGTTTGAAATAAATGTATTCTCCAAAGTCTTACATTATCATAAAGGGTTAGTGCGGTTTTACAAATTGAAACAAAATAAACAGGTAAGCGGTATGTCCATGAGAGTTTCTTTGAGGTGGCAGTAAACCGTATGTGAAAAGTTCCACTGGGGATGCACTTGATGATGAACTTTAGACTCGGACCTAAAGCACTAGGTCTGTACGATGGCGACGGTGACGTGTTACAATAGTTCCATTGGGGATGCACTTGATAACCGAAAGATTAATTATATTACCAGATAGCTCTAGAGGTTCCCGTTGCAGGATGCCTCTGTGTTGTAACTGTGTTGTAATTGAAAACTTTTTTAGGCGCGTTGAGCACTTCTTGGGTGAAGAAAATCATGGAACCGAAAGCACTCCACTCGTGTCAATTTGTTCATAAATTCATTTTATACACTGTGTCTGTATCCGTAAACTATGGAAGAAAATTCATTTTTAGCAGACCATTTTAAGAAACAATCCTGAAACACATCGATTTTTTATTTTAATTTACCGTATTTTAAAATAATAATCTAATATACAGGGTGAATTACTTTCGAGTAATGACGTTGTTACGTGGTTTGCTTGAAGGACCACCCTTTGCTAGGGATTGAAATGATACGAGGTTTGAACTTTACATATGTGGTGAGCGAGCGTGAAATCGTAACTCAACTACGTGTCTACGTGACTGCAACTATGCAACTATGATCTTAGGATCTACTTTTTCTTAGTACCGCTCGTACATGCAATGTTGCCACTGTTGCCATTTCATGATAAAAATGAATTCCTTGAATTCTCGTAATTATTGTAAATGAATTGAACAGACGTCAGCGTCTTTTTTTTTAATGGAACACCCCCATTTTGTCTCAATTTTCCGATTACTCTGGCTGAGCAGATTCCAAAAATGTATCACATGTTGATTCCAATTGGCACAGGGTGGACAAAAATTACAATAGTTTTGTGGGTGCTCATAAAGTAACGCGTAACATTCTTTATTAGTCAAATTAACAAAATTATCAAAAATACGGCAATTGGTTTGAATATAACACCCTGTAGTTTGTTACATTTTAAGATTAATAAAAATGTATAAAAATAAGAAATAATTTCTTTCATATTCTGTCTGCTAGACCACAAGTACCAAACATGTTTGGAAACAGGTCATTTTTATTAATCTAAAATTGTATTTTTGTCCACCCTGTACCACTTTTAGTGATCTTTTGAAATTCAGAGTAGACGCTGGTGATAAATATAAATACAGAAATAGAAAGAAACGGAATACTGATGTCGCCTACGACAATCATGGAAGCCTTATCGTTTTTAAATAATTTTCATTTTGCCCCTCCTGAGAAAAATTTCTGCGGGCGCCTATGCTAGGCTTTCGAACGACATATCAAGTTTTGTGCTAGCTACTTTCCTTCTGCTGTAATATCATGGATAACGTGATGAAAATAAGAAAGACTAAAATACTAAACTTTCCTTTGCCCTATTTCAGAGCTTCTTTCGATTGGATAGTGAGATTATTCTCATGGAAATTATTAATTTCTACTAAACTTAATATCTCATACAATACAAACAGGTATTTTAAAAAGATAACCAAATTTGATTATTGAATAAAAAAAATATGAACGGAACAGATGAAAACATTAAAATAATTGTTCAAAAGGTCCTCTTCTTTGTTCAATACATTTTCCACATCTTTGTCTTGTTGAATCCTTCACTCATCGAAATTTACTACGTTTTTGATGCATTCGTTCACACAAGTGGACTCTTTCAATGAATCTTCTTGAGTCTGAACGCGAATTTTGTACACTTTATCTTTAAAGTGTTCCATACATAAAAATCTAAAGGGTCAGATTGGGGCTCCTGGGTGGTTCATTAATTCCGCTACATTCCGACTATTATGGGCCGGGCAGCCATCCATCTGAAACCAAACATTTTGTCTGGTAGCCAGGGGTATTTGGTCTAATATGCCTGGTAGGTTCACTATAAAAATATTTTTGAATTGCAGAATTAAGACGATCTGCAAAAATTACTTGACCAAAAAGTTCGCCCCTCATCAGTCCCAAACATAATACGTTTACCCTAAACTCATGTTGGAAATGGGTAACAATTAACTAGAATTTAATTAATTTATTTATGAAACATTGAGTTTAATTGAAATAATTATTTCCATGTGAATTATTTCAATATCCAATCATAAGCAGCTCCGAAATAGAGCAAAGGAAAGTTTGTGTATTTTTGTCTTTTTCATTGTCATCACGTTAGCCATGATATTACAGCAGAAGGAAAGTAGCTAGCACAAAACTTAATATGTCATTCGAAAGCCTGCAAAATGGAGAAGTTTTTACTGCAAAGAAAACGTATTCTCATTTATAGTCTTCCATTCATAAAACGATTGGAAATATACGACTTATTTCGCTCTCTTCAGAATATTTGTATTCACCACTTCACCATACTCGTCAGTAAAACTCTTTTACCACTCATGGCAAATTTAATGCTCTTTCGGAATATATGATCAAATTCGATGAGGACGCAGAAATGAATAAGATTTAATTGGTTTTATGAAAAAAAAATGATAAATTCCGTGAAATCGAAAAAATGTTAAATCGAAGAATAACCACCAACATTTCGACCATGTGTTATATGACATTTTTTGTTGCAAATCACTTGTATAATCTCCCCTTGAAGTTAGGCCGTTTTGAAAGTGTACACCCTGTATAACGAATAATTTCAATAACTAAAGCCAGCACTGCATTTCTATAATTCAATAACATTTCACTGAACTTGACTTCTATTTTTTTGGCGATCGTCCAAGAATGTTACAATGGAAATGATCACAATATGGCAGGAGGTGAAACACCAAAATTATCATTTCACGTCGTCAAGGGTATCTTCACTTATCAATACGCCGTAACTATGGGAAAATCACGGATTTTATTGGTTTATTTAGACATGAGTTATAAAATTGTTATTATTGTGAATTACATCGAACGCTTACTGAATAAGCGCTAAAAAGGTTCATTTCTGGAATTTTTCTCATTTCAACTTACCAGTTCAATTCTACAGGGTGGCCACTTTTCAATGGGATTGTATTGGTAACTTCTAAACCATAAGGGTTAGAAGGTCGGTCAAATGGAGAAAAAGTTGCATTCATAGAAGCATTGTCAAGCAGTTCAAACAAATCGAGATTATCAGGGCCGGTTATTGAGATATCATAAGAAAAGTAAACTCTGTCATTTTGATTTTTCTTTTTTTCCCACTTTATTTCAAATATAATCAAATAATGTTACAGGAATTTTTTATTCGACAGTAAAATATCCTCAATTTGACGTAATCAGATTTCGTATCCAACGTTTCTTACTCTCTAGACCACCCTCAACCTCATTTTTTTCAATACGGACCTGCATATTTTATGACACTTTTCAAAATAAATTTTAACGCTAAATTCAACGATATATCATACAATGTCATTCAAACTTGGTATTTAGGTGATTTTGACCCTTATCCAAGTTTCTTTGGGACGGATCTGTATTACATTTAGGTATCTTTAGGTTAATTAACAACATGTAATACATTTCGATGAGAAAATCAACTTACTCATCTTGAACTAAATGGAACATATCAGAATCAAATCAAGAAACAAGTAATAATCATTTACATATTTCAATTCATAATAATTAAACGAATTATCATTTAATGAAAGAAAAAGATTATTCGAAAGTAAATGAAAATGAATGAAGTAAGTGTTCGAAATGTCCACCATTTTGTAAAATGCACTTAACGGTTCTGGAACCCATACTTCTTATACATTTGATTATTTCGTCTTCTTGAATACCTTCTAATACATTCTCAATCTTCTCGCGAGAAATCACTATTGTTGGATTTGTCATTTGTTCCGTTGAAACAAATTACAGAATCGAACTTTATTTTGATATCATTACGATATAAGTTTTGCAAGGCTTGGTATTCAAATCTAAAATCATTGTATTCGCGTCTCTTGACTATTTTATTAACAGCAGATTTTGATAAATTGCATTCACTACAGATCCGACCCAAAGAAAATTGGATAAGGGTCAAAATCACCTGAAAATCAACTTTGAATGACATTGTATGATATATCGTTGAATTCAGCGTTAAAAGTTATTTCGAAAAGTGTCATAAAATATACAGGTCCGTATTGAAGAAAATGAGGTTGAGGGTGGCCCAGAGAGCACGAAACGCTGGATACGAAATCTGATTACGTCAAATTGAGAACAATTTACTGTCGAATAAAAAATTCCTGTAACATTTTTTCACAATATTTGAAATAAAGTGGGAAAAAAAGAAAAATCAAAATGACAGAATTTACTTTTCTTAGGATATCTCAATAACCGGCCCTGATAATCTCGATTTGTTTGAACTGCTTGATAATGCTTCTATGCATGCAATTTTTTTTCCATTTGACCGACCTTCTAACTCTTATGGTTTAAAAGTTACCAATACAATCCCATTGAAAAAATGGCCACCCTGTATACCTGACAAAGCCAGTTCAACATTTCTTCGAATAAACGAAGTTGAATTTTTTCTCCCTCTTTAATAGAAATTTCTCAATGCATTATTTTTATCGCGAACCATCTTTGCTTTAAAGACTTTAATTAGATCCTTCAGGGTGTTTCGAGGAATAACATTTTCCGAACTGAATATCTCATCTCCAAGTTTCTCATAGAATAATTGAATCGTGTTTAAGCTGATGACGTGCCATTATATAAGGTAGATGCTTTTCGTTTCACGCAGTCTACATCAATAACTTTTGATATTCGAACAAAACAGCAAAGGAAGATGAGAGAGAATTAATTATGAGTTTCATTTGACAAATTTTATGTTATGCTGAAGAAATAAGCTAATTATCTAAAGGAAGAGCAACAAGGTAGAAGATGCTTGCTAAATTAGGTATCTCATGTCAATCAGCATTATGCGACAGTCGTGATCTTGTGAGAATCTAATGTTCAACTTTCTGAATCTTATGAAAACATTATGAAGAGCATTTCCTTTCAGGCATCTCTTCCTGACTGTGGAATTTTTCGTATCTTTTCAAATATATAGGTTCAGGTTTATGCCTTCTGAAGTGTAGTCACGATAGGTTGCTTTTCAGTTTAACTGTTTCAGCAGAAACAGATTTCGTTGATAAATGAAAAGTGTTTTTATATGAACCTTAAGTAAGAAGCAGAATTTACCAACTATCGCACAACAGATAAGATCGAAAAAAACTTAAAGAAATGAGAGATAAGATAAAAACACTGACTGAAACGTTAAAGAGCCAGGAAAAGGTTATTATGAATTAACAACAACCTGGGCTCTTAAATATAGACAAATTTATAAAACCGAAAAACTTTGATTCTGCCGTTTTTTTCCGAAATTCGAGGCTTTATTGCAAAAAACTGGTTATACATTTATGATTCATTGTCCATCGCTGGCCACTATTTTCTTCCATCTTTCAAGTAACGTACAAATGTCATGTTGAAAAAACTGGTCAGCTTTCGAAGTGATCCACGAATTGATTATTTTTAACTTCTTCATCAGACTGAAAGTGCTGGTCAGCCAGGCCGTGTGCCATTGATCGAAACAAGTGATAGTCCAAGGTAGCAACTTCTGCAGAATACGGCGGGTGGGGTAGGACTTTACATTTCAACGTTTTCAAATATGTCTTAGCCTATTTCGCAACATGGGGTCGAGCATTGTCATGCTGTAAAATCACTTTATCATGTCTTTCGTTGTATTGCGGCCGTTTGTCTTTCAATGATTGGCTCAAACTCATTAATTTCGTTCGATAACGATCGCCAGTGGTTGTTTCAATCGGTTTTAACGACTCATAATACACTACACCTAGATGGTCCCACCAGATACTGAGATTCGTTTTAGTCGTCAACGTGGAAGCATGGCCGGGATAACCCTATGATTTTCGGCGCTTGGGATTATCGTAATGAACCCATTTTCCGTCTCCAGTCATAATGCGATGTAGATATCCCTTTCGTCTTTGCCTTGCAAGCAGCTGTTCACAATCAAACAAACGCCGTTCAACATCTCTCGGCTTCAACTCGTACGGCACCAATTTTCTTGTATCTGAATCATTCCCATGACTTTTGGGCGTTTTGAAATGGCTTGTTGCGTCACTCCAAATGATCCTCCTAATTATTGTTGCGTTTGAAACGAGTCTTGATCAAATAATGCCTCCAATTCTGCATCTTCGAAAACCTTCTCTCTTTCACCGCCATACTGGTCTTCGACGTCAGAACCACCGTTCTTGAAGCGTTGAAACCACTCTTGGCACATTTTTTTACTAATAGCGGCCTCACCATAGGTATTTGAAAGCATACGATGATCCCAAGCTGCAGATTTTTCCAAATTAAAGCAATAAATTTAAATCTCTCGCAAATGTCGAGAATTTGGCTCGTAACCTGACATGTTTAATCGAGAAACACTTTATGATGAAGACACAAATCAACTAATATTTCGATGGCGGTATGTTTACAAATACCTGAGCTTATTGTATGACATCTACGATCTATTTATTTCGACTACCACTTACCGCTACAGCCATCTATATCAAAACGGCGGAAGCAAAATTGTTCACTTAATATCTGACCAAAATTATGCAATTATATATATATTTATACAATGTTTGCAATTAAGGATTCATCAAGCCAAGTAGCTGGATCGTGTACCTCCTCAAGCAGGACTCGAACCTGCTCAAGCGTTGAACTAATAAGGAACCACTTACTACAAGTTCAAAAATAAATATAATATAGAAATATAATTATAAAATTATAAGAAATGGAAAATAACCTTGTAAGAAATCAAAACAAATCCAATTATATTCTCCCGTATATTCAACAAAAATAAGATATTTACTCCAATAAGAATAGCCAAACTTTTAATAACCCCCTAAAACTCTGCCAAATATTTTGGTGTTAAATTAGACAGTAACCTAAACTTCCACGAACACATCAAAAACTCTGTCTGCAAAGCTAGAGATACACGGCTTGACTTGAAATCAAATCAAGTTCAAGTAGTAGTTTTCCAATGTCAAGTCAAGTATTTATTCATCAAGCTACTTGATTTGTAGCATTTTGTAGGGGCACATCAATAAAAAATACTGAAATGAGAAGGAAACTTGCAGTAAGCACTTTTATTCATTAAAATATATCGCATAAGAGAACCACAAAAAATCAACCATATCAAAATGGAAACCGAAATATATCACTATAAATAAAACAAAATAAAAAATATAAAAAATACAATTTCTTGATATTGAGAAAGCTTCAAGCATTGTTTGATTACATGATTAGGCATTAAAATTTTGCTAGCTTGACGTTGAGCTAGTAGAAGTCGCGATTTCTCCGCCAATTTTTCTAGAGGATAATAAATTAGCTTAAAATTATGGCCGAAAATAAATCTAAAGTTCCAAAGTGGTTTTGCTAGCTTCACTGGGGTAAAGTTCTCTCTCCTAATATCATTGAATATTCCCAAAAGCACTTGAGATATAATAACATTGACTCTTGTTCCAAACATAAACTGCCATACCAAAATCTTGCTGATGTACAACCATAATATGATAACCCTTCAAAACTCAATTTCCTAGAACGAGTTTTTCATTTTTATATTCCTGTGAATTCGACTAACTGTATCTGAATATATTTATACATTTTTATCTATTTGAATCAACACTATGACTTTTCTTTTATCTTTAACTATTTATTGTAAGGGCAAATTCGACCGCTTCATGATTTAACAACAGTGTAAGCATGTATGCAGGAATTGTGTAATGAATATAATAATTAATTTGTAAAGACGGCTGTGCCTTAAAGATACTATGTCCATAATTATCGAAATAAATATTTTGGACTTTGACGTGAACCTGCAACCTCCGAGGTTGGGGGTTCAAGTCCCGCTCGAGGAGGTACTTTTTCTGAAATTAAAAAATTGTCTGCATGTCATTATATTATTCCCTTGTTATTATTGTTATCACCTCAGATACTGAATCGTCAATAATTTTCAGCTGACCATGTGTCCGACTACCTGTTCAACCATCCGGAGTACCTGGAACGGTACATCATGGACGAGGTTGAAGTTGAGCAGTTGGAGCGTTGGATCATCAGGAAATCCCAAAGGCTGAAGAAGAAACCCGAGGCAATGGCAAAGAACGGAAGGAAGACGAGTTTATCGAGATGGAAGTTCTGCGTGCACGCAGACAAGAGGAAGATGCTGCAAAATTTGACGCAAAGTTTGCAGCACAGACCGACTAAGGACCATGTTTTATGGGAGTTGGCCAATTGTATTTCATCTGCTGTAAATGCGGACGGATTCAAGTGAGTTGAGTGGTTAGTTATAATGGTGGGTTTATGCACCGTTCCTTAGAACTAAAGACTAAGACTAGACCTAAGAACTAAGGCCCAGTTTCACCAAACAGCACTTGATCCCAGATTGATTAAACTCCGCTTGTTACTAAAGCAGGCTTAACAGTGTTTTCTGTTTCACCATGCATCAACCCGTCCGAAGATGATCGCGATTAACCAAATCGCGATTAAATAGTCAAACCATTTGGCAACGTTGTGAACAAAAAGTTATACAGTGTTCTGTATCGTATAAGCAGTGATGACCACCATTGGCGCTAGGTGTCAGGTGTCATTCATTCATAACTCATAACATTTCAAATCATTTGTCATCTTGTAAACAAAAAACAAAGTTAATTTTTGCCGAAAATGTCGAGTGATGTGCTTCGAAATGTCGGAAACTTGCAGAAGTTAAAAAGAAATTATCCCATTTCACAAAACCACACAGTCTGGAAAAAAAACTATATAAGTAATTTTATTAACTTATTTATTTTAATTAACAAGTTTAACTGCTTCTTGAATAATATTTCAATCAAACATATCAATAAATTATTCTTTGCAATAAATTTCATAAAACACAAAAACAAAGTTTACGTGTATTTTGAATGGGAAATATTGAGCCTATACATATAGTCATATTTCGATAAAATTGACCCAAAAATTAGAAATTTCCAGAAAAATCATTACATAGACAAGAGTTCCATACTGATAAATAATTATTAATCTCAACTTGAAAGGTTATAATCCTCCAAAAATGGCCGATTAGTGCTAAATCGCGATTGGTCGATTAAATGGCGCTTTGGAGTGTGGTGAAACGCTACATTACATTAATCGTGATCTAAGGCCTCACTTAAGAGCTAAGTCAAGATTAAAGCATTTGGTGAAACTGGGCCTAAGAATTGAACGCTAACAAATCAATGAGGGCGTTTATGCATTTTAACTAAGGACTAAGAACTAATACTATGACTAGAAAGTTGACCAACTTTTAACTAAGAACTAAGCTCTTAGTTGAAATAATGAAGTTCGCATGCGCCGCATAGCAATTTCAAAATATAGGCAACATCCCTATTATAATTATACTTACTAAAGATTTTCCAATAAGTAGTTTCATTTTGATATTAAGAAAGAACGAATATAATAGTTATTTATGCAACAAGTGCAAAAAGTGAATGTTTATTGCACTCGACGTGAAATTGTCCGACGAGACCGTTAGGCCGAGTTGGACAACACGTCGAATGCAATAAACAATTTTTCCTACAACTGCTATGAAAAGTAGCGTTTTCTGCATAGTTTACTCAATTGCAAAACTATGTATTGCGCATACTGTGGGAAATATTATTCCCCACGGCACTTTGCCCACACCTCCCTTGGTAGACCAATGAAATTCGGCTTTCGAGTCTTTTCTATGGAAGCGCCATAAATTAGCACCTACCGTCAACGAAGGCCATTTTGATTTCAATCAAGTCCATTACTTGAATTGTTGAAATTTGTGCAGTTGTAGGACAAGTATAGTGTGCAACATGTGGAGAAAGTCCTTTTCTCTAATTCTGTGGTTATTCCGTTCATTCTTCCACATCTTGTAGAACAAAATCGTGCGAGAATATATCAGAAACGCACAGTTTTCATGGTTATATTTTATTGTTCTATGTTGGTACTCCGAACTTTCCGCCACGGCTTTATCTTTCAATTCATTAATTTGCCTTAAAGAAATCAGTTCTGACAACCAACATTTTTCAATGCAAAAATCACTAAAATATATTTATGGAAATATTTCATTAATTTCAATGAAAATGCAATGAATTAGAGAAAATAATGTATAATACTCGTACAGAAGGCTCATTCTACCACTCGTTCATTCCAAAACTCGCCACTTCGTGGCTCGTTTTTGAATTTTGAACTCGTGGAAGAATATCAATGCCTTCCGCACTTGTATTATAAATAACTATTCTCGCTCGTGTGTTTGCGGCACTCGCCTTTCAGGCTCGTGCCACAAACTTCCACACTCGCGAGAAAAGTTGGACTTCCCCACTTATTGCACAATATACTATTTGCACGAGTTACATACAACATTTTTTCTACGTTCATGCAAAAAGCAAAAAATGATTTATTGAGGTGCGGCACTAGGTGTAGGAAAATGAAAAGCGCAACTTGAATACTTTATTATTAATATCGATTTGCATTGAAACAGGAACTAATACGTTATGAACAATTTAACTCAAACTTTATTTTTACCCTCAATGTTGAAAGTGAATGAACAATTGGTGCAATTTTCAATATGAATATTTCGTAGTGAAGTACTTTTTAAATCCACGTCTTGATTTGTTATTGCAGTAAACGTACTAGTATTTGGTAACTGTACATCGTTATTTCCTTCAGGCTGAAATATTTGTTTGTCATTATGACAGCACGATGAAGTAGAATGACAGATGAGTGCAATAAAAACTTTATTGCTTTAGTGCAATAAAGAAAATTTTTTTCCACTAAATATAGTTGAATAAAGTTTTGCTTTTTGCATGAATGTAGAAAAAGAAATATAAAGAACATCAATGGATGTTTATTCCTTTGTGAAGACCAAAGTACGCCATTAATGATGGAAAACGATATCAGCAAAATGGTCGTCACAGCTACGGTTGCACGCTATACAGTATACACTGATATTTTTCATGACCAATTCGCACATTTATGGCTCATGTCCACGATTATTCATCGAATTCACCTCTTCGAGAATTTTCTCATCTCAAATTTTTCCATCAGTTTCACTATTCCAGCCGAGAAGGTGCTTCACGGTTTTGTCATAAGGTGACAGATTCAAAAGTGACAGCTGCCCAGGTAGCGGCTGTTCAAAATATAACGTCTCTATATGGTCATCAAAATTTCTTCGAAAAACAGCTTTCAACGATTGCAAAGCTTCGAAAACAGCATTAGTGCTATACCAGCATTCGTTGAAAATCTAAAGACACTAATTTTCGTAAAGGAAGACACTTTGCATAATCTGTGCTGAACATATTCTTGTGAAATACTCAAAAAGATGAGGTAGGTATAGTGTATCCAAAGTCACTTGAAACAGTCCATATAAACGCTTGGCCATAGATGTCCCTTTGAAGTGGATACCGCGTTCAGCTAAATACCGGGGTTTATTCGAAAGTACTGTCTTCACTGGCCCCAAAAGAATTTCTGGAACTTTGGACAAACCTTGTTTAATCGAAATATTCAGCTTCCTCCAAGAGACTCTGGATATACTATACTACATTACTTTTGAATTGGATTTCAAAAAACGCTAAATAAATGGTTATTCGATAAGATTGTTAGATTCAGACATTCAAAACAACATGATTTCCTACAACAATACATCGCATTATTTATTATGTTTTTCCGTGAACATTGGACTATTATGTTTAAACAACTTAAAGGTTAAATGACATCTTGCTGCAACAAGCCAACCCTTCTGGCAAACGTTGCAACAGATTTTCGACCTATAGCAGTTTTATTCTTCTGTTGGTCTTCTATTCAATGGTCGAACCTGTTATTTAACTCATCGTTAAACGTACAGAGATGTCTAATCATAAGTGCAGGATGTTCAAAGGGTCAGACAAGAGTTCATGCAAGATCATCAATTGCAATGGTCAAATGTTCAAAAAATAATTAACTAAGGATCATCGTTGGCAGAATGCCCAGTAGCTGCATCCTGCTATACCATTTGTTTGTCGTGGAAAAGATCGTGTGGTGATATCACTGAAAATTATTTTTTCGGCAACCGTCCGGGAAGTGCTCACTTCCCGGACGCTTTTTCTCTGAGAAAGTAGCGATTCCCGGCCTAGTACTGAAAGTACGTACTTCCCGGACTAGTACGGAAAGTACGTACTTCCCGGACTAGTACGGAAAAGAATCATAGAATCCATAGCAACCGAGATAACGGCTGACAGTTCATATGAAATTAGTTGTCAAAAATTTGCATGTTTTTGATCGCAATCGCAATAAAATATGGAAAGCAGCAGCGATAGTGTTATTTTACATGGTTGCCGAAAAAATATTGTACGCAACACGCCCGAAAATGGTTTTTTTTGACTCACAGACTTTCAGGACTCGCTTACGCTCGTCCTGGAATTTTGTCTATTCGTCCAAAAAAACCCTATTTTCCGGACTTGTCACGTAAATTACTATTCTGAACCGAATTGGCACGCCCTTTTTGTTGTTTGAAAATATAAATTGGTGATGTTTGGCATAAAACGGCCATCAAGGTTAGATTCATTCTCTTCTTTTTCTCTCTGACTATGACAGCCATAATAGCAAGCAACTGAAATCTTGCACTCGTTCAAAAATTGGGTCATTTTTGAAAGACATTTGATTGCAATTGTCATTAATTTTTCAAATTAAAGTGTATTAGAGAACTGAAACGCACAAACTTTTGTAGATACATGGTAATTTCTAGGAAAATTTCTGTAATGCAGTTGAACTGCTATGTTCAGTATAATAAATATTTCGAAACAAAGAATTCAAAAGGTTTGTGAAATCATATAAAACCAAATTAGGATCCGATATTCTAGTTTCACCAGTAACTAGTATCACCAACTTGAAATTAACCTCCAAAAATATCACCTTCCACACTTTGAACTATAAATAGTGCAGGTAATTCAAATTTTTGAAACCCCATTTCTACTTCATATTTCCAGATTGTTTCTTGTGGATCGTGGCAATCATGAATCTATGTCCCTCTACCTTGGGCTAGAATGCAATAGTGAGGGCGGTGAACCCAGATTGCAGAAAATCCATAGCGGTGTTAGGGTTCCAGCATACGTGGCTAGGACAGGGGAGACTGTTCGCCTTTCAAGGGGGTACTTTGATCCACGATTTCCCGATGGAGTCCTGGATGAGGTGAGTTATTTTTTCTTCTGTTTGTCTGCTGGTAAATCATGATTGGTATCTACTGGTGAGTGATTTTTACATTTCATTTAACGGTTTCTCTATCCTCTGTCACTGACTTGCATTCAAGCGAAAGAGCCAATGATTCTTTGATAATTCAAATGGATATCAAAAGAAAACGTAATCTGTTGAACAAAACAGCATTTCGTGAAATTACCTTCAATTTTCAAAATATGAACCGAAAATGGTCTCAAATAATTATCACTGATGAAGAATTACCCGGCCTGTATATGTCAAGTTCCAATATCAATGGCAGTTGCCAGTTTTGATATCTCCACAAGGTCGACATGTTGATAAACCGTTACTAAGTTATTATACACTGTGTCCGTAAAGTATGGAACAAATTCATTTTTAGCTAAACAGATCATTTTGTGAAATAATCCTGAAACACGTCGATTTTTTATTTTAATTCACCGTATTTTAAAATAATAACCTAATATACAGGGTGAATTAATTTCGAGAAATGACGTCACCGTCATTTTTTCGAAATGGAACTGCACCCCCATTTTATCTCAATTTTCCGATTACCTACTCTAGCTGAGCTAATTCCAAAAATGTATCACATGTTGATTCCAATTGGTACAGGGTGGACAAAAATACAATAGTGTTGTGTTTGCTCATAAAGAAACGCGTAACATTCTTTATTAGTTATTGTCTAGCGGAAATTGGTTTGAATGTAACACCCTGCAGTTTGTTATAAAAATAAGAAATAATTTCTTTCATATTCTGTCTGCTAGACCACAAGTACCAAACTTGTTTGGAAACAGCTCATTTTTATTAATCTGAAAATGTAACAAACTACAGAGTGTTACATTCAAACCAATTGCCACTAGACAATAAGTATTTTTGATAATATTTAATTTAATTTAACTAATAAAGAATGTTACGCGTTACTTCACGAGCACACACAAAACTATTCTATTTTTGTCCACCCTGTACCAATTGGAATCAACATGTGATACATTTTTGGAATCAGCTTAGCTAGAGTAATCGGAAAATTGAGACAAATTGAGTTCCATTTAAAAAAAATCATTACTCGAAAGTAATCTATCCTGTATTAGATTATTATTTTAAAATACGGTAAACTAAAATAAAAAATCGACGTGTTTCAGAATTATTTCTTGAAATGGTCAGTTTAGCTAAAAATGAATTTGTTCCATAATTTACGGATACAGTGTATGCCATCAATGATTATTTATACACTAAATTTTGTTACTTTTAATTACAATAATACAGCCCCCTATTTGAAATGGTATCATCTATGGAATTGCGGAATATATTTTTTTTAAGTTTTGTTTATGTTTATCTTTTTTTGGTGAGTTAAAATTTCAAAAATTCAAATAGTAATAACATTGGTTGGAATTTGTGAACTCGATCTTCTGATCACCATAAAATTAAACTTTGACTTATTCAAATGATTTATATCTTGAGAAAATATCACATTGAAAAATTAGACAATTATAAAGGGTGGGAGGGTTTGTACTTTATCACGCAATATTAAGTTATAATAATAAATAGAGTGTTCGGATAGGTTTTCGCGGTAGGTAATATTTGAACTTTGAACGGTTCTTGAGAATGGCTCCAAAATCGGAGCCAAAACGTCTAATACGACAAAATATTAGACGCGGTCCAATCCAGAACCCATAAAGTTCTAATAAATAGAGAACTCTATTTCCCCTTAGTTTTGTTTTGTATCGTTGTTCGATCTGTATATATCCGAATATTAATTATTATAATTAACGAATTAACGATACTGCCCCAAATGTAGAGCAGAAATCGATCCGACAAGTACCTACCCTGTATGCAGTTATTATAGAGTTGCTAAATATGACAGGTTATAACTTAGGGCACAATCAACTCGGAGTTTGATTAAGTTTACGTACAAGCACTCTCACTAATAAGACATGGAGCCACCTCCAGCCTGTTATAATTGTAGCTAAGCGCTTGGTTTAATCGAGAAACCACAGAATGCAGAGATTTCCATTTGGAGTGCCTTTAGAATGTGGAAAGATTAATTTGATCATCACGATAGACAACTTTGAAATTCCATATATATTTCAATACCGTAGTTATTTCTTGATAAATTCCATTCTATCTTCATAAAATCGTGAATGAGCGAAAATCATTTCCTGAATACTGAAATTTTGAAATAATGCGGAAACCTCGCAAAACATTTTTACTGCATGGGCCAAATGGTTCTAGTAAAACTTTCTTAGTGAACGCAATTGCAGGTTAGTTTTCCTATTAAAACATTCATGCTTTCAAAGCATGACACCACCACTGATATCTCTATAACAGACATGTTATAGAGTTATAAAAGAACAGCCGGAGCTGCACAACTAGCCTCTCATATGTTATGAGAGGCTAGTTGTGCAGCGCCCGCTGTACTTTTGTAACTCTCTATAACATGTCTGTTATAGACTTATCAATACGATTCAAGTTTTGAAACCTTGAATGTTATAATATCAAAATAAAACACATATTCATGCTTTTCAGCGTTTTTATTATTATTTTCCTAAATTATATATACAAGAATATTTACAAGGTGAAATATACAGGATAGATAAATTTAAATTTTTTATTTACAAATTAGTACCTGATCTCTGGGATCGCACCTAATGTTTTTATATAAATTATAATGTATGAACAATATTGGGTGGTTAGTATAATTTTTTCCTAGAGGTATGTTGGGTCAAATAAAACACATATTCGCCTCAGGTGGGATACATTATTTCAGGATTTCTTACGTTAGAGTAATGTGATGTATCAATTTATGTCGTATTCTAATATTAGTAATTTGTGAAGTAGTAGTGCCGAGGTATTTGGTTTTTTCAAGTTTTTTGGCAGTATATTTAAAGAATTTTATAGTATCGTTTTTTATTTTGTCCTGAATTAGTTCGATGTTTCCTGTTTTGTGAATTTCTTCGATTGGTGTATACCTTGATTCATTTAGAATGATTCTAAGGAATTTATTTTGTAACACTTGTAATGTTCTCAAATTTGACAATGAAGTTTTGCTCCATATTGGATCTGCATACAGGAATACCGGACGGATGCATTGTTTGTATATTCGAATTTTTGATTTTTTGCTGAGTTTGCTTCCCTTAGACAAAAGTGGGTACAGACTGCGAAGTAGTATGTAGCACTTCTGTCTTATGTTGTTTATGTGGTCATTGAAGTTTAATTTTCTGTCTAGGGTGAGACCTAAATATTTGACCGTGTTTTGTTTGTTTATTATTTGACCGTTGAATATTAGTTGATTTGGATTTGGTGCAAGTTTATTTTTATGCGTGAAGTGGATTAGGGTAGTTTTACTCGTATTAATTTTGATTTTCCATTTCTGATAATATTTTTCTAGCTCGTTCAAATGATTTTGAATGTATTTATTCACTTGATTGGAATTTGATGATTCGGCCACTATTGCAGTGTCATCGGCAAAAATTTTTAGTTTTGTACTATTTGTCTTTGGAATGTCATTTATAAAATAATTGAATAGTGATGGGGATAGTAGGCCCCCTTGTGGTACCCCTGCTCTTATTGCTAGTTTTGTTGAAAGCGTTTTTTCTACTCTTACCTGGAAAGTTCGATTTGTGAGGTATGAGTGGATGATTTTAATTAGGTGTGGAGGAAAGTTGATTTTAATAAGTTTGTAGATCAGACCTTCGTGCCAGACGGTGTCGAAAGCCTTTTCTATATCCAAATTAAGCATGGCTGTGATTTTATTGTAGTTAAAATTTTTTGTTATTTGGTCAGTAATTGTAGCTAGTTGAAGTGTGGTGCTGTGCGATTCTCTAAATCCGAATTGTTCATCTATGATTTCGTTTTTGATGTTTTCGTGGTCTTTGATTCTGTATAGGATTATTTTTTCTAAAACTTTCGACATCGTTGGGAGGAGACTGATTGGTCTATAGTTTGATGCTATTTTGGGATCTTTTTTTTGTTTCGGGAATGATAGCACTATGGCATTTTTCCAGCTTTCAGGGAAGTAGCATAGCTTCAAGCAATTATTAAAGATATAAAGTAGTTGAATTATGGCTTTCCTAGGGAGATTTTTTAATGTGCGATTGTAGATTTTGTCGTCGCCTGGGGCCTTTTTGTTTTTAAGTAATTTGATTATTCGTCTTATCTCCTCAGGGGAGGTAAGTACTTCTGGTGGAAAAGCGAAGAATTGGTTGTTGAATTGGTTTATTGTTTCTTTGACTGTATTTTCGGTTTGGCGGTCAGACATGTCGCAAGTAGAGTTATGATTTTTTGAGTACGTTTCAGCCAGATATTTAGCTTTACACTCATCCTCGAAGATTAATCCTTGAGGGCCGAGTAGTGTGGAGATTCCAAAAGAATTTTGTTTTAGTGAGCGCACTATTCGCCACATTTCGTCAGTGTTCGTTAGATTTTGCGTGAATTTTTCCCATTTGTGTGTTTTTAGAGAGCTTATTGAGCCTCTAACAAGATTAATTGTATCCTTATATTGTGCATGGAGGCTAGCTGTGAAATTGCGTTGTAGTCTTTTTCTTAGTTTGTTTTTAATTTTAATGAGTTCCTGAATTGAGGGGGGAATTTCTAAGTGATGATTGGACGGATGGGTTATTTTATTGGTTGATTGAAAAAGGCAATTTTTAATTAAGTTGGTGAAACATTGGATGCATTTGTTTATGTCTTCCGTTGAATTGAGTTCTCTATTGATAGTTATATTTTGATTTATTAAGTTTTTGAAAAGTCTCCAGTTAGTATAGTAAGAGGCTGTTGGTTTTGGCAGTGCTGAGGAATTAATTCTCGGAATTGTAGCCAATACCGGGAAATGATCTGAATCTAGTGCCTGGATTGTGTACGGTTGGGATATTTGGATATTGTTTGTTATCATCAGATCAATGGTTGAGGGAGTTGCTCGATGGGCTGGATGATAGGTATACGAATTTCTGGGAAAGTTTAACACAAAATTGTTACTTTCTAAGTATCTGCGGAGAATTGTTCCGTTACTGTTATTACCTGCACAGTTCCACGAAGTACTTCGACTATTGTAGTCCCCGACTATTATAACTCTATTGCCTAGTCTGAAAATATAGTCTAATTCGCTAGTATCAATGGGACTTTGATGTCCGTTGTAGTAATTTACTATTGTTAAGTCATTTAAACGTATAGCCTGGGTTTCGGAATTTACTGTGACGGTTGGAATTTCAATCGGTTTTAAGTGTTTCTTATAATAAATAATAAGCCCCCCAGATTTGGTTTTTGGCTTATTTATGTAGTAAAAATTTGGTAGTTTAGGAGGTTTTCTATTGTTCAGTCTAGATTCCTGTATGCAGATTATTTCGACTTTTATTTCATTCGATAGAATTGCCAGTTCGTCAATTTTATTGAATATTCCGTTAGCATTCCAAGTAATTATATTTATGTCTTTTTTAGGAGACTTAAATACCATGTTTTTCAATTAGGTTTTGTATGATTAGTATCTTATTCAATGGAGATGTGCAAGTTTGAATTTGGTTTTTGATATCTCTGACTAGTGATATTAATTGTGAAATGTTGCAAATTGAATTGAGTTCTTGAATCTCTTTTATTAAAGTTTGAAAATCGTCTAAGTTATTTTGGTTTGAAATTGGGGTTTCTATTATGGTTTGCTGGGTTTTTGGGGAGGATTTTTTTGCCATCTCTAGATATGAGATTTGGTTTGTTACAGGGTGGTAGCTTGTTTTTTTCAAAGGGGGGAATTGTTTCATGTCGGGTATTTTGGGGATATTTTCTAGTTTTTGAGGCGATTTGTGTATTAAAGAATCAACATACCTTAGAATTATTGGACATTTTGAGTAATTTGCCGTGTGTGGTCCATCGCAGTTAGCACATTGAATCAATTCACTATTTTTCTCCTTGATTTCACAGTCCTTTGTTAAGTGGTTTTTCGCGCATTTGACGCATTTCGGAATTCTATTGCAGTTTGAAGATCCATGGCCTAATTTTTGGCATCGGTAACATTGTGTTACAGGGGATTTTCTCGAATATTTCTGCCATTGAATTTTGACATGGTCTATCTCTTGAATTTTTTTAAGGTCTTGGATTTGGCAAGATTTTGCAATATTTACCAGAAAGGAGCGTGAATTGGGGTTTTTACCTTTCATTTTTATGCAGTCGATTTCATCCTGCTTTATTTTTCCACCCTTTGTGATTTCCTGGATAATTTCACTTTCAGTCATGAAGCAGGCGGCTTTCAAGACCATTTTCTTCTTCACTTGGTCACTAGGGGTATGGGAGAAGTACTGTATATCTTCTTTTTTGAGAGCAGATATCAGAGCTTTATAATCACTCATTTCCATTGTAGTGATTTTTATATCCTCTTTGGTATATTTTATCAGATATCTGCTTTTAATGATAGTTTTTAATTTTTGATGGAACTGGGTATACGATCCTATTTTTTGTGTGATTATCACGGGAGGGCATCTTTTTCGTCCATTAGTTGGGCTCGTTATTGTTGGTGTTGGGCTCGAGGTTTTCGAGTGAGTACTTTTTTCGGTCTCGAGTACTCCAAAAGAATTCGAAATTTTAGGTGGGTAAGTCTTGACGATTGGCGCCTTGGATGTTTTTTTGGGAGAAATGAACGTTTCACAGTCCATTTCTTCACTCCACGTGGATGTGGAAGCCATTGATTCTTGGAAATTTTTTACAACATCCATGTCCTTAAACCGCTGCAGGCGATTTTTAAGGTCGAGGATAACTCCTCTATGATGTTGAGGTCTTTTAACACTTTTAGCACTCTGCACTTTGTCACTTGTGAATACACTTAAACTCAGGTACGTCTCGTACGGTCGTCAACTCTCGAATGTTATAATATCGTATGAATTAAGATTTATAAATCTAACGGCACCGTTTCATCGAGTATTGCGTAGCCTGTGGAGCTATCTTACGGGCTAGCGAAGAGTCACGATAACTGAATGTATTGACGATATCGTTGAAAACCCAGATGCTGACAGGGTATTGATGATTGCTGCTGATGATTGAATTCAATGTATATGTCACTACTAAAAACCAGCCGATTTTTAAATGTAATAAGCTTCAAGTTAGAAAATAAAAAAAGTAGAATCAAAACATTAATAATCAATATATAAGTATGTTGATTCGATGCTAGCACTATAGATTCTCCAAGGAAAACCCTTATTATTACTCCAGTCGGTGACTAGAAAACACCAGTAGATAGTCACATAGTTTGGGTTTCATTAACGAATTCCTGTTAATTTTTCGACTTATTACTATGCAGTACTCTTCATTATGTCTATTAGAGTCATTATTTTATCAAACAATAAACCAGTAAGCAATATTATTAATATTATATCGGCCATGGGCCGTGGTGCAAATAAAACAAATCGAGAAAATCATTTCTGATCATTTTCGGCTTAAAATTCGAAAATGCAGACATCGAGACGGTATGATATATTGTTCAGTTTACGTACCGAACGCTCATAAAAAATTGCAAATTTTCACTAGGATTTTTTATTTTCTAGAAGAATATTTCAAATCATTGAAAAATCTGTAAAAAAATGGAAACAAAATAAAAAAAATCAGTCGTCTCAGGCTTTTTAAATTAGTTCATTCAATTATTTTTTTCGATAAAAATTGCTTTGAGGAAAACCAGTGAAATTCATAATATTGTATTTGTGTGTTTCCACTTTTCTTTCAATATTGTCTGTGAACTTTTTCAATATATTCTTCTATTGTGGGAAATTTAATAACGTTGTGCAGTTGTTCATTGGTATGATACCATGGTGCACTAAGTGCTTGTCTCACTGAAATATTCTGGATCGTTTGCAGTTTTTTGATATTATGTTTAGATGTGTTCTTCCAATTTAGTGCTGCATATGTCATAATTGGCCGTTCTTTCACTAAGTAAATTCTTCCTGTTGTTCAATTTTTTTTATTGATTAGTGGGTACATGTAGGTAATTTAATTTTTCTTGCTTTTATGCTAATCTATATTTTTTATGTGTTCATTGAAATTGAGATTTTCATCCAGTGTACCTCCCAGGTATTTTTTGCTCGTCTTCCAAGGTATTGGGGTCTTGTACATACTGATTTTTTCTGTTGTTCTTCCTTTTGTTCTTCTATTGTATAAAAACATTATCGCTTTACTTTTTCTCAGGATTTCCTCTTATTCACCAGTTGTTCATCCACTCCTTCAGTTTGGGGCAGTGTTTCTGGAGTTCCACTGTTATTCTGGATTTTGTTCTTGAGTTTGTCAGTATTGCTGTGTCGTTTGCATAGATTGCTATATTGGTGTTTTTTTTTTCAAAGTAAATACTTGATACAGTATTGGTTCTAGTATTGAACCTTGGTGTACTCCTGCTTCAATTTCTTTTTCGTCTGATTCTTCTTCGTTGATCTTCACAGAGAATTTTTTTTTTCCAAATATGAGTTTATCAATCTTGCCATCTGGTTTGAAACTCTTTTCCGCCATCTTGTGTATCAGTCCATCGTGCCAAAACTTATCAAAGGCTTTCGCGATATCCAGAAATAATCCTCCTGTCTTTTTACCTTTCTTTATTTATTATTATTATATTATTTTATGAAATCATGAAATTGGAATAAGATGGTTAACGTACAAACACATACGTTGTCCTAGAGAATCTCAACTCTGAAGCAATTATAGTGTTCAAGTATAGTTAAAATATTTTGTGGATAATCATCCACAAAATATTTTAACAAACATTTTTTTCTGGCCCCAAATACATGATTCATTACTCACCGAAAAGGGACTACACACAGCAATAGTTGAATCTCATTCCAAAATTATTCTAAATATCACTGTTTTTCAAGAAGAAAATATATGTCTTTGTACCGGTGTGAAGTTATCCACATCCACAAGTACATTCCAAAAGTAGGATCTAAGCAAAAAATGGTATATTTATGATTTTCAATATGAAAATGGATAGTAATTTATTATTTGACTCAAGCAATACAAACTTTTCATATTTTTTTCTATTATTGAACATTTTTTAGCAATTCAGAGGGTTGTTAATGTTGTTATAGGGGCCGTTTCTAGTTAAACATTCATAACTTTTTTGTTTGGAATAGTACCGTGTTCTGCTTTGAGTATGTGGTGAACAGAGGAAAACTGAATCCAATGGCATACTCCATATAGTTTGTCAGGCCTAGAGAGGGGGGGAGCTGCAATTTTGGTGGTAATTTTTCACTAAAAAATTCAAATAAATAACTTTTTTAACTGGAGTAGTACCGTGTTCTGCTTTTAGTATGTGGTAAACAGAAAAACACTGAATCGAATGACATACCCCACATAGTTGTCAGGCTTCGGGGGGGAAGAAACTGCAGTTTTGGGGGTATTTTCTAGATAAGAATTCATAACTTTTTTGTATGAAATAGTACCGTGTTCTGCTTTTAGTATGTGGTGAACAGAGGAAAACTGAATCAAATGACCTACCCCTCGGGGAGGGGAGAAACTGCGGTTTAGGGGGTATTTTTCCACTAAAAAATTCATTACTTTTTTGTTTGAAATAGTACCGTGTTCTGCTTTTAGTATATGGTAAACAGAGGTAAACTATTTCAAACAAAAAAGTTATGAATTTTTATCTAGAAAATACCCCCAAAACCGCAGTGCACACCCCTCCCTCCCCGAGGCCTGACAAACTATGTGGGGTATATCATTTGATTCAGTTTTCCTCTGTTAACCACATACTAAAAGCAGAACACGGTACTATTTCAAACAAAAAAGTTATGAATTTTTATCTAGAAAATACCCCCAAAATCGAAATTTCCCCCTTCCCCGAGGCCTGACAAACTATATGGAGTATGTCATTTGATTCAGTTTTCCTCTGTTTAGCACATACTAAAAGCAGAACACGGTACTATTTCAAACAAAAAAGTTATGAATTGTTATCTAGAAAATACCCCCAAAACCGCAGTTTCCCTCCCCCTCCCCCCGAGGCCTGACAAACTATGTAGAGTATGTCATTTGATTCAGTTTTCCTCTGTTTACCACATACTGAAAGCAGAATACGGTACTATTTCAAACAAAAAAGTTATGAATTTTTTAGTGGAAAAATACCCCCAAAACCGCAGTTTCTCCCCTCTCCGAGGCCTGACAAACTATGAGGGTAAGGTCATTTGATTCAGTTTTTCTCTGTTTACCACATACTGAAAGCAGAACACGGTACTATTTCAAACAAAAAAGTTATGAATTTTTATCTAGAAAATACCCCCAAAACCGCAGTTTCTTCCCCCCCGAGGTCTGACAAACTATGTGGGGTATATCATTTAATTCAGTTTTTTTCTGTTTACCACATACTAAAAGCAGAACACGATACTACTCCATTTAAAAAAGTAATGAATTTTTTAGTGGAAAAATACCCCCAAAATAGCAGCCCCTCCCCCTCTCGAGGCCTGACAAACTATATGGAGTATGCCATTGGATTCAGTTTTCCTCTGTTCACCACATACTGAAAGCAGAACACGGTACTATTTCAAACAAAAAAGTTATGAATTTTTAACTAGAAACGACCCCTATAACAACATCAACAACCCTCTGAATTGCTAAAAAATGTTCAATAATAGAAAAAAATATGAAAAGTTTGTATTGCTTGAGTCAAATAATAAGTTACTATCCATTTTCATATCGAAAATCATAAATATACCATTTTTTGCTTGGACCCTACTTTTGGCTCGGAGTGTACTTGTGGATGTGGATAACTTCACACCGGTTGTCTTTGTCAACGTCTACTCTATAATCCGTACATTTCGAATGATCTTTCAGAAACATATTGATAGTCATTTTTCACCAGTGAATAATGATTCACTATTCATTACTGAGAATTTTTAATCTGTCAAGGTCTCGAACCCGTGACTTTTGCTATATTCATAGCAAAAGTCACGGGTTCGAGTCCTCTAAATCCCTATAGCGCCGACAGCTTGGTGATTATCAGTCCAGTCATTCGACTGGACTGATAATCACCAAGCTGTCGGCGCTATAGGGATTTAGAGTAAAAATTTCCATTTAAGGTTTTCTCTATAATTTCCCAATTGGAAATATCAATCGAACAAGTATAAGGGAACAAAACATTGATTTGTCTACAAATTCAACTCCTTCGTTCAATTTTAAAACTGTTCCGTTACTATTAATATAAATGAATAAATATAGATATACAATAATGTATTTCATTTTTATGAGAGTGAAAGTATGAAATGGAGTAGATGTCAAGTGAAATTTTTGACGTTTAGCTTGCAATTTTCAGTGCGAACACAGAAATTGTTATGTCAACGCTTTTGATAACTATTTTTATTGTTGAAAATGAATATTTATTTTAATTTTACCAAGGAAGTCGTGGACAAAGTATAGTATTCTATTGGCACCTAATTACTATTATTCACTTGGGTGGAACTTCACTCTTGTGAATGATAGTTGTCATAATGTGCTCATCGGATAGTATACTATATTGTGATTTGCTCGATCAAATCATGTCTGTATTCAATTTCAGTTTATTTTTGTAACTTCAATAGATTTCAAATCAATGAGTTGATCAGTCAATTAAAATTTTATGAAACCCGTCGTCAGTATATTTATTTTTTAACTAGCTTGAACTGATGCCAAAAACAATATTTGGTGTTTTGTTTCATCCATAATAAAAGTTGATATTCACATATTTACAATAATTAGATGTTTTGGAACAGCATAACACTTAATGATTATATTTGTGTCCTGCTCTCCTTGGTAACTCCATAACTCATTCAAAATTCTGTCAGAACATATATATGGAGATTCGTTACGAAAAGGAGTCTTTCCAAGGTAATTATCCAAATCAGATCAATTAAGTTTATATTTTTTGGGAAGATTTATAGGCATAATTGATGAATGAGTGAATGAAAACTCCTATGGAAGACAAACCAAAATTTACAATATTGCATTATCGAAACAAAATTATTAAGATAATAATAACTAAGATCATTATCTTTGACATGACAGCACGAAGAAAAACATTGAAATAAACTACTTGATACGTTTATTTTCAAAGAGTTCGCGAATCAATGAGAAGATTGGAGGCATCGATCAATTGAAATCAAAATATCTCGAAAACGGCTGCTTGTAGCAACTTTTGACAAGCATACCTTTTTCACGTGAAAATGATAAATATATCAATTTTTTTTCAAAAAATTATGATACATACATGCACGACATAGTTGTGATTCCCCAAAAGAGACAAAGACCTGTAGTTGACGCATCCTATGATTAACGACCAAACTAAGATCAAATTTGAATTTTCCATATTGAGAAATCCCCAAATTCCAATTTCCGTCCAAATATCGACATCATTTCAAAAATTATTCACGAAAAACCAAAATGGAAGTAAATTTTTAACACCCTCTATCTCAAAAATGAAGGCCTTGCGGACCCATGCTTATATGAACTTTTCACCTTATAAATGACTGAGGAATCGTCCTGTAAAATATTGGACACTTATTACACAACAACCTGTATAAATTTCCATGATTCTGGTTCACGAATAACCGATAGCTTCACATATGCCTTGACCTATCATATTTTTATCAATTGTATCAGTATTATGATAAAGTGAGATATGAAAACAACAAACCTGCAAAATTGACAACTATAGAGGTGAAGTAAACCTTCCAGTGGCGTGGTTAATTGTTCCTCAATAAGGAATCATATCACAAAAATCGATATTGAACTTGAATACAAAAAATGAGTAACTTATCATATTTCAAAATGAAAACTAGCTAGTTTCATTATTTCCTTAAGAAGTAATAAGATATTTCAGTAGATATCTTATGGAAACTATAAATAAGCTGTCGTAAAAAACAATGTTTTTAGTTTATCAGTAATAAGTAAATATGGTATTGCATACCCTTTCCTCACTTCTTACACAGTTTCAATTAGAGGAGTTAAAAGTTCTTTTTTTCCTTTGAAGCTACACCACCTTGGCTCTTAGTTTTTAAAGTGATGGATGTAGCCCCCAGAAAGGTGATAAATTTCATTAAGATGATATTGCCTGACTAGTAAACAAATATTTCATTTTTTCTCATTTTGTGTTATAATAATGGTTAGTCATATTTTAAGTTGAAAATAATTTGAGCTCTAGTGAACATGAAAATGTCATAAGTCGCTCCAGGAATTAATTCCTTCGCATTTTTATCGATTTCCAATTTCTATTCGCCATATTTTATTTTATCTCTCATCTGCTTGATAGCGAAAAACCAGTCATTCCTTTCGAATCCAATAAAACGTGGAACGGAGAACTCTGGATTTAATATCGAATGTGACAATTAAAGTAACGGATAGAAAACACATAAACGGGTAATAACAGTAAAAATCTTATTACTATCACCACAATCTGTCCAAACTGCCAGTAAAATGAAATGTTTCTTTCGTCGAAACATGTTGGAGATATCAATTTTTATAGGTAAGTGTGTGAGTTTTCATTCAATTTGTATTAAGTTGCTATTTTATCGACGTGCGATATTATGTAGTGAAGAGCCAGAATAAAATATTTCATCCGATAAACCATCATTAAATCGTTGGTTTGGATTTCATACAGAATTTTCATAAAATATATCTTCCCAAAATAATTTTATATTAGCACCAGAAATGAGAAATAGGAATTTTCCTTGGAAAGTATGTATAGAATCAGCTCTAGCGCATTCGCCATTTTGAAATTCATTCAATCCTAATAGCGTAGAATGTTAAGATTCACCATGATATGTCTACAACTCTACTTCTCTTTTGGAGAATATATTTTAACAATTTTCCAAATTTATCAATCTACTGAAGTTTTCATTCCTTTAAGTTGTTGCACCAATAGTCAGATTTGTTCCGTTAACGGTATTTATCTGAAGAGTATAATAATATAAATATGACATTATTAAAGAACCGCGCATTCAAATGTTTTTCCTAGAATTTGAATGAAACCATGATTCATGTTTTCAGGAGAATATTTTTAGACTGAATCCGCACTTATCTGTAGGGTAGATCTATGCGTGAGGGTTCAGGACCAATTGTCTGGTGAGCATGAGTTAGGTATGGGAGTGCCTCAAGGATTTGTTCTGGGGCCATTGCTTGTTTTACCATTCGTCAATGACCTACCAGTAAATTTAAGGGAAATGGTGGTTTACTTGTGTACCTATCAGGGCCTACAGTCATAGAATCAAATTGGCTCTATTTGCTGATGACACCTCTGTGGCCATCTCAGCCTCTACATTCCTGGAGCTGCATGGGTTGTGTGCGCTTTTATTGGGTTGTTTTGTAATGTGATGTCCTACCAATAATTTGATGGTTAATGTTAACAAAACCGTGATTATCCATTTCTCGATCGGATAAAGTGATCGTGGCTTGGTCATTCGTCATATGGGCATCCATATTGACGAAAATTTGAGGTGGGATTTGCACGTTGATGTTTTGAAGAAACTTTTTTTGCAATTTGTAGAATCAGAGATTCAATACCTCTGGGGTCACTGCTCAATATTCATTACAGCCTTGTCTATACACACTGCAATATTCCTATATGGGGGAGCTCTTCTGGAGCCAGTAGAGTATTACAGAAGAGGATCTTGCGCATGATCTTGAGAGTGGGTCCACGCATCTTCTTGCAAGACTTTATTCTTGGAATATAGCATTCTTACATTGCCTTCCATATTTATTGTCAAATGTCTTACCTATACTAAGGAAAACGAAAACAAAATAAAAAACTCTAGTTTTCATGGTTATCATACGAGGAATGAGGGAACATTATTTATCCCTAAGCATAAAATCAGAAAATTTGAAAAACCGCCATTGTATCAATGTATCAAATTGTATAACCATATGCCAAATTATATGAAATATCTTAATGTAAATTGATTTGAGAAAGTTGTTAAAGCATTGATGTTGAAAAAATGTTATTGTGAAAATGAATATCTTTGCGACTCATTTGGAACTTGTTGATTATGTTTGTCACTGACTTGTCCTATGCACTAGTTTGTTTCACAGGATTAATGAACTATTATTGTTATTGAAGAAAGCTAATAAATCGAATAAATAAATAAACATGAAATCTGACTTGGGTATGTTTCGGAATATTTGTTAGGTAAGTTTTTAAACTCTGAGAGAAAAAATTCTATAAAAAATGTGAAAATTCCGACATGTAGGTCAGTCTTTAAGTCAATTAATTGATACGGTTTATTAGCTGCTCTCTTGAATCGTAGTTAATTTGGATTTCATTTATTCATTTTCATACACGGTCTCCTGGAATTTTGTACCACTTTTTCGGTTTGAGTATTAGATCGCTGAATGGTCTGCGAACTAGGCAAACTTGCTCGTCATCTCCGTGATATCAGAAACAAGAATATTAGAAGTGAACCTATTACAGAACCTGGTGGTACACCTGAATTATAATTCCATGTCGTCGACCTGGTTCCTTATAATTGAATATGAGTTTTCTCTTAGCTAGATGCGAGTCTACATTTTTGGTCATTTTCCTTGGAAATTCGTGTTCTTTCATTTTATATTTTTGTGAATTTGTGACTGTGCTTTCCGGTTTAGTTTGACTCCTTAAGTCTAATTAAAATCATAAACAGCAATTGATAAAATACAATATCATACAGCACAGAGGCTTCTTTTCAGTTGCCATAATAACCCTCCTTTTTGCTTTTCTCACAAAGGATGTTTCAGTGATTTGAATATGAATCCCGACAAATCCGTTTAGGTCAAATGTTGGAAAATCGCAAAAAACTATTCCGTTATGCTCGAATCGTTCAATCGGTACATTTGTATGAACATGAGAAATCTCAGTTAGAAAACAACTATTTTTTTTATAAAAATCAGGTGATATCGCCATAAATTAGATAAATAAAATGGAATTGTCGGGTTTGTTATTGAATTTTGGATTTGTCAGGATCTGAAACTTACTTGCATGCGCCGTGGTTTGAAATTTGCCGTTAGAAATTATTATGGTGGTATCAATAATATTCAAATATACGTTATATCGTATTTTTATTGCTTTCCTTTTAATAACAACAAATTTTTGAAAAAAAATATTAAATCAGACTATAAATCTGATGTTTCTTGGACTTGCTCGCATAGATTTGCCAGCTCTGGAATAGTGCCTTTTGCTGAGGCATTATAGTATCTTTCTGCAATGATTGGCTAATTCAAATTTTTCGGGTTTTCATTTGACGATATCTTGGATTTGTCGGGTTTTGAAATGAAACTCATACTTTGAAGGCGATTTTCTGAAAAATTCTGGCGGTTTTATATTGAAATGTAGTAGTGGGTTGTGCAAGAGAATAAAACGAATCCAAAACCGTATCTAACTCATTTTTCACCAAAAATGGAGTTGTCGGGTTTTGAAACCAGGGGATTCATATGTTCAATTTTAGAGAACAGTAAGCTTCGACTGACTGATCGGAGAAATTTGAGGTGGATCAACTGGATATGAATTTGATTATGGAGATATTTATTTCTGTTTTCAATTCTTGTTTTCTTTTTGAAATATTTAAAATCAAAAATAATAGTAACTCTTAACTTTGAATTGTTTTTCGGACTGATGAAGTCATTGAATCCAAAAATAGGTTGCACATCTTTTTAACCGCGAGCAGGGGTGGATTCACGATATGTCAATGTGTACATCAACGTCATCAACAAATTCAAAATCGATTTAACCAGAAACTGATAAAAGCAAAGACACAAGCATTACAAAATGTTTTGGAGTCTTCAGATAACAAGATGAGGACAACTTGGAAGTTAGTTAGAGAACTCACTTGAGAGAAAAATAAAGTCTGCTCTTCTACTATTGGCATGTTTGGGGATCCATCAGAGCTAGCTGATAAGTTTAATGATCATATCATTGACAGTGACGCAAAGAAAGTTGGACATCTAACTCAACCTTTCTCTGCTTTGTCAACCTTCAACGAAAATCAATATTTCTTAGACCACTATGTGAAACAGAGTTGGGATATGTTGTAAGGAAATTGAAAAATTCAACATCCATTGGCTCTTATGAAATTCTCATTATATTAATATGTTGATAAAACTAAATATAGACATAATTTTTGGACCTCTGTTACACATCAAAAATAATTCTCTGAGCTGTTTGGATTGAAATATACAATTGTTAAATTGTAAAGTTTGTTTATAAGAAAGATTTTCGGTCAGATATAGAAAATTACAGACCTATCTATCTCTTGACTTATTTTTGAAATATCGTCGAGGAGCTAGTGTGTAACCGTCTTATGGATATTTTGTAGTCAACCAATGCATGTTTATCAAAGAGGGAGATCTAAGTTCTTCATTGTTTCACTTTAAAAACGAATTTTGGATGCTCTGGGAAACAGAGATTTAGTAGCGGTGCTATCCAGAGCATGTGAAACGTTAAACCCTGATATCTTTCTCATTAAGATTCAGATCATACATGTAGGATCCAGTTATTGTTCCCTGTAAATAATTGCGATGGTCAACCGGATGCTTGGAGACCTATTAATTTCTTCTAGTGTCGAGGGCATGACAGTTTCAATGAATTTACAGGGAACGAATTGTTATTGTACATATAATGTGAAAAGGATGTGTTATTCTTCGAGGTGTCGAAGATATGTCATGGAGTTGTAAATCTTGAAGAGATTTACTAGGGGATTGTGAAAGTTCTAAGACAATAAGGTCGTACCAGATGTGTCACATCTGTGTATCCTGTTCTAGTCCTTCGAGAATATTCGATTTCCAGGAATCCGCGAAGATCTTTGTGGGCGGTACGGCAAAGCTCTTATTGGACTAGGGGATGTTACTTTCCCTAAGGGTGTGGTCGAGCCGAAAGAAGGGAGGTCGATATTCGAGACAGGGTAAGTTCCAATCGGCAGAGGGTTAGTTAAAATTAAGCCTAAGAGGGGTAAAGTTCAAGTGAAGACGAGCACGAGTCAAGTTCGGTCGATCAACTCAAGACGTACGACGTAAAGACGGTTCGTGGACTAGATTAAGACGAGTCGCGAACAAGTTAAAGACGAGACGACCGAAAACTTGAAGTACGACGAAGACGTGATAATCGAAGACGTTTCGAGTAATTAACACTCGAGCAAAAGACGGAATTCAGTACTGTAGTGAGAAACTTGCAATTAAGACGTAATTAGGATCTTCTCAATACTGAGTTTGTACTGTATAATTGTGGCTTTGTAAATAGATGTAAATAATTCAAAAGAGTTCAATTATTACAAATCCAACAAAGTCACGGAGAAAAAGACGAAAGGCCAGGTAATCGAATCATACCTCTAGACGATCGATTAACCAAGCCTACATACATATCAGGCAGGAGACAGAAGGTGGTTCAGGAGTGTGATGGCTCTGATTTTTTTTTATTTTGAAGGTGGTACCACAGATTACTACAGATGTTTCACTCTATGCATTTACAAAGGAAATCGTCACCGGCGTTTCGTTGACCTCGAATTCGCTCTACTCGTATTTATGAATGAGTTCGGGGTGAATCGGGGTGACCAATCAGAGAGCTAGATTGATTCTTTCGACTAATCGCAGCGATAGTTCAATTTGAATCGTGGATTTTGCGTTCACTTAGGTTATGTTATTGAAAATGACGGTTCTAAGAAAATAAATTTTATTTTGTTCTTGCTTGATTTAAAATATTAATCGCAAATAATTCTACATTCAAATATTTCTCTCAATGTAGGATCGCTGCTCGAGCTCTTCTTGCAATCATAGACTGCCGTAAACAGAGATATACTCTTGTTTTTTGAAAGTGTCTAAAATGAAATGTAAAGTATGTGCTTTTCATTTCTGAAAATTATGAGGAATCCATATTAGTTTTCATTAGATATATTACAATCTCTATCATTGATTTGATTGCAACATTTCAAATTAATTATCAATTGTGCAGTGTTCCTCATCAGAGTTAGTAGCAGGCTCAATGAAAATCTATACCAATTTGAATCAGTATCGAATAGAAATTGATTTTTAATATATGTTGTTTTGTTAAGTATCTAGTTGTTGATCTGTTGTGCATTTAGATATTGATTGAAAAATTCGATGAGCCTGAATGTGTTATGTATGTTTTCGAAAGAAATATTTGTCGAAAAAAAATCATTAAATATGCTAAGAAATTCAACACTAATGAATGGATCCTATTTATTTGCTTTTTTTATTTGATACAATATTACAAGTATGTATATAGTTTTTACTGCTTCAATTGTTCTTCTACTTCATTGATTAATTCAGTTGACACCATCTCTCATGAGCCATGAAACAAATAAAATATTGAGTGGAACAAAATATTGTTCAATATCACTTTCTAGTCGCCATTTGAGACTTCTGAATATAAAATCATTTAAACCAGTTCCTTTCTGAATATTCTCTGTCATTCTTCTCAATGTAGATACTGATTGAAAATTATATATGGCAACCATTCTTTTATAAATTTTAGGCCCGGAATAATATAATGAAAGGGCATGCTGTTTAAATTCCTTGGTATATCTTCTGCCTTTTAGATTTTTATCATTGAGATCACTGATTATTTTGGCTATATTTCCAAAACTATTTGGCAGATGAATATCACAAGCCTTTTTGAATCTGTCTTTAGATAGTTGTGTCATGCAGGGGTCTATTTCCTGAATATACTGTTCGAGGTTGAATGTCTTTGATTTCATTCTTTTAATTTCATTTTCCTTTGACTGAAAAATAAGGTTTTTTATTGACTATATATTCTCCAAATTTAACTATATTACCTCAATTAGATGCCTCAACTTTCTTTTTCTTGGTGTTTGATGAGATAATTCTTTAGTTGTTTGAGTTTCTATATTTGCAACTCGTGTTCCTTCGGTTCCCATTATATCTTCTGTTTGGGTTTGAACATCTATTCCTCTTGGTTTTTGGAACAGATTCAATTTTGGAATTGCATTTTTCGATAAATGGTGATTTGTCACTAGGTTGGCATCAAAGTGGATACTGCATATTCTGTTATTTGAATATAACAGCATCTTTGTTCATTATTATGTCATCAGTCATCACTACAAGCCAATTTCCATTGCATCACTCGGTCCTTATAAACTGGATTAGGAAATCTGAAGAATCTTATGGAATTCGTAGAAATCGATATTGATATCTTGCACTATTACAATTTTTAACAGAACACTTCTTACATATTTTACCTTGACCGGCTTCCATATTTACTAATTCCAAATATATTATAAATAATAAACTATTTAGTTCCTTTGTTGTTTTAATTCAAAGAAATATATTTAATGTTTTTAAAAAAACAGGTATTTTGAATACTTTGATAAATTTTGCTTGGTATTCAATATTCAAAGAGACTAGGAGTTGAATATAAGCAGTCGGGTGAATTCAAAAATTGGAATGGGTTAATCTGACAAATCACATGCGTTTTGAATCTTTTAGAAAGAGTGGTAAGTTCGGTTATCTTTGTCATTTTTTACTACAGTAGTTCATAGTGAAACTCAAGGTCAACGAAACGCCGTGCCTAAAAACGGCAGAGTGAATTGTCTGGTTAGTCTGTGGTGGTACCTTGTGAAATTTTATATCGTTTCCTATACAGTTCTACTGGAATAAATTGAATAATTCTGGAATGATAAGTCTCACTTGCGTTCATCATTGATCTATTACCTTCATACTGTGCTCGTATCAATTCTAAAACAATTCCAACACTACCTGTGAAATCAATTTCAGAACTTAAACTCGAATAATAGATTCCATTTCGATATTCAATTAATGCTGGAATATTCTGAATGTGGTAAACCCTCGTGCATATCGGGTCTTAGAACTGGCAGTTTCTAGAAATGCCACAGGTCCTCTGGGCTTATTTCGTGGCTTGGATGGCTTTGATGGTTATATGCAAAGGTAACCGGGAACTATTGATAAGTTGAACTTTGGGTACAATTTAGATAGTTGGAGAAATGCAGGTTAGTATCAGGTTCTCTGCTGAATGAGAAAACTTTCCTACTTGAGTGAAATATTGTCCAATTACTCAGGTTAGGAGATGAATATATTTGTTTGACGAATCGGAGATTTAACTCAAACTTTTCTGATTAACTAAGTTTGCTACTTCCCCGAGAACATAATGAATACAAATTAAATTGTAAGGTATATCGAAAACTTCTGAATATGGCCATGTTCATTTCCCTGTTCCGCTATTTCAAATAGAAGTGCTGGAAGTATTATGACATTATAGAAATCTGGAGTAAATTTTAATACAAGCTCATTGAAGGTATTAAATTATTATTATAAATCTATTATTATTTTTCAATACGTCATTGTGGAGTGTTACATTTTTTTTTCATTATGAATTTCATATATTTACAGCATTCCAAAACAGTTAGGTTTGTCGCGATGAAGCACTCATTTGAATTGCACCCAGTTTCTTTAATCTTTTGAAACATCACACAAAATATTTTCCGAAGTTGACTTTCTCTGTTAATCTTTATCTAAAGATCTCGGATAACAATCTTTGAATTTAATGTTAATTGACCTACTGAATCGATGAAAAAATTTTTTCATTATAGAAACCATTTAATGTTATGTTATTCCTCCCACAATCCAGATATCGCAATAACTGAAAAGAGGATTTTCATGAAAGGTTGTTCTGAATAAAAGCTTACTTTTCATTATTTATGTATACTCCTGTATATAACAAAGAACGAAGTAACTGAGGACGAAATCTGAAATTTATGTTCCCAAGGAATCAACCTACAATTCAAACAATTATTTCTAAAATCAGTCAAAACCACAAATTACGTTGAGATTTTGTCCCTTCCCTCAGTTTTGCCGTTGTATTCTGGGTGTTCCCAAATTAGACCAAATTAGATTCGTTGTCGATTGAGCCATATTTATTAATGACCGAAAATCAACAGTTTCCGAGATATTTGGGTTCTTGTGTTTTTTAAAAAATTTCTCACCTTACTTTATTTCTCGTCAATTTTTTCTACGTTGACGAAGGTTGATTTAAATTTTGGATTATGTTTATCAGAAAAGGATTTGATGTGCAGGAAAAGGCAAAACTGAGTATGATTTGAAAGTTGGTACGTATATGAAGAGAAGAAAAGTGAAGTTCTCATATAAAATTGGCTACAACTTTCGAATTTCACAATATGGGTATGACAAAATTATTTCGAAAACTTGTCACATTTCTATTTCTTAGGACAGTTACCGTCAGAATGCTGACATATTTTGATTTGAAATGGGAAAGGAACAAAGAAAGGAAAGTATTGAAATTCATATTTTTCTTTTGCAATTGAACTAAAAATGTCAGTATAAAATGTATTTATAAATTATGTTTGAAATGAACTCCACCATTCCTTATACAAGCACGTGCCTCATTCCTTATTTCTTCAGTTGTTAATTTCCGCATTAAATATACTGTGAATATTCTCGCTGCTTCATCTTTTCCAACATAATAAGATCCAGACTTCTCGTTGACCACGAAAATAATCCAAAATTATAATCAAATTTGATCAATGTAAAAAATTGACGAAAAATGAAGTGAGCTGAGAAATCTTTTAAAAAATCACAAGAACTCAAATATCTCGTAAATTGTTTATTTTTGGTTAATACTAACCATAGCACAAACGGCAGCAAATGAGTCATACTAACATGTCCTCCAAGGTTCACGTCTAATTTGGAAACACCTTGTATATTTTCTTGTTTTGAAATTAATCCAGAATATAAAGCTTGAAATGAATGAGTTCTTCAAACATTCCTGACTCTTTCATTGTTATATTACTCGAAGAGGAGAACAAATGAATATTTCAATTCACACTAATAATGGCATCAGGAATGGTTCAGGGTAAATCATAAATTATTCAAGCGTAACCGCAAATGTGGAAAATATAGCATATTGAAAGATTGTCAAATGTTTCCGTCGTTCCGACAAAATATAGACTTTTAAATGCAGAATTCTAAGAATCCTATTACTGCTTGAAAAATTTCATATTCAAGATTCAAATAGCATCTAATATTCTGAAAGAATTTTCATTCGCCTGGAAAATATGGTCTGAGTAAGATTAAGACTCTTCCGCTTTATTCTGAATTCGCCCTACATTCCTAGCTCCCCGCATTTCATTTTTCTTGCGAGGTTATGTTATGAGCGTCAAAAAATGAGGGACATCCTAGGTCGAGATTACAGCCATTTATTAAGTGTGAAGACTCCGCTCGAATTCCTTATTGACGTTTAATATGTTACCATAATAAGAGAGATGAAATATGAATTGCTCTTGTAGGATATGATAATTATCAAGTCGATATTGATCCCATAATGCTAATCTTTTATGTGTGGTATGTTTAAAAAAGAAGAACAGAATGTTCAAATTCCATGGTCTCTGATAAAAGAATCTCGAAAATTATAAATCTTCAAGGTTCCCGATCTCTCTTTTCGAAATCAGATCGTAAATATCTTGCTTCGTCCTCGAGTTACAGAGCATTTTTGAAAATTGAATGTTTCAAATATTTCTCTAAACATAGTTAGTCAATACTGCTAAATTGGTCGATACTTTTTGTAATTTTGGGCTAGGAAAATGATTTTGATGGGATTGGCAGTACTCTGCATCAGTGGCGTACCCAAGGGGGGGATAAGGGGGATATATAATGAATAATCAACTATGATTTTGCCAATGTTTCGGAACATCTTGTTCCTTTTTCAAGGCTGAAAAGAAGGCATTTATTAATCATAAATAGAAACATACAACATTAAATTTCATACCTCATCATACAACTAGTAAAATATATATTTGAAATAGCCAAAGTGAAGAATAAAAACAAACGGTTTCGACGTATGTCAGTCAATAGATTAAAAACAAAGGAACTGAATCGGAACTACATATGTTGAGGTACGATGTATCTTTGACACATATTCTTAAATTTGGTCTCGGCACAAAAATAAAAACAAACACAAACACAAGAGGCGAACATCAATCTGGCGACAAACACGAAATTGCTATCCGTTAGGTTTCGTTATCCTGGATATCATGTAATCATAAACAGTACTCCAATTATTTGTATCTTCCCTATAATTTGCTGTGTTGTTTCTTCTTATATAATATCATTTCACTTAAATGACGTATAAGGTAATACTGTTCTCTATCTAGGATAGTTACATTTTCAAAGTTAAATCTGTGTCCCTCTCTGTGTATGTTGTGTGAGGGCAGTTTTGTTCTCGGCTTCTAAATGTTTTCCATCATTCTTGTGTTGTCATACTCATAATCTACATGAAATTCTGATTTCAAAATGCCCCACTTGTCATCATTTATCTGTGGTTCTTTTTAACGTATAGACTACTTTTTTTGAACAAATTTCATGAAAATAATGGTTTAAATTAAGGAACATACTTTTAGCACCGTTCGAGATAATTGTACGATTTTTTTTATCGAATTCCTGAATAGTTTTCAAGTATTCTGCATATCAACAAATCAGGTTGTCTGAAAAACACTTGCTGCAATTTTTTTAATATGATTTTTTTAAAATGTCATTTTTTCAAATGGCATGCTATGATTCTACGTCAAAAAATACCAGAGATAAATGATGACAAGTGGGGTATTTCGAAATCGTGCATTCTCATTTGAAATAACAGGGTGGAATCGTGTTTCGCCACTTTCAGAATAACCTCTAGAGTCAAAAATAATTTAAGCTTATGCGCTGAGTACCTACTATTGATTGCGTCAAAAATTGAATCATTCACCTAGCCCAAAATTTCCAAAAGTTATCGATAGATTAAACACTATCGACTAGAGCGAAATATTTGAAACAGTCCTTTTCATAAACGCCCTTTTACTCGAGGACCAAGCAACATATTCACGATTTTATTTCTGATATCTTATTATTTCGAAAAAAGAGATCAGAATTCTTGAACAATTCTTCTCTAATAGTTCTCGAGATGCTGTCAGTGTGCATCCAATTTGGGACACCTGTCCACCTGGCAGAGATAATAAGTTTATTGGTGCTCCTACAGAGATCGTCTCAAATCAGTAAAAAAATCAAAGTTAAAACTCTAAGCAGTGTGACGAAAACATAAAGTACATAAGAAGTGAATAAGAGTTGTTCCTAAATAGATCGAGAAGTTTGAAAAAAACATCAAGAAAGGATAAAACGTAAATAATTACCGGTCAATTCATTCAAGAAAAAAACATAAATTTATCGCAAATCCTCATCGCGACCTACAGCTGTGAGACGATAAATTGATGAAGGGTTCCACACAGTTACGGAAAATACACAGTGATATGTCTGAAGTGGCGACAAAAAAAATTTCAACAAGGCAGATACTGGATGAGATAATAAACAGTAAAAAAGAACTGAAAAACAGTATAAGTGCCTCCGAAACTAGGCTGATTTTGGAAATTCAGGAACTGAAGGGCAGACTGAACTGTCTGGAACGAGAAAATCTGGAACTAAAAGAACAATTAGAACTTTCCAAACGCCAACAGAATAAAAACAACTTAATTATATTTGGATTGAAGAAGAGGAGTGAAGAAGTAACTACAGCACTTGTTTGTGAGGAACTCACTCGACTGTTGGAGATTGGGTTGGTGGAATCTGATATAGGTGACCTTTATCCTCTAGGAAAAACGAAAAATTGTCCCATAAAAATTGAACTGATTTCACATTTATTAAAGAAGAAGCTCATTTTTAAAAACACGAAAAAGTTGAAAAATACCGGTGTATCCATAGCAAATGACCTAACTTTGCAGCAACGGGAGGAAATAAAAACATTGAATAAATTCATCAAAAACGCAAGACAAGAAGGACAAGAAGCATATATCAGGGGTAATAAATTAGTAATTGGGAAGAACATATATACATTAGAAGACCTAGAAAACACTGGAGAGGAGGTCAAATCCAGTAGTGCACCCCATACACCTTTAAGAGACCGAAAACAGAGTTCCTGTGAAAGAGTTAGCAGCGATTACACAGAGAGGGAGGCAAACGGACCATCCTGCAAAATTCCATCAATACACGAGAGAGCAATCAAAAAAACTACTCCGCAGTTGACCACCCATAAGAAGATCTATACATCGAAGGAAAAATCCGCGAAAGAAGGTGCAACCGAAGCGATGAAACTTCAGAGCAGACCGATGCCCGAAAATTAAAATGTACGTAGAATAAATTGTCCCTCTTTCCATCCATTTTCCAGCGGTATACGTGTGGCGTTCGGACATTCAAGATTGTATATGTAGGTATAACGACATAAAAAGAGCTAAACTATTTAAAAAGTATGGATAGGTTTATCAGGGATTATCAAAACGAAGACTATAACACTAAAATAATTGAAAATGTACATAAAATTGATAAAAATATAATTAGTAAGAACTTTAAGCTATTTCAAATGAACATACGGAGCATACAAAAAATTTTGATGAGTTGAAAATACTAATGGAGATGACTAAACTACAATATGAGGTTATGATTTTAGCAGAAACATTTCATGTAAAGAATATAGACCTATATAATATACCAGGATATAATATTGTTTATAATGAAGGAAAATTTTACAAAAATGACGGTGTATTAGTATATATCAAAGAAAACATTAATTATAAATGCCAAATAATCAAAATTGATTACTCTAACTTATTAGATATTGATATAAAAACATCGAATGGAGAAAACTTCAAACTGTCCGCCATATATCGGTCGCCAGGGACAGCTTTAGAGTCGTTCAACATTGAGATAAGGAAATACCTACAAAATATAAGTTTAAAAATGAAACATATTATTGCTGGCGATATGAATGTAAACTTACTCAGTCATGACAATTTAGTAGAGGAATATAAGAACATTTTATCCTCATATGGGTTCGCCTCTATGATAAATCTTCCAACGCGTCCAGACAGCGGAACTTGTCTCGATCATTTTTTTGTGAGAGGTTTTAGCCCCGGAGGTGACGATGCTGATGCTGACATTCTGCAGCATCTCGTAACAGATCATTATCCTGTCATTTTGGGCCTAGATCTAAAAATTAAATATAAAAACAAAAATTGCAAAATAGAAAAAAAATATATTAATTATTGTATGCTAAAAAAAAATCTGAAAAATGAATCTTGGCTGAGGGTGTATGAACATGATGAGGTAGATGGGATTTCGGATAGCTTCATTCATATTTTAACTGAATATATTGAGGAGTGCACAACCACGATCACCATAAAAAAAAAACCAAAGGAGGAGAAAAAATGTGGATGACAGCATCAATTTGTAAATTTGTTCAGTACAAGAATGAACTGTATTGTAGATTAAAAAAAGAACCTAATAATCCAATTTTGAAACATGAATATACAAGGTGCAAAAATGACGTCCAAAAAAAAATTAGGGAAGCTAAACTAAATTATTTTCAGAAACGTGTTCGAGAGGGTTCGGATTCTGAAAAGTTGTGGGACTGTGTGAGGGATATATGTAATGAACATAAATCTGAAACAAAAATAAATTACCTACAAACAGAAGATAAACAAAAAATTGAGGATGATTTTGAGATCGCACAAGCTTTCAATGAGTATTACACAAATCTAGGTGAAACATATTCTAGCAAAATAAAAACTCCCGATGATTTCCTCGAAACCGATTTTAAAATTGATAGTTCTTTCTATCTAGCTCCTGTAGAGCCGCTGGAGATCATTAGGGCTATATCAGAGTTAAAAACTAAAAAGTCAACCGGATTTGATGGAATTAAAGCCGAAACGCTGAAAGAAATAAAAGATGAAATAGCTGAGCCTCTAACTTATCTGGTAAACACTGGCTTCCAGAGTGGTTGTTTTCCTGAAATCTTAAAAACTGGTATTGTGAAGCCGGTATACAAAAATGGGGATAAATCAGAAATGACGAATTATAGGCCGATCACTTTAATTTCGAATATAGGGAAGATTCTTGAGAGATTGCTTAAAGTACGGATGAATCATTTTTTGGAAAAAAATAAAATATTGTCAAGAAATCAATATGGTTTTCGACAGGGACTTTCAACAGAAGATGCAATAAAAACTTTAACAACTAGGTTATATGAAAACATAGATACAAATATCCCAACTTTGGCTGTATTTGTTGATCTTGCGAAGGCTTTTGACACGGTAAGCCATGAAAAACTTTTAGAAAAAATGTATAACTACGGATTCCGCGGATCAATGCACGACCTGGTCAGAAGCTATCTTACAAACAGAAAACAAATAGTAACGGTAAATAATAAACTGAGTGAAGAAAGGACGATTACTTTTGGAGTTCCACAGGGCACGGTTCTTGGACCACTTCTCTTTCTCATATACATAAATAGTCTACTGGAGATGAGAGGTGAGGGACAGTTTATAGGTTTCGCTGATGACACTGTGGTTATATTCGAGGGAGAATCATGGTCGCATCTGGAGGAAAGAGTGAAGATAGATTTTGTGAAGATATATAAATGGTTACAACTGAATAAACTCACCCTAAATCAAAGTAAGACGAAGTACATACCATTTACATCGGGTAAATCTGAAGCTGAAGATCTGGAAAACTTGCATATCAACGAAGAGTTAGTTATACCCAAAGCAGATTCCGTGAAATATTTGGGCATTGAAATCGACAAACACCTAAAGTGGGACCAGCACATGATTTATTTAACGAGGAAACTACGTGGTATATTGTACAAATTCAAGCATATAAGAATGAATATCAATAGTACTGAACACCTAAATATGCTATATAATGCTCTCGTCCAGCCTCAGTTGTCATATGGCGTGATTGGTTGGGGTGGGGTACTGGACAGTCACAAGAAAAGACTAGATGTACTGCAGAAGTATTTTCTCAAGATAATACACGGTAAGCAAAAAATATTCCCAAGTCAACAACTCTATGAACTAGCCAAAGTACCCGATATTAGGCAGATATTTGCGCTGAAGATCATTATGAACATCTTTGAGGGAAAAATTCATATAAAAAAGAAGGATCACCGATATCGTACCAGAGCAGCTGATAGAAATTTTGAACGCCCAAGATCAAAGAAAAGGCTTGGTCAAGGATGCTGCGACTACATAGCCCCAAGACTGTACCCCTTAGTACCCGATGAAATAACTAAACTAAAAAATAAGAGATCTTTCAAACTAGAAATAAAAAAATAGATTATGAAATTTGATAGAACAAAATTACATGAAATAATTAATCAAAAAACTTTATAAAATACTCGATTTCGACATTAATACAAAATGGATTTGACACATACCCGGACTTGACAAAGAAAAAAAAGAAGAAAAACCCTTACATGATCTTCGATTTTCACAAATGCAGGCTCGTATCTACGATGGATAACACGATTTATGGGAGTGTATATAATTAGAAAAACATATATTTTGCGGCAGAATTAAAGAAAAATATTTATGTTAGCACTGTGCACAGTTAATGTAAAAAAATTAACTCTACAGTAGTTTAGAGTTTGTTTAATGTATTTATATTTCTTGAATAAACTCTCTTATTATTATATTATTATTACAATAACTGTCGTAAGAGGTGTCCTAGAGACTTGAAACATTCAGAGAAGGTGTAGGCTGAAGGGTCCAAATATCTCGGCAAAGTTCCTTATTGAGCAAATCCGTTTGATGATTCCGGAGTTTGTTTTGTCAATCTCCATCCGATCGAACTAAAATCGTTTAGTTTCAATATAGGAACACGAATCTTTATGTCGAATTTCGCAGCGATCTCGTATTATTAGAAAAAATTCTTCGCTTTGAAATTTCGATGTCTCAGAATAAAGATCACCCATAAAATGAGTTTTATAAGAATTCAGCCTTGTGACTTTTACACAGAATAAGGTAATCAAGTTTTTGTGATCTCCAAACCACAGAATTTATTTTGAAGAACGGACTTCTTTCGATTATTATCTCTATCTTCTTAAAAGTGTCATTAAAGCAATTAAGTAACACAAATTCTTATCAATTAATCACCGAAATAATAAAATTTTCCGAGACTCTCACGTAACCTTACCCCTAATTTGCATCTTCATAAAGTTACGACCCATCTGTCATCTTCCTCCTCTCCCTCTATTATTCACTGAAACGATGATCTGTCACATCCTTATCAAGCATCAAATAGCCCTCTCGATCTTTACCGTCTGCATAAATATCCTTTCAGCACCGCGAGTCAATAGATGATTTAAGGGATTTACCCAGATGCAAAATTGCCCAGAAAATGAGTACAGTAACTATTCAAATTCCTCTTTCTTTCCAGACTGAAATGGCGCATATATTATGTCAGAGTGTTCAACAGCCGGATGGGGAATTGGCGGCTGTGTTAGAGTTATGGCGTGGGGAGCGAGGAACCCCGTTCCACGAAGAGGACGAAGAGATAGCTTCCAGTTACCTTGTCTGGGGTGGAATTGCCCTCCATTACGCACATCTCTATTTCAATATGAATCAACAGAAGAAGCTGAACGACTTTTTGCTGGATGTTGTCAAGTAAGTTCCGAAAGACAGTAATAAAGTGTATCAATTCATTCGATTGTGAGCGCTCAGGGTGTAAACTTGTGATCGACGCGTCGATTGGCCCCACTCGACGATTCGATTCACTTTTGTGAGCACACCCGTTGGTCGCGAGGTACAGTCCGTTACAAAGAGAAAATAGTGATTATACAAACTATTGCGAAGCATAAAGAAAGTTCAATTCTTCATTCATTCCAAATCGTTAACTTAAAATTATGGATTGTTGAAAAAAGATCAGGCACCTGAATGTTTGGAAAATGGTTACTGTTTAGTATTGTTTCTTCTATAGACCTTTATGCCCTTGAAATGAAAAGCTGATCAGAATACTCTAGTCAACGCTAGTTCCAAAGTTATAGGGTGTTCGAAGTAGACATAGCGATTAATGCTACAAATATAATATTCATCAAAAACGGCTACATTGAACGTTAAGGTTTTTTAATTTTCTTAGGGCTGTTTATTCTATTCACTTATTACTTACATGACTAGGAGGAAACCGTATCTGCTTAGCTGTTTGCTCATACAATGTTTTATTTTAATAATATTTATTCGTTTATTATTTCTTCATTTTCATGGGAATATTAAAGACGAAAGAATTCGATAACAACATTCTTGAAGGGCATACTATCTGCTGAAGCAGGAATCAGCCAGTATCAGCGGCTACAATATTGAATGACAGTTATTCTATTTTCACTTTTAATTATTCAAAATTGTTTCGCTATACACTAGCTTCTTCAGGGGTTTTACATTCTTTAATAACTTGAAAATATCTGAAGAAGCTCCTGTGTAGCGTAATATTTGTTATATTCGATAATTCATTTGAGTGGAAATAGAATAGCTGTCATTTAATTTCTATTAAAATGAATTTCCATTGAGAGGGGTCTATATCGTTTCAGCGATCAGTTCAAAAAGTTCGTCATTGCAGAAAGTACTTTTTTATAATTTTTTTGTAATAAAAAAAAATGGGATGATTTTCTGTTTGAAAAATAAATATATGCATGACATAACTTTCCCAACAAATATTTCTTTTTCAATGAATTTTCACATTACAATATTATACAAAAAGTCTTGTCAAAGGCTGAAAATGGGTTTATCTGAAATTGAAAATAAGGACAAAACGTATTTTGAATTCTTGTCTGTGTTAGAAAAGACGGTAAATCAGAGTAAAGTTTGAGATTGCTTTACTAAACCTGAAAAGTGGTGAGATCTCAAAAACGCTGAGGAGACAGGAGTACTCGAACTTTGGCAGATCTCGAGGAAGTCACGTGGTATAAACCCCTCTTAAGTGAAGACCGAATAAATCCGATATTTGGCTACAAAATTGATATGAGCAATATTTGATGGTTTCTGGGATATGCGCGTCATCAACTAAACACCAAATACCCTTGCACAGCTTACTTTGGAAAATGTTCTAGTTGCCGCATGAAGAAATACATAGCAAGGCCCTTAAGTTCATGCTAATAATAAATGATCAAAAAGGAAAAAGGTTACTCATATCAACTTTGATGTCGACGATACTCACGGAATCCCGATTCAGAGCAGAGAGACTTGCTGGATAGTCTGCCATTCAATAATTGTGTTTATATTCTTTTGCGTTAAATATTCCAATGAAAATAACGAAATAATGAAATAATAATACAAATAAAACATTATATGAGCTAAGCAGATACTTTTCCCGCCTAATAATGTAAAGTAAAGACAATAAATATCCCTAAAGAATTGAAGAACCATAGCGTTGAAGAATAACCTTGTTGCAAAGAAGAGAAAAAAACTATTCGAAAATGTTCCCTGGTTCCAAAGTTATGATAACATTACATTAGTAGCTTTTATATCTATTTACTTCGAACGCCCTTATATTTCTAATTTTTGGTGTAGAACTTTGCTTCCGCCGTTTTGCAATATATACTGTAGCGATTTGTGTCTGCTTCATAAAGTTATTCTCGATTAAACATGTCAGCTCGCGAGCCAAATTTTCGTTATTTATGGGAGGTTTTAATTTTCTGCTTAAAATTGAAGAAATCTGCGACTGAGACTCATCGAATGCTCTCAAATACCTATGGTGAGGCAGCTATTAGTGGAAGAACGTGCCGATAGTGGCATCAACGCTTCAAGAACGGTGATTTTGACGTCGAAGACCAGCATGGGAGAGAAGAGGTTTTAGATGATGCAGAATTGGACGCATTATTTGACTCGTGTCGAACGCAACAAGATTTGGTAGGATCATTGGAAGTGACGCAACAATCCATTTCAAAGCGCCTGAAAGTCATGGGAATGATTCAGAAACAAGGAAATTGGGTGCCGTACGAGTTGAGGCTGAGAGATGTCGAACGGCGTTTGTTAGATTGTGAACAGCTGCTTGCTGTTAAAGACGGAAGGGATTTCTGCATCGCATTTTGACTGGGGACGAAAAATGGTTTCATTACAATAATCCCAAAAGCAGAAAATCATGGGGATATCTAGGCAATTCCAAGTAATCAAACCGAATATTCACGGTTCCAAGGTCATGCTTAGTATTTTGTGGGACCAGCTAGGCGTAGTGTATTATGAGTTGTTAAAAACGACTGAAACAACTACAGGTAATCGTTATCGAACGCAATTAATGCATTTAAGCCGAGCATTGAAAGACAAACGGCCGCAATACAATGATATAGTGATTTTACAGCATGACAATGCTTGACTCCATGTTGCGAAAGTGGCCGTATTCTCCAGACGTTGTTCATTCGGACCATCACTTGTTTCGAAGTAAGTAAAAAATTGGATCGATTCGTAAATCGCTTCATAAGATGACCAGTTTTATCAACGCGGGATTCGTACGCTGTCCAAAAGATGGGAGAAAATAGTGGCCAGCGAAGGACAATATTTTGAATCATGAATATATAACAAGTTTTCTACGATAAAGCCTTGAATTTCGGAAAAAAAACGGCGGAAGCAATGGTGTACGCGTATGTAGCTTTTCTTACTAACATTTTAAATTAAACGGTAAACATTTTTCGTACATTCAGGTGGCTGGCCCTTTCTTCTTTGGTTAGTTCCAAAGGTTTATCATTGGGAATAGTAAACCAAAATGAATGAAACCTCAGATACCGTTTCCCGGATTCCCTCCGTACTCATGTGAACGCTGAAAATATATATGGTGAATCTACGACTCATACATATAAAGTGGGAAGACAGCAACTAACCAGTCAGCTTTTCGGGTAGAATAAATATTTGGATAGTCATAAGGTTACGCCGATTCCATTCCCAAGGTAGAATCCCTTTAAAATGAATTTATCATATTCAACTAAACTTTTCTCCTCAAATATTCCGCACTTTGTTGAGAGTTCCTTTCAATGAATACATGGGAAAAAGTTTATTGTTCATATGAGTATTTAATTCCTTCTCTCTAATTATGTGCCAAATCCGTTCATTCTGCCAGATCTTGTGGAATAAAATTGTGCGGGAATATTTCAGTTTCACACATATTTTATGGTTATATTTTATCATTATACTGGGTGTATATAGATAGTTGGGTGTATATAGATAGAAAAAATTCAGGGGGTGATTCCTGGTCAAAAAATAGGGTGGGTCTTTCATATAAACTTTTCCTTTGAACCCCTCCCTGCTTAGTTACAGGTCCATTGAAGATGGCGCCCAAAAAGTAGTTTTTAGAAGTGATTAAAATGGTAAGGTTCGAAAAATGAGAAAAATACAACATAATAATAATGTCACAGTTACATTAAAAAATGGAAAGAAAAATTAAACCTGAAAATTTGGAAATATTTTTGGCTCATGATAATACCAGAGAATATAACTCACGCTTACCCTCGTTATAACGCGGTTTTTCACCGCGTCGAGTTCGGTGAAAATGCCGCGACTTCTCTGATGAATTCATTAAGAGCATACTTTCACACTACGCGTTATTACGACCGGAAAACTTCAGCATTCAAATCATCGCTTATCCTTCATTTTTAATTTTTGAGAGTTGTCTGTTCAGTTTTCATATACGTGAATATTCATCTAGGTGAATGTCAGCTGATCTACCTAACAGTTAGGTCCTAACTGATAGATCCGCATAGCCTGTATACCTATTTAAAGCTGATGACGATAGATTCACAGAATCGGCAGATGAATAGAGCTTATAAAGGGTGTTTTTTTTTTTAGAGCTATAGAACTTTAAAATGCAATAAAACAACGATGGATTATTCGATTAACATAAATTTTATTTATCCGCAAGATAATCTTGTGGCATTACATTTTAAATATGATTTCTGGCATATGACCGCCATGGCTGGCTCGGATGTACTCCAATCTGGACGTCCAATTTTCGATGATATTTTCCAACATTTGTGGCCGTATATCGGCAATAACACGGCGAATGTTGTCTTCCAAATGGTCAAGGGTTTGTGGCTTATACGCATAGACCAAAGACTTTACATAGCCCTACAGAAAGTAGTCTAGCGGTGTTGAATCACAAGATCTTGGAGGCCAATTCACAGGTCCAAAACGTGAAATTAGGCGGTCACCAAACGTGTCATTCAATAAATCGATAGTGGCACGAGCTGTGTGACATGTTGCGCCGTCTTGTTGGAACCACAGCTCCTGGACATCATGGTTGTTCAATTCAGGAATGAAAAAGTTAGTAATCATGGCTCTATACCATTCTGGCCATCATCGTTTTTGAAGAAGTACGGACCAATGATTCCACCAGCCCATAAAGCGCACCAAGTCAGTTTTTCTGGGTGTAACGGTGTTTCAACATACACTTGAGGATAAGCTTCACTCCAAATGCGGTAGTTTTGTTTGTTGACATAGCCATTCAACCAGAAGTGCGCTTCATCGCTAAACGAAATAAAATGGGCGTAGTGCGCGATACGTATTCCGCACAGAACCATTATTTATAAAATTATTATTTTATATATATTTTATATATTATTTATAAAATTGCACTATTTGCAAGCGTTGTTCAGGCGTGAGTCTATTCATGATGAATTGCCAAACCAAACTGAGAATAAATCACTTGAAAGCTGTTAAATCGGTCGCCATGTTCAACAGTAATGCCAACTTTAAGTTATATACCTCGAAAAAAAAACACCCGTTACGTCCGCAGAGTCGAAAGATCAATAAAATCCATATATTCAGAGAACTGATGAATGCAAAGGGTGTTTCAGAAAATATGCTGATTTTTGACGGTCAAAAATCCTCAGGAATGGAGATTTCAAAGATAATTTGCATTTTGACAAAAAACATAATATTTTTTCGATAATCTAGTTCATAAGTTGCAAAATCTTTTGGATATTACATTAAATATCTATGAAGTTGATAAGTTGAGATTTTTTCTTCTAACCTAAGATTCACGCATGAGGATCAGCATCTTATTCTGAAACATCCTGTATCTACAAAAAAAAAATTATAAACTGCTGTGTTTCAAAAAAGTACATAACAGGGCATAGGTATTCTTCTTTGAAAAAGCTTTTAGAATTGTTCACAGCTCACAGACAATCTACACCTGCTACACAAATTTCAGAAAAACAATATCTTGGTATTTCCTGGACGCTGAGGAATTCGAACATTATTTTCAATTATTTGATCCAAAAGGGAAAATTACTTCGATCAATTTCGTTCAATAATTTAGAAGCGAATTCCAAGGGATGACCAACCGAGACCTGCTGAATGGAGAAAACTCCGCCAAAACTAAAGCAGTTACGCCGGATGATGTTTCAAAATCGAATGACCAATATTGTTATCATTCAAATTAGATTGTAATGAATCAAATCATCATTCCTTTCAAGTCTGACCTTTTAACCTTGTCGACAAACTGTGCAGTTAAGACTGTCCCTTAAACTTCTGTCCGGTTGTTCAGTTGATCACACAAAAATCATCCTGAAGTCAAGTGTTGTTTTGAACCATCAAAACAACAGGGGGGGTTCTTCCTGTATGATCTGTGGCTTTCAACACGGATGCATCGAAAACCAAAGATGGACGAGTCTGCACTTGAGTATACAGCACTTGAATTCAATTACTTAGTTATTCTAATGGGTTTCTGTTGCTCAATATTCCTCGCAGAAACCCTAGCAATAGGGATGAGCGTATACCTACAAGAAAAAGATAATAATAATAATAAATTATATTCACCATCAATTCAGTACATGATCAATAAAAACATTAAAAAAAATCGAACAAATTCGTCAACAGAATAAAAACAACTTTGCACAAGGCATTTTCTGAGCTTACTTTTGAACGCCGCGGCATCGAATGCTCTTAAGCTTGAGGTTAAGAGGTTATATAAAAAGCATCCCGCGTGAAAAAGACAACGTTCATGAAAGGAGTAAAAGTGCCTAGGTAAACAAAGCAAATTAACTCTCCTTGTAGGTGTGATCATCGTAGCGCCTGCGGAGTCTATCCTTCTCTAGATGAATGAAAATGAGAATATAATATATGTATATACAAGGAGAGGACACATTATTATGAGCAATCAAGACTAGTCTTACTGAGTCTCTGAAAGCAGAAGAGTCCTACTAGTACTTTCTTCGCCTTTAAATCGGTCTAAGCTAGTCTGGGCGTAGAAAATGTCATGCACTCAGAGAAGATAATCAGATCAACGTAATCAGGGTGCCTGGTTACTATGAAGTCACGGTAACGATATGGTAAATCAGCCAGGTAGAAAAAGTTTGGCAGTTCCCTTCATTGGACCAGAGCCTTTCTGTGGTTTACCAGCTAGCCATTAGTCGATGACAATTAAAGAATGGCGAAAAAATAGGAACTTTTCGTCCTGGCGAGTAGTCAATGGACAAATGCAGGCCAAGTTCTTCTTCTCCTACTTGCAGAGCTCTACCAAAAAATTCCTTTCATTAGATTAACTAGAACCAAGGGAATTGAAAGGGGTTCTCACTTCCAATGTCCTGTGAATTATCATCTGTGAATTATGAAAAAGCCTCCAGACTTCGCTTCTGTCAAGAACCCGGTAAGACAGTTGCTCTGCGATTTTTAAGCTTTTTAAGTCAATAGAAAACCGCTACAAAACGTGGCTCGTGGTTCTTAAAACCGAAATAACCTCAATGTTTCTAATGAAAACGTCAGTTAACGTATGTAAATATTCCGACAAAGGGGTTGTAGTTACTTCAACTATAGTAGAATACTAGTCTACGGCGAATAAAAAAAAAATCAGATTCGTTAGTTACCATAAAAATATGAGGTATGAACGATACACTCTCGGCCAAACATTCAAATGATGGAGCAATTAGCATCTCCCATTTGTTCCATTATTCGTATGTGCTTTCCAACAGATTTGCACTTAGTTCTTGTTTTATTGATTTTCAAATATGCACTCCATTGTACAGGGTGGGCAAATAAGCGAGGTAAGCGGCTATATCTCAGCATCCACTCATCGTTGAGACTTGCGGTAAAAAATTTTACCACTAAAGTGACGAAGAGAACACACTGGAAATTGTTTTGCAGTTCATACCTCTACCGCTAGGGGGCGTAATAGCTACCGCCGAGTAGAAAAATGTATTTTACTCGAAAATGTTCATATGAAGTTGTAGAAAAAATATCATCACTGAAATCCTTGGAAAATTCTCAATCTTTTTGAATTGTCACTTTCGATTTTACAACATCAAATAAGGGTAGGTGAAAGGGAGAAATCTGACTGATTGAATTGCCTGTAACTTCAGTTTGGCTCAACATTTTGAGCAAATTAGATCTCATCTGAAAGATAATATCTTGTTGATTGAGAAACAGAAATCCCATCAAATTTGTATGAAAAAACCAAAAGATCGCAAAGCGATAGCTTCAGGTGTTCAGAAGTTATGGACGAAATATTCTTCAACTGATGCACTGAAAAACTAAATTGTGTCTTCTTTCGGCCATAACTCCAGAACGCCTGGAGCTATCGCTTTGCGACCTTTTGGTTTTTTCATACAAATTTGATGGGATTTCTGTTTCTCTTAGAACTTAAAGACACAATTTGGTTTTTCGCAGTGCATCAGTTGAAGAATATCTTCTTTCGGCCATAACTTCAGAACGCCTTATATTATCGCTTTGCGACCTTTAGGTTTTTTCATGCAAATCTGATGGAATTTTTGTTTCTGTTAAGGAAATCCTATCATTACATTTGAAATTTCGGAGTAAAATGAACAAAACAATGAACTTCTGACTTAGCGCACCCTACCGAAAGCAGCAAAAACAAATTTATCATGACTATATTTTGTCCTCAATCAACAAGATATTATCTTTCAGATGAGATCTAATTTGCTCAAAAATGTTGAGCCAAACTGAAGTTACAGGCGTTTCAATCATTCAGATTTCTCCCTTTCACCTACCCTTATTTGATGTCGTAAAATCGAAAGTGATGATTCAAAAAGATAGAGAATTTTCCAAGGATTTCAATGATGAAATTTTTTCTACAACTTCATATGAAACATTTTCGAATAAAATTCATTTTTCTACTCGGCGGTAGCTATTACGCCCCCTAGAGGTAGAGTTATGAACTTCAAAACAATTTCCAGTGTGTTCTCTCTATCACTTTAGTTGCAAAAATTTTTTACCGCAAGTCTTTACGATGAGTGGATGCTGAGATATAGCCGCTTACCTCGCTTATTTGCCCACCCTGTACATGACATAAAATAGATTCAGAATTCATTAAACATTTCGAATGCAATAAATTAAGCTCTAACAAATATTTTCCGAACCGTAAGAATAGTATTTTCAATTCACTCCAGAGGATTGCGCTATTGTAATCCATGATTTCGGATGTAATGATCCTCTCTGCAACAATAATAAAAATGTGTTATATGAATAACTAATCTAATTTAGAAGAAGCTTTTTGAGTGCTCATTCGCCACATTATCATTTCGTAACAATGTCTGTTATTTTTGAATGATGGGCCGGAATTGGTCTTAACCAATGTGGTTTGATCGTATCCGTCCGTCCGGCAGCAAACATAGTAACTCACGAATGGTAAGATCTAGTAACTTGAAATTTTCAGAGTAGCATCAGATCTCAAATGGTGAAGTTCATCAATGGACAAAATTCGACAAAGTCGAGATTTCGTAAATATGGCTGTTCGGAATTTTATTTTCCTGAAAATTTCAAAACCGCATATTCGACCAATGAAAATTTATATTTGGATGTGAAAGCCAATTTCAAACATTTCAGTCCCTCAACGAGAATCATAGAAAATTCAAGAAAAATATCGAAGCAAATCTCCCAATACTTTCGTCACCACAGGACACATGAAGTTGAGATTTGGCGATGTTGTTGTTCAAGCTCACTGCTCAGTGCGAAATTTCAAACTAACCATATCATCAAAAAACGTAAAAAATTCAAGAAGAATATTGCACATCTATATGTGCAATATTTTAAAGACACAAAATTCGAATTCTACAATTCAAATTTTGTGTCATTAAAACCATGGAAAATTCAAGAATATTATTGTAAGAAAAATATTCAATGATGAATATGCAATGATGAAATTTGGCTTATAAATTCATTTCAAGCTCTGTCTAAATTAAGTTTTAATAGCAGCGTCAGCACCGTAGCAATTGCAAGAAGAAATAGTCATTTTCCTAACAAGTGTGAAAAGTAATACTTTTCCGCAAGATACTCCGCTTCGAGTCGTTCGGTCGAGGTATCAAGTGCGGAAAGGCACTTTCCACATGAGTTAGGAACAATATTTTTCCTACTAGCTTAAATGATACACTTTCACGGAGAGTTTTCCTCTTGATACCGACTGACGTTATAAGAAATTATATTTTTGTGCGCTCAGCCGCATAGAGAAACGTTTGAATTTCATGATTGGTGCATAGAGACATGATGCGACTCTTTAAAATTTGAGTGCGGAAAAAATCCTTGCTCTTCACTTTCCGCATGCATATGTGTGCGGAAAATGAATAGCAGGGCTTTTTTCCGCACGAATTTGGAAAAGTACTACTTTCCAAACGTCAAAGCGTGTGGGAAGTAATACTTTCCAAAAGCTAGTAGGAAAAAAAATAAGAAGCTTTTGAGCGCTCGTCATTCCAACTCTCTTCGATCTGCGCCCTTCGAAATCACATATGCCCACATACAGTTCAGTGGTCCCCAAAGGAGCAATTGGCGCATAAATGAAAGGGGGCGCTCAAAACCTCCTGATTTCAAGTGAATGCTTTCCCATTTTTTTGGTTCATCATTTCTGAGTAGGTATACATTTTCAGAATCGTTGAAGGAAAAAAGTCAACGCTCTCTGAAATTATCACAGTTTACGTTTTGAAATTTGTGGAACCCAGAAACCACACGGGAAAAATGAGTCCGTGAAATTAGCATCCACTTTTTCGAAAATGAAGAATTTTTTTTGCATTCGTAAGTAATTCTTTAGTAACTATTTGAAACACAAAAATTTTCGTTTCTACCTCAAAGAGTCTGGTAAAAAAATATCGCATTTCGCTGGGGTGCCAACTTCACGCTTTTTTTCGATTTTTTCGATGTTTCTCGAGAAAAAAATTAAGTTTGAAACCCCATCGTTAGTAACTGTTTTAAACACAAACATTTTTGTTTGTTACTTAAACTATTAGGAAAAAATATCACTCCTAAAATGAGAAGTTAGCACCCACTTTTTCGAAAATGAAGAATTTTTTTGCATTCGTTAGTAACTATTTATAACACAAAAATATTCGTTCGTACGTCAAGGATACTGGTAAAAAAATACCGCACTCTGCTTAGGTGATAACTTCACGCTATTTTCGATTTATATCGAAAAAAAAATTATTTTGAATGTTCATCATTAGTAAGTATTTGTAACATGAAATTGTGATCATATTTTGCTTAAAAATTGTAAAACTGTAATAATGTAAACTGAGGAAGTGCTCTGTTCCATTTAACCCTTTTACAATTGATTCAAATATTCAGAGTTTAAGAACGTGGCCTAAGTCAAAAAGTAACACAAATAAATGATGACTAGAGGGGAATTACTTGAATGGAGATGATATAAGAATTGGACATTCTTATTTGAAAAAACAGGTTGTTATCCTGTTTAACCACTTTCGGACCAGTTGTAATAAACCCCTTCTTTGGGGGTACATGTGTCAATGGAAGAGCGGCTTTCCACTGACTATGAAAAAAAATTATGTTATAATATTCCTCAAAATGAGGAATATTGTGGGATTTGGCTCGTCGCACTAGAGACGGGTCTTCTTGTGCTACTTTTTCTTATTTTGATGAGATAAAGGTTGAAAAACAAAAAAGTCATTGTGTAATTTTAACATTTAATAATAAAAGAAAATCAATTCTTCAACTCAGATAATGCCTAATAAAATCAAGCATTCCAATTATGACAAATAACTTCCAAATTATCGAAATAAAAAACATCAACAAGAAAAAAAAATTAATTAAACACTTATCAGCGGATATTATATTCTGGAGAATTCAGGACTTTGGACTTGAAATAGGAGAATTTCGCTCAATGAAAAAATAATTAAGTAAAATTGTTTTTGACCTGTTTTTCCCACGTTGCCGGATCCTCTTCTTCCGCTCAAGTAATCCTTAATTTGATTTCACTCGAAATAAACTAAAAAATAGAAAAAAATATATTTTCACCAAAAATTAGATTGTAGTTAGAATTGATTTTATTTTTTCCCGACAACCGAGCTAACCGTTCAACCGACTTTCACCAGATCCCGATCGATAACTTTTCTTCCCGTTTCTATCGACTACTTTGAAACCCCGATCGATACTTTTTTTCTTCCCATTACTGTCAACTATACCTTGAATCCACGATCAATACTTTTTTCACCCGTTACTATTGACTCCCTTGAGTCCCCGATCAATACTCTTTTCTTTTAGATCGGACAGAATTAATTATGACTTCGCGACCATTGGAACAAGTACGCAAAAATCAGGGGCGGATCCAGACGATGTTTGAGGGGGGGGGGCATAGAAAGTCACGGCTCATATGGGTTAGCAAAATAGCGGAATTTTTTGTTGGTACCTACCGGGTCAAATGTTTTTTTATAGAATAATGGATTTTTGTCAATCATATCATATTCAATTTCCAAAATTTTTGTAGGACCAAAACAAGGAAAAATTTCACATATTCCATAAATATATTCCGTAAATTTATTTCATGAGAAAATCCAGGCGCAAGAAAGTATAAGGTGTTGTAAAAAGAAAACCATTATTATTGCATAAAGAACAAGGCTTCAATTACCATAGTTAACACAATTGTGCTTTAGGTGAACAGCTCTTGGTAGATAATTCCCTGCCAATCTCACTAAATACACAGCAAAACCTTCCTGGCCGTTTCCGAAGGCTCACCGCGTTTCGATCACGACCGTTTTTGCTTGACGTTGTCATAAATGATCCACTATTCATCGCCAGGTACGATTTTATTGCGATTCTCCAGTGATTTGCAGTAGAAATTCGGTCCATGCGATTTTTTAGTTAGCTCATGTGATATCCATACATCTAGCACCTTCTTGAGATCAGCCTTATGCAAAAGTGTTCCAAACGGTTTATTGTGGACTCTTAAGCTCTTGAGCAATCGAAACAGGACTCGACAATATCCATGCTTTTATCGATATTTTCGACAATTGGCCAGTGGCCTTTCAGTGTGTGGTGCATCTTTGACATTGAAATTATCGGAACGGAATCGACGAAACCAAAACTGCACGTGATTGGCTATTACAGTATAAGGGCAAAAACACTTTTTACATTTTCAACCGCCTGACTGGTATTTTTGTCTTTATCTAAGAACTATAGAATATAGGGTATTTTCTTTTTGCTAGTGTCCATCATTGTGACGCGCTCAAACTTAACTGAGTCAACTCATCACAAAACTGTCATAATATTTTTGTAGTGCGAAATGTCATCTTTTTAACGCCATATAGTGCAACCCGATCGGACTTGTACAACGCAAGATACAGATAACTAAAGCCATCTATTGGACAAATAATGAATTCCTTTTTACTACACCTATTAAATTATGACATATGATCAAATATTAAAAATTTAATAACAAATTCTAGTCTCGTATTTTTTTGACTATGGTATCTTTCAACATTAAGACTGCTGCAAATTGTTCTATGTATATGCATTAATGCCAATACATTCAACCTATCTTCAATATTCTAGTTCATATCCAATCTTTCACCCTTGTGAGTGCCCGCGCATATTTTTCGATTTTTCAGGATACATTTTTATATTTATAAGGTCCGCGAGTGGGGGACCATGGTCCCCATGCCCCCCCTCCCCTTTTATCCGCCCCTGGCAAAAATCAATATTCTACATTCAACAATCAACATTTTTCCCCAGGTCCATCTTTCAAGACATGGTCAGCATGGACGCCCTCATAGTGAAAATAATGAACTTCGCCCAGAAACTAGTGGACGCAGACCGGGCGTCGTTGTTCCTCGTCGACAGCAAAAACAAAGAATTGTACGCCACAGTCTTCGACGTCGGGATCGGAGGACCCGAGTCCGACTCTTCGTGTTCCAACGAAGAGTCTGCGAAATCGCAATTTTCCAACGAGATACGCATTCCTCTGGGCACCGGAATTGCAGGCATGGTGGCCATGACTGGCGAAATATTGAACATCAAGGATGCATATGCTGATTGCAGGTTCAACAGTACGGTCGATCAGTTAACTGGTAAGCAAATATTTGACTGAGTTGGTCTCTACTTGACGGAAATTCATTGCTTATACTCACGGCCGGTTGCTCGAAGGTTGATCAAGTCAAATGTTAATAGACAGCAAAGCATGATTAGTATGCATCGCTTGTTGCTTCGCTAGGTTTGCGCAGAATTTAACAACTGATTAGTTAATATTTGCGTTGATCAACCTCCGAGAAATTGTCCATTAAAATTCTATATAAGGAGTGACGACAAAGAGCTCCGGAGTTGTAGCAGTGGTTCTATAAATGCGTTAAACGAGCAAATTTTTCAACATTTCCAAACATATTCAATGTTTCATTTCGTCGTTCCATCAACTTCCAATATACACACATCTTCAAAAGTCTTGGCCTTCCCTATCAACTATCCACTTGTTGAATGTTACACTTGATGAAAAGTGACTATTTTCTGTTTGTGCAATCTTCACTATCCTACCATCTAAATGGAAACAATAAACCAGCAAATAATGTTCGGTAGAATACATATTCGAAGTTAATCAGTTTTCAGCGAATAACGAGAGTTGTAATATTGAAAATATTCCGTGGAAAATGCCGGGCAAGAATAGTAGCCCTACATCAAGAAGCTTTGTCGAACCACCAGATTGCGCAACGTTTGAATATTCTACGGGCTTCAGTAAAGCGCATAGTGGCCTTTTTCCTGGAAACCGGCAGCGTTGTCCGGAGACCGGTGCCTGGTCGACCCAGAGTAACATCTTCAAGGGAAGACCATTATATCGCAAATTTTACTCGAAATAATCGAACGGTCTCTGTAACAGCCCTTTGAAGTCATTTTTTGAGGACTTATAGACGGGTAGTCTCAACCAGTACCAAAAGAGTTGTATTCCTCAAATTTGAGGGCAAGAAGACATTTAAGAGTACCTCGGCTCTCATCTGGACATAGAACTACCCGTCGCCATTGGTCAGAACACTACCAAGACTGGCTTTTGCCACAATGGTGTAACGTTCTTTTTTCGGACGAGTCATGATTCGGTTTATACAGTGATAGTCGACGAAAAAGGGTTTGGAGAGGCCCAGGCAGACTAGAACGACTCAATTTCGCCCGAGAAGTTGTGCCCTTTCAAATCGGATCAATATATCTATTCTTCTATTATCAACTTCAAACAACAGAGCATTTGTAGATGTAATCTCAGTATTATCAGAGGAAATGTAAACAGGGCATCATATATTTCAACGTATGATACAAGAACACAGATTAGAACACCAGCATAAACTCTGTCTCCCCGTATAGGTGTAGTGACTGGGTTGTGTATTTATTTACAGAATAAGCTGACATATTTAATAATGTGCTGGGGGGTATAATGTTCGGTCGCCGTACCCTCCTCATTATCGTTGAACGAACAACGACTGGTGCCATCTACGCAGAAAACATCATAGAATCAATCAGTGTTCCTCTGCTCAACGAATTTGGGGATAATTTCATTTATCAGGATGATAACGCCCCACGGTGGTTCAAAACATTTTTCGAGAGTACTATATCCAGAGAATGAACTGGCCAGCAAACTTACCAGACAAAAATCCAATCGAGCACGTATGGAGTTACTTAGGGAGAGCAATATCCAATTGTAAAAACCCACCTTTTACTTTTCAGAATTTGAGTTTAACTCTTCAGGAAGAATGGAACGATATGCCTGAAAATGTCAATAATGACTTGATTTGTGGGATGCCTAGGCGTTTTGGGCAGTTGATTGAAAGAAAGTGGTAATACGTACTATTGAATTTGGATTCAGTTGTGGAATAACTATAATTAATCAAAAATAAATAATCTATAAATTTAAATTTTTCATTATTTTTCCTATTTTGTCTCATCCTGCATAAAGTAAAAAGTGACAAACAAAGATTTTCTATGGAATATATTGCAGTTGAAATAGAGGAAAATATTCATCTCATTCCCAGAACATAGATTATTCATTTCTGGAAAAACCTAGGGGGACCAAGACTTTTGATGATGTGTCTATAACCGCGTCTACCTGATACGCATCTGCATCAGAGTTTCACAACTTTGAGTTGCCAACACTGCTTTATTCCACAATCCATTCAACAGTTGATAGTTGTTCAATTTGATTTGACATTTCATTATGGATAGACTCACGCCAGAGCAATGCCTGCAAATTATTGAATTTGTTTTTCAAAACAATGGTTCTGTTAGTCTTGTTTATTGTGCACTACGTCCATTTTTATGGCTTAACATAATCGTCCTTCAAAGCAGCTAATTCGAATAACAGTAGATCGTTTTCGGAACACGTTCACATTTAATGATATCTAATGTGCATCCCGTCACCCGTGAGACGACAAACAGTGCGAACTGAAGATGCTGTAGCCGCTGTATAGGAAAGCTTAGTTCTTGTGGGATTATAGGCTTCGGCCTCCCCCCTTCTCTATTGTAATGATAATGATGATAATTTTTATTGCTTTTTAAAATAATCGCCTTTGAGATTTTTACACTTTTGCATGCGATTGAACTATTCGAAACATTTTTTCCAATCAGAGAATGGTAGTTGTAAAACAGGCGTTTTTAGGACCTCAACCTCATCTTCGGGCGATGAAAAGGGTTATCCACGAAGTTTATTTTTAATTTCTGGGAAGAAGAAGAAGTCATTCGGTGTCAAGTAGGGGCTGTAAGGCGGACGACCCATTAATTTGATATTTGTGTGTCCAAATATTCATTCGTTGCATTTGATGTGTGTGAGCTCTCACTGCCATGTTGCAAGATGATTCGTCGTTTTGGGTTTGTTTCTCTCAATTTACCGAAAACTTCAGGCAAACAAATGGTTTCATACCACTCTAAACGTAACGGTCTTCTGATTTTTAAGAGCCACAATTGCCACAGGACCAGTTTCCGTGAAGAACCACCATTTGCTTCTTAACGCTTCAAGAACGAACAATTTTTGTTGGCTTTGCTTAACATTGAAACACCCAAACTGCCGACTGGCCTTTTCTTTCTGGCTCGTATGCATAAATTCGCGACTCGCCACCTGTGAAGATATTGTATACTGCTTTGGATGCATCACAGTCGTATTTCGAAATCATTTTACGGCACCCATCGGCATGAGCAATTTTTTGAGCGTCATTCAACAAAGTGGAATCAAACTTTCAAAGAGCTACCGAACACATAAATGTTCATGCAATATCTTATGTATCTTATGTAGTCATACTGATGCTCGAACATTTCTCAATTTCCTGATATGTCACATGACGATCTTGTCCAATTAGTTTTCGCACATCATCTATATTTTCCGGCCCAACGACGTATTTTGGACGACCTTCTTTAACTTCGTCCGTGAGCGAACTACGTCCAAGTTTGAATTCAGTGTTCAAGCGATATACAATGGCTTTAAATGGTGCTTCATCGCCAAAAGTTGAATTTAGTTGATGGATGCATTTTTTTTAAGTTAGACCACGTCGAAAGTCATAATTTTTATAGCTCGAAAATTTTCACGAGTTAAATCCATATTTTGACAGAGATGAAATTTTCAAATTACTGTAAACAACGAAAATTGTGCTCGAACGTCAAAACGTTATGGGTACTTATTACACAAAAATTGTCAAATTTTACGATGTAAATATCAGATTTCACCTGGCAATATCAGTGTTGCCAATTCTCAATACATAAATAGTAGCCCCAGTAGGCTGAACAGACAACATGGAAATGGTTCAAGATTTAAGCTTTTCTCATTAGTGAATTATTTTTCCTATTCAACCAAATCCGAACGTTCTCTATTGAAGATGAATAGACTGAAAGCATTCTCGGGCATGAAGCCATGCGGTCCTAGACTTGTTTAAAATATTTCTATTGCTGAACGTATCTCGTTCACGGTCCATTTCTACTCCCCCTTCGCAATTTCCTGAATTCCAACTTCCGAGATCTCGTCCAGTCGATGGAACCCTCCAATTTAGGACATACGCCAATCCCGTAGCAATTTCTTTCGAATGTGCAGTTCGAACAGAGCTTGTGTGGTCGGAATGAACAGTCAAATTGGAAGAATTTGTTAAACTCCGCTGGAACCTTCTATGTCTCTGTCTATAGGGGACTCGGGTTGAAAGCTGCTTCGAAATTATGGAATTCGCATCCTGAACTCATGCAAGTAGTCAAGAGAGGAAGGCTCTGGAGGCAATGAACTCCTTTATCTGTTCTTTTAAAATAATAGTTACGTTTCCCACAGATCTTCTTTTTGTTTAAGGACTGGAATTTATTTCCCTACGTCTCTACTCTAATTTCTCTAATTTTCTACTGTTGTTCATTTGGGAGACTGTTTTCCCTTATCATGTCACTTTTTTCTTCTAGGTACTTCGTTCTTTGAAAGAAGCATTTCCTATTGTCTGTCTTTCTTATTGAGATTCGTATTATCTTTCTTAATTCCCTATTCTCATCCTTTTTCAGAAACTCTATTGTCTTCTTTATTCGTTTGTTAACTATTTCCTAAATAATTTCAATTTGCAATTTTTCTCTGAATTGTTGGTTACTAATATACCATAGAGCGCCAACCGCTGTTCTTATTATTGTATTCAGTGTACTTTGCAACAACTGATATCTCTTATTGTCTTTCATATTATACCAGGTTACTCTACTGTGATTGTAGATAGTAGTGTCATCTGCAAACTGGGCTAACTTGCATCAACTCATTTTTGGTATGTCATGTTGAGTTGAACAGCAGCAGTCGATCCTTGGGAAACTACTTTAATTTCTCTACAAGAAGTATACTTTCACTGCTGTTTTCATACATGAGCTCTATGGATCTGTAATGCTGTAATCTTCAACCTCTATTGAGCTACTGACTACATATCGGGTCCTCAATTCGTTGTCTACTGAGGAGATCTCAGAATCCCTTTGAGCTGTAAAAAAATGAATGACACATTTTTGGTTTCTTTTTAGAGAATTAATTTGGTGAAAACCGCAACTCTATAACTTCAACTGTTTCAAACTATAAGAGAAAATAGGAAATTGGCGTGAAATGAAAAGTTCTTAGAACTTCTTTATTATTGGAGCTATTAATATGAAACAAAAACATCCTAGAAACACTTTTTTCAGTAGAATCCATTGGTGTAATAATGTTTTATTACCATGAGATTTGAAGTTGGAATACAAACTTGTGTTTTTTTGAATGTGAACCTTACCTTCTATAACAAATATAATCGCTTCTTTTCCTTTCTTTAAACTATAACAATAACAATAATATTTATTAATCTCAAAAATTATTCACAACATCAAAATCAATGCAAACGAATAAAATAGAGACAAGTCATAAAAGAGCTTATTTTCTACAAAATGAAATAAACTCATCAGCTGAATAAGGTTCACAATCCAAAATAAAATTGTAAATGCGCCATCTAAACAAGGTTATATCTTCAACAACCTGTAATTGCTTAGGAAGCAAATTAAATAAACGCATGGCCATATAAAGTGGTCCTCTTTCAAACCTAGTAGTACTATGAATAGGAACAAGGAAAGGATAAACCTGTCGAGTATTATTTTTATTGACATATGGCAAAAAATAGTTTTTCCGTAACTTGAGGAAGATAAATAGGCGATAAATGTAAAGACCAAAGACGATTTGGATTCCATTGGATCTGAAAACTCCGCGACAGGACTCACGAAAGCCCAACCTATTCATTATTCTCATCACTCTTTTCTGGATGAGAAAAATTTCATCGGCACCAGACGAACTGCCCCAAAAAATAATTCCATATGCTAGCACAGACTGGAAACTAGCAAAGTAGAGAGCTCTCACCACAGCACTCTCCAACTTGTCCCTGATCATGAAAATCAAGTACGCCGAAGAGTTGAGAGACTTTCCCAACTTAGACACCTGATGATCCCACCGCAGGTGTTTATCTAGAGCAACTCCCAGAAAATTAACAGAATCCTCTAATTTAATTTGACCGTTACCATGACACAAAAAAGGAGGATAGTTCTTCACCGACTAGCTGTCATAAAAGAAAATACCTTCTTGCCATGATTTAGAATAAGACCACTCTCATTACACCATCTATCAACAGACAAAACCGTATCCATTCCAGCCCTGCTACAGGACTCGACATCACCTGATATAATCAAAAAATTGCTGTCATCAGCATAAAGAATCGATTTACAATTAACAGAGGTCTTAATATAACAAAGGGAATTCACAAAAACAATAAAAAGCACTTCCCACTTCCCTGAGGAACGCCCCTAGTAAGAGATCGTTCCCCAGAGAAGTGGACTGCACCATCTAGAGCGAGGGCAACCCTCTGACGTCGATTGCTTAGGTAGCTCTCAACAAATTTCAAAGAGATATCCCTAATCCCACATAACTCCAGTCTAGCCAATAAGGTTCTATGCTCGATGGAATCGAAAGCCTTGGTCAAATCGAACATCAAAGCCAATGGAACTTCATTACTCTCAAGCGCCAAAAGAACAGAATTTAGCAACTCAAATATAGCAGTCTCGGTACTTCTATCTTTCGTGAAACCATGCTGACCATCAGCAAGAACATTAAATTTCCGAAAAAAACTGATGAGTCTGACGGCAAGAACCTTCTCAAATACCTTAGAAAAACTAGATAAAATACTGATAGGTCGATAGCTACTGAGCTCACAGCTATTTCCCTTCTTGAAGAGTGGTTTAACCAGAGCAACCTTCAGCTCGTCAGGAAAACAACCCTCTCGGAAAGCGCAATTAATAAGATGAGCAAGAGGGCCTCCTATTATATGAATGGATTTTTTTATGATAGAAATCGGAACTCCATCGTGACCTGAAGAGTTAGAGGTTTTCAGCATCTTAACAGCATCACTAACATCTCTCTCTCTCTGTGACATCAAAGAAATAGAAAGACTTGCTCATACCGTGAGAAGATTTTAAGGATGAGATTGCTCCAGGACTCTTAATATTCGTCTGGTTGGTAACGTCTCCCACGAACATGTCATTGAAACTGTTGCAAAGATCAACAGGATTTCCTGACTGAAAAGGCAAGTTTTTTTCAGTGCTCCTACCTGATAGTGAAAGAATCACCCTCCATGCAGCCTTTGATTTGTTCTGAGAGTTTGCTATGAAGTTGCTGTAATGAGATTTAATTGCTTGGGTAATTGAGTTGTCATACTGTCTCTTAAAAGATCGGTACAGATTTTTGAACTCTGGTCGTGATTCAGAAATAACAAGAAGGTTATCCAGTATTCTCTTTTTTTTCGACAATATGCGGACTTAATTTACAAATATCACTCCGTGATCTGTATTTGACTTCCTTCAGGGGACAATAAGTATTAAAAATTGATTGAAAAATAGAGATGAAAGAGGACCACTTCGTACTGACATCTTTTGATGAATCATATATGTTATCCCATGAACATTTGACAATGCTTCAAGAAAGTCATTTACAACTTCTTCATTCATTTTTCTTATAGTAAACTTCTGTATCTGACACTTATCAACTAAGATATCAGGAACTGTCAATTTCAAGGCAACATGATCTGAAATATGGTACTGCAATGTTTCACAGAAACCGCTAACATCCGATAATATATTATCCAAGCATGATCCTGATAGAGGACGAGTAACACATGCAAAACTTAAGCTAAAATTAAACATTTCAACTAAAGAAAGAAATTCTCTAGAGTCGCGGGAATATGACAAAACGTCAATATTGAAGTCACCAGCAATTATAAACTTACAATTTTCAGATCGACATTTTATAAGTATATTGTTAAATTTTTCAAGAAAAATATCCATATCAGCTAATGGTTTTGAATTTGGTCTATAAATACAAACAATTACTAAACTACTTTTACTGAGGTTTATTTGGATAGCTGAGCACTCGATCACATTAACTACACTCAGTTTCACATAGTCTGTTCTTATATATACAGGGTGAGTCTTTGACTTGTACATATATTTCAACCGAAGATTCCTGAGGTCAATAGAAACCCTTTTTTCATTTACCATTTTTTCCGATTCGGCCCGGTTAAAAAGATACAGGCTGTTGAAAATCGATAAAAAAATGTCATTTTCCGTTATATCTCGGAAATGGTTGTATAGAAAAAAATGAATTTCGGGATATAGTTTTTCATGTATGTGATGAATCTTCTCCGTACACAAAATTTTATCCACATCTCCCCGTTTCTTCATTATGAACACTTCATCCTATAAAAATACCAGAAATTCAAAGAACCGAACTCTTAAAAGTAACTAGGACGTTCATTGAAGGATATTTAGCTAATTTGAAAAATAAAAGTATTCTTCATATTTTCTCGTATATTGAGCCGTTTTCGAGTAATATGTGTTTAAAAAAAAAAAAAAATCTGTGAAATTCAAAAAATTGGGTACTTTGGCTAATTGCAACTCTGATAGAAAAGACTCACAGAAATGAATATTTGCTACGTTGTCAGGTCAAAAATCATGGATTGAAACACTGAATTTGCATTGACAAGTGAGGGAACCAGCCGACTTAGTTTGAAAATAAAGTGATTTGAATAAGCTCACCCATTGAGAAAATTCAATTCCATGATCACGCAATCTTTGAACAATCCTTACGAAAGTTCTCTCATTTGGCTGTCTCCTATTTGGAAACAGCCTTCCATAAGCTTCTTTAGCTCTTCTCGCTATTTTTCCATTTGTGAAATAGCATTCCAACATATCTACCATCTCCTGGTTAGAATACATTCTGCTAATTTCCACTTAACACACTTCACAAACAAACACTTTACACTAAACAGACACCTTACACTAAACAAACTAAACACACTTAACACTTAACAAGTTAAACGCACTTAGGTATCACTTAACAAACTAAATACACTTAATACTTATCATTTACATTAAACAGAGCAACAGAAATCATGATACCATAAATTCGAATTTCAATTGTTTTCGGATCATTCTATGCGCATGACCAATCAACATAGAAGAATCTCGAATAATTTTTTAAACAAACCATCAAATTTATGAATTAATAAATTTATTTTATTATGAATTTCATTAAATGTAATAATTAGTATCATCCGAAATGTTAAATCGAATTTTGTATAATAAAATAAGTCATAATATGCTAGATTACCGTATGTTATGAACGATTTGAACTATTGCGCATGGCCTCAGAGATTATTACTCTATGCGCATGGCCAAACTGAAAATTTGAGAAATCTCGAAGAAGTGTGGTTATGTTTGGCAAACAAATGGAAGAATTCGATATTTGATTCGAAAATATTGTATGTTTCAATAAGAAACAACATAGTTCGGCGTAAGTAAGTTACTAAGTTATATATTATAAATAATATATTGAATAATTATTGTATTTTTTCAGATCTCCTAATAATTCATCGAATCATTCAGAAAAACACCATAATGAATTTAATTGGACGACGATTTTCCTTCGTGATTTATTTCGTGAAGATGATTGCCCACTAGATACAGAGAAGTTTCAGATGACCTGTATTTAAAGAGAATCTTGAACCCCTTCAAATCAAATCCAACCGGAAACAGTTTGCTGTGAGGTGCTCATGATTTCATAAGGATAATTCTTCCATATAATGAATGGAAAAGTAAATTGATTAATTGAAATAACCAAAAATCTACAATACAATGATTCTGTTGATAAATTCAACTACTTGAATAAGTGAAGCACTAGTTCTGTAATGAATACTTATTCAAACTTCATACTCATTGATGAACTGAAAAATAATTTAAAAGTCACTGATTTCACCATTAACCCAGATCCTATCCTATTATCTAGTACATGTACTGATCCAATCCATATGTTTCAGAATCAATAGCTATTGATATTTTAAGGCATACACATAGTTTGTAGTTACTGTCCTTGGTTTATAGATATTATAATAATATAATGAATACATCTGAGATCAGGAATCATTGAGAATAAACTCGAATAATGGCAGGCCTAATTTAATAATTATTGGCTAAATATTGAATGTTTTTTATTTCGCACAATACATCTGCTAAATGAATCTACGTAAGAAGTTTAAGAGTAAAAAATGTTAAACCTGGTTATTTATAAATTAAATGAAAATAAAGACAATTTATTATTATGGTAGTTTGTACTTCAATTCTTGTTTTTTGATATGCATTTTTTTGTTTCAGTAATGAAAAATGTTTATTTCAAATTGCTTTGAATGTTGTATACCTACTGTAGGGCACTGGATTTATAGTAAAAGAGTGGATTTGGCAATAATACATGATTTCAAGTCACTGTTAATCTTTCGATAAGTTTATCAAAAGCTTCAGTTTATTGAGTACTTTTGAAAAAAAGGTATACCTTACAAGAATTCAAAATTTATTTTACATGTAGTTGATATGTGAAAACAAAAAAAAAAGATTACATAATTGTTGGGAAGTTTCATAATATTTTCAGTTTATCTGTTCGATAACAAACAAGTAAATTTACTTGTACGTTGTACTTCCTTTTTTCTAGCCGAATACCATTTTACCATCTTCAGGAAAATAAAATTTTCGAAGATGTTGATTATAACATTGATAATATTAAGGAAAGACTAATTGCTTCTTTATTATCGAAAGTACTCGAGAGCATTTTTTGGAGTTACCTATTGGGTATCAAATTTTCAGACAGAATATTGGCATTAGTGAACACTAAGAAGAAAAGGATTTCAAATATTTTCATGATAACAAATTACTGAGCTTTGGCACAGCCCTATAATATGAAGATATTTCATTAAAGTTAATATTCTATTTTGAATAATTCTGATCGAAACTCATTTTCAAGTGAATTTTGACAAACTAGGCTCCTTATGAAATAACACCAATCAAGATATGAAATCCCATTAAAAACTGCTGCTGCCAAACATTACTATAATCTTCTTCCAGTCTTCTGAGCTTTCATCGATACATAACAATACATCCTAAAATTTCATTTTTACGTGATTGAATACTTCTATCCATTTGCTATTCGATAATTTCATCCTAGAACATTTGATTGACATACTTTTAAGAGGGCCAAAATTGTTTTAACGTGAAAATAAATAAAAAACTTCAGTGAGTTGAAAGAAGCAGAATATTCAATATTGGATATTCATATTGAATACCACCATTTCATTTTTAATACAAAAATCAAGATCAATAATGGAATATTGAAGATTCATGAAACTTATAAGCTTCTAGGATGAAAACGGAAAAAAATTCATTTCCTTCTGGAAATTATTTATTCCTTCTCATACTACTGTTATTTTTAACAAGATAAAATCGGAATTTTTCCATCACAAAATTACCTCTGTGTGATACAGAGGTGATTCCATCTTCCACATAAATCCATTCATGAAACTGCCTTTTCATTTTCGAGCTAAGTTATTGTGTAGGTACTTAGATAAAGTATTCTGGGTTCATTCAATCCAAAATGCAAGCGTTCTTACACTTCTTGCTACCCTAAAAATTTAAAACTTTTCTCACTGATTCCATGATAATAAGAATTCAAATTGAACACTGGTTTGAATACCACTTTTTTGCTGACCTCTAGATAACAAAATATACTCAATTAGCCCAAATTTCTAGTAATGTACAAAACTTCAACCGTTTGTTGGGTTTCTTGAATTTTATTGACAAAACATAACATAACCTTTAAACATAACATTACAGATGCGAGATGATTAGTATTCATATGTACATAGATTTAGCTTATTATTCTGTAGGTTTTTTGTCATTATAGTGTTTTGTGACTGTAAACTTGGCAACGTGGAAAGTCCACAGATGATTATCATTTATGTTTATTTACCTTTATGAAAATTAAAGGTTATATGAATTGTTAACTCTTATACGAAAAGAGGTGAAAAAGCGAAAATAAATGATTGGATATGAATATCAGATTTAATATGGGTGGTTGCAAGCTGAATTTTTTATTATTATCGAATATGAAATAGAAATCAAGAGAAAAATAATCAACATATTTATCTCCCACGAAATTGCTATAACTCATTTATTATATTGAAAATAATACTTCGGTCACCAAAGGGAATGGAAAAAGTGAGTTTATGCTTGTTTTGCTAATATAGTAACCCATTTCCAAAGTTCAAATGGTATAAATTTATGCTTGGAAAAACTTCAGTGGGCTGATTTCCAGGTTCGGCATAGCTCATTATGAAAACTTAAAATGGCCATATCTTTTCAACCGAGCCGAATCGGAAAAAATGGTAAATGAAAAAAGTGTTTCTTTTGACCTCAAGAATCTACGGTTAAAATATATGTACAAGTCAAAGACTCACCCTGTATATATAACATGATATAATATAAAGTTCTTATCAATATATAAAGTCATAAAAAAATCCAGTTTCACACGCAAATAAGCCAAGTGTCTATATCTATAACAATATGTGGACTTCAGATAAGATAAATATTCGGTGGCCACCAAGGTCACCAAATTTAACACGTTAGATTCTTTCAACATTTTCGAATCGATAAATATTGTTCTTTGTATATGACCAAAGGAAAAAATCTAACGAAGTTAAATCCGGAAATCCTGGTCTCCACCGAATATTTTAATTATCTGAAATTCACAGATTATTAAAGATAGGCATTAGGTTGATTTACCATGTGAAACTGAAACTTTTGATGATTTTTATAATTTGATGAGAAATTCATATATCACAATTTGTCTTCAAAACTAATGACAATAAAAAATGAATTATTTCACCAATGGATTTCACTGAAGAAAGAACCTGTAGGATGTTTTTGTTTCATGTTAATAGCACCAATAATATATGAGAACTCTTCATTTCACGCCATTTTGCAATTTTCTCTTTCAGCTTGAAAACAGTTGAATTTATGATGTTGCGGTTTTCACGAAATTAATTCTACCAAAAATTGAGCCCGAAAATGTGTCATTCATTTTTTATAGCTCAAAGGGGTTGTGAGATCCCCTCACAAGACAACGAATTTGGGACATCCGATAAATCTACCAGCTAGGTGGATCTTTTTTATTATAAGATAGTGGACTAGTTTTCATTTTTTTGTTAAGGATTAATTCTAAAAATTTAAGTAAAATGAAACAAAATGTGGAAGAATCATTGAAATATCTCTAGAAATGAAAAAGTTATGGGACTTTGAAGTTGCGCTTGGAAGAATAATTTCATAGTATGTGTAAGTGTCGTGACGTCACATCACTTATGCCGTTCGTGTTGTGTTTTGTTCGTTACACGATGGCTGAAAGAACTTACTATATACATACATATAAATTACTTTTTCCTCTTTTTACTTTTTACTCCTCACATAAATATGTTTTGCCATTGATAGACTTCAACAACCAGTACTCAACTACAAACTGTTTATGAAACGTTTTTTAAATAAATCATCGTTATAAGTTGAACCATGATGAAGCAAACTCAAATGTAGATACCTACTTGAAAAGTTTAACTCCTTTATTTCTGCACTGACATAAGATGGATTTGAAAAAAAAAACTCCATCACTGCGAATATATCTATTTTAGGCAAATTGTCACTTTGTCCTTTCACGAAGCCTTCTTCCATTATGGTGACATAAATACAAAACTCGAGTTAAAACTACACTGTACAACTACAAACGGCGCGAGAGCCTTGGCGCGGCTAAGTATTCAAACGTAATTTATGGTGTAGCGATCACAGGCAAGAGCCGTGACGTCACAGACCAAAGACGTTCCGCCCTAAAATACTTTTTCACTGATTCATCAGTTTTGCTCTATATTTTAATTCTATCGTGTCAAATATACTATTATCAACATCACTAAACTAGTCCATTAAGTATTTCAAGATCAAAAAAGTCGGTGAATGAAGGCTTCTCTAGCAATAAATTGAAATTAAAATGGTTTTTCAATAAGAGGTTTCATTTTGAATAGCCCGCTATCTAGGCAGCTGTCACTTCTGTCGTTGTGAAACACGTTCTCGGTTGGCAATAGTGAAACTGGTGGAAAAGTATGAGCTGTTGAGGCTAGTTAGAGATGTGAAGAATGGAAACCGTGTGTGTTGCTCAAGAACAACTGCGAATATTGCTGCTGTAGCCCATAGTGTTCACGAATACTTAGATTTGTTGATTCCTCGTCGGCCTTGGGAATTTGGCATTCGACAAACGACATCACGTATTAAGACTTTTTAAGTTCGATTAACATAGGACTCATAACTGTCGATCATCAGTAACCTTGTATCTTCGCTGATTGGGTCCTTGAAATCAGGACCATTTTCATCTCAGAGGCTACGTTGATATGAGCAGAATTGACAAATTTGGGGCTCGGATTATTCAAGAATAATTGTTGTTGTGATTCGACCTCATTTATTCGAAAATGATGCTCGTGCAACTGTTTCGGTGAATGGATTGCGCTACCGATACTAGATCAATTGTTTTTTATGGCTGGAATTGAAAGATATTGTTGTGGATGATGTTTACATATTTTCACACAAGCAACGAAGCAATCGCAATTTCGTAGAGAAAGTTTCTGGCCATGTTAGTCTCGAAGAAGTGGTCACAATTGGGCACGGAGATCTTTTCGATTTTCTTCTTTGGGGCCACGTGAAAGATAAGATCTAATGCTCCACATACGATTCAAGATCTTAAAGATGAAATTGATGTCAAGTCTAATTTGGAAACACCCTGTATACAAGTTTGTGTAGCTTGGGTTGCCTACACTCACTATATTTTATATGTAAATACTTCTTTATGAATTTGTGACTGGACTATGAACTTTTTAGGTTAGAAAAGAGATATGTGCTCTGAAAAAGCCTCAATTGTGTTGTGAGCAGACCCAATCCCATTTCATAGTTTTGACGTGTGCCGACTTTGAATAAATAATAAGGTTGAAAAATAATTTTTGAAAAACTCACCATCCTATACTGATCACATTCAAAAATATTCCTGTATCCAACAAATTGCTGGGGAATTGTAAATTTCATGTTATTGCGAAAAACATCACCCATATATGTATACATTTAGATTCACATAACTGAATATTCATGAGTTCATGTATTTTTGGCTGTAGCTTCATACAAAATAGCCCAACTCCATTGTTGAATAAATAATTTTAATTTCAGCAGGGTGGAACAACTCGACAACATTGGAATTACTCCTTTGGGTATTCGTGACCTATCTACTACCAATATATCCAGACCGTGAACATAAACTCCCCTTAATTGCACGAATTAAAGAGTGCCTCTTTGTTCAGGGGCGTAATGGTCGATGTTATACATTTCGGTCATTTTCGTTTTGTCCTACCTTAACCGACTACTTGTGATCAGGAACCTTTGGGCACTTGTTGTTCTGTCTTTCTTACTTCACTATTTTCGATAAGTCAGACATTAATTAGTAATATGATGAATTGAAAAGAATGAATATGAACAGTAGCACACTCGCCCACAACTTCATTTTCAGCGTTTTATCAATTTTACTGACGACATTGTTTCAAGTGAGTGCAACATTCAATTAGTTTGAGTTATTGAAATATATTACCGAAGATGAGAATAATTTTATTTTCTAAAGCAGGGGAAATCTTCATTGATGAAGAAACTTATATAATAATAATGAAATTAATTCCAGGGCATTCAGACAATTTTTTAATTCTGGAAAAAGTACCTCCTCGAGCGGGACTTGAAAACACAACCTGAGCGTTGAACTAATTATTCGGAGGTTGCGGGTTCGAGTCCCGCTCGAGGAGATACTTCTTCCAGAATTAAGAATTGTCTGAATGCCGTGAAATTAATTTCATTCGTTAACACACAGACGGTAAACCATTATGCACATATAATAATAATATTCATCAATAATAACAACCCTTTTGATAAGAATTATCATGTTAAAAATTGGTAAGGATATGGAAGAGAGCTTTGAAACAAATCTCCTACTGATTTTCAATTCCAACCGAAAAAAATCAACAAAGTAAGTAGTTTTTAATACCAATTTGAGAATATAATATACAAACTAAAAAAAAATCCTTGTAATCATCATTCATTATACACATTTCGTGGGGAGGCGCATAAAATAAACACTTGAAAATGCAAATCTGCCACCCTGAATGAATCATATCAATAGTCCAGTGTGGAATTCCGTGTTTTAGGAACATAACCTACCGCACAAAACCTAACCTGCTGTTCTTCTAGGTTCTGGGCTATATTTGCCTATTACCCTTTCGATTCTTTTTGTTTGTAGCTCTTAACTCTATCTGTCGTGAAGTTGTATCGTCAGCTTATGTCATTCATAATAAAGTCTCTTCTTTTTGATTTGGAATTAAGTTTTACTCATAGAGTAATTGACATGGATATGGTTAGATTACGTTGTCGGATTGTGATTCACAAGTTTACTATATCATTATGAATGTACATATTTTATATTGAATGAATTATATTTATTTGACTAATTTCCGATTGAATATGCAAATGTGAAATCTGATATTTTTCCTAATTGGCGAATATATAATAAGCAGAATATTTATTATTTTCTGTATCAACCTGCTGAAATTCAAGATTTGGCAACTTTTGCGCTCCTAGTGTCATCGGTTGTTTCACGTCGTTTGGCGCGCTTGAATGTTGTTTTCTACATTATCGTGAAATATCGTATCACTGATATGTTTTCATTTCCGCGAGCTTCATGTCAAATTTGATAGTTCATGTTGGGGACATATTTTGCTTACTGCAAATGTCATATGCTCCCTATATCTATGTTTATTACTCTGAAGATTCTACCGAAGCGACGGTAGAAGAAGCATTGTGATTACTTTCGGAATGCAAAAAATTTGTGGTCTCCACACGTAAACGTATCTATTTGCCTCAACAACCACTCCTGGCTCAAAATTCGAATAATTCAGACATTATTACGAAATGATATAACGCTCTGTTCGGGGAACGAACGCTCAAAAATGAAACTCCACTACAAAACTATTGATGCTACTCATTCATGTCACAGTTAATTTTTCTGAGTTTAATTTGAACTTGTACTCATTGTATTTGAATAATAGTATATTCTTAAACAAGTTGCAGAATGGGCTCCTAGTCACATTCTTGTTGGAATTGCCTTCTGCAACGAGTATTAGACGATATTTTCTCTATCTATTCTGACAGGGGCGTAATGGTCGATGTTATACATTTCGGTCATTTTCGTTTTGTCCTACCTTAACCGACTACGTGTAATCAGGAACCTTTGGGCGCTTGTTGATCTGCCTTTCATACTTCACTATTCTCGACTAGTCAGACATTAATTAGTGATATAATGAATTGGAAAGAATGAATATAAACAGTAGCACACTCGACTACAACTTCGTCAACTTCATTTTCAGCGTTTTATTAATTTTACTGACGATATAACGTTCTGTTCGGGGAACGAACGCTCAAAAACGAAACTCCACTACAAAACTATTGATGCTACTCATTCATGTCACAGTTAATTTTTCTGAGTTTAATTTGAACTTGTACTCATTGTATTTGAATAATAGTATATTCTTAAACAAGTTGCAGAATGGGCTCCTATTCATATTCTTGTTGGAATTGCCTTCTGCAACGAGTATTAGACGATATTTTCTCTATTTCAGTAAAATTTTGTGAAATATTATGGAAATTCAATGAAAAAGTCGGAATATACGTCCAAGTGACATTTGTATTGTATTTTGGCAGTTGGTGTGACTGTTACGAAAACTGACAGATTACGGAATTTGATTTTGATTCGTACGTTTCGAATTTTGAGATAATTTATAATTACGCATTAAATTCGTGGATTACTTTTGAGAGAGGACATTTGAGTTTTATTTTGTTATTTAGCATATATATCGTACTCACCACAGGTGTACTTTTGTAACCGTTTTTTTTTGTGTGATGTATTTCTGTATTATTTCTCATATCTGAAGAAATCGATTTAACACCACCAGAATTAAGGAAATTGCGAATAATGTTGCAAATCATTTCACTTTATCCAAATTATATTATATCGACAATTAGCGTGTGTTGAAATTTGATAGGATTGTCTATGTTCACAAAACTAAACGAAAAATATAACTGAAAACAATGCTGTAATGAGTTCATTACAGCACTGTTTTTAGTACTGTAATGAACTCATTACGATACAGAAATAGAGAAACTCATTTATTGTGAAATAATCCGAGAAGAAGAACGCAGTTGAATAATGAATATATAATTGAATAGGAACGAAGATAAAGACTAATTACTAATCGGTAATATAGAAATAATAAATCTTCTCTCAAAGTTCCAATTGGAATGCGTATACGCTGAGTACTCACATCAACAGTGTCATGTCATTTTTCAGATTCGCAAGATTGAATATATCGTATAACACCGGAATGATACGCCGTACTGAGAATTTCTAGGTCAATACATAAAATAATCTACGCAGATCAGCTCTGCCAGCTAATCCCATACTGATGTAACCAAATCGAAGCGAATTCTCCCACGCAATCCCATCGGGATGTTGACCCAGATTTCAATGGGGCTTGTCCCAAGTAATTAGTTATTTAATTAGCTTCAGGTAGGCTTGAAGTTGGAGGGTTCTATCCTGAAATGTTCCGTGTTTTGACGGATAGTCCTTGATGAACGTCGGCGTCCTTGAGTATTTACGAGAGTATTCGTTTTGAAGCTAAGAAGTGTAGCAGGATTATTAGTCCCTTCAACTTGTGCTTACAAGGCCTGTCATGGGAATGTTTTGGGGTAGTTTTGATTTCTTCGATTATGCAGGGTGTAATGTAATAAGTGTCATATATTTTACAGAACGATTCCTCAGTCAGTGAAAAGTTCATATAAGCATGGGTCCACAAGGCCTTCATTTTTGAGATAGAGGGTGTTAAACTTTCAATTTGGTTTTTCGTGAATAATTTTTAAAGTAATGTCGATATTTGGACGAAAATTGATATTTGGACGAATATTGATATTTGGGGATTTCTCATGATGGGAAATTCAAATTTGATCTTAGTTTGGCCCTTAATTGTAGGTGGCCTACACCTACAGGTCTTTGTCATAACTTTGGGTCATAGCTTCGTGATTAAAAACCCTTTCGAAAATACGAGCACGCCACTGGATTCTATGTAAAAAAGTGCCTGAATAATGTTTTAATTTCAGAGCTCTATCATCAGTATTAGCGGAGATATAAATGTTTTTCGATATCACAATTTTTCCAATTTTCGCTTGTAACCCGAAAACAAAAGAAGGTGGCCAAAAATGAATAATACCCTTGTTAGTTTCTCAGAAAAAGAGAAGTGAAGAATGGGGTATCAGATTTCGTCTATCTCCTCTGGTTTAAAAGTTGTAGTGCTGAAACATCGAAATTTGCCCACCCTGTACATAATTTGTAACAGTCCAATTGAATTGTCCCCGGTCTACCATAGTAAAACACATTTTTTTAGCAAAATTCGATTTTATTATTCAACTTAGTTGCCTTCGAGGGCTATACAGCGATTATAGCGATCTTCTTTCTCTTATTTCGATACCATTTTTGTAGTACAATTTGTTTTTCGTTTCAAAATAGGCCTCAGTTTCGGCGAATACTTCTTCATTGGCGCTAAATTTCTTTCCAGTGAGCATTCTTTTGAGGTCTTGATGAAACATCACCTTTTTTTTCTTCAAATGGGGCTGTTTTTTAACAATTTCATCCTTTAAACGATCCAATAATCGCTGTTGATGGTCTGGCCTTTAGAGGTAATCAATGAATATTATACCTCGCGCATCCCAGAATACTGATGCCGTAACCTTGCCAGCTAACTGTTGTGTTTTTCCTCACTTTGGATTCGGTTAATCGTGTGCAGTCCACTCAGCTGACTGTCGATTGGACTTCGGAGTAAAATGATGGAGACATATTTCATCCATTGTCAACGCAAAAATATAGGTTTACTGCAAAAACAGCTTCAAACACTGCTCAGAATCATTACCACGTTGTTGCTTTTGATCGATTGTGAGCTCGCGCGGCACCTATTTTGCACACAGCTTTCTCATGTACACGTTCAGATGAAATCTTGACAATGTCTGATATCTCGATCGATTCACTTTACGTCCATTCTAAGTTATTTTGTGAACTTTTTCGATTTTTTCGTCGTCGTTACAGCTTCTTTTGGGCGTCTACTGCGTTTAACATCTTCGGTGCTCATTTCACTACGTATAAACTTATCATACCAATCAATGATGGTTGATTTTCATGATGCAGACCCCGTCAATTTTCGTCAAGCCAAGATTTTGCTTCAACTGTCTTATTTCACAACGCAACAAACTAATGGTCGAACTGCTGTCAAATTTTGACGCGAATCGTTGAGGGTTGGTACTAACTGAAAATCATATGGATTTAATACTAGCACCGCCATCTTTGCATCGTACCGGGGACTTTTCAATTAGCCTAATATACTCCATGCTTATGGAGTGCAAATAAAAAAGTGGAACGATATTTTTTCCATGTCTTATGCTCGTGTTTCCATTAGAAATCAAATTGCATGTGATACACAGATGAATAATACACCTTAATAAATTTTATTTCATATCAGAAAGCTACCATAGGATAAACACATAACCTGCTATTTAATGGGGGATGGAATGCAAAGACGAAGGATTTGTAATTTACCATTTTGTGAGAGCCCGGCACAAAATGGCGGAAGCGCCGAGGCCCGTGGTAGTAGAGTTCACTAGCATACTTTTTCCTGAAATACTAGTAATTTCAAGTGATAACGAAGGCTGAAGCACATAAGCAGCTAGAAACCAAACTTGTCTTTGTTTACAACAAATGAACCAGTAGAATAGATTAACAATGTGAGAGTGCCGAGAGTGGTGGTGAGATAGTCGAGGGTACTATTCCACAAGTGCTTTCCACATTATCCTCTCCTCTCTAGTACTCAACTAAAACTAGCACAACCTGTTTACATTATTCTAATTATAGGTGAATAATAAGTACTCTGCCACCGAACTCTACTACTTATTGTACCAATGTAAAATGTGAAAGAATACAGATATCGTGACGAAGGGATAAACCAAGAAGGTTGAAAATTTTAGGTTCGGATCTCGAATGCCTTGATTTAGCTCATTATTAATGGTTAAATCTGATTCGAAATACCAATTTCAAACTTCCTGCAAAATTTCATGTTCATATATCACAAAAATCAAAGAAAATTAAAGAAGAATATGGAGAAAAAATCACCTTATATTTTCGTGACTACAAAACCGATTGTATATAGGTATACAGGGTGAATCAAATTCAGGTGAAAATAAGACGTATGATATAATACAATAGTACAGATAAAAACCTCAGCAAAAACTCTTTTTTCCCATATAGGTATAGTGACTGGTTTGTGTATTTGTTTACAGAATGAGCTGACATATTTATATTGTGGCTGAAGGGCTGAAGGTCGATGGCCACGAATACATTTATTATTATTATATTGAACGGCTTTCTCTTCATCCAAACAAAATCTTTTCCATCCCAGGGGCGGATCCAGGCGATGTCTGAGGGGGGGGGGCATAGAAAGTCACGGCTCATATCTATTAGCAAAATAGCGGAATTTTTTGTTGATGCCTATCGACACAAGTGTTTTTTTATAGAAAGATGTATTTTAGTGAATCATATCATATTCAGTTTCCAAAATTTTTGTAATACAAAAACAAGTTCAAACAATTTCATGAATATATGTAGATTTATTTCATGAGAAAACACGGGCACAAGAAAGTAAGAGGTATAGAAAAAAATCATTATTTTTGCATAAAAATCAAGACAATTACCACAGTTAGAATGATCCAATTCAGGTCGAATATACGCAGTTTTGTTCTATAACTTGTTGCTATTTTGTATGTTTGTGTATGCCTTATCATAGAAGCCCTAGTCGCTATTGGCAAAAAATTGAGTCAGTCGAATTCCACAAACCTCTGTTGAAACGAATTTTTCACCAGCAAAATTGTTTGCTATGGACAGCAAGAGATGGTAATCACTTGGGGCCAGGTCCGGACTATAAGGTGGATGCATAAGAACCTCTGGCGAGTCATTATCGATGTGTGTGGCCTTACGTTGTCCCCCATGGAACACAATTCCTCTCCTATTAGTTGCTTCTGGGCGATTGCTTCCTTCAGAAGGTCCAAATGTTGACAGCACAATTCCGAGTCAATATTTGAGCAGCTTATGTAGATAATTCCCTGCCAATCCCACCAAATACACAGCAAAACTTTCCTGACTGTTTCCGACGGCTCACCGTTATTTACTAGGACCGTTTTCGCTTGACGTTGTCGTAAGTCATCCACTTTTTATCACCAGACACCAATCGTTTCCAAACTGGGTTTATTTTGTTGCGATTCAGCAGCAATTCGCAGATGGAAATTCGGACCAAGAAGTTTTTTTGCGGTAACTCGTGTGGTACCCATACATCTAGCCTAGCTTCTCCTTGAGACCAGCCTTGTGGAAATGGTTCCAAACGGTTTTTTGTGCAATCTTCAAATCTTGAGCAATGGAAACAGGACCCGAAAATGTCCATGATTTTGTCTATATTTTCGACAATTAGTCTCCAGCGCGTGATGCATCTTTGACATAGAAATTACCGGAACGTAATCGACGAAACCAAAATTGCGCGTAATTGACTATTACAGTATGAAGACCATAAACACTTTTTGAATATTCACCCGCTTTACCCGCATTTTAGCCTTTTTCGAAGAAAAACTCAAATATGACGTATTTTTTCTTGGTTATAATGTCCATCTTTAACACGCGCTCGAACTAAACTGAGTAAACTCATCACAAAACTGTCGCAAAAGATTATGTAGTACGAAATCTCATCTTTCTAACGCCATTTAGTGGAACCCGATCGGACTTTTGAAACGCGAAATACCGATAACTGAAGCTATTTATTGGAAAAAAATATTGAAAACTAAATGAGTGCGTATTTTTCGGTAATTCAAGATACACTTTTATATTTATAAGGTCCGCGAGGGGGGGGGCATGGCCCCCATGGCCCCCCTCTGGATCCGCCCCTGTTCCATCCTTCCTTCTCGCGACATATTCAATATAAGTAATCAGAAATAAAAACAAACCAAAAGGAGTAATAAATATCCAATAAATTGATTTAAAGTTAGCGACCCATTCTAAAAGGAATCTAAAACTGAATGAATAGCTTGGCAACCACCTTGAAATTAATAAACTGGCCAACTATTCACCAAGTGGTTAATGGTTTCTTCTACACCACACTCATATAGTTGACTTCAATAGAAAGCCATTTGAAGAGCATACTATTGAAACGACCATGACCAGTCCTAAGTCCAATTAAAAAACACCAAATTTTGCTTGGAAGATTCAAACCTGGAACTCATAGAAACGTTGAGCTTCAATTTTATGAACATGAGCACTATTGAACCAAACAGAGCAACAGTATTCAGAAGCAGAAAGAAACAAGGTCAAAGCTGCCGTACGAAGAGTGCTGGCAGCAGCACCTCATGAAAAACTATATAATTTTTGAAGGATATTATTCCTCGACTTCAATTACAAACGTATATTTTTCCAAGTGAAATCCAAAGAAAAATCACTTTTACATATAATGTACTATCTTTGTTTTCTTTAAATTTTTTAAAAACAGAAATCTGCATTGTTTTTGCATGTTCGAAAATCGAAAGGTAATTGAAGTGCTTTCATCGGAACGAAGAATCAATTCAAATTCTCATTAATCATCTCTCACTGAAATTCTTCATCATTTTCAGGTTACAAAACGAACACAATCCTCTGCATGCCAATCTTCATCAGAGGCTCCCTCATAGGAGTAGTCCAAATGGTAAACAAACATCAAGGTTTTTTCACCAAAGAAGACGAAACAGCCTTCGAAATGTTTGCCATCTACTGTGGACTGGCTCTGCACCATGCTAAACTCTACGATAAGATCAGGAAGTCGGAGCAAAAATACAAGGTGGCTCTTGAAGTTCTGAGCTACCACAACACATGTACTGAAGAAGAATACGTTCACGTTGAAAAAGATGGCATTCCAGACAAACTACTTGGTGTGGACGACTACTACTTCAATCCATTTCAACTCGAAGACTATCAGAAGGCACGATATTCTATGTACATGTTCACAGATCTGTTCGGATTGGGTCTGATCGATCCTAGCAGTTTAATGAGGTTCACACTGACGGTGAAGAAGAATTATAGGAGGGTTCCGTACCATAACTGGACCCACGGTTTTTCGGTGGCCAATTCCATGTACAGCATCATCAAGAGGACTGGTTCGCTTTTTTCATTGCCGGAAGTGAGTATTAAAATCGATTCCATCAGTGGCAAAATTTCGGTTTGTTTACTTTCAATCAACTTAATCCCAGTTCTGGAATGCTTTCAAACTTGGTAAACATTCTGCGAAAAGAAAACATTTTCTGCTCTTCAAATTATCGGTCGTAGCAGAGAGTGTTATACGATGGTGAATTATTATTCAACTAGCTAGAGGGTCTCTGCGCTTCTATTTTCGGGTAATATTTGTTATGGTACCTATGCAGGGTGTTTCATCATAAACATAAACTAGACAAATATATACAGTCGCGTAGATTATACCGGAAGTATCATTTTTGCCTTACGATATACTTCGTTTTCGAAGAATAAGCAAGATATATTTCTGAGAAATATTCTCTTGAGTGTGATCAGTTTAGTATAACCTTTGAAGTTACGATTTCTAGTTATAACAGAGTATTTTTGAGTGCTCAATTCAGAAAAGAAAAACTCCGTGTCCGTGATTTTTTTTTTTTGGTTTCTAAATTGAATTTTTCCGAATGAACTCAATTTCCAAAAATTTCTGTGAAGAAAATTTTTCATAAATTGAACAAAATTTTTTTTTTCGGCAACCGTCCGGGAAGTGCTCACTTCCCGGACGCTTTTTCTCTGAGAAAGTAGCATTTCCCGGCCTAGTCCGGAAAGGACGTACTTCCCGGACTAGGCCGGAAAAGAATCATAGAATCCATAGCAACCGAGACAACGGCTGACAGTTCATATGAAATTAGTTGTCAAAAATTTGCATGTTTTTTGATCGCAATCGCAATAAAATATGGAAAGCAGCAGCGATAGTGTTATTTTACATGGTTGTCGAAAAAATATTGTACGCAACACGCCCGAAAATGGTTTTTTTGGACTCATAGAATTTTGTCTATTCGTCCAAAAAAACCCTATTTTCCGGACTTGTTACGTAATAGTAATTTACGTAACAAGTCCGGAAAATAGGGTTTTTTTGGACGAATAGACAAAATTCCAGGACGAGCGTAAGCGAGTCCTGGAAGTCTGTGAGTCCAAAAAAACCATTTTCGGGCGTGTTGCGTACAATATTTTTTCGGCAACCATGTAGAATAACACTATCGCTGCTGCTTTCCATATTTTATTGTGATTGCTATCAAAAAACATGCAAATTTTTGACAACTAATTTCATATGAACTGTCAGCCGTTATCTCGGTTGCTTTGGATTCTATGATTCTTTTCCGGCCTAGTCCGGGAAGTACGTACTTTCCGGACTAGGCCGGGAAATGCTACTTTCTCAGAGAAAAAGCGTCCGGGAAGTGAGCACTTCCCGGACGGTTGCCGAAAATAGTTATTTATAATACAAGTACAGAAGACATTGGTATTCTTCCATGAGTTCAAAATTCAAAAACGAGCAAGTTTTTGAATGAACGAGTGGTAGAATGAGCCTTCTGTACGAGTATTATACATTATTTTCTCTAATTCATTGCATTCTTATTGAAATTAATGAAATATTTCCATAAATATCATTTAGTGATTCTTGCATTGAAAAATGTTGGTTGGCAGAACTGATTTCTTTAAGGCAAATTGATGAATTGACAGATAAAGCCATGGCGGAAAGTTCGGAGTACCAACATATAATAAGAAATATAACCATGAAAACTGTGCGTTTCTGATATATTCTCGCACGATTTTGTTCTACAAGATGTGGAAGAATGAACAGAATAACCATAGAATTAGAGAAATTACTATTACATATCTACTGCGAAAAAAAAATTCCACCCGAAATTGATGAAATGTTTGACGATTGTACTTTTCCTTATACCTAACACGAATATGAAAAATATCAAACGTTCCTTCATTAAAGCCTTCCCAATGTCTCCTTCGGTTCTCTAACTGGTAATACCTCAAGGTCGAGAGTTGGATTCCCAATAGAGATTCATTGAAATTACAGTGACATTTTTATTATCATCTGGAATGTTTCGACAGCCCAACTTGAAAGTTTTGGCATTCATAGCCCAACCAGTTTTTTCAGTTATGTTATAGGACCGAAACAAAAATTTGAATGGCTTTAATGAAGTATCAGTTCGATATTTTCCAATTCTATTTTTATATTCGTGTTGGTTATGAAGAAAAGCATAAACGTCTAACATTTCATAAATTTCGGATGAAATTTTTGTTCGATGTAGACATATGAAAAAAAAATTTTGTTCGATTTATGGAAAACTTCTTTCACTTCAATTCTTAGAAAATTTAGTTTATTCAGAAAATGAAATTCAGTATGGCAACCGAAAAAAAACACGAACATTGCAGGTTTTCCGCCATTTTGAAATTTTTATTTCAGGGTTCTTCGCCTCTTCTGAATTGAGCACACAAAAATACTTTGATGTGATCAGAAATCTTCAAAGGTAACACAAAACTGATCTCACTCAATAGAATATCGCTATTGCAGAAATGACGTTGCACACCCTGTATCTCGCTTATGCTTCGAAAACGAGGTATATGTAATAAGGCAAAAATGATTCTCCCGGTGTCTTCTACACGACTAATTATGTTTTTCCAGTTTATAATAAAACACCCTGTATACAAGGTGTTTCTGAATTGTAGTAATAAGCAAAAATGACAGGTTTCTCGGATCATTTTCAGAAGAAAGTATAGTCCCTTGGGAACCAAATGTTGTGTTTTCGAGATACAGGGTGTAGTCACTAAAAATCCCTAAAAAGAGGAATTGTTCAGAAAATTTGAGGCAATATTCAAGTGTTCATAATCATTATCGTCTGTCAATTTCCAAACATTCCTTTTTTATGACCATCTGAGAATGTTTGATGCCGTTTTCTCAAAAACGGTGAGGTTTAGAGCTTTTGACCCGAACCATTTTTGTAGAATTTCAATTCCATCAAAAAAATTTGCAAATATGTTAGTGGCGTTGAAGGGAGAGACGTTGTAGTATCATATAACTTTTTAACTACGCCACTAAAAATATTTGACTCATGCAAGAAACGTTAAAATTTAACTTTCATTATGAAGTGTCGAATTGAAACCTCTTCAGCCATTCTAGAATAATTACGAAAAATCCATTTGAATGTTCATACTTCAACAACCAATATTCCGGAACTGGAAAGAGTTAGGTCCAATATCAGCAGGAAATTTATTCTCTTTTGTATTAATACTATCTACCCTATCAGTTTGTCACACTTACTTCACCCTGGATGGATAGGCTTGATATCCATCTATATTGAGCGGAAACTAAAGTATCTACGATAGACCGGTAGTCACCCTTTATTTCAAATGTCTAACAAAATGAGATGAATATGCTACAGTCCATTCAGGAATTATTGACATCCCGGGTGGCTTTGAAAAATCGAAATTAAGTTGGTACTGGCTCATTCAGTAACATTTTGAATTGCAGATTTCGGGTTGGCATTTTGAAATGTCATTGACAGGAGGTTAGATTTCAGTTTGTTCGTGTTTGTTTTGATCAAAGAAATTTGAAACTTTGTATCAATTTCAAACACACATTGATTAGTTTATTTGAGTATTTCTCACAGTACTGTTTGAAAAAAGAAGAAGGCAAGTCATTACAACCTGGATTATTAGTGGAAGAAAGCCTGTGCAATACGATTTCACCTTCAAAGAATCCTTGAATGATTTGATTGTTACCAGAAGCCGAGCCAAAAGCAACCAATATATCAGCCTGGATGAAATTTGACCAAAACGCATCTGTATTTTAATCAATCAAAGACAACATTACATAAACTTAATTGGTTACAAGTTCTGTGCAAAAATGCTTTTAGTGAGTGAGTTAAAGCTATTATGGGCAAAATAATTTATGTAATTTAATAGAAACTAGTATAAAAGCATTTCAATAAAAACAGAAAACTCGAGTACAAATAGTACCTATATTTTTCATACAAGTTTAATCAATCATTCATGTCATGAACAGTTTCAATAAATAGTGACTTTAGAATAGTTATTTATAATACAAGTGCAGGAGGCATTGATATTCTTCCACGAGTTCAAAATTCAAAAACGAGCCACGAAGTGGTGAGTTTTGGAATGAACGAGTGGTAGAATGAGCCTTCTGTACGAGTATTATACATTATTTTCTCTAATTCATTGCATTTTCATTGAAATTAATGAAATATTTCCATAAATATATTTTAGTGATTATTGCATTGAAAAATGTTGGTTGGCAGAACTGATTTCTTTAAGGCAAATTGATGAATTGACAGATAAAGCCGTGGCGGAAAGTTCGGAGTGCCAACATAGAATAATGAAATATAACCATGAAAACTGTGCGTTTCTGATATATTCTCGCACGATTTTGTTCTACAAGATGTGGAAGAATGAACGGAATAACCACAGAATTATAGAAAGTAATTTACACATCGGCTGATAAATTGGTTCCAATTTTGAAAGTTACAGTACAACTGTGATGTCAAAATTTTTCATATACTAAATGGATTCTTTGAATTTTATTTCTGTCTTATTATGATATGGCTCTTCCATTCACTAAGCTACACTATTTAAATTTATCAACCAGTTTTTTCTGTTTTCTTCACCAGTTTAGATACCACAGTTAAAATGATCCATAAGAGTTATTTGATAAGAATTTTGCAAGCAGGTTGGTATCCAGTGTCCATCAGTAATGCAACAATTTTTGAAGAGCCTTTGGTGAAAAGTAATAATATGCATATTTGAATGATCTTCAATGGGATCTTTCATAGGCGACTCTTAAATGAATTGATATCTCTTCATTGGATTTCCTTGAAATGAGATAGCATTTCACTATATTTTTACGTTATATAATCTGAATTTCGATTTATGAAATCATGACTGTATGCGTCCCTTCGTAATAATCGTAATTTCGAAAATTCAGGATCTTTCGGATACAAAAATGATGAAAATAATTTAAACTGGTTATTTCTATGATGAACCACAGCGATTTTTAGTGATATTTTTGTAACCAGAAATGAAGCCGCGACTAGACGTTCATGGCCTACTTCGATGTCAATAATTCCTGAATGGACTGTACATTGCTTTAGTTGATACATAGAAAATTTATGTCGGTTCATTTGATTCTTTTGTTGCAGAGACTGGCACTTTTCGTTGGAGCTCTATGTCATGACTTAGATCATAGAGGAAAAAATAATAAATTCATGCTCGATTCGGAGTCGCCGATCGCTACCATTTATACCACATCAACAATGGAACATCATCATTTCAACCAAACAGTCACAATATTACAACAGGTAAAATTTTAAAAAATTACTAATTGGTATTAAACTCACTAACGAGTTGCAACATGCAACGCTCATAAAATAGTATATTGATATAATAAAACGAAGTATTTGCCATAATAATTTTAATGTTTACACCAATTGTGTCGCCAACGCTGTGGCTTCTTCAAGTTGCATTTTGATATTACACGATGTAGAAGAAAAAGTCACAATGTTAGCGATAAAATTAAAAAGTTTGTCAAAATTTATAATGAATTTTGATAAAGTAAAGACGGAATTCATAACACAGATGGTATATTGAGTATCTAGAGTGGAAAAACTAATATTTTTCACGAGTGTGACAGTTTGACGCAACCACACTATCGTCGGTAATCGGTGGTTTTCGCACTTGCTGCATACTATACCTTTTTTAATATTGTGAATAGCTCGAAAACTTCCACAAAATAACGCTTAATGGCTCATTTTCATGGTGATATAACTATCACATTATTACTATCGTGATTATGCACTCTCGCATTGTCCCGATAGTAACTATCAAGTACAAACAATTTCAAAAATAATTAAGGTGTTTGGTATTTGGTATTCAAAGCTAACTCACTACTATTGAATGCGAATTGATAAGGCTTTCTTGCATATTATTATTATATTTCTTCGCCAATAATTGGATAGAATCAATATTGAAAAACAGTTAAAATTTTCAGATAATGAAGCAATAAGGTTTTTTTCTACTGACTGAAAAACAATTGGTATCCTAAACTCAACAGAAGTGCTGAGGTTAAATAGATAATCAATTGACTAATAGGTTTGTGGCTTGAGGACTGGGCAAATCTATTAAAATTTTCGACGTTTCGATTCCAATTTGGATCTTTCTCAAGACTTTTCAACTAGATTTATAGGTAGCCATATGTGGTTACACTTTCTGTCAATTTCTAGTTGAATATTTTATAGATTATACAGGGATTAAATACATATATGATGACCGATGGTTTCATAACCTCATATTGCTACCTATACAGGGTGATTCACCGGAATGGCCAATTAGACGTTAAGTATATAAAACTAATCATAATTTTGAGCTGAAAATTTGCATATGGGGCTTTGAGACGATGATCTTTCCCCCTAAAATATTTTCAGATCTCTACAACTTCCGGTTTTACCGGAAACAGACTTCTACTACTCTCTCAAGTTATCCAAAGTTCGAATCCAAACATCGAATTTTAGTTTCTATCTGTGTTTTCTGGAAGTCACAGACAACTTCAGCACAGTTATAAATAGCGGTTTTTCCTCATGTGAAGTTCTTCTTCGATAACTTCTAGAGTAGATATTCATTTAAGGTATAGGGTTTGCCTCACTTTTATTGTACGTAGTTTTGACTGAAATAATAAAAAATATAGGTTCCACTTTGAAAATCTTGAGTTTGGATGCGTTTTAGTTGTCCAAGTTCATGATCTTTTTATAAACACCCTGTACATATTTGATCCAAACCGTAAACAACATAATTCTTCGTATTTTCAAAATCGAAAAAGAAAAACATGTTTCCGAAGAAAGCTTATTCCGCCGAAAAATTGTGAGTACTCATCGCCACCATTTTTTTTTATAAGAATCCCATTAACTCATGAACCGTTGACTTTTCACCCAAGGTATGGCATATTGCCGGAATTTTCATCAAAAGAGCTATCTAACGATACAATAATATACTGGGTGTGCCATTTGAAATAAGGAAGTAGTAGTCTGTTTCCGTTATAACCGGAAGTTGTAGAGATCTGAAAATATTTTAGGGTGAAAGATCATTGTCTCAAACCCCAATATACAAATTTTCAGCTCAAAATTATGATTAGTTTTCCATAAACGTCTAATTGGCCATCCCGGTGAATCACCCTATAAATCCAGTTGAAAAGTCTTGAAAAGCATCCATATTGGGATCGAAACGTCGACAATTCTATAAGTATTTGTTTGATTTGCCCAGTCCTCAAGCCACAAACCTATTATTCAAAGACGCGAAGAAGACAATATGACGCTTAATAGATAATTCTTTTAATTCATTTTTAAACTTCCTAAGACAAGAAATAAACGATACTTTTACCATAGTAGAAGAATCGTTTATCGAATCATATTTATTCTATTAGGAATTTTTTTATGTTTTTTCTATGCAAATGGAATTCGTACTTATTTTCGAGAAGATTTTTTAGTGGAAATATTTTTCTACAAACATTGTAAGATGTTCAGTATCCGCCGTTAGTAATTAATAATAATAATACTCTTTATTTCATTGTATATCTGTACAATGTACTATACATAAAAGAAATAGTGTCAATTTGAAGAAAAATTTAAATTTCATTCTTTGGTGGTTTGTTTGTATATGATTTTCGTGAATGACCTTCCTATAATGAAACCAAGTGAAAAAGATTTATACAAATTCATTTCATTATGTGTTTTGCCCCATAAACCGGTCTGTCTCAAACGATAGTTGAAAATTGGAGTATTTTATCTGTCTCTACAATGCTCAGTTTTTTTTTCATTACAAAACTTCAATTCTTTATTGATGGCATGTCTTCTACTCAATAATTTTTTCTATAATTACAATCCAGATGAGTTTAAACTATAAAGACATATCAGTTTAGAAAAAATCATTATCAAAGTCACTTTTTGAAATTAAGGTTATTTCTTTATACTGATTTCAATGAATATATGGGGGAAATAATACCGTCGTAGTATTTTTGCAATAGCGTACTGAAATTCAAATTTCTGTAAAGGAAGCTCATTCACGGAAAAATTGATATTTTTCGAGTATGCAAAAAACGTCGAAAAAATCACATTTTTTTGCATTTTATTCGAAATTCCGGATTCAGCACCCCAAAAACATACAGGATCGAAGAAATCGAAACTACTCCATAATTTTCCCGTGAGGACCCTTGTGAGCACAAATTGACTGGACTTTATCCCATACTGAAAAATATTCCTCAGTAAAGCTGAGTTTTCATAATCCATGTTCATTCTGCAATCACCAAGATATTCCTTTATTACCTTTATTGCTGAAAATATCTGAAAAGAAATCTATAATTCGCACTTTTCTGCAATACAAAATTTACCAAAACCATCTTCTAAATTCTCGACTTTCATATAATTTCCATACAAATTCGAAATTATAATTTCGCTAGAGGTCATGTTGAAGCCTGTGACAATCTTCGTTCTAAATTCATAGACACGACGTCGTGCGATTAATCCGTAGCTATATATTCACTATTCCACCGCTCGCTTTGATCTCGTTTTGCTGACGAGCTCTGTGATCACTTTCGGAATGGAAAAATGTGTATGATTTCAAAATTTTCGATCAAAAAAATGCATTCCAGACTCCAGATCTTGAACAACTTTGTCATCGTATCGGTCTGTGTGTCCTAAAACCCTTATAACAGCATTTACTTCCACAATTCTTATCCAATTTCAATGAAATTTGATTTATATAGGAGTAACTTGTTTGGGCTGTTGATAGTGCGATACAAATTTCAACCCTTTCGGAAATAACGTACGCTTTGGCATGCACAAACGTGAAAAATCCGGTATTTATCTCGCGGTTCACTTTTTCAATATTGATGAAATTTATTATGAATGTTTTGATTAACTCGAAAGAGATTCCACAACAATTTAATTTTTTTTCCAGATCTAGGACACCTGTTGAGCATGTGCAAACCTGATATTCCCGTTATTTTCACATCTCACGTTTTCTTTTTTCATATTTGATGAAATTTATTATGAACGTTTTGATTAACTCGACAGTGTATCCACAACAATTTCTTTTATTCCAGATCTAGGACACCTGTTGAGCATGTGCAAACGTGATATTCCTGTTATTTTCATATTACGCGTTTACCTTTTTCAATATTGATGAAATTTATTATGAATGTTTCGATCAACTCGAAAGAAATTCCACAACAATTTCACTTTTTCCTGATCTAGGTCAGCTGTTGAGCATGTGCAAACGTGAAATTCCCCTTATTTTAACATCTCGTGTTTACCTTTCTCAGTTTTGATGAAATTAATTATAAAGGTTTTGATTGACTCGAAAGAGATTCCACAACAATTTCATTTTTTTATGGATCTAGGACACTCGTTGAGCATGCGCAAACGTAAAATTCCCTTTAGTTTCACATCCCGCGTTTTTCTTTTTCTTTTTCGATTAAATTTATTATGAATGTTGTGATTAATTCGAAAGTGTGTCCACAGAAATTTCTTTTATTCCGGATCTAGGACACCCGTTGAGCATGTGAAAACGTGAAATTGCCGTTATTTTCTCGCCTCGCGTTGTCCTTTTTTAATTTTCATGAAATTTGTTATGATTGTTTTGATTAACTCGAAACTGTTTCCACAGCCAATTTATTTTTTCCGAATTTAGGACGTGGAGCATGCGGAAACGTGAAATACCAGTTATTTTCTCGTCTCGCGTTGTCCTTTTTCAATTTTGATGAAATTTGTTATGATTGTTCCAATTGGCTCGAAATTGAATTTACAGCAATTTCATTTTTTACCGATCTAGGACACCCATTGAGCATGCGAAAACGTGAAATTCTCGTTATTTTCACAACTGGCGTTTGCCTTTTTCAATTTTGATGAAATTCATCATGAATGTTTTGATTAACTCGAAAGTTATTTCCACATCAGGCATTTTCCTCTACCTATTAGATGGAATTTGTTATGATTTTTTTTTTGATTAACTCGAAAGTGAATCCACAGCAAATGAGATGTCAATCAACAACAATAATTCGAAGATCTTCAATTAATATTTATATTTTTTTGCAGGAAGGACACAATATTTTCGGGAAACTAACAAATAGCGAATATAAAAATGTTTTGGGTCACCTTAAAGATTGCATTTTAGCAACGGACCTGGCACTATACTTCTCCAATAGAGAAAAACTATCATATCTAGTGGAAACCAATAGCTTCTCCTGGACAAATTTAGAACACCGACTGCTTCTCCGTGCAATATCTATGACTGCGAGTGACCTAAGTGCCAGTGCCAAGCCTTGGGAAATACAAGTGAAAACAGTTAAAATAATTTTCGAAGAATTTTACCAGCAAGGAGACGCAGAAAAGGCCAGTGGCAGACAGCCAATCCCTATGATGGACAGGAACCAACCAGAGGAACAAGCTTCGTCCCAAGTGGGATTTCTGAAAAATATTTGTTTTCCTTGTTATAGTTTGTTATACAGGCTCATTCCAGAATCTAAACCTCTGTTAGATATGTGCCAACAAAATCTAAAGAAATGGGAACAGAAGGAGAAGGAAATTAAAGCTAAATAAAACAAATCTCTTCCATGAAAATATCTAGTCGGATTGCTAGTCTACCCAATGAATCGTGGAAAATAATAATTTGTACCAATTCATGAATAATGCAAAATTATCGAATTCAAGCATATCTGAACATTTCAAAATGATTCAAATGAAAAGATTGCCGTCGAGTGAATTATCTTCCTAATTAGAATGTTTATCACAAGGAAGCACATCGTAAATACTAAAAGATCGACCACAAGCTCTTAATTAAATACCAATTCCTGAAAACTTCTGTGAAAATAATACTCCGAAGAAAGATAGATGGAATATAAATATTACATTCCCAACATAGGAGATTAAAATTGGACCTGCCATCTTTTGAAGCACAATAAGTATTTAATGTATTGGTAATTAGAGACTTATTTGTGCAAAACAAACCAAACTCTGACTTCTGAGATATTTAATTGTCACATATCTTCTTTCCCTTGAGAAATACTATGTACAGTGGTCTGTCAACAAGAGTTTGAATAGATAACCCGTAAACTATTTAACATTGACTCACAGTTCTAAACGGGAAACTGATAACATACAGGTAAATGATTAATATAGCGCAATTGATGAACAATTAAAGATTTAATATTGATTTATCGAATCAGTAACCATCGTTCGTTAGGGGTGAAATAAAAAATGGAATAATTTGATTTGAGTATTTTCGTAGGTAATTGCACAAGTGCATCAAAATTACCGATAATTTTGCATGACAGCGTGTTGTCATAAAAACTGCATGAGTTCATTTTCATTTTTGGAGAAAGAGCCCGACACCGAAGGTGGAGGGCTCTTTCTCCAAAAATGAAAATGACCGAATGCAGTTTTTCAAAGAAAACACGCTGGAATGCGAAATTATCCGGTCATTTTGATGCACGAGTGTAATTCGGAGGAATATTTCCCGAATGAACTGTTACATTACTTGTCAAACTGATGTAGAATGGAATTGCCATAGATTCGAACTGTGTAAGATGCATAGAAACTATGCATCTATGAACAGAACAATTATCGCAGTGCAGTTTCGCTTCCTACAATGCAATTATCGCTGTAATTTTCGATAATTGTTCTCCAGATACATAGAATTTTTGACAGGAGGGAAATATTCGAATAAAAGTTCAATGTCAAGATATGAAAACATTTTTCAGTCTTTCCTCTTGAATGATCCATAATATATTGAATCCATTTTTTTATAACTCGAAAAATTTTAATTCAGACAAAAGTATTTTTGTAAGGAAAATTACAATATGTATACCCGAAAAATTATTAATATCATTGTATTTTCAACAATCTCTCACATTCCTACAATTCGACAAAAAAATGGAATCACTTATTCATATATCGGATGTAGGTATTCTGCATATGAATATCAGAAAATATCTTGATAGTAGTTCTAGATGGAATATAAAAACTTATTTTTCTCTCATAGCTCATTTATATCTACTGAGTAGGTGAAATGAATTTATATCTTTTAACTGAAGTATTCACAAGAATTTACTTGCTACAATCGATGTGTTGTGCTATATGTAAATAAATGTGATGAAAGTACTTTTACCTTTTATTTTTATCTCCACGTCATTTATTTCTTATTTTTGAGCATATTTTTCTTGGGTTTCTTCAAGTGTACGTGTATTTTCCCATTTTATAATTGGTCAGCGCTATAGAATAAATAATATCATTCTTTATTTTGATCAGGTAATTTTAATTTGAAAATTTCATCTCTTGAAATATGGGCATACCGAATACCGTTTCAAATTTCAAGTATGCACTGCTACGAGGAAATTGAATATTTTTCAGCAGAAAGTAATAAATCCAATAGTTAGAGTTATGAAATTTTTGATAGATATGTTATTAACTTGATTACACACATATGTGGCCTTATCTCCTCTGAACATTTCCTCTTATATTAAATTGCGATATCTTAATTTAGAAATAAATTACTGCACTTCAAATGAAACCGTGTTAGACGTTGTTTGAATATTCCATATAGAACATTTTTTGATAAATTTTACGACTAATAGAGAAATACAGAAACGGGAATGAAAAAACCGTAAAAAAATCGTGAGGTCACCTAAAAAATGATGTTCATAAAAATCGCCTCAGGGATGTGAATGAATTCAAGCAGAGAATAAGGAACTAAATAACTAGATTGAATAATGAAGGAAATTTGGATTTTACGAACCGAGTAATGCATGGCCTCAGAAAGTGCGAAAAAGTTAGAGGCAGGCACTTTCAACAGTTTCTGAGAATAACAATTTTGTTATTTCAGTAAATATTTTCAAAATAACACTTGTTTTTTCAAGAGTAAACATATTGAGATCTTTGAATTAAAATTCAGGTTTTATTATATTATATTAGGCTTCTAATATAATCGAGACTGAAAACTTTGCCTATCAAATATTTATAGAACCATAGACAACATTTTCCGAATATGGAATCTGAATTTCCTCAGATTGTTTTTAAATGAAATTGGTTGAAATGAATATAAAACTATCACTATATTTACATATTCGGATTTAGAATCGATTAAGCATTCAGAAAATATGAAAATATATTATGAAGTGAATTTACGGTTTTCTCTAGAATTTTTTAAGGAAATTCACTTCATAATATTCTTTCATATTTTCTGAATGCTTAATCAATTCTGAATGAAACAAAAAATGAAGAAACAGTTGATAAGAAATTGTCTTTATACGTTCTTATTTTGAAAACCAGTTAAATTTCCATGCTTTGGTTCGATGGTTTTCATAATAACATATTAGGATAGCTCGTGAAAAATACTATCATATTGATGGGTATTTTTTCCTGTTATTTTGCCGGTTTGTATTTTTCTTTGGTAATTTTCAGTGAATAATTACAAAACTCTTGTAATATTATGACTTTGCACTTCTCGTCTAAATTTATCTTTGAAACTAATTCTTCAAAACAAGGGCTGTCCTTTTACACCGAATTAGTCCGAAATTCTTACCCATTTTACAATAACATTATATCTTAATTTGACCATTATACTCAAATTATTTCGAAAAACAGAGCGACAGCTCCGTTCGCAAACTTGGATAAAAAAGCACCTATTGAATATGATGCTATAATGTATAATGAGCTTTAGATAACTAAAACAGGGGGAGTGGTCCAGAAAAACGTGCTACTAGTACTATATAATAAAAGCAAGCTAGAGCCGAAAACAATTCAGTATTATCCTGTAATGGGAAGAGAAGTAACAACAGCAAGAGCGAAGTTTTCACCTCAGTGTATTTTACGATATAAGAAATGTAAGCTACGGAAATTTCATCTGCAACGGCAGAAGTGCGAATTTTTCTCGATTCAAAAAAAATATTCTGATCTGAGTTCAGTTCTTGCGGCATATCCTAAATTTTTCAACTTTGTGTATTCATCGGATGGCTGAACCATGTATTCGACAAGGGAACCTTCAAGTAAGTACAATTAAGTTTTTTCTATGAAATGTATACCTATAGTTGAAATTATTTAGGAACAACGTGATTTTTCATCTTCTTGAAATTTTTCCGTTAAATTATTTCATTAAATTTTATGCTATCCTAAGTTTAATGTAGTTACCTATATTCTTATATTATTAATACTTACATATTAATTTGAGTAACTACCTAAAACGCATTTATTTTCCTAAAAAATCTTAAAAGTTCGGGTGATCAATTTTCTCAAGTTAATATTAACAGTTTTCCTTAAACTTCTTCAGATATTTCAATGAAAATAATACGAACTCATGTGATTTACATCCTTGTATAAATGACTTAGGAGCATAAGTAATAAGTTATTCGTGTAGTAACAAACCTAATGAAAATAATTCATGAATTTACCAAATCTGACCAAAATGAAGAGTTCCAAACCGGGTGTTATAAGAACTCTATCGAAATAAAGGCTTTAATGAGCTAAAAAAACAAAAATTATGTCTGACAACTTTCCTAATATGTGACTGACGCAATGACATAACAAATTGTATATTTAAAAGGTGATGAATATGATTTAGTAGGACACTTGGTATCTACTCGTGCTCGGAATTAATATTTGTAGTGAAGTATTTCCAATCAAACAACGTCATATAAACGTTTTGATCTTCATCTTGGATAATATTAGAGAATCAATTCTTTTCTTTGCTATTATCTGTTTATGTAGGCTAAGAACATACATTTTTTCATATTAATCTTTAAATTTACGAATTACCTATTACGATGAGTGACTGCATCATAATATGAAATTCCATTTCTATTATTCCATTTTTCGATGTATGATATGCGAAGAAATGCTTTTCTGATAATTATTCATAAGAACATATTACTGTATTCATTTCGATCAAGCTTGCAGGGATCATATTCCTGTTACTTTCTTTCTAAATATATTATGAAGTGAATTAGAGTTAATTTTCAATTAAATTCTGCCAGAAGATCTCTTTTCATTGCATTACTTTCTGTATCTCTCATAAATTAAACAAATTAAACGAGATCGCAATTTTTTATCACTAGCTCCATCAGCTTGAAATTTATTTCGGATATAGAGTGAGGACCTGACTGTGTTTATCACGTTCCATATTTTTTTCTCATGAAATACATCAGCTGTCCACAATCGGATATAAAAGAACCAGTTTGAAAGCACGATCTTAAATAACCTACCCACGTATATTCATTATCAAATTCAGAATCGATCAAGAGATAAGAATTGAATTGACAGAACCTACTATGATGAAATGACAAAGTCTCAAAATTATCACCATATTTGAATTTTCTTTCTTATACAATTTGCTCATTTCTTGTGAGTGATTAGTAACATTAAATCAAAATATCGTCTCTAAATCTACTTATATCAGCTCTTGTGAACATTGAACTTGAGCGTTGATTTTAGATTTGAATGGTGTTTAAAAATGCTCGAACTTGAAAAATATACAAAATAGGTGGCCTAACGTATATTTTCATTGATCTTTTCATAACTTGATCGTAGATATCTATCGATTATAGAATGTGCACAAATTGATTAACTTCATGAATAATGGAGAAATAGTAGTAATATTTTTTTGCAACGAGAGACAAATTCCAAAACTATCCGAAGTCGAATAATTCTTAAATTCTCTCAAAATCAGAAATTGTAGTTTTTCGTCAGAAGGCGCAAATTTTTCAATATAAAATATAGATTATCAAGTGGAGAAGGAGCAGACCTTCAAAGCATGGTTTTGATATGATTTTCTATTCCTTCTAAATGTTTCAAAACACGGAAGAGATGGACTGAGTCATTATGTGGATATGTCTCCTTTAGGTTATACCATAGTATAAGGAAAATACAATTATTGATCCTTATGTAGACGCAGTAATCCTACGCTGGGACACAGCAATACAATCTAAATGCCATAAATGAATTCATTCTCATTACAGGTGTACAGATACAAAAAGAATGATCGAGCGGATTTTGAGAACATTAAATCCTCCAAGAATACACTTCGTGCTCAATTCTATGAATGATTCAAAACACTTTGTTTTTCTGATTCAGTTTAGTTAGAGGAGGATGTGTGTACATTTCAAGACCCCAGGTTTAAAAGAATAGAAAGATTCGTCGGTTCTCAATTCAGAATAAAAAAATATTTGACCACTGAAATAGAGAAATGTCTAAAAATCACAATGCATAGGGAACAGAAAAGCAAGGTTTCAAATGAAAAAACTTTGCCAACGATTTAAAAGACGGCATTACATTTCGAATGTGGAATCTTATATTATTATTTTTAGAACTCTTTATTTATTCATATGTTTGAATCTTATATTCAATTTTTATATTTTTTTCATTGATAATATCCCAATTCTATTCATATTTCTTCGGATGAAACCACTTTCTACTATTATATGAATAATTTTAATTCAATTGTATCTATCAATTTGTTTTAATTATTCCTGAATAGAGAGTTAAGTGATCATTCAAACTTTTATCGTAAGGCAAAACGCAATTATTCGAATAAATATTCAATGAATATTCGAATATTCAAATGTAGTGGTAACTTAATAATAACATAAAAATTGTTGGCAATGTCATGCGACCCCTTTTCAACCACGCCACTGAATGAATTATCGTATTATTTCTGCGCCATCTATAGCTCATGATTCAGCGCCATCTATTATCGAGTTACTTCTCCATTTTGGGTAGTGAATAGTGTTCGATATATGCAACCCGTAAAACACCGGATCCAACTACAGTAGCGACCCCAACCCAAGTGATCAGTTCCTTGCCATCAAACGGCGGTTGGCTTACTATCCATTCCTTATACTATGGTTATACTTAAGAAGAACAACTATTTTAGAATTTCTCAATGATGAATGCAAATTTTGGATTAAATGTTGTGGAAAAAGCGCTTGTACAGTTCTGTGTTTATTTTAATATTTCTTTTGAATTTTTGTGTTGTTTCTGACAAATTCAATGTTTTTATTAATTATTAATGTCTTTTTTCTTCTGAATTCAGGTACTTGCCGGATTTGCCAGGGTAAATACCAAGAAATCATAAATGGACGTGCAACTGAGACAACACCCTTAACAGTACGAAGACGTGAAAGAAGAAAACGCTGTACTGACAGATATGAATACCTCTTTCCGGGAATCATTCTTTTCATACTGTTCGCAGGAATGACGATTGGATTCTATTTGCTTATGATTGAAAGTAAGTATAAAGAGCTGTTTTATAGTTGAATAAAAACGGAGATTTAAGCTAAGAGAGCATTTTACGAAACTTCAATAAGCATAATGTTCCCCAGATAGAACAATGATAACCCTTGTCAAATTCAACTTAATGTAAATGAAACTTTATGTGTAGTATGTAGTTATTTTTGATTTTCAGAGCCACAACACTGTCATTTCACCCAAATATAGCCGCAATTCTCTTCTCTTGATCAAAAAAAAAATGAGAGATCGGATTATATTTTGTGATGATATTTTTGTGTTGAGCACTTCAAAGAGTAAAATTATCCTCATAATAATAATAATAATAATAATAGTTTATTCTGAAAAATCAGTATAAACATTAATCGCTGAGGCGCAAGCCAGTATGCGATATACAAAATACAAAAATATAATACTTTCATACAAAAACCAAAATAATATACTTATTCTAAACAAATCGAAAATGAATGTTCTATCGGCAAATGGACCATTACATCATGTAACCAATGAAAAAAAAATCCATAAAATAAGAAAAACGGGTGTCCTATGGGTAGCTGGATTGTCACGCCAATGGAAAACGAGCTACTACATCCACACATCCACACATCATGGTTCAAAACATCCTTTTTTTTCAAATTGAAACAAATTATATCATTCTCGATTTAAACTCAGTGAATAATTAGAAAATATGCTTTATATCACTAGATTCATGTAGAAAAATTGTAGAATTTATATTAAGCAGATTTGACGCAAATTTCATCCGTCTTTATGATCATCAATTGAATTGGTTGCTTAAAATTCATTTTCATACCCCTTTTATCGAAGAAATATTTAGTTTCTCCGATTAAACTATATCATACGTACAAATGTGACCTTCCAAATGAAATTGAGAATTCAGTTAAACATATTGTCAACGGAATTGAGATTTGACGAATTCCAATGTTATCATATTAGATTGAAGCAAATCAACTTTTTCGGCAACCGTCCGGGAAGTGCTCACTTCCCGGACTCTTTTTCTCTGAGCAAGTAGCATTTCCCGGCCTAGTCCGGAAAGTACGTACTTCCCAGACTAGGCCGGAAAAGAATCACGTCGATCGAGTCATTGTGAATATGAAAATCTTGGTAGGTATATTCTTAATAAATGCAGTTGATCATAACCATAGCAATCGAGATAACGGCTGACAGTTCATATGAAATTAGTTGTCAAAAATTTGGATGTTTTTTGATCGCAATCGCAATAAAATATGGAAAGCAGCAGGCATAGTGTTATACGGTTACCGAAAAAATATTGTACGCAACACGCCCCAAAATGTTTTTTTTTTGGACTCCCAGACTTCCACAGACTGGAATTTTGTCTATTCGTCCAAAAAAACCCTATTTTCCGGACTTGTTACGTAAATTACTATTTTAGGGTGATGTTTCATATTTCGAAGAATTTTTTTTTAATATTGTCAATATAAAAGCGAAATAAATACCTCTCTAATTTTTCATTTTTATTTTGAATGAACATTATTATTATTTATATACAAATTGTAAGATTATAAGTATAACAAATTGAAAACAAGAAAAAACATAATAGTGGTAATAAACTCAAAATGTGATCCATTGATTTCAATAGATCCTATTGCATTTCGAACTCTCATGTTTTTCCAATAAATCTGTAACTTTTCCATTATTTCACTTTGCACATCGAAGCGTCACTATGTTCTATTAAGAGAAAATCTTAGATTTTTAGTTATCCGAAAGGTAAATCTGAAGATGTCGCGTTTGGTTAAACGCGAAAATTGATGAATTTCATTTTCAAGTCATTAGTCTCGAGAATTTGCATCGTGTATCAAAATTGTAGATGACCTAATTAATTATACACATACCTACTGCTCGAAATGTTCTCATTCTATTGAAATTAAAAGCATTATATTAGAGAGAACTTCAGAATTGCGTCAAACTCCCTGTACTTTTGTAATCCTTAGTTTTCTCTAAGGATTTGTTTAGCACGTGGTGATAACTTTTATATTCATATTAAATCATATATAATTCATTTTGTCAACTCTGGAATGTTCACATTAAAATTATGACCCAAATTCCATATAAAAGTAAAATTACAACTTTTGGCGGAGAAGATTGAAGCGAGATAAGACATCATCCAGACTTATTTGCCAATGGATAATCTTTTCTACTTCGTCATCAATCGAAAATTTATGAAATATGAACAGCAATCATTTTAGAATTAACCTCAAACTAAAAAATTCTATGAAATTCGTCGATGACTTCAAAATCCAATGTAAATGTACACCATATTAGTGTTCTGTAATTTACAGTCCAGTCTGACTTTTTACTGAACATATCTTTTATTTCTTCAGAACGCGAAATTGAACCAGCTCACGTGGTTCTATTGGCCGACAGAGAAAATTGGGATGCAGCTGATGTAGAAAACCACGAATATCTCAATGCACCAAGCAATAAATTGATTCTAGACTTCACTAATACTCCAAATTGCTATGATCAGCCAAACTGTACAAAGGAAGTACATAAGATGCAAGAAGAAAGTTTACGAATTAATAAAATTGATATTCCATATAATTTCCTCCTCGCTGAAGATACCAGAATTTACGAAGGTAGAGGATGGAAATATGCCCCAGATATATCGCTTTACAGTGATAACTCATCATTGGCTTTTGCCTTTTTGGGTAAGTTGATAATTTTGCTTCACATATATTGCTATTTGCAAAAAACTTCTATGTAGGTGATTTTCATGATCAAACAATTATTGTGTTCAATTTCGGTTCATTTTCGATTCCTCCATGAAATTCTAACACCAATTGAATGGTTGATCAGTCTATAACAGTTTTGGGAAACCCACCTTCAATATAATATAAAAGATGCATCGAACAATGTTCCAAAGTTATAACTTATTTCTAATAGTAGTATATTCTCGAAAAATTAGATAGTTTGTCATATAAAAAATTTGTTGATACAATCTTTCATTGTTTCGATTCAATTTCAGTCCACGCAGTGACGTAAGTTTATTAAAATATTTCTCTAATATTTCAGGTATCCCTTGCAAAACAGATGTGTCTGCCCTTGAAGAACAGCTTTTCGTTTTGATAAACCTTTCGATCTCACACCACAAACTTAACCGCTGCTTTCAGGTTTTAACCAGGCCTGAAGAAAGTCCGTATCTCAAAGAAATTACTGATCGTATTCAATCTACATTCTGCAGGAATACTTAGTGTCGATGACTGATTTTTTAAATTTTTTAGGATATTTTTTTATCGATATTTTTTTATCGATATTATGTCATGACTTTTACAAATTGTATTTTTTTACATTCATAATGACTAAATATATGTATTTTCAATTATTTGTCCATTTTGATAATTTGCTCAATGGGAGAAAAGATCAATAAATGAAAACTTCAAATAAGTATAATATATTATATTGAATGAATGAAATAAAATCATAAAGGATTATCACCTCAATATAAAATACATTCAAATTGAAATACTTTCTTGAAAACCGTATAGTGTGATGACGTTGTGGTTTCTATATCAGAGATTTCTATGGGAAAAGAGCAATATATTTCTAATATAAAAATTATTATTAAAACTAGATAATTATTTAATTTTAATAGAATTTAATTAAAAAAATACATCAAAATTCATGATTTTGATAAATAACATAATGAGAATACACAAGAAAACAGCTAGCCAACTAAAGCTTTCGACACATCAATGAATTTTCTATTGGAATATAAGTGTGAATTGATCTATGTTTCACAGAATGATTTTGAAAATCAAATAATAATGTCGAATTGAAACAACGAAGTAATTTCATTCAATCCAGCTTTGATTAATCAACTTCAAGCTTTCTAATGCATTCACAGTGACAGATTCCTTGTGATTCTACATTATTCATGTGTTTCGCAATATTTTTCCAACTTACAATTTCTTGATCGCTCAGTTAATGAATCTTCTCAAGGGAGAGCAATCTGTTTCGCTTTTTCTTGAGTTTCTTTTTCCAAAGCTTCATTATTTCTGACATCGATATAACTCCACCCATTTCTTTTGGTAGACACTGTTTATCAACGTTGTCCAAAAGGGAAGACTCTAAAGTATGGATCTGGAAATCAATTAATCATACATATGAAGTTCGCAATTTTTTTTCGAAATTCACGATGAATCTTAACATCAGTTTTTTGCTCATCATGGAAACAGAATAATCGTAACTATACCTCAATGCTGTGGGTACGTTCAGCATATTGATCTGCTTATGACTCATTGGATATAATTGCTAAAACAATTTCAAATGAAGCAATAAATAAAAAAAATTATCAATTGACAAAAAAACAGGCATCTGAATGTGTGAGAAATGGTAACCAGTCAATTGTTAGTATGGTTTTTGTTTACCTTCATGTCCTTAATAAACAAGAAGAGTCTCATCAACTCTGGATCCCAAGTTATAGGATGTTCAAAGTAGACAGAGGGATAAAAGCTACAAAGTACGAATGTAATATTATCATGTATCAGAATATTTTTTGAGCTACTTTCAACAAAAAAAGCAATTGTTCGTTATAATCGCTAAGGTTTTATAATTTTTATGGGTATTTATCGTCTTTTCGAGTTACATAACTAGGTGAAAAACAAATCTGCTTAGCTGTTTTACTCATACAATGTTTTATTTGCATTATTCGTTTATTATTTTGTTATTTTTATTGGAATACAAAAAGCAAAAGCATATAATAGCAGCATTCTTGAATGGCTCACTATCCAGCATTTCTTTCTGCTCTAAAGCGGGATTCAGCCAGTATCGTCAGCTAAAGATGATATGGGTAACTTTTCGATAATATATTATTGGCAATTTGTTTTGTGAGACGTCATCTTGAACGTTTTCCAGCAAGCTTGTCTAGAGTACTTAAGGTTCAGTTGATGAGGCCCGTATCCCAGAAACCATGAAATGCTAACGAAATAATAAAAATAGAAATTTTATGTGCAAAACAGCTAAGCGGTTCCTTTATCCGCCTATCGTGTAACTCATAAGGAAATACGAAAAATAAAGGTCCACAAAAAAATTGTTTCATACATTCATGTGCCTGGCCCTTTCACGAATGAATTATTCATGCAATTTCAATAAAAAATTATTCATAATTTGAATAAAGTTGGCTGCCTCAAGATTATTATTAGTATTATTCGGATACGAAACCAATTCCTCGCTAGTTTGCACCGAAATATCGTTTATTTTATCCTTGAAGTGGGTAGGTAGCCTTATCGAGTGGATTGAGAATTAGAGAACTCAGAGGACATGCAGCCTTACTAATCATGAGTTGAATTACCATGTACAGCTTGATTTTTGAAGGATTCATTTTGGTTTGTTATGCTTTAATTAAACTTAAGGAATTAACTAGTCCTTATTCTACAAACACCCACAAATTGTCGAAAATAGGCGGATTTAGCTCATTAACAATAATAAAAATTTTCTGTCTTTCTGAACTACCTATGTAGTGAAATAATATTCAATTTAACTACTGATTCTTCGTAATTCTAATCTTATCGTTTGAGACACTTTTTGGACCAAAGTGCCATGAAAGTAAACGGAACTAAATAATGATTTTGTGATGAAAGAGAACTAAAAAATCTTCTATCTCTCATGATAACGAAAAAATTCGTATATTTCAATTTATGCCTAATGGTATGGAACACTATTCAAATGATAATTTTTTCAACAAATGTGTGAATCAAATCTTCTGATAGCTCTCTCCAGATAATTATTCCTGTAAATTTGGTTAGGTAAAAGTGTAAGAATAGCTTTAGCTAATCTTTCGCCTTATAAAGACGGTTGTTATTATAGAGACGGTTATTAATTCAGTGATAGTGAATAGAGTGCTGAAATCTGCAGACATTCCAGATAAATCAGCTATGTGATTCATACCAAGCAGTTGTGTTTCCTCATCCTCCATTACTGCTTCATAGGTTATTGTAAAAAGCCTTCTAAAATCTACGTTGGTGAATTTGTAGAAATCAAATTTACCTAGAAAAAACACAAATTTTACACAATGGTTCAGTATTTCTGTCTATCAGAAAGAAATAACTACACCTAACATTTCGGTGACTTCTGGGAAATGAAAATGTACAATAGATTTCCAGAAAAGTTCAAACACCTCACACCAAAAAAGTTCAATAGAAAAATAGCAAATGTATTGATCAAGGAAGTATATTATTTGGTGAATGAATTTTTGTGCCCAACTCTCAAATCAAATTAAAATATTGATCTCTTTTACTATCTGTGATTATTCCTCCGGCCTCTTTGGGTGTTTGTATCTTCCGTATTCATAATCTTGCATATATGTATACAGGATGTTTCCGAATTAGACGTGAACTTTGAAGGAAGTGCTAATATCACTCTCATTCGCATTACATCTAATAAAAAATTATCTCTAACTAATAGAAAACAAAGAACAAAAGTCAATAACTCTTATAGTTCCTATTTGACAGTTGATACCGGTGTACCACAGGGCACAGTTCTTGGTCCAGTCCTTTTTCTCATTTACATCAATGAAATTCATACCGCAGTAAAGGATTGTCGAGTTCTCTCTTACGCTGATGACACGGTTTTAATTTTTCAGGGTGGGAACTGGCTGGATATTCGTAGGAATGCTAGTAGGGAAATAGAGCTCATGATTGCATGGCTGAAAAGGAGGCCTATTGGATCTGAATACTTCCAAAACATATTTTGTCGCATTTTCTGCATCAATTTCGGACCAACCTACATTCGACAAACTTAATGTTCACTCAGAAGAATGCCACGTATCGGGGTATTGCCAGGATTGTACTCACATAGAGAAGAGAGAGGGCGTGAAATATTTGGGAGTAGTTGTTGATCAACATCTAAAATGGGACAAGCATGTCAGTTCTTTGTGTGGGAAAATTAGAATGATATTTCATAAATTCTATTTGCTCAGGGAAATACTCAACAGAAAACTTTTATTGCTTCTATATACTGCTCTTGTTGAATCGATCCTTAGGTACTGTATTGTCGTTGGGGTGGAGCTTATAAAAATTATGTTCATTCTTTGGAGGTCACACAGAATACAGTGTTAAAAATTCTTTTCAATAAACCGCGACTTTTCCCAACCAATGAATTATATGAGTGTCACCGATTAATGAACCTGCGCAACTTATATTGCTTATGCTCTTTGTTATTCCACTTTAAAGAAGAGGATATATTTCCAACTCTAGCTCACGGCTACTCTACTAGATGTAACATTAGTAAGCATTTGATAATGCCCCTTTATCATAAGAACATAAATCAACGATTTCTCCTTTTCTTGCTGCCGAAAATGTACAATCTGCTACCCACCGAACTAAGAGACTGTATGAAAGATAGAAAAGTTTACAAGAGGAGACTAAAAACATTCATTCTTGACAACCCATCATTTTTTAAGAAATTATTTTGACATTGATTAATTAAGTTTCGTGATTTTTTTTTTCTCTTTTTTTTCCCATTCAGTGGCTCCGCGTATCCTGTACTCAAGGGTTCCTTGTATTGTCCATTTCTCTAACTGTTCATGATCTAATTTTTCAGAATGTTGAATACCTAAATTTTTGTTTCGGGAATCTCAGCACACAAACATTGTTTAGGCCAAGTTCCCGAGAATTGTAATTTTGTGTTTGAAATTGACGATGAATAAATTATTATTATTATTATATTCACTGTCGATTGAGCCATATTTATTGATAACCGAAAATTAACAGTTTCAGAAATATTTGATTTTTTTTTCAAATTTTTCACCTTACTTACTTGATTTTTGGTCAAATTTGTTTACATTGACCAAGTTTAATTTGAATTCCGGATTATTTCCATCAGAAGAAGATATGATATATTGTATAAAAAAAGCAAAACTATGGCTTATTAGATATTGAATAATGGTTAGTATGCACTTGTGATACATCTTGTGAAACTTACTAAACTTATTTGCCTTCAAGATGTGGTACAAAATGTATGATAAAAAAACCATAATGTTGTGTTTTCCAGACTCTACCACGAACACTTTCTGTGACAATGTTCAATGTTAGTTTCTTCCAAACGTCTCGCAAATTTTGTTTTTGTTGATAAGTTGTAGTTGTTTGTTTCATTTGTGTTAGAATTTCATTAACATTAACGATTTTGAATAATTGCACAAAACAACAATTTTACAAATGATTGGTAATGATGATAACATCCGAACACAAAAATAAGTAAGTTGCCGCTTGGCGCTTATACCTCAAGGGACAATAAGTAAAATAGAAAAGCAGTTTCGCGAGTTTGATTGTATAATTTTGAAATTAGCGAATATTAAGATTTCAAAAAATGGCAACAAAATCTAGTGTTACCATTTAAAAAAAAACTTTGAGTCATAGGTTCGAAACTGAAAATCCTGCAAAAAAGACCATCACGCGACTGGATTCTAAGTAGAAAAGTGCCTGTATAATGTTTTACTTTCAGAGTTCTATCATCAGTATTAGCGGAGATATATTTTTTCGATATCGGCATTTTTTCAGTTTTCGCTTATAATTTGAAAACATAAGAAAGTGACCGAAAGTGAACACCTATTACTGTTGGTTTATTACTCAGGGAAAGAGAAAGAGAATGCGGGTATCAGATTTAGTCAATTATTCACCTCTGATTTAAAAGTTGTAGAACTAAAACATCGAAATTTCGCAACCTTGTACATATTTATGGAAAATCCTGCAAATTTAGCTGTTGAATTGTTATTAATCTTCGTCGAAATGCGAATCCAACCTTCAAAGACAAGTACATCGCCCAATTTCTCAAATAGTTAATATAAGCTGCTGCTAAAACAACGAAATTTGCCTACCCTGGACATTCTTAAAATTCAATCATTTGAATGAAAAAACTAAAGAGAATCACACTAATGAAAACGTGATTTTCTTTACATCTTTACATTTACGGAGGAAGGAAAACTTTCAAATAATAATATTAACAGTAACCAAGAAAATGAATTTATTCCATTCGGCTTTTCCCCTTTTTATAAGTAATTTTTTCTATTCGATTCTATTTTTTTATTATTTAGAATAATGAATACATATTTGAAGAAAAATATCAGTTATTAATGTTATTATAATACCTTCATCCTCTCAGCACAAGAGTACGATCCATGAAACCGAGGGAAAAAAATCAGGAAATTTTAATTTGAAAATTTAATCTCTTCAAATATGGGCAATACAGAATCCCGTTTCAAATTTCAAGTATACACTGCTAAGAGGAAATTGAATATTTTTCAGCAAACAGTCATAGATCCAATAGTTTCAGAGTTATGAAATTCTTGATAGATATGTTAATTGAATAATCACACACTCAGATGTGGCCTTATCTTCTCTTAACATTTCCTTTTATGATTGATTGCGATATCTTAATTTAGAGAGAAATTACTGCACCTCAAATGATTCCGTTGTCTCAAAGCTCATAAAGTTAAATTCAATTTATACACTGAACCAAAATTGCACATGATTTCCTTGAAAAAGTTGATTGTATCTATTTATTCATACAGACAAGCCATTTTACATTATAATAAAACAAAATACTATTCAAAACATAATGTCAAAAATAAACATGAATTTCCAAAATTCTAGTATCTGAATTTTCATCTAGTTATCAAGCCTTGAGATTTGAAATAATCCTTTAGTGATAAAATTGATGCAGAGAATAGATCCATTTCGCAATCATTCACTGAACGAAGTGCTCTAACGATCGGACCATTCATGTAGTTGGTATAGGGTTGAACCTTACGTGAAACGTTTCCCTGGATCTCAACAATGTTGGCCTACAGTTAAGACCTATTCGATTCAATAGGTATTCGCTTTCAACAAAATTGTTCCATAGTTTGTACACAAACATTATGTCGAATTTTTCCAGCCTAATTTCCAGTGATCTCAAATTCAGTTTGATTTGAACAATCTCGTAACTCTCATTTGATAAGGGAAGGAAGATCCAACTTGAAGGCTATCCATTTTAAAAATTTTCTTTATACACGTTCGATATTTTGTCTGTGTACTGCATAAGCCGGTGACCAAATGATAGTAGAATGCTGCTGACATTACTACAGTAAACTGTTTTTAAAACATTTAAATTGTTGAAATGTTTCATCGTTTTTTTCATGAATCCGAGCATTTTGAACGCTCTGTTCGTTACATACTGGATTGGAAGTATAAAGTTCATTTTCGCATGGAAAGTTACTGAGGAAAAACCGTTTTTCCATAAAGCAATTTTTTGCAAATTTAACTGGTTTTCATCAAAATGGGGAGGTCTTGAAACATTTTCTTACAAATTGTTTCTTCATTTGAACTTCTGGTTGTCTAGAAAACAGAAAATTTTTTCTTGCAAAATTTACGTCAGAATATTTTCTACATTTACTGAATGCTCAATCAATTCTGAATCTGAATATGTGAATATAGTGGTAATTTAATATTATTTCGAGCTATTCCATTCAAAATGAACCTGAGAAAATTCAGATTCCATATTCGGAAAATATATTTATGTAGTCGATGGTTTTATATTTGATGGTCAAATTTTGAAGTTTTCAATCTCGATTGTCATAAAAGCTAAAATATGGAACCTGAATTTTCATTCAAAGATGTGATATTTCGGAAATATACCTTTATACAAAAACAACAGAAATGCTTTGTTGGCAAGGCAGGACTATATGTATAACACTGCATCTACATCGACAAAATAATCCGTATAGATAAAACGTTATTTGATAAACTTCATGACCAATGGAGAAATACAGAAACGGTATGAAAAAACCGTAAAAAGATTGTTAGGTCACCTAAATCTGATGTTCAAAAAAATCGCCTCAGAGATGTGAATGAAATTGAGCAAAGAATAAGAAACGAAATAACTACATTGAATAATGAAGAAAATTTGGATATAACGAACCGAGTAATGCATGGCCTCAGAAAGTGCGAAGAAGTTTAGAGGCAGGCACTTTCAACAGTTTATGTGAATAACAATTTTGTTATTTCAATAACTATTTCCAAAATAACACTTTTTTCTTAAAGATCAAATATATTGAGATCTTTGAATGAAAATTAGGGCTTTATATTTTCGCTTCTATTATAATCAAAAATAAAAACTTTGACAATCAAATATTTATAGAACCATTGTCATTATTTTCCGAATATGGAATATGAATTTCCTCAGGTTGATTTTGAATGGAATTGTTCAGAATGAATATAAAACTATCACTATATTTACATATTCCGATTTAGAATCTATTGAGCATTCAGAAAATATGAAAGAATATCAGGAAGTGTATTTTGCAAAAAAATAATTCTCCGTTTTCTAGGAAACCGAAACTTCAAATGAAGAAACAATCGATGAGAAATTGTCTCTAGACCTTTTTATTTTCAAAACTAAATAAATTCTCCAAAAACTTTTTTTTGAAAAAACTGTTCCTCAACAACTTTCCATGCCTTGGTTCGATAGTTTTCACAATAACATATTTGGAAAGCTCGTGAACCTTTGTGACCCGCTTATGTGAAACACCCTGTACGTTCCTCTTATTTTGCCGGCATGTATCCTTCCTTAGTAATTTTCAGTGAATAATTACAAAATTCGTCTAATCTAATGACTGAGCATTTCTCGTCCAAATTTATCTTTGAAGCTTATTCTTCATAACAAAGGCTTTGTTTTTACACCGAATAAATCCAAAATTCTTACCAATTTTACAATAACATTATATCTTAATTTGCCCATTACACTCAAATTATTTCGAAAAACAGAGTGACAGCACCATTCGCAAACTTGGATAACAAAGCACCTATTCAACATACCTATATTAAGTGCTATATTCTATAATGAGCTTTAGATAACTAAAAAAGGGGGAGTGGTCCAGAAAAACGTGCTACTAGTACTATATAATAACAGCAAGCTAGAACCGAACACAATTCAGTATTATCCTGTAATGGGAAGAGAGGTAACAAGAGCAAGATCGAAGTTTTCACCTCAGTGTTTTTTGCGATATAAGAAATGTAAATTACTGAAATTTCATCTGCAACGGCAGAAGTGCGAATTTTTCTCGATTCAAAAAAAATATTCTGATCTGAGTTCATTACTTGCGGAATATCCTAAATTTTTCAACTTAGTGCATATATCGGAAGGCTGAACCATGAATTCGTCAAGTCAACCTTCAAGTAAGTACAATTAAGTTTTTTCTATAAAATGTATACCTGTAGTTGAAATCATTTAGGTACATCGTATTTTTTTATTTTCTTAAAATTTTTCCATAGAATTATTCCATTGAATTTTATGTCATCCTCAATTTTATGTAGTGACCTATAATCTTTGTATTATTGATACTAACATATAATTTTGATTTTTGAGTTACTTCCTAAAACGCATTCATTTTCGTAAAAATCTTAAAAGTTCGTGTGATCAATTTTAGGTCCATATTAACGGTTGTCCATAAACTTCTTCAGATATTTCAATGAAAATAATACGAACTCAAGTGATTTACATCCTTGTATAAATGACTTAGGAACATAAGTAATAAGTTATTATTGTAGTTGCAAATTTTGAAAATAATTTATAAATTTACCAAATCTGACCACAATAAATAGTTCCAAAACTTTCATAATATGTGACTGACACAATGATGAATGCAAATTTTGGATTGAATGTTGTGGAAAAAGCGCTTGTAGAGTTTAATACTTCTTTTGAATTATTGTATTGTTTCTGACAAATTCAATGTTTTTATTAATTATTAATGTCTTTTTTCTTCTGAATTCAGATACTTGCCGGATTTGCAAGGGTGAATACCAACAAATCATAAATGGTTGTGCAACTGAGACAACACCTTTAATAGAACGAAGACGTGAAAGAAGAAGACGCTGTACTGACAGATATGAATACCTCTTTCTGGGAATCATTCTTTTCATACTGTTCGCAGGAATGACGATTGGATTCTATTTGCTTATGATCGAAAGTAAGTATATAGAGCTTTTTTATAGTTGAATAACAAGGAAGGTTTAAGCTAACCGAGCGTTTTACAAAACTTTAATTGTTTATTACAGTTTTGATTAGTTGAGCAGACATTAATAAGATGAGCATAATGCTCTCCAGATAGAACCTTGATAACTATTGTCAAATTCAACTTATTTTCGATTTTCAAATCCACAAAACTGTCATTTTAAATGGCCAATTCTTTACTCTTGATCAAAAAAGAACCTGAGGGTTCGGGTTATAATCTGTAATGAATGATGTCGAGCTCTTCAATGAGCAGAATTATCCTCATTGTTCAATATGATTTTTTTTTCGAAATTGAAAAAATTTATATCAATTTTCGATTTAAACTCAGTGAATAATGAGAAAATATGTTTTATACCACTATATTTCTTAAAAGTTAAATTGAACAGATTTGAGTGATTTCACGCAAATTTAATCCGTCTTTATGATCATCAATTGAATGGGTTAGCTTATAATTCTTTTATATTATTTTAATTTATTTCTTTAATCCAAGAAATATTTAGTTTTTGCGATTCAACTATATCATACGTAAAATATTACCTTTTTAACGAAATTGCTAATAGAGTTTAACATTGTCAACGGAATCATATTAAATTAAAGCAAATCAACACTCTTCCAAGTTGATGTTTCAATTCGAAGAAGAATCATCAATATACAAATTGTTAGATTATAATTATAACAAATTAAAAACAAGAAAAAACATAATAGTGATAATAAACTTAAAATGTGATCCATTGATTTCAATGGATCCTATTACATTTTTGAACTTAAACTCTCTAGTTTTTCCAATAAATCTGTAATTTTCCCATTATTTCACTTTGTACATCAAAGCTTCACTATGTTCTATTAAGAGAAAATCTTAGATTTTTAGTCACCCGAAAGGTAAATCAGAAGATGTCGAACCAAACGCGAAAATTGATGAATTTCATTTTCAAGTCATTAGTCTCGAGAATTTGCATCGTGTATTAAAATTGCAGATGACCTAATTAATTAATACTCTGTGAAATATTCGAATTCTATTGAAAGTTGAAGCATTATATTAGAGAGCACGTCAAAATTGCGCCAAACCCCCTGTACTATTGTTGTCCTCGAAAGTTTTGTCTAGGAATTTGTTCAGCACATTGTGATATCTTTGATATTCATATTTGATCATAAATAATTAATTGTGTCAACTCTGGAATGTTTACATTAAAATCAGGACCCAAATTCCTCATAAAAGTAAAATTACAACTTTTGGCGGACAAGATTGAAGCAAGATAAGACATCATCCTGACTTATTGGCCAATTGGTAATCTTTTCCACTTCGTCATCAATCGAAGATTTATGAAATATGAACAACAATCATTTATTGAATTAACCTCCAACAAAAAAATTTTATTAAATTCGTCGATTAATTCAAAATTCAACTAGCATAAAAAAGTATTGTCCATTTCTATGGCCCAGTATGATAATCTATAATACCTATGTTTTTTCTTTGTTTTCGATTGACCCATTTCACATATAAATGTATAGTATATCCAAAGTCACTTGAACTAGTCCATAAAAACGCTTGGCCATAGATGTCCCTTCGAAGTAGATACCGTGATCCGCTAAATACCGGGGTTTATTTGAAAGTATTGTTAGGCAATAAATTCACTGGCCCCGAAGAAATTGCTGGACACTTGGAACACCCTTTTATAATTGAAATATTCAACTTCGTCCAAGTGACTTTGGATATACTATACACCATATTAGTGTTCTGTAATTTACAGTCCAGTCTGACTCTTCACTGAACATATCTTTTATTTCTCCAGAGCGCGAAATTGAACCAGCTCATGTAGTTCTATTGGCCGACAGAGAAAATTGGGATGCAGCTGATGTAGAAAACTACGAATATCTCAATGCACCAAGCAATAAATTGATTCTAGTCTTCACTAATACTCCCAATTGCTATGATCAGCCAAACTGTACAAAGGAAGTACATAAGATGCAAGAAGAAAGTTTACGAAATAATAAAACTGATATTCCATATAATTTCCTCCTCGCAGAAGACACCAGAATTTACGAAGGTAGAGGATGGAAATATGCCCCAGATATATCGCCTTACAGTGATAACTCATCATTGGCTTTTGCCTTTATGGGTAAGTTCATAATTTTGCTTCACATATATTGCTTTTTTCAAAAAAATTTTATGTTTTATGTTGGTGACTTTCATGATCAAACAAATACTTTGTTCAATTTCGGTTCATTTCTAATTCCTCCATGAAATTCAAACACCAAAGAAATGGTTGATCGGTCTATAATAGTTTTGGGAAACCAACCTTTAATACATAATAGATGCATCGAACAATGTTTCAAAGTTATAACTTATTTCTAATAGTAGTATATTCTCGAAGTATTAGATAGCTCCTCATATCCTATAAAAAATTTGTAAATACAATCTTTCATTGTTTGAATTCAATTTCAGTCCACCCAGTGACGTAATTATATTAAAAGATTTCTCTTACATTTTAGGTATCCCTTGCAAAACAGATGTGTCTGCCCTTGAGGAACAGCTTTTCGTTTTGATAAACCTTTCGATCTCACACCACAAACTCAACCGCTGCTTTCAGGTTTTGACAAGGCCTGAAGAAAGTCCGTATCTCAGAGAAATTACTGATCGTATTCAGTCTACATTCTGCAGGAAAACTAAGTGTCTATACTGATTTTTTTTATTTTTTGGAATATTTTTCTATCAATATTGTGTCATGACTTTTACAAATTATATATTTTTTTACTTTCTGAATGACTAAATATATGTATTTTCAAATATTTGTCAATTTTGATAATTTGCCCAATGAGAGAAAAGATCAATAAATGAAAACTTCAAATAAGTATAATATATATTATTATAAATGAATCAAATAAGAACACGAAGGATTTTCATTTAAATAAAAAAGACAGAGGCGTATACAGAAAAGATAATGCGAGAAATAAGAAGTTTTTTCATAGGAATAAATCACTGTTGGTATTCTGCCTGCATGTACCAGGTTTTTCACCATAATTTGACCCCCCCTTTAACGTAGTTACTGAAGGAGGTACAAAAAAATGTATGAAAAAGAGCTAGTCAAATATAGAAGAATATACAGGGTGTTCCATTTGAAAGAATGAAGTTGCAATCAATATGTCACCCACTCTGTGTATATTTCATTATGTGAAATCATTTTAAAAAACAATAATCGATTTCGTGACACACGATCGAAGAAATCAAAACTACCCCATAACTTTCCCTTGAGGGGCACATGTGAGCATAAATTGACTGGTTTACGTGGAGGAAATTTAATTCAGATTTCAGATTACAAATGAATTAAACTGAGACTGATAATTCCATTCACTTTTTACAAATTCCATTAAAAAAATATTTTCGAGATTTAAAAAAAAAAAATAAGTTTCAAAGTGAACGATATGAAGTTACTACTTCAGATTCAGATAATTCAACACACTCAATTAGATCGAATAAAATTCGTTAAATTGTGGAGTCCACAATGTATGTTCAGAATTGATAGAAAATCTCATTACTATTTACTTACCAATATATAGTCCTATTTACTTAATATTTCGTTTTAATAAATTTTGACATCTTAAACATTTCGGGGGGGTTTGAACCCCCGAAACCCCCCCCCCCCTGGCTACGCCCGTGCTTACAATATTACCTATTCAACATATCTGTACAAGAGTATGAAATTGAGGGCAAAAATCAGGGAATTTAATATTGAAAATTTCATCTCTTGAAAAATGGGGAACAAAGAATCACGTTTCAAATTTCAAGCATACACTTCTACGAGGAAACTGAATAGTTTCGGATTTATGAAATTTTCGATATATATCTTAATTAGTGGCACACTCAGATGTTACCTAACCTTTTCTAGACATTTTCTCTTATAATTATAATAGATTAATTGTAACATAATCCAGTTTTCATGGGTACTTTACCAGAAATTATGCTACTTTGTACAATATAGTGTAAATCCAGTATCTGGATGACAAGTATGTTATCCCAGCTTAATAAAGCTTTTTGGTTTATAATTAGTTTCAGTAAATTCAAATTTCTTTTTTTTCCAATTGACTTATCCTATGCAATTAGTATGTCTTAAGGGATCAATAAATATATTATTATTATTATCTCTTAATTAAGACAGGAATTACTGCATTTCAAATGGTACTATTATTGGACGAGAAATTAAGGTTTTGAATCACAAATCTCGTAATGGTAAATTCAATTGACATCACTGAACCAAAATAGTAAATAAATTCCATGAAAAATTTAATTCTATTGATGAATTCAGTTATCAATTCTCAACCGATGAAGAGAAACATTAATACAATAAAAAGTCGTTTATCATATTGATTAATTATTTTCATTGAATTAAGGAATACCTAACGTCCATTAAATCGACGAAATGTCCATTTTAACAATTTCGGGTTCATTATCTGATTGGTCATGCATCAATAATGTATTTTTTCTACATTCATCCAATAAGCAAAACTTTATTGAACTATATTTAGTGGAAAAAGAAGTTCTTTATTGCACTACTGCATTAAAGTTCTTATTGCACTCATCTGTCATTCTACTTCAACGTGCTATCATCATGACAAACAAATATTTCAGCCTGAAGGAAATAACGATGTACAGTTACCAAGTACTAGTACGTTTACAGCAGTAACAAATCAAGAAGTGGATTTAAAAAGTACTTCATTACGAAATATTCATATTGAAAATTGCACCAATTGTTCATTCTCTTTCAACATTGAGGGTAAAAATAAAGTTTGAGTTAAATTGTTCGTCTAAGTAATTTTCAATGAACAATTTCAAAACTCTTGTAATCTTATAATTTTGTATTATAAGATTACATATTATATATTTGTAATAATAGTTTCAAAAAACCATTTCTTCAAAACAAAGGCTGTTATTTTTCACCAGATAAGTCCCAAATTCTTACCAATTAAATTTTAAAATCACATTATATCTTAATTTGACCATTATACTCAAATTATTTCGAAAAACAGGGAGACTGCTCCATTCGTAAACTTGGATAACAAAGCACCTATTTAACGTACATTAAGTGCTATATTCTATAGTGTGCTTTAGATAACTAAAAAAGGGGGAGTGGTCTAGAAAAACGTGCTACTATATAACAAAAGCAAGCTAGCCGAACACAAGTCAGTATTATCCTGTAATGGGAAGAGAGGTAACAACAGCAAGAGCGAAGTTTTCACCTCAGTGTATTTTACGATATAAGAAATGTAAGCTACGGAAATTTCATCTGCAAAGGCAGAAGTGCGAATTTTTCTCGATTCAAAAAAAATATTCTGATCTGAGTTCAGTTTTCGCCGAAAATCCTAAATTTTTCAACTTAGTGTATATATCGGATGGCTGAACCATGTATTCTTCAAGTCAACCTTCAAGTAAGTACAATTGAGTTTTTTCTGTAAAATGTATACCTGTAGTTGAAATTATATAGGAACATCTTGATTTTTGTATTTTCTAAAAGTTTTTCCATAGAATTATTCCATTAAATTTATGTAGTTACCTTTATTCTTATATAATTAATACATATAATTCTGAGTAACTAAAGTGGATTCATTTTCGTAACAAATCTTAAAACTTAGTGTGATCAATTTTTGAGTTAATATTAAAGGTTTTCCATAAACTTCTTCAGATATTTCAATGATAATAATACTAACTCAAGTGATTTACATCCTTGTATAAATGACTTAGGAATATAAGTAATAAGTTATTCGTGTAGTCACAAACTTTGTGAATAATTCATGAAATTAACAAATCTGACAAAGAAAGAGTTCGGTTCCGAACCAAGTGTTATAAGAACTCTATCGAAATAAAGGCATTAATAAGCAAAATAAACAAAAACTATCTGACAACTTTCATAATATATGACTGACAAACATACAAACAAATTGTATATTTAAAGGGTGATGAATATGATTTAGTAGGACACTTGGTATCTACTCGAACTGGGAATTAATATTTGTAGTGAAGTATTTCCAGTCGAATAAAGTCATATAATATTCCGATCTTAATCTTGTATAAGTTTTTAAAAAATCAATTCTTTCATTTGCTATCTCAATGCCTGTTTATGCAGGCAAAAAAAATCTATTTTGTTGGTTATACTTTTTTTCAAATTAATCTTTAAATTCATGAATAAGATATAACGATGAATGACTGCATCATAATATGAAATTGCATTTCTATTATTCCATTTTTTGATGTGTGGTATAGGAAAAATTGTTCTTCTAATAATTATTTTGAAGAACATATTACTTCATTTCGATCTAATTTGAAGGAATCATATTCCTCTTACTTTTTTATGAATTTATTTCAATTATGGAATGAGTCAACTTTCAATCAAATTCTGTCAGAACATCTTTTGTTCACTGCATAACTTTTTATATATCTCTCATAAAATTGAACAAATTAAACGAGATCGCAATTTTTTATCACTAGCTCTATAACCTTGAAATTTATTTTGGATATAAAGAGTGAGGACCTGACTGTGTTTATCACCTTCCATATTTTTGTCTCATGAAATACATCAGGTGTCTACAATCGGATATAAAGGAACCAGTTTCAAATAACGAACCCACGTATATTCATTATCAAATTCACAATCGATCGAGAGATAAGAATAGTATTGACAGAACCTACTATGATAAAATGACAAAGTCTCAAAATTATCACCATATTTGAAGTTTCTTTCTTATATTTGCTCATTTCTTGTGGGTGATAAGTATCATTAAATTAAAATACCGTCTCTAAATCTACTTATATCAGCTCTTGTGAACATTGAACTAGCGTTGATTTTAGACTTGAATGTTGTTTAAAAATGCTCGAACTCGAAATTCATACAAAATAGGTGGGTATATGCCTTACGTCTATTTTCATTGATCGTTTCATAACTTAATCGTATTTATCGATTATAGAATGTGCACAAATTGATTAACTATGAATGATGGAGAAAAAGTACTAATTTTTTTTTTTTTTGTAACGAGAGACAAATTTCGAGACGATCCGAAGTCGAATAATTCTAAAATTCAGAAATTGTAGTTTCTCTAATTCTGTGGTTATTCCGTTCATTCTTCCACATCTTGTAGAACAAAATCGTGCGAGAATATTTCAGAAACGCACAGTTTTCATGGTTATATTTTATTATTCTATGTTGGTACTCCGAACTTTCCGCCACGGCTTTATCTGTCAATTCATCAATTTGCCTTAAAGAAATCAGTTCTGCCAACCAACATTTTTCAATGCAAAAATCACTAAAATATATTTCATTAATTTCAATGAAAATGCAATGAATTAGAGAAAATAATGTATAATACTCGTACACAAGGCTCATTCTACCACTCGTTCATTCCAAAACTCGCCACTTCGTGGCTCGTTTTTGAATTTTGAACTCGTGGAAGAATATCAATGCCTTCTGCACTTGTATTATAAATAACTATTTTCGTCAGAAGGCACTAATTGTCCAATATAAAATATACATTATCAAGTGGAAAAGGAGCAGACCTTCCCAGCATGGTTTCCATATGATTTTCTATTCCTTCCAAATGTTTCAAAACACGGAAAAGATGGACTTAGTCAATATGTGAATAGGTCACCTCTAGGTTATACTTATGAAGACTCATAACAAATATTTTAGACTTTTTCAATTATAAATGCAAATTTTGGATCAAATGTTGTGGAAAAAGCGCTTGTGGGGTCCTGTTTTTATTTTGATACTTCTTCTGAATTTTTGTATTTTTTCTGACAAATTCAATGTTTTTATTAATTATTAATGTCTTTTTTCTTCTGAATTCAGGTACTTGCCGGATTTGCATGGATAAATACCAACAAATCATAAATGGTTGTGCAACTGAGACAACACCCTTAATATTTCGAAGACGTGAAAGAAGAAAACGTTGTACTGACAGATATGAATACCTCTTTCTGGGAATCCTTATTTTCATACTGTTCTCAGGAATGACAATTGGATTTTATTTGCTTATGGTTGAAAGTAAGTACATATATAAAGATTTTGTATAGTTATATATATATATTCTTTTGAGAAAGAGCAATACAAAATATTAATTTCAAACAATCAAGCATATGTGTCGATGAATCTCAGTATTAGCAGAGGAAATGTAACGGGGCATCATACATTTCAACGTATGATACAAGAGAACAGATAAAAACCTCAGCAAAAACTCTGTCTCCCCGTATCGGTGTAGTGACTGGTTTGTGTAAACGTTTACAGAATAAGCTGACATAAGTTATATTGAAGGACTTCCTCTTCAACCAAAACAAAATTTCCTTTATCCTCTCTTTTCGGTTGACGACTCTATAATTTCCAATTGGATCCTAAAACAAAAAGAAAAGAAGCAGAAAGGAGTACTAAATATTAGATTTCATTATATCGATTTGAAGTTAACTACCCATTCTAAAAAAGAATCTGAAACTGAATGGATAGCTTGGAAACCATCATGAAATTTATAAATCGGACAATCATTCACCAAGTGGTCAATGGTCTCTTCTACACCACACTCACATAGTGGGCTATCAATAGAACGCCATTTGAAGAGGGTACTATTACAACGACCATGACCAGTTCTAAGTCTATTCAAAATACACCAAATTTTCCTAGGAAGATTGAAACCTAGAACTTTTTCTGAGGGATCAACAATAAGACTTTTGTTGAAAACGTTAGAAGAAGTCCATCCCGAACGCCAAATTTCCTTGTCGCTTTCATTGAATTCAAGGAAGGTGTTAGTCCATAAAGGTTTGCGTGATTTCAATCTAGCAGTTCTAGAATCTGGGAAATAGGATAAAATAGGAAATGAGTTCGGATAGAAATGAAATTTATCCCAAGATTTCTTGACTGCAACCTGTCTACGAATATGAGGTGGAACTATATGTGATAGCACCGGTATAGTTGAATAAAAAGGAAGATTTAAGCTAAGAGAGCGTTTTACAAAACTTTAATTGTTTATTACAGTTTTGATTAGTTGAGCAGACATTATTAAGATTAGCATAATGCTCTTCAGATAGAATCATGATAACCCTCGTCAAATTCAACTTAATGTAAATTAAGGTTTATTTGTGTTCGTATGTAGTTATTTTTTATTTCCAAAGCCACAAAACTATCATTTTGCCCAAATATCGCAAAATTCTATACTCTTGACCAAAAAAGATCTTAAGGGATTGGGTTATATTATGTGATAAAAACTGTGGAGTTCTTCAATAAGCAGAATTTCTCTCACGGTTCAAAAAATGATTTTTTCTTCAAATTGGAAAAATATCGTTTTTCGATTTAAACTCAGGTCTCAATCGAATAAGTATCAATAATAAGAAATTTTTCTTTACATCACTAGATTCAGATTTAGAAATGAAAATTAGTTAGATTCTTCTAAAAATTTTTGTCAGATTCTGTTCAAATTCAAATCGGTTAGCTTTCAATTAAAGTTTAAAGCCCTTTTATTTAAGAAAAATTCGTTTTTTCTGATTTAACTGTCATACATATGTGACCCTGTTAACAAAAAACTAAGCTGCAAATTCAGTCTGTGAAACAAATCAACGGAATTATGATTTGACGAATTTCAATGTTATTATATTAGATTGAAGCAAATCAACACCTTTTCAGAGTTAATGTCGAGTTTCAATTCGAAGAAGTTTTATATTCCTTTTATTTACTTTAATATACAAATAGTTAGATTCAATAACAAATCAAACCGAAGGAAAAACATAGTAGTGGACAGAAACATAACATGTTTCTTCAAATTATTGACAAATCGGTCGTAAATAATATAAGGTGCATTGATTTCAATTGATCACATTGTTACCTATATACAAAAATTTACTATATGAATGGAGAAATCAAATAGGTATACCTATTGCATTTTCGAACTTGAACTGGCCTCATTTTTCAAATAAATTTGTGACTTTTTCATAATTTTATTTTGCACATCAAAACTGCACTCTATTCTATTAAGAGAAAATCTTAGATTATTAACCCGAAAGGTAAATCAGAAGATGTATCGAACCAAACGCGTAAATTGATGAAATTCATTTTCGAGTGAATAGTCTCGAGAATTTGCATCGTGTATCAAAATTGACCTAATTAATTAATACTCTTGGAAAATTCGAATTCTATTGAAAGTAAAAGCATTATATTAGAGAACAATTCAGAATAGCGTCAAACGCACTGTGCTATTGTTTTCCTTGATAGTTTTGTCTAGGGATTTGTTCAGCACGTGGTGATACCTTTGATACTCATATTTGATTATAAATAATTCATTGTGTCAACTGCGGAATGTTTACATTAAAATTATGACCCAAATTCCACATAAATTTAAAATTACAACTTTTGGCGGACAAGTCTGAAGAAAGATGAGACATTATCCAGACTTATTGGCCAATGGGTAATCTTTTCCCCTTCGTCATCAATCGAAGATTTATGAAATGTGATTAGCAATCTTTTTTTGAATTTAAAGAAACAGAAAAAATTCCTATTGAATTCGTCGATTAATTTAACATTCAACGAGCATAGAATGGTTAGGTTCAATTCAAGGATTTAGTATGATAATAATCGTTTTTTTTTTGTTTTGATTAACTCATCTTACATGTTGATATACACCATATTACTATACTGTAATTTACAGTCCAGTCTGACTTTTTACTGAATATATCTTTTTTTTTCTTCAGAGCGCGAAATTGAACCAGCTCATGTAGTTCTATTGGCCGACAGAGAAAATTGGGATGCAGCTGATGTGGAAAACCACGAATATCTAAATGTACCAAGCAAAAAATTGATTCTAGTCTTCACTAATACTCCAAATTGCTATGATCAGCCAAACTGTACAAAAGAAGTACATAAGATGCAAGAAGAAAGTTTACGAAATAATAAAACTGATATTCCATATAATTTCCTCCTCGCTGAAGATACCAGAATTTACGAAGGTAGAGGATGGAAATATGCCCCAGATATATCGCCTTACAGTGATAACTCAACTCTGGCTTTTGCCTTTTTGGGTAAGTTGATAATTTTGCTTCACATAAATTGCTATTTTCAAAAACTTTTATGTTGGTGATTTTCATGATCAAACAATTACTGTGTTCAATTTCAGTTCATTTTTAATTCCTCCATGAAATTCAAACACCAATGAAATGGTTGATCGGTCTATAATAGTTCTGGGATACTCACTTTTAATACATAATAGATTCATCGAACAATGTTCCAAAGTTATAGCTTATATCTAATAGTAATATATTCTCGAAGAATTAGGTAGCTTGTCATATAAAAAATTTGTCTTCTTTCATTATTTCAATTCAATTTCTGTCCACCCAGTGACGTAATGATATTAAAAGATTTCTCTTATATTTTAGGTATCCCTGGCAAAACAGATGTGTCTGCCCTTGAAGAACAGCTTTTCGTTTTGATAAACCTTTCGATCTCACATCACAAACTCAAACGCTGCTTTCGGGTCCTGACCAGGCCTGAAGAAAGTCCGCATCTTAAAGAAATTACTGATCGTATTCAGTCTACATTCTGGAATACTAAGTGTCGATGACTGATTTTTTTTTATTTTTTAGAGTATTTTTTATCAATATTGTGTCATGACTTTTACAAATTGTATTTTTTTACATTCTTAATGACGAAATATATGTATTTTTAATTATTTGTCTATTTTGGGAATTTGCCCTATGGGAGAAAAGATCAATAAATTAAAACTTCAAATAAGTATAATATATATTATTATAAATGAATCAAATAAGAACACGAAGGATTTTCATTTAAATAAAAATTGGATCCTAAAACAAAAAGAAAAGAAGCAGAAAGGAGTACTAAATATTAGATTTCATTATATCGATTTGAAGTTAACTACCCATTCTAAAAAAGAATCTGAAACTGAATGGATAGCTTGGAAACCATCATGAAATTTATAAATCGGACAATCATTCACCAAGTGGTCAATGGTCTCTTCTACACCACACTCACATAGTGGGCTATCAATAGAACGCCATTTGAAGAGGGTACTATTACAACGACCATGACCAGTTCTAAGTCTATTCAAAATACACCAAATTTTCCTAGGAAGATTGAAACCTAGAACTTTTTCTGAGGGATCAACAATAAGACTTTTGTTGAAAACGTTAGAAGAAGTCCATCCCGAACGCCAAATTTCCTTGTCGCTTTCATTGAATTCAAGGAAGGTGTTAGTCCATAAAGGTTTGCGTGATTTCAATCTAGCAGTTCTAGAATCTGGGAAATAGGATAAAATAGGAAATGAGTTCGGATAGAAATGAAATTTATCCCAAGATTTCTTGACTGCAACCTGTCTACGAATATGAGGTGGAACTATATGTGATAGCACCGGTATAGTTGAATAAAAAGGAAGATTTAAGCTAAGAGAGCGTTTTACAAAACTTTAATTGTTTATTACAGTTTTGATTAGTTGAGCAGACATTATTAAGATTAGCATAATGCTCTTCAGATAGAATCATGATAACCCTCGTCAAATTCAACTTAATGTAAATTAAGGTTTATTTGTGTTCGTATGTAGTTATTTTTTATTTCCAAAGCCACAAAACTATCATTTTGCCCAAATATCGCAAAATTCTATACTCTTCACTCTTGACCAAAAAAGATCTTAAGGGATTGGGTTATATTATGTGATAAAAACTGTGGAGTTCTTCAATAAGCAGAATTTCTCTCACGGTTCAAAAAATGATTTTTTCTTCAAATTGGAAAAATATCGTTTTTCGATTTAAACTCAGGTCTCAATCGAATAAGTATCAATAATAAGAAATTTTTCTTTACATCACTAGATTCAGATTTAGAAATGAAAATTAGTTAGATTCTTCTAAAAATTTTTGTCAGATTCTGTTCAAATTCAAATCGGTTAGCTTTCAATTAAAGTTTAAAGCCCTTTTATTTAAGAAAAATTCGTTTTTTCTGATTTAACTGTCATACATATGTGACCCTGTTAACAAAAAACTAAGCTGCAAATTCAGTCTGTGAAACAAATCAACGGAATTATGATTTGACGAATTTCAATGTTATTATATTAGATTGAAGCAAATCAACACCTTTTCAGAGTTAATGTCGAGTTTCAATTCGAAGAAGTTTTATATTCCTTTTATTTACTTTAATATACAAATAGTTAGATTCAATAACAAATCAAACCGAAGGAAAAACATAGTAGTGGACAGAAACATAACATGTTTCTTCAAATTATTGACAAATCGGTCGTAAATAATATAAGGTGCATTGATTTCAATTGATCACATTGTTACCTATATACAAAAATTTACTATATGAATGGAGAAATCAAATAGGTATACCTATTGCATTTTCGAACTTGAACTGGCCTCATTTTTCAAATAAATTTGTGACTTTTTCATAATTTTATTTTGCACATCAAAACTGCACTCTATTCTATTAAGAGAAAATCTTAGATTATTAACCCGAAAGGTAAATCAGAAGATGTATCGAACCAAACGCGTAAATTGATGAAATTCATTTTCGAGTGAATAGTCTCGAGAATTTGCATCGTGTATCAAAATTGACCTAATTAATTAATACTCTTGGAAAATTCGAATTCTATTGAAAGTAAAAGCATTATATTAGAGAACAATTCAGAATAGCGTCAAACGCACTGTGCTATTGTTTTCCTTGATAGTTTTGTCTAGGGATTTGTTCAGCACGTGGTGATACCTTTGATACTCATATTTGATTATAAATAATTCATTGTGTCAACTGCGGAATGTTTACATTAAAATTATGACCCAAATTCCACATAAATTTAAAATTACAACTTTTGGCGGACAAGTCTGAAGAAAGATGAGACATTATCCAGACTTATTGGCCAATGGGTAATCTTTTCCCCTTCGTCATCAATCGAAGATTTATGAAATGTGATTAGCAATCTTTTTTTGAATTTAAAGAAACAGAAAAAATTCCTATTGAATTCGTCGATTAATTTAACATTCAACGAGCATAGAATGGTTAGGTTCAATTCAAGGATTTAGTATGATAATAATCGTTTTTTTTTTGTTTTGATTAACTCATCTTACATGTTGATATACACCATATTACTATACTGTAATTTACAGTCCAGTCTGACTTTTTACTGAATATATCTTTTTTTTTCTTCAGAGCGCGAAATTGAACCAGCTCATGTAGTTCTATTGGCCGACAGAGAAAATTGGGATGCAGCTGATGTGGAAAACCACGAATATCTAAATGTACCAAGCAAAAAATTGATTCTAGTCTTCACTAATACTCCAAATTGCTATGATCAGCCAAACTGTACAAAAGAAGTACATAAGATGCAAGAAGAAAGTTTACGAAATAATAAAACTGATATTCCATATAATTTCCTCCTCGCTGAAGATACCAGAATTTACGAAGGTAGAGGATGGAAATATGCCCCAGATATATCGCCTTACAGTGATAACTCAACTCTGGCTTTTGCCTTTTTGGGTAAGTTGATAATTTTGCTTCACATAAATTGCTATTTTCAAAAACTTTTATGTTGGTGATTTTCATGATCAAACAATTACTGTGTTCAATTTCAGTTCATTTTTAATTCCTCCATGAAATTCAAACACCAATGAAATGGTTGATCGGTCTATAATAGTTCTGGGATACTCACTTTTAATACATAATAGATTCATCGAACAATGTTCCAAAGTTATAGCTTATATCTAATAGTAATATATTCTCGAAGAATTAGGTAGCTTGTCATATAAAAAATTTGTCTTCTTTCATTATTTCAATTCAATTTCTGTCCACCCAGTGACGTAATGATATTAAAAGATTTCTCTTATATTTTAGGTATCCCTGGCAAAACAGATGTGTCTGCCCTTGAAGAACAGCTTTTCGTTTTGATAAACCTTTCGATCTCACATCACAAACTCAAACGCTGCTTTCGGGTCCTGACCAGGCCTGAAGAAAGTCCGCATCTTAAAGAAATTACTGATCGTATTCAGTCTACATTCTGGAATACTAAGTGTCGATGACTGATTTTTTTTTATTTTTTAGAGTATTTTTTATCAATATTGTGTCATGACTTTTACAAATTGTATTTTTTTACATTCTTAATGACGAAATATATGTATTTTTAATTATTTGTCTATTTTGGGAATTTGCCCTATGGGAGAAAAGATCAATAAATTAAAACTTCAAATAAGTATAATATTATATATTATTATAAATGAATAAAATAAGAACATAAAAGATTTTCATCTTAATAAAAAATACATTCAAATTGAAATACTTTCCTTAAAAACCGTATAGTGTGATGACGTTGTGGTTTCTATATCGGACATTTCTATTGGAAAAGATCAATATGTTTCTAATATGAAAATTATTATTAAAACTAGATTATTACTCGAGTTCACTATAACTAAATAAAAAAATTAATCAAAATTAACGATTTTGATAAACAACATAACAAGAATATACACGAAAACAGCTAGACAACTAAGGCTTACCATACATTAATGAGTTTTTCATCGGAATATGAAATATAATAAGATTCCTTGGATTGATCTACGTTTCACAAGATGAATTTGAAAATCAAACAATTATGACGAATTGAAAAAACGAAGTAATTGAATCCCATGCAGCTTTGATTAATCAACTTCAAGCTTTCTAAAGCTTCCACAGATTCCTTGTGATTCTGCATTATTCATGTGTTCTGCAATATTTTTTCTACTTATGATTCCTTGATCGCTCAGTAAATGAATCTTCTCAAGGGAGAGCAATCTGTTTCGCTTTTGCTTCAGTTCCTCTTTCCAAAGCTTTATCATTTCTGACATTGGCATAACTCCACCCATCTCTTGTGGTAGACAGTGTTTATCAACGTTCTCCAAAAGGGAAGATTTAGAAGTATGGATCTGGAAATCAATTAACCATTAACATATGAAGTTCACAATTTTTTTTTCGAAACTCACGATGAATCTTTGCATCAGCTTTTTGCTCATCATGGAAACAGCATAATCGTAAATGTACCTCAATGCTGTGGGAACGTTCAGCATATTGATCTGCTTATGACTCATTGGATATGATTGCTAGAACAATTTCAAATGAATTTAAGAAAGTTTTGATCACTCAACAAAGGAACAGGCACCTGAAGGTATGAAACATTTTTACCGATTAATTTCAAATGTTAGTATTGTTTAGTTGTTGTCTTGATATTGATGATGGACTATATGTTAGATAGTTATTTGGGCTGTTTTCATTCAGCATAGATAATGGAAACAGCCCAAGTTACTATCTAACTTGATTTTTTTTTGTAGACCGTTATTCTGGTTCGTTTGGCAACGAATAACAAAAATATAATTTTGTACATATGTGCAAAACAGCTAAGCAGTTACGTTTTCGTCTGCTATGTAACTCATTAGTAAATACGATAAATAAGGGTCTGCAAAAATAATAGTAATATTAATTTGTTATTAACCGGTAACCATTTTTCATACATTCAAGAGCCTAGTCCTTTCACGAATGAATTATTGATGCAATTTCAAGAAAAAATAATCATAATTTGAAAAAATTGGCTGCCTTAGGATTATTAATAGTATTATTCGGATTCCAATCCAATGCGTCTTTAATTTGAACCGAAATACCGTATGTGTTATAGTTTAGCTAAATTTTTGAAGGATTCATTTTGGTTTTTTATACTTTCATTAAACTTACGGAATTCATTAGTCCTTATTTAACAAACATCTACAAATTGTCAAAAATAGGCGAGTTTAGCTCATTAACAATATCAGAAAATTTCCTGTTTTTCTGAACTACCTATGTATCCAAAAGACCATTGAAATAATAATTAATTTAACGACTACTGATTCTTCATAATTCTAACCTTATCGATGAAGACATTTTTTGGACCAAACTGTCATGAAAGTACTCAACTAAATAATGATTTTATGATGAAAGAGAAGTAAGAAATCTCTCATAATAACGAAAAAACTCGTATATTTTAATGCATAATAGTATTCAACATTACTTAAATTATATTTTTGTCAACAAATATTGTGTGAATTCAATCTTTCAATACCTCTCCCCAGATAATTATTCTTGTAAATTCAGTGATAGTGAATAGAGTGCTGAAAGCTGCAGACATTCCAGATAAATCAACCACGTGATTCACACCAAGTAGTTGTGTTTCCTCATCCTCCATTACTGCTTCATAGGTGATTGTAAAAAGCCTTCCAAAATCTACGTTGGTGAATTTGTGGAGATCAAATTTACCTAAAATAAACACAAAGTTTACACAATGGTTCAGTATTTCTTTCTATCAGAAACACTCAACATTTCGGTGACTCCTGGGGAATTAATATGTACAATAAATTTCCAGAAAAATTCAAGCACCTTAGACCAAAAGTGTTTAATAGAAAAATAACGAATGCATTGATCATGGGAACATATTATTCGGTTGATGAATCAAATCTAACGATTTAAATGTTGATCTCTTTTACTATCTGTGATATTTACTTCGACCTCTTTGATCATTCGTATTTTCTGTATTCGTAATCTTGCATATATGTAAATAGGGTGGTCTAAATTAGACATAAAGGAAGTGTCAGTATCACTCATTTGCTTTCGATTGAGGCCCATTTATTGATAACCGAAAATCAGTTTTCTTTAAAATGCAGGCACTAGTCTTGTTTCAGCAGATTTTGATTTGAAAGGGAAAAGAAGCAAACTCAAAATTTCAGTAAAAAATGTATTCATAAATTATGTTTGAAATTACCTCTATCATTCCTTTTTCAAGCACTTGTCCTCTTTTTTATTTCTTCAGTTTTTACTTTCCGCCTGATATACCGGGTGTAACATTATCATGGTGCACCCCCTGTATCTCCGTTAGTTTTAGTTTTGAAGGTAATAGATTGAAATTTGGGATATCCCATAAACATAATAAGCGACACATTTTGCTCTATAATTGATTTTTTTTCACTTCCTGTTTCGCCGGAAGTGATACCAACTTTCGATTTTTGAATAGAACACCCTGTATATTATTATATTTCTGAAATCTGCATAATTTTCTGAATCCAATAATACCACATAAGTGACATTTCAAATGTCAAAATTTTTTATAATTCAATTTTTTAGTTTACCATTTGAGTGTGCCATGATGGTTCCGATTCATTCCAATTGACCCGTCTAATACTAGAAAAATTTAAATCCCGTCAAAAATACTAAATTGCGTTTTTTATGAGCAAATAAAGTTCATCGTAATCGTTTTTGGGGTGAAACTTGGGGTGTACCATCATCCTGTTACACCCGGTATACTCTCTACATGCTCCCTGCTTCGTCTATTCTTACGGTGTTAGATCCGGACACGAAAATAATCCAAAATTATAATCAAATTTGTTGAACGTTAAAAAAGTTTACTAAAAAGCAAGGTTAGAAATTTTTTAGAAATCACATGAACTCAAATATTTAGTTGTTGATAGTAAACGACAGCAAATGAGTCATACTAATCGTCCTCCAAGGTTCACGTCTATTTGGAAACACTCTGTATATGTGCGACTGTGTGAGCTTGTGATAATTGATCTGGTATTGTTACATATTTCTTTGATATGTGTGATATATTTCAGGATAAACTGTGCAAGTTTTTTTTTCAAACATACAATAAACACATCCAACTAGACAAATTTTCCATTGATCAATCAATTATAACGATCGTAAATATAAATTCAAATGTGGATCTCCAGATTTCAAGAATTTCAATGAGTGTTGAGACACGTAAATTAAATAAATAAATAAATAATAAATAAAACGTTCGAAAAAAAACATATATTCCATGTGGAAGAGAAGTGACGTTACATTGAACACAGGCTTGCTATAAAAAGTGACATTTCTCCTCCTACTAGTAATATATTATTTCTTATACCTATATAAGCCTGTGTGATCTTTGATATATTCGTAATTTGAATGTATGACGTTGAATAAACCATTTATTCATCTATCTAAAAAGGCAAAAAGCTACTTATGAAATAAAGAAAAAAACCGTGGAAGTCGAGATTCAAACCTACCCTGATAAAATTAATTAAATAGCTTTCTTCGTTCAGTTAAAGGAGTAATGGGACATTTTCAAATTTGATCACGAATTCGTCTTCATTGATTCAAAACTGATTTCGGGCTTAAAATTACAGATATTGACGAAATTATAGATCATCAGATCGATCTGTTCAGGAAAATCTTTCGAAGCCTGCACTTGCCTATTCTGAGTCATACTGAAACCCCTTTAAATATAACTTCAAAAGTAGTTACATAAAATAATACAATAAAAAACGTTAAAAAAGTTTGCTCCCACTTGACTTAGGTTAAGTTACAACTCACCAATATTATAAATGATTACCCTTCTTCCTTCAGAATCACGGAAAGGACTGGCAAAGATGAATCTATCGAAAAAATATTTCAATATTGTGTAATCGAAATTTCAAAGCATCATGTTCTCACCCTGTGTTTATAAGTTCATCCACTTCAGTCTTCTGGAAATCCATATCAGGGGCATATTGTGAGAACTTTTTCCGTAAATTCATATATTTCAAGATCATCTGTTGAGACAGGAACAAACTGTATTTTTTTGATCTCAGGAACCTTATCAAGAAGTTGTCATCTGAAAATGTCAATTTCATACCATTACGTGTTTCCTCAGAGTAAAAAACATATGTTTATAGTAATAAACATATGTTTATTACTCTATGCGTGTTTCCAATAACATAATTTTAGTTTTTTCAATTCGATTTTGATCTAAGAGAAAAACGAAACTAACCTATTGGAATGTATTCAATATCTCTGTTTTGACTAATCCATTCTCTTAATTGATGAAGGCATTGTTCCTTCAACTTTTCATTTTCTCCTATTTGAATTTGTGCCGATTTCAACTTTTCATCAAGAAGACATCCAGTAGCTAACAAGTCTTCGGTTGTGTTCTCCTCAATAGTCATTGTGTTTGGTTCTTTCCATGGATTGATGGCTGGAGATGAAGCTGTAGTAGTCATTTACTGAAATAAAGAATATATGCTTCAATATAAGCTTTTCTAAATAGTCATATTATGTCAGATGAAGTTTTTATGAAAATATCTGAAGATTTTCATAGCTCTTGTGTAATAAAAGTATATAAAGTGTTGAATACCAATAAGGTAATTCTTAGCCTTACTTGAACAATCGGCAAAAGTTCGGGATACACCAAGTCTCGATATGAGCCATGTCTTTTTCTCAAAAAAATTAGAAATTATTTTCAAAATTTTAACTACAGTTGACGATTTTCATTTTTTCTGAAGATTTTTTAGAAATTTAACGGATGCACTGACTCAAGGGCGGTCCTAGCCTTAAATTGGGGGGGTCGCCGTATAGGCTTCAAGTTTTTTTATGGGACCATTCCGTACATTGTCTGCTTGAAACGCATATTAAGTATTAGGTGGTTCGATTTTTGGAGGGGTCATGACCCCCTTGACCTCCCCTGGGACTGGGCTTGCACTAAGTAAGATATTCCCAATAAAAGATGTGGGAGTCACCAAAGATTGTCTTGGCATGAAAATTGATTATAATAAAGAGAAAAATGTTCTCATTTCAAATCAGGATAGTTATATTGATCAAATTTTGAATGAATTTAATATGATAAACAGTAATCCTGTAAAAACTCCAATGGAATGTAATTCCAGTTACAAACCATGCTGCATTCACGGCTCATCTCAGGATCGTATTACGTATTCTGTACTACTTGAAGTATCTACAGATGGATCTTTGCGGCATATCTCCAAGTCGGGCATGCGTAGGATTTGACCGGCCGAATGGTGGACTTATAGAGAAGAAGCTTGTTGGAAAGAGACATTTTGCTGCTTTTGCAAAGTAGCGGTTGCAACGCTTCCGCTGCTGAAATTCTGCTGCCAAATCTGGCTCTAAACTTACTAGAATGCAGGTAAGAGACTAAGAGTTGGACCATGGAGAGCGGAAAATCGGCCGCAAGCATTTTGTATAGCAGTTCTTTGTGCCATACTTTATTGAACTGTTTGGCCACATCCAAGAACACAACCCCTGCAACTTGTTTGCGGTTATATCCATCCGTGATTTGTCCCAGAGCACTTGTTGCACAGTGGAGTGTTGTCTTTAAAAACCGAACTGTTTCAACTGCATGATCTTCTCTTCTTCCGTTATTGTCTTCAATCTTATCAACATGACCGCTTCTGTAATCTTCCCTATGCACGAGAGAAGACTGATCGAACGGTAGTTCTGCGGAAATTTAGCATCTTTTCCGGCCTTGTCGATTGAAACCACGTTGGCTTTCTGCCATTCCGAAGGAGTATTTTGTAACGTCAAGTTAGTGATGCCGTACGGTCCTTGTGCTGTTTTCACTGTACTCGACATAATAGTGTTCTGGATTTCCTGAACGGTTGCAAAACCAATCGTTTTCGTTGCTTCCTTTTTCAAGTCTCTTCTCACTTTGCGGTTGGCGTCCTCGATGTGGTCCAACTCCAAAATAGTTGCAATTAGGGCTGCATTGGTTTTCAAGGTTATCTGCGAAAGCTTTAGTCTTTTTTTTGGACTATATACCATTCCTTGTAGACCGTTAATCGGTGGGATTGGTTTCCTGTCTGAGCTCAGTGCTTTGGCTATTCGCCACACACTGTTGTCATCTTTGGAAATATAGATTAGTTTCTTTTCCCAACTATCATTTCGGGCCTTTCTGAGAGCCTATATGACTCTAGCGTTGAGCTGATTGAATACTCGACGGTCCTCAGGGCTGAGTGTATTCTGAGCTCTACGCCTCGCTTTGTGCTTCTCCTTGATAAACTCCTTGAAATCCTCTGGGACCGAGTTCTTCTGACTAGGCAATGACGTTTTGATGTTTTCAAAACGTCATTCATTGGACGCTTCAACAAGAATTTGTACTCAGGCTGAGTCCAGTTCCTTGGAGTCCTATATGATTTTAATCAGACCCATATTTGTCGTCATCTGGTCCTTGAAAACCTGCCAATCTGTCCATGACTTGGTTTTCGGCGGATCTTCAATCGAATTCATCCCCAAGATGAACCAAAAGAGGATTATTATCGGAACTCAGCTCTGATAAGGCTGTGATCCGATGTACTAATGGGATGTTTTCAAACTGTGCGATGTCCAATACATCCGGGTGACCTATCGGCCTGTAGTGAGTTGGCTCATTCGGTGCATCTACAAGGTGTCCAAAAAGGGTATCGGGTATTTGTTTTGTCGCTGAATTTAAGAATGAGTGACGGGGGGGATTGTGAAGGGGATCGTGATGTCCGCAATTTTTTGGAGTTTCAGTGACGATGGAGCAGTACCCAGGAACGCATCGCGTTTTTTGCGTACGAGAGTATTATCGCAACGGTTATTCAATAGTAGCTTCTCAATGTTTATATCGTGAGGAATATCGTACACGCCATGCACCAAGTGATGACTCCATTAGAAAATGGATCCGAATGTTCGAAAATACAGGTGCGACGATAAAAATTCAAGAATTTGAACGCCCTCGTTCTATCCGCCTCGAAGAAACGGTCCTTATTTTCATGAAAATCGACGAGGCCAACAACACAATGTAAATAGTGACCATTATTGCGATATGTTGCGAAACTTTTTGGGTCCAGAGTTACTGGAATTTCAAGGTTATAATTCAAAAACGTGGTTTCAACAAGATGGGGCCACTCGCCATACAACAAATCAAGCAATGGTGCCTGTAAAAGAATTATTCCCATTGCGCGTAGGGGTAACATCAACTGGCCTCCCAGAAGCCCCAACCTTAGTCCACTTGACTATTTTGTATGGGGGTACATTAAAAGAAAGGTGTATGAGAATAATCCAATGAATTTGACCCAATTAAAGCAAAACATAAGGTCAGAAATGGCAGCAATATCGAAAGCTATGTTTCAGCGTGTGATCGCCAATTTTCGTTCCCGATTAGAAGAGTGCCAGCAGCGCAACGGTCACCATTTGGATAACATAATCTTTTCCAAATAATTTTCCACTTTATACTGTAATAATTAACAATAATTTTTTTTTTCATTTTGTAACTAGTTTTTGTTTTATCGAAGTTACAAATACCCGATACCCTTTTTGGACACCTTGTATAACGATTTCTTGGGTGTTGTCTGCAAAATCATTCAGAGTTTTTCCACTAGTATTGGTGATTCTGCTATGCCATGCAGGATGCTTGGCGTTCAACCATCATTGTCGGAGATCTGGGATCGAAAAAGCGCCTCAAGTACTCTTTGAGTAGTTTTCGACCTGGTCTGTTAAAAGCGGCAATCAGTCTTATATCACCGGAGTTGGTGTACAGAGTAATAGCGTTGTCTTCCAAATGCTCAAGATCGGGTAGATCTATTTCCGAGTGAGCAATGAACTTCTTGATCAAAATGGCTGTTCCACCTTTTCTCTCGTCAATCTGGTCCCTACGATAGGTCTGGTAGTTGCGGAGTATAAGAGAGAGGCAGGCAAGGTTCGAGGTCGGTTTACATCACCAGGGCTACATCCATTTCATGCCTGTTATAGATGTCCTCGAACTCGTCTTTCTTGTTGGTAATGCCGTCTGCATTCCAGACGGTTGTCTCCAGGGATTTGAGTATTTTTTTGCCTTCCATTTCTATTCCAGAAATTCAATCATCTAGGACATCATTCTCTGGAATGAGGCCATTCTATGTACAACATGCACACCTGTATATTTTATAATTTTACTTCCATCTTCCTATTCCGTTCCAGACCTTAAGGGGATGTACCTACTTTTTCATACAAAAATATTATATTTGAAGAAAAATTGTATGATTTTTCAAAGAAATAGCAACTCTTATAATCGTAAATCAAAATTTTTGATATAATAACAGTATTGAATAAAAAAAGAACTTCATTTAGAGTTTTAAATAAAAATATAGAATATAAAAATTGTAGAAGTTACTAAATATTTTCTCATTTTTTTCTCTCTCGAGTTAGGAGATCTATATCCAGGGAACCAAGAAGATGCAAGCTAGCGGTATATAACAAAAGCATAGAGCAGGTTATGTCATACACATACCTTGGTTCCAATATAACAAGTACAAGAAATCTGAAAGAGGAGGTGAACAGCCAAATTACGAAAGCCTCGTTGATATCGGGATACTTGCGCGACATAATATGGAGGAACAAATATATGAGCCTATCTAGCAAGGTCAGAATATACAAGACTTGTGTTAGGCCAATCATGACGTATGGTATTGAAACAAGAGCCGAAAATGCCGAAACCAAGAGACAACTAAGAACAACTGAGATGAGAGTGTTGAGACATATAGCAGGCTATTCATTACTCGACCATAAGAGAAATGAAGAGATCAGAGATATCTGCGGGATACAAGATGTAGTGAGATGGGCAAGGATAAGGCGCAGAAATTGGAGAGACCATGTGGATAGGATGCCTGATAACCGACTGCCCAAAATAGCAAAAACGAAAAGGCCTAACACCGCAAGACTTCCAGGGAGACCACCAAAGCGCTGGTATGAAAGTTGGACCTCTGCATCCCAGGAATGAGGAATATTGTAGAAAACACAGGACTTTGTCCTAACGTATGAAGAAGAAGAAGAAGAAGAGTTAGGAGAAATATCAACGGTAGGTATTTCCAGATTGATATCCGAAATTCGATGTTTTTGTATACTTGCATTATGTGTGTCTGTTGGTATGGATGATATGATGAGCTTTTCAAGTAAATAAAAAAATTTGGTTTGGAATATGAAAATTGAAGGAAATTCATTGTAGATGCTGGATTGTGAGACGGATAAAAGTTTATACTAAAATATTTCACCTAGAAACAGACTACAATGATCGCCAATATACAGGTGAAAACGAGAAATGAGAAATGGACAAAGGTCAAACTGGATAGCCTATTGTATGTATAGCCAATTGCAGTTTTATACTAACTGATTTTTCATGAATAACCATAACATAATATTTAAATTTCAGAATAAACAATAGTTTTGAGCAAATATTGCAATCATTCATATTGCTAAATTGATATTATAGGACGAGTCTTCTTTTGTTTTTGATGAAAATTAATCTTTTGGAACTGCCCACATAAATCGAGGAATGAGGAGTAATCTGTATGATGTATCGTAAATCGTCTATATAATTCCTTTAATTTGCCATTTAACCTAAGTGTACTTTGTCAGCGAATTCAAGAGCATTTCATGATGAGCGATAAATTTGTATAGGATAAGTATGAAATTATAAAATACATTCAAAACTGCTGTAGATCCTCTAATAATTCAATAAGTAAACACCTACCTACGATATGATTTAAGTTAGAGAAAGTTACGCCCAATAATTATTTTGAAATGATTTACTTATCAAATAATTTAGTTTTATACTAGAATTCATCAGCTTATTCAAATTTTTCCGACAACAATAACCTCTTAACAAAGGAACACATGGAAGAAGTCTCCCCAACTACATCAGGATACATTACATCATAGATCTAATTGTACATTCTACCAACAATAATTTTAGAAAGTGAAATATTTCCATAACCATCGATCATCACTCTTAATGACAGCAGTTTTCTGTGATTCCTCAGTTATTCGAAATTATTTGAGCAGATTCGTGCGAATATCAGTTATGTAATATTCGTGTTGTTTACTTCAGTATTATTTTTTCGAGGAGAAATTTTTGAAATACTGGAAATGATAAAAATCACTCACGTTCCTACAATTTCTTTGATATTCCCTATAATTTAATTGTTCATTATAAAGGAACAGTCAATTAACATGTTGTATAATTTCGATAATTTACGTACCATTTACTGATACTTCAGAGGATTTTGAATATAATATCATCCAAATATTATGTGTATTTCGAAAAAACGCATGATTTTCTCATTTGCCAATAGGCGAATTTTTTTTTGTATATTTAATATTTTTATCGTAATTCACAGGCGTAGCCAGAGGGGGGGTTTTGGGGGTTCAAACCCCCCCCCGAAATGTTAAAGATGTCAAAAAAACTTTTTTTTTTTTCAAAATCTCGAAAATATTTTTTAATGGAATTTGTAAAAAGTGAATGAAGCTATCACTCTCAGTTCAATTAATTTGTAATGTGAAATTTGAATTAAATTACCTCTACGTAATCAAGTCAATTTGTGCTCACATGTGCCCCTCAAAGGAAAGTTATGGGTTAGTTTGATTTTTTCGATCGTATGTAACGGGTGTTTTTTTTCGAGGTATATAACTTTAAGTTGGCATTACTGTTCAAGATGGCGACAGATTTAACAGCTGTCAAGTGATTTATTCTCAGTTTGGTTTGGCAATTCATCATGAATAGACTCACGCCTGAACAACGCTTGAAAATAGTGCAATTTTATTTCGAAAATAATGGTTCTGTGCGGAATACGTATCGCGCTCTACGTCCATTAGCGATGAAGCGCACTTTTGGTTGAATGGCTACGTCAACAAACAAAACTGCCGCATTTGGAGTGAAGCTAATCCTCAAGTGTATGTCGAAACACCGTTACATCCGGAAAAACTGACTGTTTGGTGCGCTTTATGGGCTGGTGGAATTATTGGTCCGTACTTCTTCAAAAACGATGATGGCCAGAACGTTACAGTCAATGGTGATCGGTATAGAGCCATGATTACTAACTTTTTCATTCCTGAATTGAACAACCATGATGTCCAGGAGCTGTGGTTCCAACAAGACGGCGCAACATGTCACACAGCTCGTGCCACAATCGATTTATTGGAAGACACGTTTGGTGACCGCCTAATTTCACGTTTTGGACCAATTGGCCTCCAAGATCTTGTGATTTAACACCGCTAGACTACTTTCTGTGGAGCTATGTAAAGTCATTGGTCTATGCGGATAAGCCACAAACCCTTGACCATTTGGAAGACAACATTCGCCGTGTTATTGCCGATATACGGCCACAAATGTTGGAAAAAGTCATCGAAAATTGGACGTCCAGATTGGACTACATCCGAGCCAGCCTTGTCGGTCATATGCCAGAAATCATATTTAAAATGTAATGCCACAAGATTATCTTGCGGATAAATCAAATTCATATCAATCGAATAATCCATCGTTGTTTTATTGCAATTTAAAGTTCTATAGCTCTGAAAAAAACACCCTTTATTTTTTTGGGTTCTGAATCCGAATCTGAGGTTTAGCACCGAAATTCTGTGACGGAATATTAAAAAAAAATAGAAAAAAAATTTAATCTTCTGACGTTTTCTTCCATAAAGTTTTTTGTCCGAAAAACCTGGCTCAAACGATAGTTCAAAATTGGCGTATTATATCTATCTCTGCTAAAACTCAGTTGATGGGATAGTTTTAATTTCTTCGATTTATTATCTCTGTTTCTGGGGTACAGAATTCGAATCTGAAGTTTGCCACCAAAATTTCATGATAAAACATTGAAAAAAATGCAAAAAAGGTGATAACTATCATTTTTTACCGGTTTTTTGCATATAAACTTTCTACTCATAAATTTGAATTTGAGTACTCTGTTGTATAAATATTACGACGGTATTTTTTTCCTGAATATATTTATAGGAATCGATGTAAAGAAATAAACTAAATTTCAAAAAGTGATTTCGAAAATGCTTTTTTTCTCAAAACATACTTGAAGAATAAAACTAGTGAAAATAGACTGAATGGGTTGGCTCTTTTAAAGTTGATATATTTAAAAAGAAAAACATAATATTTTTTTTATAATATGTAAAATCCCCCCCGAAACCTGGCTACGCCCGTGTCGTAATTGAACTACTTTTATTTATTTTCGGAATAATAATTCCGACCCAAAAAATAAATAAAAGTAGTTCAATTCCGATAAAAATATTAAATATACAAAAAATTATCTATAGATATTGAAATTGTCATTGCGTGAATAGCAATTTCTGACTAATATAAAATCTATATAAAATGACCGAAGGACTCTGCTCTCTACCTATTCATGACACTTCAACTATTATTTTGATGAGTCAATATACTATACTCCTCTGCATCAATTTGCATCCTCATATCAGTAAAACTACTTCTTAATCTCATTGATATGTAATAACAACTTACGCACTAAAAACTATTTCGAATATGTTTTGCTTGCCTATTTCTCTGACTTTAGTGGGAAATATTGGTGATTTTTTATACATCTCCTTCTGGTTACTATACAAATTTGTTCACGGTAGCTATCAATTTTACGATTACTAATTTTAATATTAGATAATGATTATTAACAAATAAAATTGTGCATTCAAAATTACAAATTAATGAATTAGGAGAGGGGGCTGATAAATGTGGTAATCACCCTCCAAGCCTTGTTGAAATATTCATAGTTTTAGAGCCGAATCAACTTTCAACCAAGATTAAATCGTTTCAGTTCATCCTAAACAAAACTATGCGAATATCTGTGATTAAAAATTTGGAGTTAACACATTTATACCAAGTCTATTTATACGGCACGTTTTCTGACTATTTTTTTCTGTTATATCCGGAATTTTCACTACTTGTTTTCACTATTTTAGTTGTGTTATGTTGAATTATGTAATTTTTATGATAAGTTATTTTTACCTTGTATATTTATTTATTTTGGAAATGTGTTTTTGCATATGTAGAATGTTGTTTGTTTTAATAATTATTAATATGATAATTGGAAAAAATATCTTTCTCCAAATATTTACATGTTGAGCAGATATTGTTGACTGGAAGTATAATTAGAGGGATAGGCAAAATCTCATGAAGTTTATTATTAATTTTCTCTTGAATCCTTCGGCATATTTAAGCAATTTTTTTATAATTATATCATAGGAATATAATTTCTTCACATGTATAGCTTTATTACTCATGAACATAACTGTTCAGACGCTTTCCTTAGTTATTTCGTTTTTCGTTACATACAGGGATGAAAACAAAGAGGATGAAAAATAGGCTATTATTCAGAACACCCTGTGTAGTTAATCGTTGACAGTCGAAAAAGTTCATGAACACTCAGATCTCGTCTTTTTTTCTGAAGATTTCCTTCACTTAGTAATATCGATATTCTGATTTTGAGAGGAATTACAGCACTTTGAATGGTTTCACTGAGAAAAAAAATTTCATTTTATTGAAGAATGGCAATTATTTCAACTTGATTTCATTGATACAATGTACTTTTTCATCTCAATACAATCAAATTTCATTCCTTAACGTATAACCCTCTTTATTTTTATTATGAATTCCAGTATCAATATGATGCTGAAGTGCTTTATTTTCTCTGAATTGAAATATCGCTATTAGGGAAAATATGAAATGTTCAGAATCAAAAGTATATGTTCTAAGTATTCGTAAACATTCTATCAGCGATTCACTCTACAGGGTGTTCTGAATGAAAGCTTACTTTTTGAGTACCTATATAAGGACGGTATCTAAACAGTTATATTCCAGAGGAATCAAGCTACAATTCAAAAATTAAATTGATATACTTAATGAGTCAAAGGGTTCAGGAGAAAATGAACTGCAAACTTCGTTGAGATTTGGTCCTGATTTTGCCGCTGTTTATATATTATATGTTTTTATAATTTCCTCTGTCTATTGGAAATATATTCATAAATTACTTTTTTAATATGAGAGGTTTTTATCCATTAGCCCCCCTAAACAGTAACATGGTTACGCCACTGTTGCTCACGTGCCTCGGCCCAGGAAATATTAGCTACGAAAGTAATACACCAAAAATGATCACTTTTCGACATGCATAAATCCAATTTTCTTTCTAATTAAGATTTCCAATATTCAAGAAACCAGTGATCTCTTTAACATTTGTGTGTCACTGATTTCATGTTTATTGAATGCAAAACTTCTATGCTCAAATCTCATTATGCCAATTTGTCACAATTATCGTGTACAGGAACTTCCTCATGCCAAGAGTGAATACCGCTGTATTTATTGCACAACAAATTGTAGGAGAAAGTGTTATTATTTTGTTGTGTCAAGTTCAAGAGACATGTATTGTTATTATACGACGAATATATGCTGAATGGATTTAATCTATGTGACACGTGAATGCCCTCTTCGTCATAGAAGAGACCTTTATTTTCTATTGTTATCAATGAAAGGACTGCAACAATTTCTTAGGAAGAAAAAATTTGAATTTGCTCGATCCAAGTTTTCGGGAAGTGAGGAAGGTACTGTAGAGAAGTCAGGAAATTCTGGGGTTTCATTCATTCATGCGCCATCAGAGACCACATAACTATCTTCATATAGTTGTGTTCTCCAAGGGGGCTTGGCGCATGAATGAATGAGCTGTTAAAAACCCCTGGTACCTACACTTCAATGCTTTCCTGATTTTTTTTTCGATACTCTATTGTTTTTAATTCTAGCGATTCAATCAAAACGAAATTATTCAAATCATACCTTTATTTTTCTATTAATAGTCTTTGCCCCATATAAAGGTGTACAACTTTGATTCCGCCGTTTCGCAATAGATGGCTGTAGCGGTAAGTGGAAGTCAAAATAAACAGATCGTAGATGTCATACAATAAGCTTAGGTATTTTTAAACATAACGCCATCGAAATATCAGTCGATTTGGGTCTGCATCATAAAGTTATTTTCGATTAAACCTGTCATCTTACTAGCCAAATTCTCATCATTTGCGAGAGGTTTTAATTTTCTGCTTTAATATGAAGAAATCTGCGGCCGAGGCTCATCGAATGATCTCAAATAGCTTTGGTGAGGCCGTTATTAGTGAAAGAACAAGCCCAGAGTGGTTTCAACGCATCAAGAACGGTGATTATGACGTCGAAGACCAGCATGGCGGTGGAAGAGAGAAGGATTTCGAAGATGCAGAATTGGAGGCATTACTTGATCAAGACTCGTGTCAAACGCAAACAGAATTGGCAGGATCATTGGGGGTGACGCAACAAGCCATTTCAAAACGTCTAAAAGTCATGGGAATGATTCAAAACAAGGAAATTTAGTGCCGTACGAGTTGAAGCCGAGAGTTTGCTTGTTTACTTATGAACAGCAGATTGCAAGGCAAAGACCGAAAGAGTTCTGCATCGCATTGTGACTGGAGACGAAAAATTGATTCATTACGATGATCCCAAGCGCTGAAAATCATAGGGATATCCCGACCATGCTTCCACGTCGACGGCCAAACCGAATATTCACGGTTGCTAAGTATTTGGTGGGACCAGCTCGGCGTAGTGTATTTTGAGTTATCGAACGTAATCAATGCGTTTGAACCGACCATTGAAAGACAAATGACCGCAACACAACGAGAGACAAGATAAAGTGATTTTACAGCATGAGAATGCTCGACCCCATGTTGCAAAAGTGATCAAGACATACTTAGAAACGTTGAAATGGGAAGTCCTACCCCATCCACCGTATTCTCCAGACGTTGGTCCCTCGGACAATCACTTGTTTCGATCAATGGCACACGACCTGGCTGATCAGCGATGAACAATACTTTGAATCATAAATGTATAACCAGTTTTTTTTCAATAAAGCTTCGAATTTTGGGAAAAAACGGCGAAAATAATGTTGTACGCCTAATCAAATTCTAATCAGATGACTTGTTTTGTTGATGGTTCTTCGTCATTTGAATGTTTTCAAACAAGCTGGTTTGATGTGAGCGTTGAAATAATCACGTAGGTATCTGGAATAGTACAAATAATTTGAAGAATGTAAATAATGTATGACTAATATGTTTATTTATTCGAAGAAGAATTGCTTATAAATCTTCCGTGCATTTATATCTACAGTCTACAGGGTATTAAATTTGTGAACCTGTAACCTGTAGAGCCACCCAAGACTAGTCCAAAAAGGCTTTATATGACAGGCATCATCATTGCCATATCCCCCATATTGTAGATCAGAGATCACCAAATACATAGTTTAATTGTGGGTCCATTTAAAATGGATCTATGTATAGATATCAGTCGGGGTCCGAGTTGTAAGAAACAGACACTCAAACAATAAAAATGTTTGTGAATATTTTTTATTGTTTGAGTGACTGATAAATTTTCTTTCTGGAATATTCAATTAAATGCTATCTGAAAGCGTTATAATACACTACATCAATTTTGTACTTTCATTTATCACCAATGAGGAAATTTGAAAATTACAAATATTTTTAGATTTTCGTGGATAGTGTTTGCTTTGTACACGATTATCTCAAAAATGGTTAAATATATGGAAAAAATTCAGGCCATTTTTTTTGTGAAGCTCTGTCGTTTTCAGAAATGAAATAATGTTTTCAAAAAAAAAGAGAGAGGTGTCGATTTTAAATAGAAAAAAGATCATCGCACTGGATGAATTGGCAGATTTCGAAATTTTAATACCCTGTATCTCGAAAACGAAGCTTGTTAAGACATATATTTATATGAACCTTTTTTTCATCAAAAGAGTTGCTCTATCTGATAGCAAAGTTATTACACTTAAATCTGGACCACCCTGTATATTGTTGGCAACCCCTATAACAATTCAGTCATTAATTCAGTTCAGCTGTATTTCCCGTTAAGTTCAGCTCTATTTCCGGTTGAGTTCAGCTGTTTTTCCGTTGAGTTCAGTTCTATTTCCGGTTAAGTTCATTTTAAATACTGTTTCAGATAAAGAAATTCCAGGATTGAAAAAGCAATTCAACAAACTGCACTTCATAGATTCATAATTCATTATAAACCTGAAAGAAGCCAAATGTTAAGGGCACGTAACATTAGTGATTTGAATGAAGCGTGTTCAATAGCTCTACAGAAAGAAAAACTCATTATTTCACAAAATCAAAAATAGTTCAGATGAATCATAATTTTCAAAGTAGTTCACACTTTAATCAAAGAAATTTTAATCAAACTAGTTTTTTCGTCATGAATGTAATCAAGGAAATATCAACTCTAATTATACACGAAATAATATGTCTAATTCAAGGAATTTTAACTCTAATCAAAGACCGAATTATGTAAATCAAGATCCCCTTTACCAATTTATATCTCATACCCCTTCTAAAAATCATAATCTCAATCCAAATGAATTTCAAATTCTGAAATTATGGTAAGAATCCGGAACATTTGATGAATGATTGCTTTAAGCGAAATCAAAACAATTCAATCATTTAAACTTGAAAATGCCGGACCTGATGAATGCCCAGGAAACCGATCAATTAATTTTACCGGCAGTTCCTTTCAATCTTTTGTTCATAATATCGTTCCTCCAAATCAATTGTATACTCCTTCATTTATGGTAAAAAATGCATCAAAATCTCATATGACTTTTTCTATCTACACTGGAGCTGCATGCTTTATCGTTAAACATTCAGCATTTAATCCTGAAGAAACTTATATCAATATAGGAGAGATTATTCTTGTAAACGGTATCAATCCGCATATGCCAATTGAAAACTTTGGGACCACTATTGTTTACTTATCATTCGACAACTGAATTTCATCAATGCAAATAAAATTCAATCTGATTATGATGGACTGCTAGGCTCAGACTTTTCCGAAGACCACAATGTAATAATTAATCATGCAGACAAATCAGTTTTGATGAATACTCGCGTTATTAAATTCAATAACACATTCCCTACTGATAAAATTATCATTTCTCCTCGCTCAGAATATATCTCTGAAGTTAATATTTCTGAAAATCTACATCACGGACTTGATTGAAAAAACTTAAATTGTTCCAAACGTTTATATGTATTTCTAATATTCATTAGGCCATAGGGGCCATAGTCCCCCCTCGCGGACCTTATAAATATAAAATATATCCTGAATTATCGAAATATATTCTTGGGGTTAAAGGTTGGATATGATCTAGAATGGTTGAAGACAGGTTGAATGGATTGGCATAAATGCATATACACAGGACCATTGACAGCAGTCTGAATGTTGAAAATATTATCCAAAGATACGCTAGTCAAAAAATAGGAGACCAGAATTTGTTATTAAATTTTTAATATTTGATCATATGTTTTTATTTAATAGGAGTTGTAAAAAGAAATCCATTATTTTTCAATAGATGCTTTAGTTATCTGTATCTCGCGTTGTACAAGTCCGATCGGGTTCCACTTTATGGCGTTAGAAAGATGAGATTTCACTCTACAAAAACATTCTGTGATGAGTTAACTCAGTTAAGTTTGAGCACACTATAAAGATGGACACAAGCAAAAAGAAAATACGCTATATTTTATAGTTCTTCTTAGATAAAGCCAAAAATACAAGCCAGGCAGCTGAAAATGTAAATAGTGTTTATGGGCCTGATACTGTAATAGCCAATCACGTGCAATGTTGGATTCGTCAATTACGTTCCGGTAATTTCTCAAAGATGGACCACGTACTGGAAGGCCAATTGTCGAAAATATCGATAAAATCATGGACATTGTCGAGTCCTGATTCGATTGCTCAAGAGCTTAAGAGTGTGCAATAAACCGTCTGGAATACTATTTGCATAACGCTAATATCAAGAAGATGTTAGATGTATGCGTACCCCTCGAGTTAACGCAAAAACCGCATGGACCGAATTTCCACAGCGAATCACTGCAGAATCGCAACAAGATCGCCCAATTTTTGAAACGCTTGGTAACTGGTGTTGAAAAGTGGATCATTTGCGACGTCAGGCGCCAGGAGTTTTTTTATGGAATAAATTTACATATATTTATGAAATATGTGAAATTTTTTGAACTTGTTTTTGCCCTACAAAAATTTTGGAAAATGAATATGATATGATTTACTAAAATCCATCTATCTATAAAAAAACACTTGACCCAGTAGGTACCAACAAAAATTTCCGCTATTTTGCTAACGTATATGATCCGTTACTTTCCATGGCCCCCTCCTCAAACATCGCCTGGATCCGCCCCTAGTCCAAACTACCTTCATCAGAAAAATCTCACGACAAATATGATAGGAAGTTAAATGTGGAATCATTTGATGCCAAAAAATAATTTCCAAAGGTCATAACATAATCATAATTTAATGTCTTGATTATAAATAAACGAAATACCCGATTTTCGCATTTTATAGTGATGTAATTCACTAAGGGTAGAGAATTCAAAAATATTTTATGGCTCTAACAAACTTTTTCAGTCAAGAAATGACGTGCTTCAATTTCTGAAACTTTTATTCACTTATTTGCTCAGGTATTATTTTTATGAAACTTATAAACATCAAAAATGTTTTCATCAAAACTCAGTTTCGGGAAAAAATTCAAGAGACATTTTAAATTTAAATATTTAATTCTCAACGGATTTCAGATACTTTTTTATTTTATATGATCACCACCGTTTATCTTCTGTCAACCCTCAAGCAGAGATTTGAAATTTTGTTTGCCAACCTACATTTTTTAATACGAAAGTCATTGATGAATATAAATGAAGAAAAAAATCATTAGATTGAATTAAATTTCACCCAAATAGGAAAAATAAAGTCTAATATTTGTACAAAAGGTTCATTCTAATGTTGGTCCTAGTGCGGGACTGGTTTTTGAGTTTCGGACTTGTATTAATATAGTATAATATAGAACGTCTGTGCCTTGTGCACTTGTAGTAGAATTTAACTATTTCTTTCTCAGTTCAATACAAGAAAAATCGAATGAAAATATGAAATGTGATTGTCAATTTGTACCCCTTAGAATTGACGAAACAATTCATAAAAATTATAAGGAAATTATCAGTGGTGATGATCTATAGTATTTTGTGACCAACATTATCAAGAAAAGAAATTAAACATAGAAATTAGTCCCTATCTTTGAAGGGCTGTGGCTTCGAAAAGGAGGCGATTTCTTTAAAGAATAACTAGACTTTTTTGTTAATTGAGAAATCACCTCCTCAATTTACAACATATTTTCACCAAAAATATACAAGTTGTGAAGTCATTATTGACGGTTATTTTATCTAAATTCGGTATAAACATTCGATTTATTGAAAATATCCTAACTAAATTTCAACCTAGTCACATCTATTTGATAAAAATGAATATAAAAACTTTTAATTTCTACAGGTTTTTAATTATGTAATTCGACAATTGATTCACCGACTTATTTATCAATACTTTTTATTTTAATGTAACCAATATAACCGAATTAATTAAAAACCTGTGGAAATTAAAAGTGTTTATGTTTATTTTTATCAAATCAATATGAATTTCCATCAGATATGGATTGAATCTATTAAATACTAGTCTCATCTGTTGATAGGGAAATATTATATTCTCGATATTCTGCGTGAATTTTCTGATCACCTTGGAATTTTGCATGGATCTTGAAATTGTTATTTTATACAATGTGTTATTGAATAAATGCAATGAACTTCAAGGGGTAATTTTGCATGAAAAATCAATTATAGATCCCTATATTTCTTTCGCAAATGCTTGATATTCCAAGATAAGAGGTGTTAAAGTTTATTTATTGCTCCCAATTAAAAAAAAAAATGTTACGCCACTCAGATATTTCAAACTAAAAATCATTTTCGAGTTTCTCGTTCAATCAGTCAAAAAAATATCTTATGCTTTTTTTCAACTGACTAAGTATTTATTTATTGGTCCGAAACCAGACGCGATAAATTAATTAAATTTGGTGGGTTTCAAGACATAATTCATTGGGCATTTATTGTCATGCAATTAGGAATTTTATGTTCATCATTGACATGTGCGCAACCCCTCGTTCGATTTATGACAAATAATCTTTCAGTCTTCCTATGAAGCGCCGTTTTCATGCAAAAAAATAAAACATCTTGAGTGGAATTTTCCATTTCTTCAATATTTCATGTTTTATTAAATATGTAGTTCTCAATGATGTATTGAAGTTAAAATGCTTTATTTTTTTATAAAGACAAGATTTTTTTCGTTACAAATAGAACGAGCAATTTGAAAATTATTTTTAGTTTGAAATTGCTCAGTGGCGTAGCATTTTTTCTTTTCAAAAAATTGAAATCAATGAATGAACATTAACACTCCGTATCTTGGAATACGAAGCTTTTGCGAACAAAAGTCGTAAAGCAAGCTGTTATTATTTTTTCATGTAGAATCAACCACTAACACCTTGTATACAGGTTAAGTCTTTGACTCGTACATATATTCCAACCGAAGATTCTAGAGATCAAAGGAAACACATTATTCCTTTACGATTTTTTCCGATTTGGCTCGGTTGAAAAGATGCAGGCTGTTGAATATCTATAAAAAATGTAATTTTTAGTTAGATCTCGCAAACGAAATGAAATCGAAGGAAATAATTTTCGGAATATAGTTTTTTATTAATGTGATCAATCTTTTCCGAACATAAAATGTCCTATCAAAAAAGTGTTTCTTTTGACCTCAGCAATCTTCGATATAAATATATGTAGGTACAAGTCAAATACTCACCCAATATAGGTACACGAAGAAAATGATATCGATAAGGTATGTTCTATTGTAATATTGAGTTTTTTTCTCTGATATTCTTCATCAATTTCTTTTTCCAATATTTCGAACGGCCATATTTACATAATCCCTCATCGCACATTAACGAACTGAACCGCACCATTAAATATTCCAACCCACCATGAAAATTGCAAAGATCTAGCTAGATTTTTCCGTTCCATATTTATCATATTTACATATGTCCGGACGGACAAAATTGAATCCGACCATTCCTGTCTTACTGTTAGTGATTTTCTCATATTATATCTACTCATCTATAGATTATTTGGAAACGTATTATTCCCATGGCAGTCACTAGAGGGTAGGCAAAGGCAATCACGTGACGGAACATTGAAAAAATGCAAAAAAGGTAAAAAAATTCATTTTTGGGCGGTTTTTTACATATAATTCGTCAATTATCAATTTTTCCTGAATGGCCATCTATACAAAAACAAAGTAAATAAAATTTCCCTACAAATTTCTCCAATATATTTCTGTCCGATGAACCGTTCTGGCTCAATATAGTTAATATACATAGATAGTTGAAAATTGGAGTATTTTATCTATCTCTAGAAAAACCATTTTCCACTCCAAAACTTCAATTTATTATTAATGGCAAGTCTTCTATTCAATTTTCTCTATTTTCAGTACAATTCAGATGAGTTTAAACTATTGAATTATATAAAAAATTATATTTTTCGAGTTAGATGGGAAAAACCGCCAACAAATGACATTTTTCATTTTTTTTTTTTGGAATTTTTTCAGTGTTTCGTCAGGAAATTTTCATGACAAACCCTCAGATCCGGATTCAACACTGCAAAAAACATAAAATCGAAGAAATCCAACTTCGCTAAAATTTTCTCCGAGAGGTGAGCACAAATTGACTGGACTTCAACTGTTATTAAGCATAGAAAACTCACCAAATGTGTTAGGCTGAAATAAGATAAAGCACTTCACTTCACGAATGACACTGTCGAAGATCAGGATCACGCCATGGACATACAGTACCGAGTAGACGAGGTCTTTATCACTTTAATAAAGCTCTTTTCCCATCGTTCCCCTACGTCTCTAGTGAAATCACCGTTGGGTAGGTGGAAAGGGACATGCCGGCTGATTGTTGTTAAGAATACAAGGTCCTCTCATGCGATGCGACAAATTAAACAATAATATTTTAGAATTATGTTTACCATTTGCCAATACCGCATTTATTTTAATGGGTATTATATTTTATTTGGTTTGTTTCCTGGTGATTAATTTGTTACAGAATCGGAAGATGCCCTACTTTCCACTATTTTCTCCTTATTAACGGAGTTTTCGCATGTAATTGTCTCATAGGTTCGATTTTCTTCTTATTATATTTGATTGGATACAGTTACAATTAGTATCAGTCGCTGATTTTGGTTTATTATTTTCAATAATTATAAATTTGGGAATCGTTCGGCAAAACACTTTTCAACACCCTGAAATTTTAAAAATTTCCTTAGGTTTCAGATGAGAGAAGCACTGACTTGAATTCGGGAGCTTTTGAGCGCTCGTAATCCATGCGCCAATAGTAGGTAGGTACCCTTAAAAAAATATAATATCTGTATATTCAATTCAATTCCATTTATTTCCCTCAAAGGTACAGGTTGTCCTAAGTTCAATGCTCACTGAAAGCATTTTGACGACTAAAGACTTAAAGAAAAAATCTTCAAAGATCCCCATTTTTTTTTCGAAATAATAAGATATTAGAATGCAGATCATTCATATCTTGATTCGTTCTCGAGTTACAGGGCGTTTCTGAAAAATGATTGTTTCCAATATTTCGATATACATAATATATTTCGAGATATTTGAAAAATTCTAAACTTCTAAACTGATTATTTTATAATTTGACGAGAAACTTTTATATCATGTTATATATTTTCGAAAAGGGAAAATATCATATCAGTGATAAATATTCGTCTATAAAAGCCTTTACCTTCGACGTCACCTCCCTTAAAAAAAGGATGGTACTTGATAACTCTAGTAGTAGTAGTAGTAGAACAACATGAACTATATGTATAGTACTCCTATTCCCATTCAACAAAGTTGATGTTATAACGCCGGAAACCAACTTCAGGTACAATTTCATTAGCAGATATATTCTCTATTTCAACGAGGAAATATTTCAGGAACGAGATTGGTTCCATATATGTATCTACTATTCCAACTCTAAGGGATGTTCTTGCACGTGATGTTTCAATCCTGAGGGAGGTTTCTCCTTGTAATTTTCTAAATCCAAGAGAGGTTCTTTCTGCGAATTTTCAAACCCAAGGAAGGTTTCTGTTCCAAATTTCAAGGGATGTTCTTATTTGCGATATTCAATACAAAAGGGAAGTTGTTCTTCGTAATCCTCCAATACCAAGGGAGGTGCTTTGAGAAAATGAACAACCATATTAGAATACATTAACCAGAATTTACTACTTCTTCTCGGATTTCTAATCAACAAATCTGAAATACGTTCCTACAAGTTCCTACAAGACTCTAAAATAAAAAAATACTGTTTCAAAATTAATTAAGATTATTACTTGTTGAATGCAAATACATATTAATATGAACCGAGAATCCCAACACAAATCTCGCCGATAAATTAAATTTCGAATCTCAATTTCAGCTAGTACCTAATGGCTGGAATCGAAAACAACGTACGTATCTTCTCTGAAGTCTCGAAAAATTATTGAATATCTTCCAAAAAATCCCTTTCTGTTCTTTTCTCTAGAAAAGCGAGCATCCGTAGCCACTTCATCAGCGACCAATCACGTACGATGAATTGACAATTTACAGTAGCGTAGTATGAGTTGAAGCGTACAAAATCGTTGCACATCCTTCTACTAATAGTATTTCTGCAATTACCAATAGAGATATTGAAACAAATTCTAATTTTGAATCGTTGTCGGCGGCTAATATCAAATAGAATTCTTTGTTGATGCTAATGGTTCTTCTTCAGATGAAACTGATATAGCAAATTATATCAATATAATATAATGAAGAAGCATTTGTTGCTCGAAGGGATTTCAAACTTTACTCAGTGCATAGAGAGAATAACAAGGATGTTAAGTGTTATTTATCATAGAATCATTGTCATTCTTTTTCGTGGTTAACTTATTCAAATATTTTCTGTAAATCATGTGTTTTATTTGTTGAATATATGGAGGTATTCATAAGGCCACGCTTATTGAAAAACTTGTGGTAAGTTCATTATAGAAGTATTCAAAACTTTTCGGTAAAGATGGACATCTGACAGTTCATTATAACTCAAATTATCATAAAGAAGCAATGCATTCTTCTAACTGTTTCATCAAATCTCATGAGAATCGTGAATTGAGTGTTATTAATAATAATAATATGTTTGACTTGAAACGCTTAGAACAGATAAGTGAAAATTGAAAAGTGAAGGCCATTTTAAACACTGTAAATTTCCTAGCAAAACAAAATATTCCTTTACGGTACGAGGTTATGCGAGTACGTCAGATTTGACTGAAAAATATGAAATGAATGAGAGAAATCTTGGTGAATTTTTGCGACACCGGATAACAATTTGCGGAGATGACCAAATCCTCAAAGATCGCATTCAGTCGGCATCTTCTCATAAAAAATATGCATGTCCCTTGATAGGGGAGAGTGGGGCAAGTGAACCATATGGGGCAAGTGCGTCTTTCGCAATATCTCCCTTGTCGAGAACAACATTAATACAGTTCAGGAGTGAATCAATTACCTCGTGGTGTCAATGAAATACTTTATGACAATTAGTGAAACTTGAGTAGATATGGAGATTTATCGTAATTCAACTTTTGTCTTGTTATATTTCAGGTGAATTAAACAGGGATTCTTGTTAATTTAGAGGGAAATTCTAAATATTTCATAGAATACATCATATAACATCAAACTCATATACCTAATTAGGCTTGATATTTAGAACGTTTCCAAACATAAGCATACTTTGCAAAACATTAATTTCACTTCTTATGACACATTGGGCCAAGAGAGTCTCGATTACTAAAATAATCATAAATTAATGATATAAAGACTAACTCAAAGAAAAATCAAAAACAGCGAGAAACAAAGCAGTCATAAGGACTTTGAGAATGCCGGACCAAGTTCTTTGAATAAAAAAGAGAATAAACTCTGATGACAAAAAGAAAATTTACCAGAAAACCACAATCAATATCAGATGAAGAAAAAGCAGAATATGACGAAACATATTGAAAAAATTTTCACGAAGAATTAATAATTTGTATTAATATAGCGCCTCGATGAACGAAAAGTCAAAGGACTCACTTTCCCCACGATATGGGACAAGTGAGGCATTTGAAGTTTTTTTTCAAGTAAGAAATTCTCACCTATAAGAATTATCATTTTGTTAGTTTTGTGTATTAAATAAATACCTAAATTTGTTTCTCATTCAACAAACATCGTTTTATTCGCATTTTTGAGGAAGTTATACCTCGTTAAACCTGAAGGTGTCTCAGTTGCCCCACCATCCCCTAATGAAATGATTAAGTATTGTGTGACCAAATCTTGTCTAAGATTGTGAAGAATATTAAAGCATCATAATAATATAGGGTAGAGTGGGGAAATGCTGGCCGCTTAAGGATATATGATAATGAAATCATTGTCAAAATGATTTTAGGAAAATAATTAAATAACCCAATATGCTTGACTCATTTAAGTTTCAAAAAAAACATTATAAAACAAAACTGTAAAAAAAAATAAATAATAAAAGGGTGTAATGGCCGGGATTTCCCGCACAACAAACAAAAATCGCATGTAAATTTCTTCGCCTTTGTTAAATTTGAGCAGGCTTTGTGTGCCAATTGGCCACAAAGAACACACCTTAACCAAACTTATCCATTCTTTCCAAATTCTCCGTACACAATACAAATATCTTGTCCAAATCATCGTCTTCCCCTTCTATTTCTTCATTTTCTCTAACTTCTTCATAATTAATCGATGATCTATTAGATTTTTTTCTTGGTTCATACATTGAAATGCTTTCCTGGAACATTTCTTTTTGCGTTTTCAGTCGATTTTGTATTATTCTTTTTTGTTTAATTCTAATCCTTCTTTTCAAGGCGTGGAAGTAAAAATCAAAGAATTTTGTTTAGAAAACTTTCTTTTAGGTTTTGCCGTATTAATATTGGAACATGATGGAACAGGGATAATTTCTGTAAAAGAAACAGACTTGTTAACTTCATTATAAGCTGAAGTAATGTTTTCAGGGGTGGTCTCATTCACTCCTTCCATCACTTCTGAATTTTCTATATCCCCGGGTTTTTCCAGAGAATCGAACTTCCTGTCGATTGAATGCAGTATTTCTATTAAGGATTGTTACTTCAGGTTTTCGTAAAACAATATTATGGCGTGACATGAATCCGGCTACTGAGACCTTGCCAGCCCCTTTTTTTCCTGGTTGAAAGGATTTTAATGTTATTGGACTTGGCATAAATAAAAGCACACCGTTTTACTTCCTTCATATCCATACCAAAGTAAAGATTAGCCAACTTTTCAACTTCACCCGCAAGTTCGTTTTCGGCATGAGACGAAAAAATTGGATTTCGGCATAATGAAGATGCCAAAATATCCTGGTTTTTTCTCTGTGTTGTAAAATAGACCTAGGAAAAATAAATTTTGTGGCAGCCCGTCTCTCGGTCAACCAATTTACAATAGCATTTAGTGCAGCTTCTAACTCTTCCTTAGTCCAAAAGGCTTACGTATGTTGTTTTTCTGGCATAATTGCGTCGCATAAATAGTTATTTATGCAACAAGTGCAAAAAGTGATTGTTTATTGCACGAGTTGCATACAACATTTTTTCTACGTTCATGCAAAAAGCAAAAAATGATTTATTGAGGTGCGGTACTAGGTGTAGGAAAATGAAAAGCGCAACTTTATTATTAATATCGATTTGCATTGAAACAGGAACTAATACGTTACGAACAATTTAACTCAAACTTAATTTTTACCCTCAATGTTGAAAGTGAATGAACAATTGGTGACAGCACGTTGAAGTAGAATGACAGATGAGTGCAATAAAAACTTTATTGCACTAGTGCAATAAGGAACTTCTTTTTCCACTAAATATAGTTCAATAAAGTTTTGCTTTTAACATGAATGTAGAAAAAATAATACCTATAACCTTATTTTTTTTATCATGAAATTTATTCTCCTTTAATTTTACCGAAATTGGGTGATACCGAAAGGCCGGAGTTCCCCTCCTTAGACTGTCCGGTACTAACCCATATGTACGCCATTTTTGTTTTGATTGTCTAAAATTTGTGACGATTTGAGGATAAACCTTGAAATTATAAACTAGGCACAAAACACACTAAAAAAAACATTAATTAACATACATTTAAAATACGGAATCCTTATAATAAATAGCACAAAATACTTTTTTCACTCATAAAATGCAAGAGCTCCACAACAAATGTTTAAAACCAGAGCCGTATCTAGGTCGTGGCAAAGGTGCCACTTGCCACGGGCGCAAGGTCCGCAGGGGCGCCCAAAATTATCAAAAGAAAAAATATTGGAGCACCAAGCGAAATAATTCGAAAGATCACAACTCGGTTTCATGTATAAAAAAATATAATAAATAATATAAAAAAAAGTTTATGTGATAGACCCACAATATTTTGTGACAAGGAATCGCTTCCTGAATTTTTTCGCAACTATTCATATAAACCCTGTATAATATTGTGTATTCTTAAAAAAAAAATCTTCGAAAATGCGAGGCGCTGTGCTGTCTAATATATTGCCACACGCGCAAATAGTACCTAGATACAGCTTTGTTTAAAACATACATATATGAATAGTTCCATTAGCCACCTATGCAATCCACAATACACATAAAAGTTGTATGGTTGCTAATACACAAGAAACTGTCCGGTCGGTATTACCCCGCTGGCCTGGAATGCCCGACTTTACCCTAGAACTTCTAGGGAGAAAATACTGAAAATAGTGTTACAATAAGGACCGTCGCATCGGATCGAAAACAATGTACTTGAGATGCTGACTTTTTAGGAGAGAATGACGAGAAAGCCTAGTACCACAACCATTGGCACAGTTTTTTGTATTGATATTCATAAGAAAAATTTTTTCCATATCGCTCCTTACGGGTTCAAATAATAATATAGAGAAATAATAAAATATACCTACTGTGAAAATAGTTTCAAAATACATATTTGAATGCAATTTGAAGATTTGCTTACTCTAAGAGGAATGAAAGATTATTGATTCACAGGAAAATTATATTTGATTTTTTGTAAAATCGTTTATAAGGTTTATAAGCAAAATTGGACCAAGCTTTAAAGAATATTCAAATCTTATTAACTCCTGCAATAGGTTTGTTACCCATCATAAAAGTGATGTTTTTTGCAATGTCGTAAAAGTTTTTTGCAATGTTTAATTTTAAATTATTTCAAAAATTCCAAGAAACAAGAGGAAATAAACCGTTTTCTAATTCGAATAATAAGCCCAAATTAGCATTGCTATAAAGCAAAAATTGAAATGCCCTTACATTTTCTATATTGGTTTATTTTCTGACCAAAATTTTCAAGAAACCGCAAGGAGTTTTATCTACAAGCTCGTTTTTTATGATCAGTGAGGATATTTTCAACACATTGAATCAAATTCATTTAAAGCCACTTCATGAAATAATTGTCAGACAAAATATGTTCCAAATATAGAAGAAGTTAAATTTTTGAATGAGTTTCCAGTTTAGTAATTTGCAATAATATTCTATATACAACTTTATTAACAAAAAAGTTATTGCTTAACAAAATAGAAAAATTTCAATAAATAAAAATGAAAAAACAATTGTTCCATTTTTCAAGTGATAACAATTAAATCAACCTTTTTAGGTTACTCAATTTATCATCTTTGCATTCTCTTCATTTTTCTCTCCATCTTCTTCTGTTTCTTCTCATCAATTTCAGGCTGAGCTGGAGGAGCCTGGAAAAAGTAGGGACCTAGTACATTTTTCCAAAGTAGATAAAATGCCCTAGCAGGTCCAGATAACCACATAAGCCAAAAATAGTAGGACAAAAGTGATGTTACTTGACAAATAGATGTTAAAAGAATCACATCTTTCACATGCCTGCAAAAAAAACATCTTAATTATAAATACTAAATTGATGAACACATGAAAAGTTATTCAGATACTTGAAGTTATGCCTTTTGAAATATACAAGGTGTCCAAAAAGGGTATCGGGTATTTGTAACTTCGATAAAACAAAAACTAGTTACAATTAAAAAAAAAATTATTGTTAATTATTACAGCATGAAGTGGAAAATTATTTGGAAAAGATTATGTTATCTAAATGGTGACCGTTACGCTGCTGGCACTCTTCTAATCGGGAATGAAAATTGGCGATCACACGCTGACACATAGCTTTCTATATTGCGGCCATTTCTGACCTTATGTTTTGGTTCAATTGGGTCAAATTCATTGGATTATTCTCATACACCTTACCTTTAATGTACCCCCATGCAAAATAGTCAAGTGGACTAAGGTCGGGGCTTCTGGGAGGCCAGTTGATGTTACTCCTACGCGAAATGACCTTATTAGGGAATAATTCTTCAACAGCTACCATTGCTTGATTTGTTGTATGGCGAGTGGCCCCATCTTGTTGAAACCACGTTCTTGAATTATAATCTTGAAATTCCAGTAACTTTGGACCCAAAAAGTTTCGCAGCATATCGCAATAACGGTCACTATTTACATTGAGTGGTTGGCCTCGTCGATTTTCATGAAAATAAGGACCGTTTCTTCCTCGCGGACTGAACGAGGGCGTTCAAATTCTTGAATTTTTATCGTCGCACCTGTATTTTCGAACATCCGGATCCATTTTCTAATGGAGTCATCACTTGGTGCATGGCGTGTACGATATTCCTCACGATATAAACGTGGAGATTGTTGAGAAGTTACTATTGAATCACCGTTGCGATAATACTCTCGTGCGCAAAAAGCGCGATGTGTTCCTGGATACTGCTCCATCGTCACTGAAACTCCAAAAAATTGCCGACATCACGATCCCCTTCACAATCCCCCCGTCACTCATTCTTAAATGCAGCGGCAAAACAAATACCCGATACCCTTTTTGGACACCTTGTACAATAATAACGATAATAATAATTACAATTCACCATCTACATTCACAAAATTCAGAGTCAAAATAGCATATCGAATTAAATCAATAGAGCACCCTTAACTCAAACTAATATAAAATGAATTCAATACAAAGTACAATTTTTAAGTATCTGGAATAAACAGAGACTAAATAAGTTCCATGCAATGAAAAATATTAATTTGAAACCTTTGCGGAACCCTTTAAGGCCTTTTCTTGGCTTATGGGTACTGTATTGGTAAGCTCTGTGAATGTTCCCTTCCTGTTATATATCATGTTTACTGAGTAGATCAGAAAAATTTCATAGAAATGAACAAGATATAGTGTGTTTAGTTCATTTCTATGAGAGCTTTCTAATCTCCTTGGTAAATGCAGCATGGGAATCATACCTAATTTCTCAGTATAAAAGATAGACAGCTATCACTCACTCAGATATTCCTCCAGCCATATTCAAATCTACACCACTATCTATTAATTGTCCACTTTCTGAATATGTTGCTTTGGACATATATGCCATAAACTTGTAGGCTCCAAACTGAATGATACACGATAAAATGAATAGGACCTAAAAGAATTCATAAATGTTGCCAATAGTTTTATCATTTTACATAATTGCAATGATAAAAAGACATTAAGAATATAATTATAATGCTATAAAAAATTTCAATGTTTTAAACCAGCACAGATTTCATTCAAAAACATATTGGAATATAAGAGATTTTTCTCGACCCATGAAAAGATTAGTTATTATAATTTCATTTAATTTTGATAATTTAAGAGAAATTTGTACTCTGAAAAAGTCTCATAAAACTATCTCACCGTAATAGAAGTAGAAAATAAAAATTGCATTATAAGAAATGCAAATATAGTAGTTCCTAAGGCCAAATTGCGATAGAATTTCAAGGTTTCAACATTTTCTTCCACTATTTGTTTGGCTCCTCTTGTTCCCTGTTTTCCTTTTTTTGGAGGCTGCAAAATTCAGGAATATGTAATTAATTAATTAATTTAATGTAAGAGATGACTCACATTCATTATATATTATGTAAATATCCAATTATTTTCAAAAAACAATAATAAATTCAAAAAAATCGATAACAACAATGAACTTCTGTCTGAATAAGGAAGATAGACTCTAGTTTAAATATTGTAATGAAAATATAAAATGCTCAATTTCTCCGAAGTTGCATATCCCAAAGACGATAGGATTTTGAGTAATAAGTTTAAAACAACTTCCACGTTGGAAGATATTTTCTTGTGGACAGTGGGGCTAGTGGCATACTAGTGGAAATTGGAAGTGACATTTCAAAATGAACAATATAGGTTAGCTTAGAACTCAAAAGTAGAATATTTCGCCTACTTTCAGAACTTCAATTTATTTGAATTTTATTTAGACGAATTTTCTTTAAGAAAAAAAATCTAGTTTTGTAAAATAACTGTTATATAGAAAAAAATCCGTAATTTTTATTGGCTCTTCATACTGCACCCTGTTAGGCATTCCTTAGACGTCAAATATATTCTGGAATTTTCAAATTTACTATGACATACTTAAGGAAAAACAATTTCAAAGAAATAGAAAAATATTTTATTTCATCCATTAAACTCAGTTATTTCTAATTTCTACTACTCACTTCACTTTTGCAATTGAAAGTAGTTTTTAATTTTCATTATAAATTCAGAACATATTTTTTCTACGTCTACATTTTTTGGAACAAATTCATTAAGATTTAATTTTTGACAGTGCATAGTTGTTTCGCAAATTTTTTCGATCACGTGAAAATGTTTTTCTTCCTCCAATTTTCTGAAGAATTCATTGAATTTGCATAATATTTCAATAATTTCTTCATATTTTTCGTGGGAAACTGGACATATCGATAAACTTTTATTCAAACTGAGGATCGTGAATAATGACATTCCTCTCTTCTCGTATGCTCTACAAATTTCGTCCAAAATCGCACAATTTTCCGATAGTGTTTTTTTAATTTTTTTAGCTATTTTCGATTTGTCTTTGAGCATATTAATTCTTTCATAACTCGATTTGAGTATGATTTGTATTCTTAGGAACTCATATTTCTCTTCAACCAACTTTTTGTACAGCTTATCCTCATTGTTTCTCACTCGTATGAGAATAATTCTTTTCTTCATCAGTGCTTGTAAATAATCATTATGTACTTCATCCAATTTAGCAGTTATATTGTTCATGTTTCTGGTTATATTTTTGAGCTTGACAGCAAAATTTTCTATACTTATCATAGAGTAATAAACATAGTTTGTTTATTACTCTGAGATACTTTTATCATTGAGCGTTATTTTTTATAAAAATATCGAACATCGTCTAAAACACCCTTCAGCCGTTCAGCCTGTCAAAATACCGTAGTTCTTTTATTCAAATTTTATAAACCAACAAGTGTCAAGTGATTAAACCTTAAACCTGAAGTGTATTTATTCTGACGTCTCAGAAGCATTCAAATTGGTGAAAATGGGAAAATGCTAAGTTGCTAAACTTTCTGAATAAAGCCGACTATCTAATGTACGAATTTTTGCTGGTTACATTATATTGATGTGATATTTCAATGAAAATTGATTTTATGAAAGGCAACGAAGAAAAAAGTACTTACTGGCCTCCTTAGATATCATTTTCAGACATGGATTTTCAATATTTGAATAATAAGCAAGAAGACTTTCATAATAAATGTTGTGGTGGTAGAATATGGTGTATTAAAGATATATGTGGTATAATTTGTGCAATATTAACATGGCTTTTAATATTTTATGCCGAATTTGTGGTAATGTCTGTTATTCTTATACCAACTCTCCACTCCTTATATAGCGTTGCTAACATAATTTTATTTCAAACTCTTGCTTTTTTGGCATTCGCATCACACTTGAAGACTATGTTTACTGATCCGGTGAGTAGAATGGAAATTTTTATCAATAATATATTTCATGGTTATACATCGTGAAAACTCTCTGAATAATATGAGTTGAAGTTGAAATTGGTGATATTCGTTTCAGGGTGCTGTACCGAAAGGTAATGCTACAAAAGAAATGATACGTCAAATGGGCTTCCGTGAAGGCCAAGTGATATTTAAGTGCCCTAAATGTTGCAGCATAAAACCTGATAGAGCACATCACTGTTCGGTTTGTCAGAGGTATGTAGACCTTTTTTTCTTGGGATATATCACCTTTCATATAATGAAAATTTGTATTTCAATAATGGAAATCTGTGGAATGAAGTTTAATGTTTCATGTGAAGGGGAATTTTTATTGAAATATGAAAGCATACAAGGAAATCATTAGAAATTGAAAATATAGCAGAAAAATATTTTTTTGAGGCAATTTTATCAAATATTTGAATTTTACAGGTGTGTCAGAAAAATGGACCATCATTGCCCTTGGGTTAATAATTGTGTTGGTGAAAATAATCAAAAATATTTCGTATTATTTACAGTGAGTAATTTTGTCAACAGTTTTCATTCACCAGGAATTAAACCATCTCCCATTTCAGTTTTATATAGCAAGCATATCTATCCACGCATTGACTTTGGCAGTTAATCAGATGTTAACATGCGTTCGACATGAATGGAAAGACTGTACTGCATACAATCCACCAACTACTGTTGTTTTATTGTTATTTTTAATATTTGAAGCATTGTTATTTGCAATTTTCACCCTTGTCATGCTGGCTACACAGGTATGACTTTTTATTCAAAAATTGCATATTACATATACACTGTTTTATTGGAACTTTCAGTCTTTCCACATTTCATACTGAACATGCTATCAAGCTTACAATAGAAGGTCAAGTAGGCTATTACTATGAAAGTAGGGTTTGATTTTGATGAAATAATTATTCAAGGAAGTCTGTATTCTACTTGAAACATATAGCCTAGTTGTTCTTTTTTTCATTGAACAATTACTTGAACTGTGGGCTTTATTTCACGATTCCTTTATCATTTTGTTTTCTAAGGTACAAGCAATATGGAATGACAAGACTGGAATAGAGCAGTTGAAGAAAGAACAAGCTACATGGGCAAAAAAATCGAGATGGAAAAGTATACAAGCTGTTTTTGGAAGATTTTCCTTATTGTGGTTTTCCCCATTCGCTAAGCCTACACCCAGTTATAAAACAGATCATTACTTCTACTCAGTATAAGTATTACATTTTGTAAAACTGAACATGAGCATATTCTGTTTTTGTGATATTTTTAATGGTAACCCAATATAAAATTCTACATATCCAAACTTATTTGATTTATTTGAACATATCCTGTTCAATTTTGAATATCAAATAGTCAAGCAATTCCACTCTTTATGAATATTCTTAGTGGAAATCCAGATAGCTGACTAAACATGAAATTACGAGACCTTGAAATTATTTTTTCAATTCCTTATAAAAAATTCATTTTAATCCAAATATTACTGAATTTAAACGTTGAATTAATAACCAAATCTGAAACCATTCTATTTAATTGAAATTTTTTAAATTTAGGTCATCTCAGGAAAAATAATTTTCTTTGAAATTATTCATTGATATAACTACCTAATTTTGAAAGAATTTATTAGAAATTGACAAAAAAATTAAATCACATAGTAAAAGAGAATTTGGAAAAAATAGAAAATCTTTAATATAATCCACTCTCCGTCAAAAAAACTTAATGCAGAAAAATGCCAAAATGATGGAGAGAGAAAGTTAACCCTTCAATAGTTTAATCAACTTCTTCAATAGTAGGTCCTCCTCGTCTGCCTTCGAAGCCCTCGCTAGCTTGTTGTCCACAGCTTCCAGGCATTCCACCAAAGTTATTAGCATTTTGAGCCCCTCCATACAACTTGGCCATGATAGGACTGCAGATGGATGTAAGTTGTTTCTGTTTGTCCTCGTACTCGTCCTTTTCTGCCAAAGTGTTGGAATCTAACCACTGTAGGCAATTTTGACATTCTTTCTCTACGGTAGCTTTATCTTCTGCACTCAATTTGCTTTCACAATCTTGTGCTGCCTGTTTAAGTTGGAAAACATAAGCTTCAAGTTTGTTTCGAGCTTCGATCCTTTGTTTTTGTTTTTCATCTTCTTCTTTATACTTCTCTGCATCTGCCACCATTTTATCAATGTCTTTTTGTGAGAGTCTTCCTTGATCATTTTTAATTGTGATGTTTTTGGAGTTGCCTGAACTAGTATCTTTTGCCGATACATTCAAAATACCATTTGCATCCAAATCGAATGTTACCTCAACCTTTGGCACTCCTCGAGGGGCTGGTGGAATTCCAGTTAAATCGAAGTTACCAAGCAGGTTATTATCTTTTGTCATGACTCTCTCTCCTTCAAACACTTGAATGGTAACTGCTGGTTGATTATCGGCATATGTGGTAAAGGTTTGAGTTTGTTTGCATGGAATTCTTGCATTTCTCTCAATTATTTTTGTCATGACACCACCTGCTGTTTCAATACCCAAGGATAAAGGTGTTACGTCAACGAGAAGTACATCTTGAATTTTAGAATCTTGCTCGCCATTCAATACTGCTGCCTGGACTGCCGCACCATATGCTACTGCTTCATCGGGGTTGATGGAAAGATTTAATTGTTTGCCGGAGAAGTAATTCTGCAGAAGCTGTTGGATTTTAGGAATTCTTGTTGAACCTCCAACCAATACAACATCATGGATAGATCCCTTGTCCATTTTTGCATCTGTTAGAGCTTTTTCAACAGGTTGTAAGGTGCCTCTGAACAAATCGGAACAAAGTTCTTCGAATCTCGCTCTAGTTACCTTAGTGTAGAAATCAATTCCATCAAACAAGGCATCTATTTCGATTGTTGCTTCTGTACTAGATGACAGTGTGCGTTTGGCTCGTTCTGCTGCTGTTCTTAATCGCCGTAGGCTTCTTGGGTTGTTTCGCAGATCTTTTTTGAATTTCCTTTTAAATTCATCTGCTAAATAAGTAACCAGTCTATTATCAAAATCTTCACCACCGAGATGTGTATCACCAGCTGTGGATCTTACTTCGAATAGACTTCCTTCATCGATTGTTAGTATGGAGACATCAAACGTTCCACCACCCAAATCAAAGATGAGTACATTTCTTTCACCTTTTAGATTTTTATCTAAGCCATAGGCTAACGCAGCTGCTGTTGGTTCATTTATTATCCTCAACACGTTCAATCCAGCGATGACACCAGCATCTTTTGTAGCTTGTCTTTGAGAATCATTGAAATATGCTGGTACTGTGATAACTGCGTCTTTTACTGATGTTCCTAAAAATGCTTCTGCGGTTTCTTTCATTTTTGTTAATACCATTGAGCTGATTTCTTCTGGTGCAAATACTTTTTTTTCTCCCTTGAAGTCTATTTGGATTTTGGGCTTGCCACTTTCGCTGATGACTTTGAATGGCCAGTGTTTGATATCTTGCTGTATCTTAGGATCGTCAAATTTTCTTCCGATGAGCCTTTTCGCATCAAACACTGTGTTACTGGGGTTCATCGCCACCTGGTTCTTCGCGGCATCTCCAAGGAGCCTTTCTGTGTCCGTAAAAGCCACATAACTTGGTGTTGTTCTGTTTCCTTGATCGTTTGCGATGATCTCTACTTTTCCGTGCTGCCACACACCAACGCAGGAATATGTAGTTCCCAAGTCAATACCAATTGCTGGAGATTTAACCATTTTGTCTCTCAAAATTTACGTAGAAATAGCACTTAAAATACTTTGCACTTTTTTTTGTGTAAGGAAGAGTGAAATATCTCAAAGTTTTCGCTCTGAGTATTGCTTGTTAGCTCGTAATAAAATTCTTTGAATATTGGCGGGGTTAACGTGCTTTTATATATGCAACGAAGTTGATCGCGAAAAATGCCGAAGATTCTCGAATATTCTAGATAGTCGACGAAAACAGAGTCGGCGTAAGTATTGAATTACTGTTTCGAAATGTTTTTCTTGGTTAAAAAAAGTTTTATCTCAATGATTACCGACTTTTTCAATTTCGGAGATGAAATTTCTGTTTTTGTTGGGACACATCGCTAACATTTCTCACGAAAAATGTTTCTACTTTTAAAACTTCTTTTATGGAACTAAAGATTTACAGAAGTGTTGCAGGATTTTGTAATAGATGAATTTTTTTTTCTTTATATGAATATTAACGACATTTTCAAAACAGCATTAGCATAAGAGATGAGGAGATAAGAGGACTTATTCCATACAAATTACAACTGAATATCAAATATGAATCATAAATATAATTTTCTTTTCATCAAATTATCTGCATGAAAAATCATAACAAATAATTTTTGAGACTTCTTTGCTGGAAATGGTACAATTATCAATTTTTTTTCTGTATAAAATTAATGGGAAATATTTGTTATTTAAGTTTATTCATTTCCTGTTGTTATACTATTTCAAAACTGAAATTTGAACAGTTAGAGTAGTAAACTTGTGAAGTTTTTATTTATGTATTGTATGTTTTGTATTGATTTTCACCAAAGAAGTCCGAATAATAGGTAACACACTGACGATAAAAACATGTCCTTCATATGAACAAAAATAAATACTGAAAATAATATATATTTTCCCTTCTTGTCATGATTGAATTGAATATTATTCAGATTTTTCTGCGGAATAATTTATTATCATTATTGATTAAATATTATCTGTAATAAGGTTCCAGATAAAAAAATCCTGAATTTTTACGTTTTGGAATGAGTAGCATCCGAAAATCAAATGAACATCCGGTACAATATGGCTATTTTTAATTTTTTCAAAGCTTCAACCATATTCTTCTTCAACACTTTGATTAAGTATTGTAGTTTTTAATTGAAATATTTCAATAACTAACAATGCGAAGAAATAATTTATGTTGTCGATAAATTTCTGAAAACATTATAGAGAAAATATCTCACAAATATTGCCTTTCGGAATAACTGTATTCGAATTTTAATTTTCATTTCTTCGTTTTATCGGGTAGATATACATCAAGGTAGGCACCTGATATACAATTTCAGAAAATCTCAATTTTTCATAGCTGGAAAGCAATCCCGTCCGTTGGGTTGAAAAAATATTATGCTGTGCTTGAAGTGGCCTTGGAACATAGTAACAAAGCCTACAAAAAAACACAACCTGTTCTTCTAATTCGTACAAGAAAGTCGGAGTTGAAACAATGAAAATCCGTTTTTGTCAACGACAGGGATTGCAAAGAAAATACAAATATTTTATATTTTTAATAGACAACTGAAATCTGAAGAAACTACTACGTGACGAAACAATTGTCCTATTATAAAATTAAAAGGTAGAAATCCAATAATTATAACTTAATTTTTGATTAAAATTAATTTCCTTCTAGTCAAGAACAGGGAGTCGCCAGGACGCCAAAATTCAGGGGTGACATTCTAAACTTGATAAATCAATCCATGTATAGAAATTCAAAGCACCGAATGAGAATGTAATTCAGTCAGAAACAACAAGAAGGAATACAGACAAATTAAATATCAAAAACTATCAAAGGTGCTGCATTATGCATTATACCCATAGGCCATAAATATCTCAGATGATATCTAATCCATCTACCATAGTACTTTTCTACGAATTATAGACGCTGAAAATTATCATCATGGTTGTAGGGGCTCTCTTTTAGATACTTTGCTGACTTTCATTTTGTTTCAGGAATAATTTTTATTTATAATTCTCCAATCAGAATGATGATTTCTCAAAAAAATGCCAAATATGGGGAAATATTCCATTTTACAATTCCATCTTATCATTCTAAAGGAATATATGTTTTCATTTCATACCCCAATCAATTATAATATTCTTTAATCGTTGAATGTTTATTCAGAGTGAATGTTATCATTTTCTTACTGTTTCAATTTTCTTTTGAATTTGAAGACTTCAAATGGTATATACATATAGGTACTTGGTACCTATATGTATATGGCATTTAGGTATATACATATTTGCAGATATACCAAAGTTTTCCACAAATCATTTTGTGAATAATGGCGAAGAAGGAGTTATGAGAATCAGGGATTATTTCGTTCCTTCCTAACACGATTTTAATTTTTTGTACAGATTTGAAGCTCATGTTTTTTTTCAATATTTTTATTATCAAAATTTTTCGAATATATGTTTTCAATTTTTTTATCTTTCGGTAGGACACTCCGATTACCTATTAATCATTTATTAGATTCTGCAGAGTTGACTTCTGTTAGACGGCAGTTTGGCTAGTAACGGCTCTGAGTAAAGACCGAATCCATCCAGTACTAATTATTCAATGTTGCACTTCAATCGCATGTGGGAAATCATGTACATAGAGATATTTGAGTTGCACTTTCTAAATTTAACTCCAACAAGTTCATCAGTTTTCTTCAAAGTGCTGAATTCGGTCCTGTAGATTCGCGAAAGTTCCGGAAAAATCCGGGGCGTCGCTGCACGAATAAACCGATGTGCATGAGCACAACCTAGGTCAACGGTACATGTATTTTCCTAGACCGTTGTTGAGCATTTGATTTGAATGTTATTTATTAATCAGTGATTCTCAATTAATTCATATTGCATTATTATTTTGGAGAACACATCTGCAACTCTACACTTTCTTGAAACCCAGATTACCTGCCTAATTTTGGTGGAAATCCACATTTTGTCAAAGTTCCAATCTTTATTCAATAATGAATATCAGGAAGTATCTTATAATGAAATGAAATGAATAATGCAGAATAGGTACCTACAAAGTATTTCATGAAATTTGAAATACTTAGTTTTGAAGGAGAAATTATTTATTTATTTAAAATTACAATTTGTTTGGATATTTCAACTAATTATGAAATTAACTGTGTATAGGTACATATGTCGGAATAATGAGTGTAACTAACTGAATTATTTAATTTGTTTCATTTTTAAAAGCTTGGGAATATCTTGACATTTGAATGGAGGAAACTGAAAATTCAAAAAGCTCTTTGGTGGAGTTTTCGCATTTTTTTCAGTTTTTTATCAAAAACAAAAAATGAAGACACTAGGCTACACAGGCGTAGTCAGGGGGGGGGTTGGGGGTTCAAACCTCCCCCGAAATGTTTAAGATGTCAAAATTTATTAAAACGAAACATCAAGTTAAAAGGAGTATATATTCGTAAGTAAATAGTAATGACATTTTCTATCAATTCTAAACATGCATTGTGAACTCTACAATTTAACGAATTTTATTCGATCTAATTCAGTATGATGAATTATCTGAATCTGAAGTAGTAACTTCAGATCGTTCTCTTTGAAACTTATTTTTTTTTTCAAAATCTCGAAAATATTTTTTAATGGAATTTGTGAAAAGTGAATGAAATTATCACTCTCAGATTTAATACATTTGTATTCTGAAATCTGAATTAAATTATCTCCACGTTATCCAGTAAATTTATGCTCACATGTGTCCCTCAAGGGAAAGTTATGGAGTAGTTTTAATTTCTTCGATCGAAGTATTTTTTTGGGTGCCGAATCCTAATCTGAGGTTTAGCACCAATATTTCGTGACGAAACATTAAAAAAATACAAAAAAAATTCATCTTCTGGCGTTTTCTTCCATGAAGTTTTTTGTCCGATAAACCTGGCTCAAACGATAGTTCAAAATTGGCGTATTATATCTATCTCTGCTAAAACCCAGTTGTCCCAGTTGATGGGGAAGTTTAGATTTCTTCGATTTATTTTCTTTGTTTCTGGGTTACAGAATTCGAATCTGAGGTTTGCCACCAAAATTCCAAGATAAAACATTGAAAAAAAATGCAAAAATTTTTAATTTTTTGTCGGTTTTTTGAATATAAACTTTCTACACATAAATTTGAATTTGAATACTCTGTTGTATAAATATAACGACGGTATTTATTTCCTGAATATATTCATAGGAATCGATATTAATAAATAAACTAAATTTCAAAAAGTGAAAATGATTGTTTTCTCAAAACATGCTTGAGAAATAAAACTGGTGAAAATAGACTGAATGGGTTGGCTATCATGAAGTTGATATATTTAAAAAAAAAACAGAAGACTTTTTTCATAATATGTAAATAAAATCAAATGTACTTGTTTTTTTTTGTTATTTTATATGGTCAAATATATATTTCATGATAAATATGATTATGGTTATGCCAAGCACTTTTATTTGCTTAATTTTCTTGAACCAGTGGCATATACTGAGAACGAGTTTGATATTTTTGCTATATCATGTACCTACATGCAGGCACGATACAAATACTCATTTATTTCTATGAAAAAATTTCTTATTTCTCCCATTATCCTTTCTGTATACGCTTTTGTCTTCAATGCCGATTCCGTCAAAATTCGAATCATTCTCCTAGCTCAAAATTTACAGGAGTTATCGACCGAACGAGCACTATTGACTCACCCTGTATATACCGGGTGACTTTAAGTTGAATCAGACAAACATTTGGAAAAAGAAACATCTTATGGAAAAATATTTTGAATAGAAGGTTAATGGTTTTGAGGAGTGAGTCTATTTATGTCAGAACCTTTTCCATTTAAGTCCCTTTTGTGGGGGTAAGGGGGACAGCTTTGGAATTTAAAATGGGAACCCCCGTTTTTCATTGCAGAATCGTATCTTTGGCAAAAAAATAGAAAAGTTTTGTCATAACAATTTTTCACGATTCGTCACAGATGGCCTTGTAGGGGGCAAAGTCAGTTAATAAAATAAGGCATAATTTTGACATGTTGTTTTCTTCGTGAAAATACCACTCTTTGTAGTAAAATAATAAAATTGCCAAGAGCCATTTTTTTCAAATCGAATAGGCGCTCTTAACTATAGTTCGTTTAGAGGTAATTTTCAATGACATAAACTAAAGAAATACATTTTCCAATAAATTCATCAATTACCTCATAATTAGGTCCTTATTTATTGGTGTTTCCTTCATTTTATTTCGATTTCCATATATGTAGGTATAATATTCCATCTGATTTTTTGCATGATTCCCTTTTATAACTAGGATTCATGTTTTTCTAATAATTGCACTTTAAAAACAATTATTTCTGGAAAACGAATCTTTTGATGATAGGTAATTATAGTAATTATAAAGAACAGAAGTTCAACACCTTGAAAATTAATGAAAATATTGAATTGCTCGAAATATAATGATTATTATAGTACTATACTTACTTTGACTTACCTATTGCTATGATACTACATATTTTAATTGGAAAACTATTATCTATTATTAGATTGATAAAAAAAATCCCTTTGAGTTATGAGAAAATGAATGGTACATTTTCGGGCTCGATTTTTGAGAGACTTAATTTTTTGAAACCATAACCTTATATCTGTTTTCAACCTATAAGAGAAAATTGGAAAATGGCGTAAAATGGAAAGTTTTCATGATTTCTTTATAACTCTTATATTATTACTTATAAACATGAAACAAAAACATTCTACAGGCAATTTTTCAATAGAATATATTGGTGCAATCATTTGTTTTTATTGCAATTAGTTTTGAATTTATAATACAAATTTATTTATTTTTTTAATATAAATCATAGAAATTTCTGTAACAAATATAATCGCTTGATTTTTCCCTTTTGAAAAAATTATAACATGATATATTTTCTTATCAAACTTTGAAAATCATCAGGAGTTTCAGTTTCACACGCCAAATAAACCAAGTGTGTACCTACCTATGATAAGATATGAACTTCAGATAATTAAAATATTTGGTGGCCACCAAGGTCTGTGTATTCAAAACCGTTGAATTTTTTCAATCAAAGGAAAAAATCTAACAGTGTTAAATCCGGAAACCTTGGCGGCCACTGAATATTTCAATTATCTGAAGTTCACAGCTTATTCTCAGGTGATGATTTTTATAGTTTGATAAGAAATGGATATATCATGTTATATATATTTGAAAATAAAAAAATTAAGCGATTTTATGTATTATAGACATTTTTATGATTCACATCTGAAAAAAATAAAAAATAAAAGTTTGTATTATAACTTCAAAACTAATTGCAATGAAAAAAAAATGATTAAACCAATGGATTCTACTGTATGGCCGTATGGGGTACCTAGAATGTTTTGTTTTATGTTTATAGCACCAGTAATAAAGAAGTTATGAGAATTTTTCATTTCACGCTATCTTCCAATTTTCTCTTATAGCTTGAAAATAGTTGAATTTATAAGGTGACGCTTTTCACCAAATTGATTCAAAGATTCTCTCAAAAATCAAGCCCGAAAATGTGCCATCCGTGTGTACAAATATATTATTTAAACACGCTGCAAGGATGCAAGGTGCAGGGATACTTATACAATTCATACTTCGAACAAAATTTTCAATAATTCCAAACGAAATTATTAAAATTATGACTTTGTGCTGAAAATATCATATTTAAATCATGGTACTTCTACATATTTTGAATTTCATAATTGCTAGATATTATTCATTCATTGCGAAATATTTCATCAGATCAGCTTGCGTTGACTAGTAAACCATTGAGTGGTGATTTTCGTCCCAAAATAAAAACAATTTAGGAAATTATTAGGTTGCTAATTTGCTAAGCTAACATTTTGAAAAAAATTAAAATAATCTCAAGATTCTGCCTTCATTCAGAAAAGAGATGTGAAAGACATCTCTGTGTATTTTATTCCCTGGTACTGGTGCTTTACGCAATAAACAAACAAACGATCAAAATTTTAATGCGAAGTGAATACGAATACGATAATAAAATTTGCAGTATATTTAATCACTACTGATATTGATATTATTTTGAAACTATTTATTATTCATTTATTTAAGTTAACGTGTCTCGACAGCTATGGCCATTGACATTAAAATATATCAAAAATTGCACAAGAACAAGTGTTCCGGAAATAATATTTTCATCAGATTGTATGGTGTTGATAGTGTTAATGTTCCCAACGAAAGCTTTGCTTATATAATACTTGAATGGCGCCAATGATCAACATTTAACGAATCCATTCAGAGTAGTCATTCAGTAAAATTTTTCATGAAATTTCGTGGCGTTAATAAAAATCTTCAATAACTATCAGGGCTTAATTCGTATTCAAGTGCATTATTATGATAAAGTTCTCAATAAAGGCTTCTTCCGATAATCCAAAATCACATTCATAGATTTTTCTTCTCACAAGTGATCACACCAATATACAGTAGACATATTCATGTTGGTTTCCTAATTCATTTCAAATTTCTAAATTGAAAATAAAATTCTGAAATGACCAGACTCTTTAGGCGATGGGCTTTCTTGGATCACTTCCTACATTAGTGAACATTCCAAGTTATATTAGGTATATTCATAATTTCAAAGAATATGTACTTAAAATAAAACGAAGTAATTTCCAGTAATTTCCATTAAATAGAATAGGTACTTATTAATTATTGTAATTTTTTTCAATTTGTAAATTGTACAATTTTTTATACAGGATTTAAGCCTTTCACGAGGAAAACATCTTAACTAATTACAATTACAAACAAAGAACTTTATTCGTATTTATTGGATTTGTCCTAAAAGTGAAAATAAACTAGGGCTGTTTCATAATAATACTGCCATCTTATTGTCAAGATCTTAGGGTGAACTGTGCTAAATACGGTTGTGGTGAGAGCACAATTCCTGGTTGTGGTATTAAACTTGGTATCTGAGAATTTGGATGCAGAGTTATTTTGAAATTTCTCACTATTTCTGCGAAAAATGTGTATAGACAGTTGCGAGCTAGTACTTCTCCAGGACATCTCCGTCTCCCTGAAAAAGTTCGAATATTTAGTACATTGGCCAAGTACTCCTTTTTAAATCAATGTAAGAATATAGAGATATCTAATTCTAATACCAGATACTGCTAACTTTGATAATAATGACGATGGAGAATTTAAATCTACAAAAAGAGAACCAAGACAAAAAAAAACTCTTGGTCGTTTCTGATCTTCGATTCACAATCTTACAAACAAACTAAACCGATTGACTTGAGGGTTGGGAGACCCTTTACATAATTTACGAGGATAGCACAGATGGAAATAACTCAGTTCAGCCAAGTGCATTCTTTGTCTTTTTATTCTGGACTTCAGCTTACTAGAGCTCAGAAGAATCTACGTTATTTCAAGCCTGCTACAAACACGCATTCAAGTCGGTCAACTTGGCATGTCAAGCAAAGTCGGCTATAAAGTCCGTTCTTCGCTACCACCTCTACATGTATCAGCTTACTCGTCAACTTCTATAACGACTTAACTACGAGTACTTCGCTTGGTAGAGTATATGAGAATTGGCGTTTGATGAAACACTTAGTGTTACAGCTGTTGCATTATATGTGGAATCAAAATACAAAAATGGTTGTGCATTGAGATAAGACTGTACACAATCGGTTTTGTCTGAGTTCCTAGTTCCTACGTAGGTATCCAACTCGAGCTCCAACTTCCGCTACACTCTCTAATGTGAGTCTCTCAATTTAGTATGATCATTGTTCAAGACAAGTTGGCCGACCTTCATACGAGTATGTAGCAGGCTTTACATCTAAATGCAAATTTTCATCTCTATCAAAATCAAGAGGAACACAAATGATCGTGAATTTTACCACGATTTCGTCATCAGTGAGATGAAATGATAGAGCAATGAACGCTCAAATACCCTTCGTACTTTATAAATTGATCACCAATTAAATCTGCTGTGATTTCTGCTTGGAATTAATACAAACAATACTCACCCATGCCGAATGGAATGATGTAATCGTGATTTATTAGTTCTCCAGCCTCATTTATGAATCGATCTGGTCTGAATACTTCTGGATCCTTCCAGTATACCTTATCATGATGTAAAGATTGCAGATTTATTAATACTGTAGTGTTCTGAAAAAAATTAAGTACCAAACCTAAAAAGAAGTCTTCCAAAATTGTATTTTTCACTAAATGTATCAATGTATTCCATCGAAAAATATGGTATTTAAAGACAGACAAACCCAATTGAGTACCCAATATCACTAAGGTCAATGAATACTTTCACAACCAAAATTAAATTCGAAGAAAAACAGAATATGCACTACAATTAGTGTGCAGTTTATGGTTTATTTATTGGATAACAGCCATAGAGGAAACGGAGATATATACTGCTCAAAAAAATTAACGCACATTCTGAAAATCTCAATTTTAATGAAAGTTAACTCTACATTGACTTTAAAACTTATTTTTTATGTTCTCTCGGGAAGGTTTTGAACGAAATAAGACACATTAAATGGATGAAAAATTCAGGATTTCACCGAATCTTATGTGAAAGAAAAGAAATAAACAATTTTCAAAATACTGGAATGCTGATAAGTGATTTAAAACTTGGTATTTCCACCACTTGCGTTAATTAAGCTCGGCAACGACGGTTCATACTCAAAATGAGTGATCTTAAAATGTTCTGATCTAATCCTTCCCAGATTTCTCTGAGTTGGATTCCTAAGTCATTGAGAGTAGCTGGATGGTTTTCTGAACTTCTCAGCCTTTTATTGAGGTTGTCCCAAACCTGCTCAATCGGATTGAGATCTGGACTTCTTGCTGGCCATTCCATTCGAGAGACTTCAACCTCTTCAAGGTACTCCTGAACGATGCGCGCACGATGGTGTCTGGCATTATCGTCCATAAAAATGAAATTTTCACCAATGTATGGGACCAATGGCACTACATGCTCTTCAAGAATGTTCCTTTTATACCTATCGGCATTCATAGCTCCATTATCAACGACCACTAGGTGTGTACGAGCAGTCAAAGATATTCCACCCCATACCATAATCGATCCTCCCCCGAAACCAGTAGTATGCAGGAAATTGCACTGAGCATATCTTTAATGTGGACGTCTGTATGCAAGCAAACGTCGATAACAATGGTAGAGGCAGAATCTAGACTCATCTGTGAAGAGAACTCTTTCCCAATCAGCCTCTTCCCAATGGATATGCTCTCTCGCAAAATCCAAACGCGCCCTTCGATGGGCTAGGGTAAGAGCTGGGCCTCTTGCCGCGACACGAGGCCTTAAATCATATTCTCTGAGGCGATTTCTTATTGTCTGAGTGCTAATTTGCACTCCATGAGTTTGCTCAAGCTGATTTTGAGGGAGGCGAGCGGTTGCAAACCGTTGTCTCAACGAAAAAACTCTCAAGTAACGTTCTTGAATGGCAGTTGTTACCCGTGGTCTACCCTGTCCTGGTCTTCGGACATTCATACCTGTCTCCCTGAATCGCTGCAACATTCTGGACACACTTGTATGGGAAACTCCAAACCTTTCTGCAATTCTTGTGTATGTCCACCCTTCTTCTCGCAAAACTACCGCTTGGGCACATTCCTCTTTGGTCAAATTGCTTGTTTCGCGTTGCATAGCGATCGAGTGTAGAAAATCAAACGAAAGAAAAACTATTGATCACTAGAATTGATTGTAGTAAATCGGAAATTTGGAATTTATTGAAATTATTGTAGAAAATCGAAAATTTAGGAATTATTGAAACTATTGCAATTATTGGAATTATTATTCAGAACGATGGACGTTAAATTCAGAAGAGCGGTCGAGACTTGTGTGTAAATCGATCTTATCTTAGAAGCTGCATATATTCTTTATCGATTATTGCTTTTCATTACTTATCGTCTCACTGCGTTGGTGAAATCGATATATTTTTCACGGATAAGAAGAATATATTTAGATACGGGGAAATCTTGGCTTATCTAAGTTCAGTAAATGCGTTTTGGTCACATATGACTCTGCAGAAAATCCGTCAGGCTGTAGGCAAATTCGAAGTATGGTTCTTGCTGAGACTGCATAAAAATCTAGTTTGAACTGAGGTTGAAGGTCTGTTGACAAAAAATGAAGAAGGAATGATGAGGCTTGAGTTTTTAGTCAGTATCGCTTAGGATCTCTTATTGAGAAAGGTTGAGAATTAGAACGTCGGTCGCGAAACCGGACTTAGAGCCAAGCAATTTCTTTTCAATATCAGAATAATATTTAATAAGGATAAGTTGAATAGACGGTTAATTGGTATATGTTTTCGAGATTTTCAGTATTTCAGGAAAAGGGATTGTTTTGGCTCTGAGAAAGGAAGAAGTAGGTCAGAAATAGAAAACTAGGGATTATTTTTTTTTCTGGGATAAAGTTTAGAAGTTGTTTTGAAATAAATTAGGTTAGATCGGAGTTCGCGGATCGGGAGTGAAGTGTTATATAAGGAATTACACGTTTTCGAGTGAACAGTTTGAAAAAGAATTAAAACTAGGTTTAGGCAGGGCCTAAAATACTTACCTAGCATCGTGGGATAAGGGCAAGTTTTTGGCTATTTACTTTTTGGTTTATTTGTTGATGTTTGAATGTTTTTTTTAATGAAAATAAGTTTATTTGAGTAGTCCTGATTCTCCCAGATTCAAAGTTGATATATTGTTTCGTTTGTTTGAATAACAGATTATTTGAGACATTTTTTGTTTTATAAAATTTTGGCCGTTGAGTCAACATTTCAAGGGATATTGTAACTTTGGTTATTTTTATTTTTCTTTATTATATTTAATTTAAAATTTAAATCGATTTTCATTGACCCAATAAACTAATCCAGCCCCTAGAGAAGAAAATTCAACTAATAAGACCTGTCCATTGAAGCGACAGGCCGGACTTACGTATAAAATCTTTGGTAAACTTATATAATTATTAATTCTCCGAGACCTCTGGAAAGCCGCTCTTCCAGGGGTTAAAAGAACATCTCAACCGGAGATAAGTGAACGATTGGTCAACTTTCTCTGACCAACCCGTTCATGACAAATTGGTGACAGCTTAAGGGATATTAGTTGATTTTTGTTCTCTGGGATAATATGACAAATTGGTGATAGCTTAAAAGATAATACCTACTTGATTTTTTTTTCTGTCTGGGATCGGATATTTTTTAAAAAGTTAATTTTTGATAGTTGAAATTTTGAGGATTTATAACATTGAAGTATTAGAGTTAAGTTTGAGAAAGAAACTGTTGAATTGGGAGACTTTTGGATGAATAGACCTTGTATTCTTTGTGTATGATTAATATTTTGGAATTTGAAATATTTTGAGCATATTGTTGTTTTTATCAGAGGTGAAAACATTTAATTTTGTTGAGGTGGAGGAGTGTGTCGGATTCTGATTTTTTTATATTTAGGTATGTTATTTAGGAAGTTGGAGAAAATCAGCTGTTGGGCCTGAATTATACTTAGTTAATTTATTTCGTTGAACGTTAATTTTCTAAATCTAGAAGTAGAAGTGAATAAATAATTTTCATAATTAATTAGAGATATTTGTTTTGAGACATTTTTTTATTGAAGTGATTTTTCTCACAAAATTATTTTTAAGTAAGTTTTGATCCATTTTCTAATTCTTCAAATTTGAAAAAGAGTTTCAAGTAGACATTGAAGTCAAGTTTGTGTTAGTTTTGGAATTTACAGTTTTCGGTGTTAAAAAGAAATTTTAGGGAATTTCAGGTAAAGGTCAGACAGTTATCAACGTGGGATACCAAATATATAAGGGTAAAGGTAAATTATTGTATTGGTTGTATTATTGTTATTAATTTTTGGGTATTCAAATTTAATTGAAAATGTCGATTACACCTCCTCTACCTGGTACTATTAATAGCGGAAATCCACCTGTGAATCCGGCAATAGTAAATATGCAATGTTATTCGCTAGGAATGATGTTGACTACCTTGGAAAATTTTTCAGGAAAAGAAGCTTTGAGATATTTTGATAAATTAGAACTAAGGGCAAAAATAGAAGGATGGAGTGAGGACGAAACCCTCACTCTATTGAAACTAAAATTAGTAGGCGAAGCATACAGCTATTTTCAATCAGATGTTACTTTAAATTTATTGACTTATGCAGAATTAAAATTGAGACTAACTGAAAAATTTATGTCGCAAAAATTACCGGGGGAATGTCAGTGGAATTTGAGTAGATGTATACAAAGACAAGATGAGGATGTATCTTCATTTTGTACCAGATTAAAAACTATTGGCGCAGAATTATTAACTGAAGATTTGATCGGAGCGACGAAAGAGGAAGAATTGGGTATAAGAAAGATAAATAGGAATTTGATTTTAAATCAGTTTAAAATGGGACTTCGAAAAGATATTATGAAAGAGGTTGGTATGTTTTTGTTACTAGAAAAAAATTTGGATTTAGAGAAAGCGGAAGAATTGGTAAAATTACATGAAATGAAAAATAGAATTATTCAGGGATACAGGTCATTCAATTCAAAAATATCGGTAATTGAATGTGAAATAACTTGCCAATTATGCGAGAAGAAAGGACATATTGCGAAAAATTGTAGGAATACTGGATTAAGTGGGGGAAAAAGAGGACAAAAAGTTGAGAATATTTGTTTTTCGTGTGGTCAATTAGGTCATTTCGCAAGAGAATGTAGGAATAATGCGAGAGCGATACATAAAACTCAAGGAGTGCGAAATATCGATAATCAGCCGGGGCGCTGGGTAACGGAATGTGCTAGGAATGATCGTGAGATAGAACCAGGAGGACGAAAAGATTTTGACATTGGGACGATACAAATCAATAGAGATTTTTCACGAAAAATAAATTTGCCATTCGAAAAGACGAAAAAGAATATAGAGATGAGAAAGGAAGTTGAATCGTGTAATCAGGGATTAAGTAATAAGGGATCATGGGGAAAATTTGAAGAGAATTGCGTAAATCGAGTTAGGTCGGAGAAACTAAGCGAGAAAGAGAAATTGCCGGTAAATACGTGTAATATGGATGTCGATACTCAGAACGGATTGCGTTCTCCAAAAATGCGGCTACCTAGAAGGGAATTTAGGGAACGTACGGTCCTGGTCATTCCAGAAGTACATTCGGCAGGAATGCATGACGTACCACATTTGATAAAATTAAGTATCAACGGAAAGATAGGTGTTTGTTTAATAGATACAGGGGCAGCGGTGTCTCTCGTAAAAAGAGGATTGATTTCAAGAGACGAGGCCAATGAATACGGTGTTGACTGTGATTTAACAAGCGTATCAGGTCATTATGTACGTACCTGGGGTACGGCGAATATTGCGGTGAGTCCAATAGGAGAAACATTGAGGATAGATTGGACGGTTATATTAGTGGATGATGAAACATTAGGGAACGTTGATATAATACTAGGTAGGGATTTTCTTAAGGAAAATCAAGCGCATATTAAGTATGAACACGAACCATCGGTAACTATGTGGGGTAGAGAGTTTAAATTTCTGAATAAAGATTTGAATGAAGGTATATATACAGGGGATAGATATACGGAGGAAAAGAAAGAGGAAATACGAGTTAATAAGGTGCGGAAAAGGGTAACTTTTAAGGATGATATTTTGGAAAAACTTAATGTTGATAGAAAGTTGACGAATAATAAGGATATAGGTACTCAGACGGAAAATTACGAGGAGAAAAGAAGTTTGGCGATGAGAGATATGGGTATTCAAGTGGAAAATATAGCGGAATTTGAAACAAAGGGTTTTTCAAAACGAGAAGAGATTAATCAGTCAGATAGTGATATTGAAGAAAAAAAGGTGTTTCCAAAGCGAAAACGAAAAAATCAATCAGATAGCGATGTTGAAGAATTATTGGCCGATGAAGCAACGGGGATGTTGAAAATAGATGAGAGAAAATTCCGCGGAAACGGAAAAATTTCGAAGCAAAATATTACAAGTACGAAATCTCGGGAATTAACTAAGCCAATAAAAAAGGTAAAATCTTACAGTGTTGAGAAATTTGACGAAAATACAGTGGTTCCTCAATTTGACGTAGGGGAATTAGTTTATTTGAAAAAAATGTCGGCGAAACAGGGTATATCAAAAAAGTTAACGGAACCTTGGGTAGGACCTTGTAGGATCGTGGAATTGCTTGGTCCGATGACCTATAGAATTAGGAAATGTGGGGGTAGAGAGGAACAAGTCGTTCATGTAGATAGGTTAAAATCGTATACCGCGAGAAATCGAGAGTTTGAGATAGATATAGAAGAATCCGACGGTTCGGAGAAATTAGATACGGACGGTAGCGAGACTGAATCTGATGATGAACGGACTAAGATACGAAAATTTTCGCCGATGAGGATGATCATGAGGTTGAATCAAGCGCAATTTGAAAATGAGGAAATAGAGGAGGAGGAAATCCCTCTACGTAGATCGACTAGAGTACGTCGTCCGCCGGATCGATGGAATTAGGACAAATGGAAAAGTGTACCGATGAATCCATTGAAATGTAGGTTAGTGATATTTTGGTAAATTTTCGACATTTTGGATAAGTAAGGTGATTTTTTTTTTTTTTAGGTTTGATGAATTATGGAAAATTTGTTTTTTTTTTGGAGATTTTTGATAATTGCGTAAAATGATTGATAATTGATAATATTGGTAAAATTTGATTAATTTTATTTCAGATTAGGGAACTTGGGAGGTATAGAGAAGTGAAATCAGAATAAGTTTTTTTTGGGATTTATGATAGTTTGATTCTCAAAATAGTTGAAGAGACATATAAGTAATTTGGGTATTATAAAATTATTTAAGGAATCAATTTATGGAATCAAGACACTTAAGGAGTAATGATGATTTTTTTTTCGTAGGTTTTGGAATTTCAATAAAAGTTTTGTATGAGGAAACATTGGTGGTTTTTTCATTTTAGGATTTTATTGAGATGATTCTGAATAGGAATATTTTGAGTTTAGGAAAAAGTTGACTCTAGGAAAAATGAATAAGGATTTTTTTAGTTTTGACAGTGAAAGGCTTGAAAAGACAATGAAGTAGATAAATAGTTTGATTTTGAACACAAAGAAAGAGGGAGAATAGGTATTTCGGATTATAACTACAGTTTCAGCTTTTGGGAAACATTGTACTTAAATCATTCTAGAATTATGCGGAACTCAGGATATTTAGTAAGAACTAGTAGAAGTGAGGTATATAGAGAGTTGCCAATTTTACGTTGATTTATTTTTTTTTTTAAATCCATTTTTATAAATAGTGAAGAGTTAATAAACTGTAGGTTAGGTGAAGTGTAGGCTGTTCGGGAGATAAGATAATTATTTTTTTGCAATTTTTGGATGATATTAAACCGAGTTTGCTTTCAATTTCGAAATTTTAATCGGGTAACGTGGGACACAGGTCCCTCAGGGAATTGAGTCGACCCTGCCCAACGTGAGATTCTAGTGGCTCCTTCTTCCAAGGAAGCCACTCTACCGGATATAGGCTCCCATTTTGGGATATGGATGTTTTATTTTTCTTTTAGAAAAAAAAAGATTTTTTTTTTTGGTTATATTCAACAGTTTATTTTGAAAATGAGTATCACATATTTGGAACGACGGCGACGACAGAATAAAGTAAAGCGTATTTATAGTGTAACCTTTTCTTTGAGATAAGAAGTAAATGAGTATTAAATATTTTGAACAACGACAGAATAAAGTAAGGCGGATTTATAGCGTAATATTTCTATGGAATAATAAGTAAATGGATATTAAAAATTTGGAATGACGATAGAATAAAGTAAGAAGAATGAATTGATTATATTAGATTTGAGGATAATGAGACTTTTTAAAATTTTGATGAGAAATTTAAAATGAAAAATAATATGAGAGACATATATATATATAAAAGTAAGGGATATCGGATTTTTGATGAATATACTGGATTTGACTTAAATACTATTGATTGTGACATCGTCTTGCATGAAAAAGGATGATGGGGTCTTTTTGAACCTTTTCGACCTGAAGAAAAAGTTTCCATGCCCTGATTCTTGTGTCTTTGGTCTCGGACACAAGATGACTTGAATTGGTCTTAACCATGCTTTATATTTTTCGGCTTAGAGGCAACAAATTGCTCAAAATGATAATAAAGTACGCATATACTTTGTATATGCGTACAGAAATTTTCAAATTTGGAGATTTTGAGCGCTATAGAGTGGGCATGTTCGGGCTTCGGCTGGGTGATGATAGTTGTCGTTGAGATGACATCCTCACCCCTCTTCTATTACCGATTAGTTTATAGAAGTGGCCTTCAGCAGCCGAACGCTCTTTAAGTTTTTATGATAATGATAAGATTATTATCAAACAATTTCCTCAGATGATTGAGATGAAGAGTAGAAGAGAGTAACTGTTTAAAGATTTTTAATGATTTGTTCAATGCAATAGTTTTTTTTATTTGGAAATCAGAATAGATAATTTGAGACAATATAAAGGAGACATTCAACCCAAGGGTTTGACAGTAAAATATATGGAATTATTTTATTTTTGGTAAATTCAATGAACGTTTATGGTGGTTATGTTCATATAATTAGTTGGTTTGAGTTTTTTTTTTATTTTTTTTGATTGATTACGAAATTTTAAGAGATTTAATGATATCTAGTTAGAGCGAAATAATGCACAGATTTTTTTTTGTTTTGTAATATTTTATGGAAAATTGCAAATTCAAGAGTCTACAACCAAGGAAGGAAGTATCTTCAGGAATATGGATGGATCAAATCCTAGTTAACGGAATAACCTTACTTCCAATTATGTGTATTGATGTCCAAAACTGAGATGCTATCATGACGTCAGACAATACAGATCAATGTGGATTACATCTGAATATTACCTGAGAAGTGACGATCACCTTTTCGATAAACTGGTTAGAGAGTTGATCAATCAATGGGCTTTAGATAAAGAGGAGCTTTAGAGAAAAGCTGAGAAGAAGACGAGGAAGAAGATATGTTGACTGAAGAAGATTATATAAATGGAGGAAGAAGAAGATGGGATTACAATGGAACTGAGGATAAAGAAGATGCTCAGAGAATCCTGAATCTTGAAACCAAGATGTAAATGGTAGAAAAATGCTGAATGAGTAGCAGCATAGTAGATGTCGTTGGACGACGAGTATGTTTGATTTGGGAGAAATGGCTCCCTCAACGATAGTCGAGTATTCATGAATGGACTTATGGTATTCGTGATTAAATATGGCCTTGGAATTATATGACCGACAGTCCTTATATGAAAGTTTTTATGGAAAAATAAAGCTAGCCAGTCTATGAAGTATAAGTCCTATGAGAGAAATGAATCGTCATCAAGCAGAAGAAGAGCAGATTACCAGAACTATGATGGATGTCGAAGTAAAAGGTTATTTCCGTGACGAAGATGAGATCCATGGAAGAAATACAGTACCATTTCACCAGACAATCCTATGAAGCAGTATAATGGAAGCAGAAAGTGCCGCGATAGTGAAATTTTGAAATCCCGAAAAGTGAACAAACTCCATGCTGGAGTTAGTGAAGTGCATAGAAGGAAAATATTTTGAATTGATTTGATTGTTTTGATTTTTTTTGTTTTATTACATATTAGGATTTGGATTTTATCTTTTTCATTTTATTTGAGTAAATAATATTTGATATGAATTATTGAATAATGTCGGAAAACATACCACCATAGACTTTAAGACCATAGAGTAGGTAGAAATGAGATAGTTTTTTTTTTTTTTTTTTTGGATTAGCTTTTGAAAAGTTTAGTTAATAGGTTATGTTATTATTTTGTATCTGGTAGTAAGCAGTTTGAAATTTGATGATGAGTTTTAAGTTTGAGAATGAAATATTTTAAATTAGTGACCCAGTCTCATTTTTGATATAGGATATATTTTTGATTTTGTGATAACTGGAGAGGAAGGACTACTTCGTTAATAAAGATTAAAGTAAGGGAAAAGTTATGGCATCCGATGCCACAACTTTTTCGGATAAGGGAGTGATGTAGTAAATCGGAAATTTGGAATTTATTGAAATTATTGTAGAAAATCGAAAATTTAGGAATTATTGAAACTATTGCAATTATTGGAATTATTATTCAGAACGATGGACGTTAAATTCAGAAGAGCGGTCGAGACTTGTGTGTAAATCGATCTTATCTTAGAAGCTGCATATATTCTTTATCGATTATTGCTTTTCATTACTTATCGTCTCACTGCGTTGGTGAAATCGATATATTTTTCACGGATAAGAAGAATATATTTAGATACGGGGAAATCTTGGCTTATCTAAGTTCAGTAAATGCGTTTTGGTCACATATGACTCTGCAGAAAATCCGTCAGGCTGTAGGCAAATTCGAAGTATGGTTCTTGCTGAGACTGCATAAAAATCTAGTTTGAACTGAGGTTGAAGGTCTGTTGACAAAAAATGAAGAAGGAATGATGAGGCTTGAGTTTTTAGTCAGTATCGCTTAGGGTCTTTTATTGAGAAAGGTTGAGAATTAGAACGTCGGTCGCGAAACCGGACTTAGAGCCAAGCAATTTCTTTTCAATATCAGAATAATATTTAATAAGGATAAGTTGAATAGACGGTTAATTGGTATATGTTTTCGAGATTTTCAGTATTTCAGGAAAAGGGATTGTTTTGGCTCTGAGAAAGGAAGAAGTAGGTCAGAAATAGAAAACTAGGGATTATTTTTTTTTTCTGGGATAAAGTTTAGAAGTTGTTTTGAAATAAATTAGGTTAGATCGGAGTTCGCGGATCGGGAGTGAAGTGTTATATAAGGAATTACACGTTTTCGAGTGAACAGTTTGAAAAAGAATTAAAACTAGGTTTAGGCAGGGCCTAAAATACTTACCTAGCATCGTGGAATAAGGGCAAGTTTTTGGCTATTTACTTTTTGGTTTATTTGTTGATGTTTGAATGTTTTTTTTAATGAAAATAAGTTTATTTGAGTAGTCCTGATTCTCCCAGATTCAAAGTTGATATATTGTTTCGTTTGTTTGAATAACAGATTATTTGAGACATTTTTTGTTTTATAAAATTTTGGCCGTTGAGTCAACATTTCAAGGGATATTGTAACTTTGGTTATTTTTATTTTGCTTTATTATATTTAATTTAAAATTTAAATCGATTTTCATTGACCCAATAAACTAATCCAGCCCCTAGAGAAGAAAATTCAACTAATAAGACCTGTCCATTGAAGCGACAGGCCGGACTTACGTATAAAATCTTTGGTAAACTTATATAATTATTAATTCTCCGAGACCTCTGGAAAGCCGCTCTTCCAGGGGTTAAAAGAACATCTCAACCGGAGATAAGTGAACGATTGGTCAACTTTCTCTGACCAACCCGTTCATGACATGATCGAGAACAACTGATTTCAGAATGGAGCCAATAGGTACATTCAAAATCTGATAATCTCATATTTTTTTATTCCTGCTGGGAAAAAACATCTGTATTGAAGAAAAACGTTGAAAGTGGATAACATATGCATGCATAATTCTGATAAAAATAATTATCATTGAGAACACCTCCAGTTGTAGAATAAATTTGAGATTTCCATAATGTGCGTTAATTTTTTTGCGCAGTGTATTATACAATTCGCGGTTGTTTTTCTCTATGCAGTTACTGATTAAATGAAAAATCATAAGAAAATTAAATGACGCGTTTTTTATGGGTTATAAATAAAGTTCACCATCAAGGTTATGGCGTTGATGGTATGATATTTACCTTTGGAATCGAATAACTATCGATAACCGTGTTTTCTAATGTTCTTCTGGGGCCTATAATTGGTGTTATAAGAAAAAATCTCATGACCTCCAATATGACAGCTTCTGCAAAGGGTACCCTGAAATTGAAGTAATTTGATCAAGAAAATATGCAATACTTAATTATATAATTCTAATTATTAATTAATTGATTCCAGTATCATCTTTAAATCTTGCTCAGTCTCAAGCTGTATTGCAAATGATAATTTCAAGTTTCGTGCGAAATTTCAAGCTGATCATATTGTCGGAATCATAGAAGTCAAGAAGAATATTGGAAAAGAAATAAAATCCTATCGTGTTAATAAAAGTCATCAAAATAATAGAAAATTCATGCAGAAAAAATATAGGAGGCAAGCACTTAAGCAATATTTTGGAAGACTTCAAAATAAGTAAAAAATTTCATATAAACATGGGTCTACAAATGAACGTTTTTAGCATATTTTCGGTTCTTAAATTAACTATGCGAACAAGCGTCATCAAATACCTAAGTTATTCGATTCATTTTCTTTTTTCAGATGTCTTGTTTATTGAACTTATGTCAAATTGAAATGTTTTTCAGTCAGTTCATCAAAAAAAAATTACAGCTGGCATCAAACATTTGGTTGTCATATGACATTTACATACTTTTATTGAGTATTTTACATCCGATTAGTAGTACTCTAATCGGATGTTAAATACTCAATAAAAGTTAAGAAGAAGTCAAAAATAAATTCAGTATCTTCTGTAATTCATCGTATTTGTTGCGCTACTGGTTAATATTTTGAAAACCGAAAATCGTTCATATCTCCAAAATAAATATGAATTTGGAACTTTTCACTTATTTTGAGGTAAAAAATCATGAAAAATAATGAAATTATGCAGATGACGCACTCACCTCCACTTTTGAGAATAGTCAATCGGAACATTTTTGTCGAAAGCATCGTCTAATTGCTTTTGTAACTTCTCCTGAAGTTCGGGTCTTAGTATCATCATCATCAGAGCAAAATCCAGAGTGGTACTAGTAGTTTGAGATCCAGCAATAAATAAATCTAACAAAACAATGACTAGTTTTTCATCTGAAAAAAAAGAATTGAATATTAAAGATGCCTAGAATGTGAAATATAATGAGACCTTTTAAATCAAACTGCTCTATACTTTTTCTGTGCTATGATTAAATCTATAGATTTTTAAGAAAAATGTGAATTGAAGCATTGAGAAAAGTAGGTGCTTTTCCTTCTTGAAACTCGGCATTCAAAATAAGGCTGATCATTTTACATAATCATGTAAAATGATCATTATCATGTAAAATGATCACTCGAACAAACTGAATTCCAACCTAATCAGATCTTTTATCACGAAAATATTGGGTAGTTTTTTCGATGTTTTGCTTCCATCGTTCTGTTTTGGTGATGCGGTTCACACCAAAGTTCGTATCAACTTTGAAATTATTCTTGAATACTCTCTACTTCTATAGTCACGCGATCAACGCAAAATTTTACATGAAGCTTCAATTTTCATTATAATGGGTGTTTTATTGAGAGCTTGAGAACTTAATAATATATGACAGAAATATTTTCAAATTTGATTTCTGGTATATGTCCATTCGATCAGTGCAATATCCAATTTCAGTAACAAAATTAAAGTGGATGGAAAACTTCATAAACAGTACACAATTCGGTCATCGCAGGGGCGCCAGAATGGAAATGAATGGGTAGCAAAGTTTGACTGATACGCGACAAACCACATGATGGTAATCCCCCTTAATTTAATCGCGGCACTCGATATTCGAATCTACCCTTTAGGGTTGGTTCAGGAAATTGGAGGACGGATTCCTCATCAGAGTTGAACCTTATTATTTGAGAGCAAAATTCGAAAATAACAGTCATTGTGACGAAAGATGAGATGAGTTTTCCCTTTACCTACCTGTGAAGTGAGCATTCCCTTTTTTAATTTCTTTTATGTACATATTGATTAAATCTTCATCGTTATCCTCATCGTAAGTTTTGTAATGTTCCTCGATAGTTTCCATAAACAACGTGTACAATTCCTTATTCAGTTTACAGATCATTTCATATCCAATTTTTTTCGGTGCGATAAATCTGAGCCAAGGTAGAGCGTTCATGATCCCTCCTGCTAAGTCAAAAACTTTCGATCTTGCACCTAAAATTGCTATCAGTTTCTCTATTCGACAATCATTCACATCGAATCTGGATCCAGTTGTTAAACTCCAGAAGATATTGATCACGCACGGTGCTAGCAGTGTCTTAATGGCAGTGTTATTATTAGGTAAAATCTTAAGAAGATTTGCAACTTCATATTTGACTAGATTCGACATTATTTCTTTGCCTAACCCAAGAGTTTTTAGATGCTTAACAACAAATTGTCTTTGAATACTCCATTCTTCTCCGTCGGTACCAGTTATTCCTGCAATGTGAAATATAACTCTCTCTTTATTATTTCCAGTAAATATATTCTAGAAAATTTTCGAGGATAAGAGTTTTTTGTCAGTGCTTTTATAAGAAACTATTGAAGCTATTCACACAGGAGTAATGTGTATGAAACACCTGAGTTGTTTTGGTATAGGCTAATAAACATTTTTCTATAAGAAAACTGTATTTTTGAACTTGTTAGGTCGAAATAATGTATTTTAATTCAATAATATTCATGCTATTGATTTAATTTTTGCGAAAAATGAGGTTGTTTCACATTCAATCAACATAACAATGGATATTGAATGACAGTTATTCTATTTCCACTTTTAATTATTTAATATAACAATTGTTCCGCTACAAAGTAGCTTCTTAAGATAATTTATATTTTTGAATAATTAACATTTTTGAGTGAACTTGGGAATTCCCGCAATATAAAGGAATAGAACTAATCAGAGGGGCACTACAGGGATATCGAAAACCGTTAGGAATACAGAGAAAATCTCGATTTTTAGTTTTTTCGAGATATCTCTGGAACCATTGGAGATATTTTGGATCTGTTCACACCAACACACTAATCCCTAAATAACGCAACTTCGATATCCCTGTAGTGCCCCCTCTATTATTATTATTATTTGAACTGGGGTCGTTGTGGCTGGGCAAGCCTTCCGGTAACTGTGACCATGTAGATTTTTGTTCTCTACCCTACTCATTCATGGAAACCCAAGGAGGTTCTCAATGGCGTTGATAAAACTGACAACTTCCTTAGGGGCCTTGGTCGTTATCTCTCGGGTATCCAGGACCGGCTTCTCCATATGAACGGTTCTTAGGCCTACTAGCTCTGGACACTTGCATACCATGTGTTCAGCTGTTTCTGCTTCTGATCTGCTGACTTTCCCATACGGTAGAAATTATGTTTGTACTGACAGTCCCCATCAGCAATCCCACCCATAGCTCGGCTCGCGACAGCTTCAAGAGCTTTCTGGCGTAGGTAGGTGAAATCATCATGAATTTTTTGGCCTGAATAAGTCCAGGAGTATTAGTCCAGTGGGTTATCCTGTTATTCAACTCCCATTGCTGGAGCGCTGCAGTATATTGGTCTTGTTTAGCTCACAGAAAGGCTCAGGTCCAGCAGGGGTTGACCTTAATGTACTTTTTGCAAGTTCATCGGCTTTTTCGTTTCCTTCAATACCACAGTACGCATAGTAGAGTCACTTAATTACCTCTGGCCAGTTGCCTTATGGTGTTACGGCACTCCCAGGTCAACAGAGACCCCTGGCAGTACGATTCCAGGGGTCTATTGCCCCTCTAAATAGTCTAATCCTGTATATTGCGGGAATTCCCAAGTTCACTTAAAAATGGTAGTTATTCAAAAATGTAAATTATCTGAAGAAGCTATTGTGTAGCGAAACAATTTTTATATTTTGAATAATTGAAAGTGGAAATAGAATAAGTGCCATTTAATTTCTATAAAAATGAATTTCCTTCTAATGGAGACCGAATCAATACAATATTTGAAACATAAAAATTAAGTAGAGTAAGACATACATTTCTCATTTTAACGTCAATAATACTAACCTATTCTTTTTCCCATAGATCTTAATCTTATGAAAAAGTTATCTGGTCTTCCTTCAAATACGTCTTCTTTCAATACTTGTTTTGCCAAAGGATAGCTACTCACAATCACCGTTAGTTCATTTCCAAATTTCAATCCTAATACTTTCGTGTTAAACTTTTCATGCAAATGGTTGAAAGCTAAATATTGAAACTGGAACTTGTTGCATAATTTTTTCATGATGTGAAGGTGGCCAATGATTGGTAAAAACGGTGGACCTGAAAAAGTCGAATTATTACTAGATATCTCAAAATTTATGTCACTTATGAGATGATAATGTTTTAAACAGAAAATAATATTTGATCATTCACCTCATAGATCATCGATCATTGATAAATAGTAGATGTCATATTCATCATAAGTTTCATGAGGATAGTAGTGAAAAAATCTATTGAATATGTTAAACAGCCTGTTTAACATATTCAATAGATTTTTTCACTACTATCCTCATGTAACTTATGATGAATATGACAGGCATTTATGTGTTTTATAGATCTACTGAAGCTTTTGATAGATTGAGACTGGATGAGGAATTTCATACAATGGAAAGCAAATGTATTCCAAACAATCTAATACATATAAGAAGTTAAACATTTAATTTCAAACATAACACGAATCTCAGTAAGCGGCAACCTATTCAGAGATGTATAGCGTTAGGTCAGGGAAACAAGGGAACTCAACTTCCATTGCTGTTCAACCTATAGTCCAGTCAATATGTGTTTTCACAGGAAAGTTTTGGGGTAGTTTTAATTTCTTCAATTTAATATGTTTTTTGAGGCCCTGAATCCGAATATTAGGATTACTACCAAAATTTCTTGACGAATCATTGGGAAAAATGCAAGAAAGACTATTTGCATATAACTCGGAAAATAAAAATTTTTCCTATAAATTCCTCCCATTAAATTTTTTGTCCGATAAAACGTTCTGGCTCAAACGATAGTTGAAAATCTGTCTCTGCAAAAACCCACTTTTTGGGGTAGTGGGACTAATTTGTCCCAATAGCTCAAATTTTACCACCAGTTTCACTATTGCCGGCCGAGAAGGAGCTTCAGTTTTGCCAACTGTGACTGCAAAAATTTTTCTCTATTTTTGTAGTGAACTTCAACAATGTCAATGTTTCGTTCCATGTTTAGTAAATACTTATTTTTAACTTCTCAAATGTCAAAACATGACTGCTTCAATAGTGACAGCTGCCCAGATAGTTGGAAGATACTTTAGCAGAAAACGGAGACCTCATAAATAAGCAATTGAAATAATTGAATAATGAAAATAGGGAAATAAATGAATATTGAAAAGACCAAATCAATTAATTAGCAAGTAGCCTTTAAGATGCAAATTATTAGTGGACGATTAACTCGTAGATCAGGTTATGATAGAAAAAGAGCAGATAGAAGCAACTAAAAAAAGCGAATAGAATTTCAGGATTTTTAGCGGATGTAATATGGAACATGGAATATAGATAGAAGGAATGGATAGTAAACATTTGTGCTCGATCCCGAATACAAGTGAGATGGAAGTTCAGTATCACCAATCACAATCGAGCTAGCCGATAGGCGCTAGCACGCATAGGCGTGCAGAATCCTGATTTGATTGTTGAATCATTTTTTCATAACTTATAGCACAAGCTAAATTATTCAACTGAAAAAAAACATTGACCTTTCTGAAGCTCTAAAGAATTTTCATAAATAAATCAAGTTGTAAACTATTTTTGTGATTAAATTATGTTACGCTACTGCTATAGTGTCCCGTCAGACAAGGAACGACGAATGTTGGAATCAAAACAAATGCATAAGTTAAAAGGTGATTTCCGTTCCTCTTATTAATGTTTTAAGGGAACAACAAATATTTGAGTATGGCAGTAAGAGTTTACAAAACCTATACTACACCGATTATGACATATGCAAAAGAGATGAAAGCTATAACAGTAAAATGATTTAAATCAAAAGAACTGCCGAAATGAGAACACAAATGAACACAGATAGATTTCGAACCTATTGTGGGAATTGCGTGTATCTCGAGAGTAAAAATTATCATATAAACTATTGTATCATCAAGGGTGTAGAAATAGGGGGTTACAGGGGATAATTATCTCCCCCCCCTTAAGATTCCCAAAATATAAAATTCTCTCGAAGACGAAGAACGGAAGCTATAACTGTAAAATTATTTAAATCAAAAGAACTGCCGAAATGAAAATGCTTAGAACAATATCAGGATAAACGATAGACACCGAAAGATCGTATGCGTAACTTGAAAATACGCGAAGAATATGGAGTACACGATATCCTATAAGGTGGGGACGAACGTGAAGAAGAGCCTGGAACAAACATGTGGGAAGATTGTCCTATAATAGGATAGCGAGAATAAAACGGAATGGCATCTCGTAAACCAGAAGACCTATGGGTACTAGACGACCTAATAGATGGAGATCTAATAAAATGAATGATTGAGTTGGGACAAACAGGTTGATAACCAGGATAACCTCTAACTAGAGGAAGAAGAAGAACGGCTATGTCCTTTAAAGTACGATTTAAGGAAATTTGGAATTAATCGACGTTTAAATCATTAAGTTTAGGTGCAACTGGCCATAAATATACACGCAAAATATCATCCCGAACGGATCTGTTGTCACGGAAATATTGATGGATATTCATTATCTTCTTTTTTATTGAATTTTCTATGATTCTGATCAGCTTGAACACCCAAAATCTCAACGCAAATATTGGGTAATTTTTTTGGATATACTTCTTGACTTAATGTTCTGTTTTTTATATTTAAATGCAAATTCTTATCTCTATCGAATCTTCACAGTTTTATGTAAAATGATATTTCGAACGACCATATTTACGGGACATTTTGCCGGGGCGCCACATCGTAGGGGTGCAGTCAGTTACCAGTGGCGTATCTAGGGCGTGGCGAAGGTGGCACTTGCACGGCTGCAAGGTTCGTAGAGCCGCCCAAAAATATCAAAAGAAAAAAATATTGGAGCACCAGGCTATACAAAAAATGAAAAAACGGGTAAGTGTATACCGATGACAAATGCAAAAATGACAGGTGGTAAAACAAGTGGCGACGCCGACAAAGCGGGTAGATAAAGGTAAATACTAAACCTCGGACATGACATGCTCGTAGTGCAATAAAAGTACTAATATTGAAAGCGATAATAAACTCATAAATCGGAAAAGGGTCCGATTTTTTACTGCCGTATCGATTTCAAAAGAGAGTAAAATGATAATTCATTAATTTTATGAAGAAATTTTCGTTCTTCGTCTTTGCGAATTCTGAAATTTTATATTTTGGAAATCCTGGGGGGTTGATTCCCTCAGTATTTCTACGCCCTCGGGGCAATAGAAAATGCAGTATTAAGGAAAGTTTAATTGACTTCATCAATACTCGCGAAAAAACAGGTGAAGGACTTGCAAAAGAGTAGAAAAATTTATCGCCGGTGGTTTGGATATTGAAAATGTAAGAGGGCAGTCTTATTTTAATGGGGCTAATATGGCTGGAAAATACAAGGGTGCACAAGGAATGATTATGTGTTTAAGGACCGAACCCTCAAAAAACAGAATTGAATTGAAAATACTTCGGATTCCAATAATTCTAGCCTGTTGTCTACTACCTAAAATTGGAATGAATTGATTTATCAATTCAAAAGATTATAAAATCAATGGTTACGATCTGTTTACAATATTTTAATATTACTGTGAGAGGATATGCATTGAACATCGACTTTTTGGATTTCACTCCTCTTGAGCGTATATAGTAAAAAATTCAGTGAAATTAAATATTTTTTTCATTTTTGAATCGACTGTATAGGATGGTATGCAGCCTTCATTGGATATACATCTCTACATATTTCAAGCTCTACCTATAATCTGTGATATCCTTTACCAAAACGTGGATATAGTAAGTAGTACCTGATAGTTCTTTCATATTCTCACAAAATTCAATCTGCTGAATGTGTAAGCAAACACTCAAAATATGTCAAAGTAACTCAGAACTCACCTGGAGGATAGTTTTCCGGTTTTCTGATCTGATTCAACAGGTAGACCATTAGGGTAATAATGGAAACCAAGATAAGAAAAATCATTTTTACAAAAAGAACTTTTTCACAGAAATCTTGAACAAACTAATCACACGAGAAAACAATGTCCATTCTCTATATCTTGGTGTCAAACCAGTTTCTGCCAAAGTTAAATATACCCATTGTATTGAATCGCTCGTGTTATACTCGATAGTCCGATTGGATGTGATTGAGAAGCATTTTCGATCGACATAGATTGAATATTTGAATAATCAATTCTACTATTTGAATAGAACATCAAAGGGGATCACACAAGAGCGGATATATTCGATATATATTGAGACGGAAATGAAATAGATGCAACTTCTAGTATTTCACTTGAGGAGTTATCTTAAATTATGTTGATAGTAAATATTTATGATAAGAGCCATTACAAAAAGATATGGCATTGCAAGCAATGGAATTTTGTGCTTCAAAAGTTTGTTTTCCTAGCAATGATACTAAAATCCTGCTCGACATTATTCACGTATAACTTACTGCTAAAAAGTAGAATCATAAAAATCATATCTGAGTTTCACTGCCTAAACTTAAATTAAAACTAAACTTAAATTCATTTTAGTTTAGTTTTAGTTTCAACTAAAGCAGAGAATTGTAAGCAATATAAAATTATTCAACGCGAAACTACTTCTGCATATGTAATTAGAATTTTCGGGAATCTTGGCCGTTGTTGATTTATTCTTGTCATCATTCTCCCGAACACAGACAGATTTGGAACCTATTCCAAATCGAAAATCGCCAGCAAAAAATCGGACGCTTTTACGGTTTATGAGTTTATTATCGCTTTCAAGATTATTACTTTTATTGCAGTACGAGGTCGTCTATGCCCGGAGTTTATTATTTTCTTTCATCTACCCGCTTTGTCGGCGTCCCCCTTGTTTTGCCATCTGTGATTTTTGCATTTGTCATTGGTACCTATACACTTACCCGGTGTTTTCGGTTTTTTGTATAATTTTCATCACAAAATTTTAATACTGCAATTATCAAAGAAATGAACTGAGTTATTCCCATCGAAAAATTGTCTGTGCTGTGTTTCATTCAAATTGCAATAATTGTGAATACATCAGTTCTGAACTGACTTTAAAGGATGTTCGTGAATCGGAGGTGCAAACGAAAATGACATATTCCTCGAATAATTTCAAGAAATTAAGTCCAATAAAATGGATCCGCAAACGATTTGTTCGTGAGATAGAGATGTTAAAGTTCAAGTTTTTTTTCATAGAAACTTACCTTCACAAGATATTCGATTCGAATTTGGTATAGATATAAAGTTTTCATCCTGTGATATGCTAATTTTAAAAGCAAATCTACAAGGTGATATTTTTTCTGGAAGAGTGTCCGCTTCTTTTCACCAGAACTTTTTTTTGGTAAATCACTGATAGTTGAGAAAATTGTATAAGAAAATCTGGTCCAATTCTACACTATTTGGTTTCTTGTCGGATCTTGTAAAACAATTCTTCAATAATCCTCAGAAAAATTATTATTATTAATCCAGTATCAACATAGGTATATGAGATTCAGTTTTGGTTATTTTTTTGCCACCTTCTCTGAATCCATTCTTGAAACGTCTGCGAACAACTTTAAGATAACGCATTCTACCGGTACCAGTAGTCTTTTACTCGGTCTTTTATCTCCTTTTAGCTTTGATTGACCACTTATATGATCGCATTTTTGCTACTGAGATGAATAAAATTAATTTAAAGTTTTGGTACTTATTTACTCAATCTGTAGAGAAGATTAATAAAGATTCGATAAACTGTTGTAATCAGCATCACAAAAAATTAGGACTACAAGAAACACCCTCTCTCTCGAAAACAAAGCGTTTACGGGCCCATGTATAGGACATTTTATTCTTAGAATTATTCAAGGAATCTCTTATTGTTATTTGTACCTCCAATTTAGGAATACCCTGTAAAAGGTATGAGCAATTGAATCGGTTATTAAAAAAAATGCTATTATTTCGAGTAATATTTATTCAAATTTCGTTATCAAACTTTTCTTTCTCACATTACATATATGAGTAAACGTTGTCGTAAAACATTTTTTTCGAATACCCCCACCAAGAAAAAAATAATCTACGCCCTTGTGTACCATATAAAATCTAGAACATTTTTTGGACTTTAATATGCGTAGGTATGTGGAAGGGATATTATGTATATATGTATATTATTTATTATTCTCATGTAGAACGTTTATCCAGAAGATAAATTTTATTTGAAAGGAGCAAACAGGCGAACACCCCTATAAGTAAACGTCTGCTCGTATTATGTTTATTATTATAAAATATTGTAGGTACATTTTTATTGATTCGTTAATTATATATGTTTTTCGCCCAAAAACTATATAATAATTAATATTATAATATAGCTTCGATATGATAATAAATGCATACATTTTTGGTTTAACCTTCTGTAATTATTCGAAGAGGAGAAAAGGTCAAAAGAGCATTAATGCTTGCATAACTGACAGAAGAGTGATTAGAAATAACAATTTTTGCAATATACAATCAAAAATTTTTTTTATCGGCAATTGCCCAAAAAATATTTTAGGTAGCAATTGGGTTGAACCCGAACGTGATAGTTATTACATGTTTTTTTTTAAATTTACGAGTTGAGATATGCAGCAATATAAAAGAAATTATTAAACAATAATATTAAATTGCATAGTGCTTTGAGAACTGATCAGTAGATAAAATCATGTCATATATCACCCTGTAAATAAAATACTTTCTCGGCTGAATCCCATTCCATTAATTTAGCGTAGTTAGAGAACTCTTTGTCTTACGAAACTGTTTATTCAATGTTGAAAACACCATTAATCATATTTAAGTATGATATCATTATATTATTGCAGAAATAAGCGAGCGAAATAGCTGTGTAATGATCTTAATTTTATGAACCAATTGAGTATTGCAATCAATATTATTACAGTTGGACTAGAGCTAGTTTTGATTTCAAGAGATGATAAGACAGATTTTAAATATTTAAAAATTCTGATAAAATTGAAAGATTGATACGTTTACATTTTATAAATGGAAATTGGGGTAAAACCAAATAGGAAAAAAAGGTTATGTATTTTACTTCATCTTCATCTTGGTCATCATCATTACTCGACAATTTTGATAAATAGATATAACTTATTTTAGAATTATGGTCTCTAAGTTGTTTCTTTAAGAAATAATAAATTGAAAATTTATATATATTTATTTACTGAAATTTTCTAAATTTTTGCTTCAAAATGAGTACTTTGAACATTTTCTCATATTTATAAAATATGCCTCAAAGTTCTTTCTTAACAATATTGATATATAGAATTGGCACATTCCGAGCTTTCTTCTATGATTTTCTTGATTTTTCACCTGAAGTTTCGCTTACTATTACGGTAAGCATCTTTAGAGGTCTCTAGATAGTTGAACTACTCGACGCTGGATTTCTCCAATCCAAATTGAATGTCGATTGAAATTTGAACTTCTCTTTTGCAAATACCAATATACCAATAAAAAAGGTTGGTGTAACTAATAGTAGTATAGACACAGTCTCTGTGTCAGTCGATTTTTGGCTTAACACGCACTTTCTAGGAAGTACCATTTTCGGCCTCTTGTGTCTTCTCGGAGCTTTTTCATCGTTAATATAACATTCTTGCCAATATCTCGTCCACTCCTAAAAAACATCATCGAATCTCTACCCCCTCCAAGTGACAGGTTCTAGCAAAACGAGCAACACGAAAAGAGAAGCAGAGCAGCCAGCCAGCCTGCCGGCTGGATCCACTATGGGGAAGGTAAAGGCTCGGGTAAAGGCGCAAAACCAGCCAGACAGGGGCCATAAAGGTAGGTGAAAACTATTGACAGGTCTAGAAGAACGAGACACAAGAGGCCGAGAGCCTATTGGCAATATGGCAATATTTATAAAACTCCCCTCTTATAACTTCCCGGCACGAACTCAGGTGAATAATATGCTGTGAGGACATAGGATTTGCGTAGTCGTGCTTATACGCAGAGATCTCAAGACCCTTGGGTCGAGACCAGGGTCAAGAGGAGTCTCCTTGTGGAAGATTAAGTTCAAAGGGAGGTGACCTGCCGACAAAGTCCCTGCGAGGAACTACCTCAAGGATAAGTTCTGTGATCAGAGCTATGAGGGAAACCACGGAACGAGGGAGCTCATAGGTGGGTAGTTGTCTTACGCTTTTAAGGCTAATGGATGGCTCTACCACCAGAAACGAATTGCGTTTGCCCTATCTCACACTCCCTAGGAGAGGACAGCTTCCCACAAAGACGGGCATTGCACCGTAGGGTACCAAACTCTTGGTGAACCGACTGCACTGAGGCTGAACGCGTAAGAGAAACCTTTTTCTACGGGTTCGGTGTAGGTGTAATGGAGGTTTTTAGTCAGTATGCCCTTAACGTAAGCCCCACACTACCCAATAGGTGCCGACAGGAGCTTCATACTTGTCGAGATTGGCTTGGTGTCCATAAAGTGGATTTCCCTCCATTAAAAAAAGGTTAGGTTGGGGTGAAAGTACCCTCTTTGATGAATGTTGATTGTGTCCGGATGCGTTATTTATATTTTCTCAAACAGTTTTCGTGCGATCTTCCGCTAGTAACCAAGTGCTATGAATTATAAGCGTTTCTTCTTTCTTCTCTTATTGAAAATTTGCATATTTCGATGGCTTCTATATTCGTTCGCTTTATATCTAGGATAATTTCTTTATTCAAAGATAAGATGCTGTGTCCGTCGGTGAGAACATGTTCGGCAAGTGCGGACTTGTCCGTTTAGTTTCATCGTTTAAAAGTTCGTGATCCTTGGCTCTGCGTCTCTTTGTAGGCCTAATGTAATTTTTTCTACAACCACGAGTCATCCTTCTTTGGAAATCAGTTCATCTTTAGTAGTTATCCCAGTTTTTGGTGTTTTTTTTTTGTATTTTTGCCATTTCTCTGGAATATGTACGCAAAAAATGTTGTGACTAACTGAATCTGCCATAATAGTATACAAACCTTTGAACCGCAGAAACAGGAATGTGTGAGAGGTTATGAGTTGCTCCCTTCCACGGGCTCTGATGGTTTTCCCCAGTACAGGATATCTTTTGCCTTATTTTTGATCGGGTCGTATTAATTTTTCCTGCAATAATATCTGAAGACCATAGTACCTACTCATGAAAATTGAGTGTTATCATTATCTTGCAACTAATTATATCCATGAGCCATCGTACCTCTACCTTTCCCAATAGATGGAAGAGAGCTCATATCATTCCGATATTTAAAAAAGGCGATTCATCTCTTGTAGAAAACTACCGACCTATTTCTGTGCTGCCAAATTTCGCCAAGGTTTACGAGGAGATATTATATTCATCTATTTACCATCATGTTAAGCCACATTTGTCCTCAAGGCAGCATGGTTTCATACGAGGTAGGTCAACAGTAACTAACTTGGCCACATTAACGCAAGATCTTGCAGAGTCTCTTGATGACGGAGGTCAGATAGATGTCATCTATACAGATTTTTCACGTGCTTTGGATACTATAGATCACCTATTGCTTTTGAGAAAACTTGGATCATTTGGCTTAGCTCCTTCTTTTCTGTTTCTAATGCGTTCTTATCTGAAGGAGAGGATGGATTACGTATTTTATAATGGCTTCAAATCTTACGAGTATGAGCTCAAAACTGGCTTTCCTCAAGGATCTAATCTAGGTCCATTATTGTTTGTCATCTTCATAAACGATCTTCTGTGCTCTCTTAGTTGCAGGGCTTTGGCCTATGCGGATGATTTGAAGCTTTATTTGAGGATATGTCGAACTGCTGATGTTTTGCGTCTTCAATCTAGTCTGGAGTTTGTCCATGGATGGTGCTTGCGGAATGGGATTATTTTGAATTTGAAAAAGTGCTTTAAAGTTGCTCACACGAGAAAAATGCAGTCGCTCACTTTTAATTATCATATTGGAGAACACCTGATTGCTGCTGGAAGCCGCTTTCGTGACCTGGGAGTCCTATTTGACAGCGATTTGAGTTTTGTCCCACACATTGAAGAGATGTGTGCCTCTTCTTGTAGGTCATTGGGATTCCTCTTCAGAAGCTTTAGGGAGTTTGATGATTTGTCTGCTCTTAGAAGCGTTTACTTCTCGCTTGTTGTTAGTAAGTTGGAATATGCTAATTTGATATGGTTTCCAATATATGCAACTCATCTCACTCCGGTTGAGCGAATCCAGAGGAAATTTCTTAAGTATATCATGTTCAGGAGGACGGGGAGGTATTCTGAGCGTGGTGCTGATCTTTCGGGTATCATGGAGGAAATGGGAATTTCAACTTTCCTTACACGTCAGACCATACAGTGCGCAAGATTCGCACAGAAGCTCCTTAGCGGAAGAATAGACTGCCCTTTCCTGCTTTCCTGAGTCAACATCCTGGTTCTGAGAGTGGTAACCAGACATCCGCTGGCGTTTGGCCTGCCTACCACTCGGACCAACATACTTCGACGAGCCCCTGTGTATGGGTTTTGTGAAAGTGCTAATAAACTAAGTTTTGATGTGTTTTTATAGTTATAGTATTGTAGTTAATTTTTATATTCGTAGAAAATTTTGAGTTTTGATTTCTGGGATGTCTTTTTCTTATTTATGAAATACTTATTTATTTGTACCCTCTAATTGGGAACTCTCCTGTTGGGTATAATAAAGATTTATTATTATTATTATTATCTCAAAACCAACCAAAAGTATACATTTTCCCTTATCTGGGCCGCCGCCAAGAGCGGCATACCGGACAATTTTCCGGGGCGCCAAATTGTAGGGGCGCAAAGTCATTTAATAAAACGAGACTTTTTGCATCCTTTAAGAACTACGTCTTCTTTTTATTGGACTTATGAATAGAGCCTCGTCCTTTTAAACAATGCAGGGCGTTTTTTGATGTGGGTAATCGGCAAAACGTCGTTTAATAAAATTGACAATGGAGATTTTAAGTTGAAAAATACGATTTTATATGAAAATTAAAAGATGCCTGAGAAGAATGACAGAGGCTCCTTTAACGAAAATTCATATAAATCAGGTAAAGCAGGGCGATGAAATTTTATTTTGCCGGGGCGCTAAAATATCTAACGGCGGCCCTGTCCTTTATAAACATCAGTTGATGAAAACCAACCAGAAGTGAACCATTTTCATTTATAAACATCAGTTGTTTTTTATGTATATATTATACACGACATTCTGGAATTTCCCATGACTCCTTGAGTCACACATATTTCAAACGACTAAATTAATTCAAATAATATAATGCATTCTATATTCAAATACACTGTTTCAAATTGATGAAATTTCAACAGATTATTTTGTTAAACTTATAATATACTCAACTTTAGAACGGTTAATAATTCTGAAAAAAATGAGTCTCAGTCTTAATATGTTGCTGCTTTCTTTCTTATTTTCAACAATGTCTTCACCGTGGTACGAGTTTTACTTTGAATGGTTTAGGTGATAAGGTGATGCCATCATATCCATTAATATCTGGCTGAAGTTCTCCAGGTGTTTTTTCCAAGTTGAACCGATGTAGTAGTGAAGTGAAGAATAGGAAATAATTAGCTTTCGCCAGAGAAATTCCCAAACACTGACGTTTTCCTGAAATCAAGCATTAGGTGGTTTTTATTGTCAAAATTTAATGTTATTTTTTAAAATACATTTGATGTGCAAGAATTCGAGTAAAGAATTGACGTACTGTATTTTTAGCGATGATCTTATTCATTCTTCAATTTAGTATTGCCATTGTTTATTGTTTCGAGAATGAAAATATCCAATTTCATAATTTCATCAAAGTGTAGATAAGGTTTATTCGCCTCTAACCGATTTGGCTGCTAATAATTCCTTAGAAACCGGTAATCCAGCTCAGCTCTATTTTCAGCAATTGAAAATTATCTCCAGAGGCAAGAGGGATAGATTGTATCAACGTGGTTTAGATGCTGCATCCGAATTGACTCGAATTGCCTTCGAATGCATTATCTCGTTTCGTTTGATAGTGATACTTTGTTACGTGTATTGAATATTTGGATTTAATTGACAAAATGGAATTGACTTCAAAATATAATATCTTTCCCGAATTGACAAATAATAGGAAATTAATCGAAATGGATGGCTTCCGTCTGCTTCGTCTCATTTACAGGCTGTTGAAAAAACTGTATTTTTCTTTTCGTTTTAATCTTAAATTCTTCTTCATAACGTTCATTTTAAAAACACATTCTGAATGTTTTCAAATTTTTATTTGCTTCTACTTAGGTACGTTCTATATTACTACCTCTTAAATAGCTCACAAGCTGCCATTGCTATCTCCGCTTACTACTTACTAACTTAGTAAGTAAGTGAGTAACTTAGTATACAAAAAATGAAGAAAACTCAAAGAATTTAATGGATATTTGTCATTTTTCTGCGGAATAATGGAATAAAATTAAAAGTTCTATGCAGTTAATCGGATATCATTAAATTATATTGTCAGCGAGCAGTAGAAAGAAAGCCTATTGTAGGTACAATCACTAGAACTATACGATCCGAGCAGGTGATAGGGGAATACGTAAGATCAAAATCAAGCATACGCATAGCCAAGATGAGTGAAATATTATTAATCATTTGAGAGGTCTTTCTTCCATAATTTGTGAAATAATAAACATTTAGAGGGATTATTGCGCTGTGTAACCTAAAACTAGTGTGCACTGTGCAATAAAGGCAATAAATAACAAATACCGCCTACAAAGTGCCAGCAACACTTCATAAAGCGAAATGTTTTATAGGCTGCATATACCTTTCAATTCAAATATTCAGATATACATATAGAAGGCCATGAAGGCTGGGTTGATACAATTTCTATTCAAAATTTGACCTCAAATTGATCACTTCATAATGTATAGAAACCTACACAGGAAACTAGGTATTAAAATTTCACATTGTTACTTGGTATGTAAATTGCATTTGATAATATTATTTTCCTAACAAGTGCGGAATAGTATATTGTGCAACAAGTGTGGAAAGTCCAGCTTTTCTCAACTGTGGGGAAGAACACACGAGTGAGAAAAGGAGTTTTCCTACATCTGCTATGGGAAGTAGCGTATTCTTCATAGCTTACTCAATTTCAAAACTATGTATTGCTCATATAGTGAGAAATATTATTCCACAGTATCTGTTTATTTATTGCGTTTCCGTAGAAACGACTTCTCAAAAGCCCAATTTCATTGGTCTACCAAGCGAGGTGTGGGCAAAGTGCCGTGGAAAAAGAGTTGAAAGCGCACGCTTGTAGAAATAATTATTTACCATAACCAAAAGGAAGAAAAGCCCTTTCCCTTATCGTTTTTCCCTCTTCTCCAAGAAATCGTTCTGGTCTGAAAACATGTGGATCTTTCCAAGTCTTAGGGTCCATGTGAACACTGTATAGGCTCGTTAGTACAATTGTATCTTCTGGAATGGTATAACCGAACAATTCTGCATCTCTTACTGCTCTATGAGCTATTCCAACAGGAGGAATATTGGCAATCCGTTGAACTTCTTTCAGAACTGCGTTTGTGTAGGGTAACCTGGTTTTCAGAATACAGAGAAAAACATAAATACAGAATAATGAATTAAATAGTTAGAAATGAAGGGTGTATCAAAAGAAATGAAAGATTCAAATTCAGAGTAAATACAGTAGTATCCAATTCTTATTGGATAATTCAAAATGAAACCTATTGGTTTCATTTTGAATTGCCCGCTATCCGGGAAGCTATCACTTTTGTCATATTTTGATGAGTAAAAACTACCCCATTACTTCAAATGAAACGATTCACATTTCAACATTTAAATTGTTAAAATTCACTACAGAAATAATCCGGATCTTCATCCAAAACCATTTTCAGTGATTAAGTCCATTTTCAGAAGATGCTAATGTGGACGACGTTTATTTTCAACAAAACGACACTATGTTCCACATACGCAACAAAACAAACATTAATTTTGTATAAAAGTTTCCTGGTCATGTTATTTCTCGCCCAGGTGATCACAATACGCTCTATTAGTGTGACGTCACACACCGCCATTTTTGGTTCTCCTGTCAGTATTCGGAATCCAAACAAATAAATTGTCATTCAAATTAGTACGGTGTCGTTGAAGGAATTGACTTATTTTCATAAATAAGAGTATTTGAGGAACGATTTCAGTATTGATGATAGACAGAAGGAACGAGGTTAATACCAGCAAGTTTAAATCCTGTATCATTCCCCAGATTTTGTACAAAGCCGTGTTTATTAGATGAACTTCGAGTTTCAACTTACTGGCATTAATCTCGTTCCTTCTGTCTATCAAATAATAGTAAAATCGTTCCTTAAATAATCTTATTTATCAAAATAAGCCAATTTCTTCAACGACAACGTACTAATTTGAATGACAACTTGTTTGTTTGGATTCCGAACACTGACAGAAGAACTAAAATGGCGGTGTGTGACGTCATCACTAATAGAGCGTATTGGTCTCCAAGATTCAACATTTTAGACTTGGTCTATGCCAATGCTCCACAATCGATCAAGACCTCAAAGTTGGAATTCGTGAAGTTATCGATGACATACAGTCGCAAATATGCAAAATGGGTCAAGAAAAGTATATGGTGCTGCAATTGTAGCCATTTGTCAGATTCCGTTTTTTAAAACCAAAATTGATTAAACCACTTATTAGAAAACCCTTTATCACCCCATGTAAAATTTTTAGACAAAACGGGAATTTTTCAGTTTTAGGCCTACTTGATTTTGAGAGATCACCAGAGTTTCAGATGGCGCATACATCGTTTATATTTGACCTTTGAGTATAGAATAATAATATTTTGCATTCTATGCTCTGAACAGACCAATAGCCGTATGCCATTATATTCCAATAATTTCATTATAAATTCGATATGAATTAAATTGTAATTTCTTCTGATAGTTTGCAGTTCATCAATTCATTATTTTATTTTCAAGAGGTGACAGACAGATAGTGGGAATTCAAACTTCTGAAGAGCGCCACCTCACAGAACTCTGGTAAGTGATAGCCAAAACAGCTAGTGGACTATCTCAGAGAGTCTGAAACAAAATCGAATCAATGCACACTCCAGGGTTTCTAGGTATCTTAGTCATGATGACATTGCCATAAAAACTATTTTGCTCTTATTGAAACACCCCTAAGTTCTCTAGTCTTTTTTAACTTTCAGAGTACTTAGCATATTCAGGACCTGTTGTTTCAAGCGCTCAAAGGAAGTAGATATTTTGATGCAATGGTATTTTGGAGATTGTTTTCCATACCTGACCGAATCTTGTAAACTTGGGCAACGATTTCTGCCTACTACTTTGTCCTGTTCCAGCTGTACTCTTCTCATTACTTCCGGATTTTCAAGCATATAAACGACAGCAAAGCTCAAGGTGTTGCTAGTTGTTTCAGATCCTGCCATTAGAAGATCCAAGCAGGATGCGATGAGCTGTTCATCTAAAGAAAACATCAATATCAGTGCATTACTATGATGAGGGCCGAAAGTTCGAAACACATGTCTGCGGTTAGCGCTTTTCCTTGGGGGATATCCGTTATTCTTTTTTTGTTTTTTGAATAATCCCTTCGTCATCCTTTACACATGATTTCTATGATTGTTCCCAACAGTTTCGAATATTAACATTCGAAATTATTCTAAATAGGAAATTTTACTGAATTTAACTCATTATACATGTTAAGATTTTCAAGATAGTGACGAGAGTAATGGAACTAAATATGTCATTTTGTTCCTTTACATTGCTCATTCAGTGAGTTTCTCTAAAAGGCTTTGTAATTATGATGTTTACAATGGATGAAAATATATAATTAAGGATCTGTCCTGAATTTTAAATATAGAAGTCAAGAAGTACTGAAATTATACATTAGTCTCCCGGTAAATGGTCAGTGGTACAGTTCATTCAAAAGCAGCCGAGATATGGTGTAGAATATACACCTTGATTAAAGCAAAATTCAGTGCTCCAGGGAAAGAAATTCGGATCTGATGAGGAAGTGATTGCCTATTTTGAAAGCAAAGACGAATTTTTCGACTGAAAAGACTTGAAAAGAGGAGCGTTTGAGTACAGGGTGGGCAAATTTCGATGTTGTAGCATGTACAGCTTTTAAATCCGAGTTCAAATCAGAGGAAATAGACAAAATCTGATACCACGTTCTCGTTCCCTTTTTCTGAGAATCTGATAAGAATAGTATTTATTTTTGGCCACTTTCATTTGTTTTCGAGTTATAGGTGAAAATTGGAAAAATGGCGGTTTCGAAAAAAATGTATATATCCGTTAATACTGATGATAGAGGTCTGAAATTGAAACATTATACAGGTACTCGAATGTCGAATACATGTGCATCACATTTTTCAATAAAATACCTAGAGAACTACAAGCTATTGATAGATTTCACATCTTTAAATCCAAATTGAATAGGTTGTTTATAGATATTGAACCCTATACTGTTCAAAAATTTCTTGCAACATGAGATCTAAACGTTCATTGCTTCTTTTGTTAATGTTGTAATATTCTAGTGAAATAGAATTTTCCTTTGTTTTTGACGTGTTCTCTATACATATTTGATGTGTTTTTGAGAATAAATTTCTATTATTATTATTACTTTTTTAAGTACAATCCAGTGGCATGCTCGACTTTTTCGCAGGATTTTTAATCACTAAACTATGTACCAATGTTATGTTTGTTCAAATAGGAACACTAGATTACTTTTTAAAAAAACATAACTTTGGTTTTGAAAGCTCAATTCTGTGGATAGACTGTTATTGTGAATATCTTAAAATGACCTATTAGCATAATTGTGATTTGATATAACATATTCTTAGAATGTTTTTTTTTGGAATAACTGCTTTTGTAATCACTCCCGGGAAATTTTCTATGAGGAATTTTGATATTACAAAACGATTCAATGATTTGAATGCATTTTTAAATGATTTAAAACCTCGTAAGAATAATCATACATATATCGGGTGTCCCAAGGTGAGTGGCCTATTAGATTATTATGGAAACTATTGATGGTAAAAATTTCAAATTTTGTGGATAGATATTTGGCCATGTTAGGTACATTTTTAAAATAATTTCACATTTCCAGTGTTGCCGGATGTACCACAATTTGGCAACAACTTTGTTATTTTGAATAGGACATCCGGTATTTCTATTTTTTTTATGATACTCCATAAAATATTAAATCTATTCACTATTACTTTTCCATCCCTATCTTCAACGGTTTTTGAGTTATTAATTATTTTTCGAAATTTTTGATCAAATTGGCGTATTACGAAAATGACTCTAGTTCGTTCAATATTTGAGATTTAAGTCAGAAATTTTGCAAGTCGTTAGATATTGATCTGATCTGTGTCACTGCTCTTGAATTATGGTTGTCAATAATACAGGACGGACCAAAAAAATTCATCATTTTCCCAGTTACAAAATTGTGAAAAAGTCTATTTTTTCAAATTAGACACCTAGTATATTTTTCAATTTTTGGAATCAATACAACACACTCTACAATTTTTCTATTCACGTCCCTATACCTATCTCAACTGGATTCCGAGTTATATGCATTTATTAGATTTCACATTGATTCAATAAGTGTTAATATCTTTTGTATTGTTATGTTCTCTATGTGGTTCATAGATCGATATATCAATGAATCGGTTCAATCCATATATGTCAAAATAAACAATAATTGCCTAACAGGTGTTTTGTTCCGAGGTTTTTCTATAAATAATGGCTCAAGAAAGATATACACATATAACGCATATAACTCGGAATCCAGTTGAGATAGGTATAGGGACGTGAATAGAAAAATTGTAGAGTGTGTTGTACTGATTCCAAAAATTGAAAAATATACTAGGTGTCTAATTTGAAAAAATAGACTTTTTTACAATTTGGTAACTTGGCAAATGATGATTTTTTTTGGTCCGTCCTGTATTATTGACAACCATAATTCAAGAGCAGTGACACAGATCAGATCAATATCTAACGACTTGCAAAATTTCTGACTTAAATCTCAAATATTGAACGAACTAGAGTCATTTTCGTAAAACGCCAATTTGATCAAAAATTTCGAAAAATAATTAATAACTCAAAAACCGTTGAAGATAGGGATGGACAAGTAGGAGTGAATAGATCCAATATTTTATGGAGTATCATAAAAAAAATAGAAATACCGGATGTCCCATTCAAAATAACAAAGTTGTTGCCAAATTGTCGTACATCTGGCAACACTGGAAATGTGAAATTATTTTAAAAATGTACCTTACATGGCCAAATATCTATCCACAAAATTTGAAAACTTTAACATAAATAGTTTCCATAATAATCTAATAGGCCACTCACCTTGGGACACCCGATATTCAATCATCATCAGATGTAAATAAAAATCAGAAAAACTAATGGGCAGTTGGGTAAAATATCTACATAAGAACAATCTGCAATATTGGTCATTGCTTTCACTTTTCTTTTGACTGTTGTGACCATTTACTTTTAACTGAATTTTTATTTTGTGTCTTCCTGCAAAGAAAGTATATTCTGACCCCACATTCATAAACCTCATTGCCAGTTTCAGTCTAAAATTTCGGCACTTGTTGTTCGTTGCAGAAAGTGAGGCAATTCAAGAATATTATCTGAACGTTATGAGAGGTCAAATTCATCAAATAATACCAGACGCGTGGAAAGAAAACTCATTGACTTTTTTTTGCAGCATAGGTTCTGCAAAGTCAACGAGTTTTTTTTCCACCTTGTAAGGACAAGGCTATCATTTTGAACGAATTATTGAAAAACAAGAATTCTATTCCCCTGATAAAATTGCATTTTTCCTTTTCAAAATTAAAAGTATTACTGTGAGGCAACCGTTTTCAGGCAATAAAAGATTTAAGAGAGAATTGGTGGTGACTAGTGAGTAATGAAGTCAATTCCTGGAGATCATTTTGAACTATTTTGATTGATTTGAAGTTTTAATGATTGGATATTGATCCAACCATCATCATCATCAGTCCAAGGAGTCTTATGACTATATGAATATCTTTAAACATTTTGCATTCCTTTGATCAATTCTCGGACTACTGTTATTATTGAATATTGTTATTATAGCTTTTGCTATTCGATACATATTATTTCGCCAAAATAGAAATGAGTTTCACCTGAAAAAGTGTCGTCATTGTGAGTGTTCATTTCTTGAAGAAACGCTTCAATTAAGTCTTTGGGGTTGTCTGTACTGAAGTTGTTCTTATGATCCTTAACAGTATCCTGGAAGAAAAAACACAGAACGTGATAACCGCTATGGGAAAGACTATTTCTTACTTCCAAAAAATTCCATAACCCTTGCATCACTTTCATTATCTGTCTGTATCCGCTAGACCTTGGAGCAAGGTATCGTAAAAGAGGTATCTGGTTCAACAAACCTCCTGACATATCCAACATTCTGAAAGCATCATGGATTATCCCCATGAGCTCCTTCAACTTAGCATCTTCCAGATCGAAGCGTTCTCCTGCTATCATTGTCCACAATACATTGATGACGGAGACGTCGAAAGCGTCATGCATCAGTATAGGATCCGCGCATTTCTTCATGAAAGCTTCCATCAAATAAGATGTTTCTTCTTCTACCTTTTCAATCATTTGCTTACCTCCGTAGCCGAATTTTTTCAGCCTTTGTATTGAGAATTTACGCTGTTTCTTCCAGAAGTCTCCTTCCGAAAATACCAAACCTGTTGTGGAGAATTATAAATACAGTAATTCATTTTCATAAAAATAAGTAGGACAAAAACAACATTTTTGGACATGTTTGGAAGGGATTTTCTTTGTATGTCTGATAAATGGCTACACTTTTTATTCGATTGCTAGGAAACTCGGGGAACTGGTTGGTAAAACTCTCATGAATGTTTTTCGCATAATATAATCCAGAATGGAAAGCTCTCAAGACTTCTTCGTCGTTCTTCGTTCTTCGATCTACCATTTCATCACAATGTCTACAATTTTCGAATTTTGAGCCAGAAATGGTTTCCAAGGATAAGCTTCGATTAGCTGATGACGAATCCGTCTTAAAATTCAATTCTATCGGCCAAACCAACCAAATACAATATGATTTTCAAACGGAAGGCTCTAGAAACTTGGAATTTTCAGAAAAGATTCACTTGAATTTATTGGCAAAATTCAACTGAGGTTCGAAATTTTGTTTTTCTATTAATTTGAAAACTGCCGATTGGATCGAGATAAGAACAAAAAAAAACTTTATGTTGATTGAGTGATCATACTTACCATACTGATAAAAATTCAAGAAGAATATGGAAAAGGAATTACCGACGGAGTTGATATTATGTGTGTTCATATAAAATAATAATAAGTTCCATGCAGGATTTCAAGCTGATCACATTATCAGAACAATGCATAGATTCAAGAAGAATATTAAAAAGAAATACCCAATATTTCCGTAATTACGAATTCGATTGGGTTAAGATTTCGCTTGTAGAGTAGGAAAAACAATTTCAAGTATCATGTTATATTTCGTGTTGATAGCATCATCAGAATCATCGAAAACTCAAGTAGAATATCAAAAAAAAAATAACCCAATATATCCTTAACGTTTCAGATATTTTGATCTCTATTTAATATTTCCTGTTAACCGCGTCATCAGAATCATAGAAAATTTTGGTATTAGATTTTCTGTGTATACAAGATATCCCGCAACTAGTTATCCATAATTCTCTGATATGAAGTACCTATCTTAAGAGGGAACTCCACCACGTGGCTGTTCAGCTCAAAACGAAATTAGAGATATTTCTTTTCACAAATCAACGAATTTTATGAGGTTTTCACATAATTTTCTTAAACAATAATTTACATGGAAGAAAATAAATATTTTCAATCTGCGGCTACAAAAAAAAAATTTGGTAACTTTTCATTTTTCGGGAAATAATTGATGATGTGTACTTTGTACAAAGCACTGATATATTTTTAAAATATCCGTAATCCCTCTTAAGTATCTAAAAATCGAAAATACTTCATGTCTGAACTCAACTGTTTTTGAGTTGCAATAATTTGCATATTATGCAATTTGATAAGCTTTCGAAAGTTCCTGACATCACGACGGAGCTAGATGATTTGTTATCTTCAGAATGAGACTCTCAAGCTAAAAAGAACATGAAGAAAAAGCGTTGAATAAGGTGCCTGCTATTTCGTTTGTTCGTCATCTTGGGTTGAGTTATGCGGTACTGATGATCCCTAACAAGGGTGAAACCGGTATATCGTTACTCTTCTTCGATGGCGTGCATTCTCTTTAGGTGACTTTCGATTTTGATTTCTACGTAATAACGTGGAAATCTTCTGTTTGACAATGGTTATGGGGATGTCATTTTGCCGAAATATCAACCAGATAAGTAATATCTTAAGATATTTATACACTTGGAAATCGTACTTCTTTTTCTTATTCTTCATTCATTACTAAGTGTCAGCCTTTTTTATTTATTATATAAAGAACATGCCTATCATAATCAACCTTTTTTCAAACTTGAAAATCGAAAAAATTTGATGAAAGGAAAAAAAAAATTGCAACCTAATTAAGAGTTGGTGTATTACTTGTCATTGTAGAATGAAACAATAAATTTCAGTACTTACAGATTAGTATTATATTCTTGTAGTTTCGCGAATCCATGTTTATTGAGATATTTCTATTTTATTTGGTTTATATTAGTGGGTATTTCTAAAAAATGTATTATACATTTTTTCGATATCTTTTGTAATGAGTTTCAATTCAAAATTATATTTCGTAAGGTACATTTGTTAATAAAATTATTCACACCTATTACTTACTATTTATTATTATACAACGAATCGAAATACTTTCAACATTCCGAGGAAATTTATTCCAGAAATCATCTGTTGAACTTTCATCTCATTATTATACCCAAATCCGATAAATGAGGTTCACAAACTCTGAATGAATAATTAATTGAATTAGTTCAAATATATTTCTTATAGAAATTCAAATGACTGTGGCGATCTCATCATCAGCTTCAATCCAATGCTTCAGATTGAAGAAGGGTCTTTTCAACATTCCTCTTCATTAATTTTTGGTAATTCCGGCCGAAATCCTATGTGAACGGACCATCTAAACCAGTCCTGATCATCTTCAAAATAAGTATCTCATAAATATTTTCTCTTGTCTTACGTAAAGAGTAGGAACCTGTTTCTACGGTCTTGTTGGTATTTTTCACTGCAACAACAAACCAAATTGGGCAGACCTGACCTAGGACTATCTGTAGTAGGTTGTCTGGTCTCGACTTATTGCCAAAACAATTTTAGGAGAATCATCCGAAATATTATACCTTCGAGAAATGACCAAGAATTCATGCAGAAAATAAGCAGAGAACTTACATCACGCCAGGAACTTTCATGCACCAATTTCCCCTTGAAGACAAAGCTTGAAATGAGTACATTATATTGTTGAAGTAACCATCGACAAAATTCTAGTTGTCATATTTTATTATTTATTATTATTTTCGTTTAAGTCAATCAAGGATACAATCGCTTAAATTTGAAGTCTACGGAGTAGATTAAAATTTTGTTCATGGCAATGATTATTTCACTGTATGAATGACCACTCATAGTAAGAATTGTATGCAATAAATGAACGAAAATGTAGACGAGTAAAAGCAGAAATGATAATTTACCAACATGAAGTGTCTACATGAGGAAAATTTCCTCAAAAATCATTCTGAACTGATAAATTTATCTTACCTAATCTCCTTCCAAAGGTACGCATCCGAAATATAAACCCATTTGGCCTTCCTTCAAACTCTTCTCTAGTCAGAATTTGAGCTACGGCCTCTTCTCCAAAAACCACCACGACATATTTTCTTCCTAGTTTGGTTCCAACTACCTCACCATATCTGTTATACAGCTCCTGCCAAGCCAAATGCTGGTATCCAAATTTTTCTTTGAGTTTCTTGAACTGGAATAAGCAGCCTACTATAGGAAGCCATAAAGGACCTTGAATTAAAATTAATAAAGAATTTTTACAATTAAGAAGAAAGCAAGTAACTACCAGCAGTAGAAAGGGTTTTTCAATAGGAATAATACAATTTTAAATGGTTATAACAGCAACACCTTCTACAATTCAAAAAAAACTACATAACCAAGATTAGTGATGTACATATTTTAGTGTCTTAAGAGGGATTACCACTTCGCGTATCAGTCAAACTTTGGTACCCATTCATTTCCCCCTCTGGCATTCTTGAGATAACCGAACCTTAAACGGTATACAAAGTTGTACATTCACTTCATCTCCTTCCTTTTTTCAAAGCAAACAAGTGGAAGGCAGCACTGTACGACGCTCGATTATATTTTTCACTAAATTATAGTTTTACCACTTTTCTAATGATTTTTTTTTAGTTTTTTTCGAGAATATTTTAAAATAATATTAGTGCTCTGTACAAATTACATATCATCAATTTTTTTGTAAAAAACGAAAAGTTGCCAGAAATTGTTGTTTTTTTTCATTCGCAAATCAAAAATATTCACTTTCTACAATGTAGATTATCGTTTGAAGAAATTATCTGAAAACTCCATAAAAATCGGTGATTTGTTAGAAGAAACAATGGATTATCTCTAATTTCGTTTTGAACTGAACAACCACGTCGTGGTTTTCCCTCTTGATACGCTACTATTTCAATCATTGGATTAATGATAATTGACTAATTGAGCCACCATTGATGTGAAGGAAGATAATTGTATTTTTCCAAAAGTAATGTTTGATGGAAGGCATTATTTAATTTCCATTCGAATTAAAGAATAAAATAATTTTTAAAAATTCCTTGCCAATATTTTTATGACGAATAAAAAAATATATGCATTTTGTTATAATTATTCTCAAAGTGCATTCTTTGGAAGCTGCAGCTCTAGAGTCTAGATTGACTTGTTTTAGATGGTATTTCAATTGAAAAGTTCCAAATTGATCGTTTTCAATTTTCGAGTAATTTGGCGTTAAATATCGACGTGTTCTTTCAAACTTTCAAAATTCCTCATAGGAATTTTTTTGGAAACTTTTTTAGGCATACTTATAATTACTCAAACATATTGAGAATAGGTATGTCAACTTAGGATTTTTTCACAGATTATGAATATTTTGTTATTATTTTCGTATTTCTGTTCATAAAATAAAGCCAAAATTTCAAAAATGACCGTCAATTGTTCAGTGATCTAGTAGTTAAAAAAAGAACATTTTGGATATCATTATCATTATTACATTTCTATGTAGTTAATGATTTATTTCACCTCTTTTTGAGTTTGTTGTTAAACCCTAATTTCGGAATAATTTCGTGGTCAAATTTTTTCAAATTATACACCAATTTTTATTAAGGGCTTACATACACTTGTAATTTTCAAAAAATCGTTTTTTTTGTATTTTCTGAATATACATATATTCGAGGATACACACTCAAAATTTTATGTCAATCAGACGAATATTTTCGAAGTTATAGACACATTTATGAAGGCTCGTTAGGGAGGCGCGTCTCACAGTTGAAACTTTAAACGCGTTTTTCTCAAAACTATGTTTTCAAAATCGGTGATCAAGATTTCTCGGAAACAGCTGAACCGATCAGTCTCAAATTTTAACACAACCTTTTTAACTAGATTTTTTAGTAATTAATCGAAGATTTTTCTTCTCCGATAAATATTTTCCATTTTATAAACAATTTTAAAGCAAATTTTCGTTCAAGTCGAGTCTTTTATTTTGAGAAGTCGTTCCTTTTCAACCTTTTATTTTTGGTTTACGGCTTGAAGTGCACTAGTTCATTTTTAAGATAGAAATAAACTTGTCATCAACGGTTTACTTTAAGAAAAGAAATTTAGGCAGAAAGTTAAAAGAACTAGAGCTGGTGATATGGAATATTGATCTGAACAAGATGTAAAAAGTACGTTTCTCCAGGTTTTTACAGTTGAATTGGTTCGTTTTGAAGTTTTTTTCAATTTGAATTCAATAAGTTTGCATAAATAATTTTACAACAATTGCTCATCATTATAATCTGAGCAATATACTTATTGTTGCCTTCTCAGGTTCATAAACTGAGCTGTCCAACTGATATTATGGCACAAGAAGCAAATCCATCTTGTCAAAAAATAAGATATCTTAAAATTGGGTAAACTGTAGATTGAAGTTCATTTGTCTCTTAAAAATGAACAGGAGCACGAAAAGGCATGAAGCAAAAAAAAAATAATGAAAAGGAATGGTTTTTAATGAAAATTGTTAATTTGACCAAGAAATTATTTCACAGAACGTTTCGAAATTAGGATTTAACAACATACTTCAAATTTACCCTGTATAATAACATCGATGAATAATAAGCCATCATAACCAAAGAGTGAAAATGCAAGTTGAAATTATTAATTTTATCTAAATATTACGAAAAAAAAATTTGAAAATTCAACTAAAAAAGACCTGAGACCTCAAATTTTACCAAATATCATCTCGTTGCGTTTTTTTGCAAGTGTATATACATATTTTCTCTAACTGAGCATCTATGTGCCATCTCATGAAAAACATGAATAGTTTTGGGGAAAACTCCAAAAAACTTCTTCATTAGTAATATTTGAAGAGTCGTTACTCTTAATGAGTTTTCGGAAATGGTGTAATCGAAAACTCTACAAATATTTCTTCGTATCTGAGAAATTTTGATAGTAATACTCTTCAATTAGTGTATGAGACTATGATCTTTAAGTAATTTCCATAAGAAGATATTGTGTACATTATGCTTTTATATTTACTCAGTAAATTAAAAATAATGTAAAATCATTATTTCAAATATTTGGTTATAAAATTAACTCAAATTTCTCATAAATCGCGATATTATAAAAAAATCCATCAAATAAATTAAAATTGACGTTTTGAGAACTGAATATTCAAAATGATATTCATACCTGGGGGGTAATTTTTCGGCTTCTTCACTTCTAAATATAAAATTATAGCGATCAATGATATGATAATACACAATAGTGAGAATATCATCCCGATTGAAAAGAATGATTGCCTTCGAGGACCTTAACTGGTCGGACCCAAAAACTTGAATAAGGTCTTTCCCAATCTTCACGGTACATAAGTGACTTTCGGAGATCAAACGGTGACCCGAACCAGTTGCTCTCACTAAAAATAGAGAAATTATTCAAATTACCTATCTATTGAAGAAAAACATATAATAGACCAGTTCAAGTATTCTTTCATTATGTCATTTCCGATGGCCAAGTCAGATATACAGGATAACAGTTCTATTTATCATTGTTATTTTCTAAATTTTCCTATATAAATAAATCGTTTCACAAGAATTGCTCATTTCAATGACAATATTACCTATATTCGAATTATATCAATATTATTTTAGGGGTTATTATATTCTTTTATTGAAGGAAAAATTCGAGATACGATCTTTTGGGAACTTGTTCATCACTCTATTAACATTAATAAACTTTAGAATTTTCTCTACGTTATTTTTCGAGACAGCTACAGCAAGAACATACATTTATGGAATATAGGGTTAGAACTATTTAGAGGGCCACTTGACTACAAACCGAATTTCGTTATCTCCAGAAACAAATGAGTTATATAGAAAAAAAATCTCTACTTTCAGTTTTTTCAAGATATCTTGAATCTGCTAAGATATTTTGGATCTGTTAACACCAACACACTAATCTGTGAATAACGCAATTTTTTTGTAATTTAAGCCACCCTGTATCTCTAACGGTTATCGATATCCCTGTAGTGCCCCTCTAAATAGTTCGAACCCTGTATATATATATACAGGGTGTATATATGAATATAGTTGCGAAAAAATTTAGGGGGTGATTCCTTGTTAAAATATAGGGTAGGTCTTTCATATAAACTTTTTTTGGGCCCCTCTGCTTAGTTATAGCCCCCTGAAGATAGCGCTCGAAAAACAGTTTTGAATTTTTTCTTAAAAATCAAAAAACTGACAAGAATGAAATTGAGCAGATATTTTACGCGGACGAGAGATCATTCAAAAAATGTTTGGAGGTGTTCCTCTATGATTGCAAGGGGTAGTAAAAGCCACCCCTCAACCTTGTTTCGCAAGAAACTTTTTTTCCCATTCATATTTTACAATAATAAAATTAATTTTGGATAAACTGATCTATTCTTTTTTTTTATTTAAATTAACGTGTCTCAGCATCTAGGCCATTGACACAAGGTACAATGTACTTAACCTCTAGACATAACAAATAATACAGTTCATAAAAAATTCACAAAAAAGGAAACATTGATGTATTCTTATAAAATAGGGTATCTTGTAAGTTCTTGCCAAAATTGACGGTTTCTGGGAGAAAAATCATTTATCAACAGATAATACGCCTGAGTTATATTATCTGGAATTATTTCCGAACTAGAATTCAACTAGTTAGCGGGTGACCTTTTGTTATGACAACTGACTAGTTTGATCAATTTTAATTCAGTTACAATTATTATTTTTTGATCTGGCTCATTATTTCGAAATTATCGTTACATACTAATTAAGATGGCGGTGTTCAAAAAAAACATAGAAATGGTCGATTAGCATTTTTTTTAGTATTTCTGGCGGTTATTCTCTAAAAGCATCCAAAATACATATGCAGACATGTTCCCTGAATCCCTGAACGTGTGGCTCCATGTCGCACTCTATTTAGACTTCAGACGAATTGACCAATGACTACGAGAAAGTGGTATCCAGCGCGAAATAAGAATTTCAACAATAGAAGAAGCAATACTAAATCTTGTGTGGAACAGTTCGGGAAATTTGTAAAGTTTACGTTGATCATCGTTTTTTATTTCACCTTGATATTTAGCTTCCTTTTGTAGATAATAATAATATAATAATAATATTATAATAATAAGTTATTTTCTAAGTTTCTAACATACTCATTCGGTATAGTTCTATGGAGCAAAACAGACATCGAAAACTTGCAACGTAATATGAGAACGTTGATGACAAAAGCAAACAAGCACCATCCGAAAAGCAGCATTGAGAGGACTACACTGCCGAGAAATAAAGGAGGCAGGAGTCTAACGGACATAATGGAACTTGCTAGTGGGCAGATAGAAAGCCTACGGGATACTTCAGAGATCAAGCAAGTACATCAGGGTTCTACAAAATACTGTGTGAAGCAGACGAATCAACACCTTTACAACTTCACAAGGAGCAATTCTCATACAACCACCAGACAAACCAAGAAAAACTGCAAAGATGGAGAGAGAAGCCCCTGCATGGAAGACATTTCAACGAGGTGAACCAGGATCATATCGACATTGAAGCTTCAAACTATTGGCTCACATCAGGTGCAATGTACCCAGAAACGGAAGGTTTTTTTTTAGCCATCCAAGATCAAGTGATCTCAACTAGAAATTACTGAAGGCATATCATAACGGATCGAACTATTACTGACGATCGATGCCGTTATGGGTGTCCAACGAATGAGACAATCCAACATATCACGGGAGGATGTCAAATGTTTGCAGGAAATTAATATAAAGGGAGACACGATGCAGTAGGAAAGATACTACACCAAGAATTGGCAACCATATTTAAACTAATTCATTCTGAAAAAATGCCATATTACAAGTACCGACCGAAGACCATCCTGGAAAACGAACGCTGTAAGCGGTACTGGGATCGTACAGTTTTGACTGATAAAACAGTCCCTCACAATAGACCAGATATATTACTAGTCGATAAACATCAAAAGACAGCATTACTCGTTGACGTAGCAATACCAGATACCAAACAACCTGCGTCAAAAGGAGGTCGAAAAAATTTCAAAATATAGGGACCTCGAATTTCAGATGAAGTGGGGAATGATATCCACGAAAACTATTCCAATTATCATCTCAACAACTGGAATAGTGCCCAAAAAGCTCAAGAGGAATATCAAGCAACTGGTACTGTGAGTATATTTGTAATATAATGCAAAAAGCTGTTCTTTTAGGTACTGCAAGGACGATGAGAAAATTCCTAGGAAGCGAAGGACAGGTCCAAGGATCACGTGTAAGAGGACCAGAAGTTCGACGAGAACCAGGGGGACCACAAGGACCGGACAAGACCGTGCTCTACCCTTCTGATATTTTAAATATCTGGGATTGAGTGAATGTTCCTCTTAGCGAGGAGTGAGAAGCCTACGTCTAGGAGAAATCCTACGCGTATAGGCAAAAATCGGGGATAAAAATAATAATAATACCTACACTTATTCAAATAACAGCCTGAAAATGCTTTAGGCAAAAAATTTAATTGGTAATGTTTTATTGCGTAAGATAATATAATATTTTCGCAGGATCTCAATGGAGCTACAATCAAATTTCTGAGGCAACTCTTCAGCTGCATGGTGCGTTTTATTTATATTCATGCAAACTTCATGATTACAATTCCATAGTATTATTTATTCGTCCAATTCATGTTCGCCCTCCACAGATAAACGTTTTCGATATCGTAACAGAAGCAAGGCTGAGTTCGCGAACATGTACCTACGTGACGTATCAGTGTTACCAATTTTTATTTTTTTTCAGGAATCTAATAGCGTATTCGACTGGCAGCACCAGTGCGAATAAATTCGAATTTTTGTAGAGCTAAATGACATAATCAGCTCGAATTAATTCGAACTGGTGCAACTAGTCTAATACGCTATAATAAAATTTGATCTGAAATCCGTCAAAAATTTATGAAATATACCAAAAACCTATTAAATAATTTATGGAATCTACCAAGAAATCAGAACTTTTTTTATTGATTTCAGAAAAGTAAATACTAAATAACTATATAAATAGTTCAATAGCCGAGTGCTAAATAAAGTTTATTATAGTCACTCCAGTAAAATATATTTTTTATAATATTGATATAATTATTATGTATATCGTAAATCACAAAATTTATTATCCACCAAACTCAAAATTTAAGGCATTTTGGTGGATACCCCAGAGGGAAATTCAGATTATAATTATTAATGATCTTGAACAAAACACTGCAACTTTTAGCCTATGGTAGCACTTGTTGCAGTGACTTTTCAGGAGCGAAGGACGAGGAAGCGTGTGTTTTCGTAACCAATAACAGAGTTTTTTTTTTGTTTCCCTAATGTGATCATCTTGGTATTTTGCATGAAGTTTGAAATGTTATTTCATATCTACAGGTCAAAATCTCAAGTCCGTTGATTTTGTGGTAACGGAAAGATTAATGTTTTTCAATATTCATCTTGAATATTCTTGATTCTTGTGAATTTTGCATTAAATTAAAAACTAATAGGTATACCTATACATATGCCGAATTTTATCTCGATTGAATGCATTGTTTTGAAATTAACAGGAAAAGCAAATTTAATGATTAATAGAACTAACCGCGTCATTCGAAATCCTGAAAATTTGAAGTTTCTAGGTCTATATGTTCGAGAGTTATTGTGTTTATGACCGGACCAACAGAATTGAATCTGAAGATGAATTCATCATTAGTGAGTCGAATCTTATAGTTTCAATTGCCAGCTCAAAATTGTAAGAATACAGACATCACGATTAAAAATAGCAAGCTATTGTCAAGTTAACGATAGAGCGCAACCATCTTCCAAAATTTTAAATGAAACGAACATCATCTGAAATCGTTTTGTTTTATCTCTTGCCACTGTTCTATCACTTTAAAAAAAGTAATGCAATGAGTAATGAGCCGGATTTTTTCTAATTTTTTGGTGAAATGTAATTTTTTTTGAAAATTTGGTTTTACTTATCTGAAAATTCATATTTAAAATTCAAACAATTATTGCTTGTCCTCTCACACTGTACACCAAAAAAAGACTTATTAACAGGAAAACCTACCACCAATTAAACATAGTGCTATGAAAATATATTCATAAATACTATAAAACATATGATAAATCAGTTGAATATGTACATATGAATTTCATATAGGTAACATAAAGGCTCATTTTTATGGTGATAGTACTATCACGATAGTGGTATCATAATGGTAACTATCACAGAAACTATCATCATATAAACTACTTGATAGTTACTATCGTGATAATGAGAGAGTGCTGTCGCACTTATGAAATTCTACAAATACTAAATCTCCTTTTTTTTTTGGTTCGTTTTTACTTCCTCACATCTGTTTCTGAATAGCCATTTTAAGATTTCTCTGAAAATTGAATATTACTAGCTGAGATGGCCAAAATTGGCAGATTTAATTTAGTTCTTTATATCCAAAATTTTTTTTCGCAAAAAATGGAAAGAATTATTTTTATGGTAGCCAATAATTTCAATGTAAGGACTTCTAGTATTCCTGTGATGTGAATCACTCATCTGTAAAGAAAAGTCATTTTGTATGTTGGTGGTTTATTTCTACAAACAAGTCATTTTATCCACATAAATTATATTTACAACCTCTCAATCATTCTGCTTAAATAGTGTACGTATTTATAGTATATAAATATATATCTCATCAATCAAATATATATAAGCTCTGGGCTTCAGCATGTCTGGGCAAGATACTTTTAACAAACAACACACTCCGCGATACCAGCGCAGGAGGCTTTGGGGAGGTAGCCTGCAGAGATTTCTCAAAAAAATATATCTATAACTGCTTTCATCAGAATTCTATATATTTATGTCATCATTAACAACACGACTTGGACCACAGTACCTTGCTCTCACAACATTCGATAGAATGCAACACTTAATCAAATTGACTTTCTCCTCCACCTGAAGTGACTTGAAAAATGTAGCGCTACAAAAATAGTTGAATATTCAAGAATTCATATACGAAAATAGACCTTAATCATAAAAGGCGACATTTTTCAAAACTTCATTTCATTTATCATTACTATCAAATAAAGATTGATCTTCATTATTTAAAGTAATAATTACCAATAAATTACCCTAGAGATTCAATCACATATAATTCTCCATGGATAGAAATTCTAAATTTCCTTCAAATGGAATATCTTGAAGATTATTACATAACATTTTACAATAATCATTTCGTTGTATTTCACATAATATAAATTTGGGAGGGTTGAATTCTATAAATTCTGTATTGCTCAAAAATTAAATTTATTATTATGAAACAATCGTAAATTATTTGTCAATTCTTCAAACTGGGGTTTAAAGATAAAAACGTCAAAATGAAAGTGACACATTCTATCTCAATATAAAGTTATAGACAGGCCAGCCCGTTAAGATTCTCACCACTTTGTTCATACTTATAGTCACTGGTTTTTCATAAAATATATCTCAAACAAGATATCAAAAAATTTTAAAAGCATGTAAATAAAATCTCAAACCTTACATAACCATATGATGTTTCAAGTGATGCGTGCAAAGTGGAAAGCTAATCTAACCTATTAATATGGTTTGTGCAGCTTTGTTACCGGCAATTAATTCGAAAATTTAGATTTTCGAAGAAGAGATGAACAGAAGAGAATAATTTTCCCTGAGTAACATTTAGCAGATTTCACGATGATCTCAAAAAACACATTAATCCTTAGTATAACATAACATTAAAGATAACTTAATTGATAAATCTGCCTAGCTAACACCACCTCTTTCCTCCTAAAATTAAACAAAAAACATACAATATGATTGTTTAGTATCCAACAATTATTGAATTGAATATTTTGTCAGCACATTAAAAAATCCTCAATATGCTTGTAGATGTTTCTTGATTTTAAGTAGAGTTTACATGGCAGTATTAAAAAATTTAGGCTACAATAAAATAACAAAATAGTATTTTTAATAATTATATTCGTAAAATATTATGAAATACTTGTAGGAAGCATAAAATAACTTTCGATATATTAAAGCTGTGAAAATCTTACACGGGATACCCCATAATTTTTTATACACATTTATATAACATAACATATATAATTCAACATAACTTAAATCTAACAATATTTCAATATCTACAATTACATATTACAGCTTGTTAGTCCATCACCAGGGTTAAGTTACTACATTAGTGTTTCCTGTCATTCTTCTACATTCGTTCCTTTTTACATAAGCTTATGCTATATGCTATTCTAGGATGCCCTTGAATCCCTCCAGAGCACATCTGGAATGTGTTTTTTTTTTTCGGCTTGAACCCATAGAAAAACTAATCCCTGTGCAGAATTCTTTCTCTTGCCCCTTCCGAAGACAAAAGTTAAGATTCAAAAAAATCTTGTTATCACATCTTTACAGGTTCGATAGAGCAGAACAGTTATCAAACAAATTATACACAAAGCTCATTTTTCTTAACAATCTGTTTGATAACAAACAGTGAGCAGAGTTCTGTGGCCTACAGCTAGAATTTGAGAATTCGGGCAACTTCACCTTGGCCCATCAAGCCCATGCTGTCTTTCTTTTTCTTTGTACTTATTGAAGGCATCTTGTCAACAGCTACAATATTTCCAGTAACCTACGAACATTTTAAGCCGGTATTGCACACGGATATGGTAACAGTATACGGATGGTAACAGCCGTTATTTGCGTTTAGCATGGAGCATTTCCATCAGTAACGTTTGTGTTGGAGCTCCTCCATTGCAGTGTCTTTGATATAAATGCTCTTCGCCCCGCGCTGCTAGTGCGTGTATCTCTGGTAACAGTTGCACGAGTTTGTTGAATTTGTCCTGGAAAGATAACGAAAGTTAATAACATCTTCAATATTCAAAATTTCATTTTACGAATACAGAAATATACTTAGTTATATAATGTCTAAAAATTATTATTTTTTAAGTTTATAAAAAAAAAGTTAACAGACATCTTGTAATGAGATATTTTAAGATGAAACTTATGAGAAAATATCCTTTGAACAATTCTTTAAATAAAATTAAATACTGTTGAATATGAATGCTTTGAATAAATCTAAGTAGTGATTCATCTTTTGCAGGAAACTGCAACATGGACGCTTGTTAAAACTACGTCGGGTCAGCCTACACACCACGTGCGTTGGTTGATTCAATTTATGGTAGTTAATAGGCGCCATAAGACTTTATCGTATCTTTCATTCATTCTTCCACAGACCACAAAGGAATAACCCTTAGTTTTATTTCTACAATTTCAGATATTCAAAAAAAAGTCAGAAAATCTTACCTGAATTTGTGGATAGCAAGTAAGTGAATATTCGAGAAGAGCATGTTGAACTTGCTCATAACCTTCCTGTACATGTTTTCTGTTTGTGATGCCTCGACATTCTGAAAATACAAATATAGATTAGTAAGGATTTACTGAGAGAATAATTATTTTCCCCTTGTAGCCAGCGAAGACTGGGTCCTCAGTTGACAATGATAGCTGAACATTGAGATTTTACTACTCTCTGTACAAATAAATTCGTGATTTGAAGAGCTGTACAATTTTTCCATCGAGTATATAGCAAGTCATTTAAATTAATTAATTAAATTTATTAAATTGAAACAAAAGCTAAGGAATATTATTCCTTTCAATAGATAAATTGTACTGCTATGGCGTCAAAGCAATTGATTCTACACACTTTATTGTTGCGATTTTTTGGGAGTGTCAGTATACTTATAGGCAAGCATAGAAAATTGAGTAAAAAGTACAGAGAACTACTCAAATAGGTTCAAGTTTTCGAAACGGTTCTACATAACTACTTTTCAAAAACTTGAACCTGAAGTCGAAAGATAGTCAGTATTATTAAATTTGATACTGATACCTACCTATACTACCCCTTGAAAAATTCATATCTGGAGAAGTAGAAACTGGAAAAGAGTTTTCCATTGGTTAATATATTCTTATTATCAAGCTCGACTTTGGCTACAAGGCGAAAAATCAAATATTCATCTTATCTCTTTCTTTCAAATGAAAGAGAATGATTTCTGCAATAATCATTCGTATAGTTATACGCCCTGGCCCTCGAGTTACGTGAAGCGTCAAATGAAAACCCTGAAAGCAGATACAAATACTAACCTGGACTTAAGAGCAGCATGAATTTGATACAAATATAATCGTTTATATCGAACTTCAATTCTTGCAATTTAGTTGTGATGTCATTGAAATGGTCTGCTAAACTTGGAACTCCCAACAGGCCCAAACTCAATAAATCGAACTTCTGCCCATTGTGAAGGGTGGTTTCATCTGGAAGACTATTATGCATCCTCTGGTGCATGTGGTCCAGTACTAACATATCGGACCAAGAATGTTGTAGAAGTTTCATTTGATCGTCCACCTGGAAAGAAAACTGCCCAGTTTAATTTTAATATTGGAGGAAAGGTAGTTAGAATAAGAGTTAAAGAATGCATGAAGAATAAAAGATAATGGAAACATAGATAGGGAATCTGTTCGAAAAATAAATCAGTAGAAACTGATGTTACTACATTTCATGTTCATGAAAAAAATAAGAGACTATCAGAACACATAAATACTAGCTTCAATTGTTTGTGTTGTCGCTAATATTTTCATGAATTTATGGCATTTGCTTGATTTGTATTTTCTTTTATCTAGTGGCGTAGCTGAACTTGCCATTGTATAGAGATTATAAGTATTTGTGCGATGTTTAGTTGTATAAAAAATATTATTACAATAATTACATTCGTTTCTTATGCTCTATAATATGTATCGAGAGAAATCCAGAAATGATCAGACACTAGCAAACTGAATAATATTGCTCTGAACAAAGGCCACTAGTTAACACGCATATTGTGGCTAACTTGCGTAAAAACATAGTAGCTGAAAGTGAAACCTTAGAAACGGCGAATTTAGGACATTGTGTAGATAGATAGGTATGTCTGTGTCCGCATTTGTGATAGCATCGTCCTTGAAATTAGAATATACAACAATCGATGTGGTCAATATTTGATTTTAAACTCTAGATATATGCGACTCAGATAAAAGGTAGCTGAAAGTTTCATAAAAAGCGTTTGGTATTTCCGAGATATTTCATTATCACTATCTTTAAAATATTCTACATCATTTCCTCTATATAATGAATGAAATAAAAATAAATATTTTACTGTCACAACATATATTTTTCAAATTGATTAGTACTTGAAATACATTAATAGTGGCTCATACTGAATAAATTGTGAATATAGATACCAGTTGATTGCAGATCCTTTGTGGAAGAAACGTAGTATATGAAGTATAAAAAGATTATGTTATGTTCTAGTTTAATTTTGAGAAAATATCATAAAAATCCTGATTTTATTCTTTATATTCCGGTAACCAGAATTTTATGAGGATTGTGTAAAACACAGGCAATTTTCAACATAATGCTCAAACTAGGTAGGCGGTTGAATAACTTCGACTGAGTGGGCACATTGAATTGAACTAGTTTCGTCTCATTAAAATGTGTGACATTTCATTTTCATTAGGTCTTTATCATTCATGCAAAGCGATCTTTGTTGTGTAACTCTTTGAATTCTCGACCACCAATTCTCTAACACATAATGCGTTCCAGTGTTGCTGTGTGCGCAGGCTTTTGATACCTAACTAGATTCTATCGCTTCATTAAATTGGGGCAAACATCCGGTATCAACAATATATGAATTATTGAGTCGATATGAGGTAATCAGAAACCCTTCAGTAAAGTAACTTAATGATAAATGACACTAATAAATAATGGAAAATTATCACTTATATGAAACCCAAATGAGAGACTAATATTAGTACTTCTATAGTGAACTACGGGACTTTTATGAATTATCGAAACAACTAAGTTGGATTTGGAATATTCTCATTTTGCCGCTTTATAATATGCATACTGTTGACATTTCAAAATTCAATCATATATTTCATTATTCAGCGCATGATATAACAACAGTTTTTTATTCACATACAAAATTTAATCTGTAGTGAACCATAACCCAAAGCGAACTTTGATGCTACGATCATTATTTATGAAGACCCTGTATGCAATAGAAGGTGATCAGCCATAGAATAACAAATAAAAAAACATGTCTCACTAATCATTAGCAATGGTTAAGATTATCGAAGTGATGACCAATTTAACGAAATCGAGAAATTGCGATGTCATAGAAACTCACTATTCACAGATAACTAGTTCGGAACTTGCCTCATCATCAAGTTCCGATACTGATTGCGATCAATGTGATTATCCGCTATATTGAAACGGAATACGTCGGCCAGTCAATGAATAAAGACTAAATAAATAACACTTAATGAGGTAAGTATGCCGAAGAAACCGAAAGCAGCGATTGTAATACCATAGAACTGCGGTGACTTCATCGCTCTCGCTCTTTTAGCTGAGTAGAACACTCTCCGTTTCAAGCAGAGAATTCACTTAGTTGTATAATAGTTTCTGTGTTTATTATATATGCGTTGTTCATGACCGACTAACCATGGCCTACTTGGTATGTTCACAGTGTGCTGATGAGATGTGGCTGGAATCTTCTGAAATATTTTTATACAATATTACGCTGATTGATTTGGTCATATAAATGTGACACTAAGGACACTTAGATGTCACCACCGTTTAATGATCACCAACATGTACACACGTGACGCCTTTACAATTGGTATTATTTTGCTTCATAATTCTTTACTAAATCTTCGAAATCGGAATATGATTTGTTGTGATAAACATTGTTCTTTTTTTTTCAATAACTATTAAAGATATAGATAGGTACTTGAAAAACACGAACTAATGTTTATCAATTTTCTCAGAGCCATTTTGATCTGAAGTAAAGCAGTATTCTTATTTCAAAGATTTCACTTCATCGTTGTGCTAACTTGAGTCGAATAACTATGACAACAAAGGAATAAAATAGAAGTGGATTCCAATATAACAATTATTCTGAAATTGCTTGCAGTAATGTTCATTATAAAATGTACACAAACTTCAATGAATTTTGCAATTATGTCAGTAAAATACTGATTGAAAATTGATGTTTAAGTTGATTTGAAATTTCATCATTTTCACATTCGTTTAATTTTTATTTTCTAATAGTTTTGGTTACTATATGGTATAATTACTATCAATTGCAAGTAATTGGAAATTGTGAATACTGTCATTATATCTGATTACATTCAAATTTATCACATTTTATACATTGTGATACAAAGTTCAATATGCTTGAATTAAGGTAAACGTATCTTAATAGATAGCTAAATCTTTTTGTTTAATGGAAATAGAATTTTAAATTGTTGTTTCGTTAAAATTGGATTGGCGGAAATGCTCGATAATTTCAATAATTCCACCGAAAATTGTAGAGATAAGGAAGATGAATTGAATACAGGAAGAAATTCAGCAATATGTAGTATCCACTCGATATATGACCTTGCGCGATCAATTTATTTCCAAGAATAGTAAACAATTTGTATAAATAAGTACCTGGTTGGCTAAATTACAATTACTTCCTGAATGAAATATCTACATACAAATAAGACGGACATGCGTTAATGAAATCGATACTTTGTAATCAATCCATAACATTTAGATTTAATAATTCATTGCGGAATAAAATAAAGTAGGCAGAATTTTTACAGAGGAGTTTCTGATAATTGAAATTTCACACTACGAAATCGTTATGGTAATCCAACTTCAAAATTATGAATTATGGAAAATCGTGTGATTCTTATAAATCATATATCGCTGGGACATTCATTATTAGAGATTGAAAATCAGTGCTTGTGATAGCACTTTCAAACTATAAAAAATCTAGATAGTTCACAGGATGGTCCACATCAAAAGGACCGCTGCGAAATATTCTTCTCGACCCTAAATGATTGGTAATTCGAATCTCAAAAAGTTGCACTTAACCCTAAACCATAGTCTGCTTATATTGAAGTTGATAATTTGAGAAGTTTCTTATAAAAACATGGAATCATAGACTTCACATAAGTAGCTAGTTGCGCAACAACTAAGAAGACTAGATTTTGTAACGAGATTGAAAACATTGACAATCACAAATTGATTCGACAGTTTGAAAGGGAAATCGACGCGGCGAACAAGTCAAAGGACCACCTGTATATCGATTGAGAATCATTTATTTATAGCACATCTTTGTATTGTCGCTAGCAGGATAATGTGGTATTGCCTCACCATTGACATTTAGCAATAGACTTAACATACAGCAAGGCACGCCATCAGTGAATTATTCAAATACAACTCAATTTGGAAAAGCTGATCGTTGCTCAACAGCGATGTTCGAGTTGGTTTGTTATCTAGGTCGCCAATTGAGAACCACACAACACAACACTCGCATTCATTTATTCCTACATTTGGGTTCAGCTTACGAGACTCTCTCTCTATGACAACTATATGATATACCTACTTACAGATTAATTTGATAGGGACAGTAACATATGGAAAAGATAAAGTTGATTTGGTTTCCAAAGCAAAAACATCAAATTATTGTCGAAGAATAAGAGCATATTACGGCAGATAATATCAAAATTGAAATAAAGATTAGGGATCCATCATCAAACTCAAAGATAATTATATAATTTTAGACGCTCCAAAAACTAAACAACGAGAACTGAGAGGGAACCTTGAGGAAATCCTCGATGAAGGGAGTAAATATAAGTACCAATTAAATTTTCGTAGTAATTAAACAGAAAAGAGTATAATCAGCGAAATATTCCTCAAATAGTCCAAAAAAAATTATCTAATTTTAGACGCTCCAAAAACTAAACAACCAGAACTAAGAGGGAACCTTGAGGAAATCCTCGATGAAGGGAGTAAGTATAAGTTCCAATTAAATTTTCGTAGTAATTAAACAGAAAAGAGTATAATCGGCGAAATATTTCAAACAAACCGAAAGTTGAACAACATTTTGAGAAGTAAAAGAAAACCTTCAGTTAGTCCTCGTCGAATGAAACTTTGTTATATTTTACGCTGAGTAAATAAAATATTATTGAAGTGATGGAGCAATGTAGAATATCAATAGCACCTGAAATACGAACATGAATAATAGGTAAAGATTAAATCAACAAAAACGGAAATGGAATGAATGCTATCATTGAAACGCGCATCACATGAGTTAGATGCAAAATCAAGTTAACTGCTGTTCACCAAGCTACAATTCCGGAGGTATATGAATTATTATTTGAATCATTAATGCTTTCTGCATGCAGTTTTGAGTTCTCAAAATTAACGAAAGCCTAGAGTTAGAATTCAACTTGTTGGCCATTGACATGTGACCTAGAGTTATCCCTTCCTCTAAGAAATGACAAAACAAGCACTCAGAAAAAATTAATTTGCAAAATTTTATACCAATACGTTCTAAATTCAACTCTGCGAATTCAAGATCTTCCAAGAATTGTATAGTAATTTCATACGACTGCAGCTTATCGAAAGAGTATTGAGGAAAAATGATGTCGATAAACATCGACAACTGCCATAACGAAAGTAATGCATAACATATGACGCCAGTTATTCTGCAAGAAAGAAGCAAGGCAAATCGATACCGCATGATGTAGAACATGGAGGAACTACTACACCCTGCACTGCAGAAATCTGCCTGACATTTACAGAACAGATCCTTGAATGGTGCAGTTGAATATGAGAACTGAGTAGAAGAAAGCAAATCAGAAATAATGGGATCGGTATATAGAGTTGGAGGAGTTTTTGAAGGAAGTTTTGGAACGCTTCATAGATGAAGAGGAACACAACAACATAGGTTTTAATAAAAACCAGTTTAGAGTTGCGTTGGTCATCAGCTTTCCCTGCCGTCATCTATTGTGAAGAAAAATGATGAAGATGATACATGGAACACTTTCGGAAGATCGATGAATTGTACTCACCTTAAGGTCCTTGAAGAAGATCGAATTCCGCGCCCAGTCCACTTGGGAGAATAAATTTTGGTCCAACACTTTACACATAAGTTCGAACAGGTCTACTTCACACTGATTATACGTTTGATTTTGTAAGAGAGTGTAAAGGGACGTCTGCCACTCTCGATCGTCCACACCCTGCACAAAATCACGGATAAGAGGTGAAACTTTGTTCGACAGCGAGCTGTTAGAGCCGCCACTCGGCACCAGAGAGTCGTACTGGAAGGCTTTAGGGCTGAGGGAATGAGGGGATGTTGTGGTCGAGTTGGGGGTTCCCCAAATCTTATTTTCCGTCCCCATTACCATAGAAGTGTGAGCACCGGAAACGTTAAGTATTTGGAGGGCAGGCTGTTGGTTGGAGGAAGCCGGTTGCAGGAGATTGCTGTTGACCTGACCTAGAGCTACTGCTATGGGGCTGGGCGACGAGTCAGGGGACGAGGTGAGGCTTGACACTTGGGGAATCTGAATTTCCTGCTTGATGTGGATGTTAGGGTGGTATGATGTGCCGGGTTGACTAGGCGAGTACACGCCACCGTCGGACAGTGATCCTCTGAGTGTTTGAGCTGCCAGTTGTCTTTGTCTCATAATCTGAAGCTTTCTCGCACGATCACGCTTGTACATAGGTCCGAATTTATTCCTTCCACCTCTCATGCGGTCTGCTCGAACAGCTGAAAGAATAGATCTTCTGTGAGAAAGGCTCTTCACTCCTTTTCAAGGGAGTTATCAAGATTTTCAGAGAAAGGAATCATTGGGGATCAATGAACGTTGAAATGTAACAGACAATATCTGTCAATCTTTCTTGTGGCACAGTTATAGTTTTTTTTTCAACAATTAGAATTCAAAAAATTTCTTCACTTCTCTTCGAAAATGTTTCTGCGACAATAGGAAAGATTTTCGTCCCATTTTCTGTTTCAGTACTGAAGTGTCATTTTACATTATTCTACTGTCTCTAAAACAAATATTCGGTCGAAATCATCTATGTACGATACCGAAATATGAGATAATGATTTTCTAGCAACTTATTTTTCAAGACCGACCTCTGCTCGTGGTATTGATATTCAGTATAGCCAGTATTTTTGTGTCGTATTCTAGGAATTTTTCGTTGAAAACATTTTCGCAAACACAAAAGAATTTCAAATAGATTTGATTGCCTTTTCCAGCTCTTGGGTGTAGGTGGAACAGCTTATAAGGCAGATATTCTACCAAAGTGATAACACGTGATGAGGGCTAAGGCAATATTTCTTTTTACTCAGGAAGGTCAACATCTTCACCAAGTGTTGCCAACCACCAAAGAATTCCCTCGTTTCTGAATTGCTATACTGCGAATTTTTCGCCGAAAAAGTAGTTTTAACCCAATAACATTCACAAGAGTCAATGGACTAGTTTAGTGATGTTGATAATATTATATTTGACACGATAGAATTAAAATATAGAGGAAAACTGATAAATCAGTGAAAACATTTTGAAAATCCATTAATAAATGACTGAGAAATAGATTATTTAAATTTACGTATTTTAGCGCGGAAAGTCTTTGGTCTGTGACGTCACGGCTCTTGCCTGTGATCGCTACACCATAAATTACGTTTAAATACTAAGCCGCGCCAAAGCTCTCGCGCCGTTTGTAGTTGTACAGTGTTGTTTTAACTCGAGTTTTGTTTTTATGTCACCATAATGGAAGAAGGCTTCGTGAAAGGACAAAATGACAATATGCCTAAAATAGATATATTCGCAGTGATGGAGTTTTTTTCTTCAAATCCATCTTATGTCAGTGCAGAAATAAAAGGAGTTAAACTTTTCAAGTAAGTATCAAGTTTTGCGTTGGCTTCATCATGGTTTACTTTTGAGTTTGCTTCATCATGTTTCAACATATAACGATGATTTATTTAAAAAACGTTTCATAAACAGTTTGTAGTTGAGTCTGGTTGTTGAAGTCTATCAATGGCAAAACATATTTATGTGAGGAGAAAAAAGTAATTTATATGTATGTATATAGTGAGTTATTTCAGCCATCGTGTAATGAACAAAACACGACACGAACGGCACAAGTGATTGTACACCAATGAATTCGTAAGCACTCTGCGAATACCTGTCGTCTAGTGTGTGACGTCACAACACTTACACGTACTATGAAATTATTCTTCCAAGCGCAACTTCAAAGTCCCATAACTTTTTCATTTCTAGAGATATTTCAATGATTCTTCCACATTTTTGTTTCATTTTACTTAAATTTTTAGAATTAATCCTTAATAAAAAAATGAAAACTAGTCCATTGAGTCAGATATTTCGTCAGGCTGTGGTAGAAGAAACCAGCAGCGAGCTTTGAAAGGTCACGTTTTTCCATAGGTCTCCTGCGATCGAAGCACGTGTTGGCCATTGTAAAATGGAAATTCGAAACCGAGACAAACACGAACACTCCAAAAAGGGGGCGTTGTTGTCGTGTCGAAAGTTCAAATAGACAAAATAACGACGTAAACGGAAACCGTTGTTTCGATTGCAATACCAAATACACGCATCTCGATTTCACTTTTGCTCATAACGCAACAGGCCAATTCTTATGTCAACGCACCGCCGAAATGGTGTGAAGATATGGGACAGAGCGTGTAATCCGACCGAAAAAAAATAGAAAGCGCCCAGAGGTTATGTAATCGCTTCAATTATGTTTATACGCACTTGTTGTGAAATCGGCAGAGTGCGTAGAGAACGTTCCATTGTGCACTGGCTGTGAATTTTTCCGAAACAATTCTGGAGAACCGCCTTCTACGAATCACTTGACACTACTACAGGTTTCCTTACTGCGGACGGGCATTTATTTGGTCTCTATGATCTCCTTCCTATCTTGCACTATTTCTAGTTCATTTCTTTTAACTTTCACACGTATCATCTTTACGAATTGATGTATTTCATATATTTATATGAGAATGTTGCGCAATCTTATCTATTTGTTTTCATTTTGGACTATAAATATAAAGGGACTTTTCACTTTTTTTCTGTGTCTATCATATTCATAATCATTCTTGAAATTTGATTTCAGTGGTTGAATTCTTATATTACTTAAGAAAAAGTAAAAAAGTAACAGTAATAATAAAAACTACAGATCCGTTATTACCAGATTATTCGATAACAATGATTTGAAGATATTGGAATCATGATTCAATGTTCTGATTATTTAATTCCAAATTTTTAGTGCAGTGAATTCTTGAATTATTTGGATAGTAAATATATTATTTCGGTAAATTACCTAATTATTGAATGATTTGATAAATATCGTAATTCAATACTCAAACCAACATAAGAATTTTGTCAATAATATACACACCGGCAAAATTAGGGAAACGGATAAAAATATCAACGAAGTTTGTAGCCAATATTTTCGCTGTTTTCATTTACCCTTTTTTTTTGTTATATACAGGGGTGAACAAAAAAATTGAAAATATTAAAAATAAAAATTTAGATTTTATTCAAAACACCCTGTGAATTGATATATTGAAATGTTTACAAACACATCTTCTGACCATTTTCTTTTTTCATTAATTGCGATATCTTAATTTTGAGAGGAATTACAGCACTTCATATGGTAAGTACCGTTGTTGAAAAATAAATTAATGTTTTAAATCTCACAGCTCTTTAAGTTTATTTAAAATTTCAGGAAAAATGATGCAACATCCGAATGTTTGTAAACATTTTCAGTGTTTTTGTTCAAAACACAAAATGAAGTAAATAATTCTGAATAGTTATGTTCCAAAGAACGGAGCTACAATTAAAAATATTGTTAATATCGACGGAAAAAGTTCAAGAGAAAATGAACTACAAACTTCATTGAGATTTTATAGGGTCTCCCAACGTTGCCGGTGTGTACATTATATTGTATATTATACTGAGTGGTTTTTGTACATATTCAAAAAGACAAGATTCCAAAGTTTATGATGAAAAGAAAGGGATCAAAATAAATCATAGTCACAAGTTACAACAATTCGTCAAGTTGGAACGAAAAATTTTTCCGGTAATCAACAACATTCCCATGCAGCTTGTTTTAGATTTGCGAGTTTCAACTTCAAGAATACCAACGAGCTCTACGTCGTTAGATAACATTTTCGAGTAGTAATATTTTCAACCTTTTCAGTTTTTCTTCTCTAATCACTTTACAATTATTTGAAAATTATTCGGAAATTTTTTCCGTCAAATTTTTAGTAACTGCCTACCTATACTACAACAAATTGTTCTTGTTTGGAAATAACTTTAAACCGGATAGTAGCAATTGTAATAAATGATGTAATGCACTTTTCACTACTATTGTTTATTGCAATAAACATGTCGTTTCTCTAATTATTAATATAAATTATGATAGCAATGCATATTACCATTCTTGGTTCTTAAGGCATTTGCCATTCAAACAAGAGCATGATTAGAGGGCACAAACAGAAAAATCTGTTGAGAATATTGCAATATAATAATAGGAATAGCATTTTATTAATCTAAATCCAGCATTTATCTTTTCTAATCATGGTTTATGATAATAGTTGAATTTCTAACCCGTCAAAATCGAGGTTATCTATAATTTGCTTCACCTATTAATTCTTACAAAAATGTTATTTTCTCTTTCATTGGTATGTCAGAGGTAATATCTGTGAATGGTTCTGTAAATGCTATTAACATAAAATTTTGCATGAAGCTCAGAATTGTTCTATAATATACACCCAAATTTCAGCTTATATCGTGTTTACGGATATTCAGCCGGCAGATTGGATGGACATAATGGATTTTGAAGACGAATTCGTATCGTTTGAGACCATTTTCGGACAAAAATTCTAGAATTACGGACATTGTGAATTATTAATCCAACTGAGCCCTCTCAAGTGGGTCTAGGTAAGGAATTGAACGACTCATATCTCATCTAAACAGAGGCCTTGTTGGGGGTTTATATTGGTGGATAATATAAACAAAACAAAAAACAATAGAGGTCAAGTTTCAATACACAAACTTTTTGAGCGTAATGTGAAATTAAATTCACGTACAAATTCAAGTTTGAAACAATAGTAGATGAATATCCCCTTTTATTCGTCAGCAACAATAAATTTTTTTATGGTTTTACATATACTGAGAACTACACCAAAACATTCACCGTCAATGAATAACACATCTTGAAAGATACCAAATTGCGGGAAGGATAATAACAGCACCAAATAACGTTAATTTACCAATATAAATGATAGAGTATAATACAAACATGGCCGCCTGGGAATACTGGGTTCTCTGTAGTAGTTAACGATGCCATTAAAAATGTTTTGTTCGCAAAAAACATATTAGTGTCATATGTGCTCAAAAGGAAATGGTACTCAGACTGCAAAAACATATTTTAACACACGTGTTCATTCTAAATATAAGCGATTTTGATCATTAACGCATGCTAATGGACTGTTAAACGAAGGAGCTTTTGTCCTAAAATGGAATTGCAACGAAAAATATCAATTTCAATTCAATTTTCTCTTATTCTGTGACAAATTTGTTCATTCGGACATACCTTATAGAACAAAATTGTGGGGAAATATTTCAAAGTCATATTTATTTCAGGTGTATTTCAATATTATACTCGTATGTTGGTACTAGGAACTCTTCCGGAACTGTCCTTCGGATAGATAGGATTTTTTTTCTTATGATCGTTGGTTTGATGGTTATCCGATAATATAGGCTAGTCTATTCTGATTTATCCTACACCAAGCTAAATGTCAAACCTATCTAATGCACAGCTAATATAAATGTCTATTAACGAAAATGAAATAGTCTTTATTTTTGGTTACAGAATATTATAATTCAATATAATTGAAAAATTATTGGAACTATTTGATCTACACCTTTACATTGGTTACCAGTGCTATCACATATAGTTCCGCCTCATATTCGTAGACAGGTTGCAGTCAAGAAATCTTGAGATAAATTTCATTTCTACCCGAACTTATTTCCAATTGTATCCTACCTTCCAGATACTAGAACTGCTAGATTAAAGTCACGCTAACCTTTATGGGTTAATACCTTCCTTCAATCGAATGAAAGTGACAAGAAAATTTGGCGTTCGAGATGGAATTCTTGTAATGTCTTCAACAAAAGTCTTATCGTTGATCCTTCAGTAAAAGTTCTAGATTTCAATCTTCCTAGGAATACTTGGTGTATTTTAAATCGACTTAGGATTGGTATACAAAAACCAGTCACTACATCTATACGTGGAGACAGAGTTTTTGCTGAGGTTTTTATATGTTCTCTTGTATCATACGTTGAAATGTATGATTCCCCGTTTACATTTTCCCTGCTACTACTGAGATTACATCTAAACATGCTTTGTTGTTTGAAGTTGATAATTTTTTGTAGGGCTCTATCTCAAAAGAATATATATATCTTAGACATGAAATATGTAAATATAACATAAAATATATTTTTCGGAGTATGTATCTTCTGTCAATTACATGGTCAATATCCAGTTGAATTCTACAAATCATAATATTACTGAATGAGCCATTACCAAATGTAAATTATTCCTGAACGGACTATAAATGCCAATAATATATCTGTGCCATCCACCAAGATATGGTTGAAAAACCTATGCACTCCAATTAAAAATCGCGGTCAAAGAGTAAAGATTTATGGATCAAGAATAGCCAACAATTATTATAAATAACTGGAATGAAAGACCGAGAAACAATTTCCATGGCCTTGAAGTAACTTTGTTACGCTATAATTACAAACGTAATCAACTTGCATATTACGCTCACGATATTACTGTTTCGCTTCTTGTAATACAACGAAAGCCATTATGAATCTCATGGATGTTGGACAAGAAAGAGGAGGATCGGCTTGTATCTTTCGGACACGCAGATTTGCTTTCAACAAGTTAACAACATTTGTGAATACTTTGTTGTTTTCCATTTATCTCCATACGACTAACTAGTCAGTTTTGCAGCTTAGGAAAAGTACTTAAGTAGAAGTAGAACTAATATTGAAATAATTCTCCTAATAGATAGATATAATAGTCCTAATATAAGATCATTAATTCAACATTGACGTTATAGAAAATTACAAATTCGGAAACATGAACGAAATACACGCCGTCGTCAGCCATATAACAGGCCAATTGAAAAGTCCCCGGTCTACCATAGTAAAACACCTTTTTTTGACAATGTTCGATTCAACATAGTTGCTTTCGAGGGCGATACAGCGATTATAGCGATCTTCCAACTTTTCGATACCATTTTAGTAATACGATTTGTCTTTCGCTTCAAAACGGGCCTCAGATTCGGCGATTACTTCTTCATTGGCGCTAAATTTCTTTCCAGCGAGCATTCTTTTGAGACAATTCGAAGCCCAATTCATGCAATTTTGCCATTGTATTCATTGATTTGTGACACGGCCCATTGTCTTGATGAAACAGCACCTTTTTATTCAAATGGGACCGTTTTGAAGAATTTCATCCTTTGAACGATCCAATAACGCTATATTATAATCGCTGTTGATGGTCTGCACCTTTTGGAGATAATCAATGAATAATATACCTTGCGCATCCCAGAATACTGATGCCATAACCTAGCCAGTTGACTGTTGTGTTTTTCTTCGCTTTGGATTCGATTCATCGTGTGCAGTCCACTCAGCTGACTGTCGATTGGATTCCGGAGTGAAATGATGGAGTTTATTGTACTTAAACAGCTTCAAACATTGCTCAGAATCATTAACACGTTGTTGCTTTTGATCGATTGTGAGCTCTCGCGGCACCCATGATGTACACGTTCGGATGATATCTTCACAATGTCTGCTATCTCGATCAACTTCACTTTACGATCATTCAAAATTATCTTGTTTAAACCTAGCATACCAATCAATGATGGTTGATTTCTGGTGTAGAGCCTGGAAACTCTTCATCAAGCCAAAATTCTACTTCAACTGCATTTTGTCCCTTCAAAAAGCAATATAAGCAAAATAACAAAAGTAGCAACACTCACAACGCAATATCTCACAAACTAATGGTCGGATTGCTGTCAAATCTTGACACGTATCGTTTGAAGGTTGGTATGGATTTAATACTAGCCCCGCCATCTGTGCATCAGACTGGGGACTTTTCAATTGGCCTAATTGTGGATTGCATTGGCGGCATTGCCCAACTTAAATATTGCAATAATTAGTGATTTCGTAGATTTTGGGCTTGTTCCCTAATGTCGATTCGAAAAGTAATAGGCAAAGGTTCAAAAATGATTTTCAAACTCGATATATCATGCAGTAATTGCTTTTTTTCTCGGTGTAAATTTTTTTTTAATCAGAACCCCCAAATCATATAATAAATAATCGAATCGATTGCAAGTGTAATACGATCATTTTAGTAAAACCAATGCAGCAATCCACCAATTCGAGATTTTCCAACGTTTTTGCCACACAATCGAACCGACAAGTTTGAAGTCTCTGAAGCGCAAAATATAACACGGTGCAATGGTCAAGTAGGCTGCGAATCGATCCGTGAGCTCGGACAACGCCGCTTTAAAATGGTCAGTAATTGCGCTTCGGCGTTGTTGATAATTCTAATTGAAAGTGATGAATTTCAAAGATAATCGACCATAAGCGCTCTTAATATAGGCTCAATTAAGCGTGAGCCGGTAGCCCGAGGTCTTAGATTCCGATCTACCGATAAGATTTCATTTGGTCAAGCAGCTAACTGCTAGCTCTGCGAAATAATTGACTGGATAAAATTTCGAACTACTGGAACTCCGATAAAATCAGAAGTCCGCCTTCAAATTGGCTGAGGAGTGTTGTTCAAGTATCTGGAGAAGTTGCAACAAGCGCGGAACTTGTCTATTCAGAAAGTGGAGGCCAACCTGACCTAAACGAAACAGATAAATATTGTATTGCTTCCTTCAGTAGTTATAATCTACAGTGAGCTGAGATTTTATGGGAAGATAGAAAATCCATCAGAAAGCAATGCAAAAGATTGGGCTCTTCAATATTCGGGTTGAGATCTTACTGAAACCCTTGCCATTGGAAATCCATATCATTGGGTAGCAGCATTATATACAGGGTCAGGGTGTCCCGCAACTAGTCCGCAAGTCTTGTGCATCTTCTTCTTCAGGTGCTGTCTTCGTTCCGAAGTTTGGCTATCAACAAAGCTATGCCTATTTTCGATACTGCAGACCTGAACAATTGGCAGTTGTTGCAATTGTACCATTCTCTCAGGTTCTTCAACCAAGAGTATTCTTCTTCCTATTGACCTTTTGCCCATAATCCACGGACAATGAGCTGTAGCAACTGGTATTTATCTCCCTTCATAATATATCCCAGGTATTGCAGTTTGCGCTTTTTAATAGCCAGAACAAATTCTTTCTCTTTCTACATTCTTCGCAAAATCTCCGCATTCGTTACTCTCTCTGTCCACGATACTCTTAGTATTCTACGGTACATCCACATCTCAAATGCTTCTATCCTTCTGGTATCGATCTTCTTCAAAGGAATCCGTAGATCTTGTGATCTAAAAACTGAAAACATTTTAGGTCTGAAGTACACTATTTTTTAGATACAGGGCGATTAAACTGTTTCTGCGCTAAGAACTTAAACGATCGTGAATAGATGAGGAAAATATTTCAGGTACGTATTGAGAAAATTTGTAGATACCAAACCAGAAAGAACTCAATGTCAACGTTTCGTAGGCTTTAGATAAGTGGCATCCTCCTGTTGAAACCATATATCGACGTCTTTGAGAATTATATCATTCAACGGTGGCATAAAAACTTGGTTCATCATAGCACGATAAGATTCACCATTTACTGTTACTACATATCTTGACTTGTACTCGAAGAAAAACGATCACACCATACCTCGAAATCACTATTAAGCTCAACATCCCAATGTTAAAAGAGGTAAATCAAACTTCTAAAATTATCTCCACAGTATATCAATACAAAGGTAATGAATCATTAAAGGAATAGTTTCCAGAAATATAAAAGCGATAAATTGTTGAACCCATAAACAATGTTTTAGGCGACGATCTTTATTTTCATCCAAGGCTACAACTAGAGGCAATGAATAATACATCAGTCAGATTCCACAACGTACAAATCGAGAGTTAAATGTGGATCACTACCCGGATTCAAGGTAACACGAATCATAACGAAAGGAAACAAAACAAACATTTTCCTCTGAATATTCACGAACTCACAGGAAGGTTACGATGGGGTATAATAGCTTGAATAGACGGAAAATTTTGACGTTAGGTTTAAAATGAAGTTGGAATTATTCGATACAAGCGGCAAGAAGTGTTTGATAACTGTGGAATATGGAAATAGTTGGTCATGCAGGACAAGCTCCTTGCAGGTTTGGTGCTTGAAGATTGGAAGCTAATCAATGTCCTAACCAGGACAAGAGCGTTTGATACACTTTTTAGGAGCCGAATCTTCATGTGGATTCAGCAAATTAATTCATAATGAAGAAGTAAGAAGGCAACTCATGAATCAGGAGAGGAAAAATCACAAATGTGACCTTGAAAGATTGTATTCTTAACGTAGTACAGTAACTGAAAATTTTATTTGTGAAGACGAGGAATATTGTACACATATATATTGTAAAACATCTCAGCTGAAACACCCTGGATCCTACTATGATTAGAATTTCTATTTACCACATTTAAAATGAAAAAAGTGAAAAATATAGCTTCACATATATGTTCACAAAAACAGTGATCCAATGTGGCATACATGCTGTACAGATGTGTCTCGCTGAAGGATATTCCTATAAATCGTCCAAGTCGTAAATATTCCGTCTATTTCCACCAGTTTTAACAAATTTTCCTCATTATTCCCCTTACGTTCTCCCACACATCATAGTTGGCGTCGTATCACAGTTCAGCAGACCTCATGCGAAGATAGCCTTGGCGTTTGTGTACGGATGTGTATCGTAGTAGCCCGATAGATAGATATGCCCTTGAGCCCATCTGAGAAGACTGGACCCTTTCCAAGTGCGGCTACACGCATGTTGGCTGTTATTGGCACACTGATCTGGCTAATGCACATCTATTAATAGCTCAATGGCAACAAGGCATTCTTTGTGAGCCGATAACTCGTTATGCAACCGATTCAAGGTCAGAGAAAGTTGATCCACCGTTGCATTCGGTCAATCGGCTGTCTAGTTAGATCAATCCGACTAAACACAACTAGTGCTCGTGGTAAGTGGAGAACCTATGGCCGTTTCCATGTGGCTAGACGGGTTCTCGATCAACAGGTGCTAGGCGAACCAATGAGAAACTTCCCATTATGCCCCTATCAGATGCCGTCTCCAGGCGGCCTTTTTGGAACTTCCATTTCGGTAATCACAGACTTCCGTTATCTGTTGATGTCTTAGTTCTTCTTTTTCTTCGGCTAGGTTTTGGCCTGATGCTTTATAATTTATAATTCTGCTTTCAGGAACTCACAGACGACCATTTTTTGTTTCAAGGAATCGAGAATTATATGGAAATGATTAGATATTTCTACAAGATACAGTAAGACAACCTGTTGAATTTTTAATGGAGATATGAAAAACGATCTTCACTAAAAAATTTAAACTTGAAAAATATTGTTTATATATTTTCTAATCGAATTGCAACTTGAGGCTCAGTTATAGAATAATGCAAGTTCTTGCCTTATTTTTTGATCGTATAGTATGCAAATTTCTTTCCAGAAAATAATCACAAAGGTTTCTCTACCTTCGGTAGACTCGAAAGCAAAAATTGAACTACACACTAATATCATATTCAATTCTCAAACAAATCTTCAGTGAACTCCTGGAAACAGATAAGCAGATCTAGGCTGTATAGGGTGTTCCTAAATTAGGGGTACAAGGGAGTCCCTGGATAATTTTAAGAAAAAAGTCCTATAAACATGGTCCCGCAAACGCTTTGTTTTCGAGATGAGAGTGTTTATTATGGTTAAACTTTTTTGTGATGATTATACAAGTTTATCGAATCTTGTTTAATCTTCGGTACATATTGGGTAAATAAGGACCAAATTACCAATTAAACTACCAGTGGACCAACTAAAAAGTTCTGAAGGAAAGAACTGTTCTCGAAAAAATGCCAGTAGCCAGTAGATTTGCTTCCAAAATAAGCATATCACATGATGATAACTAATTGGAATATCTATGCCAAATTCAAGTTGAATAGTGAAGAGAAGGTACTAGGTTACTAGGAGAAAAAGTTTCAACACCATGTATCAAAGTGTTTGTTATTAGGATTTTATTTCTTAAAATGATCTGTCATTTCCGTTTGTACCTACAATTTAGAAACACCTGTATGTAGGTATTATTCCTCCTTGTCCAGAAATGAAAAATAAATTCTTACAATCTCTGAAGGAATGATAATAGTATATTCTAATACAAGTTGCAGAATGGGCTCCTATTCCAACACGAATGCGAAATTCGAAAGCGAGCGATGAAGGAGCGAGTTTTTGAACGTATGAGTGTTGGACTTGCCTTCTGCAAGGAGTATAAGACGATATTTTCTCTATTTCACTCGAGTTTTGTGAAATATTTTCGAAATTCAACAAAAAATTCAGATTATACATTCTAGACTTTTGTATTGTATCTTGGCAGTTGGTGTGACTGTTACGAAAATTGACAGATTACGGAATATGAATTGGAATCGTATGTTTCGAATATTGAAATAATTTATAATTACGCATTAAATTCGTGAATTATGCCTGACGAAATCGATTCAACACCAACAGAATTAAGAGAAATTGAGAATGATGTTGAAAATCAGTTCACTATATCCAAATTATATTATATTGACAATTGACGTGAGTTGAAATTTGATAGGATAGTCTGTGTTGACAACTACAAACCGAAAAATTAACTGAAAACAATGCTGTAATGACTAATGAATTCATTACAGCACTGTTTTTAGTAGTGTAATGAACTCATTAAGATACTGAAATAGAGAAAAGAATTTCTGGCCATAATATTTTCCGGCATTATGCATTAATCGATAGAAAGTTTCAATAATATATTTAAAAGTAAAATAAAAATTCTGTAATTGTTAATTATAGATTCGGTGAATTGGATAAAGAAATAATAGTTGAAGAAACACGCCTTTATTTTGAAATATGATGAAATTTTGTTCTTTTAATATGTATTCAGTAAAAACGCGTAACGCAAAATACTCAACAAAAGTACCCATTCATTGCGTATATTTAGATCAAATAGTAAATAGAGATAACCCACTTGGGCCTATGTCGAAATGCACAATCTGCATCGAATCAGAAATAGAGAAAACATTCCATAACCACCAGCCAAACACACCGAATTTGGACACCAACGGTCCAAAACGTGAATTGTGTAAATAAAAACGAAACTCAAGCAGGTACATTACTCAATCCGATCCCTTCCTCTGCCCGAATTATCAGTCGCTCTCGTAACTCATTTACAAAGGCGCATTTCTGTTTACTGAAATAATTTGGCCATTTAAATTTGAAATGACAAAACAGCGAAAGAGAAAGTGTCCCGAAAATTGTGCGCCAGAAATGGTTCTTGGTATTGCGCCACATTAACAACGAGTGAATATACGTGTTGACGGATAAAGCAAAGCTTATTCGCTTTTTCCTCTCTCTTTGTAACCTCAAAGAAATAAACATAGATAGAGGGAGCATATGTCATTTTCAGTTAACAATTTTGTCCCCAACATGAACTATCAAATTTGACATGAAACGCGCAGAAATGAAAATATATCAGTGATACGATATTGAGCTCAATTTGAGAGTTTCTCCACAAAGAACGCATTTCTTATGTCCCATAGTGAATCATTGTTTCATATCAACTCAAAATATATTGATATGAATACCTAAAGATATCAGAAATTCAGAAAACAAATTTCAAGCGCGCCTAACGACGTAAAACAACGGATGACACTAGGAGAGCAAAAGTTGTCTAACCTTAGATTTCAGCAGGCAGATATAGAAAATAACAAATATTCTGCATACTATAAATTCGACAATTAGGAAAAATATTGAATTCCAAATATTCAAATTAGCATATTTAATTGCGAACCACTCAAATAAATATATTTCATTCAATATAAGATACATTCATAATGATGAAGTAAAATTGTGGATTTGAAAATATATCACAATTCGACAACGTTGGGGGACATGTAAAAATTGCGTATACTCTCTCTATCTATGTGTATTACTCTATAGATGTAACCAACTCTAATTCATATACGCACTTATCGATTAAAAAGTTGTTGTAAATAAATTCAAGTATTACAATTATTTTCTTGTCTTCATGAATTGAAATAACATACCATATAAAATATATCGACTGCTTACAAAAATTAAGTTACCACTCGATACTTCAATACTTGCCCCATTTTTAAAGAAGGAAATAATTCGCGGAATATAGAATATGGTCGATGAAATCAAGAAACAAGCAAAAAAACAATTATAAATTCCCATGAATTTCAAGAGATTCAATCTGACCTGATAATTAGCAGATTCTTAGATTGTTCATCATTAAAAAACACTGCAAAGTTTACACTATGTTTTATTATTTAATGCAAAATATTTCAACATGTGTAAAAAACATGTAATAAAAAATTAAACCAAAGAATCTAGTAGTAGGATTCAAATCTGGGATAATTGGTTCCAAAATCTCAATAAAAAATCCAAAACTATGAGAGTGAAGCTGTAATATTACAATGATTAAATTTGTTGCAGGTTGAAAATCCTAATATGACGTTTTCGGCTTTACAGCAACACACACTTATCTGAATTGTGCTTTCAATATTGAATAATAATGGATTAATTCAGTATTTAGGGGTGAGTAAATAATATATGTATATAAACTGAGACGATATTTTATCAAATCGCCGAGGTCCACGAAAAATCCGATGTTGTACGGGCCCCTTCAATGAATATCTCTCCTCCCCAAAAAATGTACAATTTTGAAAGAATTACCAGGATATAATCATAAATTAATTCCATTACGCACTTTCGGAAAAAAAACAGAGGAAAAATAAATTATGAATGAATTTCACACGGTTATGTGGGTTCTTATTACATCAGTGTATTGTGGAAATATGGGTCGTCGAACATTCGGTAGATTGCTTGAATAACCACATGAAGAATTTGTGCATTGTTACGTAATTTACAGAATTTCGGTAGAAATATAGAATGACATTAGAATAATTCTCGTGTAATAAATCAGTTAAAAAAGATATAAATTTGTGCTGTCATTCATCATACCCTCTACGAATGTAGATATGTGGGATCTGAATTATTTTCATTGCTTACTATCAAGCCAACAAACAGTTTGAAAATTTTCATGAATTTTACGGAATATCGAGTTGTTATCAAAACTAGAACAACTCGATTTAAAAAAGTGATATTCGGACTACATTAGGAGAACACGCACTACATGCAACACGAAAATTATTAGGTTTTATTGGGTAATTGGGGTCAGAGGAATTCCAGCCTCAACATACGATCTTATCCCTTCTGTTAAATACCTAATAAATACAATATTCAACTCGATATACGTTCGTAGTTATTTCGATTCAATGATGTAAGTACTCTGGTTGACTGTGTTATTATATTAATCAGATTAATGAATCTACTACACTACTCGATACCTTTTCTTTATTTCACTCTCAAATAAAAGAAATTATTTAAAAATTTATTATTATGTTTTCTTTATAATAATTTTCTCGATGCTATTACCTTTTTCGCTAATTGGTGTTTATGGTGGTTAGAGGGCAGCACGAATTCAAATGTAATAATTGGGATTCTTCAGACAATGTAGTTTTCTATTATTGATTGTTTTTACTTTAATGACTCACTTTAACTCGTATTTCTTCCATTGATGTACCATTGTTGACAATTTTTTTTCAACTGATGCATAAAGGCTTTTACAAAACATTTATGATAACAACAGTATAAGGATCGCTTGATAAAAGTGGCTTATTTCGTCAAAAATCTTTGTATTTTCTATGTTTTGTTTTATTGATATTCTATGGTCGAATATCATGGTTATGCATGTTAGGTTTTACTGAAGTTCATTTATAATTGTGTTGTACAGCTGATAAGATATTATTTAGAATAGAGAATCGGCTTGTTGTTTCGAATTATAATTTTCTTTCTATTAAATAAAGGCTCGGATCAATGCTCTAAAAGGATATTTATTGATTTCATAAAGATATAAAAAAAACAGTAATAATTACCTAAAAGAATCGAAACAACAAGCTGATTCTCTCTTCTGAATAATATCTTATCAGCTGTACAACACAGTTATAAAAGAACTTCAGTATAACCTAACATGCATAACCATAATTTTCGACCATAGAATATCAATAAAACAAAACACATAAACAAAGAAAATAATGACAAATTATTTTACAAAGATTTTTGAAGAAATTAGCCATTTTTATATGGCGATCCTTATTCTGTTGGAACATGTGAGCAAACGCTGTAAAACACTATATTTGTGAGAGAAGCCTCGAGGTAATTGGCAAGAAAACAACGGAAGAATAAACACGTAGTGGTCCTCAAAAATAATACGGAATCGTTCACCTCTAAAATGGTGTCTAATCCGTATTCCCGATGCATCCTATTCCTTTAGAAACCGGTTCAAATCATCCCACTAGGGCCTCTCTGCTGGAAGAATACGATTCCGCGAACTGTTTTTGAGTTTAGCCGCCTGACCCAACTGTGTATGTTGAATTTGGCGCTTTGCATTCGGTTGGAATGTTTCTTGCTTGGATCTAGGTTATACCCGTAGACTTTGATCTATGAGCAGCTGCTACTATTACTTCATAACTTTTTTCAGTTCGACATCATGTGAATATGTATGAGAAGTTTCGTAATTTTTTTTTAAGGATTTGTCAAGTTTGGAATTTTTAATTTGTTGATTGAACAATTAGGAGAAAACATATGAACTTCTAAGCAAAAAGATTAGCAAGAATTTTCTCACGAATTGATAACTTCATTCATTTAACATACCTACTAGAGATTTTATGGTGTTGTCCTTGGGTACATGTTAGTTATTCTACTGAAATCGAATGGTATTAGCTGATACCGCAATAGTGCCTCTGAGCTTGGCTAATAAACTTTACCATAATTAATAATTTTTTTTTTTCGCCTGAGGTTCTCTCCTCTGACAAAAGATAGTGCCATGTTGGTGTAAAAGTAGTTACTAATGAATTATAGTATAAGTGGTTTGTAATAAATCTCTTTATTTGTCATAAATTGTTTTTATATCAATCATATGAATACCGGGGTTATTTTTCAATTCATCACATGGGTATTCAAACTGCCAAATAGAAAGCATATATGAAATCTAATTATGTACTATTAATTGAAGAACTAGACCTTTTTCAAGGAGTCTCAGATTTTCTGATTCTTGAATGTTATCACAAAATAATACGTCCAAGCAATTCAGAGCAAGTGAATAAGTTCGATCTTCTGAGAAGATCTGCATTTATCCTAAGTATGTGGAAGAGTGTCGATAAAAATTTACTGACCTCGATTCAGCTCCATTGAGCTCCCATAACTCAGGTCAACACCAACAACAATCTATTCGTTCTGCTGGGTTATTAGAGAAGCAATAATTATGCATATAGTATAGCGTTGCAAGACAATAATTTAAGTAATTATAAATTTTGCAGACGTGCATCTACACTCTGCAACGACACACCCAAAAATTGATAAAGTAAAAATGTGCAAGTGTTAAAGCTTTCCATTGGTGGTTCGTCGTAAATATATCTAATATCCGCATTCCTATTCACAACAGCATCAACTCATCCGTGCTATTTTTCAATACTACTCTTTCAGAGCAAAATCTCCAAAAGACTCTGACACAAGAGATCTCGAAGCCGGAGCCTCCCAATGTAGTAGTGTATTGTCTCCTCTTGGATATTCAATATAGTCAGCCGACATCCCCAAGTCAGACTGAACTTCTCTAGCCATATACGCAGATGACACTGCTATCATGGCTAGGTCAAAAATTTCCGATTGGCAACCAGATACCTCCAAGACGACGTAAGCCGTCTGGAAGAATGGTGCAGTGAATGGGCAATCAAAGTGAACCCAGAATGCTGCTCTTCTCTTGTTACAGAGATTAGTCAAACCATTCAACCACGTCCAAATTTACGGACCTGATATCCCCTGAGAATTCCAAGTAAAATATTTGGGACTCATCTTGGATAAGAAACTCTCTTTCAACCTATCCCGTACAAAAGGATAAAATGGTGCTTGTCAAACATTCTTCGCTGCTCTCCCGTCGCAGCAACATGTCCATTCTGAACAAACTTATCTTGTATAAAACTATTATCCGTCCCACTATAACTTATGCTTCACCGTGTTGGTGCAGAATAAATTTCTCAGGATCGCCTTCAGCACGTCCTGGAGATCCTATCACCGTTGAAGAAATTTCTTCATGAAATTGCTCTAAAAACTCTAGGGAAGTCGATAAAACACCCTAACCGGTTAGTCTGAAAATCCCTCGACTACGACGAATCTTCCACCAGATACAAGCGTCCAAAGCTAGCACTTCAAATCGATTCTTTCGATGAAGGAATCTATGACTGATATATTCTAAACAGTAGGTTAGGTTTAGTGAGTAAGAGTCTTACATTGTTCGACTTTTTATGAGGTAGTTCGTCCATAATTCCCCTGTTTTAACACAAAACAAACAAAAACACACTAGATAAAGCTCAGAGTGGGTTTATGAGGGGGAGAAGTGTACAAGACCACATTTTCACTCTGAAACAGACCATTCATAAGATCAAAATAAGTGGAAGAAAGGTTTATTTTGTATTTGCAGATCTGGTGAAAGCTTTTGACAGAGTTAGTAGATCGAAAATGTGGGAGAGAGGGGTAAATAAAAATTTAGTGGAGTCGATTAAAAGTATAGATATATTGTGAAAGCTTGAACTGTGTTATTTTCAGAAATATGAAGTCGGAATTATTTGAAACAAAAGAGGGACTAAGGCAGGGTGAAGTGCTAAGTCCGACACTATTTATATTGTTTTTGGATGAAATAATGAAAGAGGCAAAATAGAGAACGGAGAAGCTTACAGTTGGTTAGAAGAACTTGAGAAGAGTTGAAATATCAGAATGAGCCTTTGCGGATGACATCGTATTGATGGAGGGAACAAGGAAATTTGGATATATGGAATGGAGTACTGAGAAAATATGGGATGGAAATAAATAGGAGAAAGACAAAAGTGATGGAAGTGAACGATGAACGAGAAGATGATTGGAGATTGAAGGAGAGGAAGTTGAAAAGGTGAAATGTTTCAGATATTTAGGAGTGAACATGGAAAATACGGGAAGTCAAGAAAGGGAGATTAACGAGAGAATTGAAAAAGCCGGCAGATTATACTACACAGTTAATAAGAAATTCCTAAGAAGAACCGAAGTCGAAGAGAAAACTAAATTGACCGTATTTGAGTCGATATTCAGACCTGTTCTGTTGTATGGTTGTGAAACACAACAAAGAGAATGAGGAGTAAACTACAGGCAGTAGAAATGAAATTTTTGAGAAGAGTGAAGAGGGTTACAAGGATAGACAGAAGGAGAAATGAGGACTTAAGAGGTGAATTGGGGATAAAATCATTGGAAAGTTTTGTGGGTGAGAGGCAGTTGGGATGTAGAGACACCCACATCGTATGGAGGAGGAGAGACCAATCAAACAAATATGGGAGGCAAAAGCAAAAAGGGGGAGGCCGCAACAAACATAGAGGAGGAAAAAAAGAAGAGAGGGAAAAGCGTCAGGGAAGCTAAGATGATGACATCAAATAGGCCAGAATGGAAGAAATTCATTAGATCGAATTAGAATTATTCTTAAGTTATTGTTAACTTAGAGAATGTAGACAATGAAACCCATACACCGAAAAGTAACAAATGGGATACAGATTATATATACAAAAAAAAATTGGACGGTGATACCTTGTGGAACCGTCCAATCGGAACTGTCCTGGAAATTCGAGGATTCAGAATTAATGAAGCCAACTCGCTCCCGTCCTCTTCCATTTCAGCGCGCTCTCAGTCGGGTTTCTTCATTTTCCCAATTAATACAGCTTGTTATCCTATCGAGAATTCAAGTAGGAGGCTTGTAAATAAACCATTACATCTTCAATGTGGCCGGTTGCGAAATTCCTCTCAAGCCGATCGATGCATAATATTCGATAAAAACGTCGTGACCTAAATTCTAACATTTGAGATATCGAGCAGATGTGTTCTATAAAGTTGGCGATGAATGAAGGCATTGCTCTTGCCGAGTGATAAAAATTGGTTTATCGATTGAGTTTTATCAGAAGCACCGAAAACGATGTTACTCGGTTAATCATTTAGGTGAAGTGGATCTAGTACTTAAGGTATCGTGAGCAGATTGAAGGGTTCAACGAACCTACGAAAGAATACCAAAACATTTGAGATAGGTCTTCGAAGCAGGAATCTAGTTAGACAACTGTTTAGTCGATATTTTGAAATGAGCAGAGGGTCAGGAAACATTTGAACCGCACATAAGCTTCGGTATGCAGTCAGACTAATGTACCTTCCAAAATGTAAAGAAAGAAAGCTGTTGATTAGTAGTTTCGGTTCCTGATAATCTAACGCTGTATACCGTCACATCAAAACAACGAATGCCACTCTTGGGTTTCAGATTTTCCTAAAATTAAATTATCCTTCTAACTCCCTCAAAGTGGTGCAAAACAGGTATAAGGCGCCAAATTATAATGTCGAGTAAACAAGTCTGGACGTGTTTGAAACAATAATCCAATTATCCACGTTAAAAATAAATTTTGAACGTTTTAAGTACGTATGCGGTTCCTCAATGTAAAAACACACCAATAAAACTCCTAGTAGGTTAGTCGTTTACGTTCCAAACAGGAAAGCGAAAGCGGCTGAGTTTAGCAGCTTGAGAGTCATCACGAAATACTTTAATTCATTTATGTGAAGACCACTTTGTTGTAATTATTTATTTTATATTATGAAAGGTGAGTATTAAATGGATGTTGCTCAAGTAGTTGATGATTATCTAAATTATACTCGATTAAATACTATTTCGAGGATAAGTTTTTATTTCTTCATTGGCATTTATCTTAACGAGTGGTACAAACTTGTTCTAAATGCCGACATATTGAAATCATACTGAATGATGTTCGAACGAAACCATATTGAAGATAAACAAGAAATATGAACCTATTAGAATCAAAAAAGTTCGGCAGTTTATGGTAGTGGAATTTGAAGAAAATATCACAAACTTAAAACACACTATGATTGAATAAATAAATCAAGATTGCAAACGACTTCTGCCATTATTATACCAAATTTGTAATGTTCAAACTATTAAGTGGTGAGGATGTTCTGAACTACCCGAGTAAACCATTCGATATCAGGTTTAGCCTTCTCCTGCAGGAATAGCACTGTAGATTCATCAAAGAAGGCAACTTGTACTCTAATCACAATAAACCTCAGCAGTGATGATTCAAACTGGACAATTCTAGCTGATATTCGCCAAATACATCATTATCTACTGCTTGGAGTAGGTATGTGGTTTCGCATCACTTGGTAACAACCAAGTATTAGATTAACTACATATCCACTTTTCAAAATAGCTCTGATGCTTTGAATCTTTTGTATTACACACTTTTTTGGTATCCTCATTGTCAGTTTGTTTTTCGCAGAGTTCTTCAACGATAAATGTGAAGTCATTTAAGTCAATTTTCCTAAATCACTTCCGTACTGCTTAGTAAGTTTGAGCTGTCAATATAACTACATAACAACTACAGTCTACTAGTAGACTTAGATTAACGTCTGATTATTTTGAATAAGAATTGAAGTCAGGTAGCAAAATTGAAGTATGAAGGAAATCTTACTTCACCCAATAGTTCAGTTCATAATAACTGAAAAAATTTCACTGTAAGCTATGTCTGAAATAACGCATAAACCTTTTATGTTATCTGCTATATTAAGAGAGGTATTATGTAATTCTCTATGAGAATAGCGGGATTGTGGTTTGAATTTATATTGAGTCCAAAAATAGACTAAAATTGAGCACATAAAAAAAATAATTTTATCGTTACAATCACCATGATAGAAGTATGGTGAAACTCGCTGGATCATCAGAATAACTTTAGTTATTCATCGATAGATGGCATCATGCCTATTTACAGTATAGATACTATCGAGTTCTCAGCAGACATCCATTCTAGACCGCGACAATCGACTGGATCGCGCCAAAAATTACCATATATGTTAATGAAGCTGCCAAATTATTATAATGGTTCGGATTAACAGCCGACAATCGAAACGGAAAGTATGTCTGTCTGGCGTATGTTAAAATTCGCGCTTCGGTTGGTTCCGTCGGATTCCAAGCCGCTATAGTTACACGGTTACTTCATGTGCGAAAGAGAATGAGGCTGAAATGATGTTCTCGCCATTATGACGTAACATTACGATTGACTGATGTGGGTTGCTAGGCTACAGTGACGGATAAGTACGCAGATGTGCTCAAATGATACTCGTACACAATGATCAATGGGAAACTGACAGAAAGAGGACAATTTGGGTATTTAATTGCTCATTGTTGGCCCTGGCTGGGGGAACGGAACACGAGTTTGAAGTCATTAGGTAATTCGTCGTTCTGATCGTGTTCCGAAAGGGATTTGTTATGAAGAAACCAACTGATGTAAGGAATTAGAAGGTAATTCAGTGCGATGCAGCGAATTATCATCCTAGTTCAAAAGTTGAATAATTAGCTTTCATTCCTGTTTTGATGATTGAACTATACAAAGGTACCACTGAAGTAGTAGCAGTTTTCATTATATATCTCATGCTTCTGTTATTAACCATTAGTGATATGATAAGCTGATGATTATACTTGATAATATTCAGCTCTATACTGTAACTTCAAATCGAATAGAGATGGTATGGATCGAATAGAGATGGTATGGATCGAATAGAAATGCACCGGAATCGTTTCGAATTGGCATTTTATAACTCAAGTAGCATTACTACGGATATCAATTACGAATTACATTTGGCGATAGAAGAAGAATTTGATACAGAATACCAGATTTGGTCGCCATAGAAGTGAAACATTCCGATTTTTCAGATTACGATTCGATTCGTTCGTTTCTATTCGAGATACAGAATTGAGAATACGACCCATTATGTTATCTCATCTACATTCTTTTATCTTCAAGAGCGAATAGATTAATTTTCGATTCTTCTTATTATTCAGTCGAATAATTGAAGTTTATTATTTGACCGTTTGCCAGACGTACAGATGGAGAATATATGTCAATTCTTCCATTTTCTAAAATTTTAATGGCCATACTAAAAGTTTACACAAAAGAGTAAATCGAGAAGCCTATTTTAAGTTTAACGAATCGAAAGATTATTTTGAGGAACACTTGTTGAAGTTAATATTACTTACGATAACCACTTTAGACTCATTGGATCATACCTGCAAAAAAAATATTCATGTTAATGACATTCAATAAAAAACATAGTAAATAAAGTAAGATAATACAAATTATTTCATAGGTTATGGATGTTGAATTTTTTGTATCCTTTCGTTTTCCTAAAAAAAACGAACAACTAGTAATAGTCAATCAACTACAATGATACTATAATGCAACATCATTATCCTTTATATTTTGCATTTTTGTTATTTGTTATTTAAAAATTACAGTATGCTACACTGATAAATTTCAAAGTATCGACTAAAACGATATTTTCTTTATTTTTCAAGAAATAAAGCTCAGAGCACAGAGTCTGTCCACCGGTGTTGAATGAAGATGTTCAACGTAATTTGAAAAACATTAACATTCAAGGAAGTCTGATGAAATTAGCGAATGCCTTAGAAGAACCACATCCTACCCACTCACTTTTGAAAAACGAAAGTCAGTACCTATATCTACCTAGTTTAGCGACAAATAAATAACTTTCGCTTCAGCGTAAAACCTCGAATGATACAGCAAACTGGGTGCAGATGAGCGAATTTAGTCTGGTAACAGGGAAATGAATTCATTTTCAAGGACATCGAGTGCATACAGCCAACGAACGTTCTAGAATTGTAGGTTTGAAGCTTGAAGATATCAATCTAGTAATATTCCCAACGCACCGAATGAATGGAATGGATTCACTGAAATGTGAACTGAACTATGGGTTTCACGGTAGACCTTCCAGAAAAACTACATTAGAGTCGTTGGGAATGAATCTGACATAATTTTAATGAGAGCTATTTAGATGCACTAACACCCAGTTAAGGGAACATTCATTAAAATGTAATGCCGCCTTAATTTTAATCCTCCATTAAACGGCGCAGGTATCAAATAGGCTCCTCGTATTGGAGGATTAAAAGTTTTCGAAGATTCATTCAGAAGTAACAAGTTGATAGCTAATCAAAATTTAATAAAGAAACGAAACCTCGATTGTCAAAACTCAACTTTTCAATAGACACAGGTGGAATAATTGCTGAATTGAAGAGACATCTCTAATCTACCACTTTATCGAAACTTAAGTTCCCGTATACTATAGTTTGCAATAATTCTTCAATATAAATAATTTGATTTTAAAATTTCCCAATTAATTGTAGAATAACGATTGATTTCTGTATTAAACTTCACCCATTTTATTAAAAAAAAAAGCTCTGTGGCTAAAAGCTAGAAATAGATTCACGTAAGCACCAGTTGAATTAAAAGGAGAATCATGCAGCACCTCATAACTTTATAATAATTCAAAATAATTTTCAGAATTGAAATATATATATCAACATATTTATATTATTCTATCTATGGCATGGTATTATTTATCTCTTAGAAGAATAAGATTATAATAATTAATGTGAAATGAATAGGACGCCTATGAAGCTATTAAATATTTGATTTAATTTCTTTCTGGAATTCAGCACTAAGTAAATATCTATGAAATTGTCCAACATTCGTAATACGTCACAAGTTCCATCAGTTATTTATTTCTAATTAACGTTTTCACGCCATGGTGACACCAGTTTTATGTTTCAGGATGTAATGAATTTCATGGAACATCCTCGCAATCACATGAGTATCATCACTACTTATTAATAAGATGACATATGTTGAAGTTTTTTTCAAACAAAGATTTGCTGGTTGTTCATTCTCCAGTTCTTTCACATGGATTTGGTTAGAGTCAACGTTCAATGTTCACGGTGTTTATGTTCTGCCATATAAATAACAGTATGGAATTAATGTATTGACTTCTTTGTTCGATCTTAATGGTCCCTCAAAACTGATGACTGTTCGCTTGTGTTGGAAGTTTCGAATAAGGCTTTCAACATTTGAGGTTGAACTGGAAAAATGATGAAGATATTCGAATTGAAAAAAAAAACTTATCTTACAATTTAGATGAATCAGAAAAAAACTACAGTGACACTACTCAGAACGCGGTAGGTACATATCTCCAGGTATTTTTACAAGTATTCGAAGAAATCGAATAGAATCAGTACAGAAAAAATAACTGAGAGAGAAGGAGAAACAAAGTTGTATAACCCAATGATTTAACATTGATATCTGACGTAAAGAATATTGATTAGTGTAGTGCAATTAATATGTTGTCGAATGGAAATGGATAAGCATAAACTAGAAGTGCAAATCAGATCATCAAAGGGTGCTTCAGACAAACAGTGTTCCCAACCTTTTGAAATGAAAATTCTCTCAATGAATGCCAAAAATTCCCTATTTGACGTATTTTACAGTAACAATTCCCTGCAACCCTAATATTGACAATGAATTACTAATTGACAAGGTTTAAACTTCAGAGTAACAAAAATAGATAGAGGCAACATATGTCATTTTCAGTAAACAAATTTTGTCCCCAATATGAACTATCAAATTTGACAGGAAGCGCGCGGAAATGAAAACATATCAGTGATACGATATTTCACTCAATTTTCGAGTTTCTCTACAAAGAACGTACTAAACGTAACTAAACAAACTCCAAGCACGTCAAACCACTTGAAACAACAGATGACACTAGGAGAGTAAAAGTTGCCAAACCTTGGATTTCAGCAGGTAGATACAGAAAATAAAAAATATTCTGCTTATTATAAATTCGACAATAAGGAAGAATATCCGATTCCAAATATTCAAATTTGCATATTTAATCGAGAATCACTCAAATAAATATATTTCATTCAATATAATATACATTCATAACGATATAGTGAAATTGTGAATTTGCAAATATATCACAATCCGACAACGTAATCCTACCATGTTGGGGACATGTAAAAATTGTGTATACTTCCTCTATTTATGTTTATTACTCTATGGTTTTTTGCGAATGTTAACGTTTCATTTTCGATGTGAGACCATCACATTGTTATAAAATTGAATTGAAAGAAATCCGGGTATACCTCTACAAATAATGTCACATAGTACATATAGGATCTTAGTTCACATTACACTACACAATTTCTCGAATATACATAATAATAGCAAGATATTAATATTTCCTATTTTCAGATATAAGCCCCGCTACATCGCATTACCTTCTATTCTTCAGTCATTCATATAACTTAGATATGACCATTCAAAACCGAATTATTCAATTGGTACACGCAAGATGTGGGTTCGCGACTTCCTATTCAATAGAAACCGATGGAAGTTACACAACAGGCAGTCGTTCGGTCTACTCCCACCTTTATGCCATACGAAATGGGTGGATCTATTGAATCACAAAGAGAAGAAGCCGAATTTTCGTGTGGATAAACATGAGAAATATTGGGCTAGCTGTGGTTTAGTGGCCCCCCGAGGTAAAGCAACGTTGCGGTAAGTCTGGTAGTCGGCGCAGAGCGGCGGTGTTGCCACATCCGCGGAATTCCTGAAGAATTTCTGATTGAGGATAACATAATCACCAAAATGTTGTTATATTCGAATTATTCATTCTTATAGCATTCATTAAAGAATTGTGTCAACAATGACTCTGCCTAATAACTTCTTTTTATGTAATGATATTCGTACATTTTGAGATCAATTCACTTTTAAAAGTTACGGAAATAACAATAGAGTCAAAATTCTGGATGAAATCGAATAAAAAATCCCGATGAGTAACCAAAAAATTGGAAATAATCAATGGCGACCCCAGTGGGGGGCAACGAGGGGCCAGGATTTTATTAAGTCCATATAGTTTAAGTTGAATATATGTTTTATTTTTTGTTCATACAATATTTCAGAAGGGGAAAACAAGAATTTAGGGGGAGTGTGGTAATTACCCCCCTTACAGCGCCTCTGAAAATAATCAGTATTTCTTGTGTCAAATTAAAAATCGATTCCTTCTAATCAACACATCATAAACGAAATAATATCCGGCAATCTGATCGTTTAGTTTTTCAACTCTGTTGAATGTATCGATCATTTTCCCGAGATCTCCCTTTTCCGGTAGAACCGGCAACAGCGGAACGCGAGCACTGTGTTATTTATTTTACTCAGCGACCTCGTCCCACTTCACGGATCTTGGAGCCTCTATTACACCACAGAAAAGAGTATGCCGGCTGAATTAACAGTGTGTATAATGTTCATTATTAACTTTTTATACACAATACGTGAATCGATGAGGACAAGCATTTCTTGCTAAGGTTTCGAAATCAGAATAGTTGTTTCAAATTGATGTCAAAATTTGAATGTACACAGTTTTCGACTTGTGAAGTTCCCCATCGAGTCGTCCATTAGGAAATTTCATGTGTACGCATTATTTCGTAACATCCTGTAAGCGATACTTTCACAAGGCTGATATAATTTTTTTTAATACGACCATGTGCGTTTCGCACTCATAAAAATTTGAGTAATCTTCCATTCGAATTGGTATGAAGTCTTTGTACTAGTCTTATAAATATGTACGAAGTGAATATTTGAGGTTGAGAAACACCTTGGAAACTTGGAAATAATACTCAACCCAATATGTAATACAAACTCAAATAAGTCATTTAAAAAAATACAACATAATTTTCGAATCTTGTTATTTGATTCAGATAAGGTTAGATTAGCTAGATACTTTGAATTTGAACAAAAACACAATAGCAAATATTTAAAAACATAGATTTTTCTTTTTGAATATGTATACAGTGTTATTTTCATGAGGAAGTGTAATGCAATCAAGGATGTCTTCTAGGACAACTGATTGTTGATTGCAGGAATAAATGGCATGACATTAAAAATGAAGGTTTATTAGAATATAAAGTCATCATCGCTAAAAAAGGTATATAGCAAAGACTGTTATGGCTAATCTAAAAAAATCCCATGAAAATGCAATCCTTGCTTTACTGAATGATTACGAAATGATCGTTAGATCTGGTATTCCTACTATAACTTGCATGGAATGAATCTTTACCTTTTACGTATCTTTATGTCCAGTCTCAAATGTTCAATATTTCAGTTCGAGAAAAAAAGAATATCGAGATGCATATTCTGTCAAGAAAGTAGGAAAATTGAAAAGAAAAACATATAGAAGTGATTGTTGAAATACTTTTTGTCGATATTTATAACAATTATTTATAATCCATCATTTGCTTGTTTAAAGAACGACATTGCGTCAATTCTCCACAAATGAAATTCGCAATTTCTACAATGATTGAAAATATCGAACAAAGAATCTATCTCCAATTTTATATTTTGAGAATACAAACTTATAGATTTTGCACCATTATACATAACATATTTCTGACCAGAATCTCTGAGTCTAATCGAACATCCAAAGTATTCTAGTGATATGGTTTCCATCGACATTTTTTGAGAACGAACAGAAATGGTCTGAAACGATAAGGTTCGACGTACCGATAATAAATCCGTCTTCAATATGGATGTAGTATGATGTTGATAGGTACATATTTCATTACTAACAAATTCCTCAGTTTTATACTATACTTTTGCGCTGCATTAGAATTTTTATTTCAAATCGATGTTTTATTTTCAATAATTCAAAGTACTAATATAAAAAAATACCGAACACAACAAATATAATTAAAAATTTTGACAAAAATATCTTATTTATGCAAAACTCACCAAGCTTTGAAATTCAGGACGAATAAAAATGGCGTGTTAAAACCTTTACGCCTTAGATTAACATAAAATCCAAATAAAAAAAAATTACCTAGGGATGTATTTGAAACACCTTGTATAGGTAGACATAATATCACATATGATTTTATCTCAAACGTCCAAGTTCCCAACAGAGCATTAATTTTATGGTTCGGTCGTCGAAAACAAATATCTATGTTACACATCGTTTCAACGCAATCTTTTTGAATTCTCCCATGATTCACAACGGTCTGATGCACACAGCAGACCGATCCAGGATGCAACGACTGCTCCTCAACTTAATTGATGCATATTTGGAGACACGTCCCCGACGAAATTGACTCTACGTCGACATTTGCATTCGGAACATCGAATACCGAGACTCTATGATGGAAGAAGCACTTCAGGTTTTAGACTTGGTGATACGAATAGTATAGTGTCAAAACTCTATGATCCATCAGCTGATAAGGGAGAAATAAACCGGTTTCACCACTACTTATATGTTAAGAATTTAAGAAGGGTTTATACCACGTGACTTTCTCGTGATCTGTCAAAGTTCAACTAGTCCTGTCTTCTCAGCGTTTTTGAGATCTCACCACTTTTCAGGTTGAGTAAAGCAATCTCAAACGTTCCTCTGATTTACCTTCTTTTCTACCACATGCAAGAATTCGAAATACGTTTTTACGTCTTTATTTTTAATTTTAGAAAAAACGCATTTTCAGCCTTCGACAAGACTTTTTGTATAATACTGTTATGTGAAAATTCATTAAAAAATAAATGTTTGTTGGGAAAGCTAAATCATGCATATATTTATTTTTCAAAAAATAGTAATTTACGTAACAAGTCCGGAAAATAGGGTTTTTTTGGACGAATAGACAAAATTCCAGGACGAGCGTAAGCGAGTCCTGGAAGTCTGTGAGTCCAAAAAAAACCATTTTCGGGCGTGTTGCGTACAATATTTTTTCGGCAACCATGTAAAATAACACTATCACTGCTGCTTTCCATATTTTATTGCGATTGCGATAAAAAAAACATGCAAATTTTTGACAACTAATTTCATATGAACTGTCAGCCGTAATCTCGGTTGTTATGGATTCTATGATGCTTTTCCGGCCTAGTCCGGGAAGTACGTACTTTCCGGACTAGGCCGGGAAATGCTACTTTCTCAGAGAAAAAGCGTCCGGGAAGTGAGCACTTCCCGGACGGTTGCCGAAAAAAATCATTTAATTCTGTGTTTTTCCATTCCAAAAAAATTCATAAAAAAGGACTTTCCGCAATGACGAACTCTTTAAAATGGAAAATAGTGAAAACATCATATAAATCGATGGTCTTTAGCGTAAAATAAAGCGTACTAATTTTTGAACTGATCGCTGTAATGGTTTAGACCCCTCTTAAAATGTGTATAAAACAGGGTGGGTCTTAAAATTGTACATAGCAATACAAACATAGATCCCTTTTATCAAATATAATGCTTTTTTCCTTAACAATTTTTTCAGATATAATAATATGTAAAATGTGATCACTGGAAATTAAATATTCGTGGATCTGACAACGTTCATCCAAACAAATAATAGATTTCATAGAATTTCTATGATCACATCGGTCATCGATTGAGTTCTGCGTTATTTCGGTGATGTACACATCGAAAAAAAAAAGGTGCATTAGCTGATTGTAAAACTATCGAATGCTTATAACTTTTTACCCCGAATCTGGAAAAATGGTAATTGAAAATAGTGTTTTATTTGATGAGAGGAATCTAGAGTTAAATTTAATGTACAACTTGAGGTTTGTATATGAAAAACTACACACCAAGCTGATTATATTTATGGATCACAAAATTATCATTAAATTTGCGGGGATTGGATTATTATGCATGCAGGTTACACTAATTTGAAGTAGTCTTGATCAATCAAAAGTCTTGTGAAGCGTCGACTGTCCCGTCAGCAACTGTTCTGTGACGTCAGTTGAAACTACTCAATTATTCAAGGCGTCTAAACTTTTGTAAGACCCTATTTTAGAGAATTTTTGAAAGGAAATAATCCAAAATAAATAAATAATATAATATAAATAATGTTATTCACATTAGCTGAAAATGTCCTGAACGTCTCCTCAAATTTTGGTATAGGAACGGATCATCCAAAGAATATTTTCGAAAGAAAATCATATCCACCCATATTCATGAATATAGATTGAAAAAAATTTGCGAAAGATTCGGTAGGAATGAAAATTTGGATATATCTTGCAAATATTTCAAAACATGTTCATTCTCACTCAAGATCATTATAGTGGAAATAATTACGTTATATTTTTATCCCAGCTATTCTAGTAACAATGAATGAATGAATGGAAATTATGAATTAATCGACATAATCTGGAATGGCAAAATTCTCTATTCGAAATCTCCGATTTGAAATTATTTATGTTAATCTTGAAGTAATTTACCGTTGAACCTGGATACAATAGGTTGTTATTGTATGATAAAATCGTTTCTGATCTCAGTTGTCTATAGGATACCTCACGTAACATGTGTTTACTAAAAACAACATAACATTATGAATGTTTTTCATCGTAACGTAAATAAAAACACGTGATCGTGTTTTTGGAAATCCTGATTATGAAATAAAACATGATTCATAGAACCTAATTGTTATTTGTAAATCAATTTCAAAAACATGACTGCGATACTACTACAACGAAATTGACTGTGTTGATTATTACATTATACATCCTTGTTGGTAAGCCAGACATGCAAATCGAAATTTGTTAGGTTCAATTGCTCCTTTCGTCACTTTTCTGTTCAAGGTTCACGTTCGAGTACCTATTTCGAATTATTCCGTTGAAAAAATCGAACTTTTATTTGGAAACAAAAAGAACAGAACATATCACCATGTCAAAAATATACCGTGAATAGATCATACTTTTCTATGCTTTTATGATAAATTCCCGGTACTAACTCAACTGAAAGAATATTGTATTGGTGGCTAATTTTGAGCGTCCAAGTGAAATTAATGAAAACGCCTTGAGCAACAACATTACGCTTCCAATAAAAAGAATAATTAACAATACCGTTATTCGATAATGGAACACACTGAGCATCGCTGATTAACCGAGGTGATCTGCGATTCGAAAATAAAAGTGGAAACGAGAGAGTTGAGCCTCAACAATCGTGAGAGTCTGTTGAATGTAATATTTATCTTCTCACAGATATTTCGCTTCCTCGTTCACCTTGAAAACATCATTATTTAATACCGTGTTTACTAGACAATCTACCGCGATCTGTCGAAGTGACGCAGCATTGGTGCCGATGGAGTGATGCAGCGTTTCTGCAAAATGATTCTGTTATATTATAGAAAACGCCGTCATAGAACATCGACTGGATTGAGTCAATTTCCTGGATTTGGACTTCGGTGCTGAGGATGACTTCATTAGATATATTTTTTAGTGATACATGTCATTAGAATATGATAAACATATCGAATAGGATTCTGCAGAACATGATTTGTCCTATTTTTCGAACCTCATAATGATAAAAAAATACTTTTTTCGGCAACCGTCCGGGAAGTGCTCACTTCCCGGACGCTTTTTCGCTGAGAAAGTAGCATTTCCCGGCCTAGTCCGGAAAGTACGTACTTCCCGGACTAGGCCGGAAAAGAACCATAGAATCCATAGCAACCGAGATAACGGCTGACAGTTCATATGAAATTAGTTGTCAAAAATTTGCATGTTTTTTGATCGCAATCGCAATGAAATATGGAAAACAGCAGCGATAGTGTTATTTTACATTGTACTAAAAATAGTGCTGTAATGAACTCCTATCAAATATCAACGAACATCAATTGTCAACATAATATAATTCGGAAGAAGTGAAATGATTTGCAATTTCTCTTGATTTTGGTGTTGTTGAATCAATTTCCTCAGACACAATTCACCAATTAAATGCGTAATTATAAATCATTTCAAAATAGGATATGTATCTACAATTCAAAATCCGTAATTTGTCAGTTTTCGTTGCAGTCGTACCAACGGCCAAGATACAATACAAAAGTCCCTAGGATGTATAGATAATCTGAATTTTTCATTGAATTTCGACAATATTTCACAAAACTTGACTGAAATAGAAAAAATATCGTCAAATACTCGTTGCAGAAGGCAATTCCAACATTCGTGAGTTCGAAAACTCGAATTTCGCATTCGTGTTGGAATAGGAACCCATTCTGCAACTTGTTTCAGAATATACTTTTTCTCAACGGCGCCGGCGCGCCAAAAAATTACAACTGAGAAATTCAAAGAAGACACTGATGTCAATCTTTTAAAATCAAATCTGAATATACTACAGTATCAATAAATGGCATGTGAAACATAAATAGCCTATGCTGCCTATGTATTGTTCATCCAAGTCTACTTCAAAGTAGATCTCTTGCTCTTACGCCAACCATGTGTTTCAATTATCAGAATATTTCTAAAGGCATTTTCTCAAATTGACTTCAGTAGGTACTCGCCGCTAATTCTTTTGAGGTCTTCTAGGTCTTTCTAGGGTTGGCAGAAAAGTTTCACATCTTAGACAGAAAATAGATAAATCCGTGGCAGGCGAGTTCCTACTATCAACATATAATAATAACTATTAACATGGAATCTTTGTGAATCTGAGATATTCTCGCACGTTTATTTTCTACAAGATATCGTCGGCTAAGAGTGTAAATCTGCTATGTCCATAATGAACAATTTCACAGGAGACCAAAGAAACCGTACAGTACAGTGAATGAAAATACATTCAATAGAGTTTATTGAATGTATTTTCATGAATAAACTCTCTTATTATTATTATTATTATAACACTGTACTGTACGGATTTTTTGGTCTCCTGTGAAATTGTTCATTATGGACATAGCAGATTTACACTCTTAGCCGACGATATGACAGTATGAACGGATTAGCCATATAATTATAAAAACTACATACCTACACTATCCAAATATCCAATTCGCCCAAATTAGCGTGTGTAAATTGAAATGAATATTATTTTTCGCAATTTTTTACTAATTTCCTGTTGAGGTGCTAAAGATAATTACAATTGAGTAAGTGTGTTCTACTCTTGATGTAAAGAAATGTTCTCTTATGTCATTTTTCAGGTTGTTATAGGCCTGCGGTACAATAAACTCATTTCGCCCTGCTGTATCGAAATCTTAGTAGTATTCAAACCCAATTATAATTTAATGTTTATCTAGAAATATAATAAATAACACACGTTAGACCTTTGATTTGGTTAAGAAAAATACTGTTTTCCTACTTAACCAACGAACCCTGACGTTACGAAATATAACGATAATTCGAAATGTCGCAGAGTTCAAATGAACGCGCCCAGATAAAGAATTCCATATGGAAGAGAGAAACATGTACCTAGAGAAGAGGGAGTTGAAAGGAATCATCGTTGGTACTAATAAATCATAAAACAATGAACCAAGGCAACTACACAATTCATAATGCTTCATTTTAAGTCGCCGCTTGTAATGCAATGCAGAAACCTCTACCTAAGATATGAAGAATGATCATGATTTTGTTCTACACTCACATTGTTTCATGTCCATGTATGCAGGAGTATGCAGAATGGAGGAGAGAATTACTTTTTGATTGATTCGGACCTTACTTGATGGAAATTCAGTAATTTTCACAAATATTTGTGGACAAACTAATATAAAGCAACGAAAAGTGCAAAGAAGAAATATAAAAGTTTTCTCTACACTTTTTCCAATAAATACTGCGATTTCTCAATATAGAATCAAAATGAACCTTATTAGTCAATAATGTTTTGAAACAAACCTTCAATTTCTATTGTTTTGACAGTCACAGTGATATAACCCAAAATTATTTCAGTCAGTCGAAATATGTATGAAAATTAGGTTTTTGGGGTGTATATTAACAACTTTACGTTATTTCATGAAGTGATATCAAGAAAAATGGAAAATCGAGAACCATAATTTACTAGTAACATCATACAATAAAAGTTTTTTGATGTACCTACTACCTACAACAAAAATCATCGTTTAGAATTAACATACATAATTAGAGCAATTGTAATATCATTATAAATCTTGTAAAGAAAAATTATGGATGGATTAGGATTGTATTTTGTTTGAGAGAAAATATTGAGAGGAGATTAATGGTTATTATTTATTACTCTATACCGAGCTCTATACCTATTCAAACAAAGTGGATCTATATCCAGGATGTTCCTGAATTGGTTGTACAAACGAAAATGACAGATGCCTCGGATCATTTGAAGAAAAAATCTTATAAATATGGGCCCGCTAATGATTTATTTTTTCGAGATACATGGTGTAGATGTTTGATTTTTTCAAGTTTATTTTTCCTCAGATCACCTTCCCTTCACAAGATATTCAACTTATATTTGGCATAGATATTCCAATATCAAGTTTTCATCAAGTGATGATGCTAATTTTGAGTGCAAATCTACAGGCTAACGATTCTCTAGTAATCTTCAGGAAAATCCAAATTATTTTAAAGATCCAGTTAGCAACATGTGATGAATAAATGAATTATAAATTTTGGTACTTATTCACCCAATCTGTATCGAAGATTATTAAATATTCGATGAACTAGTATAAAAAAAGTAGGACTACAAGAAACCACCTGTATCTCGAAAACAAAGCGTTTGCTGGCACATGTACATGGGACTTTTTTTTAATTATACCAGGAAAATCTCATTTTCCTTTATACCACCCTGTACTCTAAACGTCTTGCAAAAAATTTTTTAATTTTTGACATTTCAAAGTCATAAAAAATGACACATTTTTGACGTATAGAAAAATTAAATTGATGTCATTGAAACGAAAGGTCACGCTGATGGAGCTCTACACCAAATTGGATTTTCGTCTTTCGAGGATTTTGGCAGAAGTCCACTGGGCCATAACCCGCAGCAAAAATTCCATGGGACGCTTCTATATAAAGACAAAACGAGCTTCGCCCTCGAGCGTTTTACGGCACGCCACACAAACGACGAAAGTGAAAGGAGACGTAAAATGCCTACTCGAACAGTCGGATTTAATGTTTCCAATTTATTTTTAGGTGTAGCCAAGAGTTGAATTGCGAGACGTGGAACCTTTTGTTCGGGCCACGAGTTTGGAGTTCACTATGCGAAATGTCTTTGTTTCCCGTTCACGTTCGATACTTTCCTTTTAAAGTGCAAACACTACCCGTTCGAATTCTGTACAACATTAGGGCTCGTCTTTACTCTATGCTCTAACCCAACTTTCGTCGTCCATATTAGTTAATATTTCTAATATCAATAATATATTATTTATGTACAGGATGAGCCATTGTCGATGTAATACCGCTATTTTCTATCACAGTAAAGCACGGAAAGCAATAACTATAGGCAGTTACAGATAGACTTTGATAAAATGATGGAATTCTTCAAGAAATGGAGATTCAATATGAATACGACGAAAAAGGTTGTAATCTACTTTGAAAGAACAACAGTAATGAAAGAAAAAACTGAAACATCAAAATAAAAAATCAAACGATAGAATAGAAAAAGGAAGCAAAATATCTGGGAGTGAATCTAGATCAAACAGCTAGAAGAAAATAGGAAAATGACAAGGCAGTTAATTGCACGAGAAACTGTACTCGCTACTCAACCCAAAAAGTGAACTTTCCTTGGAAAACAAGCTAAAGATTATAAATATAGTGCTAATAACAAACATTACGTATACAGGAGTAACTATTGAGGAAATAGTAAACAAACAAATAAAGAAGACAAAAGAGCACGAGAATAGTAATTTAAGAAAGATAATACAAATCCCAATAACGAAGACAGATATGAGGAAATACCTCTTTCAAAGAACCAAATATGTAGAAGGAAAAAGTAACATGCAGAAGGGAGAAAACTCTCCTAAATGAACACAAAATTGGAGAATCCGTGACAGGAGTACCAACATACAGGGTTGGTCACGGTCGATGGTACCCTTGAGTTTTACGGAAAACAGAAGGACGATTTTATTGAAAATTTGGTTTCTTGAGTAGGAACCACTGCTCTATAGATCTAAAATATTTTCAGCTGTGTTGCCGCTTATATCAAAAAGTACATGTTCGTATACCTAAATTGTAAGGCTTCCTAATTGAAAGGAAGTTTTTACCTCAATAGCAATATTGAGACACATTTGTTTTAAAAATCCATGAAATGTAAATTATGATAATTTGTCATGCAGATGCGATTGTAGGTACCGTCGATTTCGATAGTCAAAAGATCATAGCTCACAAGTTCTAAGACATTTCATGTATATATTTAACAAAAGTGTCTCAATATTGCCACCGAAGAAATCAAATTTTCAATAAAATTTTTCGTTGTCCATATTAGTCTAGGGTACTATCGAACGTGGCCCACCCTGTATAATAATAAAATATAATTAAATATGTGTGAATCTGAGATCTCGCACGATTTTATGCTACAAAGTATAGCAGAACGGACTGATTTGCCACATATTTAGAGAAAAACAGTACCTGAAGAATCGCAAACAATCATAGATTAAGATCCAGCGGAATAAGTCTGCAATGCAACAATGTATCACTCGCAAAACAGCGTCGTTACTTTGTGACTCTCTCCTTTCAATTATGCGTTTCATATAAGGTACAAGCTGTTGCTTATCACCCACGCTTCCTTGTATCACCAGTTGCGCCATCTCTTCCTTTCTGTTTTCCTCATTTTTTAATGCAATTGAAATGAGGTCAGCACACGAATGAGCCTATTTTCGAAATTGTTCACTAAGCCGTGATGATTTTATTTCCTGCGTGAGTCAGTGCGAAATTAGATCGATAGAAGTCGCGTTTTGTTTTTCCGAACTGAATTGAATTGTTCACTGTAAGATGAACCTTGACAGATTGCCAGATTATATATTTTTTTCATTGTTGTAGATGAGAAAATCAATTGCATCACTTGAAACATTGAAATGTTCTTTGATATTTTTGAAAAATGAACCGCAATGTTGTAGCTGTTATTTACGTCACATTGAATACCAAATAGCGAGACGTCACAGTTCATATGGCAAACACAAGGTTATTTATTTTACTTCCAATCTTAATCTATGATGTTTACTAAATTTGATGTGAAATGATCATACTTCTCTACATCATTCGACAGTTGCAACAAAAAAGGAGAGAAAGGAAGGATATAAGTATATCTCTATATCTATACAATGATGAAACCTCAATGATAAAACTTTATTCGAGAATAGGTAAATCTAATTCAATATATAATAATTTGATGGTATGAAAAAGATCCAAATAAGCAGATAATAACATTGAAAAGGTTTTTAAGAACATGATTGTGAAATAAAAGACATATTATATCCTCCCTTGCAGCTGCACTATCCTTTCTTATTCTTATTATCTTTTTCAAGGCGGATAGATGGAACTATAAGTTTTTCAAAAAACTTTTAGGATTTTTAGAATTTATTCGTGAAAAACACTTATTAACTCGTCAACTGCAGGGATGTTTCGTTTAAAAACTGTGATGTCATCAGAAAAATCGAATAGGTTGAAGGATTTCGAGAGGATGATATGTAAAAATTTTCATGAAAAGGTACTGGATAAGCATAATGTTGATTTTTGGTTTGAAGTTAATATTTAGGGTTGAATATATATCTGTAAATAATGGAAACAATTTTCACAAAAACTTACACTATTGATACATAGCGAAGATAACAACCTTTCAACCGCAACATATATCCGTGATAAGTGATCTTTGACCCTAATTAATAAGTTAATTATCGTTTTAAGTCAGCGAAGAAGAGAGTTTCGTAAACTATTCGCAAATGATAATGTAATAATAATTAATTCAGTAATTCGGTGGCATTCTGAAGTGGGTAAATGAGCTCATTCCCAAACCAGATTTCTCGATCTGAATATAAACTACTATTTTTTCTCATTGTATTTCTTCGCTGTCTTATAAAATTAAATTTTTTGTACCTCCAAATAGACTTCATTAATTTTTTTCTGTTCTTAAAATATCTCAATTTTTTCGAGAATAATTGTAATTGTTTCGTAACTTTTTTCTATAACCGAAAAAGAAGTAAATCAATCAATTACTCGATAACCGCTAGAAAAAGGGATAAGGGAGTTATTTCATAAATAATCAAGAGGCTACGGCGCACCGAAAAAGCGAATATACAGGGTGATCCATTTAAATTATCGAAGTGTTTAGTACTTTTTTATATAAGCGGCAACAACGCAGCGATGAAAATGTTTTAGATAGAGCCATAGTATAAGGAAAGGATAGTAAGTCAACCGCCGTTTGACGGCAAGGAAATAGTCACCAGGGGTCGCTACTGTAGTTGGATTTGGATTTGGAGAAGTAACTCGATAATAGATAGCGCTGAATCATGAGCTATAGATGGCGCAGAAATAATACGATAATTCATTTAGTGGCGTGGTTGAAAAGGGGTCGCATGACATTGCCAACAATTTTTATGTTATTATTAAGTTATCACAAATACACGCCACTGGCGTAAATGCTTATTTAAGAGCAGAAAAAATATCAAAATATAGAAATCTTCTAACCACTCTATTTCAAATATTTTAGTTCTTCAAAATAACACCGATTTTTTCAGAGGGCTCCACTTTACGGACCAATTTTTGACAGTAAAATTTGAGTAAAACGTAAGTACAACTAGATGGCGCTCAACATCAACAAAATCGAAAAAAGCACTACACTGGCTCACTATCCTTTCCTTATACTATGATAGAGCTGAACGACATTTCTGGAAATATTTCATTAATTTCAATGAAATTCTAACACTAGATACACAAACTCACCACTTCGTGGTTCATTTTTGAATTTTGAACTTGTGGAAGGACCTTCAATGCTTCCTGCACTTATGTTTTAAATAACTATTCCCGCTACAATACAACCAAACAGGATGTATAACCTTTGGTTGGACCTTTGAAAATTGACATCTTATAAGAAGAACATTTCACCATACCTAATGTTTCTTATTTATCGGTCAAAAATTCAATCTATTTTGTTCAATGTAAAACATTTCATTCAAGAGAATTTCAGATAGTTCAACAATAAGTATATAATTATTCTAAACAATCTTTACGAAACTAGACTGACAGCAATCTTTGAAATCTTTCTTAGGATTGCTTATTCTAAAAAAAGCCAGATAAAAAATTAGACGGTGTCTAGGTGGGCAGGACAAGCTGAATTAAACTCAACATAATAATACACGATACGAAATTGACCTTTCAAGGTTTTTGCTGCAGATTTACCTGATACAGGTATATATCCTTATTCCATCTAGAGAAAAAATTCTCAGAAAAAAAAGAGTATTCGTGAAGAACAACAACAAATATACAAAGATTAAGTCACGGAACGATTATTACTACGGCAGGTTGTATTCTTAAGTTCTGTGATGAATTTGAATAAACTCCTGGAATAGGCTACTTCACAATACGTGAAACATTCTCCTATTTATTGACATCCTCATAGATTGTACTAGAAGGACTAGAACGAAATACATTAATATAATAAAAAAATATGGAAATACGTGAAAAACTCGAATAATTCAAACATATTTATCAGTTGATAAAAACGAATGAAATTTAGTGAACTTAGGATGACTTTCGATGAACAAGTGTGTTATTTGTATTTTTGTTCATTTGCATTAATTTTTTGACTGCAAATATAGACATTTTCTACGATAAAATATTATCGTTATTTTGAGAGTTTGAACAGTTTCCTTTTTGCTGCATGAAGATTATTATTGAACACTGAGGGTATTTAAACAACATTGAATTCTAACCAAGATTGCTATTGTAAGAATGTGATGAAAATCAAAGTAATTTTAAGAATGTGCAATATGTGCCTTAATATTACATATTTGAATAGGGTGTTAAAATATTCAGTATAAAGATTTTGCTTAAAGTGAAGAGATTATCGAAATTCTTTCTGTTCATAGCTCTATGCTGATGCGGAGTATCATATTATGTTGTTTGTTTGAAGTGCACCGATCTAATCCATCATCTGAAGCGTGCCCAGCAAATTTAACAATTTATAAAGTATCGAAAAAAGAGAAGATCATGAATTTCACCCATTGCGAATGAAATTCCATGTGCCGAAATACTAAAAATGTTATACATTTGGATACATAATACATGTTTTATGTTTCATTGGTTGTATTTATCGGTGTATCTTTAGCTTAGTGATAATATAAACATTTTTTTTTTTTTAATTTTAGAAAAAAGGTAAAGATATCTATAGAGAATAGAATTCAACATAGCGAAAGGAAAAAAGAAAATAAACATTATAATGATGTGGGTTTGATTAGCAGTTATAAAAACCAGCGAATTATTTTTGCCCCATTTTACTTTCACATTAAAGCTCTATTCAAAAATCAGGTCGTCTACTTTTTTTTATCCATGCCGGATCGTATAATAATAAATTTCGTAAAATGGCACGACAAAGGTTCGAGTCCGGACATTTATAGCGAATCAATACGTGAAGAATGTCAATATTCTAAATGCTTCCATCCTTTCCAAAACGTGGAGCGCTCGTTGCGTGTCTATGGGGCAATTTCGACACTAACAGTTCTCGATTTCTTTTGGGGGATCACGAAATAAGCGGTGCCAACATTCGTTCACTTATGCAACGAAGCCATTACCACACTCGTGGCTTACATGAATGATGACCGACAAAAACACCATTTTCGTTTCATATACAGCCAGCCCAATTAGGTGAACGTTGGCAAACGAGACCATAAAAGTTAAACCGCACACATCATTCGAATATTCGGAAATGTGTGTTTTCGTAATACTAATCCAATAAATAAAACTTTTTCTTCATGTTGAGAGTATTGCTGAAAAAGAAGTGGATTCTGTCCACTATTTTATTAACCAGATTTGAAGATGACACTTCAATTTCATATAGCCTCTGCAAGAAGGCACTTGAAAGCTGGCATATCCAATTTTTCTAACAATACAGCAGAATTATACGACTACTACCATCTGACGTCACAACATAGAAGTAGTTCTTGTAAACCAGAGTTAAAGACGATATTATGATTTTGTAAGGGCAGCAGAAAAAGACAATAATTTACAAATACAAAAATGCTCAAAAACTGTTAAAGTAAGATCAAGAAGGGACAAACAGTTGTTACATGTAAATATGTAATTGTTTTAGGCGATTTCCTATTCTTGTGATTAGTTGTTAGAACTTAGACTTGAAGCATTATTTGAATATGTTCGCTAGCGATACATTGTAAGATTTATTTTCTTCTGGTAGAAATGGAATTATTTTGATAATGAATAACATCACTCAATTAACCCCAGCTATGGCGTACAGATGGCACCACCAGTACCATATACTTTTCTGTTCTTACCAAGCTCCGAAAGATGATTGACAAAATTTTTAAACATAAAGTTTTGACCGAATCGAGATACTGAAGGCTAAGTGATGCAACATTTGTTATGATAAAACACTATTTGCTCCATCGACAACAACGGTTAAAATGTTGTATGCTGTCTTTAAATATGGCCCTAATGAAGAAGTGATTGACGAACTCGGACGAAGTTGAAGCTAATTTCGAAAGCAAAGACGAATCTTTCTACAAAAAAGGTATAAGTAAAAATTAGAATAGCATTTGAGTATATGCATCATGAAGGTGAGTATATTGACAAATAAAGTGGAATTTGAAAAAAATGTCTTTCTACTGGTTATGTCCAAAACTTGTTGGAGATGAATATTATGAAATGATTCGAAAATAATGCTTCACTGAAATTCAAACGATTTTGATTAATGTTATATTGTATCATTTCCGTCATTTCCTTTTAAGTGAGAGGAGCTCAGAAGTTTTGATGCCACTGCACAATAAAAATGCAGATTTTATTATAATTTTGTTTTGAATTGATACTATTATATCAAACAGAATCTTGAGTATGAAAATAAATAGAAGAATTGGTTGCTGCATCGTATTGGTCGTTTTATCACGTGATCAAAGTTTAGATCAATGAATTTTGGAGACAAAAAATAAACGAAAATATAAAAATCTTCTTTCCAAAACTTCAATCGTAAAATTGAAAATATTACATTGCTTCGAGGATACTAAATACAATATTTGTTACAAGTCGTATGTAGTCCGTAAAGGTTTAATTCAATTCATGAATCTGTTTTTTCAGAATGTATGGGCTCTGCATCAAATGAAGTCATTACATATTCATTATATGTAATTTTTTTGTTTTGAAAAGAGTGCAATATTTGAATGAGGTTGACAATATTTAGGAAGTGACATTTTCATTCATCCATCAGTTTTTATATCACTATTTTCAATTTCCATTCCCTTGAGATCTTAATTGATAAACAATTGATACTATCAAAACATGGACGAGTTTGGACATGTTATTTTTACTTCAAGGTCGAATATTTTTGAAGCAGTTGCAATGAATGTAAGTGAATTTCAAATACGCGTATCGATGTGTACAATCGAATGTGTTCCCCAATTTTATCAATCGTAAATAATGTTTTTATACATCGCTGGAGTATCACTTAAAATTCACTTATAAGTGATCTTCAATTTGATCTAGACGATTAAATTGTATTCCTCATTTATTCACCTTTTGGTGTTGTAACATATTTCTGTGCGTTTTCAAAACATGTTTTCCCATCGCAATAAAATAAATCCAAGAACATACCTACAAATTTACAGTGTATTGAATATAAATATTATCATCATTTCAATAAACATGATAAATCAGAAGCAATCAAAAAAATGAAAGGGTAAAAATTCAGAAAATTCTAAAATAAATTTTGATATTCCAACGTCGTTCTGTGATCTCGCTTCTCCTTTACCGAAAAAAGTAGTTATAATTCTAATAAAAAAATCTCTCTGTTTATATTAATAAATATGTAATTCCAACATCGAATAAAGGATGAATAACAAAAGATTGAAGACTAATTGGAGTAGACTGTTGTGGTAAAGTTTTGCAATCCAATAATTAAATCCCACTGAAGGATATTTTAAGTGAATGAGTTTTTTAATATTCTTTTATAGAATTATGGAAGTTACCATTCTATGTGAGGGCTGATTCAATTCTTAATTTATGCAATTAATTTCTGTGAATTTACAGTTATTTTTCAAATACAAAAGAGAAAGAAACTCATGAAATTTTTAAATGATTAAAAGTTCAATTCGTAATGAATCAAATGCAGATTCCAAACGGATATAAGTTTGCGATATCTGGATTATTTCGCTAACGAAACATTATTAGTACATTTCCCACGTTCCACTGATATACATAAATAAATCAATCCCGATAACCGTATCTTAGGAAAAAGGGACGCTCTATTTTGATATGGATGGAAATTCGAATATAGACTGTCTTGAAAGTTCTCATAATTATTTCGAAATATGCCCGTTTGAATATAAGTTGCTCTGCTGTATTTTTTGCAAATTTTCACAGGTACTAGGTGTTTAAGGTACATCAAAACATTGGTCACAATCTGATAAATTTTGATTATACACAAAATCAATAAAAATAATAATAAGAATCGATTGCTTGATAGCGTTAATTTTCATCATATGCTTCAAAATATGCGAAAAAATAACGTATGCTTGCTAACTAACTATTCCATTGTAGTGCGAAACTCCCTGGTAATAATGAATATCAATTTTTAATGATATTTTTTAAAATATGTATATACAAGAATTAGCAATCAGATCTCAAGAAGAGTTATTAATTTTTTTAGGTACCTTTAGCACCAAGCATCTGTAAATTACCTGCTGGCGAGCCTGCTGGTGATAACAATTTTATTCATTAGTTGAAATTTTAATTAGGAAAGAAACCGTTCACAAAAAATTATTTATTACAATTATCTCTTATGAATGACATGAAAAAAGTGAAGTTCATTTATGATTATGAATTATGAAATTTATTTTTACATTGAAAGCTTTGTTTCAAAATTAAAAATGTCAATTTTGGGAAATTTATTGATTCAATTTGGTGAATTTCGGGTTGTTTTTACACGTAAATCATTCAAATTGCATACATAAAAAAGTTGAGGACAGACTGTCTTAAATATAAAAATTTGTATTGGCCAATAACTACCAAAGAAAATATTCATTTCTTGAAAATTTCCAAAACCTTACTGAAATTGAATAATCTCGAAAAAAATATGTAGTGTTCACGATAAAAACAGGCAATTATAATGAAACATATTGTTTCGATTCGATTAGGATCTCCACGACCTCAACCTAATTCGCCAGACCTTCAAAAACTAGGTCAAGTAGAATTGCAATCGATTCCATTTCAATGTTTCTTTCCACGAATAGCAAACGAGCAGGATCCGGATTTCGGGAGTCTCAAGTGGGAAGAATTCTTCCAGTTTAATAAGAATAATTTTATATCTTCTATTTTTCATTATTCATTTCAACTCATTCAAAAACTAATAATTTATATTATACCCAAGGTTATTTGTTTCGAATCAAATACATATTGAAAATTGAATAATTTTTCCTTGAATTTATTTCGAAATCTTTCAGTGCGTTTCTTGATTTAAATTTAGGTTCAATCGAGGGTTCAATGTTTTTACTCTGAGATGTACTCTCTTACATTATTACGGAAGTTTTTGAAGCCAAAACTACATTTCTTTGAATTAATACAGACTGATAATTTCAGATGTGACCTCGGATGTGACTATTTCTTCTTCGACAGATTTCAATGATTTATTACCAAAACGACGTTGGAATCTACCTTGCCAAAATACAATTTTTCACTTCATTCTTATAGAAATAATTTAACAAATATGTTTACGAAAAAAGGTGTTTATGATGGTGTTTTCTGATTGATTTTACGTACGCAAATGAAAATTTTTACAAGCTGTTTTGTTGACTGGGGGGTCATCAATTGATTTCCGAATACGTTGAATACGAGTCGGTTGAATATATTTGAAAATAAAAGTTTCCGATGGATCAACATTCCAAAGTGGTATTTTGATGAACTTTTTCGCGATACTCTCGAAAGTTCCTAGGTAAATTACAAGACGTTAAACCGAGCGTTAAACTTTGAAGGATTGATACACATTTGACAATATTTTTCATAAGACTTTTTAGACACTTCTCTGGAAATATTGACGCTTCGAGACGATGACAGTAGCGATTTGATTCATTAATGATAATATGATCATAATTGTCAACTGTCAATTACATGATTCATATGCCAAATCATCGGTAATTCTCAAAATACACCGGTTCTTAACAATTTATGATGTGTCAACAAACCAAATATGAAACTGTGCCAAAAATTGCAATGTTTACGAATAGGAAAAAATAGAAGAGACTCACCTTCTAGTTTCATGCCCACATCCAAGCACTTCTGGAATCTGCAAAAGGGACACCGTTTCCTCTGTGTCTTGTCTATGTGACAACTTCTCTCCGCCACACACGTGTACACCTTCTTGTTCTGCACGGTCCTCTTGAAGAATCCTTTGCACGATTCGCACGTCAGAAGGCCGTAGTGATAACCCGACACCTTGTCCCCACACACGGGGCACAGCTCCTCGATACAGTCTTTGGTGTCGGGCAGATCTCCGGGTGTGAGGGAAGTCGACAGTCCCGTGATCTGATAACCTCCACCCCCCATCTCAATGCCTGAGATCGCACTGGCTCCTGAGGAGAACAAATATGAGGAATACGAATTGTCTATGTGATTCATGGATTGTGACATCATCATCGAGTACTGATAATGGGGTGTCATGGAGTTGTTCGACTGCTGCTGGCAGACGGAGTCATTATAAGGGGTTGGTATGTCGGTGGAGACAGGTGGCGAGCCGTAATTGGGAGGCGGCATGGGAGATGAAGATTGAGAGCAGGCGGCTGGGGAGTCTCCGGAATTCTGTTCGAAAGGAGAGGATAGCAACATGGTCGAATGGTTATCCATTTCAAGTAACATTTCACGTCTTTGCACACATAAAGTTTAGGGTCACACCTTATCACCCGGTGGAAGAGTTAAGTATAAAACAGGTATTGTTTAGTAAATAAACCCACATAAGGGTTGCGAGATCACAGCACTGTAATCCAATAAGAAAGGGTAGTTGTCGTAATCCTGTGGTGTATCACTGCGATCACTCGCGGCACGCAAGAACTGTACGGAACAGCGGGACGCACGCTTGTCGTCGGAGAAGGTACCCAACGGACTGACCGGTCTGTGACTGAGAGGGGACGGCTTCGACGATCGGAACCCCTACCGTGGCACTTGCGGCGACCACGGGGGTACAATGGAAAATGATTAGACGTCCATGTAATAAGTGAAAGTGACTAAGGACCGCTGACCTACTTTCCCGTCAAGCAGGTCTATGTTAGAGCTCTTGTGGTGTCATACGTACTCGCTTACAACACAATACGGTGGGGCGCTGCGGGACATGGTAGGGATGTCCCAGTGACCCAGTTACGGGACGCGCAGCATGTGCAACGCGCGCGCAGAGGATTCCCGCGGGTCAGGGCAGGACGGGGGATTTTTACCTGTGCCCGTGGCGGCCTTGCATAACGGGAACGGCGATGTGTGCCGCCGGCGGGATCAAGCACGTGCTAGTCTCGGAGGTGCAAGGTTAGAGGCTAGGGACGCCGACGACGTCGCGGGATCGATGACGGTCCGTTCCGTCGCCTGAAGTGGACGGCCTATAATTCGACGGAAATCTGTATACGATCGGAATAGGGTAAATGCACTGGTTATCCGACCGGCACTGGTTCTCGACCATTCCGTGATTTGAGATAAAATAATAATAAAAATATATCATGTAGTGCAAAATATTTTCGCGGTACGTGTTCTCGACCATTCTACCCTTTCAAGATAGTTTGCATAGTAGTGGTATAGGTCAAAGTTTTCGCGCTAAAAATTAGTTTATAATCGCCTATCATAGAAAAGGGTTCTTTCTCGTCCTCTCTTAGAAAAGTGCTGTGTGCTTAAATGAATTATATGTGTATATTTTGTTCCATATCAACTATAAGATATATTTTTGATTGTATTTCAATCAAGAATCAAATAAATGTATATTTTTTTGTTCAATATTCGGCGGTCGCGAACTGGTATTGGAAAATTTGTATCTTTTATTTCTCAACCAAAGTGGTCGAGAACCAATATGTTACTCCAATAATTGTTTATTTCAACCGATATATTTCTGTCGGATCATTTTCGTTTTTTTCGATACCCTGATTCATTTATATATATACTTTCTGAGTATTAGTTTGCGACCACCGAATTAACGTTGAAACACTTATTTCTACCCTTTATTTATTCGCGGTCGAGAACCAATTTGATTGTACTTAATTCTCGACCACTGGTGGTCGGTGTTTTATTTTTTATTTACTCATTAGTTTCTAAATAGATATTAAGAGCAAAATGACCAAATAATGTTGCATGAGTTGCTATTTTGAAAGATTTATAGAAAGTGGAAACTTTTGCAAAATAATTTTTTTTTACGTTCCGAGTGTTTCTTACTTGATTACCTCATCTGAAACCCATCTGAGTGATGTCGATGGTACGGTACGAAAGTAAGTACTAATCACTCATCTCGCTCCAAAGTTTTGTATACAATGTTTAAGTGGAGCGGCCACTATTATTATTGGTCGAAAACTAACACAAAAATGGTCGAGAACCGAAGGTTATTGAGATTTTCTATATGTTTTCACATTTCAAAGGTTAAATGCGGAAAGAACGTTTAAAATTATATGACAAATCATTCAAAACTCGCCAAAGAATCGATGAACACCAACACCATCAAAATTTGACAAGTTTATGTGGGAAAAAATCGTGCTCGAAATCGATGTTTCTGTTAACTGGTCGAGAACCAGTGCATTTACCCTATATGCGATCGGAATTATCGAATTTAATTGGGGTGACGACGTAGATATCGTCAATTTGAGCACTATAACTTTTCAAGTTCAGATTCATGATGATCATAATCAGAATGGTACAAATCTAAATCAAATTGGTAACTTCAAACTGGCATTCATCAAAAGCAAACAGTTTTAAATTTCAAATTGACATTAAATAAAATGCAATTCGCGAAAACAATTCAATGAATTTGGGAATTTCGTAAAAAATTATATCTTTCAGAATTTACTATTCAGCAGAAATAAATAATAACTATTTGTCATTTTTGTCAATTGGAACCATTAACGAGTTTTCAATAATTAATTGAAAAATAATATATTGATTATCCAGGGGTGACGACGTAGATATTGCTATTTTGTAGCACTATTGCTCTTTCTACTAGTTATAAGTTTTGAGTTCAAATTGGCGCTGATCATAATCAAACTGGTATTAATCAAAAGCAAACTGTCAATAATCAAAATCAAATTGGCATTTGTCAATTTCAAATTGACATTAAATAAAATGCAATTCGCGAAATCAATTCAATGAATTTGAAATTTCGTGAAAAATTATATCTTGCATAATTTTCTATTCAGCAGAAATAAATAATAACTGTTTATCAATTGGAACGATTAAAGAGTTTTTTATAATTAATCGAAAAATATTTTTTGGGTAATGTTTACATTTACATTAACAACATTACGCCAGTTACCATTTGCGCAAATCTGCCTCTTAAAATTTACAGCAAACATTTTTCTTTATATCATTAATAAAATCTTTCTGTGATCCATAAAAACTTTATTGTTACTTTTATTATTATTATGAGAGAATTTGTTTGAATAGTATTGTATATCACGTTTTTTTCAAAATCATTTACTCGCTACTGATCTCAGAGTAATAAACATAGATAAAGGGAGCATATGTAATTTTCAATAAGCAAATTTTGTTCCCAACATGAACTATCAAATTTGACATAAAGTGCACGGAAATGAAAACATATCAGTGGTATGATATTTCACTCAATTCGCGAGTTTCTCCACAAAGAATGCATTTCTTGTGTCCCATAGTGAATCAACGTTTATATTAACTCAAAATATATTGAAATAAATACCTGAGTTCAAGCGCGCCAAACGACGTGAAACAACGGATGACACTAGGAGAGCAAAGGTTGCCAAAATTTAGATTTCAGCAGGAACTTAGATATAGATAATAAAAAATATTCTTCTTATTATAAATTCGACAATTAGGAAAAATATCGGATTCCAAATATTCAAAATGGCATATTTTATAGGGAATGACTCAAATAAACACATTTCATCTAATATAATATACATTCATAATGATATAGTAAAATGTAAAATTGTGGATTTGGAGAAATATCCCAATCCGACAACGTAATCTGACCATGTTGGGGATATGTAAAAGTTGCGTATACTTCCTCTATCTATGTTTATTACTCTATGCTACTGACAAATCAACTTAAACTTGAAATTGATAAGTGCCAATTATTTTGTCGATTGTCAATATGAAGTCGACTAGTGTCTATTTGAATTCGATTAATTTCATTTTGATTATGATTAACGCCCATTCGAACTTGAAAACGTATAGTTCCCTGAACACTACGTTATTTTACTTCGTCACGAAGTCGCCTGAATGTCTACCAAAAAAAACCCTATAGAAACTTCAAATTTTAGGGCTACATTGACAGACTCCCTAGTATCCGACCACGGGATATTTCCAAACTACAGAATCGATAGAGATCAGATTTTGAATTAATCAATTTTTTGACCAAACGTGATTTTCATCGAGCTCAACAAAATTTAAAAAACCGTTGTCACATGATGATAAGGGGTTTTATGGTGTTATTTATGATAGAAAAAATCATCCTCATAGGTAAAATTAAATGTCGGGCCATAGGAAATATTCATCATGCAAGATGTCGCATCGTATGTCAACCTTTGTTAACATTTTTACAGGTGAATTTCAACAAAATATAAAAACTGGGTTGTCTTGTCATATATGGAGACCTGTTTCTATATAATATCAACAATCGTTTCTAATCGATAGAACGGGTACAAAAGAAATTATGCAGGTCAGTTTTAAATTTTGTTGAACTTGATTAAATTCTGTTTTACCCTTCTACGGCCCGACAATCGATTCTTTCAATCAGGATCGATTTTTAATGTCTTAAGAAACACAAAACAAAAATACTTCTTCAAGATTTTGGTGGAATTAATGACTTTCATCATTACCTTTAAATTTACTTTGTACCCACGATTTTATCGATAGGGAAAGATTGGTGATACAGCAAATAGAAGTTTTTATTTTAGAACCGAATAATTTAAAAATTGACATTTCAGTTTTGGGATTGCCAGTTACGGTGCACACGGTAAAAAATTTTAAGTAAAATGTAACGAGATCAACAAAATAAAAAAGTTATCACATGTTTGGAGCAGGTTTTATGGGTTATTAATGATAACAATAATTGTTTCTAGTCGATGAATTACATTGTCGGCTCGTAGGGAAGTAAAAGGGGAACTTGGAAATTTCTGAGGTGCATTTTATACAGTGCAACAAAATCTAAAATAAATGGTTGTCACATTATGCGGCCTAGTTTTATATGTTGTTGTTCATGATATAGATTATCGTTGCTGATCGATAAGGGGAGAAAAGGATATCTTTGAAAATTTTAACATGTCAACAATATCTAAAAAAAAAAACGTTACCACGTGTTGAGCTTTGATTTTTATGAGTTATATGTGAGAGCAATATTTGTTCCTGATCGTTGAAACTTGAAATACACTGTTAGGCCGCAGGGTGGGCACAAAAAAAACTCAAAGAATTTTTACTGGTGAGTTTAATCGAATTATGAAAATATATAGAACCAGATCTTAATATGTGACAATCTTTTTTTCAGAGTTCCTTGAACTCAATAAAATTAACCTGTGAAAATGTTCAAATGTTATCTTTTCTCTCCCTACGGCTGGCAATGTCATAAGGAGCAGAAAAAGTCACAATATGTGACAGCTTTTTTGAGATTTTGGTGAATTTGTTAAATTTCACCATTACCTACAAATTTTCTGAGTTACTTTCTATCCGACTTTATTTCTTATCGACCGAGAATAATTGTTGATAAAGTCAATAATAGTTTGTAATTTATCCGATAATTTCGCAGATACTAGCGAATATTTAAAACCAAATAATTTGACCAGCTTTGAGATCGCCAGTTACGGTTCACTTGGTATCGCGCTGAAACGGTTGCTGTTAATGCGTAGCTATTTTCGCTATTTTTCGGGAAAATGTAGGAAATCTCTCGGATTCAGATAGAACATAAAAAAATAAAATGACATGTTCCATTTTAGTGGAATAAATTTGATATGATGAACAGTAGTAAGGACCCCTTAAAATACTGCCCTTAAATTTAAATTAGCTCTTTTAGTTTACCAGGGACAGACAAGGTTGTACATTTTAATGCTTACATTTCCAAACCGTTATGAAAAGGAGTAGAAAAAATCAAATTTGGATAGTTTGAACATTAAGCTAAAAAAAAGGTACTCTTGTTTATCGTCGATAAAATGAATCGTTTTTGATGTTTTGAAATCAAAATAAGAAAGGAATTAATTTTTTTATTTCTATTAAAAAGAACCATGAACTTTTCAAAAACTTTGAAATATAAAATAATAAATATCACTTCTTGCAAGCTTTAAGAGAGTACATTTCTAAAAAATAATGCCAATAGACCTTGAGGTCGCAGTGGACTGTCTTACTAACTACAAACTATAACGTGCTTTTCTGTGCCAAAACTGCATAGTTAAGAATCTTTATAAATTTGTCAGATTCAATAACATAAACTAGAAATTTTTTGTTCCTTAAATAACTTTCGTATCGAAATAGAATTCATGGTTCTTTTTCATAGAATAAAAAAAATAATTCCTTTATTTTGTTTTCCGAAAACGGTTCATTTTATCGACGATAAACAAGAGTACCTTTTTTTCGGCTTAATGTTCAAGCTATCCAAATTTGTTTTTTCTATTCCTTATCATACAGTGTCTATTCCTTATCATACAGTGTGTTGAAAAGGTAAGCATTAAAATGCACAACCTAGTCCGCCCCTGGTACTTCTTTACTACTGTTCATCATATAAAATTCCTTTAAATTATATCAAGTATTTAGAAATTTATTCCACTTAAATGGATTTCCAGTAACGTCTTTTAGGAGGCCGTATCTGCGTAGGGAGGGCCTATAGGAAAAAAAAATATGGGAACTTGTCATCTTTTTTTTATGTTTTATCTGAATCCGAGAGATTTTCCACATTTTCCCGGCAGCCTGTATATGTATACCATAGAATTTTGAATTGCCATGGAATTGACAGGCGTGACAATTGTATTTGTAATTCAATTGATCTGACATTTGAAAGGTAAACGAAGAAGTAAGTATGGTTATGTCAGTCAGTCTCATTCTATTTCAATTTTGTGGCTTGAATCAAAGAAGAAACAGTATTTATATCCGTACGTGCAAAAGCACTGAATCATTTTTAAGAAAGAGTAAACGACTTTATTTCAAAATGAAATGATTTTTCAATGTCCTTTTTCTGATCAAATCCAGTTCTTAATTCGACATATGGTTTTTTTTCATGAAAAAGTTATTTCAATTGAAGTGTGCTCGATGAATAAAGGAGCTGTTTCGAAAAGTGTTCCTTGAAATTGTGATAGTTTTTACAACTAAACTTATGTTGATGATTACGAATCATAAATTAGGAAATTTAATCTTTTTATACACAATCAATTTTAATATTGAAAAACCCCATTTTTCATACTCTCACTCTCTCACTCACTTCATACTTATTGGTTATTGGTATCAACACTATTAATTTAAAAATTCAGTTTCCATTTGAACGTGGAACCTATTTAAAATATCAAACGATTAAATTTAACTCGCGCCACATTTGCGATGAATAAATTCCATTTTAATGACATGATATCCTCCTACAAATGACAACCGTCAATTGAAATGAACACTTTCCGCGTTCTAGTAAACAGTTTATTTACTGCCAATTTCGAAAGTCCCACCAGAATTACCTGAGAACATATTTCACAACATTCCGAAGAAAGTCGAATAATTTACGATGTCTAATAGCATTTTTGAGAAAGTGAACGAATAATAAAGTCCCATATTTGTGTCCCAAATAACTGAATTTTATGGGGTAGTTACAGTATCGGTACTTTTTGATACTAGTGCCCCTTGTCCCTTATGTGCCGATGAGGGGTGATTGGACATTTCGACTTGGACAGTTAGATTTTATTGGGGTGGAGTAGACATTTTCGGAAGTTGTTATTTTATTGCTCCTTCTGACTTTTTGTCGGATGACGCTGTGAAAGCATGGGAAAAAAGTTTGAGAAACCGGTAAATTTTCATCTTGATTGTGATTTTTTCAATATAAGACGCTGAATATTTCCCACGAACTTGATTTTCAACATAACAACATCCCAATAGATCTAATCAGACAAACGTATATCCTACGTCAATTCAATTCCAGAACAAAAAGTAAGAATGAATTAGAAAAGCGGTAATATTAAACCTCTCAATTTTTTTTATTTGAAAATTAATATTTGTATTTTTTGAAAAAATATATTTACGTCAACAATAAATACGCTGCAGTGATCTCTTTTGTATCTTTTATCGACTGAAATCGGTTATCCCGAAGAGTCGGTAGAATCCTTATTTAAAAATTACGTTGGTTTTTTGATAAGAATTATTGTACTCAGAAATAGTGTCGGTTCCTGAGCGCAGAAGAACTAAGGGTTCTTTGACACTGACAGATCACTTTTCATTATAAAATTAGTTGAGGCTGTATCTAAAAGCTTTTGCACCTACAGAGTTAGTTTTGTCTCTCAAATTGTAGTAAATTGGGTCTTCTTCAAAGAAGTTTTACGCATGAATGAACGGGCGTTCAGAAGCTAATCATTTTATATAATGTTTTATTTGAAGCGTTCTTTTGGAGGTGAGTCCACTTGCCTTTGAAAAAAAAATAATAAAAAATGTATGAAAAATTTATAATTCCTCCAATTGTGCCATAATTTCCCGATACTTATTTGACATAATTGAAATAGGATAGTTTGTATGAAATTCGTTTGTGTTATGAATGAGCTTCTCTCTATTATTTTGACAAGCATTATTCTTCCAATTATGAGTAATAATTATAAAACCCATAATAATCAAAATAATTTCAATACCTTCCAACAGAAAAGTTAAATTCCAATGGAATATGAAAATTTCTCTATTGGATGGCTATTGAATTGTCAAGTGAGAATGAAATAAGCCTGTAAAAATACACCAAATAAATACGAAAGTTTTCAGGCGGTTAATCTTCGTCGAAAATTAAAAGGATATTTCATGTAAAAAAACCCCGCAGACTCTAAAAAAAAATTTCCTGGAATTGGTGATAAATTGAAAACATGGCAATTTTTGAGCGCGTTTTACAGATAAAAAAGGACCTGTGAATATTTTTATAAATTTATAAAATAAGTCTGTAAAAATATACCAAATAAGTACAAAAGTTTTTAGGCGGTTAATCTTTGTCGAAAATTAAAAGGCGCGCAGGCCCTAAAAAATTTTTTTCCTTAAATTGGCGATAAAGGCAATAAAGATGAAAAAATTCCAATGAATATTTTCATAAACTTGTTGTGATATTTCAGAGGGACGAAAGAAACATACTCTATTTTCAACAGAACCATCTAACGAAATATAATTTCTCAAAAATATTTTTTCAAAATAAGGAATCATTGCAAATTTTCTCAACTGTTTTGTTGGGTCCGTGAAAAAAATGTTCCCTGATAAAAATAAATATATATTGCACGAACGGATATTCTGTAAATGGAATCGAAAAAATCATGTAAGTGACTGCCACCTTTTTTATTGGTAGAGCATGATGGCAATTCTTTCAACTCTTTAGCAATTTTAGGAAAAAGTAGTTGGAAGCGTTTGAATTTCCAGAAGGATAAAAAATAAGGATTTTCTCGCTAAAAACTTCCGCACTCATTTGGTAACACCTTATAAATATACTTAATGTTTTATGCTACAAAAACTTGAAAAATGTTTCCCTTATATTCCTTATACCTACTCTAAATTTGACTTCTTTCGGTTTTATACATAATTCAACTAATCGATAAAATTTCTTGAATGAACTTTCTGAGGAAATCCTCAAAGAAGTTCTCATTCAATGAACTAGTTTAGTGATGTTGATAATACTATATTCGACACGATAGAATTAAAATATAGAGCAAAACTGATAAATCAGTGAAAAAATTTTGAAAATCCATCAATAAATGACTGAGAAATAGATTATTTAAATTTACGTATTTTAGCGCGGAACGTCTTTGGTCTCCGACTCGTCTGTGACGTCACGCCACTTGCCTGTGATCGCTACACCATAAATTACGTTTTAATACTTAGCCGCGCCAAGGCTCTCGCGCCGTTTGTAGTTGTACAGTGTAGTTTTAACTCGAGTTTTGTTTTTATGTCACCATAATGGAAGAAGGCTTCGTGAAAGGACAAAGTGACAATTTGCCTAAAATAGATATATTCGCAGTGATGGAGTTTTTTTCTTCAAATCCATCTTATGTCAGTGCAGAAATAAAAGGAGTTAAACTTTTCAAGTAAGTATCTACTTTTGAGTTTGCTTCATCATGGTTCAACTTATAACGATGATTTATTTAAAAAACGTTTCATAAACAGTTTGTAGTTGAGTACTGGTTGTTGAAGTCTATCAATGGCAAAACATATTTATGTGATGAGTAAAAAGTAAAAAGAGAAAATAGTAATTTATATGTATGTATATAGTTAGTTATTTCAGCCATCGTGTAACGAACAAAATAAAAAACACGACACGAACGGCACAAGTGATTGTACACCAATGAATTCGTAAGCACTCTGCGAATACCAGTCGTCTAGTGTGTGACGTCACGCCACTTACACGTACTATGAAATTATTCTTCCAAGCGCAACTTCAAAGTCCCATAACTTTTTCATTTCTAGAGATATTTCAATGATTCTTCCACATTTTTGTTTCATTTTACTTAAATTTGTAGAATTGATCCTAAACAAAAAAATTAAAACTAGTCCATTCGAATAGATGATCGTTTTTTGAAATATATAACATAACTTATGGTAAGCTTGGTGCGAAATGACATAATTTTTTAGTCGATATCAATTCGCATGTTCACTAATCTATCGAAAATATTCAATGAACTTCAAAGCGAAAAGAATCAATCATCTGTTTCTGTATCTGTTTCTCATCTCTATCGGTTGAAAATTCTTTCAGAGTACTGATTAATTCAGTGGAGCTTGACATCTTGCGTTATATATGCAAGATGAAGTGTTTCTGGTTATTGTTCATGTATATAAACATTTTGGTTCATCACTTCTAAAAATAAACCTTCATAATCATTGTTGATGTGAAAATATTCCAATTCCTCAAAAATTTCCACAGTTAAATGTTGGTTATAGTAGAGCATCTCACAAAAAAGTTTCATACAAACATTCATTATTCTACTTATTTCAATTATATCTACATAAGCATCTCAAAATTTTGAAAATGTTCAATATACATTATCCTGTCATCATTTTTGATATTTATATTGATTCTGTCTGATTAAATTGAACATTATTATTACAAAAACATAGTGCTTTTATTTTTATTAGCTTGCTGAATGCGAAAAAAAATAGTAGTTTTTGAATGGTGAAAGCGAAATTGGAATATTATCATGAAAAAAATTGCTTGGTATATTTCCTCTATATTGAGCCTTTCTGTGCTGAGATATTCGCTTTGTATAAATAGGGGAATATATTGAACACACACACACGATAAACGCTAACAAGTAAATATTTACAGAGTTAACATATTGTCGGAAGGGAGTTTCGAGATTATGGATATTTATCAAAGGAACTTGAAATGAAAATTTCGCCAAACGAGGAAGGATGTATGAAATATTTATTATTGACATGCGGAATTTCTGTATTCGCAAAAATAAGAATTTGAATCGTTTTGCTCGTTGATAGAATTTCGCATCATTATGATTTTCACAATTTTTTTTCACAGCATCTCAAATGTCTCTACCTGATTGAAAGTTGATAGTCCATAATCAATTGCTCTCTGAATTAAAAAAAAAAAACTTTGTTGATTATCATGAAAGCAGCAAAATCTACTTGTTTTCCCCCATTAACAGATATCACATTCCTTTAGATCTTCGAAATGCCTTAAAATGCAGCAGATTGTGACCTGATATAATCATTTTATGGAGGAAGAGACTAATAAAAAAAGCTTCATAATCGGTAGGTATGTAATACAGGGTGGTCTAGATTTTCGTATAACTTTGGTATCGGATATAACAACTTCTTTAATAAAAAAAGTGTTTATAAATATACATATATCCTAACAAGCTTCGTTTTCGAGATACAAAGTGTTATAATTTGAAAAAAAACAGTTGTTCACTTATAACTCTAGTATAAATACATTCATTGTTTTTAGGTTTTGAAGTCTTGATTATATAATGTTTCGAATTAGCTAAGTGCCTCCTGCCAAAATTATCCAGTGGCATAGATATATAGGCTGCAATAATCGTTTTCTTATTGAAAACTTTTTTTTGAAAAAGTTGTTTAATTTTTGAAACCAACAGAGCTTGTACTATTTCTATGGAGAAAATCGAGTTCAAAGCAAATACGATCCACAAACATCTACAAAAATTAAATTTCATATTTTCCCATTTAATTTGTGATGAATGGAAGTACAAAAATTGATGTAGTATATTGAAACGCTTTCAGATGGCATTTAATTGAACATTTCTGAAAGATACTCGAACCAAAAATTTTGGTGAATATTTTTATTGTTTAAGAGTCTGATGAATTTTCTTCCTGAAATGTTCAATTGAAAGCGTTATGATACACTACGCAAACTTTTATATTTTCATTTATGACTAATCGTAGTACGAAGAACAGGGGTTGAAAGTAGTGAAGAAATTGAGTACAAGAGCTGCATAAATGTGTACATTGAGATATATTTTTCAATTTTTTTCTCAAAAATGTTCTTTACCAACTCATTATACATGTATACAGGAACTTTTTTATGAGAAGAGTTGCACTAAATATGGAACACCCTATACAATTTCAATTCTCATTTATTTGTAATTTTATTTTATAGAAACACGATGATTAAATGAGGAATACCTATGTAATAAGGAATATGAGATGACTGTAATATTGCATTATGAACCTAAACAACCTCTAAATACACTAAATAATTCTTTCTCACAAAAATTAAGTATAAAAAGGATATGTGATTTCACTTCGTAGAAAAACCCTATTTATTCCCATCATTACTTATGCTCGAGCTCTGCAGACCACACGCAATTTTAATTGCTTATAATTCAAGACATATTACATACAAGTAACGAATAAGTAATCAATTTCAGGCTGGCTATGTTCGCTGTCACGTTTATTAATTAGTTTTTCAAGTTTCGCAAGTTAGTAGCTCCAAAACGCAAACACAACATATTCGAAAATCACGATTATACTTCTTCATAATAATAAGTAATTACAGTTATTACAAAAAATTTCAACAATTGCACGAACACCAAAATTCTCAACTATACATTTCAATTATCATGGTTTTCGTGAACGGAAGAACAATACGAAATTTTGAATGGAATTATTTTAATTTATGCAAATCAAATAACAAAAGAAGTTTTTATTTCAAACTGATTTTCACTTTAATTCAGGAGATTTATAAAAAAACAACGTAAAGTTGATATTATGATGATTTATTATGTCATTCTTTCACATAAAATATCTGAAATGAAGGAAAAAAGCTTCCTCTTGCTTTACTCAAGTTTTTTCCTGACAGAACATTATTTTCGGTCTTTAACATTATCTATATTGCATACGCGACCATATATTCAAAATTGTAGCTGATTTTTTTATGGGACAATTTTTGTATACGAACCGACAAAATCGCGTGAAATTCCAAGCTGATAACTTTATAAGAACCATAAAAAAACATTTCAAGAATCTCGCCGATTTTTGTGACATGACCAGAATCATAGAAAATTCAAGAAAAATATTGGAAAAGAAGTAGGTAGCCAATATTGTCGTGATAAATCATTTTACGTATGTTTAATATAGAATAAACATTTAGAGAAATAACCATTTAAAGATGTCAAATTTCGTCTTGATAGCATCATCAGAACCATAGAAAACTAAAACAGGATATAGCGAAACAAATTATCTAATAATAACAAATCCGACCAACTTGAGATTTTGCAAGTATGTATATCTATAAAACAACAATTTTGAGATTTTTGCTCATTTTCGTATTGATCGTGACATAAGGATCATAAAAAAAAAATTTCAGTATAATACCGAAAAAATATTCTGACAAGAATTAAAGAGCTTTTGAGCGCTCGTTTATAAGTTTTTTTGTGTTTTGTCGAATTTCAAATGAATGATTTTGTTGAGTTCGTTCGAAATTTTGTGTTGCAAATAATGGCAGAAAGCCATTGGAGAACCTGATCTATCAAAAACCAGAGCATATTAATGATATAAAATTTTTTAAAGCGGTAGTGCGGCAGTGTTCAGAGATTTATCACGTTCTTGAGTTGATACTATGAAAAGCACTGTTGTTTGGTTTTGTTACATTTGGTCAATTATACAGTGTGTCCGAACTACTTACAATTTTTTAAGTTCAATTATTCGAAAATGGTTACAAATCGATTTAACGATCTACAATCAAATGAAAAGATTTTTTTTTTAATCTATAAGTCAAGGATTATCACGGTATGAATCTGAAATATAATTTTCGATTTCTTTCGAAAGGAACCCTTCGTATATTTTTTGACTGTAGATCGCTAAGGCGATTTGCAACCATTTTCGGATAATTAAACTTGAAACTTGAACTGGGATACACTGTATAATTGACCAAATATAACAAAACACCGAAAGACAATGCTTTTAATAGTATCTCATATTAATTACTGTTCTTGAATACTCAGAAAATAGATGATTATCCAGGATAACAAATGAATTTTCAAGGGCCTCTAGCATCAAAACTAGCCTATAGAAAAACTTTTGCCTTTTGAACTTCTTGTATGGAATGACTACAACAATTCAAAAATTCAGCCAATTTGACAGTAGGCCGCTTTCTCTAATAAAGTGTGCGGTATCCTTTATCAAAAATTATCCTTGAGATAAAGAAAATGATAACCTCATTCTCAATGAATCACAAACAACATATAATGAACAGAAAAAAACTTTTTGCATGAAAGGAAATATTATGAAGAATGTTAATCTTGAAATCCAGGTGGGTTAGATTTGATGAGCTCGTGTGACGTCATCATACATACCTATTATTTTTTCAACACTTTTCGGTTCATCGGTTTCAGAACTAAGAACATACATTTCCAGGAAGTTATCCGCTTTTTTGTCCAAACCTGTGGAAGTAAATATTTCTACTTTAATCAACATTTTTTTTTCAGTGATTCATAAAATTAATGACAGTACCATGATTGGAAATAAACATAATTGATTCATTATTTTTTATAGCAGGATCAAATTGAAACTCAACAACAATTTCAGAATTTCTTGATAGAATAGCGAAAAAGATTAAGTTTTTTCTTCAAATCGAATATGGTGATGAATTTAAAATTGAATCAAATTTGTTTTTAATGCTTTCAATTGTGTAAAACGTAATAACGTTTTAAATTTTTGTTTAATCTCGATATGGGCAATGGAAAGTATATTGAAAACTACTCAACTACTTGCAAAGAAACATATTTTGCAGTTAGAACAAAGGCATCAACAACCAAATATGTTCTCAATTTCATATACTACGCGTAGATTGTTGATAAATCAAGATCTGTTTTATTTTTATTATTCATAATAAATGAAGATCTGAACCTTCTAACTATATATTTCTTGTGAACTAACTTAATGTAATAATTAAGAAAAACCGTGGTATGGAGCAACTCATAACAATCATAAACCTATGGAATCTTTTGAGGAAAAATGCTCCAACCCATCTGAAATTATTTCAGCTAACTTTTTGAATAAGGAAGAATTCATAAATCGAATGTGTGTATGGAATTTCACGAAAATATGTTGAAATCTGTTACATCATATTGCCCCTGATAACTGATTTGAAAAGAAGTTAGAAGGCTACAAATATAAGGAATAATTGTATTACGAGATTGTAGTCCCCAGATCTTAAAGATGAAGTATAATCTAGGAACCCTATTCTCAACAATTTTTTCCATATTCTTTCAAAGTGTATAGATTTCTATAAGTTCTTTGAACACTGAAAGTACTATAGGAAACTTCTACCGAAATTTTAATAGCTCGCAGTTTCATCACGTTAATGAAAAAAATTTAAAATATAATTTTTTTTGTGTGCTTATACCACTCAAACAACTTTACATTTTGCACAAATTTTTATAATTTTCAAATTTGGAGCTGGGAGTAGAGTCGAACGATTATTTTCGACTCTTTGCTGAAGAATTCGAATGAAAAATCGATTCTGTCCTAGAGATTTAAAATTTTCAAGGTGTGTGCATCAGAAGCCAAATATGTTCCTCGATTAACCCATACTTTTCGTGAGATTATTTTGAAATTTTTTTATAAAATTTCGATAGGTATCACATAATGTGTGTATGTAGAATTCCTTGATGAAATGATTAATTCGAGAATTGAGTTATGTATGTAGTATTCGTAGGAATAATATTAAGCTTTTCTGATGTGATAACTCTTCTAACCACAAATTTGTTTCAATCCTATCGGTTATTTGCAGAAAATGTCAAGATGTAAGAAGAATAAAGACATTTATTTTCAAAATAATTCGTGAATTGCAATCAGAAGATAATAAACAAATTTGAATGCAGAATAAGTTCTTCATGTCAAGTCAGACCTGTCCTCGGTTTTCTTTACTTTCCAGATAAGTTTTTACATATCATAAAATTATTCAAGTTCGGACAATTTATTCTCCATAGTCAGTTTTGTCTTTTTTTTTCATACCTCCAAAACAAATCCCTTCAATCTAGACCCCCGGAAACATTCGACAATCTCCTCATCTCCAAATCACTCATTTGGAGGAACAAGGAGCAAAACCAGGTCAAACGGGATACAGAAAATTCAGGTCACCTAGTTTCCCAGCCAACAGATATGTATTTACTTCCAAATAACAAATAAACTCCGTTCAATTTTATCTTAGCATATCCCCATAACACAGTTGTGTAAAAAACATCTTGCATTATTTATTCTCCCACGTTCTGATGCTGTTGATGCGGCTTAACCTGCTCTCTTTAAACGTACAGGCAATCGATTATCCCGGTTTATTTTCAGTATTTTCGGCGTATAAGCATGGCCTGAAAGATGCGTAGTATTAAGTAATTGATGGGGGATCGAGATGCCAGTAATTTTTCAATAGCTTCAAGTGTCTTGTTATCAAAACATTCTGATGCGCACTTCGATCGGTTTAAGTGGAGCGGTTTAAATTTTTGAAATTTTCCCGAGCAACAAAAACTGGGATAAATTAATTTTGTATGCGCAATTGGAAACGTAAGGTGGCAATTAGCAGCCAAGTGCGAAATAATTTCTATACACACGTTGCGCGGTATTCTCATACAGTGTTTTTCCATCGAAAATATATATGATGTTATTTTTCTTTGAACTTCTTTCTTTTCTAATCACAACTCTATGTTTAGCGAAAAATTATATCCTAATATTTCTACTACCGAACAGTTAAAATAGTAAAAACCAGTGATTACAAAATGAAAGTTTTTGTCAGACCGACCATATTTTCAGTTTTACTTTCAATTTTTCTTCATTAAATTGTAAAATCGGGCCCAAAAATGTGCCATTCATTTTTTTCTAGCTCAAAGGGATTTCGAGATCCCCTCAGTAGACAATGAATTTGGGACAAATATGTTCCCTGGTTCGAAAGTCATGATAATATTACATTTGTAACTTTTGCCACTGTCCACTTTGAACATCCTATTATAACTTGAGAACCAGCGTTGACCAGATTCTTCTAATCCTCTTATAAGACCATAAAGGTTACAGAAAACAAAACTAACATTTGAAATTAACCGGTAACCATTTTTTCATACATTCAGGTGCCTGGATCCTTTCATCAAAGTCCGACCATTACAACCTCATATTTCTACGTTTGCGCTTACGCAAATCAAAAAATTCAAAATTTTCAAGAAACCAACCCAATGTCAATACCTATACCAAATTTCAACAAAACCTGATGAAGTCCAAGGCTATTTTAAGGATTTGCGTATACCAAGAAATAGACACCAAGCGAAGTTATTCAGAATGGTCCAAAATGCATTCATCCCGAAAGTGACCACCTTCTAGCATCGATAGAGCCATATTGAAATATTTCCAATTTAGATACTACATCGAATCCAATGAATATCCAATTTATTTCAAACTTTCCATTCCTGCAATAGCGAAGGTGTAGGTACCAATGGCTTCCGAGTCTACCAAAGGTAGAAGGAGGATTTTGATCAATTTTGGGACGACCAAAATATTTGAACTACATGATTTTCTCCTCTTAATTCGACCATCTCATTGTGATTTTGGTCCTGGTCTGTCTATCTTCATAAGGTTTGTGGCTCCAAATCCTTATAACAGCCAACCAATGACTTCCGAGTCTACCGAAGGTAGAAGGAGGATTTTTGATCATTTTCGCAATGACCAAAATATTTGAACAACAAATTAAACATTATTTTCTGCTTTCAATTCGACCATCTCATTATGATACTGGTCCGGGTCTGTCTATGTTTGTGAGGTTTGTGGCCCCAAATCCTTATAACAGCCTAAATTCATCCTATTTTGATGAAATTATATGGATACAAAAAATTGAGTAAACCTGAATTCTCGCTATTTTAATGAAAATTGGTATGTATACTCAGGTTAGATCATAAGTATTTTCATAGGAATATCAGTTCTTTCGAATATACCAAGGGGTAACGTATTATTATTATTATTATTTGAACTGGGGTCGTTTTGGTTCGGTAAGCCTTCCGGGAACTGCGACCAAGCAGATCTTTTGTTCTCTACCCTACTCATTCATAGAAACTCAAGGAGGTTGTCAATGACGTTAATAAAACTGACAACCTCCTTAGAGGCCTTGGCCGTTACCTCTCTGGTATCCAGGACCGGCTTACCCATATGAATGGTTCTTAGGCCAGCCAGCTCCGGACACTTGCATACCATGTGTTCGGCTGTTTCTGCTTCCGATCCACAGAACCTGCAAATCTCGTCTGTTGACTTTCCCATACGGTACAAATGATGTTTGTACCGACAGTGCCCCGTCAGCAGTCCAACCATCACCCGAAGCTCGGCTCGTGACAGCTTCAAGAGCTTTTTGGCGTAGGTAGGTGAAATCGTCACGAATTTCTTTGCCTGAACAAGTCTAGGAGTGTTAGTCCAGTGGATTATCCTGTTGTTCAACTCCCATAGCTGGACCGCAGCTTTATATTGGTCTTTTCCTAGCCCACAGAAAGGCTCAGGTCCAGCAGGTGTTAACCTTGATGCACTTTTTGCAAGTTTATCAGCTTTTTCATTTCCTTCAACCCCACAGTGCCCTGGTAGCCATAGTAGAGTCCTCTGGCTAGTTGCTTTATGGTGTTACGGCCAAGTCAGCAGAGACCCCTGGCAACACGATTCCAGGGATCTCAGCGTGGTTTGGCTGTCCGTGGTGATGTAGATATGCGCCCCCTTGATGTTCATTTTGAGACACTCCTGGGCGCATACGTAAACAGCCATTTTCTCGGTCTGAAGAATCGAGGGAAGGGGTAACGTATATGTTAAACCTTTTGGTCTCAATATCCTGTTTTCCTCTGTTTCTTTCGGAAATATACTGGTAATAAACTTGAATAATTAAAAGACAAATTATGGAGCGTCGATCAATCGACTAATTGCGATGAGAAAACATTGTGTAACACCTAGCGGTAAAATCGTACTCTAATAGCTAATCCTCATTATTGAAGATAAACCGATAGAAATACACACATTAGATTACTTCGATTTCGGATAAACTGGAGCACGCAAACTGGTTCAGTCATCATCTGCTTCGAGTATTATGTATGTTGCGATTCACTTTCATTATGTTGCCTACTTGAAAACATCGTAATATCGCGGAGTCTATAAAAATTTAAACGATTATTGGTTTCGTCTGAAAATTTCCATTAAAAATTCATTCCGGTATTATGATTCACCATGAGATGATGAGAAGTGAAACTTCGTGTAGTTTTGGTTATATCGAATCAACATCAATGTTGTGAATTCAAGAATAATTTTTATGACCTAGTGATAAAAATGAGAGAAGCACTTTTGTGAAGTCGGGAGCTTTTGAGCACTCGTCGTTTATGCGCCTATTGCACCTTTGGAGACCACAAGAATGTTTATGAGTAAACATGAATGAACATGCCAGTGCTTTCCTCATTCTACTCATTTTTCTGGTTATAGTAACACCATGAACATGCAATTTTGGATAAGCTTAAATTTCTCAAGCAATGCATTTACTATTTATATAAAAGGTAAATTGAATTATTTTGTAAGAAAGGAGAAAATGATGAACTTTAAAGATTTTTTTTTGAACACTTTTCCTTGAATGATATAAAAACTTAAGAATTCTCAATTAGTTCTGCATTTAAGATAATAATCGCAGTCAAAGGATTGAATTGATGAAAAGGAATAGTTGTATCATTCGTTCTTGAAGGAACACGTAATAAGTATACCTACAATATAATTCATAAAGAGAAATTTCAACATTTCAATAAATTCGTAGGAATTCTATTAACATTTAAACATAGTTTATGACACATTTATGCATCCAATTATTTTTAATGATAATGCCATACAATACAATGATTTTTATTATTAAGTGGTGACTGATGCAGTACAGAAAAACTGTTCAAAGGAGATAGAGCACCTCAAAGTCAATAGGAAATGGGGCTTAAATGTCCCCTATATATTCAAAAGATTATTCAAAAAAAATACTACTGAAATGAATCTAGTGACTGCATTTTAACGAAAATTTTTTCAGGGAATAAAAAAGGAAATTGGAGTTTTTCAAATAATTTTGTTATCATCAATTGATTTTTCTTTTCTTCATATACCAACTTTCCAATCATACTATTTTTTTTCAACATCTAATACAGCATAGTTTTGCTTTTTCATACATATCATATCCTTCTCTGATCAAAATAATCGAAAATTCAAATCAAACTTGGTCAACGTAGCAAAAATTGACGAAAAATGAAGTAAGGTGGAAAATCTCTTAAAAACCACAAGAACTCAAATATCTCGGAAACTGTTGATTTTCAGATATCGATAAATATGACACAAACGACAGCGAGTGCGTATTACTAACATCTCCTCCAAGGTTCACGTCTAATTTGGAAACACCCTGTACACAGACACGGTTTCTATACTACTTTTTCAAAAAAAATTAACCAAAGAATCGAACCCTTCTTCTTACTCAGGCCATCCGATGAAGGCCAACTGTCAGACAAATTAACACATCTATGATCCTAAACAATCACCATTCTTCTTGTTTCAAGGTAAAAAAAGGTATAGACGATTGGCGTTTCAATATTACACCAAGTGGGCTCATTCAAAAAGTAAGTCACCAACTCATGCCCACTTCTGCAACCCAGATCACAACATCTCAACCATAATCATGATGCAAATTCTCCTCCTCTCGGATTCCAATTAATTCATCATTAATTTTCTTGTTGCCAAACAACCGAGATTTACGTGACCAGACAGGCGTTTAAACGCTGCATCGAGTAAGTAGGCTATTCGATGAAAGTGAAATTGAGAATGTTATTGTTTTATTTTCGTCGGTAAAAAGCGAATCTGTAAACGTCTGGTCTGGAGAAATTACGATGGTTTCGTCAATGGTAATGGGACAGCTCACACTCGCACTTTCTGCTGGTTCTGTGGCAATGGACGGCGTTGCCAATTGGTATTGATAATCGTGATATTGGGGGAAAGTACAAACTTTGATATTGTGAAATATTTAATGTCTTTTCGTGACTCACTAAGCGTATTTCAACGATGAAAGTATGAGAGTTGATATATTAAGGACACTCTCACAGGATGATCCAACGGAGAATTTTTGATATGTGGTAATCAATGAAGCATCATTTCGTATCATGTTTCCTTCTCCTAATGTTTTTTTTTATAGTTTAAGCTTGGAATAACTACTTTTTCACAGATATGTAGTCACTCACATAGAACTTCAAATATTTGTCTTCAATTGACGAAAATTCATAATATTGACAAATAGTTAGATAAAAACTTCAATTTTCATAACCTATATACAGGGTGTTTTCCTATTAAACGTGAAGGAGGTGTTAATATCACTCAATTGCTGTCGATTGAGCCATATTTATTGATAACCGAAAATCAACCATTTCTGAGATATTTGAGTTCTTGTGTTTTTAAAAAAATTCCTCACCTTATTTCATTTTTCGAAAATTTTCTCTACGTTGACCAAGTTTGATTCAAATCTTGAATTATTTCCATCAGAAAAGGATATTATATGTATGAAAAAAGCAAAACTATGCTGTATTAGATGTTGATTAAGAATAAGTATGATTTGAAAGTTGGTATATAAAGAAAAAAATTGTAAATTTCTAATATAAATTTGCCTCTAACTTTTGAATTCCACAATTCATGTATGACAACTGAAAACTTGCCAAATTCCTTTTTTATTCCCTAAAAAAGTTTTCGTTAGAATGCAGGCACTAGTTTTGTTTCAGCAGATTTTGATGCAAAGAAAAGAAAGTTATGAGTTGAATATTTTTTAATTGCAATTAAACTCGAAATTTCAATATGAAATGTATCCATAAATTATGTTTGAAATGATAACCACCATTCCTTATACAAACATTTATCCTTTTTCTCATTTCTTCAGTTGTTATTTTCAGCCTGAAATTTACTCTTAATCTTCTCGCTGCTACGGCTATTTTAACGGTGTTAGATCCGGACTTCTCACTGGCCACGAAAATAATCCAAAATTATAATAAAATTTGATCAACGTAGGAAAAATTGGCAAAATATGAAGTAAGGTGAGAAATCTTTTAAAACCACAACTTAAATATCTCGTAACCTATCGGTTTTTGGTTATCACTAAACTCCAAGGTTCACGTCTAATTTGGAAACACCCTGTAAATGTAGATATCAATATATTGAAACTAATGTATATCTTTTTGTATTTTATGCATAATATTCATTAATATAGACATTGTTTCAAACAGAACAAAATGCGCTTTCGCCATTTTGTCCCACTAGGTTGTTTATTTAGTTTGGCCACTTTAACAGTTATATCAATGATGTACAGTGAAAATGATACAATGTGAAATATTGAATATCATTACAATGAGTATTTTTCAATTTTATTTTTTCTAAGATCACCGCAACCGGTAAGCTGAATTGAAATAAAAACATTAATTGTTTCCCAACACTGTAGCATCATCATATTTACATTCCATATACGTCTTTTAATGTGTAACTTTTTGAACGTCAATAGACTGATATGAATTCGATGCGCCATCTGTTATTTCAGTAAAAGACAATCAACTGAGTTGGAAAATTTCGTACTTTTAGCCGTTTTACACCTGACATTTGGCTTAGATACTATTGCAGTAGACATCTTCAGAGCTTTCTAGGTGAAATTCAGCGTTGAGTAACAATTTAATACCTAGAAACCTCTTAACACGTCTATCGAAGTATTAGGCGAAACGTCAGAGAATTTCCCAACATGTTGAACAGTCTGGCCGTGAAAGCCTCCAGAAATACAAAGTGTTACACATCACTCACAACGCAGAAGATAAGCCGCTCATCCTTTGTGTCAGATATGATTTCAAGAGGATATCAAGCCACAATAATCCTTATCACCTTGAAACAACTATTTTGACAGTAGGTGCCTAACACAAGAAAATCGCAAATGTGCTAATATTTCACTAAAAAAAGATGTTTTGTCATGTTAAAAAAAAATTTTAATGGAAATTTCTCTTTCCAATGCCAGGGACATTTTCCTTGTATCTAGTCAAGAACTGAAGAGAGTGCAAGTCATAGTTTTACATTGTCATGACAGATTGATAAGTTTCATACTTTTGGATGTTTGGTTATTTGAAGTCAGATCACCAAATATGTTGAAATTAGAGGCTGACGCCTTTACAAGTATGCACTACCATTATTCAAAATTTCACCAAGACTACGCATCAGCCAGCAAAACCATGGCGAGATTTACCAGAAGTGTTGTTGTAAAAATAATTCTCAAATATCTTTTTTATACGTCAACGAATATAACAATAATGTACCTACTATAGAGAAGCAGGTTTTACAGAATCTTCTAATCTTGTACCCATATTGCTAAAGGGAATGTGCAAGATTTCTGGTATAACTTAGAGAACATCTTAATCATTTCATGATTGTGTAAACGTGTTGGAAATTCGTGGTGTTCCAACACATCATGAAATAAACCAAATGCAGGTCATTTGTATGTTAATTTCATCTTCTTATCCGAGGTGTGTTACATTTTTCATAAATTCCATCATACCTCTACGTGACAACCTTCTTTCAACTTGTTGCTCCAAATCATGTCACCACTCTACCTACATTATAGGCGAAAAGTGAATAATGTTATGCATGGCAAAACATCGTCAAACCGGCAACGCGGTAAATTTCGGTGCGTGATGTCATAACCGCCTAGTTGCCGAAGAGCTGCGTGCCATTTAAGTGTTGAGTTTGTGTAACCGCATTATACAGCGAGCTGACACCATTCCCATTCTTCGTCCCTGCCTCCTCGCTCCTTGCCGAGATGCAAGTCGTGCTCTGATCTTCCATGGTATCCCCACCAACGCTTTTTCATCATAGTTCTGCACTTCCACGACAAACAATGGTTACGGAATGGAAACTAGTCCAAGATCAAGTTGATTCCTGAGGTTTACGGCTAAGACGAAGAAAAAAGAGCTATTAGCGGAACGACAGGAAACAGTCACAGAGAAGGAGACGCAGGATGCCTTACAAGGAACGCCTACTAATTTTCTCCTGATGACTGCAAGGGTTTCCAATCGCACACAATAGGCTGAGTTCTAAAATATGCTGATTTTCATCTAGCGATATAAAAAAATTATTATTAAATAATAGAGAGCGCTGATTCAATAAGCGTCGATGATTTTGATCACCATGTGATGCCACTGTGGCAAACCGGCTCATTTGATTTTCAACGTCCAACGAATTGAGATTCAATCATTGACGTAATAGTATTTCTGATTTGATTGTTCATATTGGAGTTTTTAAACATTTTCATATCAGAAAATAATATAAAAACATTAGAGAAAAACAATGGTGTGAATCTTAAGCGAAGTGGCTCAAACCTCCGAATAAAATATCTCCAATTCTTTCAAAAATTCACTAACTATTCTCTTCAGAGAAAAAGAAAGCAGACGTGAATAACGAAATGAGTGCTTAAAAAAAAGCTGGATACGATTCCTTTCGATCTATATCGTTGTAATATTTAAATAGAACCAATCAAACAAAGCATGTATTCATACTTTTCGCCATTAAGCTTTTGACAGATCCTGCATAGGCCTAGGAGAGCCAGGATAAAAATATTAAAACAAGGTTGAGAAAAAATTTCAATTGATCAATAGAAATTAATATTTATACACACATCGTCAAAAGTATTGTCCCCCAAGGTTTCTCCATAAATAAACAATCTATGTTCTGGAAATGAGATGAATATTTTCCTCTATTTCATCTAAAATATAGAAAATCTTTGTTACTCTGCTTAATGCAGGATGAGACAAAATAGAAGAAATGAGAAAATGTTTAAATTTATCGATCATTTATTTTTGATTAATTAAAGTTATTCCACAACTAAATCCAAATTCAATAGTGCGTATTACCACCTCTTCTTTCAATTAACTGCTTAAAACGCCTAGGCATCCCACGAATCAAGGCATTAATGAAATGAAAAGGTGAGTTTGGGCGATTGGATATTGCTCTCCCTAAGTAATCCCATAGTGCTCAATTGGATTCATGTCTGGCGAATATGCTGGCCAGTTCATTCTCTGGATATTGTTCTCTTGAAGAATGTTTTGAACCCTTCGTGTGCGGTGTGGTGGGGCATTATCATCCTGATAAATGAAATTATCCCCAAATTTGATGCGCCGAGGAGCAATGATTGGTTCAATCATGTTTTCTACGTAAATGGCAGCAGCCATCGATCATTCAACGATAATAATAAGAGTACGGCCACCGAACATTTTACCCCCCAGCACATTATTGATCCGCCTTGAAAAGGCACAACTTCTCGGGCAAAATTGAGTCCCTCTAGTCTGCCTGGACCTCTCAAAAACCTTTTCTCGTCGACTGTCACTTTATATACCGAATCGTGACTCGTCCGAAAAAAGTACGCCATTGTGGTAAAAGCCAGTCTTGGTGGTGTTCTGTCCATTGCCGGCGGTTAGCTCTATATCCAGATGATAGCCTAGGACCTAGGTACACTTAAAGGTCTTCTTGCCCTTAAATTTGAAGAATGCAACCGTCTCCCTCAAAAAATGACTTCAAAGAGCTTTTAGAGGTACCGTTCGATATTACTTCGAGTAAAATTTGCGATAAAATGATCTTCCCCTGCAGAAGATACTTTGGGTCGACCAGGAACTGGTCTCCGGGTAACGCTGAACTGAAGTCCGTGGACAAAGCTTCTTGATGTAGAGCTACTATTGTGGCCCGGTCAAACTGAGAAATTGAATATCCCGGCATTTTCTATGGAATATTCTCAATATTTCAAACTAGTGCTCTTCGTATTCAGGTAATAAGCCGAGTATTCCGGAAACCATAAAATGCTTGCGATATGAGTAGAACCTAAAGTTTTACATGTGCATTAAGAACCTGGATCTTCCATTTCTTCTTCATCGATGTCATGATTTGTCCTGTAGTCCAGATAGAAAAATAAGAAACTAATAAAAAAAATAAAACATTGCATGACCAAAACAGCTAAAAAGATACGTTTTCTAAAAAGTCAATCAACTCATGAGTAAAAACGATAAATACCCCTAGGCCTAAATTCACCTAAAAAATTTAGCGATCAAAGAAAAATAGCTCTTTTAGCTTCAAAGTAGGGAAAATACTATTCAAATTGTTCCCTGATTCAAAAGCAATATGATAATATTACATTTGCAATCTTTATTGCTATGTCTAGTTTGAACATCCAATAACTTTGGAGCCAGCAGTTCATTTAAAGCATAACGGTCTACAAACAAATACTAACATTTAAAATTGACTTGTAATCATTCTTCATACATCTAGGAGCCTGGTCCTTTATGCCAATATAATATCATTAATTTCATTTTGTTCTAATGACTCTGTAACACCGAACCCATTCATTTCCATGATGAAAAATAAAAAAGCTCTTGCCCTAGAAATAGTGGGTCAAAGGTCCGATTAACTCTCAATATTTCCTCAGACTTTGTTATTACCTTAGTCAAAGATTAATGGAATAAAGCGACACTCCCTGTTACAACAGCCTCGTTGAAGACTGAAGATATTCGATAAGAGACTGAGAGGTCCTTTAACATTAGCTAATAGTTCATTATTTCTGTACTTGTCTATAATTATAATCATATCACACAATATCGATCTCGCATTTCTCAGAGTTCGAAACAAATTCTTCATCGGATTAGTATTTATGATCGTTAATTTGACTTGTGATAATATCCCACTAAGATTGAGGATCAAAAATGGTTTGAATTTGTCAACGCAATCATTCAATAACATCTATAATTCAACTGAATAACCAAGTTTATCGTTACAGTTTTGTGCTTTAGCACCTTTGTTTTATTGACAAAGATCAATAACAGAATACCATTGAATATAAATTCAATAATACATTGATCATTTCTCAACAGATTGGTAGGTGACATATAAGAGTTAATTAGCATGAAGAAAAATCAACGTTACCAATTGGATCCTCGAATAATTAGAAGTGCATACAGATTTTGTGCACAAACTCATTTTTAGTGATAGAACAGGAAGAACTACCGGATTTAAAGACTCAAAAAAACCAAGAATGATTCATGACAAAGCAATGTGTGTATTGTGGTTTGGAGAAATTAATATTTCTTCAAGTTAAGCAATCAAGGTGAATGGGGAACGCTTTCATGTTATGATGAAACAGTTTTTGTATTAAAATTGAAAGATTTTTTCTCTAATTCTGTGGTTATTCCGTTCATTCTCCCACATCTTGTAGAACAAAATCGTGCGAGAATATATCAGAAACGCACAGTTTTCATGGTTATATTTTATTATTCTATGTTGGTACTCCGAACTTTCCGCCACGGCTTTATCTGTCAATTCATCAATTTGCCTTAAAGAAATAAGTTCTGCCAACCAACATTTTTCAATGCAAAAATCACTAATTATGGAAATATTGCATCAATTTCAATGAAAATGCAATGAATTAGAGAAAATAATGTATAATACTCGTACAGAAGGCTCATTCTACCACTCGTTCATTCCAAAACTCGCCACTTCGTGGCTCGTTTTTGAATGTTGAACTCGTGGAAGAATATCAATGCCTTCTGCACTTGTATTATAAATAACTATATATCAACGACAAGTAGTTTCAGAATGACAGTGCCACTTGTCATACAGCCGAGAAACATTGTAGGTCTTGTATGACCTTTTTCAAGATCGAGTCTTATCACGACTGGATGTGAATTATTAGATGTCTTGTCCTTCAAACTTTTGTTTGTCGTGTTATTTCAAAGAGTTGAAGCTAACAAGCACGTGACCACCGAAAGAGTGAAGGTCTAAATTAGACGATGCGTCAACGAAACATGGGAGCAAAACGTAAAAAAAAAGTTCGTCTAAATAGTACGCAATTAACGTGGAAGCCATTGAACTGTTGTTTTGTTTTATCACTGAATTTACTATTGTCTTTCACTAAATATTACATTGCTTTGCTACTGAGAACTTTCATTGACTTTTTAATGTTGCATTCGGAGGTTGTTCAACTCAAATACAAACACACATAAAGCAATGTGCAAAGCTCTGCTATAATTGGACAAACCACTTGATAGTTATCAATATATTCGATTTCTGATATACATCCTTCAGTTCTCTCCAATGACGGCTGGTGTCTAAGTGCTGCAAAACTATTTCTGAGAATGAGAAGGTGGAATTTTCCAATATTTTGTGACATTTTTTTCATTTTGAACACGAAAGCATCCAATTTCGACATTTTATCAACGTATAATGTTCATTCGTCTCTTCTTGAAACATCTCTCAATGAACCTACTACTTCAGCAACCCGACACAGCACTATCCTCAGATGGTTGATCTTGGGCAGATTAATAATAGAAAAAAGGTAAGAGTGCTGGATTGGTCTGACTTGAGCTGGTGACTTGCAACCAAATTTGCCCGAATTTGCTTCGCATTCACTTGTCAGTAGATTAAATTAGGGAAGGAGCGGAAGATCACTCGATCTCGCAAACACCTTAACCTAAAGATCTATTGTGCATCCCCGCGCTGTTCACCAGTCAGCCAATCATCAGTGAACTTTATCACCTTTCTGGGGGCTACATCCATTACTTGTTCGGACTTTAGAAACAAAGAGCAAAGGTATTGTAGCCTTTTCCGGTGAACAACTTATTTGGCTATCTCTGTGGCTTCTTGACAGAAGCAACAGACGCTTTTCTCATGTTTTTCAGATGATGCCTCAAAGGACAATGTCCTGTGTGCTCGCTCGTCAGTTTTCTCAGTTCGCCTGTGATTGTTTCAGTCGGTTTTAACAGCTCATAATACACAACGCCAAGCTTGTCCCACCAAATACTGAGCATGATCTTGGAACCGTGATTATTCGGTTTGGCCGTCGACGTGGAAGCATGGCCGGGATATCCCCATTATTTTCTATGCTTGGGATTATCGTAATAAACCTTGCCTTGCAAGCAGCTATTAACAAGCAAACAAAGGTCGTTCAACATCTCATGCTTCAACTCCTACGACACCCAATTTCTTTGTTTCTGCATCATTCCATTGACTTTCAGGCTTTGAGTCACTCACAATTCTTGTTGCGTTTGACACGAATCTTGATCAAGTAATACCTCCAATTCTGCATCTTCGCAAACCTTCTCTCTTCTACCGCCATGCTGGTCTTCGGCGTCAAAATCACCATTCTTGAAGCGTTGAAACCACTCTCGACACGTTCTTTCGGTGATAGCGGCCCCGCCATAGGTATTTGAGAGCATTCGATGAGTCGATTTCTTCATATTAAAGCAGCAAATTAAAACTTCCCGCAAATGACGAGAATTTGCCTCATGAGTTGACATGTTTAATAGAGAATAACTTTATGATGCAGACACAAGTCAACTAATATTTCGATGGCGTTATGTTTACAAATACCTTAGCTTATTGTATGACATCTACGATCTATTTATTTCGAGTACCACTTATCGCTACAGCCATCTATTGCAAAATGGTGAAGCAAAGTTGTACACCTAATAAATGAACAGCCTTCACCCAACTTGAATTTTGAATTTTTTTTCACAAATCGCGGTAAAAACAATACAAGAAATAAAAAAAAATATATTTATGAAAAATATAGGTGTAAATGATACTGTGAAATAAACAACGAATTTTTGGTATGCTCTGAAATACTGCCTCCCAAAGAGGTCACAAGACGCCATGTGTCTATATAGGTGGCTATAAATTTTGGACACGGTTCGGATCCCTCGACCTGGTGAGAATAAATCTCGAAACGTCCAAGCTCAGTTCTCACCGGATAGTTGTCGAAAAACTTAAAATCCCATAAATATGAATGAATCCTATTTCCCAACCCATTCGATTTCGGCAGAAACGCACACACAATAAAGATTTGAATAAAAATAATACTGCGTACTTTGATGGGTTTACCCAACATTCACCAAATTGAATCCGACATCCTTGACACAAATGTTCGCAGGACCGGTTGGCGATCCGCCGTCAGCTGAAGATATTTCGATATTTCAGAGGAAGACTGTATTGGTGATAAAACGCCACGCTGTAACACGGCATTTAATTATAGGAGTCTTAATTGCGCGATTATCTTATAATTAGAAACCGCTCGTTGAATTCAGAGCTGGTAGATCTCAGATGTGCCAATTTCGAAATTCACTTGTGCTACGCCAATTGAGCGTGTCTCATTTGTTGCTTAGATTAATCTATTTGTTCATTTTTGTCAATAATAAAACGATGCATTCGAAAAAAAAATTTTAATGGGTGATTTTTCTTGATTGATTCTTGATTATTTTTCATGTAATATCATTAAAACGTAATATTTCAAACATACGTCATGTCAACCTTTTATCCGAAAAAAATGTCAATTACCGTACTAAAAAACGAAAAATAAATATGGTGATTCAAAATTCTACGTGTTTCGTTTCCATTGCACAACATGGCAACATCACTGAAGATTACATGGATAAGAGAGATAACGATGGATCTCTCACTCACTGAAATCCTTACACTAAATTGCCCCTTCGAGAAAAAATTTCCTTATTTCCCCAGAAAGTTCACTTAATTCCTCTCATTTCCCCAGAATTACCTTTATTTCCCCACATTGCCCCTTCATTTCCCCTCATTACCCATCATTGCCCTCTCATTTCCCCACACTGCCTCTCATTTCTCCTCATTGCCCCTTCATTTCCACTAAATTCCACTCATTGGCCAGAGCGATTAGTCTCTTTTTTTCAAGGATGAACCAGCAATGATGGGTTTCTAACGTTTTTGAATTAATTACAATAACATCATGGCATACTGTCAATTTTTCATTTTCGGAAAAATAACCTCCTCGATCGGGAGTCAGAGGTAGAGCATTGGACTAGTAATTCGGAGGTTGCGGGTTCGAGTCCTGGAATTATCCTTCCCAGAATTGAAAATATGATTGAAAATAAAAATAACCTTGGAATTATCAAGGAATCTGTGCCAAAAACCTAATAAAATAAGAAAATCTAAAATCTTTCTAGCCCTTATTCACTAAGTGCGGTCTCTAGATAGGTTAGTAATTAGTATCCACAAGGAATCACTGGAAAAGCCCCAAAATGAAGAGCGGGATAATATTACTAGATTCGATCATTCTTTTATGTCTAAGATAAGAATCGAACTCAAACAATGTTAACGAGAAACTTATACTACTTTTTTTTCGTATTTCTATAAATTACATTTTCAAAAATACTAAAATTATTAAAGGTAAATGAAATATCTAAAAATATTTGTTGAGCGGGAACACCGCCACGTGGTTGCTCAGTTCAAATTCTTCTTACAAATAACCGATTTTTATGGGGTTTTCATATAATTTCTTTAAATAATAATCTACATGGAAGAAAGTGAATATTTTTTATTGGCGAATTAAAAAAGAAAGAAGAAATTTGGTAATTTTTGGTTTTTCGCAAAAAAAATTGATAGTAGGTTCTTTTTACAAAGCACCGAGGAGTACAACGATCAATGAATAGAAAAAAGAGAACAGATTATATCTGTCATAAGGGGTTTTCCAATAAGGGTTTTCATTTTGATATAAAAAAAGTGTATATTTGAAGAGAAATCAATGGATGTTCATTTCATTGTAAAGAGGAAGGTATGCCATTTAGGATGGAAAATGATATCAGCTAAATGGCCGCCACACCTACTTTTGCAGCACCATATCCTTTTCATGAACTTATACATGACCAATTCGCACCTTTGAGGCAGTAAGTCCTCGATAACTTCAAGAATTCCATCTTTAAGGTCTTGAATCGATTATGCAGCTTTGACATAGACCTGTCTACTTGATTTCAACTCTCACTTGATTCCAAAGAAAGAGTTACAAGATCTCGGTGGTCATTTGTGATCACCTCTCCAAGCAAAAGCTTTTCTTACAAAATTGCGATAGTTTCGTTGCTTGTGTGATACGTAGCAGGTAGCTTCTTTTTGTTGGAAATAAACGTCATCCACAGCAATGTCTTCCAATTCCGACCATAAAAGATCATTGATCATAGCTCGGCACCAGACTCATTTTCGAAGTATCCAATCACACCATCAGCCCAAAACTGCACCAAACAGTGACACGTTGAGGATGGAGAGACTTTTCAACAATTATTCTTTGATTTTTCGAGCACAAAATGGGACAATTATGCTCAATAACTTTGCTTTCGAGGTGAAAATGGGCCTCATCAATGAAGATGATGAAAATCCGGATCATTTTGCTGCATTTCAATAATTCCCTGAACGTCCTCCAGGTGACTCAGAACAAAATATTAAAAATTTTGTTAAGAAAACCGAGATTGTTTCCCACGGAATATCTGTATAGAGAAACTCAGTTACTGAAGGTAAGAGATCTCTATATAAACCAGTGTTTACTCTGGGTATTCAAGAACAAATCTGTTCTTCAGGAAGAAAGGGGAAACTTACACGATTCGTGACAAATTCATGCTTAACTCTACCATCCTTCAAAAAGAGTCACACACAGAGGTGTGTTTTCTATCACGGCCACAAACTTTTTAATCTCTTACCAGTTACCATAAGGAATATTTCAAATTTCAATGTATACAAAAACTCAATCAAAGCTTTCATCATGCTCAATAGAGAAATTTTCAACTTATTTGGTTGATTGGAAGTGGCTGTGAGAGTGGCAGCTTGTGGTTTTTCTTCTTGAGTTCTCTCTCTCTCTCTATTTTTGTTACTATATTTTGCTCAAAGGATCATCAGACTAAATGTTTGGCTTGGATGTAAAAAAAAAGTATGTTTAGTCTCGGTCCTGCAATATTTAATTCTTGTAATATTTTTGAAGACCCCGAATGGAAGATGGAGAGCACGACACAAGCTGCTACTTAGGTGCATCCATCCTCACATGGAAGGAAAATAATTTGCAGATTGTATGATTGAAATTGTATTTATATTTCGTAGGAATAAAAATTTGATTTCAAGGACTCAATCAGCGAAGATACGAACGATATTGGTAGTGACCGAATTCTTGGGTTAACTGAACTTTGAAAGTCTTAAGACCTATGCCTTTATGCAAAATACTGTGAAATGTCGTTTGTGAAATGCCTTTTTCCCAAGATCGACGAGGAATTAACAAACCTGAGCTTTCGTCAACACTACAGTCTATATCATCGTTTTCGATTATTCACATCCCTAAATTTTCCCAACAGCTCAAATTTTTTACCAGTTTCATTATTGCCGGCCAAGAAGGTGCCTCACGACGACCCAAAAGTGCTTTAGTTTAGCGAGATGTTACTCCAAAAATTTCAATGCGTTGTTGAAACATGTATCCTTCCATTTTTAGTAATGGCTTACTTTTACTTGCCAAAAATGAGAGCTTCAAAATGACAGCTGTCCAGATAGTAGGCTATTCAAAACCCTTTATAAATCCCATGATTCAACGAGACATATAGGGTTGTAGTTTCATTTGCTGAAGAAAAACGGGGAGATGGAGATATTGATAGGGCAGTAAGGTATTTTATAGGACATCGTGAATATTACACGCAGCTATCATATTGCCTGGAATGTAAAGGTGAACCTGTTACCATGTGTAGGTAGACATGGTAACAGTCCTGTCGTCTTCTGCAAACCCTTCAACGATTTGATGGGCAGTAGCAAAGTGGTCTCGAATAACTAGTTGTCTTAAGGTTTTGTTGCGTATTACACTAGTTGATGGAAGCTTAAATTAAAAACTAAAAATGTCTGTGAAAAAGGCAGCTCTCGTAAACCTGTTTCTTCGAGGAAAACTAAGAGATACAATTAAGTTTTCGCAAAAATATATGGGAGATAAAACGTTGACATTATAACCATATTATGCATTATTTAAAATCGATATTTTTCACACAAATGTCCTAACCATGATTGTTTGCGGATATCTGACAATACCTACGTGTAGAGCTATGCAATATGATGGTTATATTATTTTCTCAGGCGACATAAGACATTGTTCAATATAGAACGATTTTATTGGATGTGATCTGTGAAAATCTATTGAAAAGTCAGAAAAAATACAAAGGTTTATCATTCATGATGATTAAAAAGTAAAATAACTTATTTCCGCTTTATATATTTATTTTCACAACAATTGTTTCGTCATGATAACATGACTTCGTCAGGTGAGCATGGTAACTGAGTTACCATGCTCACCTGACGAAGTCATGTTATCATGACGAAACAATTGTTGTGAAAATAAATATATAAAGCGGAAATAAGTTATTTTACTTTTTAATCATCAAGATGAATTTCCGACAAGTAAAGACTGAGACAATCAAACAGTTTATCATTCATATTGATGGATTATGACGATAAGAGTTCCTAAGGCAGTAAGGTATTTTATAGGACATCGTCCTAAAAACACGCAGCTATCATATTGCCTGGAATGAAAAGGTGAACATGTTACCATGTGTAGGTACACATGGTAATAGTCCTGTCGTCTTCTGCAAACCCTTTAACGATTTGATGGGCAGTAGCAAAGTGGTCTCGAATAACTAGTTGTCTTGAGGTTTTGTTGCGTATTACAGTAGTTGATGGAAGCTTAAATTAAAAACTAAAAATGTCTGTAAAAAAGTCAGCTCTCGTAAACCTGTTTCTTCGAGGAAAACTGAGAGATACAATTAATTTTTATATGGATATATATTAATATATGGAAGATAAAACATTGACATTATTACCACATTATGCATTATTTAAAATCGATATTTTTCACACAAATGTCCTAACCATGATTGTTTACGGATATCTGACAATACCTACGTGTAGAGCTATGCAATATGATGGTTATAATATTATTTTCTCTAATTCTGTGGTTATTCCGTTCATTCTTCCACATCTTGTAGAACAAAATCGTGCGAGAATATATCAGAAACGCACAGTTTTCATGGTTATATTTTATTATTACATGTTGGTACTCCGAACTTTCCGCCACGGATTTATCTGTCAATTCATCAATTTGCCTTAAAGAAATCAGTTCTGCCAACCAATATTTTTCAATGCGAAAATCACTAAAGGATATTTATGGAAATATTTCATTAATTTCAATAAAAATGCAATGAATTAGAGAAAATAATGTATAATACTCGTACAGAAGGTTCATTCTACCACTCGTTAATTCAAAAACTCGCCACTTCGTGGCTCGTTTTTGAATTTTGAACTCGTGGAAGAATATCAATGCCTTCTGCACTTGTATTATAAATAACTATTCTCAGACGACATAAGAGATAGTTCAATATAGAACGATTTTTTAGTGGATGTGATCTGTGAAAATCTATTGAAAAGTCAGAAAAAATACAAAGGTTTATCATTCATATTGATGGATTATGACGATAAGAGTTCCTGAAATCAGAAGATATGTAGAAAACATCTACTTGAATTCATTTGAAATTTGAAACAGTATAGAAAAGGAAAAACAGGATATATTGACGTAAGCCGGAATAGTTATTTATAATACAAGTGCAGAAGGCATTGATATTCTTCCACGAGTTCAAAATTCAAAAACGAGCCACGAAGTGGCGAGTTTTGGAATGAACGAGTGGTAGAATGAGCCTTCTGTACGAGTATTATACATTATTTTCTCTAATTCATTGCATTTTCATTGAAATTAATGAAATATTTCCATAAATATAATTTAGTGATTTTTGCATTGAAAAATGTTTGTTGGCAGAACTGATTTCTTTAAGGCAAATTGATGAATTGACAGATAAAGCCGTGGCGGAAAGTTCGGAGTACCAACATAGAATAATAAAATATAACCATGAAAACTGTGCGTTTCTGATATATTCTCGCACGATCTTGTTCTACAAGATGTGGAAGAATGAACGGAATAACCACAGAATTAGAGAAAATAAAAGACTAAACTGCAAGTTTATCCTTGGAAAATGCATTATCCTATACTAAATGTTGAAATCAGCATAGCCACACAGCTAATGTCGATTAAAAAATTATAACGAATATTACCTGCTAAAATTCGCCTATCCAATTCAAATAAAACAAAACCACTAAATCATTTTCATCTCAAGAAAACCGGGAAGAGCATCGACGACGAATACCGCATTCGGATAAACGGTCAAATTGAACTTCAGAAGGGTTTGAACTGGAGCAAGTTCATTGGGTCATCAGCGACGTCTACTAGAAAACAACGGCGACGGCGTATTAGAACTGGGGCACGTGGCAGGACGTCGTGACGCTATAGACACAGTACGTCGATTTGGGAACGCGTTATTCATTCATTTTCCATCGATTGCCCCCGATTCCGACTATTTTTGCATCAGAAACGAAGGAGGTCAGGTGAAAAATTGGATAATTAAGAAACTGGGAATATCCAGAAGAACTCAACATCTCCTGGAAGTAATGGAACGCTTGGAATTTCACTCCAGCTACATGCCACTGAAAAACTAAATAAAAGGTGAAGCGATAAGAAGATTTGAAAGCTTAAATAAAACTACGTTTTACGTTATGGATATTTAGGTAAATAATAAATAATAATAATAATAATTTGTTGATGACAAAAGCAAAGAAGCACCATCCGAAAAGCAGCACTGAGAGGACTACACTGCCGAGAAATAAAGGAGGCAGAGGTCTTACGGACATCATGGAACTTGCTAGTGGGCAGATAAAAAGCCTACGGGAATACTTCAGAGATCAAGCAAGTACATCAGAGTTCTACAAAATACTGTGTGAAGCAGACGAATCAACACCTTTACAACTGCACAAGGAGCAATTGTCATACAACCACCAGACAATCCAAGAAAAACTGGAAAGATGGAGAGAGAAGCCCCTGCATGGAAGACATTTCAACGAGGTGAACCAGGTGCATGTCGACATTGAAGCATAGAACTATTGGCTCACATCAGGTGCAATGTACCCAGAAACGGAAGGTTTTCTTTTAGCCATCCAAGATCAAGTGATCTCAACTAGAAATTACTGCAGGCATATCATAAAGGATCGAACTATTACTGACGATCGATGCCGATATGGGTGTCCAACAAATGAGACAATACAACATATCACGGGAGGATGTCAAATGTTTGCAGGAAATGAATACAAAGAGAGACATGATGCAGTAGGAAAGATACTACACCAAGAATTGGCAACCATATTAAAACTAATTCATTCTGAAAAAATGCCATATTACAAGTACCGACCAGGGACCGTATTCTCGACAAGTGATCTTTCAAAACGTATACGTTCTTTCAGTGCTTATTACACTGAATGAACGTATACGTTTTGAAAGATCACTTGCCGAGAATACGGTCCCGGAGACCATCCTGGAAAACGAACGCTATAAGCTGTACTGGGATCGTACAGTTTTGACTGATAAAACAGTCCCTCACAACAGGCCAGATATATTGCTAGTTGATAAACATCAAAAGGCAGCAATACTCATCGACGTAGCAATACCTAATAACAACAACATGCGTCAAAAAGAGGTCGAAAAAATTTCAAAATATAGGGACCTCGAATTTCAGATAAAGCGCCAGTGGGAAATGATATCAACTAGAACTATTCCTATTACCATCTCAACAACAGGAATAGTACCCAAAAATCTCAAGAGAAATATACAAAAAGCTGTTCTTTTAGGTACTGCAAGGACGGTGAGAAAATTCCTAGGATGCGAAGGACAGGTCGAAGGATCGCGTTTAAGAGGACCAGAAGTTCGACGAGAACCAGGGGGACCACAAGGACCGGACACGACCGAGCTCTACCCTTCTGATATTTTAAATATCTGGGATTCAGTGAATGTTCCTCTTAGCGGGGAGTGAGAAGCCGACGGCGAGGAGAAATCCTACGCGTATAGGCAAAAGTCGGGATCTTTAAAAAAAAAATTGAGAAAATCGAGAATTATTAGGCCAATTGGAAAGTCTCCGGTCGGATGCACATCAGATGGCGTTGCTAGTATTAAATCCATATGATTTTTAGTTAGTACCAACCTTCAAACGATACGTGTCAAAATTTGACAGCAGTCCGACCATCAGTTTGTGAGATATTGCGTTGTGAGTGTAGCTACTTTTGTTATTTGAAAAAAGATGGAAAAAAATTTCTTGTGCTGATAACATATTGCTTTTTAAAGGTAAAAAATATAATTGGAGCAAAATCTTAGCTTGATGAAGAGTTTCCGGGGTCTGCACCAGGAAAATCAACGGCGAACGCATAGACGCCCAAAAGAGGCGTGTTAATGATTCTGAGCAGTGTTTGAAGCTGTTTAAGTACAATAAACCTGAATTTTTGCTTAGACATGTGACAATGGATGAAACATGGCTCCATCATTTCACCCCGGAGTTCAATCGACAGTTAGATGAGTGAACTGCACACGATGAACCGAATCCAAAGCTAGGAAAACACAACAGTCAGCTGGAAAGGTTATGGCAGTATTATGGGATACGCAAGGTATAATATTCATTGATTACCTCCAAAAAGGCCAGATCATCAACAGCGATTATTATATAGCGTTATTGGATCGTTTAAAGAATGAAATCGTTGAAAAACGGCTCCATTTGAAGAAAAAAAGGTGCTGTTTCATCAAGACAATGCGCCGTGTCACAAATCGATGAAAACAATGGCAAAATTGCATGAATTGGGCTTCGAATTGCTTCTGCATCCACCGTATTCGCCAGATCTGGCCCCCAGCGACTTTTTCCTGTTCTCAGACCTCAAAAGAATGCTCGCGAGAAAGAAATTTACCGCCAATGAAGAAGTTATCGCCGAAACTGAGGCCTATTTTGAAGCGAAAGAAAATTCATACCACAAAAATGGTATCGAAAAGTTGGAAGATTGCTTTAATCGTTGTATCGCCCCCGAAGGCAACTATGTTGGATAATAAAATCGAATTTTGCAAAAAAAAATGTGTTTTACTGTGGTAGACCGGGGACTTTGCAATTGGCCTGTTATGTATTAGACACTTATAAACTGCTTTGTGTGGACATGCATAACTTTCTGAAGAAAAAATTCAATAAGGACAAAACTTGGAGTGGTATTTCGGCCTTCAATCCTTGAGAAGTCACTGACAAAAGTATTTCAAATTGAAAAATCGTGGTGATCAATAGACTAGATGGCAGTATAAAAAAATTCCAATACCTACTAATGGTCATAGAGAATTTAATATGTAGAAACGAATCTAAAAAAACGATTGTGATAATTGAGATTCATAAGATTTTTCGATGAATAAGAAGTATAAAATGCACTAATCAGCCATGTTATCTAAAAGACAAATAGAGAGAATGACGTAATTTCAAGTATAACCCATAGACGCAGTGTAATAATATTTTATTTTATGTCTATGATTCGGTGTGCCTTCTGTTGTTGGAGTTTCGATTAATTTTTGCATCATTTAATGATTGTTCACCGATTATCCAGTATGTTTTGTTGATTTTCTTCGTTCAGCAATTACAATAAAAGGATATGATATGAGAAGGTTTGCTCAAATGTAACGCCATAAGCCGACGCCATGACCCCTATGATCGTTATCGCACTATATTCTTGAATTTCACTTGAGAGTATTGTCGAAATGAGTAAAGGTTTATTCCAACATTACAGGAGTAGATTCAAAAATCTGTCATCCAGCCTATTCGCGTCAGCAAAGTAGATGATGACACGGTTTTGACATCTGCAGCACTTCTGCAATTTCAGTTGAAACACGAAACATATGCCTGTTTATTAGAGGTAAGGATTTTAAACCTATAGGTATTGTAACCTCTTTGTTACAACTCAAAATGCCCGAGAATAGTCGTTTGTTTTGAGTCGTGGTTCTGATCTCTGAATTCACCAAATGAAAGGGACAAAAACCCAGCTTCATGAATTAAACGAGTGAGTCTACGCTTGTGATCAATTTGTGAGGAATTTGAATCGAACTTAGTGCAAATCTCCTTCAAATTATCTTCGATGCCTTCGATATTTTCTTTGAACGAAAAAGAATTCGATAAAACAGTGAAACTATGATCTGAGGATTCTTTCGAAAGTAAACCTCTCAAAATTTTACATTTGTCATACACTGATGACGGGATCTCAATATTCTCAATACCTCGAATCCCAATCTCATAAGCGAGTTTTTTCTGTTTTAGGAAATTTGGATTGAGACATTTCCCAAGATAAAAAATTCAAAGAAATTAGATGAGGTAAAAGGCAGAATAGAAAACTTATAAAAAAAAACGAAAAAAATGAATCTCGACTGAAAAATCTATATAATTGCTGAGAGATGATCCCAAAAATGATAAGTTGAACTATCCGGAACAAGAATGATGATCAACCTCGAATTAACAGTCACCTCCACCAGGAAAACTGAGAGATCTAGTGATCGAATAGGCGAAAAGACCTTAACTGCCCCACGTTGGGCGCCAAAATTATGTGTAACCTCTTGTTACAACTCAAAATGCCCAAGAACAGTCGTTTGTTTTGAGTCGTGATTCTGATCTCGGAATTCACCAAATGAAAGGGACAAAACCCAGGTCGATCAAACATCTTTTATGTTTACTCAAGTATTTAACAATTTTAAAATTTTAAAATATCTGGTACGAGAAAAAAAATTGACATACAATATTTTACAAAGTAGAAATATATATAAGTTGAGAATAAAGAATGTAATTTTTCAAATTTACAAATTACTTCCCTGAAGAGATAAATCCTAACTCTTTACTGAGCCAATCTTCCTCCACTGAAGTTGATAAGAACTTAGGTCTGACAGTCCTTCAACAGCAACGAGAGTAAAATACTTCGGCTTGTAAGTTGACAATTGACAATGATGTTGGGCAGTCTTTTGACGAAGGACTCTCAATGTAATAATCAAACTTTCAGCGTTTATCAGGAACACCAATTAGGAATTTAGTGAAGAAAAATACAAAAAAAAAAACCTTTTTTGAGGGTTTTATGAATAAAATAGAGGAAAACAATTTTTTAAATTTCGCTGCGATAACTATCGATAACATTCAAAGAAACCAGGAATATAAATGATATGACAGTTTCACTGTATCGGGTACACATGCACGAAGCATTGGCGTACGCCCAGATTTTCATCAACTGTCTTCTTCAGTTGAATATATTTAATTTGAAATGTAGCTTGCATTAGTATGAGCTAATCAAGTTTATTGAAACAAAATTGAACATTACAAAAATTATATAAATACCAATTCAAACCAAAACTCCCGACTTCAAGTCTACGGTTTCGTCATTTCTTGAATTTATATGGAAACTTTTTTAAATACAGTTATACAGGAATAAAAATTAAAAAAATAAAAATTATGATTTCTTCTATTCTACCGGAAGGCGAAAAACATTGTTTAAACCTTACTTGATTTAAGTAAGGAAAGGGCTCTAGAGGCTACCCCCTGGACTACCTCTAGTTTCTTTACCTATTTCTATTTATTCCAAAAAATGATGGATTCTAACATTTTTTAAGAAATTCCTGTCTAACAAACTGTTGTCCTTTTTTATATTGACATGGAATATAAATAGGTCCAATAAAAGTATATTGCTGCAATAAAAGTGGTGAACTGGGCTTCTGTGATACCTAGGTAGGCAGGCAAATCTCCCAAGTTTTTATAGCTTCAGTTGACTTTTCTCTAGAATTATCTCACAACCTTACGGTCAGAAGTAATCTTAAATAAATTGCGAATTGAGCAATGCATTTCAAAAATAATAACAAAAAATTGTTTATGTTTCGAAACGCGTATTAACTTTATACTGAATTGAGAAAACGTTGAAAATTTCATTATTCAAATCTTTTCAGGAATTCGTTTTTGAAAACACTGCAAATATTACAATAAGATCTTCCGCGTGAAAAGCTTTATATATCGCTCTCAGCAGGTAAGAGAATGATTATGATGATTTCATCGTGAAAAAAATAAATACTCAGGAATTCATAATTCCGAAACTTAAAGTGCTGAAAAAATTTTAATTCGAAAGTATTGTAGCAATACTTCTTTTAATATTATGTGTTTATGTTGATAAGTTTTCGAGAAATCATTTTATTGTTATTGTTTGATTTCTTACTTAAAATTGATCCTTTCAAATTTCTTCCATATTTCTTCCTGAACACTTGTTCAGTTTAACTTGGACCACCCTTGTATAAATAATCAAAACATTCTGGCTTCCTCTAAATGACTTTGAGTATACTCTACCAAATTTCATGCTAAAAGCTCGTGTAGATCCCGAGAACTGTTCTACACTTTACACAAGGCGGATGGGCAGATTTTTTCTTTTGATTTTCGAATCTTTCACATTCCAAAATGTAAACTGTGAAAATTTCAAGAGAATACCTAAAAGAATTCCAGTTCCAAAGGTTTATTATTGAAAATAAAAAGGCAAAAGCAGCAATGAATTCACTCATCGGAAGCCAATACAAATATATTCAATATATTGATATAGGTAATACTCTTATACTCAAGTTTCCAGATCAATCAAATTGATGATATTTTATGAAACTCTTCAACAAGAACAAAAACTGTCAAATGATGCAAATAAGCCTACTTCAGATCAAGTCAACTCAAAATATGTAAAACCATCTAAACAATAAGTCGACTATGTCAAATAAAAAACTTTGATCACGTTTTGGAGAGCAATATAACAAGAAAATATTATAATTAATGGCTAGTATCGAAGTTTTCAATTTCATGCATTTAATGTGGGGATTTAATTACGTCTTGGAAGAAGCTTTCGCGTTGTTTCATATACCGATTATTTTTTATGCCAACCAACCAGTTTTTTCGCTTCAATTAAGCGTTATTATCTGAAAAAGTTATTAATTGCAGTCAGCAAGCACGGCGTTGACAGATCGAAAATTCGAAGACCCATCGTTGAATAGCTAATTAACAATGAATTAGGTATGTTTCGCAACGAACATTCTATCAGTATTGATTCTATGGGAATTCATGGTAACATATTCGACTTATTAAATTTTATGGATTGTATCGAAATAAAAGATCGGATCAATTAGACTTTGAACTGGGTACTACATAAAACTGATATTTCATGTGATAAAAGCCGGTTTTGGACGAAATCTTTCATAATATGCAAATAGAAGTAGAAAATTTCAGTATAGCATGAATTCAAGTAGAACTATAGAGGATGTCAAACAGGTGGAAGAAGTTAAATGGAACACAAACATCACTTGCTGCGTTGCCAATATTTTTTCTTTATCTGAACAACCAAGTGATTGTTATTCAGTAGCTCACAATTTCACCAGTAAAGCTTGCAGAACTGTTTTGGAATTTTCATTTTTTTTATTGGGTAAATCAAATAAATCCTTATAGAATTGTCGAAGTTTCGATTCCAATTTGGATCTTTTTCAAGACATTATTGATTTATCATAAACATTGGACTTGACATAACCATCACAATAGCAATACAAAATACAATGTAAAATATAATTATGAGTTAAAATAATTCAAACCTACTATACACATCGAAATATTATACAGAAGCAGCCAGATAGGTCAAGACGAAAAATAACTGAATTTATATAGTTCTTGAATTGTATCTACCTTTTCAACGGGATTTATATGTAGCAATATGTGGTTGAAAAGGTAAATCCAATTTAAGAACTATCTAAATTCAGTAATTTTTCATCTTGACCTATCTGGCTGCTTCTGCATAATGTTTCAATGTATATAATAGATTTTAATTATTTTATCTCATAATTAAATTTACATTGTATGCTAATGCAAGTTCTTGATGTACAATGTTGTATTGTTCGTATGTTTATAATAAATTGATAATGTTTCAGTCGTGAAAAGATCCAAACTGGGATCGAAACGTCGACAATTCTATATGGATTTATTTGATTTGCCCAGTCCTCAAGCCAGAAACCTATTATTAAATTAGTTGCATGGATTTATTAGTAAGGGTGAACTCCACCTGTCCAAATCGTTTTGAACCTTTGATTGACAATCGAATAAATTACAAAATTAAAATCAATTCGAGGATTGACTTTTATTTTCATTTATGTATCTCTGTCGACACGTATATTATAATTAATTATATTCTAACATACAACAGTAACAACTTCTTTCTTTTCAGATTGTCCTCTCGACGTTAATTCACATGTACCTCTTTTCTGCCACAAACGCAGAATAAAACAACAATAACCTGACATACAGCTAAGTGGCGAGCATTTACATAGTCAGTCAACGAAGAACAATAATTGAATCACCTTGACACATTTTTATGCCGAATAATGTGCCGCGGATTTGCGAAATATCATTCGTTTGGCTGCTGTACCGAAGCATGTTTTTTTTTTCATGAATTTAGGTCACCCGATCTAGAGAAATCATACAAAGACGGTAAAATTCTGTAGCAAATTCGAAACATTCGTACTCGAACAAGTTGCCCAGATGTTCCACAGCCGTTTTGGTTATTTCACTCAAAATGCACATTTGTATATACAAGAAGGTTTCATGCGAAATATTTTCTGAAATATCTTCTATGTTCATTCCATTGGTTAACCATTTTTTAGCGGCCGTTTCCTGAACAGATCGACATTTTGTCACAATGTAATTTTCGAATTTTGAACAGAGAAAGTTATGAAAAGGTACGACTTACTAATGGTGCATTCGTGGTAAAATTCAAATATGTAGGATAACTCTCGAACAAAATTACCTCCAAACTTAACATTTCAGGGTATATTGGGATATGTAATCGGTTAAATTAGTTAGAGGCCGTTCAAGAATTAATTAAATAGATTTATCACAATTTTTTATCCCCATACCCATTTTCAAGCTGTCCAAAAAGTAAGCAAAGGTTTTTTTAGTTCCCGATACCGTTTTAGTCACGTGATCGCATCTCCCCTAATTCTACCTCTGTTCGCTCTACGTTTAGACTTATCTTTGAACATAGAATAGTATTTTATATTCATCACAGGTCTTCTTTTTGTTTAAGGACTGGAAATTATTTCCCTACGCGTCTACTATAATGTCTCCAATTTTCTACTGTTGTTTATTTGAGAGACTTTTCTCCCTTTTCCTGCCACTTTTTTTTCTACTTCGTTCTTTGAAAGAGGTTTTCCTCATATCTGTCTTTCTTGTTGGAATTTGTGTTTGTATATTTCTTGATTCTCTATTCACGTGCGCTTTTAGCGCCTCTATTTTTATTTATTTGTTTACTATTCCATAAAGCGTATATTAATTGAGAAAGCTTATTACAGTGTGGGGGAATACATGACAGATGGTCATTTCAGATAATCTTTTTTCACTAATTACGTATTAAGATTGTATTATATGTTTGTGTTCATTTTCTCTTAGAAATAGCTTTTTATTTTGTACTTCATTATATATGACTTGTTCCATACATTCTTTGTTATGTCGAAGGGATCAATAAAAAATTTGAATTTGAAGTTCTTCAATAGTTTCGATTTTCAATTCTTCTCTGATTTGTTGGTTGCTAATAAACAATAGGCAACCGCTGTATTTAGTGTGCTTTGTAACTGATCTTATTGTCTCTCGTATTATACCAGGTTACTCCTGCATACGTAATGCTTGGTAATAACACTATATTTATTAACTTCAGCTTGTTTTCTAAGGTAAGTTTACTTTTTGGGTTGAATAGTGGGTATAGTATCCGGTGCAATTGCCTTGCCTTTTTTCTGTTTTCTATTGCCATGATTCAATGTTTCATCTAAAGTTACTCCTAGGTTCTTTTTCCATTCTATCGTCTAGTTTTCTATTTTAACGTTTCCTACTCCTCCCTCTTTCTTTACTGTTGTTCCTCCAAAATAGATTGTAACTGTTTTCGTCGTATTCACTTTGAATATCCATTTCTTGAAGTATTCCATCAGTTTATCTAAGTCTTTCTGTAACTCACTAGTTATTGCTTTCCGTGTTCTACTGTGATAGTAGATAGCTGTGACATCTGCAAACTGGGCTATCTTGCATTCATTCATTTTTGGTCATTCATAATCAGCGGTCCGATCACCGATCCTTGGGGAACACCGGCTTCAATTTCTCTATTTTATATTCCAAAAGCTGACCACTATTCAAAGGATTTCGTCAGGGATTTTGTTGACCAATAAAGGGAGATTCCTTCTCCATTATTGCTGATGCCTATTCGAAATGGCCAAAAATAGTAAGCAAAAATTCTCTTTTTTTCGATAATGCTAGTCAGTTTTGATAATTGTGCTATATCATTCGAAATTGGTGATATGGTTTATTGCCAAGTTATTGTAACAATAGATACCATAGAAACCTGGAACAATTACCGGTAAGATTGGAAATGATATGTATGAACTATCTCTCAAAAATTCCCAGAGAATTTTGAGAGATCATGCAAACAGCTTGTAGAGAAGATATATCGAGTGCTCTGAAATTGAGAATGACATTCTACCACTCGATATTCTGATCGAATCCTTTGATCTATTAAGAAACGGAAATATGTAGTCGAACAGAGTCAAAAAGAAATAGTAGTAGCTGCAGAGCCAGAGCCGAGTAGAACTAAAAGTTACCTCAAAGATTTTGAATTTTGAGAAGGGGAGATGTTGGCACTACGTTAATAATCTGTATATCTTTGAAAATAAAATAGTATTATAAATATAATATAAATAATAAATATATAATAGTCACCTAGAGGACAGACAAATATTGCCATGGGTTTCAATACATTGTTTTTGGAATATAATTCATTAGCATTAAAGTTTCTATATTTTTCAAGCATTATAAAAACCCCTAGGATTTTGACCTAACTTATACATTATTTGTGTGAATCAAAAATCATCAAGATCGCGGACGGATAGATTTTTTCATATATATATAATCTGTATCCCATTTGATACCTTTCGGTGTATGGGTTAGGTTAGGTTAGGTTAGGTTAGGTTAGGTTAGGTTAGTTTCTATATTTTTCAAGCATTATAAAAACCCCTAGGATTTTGACCTAACTTATACATTATTTGTGTGAATCAAAAATCATCAAGATCGCGGACGGATAGATTTTTTCATTCGATTTTCAATTCAATGCTAACGTAAACTTTTATAATTTCAAGGGAGTTGAATATTAATGATTGTTGTTGATTGATTCGTTGAATAATAGGTAAGGTATAGGATGAATTTAGATATGTATTTCAACATCGCACGCCTTTGATCACCTGCCAAAATTGTATACATTGAAAGAATGCGATTCCAATTGTGTAAAAATCATTTGAACAGATGGCCAACATCAGGACCACTTCCTTCAGCTTACTCACAAGAGAAACTTCATCTTGGAAAAGGTGTATTTTTCAACACTCAGGAGCTCAGTTCTAAGAAATTTCAAAACGAATTTTCAGAACCGGCTCAAGCATTCTAAACTTGTGAATTTCGAAATACCAACACTGTGAATATTAACATACATACCGATCTGAGATTGAAAAATTGGAATAGCTGTTTGGAAATCTTCAGTTTTTGTTGTCTAAAATTGTGTCATGCCGTGCAATCAGTTACGGTACGATGAGTGTCCTTGCTGTTATAATTCAACTGCACAAAAATGCTCCGTGTATTTCCTTTTTGATCTGAATTAATGTTGAATCGGTTGAATTGTTGTATGGAAATGTCAAAGACCAAGCACAAATTTACAATATAGCATAGGTGAAATGAAGATTCAGTTGAAGATATGCAATTAGAAAGATTTGGTGGATGATGACATTTGACAGAACGAGGCATTATAAGAAATAGTTATTAATATTATAATATTGTTATAATTGATATTAATAGGGCCAGTTTCATAATCGAAAGTTAAGTCCCGTTTGCCGTGAGATGTTTCCTTTACAAATGAAATGTTGCTCTTTACAGCAAGAAAATGATCTTTTTTGTTCGCTCATGATCTATGACTGCAAAACATAACACCGGTCTGTTGTGTCAATTTCCGATTTTCTTATCTTTCGTATTTCGTTATATTTTTATAGAAGGACTTCGCTCTTTGTGCAATTTGATTTTCTCCATGATTATCGGAAATGTCTGTTGTTCTAGTTTTTCATCTAACGATCATATATTTGAAAAATTTTAAATCTGATTCTTGTCAACAAAATTTCAATTTCTATGAAATATTACCAAATGCAAACTTTAAATCACTAGTTTTCGGAATAGCCAATCAGAGGAAATAAGACACTTGCGAATTAAAAATGATCGTATTATGTTTATGAAACCTGAGCTACTTTCAAGCTCCCTATAAAGGCTACTTTTTAATGGAGCGGTCTTTACCTACTCAACCCCCATAGAATGAAGTATTCGGAGATAATATTTATCCCAATTGCATTAACAATATCTGGTGAGAAAGATAGTTTATCTAAACAAAAATTCGTTTTGAACCATGAGTTTGTTCGTTCCTTGTCCGATTTTGAAAAGCGAACATCCCAGTGTTAAAAATGCCGAAAGAAAAACCATCAGTTTTGAACCGATTTATCACAAACACACACAGGTCTTTTTTTGTTTGAGGACTGGAATTTATTTCGTTACGCCACTATTTTAATTTCTCCTATTTTATACTGTTGTCTAATTATGGTACAAACCATTAAAATTTCAAGAACAAATAAAATCGCTTTTTTTTCCCTTTTCAAAATTTTCGAAACAAGAAAATCATCTAAAGTTTCAGTTTCACACGGAAAATCAACCCCAACCGTGAGCCTATATCCATGATAATTTGTAAACTTCAGATAGTTAAAATATTCGGTGGGCACCAAGATCTCCAGATTTAACACTTAGATTTTTTCCTTTGGTCTCATTAATAGAACAACATTTATGAATTTGAAAATGTTGAAAAATTTTAACTGTGTTAAATCCGGTGGCTTTGGTGGCAACCGAATATTTTAATTATCATCTGAAGTTCACAGGTTATCATAGATAGGCACTTGATTGATTCGTCGTGTGAAACTGAATTTTAGGATAATTTTTATAACTTGATGAAAAATTTATGTATATAATATTATCATATTATATATATTTTTGAAATGGAAACTTATATCGATTATTATATATTAATTAAAATAAATATCATAGCTATTCATTATAGAAATTATTATGGTTTACATTTCAAAAAACACACAAAAGTTAGTATAATATCTTCAAAACTAAGCACAATAATAATCAAATAACTATACCAATGACTTTATCAAAAAAGTTTATATAAAATGTTTTAATTTCATGTTTATAACAGAAGATATGAAAATTTTTCAATTCACCACATTGTTCAATTTTCTACTATTGCTCGAAAACAGTTGAATTTATAAGATTACGGTTTTCACCAAATCAATTCCCTCAAAAATCGAGCCCGAAAATCTGCCATTCATTTCATTTAAACTGAAAGGTATTCTTAAACCCCATCACTAGACAACGAATTTGGGACACCTGATACATAAAGATGAAAATGATCTGACAGACCTCTTGAACGAAGTATCACATGATATATCTGTATTAATGACATCACCATTTCTACTACTACAGCGATGATGTAATCACTTTGAATTCTTATTGAGTGTTTGGCAATGAAAATAAAGGAGATCTATCGAAATTCGATGATAAGAGAAAAATGGGTACATTTAATTGTTTCTAAAAGCAGTACTTCTTGAGCACACCTAGTTGTACACAATAGACTAGATGACAGTATTACAGAATAAAAAAACTAATGGTCCCAGTTCTCAGGGCATAATATCTGTTGGAAGAATTCTGAAATTACTCTATTTCTGTTTGATCATTGAGATTAATAATATTTCCAATAAAATAAAAAACAACGTGAATATCGTTTAACTTCTATGTGTTAATAATCGATATCAATTATGACGGCATTCAGACAATTTTTCAATTCTGAAAAAAGTACCTCCACGAGCGGGACTCGAACCCGCAACCTCCGAATAACTAGTTAGATACAACAATCAGCCATTCTATCTGAAACATCAATCAGAGCAAATTAATCATGCCAATTACCATGGGAAAATTGGGACAATTCTCCTTTTCAGGAAAGAATTTTCGATATTTTTGTGCTAAAAATATATCAAACAATACCTACATAATATGCATTTGTCAAAAAAATTATAGAGAAGCTTAATTCCAGACCACTCTCCAAAATAGGGGCGCACATTGAAAGCAAATAAACTTTATTATTATTATTATTATTACACCCCAGGGTGCGATAAGGATTACTTATTCTTCCATTTCTTTCACAACAATCTCTATGATAGTCGACTAGGGCTGGAGGCACATGATAGACGGCCAGTCCATGTTATTCTTTATTTACAGTCTATTGTCTATTTAAAATCTACGTTGGCGTTCCATTCGAAATCGAACGAATCTAGAGAAACGACAAGTGTGAAAATCACGAAATGTCCAAAAAGGAACCCCACGACGAAATCGTGCAACGCTAATTATGCCAAACTCTGCGATCTGCTTCAATGTTACAAAACACCGATTAGACTCCCCTATTGCTGACACGCTACGGTTTTTAGGAAATAATAGAAGTTTACCTGTTCTGCCTCATTTTTGAAACTGGAATGGCATTTGTGTTCTCCTCCTGATGACAGATTTATTGGGGCTAAATTAGAATGTTTGACAACAGATGCAGTAGGGGGTAGTAGGTAAATATGCCCACACGTTATCTCACCTGAGGAGATCTTGTGATTTGGCGTGAAAACTAGGTCACCTAGTGTATCTTGGAGGGTGGCCACAATACTTCGGCTCATTGAGTAAGTTGATTAACTTGCTCAATCCAAATAGCTCATATACTGTATTGACGCGAAGTTCTTTAATGTTTAAACTAGAGATTCATTTAGCCAAGTAGCTTGACATTTTAACCAACTACTTGACTTGAAAATCAAGCGCGTGAAAAATTATATACTTGAGCTTGACTTGATTTTAGATATTTATTGCATGACTTGATATCAAGCTACTTGACATTACTTGAGCTTGATATACACGCGTCGCACGACATAATATATTTTTGTAATCTCGTGCACGCTTAGACTAAAAAAGGGGATTCCTCGAGCTCCGATTGTCTGAAGCATTTGCCAGTGTGACTTTATTAGTAGTTTCCTCACATTTCTATGAAATCTATTGGTAGCTTTTGGTAGTTTCAGAAATATCTTTCCAAACTTGGCCAAAATGGCCAAATATTTTTTAACAACGCCAGCATCTTCAGCTCCTGTTGAAAGACAATTTTTCGGAGCTGCTCTTAAAGTTACAAAAACCTGGAATGGGTCAGGCGACAAATCTATAAGTTGTCTCATGTGTCTTAGATCCTGATGGATGGAAAATTATGAAATCAAACAAAGCCTGGAGGTTTCTCAATATTAAGAAACTTTATTTTTTTCATTATTTTTTATTTCGTTATGATTTATAGTGGTTCAATTTATGATTATATTTCAAAAAAGTTGATATTTTCGGTTCCTTTATACAATAATTTTAATAAATGAAAGTATTTTTTGCAAGGTTCTTTCTCATTTCGTCATTTTTTTTATGTGACACCACAAAATAATACTGCTAAAAATCAAGTAGTTTGATATAACTCAAGTACTTGATAAATAAATACTTGACTTGAGCTTCACTTGAAATCAAGTCAAGCTCAAGTCAAGGAGCTTTAAAATCAAGGCAAGTCGTAAATCCCTAGTTCAAAAGATGAAATTTAAAAATTTTTTTTTCGAAACAGTATCATTAAGCTCCATTAGAGCTAGATTCTTACATTTTATGGAAATACACAGGGTATACCAAAAAAAGGGTATATGAACATTATGAACAAATATGTTTTTTCTTATGAAAAAGTTCAATAAATTGAGCTTTCGGATTGCATGGAACCCTAGTTTATTCGAAATTTCATATGCTTAAAACTCACCGTTTTTGAGATATTTTGATTTTTCATAAATAGGAGAAGCTTTGGAAAAACCTTATAACCTCGAAATGAATGAATTTATTTGAATGATATTTCGAAGGTAGGAGTTACCTGTAGAAGAACGACAAGAAAGTGAATGTAAAATTTTGCGAGAACCATAAAATTTACAGCTTCCAAGACAATTTTTTTTTAAATCAACATTTGAAAAACATTCACATTGTATAATGCACCGTTCAGATCAGGTATCATAAATCCAGGTACGATAAAGACTATTATATTTTCGGCTGACTGCATAAATGTTCTCTATACAGAGCGATTTATTAGCTCACCGAAAAAATTTGCCATATGAAAGATCATGTAATTTTAACAAAAAAACATTATGGGAACATATGCCCGATTTCAAGTATCAAGAAAATAAATGGCTTAAACAGTTTCATTCATTCAATTTTTTTTTTTGTTAATGAAAAGTATTTTTAAAACAAGTGTAAATAAACTTGTCTGTTCATTGCCAGTAGGTATTCTTTGTAATTCTCGCATTACAATAACCATAAATGAATATGATTTGGGCATTCTCTTCAGTGCTGTAAACGTACTTTTCAACGTAACAGAACACGACAATTAGACTACCTATACTGTCAATGAACTGACAAATGTATTTACGCTTGTTTTTGAGCATACTTTTCTGTTATTAATTAAATAATCACATCAATAGAACGAATGAAACTTTTGGAACCATTGATTTTTTCAAATACTTGAAATCGAATATAATGTTTTTTTGTTAGAATTACATGATCTTTCATATGGCAAGGTTTTTCGGTGAGCTAATAAATCAAACAGTATACATTCAAGTATACATATTAATCTTCACATACACAAAACTGATTTCCAAGTGATACTCTTATTATTCGGGAAAAAATAATATTTGACATATCACAATCTGTTCCAACATTCACAAAGTGAGCGCTGGGAAGGATCAGTTTTGGGATGATCTGAGGAGCTTTCTAAGAAACAACAAAAAAACGTGTAGTCTAAGTGTGCTCAACGATTCGATATGCCCAAATGTTACAAAACAATAATAAGTTCCTTTATCGTCAACTATCTGATACTTTTCGGCATAACATTAAGGTAAGGTATATTCTGCTACAGTTACTGAATAATAGCCGAATTTCAGAACATTTATGACAAACTGACTCTTTGTATTCGTCTCCTGTCGACAGGTTTATAGGGGCTTAATGGAAATGTTTGACAACAGTTACAGTAGGGGGTAGCAAATAGAAGCATTATTTCACCTGAAAAAAATACACAATGGAGACACACTGCAGTGAAACTGGGTCATTTTGGAGTCCTGAGTTATATAGCCCTTAGGACTTAGGTATAACTAAAGTGAAGTAAGGTTCATTTTGGGAAGAGGAAGACTATTATTTAGTTTTCAGAACTTGAGAGCATTTACTTTACTCCGATTTCAAAGTTTTATTGAAATGATAACCCGAAATTCGCTACTCTATTATTACTACCATCAAAAACCGATTCCTAAATTTCAAGGCTAAAAAACAAAATTCGGGAAAAGATACAGAAGCTTTTGAGCTCAAGTACATCCATGCGCCAATTGCGCCTTTGGACAGCACAGTTCATTATGATACGGAATTTGGAATGTTTATTTTGCATAATACAGGGTGGCCACTTTTTCAATGGGATTGTATTGTTAACTTTTGAACCATAAGAGTTAGAAGATCGGTCAAATGGAGAAAAAGTTGCATTCATAGGAGCATTGTCAAGCAGTTCAAACAAATCGAGATTATCAGGGTCGGTTTTTGAGATATCATAGAAAAAGTAAATTCTGTCATTTTGATTTTTATTTTTTTTTCACTTCATTTCAAATATTATCAAAAAATGTTTCAGGAATTTTTTATTCGACAGTAAATTATCCTCAATTTGACGTAATCAGATTTCGTATCCAACGTTTCGTACTCCCTGGGCCACCCTCAACCTCATTATTTTCAATACGGACCTGCATATTTTATGACACTTTTCGAAATAACTTTTAACGCTGAATTCAACGATACAATGTCATTCAAAGTTGATTTTCAGGTGATTTTGACCCTTATCCAAATTCCTTTGGGTCGGATCTGTATTACATTTAGGTACTTTCAGTTAAATTAACAACATGCAATACATTTTGATAAGAAAATCAACTAACTCATCTTGAACTAAATGGAACATATTAGAATCAAAGCAAGAAACAAGTAAAAATTATTTACATATTTCAGTTCATACTAATTAAACGGAACTATCATTTAATCAAAGAAACTAAACGTCAACTCAGTCAAACTTATGATCCGGAAATATTGTTTTTTTTTCGGCTTTAATTTTCTATTCTACTGGTGACGCAATCAATAATTTTAGACGAAGCATGAAGCTCTTATATTATACAAGCTGATTTATTGGTTCACCGACAAATTTTGCCATATGAAAGGTCATGCAATTTTAACAAAAGAACATTATGGGAACATATGTCCGATTTTAATTATTTAGGGAAATAAATGGCTTTAAAAGTTTCTTTTTTTCAAAAAAAAAATATTACGTGGTCTGAAATTCCTGTTCCAAACCAATATTCAATAGTAAAAATTTCACAACAGTTCAATCAAAAACAGTTACCTATTTTTTTTATTTCGAATTCACTAGTTCGAAAAAATGTTGTTGTGGGTTATTGGAACGATAATTTCAAAAAGACTAGAGCAGATTAATTTTACATATTTGCGGTCTTATATGGTTAGCGTTCTAATATACACTATCCTTACATGGAATTTCAAGTTCGTGATTCAATATTAAGACATGCCGTTATATATTCCCATGGTTTGTAGGAATAATTCGGTATTTTGTTGTTCAGTCATCTATAGACATAGAATATATAAAATATATGGGAAAGAAATCTATGCTCCTACTTTTGAGCTGAGTAAGATTAATTTTGTGTATCGAATCATGTATAGTATATCCAAAGTCACTTGGAGGAAACAAGAATATTTTGAGTATACAAGGGTTGTCTAAGTTTCCAGCAATTCATTAGCGACCAGGATATTTATTGCCTAACAATACTTTCAAATGTATAGAATGTGTAGATTTTGTTGTTTCTATTGGCTAAGATAGACCATCTTCCACCGCATGCCAATTTGGTTACTTTCATTGGTTGCAGCTATCACTTCTTTATTATCTTTCTCTTGATTCGCATACATAGACCAGTGCAGTCCGTAAGTGAAACAATAAAATGAACATTTTTACTCGGTTTCAGTTCGTTGTGTAACTGATATTTTCTTTTTATTTTGATAAAGTATATTCAAACTCACTTGAATAGGCTGGAATATATCTAATATTCAAAATTGGTCAAGTAAGTAGACATTTATCAGGGAGCAGGATCAACAAGGAATTTATTCACTTACCAGTCCTTATGAGAGATTCCAGAATGCTAGTTGACCGTCATAAGAAATAGTATTATTTCGATTTGGTCACTTTCATTGCCCGAAATAATACACGTTCTGTCGCGTGACAATTTGATCGCCCTTATTGGTGGGAGTTGTCCTCATCTTTAGCACTGGTTTGGGGAGTTTCTAAGAGCCGTTAAAGAAAATTTAATCAACACCGACGAAGGAATCTACAGTCATCGAGAAAATAACAGGGTTTTTAATGATTTCAACGATGCTTGGCAAAATTATGTGGCACATGTTAAAAAACCGAAGTAATTGGTAATGAAATGATACGTCAAGTTCTGAAAAAAATTATTTCGCATCGTAAGGACCGACATACCACAGAAGAAAATATTTTTGGTCGAATACGAAAAACAATAAGTGAGATTAACCAATATAATTTCCACTACATTTTCTGATCAATTTCATCAATGCTATTACTAGTTTGCCTTAACTTCAGACAAAACATTTTCCAGTCCATATAAAACTTTTTGGTTCGCTTATAATTTTATGCAACGATCATGTCATCATAGTTGATAATGTTCCTTGCTAGTATATTATAGGACGTGAATAATATAAGGTATAGAATAATCAAATTTTAACACAGTAAAATAACATAATAGCATTAATGATGTGACAAAAAAAAAAAACTATTCACGTCAAATTGAATACAATCGCATAATAGTATATTGTGCAACAAGAGGGGAAAGTCCATTTTTTCTAGCGAGTGTGGAAGTTTGTGGCACGAGCCTGAAAGGCGAGTGCCGCAAACACACGAGCGAGAATAGTATATTGTGCAACAAGTGGTGAAAGTCCAACTTTTCTCGCGAGTGTGAAACAACACTCGCAAACACAACAGGGAGAAAAGGACTTTCTCCACATGTCGCACACTATACTTTTCCTACAACTGCACAAATTTCAATCATTCAAGTAATGGACTTGATTCAAATCAAAATGGCCTTCGTTGACAGTATGTGCTAATTAATTGCGTTTCCATAGAAACGACTCAAAAGCCCAATTTCATTGGCCTACCATGCGAGGTGTGGACAAAGTACCGTGAGAAATAGTATTTCTCACAGTATGACCAATACATAGTTTTGAAATTGAGTAAGCTATGAAGAATACGCTACTTTTCATAGCAGTTGTAGGAAAAAATTATTTTCAACTCTAGCCTTAAAAAAGCGTGCGCCCATGGTTTCGGTATGACATCAAGAATGGAAACTGGACAAGCGTTATTTCAGAGACGTTCAAGTAGGAATTGAAAACCTATACAGGAAAATTCAACACTTGTTCATAATGTATGCGTATCCTTTATTTATGGATAATGTTGTTTTATTTCCAAAAATGAGGAAGAGGATGAAGCACTTCGTGGCAATAATGATACGAAATCTGATTCCACACCATTTTATTAGATCACCCATTAATCAAGAATGGCTAAATTCAAGATTTTAAGAAAATTTTAAGAAAAATATATCTTTTATGTTATTATCTTGGAATATAGATAGAAGGAACGGAAAGTGAACATTTGTGCTCGATCCCGAATACAAGAGAGATGGAAGTTTAGTGTCGCCAATCAAAATCGAGCTAGCCGATTGTGTGTGCAAGCCATAGGCGTGGAGAATCCTGATTCGATTGTTGAATGCTTTATCAGGAACCTTTTTTTCATAACTTCACAATAGCTACATCATTAAACTGAGAAATACATTGAGCCTTTTGAAACACGAAAGAATTTTCATGAATAAATCATACTGTGAACTATTTTTGAGCATCAATTGATAATTTCTTAATTAATCAAATTATGTTACGATACTGCTATAGTGTCCCGTCAGGCAAGGAGTGACGAATGTATGCATCAAAACAAATGCATCAGTTACAAGGCGATTTCCGTTCCTCTTATTAATGTTCTAAGGTTATTATTATTTCGATTACTCCATTTTATTTTTTTATGAATGTTATACAGATTAAAATGAAACAGCGCCTTCATACACACGTGTAATCTCAAAAGGAATAAAGCACTCTTTATCTAGAAATATATCAATATATCTCGAAGATAGCCGAAACAAATCAATTATCCCAAAATATCCCGAAACGTGGCGTACCAAACAACCTGAAGATGTCGACAGGTATACCACGCGCCACCTGAAATTGGGCCAACAAAACCCGTTGGGGGTGTCATAAACCAATTTAGGTCACAATATTTACTGAAAGCAATCCACAGGTATTCCAGTTAGGAGAGCGGCACATTGAAAATTAAAGCAAGATTTTTTTTATCGAATCACAAACAGTTGCATTGTTATATTGTAACAAAAGATGGAAAATTGTTACCTCCTGAAGTTCGTGTTAGCTACGCTGAAGTTGCTGGATTATTTATTATCTACTTATGAAACTTAAAAAACGTTCGAAAAAAACTGGAAAGTCTGACAAGAATCTATATTACATGCAATAAAAAATCGTTCATTGAAAAATAAAATTAACCTCCCCTTGGGTTTTGAAATGTGTAGAACAAAATCGTCCAACGGGAGCTTTTTCTGGAAATTATGAAAATGAAGTTTGGTACAAAAATTTGTTATAATTCTTTATAAAACTTCGAGAACACGATTCATGAATCACAAAGGCAAAATGAAGAAATCAAATTTGAAAAATGTCTTTCTGAGAACAAAAATATAGTTGCGGTAATTTCGACTAAAAAAAATTTACCGTTAAGTACCAGTCTTTACAATTTTCGAGTTATATTCTCCAATGTTTCATTCGAATTTCTAAAAGGACGATTCAGGTTCGAACCCAGCACACTCTTTACGAAATATGTCATCATCATCATCATCAGCCTTCACTCGTCCACTCCTGGACATAGGCCTTTCCTAATTCCCTCCAATGCTCTCTATCCTGCGCCTTCCGATACCAATTCCCGCCCACTATCTTCTTCTATGAAATATGTAATACTCAATAATTAAAATTAATACAATAATACATGATTTTTCCATTTGTTGAGATATTTCTGATAAAAGAGGACGTAATAAACCATTGTGTAAAATTTGCAGTGTTTTTGAAATTTGTTTCAGTAAATATCAAACAAAAAATTTTTGAAGATAAAAATTTTTCATTTATTGATGTCTTTGTTTTTTACCTTCGAAATCCATAGATAATGTTCACGAGATGAGAGAATCGATTCGGTTTGACAACTGATTTTTATATCAAATCCGGCATAGGTAATCCGACAATTTAAAACCTCGTGCAAAATTTTATGTTGAACGCCTCACCAGAACCAGAAAATTCAACAAAAATATCAAATTATTACACAATATTTTGATGACCACTAAATCAAGGGAGTTGTTATTGGCATGTATAAAAAAATTAGATTAAGATTCGTAGGATAGCGTTTTCAGAATCATAGAACACTCGAGCAGAATATCGAAAAAACTCAATAATTGTGATCCGCCCGAGTTGAGATTTTGCAAGTACATAATTATAAAATAACAATTTCAGACTTGCAATGCAAAATTTCAAGTTGACGGCATTCTCAGAATCATAGAAAATTCAAGAAAAATATTGGAAAAAAAACACAATATTCACCATGGGCGCCCACAGGGGGAGGCCAGGGGGGGCCATGGCCCCCCCTGAGATTTTGATTACCTTATTTTTCTGCACAACACCCTCAATATTACTTTCTCAATCCAAAGCGCAAGGAAAAAAGGAAAGTAATGGATTCATAACAATTTTCCAGTTCTCAATGGAATTACTATAAATACATCCTTAATATACTATACACATATCCATAATCGGCAGAGGTATTTTTTTAATTGAAAACTTTTTTAGACGCGTTGAGCACTCCTTGGGTGAAGAAAAATCGTGGAACCGAACGCAATCCATGCGTGTCAATTTAAAAAAAAATCCATCCTATATATACTCTCCTATTGTCTTTAATAGATGAAGGTAAGAAAAATAGTATTGGAGAAAATAGAAAAAAAAAATTTACAGATTATAAAAATAACTCGGAACTCAACTGCGGAACTCAAGATATGCCTATACGAGAGAGCAGCAAGAACTCTGGGAATTTTAGTGATCTTTTGAAATTCAGAGTAGAGGTTGGAGATGAAGATTTAGAGATCCATTTATTCAACGCAGCTGGTTTAAATTTGGACAAACTTGTAGCACAAGGTTATGATGGAGGCTCAACAATGGCTGGTGAAATTCTCAGGGTTCAAAATATCATAAGAGACAAGTACAAGAAAGCAATTTATTTCCGTTGTGCCTCCACTAGGTTGAATTTAGTAATAAATGACATCAGTAAAATAACTGAGATTCGTAATAGCATTGGCACCGTTAACGACATTATAGTCTTTTTTCGAGAGAGTACCTTAAGAAGAAATCTGATTCCAAATATTCCTTGGTTTTGTGAAACTCGTTGGTCAGCTAAATATAAATCCTTGCGGGTTTTCGCTGAAAACTTCAATACTATTTCCAAAACTCTTTTTGCTGTAAAATCTGGAGAAATCTCAATAAGTTCTTCATCAACAAAAAGAGCTGCTCAGTTATGGGCTGCAATAAACTCTTTCATTTTTGTGATTTGTTTAACGGTAGCAAGTAAATATTCAAATTTATTGGAATCAATAGCAAATACACTACAAGGTGTTTCTATTAATTTTGTAGATTTTCACCGTCATATAAATTTAATTATAGAAATATGTGGAAAACATCGCTCAGATGATGCATGCTTCACAGAAATGCTTTCCAAAGCATCAACTATTGCTCAGAGTCTCAATATAGAGATTGGAAAACCACGAATTTGCGGTAGACAAATATACAGATCTAATTATGAAGCAGATTCAGCTGAAATTCATTCGAAAAATCTATATTCATCCCATATTTAGATCATTTGATTTCAGCCCTTGAAACGAGATTCTCGAAAGAACATGTAATGCTTTTTTCTTTCTTCAATTTTTTGCCAAAGAATTCAAAATTACTAGATATTGAGAATTTCGCATCTAAGGTCGGCAATATGTATAACATTGAAAATTTAGAAAGTGAATTGAACATTTGGAATGAGTATTTATCTAAATCACAAATGGATGAAAACATACAAATTGAAGATCTTATCGCACAATGTAAATTTTCTCCTGCTATCGAAGAATGCCTTATTCTTCTCCTTACATTTCCATGTACTACTCGTGCTATAGAGCGTAGTTTCAGCGCAGAATTAAATTTTAGATCAGAATAAAATATGCCTGCTCTGTTGTATAGCGATTAAGTATTTTGTCTTCAGAATTAATATTGTTTTTATGAGTTGTTTTTTGCAATTTATGATTTGTTGATTTTGATAATATATCATACTTGTTTGTTGTCTTTACATTCTGGAGCAATTATGTGCTATTTTGAATCATATTTTAGTATCATGTTTTAAACTCCATTGTTTGCGTCATTCACTGTATATTTCAAGATTTTTATGAACATAGTTTTATCGAGCATATATGTATATATTTTTTATTTCGTTATTACTCGTTGTTTTTTCTTTATTTATCAGCAATTATAATAGTTATTTCATGTCGTTCTCTATATTTTTATATTTATTTTTTTGTAAATTGTTCCATTGAATGTGACTCTTTTTGAAAAGAGTTACCGTAGTATTTTACATCACCCTATGTTGTTGATGTTTAAAAAAAATGTTGAAGTGGAAAACTTCATAATTTTTATTTTGCACAGTCCTCCCCCCACTTATGAATATAAATACAGAAATAGAAAGAAACGGAATACTAATATCGCTTACGACAATCATGAAAGCCTTATCAATTTTCAATAATTTTCATTTTTTGCCCCCCCTGAGAAAAATTTCTGCGGGCGCCCATGATATTCACGTGATAACAGATCCCATAAAGTTTAAGATTTACGTGTTTATGAAGAACTGCCCGCCCTGCCTTCGCACGTTGTCAGGCAACCCAAAATACATCCTTCGAAATGTCAAATTATACTCTATGATTATTCGTTCGGTCGGAGGAAAAAGGATAGCCTTTTTTCTTTTCCGTACAATTTTTTCGAAAATATTTTGTTGTATAAACCTTCTCATGACAGTATTGAACACAACAAAAAAAGAATTATCCAATTTGGTGTAGTCGTTTGAACGTGATGCCCTTACATAATATCCATAGATCATCTTTTACACCATTACAAATCTCTTGTAAAAGAACGAAGAACGAGTACTTATGAGAAATCATGAGATTGTAGCGCTCGTTTATTCATACGCCAATTGCGCCCTTGGAACGAACAGAAACCTATATAGAATTGTGTGGTTTCCAAGGGCTCTATTGATACATGAATGAAAGGGCACTCAAAGTTGCTCACTCCACACGACTTCTTTCATTTTTTGAGCGCTCGTTAGACAAACAGGTCGATATATATTATTTTGTTTAGTAACATTTTCAGCAAAATTTCAGGTTATGATCGACCCAATAATTTCGTCACGAATTTTTAACCATTTCTGTTGTTATGTAGCACAAGTCGCAAGGTACAGACGAGAGTACAGACAAGAATCTAGATATAGCAATTTTTGTAACAAAAAGTTGCGACAAATAATCAAGAAACCTCCCTGTATACTCTGACAAAGTATTCTTGTGGGGCAAACGATTTAGTCGGCACCCAACAACCCAGAATGGCAAACACTACCAAGATACATAACTTAACCTTTTTTGTTGATCTGTAGCTCATTTCTCAATGTACCTACAGACAAGTACCTAGATATAGCAATTTTTGTCACAAACAGTTGCGACATATAATCAAGAAACCTACTCTGACAAAGTGTTCTTGTGGGGAAAACGATTTAGTCGACACCCAACAAACCAGAATGGCGAATACTACCAAGATACATAGCCTCATTCAACATTTTTTGTTGCTCTGTAGCTCATTTCTCAAGGTACAGACAAAGACCTTGATATAGCAATTTTTGTAACAAAAAGTTGCGACATATAATCAAGGAACCTTCCTGTATACTCTGGCAAAGTGTTCTTGTGGGGCAAACGATTAAGTCGACACCCAACAACCCAGAATAGCAAACACTACCAAGATACATAACCTAATCTAACCTTTTTTGTTGCTCTGTAGCTCATTTCTCAATGTACAGACAAGTACCTAGATATAGCAATTTTTGTAACGAAAAGTTGCGACATATAATCAAGAAGCCTCCCTGTATACTCTGGCAAAGTGTTCTTGTGGGGCAAACGATTAAGTCGACACCCAACAACCCAGAATGGCAAACACCATCAAGATATCAAACCGCGTTCTCACTCGTCGGACAAGTGTGTCAAGGACACAGAAATAGTTATCACGAATAATAATTGCCCAAGCTTATTATGCACGCAGGCAATATCACACTCGAACGCGGTTCAGAATCCCGCATGTATGTACACCGAACGTAAAAGCCGATAATAGAGGCATCCTCCAATTATCGTGTGTACTCTTACAGGAAATTTAGCAAAAAATTAAGAATAACTTCGGAAAATTTCAAACGTAATGGCAATTATTACGTACGTGTTGAAAAATCTTTCGATTGTCCGTCCATAGTAGTTGCAGGATGAATGCATAGAGGGCGATACCTGCTTGTTTTATTTACAGTGACTAGACTATATTCCCACAGCGGCGACATAGGCGGTTCGATTTTCTATTGGTTAATCACGGTCACGTGGTACGAATCGGTCATTTATAAAATGATTGCTATTTTGATCATAGATACATATGTAATGTGAAAAATATCGGCTAAAAATATCCGCAGGAACACATATTCTATGCATATTATGTATTATGTATGTTTGATCTTTGATCAGACGGGTTAATGAAATCACAATAAACACCAACGGACAAATTCCAATATGTTGAGCTATTCCAGTAAAATGGATTGCCAATGTCATTTAGGAGACCGTATCTCTGTAGGGAGGGTCGCTAGGAAAAAAATTATGGGAACTTGTCATCTTATTTTTTTATGTTTTAACCGAATCCGAGAAATGCCCCACATTTTATCGGACACCCGGCATACATACCGGCAAAATCAGTTAATTTTCTCTTGAACATTATTAATTAATCGCGTACAGGCTCTTGCCTCTGCGATCAATGTTTATGTTTAATAAACTATTATTATTAAGACCGATTTCAGCAATTATTTTTTTGAATTGTAGCTTGATTCATCTAGAAGATAACTGTTCAGATGCCTGTCTCATTAACATTCTTTTTCGTTATAAAAAAAAAAGAAAAGTAAAGTATCACACTTGAAGGTTGGTGGACGATTAGTCATTCCTGTGGGTCCTTCAGGAGTTGATCAGCAATTGGAACAAATAGATAAGTTGGAGGATGGTTCGACATCGAGAAAATTTTTGATGGGTGTAGTCTATGTTCCGTTAACGGATAAATCAAGACAATGGCCCAATATCAATTGACTTAAAAAAGAATCACTAATATTTTTTGTGATTATTGTCTTATGGATTCTGAGGAAATTTATTGTTCAGTTGCTGTATCCATAGTTTTAATTGGTTAGTTGAATTTATTTAATTTTGATTATATATTTTAAATAACTGTGATTTGTGCTAACTCAGCTTAGTTTCTGCTTTACCTGAAATGTATGAAAGAAGAGTATTAAATAAATCTATGTTAAAAGATGTTATGAATCAAATTAAAGACATAACAATGTTTTATTCTTAATACTATGGATTCATTGACATACGAGAATGTTTACGAACATGTTACCTAATCTTTTCTGAAAATTCCGTTTTTTAATTATTGCTGTCTTTTTTTTTAAGAAATTACAGCAGTTCATATGGTACCGTTATTGAACGAGAAACTAATGTTTTGAATCGCAAAATTTTTGGAGTTAATTTCAATTTATACACTGAACCAAAAGTGTACATAAATTCCATGAAATAGTTAATTGTATTAATGAATTTAGTTAGTTAATAATTATACAATGAAGAGGTTCATCTTTTGGATGAATTGTTTTTGTTGAATCAATGAATGTTTATCATTTCAATGTTCGGTTCATTATTCAATCGGTTATACTTTTTATCAAAAATGTTATACTGTTCATTGAAATAATCCGTAGTAGTTTATGTACAACTTTATACATCTAATGAACAAATGTCTTCTATCCAATGAATATATCATCGAAACAACAAAAACTCAACATAAAGAATGAAATTTCATTATATTGATGATAAAAAAAACAATGTTTCAACGAAATCGAGTTGATGATAGCCATTCTTTAATACAATAATTTTTTTTATTGTACTGAAACCATTCAAAGTACCGTAATTCTTTTCAAAATTAAAATATCACAATTACTAAAAAATAAAAATGTTTAGAAAAGATAAAGCAACATCTGAGTGGTTGTGAATATCCTCGTCTGTCAGCGATTCACTACACAGGGTGTTCTGAATAAAAGTTTACTTTTCATTCACACCTGTATATAACAAAAACAACAAAGTAACTGACGACGGCAATTGAAAAGTTCCTGAGGAATCAAGCTACAATTAACAAAAATTATTGCTGAAATCGACCGAAGGGTTCAAGAAAAAATGAACCACAAAATTCGTTGAGATTTTATCCGTTCCCTTAAATTTGCTAGTGTCTATATTTCGAACTCAGAAATTTTTGGAGATGCTAGATGAAATGAGTGGCGTAGAGTTCCATCAATACTTTCGTTTGACGAAATCTGCTTGATTAATGTAAATTATTCCTGTGTATCATTAAAAATAATCCAAACATCTGAAAACTGCAAACGGGGGAGGGGGGTAACAATTTCTATCGATGTGATCTGAATGCACCCTTGGTACCTTGTCAGTAGCGACACGACAGCTTTCAAAAACAGGGGTGGCCAAGGGGGGCCATTTTTTTTTGTGGCCGAAGTGAAGCGAAATTATAGTTCAGCTTTAATCTTGTAATTATTTTAGCCTTAGTATTTCTAATTTTGGGGGGGGAGGGGGTGGTGGGCAGCAGAATTTCAGGAGAGGCCCGGGCTACCCTGCCCACCGCCTCAATCGTCGCCACTGTACCTTGTCCAATAAGTTTTGAAAGTTTTCGAAATTTAAAAAGTGCATATTGGAGTTAATATCAACCGATGAGATTGAAATTTCAATTAGGACCAAAAACAATACAAACCTTCAAATTATCAGATATCAGTAACAAAAAATACCTTGAAAATCCAAAGTCCCCTCTATTTATTGTAAAGCTCACCTGAAAATAAAAATGATTATTAGATATCGTGATCTTTCAAATATGATAAATGGCAATAATAAAACCAACATTTTTCAATTCAATATGTTCAAATATTTGGAGTCCAGAAATTCATCCCCAATATTTTTTCAGTTGAATTGAACTACAATGTTTAACGATTCTGTGCCAAAATATATTGAATATAAAATATACCGCAACATGAGTGTAAGCGACAAAAATTATTCACGAAAAATAAAAGGTATATTTTTTTTATTTTTCTCCGGAACTGAGATTCTGGGTTAATATGCTAGGGTTAATTTAATATGATAGAAAATTGGCCAATGTTCGTGAGTCTCATCCTCGTAAATAAAAAGCAATAAGATTCTTCTGCATTCTGACCTTGAGATGTTGATTATTTATTTCTTCAAATAGTTACCTTGAAAGGATTTATTTATTTAGGTAAATGGTGTAACACAACAAACACAGAGAAAGTGACTCATAGTTATGATACATGTTATTCGTTTGCTAATAGTATCAAGAAACTTTTCAATTCATTTTTGATACACGAAATAACGTGTGTGAAGCAGGTTACAAAACGATTTCTGTAGGAGAATTGGACAATTGTACACCCACATAATTGTGAAATTTTATCGTTTGCATAACTCTCGAAAGTAAATAAACTATTCGACAACAGAATAATTTCATGTGTATGCAACGTCCAAATACAATTAGTCGATTTCCATGATTTGTCTTTGTGGTATCTTGATTTTATTCAATGAAGTTTTTTTTTCTTTTTGCAATTAACATATTCTTCATTAATTATACCACTTCAATTCCGTTATAGAATTACACTGCACATTTCACACAATGATTTCTTATTTTCTCTTGTTTCATAGAATATCATGAATCAGTAAAAAACACAGAAAAATATGGGAAAAAGAGTAAAATGTGTAATTAGAGGACGTCAAGACACGACTTTTGAAAAGCTAGGACGATTCACTTGTTATATGCTGGTAAAGCTGTTCTGAATCTAATACTCTTACAATTTTTAATGGTTTTAATGGTTTAATTCAAACTTATACAGGGTGGTCCAGATTTAAATTCAATAACTTTGGCGTCTGGCAGAATAAATCTTTTCATGAAAGAAAAATTCATATGAACATATATCCTAACAAGCTAAGTTTTAGAAATACAGGTTGTTAAATTTCGAAAGAAAAATCATCTCACTAATTTTTATCTAGAAAATACCCCCAGAACCGCAGTTTCCCTCCCTCCCCGAGGCCTGACAAATTATGTGGGGTATGTCATTAGGTTCAGTTTTCCTCTGTTTACCACATACTAAAAGCAGAACACGGTACTAATTCAAACAAAAATGTTATGAATTTTTATCTAGAAAATACCCCCAAAATCGAAATTTCCTCCCTCCCCGAGGCCTGACAAACTATGTGGGGTATGTCATTTGATTCAGTTTTCCTCTGTTTACCACATACCAAAAGCAGAACACGGTACTAATTCAAACAAAAAAGTTATGAATTTTTATCTAGAAAATACCCCCAAAATCGAAATTTTCCCCCTCCCCGAGGCCTGACAAACTATGTGGGTTAGATCATTAGATTCAGTTTTCTTCTGTTCACTACATACTAAAAGCAGAACACGGTACTAATTCAAACAAAAAAGTTATTAATTTTTATCTAGAAAATACCACCAAAACCGCAGTTTCCCTCCCTCCCCGAGGCCTGACAAACTATGTAGGGTATGTCATTTGATTCAGTTTTCTTCTGTTTACCACATACTAAAAGCAGAACACGGTACTAATTCAAACAAAAAAGTTATTAATTTTTATCTAGAAAATACCCCCAAAATCGAAATTTTCCCCCTCCCCGAGGCCTGACAAACTATGTGGGGTATGTCATTAGATTCAGTTTTTCTCTGTTCACCACATACCAAAAGCAGAACACGGTACTATTTCAAACAAAAAAGTCATGAAATTTTAACTAGAATCGGCCCCTATAACAACATTAACAACCCTCTGAATTGCTAAAAAATGTTCAATAATAGAAAAAATATGCAAAGTTTGTATTGCTTGAGTCAAATAATAAATTACTATCCATTTTCATATTGAAAATCATAAATATACCATTTTTTGCTTGGACCCTACTTTTGGCTCGGAGTGTACTTGTGGATGTGGATAACTTCACACCGGTAGGTATTTTGTATTTTTATATTCGTGTACAAACTTGTAGAGGATTTTTATTTAATAAGAAGAGCCTGTTTTTTTTTCATGAAATACTTAAATGTTTTGTTAAGTACCTACTTGACGATGTTTTTGATTATGTTTCCAATACGGTCCAGTAAAAAGCCTCTTTCACTATCACGGCAAATCAACCAAGTGCTTATCTAGGATAATCTGTGAACTTAAGATAATTGAAATATTCGGTGGCCACCAAGGTCTCCGGATTTAACAGATTTTTTCAACATTTTCAAATTGATAAATGTTGTTCTTTAAACGTGACCAAAGATAAAAATCTAACGGTATTAAATCCGAAGACCTTGGTGGTCACCTAATATTTTAATTATTTGAAGTTCACAGATTTATCAGATATGGGCACTGAAACTCTAGATGATTTTCATAGTTTGATGGGAACTTTATAAATTTTTAATTTCACGCAATTTTCCAAATTTCTCTTATAGCTTGAAAATAATTAATTAATTCACTTATAAAATCGAGCCCGAAAATGAGCCATTCACTATTCCTAGCTCAAAGGGATTCTGAGAGCCCCTGACTAGACAAAGAATTTGGGACATTAGATTGACATTATTGTTAACTTGTACAGGGTGGGCAAATAAGCGAGGTAAGCGGCTATATCTCAGGATCCACTCATCGTAGAGACTTGCGCTAAAAAATTTTACTACTAAAGTGATAAAGAGAACACACTGAAAATTGTTTTGAAGTTCATACCTCTACCGCTAGGGGGCGTAATAGCTACCGTCGAGTAGAAAAATGAATTTTACTCGAAAATGTTTCATATGAAGTTGAAGAAAAGATATCATCACTGTAATCCTTGGAAAATTCTCTATCTTTTTGAATTGTCACTTTCAATTTTACGACATCAAATAAGGGTAGGTGAAAGGAAGAAATCTGACTGATTGAAACGCCTGTAACTTCAGTTTAGCTCAACAGTTTTGAGCAAATTAGATCTCTTCTGAAAGATAATATCTTGTTGATTGAGGACAAAATATAGTCATGATAAATTGGTTTTTGCTGCTTTCGGTAGGGGCCGCTTAGTCAAAAGTTCATTGTTTTGTTCATTTTACTCCGAAATTTCAAATGTAATGATAGGATTTCCTCAACAGAAACAGAAATTCCATCAAATTTGCATGGAAAAACCTGAAATTCGCAAAGAGATAGTTTCAGGCGTTCTGAAGTTATGGCCGAAAGAAGATATTCTTCAACTGATGCACTGTGAAAAACCAAATTGTGGCTTTAAGTTCTGACAGAAAAAGAAATCCCATCAAATTTGTATGAAAAAACCAAAAGTTTGCAAAGCGATAGCTTCATGTGTTCTGGAGTTATGGACGAAAAAAGATATTCTTCAACTGATGCACTGAAAAACTAAATTGTGTCTTCTTTCGGCCATAACTCCAGAACGCCTGGAGCTATTGCTTTGCGACCTTTTGGTTTTTTTATACAAATTTGATGGGATTTCTGTTTCTCTTAGAACTTAAAGACACAAGTTGGTTTTTCGCAGTGCATCAGTTGAATAATATCTTCTATCGGCCATAACTTCAGAACGCCTGAAATTATCGCTTTGCGACCTTCAGGTTTTTTCATGCAAATTTGATGGAATTTCTGTTTCTGTTGAGGAAATCCTATCATTACATTTGAAATTTCGGAGTAAAATGAACAAAACAATGAACTTCTGACTCAGCGCCCCCTACCGAAAGCAGCAAAAACAAACTTATCATGACTATATTTTGTCGTCAATCAACAAGATATTATCTTTCAGACGAGATCTAATTTGCTCAAAAATGTTGAGCCAAACTGAAGTTACAGGCATTTCAATCAGTCAGATTTCTCCATTTCACCTACTCTTATTTGATGTCGTAAAATCAAAAGCGACAATTCAAAAAGATAGAGAATTTTCCAAGGATTACAGTGATGATATCTTTTCTTCAACTTCATATGAAACATTTTCGAGTAAAATGCATTTTTCTACTCGACGGTAGCTATTACGCCCCCTAGCGGTAGAGGTATGAACTTCAAAACAATTTCCATTGTGTTCTCTTTATCACTTTAGTAGTAAAATTTTTTACCGCAAGTCTCTACGATGAGTGGATCCTGAGATATAGCCGCTTACCTCGCTTATTTGCGCACCCTGTACAACCATTTTTGAGAGTGTAGGCAGTCATTTTCTGTAGATATATGTATATGAATTGCTTAATTCCTTGATTTTGTCTTTAAGATTCATGGATCGTATGATTCAGTTTGGAGGATCAATGGGACATAAAAATAGATTTTCGTTCCATATTACAGGGAGAGCTAGTTTCCGAACAAAACTGTGAATGTAAGGATTTCCAAAAGATATAAATAATTTCCTCTCCTTTTGGACTTTTCATTCTTTTTCACTTTAAATTCGAGCACTACGTATTTCCCTGGGAAAAATGGAGAAGACAACCGCATCATCAAACAGTTTGAATACCGTGTGCGTCGATTGTTTACATTCTTGTTTTCGTCCGCTGTTCGCGAATCGGAAAAATTTGCAAACGTTGTCGCAGTCCCGTAGCAAGGTCGTTCGAGGCCGCACGACCTTGGGAGTATTTTAAAAATAATTCGGCGACCGAAATCTGATTATGGTATGGAGAATCGCACTTGAGGTCATTCCGTCCCAGATACCCAGTACACTAGACCCAGTTCGACGTCGCCGCCGACGTCGGTCGTTCTCACGGACGACCAGTCGGCGATGTGGGGGCAGCTCCGACATGATTGTGTACGCCGCCCAAGGGCGCTTGGAAGGGGTAATCGAAAAAAAATTTTTAACATTGTTTGCTCATATCTAAAGGGTGTTTTTTTTTTAGAGCTATAGAACTTTTAAATTGCAATAAAACAACGATGGATTATTCGATTGACATGAATTTTATTTATCCGCAAGATAATCTTGTGGCATTACATTTTAAATATGATTTCTGGCATATGACCGCCACGGCTGGTTCGGATGTAGTCCAATCTGGACGTCCAATTTTCGATGACTTTTTCCAACATTTGTGGCCGTATATCGGCAATAACACGGAGAATGTTGTCTTCCAAATGGTCAAGGGTTTGCGGCTTATCCGCATAGAGTAGACCAATGACTTTATAAAGCCCCAAAGAAAGTAGTCTAGCGGTGTTAAATCACAAGATCTTGTAGGCAATTCACAGGTCCAAAACGTGAAATTAGGCGGTCACCAAACGTGTCTTTCAATAAATCGATTGTGGCCCGAGCTGTGTGACATGTTGCGCCGTCTTGTTGGAACCACAGCTCCTGGACATCATGGTTGTTCAATTCAGGAATGAAAAAGTTAGTAATCATGGCTCTATACCGATCACCATTGACTGTAACGTTCTGGCCATCATCGTTTTTGAAGAAGTACGGACCAATGATTCCACCAGCCCATAAAGAGCACCAAACAGTCAGTTTTTCTGGATGCGACGGTGTTTCGACATACACTCGAGGATTAGCTTCACTCCAAATGCGGCAGTTTTGTTTGTTGACCTAGCCATTCAACCAGAAGTGCGCTTCATCGCTAAACAAAATTCTCTTATGAAAATCGGGAACAACGGCAATCTCATTTTGCACTATTTGCAAGCGTTGTTCAGGCGTGAGTCTATTCATGATGAATTGCCAAACCAAACTGAGAATAAATCACTTGACAGTTGTAAAATCGGTCGCCATCTTGAACAGTAATGCCAACTTGAAGTTATATACCTCGAAAAAAAACACCCTTTATAATGTGAGAAAAAGAGGTTTGATAACGAAATTTGAATCAAATTACCCGAAATAATTTTTTTTATAACCAATTCGATTGTTCTTATCTTATACCGGGTGTTCCTGAATTGGAGTTACGAAGGAAAATGAGAGATAACTTGAATAATTTTAAAAATAAAATGGCTCATAAACATGGGTCTACAAATGCTTTGTTTCCGAGATGCAGGGTGTTTCTTGTAGTCCTACTTTTTTGAGATGCTAAACCAGTTTATCAAATCTTTATTAATTTTCGCTACAGAGTTGGTAAATAAGTACCAGAACTTATAATTAATTAATTTATCACAGCTACCTAACTGGATCTTTATAATAATTTGGATTTTCCTGAGAATTACTTTAGAGAGCTGTTTGAGTTTTTTTCTGGAATTCGATTGCGAATACCACAAAACTACAACAAACCAAAAAGTGTAGTAGGACCAGAGTTCCTTTTTACATTTTTCTTAACTACCAGTGGTTCACAAAAAAATAATTCTCGAGGAAAGAAGCGGGCACCATTCCAGAAATAAATTCACCCTGTAGATTTGCATTCAAAATTAGGATATCACATGTGAAAACTTTAAGTTGGAATATCTATAGCCAATAAGTTAAATATCTTCAATGCGAATTACTCAGTTCAGTTCTTTGATAACTACTTATTAAAATTTTATGACGAGAATGATACAAAAAACGGGTAAGTATATACCGATGACGAATGCAAATAAGGGGCGATTCCAAGAAAGCGGATAGAAAAATAATAAACCTCGGACTAAGACGAACTCGTAGTGCAAGAAAGTACTCATCTTGAAAGCGATAATAAATTAAATGAAAATAAAATTTTCGTTCTTCGTCTTTGCGAGATTTTATATTTTGAAAGGTTGGGGGGGGGGTGATTACCCCCAGTACCCCCCTTTTCTACGCCCCTGACGCCACCGATAACATTATTCAGCAATAGATGGAGATTCGAGTTATTTTAAAAATATACTTCATAATAGTTTTCTATATTTTCTGAATGCTTAATCGATTCTGTATCCTGTATGTGAATCAAAAATTCGTAACCCTAAAAGTAAAATTAGTGGTAAGAATCTACTGTGATAATATTGCACTGAATATCATTCTTTAATCACATCTTTTGAACTTCAGGTTTTTCTGTAGTGCAGTACTGCAAAATGTTTCTCTTCAGTTCAATTTATTTATTTTGCTTTAGAAATCAAAATATTAGTTAACCACAATCTACAAGACAGACAATTTTATTGAAAATGCCAAACCCCTCAAACATGAAAACTGCCAGAATTCAAACAATAACAATTAAGAATGAGATAATTATTTTAGCGACTCGGTGATTGATATGTGAATATGCTAATGTTCGGTGTATAAATTAATCTTATTTTACAATTTTAATTCAGTAATTTCTATGAAATCCAACGATTGTAAACTGAAACGCAATACTTGATAGCATTGACCTATTTCGAATGGATTTTCAGCATCATTAATTTGCTTGTTTATTCCAAGTAAAAAATAAATTACTCTTCATAAAACATCGTATTTATATCGGAAAATTATATATCATCAATCTACACCTATCTACAACACGAATTGCATTTATATCAGAACGTTTGACTGATTGAATACTTATTTCGATTGCTTCATTTCAAATCAGATGATGTTCTTGTAGTAAACAGAGAAATTATTTTTTCTACGACTTCTACGAAATATCGCCTTCATATTATCATTTACTTGCATTCAAAACAAATAAATCCCCATGATATGTGCTAAAAACATGTCTTAATACTGAAAGGTTGAAAGTTGTGTAGAATAATTACCTACCAATCTGAAATTTATGTTCATAAAATTTTGTCTATTTTAAAATTATAATAGTTCTGAACATTGTAAAAATTTTGAATGATTTACTGTTACCTACTTCTGAATAAACTTTCTTTCTTTCTTGTAGTTCAGACTATGCAGAATGGTTGCACACGCTGATAGAACAATTAAATCAGGCCTTCGAAAAGTTGTTGCTATAAAAACACAGGAAATATAAATGAAGGCCATTTAGAATTGAAGGACTATTTCTATTTTGTGAAAAAATACGGGATATTCACAATAGTGGAACAATTTCTTACTCGTGTGGTTGCGGAACTCGCCTCCAACTCGTGCCTTCAAACTTCCACACCCGTGAGAATTGTTTTTTTTTCCAACTATGGTCCGTTCAGGAATTATTACATCCAGCGCGGCTATGCAAAATTGAAATAAAGATGATAATGGCTCATTCAGTAGTATTTTGGTTTGCAGAATTCAAGTTGTTGTTGGGAATGTTATTGACAGAAGATACATATTACGACAATTGGGATTCAAAATGATGAAAATAATAGAAGTACAGGGTGTTTCACATAAGCGGGTCACTGGATGTTGTAGCTTATCCTTTGAGCAATATTGAAAAGTGACCCATCACAATGATATTATTTTTCAGGGGTTATCCAAATATGTTATCGGAAAAACTATCGAATCAAGATATGGAAAGTTATTGGGGAAAAATAATTTTTCCAAACAAAATTTTTTTTGCAAATTTGACTGGTTCTCAAAATGAGAAGGTCTTTAGACAATTTCTCACCAATTGTTTCTTCATTTGAACTTTTTTCCATTAGAAAAAACATAAATTTGGGTCATAGCTTCGTGATTGAAAACCATTTTGGAAAGACGAGCACGCCACTGGATCCTACGTTAAAAAGTGCCTGTATAATGTTTTAATTTCAGAGCTCTATCATCAGTATAAGTGGAGATATAAATGTTTTTCGATATCGCCATTTTTCCAATTTTTGCTTATAACTCGAAAACAAAAGAAGGTGGCCAAAAATGAATACTACCCTTGTTGGTTTCTCAGAAAAAGAGACCGAGAAGTGGGTATCAGATTTTGTCTATCTCCTCTGGTTTAAAAGTTGTAGTGCTAAAACATCGAAATTTGCCCACCCTGTACATGTACTGATTATTTCTATGATGAAACGAAGGAAATTTTAAGTGATATTTTTAACTAAAAATGAAGCCACGACTAGACCTTCGAGGTCTTATTTGATGACAATAATTCCTGAATGGACTATACACATTATATTATACTATTGTTTAATCCACTAATATTCGTTATCGAAAAAAAAGAGCTATCTTATGATACAAATATGTAATAATTCTATACAGTTTTAAGAAACGCCTATTTCGTATTTAGCTTCAGCATCATAATCTTCTGAAAAACATTCCATTATTGAGAATTCTTAAGAAAATATTTCTACTCCGGTTTTCAATTCTAATAATCGTCAATATGAAATTATTGTTGACATTTGTTTCGATCGGATTTTGATTCTAACCTTGTTACTGAATATTCTATTTCAAGATTCATTTTAGATAAAAATAAATAAAGTTTCAAAAATATTTTCATGAACTTTTTGTCATGTTCTAATAGATGTATTTATAGTAATAATATTCGAATTCAAATAGATCAAAAATAAAAAAAAATAATTTCCAAGAAAATGTTGTACTATACTTGAAAAGTATATGCAAAGGCAGAAGTAATATATTTTCTCTCGTAACCACAGCTTCGTCGAATACCTACGAACCTACGTTTTATTTTCTTTGAATCATGATATCTCTCAAAGACCAATTTCTAATAACCCAATGTTCATTTTTAGCTCTGATATTCCCAAACTCATAAAAACAAGAATATTTTATATTTATACACTTCGCCGTCAGAATAGGAAGTTTACCATTTTTAAATGAACTACAAAATGTAATTGTGTCATAGTTCTCCTTCATGGTAGTAGAAGGACCAATGGGAATTGAACCAAATTCGTCAGCGTTACGGACGTAATGTTGAAAAATACATTTCAAACTACGTCTTGAACTGTCAATAAAAGGGTGCCAATTTTTTAGAGTGTATTCTGCCAAACTCATTATGGCTAAAAGTCCTTTTGAATTGTTACAGAATAACATATTTTCTCCTTAGCGAAAAATCGATCTTTTCAATATCTCCTTGTCTTCTTTAAGACATAGGCTTGAATGTAATTTTCTGCGGATTTTGTAGCTGCATAGCTCTTTGTGTTTGAATTAAGTACTTTTTTTAAGAAGGCTTTTTCTTTTTTCTTCAATCTCATTATTGTAGGATACATTTTTTAGTTGTAATTTATGAATACTGCTGTGGATATATCCTCTTTGTATTCCTGTTTTCTCAAATAAATAAAAAAATAAATGAATCATCTTGATTTTTTTTTCATTGAATCCAGGAAGAACTTCCATCGAACTAATGAAATGGTTATTATTGTAATGTTCGGTTCATTATTCGATCGGTTGTACTTTGTATCCATATTTTAATATTGTTCATTGAAATTGCCGGAAGTAGTTTATGTACGGCTTTATACATCTAATGAACATTTCTTCTAAGCAACCAATATTTCATCGAAAGAACAAACTCAACATCAACTTCAGAATCATGATATTGTTGAACAGGGGTTCGTAACATCAACATCAATGACTCGTTAAAGAATGAAATTTCATTATATCGATGAAAAAGTACTGTAATCAATGAAATCAAGTTGATGATTGCCATTCTTTACTACAACGAACAAATTTTTTTCAGTGTAATGAAACCATTCAATGTACAGTAATCTCTCTCAAAGTTAAGAGATCGCAATAAATAAAAAAAGGAAATGTTCAGAGAAGACAACATATGAGTTTTCGTAAACATTATCATCTGTCATTTCAAGGTGTTTGAAGTGACTTTTAACAATTCATTGTTAAAAGTCACTTCAAACCACTTTCAATACAGCTATAATTTTTGATTCATCAAAAATATTGAATCCATAATTATTTCAAGATCACTTTGTAATTCATTTTAACATTGGTTTTCCTTTTTATAGCTGAATACAGTTTTTATTTTTGAGTTACTCTCTCAGTCTCTCGACGTTTCTCATTACTGCATAAATTTTTAAATTTTTAGTGAATAGTCTATGAGTTAGTTATTGAGATCATAGTCCTCTTTTGTGTGTGAAGTCGATTGTCTTTCAGCAGAGCTTTTCACTACTGCGAATAATTATAATTTTTCGTATTCAATCAAGTAGGTTGACAACCATCACTTTGACAGAAGACCATTGTGGTTTCGAATAATTCAGATTAATTAATTATTTCGTTATTATATTTTTCTGTTCATAATTGTTTCAAAATAAACGATATCAACCTAATGCAACTCAATTCTCAATAAATATAAACTGAAATAGTAGGTATACAGCTATAAAAAGGAAGACCAATGTAAAAATAAATTACAAAGTAATCTTGAAATAATTATGGATTCAATATTTTTGAAAATTCATTGTTAAAAGTCACTTTCACTTTCAGGTATCCATGTTTTTAAAAACTTCACTTTTACGTTGAAAATTTGTGAAGTAAAACTGTCTGCGCGAAAATTTGAAGTACACGCCTCAGTTTAGTTTTTAGTGGTGTTTCCGAATATTAAAACAGAATTTCAAAATTCCGATGTACAGGGTGTTGTTTCGAGGATTCAAACGATTCATAATTTTTTGTTAACCCGGACCTGGATTTTCAAGGCGGTTATTGCATGATACATTTGGGCTCTCAATTAGGAACATATTTGCCAAATATGAAGAAAATATACCGGGTGGTTCGTTTGATATGGCCTCAGAAAGAAACAGGCAAAATTCATAAAACACCCTGTATCTCGGCTACGAAGAGAGTAAGACCCAATAAATGGGGTATCTCCAGAACCGCCTTGGTGCCTCCTATGCACCTGTGAAGTATTTCCGTTTTCCAATGAAACACCCTGTATAACAAAAATGGAGTAAACTGAGGACAGTGTTTGAACAGTTATGTTCCCGAGTAATCAAGCTAGAATTCAAAAATATGATTGTTCTAGATAGTCGCCCAAAGGGTTTAAGAGCAAATAAATTATAAATTTCGTAGAAATCAGCTAGCTTGTATTTCGGACCCCAAAATTTATTTTTTCGTTCCAAATTCAAATTGATAAAAATCAAAATAGATCATCTTTCAATTGGTGCTGTTATTTGATAGAGAGCCAGTATATGTCGAAAGAAACGTAAAATCGTCATCCAATTTCGAAGTCAGTCGAATTGTAAACTGGGCATTACGCAAGGGAAGCATTAGAACCTGTTACATAAATAATTCATTTTTGGACATTATGACACAACTGCGCGATGAGAAAAGTGAAAATGCGCGATGTCCGATCTGTGTCGAGGTAAGGATGTTCGATGCAGCCAATTCTGAATCTGGATTACTCACCGACCGGCCAACGTATGGCTATGTTTTCATTCTGAAAAATGTTTTAAAAATAACGAAAGTGAGTGTGAATATTACATTGCCGCTAGTGTGGCAGTAGGTCAGTGTGTCAACGAGAGTGAATCCAGTTCTATTGACTTCAAGGTCGACCTCGACCGTGCGTAAATAAATATTCTTTATCAGTTTGACCTACTTCGAAAAAAATCCGTTTCGATTACCGAGAATTGAGGGATTTTTCCGAAATATTTCGGGATTCTCCTCAACGGAATTTAATACGATATCGAAAAAAAAATTGATGAATCGGTAGCTTTTCGAGCGCTCGTTCAATGATGAAGCTATCCACAGAAAATTTTGTACGAAGCTTGAGATAAGGGTTCTGATTTTTTTAAGTTGAATCAGTCAAAAATCTGGAAAAGTATACATTTCACGGAAAAACGTTTCGAATAAAAGACTGATAGTGTTGAAGGGCAAGTTCACTTATGCTAAATTCTTACTTTACATCTCAAATTTCAAGTAGGAATCCCTGTTTTTTATTGCAGATTCGTATTCTACGACAAATGATACAAAGATTCGTAAGAACAATTTTTCACGATTCGTCACAGACTCGCAGATGGCTCTGCAATTGAATTCAAATTTTTGTCCGAACGACCTTGACGTATCCGTTTCAATAATCATTCACATGAATTTGTGACATTTCCTGCGTTTCAGTCATTGTTAATTCGGAAATGGTGAAATTATCTGTTCTTGGTATTTTATGTTCGAAATATTTCTCATTAATTAAAAATCAAATATTAATCGAACGAAAATCGAATCGAAATGGATCTCTTCAATTTGGAATATAGTAGAAGTCACCATCAAACCATATATTATGTAACTCTATGCGCTATTTTTTCCATTGTTTTGACGACTAGTTCGACAATTCACGAATAAAATTTCATGTTAATGATTAATGAACACATTAAGGTCATTCAGACAGAAAATTCTAATTCGATTACAGAGCCATCAGTGACCAATCGTGGAAAATTGTTCCATGGTTCCGATGATGTGATAAGCTTGAAATTTTGCACGAAGCTTGAAATTATTATTTCATATCAAACTCCAAAATGTCAAGTCTATCTGTTCCGTGAACACAGAAATATTGGGTAATTTCGATATTTTTCCAAATTTTCTATGGTTCTGATCAAGAGATCAAAATAAAATTGTCATTCTATATCCAAATATAAATTTTCATTTCGATCTTGCTTTCATATGCAATTTCGACATTAATAAGAAAACGACATTTCGAAAGCCCATATATATGGAACCCCTATTCAGATTTTGCGCATTAGCTTATTGTGACATTCCAGATCCCAATAACTTAGTCTGAAAATTTCAAGTTTCCATGTGCTATGTATACATTATCTACAAATAAAGGCCAAAAATTTCTTACTTCAAATTGCTCACCCAGTATTTTTATATCTTATTGAACGTAAAAATTAATTTCAAAACAATTTTTATTTCCTAAACCTTTTAGTTTTTATTACTGGAAGACTATCAGATTTGGCAGAAAGATTTTTCTTCAAAGAATAATGACAATTTGGAAAACGCTTTTTTCTCTCCTATCTCAATACAAAAAAAATTCGGATGAAAACGTGAAAGATGTTGTCAATTTGCATCCCATAGAATTGACGAATCAAATCGTGAAAATGGTGAAACATTGGTATTTATATGTAGTAACATTCGGTAAAATTTCAGGACCATCTGATTGGACATAATGAAAAAAATTGAAACACAAGATTTAATCTGTATCTTTGACGAGCCGAAACTTTGGAACAAATTCATAAACGAAAAAAAAAATCATGGAAACAGACATAAGCTTAATCAAGGAGTCACCACCTGAATATTTACCAAACCCTCTATACAGGGTGGCCACTTTTTCAATGGGATTGTATTGGTTACTTTTAAACCATAAGAGTTAGAAGGTCGGTCAAATGGAGAAAAAGTTGCATGCATAGAAGCATTATCAAGCAGTTCAAACAAATCGAGATTATCAGGGCCGGTAATTGAGATATCATAAAAAAAATAAATTAAGTCATTTTGATTTTTCTTTTTTTCCCACTTTATTTCAAATATTATCAAAAAATGTTACAGGAATTTTTTATTCGACAGTATATTCTTCTCAATTTGACGTAATCAGATTTCGTATCCAACGTTTCGTGCTCTCTGGGCCACCCCCAACCTCATTTTTTTCAATACGGACCTGTATATTTTATGACACTTTTCGAAATAACTTTTAACGCGGAATTCAACGATATATCATACAATGTCATTCAAAGTTGATTTTCAGGTGATTTTGATAGTCAAGAGACGCGAATACAATGGTTTCAAATTTGAATACCAAGCCTTGCAAAACTTATATCGTAATGATATCAAAATAAAGTCGATTCTGTAATTTGTTTCAACGGAACAATAGTGATGTCTCGCGAGAAGATTGAGAATTTATTCGAAGGTATTCAAGAAGACAAAATAAGCAAATGTATAAGAAGTATGGGTTCCAGAACCGTTAAGTGCATTTTACAAAATGGTGGACATTTCGAACACTTACTTCATTCATTTTCATTTACTTTCGAATAATCATTTGATTTTTTTTCATTAAATGATAATTCGTTTAATTATTATGAATTGAAATATGTAAATAATTATTACTTGTTTCTTGATTTGATTCTGATATGTTTCATTCAGTTCAAGATGAGTAAGTTGATTTTCTCATCGAAATGTATTGCATGTTGTTAATTAAACTAAAGGTACCTAAATGTAATACAGATCCGACCTAAAGAAATTTGGATAAGGGTCAAATTCACCTGAAAATCAACTTTGAATGACATTGTATGATATATCGTTGAATTCAGCGTTAAAAGATATTTCGAAAAGTGTCATAAAATATACAGGTCCGTATTGAAAAAAATGAGGTTGAGGGTGGCCCAGAGAGCACGAAACGTTGGATACGAAATCTGATTACGTCAAATTGAGAACAATATACTGTCGAATAAAAAATTCCTGTAACATTTTTTGATAATATTTGAAATAAAGTGGGAAAAAAAGAAAAATCAAAATGATAGAATTTACTTTTCCTATGATATCTCAATAACCGGCCCTGATAATCTTGATTTGTTTGAACTGCTTGATAATGCTTCTATGCATGCAACTTTTTCTCCATTTGACCGACCTTCTAACTCTTATGGTTTAAAAGTTACCAATACAATCCCATTGAAAAAGTGGCCACCCTGTATAAAGATTGTTTTTCACCTCCACATAAATTGAATTCCATTCCATCCTACGATTTCTATTCTCCTAATAATAGAACGATAATCTAAAAGAATCTAGGAAACAATTAGCAGAATAGCCCAAATTCAAATCGACATCTCAAAATATACGGGCTTATCGAACTAATTCATATCTCAAGTGAGTTAAAATTGATTTCGATAGTATTTAAATCTCCCAATCATTGACAAAATTTTCTGACCTACTGACCCATTCTCGCTCAAATGATATTTCCAAATCGAAGTCGACCCACTTATTCCGAAATTGAATGATTGAATGAATAATTTCGGTAAATTACAGGCTTGTTACAAAATGTTGCAGGATAATTTTTTCCCGATTGGATTACAACTTACGTTTCGTTTTTTTCTCATGAAAAGTTGGCTCTACGCAATAATTCTGAAATATTCGACTCGGTGAAAACACACTAACAATTTCTTTTAAATCTTTCTAAATAAGAATTATCAAATTTTTGGGAGATTCTCTATAAAGATGAATAAATAAATTTATTGATGAATGCGTTTGTGTAACATTTTTTTTCTGTTTTAAATATTAGTTGTATCGAGAAAATAGTATTCTGAATAGTGAATTTTCCAATAGGTACACGCCTCAGAGTAATTAACAGAGATGGAGGGAGCATACGTCATTTTCAGTAAGCGAATTTTATCCCCAATATGAATCTTGATACAAGGGGCGCGGAAATGAAAACATATCAGTGATACGATATTTCATTCAATTCGCGGGTTTCTCCGCAAAAAACACACTTCTTATGTCCCATAGTGAATCAAATGTTCATATAAACTCAAAATATTTTGAGATAAATACCTAAATATATCAGAAACTCAGAAAACAAACTTCAACCTCGCCAAACGACGTGAAACAATCGAAGACACTATAGAAACGCAATATTTGCCAAACCTTAGATTTCAACAGGTATAGAATAGGTAAAAAAAATAATAAATATTCTGCCTATTATAAATTCAGAATTTAGGAAAAATATGGCACTCGAAATATTCAAATTTGCACATTTAATCGTGAATCACTTAAATAAATATAAATGTCATTCAATATATGATAATATAGATTCATAAATATAAAGTAAAATTGTGGATTTGAAAATATATCACAATCCAACGACGTAATCTAACCATTGTGGGGGACTTTTAAAAATTGAGTTTACTCCCTCTATCTAACCCAATTTTTATAGAATAGTGTAGGATTTTACAATTCGAATCGAAACAATTATTCCATCTAATAATACAATTTCAGTTGGTCAAATTCCTCATGTTGTTTAGCTTCCGCGCATGTTCCATTCCATGTTTATCTTCTCGTATTAATTCTTTCAGTTAGAGTAGTTATTCAACGTAAACTGTGGTTTCCTATTCTGTATTCCGTCTTTTCATATTTGTTTCACAGGTCCCTCAATGTTCATTTTCATTCTGTTCAAATGTCCTCACCAACTTAGTTGACTTTTATCTTAACTTCGTTTAACGGTTCTATCTCTAGATCTTGACATATTTTTTTAATTTGTTATTTTATGCTTCCTCATTATGCTCTTCACTTTTCTTAGGTATTTCGTTTCCACAGCTAGATTCTACTTTTCTGTTTTCCACCCAAGGCCTATGATTCACATGAATATATCATTCTTTCTCATTGCAATTTCCATTCATCATTTGGTGCAATTTTATTGCACTGTCTATTCTTGTATTGATTGCCTGTCTTGTTGATTCAATTCAACTCCCAAGTATTTTTTATATGAAAAATAAGTTGATTAAGTTGATGTCGATGCCTAGGATTATGAAAAAAATTCCGCCAGTTAGTCCAAAAAACATCATTTGAAATACTATCACAAAGGAGATAACAAACATCTCAGATTCCAAACGTTCCTTATCAAATCGTCTCGCAATGTTCCTCCACTTATTCATTGAACAAATAGGTTTAAATTTAACTATATCATGATAACGAAAGTGAAAAACAATTACATAAATACAATCATGTAGGATAATTTTTATTGTCTCGGCACACTGACCTAGTGACAATGCTACTAGTTTATAATGTAATAATGTGTCAAGGCTCCGGAATGAATTCAATATGGATTTGAGCAAAGGACGCTTGTAGTAAACATTATTCCCATTCCTTATTTAGAATTTAGATTGCGATTCGAGCAGAGAATGGTTTATTTCAATCACGCATGATGTATGTGCCAACCGTAGTTTGAAATGGAAATCGGTAATAGCGAGTGAAATGAGATATTACGTCAGTCGATGCTCACGAGCTTGACACATAGATGGCGCATAAAATGAAAATTGATCATTTCCAGAAAATATAAGGTGTGTGAATAAGTCTTTCCCGTTTTTTTTTCATATTTTGAGCCTTTATTGTGAAAAAATGGTTACAAATGAATTATTGAAAGTATTGGCCATCGCTAGCTACAACTTTTCCCCATCTTTCTGGCAACATACGAATCCCGTTGCGAAAAAATTCGACCGGTTTGGCCTCTATCCAGTCATCCACCCATTTTTTGGCTTCCTCGTAGGAATGGAAGTGCTGGTCAGCCAGGCCATGCGTCATCGATCTGAAGAGATGGTAATCAGACGGAGCAATGTATGGACTATACGGCGGGTGGGGTAGGACTTCCCATTTGAGCGTTTCTAAGTATGTTTTCACCGGCTGTGCAACATGTGGGCGAGCATTGTCATGTTGCAAAATAACTTTGTCGTGCCTGTCGGAGTATTGTGGCCGTTTTTCTCGCAGTGCGCGGCTCAAACGCATCAATTGTCGTCGATAGACCTCGCCTGTGATCCTTTCATTCGTTTTCAGAAGCTCATAGTAAACCACACCTAGCTGGTCCCACCATATACAGAGCATGAGCTTGGCGCCATGAATATTTGGCTTGGCCGTCGATGATGATGCATGGCCGGGTAGTCCCCATGATTTTCTTCGCTTCTGATTATCGTAACGGATCCACTTTTCATCGCCAGTCACGATACGATGCAGAAAACCCTTTCTTTTATGTCGCTGAAGCAGCTGTTCGCAAGTGAAAAAACGCCGTTCGACGTCTCTCAGCTTCAGTTCGTACGGCACCCAATTTCCTTGCTTTTGGATCATTCCCATGGCTTTCAAACGCTTGGAAATGGTTGTTCGGTCAACTCCCAATGCTTCAGCAAGTTCTTCTTGCGTTTGACACGAATCTTCATCAGGCAAAGTCGCCAATTCTTGATCTTCAAAGATTTGCGGCCGCCCGGAACGCTCCTTGTCTTCCACGTCGAAATCGCCACTTTTGAAGCGTCGAAACCATCCGCGAACACTTGAATCATCGACACAACCTTCTCCATAAGCTTCCTGAAGCAACCGATGCGCCTCGGCAGCAGATTTCTTCAAATTGAACCAATAAAGTGAAACTTCCCGCAAATGACGTCGACTCGGCTCAAATTTCGACATTTTCACGATTTCAAAAATTTATGATGCGAAAAAATTTCAACTAATGTGTTAGTGTGGAATTGTTGACAGATGAATAAGCTTTGATTATGACATATGTAACCATTAAATACTCGCACAGTATTGGTGGCGCCATCTCTTACAAAAAACGGGAAAGACTTATTCACACACCTTATAAAATCTGTGATCTAAAATCGGGCTTGTAACTGTTTGTTCATTCAAAAGAATATTTGGGTATAAATTATACGTATTTACTGTTAGAGTGTTAGCCTTGCATATATTTTTTGACAAATACAGACACAATCATGCGTTACACTTTCAATTAAAATGGTAGCCAATAATTGCATAGATTAATCGAAGTATCATGATTATTTTAATGAAGAATATAATTGAAAATGGTTGCAACCCATATAGGTATCATTGGTAAGATCTTGCTTGAAAGACAAAAATGTTACAGTTCAGCTTATACTATTTCAAAAGAAGAGATTGAACTAAAATATTTTTGATTAATTTACATATAGTACATAATAATAATAATAATAATATTTCTTTATTTAGTAAAAATTACTAATTACATCTGAAGTTATTGCAAGTAGCTGAAGGAAAAGTTTATTTGTGAAGAATCAAATATCTTTTAGAACAATCAATATTATCGTCCGAGATTGTGATGGTTTGTTAATACTTTTTTCATAATGGGGGTGCCAAAAAATTAATGGCCTCAGGTGCCTTAACTAGCCGTGTCGCTAAAACCTAATTCAGAGTGAAAGCATTTTCAATTTTTTTTCGTCAATATTTCCGAACAGTGTGCATTGAGTTGATTGCAATATCAAAATATTAAATGATTTCGCTTGGAAAAAAGTTGCATGTACGAATAATTTCCATTTTGAAATCATTGTAAATGGTTTTTCAATAAAAGGATTCTTTTTTATTTAAAAAAAAGTATATAACAAGAAAAATGAATGGATGTTTATTTATTGGGAAAAGGAAAGATTCTGAAAAGAAAAAACAGCCACTGATGTTCCAGGAAAAATTTCATCCTATGAATTTGAATTCAAAATTAGCATATCACATGATGAAACTTCGAAATAAGAATATCTATCTCAAATTTGAGTTGAATATCTTGTGAAAGGAAGGTGCTATGAGCAGAAAACTTCAGATCAAACTTCAACAACCTGCATCTCGAGAAAACAAGTGTTTCGGGCCAATGTTTATACGACTTCTTTTTTCTCAAAATGATCCGAGGCATCTCTCATTATCGTTTTTACCTCCAATTTAGGAACACTGATTTGTCGAAAAGCATCCCTTTATCGGTTCTTCAAAAATGTCACTCGTTTCAAATAAATTGAGTTTTTCGACTTCATTTTTTGATGGGACCGCTTATATTTTTTATTTAATTTATTTCAAAATTTACTTCAGTTTGTGTTTTTTCAGTAATTTTTATGGTTTATACATATTTTACTCATAACACATCATAGAAATTAATTACCATTTTGGAGATATAGAGAAATGTTGGTGTTTTTTAAATGGATTACCCTTCATATAACTTGACTGCAATTAAACACAGAATGATTTAAATCTCGAAATAAATTAAATAAATATTTATATATAAAAAAAATAAAAAAATAGAAGTCGAAAAACTAAATATCTTTAACGGATGACAATTTAAAAAATATAAAATGGGATGCTTTTTGACATCTTCGGCTAAAAAATCTGCATTGAAAAATATATGGTGTCCTATTAAAAAACACCAACTTCCAACACTATATCTATAAAACGGTAATTGATTGCTATAATCTGTTAAGAGTATCATGTAAACCAGTGATCCCAAAGTGGTCCAGGTGGGCCCCCGGGGGACCACGGTGTCGTGAAGAACAAATGGGGTCCATAAGTTGTTAATGGGGGTCCACGAAAAATGTTCTGGTTTCAATTGTAAATAACAAAAATTTCGACTTCACTCACCACGATGTGCGAAACTTCGTAGACCCACAATTTAATCCTCAAATTGTTAATATCCGATTTTATTGTGTTATTCCAAAATATTGAACGTTTTCAAATAATAGGTACCTAGAATTTGCATACTGAACAAAAATGTTATTCTTCTTTACCGAATTTAAATTTATAGTCCTTTCTTGATTTTTCCAAGCAATTCTTCAACTGAAAAAAAGGTTTTAGATACCTATATATCTATATTGCGGGGGTCCACCGAAACCAGTAAAGCTATGAAAAGGGTCCAAAAAAAAAAGTTTGGAAACCACTGATATAAACCATAAAAAAAAGTTGAATTTTTCGAATATCTTAAACAGAAACAAGATATAGAGAAATATTTGAAACAGTCATTTTTCAAAAACGCCATGTAAATTCGAGGATGAGTCAAGATATCTATGATCTGCTTTCTGATATCTTAATATTTCGAAAAAAGAGATCGGGAACCCTTGAAGATTTTTTCTCGGAGTATTATAGTTCTCGAGATGCTTTCAGTGAACATCGAATTTGGGACACACTGTACAGGGTGGGCAAATTTCGATGTTTTAGCACCACAACTTTCAAACCAGAGGAGATAGAAAAAATCTGATACCCCATTCTAGGTCTCTTTTTCTGACAAACTAAGAAGAGTAGTATTGGAAAAATGGCGATTCCGATAATAATTTATATCTCCGTTAATACTGATGATAGAGCTCTGAAATTAAAACATTATACAGGCACTTTTTCACGTAGAATCCAGTGGCGTGTTCATATTTTAAAAGGGAATTTTAATAACGAAGCTATGACTCAAAGTTATGTTTTTTCAAATGGGAACACTAGATTTCTGTGTCATTTTTTGAAAGCTCAATTTTTCCTGATTTCAAAAATATAAGACATCGTATAGTTTGTATCAATATAAATAATAGAAAATGGTCAGAAACTTTTCTCAATATCTCTATGGTTTCAAATGTTGATGAGCACAGAAAAATTAAGCATCGTATTATTACCACAGTCTCCTTCTATTAGTTTCTTCATGTCTATGCTTTTTACTCAATTTCACAGTCAATCATGTGGATCTTTTCGTTATTTCCGAAACCATTTTGGAATAAAAATTTTATGAAATATATCTGGATCCGAATTTTGTCAAAATTAGTAAAAATCATATAAATAATCAAATTGACGGAATGATACTGCTCTTGTTATAACAAGCTTTATTTGTCTGTGCCCATCAACAGCTGAAACCATAGAAATATTGAGATTCTTAGGTAAAAAAAGGTTTTTGACCATTTTCTATTATTTACATTAACTCAAACCATACGATGTTATATGATATATTTTTGAAATCAGGAAAAATTGAACTTTCAAAAAATGGCACAGAAATCTAGTGTTCCCATGTGAAAAAACATAACTTTGGGTCATAGCTTCGTAATTAAAGACCCTTTTGAAAAGACAAGCACGCCACTGGATTCTACGTAAACAAGTGCCTGTATAATGTTTTAATTTCAGAGCTCTATCATCAGTATTAGCGGAGATATAAATGTTTTTCGATATCGCCATTTTTTCAATTTTCGCTTATAACTCGAAAACGAAAGAAGGTAGCCAAAAATGAATACTACTCTTGTTAGTTTCTCAAAAAAAGAGACCGAGAATAGGGTATCAGATTTTGTTTATCTCCTCTGGTTTAAAAGTTGTAGTGCTAAAACATCGAAATTTGCCCAACCTGCACCAGAGACTTTTTAGGATCAAAAGGTGACTAGTCGATCTATTTCATAATTAGAGAAATCATGGAAGATCACTTTGTTTTTCGTTATTTTGGTTGTTTGAATCAATAAACCAAGAATCAACTCAAAGAAACGTCATTTCACAATAATTCCGAGTTTCTATTTTTATTGCGGAACGGTCCGCTGAGTAGCCAACCCATCAGATTCGATGTTAATATTAATAAATCGCGATAGATGTCCTGACCAGCTCCAACGCACTTCCAAATAACTCCGTTGCGTAATCGTGTCGTAACAACGATGAATAAATAAATGGATCACATCGAAAGTGAAAAAAGTCGATAACTGTCAGTGGGTCAGTAGGACGGATGAAGGCGGGTACGCCGGTGTGGATGTGGCCAGACCCGCATGATCTCCAAATTCGGCAAAACGGGCCAGTTTCTTCGATTCACTTTTGTTTTCGATTCGATCAGACGACACTCGAACCGAGGCAGATACGCCTTCGCGGTTCTTAAAAGGACCTCGTTGTCTTCGATATAGTCGAGACGCCTTATTGGGATAATAATAATAATAATGGTTTATTCACCCTTTTAGACACAATGAAATTTGTATAGGATACATCATACATCAATACAAAATAAAAGAAGAAATAAAGAATTATACCCAAACAAGAATTAAATCAGACAATAACTAAACTTAAATATTCATTTCTCCTATGAAAGCATCTCTCCGCCAGGAGTGATTTTACATGTTTTCTGAAACTCCTGTGTTCCAAAACCTTCAGCATAAGAGACAGATGATTGAAAAGTTTAGCTCCGCTGTATGACGGAGATTGCTCAAATTATTCAGAGCTATCATTAAATTGGTCCATCGAGCCTGATCAATTTTATGAAAAGACGAGGATCTTTGTGTAAGTTTCAAAATGAAAATAACATCTAGTACACAAGTATTTTTCAATATAAAGTATCCAGAGCTATCATAAAATTGGTCCATCGAGCCGGATCAATTTCATGAAAAGACGACGATCTTTGTGTTTGTTTCAAAATAAAACAACATCTTGTATACAAGTATTTTTCAATATCAAGTATCCACAGCTATCGTAAAATCTATCCATCGAGCCGGATCAATTTTATAAAAAGACGACGATCTTTGTGTTAGTTTCAAAATAAGAACAACATCTAGTATACAAGTGTTTTTCAATATCAAGTATCCAGAGCTATCATAAAATTGGTCCATCGAGCCGGATCAATTTTATGAAAAGAGACGATCTTTCTGTTAGTTTCACGATATAGTCCAGGAGGAATCGGCGCATGAGTACCGAAAACTATTCCACCTCAATTTTTTTATGTGATCCTCTTCAAATTGTCCTACTGATAATATAAATGCATGTTGCCATGGGGCAACCCCGAGCCATATTGTTTAAACCGAAATTGTTTAAACAATTGCAAGGAATTGTTATTTTTCAACCAGACAAATTTTTTTTTATATTCTGTATTGAAATACAAATAAAAAAGGCCCTTTGACTTTTTACGATAAAGTTAATATTTTTAAAGATATGAATTTTTAAAGGTTCGAAAAATCTCAAATTTGGGTACTTTCGACCCATGAAAAATATATTAAAAAAAAAAATAAATATTAATTATATTTTTTTCTTAATTCTTCATGCAATAGTTAATAATATTGTAAATAGAGATCTTAAAAAATTTCATTGTTTATACCTGTTTTTTAATTTTTAATTTCGCGCACTCACAAGTATGCGTCGCTTACCTTTAGGTATCGCCCTCTTTCTCTGACTCATGCGCTGCATCGGCCTCTCTGTGTCTTGAATCATTATTTATCATCTATCTTAAAAACTATCAACTTTATCAAGATTTTCAAGGAGAGCAATGTTATTATTAATTAAATTTTCTACAATTTGTTTTGTATAAATTTTTTTCTGAAATCAATTTTTCAAAAGTTATTTAAGCATAAATCGGAACATGTAATTAAAATTACTTTTTTATAAGTTTATGTTACTTTTTTGTTATTATCATAGTAATTCATGCATTTATATCAACAGCAATAAGATATAATAATATTTTAACATATTTTGGAACCACAATTATAGATAAAAAATAAAAATATATTGCGTACGCACTTGAATGCTTAGAAAAAACATTCAATGCATTGGCATACTTGTGAGTGCGCGAAATTAAAAATTAAAAAACAGGTATAAACAATGACATTTTTTAAGATCTCTATTTACAATATCATTAACTATTGTATGAAGAATTAAGAAAAAAATATTATTAATATTTATTTTTTTTTTTTTAATATATTTTTCATGGGTCGAAAGTATCCAAATTTGAGATTTTTCGAACCTTTAAAAATTCATATCTTTATATAACTTTATCGTAAAAAGTCAAGGGGCCTTTTTTATTTGTATTTCAATACAGAATATAAAAAAAATTTGTCCGGTTGAAAAATAACAATTCCTTGCAATTGTTTAAACAATTTCGGTTCAAACAATATGGCCCGGGGTTGCCCATGGCAACATGCATTTATATTATCAGTAGGACAATTTGAAGAGGATCACATAAAAAAATTGAGTTGGAATAGTTTTCGGTACTCATGCGCCGATTCCTCCTGCACTAATAAAGAATCGTCTAGTATACAAGTGTTTTTCAATATCAAGAATCCAGATCTTTCAAAAAATTAGTCCTTCAAGACGGATCAATTTCAGGAAAAATCTGTAAATTTTAATGTGCGTTTCTTCTTCTCTATCGCATAAAACCATTGAAGCCAGAAAGCCAAAAATTAACCTTGTTTCCAGAAATGACCAGAGAACATGGCTAGAAAACAGAATCAGTGGAACAAGTGGCACACAATTAATTTAATTGTGGCATAATTAACGAGCGAGCACCTTGCGCAAATCGTAATTGACGATAAAACCGAAGTCTAGTTAGTAATAAACGATCTAGGTATGATATCACAATTACGCAAATACTGCATCACCAAGAAAGTAAAAACTGGTCACTGCCATTAGGTTAGTAGGTCGCAGGGGCGGCGGACGGAGGGGGACGGCCTTCGCTTCTAGCCAAATTCAGAGAATAAAGCGATCCGGCACTTTCGATTTTTGAGTGGTAGGGAAGTCCGGTCGAGAAGATAATATTTCTGTCGGATGATTAGGCAATCGCGCGATGCTATTTTAGAATGATAATTTGTTTGTTCGGGGGTCCGCTTGGGGTCTTCATTTTCGGCACAGAACGCATTGACGTCCGATCGTTATTCGCGATAATGAATATGTGGAATCGCAGGGCCGTCGCTAGGTAGGAGCTCGCTTAGGAAACCAAAATTCAGGGGCGGCCGTGGAGTCTCTCACTGACTGAAATCCGTACACTAAATGGCCCCTTCAAGAAAAAATTTCCCCATAAATTTCCTCCCATTTCCCGAAAATTACCTTTATTTCCCCACATTGCCCCTTCATTACCCCTCATTTTCCATAATTGCCCTCTCATTTCCACACATTGCCCCTTCATTTCCAATAAATTCTCATTTGCCAAGACCATTAGTCTCTGTTTTTCAAGGATGAACCAGCAATAGTGGGTTTTTAACGTTTGTGAATTAATTACAAGGAAATAACATCATGGCATGCAGTCAGTCCTGAAAAATAACCTCCTCGATCGGCACTCGAACCCACAACCTCCGAATCACCAGTCTACCTCTGCTCAGAGTCAGAGGTAGAACACTGGAGTAGTAATTCGGAGGTTGCGGGTTCGAGTCCCGGAATTATTCTTCCCAGAATTGAAAAAAGGATTGAAAATAAAAATAACCTTGGAATTATCAAGAAAGCTGTGCCAAAAAACTAACGAAATAAGAGAGTCTAAAATCTTATCGATTTTTATGGTGTCTTCACATAATTTCTTTAAATAATAATTTAAAGAATTTTAAGGAATTTGGTAAATTTCTGTTTTTTGCAAAAAAATTGATAATATGTACTTTTCACAAACCACTGATATATTTTTAAAATATTCATGAAAAAATCTACCAAAAATCATTACAAAAGAGATAAAACAATAATTTCGTATAAGTCGTCGTACAGTGCTGCCCTCTACTCATTTGCTACGAAAAAAAAAAAGAAGAAGTGAATGTACAACTTCGTACACCGTACAAAGTTTGGCCATCACAGAAGCGCCAGAGGGGAAATGATTGGGTACCAAAGTTCAACTGATACGCGAAAAACCACGTGGTAGTAATCCCTTTTAATATGTACAGTTCGCACGCAAGTACTTCAGATAACTTTTTAGGTTATGTCTTCACCTCGACACATGACATATGCGTAGAGGTTGTCTAACTGTCTTCACGACTCACGTTACTCCTATTTGAATAATTTCACTCGTTATTTCCGTTTATTACCCATCTTCTTTATTTTGGCATTCGTTTAAAAGAATAAAATGAATCTACATTACCTATTAATTCTCTTAATCTCCTCTCATTTCTACTCATTGCCTCTCATTTTCTCTCATTGCCTCTCCTTTTCTCTCATTGCCTCTCATTTCCTTTTAGTGCCCCCCATTGCCTCTCATTGCCCCTCATTGCCTTTCATTTCCCCCTCACTAAATTTCCCCAGTGAGAGACCCCTCGGGGGCGGCATAATCCAAGCATGATCAACAAAGATTGTTTTATATCACTTTGAAAATTGAAAGGTTTTTCAATCGTATACATTATCAATGATGTATTTAAAAATTTTTACATTCTGATAAAAAAATACATCAAATCTATCAAAAAAAATGTATACGTTCCTGTATTTAAAAATTCAGAATATCAATATATGGAAATTTTACGAAATAGGGAAGCGATAAATGACAATTGGATTAAAGTGTTAGCGTTTTAGAAAAATGATAATAGTGATATGAAAAAGTGAGTTTATCGTTCTAAACTGCCATACGGCAGTTTCTCCCAGAAATTGAAAGGATACATATATCAAGCGATTCCCTATAAAAAAAGACTTTATTTGGATTGAATTTTTTCCAACTCTTTTTTTCACAAAAATTAAATTACTCTTCATTATCAACCTTCAGTCATAGTAAATTTAGCAAAATCATCATTTCAGTCCATGACAATACACACATAGGTATTAGGCCAATTGAAAAATCCCCAGTCTGATGCATAGATGGCGGTGCTTGTATTAAATCCATATGATTTTGAGTTAGTACCAACCTTCAAACGATATGTGTGTCAAAATTTGACAGCAGTCCGATCATTAGTTTGTGAGATATTGCGTTGTGAGTGTAGCTACTTTTGTTATTTTGCATATATTGCTCTTTGAAGGAAAAAATACAGTTGTAGTAAAATCTTGGCTTGATGAAGAGTTTCCGGGGTCTGCACCAGGAAAATCAACCAAAGAGGCTGTCACCGATGAGAAAATCAAAAAAGTTCACAAAATAATTTCGAATGACCGTAAAGTGAAGTTGATCGAAAAAGCAGACATTGTGGAGATATCATCTGAACGTGTACATCATATCATTCACGAATATTTTTACATGAGAAAGCTGTGTGCACAATGGGTGCCGCGCGAGCTCACAATCGATCAAAAGCAATAACGTGTTAATGTTTCTGAGCAGTGTCATGAAAAGTGGAATTAGTGCAGCCGAGAAAAATTTTGAAAAGAGGAGTGTTTTGAATTCGTAATACCGAAATACACCATTATCATAAATCTTGTGGAAAATTAGACTAATAAGCATTGTGAGCATCTCTGCTTTTTGGTACACTCAGAACAAAAATTTGTTTGTCTTCTGTTTAAAAGAAGCCTACATAAAGCAGTTGCCTGACTGGAGAGGGGGGGCGGCAAACTCCTAGACCTCCCCCACCTCAAATTTGCATGGGCAAAAAAATACAACATGAATTTAATGTGAATTAGATGGATCTAGAAATCTTGCCCCCCCCATTCTTGAAAGTTGGCGTCACCACTGATATAAAGTAATAAAATTTACAGATTTTGAGCATTCGTTTCTTGAGCACAACGTTATATCATTTCGTTATGTAGTCTGCATTTTTTTGAATTTTGGGATGATAATACTCTCGAATGATAAGGTTCGGCTGGCTGATGACGAACCCGTGTTCAAGTTCAAAGTTCAGATATCTAATGATAAATGTTTGCTTGGATGTTTCGATTTATCCATAAAAAGCTCAAGAACTCCTGACACTAAATCAGCGCTTGTCTCGAATTTTATTATTGAAAAAATATACAACAATAATTTATCAAGTATCGAGAACGGTAAGGACAAATCAAGGGACAAATTACCGATGGAAGAAGTTTTTGGAGGAAGAGCGCGACAAAGACTTCAATTATTGTCTGAGATCGGTAGTCTTTAACGTTTGGGATCTCCGAGGATCTCTGAGTTCGGGATACTTATAGCGTTTTTTGGACGATTGACGATAGACACACTTTTTTCCGAAAATACAAAATAATTATACAAAAAATTAAAATAGTCATTCGTGGCTTTAATGTCAATGCTGTGTAAGAATATAATAGTACGATTTGTCTTGGTGATGAAAGCTAACTGATTGTAGATTGTCAAAGTAACAATAATTAACTGAACTATACTGAAAAAATTTCCCATACTACGGAACGTATAGCGGGTTGAAACAACAAATGTTGAATTCAGCATCTGTGAATTCAGCTACTTCTCGGTGTTTCATCAATTGTAATAGTTGTTCTTTCACTTTCATTAAGAGGGATTATCACCACGTGGTTTTTCGCCTAGCAGTCAAAATTTGGTACCCATTTATTTCCCCTCTGGCGCTCCTGCGCTGTAATGATTTTTGTAATGATTTTTGATAGGTTTTTCTTTACGAATATATAAAAAATATATCAGTGCTTTTATCAATTTTTTTTTTATTTCTCATTCGCAAATCGAAAATACTTACTTTCTTCCACGTAGATTATTATTTAAGGAAATTATGTGAAAACCTCATAAAAATCGGTGATTTATAAGAAGAAAAATCTCTAATTTCATTTTGAACTGAGCAGAAGTGGTAGTGAATTAAATTCAAATTGTTCGTGAATTATTTCATTATTTCAATGAATATTTAGTAATTCTCACTTACTGTTCGCTTACGGTAAGTAAAACACTTACTGTTCTGTTTCTTTCAGCAACTACTAAAAATAATCTACCGTTCTAGCAACAACCGCGGGAACTAACAAAAGTCTTTGTATCGTGCAAAAATAATATGAATGTGAATTTCGACAGCGAATTTTCAGTTAATGATAAACTTCGAATGAACTGATTTCGAAAACAAATAAAGAGATGAATGAAAAGACAAAAAGAACTGTTCGAAAAGTTTTTAAAATTTCATATTACCTGTAAGAGCGGTGAGCTCTCACCGGCGCATTCGCCATTTAGTGACAAATATTATTTCAAAATATTTCATACACTTCCGGAAATGTTTACGTTTTATTTTTATTCTATCCCGACTCTCCTAGGTCCCTGTGAGACCTCTCAGAAGATACATTGTATAAGAAAAGGGTACTTCTAATCCCTCATTTGCGGACTAAAGTGTCGCTTTTGATCATTCGGTGATTAACACGGGGATTTAAAGTAAATTTATTCCCTGAGGGTTTAATAATATTTAAGTATATCGGACTTTTCCAAGAGGACGGGGAGCTTTTCTACAGGAAAATCCTCCACATTTTGTACTTAATAAATACCATTTCGGTACTCTGAATCCTATTTTTCTGATGAATCGATAAAAACGAAAACTGGACGTATTAATAATAGTATATTATTTCATAAGGAGGAGAAGTGTCTCTTTTCATGGCGAGTCTGTGTTTACCCGCCAAACATAGTGAGGCAGGTAATTGAAGGAGAGCCATGAAAAGTCACTCCCCCTCCGAATAAAAAAGGTTATTTTTTTTTAACGTTTCGAATTTCCTAGAAATCTGGTAATCCAATTTTTAGAAAAGATTTATATTAACGATCGTTATTATCGATTGATCAATGGAAAATTTGCCTAGTTACGGTTGTCATGCTTAATCAATTCAGACAGATATGAAGTCACCATTGCTAGGCTACACTTTTCCCTCCGGTGGACGGAAAAGGGTTGCCTAGCAATGATCAACTGTTATACTTCATGTTTGACAAAATTAATTTAGCATGGCAACCGTAACTAGGTAAAATTTCCATTGATCAATCAATTATAACTATCCTTAATATAAATCCTATTTAAAAATGGACCTCCAGATTTTTATGAATCTCAAAACGTTTGAAAAAAAAATAACATATTTTATTCGGAGAAGTGACTTTTCATGGCTCACTTTATATTACCCACTATGTTCGGCGAGTAAACACAAGTTCCCCATGAAAAGTGACACTTCTCCTCATGAAATAATATACTCCTATTGAATACTCCTATTTCAATATTATCACGTTTTGAGGCAGAAAATCGGAATTCTACTGCTCCAATATTGCTTTAATGATTTCAGATATTCTACGACGAGGGGGAAGGAAATATAAACTGTATTGTAAAGCTTACATTGGTTTTATTCGATTTTCAAGTTCATAATTACACTTATTGTGAAAATTGCAAATAGGATCAGGACAATTTCAAAAGGTTTATTTCTGGAGAACCTTATTATTATTATTATTATTATCGTAGTAAACTGTTTGTACTTCAACTTTAACTTTTACTGCTTTAAGATCTATGATTGGTCTAAAATATAGAGAATCATGCAGAGGGCACTTCAGACAGAATAGAATTCTCACTTTCTTTGGGATGTTTGTTTTAGAGTGCGTTCTTTTTGTGAAAACAAGTCCTCATTATTTCGAGGATCTCAAAAATATTAATAACACAAGACGTACCATTCCCTTCCACTTTCCAATACATAAAATGTCATTAACTGAAAAAGGTACCAAGTATATGTGTGTTAAATTTTATAATAATCTACCCAAAAATGTACTAGACATAGTTGATATTAGGAAATTCAAGAAAAATCTCACATACTTGATTATCAATGTGGAACCTTATTCTATTTCGGAATTTTTGAATTATTGTGGTGTAGATTCTAGGATATAGTTTGATTTTTTTTCCTTTATTGACGGTTTTCCATTTCTTTGTATATTTGTGTACAGGATTCAGGAAATAAAACTATTGTTATTGTTATTCCTTTATACTCCAGTCGATTGTCAATTTGAACTAGGTCCAAGGGAATCTTCTTCCTATCTATCATTTCATTCACAAGTAGGGTATACTAACTAACCGTATATTCTTGTCCTCCTTCGAAAACTTGAAAATATTTCGACAATTGTGTATAGGTATAAAAATTCAACACGATCAGTCATATGGATGAGATAAATTTCTGAACAACAAAAGATAAATATGTTAATTGACTAGACCACAAATAAAAATTAGGTCGGAGTTATACGATAAGGAAAGTAGGTCATCTACAATTGTTTACTCATATGAATACGAGAATCGACTATAATTTGATACAATAATGATATATTTATTGTTTCTCGAACATAATCAATTATTTTTTGGTATGGTTGCATTGTGAAGAAGCAAAAATCAGTCAGAAAATAAATAGTATTTTATTCAATCAACATTTTGACTGTTATTATTCACAAGGGTGAAGTTTAACATTCGTCGTATAAATTTTTCATAATTCATTACATAATTTGCTCTAAGATATCTTGCAATAGTGTAAATCCAATGATTATATTTTGTTTGAGATATTTCTGAACACTTAACCACGACATTACTGGTATTTCCCTTTTTTTTCTTAGACGCCATCATTTAATGAAATTACCATATTTCCTTGGAGAAGACAAAGAGAAATTCTCATACTTTTCCTTAAAAGGCGTTAAATGATCATATTTCCATGGAAACAGCCGCAGAAGTTGATGTGAGTGATATAAAAACAAAATGGAAATTATGTGAAGTAAGCCCTTCAAAAGTAATCAATTTTATCCTGGGTTTCATCTTAAATTCACAAATTATTGATCGAATTAATATTGTGTGAAATTTCAAATAAATATTTTAAAAAACTGATCACTATAGAGGTTTTACGGACAAGGGTAAAATAATTAATTATTTGCTCTAATTCTTCTGCCATGCCTTGTAGAACAAATCATGCGAGAATCATTGCTGTGATCTATCATAGAAATAATCAGCTTATATTATTTTCATAATTTTTGTGACCGAAAAATCCCAAATTTTCGAAATTACGAAGGGATGCATACAGTCATGATGTCACTAATTGAAATTCAGGTTCTATAATGTAAAAATATAGTGGAATGCACATTTCAAGAAAATCCCGAGGAAAATCCAATGAAGATATATCAATTCATTTAAAAATCGCCAATGAAAGATCCCATTGAAGATAATTAAAATATTCAATTCCTCTTCAACAAGACTCTTCAATAATTGTTGCATTATTGATGGGCACTGGATATCTACCAACCTGCTTGCAAAATTCTAATCATATAACTCTTATGGATCATTTTAACTGTGGTAGCCAAACTGGTGAAGAAAACAGAAAAAAATGGGTGATAAATTTAAATAGTGTAGCTAAGTGAATAGAAGAGCCATATCATAATAAGACAGAAATAAAATTTAAAGAATCCATTAGCATTCTTTTTTTTCTGATCGATTTCGTACCTCATCACATGTTTCCTAAAGTCAATCAGTTGGTCCCTAATTTCTTCATATTTTTCGACAAAATGTTCTGACAAAACATAATTCAAACATGTGAAATTGAATAATAAAAGAATCAAAATATCAATCATCTGCTTTCTGATATCTTATTATTTCGAAAAAAGATGTTTTCTCTAAGTCTTATGGTTCTCGAGATGCTTTCAGTGAGACACCCTGTACATACAGAATTATTGCTTGCAGAACAATAAGGAAGTTTCATCACTGGTAATAATTTCAATCAACCGATAGTATTACCCTGGAAGAAATTGATAGAAGCCGCAATTCCATTAGTTTCAATTTGTTACATCCAAGTAGTGCACCCCTCAGGAATTGACGTGGTTTGGGTCAGGTCGAAGCAGACGTCACAAAAGGCGGTCGGCAAAACTAGGTTTCCAGGTCACGTGTCTTCTGACAGCTACCCCTAACCCCTGACCGCCAAGGGTATGATGCACGTGATATCTGAATTCCTATATTTGGGATATCGATGTGGAAATTTCAAATTCTTATCGATCATGGTGAGAAGAATATCAATAAACGCAGGGTTGGATTAAGCAAAAATATACAAAATTGTATAATGATAACAAAGAAATAACGTTCTAACGGAGAAAAACCGAAGGTAAATAAACGAAATATCAGACTGGCAAAATTCAAGATCAAGAGATAACTACAGGGAAATTCGAGGGGAAATTGATCCATTATTTCCAGAGATAAAACTAGGCGGCTCTCAAAATCAAAGGAACAGCCTTCTAGGATTTTAAGGGGATTGTGGTTATACTTCATTTAATTTCCGCATAGTTCCTCAACGCTAACATCGCGGTAATATCAAATTCCGCTGTGGAAATATAACATTCCTTTATGTATCGTCTTCTAAAAAAAGAAATGGAAGTTTTTCGCTGTCGTTTCTATGACCATTTCATTAAATAGCGCTACGCTACGGAAGAAAAGGGAACTACCGGTAATCCCGAGTTCAAGTCTACAGAATTATCTTGAACAAATTCTAATTTGTGGACACACCAGTATTTCAAGACATCTCGTGCCTGAGGTATCGTCATAATATTTTCTCTTACAGTAATTCGATAATTTTCGAACAGAAACTTGAATAACAGATAAAAATAACAAGCGATTATTGAGTAATGACAGGATGACAGATAACATCTCATACAATTTTATGATCTCCTTGATTGGTTATTATGTCAAAAGAGTAGATACCCATCACAACCCAATTTTAAAAAAGTTTTCATTGGATTCCACCAACTACCCAACACCATATCTGTATGTACTTCAAATATTTAATTTGTCTGATTTATTGCAATCAGTTACAACATGTACAACCATCATAGAAAGGTGTTTTTTGGATAATACAATTTACAATTAAGGGATGAGGCATCTCAAAATTCTTAAAGGTTATCCATAAAAAAAATTTACACCAAATCCACAGATTTGTGAAGTTGAGCCACTCGAAAATTGATTGAGGCAATGTTAATTACTGAATTTTAGTGTAAAACCTTCGTTCGTTCTTTAAGAAGTAATTGCAATTCTTCCACTAATCCTAATATTTGTTCAACACTTCGTACAAAAATATACTGTGAAGCGCATCCACCATTTCAGCAAAGAAATTCACGCAATATATTAGCTATCTGAGGCAATTAATTAATTAATGCGAATATTATTATTATTTGAGTTAGAGAAAAGGCCTAATGCACCACAAATATTGGAAGCATTTTTTTTTCATTTTGAAATAATAGAAAATATTGGCACGCCATTTTGGATGAAAATATTTCAATAAGACCCTTATGATAGATAATAATTAATTCATTCAAATATATTCAACTGACTATTGAGCTCGATTTTGGATTACAAATAATTTCATTTCGAGTTTAACTGCGGCTAAGATGCATATATGCATCTTACTAAGATGCATATAATCCCTGGTGTATGCATAGAATCCCTGGTGTGTGTACTGATTCGATTTTGTTTCCGACTTTTTGAGATATCCACCTATTGCTTTGGTGTTCTGCTTCACCAGAGTTCTATAAGGTGGCGCCCTTCAGAAATTTTCGTATTCCTGCTATCTGCCTGCCGCCTTTTAAAAATGAAAAACTGATTTTAGACTTAACAAACTTTCACAATAAATTACAATTCAGTTCCTATCGAATTTTTAATGAGATGAATGGAATATAATGACAGAGTATAGAAGATTGTTACGAGCATAGAATATAAAATATTTTATTGTTCTATACTCAAAAGTCACGAAAGTCAAGAGAAATGCCAATTATAAATTATCTGAAACAGACGCGATCCCTCGAAATCAATTAGGTATAAATCTGAGAAATCTGCGGTTTTGTCTGAAAATTTTAAAGGTATAAGTAGACACACCAGGTTTTCTATGCATCTTACACGCGGTGACAGCTGTTGTCACCAAGAATTACAATACCTTTGATAACAAGCATATAGAAATAAACTGTGTTTATTACTGTGAGATATGAATCAACTATAGTCTAATGAAATAGTGTTGTACCTCGTGTTGTACAATATCATTAGGGCATTTAATTTTTCCTGTGAAAAAAAATCGAAAAAACACAATGCGAAGTAATATGTGTTAACAAAAAGCATTCGTGTAGATGCAAAAATCATCGTCTTCGACTCAGATTTTAGTTGCCACCAGCATTCATGCTTCCTGTTAAAATATTACTTAGCAACATGTTTTTTCGATTTTTTTCGGAAAAATTGAATGCCCTTATAATACTTGTGACTAGTGACCCAATAATCTATAATAATATTTAATTATGTATATTGCTCATTCATAAATCATTCAATTCACACAATATTTTATTTATGATATTTTGAAGTACGTATAGGTACATAATGAATATAAATAAAAACAATAAATTTCTTCTTGTTGAAATTCTCGTTTAATTTAATTTTTACAGCATTACCTACTATTTTCGATCAATGGATTGATTGGGATAAAATTATTCAGATAAAATACACTTGTCTATCGAAACTGAAAAAATCGAAAGTGCTATTTCTGATATGTATATAGAAACATGTATATTCTGTTTTTTTAAAAAATTAATTCATGTATCATTCCAAAACATCTTTTTTTACAATTTTTCTTATTCTGGATATTTTATAATCATAGACCTTCTAATCTATTTCTCTAGAGTACACTCTACATAAGTCTCATTAAATTTTTCAATTTCAAATTATAGTATAATTTCTTGATTAATGTGGATCCTATGCTTATACAAAATAACATAAGGATAACTCAAATCCATCAGATCAGTATATTTAATGAATTATGAATATACCCATTCACACACATATTTTTTCAATATGCGAAATATTTGTCCTGAAGAAAAAATTCATTCAAGAATGAGATCACCTATCAAAAATATCAGCGCAAGCGCCATTAGAATATTTGAAATCAAACAAAAGCAAAAGCACCTGTACTTGAACCTGACCTATTATAAGACATAATAGACCGGCAGAACGTGCTCTCTAATAGGAAACATAAGGGTAACAGGTAATGTAAATAGATAATGACATGCCAAAGTGGAACGCAGGTGCATAATACTGTCAAGTTGTACAGCTTTACAAATAGGAAAGTCGAAGAAGTCAAAATCATTTAACTATGATAACCATAAAAAAGGTTGGGTTAGGGTCCCTGGGCCACGGGGCGTAACCTACGACAAGAACAGTAAATGCCCTGTTGCCGAACAGTTTCATAATTGAAGACCATCCGCTTTAGTCCGGACGTCTGGCAGGTATTTACACAGATTTTCATTTTCATTCGAAGCGAATTCACTTTTGCAACTATCGTTCTGCTAGTAAAGGAAAGTTCCCAACAAAAGTGAATTCAAAGTTTAGAGCGATGTTGTCTAGTCAATAATTAACATTAGCTTGAAACAGGTTTCACAATCTGATACGTATGGAATGGTTAGAAACATCAACAACCAAACAAGGCTTCTTCAAAGAAAAATATTACCTCCAGAATTTGTCGAAAAAGGCACTTCTATTTCGATGTTGCCATTATCTGGTGTTATTTCTATATTAACATCAGCTGTAGTAACCGCACTTGACGTATTGTTATTCTCGTTTTGCACTGTAGATACGGCAACAGAGCTTGGAACGCTCATACTTGTCGCTTCTTCGTGCATTGTTTATTGGATTACGCACTTATCCCACAATGATAACTTTAACTTTCACGCCCCCGATATTTACAAATTTTCGTCCTTCGAAACCACGTTTATATTTCACAAATGTATATTTTCGAAAACGAATGAAAATCGAAACGGCTCTAAATGTAGGTCTGTAGGCCACTTCGCTTACACTTTGCATTCAGACAGACATGACTGGCAAGTCAAATCAAGGACTGCCAACATTTCAAAGCAATTCAATTTTCGATAATTAGACGAAAACGGGCATATATTATGTTAGATAGACTGCTATTGATAAAAAAATTTTCCATAAATTAGTTATTGAAAAATTGAAGATCTACACCTGATTTCATTTCTTTTCTTCACTGGAACCTCCTTTCACGTTCTAAGTAGGTCATAGCGCTTATACATCACGTTGAGTCTGTTAGATATTGCGCAACATTTACTTCGATTCGCAGCAATTTATTATGCAATTTCTGACGTTTTCACAACTAAATAATAGAAAAATTAAAAACTTCAATCATATTCAAATTCATACAATCATTGTATTGACACCATATTAACGCATGCGCTCTGATAATTCATTTCGGAAAATCTAGTTAAGTAAAGGCTTGCCTTCATTGTTTACTTTATAATTATTAAGAAATTAAAGAAATAACGAGATGATTTTCAGTTTCCACCAATTGGAATAGTTAATTTCATCGAGATCAACTTCGAATTGTTGCGCCATGTAATTTTGATAAACTTGACATTTTGAAATGGAACACACTTAGTAAGAGCATTTCCAAATATTGTTCAAATTTTTATAATTTTGAAAAATGGAAATCTTGTAATCAATAAATTCATGAGTCAAATAAAATGTGTATACGTTTGATAGAAAGTTTTGAAAAAAGAAGAAGTAGTAGTAAAGAAGAAGTGATAAAAACTATAGTCTAGTTTTATTTTTCACAATATTAATTAAAAGTTTTCTCATTGTCGCAATATCACTTCGAGATTTCACCTAATAATGGCCAAACAAGACTCTTTCCCGGAGAAAGCGCTATATCATATTGTCATGATGCCTTCATTTTTCGAATTTTGAGCGATCGATAAAGATTACTTTTCATTAGGGGATATATATTTATGTTCCAAGATATGAATTCAAATTGCTAACCTTGCTTTCCAATAACGCCCTTCTCACTACATGTATAATAAGGTATTACCTACATCTCAGCTAAATTTCCTATACAATTTTCGACATATGTCGAAAAAAGCTAATATTTCAGAGACAAGAAATCCGACATAGTTGAAATTTTCATGTTCAGGTATGTACAATAACGATTTCACAGCTCTATGTACAAAATTTCACGTTGATCGCGAAATTCGTTCTTTAAATCAATACGATATATAAACAAGGATCTAATTTAAGGACATCACACGTTCAAACAATTGCACCAAATTGGATATAATTCTTTTTTCGTTATATTCATCACTGTCATGGGAAGGTTCAACAACAAATTATTCTCGTAAAAATCGTACAGAAGAGAAAAATAAAGGCTTTCCTTTTTTCTCCGACCGAGCGAACAATCATATTTTTGATTGAATTTGACTCTGCGAAGGATGTATTTTGGGTTGCCTGACAGAACGTGGGAAGGCGGGGCGAGCAAGAGTATAATATGACACTGCGAAAGATGTATTTTGGGTTGCCTGACAGAACGTGCGAAACCGGGGCGGGCAGCTAGTTACAAATATTTCCGTATCAATAGGTCTGACCGAGTTGAAATTTAGATTGTATATATTATGTAAAATAAACAAATATGCCAAATTTCTAGAGAATCATATCAAAGGAACTCCCTATCTACATGAACTAACCGACAAAAATTACATAATAACTCGCATCACATATATATCTATATACAGTTCTGTGGTATCTAATAGATTAGGCGCAAAATTTACGGGCACTCAAAACCCCTGACACCAAGTCAGTGATTTTCTCGAATTCTTTTCGAGCTCTCTTTCAGCCATGCGCCTATTAGAGACCACAAAACGGTATATACGTATAATCAATTCAAATAAATCATTATTGATTATAAATAAATATACAGATGATCAGTGGCGACGCCAGCTTTCAAAAACAGGGGTGGCCAAGAGGGGGTCGGATTTTTTTTGGGGGACCGAAGTCAAGCGAAATTATAGTTCTACTGATCATTAAGCCTTAGTATGTATTATTTTAGGGTCCGGGCCCCCCTGCAGATGATAAAGAATTTTTAGAGATTCACTGACGAGTATAGTATATCCAAGGTCACTTGGAAGAAGCCTGAATATATCTATTATACAAGGGTTGTCCAAGTTTCCAGAAATTCCTTTGGGGCCAGTGAATTTATTGCCTAACAATATTTTCAAACGAACCCCGGTATTTAGCGGATCGCGGTATCAACTTCAAAGGGACATCTGGCCAATCGTTTTTTTGGACTAGTTTAAGTGACTTTGGATATACTATACCTACTCTATTTTATTCTAGTTCAATATAAAACGAGTTTTCCTTTCAAATACCTCATAATTATTGACTTTCAAGATATCATAAAATATCAAAAAAATAAATATTCATAACACAAGTGCAGAAGGCATTAATATTTCACAAGATCAAAATTCAAAAGCAAGCCATGAATTGGCAAATTTTCGAATGAGCCTTCTGTACCAGTATCATACATTATTTTGTCTAATTCACTGAATTTCATTGAAGCTAATGGAATATTTCGATAAGTATTGTTTAGCAGTTTTTTTAATTGAAAAATGTTGGTTGGCAGAACATTTTTCTGTATCACAAACGTGACAGATACTAGATAAATCTGTGACAAGAGAGTTCCTTGTACCAACATATAATAATGTAATGTAACCATGAAATCTGTATTTAATTGAAATACAGATATCTACAAGATATGGCAGATAAAAAGAATTAGGGGGAATGTATTCTGATTCCTATTTGTTTCATCCCAACTCTTTTTTTATCAACTTTCAGCTTCTATAGATTAATAGTTTTGTTGTTTCTAGTTTTGAATATAGTGTTCTTTTTTCAAAGTTATATTTAGAAATAATAAAAATCTGTTCACTATATTTGGTATTTCTTTTATACAAATCTTTCCTGAAAATTACCAAACAATTTATGAATGAGTTGGGTTAGCTCTTGTAAATCGGTATTAATACGGTAGGGTTCTACTACCCAAAGTCATAAGATGTTGAAATGGTTTGATTGTGGAGAGCTACATCTTGTTGTCTATTCTTTGTTGTTCTTAATTATCACTGAATTTATACTGTTATAATATAAATTAAGTGAATAAGATCAAATATTATTACACCAAAAATATTTGTACTTCCCTCAGTTGGTATGATAGTTAAATTCGTTAAAACTATTTGATGTAATACCTATATCTAAATGCAAAATAATTTTTTTCCTATACATCAAAAAAATTCAACAATTACAGCCATTACAGGGAAAATTAAAAAGGCAACAAGTAACATATATAATCATTTATTCAATTTAACAGTTTCACTTGAAATGTATAAAAAGTAGAATATTTTCTGTATATAAAAATTCTTTCAAAAATTATGTTGTAAATGATCATCTATTATTGTATATCAAATTTGTTTTCCAAATATGGAAATCGCAACCCCTCCCCAAATATGTAATTAATTCAATTCTTTAGCTCTGTCGATTATTTGTCTAGATAAAATTATTCTCTGAATTTGAGCAGTTCCCTCATAAATTTGATAAATTTTTGCATCTCTCATCAGTTTTTCAACTGGATATTCGGTGTTAAATCCATTGCCTCCGAAAATTTGTACAGCATCTGTAGCATTCTTGTTGGCAACATCAGCAGCAAAACATTTAGCAATCGAAGCAGAATAAGTGTTCCTCTTACCTGTAAATAAATATCAATCAATATTTTTACTCAACAATGTTTCGATTTATTGAATAATATCATTTTTGTAATATTCTTTAAATTTCTAATTGATCCATCACATAAACCGAAGGACCCCACAAATTCCAAATGGAAGATGGATCTTGGCTAAATTGGCTGAAAATTTCCAAAAAGATAGTATTCAGTATGCTGATCTAAAGCTTTTATGGTCACAATCCTCCATTTTCAACCCCAGACCCCCTATAGCCCCCGAAGTATAAAGGTCTTTATACAAGATGCAGACATTGAACTTTCTAGAGGAATGGTCAAAAGGTCAAATATTCCCAATATAATACAAGCAAAAGTTGAGGCAGGTAGTATAAGTGCATTGTATTTTAATTATTCACCTATTATTTCGATTCCAAGATTTAGTACTACACGATTTGCAGTTGCACAATATACATATAATAATATATTGCTAGTGGTACATTAAGTAGAGAATCATCAGAGTATTTAATATTTTTTTGATGTCTTGCTTTCCCTAGATATCATAAGACACCAGCAACATGCGCACATGTCCCTACTGTGAGGTCTCCACTTGGGCAGATACAATAGTAGACCTAAATTATGTCGTCGTCATTATAGCCACGATTTTAGATATATTCATCATCAACTCTGTATGCTATAAATATGTTATGCTTAGTGGTATTACAAAATCTTGCTCTTGAGAATTCCGGCTCATTTACATGATTATCAAGTTGGAGTTGTTGTCGATATCTATAGAAAAGGCTATAGAATATGAAGAGCCTGCATTTATGTGCCTAATGGACCTATCATTCGAACAACGGAAATGAAAATACTCAGGCTCTTCTACGTAAATTGACTATGTGATAAAGAAGAAATAACCTAAATACAATTTAGGACAATTGAAATTTAATTCAATTCAAACTCACCGTTATCAACTTCCCAAGCAGCTTTCATCCATGCCAATCTTGCTAGTTCAACGCCAATACCCATATCAGCCAAAATGAAAGCTACAGCTTGATGATGTGATATTGGTACTCCAAAAGTTTTACGTTCATTTGCATATTTAGAAGCTTCATCTAAGCATCTTTGTGCTAAGCCTGTAGCTGCTGATGCAACCTGAAATTATTAACTTAATATTAATGTAGAATAGATAGCATTTATAAACAGATTTGTAGATATACCAATTAATTTGAATTCAATTAATATCGAATTAAGTTATCAAAATATCAACTTTTAGTTTCTTTCTATATTTTCCAGAAGTCAAAGACTAATCAACTCGATTAGAAATTGGGGTTTTTCCTTAGTTCATGATCTTCCCATAAACACCCTGTACATTTTTGGTCCAAACCACAAAAAGTCTTATAATACTACATATAGGCAGAATAGAATATGAAAAAGTTTTTTTCAAAAAAATCTTTTTCAGGAGAAATATTCAAAAAAATTCGAGTCCTCATTGCAACCATTTTTTTCATAAGAATCTCATTAACTCATGAACCGTTGAGTTTATACCCAAGTTATGGCATAATACTGAAATTACCATCTAATGATGCAATAATATACTGGGTGTGCCATTTGGAATAAGAAAGTAGTAGTCTGTTTCCAGTGTAACTGGAAGTTGTAGAGATCTGAAAATATTGTAGGGAGAAAGATCATTTTCTCAAACCCCAATATGCAAATTTTCAGCACAAAATTTTGATTCGTATTCCATAATGGTCTAGTAGGCCATTGCGGTGAATCGATGTATTTATCAAAATTTTTATTACCCTGTCCTTTTTTCTGTCGGAGAAAACTACTATGATTTTCCGCTTTTTTCGAATTTAATCTTTGTATCCTTGTGTGTTTCATCTATCGTGATTCTGTCCTTTTTGGATTTTTGCTTGTATGAGGTAGCAGGCTCATCACTCCAATTCTCCTCCTTGACACAGGTTTGAGACTGGCAACGAACAACTTAGCTACTCATTCCACAAAGCAGCACTTAGGCAAAAAAATATCAAAATGCAAGATACTTTGAAAGTATTTATATGCTTTAAAAGATCACTTGTCAAGAACAGGGTCCCAGTGCAGTACTCATTTTTTCATAGCTAATTTTATTCGTCCCTGACTTCAGGTCTTGCTAGTATGAATACTATTATTCAAATATGTGATGGGAGTATTTTTGTCTGTCAGCCATTTGATTTCTTTTATTTCGCTGAAACATCTTGCTACAAGTTATAAGGAATTGGTGAACAACTTGTCATCTAAGCAGTATTTCAATTTTAATCGACAGAACTTGAATTATTTATGAAATATGACTTTGGTGAGAGCTTTTGTAATTACACATTTTTCAACATGAATGTTCAATGGAATGAAGGATCATCAAGAATAGTACTTTGAAAATCCATTTGTTTCTAAAATTTGTATGTCAAAAAGTTCACTCCTAAAAAATAGGGTCCCTAGTGAGTTTTTCAAATTTTTTAACCACAACCAAACACCTCATAACCCTATTTTTGTTGGAAGTTATCCATTTTGCTTATCAATAGAGATTCCACCTCAAAACTGTGAAAGCAAAACATTATTTGATTGAAAATTATCTCTTTCTCCCTGTACAAAAAAATTGGACGGACTCCTCTTAATCCGCCAACAATATAACAAGAGAATAGATACTTACTGGTGGTCTAGTTTTGTCAAAGGTGCCCATAGCAATCTTGAATCCAGCACCTTCTCCAATTAGAACATTTTCCTTTGGAATTCGAACATCTTCAAATGTAATACCTCTCGTATCACTGGCCCTCTGACCCATATTTTGTTCCTTCCTTCCTGGAGTTACTCCAGGCCACTCCCTTTCTACTATGAAACCAGTAAAAGCTTTACTTGCAGGAGCTTTTGGATCTGGATTGGTACGAGCCAATACAAAATACCTGAGAAATCATTTGTAATCAATAGTTACAGATTTAAACCACAATAATCATAGAAAACTATGGGAGAGAGAATAATTGGTAAGTCAATTAATTTTAAAGATTTTATTAGTTTCAGTGAATACAGGGTGTATCAGCTTTAATCGTTAAAAATTTAATGGGATATTCTCCTTGTTTTCCTGATTCGGAAAAATGTATATTATATACCTCTATCTCGATCCCTAAGAAAGATACAGGGTGTTGAAGTTCACAAGAAAAAATCTTTGTTATGTTATAGCTTCCATAAAAAAGCTTGGATTCAAACGAAACTTTGTATGCCTACCCTACTCCCTAAGGGCCATTTTATGAAGATATTTTCGATTTTGGGGGACACCAGATATGCTGTGATATCATATTTAGTTTTCGTTATCTTTTGATTTTTAATAGATTTCCTATTTAATTTGTAGCCAATTTCTAGTCAGCACGTCTTTCAAAAATCTAATTTACTCTGAAACAGAAACTTTGAATTTTGTTTCAGTAAAAATTTCACTCAAAATCAAACCAGCAATTCGAAATAGCCTTATTTATTCCTTAAAAATAACAGTGACAAACTTTTTTCTTCGAAATAATTGAGATGTGACCGAATTGCACGCCACTAGTGTTCCCTCAAAATCGAATGTATCTTCATAAAATGGCCCTTAGGGAGTAGGGTAGGCATACAAAGTTTCGTTTGAATCCAAGCTTTTTTATGGAAGCTATAACATAACAAAGATTTTTTCTTGTGAACTTCAACACCCTGTATCTTTCTTAGGGATCGAGATAGAGGTATATAATATACATTTTTCCAAATGAGGACAACAAGGAGAATATCCCATTAAATTTTTAAAGATTAAAACTGATACACCTTGTATAGAGGTCTCTATAAAAGAGATATAAAAAGGCTTTTAATCTCAGTGATATATATTATCTTAGATAACTATTCTTGTCTTTGATCATCTCGCCATTGAATAAAGTATAAATAAATATCTCACCAGTTTGCAACACCTCCATTTGTAATCCACATTTTTTGTCCATTAAGAATGTATTCATCACCCTTCTTTTCAGCTTTTGTTTTGATACCTGCCACATCTGATCCAGCAACTGGTTCAGTTACACAATAAGCCTGTAAAAAGTAAACTTAGAAGTCTAACTTGAAAATCCAATGAAACATTTTGAATAATAAATAAAAAATATTGGACACGATTTTATTCTATTGTTTAATTTGTAACAACGCCGACGTTTCGAAACAGTTCTTTCTTTTTCAAGGCTAGTTACGACAAACAATATCATACGCTTATTAAAATCATTAAGACAATTTTCAAGGAATCAAAATTCTTTCACAGGGCAGATAATCAACATAAAAAAAAATGTTAAAATCAACATAAACATTTTTTTTATGTTGATTATCTGCGGTGTGAAAGAATTTTGATTCCTTGAAAATTGTCTTAATGATTTTAATAAGCGTATGATATTGTTTGTCGTAACTAGCCTTGAAAAACAAACGAACTGTTTCGAAACGTCGGCGTTGTTACAAATTAAACAACAGAATAAAATCGTGTCCAATATTCCCAATATTTTTTATTTATCAAACAACAATGGATGATAACCAAGTAATAATTTTGAATAATATATATTTTTGAGAACCGAAACTAATTAATAAAACACTTTCCAAGAATCTTGATTCATTTCACTTTTGTACAATAAGTTTCTATATGATTGACAAAACTCACAGCAAGAAGAGGTTCCTCCAGTAGGCGCCCAAGATATTTTTTCTGTTGCTCTTTGTTACCACCAATAATAACAGGTGTTTGCTGTAAATAACATTTATATCACTCTCAAATTCATTGAAATTTAATGGAATAAAATAAATAATATAGTTATAACCTTCAGGATATTGCTGAACAGAGATTAATCAAAAATTGAAATAATAAACATAACAAATTTCTAACTAAGTTTGAAAAAAAGACAGTTCTTTACTTATAACTATAGTATTTTCATTGTTTGAATTTTTAGGTATTGAAATCTTGATAATGTAAAGTTTTGAATTAGGTAAGTGTTTCCTGCCAAAATTATCCAGTGGCGTAGATATAAGGGTGCGATGAGCCTCTTCTTTTTGAAAATCTACACCACTGTCTTTTTCTTGAAAAAATTGTTTCATTTCTGAAATCAAGAGAGCTTCATTGAAAAAAAAGGTCTCTTCAAATTTTTCATAGAATGTACCATATTCGAAAAAATCGAGTATGAAGCAAACACTATCCACAAAAATCTACAAAAATAAATATTTCAAATTTTTCCATAAGTGATCAACGAAAGTACAAAAAAATGTAGTATATCATAAAGCTTTCAGGAGGCATTTAATTCGATTATTTTGAAAAAGGTACAATCTATGAAAAAAATTCAAGAAACCTGTTGATTTCAGAAATGAAACAATTTTTTCGAAAAAAGACTGGTGAGATTTTCAATAAGAAAAGTATCTTGGCAACCCTATATCTACTCCACTGGATAATTTTGACAGGAGACACTTACCTTATTCGAAGCATTACATTATCAAGACTCAAATACCTAAAAATTATAATGAATGTAATAATACTAGTTATAAGTAAAAAACTGGCTTTTCAAATTTTAACACCCTGAATCTCGAAAACGAATCTTGTTAGGATATATGTTCATAGGGAATTTTTTTCCTAAAAAGAGATGTTCCATTTGACGCCAAAGTGTGTACACTAAAATCTGGACTACCCTGTATACTTAATACATATTTAAACTTCTAATGAACCAGGCGGGGAACTGGGGGAACGTTCCCCCCCCAAATTGCCCGGGCACCTCTTAAATTTTGCTGACCCTCCTAGAATTTGACATACTAAGGCTCAAATAATTAATATTTTTCTATGAATACAGTTCTTATACTTTTGCAATGGTGTTTTACCATTCTCCAAAATTCCAGTATCTTTTAGCTTTTGAGTATCTTAAAGTTCCCCCCCCAAAGTGGGGCCTGGATCCGCGCCTGTAATGAACAATATTCAAATAGTTGCAAATAACTAAGATAACAAAAAAGAAAGCTAGAAATTCTTCACTTAAGGATACAGTATAAGAAGAAGTTTGTTTCTGAAAAATGTTTTACTCAATTCAAAATTAAATCTCAACAAAATAAAAAGCATTACCCCTAATCCTGTCGCTTCTAATGCTGTAGCTATACCTGTGCAACCATAACCAAGTTCCTCAGCTACTAAACATCCAGTAAACACACTATTACCCATTCCTCCTGTGAATCAAATGAACTAAATTAAATGAATTCATACAATGAGAAAAAATCAGCTTGTTTAAACATACTGCCTTCAATTCCTTCACAATACACATTCGTTATTGAAATGAAATGAACATATTTTTCTATGTAGAAACACCTCAATTCAAACTCAACTTACCGATATCTTCCGGTATGTGACCATTAATAAGTCCCAAATCCCAAGCTTTCTTGACAATTTGATGAGGGTACTCTCCAGTTTTATCATGTTGAGCAGCAATTGGTAAAATTTCTTCCCGAGCAAATTTTCTCGCAACATCTTGAATTTCTTTTTGAGTATCACTCAAAGCTGGAATATATAATTACATAGGAGTGATTGTTGAATTAATTATTAATTGAAAGTCACATGTATCTTGATTTAGATTATTACTTCAAACATAGCCTTCTAAGCAATTAAAATCATTTTCAGAAAATGTTTTTCAATGAACATAATTTCTAATTAAACAAACAAATAAATTAGCTCTCCTCAATACTATTCAAATAAAATTGTGGAAGTAACTTCCTTTATTACTTTACATTAACTATAAAGAAAATTACGGTATACTTATGTAGGTGCAAGGAAAATTGCATTGAGAAAATCAAAATTTCATGTTTCTAATAATAAATAATACTCACCAAATGAATATCCACTTGAATTATTCAATTTGGAGGACAGAAATAATCTCCTTTGCTTTGAACAAAGTAAATTTCTTGAGAGCTGTAAGAAATAATTTTTTATTATTTTCAAAACTATTAGTTACAACAAGAACTACCTTCTGAAGAGTGGCCATTTTTCGTGAAAATTTGAAAGATATACTCTTACTTGAGTTGCCAGACAAAAAATGATTCTAATTAAAACAACTCAGAAGTTCTGAACTTTGGAGTAACCTTCTATTTGGACTCTCACTCCTCAATCCTTATGATTTAATTTTTTTGAGATTAATTTTAAGATTATATTCATAAAAATAGCGTTATCTCTTAGAACATATTCTCATCTCTTTTATTCTATGATATTTGATGAAATTACTCAAATAATATCTAAATTTAATTTTTATGGATAATCATGTGCTTCATCCACATTGGAAATAAAACAGTTATTATTTTTAATTATAATTATGGATATATGTTATAAATATACATGTATGTGATTCTTCATTCAATGGAAGTGAGGATATTTTAATTTTTATTAATAATTTTAGTTTTAATTAATAATAATAACATTTATTATGATATATAATTCGGTTAAACGAGTTATTTAAATTAAAAATCTAAATTATGGATGAATCATAAAATGTTCTGGAGCTAAACCACAGAATAGAGAGGTATTACCACAGACTAGTAATCTGTGGTATTACACACAGAACACTAAATATATAGAAGCGCATAGACCTAATGGAGAGTTATTGCAACGCACAAATAAGCGATCTTTTATTACAGGATCTCTTATTTTGACATGTACGCATGCGCATAGAGTCAGATATTAAGGATTGTCTAAATCTAAAATACAGGCTAAGATGTCTAAAAACAGAGAGTTATTGCAACGCACAAATAAGCGATCTTTTATTAAAGGATCCTCTATCGTGGACGTTAAAAGTGAACTATTGCAAGGTGCTTTTAACGAAAGTCAGTAAAGTGACAGATCTTTAAATTTGACATATTTATATTTTGTCACCTTTATTTTGTATTCTGATAAATAAAATAATTCATTTGGTAAAAGTTCAAAATCGAAAATGAAAGAACAAATAGCGTTAGCAATTTTAGCTGGGACCATTATTGAGGAATTGATTTTTCATAATAGATACAGTTGGTGTAGAAAATATATCAAAACCAATTCAAACAAATCGACTAGTTGACTTGGAAAATTTTTACTACAAGTATCGCAATCATTATCGAAGTTTATTTTTATAACTGCAATCTTCATTGTGGAAAATCATGGACACTTCTAAGATAATTTGAATGCACTTAAGTGGCTTTATAGAAATAGTTATCAGCTATATGTACAGGTAAGCTATTAGCTGAATTAAACTTAAATTATTATATATTATATTACCTTAATTCGTTTTTAGTCTACCAATTCGTAATATGGAAGGAGCTGTACCAAACTACTGGGGTTTTATCGATGAAACTATTAGAGAAATTTGTTGACGAAGTATCATCAAGTTTGAATGGAAGTCAATCAAGTATTTCTTTTTATTTGAAACCACCAGTATTGGAAGATTATTTTGTTTAACAGAATTATGTTATGTATTTTTGTACTTTTTCCTACAATAATTTTGAAAAAAGTGTACTTAACGTATAATTTTATAATAGCATTACTGATAATTAATTTGGTTCTGCATTGTTATTTGCTTTTTTTATGCTATGTTGATTCAATATATAAAAAAGTACTTAAGTAACAAATTTATTATTTTTCTTCCAAAACAATCCCATTGGTGTGTCCATATTACAGAATGAATTATTTATATTCAATATAAAAAAAATAATATTCAGTATGCAGTAGCATTCTTTAACCATAGTATAAGGAATGCGCTCAACATCAACAAAATCAAAAAAAGCACTACACTGGCTTACTATCCTTTCCTTATACACTATGCTTTAACAATACTACATTACACATAGGTATAGGAAAATTCTTATTTCTAATAAAATTCAGGATTTATCAGTATTATTTTTAATTCTTTTAGTAGGTTCAAATTAAATATGTTTCGTTGAGAATCGTATAAGTTCTTGAAAAATTCGTTATTGAGAGCACATTTTTTTTCTCGAATGAAATGGTTCCCACAGATGCCCAAAATCAAGAAATGAAATGCAAATTTCTCAAAAAGTTTACTTCATTACTTTGTTTACCTAAACAGCTACAAATATTTATAGGTTAGTTCTTGTTGAATAACGACGGCAAATATTCGACATAAACAGATATCTGTCAAAATAAAGGATCCTTAAATAAAAGTTGGTCGCCTGTATTTAAATAAAGTAAGGGAGGCCTGTATTTAGATTTAAACAATCCTTAAGAGTCCGTTCACGCGGCGCAAATTCAGGCGTTTTCTTAACTAATTCGGTCTTGATTTTCTCAGGAACGGTAAACGCTATCGAGATGATTCAAAACAATATTGGAAGGTCTTAATCCCTTGTATGTTCGTTAGGTAATAATTTCACTTTAAGTTGCAAATTAATTGTTTTATTGAAGTAGAAAGTACGATTTTCAATACCAATTTTGAATGATTTATTGTCGCTTCAGTTGACCTAAATTCGAAAATCTAATACAAATTGGTCATAGCCTATTTCTTCTTCTTTCCAATGATACCAATTAGAAATATATTACATCATAGTTACTCAAAATTCTCTGAGACGTTGTAAATCTATTTCGAGTGCCAGAATTGTGAACTAAAAATCGTTGCTCCTCCCTGAGGGGCGTGGCTTGTAGCTATCAGGACCGTCTCTTAGGAAATATATTCTTGAAAACCTGAATTATTTGTCGCGAACAAAAAAAAATATTTTGTCGTTTAAAAAAAGCCATACGACCGATTTTCATGTTACTTTTTCGAATGAAAAAATTTATTCCTCGTGGAAGATTTTAGATCCAATAGTCAACTTATTACTTCGGACCGAAGGTTTCGTAAGTTTGAGAAAAAGGAAATGTTTGTTATTGAAGGAAAGCGATCTGGATTTAATGATGTCAGGCAAATAATCTTGTGTTTACCATATTTCATATAATACAGAATTGAGGTAGTTTTGAACCTCTCTCAGATTAGGTATTGTACTTTGAAAGTAAACAAGAAGTGATTTCGTGTAAATTTATTTGATTTATATCAAGATTTTATTGACCCATTAGATAAACATCAGTTGTAAATAAGGGTTATTCGGTACTCTTTTGTGTACGTATTATTTCAATGCTAGACAATTTGACAGTTTCTAGGTCGGTTCAGCATTGCATAGGTACCTGAAAGAATTCAATTTCGAAGTAAATAAACATCAGTTGTAAATAAAGGTTATTCGGTACTCGGTATTATTTCATTGCTGGACAATTTGACAATTTCTAGGTAGGTTCAGCATTGCATAGGTACCTGAAAGAAGGCCATTTCGGAGTAAAGATTGGTCTATTGTTGTACCGATACATATATTTCTACTTACTCAATGATTTTATGTAGAAATGAAGAATATCAACTATACCTGACATTAAAATAACGCATTTTCAAACTGAAATTTCGAGAATGGTACCTATTTTCAATTTGGGGTTGAGCTATTACTAGAAGTTTTCATATCTATTTGGCCTGTGCAGTTCTTCTTATAATTTTGTTAATGTGTATTGAATCGAACCTTTTTCGCTGGGAAATATCTTTGGATGAATTCCGAATTGTTTATATTCTGCAATTCATAGATTATCTGAAAAAACTTTCTAATCACTCCGTTTTTTTTTAATCAAATTTATCTAATATGCGTTTGGTGAAGGAAATGAAAATTGGGTTTCAGTCGAAATTAGTTTTTATACGTGATATGTGTAAAATTTCGAAAACAATATTTACTTGTCCAGAACATCCAGAAATACTTGATATAAGCACATCCGCCTTCAGTAGTGTCATGAATCCTGGTGATGGTTATGCACAGCTGAAGAAAATAGAAATGATATGAATTTCCCTTGTTTTTCATTTTCACTGTAATAAAGAAAGAAGAAGAAAGAAAGTTCATTCAGAAGTAGGTAACAGAAAATCATTCAAAATTTTTTACAATGATCATAACTATAATAATTTCAAAATAAAAGAGTACACAATGAAGTATGTAATGCCTGGGAACAGATAGCGTTGAAATCCATGGAAGAAGCCGTAGCAGAAGAAGTGAAATAAGCGATCGAATGTGGAAGTATCGACATAAATGGTACACCTTCAATAACGGTATTTTGTGATGGTAGTTGGGCTAAACGATCTTATCGAAACTGGGGAAATTATAATTAACTCCCGGAGTTCCTACAATTGTTGGGATGCAAACTGGAAAAATTTTATACTTGGGTGTGAAAATAGTAATTTACGTAACAAGTCCGGAAAATAGGGTTTTTTTGGACGAATAGACAAAATTCCAGGACGAGCGTAAGCGAGTCCTGGAAGTCTGTGAGTCCAAAAAAACCATTTTCGGGCGTGTTGCGTACAATATTTTTTCGGCAACCATGTAAAATAACACTATCGCTGCTGCTTTCCATATTTTATTGCGATTGCGATCAAAAAACATGCAAATTTTTGACAACTAATTTCATATGAACTGTCAGCCGTTATCTCGGTTGCTATGGATTCTATGATTCTTTTCCGGCCTAGTCCGGGAAGTACGTACTTTCCGGACTAGGCCAGGAAATGCTACTTTCTCAGAGAAAAAGCGTCCGGGAAGTGAGCACTTCTCGGACGGTTTCCGAAAAAAAGTATTGCATAATATGTCAAAGAGTTCAAACTAACAATGACACACCAACAGAGCATACATGCTATAAAAATTGGAATTCATCTTCGACCGCCATGGCAGCTGAAGGATTTTGTTTTTTATTTGTGTAAAATGCCTCCTATGTCAAGTTATTGCTCAACAGTTGAAAGCATTTTATATAAACATTTTTCTGCAAAAGCTATAGATTGGGGAAAAATAATGAAGATCGAGCGAAGCGTCTATTAGAGAATGAATTGTGCTCGAAGATCACAAACAGTGGCCTTTTTATTAATAAAAAAAAGTCTAGGTCCTTCTCGAGATGGCATTTTTGAAAAAAGTAATCATTCAATTAAAATCGAATGCCCTTTTTCAGCAAGAAAAAATATGATAAAAGATGCTATTAAAAGGAAACAAATCACATATTTGGAAAAAATGATGATCAGGAATATCGATTGAAACAAAGTCAGAATTATTATTTTCAAGTTCAGGGACAATTAAATATAGCTGAAAGAGAAAAATGCTTTTGTCGTGTAAACTTTGAAGGACACTTTATTCATCGAAGTCAACATCGATGAAGAGTTTTTCGAAGGAAAATTTCATTAGAACTGTGTTTTACCTGTAATAATTGACCTAAGACATAGAGGCTTAAAAATATGGATCCTCAATACAAACTAGATCTTCAGGATGAGAAAAATTGAAGAAAACAGAAGGCAATTAGAAATATATCATTATGAACCAAGCTGATTTTTTTTTAATTATAACAAAGTACTATTCCTGTAGATATTTATAGAATGAGTTCATCAAAATTCTCAATGAAACTTTTTTATTTCGGATTAGATATTCAAAATTCATTCCATTTAATTCATAAGGGTTTTTAACAATTCAAAAAATGAGGATAATGGTATATCAAAGCGTATTTGAATTCTCAATTCGATATCAAGTAATTATGGAAAGTAGAGTCTTTTTCAAAACCTAAAAGACAGTTCTTGTTTCTAAACTCTGTTCTTATTAACCGTCTTTACAACCATAATCGTAGGTGACCATTTGACAATCATTTCATTTCATCAAAATGTCGAAAATGCGGCTGCATATTCCGACACGCACTAGTAGAACTCGAGAAAGAAACGAGATCATCCCAATGCGTTACAAATTCATTCAAATTGGGCTGAGGGCCTAATACGTTCTCTATATTTTTACTACGATAGACCACGCCCACCCGCTCTTGCCCCTTCACGTTGCGACCCCTGTGCTTCCCAAGCAGTGTGGTGTAAACAGACTCTTAATATCTGACTCAATGCGCATGAGTACATGTCAAAATAAGAGATCCTGTAATAAAAGATCGCTTATTTGTGCGTTGCAATAACTCTCTAACATGGTGAATGCACTCGTCAATTTTTGAATGGAATGACATTCGACCAAATTGAAAATATTAGTTTTAGTTCGTGGCGGCGCCGCAATGTCATACTTGTCATTTCCGTTGATTTTGATTGGATACATTAATTAAAACCCTAACCCGATACTGACCAATCAAAAGCGACGTGTAACCGAGTATGATCGTGCAAAGTCGTGAAACAAAACACGAAACGTTCACTTCACTGGAATGAATTCAAATATTTGTAATAGAGAGAGTTTATTGGTATTTCAATTACAAGAATTACTTCCATAGATCATTTCTATAATGAAAGATATACATATAGGTATATAATGGCACAATTGAATAGGGAAGATGGGGTGAGTGATACCTCATTTGATAGGTATTTTTATACTGATTCCACCACAGTAATTGTTTTTTCATTTCATGCATTAGTTCTCGAAATATTCTTAACTAAGTATTTGAAAATGAAGTGGTGTTTTCATGGCACTTGTAGTGTTTTGTGAAAAATCGACATTTTGAGCTTCAAAACAACCATGACTGTGGCTTCCTTCCTAACTAACTAACGCATGAATATTTCGACAACTAATGCATAAAATGAAAAAACAATTATTGTGCTGAAATCAGTATAAAAATACCTTTAAATTGAGGTATCACTCACCCCATCTTCCCTATTCAAAAATGGGGGGTGGGGGTTGAAGCGCTATGCGTCTGTAACCTACATCTTAAGTTGTCCCCCTCGAAACAGAAATCGACCTGTCCGAGTATTTCTATCGAAGAACTTTATTTCGTCTGTTTCGTTTTCAAATGGCCACCCTGTGTATTTGAAATCCAAATGATACTTTTCGGTGTTTGGCTAATACTAATATGTTATGTTCAGAAAATTGGTTCAATGGTATCGCTAAAAAATTATTAACAATTAAATTCAATTTATTTACAGATAATATACATTTTCAAATATAATAAACAACTCAGATACATTAAATTTTCCATATATCTTACACTATGCACTTTGGTGAAAACACCTGTGTGTGCAATTTCATCAGAAATATACAATAAATCAAAAGAAAAAAAAGGTATTGTTGACATGGTGTTACAAAACAAAAACAATGACATAAGCCACAGCTGTGGAAAATAACCCCAAAAAATCCTCACAATAACACATGAATTTGAATGCTCCCAAAAAAAATCTACAAACAATCTTGATTAACTCGTCTGGTGAAAAGATATTTGAAACCAGATGAATGTGTGACTTGCCACAACTGTTTTATTCCATTTATGGTGATGAGCCAACATTTTAGGCATTTAATTATTGATGTAACATCTTTACCTTGAGTATTAAATACCTATATAGATTTGATAAATACCATAATTTCATTAAGGTATTCAATTTGATGATCTTTCAGGAGTAACACCCAATTTATTGGCCAATTCAATAAAATTACTTACCCTGTCATTCACAGTACCATCCACAATTAAACCAACTTCTTCCAATTTTTCAATAGGAAAAAATGGTTGGAACTGCTTCAGGAAGAAGACGTTTTTTCAAGAAATTAGTATACATGTTGTCCTCGAAATGTGCAGCACATATCCTATATCCTTTCAACTGGACAGAAGATTTTTCAAAGAGATCCTCCCGGGAACAAATGGTTAACCATTGATTAATTCTGGAAAAATAATAGTAATAAGATTTCGAAATCGACCCTAACATGAAAAACCTTCCTACCTTTCAGTTTCCTTTGGTAAATTGAAGAATGACAATTAACCGTCTCTCGTGCGATTCAGACATCCACGTACCAAACAATAAAATCCACCTTTTTTATTTCCACTCATTGTAAAAAGTTTTTGAAACGAATCAAAGAACACAACCGAACAGTACTTGTGTCAAACGGGCAATGAACTCGAACACCGAAACACGTGGAAAGATGTAAACATAAACAAACTACTAAAAATATGGCGGTTGGGTACCATGAAAAAGAGTGTCGCTTCTGTAATACCTCTCTATTCTGTGGCTAAACAAAACAGATAGAAAAATAAAATGTATGATTGACTTATTGTTCAAGGAGAACAAAATATAGAAAAAGAAAATAATCTATGATTGAGTCTATTCATAGAGAAGAGTTACAACCACAGAACACTAAATATATACAACTCAGTGGTAAAATAAATAATCGTGATTGAGGCGCTCTTATGGGCAGGGTATGGAACTAATGATGCTGATTCTGCGCATTTGGTGTCTTAAATTATAATTCGAAACAATTTCCCAATTTGAATGAAAACCTATACTGAAGAAACTGTAATTTCAGTTCATAGAACCATATATTATCTGAAAAAACTCAAAAAATTGGATATTTTTCATGAGCTCAAGTTGAAGAAAACATTGGCAACACTGGTCGTCAGTCTTCTCCTTTCTTTTGTTCAAGTAGAACAAAAGACAGAAAAAGAAGAAAAGTTATATTCAGTTACAATTTGATGGTTGAAGATAAATGAGGTTATAATCATCAACAGAAACAAAATATAAGAAGCATGGTTTATTGAATAGCGATTATTCAAATATACAAGTGCAGTTTATTGTATCGTTCCAGTGACACCAGTGAGTCTTCGTTTCTAGTTTCAGTTTACATTTATTGTATCAGGTAATAACACATTTATTTCGTAAATAACCTCTTATTTATAACATTTAAGGTTAAGTTATACTTAACCGTCTTAACCTTAAATGAATATATTTATTTTAGCTATTTATGTAAGTTAGATACATTATATTTATATTTATCTGTTTGTTTTCTAGCAGTTAAAATGTCTTTCCGAGGAAGAGGTGGCGGCGGTTTTCGTGGGGGTCGTGGTGGACGTGGAGGAGGCGGAGGTGGACGTGACAGATTTCCACAAGGTCCGCCAGAAAGAGTTGTTCCATTTGGATACCTCGATTACACGTGTCAAGATGACTTGGTCGTTAAATCCGAAATAAAGGATATACCATTTTTCAATGCTCCCATTTATTTAGAAAATATGGAACAAATAGGAAAAATCGACGAAATATTTGGAAACACAGAAGATTATTCTGTTACAATACGATTATCAGATAATATATATAGCTCCAGTTTCGAGAAAAATCAGAAGGTAAGGAATTTGTTGTTGTATTGACTTTTAACTTATCATTGGTAAAACAAGAATTCAGTTACAACTTTGAAATTTTATCAATTAAGGACTAGACAGAATGGAAAATTACATTATAGATTCCGTCTTTTTGGAATTCGTATTATCTCTATTGTGAAGATGAACATTTTTGAATATCAATAACAGTGAACAGTTCATAAAACATAGAATTCAATACTGCAGAACATTTAATTTTCTGATTAATTTACTCCAAGTTGTTCCATAACAGATAGTATAATAAATGTAGCAAGTAGAATGAATGGGTGCAATTTTCATGTTAGCTCACTCATTCCAGAGAAACAACAGGCTAATAATTCATAATTTTGATAATAGAATTAGAATTTATTAATTTTGTGGTGAAAAGTAGGAACTTGAAGTCCTTAAATGTTGCTTATTACCAGTTTTTCAAACCAACCTAATTCGTCGATAAAAATCGTTAATGATTGTTAATGCAATGATTTTTATTGTTTATATATTGAACATTTTTCATAATTGAATTGGCTGGTTGTATTTATCAAATTTTGAATTGAGAGTGGTTGAATGATTGGGTTAAATTTGCTGATGAAGAATTGGAGATGAAAATCAAGTAGTCCAGTGTACACAATAACTGTCAAACAAAATATTCTAGAGACTTGTAGTTTTCGGATCAGAATACCTCGATTAGATTAAGACTTCAGATTTATAGTTAGAAAACTGAATGAATTGAATGGTATGTAACTTTTTGCTTCAATATAATGTTCCTCCCTTTTAGTTCGTGGTCAAGAGTGCTGTGGATAAATTAGAGTGGATTTTCTGTGATTACAAGTAACGCTTAGCTTGTACCATATATGGTTCCCAGATTCGAATTATTTGAACACATGTTAGTGACTCATACAAGCTATGTGCTACTTGTAATCGCATAAAATCCACTCTAACTTCTCCGCAGCACTCTTGACCACGAATTGAAATGAACGCTCGTTACTTATTGAAGCAAAAAGATATATACCAAATTTTGTAAAACAATTAAATACATATGAATTTGTACGAGCGCCCTTTATTGCCTTGGTATAGAAAGAGGGAAGAGGCCATTTTTACACTCCAGACAATCTTGATAAAATATGTATTATTATTTATATTAGTTTGGTTTTGTGTAATTTAATTAGTGCTTTGATATTAATGTTTTTTCTTTGCAGTTATTCATTGATCCTGCCAAACTTCTTCCACTTCAAAGGTTCCTTCCAAAACCCCCAGGTGCACCAACTGTCAAAAGATTAGGTGGTGGTCGAGGCGGATTTGGAGGTAGAGGAGGCTCTGGGGGAAGAGGAGGCAGAGGAGGTTTTGGTGGCGGAGGCAGAGGAGGTTTTGGTGGCGGAGGAAGAGGAGGAGGAGGAAGAGGCGGTTTTGGTGGCGGAGGAAGAGGAGGATTTGGCGGCGGAAGAGGAGGTGGTGGTAGAGGAGGTTTCGGAGGTGGTAATAGAGGTTTTGGAGGAGGCGGTAGAGGAAATTTTGGTGGTGGCAGCAATTGGAACAGCTCAGGAGGAGTCAAGAGGAAATTCAATGAATAATTCAAATTGTTTTGAAAATTAGGTGTACAGATTTTTACTTTTAGTTTTAATGATTTCCATGAATACTGACAATATCTTTTTTTATTCCAAATCATTTTATTCTACCAAATGTTGAGTGATATGAAAGTTCTAAACAATTAAATATCTATAATTTATATGGAAGAGATCAAAATAAATAATTGACTTCAATTTCAAAATATTTTATTTGACATTCTTTTTTCCTAATTCCCTTAATTTGGTTCATAAACCTGCAAAATGATAGAAACAAAAGAAATTTTTTAACACTATCATCAAAACCCTAGTGTTTGAAGGAAGTGATTGACGCCATGTTTTATCTTTTTATGATAAAGAGTTCGGAATTTGGACTTCATGCCATCAAAAAAATTATCTAGTGATCAGTTTTGTTCCTGAAATAACGATGGAAAAAAACCTATACGCCTATGTTTGACAAAAATTGATTCACTTCAGCACTAGTTTTCATGAAATGATTTTTTTTTCAAATATTAAAGAAAACTTCCAGTATTAACGTGGGTGAAAGTTCCTAAAATATCATTTTAAGGATAAGTGTTAACATTGAAAAAACTTCAATTAATGTCATATTGTGTTCTTCAAATAGAAACAGCTGTCGAAATGGAAAGCATTTACTTTTTGAGTGCCCTTCCTCCTAACCGATCTTTCAATTAATTCATCCCTACGTTTAAGCCAGAAATAGTCTGAAACGAGTGAATTTTTCAAGATCCTTCAATAAATGATTCATCATCTGCCAACTGCGTAAAAAACTTAGACCCTTGAGAATCAAATCAATATGTAACCTACAGCCGGTTTCTATTACCCATGAATCTGATATAAACATAAATAGATAAAAATATGATGTTTATATATAGTATTTCGAAACCCAAGCATGTATCCATTTTCGCAAACGGCGCGAATGAATATCTGAAGATCATGGATGAATCTACAAGTAATCGAATAAATTTGATTACTCGGGATAGATGGGTTTTAGAAAACGGCAGCTAGTCTTTAGTAAACAAATTTTATTCAGTACTATGTAACATCAGTAACCGATCAAATTAAAAAACATCTAATAGTGAAATTAAGAATTATTAACATTGTCCTAAACTATTTATGGTTTATTGTACAATTCTTTTTGCTAGAAGGAGCAACGATTTTTATACAGGGTGTTCATTGGGAAACGGAAATACTTCACAGATGCATAGGTGGCACCAAGGCGGTTCTGGAGATACCCCATTTATGGGTCTCACTGTCTTCGTAGTCGAGATACAGGGTGTTTTATGAATTTTGCCAGTTTAAATTCATAAAACACCCTGTATCTCTGCTACGGATTCAAACGATTCATAATTTTTTGTTAACCCGGACCTGGATTTTCCAGGACGTAATTTCATGATACGTTTGGGCTCTCAATTAGGAACATATTTGCCAAATATGAAGAAAATATACTGGGTGCTTCGTTTGATATGGCCTCAGAAAGAATTCTATCTAATTATTTTGTTATTATGTTTTTTTGTTCATAATTGTTTCAAAATATACGATATCAACCTAATGCAACTCAATTCTCAATAAATAGAAACTGAAATAGTAAACAGCTATAAAAAGGAAAACCAATGTAAAAATGAATTACAAAGAAATGTTGAAATAATTATGGATTCAATATTTTTGATAATTCATTGTTAAAAGTCACTTCAAACCACTTTCTGGTATACAAGATCTCAAAAACTTCACTTCAGATTTTCAAAATTCCGATGTACAGGGTGTTGTTTCGAGGATTCAAACGATTCATAATTTTTTGTTAACCCGGACCTGGATTTTCAAGGCGGTTATTGCATGATACGTTTGGGCTCTCAATTAGGAATATATTTGGCAAATATGAAGAAAATATACCGGGTGGTTCGTTTGATATGGCATCAGAAAGAAACGGGCAAAATTCATAAAACACCCTGTATCTCGGCTACGAAGACAGTAAGACCCAATAAATGGGGTATCTCCAGAACCGCCTTGGTGCCACCTATGAAGTATTTCCGTTTCCCAATGAAACACCCTGTATAGTCATAGAAATTACAGTGAAATTCTTTTTGTGATAATTTTATATTATCATCTGAAATATTTCGACAAACTAATTTCGAAATTTTTGCCCTCAGCCCAACCAGTTGTTTTATTTCAATTTTGTTAGAGGACCGAAAGAGAAATTTGGGTGGCCATAATGAAGGAACCGTTTGATATTTTTCGATTCTGTTTTCATATTCATGTTAGATATGAAAAAAGTATAATTGAGAAAAATTTCGTCAATTTCAGGTGAAATTTTTATTTCGCTATAGGCATGTAAAAAAAAATTTTATTCGATTTATGAAGAAATTTTTTCACAAAAATTCTTAGACAACTAAGTTCATTCAGAAAATGAATTTCAATTTGCCAACCGAGAAAAAATCTCGAACGATGCAGATTTTCGCGATTTTTATGATCAAATTTTGTAACTTCAAAGGTTATACACAAGCACAACTGACCACACTCGCAATAGAAAATAGCTCAGAAAAGACGTTGCACACCCTGTATCCATAGACATAATAACATTGATCCTTGAAAATCCACATATGTGTTACAATTTCTGTGGAATTCATTTGAAGACTTATCATCTTATAGAATTTGATCCATAAGCCTAACAATGAAAGGATTAAATTAAAATTTGCTGCCAAAGAATGTGGTAATATGCTTCCTCATACTTTGCTGCTGAAAAATCGCTCCCCTTCCCCACACTATTATTATCAGTGTTATAAAATTATTATCTCCAGCAAAGTTAGAATTAACGTATGCATAACTTACATTAGAAAGAGTTATTGGTTCCTATGAAGCTATTAATATCCCAACCCGAATAACCATATCAAATCTCATCGAAATCGGTCAAGTAGAACCCAAAAGAGCAAGGTAATTGAATTTATCCAATGATTGAGGTCCGGATAATCACATTTGCTCATGGAAAAGGCTGAAAAGCTCCAATTTCCCTCACAATCCAATCTGAATATCCAAATTAAATTTAATCAAAATCAGACAACATAGAAGATTGCAAACCAAAAAAGATGTGGGAAGACCAAGGAAAAGGTGCTCGGAAAGCTAAAGCTCCACTTCAACAGAGATACCGTGAAGAAGAACAGGTTATGATCTTAATGAAAGAGGAAGAAGATTTTTTCAAAAATTTGCAGACACATAGATTTACACGAAACCAAAGTTGTTGCAGAATGTTTTGGAATGTATTTTGCAAGCGAAAATGTTGAAATCAGAGGCCAAAAATATTTTGTTTCCCCAAAATGGACTACAAATCTTCTTCTACCTTCAGTAGAGTTGGGAGCAAAATAAGTATCTAAAAGGGAAAAAAATTTAAAAATTTGTATCTGTATTTATATGTATATTTGAAAATGAAACAAAAAAAAATTAATAGTTATGAACTCTGTAGCTTCATGTTTTATAGCTGATTCGAGGATTGAATACATTTTCAAAATAAGGACACCTAGTCTTGATAGTATTCAAGAGGTTAAAAAATGAATAAATCGATATGTATAAACTTTGATGTAATTTTTGACAATTTTCATATATTTTGTTGATTAATGATCATAGGCTACAATTAATTATTATCATTTAGGACAACTGATGATATTTACAAAACATTCATTCATTCTCATCAAATCGTGTATGTTTGGCTAAATGCTTTTCAGTTCTCTTCAATAGTTTGTCTTTTCCTCTCTGTTTCTTTTTTGATTTCTGAAATTTATTAATTCGATCAATTTCTATTTTCTTCCAATACATTTGCTCTTCTTCTCCTTGTAAAATATTCCTAAATGCTCCTATTTCTTCAGTACAGAACTTTTCAGCAGCTTCATTAGATGGAAATCTGACAAAAATTTCTTCACTTCCAGAAGAAAATGGTACATCTACATAAAGAGCATCTTTTGTGATAGCTTTAACTTCCATCTGAAAAATATAAAATTCAATAATAAACATTTTATTACTCGATTGCCTCTGTGAGATGCACATCATTGTTTTGTGTATTTTTGATCAATAAAAAAATAAATAAATAAACATATTATTCATTTTTCTATTTATTTATTCCAGGTCCTGAATAAGTAGTTTGAGTGTTTTTATTCTGAATTTGAGCTATCACTAAATTAAGATATTCTTTAAATAAACATTACGATCCATACAATGTCGCTTTATAACATAGCACATACAGCCATTGGAAGAAAGACTAACAAAATAACATAAAACTTATTCAATTGATTCATCAATAAATCTCAGAACCTGGAATCTATTTCAGCAAGATATTAAACTTGAAACCAGAAAATACCCATTGAAATCACTTGTACAAACACTAAAATTAAAATATGGTGAATAGAAAATGGAACCTGCATAATATGTTAGCGATTTTTTTTTTTTGGTATGCATATTGTTGTGAAATTATTAAGCGGATGAAGGACTTAGGGTCGATGGTCTTTTGTATGTTTATAGATGGGAAACGTAAAAACTTAAAAGGCGAATACAAAGGGCACCGAAGTGGTTCTAGATATATGTACCAAATTTATTGACTCTGGTTGTTTCTTTATTTTTGTAACTGAGTTTTTATCAATTTTACTCATTACTTCCTGGGTCATAAGAAGCGAATCACCCTGTATATTTTTTCATATTTGGCATTCATTTAATGCACAAATTAATAACTCAATAGCCACAAGGAAATCCAGGTCCGAGTTAACAAAAAATTACAAAACGATTGCATCCTTTATATCGGAATTTTGAAAATCCATTTGCATATTTGGAAAGAGCACAAAAACTAAACTGAAATGTGGGCCTCACTATTTACAATAAATACTTCATAAATTATAACTCAAAAGTGGAATTTTTAAAAACGAATATACCAAAAAGTGTTCATAAAAGTGACATCGAATAATAAACTATTGGGACTATTGAATTGTTAGTTTGTCTTGCTATATTTGAGTTTCAATCATAAATATCATCTGAATCTGAGACGATCTCATGTTCAGAGAGACATTTTCTATAATTTGCTGATTGAACTCGTCTCAGGTTCAGAGTGTTTGCGATCGTTTCAAAGAATGTCCTTTTTATAACCAATTATACGGGGTGACTATGGTGACTTAAGGGACAACGGATCATTGGGGATAGAGGACACGTAAATGTTGAGAATATTAAAGTAAATCGATTAGGACACCGCCAGCCTAATTAGTCCACTTAAAGTACGTTTTTTGAGAACTGATTGCGTTCCTCTTATGCTGAAGAACAAAAAGGAACTTGCGAACTATGAAAGATACAAAAATGTAAAAATTCGAGCGCACTTGACTGTACACCAGAGAGAGCATCACCGACAAGTTTGGAATAATTACAAAGTACGATAGAACAATGGAGAACAACATATTATTTTAGGCTTTCTGAATGGTCTTCCTATAATACGTGAAAAAACAAGAACAAAGTATTTGAATGACGGTCTATCTGTGTATTATCAGAACTGTAGGTGACTGAATACTAAGACTCACAAATTGTTTAGCGAACATAAAATTATTGCAGTTTTCGAATCATGGTTAAGAGAAGACTTATTGATTTCAAAACTATTTCCAGAGAATTATTGTGGTAAGGATAGATCATGCAGCTGTCGAGGGGGTGATGGTTTGTTTTACTTGCCATAGAGCATAGACAGTAATTATTATATGAGTATTGAAACTTTGCGACTTTGAATACCCTTCGTAATCCGTTAATGTACTTAATGTTAAGTGAGATTACCACCACGTGGCTTTCAGCGTATCAGTCTAACTTTGTTATCCATTCTTTTCTCCTCTGGCGGCCTGCGTTTTCAGGAAGTCATAGACAACTCTAATCAGTTAGAGATTGCGGTTTTTCCTTAGTTCAAGTACAGGTTCTAATTTGAAATTCATGATCATCTCATAAGCACCCTATAAATTTTTGGTCCGAATCAAAAACAGTCTTATAATACTACATATTGGCAGATTCAAAAAATGAAAAAGTTTTTTTCGAAAAAAACTTTTTCTACAGAAATTTTAAACAAAATGTGAGACTCCTTCGCAACCATTTTTTCATTAGAATCATTAACTCATGAACCGTTGCGTTTATACACAAAGTATAGCATATTGCTCAAATTGTCATCAAGTAAGCTATCTAATCATTTAATCATATACCATGATTTGAATTTTTGAATTATGAAAATATATAGTTTTATTAGGAAAGTTTTTCCTTTTTTTGTTATTATATTTGTATCATTAACACAACTTCATTCCTTTCATTTCACTTCTGCTGTATGTAGTGTGTGAGTAGTGACTTCCATTAAATGAAGCTTATTAATATTACTGGGTGTGCTATTTGAAATAAGAAAGTAGTAGTCTGTTTCCGGTATAACCAGAAAATATTTTATGGAGAACGATCATAATCTCAAAGCCCAGTATGCAAATACATAAAATTATGATTAGTTTTCCATGAACGTCTAATAAGCCATCGCAGTCAATTAAAAAATTGCGAAAAAAAGGTGAATATGTATATGAAATTTAAAATAGTAGTAATCTTATTCGTCTTAGAAAATATGAATAATTAATTTCAATTTTTCATTGACAATGGTGTAGCAATATAGAGATAATTTTCATACCTTAATTTTTTTATCACTTTGACAAGGTTCTGAAAGTTTCACTTTCACAATAGTACCAGGAACATATTCTAACTTTGGAGGAGCCTCCTCCACATTTTCAGAGTCTGAAATTTTAGTATTGCCTTGTTCAATTTTATCTGAGGTTGTTTTTACATTCTTAAAACTATTGAGATGCATTTTAACTTCCTTCATCTTCTTCCTTTGTAAATTCAAATAGCCATTTCGCATCTTCTTCCATTCTTGCCTAAAATTAAGAATAATTCATAATTTATAAAGAGAAACAAGAGCAATGGCATAAAATTTTACTTAACATTTAGAGTTACAACCTAGTACTAGGGTTATTGTAGAATTCGTATTTTTTTGAGCGCTCTGTCATTTCTTCACGATTTTCATTTATTTAACTTATTATTATAAGAATTACTTTTGGGTAGAAATGTATTATAATCACGATGTATCTATTGAATATTATTTTGAATATTATTTGAAACTTGAGAGCGGAAAATACAGAACATACAAAAAAAAATATGAATAACAAATTCGATTAATTACACAGCATGCTCCCATCAGGTAAACCCAGTGTTGTTCAAAATTTAAATTTGAATATTTCGAAAACCAATGGATCAAATTTGAAAAAATGCAATATGCTAAATTCAGGATAGAAAGACCTTTCAAATGAGGTATCACCTACCCATCTCCCTATTCGAAATTTAGGGGTTGGGGTTGTAACACTAAGGGCTGAAACGATATGGATATAAATTTGATCTGAAAAATTGTCTCCTTCGAATCAAAAATCAACGTCTCCGAGCATTTTTTTTTAATCAGTTAATTCCGCTTGTTATCTCTTCTGTTTCGTTTTCAAAAGCTCACCCTGTATAATACATATAACAGTTCTGTGGCTCATGATTGAACGAGCGCTCAAAATCTCCTGACACCAGTGCTATTCTTGAATTTTCATCTCTAGTAGTCAACAATTGAATGAACAGTACCAAAAAACTGCTTCATAGATAGAATAAACATTTTCAGATAACTATATCAATATTAAAAACACCAGGCAGGAATTAAGGTTCAAGAAGTTTAGAAGCCTAAGGCTTAGACCATACAGAAAGGATTATCTAACTCAGGCGGACAGATAGTATTTTAAATATGAATGTGTTGCAAAATATATGATCCCCCTGCCAAACATAATGAGAGATTTCACAGAAAAATTCAATACTGAATTATTTCAAAATAAAACTATAAATACAAAAGCAATAATGACAAAGCTGAAAAAGTACTCAACTAAACAAATCAGAATATGATTTTTTTTGATTTGATTCAACATTTCATTCAGTTATTGAATAATAGTTCATGTTTCACAGCATACAAACATACTTGAAAATAGATCTTCATTGGGGTCCAGTTGGATAGAGAAATAGTAATATTCCCATAATTTATCCCTTCTTTTGATAATATTATAAATAAGACCCCTTCCAACAGATTGCTTTTTGTCTGGCCAGGCTCAAGATATTTGAGTTGATAATCATTAAATGTTTATACAGTTCTAAGTTCGACTGGCTATTAGATGTTTCTGGAGAACTATTTGAAATCTGAAAAATCGGAATATGATATTGTTTGTAATTTCCTATTCTGCGAAAATATTTCCGAAGCTCCGGCAGTTTTCAAAATATCAAAAAAAACTGAAAAAAAAATAGAAATTCCATAGTTTCTATTATGTGAATTATTTTTACTATAAATATCCTATGCATAAACTTGATTCATTTTTCTGAAGTAGAATTATGTAGGAATATCGTGCATCTCTTGAACTTGAGAAATATCATCATTGGGTGTTTCAAATATTGTGCCAAAGATTGTGAAAATAATTTGATCTTAATATTTGATTTTTAAAGTAGAACCCTATTTTTTTATGATTGCAGGGATTCTAGGGAGAAAAATAAGGGTAGTGATAAAACAAGACTGTAACCCTAAATTCAATAATTCAAGAGTTATTCGAAATTTTCTTAATTTATGAATATTTCACCAATCTGTTTTTAGGGTGTATTTCAAAGAAATGTTCTATGAACATAGAAATTAAAATATCTAATCATGTCAGAAAAGTTACAGCACAGCCTGGTGGAGTGACAACTTGAAGAGACAAATTAAAATGAAGAAAATATTATGGCAGGAATATCTAAAGAATAGAAATGCATGTAATTATTGGAAATATAAGGAACAAAGAAAGAGAGTTAAGCAAGTAACATTGGAAGAAAAGGAGAAAAGTTGGAGAAAGAATGGAGAAAAATTACACGGAAAATAGAAAGCTTTTTTACAGTCATGAAAAATATGAGGAAGGGGGAAAAGATTGACAATACATCGATTAAGTGTAAAAGAAACAGATTGCTTGTGGGAGAAAAGAAATAATGAAGAGATGGAAGGACCACTTCATTGAATTACTGAAGGGAAATAAAGTCAAGAATGAAGAAACACAAAAAAGAGATAAGCAATGGGAGGGAGACGTAGAAGACTCGATAAGCATTGAAGAGGTTAAGGCAGCTCTGAGAAGAGTCAAGAATGGAAAAGGTGCAGGATACGATAGAATTACACCGGAAATGATGAAGAACATGGGAGAAAAAGGTGTAAATATATTCAGGAAAATATTTCAGAAAGCATGGAATTCAAAGGAAATACCGCAAGATTGGAAAATGGCGATGATAGTACAAGCCTACAAGAATGGGGACAGAAAGAAATGTGATAATTATAGAGGTATAAACTTGCTAAGTACAGCACTCAAGTATACGAAGCGATATTGGAGAATAAACTAAGAATAAGTATAGAGGACACACTAGATAAAGCTCAGAGTGGGTTTATGAGAGGGAGAAGTGTACAAGACCACATTTTCACCCTGAAACAGACATTTATAAGATCAAAATAGTGGAAGAAAGGCTTATTTTATATTTGTAGATCTGGTGAAAGCTTTTGAAAGAGTTGAGTTGGTAAATCGAAAATGTGGGAGATATTGGAAACAAGAGGGGTAAATAAAAATTTAGTGGAGTCGATTAAAAGTATATATTGTGAAAGCTTGAACTGTGTTATTTTCCGAAATATGAAGTTGGAATTATTTGAGACAAAGGAGGGACTAAGACAGGGTGGAGTGCTAAGTCCGACACTATTTTTGTTTTTGGATGAAATAATCAGAGAGGCAAAGGAGAGAACGGAGAAGCTTACAGTTGGTTAGAAGAACTTGAGAAGAATTGAAATATCAGAATGTGCTTTTGCGGATGACATCGTATTGGTGGCGGGAACAAGGAGGAGTATACAAGGAAATTTGGATATATGGAATGGAGTACTGAGAAAATAGTAGAAAGCAGTAGAAATGAAATTTTTGAGAGGAGTGAAGGATGGACAGATGGAGAAATGAGGACATAAGAAGTGAATTAGGGATAAAATCATTGAAAAGGTTTGTGGGTGAGAGACAGTTGGGATGGTGGGGACACCTACATCGTATGGGGGAGGAGAGGCCAATCAAACCAATATGGGAGGCAAAAGCAAAAAGGGGGAGACCGCAACAAACATGGGAGGATATGGTGGAGGAAGAAATAAAGAAGAGAGGGAAAAGCGTCAGAGAAGCTAAGATGATGACATCAAATAGGCCAGAATGGAAGAAATTTATTAGATCAAATTAGAATTATTCTTAAGTTATTGTTAAGTTAGAGAATGTAGACAATGAAACCCATACACCGAAAGGTAACAAATGGGATACAGATTATATAAATATATATTATTTCACATGTGACAGGTGTATTCCTATTAAAGGTAGTAGAATATAATTTCACAAAATGAATCTCCGCTATTCAAATAATGAAATTTTGGACCTACATATTCCATATGCTTAGTGGATGCAACAAAATTCTTGGTAAACCTCCTAGAAATTATGAAAAGAAGATATATAGTTGATGATGTAGATAACCAGATAAATGTGCGTATTTCGAAAATTCATAGATTCGGTGTTCTGTAATTGAAGTAAATTCGAGCAATCTTCTACAACAAATTTTGGAAAAACACAAAATGCATAATTTTAAATTCGAAAAAGTGCAAGCTCTCGAAGCGAATGACTCCATAATCAGAATTAATGTCTTCAATATCGTTTGCCGAATTGAAATTGACAGAAATTTCTTGGAAAAGATCATTTGGACCTACAAAGCAAAATTTAGCAATGAAGGATTATTCAATAGAAGAAATACTCACGTTTGGAAAAATGAAAATCCCTATTTGATAAGAGAAACCAAATTTCAGAAAATATTCATCAGAAATGTTTTTGCGCTTTTGATTGCTGATAAAGACCGCAAAATTTGAGTTCTAGAAAATATTGAGAGATTTTTAAGAGAAAAAATAATTGATAATGTTTCAATATTTAACAGTAATTTGAAACAAAAAGAAAAACATAATTGTAATTTTTCAATATTTTGTATACCCACCTCTAGCGGAAATAAGTGTACGCAATGGCCGAGATATCGAATTGATAAGAAGAATAATGCAATTATGTGGAATTGCGTCATATGCATATCAAGTGTTTCAGATAGTAAAGGACGACGACGAATGTATTTTTGAATTTCATCCTAGAGATATTCAATCAGATTCAGATCCGGGCTACATACAAGCCATTCTAAGCGTTGGAGATCAACCCATCCATATTGGTTAAAAATATTTGCTACATGTGGTCTTGCATCAAACAAATCCAACAAATGGAGAATAGGGAACTACAGCTTTCTAAAGAACGTCTTGTATGTAACATTGAGTATTTAGAGCTCCATTTTCAATAAATAATAATTTGGTGCGTATCGGTCTTGATATACCGGCCTATACCATAACAAAACCTCCTTGATATAAGACTTATTTTTTGTTCAGCTTGGCGTGATCATAAAATCCCAGGCTTTTATTTGAATACATGTATCTCTGAAAGAAATCGAGATATCAAGGTAAAATAAAAAAGGAGAGATTGCGAGAAGAATGGTACTTGTAATAAACTGAGCGTAAACTTTACAAATTTCCCGAACTGTTCCACTGGGTGTTAAGAAATTGGACTACAAGTACATGTTTTTTTCCCCTGTATAAGTAAGCTATCAACATTTTTGGAAAACTTTTCTGGAGTTTGTTTCAATACCAAAGAATTTATCTTCAATTTGGCGTAAAAACAATTGAAATCGATGAAAAATAGCCGAGTTTTTTTCTGCTGAGTGTATTTTCAATCTGCGACTTTGTTCGCGTGAAATATTGTCTTCAAGAGACTTCTAACTCTTTTTCTCTATTCAATTTCAATTTGTGTGCAGAAACTATATCAATACTTCCATTCATTCAGTTGTTAAAAAAAAATTAATGTGGTTTTGATAATGTATACACCTGTCACATGTGAAGGAATCACAGAGTATTGCTCTATAAGTCTGTCTGGAAACAGATGGAGTGAAATTGACTCTACGTATAACATAAATTCATAAAATCTTGAACAACTCTTGAATTATTGAATTTAGGGTCATAGTCTTGTTTTAACACTACCCTCATTTTTCTCCCTAGAATCCAATGCAATCATAGAAAATAGGGTTCTTAATTGAAAATCAAACATTAAGATTATTATTATTATTAAGATCAAATTTTCTCACAATCTTTGGCACAATATTCAATATATGTACGATATTCCTAAATCATTCTAGTTCGAAAAAGGGAATGGTGTTTATGGATAGGTCATTCCCAGTAAGAATAATTCACATATACCTAAGTGATTATGAGAATTTACTCTTTTTTTTTTCGTTTTTTTTTTGATATTTTGAAAACTATTAGGACTTACGCAATAATTTTAGAAAATAATAATAGAGAATAAACAATTTCACAATAACTAAGGAATAAAATGACAAAAAAAGTTTTTTTTGAATTAAATATTTTTCATTTTTTGGATAACTGCAAAAGCCCGAGCTTCAGAAATATTTCAGCTGAATAGGTAATTGCGAATAGTATCATATTCCGAATTTTCCTATAAACATCTAATAGGCAGTCGAACTTGAAACACTGTATAATGTTCAATTGTTGAAACATTTTTCTAAAAATTAATTATAATGAACATAAAAGTGGTTTCAGTACTTAACTCAATATTGAAAAAAAAAGTGAAAAAATTTACATATTAACTTACTTAGATAAAATCTGTAAGCCTAATTCTTTGATCAACATTTTCTTCTTATGTTCCTTCTTTCTTTTTTTTTTCAGATCTTCTTCAACTGGTATATTTTCATTCTGTTCAATTTCTTTTTTAATCCTCTTACAATCACTGCCTTCATCATCAGATAGTTTCCTTTTAGTTCCCCTATTATCTTCTTCATTTAGTTCATGTTCTTTTACATATGATGATATGCTATACAAATCCTCCGGATTAATATTTGAAGACATTTTACATCCTATACTCTCAAAGTAATTTAGTGCATTCTGAACAGCATCCTCAGAATCAAATTCTACAAAAGCAAACCCTTTATTCATATTATTATGTTTATATTTAGGTATTGACACATATGTTACAAGCCCATAATCAGAGAAAGTATTTGTGAGAAAATCATGAGTACAATCTGCAGCAATCCTTTCTACATAAATAGTGCAATCATCAACATTTTCTTTTACTTTAATTTCTGTCTTTCTTTTTACTTTCTCTAAATCTTCAGATAATTCCAATATGTCTGATTTCTTGATAGCTTTCCTCAGATCATCAATACTTAGGGTCAACTTTCTGATTTTGTTGAATTTCAAAAACTCATTGAGATTCACAACTGCAAAAAAAATGTTAAGACGCTGTTGAGATTAGATAACGTATATTCAGTTATTTTTTTCTTACATGGCTCTTCTTGAATCAATTGTGATAGATATCTATCTTTCGACAAATTGGAATCACTAAAATAAAATTCCATTTGTTGTAGAATGGATTTATATAACTGCTTTTTACGATGCCTTCCTTTTTTAGATATGGAATCTTCATTTGTCACGTCCATTTTATTCAATAAGTTTGTTTTATTTATAATAAATGGGTTTTCGAAATTCGAATCGTTAAACTATTAGAGAAATAAACATACATGCATTATTCTATGGTTCAATTCTATTATTGGAGGTTAAATCATAGAAATATAATATATACATTGACCTATGATTCTCAGTCAAATTTAGCGTTTCGTGCTGTCAAAGTTAACCAACAAATGCCATAGGCGTATCATAGGGTAAGACAAGGATTTCTTTTTGTTATTACATTTTCAGAATTCAGTGGCGTTTATGCACTCTCTTGTTATGGTGGATTTATGCACCAGTCCTAAGAACTAAGACTAAACCTAAGAACTATGAATTGAACGCTAACAAATCAATGAGGGCGTTTATGCACATTTCGAATAGCATAGATAAGCTGCAGAAAATATTGAATCGGGGTATGAGAATGGTTTTGAGGTGTAATAGAAGAACTCCAATTAGGTTGATGTTAGAAGTGTTGAATTTGATGAATGTAAGGCAAAGGATTAGATTCAGAACATTAGAAATGATATATAAGATTGGAAATTCTTTATTCGTGTTTATCGATGAAAAGTATTAGGTGTATTTGAAAAATTAAATTTGATTCTTTCACAATAAATATCAATGTCAAACATCAAAGTATAGAACAAATAGAAAGTAGTTCGAGCACGTGCGCATGCCTTAACTAAGAACTAACTAGAGAGTGCATAAACGCCACTGAATTCTTAGGTTTAGTTCTTAGGTACGGTGCATAAATCCACCATTAGTTATTAGTTAAGGCATGCGTACGTGCTCGAACTACTTTCTATTTGTTCTATACTTTGATGTTTGACATTGATGTTGATTGTGAAAAAATTAAATTAATTTTTTTCAGATACACCTTATACTTTTCATCGATAAACTCGAATAACGAAACATAAAATGAGAGAGCTGGTACTCGTTAATATTGAAATTCTATGAGGTGCACGCGCACTTATATATTTTACCTGAGCCCTTAGTTCTTAGTTGAAAATTGGTCAACTTTCTAGTGCTAGTGTTAGTTCTTAGGTAAAATGCATAAACGCCCTCATTGATTTGTTAGCGTTTAATTCTTAGTTCTTAGGTTAAATCTTAGTTCTTAGGAATGGTGCATAAACCCACCATTAAATGTATACCATAGAGTAATAAACTTATTGCTCTGAGTCTTATATAAAGTATATACATATACATTACATCATACCACATCACGTTGTTATAAAGGATAAAAGGAACGGAAATAAACATTTAATTGTGCTCGATCCCTAACGACCCGAATACAAGAGAGATGGAAGTTTAGTGTCGCCAATCACAATCGAGCTAACTTCGGCTAGCTCGAATTCATAGCCGTGCAGAATCCTGATTTGATCGTTGAATGTTTCATCAGGAATCCTTTTTTCATAACTTCACAATAACCTAATCAATGAACTGAAGAAAACAATGACCTTTTTAATACATCACCCTGTAAACAACTGTTTTTTATTTTAATTTCACCACGTTTATATTTATCTTCATTCCAGATTTCCTGAAGAAGTAAAAAGGAGAAAAGTATGGGTTCAGTTTGCGAATAAACTTGTCTTTGTCCTTGAAATTAATATGTTTCTTATGCTCATCATTTTTCTGAAGATTATTCACCATGTGCACCTTTTTCTGAACGAATTTGTTTTTTTATATTCAACTGAATTTAAATGCTGCAAATGTAATATGCACCCCCACAAAGAATATTATCGTTTTAATATTACACTTACTAACCCCACTATGAACAAAGTGATTCTCAACAAGTGAATTTGAAGAAGTATTAACAAATGCTTTATGCTACTGCTCCTTTCTGAACTGCGCTAAGCGCATGCAAAACCTGTTTGCAGTTCTTGGGATCAGTTGAATGTTCATTAGTTTATCACATTTTAATCAACGATCATTGTAAATTGTTATTTAATATAAAATTGATTATTATCTATGCTTTTCCTTTAAATTTTTCATTTCAATTCCAGTTAAAAGCAGACTTCTGCATGCTAATAAATATACGCCAAAAAAAAGCAAATGCAATAATTGTTCGATATATAAAATTTCATTAACTTAGGGAAAATTTATACAGCCCAAAAATGACAATTTCACGTAAAATAACACGATATGAACTTTCATTCATTCATTTCAAAAATCATTCACAAGTTCAGTGATCGCCAATTCATTCTACTTGTATTTTAATTCATATTATTGATTGTTTTTCTGGACTGTATAAAGTCGCTTTCATTACATCAGCCCAATCTCATCTTCCTTAGCCATTATAAACATGTTGTTGACATTCGTTATTGAAAATGAAGTTTCTCACTTCCCTGCTTACGGAAACTGGAGTCGGCCATATGCGGAAACCTTTTTGGTCCTCTTGTCTTGGTTTTATGCTCCCTCCTGATATTCTATACTCAAAGGCGGTGGTAAGTAATTTTCTTTGACTAAACCTAGACGTTTGTTTAGTTTAGACCATAGATACCAGAAGGTATAATTTGCACATTTGCATTGAAAGAAAATTCCTACGAATTCCCTTTTGGGACGCTTATGTGCATCAATACAAGAGTACCGTTTTTCATTCCAAGGTTCCATTTTCCTTTTTAGTAATTCCTTCTCTTTCTACAACACTGAACAATTTAAAACCTGTGTTATTAGTCTATGGTGTAGATAGATAGACATTCAAAGAAATCAAGGCCAAACTGAGTCACGTGATTAATTTTATCTGTTCTAACATAATCATAAATTTCCATGAGTTGAGATTGAACGTTTACGTTGATATTCAAGTAACAAGTTCAAGTTAGCTGCACTTCTTGGATTTGGTAACAATTATTTTCTCATTTATTGATATTCTGAATAATTGAAACTTTTGTGATAAGTTGTTTTTCAAATAATTAGCCCTTTTCAAGACATTGATCTGAAATATTCAAGAGAATCGAATTTTTCAATGTACTTATTCCGATTTTCAAGTCAGTCTAGAGAAACATGAACTTTATTATGAATTTCTTTCAAATTTCAGTTCAGATCAGAATGAAATTTGAGATTAGACACCTTCATTCCGATTTTTAAAACATTTTTAAAAATATTTCTCTTACAAATGATCATGATTGAAAAAAAATATTTATTCATACTTGTTCTCCTTAACAAAAATTATCGTTTGATATCATTTATTGGATATATTATATATAAGTATGTAGAGCCGTTTGATTCGTCATCAAAAAGTTTCTAGGGAGTATTTATCTGAAACCCGCAAACGGCCACTATTTCTATTTATTTTACTGTACAATTATGTTACAACGTAAACTTGATTATATCTTTCAATTTTATTGACATAATGTCGATGTCATTTGAAGAAATTTCGACTGAAAAAGAGGGAGAAATAAAAAGAATTCCTAAAACTATTGATATATTCAACGTACCAGGTTAGTTTCAGCATACCATTTATTATTCTAAAAAAATTGTAATTGAGCTATTATGTACATTTTTTATGCTTCAAAATGGAAAATATTTTCATTTGAACAGTTTTTCCAATTTAGAAATAATAAATCCGATGTTCACTTCTCTACGAAAGAAAAATCAAATATTGAGCCCAGTAAAAATTCATTATTTTCGATAATAACTTTACTTGCTTTATATAGTTAATAATTCGTGAATATTAGCGAATAGTACTTCGAAAAATTGAGAGATGGGGAGAAAAAATATTAAAAAACCCAGGTATTATAGTTTTATATAAATTCTATGGAAAAAATTCGTAGCACACGGAAAAAAATCGTAATCTACATTCAAGTATAAGGATAATCTTGAACAAATATTCTAAATCTAAGTTGTTTTAATATTGCGTTGAAACTATTTTACTTGAAACAAAAATATCATTCTTTCATTTCAAGAACACACATATACTTGTTTACCAAGATTACAATATATTTAACTGAAGATTTCGTGTTCTCGATTCAACAAGATCACTAGTATAAAAGCAAGAATAGCTATCAAGATCCATTGAAAATCATTTTGTTTCATCTAGAGAAAATGTAATACATGAGTCAAAATTATTAGAAGTCGATCGAAGTCTAGTTTTGATATTGTCTTGAAAGAAAACCATTCTTATAACTAGAATATTAATCCTCAATTGTAGTAAAAATTGTTTTGATGGAAGAGTTGCACTGATTATATTAAGAATAGCTATCTTGGTTGAAATCTTAAATATCTTCCGCGAATTCAACTACTGCTCTTCTGAAGCATACACTATTCTTAATCCAAATACTAATATACGCAAGTCAAATACAGATACGCTCTACTACGGCTGGCCGTTTGTTCCCGCGCAGATTGTGGTTGGTCGGAGCGAATGATAGGGCTTGCGCATGATGCTAGTCTAGACAGTTGGAACTAGTGGAAAGTGGAAAGTTTATTGGCAGACATTTTCGAAGAACAGTCGAAAGAGAGCAGGAACAGTTTTTTATAGTTTAGTGTTCATAATATTTTTAGTGATTTATTATTATGGAGAAAATTCCAGACGAATGGGAATTGGCCGATTTGATTCCAATATTCAAGGGTGAGTACCTATATTTACAGATATTCTGAGAAATTGTTTTATGCACTTCGTTGGTGTGAATGAAAAAATTAACAGATTGATTATTGGCCAGGTATCATTAGATTTTATACTGAAATTCACGCTTTGGGTTTTCAGAGCATGGAATAACACCTGATAATATAACAAAACTAAAAGAAAGCCTAATTAAGGAATTGATCCCTAATATCGGAAAAAGGATGAAATTCACTGAGAAGTGGATTAAGATAGTAGAGTCGTCGGTATGTACTCAAGTATGTTTTCTTTTCATTCATTATTTTTGTGATGTGAAATTTTTTTAATTTTTGTTATACGTTTTTTTTATGATAATATATTATATATTTTTGACCAATGTTATATGTTTATGTTGAGAAAATAAAATGTGTTCAATTTTTTCCCTTGTAAATTCTGTTATCACCCAAAATTCCATTTTCAGGTACCTCATAAGAAAAATATGGAATGTTCAGTGATCCTTCGGAGAAAATAATTATTATTGTTATCCCTCCATCAGCTATCCGTTGTTTAACGATGTGATATTAGACCTTCCATATTTAATCATTAAAAAAAAACTCGATCTTCTCTCCAAAATAATCTGTTACCTGAGAGAGGATGTCATTTATTTCAAAAACCAATATTGAGGGATTATACGATATATGCCCAATATGATTTGTCGAGATAAATAATATCGTGATACCTAATATGTTAACACTATGCCTGAAAGGTACAAGTTTCTCTATATTTGAAGAGATAATAGATGCTTTCCAAAATAAATTCAACTTCATTTCACGTAACTCAAGTATAATACAATTCGAAACTCGGTGGTTTACAATTCTTCGGGTATATTAATCGCTAGAGGTAACATTACCTCCGAGATTTAGGGTACTTCATAATGTACGATTACTGTACCAAGAACCTTATATTCCTTACAATTCGTACAACTCTACAGTAATCGTACACAATGAAGTACCCTAAATCTCGGACGTAATGTTACCTCTAGCGATTAATATACCCAAAGAATTGTAAACCACCGAGTTTTATTTATTCTTATTTGGAAACTAAGAAAGTTCTGCCAGAAGATTGTTCTATGTTCGATCCAAGAAGTCTTATTCTTATTCGAAGTTTTGGGTAGGTTTACTCGAAGAATGTTCTATACTCATTCCAAGAAGCCTTATTCTTAATCGGAAACTAAGAAAGTTTTGCCAGAAGATTGTTCTATGTTCGATCCAAGTGGGCTTATTCTTGGTTGAAGTAATCCTTCATCTTGATATAAAAGTTATTATAGTATTCTCAAGTTTACTTTTCCTCATATGAAGTGTAGTGAACATTTACGTTTAAGAATAACGTGCATCTTGCATTGAGTCAAGTTATGCTTGCGGATATATGAGTCTAATATTGCTTCCAGTCAAGACTACTAGTCTTGGATATAGCATATATTTTTTTCAGTGCATTAGTTACGTAGGAGACAACAGTAGCAGGTCTTGTTCCTCGACAATCGGTTTCAATATAATTTTGTTTATGAAATATGGGCTATGACAGATTTGAAGTTACGACAATTTGCGCTTTAATGTCCATTTAAAAAATTGTGATATTGCCATCCATCATCATCACAATAAATTCGTCAGACAGAACTTAATATAGGAAGGAAATATACCCAGTTGTTGTTTAATAATTTATCAAACAAAATATTTAGATGTATATAAAGAATAATAAGATAATGTACGGCATTAGATGTAACACTTCACTCAGTAAGACCTATGCCTAGCGCACAAATGGCATCCCGTACCATACCACTTTTTTCTCGTTAGTACTAATGATTTTCAAAATGTCGAAACATGGAGTTAAGTCTGGTTCGAGACTTTTGTTGTTTGAAAAATGGGTGAAGACGAGTTTTGTGTATGAATTTAAGAATGCTCCTTGTCACAACCGAAGAAAACCATAGTTGCGCTTAAAACTGCTTGACCACCAAGCTTATTCTCGAAATTTGGTCCCCAGTGATTACTGCCTTTTAAAAAAACTTCGAAAGAATGCTCCATAGAAAGAAATTTGGCTCTAATGAAAACAGAGACGAATCTTTCTACAGTATAAAGGTATTGAAAAGTTGAGGAACTTTGGATTAAGTACATTCATTACTTTTGGAGGTGACTATACAGGGTAATTCATTGGTAAATGGGCGGAAGTTAGGAGTAGTTAGAGGACATCGAGGCGAGTCAGAATAACCTTCATTTGACGGGTCTTTCTCTCTTTATAATCAAGATACAGAGTGTTTTATTGATTTTGTCAATTTTTTCAATTACCCGGCCATAACTTTCGAAGAACCCTATATATTTTTATGATATATGGTACGTTTTTTCTCTGCAACAACTACTTCATACATACATAGCAACTGATTTTTTTTCAGGTCCGCCCTAGGAAAAATTGATGAGATTCATCAAAAAAAACACCCTCTGTAATCAAATTTCTAGAATTCGATAGGCTATTCGAATAAAGGAGAAAAAACTTAAAGGGGCTTGGTATTTCTCGAACTTCCGCATGCGATTTTAATACTCAATAAATCTAGTTGTACTAGGAAAAGTTCAGAAGTAAGAGTTTAGCCATTAAATCGCTCAACTAATTTTCAGGTGGATATTGCGAAATCAAAGAATTTTATACAGATATTTATTCAGCGATGAAGCACAATTTACCAGAGATGGTATTAATTATTTAGAAAAATAACGTCTGCGCCGGACCAAATCATTTTGTTACAGAACAAGCCCATTCCCAATGAGTACAGGTTTTCATTTAATGCTTCAATCATAGATTGATTGTTACGTAAGTGTTACCATCATTTGTAACTGGCGAAGTTTATTTTGATTTTCTTCAAAATATTTCTTATTTGGCTTGAGGCATGTATTTTTAACACGATGGGGCTGCACTTCTTTTCATGGTCATTGTGACTAATTTCTTGAACGAAAATTTTCCGAATTGTTGGATAGTAAGGGCTTGACCTTATAACTGGTCTGCAAGGAGCCCGGACTTGAATCCTATCAATTATGTTGTTTGGGGTTACTTAAAATCAGAATGCAATAATTCTTCGGAGAATCGTGGAAGTTTGAGAAATGCTTTGCTTCTTTTAAATTTTTTCTCCTTCCTTCGAATACGAACGGTTGTTGGCACGAAATCGTGGAGGAAAAACTACTCTTATCAATTAATCTTCAAATTAATTTAAATGAGATATGATAACTTCAAACTTAATATCCTATCAAATTCTGAAATTTTGATATACAGGGTGTTTTTTTTTTGTGAATCTTATTTATCAATTTTACCTAGAACGGATCTGAGAAAGAAATTCAGTTGCTATGTCTGTATGAAGTTGTTGTTACAGAGAATAAACGTACCAAATATCATGAAAATATATAGGATGTTTCGAAAGTGATGGGTAATTGAAGAATTTGACAAAGTCAATAAAACACTCTGTATCTTGATTATAAAGAGAGATAGACCCTTCAAATAAGTTATTCTGATTCGTCTCAGTGTCTTCTTTATACCTACCCTTAGTTTTCGCCCATTTACCAATGAATCATCCAGTATATTGACCAGAAATTCGGATTTAAAAAAAAATGTGTTTTTACTGGTTAGGCCTGTTACATATTGAGAAAAGTGTTATGCTTATTTCGTCTTTCTTCTTCCGATCGAGCAAGAATATCGTTTCCATCAGCGACATCCGAGAGAGAGAGACAGAGCGATTCTATATTTTCTGCAGTTTCAGAGGAAATTCAATAAATTTTCTGCACTTTTAGAGGAAATCCGTGTTTTTCTTCTGAGTTTGCTGCGAGTAAACGACTGACAAATGTAGTTTTTCGTTTTTCTAAACGTATCCGTGAGTGAGTTTATCTTTTCCTTATTGTCAATGGACGAGAAAAAATCGGGGAAAAACGAAAAACCTTTCTATGCCACTTGAGTATTGCCAAGGCAAGAGAGCGGAATTTTCTCTCCTACGCCGATAGACTACAGTTTGGGATAAAAATAAAATGTACGGCATTAGGTACTTATACAAGGTGTTTTATTTTAAACTGGACAAACATATATATAGTCGTCAATATGACACCGGGAGAATCATTTATGCCTTATATCATTTCTAAGCAATAATCGTAGGTAATTGCACAAGTGCATCAAAATTATCTGGTCATTTTGATGCACGAGTGTAATTCGGGGGAATATTTCCCGAATAAACTGTTACATCACTTGTCAAACTGATGTAGAATGGAATTGCCATAGATTCGAACTGTGTAAGATACATAGAAACTATGCATCTATGAACAGAACAATTATCACAGTGCAGTTTCGCTTCCTACAATGCAATTATCGCTGTAATTTTCGATAATTGTTCTCCATATACATAGAATGTTTGACAGGAGGGAAATATTCGCTGTAATTTTCGATAATTGTTCTCCATACACATAGAATTTTTGACAGGAGGGAAATATTCTATTGAAGTGGTCAGTTATACATTACCTTTGAAGTTATATTAAGCATGATCGTTTCGTCATTTACTATAATTTCCACAAATACGGAATATGTATGAAAAAAAATGGTGAAACTTTTCTGTGAAATGAATTTTTCAATAACATACCCCTGATATTATCTTTTCCACAACAATATTTGGAGTAGGTATTTAAAAATTCGATATTGAAAGAACTGATGTACAGCGGTTTGAAACAATTCATTTCTTAATGAAACGTCATAGTTCTCGAAGATAATCATTATAATTCCAATTTCACACTTCCGGATATCATTGAATTTCATTAGGCTCCATATCACCATCAATCAAGAGAACAAATTACTGAATTAGAGAAGGAACGAAGAATCGAGAAAAATTAATATTTCTACTCTTCAGTTTTACTGCGTTGCCGGTGCAACGCAAGTGAATGCACCGTGGCAAGTGTTTTTCAGTCGCACCGTGTATAGAGCCCTACTTTTTTAGTAGTGCTGACTTTTTCAAAGGGGAAAAATGCTAAAAATTATTACATTTTATTATAGGCAAGGATGAATTTATCAACATAAAAAATATAAGGAAAATATTAATAATAATAAAGGGTTTTCGCATTTTCATTTCGAATAGCCAACAAGACGGCGCTTCATACCACGCTAGAAACGAAATAATCGCAATTTCGCTAGAAAAGTCCATAGCCGTGTAATTTCAGTTAGAGGTGATCTTAACTGGTCACCGAGATCTTGTGATTTAACACCTCCATGCTTTTTCTTTTGCGACCACGTGAAGAGAAGTTCTATGCCAATGTTCCACAATCGATTCAAGCCGCAATGGATATGCTGCTGCAACCGTATCCGCGGCGACCATTTTCCTTCGTTAATGGCATACCTTCCTCTTCAAAGGCATACCTTCCTCTTCACAGTGAAATAAACACCCCTCTTACGATTACTCGTTTTTTTTAATATCAAAATGAAACCTCTTATTGATGGAAAAACCCTGTATAATGAAAATGCGATTTGGATAGCTGAGGTTTGAGTTTGAAGAAACAGAAAAAGTTTTTAGAAGAGAAAAATTGTGTAAAAATTCAAATATTACGAAAAGTAAGTCATTTGGTATGCTAATAGGTACGTACATATGTATATTTATTCGGTGTTTTAGATGTTTGTTGGAACTTATAGTTTTAAATAATTTTGTTTTCTCTTACGGTTGATTTAATAATTCTTTCATTTTTGAAATAATTTCATATTATATTGAACATTTTTATCGAGTATAAAACTATTTAAAATTTATAATCGCCGTACTCGTAGGAATTCAGACCTGAACAATAAAGTCTATAAATGACTTGGACCAGAACAATGCTACTGCACTGAGTCAGTGATAACATTATTCGCTGTTTGTTGGAAGTACAAAACTGATTCGTTACCCACTGATTATGTATATAAATAAATAAATGAAAAGCGAGAATGCAAGCTGAAATTATCGTCGTGAATTATTCACATTGATTTGAAATGATCAATAAGGAAATTCTCATGAAAGATTTATATATAGGTATATATAGATTAGAGCTGCTATTAAGCTGGATAACTCATAAAGTGCAATATAGTTTATTTGACCAACTTACTTTGAGCAACTTGCTTATAAAGAATGGTTCTGATCTATTCAATCTCGATAAATACAAAATATTGATCCAACATAAATTTATTTCAGAAATGGCTCCTTCTTATAAAGTAACTTACTTCAATATAACTGCTCTTGGTGAACCAATCAGGTTTTTGCTCAGTTATGGGGGTATAGAATTTGAAGATTGCAGGGTAGAAATGGAACAATGGCCACAAATCAAACCAAGTAAGTTTTCTCATGTAATTGTTCAAAGGAGAATATCTGAATATGTTTTGTAGATTGGAAATAAAAACTTATTTATTCAAATTTGAAGATATATGTTTATACTCCTTCAAATTTGAGTAAATAAATATTATTGTACCTATATATTTATGATTAAAATATTTACATTGATGTTCTATAAAATGTGTGTCATTTTTTCCTAGTATATTTACATAAATCTTCTGCACTTGAGAAATGAAAATTGCAAACTCCTCCATAGTAGATACAAATATCAAAAATATATTTTCCCACAACTGCTATGGAACGTAGCGTAAACTTCATAGCTTACTCAATTTCAAAACTATGTATTGCCATAGTATAAGTAATTCTCTATAGTCTATACTATGGTATTGCTCATACTGCGAGAAATATTATTCCACACGGCACTTTGCCCACACCTCGCTTGGTAGACCAATGAAATTGGGGTTTTGAGAAGTCGTTTTTATGGAAACGCAATAAATAAACAGATACTGTCAACGAAGGCCGTTTTGAATTGAATTAGGTACATTACTTGAATAATTTAAATTTGTGCAGTTGTAGGAAATGTACTTTTCCTACAACTGCTATGAAAAGTAGCGTATTCTGCCTAGTTTACTCAATTGCAAAACTATGTATTGCGCATACAGTGGGAAATATTATTCCCCACGGCACTTTGCCCACACCTCCCTTGGTAGACCAATGAAATTGGGTTTTTGAGTCGTTTCTATGGAAACGCAATAAATTAGCACATACTGTCAACGAACGTCATTTTGATTTAAATCAAGTCCATTACTTGAATTATTGAAATTTGTGCAGTTGTAGGAAAAGTATAGTGTGCAACATGTGGAGAAAGTCCTTTTCTCGCTCGTGTGTTTGCGGCACTCGCCTTTCAGGCTCGTGCCACAAACTTCCACACTCGCGAGAAAAGTGTAATAATAATAATAATTATTATTATTATTAAAAGTTGGACTTTCCCCACTTGTTGCACAATACAGGGTGAGTCTTTGACTTGTACATATTTTTTAACCGAAGATTCTTGAGGTCAAAAGAAACACTTTTTTCATTTACCATTTTTTCCGATTCGGCCCTGTTAAAAAGATATAGCCATTTTAAAATTTCATAATGAGCTAATTCACCCCTGGTAACCGGAACACTGAAGTTTTCGCAAGTATAAGATATACAATTTGAACCTTGGAAATAAGCTACTATATTGGAAAAGCATCATAAACTCACTTTAACATTCCATTTGTTGAACAAAGTAGTATTTATAATACAATAAACGAGTTATCCCAATTTCATTGACGATAAAGATTAAATGTTTTTCTATTGATCTTCTATTTCATTTTCGATAATCACAACGAATTGAGCTCGCTACCACCCATATTTGCTTAGCTCTGATATTCATAATTTATATCCATTCATTTATTATATCGCATTTATAATATATCGTTGTATTCATTTCGTACAATTTAACCTCACATTCTCAAATAAATAATATTCATCTGAGTTCTAACACAGACTAACTAGTATAGTCTGTGCTAGTAGTCTGTGGTTTTAAGTTTGAACCTCAAATTTCGAGTGTTGCAAATTTAAACACAGCAGTTCGAATAATCTATGTTCTAACCTAAAATATTTATTTACAGTGAGATTACACTGTTGTTGTTATTATGATATTTGATATTACAAAAAAAAAATATGTTATCATGAAATGAAAATCATCGAAGATTTGAAGAATCCCAACAGAATATTGAAGTTCCATACATATTTTCGAGAAATTTAAAAACAATTTCCAAAATAATTGTGTGGATACAAAATAAATAAGTGTGCATTCTGATAGAAAGTAATTCCTTTATGAAATGAAGCATTTGATTTGCTCCAACTATCTCATAAAAATAAAAATAATGATCTGCTTCAATATTTTTGGAGCCATCAGTGTGAAAATATGGAAATGAAGTTTTATGGCTCTGTAATCAATGGAAAATGTTAGACTCCACTTGTAATAATAATAATAATAATAATAATATATACTTTATTTCCAACAATACTTTTCATAACAATAATCATACAAAAATACATTATATATAAACAGCTGTTGGAAATTGGTGAGAATATCGAAGAGAGTTTTGAAACAAAACTCCCACCGGTTTTCAATTCCGACCAAACAAAAAAAATAGTAAAATAACTAGTCTACAATACCAAATTGGGAAAAATATATCCAACAAAAATAATCCCTGTAATAATCTTTCATTATAAACATTTCATGGGGAGGTGCATAAAATGAAAACTCAACAGTCCAGTACAACCCTGATAATCAAAAATAAAGTAAAATGAAGTGTAATGGGAATAATCTATATCTTATAATTGAAATAAAACAAACAAAAATAAATAAGTAAATATGTATATAAATATACGGATATCTAAACAGGGTGAAAAAATCTTACATAATCTGCTTTGAAACGATGAATGGATGTGCTCTTCAGGAAATTTGGCAAGTTGTTGTATACCTTAGATATTTTATATGAAAACCCCTTTTTGAAAAATTGAGTACGATGTGACGGAATCATCACCACCCCTCTATGTCTCAGGTTCAAATTATGAACGTCAGTCCTAAATGTTATCTTGTTATATAGATATGCAGGGGTTTTATTAAGTACTACCTTATGGAACATGCACGCACAGTGGAGCTTTCTGCGAGCATCCATGTCCAACCAGCCAATCTCTTTTATTCTATGAGAGATCCGTTCTCGTCTTCTGATACCACAAATAAAACGAAGACACGAATTTTGAACCATTTGAATTCTTTTTACATTTCTATATGATAAAAATGAGCCATATAATACGTCACAAAAGTTGAATTGAGATAACACTAATGTATCACATAAGAGAGTCTTCGTTTTGGTAGTAAGAAAGTGTCTATTCCTATAAATCAACTTCAACGCACTGAAAGAACGTCGGAGCAATAGTCTCACATGATCATCAAATGAGAGACGATCATCGAGCATCACACCAAGGTTTCTAGCCACATGAACAAATTCCAAACGATCACCATCAATAAATAAATCAAGGCAGGGAAGACTCGTTCGAAGATGGTTTGGTGCAAATAACATAGCCTTTGATTTTTTGGCATTCAAGTATAAAGAATGGTTCCTAGCAAATTCATGTATTGAAGATAGGTCATCATTGATTTTCTCAACTGCACATTGAAAATCAGAGACCGGAAAGGAGAAGTATAACTGGGTATCATCAGCATAAAGGTGAACTTTACAGGATTTTAAAAGTGATGGCAACCTCGCAGTGTAAAGAGAATAGAGCAGGGGCCCCAAGATGCTACCCTGGGGCACGCCAGAAGTGATTGGTAGTGGTGCAGAGGTCGTGCCATCGAACGAAACAAGCTGAGATCTATTGAATAGATACTGACAAATCAACGAAAGTGAACCAGAACCGAAACCTGTATACCGCAGAACAGAAAGTAATGTCTGATGATTTATAGAATCGAACGCTTTAGAGTAATCTAATAAAATCAAGATGGTCACATGGTTTTTATCTAGAGCAGAAACGATATCATCTACAACATGCAAAAGCGCAGTCTCACAACTATGCCGTGGGCGAAATGCAGATTGAACAACCGGAATCAATGAAAATTTGTTGATAAATTCATTTATTTGATCCTTCAGGATCTTCTCGAGGAGCTTGGATAGAACACAAAGAACACTGATCGGACGCAGATCACCCTTATGTTTGGGAACTTTCACCTTAGGAATAGGAGTTACCAAAGCCTTCCTCCACTCAGATGGAAATACAGAGTTTTCAATACAAAAGTTGATTATATGAGATACATAAGGAATGATATGGGGATAACAATATTCGAGCATTCTGTAACTCAAACCATCAGAACCGGCTGAACTGCCCCTCAAACTCCTAAAGGCTTTATCAATGATATCTTGCGATACACAGTAGAAGGAAAACTGTTCATCATCCAATACCCTACAGTTACCGTTGTAAAATGCTAGTGTATCAAGATCAGGATCCAATCTTGGCACAGACTTCACAAAGTAGTCGTTAATATCATCTGCGTCCGCCAAGTAGTTAGGAATCCCAGTAGTTCTTCCCACCACACCAAGCCGCCTCAACCGGGTCCAAACATTTCCACCATCTGCACCCACCCCATGCGCACCATTCAAATATGCTCGCTTTTCCGTCTTAATAACCCGAGCTGTGAAATTTCTTAAGTTCTTGTACTCATCATAGTCAATCGGGCTCCTTGAACATTTCCACTTCACTCTTGCTTCATCGCGAATGGACATTAATAATCTGGTGTTTGAAGTTAACCAGGGTGAAAACTTTTTTCGAGATCTTACTTTTTTAAACGGTGCATGAACTTCGAATAGATATAATATATGTTTAGTGAAGAAGTCAACCTTGGTATCAACATCATTGAAATAAAACAGCTTATGAAACGGAACAGCGAAAAAATCCGACAAGAACAAGTCTATATCAAAATTTCTGAAGTCCCGTATTATTTTGAAAGTCTCCTTATCCGAAATTGGGCGCAGATTGAGGTTACAAAAAATCAATTCATGATCAGAAACATTGTCAGCATTCATTGTGTCCCAATCAGCAACTAGATCAGTATTTGTAGTTAAAATGAGATCTATTGCAGTCGCAGAACTTCGGGTCAGCCGAGTCGGCTTATCCACTATTTGCTTTATAGAATAAGCATCGCACATTTCAGAAAATCTGGCACAACTTCCGCTGGCCAAATCGAGTACATCTATGTTAAAATCGCCTAAACAGAATAATTCATCACAGACTGGCAAATATTGTGAAAAATCCATCTCAAGGTCATCAATGAAGTCAGCCACGCTAGTACTCGGTGGTCTATAAGCAACCCCTACCACAACACACAATCCATTTAATTTAACATTTACCCATAGTCTTTCACCAACACTCAAACTTGGAACAATTTTACAACACAAATTCTCCCTCAAATAGAAAGCTACCCCTCCTCCCCGGGACCCACGATCCTTTCTCAACAAGACATAACCATCAATGTGTAAATCAGCATCATCAACATCTTCATTCAGCCACGTTTCTGTTAGAGCTAATATTGTGAAGTTATGTTGATTCAAGAGATCTCTAACATCATCGAAGCTAGGAAGCAAAGAACGGCAATTCAGATGCGCAAAAACGTACCGCATAGTTTTATTAAAAATTTAAATCAATGTAAATAAAACAAAACATCAAAAAAAAAATAATAAAATAAAAACGAAACTTACCAAGGTTGTACTTAAGGACAGAAAAAAAAAAAAATCCTCTATTTTCAATCCTCTAAGAGCTCTATAAAGCAAATTATCAGGCTAATAGGATTTACTCTGAAAACAATAATATATCCACATATACAAGTTTATACTCAAGATATTCTGAGGAAAGACAACTTTTTTTACATATACCCAGAGAAAAAAAACAAGACTGCTCCCTCAACCTCACTTCCACCTATCCCACCTTTTCAATACTAACAACCAGAAATATTTTGTGAACAGAGAATATTTCCCTATTTTAAAACAAGAAAAAAATGAATGAACAAAAAATGAACAATAAATAATAAAATATAATAACAACAATAAAAGAAAATAATATAAAGTATGCAGCAAGGCCCCTTAATTACTTTAGGTATGAGTATGTACCATTTGCAAGCCGATCCTCGACATAATCATAACATTATCCACCCTTTTGACTTACAGATGTTTGAGATCTAGTTACCTTCTTCAAATTTGGTTGTGTATTCCTCAAATTTAACTCCTTCAATTGATCCATGAACTGAACTTTAACAACCTTTCCATTCTTCATTCTCACAAAAATATTACAATCAAAGGTCCAAGTATTTGGCACACCAAACGTCAGTCTAGCCTCCTTGAAGACCATCAAACGAATCCTTGAAAGTGACTCAGTAATCATAACCTTGGTACCCTTCAAGTTTTTCTTAAATTTCCATATCTCCCGTTTCGAATTATACATTACAAACCTAACAATAATAGGTCGATTTCTATGTTCATCGCTCCTTTGCTTACCCAATCGGTGACACCAATCGATCAAGTGATCTTTAGCCTCCCAATTTGGGATTTTCAATTTCTCAATTTCATCTAAGATCTTATCTTTCACCTCATCAACATTTTCATTTTCAGTCTCAACAATCCCATGAAATAAGAGGCAATTTCTTCTAGAATAGTTTTCGAGATTATCTATCTGCTTAGAATTATTTTCAACCATTCTTTTTAAATTCTCCACAAATAACAGTGTATCTGATCTAAACTTACTGAACTGTTCAGATATTGTCTCCAGAGATGATTTTCCTGTAGAATTGGATCGCGATTTATTCATTTTTATCGCCTCGTCCAGACGAACATTGAAATCAGAAATCGCCTGATTAATATGTTCCGACTTCAACAACAACAAGTTATAATCGTTGCTCGCCATATTTGTTTACAAACAAAACAAACACCAAATATAGTTATTTATTCAGAACAAACCGCCGAATCACACTCAGATCGATCACTGCACAGTGGCAAATAACAACAAATTGCAGTTTATAATTTCTTGGCGAATTTTTATACAAGAATTTCAAATTTTTAGAGGACCGACCGAATAACACGTCAGGCGTACATGCGTACAGGAATATCGATCAAAGTTGTTCTATAATATGTACCTACATTATAGTCAACTCTACTACTTGATTCATCTTGATTTTGCCATTGAAAATAAATGAGAACTATTCAATATAAATATCCACAGTTGAATATCCTGTTTCTTTAAACTCACCTATTTGTTTTCATATTAAAACAATTATGGCACTCTTGGAAGTATGTCAATCATATGCTCTAGGATGAATTTATGGAATAGCAAAAGAATAAAAGTATTTAATCTCAATCACATGAAAATTTGTCTAGTATGTACTTAGTGGTATGTTTCGGTGTGAGTTTGAATGACCCTCGAAGAATACAGTATTGTTCGATAGCAGCAGTCTTTAGTGGGATATTGACTGTTGTCATTATAATGGGACTATTTTGTGAAAACTCTTTTAAACATGGGCTTTATGGGAAATCTGGACTTTTCAAAATAGAATGTTGATTTTAATGAAGTATCTTCTTATTATAAGAGCTGTGTCAAAGCTCAGTAATTTGTAATCAAATAGAAGAGTTGAGGTGAGCTCATTCAAATAACTTCATTTTCAAACTAAGTTGGCTAGTACTTCAATTCTAAAATCTGAGACATGACATCATAGTAAATTCATTTCTGTGGATTTTTTCCACAACAGAACAGAGTTGCATTTAGCCAAAGTACCCAATTTTTCGAATTTCACAGATAATTTTTTTTTTTTAAGATCAAGTTACTCGAAAACGGCGCTTTGTAGGAGAAAATATGAAGAATACTTTTATTTTTCAAATTAGCCAAATATTGTTCAATGAACGTTCAAATTGTTTTTAAGAGTTGGGTTCTTCGAATTTCTGGTATTTTTATGTGATATAATGTTCATAATGAAGAAACTGAAAGATGTGTAGGGAATCTTGTGTTTGGAGAAGATGTATCACATCAAGGAAAAGCTATATTCCAAAAATCATTTCCTTCAATAGAACCATTTACGAGATATAGCTGAAAATCACATTTTTTTATCGATTTTCAACAGCCTGTATCTTTGTAACCGGGCCGAATCGGAAAAAACTGTAAAGGAAAAAAGTGTTTCTTTTGACCTCAGGAATCTTCGGTTGAAATATATGTACAAGTCAAAGACTCACCCTGTATACTATTGTGGCAACAAGTGGGGAAAGTCCAACTTTTCTCACGAGTGTGCAAGTGTGAGAAAAGGACTTTCTCTAATTCTGTGGTTATTCCGTTCATTCTTTCACATCTTGTAGAACAAAATCGTGCGAGAATATATCAGAAACGCACAGTTTTCATGGTTATATTTTATTATTCTATGTTGGCATTCCAAACTTTCCGCCACGGCTTTATCTGTCAATTCATCAATTTTCCTTAAAGAAATCAGTTCTGCCAACCAACATTTTTCAATGCAAAAATCACTAAATTATATTTATGGAAATATTTCATTAATTTCAATGAAAATGCAATGAATTAGAGAAAATAATGTATAATACTCGTACAGAAGGCTCATTCTACCACTCGTTCATTCCAAAACTCGCCACTTCGTGGCTCGTTTTTGAATTTTGAACACGTGGAAGAATATCAATGCCTTCTGCACTTGTATTATAAATAACTATTCTCCACATGTTGTACACTATACTTTTCCTACAACTGCATGTACCTAATTTGATTGAAAATGACCTTCGTTGACAGTATATATTCATTTCTTGCGTTTCCACAGAAACGACTTCAAAAGTCCAATTTCATTGGTCTACCTAGCAAGGTGTGGGCAAAGTGCCGTGTGGAATAATATTTCTCACATTATGAGCAATACATAGCTTTAAAATTGAGTAAGCTATGAATAATACCCTACTTTCCATAGCAGTTGTAGGAAAAGTATAGTGTGCAACATGTGGAGAAAGTCCTTTACTCACTCGTGTGTTTGCTGTTCCACACTCGTGAGAAAAATTGTAATTTCCCCACTTGTTGCATAATATACTATTGCAGAAGAGAAGGAGTCCTTTGTTTTGGAGAGTTATTAAAGGATTTCCTCTTATTTCAGATAACATGTGTATAATACTGAAGAATTCCAAAAATTATAAAGTTTATTTTTTTCACATGTCCAAATCTGACATTTTGGTGGTAAAAGCAATGCATTATTCTAGCCAATCACTCAGGATTATACTGATAACACTGCTTCCTCATCGATAATACCTTGTTAACATTGAAACTTCGAGGTTTATTGAAAAATGAACACAAACCGATTCAGTGCCATCACATAAGAGAATATTGAACATTTAAATTGTTGAAAAAATAGTTCCCAAATACAACTCGTTCTTCAAATTTTATCAGATAATTTTTTATTTATATCACTCAAACTTATTTATTCCAGGCGAAAACATTCAAACGAACCGAATTTAGATAAAATCACTCGTCCTAATAACGGACTCGTGATTTTATCAATCGGTTTGTTTCATATTTTTGCCAAATAAACAAGTTTTCGTGGTAAAGGAAAAATTATCGATAAAATTTCAAGCACTTGTGTTATTACCTCTCGAAATTCTGCATAATCATTGTTTCCCTTTCGTAACTTTGAAATGGAGGAGCACTTCTTGCTTCTATTTCTGTCTAATGCTACGAATTACTGGTCAACGCATCTACAGGGTGTTCCGTAAAAACCACGTCAAACCGAGGGAGCAAAGGATAACCCACCTGCTGTACCCATGCTTGGTACAGGGAGACTCTTCGCTCCAAATGATCTTATTGAAAAAATCTGGATCTGCATGATGTTTTCGCAAAATTTGCCGGCAAAATTGAATTTCGTTGAGGTGAATAATTATGCGAGTAATATTTTCGCACGTAAACAATTGCCATTGTTCACTAAGTAATGCAATATCGAAGATTTCTTAACAGAATTGACAAACTTGATTCTGTTAGAAACGTACCCATTTGGATAAAAACAGCCATATCTTTTTTCTTTGAATAACAAATGATTTGTGTGATACCTCTTTGAAATCGCCATAAAATAGACAATTTATTGGTCTAATGTGCAGCAGTAGCTCGGTACATTTTTTTTCACTACGTTGGGCTAAACTTCATAAACAAAATAATCCACTACCAAAATTTCCAATAAAAATATTTCTCATAGCCCCCCTTCAAAATGTTCGGAGGATGTTTTTTAACGTAAACGTTAAAATCATTCTTCAGCAATATTTTACTGAAAAAATTAACCAAAAAGATGTAAAATTGTACCAAACGTAAGGACAAAACTATTGAAAGGGGCAAACATTCATTATTTTCAAAAAAAAAAATATCTCGAAAACGGTAAGACTTTTATAATGGGAATTTTGTCATAGCAGGTGGGTTATCCTTTGATCTACATTTTCCCTCGGTTTGACGTGGTCTTTACGGGACACCCTGTATAAGTTTTATCAAACTTGATTATGTCCATGTCGTACATATGTATACACGAAAATTTTCGGAAAGCACCTTATAAACTTGAAATTTGCAGGATAGGTTCGGATCTCGAATGTCCAGGTTAAGTTCATTAATGAGCAAAATCTGACTATAGAGGTTCCACAAAAATGTTGGTTCGAAATTTTGTATATCTGTAAATTTCAAAACTGCAAATTAGGTCGATGAAAATTCGTATTTGGATGTAAAATATCAATTTAAAGCCTTGTGCAAAATTTCATTTTGATCACATAACTAAAACTCAATGAAATTGAAAAAAAAAAAAGTTCAATATCTTCCTTACCACGAAACAGCGCTAGTTTATATTTTGGATTATCACATGAAATAACAATTTCAAGCTCCGCACATAATTTCAAACTGTTCAAATCATCAGAAAATTCAAAAAGAATATTTGAAAATAAATACCCAATCTTTCCGTGATCAATTCCGATCAGGTTAACATTTTGCTTGTAGGAATATAAAGAATAATCATTTCAGGCTTCTTGCGAAATTTCGTGTTGATAGCGACATTAGAACCATAGCAAACTCAAGTAGAATAAAAAAAAATAACCAATAGTTCCGTAACAAAATATCCCGATCAAGCTGAGATTTTGCAACTAGATAGAATCATAGAAAATAAGAAGAATATCGGGAAAAATACCCAATATTTCTGTGATTATAGATCCGATCGGGTTGCGAGTTTGTATGCCTATATGGAATAATCATTTCAAGGTTCGTGTAAAATTTCGTGTTGATAGTCTTTAGAACCATAGCGGCATATCGAATATCTAGAAAAAAGAGGAAAGCACTGACGTGAGGTCCGGAGCTATTAAGCGCTCGTTAATTCATGCGCCAATTGCACCTTTAAGGCTACTAACATGCACAGAATCCGTGGTGTGTGTACTGATTCGATTTTGTTTCAGAATTTTTGAGATATCCACCTATTGCTTTGGTGTTCTGCTTCACCAGAGTTTTGTAATGTGGCGCTCTTCAGAAATTTTGCATGGAGTTTTAATCAAGTATACAATTTAACTGAAAAATTAAATGGAACTACAAGTTAAATAACAAATTAACTTATCTTGAACAACAAGCGCAGCTTCACCTCAAGAGTTACTGTTCGGCACTCAGTTCGGACTCGACCCGTAGTTCGGACTCGACCCGTTTGAGTCATTCGAGATATCTACCTTTTTTTCTAACATACGAAAATCTTAGTGTCCGCCATTACCCGCCGTCCGTGATTACCCCACTCTCCCCTATAGAAGATTGTTACGAGCATAGAATATAAAATATTATTGTTCTATACACAAAGGTCACGAGAGCCGAGAATCAAGAGAAATGTCAAATATAAACGATGTATGCGCCATCTGAAACAGACGCGATCCCTCGCAATCAAGTAGGTATAAATCTGAAAAATCTACCGTTTTGTCTGAAAGTTTTACAGGTAGACACACCAGGTTTTCTATGCATCTTAGAGGCTACACATATACCTAAATATACTGCCTTCACGTCAGTGCTTCCCTCATTTTTTGTACATAGTAGTAGATCTTATTATTTCATATATATTCCAAATTATAAAAACAAAGCAGATAAAAGTTAAAATACTTTCAAATTTAATTTTACAGACATGCCCTTTGGCCAACTTCCTATTCTGGAACACAATGGAAAAAAGATACCTCAAAGTTTAGCCATTTGTAGATATCTGGCTAAGCAGGTAAAATTGGCTGGAAACGATGACTGGGAAAATTTAGAAATTGATTCTATTGTTGAAACCATAAATGATTTACGTCAGTGTAAGTACCAGGCTTCATTCAAATTAATAAATGCAGCAGGAATATCTTTGTTTTTCGTCATAGCATATGCTTCTGAAAAAGAAGTACATGAGATAACAGACGAAATAAATTTATTTCGAAAAAATACTCGGACACGTCGATTTTTTATTCAAGGCAGATGATACCTCATTTGGAAGGTCTTTGTATCCTGATTTCAGCATCTACATTTTTTCATTTAATCCATTTGTCTTTGAGATATTCAAATTCAATAGTCAGAGCCAGTGCACGGCAGACCACACATATTTTAGGAAAGCCTAACATTTCTTCAATGAGTCTGTTGTACCTACGGGCCATGCTAAGCGCGGTTGCGGTGGCCTCCAGCTACCATCAGGAGCGACAGGTGTGAAAATTTTATAAACTAAAAAAGTATTATAGGAAAGTGCCTATTTTATATGTCAAAATACACTCTCATAGCTTTTCAAAAACGAAACGGCAGACGATTATCGCGGTAGTGAAGTGGTGGCAGAAATTTTCAAAATTAAAGAAAAATTTATGTATTTTGACATATAAAATCGGCAGCTTTCCTAAAATACTTTTTTAGTTCATAAAATTTCCAAGATCAAGAGATCAAGATAATTTGTTATGCCGATGATGCAGTGATTGTAGCTGAGAGCGAGGACGATTTACAACGGCTCCTATTTAAATTTTACACAAAAGCCAAAACATTGAACATGGAAATATCGACTGCGAAAACGAAATCACTCGTGGCTTCAAAAGAACCAATAAGATGTAAACTTGTGTTGGAGGGTCGACCAATTGAACAGGTGATGTCGGTTGCTTACTTGGGCGTGCAAATAACAGCTAATCAGGACAGAACCAAAGAAATTAAAGACCAAACAAACAAGGCGGCAAGGATATCAGGTGCTCTCAGAGACATTGTATGGAACAACAAACACATGCGGAAAGATTCTAAATCCAGAATATATAAAACTATTTCATAAAATTTTCACCTGATGTCGCTCCTGATGGTAGCTGAGGCCAACGCAACCGCGCTTAGCTAGCCCAAATATCATGGCCGGTAGGTACAACAGACTCGCTGAGGAAATTTTAGGCTTTCCTAAAATATGTGTGGTCTGCCGTCCACTGGCTCTCAGACTATAAATTTTGTACCGTTACTGGTCATTCCGTTAAGCACACGTGAATTTTCATTAATTTATTCTGTCATACATTAGACACCAGAATAATTACTATTTATAACTTTCATCAACAATTAAGGTAAAATTAGTACATTCCTTAGCAGAAAGACTTGAAAGGATTTATTTATTTTGAAAAAAAAATGAATGTTTAAATCGTACAGTAGATTTATAAACGATGAGCACCCAGAAAAGCACGTCAATAGAAATTACGTTCAAGATCTTGTACAAAAATTTCACCGCTCAATTTTTCCTCTAAAGTCATCTAAAGGGCAGAATCTACGTTATGCAACTAGTATCATTGGAATAGTTGAGGCGAAGAATTGTAGAAAACTTATTGTGAATCTGCATGGTTCAAATCGAACATTTTTGAAATCAGTTCATGAAGTTTTCGTTAGTTAGTAAACTTTAAAATTCTTTTTTTTTTTCGAAATCGACTTTGAGTCAATGACGGGGTTCATCATATATTTTTTATGATGACAAACCAATGCGACTTTCAACGGATCGACAGTCAAGAAACGAAAAAAAAATAATGCAAATCTCTGTTCTGCTCATCTAAACATAATAATAAGATTGTGTATATAAGATGTGTATTAATTTTCACTATATTTAGGTATTGGTAAATATCATTATGAGTCAGACGAAAAAGTGAAAGAGAGAGAGCGGGCTATTCTCTTCAATGAAAAAATGCCATTCCTATTAGACCGACTGGAAAATGTAGCAAAAGATAACAATGGACATTTTGCTTTGGGACGTGTAAGTATTTTTAAAAAAACTTTTATATGGATTGAAAATTGGTTGAAATCAGCTGAATAAAATATTATCCTCTCTCTATCGACGATGCTATTTACATTCTGAAAATTTTTTCCCCATTTTATATCATACATCGTTTTCACAGAAGTTGAGGATACTGTAGTATGAATTGTCAGTTGAATTGCTTCAAATTTATTAATTGTGGAGTTTATAAGGAAAAGTTCTGAAAGTAGCAAAGATAAAGGTGGCTAGAGTGTGGCAAAAGTGGGTACGATTTTTCAAAATGTATCGTTATTATGAATTTCCCGAAGTTAACCTTTTATTTTACAGTTGTATTAAAGCTTAGTTGTTAATTATAAGTGGTGTATGTGAATAGGGCAATGAAAATTTTGCACAATGACTCAGTGACATTATTCAGGTTTATGTTGCAAAGCCATGTTAATAATAATGCAATTAGTGTTCTTCTTCATTGAAGCCATCCAACATTTTAGTATAAAAGCTACCGGTTCATCCGTTTTCCATAAAGCGACAATATTTTCAAATGATGTTTTATTGATCAATTTGCAGGCATCTCGCGGTTGCGTCATCATCTCATAAAGTTTAGAAAAAAATTAGATTTGCATTCAAAATTAGGATATTATATGATGAAAACTTCAAATTGGAATATCTATGCCAATTCAAGTTGAATATCTTGTGAAGGGAAGGTGCTATGAGAGAAAAACTAGAACTTTAACACCTGTATCACAAAAACAAAGCATTTGTGGACTCATGTTATTGGACTTTTTTTCTTTAAAAGATCCGAGAATTCTGTCATTTTCATTTGTACCTCCAATTTAGGAACACCCTGTAGATATGGTCAATTCAAAACTGATGACTTCACAAATAAATTGAAATTTGAATGAAACACAATAAATTGTACAACACAGCCCAGACAATTTTTCGATGCTAATTACTCAGTTCAGTTCTTTTATAACTACATACTGAAATTTTGTGACGAGAATGATACAAAAAAACCGAAAACAACGGGTAAATGTATAACGATGACGAATACAAAAATCACAGATGCCAAATAAGGGGCGATGCCGAGAAAGTGGATAGATAAAGGAAAATAATAAGCCTCGGACAAAGACGAGCTCGTAGTGCAAGTACTCATCAAGAAAGCGATAATAAACTCCTAAACCGTAAAGGGGTCCGATTTTTTACTAACGTGTCGATTTCAAAGGATAGTAAAATGATTATTATTGGTTCATTTTATGGAGAAATTTTCGTTCTTCGTCTTTGCGAGATTTATTAAATTTTATATTTTGAAAACCTTGGAGGGGGGGGCTAATTACCCCCAGTAACCCCTATTTCTACGCCCTTGGAGCAATCGTATAGCAACTGTTTTTTTTTACCAAATTTCATTCGAATAGCCCCAAATATATTTTTTGAATGAACAGATTCTAAAGTCAACCCTCATTGTAATACCAGTGAAAAATATATTGTAAATAATACTATTAAAAATTACCAGTGGATTTTATTGAACGATCCACGGAACAATTTAAAACATTTTTTTTAATAGAAAAACTCTTTATTTGAAATTGGTAAGGTGTTCTGAACATGTTCAATATTTTATTCTATATTTTGTTCGCCCTGTATTAATCAAATAATCTTTTTTAATAAGCAACATTGGTGAAAGAAACATCTTAACCTACCATCAGTTTAATAAAATCTAAACACAAATTCGTAAAAAAAATGAACATTAGTGGAAAACAAGGTCAATAAAATGTAGGAAGACCTTAAAATGTAGGGTAAACCATGTAGAGCCGAAATTGGTAATTGAAATATGATTATTTCGATAATTCTTTTCATATTGAACCATTATATTGGGCATTAGTAAAATTACATACATACATAAATTCAAAGAAGGAGAGAATGTTCAGGGATAAATTCTTAGTTTGATATAATTTGTGTTAACGTTAAATTTATGATTAGATGGGTACTTTTTTCAGTTCTTTTTAATTTAGTAATATAGTTCATACTAGAACTTCAAATTAGTACATGTAATATTGAATTTTTTGTAAACTAAGAATGCTTTTTGGGCTTCGACATGTTGCATTCCATTTTTCTTTTAAATAAATTCAAAATGGTGATTGAGCACTTTATTGGATAATGCCCCATTTACTTGGTTCATATAATAGGTTTGTCTCATAATTTTCCAAAAATTGGCATCACACATGATGTCTGAATGTTTCACAACATATCTTGGTTTATTTAGTTAGTATGTTATTTTGATTACCCTATACTGCCTTATGAATATTTAAAGGAACTTATATTCTTGTTTCAGCTCACCTGGGCAGATTTGTACTTTGTATCTCTGCTAGAGTACATAAATTTCATGCTCAAAAAAGATCTCATTGAAAATCGTCCAAATTTGATTGCAGTGAAAAACAACGTCTTGAATGTGCCTGCTATAAAGGAATGGATAGAAAAGCGTCCAAAAACCAATATGTAATATGTGTTATTTCAGCATGTAATATTCTTATTTGTTTGATGAATTTGTTATTGAACTGCATCAAAGTCTTTGTCAACATTGGAGTATAATAATATCTTTTTTCTGTTCTTATCTTATTGGCCTTTTTTGTTTTCAATAGTATTCAATTGCTGTATATTTCATTTTGAATATACACAACTTTCCATACAAGAAGGTTTTCAAGTTAATATAGGTATAAAATCCTTCCTATTTCCCATATGAATAAATATTTTTGAAGAGGAAGAAAATTTACCCCAAAAAATCGGATTCTAAATAGAAGAGTGTTTAACCTCAACACTAGTATTTTATTCATTATCATCACACATTCTTGACATGTTGGAAGTTTAAAGAATTATTTGAGATTAACCCATAGAGCTAATGATTCAACAGAAGAACATAAGAGTGACCAATGACCATGAAGTAGGTAATGAGGTCGGAAGAGCTTAGTGAGGTTCATAGCCTCCTCAAAGTAATCCGGCACATCCCTCCAAAAGTCCAGCATATATACCGCCTATACTGGAAAAAGATTCGGCCTTGCAAGCACATCGAAGCAAGGAATGATTCCTTCAAACCTCAGCTGACATCTATCACAAGTGTTCGTTTCACTTAAGTGACATTTTAGTATTTACAGTTTTTCTTGCGCTGATTATGATCGTTAATTTATTGAAATAGTCATATTCATCTAAGAAAATATTCTTTCTTCTTCGTCAGGAACCATTAAAGTTCTATATCGTCATCTTATATAGACCAAGTATAAAGACATTGTGAGTGAATTTTTGTTCGGAGCATTTTATCATCTTCTGAATTGGATCAGAAGTAATATTCTTATCCTTTAACCCTTCATCCCTGATAGGTATTACTTCTGAAGCATCATCTGCAACATCGAAGAGCACCAGGGGCGGATACAGGGGGAGGGGGGGGCATGCCCCCCCCTCGCGGACCTTATAAATATAAAAATGTATCCTGAAAAATCGAAAAATATGCGTGGGCACTCACAAGGGTGAAAGATTGCATATGAACTAGAATGGTTGAAGACAGGTTGAATGTATTGGCATTAATGCATATACATAGAACCATTTGCAGCAGTCTTAATGTTGAAAGATACGATAGTCAAAAAAATACGAGACTAGAATTTGTTATTAAATTTTTAATATTTGATCATATGTCTTAATTTAATAGGTGTAGTAAAAAGGAATTCATTATTTGTCCAATAGATCTGTATCTTGCGTTGTACAAGTCCGATCGGGTTGCACTATATGTCGTTAAAAAGGTGAGATTTCGTATTACAAAAACATTCTGACAGTTTTGTGATGAGTTGACTCAGTTAAGTTTGAGCGCGCCACAATGATGGACACTAGTAAAAAGAAAATATACCCTATATTTTATAATTTTTCTTAGATAAAGACAAAAATACCAGTCAGGCGGGTGAAAATGTAAATAGTGTTTTTGCCCTTATACTGTAATAGGCAATCACGTGCAGTTTTGGTTTCGTCGATTCCGTTCCAGTAATTTCGATATCAAAGATGCACCACGCACTGAAAGGCCACTGACCAATTGTCGAAAATATCGATAAAAGCATGGATATTGTCGAGTCCTGTTTCGATTGCTCAAGAGTCCACAATAAACCGTTTGGAACACTATTTGCATAAGGCTGATCTCAAGAAGGTGCTTGATGTATGGATATCACATGAGCTAACCAAAAAATCGCATGGACCGAATTTCCACTGCGAATCACTGGAGAATCGCAACAAAATCGTACCTGGCGATGAAAAGTGGATCATTTATGACAACGTCAAGCAAAAACGGTAGTGGTCGAAACGCGGTGAGCCTTCGGAAACGGGCAGGAAGGTTTTGCTGTGTGTTTAGTGAGATTGGCAGGGAATTATCTACCAAGAGCTGTTCACCTAAAGCACAACTGTGTTAACTATGGTAATTGAAGCCTTGTTCTTTATTCAATAATAATGGTTTTCTTTTTACTACATCTTATACTTTCTTGCGCCCTGGGTTTTCTTATGAAATAAATTTACGGAATATATTTATAGAATATGTGAAATTTTTCCTTGTTTTTGTCCTACAAAAATTTTGGAAACTGAAATATGATATGATTTACTAAAATCCATTTTTCTATAAGAAAACACTTGACCCGGTAGGTACCAACAAAAAATTCCGCTATTTTGCTAACCTATATGAGCCGTGACTTTCTATGGCCCCCCCTCAAACATCGTTTGGATCCGCCCCTGAAGAGCACAACATTAAGGTAGGAATTTCCAAACAACTGTTTCTTTGTCTAATTAAATCTTATTGTAAATCATCATCATTTTCATTTCCTGAAAAAGATTAGTGGTGAAAATCCGATCACGGATTTTCATTCTGGTCCATCACTTCCTTTGATCAGTGATGTAATTTTAGTCAAAATTTCTTATTATTGGAGGGCACACTCTTAATATCGAATAGTATTTTGGCATCATCAAACCTGTTGACAGATGGTTGGAGTATCTTTGTGAGTGAAAATGTTGAGGCAGTGAGTAAATGGACTTTAAAGTGTCGACAAAGGCATAATTAGACCTAATATATATTTTATTTACTTAAGAATCCTAAAAAATTGGAGAAATTGCTATCAGGGGTGCCGCCGATTCAATTCGAGTAGTTCGGAACTTTTACTCGATTGTTTATCATCAAATTGGCATTTAGATATTATAGCCAGTATGTAAATAATGATTGTTCCGACGACAGTTGGATCAGTACGAGCCCTTTGATATATCGGGTGTCCCAAGGTGAGTGGCCTATTAGATTATTATAGAAACTATTGATGGTAAAGATTTCAAATTTTGTGGATAGATATTTGGCCATGTAAGGTACATTTTTGAAATAATTTCACATTTCCAGTGTTGCCGGATGTACAACAATTTGGCAACAACTTTGTTATTTTGAATGGGACATCCGGTATTTCTATTTTTTTTATGATACTCCATAAGATATTAAATCTATTCACTCTTACTTTTCCATCCCTATCTTTGACGGTTTTTGAGTTATTAATTATTTTTCTAAATTTTAGGTCAAATTGGCGTATTACGAAAATGACTCTAGCTCGCTCAATATTTGAGATTTAAGTCAGAAATTTTGCAAGTCGTTAGATATTGATCTGATCTGTGTCACTGCTTTTGAATTATGGTTGTCAATAATACAGGACGCACCAAAAAAAATCATCAATTGCCAAGTTACAAAATTGTAAAAAAGTCTATTTTTTCAAATTAGACCCCTAGTATATTTTTCAATTTTTGGAATCAGTTCAACACATTCTACAATTCTTCTATTCACTTACACAGACTTTTTTACAATTTTGTGACTTGGCAAATGATGATTTTTTTTGGTCCGTCCTGTATTATTGACAACCATAATTCAGAAGCAGTGACACAGATCAGATCAATATCTAACGACATACAAAATTTCTGACTTAAATCTCAAATATTGAGCGAACTAGGGTCATTTTCGTAATACGCCAATTTGACCTAAAATTTCGAAAAATAATTAATAACTCAAAAACCGTTGAAGATAGAGATGAAAAAGTAAGAGTGAATAGATTCAATATTTTATGGAGTATCATAAAAAAAATAGAAATACCGGATGTCTCATTCAAAATAACAAAGTTGTTGCCAAATTGTCGTACATCCGGCAACACTGGAAATGTGAAATTATTTTAAAAATGTACCTTACATGGCCAAATATCTATCCACAAAATTTGAAATCTTTACCATCAATAGTTTCCATAATAATCTAATAGGCCACTCACCTTGGGACACCCGATATAACCGCTGGTTGATGAATTCGTGGATTCAATTTTTGCACGATTAAATGAATGAGCGTTGTGAGTTGTGACTTACAATGGATATTCCTCTTGGGAGGTTTTATCCCCCCTCTTGAGTAAGCCACTGGCCACGAATACCCTACACTATTTCTGTTTGCAAGCTTAAGATATTCAAAAAAGCAGAATCACCAACACATGCACGTGAGCAGTAAATGCAAATATAAATAATCTAGGCTAGGATGAGTGACGATATATGTAAGAAGTTAAAATGGTGTATGTTATTACTACTATTCCGTTTTAAACCGGATGATTTTTTAAGTTGAATCAAATCTCGAAAAAATACGAAATAAATTAATTCGAATAAAAATTTGATGGTTTTGATGAGGAAGTCCACTTATGCTACAACCTTTTCCATTTCCTTCACCCTTGGGTGAAGGGGGGCAACAACTCTGAAATTTCAAATGGGAACCCCTGTTTTTTATTGCAGATTCGTATTCTACGACAAAAAAAAAACAAGAGTTTAGTACGAAGAATTTTTCACGATTCGTCACAAATCGCTCTGTAATCTTATTTCAATTTTCAGTCTGAATAACCTCTGTATCCGTTCCAAAATAAATAAATCTGACTATGTTGAAATTTAGTTTCTCTATTTCAGTATCGTAATGAGCATAGACAAACTAATCTTAGTATCTAGTTTATATATGGTAATTACATAATAAAAACAGTGCTGTAATTAACTAATTACAGCATTGTTTTCAGTTATATTTTTCGTTTTGTGGTTGTCTGTATTGACTTCCGATCCTATCAAATTTCAACACACTTCAATTGTCAATATAATATAATTTGGACATGGTGAAATGATTTGCAACTTCTCTTTGATTCTCTTGATTCTGGTGGTGTTAAATCGATTTCGTCAGACATAATTGACGAATTTAATGCGTTATTATAAATTATTTCAAAATTCGAAACGTACGATCCAAATTTCGTAATCTGTCAATTTTCCTAACAGTCACACCAACTGCCAAGATACAATACAAAAGTCACTAGGATGTACAATCTGAATTTTTCATTGAATTTCGACCATATTTGACAAAACTCGACTGAAATAGAGAAAATATCGTCTAATACTCGTTGCAGAAGGCAATTCCAACACTCATGCGCATTTCGCATTCGTGTTGGAATAGAAGTCCATTCTGCAACTTGTTTTAGAATATACTATTACTGAACTATAAACAAGTGGAGCACCATCAACGATGTTCTCTATTTCCACAAAGAAATCCCTTTTTTGGCCAAAATATGGAGTACGAAACTTTTGAATGCTGTTATTTCATCATGTTAGCTGTGATTGCGCTTGTCACATGATGAAAAATACTTATTGTGGGCAGCACAGAACACTATAAATAGCTGACAGTGTGTCCAACACAAACTTCATTAATCTAGGGGCAAAAAGTGTATGAGTGAGATAGGGCAATGTGGGCAGTGTACAACAATTGTTCAATTGTTAACTTCAAGTATCCAAAGATGTTTCACTACAACATCTTTGGTTGTCTATGATATTATATTGATTCACTGATATTCAGTTTTTCATGATTTGTAGACAGTTGGCATTTTTGTGGTTAGGAAATTCTGTAGTCTTCTATTTAACCAGAAATAATTCTGGCTAATCTATGTTTGGGTAAATTACCGAAGGTAATAATATATAAATTGGTATGCTGCAAAATATTTTTTAATTGAAAAATAACCAAGGTTTTTCAAACCTTTGATTTTACAATAGTGAAGCTTGTTTGTGGTGTTATATTGAATGTAAGTTCTTATATTCAAATTAAATTGTTTTCCCTATGAATTAATATTAATACTCCAGGAAAATAAGAAATTTCATACATCTTAACTCAAGCGTATTAGGATTCATTACATTAATAGTGTAACTTTGGGATTAATAATTCAGCTTTCTGTAAAACTAATATCTCTAAACTGTTGTAATTTGGAACTACCTATGAAAGCAGAAAAAACATTTTTAGTGTCAGATAATCGTTAAATCTTGCATTTGAAAATATTGCTCATTTAAAATATAGACAATTTTTTCTTTTCCTGTACTTTAAATGCTGCGTAGCCTTAAGCTCTAATAATGAAATTTATCATTTGAATTTTTCAATAATTTTATGTAGCCAAAATTTCAAGACATTCAAATTCTGATTCTGCTAGGTACAAATATGCAGGGGAACAATAACACAAGGAAGAAATTCAGAACTTCTTCGGTCAATGCAAAAAGTCATGGTAAGCTAAATATTATTTGATTATTTTCAAGATATACTAAATCTTAGAGTATACCAATCTTGGAAGCCAGGTATCTCCAATTAAGAAAACAAATTCTTTTTAGATTTTAGATTTTTAGACCCTTCTACTAGTTCAAGACCAAAAAGATCACAATCACAATTAGAAGGTGGCAGAAAAAACAACCCACTTCAAAATCAACCAAAAAAAAACATTTCAAATAGAAGTAGGGAATTATCCCATTTTTCCTTCAAATATCTGGAATCTTTGTTAGAGAAGCCATTAGAAGAGGTCATCCAAAAATTAACACAAAACGAACACTTTTTCAGGTACATTGGAAATGAATTAAGTCCAGATAATACTGTGCTGATTGTGAGATTATTGAGCAAATTTTGTGATTGTTGTTTTTCTAAAATTAGAATAGAACTCTTACATAAAAGTTTGACTTCTGGGTTTGCAAATCGTTTACAGAATTACATTGTGTCTATTGCTGTTCAAAATCATGTGGAGAAGAAAATGAATTCATATTACTGGAAAGATCCAGATCATTTCTGGAATTCATTTTTGAAACTTTGTACTGTTTCCTTGAATGAAAGCCCCCATTTTTTTATAGATAATTTATTGAGAGTAGTTAAAATTTCTCAATTGCAAATAACAGTAATTGAAACTGAACATGAAGTACATATTTGTGATGAAATTAAGAATAACTTAAAGTATATTATTGATAGAGCTCAGGACATTAAATCTCGGTCTGAGTTAAAGCAGTCTTCACAAAAAAAAGATATTATAAATGATGTTGAAGAGGACCCACCTGAAGATTTTCATGAAATCAGCATTTTCCCTACAACAGATGAATTAGTGGATATGAAAAAACCTTTTCTCAGAAAAAATGTTGTTATTGGTTCATACAAGGATGTTAATCATTATCTAGATGTCCAATTCAGATTATTACGGGAGGATTTTGTGGGACCTTTAAGACTGGGAATACAAGGATTTTTATCTGGAAAAGAGCTTCGCGATATACAAGATATCAAGATACATCGTAGGGTCCAGTTTTTGAATCCTGTAACAGCCACAGAAGATTTTTGTGTCTTACTTAGGTTTCACTTTGGCGGTAAAAAAAGTAGCTTCAAATATGAAGAATCTAAAAAATTTATGTTTGGCTCTTTGGTGTGTTTCACAAGGGATAATTTTCAGTCCATTCTATTTGGTAGGATTGCAGACCGTAAAATGGAATATTTGAAAAATGGGCAATTTGTAGTAGGGTTCAACGATAAAACTGAAGTGCTTTACAACACTGACTATACAATGGTTGAATGCAGCATTTATTTTGAACCATATTATCATGTGTTAAAAGTATTGCAACAAATTAATGAAGACAACTTCCCAATGAAGAATTACATAGTAGATGTTGAAAAAAATGTATTGCACCCTAATTATGGAGATCGCCTAACTCCATATAAGATAAAAAGCAATGAGATAGTTAAATTATATTATCCTTTTCATCCAGAAGTTAGCCTTACTTTTGATGACCTGAATGAATCCCAAAATGAAGCATTTTTAGCTGCTTTGACAAGAAAATTTTCTATAATTCAAGGACCTCCTGGAACCGGTAAAACCTATGTGGGTTTGAAAGTAGCAAAAACATTGCTTGACAACTACAGAAATTGGTGGAGAAATTCACCTATGTTGGTTATTTGTTTCACAAATCATGCTCTTGATCAATTTCTGGAAGGATTAATTGGCACTACTGATAAGATTATAAGAATTGGAGGTCAATCAAAAAATGAGAAACTAGGAGGATTCAATTTAAAAGAATATGCAAGAAAAATAAATCCTGGTGTGTGGAGGGCAAGAGATCAACTTAATAGTTATTTAATGAAAATTAATAATATATCTAAGACTTTAAAAAACATCACAGGTTTTGTTTGTATCCTAGATTTCAGAAAGTTTGACAGTGTTATTCCACATTTTCATGATAGCTGGCTTGCTGCTGCTACAAATGAAGATTTACTCAATTGGTTATTACCAGAAAGATTTCCTGATTATGAAGAGGAGTTTTCACTTATTCAGGTGAATTTTATTTTTTGGTTTTTCAAGTTTGAACATCTATCAAAGGATCACGCATTGCATCAAAGGGTAATTGACTCTCCGTTCATTTTCTCTAATTTTTTATATGTTGCAGATCTCTTGATGCTGATCAAATGTTTTCATTGCATCACCATTCTAAAATCAACCAGATTATATGGGGTGCAAAAAATAACTTTTCTAAAATTACAAATGGCAATTGTGAAGATTCGTTTTGGAATATTTAAACCAAATCAAGTTTGCATTGATTGATCATCCATCTGATCAAAGTCCACTATAGGGAAGAATGATTTCTGCATGCACAGAAGATGTACAGGGTGGGCAAATTTCGATGTTTAATCACTACAACTTTTAAACCAGAGGAGATAGACAAAATCTGATACCCCATTCTCGTTCCCTTTTTCTGAGGAACTTAGAAGAGTAGTATTAATTTTTGGCCACCTTTTTTTGTTTTCGAGTTATAAGCGAAAATTGGAAAAATTGCGATATCGAAAAACATTTATATATTCGCTAATACTGATGATAAAGCTCTGAAATTAAAACATCATACAGGCACTTTACGTAGAATCCAGTAGCTTGCTCTTCTTTTTTACAGGGTTTTTAATTACAAAGCTAGGATTCAAAGTTATGTTTTTTCTAACAGGAACACTAGATTTCTGTGCCATTTTTTGAAAGCTTAATTTTTCCTGATTTCAAGAATATTTCATCAAAAATATATAACATCGTATGGTTTGAATCAGATTTTGTCTATCTCTGGTTTAAATTTACCCACCCTGTACAGGATAAGTCCACAGATATCAAGTTCTACGGTGATTTCCAAAAAATTTAGCGGTGGAATTTAATTCATTTTCAGATATTTTGTGGATATCAATATCAATTGCAATTGATGATGTTAACTTCTCGTGTATTAAATATAAAAAAATTCAAGCAAATCCACCCAAAGCCAATTTTCCTTTAATCTGGTGCGTGATCCATCATTTCTGTAATTTTCGAATTTTTAAACAATAATGATCTCAAACAATTGGTTTTGGATCACTCATGAACAATTTGAGGTCAAAATAAATTTTTTCTGTTCGCCCGCCGTGTACACAATAACTCTCGAACAGAATATACTTGAGTTTTGAAAATATCAGTATAGGTTCAAGGTCCAAATCTCCACTAAGTTCGTTAATGGGCAATATTTGTTCATTGCTTCTGGAGTTATACCCATATGGAAATTTTTTTCTCAATAATTGATTGAACACTTGTCCAATCAAACTAAAGTTTTGAAATCAGTTGCATAGTGAAGATAATTTTCATGTGAAATTCATCTTAAGATCTCTGTCTGATTTCACTGATATTTTGTTTTCATATGAAGTTCATTGATGAATTGAGGTACCAGAAATTTTCTCTACTCTATAATTATTTAACAATAGGGTGGGGTGCTATTCTTCTGCATATACATACATGCAAAATTTCAAATCAGTCGGATATGTTATTAATGAAATATTAGGTTTTTGTTTTTCGATATTCTGCTTGTGTTTCCTATGGTTTTGATGGCACTATCCACACAAAATTTTGCACGAAGCTTGAAATAGTTAATATTTATTATAATCGCAGAATTTAACCCGATTGGATCTGTTATCGAGGAAATATTGGGAATTTATTCTCCGATATTGGTAGGGGAGTAGGGTATGTAGTCCAATATGATTTTGAGAGGAAATCTTCTTCTTTGGGGGTATCAGTCATACTCTGGGGGGGGGGGGATAATACCCTCCGGGCACACCCTGAATTCAAAACAGTGATCAGCGTAACATTTCACCCGCAACTTGAAATCGATTTTCATATCAATACCCCAACTTCTTTGGTTTTGTGATCCCAGAAAGTAATTTTTTCTCTATATTTTTCTTGAATTTTTTACGTTTTTGATATGATCAGCTTGAAATTTTGCACGGAGTTTGCAATCGTCAGAAATGGTTTGGGTTTGCAATCAAAATCTTCTCCTTCAATCGCCTGTTTGCATCCACTCCTGGTCATTGGCCTCCCCTTGAATTCTCAAATTGATACAATCTTGAGCCAACTGGTGCCAAGCTCGTCCGACCCTAGCTTTGATATCATCTAACCAGCGGTTTGGTGTTCTTTCTACACCTCGTTTATATTGTCTTGGTCCCCATTGTACAGGGTGGGCAAATAAGCGAGGTAAGCGGCCATATCTCAGGATCCACTCATCGTAGAAACTTGCGGTAAATTTTTTTACCACTAAATAGTACAAGAAAACACACTGGAAATTTTTTTGAAATTCATACCTCTTCCGCTAGGGGCGTAATAGCTATCGTCGAGTAGAAAAATAAATTTTACTCGAAAATGTTTCATATGAAGTTGAAGAAATAATATCATCACTGTAATCCTTGGAAAATTCTCTATCTTTTTGAATTGTCACTTTCGATTTTACGACATTAAATAAGGGTAGGTGAAAGGGAGAAATCTGACTGATTGAAATGCCTGTAACTTCAGTTTGGCTCAACATTTTTGAGCAAACTAGATCTCGTCTGAAAGATAATATCTTGTTGATTGAGGACAAAATATACTCATGATAAATTTGTTTTTGCTAGTTTCGATAGGGAGCGCTAAGTCAGAAGTTCATTGTTTTGTTTATTTTACTCCGAAATTTCAAATGTAATGATAGGATTTTCTCAGCAGAAACAGAAATTCCATCAAATTTGCATGAAAAAACCTGAAGTTCGCAAAGCGATAGTTTCAGGCGTTATGAAGTTATGGCCGAAAGAAGATATTCTTCACCTGATGCACTGCAAAAAACCAAATTGTGTCTTTAAGTTCTAACAGAAACAGAAATCCTATCAAATTTGTATGAAAAACCAAAAGGTCGCAAAGCGATAGCTTCAGGCGTTCTGGAGTTATGGCCGAAAGAAGACACAATTTAGTTTCTCAGTGCATCAGTTGAAGAATATCTTTTCTCTAATTCTGTGGTTATTCCGTTCATTCTTCCACGTCTTGTAGAACAAAATCGTGCGAGAATATATCAGAAACGCACAGTTTTCATGGTTATATTTTATTATTCTATGTTGGTACTCCGAACTTTCCGCGACGGCTTTATCTGTCAATTCATCAATTTGCCTTGAAGAAATCAGTTCTGCCAACCAACATTTTTCAATGCAAAAATCACTAAAATATATTTATGGAAATATTTCATTAATTTCAATGAAAATGCAATGAATTAGAGAAAATAATGTATAATACTCGTACAGAAGGCTCATTCTACCACTCGTTCATTCCAAAACTCGCCACTTCGTGGCTCGTTTTTGAATTTTGAACTCGTGGAAGAATATCAATGCCTTCTGCACTTGTATCATAAATAACTATTTTCGGTCATAACTCCAGAAAGCTATCGCTTTGCAAACTTTTGGTTTTTTCATACAAAAATGATTGGATTTCTGTTTCTGTCAGAATTTAAAGACACAATTTGGTTTTTCGCAGTGCATCAGTTGAAGAATATCTTCTTTCGGCCATAACTTCAGAACGCCTGAAACTATCTCTTTGCGAACTTCAGGTTTTTTCATGAAAATTTGATGGAATTTCTGTTTCTGTTAAGAAAATCCTATCATTACATTTGAAATTTCGGAGTAAAATGAACAAAACAATGAACTTCTGACTTAGCGCCCCCTATCGAAACCAGCAAAAACAAATTTATCATGAGTATATTATGTCCTCAATCAACAAGATATTTTCTTTCAGACGAGATCTAATTCGCTCAAAAATGTTGAGCCAAATTGAAGTTACAGGCATTTCAATCAGTCAGATTTCTCCCTTTCACCTATCCTTATTTGATGTCGTAAAATCGAAAGTGACAATTCAAAATGATAGAAAATTTTCCAAGGATTACAGTGATGATATTTTTTCTTTAACTTCATTTGACACATTTTCGAGTAAAATTCATTTTTCTACCCGACGGTATCTATTACGCCCCCTAGCGGAAGAGGTATGAACTTAAGAACAATTTCCAGTGTGTTTTCTTGAATACTTTAGTGGTGAAATTTTTAACCGCAAGTCTCTACGATGAGTGGATCCTGAGATAAAGCCGCTTACCTCGCTTATTTGCCCACCCTGTACAATTCATCTAGTCCGCGAGCAACATGCATACATTCAAATGCAAATTTTTGTCTCTATTGAATCTGCAGTTTTTAAATTTACAGAAAAACTAAATTTCGAACGCTATATTGTAAGAACCTCTAGTCGGTTTTTTCCCATTAACGAAATTAACGGCGTCATTCGAAATCTGAACCTACCCTATGAATTTTAAGTTTCTAGGTCTTCCTAGAATACTACTACTAGAATAATAGTGTATACGACCAGACAGAGGGATATAAACTAATTTAAGGATGGATTTGTCATCAGTTAGAGAGTTAGAACTTATCCTTTGAGACTATTCCGGGCTCAAAATTCGAAAATTATAGACAGTAAGAGAAAATGGTAGAACAATCAGTTCGAAGAACAAGCTATCAAAAATGGATAGTGCATCTTTTACATAAATCGAATTTAAATTTGAACAATGTTGAATTTTTTTGATAGGGATTCAAAAAAGTCACTTTGGATGACTCTGAAACAGAAGATTCTGATGTGGACAATGAAGCAGCAGAAGTGAACAAATTAGATGAATTTTTAACAGCTATAAATTCGAGTCACACTCAAGATTCATTACTCGATTTAAAAACATTGAAGGAACATATTTTTAACAATGATCAATATTTGATAGATTTGGAATCCAAAATGGAGGAGGAATTATATTTTGAATTTATAACTCTAAAAATGAAAAATGAGAAGTTAAAAGCTGCATATGAATTTGTGAGGGTGAGTTAGTTTTCTTTTGTCAGTCACTGAAAAATATCAATTTCACTATTTCAGGAACAATTATCGATGGCTTCTACAAGGATAGCCGAAGAGGAGCTGATTGATGTTAGAACCAGTCAATATATTTCTTTAGAAGATAGGTGGAAATTATATTTCTGTTGGTTGGACTTATATAAAAAACATTTGTTGGAGCAGTATGACCAAAACTATCTTGCATATAGAAGAAGATTTGAAATATACAATGAGTTGAAGGAAATGGCAAATATTGAAATTCTGAAAGATATGAAAGTAATTGGAATGACTACCACTGGTGCTGCACGTCTCCATTCAACCCTGCAAGTACTGAAATGTCCTATTGTTATAGTGGAGGAGGCAGCTGAAGTTTTGGAAGCACATATTGTTTCTGCTTTAACTCAAAATTGCCAACAGCTGATACTGATTGGAGATCATCAACAATTGAGGCCCAGTACAGCCAATTATAAAATAGAAACATTTTATAAATTGGGTATTAGTTTATTTGAAAGGATGATAATGAATAAAGTTCAATGTTTTACTCTTGATATTCAACACAGAATGAGGCCAGAAATTTCGGCATTAATAAAACCAACCATATACCCAAATTTGAAAGATCATGAATCTGTTAAATTGAGACCACTCATCAAAGGAGTGGATAAATGTTTGTATTTTGTTGATCATAAGATTCGAGAGGAATCACATTCAGATAATTCAAAGAAAAACTTGCATGAAGCAAGATTCTTGATTCAGTTGGCCAGATATCTTATACTTAATGGATATCATTCTGAACAAATTACAATTCTAGCAGCATATTTGGGACAAATGTTTGAACTACAAAAAGAGAAAAAGAAAATGGACCTTCTCAAAAATGTTAGGATTTCCGTACTTGATAATTATCAAGGAGAAGAAAGTGATATTATTTTGTTATCCCTAGTAAGAAATAATGATGAGAACAGTATTGGATTTCTATCTATTGAAAACAGAGTATGTGTAGCCTTGTCTCGTGCCCGCAATGGGTTCTATATTATGGGTAATATGACTCTTCTTTGCAATAAGTCACCGGTGAGTATTTTTCTTCAATATTTTCCTCTTTGACACTCCAAAGCCTTTCAGAATCTCAAAGCTTATTCGGGACAACTGATGTTATTCTGTGTAGGTTCGTTTGTGTTCTTTTAAAATCTTTTAATCTAACTATAAGCAGAAACTAATGCAGTATTAATAATACATATAATGAAACTGAAGCAAACCAAACATGAATTATCTTTTTAAAAACTCTTTCTATTAACTGATGGCTGTATAATTTTATCACTATGTCTATCCTTTTTCAATTTTGAGCTCGGACTTTTTCGACTCTCCGATGGCGAATCTGTTCTCAAATTCAATTTTGTCTGCCCGTCAGTGTACACCAGTGGCGTACCCAAGGGTGGCAATTTCTCCAATTTTATTGGACCCTAAAGTAAATAATCTAATAATCCCCTATGTCGCAAAAAATTTCTTTGTCTGAAGTTTGGATTCCATTAGTCACTGCATTAACATTTTTTCTCACAAAGATAGGTTAGTAGGTTTAGTATATTTTGTTGATTAGTTTGAGGTGGATGACGTGAAATTATTCTATTCTCTATTATATTCTATGTTTAACTTTTAATGTTAACTAATCAAAATCTTATTATGTGCAAGCAAACTTCTTTGTGAGACTTCTTCAAAAGAAGGAAAATTAATGCAGGAGAAGTTTTTCGCGTTTGAATACAACAGCTGACAGGGGAAAATCAATCTCTGGATGTGTTGTAAATTCAAAGGACACTATTCCCCCAAGGCTTATTTATTTCTGGCTCTGTTATCAGTGTACACATTAACTTTCGAACGAAAGGAACTAGAAAATTAAAATTTTCAGGTTAGGTTTGGATCCCGAATGCCGCAGTTAATTGCATTTTTCGTCGAAGTGAAATAAGAAATTTTTTAAATCTGAAATAATCGTTCACTTACTTTTTATTGGAAATGTATTTTTATCCAAGGTCTGCGTAATAATCGAATTTGAATTTCGCGCCAATTGTCATTTCTATGTCGATAATGTAGGATTCCATCAAGGTTTATAGATTTAGACAGGTTGTCTTGTAACTTTCAACCAATCAGCGTCAACCATTCGTGACGTCACTCGGTTTACACATTCAAATAAATAACATTTGATTGTAATGAAATCGTGGGTTTTCACTGATTTTCTTATTAGTATGATCGCGCATATCTTTGTAGCCTCTCCTAAATAGTCTTCAATATCTTCAATCATAAAATAGCTACGATAAAATGTCTGTCAATGATGGCCAATGGCGATGCAGACACTCTATAGACCTTGTCAGACATTGGATGACGCGTTACCCCACTCTTCACTGTTTTATAGAAGTCGCAGACAACTCCATTCAATGAGAAATTGCTGTTTTTCCTTAGTTCAAGTTTATCCTCGATAACTCTTAAAGTTTTTGTTAGATATTTGAGTTGCAATGGATATGAAGAATTATTCAACAGTAAGAACAATTTCATATATTAAAAACTGACAATCAATCAATCAAATGACGAAAGGCAACTATTCAGTTCATACAATAAAATACTTCTGAATTGATGTATTACAATATTTCTTTTCAACACTCTTAATTAGTGATAGAACGATATCACTTTTTTTTGCCGATACGATATATCGGCCGATACCGATATTTACGTGCCGATATACCGATATATCGTATCGGCAAACCTAACTACCGAAGCGAAATCCGGGGAAGTCCCGTTTCATAATACATATAATTCCGTTGCGAGGAAACAGTTGCGATTGCGCCATCTATTCATACACGTCCCAAGGAAAAACCGGGGAAGTCCCGTTTTATGATTCCGTCGCGGGGGAACGTTAGTAATTCGTAGTGAGGGACGTTTCGGATTTCCCCTAACATTCTGTATTCTGATTCTGTAGTGCTAACATGGCGTTTTTAACTGACCTATGTTTGTTAGTATAGTTGTTTAATGTTGATTTGTTTTCCTTTTTTAATAAAAAATATTTCCCTTAGAATGAAAAATCTTATTTTGTTTGATAAAGTATTCCATTTTTGCACTGAGGAGGCAAAAAAAATTTGCCGATATTTTTGCCGATATTCTTTGCCGATACGATACGATACGATATATCGGCAACAACTGCCGATATGCCGATATACCGATATCAATATCGGTATCGTTCTATCCCTACTATTAATACAGCAATCTTGAGAAGTTAACAAATTAAGACAAACTCATAGCTTCAACACAAAACTCCAGTTTTGGTTTTGGTAATGGCTTTGTACAAATGTCAGCTATCATTTTACTGGATGGTAAATATGCTAACTCAACTTCTCCATTGGCTATCTTTTCTCTTATGAAATGAAAACGAACATCAATGTGCTTGGTTCTCCTATTCAAAATGGGATTATTGGAAATCTTTTGTGCACTTTGATTGGCGTTATAAATTTTTATAGGTTTTGAGGAATTCACAAGTTCTGACAGTAATCCTCTTAGATGAACAGCTACTTTAGCAGATTCGCTGAGTGCCATGTATTCTGCTTCACATGAAGACATTGCAATAGTGGTCTGCTTGCGACATTCCCAAGAAACTATTGCAATCGCATATATGAAACAATAACCTGCATACGATTTTCGGCTAGTTGCATCACTGGCATAATCTGCATCAGTATAGCCAGTTATTTCTTCATTTCACTACTGATAAATTAAAGCAGCTCCTTCCATCCTTAACAATAATCCTTCATCATAAACAAATCATTTAAGGAAAGTGTCCTACCAGAATCTTTAAAAATAGCTGTTGTCAGAACGATCTATTAGAAAGGAAATGTCGAGGATCCTAGTAACTATCGGCCAATAAGCCTCCTCACATCATTCTCCAAGATTTTTGAAAAAATATTGGTGAATTGATTTTTAAGTTTTTTCCATAAATCCCAGATTTTTTCCAAATGTCAACATGGATTTGTGAAGTCCAAAAGCACAGAGACGGCGCTTTTTGAGTTGACACGATTAATTCTTGAAGTACTTGAAAGAGGAGAAGTACCAATAGGCCTCTTCATTGATCTCTCCAAGGCCTTTGATAGCGTTGACCACACTAGGTTACTATATAAACTTTTCTGTTGCGCAGTGCGGGGTCAGCAGTTGAACTTAGTGCGGAGTTATCTGGAAAATCGAGTACAACTAGTCAGTATTGAAGTTAATGGGAAGAATTATGTATCTTCCGATATGCAGATACAGGTTGGTGTACCGCAGGGAGGTATTGTCGCACCGATACTTTTTTGGTATATGTCAATGACTTGCCAGATATCGTTCCTGGTCTAGTAGAGGTGTTTATTATTATTATTATTATTATTACAAAATGGATAAGAGAGGAGGCAAACAAGCCTATAACTCTCAGGAAAAAAAATACAGAAAAATTTACATAACACCAATACCCTAAAATAAAGAAAATGCTAAAACGACATTAAAGTGCATCCAACAGATTTTTAAAAGTATTCACACTTGGGGCGTCCGCTATCCAGCCTGGTAATGAATTCCACTTATCAAACACCCTGTTGCAGAGGAAATGTTGCCTTTGAGATGTCCGATAGTTTTCGTGGTACAATTTCAGCTGGTGGCCACGAAGATTGTTGGTATTGAGGGCAAACAAGTTGCTCAGATCACAACCGAACAGACCGTGTAACGCTCTATAGGTCACTATCAAATCGCCACGTTCACGGCGCTCACGGAAAGAACGAAGACCGAACAAGCGCAATCTTTCGCTATAGCTTGGGCGAATCGCACCATACGGCACACGCGTTGCATACCGCTGAACCTTCTCGAGCCTCTCCCGATCACCCGCGAGTGCCGCCGCCCAAACAGGACCGGCGAACTCCATGATGGGCCGCACGTAAGTGGTATACAGAGTCTTAGCTGTACTCACAGAACACCTGGGGAAGGTCCTTCTTATTAGATACACCATTCTCTTCGCCTTTGACACAACACTATCGACATGAGCCGACCAAGATAAATCAGATGACATGATCACTCCTAAATCGCCATGTTGTTCGGCAGATTGAAGTGGAACACCATCAATGTTGTACTGTCTCCTCGGATTATTCCTGCCCAAATGTAAAACCCTGCACTTTTGAACATTCAGGGGAAGAAGCCATTCCTGACACCACTCAGAGATACGATTCAGATCACTCTGGATTGTAGAGGAGAAAGCATTGGCGAACAATTTAAAGTCATCTGCATAAGCTGAACACTCAGAGGATACCAGTTGTGGAAGATCAGCCACATAAATCAGAAATAGCAGTGGGCCGAGCATGTATGCGGATGATGCAAATACTTTGGTCTCTGCCTCCGATATACCCAAGGGAACCAAGATGACACAAAATACCCTGTCTACTATTGCCAACTGGTGTTCACAAAATAAATTATCGATAAACGTGGACAATACTGAATGTGTGTTCTTTTCTACATCGCATTCAAAATGGTCGAAACCTGAAACGATCACTCTTCTTCATAAAAACGTAGATATAGGAGATAATACAAAATTTTTAGGAGTGGTATTGGATCAGCTTCTATGTTGGTCTGATCATATCGAAATATTACAGCGCAGATTGAATTCTGTACTATATACTCTACGAGTTTTATTTCAGCAAACTGACTTGAACCCGTCTAAGACGGTATATTTTTCCAACTTCCACTCTATTCTGTCTTACGGTATTATTATTTGGGGAAATAGCTCTGATATCAAGAGGCTATTTATCATACAAAAACGCGCATTGAGAGTGATGCTCCGACTATCTTTTAGAGCCTCGTGTCGTGGGATGTTCAGAGCTCAGGGAATAGTGAATAGTAATAACAGTGGGACTTTACATATTGAAATGTCTAGTTTTTCTCCGAAAGAATAATCATTACTTCGAACAGTATTAGAACATGAATAACACTAGAAGAATTAATTTCTTTCATCTTCCGAAACATTCTCTCACGCTGTCTCAGAGAAATGTAGAGTATATGTGCCTCAAGCTACAATCTACCAAGAGATATCCAGTTGATATCTGATATGAAGAAGTACAAAGATGCTGTAAGAACTTTCTTGATAAGAATTGAACCATACTGGATAACTGGATATTTTAACTGCGATTTCCAAGTCTGATCGGTCTCTTTTGGTAATTTCTCATTTTCATATCTGTATTTAGTTTGACTTGTTTTCTTTTCGAATTGTATTTAGATTGGGAAAATAAAATTATATTATTATTATTAATATCTAAGAACACGTTTAGCAGCTTGCCAGTGGTCTTCATTATGTTTCGAATTGAACTGACTTAGATAAGAACATGCATACGATATGTCAGGTCTAGAAGTGACACTCAAGTACATTAAACATCCTATTAGTTGCTGGTACGACAATTCTATACATTTTTTGCTTTCTTCTGGTGAAAGTTTTTCTGCATCATTGGCGTAGATAATGGTTTATAGCCGAACATGCCAAATTTGCTTAGAACGTCGTAAATGTACTTTTTTTGTCAAATAGTAGCACCTCCATCTAAATTTTTCTGTATTTTCATGCCCAAACCTTATGTGTTGCTCCGAGATCTTTTATTTTAAAGTGTTGGGATAACTGTTTCTTTAGTTTCGCAATCTCAGTCAAATTGTTGTGAAATAAAAAGAAATCGCCGACGTAAAGAGCAATTATAACAATACTATCCTTCTTTTCTAGAATGTAAATGCAACTTTCATGTTTTGACTGCTTGAAGTTCAGTTCTTTCAACACTTCATCAACCTTTTTATTCCATGATCTTGCAGCTTGTTTAAAACCATATAAGGCTTTGTGAAGAAGGCATACTTTATTTACGATACTTATGGCCATTTTATCACGAAGAAGTCTCATAGTGATACGGTTCAAATATCCAAGTCTTTTGTGCCAAACTTCTTGAGACATTTTTGTGCTTTAAAAAAAGGTTTGCTGAGTGTTGACATCTAGGCAATAGACTCAACCAATTTGAGTTTCTGTAGCCACTGTATCACCTTCAACTACACAGTTTTCAAGCATTTTGCATCCATTTTCATCAAATATATAGCTACTTACCCCTTAGAAACCATTTGACTTACAGATAGTAAGTTAGAGGCTAGGAACATAGGTGACGTCTGATATAAGGTCAATTCCAGAATTTCCTTTTATGTTGACAGGTATATCACCAATCCCTTCACTATATAAAACTTGATTGTTTGCAATGGATACTTCTAAGCCAACATTTCTCTCATTTGAATAATTGATGAGCCATTCCTTATTAGAAGTCATATGCGATGATGCACCAGAATCAATGTACCATTTTTTGTTGATTCACTTGACAGCCTAAGGCAGTCAAAAATGCTTTTTTCTGATTATTTTGCGTATTCTGTTCATTTCTCTCATTTGATTTAGAGAATGAAGGATCACTAGACTTTTTGTTAGGACAATCTTGTTTATAGTGCCCCACAGAACGGCATCCCCAGCACCAAGGCTTCTTACCTCTAGCATTTTTGATATTCTGTTGCTTGGACTATAAAACTTTATTAGAGTTATGTCAGTCGTTTTTCGTCTTTGTGTCTTGGAATAACTTTGATTTGATTAAATCACTCGTAATATTAGCACATGAATGTTCAATTGCCATTATAATCGGATTATATTTTTCTGGTAACCCTTGAAGCATCATCGCTCCTAGCAATTCATCATCAACAGGCTTGCTTATTGCACTTAGCTTTTGTGAGACAGTCATACATTCATTAACATAATCTTCCATTTTCGAAAAAAGTTCTAACCTAATGCTGCATAAGGTTCTTGGTGAAGTAATTCGACGATTAAGTCCTCGTAAGTCGCTTTTAAATTATTCCATGCATCAATAGCATTGTCACACTGTCTTACGTGCGGATAACATCAAGTTTGAATCATATTTTAGTTAATGCCTTTTGGTCTTTCTTGTTCTTTACTGTTTCGGTCGTAGTATCACTTTCGTGATAAGCATCAATTGATAGCCAAAGATCTTCATGACGAAGTAACATCTTCATGGCTAATGACCAATCACAATAATTTTCACTTCCTCTCAGTTTTTCGAATGACGGAGTTGAACTAGAGCTTTCTGAATAACTCAACCCTCGTTTCTTTAGAAATAATTGAATATGAGCTCAAAAATGCCTTTTGGTTCGAAAAAATTTCTTCAATCTGACAGGAAAGATTTTTACAGCTTCATAGTGAAAAATTCTTCTTGTGATTATTCTGGGCCCATAACCATTGTTAGATATTTGAGTTGCAATGGATATGAAGAATTATTCAACAGTAAAAACAATTAGTCCGGGAGCCAGTAACAGATATACATGACCAAGTTCCTCTCCAACGGTAATTAGTAGAATGCGTCAGATAATAGTAATAAAAAGCCTCGTGAACGTCAGCTACGACTCTGCTGGGGGAAAGAGCGGCGGCAGCACCCCAAACACGAAGAAAAAAAAAATACATTCAGTCATTCCCTCCCAACTGAAAATTTGTCAAATTGTAGCTAACCCAATATCTAGACGAAAAAATACAATCAGCTGGCTATAGCATAGTGTATTATACGTCAGCTAGTGCCTCAAACTTAAAAAAAAAAAATTTTCAATGACAGCTCTGACAGCGACTCTGATAATGAATCAGAGAGTGCCACACTCGCGAGAAAAGGACTTTCTCCACATGTCGCACAATAATATTTATTTACTTCCACTCTCTGATTCAGTATCAGAGTCGCTATCATTGAAAATATAATTTTTTTTCATGTTTGAGGCACCAGCTATGCTATAGCCAGCTGATTGTATTTTTTCGTCTAGATATTGGGTTAGCTACAATTTGACAAATTTTCAGTTTGGGGGAAATTACTGAATGTATTTTTTTTTCTTCGTGTTTGGGGGGTTGCCGCCGCTCTCCCCCCCAGCCGAGTCGTAGCTGACGTTCAGGGGGCTTTTTATTACTATTATCTGATGCATCTCACCAAGTATCTCTCGAGAGGAAATAATCAACCAAATTTGCACCTGGCTCCCGGACTAAATTTCAATATTTCAGATATTAAAAACTGACAATCAATCAATCAAAATGACGAAAGGCAACTTTTCAGTTCATACAATCAAATACTTCTGAATTGATGTATTTATTTCAACAGTTTTGAACTGTTTCAGCCTTTACTCTTAAAGTAGGGTTTGCTTGAGATTCCCCCTTTTTATAAGTAAAATTGACTGAAAGAATAAATATATAGGTTTTTTCCAAAAAACCTTTTCATAAGATTTTTTATAAGAATCTCATTAACTCGTAAACCATTTAGCTTATACCCAAATATCAGTCCGGTCAATTTAGACAAAAAATGAGAGTGAAGGTACATAAATTCCCAAGCTGAAAATGAGTAAAATTGTTCAAAACATAATTATAAGCAATACCTGAAAGTTTCCCATCATTCCCGTGTAAGGAAAAAATTTTATTCAAGGAGTAGGCCTAATGGAGTAACCACATTTAAAAAAACGCGCTAAGTACACTTCCTCATAGGTGACGTGAGAACGTGTACATATTATGACGATAACAACTTTCATAACTTTTTGAATTGGTATATCTCAGAAACGGTGGCTCGTAGGAAATAAACTATTGATACATTTTTTATAGATAATAATTTAATCTACAATTTTTGTCTGAGGTATTTTAATGATAAAACTTACCGTTTTGCTGAAAATCGTGAAAAACTCATTTTCAGCTCATTGGGAATTCATGTACCTTCGAATGCCTAAATTGACCGGACAACATACCCTTGGTTGCGCTAGTCCTATAGGAAACGTAAAAATGCCACCAGGACAGACTGCACGAAAGCGGGACGTATGCAGCGCGACCAGAATGGCGGTTGGTAAAACTACTGAATTTGCCTCAGAAATCAATCAACATCGTTCTGAAAACTACCAAATATCTACTGACATACTTTTTGACCAAAGGACCCGACCTTATAGCATCAACTTCGTTCATATACCATACACAGCTCCACATATATTTTAGTAATTCCATTTAAGAAGATTATGTTAATTCATTTGAACAAAATGTATTCAGAAAAAAATCTGGAATTTAATATTTCAGTTGTGGATAAAAATCAATGATACACTCCTCAGTCAAGAAGCTATTGGATCTAGTCTGGTTTTGAAGTGTCAAAACCATAATAAAATGACTAACGTTTCCACTGCAGATCATTTCTCACTGGTATCAGAGGGAGGGTGTGATCAGATTTGCAATTATTTATTAGTGTGCGGTCACAAATGTAAAATGCAATGCCATATTTTAGATCCAGATCATGAAAATTACATTTGTACAGAGAAATGTGAAAAGTGAGTATAATTTATTTTTCAATAAAAAATATTCAGAAATGTAGTAAGTCAAATATAAAAATCGAAATATTCTGGATATTGCAAGATTCCTACCATTTGAGTAGGACCAGTTGGGATTAAAAATATCTTAATAATATTATGAAAATCAAAAAATGTATTGCCTTTTTGAAAAGACTTGAAGAGCAAATTTCACTAGATAGTTATTTGGCTGTTTCCATCATCTGTGCGCTTGGTTGTCTCCGACGTTTCGGCAAGCGTTCGCCTGCCGTCTTCTGGGTGTTGGTCCTGAGAAGGACCGATTGTTTGGCTCTGAGAAGAACCGTTTGTCGGTTTGGACTTGTACGCACCATACTTATTTCGAGCTCATATGAGGGTATCGGAGTTTGAACTTTAAACGTATCGGTTGCAATCCCTTCACTCTCACCACTAGTCTACAGAAGCAGGTAGTAATCTCTACGCATTAAGCTTATGGTGGATTTATGAACCGTACCTAAGAACTAAGGACTAATGGTGGATTTATGCACCAGTCCTAAGAACTAACACTAAACCTAAGAACTTAGAACTAAGAATTGAACGCTAACAAATCAATGGGGTCGTTTATGCTCGTTCCTAAGAACTAACACTAGCAGGCATACTGTTAACTAAGAACTAAGGGCTCAGGTAAATTATAGAAGTGCGCGTGTGCCGCATAGAATTTCAATATTAACGAGTACCAGTTTCTATCATTTTATGTTCTTTATTCGTGTTTATCGATGAAAAGTAATAGGTGTATCTGAAAAAATTGAATTTAATTTTTTCACAATAAATATCAATGTCAAACATCAAAGTACAGAACAAATAGAAAGTAGTTCGAGCACGTGCGTATGCCTTAACTAAGAACTAACAAGAGAGTGCATAAACGCCACTGAATTCTTAGGTTTAGTTCTTAGTTCATAGTTCTTAGGTACGGTGCATAAATCCACCATAAGAACTATGAACCTATGCACTCTCTTGTTAGTTCTTAGTTAAGGCATGCGCTCGTGCTCGAACTACTTTCTATTTGTTCTGTACTTTGATGTTTGACATTGATATTTATTGTGAAAAAATTAAATTAAATTTTTCAAATACACCTATTACTTTTCATCGATAAACATGAATAAATAACATAAAATGATAGAAACTGGTACGCGTTAATTTTGAAATTCTATGCGGCGCACGCGCACTTCTATATTTTACCTGAACCCTTAGTTCTTAGTTAACAGTTGACCTGCTAGTGTTAGTTCTTAGGAAACATGCATAAACGCCCTCATTGATTTGTTAGCGCTCAATTCTTGTTCTTGGGTTTAGTCATAGTTCTTAGGGCTGGTGTATAAATCCACCATTAATATAAGTTACACCTCATTTTCAGTATACGCACAAGTCGAATTTTCGGGTTGCGTGGATGGTGTGCGCAGTTATTCGTTCGAATTCCGACTCCTTTTTTAATTTGGTGGTGTCGAGATGATTCCGACCTGAACAGGGTTCAACTTTGGATTGGATCTTATGATTGGTGCCCAGACTTCCTTGATTTCCTCCAGAGACGGCATGCTTATGGAATTCGGAGTGATGGCCATGAAGGCTGCTTTTTTAAGTTTCCTTTGTTTTGATCTTTCTTCCTTCGATATTATGGAAGCTTCATCCCATTTGATCATATGGTCTTCATCACAAGCATGTTGGACTAGCCTGGATTTATATGTTTCCCATAGTTGAGCTAATTTTTAGTGCTCTTTGACTCTTGTGTTCAGGGGGTGTTCAGTCTCTCTAATGTAAGTTCTGCCGCACTCGCATGGTATTTCGTATACGCAATTCAATATTAAGCTTAATGTATAATAATAAAAGATTACTACCTATTTCTGTAGACTAGTGGTGAGAGTGAAGGGATTGCAACCGATACGACTAAAATTCTTCTCAGAACCAAAAAATCGGTCCTTCTCAGGACCAACACCCTGAAGACGGCAGGCCTAAGCTTGCCGAAACGTCAGGGACAACTAACCGCACAGATGATGGAAATAGCCAAAATAACTATCTAATATCATCATCAATATCGAGACAACAATTAACAAATTTCTAGATATTAATGATCGCAATTTTTAATTCAAAGTGTACAGAAATTAGTGTGTACGTAAATTAATTAATTAATTTTTATTTCAGGCTTTTGTGTGATTCAGATTTGAGACATCTATGTAGGAAGATGTGCAGTGAAGAGTGTGGACCTTGTGATTATCCTAAAAATTTAACTCTGTTGTCATGTGGTCATGATGCTGTAATGCCATGTCATATGGAGCCTGAAGACTATAAATGTGTTAAGGAACTACAAGTTACTCTCCCTTGTGGTCACAATGCAACTAAATTTTGTTACTTGGAGACTGAAAAATGTAAATGTCGAATTCCATGTGATGCTAGACTTGATTGTGGTCATTCTTGTGAGAAATTATGCCATGTTTTTGACGACCCGGATCATTTGAACGTAAGATACATTCTTCTTTAATCGATGTGATATTCAGCAGTTTTTTCTTTGATGAGGTGGACTAACTAATGATAAAATATTTTCTGTCTGCTCTAATCAAAATTTCTCAAATTTTGAGCCATAAATGGCTTGAAATAAGTCGAAAGGTTCGACTCTGATGCCAAATCCGTCCTCTATTCCTCTATTCTGTCTTGTCGTGCGTAAAAACGATAATTTACGAAAGTAGACTTGAAAATTTTTCAGGGTAGGTTCGGTTCTCGCATGCAGCACCTAGGTTCGTTAATGGAAAAAGTCCTTGGGACCACAGAACAGATAGGTATATGTGGTTTCCAAGGGAATGAACGAGCGCTCAAAAGCTCCTTTCTTCACGTCAGTACTTTCCTAATTTTTTTATTTATTTGAGAGTTCCCCGATGTATACAGTGCTGGCAAGTCAGTATCTTGGGCTGTATTTGTTAGAAAGGAATGCCGAAAGTCAAACGCAGAGCGACATCGTTTTTCTTTGTTTCCACAAATAGTGAAAGTTATTACAGCATCATAATATCTTTATTTAAATAAAGGGGTTTCATCCGTTCCTCTATTGGATATCTACGAGAGGAAGACCTATCGTGACCAATACTGTATATTGAAGTAAGTAACGATATGAAAAGGTATCAAAGCCCTATTTTCCATAAAATACTTCTGAAAGCCATTAATTCACTCTTCAATGTATATGTTACCTGCAATGTGTTTAATTCAAAAATTCTATATAATGCGTAGGTAATATGTATATGGAATTCCTGGATCTTCTAGGCAATATATGTCATTGAGAAAAATAATTACCCTGCAGAAATCTATGACATTTTATACAATGCCTAGGCCGAGGCCTAGGCTTTGTATGGAATGCCAGATTATACACATTGCCGGTAACATCTATGTATAATGAGTTCTATTTCAATTGAATCAAAGACTAATTGCGTTTCTCAGTCAAAAATAGAGAGATTTAGTAACAATAACAACATTAATGATACTACAACAAACTTGCAAAAAATAGAGGGAATCTAAAATTTAAAACCTCTAATTCGATTTTCCTCTTCACAATTGTCAAATGCAACCAAATTTATTTTGACAATTCTAAAAATTCTGAGATTCCAGGTAGGTAACTTCAATGAAAAAACTTAAGAAGAGTTGTTGAAAATATTCAGCTATTTGTACTCACCTGAAATGATGCGAGTATATTAGGGGGAGAGAAAATACCGATATAACCGACGGTTCAATCGTTGCGTCAACTACCAAATTCCTTGCTAGAAGTAGAATTTTGTTGTTGACGCACGGCTCGACCATCAGTTATCCTTTTATAATACCGTCCCAAAGCAAGTTGAGGATAATCTCGAAATCCAACAATTCCGATCCCAAAGAATTTGATAATTTATGGCATTCAAATTGTCGAAGTATCAAAACGAATGCCAAAAAGCTCTCGCAGTAAGCTAGCATTCGCATCGAGGATGTGTACGTTTGAAAGTTCACGAGTAAAGAATACCAAAACGTGTGACATTCGGAGAGTACTTCAGAGAAATAAACATAGATAGATGGAGTATATGTCATTTTCAGTAAGCAAATTTTGTCCCCAACATGAACTATCAAATTCGACATGAAGCGCGCGGAAATGAAAACATCAGTGATAAGATATTTCACTCAATTCCATAGACATATACTGCTCCGTAAAAGTTGAGGAAGTTCAGGGTTTTGTGGACTATTTCTGAAGTTTTCAATTTTTTTAACTAATCTCAAGCTCTTTGTAGCTGATCCCAAGCATGTCTAGTGGAATTGAAGTCTGGCGACAGAGAGGGCAAGAAATTTGGCCTTTAATAGTAGCATTAAACAATAAAATAATGTTGTCATCAACTTGGTCTAGGTAAATATGTAAATTTGCACATTTGTGGTAGCATCAATCACCAACAATTCTGTACGTCCATTCAAACAGATGTTTCTCCTAACAGTAACTGTACTATCTCTGGACGAATGAATTTCCTGAACCAATATGCGATTTCTGGGCACCAGAGGATGGGTCCATACCTGAACACGCCGACTACCCAAAAACCGTCCATATCTCGACTTATCTGTGGACAATGCAGACCTCCAATGATTCGTCGTTAATGTAGATTGTCTCGACGAGCTGTTTCAATCGAAAACACAAACATACCAGAAGCGTTCAAAAGTCGTTGTTACTTGATTCGATAAGGCCCTCTACGGCTGGTTTCAGAGTCACGGTGACCGTCGGCGCTGAAGTCTACGCGCGTAGCTCTCAGCTCGTAGCAACTCGTTTCAGAGTCATGCTGAACGTCGCGTCGTGGAGTACAGTCATGCCCAACCAAATGAGTGTTCGAGTTGCTGCCGACCAGTATCAATAGCTGCTTTCCAGTCAGGTGCGTGTCACCCCAGGACTCGGCGCACTAGAGCTTCGAGCCCTTGCTATGAGTGGAACGCGCCAAAACGAAACTGTCAAATTCAACGTAAACAAACCAGCGTTCTACAGCTGTCTCGTACTTTAGCTGCTTTCCAGTCAGGTGTGTGTCACCCCTGGGCTCGGCGCACTAGAGCTTCGAGCCCTTGCTATGAGTGGAACGCGCCAAAACGAAACTGTCAAATTCAACGTAAACAAACCAGCGTTCTACAGCTGTCTCGTACTTTATGCGAAGTAACGGTCTTCTTTCTCTCTCACACCTGTCAGGGCTCGAAGCCCCGTAAATGCGGGGGGTGCTTCAGGGGAAAGGAGAAGGTAACGCGAGGGCTCGACGCCCTGTTTACTGGAACACTACAAGTGCGCTTCGGTACGCTTCGGAACTGTACCGAGGAGCTCCTGACGTTGGCTGGAAAGCACCTTTTATTCGAAGTAACGGTCTTCTTTCTCTCTCACACCTGTCAGGGCTCGAGGTCCCGCAAATGCGGGGGGTGCTTCAGGGGAAAGGGGAAGGTAACGCGAGGGCTCGACGCCCTGTTTACTGGAACACTACAAGTGCGCTTCGGTACGCTTCGGAACTGTACCGTTGGCTGGAAAGCACCTTTTATTCGAAGTAACGGTCTTCTTTCTCTCTCACACCTGTCAGGGCTCGAGGTCCCGCAAATGCGGGGGGTGCTTCAGGGGAAAGGGGAAGGTAACGCGAGGGCTCGACGCCCTGTTTACTGGAACACTACAAGTGCGCTTCGGTACGCTTCGGAACTGTACCGTTGGCTGGAAAGCACCTTTTATTCGAAGTAACGGTCTTCTTTCTCTCTCACACCTGTCAGGGCTCGAGGTCCCGCAAATGCGGGGGGTGCTTCAGGGGAAAGGGGAAGGTAACGCGAGGGCTCGACGCCCTGTTTACTGGAACACTACAAGTGCGCTTCGGTAGGCTTCGGAGCTGTACCTACCGAGGAGCTCCTGACGTTGGCTGGAAAGCACCTTTTATTCGAAGTAACGGTCTTCTTTCTCTCTCACACCTGTCAGGGCTCGAGGTCCCGCAAATGCGGGGGGTGCTTTAGGGCAAAGGGGAAGGTAACGCGAGGGCTCGACGCCCTGTTTACTGGAACACTACAAGTGCGCTTCGGTACGCTTCGGAGCTGTACCTACCGAGGAGCTCCTGACGTTGGCTGGAAAGCACCTAATATCGCGATTCATTGTTGCGCCTGACTGTCCCCGTCAGCGCGCCTAAGTTTCAAGTAACATAGTAACGGTAACTGAGCTCGGTAGCGCGTCGGCGCCGCGTGGTCAGCGGCGCTGACTCGTTTCGGGTACGCGCTCGATGCCTCAGCGCTGACGGTGATCAGCGCTGAGCCGTCGGCGTTATTCTAAAACGCTTCATAAGTAATCATACATAATGGCCTGTCAGCGCCGACGGTCAGCGTGACTCTAAAACCAGCCCACGTGTAGACACAGTCAGAAGCCGATCTTGTGCATGAATGGTAGATCTTGGGCGTCTACTTCTTGGTCTTTCGGTCACGTTTCCAGTTTCTCGATATCGATGGTTGAGTCGGAAAACTACGCTTTCAATAACTTGAAAGAAATTCGCAATATCTCTTAGCCCTATTTGCTTCAACCGCACTGAGTTCAAGTCGAGGCATTATTGCAAAACAAATTTTCAGATTTTAAATCAAAGTTGATTGTAAGAACGTAAAACAACAAATGATCCGTAATAATTTTTAGAAACGCAAACGACAAAAACATGCCTGAAACTGAGAAAATTATCAAACTGGGTGCAAAAAAACTATTCAGATATAAGAAAGTAAATATTTTATTTCTAATAGATGAACATTTCGTGGACAAGAATAGGCAACACTTGAAACGGTCACAAGAGTTGCCAAACCTTTGATTTCAACAGGTTTATACTGAAAATAATAAGTATTCTCCTTACTAAAAATTTGACAATTAGGAAAAATATTGGATTCCAAATATTCAAATTTGCATATATAATCGAGAATCACTCAAACAAATATATTTCATTCAATATAGAATACATTAATAACGATATAGTAAAATTGTGGTTTTGAAAATATATCACAATCCGACAACGTAATCTAACCATGTTGGGGGACATGTAAAAATTGCGTATACTCCCTCTATCTTTGTTAATTACTCTATGGAAAGTACGTATACGTTTTGATAGATTACTTGTCGAGAATAGGGTCCCAGATCTAGGAGTGAAAAACAGTCAGTAAGAGAAAATCCATACAGGGCCCCCGCAACCGCGCGTTCAACGCGTGCACCGCACGCGGGCGCCACTCTATAGGGGCGCCAAAATCTCTTATAGACCACATGAAAAACCGAAAGACCAAAGGTTTTTGAGAATTTTTTTTTATTTTTTCAACAATTTTGAACGTGCAAAGACATCTTTTACACATCCAAACAAGTTCCCGAACGTCGCAATCCCCATAAAATAACCTCGGCCACAGATTGCAATCATACGATTCTTTTCGAGTAAACAAATCATAAATAATCATCTCTTTGTCGGTACGGGATTTTTTTATGGACCACCTGCACCGGACGGCGGGCACCATTTCTTCGATCATCACTAAAACGCATATGGTACACATAAACAATCATAAATACCGAAGCAATAGCTTTTAGCCAGGGGAATTACTGAAACTTTCGCCACCATCTGTAGGAAAAATACTACAGGTTACAGAGAATTTCTGAAACTACCAAAATCTGCTTGCTGTGCTATAACAGCAGAAACCTATCCAAAGAATAGTTATTTTGTTTCGAAACGTTTAGGGGTTGAGGTCAAGACGCAAAAAATTCTACTAGTTTTTCTGATTGGCAACATTTATCCTCAGCCATTACAAGACATGAAACATCAATTGCACATAAAGTTCACATGAATAAATGGATGAATTTAAAAAAAATGTTAAAATTGTCCACAACGGTGAACGATCATCACTTACGGGTTTTAGAAACTGAAAAAAAATATTGGCATTACGTTCTAGGAAGAATTGTTTCAATTGTTAAATGTTTATCCAGACAGTGTCTAGCTTTTCAAGGTTCTTCTAAAAAACTTTTTGAAAATGATAATGGGAACTTCCTCAAAACTGTCGAACTGATTTCATCTTTTGATCCTGTGATGAGAGAGCACATTAGTGCAAAACTCACAAACAAATTCTTGATGACCCATTATTTAGGCTACCAGATACAAAATGAAATTATTGAATTGATGGCTTCTAAAGTAAAAAATAATATTTTGGATATGGTTCGAAGTTCCAAATATTATTCAATAATTTTAGATTGCAAGCCATACAGAGCAAATAAGCCTCGTTTTGCGTTATGTTGTTCTAAATGACAGTTCTAAAATGGTTCAAATACAAGAAAGTTTTATAGCGTTTAGTCCAATATTCGACTCTACAGGGGAAGGGCTATTCAATTTTGTTATGGGATTTTTGGAAAATTTAAATTTAGATATTAAATACATGAGAGGTCAAGGGTATGATAATGGGGCGAATATGCGCGGAAAACATATTGGTTTACAAAAACGCATACTCGATGCTAATTCTAGGGCTTTTTTTGTGCCATGTGCTGCACACAGCTTAAATTTAACTGTAAATGATGCTGCTAAGGTTTCAAATGAAACACTGAATTTTTTTAATATTGTACAAGAACTATATACATTTTTCTCCTCATCCACAAAAAGATGGGATGTTATAAAAAAGCATGTTCCTCAGTTACATCTAAAACCCCTAAGTGTTACTAGATGGTCAAGTAGGATTGATGCTATAAAACCACTAAAATTTCATTTAATTCAAATATGTGATAGCCTTTTAGAATTAGCTGAAAATGATACTTTCACCATAGAAACTAGACATAAAGCAAATTCTCTTTTATCAAATATTCAAACTTTCAAATTTATTTGTAGTGTAATAATTTGGTATGATGTTTTATTCCAAATTAATATTGTAAGCAAAATGATGCAGAGTGTAGCGATTGACATTAAAGTGTGCCAAAACTATTTAAAGAATTTAGTTGATCATTTTAAAAATTATAGAGATGATAATGTTTTTGAGGAAAAACTTTCTGAAGCTGGAAAACTAGCGGCTGCTCTTGAGATAGAGCAAAGTTTTCCTCCATTATATAGTGTAAGACGAAAGTATAAACCAAAATTGTTCGATTATGAACACACAGATGAGGCACCTCAAGATCCAAAAATCGCTTTCAAAATTAATTTCTCTTTGAAAATAATTGATCAAACGCTAAGTTCTTTAAATAGTAGGTTCGATATGATATCTGAATACGATAACGTTTTTGGTTTTATTTGTGATATTCTTAAATTAAATGACGAAGATCTATTAAAATGCTGTCATGCTCTTCAACAAAAGCTTACTGATCAGGAAAAGAAGGAGGCTGACGTGGAAGAAAATTATTTATTCAACGAGATAAAAGCCCTAAGATTGTTTTCATTACCTGAAGCGTCAAATCCTCTCGAAATCCTACAATATATTTTTGAAAATAATCTAACTTCTTCTCTACCGAATCTTAGTATTGCCTTAAGAATCCTTCTGACTTTACCTGTGTCTGTTGCTTCTGGTGAGAGATCATTCTCTAAATTAAAAATAATTAAAAATTATTTGAGGTCTACTATGTCACAAGAAAGATTATCTGGATTGGCCATCTTAGCTATAGAGCAAGAGATACTCGATAAAATTGATTTTGATGATATAATAAAAGAATTCGCAGCAGCCAAATCTAGAAAAACATCCATTTAATTTTATCCTTTAATTGAATATTTTATTTTTTATTCGTTTATTGTTTGGTTTATATATTTATGAATAGATTAAAGAAGAATAAAGCTCAGGTTTTGAAAACTCTGCAGTTTCATTACAAATTTAAAATAAAATGCGGTTTTGATCGAATGCTTGAATAAAATAATGAAAAATTAAAAAAATGTATTATGCAACAACTGACAGCATAAAGTTCTTAAGGCATCCAATAAAGGTTGCTGATAGTTTTTTTAACCCTTCTACAAATAAATTCCTAACGAAAACTGAAACATTTTTTGCCGATTATCCTGCGACGTTTTTCTCCACTTCCCCCCTTTAAGGGGCGCCAAAATATTTTCGGCACGCGGGCGTTGATGACCCTTGCGGGGGCCCTGAATCCATATAGTGACCCAATCTGGTTCGAGATCACTCTGGAATACACGCCAATGAAAAGGGTGATATCTAATAGGGGAATTTGGGTAACACCTCTTTTAATGGGCCAAAACTATTCGGCGATATTAAAAAAAGTATTCGCAATAGTAGTAATCGTTAAATTTTTTCAATTTCAGGATAACCTCATTTAATATTACTTATTTTTTCAGTATAAATGTCTCAAACGTTGTGATAAGTTTAGAGTTGGGTGTACAAATGGTGAAGACGATTCTCACAAGTGTTCAAAGCTGTGTTATGATGAATGTGAACCATGTATGAAACTTGTCAGGAAAGCTAGGACTGTGTGTCCTCATTATTACGATGTACCTTGTTGTGAAAATGTAGATGATATTCAATGCTCCAAACCATGCAAGAAAAAATTCGCTTGTGGACACTCATGTCAAAATATGTGCGGAGTGCAATGCGGCACATGTAAAAAGATGGTAATAAAAATTTTTGATTTTATCATCCAACTGCTATTGTAAAAAAATTATTAAAATCAAAGAATGTGTCTAATGAAACCTTCATTTTACATTGACTGGAGCAGAATACTGATCATCTTGGCTTTTTGTTTTCGAAAATAAAACTGAAGTATTGGTTGAAATGAAATCATTTTAGATATACTAGTGGAATAAATTAAAGGATCAAAATAAAATTCGAGATTTTTAGCGTTTTTTCAAATGGCTGTATTTTCTATAACGAAGTTCGTATCTCAATAAAAAAAAAATTTTTGAAGCTTGAAGTTTATAGTTTAGAGATCTCATGATGAAAAAATTTTTTAAGCAACGTGTACCGCTCAATCCTAATGAATACAGTATCTAAAATTTCTGAGAAAGGACTCCGCACGTTTTATATGGGAAATAGCTTTCCGTGAATTTGGCTAAATTTTCGATATGTTGTAGTTCTTGGTAAACTGATCAGAAGTTTCCATAGCCACAAAGCTCAAAAATGGACAGTTTTTTTATTTTTGGCCTCCAGACTTGGGAATTTTTTCCTAGTTAACCACTATATGGATGAGATAACTTGTTCATTCAGCTTCAATACCCTTCTTTCAAAATTTCGATGCGAGCACTTCTCGCTGAAAAATCGAATTTTGAATTGAAAAGGAACTTTTTGTCTTTTACCATCAATATCTCGCCAATCAATGATTGCACAGAAAATTTGAGGGATATTTTGAAATCTTGAAAGAATTCTCTAAAAGAAGTAGCTATTGGATTTTCGGACAAAAATATTTTACGTTCTCTACATGAATTTGAAAAGTTGATAAAAAAAAGGGCTTTTGAAGGCTTTTTGAATAATTAAGCGCTGAATTGTAAATATCGAAAGAACCATCAATGTTTAGTATGCGTTTAACAGTTCAATATCACCACAAAAATCCCAGAGAATTTCAATTCAATCCATGGAGAAGTTTTTTTGTTTGTACACGTTGCTTGAAAAATGTTTTCATCATGAGATCTTCAAACTATAAACTTCAAGCTTCAAAAAGCTTTTTTTCAGATTGAGATAAGTCCATTGTGCAGCCCTTTGAAAAACCGCTAAAAATTTCGAATTTTATTTTGATCCTTTAATTTATTCCCCTAGTGTATTATTCTGCTTCCGAGTCTACCTGAGACCTAGTGCATATAAACCGCAAAGTAATCAGGAAGCCGCGAAGTTTTCAAGCCAGATACATAGAGATAACTTTGGCAGTAATGGAACGCAGACAGCTATCGGGTACTCACCACGAGAGGATAGATAGCCCAGGAAAATCCAACGTTGCCAAATGTAATCTAATGTAGGTTATGGCGCGAAATACAAATTAATTTGAACTTGAATCAGTTAATTCTGTTTGATAGATGATATCTTAAAATGTCTTATATGTGCATATATTGTGGAAGATTGCTGAATCGATCGTCAAATCAAAATCAACAGCAAAAAATCGAAATATTTTTACTCTCGCCCGGTAAATTAATTTTGATTGTGAAAAATTTCCCATATAAATGTTTTAATTTTTGGGACTAATATATGAATCAATGTTCATTTTGTGAATAAAATGCTTGCATTATCCTTTTTTATTACTTCTCAAAATAATATTTTGGTTATTTTGACTGTTCTTCATGGTTGTAGAAAAATACATAAATGTGATTACATATTGAGGAATAACGCCTACCATAAAATAAGTAATGAATAAAAACAGCAAAATATATTAAAAAAATATGTTTCTGATTGATAGTAGTCATGGACAATTTAATAACAGAGATGTAGGTTATATGAAATTGTTTATAAGTAGTTAAAAAAAAAGGGATGCAAATCACAAATAGTATTTATTTAAAAAAATGTCAGACTGAAAACATTACATATCCAATCCAGTAATTCAACAATATTGATGGTCATTCAATGGTTCTACCGATTTATAGAGAAATTAATCTTCAGAGGCACGGCTTAAATTTTCTGCAATGTTAATAGCTTCCTGTAATGTTGGTCTTTTGAAACTGGTCTTTGATTTTATGCATTATTTTTTGGGGAAGTCAATCTTATATGGGATTCTATTAACCTTTTATTAGATTCATTTCTTAATTGAAACTTGGTATTGTCATTAATGTCATTTGGAAAATTAGAACAACTCGTTATATTTTTTGCAATTATTAGGTGGTGATGAATTTTGTTGATAGTTTCATCATCAAACTTTTCAAAGTCTAAACTCTCAAATTTGGAAGCTAAATCTTTTATATCCTTAATTTTTTTATTAGAGGAATTTGGTTTTTCAGACAACGCTAACAGTTCTGTGGATATATTATCTACTCTGAAGTCAGGAACAGTTTCCAATTTATTTTCAGTTTGAAGCTTATTTATTAGCATATGAATGTGTTTACACATAGTCCTGTTTTCCAAATAAAATTTGCATTCACATGAAAACATGCGAGTACATACTTCACAAAACAAGCATATTTGCTCACAACACTTTATATCTAATAATCGGTAAATAGTATATGAAGTTTGTTCATTTTTCTTAATAGTCCAACTAATATTGTAATTATTTGTTTCAATAATATAATTATCAATGTGTTTGAGAACTTCCTTGTGATTCTGAGATAAAAATCTTGTCTGCTTCGTATGTTCACCTTTAGTCAATCTAATTATTCTTTCAACACTTTTATCTCTCACATACTTCAACACAGCAATCAATCCCTCATCAAGTCGTTTTACTGTCTTCCTTTCCAGGTAAAAGTATTTTATGACTTTATGCATTGACTCCAAGTGCATATTTGTATTGATTTCTGCTTCAACCCTGAAACAATAAGCCCACTTCCTGAAATTATAAGCATAATTCTTTTTAAAATATTCTCCAAAATTTCTCGTTTTTTCATTATTGCAAATGTAAGTTAAAGCATTAGTCAAAGCAGAAGTGAATTGTAACAATGGTGTTTCTCGTTGCAAAGTTTTCAAAATTTTATAAATTTCTGAACGCTTCTCTCTGTCAGAAATTTTAGTTAAATTACTTTGCCATGCACGATCAACATGCCATGAGCAAAACAAATGTTGTGGATAAGATGCATTCCCTTCACCCATCACCTCAAGCCAATCATTAAAAAAGCATTCAGCCATATCTGACATGAAAAACTTACAAAACACAACACCTGAAATAAAATAATGTCAATATTCATACAAAATAATAGAAAGAAGCACCATTCTCATTATAAATAAAACCTAATAAGTGATATATACTTTTGAATATAATGAAAAAATTATATTTCTTCACTCTTAGACAAAATTTTACTCCATTACCAAATAAATCTGAAGCATGCATGTCCTGAATGTTTGCAAAAATTGAATACTGAACTATTATTATACATAGGTATTTAGAATTGTAATTTGAGTTTCAATCCCTCACCATAATTTGAAAGTTTTATGATCAATTGGTATTCTTGAATATATAAGACTCTGTCACAAAGTTCATTGAGTGATCATTATGTAAATGTTGCATTAGATTTTTGTTGTTAGAAAACGATCTATTGTGTTTGGTTCAAGACAATGGCTACTCCAAACAGTATTCCTTTCATAAGATATTGGCTCTGCAACTTCATTATGCACTTCGTTAATATTTCTATTGTGGTTAGATTGATTGCTGAAGACTTTTTCACAAAATTTGCATATAACAGGCATTTTGAGAAATGAACTTGCGAATTACTAACGACTAACAAATAAATGTTCTAAGCCAACGATCAGTTCTTAGCAGCCAAGTACTCAACAGAGACAAATGACAAACTTCAAAACTTGTATTTCGCGCCATAACCTAAAATAATTGTATTTCGTACATTTGGCAACGTTGGATTTTTCTGGGCTATCTATCCTCTCGTGTACTCACCAACATATTTCTACCATCTGGAGTGTAAGCTTTCGCGGCGGCCCGATTACATTGCAGCTCTTGTGAACCAAAACTAAAATAGTGGAAGAAGCATTGTGATCACATTTGGGATGAAAAAATTTTAATCTCCGATTTACACTTGCGAAACGAATTTCTGACCTTGGTATGGTTTTAATAGTTTTTACAATTATTTTTCGATTTTAGTAAAATTTGGTATGATCATATACAAGATATATAAAGTTTTTTCAGATAAAAGGTGCGCGTCGAGAATGTGTAAACGGTACATTCCCAACTTTTCCATATCGCGTATTCTACTTGCCGTATACAATAATGAAAATGTTTATGAACATTTTCACTCTAAATGTGATCACTAGGCTTCACTTTCATTTGATTAACTCCGAAGCAATACCTGAAATTTTTTTTTAATAGAAATCTTAGCTATTATGATCACTGACAAAAAAATAATTACCAACAAAATTCAAAATGGTTCACCATCTAAATAAATTTTCTGGCAATTTTTAATAGTGAATCATAAAACTTTGAGCAAGATTATTTTGCTACTAACTTTTTTTTAAGGTTCAAAAGAAAATACCTGGTTGCAATCATACTCAATTAATATCTTGTGATGAGGAAGCAGATAGAAAATATTGTAACAAAAAATGTCCCAGAGTCATGGTATGTGGACATATATGTGGAGGAATATGCAAGATTGAGTGTGACCCTAAAAAATGCAAGGAAATTGTAAAAGTTTCTATCTTAGCAAAATGTGGACACATTGTTAAGGAAGTTCCATGTTTCGTTAAAACATCTTACAATGAAGAAGGTAAATGAAAAATAATGAAAGATTACATACAATCACGGGCGTAGCCAGGTTTCAGTTTCGGGGGGGTTTCAAGACAAAGGCGTATACAGAAAGGATAATGGGAGAAATAAGAATTTTTTTCATAGAAATAAATGAGTGTGCGTATTGTGCCTGCACGTACATCATATAGCAAAAATATCAAACTCGTTCTCTGTATATGCCACTGGTTCAAGAAAATAATGCGAATAAAAGTGCTTGACATAACCATAATCATATTTATTATAAAATATATATTCAACCATATAAAAAAACAGAAAAGAACAAGTACATTTGATTTTATTTACATATTATAAAAAAAGTCTCCTGTTTTTCTTTTTAAATAACGGGTGTTTTTTTCGAGGTATATAACTTTGAGTTGGCATTACTGTTCAAGATGGCAACCGATTCAACAGCTGTCAAGTGATTTATTTTCAGTTTGGTTTGGCAATTCATCATGAATAAACTCACGCCGGAACAACGCTTTCAAATGGTGCAATTTTATTTCGAAAATAAGGGTTCTGTAAGGAATACGTATCGCGCACTACGTCCATTTTATTTTGTTTAGCGATGAAGCGCACTTCTGGTTGAATGGCTACGTCAACAAACAAAACTGCCGCATTTGGAGTGAAGCTAATCCTCAAGTGTATGTCGAAACACCGTTACATCCAGAAAAGCTGACTATTTGGTGCGCTTTATGGGCTGGTGAAATCATTGGTCCGTACTTCTTCAAAAACGATGATGGCCAGAACGTTACAGTCAATGGTGATCGGTATAGAGCCATGATTACTAACTTTTTCATTTCTAAATTGAACAATCATGATGTCCAAGAGCTGTGGTTCCAACAAGACGGCACAACATGTCACACAGCTTGTGCCACAATCGATTTATTGAAAGACACGTTTGGGGACCGCCTAATTTCACGTTTTGGACCTGTGAATTGGCCTCCAAGATCTTGTGATTTAACACCGCTAGACTCCTTTCTGTGGGGCTATGTAAAGTCATTGATCTATGCGGATAAGCCACAAACCCTTGACCATTTGGAAGACAACATTCGCCGTGTTATTGCCGATATACGGCCACAAATGTTGGAAAAAGTCATCGAAAATTGGACGTCCAGATTGGACTACATCCGAGCCAGCCGTGGCGGTCATATGCCAGAAATCATATTTAAAATGTAATGCCACTAGATTATTTTGCGGATAAATAAAATTTATGTCAATCGAATAATCCATCGTTGTTTTATTGCAATTTAAAGTTCTATAGCTCTAAAAAAAATACCCTTTATATCAACTTCATGAGAGCCAACCCATTCAGTCTATTTTTACTAGTTTTATTTCTCAAGTATGTTTTGAAAAAAAAAGCATTTTCACTTTTTGAAATTTAGTTTATTTATTTACATCGATTCGTATGAATATATTCAAGAAATAAATATCGTCGTTGTATTTATACAACAGAGTAGTCAAATTCAAATTTAGGTGTAGAAAGTTTATATACAAAATACCGGCGTTTTATCATGAAATTTTGGTTGCAAACCTCAGATTCTAATTCTGCACCCCAAAAACAAAGGAAATAAATTGAAACTACCCCATCAACTGGGTGTTAGCAGAGATAGATATAATACGCCAATTTTGAACTATCGTTTGAGCCAGGTTTATCGGACAAAAAGCTTGATGGAAGAAAACGCCAGAAGATGAAATTTTTTTTTATTTTTTTTTGATGTTCTGTCACGAAATTTTGGTGCCAAACTTCAGATTGGGATTCAGCACCCAAAAAAAAAAAAATACATACGATCGAGGAAATCAAAACTACCCCATAACTTTCCCTTAAGGGGCACATGTGAGCAGAAATTGACTGGATTACGTGGAGGTAATTTAATTCAGATTTCAGATTACAAATGAATTAAACTGAGAGTGATAATTTCATTCACTTCTTACAAATTCCATTAAAAAAATATTTTCGAGATTTTGAAAAAAAAATATGTTTCAAAGTGAACGATCTGAAGTTACTACTTCAGATTCAGATAATTCAACATACTGAATTAGATCGAATGAAATTCTTTAAATTGTGGGGTCCTCAATGCATGTTTAGAATTGATAAAAAATCTCATTACTATCTACTTACGACTATATCTCCTGTTAACTTAATGTTTCGTTTTAATAAATTTTGACATCTTAAACATTTCGGGGGGGGTTTGAACCCCCAAACCACCCCCCCCCCCTGGCTACGCCCGTGCATACAATACTGTGGACTCTATTATAGTTAAGTTAGTATGTAGTATTATTTTTGTCTATAAAACAAGGCTCTAATTAACATAGTTACAATCAACCGATTTAGGTCAAATATGCGCGCCGTTTTGTTCAATAACTTGTTGCCATTTTGAGGGTAATATCATTAAGCCTCTCTCATAGAACCCCTCGTCCCTATTGAAAAAAAAATTGAGACAGTCAATTTTCACATGCCTCTGTTGAAGCGAATTTTTCACCTGCAAAATTGTTCACCATGGACGGGAACAGATGTTAATCACTTGGGGCCAGGTTCGGACTATAAGGTGGATACATAACAACCTCCCAACCTAGCTCCAGGACCTTCTGGCGAGTCACTATCGATGTGTGTGGACTGGCATTGTCCTGATGGAACACAATTCCTCGCCTATTGGCCAAAGCTAGCAAATGAGTTCCAAATTAAAAGTTGTTCCATAGGGGAGCAGCTCATAATAGATTATCCCCTGCCAATCCCACCATGTTTGGTGGGAGCTTTCCTTGAGACCGGCCGTATGCAAATGGTTCCCAACGGTTTTTTTTTTTTTGCAATCTTTATATCTTGGGCAATTGAACATTTGCGCCTTTATCGAAGAAAAACTGTATTTTCTCTTTGCTAGTGCCCATATTAGACTCGCGCTCAAACTACACTGAGTCAAATACAGCGTTGCCAGGTCGACAAGCCTAAAATATCTCACCGCGTGTTTAAAATTATCGTATTTTATGGTACATATTATCGTATCCCACTGATTTTTATCGTACACATTCGAAATAAAGGAAATTTTTGCGAGAATATGACAATTTGTGGAAAAGGATGAAAAAACAAGCAATGTATCGAATAAGTAATATATTTTTTATTTATACGAAACGGTTAATGAATAATTAATTATCAGACAAGATCAGAGAACCTGTATTTTTCTATTCACAGATTGTCGGTATTATTCAGAATACACCTTATTCTAATGTCTCTTATGGTTAAATTTTACTTCATGAATAGGATAGATAGTAGAGATGCGTATACATTCGAAAATAAAACAAGAAATTTTTTAAGGAAATCGTGAAAGAATGGATCGAATTTTACTTATAACATTGTGAAAATTGTTTCTGTTATTTTTGTTTTTTTTTCAGAAATTACTCATTTCCATACAAGTTCTTTTCCCAAATAACTTAGAATATTGCAAAAAACATGCAATCGTCGACAAAGATGTAAAAGAAACCGAATAAAAAACACCCAAATACAAAATTCTTTGAATATGGGTGTTCGAGGTACTAGATACGTTTCGAAATTGAATCTGAAATACTAATGAAAAATACGTTTTTCGGAAATAATTCAAAGATCCTATTATTTAATGATACCTATACAAATACTTAGGGTTGAAGTTTGTAAGTACGATTTAATTCAAGTAACAAATTTATTTTGATAATTATATTTGACTTCAATAGTCTTTCTGAATTAAAATTAATGAATTTAATTAACATGCATTGTCATGTATTTCTTTTTCATATTAATTCAATTAAATATCTCTAGTGTGCATTTTTGCAGATACGCCCTTTTCAATTGAAATGGCAGTATATTTTTGATGGTCTTTGTTATGTGCTTTCAACAATTGAACATTTGCTCCCATATCCACATATAATAAAATAATATGAATCTAAATACTTGAATTGATTGAAAATACGAAGAAATATCTTCGTAAAAATTCTCTATAAAATAAGGGTAATCAAAAAAACGATTTTGTTGTGTGAAATGAATATATTCAAATCTGAAATATTCAGCCACTCAAATATGTCAATGAAATACCTGTTACAACAATTTTTTTTCACTAAATAGAATACCAAATATGAGATAATGGTATATTTTCAACTGAAGTTTGAACACCATCTGTTTTCAATGAGGCACCTACCCTTCGGATATTCCATGATTCTTTGTATTTATTTTCAGCCGACAGCCAGCAAAGAAGTTTTATGATTTTATTATGTTAAAGTTGGTTCGTTCTTCTAGATCCACGTAGAACGTAGAAGCCCAATGAACTATGAATTGATTCATCGGAACATTCTAAAGTCTAGACATTCCCAACCGTCTCGGTTAGATTTTTTAAAACTACTAAAATCTACCAAATGATTTCTTCCTACTAAAAACTTCATGAAAATGCGAAAAATCTACTGAAAAAGAAGATTTCTACTAAATCTGGCCATACTCAGTTCCATTATATTTTTAGTATCTATGGGAATTTCAACTCAAATGATAGGTACACTGAAATTATCGTACAAAACGCTATTAAAATAAAAGTAAGTGATATACAACTCTTCAATTTATTTTTACCCCACTAAGAGTGTACGAAGAAGATGATAATTTTTTCTTATCGTTTTTGATGGACGCTGGTCCCTTGGGGCGTTGCGGCTCGGTTGCAGGTACTTTTCGTCCGTCTCGGGAACAGATGTGGGAATCTTTGCTCTTCTCTTTCGGTGCAAGTGTTGCACATATGTTGTAGATTCTCGGAGACTGGACTGAACTCAATTGAAGTTTTAGAGAACGTAGAACTTCTTTCTCTTTTGCAGTCAGGCTATTAGCCTTTTACTGCTCCATCTCAATATAATTCACCTCTGGTGAGCTATTTTGATCTGCTCTAGCAGGTGGTAATATGCCACTCAAAAAGTTTGTGTAATCATTACACAATCTCTGTGCCGGTAAGGGTTCGGCTGTATTAACACACACTTCCTAGGGAAGTGCCATCTTCTGTCGTTTGTGTTTCCTAGGAACTTTTTCATCGTAGTCGCAAGCTTTCCTTATAAGAGGGTTTTCGTGATTTTCCATTTTAATGAAGGTCTTCACGCTCAGATCTTTTAGATGGTCGTCTAAGAATGGTATTTGCAGGTCTTCATGTATCCGTACGTTGCTGACAAACCATGGTGTATTCTGCATGACTTGAAGTCTCTGGAGATGCGTCTTTGCGGTGTATCCTCAAGCCGGACATGCGTAAGACATGACCGGCCGAATGGTGGACTCATAAAGAAGAAGCTTGTTGGAAAGAGACATTTTGCTGCTTTTGCAAAGTAGCGGTTGCAACGCTGCCGCTGCTGTTTTTCCCTTCGTCACAGCTGATGTGACGTGGTTTTCTCACATGCTAATAAATAAATTTATATGATACTCATAATAGAAAATATCAATTACCGTTATACAGATGTAGAGGAGAGTTGGTGTTTCATAAATAGGAGACATAATTTTTTTAGAGCTGTTTTCTACCCCAGATTTTTCGAAAAGCATCGGTTTTTCAAAAATATCAACCGTTCCAGAGATATTGAGTTCTCTCCTTAATTTTTTGATGGGACGCCTTATATATAAATATTTTTCATTTTGATATTATACGATCTAAATTGAAAAATTGAATAAAATCCAACTAAAATAAGCCTGATATAAAAAAAAAAAAATTAATTTCTATTTTAAACATAAATATTATAGAGTTTCGCTAGCCACATAGCGAACGGAGTTGTCTCGCCCTTCTTCATTCCTAATGGATTAGAGCAACTGGTTGCGCTAGCCACATAGAAACGGAAAAATGCCACCGGGGCTCCCTATCTGCTGGGGATGCGGTCAGTAGCAGGGACGGCTCGTCAGGGTCGGCAGGGTCGGCCGGGCCGACCCAAAAATTATCGGGAAATAGAAAATAATTCTAGATATTCAATTCATTCAAACTCAATCGGAGTTATCGATTTCGATATCCAAATTCCCTCGGTAATGAATATTTCCACTCAGAACAGGAAAATATAACTTATACCGACCAATATTTTCTTTCGGACCCACCTAATATTCGATTTCCCAAGCATCCAGCGTTGTTATTCCCTTTCATAAATTGTAACAAACCACAATCGTAAATGGTTACTTTTCGTAACATCACCCCAAACAGGTTATTCCAGAATTGTACGTAACACCGTAACATTAGGTCTGAAATGTAACACAAATGTTACAATTATACAATTGCAATTCCTGGAATGTCACTGAAAGCATCTCATCACGTTAGGTCGGCCAAGAGCCGATGGCGGAACCAGCGCTACCGAGAGCGCGACGTAAAGGGAAAGATACTACGACATACGCCCAGAATACGACCACTCAGTAGAACGGCACAACAACTCGATGTTAGGTCGCTTCCCAATACACAGGGTCGGCCGGCCGGTTATCCTATTGCAGAGCGTCAAGCAGCAACTTTTCACAGTTTATTTCAAATATTTGATAATTAAATGAATGGTTAATTATGAGACATTATGTCTTAATCAGAAAAGAACTTATTTATGCCGTTCGATAGTAGCTATTGATTTTCAGATCATGAAAATATAATTAATATATTCAAATGAATGGTTAATTATGGGATATTACGTCTTAATCAGAAAAGAACTTATTTATGTCGTTCGACAGTAGTTAGGTATTGATTTTCTGATCATGAAAATATAATAAATATATTCCTATCTTTGAAAACATCCTGATTTCAAAAGTTCTGTAATTCGCGCCTCGCGGTAAGATCGGCCAGCCGTACTTCAGTAGGGCGAATAATTGCATGCACATGGCTTCGCAGTTCTCCTTCGCAGATTTCGAGGGAGAAAATTCGCGAGGAAATAAATAATTCTGCGTGCTTTTCTTGGGAAATAGACGAGACAACGGATGTTAAATGTTTTTGTCAGATGTCAGTAATTTTCCGCTTCGTTCGAGACGGTAAAATATCCGAACGATTTTGGGGTTTTTTCGATGTTAGTAAAGGCCGAACCGCGAATGATATTTTCAATACCTTGTTGGATAATTTTAAAGATTTCAATTTAGCGACTAAATTAGTAGGTCAAACATAAGACGGGGCAGCTGTGATGGCGGGGGAAATCAATGGGTTACAAGCGCGAATAAAAACAATTGCTCCTCAAGCAGTATTCACGCACTGTTATGCACATAAATTGAATTTAGTGTTACAAGATTCGACCAAGAAAATCAATGAGTGTCGCGTGTTTTTTTTCGACTCTTTTAGGATTTTCGTCGTTTTTCACTAAATCAAGTAAACGCACTAATATTCTAGACGAAATTTGCAAAAAAAGATTACCCTCTAGCTCGGAAACTCGTTGGAGTTTCAAATCTCGCGCTGTAAAAACAATATTCGATAAGAGCGAAGAATTAATTGAAGTTTTTGATCATATCAGCGACAATTTGGATGAATGGGATGATATTACAATACGTGAAGCTACCGGTCTGAAGAAAATGTTGAATGATTTCGAATTTTCATTCATTCTCCACTCTTTTAATTTGATTTTTACATACATTGATCCCGTTTTTTTTTATAATCCAGCATAAGTTATCAGATATAACTTATTGCAACGCCAGAATCACTTCTTTATTATCGACTCTGAAAAAATTTCGCACAGAAGATGAGTATTTAATTCGCTTATATTCAGAAGAAGAAAACTCCCAGAAGTAATGCCACCGAGTACTAGACGTCGAAAACGTAAAATAGATTCCGAAATTCAGCTCACGGATATTTACTCAATGAAACGGCTTTTTTGTGAAATTCTGGATGTAATTATAACTTAAATTGAAATAAGGTTTAAAGACATTTCATCACTTCATTTTTTGGAACTAGTGAATTTTAATAAATTTGATATATACGTTCGTAATTTTCCGGAAATACCTTTCAAATTTTTAATCGATAATTACAAAAACTTTTTCGATAAGGATGAACTCAAACGTGAATTACAAATTTTGTACTCGGACAATGCTATCTTCGGCAATTCAAATACGCTGAATGGTATTACGGAATTCATTTTCTCAAATAATATTGTGTCCAATGTTCCTGAATTATATAAGTTATTTTGTATGATTTTGTCCCTGCCACCAACATCCGCGTCAGTAGAAAGAAGTTTTTCAGCGCTCAAAAGAATAAAATCTTTCAGTAGGAACACGATGTCTCAAGACTGTTTAAATAACCTGGAACTGATATCAATGGAAAGAGGTTTAGTTAAAGAACTAGCCAGAGGAAACATTTTTTTCGAGAAAATAATTGATGACTTCGCGACAAAGAAAGATCGTCGAATTGATTTGATCTATAAAAATGAATAAAGGTTACGCAAGCTCATACATTTTGACCAGAATACATGCGGTCATTTCCACAATATTTTTTGTGGTCTTTATAAGATTTTTTTATATTTTATACATTTATTTATATGTATTCATGAGAGGTTTTCTCTATGTTCATTCAAATGTGTGGCCGACCCACATCTCGAGGGCACGAGCCGTCACTGGTCAGTAGGCAAATATTCAAACACCGAGAAGTTTGAAATGACCATAGTATTGTTCACTGAAATTTTTCTTATCCCATCTACCACTTTTGACCTTACCTGCCTTCACTCTTAAAATTATCAGAGGATCATTGATATGGCTTAGGTTGTAATTGGGCTTTTTTTTTATACATTTTACTCTTTAGATAATCTTCAAAGTTTCAATGACCGTTCAGGAATATCATAAAAACATGAGTAGCAATAGCAAACTTACTAGTAGGTTTCACAAAACTTTAATTGTGGTGATTGTCGCAATAAAACTATTTTTGGGTTCAGTTTCGGTTCATTTTTGTATCCACCATAAAGGACCCCGCACGTTTAGTATGGGAAATGGCTTTCCGTGAATTTGGCTGAATTTTTGATATGTTGTAGTTTTTGATGAACTGATGAGAAAAGTCCTTAGCCACAAAGCTCAAAAATGGACAGTTTTCGAGATATAGAGCTTTGAAAATGGATTTTTGCAATTTTTGGGGTTTTTGCTCATCAATCGGGGAGCTCTCATTTCTGGTTTTGAAGGAATTTGGATGTTCGGCGGCCAGAAACCGACTGAGAAATGATCTTCCTTGGTTATATTAGGCACCGCCATCGATAATTTTTTATACACTGCTCCACATTGGCTATGAAATGAGATACAAAATCCAAGATCTTCCATACATCTTTTCATGCCACAAGATGACGCCAGAATAATTCACATGACCGAGAAACGACATATTGTGAGATTTGTTTAAGAGAGACCATAATAACTGAATCCCCATATATCTGATGTCCAATAATATCAAATATGTTAGCCGAAATGTTCATAACCAGGCATCGCGAGCTGTAATAGGGGAAAATGGGAAAATCATAATCATATATCCTCAGGGATAACAATTGTGATCACTGTTGATGTCTTTTACATATGATATGTGATTTGTTTCTCACAAACCTCGATAATCTGACAATGGGGTGCCAAGACATTTTCCTTAGAATGTCTCGAAATTGATGATAGCATCTCACAGACAAACGAATCCGTGAAAATGTCTGCAGTTTTGATACAATATAGTACTATCCGGGTAGAATATAGAAGTCCAAGTGTTGGAAGCTAACTATGAATGGAACTTCCGATATTAACCCACGAATTCTTGAAAATAATTTTTTTTTTCTATGAACTTTTTGAACTTCACACATACGAATGAATACTATCTAATAATATGATCGTTGGCAAAATGAATGAGTAGATCAATCAAAAACAATATAATAATGAGAGTGACATTCATAATAATAATAACAATAAATAAACAATTTAAAATTATATTAGCAATCGCAAGAAATCATTTAGAATATTATGAATCGAATCGAGGGCAAAATTATCATCATTGTTATTATTATTATGAATGTTATTCTCATTATTATATTGTTTTTGATTGATATACTCATTCATTTTGCCAACGATCATATTATTAGAAAGTATTCATTCGTATGTGTGAAGTTAAAAAAGTTCATAGAAAAAAAAAATTATTTTCAAGAATTCGTGGGTTAATATCGGAAGTTCCATTCATAGTTAGCTTCCAACACTTGGACTTCTATATTCTACCCGGATAGTACTATATTGTATCAAAACTGCAGACATTTTCACGGATTCGTTTGTCTGTGAGATGCTATCATCAATTTCGAGACATTCTAAGGAAAATGTCTTGGCACCCCATTGTCAGATTATCGAGGTTTGTGAGAAACAAATCACATATCATATGTAAATGACATCAATAGTGATCACAATTGTTATCCCTGAGGATATATGATTATGATTTTCCCATTTTCCCCTATTACAGCTCGCGATGCCTGGTTATGAACATTTCGGCTAACATATTTGATATTATTGGACATCAGATATTTGGGGATTCAGTTATTATGGTCTCTCTTAAACAAATCTCACAATATGTCGTTTCTCGGTCATGTGAATTATTCTGGAGTCATCTTGTGGCATGAAAAGATGTATGGAAGATCTTGGATTTTTTATCTCATTTCATAGCCAATGTGGAGCAGTGTATAAAAAATTATCGATGGCGGTGCCTAATATAACCAAGGAAGATCATTTCTCAGTCGGTTTCTGGCCGCCGAACATCCAAATTCCTTCAAAACCAGAAATGAGAGCTCCCCGATTGATGAGCAAAAACCCCGAAAATTGCAAAAAATCCATTTTCAAAGCTCTATATCTCGAAAACTGTCCATTTTCTGATCAGTTCATCAAGAACTACAACATATCAAAAATTCAGCCAAATTCACGGAAAGCCATTTCCCATACTAAACGTGCAGGGTCCTTTCAAACTACAATCAACGAGTTGATCAGACAAACTAAGTTTTGTTAAACCCCAGGTTAGTGTAAAATTTGTAAACAAACATAAACACAAAATATTTATAAATAACATTTGTGAGAAATTCCGATATAAATATAATAATTGGTTTCAGCCCAGCGAGCATAAAACATCTCAAAGATGTTATACACTTTTTGCACAAAAACGCATAAGAAACTAAGAAATATTTTTGATATGGTCAACATAAAACTAATTCTTAAAACTTTAAAGTAAGCAATTTTTACTTTTTAATCATTGAAAATGAGTTGAAATTGGTCAAATAAGAAATTAAATATTTTCAATGCGATAAATTATACATATGACAAACGACAGGAAATACTCTCACTAGATAGAAGGAGCATAATGGCCATATAAAATTTGTTGTCTCTGATATAAATATTATATATATATATATATATATATATATATATATATATATATATATATAATAGATAAGAATGTTAGGATGTTTCGGTCTAGGAAATTCAGTGATACACTTTTATATCAATAATTTTCTTACGAATTATATATATATATATATATCGGGTGTCCCAAGGTGAGTGGCCTATTAGATTATTATGGAAACTATTGATGGTAAAGATTTCAAATTTTGAGGATAGATATTTGGCCATGTAAGGTACATTTTTAAAATAATTTCACATTTCCAGTGTTGCCGGATGTACGACAATTTGGCAACAACTTTGTTATTTTAAATGGGACATCAGGTATTTCTATTTTTTTTATGATACTCCATAAAATATTAAATCTATTCACTCTTACTTTTCCATCCCTATCTTTAACGGTTTTTGAGTTATTAATTATTTTTCGAAATTTTAGATCAAATTGGCGTATTACAAAAATAACTCTAGTTCGCTCAATATTTGAGATTTAAGTCAGAAATTTTGCAAGTCGCTAGATATTGATCTGATCTGTGTCACTGCTTTTGAATTATGGTTGTCAATAATACAGGACGGACCAAAAAAAATCATCATTTGCCAAATTACAAAATTGTAAAAAAGTCTATTTCTTCAAATTAGACACCTAGTATATTTTTCAATTTTTGGAATCAATACAACACACTCTACAATTTTTCTATTCATGTCCCTATACCTATCTCAACTGGAGTCCGAGTTATATGCGTTATATGTGTATATCTTTCTTGAGCCATTATTTATAGAAAAACCTCGGAACAAAACACCTGTTAGGCAATAATTGTTTATTTTGACACTTATGGATTGAACTGATTCATTGATACATCCATCTATGAACGACATAAAGAAAATAACAATACAAAAGAAATTAACGCTTATTGAATCAATGTGAAATCTAATAAACGCATATAACTCGGAATCCAGTTGGGATAGGTATAGGGACATGAATAGAAAAATTGTAGAGTGTGTTGTATTGATTCCAAAAATTGAAAAATATACAAGGTGTCTAATTTGAAGAAATAGACTTTTTTACAATTTTGTAACTTGGCAAATGATGATTTTTTTTGGTCCGTCCTGTATTATTGACAACCATAATTCAAAAGCAGTGACACAGATCAGATCAATATCTAGCGACTTGCAAAATTTCTGACTTAAATCTCAAATATTGAGCGAACTAGAGTCATTTTTGTAATACGCCAATTTGATCTAAAATTTCGAAAAATAATTAAAAACTCAAAAACCGTTAAAGATAGGGATGGAAAAGTAAGAGTGAATAGATTTAATATTTTATGGAGTATCATAAAAAAAATAGAAATACCTGATGTCCCATTTAAAATAACAAAGTTGTTGCCAAATTGTCGTACTTCCGGCAACACTGGAAATGTGAAATTATTTTAAAAATGTACCTTACATGGTCAAATATCTATCTACAAAATTTGAAATCTTTACCATCAATAGTTCCCATAATAATCTAATAGGCCACTCACCTTGGGACACCCGATATATATCGGGTGTCCCAAACTCGATGGCCTATTAGACGTTTCTGGAAAACTAATCTTAATTTTGAGCTGAAAATTTGCATATTGGGGTTTGAGACAATGATCTTTCTCGCTAAAATATTTTCAGATCTCTACAATTTCCGGTTATACCGGAAACAGACTACTACTTCCTTATTTCAAATGGCACACCCAGTATATTATTGCATCATTAGATAGCTTTTTTGATGGCAATTTCGGCAATGTGCCATACCTTGGGTAAAAATTCAACGGTTCATGAGTTATTGGGATTCTTATGAAAAAAAAGGTGGCGATGAGGACTCACATCTTTTTGAATATTTCAGCAGAAAAAGCCTTTTTCGAAATAAATTTGTTTTGTTTCGTTTACGCAAACACGTAGTATTATAAGACTGTTTTCGGCTTGGACCAAAAATGTACAGGGTATTTATAAGAGGATCATGAACTTGGACAACTCAAATTCATCAAAACTCAAGATTTTCAAATTAGAACCGATATTTTTTATTATTTCAGTCGATTCTACGTACAAAAATAGTGGGGGTTACTCCAGCAAACCCTATACCTAAAATGAATACTTCAAGAGTTATCGGGGAAGAACTTCAATGAGGAAAAACCGCTATTTATAACTGTGGGAATAACTGTCTGTTACTTCCGTAAAACACAGAAAGAAAATAAAATTCGATGTTTGGATAACTAAATTTTACATTTCATGAATTTTAATTAATTTTTCGTTGGTATTGTTGAGAAATCCATAAATCAATACAATTTTCAATTACGAATAATTCATTACAATTCTTAATTTGTCAAATTTAGTTATGGAAACATCGAATTTTAGTTTCTTTCTGTATTTTTCGGAAATCGCAGATTACTCCACAAAGTTATAAATAGCGGTTTTTCCACATTTAAAGTTCTTCCTCGATAACTCTTAAAGTATTCATTTTAGGTATAGGGTTTGCTGGAGTAACCCCCACAATAATATATATATATATATATATATATATATATATATATATATATATATATATATATATATATATATATATATATATATATATATATATATATATATATATATATATTATTCAAAATAAACATAAAGAATTACAGAGGTATTTATTTCGCGAGAAAAAAATACCTGTGCGTAATTTGAAATATTGATATAAGGATCATTAATGTGGATAAATCTGGTGTTGCTTATTATGTCTTAACAAGTGGTCATGTTATTTTCAAACAATCACTTAAACTTTTGAAATGTTTAATAAAATGTTATTATAAACAACAGAAGGTAATGAAATGTATTGAGAGAGATATTTTTTGCCTATGAGTGAACAAAATGCAGGACAAAATGATGTGGAGTAACAAGCATTTGCACTCTAGTTCAAATTTGTGTTGCAGTTTTGAATGCTCCTGTTCATTTTAATTATTGTCTCCACAATTCCACTACTTTGAATTGATATAATAAATATGATGTAATGTTTTGTTCTAGGCGCATCAGCAATCAAAAACTTGGAATCTTATTGTAATGAACCTTGTACAGTTATATTAAATTGTAGTCCTGAAGATAAACACCTCTGTAGTGGTTCATGTGGATCGTGTTACCAAGGGAGGATACATAGGAGGTGCAAAAATAAATGCAGTAGAATATTACTCTGTAATCATACATGCACTGGATTTTGTCGAGAATCCTGTTTGCCTTGTTCGAAGAAATGTTCATACAAATGTAAACATAGCGTTTGTCAGAATCGTTGTGGTGATGCATGTATCATGTGTAAAGAACCATGTAATAGAAATTGTCCTCATCAGAAATGTAAAAAGAAGTGTGGAGAAATTTGTAGTGTACCTCCATGTGAAGAGCCATGCAATAAAAATCTTAAATGTGGTCATCCTTGCATTGGCTTCTGTAGTGAGCCTTGCCCACCTCTGTGTCGAATTTGTAATAAAGAGGAAGTTGAAGAATTTTTCTTTGGGACAGAAGATGAAGAAAATGCAAGGTTCGTTTTATTGAATGATTGTGGTCATATACTTGAAAATAATGGCATGCAAAACTGGCTATGCCAAGATGAAAAACAAATCAAATTCAAAGAATGTCCGAAATGCAAGACGAAAATATTTACTACTGAGAGATACAGTGATTATATCAAGAGGGCTATAGATGATATTTCAAAGGCTAAAATAGCAGGGATTGGAACGAGAGAAAGTATTACTGAAAAACGTTCAGAATTAATAATTAAAATTCAAAATCTTGCCTTTCCAAGTAAGTAACTCTGAGAATCTCTTTAGCACAAAAGCAATTTACACTATGCTTTATCATTTCTCCTTCTTTCACAGAATTTACCAAGTCATATTGTAAGTCGTCAAATTTCTCAGAATACATTTTTTCAACTAAACCTATCATTTGATAGGTTTTAAAATTAAAAAATTGGAATCCCCAGTCCCCAGAAGGTCAATCAATTTTTGTACCAAATTTTGTGTAATTGGAATGGCTCCTCAATTGTTCCGACGACTTTATATAACCAATCTAGTAGTTCTACCCAGCTGCGCAATTGTAGCAATCGCGTAGCTGGGCGGCGGAGGTACGAGATTGCTAGAATTGTGATTGGTTAGGTAAAGTTGTCGAAATCTGCAGTCGTCAGAGACTGTCCGAGGAAAACGTACCTTAAGGTAGACTCATTTTTAAAATTTTTTCGGATTTGCAGATTCTGAAAAATGTTTCTGATTCCCCATATTCTTAAACGTGAATTGCAATTTTTTTTTATCGAAGCATTTCAAAGGTTTATAACTGAAAATTTCGAGCTTAAAATTGTGCAAAAAAGTGCACCTAAAGCTCACTTTGTGTTATCACAATTATAGTAAATGTTGAAATGAACATCTCATATTTTTTTTAATATAAAAAATTGTTAATTTCTTATAGGTACTTTGGTTGTTTCTGTTGTATTATTGAAATATAAGAAAAGTTTATTATCTCGTTTGGAAGATGTTACTGAGTTGAAACGACGTCAAGTGTTCACTTTGATAGAATTGAATGTTATTGAAATAAAATATCAGCTTATGGAGCAAGTTTTTAAAATAATGAAAATGCACCAATTTGAAAGTATATCAACTTCTTTGATACCCCATGTGAAAGCCCAAATTGAATTTATTTTTGATAATTTATTAAGAGAAATGGATGATATAACAACAACTGAAATTGAAGATATCCAAAGAGAAATCAACAGATTGCATAGAATGATTGAAATATTACCATTATTGAGGATATGTCAAAATGCAAATCAGAGCACTAGACAAGAAATTTTGAATGTTGACAACCTAATCAATACATTACACAAGTTTGATGATGAGAAGAATAACACTGTAAAGATAGAGTTAAAATCTCTTGCAAAGAAGCACTCTTTGCTAGCTGTAAGTGAAGAGGAAAAACAACAAATTGTGAAACTTATAGGGCTAAGCAAAGGTCACTGGTATAAATGTCCCAATGGACATCCTTATGCTATAGGTGAATGTGGTGGTGCTATGGAAGAAAGTATATGTGTAGAATGCAAAGTACCTATTGGAGGCCGCTCTCATAGACTACTACCAACAAATAGTGTAGCAACTTTTATGGATGGAGCTACTTATTCAGCTTATTCAGATCAGCAAAACATGGCAAATTATAATTTAAATGATATCCTTTGAAATCTATAAAAAAACATTATATCTATTACATTATTAGTTTTGGTGTTGGTAGTACAATTTAAATTCATATGAATATTATGTTTTGTTCAGATATAGTATTTTGCTTTTAGTTTTTTTTTTTAATAGTTATTTTGGCATGTTACTGATTAATTGATGAATTCTTATTCGGACACATTATTATACTATTTAACTATATACTATATAAAATTTATATGTCTTGTTAATCCCAGTTTGTATTCTGATTTACTAGATTAAATTCAACTGAAATGACCTTGACATTTTCAGTGTTGACGAAAATTTTCCTTTGTGTGATTGTAAATATGGCTTGGAATTTTTTGTTGTTTGTTTCCACCTTTTTTGAGGCGAGTTAAATTCCAATATTCAACTTATAATGGATTAGAAAAACCTATTTACTTTGATCTAACGGCCTTTGGGTCATTATGCACTGAAATACTTTCCACTAATGAAAGTGAGAGGGTGAAAGAAAGAGTATGGTATTCACAGGTGCCAAGAATATACAGATTAGGACCAATCAAAAGAGAATGCTCTGCTCCAATGCAGAACTGGCATATCGGACATTTTGCCGGTTTGCAAAGTCAGTTGAAACAAGACATGCATGGGCGAGTTCTGAAAGTCAGCACTGTTTAATGCCTTTAATACCATTCCTTATACTATGGTACGGCTTACTGTCACACGCATTGCAGTGGAAGGTTGTTTCCTTTCTCTTCTTATTGTTTTGTAACACCAGAAATATCTTCTGGACAAAATTCTTACATTATTCCCTGTCAGTGGTGATAGGGGCTTTTGAGGCATTAGGCTCTCGATTATACTGATTCTAAAATCATACATAGTCATTTTACTTTTTGTTAGTTTTTTGAATAATGAGTAGGAATTGAGCAACAACATTTGAAGAATGAGCAAGCCAAGCTTTTTATACCATCTTATACATTTCCTTTCACAAGGGTAATACACCATCAGCTGGTCTTGTCGATCCACCCCACTCATAACCTATTGTATTGATACACTGGATTGGGTTTTTCTTTTTCGCCGTTCAATTTATCTATATAATTCATCATTTCATTTTTAAATTCGGTGGTAATGTAGAGGACGTCCCGCTTGTCACGCCATTTTCCTATCAGTACTCCGTTTTGACTACATCGTTATATTGTTTCTCCTTTTTTTTTTAATTTTATTTTTGATCTCGACTGGAACATTTTTTCTGTCAATTCTCATTGTACCTGTGCAGTATGTTTTACGTGTGGATAGTTTGAGCGCAAAGTCGTAACCATTGTAATAATTATCCATAAATATTGCCCGGAATCTAGAAACTCTTCCATCAAATCAAGTACTACATTGGAAGCATGGTTTTTGCCTCCAAAATCATCCAGTTGTCCTGTGAAAAAACTGAACGCCCCAATAGGGTCAAAGAATTATTTCAAGGAAACATTTAGTTACGCACAGGTAGTTAATTTTAGAATTGAAAACCTCTGTAACTCACCATGTTTATTTATGTTGAATAAACATTATTATTATTATTATTTCCGACCTGAAAACTTTGGATTAACAGATTTGCCAAAAAATATACATGGAGAATTCTTCAAAATCACAGAGCTGAGAATATTCAGAGTGGAAAAAACCCAGACTGTATTTCGTATAAAAACTCCTATGATGAAGAAGACTTCAGTGAAGTTTCACTGTAAACCCGCCGAAAGAAAAACCCTCTTGACATGAACTTGAAAATAGCCTATCAGAAAAAAGTTGGATTTCCAGAAAACAAAAAGAAGACACTGTTGAACCTTTTTGAAAAAAGAATAATTCCCTTTTACTACACGGATTATATGAATCAGTAAAAGCTTGTTAACGTTACTGTTGTGTTAGATGTTCCTGAAATGAACAATGCCAAAAAATAAATGACTAATATCAAGAGAAAAATATCAATTTTTTAACTAGGTTCCTCCCCTAATGAAAGTACCTTTGTATTGTGTGTAATAGTGCAAAACTAGATGTTTTAGATTTATTCAATCAGCTAGAATTTAATCATTGAAAAAAAAGAATTACAATTTATGGAAAAACACATTTCAAAATGAATTACCAAACTGAAAAAGCCATCATGCAGACACAAATATGTTTCAGTTATTCATTACTATAACCTCATAGTATTAAACAGTGTTGAATGATGGATTGGAATCCATTACTTTTCTCAATATCAAGATATTTCTAATGATGGAAATTACAACGGCTCTTCCTGAAAGTTATGCATTTTCTAGTTGTGACAGATTTCTTTTAGATGATCGATATGTTATCGAATAATTCTAAGATTATGATCATTTCTGTGAAGAAAATATTCACATTTCATAGTTATTCAATTATTAATTTTCAACATCCCAATAAATTAGTTAAAATCAAGGAATAAAATAGTTTTTTATCATAACTTTTAATGTTCAAATATAAAAACATTCTTATCACAGTGGGAAGTTGTTTTTTGCTTTAATGAACACAAATTAGCTTCAGCCTATGTAATCAAGATCACATAGGATTTATTATCTGTACTTAATACTTGAATAATATATATCATATCCAAATGAAATGATGTTATCATATAATATTCGAAACCTACCAGGAATCAAATAAAAATTTATAAATTGAGCAGGAGGCCAAACTATCCATTCAGCAATATATAAAGTGATAGATTTATTTTTTATTTCATTAAAAATTTCTTTACCCGTTTTTTTTTCTAAAAAACCAACTATAACAAACATATTTACAATCACAAAAGGCGAGCATATCAATTGGTCTAAAATTAATTTCTTTACAACTATAGGAAAAGAAGCACCTGGGATAATCTTGTCCAAATATATATACCAAAAATGGGTCAAAGCACCTGCACTCCCACCAGAAATTGACATGTTTTTGGTTCTCGTTAAGTTGTACTCCGTTGTTGTACCCTTTGTTTTTTCATATTGCTGCTCTACGAAGTCTCCAGCACCAGAAAGAGTGAAAGAGATGAACACATTTGTATAAAATAAATACTTTTTAGAAAATGCTTTTCTTGCGGTACTTTTAACATTTTTCAATTCAAATGCTTTGAAAAAATGCCTGTAATTGGGAGGCATTACCCGTATAAAATTTTAAAGGTTAGATCATATTAGAATTTTGATTATGTCACTATGTCCATAACCTTCTACATTTATCTAGGCTCCGGCTATGCTCATAGACCATAGACTTATAATAACAATAATAATTATTATTCTATGCTTTTTTCTTCTTCATTTACTTCTCCATTTCGGAGAATGGCTTTGGCTATCATTGCTACATTGCATCTGAAAATAAGAATGCAGCGCCAACGTGAGCAGACGTAGAACTATAAATGTTGACATTGGAGTGTTTTGTTGTATTAGTTGTGTGTGTATTTGCTCTATTTAAATTTGAATTCACAATAAATATTAAAACTTTTCAGACTTCTATAGTGAACAAGTGTGTTACTGTGTATATAATATTTTCATTTTAGGTAAAGGCGGTAGGTATCATCATTTGTTTCAGTTTAGTCTAGTGATATTGAAAGTTATGCAAGGTTGGAAGACTGAAAAATGACGAATAACAACCGTGTGCATATAATATGTGAACGGTTCAATCAACATTATTATACTACAGGATTCTAATAGTACCTTTTTTAGGTCCAAATGGCAAGACTGAGTTTAGTAGAATACTTGGGGTATCTTAAAGGTACAAACACTTCTAGAAGTGTTTATGAAGGTGAAGAAGTTTTAAATGTTGGTCACATAATAAAAATGTTAGATGTTATTTGCATGACTAATAAACTTTAGTTGAAAGTTTTTTTACTTATCCGAATTGATCATTTCACATTACCCTTCAATTATACAGTCCCAACAAAATATTACAAATGCTAATGTATTGAATATTTTTAGGAATATTACAGAAATTCTATTTTTATTTATTTATTAAGAGATAACTCAATTTACATAAAATGTTTCTAAAAATAAATTTATATAACTAACTTCCTGGGTATCCTGCTCTCAACATCAGCTGAAGCAGTTGCTTCAACGTTGAATTCTATTGCCATATGGTCTGACATGGATGGCTCTTCTGAGACCCTCCGGGGATGGTTCTTGACCATCCCCGCAATAAAAGGTGTCGCCAGTGTAAGGTCAATTACTTCCCTTCTGATCGCATTCATGAAGGTTGGACTATTACCCACATTTACTATCTCTATGTTAGTAGAAAACAGAGAATCAAGCAAATCCTCACCTCTATGATTTATATCTGTGCTGCCCCATACTTTGTGGTGTGCGTTCGCATCGCAGCCCAGAATCAGTTGTTTCTTCCCCATGCGGCACCATTCGATGAGGCGTTGTACTTCCTCCGGTGGTGGGCTGATGGCGTCTCCTGGAAAATATCCTGAGGCGATAACCAGCTGCCTCTTGATGTTCTCAGTTCGCACCTCAACCAGTGCCGCAGCAAGATCCCTTGTCAGGAACTCTGTAAGTGGAAGACAGGTTAGTCCCCTTCTGAGTATTATTAGGGCTCTTGGACTTACTGCCTTATCACAGTATATCGTCTGATATACTTTGTTTGGTAGGCATCTTACTTGGCCTCCATTGATCCAGGGCTCTTGTATCAGCCCTATATCAACATGCCTTCTAGATGTTCTCCAGCATAAGGCACTAGAGGTTGCCTTCGAGTGCTGGAGGTTTATCTGAAGGCATGTAAGACATCTGCTCCTTATGAGGTTGGATGTCCGCTAGGCTTTTCGGAAGGGACCGCAGGTTTTTTTCGTCGGACCCCCCCTTATCACGCCTTTGCGGATCAGCCCTCCCCCCAGAGCTGGTGGTCGGTTTTGTGGCCTCTTCATTTCCTGGAGGCTTCACCACCTTCTTCTTTACCTCCCCTTTGGGCCTTTTCGACGCCGGACCAGAGGTTGAGGCCTAAGGTGCTCCTCTCCTCTCGGTCATTGTCTTTGGTCCCTTAAGGCGAAGATTTGTTTGGCCGAAAAAGTAATTTATCCGACAACTCTTCGCTCTAAGTCCCTCGACCGATGTTCTATCAGCCGAGATGACAATCTCGAGCATGGGTCCTGATGGTCCCCTTCGAAGGACTCTCCAGCTGGAGGTTTTGAGCCCTGCGTTCTGATTCTCTACCGCCTTGAGAATTTTCTCATTGGAGAGATCATGGCTGTCGGGGAGATATCCGACCAGGATCTCCGGGTGAGGCAGTTCTGCCTCTTCGGCTATCCTCAGATCAGCTCCCTCCCAGGGTTTGAGTTTTGGCTGTATGCTCTTCAGCCACTCCACAGTGGCTTTGTCAGAGCATGTCAGCCCAAGCCAGCTTGGCCTCATATGCAGTTGCTGGAACGTAGGCGTTATGGCGAAAAAGTACATGCGACCGAGCTGCAGAGACCTAAGTGACCAGCGACCCTTAAAAATGATTAGGTCTAAATATCATCTTCTTCATACTCTTTTAATGGGTTGGAAATAAATTGAATAAGTATTTCTATCCCGTTCTTTTATTTCCCTAATTTGTCCTTGGCTGTGAACTATTTTAGTCACAGTATAAGGACCACAACCCACAAATTGGTGACCCTGAAGTGATTTGAAGAAGAAGAGAATCCCGAAGAAAATTGTCACAAGAAGCCCAGGTATCAAGAGTCGCCGTCCGGATGCCAGAATTTGTCGCCACCGATCCCGAGTTATGGTTCGCCATGGCTGAAGGAAGTATCCACAGCGCAGGGGTGACACAGGACTGGACTATCCCCGACCAGTATCCTGTGAGGCACATACAGGACTACGCTCACATCCTCCAAGTGAAGAAAATCTTCTCTTCTCTCGATCTAGTGCGAGCGTACAACCAGATTCCTCTAGCCGAAGAAGACATACTTAAGACCGCCATCACGATTCCATTTGGGTTATTCGAGTTCCCATTCATGACGTTTGGACTCAGGAACGCTGCCCAGACCTTCCAGGGATTCATCGATGAAATTCTAGAGGACTAGACTTCTACTTCAGCTACATCAATGACGTGCTGATCGTCCTCAATCCAGCGAAGTGTATTTTCGGACAATCAGAGGTGAAGTTCCTAGGCTACTTCGTCTCTGCTGAAGGTCCGATAGAGTCCAAGATATTCTGGAGTACAGCCAACCGTCAACCGCCAAAGACCTTCGAAGATTTTTGGGTATGTTAAACTTCTATCGTCGTTTCATACCCAGAGCATCACAGACATTGGGGCCGCTCAACGACCTTCTAGTTCCCACATTAAAAGGGAAGGCGAGTATCCAGTGGACCCCAGAAGCCACTACAGCCTTTGCAGAAGGGAAGAAGATGCTAGCCTCAGCAACATTGCTGGCGCACCCCAAGGATGGTGCACCTTCAGCCCTGGTGACCGACGCATCAGACACTGCAGTCGGAGCGACCCTTCAGCAAATGGTCAACAGCGAATGGCAACCACTGGCATTTTTCTCGAAGAAGCTGTTACCACCAAAAACCCGATATGGAGCCTACGACCGAGAACTGCTAGCAATTTACCTAGCTATCAAACATTTCAGGCATAAGGTAGAAGCCCGAAACTTCGCGATCTTCACGTATCACAAGCCCCTAATATTTTCCTTCAAGCAGAAGCCAGAGAAATGCTCGCCCAGACAGTTCAGACATCTGGACTACATCTCCCAGTTCTCCACCGACATACGCTACCTCCCAGGAGATCAGAACGTTGTCGCTGATGCCCTTTCGAGAGTGGACGAAATTACTTCTATGCAGCATTGGCCAGATCACAAGAGAACGACAACGAGCTACGGAGATATCTGCAAGGCGATACAGGTGTGCTGATCCGGAAGATGGGGCCGCATGGATCAACCACCTTGGTGTACTGCGATACGTCGACCCCCCAAGCACGTCCATTCCTGACGAAGCCATTCGACACAATCCACAGATTGGCACACCCTAGTACCAATGCCACAACGAAGATGGTGAAACAACGTTTCGTTTGGCCTTCAATTAACGCAGATTGCAGGAAATGGTCCCGCACCTGCTTAGAATGTCAGCGATCCAAAGTTACTCGTCACGTCATCACTCCACCAGGGACATTCACGCAACCAGTACGTCGATTTGATCATGTACACATAGACATTATCACCATGCCGTACGCCGAGGACTACCGATACTGCCTCACCTGTGTCGACCGATTTACCAGAAGGCCAGAAGCTATTCCAATGCAGAACCAGGAAGCATCCACTATCGCTAAGGAGTTGGTGGAAAGAATCCATCGACAGCTCAAGGCAGCAATCAAATGCCACAGCAACGAACGATGGACCGAAACGCTTCCCAGTGTCATTCTGGGAATGAGAGCAGCCTGGCGGGAAGACATGAAAGCAACCGCTGCAGAAATGGTATACGGAGAGCCATTAAGATTGCCCGGAGAATTTTTATCTACAAGTACGGATGACAATGCAGACACAGCCGACTTCGTATAGTGGATCTGAGGCAACAAATAAGAAGAATAAGACCCATCAACGCCAACCACCACGGAGAACGACCCAGCTTCGTGTTCAAAGAATTGGAAACGTCACCATTCGTTTTCGTCCGACATGAGGGCCCAAAATTAGGCCTGCACCCTACGACGGTGTCAATCGACCGATTGAAACCAGTTTACATATTCGGCAATCTCGAAAAGGAAGAGCATGAAGAGATCAGAAGGAAGATCCAGTAGAAAACGAAGCCAATAATCAAGCAGGGTCCCCGGAAACGAGAAAAACCAGATCCGGTAGGAAGATACACTTCCCAAAGAAGTACCTAACAATGATTTCGTAACTTCGTTACTAGTGGGTGACTGTGTAAGGAATCTATCGATTCCCTCGAAAATATTCGACTTAAGTTAAATTTCGAACCAAAATGCTAAAAACAGAAGAACTCGGTGTAAAAACTTGGAATGATCGAAGCCACACCCCCTAAGGGATCTGTAGAAAGGCTCTGCTAACGGTCGAATGGAAAAGGGCCTGAATACCCTTAAAACTCGGCATTTCAGGGCGAATAATTCAATTGAGTTCAGACCAGTCTACGAGAAACTACATCTTCAACATATGTGCAACACTTGCACCGACAACGAGAAGAGTAAAGATTTTCACATCTGTTCCGGACACCGGCGAAAAAGTAGATGCGACCGACCGCAACGACCCAAGTGACCAGCGACCCTCAAAAACGATTAGATCTAAAAATCATCTTCTTCATATTCTTTTAGTGGGTTGGAAATAAATTGAATAAGTATTTCTATCCCGTTCTTTTATTTCCCTAATTTGTCCTTGGCCGTGAACTATTTTAGTCACATTATAAGGACCACAACGCACAATGTGTTACTACAATAATAATGAATACTATACAGCAAATTCCTGCCCTTCATAGATACGGAGATATGAATTTTTGACCATGTTATTCCAGTTTCTAATCCCTGATTCGGATCTCTTCGTCGGACGTTAATCATCATTTTTTTATATTGATATTTATTATATGTTTTTTCAGAGCCGTATCTAGGTACTATTGCGCCTGTGGCAATATATTAGACAGCGCCCGCCCCTCATTTTCAAAGACTTTTTTTTCATCCATTATATTTTCTTATAGCATTTTCATGTTTATAACTTAAGTCATATATTTTCGTTTTACTGATTATTTTAGGCTTAGTACGCAAATTCTAGGGAAGCCTAGCAATATTTTCAATATTTCCAGATTCCTCGGCATCGTTCTTTGCGAGGCGTATACATTAGGGATTCACGACTTGACTTGATATTCAAGCTAATTGGCTTGGCTTGACTTGAAATCAAGTCAAGTTCAAGTCAACTAATAGTTTTTCAATCTCAAGTCAATTAAAGTATTTATTTATGAAGTACTTGAATTCTATCAAGCTACTTGGTTTTTAGCATTCTGTATAGTGCCACATCAAAAATAAAATAATGAAATGAGAAGGAACCTTGCAAAAAGCACTTTCATTTTTCGAACTATTTTGTATAAAAAAACAAGAAATATCAACTATTTTAAAATGAGATCCAAAATTTAATCACTATAAATAATAATATAATATTAAAAAATAGTTTCTTAATATTTAGAAACCTTCAAGCACTGTTTGATTACATGATTAGGCTATTAGGTTTTGCTAGCTCAACGTTGAGCTAGCGCTAAAAGAAGTCGCGATTTCTCCGACAATAGAGAGGAAAAAAAATTTCAATAAGATAATATATTAGCCTAAAATTATGGCCAAAAATAAATCTAAAGTTCCAAAAGTGGTTCTGCTAGATTTATTGGGGTACAGTTCTCTCCCTCTGAACATGCCCAAAAGCAAGTTATCGCTAGAAAAGATGTACGGTAAAATAATCAAATTAAGAATTCTTTGAACATAAGTGTTCAAGGTATAAGATACAAGATGGTTTTCGCAACTGGATCTTAAATACCAAATAAAAATACTTGTCTTATGAAAACGTTTTATCAATTTTCATATTCAGAATTAATCAATTCGATTCACGATTATCAATATTTTTGATGTTTTTTTGAGATTATTTCTTCCCTATAAATTCAGTAATTGAACATATGCGCTTATAGTCTCATATAACAGTATCATATGAATCAAACTCATAAATAATTGAATTGATTGGGAATGCAAAGGTACGTAAAAATTCTCTGTAAAATAGAGGTCATGAGAAAAAAAACTATTCTCTTAGAGTTTATTGAATGTATTTTCATGAATTATTATTATCATTATTATTATATTTATGTGGAATTAATTGAAGAGTGAGAATATTTTAGATTTATAGATAAATTTGAAATTTTCTGCCACTTTAATTTGTCAAAGAAATTCCAGTAACATTTTTTTCATGTTATAAAATACCCGACGATGGAATATTTTCAACTGAAATTTACACCATCTGTTTTGAATGCCATACCCTTCGTAGATTCGCCGTTTGCGGTTGTTCTCAGCCGACGGCCACCGAAGGAGTTTTATGTTTTTATTATAGTTGCATAGATTCTTCTAGAATCACGCAGAACCTCAATGAACAATGAATTGATTCTGGAGGACAGTCTAGCCATCCCACTTCCCAACCAAATTAAAAAAAGAATATGAAAATTGAAAGATTGTGCTTTTCCAAAGTGGGGGTAAATGCCCCCCATGAGTCAATTCTAGTTACGCCACTGCTGGCGATCGCTTCAGTCATCTCGGAGCTCGGGGAACCCCCTTATTTTGTCTAAGCGCCCACGATTAGAGTAGAAGATGTATACTTTTGGAACGTAAGGCTGAATTGTCTTTTGATAGGAGAAATATAGCACTTTCAGTTCCAATAACACTCACTATTTCTAAAAATATTTGGGCTATTTTTCCGGAAGACAAAAGATATAAAATTTTAGAAATTTCATAAATTTTCTTTTGTGTTTTTACTTATCACAAATTTTGAATTTCCTAAACGTTAGTTACATTTGTAGCTACATTATATCGAATATAAATAAATAACATGTAATGTTATTATAGGTCTATATTAAGATGCATAGAATACCTGGTGTGTCTACTTATACCTGTAAAACTTTCAGACAAAACGGGAGATTTTTCGGATTTATACCTACTTGATTTCGAGGGATCGCGGGCTTTTCAGATGGCGCATACATCGTTTACATTTGACATTTCTCTCAATTCTCGACTCTTGTGAACCAAGGGCGTAGATCTTTTTTTTTCTTGGGGAGGGATAATCGAAAAAAAAATTTTTGACGACAACTTTTATTCATATCTGCAATGTTAGAAGAAGAAGTTTGATAATGAAGTTTGAACCAAATTACTCGAAATAATTTTTGTTGTTACTAATTCGATTGTTCTTACCTTGTTATCAAATAAGAGTTACGAAGGAAAATGAGAAATTACTTGGATAATTTTGAGAAAAAAAAGTTTCATGAATATGAGCCCACAAACGCTTTGCTTTCAATATACAGGTTGTTTCTAGTGTGTAGTACAGTTTATCAAATATTTATTAATCTTCGCTAGAGATTTGGTAAATAAATACCAAAACTTAAAATTAATGTATTGATTAGAGCTTACTAGCTGGATCTTTATAATAATTTGGATTTTCCTGAGGATTACTAGAGATTTTTTCTTGAAATCGATAGCAGATACGACAAAACTATAACAAACCAAAAAGTGTAGTACTGGACCAGAATTTTTTTCTACATTTTTCTAAACTAACAGCCATTCACTAAAATATAGTTATATATAGGAAGGAAGCAGGCATCTTTCCAGAAAATATATCACCCTGTAGATTTGCATTCAAAATTAGCATATCACATGGTGAAAACTTTAAACTGGAATATCTATGGCCAATTCATATTAAATATCTTGTGAAGGGAAGGTTATACGAGAAAAAAACTTAAACTTTAACACATGTATCTCAAAACAAAATGTTTGGGGACTCATGTTATAGGACTTTTTTTCTTAAAATGATCCGGAAATCTGTCATTTTCATTTGTATCTCCAATTTAGGAACAGCGTGTAATTACCCCCAGTATCCCCCTATTTCTACGCTCTTGTCGTGAATTTTGAGTATAGAACTATAATATTTTATATTCTATGGTCTGTCATTATATTCCATTAATTTGAGTAAAAATTCGATATGAACTGAATTGTAATTTATTGTGAATGTTTGCAGTGTCTAAAATCAGTATTTCCTTTTTAAACGGCACCAGGCAGATGCGGGAATTCGAAAAATTTTAAAGAGCGCCACCTTACAGCACTCTGGTGAAGCAGACCACCAAAGCAACAGGTGGGTCTCTCGAAAAGTATGAAACAAAATCGAATCAGTAAACACACCAGGTATTCTATGCATCTTAGTCTATATCCACAATCCACCTAAATGTATTGCAGGAACCTAAAGGTATTTATCGATGAAAAGTATTAGGTGTATCTGAAAAAATTGAATTTAATTTTTTCACAATCAATATCAATGTCAAACATCAAAGTATAGAATAAATAGAAAGTAGTCCGAGAACGTGCGCAACAAGAGAATGCATAAACGCCACTGAATTCTTATGTTTATTTCTTAGGAATGGTGCATAAACCCACCGTAAGAACTACGAACTAAAAACTAAACCTAAGAATTCAGTGGCGTTTATGCACTCTCTTGTTTGTGATAAATGTTCCTAATACTGTTTGTTAAAAATAACATTTTTCTTTTAATAGAAATTATACAATCAATTAGAACATCTCTGTTTCATTCAGTTTTATCGGTACTATAATTCCATAACAAACACCCTGTAACTTTGTGAATATTCTCTCTATAGAACACAAACTGCAGGTTCATACAAATTTGAATCCATGCGTACATTTGTGCTTCAAAACTACCCACTTTCCCTATTCAAATTCCTGAAGGGTTGCAACTTCTTCTAGGGGGTTGCTAGTAGAAACAAGCTTTGTATCTTGATTTCGTCAGACATAAGTCACGAATTCAATGCGCAATTATATTTTATTTCAAAATTCTGTAATCTGTCAATTTTTGTAACAGTCACACCAACTGCCAAGATACAATACAAAAGTCACTAGGATGTATAATCTGAATTTTTCATTGAATTTCGACGATATTTCACAAACTTGACTTAAATAGAAAAATATCTTCTAATACTCATTCCAGAAGGTAATTCCAACACTCGTGCGTTCGAAATTTCTAATTTCACGTTGAAATAGGAGCCCATTTTGCAACTTGTTTTAAAATATACTATTCAGATAATCTTTGTCATTTTTCGCTCTTCAAGCACTTTCACCTTCTTCTATTCTTTTAAAAAAATATATTTTTTTCTTTTTTGGATTTTATATTTCCTTTTTTCTGTGAGTTTATAGGCATTGCTTGAACTTGAATCAATGTTTAATAATAATAATATATTGACTATATCAGGTACACGGTTGGGAACTGTACCAAGATGGTGCTGGAAAATACTTATAGATATGCGGGATATGGTTAATCCAATGCTCTAATAATTTAGATTATTGGATTAATTATATCCTGATTTTCATCATTGACCAGAGACAATACCATAGACTATTTCGTGTACGTGTCGACTTTATTCCAATTTGAACTTGAAGTTCATAGCTTATTCGACCGGTTGCACCAGTTCGAATGAATTCGAGCTGATTATGTCATTTAGCTCTACAAAAATTCGAATTTATTCGCACTGGTGCTGCCAGTCGAATACGCTATAAAAAATTGTCACTTGTTCCAGGTTAGTAGGTATTAGCTGTATATTTTATTGAGAACTATAAGGATCATCTAGGAGAAGAACAGAATCTATTGATCAAAGGAGATAAGCTAAGTATATTATTTGCTATCGAATATCATTTAAGAATCAATAATTTTAAATTACCTACAGCTCAATGCGAAAAGTTTGTTTAAATTATATATGTGTTAAAGGGTTGAATGAAAAAATTAAAGCTTCTTCACTTGTTATCTAATAAACACTATTTCACAATAATCCCAAAAATTTTTCATGATTGTCTAAGGTTGCTATCAATCCATTTTCATTTATTGCATTGGAATCTTTAGAGAAATCAATTATTTGATTTTCTTTGTCAGTCATCTGTCCACCCACTGCAGCTAGGATTGCATTTCCAGCACAAATATCCCATTTTTTTATGGCAGTAATATGAAGGTATGCGTCCACTTCTCTATATGCTACCTGAAGAGATTTATAGCCTGAAATAAAAATATCCATATCAGATATTGGTATGGGCAAAATCCAATCAGGGGTTCCGCAAATGTGGCCATTCATTCAATTTTGCTTTCCTGATCATTTCAAAGTACAGATTCGATTGAAACTTAACCAGAATCCGAGAAAACTCAAGAAGAATATGGAAAAAATTATCCATTTTTTCCATAAAACTGACGGAGTTGAGATTTTTGATGTTAAATATCAATTTCAAGCTTAGTAGGTAGTTGATCACATCACCAGAACAATAGGAGTGTCCAAGAAGAATATTAGAAAAGAAATATTCAATACTTCTTTGATTACAGTTCCGATCGAATTGAGATTCTGCGTGAAAATGAAGAATAACAATTCCAAGCTTCGTGCAAAATTTCTCAGAACCAAAGACAATTCAAACAGGATATCGAAAAAAAAACCTACATTTCAGTAATAACAGTTCCGACCAAGCTGAGAATTCGCGTGTATATGCATAAAGGTTTTCCAATAATAGTTTTAATTTTGATATTAAAAAGAACGAGTACCTATATTTTAGAAGGAATCAATGGATGTCCACTTCATGGAAAAGAGGAAGGTATGCCACACCATATCCTTTTCATGAAATTTTTTATGACCAATTCGAACATTTGCGGCTGTATGTCCTCAATGTCTTCAAGAATTCTTCCTTTAAGGTCTCAATTGTGGAACATTGACAAATACCTTATTTTTCACGTGGTCCAAAAAAATTGCTAAATAATAATAATAATAATGAAGTTTATTCACAAAAATTCAATAACAAAGAGGATTTTTGAAAAATACGGAATAAACAACTAATCATCAAAACGGCAATTGACGCTATCTGTTGACGATACGAAAAAATGTATAAAGATTCAACTCCCAGGTAAATTAAACATCATATTTCTTATGCTCTGTGAACAATCCAATGAAAAAAAAAACATAAAGATCAGATTGTCCCTTTACAATGAGTAAATCATTATCTACAATAATTGATACAATGATCCTACTCGGTATACAGATAAAGTCAAAAATCAGTGATATTAGTTATCGTGCCATTTTTTCATCTACATATATCGGTGGGAATTTAAAACTTTTTTGTTGTTATTTATATATTATTTCACCCCTCTTCAAACCACTGTTCATTAATTCTTGCATTGAGTTTCTTTTTTCTTTCAAAAACCTCACAGAAATCCTGAATTTTTTGTAAGTTTTGATTTGTTTTATTTCATTTACACACTACGGGCTACAAAAGCAATATTCTCAGTTTTTCTATTGATGATAAATGGTTGAGGTCAGGAATGAAGGAAATCAATTAGATGAAAATTCTGCCCACGTTTCGATTCTATTCAAATCATCTTCTCAGTTGTTCTTGAGCGACGAACACGGTTTCGATTTTTCACACCACTAACTTGCCCCGGCAGTACAAATGTTTCTACCAGTTTCACTATTGCCAACCGAGAATGTGCTTCACGACGACCTAAATGTGTTTTAGTTTTGCGAACTTTGACTGCAAAATTTTACCATTTTTGTAGTGAATCTTAAAAATTTCAAAGTGTTTTTGAAGCGTGTATCGTTCCATTTTTAGTAATGACGTAGTTTTAACTGTCAAATATCAGAAGATGCAGAAGTGAGAGCTGTCCAGATAGCGGGCTATTCAAAATTTAACCTATTTTTGGAAACTCCTTTATAGAATAACAATTTCAAGTCTCTGCAAAATTTCGTGTCGATAGCGTCATCAGAATTCGAAAAGAATATTGAGAAATAAAAAGGAAATCACTGAATTGAAATAATTCTCGCAGAGCGCATTTTTTACGAACTCATATTGTTCAGCATAATAATATAATAAAAACTGTCTTAAATTATGAGTATACATTATTCAACATACAAGGTGATTATTGGATTTAATATTCACTAGGCATGAATTCTAAAAATAAAACTTAAAATTTAAAAAAGCTACATTTGTTTTTATTGTCATAAATGATTAATAGCCAGATAAAGGAATACCAATGAATAGAATTCTGTTTCTCCTTTTCGAGCGCTTGTTGCCCGAATAGGGCGTAATATTATTTCGTCACGTTGACTGTCTTTTTTTTATTTTGAGCCTTTAATGGGCGAAATCCGATTAGGAATTCGGTAAATACTTAGAATATAGATAGTTATTAATGTTTTAATGGTAAATATGACCTTTTGAATTTTTCTTATCTTTATATTGTCGTAACTATGGACTGAATCGAGATGTGCATAGCAAATTTTTTTTTTTTGAGAACAAAAAAAATTCAAGTAGAATATCGAGGACCAAGTTAATATTTTGCATGTATGTATAGATATTTAATAAAATCTAGAAAATAACTGATATTTCTGTGGGAACTGAGTTAAGATTTTGCAAGTAGATATATGCAATTCAATATAATAACATTTAGGTTGATTCACCTGACAAAAAACAACCATAATTTTTGTAACAACCTAAAATGAAATTTAGTTTTTATATGTATAATTATCACTTGAATGCTCATACCAAATTTCAATAGGATACTATCATCAAAACCTCTCATCTAGATAAACTAATTAACAATAATGACATAATAATAAATCACTTGTTTCCTACATATACATATATAGTTCTATTATCTCCAAGGGCATAATAGACTCATGAACGAACAATCGCTCAAAAGGTCCTATATATAAGTTGAAGCATTTCTTGAATGTTTTTATAACTACATATAATCATATTCTGAATGAAAAACTAATCTTACCAGCCCCAGCAGCTTCAACAATTTCGTAATTTTTGAGTTTATCATCAAGAATTTCTTTAATTCGTCCACTATGAGACCTCGATATGGATATTTTTAGATTTTTATTGTCTACCTTGAAGAATAAGAATTAATAATTATCATCTGAGAAAATGGAAATGACTTGACTGCAATAATGAGAATAGAATTAAGTACTTCTTATTTGAAATGAACCTTAATGTCCAATTTTTTTTGTTTCAATGACTTTCACATAAAAAGTTGGGAAATATTTGATCAGAACAAAATGAAAAGATTCATTTGGTATATAATAAACAAATACTTTTGAGTTTGAAATTCATAACTTTCAGTTGTTAACTAATTGTATTTTACAAAGAATATCAAATTAATAACAAATTTCAAACTTTGAAAATTCCATATCGATTGTGTCAACACACTCTTATGAAATGAATTTAAGTTGTGATCAAACAAATGCAGTTGAAAACTTTATACCTTTCCCTTGTAATCTAGATCAGTAGATTTAGCCTTTCCTATCCATGCCCAAGAAGTAATGTTCTCAAATGGCTTATGTATAACTCCAATTATAGGTTTACCATGAACAACAACACACACCATGGTGGTAACATACTGGTATAATTTTTCTAAAATTTTAAATCCGCATTAGTCTCTATAGACACATTTTTCTTTTTTAGATATTTTCTAATAATAATTTGAAACCTGTAAATTCATGAGTTGCATCCAAGGGATCAATCCAAACAGTTAGATCTTCTGATTTCACCCATTCTTCATCTACATAATCCAAATCATATAAATAACCTTCACTAACTTTTTCAACTTCGTCATTCACCGAGCACAATGTATCTGATTCTTCTGATATGATATTTAAACTTGGAAAATTATGTTTCAACGTTTTTACCATTGTGCAATGAGATAAATAATCAGCACTTGTTACTTTATCTGCAAGACCTTCCTTTGTTAATCCTTTATTCTTTATCACAAGATTATTTTTATTTTGAATTATAACATTTCCTCCTCTTCGAGAAGCATATATTGCAAAATTTAGGAGTTCTTTTAGATTAATTTTAGTAGCCGTTTTCTTATTACGATGAATTAGGTATATTATGATAACACAACTGAATAACACAGTAACAGTAGTTTTATTGATTCGCATTATAATATACTAGTGAATTATAAATTTTTAAATATTGGATATAATCCGATAATTGAGGTGTAAACTTGTTCGATTAGGAAAGTGAATTGTAAACATATAATGAGAATTGTAATTCGTTATAAAAAAATTTCTACTCTATTAATTATTAACTTCAATATTAAAGATCTCTGTCTTGTTTTTTTATTTATAATTTCCTATAATAAACCATTGGCAAATAACAATAGGAATTTTAGCTATAGGTTATGTTATGATTAAGATCATAGATTAACTTCTTCTTCTTCTTCAATCCTTTACTATGTGCTGGGTTTGTCACCATCTACACATCGAACAATTTGGACCATCGAGTGGGGTTCAAGTTTTCTAAATTCCAAAAATATTGGCCCCAATTCAAGGTGTTAAATACTGAGCTATTATTGGAGATCAACTTTCTCACGTTACATTTATCTCTCTCTCCCTTTTTTTTTTTTTTTTTTTTTTTTTTTTTTTTTTATTATTATAATTTTTAATGCAAGGTTTCCGTGGCGCATGTGAAGGTAGGGAAGGGTTCCCTCATGCACACAAAATACAACAAGGAAAGTATCATGAGGGGAAAACCAATTAGGGAACAGATGATACACATAACACATTTATTTTTATTTTATTTATTTTTTTTTTTTTTCTTTCCTTTATTTTTATAAATGGATTCCTGAGGCCACCAGGAAGTTGTACAATAACCTATAAACGAGAACATTTTCAGAAAAGATCAAATCATAGATGTTAATAGGGTAGGATTTTATGGATCTAACCTCATACAGGTCACTGCAAAACTTCAAACAATTCGACAAGTTTACCCGACAATTGAAGAATATGTGAGGGATATCACCCCTGTCTCCGCAAGCACACAAATCGGTCTGAGCAACATGTATCCTATAAAGATGACAAGGAGAAGAACAGTGGTTAGAGCGCAATCTATTTATAGTGACCACATTGCCTCTAGAGAGCTCCGCATCCAGAAACCAAGGGCGATTGCCTAAGGATCTGGGGTATACATATTGCGAAAAGGTACGGTTTCCCATCAATTCCCCCCATTCACGCTTCCACCTTTCCCAAATGATTCGCTTGAAAGAAGGCCAGAACTCACTAACATGAGCCCTCCTAATAACAGAGTTTTCTGAAGCTGTTTTTGCAAGATTGTCCGCTTTATCATTACCATCTATATTAGTGTGACTTGGAACCCAAACTAGTTTTACATTACAGGAATTATTGCAGAGGTACAGAATATTGTCTCTAATCGCTAGTGTAATATGATCATTACTAGCGGAAATCTTCCACTTAGTAATTTTCTCCAACGCACTCATGGAGTCCGTGATAATAAGAACCTTTTTAAAATTTCTTCTTTTGATTTCCCAGGTCGCCTCAAGGATTGCAATCAGTTCAGCGGAGCAGATGGAAAAGTGATTTGGAAGTCTTTTCGATATTGAGATACCCGTAGGGCTATAAATTCCTATGCCTGTATGAGAAGGGGACTTGGAAGCATCAGTGTAAACTCTGTCGAAATTGGGGAATTTTTCCAGACAAGCAACCTCAAAGGATAAAGCGTTGTCCTGTGAAGACTTTGAGAGCCCAAGGGAGTAGTAGCCAATATGGGTGGTATGGACTTTTAAATCTCTGTCAAAGCAGGGCAGATGAGAGGAGGAGTAAAAGTCTTCGGAGTTAGACAGGAGCGAATGGACCTCTACTATGGGAGGGGGATTACCCAGAGTTGACCAGTGTTTAATTGAAGACACCTTTGATAGAACAGGGTCATTATGAAGTCTATACAGCTTGGATAGAAACTTTAACGCAAGGAACTGACGACGAAACTTAAGAGGGAGCTCGTTGCTTTCGGCAAGTATGATTGGGATAGGAGTGGACTTCATGTAGCCCATAGCCACTCTCAAAGCGGCATACTGGATCCTGTCCAATTTCTTCAGAAGAACTTTGGAACATTTTCCGTAGAAAAGGCTGCCATAGTCGAGGAAGGGTCGAATTGTGGCCCTGTATAACAATAGCTGAGTTGCTGGATGACAGCCCCACCAGGTTCTGCACAATGCTCTCATAACATTTATACCCTGAAGAGATTTCGAGCACATATCGGAGATATGTAAAGACCAATTCAAATTCTGATGAATCGAAACGCCCAGGTATTTCACGGAATCAGCCCATGGAATGGCAGTTTTAAAAAGGCGAAGAGGAGGCTTAAGTGGAAGGACCTTATTTTTATGGCAGCATAATGCCTTGGATTTTTCCGGAGATAACTGGAGGGATTTTGCCATTGACCATTTTTCTACCAATACCAAGGCTTTGGACATTTTTTCAAATGCAGAATCAAAGGTAGGACCAGAAGCAATTATTGCCTTATCATCTGCAAATTTCAGAGTTGTAACTCCTGGAACATTCACAACATTTGGGAGATCACTGACGAATATGTTAAAAAGTATTGGAGCCTTTGGGGAGCCCTGAGCCAACCCTATATTCGATTGCTCTGGACCAATAAGTTCCTTTGTAAGGGGATCAACCAGGAATATGTTTCTCTGGACTACAAGAGATCTGATAAGTTCAATAACCGAGAGTGGGAGATCCATAGAAAGTAAAGTACGTTCGAGAAGATCAAACTGAACCGAATCATAGGCCTGTCTGACGTCCAGAAACACCACTATCACGAACTCGTTTCTGAGGAAGGAGGCATAAATCGTTGAAATCAAGAATGAAAGGGCATCATTAACGGACTTTCCCTTACGGAATCCAAACTGTAGTTCACGATCGTCTATCGATTTCTGATACACTCTCTCTAATCTGGTTGCTAACAAAGATTCAAGAACTTTAAGGAGACAGGAGGTGAGAGCAATGGGACGAAAACTCAAGGGGTCCTCTGGGGATTTTCCCGGCTTGCATATGGGAATGATGATAGTATCCTTCAGAGATAATGGAATCTGAGGTGATGAAAGCTGATCATTAAATAACTCAGCTAGCACCTGTTTGGAATGGATTGGGAGAGACTTCAACATATTGTATGTTATACCGTCCTTGCCTGGAGCTGACTCCTTCTTGGACTTAATACACAAGGACAGTTCATCGAGGGTGATAGGGGGAAAAGGAGCAGGAGAGTAGTTAGTGGGAGCTGATGACTGAACTGAAGCAGGGGTTGAAAGAGGGCACAGGCGAGAGAGGATTTCTTGACCACAAGTGGGAGAGGAAGTTCGAGGAGCAGAGGGTTTACAACCATATTTGAATCTGGATATATCTGACCACAATTTTCTGCCATTACAAGGCGACAGACCTTCGCAGAAACTTCTGAATGATTCTCTTTTGGCCTTTCTGATCTTAGCTTTGACTGCTGATTGGATGCTTTTAGCTGAGAGAAAGTGCTCCATTGAAGGATTACGAAGGTAAGCTCTGAAAGCATCAGATCTTCTCTTAACAGCTAAAGAGAGATCATCATTCCACCACGATTTCCTATATGTTGGTGAAGAAGGTTGGAAAGGTCTCCTCAAGGGAATGCAGAATTCAGCAGCCTCAACAACTAGATCTCTAAATTCTAGAATGGAATTAGGGCGATTATTCCTAATATTATTGTCAATTACCTCCTGAAATCTGAACCAATCTGCCTGGGCGGTGTTGAACCTTCTGGAGGAAAATCGGGAATGAGAGGGAGGGGACGAGAGAGGGAAAAAACAGAGAGAGATCATAAGTGGAAAATGATCACTTCCTCCAGGGTCAGAAATTACTTCCCATTGGGAGTTAACTCTAAGACAGCTAGAACATAATGTGATATCTGGGGCACTAGGATTTTCGCCTGGTGGGGAGATTCTGGTAGGAGAGCCATTGTTTAGGATACATATATCCTCACCTAGAATAAAATCCTCAAGGACTTTACCACTGGGATTCCGAAAACCAGAACCCCAGATAGGGTTCTGGGCATTAAAATCACCACCAATCATAAATGGGGTAGTTATACTATCCATCAGGTTGCTCCAAAAAGAAATGGGAAGATTGATGTTGGGGGGACAGTACACATTAATGATAGAAAGCAGAGGAGAGGCTACTTTGATACCTTGGAGCTGAACTCTATCAGGAACAAGAAGGTTGGAAAAATCAATTGGAACAAATGGTAGGTCAAGTTTGACTAGAAGGGCAATACCACCACCTCTATCGCTTCGATCCTGTCTGAGCGAGTAGAATCCTGCTACCCTGAGATTATGGGATTCATTAAGCCACGTTTCCTGAAGCATGACTACACTGGGGGAGTTCTCTTCTATTAGCAATTTCAGGTTGTCAATGTTAGAGTGAATTGATCTTATGTTCCACTGTATAATGTCTAACATGGTAAGGCCGAGGGAGGTAAGGGAGACTGAGATAAAAGAAGAGAACAGTCGAACAAATTTTAGAACTATATGGACTCTTCAACAGTGGGAATGGGAATGCTATCTTCTAGAACATTTGTAGGATAATTGTTTTTAAATAATACAGAAAGACTCTTTATAAACTCGGAATTTTCTTTATTTTGAAGACGCTTGGAAACAATTTCAAATATTAATTCATCTGAGAGAGGGGAACCAGAAAAGGAAGGTATTTGATCACTCTGAGAATGAGAAGGGCTCCCAAGTATTGGGGATAAGGGAAGGGAAGTGTTGTATAACTGAGATTCATGAAGATCTCGGTCATATCCTGGAGATTGCGGATTTTTCTTCCTTTTCTTATTCAGGGCTGTGGAATAAGAAAGAGGGGTGGAAGTCCCATTGTCAAGGAGATTTCTTCTGTCATGGACGGAAATAACAGCAGAATCCCTAACCGAGTTAGTGAGTCTTGAGGGTAGCTGTGGAAACAGCTGAGGCCTCAGATCAAAAGAGAATTGGTCATTACGCAAGAGGGGAGAAGTTGCATTATAATTTTTCGGGATCATTTTAACAGCCTCAAAATATGAAATGTTCTCTACCGCTATTAATCTATTAATTTGTTTCTGGCGTAGAAACTCTGGGCAGGAGCGATCAGTAGAGGCATGTTCTCCAGAGCAGAAAACACACTTCGGATGGGAGGGGTCAGGACATTCTTGTTCCTCATGATTCTCAGCGCAGTTCCTGCAACGTTTAGATTTGGATGGATTGTTACAATTGGCCTTGGTATGTCCATACCTCAGACAATTGTAGCATTGGATAACTGGTCCAACATATAGAGAAACGTGCCTTAAGCAGCCCCAAAGGGCAATCTTTTCTGGGAGATTTTTGCCCTGGAAAGTAAGAATCCAAGTAGAAGAGGGGACGTAGGAAACTATGCCATCAGTGACAGTTCTTCGATTGAGTTGTCGGGCATCTAATATTTTTACTTTGGAGTGGGCATGAAGCTCAATGTCTTCCTTAGTAATTTCTGAACCAACATTTCTAATGATACCTTTGCTTGTAACCATTCTTGAAGGAATAAACACGTCTATTGCAGGGTCACCAGAGAAGGGATTCTCAGTGACAAAATTGTTCGCCCTATCAGGGAGATCAAATTCAATAGATATTCTTTTTTTACCTCTTTTAGCTATATTTTTAATTCCTTTGACATTTGAGGCGGCTAATTTCTTGGCAAAATTCATAGGATGGATATTACCGATATTACCAACAGCATTAGATTCAATTATCACCATAAATGGTCCAAAGTCATTCAAACTGTATTTCAATTCAAGTTTAGATTTTTTGGGGGCATTAGCATTCGATCTAATTAAACGAGAAATTGACTGGGAGAGCTCTTCAGCCTCATTGAGAACTTCCAAGTCATCGGTAAAAATTGCTCTAACCGACTGAATTTCCCTTGAAAGGATAGTTAAGTCAGCTAGGGAGTGATAGTCCTTATTAGAACCATCATTACCTAGGTTCAAATTGTTGAGTATTTTTTGAGATGTAGGTGTTAGTGCATTAAACGCTTTGGGAGACAAAGGCGATCTAGGGGGGTCATCAGACCCCCCCGGGTTCCAATCCATTAAAAAAGGGAACTCTTATCAGTAGGTAGAGATGACACCAGAGTTAATATAACTGACCCCAGAAAGTCCTACCTTGAAAATTCAATATACCACAAATAATTAGTGGGAATTAAGAAATTTACTCACACAAATATCAATATATGTTAAGATTATTTAATCAATTTAAAGGAAAATTTATAGGAAGCACGCGCTTATGTCAACGGTTAACCTCCGAATAATCATAGATTAACGAAGTATATTGAAATGCATAGATAAACTGGTGTATGCCCCAGTGTTGCCAGTCGGCGGATTTTAATCCGATTTGCTGATATTTTTGTGTATGACGGATTTTTTTCGGATTTTAAAATATTTCGGATTTTTTTCGATTCACTGGTTGAGGCAATAGATGTCGGGCCGGTTAGAAAGATATGGATTTCTTCAAATATGGTTATCATAAGTTACTCACTGAGATACTAGGCTCTGAGGCATGTTGTTTTCAGGGGATATTGAGAATGCTTTAATGTGATTAAATATGTTGTGATGTTGATTCGTTATGAATCAAGAAATGTTTTCAATCTGGATTTTATAATGTGCATTCACATTTTCATTTCAACTCTTCAAAGAGTGCAATCCTACAAATATTTTGTTTTTATTGTTATAAACTGTTAATAATTGTTATAAAATGTAATTTTTTTTCCTGCATCAGAAAAAAGTCTGTTCAGGACAAGGATTCCAATATTTTATATCTTTTCGAATTGATATTCTTCGCTATTGATATTCTAGATTCAAAATCCTGTAACTCACAATCCACCTACATGTAATCCAGTAACATATAGGCAAACTTTTTCGTTAAATATTAACGAATTAGAAGAGAGTAAAAGGAATTTTATAATGTATTCTTTGAACATGGATGAAAGATTTCTTCGCTGAGATACAATTATGTATTTCGTAAAATAAAACTTTATTTTTAATAATAATATTCATTTCCTTATTGCTTTCAACATATACAAGCATAAGAAAAAGCTCTAAATATATAAATAGATTTTGCATAATAAGCTTTTAATTCACAATTATTGTTTTTCCAAAACTCTCAGATTCGTGCATGATGCTCAAAGATAACCAATACATGTACCTATTTTTAAACCGATCCTTAATTTCAAATTTTTAGGTTCAAAACTTAATACGATCTACCGGATTTCAAGAGAAATTTAATATAATCAAAAGAGGCATCAATTTTAATATTTGGAATGCCCGGTTTAGTCTCCTCTATAAAGATCTATGTATTCCTTATTGAGAAGCCTCCAATTTTCATAAAACTTATTTGTGTTCAATATAACCTCTTAAAATAAAAAATTCCTATCCCACAGAATTTGGCGTACTTCTTTTCTTCATTTTTATGTTAATATTATTGTAATCTATGGTGCACAGTTCGCACCCTTTTCTCTATCTACCTAGGCGGTGCGGTGCACCGGTGTATCCTGTTGACATTTACCGAACGCAGAAAAGTGGAGACGGTGCGAAAGGTGTAATTTGCCGAACGCTTAGGGAGCTTACGGTGGGGAAAGTGCGAACAGTGTGGTATATACCGACCGCAGTAAATAAAACGTAAATCTGCTGGACCAATCAGAATTCAGAAACTACTTCATCCGGAGTTGTCCGAATGATCGTTGACTCTCATTTCCGAACTTAGAATCAGGAGGATGAAACCACAGAACACTAAATATTTTAAACTGTGGGTTCTATGATCATGTTCCAACCAAAAATGGACGATTTCTGTTTACTGGTTGGACAGCCGGAAATTATGAATGACATAAAGATATGAACAGACCGACGCGGTACTGTGAGAACAGGAGCGGGAAGATTCATCACATACATGAAAAACTATATCCCGAAATTCATTTTTTTCTATACAACCATTTCCGAGAAATAACGGAAAATGGCAGTTTTTTATCGATTTTCAACAGCCTGTATCTTTTTAACCGGGCCGAATCGGAAAAAATGGTAAATGAAAAAAGGGTTTCTATTGACCTCAGGAATCTTCGGTTGAAATATATGTACAAGTCAAAGACTCACCCTGTATAGTCTAAGAGCCAGTATGGACGGCAGGCCACACATATTTTAGGAAAGCCCAAAATTTCGTCAGTGAGTCTACCTACCGATCATGAAATGGGGGTTAGCTAAGCGCGGTTGCGGTGGCCGCAGCTGTAGTGAAGAGCAACAGGTGAGAACATTTCATGAACATGAACAAAAACATATTTCAGGAAAGCTGCCGATTTAATATGTCAAAATACTCTCTTATAGCTATTCAAAAACAAAACGGCAGACGATTATCGCGGTGGCGAAGAGGTGGCAGCAATTTTCAAAATAAAAAAAAACTTAAGTATATCTCAGGACACTTGAAATTTAGGTATATTATTCTTTGAAGTTTGTAGTATTTTATTGTTTCTTGGCCTCTCTCCTTCCCCAAGCTAACTCCTGCTAATCTTCCATTCAATTTCCTTTCAACTTTAGCAATCTACAAGTAGTGGTCACTCGATATATCAAACCCCCTGTATACTCTCAAATTTTGTATTAGACTTCGACTTGTTTCCTCTACCAGTCCATAATCTATTATTAATTTTTCTTCTCTCGATACAACCTCTCTTGTATAGGCACTTGATGTGTATGTCCTTATGTTCAAAGAAAGTATTGCTCACGATGAATCCGTGTATCCTGCGAATTCTATCAATCTCTCGCCAATATTATTCAACAGGTCTTCACCATGTAGTCCGAGACATCCTGGCTGTTGGTTTTTTCCTTTCCCCACCTTTCCATTGAAGTTTCCTACAATATAAATCCTTCCCCTAGCTTCCTTTACCACCAGAGTTAATTCATTCCAAAAATGATCCTTTTCATCCTTCTTTTCGTCTTCGTTTGGTCCGTGAATACCTATTCTGTAGTACAGAAGGGGTGACTAATTTTCACAATTAACCTACATTATTGGTCGAATGTAAATCCGCATTTGATAAAGGAAGCATCATTCCAAAGGAGAGCGTTGATGTTTGTATAGTAGCAATAGCTATTTTTTTGATAGGTCCTTATGTTATCTACCTGATAACTTAACGGATAAAATTATGAAGAATTTTTGAGAACGAATATGGACAGCTTTTTGGACGAGGTTCCTTTGATTGACAGAAGTGAAATTATTTTCCAAACAACGCACAACATAGGCTAAACGTTTGTATGTTTTTAAACGAATTGTTTCCTCTTCGGTGGATAGGTAGGGGAATACCTATTTGGTCAGCGAGAAGTCCAGATCTAACACTGTTAGATTTTCATGTTTGAAGCAGTTTAAAAGATATAGTACATGAAAGGGAAATATATACACATGCACAAATTTAGAAATGAATATTGGAGAGGGATAAAAGAAGAATTGGCCGATGAGAAAAAGAATCGGAGTTATCGCGCGGCATTTGAATTTCACGATAACGAAAGATACCGATTGAAGAAGAGCGTTTGGATGAAGTAGTTTCTGATTGGCCCGTCAGATTTACGTTTAATTCTAAAACCTTAGACTATTTGTACATAAAATATAGATAGATAGATTAATTAGATTATTATGTTCTAAGTCTAAAACGATGCACCCTTTTTAACCTTGTCAAAGTAGGGATGGGCAAGGGACAAAAAACTATCGATATATATTGTATCGATATTTTCTTACACTATCGAAATATGTAAGAGTAAAAATATCGATATACCGATATTTATCGATATATCGCTGTAATATTTTGCCGTGGGAAAATTCTGTTGAATTCAATAAAGTTTTTCATTTTCTCATAAAGGAGAATAATAAGATTCAGATGACGAGATTCAGTTGAAAACGACATATTAAGTAGTTTGCTCCCATTTTTATGGAGTATTTTCGTTAAGCAGAATTTCAGTTTTGCAATTGTAGATATCGATATTTATTTTAGAGCATCAAATTCGATATTTTTTAATATTTCGCATTATGATTTGGATCACACGAAACGTATTTTGATCTGGTTCCATTAGTCGAAAATCCAGATTTGATGTGACCAGATTCAGTTGAAAACTACATTTTCAGTAGTTCGCTCCCATTTTCATGGAATATTTTCGATATGCAGAATTTCAGTTTTGCGATTCTACATTTCGATATTTAGGTATTTCAGAGTATCAAATTCCATATTTTTCAATATTTCGCATTATCATTTCGACCACGCGAAACATATTATGATTTAGTTACATTCGTCAAAAATTCTGATTTATCGTGACCAGATTCAGTTGAAAACATATATTTAGTAGTTTGCTTCCATTTTTATGGAATATTTTCAAAATGAAGTAGGTACTTCTATTCTGAAATTCTACATATCGAAAATACTCGTTATTTATTTGAAAGTGCCAATTTCGATATTTTTTAATATTTTGCATTATGATTTCGACCACACAAAACATTATTCTCTAGTTCAATTAGTTGAAAATCCAGATTCATCGCGACCAGATTCAATTGAAAACGACATATTTGGTAGTTGGCATATTTTCAATATGTAGAATTTCAAAACTGAGAATACTTCTTATTGTATGGGATGGGTTAGTAATCATAATTTCATAATCATAATATGGGGTAGGTATAAGGGATCTTGGGAATTCCAGCAATAACCAATAAATGGTTCTGGACGTTTATGTAAGATATTTAACAACAGCCGTTGAATTTTATTACAATTTTATTATGTCTATTTATTTCTTGAGCTTTCAGCAAGATTGAGTCATAACTTTTTATTTTCGATGTTTACAATTTGAAAACTGATTCATATATCGAAAATATTCGATATTTATTTTATAGTCCGCTAAATCAGGTTTTTCGACTAATGGAACTAGAGTATAATATGTTTCGTGAGGTCGAAATATGAAAAAAAAATATCGAATTTGATACTCTGAAATCGATATAAATATATCAAATATATCGACAATCGATAGTATCGGAATTAAAAATATCGATGTTAGTTATCGAAAATTTTCTGGAAAATATCGATTTTTCGATATTATTGCCCATCCCTATGTCAAAGTCAAAATGTCATAACAAAAGTGAATTGATGTTTAATATTCGAGGGAATTAATCGAAGATTTATTATTTGGAAAGTAAAGAATTTCTTTAAGAATATTTTAATGTAAATTTTCAATACGAAATTGGGTAACTGTTGTTACCAAACTAGGACTCATAAAAACTAATTATCTTAGATTGTGCGTCTGTATTTTTTTTTCTTACTACCCACTTGATTTCCATTCATTCACGTAGATTTCTCTGTTCAGGATGATGTTTTTGATATTAACTAATAAAATATTCCCAGCAAATTGGGATGAGAATTCCAAAACTACTGAAGTCTCAGGGTCAAGTGTTGATTTTTACACAGAACATGTTACACAGACACAGTGCCCCTATCTGAGCACATACTGAGATAAGTCTAATCATTCAGAAGGGTTTATTTGGGTAGGAAGCAGAAAAGGGAGGCACATTGGACAGTATAGTTATTCAATTTTAATAAAATTTTGCTTTACTAAGTCAAAATGTCTGAAAGAAAAGTTTTGAATGTAAGTATTTTATGTAGTAATAATGATATGAACAACAGTACTATGAATTCCTTTAATTTTTAGAAATATTATCCACCAGATTTTGATCCTAGTAAAATACCTCGTATGAAATTACCCAAAAATAGACAGTATACTGTCCGCTTGATGGCTCCTTTTAATATGCGGTGTGAAACTTGCGGTGAATATATTTATAAAGGAAAAAAATTTAACGCTCGAAAAGAAGATGTGGAAAATGAGGATTACCTAGGAATAAGGATATATCGCTTTTATATTAAAGTAAGTACATATTACAAATTGTTGCACTAGTGTTTGCTGTTTCAGGGAAATGCACTAGAAAATTATAACCTAGTCCCAGGTGTATTTTAATCCACCAAATCAATGCGGAATTCCCAAGTACAACCAATGTATGCATGCACATCAAGCTCATATCATTGAGGATTTACTATTTCACCTTTGAAAAATGTCTTTGCTTCACAAATTTCAAGGCCCTCTATGTTCTGGTAGGAAAGTAAATTAAAAATTGTATGACCTTGAAAGTGTTTTTATGTATACTAGTAGCATTTTTTTGAACTAATCTAAAACTTCAAAGTATTGTTGGATAACTTCAACTCATCTAATATAACTCAACTACCTCAAGAACTATGTTAGTTTGTATAAGAAAAATGAGTGAATGAAAGTGGGGAAACTGATCTCAAACTACAGAAAATTAAAGAACGGTGACATAAGTTTAGCTTAATTAGATGACTTAGATTGGTTCGAAAGAAGTCTACTATTATTGATGATGGTCTTAAAGATTCATTTCCAAATAGATAATCAGCCTTCAATATAGTTGACACTTTATCTAAATTCATAACAAATATCGATAAACTAATAAAGAAATAACAAAAATATAGGTAATTGATAAAATCCATCCTATATCAAATAATTCACTAAAACAAATGAATCTTATTTTCATAAATTTAAGTGCACAAGATGCCTCCAGGAGATCTCCTTCAAAACTGATCCCAAATCAACAGATTATGTGATTGAAGCTGGTGCAACCAGAAATTTTATGGCTCTCAAACTAGCAGAAGAGCAGGCTTTGAGGGAGGAAGAAGAGGCTAAAGAAGAAGAGGCCAATAATCCTATGAAATTATTAGAAAACAGAACAAAACAATCTAAAAATGAAATTGATTTATTAGAGTCACTAGAAGAAATCAAAGATATAAATAGAAGGCAAGAAGACATTGATTATAATGCAATGTTATCACAATATGATAGTAAATTGACAGAAAGAGAAAAGGAAGAAAAAATGCAACAACTGGATGAAGAATATATCAAGTAAGTATGTAGCATGTAACTTTCCTTGATAACAAAAATATAGTGACTAAGTTTATGTATTCATTTACCGATTATCATTAACAGATTTACAATTATTTATTAACAAATATGTGATAAATGAGAAGAGTGAAAATTTTCGATCTCACAGTAATATTTTATTGAACTTGTAGTGATCACACTCTACTACAGAATCTTTACAAGTGTATAAGGAACATTTCACAAGGATATTGTTATCTTCTGATTCAAAAAGTTACTGTTTTTTGATTCTGAAGATGACGTCTGAACATTGTTAAACGCTTATAAAAATTCTGTAGATATTAATATTATTGCAACTCCATTTATGAGCTGATCTTGGTACCTAACCAAATTTCATAAACATTGGACTAGTAGAACATGAAATATTATTTGAGATTCCAGGAATTTGATGTTTGCACATGAACAATCCGATAAAGCTTAAATTCCTATGAATCATTTTGACTCAATCCAAACATAAGTAAAAAATTTTATCAAGTTGAATCCAAGAATTTCATGTTTATGCACAGTCCACACTATATTTGGAAAAATTTAATTCATATAGGGTTATCAACACCACAAGCAGGATACCCACATCCTATTCCATTACAATTAGATGAGTATTATAAAACTTTGTATGGCCCACTAATTTTGTATCGAAAAACAAACAGGCCTTCTCGATTGATAATGGAATTGTTGAAATAGAAACAAATCCAGCCATGAATTTAACCGACCACTGAAAACAAAAAAGTGTGATTCAAAAAAGTAATTATTCCATTAAATTGCAAAAAATAAAAAACTGTAATGATCTGTAACTTTTCCTCTTTTTGACCCAGGGCGCTCAATAAAGGTTTATGGACGCACAGATAGACAAAAACTAAAGTTGTTAGAATAGTTTGAAATACATTTTGCGAACGGATAATTGAAGACCAAATATTTATTTTGTCTCAAAAGTGCTTCCTCTATCTTCAGTAGGCCCAAAAGTAAAATAAAATTATTCTGAAAGCTTAGTGTAATCGATCCAGAGACTTTTGACTTATCAAACCAAGATGTCAAATTGCCAAAAAGGGACATGCTGTAAATACATGTTATAAAAATTGATGCAATTAAAATGATAGTTTTAATATTGGAAAATTCAGAAATAAAGAACTATTCAGGTTATGATGTTGTGATGAAAAACTCCCAAACAATATTTAATTATTTCTCCTCATGTCATTGAATATTTCAAATAATTAGTTTGACAAAAAAAATGTCTTTTTTGTTACGATATTCGTATTATATATTCTTTTGAGATAGAACAATACAAAAAATTATCAACTTCAAACAACAAAGCATGTGTATATGTAATCTCAGTATCAGCAGAGGAAATGTAAACAAGGCATCATACATTTCAACGTATGACACAAGAGAACAGATAAAAAACTCTGTCTCCCTGTATAGGTGTAGTAACAGGTTTGTGTATTTGTTTTAAGAACAAGGTATTTTCAATAATTTTTAGTATGTATTGATGATATCGTTGTTAAAATGCGTAAAACACTACTAAATATTACCTGGTTAAGAGTAGTTAGATCAATTTGAATTTTCATAAAGTATACTGTTCATCGACTCAAAAAAATTTACAAAATTTCTTCCTTGGTGTTCTTTCAAGTTTTTTCTTGCTATTTTTCCCTCAAATATATTTTCCACACTAGTATAAATGAGAAATCATTTGTGTTATGTAAAAATTAGGTTGATGAGTCAGAATTCAAAATTTGCTGCTTCATACCTTTTAAAATGATTTCGATTATTTGAAATAATAATTTGCATATTCCAAAAATATTGATATTTATTTTGATTTCAGGACTATCAAGTTTGGGCAGGAAGGTCGAAAGAGAATTGTAGTTGAAGAAGAAATTATTGAAGTATCTCCTGAAAAAATTGCAAAAACTTCAGTTTCAGGTCTCATGCTCAGTTCACATAATCCAAATAGTAAAATTAAATTTAAGAAAAACTTACTTTTAGTTAAACCCAAGAACCTGAATCAGCATTCAAATATCTCTGTTGAAAAGTTGCAAAATGCTATGGGGAATGAAACTGCAGTAACTAAGGATAATAAAATGTCAACTATGAGTAAATCATCTTTACTTGTTGAATATTCAGATAGCGACGAAAGTGACTAATGAATATTTATATCGATATATAAATGTTTTCTATTATAAATTACGAACTGAGGAAATGTGACTAGAGCATTCAAAAAATTCAACATCTTTTGAGAATTGGATCATCTCTTCATTCACTGCTATTGGGAAATGTTGAATAATTATTTTTGGTACAATCAAATGACTTGAATACTTTTAACTATTGAAATCATTGAATTGTTAATATTTCAGTTTATAGTTATCTACTGATAAAATCATGATGACAACGAGCTAACCTGGTTAGTGTGCAAAATTTAAATGTATAAAGCATTAAAATAAAGACTATTCCATTGCAAGTTTCAGTGAAATACCATCCACAAAGCCAAACTCTGCATTACTTCCACAAAGCAATTAATTTATTTAAGTTAACATTAATAAGGAATTATTCTCATCAACAGAGTTAGACAATTTCTTCTGAGCTTTTTAGCCCTATTCCAGAAAGTTTTTTACCTACAGCTGCACTGAGCATTTTGTTGTAACTCGACACTCGAATTTGTATTCAAAGATTTAGTGTGGAAAATTTCACATTTTTTTCATAAAAAGTATTTTAGGAAAGAAAAAATGTATTAAGTGTAATTATTTTTTATGGATTCAAATTTAAATCGAATAGATGATTTTAAGAAACGTGGAATGTAATAAACAATAAACGTGCTCTACCGAATTTTCATGAATAAATGATGAAATATATGAATAGAATTCAGGTTTCAGATTCTTCTGCCTAGTTTCGACGTTATGAAATGCTAGAACATTTCGTTTTTTTTTTCTTTAAGATGATTACGTAAAACAAATGTATGATGTGGATGTACCATAATTTTTTATTTGAATGCGCCCACGCCACGCCCAACACTAGGTATAACAATAAACAAATAGATGTTGCAAACATTCTTGATGCAAAGATGCTCAAGATTAGTGAATTTGATAAAAAAAATCATGTTTGAAATTTGTTGGAATTAAAGAAATTCATTTGATACATTCTTTTTGAAATCCAAATTTCTCGGAAAAAGAAAATGCCACCCTCCAATATTTGTCGCGCCTCAAGAGGGCAGCTGTGTGAAGCTGGCACCCCCAAATGCGAATTTTGAGATGAAAATTTCAGGATGGTTTGTCCACCCTTTTTTTTTCATTTTTTCAGGCACTGTTCGAGAGATATGAGAAAAGACATCTTTTCCGTTCATTTTCTGAGCAGAACCCCCAAATTGCAAAAAATGTTTAAAATGGCACAGATCGTTTGTCCAACGTTTACCAATTTTGTCCATCCACAGAAACCAAAATATAGATCATTTGAAATTTCGGAAAATGTGAAGTTGGCACCACCAAATGCGAATTTTGAGATTAAAATTTCATTTGTCCACCCCCAGAAACCAAAATAATCGACCATTCGAAGTAGGATAAGCTAAAACGGACCAAATATTTGGACCCGAAGCTCATGAGTTACGGGTACTCCCAAAGATCCTAAATGAAAAGTAACTGTCATGCGCGAGAATGCTGAGAATTCCCTTCAAATACGATTTTGACGTTGATGTTATTTTGTTCCAAACAACAACAAAATTTACATTTTCTGTTGTTTCCCATTTTAATTGCGGAGTGGAATGAAACAGTATATATGTAGAATTTTCCAAAATTCGTCTTTAATTGAGCTTTCTTTGTAGATGAAATTTGGTATTATTATGTCAACAGCTACAAAAATATACAAAATCTTCTGCAGACCAATTTTTGAATATAAACACACTATACAGAACTGAACTAGTGTCAATAAGGGAAAGACTGCAAAAATTTCCAAGGAAACTTTTCTAAAGGCTACACAACATAGAACTAAAGTGACCATTGATGCGAATATGATAGAAGTTGTTTATTATTATTATATTTATTTGTAGGTTGATCAATTAATGTGATTTGATAATATGAAAGAGAAGTTTGTATGATGAGATTGAATTGAAAGTGCCCTTTTGTTACTATGAATAAGTATTCAAATTAAAGCTTCTTATAATTATTTTATGTGAATTGAGAAATTTATTGTTTGTAATAATGAATTGAACTTTAAGAAATTACATTAAAATATCTAGAAATGGATTTTCAAAAGTACTACTAGCTTGTTTCATATCAAGATTAGTTTCACATTTCACCTTGATAATAATTTCAAACTTTAAATCAATGTGTTATGTGAAGGATCAGGGCAAGAAAAAGATTATTTCAGATTGTAGCATCCCTTATACTATTATATATAGATCATTCAGAAACCACTCATGAATCTCAAAAAAGATTTCTCTTGGGGTTTCAATACAGAAGGGTAATATCATTCAGTGATTATGGTTAAGTAAACACTCGGACAATAATAAGTAAATGATTGATAAAAAAATTGGAGGACCAATTTTGTCACTTGTATCATAATAAATATGAATTAAATATTTCTTTTTTTTTAATAAGAAATCCAAATTGTTAATTTTTAGGTTTTCTTGCACTCTATAATAATATACTGAATAATTTAACGATATTACTGGGCAGACGCTCCATTACTAAAAATGCTAATGAGGTAATTTTATTTTCAGATTAGGATATAATGCATATAATGGAAATATAATAAAATCTGTATCAAATTCTTTACAGCATAGAGTATTTGGCTGTTCAATACAGTTGAGAATACACTTTCATTGAGTTATGGGAAATGAAATCGTATAATCAATACAGGAAGTAGTTTATTGTAAGAAAATTTACAGTTGTTCAAAATTATATATAATTATATTATATTAATTATAATTGATTTCATTGATTCATGTAAAGGATGTATGTCATATTTTATTTTGATATTGACTGGTTCTTCTATCCACATTTGAACATTGTACGTCTCTTATATGTGCTGGTTCAGTTAGAATTTATTACCTCGATTTTTTTGTCAATCTCATTTCAATGTTCTAAATTATTTGCTATGAAGTTCTGGTAGTCTCTGCTAAAAATGAAAAAAGAATATGAATTTAGAGAAAAGTCATTTTCATAGAAGATGCATACTATTCATTTTTTTCTTGGGAAATAGATTTGCTTCTCAATTTTCACTTCTTAGATGTTAGTTCTTCTTGGCATTGACCCTATGTTTGGAAAATTTTCCATTGATAGTTGCAAATAATCTCCTCTTTCCTTCTGCATTGAGAGTCTTCAATTGTTTTACACATTGCACCAAATCCTAAAACAGTTGAAATAATGAATTATACAAAAACTTGAATTGAGCTTGCTTTAACTTACATTTTCTGTGTCATTGCTTATAGATGTGAAATTTTGTGAACTAGAAATGGTTTCATCTATAAAATGTCCCACATCTTCATTATAGTTAACTTGTTGATGGCTCATTAATTTCTAAATTGTTGTCGTCATCTTAAACAGAATTTATTCTTTGTCCGAACATAGTAACAGCATGCAAATGCTTGCACAATATAACTTTGATGCTATTAGTGGAACACTCACATTTATATTTGTGCAAACATATTTAATAATGACTACAATATCCTAAACCACAATCTGGATCACATGATGATATAAATTGTGTATTATAATATTTATCATCATATACAGACCTCCTCTATTAAGTCTTTCATTGTTTCTGCTTTTTTATGAGATTCTACAGAAATTTTTTGTTGATAGTTGTTGGAGTTAGGTCTTTCATTTCTCATAATTTTCATCCACATCTTTTAATCAACTATTTTTTCCAACAAATCTGATAGCTTGTCAACTCTAAAACAATGAATACTCGTAAATTGATAATTGCAAGAATAGAATTATGTATAATACCTTATTTTCTTTTCCTTCTATTTTATTAGATTTCGGATATTTATTCAAGCTCTCTATCGCCATATTTGTGTGAATACCTGCTCATATTCTTTAACAATAGGCCACATCATTATTCTCTGTTGGTTTTGAAAGTGATGACTTAAAAATATCCATGATTAGTTTCGTTAGAAACAATCTGCCAAATTCTGCTCACTTTTTCAGATAATTTAGGAATTTGGGTAAAATTTGTTCTTCCTCATTAACCAATATATTTGTATGAATTAAGCAATAAAATTGCTCTTCAACACTTTTTCACTTGAAAAATTCGAATATACCCAAATAGAGGCAAATGTATTGTCACTGTGTCTATTCATGACAGTTGACAAGTGTCAAGTAATGATTTTAGTTGCAGATCCTCGGGAACTCGAGGATTTACGACACAGCCGATTCACGAAGAAACCCGAATCATCGATCGGGTCCAAATATTTGGTCCGTTTTAGCTTATCCTGTGAAGTTGGCACACCCAAATGCGAATTTTGAGCTCAAAATTTCAGGATCGTAGGTTTGTCTATCTTATTTTTTTTATTTTCGTCCTCGAAAAAGGCAACAACTCAAAATTCGCAATTGCTGGGAAATCACGCTTGAAGTTTCTGGTTTGTTCTCCTCTACCTCCAACCATAGTATAAGGATAGTAAGCCAGTGTAGTGCTTTTTTCGATTTTGTTGATGTTGAGCGCCATCTAGTTGTACTCACGTTTTACTCGAATTTTACTGTAAAAAATTGGTCCGTAAAGTGGAGCCCTCTGAAAAAATCGGTGTTATTTTGAAGAACTAAAATATTTGAAATAGAGTGGTCAGAAGATTTCTATATTTTGATAATTTTTCTGCTCTGTAATAAGCATTTACGCCAGTGGCGTGTATTTGAGATAACTTAATAATATCATAAAAATTGTTGGCAATGTCATGCGACCCCTTTTCAACCACGCCACGTATTATTTCTGCGCCATCTATAGCTCATGATTCAGTGCCATCTATTATCGAGTTAGTTATCCAAATCCAACTACAGTAGCGACCCCTGGTGACTATTTCCTTGCCGTCAAACGGCGGTTGGCTTACTATCCTTTCCTTATACTATGCTCCAACTCATTGAACACCCTCCAATATTGTTATTACTACTTAAATCGATGAAGATAAATGATGAACAAACTATCCGTTCAACGTTTCGTGGTCTGGAACGAAGTTTTTGGGCTGGTGGAAAGAGAGTGGGGATATATTTTTGTTGAATTTCGATGATTTGTTTAGTTGTTACCTTCTTCTACGACAATCTTCACAGTTTTTTGAGATGTCCCTTTTTTCAATAGACCACTCATTCACTTTAGTTCAACCCACTAATGTATGAAGAAGATGATAATTTTGTTTTATCGTTTCTAAGGGTCGCTGGGCACTTGGGTCGTTGCGGCTCGGTTGGAGGTACTTTTTCCGCCGATCTCAGGAATAGATGTTGGAATTTTCGCTCTCCTCGTTGTCAGAAGTATTTCGGTGCAAGTGTTGCACATATGTTGTAGATTCTCGGACACTGGACTAAACTCAATTGAATTCTTCTTAGAACTTATTAGAACTTCTTTCTCTTTTGCAGTCAGGCTAATAGCCTTTTACTGCTCCATCTCAATATAATTCACCTCTTGTGAGCTATTTTGATTCTGCTCTAGCAGGTTGCAATATGCCACTCAGAAAGTTTGTGTAATCATTACACAATCTCTGTGCCAGTAAGGTTTTGGCTTTAACACACACTTCCTAGGGAAGTGCCATCTTCGGTCGTTTGTGTTTTCTAGGAGCTTTTTCATCGTAGTCGTAAGCCTTCCTTATTAGAGGAAGGGTTTACTTCAATTCTTCATCGAGCAAACCAAGATTGAAGTCTACAGACGGCTTCTTGTAGCATAGATTTGCCATTTTGGGACACCAAGAACTGGCAAGAATGGTGGGGTCGTCAGCGTACAGTGCCATGGAGGTTTTCACCGTTTTTGGCATGTCGGATACATATATTATTGTAAATAATATTGGAGACAGCAGAGATTCTTGCGGAACTCCGGCTGAAAGAGACCTCTTGTTGCAGAGTGGAATTTTGGCTTTGGAAACCGAACTGTTCCAACTGTATGATCTTCTTTTCTTCCGTTATTGTCTTCAATCTTTTCAGAATGACCGCTTCCGTTATCTTCCCTATGCATGAGAGAAGACTGATCGGACGGTAGTTCTGCGGAAATTTAGCATCTTTGCCGGCCTTGTGGATTGATAGCGTGGCATTGACTATATTCGTCAGTGCTACTAAGGCTTTTCGAGGGAGGTTTCGCAACGTCATCGTCCTGGTGTCGTTTTCACTTTACTCGACATAATAATGTTTTGGGTTTCTTGAACGGTTGCGAAACCAATAGCTTCGTTGATTCATTTTTCAAGTCTCTTATCACTTTGCGGTTGACGTCCTCAATGTGATCCAAATCCGCATAGTTGTAAGTTCAGCTGCATTGGCTTTCGAGGTTATCTACGAAAGCTTCAGCCTTTTCTTCTGGACTGTATACCATTCCTTGTAAACCGTGAATCGGTGGGGTTGGTTTCCTATCTGAGCGCAGTACTTTAGCCATCCGCCAAACACTGTTGTCTTCTGTGGAAAGAGAAATTAGTTTCTCTTCCCAACGATCATTCCGGACCTTCTGAGAGCCTCCTTGACTCTAGCGTTGAGCTGATTGAACACTCGATGGTCCTCAGGGCTGAGTGTGTTCTGAGCTCTACGCCTCGCTCTATGCTTCTCCCTGATAAGCTCCTTGATATCTTCTGGGATCGAGTTCTTCTGACTAGGCAAAGGAGAAATTCGTGTTGAAGCGTCTAATGACGTTTTGATATTCTTCGTGAAGGACTCGACGGCTAAGTCCAGTTCCTTGGAGTCATATATGAGTTCAATCGGGCCCATATTTGTCGTCATTTTGTCCTTGAAAACTTGCCAATCTGTCCATGACTTGGATTTCGGCGGATCCTCATCGAATTCATCTCCAAGATGAACCAAAAAAGGATTATGATCGGAACTCAGCTCAGATACTGTTAAAGTTCACCCTGTGTACTCTTTTTAAACATGCCTACAACAAATCAAATCGATTAGTCCATCTAGCGGCAGCTAGATGAACTTGATTATAGGGGACAATTGGTCCATCTAGCGGTGAATAGACGAACTCGCGTATGAAGGACGATGAGTCCTTCTAGCGGCCTATAGACAAACTCTTATAGAGGACAATTAGTCCATCTGGTGGTCAAGGGAGGTAAAGGAACGGTTGTCGACCGTTACATGAATTCCAGACTGCATTCGATGACTGATAGTGGTGGATGTACACTAACGTGGTTTTTCGAAAGATCCCGCTAATAAGAAGATATAGTCTATTATTTATAATACATTTTGTAGTACTGGCTATGATCCGATGAACTTATGAGATGTTCTTAAACATCGCGATGTCCAATATCCGGGCGACATATCGGCCCGTAGTGAGTTGGCTCATTCGCACGCATCCATAACGATTTCTTGGTTGTTATCCGCAAAATCGTTCAGAGTTCTTCCATTAGTATTGGTGATTCTGCTTGGCATTCAGATCACCTGTCATCATTGTTGGAGTTCTGGGTTCGAAAACACGACTCAAGTCCTCTTTGAGTAGTTTTTGACCTGGTCTATTATAATAAGCGACAATCAGTCTTATGTCATCGGAGTTGGTGTACACAGTAATTGCGTTAGCTTCCTGCTCAAGATCGGGTAGATCTATTTCCGCGTGAGCAATGGACTTCTTGATCAAGATGACTGTTCCACCTTTTCTCTCGTCATTCCTGTCCCTACGATAGGTCTGGTAATTTCGGATTTTGAGAGAGAGGCATGGTTCGAAGTGGGTTTCACACACCAGTGCTACGTCCTCATCATGTCTATTCAAGAAGTCCTCGAACTCTTCTTTTTTGTTGGTGATGCTGTCTGCATTCTAGTTATTTGGGGTTTCTTCTTCCCTCCATTTCTATTCCAGAAATTTAATCATCTGGGACATCATGGTCTGGAATGTGGCCATAATTTTCTGGATTTCCGCCTTTTTGGGGATTCCTTCTTGGGCACTTTCTTCGCTGTCTTCTTCGTTTTGACCGCTACCGGATTTTTTTTCTTCGGGGTCCTTTTAGTGGATTTCTGCTCTTCTGTGGCAGGAACCATCTTTTTCGGTGCCGAAACGGGTTTGGCCTGTTCCTTTTGAGAGACGGCAGGCTTCGGAAAGGAAACCGTCGGTTTTCCCTTGGAGGGATTGTGGGGGCATCCCTTATAATTGGCCGGATGAGGGCCGTTGCATAGAGAGCATTTCGGCGGGCTCCTTTTGTCCTCGGGGCACTTGTGATCCTCTGCGCAGGCCACGCAATTTCTTGGTGCGTTGCATTTATTTGCCGCATGCCCGAATATCTGGCACCTATGGCATTGGCGCAGACTGGGTTTTCTGCGTAAGGTTTCCACCTCAACGCAAACATCAGCAGCGGATTTTATGTCGAAAATACGACTTTCGTCTCTGGGCAGGTGGATGAGAACCAGGGGGGGTGGCTTTCTCTCTTTGCCACTTTTCATTCTGAAGGCTCCCGTTGGGTGGAACCCTTGTTTCTTTACAGCATCCTGGACGGTTGACATTTCAACCGTTTCCGGGATTCCCCTCAACACCACTTTTAAAACTTTCTCCTTTGGGAGGGAGAAAGAGTGGTATGGAAGATCCTTCTGATCGAAGATTTTAATTAGTTAGTATTATCTGCGACCAGTTTTCCTTGGTCCGCAAGATAATTGGCGGAACACTCGGTTTTTTTGTCATCCGTTGCCGCCGGTATGGATGATACCAGCATCTCGGTTTTCCTTCTCTTCTTCCTTGAGACGAGTTGAAATTCCTCGTCATTTGAGACAATCTCATCTATTTCACTTTTCCCCCGAGTCGGTTGGTCGACTTCCATATCAATGGACGTGGCCTATTTTTGTCGATTGCGTGAGCAACGCTTCGAGCTTCGCATTTCTACTGCTGAGGGCCGCTACTGTCTCCCTTAGCTCCCTGATTTCAGCCATAAATCCTAAAATGTCTTGGTTTGTAATGGGTCTGGTGACCTTTTTCTCCATTTTTAATTAGTTTATTCCACGAATAACCGAAAAATCTACTTTTTATTTCAAGCTGTAATGGAACATTGGGAACCACTACACTCAAAAAACAAACTTATCTCTACTACTACAGTACTCAAAAGTACTAAAAAGCTATCATTACTAAGAAGAAAAGCCGTATCGGAATACTACATTCACAATACGTCTCACTTACCAAGTATTAACCACGGGTTTCACCACGTGTTCTCCCTCTCACACATTGCGCACCTCGCTGCGCAACCTTCACTTCACAAGGTCCACCACTCCTTGAATTCTTCGCCCTGAAATGCCGATTTTTAAGGACATTCAGGCCGTTTTTGATTCGACCATTTGCAAAGCCTTTCTACAGATCCCTTAGGGTGTGGTTTTGATAATTCTAAGTTTGTCCGCCGAATTCTTCCGTTAATAGGATTTCCGTTCGAAATTCAACTTTTGGAGATAATATAGATAACAATAGATTCCCCCTACAGGTTTAATAGGTAAGCGATCATCTTCAGAAACACAATTGTAACTCAATAATCAGGTGGTATCAAATTCTGGAAGAACTGCGCAATTTTCAAATGTCATTCTGGATGAAAATTGATAACGATATTTTAAACCTTTATTCAGAAAAGTTGGTAAAAAAATTGTTCTACCTTTGAAATACTAAAAATTATTCAAGGACTGAGATATTGAGGAACTGATTTTCAAATAGGTACCTAATCTCATCTTAAGAGTATTTATGTAAGAATTCACAAAATAATCCCAAGTCTTGTTCCAGTAATCATTCTTTTGCTCAACTAAACGAAGTTTTAGTGGGCTTTCACACCAAAGTAGCAAGCGACCTGAGTTTTGCTGCCAGGAAGAAGGAAGCTTGCTACCATAGAGAAATGTGCAACCTACTTATTTTAAAACCCATATAAATATATGCAAGGTTTCACACCGGCGTGGCGCCGCAAAAATGCGACGTGGCAACATGCGACGTGTGATTTGAATATAAAACGGGTCCTATAATTTGCTACTTTGCCACGTGTTATTACCAATCTGCGTAGACGTGATTTGAATTGTTTTGTGAAAGATCGCGCGTTATTAATTATTGTTTATTTATAAGTGTGTTTCGTTTTACCTACCTGGAAAGAAATGTTTACTGGACGATGAACAGTTTGATTCCTTCGTTCAGAATGTCGAGAAGTACTAGTGTCTTTATGATCACACTTTTAAGGCATACAGCAACAGAAGTGAACAAGATAAGGTTTGGAACCAAATAGCTGGGATAACTGTAACTGCATTGATGGTTTAAGTCAGTGTGTTTTTCAATCTGTGGGTCGCGACCCCTAGGGGGGTCGTGAGGTTCTTACACAATAAAAACGCAATTTTAGTGAGAAGGCGATGTGCTTGTATCTTTCAGAAGTTTATCAAATTGTGGTGCTATTTTTGAAACGTTAATATTCAAATCATTTTCTAATTGCAGTCTATTTCTCTTTTTAGTTTTAATGTCTACCATTGAAGAAAATGTCAATTCACACAAGTATGAAGTGGCGAACAGCACTAATAATTTAAGAGCTTCTTTTGCCAAAAATCCAAAATACGTCGACACTTTGCGAATAAAATTCTATTTTAAGCATGCCATCAGCAGCTAAATCTGGAAGACATTCTTTCATTTTTGTTGGGACATCAGCCAGATCTATTGATTTGTCCAAAAAAGGGTTAAAATCCATCTACGCCCATTGTCAGCTTCAGAGTGCAATTCTGGAAAGTATGTCAAAAGTTTCTCTTATAAATTATGAAAGCTCAGTATCATGCAAGGAATATGGCCGATAATGCAAAACTTTGGTCTGTTGCATTATCTTCAATTATCTTCTGAACACATGGAAAACACTCGAACATTTTGTTTTGCAGAGAGGTTGACCACAAACGAAGTTTTGCGTGAAATGCTTTAATTTTATCTTTGGCTGTTAAAATATTTTCTTCTCTTCCTTGAAGGTTGTTGTTCAAATTGTTAAGGTGGCTAAAAAGATCTGCCAAAAATGCTAATTTCAAGGGCCAAAAAAACGAGAAGCATATTCAGATTTTGCATCTCGTAAGAACATTAACAATTCAGATCTCAGTTCCAGAACTCTTGTTAATACCTTTCCTTTGGATAGCCATGATAAAGGAGATTTTGATGAAGCGAGCCCAAATCTTCACAAACGTTTCTGAATAGCCGGGTTTGCAAAGCTTTACCTTTGATAGAATTCACAATTTTCATGACCTCCGTGAGCGCGTCATTCAAATCAGAAGATACTACCTTAGCAGCTAGAGCCTGTCGATGAAGAAAACAGTGTGTCCAGGATATGTTTGGCATTATCGCTTTTAATCTTGCAGTCCGCTATTTTTTCCAGTCATAGTTTTAGCGCCATCGCTACAAATAGTGATACATTTTTTCCAATCAATATGGAAGTCGCAAGTGCTTTCTAAAAAAAATCGTACAAACACTGGCCAGTAGTGTTAACAGGAAGTGCTTTGCAAAATAAGATTTTTTCCATGATACTGTCATCTGCTTCAAAGCGCACAAATACTACAAACTGTGCACATTCGGAAACATCTGTAGATACGTCAAACTGCAAAGCAAAATGTTGGCTGTTCTTTAATTTTTCGACTACTTGTTCTTGAATATCCTTGGCCATATCGTTTATTCTGCGTGAAATAATATTGTCAGAAAATGGTATGTTTTCTAATTTGTTAGCCACCTGCTTACTGACCATAATTTCAACCATATCAAGTGCTGCTGGCGAAATAAGTCGCCTACGCAGTTTGGCCCGCGTGAATTTAGGTAATGTTTTTCGTTAGGTCCTAACGTATGTAAAAACTGTACGTCACAAGGGGGGTCGCCAGAATATTTCAACCTGTAAAGGGGTAGCGAAGTCAAAAAGATTAAAAAACACTGGTTTAAGTAAATCAACAAGCTTCTTGCATGTTTTTTCCAAATTGTAGAATTTTTGGAGATGTAATTGTAGTTGTTGAGATACAATAAACGCGCTATGTGTATCAGCAATATCTATAATAAGTACGGATGAATCCAGAATTTTCTTCTTGTCTTCGTCCTCCTATTTGCAATCACATCAGCAATCGTCGCTATATTTTCTTCTTCCGTAGGTAAAACTTCTATTTTTATTTATTGTTTACCAAAGCGGAGGTCTGATGATAAATGTCCCACTATGCGACTTTGCTATGAAAATAAACTAAAGTCGCAGTTTGCGACGTGCTTCCAACTTCCTGTCAGCAGGTCGCACGTCGCATGCTACTTTAGTGTGAAAATCCACTTACGATTTGAAATCATATGAATTTTCTATCGAATCACAAGCTTCCAGAGGTCAAAAAAAGCTCTAGTTCTTTAAAATAAACGAACAAAATCAAAATAAGCTAAAGTGAGTGTTAAAAAAATGTTTATCGCATTATTTGGTAACTATGTTACATCAGATCCATCAAATTATTGTATGTATGCTACTAAAGAAGATTATTTTAGAAATCAAAGTAGAATATGGTTTGATGTATTTGTTATCTACCAAATATTTAGGTCCTTTCCTTGTTTTTTGCGATCGGTGTTAGTCGGTTGTAATTTTTTGACGGTCCAGTTATTCAGATTCTCTTTACCTTCCTCCACGTTTAGATCGTTCAAAGCTCACGAGTTTCTCTTGATTTTTTTTCGGCCTACTGAAGCAGGTATGTAATATTTTAAAGTTTTCAGCTCGGTAGGGGGTAAACCGAAAGACGAACAGGTTATTTTGGCACTCGCGAATTGAGTGAAATATCGTATCACTGATATGTTTTCATTTCCGCGTGTTTCTTGTCAACTTGGATAGTTGATTTGTTGGGGACAAAATTTGCTTACTGAAATTGACATATGCTCCCTCTATCTATGTTTATTATTCTGAGGAATAGTCTAGTATCTAGGCGCATTCAACAAATTCTCCGATTCCGACTTCTAACGACGAAAAATGAAATATTCATATAGGTACCTACTAATTTCTATTCATCTTGGTTAAGTTGTTTGAAAACATGGTGTATGCACTCGTCAATTTTTGAATGCAATAACATTCGACCAAATTGAGAATATTTTAGTTTTATTTCGTGGCGGCGCAGCAATGTCATACTTATCATTTTATCTTTTTTTCATTGATTTTGATTTAAATTTGATGTATCTGTTGAAGTTTGGACTTGAAGGAAATATTTCTAAAACTGTTAAACAGGATTATCTTTAGCTTTCAGAAAGAAAAATATCTTATGAAAAACACGTTTATCAAACGCAACTTTTTAATAACGACTTGTCTATCTGAAATAACACACCTACTTAGTATATTATTATTTAATATATCAAACAAATTTCCTCATTGACTGATTTGTTGGATTTTCTGGTCTACACCCATACTTTTGCGAAGAGTTTGAAGTCTTGGTTTGAATAACGGCTTTGTCATGATATCCGCTATCTGAAATTCGGATGCAACCTTCCCGATTTCGATAGAACCATCTGTGACAAATTCTTTAACAAAAAAATATCTTATTTTAATGTGCTTCGTGCGACGGTGGTATTCAGGATTCTGTGCCAACCTGATTGCAGCCTCGTTATCAACCATTAATTGAGGAACGCTTTTCAGCTCGATAATATCACAGTAGAGACGATTTAACCATACTAACTCTCTAGCCGCTTCGCTTGCAGCAACAACTTCGGCTTCATGGTTGATATGGCAACTGATGACTGTCTCTGACTTAGCCACGACACCGCTCCACCAGCATACATACATACTACAACTGTAGTAGAATGCCCTGTTGTCTCGTCACCACCATGGTCTGCATCGCTAAAATTTTCTATACCATAATGCTTATGATGAGGTATACAGGGTGGCCACTTTTTCAATGGGATTGTATTGGTAACTTTTAAACCATAAGAGTTAGAAGGTCGGTCAAATGGAGAAAAAGTTGCAACAATAGTGATTTCTCGCGAGAAGATTGAGAATGTATTGGAAGGTATTCAAGAAGACGAAATAAGCAAATGTATAAGAAGTATGGGTTCCAGAACCGTTAAGTGCATTTTACAAAATGATGGAAATTTCGGACACTTACTTCATTCATTTTCATTTACTTTCGAATAATCATTCGATTTTTCTTTCATTAAGTGATAATTCGTTTAATTATTATGAATTGAAATACGTAAATAATTATTAATTGTTTCTTGATTTGATTCTGATATGTTTCATATAGTTCAAGATGAGTAAGTTGATTTTCTCATCGAAATGTTGTTAATTAAACTAAAGGTACCGAAATGTAAAACAGATCCGACCCAAAGAAATTTGGATAAGGGTCAAAATCACCTGAAAATCAACTTTGCATGACATTGTATGATATATCGTTGAATTCAGCGTTAAAAATTATTTCGAAAAGTGTCATAAAATATACAGGTCCGTATTGAAAAAAATGAGGTTGAGGGTGGCCCAGAGAGCACGAAACGTTGGATACGAACTCTGATTACGTCAAATTGAGAACAATACACTGTCGAATAAAAAATTCCTGTAACATTTTTTGATAATATTTGAAATAAAGTGGGAAAAAAAGAAAAATCAAAATGACAGAATTTACTTTTCTTATGATATCTCAATAACGGGCCCTGATAATCTCGATTTGTTTGAACTGCTTGATAATGCTTCTATGCATGCAACTTTTTCTCCATTTGACCGACCTTCTAACTCTTATGGTTTAAAAGTTACCAATACAATCCCATTGAAAAAGTGGCCACCCTGTATAGGTGATTCCATAGTTGATGGTGCCTCAGCCTTGAAGGTAACGGAATATTCGTTTGACTCGGATCCAATCAGCAAAATTTGGATTTTCGAGAGTTCTCGATACAACCAAACCAAACCGACTGCATAAGCGATATCGGGTCTAGTACCAGTCATGAGATACATCAACGCCCCTATCGCTTGCCTATATGGAAAATCCATTTCTGAACTAGTTTCCTCTTCCTTCCCTTGTTGACTACGTTCATTTATTATAGGAGTAGAAACTGGCCTACAGTCTCCCATTCCAAAACGTTCTAACACTTTTCTTGTATAGTTTTGCTTGGCTCACTCGAATTGATCCATCTTCTTGTCTCTCTATTTCCAACCCAAGGAAATAGAAAGCTGGTTTCATTATGATTTTGAACTCACTTTTCAGATTTCTCAGGAAATCTTCTTTCAGTGATTCATTTTTTGAAGCCATAATCTACGTAAAGTTCTAGGATCTGTGGCGGCTTCTCAATTATATCTTTTCCTTGTCTCTTTACGAAAAGAGAGGGGTCAGCATCACTCGTATCGAAATTTAGTTTGGCCAAAAATTTCCGAATCTCTTGTTCCATCATCTAGGTGCTTGCCTGAGACCGTAGATGGCTACGCTTGAGATGGCATGCACTATCTGAACCATCTTTATATCCCTCTGGCTGTTTCATGAAGATGTCTTCTTCTAATTTTCCATAAAGGAAGGCGGTTGAAACATCAAATTGAGTCAGAGACATATTTTCGTTAGCTGCGATACTCAATAATGCCCTAATTGTAAAAATGCAAGGAATGATCATCTTGCGAACATTCGTATTTCCTAGGAATTTCAAGAAGAAAACAGTGAAAAGCCATCCCCATTCGGAACATCTGCAGTGAAATATCCACAAATCGTTTACTAGAATAATTTAAAATATTTGATATAACAAAGGAATCTGTCATAATTACAGTGACTTTATTTATTATTTAATTAAGTCACTATAATCATAATTACAGTGACTTAATGAACTAAAGTGGCGACAAGCATGGTCTCGTTTTTGATTGACTGAGCCTAAATATGGCGGCTTTTTGTTTACATTCTCCATTCACCTGATTTTTGGGATTTATTCAAAATGTTAGGCCCATTTTATTTAGTCACTGTAGTTTTCTTCAGTCGAATAAATAAGTTCTATATACAATCAAATACCTACTATCAGACCCAATAATTTTTATTTTGTCGTGTGTCAGTTCAGTTCAGTCAGTGTTTTGGTTCTATGTCCCAATTTGCCAATTTTAGGCTCAATTTGAACGAATTGTAGTCATAATTTGTTAATAGCGCTACCTACAGTTGACAAAACAAAGCTTAACTAATTTATTAAAATTGGCAAAACAAAATCTAATCACTGCATTCACCAGGTTTTTAGACATCTCAATCTTGGTCTATGTTAAGATGTCTAAAAACCAGGTGTATGAACTGATTAGCTTTTGTTTTGCCAATTTTGAGAATATTAGTTAAGCTTCGTTATGTCAACTGTAGGTAACGCTATCAACAAATTAAGATTCTTGTTATTTATTATTTACGAGTCCGGAAAATAGGGTTTTTTTGGACTCACAGACTTCCAGGACTCGCTTACGCTCGTCCTGGAATTTTGTCTATTCGTCCAAAAAAACCCTATTTTCCGGACTTGTTACGTAAATTACTATTATTACAAATATTTGAATTAATTCCAGTAAACGTTTCATGTTTTGTTTCACGACTTTGCACGATCATACTCGGTTACACGTCGCTTTTGATTGGTCAGTATCGGGTTTTAATTAATGTATCCAATCAAAATCAACGGAAATGACAAGTATGACATTGCGGCGCCGCCAGGAACTACAACTAATATTTTCAATTTGGTCGAATGTCATTGCATTCAAAATTTGACGAGTGCATTCACCATGTTTTTAGACATCTTAGTCTATGTTATGCATTCTATGTCTATTTCTATTACCATGGATATCATTCTGAAATCACTGAGTTGATCTTCCGATTAAAGTTCTTTGAAAACTTCAGGGAGAAGTCAAAAATCTCCCATGATATTCTCAGCGCTATTTGAACGAAATTATCTAAGGTTTTGGAAGCAAATCTCTCAAAATCTTGATAGAATTATCAATGGAAAAGCACCCAAGCCCGACTCCATGACTTATAGCGTACAGACGAAAATATCTAGTAATCGATATTGCAAGCAGCTCCGTATCTATTCCTGTCAAACACCGCGTTGAGAATAGAATGTGAATTTGCGTTGCAAGTGAAGATGAAAAATTTGATATGTTTTTTATGCCTAGTTTTACAAATAACTTTTGTAATATCAATAGATACGCCTATTATTGGTATTCTATCTCTGGAGCCCTATGCTATCAAGAAATTTTACCCTCATCTTCACATAAACAGTTACATAGCAGCATCATATGTGAAATTCCTTGAGAGTGCTGGTGCTAGAATTATTCCTGTTTGGTGAGTCGGAATGATCATTTGATTCGTCGAGCAGAAAGTATTTTTTTAGTGGTGTTATGTTGATTTCATTCCATTAAATTTCAAATGAGAAATATCTGTCAATATACCTAACAATTTGAGAGACAACGTATATTCTTGATGCAGATCGTTATCTACCCGGAAACTAATCAAGAAATTGGACTCAATGAGGTTTATTATTTCAAATTCAATCGAACTAATATTTATACAATACCTCATGAAGAAATGTTGATAGTTTCTGATGTTAATCTTTACTTTACTTTACTTTACTTTACTTTGGGGATTTGAGGTACTATAATTCTATTCGAGGGAAACCGGCTGATGCTATCCAAGGTGAGTAGCGATAGACTTCCTCTGTTTTTTGACATATTATCCGGACGTCTTCTACCGGTGAAAATCATTTACATTTTTGCAATTGCCGCGAATAAAAAAAAGCGTACATAGATATCTAGTTTTTGAGTCACTCTTGTGGAGAAAATTTAGGTTTTTGTACTTTAGCTGTCACATCAATGCATACAACGCTGAACACTATACTGCTGGCTTTTTAATTCAATAGCCTTTGTTTTCATTTAGTTATCATTGATGTTGGATTATGCGATACTAATGACTCTAAAAAGATCGAAACTATAGTCTCTCGCTACTCATCTTCTATCGCATCACATTTCCCTGTGACTAACCTTTAACCTAGATACTGCTAGTATTTTCTTATTTGTTTACAGGATAGATTGCGTTTAGTGGGCAAAACCCGACTAGGGGTTCCGTAAATTAGGACCCTCCGAAATTTAGCTTTCAGAAAAGAAATATATTCTTGAATTTGAATTCTTGACTTCGTCTTTTCAAGCAGATGGGTATCTTAGATCCTAGATTCTAGAAAATAAAATATATTATTCGTATCTAAATTCTGTTGAGAAGTTGAAGCATTAAAGTTGTTTTCAAAACGCTCCCACGCCATTATAACGATAAAAATAGCTTTTCATATTATGGAACAATGTCCTCAAATATTTTTGTCCCCCATTGAAAAGATAATGTGTTTCCCTTTATCATCAGAATTTCTCACCAACGCGATAATATTGAAATCGAGTGTTCATTCAATTAGGCTATCTCATATATTATAATCTTTATGATGATGGAACCTCAGTCCATTTATATTGCCCCAGAATTATTCGCATTACCAAAGTAATGAAACATTGAAACTATATAGTTTTCAAGAATTATATGAATGAATCACGATGGGGTTTGGATGATAGCCCTTTTCAGACACATTGAAAGTTGTTAATACTTTTTGATATAGGTAAGCGACAATACCGAAGCACTGAAAATTTTTTATATCATTTTGGATTCCTATCCAAGAAACCACATTTCCAATAAAATCGTACTTTCTGTTGTCCATTAAAGCCCAGGGTACGATGATGAATTTCACGAGCGAATCAATTACCTCGTGGTATCAATAAAAAACATTATGAAAAATAGTGAAGATTTATCGGGATATAACTTTTGTCTTCTTATATTTCTGGTGAATTAAACAAGGATTTTTTATAATTTATAGGGAATTCTCAATATTTCATAGAATACATCATACACTGATCAACAATTGCTAGGGATCACTTATGAACTTCTCTTCATTTGTATTTTTTTCAAGTTATCTCGTGAATATCTGTACATTATATGTTCTCTTAGGGAAAAGTAAGATGTTTTGAGTTGATTATATCAAAGTCTTCCTCACTTCATCGGCTCTTGTTCACAAAATCGATTATTATCTGTAGGCTGTTACAGGTGGAGTGAAAAGCAATGTGGTATTTGTTATTAAAGCTGTTTTTTTCTCTCGTTCAAACACATAAGGTGACAATAATTGAAGAGATGAGAACAATATCAGCTTATCAGTCATACCGAGAAGACGTTTGGCTCCTGTGCAACTGGACCAAATCATACGGTGGATACAGGAAGGTTTGTCCCAGCGAGAAGTGTCCCGGCGGTTGAATGTTTCGCAAAGTGTCGTGAGTCGGGCTTGGAATAGGTTCATCCAAAACGACTCAGTAGCTTATGTTCATAGGGGAGGTCGGCAGCGTAGTACAACAGCTGCCCAAGATCGTCTTTTGATCCTCAATGCTAGGAAAAATCCCACTTACCCGGCGTCGCGGCTCAATAGATCACTGAGTGTTACAACAGGAGTTCTAATTTCGAACCAGACTGTAAGACGACGACTACAAATTCGTGGTTTGAGAGCACGTAGGAGGGTACAACATCCCCGTTTGAATAGGGAACACCGGGTTCATCGACGGCAATGGGCTGAGGAGCACCGCAATTGGACACTTGAAGATTGGAGCCGATGTTGATTTACGGATGAGTCTAGATTTCGTTTAGTCAACTCCGATGGACGTATTCTTGCTTGGAGGGAAAGAGGTCGAAGGTATGCAGAACAGTTTATGGTACCCACAACAGCTTTTGGCGGAGGTTCTATATGTTTATGGGAAGGCATTTGTTTGAACCAACGCACAGAGTTGGTTGTTCTGCAGAACACCACCATGACCAGCCAGAGATATCACGATATGATTATCGAACCCATAATTGTTCCGTTTGCGGCTGCCGTGGGCGAGAATTTCATTTTAATTGACGATAATGCCCGTCCACACCGTAGTCGTCTGGTTAATGAAGCGCTAGAAACTCATGCTATTGATAGGATGGACTGGTCAGCACGCTCTCCAGACATGAATTGCATCGAACATGTCTGGTCTGAGATGTCTAGACAATTGTCAACCTTAGAACAACCGATCCATAACCTGGAGGACCTTCCTAACGCTTTACGGTATATTTGGACGAATTTTCCCCAAAATTTTATAAATCGTTTGATCGAAAGTATGCCTCGTAGGGTAGAATGCTTGAGACGAGCTCGTGTGGGACCAACTAGGTACTAGCTTAACCGAAACTTCAGCCTTCTTGTGGTGTCATCATAAAATTTTTATGTAATTCAAACACAGAATTTTGAGTGTTCCTAATAAAGTCTTTTTTTCTCTCCAACTTTCCATTTTTTCATTCTTTTCTCAAGTGAACCATATTATCAACTGAAAATACTCTCATATCTGACTAAATTTATAATCTTGGAGCGAATTTTTCAGAAATAAATTTAGAACAAGTAAGTGATCCCTATCAATTGTTGAGCATCAGCATATAACATCAAACTCATGTTATTAGGCTTGATATTTAGAACGTTGCCAAACATAAACGTACTTCGCAAAACATTAATTTCACTTCTTATGACACATTGGGGGCATTGAGGCAAGTAAGTCTCGAGTACTGAAATAATCACAAATTCATCCTATAAAGACCACCTCAAATTTTTATTTGAGGTGAGTGAGAACCAAAGCAGTCGTAAGAACTTTGAGAATGCTGGACCAAGTTCTTTGAATAAAAAAGAGGAATAAGAGTAGGACTCACTTACCTCACGATATGGGGCAAGTGAGGCATTCGTAGTTTTTTTTTCAAGTCAGAAATTCTCACCTTAGAATAATTATTTTGTTAAGTTTGTGTGTTGGTTTATTGAATAAATATCTAGTTGTGTCTCAATCAACAAACATTGTTTTATTCGCATTTTCGAGGAAGTTATAACTCGTTAAACCTTAAGGTATCTCAGTTGCCCCACCCTCCCCTACATATAGAGAAACATGCTGAAATGCGCAATACATCAATTAGGGTTCGTTGAAACTTGTGAATCATAAATTCTTCCACTGAGGAAAATACACCTTCAAACAGAATTGCCAGAATTTTTTTCATCTAATACAATTAATTATTTCAGGATAGGACAGGATCAACAGTATTATGAACGTGCAGTAAGGTATACTAATGGGTGAGTTCATCATGCCTTTATGATTGCTCTGAAGATGCTACCACTTTGCTTTTGTCACCTGCTGTTGCGAATTTTGAGCCAAAAATTAGTTAACGAAACTTTCGAAAGAAAAGAGAGACCTATTCGATCCATAATAGTTGTAGAAAAGGAACATAAGTCTTTAGAATAATTTACATTGAGCACATGTAAAATTTCGGGAGTTTCATGTTACAAGGACATATAATAATTCCTCTTGAGCCTGAAATTCCGGGAGTGCATATAGGACTAGGGGAACAATAAAATGAGATATTTAAAAATTGGGTTCCTTGAGGAGAAAGTTAGATTTTTCTGATATGAAAGCCAAGCGGCATATAACGGGTGTTATGTATGTAAAGGGTGTTTTTTTTCGAGGTATATAACTTTAAGTTGGCATTACTGTTCAAGATGGCGACAGATTTAACAGCTGTCAAGTGATTTATTCTCAGTTTGGTTTGACAATTCATCATGAATAGACTCACGCCTGAACAACGCTTGCACAACGCTTGCAAATAGTGCAATTTTATTTCGAAAATCATGGTTCTGTGTGGAATACGTATCGCGCACTATGTCCCTTTTATCGTCGGCAAATTCGTCCATCAGAGCAGTTAATTCGATTAACCATGGAACGTTTTCCCACCACGTTTACTCTTATTGATAACTAGCATCCCCAGAGACGCCGTACGGTGCGTACAGAAGAAGCTATTGCTGCTGTAGAGCATAGCATTGAGGAAGACCCGAATGAGTCTATCCGCCATCGAGCACAGGAATTGGATCTGTGTCCATCCACTTTATGGAAGATTTTGCGGAAGGATCTTGTTTTGCGTGCTTACAAAATCCAACTCGTGCAAGAATTGAAGCCAAACGATCATCAAGTAAGGCGTAGATTCGTCGAATGGGCCCAAAATGAGATTGCCGTTGTTCCCGATTTTCATAAGCGAATTTTGTTTAGCGATGAAGCGCACTTCTGGTTGAATGGCTACATCAACAAACAAAACTGCCGCATTTGGAGTGGAGCTAATCCTCAAGTGTATGTCGAAACACCGTTACATCCAGAAAAACTGACTGTTTGGTGCGCTTTATGGGCTGGTGGAATCATTGGTCCGTACTTCTTCCAAAACGATGATGGCCAGAACGTTACAGTCAATGGTGATCGATATAGAGCCATGATTACTAACTTTTTCATTCCTGAATTGAACAACCAGCTCGTGCCACAATCGATTTATTGAAAGACACGTTTGGTGACCTCCTAATTTCACGTTTTGGTCCTGTGAATTGGCCTCCAAGATCTTGTGATTAACACCGCTAGACTACTTTCTGTGGGGCTATGTTAAGTCATTGGTCTATGCGGATAAGCCACAAACCCTTGACCATTTGGAAGACAACATTTGCCGTGTTATTGCCGATATACGGCCACAAATGTTGGAAAAAGTCATCGAAAATTGGACGTCCAGATTGGACTACATCCGAGCCAGCCGTGGCGGTCATATGCCAGAAATCATATTTGAAATGTAATGCCATAAGATTATCTTGTGGATAAATAAAATTCATGTCAATCGAATAATCCATCGTTGTTTTATTGCAATTTAAAGTTCTATAGCTCTAAAAAAACACCCTTTATAAACGAGGGCAGTACTGAATGGCTCTATCATATACATACATGAATCTGAACGGATATGAAATAACTCAAGAAACTTGAGCTTTTCGTTGAAGATTTCAGAGAGAATGAGAGTTTTCTGTTTTTTATATGACCTTGCTGTCTCATCAAATTGGATTATACAGGGTGTTTCCTAAACATGCGGCAAAAATTCAGGGGGTTGTTCCTTGGACTATTCTAAGAATATTTTGTCCCTTGATGATTTTTGAAAAACCTCTTTGTTTCGAAGATACAGGGCGAACAACATTTTTCATATTTTCAAAATTAATAATAGTTTAAATAAAAATGCGTACCGCACTGTGTTTACTAAGTAGGTACAATTTATTTTTAAATTTGTTTAACAAAATTCCAATTACTAAAAACGGCCAGTTTTTTGACTAAAAATTGCTAATACATCACAAAACGAATTCAAATGAAAACCGTGTTTAATCTGTATTCCTTTACCATCTGCACTTATCAATTTTTAGTCAAAAAACTGGCCGTTTTTAGTAATTGGAATGTTGTTAAACAAATTTAAAAATAAATTGTACCTACTTAGTAAACACAGTGCGGTACGCATTTTTATTTAAACTATTATTAATTTTAAAAATATGAAAAATGTTGTTCGCCCTGTATCTTCGATATCTTCGATAACAAAGAGGTTTTTCAAAAATCATCAAAGGACAAAATATTCTTAGAATAGTCCAAGGAACAACCCCCTGAATTTTTGCCGCATGTTTAGGAAACACCCTGTATATCTAGTTGAAGCAATAAATAATTTTCAAAATGTGAATTCCAATAAAAATTAAAATATTATTCCAAAAATGTCTATGAATGCTCACAGAGCTTACTCGGAGTAATACGAGTTTAATCGAGTAAGTTCATGAACGCAACCCAATGGTTCTACGCGAAACACCCAAACCATGGGATTGATATAATTGTCTTTTTAGCTCGTCACACGCCAGAGATAGGAATTATTGTAAAAAATAAGGATTGATATCTTTCATGGGATACATCCATATTCTAGACAAAAATATTTTTTTTCCAGCATCCTTTTCCCCGGAGGAGCAACGTATTTCAATGAGTCCAAAGGCTATGCAGAAGCAGCACAAATTATTTTCGATATCGTCAAAAAGCTGAATGATATGGGAGTGTATTATCCGCTTGTAGGTATATGTTTGGGAATGCAAGTATTGGCGTATACTTCAAACGACAGCAAGGATATTCGAGTTAATTGCAGTGCCATGAAAATAACCCTTCCATTGGAATTCGAAGAAGGTATGATTCTTAGGTTTTGAATACATATGTAACTATTTTTAATTATTATTCAAATTATCTTAAATCTCAGAGAATAATTTCAAGTTTGTAGTAGGTCGAGAATAAAAATTCGAGTATTTTTACGATAAATTCATTTTGAAACTCATCTCAGATTTCAATATGTATTTCAAAAATGGATTTTTTTAGTTAAAATCGGTTATCCGATTTCAGATTTCTTCTGTATGTGTATATTTTTACTTTATTGAATGAGCTTCAGATCTTCTCATTTTCAGATTTCAAAGAAAGCAGAATCTTCAGAGAGATACCAAACGACATTTTGTCCGATATGAAGGATAAAGACGTGACTTATAATTACCACGAGTATTGCCTGACTCGTGAAGGTTTCGAAGAGAACAATCTAACACATATTTGGAGGGTGGTTACTGAAAACGTGGATAAAAATGGAAAAAGATTCATATCACTAATGGAACACAAAAAATATCCATTTTATGGGTTTCAGTTCCATCCAGAAAAAGTTAAGTTCGAATTTAAAGAATCTTTAAAAATTCCACATGACGTTTTCAGCGGTAGAGTGACGCAGTATTTCGCAGACTTCTTCGTAGGAGAATGTAGAAAAAACAATAATTCGTTTCCCGCTAAAGACATTGAACATAAATCGCTGATATATAATTTTAACCCTGTATTTGGTAGTTCAAATTGTACCTATTTTCAACTCTACTTATTCACCGAAGTCGATACAAAAGATTACCAACTCACCTGAATTTTATCATAGAATAATATTTTGACCAGAAAGTGAATCCCTGTTGGAAAATAAAAAATGTTTTTAAAAGATATGTGGTTTTCGAAAGTATTTCCCAAATTACACGCATCTTTTTAGAAATCTTCGGACAATTCTTGTAGCCCCTAGTATGGCTTAATTTTGAGATTTGCTGCTATTGTACAGGTTGAGTGTTGATGTTGGACATCAAAGTCCACCGTGAATTCGTCTCATCAAATAAATCGGTGTACAACTTTGTTTTCGCCGTTTTTTTCAAAAATTCGAGGCTATACATTTATGATATGGCAAATCGTTTGAAAATCACAAGAGCTCAAATATCTCGGAAACTGTTGATTTTCGGATATCAATAAATATGGTTCAAATGACAGCAAATGAGTCATATTAACACGTCCTTTAAGGTTCACGACAATTTTGGAAACACCCTGTATACTGATTATTTCTGATGAACCACAGCAATTTTTAGTGATATTTTAGTAACCAAAAATAAAGCCGCGATTAGACGTTCAAGGCCTATTTCGATGTCAATAATTCCTGAATGGACTATACTATATAGGTTAGTAGATATCAGTTGTAGGCCCCCGTGATTTTTTGGCCCCCCTCAAAAATTCCTGGCCTCTCCTTGGTACCCCTATTCTTGAAAGCTGGCGTCTCCAATAGATATAAACATTTGTAAGCAAAAATATTGAAGACGTTTTATGAAATGAATGCAAAACTTAGAACCAATTTATTTTTCAAATGAACTATTCTCCTCCTTTTGATTTGTTTATTCTTTGAGATACGAGGAAATAATGAACCATGAATCTTAGTGCAAAATTAGCAATGTTTTTTCGTTTTATCCGATTTTTTTCTCGACTTCTCTGCAATCTCTGTTTATTCAGTAATGCACCATTTTGGGTAGACCAATTTTTTTCATTTCACTATAGAAAATCTAGAATAGTTTCAGCATTGGTTTTTTGTCACTCACGAAGTTTTGGTTGATTGTGGGACATTATATTTGTCTTACCCTTATGACTAGAGATTGATGGAAGAACGCTAAGTGGGGATTTAAAAACCCTACTCACTTATTATTTTATATTATCTATATCTTGGACCAAAAATTTTAGGAAATGTAAATTTTCTGACAAAGGTATTTGAAAACTTTTATTCATTATGTCACATTGTTGATCTATAGGTAACTCTTCTATTGTACTCTCAAGTAATAAATTATAAACTGTCATGGAGATTGCTCTCAGAATTATACATCTTCAATAAAACATTTAATTATGTGTATCAAAATAATCAGTGCTTCTCCAAACACGGTGCTATTTCTGAAACTGTATATTTTCAGTTTTCAATTATTTCAAACATATCAGCACCCCTCAAGAACTTCTCGTGGGCCCAAAGGTAGGGTTGGCCTCGAGTTAGCCTTGATTGACCCATCGCAGTCTTTACAGGGACAGTCCTCTTCTTGTGGATGGAACTTCAGATTTCTGAAGGCTGCTAACTGTAAAAATAATTTCGATCATCATTTAAATATTGAAAGGCTTTTTTAATTAGCCTCTTAATAGGAGTTCCCAAATAATGCGAACAATTCTATTTTCAAGGTATAAATTTATTGAACTCATCAATTGTGATTAACTAATATCAACTATCTATCAGTGAATATCTGAAAAATATCAGACTTTTCGACAAAAATGCAGGGCTTTCATAAGTGCAGGAAGTGGTGCTTGCACCTGTACCTACAGCGGTATAATCATAAAGCAGATCATTCATATCTCGATTCGATCTCGAGTGAGAGGGCGTTTCTGAAAATGACTGTTTCCAATATTTGGAGGCTTTTATGCCTTCGCAAATTGGTGTTATTCATAACGGAATGTGTTGTTTTCAGTACTTCGCATTCAAGAATTAATAAACCAGAAAATATTGTTCTCTCTGGACAAGCTGTGAAGGTTTCCGCCAGTACTAGCTTCCTGGGTGTTCTAATTGATCATCAGCTGAATTGGTCGGAACATATCAACTCATTGCGTAGTAAATTGAACTCTGTTCTCTACACACTCCGTGTTTTGGCATTGCAGTCCGACTCTGAGGTTATGAGGACAGTGTACTTCTCTAATTTTCATTCGATCATGTCCTATGGAATCATAGCTTGGGGTAACGGTTCGGATGTTGGGAGGATTTTTGTGGTCCAAAAAAGAGCACTCAGAACCATGCTTGGTTTCACTGCGAGAACATCTTGTCGCGGACATTTTAAAAGTCAGGGAATACTTACTACTGCCAGGACTTATATTCTCAAATGCTTATTATTTTTTAAGAACAACCATGATCTGTTTCGGGAATATGATAATTCCAATGGAACAAGGCTCATCCACCCGTTTCACTTTCCCAGATATTCACTTTCACTGACGCAGAGAAATGTGGAATATATGTGCTTGAAGCTGTTTGATAAGCTCCCGAGGAGTTATCGAATACTAAAAGGAAACCTTTACAACAATCAAATCAAAAAATTATTGAATCACAGGCTTCAACGACAATACTAAAATGATGAAAAATGAATGATCTTCATATCATAAGATGTATGGAAATAAATGAAATTTCCTTTCATACGATATAACATGTTCCTATACCAAAATTGTAAGTGCGCAAGAAGTAAGTGTATGTGTATTTCTTTTCTAGTCACCTGTTCTTGTGAAACTTCGATGGGTTCCTTGAATACAATCCATATTACGCATTCTAAGCAGGGTGGAGTGGTAAGCGATCCACAGTACGTGTAGTAGCTCATATCTTTTGGTAACAAATTAGCAGGATTTAGAGCTGGGCATTCTGCTCTTTGACCTTTGAATTGAATTTTTGGTAGTTGGGCTACTATCTTATCAAGTTCTTCATGTTTTGCCCCAGGCTGAAAATAATGAGTATTTAAAACTAAAAACCTTTTTGAAAGATGGGTTGATGTCGTTCAGGATATATCTAAAACAGATGATAGGCCAGTAAAAAAAATCTTACTTAAAAGTACCGTTTGATTATTTCTGTTGTGTAAACTGTAATAACTAGGTTTGGTTAGGTGTCAAAAACCAAGGATAATCAAAATTAACAAATTTTTCACAATTCATGTCATGGGTTAACCGAAAAACAAAATAACAATACATTTTCAATTTCTTTTTGACGAGATAAAAATTTTTCATCAAAACGCCAAAAACAAATAAATAAAAATAAATAAATAAAACAACATTAATAATATTGAAGTCTTTCAAACGGAAACGGAGGCTTTCAGGATATAGGCTCATATGGAGTTTTCATTCTATTTTTGGACGTAGAAGGTACCAATGCATTTTCAACCCGATTTCGGGAAACCTTGTATATATAATACCTAAATTTTGATATCACATTGGTCTATAATTTATTATATTTACCTTCAAGAATACTCCAAACACGCAAAATCCATCAGGATGTTCTGCAGCCTCTTCTAAAGAAGAGTATTTTGAGGAATTCCAGTGAACCATGTGCAACTAAATGAAAATAACAATGTGTTGTTAATCATCTAAGGCTTACCATACTCGGGGAAAATGCTCACCTCTGCAGCAAATTTTTTTCCTTCTATAGAGTGCTCTGAACCTTCATCATCCTTTTCACCCCAGTGGCAATGAATTTGGGCCAGTTCATATTTTCCTTTCATAGGTCCCCCGGATAGAGCTGTTCAAAATGTAATTGGAGAATGAATTGATCTTGATAAGAATTTTCATATGCTAATTGAATTTGGTGTCGATAGAAGATAGACGATAAGAAATCAAAATGGACGTTTGTTCTATTATTTGATGTAGCTTTTGGCGTTATTAAGTTTTCAAACATTGAAATGAAGAATGATGTCATATCACCAAGCAGGCGTAAATGTGTAAGAAAAGAGGAAAGTTGTAAACCTGTATCTAACTTCATTAAAAGCTTTTTTCTACATTCATGCAAAAAGCAAAACTTTATTGAACTATATTTAGTGGAAAAAGAAGTTCTTTATTGCACTAGTGCAATAAAGTTTTTATTGCACTCATCTGTCATTCTACTTCAACGTGCTGTCATCATGACAAACTTAAACGTTCAAACCCACTACATATTTATTAGATATGCTGTGAGATTGGCAATACGTTTTAAACAGTTACATATTTTATATTATTTTGTATTAATGTTAGCAGCCAGAGATAAACAAACAATGCCTTCCCGAGAATAACTCCTTAATCAAAACTGATCCGATTTGTAACCGTCTACCTCCATAGAGCAAACTGTCTGTACTATGACAAGTTGCGCTTTTCAATTTCACGTCGAGTGCAATAAACATTCACTTTTTGCATTTGTTGCATAAATAAATATTTAGCCAAATATGCCGTTAATTTGGGATACAGAATAAAACTTGGCCCAATATTCTTAAGAGGGAACACCACTACGTGACATTCTCATAATATGTCCATATTTGCCAGGAAGTGTAAGGACAAAGATAATGAACTGAGTTGCCAGAACGATTGAATGATCAGTAGAAGTTAAGAATAATACGAAAATTCCAACTTTTGTCTAAAAGATGCACTTAACGAGTGTTTTTATAAATTTCTACAAATCAGAGATTTGCCTTTTTTGTAATAATGTTTTGAAGGATTCTCTTTACGAATATTTTTTAAATACATCAGTGAATTGTAGGGATACCATATCATCATTATTTTTTTGCGAAAAACGAAAAGTTACCAAAATTATTATTTTTTTTCGTCCGCAAGTTAAAATTATTGAAATACTGCAGTGTAGATTATCGTCTAAAAAAACATATGAAAACCAAAACCCCATAATAATCAATGGTTTGTAAGAAAATTCCGTTTGGAACTGTGCAGTCACGTGGTGGAGCTCCCTCTTAACAGTGAAATTTGGCCTACTATTGCCATAGGACTGCTTTTTTTCTCTTGAATATTGATGAAATTGATTGGAGTGATAGATAATATTATTGAACTTAATCTAAAATTCTAATCTTATCCCTTCTCCTGTAATGAAGGTAGTCAATTTGAAGCAATTTCAAGTCGAGAATTCATCTAAATTCGATCTATACCATTTCACTTGGTTTTCTCTATTTTTTGTATATTCATGTCATTAGTCCCTCATATAAATCGATAGTTTAATTTGAGGGAGTACTTTTTGTTTAATTCAAGTATCTGTAAACTTTGATGATGAATATATGTTATTATTATTATTATTATTATCATATAAATGTGGTTACTTTGAATGCCAAATGCTGGAACCATCAGAGACACAATTTATTATCTTATTATTTTGGAATGTTTAGAAATATGCTACAGAGAATATTATATTATGCGTTGTATTTTTTCACAATTACTCGTAACTAATGAAGTTGCTTCAGCAGAGAGCTGAAAATTAATCATTCGCTCTGGAGTTCACAGCCATAATTCTGAGAAATCAGAAAATATAAAACACAGAATGTAGTGAAAAGGATGATAAAAGAGGGTCACTAAGTAAGTACATATTATTAATTTATACAGGAAAGAAGAGGAGAACATTTCTAGAACACCATTTGAGGAGAATATTACCTACTTCTATGTTCTGAAAAAGTTGTAGAGCGTGCTGGTACTCACATCATCAGTGAAAATTAACTATGAGACTTCCTGTATTTGTACAGGGTGAGCCATATTGAACACTTTTGAATGGGAAGTCCTACTTCTAAACTAGATGACGGTGTCTGAGGGCCAATTTTCATGAGAATTAACTCATTGGCGAAAACCGCAACTCCATAGCTATCAGCTATTAGTTACCGTTACTTAGTTATAGAGTGTTTTACGAAAATGTTTATTTTCGAAATATTGCTGTAACTTTTTTCCTGTTCAAAGTTTTTTATTTCTGTGAAAAAATTCTCGAGGCATCTGTTACCGTAAAATTCAAAGAAGTTAATTGATTTTCCGCAAACTGATATTTCATGAGATATCACTATGAAATTTTTTTTCGAATGGAACATCCCGTATATTTCTACTTACATATTTTGATAGTAATGAAAATTACCATTCCAAAAATACAGCATTTTCAGAGAAATGAAAAAGTTTCAACAAAAGAAAAGTTATAGCAATATTTCTACAATAAACATTTTCGAAAAACACCCTATACCTATGTAACCATAATATGTAGTTATGAAGTCGTTGTTTTCGCCAATTAATTGGCCCTCAGACACTGACATCATTTTTCCTCTATCTAGAATAGAATAACTACTTCTCATTCAAGTGTCCAATTTGGCTCACCCTGTAAATTAATATGAAATTTCGAAAAAACATAGGATTTACAATGCAATTCAAATTCAACGCCCTGTAGAACCTAGATACAATATCTGGTTAAAGTATGTATACTTAATCTTGAAGAAACCTGTACAATAATGTCTTCATTGTCCCTTGATATTTGTGCACGATACTAGTTGACACAAATGAAAAATTACGCGTGAAATGGGAAGGGTCAGTTTTCTTGATCGTCACATAGGAACAGGACTTTATGAGGATCCTGAACTTTAACAGTCCCGAAATACTTTTTCATTGTACTACTGATATTCGTCGCTCACACATAAGTTTGTTTGGTTTACCAAAGGTGAACAGCATTTGTATTCACAACTGTACATTGAAAACGACTGAGTAACAAAACTAGTTTCCTCTTTCCTCTGCTTCTTCTGAAAATTCGATTCGGACAATTTAAACTACCCTTCAACCTACGAACAACACAATTCGGTTAAACAAACTAGGGTATTATTTTTTCTTCCAACACGAGAGGATCTGAAAATTGCAGAACAACATAGTCCTCCTTTGAATATATTGACAAGAATTGTAAATTACCCATTTGTTACTGCAATCCTACAAATGTTTATTTTTTTGAGCTCTCGTCGAAGAAAAGATCACTCCATTATTTCGTCGGAATGATGTGTATTTTCCGAATTTTGATTTGAGAATGGTCTCAAGCGACAAGGTTCGATAAACTGATGAAGAATCCGTGGCCAAATTATACAGCGTGATTTACCACGGGGGCGTATTAGACGATGTGCCGAAAATTTACATGTTAGGGTTTGAGGCAATGATCTTTCTCCCTAAAATTTTTTCAGATCTCTACAGCTTCCGGCTATACCGAAAAGAGACTACTATTTCCTTATTTCAAATGGTACATCCGGTATATTATTGCATCATTAGTAGCTTTTTTGATGGCAATTTCAGCAATATGCCATATCTTGGGTATGAACTCAACGGTTCATGAGTTAATGGGATTCTTATGAAAAAAATGATGGCAACGAGGACTGACTTTTTTTAAATTTCTGCAGAAAAAGGTTTTTTCCAGAAAACTTTCATTTTTGATCATGCAAATAAGTACTATTATAAAATTGTTTGCAATTTGGAATCAAAAAAATAAAGGGTGTTTATTAGAAGATCATTAAGTTGGACAACTCAAATTCATCAAAACTCAAGATTTTCAAATTAGAGCCTATATTTTTTATTATTTCAGTCAATTCTACGTATAAAAAGAGGGGGGGGGGTTACTTAAACATACCCTATACCAAAAATGAATACTTTAAAAATTTTCGAGAAAGAAATTTAAATGAGGAAAAACCGCAATATCTAACTGTGGTCAGTAGTCTGTGACTTGCGGAAAACACAGAAAGTTACAAAAATTCGATGTTTTGATATAAAAAATATAGGTTCTGATTTGAAAATCTTGAGTTTTGATGAATTTGAGTTGTCCAACTACATGATATTCTGATAAACACCCTGTACATTTTTGGTCCAAATCGCAAACAGTCTTATAGTAGTACGTATTTGTAGAATTGAAAATGAAAAAGGTTTTTTCGAAAAACTTTTTCTACAGAAATATAAAAAAAAAGTGAGTCCTCGTTGCCACAATTTTTTCCATAAGAATCTCATTATAACTCATAAACTGTTGAGTTTATACCAAGGTAAGGCATATTGCTGAAATTGACTTCAAAAAGCTATCTAATGAAGCAATAATCTACTGGGTGTGCCATTTGAAAGGAGGGAGTATCTGTTTCTGGTATAACCGGAAGTTGAAGACATCTGAAAATAATTTAGGGAAAAAGATCATTACCTCAAACCCCAACATGCAAATTTTCAGTACAAAATTATTGGTAGTTTTCCATGAACGTCTATAGGCCATCGCGGTGAATCCCCCTGTATTCTGTCCGTCTGGCAGTGTACACAGTATTCACGATCCTGAATGACGCAGATAATGCCGTTAATGGGCTAAATCCGACTAGGGGTTCCGTAAATATGACCCTACAAAATTAACATGAGGAATGATGATTGCATTTCAGAAGAAAATTTTATGACAGGGAAATTCACCAGAATGAAACGAATAAAATCATGGGAGAAATGAAAGATGGTGTATTCAAAGGGATTAAAAAAACCGAAAAATATGATGATATGGAATATTTTTTGTGGTTTGGTCCATCCGATCCTGTCAATATAGCAGACACTATTTCAAGGTACGGTATAATACTCTGGGAGCAAGCAATGGAGGACGAACTGACACCATTAGCTGATAATGGGACTTGGAAGCTAGTTGATCATCCTGAAGGAAAAGTATGTTGAAATGTTTTCAAGTTGAAGAAATCTACCGATGTTAATACACCACGTCAGGAGGCTAGACTGGTGTAGTCCATCCGATCCTGTCGATATAGCAGACGCTTTTTCAAGGTAAGTATGGAATAATACTTTGGAAGCAAGCAATAGGAACAGAGGATGAACTGATAATGACACATGGAAGCTAGTTAATCATCCTGAAGGAGTATGATGAAATGTTTTCAAAATAAAGAAATCTGCTGATGCCCAAATGGGCAGGTGATTATGTAGAAATAATTGAACCCGTGGTCAGACTTTCAAATATAAAACTGTTCTTTGTGCTAGACGCAGAAAACAATTGGTAGATTGATCATATTGACATCTAGACTCCATTATTGAATGGAAATTAGCTGGAAGAAATATATATTAGTCAACCTCCAGAATTTAGTGAGCCAAAAAGGCTGAGAAAATAAATTGAAGAAAGCTATTCAGATAAAGGATCTTGGTGGAATGAAATATTTTTTTGGGAATGAAGATCACACATGAAAAACAATTATTTGTCTTGTCAAGAAGAAGTATATAGAACAAATTTTAAAGAGATTTGCGATGAAAGACACAAAATAGCAGCAGTGTTTTCAAGAAATATTATAATAAGTAATAAGTTAGGCATTCCCCAAGGATCAGTCGTGAGAACACTACTTTTCATATTATTTGTCAATGACTTGCCATATTGTGTTGTTGAGTGTATTGCAATTCTGTTTGTATACACTGTAGTAACAAAATATTATTATGGAACGACGATTTCACATTTCTAGGGAATGATCTAGTATTCGAGCATTACGAACGGTTATTAGATTGAATAATCAATGAAACATTTAACCCCATATTTTTAAAGTTATTATTATAATTTGGAATGTTATAGATAGCTGTTATTCCGATTGATTTCCATACTTTGATTATTTTCCAAAGGGAAGCCAAGTGCTCAAAATAAGCCAAATTCGTCACTGACAATATCTGATTATAATTTAATAAAAAACCATCTCTCAGTATATTACTTTATCGCGAACTTACATGATCCTCCTTGTATTATATCCACTTGCCAAGCATGACCGGTATTCCGTATATCCTTCACTTTTTCGGGTGTATACTGCCATTCTAACTTCTTATTGCTATCCAACAATTTGAGATCTACTGGTTTGATGTCAACAGGACTCTGATGTTCACCTCTTGCTGCAGGATATAGATCCAACCAAGTTTCTGGTCCTAGAAGTGAAAAAAAATAAAAATAATAAAAATATTATTTGAGGTGCAAGCGGTATGATTGAATGTTTTCATCTTATTTTTTTTCAATTAGTGCATGGAATTATGGGGGAACTTTTTTTTTATTTTTTTTTTCATGTTACTAGTGGAACAAACAGTTTGTGTGAATTTGGAGCTTAATTTCATATCAGTTTTTACTGCCTTAAGCTCCGGTTTGCAGACGTTATTTTTTTTCTGGTGTTATATTTTCTTTAAGCATTATCTGTTATGTCATACTTCTGCAAATAAAGAAATTTATTATTATTATTATTATATTTATCATATTATATGCGAAGTTCTAATAAAAAGTTCATTGTTTATTTTCACAATCTACGTTTATTGCGTAAATAGTTAATACCACATTCAAATCTTAGTCTATTTTCAAATTTTACGACAATGTATTTCATTGGTATAAGCGTGATGTTGATGTGTTCGTTTCCTTATATTCACAAATTTGAAAAAATCTTCGTTTGAGTTAGTTAGAACTGAGATCCAGTATACAGCTATCGGATTTTCGGAATAAGTGGATTCTGAACAGACCGATGTTTTTATAAATTAGTTATTAACTTGTAGTTCCTGATGATATGAACTTAGTTAACGAAATTTGCGTCAAACGCTTAGCCAAAATCCTGTGGACAAAAGTGTGATCACTTCAGCTTTCAATAAAATGTTGTCATCTTTTATCATTTGACGAGTAAAAACTACGCTATCACTAAAAATATAACGATGCACGCTTCAACAAAGCATTGAAATTGTTAAAATTTACTACAAAAATGCAGGGCCGTCGCTAGCTAAACTGCCTCTCTAGGCAGAGACCTAATTTGCCTCCCTAACAGAAGCTTACTCTGCAGAATGCTAAGACTGAATTCTAATGAATAAATGATGAAATATATCAATTGAATTTAGATTTCAGATTCTTCTGCTGAGTTTCGAACATTGCGTTTTTCTTTAATATGATTAAATGAAACAACCGAATGTTGCGGATAACCATTATTTTTAATCGAATATAGAATGTATATTGCAGACATTCTCAATTGAAAAATGATTATTGAATTAGTGAAATTCGATTAAATTTGAGAAAAATCTTTTAATTCATTAGGGCCCTGCCCCTAGGGTTTCTTCTGCTCAGTTTCAACTTCATAAAAAGCTTGAACATTTTTTTTTTCTTTGAGGTTATAGAACAAAACAATCGGATGAACCAATATTTTTAATTCGAATGCACCCACACCCAACACTTGTTAATTTGATTAAAAAAATCAACTGGGAAATTGGTTTGAATTGAAAAAAAATTATTGAATACATTTTTCTAGGAATCCAGAATTTTCTAAAAAAGTAGATAAAGCCGCCCTCCATTAGTTGCAGTCCCTCTGAGCAGGCCCTGTGGTTTCAGGTTCTTCTCCAAGTTTCCATAATAAAAATCTTGAATATTTTTTCTTTTTTTTATTATTTCGTTTTTCTTTAAGATTATCGAGAGGAAGAATCGCATGAATCGGATAAAATTTTCTTAAATTCGAATGCCCCACGCCCAACACTAGTTATTGTATATTGTTATATACTATTATATAAAAAATGGAAAATATTATGATATAATGCAATGTGGTATGAAATAAAAAACTTCTAATATTTCTCAAGAAGGATAAGTTCTGCATTCCATTCTGAGGAATTAACATTATGATTATTGGAGAATTGAAAACAAAAATATTCCAGAAACCGCCCCAAGTGGTAACAAACTTCGGCAAAGTTTTGCATAGCGAACGCCGACAAGCCTGATTAATTTATATGTTTTTTTAGCGTCAATAACTTGAAAACAGATTAATTTATGAGTATAATGTTTTTGATGTTGATTAAATCACTCGATATTCCTTCCTGTTGTTGCTGAAGGAATTAAATCTCATTCGGTACTTTCCATTTCTACATATGTGATTTTTGTTGATCAAGCTTGAAATGCCGCCCTTGAATTTTGGCGCCCTAGGTGATCGCCTACTCTGCCTCCCCTCTAGGGACGGCCCCGCAAAAATGATGAAAAATTTGCAATCACAGCTGGCAAAACTAAAAAATTTTTGGGTCGTTAAGAAGCACCTTCTATGTCGGCAATAGTAAAACTGGTGGAAAAATTTGAGTTGTTGGGACAAGTAAGGATGTGAAGAATCGAAACCTTCTCAAGAACAACTGAGAATATTGCTGGTGTAGTCCTTAGTGTTGTCGTAGGGCGATACAACCGTTACGGTGATGGATGAATTGCGCTACCAAGCTATGATTATGATTTTTTATTGCCGAAATTGGAAGATATTGATATGGACGAAGTTCATTTTCAACAAGATGGTGCTACATGCCACACACAATCGAAACAATCGCAATTTTTCAAGAAAAAATTCCTGGTCGTGTTATTTCCCCCAACGGTGAGCACAATTGGTCACCGAGATCTTGTTATTTAACACCTTTAGACTTTTTTCTTTGGGACCACGTGGAAGATAAGGTCTATGCCAACGCTACACAATCGATTCAAGACCAAGAAGAAAGAATTCGTGAAGTTATTGAGGACATACAGCCGCAAATGTGCGAATTAGTCATAGAATATTTAATGAAAAGGATATGATGGTGCTGCAACCGTAGCCCTGGCGGTCATTTGGCTTATATTGTTTTCTATCGTTAATGGCATACATTCTTCTTCTAAATGAAATATTATCTTGAAATGTACTCGTTTTCTTTTAATATTAAAATTTAATTTAACTATAGTCACATACTTCACTTCGACATTTGTTAAGGGGTTTTGGCCATGACTTGCCACGCTGGCCAAACGTGTTGGCAAGTTGGATAGGACATGGGTCAGGAATTTCAAGATGTGGATGGGATTTATTAGGATTGGACATGATTTCCTCTCTGACAAAGGGTATAAGAGAAAAAATCAAGGCTCACGCAGGCAGGGTCGCTTCCCTGAAGTAGATCAATCTCCTGACGGAATCACAGAGGATTATCTACCCGAGATGGACAAAACTTAGGGAGGGTTAATCCGACAATGGGTTGTTAGCTGAGAATTATGATGATGACATACTTCACTTATGTAAAGCACCTATTTCGTGGACTTAAAAACTCTAAAACATTTTAGGTCTGAACCCATCTGTTTCTGAGATACAAGGAGATTTTTCCTTCTGAGAATACAATTGCCGATAACTTCTGACTGGATTATTTTTCAATAAAATTTTGTAAAGGTGGTCAACTCTAGTATTCAAATTCCAGAATTATTTGTAGTTAATGTTTTAATATTAATTATGATCCCTCCAAATTTTAAATTTTTCGTCATTTTCTCGTAAATGGTGCTTCTAAGGTATACATAAAGAAACTAATAATTATTTGAGTTACCTATTGTATTCATACGTAGGATGTTACATTTTGTCTATATATTTAATGTCGAACACCCTGTACACATATATAATTTTATATTGTGCTTACATTAATTGATTATCGATCATATGTCTTTGAATTCCGCTGAAAAAAAACCTCCTGTATTCTTTAGTACTTTTGAATTTGCATACAAAGATACAAAACCAACCGATATGGAGTGTCGCGCCTAACCAGCGAATAGATAATGGAATAAAAACGTCCTAAAATGAATGAGAAGCAGACGCGTCAACATAATTCATTATCATAGCTTTTAGATTCAGTTCACATAACGAAAGCTTACACAATGAAAAAGATTATTCAGACCTTATTGTTTTCGCTTATTTGTTGATATGTAATGCATAATTCATAGACTGAAGCAGTGAAGCTACTACCCTAAAATAAGCGATTTCCAAGCTCCACAACTCAATGTATAGATTATACGTTGAGTTTATTGCTACTGAATAATCAAATACATATCTGGTACAATGATAATTGATGAATGCACAGGGCAAGCACTCCAGTTGATCGTTGTTATTATTTCACTTACTGAGGATATCCTTATCAATTATTTGAGAATGTATTCGTTCATATATGGTTCGTTCAATTTAAAAGTGTTATTTGAAATGTTAGATTTTTAATCTATGCATTACATACAGGTTGTCCCTCAACTAGCCAGCTATACTCAGCTCATTTGAAGTACCTATCCTATAAACGTAATCACCTTCAACATTTTAGGCCTAAACTCCAATGTTTTTTAGATATCGACTCGGATACCGATAAGATTAAATTGTTCCTGCTGAGAATACACTTGCCGATAGCTCCTGACTGGGTTATTATTTTTGTACAAGTGGTCATTGTCAACATTAAGAATTTGCATGATGGCGAAAAATGTATTGCTCAGCAGTATGAACAGAGTCTTGTTAGGTTATTCTCTTCAAAATCAAATTCGTTTAAACAAATCTCATAACGACTTTTTGGCTTTGGGGTGTCGAATTTCAATATTATTGTTTTATAAAGGCTGGCTCCAACCCAATAAGTTTGTTGTCGAAAATGTAAGTATATATAGAATTTATATTTTCAACTACAGAATTAATAAGCATTGGGTCTTTCTTTTGCTCTAGGCTTTTGTAGTTTTTTTTTGTTTTGTCCAGTCAACTTAGTAGTTGATCTCCGATTTTGAAATAGCCACAACTAGCAAAAACTTGTGTTTTAACATCCTAAAAGTTGTCTCAGAACCTACATATGATAGGTAGGGTGTCCGCGACTGTTAAAATCTAAGGTCAAAGGTCACCAAATCGTTTTTTTTTGACATTTTTTGCATATATCACGTTCCCTATAGGTCTTTCGCTATTTGTTGGCAGTATCATTATTGTAGAGGATAAAATTCCATACAACTTTTGTTTCGAAAGTTTTTCTATACATTTGAATCGTTTTCAAGATAGAGGGCAGAGAGTATCATTCATCATACAGGGTGTTTCATTGATAAATGTACATAAGTTAACCTGAGGTAGAGCTACCCTAGACGAGTCCAAAAAACCAGATATGATAGGTCTAATCTTCCCCATAGCCGAGATACAGGGTGGTTTATGAATTCACCTATATTTTCAATTCCTTATAACTTTTGAACCACCCAGTATATTTGATTCATATTTGAAACGAACAATTCGCTCCATTAGGTCCTTCGATTGGTCTTCAAACTATTTGAAAAAATCAGGTCCGTATTAGAAAAATATAATAAAAAAATTATATATAAAATAATTCCCATTCCTCATTAACTTTTACATTCACCTGTCAACAGAACGGTGAATGTAAAAGTTAACACACAATTTTTTTATTCACAATGCTCATGTAGTTTATACCAATAACTTTTTACAAAAAATAAAAACATTGTGTTTTTATTGAAAAATATAATTCCATACATTCATAAAAAAATATTAAGTATGAACTAATACTCAATAAGAAATTAAAATTAGAAATCAATAATTAAGTATTTATCAATATCAATAATTAACAAACTTATATGGCGTATTTTTGACTGTACTACCGGTTGACCTTAAATGATGCTTTCTGCTCTCTATCTCAAAAAATATTTGACGTATAGAAAAACATCCAGAAAAAAAGTTGAAGGGAATTTTATGGTCTACAATATCGATGACAGTAAATGGCGAAAAACTCATAGAAATCGAGATATATGCAAAAATTAATAAATACCCAAAAAATTTGATGATTTTTGACAGATATTAATAGTCGCAGACACCTTACCAAATGTAGGTTTTGAAACAACTTTTAAGATGTTAAAATATACAGGGTGTTCTGATTTGTTTCCGACAAACTGCAACGGGTGATAGATCACATGTTTTAAGCAAAAAGGTTCCTATGAACATGGGTCCGGAAATGCTTCGTTTCCGAGATACAGGGTGTTAAAGTTGAAAAAATAATTCGCGTTTTCTTAAATATCTTTCGACTGATTCCAAATAATTGCATGAAAGTTGGTACATAGGGTTTTTTGAGGTGAGAAATTCAAATTTGTGGTCGATTTGGTTGTATTTTCTAGAGGGCGCCACTGGCAATCATTTCGTCCCCTTTAAACCGTAGCAACTTTTCTATGCTACCCTGTACGTCATTCTGGACTAAAAAAATCGATTCCCCTGACTTTTCTAGTTAAAAAAGGTATAACTCATTCAAGTTGCTAGGGTCAACCGTTTCAGAGAAAAACGCATTTAAAGCCAAATCCATATTTTTGTAATCTCTAAAACAGGTAGAAACAAATTTGTAATAATTTTAAATTAAATATTTTTTAGAAGTAACAATTCAGAACAAAACAAAATAACATAATAATTTTTAAAGAAGGTGTTCGAAATGTCCACCGTTCAATGACATCTTCGAATGATTGATTGTTTTACATTCAACAATTGTTGCGGCAATAGATTTAAAATGTGTGTTAGGTTCAGATGTCATTAATTATAATTATAGTTAACTAAGTTAATAGCTTATTAACAAATACAGGAAAATGGTATTGGTTACCAAAGGCCCGAACGAAGCATACAAAGAAGAAATCATCTACAGAGAAATAGGATTTTACAGACCTTCGAAGAAAATAAAAACTCAGTATTCGTAAAGCATCCCAACAACGCAATATTTCAGGAAACAGAATATTCAGAACACTTAAAAACAACAATTACATAGCATACCACTTCTACTTATTAGTGGGCAATAGAAAATCCGCATGCATTTCGCCTTAGAAATTTTCAAAATGAATTTAAATTTAATATTTGAATAGGAACAATTTCATGAAAGGATTTCGAAGCAGTCAAAACATATTAAAGAAAACGCGAATTATTTTTTCAACTTTAACACCCTGTATCTCGGAAACAAAGCATTTCCGGACCCATGTTCATAGGAACTTTTTTGCTTAAAATGATGTGATCTATCACCCATTTCAGTTTGTCGGAAACAAATCAGAACACCCTGTATATTTATACTAGTTCATAACTGGGTATCTCAAATTACTTTTCAGTGCTTTTACTGAGATAACTGGACTATTAATATAAATTGTGTATGATGTAACAATGACAAAAAACAAAGTTCATCACATATAAAAAAAAAGATTTGTTAAAAATAAATCCCAATCGCAAAGATAGTTTTTTATTTTATCTGGACCTACCCCAACGACGGTTGCCCATCGCTGGTCGAGAGGGTCCTTTGACTTCAATTTTAATTGCAACTATCTCGTGAGCATATCGGATGTAGGTGTTGATTTTGCCATCTAAATCGGTCCAGATGTTCTATATTTACAATCACTGATTTGTTTTCGTCTTGCCTGATTTATTTGATCTTTGACATTTTTCGATTTCGAATCTCTACGTCTTACCGACAGAATAATATAAACATTTCATCAGTTGAAATGTCGGGCGATAATGGGAAACCGCAATAAAATAAAATTTGAAACGATGTTTCGAGAGTTTTCTGGATTAACATCACGCGTTTCAACTAGCGCGAATTACCTACATTTACTTCAATAGGATAATCCACTACACTTTTTCAATAAACAGAATTATTCTACCATTATTATCAACTCTCTATTCATATCGTGTTTCTACAAATTAGTGAAGTAGATACTATTATATACCTACGGTTTTATTGCTATAAAAATATGATCAAAACTCACAATGATCAGCAATAAGAACCTTGAATATGAATGATGAAAAAAAAATCAAACACGAAAGTAGACTTTGTTATATTGTTATGGAGCTAACGAAAATTATTCATAAAATTAGAAAAAAAAGGGAACAGAAGAATGGCGTAACAGGATAACAATTCTCGGACAATATCACGGATAAGGAAAAAGCTGAAAAACTTGAGCAGTCCCTTCTCACAGGTCTCCAAGTGAAAGAAGTTGAAATATCGATATTCAAAAAGAGCGACAAAAAAAAAAGTCAGATCACTTGGTTTTATCAACAAAAATACAATTTTTTTCTTTCCTCAAAAATGAAGTCCGAAACTAAAACTTGCAAAATTGTGAGATACCAGAGTATTAATGAAATATTTTTCAAAACAGACTGGGATGATGTAATGGGCACTGGGGACGGCGAGTCGAGATGGAGTAAATTTCACGCATATGTCACCGGAACTGTTGAGGACCACACTTTCATACGAACTGTAAGGGTCAATAGCAGTAAGCCTTGGATTGATAATCATATTTTCGGGATGATTAAGTTCAAGAAATTGTTGTGGCGGAGGTATGTCCGTGGCAGGCAGGTTTGTGACTTTCGGAGGCATAGAGCATTCTCCAATCGTCTTTCAAGCCGATTACGTGAGGCCAAATCCAAATTTGAGAGTGATCTAGCTACTTCGAATGACAAGAAGAAATTCTTCAAATACACACGACGCTTTTTCAATACCGTACCATCTTTGCCGCTTGTTAAGGACAAGGATGGATTAGTTGCAGATGACCATAAGTGTTCAGCTGAAATTCTGGCTGATACCTTCTCAATGGCATTCACATCCGAGCCCGGAGCACCTATACCTTCAACTGCTTCTCTTCGAAACCATTCTTCTCTGGCTTTTATTGACATCAATCCCTTGATGGTTGAAAAGAAATTACGGTCTCGTCGTCAGCTGGTCCGGATCGTTTTTCTGCCAGGTTGCTCAAAGAGTGTTCTCAGTCTCTTAGTCTACCCATATCCAAAATTTTCTCAGTATCATTGACCTCTGGTATACTGCCGAAATCATGGAAGAGTGCACTTGTATCACCGATACATAAAAAAGGCGACAAGCAAGATCCTAATAATTTCAGACCAATAAGCCTCACTTCCATTCTATGTGAGATTCTGGAAAGGTTAATGTACGACAGGATGCTTTCGTTTTTTTTGGAACATAACATCATACCAGATACCCAGCATGGTTTCATCAGGGGAAGATCAATTATCACCTGCCTCCTCAACTGTCTCAACAAGTGGACCCATTCTTTGGATAATAGACTTCCGGTAGATGTTGTCTATCTGGATTTCGCAAGGGCCTTCGATAGGGTACCAATAAATAGGTTTTTGTACAAGTTGGAGCACTTTGGAATCCGAGGATTGATCTTGAAGTGGATTGAGAGCTTCTTAACTGACAGATCGTTTGTGGTAAAAGTTGGTGGGCCAGATCGGAACCAAGATGCGTGCTCAGTGGAGTTCCTCAGGGCTCAGTTCTGGGACCGTTGCTGTTTCTGGTGTATGTGAGCGATCTAGCTGTTGAGTTCAAGTCGGGCAGTGCTTCATTTGCCGATGATATTAAATTTTTCAATTGCCCTCTCAACAACTATAAAACCCTGCAGGAAGACTTGGACAGGGTCGTTTATTGGTGCGACAAATGGTTGATTCCTCTAAACCCTTCAAAGTGTCGAATACTACATTTGGGTAAAAACAATCCAGGTTTGACTTATTACATTGACGGCGTTGAAGTTGTTGGATGTTCATCTCATGTGGACCTGGGTGTGGTGATTTCAAGTGATCTTTCGTGGACTGAACATGTATTGCATATCACAAAAAAGGTAAAACGTCTTATATATGTTGTCCAGAACGTTTATCTCGGCTATCTCCCAAATATATAAAAGTTATATTCGACCAATACTTGAATTTGCCGTTCCGGTTTGGCATCCGTGGTTGGCGGGTGATGCTGCATTGCTGGAGAACTTACAGCGTCGTGTCACTCGCATTCCCTTTGGATGGAATCGCCCTTGTTATCAGGAACGGCTACGGATGATGGGTCTTTCTTACTTTGCTGATCGTCGTTTGAGGGGAGACCCGATAGTCACATATCGAGCATTGCACGGCTTATTCGGCGTCGATATGTCCCACCTGTATGAGTTGAATTCGAATCAACTTCGTGGACATGATTACAAGTTGAATAGAGAAGTATTTCGAACGAGGTGCCGAGAAAATTTCCTTTGTAATCGGGTGTTTAACCATTGGAACGGCCTGCCCAGTGAAATTGTAGAAGCAGTATCAGTCAATGCGTTCAAGAATAAATTTGACACCTGGAAAAGTAATTGAAGTGTGTACATTGTTAGTTTTTGGTTGTTGATAATATCATTCTTGTAGCTTTTTGCAAATTTCTGGTGATGGTTGACCTTACTTTACTCGTTTCACTTATCTCTGTTTTTTTTTCTTTCTCTATAGTTGTATTATGGATAATTTTCAGTTAGAGTTTATAGGTTTAATGTACCTCAACTCTGTAATTTTGTTTAATAATAATAATAATAATAATAAAAATACCAAAGAATTACAGAGAGATAACTCTACTGATGAAAGCGGCTTTTAAAGTATTCTCAAAAATATTTATAATCATTATAAAAACTTATTATTTTGATGAAAGAATACATTAAAACAGAAGTTCCTGTTTTCATTGGAATAATCAACAAAAATATAAAAAATTGCAAGTAATTCAATTATTTCGTCTTGAATCATAATTATACTCCCAAATATCTTGCAGTTTAACTTGATTCTTCTTTGAATTTCAAGGTCTACTCGAAAAATTTACGTTTGAAATTGAAGTCGAGGAATAATACCCTTATTATTATTAGCTAGTTGTTTATGGAGTGTTGATGCCAGCACTCTTCGTACGGCAGCTTTGGCCTTCGTTTTTTCTGCTGCTGAATATTGTTGTTCTGTTTGGTTCAATAGTGCTCATGTTCATGATATTGATACATACATTAACGTTTCGATGAGAATTATCAGTGGAACTATTAAATATGCACCTTTACTTTGGTTACCAGTATATACTTCCGCCTCATATTCGTAGACAGGTCCCATTCAAGAAATCTTGGGAAAAAAAATCATTTCTACCCGAACTTATTTCCTATTGTATCTTACCTTCCAGATACTAGAACTGCCAGATTAAAATCTCGTAAACCTTTATGGATTGATACCTTCCTTCAATCTAATGAAAGTGACAAGGAAATTTGACGTTAGAAATGGAGTTCTTGTAATATCTTCAACAAAAGTCTAATCGTTGACCTTTCAGAGAAAGTTCTAGGTTTCAATCTGCCAAGGAAAGTTTGGTGTATTTTCAATCGACTTAGAATTGGCCTTGATCGTTCCAATAGTATGCTCTTCAAATGGCGTTCTGTTGAAAGACCACTATGTGAGTGTGATGTAGAAGAAACCATTGACTACTTGTAAATACTTGTCTAATTTATAAATTTCATGGTGGTTTCCAAGCTATCTTCAGTTTCAGATTCTTCTTTAGAATGGGTCGCTAACTTAACTTCAAATCAATATAATGGAAACTAACATTTGTTACTCTTTTCTGGTTCTTTTCTTTTTTTGTTAGTTTCATAAACGCCTTATTAGACGCCATCGTGGTGAAACACCCTGTATACTTGGAATTTTAAAGGAAGTTTTGGATCTGCAATGTCGCAGTCAAGTACATTAATGGGCAAAATCCGACAAGGGTTTCCGTAATTACGGCCGTTCGAAGTTATGTTTTTCTAATAATGGACTTATATATACGCCGTTGATTATATTTCACTTTTGGTTTTAAGTTCAAAAAACGAGTCAATTTAAGTAGAAGTTAAGGTACCTAAAAATTCTAAAAAAATGAATTTTCTATTTCGTTACGTTTGATTTTAATAGTCATTAAAAAATTTATATACCTACAACTATAGACAGCGTGCCAGAAAAATGCAACTCGTCAATAATTATTGTACGAAGAATTAAAAAGGAAAATCCTCGCACCCGCCGATTTTTGATTTCAAAAGCAATTTATCCTGTGATTTTTTAAATTTGATATTTTTCACCCCCTATTCTTTCAAACGGGAATATATGGATTGTGATACATCAAATGAAAAGTAGTTTGATTACCTATTCAGCGATGTGGCTAGAAGTAAAATTGGTTTTGCCGTTTTTTATTAAAAAATTAGGAAATAATTTATAAGTCCCAGAAATATCAAGATTTCTATTCTCTGCTTTTCACTCAATTGATTCATATCGAATGGAAAAAGCAGGTCACCCTATGCTTTTTTGAATTTACGCTCCACACCCTTTACGCTCCACATCCCTCTACTTTTTTCTTCTTCAAATAGGATGATATGGATTGTGATATATCGAATGAAAAGGATTCCTTAGGTATAGGATTTCTTTCTTGATAACGCTCATTAAAAATTTCAGACACTTGTTCATAGGTCTGCTTACGATCCCCATGTCCCAGAAATATCAAGATTTCTATTCGCTGCTTTTCACTCAATTGATTCATATCGAATGGAAAATTTCGGGAAATATGATATTATTCGCCTTGAAGAAAGCAGTTAACAACTGATTTCCATAAACGTCTAATAGGCCATCGTATTTCAGTTATTGAGTCAGAGTAGTCAATCAGAAATTGCGAAAATATTCAAAATATTAGGAAATAAGCGCCAGTGCCATTGAATAGTTGGTTTCGCAGATAATCTACGATAAAATAAATTATTACCGTAGACCCGATTTGAATTAAAACTTACATATAAACCTTCAAATATATCGAAAGGACAATTCAATATATTCTCACGAATAAGCGACCTAATACAAATTAAGGGGGTATCATAAATTTTGAAAAAATTGCAATTTTCCCGACGAATGAATATGAGCTCTGGGTTTGTCAATTTTAGGTGAATTGGAAGTACCATAAAAGAGGCTCATGGAGGGGGATTTTTGGAGAATCGAAAAAAAAGAATTACTTAGGGACTCAGATCGGGAAAGTCAATATTTTGCCGAGAGCGAGAACTTGATTTGAAGAAAAAAATTTTTTGAGATTAATTAAGAGTGCCAATTAAATAGGTTTATATTTTCAAGTGACTCATAGTCCAGTTGATTTGTGCTTACAGGTGCGCCTCACGGAGAAGTTTTGTGGTAGTTTTGATTTTTTCGAGTTTATATTTTTTTGGAGTGCTAAATCCGAATCTGAGGTTTGCCACCAAAATTTCTTAGCGGAACATATTTTTTTGCTTGAAACTCGGAAATATCAATTTTTCATGAAGGAACTTTCCATACAAAAACAAAGTAAAGAAATTTTTTTCCAATGAGTTTTTTTCTATGATAAACCGTTCTGGATCAAACGATAGTTGAAAATTGGCTTATTTGATCTGTCCCTACAAAACTCACTTTTTTCACTCCAAAACTTCAATTTATAATTAATGGCGTCTTTTCTATTCAATATAATTTTTTCTAATACAATCCAGATTGGTTTGAACAATAAACCTAAAAACAGTTTAGACAAAAACATTTCCACTTTTTGAAATATAGTTTATTTCTTTAAAGCGATTTCAATGAACATCTTGAGGAGAAAAAACCGTCGTAGTAGTTATACAATAGAGTACGTAAATTCTAATTTTTTTCAAGAGGATCATTCACGAAAAATTGAAATTTTCTGAGTTATATGCAAAAAACCGCCTAAAAATAAAAAAATTATAACTTTTTCTGCATTTTTTCAATATTCCGTCAAGAAATTTTGATGGCAAACTCCAGATTCAGAACCCCAAAAAACATATGAAAAAAAAACATTTGTGTTTGAACCAATGCTTGTAGAATATGATTGTGCAAAAAGTATTTCTCAGAAATTGTTGTTGCTATTACTGTAAATTATTTTGTGTCAAATGGGGTCCTGGGAACAGTTGAAACACATTTTGTGGGACGATTGAAATACCTAAATATAAAATACATTTTTAAACAAACCAAGAATAGAAACTAAAGTTACGGAAGAAGATAAAAGAAGAAGATTTAGAAATTTTTGAAAGATTATATTTTTTGTTTGAATTTTCATTCATTTCAGTTATTGTTGGATATGTCTCAGGAAGTGGTGGTAATTACTTCGTATAGATCCACTCTTGATCTTTATTGAAATAGCTTTTATCACATATTGATATTTCTGCACTACATCCATGGAATTTTATAAGCACATAAATCTGTGAAGTTTCATTTTAAAAGTTTAAAATAGTTGGCCTTCAAAATGAAGTTGAACGTGAGAACTTACCATTTTCGTTGCAGTATCCCCAATGATGTGACATCCTAAAAACAGATAACAACAATCATTGATGAATTCAATTCCTTCATGCAAGGTAATGAGTTCAGTAGATCGAACAATTATAATAAAAAAAAATAGTAAAGCTTATTGTGGAAAAAAATACTTCTTGATTGGTTTTTAGTAGTTTGAATATTACTTGTTTCAAAATGCAGAAATTTATTCTGTAATTACCGGACTCGCGACGTTGTAGTAAGGCAGGTAGCAATTTCTTCGGAGGAGAGACAATAGGTACTGTGAATTTTTTTCACCTATATAATTTTCTCCTGTCTGATGGTATTGGTAATTCACTCGAGTGGTAAAATACTGAATATTTAAAACTGACATAACGTTCCCATCTATCCATTTAATTTGCCATTAATCTAATTAATGAGACTTTAATAATTTGTAAATGAACGAGTTCTTCACGGTATCATTTTGAGTTTACCACTCCCAATGATTTGACAGCTTCACATTTCCACTTATTTTAATTTCGCATTGATATTATTGATTATTAAATTATTGAGCATAAAGAGGAAAAATCTCACCTTACAACGAGTCTAGCAATGTTGTAGACGAAACTTGCGTCAAGATTATGAAGCGTCAGTGAAAATAACTAAACGAAATGCATAATTATCATCCTTTTTATTTGGGGATGTTTAAGTAACGATGTCATGCCTAAATGAATTCACCCCATTTATAATAACCTTGAAATATATTAATGAATTATATCCATTAGCTCAAATTCTATTTGATCATTCATCAATGCCTGAATTTAATTGAATTATGAAAAATAGGTATATACATCACCCTTTCATTTTTAACATTCTTTTATAATTGCAATTTTTGTTACATTACTGATTCATTTTTTATTTGCGTGTTTGAGGTATATACCAAACCAATTTTTATCTTAGAATTTCCACATTCACATTATCTATCGAAAGTTATAAAACTATTATACAGGGTGTACACTTTTAAAACGGCCCAACTTCGAGGGGATATTATACAAGTGATTTGCAACAAAAATGTCATATATCACATGGTCGAAATATTGGTGGTTATTCTTCAGTAGAACATTTCTTGATTTCGCGGAATTTATCACTCTTTTCCATAAAACCAATTATATCTTATTCATTTCTGCATCCTCATCGAATTTGATCATATATTCCGAAAAAGCATTAAATTTGCATTAATATGAGAAGTCATGAGTGAGCAAAAGAGTTTTACTGACGAGTGTGGTGGGGTGGTGAATATAAATATTCTGAAGAGAGCGAAATAAATATGTTTTTCTCTAATTCTGTGGTTATTCCGTTCATTCTTCCACATCTTGTAGAACAAAATCGTGCGAGAATATATCAGAAACGCACAGTTTTCATGGTTATATTTTATTATTATATGTTGGTACTCCGAACTTTCTGCCACGGCTTTATGTGTCAATTCATCAATTTGCCTTAAAGAAATCAGTTTTGCCAACCAACATTTTTCAATGCAAAAATCACTAAATGATATTTATGAAACTATTTCATTAATTTCAATAAAAATGCAATGAATTAGAGAAAATAATGTATAATACTCGTACAGAAGGTGTTCATTAAAAAACTCGCCACTTAGTGGCTCGTTTTTGAATTTTGAACACGTGGAAGAATATCAATGCCTTCTGCACTTGTATTATAAATAACTATTTTTGCAGTAAAAACTTCTCCATTTTGCAGGCTTTCTAACGACATATCAAGTTTTGGGCTAGCTACTCTCCTTCTTCTGTAATATCATGGCTAACGTGATGACAATGAAAAAGAAGAAAATACTCAAACTTTCCTTTGCTCTCTTTCGGAGCTGCTTTTGATTGGATATTGAAATAATTCTCATGAAAATACTTATTGTTATTAAACTCAATATTTCATAAATAAATTAATTAAATTCTACTTATTTTTACCGAATAAAATGATTAAACTAAATAAGTTCAATTGTCACCTGCTGAATTGGGTTGTTAGTGGCAACAAATTTTGAATTTGAAATATAACAGCTTCAGTCCTTCGTTGCAGTCCTCATTAGTGCATTTGTTCTCAATTAAAGGAATTGAGTCATTTCATCCGTGTTACAATTAAAAAGAGAAGAAATCATACCTGCTTTTTCAATCATTGAATATCGCGATATGGTATTTATTTATGTACATGCAAATGGAAATACCAACGAAGCGGTTCGAGAGCATGGTTTGCGTTTTTCGAACACACAAAAACCAAACAGAAAGACCTTTGCAGAAGTGTTCAGGCGATTAGGTGAAACAGGTTCATTTCGTGGTTTAAGAATCAGAGAGGGTGGTCGAAATACTGAGCAACGGCAGCAAGCACCTGCTATACTCCAAGCAAGGCCAAAGAGTCCAAGCAGTCCAAGAGGATCTGACAACGAGAACTCGTCGCATTGGCACCTCATTGAGGCTTCCGCATATCACAGTTCGCAGGGTACTCAGAAAAAATAAATTACATCCCTATCATTTGAAGAAGGTACAGAATCTGCTAGCTCCAGATGCTGAGAGGAGGCTCGTGTTTTGTAGGTGGTACCTTAACAAGTTGGCATAGTGGAGTGGCGATAGAATAATAAGGACAGATGAAGCCACGTTCACAAGATCAGGTGTGATAAATAATCCAAATAGCCATTAATGGAAAAGGAAAAAGCCACATGCGACTGTTGTTACCCATTTCCAACATGAGTTAAGGGTAAATGTATAGTTGGGACTGATGAGGGGCGAACTTTTTGGTCCAGTAATTCTTCCAGATCGTTTCAATTCTGAAGAATTCAAAAATATCATCATAGAGAAACATATTCTCATTTATAGTTTTTCATTCATAGAAATATTGGAAAGATACGACTTATTTCGCTCTCTTCAGAATATTTATATTCACCAATTCACCATAGTTGTCGATAAAACTCTTTTGCCACTCATGACTTCTCATATTGAGGCAAATTTAATGCTTTTTCGGAATATATGGTCAAATTCGATGAGGATGCAGAAATGAATAAGATATCATTGGTTTTATGGAAAAAAGTGATGAATTCCGTGAAATCAAAAAATATTCAATTGAAGAATAACCACCAACATTTCGACCATGTGATATATAACATTTTTTTGTTGCAAATCACTTGTATAATCTACCCTTGAAGTTAGGCCGTTTCAAAAGTGTACACCCTGTATTTTATCATAAAATTCATCAGAAATGAGTTCAACTTTACAGTTGAAGATAATTCCCCGCATAATATTCGAAAAAAATTAGAAATCGTTACGAAATAATACAGCGTTCATGGAACAAGCGCTCAAGAACTGGTACCTATATCAGTTAGTGCTGATTCAGTATGACTCTTGGAATATACACCTCGTCCGTAAAGTATGGAACAAATTCATTTTTAGCTAAACAGACCATTTTGAGAAATAATCCTGAAACACGTCGATTTTTTATTTTAATTTACCGTATTTTAAAATAATAATCTAATATACAGGGTGAGTTACTTTCGAGTAATGACGTCTCCGTCATTTTTTTTAAATGGAACACCCCCATTTTGTCTCAATTTTCTAAGATATGACTCAATAGTATTACATTCACATAGGTATGTATGAGTGAAATTATAACATGAATTTTCATAACATTAATTAAAACTATAGCCTCTGCCGTAGTGAAGACTTTAAACTAAGATATTTTTTTAATAATCAACTTTGTACTTTGAACATTATTTCATGCTGAGACCATTGATAAAATATTGAAAATTCCAAAGTTGTTAAGAGAAGGACACAACAGAAATTAATATTCTTAGATAATAAGGGCATTTCAGGTTGTGTGATCATCGTACAGTTGTTGTGATCTACGAAACTCAATAGGGCATTTTGCGACTGCCTATTAGACGTTTCTGGAAAACGGGGCCTATTTGAAATCTGAAAATTCGGAATATGATATTGTTCATCATCTCTATTCAGCTGGAATATTTCCGAAGCACCGACAGTTCCGGTTATACAAGAAATAAAAAAAATGTTTCAAAATTTTTTTTTTCATTTTATTTCCAGGTATTACAATCATTCCTTCCTCAAGTTATTTTTTAGTCCTGATGGTTATCAAAATGATAAAAAAAGAAAATATCCATAGTCACAATCATATGAATTATTTTTACTGTAAATATCCTATGCATAAACTCGTTTCATTTTCGAAGTAGAATGATCTTACATCTCTTGAATTTGAGAAATATCATCACAGAGTGTTTCAAATACGTCACAAATTGTGAACACAGTTTTATCATAACTATCTATCAAAAATGAATAATACTCTTGTTAGTTTCTCAGGAAAAAAGAAAGTGAATGGGTATCAGATTTTGTCTATATCTTCTGATTCAAAAGTTGTAGTGCTAAAACATCGAAATTTGCCCACCCTATACATAATCAATGGTTGCTTCAATTTAATGACTTACCTTGCCGAGTTTGACCAGACCGAAGATGAAATACTCTAGAGGACAGATAATAGGAGCGAAGGACGAGGAAGGCGATTGGCAAGAGTTTTTATTGGTTCACATTCGTATAGTTGGTTTGAATTGATTTTTTTGATGAGCTTTCCAATTTCTAATCAAGAGACATAACAAAAATTTCAAAAAAAAATTACCAAATGGGTAATTTCAATTAATTGAAATAATTCTTGAAATTTTGGTATTTTCAAATTGATTTTCTCCACGAAATCATTCAAAAAAGTATTTTAAAATTTGTGCAAAACATGTCTCCCAAAATTGTCGTAAAATATATGACTGTAATTCATTTCCAATCCAAATTCATTATTTTGTTGAAACTGAAATAACATAATACATCTGAGTTACTTTGTGGCTCTCCGCCAAACACAATCCAGAATAATTCAACCAAATAGTTCTAAATATAATATTCAAAAGTCGAGTTAATCGTTAAAAAAATAAAATTCTCTTCTAAACGTTATGAGGTGAATAGTCTATCAACAGAATATGTGTATTCACAATATGCATATTATGTCTGTATACAATGAGGATGATATAACCACTCATTTTTGAATTAACTGGGTCGATTCGGATATTTTATGTTGAAAAAATCGATCAATTTATGTATATCGTATACAAAACAATATACATGCTTAAAATCGAGGAATATTATGAATAGGTACTATGAAATAATCAATTGTTTGAAAATCAAACAAAGCTGAAGAGTATTTTATAAATATGTATCTATACTATTTAAACTTCATGCCCATGTTATGAAGAGAAATTTCATCTGCGAGCCGTATATCAAAAAGAGATTTTTCCAAAATCGTTTATGACCCTTCCTAAACACTCTTTCATATTTCCATTATTATAATACCGTACGCAAACGTGGAGGTCTCGGAATGTTATACTTTTGCGCTTCATGAATATATTGGAACTACAGTTTTTTCAATGTATATCAGATTACAATCGATAACAATCAGAGAAGCCTGATTTCAAAACTAAAATTTGAATTTACTCTTGAAGTATGTAAATATGGGCTTTGCCGTGCGCCAAACGTGGAGGTCTCGGAATGTTACTTTTGCGCTTCATGAATATATTGGAACTATAATTTTTTTAATGTTTATCAGATTACAATAGATAACAATTAGAGAAGCCTGATTTCAAAACTAACATGGATCAACTTTTGAAATATGTGAATATGGGCTTCTCAATAATTCATATAAAGAATCGAAGAAGCTTAAAAATCACATTCAACACATCCGTCATACAGAGCGTTAGCTGTGAAAATTTGCATTTTTCAAAATATTTCGTTTGACGATTTTCCTAAGTTTAGTTTTTCAGATAAAGCTTTGTGGTCATTTCGGAATAAGAATATTAATTTTGGCTCGCAAAATGCATTTCAAACTTTTTTTTCAATTTTGGTTTCCTGTATGTCTGTCGATCTCTATGACCATGACTGGAAATCCTTCTAACAACCTTTAATTCTTCAAGTCTTTCCGATTTTGATGAAATTTGGTATGAGTATCATCTTCCTCAGGAAGAGATTCGTTCGTCATAGTAACGTTCATTCGAGAGTTACAAGATTTCAGGATAAATTTGTAGTGCCGAGACATAAAACGGCTTTATTTCAGAGAAGTTTCATCTTTCAGTCAATAACATTTTACAACTCCCTACCGAATGAGTTCAAATTGTTGAATATCAATAAGTTCAAGTATAAAGTTAAAAAGTATTTGTTGTGTGAGCAATAATTGATGTATATTATTTCAAGGGTGTGTATGGTTGTAATCTTCATGCTGTGGATTTCGGGTGCTCATTGGGTATACATTTCATATTTTGTTTTATATGTAGGTATATATTGCTGACTTGTTAATTATTATGTACTTGTTGGATGCTAGCTCATTGCCGGTTTGGGGAGGGTTGAGTTTGAATAGCAGTCTGCAAGACTTCGCCTTCCGCTGCTAGGTGATGGGTTCATGTATTTCTCTATTTTCTTTTGTGAAATGAAGACGTCATTTATTTATTTATTTTATTTATTTATGTTTAGGTCGCAGATGGTTCCATAAATAAATAAATAAATACGAATATTAGATTTGTGCATGATGGATATGAGCAAATGTGAAATTTCCGGGATATCCATATCACCCTTTGTACTAATCCGATGAAATTTGGTATGGACATTCGAAGTGGTTCAATTTTAATGAAATTCGTTGTGGGAATTCTGGTCGGTTCATTCAAATAGAAGTTGAGCTCTTTTTGATTGCGTGAAATTCCCAAACCTAAATAGTTCGCGGTAATTTTGATCGTGATCTAGTCGGTTTTTCAGCTGCGAAAAATTGCTGTAGGCTTCTTCAAAGGTTTCTAGATCGAAGATGGAATCTTCCAAACAGACTAACTACATTTTATGGGAAATATTTGTATATCTACTGAAAGAAATCCAGAGTCACTTACTCATCTAGAATTTTATGAAACAAATGTTCTTATCTATATTCTGAAAAGCCCGGAATTTTTTCACTTTGTTGAACAAACCGACCGTGGAAGCATTCAGCATTATACAATAAAAAACTTTCAAACTAATATTCGTTTCTCCTGAGGAGTTGTACGTTGTACTCTTTCAGGCGCAGACTCTAAGCCTCATTCGAAGAAAAATATCATTAATCCCCTCAGTGCGTTATTTTTTATTTTTTTTCACACAGAAGAACGCTAACAGGTGAGAACACCCAAAAGAAGCGCCCACTAATAATATAAAATAGACAATGCGCTAAAAATCAGAAATAAATGAAACAATGTTCAAGAACAATGTATAGAATTACCCAAATATCCTCTAAACAGTCTTTTCGAAAAAACTTAAACTATCCCCCGAATATAAATCAACACTATGTACATAAGAATTTCATAGATCTAACATTCTCAATATAGGTGAGTACTTGGCGCTGTTGGTTCTACACATTCAGATTGAATAGAGAGGAGACGACATCACGTGACTTAAAGCGGTACCACTTCGCCATTTTGGATGTAGATCTCAGTCAACTTTTGACCAATAACATTTCATAGTAGGGAACAGATCCATATTCACAATTTTTGCATATCTGCCTATCCATCTTCACCATATTCTAAATATATTAAAATTTATATAGCAGCATATGTTGTACATTATTTATGCAATATATAATCTATATCAAAAGTCACCGTGATGATGCAGAAAAAGTAGCTAAGGAAATAATGAAAGATGCCTTTACAAACGCCGAAAAGCTTGGACTAGAAAAATAATTAGTCACTGCCCGGAGTGCCGAAAGACAAATTCACAGGAGCAACCAACCAGCCACTAGCCCATCTGAGTACTGGAGAAGGTCTATAATTATTCCTTGCTTGGATTCGCCAGCGTATACATAAGGCAGACCACACCCTGCTCAAATGCAAGAAAATTCATTCCATTTCCAATGCTTGTGACACTTTTTCCAAGTAAGCAAAGTATATGGCTGGACAAACCTGAACCCAATTCCAAGGAGCTTTTAATTTTTAATTTATTCAATGAAAGAAACACTGGACCTTTTTCCTGAGACGGAAAAGGCTTTGGAAATTTTGACCGCTCTACTTGCACTGTGGAGCGATCATTCAGCACCCTGCGAAGAATTAAGACTTGTCTGAGGAGTTCGATGGTTGAGAGTCGACTTAGTGAAAACTTCACAACAGGGTAGTTAAATAATGTTCAAAAAATCCGAGAAGGTTGTGTTTAGGTTAGGTGGTAGTTTTATGATTTTGATATATGTATTCAAAATTGGAGTTCATTGATATCAAGAGAGAGAGAATGATTTTGTTTTGTTTGGCCTACTCTTGCCCAACGGCTGACGACGCCCTTGTATAACGAATTTACAAAACAAAACGAAAATTGTATTTCCCATTAATACGATTCTTAAGAAATTGAATGAACAATCTTAAGTAAAACGCAATTGTTTGTAATTTGAAAATTACAGGCAATATGCTAACCGATGAAGGTTCGCCGATATGCGATGATTGCTATTATTATTGTTCGATGGTCCGCTTAGGAAAATGTTTATAATTTTGCAAATGTTTTCAAGGGCAAGGTATTATGAGTATTTGAAGCAATACTCCTTTCGAATTTTCGATTCATCCGTTTTCTGGGCATAATTCCTAATATTTGTTATTCATTCGATCAAGGGCGTAGATCTCTTTTTTTTCTTAGGGGGTAATCAACAAAAATTGTTGAAGACATTGTTTACTCATATCTATAATGTGAGAAAAAGAGGTTTGATAACAAAGTTTGAACCAAATTACTCGAAATAATTTTTTTTATTACCAATTCGAGTTGATCAATCCGACGCCAAAGTTATTGAACTAAAATCTGGACCAACCTGAATTTTTATACTCGCGGTGAAGAAAGATTTTACTGTCTGCCAGGTTGAAGGAACAGGTCTGCCTTCAGAAATTAAAACCTCTGAAACTTGAAAGAATAATATCATATATATGAATTTCAAGTTTCCTAAAATACTTTCGAAAAAAATTTTTTTTTTCATTTTGAAAATTTCTGCCAACACTTCACTAGCGCGCTAACAAGGGCGTAGATCTTTTTTTTTTTGGGAGGCTAATCGAAAATAAGTTTTTTGATGACATTGTTTACTCATATCTTCAATGTGGGAAAAAGAAGTTTGAACCAAATTACTCGAAATAATTTATTTATTACCAATTCGATTGTTCTTATCTTATACTAGGAGTTACGAAGGAAAATGAGAGATTCCTTGGATAATTTTAAAACTAAAATGGCCCATAAAAATGAGCCCGCAAACGCTTTGTTTTCGAGATACAGGGTGGTTCTTGTAGTCCTACTTTTTTGTGATGCTTAACAAGTTTATCGAATCGTTATTAATCTTCGCTACAGAGTTGGTAAATATGTACCAAAACTTATGATTAATTTATTTATAACAGCTTCCAAACTGGATCTTTATAATAATTTCGATTCTCCTGAGAATTATTATAGAGAGCTGTTTGTATTTGTTTCTCGAAATCGATTGCAGATATGAAAAAATTACAACGAACCAAAAAGTGTAGGACTGAACCAGAGTTTCTTTTTGAATTTTTCTAAACTACCAGTGGTTCACCAAAAAATAGTTCTGGAGGAAAGAAGCGGACACCCTTCCAGAAAAATTCACCCTGTGGATTTGCATTCAAAATAAGGATATCACATGATGAAAACTTTAAATTGGAATATCTATGCCAATTCAAGTTAAATATCTTGTGAAGGGAAGGTGCTATGAGAGAAAAACTTAGGTAAACTTTAACACCTGTATCTCAAAAACAAAGCGTTTGCGTTATGTTATAGGACTTTTTTCTTGAAATGATGCTAGAAATCTGTCATTTTCATTTGTACCTCCAATTTAGGTACATTCTGTAGATATAGTCAATTCAAAACTGATGTCTTCACAAATAAATTGCAATTTGAATGAAACACAATAAATTGTACAGCACAACCCAGACAATTTCGATCCGAATTACTCAGTTCAGTTCTTTGATAACTAGATATTGAAATTTTGTGACGAGAATGATACAAAAAACCGAAAACAACGGGTAAGTGTATACCGATGACGAATGCAAAAATCACAGATAGCAAATAAGGAGCGATGACGAGAAATAGGTTAGATAAAGGTGTAGTGACTTGAAAATAATAAACCTCGGACAAAGACGAGCTCGTAGTGCCAAAAAAGTACTCATCTTGAAAGCGATAATAAAGTCATAAACCCTAAAGGGTCTGATTTTTTACTGACGTGTCGATTTCAAAGACATAACATTCAACTGAAATTTTATTTACCGTACTCTAATACACAGAATCTTTACAACTGTTCAACAAATATTTCGACAACTTTACTCACGCAGGAAATATTAATGAAAATATAATTTGTTTGTTGTAATGGAAAGGTACTATGTAGTTATAAATTATTATCTGCATATCGATTCGAACAATACAGGTAGCAGATACAGTAAAAAAATAATGATGATGATATTGTCATTGAAATTTCTGAATGAATACAGAAAAAACCTGAACACAATTCAGTATAATTTGATGTATTCGAAACGCATAACATCCATTAGAGAAATTCTATTTTGTTTTCCAATTCCAATCTCGTTTTCATGAAAGAATTGAATTTCTCCCAGAAAATTATCATTTCCTTCTCGTCTTCTCGTATTGTTTCAATTCTTCATAAGTTTCAGTTAAACGAGTACCACATATCTTTCCTATATTTCAACATATCTTCCTTTATAACCTATTATAACTTATTTTGTTATTATTAATAGTTGACCTTTGAATTTTTTCTATGAATAGAGAAATTCAACTTTTTCTGAAATTTTCATATTTTAATGTGTGAAGTTTTCACCTCACAATATTTAATTGATATTTTATCGTTCAATTTTGAATCAATATATGAATCAAAACTACTAATTATTCCAAAAACATGAAAGATATAGATCGCCTTCCTTTGGCTATCCCACATCTTTCAGATATAATTCATATCTTCATACAAAAATATATATTCTAATAACCTAACCTTTGACCTTCTCAGAAACAGACTTCCGCAGAAAAAACAGATAACAATGGATACATTAGATTGAATATCATTTTATATTTTATGTATCTTCTATAAATTGAGCTTTAAAGAGACAAAAGTTCGTATATTCTAAAAATAATTTAGGTAGGAACATTTGCTGAAAATTAAATTTCTTAATTCTTTTTGAATGAAAATTATTTTTTGAAGCAGTATTCGCGAAAAATGATAGATAGATAGTATGATATACATATGTATTCGTTGTCTAGTGAGTGGATCTCAGAATCCCTTCAAGCTAGACAATAAAAATGACACATTGTCGGGCTCTAGTTTTGGGAGAATTAATTTGATAAAAACCGCAAACTCATAAATTCAAATGTTTTCAAGTTATAAGAGAAATTTGAAAAATGACATGAAATGAAAAGTTCTCATAATTTGAGGATTACTAGAGACTTGTTTGAATTGCTTTCCTGAACTAGGTAACACGGTAGAACTGCAAGAAACCAAAAAGTGTATTAGGTAATGGACCAAATTTTCTTCTTATATTCTTCTAAACTATTGGTGGTCTATCAAAAAAAAAATCAGAGAAAAGAAGCGGAAACAAAAAATATATCACCTGTAGATTTGTAATCGAAATATAAACTCAAAATTGAAATAACTATGCCAAATATCAGTTATATATCTTCATACAAAAATATATATTCTAATAAACTAACCCTTGACTTTCTATGAAAAACACTTCCGAAGAAACAAACAAATAATACAATGGATTAAATATTATTTTATGTATTATGTATTTAATTGACAGTATTTCTTGAAAATTATTGTACTAAATTTGGTAAAATAAATCACATTGATTGATTGATTGATCTTGTAGAAATTGGAGCTTTTAGAAGACAAAAATTTGTATATCCTAAAAAATAATTTACATTCGATTAAAAATTAAATTTCTTAATGTTTTTTGAGATTGAAAAATGACTGTACTTCAAGTAAGATGAGTATTTCTCCGAAGACATTAAAGAAAGACACAGGAATCAGGATTTCCCATTTCGCTATAGGAGGAAAGTTCACTGTTTTTTTGCAGGAAGAACAGCAATTAAACCACTAAACACTAAATAACAAAGTACAGCTGTTTCAGTCTGAATGAATGATAGAATTTCTTGGAATATGAAGAAAATAGATTGGCAAAAACAACGAGTAATCTGAATTTTTTACTGTCTATCAAATTGTTGGAAATACTTCTGTCAAATCTGAATGGTAAATGACTTCAACCTCATTTCAAGTGCAATTTGCTTGAAAAAAATAAAAAAGGACTGGCTTGAAGCCAGTTGCCCATTTCTTTTTTCAGCTATTGAGCTGAAAAAAATATTGTAGGAGTCAGATAAGATTAACGTCATATGTTGAATAATCACAACATTTATAGCTTCAAACAATTCTCCAGAAGAAATGAATAATCGCGCAGCATTAAATTAAATGTGTGCTGAAGATTTTCAATCTTTCCTTTTTTTGGTCTGTAAGTACTAAGTATTATACAACATCGACAGCGAATCGAATTGAAATAAATAGATACTTTTCTCGAATACCAGATAACAAATACTTTCTTTTTTCACATAAAATGCAGAAATAGGTAGTTATCATTTGAGATAAGATCCTAAACCCTTAGTAGGAAAATAGATCCTTCACAACTAGACCAATTCCAAAATCAACATTTTTTCAAGTGAGAAAATTTATTTTTATCTGATCATATTCTAATTATAAGCCATCTATAATTGAGATATTTCAGATAATTTTTTCTTGAAAAACTTCGATAGCACAGAACCCGATAGAATAGTCCAATAATTTGAAAATTCGGAATTTAAAAATCAAAAAGAAACCAATTAAACAGCTTGAATTTCGAGTAATTAAAAGTAAATTAAAGACGAGTGGAATCGCACCTGAAATATTTATTATAGAACAAGGCATAGTCTAAACGCAAACAGAAATGATTGATAAAGTACAAGGTGTGGCCAACAATTCAATTCAATTCAACTAACTGAAAATTATATTTCGAAACAGTATTCACGAAAAATGATATGGGATAGATGATATACATGTATGATTAGATGATCTACTCATACATTACTTCATTTAATTGACAGATTACGTATTTGATCTTAATTTCATATACAGGATGTCCCCAAATTGGACTTACAAAGGAAAAAATAAGATATTCCTTGGCTAATTTAAAACAATCCTATAAACATGGGCCTCTAATGTTTTGTTTTTCGATACAGGGTGTTTCTCTTTCACCTTTTTATTGATGATTATACCAGTTTATCTAGTCTTCATCAATCTTCGGTACATATTAGATAAATAAGTACCAAACTTATAATTCACAGCTTACCAATGGAATCTTTATAATATTTGGATCTTCCTGGGATTACTAAAGAAAAGATTGAATTTTCTTCTCGAAACCGGTGTCTGTTACGATAAATCACAATAAACTAAAAAGTGTAGTACTGCAAATTTCTTTTTATATTCTTCTGAACTACCAGTGGACTACCAAAAAAAAATGTTTCACAGGATAGAAGACTGTTCCAGAAAGATATCATCCTGTAGATTTGCATTCAAAATTAGCATATCACATGAATGAATTTTCAATTAGAATATCTATACCAAATTTGAGTTGAATATCTTGTGGAGGGAAGTTGCATTGAGAAAAAACTTGGAAAATCTCCAAACTTCGGAAACAAAGCGTTTGCATGGAAAATTTTTTTCTTAAATTTTCCAAGGAATCTATCATTTTGTTTGTATTTCCATTTCAGGAACACTCTGTAGGTATAACAAAATGATGAGGAATATTTTTAATACAAAACAATTATTTCGTCATATTGTCGCGTTATCAGGTTCATCATAAGGCAATCATGACATAAATTAATTCATAGATTTCAGATTCATTATTTTTATTTAATTTTTAATTACCCTCGCAATGAAAATATTCAGATAAATATCCCATTAACGTAAGTAAATAATAATATGTAATATTGTTCATTAAAGAAAAATATAAGTCCAAGGATCAGTATTGAATTCGAAGTATTCGATTTTAATTTTTAGAAAAATTCTACAATTTCAAACTCAGAATTGGCATAATTGAATAATTTTTATTTAAAAAAAAAAGTGTGGAATTGATTTTTTTTTTTCAGTTTGTTATAAAATTTTTTGAGACTAGTTATCCAAAAATGTACATAAGAATCGATTGTTTACAGTCGGTCAAATCGAATACACTAAATAATACTCAGCATATATGCAACATTTATGGGCGTTATTATTTTGCTTGTTGTTATCTTATTGGATATAAATTAACGGTTTGCGCGTATTAACTATTTATATATTGAGATAAAGCGCATTTTTCTTCAATCAACTATTAATCACTCATAAACTCCTTCAACGAGAATACACCATCAATCGTAAATAAACCTAAGCATACTCACACAATTTCGAATTATCGGAGTGGGCTAAGTCAATTGAAAAAAAATTTTCTGATGATACTTCCAAGTCGCGGGCGCGTTATTGTCGGGTCAGTTAGCAATGGTGCGCGTCGATCACACTAATATCTTCTCGGTTCAACGTGGGCCAACTCACGCAAAAATACGCCGGACGACGCTTCGGGCCCCACTTTAAAAGCAATACCAATAGTACATGCATAAACAACTAACTCCAGGTTCCTATCCTCGAATACTAAGCGTGTTCATAAAATGGAATGAGGCTAATGGCCTAACCAGTTTTTAAAACCGAACTATGTATCTAATATGCCTATCTAAATCACATCTTCCGTATGACATTAAAGGTCGTCGCATACATCTCTAGTTATGCTCATCAACGCCTATGTCTTGTTTTGGTTTGTTATTTTCACTTGACTTTCACTTTGACTTGAAATGAAGTCAAGTTCAAGTCAAGTAGAAGTTCTTCAATGCCTTGTCAAGTTTGGAAAAACTTTTTGGTTCCTCTTCCATCATAGTCTAATGGTGGGTTTATGCACCGATCCTAAGAACTAAGGACTAAGAACTGCGAACTAAGAACTAAACCTAGGAATTCAGTTGCGTTTATGCACTCTCTTGTTAGTACTTAGTTTAGGCATGCACACGTGCTCGAACTACTTTCTATTTGTTCTATACTATGTTTGACATTGATATTGATTGTGAAAAAAATTCATTTAATTTTTTCAGATAAACCTAATACTTTTCATCGATAAACACGAAGAACGGAACATAAAATGATAGAAACTGGTACTCGTTAATATTGAAATTCTATGCGGTGCACGCGCACTTATATATTTTACCTAAGCCCATAGTTCTTAGTTAAAAGTTGGCCAACTTTCTAGTGCTAGTGTAAGTTCTTATGTTACGTGCATAAACGCCCTTTCTTAGCGTTCAATCCTTAGTTCTTATTTATTAGGTTTAGTCTTAGTTCTTAGGAATGGTGCATAAACCCACCATAAGAGTCAGTCGACGGCAGACCACACATATTTCAGGAAAGCCTGAAATTTCCTCAGTGAGTCTGTTGTTTCTACCGATCATTATATGGGAGCCAGCTAAGCGCAGTTGCGGTGGAATCAGCTACCATCAGGAGCGACAGGTGTGAAAATTTTATGAACTAAAAGAGTATAGTCAAACTACCACTCTTAAAGCTATTCAAAAACGAAACGGCAGACGATTAACGTGGTAGTGAAATGGTAACAGAATTTTCAAAATTAAAAAATAATAATTTTTTCAAAAGTATTTTAGGAAACTTGAAATTAATTTAGAAGTTTCAGAAGTTTAAACTTCTGTGGGCAAACCGGTACGTCGGTTCCTTTCGAACTAGCAGACAGATTTCAGTTCAATAACTTTGGCGTCGGATAGATCAACTTTTTCATGAAAAAAGTTCACATGAACATCTATCCCAACAAGCTTCGTTTTAGAGATACAGGGTGTTAATTTTAGGCTTTCCTAAATATGTGTGGTCTGTCCTCCACTGGCTCTTAGACTATCATACTGAAATATCTTGCAGTTCGGTAAAGAAAAGCCTTCTGATACACCGATGTCCTAGCTGTAGAAAGATGCACGACAAACTGGTGACTATTATCGGCTAGCCTTGTTCGTCGATCAAATTGAGCCCCTGGAGGAATCATGGAGGCAATGGCAGCAGAACACCTTCCGTGGTAGTATCTGTAAAAAAGGCATAAGTCTCCAACCTTCCTACGGTAATCGAGACTATGAAGGTTGGCAGTTAACGTTGGATCGTCTATTAGGCGCACTGCTCTTTTTTGAATGGAATCAAGTAGGAGTAACGAGTGCTTAGGAGCTGAACCCCAAGCATGAGAGCAATATTCCATAGCTGGACGCACTTGAGCCTTATAAAGTAATAAAAGCTGCTTTGGAGTATTCTTCATAGTTACTCAATTTCAAAATTATGTATTGCTCATACTGTGAAAAATATTATTCCACACGGCAATTTGCCCACACCTCGCTTGGTAGACCAATGAAATTGAGTTTTTGAGAAGTCGTTTCTATGGAAACGCAATACATGAACAGATACTGTCAACGAAGGCCATTTTGAATTGAATTAGGTATAGTAATATACCTAATTCAAAAATTTGAATAATTCAAGTAATTGAATTATTCAAATTTTTGCAGTTGTAGGAAAAGTATAGTATGCAACATGTGGAGAAAGTCTTTTTCTCGCCTTTCAGGCTCGTGCCACAAACTGCTACACTCGTGACGTGAGGAAAGTTGGACTTTCCCCACTTGTTGCACAATATACTATTCTGTAACCATTAATTGCGGGAATTTCCAAGATCCATTTTCAATACCTCGTATCTACCTAACTTACCTATATTTATCTATACAGGGAACAAGTTCACTTAAAAATATTAGGTATTCAAAAATGTAAAATATTGGAGGAAGCTACTGTGTAGCGAAACAATTGTAATATTTAAAAATTAAAAGTGAAAATAGAATATCTGTCATTTAATTTTTATTAATTTCCATCAAGTGAAAACCGAATCAATCCAATGAATCGAATATTTAGGATATATGGATAAAAAATAATTAATCTATACATATATGTACAAACTATATTTTTGAAGCTCTGATCTTTTCCTATTTATTACTTATCTATCAATTATGACTTCAATAATTGCAATTACCTATATTCTATTTGTTCTTGAATTTTCTACTGATCACAATAAAATGGATTGTTTAACTGTGTCGAATGCCTTCGACGAATCGATGAAGATTGCTATTAATTGTCAACCAATATTTATTATTTTTATATGAGATCAATCAATTGAGTGCGTTCTGCTCATCTATCTTCTCATATGCAATTCCTATTTACCAGCTCATTTCATTCATGAATCACATTCCTTAACGTTCCCTATACTAAAAAATAATAACTCCTCCATGAAATGGTCAACCCACCAACACCAACCATTGTCCATAAATGAAAATTCACATGATCATTATGCATGAATCAATTATGTGTTGAACTCCCTAGTATCAAAATTAACTTGAATAAATATGCATATCCATATTTAACAAGATCTCCACTACACTCCAGAATGGGTAAAGCAGACAACAACAATAAATTATCAACACTTCAGGAAATGACCTCGACAGAGATCTTTTCTCTTCCATCAGTTCATGTTATTCCTACTTATTACTGATAGTATCCCATCTGAACGAATAAGGTTATTCACTTTCAGATGTGTATATCCAAAATGTCATGATCTAACTGTCGTAAGACAAATATGCAGGACAAATCTGGAGACGAATAACCAACATAAGAGATAACAAACAACAATAACTCGCAGTACAAAATCTTTTTCGAACAATACTGCTCTTTTTTTTACACCACAAACAATCACTAAGTATGTCGTGATTTAAACAATCATGGTAAAATCAATGGCCAAGTAAGTCACAAAACTTGGCGATTAAATGTAATAACAATGTAAAAACATTGAAATAATACAGGGTTAGAACTATTTAGAGGGGCACTACAGGGATATCGAGAACCGTTAGAAATACAGGGTGGCTTGAAATACAAAACAGTTGCGTTATTTAGGGATGTGTATGTTGGTGTGAACAGATCTAAAATATCTTCAATGGTTCCCGAGATATCTCATACTCAAATAAAATTAAAATCGAGATTTTCTTTTTTTCTGTATAACTCATTTGTTTCTGGAGATAACTTCACGAAATTTGGTTTGTAGCCATCATCCACTATAAAGTCAGTAAATACAAAAATATCGAGTCTAGCTACCCAAATTTGAACTTCCTTTTTATTTATTTGTTTAAATAGTAGGCTGGTGCCAGAATTGTCGAATAACTTGTTACTTCGTTCAGTTGTTATGTGAAACAGTGAAACCATCACTTAATTTTGTAAAAACCTTAATCCTGTCAGAAGTAACAAGTTATTTGACAATTCTGGCACCAGCCTACTATTTAAACAAATAAATAAAAAAGGAGTTCAAATTTGGGTAGCTAGATTTGATATGTTTGAAGAGTGTGATACATTTTTGAACTCGTAATTTTTTTCTTTATCGCCTCATAAGGAGAATCAATATGGTGTCCATAAGAAAAAAAATTGACTATCGCGTCTCTGAAACAATGGAAAAAAGAAAAAATATGACGACACAATTAGAATCTCTATTTTGGACAATGACTACATAAAGAACTTCGTGAAGTTATCTTCAGAAACAAATGAGTTATACAGAAAGAAAAAATCTCGATTTTTAGTTTTTTCGGGAAATCTCGGGGACCATTGAAGATATTTAATATCTGTTCATACCAACACACTCATCCCTACACAACTTTTTTTAAATGTAAGCCCTCTAAATAGTTGTCACCCTGTATAACGTAATTATGTGATGCCGAATGAGAAAAAAAGAGAGACGATTATGTTATAATGCTTACAAAATTCATAGCAAATAAAGATCAACTACTAGCTACAATACTGAGTAAGTTGGTATCCTGAAATATTCGAGGAAGTCGAAACATAGCTTTTTCTCTATGTAACAAGAGTTGTAAGAATGGAGGTAAATAAAATCCAGCTGAAATTCTTTTCTTCTATCGGTCTTGAAATTCGGAATTTCTTATATTTCATAATTAGCTACAACCAAATAGAAAATATCTTGGGTTCGATACCGTTAGGTATTAGTTTAGTAACTCATCCTTCCTTGCGCACCTCAAAAAAAGTTATCTAAAGAAACAAATGAGCTAAATGACCAACCCTTGACAATTGAACTATGTATTTAATTATGATTGGTAATCGATAATTTTCAAGACTTTTGCTTAGGTTCCAATTATTTTGATAGACTTTCAGCAATACTCCTACAAAAAATGGAGTTTGTTCAATTCTATCTGAATTTCCTGAATCTGGGAATTCAAACCACTTGATTTTGACACCTACCTAATATATAAATATTTTCTATTTATTTCAAGATTTAATTAATTTTGTCTCCACTGTATAATTATAGTCAATTCATATAAAGGCTGTTCCATTCAATAAGAAATCAATTATCGTTTTGGTGAAAACCGTTACCTCTCAAATTCAACTGTTTTCAAGCTATAGGAGAAAATTTCAAAACGGCGTGAAATGAAAAGTACTCATAACTTCTTTATTATTGGTGCTATAGAAATGAAACAAAAATACCCTACCCTACAGGTACTCTTCTCAGTAGAATCCATTGGTGTAATAATTAATTTTTTATTGTCCTTAGTTTTGAAGTTATAATGCAACCTTATGTTTTTTAAATGTAAACCATAACAATTTCTATAACAAATGAAATCGCTTAATTTTTCCCTTTTCAAAAATATTGATTGAAATAATACTCCAAAGATATTAAACAAAAAACTAGAATTATTTGTAACATCGATTTACTCTGTTCAATATATACAATTAAGTAAATGTTTGATGGAATGTTCAAAATAGAAAAGATGGGTAGAAACTATTAAATTTCGTTAGAATTTCAGAGTTAAGAAATCTTGAAATAATTTAAATTTCTACACAATGGAAGAAGTAACGATGTTGATGTTATGTCGTTTCAACTAATTATCCCAAGAATAAACTTTTAGAAACTTTCTGGAAGCATATTCACTGTTCACACTGTTCATTAAATTTTCAAAATCGTCGTTTCAGAGTGTTTCTCTGCAGAATATTTCAAATTCAACCATTTCAATTCATGAAGTTATCGACTATATACTATATTCAGAACCTCATTGTTTGTTAGTGAATTCAGACTGTTCGTTCAATTCGCAGAATAGGAAGTAGGTACAGTACCCATGAACAATGAGAAAATTTATATTCAAAGAGTATCCTTTGAATGATACCTACTTCCACCTTACAGCCATTGTCGTTACCTTGTCTGCTAAATCAATGAAAATATTCCTCTACTGTCCCTCATCGTAAAATACTTACGGAACATGAGTCTAAAGAAATGTCGATCCTAATTCTCTCGTATTTTGATCATACATATTATAATACTTCAATATGGTTTGGCAACTGGCATACTCATAAATTGTGATAACAATTAACGAATAAATAATAATAACAACAATTTCAAGCAATTTTTTAAATTTTGAGCCGGGGACGGACTCAAACGGTCCTAGACCCAATCTTTCAGTGACAAAAAATTCAACCGATTCAAAATTTTTAGTGTAGGTACTCGTGTAGATTTATAATTTGAAGCTTGATGGTGCAGAATTTCATGATGCGCGTGACCCCAGAATTATAGAAACTTCAAGCAGATATGTACTAAATTTTTTATTATTATAATCTGGTAGACAATTCCATAGCATTTATTTATCAAATAGGATTTCCGGCATAAGTCTGCCGCGGCTACAATCCACTTTTTCCAATAAATCCTGGCCGTATGGTGTTAATGGTAGCTTAAATATTGGCTTCCAATGCTCCAAAAGTGCTGGTTTATCAGCATAAACCAATGACTTAACATAGCGCTCATAAAAGTAATCGAGTGTCTTCAAGTCGCTAGAACGAGGAGGCCAGTGAGTAGTTGAGAGGACCACTTTTGGAAATAAAGTTGTCACCATATTGATTTTGCTATAGATTGATGAATAAGCTCGTGGTATGGCAAGTTGTGCCGTTTTGTGGGATGCAAATGTTGTCGTATAGCAGATTAATTTTTGGAAACAAAAAAATCATGGCTCGATAGCGATCCCCATTCACCGTAACCGTAGATCCTTTGTTATTTCGGAAGAAATAACGACTGATGATGCTGCCAGCGTGTAACCCACACCAAAAAGTCAATTTTAATGGATGTAATGGTGATTCGTGTTTGATTTGGGGAGTCTATTTAACTAGAAATGATCTTTATCATTAAACCCACAATTCTTCGGTAAAAATTCTCATCTTCAGCCAGTTTTAAATAAGCCCAATCAGCAGAAATGCGACATAAATGATGTATGACTGTATTTTATAGGCAATATTCTTACATAAAATTTTTCACATAGTCGAAGAACAAAGGCCATCAAGTTGAGAACGGTGATGTATCGACATTTCGGCATCTTATTCAGCACTTTTCGTCTTGTTGATGGTTTTGAATAGAGAAGGGTGAAACTAGTGCGAAAACGGTCAGTAACTGCATGAATTACTTGCTCAATTGGTCTATTTTGTTGACTGTAAAATGGATAAAGTTCTCTATGAACTACGAGAATAGTTTTTTTTAAGTATATTTCCACAATTTGGAAGCTTTGTTCTGATGTTGAACGATTTATGATGAATTACCAAACATTACTGAACAATAATGTCAACATAGCTTGATATTCTCAACAGTCAAACCATCGACAACAATCATCGAAACTTCTCATACAGCTAAAAACCACTAGTTAGTGTAGTAAAATCATTTTTTTCAATAGATGACTTTTGTTATTTCTATCTCGCATTGAAAACGCCCGATTAGGTTCCACTAGATGGCGTTAGAAAGATGAGATTTCGTACTACAAAAACTTTCTTGACAGTTTTGTGATTAGTTGACTCAGTTATGTTTGAGTGCGCGTCAAAGACGTATATCAGCAAAGAAAAAATACGCTATATTTTACAGGTTTTGTTCGATAAAGACGAAAATGCAAGCCAGGCGGCTGAAAATGTGAATAATATTTATGGTCCTGATACTGTAACAGCGCAATTTTGGTTTTGTCGATTCCATTCCGGTTTTTTCGATGTCAAAAATGCACCACGCTGAAGGTCAATTGTCGAAATGGTCGATAAAATCATGGACATTGTTGAGTCCGACCGTCATGTAAGCACTGTTTCGATTGTCCAAGAGCTAAATGTTGCACAAAAAAAAACCGTTTGGATCCATTTGCATAAGGCTGGTCTTTAGAGGAAGCTCGATGTATGGATAGTAGGTACCAAATGAGTTATCGCAAAAAACAACAAAATCGACCCATTTTTGAGGCAGTTGCTGACTGATGAAAAAATGGATCACTAGAATTGACGGCGAGGAAGGTTTGGCTGTGTGTTTGTTGGGATTGGCAAGGAATTTTCTACTATAAGCTGATCCCCTATGGTAAAACTGTTAACTCGGAGCTGTACTGTCTGAAGGAAGCAATCGCCCAGAAGCGGTCAGCTTTGACCAATAGGAGAGGAATTGTGTTCCATCAGGACAACGCCAGGCCACACACATCGATAGTGAGTCGCCAGAAGCTCCAGGGGCTTGTTTGGGAGGTTCTTATATGCATCAAATCAAATCAAATTTATTTCACAAATAGTTACAAAGCCAAAGGTAACAATTAATAGTCAAAAATATATATATATATATACCAAAACATTTGAAACAGAATACAATATAAAAAATGAATACACATGTATTATTATATTCACTACTGAAGTGCATCGGACAGAAACTCCTCAATAGAATAATAGGCCTTCGAAATCATCAAATTTCGGAGGCGTCTCTTGAAACCATCTTGAGTTTTGAAGTCCACAGGAAGATGGTTATATAACTTTATGCCTAAATAGTTAGTGGCTTTTTGTGCATTTTTGATCCTATGATATGGAATACAGAGATCATTTCTATTGCGAGTAGCGTATTGATGGAATTCACCCGTAGTAAAATATTTGTGTTTATTTTAATGAATGTAATTTAGACATGAAAAAATAAACTGGGAATAAAGGGTGAGTATTCTTAATTTTTTGAAATATTCCCTGCAGGAAGTGGTGTTATTAATACCCGCAATTGTTCTTATGGATCTCTTCTGCTTTAGGAAAACCAGATCTGCCTCCGACGCATCGCCCCAGATAATTATTGCATAAGACATACAGCTATGGAATAGAGCGAAATAAGTATTTACCAAAATGTTCTCTTGGGTAATTTTTTTCAGCCTGGAGAGCAGAAATATTGTAGATGATAACTTTTTTACCACCTTTTCTATGTGACAACTGAATTTGAAGTTTTCTTGAATTTCTATTCCAAGAAATTTCGCGCTTGCGACACTCTGTGTAGTTCTCGGCCTCATGTCTATTTCCAATATTTTAGTTTTTTCTAGATTCAAGAGGAGACCGTTGGAATTGAACCAAGACTTAGCTTCTTGAAGAGTTTTATTTGTCTTTGTTCTGAGTGACTCTGAGTTTTTACAGGCGTTCAAGAATGATGTGTCATCCGCATAATTACAAACATTTTCACATGTTATATTGCAGGGTAGATCGTTCATATACAAAATGAAGAGGAGAGGCCCCAAAATAGAACCTTGGGGTACACCCTTGCTGATTTTCATACAAGTTGTTGATTTATTATTGACTAGAACATATTGTTGTCCATCCACCTTATAGTCCAGACTTGGCACTAAGTGATTACTCTCTTGTTGTTACAACTCTTTTGTTTAAGTATGCTACTTAACACAAAAAAATCTAAAATAACATCTTGTCCCATTGCACACTGCTACACGAGAAGCAGGGCGAATGCTCTGAGGGTACCTTTTTGTGGAAAAAATATAGGACTTTCTCGCAGAATATATATTCCGTCGTTGAGCATCACTTATCACATCTGCGTTGTTTTGTTCCTCAGAGTTCATTTGTGCATTGATGTTGTGTTCATTTTCAGCACAATTGTTAGTGAGGTTCCTATTCTGTAGCCTCAGATGGACTTCATTTTTTATGGTGTTAAGTCTCTCATCGGTTACAAGTTTATATCTCAATATGACCCGATATTGGTCTGCTACTCTTTGCTCAGAAACTTGAAGTTCGGGATAGTTTCTGTGGAATTCTGCGAATAATTTTTGCCGGTAGCTTATTTTATCTTCCTCCATATTAGTCACTTCATAATATATGCGCATGATCGTTTCATTTATCGAACTTGTCCATTTCATTCGTCTTCTTGGTAGACCTGCTTGGGTGAGTGCTGGTTGGGGATCCTGCGCAGCACCTTCAGCGGTCGGAGAAACTCGTATGTTATTCTTCTCCTAGAATATTGAGATTGTGGAGGCGTAGCATTTTGTTCGACAGACGCCCGTCTCCTTAGCACTCTGTCACCGATGTCCCGCATACTGTCATGTCCAGCGCTGGCTCCAGACACGCCCTGACGAAACTCAGGCAGCAGCTATAGAGCTGCTGATGGTGAATTTGAGGAATAGGAATATAGATCGTCCGTCCGTTACCCTGGACAGGAACCCTTCGACAGGTTTCAGCTTCCCGGGTCAGGGAGCTCCTGGAATCTGCGGTAGACAGGAGTCGATTCAACTATCCTGATAGGTGAATCGCTAGGGATCCACCTACCGCTACCGGTTTATTGTTATTATTATTATTCCTGTCCATGGGGAACAATTTTGCTGATGAAAAATTCGCTTCAACGGAGGGTTGTGAAAATTGATGGACTCAACTTTTTGCTTCTATGAGAGAGGCATAATAATATGACCTTCAAAATGGCAACAAATAAGCAACATCGGATCATTCTAACTATGGCAATTAAAGCCACATTTTTCATGTAAGAATGATGGATTTCTTCTTACTAAAACGAAGACAACAACTGTGGTCTCTAATAAGTATACTCAGTCAAAAGCTCCTGACCAGTGTCGACGCTTTCAAAAACTGGGGGGCCAAAGTAAATCGAAATAATACAAGAAAATTATAGTTCTGCTGATCTTGTGATTATTTTAGCTCTAGTATGTCAAATTGTAGGGGGGGCAGCAAAATTTAAGGGAGAGGCTGCCCCCCCCTCTAGCGTCGCCAGTGCTCCTGACATCAAGTCAGTACTTTTCCCGAATTTTTCTTTATACTATTATTGGGCAAGAGATAATTCTAGATAATTTTCTGAAATTATTTAATTCTATTGTAATATATGATTTGGTTGGTATACATATTGTAAATTCGATATACATAGGATTCAAGAAATGAAATGAAGTATATTGAAACGACATAATTACATATGAGTTCGTGAAAGCAGTGAGGCAAATGGATAAATAGGAAGCAGTAATAATTTTAATTAATGTTGACTGATAATCGAGCCGTGTACTCGTTTTTTATTATGTCGAGGGTCATTTCATTTGGTGAATGAAATACATTACAATTATTGAATAGGCTACATCGCTTCTGCTTTCACCGTGCTTTCGAGATAATAGAAATATCAAAATATTGTGCTAGTGAGTGTAGAAAGAAATATGCTTCCTCATCTCTAGCTCCGACCAAGGGGCGCTGAGTCTCATTACATAAAAGTGTCTATCATTCATGAAATCATATATCAGAAATATATTCCACACTAATCTATCAAATTTCATAAAATGATTAAAACATTGTTGATGTAGGGCTCTCTCATAGCTTTAGTCCTGTGGTTTTTTTGCTTCGAAATCTTTCAGTAGCATACTGAAGTTCTCCTGCCTCAGTAGTTCTGTGTAATGATCTCTTCTGAATCTGAATTGCTCAGGATCGTTTAGTTAGTTTGTTCTTACAATAATCACCCACACTATTTTTTCAAGTGCTGACAGTAGACTAAGTGACCTGTAGTTTTGGGACAGTTCCCTTTCCCTATATTTCTCAAACCCCATACGTTTTGGAATGTGTAGAATCCAAATTGGTATCCAATAAAAAACACGAGATACGAATTACAAAGACAATACAAATACAAGAAAACAATTAAAAAAAATTTTCTCAGAAACTTATCCACATACAGGGTGACTCACCGGGAAGGCCTATTAGACGTTTGTGGAAAATTAATCATAATTTTGTGCTGAAAATTTGCATGTCTGGGTTTGAGACAATGATCTTTCTAAATCAGATCTCTACAACTTCCAGTAATACCGAACACAGACTACTACTTCCTTATTTCAAATGGCACACCCAGTATATTAATGCATAATTAGATAGCTTTTTTGATGACAGGGTATTTATAAGAAGATCATGAACTTAGACAACTCAAATTCATCAAAACTCAACATTTTCAAATTAACTTTAAAGTATTCATTTTAGGTAACGGGTTTGCTTAAGTAATCCCCCTCTTTTTATACGTAGAATCGACTGAAATAATAAAAAATATAGGTTCATATTTGAAAATCTTGAGTTTTGATGAATTTAAGTTGTCCAAGTTCATGATCTTCTGATAAACACCATGTACATTTTTCGTCCAAATCGCGAACTGGTTTATAGATAATAATACGAATTTGCAGAATCGAAAATGATGAAGGTTTTTTTGAAAAAAACTTTTTCTGCAAGAATATTCAAAAAATGTCAGTCCTCGTCGCCACAATTTTTTTCATAAGAATCCCATTAACTAATGAACCATTGAGTATTTACCCAAGGTATGGCATATATCTGCAATTGTCACGAAAAAGTTATCTAATTATGCAATAATATACTGGGTGTGCCATTTGAAATGAGGAAGGAGTAGTCTGTTTCCGGTATAATCGGAAGTTGTAGAGATCTGAAAATATTTTAGGGAAAAAGATCATTATCTCAAATCCCAACATGCAAATTTTCAGCACAAAATTATGTTTATAGTTTTCCATAAACTCCTAATAGGCCATCGCAGTGAATCACCTTGTATAATCATGAAATTTAGATCAAATATAACTACGATGATATACAAAATTCAAATTTCTTTTATTGCAAAATCCTACCACAAAGTTAAGGAATTATGAGTATTTGAAATTTGAATTCGGATTTCCTAACGAATGACTTCCGGTTCGAATACCACTGCTGGATATTCATTAATAATTTAAATTTTTTTCCAGATAGAGACTAAATAATAAATTTTAGTGCAAAATTTGCTGTGTTTTTGGATTCTATACATTCCAAATTTTAAACTTTAAACTACGCAAATTCCAAAGGTTAATTATTGAATGAACTAAACCACAGTTTCTTATCACCGTGGCATATTGATTCAATGGTGAGAATAGCTTTGTTGGAGCGCACAAAAAACTCATAATAATAATGAATAATTTAGCCTGTTAAAACCATCGCATCTGCGATGGTTTTAATGAGGTTACATTCTCACTCCAGAAGTTTCTCGTCAAAGTATATTTTGCATTGACTTGCAGTCTTGCAATAGCGAGGCGAGGCATTCTGTTTCCAAATCGTCCTCCCCATAGAATGTGCACTCAACAGTTTCTCATAACCATATTCCCATTTGATGCTTCCTGAGGTTGCAATGTTCTGTAAAGATTGCAAGGAAGACAATGAGGTATATTATTTTATCTTTCTTATTGAGATCCCGCTATTTTCGCAAGCATTACAGTATCGAAGAAACTTTTAGGGGGGATCGATCTCTGGAGGATTCCGCGAGAGTATTACTCTTTCAGCTATCTCCTTCCTTCGAATCTCTTTCTAACAGGTGCAAGTGAATTAGTCTCTTCGTTTCCTTGGCTTCTGGAGTGCCCACGATCCAAGATTAAAGATATTTCATTATTCTTTTCTATTTCATTGATTTTTCCTAAGACATCTGTCGTCACTCTCCTAATATACATTTCAAATCGAAGACAAAGGACCTCAGGGCTTTTATAGCAGCTTGACTATCAGAATGGATCACTATTTCATATTTCTGACAGTTTCGTTCGTTTGCGAATGATCACAGAAAGAAACTGTCAGAAAGTTGAGTACATGCACTCAACTTCAGATTGCTAAAGTTAAAAGTTAATTCTAACCCCAAAAATTTCCGTGAAAGGAGAGGAAAGTATCTAATCATTCAAGTACCTCCTATCTTATCCAAAAAGCTATAGGCATTTCGCCATTTCAAAAGGGCCAAAAGTGAAGATTCATTCAAATAGGTTGATTAAATCTTTGATAGTATCTGTTATCTACCTCACTGTTAAGGATATTTTCGTTTTGCCTGAAATAAATATAAATGGTATTGCTGAAAGTGGAGGTAGTATCAAGGTATCAATTATCAGAATTACCCTACAATTCCACTCACGTATACCTAATAATCCCATTTGTGAATACAAAATCGTAGTTTACTATCGGCTAAATAGGAAGGAACAGAAATGCAAGTGGATAAAAAATCAGATGAATTACGTTACCATAACAACGCTAACCTTTTATTGTTCGAAATGGATTCCTCGCATATCCCGTGGTGAAACATTCTTTCAATATTAATAAAAGGAAATAAATAAAAACGCTCGACAATACGTTTCACAATTTATTAATAAAATATATAAAATCTTGTCATCCATGTTTCGGGTTTCATCCCATTCTCAAAACTGAGTTTGTTTTGAGTTTTGAGAATGGGATGTGGAATGAAACCCAAAACATGCATGTCAACAAGATTTTATATATTTTATCAATAAATTGTGAAACGTATTGTCGAGTGTTTTTATTTATTTTCTTTTATTAACTTTTATTTTTCGTATAGGAAGAGTTGTGTGTTTCATCATTTTGACAATTGTGAATCTCAAAAACAGAATTGAATAGCAAATAATATTCCAATAAGTATGTCAAGATTTGGAAATATTTGCGAGACAAAAATAATGAGGACAATTGAAATATCAACTCTAAAAAATACAAAAAAGTAATTCCTTCATTTAGAATCAATTTAACGAATTAAGTAAATAAGGAAACTGAACAGTCATCACAGTGGAAATGGCAGGAATATTGACTTATGAGAATTCAATATGAAGAAACAGAATGAAGAAGATTATAAAGAATATGTGGTGAAAATAATGTGACACACAACAGTGCGAAACTGTTGCGTCATATATTTTGATCAATTGAATGTTACTTTCAACCCTTCATTGATTTGAAATTTAAGAAATTCAGTAATGCACGTAATTATAAGCGACCAAACTTTCAAGGTAATTCAGAAAAAAGGTGAAAGTAGTTCAATAACATCAACTAGAAGTGAAATTGTTAAAATGGTATTAATAAAGGAGGAAAATAGCCCTATATAGCTCTTTAAAAAGAGTTTTTTCATATCGCTGCATATGAATTAGCTTGACGAGGAAGTGAAGCTTTCAATTGTGAAGTACAGGGTGGGCAAATTTTGATGTTTAACCACTACAACTTTTAAACCGGATGAGATAGACAAAATCTGATACCCCATTCTCGGTCTCTTTTTCTGAGAAACTAACAAGGGTAGTATTCATTTTTGGCCACCTTTTTTTTTGGCCATTTTCTATTATTTATATTGATCCGAATCATACGATGTTATATATTTTTTAAATCAGGAAAAATCAAGCTTTCAGAAAATGATACAAAAATCTAGTGTTCCCATTTGAAAAAACATAACTTTGGGTCATAGCTTCGTAATTAAAAACCCTTTTGACGAGCACGCCACTGGATTCTTCGTAAAAAAGTGCCTGAATAATGTTTCAATTTCAGAACTCTATCATCAGTATTAGCGAAGATATAAATGTTTTTCGATATCGCCATTTTTCCAATTTTCGCTTATAACTCGAAAACAAAAGAAGGTGGCCAAAAATGAATACTACCCTTGTTAGTTTCTCAGAAAAAGAGACAGAGAATGGGGTATCAGATTTTGTCTATCTCATCTGGTTTAAAAGTTGTAGTGCTAAAACATCGAAATTTGCCCACCCTGTACACTATATTAAAGAAGAAAAAATCAAATGATGGTGATTTAATTAGTCACATTGAATAAAATATAGTTCTTTTCCAATACATTTAAAGGTAGCCCAAGCAGTGCAACGGCAATTAATGGCTATAAAAATCATAGAAAACCCTTACATATGTCCACCCAACAAGAGCATTGGAGATCATTACAGATCTCACACATCTATAAGGCTACTTACTCTAAGAATTAAGAATAAGAGAACTTTGTTCCTTCCTGGCCATTACGATACTAAGTAGAAAAAAGATTGGGAAAAGGAGTCCACAAACCCAGTTCTTAAAAAAAATACCATCAAATGGTAGACAGATGCTCCCAAAACAACGACGGGGACTGACGCTAGAGTATTCGGGATTGGTTCCAAATGCTCAATATCGTTAGGCCGCTGTCTAAGTGTCTTTCAGGCAGAGATACTTGCAATAGAAAGATGTGTAGAAATTAACGTAGCAATAAACCATCAGGAATGTGATAAAGCAATACATTCTGATAGCCAGGCTGCAATGAAAGCACTGAGCTATTATATCATCGATTCTGAGATTCTGACAATTAGAGGGAATGAAGAGGCCAACACACTTGCCAGAAAAGAAGCACAAACTCCGTTCATCTGCCCGGAACCTTTCTGTGGCGTAGACAAGTGTACCTACAAGAAAGAGTTTTAGGAGAAGGAAAAAATCGAAAGAAAAACACTCTGGCGGAAACTGGATCTTAGCAAAAATACCTATACTACAATACTACACATCCTCACTGGATTCCTCACAGAATATTGTCGAAGAAAATGACGAGTGCAGATTCTGTATTAGGGAGGAGGAAGAAAGTCCGGATCATCTGGTGACGAAATGCTTCGCCATCACTAGCCAACGCAAAATCTTCTTTGGACACAAAACTTGTAGAGGTGAGGAATTAGCCTCCTTGAAGCCATCCCAGATACTGGAGTTCATTAGAACTCTGGAACTGGAAGGCGAGCTGTAGATCACGTTATGGAGAGAATAGCTCTGATGGGAGGCACAATAGACCATTAGGTCGCAGTGGAACGGAACCTCCTTAATTAAATCTTAATCATGATCTCACATATGTCCAGTAACATTGTAGAATATTATCACATAGACCGAACCATATTACAACTGATAAATTAATTAAAAAAATTAATCGAAAAGTTGGTACAAATTTGTTCCTATAGAAGTCAACGAACTCATAAATAGGTAAATTGGACTGAAATCAAATTTCTAATCATTTTCACCGCTCAAGTGCCGGTTCAACAAAGCAAGTACTACAAGACTTGAAGAAAGAATTTTCAAAGACCCCCCGATCTCTATGTCGAAATAATAAGATTTCATAGGCTGAAGGACCCTGAGTCGATGGCCATTTGTTTAACAATAAATAACAGTTATTACTACTGAGATTTCAGAAATCAGATCATGGATATTTTGCTTCATTCTAGAGTAACAGGGTATTTATTGGTCATCTTTTATGAACATTTCACCCTTTTCTTTATTGCGATATCTATCTCAACTTCAAATGAAATTACAGCACTTCATATGGTACCATTGTTAGACAAGAAATGAATGTTTTGAAGTACTGAAAGCATTCAAGGCTGCAGTTTTTCTCAAAATTGAAATTATTCAATTCTTAAAAAAAGGAAATATTCAGAAAAGATGAGAAAAAATGGTTATCTGTCCTCAGGACGTTCTGAATAAAAGCTTATTTTTCATTCATTTTGTTCACTTCTTGTTGTTGTTTGTAAACCTACATATATAACAAAAAACAAAGTAACCGAGGGAGGCATTCGAACAGTTATGTTCCCGAGGAATCAAGCTACAATTAAAAAAAATTGCTAAAATAGGACGAAAGCTTCAAGAAAAAATGAACTACAAACTTCGTTGAGATTTTGTCCGTTACCCGTTAATTTTGACGGTGTGTATATTTTCACGTTCATGCATAACACCCATCCGGCTACCCAAAAATACATGTGAAACTCAAAAACTGCAATCGTTATGCTAGATTAAAATTCCAAATCGATTAGGACATTTAAATCATTACTTTTTCTTACAGAAGAACCGAAAATAGCTGACAACGCAACTCAACTGAAAACGTAGCGAAATTTATTGTTATATTTATAGAAAAATTATCAATAGTAGAAGTTAAGTAAGTATTTATAGATCTAGATAAATTGAAGCTGTTATTATCGAAGAATTTTCTCATTGATTTCAATGAATTTTACCTTCAATTTCCTGCAGAAGCTGATACACTTCAAGGATGCACTGAATGTGAGTTATTTAATGTGAATGGGAATCTCATAATGATTACAGCAATTAAGGAAGTAAAACTTCCTACTTCCCTGTTGACAATTATTTTCAGATGAAACACATAATAATATAAAACATATATTTATCAGAATAATTATTGACAAAACGGTAATCAATTAATAATCCTAAGCCAGAGACGAATTTCCTTCTCGATTAGATATGAGCTTTCCTCATTGTTCCTAATCAAAAAGCTGAAATTTTCCGGAACTCTGCAATCAACTATTTCTTTCACTAACTAATGAACAGCGAAAATGGGTCCTTAAAGATCATAATCGAAAAAACTGTCAACAACTACTTTACATAAACCTTGGCGTGCTTTCAAGATTTTGGTGGAGGGTTGATTTCAAAGTAGGTACACAATATATTGAATGGTTTCCATGTCACACTAGTAAAATTATTTCTGATCACCAAATAGAATTCTTTTTTCAAATGTAGACTATGAAGTCGTATCTGCTTCGTCTTAACATATCTTCAGATTCAGATCACTCTCATCTTACGGCACAGTGCAAAGTGCAGTGAATGAATTGAGTAGGTACAGAACAGATGTCCCAAATTCGATGCTCACTGACGGCATCTCGAAAACTATAAGGCCCAGTTTCACCAAATGCTTTAATCTTGACTTGGCTCTTAAGTGAGGCCTCAGATCACGATTAATGTAATGTAGCGTTTCACCACATTCCAAAGCGCCATTTAATCGACCAATCGCGATTTAGCACTAATCGGCCATTTTTGGAGGATTACAACCTTTCAAGTTGAGATTAATAATTATTTATCAGTATGTCTATGTAATTATTTTTCCGGAAATTTCTAATTTTTGGGTCAATTTTATCAAAGGATGACTATATGTATAGGCTCAATATTTCCCATTTAAAATACACGTAAACTTTGTTTTTGTGTTTTATGAAATTTATTGCAAAGAATAATTTATTGATATGTTTGATTGAAATATTATTTAAGAAGCAGTTAAACTTGTTAATAAAAATAAATAAGTTAATAAAATTACTTATATAGTTTTTTTTCCAGAATGTGTGGTTTTGTGAAATGGGATAATTTCTTTTTAACTTCTGCAAGTTTCCGATATTTCGAAGCACATCACTCGACATTTTCGGCAAAAATTAACTTTGTTTTTTGTTTACAAGATGACAAATGTTTTGAAATGTTATGAGTTATGAATGAATGACACCTGACACCTAGCGCCAATGGTGGCCATCACTGCTAATACGATACAGAACACTATTATAACTCTTTGTTCACAACGTTGCCAAATGGTCAGACTATTTAATCGCGATTTGGTTAATCGCGATCATCTTCGGACGGGTTGATGCATGATGAAACAGAAAACACTGTTAAGCCTGCTTTAGTAACAAGCGGAGTTTAATCAATCTGGGATCAAGTGCTGTTTGGTGAAACTGGGCCTAAGACTTACAGATAAAATCTTGAAGAACCCGATCTCTATTTTCGAAATAATAAGATATCAGAAAGAAGATTATAGATCTCTTGATTCGTTCTCGAGTTATCTACAGGGCGTTTCTGAAAAATTACTGTTTCAAATATTTCCCTATATATCGCTATTTATATCTTGGTTTCTGTGAAGTCCGATCTGCTTCGTCTTGCACTCTAACATATCTTCAGATTCAGATTACCTTTATCTTACGGCATAATCAAACGGTGAAATTTCCAAATAAGCATTAGAAAAGATATAAAGTGTCCTATGATTCGAGTAGTACAGTGTATTCAAAAGCATTCGGGATGAAGTAAAAGATAAGCTCCGCTCTGGCTGGCCATCAACACCTTAAACTGCATGAATTGAGTAGAGGTGTCCCAAATTCGATGCTCACTGACGGCATCTCGAAAACTACAAATCTTGAAAAACCCGATTTCTTTTTTCGAAATAATAAGATATCAGAAAGCAGATTATATATATCTCGATTTATTCTCGAGATATCTACAGGGCGTTTCTAAAAAATGACTTTCAAATATTTCTCTTTATCTTGGTTTCTGTTCGAGATATTCGAAAAATTGTAAAACATTATTTTTGTTATTATTATGGTTTATATGATACTCATAACATATCATAAAAATTAATTACCGTTTTAGAGATATGGGGGAGAGTTGTTTTTTTTTTAATGGGACACCCTATATTTGTCAACGCAATTTTTTAGCCCCAGATTTGTCGAAAAGCATCCCGTTACCGCTTTTTCCAAAGTGTCATCCGTTTTAAAGATATTGAGTTTTTTGACTTTTTTCAATTATTTCGTGATTTGAATCATTTAATGTCTATTGAAAATGTAATCAAGTTATATATAGGGTGCCGTATTAAAAAAACCCAAACCATCCTCTCTATCTCTAAAACGGTAATTACGGTAAGACTTTTTTCCTAGAATCATCCAAGGAACTTCTCATTTTCCTTTGTATATCCAATTTAGGGACACCTGTATGTACTAGTAAGGAACATTATCAACTACTATGACATGATCGTTGCATAAAATTACCTTTTAGCGCATAAAAGTGTAAACTAGTAATAATATTTATAAAATTGAAAATCTAGTGGAAATTATATTGGTTAATCACACCTAGCGACTTTCAGATTCCATCAAAAATCTTTTTTTCAGTAGTATGACGGTCCTTAGAATGAGAAATCATTTACTTCAGAACTCGACGTATCATTAGACTTTGAAAGTAACTGGAGAAATAGAGTTAATCGCAAAATCTTCCATTTTTTTCAACATATTCCTCACTATTTTGCAAAAAGTCATTGTCGAAATCATTAAAAACCTCTCTCGTTTTCTAGAGACGATCCGCTAAATATCGAGGTTTATTTGAAAGTACTTTTAGGCAATACATTCCCTGGTCCAAAATGAATTGCTGAAAACTTGAACAACCCAAATATCCCTATATATATGACTTAATAAACCACAGTGGAGACAAGCGTGGACATATTTAGGCCAAGCCTAAATATGGCGGTTTTTGGTCTCCGTTCGCCATTTTTAGGCTGAATTTGAACGAATTGTCCCCACTGTGTTTTGTTGAGTCACTGTTGTCATAATTATAGTGACTTAATTGAACAAAGTGGTGACAACTCGTTCAAACTGAGCCTAAAAATGGCGAATGGGGAAATAGAATCATAGAACTTAAGAATACAATTGACTGAACTGAACTGACACACGTCAAAATCAAAATTATTGGGCCTAAGATGCATAGAATACCTGGTGTGTTTACTGATTCGATTTTGTTTCAGACTTTTTGGGAGACCCACCTGTTGCTTTGGTGGTCTGCTTCACCAGAGTTCTGTAAGGGGGCGCTCTTCAAAAAATTTCGAATTCCCGCTATCTGCCAGGTGCCGTTTAAAAAGGAAATACTGATTTTAGATACTGCAAACATTCACAATAAATTACAAAATCAAAATTATTGGATCTGATAGTTTTTGATTGTATATAGAACGAATCAATTCAACTGAAGAATACTACAGTCACTAAATAAAATGGGCCTTACATTTTGAATAAATCCCAAAAATCAGGTAAATAGAAAATATAAACGAAAAGCCGCCATATTTAGGCTCAGTCAATCAAAAACGAGACCACGCTTATCGCCACTGACCACTGTGGTTAATTGAGTCGCTGTAGTCATAATTTGTTAATAGCGCAATCTACAGTTGACTCAACGAAACTTAACTAATATTGTCAAAATTGGCAAATGAATTCTAATTAGTGCATACACCAGGTTTTTAGACATCTAGTGAAATCTCAGGTCTTCTTGAATTATGACATGTGACAAGTGACACGTATTAAGTGCTTTTTCAAATTCTGTCATTGTCATTAGCATATAGATATTAGTATTGTCAATATTTATTTCCACATAATTGCTGTTGTCAAGAGAAGAAAAGCAAATTAATTAATTCTTCAAAAACATTTCAGTGCAGAATTTAGAAAAAATGGTATATATTGCTAGAGGTAATTGTTTTTGGTTATAGTTTATTAAATTTCTCAGTTGAATTAACCCATCTGATTCATTGTTCTTCCACAGTGCCAATTTTAATAAGAATCCTTATATTTCAGATGGAACCGTTTGTGAAAACCCCCCTTGGGGCATCGATAGAATAGGTCAATTATTTTCTGGACTTATCAATTTTGTTGTCCTTTTGTGAGTATCTACACAATCCTTGAATTGACTCTCAATTATTTGTGCAAATAATCATATTGTATCCATCAATATATTAAAATTTTAGCTAAAAACAACTTAGGAATGATTCATGCAATAAATGCAATCTTTTATTGGTTCCTACTTTATGTCATGAGGTAGAGTCTAACTTCAGCCCTATATAAAGAGGGATGTATTTGAAGTATGAAAATAGCAAAAGTTGAAAATCACCCCCTAATAGCTGGATTAAATCCAGTTGTGGTATCTTTGGTTTGATCAAAAAGTAGAATGGTGTTTCAAAATTACATCACTCTATCTACTACTCATAATCAAAAAACCCATCAAAACCTATAAATATTATGAAAATATAGCTTACCATAAATTAGTCTCACAGACTCCACCTTGCCAGATACCAGTTCACAGATTAAAATTTAGTTCATTCCTAAACAACAATTATTTATGTGTAATTTACAGTTTTCAAACACTAGTTGGATTAGACACTTCACAAAAATCTACACAAAAATCTGGAGGTAGTTCATTCAGAAGTGGCGGAGGAGGAGGTGGTGGTGGTGGAGGAGGTAGACCATTTGGGTATGTATATAACTCTTACGTTTTCCTAAGTGTGATATAATGACTTGAAAAATTTTCATCATAATTTAATTTTAAATTTTTACAGACCTGGCGGTGGTGGTGGAAGTGGACCAAAAAAATTCATGACTCTGAGAGATGTTAATCCCCCAACAGTTGGAGGTTGTCCTGGAGGTGCATGCGGTAGATGAAATTATACTGCATTCATTAAAATTTATTTCTGGAAATTGTTTTTATAATATTATATGTAATATATGGTGTTAGCAATTAATTGCATTGAATATCATTATTCCAATTTTGAGTTTATTATCTAAATAATCTGTTACCTATAATTTCGAATTATATATTTATCAAGTTATATATGTGAATAAAAAAAATTTTTGAATCTTTATTCCATTTTATTTCAAGCTATTTTTTCTTAGTATATAAAAACTAGAGATTATGAATTAATAGACTCATGATAGGTTTCACTCCCATCGCTTGATCAACTTCTTTGTACAATGGAATCTTAGGTGGTTCTAAATAGGAAGTGAAATTATATATAGAAATTATTTTTTGGTGATAATCAATACAATATGAGTTTTGTTAGAATCTTTCTGAAGCATTGGTTATTTTTTTTATTGAATTGACTTCTATTTGATTCTCAAATTGGAAAATGATTCTATTTCTTAAAAGAGGTTACCCAGCTACATCTAACTTTTTTCACTCTATCCGAGATATCTTAGTGTGATATTGGACAGCAAATGATTGTGGAACAAACACATTGAAACTCGAAAGTAGAAGCACAGATTACTAGTCTGTGGTAGAAGGCCTATGTAGGACTATACGGAGAGTCCTGGGTATAGATGGAGCTTCAGACCACACTTTATACCTTAGAACATTAATAATATCTATATTCTAAGCTTTATACACCGCATGTGTTGGTGAGGCATAACCTAAGGCTGGTTTTAGAGTCACGCTGACCGTCGGCGCTGACAGGCCAATATGTATGATTACTTATGAAGCGTTTTAGAATAACGCCGACGGCTCAGCGCTGAGGAATCGCGTCGGCGCCGCTGACCACGACGCGCTACAGAGCTCAGGGAATTTTACTGTGTTACCCTATGTCCTACGTGAGCGACTAATGTTACGACGCGAGCGACGCCAATTTTATGTACTACGCGAGCGATGTGAGCAGCGCGACTTTTTTTGTCCTACGTTGAAATCTACAAACGCGACACGACGCGACATAAATATGGTTGGGTTGGGTTGGGATTGTGCATTGCGGAAGATCAGTCCGTTGTCATACGCTTGTAGAGAAACAGTTATAATGAGGTGGTCAAGAAAACGTAAATTATTCATATGTGAAAATGTGGCTTCAAAAATGCTAATTGTAAGACGCAGAAAAATGGGAAGAAAGAGAAATCCAACAAATTAAATTTTTTTGGAACGAATGAATTTTGGAGAGTTTCACCACTTATATAAACAATTAAGGACTTCTCCAAATTTATTCCACAGTTATTGTAGATTGCTTCCTACAACATTTGACTATATAGAAAAAACCAAAAAAAAAAATCTAAGAAATACGTAAACCATTACTGAATTGAAATATTTTTTTTTAATCTGCATGGATACCTACGTATTACATATAAATAAGGTTTATTTATTATTACTCAATGATATATTAACCTCAACTATATTTATTTCCTTCAAATGGATATTTCTTCAGCATTAGTAATATAAGTTATGCGTAAATAAATGAAGTGGAATAATAAATGATGATTATTGATGGGATTTCAAATAAATTATTTATTTCCATGAAACTAATATTTGTTTGACCATAGATCCAATAAATTATTCATTAACTATAATGCATTTTCGATAATATCAAATGAACACTCCTCTCAGTGTATATAATACTATAGTTAATTTGTCAATCATCAGTTCATCGGCAATTCTACTCCATTCTCTATCCACCAACAGTCGATTATGATATCTTTTATCAGTCTTGTCCCAGAGTATACTGGAATTTCTAACAGCCAGTATTAAAACTTCGTTTAAATCATTCATTGTAGAGCGGTCGAAGCAAACGTGCCTGCATCAACAAGAACTACTGAAGTTCGCGCGTATTCCGCTTGGAAATATCAAACAATTTGATCGCCGACAGAGCGCGAAATTCGGCTGAAACAGTTTTACGACCGATACGACTGCACGTAGGACAGCGCTATTATATTCCAATGTTTGATATATCGCGTTTGGTCGCGTCGCGCTAATCGCTCGCAATGATTCGCTCACGTAGGACACAGCGTTACGTAAAACGCACGCGCTGACGGGGACAGTCAACGCAACAATGAATCGCGATATTGATACTGGTCGTGTGATTGAATTTGTGGTTGGGCATGACTGTACCTCACGACGTTCAGCGTGACTCTGAAACGAGTTGCTAGTTGCTACGCGCTGAGAGCTACGCGCGTAGGCTTCAGCGCTGACGGTCAGTGTGACTCTAAAACCAGCCTAACCTAAGCATATCTGACATGGTGGACTTCTATGGAGAGTCTGCATTACAGGCGCTCTGGGATTTACCCCCATGGCAGCGATAGATTGCCCTGTATTCCTCCTGTACACATTGTTGTCAAGGAGGTGGCTATGAAAACTGCACTTAGAGTCTGGGAACAGAGACAATTGCGTAATAGCTGACTATTCAAGGCGCATGCGGGTGGAACATACTAATGTATCCCTTCTACGTAGACCGTGCGGCACTAGATTTTGCTTCGGGGAACCCTATAAGGTAATGGTCCAATGATCTACCCAAACTGGTTTCTTGAACCTGTAGGCTCCACTTGGTTCACCGATGACTATGTGCATCCAAAGGGACTGGTGACGGGATTGTATAGTCTTGTTTTAGTCCTTCCATTCTTCTAGGGAAGGACTGTTCAATAGTGCAGGCAGAACTGTATGCCACTCTTGTCTGCACGCTGAAGAATAGAATATATACATGAATTGAAATAGCTCTTCGATGTTAAGGTCAGCTCCTACCTATAGTAGAATAATACAGGAATGTTGTGCGTGAACCGGGCTCTAGATCTTATCCTCGAAATAAGAGGATAAATGTGGTATAATATTCCACTTTTGCGCCCTTGCTCTGGTGAAACAGAGGCTATAATTTTGCCTTAATGTCTGTAATTGCTCAATTACAGAAGTTTCGAATGATTGGGTTGTAGAGACTCTGTCTGCCTGAGAGGTGGCGTTATGGACGTTGCGTCACGTCACTCTACTACGGCTCTAGCAGCTCGCCGCGTTGCAGCAGAGTCACCTCTTCATTCTTAATATTAGATGAATATCGAACTGCGTTTTGAAAAAATCAAGAAAATGATTATAAGGTTTTCAGTTCAATGAAGAATCATAATGATACTACTCTTAATTTATTTATTCCTAGCTTTTGGCTCGATTTTGAGCTTTCTTCAGGGAAACTGAAGAAGACACAAAATTGAACCGAAAGCTAGGAATGAAGAATTATATTATAACCCCTAATTGAACTAAAACCTTATAATCATTTTCTTGATTGAAACTATGCTTAATATGTTATTTCAAAAGATATTGAGTACATTATTTCAATAATTCTCGAGATGCTCGAGAGTGACGTAGCTGCGCGTAACGAACGAACGAAAGTAGCATATACCATGTGCAAGCAAATGTATTGTGGGCTCGAGAACGTCTCGCCAAAGAATTTAGCTCGCTGATGAATCATATTCGAGATCAAATTGATTATGTCCAGCCGCCGTGCACAAGACTCTTGAATGGAGTGTAAAGTAGTGCGTTTAATATGGTTCCAGAGTATGCCCATATGAAATTTTGTTTTCTCAATAATTGAAAAACTCTACCAACGATTTTGGTACTACAATCTTGTCCTTCGCTTCCGGGAATTTCCAATTTACTGTATATAAAATGAAAATGAAAATAATTCATAATCGAACAGTTTTTGGTTCTAATAATAACAGAAGAAATACAAAGTGAACCGAAATAAGGTACTTTAACTTTCCAAAGTCGGAAGTTTCCTATCAGTGGGTGATAGCTTTTAGAAGAGACGACAATATTCATTTGAAAGATGGTAAACATAATAACGATTAATTTTCATTTATGCAAAGATTCATTTTTAAACATATTTCAGCTTGCATTTGAAGGGTACAGGTGATAAACCGGCTAGTATGTCATTTGCGAGAAAGAAAACATTTCGACAAATCAACTGGCATTCATATCTGATGGATATTCCGAATGCATCTGAATGTTCAAACAACGATAATGAGAATGATCAAACAATAAACGAATTAAATGTTTTTTTTGTTGAATTATCCGTTTGTGTTGCTGTGTGCCTTCAATACTCTGTTGCGTTGATTTTCTGATTTTCCGTTTGTATTGCTGCATTTTGTTCCACTTGTACAATTTAGCTTTGCTTTCCGATTATCACAACACTACTCGTCGGAACCTTTTGCTATTTTCATTATCCGGCTCGAAGGACCAATACCAATACTCATATTTAGTTTTTCTGCGGCTTTTTTGAATTAATTCACGAGGAGTTGTAGGTGGTATTTATTTTCTGCTATAAGGACAGCGCCATCTGCTTAGCACATACCTAATCTTTAAAGAACAATTTCCCATCTTATAGGCTGCCCGGATTTTTATGTTTCTTTCAATATCTCGGTCAATTAATAGTTTAAAAGCACTGGACTCAGGCTGTCACCATCTCGTTTCACACAGTATGTTTTTCCTCGGTCCGCAGGCAGCGTTTCCTGTCCAACCGCGTGTTTGACACTTGGAACCCTTTGCCCGTTTGCTGGGCCATAGTGTACTATAGTTATACCACCTTGTACTTTTTTTATGCTTAAATTTTTGTATTTTTTTTTGTGAGTTTATAGCTTTCGCCTCAACTCTTGTAAATTTAATGATAATAATAATGTATCCCTGTTGTGTTATCGATGTTAATATTATTTTTAAATATTGTTTACATTTTCTTACATTATCGGGAAGCAAGAATGTCTCAGATTCTTATTATGTCAAAAACCTTCATTAAGTAGAGGAAGCATGTGAACTTGGGTTGATTAAACTCAATTAATTTCTCTATCAATTTCAATGTAGTGACTCTGTTTTCCTGAGAGGTGGCGTTATGGGTGTCTCGCCACTCTCCCAGTGGGTTTATGAGGGCCACCGCGTTGCGGCAGAGACACCTCTCCACGATGGAGTGAAGAGTCCACCTCCACCAGCGATCTCGGGACGAAACACCGCAATCCCTAGAGAGAGGACGCACCTACGTAAATTTGGCCCGAGAAAGATTTTGAATTGCATCCACCGTTCACCTGAATACTTGTTGTTCCTCGGAAATGTTCACTTGATTGGAGATTTTATTAGCCAATATCTTAGTGAATAATTTGTGAGTGGAGTCTGTAGAGCTATATTTCTATAGTTATCGTGTTCCTTCTTGAATATTGGTATTGGTATACTGCTCTTCCAATCTTCCATTCAAGGAGTATTTCCAGAGATATGGAGCTCTCCATATCTGATATGGAGCACTCTGGACTGGACAGGACTGGACTTCACAGATTTAGCATATCTATGATCTTAGAATATAAACTTCTATGATCTTTGTTCTAACCTTAACCTTTCAAATTTAATTTAGCAGGCGTGCTTAATAACAAGAATATCTTAAGTTTTTCTACTTTCAAAAAACAATGGAGAATATTCTAGAAAAACTTCTAGTGTCCGATAGCAAATCTGTGCAGGAAGTGAGTTATCTAATTCAATGAAACTATTAATTCAATACCTCAATGTCTTCGTGTTTTGTTTTTTAATAGGGTACCGCTGAATTGAAGAAAGCTTTCTTAGACCCCAAATGTATAATTGCATTATGTGACATATTGGTCAGCAGTCAAAGAGCAGACATTCGTCATATTACAGTTGTTCTACTGAGAAGAAAATTTTCGAAAAAACGAATATGGGCTAAGCTACCTCCTGATATGAAATCACTGTACGATATCTCAAATCGCTCTACTTTTGATTTTAATTTAATGACATTTTAGAATAAAACAGGGAATGATATCAGCTCTAATGAATGAAGCAGATCTATCTGTAAAAACTGGTATTGCTCAGCTGTTGGGTCAATTAGGAAAATACGAACTTGCTGACAACTCTTGGCCAGAATTCCTACAATTTATTTTTACTTTATGCAGCAGCGATAATTTATCAGATAGAGAAGTAAGTTTTTTTATCTTCATTTGTTTTAATCATTTTATACCAATACATATTATTGATACTGTAAATAATTTATTTACTTTACAGCTTGGAATGTATACCCTTTCGATAACAACAGAGATTTCCCATGGTTCATATATCAAGCATTTCGATTCATTAGCTGCATTATTTTCAAATACTTTAAATTCAATTGAGGAATTCTCTTCAAACTTAGCTTATAATACCCTTAAAACAATGAAGCATCTTGTACCTACAATTTCTGGTCATCAGCAAGTAAGTATATTTACATGTTATTAAAAAAAAGTGATATTATCCAAAGCAAATAAAATCGAAAAATAAGTAAGGTAAACATGTAGAATAAACATATGACCTTGAGACTTTCGAAAGACATCCAATTTTCTACATCAAATTGGCAGCTATGTTGCTAGTTTGAAAATAGCATTCATTTATTTGTTATTTTTTTTTATTATTATGGTAGGTTTATGTTAAGCAGAGGGCTGTTTGATGATGATATATTACTATCATTCAATTTGGAGCTCCTAGTTTTCAATAAACTTCTTAAAAAACAAACATTTATTTGAATATTTTAATCACTTTGTTCGTAGAACTTACAAGGGAAAGAACTAAGCAAAGAAATCCTTCACCTCTGCTAACAAGTGCTCCATTAAATTAAAAAAAAAAGGTCCAAATTATATAGGTGAATCAATTATCATGTTGATATGCAATGTATTTTGTAACCACTCCATTTAAAGTTCTGTCAATGGCCAATGCATTTCCATAAACATCTTGGCTGCAGGATGAATTTTTTTGTAACATTAACAGTCGTATTATGAATCAGAATAAATATTTAGAGATAAACATATTATTATAACTGTCAGGGGCGGGAATTAGTGTGAAAACTTCTTACTTTACTTTAATTACCTGATTAATTTTTTGATGTGGCAAGGTACCTGACATTTTGACGTATGGGATTCAAGGTCATATACCTATTCTAAATGTTTACCATAAGTAGATGAAGAGGTTTCATTATATAAATTTATACTTCAGTGAAAATTCACTGAAGTATTTATGATTGAATATAAATATAGTTGAAATTATGTGACATAAGTTATCTCAACTTTCTAGTAAAATTTGGTAATCTTGCAGAATCTACAAGTGGATCTACATAGAATTCATTTATTTATTGGTCCTGTGTACTATCATTCATTCTTTGCAATTTTTTCAGATGATTAATGTTTATCATGAACTACTACCACGTATGTTAGAGATTATGAAAGCATTTGCTTTTATTGATGAGCAAAAGGGTACAGATGCTTTAGGAATATTAGAGGAATTGATTGATGATGCAGTGGTAGTGGTTGTGCCACACATAAGGAGTGTTATTGAGATGTGCCTTAGACTTTCTTGCAATAGTGCTGTGCCTCAAGGTATACAGGTTAAAGCTATATGTATTGTGGGATGGCTGGTTAAAGCCAAAGGAAAGGTAATGTACTGATAATATTTATTGAAAATTTCAAATCATATATTCAGCAGCACAATAAATATCTGTACTTGCTAATTATCAAACATTAACTTGAAGCTTGTTATTATCAAATCAAAATGCCAAGACATTACATATAGTCACTCCAAATCCTGACCAATAAATGGATATAGGAGTAGTCAAAATTAGCAGAAGGTGAAAAAACTGGTTGTTCAGTTTGTTTCACAAAAATCATCCTAAAGTCAAGTGTTGTTTTAAAATGTAAAAACAAAAGTCAAGATAGAAAATATTGAACATTTGAAAATTGTTCAATGTTTTCTATCTTGACTTTTGTTTTTACGGTTTAAAACAACACTTGACTTTAGGATGATTTTTGTGCAACAAACTGAACAACCAGCCTCAAAAGTTCAAGAGATAGTCTTCACTCCACACTTTGCGCAAAATGTTAAGGGAATTATAATTTTATTGATTACAATCTAGGCTTATATGTATAGTAATTTGAATGATAACAATATTGGCACTCAATTTTACGTCATCCAACGTAGCTGCTCTAGTTTCAGTTGGTCCTTTCACGGCATGTCACAGACTAGGTCAGGTTTTGTTTGTGCAGAAGTTGAAATACGAATTTGAACAAGCTTATTAGCCTTTGATTGCGTCAATACTTTTCTCATTTTTAAAATACAACATAAACATTATTTTCTTCACAAACTATAATGATTAAGAAAAATGTTATAGGTCCTGGTCAAACAACAATTGGTGAAACCTATTCTCGACGTTTTAATGGATCTAATGTCTTCTGTACCAGGTGATGAAAACGAAGAATATTTTGCTGGAGATTCTGACCAATTAACACCAGTTACTGTAGCAACGCAGACCTTAGATTTGATAGCACTGAATATACCAGCAGATAAAGTAGTTTATTATATACTAGAAAAGATTGAACCAGATATTCAAGGCACAAATGCTTATCGTAAGAAAGCCGCATATCTGTGTTTGGCTGTTTTAGCTGAGGGATGCTCTGAGTGTATTAGAAATAAATATTTGGAAGCTTTCATTAATTGTGTCTGTGATGCAATAAAAGATAACAATACCATAGTGAAAAATGCAGCGTTTTTTGCACTGGGTCAGTTTTCAGAACATTTACAGGTATGTAAAAAAGAAATCTGAGTTGATTTTTTATTTATTTCCTCTATAATATAATAATATCTGATTGATGCATCCGTACACTGAGTATAGTATACCTTTTTTTTTTATTTAGCCTTTACCTCCATTCATTATGCACTATACGATCTACACATTCTTTATAATTAGAGTTATTTATTGGATTGTAAGAATTCATTTTGAATTTTTGATGCAAAAAAATTTCAACTCCACTTTTAGTTTGTGCATTGAAAATGTTGGCCATAACCCAGAAATGTAGCTTAATTTACTATTTTGTCTAGTTTTTTCATCCATCAAAACGAGAAAATTTGTTTTCATGAAAATTTTGATATAGTACCAATTTTTTCATTTTAAAGTAAAGATCTTGAAAGGAAAATGTTGGTGATAAGAATTATTATTTTCTATAGTATGTTGAAGTTCAATTTACAGGGTAAGGACAATTGAAATGAATTTCGACTGAACCAACGTTCGTCTATATATTTAGACTATCAACTCAAGTTGAAGAAAAATTAATATGCTGAACTCAGAATAAAAAGATCTTCCAAATGAGGTATCACTAACCCCATCTTCCCTATTCGAAATTTAGGGGTTAGGGTTGTAACACTAAGGGCTGAAGCGATGTGAATTTGAACTGAAAAGTTATCCCCTCAAATCAAAAATCGACGTGTCCGAGCATTTTTTCGAAATTAATCCATTCCACTGTTATTTCATCTATTTTGTTTTCAAAAACCCACCCTGTATTTATGCCATTTTCAGTAACTTTTTGTTTCTGAAGGCGACATTATTGTAAACGTGTGTTAAGATTCCGCACATAAGACTAATTATGTACAAGTGCATCCCATTTTGGGTGAGACGGCCAGGTTTCTCGCTTGTTTTTTAAGATAGAGCCTTGCGGTTTTCACGTTCCTGTCCTACTTTTTCGTGAAACTCAAGTTGGTCTAATAAGATTCTGCATAACTGTTTCCGTTCAAAAGATACAGGGTGATTTTGGAAATTGATACTTTTCGGACCCCTCCTTTATCTCCGAAGTTATTAGAAATAATGCTGAGGTAAAAACTACGTCTGAATCAGAATTCTGCGTAGAATCCAGTGGCGTACTCAATTTTTTTTTTCGGGGTATGGTTTTGAAGATTCAACACAAACCTATATTTTTTTTAATGGAACACCCTATATATCATTACTTCGTTGAATTCGTTATTTTTTTCCCTTCAAAATGATATATGATACTATGTAGGTAGGATGTTCAGAAATGTTAAAAAAACACTAAAACGTCAAATAATGATGATTTTTTGTAAATGGGCCATAAATTTTCTATGTTCCAATAAGAGGATTATTACTTTCGATTTTTAAAAGTAGTAGGTCATTGATGACACAAACATCCTTGTTGTTATTATGGCTACTATGCATTTGGGAGCATTGTTTTATCAAGTAGGCATTGGAGGGAAAAAACCAATCTGATCTAGCTGTCATCGCTATATATTATTGACTCTTTTTTTCTATGGGAAATCCATTGCCCATTAACAAAAAATCATCATTATTTGATGTTTTAGTGTTTTTTTAACATTTCTGAACAACCTACCTACATAGTGTCATATATCATTTTGAAGGGAAAAAAATAACGAATTCAACGAAGTAATGATACACATGGTGTTCCATTAAAAAAAACATAAGTTTGTGTTGAATCTTCAAAACCATACCCCGAAAAAAAATATTGAGTACGCCACTGGATTCTACGCAGAATTCTGATTCAGACGTAGTTTTTACCTCAGCATTATTAATAACTTCGGAGATAAAGGAGGGGTCCGAAAAGTATCAATTTCCAAAATCACCTTGTATCTTTTGAACGGAAACAGTTATGCAGAATCTGATTAGACCAACTTGAGTTTCACGAAAAAGTAGGACAGGAACGTGAAAACCTCAAGGCTCTATCTTAAATAACAAGTGAGAAACCTGGCTGTCTCACCCAAAATGGAATGGAGCAGGTACTTCAATTCTTGCATAGCAGCATATTATTGAATGATTACCTGTCCTCCTTCCATGAAAATTTTTCCAGTTTAAATCAAAATGATCTCCTTCCTTGAATCGATATCTATCGGATGTGTCCTTTGGGCTTTGAAAGATAACAAACGCACATTCGGATTCATTAAATTAGTACGGATATCTTTCCAATAAATCTTTAAATTCATTCTTAATCTATCAAGGTTAGAAATATAAACTGAAAATGGATATGAACAAAAATATGAAAACTTTTGGCTTATCAGTAAGATATATAATATTTGAAAATATTTTTAATTTCAGCCAGAAGTAAGTATGTATGCTGAAAAATTACTTCCTTTATTGTTTGAATTCCTGAATCATGTTTATAATGAAATGGAAAAAGAAAAGACTGAATCAAAATGTTTGGATAGACTTTTTTATGCTATTGGAACATTCTGTGAAAATTTAGATGAAGCTTTAATGCCCTATTTACCGGTATTGATGGAAAAACTAATCCAGGGGTTGAACCCCCAGGGATGGTCAATGGAACTCAAGAAATCATGTTTCACAACACTCGAAGCCGTTGTTACTGCTGTGAAAGTTGGGATAATGCCTTATTTCTCTAGAATAATCGAAATATTGAACATATACATCAACTCACCCCCAGGTTCAATTAATTATGATCTTCGAAGTTATGCACTGGGTAAGTTTCATCCTAGTAATCATGTTTTAATTTATTATTGTGCAAGTTTATTCAAGTACTGAGGAACTTTGAAATTTGATAAATTATAAAGGTAAATAATGTGAGATAGGAAATTACAAAAGATAAAATATGTTCTATGAACTCTTTCAACTGAACATTTAAAGGAGATTTTACAACAATAGTTTTTTATGGTTAATTGACAAAAAAACTTTAAATAACCTAACATTACAAATTATTATACTGGTTGTCTATGCATATAGGGTGTTTCGAAAAAAGGGGACCCTGTCTCTAGGATAGGAAGAAAACTGAAAAATAATTGGGGTTTGCTTAGTAAAAAAATTTCGTCACTCCATCCGTTTTCAAGATGAAGAAAAATTACACATGTCCTACGAATTTTGCAAAAATAACTGGCAACATTTTAATGGAATTTTTTACAAATATGTTTTGAAAGCTGATACATCCCCTGAATTTGTTTTTATATCTGACTCTGATAGAAGGCGCGAGTTACAAGGTTAGATTCATTATTCAAAATTTCAAGTGAACTTAAACATCATTCAATTTTACACCGAAAATGGAAAAAGGTAGCAGATATGAAAAAAACTGCTGGGGACCAAAAAGTGTAGTACTGGGCCAAAGTGTCTTTTTACATTTTTCTAAAATACCACTGGTCCATCAAAAATTACAAATAGAGTTTCTTATTTGAGTGTTTTGTTGAGATCAATACTCGTATGTTGATCATAATTATTATGATCTCCTTCATGAAATTAATTTGAGTAACAATCTCCTTAATTCGAATTTGCAGATTCTTTAGCTGTTATTGCAGAAGGTGTGGGCGAAGAGCACTTTAGACCTTTAGTGCAAGACACTTTACAAATGGCACTAAAATTAATTGACACATCTGATCCAGATGTGAGGAGAGCTGTTTTTGCTTTATTTGGGGCTTTGTCTTGTCTAATGAAAGAAGATATTGTTATGGTATTACCTAAAATCATTCAAGAGCTGGTTGTCACATTACAAAATAGTGATGGCATAGTGGTGAGGCTTAGTTTTTGGAATTTGTTTCTGTTCCACAATTAGACAAAACTTTTTCAGACATACTATGATGATGAAGATAAAAAATTGGATTGTGATATTTTTGCACAAAATAGCGATTCCGAGGAAAATTCAGATGAAGAAGACATTAGCTCAAATGATAGTGAAGATTTAGGACAATGTAATTTTTCTGTTGAAAATCCATACATCGATGAAAAAGAGCAGGCTTGTTTAACATTAAAAGAGATTTGTTCCCATACAAAGTAGGTAATTTTTATCAGCTGACTCGTTGAGTGAAAGAAACATCTTTTTCCATTTAAATGCAGTATATATGATATATCTTGCAACATTATTTTATAGTAAATATTTATTTTGAATAATTTCCTAAAAAATTTCCCTCATTTGAAAATGTGAAAGGGCCAGCTCAATGAAACTTTGAGTTATACATTTATTGTGACTACAAGTTAGTGAAACTTTCCCTATTTTCTGGGGCTTAGATAAGAACAAGGTCATCATTTCATCAATAATAAATAATCCCCTCAAGACAAATTTCATTGAACAAATCAAGTAAAATATACAGGGTGATTCACCGCGATGGTCTATTAGACGTTTATGAAAAACTACATAATTTTGTGCTTAAAATTTGCGTGTTGGGGTTTGAAACAATGATCTTTCTCCCTAAAATATTTTCAGATCTCTACAACTTCCGGTTATACCGGAAACAGACTACTACTTCCTCATTTCAAATGGCACATCCAAAAAAAAAGTTTTTGTCAAAAAAACCTTTTTTATTTTCGATTCTGAAAATAAGTAGTTTGCGATTTGGATTAAAAATGAACACTGTGTTTATGGGAAGATGGACAACTCAAATTCATCAAAATTAATGTTTTTGCAATTAGAACCTATATTTCAGTCAATTCTATGTACAAAAGGAGTGGAACTTACTCAAGCAAACCCTATACCTAAAATGATTAAAATGATAGGTTGTAATTCGAAAATTTTGAGTTTTAATTTTACACTTTGCAATGTAACCTTGATGAAGCCGCTTAGACGGCGAAAGAATTTTCGGAAATAATTAAAATCTGTGGAAAGTAGTAAGTGTTTACATTTATTTTTTACCAAATCAATATGATTTTCCATCAAGTAAGGACGGAATCAATTAAATTTTGAGTTTTGATGAAATTGAGTTGTCAAGTTCATGATCTTCTTATAAACACCCTGTACATTTTTATGCAAACTGCAAACAGTCTTATAATACTACGTATGTTCAGAAGGTTTTGTGGAAAAAACTTTTTCTGCAGAAATATTCAAAAAAATACATATGTGAGTCATAGTCGCCACTATTTTTTTCATAAGAATCCCATCAACTCATGAACGCATCTGTATCGATTTTCAAATATTTTCTATATTTAATTTATTGAGGATTTATACATTTAGTCTTCATTTTCCGAATAGTTTGTACATTTTGAAGAAAGTTGGATTAAAAAAGTTTGGCTCAGTTAGTGGAATTGACTTTTGAAGAAAATCATTCTTGATATTTGATATTTAATGTCTTAATCATTTGCAGTAAAGGATTTTTACCATACATAGAAAAATGTTTTGAAGAAATCTTCAAATTGACAGATTATCCCAGGGACCACATACGTAAAGCTGCAATAGAAACAATTTTACAATTTTGTATTACCTTACACAAAATTGATATCCATGAAACAAAGCAGGCACTATATAAAGTTTTGCAATTGTTTATTCCAAAATGTGCAGAAATAATAAGATCCGATGAAGAAAAAGGAGTTGTCATAACTGGATTAGACGCCTTTGCTGATTTATTGGAAGAGATTAAAGGTGAAGCATTTGTAGGAGAAGGCCATCGGGAAGCTATAATGAACTGCGTTATAGATATTCTGACTCATAAGGTATGTAAAATTCGGAACAGAAAAACATTTAATCAAAATTTCAAGAACTACAATTATTGAAAATGCTTAATAAATTTTGTTTAATAACACTTTTCCCCTGTCAGTAGTTGTTCTTCGTTTGGTCATAGATGTAACGACAATTGTTGATATAAAATTTTATATGCCAACAAAAGTGATATGTCCACAGAATGAAAAAAATTGCTAGCCTCTATCTCTTACTGTAATTGTAATACTTCTTCCTAGAATGAATTATTCTAGAATTTTGTCACAATGTTTGTAGTTTTCGAATTTTAAGACAGGAATAACTAGGGGACGGTGGAAACAACGAATTTTCATTTCTTCAATTTCAGGACTATTCATTGAGTGACCTTTATTTATTAACCGGCGCTTATTTTTATTTCAGACAATTTGTCAAGATAATGATTTGAATGTCATCAGCAGTTTTGAAAATATTGAGGACACTACAGATGCTGAAAAAGATGAAATATTACTGGAATCTGCTTGTGATATTATTCCGAAATATGGAAAAGCTATAAATCCAGATGATTTTGTTCTCTATTTCCCTAATATTCTTCATCTTCTTTCTTTGAGAACAGTAAGAAATTTTTTGTTCTAATTATTAAATGATAGAAAACCGATCTATACATAATATTTTTCAGATGAAGCAACAAAGTTTATCTCAAAGATCTTTTTCGTTTGGAACTCTTGCAGAATGTATGTCATGCTTGGGCGTGTTTATAGAAAAATTTGTTGCTCAGCTGATGCAACTTTGGTTGGTTGGAATGAAAGACAATTCGGAAGAAGTTAGAAATAATGCTGTTTATGGGCTTGGTGAAATGATTTTACATGGAAAAGATGCAACATTCAGGTAATTTTTTTTTGGATGAGAAATTCATATTTTCACCTGAACATAATATCTTGGGTGTTCTTGTTTTTGATCTGATATCATGGTACATAAATATGAATGCAAGGTAATTTAACTTTAATTTTTAATTTATGCAATATTTAGAAAGAAATGTCTAAATATTTTACTCCAGTTCTCGCTATTGACAGCCAAGACTCGTAAGGACGTCGTCAGATTTTTTGACACCATAGACGATCTCCTGAGGGCTGATTGAGTAGAGTATTAGAACAAAAGATCAAAAATTACTGCTATGATGAAAAGCTGATCATTGTTCTCTAGTTTGTATTAGATAAAATATATCTGGTAATTTTTTTTAATTTGAATCAGTCAAAAATCTCAAAAATGCAACATTTTATATGAGTGATAAAGCTTGTTCTGGTGGAAAATTTGAATTCGATTGTAGGACCATCTATGATGTATCGTGAAAAATTGTAAAAAGCTTTGGTATTTTTTGCCGTGCAATACAAACCTGCTATAAAAACCAAGTATTGCCATTTAAAATTCCAAAGTTGACCCCCGTCCACTCACAAGGGTGAAGTAAACGGAAGAGATTTTAGTCTCCTAAAATCTCCACTTATAAGTGGACTTCCCCCTCAAAACCATCAACCTTATTTTCGAAGCATCTTTTTGTAGGATGTTTCCTTTTCAAGATTTCTTACTTGAAAAATTTCTTGGGAATCTCCCAAAAACCGTACCTAATGAAGTGGATTGAGACATGGGAACCTCCAAGGCCATTCAACAAATGAGTTGTTTCCTAAATTGTTTCAAAGCCAACCCATTTCGATCTGTTATTTTCTTTAATAGTCAATAATAAGTCAGTATATTGAAATTCAACAATTTTCTCTCAAATGTTTATCGCCGAAATGAACGAATTTGTATAAGCTTGCTAGCGCACCTTGGTATTTCCACTATGAATGATAACAAAAACAGATTTGATTTTTAGACACCGAATATTGCGGAATATATTTAAATAGTTGCAATGGATATTCATAGCTACTTTTACCTAGAATTCAGTGGCGTACTCTTTTTGTTTTTGGCCGTCGCAGTTTTCAAGATATTCATTCAGTTTATTATTTTTTAATCAAATTCCCTATATATTTTGCGCTATTTTTTACCGCTCATTAAGAACTTTCTGAAAATATAATACAGTCCATATTGATTTTCTCAAATGTAGGCACAATATGAATTTTACTTTTTTTTTTCTTCCCTGGCTAGCTAAAGTACAGTTAAGAATAAAATCAGAATTGTGAGCAATGTTGCATATTTTTTTATTATAATAATCATATGCTGCAACTAATCAGAATAATTTGAATCAGAAAAAAATTTTGTGCATTCATGAAATATAAAAAACTTTAATGGACATAACTATTGGAAATTTGTAAAAGATTTTCATGTCAGGTAAATTTTAATCTTTTTTGGATCTAGTTATTTTCCAGATATTCTGCAAGCTCTTTCTTCTTCTATTAACAAGGAATGTCATGAAGGCACTTTGGATAATATTTGTGGTGCTATTGCCAAAATAATTATAGTTAATTCTAATGGAATTCCCTTAGATCAAGTAAGTGCTATTTATTTAAACAAATTATTGAAAACATTAACAAAAATGATTTTAGGTGCTGCCTGTTTTCTTAGATCGTTTACCTCTGAGAACAGATTTTGAAGAAAATGAAGCTGTTGTTAAATCTTTATTTGTACTTTACCAGAATGGATCAGACGTATTGAAAATTAATATCAAAAAAGTTTTACGAATCCTAGTACATATTTTTCTTAATAATGAATCTCCTAATGAAGGTATTTATTTTATTTTAATCATTGTGAAACATAATAATATCATTTTTATTTCCAGATACCAAAGTGATGTTGTCAAATCTTCTCAAGTCAATCCGTGAATTTTTTTCCACTGAGTTCAATGATGTCATTTCTGACCTTGACCAAGATAAACTTATGGTATTACATCAGATATTTGAATAAATAATTTAACTTCTCAAAAAATTATATTTATTAATTGTTTCTGTAAATTTGATGTTTTAAATTTATTTTTTGATAACGTTAAATTATGGTTGTTTCTGCTTCAATATGTTATTGTGACATGTTTCTCTTTTATTGTACACAAACTGTATGTTATTGCCAACAAAACTGCTCATTAAATTTTATGCATGTTCCTATATTTACTTTTTTACTTAGGAGGACCCTTGATACCTTACCTAGACAATTAAAGTTCTTCTATTTGTTTGTCCTGTTCCTGCTTTATATAAATAATAAATAGAGTGATCTAAAGAATATGTCAATGAATTCAGACATGGACTTAATTCTTTTTCTAACTTAGCTGCTTTCAAATTCAAATAGTTCTCCTATTTTTAATAATTTCCTCTTTAATTTTTTTTTAAATATTCCCATTCATATCAGGTTTTCCTTTCCTCTTCCTTCTGAGAAAAAATACCAGTCAGCCGAGTAGGTGGGAAGGGTTGTTCTGTTTGGTTGCACTCTGCTGTAAAATATGTTGTACCATTATCGGAAAAAATGGAAAGTTTTATTCAACAAAACAATGGAAGTGGTATTGAAAATATTAAATACCACAATAGGACCACCTTTTTTTAAAACTAGAAAGTAATATTACTGGTAATAACCAGTTTTCTGTTTTTCTGGCTTGTGATGGAAAAGTAAAACTTTCCTACAGAATAATTTTTTCAGTAATCCACAATTATATGGCGAAGAACAACTCAGATATTTTCATGAAATTCATTTTCAATATGTTATCCAGGATGTGAAAATTTTAAATATTTTCACGTTTTTGTGACTTTTGTTTATACTACTGGTATAACTTCGTTTTTGCAGGTGATATGCTCAATACCTTTTTAGAATTATGGATTCAGTATCGAATTTTAATGTGACTTTGATTATATGGTTGCACTGATATCCAAAGCTTTCCAGAGTTATTTGAGATTTCAGACAAATGTTCATCGGTCTCTCAAGCGGCCTATAGACTTAGAATAATATTGAACGTGTTTTTGTCACATTGTACAATATCACCCATAGATGTTGAAAATTTCTCCGCGTTGCACAATTAATATCTAATTTCGTACATATATTGCACCATCTTTCAATATCAGAAACACACTTCGATATTATTGTACGTCTTTAGATGAAGGATGAAATGTCTACTTATTCACAACACTCTGAACGAGATGAAATTTTCCAAATGCTTGTAGAATACAATACATAGTCTTCAATAAGCATGCATGGCTTCAATAGCAGTTAAAAAAATAACGTAAAACGTTTTTCATTCAAATATTAACGTAAAACGTTTTTCATTCAAATGTTGACGAAAAAGTACTACAGACTACATAAAAATATGGCGAATTGGTATCTTGTAACCTCAAAATCTCTAAAGGAGTAGATCTGTAAAGAGGGTTTTAATTCGTGGATGAGTTTATAAAAGAGGACCTTTATTATTCAAAATGAAACTTAACGCATTTCTAACCCTTTGTATGCAGTCCTCTTTATCAGTAAAGGGAGTTTCATGAATATACAATGCCAAAATATGGAAACATATTTTTATCTTCCCCAAACAGTAGTCCAAGGGCGTTAGATCGGGTGAACGTAGTGGGCAGAGATGAGAACCATTGTTTGCCAACCACCAGTCTTCAAACATTTCGAAATTGATTCCTCGCTTATCACTTGGTGAAACATAATTTCAATATTAATAAAAAGAAATAAAACACTTGACTATACGTTCCACAAATTTTTTTTTTTTAATTTGTGGAACGTATAGTCAAGTGTTTTATTTCTTTTCATTAATATTCAAACATTGTAAAATGACTGTATTTTGTTTTGAATGTAGACTAATCATGAAATAAACATTATTATTATTATTATTATTATTATTTCTATAATATAAATTAGACACATTAATCTATCATTGCAAATCTACTCTTCAAATTATCAGTGCAGCTAGCAGGCGATCTACCTCTGATTCGTTTTTCTGCGCAAGGTCTCCAATCTAGTTGTCCAACATTTTAAAAATTCCAGAAAACCACGCTGATGGCAACTCAGAAGATTTCGGGCCCTTGTATATTTAGTGTTGAATAAGTTTCGCAGATTATGTTGAGAAATATGATACATTCCTGAGTTGAAGGGGTTTAAAGAGATCAAGTTTAGCAATTAGAATCTTGCTTAGAATGTGAAAATTACAATTGAAAAATTTTACATCAATTTCTCAGCAGTTTTACACATTGATTTTACCAGTTATTGTAGCAAAAATATCGTGAAATAATTCCTCAAGAAAATGATGTACTTATTCAATTCAGTAATGTAGAATGGAATAATTTATGTGATAAAAATTAATTTGAGAACACCAGAATATTCTTGGATACTTTTTGAGGTCAATTAGTGTTTCTTGTATATTGAAATCATTTTATTTTCAAAAATAACATTATAAATCTATTTTATTTCAACCCTTGGGCTCCCTTTAAGCATTTAGAGTGCAATAATTACGTTAGCCAAAAGGGGAATGCCTCTACCATTAGATAAAATATACAATTACATTACAGTCCTAATCGATGAGGTGTTCTCCTTGGTGTTACACCAGCATTAACTATCTCCTGTCCTTTTTGCATTGCAGCCTCTTTTTTGTCTGCAGCTTCTTTCCTTGCTCTCATTTCTTCTTGCGCCATCGTCATTTGGCTCTCCATTTCTTGTAAATGTTCAGCTTCTTGTTTCTTCTTAGCCCTTCCAGACTTCCCACTTTCTTTAACAGAAAAAAACATAGGTCCCAATTCCGCAAGCCAGTGTCCATCCACAGAAGTAACACACTGCATGTACTCTTTGGCTGTCATCACTAATTCATGATAAACAACATAATCTGGAGTGTTGCCTAGACCGAATAAAGCTGATGTTGGATGCAGATGGCAAGGCATACCGGTTCTACAATTCACATACTCTCCTATACCTTTTAGCCGAGCTGCTTGATGGAAATAGGCTGAAAATTATAAGGATGGTTAATTTCAATATATCTCTTCAATTAGTCTTCTGATGTTAATGAATTGATGAATGTTAAATACTTCATATTTGCTAATTATACCTATACCTGAGGGCAGAAATATTTCCCTAATTTGGAAAGCAAATAAAAATTAAACTACAGTCCATTCAGGAATTATTGACACCGAAGTAGGCCATGAACGTCTAGTCGCGGCTTTATTTCTGGTTACAAAAATATCACTAAAAATTATTTTCATCATTTTTGTATCCGGAAGATCCTGAATTTTCGAAATTACGATTATTACGAAGGGACGCATACAATCATGATTTCATAAATTGAAATTCAGATTATATAACGTAAAAAAATAGTGAAATGCTATCTCATTTCAAGGAAATCCAATGAAGAGATATCTATTCATTTAAGAGTCGCCCATGAAAGATCCCATTGAAGATCATTAAAATATGCATATTCCTTTTCACCAAAGGCTCTTCAAAAATTGTTGCATTACTGATGGACCAACCTGCTTGCAAAATTCTTATCAAATAACTCTTATGTATCATTTTTACTGTGGTGTCTAAACTGGTGAAGAAAACAGAAAAAACTGGTTGATAAATTTAAATAGTGTAGCTTAGTGAATGGAAGAGCCATATCATAATAAGACAGAAATAAAATTCAAAGAATCCATTTAGTATATGAAAAATTTTGACATCACAGTTGTACTGTAACTTTCAAAATTGAAACCAATTTATCAGCCGATGTGTAAATTACTTTCTAAAGTCACTATTTATTGAAACTGTTCATGACATGAATGATTGATTAAACTTGTATGAAAAATATAGGTACTATTTGTACTCGAGTTTTCTGTTTTATATTGAAATGCTTTTATACTAGTTTCTATTAAATTACATAAATTATTTTGCCCATAACAGCTTCAACTCACTCACTAAAAGCATTTTTGCATGAAATTATTTTTAATTTGTGAATTTTAAAATTTTATTGCATTCTATTATTATCTTCAACTGGGTAAGAGGTGAAGAAATTCTTGAAGTTACTCTTTTGAATATATTTTTCGCTTGAATACGCAGTAAAAATTGTATAAAGCAATTGGAATTTATTAGATTTTTGGATTACTCATTGAAGAACAAAAAATAGATATAACAATACTTAATTTCAATAGAATAGAATATAAATAAACTAAAAAAACTATAGATGCAATGCCAAGACTTTGTATAGCAATCCAATTATAAAATAATTCTCTCTTCATAGATTTATATAATCCGCATGATCACCACTGTCAAAACAAAACATCCAGGTGAAAATCCAAATATTCATCATTCAAAATAGCAATCCTTCCACTTTTACCCTTGAATATACTTGAAAAACTTTTTGTTTTCTTTCTAGAGTCCACTGTTGAATAATTTTCAAAAAACCAAGTTTCCTCCAGATAAATGAATTTCACATTTTGTTGCAAATATTCTCTGTATTCACCATAAAATCGTACTCAACTTATATTTTTCTGTTCATCAATAAGAATTTTCCTTTTATTAACTGTTTTGAACTTGTAACCAATTAAGTTTATGTAATGTTGTCTTTGATTGATTAAAATCCAGATGCTTTTTGGTCAAATTTCATCCAGGCTGATATATTGGTTGCTTTTGGCTCGGCTTCTGGTAACAATCAAATCATTCAAAGATTCTTTGAAGGTGAAATCTTTTTGCACAGGTTTTCTTCCACTAATAATCCAGGTTGTAATGACTTGCCTTCTTCTTTTTCAAACAGTACTGTGAGAAATACTCAAATAAACTAATCCATGTGTGTTTGAAATTGATACAACTTTTAAGTTTCAAAATTTCTTCGATCAAAACCAATAACACAAACTGAAATCTAACCTCCTGTCAATGACATTTCCAATGCCAACCCGAAATCTGCAATTCAAAATGTTACTGAATGAGCCAGTACCAACTTAATTTCGATTTCCCAAAGCCACCCGGGATGTCAATAATTCCTGAATGGACTGTATGTAATTATATGGTGTACAAAAAAATTAATTTGTTGATAAGCATACATAATGCCATTTTGAATCGATTGGTTGTTAAAATTACATTATTTCAGGCGGAATGGTAGCAATTTCGTAGATTATCATCTCCATAAGAGTTTCCAGAGTTTGGGAACTACATATGTTGATACATTTTAAATGCGGATTCTGTTTCTCGAAAGTTTAACCCCAGTTTATCGATTGTTTGATTATAGTCTGAGCACGAGGTGAATGCGAAAACGAGCTGAGTCATTATCGGTGGACTGCCATTTGGAATTAACTCTTCAACGACGGTTAATGTTTATATTGTAGTCTAGTTTACACTCCCATAGCGTCGAGTCCTAGACGCTGCGAGACAAGACAAGACGTTTACACTATACATGGCATGAATACATACTTCAAATTATATATCCCAATATCTACCACTACAATCACAATCAAACCAGTGGTTATACAGTGCGCGTCAAAATTATGGAACAAATTCATTTTTTCAGAAGAAAAATATTAGGCAAAAAATCTTGAAACAGGTCAATTTTTGTTTCACTTTTACCAAATTTTTATGCATTTTTGTTGCACCCTGTGCCATCCCCATCAACCCTCTAAATGTTTTGAATAGGAAAAGTGGGTCATGTGGTACTTTTTAGGAAAGATCTTTGTATCTTCTTTACAGGCGTGCATCTCCAAATATAACATTTTTTTCATTAACCATTTTTGTAGATTTGACTTCAGTAAAAAGTAAAAAGCATTTAATGGTTTAAAAAAAAGCAGCTGTATAGAATCTTACCAGAACAAATGCATTTCCTTATGATGTCCCAATCAGTTCCACAGGACTGAATATCTAGTTTCTGTTGAATCAATATATCCTTGAGTTGCTGCCTAACTTCTCTAACTTTTCTCATTGCTTTTGTGTGGATGAAATGTTCATTGCACCAATGAGACGAGTAACTTAAAAATTGGAATGTTATTAGTTTGAATGCATAAACAAATATAAAAAACTTACCCATTTTGTTTCCATTGATTATAGACATTTAAAAAGGTCAAATGATCACTTTCAGGTACCTGAAATTTTTCTCTGACACCATCTGCTTCTTCTTCCCTTCCTTTTGGTCGGAAAAATATAGATGGCACAGATAGCATGGAAACTGTAAAATGTAAATATGCTAATGTGAATAGCGCTGTATTTTTGATAATCATTTGAATTCAATTGAATTTTAACTGGAACATCCAAAAGAAGAAAATTTAGATAGGATCACTTTCAATTCAATATTAGCTTTTCTAGATGAATATCAATAAACAGTGATTTGGAAATAAAATTTGAAATTTTTGGACAAAATTGATGATGACTTCGACTATTTTATCAGCGAGTCTAATCTAAATAAGAGAGAATAAAAGATGCCACCGCCACTTGTTGTAACTTCCCAAAAGGAACTCTTTTTGCAGTATTTTTTAATCCTTTTTGGCGTCTAAGATACTTCTGGGAATCTTTCATCTAAGATATGTTTTTTTTTAAGAGTATCTTGTATACTAGATATTTTCTGGTGAAAAGTTATCTGAGATGCAGTATTTTAGATACAGTATGTTAGATGCTTCAAAGTAACTAAGATACCTCCAAGTATAAGAGATATAGTTTTCTGAGAGATTGGATCTAATGCCTCTAAGAATTGATCTTTTTATAAAATGGAATAACTTACCTATAATTAAAATTTCCGCTGTACAACCCATTTGGCTAGATACTATCAACATTTGACATTGTGGTGGATCTAGAGGGAATTCTGCCATTTGTCTTCCCAATTTTGTTAACATCCCTGTATGGTCTAAAGCTCTCAATATCCAAAGTTGATATAATGAATTCAGAATATTATCCTAAAATTTAGGTTGTAAGTATATTTTTTAAAAAGTTCATGAATACTAAAAATACACATTTTTCAAAGTAATGAAATGAACTTATGCTGAGAATGAAACAGTTTACTCTTTAGACCTATCAAATGCACTAAGTTTGTGGAAACATTTTGTCTTATCCAAGGTTCCATTTGAAGATTGAAAAAATGAAGAAAACATTGAGCACTCGTCGTTCAAACGCCAATTGCAACACATAACAGTAAAGAATAAGAATAAAAAATTAATTCTAAATACGTAAACGCAAAAAGAACTAAGCCGGATCTACTGTCATTTAAATATTACGTATTTGTTTCTCATTAATAAAAATAGGTATGTAATTTAATCTTAATCAATATTCACAATTTCTTAAAAATAAGTGAGACGACCAGTTACAGGGGAATAGTTTACATCAGGCCAAAACTCGTTGTCTAATTAGGGTATCTCAAGAACTATCGGAGTTCAAAGAAAACGAATGACATATTTTCAAACTCTGATTTCCTGATTACTCCAAATCCAAAAACATAATTTCTAAATTTTTATTCATGTTCAATGATGCTGATTTATTCTTAAAGGATGAATGATTGAATTCATCAATCCCGCTAATTTGAAAATATCACATGAATTTTCGATTTTTTGAATGTGAATCATAATCGAAGGTACTTTTTTCTCAAGGTAATTATTTGTTGCTGATTTCAAAAACTTCATCATATTTTATGTATATATCTTGTACTGGTCGCTTGCAGATTTAAGTGTCCTGTAATCTTACCTGAGGAGGCGGGTCCATGAAATGAAATTGCAGTAAATCCTGCACACCTAAGGACTTTAGCAGTAATACTGTATTAGCAAGATTCGTTCTCTGAATTTCAGGTACGGTAGTAATAAGAAGCTCATCTTTGTATTGCCTTTCAGTGTATAAACGAAATGCTTGACCTGGGCCAGTACGACCTGCTCTGCCAGATCTTTGATTGGCATTGGCTTGACTGATTGGATATATCTGTAAATAAACTTAATGTTATTCAATATTCAATCAATAATATAGAATCTTAATGAAGTGAGAGTTATAATTGATCTGAATAAATTTGATGAAATTTGAATTGATTCGATTTTTGAGAACTAGTTTTTTTTTATGAATTACAGGTCTTATTGCCTTTATTGTATAACAAACTTAAACAATGCTTCATGAGTTCTGCCGAAAATGCCAAGCCACTTGTGAATAAGAGTGATTTCAATTTCCTTCTTTTTTCAAGCAGTTATTGCAAAATTAAATCCTTCAAGTTGAAAATATGCTTGCTTTACTTTTCCGTCATTTTTCTTTCATGATACATTTCAAACATTCGATATTATAGGTAAAATTCTAACCTGTAGAGCGTCCATACCAATACGTGGATTATATACTTTTAATTTACAAAATCCTGAATCGATAACGAATATAATACCATCGACAGTTAGGGAGGTCTCCGCAATATTTGTAGCTACCACACATTTTCTGATGCCATCGGGCGATCTCTGGAAGATTTTTGCTTGAAGATCTGATGGTAATTGTGAGTATATCGGTAAAATTGATAATTCAGGAGCATTGTCGATTTCTGCCAATCTCTCAGCCAAAACCTAAAACATAAAGTAAAATTATGACTGTGTGAGGCAAGTTGCAGTTTTGTTAATGGATTTGGATACCCAAAAAATAACAGAATTACAACGTCATGTTACTCTCTTCCTAATCTTCAATCTTATTCTTTTCTAGTATTCATATCTATTTTGATCTCACCTCACATGTTACTTCAATATCTTCTTGTCCAGGCATGAATATAAGAATGTCTCCTGATGGCGGCTGAAGATGTATCTGCAAGGCTTGTTTTACCGCAGCATCCACATAATCTTCCACTGGATTTTTACTGAATAGAGTTTCAACTGGGAATGTTCGTCCAGGGATAGTGAATGTTGGGACATTACCAAAAAATGTTGAAAACTTCGTGGAATCCATGGTGGCAGATGTAACTATAAGCTTGAGATCATGTCGTTTGGCAACTATCTAAAATATGTAGACAATGATTATTTCACTATTTGATTTATTTATTTACTACAAATACTGTTTGTATATCAATATTTCAAGCAATAAAAACAGTAAAATAAATTATTGTCATTATATGTCATTAATTATTCATGTAATATATTATAGAAATGGAGAATGTTAGTCAACATATACATAACATATTTTTACAAAAATTCAAGAAAAGCATTGATTCGATATCTGAAACTTTCGAGAGCCCTTTCATTCTTTCACCCTTGGAGTCCATATTACATAAAAATTTGAAAATACATCAATATCACTTCCTACAAAATACTAACTTTAATATTTAAATAATATTTAATGTTTAAAGTTCAAAAATTTTTCTGACTTTAACTAGAACATAGATAAATTGATCTAGATCAAGAGCTATCAGCATGTGGTGCACCTGTAAACTACATTTAACTGCTTGAGAAACAATTTATTTTTGATATGGCTTAATCGAGATTCAAAGTGTAACGAATAAATGTATGAATGTATATTGGTTGCAATAGTATACTCTGCATCTAGCGTAGAAAAACGAACAATAGATTGAGTCTAAAAAAATAATATTCTTTCTAAACAGCAGTTCCACAGAAGATTCCTTATTTCAATGCAGGTGTTAAAGTTCAAGTTTTTTCTTCATAGCACCTTCCCTTCACAAGATTCTTAATCAACTCGAATTGGCAAATATATTCCAATTTTTAAGTTTTCATGATGTGATATACTGAATTTGAATGCTAATCTACAGGGTAATATTTTTTCTGGAAAGATGACCGCTTCTTTCCTCCAGAACTATTTTTTTAGTGAACCACTGGTGTCTGGTAGTTAAGAAAAATGTAAAAAGAGACTCTGGTCTAGTACTACACTTTTTGGTTTCTTGTAATTTTGTTGTATCTGCTATCGATTTCGAAAAAAAAATTCAAACAGCTCTCAAGTAATCAGCAGGAAAATTCAAATTATTATAAAGAGCCAGTAAGTACCAAAATTAATCTATTCATCACAGTGTACTAACTGGATCTTTATAATAATTTGAATTTACAAGATTACAATTTCCAAGAAACACCCTGTATCTTGCAACCAAAGCGTTTGCGGGCTCATGTTCATGGGAGTTTTTTCTTAGAATTGGCCAAGGAATCTCTTATTTTTCTTTGTAACTCCAATTTAGGAACACCCAGTACAAGATAAGGTAAGAACAATCGAATTGGTAATAAAAAAAAATATTTCGAGTAATTTAGTTCGAACTTCCATATCAAACCTCCTTTTCTCACATTACCGATATGAGTGAACGTTGTCTTAAAAAAATGTTTTTCGATTACACCACCTCCCAAAAAAAAAGATCTATGCCCTTGTCGACGGCACGAGCCGGAGGCCAGTACGAAATGTGATTTTGGCACTTTTTTCACGATTTCGTAGTCAGTTTATCTCCGGCGTTTCCAACAACTTTTCAAAGGCCTGATTTCCTTGGCCTTTTACTTTTAGTTTCACATTGTGCACATTTTGAACTGCCGGAAATGACTCTGCACGGCTTATAACCGTGCACTATAATACTATTTATGTGCAGTTAAATAACGATTACAGGAATTTAGACAAGTTTAATTTAATCTCTTATTAATACATCGCCAACGTTTCGAATCTTGTGTGATTCTTTTTCAAGGCTCGTATTTTCATCGGATTAAATTTCGTCAATTTCAATAAAATCTCTTTCAGGATGTTTATAATAATAATTTTGACATACAAATGTCAAAATAATTAGTAATTATAAGTAAATATTAATAATATGAAGTAATAATTATTTTGACAGTTATATGTCAGAATAATTATTAGAAACACCCTGAAAGAGATTTTATTAAAACTGACTAAATTTAATCCGATGAAAATACGAGCTTTGAAAAAGAATCACACAAGATTCGAAACGTTGGCGATGTATGTATTAATAAGAGATTAAATTAAAGTTGTCTAAATTCCTGTAATCGTTATTTAACTTGTGCGCATAACAAGCAGAATCTTTTGTTTCAAATTCAACTAAATGATAATATATGATATATATACAGGGTGTTTCCTAAACATGCGGCAAAAATTCAGGGGGTTGTTCCTTGGACTATTTTAAACATGTTTTGTCCTTGGATGATTTTTGAAAAACCTCTTTGTTTGGAAGATACAGGGCGAACAACATTTTTCATATTTTTAAAATTAATAATAGTTTAAATAAAAATGCGTACCGCACTGTGTTTACTAAGTAGGTACAATTTATTTTTAAATTTGTTTAACAACATTCCAATTACTAAAAACGGCCAGTTTTTTGACTAAAAATTGCTAATACATCACAAAACGAATTCAAATGAAAACCGTGTTTAATCTGTATTCCTTTACCATCTGCACTTATCAATTTTTAGTCAAAAAACTGGCCGTTTTTAGTAATTGGAATGTTGTTAAACAAATTTAAAAATAAATTGTACCTACTTAGTAAACACAGTACGGTACGCATTTTTATTTAAACTATTATTAATTTTAAAAATATGAAAAATGTTGTTCGCCCTGTATCTTCGAAACAAAGAGGTTTTTCAAAAATCATCCAAGGACAAAACATGCTTAAAATAGTCCAAGGAACAACCCCCTGAATTTTTGCCGCATGTTTAGGAAACACCCTGTATAATAATATAAAGGTTATATTTCATAGCAGTCGTACACAAACTGAATTTATAGCACGTTTTAAAACAGTTAAAACAGAACATTTACTCTGAAAAGAAATTGATACAGTAATGAGGCTTCTACATAAGATATGGAAAACGTTAAATCCTCAATTATCTACTAGGGCACGTTACACGAAAGTGGTCCTCTGTATGGCGTTTTATGAAACTAATCCAACATCAGGGATAGAAATCGAAAATTAAGTTAAGAAACGATGGGATAGTTCTTGCACAGGGGAGTAAAACCAGTAACGAATTTATTATAACAAAAAATTATAGAAAAAAAAAATTATAGAATCTTCAAATCGGTATTTATGCGCAAATAGAGATATTCATTATAATTTACTAGATATATTTTGTAATCTTGTCCCAAAAGGCTCGCCGATTCATGTTTGATAGAATATCTCTTAATTATGCCAAATCAGTGAAAAATCACAAAATGACGATAATCTGAATAGCTTGAGTTGATGAACAACTTTGGAAACAGGAAAACGAAATCCAGTAAGCGAAACTCTTCAAAACCTCTTTGAATTATGTTCTTCAAAATCTATTACTATCAATATTTTGCAAACAGTCAATAACTTCTTCAGAGGAAACCTAGAAGTCTAAAGACGCACATGCCGTGATCGCTATGGAATATTATGACTCTTAGAAAAAATGATGCGAAATAATTTTTGGCATATTTTTTTCATTAGAAAGGATATTACGGAATGATACCTGAAAATTCGAGGAAAATTCGCAGAACCAAAGATAAATAATACCATGAAACCCAAAATACCTAGTTCATTTAAAACCTCGTTAAAAACCTTTCAATATTGGTACTGCACATCAAGTTAGAATTAAAAGTTATTTGAGAGGAATGTTTTAAAATCACCAGCTCTTATGACTTACAGATAACAACATAATGACCAATTGATTATCAAAGTAAACGAAAGATTATTACAAATGAGGTCTATAAAGACAAATAACATTGGTCAAATATTCTGTGGTTGCAAGTAAAGACACAAAAAGGAGACAAACAAACCAAAACAGTCTCAAAACGAATCTTGAAGTTACCAGAAGGTATAATTGTGATCGAGAAGTTTGAAAAATATTGAAACAAGTAAGAAGGAAATTATGTTCATATGATTTTAATATATTAGATATTTTATTATTCTATGATAAAAATAATCTTGTTTATTCTTGATATATCTTTATTTGAGAAAATATGGAATTCATCTTCGGGCTATATTAATAGACTTAATCCAAAGTATAAATCATCGAATTTCTCATTTCTTTTTAACATTTTGATTTCTGGTTGTCCTCGCTAATATTGAGCTTCTGGGAGATCTCGCAAATATTCAAATAGGTCAGAATAAAAAAATCTCAAACATTTTATTCAGTCTGATTTTACAGGAAAAAAGAGCATTACACATATAGATATATACACGTATGTACCTTTCATTTAATGAATATTTTGCGAGAATAATTTTTGTGCGCTTGTTCTCAGAATAGATCTTTATAACATTTCGTCGCAATGTTTGTATATGTTTCGAATTTTGAAAAGGAGTGGTCATAAACGATAAGGTTCGACTCGCAGATGAAGAATCAGTCCTCAAATTCGAATCTGACCGTCCTTCCCGTTCATTCAGAACTTCACATTCGATTGAGATAAAAATTTGCATTTGGATGTGAAAAATGACAGTTTTAATTTCGTACAAAATTTCATATTGATCTCGTAACCAAGAACCATAGAACTAAGATGTCTGAAAACCTGGTGTATGGACTGATTAGATTTTGTTTTGTCAATTTTGAGAATATTAGTTAAACTTCGTTATGTCAACTGTAGGTAGCGCTATCAACAAATTGAGATTCTTGTTATTTATTATTTATGAATTCTGTACCATTATGTACCTATATATGTATATCTTTCATTATAGCTATGACCTGTGTAAGTATTTCTTGAAATTATAATACCATTACACTCTCTCTCTCTCTCTATTTCAAATATTTGAATTCATTCGACGATCATATTGGGTTACACATCGCTTTTGATTGGCCAGGATTGGGTTTTAATTAATGTATCCATTCAAAATCGAAGGAAAAAAGATCAAAATCACAGGTATTACATTGCGACGCCGCCACGAAATAAAACTAATATTCTCAATTTGGTCGAATGTCATTGCATTAAAAAATTGACGAGTGCATACACCATGTTTTTAGACTTCTTACATAGAACTCTAAAGAAGAATATCGAAAAAAATGCCAATAATTTGATGAGATGAGTTTTTTGAGTGCTCATATGAGATAATTCCAAGTTCCGTGCAGAATTTTTTTTTTTTATTTCCTTTATATGTGCTAGGCTTGCTTAATTAACCATCCACACAACGAACATTCCATTTTCTATAAGACTCTTTCAAATTTATTACCCATCACCAGACATATACAACATCCATGACCTAGCCGGGATTGTGCAGAATTTCAAGATTCATTAGAACCATAGAAAATTATAGATGAATATTAAAAAGAAATACATACACGATATTTCTGTGACAACATATTCAATTAAATTGAGGATTTTCATGTACATATATTATATTAAATTATTTAGAATAACAATTTCAAGCTTCGTGTGAAATCGGATATCGAAAGAAACTAAAATTTCAGTAATAACAGATGAAGTTGAGTATTTGCGTGTATATATAGAATAATAATTTCAAGCTTGCACCTTTGGAGATCGCATAACCCTGTATATATGTGATATCCAAGGGGGAAATTGGTACATGATTGAACGAGTGCTCAAGGTACTAAATTCACAATAGTGTTTTAAATTATTTTCTTAATTTTTTGTCTAGATAAACTAGTAAACCAAATTATGTAAACCCTGCAATTTCAAAATCGATCTGACTCAACTAAGTTCTGTATTAGTTTGAATCATGGATAACAACATATTTAAAACTGTTATTGTAAACTATAAACATCTGGAATTTTATGTGCTTTTTCACTGCTCTAAGCACCAAAATTTCAGATGAAGGAATACAATTTTCCCAAATACTAATTATCTATTTGTAATATTATAAATGAGTTATGTAGGAAATTGTAGGAATTCGAATGAATTATAATAAGCTTTAAAAAATTTCAAACCGGCGGTCAATATCCCCTCCCAGATTTTTAGTAATGCAGCATTGCACTGAAAATTTCATACTATAATTTATTATTTCCTCTATCTCTACCGTTAGAAAACATATTTTAACAGGTTCTAAATTGAAAAAAGGAAATCCTAAAATAATTACCAATAAAATCAAAACCCATTTAGAATCATCGGAGCAATTCGTCATGTTAATTTCATGAATATGAGTTCCAAAGTTTCCGATAAACGATTTTGTTCTGTTTGAATCCTTGGATTTTTTATTTTGAAATTAATGTATTTTGTTCTGGGAGTATGAGAACGCGTACGATGATTTGTGGATTCTATGCATTTCAAAACAGAAGAAATTTCAGAAAAGATGAAATTTTCTACTCATTGGACGATTCTAAAGTTTTATCATTGAAAATAAGAAACCAAAATGACCTGTTTTTTTTCAATATATTGCCTGATACAGAACCAACTACATATTCGAACATTACTTTGACAAAGCTAACTTTCAGTGAGATGTTTAATGTTTTCATTCTGAATAATAATTTCATCATATTAAATATTTATCAAAGAAATAAAATACAAACATATGCTCATTTCCATCTGGATACCGTATTGGATAGTCTTTCATACATAATATTTTCTAATCGAAACATGTCTACTCGTCTGCATAAGATTTTCTGTTAGTTATTGATATTAATTTTCAAAAAAAAAAAGCAATCTATCATGATTACTTCAAACCTCCGGATTTAGAATTGAAAGAACAACCGTAAAATCGTTTATATGGCAGGAATAATAATCAATTGTAAATTATTATAATTGAATAATGAATTATTAATTTTCAAAATATTCATCATAATAACAAATATAGATTTATGATATGGATTAAATTTCTCAGCCAAAATGATGGATGCTTTGGTCCAAATTCAAGCCATTGCAGTCAATAAAGAGGAAGAAGCAAGACGAGAAAGAAGAAAAGAGCTGCGGCAGCTCCTGAAGAGTCATCCTGTGATGACAGCCGATCATGATTCTTACAAACTACGTTCATCGAAGTGGTTCAACCATAGTGAAATTTCAATTGTGTGTTCGGTTTTCGAATCTGGATTTATTGTAGAAAAACGTTATGAAACACAACAAGATATACCAAACGCATTAGGTATTGCTCTATGGGATACAGGATATGGTAAGTTCATATTGAAGCTAATTCATTAAACATAATGATGAATTACATAATAAATATATTGTATATTTCCTTTTTAAATGGATGGATTTTTCTTGGACGAGTTCAACCTCTCTTCGTTTTAATATACCTACTAAAGTACCCGTAAAATCAAGACACTTCCGATAGAGTTTAGTGCGTTGTATGTAGTTTCAGACATAGGTGTCTAGATAGGTAGTGAAACCGATGTATTTCTCTCGGGGATGAAAATGGATACCAATTTTGATCCATTTTTCTTGAGGCAATGATCATCTTGAGTTGAAGTATCTGCCTTGTTTGTAGGAATTATAAGAAAAATACTTTGTCTTAGTTAATTAATGTTAAATTCATATTCATAAAACATAATCACGGTGACTGAACCAATATATTAATTATTTTCCTACCGGAACTGGTTCACGAAAAACTCATCCCAAATATAACAATCACTTTGAAAATATTTGGACCCAGATAAGTAGTAGATTCTGGTTTCAACATCCATTTAATATAAACAATCAATTAATAGTAGCATAAAACTTGAAGAATTTCGCATTTTTAATATATATCTATATTTTTCACCAATAACTTGCACTGATAGCGAAATAAGCTTCAAAAATCCATATTTTGTGCCATATTTCGAACAAAAATCTTAAATTTCGAAATCTAAACCATTTTACTTTAGTTTTATCAGATAAAAGTCTTGAGTGATTAATCTCATTGTCATCATTTTTCCACAGAAAAAAGTAAAGATCCCAGTCATCTAAAAATATACGGGTTGAATGGTGAAACCGTACAAGCATTCAACCTAGACGAATTTTGGACAATAAAAACACAAATTAAAATCTCCAACAGTGGGGACAGATTTTTTGCAACCAACAGTATAGAATTAATCATAACACAAATCAAGCAAGCTGAGAAGATGAAATTTGATAGAGACGAACATTTTGTGTGTTATTGTCGATACGGAAAGCCCAAAAAAGTAAGTTTTTAAGATAACTATTTTTGTGTTGATAAAAATAACAATACATTTTTTTTCAGAGTTTTGATGGTTGGAGTCTGAGAAGTATATTAGAAAAATTAAGGACATTTTATGTACGATGGTAATAAATATAATAAGAAGCTGTAAATCATTCCAAAATAATATAAGACTATTAAGAAATCATGTTGATTTTTATTGAGAAATTTAAGCATACGGTACTTTTCCAAAAAGTTTGATTAACTAATCTGCATGTGATTGTAGTTAGAAACTTGGATTAAAAATTAAATGAAATGGAACTTATCTATGATTCGATGATAGCAACCACTACAATAGTTCTGTTAACTCTCTATAAGAATTATGTTAGAAAAATATACAACTTCACCTGTGTGTATATTTCTCTATAATATATCAAAAGTCCCTTGGAGGAAGTCAGAATATTTCAATTATACAAGGGTTGTCCAAGATTTCAGAAATTCCTTTGGAATTTATGAAATTATTGCTAACAATACCCTCAAATAAACCCCGGTATTTAGCAAATCGTCTTAGAAACAAGAATGTTTCCATTGATTCGAATTTTCTTATTGGTTGAATATTTCCCGTTACACTTCGGGGGCGTTTATGGTTACACTTATTGTGTAATTCGTGAATTCGCGAATGGCGAATTCATGATTCTCCTAGACCAGTGTGGTCCATAGGGGTATTATTGAAATGCATTTTTCTTAGTTTTAGTTGGTTGTGCGAATGATGTTTTTAATGATTTCGACTATGATGTTAGGCAAAATTCTATGGCTTATATGAAAAATATGAATATATTGCGATCAAATCTATTCCTCAAATTACTTTCAAAGTAAGTAACGATATGGCGAGTTCTGGAGAAAATGATTTCGCATCTTAAAGATCTTCATACCACTGAAGACAACATTTTTGGTGAAATACGAAAAGGACTGGGTGAGATATATTAACCAACAAATTTTTCATCACATTTTCTGATTTTATCAATGTTATTACAAGTTTGATTAATCATGTAGAATAGTAGAATGACCTTGAGGCTCTCTAATTTGCTACGTCAAAATAGCATACGCGTGGCCAGATCGAAAAATCAATCAAGTATTTTTTTTTGTTTCGTCTTGATGAGGATAAGATTGAAATTGTTGCATATGTATTTTTTACAATATTTAAGCACATTGTAATTGTGGTTGGAGTCTCAAATAAATTAAATCAAATTGAATTTCCCGTCATCAGTCGAGACAGTTATAATAATAGGTCACCTATAAATATCTTTGAATATTTATTCTGATTCTGAATACGAAAAATTTAAGAGTTTTCGAGGAAAAACTGAACTAAGGAAATACCCCAATTTCTAACTGAGTGGAGTAGTCTATGACTTCCGGAAAACATAGAAACATAGAAGTCGATATTTGGATAACTAAATTTGACATTTCATGAAATATCATAAATTATTCCTAATTAAAAATTTTATTGATTTATGGTTTCTCAACCATCCCAACAAACAATTGATTACAATTCATGAAATTTCGACTTTTTAGTTTCTTTCTATGTTTTCTAGAAGTCATAGACTACTCCATTCAATGAGAAATTGCAGGTTTTCCTTAGTTCAAGTTTTTTCTCGATAACTCTCAAAGTATAGGGTTTGCTTGACACCCCCCCTCTTATACGTAAAATTGACTGAAATAATAAAAAAAACCTTTTTCATGAGAATCTCATTAACTTATGAACCGTTGAACCCCAAGTATTGGCATATTGCTGAAATTGTCATCAACTAAGCTATCTGATAATGCAATAATATACTATATGTGCCATTTGAAATAAGAAAGTAGTAGTCTGTTTCCGGTATAAGAGGAAATTGTAGAGGTCTGAAAATATTTCAGGGAGAAAGATCATGATCTCAAAATCCAATATACAAATTTTCACCACAAAATTAATATTAGTTCACCATAAACGTCTTATAGGCCATCGCGGTGAATCATCCTGTATATCAATATAATCCAGCCTTCTGCTTCCACTGCTGGACATAAACTTCGCCTTACAATAACGAGAAATAATATTCAATTCGGCAATGTAGCTGCTTATTTGACGTAGAAAATTGGATATCATTCAAGGATCTCAAGGTCATGCACCTATTCTACCCTTATTGTTTCTCTTGTCTTCAGACAGAAAATTTCCGAGTTCATCTCAAACATTTTCGTGCTCTTATAATTTCATGCAACGATCAGTTCATCATCGTTGATAATGTTCCTTGATAGTATATTACAGGTCGAGAATAAAGAAAAATCAAATTATAACACCGTAGAATGGCATAGTATCATTTTGGATGTGACAACAAAAGCTATTCACGTCGCAAATTTTTTGAAAGAATCGACATCAGAGTTCCATACATACGCATAAATATTATTTTCAACTCAAGGGATTGAAAAGTGTGCGCCTATGGTTTATGGCTGTTTTGCAATAATATCTGGCCAAGCGTTTTTATGGACTAGTTAAGTGACTTTGGATATACTATACCTACATGGACATTGAATATTAAAACAAGATACATTTAAAGATAGATTCAAACTTTCTGGTTCTGACAAAATTAATGCAAAGTAATACAGTTTCATGCTTAATTTAGGAATTCAAAAAGGGAAATACCATTTACTTTTATTTTATCTGCACCAGTTTATGTTTTTTCGTAAAGCACCTTGAACTTACGAAATATTTTTTTGTCCATCTTAGCTCACTAACTTATAACAAACAAATGAATTGAAATACCCGCCAAACTAATAAAGCTGGGTTTGAAATATTCCATCAAATAATTTCCATTGACTCCCATAGCTGATGGAACTGATTACTAATCAGAAACTCAAACGCCTTAATGGAATTAACCAGTACCTTGTTGATGAATATAAACATTAATCTGATGAATTTCTAATTGATCCATTAGATATTTTGATGACAATAAATACGTACCCATTTATTACTGAATAGATAGCTACTTTATTTTCATAATTTCAATTTTATTTTTTTGTGGTAAAACATGTTCATCAGTCATCTTTTTGTATGATAACATCGCATGGTATATGATATCAACAAAAAGTTAGGTATGTATATGTTAATTTTAAAGAAATCAACAAATTACCAATTTACCTATTTCTTCTAGTGAAACACCCATGCGCAGCACAATATTATATGTTTAGTAAATCAAAAAACCAATAAATAACCAAAGAAAAGTTAGTTTATAAAGGCAAAATGGCTTTACTACTTCTTTTTCATGTATAGTTTTTGAGGAACGGAAAATATATAGTGTCAAGTGGAGTGAAGAAAACTATCGAGCTTAGTTTCAAATGTAATGTTAGGTGGCTCTACTTCTGCCAGAATTATAATGTATCTATGAAAGTATCACCTCCCTATATCAAATGCCAATATGTATCTTTTCAAAAGAAAGGATCATGAAATATTTTTTGTCATAAAATATTGAAGTATTTCAGAACAATGAAGCACAACCGTACAAAGCTACAACCTAATCTAGTTGATATTCATTTTAGTTCTTTATAACCTTGGGTGGAACAGTAAGATGAATTAACCTAAACATCAATTGAATACATATATTGAAATATTTCTTTCATTTGTATTTGTTATTCATTCGATAATAGACCATTTCATATTAATACATTCAACATATTTTCAGGTAGAATAGGCTTTGACAAAAATTAAACTGTAAAATTCAAAATATATTCAATGAATTAAACATTATATACAATTATATTTTTATTTACTTATATTTTATGAATAAATAAAAAGTAGGTTCTCAAAACAGTGATACCTACTTTTCCAGAGGAGCATAATTCAAAAGTTTTTCAATTAGATCAACATGCCCCAACAACATTCTTCTGCAACAATATCTCTTTAAACCTAACGCATCCAAAGCATCACCTTCTGTATATTCAGCTTGCAGTAAGCCCAAATATGTTTCCCACTTATTTCCAATTACTTTTCCACACGTGAAACACCTCACAGGGATAATCATGTTCTAGAAAAAAACAATCTCTTTGAAGGGACACTAGATGGAGAATTCATATCATAATCAATGTTAACTTACCTTAGATTTCTCAGGAAGAAAAAAAAATTACGAATTAATGTGAAATTTATCAGAACCCTATTAATATGGTAACGTAATTCTAGTTATTACTGTTATTAGGCCTCAGAATTCATGACAGAACTAGAATTATGTTAAGGTTATGTTGACATTGACCGTAGAACTAAAAGACAAATTATTTTCCTTTCATTTTTACAACATATCGGTTATGTTCAGTTTATTCTTTTTTTTTTCCATTGATTTTTAAGGTGCAGTTTATGTCGTTTCGTAGTGAATTCAATTTATAAATAATTAAAAACAGGAATAATCTTACGTTACCGATTCGTCAAAGAAATGAAAGAAAAAGAACGCATTGTTATTTCTATGGTCAATGTCAACATAACCTTCATTCATTCAAATTCATCAATGCAGTAAAACGTCGAAAACTATCATCAAGTATTAAAATTCTAAGGAATTTGCATAACCGCAATTACATAGTTTGAAACTAAAAGTTTCTGACAAATTTCACATTAATTAGTAATTATAGGGTATATTTTTTCTTGAGAAATCCAAGGTAAATTAACATTGATTATAATATGAATTCTCCATCTAGTGTCCCTTCAAAGAGATTGTTTTTTTCTAGAACATGATTATCCCTGTGAGGTGTTTCACGTGTGGAAAAGTAATTGGAAATAAGTGGGAAACATATTTAGGCTTACTGCAAGCTGAATATACAGAAGGTGATGCTTTGGATGCGTTAGGTTTAAAGAGATATTGTTGCAGAAGAATGTTGTTGGGGCATGTTGATCTAATTGAAAAACTTTTGAATTATGCTCCTCTGGAAAAGTAGCTACCAATATTTTGAGAATCTTTTTAATTTTCTTTTCTTTCATAAAATATAAGTAGACCTGTAGATGTAATTGTAAAAAATAATAATGAATTTATTAAATATATTTTGAGTCTTACAATTTTTTTTTGTCAAATGCTGTTGAATCATGTGATGATAAACATGTAGATTAGAGTGTCTTGAGACAATATCAGTACGAAATTTTGCATAAATCACAGTGATTAAACTATTTTATATACACGCAAAATCCCAAATTGTCATAACAGTATAATAAAGGAAATATTGGATATTCTTCTTGAAATTTCTATTGTTCCGATGATATGGTCGACATAAAATTTTGCATACAACTTAAAATTGTTATTTTATAATATTTACTTGCAAAATTCCAACAATTTTTTTCTTCCATTCGAGAATCAAGAACTGAATATTTCAAGTTTCTAAGTCCTCTTTGATAGTTATGGTGTATACGGGCCTCAGACTAATAAACATAGATAGAGGGAGCATATGTCATTTTCAGTAAGCAAATTTTGTCCCCAACATGAACTATCAAATTTGACATCAATAGAGCGGAAATGAAAACATCAAAGATACGATATTTCTGGAGTTCCTCCACAAAGAATGCACTTATTTTGTCCCATAGTGAATCAACGTTTCATATCAATTCAAAATATATTGAAATAAATACCTAAATATATCAGAAAACAATTTTCAAGCCCGCTAAACGACGTGAAACAACCGATGGATGCCACACCTTGGATCTGAGCAGGTAGATACAGAAGATAATATTCTGCTCATTATGAATTCCACAATCAGGAAAAATATCAGATTCCAAATATTCAAATTTGCATATTTAATCGCAAATCACACAATTGAATATATTTCATTCAATATAGTATCCATTCATAACAATATAGTAAATGGATTTGGAAATATATCACAATCCAATAATGTAATCTAACCATGTTGGGGACATGTAAAAATTGCGTATATTCCCTCTAATATATGAGCGAATAGTTCCGAATTTGAGGACGCATTTGTCTTCAGTGGGTCGAACCTTCATTTGAGACCATACCTGTCTTAAAATTCGAAAATTGCAGACCTTGTGACGAAATGATACAGCGATCTGTTCAGAGATGAGCGCTCAAAAATGTATTGAAATTATGGATCTAGCTGAATGCATTCCAACAAATTAATGTATGTAAAAAATATAGAACTAATAGTGAACTATGACATTCAAGGAACGAAGATTTCATATCAAAATGATTATCAACAATAATATATTTTTTTGATGCTTAATTCGATCATTTTTCAAAATAGATTTTTTGCTGATTCAGTTGTCATATCAAATAGTCTTGTAACTAATCTCAAAAAAAAATTCAAGAAAAAAAAATATGAAAAATAAATTTTATAGGCATGCAAATATTTTTCAAATAACAATTGACAATAATTAATTTATGACTCACCTCTCTTAGCAGTCCAAAAAGTACATCTGTACTGAGAGATCTCTCGTGTGCCTCATCCATAATGATTACACTATAGTGATCTAATTCGGGTTCTCTCAAACTCTCTCTCAATAGAATACCATCCGTCATGTATTTTATAACAGTGTTTTCTGATGTGCAGTCTTCAAAACGAATGGCATAACCAACTTCATCTCCTAGTTCGGTACCCATTTCATCACTCACACGCTTGGCCACGGACATCGCTGCCACTCTTCTTGGTTGGGTGCAGCCAATCATACCGAATTTACTGTAACCATCCTCATGCAGATATTGGGTCAATTGTGTTGTTTTACCACTTCCAGTTTCACCTATAGAGAAAAAAATTAAGTTCAAATTGTTAGAACAAATAACTAATAATATATAAATAATCATAGAAAGAATAGTATCAACAATGATTAATAAATAATAATAATAATGAAAAGTTAATTTTAAATGATAATTGAAATTCCAAAAGAATCGAACATCTCATAAATCAGAGAGAATCAGAAAAAATATATAAAGATTTTCTCAACTGGTATGAAAAAAAATTATATATCAGGATAAGTAATTTCATTTGAACAACAAAGTTACAGTACAACTCAGTTTACAATAGCATCAGTTCATACAATTCTGTTCCAGATGATAAAACCAATGATGACAATTTTAAAAGTATGTGCCGTAACCTAAGAAGATACTTAGAACTCAATTGATGTTTATACAGAGTTGGGATAAAGTATGGAACTAAGTAAATATCTTTTGAACGAAAAGGACAATATTTATGAAATTTTGCGGGTAAGTGTAATGGCGCAAAATGCATTTGATGTACAATTGTTTGTTAATAATATACTTCCGGTTGAAATGAAAATACCCTCCACTTTTTTAATTTTTATGGGATATTATTGACGAAACTAATATATGAGGAGAGGTCTTGGAAAGAGTGACACATAAATTTGTTAATAGGAATATAGGATAGTACATTGTCAGAAGGTGAACAGCGGGCATTTTGAACATTTGATCTAATTTTGTTAATGACAACATTCTCATTAGTCTGCACAAAATAAATTCAGCTATACTAGAAGTAACAGTAAGTTATTCTTTGTTTTTATTAGATTTTCTACAGTAAACCCAGTATGTGCACATTTGAAATCCCAAGCTCTTTCAACATCTGTAAAGATATACAGGAGGTCCATATAAATTAAAAAAGTTGAGGGTATTTCCGGTTTAACCGAAAGTATTTTATCAACAAATAATTGCACATCAGATGCATTTTGCGCCATTGCACTTACCTGCAAAATTTCATGAATATTATTTTTTTCGTTCAAAAGATATTTAATTGGTTCCATACTTTATCACTACCCTGTATATTTTTGTTATTTTTTGATCTCTATTACACAAATGAATGTTGAGAAGAATATCGAAAAAAAAATCTTATATCATGGCGACAACAGATACGACCTAGTTGAAATTCTGCAAGTAAATATAAAATAACAATTTCAAGCTTTATGCAAAATTTCGTGTTCAGAATCGTAGAAAATTCGAGCATATTATCAAAAAATTATATATTTATAAATACAGTCGAACCTCTATAACTCAAACTTGAAGGGAAAGCGAAAAAAGTTCGAGTTATGGAGAGTTCAACTTAGAGAAATATCCAACACATACTTTCCAAAAAAAATTTATTACCTCATAATAATAATATAACAAACTAAAATTCATTTCTGATAACTTGAATCATCCAAACTAGAATATGATCTTAAAACAATAACGAATTAAAAAAAATCAGTTATTAAAGTTTGCCTAAATGTTTTATTGTTTAGACGATAGGCTTCAAATTTCTTGCTTATTTCGAATATGAGAGTTAAATCGTCATCAGTTGCAGCCTCATTCATTGAAAACGCAAGCCGAATGGTTTCAATTGCTTTAGCAACTTCAGCGTCAGAAGGCTTTTGTCTTGCAGCTCCTACACTGTCATCTTCATCGTCATCTTCAGGTATGGTCTCTGAAAAATTTTCCAAGTCTTCTTGTTTATTGTTCACATATTCCAAGATCTCATCCTCTGAAGGATTTTCACTTGTTATAAGATCCACGTCCACATTTATATATTCCTCCAAAGAAACCTTATCATCAGCATTCAATACCTCCAAACATTTAAAAACAGACTCTTGGAGATCTAAAGCTACCTTTTGTTCACTGGTCATAATTTTTTTCAATTCTGATAGCGGCAGTTCGTCTTCATAGTCATAGAAGTTATGTGTCCCAAAACCAGCCTTTCTGAAGCAGTTTTGAATAGTCTCCTGGGTTAAATCTACTCTCCACACTGCCGCCGACGTATGAATGCAATCCAAGAGATCAATTTTGGGGATAGTGCCATTGGACTCAAATCCATCTAGTACTGTTTGTAAGATCCTGCGTTTATAATGAAATTTGAAACTTTTTATAATTCCCTGATCAAGAGGCTGTAATTTTGATGTCGTATTGGGTGGAAAAAAAATCAACTTTATTGCCTTCAATCGATGATCGATATTTGGATGAGCAGGGCAGTTGTCAATCAGTAATAGAACTCTACGATTTTGAAGTTGGAAATGTTTGTCTAGATTCAACAACCACTTTTCAAATATCTCACTCGTCATCCAGGCCTTTTTGTTACTGTAATAAGTAAGGGGTAAACATTTCACTCCTGCGAAACATCGTGGCTTTGCGCTTTTCCCTATTATTACAGGTTTCAATTTCTCACTGCCACTCATATTTGCTGCTAATAAAAGAGTCACCCTTTCCTTGGATAATTTGCCTCCGTAACATTTTTCATTTTTGAAAGTTAAGGTTTTATCTGGTAAGCATTTGAAGAACAACCCAGTCTCATCTGCGTTGAAAATATCGTCAGCTTCGTAAGGAGCTAAAATTGTAGGAAGAACATCTCGAATCCAGTTATCACACTCTTCTTGATTAACAGCAGCACTTTCCCCACACGCTTTTTTTTGCAATACACCATGTCTAAAACGGGAAAAATAAACATGTACTCATGTATCGAACAGAAACAATAAGAATCATTACCTTTTTTTGAATTTTTCAAGCCATCCCGAGCTAGCCTTGAAATTTTCATCTCCCAATTTTCTGGAAAAATCTAATGCCTTCTGTTGCAAAATGGGCCCTGAGATTGGCAAATTTGCTTTTCTTGAAGCTTCGAACCACTTGATCAATGCAGTGTTCACTTTCTTCTTAGGCTTATTTCGCTTCACTACACAAGGGTTATTCACTTCTGCACCAAACTTAGCTATTGTATCTTTGTTTTTTATTATAGTGCATAATGTACTTTTCGGAATATCATATTCTTGGCAAATGATTTTTCTGTTGACACGATTTTCCACTTTTTTTAAAATTTCTAACTTCTTTCCGATCGTTAAAGACTTCAGTTTACGCGGCTTCGACATCTCACCAACTCCAAACATATTTCATTCCAGAATCAGATTGGTGTTATTGTTATGATGTTTCATTCGCGGTATTTCACACTTGGTTGGGGGAATACCCTAAAATGTCGGTAACGCGAGCATCTCAGCCAGCTACGCTGACACCTTGTGGCAAGAAGCCAAAACTCCGATTTGATTGTTTTCGAATGTTCGACTTAAAGAGATCTTTACTCTGAACGGACGCATCATTGAGTTCGAGTTGAAGAGGTGTTCGAGTTATAGAAATTCGAGTTATAGAGGTCGAAATACAGGGAATTTTCGAGAATGTGAAGGGAACGCTCAGAGAGTACGAGTTGAAGAGGGGTTCGAGTTATAGAGGTTCGAGTTATAGAGGTTCGACTGTATTACATATTATTATTATACATAATGCCCCGCCACATCTCCTGTGCTAATACTGAGATTTATCTATGCTTTATTCTTTAAAGTTAACAATTTTTTGTAATACTCTATCTTAAAAAAATATTATCACATATTATCCAGAAATTTCCATGATTTTCGATATCTAATGATCTAGTTCTACGAGATACAAGATAATGAGTATGGTGTATGGAAGTTTTCTTTCTAGAATAATTTAAATGAAATAGCAAATCAGACATGTTAATTTATCAATATCTCAGTAATTGTTTTTAACTTACCCACAATAATGACTACAGAATTTTCTCTGATAACATTTAGAAGTTCTTGCCTAACTGCAAAGACTGGCAAGAATCTTCTTTGTTCAGTTATACTCTTTTTCCTTGAAAAATCACTCATTCCTTCTTGACTTTTCATATGTTCAGCGAACTTTTGATCTGTTTTGTAATCAGCTCTATCATCATCTTTGTTGAACCGTTTGTCTTCCTCATCTTCTTTTTTCTTGATACCCATAATATTTCCTGCATTCAAAATTAATTTTATAAGGATTATTCTTTAGTAACACATTATAGCACTTTACCTATTTTAGTACCACCTAGTTCCCAATGCTTTTTTTGGGCCTTTCGTTTCTCTTTTTGTTCCCTGTAGATTCTTACTAAATGGCTCCCTTTTCTTGCGACCATTGCCATGTCAGAAGTTGGATCCCTTAAAAACATGTTATTTAAGTTACATCCCCAATTGAATATTCAAAATTTCAGAAGACAAAAGAGGTGGACTGCAAAAATAATTGAACAAAACATGTTTCTCCACAACGTTCTACTTCCAATACTAATAATTAATCACTTTTAACTTTGAATGTTTCTATCTTCGAAAATTCTTTGCATAGTTAGCATAATATGTACATATAAATTTACTATTCTGTAAACTCCCGACTGCAGGTTTCAAAAAACTTTGATCAACCTGTTGAATTTGGTTGAAACTTTATGGTGGAACAAAAAATGGACTGAAATTAAACACAGAAATGATTTTATTATGTCAATCACCCCAATTAAAGAAAAAACTGTTTGTTCAATCTTTTCTATCTCGATTCCTCTTGAATGTTTTCAAGCAGAATTGAAAATTTTAGTTTTCAATTAACCACCTTAAGGCATAAAGTTTTACTTATGACTTAATTAATTTTCACAGAGTGACGTCATATTCTTTTAAATGTCAACTCCCATTTTTTTTGTTGATTCATTGGACTTACGGGTTGTCCATTAATCACGTGATCTTTTTTTAGCATTTTTTAAACCCCCCTCCCCCATTGGTGATACGTAGTGAGGTTTAAGACCACCCCCCCTCCCCCTTCTCAACATCACGTGTATTTTTAGTACCTACAACGAATCTTAAAATTTTCTGAATATTAACTCAATTTAAATACAGGTATAAACTATAATCTTTCTTCTGAAATTAAGGACCATAATAAAAATGTCTACACCAGGTTGCAAGTTTTTTTTGATTGCCATAACAATAATAATAAACGAAAAGTGTAATCATAGGAAAAACATGTATTGTACTAGTACATGAATATATTTAATGTAGTCAAGGTCACTACACGCCGCGCCGTGCCGCTTAATATTTGTTTAAAAATCGCGCGTTTGACGAAAAAATAAATACACGTGATATCTTACTACACCCCCCCTCCCCCTTGTGATATTTTCGTGATTTTTATCAAACCCCTCCCCCCCCTTTCAAGCCTCACGTGATTAATGGACAACCCCTTACCTAAATGATGATGTAAAAAAATTAGTACCGTAGATAAAATTTTTTTTGAGAAAATAACACATTTACTGTGAGAGTTAAAAATTAAACAATCTTAGAAGAAAATCTTCATTCAACCCAAAAAAAAAAACGAAAATCAGCGCAAATGTTCAAGTTATGCTCCGGTGCATGACCATTTGGCACTGATCCATACGAGTGTCAATACTTTGTACACTTCGGCCAAGGTCTTCAGTAAATTAAAAATTATTATCTACAGTACCAATTTTTTTACATCATCATTAGGTAATAAATCACCAAAAAAATTGGGATAGTTATTTAAAAAAAGATTATCATGATAATGACGTCATAAGTAAAATTTTATGCCATAAGGTGATAAAGTAAAAACTAAAATTTATCTGTCTGATCATTTTGCTTGAAAATATTCAATAATGGATTTATTTGTGAATTTTGTTCCTTACTTCATCCACTATATATATGAAATTATTATATAGCTCCCAAGAAAGGAAGTACATACATCTTGCCCCAAAAAAATTAATTTAAAAAACTTTAGAACCCCCTTGAATGAGACAAGATGACAAAATTTTTCGTTATCAAATAAAATAAACTTTCAATAGAAAATTCTAAATATAGAATATTGTACCTGACTGGAACAACTGGTTCTGGCTGCTTAGTGAATACAATTCTGCCATCAAGAAATGGTGGTACTATGTTATGTACAAGCAAATGCACTCTATCTAGGGTTTCTTCATCATAATCTTCATTGAAATCAATAGATTGAACAACACCAGAGGTCAGCATTCTGTTCCTTTCCCATAATTCATTATCTTTATTTATTTGCCTTTGTTGCGCAGATAATCTTTTTTTTTTCCTTTGTTCCAATTGTTCTTCCTTCTTCTTTGTATATTCTTCACTGATGCTTGAAAATGGATTACATTCATCATCATACCCTGTAAATTATATTTTATAATTTGTCATACTCTGAACACATTACAATTATTACAAAGAAATATTAAACAAGACTGCATCAATATGAAATATCCCTTTTTATATTTTGTATTGAAATCAAAAAGTGAAGAAAAATTGATTATTATTCAATCAAACAAATTAATAATTTGATATTTACTGAGGCTTTTATTGTTCCTATTGCTACTAAGGTGGAGGTTTTTCAGTCACCAGAAACAACAAGTGCAATATACACTTTTCAACAACAAGGTTTCAGGAATTTCTATTTCTTCTTCAGTCTTGTGAATATCAAATCACAGCCAGTCAAATGAATTCTGTAGTAATTGTTCCTGGTGACTGATAATTCTCCACCTAATTTGATACTTCTTTTGCTCCATAGTAAGAAAATAATTAATACCAAAATTTTTTTCCTATAGGTTGGAGGCATACAGAAAAAAATATAAAAATTCACATAAAATTGAGATTCGTCAAAATGCCTGTAATTTTCACACTTTGAGACGTGAATTTCCTCAAACGATAAGGTTCTACTCACTGATGAGGAATCCGTCCTCAAATTTGATTCTATCCATCCAGTAGGTTCAGATCTTGAATGATTGAGTTCGTTAATGGGCAAAATCCGACTTTGGTTTTTTTGTTAATTTCAAAACTGCAGATTCTATTGAGATAAAATTTTCGTTTGGATGTAGAATGACAATTAATTATTTAATTAATTTAATTAAAAGTATCATGCTAAATTCCATGATTATAAACAAAACTATAAAATATTCATGAATATTGAAAATGAATTTCCCATTATTTTGGAAACCACAAAACCCACGGAGTTGAGATTTTGGGTGTTGATATGAAACAACAATTACAAGCTCTGTGAAAAATTATGAGAACCATATAAAATTCAAGAAGAATATTTTAAAATAAATACCCAATATTTCCTTGATTACTAATCCAATTAGGTTGAGATTTTGCATGTATATTTAGAATGACTATGTCAAACTCTATTCAAATAGTGCCATCAGAATCATAAAAAATTCAAGTAGATTATATTTCAATGACAACAGATAGGAACTACTTGCAAATGTGATTATATGAAGTATAACAATTTCAAGCATCTTACAGATTTTCATGCTGATGGGAACAGCAGAATCATAAAAAATTCAAGAAGAACTAAAGGAATTATAGATCAGTAGAAAGTCACTTGAGATCTATAATTCCTTCAGTTCTACTAACAAAGTCGATATTTCTTTCCCTACAATTCAAAGAAAATATTAAAAAAAGAAAGAAAAACACTGATGTGAAATCAAAAGTTTCTGGCTGCTCGTTTATTCATGCGCCAATTGCACACTTGGAGACCATATTATTACCTATATGTATACAATTAAGTGATCTCTAATTATGCAATTGATGCATGAATGAACAAGTGCTCAAAACCTTCTAACTTCACGTATGTGCTTTCCTAATTGTTTAATTACAAACCTTCATCTATGTTGTACCACTCTCTGTCAATTCTCTTTTGTTCTTCCTCCCAAGCTTCTCTATCTACTGTTGCATCCCATTTGACTTTATCATCTTTAGATACGCCAGGGGTTGCTCCAGATCTTTTTCGATCTTTCATCCAAGAGTTATATCGATGTGCTGGAGTAGGTCTTGGTGTGTCATCATATTTTGATCTCTTACTTTTCCTATCATGATCTCTTTCACTATAGTCATGTTTCCTAGATTGGTGGCTCCTTTCTGACCAATCACCCTCCTTTTTGTAAAGGGATGGTGTAGGATAATCCCAAGCTGATTTTCTTGATTGGTATCCTGTATCCTCTTCTTCCCATGCTGTTTTTGAAACATCACTTTTTACCCTTAAGAAAAAAATAAATTGAAAAAAATTTAGGTAGTACATTCATATGATGAAATTGAGGCTAGCTTATTATTTTTTTTTAATGTTCAATCTTGAAAATATTCCAGCAATTTTTCCCATATTGAAATACTGAAAACAAACTGGACAAATCATTTAGAAATCCTGGAAAAATTTCAACAGCAAATTATTCTTAAACAGTTGAAACATTTCAACAAGAATGGAATACTTTCATTAAGTAACTTTAAGATTTCGATAAATTAAAGCACTCAAAAATATTCAAAAAGAGCACTGATGTGGCTTGTATTTTGCCAATATTTACTTATTGGAATAATAAAAGTGAGATGGATTATAAACTCAGTTGAAAAGAGAAAGATCAATCATAAAAGAATTGAAAGAATGGACTGTCTTGGCATCGTGAGCTTTTGAGTCCTCGTTCATTCATGAGCCTATTGCGCCCTTGCCCAAAACTCTATACATATGAGATGTGATGTATTATGTCATTGTTATCTGTTGGATTATACAGATGAAGAGTTCTGATGACATAATCCTATAGTACATTAATCTGATGACAGCTTAGTTTTCAAAATGTGCATCAAACACAAATTAAAAAACCTTTGGAGAAAGTGTCGTTACTTTAGCTCTCAAATTTAGTACAAAGTACACAAAAAACTTGAATCATTTCACATTCTGTATTTATGAATGTAATAGAGTGGCGTCTGAAAATTACAACATATTAGCACTAACCCCTCCTAAAAAAAGAAGAATATATTTTCTATCAATTTAAAAGTAAACCAATTCAAGTAATGCAAAAACACCGTCCGTACATACAGCAACAAAAGCTAAGACATTTTCAAAATATAATTATTGAATTACAATATTACATAAGGAAAATCTTACCCATAGAAGAATAAAAACTGGGTATTATTACTTGTGTAAAAAGAAAACATATACTTTGAAAAACAAACCTCAGATCAGGAGTACTTGGTTCATCTTTGAAATAGACTTCTCTTCGAGAGCTTTTACGATCAGAACGATCACTGTAATTGAAATTCCTTCTTCTATCACCATCTCTATATTTTCTTCTTTCTTTATCTTCATATTTCTTATCATTTTGGCTTTCTCTTTTCTCATCATATTTACTAGATCTGTGTTTTAATTCCTTTGTTGATGCATATACACCCTTTTCTCTCCATTTACTGGTATCTAATCTATCCAGTAACCTCTTCCTTGCCTGTTCTGTTACACCCCCTGTGTAAGTAGGAGTTTCTGATTGGGGTGCTCGGAAATTTCTACCCTCTGAAGGTTTTTTTAAACTTCCTAAAGTGTTTGAACTTTCAGTATTACTATTAGAACTTTCTTCCTTTTCCCTTCTTTTAGCAGCTGCAAGCTTATCTAAGCCTAACAACGATCTTTGGGGAACTTTGAAGGTTGGTGTAGTATTTTTTGTTTTTACAAAAAGGCCACCTTTCTGATTATTACTTCCTTCCAAAATATGAACATTTTCCTCTTCTTTCGACATTTTCAAATAATTATTTATTGCCTAATTATTGAAATACTTTATCCACACTCATCAATCATTACAGTTTACATATCAAATAAATAAATCAAAAATAATTATAACCTCAATTTAGTCAATTTTATCAACAACAAAAGTTAGTACAGCCTACTGGTGCAGACTGAAACTGCAGAGGGCCAGAACAAGTAATATGATTCAATCACAGACTAACTAGTAATCTGTGATTCTATGCATCATAGTTCATATGATCATAACCTAAACCGGGATAACCTATTAATTATAATCTATAAATATAAAATAAAATATTTTACTTTAGAACTTAGAACACTTTAGAAAATTAATAATGTTCTGTCTACATATATTCTAAGTAATTCACTAATCCTAGACTGGACATCCTGGTTTGACTTTTGATCCTATAAACATGGGATACGATATCCAGTTAAATCAAGAATAACGTACAAAATTATAGATAATTGAGACTGTGTTTCAGCTACAGTGAAATATAATTTAAAAGAAACTTCTTTGGATCCCATAAGTGATTCAACTCTTCCAGAATGCATTTCCTAAGAGTAATATCATCTAAAAAGTTGAAATTACATCAAGGAACATCTGAGAAAGTATTTCTTCGTTCTATTTCTGGATTGAACTTATGGAATAATGAATTAACTAATGATGTTAAACACAAAATAGAGACATTCTGGAAAAATAAATTACCTCCTAGAAAATTTGAAGAAAACAGTACTGATGAAAAATTTTATGTATTATCCATGTTTCCTTATCCTTCAGGTAATTTACATATGGGACATGTTAGAGTATATACGATAAGTGATACGGTTGCACAGTTTCAGAGGATGAACAATAAAAATGTTATACATCCTATTGGTTGGGATGCATTTGGGCTGCCTGCTGAAAATGCAGCTATTAAAAATCAAATAAATCCTCAAGATTGGACAAAACATAATATATCACAAATGAAATCTCAGTTACAGCTATTAGGATGTTGTTTTGACTGGGATAGAGAAATAAATACTTCAGATCCTCAGTATTACAGATGGACACAGGAGCTATTTTTGAAATTATTAGAAAAAGGACTAGTTTATCAAAAAAAAGCTTTAGTCAATTGGGATCCTATAGATTGTACAGTCTTAGCAGATGAGCAGGTTGATGAAAATGGATGCTCCTGGCGGTCAGGTGCTAAAGTTGAAAAAAAAGTATTCAAACAGTGGTTTGTTAAAACCACAAAGTATGCAAAAGATCTTTTGGAAGGACTGAATGATTCTTCACTTAGTGATTGGAGGGATATAATTAAATTACAAAAACATTGGATTGGGGACTGTGATGGTGTAGTTTTTGACTTTAATGTTTCTAATAGCGACGAGTGTATTAGATTGTGGACACCCAACCCTGAATATATACATCATGTGAAATTTATAACAGTAAGACGTGAACATTCTATTTTGAGTCTAAATGATAAATTATCTGATATTGATAAAACTTTTAAACTTGATATGACATTGATTAATCCCTTCACTTCTGAAAATATTCCAATCTATGTTAGTGATGATATAGAATATTTACAAGGCTCAGATTCCTTTACAGGAATTCCAGCTATCTGTGAAAAAGCTAGGTTATTTGCTCAAAAGAACAATATTCTTTATGATGAGATTGAAAGAATAAATTATAGTGAAAGTTTAGATTTAATAAGAAAATCTGTTTGTGATGAAGCAAAAGCAAAAAACATTGGAGGTTATTGGAGTAGTGCAAAGTTAAGGGATTGGCTTATTTCTCGTCAACGATATTGGGGGACCCCAATTCCTATTATTCATTGTGATAAATGTGGAGCACAGCCAGTTCCTAAAGAAGAATTACCAGTTAAGTTGCCATTACTATCCTTCCAGGAGAAAAGGAGTGGCTTACATTTGGCAGAATGTAAGGATTGGGTTAATGCTCCATGTCCAAAGTGTAAAGCTGAAGCTAAAAGGGAAACTGATACCATGGATACTTTTGTTGACAGCTCTTGGTATTATTTACGTTATATAGATCCCCATAATATGAAAGAAATATTCAATAAAGAAAAAGCAGATATGATAAGTCCTGTTGATTTATATATTGGTGGAAAGGAGCATGCAGTCCTTCATTTATATTATGCTAGATTCATGAGTTATTTTTTACATGATATTGGACTGATTCCAGAAAAGGAACCATTTAAAAGATTGTTAGTGCAAGGGATGGTTATGGGTAGAAGTTTTAGGTTGAAGGGTACTGGTAAATATTTACCACCTGACGAAGTAGAGATTTTAGATAGTAAGAAAAATAAAGCAATAGAAAAAAAAACTAGAGCCCCAGTAGTAATGACTTGGGAGAAAATGAGTAAATCAAAACTCAATGGAGTAGAACCATCTGCTATGTTTGAAGAATATGGAGTGGATACTACAAGGTTACTTATTTTGGCAGACGTTGCCCCTACTTCTCATAGAAATTGGAATAGCAACACATTTCCAGGTATAATAAATTGGCAGAAAAGACTGTGGCTAACTGTTCAAGCTTTTCTGAAATATAGAAACAATCCACCAGATGCAATTGACAAAGAGAAAGAGAAGGAATGTGAAGAATATATGTTCGATTCTAGAAATTTTTACATTAAGGGAACTACTTTCAATTACTATATTTCCCAACAACTTAGTGTTGCTGTCTCCAAACAACAAGGTCTCACAAATAGTATCAGAAAAATGCCACCATATGTTTTTGCCAAAAGTTTACAATTTGAGAGAGCATTGGCTGCACAAATTATTTTATTATCTCCAATGGCACCACATTTTGCATCAGAATTATGGAGTGGATTTTTGGAAGCACCTAATCGATTAAATCATTCAAATGAGATTTCTTGGGAGAAATCAGTACTTGATCAACAGTGGCCAGAAGTTGATTATGATTATAACTTAGAACTTTTATGTCAGGTTAATGGCGTTGACAAATGTGAAATTAAATTAGAACGATCATTATTGGATCGAATAACATTAGAGGATGCTTTAGAATTAGCAAAAAAAGAATTGTCCTTGGAATTTGTATTTTCAAAAAAGACTATATTAGATACGTCATTTAGACTTCATAAAGGAATTAAGGGAATACTGAATATTACCATTGAAAAACCAATTGTACAAGAAACTACTGTAAATATAGAAAATTAATTATTTTATACTGTTGAAAAAGTTCTAATTAAAAGTGGAAACTCCTTTATTTCTTGAGTTTTTCCTGTTGTCTTAATTGAATAAAACATGGAGGGATAGAGAAATACTTTACTCCTTAAACAGAGCTATTCAAATAGAAACGTTTGCCACTTTTTTTTATAAATCATAGAATATACTCTAGAATTCTTTTGATATTTTCTTTTCTAACAAGTTTATTATTGAGCAAATCTTATTTTTATGCATTGGATTTATATTACTAGATTCTGAGAATGTTTTATGGCCAGTTGAATATGTTAATAACGATTTTTGAAGTCTGCTTTGTAGTGGTATCGTTCTAATAAACACACTGTTTATTAACCCGTCTATTACGCGCCGGATAATCTTTTATGAGCACTCGTCTCAGAACCGATTGGACGATTCGAATATCCTATTTCATTTAAAGTGATAAAGTAAGTGCGTTTTCACTTCAATACAATAAGAATCACCCGATTACCCCACTGCGGTTCTCCACACTCTCCGCTTCACTTTAATTCTACCCTTAAGTTCGTTTTCTAGATAATCTCAATTTATACTTATTTATATATTGGGGTATTTCTCCCAAATTTGTGGGATTTTTGGACCCTCAAAGGAAATTTGGGGGATTATAATTCTTGGGGTATTTTTTGGGGGTTTTAGTTATTCCACTGGGGATTTTTGGAGGAAAAGTATTCAAATTTTATATTATTATGTCGAATTATTAGCTTAATTTCATTACTACCTATTTATCAATAGAAATACTACTCTCGAACAAAATTGTGAATAAACAAATATTAAGCATGTCGATTTCTAAAGTCAGATGTTTATATTGCTTCCTACCTCTCCGGAGTAGCATAATTGCATATTTTTTATGACCGGGTATTACTAGCATCAGTCGGCAACTTTGAAAGCTCTAGGAAGTATTTTTGTAGGACGTGTTCAACCATAATATTCGATACAAATAAATAATAATATTTCTTTGTATCATTATTGTTTTCAACTACTACGACTATTAGAAAATATTCGAGAAAGATGTAAATTTCCCTTGATGGAATTATGTAAACGAATTCAGTGTAGACTGCCGAACTAACGCTAAGCTATTCTGAATAATAATAGTTCGGAAAATAGTTCTGCCCTAGACATATTTTCAGATATAAATGTTTTCAGTGTCTAATAGCCATTTTTTAAGTATTTTTTGTATCAAGAGTAATTAAATATTTATTTTATTATATTCTGTATACATGCATTAAGACCTTTCATTAATCAAAAATTAATTGATATTATAATTATTGTAAGGTGAAATTTGATTTCAGGGTTAATACTTAATATATTTATTGTTTGTTATAGAATTGTCATATGAGGCAACGTTTCGGGCAGTGCCTTTTTTCAAGCCTGTGAAATATATAAAAAAATCCTTAATAAAACATCACAATGTAACTAACAATAAACGGACAAGTATGTAATATATCTATATTACATACTTGTTCACAGGCTTGAAAAAGGGCACTGCCCGAAACGTTGCCTCATATGACAATTCTATAATAAAAAATAAATATATTAAGTATTAACCCTGAAATCAAATTTCACCTTACAATTAAAAGTGAACAGGGTAAATAATAAATCAATAAATTATAATTATTAACGTTCAGTAATGTTACAAATCAACATAAGAAAACATGGGGGATTTTTCGAAAAATATCATGATTTTGGGGGTTTTTTGGGCATCATTTGGGGTATTTTCAATGAAGCAACATGGAAACCCTGCCAGTCGCAGCTCGCTGTCCAATTCTAGTAGTTCATCTGTAGTCCCTTTTATCTAATTTTTTATATATTAGTTCGTTTGTTTTTGACAAGCGGATACTGAACAACATAACCTAAGCAATAATAGTAAATTATTATTTGAGATTTTTGTTATTATATTAGTTAGAATTAATTCAACGAATATGCCAGAATTTTTAGCAGAGAATAATCTCTGCGGGCAAACTATTCTCAATCTGGTGTCTGGTGGTAATGCAATTATAGCGGAGTTACTCCGCTTAAAAGATAACATTCCAAAACTCTATATGTAGGTTTTCTAATAAATTTTAAAAAGATAATAAAAATAATCAAGGATGATGTATTATAATAATTGAATAAAAAACTTTTTTTCCAGAACAGAGTCCAAAGTAGAGATACAGAAATATCAAGATATTATTATGGATTTTTCCTATTTCAATATAAGTGAAACACAAGAATCTAAGATTCGTAATAATGAGGTGATTATTTCTTAACAATATTAACTGTTGTGTATTCATTCTGGAAATGATTTAACGAAGATTTCAATGAATTGAATAGTAGTCCACTATGAAACGATTCATATAGACATATATTGATTGCCCATCTTTGTACTAATAGAGTTTGAATATTCTGAGGGGTTGGTCATATCTATTGCAGTAATGAAATCAATTGAACTCATAAAAACCCTGTTCACTTATTTAAAGTGATAATAATAAAATTATAGAAAATCTCAAAAAAATGTAATTCGATGATAATTCTCAAATGAAAAACTTCCAGTCAAGAAAGTACAGAGAATTAAGCATTTAACTTTGAGTATATTGTCAAAATTTTTATTTGTTGTTGATTCGATTATTCGTTGGCTTAACTGTACTATTTACAAAGGAACCTTTTTGAAAATTCTACAATAAATTTGGATGAGTAATATATGTGTTTCAGTCAGCCCTTCCCACTTTCAATTAGTATATTTATAGAGAACAGGGCAAAACAAATCAATTGTTGCAAATCAGAAAATATTATATGTATATATTGTGGACTAATTGTGTTTCAGACTTTACGAGATTTGGATGAGGAATTTAGAGATAATCACATTGACATTATAACACGTTTTTATGAGCTTTTTGAAAGTATTCATTCTTACATCAATGATTTGAATCAGTTTTTGGAGGATATAGAAGAGGGAATTCACATTCATCAATCATTAGAAACAATATTTGCTGATATTGAAGGAAAACAGTTATTGGTGAGAAGCAAACTTATTTATTTCAGATCATTCAATGGAAATAATGATCTGATGCTTTAAAATATGTAAATATATATACTTCAATTTTTCAGTGTGAATCCTTATTCCTTTATGGATTAATGTTGTTATTTGTTGATGCACATATTAAAGGAATTGTTAGGGAAAAATTATTGGCATCGTATTATCGATATACACCACAAAGTAGTAATGCTCGTAGTAATATTGACGACGTATGTAAGCTTTTTAGAGATACAGGATTTCATAGCAAAAGAGTGAATAACTACCCAGAAGACTATTTCAGGTATGTGCTGAATAAATCTTTCTGTCATATTTTTTAAAATTAATTACTTTATTACTTGTATCTGAAAATTAATGGATTCTTGAAATTTATATTGAATTTTTTTGTTGACCTACTTTGGATTTGGAGGTAAAAGGAAGCATTATTTATATTATTATTTTTGTCAGCAGTCATAATACACAATCTGTGAGCAAATTGGATCACAATCCTTTGAAATAATGTTAAAAATTTCTCTTCATCATGATATTTCTAAGTATTCCATTGGGTAAACTGACCATAGTTTCCATTTTAGTTTTAAGTTGATTATCCAATAATATTGATCATAATTGTCAATTTTTGTGGACATAATGAATACTACTTAATTATACATATAGATTGACACTTTTGTACTATGGCTACATTTGATTTTTTTGTGCATCCTCAATTTTATATTTCATATGTTAATATGCACTGGTATTTGATGAATTTGCTCCTTACTTGATTGAAATTCATTATAAATAAAATAATAAAACAAAGTAATTTCTATTGATCTGATCTTAGAAAAGGAAATTACTCGGTTATTGATTAATATTATTATTATTTAGTATTTTATTTATATGTCATGAATAAAACAAAGTAATTTCCATTATAATCTCAGATAAGTGGGAATAACTTTGTTTTATTATTTTATGTTAATATTTACGTGATGATATTGGATAGTGATAGTGGATGTTTTTACTTCTTTCTTTACTCAACTGGCAATTGTATGAAAAATAATATTTCTACCATATCCGTACTTTATGTCTTTTACTCTTATTTTGAATTTCAGGAGAATCAAAATAAACTCGACGTTTGTAGATATGGTTATCGGGCGTTTGAGAACTGATGATGTATATGGACAATTACCATTATACCCACTTCCCAAATATCGTAGTACTGCTTTAAGTAATCAAGCCGCAATGCTTTTTGTTTGCTTGTATTTTGCTCCAGATATAATTCATTCTCAAACAGCAGTGATGAGGGAAATAGTTGATAAGTATTTTCCGGATAACTGGGTTATATCTATTTATATGGGTTATACTGTTGATTTGGTAGAAGCATGGGATGCTTTCAAAGCCGCTAGATTGGCCTTGAATAATACATTGGAAACGGTTAACATAAGAAATGTCTGCAAAGATTATGCTACTAATACTCCAGTTGCATTGAAAAAATGCATGAGAATGTTAACCGAAGGTACTATAACCAAAGAAATGGTACTCAAGGATATGAATAATATTGTTTCTTTATTACGTGAATGTAATGTGATACTTAGATGGCTCATGCTACATACTCACATCAAACCAGGGAAAGTAGAAAAAAATAAACGTTCCAGACAAATTAGGGAAATGATTATCTTGGAAACTAAGTATGATCAGGTACAAACGTTTAGATTGTTATTGAATACAGCTCAACTAGAATTAACTGTGAAAGAATTATTCAAGAATATCTTGAGTGAAAAAGAGAAGCAGTGGAATGAATTGAAGATTGAAAGTTATAAAAACACTATAGAATTATCTGAAGCATTCAGTGGAAATAAGCCATTATCTCGAATAACTAAGAATAAAAATTTGGAGAAATGGTTCTTGGAAATATCAAAACAAATAGATTCTTTGTTGATTGAAGATGCAAATTCTTCTAGAAAAATAGTTCAGTTAATTCAAGCCCTAGAAGAAGTTCAAACATTTCATCAGCTGGAATCAAACATGCAAATAATTCAAATTTTAGGGGAAATAAAACAATACCTCAATCAGATGATTCAAACAATGAGCATTAAAGAAGATAATTTGATTACAATACAAGTTTTAGGAGACTTAAGTTTTGCCTGGGATCTAATTGACTCTTACACTCCTATAATGCAACTTGGAATCAAAAAAGATCCTACACTGGTGAGAAGAATTATTCTTGTACATTCATATCAAGATCTAATTTTTATAATGTTCGCGATAGAATGAGTAAATGAACATTTTACAATATGATTTTCAAGATATCAATAACAAGACTTCATCTTAGGTAGACTTGTTTTAAGAATCTGAATAATATAATATAAATAACTTATCAGAAAATTGTTTAATTACAATGTCCATCGATAATTTATTCAGTAAACATGAAACTAGAATTTCTTTCAATTGAAACAAAATTGAAATCAAATATATTCTTCATTTTTTTCTTGAGCTGAAAATTATTTTGCTATTTTTGGTTTCAACGCTCAGAGGCATAAAACTATCATAGCAAATAATTTCGGTTTTCAATTCATTGAGACTTTTAAAAAATAATGTTTCAAACCCCCCTGAAATTCTCAGTTTACATTTTAGAATGTAATGAAAACACTATCTGCCTGCCATCCAGAGCTTTTCTTGAGAACTATAAGCTATTTATTGGCTTGAAATTTGATTTAAATTCAGTTGTTATTATATATTACGGTACAAATATAGTGGAGCTGGAAGGACGATTCAAATATTCTACTCTATTTTAAGTGAAAACGCACTATTGGTATGTGCGTTTTCACTTTAAAAAGTAGGATATTTGAGTCGCCCTCTTACCTCGCCGCGTGCTCTTAGAGGAAATCATGAACTGTAGGGTAAAAACTTTTTTCTTATAGGTTAATAAATTGAGGGCCATTTTCCTGAAACTCGCCTCTGCTATGGAAATACCTTTACTGAGGATAAATCAAGCTCATAGTAAGGATTTGATATCTGTTTCTGAGTATTACAGTGGAGAACTTGAGATATATGTGAGGAAAGTTTTACAAATAATTCCTATGATGATGTTTGAGAAGATGTCCAGAATAATTGAAATGCAGACAAAAGTTTTAAAAGAATTACCAACAAGATTGGACAAAGATAAATTGAAGGATTATGCACAATTAGATGAGAGATTTGAGTTTGCTGAACTCACACATTCAATATCCGTTTTCAGCCAAGGTAATACTGTCATTTATTATTTCAGGGCACATTACCTAAAAGAAATATTTCACACATAAAAAAAGGATATTTTAAAAATCTGAAATTAACATTTTTATATAAATTGCTGTGACTAAAGACCTAGTATACTCCTATGCCTATGCCTTATGCCACTATAGTTGAAATATCTTAGAATTAATCTCTTCATTGAATTTAATACTTTTTCTTTAGTTTAGCTTTGATAGCTCAAGAAAGTGTTCTCGGACTGATATTGTATAGCCTCAACTGTTTTTTTACGTAGAATGTTTTTTTCCTGTACTCATAAAAATATAAATATTTTTATATTATCTTATATTTAAATATTGAATGAAGAAAGAAAGAAAATTCCTAGCAAGAATATTATCTTCATATTATGTTCTTTCCATTATGAAAGAAGCTCTTTCCATATTGGCAAATTTACATTGATTTAAGTATTGTATAGAAAGTTATATATAATTGTATACTAAAAATCATTGTAAGTTGGCTAATAACAAAAGTACTTACTTCATAATGGAAAGTAGCTAGCGATTTTCTTTCTTAGTACATATCAGTATTAGTAATATCTGTATTCACATTCACTCCCTCCAAAATTTAAGATTTTCAGTTTACTGAACAACTATAACTTCAATTTACTGATCATTTCATGAACTTGAAATTTAATTTTTATATTTTATGTTCAAGGTATGCGTATGATGAAAAAAACCTTGGTTGGGGTAGTTTTTCTTGATCCAAAAAAGATATTAGAGGATGGAATAAGAAACGAATTGGTGCAACACATTTCCAAAGCTCTACATGAAGAATTGATTTTCAGTCCTAAATCTAAAACTGAATTGGAACAGAAACTGAAAATTTTGGGTAATATCATGGAAGGACATAAAAGATCTTTTGAGTATATTCAGGTATTTGAACTATAAAAAAAGAAAAATACTCCAAAATTAATTTTGTTGCTTCAGGATTATATCAACTTGAATGGTTTGAAAATATGGCAGGAAGAAATAACAAGGATTATAAACTATAACGTAGAACAAGAATGTAACAGATTTCTGAGGGCAAAAGTACATGCCTGGGAAAGTCAGTATCAGAGCAGAATAATTCCTATACCTTTCTACCAGCAAACTGATCTGATAAGTGAAAATTTCATTGGTAGATTAGCTTGGGAAATAATTAAAGTTACTGATCCGAGGTAATTGTTTCCAAAACCTGAATAGAGTATGACATCAATTCAATAAACTCTCCCTGGTAATGTTTCTTTTATTCAGTACTATGATGTTCGAATGGAATTTGCTTCAATTAACGTTCGAGAATTGGAGCAAATGATAGCCCGTTTCGCCTTCGGCAAAGTAGATACTAAATTTTTTAATGGACAATTTGCGGCAATCGCAATGCTTCAAAAATGGTACTGGTTGCATCTGTTTAGTCGCAGCGATTATTTGGTCGTATATGTGGGTATTTGTATTTCATTTTTGCGACTGAACGATCGCGCGACAGAAAATTTCAAACTGATGCAATCAATTCAATTTTTGAAGCAACGCGATTGTCAAAAATTGGAATGAATCAAACGGACAGGAATAAACCTGCACGCACTTGCGACAATTCAATCTTGATTCAGTTGCTTCCGAAGTTCGAACGTTCTTTCTGTGAGTGTGAAATATTTTAGGTTATCATAAATTTGCCGCAAGTGCGCGCATGAAACATTATCAAATTACCTACTTGATGATTATCAGTTGCGCAACAAGAATACGCATGTGCGCGTCTAACCTTACAAGATTACAAATTTTTGAAAACTATCTTATAATGTTCAGAAACGAATATTTTTCAGGAATAACATCTTTTGGCATATAATAAAGTTTTAGTACGCAAAAATGACATTTAAGTTTTCAGATTTAAAATTCGCACCAAAACGCGTGAAAGTGTCATGGCGTCGCTAGTGACGTCAGCTTGTAGCCTTTGACCAGGATACGCTAGAACGGACCAAATATCCCGACCCGATCGATGATTCGGGTATCTTCGTGAATCGGTTGCGTCGTACTTCCTCAAGTTACCGAGCTCTGTCAAATCTGCAACTGAGGTAAGTACTACTGGCTTACTATCCTTTCCTTATACTATGGTACTAGTCATGACAGTTACTTTCCATATAGGATCTTTGGGAGTACTGTAACTGATGAGCTTTGGGTCCGAATATTTGGTCCGTTCTAGCGTATCCTAACTAGTACTACATGACGTCATTCGCTCTGATTGGTGTTCAACATAGCATGGCGGATATACGAATTTTGTAATATTTATGACTTCTTATTACTTGGATAGTGTATTTTCTTTCTATCGTTTCAGGAGTACTCTATACCTTGATCAAAGTACTACTTGGTATGAAACAAAAAGTCATAAACCAGTGTTGAACAGGCAGCTTTTTGGTTTACTTACAAAGGCAATTGAAATTTCTGGAGTGGTAGGATTAGATAGATTGTTTTCATTTATGATAATCACTAATTTGCAGAAGATAAAAGGTATTAAGAAAAATCATAGCTATAAGAAAGATATACTGAATTAAACTTCAATTGGAGTTCAGTTCATTGCAATGTTTATTTCAGGCTTCCTTCAAAACAAGAATGAGAAGCAACCGACTTGGTATTCTATAATTTCCACTGTACAAAAAGATATCAAATCTGCTGGCGAAGCCCAATGTACATCCAAGTTCTATCAGAACTGTGTCAATCGGACAACAAAACTTTGGCCAGAATTTCTTGATAGTATTTTAATAATAGGTCAGTTACAGTTAGCAAGACAATTGATAGCATTCCATCTAAATCTATTAGCCAAATTCAATGCTAGGAATTTAGAAGCTGCACTTCAATCCCTTAGCAAGTAAGTAATTTGTGTGTTTAGTTTATATTCTCCTTAAGTTAATTTTTGGTGGTGGAATCTTGACTACTGTTTTACTGACTTTTGATCAATAATGATCTGTTTTTAACATATTTCCCTTTTTACTCGGCATAACTTTCTAATCCAAATCATAATATTCAAGAGATAAATAACATTTGAATACTTGGTTTGGTTTGAATATGTAGTATAAAAGGATGGTAAATCAGAATAACCTTTGAGATTGCTTCATTCATCCTGAAAAGTGAAGGAATCCCGGAGACTGAGAAGTGCGGATCAGATAAACTTTGACAGATCACGAGAATGCCACGTGGTATAAACCTCCCTTCTTAAGGAACTCGACTGCGGCATTCGAGATCTGAATTACCAGATGGACGGACAGAATCGAATTTGAAGATGGATTCGTCATCAAAGTCCGGCCTATTCGTTTGAGACCATTTTCGGCTTGAAATTCGAAAATTGAAGACTTCTTCTAAATAGTGTCAGTCCGTTATCGGATAAAGCAGTTCATTCTGGCTATTCTGACCTCATTTACCGTTGCCTGGTAAAGCCCAACTGTTGTTGTTGAGAAACAAACTCTTACATTTCTAAGCCGTGAAATTCTTCTCCTTCCCAGAACTCTTTCTTCCTCGGCCTTGCCCTCTGCAATATCAGCTGGAGTAGACCATATCTTGACTCATTCCGCATGATGTCGCCCAAACACTCCAGTTTACTTTTATTCAGGGTATTGAAAATAGTTATGTGTTCTGTTAAACTGTTTTGGAGCATTCTTCTGTACATTCACATCATAGAGTGCTTCAAGTTTTTGACACGAAGCTTCCGTATCGTCAATGACTCCACTTCATACAAAAGTACCGGAAAGACATAACACTTTAGTAGTCTTATTTTAGATTCCTTGTTCAGGTCGTGATTACAGACATTGTGGCGAAACGATGGAGCGGTCGGTTTAGAGAACAAGCGCTAAAATAAATAGTACGCTGTTTTACCCATATTATGCACGCATGTAAAAAATAATATTTTCAAGATGAATACAAAGTTTCATGGTGATCACGTCATCAGAACAATAGAAAATTCAAGGAGAATATCGAAAGATACATAATTTTTCCGACTTGGTTGAAATTTAATTTGTGTATGTACACATTGTGAAAAAATCACCCAAATTTCTGGAGGATCGTATCATAACCTCACATTGTGAAAAAATCACCCAAATTTCTGGAGGATCGTATCATAACCTCAAATTACATCTCATAGTGTCTCCAAATAGTCCAAATTCTGTGGCCTTTAAAGGCGCATAAATGAACTCTCAAAGTCCTGAATCTGTTCAATGTTTTTCTCTGTGTTTTTTACATTGTTTCTATTATTTCAGGGCGCTTTTATGGGATATTAACTATAATAAGGATTGGACTCCGAATGAAAAACTACTGCTTAATTTATCCCATTACTTCGATTATGCTGGAATCAATAATCCTTTCAATAAAATATATATCACATCTTCTTCTCATCTGGATTATACGATTACACTATTTATCTTTTTCATATCCTACAATATGAAATTATTTCATCCTGGAATAATAGGTAATAATTATAATTGTTGTTTTGAATTTGATGATGGAATATGAGTTAGATAGTTATTTAGGGTGTTTCCATCATCTGTGCGATTGGTTGTTTTCGACGTTTCGGCTACATGTTTCTGTAGACTAGTGGTCAGAGTGAAGGGACTGCAATCGATACGACTAAAGTTCAAACCCCAATACCCTCATACGAACTCTAAAAAAATATAGTGCTTACAAGTCCAGACCTCAGGAAGAAAAATTTCTTTCCTCTGAGGTCCATACAGACCAAGTTTGCCAAACCGTTCTTCTCAGAACCAAACAATTGGTCCTTCTCAGGGCTAACACTCTGAAGACGTCAGGTGAATACTTGCCGAAACGTCGGAAACAACCATCGAGATAGAATTCTATCTCGATGGAAACAACCAACCGCACAGATGATGGAAACAACCCAAATAACTATCTAACAGCTAATAATTATATGATGAATTAATTGAGTTTTATTATAATATCTTTGGATTTTCTGCAATTTCAGGGAACTTGGGTAAACGAACTGCGGACCAGTTGGATGGGTATTGCTTTTGTCTTGGTGTTCATACAGTTTTGAAACAGTTCCATAATTCTTTGAATGACCATTTCATTAAATTAGTCTCGAAATATAGTATGGATTTGTTATCAAATCATAAAAGGTTAATATATTCATTCTTCTCTTATTTCAAGTATTATGAGGTTTATGTTGTAATTTTCAGATCCAAAAATCCTGAGTTATGTGTGGAAGCAATAAGTGCTATGAATTTCTTGCAAACTTATTCGAAATTCAGTGAAGCATCTGCTAAATCTTTTAAAACTCATTTTCCTGAAGAAATACTACATTTGGAGCTCACTCCTGTTCTGCTGAATATTTAGTCTAGGTAAAAACTGTATACCTTATATTTTTGAAAATTGAACTATAATTATACTATTATATTTATATTTTTGTTATAATATATACATATATACGTGCTATTAATTATAATTTGTTTGTATATAACAAATATTTCTCCCTTACTCGTAAATTTAGTTGATAGTTGAAAATTGGCGTATTTCATCTGTCTCTACAAAAACCCACTTTTTCCACTCCAAAACTTAATTAATCGTTAATGGCATGTCTTCTACTCATTAATTCCTTCTTCCAATACAATCCAGATGGGTTTAAACTATAAAGCCATTATCAGTTAGGAAAAAAGCATTTTCAAAATCACTTTAAATTTAGTTCATTTCTTTATATTGATTCAAATGAATATATTGAGGAATTAATACCGTCGTAGCACTTATACCATAAAGTTCTCAAATTGAAAATTTTTTATAGGAAGGTGATCCAAGAATTGATATTTTCCGAGTTATATGCAAAAAACTGACAAAAAATGCAGAGACGCCAATTTTCAACTGTTTGAGCCTGAACGGTTTATCTGACGAAAAACTTTAATGAAAGAAATTTTTAGGAAACATTATTCACTTTGTTTTTGTATGGAAAGGATGTTCACGAAAAATTGATATTTTCTGAGTTATATGTTGAAGGGTATTTTTAGTGATAACGCTTCTACCTTTCATTATTTTACAATTATACATCAAATTCATAAACTCTGATATTTTTCTTGGGAAAAGGTGCTCGTGTGTGATATCACCCTGCAGTTGCACCGGTTTTCAGAAAAATTGATTTGAAATTTTCTCTCTGTTCGCTACTCAATGCTCGTTATCTAAAGATTCATAAAAAAGTAAGTGAAATATCAATGTCTTGAACTTGATTTAAATTACACACATCGTCAAAAGTATTGGCCCTAGGTTTATCAAGAAATAAACAATCTATGTTCTGGAAATAGGATGAATATTTTCCTCTATTTCAACTCAATATATTTGGTATAAAATCTTTGTTTGTACCTCTTTGATTTATGCAGGATGAGACAAAATAAGAAAAATCTAAATTTATCGATTATTTATTTTTGATTGATTATTATAGTTATTTCACAACTGAATCCAAATTCACTAGTCCGTATTAGCACCTCATCTTTCAATCAAGTGACCCAAAGACAGGAAAGACATGTGTATCAGTGTATCCAGTAATTTTACAATGGCTGACGCGGTAGCCGTACGCAGTGGAAAAAGAAGAGGGAACTTGCTGAAACAATCCGCGACGACAAAAATATATTGGTAACCGGAGCGAGACCGAGGTAAAGGACCAACCAAATCCGCAGACAGAAGCTCGAATGGTCGAGAAATTGAGATCTGTTTGGATAGCATGAGGCCAGAAGGTTTCCCCTGGCTCGGTTTAATGGCATGACAGGTTCTGCAGCAGCGAATAAACGAAGTCACGTCATATCTTTGGCCAGTAATAACTTTGTGCCAACTTACTATATGTTTTGAAAACTCCCACATGAAGTAGAGATTCATGGACCTGCCTAATTAGAGATTTTCTTTGAGGACGAGGAACAACTTCTCTCCAGTAATCAGAATCAGAGGCTAGTTCGGGAATTCGAGGTGTTATATTTTTGAAAAGCTTACCCTGAATAACCTGCCAGGATGGGAACCGATGAGGGGCATGAGTCACTTTTCCTAGAAGTTTGTCATACCACAAATCCGAGGAATGACTCTGAGGAGTATCAACAGTATCGATGATAGGTACCGCCCTAGATAAGGTATCAGGTACGATGTTATCTTTACCTTTAAGATGGATAATGGTATAGTCATACTGTTGGAGTCTGATAGCCCACCGGGGCAATCTTCCAGAAGGTGAATTCAGTCCATCCAGCCAGAGCAAACTAGCGTGATCGGTCATAACCGAGAAATGTGACCCTTCAATATACGGTCGCAGCTTCTCTATCGCCCATAGAACGGCAAGGCATTTACGTTTCGTAGTTGTGTAATTGCGTTCTAACCGGGTTAAAGACCTAGAAAGATAGCATATCACCTTTTCTCCATCCTCTTGTTGCTGAGTCAAGACAGCACCAATCCCATAACCGGAAGCATCACACTGAATGGTGAACGACCTCGAAAAATCTCCTAACCTAGGCATCCAACGAATCAAGTCATTAATGAAATTTTCAGGCATATCATTCCATTCTTCCTTAAGGGCTAAACTCAATTCCTGAAAAGTTGAAGGTGGGTTTTGGCGATTAGATATTGGCGATATTGCTCTCCCTAAGTAATCCCATATGTGTTCTATTGGATTCATGTATGGTGAGTTTGCTGGCCAGTTCATTCTCTGGATATTGTCCCCTTAAAGAATGTTTTGAAACCTTCGTGTAGTGAGGTTTTATCATCCTGATAAATGAAATTATCCCCAAATTTGATGCGCAGAGGAACAATGATTATGGTTCAATGATGTTTTTTACGTAGGTGGCAGCAGTCATTGTTCGTTTAACGATAATAAGATGGGTACGGCTACCGAACATTATACAACCTCCTCAGTAGATTATTGATCCGCCTTGAAAGGGCACAACTTCCCGGTAGAATTTGAGTCGCTCAAGTCTGCCCGAACCTCTCTAAACCCTTTCTCGTCGACTATCACTTTGTAAACCGAATCGTGATTCGTCCGAAAAAAGTAGGTTGCGCCATTGGGGTAAAAGCCAGTCTTGGTGGTCTTCTGCCCATTGCCTACGGCCGGGTAGCTCTATCTCCAAGTAATAGCCGAGGTACTCTTAAAGGTCTTCTTCCCCTTAAATTTGAGGAATGCAACCGTCTCCTTATGGTACTGGTTTGAGACAACTCGTTTATAGGTCCTCAAAAAATGACTTCGAAGGACTGCTACAGATACCGTTCAATTCCTTCGAGTAAAACTATTTCAAACGTTGCGCAAGTTTCTTGATGTAGGACTACTATTCTTGCGCGGTCAAACTGAGAGATTGGATGTACCGGCATTTTCCATGGAATATTCTCCATATTACAACTCTCGTTATTCGCTGAAAACTGATTAACTTCGAATACACCTGTATTCTTCCAAACAAGAAACATGTTTTGCTGGTTTATTGTTTTCATTTAAATGATAAGATAGAGAAGATTCCACACACAAAAATTGTCATGTTAGATTCAACAAGTTGAGAGTTGATAGGTGGGGCCAAGACTTTTGACGATTAAGCTTCACCTTAAAAACAACACTTTAAGTGACACCATTTTGGAGATATGTGTCAAAAAGTGTTGGCTGGACGTTATCTTCAGAGGGCTCTAGCTCCTTATCGAAGCATTTCCGCATTAAATAAATTGTGATGAAAGTGTCTAAAATAATGTCTAGAAAAGCGGTTCTCAAACTTTTGCTCTTCGCGCCCCCTGTTGTAATTCGAAAAATTTTGCTTCCTACCCATGGCCTTAGGAATTTTATTCTATTTCTAATAGACCTGTTGGACTACAAGAGTAATAAATGATAGATGTTTCATCAAGGACCTTTCAAAAGTCGAACTATTCGAAGTAGAAATATAACTCAGAGTGGCCATCTCTAACACGGAATCAAATTTAGATAAATTGTGCGCTTCAAAGTAAGCTCATGTTAGCCATTAGTTAGTCTTGGGATGTTTCTTTGTCATTGTTAAATGAAATTTCGATATACAGGGTGTTTCCTAAACATGCGGCAAAAATTCAGGGGGTTGTTCCTTGGACTATTTTAAGCATGTTTTGTCCTTGGATGATTTTTGAAAAACCTCTTTGTTTCGAAGATACAGGGCGAACAACATTTTTCATATTTTTAAAATTAATAATAGTTTAAATAAAAATGCGTACCGCACTGTGTTTACTAAGTAGGTACAATTTATTTTTAAATTTGTTTAACAACATTCCAATTACTAAAAACGGCCAGTTTTTTGACTAAAAATTGATAAGTGCAGATGGTAAAGGAATACAGATTAAACGGATCATTGCTGGGTGTAACTTAATAAGAAATGATCCTGGTGTTTTTGAAAGGGTTCGGCAGTCAATGAGGAGAATATTGGATGCTTGTATGCTGGCTAGAGGTGGTCATTTTCAACACTTTTTGTAGGTTGAGTTGAATTTTCATGTAATTTTTCATAATAAAATGTTATTATCTGAAATTTTGTTTCCCCTATATCTTCGAAACAAATAGGTTTTTCAAAAATCATCAAAGGACAAAATATTCTTAGAATAGTCCAAGGAACAACCCCCTGAATTTTTGCCGCATGTTTAGGAAACACCCTGTATAATTTTTCAAAACTCTTTAGCATTTTATCTTCATCTTTTTATTTTCAATTTCTTGTGCGCCCGGACATGATTGGTCCTGTAGATGCCCCCCTTAGGGGGCTCGCCCATAGTTTGAGAAACGCTGGTCTAGAACATCCACTAGAAGCTTGTCGGTCTAATTAAGGGACCCCTGTATAATCGAAGAAATCAAAACTACCCCATAACTTTCCCGTGAGGGGCCCTTGTGCGCACAAATTGACTGGACTATAAAAGATTGAACATCAGTCAATAGACCATATGTGCGAATTTTGAGCTTTTTACCTAAAATTCCATGGCCAGAAGTACCGTTAAGTTCACAACTAACCACGCTTCGATGTCGTAATCTGCCGGTTGAATTGAGTTGGAGCAGAACTACCTATCTGTTTATTTTCGAGATACATTTCTTTCACTTTCTCCCGGATCCGGATTCGACTCGAACTTTGGTGCACTGGAAGTTACAACACAGTGCCTCACAAATTGCGTTGAATACTCGGAATATCCTTGAGTTACGCATTTAACGGGTTGATTGTTCTTTGAGACGAATGGAGAATCTTTCGGACCAAGAGAACAGTAACATTATTGGAATTGAACGTCGCGGGAATAATTCTCGATGAAATTTAATTAATTTAATTTACATTTGGAATGGAAAGAATGCAAAAATCGAATAACACAAAACCGTCGTCTTTAAAGCATTTTTCGGAAACAATGAGAACTATTTGCATCAACGGACAAGGCAGCAGCCTTATGGAAAAATTGTCACCGGTTCATTTTTCTGATTATTCATTTCGTATTTTGTAGAATATGACCTCCTGGGCAAGACAGTCTATGGGTCCAACTCAATTGAATGACTAGCTTGATAGAGGGTGTCGAAGTTCGAAAATGGCATTTCTTTAAAGTAACATCTTGAATGGGATTCAACCCTCTTCAGGGGGTTGATAGTAGATACAAGCTTTGTATCCCAGATCATGTCCCCCTGTCATCAAAAATCGACCAGTCTGAGCGTTTTCACAAATTCTGATTCGTTGTTGAGTTATTGAGGGTGGACACTTTTTAATGAGGCGCCCTGTATAATGAAAATTTCATAAAGAGTAACGGTAAGAGACATGTTGGCGTATACTTTTTGTTATTTGTCATTGTACAATCAGATACATTGTACAGGGTGTTTCAAATTCGATGCTCACTGAGAGCATTTCAAGCACTATAAAGTCCTATAGTTCTTGAAAAAATCTTCAGACTCAGACCTCCGATCTCTTTTTTCGAAATAATAAGATATCAGAAAGCAGATCATAGATATCTTGATTCGTTTTCGAGTCACAGGGCGTTTCTGTGACGAAATGATAGAGCGATTGGTTCGGAGATGAGCGCTCAAAACAACTCAATAGTTTCATGATAACAAAACCGATAGAGCTGATATTTTGAATGTAGATATGAAGTAATATTTTCAAGCTGATAGCATCATCAGAATCATATCAAATTCCTGAAGAACATTGCCAATGAAATACCCAATATTTTCGTAAAAATGAATCCGTTCGGGTCGAATTTTTGCGCGTCTAAGTATATAGAATAACAAAATTTCTTATTGTTAGCGTTGTTCGTTGGAACCATCGAAAACGCGAACAGAATATCAACAAAAAAAACTAATTTTCCAGTAATAATAGATCCTAACGAGTTGAGATTTATCGTGTACGGACGTATATGTACATTATATACATTATATCTACATATTCAAGCTTCGTGCACCATTTCATATTCAGAACCGTAGATAATTTAAGCAAAATATCGAAAAAAAAGGGGAAACCACTGACGTGAAGTCAGGAGCTTTTGAGCCCTTGTCATTCATGCGCCAATAACGTCCAAGGAGACCACATGGCTGTATATAAATAGGCGTACAACTTTGCTTCCGCCGTTTTTCTTGATAAGACTGGTCAGCCAGGCCGTGTAGCATTGATCGAAACAACGAAACAAGTGATAGTAGTTTGAGTGAGGAACTTCTGGTGAATACGGCCGATGGGCTAGGACTTCCCATTTCAACGTTTCCAAGTATGTCTTGACCACTTTCGCAAGACAGGGTCGAGCATTGTCATGTTGTAAAATAACTTTATCATAGCTCTCGTTGTATTGCAGCCGTTTGTCTTTCAATGCTCAGCTCAAATGTATTAATTGCGTTCGATAACGATCGCCTGTAATCGTTTCAGCAGGTTTTAACAACTCATAATACACTACGCCGAGCTGGTCCCACCAAATACTGATCATGACCTGGAACCGTGAATATTTGGTTTCGTCGTCAACGTGAAAGCTGAAAGCATGGCCGGGATATCCCCATGCTTTTCAGCGCTCGGGATTATAGTAATGAACCCATTTTTTGTCTCCAGTCACAATGCAATGCAGAAATCCCTTCCGTCTTTGCCTTGCAAGCAGCTGTTCACAAGCATGGTCAACATCTCTCGGGTTCAACTCGTACGGCACCCAATTTCCTTGTTTTTGAATCATTCCCATGACTTTCAGGCGTTTTGAAATTGTTGCGTCAATTTCAATGATCCTACCAATTCGAGGAGCCTCAGTCGCAGATTTCTTCATATTAAAGAAGAAAATTAAAACCTCTCGCAAATGAAGAGAATTTGGCTCGTGAGCTGGAGAATAACTTTATAATGCAGACACAAATCGACAAGTATTTCGTTGGCGTTATGTTCTACAAATACCTAAGTGTATTGTATGACATCTTCTATCTATTTATTTCGACTAGACTTAACGCTACAGCCATCTATTGCAAAATGGCGGAAGCAAAAATGTACACTTAATATGTATATCGAAGGATGAAATTGAAGCACGAATAAACAAGCGCTAAAAAGCTCCTGATTATCTGTCAGTGCCATTTTCATTTTTGAGCACTAGTTCATCGAACAGATTTTTCCGTCTCGTAATTTTGAGCCGGAAATGGCGTAATTAAGTTTATAACCAGCCATAAATACTTTAACTCCCGAACTATCGTTCGGGCACTTGAGCTTCAAATTTTCAGGGTAGGTTCGGATCTCGAATGTTGCGGTTAAATTTGTTGATGGGCATATTCTGACTAGGGGTTCCGTAAATATGACCATTTGGAAATCTATTTTCCTGTTTATTTCAAAACTTCCTACTCGATCGGGATCAGCAAGGATGAACATTTGAGCGTTTTTCATTCATTTTAAAATTGGATCTTTAGGGGCAGTTCCATAATAGAAAGTAAAGTCTACTTTTTTGTGTAAAGTCTTCCTTACAAATTGAACCTGTTCCATAAGCCAATTTAAAGAAGGCTTCAAAGTGTCATTCATCATAAAGTTCGGATAGTGAACCTTTTTGATAAGAAAAAGGAACCTTTTTGTTTGCGCATGCTCTATGACTACGAAACATAACCTGGGTCTATTTGGTCAATTACCTTCCTTCTACTTTATACATAGAATACTCTACCAATTTTTATTTTTGTTAACAAAATTTCAATTGCTATGAAATATTATATATGTGGAAGAAGAAGAAGAAGATGAAATATTACCAATTAAAGCAATAACTCACTAGTTCTCAAAATAGCCAACCCTAGACCAGTTACGTCATGAATAAAAGGAAGCTTGCTGTTTGCAGTCGGATTAAGTTCATGAAACAGGAGCCACTTTCAAGCTCCCTGTAAAGACGACTTTTTAAAGGAACGGTCTCCACCAAAGGGATTCCTTCCGCATGGATTATGGAAGTGGCCCATAAATGTACCGACATATTTTTGTGGCTCCAAGAATGCAATTGCCGCATTAATGAACGAGCGATCAAAAACTTCAGACCTCACATCAGTTCTTTCCAAATTTTTTTCTATGTTTTTATTTCATCTTTCATCAGGCCTTGTTCCAATTGAATCAATCCTTAGAAAAAACTTAATCCTACATTTCTGCGAAACAAGATCTGCAATCCGTATTTTCAGGCAGAATACTTTCGCTGAATATATATGAGCGGGTTCAAGGAACTGGTGAACGAAATCGAAACCATACCGAGACTGTAACTGTTTCAGAAATTGTTTTCGGGAATCCCTAGTCGACGTTGCGTGATACCAAGGTTATTCAATATGCCGCTGAAGTAATATACGATTAGGACCAAGTCATTCAGTGAAAACGAAAGTGGACGTCTTCGTTTGTTGACGCTTAACGGTTCATCAATACCTACAATCCATTGCTTAGTTATCACCACTGGTATGATGAGCAGATTTCATTCAATACTAAGGCTGCCTAAACGTATATCATTCAATTCATACAAGACACTCTTATTCGGTTAAATATTATCATTATTAAAAATGATTTGATTCGAGGACAGGGTAATGCTCGACCTTCCTTCGGTGACAAATTTCAATAGGTACCATCCTCTCAAAGTAAATGAGCCATCACAAAGTGCACATACTGAAAACCTCTTTGAACCAACTAATTAAAAAAAAATTTTTTTTCTTGAAAATTTCTGCACGCCTGTAAAGAAGATACAAAGACGAAAAAGTACTACATGACCCATTTTCCCTATTCAGAAAATTTAGAAGGTTGATGGAGATGGCACAGGATGCAACAAAAATCCTTCAAAAATGCAAAAAAATTTGGTAAAAGTGAAACAAAAATGCTCTGTTTCAGGATTTTGTTGCCAAATATTTTTCTTCTGAGAAAATGAATTTGTTCCATAATTTTGACGCGCACTGTATACACATTATATGTATGTATATCCAAAGACACTTGAACTAGTTTATAAAAACGCTTGGCCAGATGTACCACGATCCGCTAATTAGCGGGTTTTATTTGAAAGTATTGTAAAGCAATAAATTCTGTGACCTCAAAGGAATTTCTGGAAACTTGGACAACCCTTATATAATAAAAATATTTTGGCTTCCTCCAAGTGACTTTGGATATACTATACAGTTTGTGGTGATAGCTGCTCACAGAAAAAAAATGATGTTTGAACAAAGCAATTGCAGAAAAAAAAATTAAGGTCAGAAAAATAATTGAAACAAACAAAGATACCATCGAAATTCCACCAAACAAAACAAAAGAGCGTCATGAAGGCTTTTGAAACTGTTAACTGATGGCGCACTCACATCACTAGGGGTAAGGAATTCCACTGTTCAAAAACTTTATTTGGAAGAAAATTTTTCCTAGACGTCGAAATGAAATGTTCTTTTCCTAACTGCAGGCTATGACTACGCAACCGAGTATCACTATTTAGAGAGAATAGAGGATATAAACCACAGTTGACAAAGTTGTTGAAGATGCGGAAAGTCATTTCGAAGCTTCTGCCTCTCGAAAGTATACAGGCCTGTCATAGACAGGCGATGATCGTATGAAGGCCTTATCCAACCAAAGGTGTAGCAGCTCGATCTACATCGATTTAATTTGAGGAGGGTTCCATTGCACTGCGACCTAATAGTCTATTGTGCCCCCATCAGAGCTATTCTCGTCATTACGTGATCTACAGCTCGCCTTCCAGTTCCAGAGTTCTAATGATATCCAGTATCTGGGATGGCTTCAAGAAGGCTACTTCCTCACTTCTATAAGTTTCTTGTCCGAAGAAGATTTTGCGTTGGCTAGTGATGGTGAGGCATTCCGTCATTAAGTGATCCGAAGGAATAATGAGGAAGCATTGTGATCACTTTTTGGATTAATACAATTTTGGTTACCGATTTCAAATTTTATTCTCTCAAAATGCATTCACGACCTGAAGACCATCCTGAACAGCTTTGGTTTCGTGCCTGCCTGACTATGTGGGTCTCTTTGTGCACATATCCTTAAGAGGGGTTCATACCACGTGGCATTCTCATGATCTGCCAAAGTTTAACTACCCCTCTCTCCTCCACGTTTTTGAGATTCCACTATTTTTCAGGAAGAGTGTGAAGCAATCTCAAACGTTCCTCTGATTTACCGTCCTTTTCTACTAAATGCAATAATACAGAACACCTTTTTAGGTCTTCATTTCCAATTTTAGAAAAACCGCATTTTCATCTTTTGACAAGACTTTTTGTATAATGTTTTTATATGGAAATACTTAAAAAAAGAAAAATTTTTCGGAAATTTATATCATGCATATATTTATTCTCGATTCCCCGGTCTTTCCATATCTTGCGTACTACTTGTATGGTGTTGACAAGAAATGGTATGTTTATTTCGGTCGGGTTGTAAATTCTTTCATAGTTTTTGCATTAAAAGGACATGGGAGATTTTTTGTTTGAACGAGGAATTAAAAAACTCATTTTTAGCTTCAAATATCTCAGTGGCGTATCATTACTTGTATGTTGATTAGCCAATGATGAACATAAAATTCTTAGTTGCATGTTAATAAAAGCATAAGTTCTTGAAATCCACCAAATTTCTTTTGAATATCTCGATTGGGATCACAACAACTAATAGCAGCAATTAGTACAATTAATAGCAGAGCAATTGAGAAAAACTTTAACACCCCGTATCTCGGAAACAAAACTTTTTTGAACAAAAATTATGTAAGCAAACTGTAATTATTTTTCGAACAGTCATTATTTTTTCATGCAGAATCTCCTCTTGAAGTTTGTAGCATTTATTCACCAACACCCTACCCTGTTTGTTAAAAACTTCAAAATGAGACTATTCATTATTGACTCATTAATATATCTTGCTTATTTCAAATGGCACACCTTGTATTTTATTTTTTTATAAGGCAGCAAATTTTATTATCATCGAAAAATTCTCTATTTGATGAAAATAGGAAAATACGGTGTGCCATTTGAAATAAGCCCAAACTTTAAGTTTGAATAAGTCATCAACGAATTGTTTCATTTTGAACACCTATTAGAGTTCCTAATGATTATCAAAAAGTCAATACTTACCTCCATTCTTCTTGTGTTCATTTTCAAAATCCCATTGAAATAAATTCATTCATTTTAAAGATATAAATTTTTCCAAAAACCCTTCAATTTATGAAAATCGAAATATCTCAAAAACGGTAAACACTAAGCAAATGAGACATCGAACAAACCTGGGTTCATTTATTCTATGTAATCGAAAAAAAAGGGTGTTTCACAAGAAAAAAACATATGTTTGGTCGTTTACACTTTTTTGGTACACCCTGTGTATTTTCAAACAATTTGAGAATGTAGCTCTAACGGATCCTAACGATACTGTGTCGAAAAAAATTCGAAAATGTCAGCATTTAACCGTAATAGAATGTCACGTCAATGGTGGAACACCCTGTATATTTATATATGTATTGCTTATTAGATGATCAATCGTAACTGATTCTTATGATTCATTCTGAATTATATTTTGTGAAAATAGTCAACAAGCGTCACGCATTCGTCTCTTGAATATTAATAATCGTCTGGTAAGTACCCAGATTGTTACATAACTGAAAAAGCCCAGATACACTTACTTATTCTTGAGCCGTGTATAGAATTATGAGTCAATGTCAAATGTTTTTGACCTACATTTCAGTTCCTCGAAAAGTATTAAATGCAATCGTTTCTCCAGCGAAAATTCGAATTAGGATAAAAATAGTTTGCGAAATTCTTCTTCAGAATTTTTTTTTCAGACGATGGCACATAGCTCATTTGGTAGAACCTTTTATACGGCAGACCACAACTCTTGGCGATGTTTGAATTATTTTAAGTAAAGTAGTTGTTGTATGAATTTTACTTCCTGTATTCGGTTGGTTTTATACAGGGTGATCCACCGGAATGGCCTATTACACGTTCATGGAAAATTAATCATAATTTTGAGCTGAAAATTTGCATATTGGGGTTTGAGACAATGATATTTCCCCCTAAAATATTTTTAGATTCTGCTCCTTCGAAAACCTTCCTCCCACCGATATGCTGGTCTTCGACATCAAAATCACCGATCTTGAAGCGTTGAAAGGGTTTTTCGCTAATAGCGGCCTCACTCTAGGTATTTGAGAGCATTCGATGATCCTCAGCTGCAAATTTCTTCATATTAAAGCAGAAAATTGAAATCTCCGCAAATGACGGGAATTTGGCTGACATGTTCAATCAAGAATAACTTTATCTATGATGTAGACACAAATCGACTAATATTTCGATTGCGTTATATTTACAAACACCTGAGCTCATTGTATTATTTATTTTCACTATCACTTACCGCTACACGCTACACTCATCTATTGCAAAGAGGTGGATGCAAAGTTGTACACCTATATGGTCAGAATATGTGGTAAAACTGTACAGGAATCCCAAATTCTCTGTTGGAGATCTTTTTCACTGATCCTAACGAATATATTCCTTTGTCATGCGAATAGAAAACAACATTCAGAGATGTGAAAAAAATAATCTACAAATTTTTGGATTTCGATGTTGGAAGAAATTCTTACAACAGTGTCACCTACGGCACCCAGACCCCATTTTCTTCTTGGTCGAAATACAAGTAGGTACGATTGTGGAAAATATTTGACCATTTCATTTCTGATCTTCTCGAAAAGACTGTCATGAAACAGTAAGCAGTTTCATACAATAATCGTATGGTAATATTATTATCTTTTTTCCCATTTCCGTAAATCTTTGATGTAGAAATGGAACCAATCATTTTGATCCGCAGTTGGAAAGATGATCTTAGGTTCCCTAGTCGTCAATTGCACCCTTGGATACCAATTAATTGAAAATTTCAAGTTTTTAGCCCCTTTCCTTCGACAGCTATCAATAATTCGAACCTTATGGTTTGAGACCATCCTTGGCCTAAAATTCGAAAATAACACACTTTGTGACCAAATGTTGGAGGGATAAATAAATTCGTGCGTCATTCATGCGCCAATTCCACCCTTGGAGATCACAGAACTGTATACAGGGTGGCCACTTTTTCAATGGGATTGTATTGGTAACTTTTAAACCATAAGAGTTAGAAGGTCGGTCAAATGGAGAAAAAGTTGCATGCATAGAAGCATTATCAAGCAGTTCAAGCAAATCGAGATTATCAGGGCCGGTTATTGAGATATCATAAGAAAAGTAAATTCTGTCATTTTGATTTTTTTTTTCCCACTTTATTTCGAATATTATCAAAAAATGTTACAGGAACTTTTATTCGACAGTAAATTGTTCTCAATTTGACGTAATCAGATTTCGCATCCAACGCTTCGTGCTCTCTGGACCACCCTCAACCTCAATATACAGGTCAATACGGACCTGTATATTTTATGACACTTTTCGGAATAACTTTTAACGCTGAATTCAATGATATATCATACAATGTAATTCAAAGTTGATTTTCAGATGATTTTGACCCTTATCCAATTTTCTTTGGGTCGGATCTGTAGTGAATGCAATTTATCAAAAACTGCTGTTAATAAAATAGTCAAGAGACGCGAATACAATGATTTTAAATTTGAATACCAAGCCTTGCAAAACTTTTATCGTAATGATATCAAAATAAAATTCTGTAATTTGTTTCAACGGAACAAATGACAAATCCAACAATAGTGATTTCTCGCGAGATTGAGAATGTATTGGAAGGTATTCAACAAGACAAAATAAGCAAATGTATAAGACGTATGGGTTCCGGAACCGTTAAGTGCATTTTACAAAATGTTGGACATTTCGAACACTTACTTCATTCATATTCATTTACTTTCGAATAATCATTCGATTTTTCTTTCATTAAATGATAATTCGTTTAATTATTATGAATTGAAATATGTAAATAATTAATACTTGTTTCTTGATTTGATTCTGATATGTTCCATTTAGTTCAAGATGAGTAAGATGATTTTCTCATCGAAATGTATTGCATGTTGTTAATTAAACTAAAGGTACCTAAATGTAATACAGATCCGACCCAAAGAAATTTGGATAAGGGTCAAAATCACCTGAAAATCAACTTTGAATGACATTATATGATATATCGTTGAATTCAGCGTTGAAAGTTATTTCGAAAAGTGTCATAAAATATACAGGTCCGTATTGAAAAAAATGAGGTTGAGGGTGGCCCAGAGAGCACGAAACGTTGAATACGAAATCTGATTACGTCAAATTGAGAACAATTTACTGTCGAATAAAAATTCCTGTAACATTTTTTGATAATATTCGAAATAAAGTGGGAAAAAAAAATCAAAATGACAGAATTCACTTTTCTTATAATATCTCAATAACCGGCCCTGATAATCTCGATTTGTTTGAACTGCTTGATAATGCTTCGTGTATGAATGCAACTTTTTCTCCATTTGACCGACCTTCTAACTCTTATGGTTTAAAAGTTACCAATACAATCCCATTGAAAAAGTGGCCACCCTGTATATGGGTATGCATATACCCAATGAAAATTAGACATTAGCAGCATTGACCAAGTAAAGAAATGTACATGACGCATCAACTTAACCCCTTATCTATATACACTATTCTACAACAAAACAATTACATCATAATAAATCACATCTCATATATGTACACTGGTACACAGGATGAGTTTTTGACTTGTACCTACATATATTTTAACAGTGGATTCTTAAGGTCAAAAGGAAGACTGTTTTCCTTTACCATTACGATGCGGCCTAAATAAAGAGATATATAGCCATTTTGAATGTTTTTTTAATGGCTATGTCACCTCTGAAAACAAGCACAATAAAATTTATTCAACCATAAGAAGATAATATACCGGGTGTCCCAAGTTATCGTATACAGGCAATATCTAGCTTATTTGCCAAGATAATAATAAAAAAAAAATAATTGATAAAATAATAATAAATAATTGATTTGAATAACATCAAAGTACCTTCCCAATGATGTATAGGATAAGTTTTCACATTTGACAGCCCTGTGGTAGCTGCCCCTAACTTCAAACTTTCTTGGAAATATTCAAAGAAAAAAATCTCTACAAAGCAGCCTTTTCACTTGAAGATATTCGTGATTCACAGGGCTAAATAAGATCGGAATACTCTTTAAATAAAATTTTTTCCAGAGTAGAAGCTACACAGCAAAATTTTTGGACAATCCATTTCTTATTGATGAAATGTATTTATTTGAACACCAAATTTAATTGGAATCTGATCGATAAATTTTGAAATTTTACAAAAAAATTGTTTCCTAATCTTCGAATAATACGATCCCCATGAAATTTTACAAGATAATTCTTAAACTTTTTGGAAAATGATTTCTCAATTCTAGTGATATTGGATGGGAATTTTTTTAAATATTAAGAAACATTTCAATCGGGCACCCTCTTGATTCATAAAAGGGATTTTGTTCATCAACGGATTTAATCGATTTAATTCGTATTCTGAACCTACCCTGAAAATATTCTGCTCGAGTTATTGTGTACATGGTGGACGGTGAAACTCAGCCATTTGAGACCCTTTTCGGCTCAAAATTAGAAAAAGTTCTGTTTAGCCCATGAGAAACGTCCACTTTATTCGTGGAAATAATTTTTTAGGGATACATAGGAACTCATAGGTATATGTTGTGACGATTGCTTGCTACTGATATGGAAAAAATAGGCACTTAGATATGATATTGGTAAAGATATAGGTATTTGCTAAAAATCAAATCATATGTATCTATCTCTATCTCTATAACTATTATTATGTGAACTTCATGCTTCAATCAATGACCAACAAATAGTATTCGTTATTTGATCCTAAATCCGGCATTTTGTAACCTCCGAATCCTGAAAAACCCAAGACATTCATCCCTGCTCGTGAGTTCATTACAACTTCTATATAAGCCAAAAGAGATGGATCTTCTGCAGTCAGTGAGTGCACAACAGTAAGCTAGAAAGTGTTTATCAACCCACTCCTTGAAGACATTTATATAACTCTCTCCGGACAGATAACATTCAGTTCTTGTACAACAGTGCAGTTCATCTATTCAGTTACAGTTCTTGTGGACCTTCAGGTCAGTTCTTAAAGATTAATTATATCTAAAACAAAATAGTATTGAGTTTCGGGAAAATAGAGAACACCTCAAAAAAGTTCAGATTTCAAATGAGAAAATTTTTCATGTTTATTTATTTGTTTTATCTAACGTTTATATTCCAAAGTTGTTCATAAAAATTTCCCGGTTTTCACATGGATATATTTTATTCAGGCATACATAGAATGATTATTTCTCATCATATCTTAATATAAATTAACAAAAATTTTCTTCGGTGTCAATAATGGTTTACTTTTTAACTTTTGGGTATAATTTTAACTCTCGAAATGTTTCACTTGTCGTTTCAAAATGTGCAGAATACAAAAATTGAATGAAAAAAGTTGATTCGTCGTATACTCCAAGAGTTTTTTCGTGAACTATGCATGAAGTTTGCGATGCTGCATCGATCATAACATTACTCGTGAATTTGATCCATGAAAGTTGAAAAAATGAAAACCAAAAATTAGATGAAAAAATCGCGAGGATTTGGTGATATACAATAATACAATTGGAGACTCATATTGGTCGATGAAATCAAAAATTTCTTACCGCATAGAACTAGTCTTACTTGTTTTAGAGTAATATAAGTTATGTAGGTATGATTTTCTCACGAGTTGAGATATTCTGTAATACCCGAAGGAAGAAAAATGTATCAGTGATAGAATTTTCTGAATTTTGATATAGTAAATAAGAGTAGCATGCGTATCTACAATTGTTTACCTACGTGTTGTCAGAGACCGTGACCCCAGCGAAAGTCTATTAACTCAAGCAAGTTGAGTTACGGTTCATTCTTCAAAGGATCTATATAACGATCCTCTGCTTTCGCTCATTTCTGAAACAAGTGAATCAGTAGCTGATTAGCGAGTCATTTAATTAATTCATTCTGAAACATTTTCTCTTGATTAACACTCACATTCAGGAAATCATTCTCGAACAATAAGACAATAGGGTTCAACATCATCAGAAACTCAACTCCTTTTTGCTTTCATTTTAACATTTGTCGAATGTGAATGTGTGACCTACGAGATCTTCTATTAATTTTTCACAATGAAAATTTGGAAACAGTGTAAAATAATATTTTACTTCGCTGAAAATTACATTCAATTATGAAAACTAACGAATAAAATAAAGCTAACAGAATTGTTGTAATTTATGTGAAATGTTTAACTTCCAGGCATCCAGGCGTTTATAATTTTAACAAAAATTTGATTGATCGACCCACCCGTTGATTTTAATTTGAATCTAATGATGATTGATCTAATAATGAAATGAAATTTTACACATAAATCATTCGATTGTATAGATCGTTAATTCAAAGTTTTGCGAAAAATTTTCCTGAGCAAAGTTTCGTGAAGAACAGATGAAAAAATATTTTCTCTTCACGTATAGCATAGCTATGATAGAAAAAAAAATTTGGATAACTTTCATCAATATCCTGAATGTTCACGAAAATTTCAGTCACATCAGGCCAATAGGTAGATACTCTTAGCAATACCATCTTGATTTCATTTGGCAGCAATGACAATAAAAATACATCAAGTGCAAACCCTGCCTCATAATATTCATTCTAATTTTTGTGTTTGAGTTATTTTGTCGAATAGAATAAAAAAATTGAAAATGCAGTAAATAATGTGTGAATTTTTTCAATTAGTTCTAATCATTAAATAATATTTGGCTTAAATTATAATGCATTATAATGAAAACTAATATAATACTATTCAGTGAATGAAGTTTCTACTCGTAGATATTCATTATCTGCCCAATTATTCGCACTTGATCTATCTTCTACCTTTTCCAAGAAAGTGAAATTTGCGGATTGACACCAATACAGAAACAACACAAACATCTTGTGGGAAGATAATGTTATGTGTACAACTGTGTTTTATTGCCGCTTTTACTTTCTTCATTCTTCTGTCACGCGACTAATGTATTCAACTTTCTTCGAAGTTCCTTCCAGCGCATGATGTCATATAGACCGGTTACTTAATATGCTGACTAACAGTAGTTACCTGTGTGTTCTGTATTTAAAAAATGAATTATGACATCGATGGGTATGTTGTAGAAATCTGCTGGACCAATAATACTTGCACTTGATATTCACTTCGTCATTGTTATTTTTTTTTCACTTTTAGATTTTAAATGTACATGATTCATCGTCAATGTATATTTTTTGATGATAAGAAAATATTTCAGTTACTTCCAGATCTATCGATTTGATTTTTAAAATATCATAACTCAAGACGTAGGTAAAGGTATCAAAAAAGTATCATGGCAATATTTTTCTTTATATCTGAAATTACGTATTCAGTATTCAACTGATTCATTATTCTAAAATCATTAATTTATTTTACGCCGACACGTTCATTTGCAAGACATTTTGAGCTGTTATTTCATAGTGATGTCTTTGCTAAGTTTTTTCAAAACTTTTCTATATCTAAATAACTTCGACATACATTAAAAGACAATAATAAGAAAAATTTATTTTTGAAATTTTCATTGTTTTCACTATATCATACTTTACAGAAATGCACTTCACTGTCAACATAGCCCTCTGGGCAGTGTTTATGATATGCAGAAGTACAGCTGAAGAGGCATCTTGGTCTTGGGCCGACGACAAGAATCAAGGAGCCATGAATATAAACGAACAGTTTGATCAAGACTTACATCCAGAAGGCAGCGAAAACAAAGAGAGCATAGTAAATTTGAATGACACACAAATAGGTCAAATCATTGACGAAATTTTGGATTCTGGACGACAAGGAAGGAGTTTGGACGGGTTTGATGAAGTTTATGCTGATCCAAACGTACAAAATGCTCTGCAGAAGGGGGATGATGGTGAAGCAAGGAATATTATCAAAGATAGGCTTTGCTATTTAGGACTTATGCAGGTAAATATCCATTTTTGATGAAACTTTGATTGAATATGTGAATATTTATGTGATTTGATGTTTAATTTGTGAATTGTTTATAGTGTGAGGAAGATATTGAAGGAAAAAGACCATTCATTGCTCCCGAAGATCTACAGTATGCTCAACCTGTCGCAATTAATCCTATTGGTAGACCCATCCCAACAATCCCAATAAGAGGCCCTAAGAGAGGAACCTATGGTCCACCAAGGCCCGTTCATGTACCTCAAAATGGTGGAAAATACCCTCCTCCGAATTTCGCTCCACCAAATAGGTTTGGTCCCAACCTGAATACAAATCCTAACAAACCACCTCGTCGTGGCTATGGTGCACCTAGTAAACCTTTCTATGGAAACAAACCTCCCAGTCCAGTTTACAATGGAGACTACTCACCTGTAGAAGATATTCCATATGCTTTCGAAATTGGAAGTCAATCAAGTCATTCAGAATCACATTTCCAGTCTTCCCTTCAAAAAGACAAAATATTCCCAGGAGACAAGGCAGGATCGAAAAGTGACTCATTTGGTGCTCCAGTTCAACACGTCCATCACCATTACCACCACGACTCTGAGAATTCCGATAAAACACCAACAGTTATTGTGAAACCTGTCCCAGTTCCAGTACCTGTATCATCTTCATCAAACTCTTATGAGAGCTTCAACACAAATTCTGGTACTCATCTTGCATTCAAGCCTTCAGTTCAAATTGGAGGTTCTGGTTTGAATAGCGGTTTATACGGTAGTCAGTCTTCTGGAGGTCTGACTATTGGAGGTTCCGGCTTGAATTCAGGTTCATATGGTGGACAATCTTCAGGCGGATTGACAATTGGCGGGTCAGGATTCAGCTCAGGATCATATGGAGGTCAAACACTCGCAAGTTATGGTGGCGCTAGTGGAAATAATGGAATTGTGAAACCAGTATCAGAGAACTTTGGCGGTCAGAACTACGGCTCCAATCAATATGGTTCCAGCAATTATGGATCTTCGTTTGGTCAATACAGCACAAATGATTTCTATAAAAAAGAATTAAACTTGAACGGAAATTCTTTAACTACTAACTATCTCCAAGGAGCCCATTCCGACAATTATAACAGTCAATTTGGGAATTCTGATGACTGCGTTTGTGTTCCAATTAATCAATGTCAAAACCACGACGTCATTGGTCGTAAAGACGACTTGTACTTAGCTATCGATCCAAGAAATATCAAGAGTGACATACAGGCTGAGGAAGAACGGGTCATCACTGATGCAAATGGAACAATGACGGTGGTTACCGTTCCAGTAGGTTCTAATCTCAATATAACTGAACTATCGGCCGACAAAAAGAATACTGAGGAAGTAAAGAAGATCAGCAAGAGGGAAGCACCAATTTACAACAGTACCGTTAGTAAAACCTCAGCCAAAGCAGAAGCAGTAAGTATACCTACTAATTTAACGAAAAATTAACGTTCATGCATATGCTAACTTATAGTTTCAATACTTTTCCGAGTATATATTAATCATCATCAATGACCTTTATTATATAAAATAATCATAATACTTTCATCGCTGACTTCGCAAAGGATTTCGCTGACGTATTCATTCGAATAAGTTGCTTCAAGACTAATCGTTTCTCACTACGGATTATGTGGTATAGACAAGCTTCATTTTAATTCGCAAATAAGATTACTTTTAACAAGTAATTGAAGAAGTAACAGTTATGGTGACGGACTTGAAAACAAATATAATATTCCATCGTTCATATTTCAGCGTCAATATGGTCAAAATATCATGAATGATTTTATGAACAAGAAAATCAAGCCCACGTTTGGAGTTTCATTCGGTTTACCTCACCAAGGAGCTGGGGGTTATCCAATCAGCCCTTATGGTCCTAATCCTTTGGTGAATCCTTATGGAGGGGTTGTTGGTGGGGGTGGGATCAATCTGGGATTGGTTTCTGTGAATCCTTTGATTTCTGTACAAGTAACGAAGGATGATTATGGGCATAAAGAAATCAAACCATTTATAAACCTTCATGTTACTCCCAATGATTATCTCGTTCATAAGTTCGAGGACTTGATACATTACAAAAAGGGTTATGTCTACAATAAGCATAAGCACGTTCATTATCATAAACCTCTTTATAAGCCCTATGGATATGTTCATCAACCTCATCCTGAAATATACAGGCCATATCCACCACATTTTGAAACGGGGCCTGTTTACGAAGGTCCGCATCATCTACATGAAAGTCCTGAATTTGGAAGACCTCCAATTGTTGATGAGTATCCTGGGCCTTTTGTAAATGGAGGGCATAATCCAGAGTCTTATTATGATGATCCTTCAAATTATGGTGGGGGGTATTCTGGATATGATGACTTTTACGGCAGAACAGCAATAAATATAAGTAGCTTGAAAATCGTAAATGGTAATGCGATTCATGATCAGTATTTCAAAAATTATTATGACGGACAGAAAAACTATGGCGAAAATAATGGACAATTACAATATTTCTCAAATGGCTATGAGGCAGAACAAAATCCTGATAGATTATTAAGTTTATCGGATACTTCAAGACGTGGTAAATCTTTACAACCAAAGAATACAGTGAAATTTCCAATAAACAGAAGACGACGAGACACTACTCAAAAGACTGAACATACAATTGAAAAGGTAGGCTCAGACGACGTGAGAAATTGTTTATACTTATTAAACTTAACCCTAACAACTGACGATGATTCAACAACGAACCCAGAAAAGGAAAACTCATGTTGAATATTTTCATTTTTCTATATTCGATTTATTACAGCTTTCAACGTTCTTACTTTTTTCTTATGTTTATGACGGTTTTTCAATACCTAAAAAAAATAGAAATACACTGTGACTAGACTGAACATGAGAACTCTCATGCGATAGACTATATTAAGAAATTTCAATAATATGAATCTTTTGGGCCAACGAATTTTGTAGATTTATAGTTATTTTAATCTTTGTAGTGTTTTTACTCTACTCACCTAGGCTTTTGTGAAACCTCTCAGAAGCTAAGAGCTTGTATAATGTAGGCAAATATGTTATGTATAGAATTTGCCATTCTCAGTGATACTAAGGCACTGTTAATTTTTCACTCGAAAATTGAACGAACAATATCTCTGAGTTGGAAAATTTCTTCTCTGGCCAGTAGATATATTCAGTATTCAGTTCAAAATACTTTGACACTTTGAAAGATCATTTGTCGAAAATATGGTCTGTGATAGTTTCAGTTGTTATTTATTTTTGGAATTCAAAATTAGGTTTAATACCTATTGATTTTTCGATTGCTTCGATATTTACAGTTTTTCCTATTATAACCTGTAAATACTACTACGTGAAAATGATTTGAGGAAATTTATACATTTATATCCATCATTTTGTGTCGATAAATTGAATATGTTACAATTTTTCCATTCTGTCTTGAATATAGAACGCGTTTTTATATTTTCATTGTCTTATATCGAAAGCTTGAAAGTTCATCAGTTAATTTTCTTCTAGCGTCAAGGATACTTTGGTGGTCAACAAGTCTGCGGACCAAGACATGTTTGCTGCAGGAAGCCACGTCAACAAAATCATATAAACAGTTTTGGTTCTAGCCAATGTGGTGTTAGACACTCAACTGGAATAAATGGTAGAATAAAGACTCCAGCCTATGTAGATGGTGATAGTGAATTTGGAGAGTATCCATGGCAAGTTGCTATTTTGAAGAAAGATCCTAAGGAAAGTGTTTACGTATGTGGAGGAACCCTCATTGATGCACTCCATATCATCACAGCTGCACATTGTGTCAAAACGTAAGTTTTATTGGCAAGTTATACGCGGAAGTACAATTACTACAGAGTATTATTTATACAAAATGAATTTCATTTCGTTGAATTGGTGAAAATTGAACTTACAATCATTGAGATGATGTAGATTGTTGTATGGAAAAACTCAATTTGAATAAATATTGGCTCCCAAAACTATGAAACCCTTTCATCGGTTTCAACACAATGAAATTTCATCTGCATTCTGAAAGAGAGAGTGAAATATTTTTATTGACCTTTCTTTCTCTATTAGATATTTGAAGCTTCAAAGTCTTGACATCTTTAGGATAAATTATTAGTTGTGAATAAGCAAGCTTGCAAAATCTTATGGTATTGTTGCTTTTTTCTAATTTTAATTCTCCTCAGACTACTTAATCATTCTCTATCTGAGCAAAATTCATTCATTTAATGTCTCATAATATTTATATTAATTCTGAAGTGCTCTTTTTATAGTATATATATATTTTTTCATTTCAGCTATACCAACTATGATCTGAGAGTACGACTTGGAGAATGGGACGTAAACCATGATGTTGAATTCTATCCATACATAGAAAGAGATATAGCTGCTGTTACAGTTCATCCAGAATTCTATGCCGGTACTCTTTACAACGATCTCGCCATCCTCCGAATGGACAAACCTGTAGACTACAACAAGTATCCTCACATCAGTCCAGCTTGCCTTCCAAACCCCAGAGATGACTATACTGGTACAAGATGCTGGACCACCGGATGGGGAAAAGACGCTTTCGGTGATTTCGGTAAATACCAGAACATTCTGAAGGAAGTTGATGTTCCAATCGTTGGTCAATCCCAGTGCCATAGACAGTTGCAGCAAACAAGATTAGGTTATGAGTTCAAACTCCATCCTGGTTTCATTTGCGCCGGTGGTGAAGAAGGTAAAGATGCCTGCAAAGGAGATGGCGGTGGTCCATTGGTGTGCGAAAGGAGCGGAACCATGCAGTTGGTCGGTGTTGTCAGTTGGGGTATTGGATGTGGACAGTACGGAGTACCTGGAGTCTATGTTCGAGTAGGCCACTACTTGGACTGGATCCGACAAGTTACTCAGATCTATTGAGATTGTGATAAGAATCTAGAACTTAGTTTCTCTTGTTTATAATTGATAATTTATGTTATGTAAGTTTATTTAAACTATTTATTCGTTGCTTTTTTATCAGTTTCAGAATCATATTTGATTTGTTAACTGAATGCAGTAATGCCGTTGTGCATATTTTATAATGTTGTATATCTTAAATAAACAAATTAAGGAAAGAACATTATTTTTTAATTGATTCAGAGATAGATTTTCAACCAATGGAAGAAAGAGCACTTCAAAATATCAAAAAATATTTGCAAACTTTGAGAACATGGTTTATTATTTTGCAATCACGTCAATTTTCAAATCTATTTGAATTATATAGCCCAAAAATTCAAATGACTGATATTGTAATATTGATATTGTTAAAATATTAGATGGATTGAAGTGAAAGAATAGCTGTATGCTACACTTCTAACTGCTGGAGCTGAAATATTCTCCATAGATGTAATCCCATCTGGTATTCGATAAATATGCCCGTTTGAAATTTTGGCTGTAGGTTGTCGGTTGTATAAAAAAATCAAATATGTAAAATTCATTTTACAGGGTGTAGCAATACCGACTGGCCATAGCCTAGATGGTTATTGCAGGTCATCCAGGCCATTCAGAAAAGTAGATTGTTTTGTATCCTAAGACTGTTAGTTTTGGAGATACAGGGTAGTTTATGAAAATTGGCCTTCATTTCTCATCAGGGAATCAGCAGTCGGACTTTGTTCGAATTTTGTGGGTTTGTTGACTTCATGCAACCCTTCGAAACATTGAACGTAATATCAATTATTTCAGGGCAGTACTCAGATTATTGAGTTTTTTTCTTTAGAATTCGAAATCTATATTTTCACACGTTTTCAATATATATCATTATTGCAATGAAAAAATACATTATTCAGTTTCATGAAAATATTGAAATTACATTCAACGTTTCGAAGGGTTGGATGAAGTAAGTACACCTAAAAAATTTGAACTAAATCGGACTTCTGATTCCCAAGTTATGGAGATCAGAAATTTAGGCAATTCTCATAAATCACTCTGTTTCTCCGAAATTAACAATCTCAAGATACAAAACGAGCTATTTTTCTGAATGGCCTGGATGACCTGCATTCAGTATAATAGAAATAAATAATTTCAAATATTCAGTTTTCTTTCAGATGTTCTTAGGATATCTAATACAGAATATCAAAATCAAAATCATAATGAATATTCAACAATGTCGAGCCCAGTCGATCTCTCACTTCCCATTCTACTAGAGGGTAGAATAGGTTCTTTTCGGTGTGGCCGTCAATACCTATTGGCAACATACAAAATATTCCGAGTAATATAGATGTGTTAAGTAATGACTGCACATCATATTTAGAAAGAAACAATAAGTTTTGAATTGGGAATTCTTGCTAATTCTTTCTTCCACATATTGAATTCACATTCAAGGGTTATTTATTCGTTGACTGTTTCTAAAGCCATTTCATATAATTTTATTAATTTTTTTAAATCAGTTAAAAAACGTGGATGATGATAACACTGATTGATGTTTGAGAAATTTGTTATTCAATCGAGAATTTTGAAGCCAGTTGTTTCAATTGCTTCGGAACCTTTTCCGAGTAGCATGATTCTTGACAACTTTTGTAATAATGGCCGCCCCTCTTAATATATTACCCAGTGTGTCTCAAAAACTGGTCACAGCAAAGTCAAAACTTTTTGACATTATAAGTGTGCGCTCGAACTAAGAGTAATGACAAAAAATTGGGAAATTCCACGGACGACTTTTTTCATTACAGGGTGAATAATGAAATAAACAAATTGCATTTTGAATAATATTTGATTCACCCCGTACCAAACAATAATTTTATTGAAAACTAGTCTAAAATGATCACCTTATGGGTAAGAGGGTAAGCAATATTTGTCGTGTAGAAATGTTTTATTCAATATGTTTTCATACGAGGAATGTTACTTCGATATCTTGTACTTCGAAAATAATCATATGATTGAGTTGGACCCATAGACTTTCTTGTTCAGGAGTTCATTATTCTACAACATACGAAAAATTCAGAAAAATTAGTCGTTGACAATTTGGAATGTTCAGGCCGAATGGTATTATCACTTATCATCCCTTCGTCTAGATAAACTAACTGACAACAATGACATCTTAACATATAACAACTCATACTATTATTCATATAGAGGTATTGTTTGTGGGTATCGCAATAAATAAGAGATTTAAATTTCAGAAAATGTATTCACAACATTCATTTCCTAGTTTAGATATTTGACAAGTATCCCAAAGGTTGATGCACCAAATAGTCCGTTGCCCCAATGGAGGGGACCAGCAAAGCTTCTGCGCCTAATCTAGCATATGGAGCAATTGCTATCTTGGAGAGCGGTGTATATCCAACAACACCATGTGGCACACCCAAGAAATTACTTTTTGTGGATTCGACATAGGAATGAGTGATCTCGGACTTCTTCAAGAGTGGCCTATGTTCCAAATTTTGGATCAGCGGAGAACCACCAAGGATGGAAGTTCCAATAATACTGGATTTGAGCAAAGGATTGCTGATTACTTCCGTTTTTGTAGAATGGGTTAATGTTGGTGCACTCTTAAGTTCGATCAACGGTTGGGTTTCGATAATTTCAGTCTTGAGTGGGGATATTATTTCAGCAGTTTTTATGGTTGGGGTCCTGAGTAACTCGCTTGTGAACTGGTGACTTACAGTTCCTGGTGAGATTCCTATATACGGATGAACCAGTTTGGCTGCAGGGGTAATAAATTCGGTGGTTTTGATTATTGGCTTGTGAATTTCGCTCCTGAACTGATGGCTTATTGCAGCTGGTTGAATGATTTCAGCTGTTGGTGTTAGAATTTCAGTTGTTTTCAGTACGGGTGCTGATTCCAAATGGACTCCAGCCAAAGGAAGATGATGACGAATTTCAGTCTTCTCCTCAGTAGTAACGGACGAAGAAGAACCCGTAATGAGGGTGCTGGGCTTAGATGCAACTAAGGTTGCGAGGGCGCAAAACACCACCAGTTTCAACATCTTGGAAGAGGTCTGTGTTACTGTTTGAATACGTTTGAGTTCGTGGTTTTATATGAGGAGCACGTATTGTTGACGTCCTTAAAATCGGACGAGTTGATTTTTCAATTTATTGGTTAACTTGTCTCTTTGTAGTAGAGAGCGAACCAGTCCAGACGAGGATTACATGGAATTTCAGAAACAAGTACGTTTTTTTGTGGTTCACTGCCTTATAAGTGTAGTTCGTACGAAAATACGAGGATATTATATACTGTGAATATTTCAATAGATATAAGAGAAATACTATTTGAAAATATTCATTTCCGTTAGGAAATTGAAATAATGTGCTAATTCGAATATATTTTCTTTTTCTGTTCTCAGTTCCAACAAATATTTCGAACAAATTTTTCCTTTGAGATATTAGTCTGGAATGATTATGTAGCTTTTCAGTGGGATCAATGAAATTATTTATCAATTAAATCAATCAATTTGAATATGAGTTATTATCTGAAAAACCCTCCAAATTTCATATACATATTTTCATTTCTGAATGTTGCCTCTAAAAAGTCATTTCAAAACTATTTTCAAAATAGTTACTTATTTTATAACAGCTTTCACACGCGGCTCCGCTCGCGCGTTCATCTCTGAAAAGACAACAGTTCATCTCGTCTTTTCGAATTATTACTTGACAAAATAAGAAACATTCATTTTTCTCCAGTCACGTTCAATGAAAAAAATATAATTAAAAAAATTTACACTAATAGTCGTTTACATATCGTCGTTTACATAGAATATTTTTTATTATTCAAACAGTTCAACGTGTGTACGAAAGGTATAACTTAATACGTTAATTAAAATAAAGGTAGGTAAAAGGAAATACACTTGAAGTTATTGAAAAAGTAATATTAACGGTTCAATTGACGGTGACAATAGGTACTCTGAATTGCCAATAGTAGTCACAGGAACAACCAAATCAACACTATTAATAATAATTATTCCACTATCGACATACATACAGGGTGTTTCATTTTATACCGGACAAACATACATAGTCATGTAGATGATACCGAAAGAATCATTTTTGCCTAATGACATATACCTCGTTTTCGAAGCAAAACCGAGATGCAACATCATTTCTGAGCAATATTATATTGAATATTGTCAGTTATGCATAACCTTTGAAGTTACGATTTTTGATCAAATCAGAGTATTTTTGAGTGCTCAATTCAGAAAATGAAAACAATCTTGAAAAAAAAATTCAAAATGGCGGAAAACCTGTAACGTTCGAGATTTTTTATCTCAGTTGTCGAATTGAATTTCATTTTCTGAATCAACTCATTTTTCTAAGAATTTCTGCGAGAAAGTTTTTTCAAAAATCGAACAAAAAAATTTTTTACATGTCTATTTTCAGTTGGTTCATTAAAAAAATTACAGCTGAACTATCCTGTCAAATGATCCCAACACAACCAGATATTTTCAAATTCGATTCCTTCATGCGACGATGTGTATACTGTATGTTTATATTTGCGACATTCTTGAATTTTACTTAGAGATTGTTTTCAATGAGTCGAACCTTATCGTTTGAAACCTTTCCCGGCTCAAGATTCGAAAATTACAGGCATTGTGAACTTTTTAATCGGAAGGTTCAAACTAGGGCTGGGAATCATGAATGAATGATTTGAATATTCAAATATTCATTGAATATTTATTCGAATAATTGCAAATAATTTTAATTATTCGAATATTCATGAATAATAGAATATTTAGTGAATAGTAGTATTCAATGAATAATTGAATAATCAATGACTACTTGTCTATTGAATATTCAATGAATAGTTGAATATTCATGACGACTCATGAATAATCAAGAATGAATATTCGTTTGAATGAATTATTAGAATAATCGAATAAATTTAAGAATGAATAATCGAATACAAAAAGGCTTAAAAGTCCCAGTCCTAGTTCAAACATAACTCATAACAAAAGCGCAAAAGTGGAAAACGTAGAAAGATCGAAATGAATTATAATGATTTCAAAACAAATGACCCAAATTAATTGAGTTATTTACAGAAAATTAACAATATGTTATTGTTTTTTGTAGTTTTTAACCTTTTTAAATAGCATCAATGTTTCGTTTTCTTCTCCGTTGCTTATGAAGATAAAATAAACTGTTGATGAGTTATTAACGATCTGGTAATTTAACAATCAAACATAATTCCAATACTACAATTGCTACTACATCTAGAGGCCTAGAAGTTCATTTGAAGACAAGAATTTGGAACAAAAACAAATGAAATTAAAAGACTCAACTACCCCGAGGTCACGAATATAATTTGTTGGGTGTAGTTGTTTCGAGCAAATTCACTTTTATATTGTCATGGCCGCAAGTAAGAACGTTGGTACACATTACTTGAAATTCCGAACGGAATATTTATGACGTTTTTTTTGTTTCTGTCGTTTCAGAGGTTGGGAGTGACAAACATTATTTGTTCGTCGAAGACATATACGGGTTGAATGGCTTTTTTATGCAGTACAGTACCTATTTGTTTCATATAAATTAGTCAGTATCAGAATTAAAATTATCTTTGATGGATTTTGATGACTAGATAACATCAGGCCAATTGAAAAGTCCCCGTTCTATTATAATAAAACCATTTTTTTGGCAAAATTCGATTTTATTTTTCAATACCATTTTTGTAGTACTATTTCTCTTTCGAATCAAAATAGGCCTCAGTTTCGGTGATTACTTCATCACTGGCGCTAAATTTCTTTCCAGCAGGCACTCTTTTGAGGTCTGAGGACAGGAAAAAGTCGCTGTGGGCTAGATCTGGCGAATACAGTGGATGCAGAAGTAATTCGAAGCCCAATTCATGCAGTTTTGCCATTTTTCACTGATTTGTATCATTGTCTTGATGAAACAGCATCTTTTTTATCTTCAAATGGGTTTTTTAACGATTTCATCCTTTAAACAAAAAATTAAAAAATTGTTCTCAATTTGACGTAATCAGATTTCGTATCCAACGTTTCGTGCTCTCTGGGCCACCCTCAACCTCATTTTTTTCAATACGGACCTGTATATTTTATGATACTTTTCGAAATAACTTTTAACGATGAATTCAACGATATATCATACAATGTCATTCAAAGTTGATTTTCAAGTGATTTTGACCCTTATCCAAATTTCTTCGGGTCGGATCTGTAGTGAATGCAATTTATCAAAAACTGCTGTTAATAAAATAGTCAAGAGACGTGAATGCAATGATTTTAAATTTGAATACCAAGCCTTCAAAACTTATATCGTAATGATATCAAAATAAAGTTCGATTCTGGAACAAATGACAAATCCAACAATAGTGATTTCTCGCGAGAAGATTGAGAATGTATTGGAAGGTATTCAAGAAGACGAAATAAGCAAATGTATAAGAAGTATGGGTTCCAGAACCGTTAAGTGCATTGCACAAAATGGTGGACATTTCGAACACTTACTTCATTCATTTTCATTTACTTTCGAATAATCATTCGATTTTTCTTTCATTAAATGATAATTCCTTTAATTATTATGAATTGAAATATGTAAACAATTATTACTTGTTTCTTGATTTGATTCTGATATGTTCCATTCAGTTCAAGATGAGTAAGTTGATTTTCTCATCGAAATGTATTGCTTGTTGTTAATTAAAATAAAGGTACCGAAATGTAATACAGATCCGACCCAAAGAAATTTAGATAAGGGTCAAAATCACCTGAAAATCAACTTCGAATGACATTGTATGATATATCGTTGAATTCAGCGTTAAAAGTTATTTCGAAAAGTGTCATAAAATATACAGGTCCGTATTGAAAAAATGAGGTTGAGGGTGGCCCAGAGAGCACGAAACGTTGGATACAAAATCTGATTACGTCAAATTGAGAATAATTTACAGTCGAATAAAAAATTCCTGTAACATTTTTTGATAATATTTGAAATAAAGTGGGAAAAAAAGAAAAATCAAAATGACAGAATTTACTTTTTTTATGATATCTCAATAACCGGCCGATAATTTCGATTTGTTTGAACTGCTTGATAATGCTTCTATGCATGCAACTTTTTCTCCATTTGACCGACCTTCTAACTCTTATGGTTTAAAAGTTACCAATACAATCCCATTGAAAAAGTGGCCACCCTGTATAGTAATCGCTGTTGATGGTCTGGCCCTTTTGGAGATAATGAATATTATACTTTGCGCATCCTAGAATACTGATGCCATAACCATGCCAGCTGACTGTTGCATCTTTCCACGCTTTGGAGTTGGTTCATCGTGGGCAGTCCTCTCAGCTGACTGTCGATTGGAGTCCGAAGTGAAATGATGCAGCCATGTTTCATCCATTGTCACATATCGACGCAAAAATTCAGGTTTATTGCACTTAAACAGCTTCAAACACTGCTCAGAATCATTAACACGTTGTTGCTTTTGATCGATTTTGAGCTCGCGCAGCACACATTATGCACACAGCTTTCTCATGTAGAAATATTTGTGAATGATATGATGTACACGTTCAGATGATATCTTCACAATGTCTGCTATCTCGATCAACTTCACTTTACGATCATCCAAAATTATTTTGTGAACTTTTTTATTGTTTCGTCGGTGACAGCCTCTTTTGGGCGTCCACTGCCTTCGCCGTCTTCGGTGCTCATTTCACCACGTTTGAACTTCTCCTGGTGCAGACCCCGGAAACTCTTCATCAAGCCAATATTTTGCTTCAATTGTATTTTTCCTTTCAAAAGGCAATATTTTATCAACACAAGAAATTCTTTTTTTTTCATCTTTTTTCAAATAACAAAAGTAGCTACACTCACAACGCAATATCTCACAAACTAATGGTGGGACTGCTGTCAAATTTTTATACGTATTGTTTGAAAGTTGGTACTAACTAACAATCACATGGATTCAATACTAGCACCGCCAACTGTACAACAGACCGAAGACTTTTCAATTGGCCTAATATATTGATAGCAAAGAGTTCTGAGTTTTTTCCAAACATTCTCAACTAAGCCAATGAAAATGGTCTTTCTGATTTTGTAATTAAAGCCAAATAAGATTATACTATGGCGTCCCATTCTGGAATATATTCGAGTCCATTACAACTTATCATAACTGGCTTACTTCCAAGTAACTGAGAAGTGTAGAAAAAAGATTTTTTGATAGCTCAAAAGTTTTTCGCCGATTTTGAAGAACCTCATTTTTTGTGACCTCCAAGATCTCAAAACTTTGAATTCATTTATGTTGGGGGATAATTGTTGATTTTACACAACAACAGGATGTTTCTAAATTGAAGGTAACAACGAAAATGAGATTTCTTGAATAATTTTAAGAAAAAAAGTCCTATTACCTATTACAAACGCTTAGTTTTCGAAGGTTTGTCTTGTAAATTGTAGTCCTACCTCTTTCTGGTAATTATATGCGTTTCTCGAATCTTTATGAAAACTGCTACAAATTTTGAAAATAAATAAGCACCAATACTAATAAATATTTATTTATTACTCTTAATTGCTTTTTTCTGATATTTTGATTTTCCGGAGAATCGGTAGCAGATACGTCAAAACTACAAGAATTCAAACAGTTCAAAACCAGATCGAAGTTTCTTTTTAAATTCTTTTAAACTACCAGTGGTCCATTAAAAAAAATCTCAATGACAAAAGCGGGCACTGCTTCTGAAAAAAATATCACTCTGTAGATTTCCCATCAAAGTTATATGGCTTATCAAGTTATGTATCCTTTAAATTGAATTATCAATAACGACTCTTTTCCTCAAAATTATCCCGGGAAAATCTAATATTCGTTTGTAGCTCCAATCCACCTCTTCAATGTATTCCTTACTAGGCATTGCCGCCTCAGGAAGCACCTCATGAGAATGAGTTCAGCAGAAAACGACGGTGCAGATTCTGCGGGAAGGATGAAGAAACTCCGGATCACCTGGTGACGGAATACCTCGCCATCGCTAGCCAACGCAAAAATTGATTTGGACAAGAGGCATGTATTCTCCAACTCTCGGTTTTCATCTCTTTGAAGGGGCGTCTTTTCTTTGATACACCATCACAACAATTTTTACTAGACTTCCTCTCATATAATATTATGCCACTGAAATGATCGTTTAATTTTGAAAAGATTAATTCTGAAAGAAAATAAAATACGTAAGTCTTTAATATTCGAACATGTTCATATTTGAGTTGTTGCATTGAAATAATATGAAAAAAGGAGACAAATATTGCGACACATATTTATTAATTTATATTATGACACACCTTTATTCATCCATAATTAGTATGAATATTTCAACAGGAAAAAATTAGGGGTCACCAACCATGCATAACAACCTTTGTTTTTTGGTTGGATATAATCTAAGTTCAAGTGTATATTTCGACATTTCTTTTCGAAGATTTAGAAATTTAAAGATGGCTATATAAAAGAGTCAATTTCGTCTTTTGAGTCAGTATCAATACAGCTATCAGAGTTGATACATCCTAAAATCATACCAAAATGTTCAAATTCTTGATTCTTCTTGCAATTACTTCTTACGTTTCCTCTGCTCCTAGTTATCTCCTTGGAGGATATGGTATACCAGCAGCTACAAGTTACAGTTCCAGAGTGGATTATCACACCCCTGTAGTGACCAAAACTGTTATTGATACACCTGTGGTTTCTTCCTACGGACATTTAGGATACGGAGGTGCATACGGGTCTCTTGGATATCCTTATGGAAATAACCTCTACTATGACAATGGCTTGACTTACGGACATGCTCTCAACCATGGACATGGATATGGATATAGTACTTTGTACTAAGAAATACTGAAAATTGTTGTGATATTCATCAAGATTATTTGTATAGAAACTGTTTATTATATAATAAATTATTTGAATGATTCTTATCCAATTGTGTCAATTTTATAATGAAATATACCTAGTTATAATGCAGAAGGATTTCACGGCAAAATTGTTCGACAGAAGTGAAAAATTCCTCTATTCTTTTAGGATTCACTTTCAAAATTTCATATGAATTCATTTATTTCACAGTCATTAGGTTTTTCCAAAGCCCCTTCAATTCATGAAAAATAAAAATATCTCAAAAACAGTATGTTTTAAGCATATGAAACTTCGAACAAACTTGGGTTAATTTATTCCACGCAATCTGAAAATTAATGAAAAACATATGTTTGGTCATTCACGCTTTTTTGAAACATTCTGTGTTTTTCCAAACAATTCGAGATTATAGCCTAACGATATTTTGTCACAAAAAATCGAAAATTTCAGCGCTTAACCGTAATCGAGAGTCGCATCAATGGTGGAACACCCTGTATATCGGAACCTTATCATGGAACAAAAGAACATATTGCATTCTAATCGGTCTGTTTCAGATCAAATCAATCTTCCTAAGGAAATATTAAAATTTTTTGAAAATTAATGCTGCGTCTTCAGTATCTGCCATGAACTCTACATCCCACAAAAACTCTGCCCTTGTTGTATCTTTCAACATTTTAGCATTTCTTCGAATTATCCTGTAAATAACGAAAGGAATCAATACGTATTCCGAAAGCTATTTTGTGATGCAGATGATATCGATATCTACAAAATTTGATTATTTCTTCGTGTAAAACCTGCATTTCTACATTTTTGTATAATTCTTAACGTCTTAAGTCAATATGTTAAGAAATATATCGAAATTTTTTAATTTTCGGTTCTTAATTTTGAGGAATTGAATGGATTATTAAAGAGACGTTTTTTCGTTTTTGAATACTTATGATAAGGATACACCATCTAGTGAGATCGATATCATAATTTATTTTTTGAAAATGAATTGGAAACCTAAAATCAATCAATCAATCAATCAATGTTATTCATTTTATCAAATTTAGTACAATAATTTTCAAGAAATACTGTCAATTAAACCAATGGTTTGTGCCTGACAGTAACAATCTTTACATCTAAACAGTTTCAAAATCAACAAATACCTATACATGAACCCATTTTAGTATTTTCATTTCACCAGCTTATAATTATACACACATTTTCTCCCCATTTTATTGATGGAGTAACTATGTGTTTTTTATTATGTACAAGATTCTTCTTCTTCTTCTTCCACATATTGTAGGCCTTAGGCCTGTATTCTCCAACACTCAGTTCACCTGAGATACTGAAGAAGATGAATCTTTCCGTCTCTTCCTAAGGTGCGTTGTGTCTGTGGTACACCATCTCTAACGATTTTTACTAGTCTTCTTTATGTACAATATTATGTCACTGAAATGATCGTTTAATTTCGAAAATATTAATTCTAAAATAAAATAAAATACATGTCTTTAATATCCGAATATGTTGATATTTGGGTTGTTGCATTGAAAAAATATGAAAAAATGAGACAAATATCGGGACACATATTTAGGTGCGTCAAGTTGGTGATCCACTCCTAGAATTTTGGTATCAAATTGTTTTGGGTATTTTGTGCCCATTTTGTGCCAATTTTTGCCGTATGAAAAAAATTTTGTGCCCATTCAGTTTTCGAGATATTTCGATTTTTTCCCGTGAGTCACCAACTTGACGCTGTGACTCACACATAGAAATTTTAATTTTTTTTTATTTGGCTCTTTTGTGCCCATTTTGTGCCAATTTTTGCCGTAAAAAAAAAATTTTGTGCCCATTCAGTTTTCGAGATATTTCGAGTTTTTACCGTGAGTCACCAACTTGACGCTGTGACTCATACATGGAAATTTTCATTTTTTTTTATTTGGGTATTTTGTGCCCATTTTGTGCCAATTTTTGCCGTAAAAAAAAATTTTGTGCCCATTCAGTTTTCGAGATATTTCGAGTTTTCCCCGTGAGTCACCAACTTGACTCTGTGACTCATACATGGAAATTTTCAATTTTTTTTATTTGGGTATTTTGTGCCCATTTTGTGCCAATTTTTGCTGTATGAAAAAAATTTTGTGCCCATTCAGTTTCCGAGATATTTCGAGTTTTCCCTGTGAGTCACTTACTTGTCGGACGGAAATTTTCATCTTTAGATAAATTGTGCTCGTTTTGTGGCGTATCGTATGGATTTTGAGCCCCTACAGTTTTCGAAATATTTGTAGTAATTTCAGTGAGATGGATAAATGTAGCACAATTCAGCGACGAGCATTGTATTATAAAATTATGCTTCGGATAAATCTGCATTTGCTCAACTACATATGCTAATGCGTATAAATATACATTTTTGTGGCTCGAATGAGATATTTTCGCCTTGCAGTGCATATTTACTAATTTTCTGTTTCATCTGCATATTTTCAAAATAAAATTTGTTTTCAAACAAATAGAAACAAGCCAAATAAAACCGTACGTCGAGAATATATTTGACAAATCCCAACCAACTTTTATGAGCTTTTGTCTACTCAACCTCTAAGGAATGAAGTGTTTGGAGAAAATATTTATCCCGATTGCTAATTTTACTAACATCTGGTGAGAATTTCAAGGGAACACATACCTAATCGATGTTAACTTGGTCGACTTCAAAAACAAAACAGTCGAACAATCGCAAAACAGATTGAACGAAACTGAAAGTAAATCAAGAGAATTCAAACGATGTGTCAAAACAGCATACCTGAATACACCGTCTAAGAATCGAACACACAGAACCATAGACAAACTAATTTATCTATGCACAGAACTAACACACCCAGGGCCGTAGTGACCGGGTGGGAAGGAAGTTGAGCTTTCCTCGGGGCATATTTCAAGTGCGCCAAATTGACCCTAGATCGTTCAAAAACTATAGCAAAATTTCATGATGAAAATAGATTGTTTTTGAATCACTAGGTACCAGGGCTGGCGCTAGCAATTTTGGCGCCTGAAGCGAAGAATTTTTTAGCGCCCCCGCTGAAAAAGTATCAATCAAACCGTACAGACGAAGAACTAAAATTTCTCCATAAAATGGACCAATAATGATCATTTCACTTTCCTTTGGAAACAAGCCGTCAGTAAAAAATCGGAATTCCTCATTTTCCTTCATAACTCCAATTCAGGAACATCCAGTATAAGTATAAGATAGAAACAATTCAATTATTAATAAAAAACAAAATTATTTCGAATAATTTGGTTCAAACTACGTTATCAAACCTCTTTTTCCCACATAATAGATATAAGTGAACAATGTCGACGATAAACCCCACAGGAAAAAATAGATCTACGCCCTTGTAAGTAATATATCTGATTTTCATATTCACAAGACACAAGAAATATCAACTGCGTACGATCACACGCAGAACTTCGAAAAATAAATGAGAAAACATATGTTCCGCCGAAAACATTTGGCATTTAATAGTAACTAGTTTCGAATGCAGAATCGTAGGAATTTCCAATATGTTGAATGAGTAAACAACTTCCATATAATTCGAAAGCGAAGATAGTGTTTTCTTTCGTCTTTGTGAAATACATTTCATCCCTCTTTCAATTAGGGTAATAGTCAATGCGTATATTGGTTGGGTTGCCATGTGTTATTTATTTAACAGGCGGCTTAGTAAAGACGGTCTGGAAATTTTTATTGCAGGGAATGTTGATGAACGCAGCGGAGCGGACCAACCTCAAGTTGTTTTTCAGAATCAAGATTATATTTTTATAGAAATACACTCTGGGCTAAATTGCTGCCCCTCGAATAGAGGCGCCCGAAACAGTCGGTTTCACCACTAATGCCGGCCCTGCTAGAGATAATAATTGTGGGGGTGATTCAGAATCCAGTATCAAGATTTCAAATGCGTATTTTTTAGGTCAAAATAAGACTTTTTTACATGAACATATGTCCGCAAACGCTCAGTTACCGAACCAAAAACGTTTAAGTTCTTATTTTTAGTTAATGTCTAAGGAAACTTGTAATTTGCTCTTAAACCAAAAGTTTTTTGTTTTCAATGTAATAATAGGTTCTTATCATTAGTAAAAATTTCAATGAAATGCAGCCAATTACAAAAAATGATTTCACTTTTTTCTCGATGACGATCGCAGATGCGTAAAAGTAACAGGAACCAAAAAATGTATGAATATAATATACATTCATTTCATATGTTAGAATTCACCAGCGCCGTACTGCAAAAAGTGTATGAGGCGAAAAAATATCTCCCTTACAATCAATTCTTACTATCTTAAGAGCTCTAAAACTGAAAGAGCTGTGAAGAAAGGACTGAAAAAATCTTTTATGTCCTGTAGTTCGGTAACGAAGCGTTTGCGAGCACAGGTTATTGAAAAAAAGCATTATTTTGATCTGAAAAATACGCCTCTGATATCTTGAAACTGAATTTTAAATCACTCTGTATACTTACTCAATGTTTTTGTATTTTTATATATTTGTATATTTTTTTAAATGAGGGCGTTAGAATCCGTTTGTCGTCTCAGTCGTTTACTGAAGGATTGAGTGAATCTCTAATTTCAGCGGACTTTCTGTTTGCGACATTGAAGAAATTACAACTTTTTTTTTAACATAATAAGCAAAATACTCTAGACGAATCTTTATTGCGAAAAAATTATGTTCAGACATTATACAATGCCACTATACAAAAGCTGTAAGGAAAAGATAAAGATAAAACTTTTAATCATTAAATGAAACAACAAACAACGGTTGTAGAAGAAAGATGCGAAGCACATAATGTTTTATTGGCCAACGTATAACATGAATTCATAAAATCTCGAATAACTCCTGAATTATTAAATTTGAGAGCATAATCATGTTCGGACACTACCCTTATTTTTCACCGTAGAATTCAACGAAATCACAAAAAAATAGGGTTCAAATTTGGAAATCGAAAGTTATAATCAAATTTTGTTCACAATTTTTGGCACAATATTTGAAACACCCTGTGATGATATTTCTCAAATTCAAGATATGCATGATATTCCAACATCATTCTAGTTTGAGGAAGTTAATTGAGTATACGCATAGGATATTCACAGTAAAAATAATTCACGTAATTGTGACTGAGGAAATTCTCTATTTTTTCGGTTTTTTCTTGATATTTTGAAAGCTATGAGGACTAACGCAATAATTTTAGCAAAGAGTATCTGAAAATGGAAATTTTGATAATATCTGGAACATAAAATGAAAAAAAAGTTCTTTTTGAAAAATTTTTTTCTTAATTCCTGTATAACCAGAAGTGCAGGAACTTCGAAAATATTTTGGCTGGATAGAGCATCATAAACAATGTCATACTCCGAATTTTCAGATTTCAAATCGGCCCCGTTCTCCAGAAACGTCTAATAGGCCGTCGAACTTGAAACACCCTGTACAGTATGAATTTTTTCAATGCATATTTATCGGAAGCCTAGTTATAATTATGAGTTGTTGCATTGGCAGGCAGGCATTGGGTTGAGGTGGGGAAACTCAAATTTCAATGAGTCGTCGTTTCAATACCTTTTTATCTTCAGAAATACCTCATCACTTAGAAAGATTAATTCAGTATAGTAGTTAAGCTAATATATAAATATATTGGGATTAATTTAAGATGTTGACATATCCATTAATGAGGTACATATAAGTTTGATAAAATAATAATAATTAACACTAACTTCATTTGAAAATCTTTAAAATACAGTAAAGAAAACTGTTATCTTTTCATAAAATAAAACATGAAAAATAGAAATGTTCTGCCCTTACTACTTTAGAATATTACTATGTTAAAGTAATATGTAACATCTACTATGAGTCACAGCATCAAGTTGGTGACTCACATGAAAAACTCGAAATATCTCGAAAACTGAATGGGCACAAAATTTTTTTCATACAGCAAAAATTGGCACAAAATGGGCACAAAATACCCAAATAAAAAAAATTCAAAATTTCCATGTATGAGTCACAGCGTCAAGTTGGTGACTCACAGGGAAAACTCGAAATATCTCGAAAACTGAATGGGCACAAAATTTTTTTTTTGCGGCAAAAATTGGCACAAAATGGGCACAAAATACCCAAATAAAAAAAAATTAAAATTTCCATGTATGAGTCACAGCGTCAAGTTGGTGACTCACGGTAAAAACTCGAAATATCTCGAAAACTGAATGGGCACAAAATTTTTTTTTTACGGCAAAAATTGGCACAAAATGGGCACAAAATAGCCAAATAAAAAAAATTTTAAATTTCCATGTGTGAGTCACAGCGTCAAGTTGGTGACTCACGGGAAGAAATCGAAATATCTCGAAAACTGAATGGGCACAAAATTTTTTTCATACGGCAAAAATTGGCACAAAATGGGCACAAAATACCCAAAACAATTTGATACCAAAATTCGAGGAGTGGATCACCAACTTGACGCACCTCACATATTTATATTTTGTGACACACCTATATTCATCCATAATAAGTATTAATATTTCAACAGAAAAAAAATTAGGGGTCACCATCCATGCATAACAACCTTTATTTTGGTGGATATAATCTAAGGTGAAGTGTATATTTCGACATTTCTTTTCGAAGATTTAGGAATTTTCAGATGGGTATATAAAAGAGCCAATTTTATCTTTTGAGTCAGTATCAATACAGCTATTAGAGTTGAAACATCTTAAAACCATAACAAAAATGTTCAAATTCTTGATTATTCTTGCAATTACTTCTTACGTTTCCTCTGCTCCCAGTTATCTCCTTGGTGGATATGGCATACCAGCAACAAGTTACAGTTCCAGGGTGGACTATCACACCCCTATAGTGACCAAAACTGTTATTGATACACCTGTGGTTGCTTCCTACGGACATTTGGGATATGGAGGTGCATACGGGTCTCTTGGATATCCTTATGGAAATAACCTCTACTACGACAATGGCTTGACTTACGGACACTCTCTCAACCATGGACATGGATATGGATATAATTCTTTGTACTGATCACTTGTAACGAATTGTGGACAAATGAATTAGGAATTCTTCATTACATTCGGACATTTCAAAAACACAATTAGGAAATACCAGAAATTCTGGATTATTTGTATAGAAACTGTTTATATTTGAAAAATAAATTGAATAATTGTTATCCAATTATGTCAATTTTATAATTGGAATATATTTATAATGCAGAAGGCTTTCACGGCAAGATTGCTAGACAAAAGTGGACAGTTCTTCTATTCTTTTAGGATTCACCTATTTCCTAAATCTTATATAAATTCATTCATTTCAGAGTTATAAGGTTTTTCTAGAGATCATCCAATTCATGAAAAATAAAATATCTCAAAAACGGTAAATATTTTTTAAGCATATGAAACTTCGAACAAGCTTGTGTTCATTTATTCCACGCAATCTGAAAATTCGATAAAAAAGAGAATGTTCCATAAGAAAAAACATATGTTTGGTCATTCACACTTTTTTGGAATACCCTGTGTTTTTTAAAACAATATGGGAATGTAGCTCTAATCATAAAGAAAAAAATCGGAAATTTCAGCGCTTAACCTAAATAGAGTGTCGTGCATATGAAACTTCGAACAAACTTGAGTTCATTTATTCCACAATAATATGAAAATTTAATAAAAAACGGGATGCTCCATTAGAAAAAAAACATATGTTTGGTCATTCACTCTTTTCTGGAACAAGTTGAGAATACAGCTCTAATGGAGCCTTATGATAATGTATCTATCGGTCTATTTCCGATTAAATCAATATTTTTATGGAAATTCAAATTATTTTGAAAATTAATGTTGCGTCTTTTGTATCTGCCATGAACTCTACACCCCACAAAAACTCCTCCCTTGTTGTATCTTTCAACTTCTTGGCATTTCATCGAATCATCCTGTAAATGACTAATGAAATCAATACGTACTCCGAAAGGTATTCTGAGACTTAGAGGCTTTCCAAATCTACAAAATTTGATTATTTTTGCCGTGTAAAAGCTGCAGTGCTGAATTTTTATATAATTGATTCATCAATGAACTTTATATAGAGTGTTTCATAAATTAATCTTCATACTTTCATCATTGTGAATGCAGGACAAATTGGATAATCGAAATCAGTGTTGAAGCATGTCCGAATTCTATTCCTACATAGGGTGCTTTAAAAACGGGTCTTGAACGCTTTCATAGATATTCATGAAATTCATATCATATTCATAAATATCGATTATAATCTCTGAATACTACATCGATCAATTCAACACAACAATTAAATGATTAACGACTTTGATTGACCGATCAACTCATTGATTGTAGTTTGTAATCTAGGGAACAGTCAAAAATGAACTGAAATTGAACGCAGAAATGATTTGATCGAGCAAATCACCACGCTAAAAGTCTCATGAAACCCACTATCAGGTAATATGATTTCCTCTTTGAATGAACTATGGCACTCTCAAAAACTTATTTATAAATTAATGCACTCAGACTTCATCGCGAAACTTAGATCCTATTCTAAAAACATCAGTTCAGAACCTAATTTATCTAACTTGTGCATATCCAAGTATTTTACGAAGTTAAAAAAAAATCTAACGAAAAAAGATTAAAACTAATGCATTTAATTTGAAACATTTTTTTTATGAATTTCAATTTCAGACCATAACTTTGGGTGACAATGAAAGAATACAGGTTCATGGATCCCACATCAATTCATTTGAATCAAGCACCAACCGAAGAAGTACCTACCATTTAAATAGAAATTTTGAAATATTGTATTTATATTATGATTAAATATATTATGATTTAAATATTATTCAAATAATTTATTGTTCAAACATAAACAGTGTCTATACAAATCATCTTGATGAATATCACAAGAATTTACGGTATTTCTTATTTGTGTTTTTGAAATATCTTAATGTAAAGGAGAATTCCCAATTTATCTGTCAACCATTCGTTGCAAATGATCAGTACAAAGAACTATATCCATATCCATGTCCATGGTTGACAGCGTGTCCGTAAGTCAAGCCATTGTCATAATAGAGGTTATTTCCATAAGGATATCCAAGAGACCCGTATGCACCTCCGTATCCTAAATGTTCGTAGGAAGAAACCACAGGTGTATCAATAACAGTTTTGGTCACTACAGGGGTGTGATAGTCCACTCTGGAACTGTAACTTGTAGCTGCTGGTATGCCATATCCTCCAAGGAGATAACTAGGAGCAGAGGAAACGTAAGAAGTTATTGCAAGAACAATCAAGAATTTGAACATTTTGTTATGGTGTTAAGATGTTTCAACTCTGATAACTATATTGATACTGACTCCAAAGATATAATTGACTCTTTTATATACCCAGCTGAAAATACCTGAATCTTCAGAAAAAAAAAGAATGTCGAAATATAAACTTGAACTTAAATTATATCTACCAAAAAACAAATGGTAGTTACGCATGGATGGTGACCCCTAAATCGTTTCTTTGTTGGAATTTTCAGACTAATTATGGATGAATATAGGTGTGTCACAATATTTGTCATGTTTTTTCCATAGTGTGTTAATGTAACTACTGAAAGACGAGATAAATGCATATAGTATTCGTGTATATGTGAATAACTTTTAGGAACACAACGTTACCTATATTTTAGTGACATAATATAGGACATAATAATGGTGAATTCAAATGGATATACCTACATATTATAAAACGCACAAGCAAGTTGAAAGAAAAATGGTTGATATATTATCTAAATCAAATTATACGAATAAAAAAATATATAATACAGTTTTTTATTTCTACAGGAATTGTTCAAGGATTTTTCTTCTCCACAACGACTTTTGAATATGGATATACGATTTTGATCATAAAATGTAAGCTTTATATCGCTTGATTTATATACAGGGTGAGTCAATAATGCTCGATCGGTCGATAACTCCTGTAAATTTTGGGCTAGAGAAATGATTCAAATTTCGACGGATTAACTTAAATTATTTTTGACTCTACAGGCTAGTTCAATAGTGGTGAAACACGATACAACCTTGTTGTCTTAAATGGGCATGCCCATTTTTTTTATATTAAACACATAATCTCCATGAAATTCTGATTTATAAACACCCCACTTGTCCTCATTTATCTGTAGTATTTTTTGACGTAGGCCACTTTCTTCGAAAAATTTCATGGTTTCAATGGATTAAACTAAAGATCATATCTAACCGTTCGAAATAATTGTACTATTTATTTTTTATTGAAATCCCGAAAAGTTTTCGAGTCTTCAGTCACTTTACAGGTAGTCCGAAAGACAGTAGAATTTTTTAAAAATTACCTTTAAAAAAGTATCTCTTCAAATGGCATGCACTTAATTTTTTTTTGCCTGTTGGATAGCCTAGTCAGTAGTCTGAATAATTTTTTGTTCAGACAAATTGTGCCTAAAATGAGCTTTTTTTTGTCAGTACAAAAAAAAGGCAGCCCCAGTGGGCTGGCAGTATACTTTTCAGGTATACAATTTTAAAGATTGATAATTGTTAATTGTAAGGTGAAATTTGATTTCAGGGTTATCACTGAATATATTTATTGCTTACGATAGAACTGTCATTTGATAGGCAACGTTTTGGGCAGTGCCCTTTTTCAAGCCTGTAAAATATATAAAAAACATACTTAATAAAACACTAAAATGGAACAAACAGCAATCGAACAATTATATAATATAAATAAAAAAAAAATTACCTATATTATATAATTGTTTGATTGTTGTTAGTTCCATTTTAGTGATTTATTGAGTATGTTTTTTATATATTTTACAGGCTTGAAAAAGGGCACTGCCCGAAACGTTGCCTATCAAATGACAGTTCTATCGTAAGCAATGAATATATTCAGTGATGACCCTAAAATCAAATTTCACCTTACAATAAAAAGTAACAAGGTAAATAATTAAATCAGTAGATAATTGTTAAAATACCATAAATATAACTGTAAATATGAAATAGTTATGGATACTTGGGATATTCAAAGTTTATATTTTTCCAATAAAAATAAATGCATTCCTCCTTTATTTTACTTCAATAGTTTGCCGGGAAGTTGGTCAGTTACTTACTCGGGCTCTTCTGCAGGGCTCTACTTTTTTTTAATTTCGGCAAAATATTGAAATATCTTATTATCAGTTTTTGAGATATAGCCTGTATACATCATAATTCATACGAAACCAAGAAAATAAAAACTGATAATTTGGTTCGAAAATGAGTTCAACAATCCTAGAGTATCACGGATATGTATATTTGATGTAAAACGAATGACTTCTATTAATTATTTATTGATATGCTATGAATTCTATGAGACCAGGCAACGATTGGTGAATCATTCACCAATCGTTGCCAAAGCTGTAGTAGCTGCTTCTGGATTAGACTATGGAAGATATTATGGTAATCTAGATTATCCCTATGGGGGAGGATTATATTACGGAAATAATTTGCGATATGAACATGGATTAGATCATGGAAATGGAAATGGTAGTTTCTACTAAAACATTCCAACAATTGCTTCAGCAGACAGCAGACATATTGAAGAGAATTTAATGTATTTAAAATACTCAGCACTGGTCTTATAGAATTCATAGCATATCAATAAATAATTAAATAGAAGTCATTCGTTTTACATCAAATATACATATCCGTGATACTTCTTGAACTATAGCTTGTAGCTGAAGGAATACCGTAACCTCCCAATAGCTAGCACGGAGCTGCTGCTACCCAAGAAACAAGAAAGAGCACTGAAAAAAACTTATACATTAAAATGAATAAGTTTTTATACATATATATTTTTACAAGAACCGTTAGTTATTAATGTTATGTGATGTGAGAGTTAATTTTTTAATTTTTCGCAATTTGTTCATTGTTGTTAATTTTGCGAATTTTGCGGACTCTCCTCACAATTCTGCAAAACTTTGTTCTCTAATGAAAATATCAAATACAAAGGAAAAGTTTCGCATGATTTGTGACCTTGAATGATGAACCATGAGATTTGAATTGGGAATTATCTCGCTTGAATGGACCATTTATATTTCTATTCTTTCTAAGATTCGTTGATTTGAATCATCTAAGTTCTGGAATTATTTCATGTAATGAGGTAACTTACGATTCATTATAGAGGCTGGCACAATGTGAAATTACCATGAAAGAGTTGGTTAATAAATGGTATATTATTTTTAGGGAATCTTAGCTGTTTTGAATATTACCTTTCAAATTAAGAGGCATAACAAACAAGGTGACTGAAATCGTGTGTGATTTTATCTCAATCTCCCATAAAACATATGAGGTAATAATGATTGTCATAATTCAAGAATGCTGTAATTTTTGTCGTGATCAAGAACAAACAGTTCAGAAAAATAAATTCTTGAAGTCAGCCCTTCATTATTGATTTGATTCAAATAATTTATAACAACTCGTTTCACATGTTTAATGTTCGATGTTTTACCATCGATATTTTTTTTCAAATTAATTGGAGAAATTCTGGATGCATTTTTTTATTTCACGATATATAAAATATAGATATTTCAATTTTAAAATGCATAAAAGCATCGAATTAAGTATATTTTGATTCAATTAATCATTTATAAGTAGCATTCGTTAATAAGGATTCTTGACAATTAATTTTTGAAGATCAATCATGCTAGTTGTTATAAGGTCAAGAGACCAACACACAAAACAAGAAAGTCTGTTCATTTTTTTTTTGTTATTTTTTGACAGGACTAATTGCTAATTGAAAGCTCCAACCGGGAAATTAGGTAACGTCTGACCTTTCGTGTAATGAGGAAAATCCTCACTATCCCATGATAAAGCCACGGACTTCAATGTCAAAACCGACATTCTCACGGTGAGCTACATAATAATTGCAATATTCGTTTGAGTTGTTTGACTCTGGATATTCCAAAGAGTCCCAGGCTAAGAACTATGCCAAGAGGATTTTCATCCCCTTTTCTTGCTCTTGCATTGTGTTCAATTGTTGGTGATTCCAATTGTTGGAAACTTGATGGAAATTCTGATATTTGTAAGGAGGAGGACAATTCACAGATTTCTATTACCAAAATGATGAACTTCACATTTTTATACAGAAAACAAAATTATTGTTCCTCACAATGTGGTTCTTTCAGAAAAAAAATTATTGAATAAATAAAATTAATGCGAACGTCAGATCATAGCAACCTTATTGATTGTTATGCTGAAGAGTTAAAGAAATGGCATTTTGTCACCATGTTCTACCAATAAAGAAGCTGAATATGATTTTTTTTTTCAGTAGTGATTTTTTCAAGAGAAACATAAAACGTGAACATTAAAATCTTGTTCTACAATCCAATAGTAATGATTGAACGTTTAAAGGTGCATTATTAGAATAAAGATATATCTTCAACACAATGACATTTATTATGTAACTCTTCGATTTTTGAATTTCAAATGATTATTAGGTATACAATTTTGCTCCACCGTTATGTAATAGATGGCTGTAGCGGTAAGTGTTAGTCGAAATAAATAGATCGTGGATGTCATACAATAATCTTAGGTATTTGTAAACATAACGCCTTCGAAATATTAGTCGATTCTTGTCTGCGGTTGTTTGCGATTTCTGCATCGCATTGTGACTGGAGACGAAAAATGGGTTCTTTACGATAATCCCAAGTGCAGAAAATCATGGGGATATCCCGGTCATGCTTTCACGTCGACAGCCAAACCGAATAATCACGGTTCCAAGGTCATGCTCGGTTTTTGGGGGGGCTAGCTCGGCGTAGTGTAAAATGAGTTATTAAAACCGACTGAAACAATCAAAGGCGATCGTTATCGAACGCAATTAATGCGTTTGAGCCGAGCATTGAAAGACAAACGGCTGCAATACAACGAGAGGCATGATAAAGTGATTTTACAGCATTACAATGCTTGACCCTAGATAAAATAATGTAAATGTTTTTTCCTTATTAATTTTTCGAATGATACAATGAAATTGAATATAGTATTTTCTACCACAAAGTCCTAATAGTACTAATTTCCCAGTTCTGAATTTTTTAATAATTCTTCATCATAATGACACACGTAAGTGACGAAGAGTTTTATTGAGATCTGATTTAGCGTAACCCAAAAACCAACGCGGTAGATAATAAATTGGTAGGATCAGGCTCAGATGCGGTACGAATATTCGCATTTCCCGAGTATTCTACTAGGTACTACTAACTACTAATTTATTATGGATTCGATTGATAGTTTGATAATTATTAGAAGTACCGATAATCGATTGGTAGTTGGATAATCGGTGTTTCCGATCATCAAACTATGAATCGATAATAAATTAGTAGGATCCAGACTCAGATGCGGTACGAGTTAGTTTGTGTAAGCCACTAGAACAGAATGCCGTGTTTATGGTCAAAATATTACGAAGGTCATTCAAAATTTGTTTTTTTTAATTTCTTTAATAATAATTTTTAATTCTCTCAAAAATCAAACCTGAAAATGTGTCATTCATTTTTTTATAGCTCAAAGGGATTCAGAGTCACTAGTCAATAAATTCGGAACACTCGATAGGTACACTTAGATATCGTTTTTCGAAATCGAAGGGATTAAAATAATACTACTAGAAGTAACTGCCCAGAAAAAGAATTGAATTCAAATCCTAAACTGGAAAATTTGCTGTGGGATGTTTAAAAATATTTTCCTCCAAGCAAATAGTTGAAAATAATTAACAAACATCAGATTCCTGTAGTTGTGTACACTTCTTGCTTTTTGAAATCGAAGGGGTCGAATTAATTCTAGTAGAAGTAACTGTTCAGACAAATAATCGGATTCAAGGTCCTCATCCATGCATAATAGCCTTTGTTTTTGGTCAGTGTTTCGAATTTCAAGTTCACATTCGGGGAGAATTGTGAAAGAAGTTTATGATATTCGATATAAATATCACGAATGCTTCCTAGAGTTTCATAGAGTTCTCTGCGACAGCAAATCATCAATAACGAAATATTTACCACAATGTACAAATTCGTTTTCGTACTCGCTCTTGTTTCTTGTGTAGCTGCTGCTCCTGGATATCTACTGGGAGGTTACGGTGTTCCTGCAGCAACAAGCTATAGCTCAAGAGTCGATTATCCTTCTCCTGTTGTGGCCAAAACTGTAGTAGCTGCTCCTGTCGTTCCTGCTTATGGATTAGGATATGGTAGTCACTATGGAGGTCATTATGGTGGTCTAGTTTATCCCTATGGAAGTGGATCATATTATGGAAATAATTTGGGATATGGACATGGTTTAGGTCATGGATATGGAAGTGTTTACTGAAAAAATTCTGTGATATTTTCGAGCTGAAATCGATGATGAATAACAACTCATTCAGACCCAAATTACATGTAAATCTGTATATAAACCAATAAAACTGATACCATAAGATATGCGACTGTTAATTTCGAATTCATTCATTATTTTTTGCTTTTCAGTGTGAGAAATTCACTAAAGTGTATTAGAATATATTTATAAATATATTCAAAGGGGGTAAATTGGTTTGGGTCAGCGCTAGGGGTGGAAAGGCAACTGTTTTAGATGCCACTTTTTGTGGGACGGCATTTCCGTCGAGTTCGGCATTTTATTACCATATTTTTCTTCACTAAGTATTAATGATCAATAACTATATCTGAATTTGTTCATCAGAGAATTTTAAGAACTACGAAACAAAAACAGGGTACGTTTAGGTTTGTTTGAGATATATTGAATATTTCTAAGAATTTATACACTTCCTAATACGGAATTACTTCTTTTAATCTTTAAACTAATCGAATACTAGAAGTGTAATGCGGAGCTCTTAAATTTTAGTATTTTAACATAATAATTCAACATTAAATTATAATATAAGGGCTAATTTTCTTTGTGATAGAAAAGGGTGTTTTTTTCGGGGTATATAACTTTAAGTTGACATTACTGTTCAAGATGGCGACCGATTTAACAGCTGTCAAGTGATTTATTCTCAGTTTGGTTTAGCAATTCATCATGAATAGACTCACGCCTGAACAACGCTTGCAAATAGTGCAATTTTATTTCGAATATAATGGTTCTGTGCGGAATACGTATCGCGCACTACGTCCATTTAATCGTCGACAAAATCGTCCATCAGAGCAGTTAATTCGATTACCCATGGAACGTTTTTGCACCACGTTTACTCTTATTGATAACTCGCATCCCCAGAGACGCCGTACGGTGCGTACAGAAGAAGCTATTGCTGCTTTAGAGCGTAGCATTGAGGAAGACCCGAATGAGTCTATCCGCCATCGAGCACAGGAATTGGATTTGTATCCACAGAAAGGATCTTGGTTTGCGTGCTTACAAAATCCAACTTGTGCAAGAATTGAAGCCAAATGATCATCAAAGTCAAGCCAAACGATCATTCGTCGAATGGGCCCAAAATGAGATTGCCGTTGTTCCCGATTTCTATATGCGAATTTTGTTTAGCGACGAAGGGCACTTCTGGTTGAATGGCTACGTCAACAAACAAAACTGCCGCATTTAGAGTGAAGCTAATCCTCAAGTGTATGTCGAAACACCTTTACATCCAGAAAAACTGACTGTTTGGTGCACTTTAGGGGCTGGTGGAATCATTGGTCCTTACTTCTTCAAAAACGATGATGGCCAGAACGTTACAGTCAATGGTGATCGGTATAGAGCCATGATCAATAACTTTTTCATTCCTGAATTGAACAACCATGATGTCCACGAGCTGTGGTTCCAACAAGACGGCGCAACATGTCACACATCTCGTGCCACAATCGATTTATTGAAAGACACGTTTGGTGACCGCCTAATTTAACGTTTTGGACCTGTGAATTGGCCTCCAAGATCTTGTGATTTAACACCGCTAGACTACTTTCTGTGGGGCTATGTAAAGTCATTGGTCTATGCGGATAGCCACAAACCCTTGACCATTTGGAAGACAACATTCGCCGTGTTATTGCCGATATAAATAATAATATAAAATTGGACTACATCCAAACCAGCCTTGGCGGTGATATGGCAGAAATCATATTTGAAATGTAATGCCACAAGATTATCTTGCGGATAAATGAAATTCATGTCAATCGAATAATCCATCGTTGTTTTATTGCAATTTAAAGTTCTATAGCTCTAAAAAAACATCCTTTACTATCACACTAGTGACTATCACACGATAGTAATATCGTGATAGTGTGACCCTATCACGATAGTACTATCGCGATAGTTACTATCACCGTGAAAATGAGCCTTAACATAAGTATAAAGTGTATGGTACCAAGAAAAAACGATAAAATTGACTACAGAGGTTATAAAATTAACTGGACCATTGGGAATTTGCCCGAATTAAAGATAACTTTCTTTATCTACAAAATTTATCAACAAGGGGCAGCTCTCAATTGAATTCATATATCAAGTAGAACAGAATAATATCGAAATTAAATAATTATCATAGCTTCAGTAAGCATATATTCAAAAAACCTACACATACTCACACTACAATCATTTTTCTTCAAACTACTCTTTACTCCAAAAAATGATAGTCTATAACTGCACATCAATATATTGAATAATATACATATCAATTATGATAATTTTTGTTGAAAAATTGTATCTCAATAAGTAAATAAGTAAATAAATAAATTGAATCTATGTTATGAGTAAATGAATAATTTTTTTGTAAAATTGTGTAGTTGTGTCAGGAGCATCTTAGCGCTTATTTATTCGAATGTAATATGTGAGTTTCTATAGATGAGGGGTTGATCTTAAACGATCCACCTGATCTTACATAAATCAAGTTTAAACTGTTTTGAGTTATTGCTAACTCAGAGATCTCGTCATAGCTTCGCGATTCTCGGCAGAACTCATCGTTTGGACCACTGTTCTACGAAAACATTACAATCAAGGCGAGAGGTGTATTTGGCAGGGACCACTGAGTTGCAATGATTTCACCCCTCAACCGAGGGCGCACCATAAAATTTGTTTGGGAACGCCTCGCAACACAATTTAGTCAGATTTTTGTTATGGAAATATTGGGTTATTTCTTTCAATATTCAGCATGTATGTACTATGATTTTGCTGATGAACATAAAATTCTGCATTGAGCTTGAAATTTTTATTATGAATATACACGCAAAATCTCAACTTGGTTGCATCTGTTGTCATTGGAATATTAGTTTTTTTCGTATTCTGCTCGAATTTTCTATGGTTCTAACAACGACGCATTCTAGACAACATTTTGTAAAAAGGTTGAATATGTTGTAAACGCTAACAATATATTCAAGCTTCTTACGAAATTCGGTCTGTTGTTAGTAAAATATTAGTTTGTTTTCCGATAATCAGTTTTGTACGTCTTATAACTCTAGCAATATCACATTCATTATTCTAATTTTTAGGTATTGAAGTCTTGATAATGTAATGTTCCGAAGTAGGTAAGTGTCTGTTCTGCCAAAATTATCCAGTGGCATAGATATAGGTGTGCGATGATCCTTTTTTTAGTGAGAATTCACACCATTATTTTTTTCGAAAAAATTGTTTCATTTCTGGAATCAACTGATCTTCATTGAAAAAGAAGTCAATTGAATATTTTTCTTAGAATGTATCTTTTTTGAGATAATTGAGTACAAAGCAAATACTAATATGCATAAATTTTTCCATTTCCATAAATGAAAGTTCAAAATTGGGGTAGTGTATTATAACGCTTTCATATGGCATTTAATTGAAAATTTTAGAAAAAAAATTACATTTAAACAATAAAAAATATTCCCAAAAATGTTTTATTGTTCCATTTTTTTTCAGAAATGTCCAATTAAATGCTATTTGAAGGCATTATAATTTATAATACACTACGTCAATTTTTGTACTTTCATTTATCACCAATGAGAAAATTTGAGAAAATTATTATCTTATTATTGATTATCTCGAAAATGGTGCATTCTATGATATTAATTGAAGAGACCTTTTTAATGATGCTCTGTTGATTTCAGGAATGAACCAATTTTTCTGAAAAAAATACAGTGGTGTTAATTTTCAATAAGAAAAGCACCCCTATATCTACGCTTCTGGATAAGTTTGGTAGGAGATACTTACCTAATTCGAAACATTACATTAACAAGACTTCACTACCTGAAAATTAAAACAATGAATATAGGTAATAATACTTGAGTTATAAATTAAAAAACAGTTTTTTTTTAAACTTTAACACCCTGTTTCTCGAAAATGAAGATCGTTAGGATATATAATCATTTGAATTTTTTTCATGAAATAAGTTTTTCTATCCGATGCCAAAGTTATTGCACTAAAATCTGGACCTCCTTGTATATTATTCCAGCAATATTATTTCACATAGCCTAACATAATAATTTGCAACATATTCACTTTATAATATTCATGGTATAGGCATAAGGAATGGTTAGTCAATGTCTGAATATTCAATAAACTTAAGAATGAACCAAGAAACCCTGAAGAATTCACAACAAAAAAATGGATCATGAGAATATTCAGAGCGATATGATTCAGATAGGATGTGGATTAAAGGTCGTCATCCATGCATAACTAACTTTGTTTTTTACCGATACTTTCAACTTCAAGTTCATATTTGGGGATAATTCTAGAAGAAATTGACATCGGATATAAATAGAAAGAATGGAGCTATATTTTTCATAGTCTTATCTACAATATCAAGTCATCAATAACAAAATATTCATCATAATGTACAGATTCGTTTTTGTACTCGCTCTTGTTTCTTGTGTAGCTGCTGCTCCTGGATATCTACTGGGAGGCTACGGTGTTCCTGCAGCTACAAGCTATAGCTCAAGAGTCGATTATCCTTCACCTGTTGTGGCCAAAACTGTAGTAGCTGCTCCTGTCGTTCCTGCTTATGGATTAGGATTAGGCTATGGTAGTCACTATGGAGGTCATTATGGTGGTCTAGTTTACCCCTATGGAAGTGGACTATACTATGGAAATAATTTGGGATATGGACACGGTTTAGGTCATGGATATGGATATGGTAGTTACTACTGAAATTATTCAAAAATATCCATGGATTTAATGAATTTTCAATTAATGAAGAATATTAATATGAGTAAATTGTATATTGTGTAAAACATATAAATCTTAAATTAAATCTGTGTATATATGTACATTTTCATTTGTTGTGTGATAGTTCCAGGGTGCTATCATTTTTCCCAAATATCTGTAATTTTGGAATTTTGAACCTAGACAGTCTTTGATTATAGGTTTCGATTCACTGATGAAGAATTCGAGGTCGAAATCAATTCTCTCTGAACCACTGAATATCTATGATACAAGAAAGACGAAATATCTTTGGGGTGTAGTCGGGTTTATGGCAAGAAAGCACAACACAATTATTCTAAAAAAAAAATTAAATGTTCGAATTCATTGAATGCAGAAGTTTCTGTTTCGATCCTTTGATGCCGATATAGAGACAAATTCATTTCTTTTTTACTTTTGGCTTTACCAGATGTAGCTATCAAACTAACGTTTTTTTCGAATGGTATGCTCAATAAATTCTTACTGTTTTGAATTCGTAAAAAATTTTTAATGTGACTAGGATCATATGACTTTTTAAAGCTTTCAACAGTCATTTGACTTTTGAGAAAAATATTTTCTGTTCAGGCTGATCAGGAAGATGTCTTCAACGTTAGAAGGATAACATTTTCAGGAACTATTATTGAAGCTATACCTACGTTTTTACTCGGATGCTGATGAAAAATTCGAATTATACATTCAATCTTAGGAGTGATAAACATCGGGAATTCTCATCTGTGATATTCACTTGTGTTAAATGTTTACAAGAGTTCCCAAAAATGCCTGATTTTACGAACGAAGATTTCCTTCTTTTATATTCGTGGTGAAAACAATCGAGTTTGGAATAGAATAATTACTAATTAGATATCTCTACATTGACCTCTAATCGACATAGAGCATCAAGAGATACCATAAAAAAATATGAACAACATGAAGAATTTTGGTTGCTTTCGACAAATGATCAGAAAACAAAGTATATTTAATGAATCACAAAAGTAACGAAATCACAAATTTTGAGCATTTCCTCTAGATAAATTGCCGTTTTTATTTCGTAGATTTTACCCGGGAAATAATTTTTGTGTTTCACAAGAAGAAATGCACGAACTACTGTGATTTTGTTATGATTGTAATGAGTCAGATCTGTTAGTAATTATTGAATAGTTTTTTTTTAATATCTTGCTTGAATTTTCAATGCTTTTGGTATTGCGATCAACATAAAATTTGAAATTCGTAATAGGTAAACATCTAAAACATCTACACATTTACACATATTTTCAACTCAGTCGGATCTCTTTTCTTCTAATTATTTTATTTAAATTTTCTATTAGAGGAAATGAGGAGGCCAACACACTTGCCAGAAAAGGAGCACAAACTCCTTCCATTGGCCCGAAACCTTTCTGTGGTGTAGACAAATGTACCTCCAAGAAAGAGTTTCAGGAAAAGGAGGTAACCGAAAGATAAAAACTCTGGCGGAATCTTCCTGGTTTGGATCACTCCAAAAAGATTCTTCGAAACTTTAACTCTATAAGATCCGAGAATTATCTGGATCTTAGTAAGAATATGCTACACCTCCTCACTGGATTCCTCACAGGGCATTGCCGCCTTAGGATAAACCTCATGAGAATGGGTCTAACAGAAAACGACGAGTGCAGATTCTGTGGGGAGAAGGAAGAAACTCCGGATCACCTGGTGACGGAATGCCTCGCCATCGCTAGCCATGCAGAACCTGCCTTGGACACGAAACTTATAGAAGTGAGGAATTAGCTTCCTTGAAGCCATCAGAACTCTGGAACTGGAAAGCGAGCTGAAGATCACGTTATGGAGAGAATAGCTCTGATGAGGGCACAATAGACCATTAGGTCACAGTGAAACAAAACCTCCTTAATTTCCTTAATCTAATATAATCTATGGTCTAATGATGATCAACATGAAATTTTGCAAGAAGCTAGAATTTGTAATTCTATTTATATCTAGACGCAGACGTATCAACTCAGTCGAATCTTTTGTCACTGAAATATTAGATTTTTTTCGATGTTTTGATTTAATTATTTATGGTTCTGCTCACTACCAATTCCAAATTATGCTCTGAAATTTGAAATTGTTAGTTTATATTTACACGCAGATTCTCGGTAAGATCTGTTGTCACTAGAATAGATACTGTGTATTATTTTGCTTTAGAATTTTCTCTGCTTCGGGTGGAAAAATCAAAATAAATTTGGAATTGAACTTGACATCATTACCTATTTTGCATTTCATTTCTTATCGAAACCGTAGTTTTGAATTTACCAAGAAATAAAATTCGAATTACTATATTTACTTAGTATTTAGTATGTTTATTTAGTGGAATATTATAATCAATAACGAACTTAACCATTCCATTCGAGATCTAAATCTACGCTGAAAATTTAAACAAGACGAGGTTTTCTAAAGAAACAATCCTCTCAAAATTTTAAATGAGTAAACAAACTTTCAGTTCAATTTCAACCGAGTCCAATCTGTTGGTACGGAATTTTCAGGAACTGTTATTGAATATACCGAATGAATATAATGTTAGCCATGTTTTCAGATACTTGATTACATATATCAAAACTTGTGCCAAGACTATTAGAATCTACCAAAGGAAAAACAAATTATCTAAAACTGTAAAAATTTAGAAACGGTTAATAAATTGATGACTAACTTAACTTAGTGAGGTGAAACCGTTCATTATAATATTTGAAAATTACAATTATTAAAACAAGCGTTTCAATTTACACTTAATGTTTGAGAGAAACAAAACTCTTTGGACTATGCATTTAGTGGACAATCTCATATTACAGTGAATTGTTGTTTCAAATTCTTCTTTAAATATGATTTTGAATGAATTGGTTGTTACCTAAATAAATAATGGCCTCTTCTTCCATCAGCGTTGCAGAATTATAAGAATGATGATTACAGCAGCAGAAGAAAAATAAAATCAACTTTTCAAATAGAGAACGAATTATTCATTTAATATTTATAAGGCACGAATAATTGAAATGAAACAAGAGCATACAGAGGATATTGGTAATACAATGTTATTCGAATTGTCCCAGAAATACTATTTCATAAAAAATAATGAAGCACTTTCCTCATGAAGGGGCTGCTAATTAATGAATATGTAACAAGTTTGGGAATGAAGCAAGAAACCATGAAAAATTAACTCTATAAAGACATAACTGTTCAGCAGAAAATATTTATGAATGCACTAACTATTCAGACAAAGATTCGGTTTCAAGGCCGCTATCCAAGCATGACTAACTTTGTTTTTGTCAATACTTTCAATATCAAGTTCAATTTTGGGGAGACTTGTAGAAGAATTTCATAAGATAGAAAAGGTATAAATAGCTGGAATCAAACCTCCATTTTCAGAGTTCTCTTCGACTTCAAATCATCAATAACGAAAAATCTTGCAAAATGTACAAATTCGTTTTAGTACTTGCTCTTGTTTCTTGTGTAGCTGCTGCTCCTGGATATCTACTGGGAGGCTACGGTGTTCCTGCAGCTACAAGCTATAGCTCCAGAGTCGATTATCCTTCACCTGTTGTGGCCAAAACTGTAGTAGCTGCTCCTGTCGTTCCTGCTTATGGATTAGGATTAGGCTATGGTAGTCACTATGGAGGTCATTATGGTGGTCTAGTTTATCCCTATGGAAGTGGATCATATTATGGAAATAATTTGGGATATGGACATGGTTTAGGACATGGTTATGGATACGGTAGTCTCTATTAAATATTCTTGTGTGCAATTGAATGAAGAATTAGGAACTGATTCACATTCCATGTTCAATTAAGTTCGTGTATATATGTATACTGTTATATATTGATTTACTAATGTAATAAAATGCTGCAAATTTCACACAATAGTTTATTATCTCTAATCCTTGATAGTGCATATATTATTTTTAATGAAGATCCATTGAAAAATAATATAGAGAAATCATGTCCATAGTTTCAGCATCAGAAAAAGTCGGCATCACAGCATCTGCCAAAAAATCACTCTATTCGAAAGAAGATTTACATATACATACTTTCCTGAATTTTACAACTCGCTTTTTTCTGGTCTCATGATATTGAATATGAAATTTTTTTTCTCAAACAGTGTTGTCAGGATGCCTATAAAATATTATGAAGTGTTTCTTCCTTTATCTTTCAGAAATTTTCTTAACAGATATCGAAATCTCAGATGAAGTGGTTGAATTTTACAATCGATTCGATGATCCAGGAAACACCTAGAACTTGTTTTCCGAATAATTAAAAAAATACCCATCACATCGAACTGAAATTAAAAAGTCAGTAGCAAAATGCTAAATCAATGTTTATACAAGATTTCATTGATAATGACATCAACTCGAACACCACGGAAATGCCGTTCTTGTTTTATATTCTTGCTTCTTAGCATTTCTTAGATAGAATACCGATTTGATATGATCCAATCATTTCGGAGTAAAATGAACAAAACAATGAACTTCTGACTTAGCGCCCCCTATCGAAAGCAGTGAAAAACAAATTTATCATGAGTATATTTTGTCTTCAATCAACAAGATATTATCTTCCAGATGAGATCTAATTTGCTCAAAAATGTTGAGCCAAACTGAAGTTACAGGCATTTCAATCAGTCAGATTTCTCCCTTTCACCTACCCTCATTTGATGTCGTAAAATCAAAAGTGGTAATTCAAAAAGATAGAGAATTTTCCAAGGATTACAGGGATGATATTTTTTCTTCAACATATGAAACATTTTCGAGTAAAATCCATTTTTCTACTCGACGGTAGCCTTTATGCCCCCTTGCGGTAGAGGTATGAACTTTAAAACAATTTCCAGTGTGTTTTCTTGTACACTTAAGTAGTAAAAATTTTTACCGCAAGTCTCTACGATGAGTGGATCCTGAGATATAGCCGCCGCTTATTTGTCCACCCTGTACATAACCAATGGTTGTTAGAATTTAATGGCTTGTAGATATCTAGTAGTAGTAGTAGAAGAACTGGTAGTTTCATAACGCAAGGTCTTTATATATAGATCGTTGTATTTAATGCCGTAGTGGCCAATGAAATATTTCAATTATCATTAAATTATCAATTAGATAACTTTTTTTTGAGAAAATAAATCATATACTGTGTTTGAAATGAAATGTGTGTGGAATGAAATGTGTGTGGAATGAAATGAAACTTTCATGGAAGAAAATCTGTATTCAACCCAAAAAACGAACGAAATTTAGCACGAATGTTCAAATCGTTCTCTGTTAACCATTTGGCACTGACCGTTACGAATGTAAAACATTGTATGTACACTTTGTTGAAGAATTTCAGGAGTGGTCTGCTCCTCTTCGACGCGAACTCTTTGCCATATCTTTCTATTAATAGGTCTATTGAAATAATAAATGATTTTGAATTAGCCCACAAAAAAAGTCTGAGGGGTAAAGTCTGGGGCACGCGGTGGCCTCTCAATAGGACCTCGACGTCCTATCCACCTTCGGCACTAGGCAAATAATTAGCGATAAAGCGGAGCAGATCACTCTTGAAATTTTTTAGCGAAGTGTACAATATGTTTACACCCGTAACGGTCAATGCCAAATGGTTAACAGAGCAAAATTCGAACATTGGCGCTAAATTCCGTTTTTTTTTTGGGTTGAATAAACATATTCTTTCATGAATATTTCATTCAATAAACGTAAATGTGCTATTTTCTCGAACGAATTGTTATCTACGGTATCAATTCTTTCACATAATCAAAGAGGTCCCATAAATCAGAAAAAAAATTGGGGTATAGTCTTCGAAAAAAATCTGTAAAAAAGAATGACGTCATAAGTAACATTAAAATTTAAAATACTCCCCAATTTCCAATTTCGTAGGATAATATTTATTGAACTGTTTTGTTCATGTATTGAGGTAGGTGAGGTATCTAGTTCATGAAATAAGAGGAAATAATAAAACATGGTATGACCTGTACCAAGATTCGAAACACTATTGTTCATCTACTTACATATAAAATTGGAAGGATACAAGTTATATCGACTGAGCATTTTTTTCTCAAAAATAAAAATAAAACTAGGGAGAGCTATTTCATTTGTATTTTCTTTTTTTTTATAATATACATAGTTGAATAATTTTTTTGCAAGAAAATAAATAAACATAGTGAATCTGGCATGGATTGATTTAATAGAAGAAGGATGTCATATAAAGTAAACTTATACAGAATAAACTACCTATTCATATTTACATTCTCCAAATTTGTTTCGAGCTAATCAGTCAGTTGAACATAAAGTTTAATATTCCGAAGTATTTATCCGAATCTTTTCTCAATCTCTATTCATAATTAAATCAATAGTGACCGTATCCCGAAGAGTATCCATGACTGATTCCTCCATAACCCAGTCCACTATATCCCAAACCATGAACACCATCATATTCCAAGCCACCATATCCATGGTCAATACTGCTAATCACGGGAACATGGACTGGAGCACTCACGTAGCTCTTGGTGATCACAGGCACTGAGGGAGAATGCACATCAACCCTTGAGGAGTAACTGGTAGCAGCTGGAAGGGCGATTCCTCCATGCAAGTACCCAGGGGCTGCACTAACTACCGCGAGGGAGGCACATATCAAAACAAACTTGAACATCTTGAATTGTTTACTTAGCGAAGAACTACTGTGTACTGAAGAATTTACAAAAGATGATTCTTATATAGGGATTCAGATTGCATGTTTATTCCTTGATGGAATTGTGCAAAGAAGTGAACGTTATGCGTCGCTTATGACCCTCGAATCTGAAGTATGTTGAATTAAAAAAAAACAATGAAATTAATTATGTGATAATGATAAGTCAGTTGTTGAATGGATAGAATAGTATTGCATTTTCCTCATGTTTGTATCCATCTCGTGATGTAATTTCCTATTCCGCAAGTGTTCCAGTTCCATACAATCTTGGGACAAAAATTATTGGCAAGGTCATTCTCTTGAAGGGGGCTTCTGTTTGGATTTACACTGTGAGAAAATGGATTGGTATTAGTATTAGTCATTCACATTTAATCTTGAAATCTTTAGAGCATTTGAGGTTACAGTCTATTTATATTTTAAAAGGAAGTATGTATGGCTATTGTTCTTTTATTTATTATCTCAGTTTAATTATGATCGGCGAATAAAGAACAGTCAACATTTTTCGGGAATCAGAAACCTTGAAATTCAATTTTATACTGATGTGTTTATATTAACACGGATGGTGTTCACGATATAACCATCATAACCCATATGGAATATTCAATAAGATTGAATATTCATAAAAGCGCTTGCACAGATTACAGGGATAAGAGAAATCGCCCTAGAAAGATATCATGAAGACAACCTTTTTGAGAATATCGATTCGTACTGATACTCAAGAAGTACATTTTTCTATGAATATTGAAAACTTGTTAGAGACCACCTGTTAGAGGTCATTGATAAAAATAGGTTTTTCTTCAAGAATATTTCAAAAATATATCAGTGCTTTGTATATTGAACATATCATTAATACTTTTGCGAAAAACGAGAAGTTTCTAGTTTTTTTTCATTCGCAAATTAAAAATATTGTCATTCAACAATGTAGATAATTGTTCAAAGAAAGTATGTGAAAACCTCAGGGGGTCACGTGGTGGTATTCCCTCTTATTAACAAATATAATCTGAAAACGATTTCAAGCTCCACATAAAATTTCAAGCTGATCGTTTCTTCAGAACCATACAAAATTCAAAAAGAAAATTGGAAACGAAACACCCAATATTTCCGTGATTACAGATCCGAACAGGTTGAAATGTTGTGTATCTGATTTAATTAAGGAGGTTCCGTTTCACTCCGATCTAATGGTCTATTATGCACCTCATCAGAGCTATTCTTTTCATAACGTGATCTACAGCTTGCCTTTCAGTTCCAGAATTCTAATGAATTCCAGTAGGTGCCTGGGATGGCTTCAAGGAAGTTACTTCCTCACTTCTCCAAGTCTCTTGTGCAAATAATGTTTCGCGTTGGCTAGCGATGGTGAGGTATTCCGTCACCAGGTGGCCCGGAGTTTCTTGCTCCTCCCCGCAGAATCTGCTCTCGTCATTTTCTGCTAGACCTATTCTCATGAGGTGGTTTCTAAGGCGTTCCCTGTGAGGAGTCCAGTGATGAGGTGTAGTATATTTGTGGCGGCTTCTCATAAAGCTCCACATAGCAAAAATATATACAGCACTCGGTGGCCAAGAGGTTAAGACTGTAGACTCACTCACCGAGATGCGACGAGGTGCCGGGTTCGAGTCCCGGCGGCTCCCGATAATAATAAAAATTCCCCAAGCGTCTGTGACACGGCATACACAAATATACCAAAGTCACACTGATGAGTCCGGTGTGTGTGCCAGGGACGAAACGCATAAGTAGGCATATTTGAAATCCTACATATTCTTGACAAGATCCAGATACTTCTTGGATCTCGCAGTGTCAAAGTTTCGAGGAAACTTTTTGGAATGATCCAAACCAGGAAGATTCCGCCAGAGTGGTTATCTTTCGGTATTTTCCTTCTCCTGAAACTCTTTCTTGTAGATACATTTGCCTATGCCACGGAAAGGTTCTGGTCTGATGAAAGGAGTTCGTGCTCCTTTTCTGGCGAGTGTGTTGGCCTTTTTATTACCTCTAATGGCCGAGTGGCCGAGAACCCAAACTGAAAAGACCTTGTTATTCGTGCATATTTTATATGTTTCCTTCTGCACTCCAATGCCATTTTAAAATCGATTACATGCGTGTGAGCTCAGTGCTTCGAATGCAGGCTGACTATCAGAATGTATCGCTATATCACATTTCTGATATAATCTCATAAAATCCCATTTTTTTTCGCTCAACTTGATATTTTGTGCTTAAGAGTATAAATTTTTCTCAGAATCATTGGTTTGATAATGGCGAATACGCCGAAACATGTAACCAGATGATTTAATATACAAGGTTCCACCAACATAAGTGTTTTATAGACTTTCCTTCAACTTTAAATTTCTGATAATTCCTTGCAAGGTTAATTTCTACATATATTTCAATTGCAAGTATCTCTGCCTGAAAGACACTTACATCGGCCTAACATTAATGAGCATTTGGTACCAGTCCCGAATACCGAATATCAGTCCCCGGCGTGGTTTTGGAACCATCTATGCATCATTTGATGGTTTTCTTTTTGAGACCTGGGATTGTGGACTCTCTTCACCAATCTTCTTTTCTTTTTAGTATTGTAATAAAGGTTTTTTCGATGCTAATTTTCTTTATCATCTCGTCACTGGGAAAGTTCTCAGATGGTATGTAATAAGTCAGGGAGCATCAGGCTCTATGATTCCTAATTTTCTTTATTGCCAATATCTTTCCTAGATATTCTTAGAGTGGCCTCATAGGCCACTCTCTCTATCTAGATGAAGACGTATGAGATCTGTAATGATCTCCAATGCCCTAGTGATGCATGTTCTCATAGCTCCAGTGATACGAACACAGGCTAACCTTTGTATTGTAAAAAGGGCTGTCCTCATGCTGTTCTGACTTGCTGTATATTTAGGGTAACAATTTTAATTTCGTGATGATATCGTCATAGAATCATGAGGAATTTAAGTATAATATAAAAAAAAACTAATATTTCAGTGGTAACAGATTCGACCGATTCGAATTTTTTCATGTATTGTATGAAATATTACAATTAAGAGATTCGAGCAAAAATTTGTTTCAATAGCGTGGTGAGAAAAACAAAAATTCATGAAGATTATCGAAAAAAATAGGAAAGAATTGATGAGAAGTCCTCAATTTACCTTCCAAAATCATTTGACGAGGGAATTATTTTTATTTCTCTGCAATTTTCACGATTTACGTTTCAAAATATGTAAGAGTTCGAAAATGGAATACCTACTAATATTATTGCACCAATGTTTGGTGTTTCCTCCTATGTAACAGAATATCTCAAATGCACTGAGAAATTTAAATTGACGAGTAGATTAATGATTGATGAAATGGCGCAGAACTTCTCCTCGTCTAGCTTTATACGGTATCTGCGAATTATATCCAAAACTAACTTCGTGAATTCTTGAATGCAAGTTAAACAATTGTTCCGCTAGAACACGTCCGAATCCGACATATATCGTATTCATTACACACGGATGGCAAAAATCCTGTAGGGAAATATATACTTTCTATTGCAACGTTGTAACTGCGGCAATAGCTGGACTTCATGGTTCGTTTGATCTGATTCAGTATTTGGTAATCGAGGCAATCGAATAATATGCAGTTTACAAATTGAGGACAAGTCTCTGTGTTTTCCTGCTCGAAAAATAGGTTTACTTCATCACGCACAAATTCATAATAATAAGCTATAACTGAGTATTAGAAAAAACAAAAGGGTGTGGGAAGTTATTTGAATTCAACCTAATATGTTTACTATGGCTCAGGTATTTATAGATAGTCAGGAGCTTTTGAGATCTCGTTCATTCGCCAATTCTGCCCTTGCAGATCACAGAACTATATTTGGTAAATGTGGTATGCAAGTTTTTTTATTTAAAATATGTTATAGCGTTGAAGATTCATGATTTTTTAGTTTTTTCCTTCTGTTTCTGGTTTTGAGATATTAAATATTGTAACAAGCTACAGAGAGATATTTTTTCAGGGATCAAGCCCTTTTTCGCCCCATAAACTCGTTTGTAGTACGCCGCTGGTGGATCCTACCATATTAAATGAATTTCATATTTTGTTCATAAATTTTTTTGTCATTGGTAATTCTTACGCATCTGCGATCGTTATCGAGAAAAAGGTAAAATAATTTTTTGTAATTCGCTAAATTCAATTAAAATTTTTAACGAAAGGTAGGAACCTATTATCACAACGAAAATAAAAACCCTAAGTATTTGGATTGTGATATAACTTGAAAGTTTTATAAAAAAAAAGAAAAATAACGAACCTATATTTCAAATTTAATCTTAATATCTGAGGAACTGAACGAGCTACGACGGAAAATCTGAAAGAATCTTGAAACTTCAATGCTTTGTAGTTCGGTAACGAAGCATGTGCGGGCACATGTTTATGGACAAAAGTCTTAATTTGACACAAAAGATATGCCCCTGAAATCTTAACACTGAATTTCGAATTACCCTGTATATAGACTAACAATTTTAACCTTCGAATTAAGTACTTTGTTCTTAATCACTGCTAGGTATGGTTTTTATTTCCTTCCTATTAATTTTCTAATTGTACTTTTTATTCATTGTCTTTAGCATATTTCATAATGTGCTAATATATTGTACGAATTCCTTTCTTGGATAAACATAGAAGTCATGATTTTTAAAATCCGTCCATTATTGAATATCACTGTTATCAATGGGGAGAAGGTACTTCGATTCAAGTTCAATTGCAATTAGTATATATCATTGTTTGAAAAAAAATAACGTCACCTATCACGATCTCATATAAAACCTTCGTGACCATTAATGCTGTTCTGCAATACTCTTATGTTTATTCTTACAGGGACTTCATACTCCAGAGCCTCTTCTTTTTTTAGCTCTTTTTCTCTGAATAGATCACTCTTCATAACACTATGTCTGTAATTTTCGGTTTTTGAACCGAAAAGGTTCTCAAACGATAAGGTTTGACTCAATGATAGCTGGTCAAATTTAAGTAGATTGTAGATTAAAGTCTCAATTGTAATAAAAAACGCTAGCTGCTGTTGCATGATTTGACAAGTACCTACTCAAAGGTCTCAAAGTACCTCACAGCCTCTCTACGGGTAGACAGACAGAAATCGAATTTCTGCAGGAGTGGTAAATCTTGGGCACGCACTTCTCGGTCTTTCTGTCGCGTTTCCAATTTCTCGATTTCAATGGATGGGACAGGAACTACGTTATCTCTAACTTGAAAAAATTTCGAAACATTTCTCTGACTACATTTGATTTTTCATAAGTGGACAAGCTTAGGCAACTTTTGAAACGGTCACATCTTCAACTTTTTCCGAGCAGTATATATTAGAGATGTAGCGAAACATTAATAAAACAAATTATACAGTTTCAAATCCAGAAATCGATTAATTAAATGTAAGTTGATCAAGATATTTGATTTGAGAGGTTGAGCAACATATGTCAGCAACAAAATATACCTATAGCATCGAATACCGGAATAGCAATATTGTAATCGAGTTTAAATAAAATATGACTGCGTTAAAATATGCAAAACCAATTTTTTTTAGATGTTTGCTTAGATGCAAAGCATTCAAAACATAGGTGAACATGCATAGAAAAAGGGTAAGAATATTTGTTATAGAAGTATACAAAGAATTACATAACAAAAACTTTCCATTGTTACAAATAAAAGAGGAAGATGTAATGCTGATTATTGATATGGGTAGGTTTTTCGATATTATACAGGGTAAGGACTACGGAACAATGGAGAATAGAAAAATCTAGAAGACACTCTATATTAGATAATGGCTATGAACCGAATTTCGTGAAGTTATCTCCAGAAACAAATGAGTTATAAAGATAAAAGAAAACTCCGATTTCAAGTTATTTCGCTATATCTCGGGAACCATCGAAGATATTTTGGATCTGTTTTCACCAACACACTCATCCCCAAATAACGCAACTTTTTCATTTTAGGCCATCCTGTATTTTTAAAGATTTACGATATTCCTGTAGTTCCCCTCTAAATAGTTCTAACCATGTATAGTGGATAACAAACAATTATATTATTTTCTTCACGCGAAAATAATACATTATCGTTATTCGAAATCGATATGTTGAACTATATACTGGTGTAAGTATCTATACATATATTTTCAACTAGAGAACTATTGTTGATGCAATAAGAATTTCATCACTATGCACCATTCTCCAATCGCTATACCATAATTTTTCTGTCCGTTTTATAACAAGTGGAACACGCTAGTCCTATGGATTATCTCTATAATGTTAGTCATAATATTACCGCCAACAAGTTTCTTCCTCTTCAGAAAATCTGATAAACAACCCGGAAAATTATGGAATATGAATAATGATAGGAAATTATTGGAGTCTTGCACGAATGAATTTAATTATTCAATTGTTTCGAAGTGTTCAGATTTATATTTAATTTACACTTATTTCGCTCAATGACATGGCTGAACTGACAAATTAACAGAGCTCAAGAGTTCATCCAATATCGTAGCTGAAGGAGTAGTTTGACATAATTTTTCGCGATTTCATTAGCGCAAATTTTTGTGACTTTCGAACCTGAGTGGTCTCAAACCATTGGGTCGACTTACTGATGAAGAATGTGAGGTCAAAGCTCTGAAAATCTGAAAATTTTTTCGACACTGTATCATTAGGTTCAATAACAGCTACCTTACTTACATTCTCAAAATTGTTTGAAAATACACAAAATGTACCTACCAAAAAAGACCAAGAATATGTTTTTTCTTATGGAATTTTTATTGAATTTTCTGTTTGCATGGAATAAATGCTTCTCGATCCTGTGCCATATGCAAAAGTTGACCTGAAGTATTAATATGGTTCAATAGTCAGCAAATGAGTGATACTAGTTAACACCTTCTTCAAGGTTCATGTCTAATTTGGAAATACCCTGTATATGAAAGACAAAGATTTTTTTCAACTTATTTTAAAGTGTTTCTGAAAACAATTATGCAAGTAGTTCACAGCTGTGTTATTGCTTCGAATTTTTTGTTCCGTGAAAATATGATTTGAGTACATCGAGTATAACCTTGTAATTTTTTGGATTCAATCTGAGATAATCGAAAGTTTTTTTCAGATTCAACACAGACAATAAACTTTTTATGTAAGTTTTATTATCATTTTTTTTATAAATCTACGCCAATAAAATAATCATTAGAAATCCGTAACGAAAATGAGGTAGGCAATGTAGCGTATCATAAATACATGCTAATCCAGATAATCTAGTCTTCTTAGGAAAAATAATCTCAAGTTCATGAAACTAATTTCAACACATGAGTAATGATCAATAATACGCATATATTTGAATTTATTTCACATTTCTATCGGCATTCATCCGCAAAAATCAAAGAACGAACAATATGAAACTAGATTTCGATGTGTTGGGGCTACTGATAGAATCTAGATTTTTTCGATCAATTGGGTTCACTCGTTCGAAAGGAGCCCTTGCTCCACATGCAGGTGAGTATATATACAGTTGCAGTGGGGTATGTTAGTCATATCATCAACTAACTGCTCGATAGTTCAATCACTACATTACCTACTTCAACTTCAACATGCTCAAGTTGGTAAGTGCGGTTGTTTTCTATTATATTTTTCAAAAGAACAAATATACAGGGTGTTTCGAAATTAGACCTGAACTTTGAAGGATATGTTTTCATTTGCTGCCGATTGAACCATATTTATAACCGAAAATCAACAGTTTCAGAAATATTTGAGATCTTGTGTTTTCAAAAAATGTATCACCTTATTACATTTTTCGTCAATTTTTTTTACGTTGGCCATGTTTGATTTTTGGATTATTTTCATCAGAAAAGGTTATTGATATGTATGAAAAAAGCAAAACTATACTGTATTACATGTTGAATAAGAATTAGTATGATTTGAAAGTTGGTAAATGAAGAAAAAACTAGTCAGTTCATAATATAAATTTTCCTGCAACTTTCAAATTCCACAATTTATGTATGACAAAATCATTACAAAATCGTGGCAAATTCTTTCTTTATTTCTTAAAAAAGATTTCATTAGAATGCAGGCACTACTTTTGTTTTAGCAGATTTTGATTTGAAAGGGGAAAGAAGCAAAGGAAGGAAAGTAATGAATTAAACTTTTTTTATCGGAATCGAACTCGAAATTTCGGTTAATAATGTATTCATAAATACCCTCTTTCTTATTTCTTCAGTTGCTACTTTCCGTCTGAAATTCAATCTCAGTTTTCTCGCTGCTTCGTGTATTCTAATGGTGTTAAATCTGGACTTCTAGCTTATTTATTTATTATTATCAAATTTGATCAACGTAGAAAAAATTGACAAAAAATGAAGTACGGTATGAAATCTTTTAAAATCACAAGAACTCAAAACTGTTGATTTTTGGTTTTCACTAAATATCGCTCAATGGACAGCAAGTGAGTCATATTAACACGTCCTCCAAGGTTCACGTTTAATTTGGAAACACCCTGTATATTATTTCTGTTTCCGTTTTCATAAATGGGTAACATAATAGTGAGAAAGATAAGTGCTGAATTGGTTGATGGTATATCCTCTGGTCAACTCAATGTAGTGGAAGTGTAGTGATCATTTTTAGGATGAAAACATTGAAAACCATCCCGAACAACTTTGGTTTCATGTCTGTCTGTCGCACTGTCCGCACATCCTTTTAACAGTCTCTACTTCAACAATTCTCATCCGATTTCGATGAAATTTGGTATGACCATTCAGTGTCTCCTACAAAATTTAGCTTTTTCAAATACTTTCGGTATGTTCATATATGCCATTCTACTACATATCGAGGATAATAAAAATAATTAGTATGAATATTTGTATCGGATAGTAAATTGTTTCCATGAAAATTTCCACAGGGTGTCCCAAATTCTATGCTCACTGAAAGCATTCCGAGAACTATAAGATTTAGAGAAAAATTCTTCAGGGACACCCGATCTCTTTTTTCAAAATGATAAGATGTCAGGAAGCAGGTCATAGAATGATATCGTGATTCGTTATCGAGTTACTGGACGTTTCTGCGAAAACGGTTTATGCTTGAAATATTAAGAATAGGAATAAGAAGCATAATACCTACTGAATACGCTTGTTTCTCTGTTTTTCAATTTTTTTTTATATATTCCAAAACTATTTGACGAATGCAACGATTCGAATAGAAATTCATTCAAAATTGAAAACTTGATTATATCAGAAACGAAAAAATTAAAAAAAATAATTTAGAAAAAATATTTCCATTCCTTGTATAATTGAAAGTACTTAGGCTTCAAGAATATTTCAGCTAGATAGAGAATGTCGAACAATATCATAATCTCAATTTACAAATTTCAAATACGTCAAATTCTCCAGAAACATCTAATAGGCACTCGAACTTCTAATGTAACATGGAGAATGCAGTTGAGTTTTTGTGAAATGATTATCCCCAAGTTTTCGACTGTTTTCACGATGATTTTGATGATAGTAAACCTATCAGTATAACAGCATTTGTCGTTTTGGTGACGAATTTGAAAGTGAATTTTCTTTACACGATACAAGAGTACTAGTACCAAGTACAGGGCTATACTTGGTACTACTTGCATACTGAATCTATTAACTGAATAATGTCGCCCATAAATTTTTCCTTTGTTTTTCTCCATATTGACAAATGAGAACTGATTTTGATAAAACAATATAACAATTTCTAAACTCTGTTGAAGCATGTATCTTTCCATGAACAAATGACTCGACCTACTGAACACAAATGAGTGAAGAAATGTCAAAAATTTAAACACAATATTTGCATTAATACCATTTCAAATTGAATCATTTCTGTTGGAAAATCCTTCATAAACAGAAACACCATGTCCAATTTCGTCAAAAATGTCGTGTAGATAGTGTCATCGAAACCATAGAAAATTCGAGAAGAATATGAATAAACCCGAATATTTAAGTGGGAACAGATCTAACAGAGTTGGAATTTTGCGTGTAGGTAATAATAATAACAATTTCAAGCTTCTTGCAATATTTCCTGCTGATGACAACAACCCAATCATTGAAAGTTCAAGAATAATATAGAGGTAAAAATGAGGAAATCATTAACACCAATTGCGTCCCTGAAAACAAAAACAATTGGCTGAATGAACAACCGTTCAGAAGCTCCAGATTTTTATATATGTTCGAAAAATACAAGGACAAAATGTATACCTCCACCCCAATGACTAAGACTATACTTTTGAGGAAAACTTTTGAGTGCTGTTTATTGAACATTGGAGTAATCTTTTTTCAGATGACTTCAAGAATGACTCGAAATATATTCATTCACCCGCATAGAACAAAGATTATTCTTCCTTATTGTTTCCGATTTTTTATGCAATTGTCATTTCTGATACCTAAGATAATAGCAAACTGATAATCTATTTGAAATTTTCAATGTGTTATGCTTTCATTGCATGATATTCACATTGGACTAAAGTCTAAATACATGTTCTTACAGTTCGTCGTTCTTGCTGTTGTCATCTGCGCAGTGAACGCAGGTCTCATAGGTGGACATGGCGCAATCATAGCAGCACCAGCTGTTCACGTTGCTGAATCATACCAGAATAGCAACCAAATATCTCTCCATCCAACACCCATCATTGTTCAACATGCTGCACCAGTAATCACTAAAGTTGCTGCCGCCCCTGTTTTGGTAGCATCTCATGGACTTAGCTATGGTGGTCATGGCCTTGGTCTCCATTGAGCTTTAAACTGAGATCGATGAGTATAACAATGCAAAAATGTTAAAATGTAAATATTTCGACTCACTGTAATAAAGCTAATGTTAATAAAATCTGCCTAAGTCATTTATCAGTTGGGTAATTTAAAGGAATAATCTTTGAATTAATACCCTTCAAAGTAATATATCGAAGTGAAAATTAGAGCCTTCCAAGCATTTATTATTTTTCTGTTTAGTGATAAATTTTCTTAATTATTGTGTTGAAAGTATAACGCACCACGGTACACGGTCTGTTTGACCGAGAGATGGAGCTATGGGCTTCGCGTCACTTTCATAATCGGCACCGCTGGATACGTCAAACCTAACGCACTAGTTTAGAGTCACCAATCACCATACTCTATTATGAAGATGAAAAGTGTATTTGAAAGAGAGATCACTGTGTGTCAAACTGATGATTCCATCGGTGATCTCGGGATGAAACATCTCAATCCTCAGAAAAAGGGTGCTCCTTCGAAATTGGCTCGAGAACACATGGGGAAATATACTGGTTAAGCAAAGGAATGGCTTGAAGAGTGATATTCAGAGCCGGCTCTATCGACAACAACGGATAAAAAGTGGTATATAAAAAGTTGGATATTGTATTGTGGTGTTTGAGTATTATTGTCTTTTATAGCAAATAGTGAGAAATTTTGATTCCATTTTGGGCGAAATCTTAGACAGAAGAATTTGTATAATATGTGGAGCTTCGGATATGGAAGTGGAGAAAATGTTTTATATTATTATCTCCAATACACAGAAGTAATAAAAAAGGTTGTTTTGTCCAGTAGCACATTCGAAATAAATGAATTAAGAGAAGAATATTCAATTTTTTTTGCAGATGTTAATTGTGGTTGGCAAAATTTGGCAGTTTTGATGTATCCAAATGAAGACTATACTATTGCTGTAGGATTGGAAGCTCGGTTCCCAACTGAGACAGCAGAAAAAATCTAGCTTGAGCCGAGGTTGAAGGCGGAGTTTGTAGATAAAAATGAAAAGGATTAAAATATCACACGATTGAATAAACTGGGAGTGTTATTCTGGGCGGACTAGGGATAAGTACTAGGTTACGAGGTTTGACGAGGATTAAGTGAGAAGATCAGTATCGCTTAGGGACTTATACTGAGAAGGGTTTAGAACTTAATCGTCGGTTGCGAAACCGGACTTAGAGCAAAGCAATTTATGTTTGGATCAGAGTAATTTTTAATGAGGTTGAGTAAAATAGAAAAGAAAATAAGTAAATGAGAGGAGTTAAAAAACTTCATCCATTCAAAATGAAAAGGATGAAATTGTTTTGAGAAAAGATGAGTTCAGAAGTAGGAAAACAGTAGTAAAGTTAGTAAAGTTTTGAATTTGTTTTGGTATAGAAATAGATTAGCTCGGAGTGCGCGAATCGGGTGAAGTTATAAAAAAGAATTACACGTCTCGTGTGAAAGACTTAAAAAGGATTGAAACTAGGTATGGGCAGGGCCTATATACCAACCTAGCACCGCGGGATAAGAGCAAGTAAAAAGTTAACGATTTTTTGGCTATTTTTCACAATAAATTCTTTGTGAATCGATATATAATTATACTCATTCATTCAAACGATATTGTTCCTATACTTGAATTGTAAGGTTTACCAATCGAAAGTGAGATTTCAAACCAATGAAAAAATTGAAATTGAATAGAAATTCAATAACAAAGAATGGAAGTTGTTGAAAATCATATGAGAATTCTATTGATATTCGATCAAACAGGATCCCGATGCTTCATGGAATAGGCCTACCGGGGAAACCGCATTAAAAAAAGAGTCAAGTACACTAACTCAAAGGTGGCGTAGAAACGTGATCCTTTTCATATTCTGTTAATTCCGTTAATTTAGATAAACAAACAGATATGTTGGAAATTAAAAAAAAATGTTTAGCTTCGCTCGAACGTTTAGCAATATTTAACTGAAAATGGAAATTTCAACCTTGATTATGAGTTCTTGAACTTGTCGGTGCAAAGTGTCTCATACCTTCCTATACATGGAAGGCTTGACACACTAAAAGGGATGTTTGATACAATAAGAAATAAGGTACAAGCAACAAGAAGAAATCAAATTTTTATTATCATAACACTACCTAATTCCTACATAATTCGCAAGTAATCATTTTTATTTTACTACTGGCACTTGCACAGGCTGAATGGCACTCCATTTTCTGATGAAGATGGTGATCCAACTTGCATCCATTGCAATTCATTATTTTTGGCGTTCATTAGAAAATTGATCTTTTTCATTTTCGTCCTCAGGATCCAAGTCAACAAACAATTTTTTTTTTGTTTTTGCATTTTTGTTTGAAACTTTTTTTAGGTGAGTTATGGGAGTTGAACAGTAGGACAATCCACTGGACTAACACTCCTAGACTTGCTCAGGCAAAGAAATTCGTGAAGATTTCACCTACTTACACCAGAAAACTCCTGAAGCTGTCACGAGCGGAGCTTCGGGTGATGGTGGGACTGCTGACGGGGCACTGTCGGTACAAACATCATTTGTACCGTATGGGTAAGTCAGCAGACGAGATTTGCAGGCTCTGTGGATCGGAAGTATAAACTTCTGAACACTTGATATGCAAGTGTCCAGAGCTGGCTGGCCTAAGAACCATTCACATGGGCAAGCCGGTCCTGGATACCAGAGAGGTAATGGCCAAGGCCCCTAGGGAGGTTGTCAATTTTATTAACGTCGTTGACGACCTCCCTGGGTTTCTATGAATGAGTAGGGTAGTGAACAAAAGATCTGCATGGTCGCAGTTCCCGGAAGGCTCACCGAAGCAAAACGACCCCAGTTCAAATAATAATAATAATAATAGGTGAGATTTACTGTATCAAACTTCCCTAGAAGACAAATCAAGAAAATATAGGACGTGAACATATTACGATATTCGAGTGAAGATCTGTACTGCTGGCTAGTGGCTACTATATTCTAGATGAAATGCGCATCAAGAATAAAGTAATGAAATTCGTTAGTTTTTGTTGATAGAGAGATAAAGCCTTACGTTTGTTATGCAGATTCTTACATCGAATATGTAGAAAACACACTTTAAGCTTAAAAACTCTTGTTGGGGACGCGATCGTTGCTAGATTTCAACAGACACAATTTCCACATTTATAGAGGCACTGCACCACTGCACGTGATTACGCCTTCTTTGAAGAACCAAGGCGGGAAATATGAACAGTATCAAACCTTCCCTTGTATCAACCCTCCCCAGTCTCCTCTATATAATATTATTTTAAAATAGAAGTTCAATAAATGCAAATTGATTTTATTTCTCTGGTTTGATATTCAAATTTCTGTGAATTCAAATATTCTGTTCTATTGTTAACAATACGAAAAAAGTCTGATTTTTGATATTTAAATTTTTTCAAGTATTTTCTCGTTCCAAAAATCCACAAAATGACCAAAATCTCAAACACCAGCTGACAAGATTATGTGCATGGTATACTGTTCATTGACAATCTCAACATAAATAAAACTATCTACAGTGAATATTAGTTATTGTATCTATTGATTGCAGTGATAAGGAATATTATCTAATGTGAAAGAGCAGAATTCTCTTCCACCAAAATAATACTTTTTGTTAAAAAATGGATGTTAACCATAGTCAAATTAAACCTATTGCGTTTCCAAATGCTTGAACATCAAACTTCTCCAGATCTGGCCCCCATAAAATATTCAACCATAATGTCTCAATAAAAGGAGAACTCATGATTCTGCTCTTTTTTTTGGCTTATTGAGTAAAAAAAATACTTCTACACTCTTTTATGCCGATTGCATGAATTGTCAAGTAATCGGTGAAGAAAAACTCTTAAACACATAGTATTCAGATCATTTTAATGGCAGTTATATCAAATTATATACTAGTAAATATGATTACAACATGAAAAACCTTAACCATTTATTTTCTAAGAACAAAAAACATTAAACTGAAAAGACTTATTTTAATGAAAATATCTCTCGTCGATGTGCTCATGCCCTTTGATCTTCTGATGTACTTTAGCAAATGGAATGAATGGCTTCAGAGTTATGTCTATTGGGACATGGTGTTTGTGAGGAGGAGGAATTTTTACAGGCACAAGTACTGGAACTGGCACCGGCACTGGCTTAACTATAGGAGGAGCAACTGATTTAGGTTTTTTATCGTGATGCTTGTGGATAGGTTTTACTGGAAAAATAGGGAACACTGGAGGAGGAAATGGCTTTTTTAATGAATGAAGAGGGACGGATGGATAATGCACTGGAATAACTTCTTTGACGTGTGTTTTATGATGTGGGACATGATGAAGGTTCTCGATAGCCTTGAAAAAATGTGTAGCAGATCCGTAAGATACGAAGAGCATAACCTGGAAACAAATCTTCATTCAGAACTTTTGTACGAAATTTTATATAATTATTGCATAATAGATCAGAAACCCATGCTAGTTCCTAGCAGTAATTATTCAATTAGAATAATGGTATTACGGTCTACGTATTACGGAATGAGTACTACAGATTTACAGAAGTGCATCAATACACGAAAATGAATAAATTGGAATCGAACAGAAATTCTAACAGGCCTTCGAAGTCATTTTTTTTTACAGAAAGTGCATCAATACACGAAAATGAATAAATTGGAATCGAACAGAAATTCTAACAGGCCTTCGAATTCATTTTTTGAGGACCTCTAGACGGGTTGTCTCAACCAATACTAACGGGTGTTTTTTTTCGGGGTATATAACTTTAAGTTGGCATTACTGTTCAAGATGGCGACCGATTTAACAGCTGTCAAGTGATTTATTCCCAGTTTGGTTTGGCAATTCATCATGAACAACGCTTGGAAATAGTGCAATTTTATTTCGAAAATAATGGTTCTGTGCGGAATACGTATCGCGTACTACGTCCATTTTATCGTCGACAAAATCTGGTTGAATGGCTACGTCAACAAACAAAACTGAAGCATTTGGAGTGAAGCTAATCCTCAAGTGTATGTCGAAACACCGTTACATCCAAAAAAACTGACTGTTTGGTGCGCTTTATGGGCTGGTGGAATCATTGGTCCGTACTTCTTCAAAAACGATGATGGCCAGAACGTTACAGTCAATGGTGATCGGTATAGAGCCATGATTACTAACTTTTTCATTCCTGAATTGAACAACCATGATGTCCAGGAGCTGTAGTTCCAACAAGACGGCGCAATATATCACACAGCTCGTGCCACAATCGATTTATTGAAAGACACGTTTGGTTACCCCCTAATTTCACGTTTTGGACCTGTGAATTGGCCTCCAAGATCTTGTGATTTAACACCGTTAGACTACTTTCTGTGGGGCTATGTAAAGTCATTGGTCTATGCGGATATGCCACAAACCCTTGACCATTTGGAAGACAACATTCGCCGTGTTATTGCCGATATACGGCCACAAATGTTGGAAAAAGTCATCGAAAATTGGACGTCCAGATTGGACTACATCCAAGCCAGCCGTGGCGGTCATATGCCAAAAATCATATTTAAAATGTAATGCCACAAGATTATCTTGCGGAAAGATAAAATTCATGTCAATCGAATAATCCATCGTTGTTTTATTGCAATTTAAAGTTCTATAGCTTTAAAAAAACACCCTTCATAAGGAGACGGTTGCATTCCTCAAATTTCAGGGCAAGAAGATCTTTAATAGTAACTCTACGTGGTAATATCTACGGACTATTGAATTTGGATCCAGTTGTGGGGTAACTATGACTTATCAAAAATCAATAATCGATAAATTTAGATTTGTTTTCATTTTTCCTATTTTGTCTTATCCTGCATAAAGCTTAACAAACAATGATTACCTATCAAATAAATTGCAATTGAAATAGAAGAAAATATTCATCTCATTTCCAGAACATAGATTAATTATTTCTTGGGAAACCTAGGCCAAGACATTAGATGATGTGTGTATGAGGAAAATTGGAAAATTCATATATTTCAGGCAAATGAGAGCGATTGGTACCATTCCAGATTGGAAATGATTATGGAATCATTTGATGAATGAAATGCATCATTTGACTATACCAATAACACCTTTGAGTAATGAATTTTTTAAAAAAAAAAAAATACATAATCAATTCGTGGAATTTCTAACCTCCAATGTCAAAAGAATTGAAAATTGAACAATTGAAAATCTACCACGGATTCAGAATCGTAATAGTTTCTAAGGATCTTAGATATTGCAATTCCAAACGAATAAACATTGAGTTAGTTATTTATCGAATGATTATTTTTATTCCGTAATAAAAAGATAATAAAAAACTCTTGCATAATTAGCTGCATTTTTCTATATTTTTGGAATAATATTTTTAGTCTCCTTGTTCTAAAGTCCTCGTTTTCAAAATATTTCGCATTGAATAATTGTATTTTGATAACTTGTCCGTTATTACACACATTTAAATAAATTTAATTCAGTAATGATACTTCTAAAATTAAACACCATTCAAATCAATGAGAAGACGTATATTATCCTCAATGGAACATAATAATCTTAGATGGAACGTCTTCCTGGATATCCAGCGAAATGAAAGCATAATAATAGAAATGATTGGAATAATATATCAAATATGCACTGAAATACTCACAAGATAAAAGGTCTGCATGATTACTTAAGATAAATATATATTTTCACTCTCTGGAATAAAATCAAAGACAATATATCTGAAGTTTGTGCTGTCATTTTTATATCAACGTATCTACCATTCTCTTGAGAGTGAAAAACCAAGACACTCATAGGTTGTGAATTCCACTGAACTGAACATTTTGCGTGAAAGGACGAAGCAATCTGGTAAGCCACAAAGTACAGGAAAACCAAAATATTTGTCAGAGGTATTAAATTGCCACAAAAATAATCACAGTTTGAGAAAATTTTTGGCATTCCTAGAATGGATTCATGAATTATGCATATTTATAAGAAACAGGTCTCCATCAAACGGAAATATAGATAGTTCCAATTAAGGAATTGATATGTCTATTGATTATTGCATCATCATAGCTGATCAGTAAATCTAAAATATTGGCTCAGTCGGATTACTGAAAATATCATCACATTGAGCCGATTAAAAAATGATTTGAAGGTTTAATGCAATCAGAACTCATTATTGTTCTTTTGTTTAGGAAAAAAAGTCCCATTTCTCCCAAATATGTATTCCTATATGCGTTTTTGCTAGGAATAAACTCAATTGAATAAAAATATAATTAATGAAGAATCATTGAAGCATTTAGAGTTTTCGCTCTCAAACCGACGTTTCACCTTCTTCAAAAGCTTCTTCAGAGCACTGGAAAATACAAAATGAAAAACTATGAGCTATAATAAAGAATAACAAGAAGAGAGTTTCGGCCTTATACAAAATGAAAGATTCGAAAACAACTAATACTTTCTCCTCAAATGATGGTTCTTACTTAGTAGTTCTGATATCTCCCAGATCCAAAGTTGTAGAAATAATTTTTTGTTTTGTTTAATCCTGGCTTTTGAGCCAACTGACGAGGTGTGTATTCTTTTATTTTTTTACTATTGCTAGTTTGAAATCAAATTTGACTCTGAATTCAAGAAAAAATATACTAAAAATTATAGAAGACAAATTTAAGATCAAGACCTGACCAATTTAGCGACGGGCCGAATCCACCTTCCTCTCTCTTATGGAATTATTTTATATTTTTGGTCAGTGGAGCCGCTCTTCCATTGATCTACCCCAAAGTCGAGCTTGCTACATCTGGTGACAAGCTTGAAGCAATGTGTTGTTGATTAGATTCCTGGGGGTATAGATCGAGTGTAACCTAGCGGTCTATTCGAAATGGAATATCATATTGGAAAACCTATATATCCAATGTTTAATGGTTCATTCAATGTTAATACGAAGAGTAGCATTATTGCTAACAGCCTAATAGGCTCTTTTGATAGCCTAGCATATTAACTTTTTTTCATTTCATTTATGTAATTGTGAACTTTACCTTTGCAGATAGCGACACAGGGAAAAATACAGGAAAGAAGGAACATCGGAAGAAGGAGAATCTCCTGGTTAAACAACTTGAGACAATGATACAAGCGCAGTTCTGTTGAGTTGTTTAGGGCTGCAGTGTCAAAGATGAAGGTAGCCATTTTGATAGCCAACCTTCTGAAATGAGATGGCAACTGAAGAGGAAGAACTTTACCTCCCTGGTACATACTTCCACATTGCAATTCGAATCAGTTTGGTGTATCTATGGTTCTTTCTTATTCTGTTCTCAGATATTTTGGTGATTTTGGCTGATGACCTGTGAGACCCTGGTGTTTCCTGAAATTCCTTCTCAGTAAAATATTTATTTGTGTTTGATGTCATGACGAATAGCTAGGAATATCTTTTATGCGGTATGTTTTTTACATCATTGGAGCCAATTTTTTGGTCGAGGACAAAGAAGTATCCTTTTCCTTACATATTTATTCATCCTTCCCGAAAATACTTAAGGTAGCAAGAGTTGTTCCTTTTCATAAAAAAGGTTCAGTGCAGTTGGTCAACAACTATAGACCAATATCGATTATACCACTGTTCTCAAAGGTCTTGGAAAGGGTTATGCAGCTACCGTTAACCTCCTATTTTGAGAGCAACTGCCTCTTTAATAGCTCCCAATTCGGATTCAGAAGCGGTCTCTCTACAACAGCTGCCATCACAGAGCTTATGAAAATAATTAATGAAGGATATAGTGATGGTTTATACGTGGGTGGACTTTTCTGTGACTTGAGCAAGGCTTTTGATTGCGTGTCTAGAGAGCATCTTCTTTATAAATTAAAGAGGTATCGGTTCGATCAGGGTGCAATTGAACTTTTGGGCTCCTATTTGTCTGATAGGGTGCAGTGTGTTGATGTCGGGGGAGATCTGTCTGACTTGTCAAGTGTTGATTGCGGTATGCCACAGGGATCGATTCTCGGACCGCTTCTCTTCCTCATCTACGTCAACGATCTTGTGAGCTGTGACCCTGATGCGGACTTTGTTCTTTTTTCTGATGACACAACTGTGCTCAAAAAGGCTCAGTCTAGGGAGCTTATAATTCACATTTTGGGAGAGTTGTCCTCTGTTGTTTCAGAATGGTTCAATAGCAACCAGCTCAGCTTGAATGAAACGAAGACAGAGTATATGTATTTTTCAATGAGAGATCTAGGAGGGATGAATTCACTTGAACCAATCAAATTTTTAGGTGTACATATGGAGGGTAATTTGTCTCGAAATGCTCACATCGATGAAGTCTGTAATTCAATTACGTCAGGTGTTTTTGCATTGCGGTCATTAACTGAGGTTGTGTCGGATTCTGTATTATTGTCTGTGTATCGTGGAGTCATAGAATCTAGAATAACATATGGTATTTTGTGTTGGGGTCATGATGCTGGTGTGAAACGATTCTTTGGATTGCAAAGGAAGGCTATCAGAGTTTTGGGTAGACTTAATTACAGAGATGAATGCAAACATGAGTTTCAAGATAAAAAAAATACTTACTGTCCCGTGTCTGTTCATTTTTCAGTGTTTGTTGTTTGTAAAGTCGCATGAGGAGAAATATACAACACACCAGGATATTCATGAACATAACACACGAAAAAGAGATCTTATTCATCTTGATTTCCATAGAATTAATATGATAAAGTGCGGTGTAACTTACTTTGGGCCTAAGCTCTTCAACAGCCTGCCACCCACTGTGGGGGCGATGCCTACTAAACAATTCAAGCTTTGTTTGAAGAAATACTTGTTGAATAAATGTTTCTTCTCATTGAATGAATATTATTTGAATGATTTTCAGGAGTTTTCATGAGTATATATGTATAAATATATTTTCTTTTTGTATTTGACGTATGTAAACATTGTGAAACAGCATGAATAAATATTATTATTATTATTATCCGAAGCTGTTGATTGTTCAGGGGGGGAACATTTTGACCGACGATTAATCAGTGCTTTGATTGCAAATCTTGATAATATCTGGGCGAGGAAGGAACCAAATCCCTCTTATCCTTATTTTTTTTAATTTTATTAATTTATGCGGTTATGGCACATTATAATACTTATCAAACTAAAACATTGGCTCTATCTGGATTAAATTTTCACATTGATTGATTTTACAAATGCTAATGTGTTGAAACAGACTTGTGTGTCGATTTTCAGGTCTTTGAGTGTTACATATAGTACACAGTGGTGGGCTTTCCTTCGCTAAAGGTGGTGGTGAGTTACTGAGCTATGTCCGATTCGAAGTCGTCTGAGGATCACTAGGTCTCTTCTCTATGTGGTTATGGATGACAGGTAGAGAATTGTGGGGTCGTTTAGAGCTAGTTTTGTTCTTCGATGCTACCATATGTTTTGCCATTACGCTTATGATCGGGGAACAACTACTCAAAAAGATTGCTGTTTTTCCGTTTGTCAAGTCTCAAGTCGATTAACCGACTTGTGCGGCAGGGTTTCGAAATGAGTACTGACTTCGTGTTATAGAGGTCATTTTTGCGATTCTTCGACTTATGGGGGTGAAAATGAGATATAACCGTAAAATAATTTCGAGTTAAGCATGGTTATTTTTTAGACTTAGACAGGTTTTTTCAAGGGAATTGAAAATAATTTCAGTTATCGAAGATTTCGAATTAACAAGGTCAGAGTTATTAAAAGTCGACTGTACAAAAGTTTTCACCTAGGAAAAATATTATTCTCTTATTCATAAAAAATAAATTGATATAGGTACACCTTGACAAATATCCATAGAGGAAAATCCAGAAACGTAAATGAATTTAATTATGTTTTTCAAACTGAAAGCCAGTAATTAGAGGACATTCATTTCAATATTTAATCATTAGTTTTTTGTCTGACGTGCAACTTGGTACTTATTCGAGAATCATTTCTTCATTCTACATTGTCATAGTGATGTGCAAAATGTCGGTGAACACAATGTTATTGATAGTGAGTTTTACATTCAAACATAAAATATTCATATGAATCAACCTATAACAAGCCTCCAAAATATTGCAAGAAAAATTTCACGCTGCCAGTTTTATTTAAAGCATCATTATATTGATATTACATATAATTTAACAGAATAATCCAATTAAGGAAAGCGAGAATTTTTCTAAAATTATGTAGAAGGAACCAGCTTCAGGAAATATCATTTTTACACTGAAGTGTTGAAAAACGTGCCAAGCAAAGAATTGGGGAGAGTTGGAAAAAATGTCCGGATAAAATAAGATACAGGTCAGCATTCGGAAATCGAGAGAGCCGTCTGTTTCCTGGTTTTATTCATATCTGCAAAAAAAGTTCCTTGAAATGTAGCAATGTATTTTGGCAAATTTTTGATTTGTAGTTAGTGACCAGTGATAGTAGATCTCTATGACTTCGCCAGACTTTCGAATTTTGTGACAGGAATGGACTCAAACGATTGGGTTCAACTCACTGATCCTTTCTCAAATTTGATTCTGTTTGACATTTCTCAACTATTATAACTCTGTAGAAAATTCAAGAAGAAAATCGAATTAATGTATTCCCTCAAATAATTGAAATCGGACATATGATCCCATTATGTTTTTTTGTTAAAATGACAAGACCTTTCATATGACAATAAAATGCTTTAAAAGGGATTCAATTTCATTGGCAACAAATTGATTGGGGGTTATCATTTTTCTGAAGAATTTACACTCAATGAATTCATTTTTTGGTTCAAAGATTTCAGATGACTCATTTGGATTAAGCTAAATGTACATTTGTATCGATTTCAGAGCTAGCGCAATAACGAAGAAATAGATAACTTCAAATAAACACTGTCAATGCTTTGTCGCCAGGATTTAAAAAAAAAATTGTTCAACTCATACGCTGAAAAATCGACCGTTTTCTAGAATAATCAACTTTTAAGTTGAAAAACATGGTCTAACTGTCAAATTGCCTTTTCTAAAATCTCCACACAGTCGAATATCTTTTTCAACATGTTGATTTTTCTTGAATACGGTCAACTTTAAAGCAATGAACAAAATCCCAAAAGCATAACTTTTTCCATAAGCGTAGTAATTGGGGAGAAGAGCACCAACTATATCCCTTCAAAACATTCGCCAATTAAGACTTAAAAAAAAATCCGCATAAAACATAGCTTAATATGATTAGAAAATGCTTACTAAATCTATTTTTTCGGCAACCGTCCGGGAAGTGCTCACTTTCCGGACGCTTTTTCTCTGAGAAAGTAGCATTTCCCGGCCTAGTCTGGAAAGTACGTACTTCCCGGACTAGGCCGGAAAAGAATCATAGAATCCATAGCAACCGAGATAACGGCTGACAGTTCATATGAAATTAGTTGTCAAAAATTTGCATGTTTTTTTATCGCAATAGCAATAAAATATGAAAAGCAGCAGCGATAGTGTTATTTTACATGGTTGCCGAAAAAATATTGTACGCAACACGCCCGAAAATGGTTTTTTTGGACTCACAGACTTCCAGGACTCGCTTATTCATCCAAAAAAACCCTATTTTCCGGACTTGTTACGTAAATTACTATTACTGTACGATGAAAGGCTCCGAAAAAAAAACGATTCTTCTTCCATTTCAACACTCTGTATGTCGAAAATGGTGAAATTTAAAGGAGGAATATTGAAATCATGAAAAAAAGTTCCCCTTGCAAATTGCTGAGAGTTTTTGATAAGGAATAGAATTCGAATCCTGCTTGATTTGGATTTTATTGAAAACCGTTATGTATTTTACACAAAGAAAATATTCTAATTTAATTTTGTTTCTGAGGATGATGAAGAAGGTACAGTTGTATGGGCAAAATGTCTAATTCTGTAATTACAACAACAACAACAAACGCAATTTATTGACCAAAGGCCAATTGGCCATCGACAGTATTAGTCCTGCAGTAATCACAAAATTAGGCATTTTGTCTTGCATGGAAGCTGTAGCAATTGCAATTCGAAACATGGGTCATTTAATTAATTGAATTCAATTTATTTACAGATAACCCTAGTCCTCACAATGTCAACTTTATCTATTTGTTCACCTACTCCATTCTACTTTGGACTCGATGGATATTATGGTCCAATTGTTAGGGTCGGCACTTACCCATATGTATATGATACTCCAGGGGTAAATGTTCGTGTACGATATCCTCCAAGATCATATTATTATTACTGGTGAAGAAAGAGAAATATTTAATTTATAGTTTGGTCATGGCACTTTATTAACTGATTTTGAACAATTTTCTTTTGTTAGGATAAGTGGTTTGGTGAGATGTCAAATTCTAAAAAATCTTGAATATATTTATTCTTTTTTACATCTTTCATCATAACTTTTAGATATGATTTTTTTTTGTGAACATATAGTTGCATCAAGTACTGAATTAAATAAAAAGAATAAATGAACCATAACTGTCAAGAATAAAAACTTACGAAAAAAATATAGATCTTTATTGAAGGAATTCCCACTATTTCAAGATAACTTATATTTTTATTTTAATGTATTAATGAACTCAAATCCATATTCTTCACTTCTTATATTCAATTGTGAAACTACAAGATTACCCACTTTGATGAAAACAATTTTTTATACATTCACATAAAATATTAATTGATGAAACCAGAATTTTTTCATGCATTTATTATTTACAGTGACTCGTTATATTGAAAAACTCAATGACCATGAGTCGTATTACTATTTCCCTTCATATGTTTCGATTTCATTATATCTGCTCAAGTTCAAGAGATTGTAAGATAGTTTATTTCTAATTAACTGATTAACCATTACAATTGAATTGAATCTTAGGCATAAGAAAATCCACAACTTGCTATAGTAGGTACCTACATCAATTCATAAAACGAATTGGTATCAATCGAATATTATGAATTATTATTTGGGAAAATAGTTGCAATGTTTACTATATTTAAATATCTATCTATCAGAGAATTATATAAAAACAACAAAAACGTGTTTAGTTCCATGCAATGTGGGTAACTAAATCTGCCATAAATTGTGCCTTAGTGTTGGAGATTACATCTATACCTATACAGTATGTTCCTGCAGTCGTTTTGAACTTCAGATTATGTTTCTGGTTTTTCGTGTGGTCTCAATTTAAATTTTGTCAACCTGAATGTTTCCCGATATGTTGATGATTTCTTTGATTAGGCTTATCTTGAATTGATATTATTAGTAGATATTAAGAAGAGTTTAGTAATCATTTCCCTTTGAAATTATATGCGTGAAAATTATACTGAAAGTACCAGTTCAAAACATGAAATGTGAAGCATTTTGAAAATAATTCAATTTAGGCACAACATGTCTAGACAAAAAATTAACACAACTTACTAGTCAATTTGACAAGCGAAAAAAATCAGGGCATGCCATTTGACACTTATAGGCATTTTTTAAAGGTAATTTTTTTCGAATTGCAGTGTCTTTCGAACCACCTCTAGAGTGACCTTGCAGAAAGAATACTTTTTGGGAATTCAATAAAAAATAAATCGTACAATTATCTCGAACGGTTTTCAAGATATGATCTTTAGTTTGAAACATTATAACCATGAAATTTTTCGAAAAAAGTGGCCTACGTCAAAAAGTACCTCAGATGAAGATAACAAATGGGGTATTTCATGAATATTATGAGTATGATATGAAAATTGGACATTTCCATTCGAAAAAAAAGCAAAGTGGTATCGTGTTTCACTACTTTCAGACCAGCCTGTAGAGTCGAACATAATTTAAGCTTATGCGCTATCGATTCCGTCAAAATTTGAATCATTCTCCCAGGCCAACATTTAGGATTTAGGTACAGGAGTTATCTACCGATCGAGCACTATTGACCCACCCTGTATAAATTGCAGACTGCATTGAATTACATAAATATATTATTGAATTAATTAACTCAAACAAACTGAGGGTAACGTACTCTTTAACTCGAAGTCATCTTTTGCAACTATCGAATATTACGTACTATTCAACGAATGCTTTCTATATCAGTTTGCTCACCTACTCTCAATAGTGGGTAACATGGAAACATAGATGGCACCACCCGTATCACAAAATTTGATATAGAATAATTTGAATGATTGCTTACTTTTAAATTATATATATTTGATTCATATCACAAAAGAATTGATAGGCGAAAAAACTCTATATTGAAGTAGGTATATGAATAGTTTAGAATACTTTTTTCTACCCATGAAATTGAACTTGGACATTGAGGAATTTATAAGCATATAATCGTATGGTCGCTCTTCATTTGAAATTCGACCGTAAGTTATTTTGAACTTCAGAATGGAGCCACTTAAAATTAATAGTGCTGAATTTATATGTTGAAAATCAGGAGTGCCCTGACGTAAAGTCAGGAACTTTTGGGTGCTCGTTCATTCATGCGCTAATAACACCCATAACACCCATGATACTGTATTAGCTAAATACAACCACCAAGGGTGTAATTGACGCATTAATGAACGAGCGCTTAAAATATCTTGAGTTCTTTTTCGATATTCTGCTTGAATGATCTTTTTTTCTGACGACGTAAAATCTTCACCCGATCCGATTTGTAATCACGGAAGTAGTGGGTATTCGATTTTCTGCACACAGCACGGAATTGTTAATTCATATCAACAACCAAAATCTCAACTTGGTTGGTTTGGCGGTCAACGAAATATAAGTTGATTTATTTTCGATAATCATCTTGAATTTTCTGGTTACCCGATCAACAAGAAAAATGACAAGAAGCTGGAAATTGTCATTTTACATCCCGATTCATATTTTCATTCAGATTGGGATTCAGTTTTGAAAATACCAGAAAAACAAAATTTCAAGTAATGTTTATTCAATTGAACCCCTATTCAGATTATGTTCATAAACTGCAGCATTCGATCTGACCCTACCCTGAATTTTTCAAGGCTTAAAGTCTTTTCATTCGAGAATTATCGTGTTTACTGCTGGTCAGCCGGATATTCTTGAGTTTGACAAGGCATTCTTTATTAATGAGTCGAACCTTATAGTTTGTAATCATTTCCTGCCCAAAATTCTAAAAATAAAGACATCGTGATGGAATGATCGAAAAAGCGATCCGTATGGAGAACTATAGCTCTCAAAAAGTTTAGAACAAAATAGAAGTAACTATTGATGAATCTGTATAAGACATACTTAAGTCATATGAATAATATGTATAGGGATACCTCATATGATGCTCACTGAGAGTATCTCGAGAAAAATTCTAAAACTTTTTTTAAGTAATTTTTATGGTTTATATAATTATAAATAATTTCCATGTTCTGTTATGAATATCATACAGTGTGGACCAACGAAAGCTCTACACCTCGAGTTTGCGCCTTCAAAATGAAAATGTGGAAAATCGCTCAGGCCCGTCAAATTCTGAGTCGAGGGAGAACAAGTTTTCCGTTTTTTTTCATCCCCGTAATACCAACCCCCTAATGAGGGTGAGCACAACCCCTTAACTTTGAAAAGTAATAAGGGGTGTTGCAATAACTAATTTTGAAGATTGCATCGTGTACAATCAGAGAGGAAATTTCAGGATCAGATATTACTCGATAAGATCTTCAAAATGAGGTATCACATAACTCTTCATCCCTATTCAAAATCAAGGTTTTGTACTCACTCTTTAAGGATGCGAAAAGTGGAAAAGTTGTTTCCCCTCGAATGGGAAATTAGGGGGTCTACATTTTCATTTTAAAGCCGGAAAATTGAGGTTTTTAATTTGCATTGGACCACACTGAATAATACTCAATACTCTTAAAAGATCTTATCATTTCAAAAAAACAAAGATCGAGGTTCTTGGTCTTGAAGATTTTTTCTCTAAGTTTTATAATTCTCATGATACTTTCAGTGAGCATCGAATTTGAGGGACCTCATATAATAATAACCAAAAAAAAAATTTCGTTGAAACACGATTTGCAAAAAAAAAACTCGTAGATATGACTGGTGTGAATGGTTCTTAAGGATTTTGGGCACCTCAAAAAGTTCTTGGATATTGAAACTACTGGATGTAGTCAGGGTGGAATGTATCAGTGTTTGGAGATATCAATGCTTAAAACTTGTCATTGTGCCGATTATTAACTTTTTTTGGGACTTACATCATGATTTATTTTGTAGTTGTTACCCCTTCGTAGATCGAGGTATCAACTTTGAAATTTCAATTTATATGAAACTACTCCCTCCAAAGATGCATACTAAAGGAAGGAATTGCGATTAGTTGGTTTTTGAAAAAAAGACTTTACGATACTGCCTATGGATCCGTAAATATTCATTCTCTTTTTTGAGAAAATGAACAAAAGTTCGTCAAAAATTACAGTGATGTTTTTCTTGCATTCTTCTCGAAAACAAATGCTCGATAATTTTTTGATATTTCAACGTATTCAGATTAAGTAACAAAGATACAAAATTGAAGATTCAAACAAGCAGATAGCCTGAAATAATAATAATAATACTCTTTATTTCATAGTATGTCTGTACAGTGTACTATACATAAAAGAAATAGTGTCAAATTGCCAAAATCCACAAAAATACTAAAATTAACTCAAATAATCATAAAGAGAATATGGTTTCAAACAAATCAAATAATCTCTGACATTTTTCTTAAAATTCTTAAAATCATTCACCAGTTTAATCCTATCAGGTAGTTTATTATACAATCTAATACACATGTGAGATGGGTGCTTTTCTGATAGAGATAACCTATGTATAGGATAATGTAAGTTCTGCGATCTTAAAGGGTAATTACTTCTAATTGTGTGAACTGAAAAAATATCTTTGTTCTTGAAAAAAAAAGCAAACATTCTAATACATAAATACCAAAAATTGTTAACAGTTTATTTCTCTTAAATAATCCCCTACATGATTGAATTGAAGTCATTTTAAAAATATACCTCATCACCCTTTTTTGCAACACAAACAATTTATTGACCTCTGAGCTTGATCCCCAAAATATAATTCCATATCTTAAAAGGCATTCAAAATTTGCAAAATAAACTGTTTTTAAATTATTTAGACTCAAATACTTTGATAATGTTCTGATTCCAAATCCTACACGACATAGCTTCCCTGACAGGTAATCTATGTGATATGACCATTTAAGGAAACCATCCAAATATACTCCCAAAAATTTAATTGACTCTTCAATGATGTCAATATAGTAGCCATATGGGAAGTTGTGAATTCGAGTGCTCCATATTATTTCGTGAATTAAAGACGCAATATATTTTAAATATTGGCGAAATTATAAAAGAGTAAATACAAGTAGAAAGTTCATATTTGGCTGAGTGATTTTCAAATCAATTTAATTTTTTTTCGCGTGTATTTGCGATTATTTGAGTGGAAATTTATCATTCATTCCGGGATATCCTGATTATCAGACGACATCTGGAGGTATCACAAGCAAGAGTTATAAAGCGTAACATACACGTCGAGATATCGAAAAAGGAGGATGGCAGTAAATGAGGAACTAGCGAGGTTTTTAAAGACTGAATTTGCCAATCAAACCATCATTATCAAGGAGGAACTTGCGAAGTTAAGAGAAGAAATAAAGCAGGTGGGGATAGACACGGGTGAAAGATTGGAAAACTGTGAACAAAGACTCTCCAGAGTAGAAAGCGAGATATTGGAGATAAAGAGAAGATCGTTGAAGAATAATATCATCATCTCTGGATTGGAACCCGATAGTTCCAATTTGGTAAAGTGCGTTGTCTCCAAACTGAATGCCATTTTGAATATCAATCTGCTAGAAACAGAAGTTAATAATATATATAGATTGGGAAAAACTAAACCAGTGGTAAAAATCGAATTTGTATCCTTCCTGGCCAAGTCTAAGGTTATAAAGAATCGACACAAATTAAAGGGATCCCGTATTTTCATAAACGAAGACCTTTGTGAAGAAGATCGTGACGATTTCAAAATACTGCGCCAACAACTGAACTTGGCAAGAGCGAACAATCAGAGGGCATACATCTGGCAAAAGCTCCTTGTCGTGAATGGTGAGAAATTTTCTGTGCAGCAACTTAAGACTCAAACTGTATTGGAACTACAGACTCATATTGAGGAAAATCCATCTAGCATACCAACTGATTTAGTAAGCAGCGCACCTAATAGTCCGGCCCCCATATCCCGTATTACACAGATGTTAACTGAACACGAACACTTGACAGTGGAAGAGGACTCTAAGATCAGCAAGGAGATTTCAACGATTAATCAGGTGCTGGAAAGGACCAAGGAGTGGGAAATAAAGAGCAGAACGAGATCACAGTCTTCGGGGAGTAGTAGTGCCAGGAGAGAGCAAAAACTGGTAACAACAGAACCAAAGCAGTCATCAGGTAGTGGAGTTGCCAAGAAAGAACAAAAAGCTGATAACAGTGGAAAGAAAGGAAAGAAGGGAGGTTAGAAAAGCTAAGGTAAACTACTCTTTATTCATCTATTTTAAGTTTTAATTGTATATACATGGATCAATTCTTGAGGGATTTTGAGGGGGAAACACATGAAGCAGAATATATAGATTATATTGGGGATCTCAAACATTATAACATAGAATCAAAATTTAAAATCATTCACAATAATATCAGAAGTATCGACAGGAATTTTGACGAGTTCAAATTAATGTTGAGAACATATACAGATGATTTTCATGTGATTGTTTTAACGGAAACATTTATGATAGATAACGTGGATCTTTATAAAATCGAAGGATACACATACATGTATAATTATGGAACTTTCAACAAAAATGACGGGGTTGTGATATATATCAGGAACGATTTGATGTTTAACGGCAAGATAATAAGTATAGGAGAAATTAAAGCGGTGGAACTAGACCTTGTATTCGAAATGAAAAAACTTAAAATAACAGGAATCTATCGTTCTCCAAAAGGATGTCCAAAAAAGTTCAATAGAGACTTAGCTGAATACATTGGAACAACAACAAGTAATGATAGCACGTGGGATTATCATTTAATTGTAGGAGATATTAACATTGATCTTTTATCGAATAATGAAATAGTTGATGAATACATGAATGTCTTCAGTTTTTTTGGATATAAATCCTATATAAATAATGTAACTAGGCCTTCTAGTGGTAGTTGCCTTGACCATATATTTCTGAGATGTCGCCAATCTGTTGTAAATCAGAATAGATCGTTTATTATTCGTACGGACATCACTGATCATTATGCAATTAGTTTATGCCTCAACCTGAAAGAAAAACCTCCCGAAAAAGTTATTAAATATAAAACTTATATTGATTATCAGAAATTAAAAAATGATTTAAAGGAAATTGATTGGCACGAATTGATGAAAAATAAAGATGTAGACTCATTCGCAGAATTGTTTATTGATTTATTAAAACATTACACACAGAAACATACAACAAAAATTGAGTTGAGCCATAGGAAATCTGGGAGAAGCAACTGGATCACTCAGGGATTACTAAGAGCCATAAACAGAAAAAACTATTTATACAAGGAAATGATGAAATATCAATACAATACTGAGTTGAAACAACAATATGCAAGATACAGAAATATTTTACACAAGTTGATCAGGAATGCTAAAAGAGATTACATGAACACCTTTGTCACGAAATACACTTCAGCAACAAAATCACTTTGGTCTTACGTGGATAACCTCTGCGGTAGATCCAAACCTGCAACAGAAATAAAATCTATCATTAATAATGAAGGACAGGAAGTAACAAACACGGAACAAATTGTAGAGGAATTCGGAAGATATTACAACGAAGTAGGTAAAAAGCTAGCAGATAATATACCTTATAGTTTAGAAAAGAAAGAGGGTGAAATTTTTTGTAATGAGACATTTTTTCTATTCCCAACAAGTCCAAATGAAGTGAAAGAAGTGATACAAAAACAAAAAAACGGAGGATCTCCTGGCGTTGATGGAATTAGATCAGAACTGCTGAAGAATATTCAAGAAGAAATTGTTGAACCCCTTGTATTAATGACGAATATGTGTTTCGAGTCAGCTAGGTTTCCTAGAATTTTCAAAGTGGGGGTTATCAAACCAATTTTTAAATCAGGAGAAAAGGACAAGATGACAAATTATAGACCGATATGTCTTATATCGAATGTAGCCAAAATTGTAGAGAAATTATTGAAGATCAGAATTGTCAAGTTCCTAGAAAAAAATAAAATTATATCTGAACACCAGTACGGTTTCAGAGAAGGTAAATCGACTGAAGATGCGATTAGGAGAATGATAGCGAGGATATACGGTTGGTTAGATGGTAGAAAAACTGGTCTGTGTGTCTTTGTAGACCTTGAAAAGGCCTTCGATACTGTTTCACACAAAAAACTTTTAGATAAACTCTACCGAAACGGATTCCGGGGTAAATCATATGAATTATTGAAAAGCTATTTAACTGATAGAGTCCAATTTGTAAAAATAAAGGATTATTCTAGTAAGGTGAGGAACATCGAATGTGGAGTACCCCAAGGAACAGTGATGGGACCGATATTGTTCTTAGTTTATATGAATGGTTTATTACAAATGGAGAAGAAAGGTGAGGTTATCAGTTTTGCGGATGACACTGCCATATTGTACGAGGGAAATTCTTGGCAAGAACTGAAATCTGAGTCTGAAAAAGACCTTTTCAAAATAAAACAGTGGTTTGAGATGAATGAATTAACAATGAACGTGAAAAAAACAAAGTACTTACCGTTTACTTCCTATGAGTCAGGTCTTCCGAACTTGGGTCCTCTGAAAGTCAACGATTGCACAATCATACCCGAAACTGACTCCATCAAGTATCTCGGCATTACCATCGATAGACATCTAAAATGGAACTTACATATAGACAATTTGGTAAGAAAACTTAGATGCCTTCTATCAAAGTTTAGATACCTTAAAAAGTATTTGGAAATAGAAAGGCTAATGCAGATATATAATGCTCTATGCCAATCGCTGATAAAGTATGGAATTATTGCCTGGGGTGGAGCATACGAATGTCATATAAAAAGAGTAGAAGTGGTCCAGAAATGGTTGCTCCGTGTAATCTACGGAAAGCCCCATTTGTTTCCTTCAGACGAATTATACTTCTTATCGCGGGCAATGAATCCTCAACAGTTATTTGTATCCCAGATATTAACGGCCATCTGTTCTAGAAGAATACAACTCACATTAAGACAAACCGATTGCAGTTATGAAACAAGAAGTAAGATAATTCACGTGATTCCTAGAGCAGAAAAGCGAATTGGACAAAGATGCTTCACATACCTGGCTCCACGCATTTATAGTATGATCCCGAAGAACCTGAAAGACATAAGACACAATAAGAAACAACAAATTATGATAAGGAAATGGATTTTTGAAAAAGGAAGAAAATATATTCAATCCATAATCAATGGTTGAATCATGGATGAAACCTCATATCCAAGAATTCCTGCCTACCTTAGATCGGCCTCTAGATGATGCACCGGTAATCCTCAACTGCATGTCACCAAGGTTACAACACTAAAGAGTCATCACTGAGTTCTCGACACTTCAAGTTATCCTCATTTTGATATGATTCGATCAATTCCATTATTTATTCAGTTTTTATTCAGAGTTAGATTTATTTCAAATGTGGCTATTGTAATATTGTTCATATGTTAATTGTATATCGCGTACAGGCTTCAGCCTCTGCGATTTATGTTTATGTCACAATAAACTATTATTTATTTATTTTATTTCAATACACTTTGAGACAAAGAATATCATAAACTTGCTGCCTTCGCTCGACTCCTGAGCAATGAAGAGGCAATTATGTGACCCACATAAATTAATAATTGAAGTGTGCTGAAATGTTCTCAAAAGTCATTGAGACATATTTTTCGAACGAAATATAAAGGTGAAAATTTTTATACCTATGGTATATTATACAGGGTGTTTCCTAAACATGCGGCAAAAATTCAGGGGGTTGTTCCTTGGACTCTTTTAAGCATGTTTTGTCCTTGGATGATTTTTGAAAAACCTCTTTGTTTCGAAGATACAGGGCGAACAACATTTTTCATATTTTTAAAATTAATAATAGTTTAAATAAAAATGCGTACCGCACTGTGTTTACTAAGTAGGTACAATTCATTTTTAAATTTATTTAACAACATTCCAATTACTAAAAACCCTTAGATTATTTCCTATGGGGCCATCTAAAATCATTAGTTTATACCACTCCAGTAGAAAATGTGGAAGACTTGCGAAATCGGATCATTGCTGGGTGTAACTTAATAAGAAATGATCCTGGTGTTTTTGAAAGGGTTCGGCAGTCAATGAGGAGAAGATTGGATGCTTTTATGCTGGCTAGAGGTGGTCATTTTCAACAGTTTTTGTAGGTTGAGTTGAATTTTCATGTAATTTTTCATAATAAAATGTTATTATCTGAAATTTTGTTTCCCCTATATCTTCGAAACAAATAGGTTTTTCAAAAATCATCAAAGGACAAAATATTCTTAGAATAGTCCAAGGAACAACCCCCTGCATTTTTGCCGCATGTTTAGGAAACACCCTGTATAATGTACACCACCTGTAAAATGTTCTCTTCTATGATTAAAAAATCTCCTGGAAGAGACTTTTTTGGACCACGTTTTATTTTTCAATTTTTTTTATGTGTGAAATAAAACTCTGAATGTGCTGAATTTTGGTTTTTGAGAACGAATTCATAATTCATTTGATGATCTTATTCTGTAAGTATTCGAATGGAGGCATTTGGAATGAATATTTCAGGCATGTATCTAAGTATATATAAAACCGCTTGCACATATACGTCAAACTTTAAACGTAAAATCACAGCCCAAACGGGACCATCTAGAGCAAAAATGACAAGAATAAGACCCCCCTCAAAATCGTCTGGAGATCCCGGGAAAAATCCCAAACCTTCGATTCTCCCCGCGGTTTTCGAGTATACGGGGTGTTTCGGATCATTTTGACATTTCAAGTCCCATATTTCTGTGGTATCTGTGGACAATTTGGCTGTCAGTGTCATGTTAATAATAAATATTCCATTTCGATATATGAAAGTTATTGAAAAAGTTTGCAGTTTCCAAAATTGTTATTCAATATTTAAATACATGCCGACAGATAAAATGCAAAATCTTCGGCGAATCGAAAATTCGATAGATATTTGTCAAAATTTGCAAATGAACATTGATATCATCATCGAATGCATTTTCCTTAACTCAGGTTCGTTTGAAGGGTTTGTATTATTTGGAATTAATTGGTTGAATGTTACTTTATATCAGGAATTTTTCGTTTATTTTCCACAAACTATAAAACTACATTCCCTTTCGTGAGAATTTGAATTTATTGCGACAGAAGATGGAACTACCAAAGAGAACAGAAGCTTCATTCATCAATTCAGTCTTGGATTGGAGTAAAAGTTATGCTACTATGAAACAGTATTAAACAGATAGAAAAACTCCTTATAGATAATTCACAATTGGCTTTATTACTGGAAAAAAAGAGCCAAGTTAGTCAGATAATAGTCAAAAGTTTCCATGTGTTTTTTGAATATCTAAAATATACACTTTTACGACAGAGGAGTGCAAAAATATAAGTAACCACTCCGTTTTTGAAGAATTTGAGTGCAGTGCTGTTGAATTTATAATGAATAAGTCAAATCTTTCATACTAATAATTTCAACTATATATACCCTGTTATATTATTTTCCGCTCAACTGAAACATGTATTAATAAACCTTGGAAATTAGAGACTCTCAAACTTATAACCTGATTTCTCAAAAAGGTTTCACCAAGATAAGATATTATAGGTAATTGCTTATGAGGTAACATAGGCCATGGGTATTTGAAAGGCAAGTCTATTCATTATGTCTCTTTTTAGTTCGTTTATTATAGCTATACTGAATATTTCTAAAAATAACATTCACTTTAGATGTGAATTAATTAAATTTGGACTTATGCATCATATCATATATGACTATGAAATTGAGAAAGACATATTCTTCTAAATTCCATTATAAGTCTTTTGAATAGTACTTTGAAGATATTGATTTCAATAACGTATGGAATATATCAGTTGAAATACTAGTCAAAATGTTACGACAGAAATAAATTTTGAAGGATCATTCAGTATATGAAGAATTTTAACATGGCAGTCACTTTCGAAATTGATATCAATTTTCCAGCAATTCAATGAAGGTATAAAATACTTTAAAAAGCAACTATTTATTGAAAATTTCCATTTCATGAATGATCAAATTTGTATAATGTAGATACCTACCTATTTGTTCACTAAAGTTTCCAATCTTTTAATCGTTATAGGAATAGGTGCTATATGGCCATTTCATCGAACCCACTAATATGGGTCAATAGTATTGACCGATACAATTTTAGTACCGATTTCAAATACTCAGTTCCTTTTGACTGAAGTAAAATTTGAACAATGATCTTTGTATCTTGAAATGAGTTTGGCACTTTTCCAGTGTTCAACAATGAGATAATTATTAAATTGACTCAAGAAATTAACAGAGTATGCTATATCAGGACTACTTAATACTGCTAAAGATGTTAATAAACCTATTAATTTCTTATATGGTTCATCATTACAACTCTTTTTTGTTGAATCAAAATTCAATTTAGTTTTCACATGTTCATAATCAGACATGTTGAATTATTGCAATACATATTTGAAGAATATAATCGATAGCTTTACTACCTTTTCCATAATTTCTAGTAATATTCATCCCTAATCATTTTTTAGCTTCCCCTAATTTCTTTTTCATAAAATTTTCTATCAGAAAATTCATTCAGAATTAACATTAGTTAAAACAAAAAAGTCATCCACGTACAATGCAACAATAGTAAGCCAGTTATTTTTTGATTTATGTAAATACTATGATCAATATTGTTGATCTTTTGAAACTTATATCTATCAAAATTTTATTTACTATATAGGACATAAATTGCCCTGTTTAATTCACTTCTGAGTAAAACCCAGAGCCACAAGTCTCGTTCTATAACATAGCATCAATACAATCTTCAGATACTAAAAAACTCCTTAGTTCGTCAGGAATTTCCAATAGGTCCTTCAAATTGTTGCAATTATATTGTATTTCTTCACAAAATATGGAATAGAAGAATAATTTGCTGCTCAACTGAAAAATGTATTGATAAACCTTGGAAATGAGGGACTTCTTATAACCTGATTTCTCAGATATGGGTATCCGAAAGGTAGATCTATTATTCATTCTGCCTCTTTTCAGTTTGTTTATTACAGCTATACTGAATATTCCTAAAACAAAATCTCACTGTAGGTCTTTTCATAGATCTTATCAAACGATTATGTAAATTCAATATTTGTTAAAACTGAAAATAAACATTGAATGCAATTTCTTTATTTCAGGTAGTATTTCTATTAATGAGTCAATGGAATGAATGTAACTTCATTTTAGGCCTCACAAGTAAATATCCAATGGAATGATAGCCCTTAAAATATATCTATTATTCATTTCGAATTGACTCACAAGAATATCAATATTTTCATCGGCAAGACATAAAACGACAAATTTTCTTTCAAAGTTGAAATTCAGAGAAAAATATGCTAATAATTGTCTATTGTAACTATTAAATAAACAAAAAAAAGGACCATAAAAAGGATTACAACTTAACTAACAAACATAAACTTTTTTGTCAATTTTTCCCACCCAATCATCAATTAAATTTGGACTTATGCATCATACATGTCTCTATAAAGAAGAAATGTGCTAATTTAAAATCTTAATGTTGGGATTATATTATTATTCAATATTCTCTAAAAATTTTTTACAAACCTATAAGCATGAATAACTTTCTTGAAAGACTGACGCTCACATTTTGATTATTCATTTTTCCCAAATTCTTCAAAGAAAGAAATTGCCATTTCTGGAAAAATGAGATCTGAGAATTTGGTTGATATCGGTTATTTTTTATTCATTATTAAAGAATACAATATACGATTTATATTTGAACAAAATTTTAAGACATGCGTTTGACGGTTTGACTGACAATTATGATCATAGAGAAATCTTTGTTTATGGTTATGACTGCGTTCGGCAAATCCACACTAGGGATGGGCAAAGGTCAGAAAACAATCGATATCTATATATTGTATAGATATTTTCTGACACTATCGAAATGTATCGAAATATGTAAGAGTAAAATATCGATATATATCGCTGTGATATTTTGGTGTGAGAAAATTCTGTTGATTTGAATAAAGTTTTTCTATCATAGAGGATAATAATAAGATTCAGATGACAAGATTCAGTGGAAAACGACATATTTAGTAGTTTGCTTCCATTTTTATGGAGTATTTTGACGTCCTGAATATTTATAGGGACATTGATGTTGACGAGGACGCTGTGATTACAAGGTTTTCAAAGGGTTCAAAGTTTTAAAGACCAAATTAGATTTTGTGATGTAGTTGCCAATTGTCTTCTTTTTTTCATATTAAACAATCTAATTTTTTTAAAATTTCTACCCGAATGGTTAAAACCCTGATTAGTAAATAATGCTATTATAATACAACAAATACATAAGGATACAACTTTTTTTTGCGAAATTCGAGGCTTTATTGTAAAAAACTGGTTATACATTTATAATTCAAAGTATTGCCCATCGCTGGTCACTACTTTCTCCCATCTTTCGGACAGCGTACGAATTGAAAAAACTGGTCATCTTTTGAAGCGATCCACGAATCGATTCAAGTTTTTACTTCTTCATAAGATCGGAAGTGTTGGTCAGCCAGGCCGTTTGCTATTAATTGAAACAAGTGATAGTCCGTGGGAGCAACGTCTGGAGAATACGTCGGGTAGGGTTGTGGGATAGGAATTCCCATTTTAACGTTTCCAAGTATATCTTGACTACTTTCGCAACATGGGGTCGAACATTGTCATGCAGTAAAATCAATTCATCTTCTCTCTCGTTGTATTTCGACGGTTTGTTTTTCAATGCTCGGTACAAACGCATTAATTGCGTTCGATAAAGATCGCCTGTGATTCTTTCAGTCATAATACACTACGCCGAGCTGGTAATATAATAATATAATAATAATAATAATGGTCCCACCAAATACTGAGCATGACCTTAGAACCGTGAATATTCGGTTTGGCCGTCGATGTGGAAGCATTGTCAGGATATCCTCATGATTTTATGCGCTTGGGATTATCGTAATGAACCCATTTTTCGTCTCCAGTCCCAATCCGATGCAGAAACCCCTTCCGTCTTTGTCTTGCAAGCAGCTGTTCACAAGTAAATAAACGTCGTTCAAACACCTCGCGGCTTCAACTCGTACCGCACCCAATTTCCTTGTTTCTGTGTCATTCCTATGACATTCAGGCGTTTTGAAATGGCTTTTAGTGTCACTCCTATTGATCCTACAATTATTGTTGCGTTTGACATGAGTCTTGATCAATTATTGCCTCCAATTCTGCATCTTCAAAAAACTTCTCTCTTCCACCGCGATGCTGGTCATCGACATCAAAATCACCATTCTTGAAGCGTTGAAACCACTCATCTATTTCTTAATTTATTTAATCAAACGGAACAAGCCATTTTACAGATGTACCAGAAAATAACTAAACCTAGACATAAACAATATCGTTGGTACGTTCTTCCACCAATATCGTTCTCACTATAGGTATTTGAAAGCATTCGATGAACTTCAGCCGCGGATTTTTTCATATTTTAGTAGAAAATTGAAACTTCCGCAAATGACGAGAATTTGGCTCGTAAGCTAACATGGTTAATCGTGAATAACTTTAAGATGCAGACACAAATCGGCTAACATGTCAATGGCGTTATGTTCACAAATACCTAAACTTATTGTATGACATCTACGATATATTTATTTCTACTACCACTTACCGTTACAGCCATCTATTGCAAAACGGCGGACGCAAAGTTGTACGCCTTATATAAATATTCATATGAATACCTAAATATGAATATTTTTGAGAGGTAAGGCTTGATATCGGTATAATCTGGGATTTGGTCCTATAGAAATACTCGAAGCCCATAACGGCGAACCCCCTCAAAATTTAAGGCTAGGACCGCCCTTGATTTGTCGTCATGGAAAGTTATTTGCATCAAATATTTTCATGTGAGCTTAAGGGCCAAACGGTATGTTCTAGGAAAAAAAATCATATAGAATTCCACCCTAGAATCAGCATAGTATACCGAGTGAATCGTCTGAAATCAGCTAACGATACAAGGTTTCCGAAAAAAATCTTTTATTTTCTAGAGGGATACCCAGTGAAGGATCTACCGGCATAGTGACGGGGTCCAAGGGGCGGAGCCCCTTCGGCGAGCAGAGCGAGTCCCTAAGAATATAAACGAATTCCATGTTTCTCTTAACAGTCTGCATTGTAAATGATTACCAAAATACATGCAATCTTTTCCTTTGATCTAGACGAATAATTTAGAACATTGCATCACTGAAACTGTCTATGAATACAAAAATATTTGTTGTCCTTGAAGAATGATCCTCCGGTATTTTTATCAACTTGCTTGTAGTTATATAAACGAAAAATTTACTCAGTAGGTATTGATAGACGATCTTGTCATTCGAGTAACACAGAGAATCATCATGTTTAAGAACGTGAGTTTTCATATTTTGAATTGAATATCATTCAGATTGAATTGTTTAAACAATCATTTCATTTATATTCTTTAAATTTCAACCTGAACTTTAAAACCTGGATTATTCTTATCGAATCTATTTCAAAATTTTCACGGTTCAAATTGTGAATAATCGAAGTGAACTATGTAATTCTTGAATATCATTCTTCAAATAATACAAGGAGTCTAGCACTCACCACAGCTCTGCCAAATTTTATATCCTTTTTTGTCTTTTTATTCCTTTTTTTTTTAATTTGAATAAAAACTTGCAGAAATCTGTAGACTTAACTATAAGTATTTAATTAACGATAATTTTATCAGGCAGTTTTACAGAGTGCACACTTGCTGATTCGAAATCAGCCTGTACTACATGGTATTTGAAAGACTCGTCTTATTACTCATTGATCACGAAACCACTGTTAAATAGGAGCAGATTAACATGACAAGCGCTCAACGGACGTTAACAAATGCTTGCATTTTATTTGCAGCGTCCAACGCGCGCTTCATAAAAACGCGCTTTAGCTTGTGTACACTTTGAAAACGCGCATTGAGTGCTTGTCAAGTGAACCTACTGTAACCTCTTTGTTACAACTCAAAATGCCCGAGAAAAGTCGTTTGTTTTCAGTCCTGGTTCTGATCTCTGAATTCACCAAATGGAAGGGACAAAAACCCAGGTCGATCAAACATTTCTTATATTTACACAAGTATTTCCCAATTTGAATCTTTAAAATATCTGGTACCAGAAAAATTGACATACAATATTTTGCAAAATAGAAATATACCTATTTAAGTGAATCCGAAATTTATAAATTTTCAAGAATAAAGAATGTAATTTTTCAAATTCATATATTACTTCCCTGAAGAGATAAGTCCTAGCTCTATGCTGAGCCAATCTTACTGCACCGAAGTTGATAAGAACTAAGGTCTGACAGCAAGGAGAGTAAAATACTTCGGCTTGTAAGCTGAGAATTGACAATGATGTTGGGCTGTCTTTTGACGGAAGACTCTCAATGTAATAATCAAACTTTCAAACACCAATTTATTTAGTGAAGAAAGAATACAAAAAATAACCCTTTTTGGAGGGTTTCACGAATATAATAGAGGAGAGGAATTATATAAATTTCGCTGCGATAATTATCGACATTCATTCAAAGAAACAGGAAAATAAATGATATGACAGTTTCACTGCACGAAGATACGCATTGGCGTACGCCCAGATTTTCATCAACTTTCTTGTTTCGTTGAATAAATTAAATTTGCAATGTACACTACTTTAATGGTTATATGTTCAATGTTCACTTCTGACTGATTTTTCGACAGGTTTTAATATTGGCTGTCGTCATTGGATGTGCTATTGCTACTCCTATACCGGATGCTAAGGCAACCCCCAAATCTAAGGCTGCGGCTAAACCTGAGTTGTTGGTCCCACTTGCAGCTCCATCTGTTGCTTATACAGCCAATGTTCCAGCTTCTTTTGCCTACAGCTCATATGTTTCTCCATACGCTGCTACTTACCCTGCATACTCACCTTATGATGCATATTCTGCCCCTCTCATATATGTTTGAGACCTAACTCCTTTCTATCTTAAATGTGTAAATAAACTTTGATGAACCTATCGATTTTCATTAATCTTAAGAAAAATTATACATATTTCGAGAAGTGGATAGGTACTAGAAGGTATTTATTGGAATTGGTTTAAAAGCGAGGAAGAAATTTGAAGCATCCTTTGCATTATAAGTTGAGAAGGCAAGTTTGAATAGGCAATTATGAAAATACTTCTTGGTGAGTTCTTCAAAATTATGAATACAATGAATTAATGCTGTCCATAATATACTGCTGTAGAGATTGAATCTCTTTTGTTTGAGAATATCTACTGAAATTTAAACATTCGAAACTAAACGTCATGATCTATGCAGAAAAGTGCATGACATTCCTAAGTAGAGGAAAAGCAAATTGGGTCTAGTTGAAGATGCTTCTAAAGTGGCATCATTCAACTTCTCACGGTCGTAAATGATAAAACTTGTTAAAATATAATTTTTTGTGAAGTTTGTGTATGTTTCAATTGACCCCAACCACTGTTTCAACCGCTCTTGGTATGGTGATGACAATGCTATAGCCAATGAAGGCAGAATTGTTTCAACTTCAACTGTACCTACTCAGTCTACCCAAATTATTATTTTGATGAAAGAAATATGATGCTCATATCTCTTATATTTATGATTATAAATTCTTTGAAAAAACAAAATATTGAGAACGATCCATCGTCAAATTTGAGATTTTATAACGTTAACGAAAAAGCACACATAAATGTTGCCAGCGGATATCTGATCTGTGGATGGAAATACATATTTCTTACATTCAATACATACGCATTTTTACAGTTTTTTCATCACGTTTACAATTTGAAATCTTGCTGGATTATTGTGGGTCGTTTTGATTTTTTTTTCAGGAATGAGTGGATTTTAATTTCATTTTGAACATATGGCTTCGAATTACTGTTTGTTTTCAATGGGAGCGTTGTCTTTTGTTTTTCGTTATTGTCCTGGTCCGCTTAGGATCCTCTACAATTGAAACCAAATATTTAAGTCATTCTTTATGCAATATGTGCGAAATGATACTGGATTCATTATTTATACCTCAGGTGCCAAGTCAAAAAAAAAAACAGGTCGAGCTGAAAAGGAATTTGAAGTAAAAGAAATCAGTTTTTAACCTCCTGGCCCTTATGATATCTTCGGGAGGAAGAAAACTATTATTCTAACTATAAAACTCATTGAACGGAAGAATTTTTCTTGTACAAAGTTGAAGAGCATCAAATTTCATATATCACTTTCCACAAAAAATCGTTTCTTCGTCATAAATTGAAAATTCAGAACGTCCATATTCCAATAAATTTTTTTTGAATTTTTCATAGTTCTGATTATATGATCGAAATTTTGCACATTGCTTGAATTTTCATTTATAATATGAACTTCAGAGTAATAAACATTTTTAGATAGAGAAAACATGTGTCATTTTCAGTAAGCAAATTTTGTCCCCAACATGAACTATCAAATTTGACATGAAGCGCGCGGAAGTGAAAACATATCAGTGATACAATATTTCACTCAATTCGCGAATTTCTCCACAAAGAGCGCACTTTTTATGTCCCATAGTGAATCAACGTTTCATATTAACTCGAAATATATTCAAATAAATACCTAAATATATCAGAAATTCAGAAAACAAACTTCAAGCGCACCAAATGAAGTGAAACAACCGATGACACTAGGAGAGCAAACCTAGGATTTCAGCAGGTACATACAGATATAATACATAATAAATATTCTGCGCACTATAAATTCGACAAATTATTATGATAAAAATATCGGATTCCAAATAATCAAATTTGCATATTCAATCGGGAATCGCTCAAATAAATATATTTCATTCAATATAATATACATGCATTCATAACGATATAGTAAAATTGTGGATTTGAAAATATATCACAATCCAACAATGTAATCTAAACATGTTGGAGACATGTAAAAATTGCTTATACTCCCTCTATCTATGTTTATTACTCTATGATATGAACATACAAAATCTCAAATCTATGAGTTGAGTGGTAACGAAAATATTAGGCAATTTTTTTAAACATTTTCTTCAATTTTCTATTTCGATTTTGTTGTTACGATACCAACACGTAATGTTTTTCTAATCTTGATATGGTTATTTAATGTACCGGGTTTTTCACCATAATTTGACCCCCCCTTCAACTTTTTTACTAGAAGAGGTACAAAAAAATGTTTTCCACAAAAGTTTCACGAAATCGACTAGTGTTATTTAAAATGATTCCACAAAACGAAATATATACACAGTGGGCAACTTATTGATTGCAACTTCATTTTTTCAAATGGAACACCCTGTATATTTTTCTATATTTGACTAGCTCTTTTTCCCCTGATTTCGAATATATAGTATATGTTTGGTCTATCTCTCTTATTCTGAGTACCACAGAGTTTCAAATTCTAAGAACCACCTGGCAAAAGTAATCAATTTTCAAGTGGAAGGCTGCGATAACTCAAAATACCCTTTTTGAGTGATCTCGTTGGCAACGATATGACATACTTTTTTCACTATAAATTGGAATTGGATGCAACTCCATATATTCTCTCCTTGTAGCTTTCTTATTTTATTTTCTCCACATAACGCGAAAATATTTCAAATTTTTCCGCTTCTGTCTAGTGCATATTCGATGAATAGTTTTATTCAATGAAAAACGTATGTTCGTAGCCAACGAGATAATTCAAAAAAGGGCATTTTGAATATCGCAGCCTTCCAATTGAAAACAATTACTCAGCTTGTCAGGTGGTTCTTAGAATTTGAAACTCTGTGGTACTCAGAATAAGAGAGATAGACCAAACATATGTTATAAATTCGACATCAGGGGAAAAAGAGCTAGTCAAATATAGAAAAATATACAGGGTGTTGCCTTGAAAAAATGAAGTTGCTATCAATATGTTGCCCACTCTGTACATATTTTGTTTTGTGAAATCATTTCAAAAAACACTTGTCGATTTCGTGAAACTTTTGTAGTAAACATTTTTTTTGTACCTCTTCTAGTAACAAAGTTAAAGGGGGTGTCAAATTATGGTGAAAAACCCGCTAGATAGGAAGATTATCAACTTGATCGGATCTGTAGTGTAAATATTATGGGTAGGTAGGTATTTGTTATACAATTAATATTCTTCTTAGATTTTTTGGGGTTTTGATGATGCCATAAACTTGAAAGCGTGGAGCTTAGAATTAATGTTTAATGTATTTACACTTGTTTTTAATCCTGCTTTCTTGTTATCAATTGATTAGACATGAATTAAATTTCTGAAGCCATTTATTTCCTTCAATAATTGTAATCGGACATATGTTCTCATAATGTTTTTTTGTTGAAATTAAATGACCTTCCATATGGCATACCTTGTCAGTGAGCTAATAAAGCAACCTCTATACGCAATAACTCAAGTTTATTTTATCTGTAATTATAGAAATATTCAACATTTAGTATAATTTTTCCAATATTTGTCACATATTTTCCATGGTTCTCATGATGTGATCAGCTGGAAATTCTGTTTAATATTGTTATTTTCTATCAAAACCCAAAATCTCAACTGCGCAGATTTTGCGGTCACGGAAATATTGAGTGAAATTTTTAGATATTTCAATTTACCTACTATGATTTGATTTCGAGATAAACATGGAATTTCGCATTAAGTTGGCTCTAAATTGTCATTACACATTCAAATTTTCATTGTGATCGAAGTTGCAGTTTTGAAATTAACACAACATTTGAACGACCATATTTTCTGAACCGTTGTCAGATTCTAGATTCTATCTATTAACGAATTGAATTCAATATCCGAGCCTACTCTGAAATTTCAGATTTATAGGTCTTTTCATTCGAAAGTTATCGTGCATATGGACAGCATTTAAATTGAGGACGGATTTGCTATTTTATGTGATTCAAACCTTTTCTTCGTGACTATACCCTCAAAATTTGGCAAATTTCGGCTCATTAGGGCGAAATAATAGAGCGAACAGTTCGAAAAACGAACGCTCAAAAAAGATAATATCTTTATTACTCTTATTATTAATGATCTTAGTTTGATTTGGGTATAATAATTAAGTACTTCTTGAGCTGGTCAAATCCAATTCGAAGAATTTCGGGAGAATATTAGTATGCGCAACGCATAAATTCCTATGAATACTCCAAGAGGTCATCGGATTAGGTATCTACGTGAGGGACAATATTCAAACGTGTCAATATCAAACTTTATCGATTTGATACAATTTTTGGATATCAAATCCCTTCTCAGCAGTTCCTCCAAGAGCTATATATTACGAAATTATCAAGACATCATCATCAGTTTTGTCATATACTCAAAACACAAAGATGTTCAAAATTGTGAGTACTTACGTTCCTCTACATCATTTTTCACAACAATTTCTTCTTTCATTTGACATTAATCGTACAATTGAGCGTTAAAAAAAGGGACAGATAGGCCTAGTAATATAAAAAGACTGATTATAATAATAGGCTTCAAATATGTTTGTTCCATTGTTTTGTTAGCTGTTTTTTAACTCTCATTTTCCGAACACAGTGCTATGTAATTTTGTCACAACGCCTAATTTTTAGAATTTTGAACAAGCGATTGTCTCAAACAATAAGGTTCGACTTGAGTGAATTATTGCTCATTTTCAATTCTGTCCATTAGACCAGAAATTCTTACAAAATTTTATGTTGATAGCACCACAAGAACCATAGAAAATTTGCCCAGAGTAGGTTGAATTTTTTTTATTTTTATATCTTTTTTATTTTTCAGGTTCTCTTCATTGCATTTTTGGGGTGTACATTAGGAAGCCCGGTACCAGAAGCTGATGCGAAGGCGCAGCCAATACCCGCGGCTAAACCTCATTTTGTGGAGAGTGTGGTTCTTCCAGCTGTAGCCTATTCCGATGATTACACCGGACATGTGGACTATATTCCATCTTATTTCGATACTCATGTTGATTCTCACATAGTGTACGAGCACTATCCTCACACTGTTTATTCTGAACCCATAATTTTTTTCAAGTGACTTCTATCAAATAAATAAATATTCTTGCGAATTTTTTGATTTTATTGGGATATTCTTCTGGTGAAATATGGAGTCGATTAGAAATATAAGAAAAAAAACTAAAGACATCATGGAAGTATCAAGTTGCCGATTTTAACAAACCATCAGAACCATTGCGTCTCTGATTATTATGATTCATTATTTCCTTCCTCGGAAGTAATGAATATGCAATATATAGTAGAAATTGTTACATTTCTTCCAAAAAACACGTAATCTAGTCGATATGTTTTTCTCCGATTGACAGCAAATATTAATTTTGTAAACACATATCAATCAGCAAAGTATAACTTTTCCTGTCTAGGCAGTACAGTGAAGACTTTCCCGCCTAGGTAGCAAAATGATTGTTATTAATGTCAAATTAAAATTATTATGGAAATTTACATTTCCATGGCAATCAACCATTCCAACAATTGTGATTTTATCAAATTCTGTTTAAATTCACCACCACAAGACAAATAAGGTTGTGGGTAATCAAATATTATATCAAATATTATATTATGAAAAAGATGGCGCAAAAGATTCACTTTATTAGAAGAATCAGTAACAAAATTGATATGAAAGCTAGAGTGTTATTGTTCAGATCCATTGTGTTGCCCCATCTAGATTTCTGTACATCCCTTTTCTTCAATTTGTCATCCAGTTGCATAGATAAAATGCAGAAAATTGTAAATAGGGGCATGAGAGTGGTTTTAAAATGTGGCAGAAGAACCCCAATAAGATTGATGTTAAAGGCTATCAATTTGATGAGTGTTAGACAGAGACTTTTCTTCAGAACTTTGGATTTAATTCATAAAATTAGAAATAACATGCAACCAAATTATTTATCTCAGAAGTTAACATATGTTCATGAAATTCACGATCACAATACAAGATCCAGAGATAATTTTTTTCTTGATACTTACCGTACAGACAGATGACAGGATCCACTCTGGCGAGGGGTCTGGTTTGTTACAATGAGCTACCCCATACGATTAAAGATTCAGTTAATTATAGGACTTTCAGGAGAATGTTAATTGCACGTATACGGAAATATTACTGATTTGAATTATTTTTATTTCTTTTTTCTGTTGTAACTAGTGTTTTTCACTAAATAAAGAGTTATTATTATTATTTTTGCAACATATATTATTATAAACCATCGGAAAAAAAATTGAATGTTCAACTCGGCAGTAAAGTAGATTTGACTGCCTTAGCTAAATTTCGCTGCCTAGTAAAATAAATAACTATTATTGAAAAATGAGAAAATAACTGCAGTGAAGTCAGGGGCTTCACACATTCCTATACTTCTCGTGGTGTTTTGTTCAATCAACTCAGTTGAGCTAGGAAGTAAAAGACAGACTAATGGGATGAATGAGAATAAAATTTCGCCGCACTTATTCTCAAAGTTTCACGATTCAATAAGATATACAAGGTGCCTTTCTTCAAAAATGCCAAACTTCAAGGGGAAATCATACAAGTTATTACACACAAAAAATGTCACATAACACATGGTCGAAATATTGCTGTTAGTTATTCTTCAATTTAACATGTCCTGATTCCACATAATTTTTCCATAAAATCAATTATACTCCAGTTAACCTTAAAGCCTCATCAAATTTGAGCATATATCTGGAAAAGGCTTCAAAAAGGAACAAAGGTACCCATATCAATTGTATAGCCGACGATACAGATTGAATCCCTCTTCATTGCAGAGAATCTTGCTGGGTGTTATTCAAGAATGCTAGTAGTATATTCTTCAATGTTTATTAATCTTCCAATGTGAATAGCGAAATGATAAACGTATATTTTAAATAAAATATTGTATGTGCAAAACAGCTAATAAGCAGTCACGTTTTCGGTCTAGTCATTTTACTCATATAAGTGAAGACAATAAATACAAGTACCCCTACAAAATATAGGGTGCCATTCAAGAATGATGTTATTACATTCTTTTGCCTTTAATATTTCAGTAAAATGGCGAAATAATAAATGAATACCTAATCAAAATTAAACATTGTATGAACGAAACAGATAAGCAGATACATCTTTCGCCTAGTCATGTAACGCACAAGACGATAATTACTCTTAAAAATTGAAAAACCTTAGCGATCAATGAATAATAAATAGACTTTTCAGCTCCAAAGTAATGAAAAATTAGTCAAATATGTTCCCTGGTTCAAAAGTTATGACAAATTTACGTTTGTAGTTGTTATCCTTATGTTTACTTTGAACACCCTCTAACTTGGGATCAGTGCCTTCTGATTAGTTTTTTCTATTGAGAGCATGAAGGTCTTCGAAAAACAAGTGCACTAATATATTTGACATTAACCAGGAACCATCTTTCACACATTCAGGTGCCTAGTCCCTTATCGAAGGATGTTTTGTCGATTTCGTCAAAAAAGTCCTGAATTCTTTAAAAATACGACACTCTCTAGTAAAATACGCGGAGTTGCATTTAGTATTTTTTTGTATTTTCATAACTAGATGAGAGTGCCTATTCCATTTCAATAAAATTGGCGCTCTCCATTTTTTTTTACGACGAAGAGAGGTATTTCCACTGAGAAAACATTTTTTTGTCAAATAGTATGTCTTGATTTTTTAATTGACTTTGCACCCATATTATTTGACGCCCTGACAAAATCTTAGGTATGCCGGACCTGGTGGAGGTCCTGTATGAAATAATCGATCTCATTGCATATATCATGAGAATAAAATCATGATTTTTCTTGCACATTTTCGGAACCCCTTGTCTGATATGCCCATACCAACTTATGCTGAGAATTTTATGTTCGTAGGTTTATCGTATCATGTTCATAGAGTTATCGTCTATCGGACCGGACAGACAGAATAAATTTTGACCACCAATTTGTCATAAGGGAGTCTCAAAATTTGGAAAACACAAATATCGTTCCTTCAGTTCAAAAGTTGAATGGTTTAAAACATAGGATCATAGGAATTTTTTTCTTGAAAGCACCCTAAGCATTCGAAAGAATTAGCATTCTAATCGAAAGCTCTCTCTATTTGATATCCGTATAGTAAGAAAAGTGTTTTTATATAGTGAGTAATATAAATTTGTGTGATTAAAAGCTGCCTTGAAATTTCATAGTTACTTGCAAAAGATCAATTCGGTTGGATCTAGAATGTGTGGATATCAGAATTCAAAACCATAGAAAGAACAAAGAAGAATGTTAAAAAAAAATGAGAAAACCACTGACGTGAATCCTTCTTTTGAGCGCTTGTTCATTCATGAGTCAATCGCATATGGATACCTACCTATATGTGGTCGCCAAAGGCGCAATTGACTCATAAACAAAAAAAACGTCCAAAAGTTCTTAAATGCAGGTCAGTGCTTTCTTTTTTCAATGTTTTTCCTTATTATAACAGGATAATACATTTCATAGGAAAATCTCATAAGTTATCTTATAAAATAGTATGCTAAACACAGTAACGTGAGAACATTGAAGAGTTCAGCGACTTGAATTGAAGTTATTAGTAACGGGTTTTTCTTCGTTCAAGGAAACAAAAATGTTTACCCTTCAAGATTATGATGCTCAAAAAATGAACTAACATCTTTTTCAAATAATGCAATACATTGATAATGAAGGTAGAGTTGAAGCTCCGATCTGAATACAAATGAAATATCTAACGTAATAGTCATTGACTATTAGTTAATAGGTACAATTCTACGATATAAACTATTTAAAGGTAAGTGTAAGTGATATGAAACCATCAGTTCTTCAAGTTAAGTACCAACGTTCGAATCAAAATGATGAAATACGTAAGTGCACTAGTGCATATTCACTGATTGAAATATCAATGAATTGACATAATTCTTGATTGTCTCGGTCTCTACTTGACAAAAATTCATCTTAATATGATTAAAAAATAAAACACCTTATTTCCGCTTATATTATATCAGCGGATATGGAGTCTTTTACTCTCTAATCGAATTAACATAAATTTTCATTCAATGTTTTTGTTTTCATATTTTTATTTCTTTTGCAGTTCGCTCTCTTCTTCATCATCGGATGTGCCCTGGCTATTCCAGAAGCTAAGCCAGTACCAGAAGCAAAAGCTGAAGCAAAACCTAGTGTTTTTGCACCAATTGTTTCACCGGCAGTTGCTTATACTGCAGCGTACTCCGCTCCATTGGCTTATAGCGCTTACTCTCCTTATGTTGCCCCATATGCTGCTGCCTACACCGCTTATTCTCCATACGCTGCCTATTCTGCACCCCTTGTTGTTGTTTAGTTTTACAAATCAATTTACCTGTGTGAAATAAAAAAAAATTCAATTCTTACATTGACTATTTTTTCTTGTTAAGGGACATTTAATTTATCCGAGTAGAATGAAATCTTCAGGTTCAAAAATATTAAAATTATCATTTATTACGTTACGACTAAACCTCAGAAAAACATAGCTATTATGAAAGAGTCAGAAATGGTTTGCCTATGGATGAAAGGTTTCGAAGAAATACTTTTTTCTTTGAGGTGACGTTTTGAATTTTAGCAAGTTCATCATACGATAACGAATATTTGTTCCAACCGCATAACATTAGTTATCGACTTGTTCAGCGCTGAAATTAATTTAACTTATTTTCAACCGTATTGTACTTCACTTTATTTATTTACAAATATAAACAACTAATATGAAAACATTTCATATTGAATTTTTTTGTACTAACCTAATAAAAATAATGTTGAACAAATAGTTTTGGTTTTGAAGATTCGATTCTAATATCACTATTTGTCTTTATAAAAAAGATTCATTCATTCGAGTGAAATGGAATCGTAAGGATTATGTGATATCCTAAAAGTATCATTCATTACAACTGAAACTTGAAAAAACAGTGTTATAATTATACAGAGTTCACAGAGGAATCTGAAAAAAATAGGGAATGGTTTGTTTATGGATTAGAGCTATCGAAGAATAGTTATTTGTTTTACTAGGCAGTAAAGTATTAGATTGACTGCCGCGGCTGATAGTTCGCTACGCTCAGCTAGGAATTCAGACAAATAGTTAATCTACTTTGCTGTCGAGTTGAACGTATAATATTTTCTTCGAATGATTATAATGATCAATGTAGAATATTGTATTTGCAAATTATTACAATTCCCACAATCTTTTTATTTTTCCTATAGTGATAAATTGAAAGGAAATTTGACAGAAAAATTTTTGGAATGATTGGTTGCTATTGATATGTATGTCCATAATTATTATAATTTGACAATTCATGAAATATCTGACAGTTTCTTGGAAAAATATCGAATGAATAAATATAACGGATAGTGATAGCGACTTAGAAGTACTTCCTCCTCCAGAAATAAGGGAGGTGGAAAAGAAATGTAGGTTAAACGATATTTCGAAATTTTACTCCCATTGAGAATAATCATTTTGATGCCTAGGCAGGAAAAGTAATAAATTGCTGGCTGATATGTCTGCAAAATTAATATTTGCGCTCAATCGGAGAAAAAACTATTTTCTTCAAGACGATGTTTCAAATTTTCCTAAGTTCATTGTCAGGGCTCTGAAATAATGGATGAACGTACTGCTCATTCACTGCTCATCAGTACTGGCTAATCAGGAACCATATTAACACTTAGATCTCAGCTTTAGAGAACATCACGCCATGAATTTTCCATTGCTTTATAGAAGGGTTATGGCATCGGTACTATACAATCACGAAATCGTAGAGCAAAAATCATGTCAACTGCTACCTAATCAAGAATAAATTCAAACAAGAGACATATAAAACGTTGCTCCAAGGAAGCCTTTACGGCTTTTTTCACAATCTGCTCGTTGGCAAGATATTTGGGCAAGAGATTATCAAGACTGATGCTGATTGACGGAAAAGAGAACAGTGCTCTTCATTGAAGAAAATGAAACATTATGAACAAATTTTGTCAAGTCCAACTACAACAATGTGATGAAAGTTTGATTTTCCCTATTGGTTTTGGGCTATGATTATTCTCGTTCTGCTGGATACGTATGTTGAAAAGAGGGTTACTTGTGAGCGCTACTCACTTATGCCTCTTTACATGTACTGTCTCGTGAATCGGTCTATAATCGAATATTGTCTATACTCCTGTGATGAACATATATTTTGTTATGACGTTATTTCATCTTTTAAATAGCTATTGTTGAGTAAAACTTGAAATAAAGAAGATTGTCTTTATTGTCTATCATTATAACTGATTATATATCCAAAAAATTGAATTTTGATACTCATTTTCGCTCTGAAGAAAAGAGACTCATGATGGACACGTTTTTTTGTTTTGAATTTAATTTCTATATTGTTTCAAAAATATTCACTGTTTGATCGTCCATTCTTCTAATTAAGATTTCATGAAGCGTATTAGGTACAACAGTCATGCAGTAGATGCAGGGCAGGCGCAAGTAATTTTGGTGCCTGAAGCAAATAATTTTCCGTCGCCCCTATTGAACAAGGATCAATAACAACATGACCCCCCACATAACCCCCCGCTGATCTTGCAACCATGTGTAAAAAAAAATAAATTTTAGTGAATGAAGAATATTGAAATGTTTCAATATTTAATATTACACCAAGACCTATCACAAGATTCAAAGGGCAATAGGGCATGCAAAGTTTCAGTTTTGCTTCGAAAACTAATTGGCATTAAAAACATGTGATTCGCTGTAAAAATTTGGGATTTAACTAGTTTTGAATGCAAAATTGTAGGAATTTTCCATTAGTTGAATGTGTCAACATCGGATTTTGAATAATTCGAAATCGAAAGTAGTGTTGTTTTCGTCTTTGTCAAATACATAATGATTTTATCCCTCTTTTGATGAGGGGAAATCGGCTGTTCTGCAGTTATTCCCGAGAAATCAAAACTTCGTTACTAGGGTAGGTACATACAAGACTTTGAAGAAATGGAATCAAGGAAAAGGCAGATAAATTAATGGAAAGTATTGTTGATGCTTATTTCGTTCTACGAATAAAATACAATTTTTTGGATTATTTCATTCATTTCAATGAATATTTAGTCATTCTCACTTACCGTTTGCTAAATGATAAGTGCTTCACTTACTTTTTTGTTTTTCTTAGCAACGAGTGAAAATTATCTACAGATCTAGCAATAAACGCGGTAACTAACAAAAGTCGTTCTATCATGGAAAAAGGATTATTATTATTTGACGTTGCCATTTTTTAATCGTAATAATCAACTCAGAAATAACCAAGCACTTATTGAAAATGCTACGGAGAAAAAAATGAACATATTCTATAGGAAACTATCGATAGTTTTTTTTTAAAAATCTCTTCATCGCTTAGATGTAGAGGTTCAACTTATAAATATTAATGTATTGTAAGTGGTGTTCAGTGTTCAGAATTGATTTTGTCCATATCTTATAGTGATGGAGATATAGCTGGTTCTTGAAATTATAATAGAGTGGACTGTATGAACTTTTATTCTTTCATAACACAGAACGATTGCACGAGTACAGAAATATTTAATGTCAAATGACAGAACCTTTTTTTATTTTTTATTAAACAAAAACAAAACAATGTAATGGAATACTTCATAGAATAAGAAAGGGTTGATATAAGGAATGCAAAATTCAGTTTTTGATTCCAATATTCTGGATTACATGTAGTCTTTACTCTCGTTTATATTTTTTGAAAATATGAAAATTATTGATCACTTTCTTGTTGTTCTTTTCAATAACGGTCCATCCTAGAATTTCAGAGCGGAATAGCTTTCTGAAGTTCCTGAATTCACGTCAGTGCTTTCCTCATTTTTTAAATAATTTTTCAAATGATAACATATCAACAACTTACATAGGTAATTATTTCAGTACTTCTCATTAGTTATCTCATAAGATGGTGGAAAGTGAGTAGGTACTGAGTATGCTTACCATAGGTACGTGAGAACATTGAAGAATTCATCGACTTGACCTGAAATAATTGGTATTGGGTTTCTTTCTTTTTTCAAGGAAACAAGAATGTTTACCCTTCATGATTATGATGCTCCAAAAATGAAATAACTAACACCTTTTTCGAATATTGCAATGCATTGATAATTGAGGTAGAGTTGAAGCTCCGTTCTGAATACAAATAAAATATTCGTAATTGCCATTGGCTCTTAGTTAATAGAATTCGTTCGATATAAACTATTTAAAGGTGAGTGTAAATGATGTAAAATCATCAGTTCATCAAGTTTAGAACCAACGATCGTATCAAAATGATGAAATACGTAAGTGCACTAATGCATATTCACTCATTAAACTATCAATGAATTAAAATAAATTTTCATTCAATAGTTCTTTTTTATATTTTATTTCATTTTGCAGTTCGCTCTCTTCTTCATCATCGGATGTGCCCTGGCTATTCCAGAAGCTAAGCCAGTGCCAGAAGCGAAAGCTGAGGCAAAACCTAGTGTTTTTGCACCAATTGTTTCACCGGCAGTTGCTTATACTGCAGCGTACTCCGCTCCATTGGCTTATAGCGCTTACTCTCCTTATGTTGCCCCATATGCTGCTGCCTATACTGCTTATTCACCATATGTTACTTATTCTGAACCCCTTGTTATTGTTTAGATTTAAAAATAGATGTACCTATATCAAATAATAAAAGATTCAATTCTTATATTGTCTATTTCTTTTTTCGTGAAAGATTTAGATTTATGCGAATATAATGAAAACGTCAGGTTCAAGTTGTATATCAATATATGAATTATCATTCATAACGATTGAAATTCAAAAAACACAACTAGAATTATACCGATTTTACGTTCCGAAAAAAATCAGAAATTGTTTGCTTATGGTAGGTATCGAAGAAAAACTATTTTTTTTAGGAGAACTTACGAATTTCACCAAGTTTATCATCAAAGCCTTACATTAATGATTCTTGTTTACACCAAATAACCTATAACATTCTTATTTACTCACTGAATATTTAGTTGTTAAGTGCTGAAATTAATTTTACTTATTTTCAACAGACTCTTATTACAAAATTTATGGAAACATTTCATATTTAATCAATGAGGGAATGTCTTTCTCACAACATAAAGAAAAATTAAATGTTGAACGAATGGTTTTGACTTTAATAATTCCGATAATGTAAGCAATTTACAGTTTAGTACTTCGGATACTTTGGTGATGCGAATCAGGTTAGGTCATGTCCAATAATCCGTGAATATCTCTAGAAACGAACTGTTTGCAGGACTATAAATCTTTCTCTGTGACAAAAAATCAATGGGTTAAATATTAACAGATCCACATTTAGTAGGCCACTTAAACACATGCAAACAACATTATTGAAATTTTAGCCTTATGTGAGGGGGTTGAACATTTTTTTTAACATTTTCTGAAATTTTCAAAAATTTTAAAGTTGACGTTACCGCGAGGTGCCAGCTAGGAGAGAATTTTCTTCCCCGACAGATAATTAAGCATTATTTAAATATTTTCTAGCTGTGTGGGAAATATGCTAGTCAAAAAAACACCCCTACTCTGACCAAATTTAGATGTCTTCTGACAGATACTTGCAACCCTCAAAATGAGGTAGCAATATGTAAATAAGAACATATCAAAATTGTGGCCTTGTGAGTTATACAGGGTGTCCCGTAAAGACCACGTCAAACCGAGGGAGAATATAAATCAAAGGATAACCCACCTGCTATGACAAAATTCCCATTATAAAAGTTTTACCGTTTTCGAGATATTTTTTTGTTGTTGAAAATAATGAATTTTTGCACCTATCAATAGTTCTGTCCTTACGGTTGGTACAATTTTACACCTTTCTGGTTAATTTTTTCAGTAAAATATTGCTGAAGAATGATTTCAACGTTCACATCAAAAACATACTCCGAACATTTTAAAGGGGGGCTGTGAAAAATATTTTTATTGAAAATTTTGGTAGTGGATTATTTTGTTCATGAAGTTTAGCCCATCGTAGTGGAAAAAAAATGTACCGAGCTACTGCTGCACATTACACCAATAAATTGCCTATTTTATAGTGATTTCAAAAAGGTATCACACAAGTCATTTGTTATTCAAAGAAAAAAGATATGGCTGTTTTTATTCACATGGGTACGTTTCTGACTATAATTTGACGGTTATTATTTAGGGTAGGTACTAATATTTTTAATGAAATGAAAAGCATTTACACTCATCAGAGAACATGTTCAAAACGGCGACCTCCTACGCGTATACAGGCTCTGCATCGATTGGGAAAGGACCTTTTCACTGTCCTCAAATTGATGTCGGATATTTCCGCTGCAGCAATTCGGATGCGTTCTCTTAATTCTGCTTCATGACGTATGGGTGTTGCGTATACTTTTTCTTTTAGGCAGCCCCAAAAAAAAAGTCCAGAGGATTTAGGTCAGGTGAACGAGGATGCCACAAAATTTCACCTCCTCTTCCAATCCACCGGTGGGGATAAGTTCGATTCAAATGTGCGGTAACTTCGCGTCAGTAATGTGCTGGGCATCCATCATGTGGAAACCACAAACTACGTCGTAGCGCCAGTGGCACATCTTCCTATAAAATGGGCAGCTGGTCGGTTAAAAACTCCAAATAATTATTTGCGTTCAGTGATGGCGGCAGTTCGATAGGGCCCAAAATTGACCTTGAATCGAAATTGTGATCTATCTTCTCTCATCTTGTGTGGATTTATAATATTCCAGCTATGCAAATTGTGGATATTCATGTACCCATCCTTGGTACAGGACGACTCGTCGCTCCAAATGATCTTATCAAAAAAATCTGGATCTGCATGATGCTTTCGCAACATTTGCCGTCAAAATTGAATTCGCGTTGGATAATCCCTGGGTAGCAAACTTTGAACTCGTTGGACGTGAAAGAGGTGATAATTGTCCGGTGCAAGATTCGACTGGCAGTTGATTTGGGTATACCTGTAAGGCGTTCTATCATTCGAGTAGAAATTGATGGATCTTCTTCGACTGCATCCAAAACGATGTCATCATCCACCGTTGCGGGCCGACCATTACTGATACGACGCCCAGGAACTCTGCCTTCGGCAATAGCGTTGTGTGTACGGATAAACACTTCATAGTTGGGATGTCGGCGATTGGGGTGCCGTTCTGAATACATCCTTGCCGCAGCTCGAGCATTAAGTCGCACTTCTCCGTAAATTAAATGCATGTCAGCGTATTCCCGCGACGTATACGGAACGTTTGCTTCCGCCATTTTGCAGAATAACGTCAAAATCAATTAACAGATCAGAGTCCACAGAGCGCCAAAGAATGACAGACCACAGACCCACAGCTGTACTGCATCTGTTGAGTTCTCTGGCTAAGCCAGGTGGATGAATACGCGAGATGGCAAGTACTTCACTAGGTCCGAAGATTTCTTAACAGAATTGACAAACTTGATTTAGTCGGAAACGTACCCATTTGGATAAAAACAGCCATATCTTTTTTCTTTGAATAACAAATGACTTGTGTGATACCTTTTTGAAATCACTATAAAATAGACAATTTATTGGTGTAATGTGCAGCAGTAGCTCGGTACAATTTTTTTCCACTACGATGGGCTAAACTTCATGAACAAAATAAACCACTACCAAAATTTTCAATAAAAATATTTCTCACAGCTCCCCTTTAAAATGTTCGGAGAATGTTTTTAATGTAAACGTTAAAATCATTCTTCAGCAATATTTTACTGAAAAAATTAACCAAAAAGGTGTAAACCGTGAAGACAAAACTATTGAAAGGGGCAAAAATCATTATTTTCAAAAAATAAATAAATATCTCGATAACAGTAAGAGGAATTTTGTCATAGCAGGTGGGTTATCCTTCGATCTACATTCTCCCTTGGTTTGACGTGGTCTTTACGAGACACCCTGTATATAGGGTTGAAAAAATATTTCATTTATAATTTCAAAAATATAAATTTTGATGATGTAATCGGAAGATGCTCGCCAGAACCGTATTTTCTAAATAGATCGATAATAAAGTATCATTCAAACACTTTCTAGCTTTGTGGGAAAGAACCGCTAGCTTTTAATCTCTAGCTCAGATAATGAGATCTGATTCCAACTACCACTGCAACCTACGTCATACAAATGAGATTTCCTCAATCTTATAAGATAGTAGAGAGTGAGTGCTGAGTACGCCTAGCACAGGTACGTGAGAAAATTGACTTAATCACCTTCGACTTGACCTGAAATAATTGGTATTGGGTTTCTTGTTTTTCAAGGAAACAAGAATGTTTACCCTTCATGATTATGATGCTCCAAAAATGAACTAACAACTTCTTCGAATATTCCAATGCATTGATAATTGAGGTAGAGTTGAAGCTCCGTTCTGAATACAAATAAAATATTCGTAATTGCCATTGGCTCTTAGTTAATAGAATTCGTTCGATATAAACTATTTAAAGGAAGTGTGAATGAATTGGAATCATCAGTTCTTCAAGTTTAGAACCAACGATCGTATCAAAATGATGAAATACGTAAGTGCATTAGTGCATATTCACTCGTTGAAATATCAAAGAATAAATTCAATGGTTGTTTTTCATATTTTTATTTCATTTTGCAGCTCGCTCTCTTCTTCATCATCGGATGTGCCCTGGCTATTCCAGAAGCTAAGCCAGTGCCAGAAGCGAAAGCTGAGGCAAAACCTAGTGTTTTTGCACCAATTGTTTCACCGGCAGTTGCTTATACTGCAGCGTACTCCGCTCCATTGGCTTATAGCGCTTACTCTCCTTATGTTGCCCCATATGCTGCTGCCTATACAGCTTATTCACCATATGTTACTTATTCTGAACCCCTTGTTATTGTTTAGTTTTAAAAATAGATTTACCTATATCAAATAATAAAAGATTCAAGTCTTATATTGTCCATTTCTTTTTTTCGTGAAAGATTTATATTTATGCGAATAAAATGAAAACGTCAGGATCAAGTTGTATATAAACATATAAATAATCATTTATAACGACTGAAACTCGAATAAACATAATTATAATTATAACGATTACGTATTTCACCAAGTTCATCAGAGCTCTACGATAATGAATGAAATTTTCTTGTTTTCAACAGTCTTTTGCCCTCACTCCAATTACAAAATACATAGGATTTTTCATATTAATGAGAGAAATATTTTTCTCAAAACATAAAGAAAAATTAAAAGTTGAACAAATGGTTTTGGATTTAATTATTTCGATAATGTAAGCAATCTACAGTTTAGTACTTCGAATACTTTGTTGATGCAAATCAGGTTAGGTCATGTCCAATATCCTTGAATATCTCTATTTGAACGAACTGTTTGCAGGATTATAAATTTTTCTCTGTGACAAAAAATCAATGGGTTGAATATTAACAGATCCACGTTTAGTAGGTCACTTAAGCACATGCGAACAACAACATTAAAGTTTTAGTATATTTAATAATATTTAATATAAATTAATAATAATAATAATATTTAATTTATAATTTCGAAAATATAAAATTGATGACGTGATCGAAAGATGCTCTTCAGAACAGTATTTTCTAAATAGACCGATAATAAAGTATTATCCAAAAAATTTCTAGCCATTTTCATTTTCCAACTCTTTGGTCATTTTAGTCAAGTTTGGAAAAACGTTTTCGTGCCTCTTCCACCATTCTAAAATATATTCATAACTACGACCATCAACAGGTGTTTTGGTCAGGGATTTGTCCATTTCATAATGTAAAGCCATTCCATCTGCTCGATTTACAGAAGATTTCTTAAATAAACTTAAGAAATCGATGTCAAACTCACCTATTTTTCATTTGCAAATGATTATTTTGTCTGAGCGTGCACGAGCTTGCAAAAATATTCACCGTGCGACTCGTGCTTGTCAAGCTCAAGCAATAAATATCTCAAATCAAGTTCAAGTATGTGATTTTTCACGAGCTTAATTTTCAAGTTAAGTAGTTGGTTAAAATATCAAGCTACTTGACTTGATGAATCTCCATAACCCCAAATAACAAAGGCTTTGAAATATTTACTGCTTGACTTGATATCAAGCTCAAGTAATATCAAGGCTTTTACAATAATATTAAAAATAGGAATTGCAATTATTATTAATTCGTATTTTAAAGTAATATGCATTGTAATATTATTTTTATTCAGTGCACAAAATAAATGAAAAAATAATTGTCGGATGGTGTTTCTTGTGTGTTTTTTCATATTCCACTTCATAGAGGTACTGTTATATCACAATACATTAATTAGCCCGTCATTGCTAGGTGACGGTAAAAAAGAGGAAAGTCAATCGGCAGTCAGCTGCAATTATTAATAAAAGTGAAGACATAAACGATCACGTGAAAGGTGAACCGACATCCTAGTATTTCGAAGTATATTTTTGTTCAGTGAGGATGATAATTATCGATTAGTTAGTTGCCAGTGTTTAAGCCAATATTTCGTGTTTCTCACCAAAATAAATTTATTCGTTTGCATCTGTTTCCTATTCAATTACCCTAGACAACAAAAACAATCCTATATAAGTCAAGCAAAAAGCTGTTATTTTTATATTCCAAATTTGGATCTAATTCATTCGAGACCGACATTTTCAAAGAAAACATTATTCAGAGTTCTAATATTTCTACGTACAAAGACTCAAATAATCACCAACCTAATTTAATTTTCGCATTATTTTGATTGTTCGCCCACCCTGCGAGCGTCATTCGAAGCTTAAGCGCGAATCCTTTCAGGGGTAAAAACAAGTTCGCACGCGGTCACGTTGAAGCAAGACGTAGGTGAAAGGTTTCCAAACTGCGTCTTGACTACCTGGCTCGAACTATAATTTTTCCGCAATTATATTTCGCTTCATTTCTTTTTGAGGTATCTGTCTGGAAGTGATGGAAATCTGACTTGAACATAACGCATGCATTTCCACGTAAATATACACGTGAGGGCAACAGAATTTTCGGAAGGGTTAGAGAATTCCTGAAATTGTATTAAGCTTAGCTGTGCAATCACATCATGAACATTTTCTGGACTGAGCAGAACTATAAGGGACTCAATGAATCTCTTTGGAATAATCCCCTTTTTATTGGAATCTGTTTAGTAGTTATGTTCGACGTAGAAAGTTCGATATTCGTTTTTCAGTTTTCATTGCATGTTTATTGAATTTGGATTAATCTTAATCTTGTATATTTCCAAAATTTTTGTCAGCCACCCATGTGGAATAGAGTCGAAGGCCTTCTTATAGTCAAAATATGTCATGTCTGTGTTTTTTGAAGGCTTGGTTGCATATGATGGAATCTATTATCAGCAGTTCCTACGATCCTAGTGCGTTCTTGGAACATCCTTTCTGTTGTGCTATCATTATATTATTTGTCTCGCAATGTTTGTAAACATGATGTGATGATTTTATACAGGTTGTCCCGTAAAGACCTCGTCAAACCGAGGGAGAATGTAGATCAAAGGATAACCCAAATGCTATGACAAAATTCCCGTTATAAAAGTCTTACCGTTTTCGAGATATATATATTTTTTTTTTGAAAATAATAATAATGGCCGGTGTACCGCTGCACCTCGCATGTGAGGAATAATTTTCGTGGGGATGAATAATTATGCGAGTAATATTTTTGCACGTAAACAATTGCCACTGTTCACTAGTTAATGCAACATCGAAGATTTCTTAACAGAATTGACAGACTTTATTTTGTCAGAAACGTACCCATTTGGATAAAAACAGCCATATCTTTTTTCTTTGAATAACAAATGACTTGTGTGATACCTTTATGAAATCACTATGAAATCGACAATTTATTGGTGTAATGTGCAGCAGTAGCTCAGTACATTTGAAGAATCCGCTACCAAAATTTTCAATAAAAATATTTCTCACAGCCCCCCTTTGAAATGTTCGCGATTTTTTTTAATGTAAACGTTAAAATCATTCTTCAGCAATAATTTACTGAAAAAATGAACCAAAAAGGTGTAAAATTGTACCAACCGTAAGGACAAAACTATTGAAAGGGGTAAAAATTCAATATTTTCAAAAAAAAATATCTCGAAAACGGTAAGATTTTTATAATGGAAATTTTGTCATAGCAGGTGGGTTATCCTTTGATCTACATTCTCCCTCGGTTTGACGTGGTCTTTACGGTACAACCTGTATATTGTTGGTAGGAATTTCACGTTGAAGCAAGAAGTAGGTGAAAGGTTTCCAAAATGCGTCTTGACTACCTGGCTCGAACTATAATTTTTCCGCAATTATATTTCGCTTCCTTCTTAATTTCTTTTTTAGGTATCTGTCAGTTTGAGATTGGTCCCGAAATTGATCTGGAAGTGATGGAAATCTGACTTGAACATAACGCACGTGAGAGGGTGCAACAGAATTTTCGGAAGGGTTAGAAAATCCTTAAATAGTAGGGGAGACTGGAGAGGGTTGATACACGTTCAAATTATCCGCCTCGGTTCTTCAAAGAAGGCCTTATCACGTGCAGTGTGTCTCTATGAGTGTGAAAATAGTGTCTGATTCTAGCAACGATCGCGTCACGAACAAAGTGTGTTTTCTACATATTCGATGTAAGAATTTTCATAATAAACGTAAGGCTTTATCTCTTCATCAACAAAAACTAACGAAATTCATCACTTTATTCTTGATGCGCATTTCATTTAGAATATAGTACAGATCTTCAATCGAATATCATTATGTTCACGTCCTATATTTTCTAAATTAGTCTTCTAGGGACGTTTGATACAGTAAATCTCACCTCAAAAGAAAAGTTTTAAACAGAAATGCAAAAACAAAAATAATGTGTTTGATGACTTGGATCATGAGGACGAAAATGAAGAAGATCAATTTTCTGATGAACGTCGAAAATAATAAATTGCAGTAGATGCAAGCTGGATCGTCATCTTCATCAGGAAATGTAGTGCCATTCAGCCTGTGCAAGTGTCAGTAGTAAAATAAAAATGTTTACTTGCGAATTATGTAGGAATTAGGTTGTGTTATGATAATAAAAATTGATTTCTTCTTATTGCTTGTACCTTATTTCTTATTGTATCAAACCTCCATTTTAGTGTATCAAGCCTCCCATGTATAGGGAGGTTTGAGACACTTTGCACCAACAATTTCAAGAACTCATAATCAAGGTTGAAATTTCCATTTTCAGTTATCAAATATTGCTAAACGTTTAAGCGAAGTCCTTAAATTTCACTCTGACATAAATGGATGTATATATGTTCAACACTAATTTTTATTAACAACTCTGTGAAAAATGTATCAACCGTCCCCAGTCTTCACTATTCAGCTTAGCTGTGAAATCACGTCATGAACGTTCTCTGGACTGTGGATTTTTTTACGAGTTTCACCATAATATAATCAATGTAAACAATTGGTTGTCATCATATTGACCCACTGAATGTGGAATTTGAATGGTATTGCATACTGTTATATTAGTCGATTTACCAAACAGAACATATTTGAAAAAATGAAATGGAAATGTCAATTTTGAATTAGAATCTGAGTGAGGCATCGGCAGTTTAGATTTAATTCACTGATTTTATTTACAAAAAAATTATAATTTTTGTTTTATATTACTTTTACATTTGAAAGGTTTATCAATCGTGTCTCAATTATTTGAATGACAAATTTCAACATTTTTGAAATTTATACTTTTTGATGAAAACATAAAAACATGCCATTTAGAGTTTAAAAAAATTACACGTTCTTGTGTATTCCAATTTGAAAATTCAGAATATCAATAAATGGAAATATTAACAAATAAAGAAGCGATAAATGACAATTGGATCAAGGAAGTGTTTTAAAAAAAATTGGTAGTTCCATGATAATGAAAAATTTTTGGAATTCATAATCGAGATACGACTGAAAAACTATTCAATATTTAAAGTGATTCAAATTTGTTTGTGAAAAAAAATTCTTTGAGTTTATTCTAAACTGTCATACAAAGGTTTCTTTCAAAAATTGGAATAATCGATGAAGCCATTTCCGCACAGAATAAAAATGAATCTGCACTGAGGAATCTAGTGAGAAAAGTAGTGCACCTACAGTCTAGATCTAGACCCTTGACCCTTGATGAAAATCTTAAAACCATCAATAGTATTGTACTTCTCTTGCTAAGCAATATTTTCGGATACTTCTTTGATTTGAGTTTACAAATTTTTTTGTTGTCTCATCTTTGAAAAGTATATGCTTTAGCTTTTCACTATCTGAATGTTCAACTCACTTGAGACCTGAGTTTCACTCTGATAATGTTGTAGTGATTTTAATGATATTTGGAACAAAATACCGTGCTCAGATCATTGACCTTTTCGAATTTATTAATTTTAAATATTAAAAATCAAAAAATCAAATAGAATCAATTCATTTTTAATAAACTAGATGACATAAAATCCTATTCCTATATCAGAACGAATAATTTTTAATCAAAACTGCGAAGCGTGACATTGATGATAATATGAGTGATATAGATTATTTTTGCATAGTTTCGAGATAATTTTTCTATAGAAGTGTTTTCAACTTTCCGAAGAACTTTTTCTATAATTTTTTTGTTGTACAAGAATAAAGTGATAAAATTCACATTTTCTCAAAACTTTCATTGTAGGTACGAATTTTCAACAACCCTTCCCTCGAATACTATGATCAGTTTATTACTTTCCGAAAATGAGTGAACACCTTGTTAAAATCATGCATATACTTATATACACTACAAGGTAATGAAGACGAGCAATTGTACATACAAATGAGATGTACTCAATGAAAGAATGAAACATATCACGTACCTAATTGAGTCAATGACGATTACTCCACCTAATTCATTCGATACGAAAAGATTTAAAAGCCAGTACCTGTAATTTGGAACCATCAGTTGTCCTATTCTGACCAACAATCAAATCAAAATGATGAAATACGTAAGTAAATATCGAAATATCGATTAATTGCCATTAATTTGTTTCAAAGTTTTCTTTCATATAAGTGTGAAACACTTTATTTCCGCTCATATTATATAGACGGATATGAAGTGTTTACTCTTTAATAGAATCAACATAAATTTTCATTCAATTGTTTCTTTTTCATATTTTTATTTCATTTTGCAGTTCGCTCTCTTCTTCATCATTGGATGTGCCCTGGCTTTCCCAGAAGCTAAGCCAGTACCAGAAGCAAAAGCTGAAGCAAAACCTAGTGTTTTTGCACCAATTGTTTCACCGGCAGTTGCTTATACTGCAGCGTACTCCGCTCCATTGGCTTATAGCGCTTACTCTCCTTATGTTGCCCCATATGCTGCTGCCTACACCGCTTATTCACCATATGTTACTTATTCTGAACCCCTTGTTGTTGTTTAGTTTTATGAATAGATTCCATACCGAATAAAAATTGATTCTTATTTATATTTTTTTATGAATTTTTCGAGCAATTTGAGGCATTGTAATGAAATCTAGACCCTTCTTTGATCCAATTGACACTTCTTTGATCCAATTGTCATTTATCGCTTCTTTATTTGTTAATATTTCCATTTATTGATATTCTGAATTTTCAAATTGGAATACACCCTAGATGATTGAAGTGATTATCAAATAGAATATCAAATTTTTAACCTCCACGGATTTCACAAAACTTAAAATTGAATTGCTTGATCCCAAAATGAACTGAAACTGAACGCAGATATTGATATGTAGGTATATCATTATAAAAGTTTTGAAAATTAGACAAAGATGACTAAATAAGTAAGTTGTCTTATTTATTAAAATGATCATATTTACATAGAAACTTCAGCGGAATTTTGTCGGTCACATAGGAAAAATAACTGAATAAGGTAAAATAACATCGAACTTTTCAGGAAGTTTAGGTGCGCTTGAGGAATCTATTTTGGATTCTCCATTATTCTTACTACGAATTCCACAAAGCATTCATTTCAGGATTAATGTTTTTTCTGAATGTAATTTCAGTTCAGTTTTGGTTTTATATTATTATGAGATCCACATCGACCGAAACAGCACAAGTCAACATAATAGAAGAAGCTCGGCCAACGCCGTTCTTGGAAATGTACGCGATACTGCTGAAGTGCAAATTCTCTCTGTAAACTCATAAAGCTTTCTTTGTAGATTTCAGGACAGACTTTAGTTAGTTATGAATCAGATTTAGAACATCAAGCTTCGTTTTGTAACTCACGTTTTTCCCAAATCTTAATCTGTAGAATTATTAATTATTTATCCAAGTGTTGTAATTCTTAATTCAAAATAGAATAAATCCTTTTTGAAAACAGACTTTAAGATACGGAAAACATAATTGGCGCTGCGAACAGGATATCGCAACGGGATTTTAGTTCGAAACTGAAATAAGTGTCCGCTACGGATTGTGTCCAAGGAACTCCCGTTGAGTTTCAACTCTTGATGTGATATCCAGAACCATCATCAACCACCCCTTCAACACAGAAGGAAGCCAACCACTTCGATCCAGAAGGAAGCACCACCCCTTCAACCCAGAAGGAAGCCAACTACTTCGATCCAGAAGGAAGGACCAGCCACTATAGGATGCAAATCTTGGTGTAAGTCCATCAACCCCTTTTTCCCTCATTTTTCCACATCAGTCCTAATTTCAAATGACAGATAACTCATCTCAAGAATTAGAAATTATCGCTGAAGACTCAGAAATTCTAGAGCTAGGAGCAAATTTTTTACAAAATCAATCGTTTAGAAATAATAGATTTCAACCTTATCGTAGAAGAACTTTAACACATTCCGAAATGAATAACCAAACTTCATCTAACGTTATACCTACCGAAGTAACTAACGTTATACCTACCGAAGTAATGTCCAGACAGGACTTACAATTACTATTGAATTCCATACCAGAATATTCACCTGGTCAAAATCTATCGATATTCATCAATGAAGTCGATAATTTACTACTACATGTGCAAGGAAGATTAAATCCTGACTTGAACTATGCGTTTAATTTTTCTATAAGATCAAAATTGAAAAATGAAGCCAGAGATTTCATTGCTTTCCAAAATGCCTCTGATTGGCCTACAATCAGAAGAGTTCTCTTGCAAAGGTACGGAGACCAACATAACGAAGATTTATTAATTTCATCATTAAGTCAATGCGTACAACATAGAAGTGAAAATTATTTAGATTTTTACAGTAGGCTATCAAAAAATTTAAATGATCTCCTTCAATATCTGACCTTAAATATTCAAGACCCAAATTATCTCTTGTACAAAAAGCAGGACATTCAAAAGTTAGCCCTCAAAACATTTCAAATTGGAATTCTAGAACCTTATCGATCCTATCTAAGTAATTTCGATTCAAAGACCATCGAAGAATGTATAAATAGATGTAAATTTTTTGATAATAGAAAACAAGAATGGTAATATTGTGAATTCCTACGAAAATCACAAGAAACGCCTAAAAAACCAATTCACATACGCCCACAACCATCAAATTATCCAAATCGTTCAAATCATTACAATAATTTCACTCCAAATTATTTTAAAAACCCACCAAATTTTACTAATCCAGCAACAAATTCTCAATTTAATAACAATTCTAGAAACCCACCAAGTTTCCCCCACTCAATAAATAAACCGATTTCAAACAATCAAAGATTCCCCACGAATCGCGAAGTTTTTGGAATCAAACCCGGTTCAAATATTTACAAAAATCAACCAAAACCCACGCCTATGTCAATTTCGACTAGGAATACTTCTAAACAACCACAACAAACACCCATGTCAATATCAACCAGAACATTCCAAAGAAATCCAGATCAATCACAACAACCAAAATTTTATTCGGAAGAATTATTTAATGTTCAAACCGAGAATGATGATCCTGAATGTTATGAAACGGAATATTATAATGCGGAAATTGAACAACAACCTGATTGTGAGAATTATTACGAGGATGACGAAAATTTTCAGATGAATGCCTCGGAATCCCAAGAAATTTAGACTTAAATTGTGTAAAAATTAAGTCAAAATTGCCCTATATCTATCTACCCAAAATTGATCTTAAAATTTTAATTGATTCGGGAGTAACAAACTCCGTCATTAATTCGAAACCTGCCTTCGAAAAATTTTTTGAATATTTATACAAAGAAGAATTCAGTGTTTCAGGCTTAGGAAATACTATTAAAGCTGACAATAATTTGAGCATTCCACTTTTATACGAACTAGGAATCTTCGATAATATCCATCTACATGTAGTTGATTGGCATCAGAAATTCGACGCTTTATTAGGTACATCAGATCTACAAAAATTAGGTGCAAACATCGACTATAAAACACATACTTTAGAAATTAATAACATGAAAATTCCATTCAACCTTGCATATTCTTCCACAAAATTAAAACCGAAAAAATTCGAAGCAAATAATTTTGTTAAAGTACCTGTCACTATAGAAAACGGTGATGTTTTATTACCAGAATTAAATTTTCAAGAATTTTCAACTCCAGAATGCATTGCTCATGCGAAAAACGGATTTTGTTTTATACCAACTTCAAAACCAAATCAAAATAACATAGAAATAAATTTTTCTGAAAGAATACCTGTGACATCTCTTTCAGAGACTGAAATATCTACACCTCCATTAGAAAGCCAAAATTTTAGAATTGCTAAAAATATTAGAACCTCACACATGAATTCTGAAGAAAAACGAGAAATTTTGAAACTCTGTAGTAAATTCAAAAATATTTTTTATAATGAAAATTCCGATCTTTCATTCAGCAATAATGTAAAACACAAAATTCGAACAAAAGATGAAGAACCAGTTTATGTTAAATCTTTTAGACACCCCCATCACATGAAAAAAATTATTCAGGAACAAATTCAAAAATTATTAGATGACAAAATTATACGTCCATCGATTTCACCCTACAGTGCCCCAGTTTGGATTGTTGATAAGAAAAAAGACGCATCTGGACAAAAGAAATACAGAATGGTCATTGATTATCGACGTCTTAATGAAAAAACCGTAGAAGATAAATACCCTTTACCGCGTATCGAAGAAATTTTAGATAACTTAGGAAAAAGTTGTTATTTCACAACAATCGACATGGCAAAAGCATTTCATCAAATTGAAATGGACCCCGAATCGATCGAAAAAACCGCGTTTACAGTGAATAATGGCCACTTTGAATATGTTAGAATGCCTTATGGTTTGAAAAACGGCCCAAGTACATTTCAACGTTGTATGGATAACGTACTCAAAGAATATCTCCATAAATTCTGTTTTGTATACATGGACGACATTGTCGTATTTTCCAAATCCTTACAAGAACACATTAATCACTTAAAATTAATATTTCAAAAAATAAAAGAATTCAACCTAAAAATCGAACTTGACAAATGCGAATTTTTAAGCAAAAATGTAGAATTTTTGGGACATGTGATAACCCCGGAAGGAGTATCCCCCAACCCCTCAAAATTAAACACTATAGAAAATTACCCAATACCTCGTACAGTGAAAGAAATCAAATCATTTCTAGGTTTGGTAGGTTACTACCGCAGATTTATTCAAAATTTCGCACATATTGTCTCACCTTTTACTAAATGTTTGAGAAAAGGCGCAAAAATAAACCCTGATGATCCCGATTACGTACATGCATTCCACTTATGCAAAGAATTATTGACAAATGCCCCAATTTTAGTATATCCAGATTTCGAGAAACCATTTAAGTTAACCACCGATGCTTCAAATGTTGCTATTGGAAGTGTTTTATCACAATCAAATCGACCTGTAGCTTACTATTCAAGAACTCTAAATTCAGCTGAAAGAAATTATTCGACTATCGAAAAAGAATTACTTTCAATCCTAGATTCTACAAAACATTTTAGGCCTTATCTTTATGGACAACATTTCACAATTGAAACCGATCATAATCCCCTCGTATGGCTCTCTAAAATCAAAGAACCAAATTCTCGACTCATACGTTGGAAACTGAAATTAGAAGCATTTGATTTTAAAATCATTCACACCAAAGGCAAAGAAAATAAAGTTGCCGATGCTCTTTCTCGTATAGAAATACATAATCGAGAAAATGAACCACTTCTATCTGATGTTGATTTAAATGTAGAACTATCCTCTATTTTACCAAATGTGAGTGAACTCCCTGAATTAAGCGATGAAGAATTAGAAAATATTCTCAATCCCCAAAACGATGAATTATCTATTCCAAATAATAGTGAACAACAAAATTTAAATGATGATCAAAATTCTGATACTGATGCTACCATTCATTCTACCCAAGAAGATAATGGAAAAGCCATTCCAATTACAGAAAAATCAGTCAATATCTATCCCAATCGAGTAATTTTAAACATCGGTGAACAATTCAATTTGAAATTTAGTAAACCCTTCGGAAGAAACACGTATAGCGTATCAATACGACAAAATTGTATTACAGATGATTTTTCTAAACTTTTCAAAGAAATTCTCAGACCAAATGAATCTTACGGAATTTATTTTAGAGACAATAAGCTGCGTTTACCTCTCGTTAGATTCTGTAAAGAATCATTTAACTACTCTGCCAAACTTTTTATTAGCAATATCTACTTATTGGATGTAATTTGCGAGGAAAATCAAAAAGAAATTATTTCCGAATATCACGACAAAAATCATAATGGAATTTCAGAAAGTCACAAATTTTTATCAAAAAAGTATTATTGGCCGAAAATGAAAAACAAAATCACTGAAATCATAAATAAATGTGAACTATGTCTTCAGTCAAAATACGAAAGACACCCTTATAGATTGAAATTTTCTGGCCCTCTTCTTGCAAAGAGACCATTTGAAGTAATACACATCGATACTTTTTCTTTTCTTAATTCCAAATTTTTGACAATAATAGACCTCTTTTCTAAATACGCCCAGTCGTATCTCGTTAAAGATGGTACAGCATTAACAATCCTCAACAAATTACGCCATTATTTGGCACATCATAATATTCCTCAAAAAATTGTTTGTGACGAAGGAAGAGAATTTCATAATAAAACCTTTTTAGAGTATTGTAAGTTGAATAAAATTGATTTACACTTTACTACTGTGAATAACCCAAATTCAAACTCTCCTATTGAGAGATTTCATTCAACACTATTAGAAAAACTCAGAATTTTGAAATTGAAAAATCCAAATGAAAATCCTTCAAATCTTATGATCACTGCAACTTTGATCTATAATCAATCAATACATTCAACGACCGGATATTCTCCATTTCATTTACTTTACGGTCCGTACGACAAATTACCAGAATTTGACTTGAACATGACAGTTTACGAGCAATACAACGAAAAAAGAAAGAAAGAAATATTACCATTTTTTGACCATATTTACGAACGGAATAAAGAAAAAGGGCAGAAAAATATGAATAGAATGAATGAGAATAGAAACGATCCCCCAAATCTAGCACAAAGAGAAGTCTACGTTGAAAGAAATAGACCCAGAAAAACTGACCCGCCTTTTGAAAAAGTTACAGTTGAACGACAACAACAAAATAAAATTAGTGGTTTAACTCAAAAATCTAGAGAAACCACAGCTCATATAAAAAAAGTCAAACGACTAAGAAAAAATGTTTGTTCTTTTCAGGATACCAATGATCCTCCTGATACAGACCCAAATCAACCAGGCCCTTCAGGTCAACAAAATAATCAGTAATGGATACTTTGAAGAACCCTTAAGTCAGGCCAAAATTCTTGATCATTACCATAATTTTCTCTTTTTTATAAACATCACGAATTTACAAATCAATTATGATCAACTTAATTACAACTTTAATGCACTGCAGAAAAATCGAACTATTGATGAATTATCTCATAGAATTTACCTTCAATTAAAATCGAATTTAGCCCAAATTGAACAAATACTACATAAATTCATTAACAAAAAAGTTAAAAGAGGTTTGGCTAATTTTATTGGCAAAGGCATAAAATTTATCACAGGAAATCTACACGACGATGATCTGAAAACTATTAACGAGAACATAGAAAGTCTCCATCAAATTAAAAACTCTGAAATTGAAAGAATTAATAAATTAACTTCTTTTGCAAATCATTTAACACAAAGGTACTCAGAAGATTTAGCTTTATTGAATGATAATATTCAACATACTAAATTACTTTTTCAAAACATAAAATCAACGGAACAATTCAGAATGACTGTTGAATATCAAATACTTCAAGCAGAAGATCTATTGAATACTTTCTTGATGCTTGAAAGAACTATCAGTTTTGCAATGAAAGGAATACCAAATTTAGAACTCATAAAAATCGATGAACTTCTTTTGATTGGAAAGTATCTCGAAAAAATTTATTAACCACAACAATTATCTCCAATCGATCACGTTCATCTCTATAAAACTATAGAGTTTGCTAAAATATCTGTCATAGGAACGGATGAATCCATCACCTTTCTCCTCAAAATTCCTATTCTCAAACAGATCACCACAAACTATTCCCGAGTGTACCCTCTACCTAACCACCAAGATATTGCTGTAATACCTCCGAAAAAGTATTTGGTCAGAATCAACTACGAAGAATACTGGACCAATGAAGCCTGTATTTCCACATTAGGCAGTTCCATTGTCTTATGTCTTCAACCACCAGTCAAAGAAGCCTGCATCCTGTCATCACCAGACCAGTGTCAAAAAGTGCTCATCAAAAACAACTATAAGATAATCCATACACTTCAGAACAAACAACTTCTCACCCTGTTTAAGAATACGCAGACAATACTAGAAGATTGCCATGGTATAATTATGAAAAAATCCATACAAGGAATAAACCTGCTACATTCAGATTGTACCATCATCATCGACAATTCAATATTTGAAAACACTGAACCAATTTTTGAGATGAAATTTGAAAACATTTCGAAACTCCCATTGAGTTACGATTATAAAATGGAACTTCAGTTAAAACACTTAAGAGAACCTACATCAATCCTGCAAGAAGCTGAGAAACTTCAAAATCAACCAATTTATCTACACCCAATAACTCAGCTCACGCATTATACCATAAGCGGAATTTTACTCTGTTTCATAATCATTGGAACAATCACTGTCATGATAAACAGAGTAAGAATTAGAGACCTGTTATACAATCCGAGGAAAATCATTCGCATCGACCTCGAGAACAACCCAGGTGATCCCACTGATAACGAGGACGTTATCTGAACTAAGGGGGGAGGTATTATGAGATCCACATCGACCGAAACAGCACAAGTCAACATAATAGAAGAAGCTCGGCCAACGCCGTTCTTGGAAATGTACGCGATAGTGCTGAAGTGCAAATTCTCTCTGTGAACTCATAAAGCTTTCTTTGTAGATTTCAGGACAGACTTTAGTTAGTTATGAATCAGATTTAGAACATCAAGCTTCGTTTTGTAACTCACGTTTTTCCCAAATCTTAATCTGTAGAATTATTAATTATTTATCCAAGTGTTGTAATTCTTAATTCAAAATAGAATAAATCTTTTTTAAAAACAGACTTTAAGATACGGAAAACATAATTATATCGTATCTCAACTACACAAAGAACAAGTTTATTGGCCGATGAAAGTTTTGTAGAAGTTTCAGTTAACATAATATATTAATGATTTATCATTAATTTTAAAAGCATAAAAACTCTGAAATATGAAACCTTCAAGGCTCAAGCTAGACAATTTTTAAATTGTGTCTCATTATCCGTGGATCAATAAATATCATTGTGGTAGGCATTTTGAGGAAGCGTCATCAAATTTTAAATTATGTAAATTGAGCAGAAAACCTTTGTCAGTAATGGAGTTTGCCAGGGCAGTCGCTAGGGGGGAAACAGGGTGGGCAGTCGCCTAGGCGACAAAATTCAAGGGTGACATTTTCAAGCTTGATCAACTAAAATCACATGTATAGTACCTATTAGGTGTACAACTTTTCTTCCGGCGTCGTTTTGCAATAGATGGTTGTAACGGTAAAATAATAAAAGTTAAACTGTGTTTGCATCACTGGAGCTATGAGAACGTGCCCAACTAGGGCATTGTAGATCATCACAGATCTCACACCTCTTCATCTAGTGATAATTAAATACCATCAGCGAACCTTCCTAGTGATGGGATGATAAAGAAAATTAGCATCGAAAAAACTTTCATTACGATACTAAGTCGAAAAGATGATTGGAAAAAGGAGTCCACAATCCCAGTTCTTGAAAAGAATACCATCAAATGGTATACAGATGGTTCCAAAACCACGACGGGAACTGGCGCTGGAGTATTCTCTGATACCAAATGCTCAATATCGCTAGGCCACTGTCTAAGTGTCTTTCAGACAGAGATACTTGCAATAGAAAGATGTGTAGAAATCAACATAGCAAGAAACTATCGGAAATGTGACATAGCGATGCATTCCGATAGACAGGCTGCAATTCAAGCAATGAGCTCCCATACCATCGATTGTAAGATGGTATTGGAGAGCCGAAGAAGACTTAATGAAATGGGTAAGAATAACAGGGCCTTTTTAGTCTGGGTTCCCGGCCAATCGAGAATCAGACGGAATGAGGAGGCCAACACACCTGCCAGAAAAAGAGCACAAAGTCCTTTCATCGGACCGGAACCTTTCTGTGGCATAGACAAATGCACCTACAAGAAAGATGTAACCGAAAGAGAAAAACTCTGGTGGAATCTTCCTGGTCTGGATCACTCCAAAAAGTTTCTTCGAAACTTTGAATCTACAAGATCCAAGAACTATCTTAGTAAGAATATGCTACACCACCTCACTGGATTCCCCACAGGGCATTGCCGCCTTAGGAAACACCTTGTGGGTTGTGGTCCTTATACTATGACTAAAGTAGTTCACGGCCAAGGACAATTTAAAGATATAAAAGAACGGGATAAAACACTTATTCAATTTATTTCCAACCCACTAAAAATGTGTGAAGAAGATGATAATTTGTCTAATCGAGTCTTAGGGTCGATGCTCACTTGATTGTTGCAGGTACCTTCTCGTCGGTTTCGGGAACAGATGTGAAAATCTTCAATCTTCTCGTTGTCGGTGCAAATGTTGAACATATGTTGTAGTTGTAGACTGGTCTCAACTCAATTCGATCATTTGCTCTGAAATGCCGTGTTTTATGGGCATTCAGGCTGTTTTCCATTCGACCGTTAGTAAAGCCTTTCTACGGATCCCTTAGGGGTGTGGCTTTGATAATCCTAAGTTTGTATACCGAATTCTTCAGTTCTCGGAGGAATCGATAGATTCCCTACAACCTCATGAGAATGGGTCTAACAGAAAATGACGAGTGCAGATTCTGTGGGTAGGATGAAGACACTCCGGATCACTTGGTGACGGAATGCCTCGCCATCGCTAGCCAACGCAAAACCTGTCTTGAACACGAAACTTATAGAAGTGAGGAATTAGCCTCCTTGAAGCCATCCCAGATATTGGAGTTCATCAGAACTCTGGAACTGGAAGGCGAGCTGTAGATCACGTTATGGAGAGAATAGCTCTGATGGGCGGCACAATAGACCATCAGGTCGCAGTGAAACGTAACCTCCTTAATTAAATCTAATCTCTAATCTAACGGTAAGATGGTAGTCGAAATAAATAGATCGTAGATCGTAGATGTTATACAATATTTGTGAACATAACGCCATCGAAATATTAGTCGACTTGTGTCTGCATCATAAAGGTATTATTGATTAAAAATGTCAGCTTTCGAGCCAAATTCTCGTCATTGGCGGGAGTTTTCAATTTTCTTCTTTAATATGAAGAAATCTGCAACTGAAGCTCATCGACTGCTCTCGAATACATATGGTGATGCCGCTATCAGTGAAAGAACGTGTCGAGAGTGGTTTCAACACTTCAAGAACGGTGTTTTCGACGTCGGAGACCAGCATGGCGGTGGAAGAGAGAGGAGAAGAAGAAGAAGTACAATTTATAGTGAAAAACGAATGTCATTCGTTTTTCACCAATTCGATGATTAGGATGCAACTCCATATATTCTCTCCTTGTAACGTTCGTATTTTTATTGTTCTTCACAAAAAGTGAAAATATTTCGAATTTTTCTGCTTCTGTGTAGTGTATATTCGATGAACAGTTTCATATATCGTTGCCAACGAGATAATTCGAAAAAGGTCATTTTGAGTTTTCGCAGCCTACCACTTGAAAACTGGTTACTTAGCTTGCCAGGTGGTTCTTTAAATTTGAAACTCTGTGATACTCAGAATGAGAGAGATAGACCAAACATTTGTTATATATTCATAATCAGGGGAAAAAGAGCTAGCCCAATATAGAATAATATACAGGGTGTTCCTTTTGAAAAAATGAAGTTGCAATCAATATGTTGGACACTCTGTATATATTTCATTTTGTGAAATCATTTTGAAAAACACTAGTCGATTTCGTGAAACTTTTGTAGAAAACATTTTTTTGTACCCCTTTTCAGAAACAAAGTTGAAGGGGGGTCAAATTATAGTGAAAAACCCGGTACATATGTAGTTTTTAAATGATGATGACCATATAGACTATGCTTCAATGATTCAATGAAAAGTTTCACAATGTTCAATGGCAAACCATATCTTCTAATTCGTAGGTCAATAGACCGTTTTGATATTCACATCGTGGACATTAATTGTATAGTTGCACATCTATGGATGATTCCATCTAGAATGTCAAATGCAGTACATGAATTAAAAATAAACACCAGTATGTCATTGTGAAATTTGGATGTAAAAAAAAGATAAAGTAATTTGAATTATTTATTTATTAACGACCTCTTTTACAGAATGTATAAATAAATTGAAATAATTTTTGTGAAAATCTTTTCATCGAATTCCTTGATTTTCAGAGAGTGATTGTGAATGGATAGCGAGGTGATTTAGATCGATATCAGAATCCTGAAATATGAATTTATAGGAATGAAAAAATTTAAAGAAGATTTTTAGGTTCTCCATCAGATATGGCGTATCTTGTTAGTTACATAATATAAAGCAAATGAGCACTCTTCAAAGTAAAATCATCAGAAGAATTGAAATGTTTCTAAACGCATTCAAAATAGAATGCGTATAACCAATTATCTTGAATTGTCTTATGTTCTTGATCAACTGAAAACGGGTGTCCCGAAGATGTAATTTGATTTTTGAAAAAAAAAATCCATTGGTCAGAGGTATATCATATAGATTTATTCCTTCGATTGCATTGAATATAGGTAATATGTAAATTTCATCGATTTGAAAATTCTTTGAAGAACATTTCCATATCCTCACAAAAATGTAGATTTTTTTCGTTTATTTTTTCAGAGGTCATTATCAGAGGATTCTGTGGACTTGAATGTGGGGTAACATCAATATATTTCAATTATTCTATTACATATTAATTGATTTTTTCTGTTCTTCTCCGAATATCGTTTTATAGTTTCGTCACAATGTCTGTAATTTTCGAATTTTGACTCAAAAATGGTCTAAAACGATAAGGTTCGATTCACTGATGATGAATTCATCCTGTTAATTTTGAAATTACTGAATTGATACATAAAAAATTTCAAGTTCCATGCAAAAGTTTATGTTGTACAGGTTGTTCCAAATTTGGTGCTCACTTGAAGCATCTCGCGATCTTGGAATTGATAGGTATTTCATATTTATCTACATCCAAAACCTCAACTTCATCGGTTTTGTGTTCACGGCTATATTAAGAAATTTCTTTTCGATATCCATCTTGAATTTTCTATATTTCTGGTTACGCTATCAGTACAATTAAGCAGGAAGCTTCAAATAGTTATTCTTCATTTAGGTAAAGAGAAAATCTCAACTCGATTGGATCTGCGATCACATAATTATTGGGTAAGTATTTATTATTTATTTGACAATATGAACACCTATTCCTCATATTCAAACTTGTCGGTTTTTGAGTCACGAAAAATTTTGCCTAAATTTTTTATTCTTCTTGAATTTTCTTAGTTCTGATCAGGTGATCAACTTGAAATTTGACATAAAGCTTCAAATTGTCATTCTACATTCAAATGCAAATTTTTATCCTGATTTGACCTACAGTTTCGAAACTAATAAGAATACAACATTTCGAACGGCCATATTTACTCAATTTTTAGTCGGATTTTTGCTATCAACTCAACCGCGAATTACGAGATACGAACCTACCATGAATTTTTCGAGTTTCTAGGTTCGGAAAATCCAATTACGGACGGACTGACAGAATCGAATTTGAGGAAAGATTCGTCATCAGTTGAGATCATTTCCGGCTGAAAATTAGAAAAATACAGACATTGTGACAACATGATGGGTTAGCAGAACCGAAAGTCAAAAATTATGATTCAAGTAATACCTAAAATAGATATTCAGATTTCCAAAGAAATAAAAATACATTTCGAACCAACCGTTAGAATTTCACATTTTAGATATTTATTTTGAGACATAATAATGAAGCGATAATCTCATAATAACTGTTTTCAGATCACTCCTACGTATTTTCAGCAATTAGTTATCTAAATTTAGAACGAACGAAATGCACTGAAATAACATTTTCAGGTTTATTTGCGGTAATTCCAATTACTTACATAACTATGATATCAAGTACAGAAAATCAATCAAAACCATCTTCGAGCTTTGTCAATACCACGTTTTCCTATTCAGATCGATGCAATGTGAAAGAACCCTCTTGAATACTAATGCTTAACATCGTTCCCATTCGTATTTCTACTTCTTCTTTGACGGAGTACCTATAAAAACGAAATTTTTCATTTCGAAGGTATCAATTCATTTCTATCTTCAGAAAAACTACAATCATGTTCAAATATGTAAGTACTACCTATTTATTTATATCACTTCATGAATTAAATTTTCAATCGATAACAGTTGACTTTTATTTTTGATGATTTTCATTGTATTTTATCATATCATGCTTATTTTTCGAATTTTCATTTTCAGTTCGCTCTCTTCATTATCGTTGGGTGTGCTTTGGCCAATCCTGAGCCAGAAGCCAAGGCTACTCCTGAAGCTAAAGCAGAACCCAAACCAAGCATTATTGCTCCTATTTCTGCTCCAGCTCTAGCTTACAGTGCTGCGTATACTGCTCCATTGGCTTATAGTGCATACAGTGCTCCATTGGCTTATAGTGCATACAGTGCTCCATTGGCTTACAGTGCCCCTGTTGTATCTCCCTACGCTGCAGCATATGCTTATTCACAATATGTTGCTTCACCATATGCTGCTTACACTCCAACTGTTGTAGTTTGAATTAACTTAATAAAAAATAATTGATTGTTAAAACTGACTTTTTTTATCGATCTGCAAAAATTTACCCTCTACATGATTACAGAGTGGTTTGAAAACGATGTGGAATCAATCTCAAGAACTACAGCTATGAAGAGATATTTTGAATATAATCTGGTTGTTATACTGCAAGTTTCCCACATGTTTCCACACAAACATAAGTTTATATTATAAATCAAAAACTGTCAGGTTTTATGGAAAATCTACCCAAATAATGGTTTGCTTCATAGCGCTAGCATCAAGAATGTTAGGAGTCGGATGAAAACGAAAAATTACAATTTTCGTTCATATTTCCAAAGTGAAAAGAATTTCCAACATTCAGTTTCTTTCGCTTATTCGTTTGTCGTAAAATGATATTGAAAATTCAATTGTTTAGACATTGAAATACTTTAATGAAAGCATATACCCCTTATTCATTAATCAGTATAGTACTCGGTGATAGGACATAGAAACATAGCCTGTGACAAGTTTTGATTTCAGAAGTCATTTTATTGAAATGGTATTAATTTTATAATTATATTTTGAATTGCTATACATGGACATTTCCAAGTTACCAAATCCAGTTAAGGTTCATCCTCTTATCAAATTTGCCCGATACGCTCTACTCGTAGCTGGTATCTTTTATGGAGGTGCGAAGCAGAAAGCTTTCGAATTGAAAGAGAAAATAAGGAGAGAAAGGGAAAGAAAGAGAAGATGTCTTCTAAAAGAACAACAGAGGAAAGATTTTTTCATCAGAGGAACTCCTGAGTCCTTCATTTGAAGATTTGAAGGTTTTTTATCTTATACAACAGTTTCAGTTTTTAATCGGATTTAGTGATATGTAGAACTTCATTTTATAATAATATTTATACAGAAAAATGAAGAATTTTTCATTCTGAAAATAATTCCATGAATACAGGGCGTATAGGAACAACTCTACTAGAATTTTTATAACAAAAACGAAAACTTAAATGTATTGTGCTTGTTCTAGTACCTACATAACATGAGTATCCTATAGTTTCGGAACAACTGAACCGACAAGAGACTTTAGGTATTGATATGAAATTTCCATAGAAAATTCTTGAACAATATTGAAAAAAAAAACTTAAAGTAATTCACTGACAACAGAAATGAAAATGCCCAATTTTTATATCTTATACTCATACTCTCCATGAAATTCTGAGTTCGAAATACCCCCCTTGTCAACCTCTATTTTGTAGTCCTACTTTTTGACGTAGGCAACTTTTATGGACAATTTTTATGAACATAATGATTTTAACTAAAGATTATATCTTGAAAACTGTTCAGGATAATTGTACGATTCATTTTTTACTGAATTCCCAGAAATGCTTCTGATTGTCTGTCGAATTCTTCGCTCTTTAGCACGGTTCCTCTTTACTCTGTTTCTATATTCGTTTTTTTTTTGCCATGAGCATAAGAACCTTCAGTATTCCTCTAAAATTTTAGTATATCAAATCGTTACCCCATTTTTTGCAAAGTTAAACATTGAAAACGTACACAGAGCAAATATCAACAACCCGTGTTGTCGAAGGGCATCATTACTGTGATAATTATCGTTATTCACCATAAAATTATTGGATTCTGACAAAAATTATCATAAAGGTACATATATTTTCCCTAAATTAAATTTAAGTCCTCTGAACTTTGAGGCTTTAAAATACTGATTTACTAATAAGTATAAATCAGATAATTCACGCATCTATACAAAAAGTTTAATTCGAAAAAATATATCAAAATAAAGAATCCCTAGCATTGTTGAAATAATATTATTGAATGTTTTTTACAAATAGAAAAATCTTCTTATACTGTGCAATTATAAAACCCAATACCTTTCGACTGAAGTAAAGTTGCAAACACATTTTGACTTAATTTTTTTGATAAATATGTAGTCTTTTCCGTAACAATGCCATGACTTTTATCGGTGTGTTTATTTCGAATGTACAGGATGTCCCAAATTCGATTCTAACTGAAAGCATTTCGAGAACTATAAGAGGGCCTATTTTTTCACATGCTAATAAATAAATTTATATGGTACCTACTTATACTAGATAATAGAAATCAATTACCGTTTTATAGATAGTATAGGGGAGAGTGACCTATATTTTTTAACGCAGTTTTTACCTCAATTTTTTTGAAAAGCATCGCTTTTCACTTGATTTAATTAAACTCAATATCTCTAAAACGGGTTATATTTTTGAAAAACCGATGCTTTTGCTTTCATATGAGGTGTCTTATCAGACACTTCGTCTGCCTCGTCTCGGGCAACTACACCTTTTTCAGTTGTAATTCAGAAAATCAATTTCAGAAACGGGAACATGTATTTCAGAATAGGAATATGTAATTCAGAAAAGAGAAATTGAATTTCAGAAAAGAGAAATTGAATTTCAGAATAGTTAATTTAATTTCAGATAAACGAAATTGAAATTCAGAATAGTGAATTGAAATTCAGAAAAGGAAAATTGTATTTCAGAAAAGAAAAATTGTATTTCAGAAGTTATCAATTCAATTTACCTTTTGGACCTTGCAGTTTTAAAGTTCCGAAGGAACTTTTTGGAATGAATCATTCACGGAAGATTCCTCCAGAGTGCTTCTCTTTCAGTTTCTTCCTTCTCCAGAAACTCTTTCTTATAGGTGCATTCGCCTACACCACAGAAAGGTTCTAGGACAGTAAGTGGCGTTTGAGCTCCTTTTCTGGCTACAAGTGTGTTAGTCTCTTCGTTTCCTTTGAAATTCTGAATTACAATTTCTTATTTCTGAATTACAATTCCCTTTTTCTGAATTACAATTTCCTATTTCTGAATTTGAAATCACCAAATCTGAATTCCAATTTATATTTTCTGAAATCAAATTTACCCTTTCTGAATTACATATCACTATTCTGAAATTCAAATTACCGTTTCTGAATATAAAGTTCTTATTCTGAATTACAATTTCCATCTTCTGAAATTCAATTTACTATTCTGAATTACAATTTCCATATTCTGAAATTCAATTTACTTTTCTGAATTATATTTTACGTTTTCTGAATTACAATTGAAAAAGGTGTAGTGTAACATTCGCCGAGAGTTACGCTAACCACATAGGGAACAGAGTTGTCTCGCGCGTCTCCGTACTCTAATGCATTAGACCTACACTGTGTCCGTAAAGTATGGAACAAATTCATTTTTAGCTAAACAGACCATTTTAAGAAATAATCCTGAAACACGTCGATTTTTTATTTTACTTTACTGTATTTTAAAACAATAATCTAATATACAGGGTGAATGACTTTCGAGTAATGACGTCACCGTCATTTTTTTTTAATGAAACCTCCCCATTTTGTCTCAATTTTCTGATTACTCTAGCTGAGCGTAAAATCATTGAACGCAATGCACTACCCATGTCAACCTAGCTTAATGGATTAGAGCAAACTGATTGCGCTAGTCCTATAGGAACGGAAAAATGCTTCCCGGAACTATTGTGATAGTAATATGAAACATCTACATCTAGCACAACGTGATAGTGCGATAGTATCGAGTAGTTTATAAGATGTTAGTTCCTGCGATAGTCACTATCACGATAGTGCTATCGTGATAGCACTTTCTTCGTGGAAATGAATTTCATACGAATGCATACCTTCTTGATGCTTATAGGCATTACTACATTTCTTTGGCAATATTTTCTCTATGTTCATCGTTAAATACAAAAAAAGTCCATGAACTCGAATAAAAACTTTCAGTTTCCTCTTCCTGGTTATTGATAGGTATCTCACCGATACTCTCAAACACATTGAATTTTTTAATCTACAAGAGAACACGATTCGGTTACTATTGTCAGTTCAATCAACTTTTGCAGATAATACTTCCCCTTCGAACGTATTGTAGATCATACGGCTTCTGGAGATTCACAAAATCCAATATAAATAAAATGCGCCGAAAGTTAAAGTTCAACGAACTCCACCCGTAAGGAAGAGATTTGGGGCACCAGCCAAGATTGAAATGTAATAACTCACTTTTCCTTTTTCGCTTGGAATATTTCCAAATTCGTCTTTCATTTGGTATATTCTCTGGTTAGAGTGAGAACCTAAGTCGGTTGTCTGATGGGTTTCAAATGAGTTTCATTGAGATCTAGATATTACATTTCTTCCTTATAGAAGTATCATTCATTCATCATATTACTCGCTTGAAACGAAGAGTTTTATATTACGTGTCAGAACACACAATGAGAGATTCCAAATCTAAAAATAATATAATTTTCACATTAATCCTCTTGTTGGAGGTTCCATTCTTTCACAGAGAGTGTACATTTTTTTTCTGTTCGCAAATGAACACTCAAAAGAAATAGCGAACGTATACTTATATTTCTGCATAAACATTTTTTATTTACCAGCTTTTGAAGACGTCAATACTAAATAATATTGTACTTCAAATTGTGTTGGTCTTTACCTAAGATGATGTCTAGGCAAGGCATCTTACCATTATCTACTTGATATAAATCCATTGATTAATTAATGCAGTAATGCACACACCCAAATGTTGATTTAAATTTATTAAGATTTGAAATATAACGGGTTTTGTTATATTGTAACTGATTTTTTCAGACATCGGGTTCAGTAAAATGGACTTCAAACAATATTCAAGTAATTTATTAGTTATGCATGCATTAAATTTTATACGAAATATGCTGTATCGTATCAAATTGAGGCTTTCAGCTCGAAATCCCAATCCATGAAATTTATTCTTATAATACAGTTTATGGAAAACTAATCATATCTAATTTTTTGCTAAAAATTTGAATTTTGGGGTTTGAGATGATCTTCCTGCCTAAAATATTTTTTGATCTCTACAACTTCCGGTTATACGAGAAACATACTACTACTTCCTTATTTCTAATGACAAACCCAGAATATTATTTCATCATTAAGTAGCTTTTTTGATGATAATTTCAGCAATATGCCATACCTTGGGTAAAATCTCAACGGTCCATGAGTTAATGGGATTCTTATGAAGGAAATGGTGGCGACGGGTACCTACTCACATTTTTCTGGATATTTCTGCAGACAAAACTTTGTTATTTTCGATTCTGAAAATACGTAGTTTTATAAAACTGTTTGCAGTTTGGATCAAAAACATCAGAAGATCATGAATTTGGACAACTCAAATTCATCAAAACTCAAGATTTTCAAATTAGAACCTATATTTTTTTTTATTTCAGTTGATTCTACGTACGAAAAGAGTGGAGCCTACTCAAGCAAACCTTATATCTAAAATGAATACTTCAAGAGTTATTGTGTGTCTGTGCTTTTCGTAAAACACAGAAAGAAACTAAAATTCGATATTCGGATAACTAAATTTGACATTTCAAGAATTGTAATCAATTATTCGTGAATGAAAATTTTATTGGCTTATGGGTTCTAAACAATGCCAAAGAAAAATGATAGCGTATTCGACTGACCGCACCAGTGCGAATTAATTCGAATTTTTGTCGAATCACAGCAGTGCTAAAACGCTTTAGCATCGAACGAGAGATTTTCAGTTAGATGTGCTATTAGCAGAGCTATCAGTTAAATTTAGTAGTCAAATTTAGTTATCCAAACATCGAATTTTAGTTTATTTCTGTGTTTTCCAGAAGTCACAGACTACATACAGTTGAAAATTTTCCCCCATTTGAAATTCTTCCTCGATAACTCTTAAAGAATTCATTTTAGGTATAGGGTTTGCTTAAGTAACCCTCACTCTTTTTATACGTAGAATCCACTGAAATAAAGAAAAATTAAGGTTCTAATTTGAAAATCTTGAGTTTTGATATATTTGAGTTGTCCAAGTTTATGATCTGATAAATACCCTGTACAATTTTGGTCCAAATCGTGAACAGGTTTATAATACTACTTATTTGCAGAATAGAAAATGGGAAACGTTTTTCGAATAAAACTTAATCTGAATCTTGAAATTGAAAATTTTTCCGCTTCTGATGATTTTGATACATTTGAAGATCAAAATTTAATCAAATCACAGTTATTCTATTTCCATTTTTATCATGTGAATAACAATTGTTTCGGTACACTGTATAGCTTCTCCATATGCTACATTTTGAATGACTTAAACCTGCAGGTGATGCATCTTACACATTATAAATTTTTATAAGAAAACTCTGATGAACTCATTATATTTTTTTCTATCCCATTCAATATTCTATATATTCCATAAAATTGTTATATACCGGGGGAATTTGTCAAAAATTGATCACAGATGGCTCAACAATTCCTGCTGAATTGATTATTTTCAGTACATGCACTGTCATTGATTATTTGGAAATAGCGACATTATTTGTTTATGTAGTTTTTGGTTTATAACTTTTTACTTTGAATATCTATCGTATTCTAAAGTTGACCCCCCTTTCCCCACAAGGTAGAAGGTAATGGAAGAGTTTGTAGCATAAGTGAAATTTCCACTGAAAACCATTAACTTTTATTCTACATATTATTTTATAAGTTGCCCCTTTGTCGAGATTTTCAACTAAATTTAATTCAATTTAAAAAATTCACCCGGTGTAGCTGTCAATATCATAATATCTAATGGCGACCTTCACTTCAACTTCCGAACGATGTAGCTCAAATATCGTCAAGTCTCCCTCTCAGTTTTTGTTGTCTTCATCAGGCTCCTTTTAATAACAATAGAATCGGACTTAAATAACCAGAATCAATTTTTTAAATATTGCGAGGTGTAAGGTTGTTTGAGCCAGTTTCAGGACAACAAGGCCAACTGGAGGACTCGCATCTTGACTAGTATGGGCGGTCCAGTTTATAAGATCCTGTTGCTTCATTTGAAAATTTCAATTACTTGTCGATCTATGAGATCAATGATTCCAGAAGTTCAAGGTAATCTCAAAGCTGAAGAAGTTTCTTTGCCATTGTCTAGTTGGAAAAGTGAATTTAAATATATTGTCCTTTTTAAAACAGAATCTTTGCAGAAGAGTTTGGAGTACACAAATATAGGAATTATTTCATCTAAATCCTAATAATTGAATAAAAGCTCGAAAATTTGAATTAGACAATCATCAAAATGAATGAACTATTGTACAAAGGCAGTTTGCAAAAATGATTTTAATACCAAATTATCCAGTAAGGTCGATAATCACAAAACGTGATATAACTGGCTCAGTAGGGTGAATTTTGTCAATAATTTGTACTTTTTCAAGTAGCAGGTACCTACACAAACTTCACGGAAAAAAAATTTATACGTTTGTATCTATTTCTACGTTATTCAACAATACACTTTTTGTCTTGATTTTTGTACAATGACAATATTATTCCAAACTACTGCAGTATTGATGTAGTACATTTTTAAAAATTATGTTTATTTTCAACGAATGAACGTTATAAAATGAACAGTACATATTCTATTCAAATTCAAACTGTTTTTATAGTTAGTATCATTTTGCATAATAAGTCATCAATTGAAAGTTCATATGGAATTTTCATAGTGTACTGGTAAATAATCAATTTGGCGTGATAAGTTCACAGTCATGAAAATAAGAAATCAAAAGTTGTTGAAAGTTGCAATAACTTTCGAACCAAGTATTATTCCTGCCAGAATATTTGGGTTCTATTCTAAGAAATACAGGGTGATCCACCGCGATGGACTATTAGACGTTTATGGAAAACTATTCCTAATTTTATATGAATATTTGGACGTTGATCAATAATCTTTCTCCCTAAAATATTTTCAAAGTTCTTCAAATTCCAGTTATACCGGAAAAAGACTACTACTTTCTTTCTTCAAATGGCACACCTAGTATACTATTGAATCATTAGATTTTATGACCATTTCAGTAATATGCCATAACTTGGGTAAAAATTAGTAAATAGAATTGATGACAACGAGGACTACCTTTTTTTCTTATATTTCTGCAGAAAAAGTTCTTTTCGTGAAACCAGTCTTGTAAACTGTTTGCGGTTTGGAACAAAAATGTACAGTTCATGAGGAGATCATGAACTGGGACATCTCTTTTTCATCAAAACTCAAGATTTTCAGATTACAACTCATAACCTTCATTTTTTCAGTCCATCCTTTCAGCTCAAAAAGACGATTCATGAATTCAAAACCTAAAAATTATGGAAAAATATTTTCTCAGAAATTTCAATCTCTGATATTGTTTATGATAATTATCATGATTCAATTTGATTTGACATAGTCAGTGGAGTACCCCTAATTACAGGTTATTCAAAAAACCCACTGATAAATTAATGACGTGTTCGTAAACAAATTGACAAATTGAATTAACGTGAAATGGATCTGAATAAAAAACTCCCATTCTCAAATCTCAACTTATAAAGGCCAAGGTCATAACTATTCTTGGACTGTTTATTTTATGTAGATCAGATTCTGATTATATCATATGAATAATATTATGACAACAATTGTTTTAAGGTTGTTATACCAGCTGAAGTTGAATCGAAAGTGGATGGTTTTGAAGGGGAAATTCATTAATGTTACAACCTCTTCCATTTCCTTCAAATTCGTGGGAGAACTTTGGAATTTGCAATAGGTATATAATCCTGTTTTTCATCGCAGATTGGTATACTACGGCAAAAAATATAAATATTTTATCCACAATCACCTTATAATTGAAGTTTTATCCACACTTATGAACCGTATAAAGTACCATTTTATCCACTAGTGGAATAATGAAATTACTTTATTCCACTAGTGGAATAATGAAAAATACAATCTTGAATAATCACATTTTACTTATTTATTATTAATATTGACATTAACATTTATATTAATAGACATTTCGTTCTTCATTTTATCATAATTCACTTCGTTTCCATTAATAACAAGCTTGTAGTTGTCATCGAGTACTTCGACCACATGAATGAAATTGCATACTTCTTCAAATTTAAAAAATACGATAGCATGACTTCTTAAATTATCGCTATTACCCTCCGTTTTTCTTTCCATTCATTCAATTCGGAAAATAATTTTTCATAATATTCCCTGGACTTGGCAGGCAATAATTGGCGTGTTGCTTCTTCAGCTTCCTCAAGGAATATATCAGGAACAGAATTATTTTCTTGCATTTTTCACCAACTTCGCAAATTTTTAGAAATGGAGTCGATAAACAATCGAAAATACATAGCAACCATTCAACACCTCCCGATATTTTTGTATGTTATTTCAATGATTTTTGAGGTGACAGCCGCTGTTAGAGCAAAACGTCAAATCATTTTGTGATGAAAAATTTCCGCGATTCTGATTCTAAGTGATGTGATTGTGAATAAAACCTTGTATTGCATGCGTGTTTTAGATACATTTTATTTGCTTAAGAAATTTAAACGCTCGAGCTTCGCTCTCGCGTTTAAACATTCTTGCGCAAATAAAAAGGTATCTAAAACACTTATACAATAAATATTATATAAACTATTATATTAACAATTTTTCCCGAAACTTCACAAGATAGCTCTGAAATCAAATTCGAATTTTCGGTTAAAACGACCATGATTCATTCGTTCCACATTCACATAAAATTCTGACGTTTCGATGATGTACTGTTATTGGGTATTTTGAATATCGATATTTGTTCTGGCTGTTGTGAATACTTTTCATTGAATTAGATTTTTAAATTAATTAACCAGAAACAAGAAGAAGAAAACATTTTGCCAAATGACTAATGACAGTTCATATAGGTACAGAAAACAAAAACGTCAGAACTTCATGTGAATGATTGGAACAGATAAGTTCCCTACAATCTCGATTAAAATAATTTTTGTTTTTGGATTCAACAAGAATGCTCAGTTTTTGTAGAGCTATACACGAAGCTTGAAATTTTCATTTTACGTCTAAACATGCAATAACGAACACCACAAAGTTCGGATCTGAACCCACTCTGAAAATTCAAATTTTGTATTCTGACGGTGGGATGGACAGAATTGAATTTGAGATCAAAGTAATCATCTGTGAGTTAAAAATTCAAAAAAAAATTGTTCATTCTATATAATTCAGTTCTTGAAAGCGAACCTCTTAGCACATATTTATTTTTTTCAGAAACAGGGAATTCACTATATCCTATATCTTGAGCACAACTTTTCTTACCCGTCGTAAATACCAAAGAGGCGGTTCCTTACAGTACCAATAATAATAATAATTATCCCTTATTGTATCCAACAGGAATATCTCAATTACAGGGTACCAAGTTCCAGAAAATATTTACCTACATATTGTCATCATACGTGAAACAATCATTGAGCGAAATAAACGAAACAGTAATTCGGCCACATACATGTTGACAATTCCACAAATAACTGAAGAAAAGTATACTTCCAAAACCTAACCAAACATATCCACACCCAGTCCATCAGCACTTTTACACATACAGTAACATACACTGATAATACTGATAATAATGTTTGCGCAAATTAGTAAGAGGCGTTGGTAATAATAATAATATTCATTTATTCATCATATAAACATACACGAAACATCAATGCTGATACCAAATAAATACAAGTGTAAATGACAAATTAAACATTGACATATTTCACAAACATCGGGATCAATAAAAAAAATATTTCTCTCAAAAATTTCGGTCACCTCATACACGGTGAATAGAAGGGTGACGCCACCCTTATGGACAACCTAGGGACACTAAAAGCCTCATTTGACAATAAATGGTGATGTTCAGATACAGAGTGAGTCTTTGACTTGTACCTACATATACATATTCCAACCGAAAATTCCCGAGGCCATAGGAAACACTTTTTCCTTTTTCAGTTGAAATATACAGGGTGTCCCGTAAAGACCACGTCAAACCGAGGGAGAATGTAGATCAGAGGATATCCCACTTGCTATGACAAAATTCCCATTATAAAAGTCTTACCGTTTTCGAGATATTTTTTTTTTTGAAAATAATGAATTTTTGCCGCTTTCAATAGTTTTGCCCTTACGGTTGGTACAATTTGACATCTTTCTGGTTAATTTTTTCAGTAAAATATTGCTGAAGAATGATTTTAACGTTTACATCAAAAACATCCTCCGAAAATTTTAAATCACTATGAAATATACAATTTATTGGTGTAATGTGCAGCAGTAGCTCGGTACATTTTTTCCACTACGATGGGTTAAACTTCATAAACAAAATAATCCACTACCAAAATTTCCAATAAAAATATTTCTCATAGCCCCCCTTTAAAATTTTCGGAGGATGTTTTTAATGTATTTGTTAAAATCATTCTTCAGCAATATTTTACTGAAAAAATTAACCAGACAGATGTAAAATTGTACCAACCGTAAGGGCAAAACTATTGAAAGGGGCAGAAATTCATTATTCTCAAAAAAAAAAAATATCTCGAAAACGGTAATGGGAATTTTGTCATAGCAGGTGGGTTATCCTTTGATCTACATTCTCCCTTGGTTTGACATGGTCTTTACGGGACACCCTGTATGAAGAAGTCAAAGACTCACCCTGAATATTATTCATTATACAATTATAGAATGTGTGTGCGAGGTATAATTTCTTCAAAATTTTCGGGTAATGCCATCTAACGAAATTGAGGTTTTAGGGTGAAGGTCTAACAACCATTGGAGATTTTTGTCTCAATATTTTAAAAATACCCTTCCGATCATTCCCATTTGTTGCAAAATGTTGAAGGAATATTCATGAGAATTTTGATGGCAATCGCTAAAATTACGAAATTCATTTATTTTTTTCTTTATTTTTGTAAAATCACTATAATCTCACAATCTACCTATTCACCCTTATCCATTAAGTTATTATATATATATATAATCGGTTTTAAAACGTCCGGCGACGTTGTCCGATGCCTAACTTCCACTCGTTCCTATCGTTCCATTGGTCCTCTCTTAGATTCCTATCACTCATAGCCTTGGTTATTCCTTCCTTCCATGATTTCTTGGGTCTTCCTCGCTTCCTGCGGTTTGGTGGTATCCAGTGCATGGTCATCCTTGGCAGTCTGTCCACATTCATCCTCTGTACATGTCCATACCACACTAGCTGTTTTCTTTCAATATCTGTTGCTAATGATCCATCCACTCCCATACGCCGCCTGATGTCTTCGTTTCTGACCCTATCTCTTCGGGATACTCTTACAGATCGTCTAAAAACATCCATCTCAGTCGCTTCGAGCTTCCTCCTGTTATTTTCCGTTAATTAAGTTATTAATTTCCGTTAATTAAGTTAAGTTAATTAAGTTATTATAAAGATATTAATATTTTAATATAATTTTTCTAATCTGATATCCCTCTGAATTGAATATCACTTTCGGAAAACGTATTGACTTGTTTCGATTGTTTATGATATGTGTTGAAGAAATGCCAAAATTTCAGAAGGTACAAGATCAATGCAACTCTCCACGTCAATACTCTTCTCATTTTTAATTACCGAGCACAACGCTCTATTCTCTATTTCGTCATGATGATTGTAATTTTTGAAATTTCAGTCGGAAAGGGTCTCAAACGGTAAGATTCTTCCCTCCATTTTTAAGCGCTTGTTTGCCAAGCACAAGGCTCTATCATTTCGGCATGAAGTATGTATTTTTGAATTTTCAGCCGGAATCACCTATAACAAATCTCTGATCATATTCAATTCAATGTTTGACCGGTAATCATTGAATTGGGGTGTGGTTATTTTGAAACACAAATTCTAATTTTATGAATAGGTGTTTATTGATGCACAGATCACATACAAGTTGCACCAGCCTGACGCTTCTATATATGGATAGAATTGAGTAGAGAGTATTAATTGGGTTTGTTTCGTTAGACTGTGGGTGGATGACTCGAGATTACGGTAGAAACTGTCTCTCGCATGGGGTGTTTGTTGCTTGGGGTCGAACCTTCTCAAGTGGTACTTCAGCGATATATTCGATGCGATGTTGCCAATCACACAGTACCGAACAATGATAAACACAATAACTGCCGAACAGTAGAACTTGAAAACGAGAAAGATTCAGCGCAGATTTGGGTCTTCAATGGCGCGGCTAGTTGATTGCTAAATGATTTCGAAGCTAGGGAATCAATTAAGATGAAATTAATGCAAACAACAATTTCAAGCTCTAGTCGCATTATGATCCAGAAGTAATTCAAGCCGAATATCATGAAAAGACTCAATTTTTCAATGATAACAAACTGACTCAGTTGTGATTTTGAAAGAAGATATAAAATAACAATTTCAACATTCGTTCTGAATTTGTGTTGATTGCGATGTGAGAACAATAGAAAATTTAAGTAGATTATTGCAGTTTGATAACATGAATTATTAAAAAAGTTCAAAATTTCAAGTTAAAATACTTTGAAATAAAAAGAAATTATATTTTGAAATGCTGAAATTTCCAAACTTCATCATTCAGTGTTGAAGTAAACATTTGTTTCTTCGATATTATCGAATTGTTTCTTCAACCGAAAGAGGGTGGGATATCCTATATATAAAAAAAAAATATTTGTTTATGAATTTATTCCGCAAAAAGGAAATTTACATAGAAGGAAACATAATTTTTTGAAACTCAAGTCTTATCCGTAACAATTCAATTAGACATTCAAACAATCACAGCACCAGGTTGAACAGCTCCATAAACGCTTGGGTAGACACCAGAGTAAGCTGAGTAAGGCAAAGCAGAATAAGGAGAGTAGGCCAATGGTGCTGAGTATGCGCTGTAACCGGTGGCGGCTGGAACAATAAATTGGGGCCTTGGTTCTGGGGCAGCGAATGCTACTGCGAAGAGAGCGAAGGCAAGGAGGATGATCTGAAAAAAATTTAATGAAAATATTATCATTTTGAATTCTTTCACGTTTTTCTCAAAGAAAATATAAATGAGTGTAATAATACCTCGATGTTTTCGACGAATTCAATTGAATTATTCGAAAAAACCAAAGCTGTATAATTTATGAAACTTTGAACACGATTTTTTTCATGTGGATAGATTTGGGTAATTATTATACTCAAAGAATTCATTGAATCGAAAAAAATACCTCAGAAGCTGACTATTCATTATTCTTGATAACAAATTTATTTTTTATGTTATAGGAAGCAAGAGTGTTCACGAAACCGCTAAAATTTCCGACAAAGTGTGTCGAGAACTCACCAATTAATGAATAAAAAAATAAGTTATAAAAATCAGAAATTGTACTCACTTTAGCGAACATTTTGCTTGTGGATTGTATTTGATCTCTTTGTATCAAATGATGCTTCTGAACAGAGATTCCCTGACTTATATACAGAATTCAGTTTCCCGCTTCAACAATCAATTTGTGAATTTACATTTCAGGCAACGCCCAAGTCATTTTAAAGTTCATCATGCTATTTTTTCCATTCAGTAATAATTCCGGTTTATTAGGATCACCTTTGTCTGAAATTCATTCGATTATGCTGATAATAGTTGTAACATGAGACCATAAATAAACTCACAGCTGGATTTCGGATATATTCCGGAAAAGTAAAAAATTTCTTTGTTTTCCTATGATTATATCTCCATTCGGAGGTTATCTTTGTACAAATTTAACTATTCGAATTTTATTAACTTTTCCCTAATTGACGAAGTAAGAATATGACAATATTCACTTTGCATAATTAAAATTGATTAATTAATCAGTAATGAAAATTATTCCTAAACATAAAGGAGCTGCCCCAAAAACGAAATAAAAGTCGGCAAAGTTTTAGCGTTAATAACTCGAAAAAAGTACTGTGAAGGGGCTTACGCGTCATCTGAGATATTAATGAGTAAAATGTACAATGCAGCACCTTTGATGGTTTTTGTTAAACAACTTCCTGTTGTTTCTGACTGAAATACATTCTCATTGGGTACTTCGAACTTCAAGACATGACATTTTTGTTGATCAAGCTTGAAATGCCGCCCCTGAATTTTGGCGGCCTGCTTACCCCCTAGCAAATGCAGTAAGAAATTAACAAAAAGATCTCATATTATACAGAAGACTGCAAGAAGAACAAGTTTCTTTCACGTAACTTCAACCACCTAACGATATTTTCATATTGTGTTATTGAATATGTCAAAACTACTTGTTTATTTTTGAGACCTATTTTATGGCCTTTCCGCTTTTTAAAGGAATTTTCACAGGCAAAGAACAAGATACTTATAGATATAGTGCTTTTTATTATTTATCAGGAAATACAAGATCTAAAATTTGCATTCTTTTTGGAAAATATTTACTCTACATTTGTACGAATTTCACAAGATGAAAAATTAAAAAAACTTTCACATTAAGATAATGACTTTAAGGCGAATGTCAACTCTCATAAAAATATCTATGAAGTTGTGTGAGATTATTTGAAATGATTTTTTCTTCAATCTTTTAATCCCTGTATATAAAAAGTTGAGGGGCTTAGAACATAGGTTTATAAAAACCTTTCTTCTCAAAATCACCTGGGGATTCGCACCCTCAATCTGAAATCTCATTCTGTATATTCATGTATATTATTATTATATATATATTTGATCTTATTTTGCAACACACTTTACATTAGACTATTAGAGATAGATCAAACGGGAATCTTATTAGCACAATATATCCACGTAATTCTGCAATTTTCAGCTAGCCTCTGATATAAACCTAATTTCGGTCTACAGCAAACTATCTGAAGCTCAGAGTTTGCGAGAGTTGAAAGAAACGATTCAATCATTTTGCTATACATTGAAGCAAAAATACTTTCAATTTTAGTTCATTTAAACCATGGCTGAAAAAATTTTTCCCCATAGATCTTACAGGTTGTGAAAGTTTCATTGACAATTTCTTGATATTTTCATAATCAACACATACATTTGAATAAATTTTACAGTATTTGAGGGTTCACAGTATATCAATAAAAAAATAGTAAAAATGGTTGCTTTACTTCGATCACTTATATAAGAGGTAAGTGCTATGCTATATCAGTAATGATCGGAGTGGTTTGCTGATGTCTCTTTCTCTTTTTCAATATTTTTGCATTTATCTGCTCCATAGAAAAAATTGAGAATAACTTAGCGTGGAAAGCTTTCAAGATATCGTCATTCATTTATTTTCTTAGAAGACCACATAACACTGCATCAAAAAGATATTATTTCATCAATCCACTAAATTCATATAATATGCAGGATGTCCGGGAAAATGTGGAAAATCTCTCGGATTCAAATAAAACATAAAAAATAAGATGACAAGTACCTATCATTTTTTTTCCTAGCGGCCCTCCCTACGCAGATACGTCCTCCTAAATGACGTCACTGGAAATCCATTTTAGTGGGATAAAATTCAAACTACTTAATATAATTTAAAGAAAATTTGATATGATAAACAGTAGCAAGGACCTCTCAAAATACTGCCCTTAAATTTAAATCAGCTCTTTTAGTTTACCAGGGGCGGACTAGGTTGTTCACGTGCCTTTCTGTGCCAAAACTGCATAGTTAAGAAACTTTGTAATTTTGTCGGATTCAATAACATTAGAACTTTCTTGTTTCTTGAATGACTTTTGTATCACACTTTGTTGCAGACAAAAAAAATTAGAATTCATGGTTTTTTTCAACAGGAATAGAAAAATTAATTCCTTTGTTATTTTGTTTTTCGAGAACGGTTCATTTTATCGACGATAAACAAGAGCTCCTTTTCTTAAGGTTAATACTCAAGCTTTTCAAATTTGTTTTTTTTTCTACTCCTTATCATACAGGGTATTGAAAATGTAAGCATTAAAATGTACAACCTAGTCCGCCCCTGGTAAAATAAAAGAGCTAATTTAAATTTAAGGCAATATTTTAAGAGGTCTTTACTACTGTTCATCATACAAATTTTCTTTAAATTATATTAAGTAGTTTGAAATTTATTCCACGAAAATGTCAAAAAAGTTCATTTCTGAGCGTTGTTAATTGGTTTCCCAAACTTGCGATATTCTTCACGAATCCACGATGCATTTTTTAATGAATAATAATCATTAATAAATAAGTGAATGAATAAATGAATAAAAATAAATAGATTCATAAATAAATAAATGAATAAATAAATAAATAAATGAATACATACATAAGTATATGGATAAATAGATGAATGAATAAATCAATAAATAAATGAATGAAATAATGAATAAATGAATGGATGACTGAATAAATAAATGAATGAATGAATGAGTAGATGGATAAATGAATAAATAAATAAATGAATAAATAAATAAATGAATAAATAAATGAATAAATGATCAAATGAATCAATTAATTAATTGATTAATTAATTAATTAATTGATGAATTGATGAACAAATGAATAAATTGATGAATAAATTAATTAATTAATGAATAAATAAATAAATGAATGAATGAATGAATAAATAAATCAATGAATAAATCAATAAATAAATAAATAAATAAATTAATCAATGAATAACTATATAAATGAATAAATAAAAAAATAGATGAATAAATGAATAAAAAAATAAATAAATGAATAAAAGAATAAATAAATAGATGAATGAATAAATAAATGAATCAATTTCATTAATTCCGGATTGTAATTATTTTCTTGACCTCAACAATATCATTTTTGGCGAAGTGCACACAATATATGATATTATGATGTCATACCTAATTGTTAGTTTATTTGAACGAGAGGTCTCGTTGATATGATATAATTCGTCATGAAAATTAGAGTGATTATTTTATGTAGCTAAGCATACAAAATCCTAACCCAGTTGGATCTGTCGTTATGATATAATAATAATAATATAACATTTATTTGCTATAAATAATTACAATTGAATCTACGTTCTGACAATAGGTAGAAACGAGGTTGGAGGCAATTAAAAGAGATTCGAGTTCAACCCGCTCTTACAAAAAAAAAAACTACTACATTAGTCCCTACCTAATGACAACAGAGCCAAAAAACAAATTGCACACGCTAAAGACTCCAAAATTGAAATTTTAATATTATAGTCACTCATTATCCTCCTCACCCATTAGAAGTCAGTGCTTATATAAGCTTTTCATTTCATTAAAAATATTAGTACCTACCCTAAATAATAACCGTCAGATTATAATCAGAAACGTACCCATGTGGATAAAAACAGCCATATCTCTTTTCTTTGAATAACAAATGACTTGTGTGGTACCTTTTTGAAATCACTATAAAATAGGCAATTTATTGGTCTAATGTGCAGCAGTAGCTCGGTACATTTTTTTTCCACTACGATGGGCTAAACTTCATGAACAAAATAATCCACTACCAAAATTTTCAATAAAAATATTTCTCACAGCCCCCCTTCAAAATGTTCGGAGTATGTTTTTAATGTAAACGTTAAAATCATTCTTCAGCAATATTTTACTGAAAAAATTAACCAAAAAGGTGTAAAATTGTACCAACCGTGAAGACAAAACTATTGAAAGGGGCAAAAATTCATTATTTTCAAAAAAAAATAAATATCTCGAAAACGGTAAGACTTTTATAAGAGGAATTTTGTCATAGCAGGTGGGTTACCCTTCGATCTACATTCTTCCTCGGTTTGACGTGGTCTTTACGGCACACCCTGTAGGTCAATACCTCCGTGAAAACCTCCGTAGTCTAGGAGGTATTGTATAGGTTCCCTTCGACGAATGCTATGAATCAATCGTAAACATGATTTCTGAACACGTTGCACTCTCTCCCTGTCCACCGGAACTCCTAGTCGGATTTATTTCCATCAACGAACTTAATCAAAGTTTTTGAAGTTTTTAGGTTTTTTTTGTTTTAGAGTTACGGCCCGACCGGTTGGACGGACAGAGCTCGAAATTGACTTTCACCTATTTTTATTTGATTGAGTATTTTTCATGAGAAAAATATCAAAAGTATTAGTGCGCTACCGAAGAAATCAAACATTTACCACTTTTCTCTTCTCAAATCTTGAATAATTTTATTGTAATGTTTTTAGATATGATTCAAACACCTCGATGACTTTTATTTAAAGGACGAAATACTATTTCCATGTTCCATGTTGTCTAGAGTACTCTGCGGACTTAGTAAACATTTTGTAGAATTCTGAGATACACCCAGATTTCGTTTGAAAATCTTTCATACAAAATGAGATTTTGTTTAGAAGAATACTCAGTAGTATCTAGGCTCTTGAATTTTGCGAAATTTCAATAACTTTTCGCCCTTCTAGCAGCTGCTGTTATAACTCAAGGAACGTTCAATTTAACTTGTTTTCGACATATGGGTTAATGAAGTGGAAGCGGGGTCTTATGTACATTGAAAAAATTTATTTATGAATTTATTCCGCAAAAAAGAAATTTACATAGGAGAAAACACAATGTTTGTGAAATTTAAGACTTATCCATATTGATACAATTCGGCATTCAAACAATCACAGCTCCAGCTCCATAAACGCTTGGGTAGACACCAGAGTAAGCTGAGACAGGCAAAGCAGAGTAAGGAGAGTAAGCCAAAGGTGCTGAGTATGCGTTGTAAGCGTTGGCGGCTGGAACAATAAATTGAGGCCTTGGTTCTGGGGCAGCGAATGCTACTGCGAAGAGAGCGAAGGCAAGGAGGATGATCTGAAAAAAATTAATGAAAATATTATCATTTTGAATTTGAAAAATCATTATTTTTAAGTGTCTTTCAAATGTTTCTCAAATACATGTTCTGCCTTTTAGATGTGAAAATGAAAAATATATACATTTCTTTCATAAACTCATATAATGGAATACTCAAGAAATGATTGACTCGATATTCAATACTGACTGAATTGCTGTGGACCTTGGACTTATCTTCAGCATTCGAATCAATCAATTCATTATTAGAAGGACTTTCTGTAGAATTGACAGGTACTGCTCTTGTTTTCTTATTATATACGAAGGTACGAGAATACATTCGACAAAAAAAATTAAAATCCAACTCGAAATTTTCTTAATTGCATGAAATTTGATTTGAAAATCAATTGCTATAACTTATGGTTCTAAAATAGGATACATGAAATTTGGTATTTTTTCTGTTAGAACTCAGAATCGACAGAGTTGAGATTGAGTGTTGACGTAAAATAATAATTTTAAACTGATCACATCATCAAAACTATAATTTAAGAAAAATATCGGGAAAGAAATACTCCATATCTCCGTGATTATGTTTTCGATAACGTTAGGATAGGTTAGGTTAGGTTAAGGTTAATATTGTGCATATATGGATGTATAGACTGGGAATGTCAAGCTTCGTGCAAATTTTGTATTGATTGCTTTATCAGCACTATAACAAATTCAAGAATAATATCTAAAAAAGCACTGAATTCAAGTCAAAAGCTTTGAGTGCTTATCATTTATGCGCAAATTATTCCCTTAGAGGTCTTCAAAGATGCAATTGGCGCATAAATAAACAATCGCTGAAAAGCTCCCCACTTCAAGTCAATGCTTTCTTCAGCTTTCCATACTATAAATCTCTGTTTTCTATGATTTGATATGGATATTCTACATGGAAATAATAAACCATAGTGAAATATTGGCAGTGTTTTTGAAAGGACTAGCGTTCAAATGAGACTTTATCTCGACTATGTAGCACTATAATAATAGTATCAATGAACATATATATTTTAGAAGCAATATGGTATACTTACTTTAGCGAACATTTTGTTGTGGATTGTATTTGATATCTCTGAATCAAATGATGCTTTAGAACCGAAACGCCCCAACTTATATACTGAATTCAGTATGACTAATGGAGCTTCGATCAATTATATGTAAATTAACTTCAGGCAACGCCTTGGTCATTTTCAAGATCACGCCAATTACCATTCGGTAATAATTCCGGTTTTTCTGGATCTCTTCTATCTGACATCCATCCATTATTGCAATTCCGACAACATAAGACCCTTCTGTGGATTAAAATGAAACTCCAGCTCGATTTGCAGGGTCCGCTCTAGCGTTTCTGCCGCCCCGGCAAAAATACAAGTTCGGGGTGAGATTTTTTTATAAGAAGTTAAACATTTTTTAGGGAAGGAAAATGTATTGGGTTTATTATTTTTCATGGATTTGAATTTAATTAGAATATATTATTAATTAATGAACGACTAAAGGAATTGATAAAAATTGATGAACAGAAAAAATAGAAATTCCATTTCTTGAATATATTTGCTTTTTTCCATGAATTATTCGTAAACCCGTATCATAGTATGCCTGTATTAGGTCACAAAAATCTACCCTTGATTTCAGCAACTGAAAGAAGAAAGGAGGTTATCTTATAAAGGCACGTCCTGGTCCGTAACGTTTTCAAAATGTTAATAATGTGGAAATGAAATCTATGGGAAATATTCGAAAGATACCTATTTCAGTTCCGTTAATATCGCTCTTATGCCTACAACCGAAAACAAAATTTCAAAATTTTTAGAATTGTACCTAGCATATTTTCGCCTGACAAAGTATCGTACCAAGTTTCTGAAAAATTTTGACAGCTTTGATAACTTGATTTTAAAATATAATTGATTTATAAAATTTTAAATAATATTTCAATTTCCAATCAGCATTGAAAAAATCTAAGTTATTAATCCAACAACCTTAGTAAAAAAAATCACTTTGGAATCGAGATTTCTCGGAAAAAGCAGAAAATACCTCCGATCCTGTAGACATTCATTCCTAAATCATTTTTTTTTTATTTATTAGTTTTCCGCTTCGACATCAAGGTCATTAGCGGTTTTCTAAATAAGAATGACATATTTAGATTCATAACTACAGAAATATTAGATAGAAATAGAGATAATATAGAGCTTCCCGGAGGACATACTGAACCCATTCAATTTTGTTGTGAAGATAATAAAGTGATTTTGAATAGTTTTTGTATGCTTGTAATTTGAGGCAATATAAAAATATTCTAAGCACTGGTTCCTTTTCTATTTTCATTTCTATATTTCACTATGGAAAGCATTGAACAGAAAGAAATTGAAGTTCATTTTTCAATAGGAATATTTCTTGAGAATCTACGATAATCCAGTGATGTGTCGCTATGCAAGATGAAAGGAATTTTCCTTTCCGGAAAAGTTGCCTTTCCGGCCTAGGCCGTGAAAATGTATTCCGTTTTCTTATGGTTTTTTATACAGGGTGAGTCTTTGACTTGTACATTTATTTCTACGGAAGATTTCTGAGGTCAAAAGAAACACATTTTTCCTTTTCTATTTTTTCCACTTTTTATAGCGGGCATTTTGGAGTTGCCCAGACGATAGAATTTTATGTTCGGAAAAGATTCATCACATCAATAAAAATCTATATTTCGAAAATCGTTACCTTCAATTCCTTTCCATTTGCGCAATATAACTAAAACGTTCATTTTTTATGGACTTTCAATAACCTACTTCCCTCAACCAAGCCGAATCGGAAAAAATGTTAAGGGAAAAAAGTGTTTCCATTGGCCTCAGGTATCTTCGGTTTGAATATATATACACGTCAAAGAAGTATCATCATTTTTTTCCGTTGATATTGTTGAATGATTGCTTCAATTTATGCACTGAAAAATAGCACAAAATATCATACAGGGATTCTGAAAAAAATTTATTAAAATTACGTTTTGGAAAAAGAGTTTTTTTGTACCTAATTCGATATTTTCTGTATATTATGTTGAAAAGTTGCCTATTTTCTGATGATTTTGAAAAGGTTGAATTCAGGTGATAACCTTATTCAGAAAAAAATATATTCAAATGTTTATTGAAAAAAAAAATTCTGAGAAAATCTAATTAGATTTTCTTTGTTACTTTGTTACTTTTCCCAAAAAATCTTTCATTGTGCACATTCTGGTGTAACTTATTGAATAATTCTATTGAAAAATGTTAGTTACTTCTTAAATTACTTATAAAGTAAAATTATTCATTATATGCGCATAGGAGCTTCAATATCAACAAGTCTACAAAGTCAACAATGCGGTGAAAGAGATAATTCACAATTATTATCAGGAAAAATGTTCAAAATGATCAAGTATCCAAATTTCTTTCTGCTATTTTGGCTGCTGACGAATGAGGTTCACGGTCCACTAGTTCCGCTTCATCTTTTATAGGATTGGAATAAATTTCATTTATCAACCAACCCCAAAAAATACAGAATATTCATGTCTGGTGAACGGGAAGGCCACAAAATTTGACCGCCCCTTCCGAGTGAGAATATGTGTAGTGCAAATATTTCCTAACCTAACACAACTAAAGTGTGTTGGGCACCCGTCGTGTTGAAACTACAGATCAAGTCACATTTCCAATGGTACATCTTTCAAGAGTACATTGTTCCTCGAAAAATTTAAATAGTTGGAGCCGTTTAGTTAGGGCAGCAATTTTTTTCTGATTAATTTTTGATTATGACGTTTCCATTGCTTTTTCTAGGTATTTGAGCTCACAAATAGTGACTGATATCAACTCAGTAAATGAATTGACAACTAAATAACATATTTTCAGGAGAGGGTGTGCAAAAAGCAGAACGTGAATTTGAAACATTTTTATTTCAGAACTCCTGTATGATATTTTTGGCTATTTTTCAGTGCATTAATTGAAGCCATCATTCAACAATATTCACGAAAAGAACTGTTCCTAAGGCAGGAGAGAAATTATTTGAAGTGAAAAAATTCATAATTTTCATAAAACCTCGAATATCTCGAAAACTGTGAGACATTCATATAAACAATTTTTTTAACATCAGATCGAGCACATTCTGATCTACATTCCGTTTTCGTTTGACGTAGTCTTTTTGGGACCCTGTATACTAAATATAAAAAATATATTGTGTTTATGAATTTATTCCGCAAAAAAAAATTTACATAGGAAGAAACATAATTTTCGTAAAAACTTAAGACATATCAGTAACAATTCAATTCGGCATTCAAACAATCACAGCTCCAGGTTGGACAGCTCCATAAACGCTTGGGTAGACACCAGAGTAAGCTGAGTAAGGCAAAGCAGAGTAAGGAGAGTAGGCCAAAGGTGCTGAGTATGCGCTGTAAGCGGTGGCGGCTGGAACAATAAATTGAGGCCTTGGTTCTGGTGCAGCGAATGCTACTGCGAAGAGAGCGAAGGCAATGAGGATGATCTGTAAAAAATAATCATATATAAAACACATCAATGTCTAATATTATTTGATATTGATAATTAGTAAATTTTATTCTTTATAGAGTAGCTTCGAGATTGAGGTAAATTGAAAACAGCACAAACTCTGAAGCTTCTGACTGGTGTAAGAGACGCATGAGTAATTATGGAGGAAAACAAAAAAACAGAACAAAAACCAACTTTAACAATACCTGATAATTTTACAGCTCATTATATAACATTATATAAATTTCGTTTCAAAATCACTATTGTTCTCATAAAAATTCTTTTCAATCATTCAACTACACAAAAACCATTAAAAATATATTTAGGTAATAAAATATTATACTTACTTTAGCGAACATTTTGCTTGTAAATTTTATTTGATCTATCTGAATCAAATGATGCTTTGGACCCGAAACTTCTCGGCTTATATACCGATTTCAGTATCTGGATGTTGTCAATTATATGCAAATTTTTATTTCGGGCACGCCCAAGTCATTTTCAAGATCACGCCAATTCTTTCAATTCAGAAAGAATTCCGGTTTGATAGGATCACTTCTCTCTTAAGTCCATTGATCAATGCAATTCAAGCTCGATAGACTAGTTTGTTGTTCAAAATAAAAACCAAACTGAAGATGATTACTTCATGGTTTTCCGGAAATACAAACCGTATTATAATCACATATATTGTTGTTAATTTATTTGGTTTTTTGTCGAAGGCTATCGTTTTTTTTTTACGAAAAATATTTTGTAATTCTTTTCGAATTCTCTATGGCTTTGATGATTTGATTAACATAAAATTTTGTACTATAGGCTTTGAATTTATATTTTACGTCCAAATTAAGATTTTCATGTTGATCGAATTTGTGATTCTGAAATTAACAGAAAACCAAATTTCGAACTGCCATATTTACGAAAACCCTTGACGGATATTTCTCATTACCAAAATCAATCGCGGAATTAAAAATTTGAACCAAATATGCAATTTTCCAGATTATAGGTCCTTTCGTTCGGAAGTTATCCTGCTTAGGAACGGACGGCTAGACAAAGTCAAATTTGATGCTTTGAAACCATTCTCGGCTCAAAATTTTAAAACTACCGACATTGTGGAGCAAACAAATATCCCCGAATCTCTAATTATTATGAAATATTTCCAACCAGTTTTTTTTTGGAGATTTTCTGGAAGAGTTTGATTGATTGAATATCTGCTTCGATGCAACAAGAATGATTTTGAGTTTTCGAATGTATGGGTGTATGTATATACCTATGTCCACAAATAAAGATTTGAATTCTGCAATTCTCATCGATCCTATTGAAATTTGGTATGATAATTCTGTTTCACCACTATATACCTTCCATGCCAAATTCAACTCTTCTGGATAAAGGTTCTGCCCTGAAATCGAAGCTCCCTGAAAGCATCTCGAGAACTTTGAGAAAAAATCTCATCCCCAATTTTTTTTTTCGAAATAGTAAGAATACAGAAGGCAGATCATAGATATCTTGATACGTTCTCAAGTTACAGGGCGAAAAATGACCTTCTCAAATATTTTGCTATATAAATATAAATGAAATAAAAAAACATATTATATAATACATATAAATTTCAAAACGTTTTTTTCGGTAACTTTTATGGTTGATATGAACCTCATAATCAGATAAATCAACAGTTCTAGTGAGAGTCTTCCAATGTTCAATAAGAGAAAACAACTGATTGAATAATTAAGCATCAAAATAAAGTAAAATCGGGTTTGAATAATTGCTTATTTTTCGTTGTTATCATATTAGCCATTTCAATAAGCCAGAAAACAAGCAGCTAGCTCAAAAGTTGATATGTTATTCGAAATATCACTAAATGGAGTAGTTCTCGCTAAAAAGAAAACTTGTTCACAAACATTCAATTCTCATCGATAAACCCATTGGAAAAATTATGATTCATATTGATCACCTAAGAATAGTTCACCACGTGTGTGCTCACTACGCCCGCAGAAGGAATTTTTTGGGACGAAAAGATTCTTGTGTTATAGCCAATTTTGTACTCTTCTGAGATATGTGATCACATTCGATGAGGCTACAAGGATAACAGAAGTGTTCATTCATGTAATTTTATCACTTTTTTTCAGAAAACCTTCCTTCTCATTGCATAGAACGGAATTGAATATTTCTTGAAATACTAACAAATGGAAATACCATTTAGAAAAGATAATTAAAGCTTGATTTCTGCATTGAATATGACGAGCAATTTATTGATATTTTTCTCGATATTTTCTTTTCTTGAATTCAATCAAACAACTTCAATTAACCTTTTTCAGATACTGATCGTGTTCCAAATTTAGCAATAAGAAAAATACTTCGAATCGTACCATTTATATCACATCAACAAAGACTTGGAGCAATCCCGACAAACCGGAATGAGTATCAGATGACAGAAAAAACGATCTGATCCCTAGGCGTTGGCTTGTATCAAGAATCATGTAATTACAGCTGACTCCGTATACATTGTGGGATTGCATATAAAAGCTGGAACCAACATGTCAAAGGCATCATTTGAATCACACAGATCAAATACCTATACAAGATGTTCGCTAAAGTGAGTATAATCTAAAACGCAAACCCAGTAGTAATCTCATCCCATTTTTGATGAGAAAAATCAAATAACAATATGATTTCAGTTCAGTTTGAATAATGCGATTTTAACCATAATTGTTTCTTCTTCAGATCATCCTCCTTGCCTTCGCTCTCTTCGTAGTAGCATTCGCTGCACCAGAACCAAGGCCCCAATTTATTGTTCCAGCCGCCAACGCTTACAGCGCATACTCAGCACCTTTGGCCTACTCTCCTTACTCTGCTTTGCCTTACTCAGGTTACGCTGGTGTTTATGGAGCTGTCCAAACTGATGCTGTTTTTGTTTAAACGACTGAATATGTAAACAAAGATATAGATTTCAATGAAAATAATGGTTTGGTAATGTCATTTGAAAATTTCATACAATAAATTCAATATAATACAAAGTTGGTATCGAATTCATTATTCAATAGACTGTATCACTCCTGCCCTTCAAATAACCTGGATACGTAACAGTGAAATGATAATTTAGTTCTTTGGTTTTGCATAAAAGCCCCAACTCTCTTAAAACTCTGTGAAAAATCAAACAAGCTCAGAGCTTTAGCGAGTTAGAAAAGTCTCTTTTGTGTTTCTACAAAAATCAATTTTTCAGATTTTTCCATTAGTGATGAAAGAAAGTACAAAAATTTCCATAGTTCTTCATAACGCTTTCAGATGACATTCAATTGAACATTTCAAAACAAAAATTTGTCAGGCACTCAAACAATAAAAATATTCACAATTTTTTTTATTGTTTGATCTTAATTTGATTTTATTGTTTTTTCATTTTGAAATGTTGAAATGAATGCCATCTGAAAGCGTTATACGAGTAATACACTATGAACATTTTTGTACTTTCATTTATCACTAGTGGAAAAATAATTTAAGAGACCTTTATCTCTTATGAAAGCTCTATTGATTTCAGAAATGAAATAATTTTCTCGAAAAAAAAAGCCGTGGTGTAGATTTCCAATAGGAAAAGGATCATCGCACCTTAAAATCAACACAATGAATGTAATAATACTATAGTTTCGAGTTCAAAACTGATTTTTTCCTCCAAACTTTAACTTTAACACTTTGTATCTTGTTAGGATATATGTTTATAAGAACTTTTTTCATGAAAAGTGTTGTTTTATCCGACGCGAACGTTATTGAACTTAAAGTTGGACCACGTGCTTATTCATCATCATTTTACCTCAAATTATTAGGAAACACCGAAGCAATACCAAAGGTGTTAATATCAAGGGATGAACGGAAACGACATTTTGAGGTAAATAGAAACAAGCTATTTCAAAATTTTTGGCACAAATCACAAATTTGAAAAAAAAATTTACAATTCAAAATGTCGAGTCGGCTTTGAAAAAAACAGTCGTTCAACGATTTTTTATGTTAATATCAAAAATTCTGGCACGGATATCAAAAATTCTGGCACAAATCTTCAACTCTATGAAAAAATATTTAAAATTCAAAATGTCGAGTCAGCTTTGAAAAGAACAGTGATTTAATGATTTTAAATGTTAATTTCAAAAGTTTTGGCACAAATTTCAACTCTATAAGAATTCAAAATGTCGAGTCGGCTTTGTAAAGAATGGATTATGAATTGGAGCTTAGAAAAAGTGTTAATAAATTTGGTTGAGCAGATGCTCAAATCTCAAGTAGTTCGACTTGTTGAAAATCAAAAAATGTTTCGCGGAGAACGAAATATCGTGCAATAGCAGAATGTGATGAAGGTTAACTATATCGTCCATATCTATATTTTCCGAAAAGACCTAGACTCGATCCTAGACTGTTAATTGGATATAAAGCGAATTAGTTAATCGAAAGTGTCAAGAATACAATTTACAGATAACTGAAGAAAAGAGGTGTAGAATATCGTAAGAGCAAAAAATGTCCAAAATATAAGCCAATTCAATAAGCTCGAAAACGGAGATATCACCGTGCTCTATGGCGCATTTATTTTGCAAATAACAAGGTCATCGTCATGAATGATGAAAAATACTTCACTCTGAGTAAACACGAAATTACAAAAAACGACGAATTTTACACCGACAATATCGAAAATTGTCCAGACAATGTGAAATTCAAGCAAAAGTCCAAATTTGCTAATGAATGCTAGTTCAATTTCTGCTGGGATTCAGAGGCACTATTAAATCCAGAAAATTTTCTCCGTGAGGAAATTTTAACATCTAGGGGGATAGGCAAGAATTCGTTTTGATTCTGAGAAATAGTTTTTTTCGGAGGGGTATCGGTCATGCTCCGAGGGTTATTGCTTTGCTGGATTCAACACTGTTTAGAGGCTATATGTGGGACAAGTTACAAGTGAAGCTGTGGAAAGTCAACGTTACTTTCACAACTGCTTTACAAAATTGATTAATTTTATCCACCAGAATCATGCTCAAGATGTTATTTTGTTTTGGTCTGACTAAACATCATAATACAGAGTGTCTTGTTTAAAAAGTCCAAAACTTCAAGGCTAGATTCTACATGCGATTTTCAACAAAAAATGTCATATAACACATGGGTGAAATTTTGGCGATAGGTCTTCAATTCAACATTCTCTGTTTTTACGGAATATCCTTTTTTTTATATATTCAATCAATGCACACAAGAATTTTTTGGACGAAAATATTCTTGTGATATATTATACTCTTCTGAGATATGTGATCAAATCTGATGAGGCTAAAAGGATAACTGGAGTGTGGTCCAGATTAGGTAAAGTTCAATAAAATTCGCTTCGGATAAAACAACACTTCTCATGAAAAAAGTTCCTATAAACATATATCCTAACAAGCTTCGTTTTAGAGATACAAGGTGTATCAGTTTTTCACTTGAAACTCTAGTATTATTTTACATTCATTGTTTTGATGAAATTTTCTGAAATAAATACAGCTTTTATTAGATACAAAGGTCTCTTGAATTGTCTTTCCACTAGTGATAAATGAAAGTACAAAAATATCCATAGTGTATTACTCGTATAACGCTTTCAGTTGGCATTCATTTCAACATTTCAAAAAGAAAAAACAATAAAATCAAAATAAGATCAAGCAATAAAAAAAACTTGTGAATATTTTTATTGTTTGTTCTTTTTTAAATGTTCAATTGAATGCCATCTGAAGGCGTTATGGCGAACTATGGAAATTTTTGTACTTCCTTTTATCACTAATGGAAAAATCTGAAAAATTGATTTTTGTAAAAACACAAAAGGGACTTTTCTAACTCGCTAAAGCTCTGAGCTTGTTAGATTTTTCACAGAGTTCTAAGAGAGTTGGGGCTTTCATACAAACCAACCAAAGAACTAAATTATCATTTCACCGTTACGTACCCAGGTTATTTGAGGGGCAGGAGTGATACATTCTATTGAATAATGAATTCGATACCAACTTTGTATTATATTGAATTTATTGTATGAAATTTTCTAATGATATTACCAAACTATTATTTTCATTGAAATCTATATCTTTGTTTACATATTCAGTCGTTCAAACAATAACAGCACCAGGTTGGACAGCTCCATAAACACCAGCGTAACCTGAGTAAGGCAAAGCAGAGTAAGGAGAGTAGGCCAAAGGTGCTGAGTATGCGTTGTAAGCGTTGGCGGCTGGAACAATAAATTGGGGCCTTGGTTCTGGTGCAGCGAATGCTAATGCGAAGAGAGCGAAGGCAAGGAGGATGATCTGAAGAAGAAACAATTATGGTTAAAATCATATTTAGTATGATGCAGGGATTTTTATACTTTATACAAACTGAACTGAAATCATATTGTTATTTAATTTTTCTCATCAAAAATGAGATGAGATTAATACTGGGTTTGCGTTTTAGATTATACTCACTTTAGCGAACATCTTGTATAGGTATTTGATCTGTGTGATTCAAATGATGCCTTTGACATGTTGATTCCAGCTTATATATGCAATCCCACAATGTATACGGAGTCAGCTGTAATTACATTATTCTTGATACAAGCCAATGCCTAGGGATCAGATCGTTTTTTCAGTCATCTGGTACTCATTCCGGTTTGTCGGGATTGCTTCAAGTCTTTGTTGATGGGATATAAATAGTGCGATTCAAAGGATTTTTCTCATTGCTAAATTTGGAATACGATCAGTATCTGAAAAAGGTTAATTGAAATTGTCTTCATTTGATTGCAGTCAAGAAAAGAAAATATCGAGAAAAAAATCAAAGAATAGCTCGTCATATTCAATGCAGAAATCAAGCTTTAATTATCTTGTCTGAATGATATTTCTATGTTGTTAGTATTTCAAGAAACATTCAACTCCGTTCTATGAAGTGAGAAAAAGTGTTTTCTGGAAAAAAGTGATAAAATTACATGAAAAATATAAATAAATAAACTGAGAGACGCTGTCTCTAATGAATTATCTTTCCGAAATTTCGTCAGTGTGAGCAGTCAGCACAGTTAGCAACTAAAGCCATATGAAGATTAAGTTTTCCACTGTACTGCCAATTAAATGCCTTAATCGATTAAAACTAAATCGAATACTGACGTGATATCGGGATTCGGGAGCATTTGAGAGCTAATTCATTTATACGCCCGTTGCTCCTTTGCAAACTACATAATTGTATATACTTATGTATTCTCTATAGGTGGAATTGGTGCATGAATGAAAAAGCGTTTTGAAGTTCCTGACTGCCCGTCAGTGCTTTCTTCGTATTTTTTCTTATATTCTGCATGATTTTTCCTAATTCTTGTTAATTTATTCATTTATGTACCTCAGAGATTGAATTAGTAGAATTAATCCCTAATTGAACAAAAATGGTACTTTTACCACTAAGGATTGAAAGTGATTGACACAACTCCAACAAGATTTCTCTTATCTGAGTTATCTGACACATTTATGGCGAATTAATTATTTATTATTATCATTTATTTTTCATGTAATCCTTCATAATATTTGTATTATATTTGTAAGGAAAGAATGGAGAAATTGTTCAATTGAAATTTCTTCACGAAAGGTTTGAAATCATATAAAAAACGCCATTTAGAACTAGGTTATAATAACGTTAACAAAAACACTCTAAAAAGAGATGGGTTGACGCAATTTCTCTAAATTTGATATACTTTTTGTCGTTTTCTTGGATTTTAGCATTGGGCTGCGTGCTAATATGCGCCCGAGCTAAGCGAAGGGGCCATTCCAGGTCTTTTGAGTTCACTGCATCCATTGGGTAATGAACATAGATAGAAGAAGTATACGCAATTTTTACGTGTCCCCAACATGGTTAGATTACGTTGTCGGATCGTGATATATTTTCAAATCCACAATTTTCCTATATCATTGAACATTTGGAATGCGATATTTTTCCTAATTGTCAAATTTATAATTAGCAGAATATTTATTAATATTTTGGATCTACATGCTGAAATCCAAGATTTGGCAACTTTTGCTCTCCTTGTGTCATCGGTTGATTTACGTCGTTTGGCGAGCTTGCGCGCTTGAAAATTGCGTTCTGAATTTCTCATATATTTAGGTATTCATTTCAATATATTTTGAGTTGATATGAAACGTTGATTCACTATGGGACATAAGAAGTGCGTTCTTTGTGAAGAAACCCGTGAATCGAGTGAAATATCGTATCACTGATATGTTTTCATGTCCGCGAGCTTCCATGTCTTTGATGTTGGGGACCAAATTTGCTTTCTAAAAATGACATATGCCCCCTCTTTCTATGTTTATTACTCTGAGACTTCATCACATATATAGTATATCTATGTAGATTCAACTTATTATTCTGAAGAGAATTTTGTGTTAATTAGAGTGTTCTGTGAATCTGAACTTTCAATGTTTGACGTTTGAACGTTTACAGATTAATATAATTTATTTATTCGGATGAAAATGATAAGTTAAATGGGAACTCTTGTACAAATTGAAATAAAAAGCGATAATAGAAGAAAGCATATAAATATCAAAACTACTGTCGGTGATTACTAGCTGAATTCTTCATCATTATCGAAAATGAAATAGAAAAAATATTCAGTAGTTATATCCTGAGTGCTTGCCAAATATTCGATCATTTGGCAAGCACGAGGGGTATATGAACGACTATTTCCCGAAAAGAATTTCACTCAATTTTAATTGTAGGGCTGAAATATTACAAAACGAAAAATTATTAATTTTGAATGAAAAGCTCTGTCAACCAATATTTTTTCGATGATTTAAAATGTCACAAAATATTCACTTGAAGCACACGTGCAAATACCCGGATATTTTCACGCTGCATTGATATTCAGTTATAATATGTTTATTTAACGGAAAATAAACTTTATTATTATTATTATGAGAGCGCAACTCGAGTGGTATTTGCGAACTACGTCTAGTGAAGAGATTCATATAATCGAAATATATTGTCTATGCTCGAGTTAGTATTCGTTCCGATTATATAACGAATAACTTCAATAACTATAACCAAAGCACTGCATTTTGATAATTCAATGACATTTCAATGACCTTGACTTTTATTATTTTGGCGAACGTCCAAGAATGTTACCATGGAAATGATCCCAATATGGCAGGAGGCGAAACACCAAAACGATTATACCACGTCGTCAAGGGTATAACTACTCATCAATACGACGTAACTATTGGAAATTGCTTCAAAATCTTTAAAGAGTAGCTTCGAGATTGAGGTAAATTGACAACAGCACAAACTCTGAAGTTTCTGACTGGTGTAAAAGAAGCATGAGTTATTATGGAGAAAAGCAAAAAACCCAACCCTTCCAAGTGAGAATATGTGTGGTGCAAATATTCCCTAACATGACAACTAAAGTGTGGTGGGCAACCGTCGTGTTGGAACTACAGATTAAGTCAAATTTCCAATGGTACATCTTCCAAGAGTAAGGGTACATTGTTTCTCGAAAAATACAAATAGTTGGTGCCTTTAGTTGTTACACTATAACAGGAATTTTTTCTGATTAATTTTATATTAAGACGTTTTCATTGCTTTTTCTAGGTATTTTAGCTCACAAATAGTAACTTATATCAACTCAGTTAGTGAATTCAAAACTGAATAATATTTAATTAATGAACTGATTGATTATTTTCAGCCGGGTGTGCAAAAAGCAAAACGTGAATTTTAAACATTTTTTTTTCAGAATCCCTGCATATTTTGTGCTATTTTTTAGTGCATCAATTGAAGCCATCATTCAACAATATTCACGGAAAAAACTGTTCCGAAAAGTATTTAATTGTACCTACGGCATGAGAGAAATTATTTGAAGTGAAAAAATTCAACATTTTCATAAAATATCGAATATCTCGAAAACTGTAAGACATTCATGTGAACAATTTTTTTAACATCAGATCGAGCACATTCTGATCTACATTCCGTATTCGTTCGACGTAGTCTTTTTGGGACACCCTGTATACTGAAAAAAAAAATATATTGTGTTTATGAATTTATTCCGCAAAAAAGAAATTTACATAGGAAGAAACATAATTTTCGTAAAACTTAATACGTATCAGTAACAATTCATTTAGACATTCAAACAATCACAGCACCAGGTTGAATAGCTCCATAAACGCTTGGGTAGACACCAGAGTAACCTGAGTAAGGCAAAGCGGAGTAAGGAGAGTAGGCCAAAGGTGCTGAGTATGCCGAGGAGTATGCGCTGTAAGCGGCGGCGGCTGGAACAACAAATTGGGGCCTTGGTTCTGGTGCAGCGAATGCTACTGCGAAGAGAGCGAAGGCAATGAGGACGATCTGTAAAAAAATTAATTTTTAATTGCTGAATAAAATTATTATTGGTCAGTATCCAAACTTATTTTTGAATGCAATTCAAATATATCTAACATAGAATGGATGTGTCACAGAGTAGCAATCTTACTTTTCAAAAATTGCTTGGGTAGGTTAATATTTCACGAAGGAAATTATTGTCCAACTCATTGCTTTTAATTCACTGTGTTTCAATTTGTGAGATATCGCACATTTTCATTAGTTCATTCTCTCTTTCCATATAAAACAACTGAAAAAATTGAGGTTTTTTTATATGTATATTCATCTCAATATAGCGGAAATGAAGAAACCTGACAGAATATTTCCATTAATAAAATTTTCGAATTAAATACAACAAAATCAGTCATATTTCTGGTAATTGTAAATTGTGAATTTCGAAAAATTAATTTTGTTCTCGAATGAAAATGCCTGTAAGTCAATTGAAATGAAATTGATGAATCAAGTATTTATAACCAATTGCAAATATTTTTGAAATAAAGGGCATTTGTTGTGAAAATTCACCATTTCCAAGGTTCAAAAAAAATATTTGAAATAATTACAATCAACATTCAAACCTTTCGATGTCCTACGATGCATTGAAAATTATTTCATTTGTCTTTTATCAGTAATATACCTATTTCCATTACAAAAAATTTTAGTTCCTGGTTACATAGTCTATGATGTATTCTATAAAATTTACACAGTTTTATTTCTAGACATAGGTGGTTTTTTAATTTTATGATGTCAAATGATTCAAAAATCGAACACATTAATACTCACTTTGGCAAACATTTTAGTCGTAATATTTGATCGGTTCGAATCAAACTATGATCAAGTCTATTCTTTCTCAGCTTTTATACGAATGCCGATAAGAATCCTGGGCGTCACTTGCATATATGATCACCCATTTTTGAATTCAGAATTGGACCAACGCCCACTTGAAAGACTCGTAAATCTTAATCGGTCCGATTGATTGTTGTTTATCAATAATTGTAGGTAAATCAGTTCCTGGTTCCCTAAGTATCAAACTAGTTTTTTGCCATTGTTTATTTGATGATCTCATTTTCCTTCTTGTGAATTCGAGTCATCTGTCTGATTAATTCATTTCGCCATTTATGTATTGGTTTTCAATGGAATTTTTTGTAGTACATCTTTAAATAAGTATTGTCTATGATATTTTTGAAAATGCATCCGAGGGAGCAGCCACTAGTCGTGGGTATCTTGATGAAATTTTAAATAAGTGTAAATGTGTGTAATTTTTCTTGAGAAATATCAATCAATCAGAATTTTCGTTTTTATAAAGATGATTAACTTGATAGGATGTCATAATGGTTTTCTGGTGAGACGTTCTCAACTAATTTTATCTCAGGGAATTTTGGCGTTCCATCCCATAACTACTGGATGGAATCAAGTAGTTCCTACCGTATACATCTCTCACTTCCATAGCGGAGTCTGGTGACGTAAAACGGTTGGGTTTATGTCCCAAGGGGTTAGGGATTCATCAAGCCAAGTAGCTTGACATTTTAACCAACTACTTGACTTGAAAATCAAACTTGTGAAAAATTACATACTTGAGTTTGACTTGACTTGATTTCAGATATTTATGCTTGACTTGATATCAAGCTACTTGATATTACTTGAACTTGATATGCACGCGTCGCACGGCATATATTTCTGCAATCTCGTGCGCTCTTAAACACCATAAGGGGATTCCTCGAGCACCAAGAGACAGAAGTATTCGCTAGTGTTACTTCATCAGTAGTTTTCTCACATTTCTATGAAATCTATTGAATAAATTTGGGTAGTTCCAGGAATCTGAAGGCTGAAGCCACATTGAAAATATAGGTTTGAAAAACCATTGAAATTAATTAATATTTTTATTAGATATTAAAAGACTCGCAAAAATAGAATATTAGAAATAGGAAAAATATATAGAATTCATTCAAAAAATATTACACATTTACATTCGAAAAAGTATGGAAAAATTCGAATTCTGGGAGCATTAAAATTTATATTCTGTATATATATAATTTGTATTCTCCAAGAAGTATGACTACTGTTAGGCATCTTATTTGCATGCTTCCCACCAAGTTCTTGAGAATATGCTATTTCTGGCAGTTCTAGCGTCAAGGGTTCCCTGTAATTGGTCTTTCGATTTTTAAAATGGATACATCAATCTTACATCTTGAAAAATCCCAAAAATGAAAATTTTTCATCCAAAAACCTCGAAGTTATTCTTGTTTCAGCGGAGCTCTATTTTCGATTTTTTTTTCGAATTTTCCCGCTCAGAGAGAATTTTCCAACCAAAACTGAAAAATGTTACATCAAAATAACTCGAAATTTTCTAAGGAATCTATTTCTGCAATAAAAAAATGCTGTTCTAATTTGAAAAACGGAAGTTGACGTCATTTCCGGAAAAACCGGAGGTGCTCATGCCTTGAAAATATTTTAGATTTCATCAGCATCGTGAAATACTTATAAGTGCTGAATTTCATGAAAATACGTTCAGTAGTTTCCCGTATAAATATGGGTGAGGTTCCTCGTGAAAGACCCTGTATATGTGTTGTGGGTTTCATACACAATGGAGGTATGAACCATGGGTGATGACAATCACTGAATTTTAATTGATGGGTAATATAGCTTCTTAAGAATGCTACTTTTCGAATTAAAAACTCATTAAATATTGAAATGTTTATTCAAATCGAATTTAGCATGGGTTCCTAATAAGAATTTTACAAATCTAATGATCATCTTTCAGAGGTATAATCCATAGCCCAAGTTGTTCAAACCATTATAGTAGAAATTTGGTGCATAAGGAGTATAACCATATGAATATCCAAGATTATTGAAACCCAAATTATATCCTATTGGGTTGGGTGAGGGGTAGATCAATGGATTATATTCTGAAATTATTGGCAGCTGTGGTTTTGGTTTAGGTGCAGCCAATGCGCAGACCATGAGGGCGAACAAAGCGATCTGAAACAATAAAGTGAAGAAAAATTAAATGAATTGACCTAAAAAAATTGTTGATGAATCGAAATGCATAAAAAATATCAAAATATCGACTAATAATAGGACGCTAAAAGAACTTTGCAATTATATGATTTGATATGTTTTTCTGAATTTCAACCTTCTACTAGGATATTCGATGCCAAGTAGAAAAATATGTGAAGAATAATGATTATTCAAAAAACTGAAATAGGTTCTATCTATTTTTTCAATGAAGTAAGAACAATGTTTCGTGTTTCTTACCAGTTTCAACATGTTGATGATGTTTGTAAGGTATAACCGAACTATGATTCTTCTGAATACTGTTTCAACTTATATACTCCCAAACTGCATATGGAAAGGTGTGGTCAGGAGACATTTTCAATTACTTGAAATAAAAATCTAGAAGAACTCTGTACACTCAACTGGTCACCCCATTATAAAAATTTAATTCTCAATCCAACCAGTTCTGGAATGTGAAACAAGAAGCAGACGAATAAACATGAGCACTGATTTTTATTTTCATTTGAGGCGTCATTATATCATTTTGCATAGTTGAGTAATATTTAACGGTTTTTTTTCAATATATTTTGCCGAAACGAAGTATTTAAGTCTAGTAGAAAACAAAAGAAAAAATGAGGCCTTGAACTTATAGAGATTTTTTTGATAGTTTTTCTACACCAGTTATTAGTATTCATTTTCTTCATGTTATAACCAATCTAACAATATCAATACTAACCTTACTGTTTTTGGTGGAAAACAAATGAATGAAAGCATGGATGTGCAGAAATCGACTTTTTAATATCTTTATTTATCAGATGAATACAACAACAACACACATAATCTCTAAGGTTCGAACCACTAACGATTCTTGCATATGAATTAAAATCAATATATTTATGAATTAACCAAGGCAATAACATTATAATTTATATCAAACGAATCTAAAGCGAACCACCTGTGGTTGAGCAGACTGAACTGGTTCTGATCTCAAGATCAAGTTCAATAGGACTAATACGGGGTCATGTAAGTTCAATGCAATATTGTACATAGGTATACAAACTGAAGACTATGAATAAAATGAAATGCATGTTTAAACGGTTTCAATTAAATCTTAAAGCAAACAGAGCCTTCTACGGGTAGGTGTGTAGTGTCAAATTAGACAATAATTCAATATTTGAGTTTTTCCTATTTGATTATTCCAATGATATCTTAATATTAATAAAAATAAAAATACAAGGCACTTAACTATCCGTTTCACAATTTTTAATGAAAATATATAAAATCATGTTGACATGCATGTTTTGGGTTTCATCCCATTATCAAAATTTAATATAAAATAGTACAGGTACACAAGTACCTATAGATTACTAGGTGACAAATGTTAAAAATGTAGACAGAGGGTTTCACCAAGTGATAAGCGGAGAATCAATTTCGATTACCAATGATAATTATTTCAATTTTTCTATGCCTCTTTGGGACATCTGAGGAAGTCAGTGCTTCGAGTTAGGATCACAGATTCGAATTTGGAACTTACTCTTTGAAACATTCAAAGCAATAGTGTTTCCCATGATGAGCAATTTTATTCAACTTTTTTCATTAATGAACCTTTGGAATCGGACTGAGAATAAAAAAGCTAATGATATCATATAATCCATAGGAAATTCAAGAAGAATAATGGGTAAAAATACTCAGCACCGATATTTGCGTGATCATATATTCGATCGGGTTGGAATTTTGCTAGTATATAAAGTATAGAGAGTATATAGAGTATTTTAAGCTTCGTGAAAAATTTTGAATAGCATATTCAGAACCATAGAAAATACGATAGAACAAAAAAAATATATAATTTCAATGCAGATCATACCGAATTGAAATTTTCTGTGCCTACTTATAAAGAATATCTTCGTGCAATATTTCCAATTGATAGCGGCATAAAAACCATATAAAATTCAAGCATAATATAAAAAGCACTAAAGTCAAGTCAGAAGCACTCTTGGATGCCACAGGTCATCACACGAAACATAATACTAAACAATACTTGCTTCCATAACAACGAAGTAACAAAAAAGTATCATCGAATTCACTCAATGATTCAAAAGGAACGTACGAGGAGAATTTCTTCGAGACTACCCACAAATCACAATCCACATCCTATTTAAAATCAGAAAAAATGTTGTCTGAAACACGTCCGAAAACACCATTTTCCATAACTTGTGTTCTTATGCAGAAATACGTTCGTTACGAAAAATTATGCTTTTCCCAACTGATTGCACGAATAACTATTATCCAATCGGTTACCAAGTTTGAATAGGTACTTATTAAACTATAACGTTGAAAGTACAGAACATTTCAGTTTTGGTGGTATCTTTCATGACTTTCATGGCCCAGAATGCAGTCTTGGGACCTATTTTGTTTTTTCCATTCTTTGTGTACATACTCATCTTAAGTGCTCATTATTACATTACTACATTATTACCACTTCAATCTTAAGAATCGGTCAGTAAGATCGTTTGAAAAAAATATCTCTCAGAGTTATAAAAACATTTGTTAAGAGAACTGTGGTTGTAGTAGAGAATGTTCAGTTTCTAGTCTATCTGAATTAGAGCACCTTAAAGGATCGTCATCACATTGGAATTAACTATTTGTACAGACATTAACAAACCTAAAATTATGCAACAGATGTTTGAAGGCTTTTTTTTCTAAATCACATTGTTCTTTCGGATGGTCTGCACTATTAATAGTAATATTATAATCTCTTAGGTACCTACATCTGCGTAAATGAATATATTACATAGTTTCTGTAAGTATAGGTGAAAAACTAGGAATGAGAATATGTTTTCTTTTGCAGTAAAAACTTATCCATTTAGCAGGTTTTCGAACGACATATCAAGTTTTGTGCTAGCTACTTTCCTTCTGCTGTAATATCATGGCTAACATGATGACAATGAAAAAGACGAAAATACTCAAACTTTCCTTCGCTCTATTTCAGAGCCTTTTTCGATTTGATAGTGAGATAATTCTCATGGAAATTATAAATTTCTACTAAACTTAATATTTCATATAAAACAAACAGGTACCTATTTTAAAAAGATAACCAAATTTGATTATTGAATACAAAAAATGAGTGGAACAGATGAAAACATTAAAATAATTGTTCAAAATGTCCTCTCCTTCGTTCAATACATTTGCCACATATTTTTCTTGTTGAATTCAACACTCTTGGATGTTCACTACGTTTTTGACGCTTTCGTTCACACAACGAGTGGATTCTTTCAATAAATCTTCTTGAGCCTGAACGCAAATTTTGTACATTTTCTCTTTAAAGTGTTCCACACATAAAAATCTAAAGGGGTTAGATCGGGGCTCCTGGGTGGCCATCTAACTGGATCGTATCTTCCGATCCACCTCATTCCATAATGTTTGTTAATTCCGCTACATTCCGACTATTATGGGCCGGGCAGCCATCCATCTGAAACCAAACATTTTGTCTGGTAGCCAGAGGCATTTGGTCTAATATACTTGGTAGGTTCTCTATGATAATATTTTTTATTTCTTCAGAATTGAGAAGATCTGTAAGAAAAACTGGACCAAAAAGTTCGCCACTCATCAGTCCCAACCATACCTTTATCCTTAACTCATGTTGAAAATGGGTAACAACAGTCGCATGTGTGTTTTCCCTTTTCCATAAATGGCTATTTCGAGTAGAAGGTGGTAATTGAACTTATTTGGTTTAATCATTTTATTCGGTAAAAATAACTAGAATTTAATTCATTTATTTATAAAATATTGAGTTTGATAGAAATAAGTATTTCCATAAGAATTATTTCAATATCCAATCGTAAGCAGCTCCGAAATAGAGCAAAGAAAAATTTGATTATTTTCGTCATTGTCATCACATTAGACATGATATTACAGCAGAAGGAAAGTAGCTATAGCACAAAAATTGATATGCCATTCGAAAGCCTGCAAAATGGAAAATTTTTTACTGCAAATGAAACATATTCTCATTTATAGTTTTTCATTCATAAAACGATTGGAAAGATACGACTTATTTCGCTCTCTTCCAAATATTTGTATTCACTACTTCACCATACTCGTCAGTAAAAATTTTTTGCCACTGATGACTGCTCATATTAAGGCAATTTGAATGAACTTTCGGAATATATGATCAAATTCGATGAGGATGCTGAAATGAATAAGATATAATTGGTTTCATGGAAAAAAGTGATAAATTCCGTGAAATCAAAAAATGTTAAATTGAATATTAACCACCAACACTTCGACCATGTGTTATATGACATTTTTTGTTGCGAACCATTTGTATAATCTTCCCTTGAAGTTAGGCCGTTTTAAAAGTATACTCCCTGTATTGCGTTTAAATCGAAGCAATCTTTTTTATTAACTATATATTGACAAAAATGTCATTACTGAAACTTGCCGCTATTTTCTTCTGATGTTCATTATAAAACGCTAAAATGAAATAATCTTGACAAAAAGCATATTTTTCAAATATTTATTTGTTTATTTGAGTTTTGTTCGGCTAGTGCCACTTTTCGACCGGAGGCCCAATGGAGCCTCCGACCTCCTTGGCCTCCTTGGTCCAGACGCCCCCTTCGGGCCGGAGGTTCCCTTGGGAAGGAGGCCCCTCTGGATCTGCGGTTGCCGACCGGTCGACCCGGGCCTGGACAGACGGGTTAGCGAAACCAAAATATCCACATTTCGGCGGGTCACCAACTCCAAATTTCATTAAAAAATTCAACGTTATCAAGAGCCATGTCTGAAACAAATTGTGAAAAGTTTTATATATTTTAAGATACTCATATGTGATTCGAACGAAATCGAGAAACGCAATATCTTGGTGAAATTTTCCCTTTAGAGACCCCATAATTGTATATAGGGGAAATGCGGGCAAAATGACATACGGTTTTGTTTTTCAATCATATGTTTTTAGTTATTGCAACAATACTTCCATTTTAGTGCTAAATACTAACTCTGGTTAATTGTTTTTAAGTATTATAAGCTGAAAATTGAATTAAACTACAAAAATAAAAGATATAAGAAATTATGTCCGTACACTAAGGACAAAATAACATACTAGTAATAACATAATGACAAACATAATATTTGAATGCAGAGTTCGAAAATATGAAGGTTTTGGTTCTCGAGACAGTAGCACGATGTATAAGACCAGTGAAAATACGGAATGCAACGCAGCCACTGCTCACCAAGTATGAAACGAAAAAAAAAACGTCATTGCAATAAATGCAGGGGTAGTCATCGACATCTTCATTTTTATTGTTAATTTGAAACGGTTCAGTGTCGAATTCTTCATCGACTTTTTATTTCTCAATGGCTTTGTTTTTTTACCACAGGATTTTTTTTATCATTGAATAATGTTTCAGTAATTTCGTGTTTCTTCTTCTTGGTTGGATTAGTTGCAGCAGATTTAGCCTTGGTTTTGTCAAAATAAGGCGTTAACGTGCATTTGTGAGCTTTTGGCTTTCTTATGCCTTGTCACTGAGGAAGTGGTGAAAGAATTTCAATAGGAAAGGATATCGTAGTTTTTACAAGATACATAGCAGAATTTCCGGTTATATCGCGTATGGTACGTGCAAAATGAGTACAAAACAACATGAAAATGAGCTCATTAGTTTCATGTGGAAATCAATCAACAAAATTCCATATTATTTCCAAAAATATATTTTCTTGACATGTATCGGACAAAATGACATACTATGTCGTTTTCTCCATCAGGATAGTATGTCATTTTGTCCGATACATACTTTTTATGATATTGAGGCATAATTTCAAAAAAAAAATTAATATTCATCTCAAAACTTATACATATCATTACGCCATAACAGTACCAACAAGAATACATTAAAAAAACAACGAATATTGTAATGACACTCTCCAGAAGCAATCCAGAAGCCAAGTGAACAAAAAAAAAATTCAACCGACCCAAACACATTTGTAGCTATTGCACCAGTGAAACAGACTGTAGGAGTGTAGGATGTCAATTTCTTCGCAGGATTGCCATCATCACTAGCAGAAACTGAATCACTGTAAGAGCTCGAGCTATACGGTGCCACTTTTGAAAAAATCTTAAAGTTCATTTTGTCGGCATATATCGTTTTGTCCGCATTTCCCCTAGGTATATATGAGATGGGATTTATCAAAATGTCATTGTTATCAATTAGTTTATCTGAATAAGAAATTCTGATGATACGGTCTCCCCAAAATTTGGCATGAAGATTCGAATGATTATTTTATTTATACAAACGAAAATTGAACTGAGTCAGATCTTCTGTACAGATATGCACAGCTTGAAATCGTTATTTTACATACAAATATAAAATTTCAATTTGGTCGGATATGTTGTCACCGAAATATCAAATTCAGTTTTGATATCCTATCTGAATTTTCTATGCAGTACCTGACGCAAATAACTTGATGCAACTGAATGGCACAAAAATTTAACAATTCAAGTTTTCACAATATTAATTGAATATTTTTGGTAGATAGCGAAAATTGAATTTTCTGAATTTGAAATTTTTACCAGGTAGATAAAAAATTTTAATCATCATGATGTTAATGGTTTTCGATTGCAATTTCTAATGTTAACTTTAGCAACACCATTTTAAATTCTAATTTTTTGCACTACTCTGCTCCAATGGCGAGAGTATTCAAACATTCTTGAGACATACCTACCAGATAGGTTGAAATTCGCTTTTACGCTGAAGAAGATCTTTCTGTTGATCAGTTTGTTGTGGATATTCTATAAAAACCTACAGTGTGTCAATTTGAAATGGTACCATTCTTAATTTCTCAGCCTCAAATGCAAAAACAGATGAAAGTATTGCTGGTTTCGACGATTTTGGGGATATGTTACAGAATATGAATGGAGAAAAATAACTTTGATTCGTAGGGGGGATATTTTTCACGGTTGGTTCTCATCAATCCATTGAACCCCTATGGTTGTGGAAACACGCTCAACATGAGATCTTCTTCGTATATTATTTCTGACTCGGGTGACACCATCGATATGAAATTAAGCATTGAGCTTGAAACTCTTAATTTACATCTAAATGCAAAATGTTGTGTCTATCGAATTTACAGATTTAGAATGACCAGAAAAAAAAAATTCGAACCACAACATTTGTTCAAAATTTAGAAAATAGTAGACATTCTGACGGTATAATAAAAGGATCTGTTCAGGGATGAACGTTCAAAAAGGGGTAGTGATGAGAACTCATGTACAAATAAACTATTGAAAATGTTTCGGTATTTCATTCATGAAACCAAAAAAGAAAATAATCGTCAATGGAATAATTATCTTCTGCTGTAAGTATGATAGATATTTTACTTACGATATGTAACCTCATATTGCAATCTATGGAAGTTCTTATGAAAATCAAATTATTTAGAATGAACGTTTTCGCTTTATTGCTTGAGTATACGTGATTGGATTTTTAATTCAATATAGATTTTAATGCTCAATCCAATTCAATATATATGGACAAAAAGATAACGAACTGATAAAAGGTATTTTCGACTTTATGGTTTCACGTTTGATTTAACAATAAAAGACACTTTTGCGCCTAGGGAAGTAAGCACTGTTTAATTGAGACTAGTCCATTTTCGAATCCGACCAGCGAATTATTGTGGAAACATTTCGATGTGCTGTCCTCAAAATTACTCTTGAAATTTTTTCATTCATTTATATTTTATTTCATCAACACCAATAATTATGATCATTAAAAATGCAAATTTAGAAAAACTTTGTGACTTAGCTGAAATGATTTTTGTGATGAAAATTCATATTAAGATGATTTCAAGTTGCAGGAAATAAAATTAATTTTAGCCTGTAGGTCTGCAGCGTATACAGGGTGGTTAAGAAAAATCGAGTAAAATAACGAAATTTAATTCTCAGAGAATTCAAACATTTTAAGACTAAAAATACAATGTATGGCCTCCACGGGCATCAATAACAGCTTGACATCTTCTTTGCATACTACACACGAGGTTGTTGAACATTTCTTGAGGAATTTGGTTCCATAAACAGGGCAGAAGCTCTCTCAGATCATTTAAGGATTCATTGTCAATGACATGCTTCCTATAGTGTGAGGCGGTCATATTCTCAGGATAAATCATTGCGCCCGTTGAAACATATCTCGGCCGATACCATATATCTACCCCCTCGGAATGGATGGACTTCTTGGACATAGCGACGATTACGGGGTATGCGTGAGATTGTCCTTACCCTTATTCTTCGAGAATCTGAAAATCGTCCATATCTGGATTCATTAGTGAAAGGGATACTACGCCAATGATCGTTCCAATTGATATGTTGCCTTGCCCATTCCAGTCTTTGACGCTTATGGTCACGTGTTGATAGAACTCCTCTTAATGGACGTCTAGAACATATATTCACCTCTCTCAAACGTCGTCTGATGGTTTCGATGGAAACTTGGACCCCATGGAGAGAAGATGGAAACTTCGTCGCCCACCAAGCATTGGTCTTTCCAACACGGAACCTGTCTCCCTGAACCTATTCCAAAGTCGAGATATCACACTTTGGCTGACTTGGAGCCTTTCCGCTACAACAACCTGTGTTAGGCCACCCTGTAGCATTCCGATAGCCCTATTAGCATCAGCGTTTGTTAATTTACGTCTTGGCATTTTCAGAAAACTCATTTCAAATCGAAGCCGTTGATAAACTGACTCCATTTCAAAATAAGAACATTCATGAAGCATAATAATATGCAAAGAAACAAACTTCAGAAAAAAGGCGACCAGATTGACGAAATGTCTCATACTGATTTCTATTGGATCAATTCAAGTTGTTTTTGAGTTTTAAATGATTTTACAGCGATTTTCTCGAAGATTACATGCTTTTCATAACGATTGAATATAATATCCCTAACTCTTGTGGAGCAGTATAATTCGGAGTATATAATTTTTTTTCGAAAAATTCATTATATAATAATAATAAAGGTCTTTATTATTTAGACATTAGTTACAGAAAATATATCATACAAACAAATAGGGCGAGGTTCAGTGTGGGTAATTGCACATTTCTGTACAACCCCCACCTGTTCTTACACCTAACCCAAAATTCGAGAGTGGCAATCAGAAAATAAGAAAAAAAAGAAACTTAAATTAAATTCAATGGAAGAATTCACCTTTAATGATAGTATATATATATATGCCTATTGATCATTCATGAGCTTTTTAAACAAATAAGATTTGAGCCTGGCTGAGGAAGAATGCACGACATTACTAGGCAGGGTGTTCATAACTCGAGTAATCTGATATGTGAAAGAAGACTTGTACATCTCAGTCGAGTGCATAGGAGGAGTGAGGGCGCTTTTAAATCTTACGTTGATGTTATGAACGTCTGTACGAAAAGTTATTTTGTTATACAGGTAAGGAGGCTTCCGAGTTTTCAAAATTTTATGATATAGACAAGCACGATGCACATACCTTCGGTTTTTCATATTAATCCATTCATTTAATCTCAGGGTATGAGAAATTGGTTGACGCCTTCTTATCCCGAATATTAACCTCAAGCAACAATTTTGAAGCTTTTGGATCCGCTTCGCATCCACAAAACTTATACGAGGGTCATATACCACATCGCAGTAGTTCACATGGGAAAGTACCAACGAATCACAGAGCATTGACTTTGCTGTCCGCCACAGCACCGATCTATGCTGGAAAATCATCCTCAAGGTAGCATATGCTTTCTGTAATGATACGCTAAGATGATGCGAATATTTTAGATTTTGATCCATCCAGAGTCCCAAGTTCTTCACTTTGTCAGTAAAAGGTACCACATCAGATTCAAGTTTGATTGCATTGCCGAGTTTATTGAGAAATGCATCTCTGTTAATCCGAGAAGCAAATAATATTGCCTTTGTTTTGTTCGCGTTTAGTTGTAGGCAATGTGATTTTGAAAAAACCGACATATTATAAAGGTCGTAGTTAAGAGCTGCGATGGCTTGCTCCGCCTCATCTAAACTAAAAGATAAATATACCTGCGTATCATCTGCATAGTAATGTTGTAGGCAAGAGAGAAACTTGAATGGAAATTGAGAAATATAAATACTGAACAAAAGTGGTCCCAGAATGGAACCCTGGGGAACTCCCTGAAAAATATCTATGAAATCCGAGACCTTGCCAGAGCACTTTACAGCCTGACACCTTTCACTCAAATAGCTTGCAATAAGTTTAATCGCTCCTTCAGTGAACCCACTGAAATGAAGAATTGATAGCAAAACCTCATGATTCAAAGTGTCAAATGCTCTGGAGTAATCAAGCATTACAAGAACTGTCAACTTGTTGTTATCCAACGCTCTATATATATCATCTGTGAATATGAAACCATATTGTTCGTATCAGATGAACCACCTGGTTTAACAGAGTGTTTATCCTTAAATTTTAAATTGAGAATATTAAAATCAATAAAATAAATGAAATTATAAACTTGGTTACGCATATTATTCAAAACATTGAATATAAATACCATTGCATTGCACATTCTTCTTTTACCCAATGCACACATGTCGAATTATTATTACTTGCATATAATAATAATAATAATAATATAATAATGTCTACCAACAATATATAAAATCATCACATCATGTATAGCATCTCGTATCTACAAACATTGCGAGACAAATAATATAATGACAGCACAGCAGAAAAGATGTTCCAAGAATGCACTAGGATCGAAAGAACTGCTGATAATAGATTCCATCATATGCAACCAAGCCTTCAAAAAACACAGAAATCTTTTTATGACATATTTTGACTATAAGAAGGCCTTCGACTCTATTCCACATGGGTGGCTGACAAAAATTTTGGAAATATACAAGATCGATCCAATTACAATAAACTTTCTGAAGTATGCAATGTGCAACTGGAGAACGAATATCGAACTCTCTACAGCGAACATAACTACTAAAGATATTCCAATAAAAAGGGGAATTTTCCAAGGAGATTCGTTGAGTCCCTTATGGTTCTGCTTGGCGCTGAACCCCCTTTCTAAACAACTGAATGCTACTGAAAAAGGTTTCAATGTGAAAGGAAACAGAAATAATATTGCACTCAATCATTTGCTATACATGGATGACCTCAAACTTATAACAGGCAACAAAAACCACTTGCAAATTATGGTCAAACTGGTGGAAAATTTTTCGGAAGACGTGGGGATGAAATTCGGATTGGACAAGTGTCGTACTATTAGCGTAGTGCGTGGAAAAATTCAAGATGAACCGATAGCTCTCTCCAATGGACAGGAGATAGAAGCAATGAAATCGGACGATCTTTATAAATACCTAGGAATGAAACAAAACCGACGAATAAACCATCAAAGAATGAAGGAAGACTTAACAACTGAGTTCATTAGGAGAATCAACAAAATTTTGAAAACAAACCTCAACAGCAAGAACATGACGAGAGCTATCAATACATATGCATGTTCAATTCTTACATACTCTTTCGGTATCATTCCATGGACCAAAACAGATATGGAAAACCTGCAACGCAAAATGAGAACCTTGATGACGAAAGCACACAAGCACCATCCGAAAAGTAGCATTGAGAGGACGACACTGCCGAGGAATAAAGGAGGCAGAGGTCTGCTAGACCTCATGGAACTTGCCCATGCTCAAATTGAATGCCTACGAACATACTTCAAAGACAAATCAGGCACGTCAGAGATCTACAAAGTACTGTGTGAAGCAGACGAATCAACACCTTTACAACTACACAAGGAGCAATTGTCATACAACCACCAGACAATCCAAGAAAAACTGCAAAGATGGAGAGAAAAGCCCCTACATGGACGACATTTCAACGAGGTGAACCAGGATCATGTCGACATTGAAGCGTCGAACTATTGGCTCACATCAGGTGCGATGTATCCAGAAACGGAAGGATTTCTTTTAGCCATCCAAGATCAAGTGATCTCAACAAAAAATTACTGCAAACATATCATAAAGGATCGAACTATTACTGACGATCGATGCCGTTATGGGTGTCCAACGAACGAGACAATCCAACATATCACGGGAGGATGTCAAATGTTTGCAGGAAATGAATATAAAGAGAGGCACGATGCAGTAGGAAAGATACTACACCAAGAAATGGCAACTAAATTAACACTAATTAATTCTGAAAAAGTGCCATACTACAAGTACCGACCGGAAACCATCCTGGAAAACGAACGCTATAAACTGTACTGTGATCGTACAGTTTTGACTGATAAAACAGTCCCTCACAACAGGCCAGATATATTGCTAGTTGATAAACAACAAAAGGCAGCAATACTCATCGACGTAGCAATACCTAATAACAACAACATGCGTCAAAAAGAGGTCGAAAAAATTTCAAAATATAGGGACCTCGAATTTCAGATAAAGCGCCAGTGGGGAATGATATCAACGAGAACTATTCCAATTATCATCTCAACAACAGGAATAGTACCCAAAAATCTCAAGAGAAATATCAAGCAACTAGGACTTAGTGAGTATATATGTAATATAATGCAAAAAGCTGTTCTTTTAGGTACTGCAAGGACGGTGAGAAAATTCCTAGGAAGCGAAGGACAGGTCCAAGGATCACGTGTAAGAGGACCAGAAGTTCGACGAGAACCAGGGGGACCACAAGGACCGGACACGACCGAGCTCTGCCCTTCTGATATTTTAAATATCTGGGATTGAGTGAATGTTCCTCTTAGCGAGGAGTGAGAAGCCGACGGCGAGGAAAATCCTACGCGTATAGGCAAAAGTCGAATATAATAAAATGGTTTATTCTGTAAGCTACAGGGTATAAACATATAGTCACAGAGGCGTGAGCCTGTACGTGACTTCTAAATAAACAAAATATAATGCAGTAGCCAGTATTCAAATAAATTCACAAATCAAGATCAAATTCTTTTAACATATTTCAATAAAAATATAAAAATCAACAAAAACTCAATAGCACAGTAATGATCATAGATAAGTGCCCATTCTATACATATAATTATATACATATATTATATCATAAACTCAGGGGCGCATTCATTCGGTCATGTCCACTATCAGCTACTCGGTCATCAAATAACACTGCATCAAAAAGCTCATTCTCTATTTCAAGTTACATCAATATACTTATATGGAGGAAGGTTGAATCCAGTAAGTAATTTATTCATTTCTCTTCTAGCAAAAATCAGTGAAAAATGGTGAGCGTTATTGGGGATTTATTATTGAATTAAAATATCTTCTGCCCTTGTCAATTACCCAATTTTTCAATCTTTTTCTCTTCTTAATGAGTGTTGTGATGTTCTTCAATTCTTTTGGAACAGCGGCATATATTCTTGGGGCCAGATAGGCAAAGCATCTTTGGCCTATACGTTTTCCTGCTCTTGGAGTAAGGTATTGATTCGTCTTGTTCCGTGTTTCATATTCACACTTAGTTAGTTGGAGTTGAATCTTCTTTTCACTTATGCCATTTAAAATCTGCTGTACAAATAATTGGTGGGGATTCATGACCCTGGAAACAGTAAACAATTCATCTGATGGATACAGAAGAGGCTTTCCGTAGATAATTCGTAGCAACCATTTCTGGATCACCTCAACCCTCCTCATATGACAACTATACGCTCCACCCCAACCTATTATCCCATATGCCATTTGGGATTGACATAAAGCTGAGTATACCATCATCAAGCTTTTTGTATCCAAGTACTTCCTGAGATATCTAAACTTGGTAAGTTAACATCTCAGTTTGATCACCAAGATATCTATATGCTTGTCCCATTTTAGATGTCTATCAATTGTAACTCCTAGATATTTTATATATTCAGTTTCGGGAATTGATGTTTCGTTGTCAACGTCCAAATTGCCCATATGTGGAAGTCCTGATTGATAAGCAACAAATATACAGAGTGAGTCAATAGTGCTCTATCGGTCGATAACTCTTGTAAATTTTGGGCTAGGAGAATGATTGAGAATTTGACGGAATCGACAGCACTCAGCACCAAAGCTAAAATTATTTTTGACTATACAAACTGTTCCGAAAGTAGTTTAACACAAAAATCCCCCTGTTTTTTTGAATAAGAATTAACAATTTTGATATCATACTCATAATCTCCATGAAATTCTGATTTCGAATTACCCGTGTAGCATGTATATACAAACAGCTAAATATAAATATTGAGAAAAAACTCAAGAGTAGAGAATATTTTTGATTTTATTATTAATAAGGGTCTTAGTATACATAATTGTAAGGGTGTGCGGCATAGGTGGATGTAACATGAGGGTAATCGAATGAAGATCTGTAGATGGAGTTATAGTAGTTAGAATAAGGAGCATAACTGTGAACAGCATTATAGGGGTGGTTGTAGATGGAGTTGTATCCATAGTTGAGAGCTCCAGAGTAAGCAGTGGCATAAGGTCCAGCATAGGCAGTGGCGTAGGGTCTAGCGTAGGCAGAAGCATATAGACCAGAGTATGCAGCACTATATGGAGCAACATAAGCTGCAGTATGTGGTACAACTGCTGCCACTGCTGGAGCTGAGGCAATGAGACCTGCTTTAGGGGCAGGTTCAGCAAAGGCAACAGCCAGAAGAGCGAAGAACCAAACCTAAAACAATAATATCATAGCAGTTGATATGACTGCATCAAAAAAAATTGAAGTCAAGAAGTACTCACCAATTTACACATCTTGCTTACTCTTTAACAAATCTGTTTCTGACAATGCTACCGAAAAGAATCGCCTTTATAGTTCAGGAGCCGCCTCATTTGAATTTCAAATGAGATAGAATAAAATCAATTTATGCAAAATTACAGATACTCAAAATATTTTGAACGAATTCTTCCAATTTATTAATTAGTGATAATGAGTTTGGTTTCTAGATACCTATGTTGGCTGAAAAAAATTTTCTATGCTTTGAGTATTTTCAGTTTTATATCATTTGATTCAACAACCCTTCCATCCTCCATACGACTAACATCATAATAAATAACATGCTTTCTTTAATATATTTATATGATAGTAATAATATTATTATATTATATTTCAAGTTTTGTACAGGGTGGACAAATTTCGATTTTATAGCACAACTTTGAATCGAGAGGAGGCAAATCTAATACCCCACTCTCGTTCTCTTTTTCTGGGAAACTAACAAGATTATTATTCAAATAAATATGGCGGACGAAGAAGATGTGTTGTCGGATGTCTCCGATAAAAATGATAGAGATTTACAATATTTTAAATGTTGTGCTACCAAAAACTGCAAATTTAAAGTGTGCATACAGTGTTTCGCGATATTCCATCAAGCCTGTGCGAAAAAGAACCCAAATTTGAAATATCTAACGGGAAATAAAGTGATTTGTTGCTACGGATCAAGTGAAACTAAAGAAAAACAAACTGAGGAGATGAAATCAGATAACAACGCAATGGAGATAATATATCTTAAGGAATTGCTGAAAGAATCAAGGGATAAGAATGAAATATTGAAGTTCAACAATTCTCTACTCATAGACAAAATTAAAACTCTTGAAAACATAAAAACAAAGGTAAACATCAATGAAAAAATACCATTAATAAGGTTAACAGAGGATGAGTCGAAAACGCAAACACCAAATACAGGAACAACAGAAACCTATACATATGCAAGAGCGACTAGATCAGCTACTGGACAACAGAGGGCTCCACAAGAAAACCTGCAAGCAAGAAAAATTTCGAATCATAGACCTTTGAATACGGAAACATCAATCGCAAATGAAAATGACAATCTAACCTCCAATTTTAATAATCAAAACACAACAAACATTATAAAGGGAACAGTACAAAACAACCGGAATGAAAGAGAAGAATTCACTGAAGTCAATCGTCGTAGAAATAATAGAATGAAATACCAAAGAAAAAACATAAAAAATCTGGGAACTGCTGAAGTTTCGGATGAAGCAAATAAAACTGGCTTCTCTGGAGGTGAACGGAAAGTGTGGCTATACGTCTATCGTGTGAAAAGAGTCGCAAATGAAACTCATATTAAGGATTATCTTTCGAAAAAACCCGGATTCCATGGAGATTTAATCACGGTCAAAGAAATTCCAAGTGACGAAAATCAACTGAAGCGATTCGTTGTTACGGCTCCTCTTGAAAAGAAGGATGAAATGTACAAACCGGAATTTTGGCCTAAATACGTTGCTGTGAAGCGGTTCGACTTTGAGCGTCATCGTCAATTTCTCAATGGACAAAGTGCACATTTTTTATAAAGAAAAAAGCTCCAACGGTTACAACAACAAAAAGACAAAATACGAATATATCATCTAGCCTGATACTTCAAAACTTACAGTCAATTGCAAATTGTATAGATGAGGTAGGTGTCTTATTATCTGATAATGCAGACTGTGTTGCATTTGCAGTTACTGAGCACTGGCAAACGGAATATCAATTGAAGGCATATATTATCCCCAACTTCAAATTGGCAGCATATTTTTGTAGGGAAAAAAATGAACATGGTGGTGTTGGAATCTACATCAGAAATGGATTCGAATTCAATGTGAAATATGAAATCAATAAAATCTCTAAAAAGAAGGTATTTGAATGTGCAGGTGTTGAATGCAAAATTGGCATTGAGAACTATATCATCGTGAGTGTATATCGTTCACCAATAAGAGAAAACTTAAACGAGTTTTACCAAAAGCTAGAGACATTACTAGAACTGTTAGTGAATGAGAAGAAAATCATCCTCATTGCTGGTGACTTCAATGTCGATCTAAAAGGCGATGCTGTGAATATTCACAGAATGAACCTGTTATTAAATGGATATTCATTTACTTTTCTAGTGAATGAGTACACAAGAATTGCTGATAAAAGTAAGTCATGTTTAGATAATGTTTTTACTAACTGTATTAACATAGATGAAGTGAATATTATGCAGACTAATATCTCTGACCATATGGGAGTCAAAATAAATTTCTCAACAAATACAAGACAAAATAAAATATATAAAAACATCAGATTATTCTCCGAAGAAAATAAAATTGCATTCAAAAAACAAATAGCAGAACAAGATTGGTCCAACATATATAACATCGCTGCAAGTGAAGTAGACGAACAATGGAACCTTTTTGTCAATACCTTCAAAATGCATTTTGATGAATGCTTTCCACTCAAAAAAAAGTGTGTCACCGGAAAATCATTAAAATTTAAACCCGATCAGGAAATACTGGAATTCAAAAATAGATTGAGTATATTAGGGATTATTATGCATTATCATCCTGAACTAAAACCACTTTATAATAATACCAAGAAAAACTATCAAAAATTACTGGCAAAGAAGAGAACTGAAAAATATGAAATCAGTATATCCCAATCTGATGATAAAATGAAAACAATGTGGAATATTTTCAATGAAATTACGGGTAGAGATAAAGTAAATGTACCTATTTTGCCCGTAAACATATCATCATGTGATATCCCAAGAGCTTCACGATCGATATTTTTGACACCTGTTACACCTAAAGAAATAGAAGAACTGAATAAACAAATTAAAAATAAACATTCTAGTGGAGATGATGATATACCTATCAGTTTGATAAAATTTTGTATACAAAATTTAGCAGAAGTACTATGCTACATAATTAACAATTCCCTCACATATGGTATTTTTCCTAGTCAATTGAAGATATCTGTAATTACACCAATTTATAAAAAAGGTGATCGCGAGTCGCTTGGGAACTACAGACCCATCAGTGTACTACCAAGTTTCTCAAAATTTTTTGAAATGGCAATGTGCAACCGTCTAGTTAACTTTCTATTGGTGAACGATATACTAAATGATAACCAACATGGATATATAAAGGGAAGATCGATAATGACAGCCACTATTCAATTCACTGAAAATATAATCAAATCGTTCGAAAATAATGATATACTTCTAGGAATATTTTTGGATCTATCAAAAGCGTTTGACTGCCTAAATCGACCACTTTTGTTGGCAAAAATCGAAGCTTATGGAATAAGGGGAACTGCTTTGAGATGGTTCGAATCATATCTGAATAATAGAAAGCAAAGGGTTAAAGTTATGAAAAACGGAAAAACTACAAAATCTGACATAAAACCCAATTATACCGGTGTACCTCAAGGAAGCATATTGGGCCCTATTTTGTTCATTTTGTTCACAAATGATATGAAACGAGCATTGATATCCGATTCGAGTCTTCTCACCAATTATGCAGATGATACAAATTTGTTGGTTGCTGGATCTACCTACCCAAACTTAATAAATGAAGCCAGTACTTCTTATGATCAAATCGAAAACTGGATTGAAAGGAATGGTCTTCTTTTGAGTCAGGAGAAAACAACCACTATTCTCTTTAGAACCAAACAACAGAATATCACAACACCATCTCAGATACAACTGTCAAATTTGAGCATCACACCTGAACATTGTACTAAATTTCTTGGTATGCAAATTGATGAACATCTAAACTGGAACAACCACATTATAAGTACAGGAAAAAAACTAAATTCAGTCAGCTATAGTATAAGAATAATTAGTAAATATTTAAATGAAAATTGTTTAAAAATTTTTTATTTCACTAATTTTGAAAGTGTAATGAGGTTCGGTTTGATTTTCTACGGATCGGATTCAGGAGTGTTGGAGATTTTCCGTATACAAAAGAGAGTCATAAGAACTATATTTGGACTCAAATACAGAGAATCATGTAGAGGTTTATTTAGGAAAAATCAGATTATGACAGTATTTGCATTGTATATATATGAATGTTTAGTTTATTTATTCAAGAATAGAAATAAGTTTGTATACAGTAGTTCCGTCCATGATTATAGTACTAGACATGTAAATATTCTTTATCCTGAACATAGATTAGTCAAATATGAGAAACATCCAACATATGCCGCAATAAAATTTTTCAACCAATTACCAGATGATATAAAAAAAAGTACAACACTCAATAAGTTTAAAAATGATGTAAGAAATATACTCATTAACATGGAACCTTATTCCATTCATGAATACAACATCAAAGAAGTTAGGATTTAACAATTCTGTTAGTTGACACTATTCCATCTAATGTACTGTATTGTATGTAATGTATTATATTGGGCATTCTTTCGGAATAAAGATCATTATTATTATTATTATTATTATTATTATTATTATTATTCATTTTTTGCCAACTTCTTTTGTTTTTGAGTTATAAACGAGAATTGGAAAAATGGCGATATCGAAAAACATTTATATATGCGCTAATACTGATGATAGAGCTCTGAAATTAAAAGGAAGAATCCAATGGCGTGCTCGTTTTTTTTAACTGGATTTTTCATGAAGAAGCTTTGACCCAAAGATATGTTTTTTCAAATGGGAACACTAGATTTCTGTGCTTATATTTCCTGATTTTAAAAATATATGACATCGTATGGTTTGTATCAATATAAATAATAGAAAATGGTCAAAAAACTTCTTTATCTAAGAGCCCCAATATTTCTATGGTGTCAACTGATGATTAGCACAGAAAAATCGAGCAGTGGCCTTCCGTCAATCCTGCTCCTCTGCTTTTAAAGTTGTAGTGACTCTTCAAATGTTTTTTCTAGATGGTAATTGTTGGTGACCAACAATAATCCAAATGAGTACCATACCTTATAGGGACATAGGGAATTTATGGCTTTCAGCTAACCGAAACACTGACATACAATTCTGGTGACATTAGAAATTTGGCATTCTTGAAAACCTGTTGAAAAATGATTGTAATTGATTAGTATCTTATGTCTTGAATAATAACTATAAAAGTGGATGACTTCCTTTCCTAAACATAAATAATTGAGGAGAAACTAATGAAGTCATTTCTTATGTTAAGTAAATATCAATGTTTGTTTTATATTTTTATATCAACTCTCTTTGGCCTCAGAAACTCAAAGCTTCTGGGAGTTAAGAGTGCTTATGGGAGTTAAGAGAGCCGTTTGTGTTATGTGTATGTTCGTGATCGAACTTATGAAATATCACACCACACCTATCACATAAGAATCGCAACTGCACCAATATTAATGAGAGTCAACTACGAAATTTCATAGGGTACCTTCAATAAGCTATCATTGGATCTCTTCTTCTATATTATGCCTTTCCCTTGGGTCTAATATCCGATAGCTTAGTCTTCGAAAATTCGGTCGACCTATTCTAGGACATAGAGTTGAATTCATTGAATATTTTAGTCCAAGGTGGATTATGATATGATTGATTCGAAAATAGCGATAATAATATAAAAATAATATGTTAAAATTTCATTTTCAACTAGATTTCTGATATACATAATTGAATGGATGTGCAGCATAGGTGGAAGTAATGTGAGGGTAGTCGAAGGCAGATCTGTACATGGAGTTATAGTAGTTAGCATAAGGAGCATAACTGTGAACAGCATTGTAGGGGTGGTTGTAGATGGAGTTGTATCCATAGTTAAGTGGTGCGGAGTAGGCACTGGCATAAGGTCCAGCGTAGGCATTGGCATAGGGTCTAGCGTAGGCAGAAGCATATAGACCAGAGTATGGAGCAACATAAGCTGCAGTATGTGGTACAACTGTTGCTACTGCTGGAGCTGAGTCAATGAGACCTGCTTTGGGGGCAGGTTCAGCAAAGGCAACAGCCAAGAGAGCGAATAAACAAATCTAAAACAAAATTACACATTATAGGGTTAGAAGTTTGACATATTAGATCTTCATGAAAAGGCACTCACCGATTTAAACATGTTAATAACTCTTCCACTAATCTGTTTCTGACAGCATCGTTGAAAAAATTTGCTTTTATAATTTAACAGCTGGCTGATCTGAATTTCAAATGAGGACGAACAAGATGAATTTATGCAATATCGTGAAGAATTTGAATATTCTCGTCAATTTTATTCATTGTTTAAAGTCAATGATTGACTGCAATTCAATATTTCGCTAAATGAGATCTTTATCTTATGGTATTTAAATGAATTTGTATGAATTCGAAGTTCTAAGATATGTAATCATTCAATTTAATCAAAGCCGGTTCCTTTTTCACGTCTGGAACTTTTTTGTTATTATAATATACAGGGTGTCCCTAAAGACCACGTCAAACCGAGGGAGAATGTAGATCGAAGGATAACCCACCTGCTATGACAAAATTCCCATTATAAAAGTCTTACCGTTTTCGAGATATTTTTTTTTTTTTGAAAATAATGAATTTTTGCCCATTTCAATAGTTTTGCCCTTACGGTTGGTACAATTTTACATCTTTCTGGTTAATTTTTTCTGTAAAATATTGCTGAAGAATGATTTTAACGTTTACATTAAAAACATCCTCCGAAAATTTTAAAGGGGGGCTATGAGAAATCTTTTTATTGGAAATTTTGGTAGTGGATTATTTTGTTCATGAAGTTTAGCCCATCGTAGTGGAAAAAAAATGTACCGAGCTACTGCTGCACATTACACCAATAAATTGTCTATTTTATAGTGATTTCAAAGAGGTATCACACAAGTCATTTGTTATTCAAAGAAAAACCCCCAAAACCTCCCCCCTGGCTACTACGCCCGTGCTCCAAGACATATTATAATGTATAGGACATGTCAACAATGTCACATAATAAAAAGCTAGTAAACTGAGATGTATGGATCTTTATTTCGCCACACCAATGGACACATAACATACTTTCTGTTAGAATAAGTAAAGTTGATCAAATTTTGAATATATGATTAAGATTCAATTAATTAATATTTCAACATGAATAGAAAATTAATTTCTGAGGGACTCGATTTCCAAATGTTATTGTTACATCATATTAAATTCTGATGTGGTTAGTAGTCTATAATAATTTTATTAATATTATCGCTAGCATAAGTCACAGGTATATTATTCTCAAAACATATTAAACCAAATAATCCACATACTCGGTTCTGGATAAATCGAGCTTCAACTCCATATTCCTTTAAAAAATTCAACGCTATCAAGAGCCATGTCTGAAACAAATTGTGAAAAGTTTCATATATTTCAAGATACTTATATGTAATTTGAAAAAATCGATAAAAGCAATGTTTTCCCCTTAGAGATCCCATAACTGTATATATGTGTACACGAAAACTTAACACCTCTATTTTCCGACTTTGAAAATGTGAAAATGTGGAAAATCGCTCGAACTCGTCAATTTTTGATTAAGAAGAAACAACTTTACAGATTTTTTCATTACCCGTAACTTCAACACCCTAAATGAGGTGAGCACAACACCTTGATTTTGAATAGGGATGAGGGGTGTTGCGATAACTGATTTTGAAGATCGTCTCAGTTATATCTGATCTTAAAATGTCGCACCAATATATCCATCGATAATGAAATAACAAAGACATACAAAGACAATAGTGAAAGAGCCAATGTGGAATTCCCGAGAATCTCGAGAATATTATTCGTATCCGACTCCATTTCAAAGGTAAAGGGTGTTTTTTTTTAGAGATATAGAACTTTAAATTGCAATAAAACAACGATGGATTATTCGATTGACATTAATTTTATTTATCCGCAAGATAATTTTTTGGCATTACTTTTTAAATATGATTTCTGGCATATGACCGCCACGGCTGGCTCGGATGTAGTCCAATCTGGACGTCCAGTTTTCGATGACTTTTTCCAACATTTGTGGCCGTATATCGGCAATAACACGGCGAATGTTGTCTTCCAAATGGTCAAGGGTTTGTGGCTTATCCGCATAGACCAATGACTTTACATAGTCCCACAGAAAGTAGTCTAGCTGTGGTAAATCACAAGATCTTGGAGGCCAATTCACAGATCCAAAACGTGAAATTAGGCGGTCACCAAACGTTTCTTTCAATAAATCGATTGTGGCACGAGCTGTGTGACATGTTGCGCCGTCTTGTTGGAACCACAGCTTCTGGATATCATGGTTGTTCAATTCAGGAATGAAAAAGTTAGTAATCATGGCTCTATACCGATCACCATTAACTGTAACGTTCTGGCCATCATCGTGTTTGAAGAAGTACGGACCAATGATTCCACCAGCGCATAAAGCGCACCAAACAGTCAGTTTTTCTGGATATAACGACAAACACTTGAGAATTAGCTCCACTCCAAATGCGGCAGTTTTGTTTGTTGACTTAGCCATTCAACCAGAAGTGCGCTTCATCGCTAATGGACGTAGTGCGCGATACGTATTCCGCACAGAACCATTATTTTCGAAATAAATTGCACTATTTGCAAGCGTTTTTCAGGCGTGAGTCTATTCATGATGAATTACCAAACCAAACTGAGAATAAATCACTTGACAGCTGTTAAATCAGTCGCCATCTTGAACAATAATGCCAACTTAAAATTATATTCTTCGAAAAAAACACCCTATATTTAGTGGTAAGTACTCTTCCACTATTTTGCTTATCATTTCGTTATCGATGAAAATTTTGGAACGAAATTTCAGGATCAGATAATACTCGATAAGATCTTCAAGATGAGGTATCGCAACACCCCACATCCCTATTCAAAATTAAGGGGTTGTAGTTACGTGGATGCGAAAAGCTGAAAAGTTGTTCCCTCTCGAATCAGAAATTGACGGGTCCCAGCAATTTACCACATTTTCATTTGAAAGCCGGAAATCGAGGTGTTAAGTATTCGTCGGACCACACTGTAAATGAGATGGGATTAATCATAATGTCATTTTTATCAATTAGTTTATCTAAATAAGAGGTTCTGATGAATCGATCTTCCCAAAATTTGGGATGAAGATTCAAATGATTATTTTAATTATACAAACGAAAATTGAACTGAGTCAGATCTTTTGTTGCAGATGTATCGGGTGTCCCAAATTCGTTGTCTAGTGAGAGGATCTCAGAATCCCATTGAATGAGTGGCACATTTTCAGTCCCGATTTTTTAGAGAATTAATTTGATTAAAACCGCAACCTTCTGAGTTCAACTTTTTTTTGAAGTCATAAAAGAAAATTGGGAAATGGCGTGAAATGAAAAGTTCTCATAACTTATTCAATATTGGTGCTATTAATATGAAACAAAATTATCCTGCAGGCACTTCTTTTAGTAGAATCCATTGGTGTAATAATTTATCTTTTATTGCCATTAGTTTTGAAATTAAAATACAAAGTTATGTTTTTAAAATGTGAACCATAACAATCTCTATAACAAAAAAAATTGCTTAATTTTTCTCTTTTCAGAAATATATATCATGATATAAATTTCTTATCAAACCATGAAAATGATTAAAAATTTCAGTTTCACACGGCAAATCAACCAAGTGCCTATCTATAATAATCTGTGAACTTCAGATAATAAATATATTCGGTGGCTACCAAGGTTTCCGGATTCAACATCGTCAGTTTTTTAAACATTTCCAAATCAATAAATGTTGTTCTTTGAAGGAGACCAAAGGAGAAAATCTGGACACCTTGGTGGTCACCGAATTTTTTAATTATCTGAAGTTCACAGATTGTTATAGATCCAGGGTTAATGACAGCAACCCCTAAAATCTTAAATGGGAAGAGTGACACCTTGTTTTAAAGGTAATTCAATTATTTTTTCAAAAATGTCATAGTCTTGTCCTTTTTTGTTAGTACAGATCACGACTGATGATTAATTCTGATGCAGCAAGCAGAATCTCAACTTGATCGGATCACTGGAAAATTTAGGATCCTGTATTTGATATTTTGCTTGATACCCTAGGGCTGTGGAAACTAGCTCAACATTAGATCTTTTTCGTATATTATTTTTGAACAATAGCTGACCCGGCGGACACCATCGATATGAAATTAAGGATTCAGCTTGAAATTGTTATTTCACATCCAAATGCAGAATGTTGTCTATACAGATTTTGCAGATTTGGAATTACCAAAAAACAAAATTTCGAACCACAACTTTCCATCAGAATTTAGAAAATAGCAGACATTCTGAAGGAATAATAAAATTATCTGTTCAGGGATGAACGTTCAAAAAGGGGTAGGTAGTGATGAGAACTCATGTACAAATAAACTATTGAAAATGTTTCGGTATTTCATTCATGAAACCAAAAAAAAAAAGAAGATAATAATATTCAATGGAGTAATTATCTTCTGGTGTAAGTATGATAGATATTTCACTTACGGTATGTAACCTCATACTGCAATCTACGGAAGTTCTTATGAAAATCAAAATATTTTGATTGAACGATTTTGCTTTATTGCTTGAGAATTGGTGATTGGGTTTTTAATTCAATATAGGGTTTATTTCTCAATCCAATTTAAAGGATATGGACATAAAGTTAATGTTAATAGGTTAATGATAATAGGTTTTTTTGGACTTTATGGTTTCACGTTTGATTTATTAGTGAGAGAATATTTGTAGACTGTAGATACTTAGTCATTTGAGCCTGGGGAAGTAAGCACGGTTTAATTTAGACTAGTTCATCTTCGAATCCGATCAGCAAATTATATTGTCAACATTTCGATGGGCTGTGCTTAAAATTACTTTAGAAATTATTTATTTATCATTTTTAATTTCGACTACAACACCTATAATTATGGTAATTACAAAATGCAAAATTACAAAATCTTTGTGGCTTAGGTGAAAAAAAATTAATCCCTTAGGATTTTCAAGCAATCAAAAAATTACCTACATCAATGTTTTTCGAAAAATTCATTGTATAAAATTTGTTGAGACATGTTGTGCCTAAAATGAATAGTTTTGAAAATGCTTCATATTGAATGTTCTGTACGGGGGATGGCAGTATAATTTCCACACATACAGTTTCAAATGATGAGATTATACAAATCTACTTAATCTGATCTCACAGTATTATAATCTGCATATATCCTATATTTCTTATAATATGAAAATCTTAGAAACCTGTGTTGGACTTTTTCTAGTGTTGACTTGTACAGTAGAGGTGTAGGATGCCACACATTCGAGCAATATTCAAGTGTCCAAATTTCTAAAATCCCTGCAATGTCTCATTACAAATCCCAAAATGCGGTAAGCCTTTATTGATGTCGATGTGGCCCTTGAAATAGAGTATGTTTTTATACTCTATGACCAAATCTTTGATTTTATTTACTCTTCTCCATCCATGTTGTATCGATGCTGTACCATTTCCTTTTTTCTGATGCAGAATAAGACGACACATTTCGAGTTATTGAGGGGTAAATCATTTTTGACACTCCGGTGGTATAGACACGATCGGTATCAGTTTGAAGATTCAGGCAATCTTGTGCAGTGTCAATTATGGTTATGATATAAAATTAGGCATTCCCATCTAAAAAAACATTTGTAATTTGTTTAAATGACACCCAAGTAGCTTACAATTTTCCCACGTTCAAAAACATTCTAATCAATTTCCTAATCATCATAATGTACCGTTTCATGTAGAAAAAAAGCGTGTATACACAAAGAGCTCAATATAAATATTGAGGAAATTGCGAAAAAAACTCGAGAGTAGAAAATTTTTCTTATTTTATTATTAAAAAGGCTCTTAATATACATAATTGTAAGGGTGTGCAGCATAGGTGGATGTTACATGAGGGTAATCGAATGATGATCTGTAGATGGAGTTATAGTAGTTAGAATAAGGAGCATAACCCTGAACAGCATTGTAGGGGTGGTTGTAGATGGAGTTGTATCCATAGTTAAGTGCTCCGGAGTAGGCAGTGGCATAAGGTCCTGCATAGGCAGTGGCGTAGGGTCTAGCGTAGGCAGAAGCATATAGACCAGAGTATGCAGCACTGTATGGAGCAACATAAGCTGCAGTATGTGGTACAACTGCTGCCACTGCTGGAGCTGAGGCAATGAGACCTGCTTTAGGGGCAGGTTCTGCGAAGGCAACAGCCAGAAGAGCGAAAAACCAAACCTAAAACAATAACATCAAAACAGTTGATATGTGAGCATAAAAAAGTTAAGATCAAGAAGTACTCACCAATTTACACATCTTGCTAACTCTTAAACAAATCTGTTTCTGACAATGCTACCGAAAAGAATCGCCTTTATAGTTCAGAAGTCAGCTTATTTGAATTTCAAATGAGATAGAATAAAATCAATTCATGCAAAATCACAGATATTCAGAATATTTTGAATGAATTCTTCCAATTTATTAATTAGTGATAATGAGTTCGGATTCTAGAAATGTTGAGTGAGAAAATTTTTCTATGCTTTCAGTATTTTCAGTTTTGTATTATTTGATTCAAAAATATTTTCATCCTTATACGACTAACATCATAATAATATAATTATGCTTCCTTAAATATACAGGAATATATTTTTAGTTTTATACACTATTTGCTACCAACGCAAAAAAAATCAGAGCGTCCTAAAAAAATTTAAATATTTTGTATTTCATTCTCCATTCATTTTGGAAAAATACGAATTCGATCTATATTATTATCTATACAAATTGCTCCGATAAATTAACATACCTTTTAAAAAATTCTATATTTGATAATAGTTTTATTTATTTCAGAGAATGTCACAATACCCTATAGTGAGCGTACACTAAATGAAAATATAATCATATCTATTTAGGTTATCCTCGATACAGTAAGACTGTTCCTTCATTGATATTGCTTTATGTTCTTTTTGAAAATTTTAATTTTCGTAGATACATTTTTTCTAGAAGTTTATTGAATAACCTAATACATGTATAAGATGGGTGTTTCTCAGTAACATTGAGTCTATGATTAGGATAACAAATGTTAATATTTCGAGTATCATAGTTAAACATCGAACTACACTTTTATATTTACCTACATTTATAAGCATATAACTGTAGTAGAGGAGATGAGGGTACCTTTCAACAAATTTTCAATAAAAGCCTCTCTTATTGCTTCAATGGCAGTAAAGCAATCAGTGACTTCGCTTTATAATTTCTCTTTAAATTTTGGACCATTTTCAGCAAAAAAGTTTATTCTTGACCTGAAAATCTTGGTGTTATAATTGAAAAGTTGTGATATTTACGAGTAGGTTTGTACACAAGGTATAAAACATTGAAACATCATTTTTTTCAGTCAAATAATACACAAAAGATATCTGTGTTCAGAAATAACTATCGTTTATCGCATCGGGTATGATTGAAATAAAAAAATAAAGCAAAGATGATTTTCTTTCGGTAACTTTGTCGGTAGCAGGATGTTGTTATTTTCGAACTACCTCCTCTAACTCCATCCTGCTGACGTCATCCACAGGAGGAAATTCAAACTTCTGTATTTTTTTCTGTTACTTCTAATGTGCCATTTTTAATTATTTATGGACAAATTTTGGTGTTCAACTTCATCAACCACTACACTCGGTATCTCGGTTGTCCATAATGATGATAACTTGATCTTGTTTGGTACATTTCGTATGATTCACTACATGTCGCAAAATCTTCAAGAAGAAATGTGCTGTGATCGAGCCACTATTTGAACCATTCAGAATCCAATACTTCCTGGTGATTCACCGTTCATCAATGCGTCGTGAAATTTAGCTATAGGAAAGATGAATAATCGTATTTCCTTGTGCACTGTTTATGCCAATTGTTGTTACCAAGGTTCCACGCTGAAAAACTGATTGAATGCTGCTGAACTGAATCATTGATGAACAACAAACATGGAAGTGGTCCCAATATAGAGCCTTGGGGCCAACCAAATATCATGGCAACTGCAGTAAGAACTGTTGATTCTGCTCTAACAGATGCATCTCTACCCTCGACATAACTATAAATCCAGTCATAAATATGATCCTCGCTAATCTTCGCGTTTACAGCCCTGTAGCAACTGATTTCTAAATTTCCGTCCGAACAGATGGGTATTTCTTAAATTATTGAAAGACAAAATTTCATCTTCCGTAACTATCAACCGAATTTCACTCTTTATCTATTCTCAGGGAGGTTTACGACCCTTGCTTCTTCTTTGAAAATGTCAAGTCTATAGTTAAGTCATCTTATATCATACACGGCTATAGGCCGGTTAGACGAACAGACAGAATCAATTTCGACCCCGAATTCTTCATCAATAAGTGGAATCTAATCACTTGATAACAATGGAGGCTCAAAATCAAAATTGTATAAAGACATGGTAATAAATTATAAACCAATATTCAGTTGCGGAACTTTAATTGAGTTAATTTATTTCGAAATCCAAATATTGAATTTCCGAAAATTCATTTTCAAAAATTATAAGGGCATTCTTCTATACTAATCAAGAAGTACCAACCTATGTATGATATCCTTATCTGTTTCGTCAATTTAAAATAGTTATTTATAATACAAGTGCAGAAGGCATCGATATTCTTCCACGTGTTCAAAATTCAAAAACGAGCCACGAAGTGGCGAGTTTTGGAATGAACGAGTGGTAGAATGAGCCTTCTGTACGAGTATTATACATTATTTTCTCTAATTCATTGCATTTTCTTTGAAATTAATGAAATATTTCCATAAATATATTTTAGTGATTTTTGCATTGAAAAATGTTGGTTGGCAGAACTGATTTCTTTAAGGCAAATTGATGAATTGACAGATAAAGCCGTGGCGGAAAGTTCGGAGTACCAACATAGAATAATAAAATATAACCATGAAAACTGTGCGTTTCTGATATATTCTCGCACGATTTTGTTCTACAAGATGTGGAAGAATGAACGGAATAACCACAGAATTAGAGAAACACTATTTTCAAAACCACGCTAGTAGGACTACTCTTGCCGGCTCTTCAGTCCTCTTTAAATGTTTTTCTAGATGGTAATTGTTGGTGTCCAACAATAAGCCGAATGAGTACTATCAATAGTATAATTATAGGAACATAGGAAATTTGAAGTTTCAAACTAACCGAAACGCTGAGACATAAAAATCTGGTGACATTAATAAGGTAGCATTCTTGAGAACCGGATTGTAAGTTGTAATTGTAATTGATTAGTATTTTATGTACTAAATAATAACTATAAAAGTAGATGATTCCCCTTCCTAAACATAACTAAAATAGAGGAGAAACTAGTGAAGTAATTCCTTATGGTAAGTAAATATCGATTTTAGTTTTATGTTGTTATCTCAACTCTCTCTTGGCCACAGAAACTCAAAGCTTGTGGGAGTTAGGAGAGCTGCTTGCATGGGCGCCCGCAGAAATTTTTCTCAGGGGGGGCAAAATGAAAATAATTGAAAAACAATAGGGCATCCATGATTGTCGTAGGCGACATCAGTATTCCGTTTCTTTCTATTTCTGTATTTATATTTATCACCAGCGTCTACTCTGAATTTCAAAAAATCACTAAAAGTGGTACAGGGTGGACAAAAATACAATAGTTTCGTGTGTGCTCATAAAATAACGCATAATATTCTGTATTAGTTAAATTAACAATATTATCAAAAATACTTATTGTCTAGCGCTAATTGGTTTGAATGTAACACCCTGTAGTTTGTTACATTTTTAGATTAATAAAAATGAGCTGTTTCCAAACATGTTTGGTACTTTTGGTCTAGCAGACAGAATATGAAAGAAATTATTTCTTATTTTTATACATTTTTATCAATCTAAAAATGTAACAAACTACAGGGTGTTATATTCAAACCAATTGCCGTATTTTTGATAATATTGTTAATTTAACTAATAAAGAATGTTACGCGTCACTTTATGAGCACACACAAAACTATTGTATTTTTGTCCACCCTGTACCAATTGGAATCAACAAGTCATACATTTTTGGAATCTGCTCAGCCAGAGTAATCGGAAAATTGAGTCAAAATGGGGGTATTCCATTAAAAAAAAATGACGCTGACGTCATTACTCGAAAGTAATTCACCCTGTACATTAGATTATTATTTTAAAGTACGGTAAATTAAAATAAAGAATCGACATGTTTCAGGATTATTTCTTAAAATGGTCTGTTTAGCTGAAAATGAATTCTGTTCCATACTTAACGGTTACGGACGCAGTGTATAAGATGAATTTATAAACAAATTGACACGCATGGAGTGCTTTCGGTTCCATGATTTTTCTTCACCCAAGAAGTGCTCAACGAGCCTAAAAAAGTTTTTAATTCAAAAAATACCTCTGCCGATTATGGATTATATGTATAGTATGTAATTCCATTGAAAACCGGAAAATAGTTGTGAATCTATTACTTTCCTTTTTTCCTTGCCCTTTGGATTGAGAAAGTAATATTGAAGGTGTTTTGCTGAAAAATGAGGCATCCAAAATCTCAGGGGGGGCCATGGCCCCCCCTGGCCCCCCCCTGCGGGCGCCCATGGCTGCTTGTGTTCTGTGTATGTTCATGATCGAACTGATGACATATCAGGCGCGGATCCAGGACCCTCTTTTGGGGGGGGGGGAACTTTTAGATACTCAAAATACTGAAAATATGGACCCCAGACACTTCCGCCATTTTGGGACGTCATTTTTTTGCCGTTTATTAATAGGGGTTTTCACAAAATGTACTGAAGGTGAAATTAATGCTGATCTTGTAATTATTTGTGCCTTAGTATGTCAAATTCTAGGAAGGCCGGCAAAATTTAAGTGGTGCTCGGGCCATTTGGGGGGGGGGGGGGGAACGTTCCCCCAGTTCCCCCCCCCCCCTGGATCAGCGCCTGTGACATATAGAGGGGCACTCTTCATTGCATCTCTTTTTCTTCGGTTTGGCTCTAATATGCGATAGCTCAGTCTTTGAATATTCAGTAGACATACAGTTGAATTCATTGAATTTTTCAGTTCAAGGTAGATTATTTTTATTTTTTTTTTATTAAGCTTACCAAAGTCCCGATGGGACTATACAGCTGAATAATAACAATTTCAGATTCGATTCAACAATTAAAAATTTTGAAATATCTAAATGTTCAATTCACAATCTTGAAAATATTAATAATCAAAATTATATGACTAATTTGCAATTCTGATAAAAATGAATCAGAAATGAAGGGTGGGAACTGTTTGTACCTTGCTTAATTTTCGTAAAGTACAGATCTTTGATTGTTATACAAAGGACATTGCCATAATATGTGTTCTAGGTTTTGTTCATCATAACCACAAGAACACGATGGGCCTTCTATAATTCCAACCTTGCTAAAGACGAAGCTAAATTATAGTGGTTATTTCTGCAGCGGTTGATGCTAACCACAAGTTTTCTAGGGAGATTTTTTTCCAAAACCAAGGTTTGGTTGATCATGGTTTGGTAGATTATGTTATAATGATAATGGTATAAACATAATAATTTCTTAAGTTTTTAACAGTTTATTTTCAACTAGATTTTTAATATACATAATTGTATGGATGTGCAGCATAGGTGGAGGCGATGTGAGGGTAGTCGAAAGCAGATCTGTACATGGAGTTGTAGTAGTTAGAATAAGGAGCATAACTGTGAACAGCATTGTAGGGGTGGTTGTAGATGGAGTTGTATCCATAGTTAAGAGCTCCGGAGTAGGCAGTAGCATAAGGTCCAGCGTATGCAGTGGCGTATGGTCCTGCGTAGGTACTAGCGTATGGAGCAACATAAGCTGCAGTATGTGGTACCACTGCTGCTACTGCTGGAGCTGTGGCAATGAGCCCTGCTTTAGGAGCAGGTTCAGCAAAGGCAACAGCCAAGAGAGCGAAGAACCAAATCTATAATAAAATCACACATTATAGGGTAAGAATTTTAAAAAATTAAATCTTCATGAAAAGGCACTCACCGATTTGAACATGTTGATAACTCTTCCACAAATCTGTTTCTGTCAGTATCGTCGAAAAAATTTGCTTTTATAATTGAACAGCTGCCTGATTTGAATTTCAAATGAAGACGAACAAGATCAATTTATGCAATATCGTGAAGATTTTTAATATTCTCATCAATTTTATTTATAGTTTAAAGTCAATGATTGGCCGCAATTCATTATTCCTTTAAATGAGTATATGAGTATATCAAAGGGTATTGAAATGAATTTCTATGAATTCGAAGTTCTAATACATGTAATCATTCAATTCAATCAAAGCCGTTTCCTTCATTATGTCTGGGACTTCTTCGTTATTATAATGTATACTTCGAAACCGACACATGCACAAAATATTTTCTGGAAGTAGTAATTATATATAAAAAAATTAGGAAAAAACGAGCTTTCAAACGTTCTCGTTTGTACATGAGCAAATTCAATTCTTGAAAACTACAGAGCGGTAGTATGGTCGATCACTCAAAAGTTCCAAACACGTCAGTATTCCCTTTTTTAATAATAATAATCTATATATCGTCGGCTAAGAGTGTAAATTTGCTATGTCCATAATGAACAATTTTACAGGAGACCAAAAAAACCGTACAGTAAGTGTTATAATAATAATAATAAGAGAGTTTATTCATGAAAATACATTCAAGAGAGTTTATTCATGAAAATACATTCAATAAACTCTATTGAATGTATTTTCATGAATAAACTATCTTATTATTATTATTATAACACTTACCGTACGGTTTTTTTGGTCTCCTGTAAAATTGTTCATTATGGACATAGCAGATTTACACTCTTAGCCGACGATATGTAAAAGAGGATCTATGGCTATTATGTATGGGCATCACATTCAAACGATTGCACCAAATTGGATAATTCTTTTTTTGGTGTTCTTTACTTTCAAAAGGAGGTTTATTAAAACAAAATTTTCCGAATAAATCACACGGAAAAGGCTTTCCTTTTCCCTCCGACCGAGCGAACAATCATAGAGTATAACTTGACACTTCGAAGGATGTATTTTGGGTTGCCTGACACCAAGTAGATGATTGAATTGAAAGGAAAATTATTCGATTTCGAGAAACCTGGAGAATTATTTATGTATATAAATCATATTTCAGCTAAAACATATGCTCAAAGAGATATATCCTACATACTGCAATAAAATGTGTTCAATAATTTATTCTCGCACTTAACAGAATTATGTGTTCCTAAATACTTTTGTATTATATCAATAATAGAAGAACACAAAACAAGAACATTACTGTTCTATTCGTTACATCTCGTGTTGAAGAAAGTGAAAAGCAGGAGATGTTTATTTCTAATTCGATCAAATTAACTGAAAATTATACAATATTATAGATTAGAGTAGTTTATTTTTATCGACTAAAAATAGAGGAATAATGTCGCTAGTGACAGATTCTTTTAAATTCGTGAAGACTTTTCGAGGATTGAGAATCAACTCCTCCATTAATTCAAGAAATATGTATGTGAAATGTGGTAGTGATGAACCATTAACTTCTGATTAAAGATGAATAGAATTGACGAAAACATTCAAAATATCTCTTATATTGCATAAATTGATCTTGTTCTTACTCATTTGAAATTCAAATCAGCCGGCTCCTCCACTATAAATGCGATTCTTTTGAGCAAAATCAACAGAAACGGATTCGTTTGAGATTTATCAAGATGTGTAAATTGGTTAGTATTCGCACACTATATTTGTTAACTTACAAAAACTTCTATGTGACTATTTCGTTATAGGTTTGGTTTTTCGCCCTTTTGGCTATTGCCTTTGCTGAACCTGCCCCTAAAGCAGGATTCATCGCCTCAGCTCCAGCAGTAGCAGCAGTGGTACCACATACAGCAGCCTATGTTGCTCCATACAGCACTGCATACTCAGGTCTATACGCTTCTTCCTACGCCAGACCATACGCCACAGCATACGCCAAACCCTACACCACTGCCTACGCTGGACCTTATGCCACTGCCTATTCCGGAGCTCTCAACTATGGATACAACTCCATCTACAATTACCCTTATAATGCTGTTCGCGGATATGTTCCATATGCTAACTCCATGTATAGATCCGCTTATAACTACCCTCAGATTACATCTACATATGCAGCACATCCCTACAATTATGTTTATTAAGTTCTTAGTTGATAATAAAATTATTTGTTTTTGATTTTTTCGAACATATTGTAAGTTATCCATAATTCCCAATCCTGTATTGTTGAACGATGGTACTCTAAACAGAAGATTCTATCGTTCCATCACAAAGTCTCTAAGTTTGAATTTTGAGCCGTAATGGTCTAGAACGATAAGTTTCGACTCACTGACGTCCTCAAATTTGATTAGGTATGTCTGGTTAATCTCTGGATTATCTTTTGGTGGCCATAGTTACAATCTCATCCTGGATTCAGATTCAGGCTTTGTTCCTTCTAAATCTTATGAAAACAAAAATTATCGTCATTCACCAAAATGTATTTCACGAGAACGCAATCGAGAATCCAATCTGATGATTGTAAAAACTCAAAAGTATGTATTTTTGGCAAAGCAAATAGTTTACCATTTGGTCTAGAGTGAAAGCAACGAAACCTGGTGAACTTTTTTCCACTGATATTGTAGGTCCATTTTGCTAGTCTTTTAACAAGAAAAGTTTTTTTAGTTGTGTTCAAAGAACCACATGAAATGCCATTATGGCTTTGTAATCGCATTCAAATCAAATGTCCATGTTGTGTTGAAACAGTTTTTAGCTCTCGTAAAAAAAATCGAACACAAAATTCGAACTGCTCGATGACAATAAATGAGAATTCGATTGTAAAGAGGTCAAGTGCATCCTTCAGAAAACGGAATTATGCAGAGATTGAACCTTTGAAGAGGCCTTGATTAGCGAGTATTCAGCCAAATAGAACTAATCCATGAAACGTGAAATGACCCTCTGAAAGAGAATCAGACCTGGATTTTAACAGAACTACCACCAGATGCGAAGGCTGTCTGTACAGTTTCAATCCAGTGATGAAGATGGATGCATTTTATTCAATTCTCAGCATTCCAGCTAGTGGAAATGTATTTAAAACAATTCGAAGTATCAACAGCTTTTATTTATGGGGAGCTAGAAGAAATAGTGTACATGAGACAATCGTAAGGGTACAGAACCAGGAAAGTATGCCAATTGGAAAAAGTCTCTATGGCCTCAAGCAAGCACCTAGATGCTGGTATTATTATTATTTGAACTGGGGTCGTTTTGCTTCGGTAAGCCTTCCGGGAACTGCGACCATGCAGATCTTTTGTTCACTACCCTACTCAATGATGATGCTGGTATAAACTTCTTAGAGTAGTTTTGGAATGACATGGATCCAAGGTCAGTGATGCTGACCAATATTAACTCAACCCAAAAACTTATTTCCGTAATTTATTTGGATGATGGTATTTTAGTTTCAACAGATTCCCAAAAGTAAGTCATGTTGGAATCAGAGTTTAAAATTGCTGATTATTTCTTAGGACTTGAAATTAAACAAAAAGAGAAGTTCATAAAAATAGCACAGAAAGCTTATGCAATGAACGTTTCAGTTTTCCAAAATGTAAGCCGGTTTCAATTGCAATACTCGAATACGCAGAAACCATCATTTCAAGAAGAGGTTATTTTTAGTACAAAAGCAGAAGGCATCATTATTATTCATCATTAATCAGATTTAAGAATCAATCTAGTTTTGGAATGAAATAGTGTTAGGAATGTTAGGATAAGCCTTATGTAGTAGTATTATATTGTTGATAAATATTTCAATAAACATCATTTAGTGATTTTTGCATTGAAAAATTGTTGGTTTATAGAACTGAACGTCGAATTTATATCTGAGCCAAGAATGGTCTCAAAAAAAAGGTTCTATTGGCTGATGATTCATCCCTGCTCGAATTTCATTCTCTCCGTCCGGCTTGCTGTAAAACTACCGAACGAAAGTACCTTAAAATTTGGATTTTTAAATTGTTATTTCGCTGTCGTGTGATCACATGTTATTTTTTAGATATTCTTCTTGCATTTTCTATGGTTCCAGTTACTCGATCAACATGAAATTCAACACTTTGATTTAATTTTAATTCCAATCCCAAATTGAAATTTTCATTCCCATAAAATCAGTATTTTGGTACTAACAGGAAAACAAAATTTCAAACGGAACCCTTAGTCGAATTTTGCCCATTAACGAACTAACGGCGCATTCGACCAAAACCTTTGAGGACAGATTAATTATGAGTGAGTCTAATTTCATCATTTGAGATCATTCCCAGCTCAAAATATGCTCAAATAAACACTAAACAAGATTTGCTACCAAGAATAAAAACAGATAAATCAATAACAAATATTTTTATTATCAACTAAGAACTTAATAAACATAATTGTAGGGATGTGCTGCATATGTAGATGTAATCTGAGGGTAGTTATAAGCGGATCTATACATGGAGTTAGCATATGGAACATATCCGCGAACAGCATTATAAGGGTAATTGTAGATGGAGTTGTATCCATAGTTGAGAGCTCCGGAATAGGCAGTGGCATAAGGTCCAGCGTAGGCAGTGGTGTAGGGTTTGGCGTATGCTGTGGCGTATGGTCTGGCGTAGGAAGAAGCGTATAGACCTGAGTATGCAGTGCTGTATGGAGCAACATAGGCTGCTGTATGTGGTACCACTGCAGCTACTGCTGGAGCTGAGGCAATGAATCCTGCTTTAGGGGCAGGTTCAGCAAAGGCAATAGCCAAGAGGGCGAAGAACCAAACCTAAAATAAAATAATCACATATAAGTTGCTGTAAATTAACTAATGAAGTTTGCAAATACTTACCAATTTACACATCTTGATAAATCTTAAACGAATTCGTTTCTGTTGATTTTGCTCAAAAGAATCGCATTTATAGTGGAGAAGCCGGCTGATTTGAATTTCAAATGAGTAAGAACAAGATCAATTTATGCAATATAAGAAATATTTTGAATGTTTCCGTCAATTCTATTCATCTTTAAAAGCTAATGGTTCATCACTACCATATTTCATATATTCCTTTCAAGGTTAATTGTTCATCACTACCATATTTCATATATTCCTTTCAAGGAGTTCATTCTCGATCTTTGTGAAAATGCCATTGAAAATTTTTCTCCCTTATTTTCTCGATTTCAAACTACTCTTGGTTAAAAAAATCGGATACTATTTGGTTCGGTACTTTTGATCCTCGATTTCAAATTAGAAAGGCGCAAATATAATATCTACTTACCAATTGTTTTCCTAATAGAAAATAAAAGGGTGTTTTTTAAGCATCATTAGCATTCGAGGATATTTTACAGTTACATCTGAGGTTACATCTATTCAGGAATGTCTTTATACTCGTAATGCCTATTGCAACAAGAAAAAAAATTAAAAAAACACTGACATGATGTCAGGAACTTTTTAGCACTCGGTTATTTATATTCCAATTGAACCTCAGAGACAATCAAGAACTGGATAAAAGTAACACAATTGGCTTATGAATGAAAGTACGGTCAAATATACTCCCTCTCGACTTAACATCAGTGCTTTTCTTTTTTGTAGATATTCTACTTAAATATGAAATTTTCACGAACTTGGAATTAGTTTTTTTACAGGGTGTTCCTAAATTGGAGGTACAAAGAAATATTAGATATACCTTAAAAGAAAAAGAAGCCCTAAATACATGGACCCGCTACTTTTTTGTTATGTTTATCCGATCTCTATTAATCTTCGCTACAGGTTGGGTAATGAAGTACCCAAACGTAAAACTAATTTATTTATCGCAGCTTACTAACTGGATCTTTATACTAATTTGGATTTTCCTGAGGAATAGGTACTAGAAAATTGTTTAAATTTTTTTTCTCGAAATTGGTAGCAGAACAAACAAAATATCAGCTGCTACAAAGACAACAATTACCTTCATAATATGAAATAACAGAGTGTTTCTAGGTATAGACATCAAAAGTATTTAGGAATATTTTACAATTGCATAACGACGAAACTGGTATTGAATAAAAACTCTGAAGAAAAAACCATAGACTACAAAACATTCAATCAGTTTCTGGACAATATTACTAAAGCAGAGGGTTTTCCATTAGATGATATAAAAAATTTGGTGAGCTGTAGTGGTCCAAGTACAGAAAGTACCACTCAGGTGATTCGATTTGGTGTAGTGGATACATTGAATGAAATCGAAATATACTGTAACTTATAAAATTCGACGTGAGTTTGAACAAGAATTTTAAGATAACTATTAGAAGATAAGTTAAGTCATTGTTGTATTAACAAAAAAATATATAATTCTAAGTTTGAATTTCAAAATTTTTTTGTTGTGACTAGAAAATAATAGAGATAGATATTATATTATCAGAAATTATATCAGTTTATAATTATTGATGTTATGTACCTAAGGTACAACTAAACATAATTTAGAACATTTTATGGATTCCTAGAAACCTTCTTAAATTTTGTATTACACCCTGTATATCAACATATTAAGCAATTGATTTGGCATTCTCAGGTGTGTTATTATTAATAGGATTCACTACAAATTTCAGAGTATGGTAGGTACACCATACTACCATACGTTTTATCAAAATTTATCGAAACTTAGGATCCCTCGTATAGGTATAGACATTTGTTTTACATTCCTCGCAATTGAATAAGTACATCCCAAACAAATCAATCCATTATCTGAAAGATATTATGTTGTTTGAAAGATTATCAGATAAAATATAGAAAATTTCTGATGAGTATAACTTCAGAACCATGAGACAAAATTTGCTTATAAACGAACTCAAACGATTCATTTGAACCCTGAACATGCTCTGAAAAAGTGTTCACTGTTCAGTACGTTCATTTCGAGTGTTGCCTTGTACAAGGTGGACCAAATTGCACCAAATTGAAGAGGAAGTCCTATTTCTTAATTAGATAGACGAAACTGATGTCGGGCGAATTCTCTTGAGAAACCCATTGGCGAAAACCACTACTCCATAGCTATAATCGTTATATAGTTGCAGGGTATTTTTCGAAAATGTTCATTTTCGATATATAGCGGTGACTTTTATTCTCGCTTTTATTCTGGTGAAATTATTTTTCATTCTTGTAAAAACATTCGTTTTTATGTAGAATTCAATGACGTTACTTTAATTTTCTGATATGTTTTGAGCTTTTGCTATGAAATTATTTTTTAAAATGGGACACCCCGAATATTCCTACATATTTCGAGCTGAAAATTACCAGTCCACAAATATGGCATACTTGATATTTTTCTAAGGTTATGTTCAAGTTATTGAATTTTTAAACTTTATCTCTTGGATGAGTAGGCTTCCAACTGTATAGCGGTGAAAGTAAAATAATGTGAACATTGATTGGTGGCTGTCAAAGTTTGATTCAAACAGTTAATAGTATGAAGAAAATCCGTAGTCTATTTAAAAAGTTGGTACAAGAATGTTTTCACAGAACTGAACTGTTTCTGGAACTGACTGTTTTAAATATTTCGCTATATCTTGGTTTTATTCCAGAAATTCTAAAACGTTTTTTTTTAGTAATCCCTATGTAATATGACACTCATAACAGATCATAGAAATAAATAATCGTTTTACAAATATAGAGAAGAGTTGAGTTTAGATGGTTCACCCCTTATTTGACTTGTTATACACAAAATGAATTGAATCTCGAAATAAACATTCAGATATTAAGTATCTCATTAGAAAAATGGATTCGAAGAAATCAATATTTTTGAAATACAGGGTGATTCACCGCGATGGCCTATTAGAGTTTTATGAAAAACTAATCATTTTGTGCTGAAAATTTGCATGTTGGGGTTTGAGACAATGATCTTTCGCCCTAAAATATTTTCAGATCTTTACAACTTCCAGTTATACCGGAAATTTACTACTACTCCCTTATTTCAAATTGCACACCCAGTATATTATTGCATCATTAGATAGCTTTTTTGATGACAATTTCGGCGATATGCCTTACCTTGAAAAACAAATTAATGGTTCATGATTTAATGGGATTTTAATAAGAAGAATTGTGGAGGCGAGGACTCACATTTTTTTTAATATTTCTACAGAAATTTTGTTTTCGAGAAAACCTTTTTCATTTTCGATTCGGCAAATTCGTAGTATAATGAGACTTTTACAGTTTGGATCAAAAATGTACATAGGAACTCACGGCTTGGCTTGATATTCAATCTACTTGGCTCAAGCTCAAGCTCAAGTAGTTTGAGCTTGACTTGAAATCAACTCAAGTTCAAATCGAGTAGTAGTTTTTCAATGTTAAGTCAAGTACTTAATAAATGAATACTTGACTCGACATTGAAAAACTACTACTCGACTTGAACTTGAGTTGATATCAAGTCAAGCTCAAGGTACTTGAGCACAGGGTGTCCATCAGGGATCATGTATTTGGACAACTCAAATTCTTCCTTCCAACATGAAAACAAATTTTATTTATATTTTTCACGTAGAAGAGTGATAGTAGCTCACATAACATCAAAATTCATTCAGAATTTTCAGGATGGCATTTTATAATACTCAAAATGAAAAGCACGAATTAATTAAAAATTAACTTTATTATTCACTAAAATTTTAATATACATAATTGTATGGATGTGCGGCATAGGTGGAGGCGATGTGAGGGTAGTCGAAAGCAGATCTGTACATGGAGTTGTAGTAGTTAGCATAAGGAGCATAACTGTGAACAGCATTGTAGGGGTGGTTGTAGATGGAGTTGTATCCATAGTTAAGAGCTCCGGAGTAGGCAGTAGCATAAGGTCCAGCGTATGCAGTGGCGTATGGTCCTGCGTAGGTACTAGCGTATGGAGCAACATAAGCTGCAGTATGTGGTACCACTGCTGCTACTGCTGGAGCTGTGGCAATGAGCCCTGCTTTAGGAGCAGGTTCAGCAACGGCAACAGCCAAGAGAGCGAAGAACCAAACCTATAACAAAGTATTCAATGGATTCGTTTGTGATAAAAATTCAATATCACATGATAAAACCAAATAATTATGAAAATCTATGTTATTTACAACAACGTCATCACATTACAATTAATATATGAGGAACAAATATAGTTAAGAAATACTTACCAATTTACACATCTTGATGAATCTCAAACGAATTCGTTTCTGTTGATGTTGCTCAAAAAAATCGCATTTATAGTTAAGCAGCCGGTTGATCTGAATTTCAAATGAGAAAGAACAAGATCAATTTATGCGTTTTAAGAGATGTGTTGACTTTTCTCGTCAATTTAATTCATCGTCAAAAGTTGAGAGTTCACCACTACAGTATTTCAAATCTTTCTTCTATCAATAGAAGGTTGGTTCTCAATCATCGCAAATTTTCCATAAATTTCATTCGAATGAATATTGTATTTCTCATCAATCGTATCGAATCAGAAATAATTCACAATCCCTGCTATTTACTTTTCGTTAACTTGTAATTTAACGAATAAAATTTTATGTTTTAAACTATTTAATTTAACTATTACGTAAGAAAGGCGGAAATATAGAAGTAACTCAATATAAACAAACAAAATATTAGATATAACTGCTACCAAGACAACAATTACCTTCTTAATATAAAATAAAAGAGTGTTTGTAGGTGTAGGCATCAATAGTTTTTAAGAATATTTTACAATTACATTTGAGGTACCTACAATAGTAATAGAAATTTGCAAAAAGCAAAATAGAGAAAAATATATTAGTTGATGAGTGTCTAAAACAAGCTCTAGAATTGAACCACTGAAAGTGGTATTGAATTAGGAAACTGAAGAAAAAATGATAGACTACAAAATATTCAATCAGTTTCTGGATAATATTGCTGGAGCAAAGGGTTTCCATTAGATGATATAAAAGAAAATTGGTGAGTTTTGGTGATCCAGGTACAAAAAGTACAACTCAGGTGATTCGATTTGGTGGAGAGAATAGATTGAATGATTCATCGAAATATACTGTAACTCAAAAAAAATTCAAGGAAAGTTTAAACTATTAGAAGATGAGTTAAATTATTATTTCATTAACAAAAAAATATATAATGCCAAGTTTGAATTCCAACATTTTTATCGTGATTAGAAACCAAGTCTGATTCAAATTTCAAAAACAAGCAATTAAATTTTCAATAATAAAAATAGATATCATATTATCAAAAATTATATTAGTTTATAATAAATCATGTTATGTACCTCAGGTGCAACTAAACATAATTTAAAACATTTCATCGATTCCTAGAAACCTTTTTAAATTTTGTATTACACCCTGTATATCAACATATTATACACTCGAGTTAGCATTTTCAGTGTGTTATTATTAACAGGATTTACTACAAATTTCAGAGTATGGTAGGTACACCATACTACCATAATTTTATCAAAATCTATTTAAGTTTAGAATCCCTCGTATAGGTATAGACATTAGTTTTACGTTCCTTGCAAATGAATAAGTACATTCCAAACAAATAAATCCATTCTCTGAAAGATATTATGTTGTTAAGAAGATTATCACATAAGATAAAGAAAATTTCCTATGAGTATAACTTCAAAACCATGATGCGAAATTTGCTAATATGTAACGATACATTTGAACCCTGGAGATACTCTGACAAAGTATTCAGTACATTAATTTCGAGTGTCATCGTGTACAGGGTGGGCCAAATTGGACACTTTTGAAGTCCTATATCTATAATAGACAAAAACTGATGTCGGTGTCCAAGGACCAGTTTTCATGAGAAACTCATTGGCGAAAACCGCAACTCCATAGCTATCACCGTTACATTGTTACCGGGTGTTTTTCGAAAATGGTCATTTTCAAAATATTGCTGTAACTTTTATTCTGTTGAAAATTTTGCATTTTTGTAAAAACATTCGTTTTTATGTAGAATTCAAATCAAATACGTTAATTCAATTTTCCGCAAACTGATAATGTTATGAACTTTTACTATGAAATTATATCTTTCAAATGGGATACCCCGTATATTCCTACATATTTCGAGCTGAAAATAACCATTCCAAAAATATAGCATACTTGATATTTTTCCGAGATTATGTTCAAGTTATTGAATTTTTAAACTTCATCTCTTAGAAACTTTATCTCTTGAATAAGTAATCCTCAAACTGTGCAGTGGTGATAATAACATATTGCGAACATTGATTGATGGCTGTCAAAGTTCGATTCAAACAGTTAATAGTATGAAGAAAATCCGTAGTCTATTTGAAAAGTTGGTACAAGAGTGTTTTCACAGAACTGAAAACAGGATGTTCCTGGAACTGACTGTTTTAAATATTTCGCTATATCATGGAATCTGTTTGAAATATTCGAGAAATTCAAAAAAGTTTTTTTTTAGTAATCCCTATATAATACGATGCTCATAACAGAGGAGGATGCTGTTTTTAAGATGGGTCACCCCATATTTGACTTGATATATGCAAAATGAATTAAATCCCGAAAAATATTCAGATATTAGGTATCTCATTAGAAAAATGAATTCGAAAAATCAAAAACCTTTGAAATATTAGGATTTTTCGATATTCTGCTTGAGGTCTCAATAGTTCTGATTACTCTTTCAACTTAAATATTAAGCACTTGGTTCGAAATGATATATTACAGGAAAAATCTGAACCCGATCGAAAAATATCTGATATTCATTTTGCAAGATTTTTTTTAAATTTTCTCTGGTTATGTTCAACTTGAACTTTCGCACGGAGCTTTAATTCAATATGTCTTAAAAAATCCCAAAGTGTAAACCCCGTCGTATTCGGTAGTTTTTTTTTTGTTATACTGTTCGAATTTTTTATAGTTTTGTTTGATCGATCAACATGATAGATAAATTAAATTAAATTAAATATTACAATATTTTTTCACAGATTGGTTAATGGTCAAGCCGATTCAATATAACTTTGCTCTTATTTTATCAATAACAAATTTAACAGTCGTTACAGATAATCAGTGTCTGCATCTGCAATACTCAACACCATCTTCACAGTCCGGTGGCATCCATCTGTAGAAGCTTTCACGATTTACCCTCAGTTGATGTATTTTTTCGTTGAATTGGTCAGTTTTAGAAAAAGTTGAATTTGTTGATTAGGAACTAACTGTTTTTTGCTTAGTTGGCTAAATAACCTCAGCTGACAACGGCTAGAGGCATTGTCATACATACGTATATGTACCTAAATGTATGTATTTGTTATATGTTTACAACTGTCATAAGGCCATTTGCCTGCTGGATGTAAAAAGATAAATATATAATTCAAGAGAGCTAAATAACAATCTGTTTTGAATATTTTTATATACGAGATATTCAGAATACCCAATACTGTTAATATTATCCACATCAACAATTTGCTCATTTCAACGGCTTGATAGCATGTAAGTACAGCATAAAATAGTGTTTATACAACCATCATATTGCATAATGTCCCTCAATTCGGAAAAAGCGCATAATACGATGCTCATTGACATTAATTTCAATTTCGTTTCGTACACACTGTCCAACAATCAATAACTGCCTTTAATACTATAGATTAAATTCGGAAAAACTTCAGATCATCGAAATGCGAACATTGAGAATATTTCATTTACGAGATAAACAAAACAGGAGATACTCGACATGATCCTTGAAGAACTCCTGAATAATTTAGTAAACAACAGACACTTCAAAATATTGAATTATTTTTTTTTGAATGGTTCAAATCCAATTAGAGAATATGAGGAAAACCACTACACTGCATTGTTAACTTTAGAAATGGGAAGTGCTTTCTTATTAAGACTTCCATCAATACTGCAATGAAGATGCTGAAAAACCATGGCATTTGGTTCAGATACATATGCGTGGGATGTCTGATGTGATCCCAGAATAGCGTTATGAATATCAAAATTTATTGCTTTAAGAATATGTTACAGCGATCGTTTATACCTAAACAGAATAAATCATGAAGAGGAAAAATATGTTTCATTTTATTCCCTGAACAAAATAAGTTACCAACATGAAAACAGATTTTATTTATATTTTTCACGTAGAAGAGTGATAGTAGCTCACATAATATCAAAATTCATTCAGAATTTTCAGGATGGCATTTTATATTACTCAAAATGAAAGGCACAAATTAATTAAAAATTTACTTTATTATTCACTAAGATTTTAATATACATAATTGTATGGATGTGCAGCATAGGTGGAGGCGATGTGAGGGTAGTCGAAAGCAGATCTGTACATGGAGTTGTAGTAGTTAGCATAAGGAGCATAACTGTGAACAGCATTGTAGGGGTGGTTGTAGATGGAGTTGTATCCATAGTTAAGAGCTCCGGAGTAGGCAGTAGCATAAGGTCCAGCGTAGGCAGTGGCGTATGGTCCTGCGTAGGTACTAGCGTATGGAGCAACATAAGCTGCAGTATGTGGTACCACTGCTGCTACTGCTGGAGCTGAGGCAATGAGCCCTGCTTTAGGAGCAGGTTCAGCAAAGGCAACAGCCAAGAGAGCGAAGAACCAAACCTACAACAATGGATTCGGTTCATATTTAATAAAAATTCATTATCAAATAAAATAAAACAAAATAATTTCCACAAATAATTGTAGAAATTATTTACAACAAATTAAACAAATGGCAGTTGATGTGAGTACAATCAATATAGTGTAGAGGAAGAAATAATTACCAATTTGCACATGATGATGAATCTTGAACGAATTCGTTTCTGTTGGTGTTGCTGAAAAAAATCGTATTTATAGTAGAGCAGCTGGTTGATCTGAATTACAAATGAGAAGGAACAAGATCAATTTATGCGTTTCAAATGATTTGTTGGATTTTTTCGTCAATTTTATTCATTGTCAAAAGTTGAGAGTTCATCACTACCATCTTTCATATTTTTTCTTCAATTAATGAAGGATTTGGTTCTCAATACTAGCAAATTTTTCATGAATATATAGATTTCATTGAAATGAATATTGTACCTACCTTTTAATGTTTTATCAATTCGATTGGATAAAAAATAATCCACGATTCCTGCTTTTTACTTTTTTTAACTCATAATTTAACGAATAATTATTAAGCTCTTTTTATGAACTATTACGTTAAAAAAGCGCAAATATAAGAGTAACTCAAAGTAAACAAACAAAATATTAGATATTGCTGCTAACAAAAATAAATGGGGGATTGTAGACATCTACATTATTTGCGGTTATTTCACATTTCCTCCTAAGATACCTACATAAAATCAATAATTGTATTGCTTGATATTGCAATGACAATTGCATTCGTTGATATACAGGATGTATGTTAAAAAACATTAGTTTATGTTGTTGAATTGGTCCAGAAAGGTGAATTCGACGGAATATTTTTTATTTTATTTTGTAATATTTTCTTCATTAATATATACAGGGTGGGCAAATATCGATGTTTTAGCACTACAACTTTTAAACGAAAAAAATGTATATCTCCGCTAATACTAATGATAGAGCTCTGAAATTAAAATAACATAGAAGCACTTTATTATGTAGAATCCAGTGGCGTGTTCGTCTTTTTAACAGTGTTCTTGATTACGAAGCTATGACCCAAAGTTATGGTTTTTCAAATAGGAATACTAGATTTTTGTGCCATTTTTTATGAAGCTCAATTCCTCCAATTTTTTTTTCATTTGAAAGATAATTTTATGACAGTTATGTTTTGAAAATAATTTCCGGCATATGTCCATCACGACTAGCTCTGAGGAACCGCATTCGACCAGACCAATTTTGGACCACTTTTTCAAGTAATTCAGGCTTTATTTCACTAATAACACGAGTTATGATGGCTTCCAAAGCGTCTATTGTTTCTGGTTTATCGACATAAACCAATGACTTGACATAATCCCAAAGAAAATAATCCAGTGGAGTTATGTCGCATGATCTGGGAGGCCAATTAATTGGACCATTTCTCGAAATAAACTTATCGCCAAATCTTTCTTTCTATAAATCAATTGTTACGGTAGCAGTATGAGGTGTAGCACTATCTTGTTGAAACCAAAACACTTCTGGCTCGATACCATTCAAATTTTGAAACAAATAATCATTAATCATCGATCTGTAACGAGCACCATTCACTGTAACATTAGCGCCATCATCTTTTTTAAAGAATTATAGACCGATGATGCCTCCAGCGTGTAAACCACACCATACAGAGCATTTTTCAGGATGCGATGGAACCTGCACAACTTCTTGTGGATTGTTTTCACTCCATATGGCAATTTTGCTTGTTTACGTAGCCGTTCAACCAGAAATGAGCTTCATCACTAAACACAATTTTTCGATAAAAAGTTTGGCGACTAGAACACTGATTTTGAAAATAAATTTCAACAATTTATAAACGATATTGCGGTGTGTATCTTTCTATGATAATTTGTCAATGCTTACTGAAGAGAAATGTCCAAACAATATGGCTAACACTCTAAAAAAACACCCGATACCAATCAATTTCAAATAGCATATGAAATGAACGCATTTATTAATAAACCCAACAATTTAATTTGGAAAGGCACAAACAAGAGATAAGATTCAACCTAATTGTGATTACAATTGGTCAGTAATAACTTTGAATGAGAATCAAGTTTCTGCAGAAGATGCTCAAATTGTTGAGTATCCGGAGCAAACTATATTTTTATACTTGCGACCTCGTGACCTACAGGTCACAATAATTTGTACTCTTCAATTTGAAAACTATTAGGATTTAGATATGTAAAATATAGAATTGTGATTATTCGCTAATCACCTAAAGAAACGTATCTATAGAATCTATAAATATTGTCATTCTTGATATACCTTGAGATCCTGTTTGAGTTATGTAACTCATATGTTCCACGACTATAAATTAAAAAAAACTTGGGCGATCACAAAATTCCAACCAGATTTTTGCATAAACATACGCGAAAGTATAGTTTGTCCCATAAATTCGTCAAATAATCGACCACAAATATAAAGGTATTTATTAATTTGTTTCATCTAGAGACGGTCATGAATAATTCCAAAGTGTTCAATAGGGAACATTAATCATCAAAAATTATTAGTCTAACATTCGAACTGAACATATCAGAAATTTTCAGTGATAGATATTTGATGGATATATATTTCTGGATGACATATTTTTGTCACAATGGATCCGTTTAATAATGATAATGATTCTTTATTTCTTAAATTCAATATAGAAGAATGTCAACAAAGCAAAAATAATCCATGTTTATAGAATAGATAGAAATGCCCAAATGTTCGCAAATAAAATTGGTTATTTTGTTTTATATCGAAAAAAATATAAGATTCGGATGAAGTTTTACCATTGATCTCAATAAAATGTTATCTGTAACTCAGCAATGGTGGTCCTGCTACTAGAATATGTGGACATTTCAAAATATAAGTTGGTTTTTTCAGAAAAAAAATTCGTAATCGGTATCCATACATCAGGTTACAAATTCAAATTATTCACATTATCTTCTTGTGAATTTCAATTTATTTAACAACATCAATTGTAGGAGAAGGTTGTTGCTTTTTGTTTTCATTGAATAAGTACCCGTTTGTTTTTGAACGGTCTTTACTCGAGAAGATCGCTTCATCATTTCGTAAAAATGTCTGGATGGAGAAACATAATAAAACATATTAAATATGTCAGTTCTACTGAAAGTATATTCACTTTCAACTAAATTCATACTGCCATTTTTCTTGAAAAAATTGTTCAAAACTGATTACAGAAATTCTAATTCTGCCATAGTTACACAGATATATAATTATTCATTTTCAGAACAATATTTCTCTCAATATTTAATTATTTCGATTCTTGTGTAAAATGATACATGGTGAGTCTTCGACTCCTACATATATTTATATTCTTGAGGTCAAAATGAACACTTTCTTCTTTTAGAATATTTTCCGATTCGGCCTTGATGAAAATATATAGCCAATTTAAATTTTCATAATGAACTATGCCGCCCTTCGAAACCTGCACACTTAAGTTTTCCAACCATAACATATACCATTAATGTAATTATTGTTCAAAATGATCTACTATATTATAAAAACCATTATAAACTCACTTTTAATATTCCATTCAGTGAGTGGAGTAGTATTTAATAATAATAATAATAATAAGTTTATTCACCAAAAAAATGTTTTACATAGATAACAAAAGAATAGTTGAGATGTAAATTTATAATACAACCCTAAAAAGAGTCAAATTTAATTGTTAGAATATTTCTCATGAATTTTGGAGGCAATGTTGATAATCCGTTCAATATTTTAAAACTGTCAAAATTGAAACCAATCATAATCTAGGGTACGGTAAAATCAGAAGTATCTAATTCTCCTTCACCACAATGAATTTTGATTAGTCGTTAGAAGATTTGAATATCAAATTTTGAGAGGAACTTGTTTATTTTTGCATAAATCTAGTGTAATCAGTAATTTCCAGTTCTTGGCCGAATATCAAACATATTATCCCAAATTTTGTGTTGATATTTTCATTATTCGTATTTTATGTAGATTATTTTGCGTTGAAAATCATAAATTTTATATTACCTGTTTTGAAAATGCAAATTGATTCTTATGTTAATCGTGAAAGATATAATGTGGTATCCCATATTATTTTCATAATAGATCGATTGTTCTGGATCTAAATATTACGAAATAATTGTCATTGACAAATGAATACACAGAATCATGTATTTCAAATGTGTATCTAGGATCCAGGATCCAAGTCCTCAAAGTTGGGAACTATTAATTCTTGAATAATATTCTCCCAATATAATCTAAACAGTCTAACAACCGAAAAAAAAAAGTTTCAAGTTCGAATCTGAGGAGGACTACAATTTTTTGGTATTTCCCAAAGCCCATTTTATTATTATTTTCGATAACGATAATAAATCTTTGAAATATCTCATAAGTCTACCAATAATAGCATTTAAATAATGTATATGAATAAAACAACGAAGGAGATTATTATGTGACAAATATTACAGTTTACCCGAAAATTAGGGGTCCTATGAAAAAAATTAAATTTTTGATTTATTGGTTCAGAAGAAGTACAAATTATTCGGTTCTACACAATTTAAAATTGCCCGGTCACAGAAACTATCATAGTGCTTTGGCTATTAATTAAAACCAAAAAGTGTTATACGAAGTTTTCAAATTTCTATATTTTTAGTGTTAATCTATATCCGTAGACCGTAGTGTTCTGAATAAGACAACATTCTTTATAGAAGTCTATGAATAAGTGTTCATTTCGTTTCGAAAGCTTTGGCTTTTTTTATGTGCGGTAATAGTAAGTAAGTAAGATATTCTTCAAGAATGATCATAAAATGAATTCTATTACGATACTTGATCACGATTACTTGCAGATAAGGAAAAATTTTGGACTTTTGTTGCTTTCAAGCCGACGCAAAGTTGCGGTAGGTACTCACAAAATTCTCCTCTGAATCGTATAATCCATCATTTTTTGATGGCTTGGACCTTTTTCAATATTTTTTCTCGACGCTCAGAAGGGTGCTCAAGAGGAATCTCTCATGAATTAGTGAATTAATTATGACTTGATTTTCTTGTGCTCTTGTTGTTGACTTTCGAATTGATATTTATGTTGATAACCTATATTGTGTCTTTTTTTTTAATGTTATTTGAGGTTTTGGGGTTGTTTTTTGCATGATATGGAATATTATTTGAGCGAATACAGTTTCTGGGACTATCATGTATGTATTCCTATTTATTATAAATGAAATAAAAAATAAAAATTATTGAATATGTATATGTATTTTCAGCAGTAATAACGAAACTGAGTTGCTTTTTTCCAAGCAAGCAGCTATGAAATCAAAGACACACTTATGAAACAAGTTCAATCAAGAGTGGATTTTTTTTAGAACTTTTTATGAATAGAATTAAAGGTAATAAATCTGAAATCATGATAATTATTTATACCTTATTATCGTTGAGCTAGCTGAACAATCAGGGTTAAGAGTCATGATTGGATTATCGATAACTCTAAATTAACTAGAGCTCCTGATTGATTTAACAAGAGCGTGAGATAGATTCACTATCAATGAAATCGTTTTATATATTTTGTGTGAACAATAACAACAGTTTGATTCTAATATCTTGAGAATTTGGAATGCAGAATTGAATGCTCAATTTTATTTTTATTCACATAATTTTCAATTTGGAGCCATAATTGATCAGACAAATTCTCAAAATTATATTCGAATGAATCAAATTCATCAAACATTTGATAATATTTTAATTTTCATTTATCGTATAATGAATAAATTCATATTATTCCCGATTGTAATATACTAGATATCAAATTTTTAGTGTACTTTCTATATTTGATCTAGACTCTAGACTCTGGAGTAATTTATTTGATAACTCCCATTCCGGGTGGAATATTGTGAAAGCACCGAAAGGTCATTGGAAATTTCATGAAAATATTAGATATTATTTCAGATCTGATACCCTGCGAACCCCAAAACTGGTTGGCTCCGAATTTTTTTTGGTCCCCCCCCCCAAAATTTCACTGGCCCCCCTAAAATTTGACATACTAAGGCTAAAATAATTACAAGATATAATTTCGCTTTACTTTAGCACCCCCCCCCTAAAAAAAAAAACGGGAGCCCCTAGGCTACTCCTGTTTATGAAAACTGGCGTCGCCACTGAGTCGTAGAAATGCTAAAATGCAAGAAATTAATGGCAGAAAACGTAACATTTATTCACAAACAGTTTATACATTCCAATAAAAAGATTGATTTGATGGGAATAGACAAATAATAATAATAATAATAATATAGTTTATTCTGTAAACTACAGGTATAAACACTAATCACGGAGGCGTGAGCCTGTACTTGATCTGTAATATTACATAGTACAGCATAACGATAGTCAATATTCAAACTTAATATAGAATTCTAATATCCACTTGATGATTGGCATTCTTTAATACAATGAACAATTTTTTTCAGTGTATTGAAACGATTCACAGTGCAGTAATTTCTCTGAAAATTAAGATATCGCTATTTCTAAAAAAAAAAAATATTCAGAAAAGATGAGGCAACATCTAAGTGTTCGCAAGCATTCTTGTCTCTCAACGATTCATGCCACAGGATTTTCTGGATATAAGCTTACTTTGATTTTTTTTTATCGGCACTGCATATACCACAATAAGAAACAAAGGACAGCATTAAACATGTATGTTCCCAAGGAATCAAGTTACAGTTTGAAAAAAATTGCTATAACATTACCTCGCAGTCGAACAAAGCTGAATGAAAAAATATCCTGGAAGCTGTTCAGCAAGGGACATCAACCGGTTAAGAACTCTCAGATTATTATCGATTCCAATTATTTCATCCTACGAGTCTTTGTTATAGATCAAGGACAACTAAAACTAGTATATTGAGATCCAGTTTTCGAACGCCGCCCAAGCAGTGTCATGAAAATTGTTAATCAATCCTGCTAGAAAAATAAGGCATTCGACAGAAGGTTGTTCCATTGATCTACCTTTCATCAGGTTTAGATTCAAGGACAGTTGATATTGTTGGATTTGTTGTTGTTGAAATATTTTTGAAATAAGTTTTTTGAAAATGCGACCAACTGGAGGATTTTATCTTAGTTCTTAATATTTCCCTAAATAATAATATGTAATATGGAAATGCGTATATTCTACATCCATTTGGAGGATTTCAAAACATATAAAATTCTAAAAACTCACCCAATGTAACACTATATTATATTCCATGCCAAATTTCACATCAACTTCACTTTCAAAAATGAACATTCCGAACTGATAGAATTTCAATATTCACTCTCACTTCCACTGTATGTCGATATTCCGAAAAGTTATTTCATAATTACACATTATTAGAAACTAACACGAGAAATACTGATATGCACGCACCGATACTAGAACAGAAATAACTCAAAATCTAGAAGAATCCTATATTCGTATTGTAATATTTTACAGAATTACACCATCTTTTAGGTGTATGATAGCTGGAAAAGAAATTCAATAGTCGAAAATATTGCATCATTGAATCTCGCTGATTCTAATATCAAGTATTTCTGACAAGTTTTGTGTTTTTTCCCTAAACTGACAAATATACATCACAAATTTCACAAAAACATTTTTTAATGACTCATTTCAGTTCCAAATCATTAGGTCAGCATAATGAATTTGTATTCAAAGAAAATCATCATCCAAACATTAGAAAAGCACTGACATAAGTCAGGAGCTTTTATGCACTTGTTAAAATTCGTAATAATATGAAATTTCAATTTTCAATGAAGTAAAATATTTTTGCTTAAATCAATAGACATGGAGACCTATTTTTTTAAGATCCACTGAAATAATAATTTAACAATTTTTCAAATGTAAACTTCGTTTTCTTCAGGGGAACATCGCACGATATTCTATGTATCTTTGGAGTTTGATTTCAAGGTCGATCTTATCCTTCTAGAAATATTTGATACTATTTTTTCGATGTAATTATTGGGGATATGTAGTGTTTTATGCTTAGAATGGTTATGATGAGAATCTTCTACACTATTCATTTCTATGCTATGTATCTTTGGAGTTTGATTTCCAAGGTCAATCTTATCCTTCTAGAAATATTCGATACTCTTTTTTCGATGAAATTATTGGGAATATGAAATGTTTTATGCTTAGAATGGTTATGATGAGAATCTTCTACACTCAAACTACTGAGCATATTCGACGAAGAAGTATTCATGAAGAGACACATCAAAAAATTAAGTTTTCAATTAAAAGATAAAAACAAAAATTTAATTAATAGCACATTTCACCTAATTGAATGTTCAAAAGTTTCCACATGATTAACACTGCGAAGTACTATTCTCTGTGCATTAATTCAAACGGTTTATAAAAACTTCAGTTAAGGAGAAAACATAATAAAAGAAATGAATTATAAAGAAAAGAATATTACTGAAGAAAATTGTCTGAAATTACGTACAATCTAAAATTTACAATAATGTTCTGATGTATCTGTTTGCAGTGATAGCAATTCAGAATGAGATGAGATGTTCATACGAAATGAAGAATCAAATTATTCTGTGAAAAAAAATTTTGAAATACTTCACACGGCCTCAAACATGACACAATTTATTATTCCAAAGGAATTAATTTTATGGAAAAAACTGAGGAAGCAAAATTTTCTTTGTTTTTCACTAGAATGATATTCTGCGACAAAATATGTATATTCAAAAAATCAACTTGACCTTGAAATGACCTCTAAACCAAACAACAAGGTCACATTGGTGTCTGGATACGAAATCACCCTGAAGATTAAGAAACTTCATTTGAAATATTTTTTGGTCCAGAGGCTCTTGAAATGAGTTATTTCAGTGGATCTTTTCAAATGGATCACCCTGTACAATACTTTCAAGACTGTGTAATTTATCACATTTTTGAATTTTGAAAAAAATTTCATGAGTAAATTGAAAATCATATAAAATAATTATCTAATGCTCGCTTGGAAGGTTTGATTCTTCAAACCGAATAGTGTAGTTTTTTTTTTGGCATAAACAAGACTAAAATGCCATATTTGCTGAATTTTCTATTCTTCTACTATCTTGACATTTCTTGAAACCAAAAAAAACTTCGAAACTAATCATTTCGTCTTCCAAACGGTTATTGTGAGTAGGTACAGAGTACTATCAACAAATAGATTCAATATTATTCGATATTATTCAAAGAACTCTTCCCACAAAAATTTAACGGATAGATTCTGAGATACTAGAATTAAACAAAAAAATATTCAAAGATACTAATTATGCATAAACATTCGTTTAACTAATTGTGACTAATTTTATTTCCAAAATTCAGTTTGAACCGATGAATATTTTTTATCAATCATTAAGAAAACAATATAAGAAAATATTGAATGTGCTAATGATCTATCTGATCGAAGTACAATAAACTATGTATGTATATTAAAAAATTATATAAGATATAAGTGTAGTGTAACTCCGAAACCATCTAACGTTAACGAAGTCTCGCAAAACATTCAGACGCTACCTTGACAATTTCTAGACTCTAGCACCTTCCTTTCGAGAGATATCGTTAACCGACCAGAAGTACTCAATCAGTGATTCAAAATCCGATAGTTTGAGACCATTTTCAGTTGAAATTCGAAAATAAAAGAAATTCGGTCAAACAGTCGACCTCCATTCTTTGAAACAAGGTTACTCCAAAGGACTTTGCACATCCAGGCACATATCTGTTAATTTTTCACCCATCAAGGGATGAAAAAAACAGCAGGAATATGTTTATTGGCAAACTATTTCAAATATTTCATCAATAATCGAAATTGATTCCTCGTATAACGCTTGGTGAAACATAATTTCAATATTAATAAAAGAAAATAAAATAAAACACTTGAATTGACGTTTCACAATTTTGTGAAACGTCAATAATATTAATATTTCATCAATATGTCGTTGAGCAAGAAAGTGTGAATTACCGAATCTCTATTATCGACTTGCTATATCAATTCCTGAATGGCGTAAACGATCTATAATGAGAAACATCGTGAAGTGCAAAACCTGTGCCAAAGTTTGTCACCATGATTTTTTGAACTAATTTTTTATAATATCTTATATGTCGACCCTTAAAATATGCCGTCTAAGTTTGCTAAATATCTTTTTTCACTCACTGAAAGTCCTCAGAATAATTATTTATTTATTTAAATGTAGTACATCCAACAGGCACATGCCCAATTACAGGTGTGAGTAATATAGAAAAATTATCAAATAATAATAAGTTGAATGGAATCGCCGTCGGCAGAAAAAAAAATCAATATCAATTTTCTATCAGACAATTCAATTGTCTTTTAAATAATTATAATCAGAATGGAAGTTACCATGTGTATCCTACTAGGGGAAGGGATCTCATCAGGGCAAATTTCAGCAGATTAACTTCATCTCAAAAAGGACCATTTCATATGTCGATTGAACTATATAATAAAATCAGTTTCAAACAAAGAACTTGCCTGTAAATAGTTTCAAGAAAAGAATTAAAAATGTTTAGCAAAGAATACATTCTATAGTATCGAGGAATTTTTAGACTTCAGCCTTGTGGGGTGTGATATTAAATTTATTGAATGTTTTATATGTATATGTATGATATATAATTTTATAAATAATCTATTCGTTAAATTATTTGAATTTTATATGACGTGTGCAAGCAATTGATTGTAAAGCATGAATAAACTTACTTACTTACTATGAAATGGTCAATGCACTCGTTAATTCGAAGTTTTGACACTCAAATTCTCTATTTCAAAGTTACGTGTTAGAACTTTTCAAATCCCAGCATATTCCGACGACATTGTTCAAACTTTCTCGATCAAATTTTCTCCCATTTATTTTTATTAGGACGAAACACAACAATCAATTAGTTGATTCCTTTAGTTTACGGATGTAAAACACGGTTCTATGTTTATCCAAAGTACAAGTGCTTGACAACATTTGGCAAAAAAAATGTCTGAAAATGCTATCGTTCAGTTTATTTATCCATGAATAAAACGAAAAAACTCAGACTCTTTTTATTTCGTTCATTTGGTCCGCATTACCAGCGCATTCGCCATTTCGTAGTAACATGCATTTATTTAAATTCGTGGTCAACAGTGCTGTGACGAAATATGAGTTGATTTTCTGTAATTACCAGTAGTTCTTAAGCTTGTACTCTATAGTTTACAGATTCGAAGTAAGTGAACAAACGTTAGTGATATGGTACAAGCTAAGAGCTACTTGTAATCACAGAATCTTCAGCACTCTTGACCACGAATTTAAATGAACGCACATTATTTTGATAACTTCCCTCTTTTGCTATTCGATTTTCTTCTCGAATTTTTTAGTTGGAGATGTTCTCTGCCAAATATATTATATAATATATATACACTGTGTCCGTAAAGTATGAAACAAATTCATTTTTAGTTAAACACACCATTTCAAGAAATAATCCTGAAACACGTCGATTTTTTATTTCAACTTACCTTATTTTAAAATAATAATCTAATATACAGGGTGAATAACTTTCGAGTAATGACGTCACAGAATTTTTTTTTAAATGGAACACCTCCATTTTGTCTCAATTTTCCGATTACTCTACCTGAGCTGATTCCAAAAATGTATCACATGTTAATTCCAATTGGTACAGGGTGGACAAAAATAATAAATTAACTCTAAACAAAAATTAAAACATTCACGAATGCCAAAAATATTGTAGTACTAAACTGACATTGAACACCAATAAATTACTGAACAAATTATTACATTTCACAAAAAACTAGACGACTAAAGGTTTTTTTTTTAATCGATAAGAAATAATTTCTTTCATATTCTGTCTGCTAGACCACAAGACCAAATAGCTCATTTTTATTAATCTAAAAATGTAACAAACTACAGGGTGTTCAATTCAAACCAATTGCCGCTAGACAATAAGTATTTTTGATAATGTTAGATTGTTAATTTAACTAATAAAGAATGTTACGCGTTACTTTATGAGCACACACAGAACTATTGTATTTTTGTCCACCCTGTACCAATTGGAATCAAAATGTTATACATCAGCTCAGCTAGCGTAATCGGAAAATTGAGACAAAATGGGGGTGTTTCATTCAAAATAAATGACGGTGACGTCATTACTCGTAATTCACCCTGTATATTAGATTATTATTTTAAAATACGGTAAATTAAAATAAAAAATCGACGTATTTCAGGATTATTTCTTGAAATGGTCTGTTTAGCTAAAAATGAATTTGTTCCATACTTTACGGACACAGTGTATATTCCAGGCTATACCAGGCTCAGTTTTGTGGTCTTCAAAAAGTGTAATTGGCAAATGAGCTGCTGAAAATCTCCTGACTCCATGTTAGTGCTGTCCTCATTTTTAATCATCTAAATAGAGCTTAACGTGCCTACAATAGTTTTAGCCTCAAAAAAATTCGTTGTAGGACAAGAAAATCCCCAATGAACATCTTCACAGGATATTGAGATACGGTATGATTACGAATAGGGTGAGTGAACTTCATTGCATTCGACAGATACAAGAATCTTATGTATTGACGACCTCATTTGTATTCCTGAGAGAGTCATCCCCTGAAACAAGTCGTAATTCGATGTGAAACGCGACGTTTATTGAATGGGGGTAAATACAGATCACTTCTTTTGATATCAGAGGTTCAAGGATTCTATCTTCAGGTCATTTTCACTTTCTTCGATCGAAATCAGTTAATAAGTTCAAGACATTGCTACGGATTGTGTCATTCACATTAGCTCGTTTGTTTTTTAGATAGATGATCAATTACGTTGAACCCCTTTTTCACATTTGTCTCTTACGCGATAATAGTTTTTAGTCTTCAGATAGACATATTGACACTGCAATATTTTTATTACGTTATTTTCTCTTTACTTATATAACTACTGACATTCAATATTCTTTTTTGGAATTATAACATTGCATTCCAAGAATGATATTCATTCAATTCATATACACTAGTGGAATAAATAAGTAAGTAAGTAGTAAGTAAGTAAGTAAGTAATTTATTTCGTGCCTTTTATACTCTACAGGTATATTACACACGTCAAAATAAAATAGCAAAATAACAAATGACAAAAAAGTGATTGAAAACTACAACAACATAATTATACGACAAACATACAAAAAATATATATATACATATGTCATGTGTTAGATAAAAGTCAGAATTCACAGCTCAATAGTGGCAGAAAGAAATGATTCTATGCTATAAAAGGCTTCCTCAATCAAGAATTCTCTGGTAGTTCTCAGAAACATCTTTTCAGGTAGATTTCGAGTTGACGACGATAATTTATTGAAAAGTTTATGGCCTAAGAAAGCTGGGCCGACGTGCGACTTCTTCAGTCTCACATAATCGGATCTTATATCATTAGCTCTTCTAGTATTGTGATCATGAAAATCTATATTGCAGTTGAAGGTATTTTTGTTTACATGAACATACTTAAGGCACTCATAAATAAAAAGTGAAGGAAATGTCAGAATCCTCAAACAAAGAGTATCAAAATAAAATTTGAAAATTTCAGCGGTTTTTCAAATGGCTGTATTTTAGAAAATTCATTCGAGATCTCAAAACATCCCTTAAATTTTCTGTGCAATCATTGATTGGTGAGATATTGATGGTTAAAGACAAAAAGTTCCTTTTCTATTCAAAGTTCGATATTTCAGCGAGAAGTGCTCGCATCGAAATGTTGGATAACGGATATTGAAGCTGAATGAACAAGTTATATCATCCATATAGTGGTTAAGTTGTCAAAAAAATTTCCAAGTGTGTATGCCAAAAATGAAAAAAAAAAATTTAGATACTGTATTCATTAGGATTGAGCGGTACACGTTGCTCGAAAAATTTTTTCATCATGAGATCTCTAAACTATGTATAAACTTCAAGCTTCGAAAAGTTTTTTTTCAAATTGAGATACGACTATTGTTATCAAAAATACAGCCATTTGAAAAACCGCTAAAAATTTCTAATTTTATTTTGATCTTTCAATTTTTTTCACTAGTATATTTTTTGCAGACCATAAGTTCAGAAACGTATCTTGAAATGTAACTATGCACGAATTAGGTGGAAATTATAGATTACACAGGTATAATTTCAAGCGAGTTGAAGAAAAGAATTGAAATACATAACTGAAATAAAAAGAGCAACCACAGGATTTTTCAATGCAAACATATCCACCTCATTTAACATTATTAGAAAAAAATGAGGAAAGCCATGATGTGCTTTTAAGCGCTAATCATTCATTTGTCAATTGCGCCATTGGTGACAACTGTGTATAAGCATATACAGGGTGTTTCCTAATCGAATGTCAATATTTAGGGGGATCATTTTTGGGCCCATTTTAAGAACAAAACTTCATATGAACATATGTCCTAAATGACTTACCTTTTGAGATACAGGGTGGTAAAGTTTTCAAAAATAAAAACAAAATGAAATCTTATTATTGAATAAGATTTCATTTTGTTTTTATTTTTGAAAACTTTACCACCCTGTATCTCAAAAGGTATGAGCAAATTCGATCTCTTGATTTTTTTAAGTCCGACGCACGGAATTCATCTAAAAAAATAAAATCTTCGTACGTCTCTGCATGGTGATTTTGTCATAAGTACCTATGTATTAACGACATATTATTTTTATGCAGAGAAACGGTTTTTATTTTTTTAAGCGGAAACCGTGCATCAGATTGAAAAAAAAAGTCAAGTGATCAACTTCGGTAAGAAATGAATTTCAAAAATAATTTTTTTTTCAGGAAAAATCTGTGGCGTACCATCAATGTCTGCCAAAATAGGCAGGTCAAATCACGTAAGAACGCCACTGGTGGAAAAAAAAGTGATACATTAAAAAAATGCCTCTTAACTGTTCATGTATGACAAGTTTCATTAAAATATCTGAAGTGGTTCTGCAGATATTAATAATAAACGATTTATTTTGAAAACCGCCCTGTATCTCGAAAGGTAAACACCCTGTATACAGGGTCAAGAGTTGTAACCTCTTCGTTACAACTCAAAATGCCCGAGAACAGTCGTTTGTTTGAGTCGTGGTTCAGATCCCCGAATCTACCAAATGGAAGGGACAAAAACCCAGGTCGATCAAACACCTCTTATAATTACATAAGTATTTCACAATCCGAATCTTTAAAATATCTGGTACCAGAAAAATTTACATACAATATTTATAAAATGAAAATATATACAAGTGAATCCGAAATTTATAATTGTATAAAAAAAGAATGAAATTTTCTAAGATCCTAAATTACTTTCCTGAAGAGGTAAAAGTCCTAGCTCTATACTGAGCCAATCTTCCTCCACCGAAGTTGATAAGAACTTAGGTCTGGCAGTTCTTCAATTGTAAGGAGAGTAAATAATTTGACTTGTAAGTTGACAATTGACAATGATGGGCTGTCTTTAGACGAAGAACTCTCAATGTAATTATCCAACTTTCAACGTTTATCAAGAACCAATCAGGAATTCAGCAAAGAAAATATACCAAAAAAAACTGAAAATCAGAGAACAGAAATTAATAAGAAGCCAAATTAAGGTGATGGCTTTTCTGTTTCTGAAACAACCAAAGTTTACATAAAAGATATTAATACTCATGTACTTATTTTATCGCTTGAACAAAATGACTGCCAAATGAGATAAGAAACTAAAAGGATGATCTCAAGGCAATCATATGTAGATTGTTCCAGAAAAGATCTCTTTCAAAAATGTAACAAACGAAAAATGTAAAAAATAATAGATACGAAAAACATCCTCTACATAAAAGTTTTGTGAAAATACTCATAAACTGAGTTATAACTTATTATGCTTCATTTAAGATAAAAATTCACGATAGTTAAAACGAAGTTACATTTAAACATCAATAATAGGTATTAAAAAATATTTGATTATAATAAATTATATTTAAATAAAGAATAAAAATTTTCATTTCACGTAAAATGATGAAATGTTAAAATGGCGGATGCATTCCTTTATCAAATTAAATCTGAATATCAAAAATTTTCATATATATTACGTATACAACAATCAAATAATGACGATAAGAAAAATATACAACTTACCCCTTTTTTCAGGGTTTTATGAATGAACTAGAGAAAAACAATTATAACTATTTTGCAGCGATAATTATCGATATATGTACGTTCGAAGAAACTAGAAAAGAAAATGATATCATAATTTCGAAGTATCGAGTACATATGCACGAAGATACGCATTGGCGTACGCCCAGATTTCCATCAACTGTCTGACTCAGTTGAATATATAAAATTTGAAATGTAGCACGCTACAGGGTGATTGACCATGATGGCTTATTAGACGTTTATAGAAAACTAATCATACTTTTATGCTGAAAATCAGTATGTTGGGGTTTGAGAAAATTATATTTCATCCTACAGATCTCTAGAACGGAAACAGACCACTACTCTCTTATTTAAAATGACACATCCAGTATATTATTACATCATTAAATAGCTTATTTGATGATGATTTCAGAAATATGTGCCATAACTCGGGTAATGGTTCATGAGTTAATAGGATTCTCATGAAATAAGTGTTATTTTTTTAAATATTTCTGCAGAAAAAAACCTTTTCAATTTCCGATCCCTCCAATACAAAGTTTAATAAGACTCTTGCAGTTTCGACCAAAAATGTATAGGGTGGTTATGAGAAGATCCTTAACTTGGACAACTTAAATTCATCCAAACTCAAGAATCTCCAATTACAACCTATATTTTGTATTCTTTCAGATAATTCTATGTATAAAAACAGGGGCTTACTTAAGCAAACCCTTATACCTAAAATGAAAACTTCAAGAGTTATCGGGAAAAAAGGAATAAAGCAATTTCTGATCCTGTGGAGTACATAGTCTGTAAAATGCGAAAAATACAGAAAACAACTAAAATTCCAATTCGATGTTTTGATAACTGAATTTGACATTTCATGTACGAGCGCTCAGAAACAGAACAGATACTCTAAAGATAAAAACATTTATAGGTAGGTCGATTTAGGGCCGCCGCCAGGAGCGGCATATCGGCCATTTTGCCGGGGCACCAAATTATAGGGGCGCAAAATCAGTTAACAACACAATACATAATTTTGTACACAAAAATGTTTTCTCAGTGATACTACTATTTGTAGTAATATATAAAAATTGCCTAGCGCCAATTTAATTGAAGAAATCGAATAGGCGTTCTAAACTAGATATGAAAATACAAATAAATAGATACTAAAATGCACCTTTAGGAAGGAAGGAAGTCTTTTTACTATCATCCTACTTTTACTAGCATCCTACTTTCGAACAATTAAGAGAGTTTTCGATGAAATCGACAAAAATCCTTTGATAAATTTGTAAAGGGGTTTTGAGTTCAAAAAGGGCTGAAATTCTCGAATTTTATTTTTCGACACAGTACCATGAGGCTTCATTAGAGCTACATTATCAAATTGTTTGGAAATACGCAAATTGTACTAAAAAAGTGGTAATGACCATAATTTTTCTTAGGAAACACCATCTTTTTAATTGTATTTTCAGATGGAATGGAGTGAATGAGTCCAATTTTGTTCGAAGTTTCATATGCAAACCTAATATTTTCAGATTTTTCATAAATTGAAGTGTCTTTGGAAAACCCAATAACTTTGAACCCATTTATTTGAATGAGATTTTGAAAATGAGTACTAGAAGAACGGAGCTAAGTACCGATGACTCTTTAATTCACAGGCCAACACACATTTTGGTGCCTGCGATTTTTTAACTGCTCCTGAGTAATTTTTGGATGCAGAATGTAAAAAAAGTTCTCAGATTTTGTCTATCAGATCTAGTTTTTGAGATTTTTCAAAAAATTGTGTATATAATTTACGTTATAACTGTTATAATATATAATATTACTATTGACAGTTAAAAAAAACAAAGACACATGGATTTAAGTATTTATTGCAAAAACTTAATTTACATAATTACATTAGTCACTAATCACATAAAAATTTTCTTTTATACGATTTTCTAGAATGGAGTTTACTAGGGCAGTCTCGCTGAAGGCTCCAGCAGTAGTCCACCATCATGTGGCTATCCCATCGTCCTTGATAACGATCTTCCATAGCTTTAATATCCTGGTGGAATCTTTCCCCCTGTTCTTCCCTACAATCACCTAAGTTTTCTGGAAAACGATCTAGGTGGCTGTGGAGGTAGTGAACTTTTATACTCATGTTACAGCCGAGAATATTAAAATTTGAAAGCATAGTTTCCACTAATTCTACGTAATTCTCTGCTTTATGATTGCCAAGAAAATTTTGTACTACTTGAACAAATGAACTTCAAGCGTTAGATTCAGTCTCGTTCATTGATGTGGTGAATTGTGGATCTTTAACAAGTTGCCTTATTTGAGGACCATCAAATATACCAGCTTTTAGTTTTTCCGTGCTAATGCCAGGAAATTTACGTGACAAATACACAAAACAATTTCCATCTCGATTTAAGGCCTTCACAAATTGCTTCATTAGGCCTAGCTTGATATGCAAGGGCGGAAGTAAGATTTTTTCTCTTGAAACCAAAGGTTCGTTGATCACGTTTTGTATTCCTTGAATCATGACATCTCTTGAAGGCCAATTTTTGTTAACCCAGTGCTCATTTTTAGCTCTGCTGTCCCAAAGGCACAAAAAACAAGGATATTTTGTATAACCACTCTGCTGTCCAAGGAGGAAGTTAACCATTTTTAAATCAACACAAAATGACCACTGATGTTCTTCGTATTTAATTTTTCTCAAAACTAATGCTATTGTTTCATATTCTTCCTTCATGGTAGTAGAATGACCAATAGGAATTGAGCCATATTTGTTACCGTTATATAAAAGAACACTTTTTAAACTACGTTTTGAACTGTCAATAAAAAGGCGCCAATCATCTGGAGTGTATTCAGGCAAACCCATTTTTTCTAAGAGCCCTTTTATATTGTTACAGAATACCAAGTCATTTTCCTGAGTGAAAAAAGGCAGCAGATCCTTATCTCTGTTACGATAAAATGTAATATTAGTACCTCGACAAAGTAGATTTTTTTCTTTTAATCTGGATGCAAGTAATTCAGCGGATTCCTTTGAGAGATTCAGGTCTCTTATAAGATTATATATCATTTAACCTGTAACGTGTATCTCATAAACTAGAGCTGATAGAAAAAATCTGGTGGCATTTTTGGAATCAGCACATTAAAAACATCTAAAATCAGATGTTAGATTTCTGGCACCAAATTTTTTTTTTCATTTTGTTGGCCTGTGAAAGATAATTATCTTTGAGAACTCTACATTAGATCGAAAAATATTTAGTAATGAATGGTTGTTCTACAGTGTCCTCAGCTGCCGAAAATAGTTGTTTTTCTGGAAAATAACAAAACATATCAATTTAATAGCAGTCAATGAAGGTTGACAATTAGGGAATTAGGGTGGCGAAATTTTATTTTTCCGGGGCGCCAAAATGTCTGGCGGCGGTCCTTCATAAATCATGTCGAATGAATAATAAATTATCTGTTATCAGAATTGATTGCCATAATTTTATGCAGTTGAGCAACGTTATTCTCATTTCCGAAGTCAGCATTGTTATTTGTATCGAATCAAACAAGAATTTATGTAAGTACCCTTGTTTCACTTCAATAGTCATTGCATATTATACTGTTCCACAAGTGCGAATCAGTTGTCAGGATCCATGCATTTCATTCATTTTATTGGTCGTTCACCTCCCAAGATCAAAGAACTGTTTATGGTAACACGAGATCATAAGAATATCCATGAGTGCTTCATATTACTTTGAGATGCTACTCAAAGGTTTCGTCAATTACGTTATTTCACGGTTCAATCGAATCTGTTAATTTCACCGCTACAGATAGCAACGATTCACAACGATATGGGAGATAACTCAAAATGAGTTACCCTTCTCGGGGTTTCTGAACCCCGATTTCAATTCGTAGGTATGAATGTTTCGATTTTTAACTGAATTTCACGTTATCGTTGAAATAAATCGAAAATAAAATATGACAATGGCTACAGTCCATAATAACATTTTATTATAATCAGAAATGAGGAGAAGAGAACAATTGGAAATTTCATTTTTATAGGGAGACCAAGAAGCATATTATTACATTTTGATATGGTTTTTATGAATATCATTTCCAGACTATTCAATAACCAACTCGTTAGTTTCAATTTGACAGGAAATTGGTTTTTTGTTCAGAAAGGCTAGAATTAACAGTTGAAAAATTGAGTGATAGATACAGTGGACCATTTACTGACAGTCATCGAAAGATTCGATTTGAAGTGCAAGCTTTGGGCGCTTCTATCTGGTGTAAAATTAGTCGTAGTTGAGGGATTCTCTGACTAATATGTTGGTGTGTTTTTTCACTTTCCCAAGAGTTTTGAATGCGATTTCATGAAGAAATTTCTTCAATGAATGGTGTGAGAAGTGTCTTAGGCAGAGATCGCTGGATAGCCTAAAGCTAGGTTGACATGGCTAGTGGCTTACAGCTGTGGTTCAAGAATACATGGAAAACGACCCGTGTCAAAGGAAAAGTCGAGCGAATATTCACGAAATGAACGATTTATCCTAGTTGACATGGGTAGTGAAGCACAAGCGAGGTTAGTTATGTGTGGAGATCGACTCGTGTCAACGGAGGAGTTGTGAAACTATTCTCGAAACGGACGGTTTCGAAGGCGTCACGAACGTAAAATGGGATATCAAACATGTTAGATATTTAACGTGTTTCGTGGTCTTTGAGCGACCATAGTGGAAGAAGATTTTTTTTCACTGAATTGTGCTGTACTAGGTTTGTGATACTTTGTAAAATTTTTTTTTGTAACATATGACTTTGAAAAAATTTCCCAAAATGTTTATTGGGTTTCAACGGATGAAATAAATGTTTAGTACATGTACTAAATATCACAAAATTCAATTAAAAGCCAGGCCAGCACCTATGTCATGAATTTTTTGGGTTTCACAGGAATACTCAAAATTTAGAAAAAAAAACTCATCCCAGCACATCTGTATTTCGATTTTGTGTTGCCCTTATGGGAAGTTGTGCCCCTGACATTTCCGTAAAAAAAATTGAAGAAAGTTAGTCGTGCACCTTCATTTTTCTTCGGCCAAAATTGCTTCAGATATTTTTGCTACATTTGTGCAGTATCCTCGTTCTGGTCAGATTTTCAGAAATAACTCTCTAATTTTTCTTCAAATAATGGAAATCAGTAAATTGTTTGAAAATCTGACAGACATCAGTCAGCTGAAATATATAGCCCAACTATACAGGGTGAGTCTTTACTTGTACATGTCCGATTCCATTCCATTTGCGAGATAGGTATAACTAAAAATTACATTTTTGTTATGGATTTTCAACAGCCCATATCTTTTCAACCGAGCCGATTCGGAAAAAATGGTAAAGGAAAAAAAATATTTCTTTTGACGTCAGGAATTGCGATCTGCAAATTTTGAATGCAATTCTACTGGTAAGTTTATCGCACAATGAAATTCTGCTCATAAGGCATGTTTATTGATCACCCTGTATGACAGTGCCTATAATGATTTTTGAATTTTCTCTATGAATTAATTATTTGTGGTGATCCAATATTTCCGAAAATAGAAAACGTCCGGACCTGATTTGTTCGCGATTTCAGAAATATTGAAGGAAGGCGATAGTAGAGTGACTACACTTCAAAATTTGAAATTATTCGGTTGATTAGTTAAAGAGTTATCGATCTATGAAATTTCACTTATAAGGTTAACATCACCCTGTATAAAGCAAATGGCGATCTTGATATGAGTCCTCCATGATGACCTCCATTTATGTATCCATTTGTCGCATTCTTCCCGAGATACCCTGCATATAGCCTAACTATATAAAAATATTCTCAGACAAAAACTTTTGTGAAAATATTAACGGCAAGAGAAAACGAAAATGTGAGATTCCTTGGATGAAAAAAGTCCTATGAAAATAGAGCCACAAACGTTTTGCGATTGATCAACAGAAATCATATGTTTAGAAATTCGGAATGAGATTTAATTCGGTCATGAACAACAGGCAGAAATACCGACAAAGTTAATTCCCATTAAAAAGGAGCCGCATCATAGTCATAAATATCTAGATTGACGCAGAAAGACATGTGCAGTCATCAGGGCTGGTCGGCATCCCTTTGTGCCGACGAAGAAACAACATAAATTTGCCAAATAGGTTATGGCGATACGAATATACGTCGTTTCGTCGCTCGTGAATAAGGCGTAAAATCATTGAACGCAATGCACTACCCATGTCATCCTAGCCGACGAGATAACTCAAAAAAGGTCTTTCTGAATTATCGCAGCCGTCCAATTGAAAACAGATTACTTAGCTTGCCAGGTGGTTCTTAAAATTTGAAACTCTGTGGTACTCAGAATAATAAAGATAGGCCAAACATATGTTATATATTTGAAATCAGGGGAGAAAGAGCTATTCAAATATAGAAAAATATACAGGGTGTTCCATTTAAAAAAATGAAGTTGCTATCAATATGTTGCCCACTCTGTATATATTTCTTTTTGAGAAATCATTTTAAAAAACACTAGTCGATTTCGTGAAACTTTTGTAAAAAATATTTTTTGTACATCTTTTAGTAACAAAGTTAAAGGGAGGATTAAATTATGGTGAAAAACCCGGTACCTACCTAACGAGATGTATTACTTAATATCTTCAAATTTTCAATAATGAGTAACTCACGAGTGGGCTTCATTTTAAGAATATTTCAATTATTTCTTTATACTCAAATCTAATATAAATTGATAGTGATCTTTTTACCGTTCACTCAACCCGTCCAGTAATGACACCTGACTTGATTGTTTCTAGAAGTTCATTGAATTCATCTCTATCAACGATAATACCTACAATCCTGTGACAGCATAAAGATCCCGACATTACTCACGTGTGGAAGGCGATCTTGAGGGCAAAATAATACGCTAAGAGGCACTACGAGTCATGAGTAGCTGTTGAATCCACTATATCGATGCAAGTTCATTGTTCGTCCACCACGTGAAATCTATATTTCGATTCCTGAAGTACACGAACTCCAAAGTAATGGAAGAATGAACTTTCGTGTGCAAGAAATGAGTATTTCGGTATGAACTCCGATAGTTGAACCCTAATCTGAAAAAACGAATATTATCGCGATGAACCCAGGGTTCCCATCTACCTGTTCTTTGGGATGTTTTTAAAATTCATTATTATATATATATTGAAGGATATTTTCAGTTTTCAGTGATAAGTGTTTTAAGCAATTCATGGAGAAAAATATACTAACCAGCAAAAAAACACGTCTGCTTAAAATTTTGCTGAAGTTCGTTAACCAAGAACTTTAGTAATTTTTCATCAATTTCAATTGTTTCTGCGCCAAATTGAAGATAATTTCTTTGGTATTAAAGCAAACTCCAGAAAAGTTTTCCATAAATGTTGGTAGCTTATTTATACAGGGTGAAAAAAAACATGTATTTGTAATCCAATTTCTTAACACGCTGTGGGAAAGTTGTAGAGTTTACGCTCAGTTTTTCAGACCTTTCGCCATCTTTCAGTTTTTATTTCATCTTGATATCTTAATTTCTTTCGAAGATACACGTATTCAAATAAAAACCTCATTGAATTTATGAAATCTTAGTTCTTACACAATTAATTATTTTCCAAAACAACTCAGAGATTCCCTGAGAAAGCGGAAAACCACTAGGTATAGCTCAGTAAATATTCATTTTCGACCCATAGAGAAAGGAGGAAAAGAGTGACGACTCAGCGGTAAAATAAATAAGCGTGATTGTGGCGACCTTATGGGCAGGGATTGAAACTAATGATGTTGATTCTGCGCATTTGGCGCCTTATTATTTCATAATTAGAAATAACTCACAATTTGAATGAAAACCTGCACCGAAAATTGTGAAAACACTGTAATATCAATTACAGTTTTTTCAATATTTCGGTGAGGTTTTGCATCCAACTTAATTTTTACTTAATTAATAATACTCAACGAATTTTGACATACTATTTATTGCACATAATTATACAAATTGAAATTTGTGAACAGAAATTAATGAAATAATTGAATCAAAATATATATATCGTATTGTACCACTTAAATATTAAAGAAGGAAACATTTCATTTGAAGATTGACAATAAAATAACTATTTTTGTGATTACTGACAAATATCCAGGAAATCGAAGGATTGAATGGAATCTTCAATTCTTTGGCAAAACTCCAACGTAAGCCTTTTGAAACCTGGAACAAAGTGAAAAATTTATGGTGATCCTGAAGAGACTTTTATTGAAAGTATATAAGGTGATAGCAATAGAACAATATGAAGTGAAAATATAGCTCCGTTTTCTTAAATCGTCACAACTGCTCCCTTAGACAATTAGCTACTAATAAAAAAAATTTCTCTTTGTTAAATTACTCTTTTTCTTGATATTAATTTGATTTAAAATGCCTGGTCTTTTCTTCACAAAAACGAAAACATTATCAGTATTCGGTTGGTTATTTCTGATCCTATCTGAACTTGAATCTGTTAAACTAGTACTCGGCACACAATTAATTAAATTATTCTGATCTTAAAGCAGTGCATAATTTGGAAAATCTGGCAGGGATGAAGGTAAAAGTCTTGTTTTAGGTGTATTGAAAAAATTGTCGACACTGATATGGTCCCCACATATTTTACTCATACTCATATTAATATTTGCTGGATAGAACAGCTTCAATTGCTTTATCCCATTCAAAAATTCTAGTTGGAGGTCTAAAATAGTGCTTGTTCGTGGTTGAACCCCTGACAATTTTGGATGCAACATGATATGATATGATAAAATGCTGATCAGTTATGACAAAAGGTGCTTTATATTTATAATTATCATACATACGAAAAACTAGAAGATATATGCCTAAGATTCTTCAATGCGTTGCCAGCAAATATTCAAACGGAGGAAAATTTCAAAAAATACGAAAAATACATACCTCATGATCATTTAATTCAACTGGAACCCACTAAAATTTAGGATTTTTTAAGTAAAAAGTTTTTGACATTGTTTCTTTGTTCTTTTTTTGTAAATGAGAACCTTCTGAAATAAAGATTGTTATTATTATTATTAACAAACTTGAACCTGCAAGAAAATAAGAATCAGGAGAGAACTGAAACACAAAAGAGAGGTTGGAATTTACGCCGAAAACATTTCATCATTTACAGGATGAAGGATGAAATATGTTTTTGTGTGAAATAGCGATACATTAGTTCCTAACCCTGTCCCTCGGGTCGCTAGCATCAACATTTCAAACGACTCTACGCAGTCGTCAGTCTTCTCTTTATTTGTCTATGTTTCGACCCCTCTAGTGGACTGATCCTTATTTGTTGCAAATGATCTCTAGTGCGACATCTAAATTGAGGATCACGTCGAATTCTCAAAGACTCTATGTATATACAGGGTGATTCCGGAGGGGACCGTCAGATTTCAGGAGAAGTTTACACTAGTCAAGGCAGTTTCGAAACAATGTTTGGTTTATGGTTGGGGGCCTTTATTGAGAGTCTACAGGGTGATTTGTCCGATTCGACCGATTTTTCTTTTATTCATAACTTTGGTATTGCTCGAACAATATGATTGTCTACTTTCAATAATTCCAACACTTCCTCAAAAATACAGGGTGGGAATTGTGATAAGTTCAAATTAAATTTGCAGGTTGAAAAAACACCCTGTACATTCCGTTTTCAAAAATTCACTACCTGTTCAAGATTCTACTATAAGTGTACATTACTGAAGCGATTTTATTTTTTTTGGCACACGTCCAGTTTCCATGGAAAAAAAATTTTAAAGATAAACAATATCGTTATTTCGCTTCAAGACAGTGAGAATATTCTGAACTCGATAGTAAAGCTGTATCGTCGGATGACACAAAGCTCTTCCTGAGTTCTAAAGTAGTTTTTCCAAATTCGAAATTCGTTCTTAATCACTCATATTCTGATGTATAAAATCATTTAATCCAGAAAATATTTTTATACGTACCTACGTAAACCAAAAAATCTACAACAACTAATACAGAATAAACATTCGAAACATATTTTTTAAAGCAAAACTAAGTATTAACACAAAATTTACATAGAATGGTCGAAATGATTTCCTCTTTTTTGAATACATATTCACGACCTTTTTATTAAATTTCCAATTGACCTTCCGATGAGGGATAAATTTTGCTTTGAGATATTACATTCCTCGAAAATTCTAGGTGTTCTCTTCTTCTAATTTCAACCCCAAAATTCCTAATTCGGGATTAATTTGACGAGTACTAATAGACGGTTCCTCCTTCACCCGTTCAACAATTTGATTGGACATTTCATTTTGAGTAGGCTTATCAATGTGCTTACTAGGATATTACCCATGTTCTTTAGAATAATGGAATACTTGTCCAAAAGTACCTTTATTGGGTTGACGTCGGTTGGGGAATCGTCTTTGGTATTCCATTTTGGCATTTTCATTTGTTATTTCCATTTGGCATTTTGGAAATGAATTCATTTCCATTTCCGTTACAAAAACCATAAACAAAAATCAAATCTGCATATTCCGCATGAGTAAATAATTGGGTCATGTTGAAATACACTTCTTGTAACAGATTATTTATTTAATATTCTCGAAACAATGTTTGGTTTATGGTTGGGGAACCATAAACCAAACATTGTTTCGAAACTGCCTTGACTAGTGACTTCTCCTGAAATCTGACGATCTCCTCCGTAATCACCCTGTATATAATAACATAATACGACCCCATTCTGATCATACGACATATTTTCGAATCTTCATATGTTATTTTATATTTCATGATAGACAAATTGTTAACTCATCAATTTCAACACGAGATGATGTGGGTGGAATGAATACCCATTGTAACTATAATACATCCTTTGTTCTTACAATGCATTTTTGCTCTTTTAGCTATTCTTTGTGTGACGCTTAGGATCACACCACTTTTTGCATTAGATATAAGAAATGTTATAAATACTCAGATGCATTGTTTTTTTAACCAGTTCGTAACAGATTAGTTGATAATAGACAGTTGGTAACAGATTAGTTGATGATAGACAGTTACAGTGACGGCTCGTGCCCTCGAGATGTGGGTCGGCCACACTCCGGAAAATTACGAACGTATATATCAAATTTATTAAAATTCATTAGTTCCAAAAAATGAAGTGATGAAATGTCTTTAAACCTTATTTCAATTTGAGGTATAATTAAATCCAGAATTTCACAAAAAAGCCGTTGCATTGAGGAATTATCCGTGAGCTGAATTTCGGAATCTATTTTACGTTTTCGACGTCTAGCACTCGGTGGCATTACTTCTGGGGTAGGATTCTGTAACTTTCGTTATCATAGCAAACGAAAGCGATAACGTTACGAAGCGAAGCTAAGCGAATCGAATGCGGTATTCTGTAAGCGTCTTTTTCGTTATCGTTTCGTTATCTTTACGCTTTTAGTTTCGTTGTCGGAGCTTACCGACTTTACACGAAGGAACATTGGCAACGTTGCAAATAAGTAGATATTTAAGCTACTGTAGGATTCTGCAGGTTTTGACCTATGAGGTACCTGAGATAATCCCTAATAAGTGCAATGAGATAAGAGTCCCTTTTATGGACTCTAGCTGTAATGTCCTTTGAATAATACACAGTATTTAACTTGAGTATTGTCAGAATAGTTATTTATAATACAAGTGCAGAAGGCATTGATATTCTTCCACGAGTTCAAAATTCAAAAACGAGCCACGAAGTGGCGAGTTTTGGAATGAACGAGTGGTAGAATGAGCCTTCTGTACGAGTATTATACATTATTTTCTCTAATTCATTGCATTTTCATTGAAATTAATGAAATATTTCCATAAATATAATGTAGTGATTTTTGCATTGAAAAATGTTGGTTGGCAGAACTGATTTCTTTAAGGCAATTTGATGAATTGACAGATGAAGCCGTAGCGGAAAGTTCGGAGTGCCAACATAGAATAATAGAATATAACCATGAAAACTGTGCGTTTCTGATATATTCTCGCACGATTTTGTTCTACAAGATGTGGAAGAATGAACGGAATAACCACAGAATTAGAGAAATTATATTTTGATTTATGACTCGCATTGGAAGTTACTTAACAAAGAGTTTCATACCATTTTAAACTGTTTAGTTTATCATTAAGAATGAATTAGCTAATTGAATACAGCACCTGAATGCAAATATTGAGTATTACAAAAAGTCTTATTTGAGCACTGGAAGAAATTCGAAAGGGAACCTCGTTCAGTGGATTATAATTTAAAACCTTCATTCTTATTCCAGTTACAAAACCTACCCATACTACAAAATAAGTTCGGGGAGTCAACTAATAGTGTGTATAGGTATAAAGAAATATACATCATGTTTTCAATGATTCAGATCATCGACGAGGAAATTTCAAGAAGAGTTCGTCTAACTCTTACAAGAGAGGAGAATAGATTTCTTCGAGATAGAAGTGATCCATTTAACTTAACGGATGAGAGATTCATAGACGTTTTCCATTTGTCGAAACATTTAGTTCACGTTCTATTCGATGAATTGAAACCATTTATGAATAATTATTGGTGGAACACGAGAACGCTATTTGAACAGCGAATATTGATAACTCTGAGATTTTTTGCCAGTGGAAATTACCAACGCGGTATTGGACAAGAATATTTGCTAGCAGTAAGTCAACCCATGGTCAGTCGTTGTGTTAGTGAAGTGACTAAATTGATTAACCATGTATTCCAAGGAAGAATTAAATTCCCTAATGATTCTGAGAAGACCCAAAATAAAGGGAATTTTTTTGGAAAATGTGGAATACCAGGAATAATTGGAGCAGTCGACTGTACACACATAAAAATCTTGAAGCCATCAGAAGAAGAGCATTCCTTTTTGAACAGAAAAGGATATCACTCAATTAATGTGCAGTTGAAAAAAAAAAGAAAATCTGACTGGAACCTTGTTCAACAGAGAAAAGCACTTGAAGATATTTCGAAATTAAAAAGGAACTTAACTTAATATTAAGAATTGTGATATTGTGAAGCAAAACATTCAAAATTATAACCTCGAAATCATTCAAGTGTCATAATAAGACGCTTAAGACTTGGTCACGTGGTAAAAGTAAACCAATCAAAAACGTCGTCGGACTTTTCGTAATGACAACGAAACCTAAAATGTTTCGTTATCGTCATGAGGTCGTTCTTTGCTTCGGCAAACACGACTATTGCCGAATCCCTTTACAGAATACCGAACCGAGCAAAACTGTCGTTTCGTCACGTTTTCGCTTCGCTTTGCCGTTACAGAATCCCACCACTGGGAGTTTTTCTACTTCTGAATATAAGCGAATGAAATACTCATCTTCTGTGCGAAATTTTTTCAGAGTCGATAATAAAGAAGTGATTCTGGCGTTGCAATAAGTTATATCTGATAACTTATGCTGGATTATAGAAAAAACGGGATCTGTGTATGTAAAAATCAAATTAAAAGAGTGGAGAATGAACAAAAATTCGAAATCATTCAACATTTTCTTCAGACCGGTAGCTTCACGTATTGTAATATCATCCCATTCATCTAAATTGTCGCTGATATGATCAAAAACTTCAATTAATTCTTCTCTTTTATCGAATATTATTTTTACAGCGCGAGATTTGAAATTCCAACGAGTTTCCGAGCTAGAGGGTAATCTTTTTTTGCAAATTTCGTCTAGAATATTAGTGCGTTTACTTGATTTAGTGAAAAACGACGAAAATCCTGATAGATTCGAAAAAAACACGCGACACTCATTGATTTTCTTGGTCGAATCTTATAACACTAAACTCAATTTATGTGCATAACAGTGCGTGAATAGTGCTTGAGGAGCAATTGTTTTTATTCGCGCTTGTAACCCATTAATTTCCCCCGCCATCACAGCTGCCCCGTCATATGTTTGACCTACTAATTTAGTCGCTAAATTGAAATCTTTAAAATTGTCCAACAAGGTATTGAAAATATCATTCGCGGTTCGACCTTTACTAACATCGAAAAAACCCCAAAATCGTTCGGATATTTTACCTTCTCGAACGAAGCGGAAAATAACTGACATCTGACAAAAATATTTAACATCCGTTGTTTCGTCTATTTCCCAAGAAAAGCACGCAGAATTATTTATTTCCTCGCGAATTTTCTCTCTCGAAATTACAGAACTTTTGAAATCAGGATGTTTTCAAAGTTAGGAATATATTAATTATATTTTCATGATCAGACAATCAATACCTAACTACTATCGAACGGCATAAATAAGTTCTTTTCTGATTAAGACGTAATATCCCATAATTAACCATTCATTTGAATATATTAATTATATTTTCATGATCTGAAAATCAATATCTACTATTGAACGGCATAAATAAGTTCTTTTCTGATTAAGACATAATGTCTCATAATTTAATAAAAATATAAATAAATACATAAATTAACCATTCATTTAATTATCAAATATTTGAAATAAACTGTGAAAAGTTGCTGCTTGACGCTCTGCAATAGGATAACCGGCCAGCCGACCCTGAGTATTGGGAAGCGACCTTACATCGAGTTGTTGTGCCGTTCTATTGAGTGGTCGTATTCTGGGCGTATGTCGTAGTATCTTTTCCTTTACGTAGCGCTCTCGGTAGCGCTGGTTCCGCCATCGGCTCTTGGCCGACCTAACGTGATGAGATGCTTTCAGTAACATTCCAGGGGTTGCAATTGTATAATTGTAACATTTGTGTTACATTTCAGACCTAATGTTACGGTGTTACGTACAATTCTGGAATAACCTGTTTGGGGTGATGTTACGAAAAGTAACCATTTACGATTGTGGTTTGTTACAATTTATGAAAGGGAATAACAACGCTGGATGCTTTGGAAATCGAATATTAGGTGGGTCCGAAAGAAAATATTGGCCGGTATAAGTTATATTTTCCTGTTCTGAGTGGAAATATTCATTACCGAGGGAATTTGGATATCGAAATCGATAACTCCGATTGAGTTTGAATGAATTGAATATCTAGAATTATTTTCTATTTCCCGATAATTTTTGGGTCGGCCCGGCCGACCCTGCCGACCCTGACGAGCCGTCACTGGACAGTTAGTACCTTTCGTCCTTTCTTGTAAATAAAGTGAAAATAAGGCCCGGTGCACACATCCGACTTTTGCAGTTACGACACCGTTGATGTGTCGTACTTGCGGCACACTACCCGCCGTGCAGTTGCGACGTCGTAACTGCCAGCATACGATCGTTTTTTCGTAGCATGTCCCTCTAGGCCGCAACTGGGCCGCAGTCGTACATGCGATCTCTCAGTACTCTTTTCTATATTGGCTTGTGCACACATACGACTTTTGTCGTGAGTTCGCACAATGGCAGAGAGGGAATTGGATATCGATTTCTTCATTGAAGAAACTAAAATGAGATGATGTCATCAGAAAAATTTATTGGGTAGTAGTATGTTGTTCTCATCAATTCTTCGAACAATAGGATTTTCAACAATTCATCTCTATTTCTCATGATCGGTGAGTCCGCTGGTAGCCTATATATTTTCTTCCGAACGATTTTATCATTGTCTATAGTTATTGCGAAATTAATAAAGTGTCTTATTCAAACTCTTATTGATAAAAATTTAAATTCAATTTTTGAAACAGCTAGAGATTTCAAGATCATATGAGTGACAGTTTCGTAGAAATCATGAAAAACTGAAAAAGTTTTAAATTTTTATGATCCAACAAATACAATGCGCACTAGTTTCCCATTCAGCATCGTGAATGTAATACTTTCTGGACTTATTTGATTATAATCAAATCAATCAAATCAAAATCAAATCAAATAATCAATCAAATAAGTCCAGAAAGTATTACATTCACGATGATGAATGGGAAACTAGTGCACATTGAATTGATCCGGCTCCGCAACCACGCTGGTGTAGTATGTAGTGTGCATTGAATAGGTACGACACCGCAACGGGTGTCGTAGCTGCAAAAGTCGGATGTGTGCACCGGGCCTAACTGTATTCGCCGAGATATCGAATTGATAAGACGAATAATTCGATCTTGAGGAATTGCGCCATATTGAGATTGCAACGCAAAAAAACGCATTTCATCCCAGAGATGTTCGATCGGATTCAGATCCGGGTCACAAGCAGGTAATTCTAATCGTTAGATAGCAACCTTATCCAAATAGTGGTTAACAATATTTGCTACATGCAGTCTTGCTTGGCGCCTTATAAAATTCCAAGCTTTTATTTGAATACGTGTATCTTCAAAATAAATTGAGATATCAAGGTGACATAAAAAAATATGGCGAAAAGGATGGTCCTTTCAATCAGTTATAAACACTACAGCTTTCCCAAACTTCCACAGGGTGTTGAAAAAATGGTTTACAATCACATGGTTTTTTCACTCTATATAAACAAGCTATCAATATTTTTGGAAAACTTTTATGGAGATTGTTTCAATACCAAAAAATTTATCTTGAATTTAGCATGGAAGCCAAAGAAATCGGTGAAAATTTCCGAAAGTTCTTGGACAACGAACTCTAGGTGGCCGAGTTTTTTTGACGGTGAGTATATTAGAGAAAAAAAATTCAATATACCACTCAATTATTATATTATTGAACCTTTAAGATAACTTAATTCATTCGCAAATCAAAATTCATAAATATATCAAGAGCCATTAATATAAAAAAAGTTTCACCTATTCAATTCTAGATGAAAGTAATAATATAATAATTATTATATTCATCATTAATCAATTATATGTTAATATAATTCTAGATGAATATGATCTAGAGTCGAATGAGTTACTTTGTTGGTTTTGGGTCCTTTTTTTTTAATACTGCTTCAGGTTTGATCTGCTTTAGTTAACTATTTGAAATGTTTTCATTTAGTATCATATTTTAACACAATGTCATACTGATTTTATAATTGATTGATTGAAGCACTTCTTGCAATACGTTTTTGTTTCAATTAAATAATAAATAAACATCACCTTCATAATATCTTATTATAATGCAGGTATGAAAATTTGATATTCGTTTTGCAACTAGTAACCACCTCTCATCTCGGAGCTTTATGAAAATTTCAGTGTATTTCCAATGAGCTGAACGATGAAAATTGAAATATAATTTATTCAGATAAGCAATCTCATGTAGGAGCACGTGAGTGTATTGAATAGAAGCATAAGCTATAAAGAAGTCTCTATTGTATTGAAACTCTAGGTTGCTCTTTGAATAGAGATTTCTCTTCAAAATCAGTTTCAGATATCTGAACTCTCGAATCAAATGTATGAGGGGTAAAAATATTACTATCCAAAGAATTCACGCGTTACCTTATTATTGAAAATATGTGAAACTTTTTGCTAGACAACACTTTTCTTGGATGTCATATTTCCATTGAATAAGAGTTTGAAAATAAATTAATAAAATTAAATATGTTAATTATTCCATTATCTTCACGGAAAAATTTCACTGCTATGTTATGGTGGGTTTATGCACCATTCCTAAGAACTAAGGACTAAGAACTACGAACTAAGAACTAAACCTAAGAATTCAGTGGCGCTTATGCACTCTCTTGTACTGCGTTCGGTATATGTCACACCATTCCCCCCGTAACCTGCCTAAGCGTTCGGCAAATCACACCTTTCGCACCGTCTGCACTTTTCTGCGTTCGGTAAATGTCAACCGAATGAACCGGTGCTTAACCTTTCGCACCGCCTAGGTAGACGGAGAAAAGGGTGCAAACTGTGGACCATAGATTACAATAATATTAACATCAAAATGAAGAAAAGAAGTACGCCAAATTCTGTGGGATAGGAATTTTTGATTTCAACAGGTTATATTGAACACAAATAAGTTTTATATTCAGTACAATACAAATGAAAATTGGAGGCTTCACAATAAGAAATAAATTTATTTTTGTAGAGGAGACTAAACCGGGCATTACAAATATTACAATTGAAGCCTTTTTTGATTATATTAATTTTCTTTTGAAATCCGGTAGATCGTATTAAGCTTTGAACCTAAAAATTAGAAATTAAGGATTGGTTGAAAATAGGTACATGCATTGGTTGTCTTTGAACATCATGCACGAATCTGAGAATTTTGGAAATACAATATTCATAAATTATAAGCTTATTATGCAAAATCTCTTTATATATTTAGAGGTTTTCTTATGTTTGTAAATGTTAAAGGCATTTAGGAAACAAATATTATTATTAAAAATAAAGGTTTATTTTACGAAGTACATAATTGTATCTCAGCGAAGAAATCATTCATCCATGTTCAAAGAATAGATTATAAAATTCCTTTTACTCTCTTCTAATTGGTTCCCTGATTGATGATACATATTTTCGATGTCTACAAAATTTCCAACTTATTCATTAAGTGGTTCATCAACAATATCCTCAGGATTATCTCCTTTCAACTCTTTCAAGATGAACACATTATGTAGAATACATCCTGATATCACGAGGAGACAAATTAGACCTAGTCTGGCCGTCTCCAATAACTTCAATCGACGAAATTGTTTTTTTTCTTTTCACAAAACACATTCAAAAATTCTTCGATATCAGCTCCGTTAGCTCCGTCATCGTTCGGCAAATCAAGTACGCACCTATTGCTCCGTGGTCACGTAACCTATCAACCGTTTACACCTTACACCGCACGCTCCGCAACGGTTAGTTGAAAGTTGGTCAACTTTCTAGTGCTAGTGTTAGTTCTTCGGTAAAGTGTATAAACGCCCTCATTGATTTGTTAGCGTTCAATTCTTAGTTCTTAGGTTTAGTCTTAGTTCTCAGGAATGGTGTATAAACCCACCATTAATTTCAATTCGGAGAAAAAACAATTGGAAGAAAAAAAGTCGGCTCAGTCTCATATTTCAGTTAGAGTTTTCACTTCTATAATATAAATTGAAATTAAAGAAATACATTTCTTCCTGAAATTATTTGACAGGCTGCACAGAAAGTTGCGCAAGGCCGCTCAAGTTGCCAACCCAAATAAATACAAATAGCGAAAAACTCATAGGAAAGGCGATATTTGCAAACAATGTGCAAAAAAATATATTTTTTCGGCAACCGTCCGGGAAGTGCTCACTTTCCGGACGCTTTTTCTCTGAGAAAGTAGCATTTCCCGGCCTAGTCCGGAAAGTACGTACTTCCCGGACTAGGCCGGAAAAGAATCATAGAATCCATAATAATAATAATAATAATAATAATATTTCTTTATTTCCTTAAGACAGAGTACACTGTATAGAAAACGTCAAAATGAATATGCATACAATAATAATAATAATACGAAAAAAGAAAGAAATTAGTAACTGAAACAGAAAATTTGATCTACAAAAGATTCAAATTCCTCAAACAAAAGAGTAATCCAAGTATTCGCTGACACTATAAAAACAGTTCATCAACAACAATTCCTTAATGTCATTCTTAAATTTTCTGTACTCCAAAACTTTCAGTCTCTCCGGAAGATGATTGAACAATCTGATACCATAGTAGGTTGGCGAGTGCTGAAATTTTGTTGTTCTATGTTTTGGAATACAGAGAATATCTTTATGTCTTGTATCGTAATCATGGTAATCAGAGCATTTTTTCAGCAACCTTGAGTTCTTTTTGATATGCAATAAACAATTTAATATGAAAACGCAGGGAAAACTCAACAATCTGTTGGAAATGAAGTAGGGTCTACAGGACTCCACTGGTGAAAGACCGAAAATGAGCCGCATGATTTTTTTCTGTACGATGAATGCACGATGACTCGAGGAGGATCCTCCCCATAACACGATGTTGTAGTTAAGGTGAGAGTAGGCCAAAGAATAATAGACGCAAATTAGAGATTCCTCCGAAAGGACTTGCTTGAGACGTCTAATTGCGAAAAATGCACTACTCAATCTCGAACATACTGAGTCAACGTGGTTCCTCCAACTCAGGACACCGTCAACCTGCAGTCCAAGAAACCTCACACATTCGGAACACTTCAACTCACCCGACGGAAGCTCCAAGATTAACTGGCGACCCATATCCCGCGACTGAAAGTACAAAAGATCGGTTTTATTGACATTCAGAATTATCGAGTTACGAAAACACCAATCAGTGAAACAGCGCACCAAAAGTTCACACCTGGCTGTGAGTTCAATCAGACTTGATGCGGAAATTATAAAGGATGTATCGTCAGCAAACAAAACTATCTTGATATGGGCCAACATTGCTGAATACATCATGACGTGAAGAGGAAGATCATTGACAAACAGAATGAATAATAGAGGTCCCAATACAGAACCCTGCGGGACCCCCAATTCAACTGGATATCTGGAAGATTCCTGTTGTCCTATGCGGACATAGAAATACCTACTATTCAAAAAATCTTTGACCCACTCAAGAAAAACACCCCTGAATCCAAGGCTGTATAACTTAGCCAGAATGAACTCAAAATTAAGGCAGTCAAATGCTCTTGATTCATCGAAAAAGAGCCCTGCAACATAGGATCCGCCATCAAGGCAGTCGTAAACAAAACTAAGTAAATCACAAGCAGCTGTATTGGTCGATCGGTTGAGTCGGAAGCCGTGTTGGCTTTCAGTAATTAATGAAAACCTGTTCAAATAATCCAACATTCTATTGAATACCAATTTCTCTATGACTTTCGATAAAGTGCTCAAAAGAGATATGGGACGATAATTTGAAATGTCGTTAACAGCATTCTTCTTGTGTACGGGGATAACCTTCGCGATTTTCAAGACACTAGGAAATTTACCCGAAGTGATCGACAAGTTAATCAGGTGGGCGAGATGCTCCGAGATCTGAGGTGAAAGAACTTTCAAAACTTTAATCGAAATCATATCGAATCCGCAGCTATTTTTATTCTTAAAGTTATTTATAACGGCATAAACTTCATCGGCAACCACCGGAAAAAAAAAGAAATTTCGAGCTGATAGTGGCTCAGTTGTACAGGAGCCAGACAAACTATCTTGAAAATGCTGACTCAAACTCGAAGAACAAATATTGGAAAAATATTCACCGAAAATATCAGCTACCTCTCGTTCATCACAATAATTTCTCCCGTTTACATTTAAATTGATGTTACTATGGCAGCTCTTGCTGGCAGTCTCCTTCCGAACAAGATTCCATATTGTTTTAACTTTGTTGCTAGAACACTCTACAAGATCTTTATGAAAATTTAATTTGGTTTGGTTCAGCAAATTTTTGTACTCCCTCTTTTTTGAAAGGTAAAGTTCTCTAGCCCTTTCAGATTTCAATTGTTGAAATAGCCAATGATAATTTTTCAATTCACGATTTGCCACTCTTACCTCTTCAGTTATCCACAGTGCTTTCCGGTTGTTCAAAATTTTTTTCTTTTTGATAGGACAAGCTGAGTTCAACAGAAACTCCAGAACATCGAAGAACCGCTTGAAACCGTCGTTAGGATCAGATGTATCATATACGTCTTCAAATGACGTAGAAGAGGCCATAGAGGCGAGATTAAAAAGATTATTACCTGAAAGTAACCTGAATGTGCGAATCTCGCCCGTAGTGGGAACCCTCATGGTGTCCGTGATGACAGACACAATTACAGCCTTGTGATCTCCAATACCAGCATCAACAACCCTATCAGTCAAAAGCTCCCTATCAATATTCGTCAGGATATAATCGATTTTGGAAGATGACGTTATTCCGTGAATATTGGTGAATATCCTAGTGGCTTCCAAGGAACTGATACTCAGACCAAATTCCAAGAGAAGGCAATCTAAATGTTTGTGGGATTTGAAGTAATCGATATTAAGATCTCCACAAATAAAAACTGATATTGACCCTGTGTAACAATAATTAAGAACATAAGTAAACATTTTACAGAATAATTCAATATCACCAGTAGGAGGCCTATAGACACTTACCACACAAATGCTTTTAGACATATATTTTAAATTGATTGCACAAAACTCGCAATGCATCTCTAGCGAGAATTCTTCAATTTGAGGAATATTCTTAAATTGTTGTGTATTTTTTAAGTAAATTACCGTTCCCCCATGCATTCTTGTAGGACGACAATATGAGGCAGCCAAAACATAATTTTCAAGGTTCATGAAAGCAATCTCTATTTTATCACACCAATGTTCAGCAATGGACAAAATATCAGGTTTCTCGAGATCATTGAAGACTTCGAGTTGGTTGATTTTATTAGAAATACCCTGAGCATTCAACTGAACAATTATTAAATTGTCGAGTGAAGGATTACCCTCAGGAACCTTTACATATTTTAAATTATTCCCTAAGGGGCTATGCTGGATTGACGACGCTTCATAAAAAACTTATTTACAGCAACGCCTTCTGGCCAAAAGTTAGGATCCAAGACCTTTTGAAGAAGCTCAGCTGGTAAAGTGACTTTGAATGACGAGTAAATCTCGGGTCTTCTAGAAATTAATTTTTCACATGTCACATTAGGTATAAGTTCACCAAAGAAATCCTTCAATTCATCATTGGTAGTTGAAGGACTGAGACGCGAGACGTGTAAATGTGCAACATGTTCTTTAGGGACCACTTTTAGGTTACTAGATGTTGATGTACCCACTATTGGCTTCAATACTCTTCTGGATGATGCAACATTCTTGGATACCAAAGCAGTAGTATGACTAGCTGGTCCAATGGGATGGTTGCGTTTCTTTTTCTTGCCAGATGTGACCAGAGTCCACTGGGAACTCTCGGAAGAGACATCATTTTTGATTCTTCCATTCGTCTCCGCCACTGCTCTGTTATTCACGGCAATTTCCTTGTCTTTCTGAGTCATAATCGTATTAGACTGTATAGCAACCGAGATAACGGCTGACAGTTCATATGAAATTAGTTGTCAAAAATTTGCATGTTTTTTTATCGCAATCGCAATATAATATGGAAAGCAGCAGCGATAGTGTTATTTTACATGGTTGCCGAAAAAATATTGTACGCAACACGCCCGAAAATGGTTTTTTGGGACTCACAGACTTCCAGGACTCGCTTACGCTCGTCCTGGAATTTTGTCTATTCGTCCAAAAAAACCCTATTTTCCGGACTTGTTACGTAAATTACTATTATCACCCTTGACCTTAGATTTTGATAGTCGCATTCGCGTAGACCACGGTTGACCCACCATGGATAAGTTTTGAGGATGTCGAAATACAAGTTTATAGCTGGGTATCTCAAATTACGAGATGAACTACTAAGATGACTCGACTCTGAAGAATTGTGAAGAAAATTATTATTATGGCAAGCAGTCATGAGAAGGTGAAAACATTTCTATTTAGAATGGAAAGAATAATTCTCTCCGCAGAAGTTGAACGGAAAATGTAGGTGTATTTGCTGTTCAATACTTCTGTCTCTGTTGTCAAAAAAGGAAAATATGAAGAAATAACAAGAAACTGTTCGCATTTTGAAGAATCATTTCCACTAAGTATAGGAAAGAAAAGAAAAATATGTCCAAAACGTTCCGTTTTCTTTAAGCGCTCAGTGGAGGTACCTAATAGCTCGCCGTCTCTTTTCAAATTTCCAAAGTAGCTCACCACATCGGAAAGGTTGGACCTACATGACGAAAATGATGGTATTATGGCAAGCGGACAAATTTATCAACAACCTGCGATATGCGGATGATATAGTTATCATTGCAGAGAGCCCGGAAGCACTACAACGATTATTAAACAAGCCATTTTTAAACAGGAGAAAGACTAGGCCTCCAAATAAAAATTGAGAAGACCAAATAAATGGTTATAAGCAAATCGCGCGAAACTCCTCCGAATAAAATAAATGAAAGAGGCCTTGAGGTGTTTGAAAATTTCAACTATCTTCGAACGTAGATTCGGGTATACCTAAAAATAGAGTAAGGATAGAATAGGCAAAAGGCACAGATAGCAACATGAGACATCTTTTCTGTGATCCCACACTAATCTTCGGATTACAATATCCTTTTGTGAAATGCTATCAAGGTGTCCCGGGAGTAAATGTACATAATTTCACGAGAGTTAGGGTAGGATTGACTGCAAAAAATTTATTTCCGTCTTTCCTCACTCCTCAGAAAAGCTACAGGGTGAGTTTGCATATTAATGGAAATAATGAAACCATTATCAGAACCAATTTTATCAGCGGAATTAACCGAAACTTGGGATTGACACATGGCGAGGTCGAGTCAGAAAGACATTAATTTTTTCAATATTCCAGGATCAGCTCATTATTTCGCATTTAGATTTAAAATATTCAGGTTAGAAATATCACTTTGAATTTCGAAAATAAATGATTGTTTATATTTCTGCAAAAAACATAAATTCAGTTTCAATACGCGGTATCACTCAAAGTTGTCACATCTAAAATTCTTTTCTATGAATTTTTATAATTGAACATTGTTCGAAAAATTTGATTTATTCACATAAACAGGACTGAGATACCTCGTGATTGAACATGAAACGTAAAAATTCTTCATGATAAATCATGAAAGAAGGTCAGAAGCTTCAATAAACTCATTCAATAATGAAAGAACAACAAAATGAAAAACATCGAATTCCAGTAATAAGTCATAAAAATATTTAAAAAAAAAAAGAATTCTTTCTATTGTAACTCCGTAAAAGTTATTTGCAGAGTTGTTCGAATTGAAAACCATTTACTTATTTCTTAATATATCACAACAGTCAATAATTTTAATTAACTAGTCTTTTGAATGGATATGTTCAGCATTAGCCATATTTATCAATTCTCCTCAAAAGAAATAATCAAGTTGGTTAAGATCTGGAAATTGAGAAGACAATGAAATGGGCCCTCCTCGACATAATCATTTATACGGGTAAATATTATCAAGATAATTTCTCACTTCTAAATCAAGATAACGACCAGCCTCATCATGTTGAAAGTATATTCCTGTAATAATGCCTTATAGCATGCCGGGTTGAATATTTTGTAAGAAGTCAAGATGAACCGAACTTGCCAAGCGACCGTCAGAAATCTGAGTACCTATTAAACACACCATCTTTGGTGAACTAAGCCTCGTCCCTTTCCCTTACACGCATAAGAAATACACGAAGCCACGAACATTTTGATGATTTTAATAATTCCAAAATTTTATAGTAAAATGTAACACAACCAATCAGTAGTTAAAATCTCTAATTTCAATTGTCAGCATGTTTCCAGAATAGAAAATGACAACAAAAAATGTTTCGAGGAATTCATATTTTATCCTTGAGAATTTTTTTTCTGCTTTTTATTGTTGTTTTCCTGATGAAATATTCCATATATTATCAAATTATTGTCATATTGACTTTCGATCCATTTTCAGCTGTTATTAGAAAAGAAGTCCATCATGCTTCCATTCAAACAATTTTCCAAGAAATAATTCAAATTTAATCGCAATGTACGATTTTTCTGAGAAGTTAATGAAATTCTACTATTGAACTAAATTTTTGGCCGAAATTTTCGATGAGTTAAATAACGTTCAATCTACTGATTCCCATTGAAAATTTTCTGCTCTTTCCGAATATTTTCACCAAATTCCAATACTCTTCTATACCTACCCTGAATCTCATATACGTTGAATCTCAGCTTGTGAAAATTTCCATATTTTTCTAATACGGACTTGATTTTTTCAATTAGTTTTAAGATTAATCGATGGACCTAATGGAGTGAATCATATGTTCCAAATATCAATCGAGTATACTGATGGGTGGTTCGAAAGTTATGAAAAATTTACCAACGAAACATACTGTATGTTATTATTATTCCAAAAAAAAAGATTGTACCTATGTTACACGTGTGAGAAATTCTTCTTTTATTCATGTAATTGTCGTATTCGCCCTACGCTCATGGAACAAAAACTAATTGCACGAATAACTATTTCGCAATGTTTCGTCGGTAATGTTGAATTTCACAGACTATTGTAGAACAAAGACTAGTGGAACTTTTTATTCGCCTTAAGTCGAATTTTAGACGAAGAGAATTGACCTCACAGAAAAGCTAAAGAAGTAATTTTCGAAAGATTATTGGGATTCTTTATTATTATAGAAATAGTATTATCTATATCATTTCCTGTTGTGAATACAATCTACAAAGAATCAAACATCAATGGAAATTCAACATATCTTCCCCACAAAGAGAAACGTGAATGACGCTGCTACACCAACTCAGAGTTAATTTTCCACTCGTTTACGTTTTTCACATCTCATTGAGACACCTGATTGCATTCGTGCCTTATGCATTTCTTCACGTGTATATTCCAACCCCTAGACTTGCGCCAACGCGTCATTCAGATATAACAGCGCCTATAAAAGCGAATGCTGGCTTGCGACAGGCAGTTATCGTTAACGCATCCAGATTTTCCACATCGGTCTTGTGCGATTTGCGAATAACAGTGAAATCATATCAGAACAGTGACACGATGCCTTGCGCGGACCACAACATCATGATGACAACCCTTAGTGTTCGCTCTGATGACAGTCGCAGCATATCACCTGTAACTCCTACACTTTTCAAGGAAACACGAGGGATAAAGCTCTTTCGAGCAATCAGCCGCAAACTTGGAAAACTTTCCAACGAGAATATGAATTACTACGAAGATGACAGCAGATCATCCAGCACAGATTCATGTTCTATGACCTCCAGTGAGAGAAGATGCTCAAGAAAACAAGAAAAAGATGCATCAGGATATCGATATGTTACTTCTAATCACATATCCAGCAGTTCTAGTGACACTGGTAGCGATTTTCAACAAACCAGACATCGACATCATCATTCTTCATCTGCAGAGAGTATCCGACATATATTTCAAAATTTGGATCTCAGCACTAGGTCGCAAAGCTGCAATTCGAAAGATGTAAAAAGAAAGGCAACAAAGAAGACAACCCCTAAAAAAATTCTCAGATCTCCTGTTGCTTACACTTATGTGAGAGGACTATCAGGATTACCAACACAAAGAGTACCTAAGAGGTGTATGAGTAATTATTATACATGTGGATGTAATACTTCTTATATGGGACTGAATAGATAATCATATTTGGTACTGATAACATCAAATTGATTCATGGAATTATAAGACTGGCAATATCTCATTCAAATTCTCTTGAATCGGGGATGAGTTTGTATATAATATTAGAATATTAAAATTTGTACAAAAAATTTTCAAATCAACATTGTATATAGATTAACATTTTTATACTGACTATACTTCAAAGTATGTCCATTTGTTATACGTAAATAAAATACATTATAAAGATTCTTTGTTATAAACTAGACGTAAGGTTCCATTTAAAGCACTCATTCTCAATAGTCGAATTCAAAGTTCCAATTGAAAAGTATTTAAAGGCTTCATCTTTCACAAACTGATTTCACAAAATGACTGCACATGGAAAGTTTATAACGGAAATTTTGAATTAGTGCCTTGTAGAAAATATCCTATTGAAATAAACATAAATAAACTAAATACTCATTTCTTCAATTGAAAAACTCTTCATTCCTGCTCTTCACGTTAAAGATTCATTCAAGTATAATGAAAAATATTTTCCTTCGGTTCAAAATTGATGATGAACTCTATAAACTAATATAAGATAGAAATTATCAATGGTTGAAAAAGGATCCTAAACATTTATAGGGTGGGCCAATGGAAACTTCTGAAGGGGAAGTTTTATTTATATATCAGATATAGTCGAAAACTGATATCTGTGTCTGAGAGCCAATTTTCATATAAAACTCATTGGCGAAAACCGCAACTCTATAGCTATCACAGTTACATAGTTATCGGGTGTTTCTTTTTTATTCATTTTCGAAATATTGTTGTAACTTTTCTTCAGTTGAAATTTTTGAATTTTTGTAAAAAAATTCTTGCATCAACTTTTTACGTAACTTTCAATGACGTGAATTAGTTTTTCCGCAAGCTAATATTTTATACGATATCGCTATGAAAACTATATATTTCAACATATTTCAATAGAGCTTAAAATTGCTTAAAATTTCAAAAATATAGCATACTTAATATTATTCTGAAGTTTCGCTCAAGTTATTAAATTTTCAAATTTTACCTCTTGGATAAGTAGGCTTCGGACTGTGCGGCAGTGGAATAAAATAATGCGAACATTGATTATTGCCTGTCAAATTTAGATTCAAACAATTAATATTATGAAGAAACCCTTAGTTACGGTCATTTTCTGAATTGATGAGTTCAAAGGAAATATGAGGATCAAAATCATCAACTACTGCCATTTCCAGTACTTCTATAGAGTTTTTCGGCTTCTTATTAATTATATCTTTTAATATTCTCCAAAGGTGAAAGTCCATAGACGTTAGGTCAGACGATCTAGCCGGCCACCTATTGGGACGTTAAACATGACTTTAAAAAAATATCGAGTATGCTATATTTTTGGAATGGTTATTTTAAGCTCTATCGAAATATGTAGAAATATACGGGGTTTACCATTTGAAAAAAAAATTTCATAGCGATATCTTATAAAAAGTTTGCTGGAAATTCAATTGATGACCTTGAATTCTACATAAAAAATTGCAACACGAATGTTTTTACAAAAATAAAAACAATTTAACAAAAGAAAAATTGCAGCAATATCTCGAAAATTAGCATTATCGAAAAACGCCCGGTAACTATGTAACGGTAAAAGCTATGGAGTTGCGATTTTCATCAATGAGTTTCCCATGAAAATTTTTCTTCAGACACCGACATCAGTTTTCGCCTATCTAGTATAGAAATAGGACTTCCCCGTCAGAAGTTTCCAACCCACCACTGTATGGGATGTCCCAAATTCGTTGTCTAGTGAGGGGATCTCGAAATTCCTTTGAGCTAGAATAGTTATTTATAATACAAGTGCAGAAGGCATTGATATTCTTCCACGAGTTCAAAATTCAAAAACGAGCCACGAAGTGGCGAGTTTTGGAATGAACGAGTGGTAGAATGAGCCTTCTGTACGAGTATTATACATTATTTTCTCTAATTCATTGCATTTTCATTGAAATTAATGAAATATTTCCATAAATATATTTTAGTGATTTTTGCATTGAAAAATGTTGGTTGGCAGAACTGATTTCTTTAAGGCAAATTGATGAATTGACAGATAAAGCCGTGGCGGAAAGTTCGGAGTACCAACATAGAATAATAAAATATTACCATGAAAAATGTGCGTTTCTGATATATTCTCGCACGATTTTGTTCTACAAGATGTGGAAGAATGAACGGAATAACCACAGAATTAGAGAAAAAAATGAATCACATTTTCGGTCTCTATTTTTGGGATAATTAATTTGGTGGAAACCGCAACCTCATAAAAATTGAACTGATTTCAAGCTAATGGGGAAAATTGCAAAATGGCGTGAAATGTTCTCATAATTTCTTTATCATGGTTTGATCAACATGCAACAAAACATCTATTGGTGTAATCATTTATTTTTTATTGCCATTATTTTTGAAGTTATAATACAAACATTTTGGATGTGAACCATAATAATTTCTATAGCAAACGAATTCGCTTTTTTCCCTTTTGAAAAATATATAAAATGATATATAAATTTCTCATCAAACTATAAAAATCTTCAAAAGTTTCAATTTTACACCGCGAATCAACCAAGTGCCAATCTTTAATAAGCTGTGAACTTCATATAATTTATATATTCGGTGGCCACCAAGGTCTCCGGATTAAAGACCGTTAGATTTTTCCAACATTTCAACATTTTTGAATAGATGAATGTTGGTTCTTTGAATGTGACCAAAGGAAAAAATCTAACGATATTAAATCCGGAGATCTGGGTGGTCACCAAATATTTAATTATCTGAAGTTAACAGATTATTATAAATAGACACTTGGTTGATTTACTGTCTGAAACTGAAACTTTTGATGATTTTTATAGTTTGATAAAAAAATCATATATCATGTTATACATTTTTGAATAGGAAAAAATTTAACAATTCTATCTGTTATAGAAATTGTTATGGTTTACATTTAAAAAAACACAAGTTTGTATTATAACTTCAAATCTAATGGCAATAAAATAAATTATAACACCAATTTTTCTGGTTCCATGTTAATAGCACCAATATGAAAGAAGTTATCAGAACTTTTCATTTCATGACATTTAACAATTTTCTCTTATAGCTTGAAAACAGTTAATTTTATGGATTTGTGGTTGTCACCGAATTAATTTACTCAAAAATCGAGCCTGTAAATGTGGCATTAATTTTTTTCTAGCTCAATGGGGTTCTGAGATCTCCTCACTAGACAACGAATTTGGGACACCCGATACGTATTTTAATTATGTGCAATTAGCGCATAAATGAGCGAGCACTCCAAGGTTCCCCTTTTTTTATCTGCTTTCCTTATTATTTTCGAAAAAACACAATCGAATATTACACGAAAATATTGGGTACTTCAGTTTGGTATTCGTCCATGATAAACAATATAATATAAAAAAAACCTTGTCAGGAATGTGGCCAATGATTTATTTTTCTCAGAAGTTTACTTTTGCCAACGTTTCGGAGGCGATTTCCTCCTTCTTCGGGGCTTAAAAACAGAAGGACATTTAACAAACAATAAGAAGGACAGCTCCTGAAATTTTATATTTTAGATATTTTGTGAAATATTGCTAAATTGTTGTTTTCTCGAAAACTTGATATTCTTGAGGTTAGTTTCAGGAGCTGTCCTGTTATTGTTCGTTAAATGTCTCTTTGTTTTTTAGCCCTGAAGAACGAGGACATCGCCTCCGAAACGTTGGCAAAAGTAAACTTGTGAGAAAAATGAAGCATTGTCCACATTCCTGACAAGTTTTTTTTTAAATTATATTGGGTATTTCTTTTCGAATCTTTTACCTACTTGAATCCGTCTTATTCTATTTATGTGATTATGTCGAAATTTTGAAAAAGCTTGAAATTTTTATTTCATTATGCATTCAGAATCCTCACTCCGTCAGTTTCGTGGTAACGAAAAAATTTGGTAAAATTTTTCGGTCTACTTGAATTTTCTCTCATTTCAATGAAGCGATCGACATAAAATTTACAGTGTTTCATCCAGGTAATACTGATGAAATCTTCAGTATGGCACTCAGTGTTCCCTGCCATATACACCTCTATCTCCATAGCGGAACATCTTCCAAAATATTCTCAGACGACGACAGTCACTATTCATATGCATAGAATCATCGGAGGCATCTTTACATTTACTACTTGCGCCCTAAAATTATTTGTCGTATATATACCAGTTGTCGTATATCTTTCTCTGTCTTCCTTCTTCTTTGAAGCTGAAAGTCACATGCACAAAACACAAGTGTTCGTAAAATATAAAATTCCTTCTCTCCCTCAGTATTCTGAAAGAAATCCTTTCTCTCGATAATCGATATTCAAACTTAAATATTAACTTCACAGCTTCAAAAGGACTAATTTCCCTGCTTTATTGATAATTCTAGCGAAGTCGTTCGTTTTTACTCTCGCAACTTCATAAAATGTAGTTCAACTTTCGCAATTCTAAGTTTAAAAAACTTTTGCCGGTATTGTTAAATTCTCGAAACTTTTTTAGTGTGTCGTCTGATTCGCACCACCATGTGAGATTATCAAAATTGCAACTTGTCAAGTTTAGTGGTAATCTGAAAACTTGGCAAACGTTCAAGAATATGTATATAACTCTGATTGATAAAAATGATTTTGTTTTCAGATATTGTCAAATTAATTTCTGGATTGTTCTCCTTGGAGAATGCTTCCTTGATCTTGTGAAGAGAACAATTTTGACGTGTAGCGATTTTATCATATAGAGTTTAATAATTAGTTGGAAAACTTCATAGATAAAGATTAATTAAAAACCTTTTTTTTTTTTGACAATCAATAGAACAATCAGAAGGACCTTTTTTCCGCAATCTTCACAAAATAAGTTTCTTTTAGAAAATCCTTGATTTGCAATGGATTTGTGAAATTTCATTTTTTTCAATATGCTTCTCAAACGTATCGAATTCAGAATAAAACTACTTTCAATAATCGAAATTTTTTGACACTTAAATGAATGATTAATGAAATGAAATGAATGATTGATGTAACAGATGAAAAATTCAAATTCGAATACAGAGCCATCTGAGACGTTTCGTGAAAACTTGTTCGTACAAAACCGAATACAAAACTGTTACTTTTTTCCGTAGAATACGAATCTGCAATAAAAAACAAGTTGCCCGTTTGAAATTTCAAAGTTGGCCCCGAAGAAGAATTGAATGGAAGTCGTTTTGGCTTAAGTGGATTTCCTGCCTCAAAACCATCAAACTTTTATTCGAAACATTTTTCAGTAGGATCTCTCCTTTTCCAGATTTTTGTATGATTTAACTCAAAAATCACCCGGTGTATTTTCAAGATTAATTGAATTATATTATTGTACAATTATTATTCGCAAATTGTACAAAATTAGAATTATTTATTTGAGTGAAAATCATTCTGAAGATTAAATAATTAAATCAATAACTTTTTTCGCTTATGAACCAGAAAATTAAAATAATTGATGCCAATTATTTCATCATATAATAATAGTTCTTTCTGGGTAATAATATGAAAAAAATTGAACTTGAAATGTTTCCGATTGTAGCTTCTAGTCTCTCTTATTTCTCGAACTCTTCCGTTTGAAAAAACACATGTTCCTGGATTTATTTCTATACAGTAAACAGAATAAGCACGTTCGTGTTATGACACACCTCATTTCTTTACACGTGTTCAAAGAAACGCTCGTTTAGATTCCTGCTGGAAGCTTCAGTTTCAACCCTCAATCAGATGCCCGATTATTATTCTACCGAATATGATAGGGCTTCTCACCCAGCACCCAGATAGAAAAGAAAATGTTTGAACATTTTTAATTTTAGACTTTTGTTTTAGGATACGTGGTGCTATAATTTTGTTCATATGTTTGTACTATACCGATTATAAGCCGGAAATGTATTAATATGCTTTATGGTTTACCTTACAGCGATCCTTACAGACCTTACATTTATTTATACAGAGTGTTCCATCTCAGAGGAGCTTCCCGTATATTTCTTATCACATAGTGATTGGAAAATTTCTCAAAATAATTTCTCGAATAATTTTGTTTGGGGACATCTTTTGACGTATTTTTGAGGCTTTGAACGAGCAACCCCCTAAGAGGGGGCGCTTCAACCCCTCAAAATTAAATGAGAGAGGGGTTGAGTTACACTTCATTTGAAAGATCTTGGCAGCCTCTTTGCAACGGTGTATGAAAAACCCCATTTTTATTAAGCCCTTTTTACAAACTTGAAAAAAATGAATTGCAATTTTTTCTCAAGTTATATGAAAAATTCTCCCAAACTATAAATAAAAAAATCAAAACATTTCCTTATTTTGCCTTCATTTTTTATTCTAAGAAGGTGTTCATCTGGTTATAATACGTTTCTTCGATCATTTGATGTATACAGGGTGGCCATTTGAAAACGAAACAGACGAGATTACAGACGAAATAAAGTTTTTCGATAGAAATGCTCGCACAGGTCGATTTCTGTTTCGAGGGGGACAACTTAAGATGTAGGTTACGGACGCATAGCGCTTCAACCCTTGCTACTACAACCCTCACCCCCAAATTTTGAATAGGGAAGATGGGGTGAGTGATACCTCATTTGAAAGGTATTTTTATACTGATTTCAGCACAGTAATTGTTTTTTCATTTTATGCATTAGTTCTCGAAATATTCTTAACTAAGTATTTGAAAATGAAGTGGTGTTTTCAATGCACTTGTAGTGTTTTGTGAAAAATCGACATTTTGAGCTTCAAAACAACCATGACTGTGGCTTCCTTCCTAACTAACTAACGCATGAATATTTCGAGAACTAATGCATAAAATGAAAAAACAATTACTGTGCTGAAATCAGTATAAAAATACCTTTAAATTGAGGTATCACTCACCCCATCTTCCCTATTAAAAAATTGGTTGTGGGGGTTGTAGCAGCAAGGGTTGAAGCGCTATGCGTCCGTAACCTACATCTTAAGTTGTCCCCCTCGAAACAGAAATCGACCTGTCCGAGCATTTCTATCGAAAAACTTTATTTCGTCTGTAATCTCGTCTGTTTCGTTTTCAAATGGCCACCCTGTATATTATTATAAAACAATCTGTAGAATTACTACTTTGCTGATTTGTTTAAAATTTTAAAAATAATTATGATGTACACATTGGAAGAACGTGTTGAGCTGGTTGGCCTGTATTACCAAAATCCCGAGCGGCTGCAAGGATATTCGACCAAAACCATCTTGAACGTTGCGTTCGCAAGTACTTAATAGAATTAATTTCCAAATTTGTTGAGACGGGTTCAGTAGTGGATAAAAAATGGGTACCCATTGGAATTGTGAATGATGAAGGGGCAGCTATGGCGGCATTGGTACATGTCCGACTCATGCCAAACACACAATCTGTACCACAACTTTCTGCAGCTTCCGGTATTAGCCAATCTAACGTTTTCAGAATTTTACATAAACACAAGTTCCATACTTACAAAATTAAATTGATTCATGAATTAAATGACAATGATTTGGATTGAAAAGAAGAGTTTCGCGAAATTATTATTAATTTACCGGCACAACTGTAGATTTTGGAGCGATACAAATCCTCATGTATTTCTAGAAGCTCACACACGACATCCAAAAGAACGTTTAGGTAAGAATTTTGGGAAACCATCTTATTGAACTTCTGTTTATTCCTGGTAATTTAAATGGCGAAATTTATCTTGAAATGCTGGAAAATGTGATTGATCCGTTTATAACAGAAACATTAGAAAACGATCCTCTACCACTTGAACAACAATTGCATTTTCAACAAGACGAAGCTCCTCCTCACTAAGCCACATCAATTCGCCAATACCTCGATTTGCAAAACCCTGATCGTTGTATTGGAAAAAGAGGTTCTATAGAGTGGCCTGCCAATTCTCCTGACCTGAACTCTCTGGACTTCTTCTTGTGAGGACATCTTAAGTCCGAGCTTTTTGTGACTCAGCCTGAAAATTTGGACCAACTACGCCAACGAATTGTAAATAAGTGTCGTCAAATAATCAAATAAGCATTTCATTTACGAACGCAAATTTATTTATTTTTTCGATTGTAAGCATGATGAATCAATTCAATTTTTTTTTAATTGTGATTTTTTTGATATTTTATAAGTTTGTAAAAATGGACTTGTACATTTTAAAAATGACCAAAATATTCTAGGTGACTCATTGACCATTGATTTTTAGCGAATACGGTTCATCAAAATCAGGGTTTTCATACACCGTTGTAAAGAGGCTTCCATGACCTTTCAAATGAAGTATTACTCAACCCTTCTCCCTCCTCTAAGGAGTTTTCTTAGGAACATTCTACCACGATTCCGTGCTCTTAGATCTGCAACTATGGTTTTATAAACTTGTGATTTCAAGTGGTCCCACATAAAAAAATCAAGTGGTATTAGATCCGGCGATCGCACAGGCCACTCCACTGGGCCCCTTGGGCCTATCCAATGTCCAGGAAACCTACCATTCAGGTACTGTCTTACCTGAGCTGCGAAGTGCGGCTGAGCTCCGTCTTGCTGAAAGGGTAACTCCTCTTCTAAAAGGTTTTTATCTGTCTCCAAAGCTTCGATGATTGAAAGATCAATCACCATTCCGAACAAATCCAGATACACATCGCCAAGTGAGATTTCTAGGAATGAACACAGGACCAATCAAGTAATCTCCCAAAATACCCCTGAATGATAAACATTTTATCAGAATGTCGTTCATTATCCTTGCAGTAGCCCTAGCATAGTCATTGTTCTGGAAATAAATTTTATACATTTCCTTTCTCTCCCCAACTTGTAGACCATTTTGTAATTTTTATTAAGAACTGATAAAACGCACCTCTAATAAATCTGCAATAGAATACTGAAACTAAATTTTTTGAAAACAATAATCTCTTTGCGTATTGCCTACACCTGGCAGTGCAGATTCTGATAAGCATGCAGAGAAAAATGGCAAAAAGCATTCAACAATATTTAATCACTTTATTGTTTGTTTCTGCTTCGTCTTCGAACAAAACATAAACACGGTTTTCTCGATGCATGCAATCTAATGGTGAGAAATTTGAGAATATGTATTAAATTTTTACTAATACTGTTTGTTAACAATTTTCTTTCAATAGAAATTATAGGATCAATTAGAACATCTAAGTTTTATTTAGTTTTATCGGTACCAAAATTCCATAAAAAACACCCTGTAACTTTGTGAATATTCACTTTAACATAAACTGCAGGTTCATACAAATTCGAATCCATGCATACATTTGTACTACAAAACTACACACTTTCAAATTCCTGATGGGGTTGCAACCCTCTCTAGGGGGTTGCTAGTAGAAACAAGTTCGATATTCTGCATGAAGCTTGAAATTGTTATTTTATATCTGAACACCTACCAATATGTTGTCACTGGAATGTTGAGTTTTTTTTTTCGATATTATCTTGAATTTTCTATGGTTTTGCGATTGATATGAAATATGGAACTTTAAACTGTTATTCTATATCAAAATGCTACATTACGTTGCCATGTTCATGAAACCCGTTAATTTGATGTTATTTGTAAGGAATACAAAATTTCGAACGTCTATATTGCCAGATCCCTTAGTTTGATTTTATCCATTAATGAACTGAACAGTGGGAATTTTGATATTCTAGATTATTATGAAAATATCGAGGAAAATATCGGACAAACGGTCATACAGAAATGAGTTCATGTACGAATTCGTCATCGGTGAGTACAGCCACATTGTTTGAGATCATTCCAAGCTTAAAGTTTGCAAATAACATGTCTACAATTTTCAGATTTTTTGCCGGGAATGTTCTCCGTCATGACGTAACGATAGACCGATCTGTTCGGGAACGACCGCTCGAAAATATTTCCCTGCGAGCCAAATCCATCTCATCTCGCTAAAAGGATCACATTCTAATTATTGATTGGCTGTTTTTGCCTTCAGTTGGTGTAAATTCAAATGGCAATCTCAAAAACCTTTCTCGATTGAAAACATCCCAAAAACACAACGAGAATCTGAAAAATATCAATGAACGGCCTTATCTGGAATGCAGGTAATGACGTCAGAGGCACTGGTATATGACGTCAGCAGATCTGAAGTAGGACGATGGCACAACCGAAACTGGGACAGTGACCGGAGCGAGGTCGCTGGCGGGATCGTAGGAAAGAGAACAGTATCAAAACAAAGGAACCGATTCAACAGGATCCGAAGGGATGCACCCACCGATATTTCTGGATCGTAATAAAGACCCTCACGCAGAATATATCTCCATAGAATTCATTATTATGAATTGATACGTCTCGGAATATCTTTTGTTCTGTTTTATTGTAGGGATATATTGTGACGAAAATAGATCTACTCTCATATCTAATGAATGAAAATCTGTGATTGTATACGACGAATGAGTAAAGAGCCAAAACACAAAAGGATATTCAATTCGGTATGTCATTATTCTCAGAAATTTTTTTTTGGTGTCTCAGAAACATCATATTTTATGGAGACCAACGCAAGGCCTTACTCAGAAAAAATGTCGTAGGCTTTCAAGCAGTAGGGGATGTGGTGGTATGGAATACTCTCCTGTAAAGCGGGGGGCCAAGGGGCCCTATCCTAGAGAATTTTCGGAATTCAAATGTCAAGTGACCCATTTTTAGAACGTTTTTACTCTAAATTAACAAGAGTTTAGGGTCTAAAGAGCTATGGTTTATGGAATGTTCGCTAAAAAATAAAACGATTTTCAAGATATATATGTGTAGGATCCAATTATTGTTCCCTGTAAATAATTGCGATGGTCGACCGGATGCTTGGAGACCTATTAGTTTCTTTTAGTGTCGAGGGCATGACAGTTTCAATTGATTTACAGGGAACGAATTGTTATTGTACATATAATGTAAAAAAGATGTGTAATTCTTCGGGGTGTCGAAGAATGTGTCATGTCGGTTGTAAAACTTAAGAGATTTACTGGGGTTGGGAAAGTTCTAGAACAAGACGGTTGTACCAGATGTGTTACATCTGTTTCTCAGGTTCTAGTCCTTCTAGAATATTCGATTTCCAGGAATCCGCGAAGATCTTTGGGGGCGGTACGGCAAAAGCCCTTATTGGACTGGGGGATGGTACCTTCCCCTAAGGGTGTGGTCAAACCGAGAGAAGGGAGGTCTATATTCGAGAGAGGGTAGTTCCAATCGGCAGAGAGCACAGTTCAGATTAAACCGAAGACGGGTACAGACGGTACAGTTCAAATTATGCCGAAGACGGGTACAGTTGAAATTAAGCCGAAGACGGGTCAAGTTCGGTCGGTCAACTTAAGGCGTAAGACGAAAAGACGTTTCGCGGACTAGATTAAGACGAGTCGCGAACAAGTTAAAGACGAGACGACCGAAAACTTGAAGTACGACGAAGACGTGATAAACGAAGACGTTTCGAGTAATCAACAAACGAGTTAAAAGACGAAATTCAGTACCGTAGTGAGAAACTTGTAATTAAGACGTAATTAGGATCTTCTCAATACTGAGTTCGTACTGTATAATTGTGGCTTTGTAAATAGATGAAAATAATTCAAAAGAGTTTAATTATTACAAATTCAACAAAGTCACGGAGAAAAAGACGAAAGGCCAGGTAATCGAATCATACCTCCAGACGATCGATTAACCAAGCCTACATATGTATTGGTTAAGGGGTGTTGGAAAACTACAAAATGTTACTATCTTCTTTATTTCATCAGCCGAAGTTTCGATCCTTGATTGAGAACTTCTTCAGGACTTCTGCAATAAAAACAACATACAAGTCAACATAAAATATAGAAAACAGGAGACATGTTAAAACGCACCGAAATGCGAAGAGCTATCAGATTAAGTTGCACTGAAAGTCATTAAGTACTGGGGGAAAACAACCACAAACAATAGTCGTCTGTATCACAAATAAGTCCATAGGTTAATAATCACCCTAACACTATCAATCTTCTAATTGATTGATTACCTATTCTGCGATGTGGCTAAAAAGTAGAATTGGTTGTGCCGTTTTTGATTAAAAAATTAGGAAATAATTTGTGATTAGAGAGTAACTATAATCCTTAATCATTATTCTTTTACTAATTATTATCAAGGAAATTCACGAATCCATGGATTTTTCATTTCAAAAAGCAGGCCTCCCTATGCCTTTTTCGAATTTACGCTTCACATCCCTCTACTGTTTTTTTCGAATATATGGATTGTGATATATCTAATGGTGGGACATTCGATTGCACATTATATGCGATCTAATACATCAATTCCCAGTTGTTTTCAACTTGTGTATAAATTTTTATTTCCATCCATTTTTATTGCAAGAATTTTAAGGTAAAATTTATTTTCGTCCACAGAATTGGTCATCGAATGACCTTTGATGTGATATATCATAAACAATATTTTTCCAATAAAAAAAGAATTGTTGAGGATTAAGGCCATAAACCCCCAACTCCAAACTGCATGCATTTCTCAAAATTCAAAAATAGAAATAGGCAGGTAGGAGGATATTTCCCAATATTTATTATTTCAAGAATAAGCACCTGACACCAATCACAAGTTGTCAATTTTGTGATAAAAAATAGCTTAACAAATTCTTTTTTCAGTCACACCCTCAAGCAATCGAATATCCTTTCATTTAAAAAAAAAAACACTAGAGGGATGTGAAGCGTAAAGGGTGTGGTGCGTAAATTCCAAAAAGGCATAGGGAGACAGGCTTTGAAATGAAAAATCCATGGATTCATGGATTTCCCTTAATGAAAATTAGTGAAAGAATAACAATTTCTCAATAAAAAACAGCACAACCAATTCTAGTTTTAGTCACATCGCTGAATAGGTAATTAAATCACCTTTCATCTGATGTATTACAATCCATATATTCCCATTTTAAAAAATCAAGTAAGTGGGTGCGGAGCGTAGAGGGTGAGAAATATCAAATACAAAAAAGCAAACGATAAATTGCTTTTGAAATTGAAAATCTACGATTGCGAGTATTTTCCTTGATAATTCTTCGTACAAGAATTATTGACGAGTTGCGTTACTTTCTTGGCACATTTTATAAATAATTCGAAAATATGAATCGAAGCAGCTCGCCTCAATGCCCTTTCAGATAATCCAAGACAAACTTTCTTCATATATGCACTCCTCGAAAGGATCAAATTTAAGTTAAATATCTTGTGAAGGAAAGGATCATTGTGAAAAAAACTTGAAAAAATCAAACTTTAACATCCTGTATCTCGAAAACGAAGCTTTTGCGAACGCATATTTGTAAAACTTTCTTCTTAAAATGATCCGAAAAATCTGTCGTTTTCATTTGTACCTCCAATTTAGGAACACCTTGTATAAAATTTGATACAAAATTCGTTAGCTAATGATGATCTTCCTAATTCGGGAACAGAATTGACGAGTTAGGTACTTCGAATTATTCCATATCAATAACAGAGGTCAAAGAGTTCGTCCTAACGAGAGGGTTAATAATTATTTCATTGAGTTGCCTCTATTCATTCATAATTTTTCGATGGACGTTTCAAACGAGGATATGAAGGCAGAGTCAAATTTTCGATATTGAATATAATTCCTGGAAAATCAAGCATCCAGGGTCGCATACAAGAACTGTACTCCAGAATGTTGACCTATTTAGAGGTTATTGCCCATGATTGTGCTATTCACAGTTCAATGACAGCAAAGTTACGTAAGTATTTCAATCGTGTTTTCTTCCTCAAATTATATCCGGAGAAATTTGATTGTTCCTATCTAATGTGTTGATGAGTAATGAATTACCTACACACACATTTCACTGTTTCAGTAACAGTAACATTATATCTTCGACCTTGAATTCCTGGACGTCTAACATGTTAGATGCTTCCAGAAATCACAGGGTGTTGGAGTGCAGGAGACAAGGTTTACATCCAAAGCACATATCGAACAGCTCAAATCATCTTTAGGCATCTACTACTGACTGAGTGACGAATTATCAATATGGATCATATTAAGAGTCAGATTAATCCCAACAATTATATGAAAAATGTTGAGAACATAAATAACATTAATTACTATCTGATTTATTTGAAAAGATTTAGTGAATTTCTTCATCCGATTTTTTAATCTAACACATTCTAAAACAGTGATAATTTCACTAGGAGTCAATTTTTTTGGAATATTTCCCTCCTGTCAAAAATTCTATGTATATGGAGAACAATTATCGAAAATTACAGCGAAAACATCACTGCCCCAAGTGTTGTTCCTGCTACCAGATCCCTTCTTAGTCTGTGAATAGCTGAAAGAGGCTTTATCTACCACGTCCGGCTTATGTTTCATGTAAATGCCTAGGCATTTCAGTATGCGTTGTTTAATTCTGGAAGATAAATGGTGTTCTAATTTTTGGAGAACGTTGGTGTTAGGTACATTATCGATCTAGTATATTCTCAAGGAGCACTACATTTCGAAAGCTTCCAACCACTTCATCGACGATTGGGTCAGTGATCAGGACTCAACATCGAATAGAACACCTTATAGATGAACCTGCTGTGAATATAAATTCAACGTCAAAAGTTGACCTTCGAAGTCATTTTTTGAGGACCTATAGACGGGTAGTCTCAACCAGTACCATAAGGAGACGATTGCATTCCCCTAATTTAAGGGCAAGAAGACCTTTAAGAGTACCTCGGTTCTCACCTGGACATAGAGCTATTCGTCGCCAATGGGCAGAACACCATCAAGACTGGCTGTTGTCACAAGGCGCAACGTATCTTTTAGGACGAGTCACGATTCGGTTTACAAAATGATAGTTGATGAGAAAAGATTTGAAGAGGTCCGGGTAGATTAGAGCGACTCAATTTTGCCTGGGAAGTTGTACCCTTTCAAGGTGGATTTACGTAAAAAACATCATTGAACCAATCATTGTTTCTCTGCGCAACGAATTTGGGGATAATTTCATTTTTCGGGATGATAATGCCCCACCACACAGCACACGAAGGGTTCAAAACATTCTTCAAGAGAACAATATCCAGAGAATGAACTAGTCAGCAAACTCACCAGGCAATCATCCAATTGAGAACGTATGGGATTACTTAGGGAGAGCAAAATTCAATCGCCAAAACCCACCTTCAACATTTCAGGAATTCAGGAGAATGGAAAGAAAGATATGCCTGAAAATTTCACTAATGACTTGATTCGTGGGATGCCTAGGCGTATTGGGCAGTTTATTGAAAGAAGAGGTGGTAATACGGACTATTGAATTTGGATTCAATTGTGGAATAACTATAATTAATCAAAAATTAATAAGCGATCAATTCAGATTTTTTTCTCATTTTTCCTATTTTCTCTCATCCTGTATAAAGCAAAGAGTAACAAACAAAGATTTTCTACCAAATATATTGAAGATGAGAAAGAGGAAAATATTCATCTCATTTCCAGATTGTTTATTTCTTGAGAAACCTAGTGGGGCAAGACTTCTGACGATGTGTGTATAAAATCGCCCCTATTGAAAAATCTGCACAATCCATCAAATGATTTTCTGTATGAAAATGCCGAGATAAAGTCAATGAAGGAAAGTTTGATGAGCCTAAATAAGTCTTTACTAAGAATTAGGAGATGTAGAATACATGTGTCACAAGAGCCCAGTGACAAACCACCCAAAAAATGTTCAACTAACATTTTGATTTACACACTATTCAGTGCAATAACAGAACCGTGTAAAAAAAAGGTTTTTTCTGTTTTGTTCAGATGGTTATGCAAAGAGATAATAGTATTAGGCAGGAGGACTTCGCTCGAGAACTTTTGATTTTTTCAATGAAAAACTGTTAATATCCTCATTTGTAAGTTCATCGAAGGAGGATTAAGTTTTTGAGTGTTATGAAACCGACGTACCTAACATGTTCATCTTCAGTTGAACCAACAACAATTTTTCTCATTTAATAAACATTCATCGAGCAGTTAGTGGTGAAATGATATTATAGAACTTCGGCTGCCGACCTGTATATCTTTGCAGCAGTTTCGGGATGGCGAGAAATTGGCCAGGTCACTAGGTCAACCTGTGTATGTGCTACATTACTGAATGGTGATGACGTCAAATCTTCAAACGGGGCATTGATCCGAATAGGAATCGTTGTTTTGAAATTCAACGCAGATGAATGAAATGACAATAAGATCAAATCGATGAATGAGTATCTACTTATATTAATTATTATACGAGTATATTCCCGATAGAAGATGAGTTATGTTTATACCTCTTGTTGAGAACTCCCATAATCAAATTATCCCTATTTCTATGGATATTTCAATAATTCATCTTATTGAGCGCTCGTTCCCGTATTGCGCCCTAAATTATTTCCTCCTATGATGTCTGCATTTTTCGAATTTTGAGCCGGGAATAATAAGTCGATGTGTTTCAGCTCACTGATCACGAATCTGTGGTCAAATTCAACAATTACTTCCGTTCGACAGTTAACACCAAAACATTCGAAGGAAAGATACTGAATCTTCGAATCTTTAGGGTAGGTTCAGATCTCTAATGGCGATTCAACAGTATTTTTGGTTGAATCGATCAACTGTAATTCTATTAAATTGGAATAATGAAACACCGGATTTCTCAATTAATATATTGAATTTGGCTGTACAAGTTATGTGTTTACAAGGTAACAGCTACGAGCGTACTGAATATGGTACCCCAATTTCCTGGGGATGTTAAGCGTCGCTTTGGATTTTGCATACCAAAGCGCAATCCAGGTCCCTGATTGGTCCACGTCTTCGTTCCTTGCCCTTAGATGTGACTTCAGGATGACCATATGTAGCGCCAATGTGGCGCCAAGGATGCTCTTGTTCTATTTATAGCCCTCGCTGTACCTGCAGGGGTTGGTTTTTCGACCTAAATGCGTCTTTCTGAATATTCAACTGCCCGTAAAGTTTGCGTGAAATTCAGTTGACGCAACAAACAGAGTTAAAATTCTGCGTATGGATATAATATAGCAATTACAAACTTCGTCCAAATTTTCTTGTCGATTGCATCATCGTACCAAAGAATGTGTATAACAACAATTTCGAGCTTTATAAGGAATTTTATATTTATCGCGTCACCAAAACCATAAAAAATTCAGGCAGAATATCGAAAAGACATTAGCCATTATTGCCGTATCATAGATCTGACTATCTGAGATTTTACTTTGCATGCCTATATCTGAAAAAATCTTTTGAGTGTTCATTTTCGATTTATATTCAATTTCAGAAGGATTTTATGTTATTAAGGATAACTAACCGACAACAGCGATATTTTATATAGGCCCAGGGGCATATACAGAGGCGGGGGGGTTGTTGACAGAGGCGCGCACACCCCCCTTGAACGATGATTGGAAAATGAAAAAAATACATCCATTTTTTCATTTTTATATGAATTTGGTCTAGTTAATTTCTGCATAATGTGTTTATTCATTTTCACAACGATTGAATAATTTTTTCTACAACCCTACAACCCAGCTTTCAACCCTTTTCCCTCACATATTTTGTGTCCCAAAGAGTCACTTTCTATATTGCGCTATTGGAGGCCACTAAAAAGTTATGAAAACATACGCGGTGTTCCCTTTAAAAATCACCCATTTGTTGGGTTTTTTTTTAACACCCTGTATTTTAGAGAATAATCTCCCAAGATGCAGAAATAAAAGTAAAAGAAGGCTGTTCTCCAACGAAATTGCTAAGATGTTTACTTCGGTAGCTATGAAAGCGCAACGTACGATTGCAGGACTTCACCTATACACTGTGTCCGTAAAGTATGGAACAAATTCATTTTTAGCTAAACAAACCATTTTAAGAAATAATCCTGAAACACATAGATTTTTTATTTTAATTTATCGTATTTTAAATTAATAATCTAATATACAGGGTGGATTTCTTTCGAGTAATGACGTCACCGCAATATTTTTTTTTATGGAACACCCCCATTTTGTCTCAATTTTCGGATTACTCTAGCTGAGCTGAATATTTCTGCAAATGAATTTTTTTTCAAATTATTATTGGACATTACAAGTATTGTAATGAATTATTCGTAATTGAAAATTGTATTGTTTTATGGATTTCTCAACATACCCAAAGAAAAATTAGATATATTCGTAAGTAATTGCACAAGTGCATCAAAATTACCGATAATTTTGCATGACAGCGTGTTGTCATAAAAACTGCATGAGTTCATTTTCATTTTTGGAGAAAGAGCCCGACACCGAAGGTGGAGGGCTCTTTCTCCAAAAATGAAAATGACCGAATGCAGTTTTTCAAGGAAAACACGCTGGAATGCGAAATTATCCGGTCATTTTGATGCACGAGTGTAATTCGGGGGAATATTTCCCGAATAAACTGTTACATCACTTGTCAAACTGATGTAGAATGGAATTGCCATAGATTCGAACTGTGTAAGATGCATAGAAACTATGCATCTATGAACAGAACAATTATCGCAGTGCAGTTTCGCTTCCTACAATGCAATTATCGCTGTAATTTTCGATAATTGTTCTCCAGATACATAGAATTTTTGACAGGAGGGAAATATTCAATGAAATAAAAATTTTAGTTATCCAAACATCGAATTTTAGTTAATTCCTGTGTTTTCCGGAAATCACAGACTACTCAGTTAGGAATTGCGGTTTTAACTCATTTAAAGTTCTTCCTCGATTACTCTTGAAGTATTCACTTTAGGTATAAAGTTTGCTTAAGTAACCACCACTATTTTTGTACGTATAATCGACTGAAATAATGAAAAATATAGGTTCTAATTTGAAAATCTTGAGTTTTGAGGAATTTGACTTGTCCAAGTTCATAATCTTCTTATAAACACCCTGTACATTTTTGGTCCAAACCGCAAGTAGTCTTGTAATACTACAGTCCATTCAGGAATTATTGACATCCCGGGTGGCTTTGGAAAATCGAAATTAAGTTGGTACTGGCTCATTCAGTAACATTTTGAATTGCAGATTTCGGGTTGGCATTGGAAATGTCATTGACAGGAGGTTAGATTTCAGTTCGTTTGTGTTATTGGTTTTGATCGAAGAAATTTTGAAACTTAAAAGTTGTATCAATTTCAAACATACATTGATTAGTTTATTTGAGTATTTCTCACAGTACTGTTTGAAAAAAGAAGAAGGCAAGTCATTACAACCTTGATTATTAGTGGAAGAAAACCTGTGCAATACGATTTCACCTTCAAAGAATCATTGAATGATTTGATTGTTACCAAAAGCCGAGCCAAAAGCAACTAATATATCAGCCTGGATGAAATTTGACCAAAAAGCATCTGGATTTCAATCAATCAAAGACAACATTACATAAACTTAATTGGTTACAAGTTCAAAACAGTTAATGAAAGGAAAATTCTTATTGATAAACAGAAAAATATAATAAGTTGAGTACGATTTTATGTTGAATACAGAGAATATTTGCAACATAATGCGAAATTCATTTATCTGGGTTATTTGAAAATGCCAGCATTATTCAACAGTGGACTCTAGAAAGAAAACAAAATGTTTTTCAAGTATATTCAAGGGTAAAAGTAGAAGGAGTACTATTTTGAATGCTGGATATTTGGATTTTTACCTGGATGTTTTGTTTTGACAGTGGTGATCATGAGGATTATATAAATCTATGAAGAGAGAATTATTTTATAATTGGATTGCTAAACAAAGTCTTGGCATTGCATCTATAGTTTATTTATATTCTATATTGAAATTAAGTATTGTTATATCTGTTTTTTGTTCTTCAATGAGTAATCCAAAAATCTAATAAATCCCAATTGATTTATAGAATTTTTACTGAGTATTTAATCGAAAAATATATTCAGAAGAGTAACTTCAAGAATTTCTTCACCGCTTACCCACTTGAAGATAATAATAGAATGCAATAAAATTTTAAAATTCACAAATTAAAAATAATTTCATTCAAAAATGCTTTTAGTTAGTGAGTCAATGCTGTTATGGGTAAAATAATTTATGTAATTCAATAGAAACTAGTATAAAAGCATTTCAATAAAAAACAGAAAACTCGAGTACAAATAGTACCTATATTTTTCATACAAGTTTAATCAATCATTCATGTCATGAACAGCCTCAATAAATAGTGACTTTAGAAAGTAATTTGCACATCAGCTGATAAATTGGTTCCAATTTTGAAAGTTACAGTACAACTGTGATGTCAAAATTTTTCATATACTAAATGGATTCTTTGAATTTTATTACTGTCTTATTATGATATGGCTCTTCCATTCACTAAGCTACACTATTCAAATTTATCAACCAGTTTTTTCTGTTTTCTTCACCAGTTTAGACACCACAGTTGAAATGATCCAGAAGAGTTATTTGATAAGAATTTTGCAAGCAGGTTGGTATCCAGTGTCCATCAGTAATGCAACCATTTTTGAAGAGCCTTTAGTGAAAAGGAATATGCATATTTTAATGATCTTCAATGGGATCTTTCATGGGCGACTGTTAAATGAATAGATATCTCTTCATTGGATTTCCTCGAAATGAGATAGCATTTCACTATATTTCTACGTTATATAATCTGAATTTCAATTTATGAAATCATGACTGTATGCGTCCCTTCGTAATAATCGTAATTTCGAAAATTCAGGATCTTTTGGATACAAAAATGATGAAAATAATTCAAACTGGTTATTTATTTGATCTATGATGAACCATAGCCATTTTTAGTGATATTTTTGTAACCAGAAATAAAGCCGCGACTAGACGTTCATGGCCTACTTCGATGTCAATAATTCCTGAATGGACTGTACGTATTTGCAGAATCGAAAATGGAAAAGGTTTTTTCGAAAAAAAAATGTATCTGCAGAAATAATCAAAAATATGTGTTTCCGACGCCACCATTTTATTCATGAAAATCCCATTAACTCATGAACCGTTGAGTTTTTACCCAAGGTATGGCATATTGTTGAAAATGTCATCAAAAAAGTTATCTTATGGTGCAATAATAAACTGTGTGTGCCATTCGAAATAAGGAAGAAGTAGTCTGTTTCCGGTATAACCATTGGCATTGTCTCAAACCCCAACATACAAATTTTCAGCTTAAAATTATGATTCGTTTTCCATAAACGTCTAATAGGCCAAAGCGGTGAATAACTCTGTATAGTTATATGGCTTAAAAAATTCTAATTGACGTATGTATGAACTGGCGCTCAGAAGCTTTTAACTTCACGTCAGTGCTTTCTCCATAAAATGTTTTCCAATTAGACTCATATATCGAAATTATTCGACAATAATGCGTAGTATAAAATTACCATTTATTCATTCAATAAATAATAAGATGAGAATAGAAAAAGTTTCTTCACGAGACAGCCTCAGGACTGATCCCCAATTTTTTTGCTTTACCGGATATTCCGCATTTTGCTGAGTATCCCGAAGCGACGAATAGAAACATGACGCACTGGCATCGTGCAAATCACGTTAAGTTTCACGTGTTCTGGAAGAGGTGGGTAGATTCGAATAACTTTCAACAAACGGTTTGCTAATTAGATTCTACGAGAGAAGGAAAGGAAATTAATTGCGGGATCACGTTATTGAATGGCACCGTTTCCGAATAAAAGACGCCGTCGATATTATGGCAGCTGATCGTCAGATCAAAACGGGACAACAGTTACGAGAAATCGAATCACGTTTGGGGTATGATACGAGAGCATCATCAGAGGAAAGATTTGCACAATTCATAATATTTTTTTCTCTATTTCAGTATCGTAATGAGTTCATTACAGTTCTAAAAACAGTGCTGTAATGAACTCATTACAGCATCGTTTTCAGATATATTTTTCGTTTTGTGGTTGTCTATACTGAGTACTGACTTCTATCAAATTTCAACAAACGTCAAGAATTGTCAATTTGATATAATTTGGATATAGTGAAATGATTTGCAACATTATTCGCAATTTCTCTCAATTCTGGTGATGTTAAATCGATTTCGTCAGACATAATTCACGAATTGAATGCGTAATTTTGAATAATTTCAAAATTCGAAATGTACGATTCATATTCAAATTCCGTATCTGTCAATTTTCGTAACAGTCACACCAACTGCCAATATACAATACAAAAGTCACTAGGATATAAAATCCGAATTTTTCATTGAATTTCTTCAATATTTCACAAAACTTGACTGAAATAGAGAAAATATCGTCTAATACTCGTTGCAGAAGGCAATTCCAACACTCTTGCGTTCGAAAACTCGCTCCTTCGTCGCTCGTTTTAGAATTTCGCATTCGTCTTGGAATAAGAGCCCATTCTGCAACTTGTTTTGGAATATACTATTCTTTATTTCAGTATCGTAATGAGTTCATCACAGTTCTAAAAACAGTGCTGTAATGAACTCATTACAGTATTGTTTTCAGTTATATTTTTCGTTTTGTGGTTGTCTACACAGACGTCAGATTTCCAATCCTATCAAAATTCAACACACGTCAATTATTGTCAATATAATATAATTTGGATTTAGTGAAATGATTTGCGTCATTATTCGCAATTTCTCTTAATTCTGTTGGTGTTTAATCGATTTCGTCAGACATAATTCACGAATTTAATGCATAATTATATATTATTGCAAAATTCAAAACATACGATTCGAATTGAAATTCCGTAATCTGTCAGTTTTCGTGACAGTCAACCAACTGCCAAGATACAATACAAATGTCAGTAGGATGTATGATCTGAATTTTTTATCGAATTTCGACAATATTTCACAAAACTAGACTGAAATAGAGATAATATCCTCTAATACTCGTTGCAGGAGGCAATTCCAACACTCATGCGTTCCAAAACTCGCTCCTTCGTCGCTCGTTTTCGAATTTCGCATTCGTGTTGGAATAGGAGCCCATTCTGCAACCTGTTTTAAGACTTTTGTTACAGATGGTTTTTCAATTATTTGTTAGCCCACTATTTCAAGAGCAGTTATTTATGACATGATATTTTGAATAAGACTTTGAATTGGAATGAAACCGAAATTTCCTCTTCGTCGTATTTTAATGATAATAATAATATAATAATATATATTTATCCTTCAAAACCATATTTACATGTATGAATACAAAAAAATATAAAAAAGGTATATGATATGTCCAAAATAATTATATACAATCAAGTAGCATCTGAGAAGTATTCCTGAAGAGAGTAGAAACACTTAGACAATAAAAAATTTTCAACTAATCAATTGAACTCACGTATATTTTCAATTCTTTTCAATTCTAAGGGGAGTGCATTATAAATTTCGATTCCCATTTATCTTGGTGATTTTTCGAATCTTGATAAGTTATGATTTGGAATTACCAAATCGTGCAATTGTCGTGTAAAATATCCATGATTAAAATTCAAAGGCAGGAATGTATTGATCTTCTTTTTAACGTGGTTTACAATTTCAAAAATATATACACAGACCAAGGGTAATATCCTCAGTTTTTCAAAGAGTAGTCTGCAAGAGGTTCTATATGAGATAGCCCACAAATTGACCTTACTGCACTCTTTTGGAGTTTGAAAACTCTTTCAGTAGATGAGGAACAACCCCAAAGCATAATTCCATATTTTATCCTAGATAAAAAATGGCTGAAATAATACGAGAGACATATTTCCCTATTGGTGATATCCCTGAGTCTATACAGAGCAAAGCATACAGATGATAAAATGGAACAGAGTCTGGTAACATGATCTTGCCAATTCAAATTTGAATCAATGATTACTCCCAAAAATCTAACGGAATGAACTTGTTCTATTGAACTCTTTCCAACTCTTAGTAAGAGGCTTTTATTTCTGTGGTCTTCAGTATTTTTCAAAGAGTACCTCATAAACAATGTCTTTTCCGTATTCAGAAACAATTTGTTATCAACAAACCATTCAGAAAATCGTGTCATGTTATTACAGGCACTCAACAATGCATTCTGCACTGATCCTCCCGAACACAGTAGTGTATTATCATCAGCAAACATTATCAGCTTAGATGGATCATCAGCAGCATCAGAAAGATCGTTCACAAATATCAGGAATAGACGAAGTCATGTTATCATGACGAAATAATTGTTGTGAAAATAAATATATAAAGCGGAAATAAGTTATTTTACTTTTTAATCATCAAGATGAATTTCCGACAAGTAAAGACTGAGACAATCAAACTCAGGAATAGAAATGGCTCCAATATGGAACCCAATATGGAATGTTAGGACTTTGTCCTGTGTTTACATCAATGGTTTCCCAGCTGCAGATGGGATGATGAAGACCATCTTTCAGACCATCTCACGTAGTCTGTATGTAGGTAATTGGTCTATTCTCTTTTGCAAGCCGTGCCAACCGATCATTTGACATTCTATTTACGTGATCTCTCCATACCCTTCGCAGTAGACAGGGCTGCCGCCAGATATTTTGGCGCCCAAGCAAAATAAAATTTCGCCCCCTGCTTTGTAGTCCAGTCAATTTATTCTCACAAGGGCCCCTAACGGGAAAGTTTTGAGGTAGATTTGATTTTTTAGATTTTTGATGTGTTTTGGGTTGCTGAATCCGAATCTGTTGTTTGATACCAAAATGTCTCGACTAAACATTGAAAAAAATGCAAAGAAAGGTAATAAATTTCATTTTTTGGTGGATTTATGCATATAACTCGGAAAATATTAGTTTTTCATGAATGACCTTCCCATGTAAAAACAAAGTTATTTAATCTTCCCTATAAATTTATCGTATTAAGTTTTTTGTCTGATAAAACGTTTTGGCTCAACCGATAGTTGAAAATTGGCGTATTTTATCTGTCTCTGGAAAAACCCACTCTGGGTAAATTTCGATTTCTTAGATCCTATATGTTTTTTGAGATGCAAAATGCGAATTTGAGGTTTGCCACCAAAATTTCTTGACAGAACAAGAAAAAAATGTAAAAATTTGAGGTTTTTGGCATATAACTCAGGAAATATCACCTTCCTATAAAAAATTCGAATTTGAGTACCTACTCTATTGTATGTATGTATAAATACTAGGATGGTATCATTTCCTCAATATATTCTTTAAAATCAATATAAAGAAAAAACTTAATTTAAAAAAGTGATTTTGTAAATACTTTTTCCTAGACTGATGATGGCTTTATATACAGTGCGCGTCAAAATTATGGAACAAATTCATTTTCTCAAAAGAAAAATATTTGGTGACAAAATTCTGAAACAGGTCTATTTTTGTTTCACTTTTACCACATTTTTATGCATTTTTGAATGATTTTTATTACACCCTGTGCCATCCCCATCAACCCTCTGAATTTTTTGAATAGGGAAATTGGGTCATGTGGTACTTTTTTGGCAAGGTCTTTGTATCTTCTTTACAGAAATTTTCAAGAAAAAAATTTTTTTTTTAAATTAGTTAGTTCAAAGAGGTTTTCAGTATGTGCACTTTGTCATGTCTCATTTACTTTGAGATTATGGTACCTAATGAAATTTGTCACCGAATGAAAGTCGACCATTACAGTTTTGTTCATGAACAACTTTCAACCCCTACGAACCCTTTAATGGACAAAAAGAGTTCGCGGACGAAAAGTGTATGCGGACGAAAAATACCTACTTGCTTTCAATAAGAGACGATTTTTCAATCGGAAATTAGGACGTAAAATGTCACTTTTCTTTGAGGTCGACGAAAAATTTTTTGCTTCAAGCCCAAAAATTATTCGCCTCGGCCCTGCCACATCATCTTTTTAGTTAAATGTTCAAGGTGAAAAAAATGCAGATGGCTCTGATATTATAATTTATTAAGAATATTTTAAAAAATGTTTATCCACAAATACTATTGTTAATATAATGAATTCAAAAGAGTATAAGGACAGTGAATGTTTACTTTGAAAAATGACTTAGAAATGTTATTATATCTTAGATAACAACAAAATGTACAAATAACCTGAGCAGTTTTTCGGATCCGAGTAATTGAATTTGCTGTTTAGTTTTATTGAGTATTATTTACCACCATACCGTATAAGTTTATTTTTTGTTCGAAGGCCGTACTGATATATTTTTGAATCTACCTCTTTTTTTGGTCATGTCTACCGCTTTCCCCATCTCAACCTATCACCAGTGACTGTAGACCAAACATGCTGTAGACAATATGAAACCAAAGACTAATCTTTGATGTAACCTCAATTTCAAAGTTCAACCTTCCATAGAACAAGTATGTATAGAACTTAGATTATTTACACCAAGATAGAGCATAGTGAGAGAGAAAACGTGGCCGAAATAAGATAGCAATATGTTTATTATTTTCGTCAAAATCAAAACACATTCCCGCAGCTCCCTATTGGTGGCTTTCTACCACGTGACCTGGACGTGCGAATGAATTTCATTATGGCCGCCTTCTTTGACAGCTGATGCTTAGGTGCAACAAGTTCAAACTCATCGTTTTGAGTTAACCAAGTGATTTTTGTAGTGAAAACGAGGTTGGACAATAATTATTTGCTGTATTAAGCTGAAAAATGGTTAATTCCTGTGTGATATGTAAAAAAAGCACCAGTAAAGACTGCGGGCGATCCATACATCGGTAAGTAAACACAACAAATAATAATTTACCATAGGCGTAGCTAGGAATACCTAGCTCTCAATATAAGCATATTGTAAACTTATTTTAAAATTTGATTTGGATAATATGAACATCTAAATATAATATTTCTAATTTCAGTTCCAGTAGCACATCTCCAGATGAAAGGCCTGTGACTCCAGAACCATTAGATACTAATAAGCTAGGTAGTGTCAGGGAATCCTCAAAACTGAGTAATTCTGAACTATCCAGAACTTTAACAGCTAGTGATTTGTCTGCTACACTGACTACTTCAGATTTATCTGCTACATTGACTGCTTCAGATTTATCTGATACATTAACCGCTTCAGATTTATCTGCTTTTTTGACCGATACAGAATCCTCTGGTGCTTTGACAGTTTCAGAATTGTCCGGTACTATGACAGCTTCAGAATCGTCAAGCAACTTGGTATCCTCGGAAGTATTAACAGTAGCACATCCAACTACGTAAGTTTTACTTAATTTTATATTTATAATATTGCAAAATATATTCTGGTTCATTATATAAAACCTTCTTATTTCAGTTCTGAAGCTAAAAGTTCTGTACCAAGACCAAGAAAAAGAAAATGTTTTGTTGGTGATGTAAGGGATGAAGATTTCAGGACACCAAAACAAGGAAAATTTGCCTTCTCCCTTGCTAAACGAAAAATTGCAGAACAGAAAAAGAAACTGAAAGCATTGAGGATGAAGAACAGAAGACTGCAACAGAAAATTTCAGATATTTCAGGACTACTGAATAATTTGAGGGAAATGAACCTTATATCCGATAATGCTCAAGATTATATAGAGGTAAGTAAGATTCAGCTTTGCATATATTTGTGGAATGTAATTATTTTCAATATTTCAGGCATCGTTACCAGGTCCTAGTAGAGATATGGTAAATAGACTCATAAGGGGATCAAAAAATCAGAAATTTACACCTTCTCTACGAGAAAAACGTATGGCAATTTATTCAAGGCATCCAAATTTGTCATTAAGATATGCACACAAGCAGAAAAAACAATAAGATATATGATTTCTAACAACCCTAATATTTTGAGTACAAAGTCTGAAAATTTAATCAATAAGTTGATTCATAATTGTATTGTCTGTTTACCAGATGATGTTTTGAATGCATTTGGCAATCATGTATTTGATGAAGGGTTTCTAGAAAGTCATGAATTGCCTTTGATAAAACTGATATTGAAAAGATATTTCACTATAAGAATTCACCACGAGACAAGAAAAATGAGCGATCAAGTGGTGAATCGAGTAAGAAGCATGCTCACACATCTGATTTTGTATCAGAATCAATAAGTTTTTTTTTTATCTTTACAATTGTTAGTTTTAAGTTTTAGGGTGATCAGGGTGTATAAAACACTCTTTTTTGATTGTGTACTTTTCGATCCTGTTTGGATTCAATTACCAAGGACTATAGCAGTAGTAGATATGGATTCTTAGTTATTTTATTATAAACATTTCTGAAGAATCGATTATCAGTATATTTTAGTTACCTATCGTATTTCTTCAAATCATTATTGTAAAAATCATTTATTTTATGTTACATGTTATTTTTTATGGAAGTTATTAATACATCCTTGCTTGATAATCAATCCTGATTATGCAGGCTTTCAAGTTTCAATTGCTATTCCACTATAAATACTGATTCTCCGTCCATTCCATTGCAAAACTCACAAAATTCCAATCATCTATCTTATATAGTGGAACAAAACTATACATTCATAATATCATTTGCTCTCAAAGGTGCAGGTAATGGATGGACAAGGTTTCAGTAAGTAAGTAAGGCCTATTACAGCATTAATGAGAACTGATATGATTATACTTCACACTTGATGTAAAACTGACCTATCTAATACATTTTCATGTCGAACTGGATCAATAAATTTATTGTTATTTTTGTTATTCAATTTAACATAGTATTCAGGTGTAATACCCTTAAATTTCAAACCTTTGCAGTCAAATGAGCTCCATTTGTAATAACATGGTGGTCCCCAATAAAAATCTGGACTCACCTCAGAACAAGATATCAAGCTGTGTTAAAATCCAAATTTAGATACAGCATCATCTTGTATGGTAATAACCTACCATGCAGCCTTATTGAAAAGTGACCTGAATAGATGTATTCGATATAATAGGATTGTTAATAAAATCATTGATAATGATATAACATTCAATTGTATAGGTATTTGTAATTATTAAAACCAGAACAACAATATTTGAATATCATATTTGCTATTTCAAATCTCTTTTCATATTGAATATTTTTTCGAATCGAAAATATGCCTGCACTATAAAAATTCTGCGTATAACAATGATTTAGAATAAGATGAAAACATCGGGAAGGTTAACAAAATTCATAAAAATAATGACATTAATTATGCATCCAATGAAATAATAATTAAAGATTCGATAACCTTTGAAGGATTTATTTCTATTCTTAACAAATTTTTAGATCCACGCCACTGACTTCTATTTACGACAACACACTTTGTTTGTAAACAAACAGTGTTTATTATGGGAACAAAACATTCAGTTCATCTAGTAAGGGATTGCTCCATCTTGGTGTAAATAATCTAAGGTATAGAATGGAAACTCTCATGATAAAATTAACACTGCTTTCAGCGACCTCTTGCGGTTGTTTGTGAAATTATAAAATGAGCGCGCGAAAATTTGAAATGCTTTGTATTGAAAATATTTCAATTCAATTCAAGATTTTGAATGTGAAAATAAACAACGTACGAAAATAAGGTAATAAGCATTTCTTTTTGAATGAGCTATATTACCATTATATTCCTGTACGAGTTCTTTCACATCCAATATATTTGACAAGAATAGAGGCTTAAGTTCAGAGAAAACACAAATTCATATAAAAAAATCATCTATTTAAAATTTTACATTTTTTTAAATATTTCTAGTATGCCAAATTTTTAATGTGTCCTTCACAATTGCATATTCAGGCTATCAAACAGCTTATCCATAAAAATCATCAGCTCTGCAGTGCCCACAGCCTCTAGTGTCAATTAATTGTTGTCCTCGATATCTGTAGGAAGCAAAACATTCATAAGTACTTATATTTTCATCAAATTTATTGCAATAAATAGTTCTTAATTGACTCAATCAGAATTGAAAACTTTAATATACCATTTGTTTAAAATGTTGGAACTCACAACTACTTCCAAAAGTGTGCCCGATTAAAAGCTGTTGGAGAAACATAATTCATCAGTCTACTGAAATTTGCTGATGAATTAAGTTTCTCTACATTTTTTAGCCGCTCTTTGTATGATGAAACTTTTTTTGGATAATTCTCAGTTTTCTACTCTGATCAATCAGACATTTTGATAGATAACGTTCATTTTCAGTTAACCTTTTTCTATATATTATTGAAGTTTTCTGAGGGTGCTTAAAATTCTTCAAAGTCTCTGTTGATACTTCCCTCTCAACATCACTTTGGAGATGTATTCCTTCAGTGTCATGAACTTCTCCATCTTCCCCTTGATTTGAAGATCCTGTGAAATATAAATAGAAAAGTAAATAATAATTTTCTTGCCAATCATATATATTTATATATACATATGCAAAACTACTATTGAGGGTAAGTTTTTAAACAAAGATAATATTTATGGACAGCTGAAACATTCGTCTACGGTTAGCACTTCTCCTTGAGGACTATACTTAATCGCTTATCGTTTAACTTTTACACAGAAGAAAATATAACAAAATTTAACTCACCAGGAAGAAATAATTCAGGGATAGCAGTTGTCAAATTCCTTTAAGGCTATCTAATTTCACTTCTTACAAATTTGTTGAGGAGTTTTAGAGTTGAGCAATGGATAACTAACTTTTTCGAGCCAAAGTTTGAAAATTGTTGGCTGCTTCTCTTCATTCGAAAACGATGACGTTTACTATACATCTCCACAGTTAGGAACACAATATTTGTTGGATTTCAAAGTTGACTGCGACATAATAAATCTCTTACCAAAAATAAGGTTCGACGGATCAACTGAAAATTTTTGAGGTTAAGTAAATAATTCTCGAGGTAAACAGAAAATCAGCGATGCGAGCGGTCTCTGGAAGGTGTTGGTGGAACTAAATTACTGTTTCAGAGTTTAGTACCTCAGTTTCTCCTCTATATATACTTACTCTATGTCATTTATTTGAATTTCACATTTATTTTGTATGTTATGAATTCAATGGAATGATGAAACTCTGGTTTTTTAAAAACCCCATTCGACATTACTCCTCAAAAACTACTCAGTAATAAATAAATATTATTGGAAAATTATTTGTATAATAAATCATTATTTTGTAGAAAATGGAGAAGCGTTGTCGGCTTGGAGGTACATGCACAAATTATTTCAAAATCTAAACTGTTTTCTCCGTCTTCTTCTGCCTTTTCATCACCTGTTAATAGTAATGTTTCTTTTTTGGATGCATCGTTACCAGGAACTCTTCCTGTATTAAATAAGCGTTGTGTTGAAGCTGGTGTTATGACTGCATTAGCATTGAATTGTGATGTTAATTTAGTTTCTATGTTCGATAGAAAACATTACTTTTATGGAGATATGCCAGTACGTAATTATGGAAAAAATTCTGTAAAATGAAATTTTTTAAGGGTAGAGTTTGAATTGTCTCATTATCTCCACTTATTGACAATGATTGTGTAACTTCAGTGTTTTTCAGGCTGGTTATCAAATTACTCAGCAAAGAAGCCCTCTAGCGCAATATGGAAATCTTCATTTTTTTGTGTACACACCTGGAGTTCACAAGTCTCCTTATAGTAAAGAAGTTAGAATCAAACAATTGCAATTAGAGCAAGACAGTGGTAAAAGTTTGCATGATTCTGATCGTAGCTTGATAGATTTGAATCGTGCAGGTATGGGATTGATGGAATTAGTTTTTGAACCTGATCTGACTGATGGAGAAGAAGCTGCTGCCCTAGTGAAAGAATTGATAGCAATACTGAAAAGAATTGGAACTTGTTCCTGTAAAATGGAAGGTAATACTCTCAAAAATCATTCACATGAATTGAAATATCTTTCATTGAAATGGAATCTATAATTTTAATACTATAGAGAAAAATTATTTGAAGTATTTCGATAATTTATATTTCCCCTTATAAGCCAAAAATATGTATTCTCTCTCTATTATATGTATAAACATGCTTCATTAGGAAAATATTATTTCAGAGGGTGCCTTGAGAGTTGATGCTAATGTTTCTATACATAGAGAAAAGGAACCTCTAGGTGTAAGAACAGAAATAAAAAATATTGGTTCTGTAAGGGGAGTAGCATCTGCAATTAAATATGAAATCAATAGACAAATTGAAATGAAAGAGAGAGGATATGATATAATTAATGAAACTAGATCATGGGATGCTATCAGTAAATCAACACTACCTTTACGTGACAAAGAAGAAAAACAGGTAGTTAAATGGATTTGTTTATAAAACTGATCAATTAATTGAATATAGAGGGTTGACTCTTGTAATGAATGATTGTAACTTCATAGTTTGGAAACAGAAAGTTAAATGATGATAATATGTAATTTATGATTCTCAATTTTAAAATTTGACTAGAAGTATTTATATAGCCACAAAGCACCATGACCACTTTATCTTTGGTTTATATCTATACTATAATCTGTTCATGTTAGCAGTGCCATGGTGTCATAAAAATGTTTCCAGCAACGATGCCAAACTGTGGATTTTCCCCTAATTTTACCATAAAATCAACATCAGCAATTGGGTGGTCATCTTTATCTTGCAGGATTATCGTTACATGCCAGAGCCTAACCTACCTCCACTATATCTTTCTTTTGGAAACTTGATTCCCGGGCTTGTAAATGTGAAATCATTGAAAGAAATACAACCTGAATTACCAGCCCAAATCAGGATTAGATTGAGCAAAGAGCTAGGATTGACTGAAAATCAAGCATTACTTTTAGTGGTGAGAAAATCATATTTTGTTGAAAAAAACAACATTGATGCAGTGAATACATAAAGATTCCCCAAATCATTTTTGGATCAATGCATGCTCAATATGATTAGAGAATAATAATTGAGAATTCAACTAGATGTAGTTTATATTTCTGAGTCCAACTCAAAATTTTTTTTTTTAGAATTTAACATTGTCTTACTCATAGAGAAAATTATTACTGAGTGGGACAAAATTTAGTGTTGGTTGTCTTGTAAATCTTTGAATCTGTATATTGGCTAACGACTAGGATTGATTATTATGTGTTTCTCCGGTAAATCATCAGATTTAGTACAAAAAATTTGGAAAAATTAAAACCAATAAAAATAAATTAAAAACAATATTTAAAAAACAAACCACTAACAGAATCTAAGATTAACTTTCAAGTGAGCTTACATACATGAAAAAATTGAGGTATTTGTGTAGATGTGTACAAATTTAGTGGCTAACCCTGGTTGCCTATGCTATTCCCAGTTGACCTCAATAAATGAGTATATTTAATTGATTCTGATTGTAGTAGATTTTGAAGAAATCTTATAGTTATTTATAATAATTCGATATTTTTTTCAGAATGATGATGTTCTATTGGAATTATTTGAAGAAACTCTGAAGATTAAATCTCTCAAACCTACATTGTTAGCTAATATTATTATATATGAATTCTCCAAAATTATTACTGATTTTGACAAAAAACCTCAGGAAATGTGAGTATAAATTCCTTCTTATCTACTTTGGTGCACTGCAGGGGGCCATCTCCCCCTGCACTATACCAAAAAAACAAACAAATCTTGTTTTATACATTATATGGAATCCAGAACTACACTTATTTTGGTTCTTATGGTTTGAAATAACAATACATGGATTTTTTAAATCTGACAACAAAAATTATCAAATGATTTAAAAGATGTGTGCTGAAATTTTGAAACATAGTGGATCAAGATATCAAGGTTAATTGACAATATATTTGTTGTTGTTTGAAAAATGGATACAATCGTGTTTCATATATTGATAAAATACTGTTTTTTTTATGGAAAAATGCTGTGCAAGCAAAGCACTGACTTGAAGTGTACTGAATTCAAACGCAGTCAAAGAACTATCGACGTTGCTGAAAGCTCTGGTCGGCGGAATTAGGCAATTTCAGAAATCATCAAGAGAGTCCACGAAATAGTTTTGTGTGATCTCAAATTGAGACTTTCGTGAGACAGCTATAAAGATATCAGAAGACAATGTATATTCCCTATTTAGCGTGAACATTTATCCATGAGAAAACTTTGCATGAAATGGGTGCCAAGCTTATTTGCCACTGATCAAAAGCAACAACTCATCGTTATTTCCAAATGCTTGACAAAGGTAAAACGTCCTCAAATATAAAAAAAAAAAAATTCTTTCACAAATCGATTGAAACCATGGTACTGTCATTTTGCTGACCTCAAAAGAATGCTCTAGAAAAGGAATTCGGCTCTGATGAAGAAATGATTGTCGAGGTTACAGCCTATTTCGAAAGCAAAGATGAATCTTTCTACAGAAAAAGTATTAAATAATTACATGTATCACAATTGAATTGGACGAATAAAGTCAAAATTTCAAGAAAAAATGTGTTTAAGCTTGGGACTTATTGTGTTCTAAATCTGAAATCTTTTTGATTTATTATTCTCAATTATAAAGCATTCGTGAATCATTTGAGGAAAAAAATTATTGGAGCTATTTGTAGAAATATTCAGGAGCTTTGGAACGCTCATTAAATCATACACATAGAAACCATGGAATTGCTGTAATATGTTATATGAGATGTGATTTATGATGATATTATTATTTTATCCATATGAAATCAACATTTGTGATCAAATTCGAAATAAAAAGAGCTATATTCTGTAACAGTTGTAGAGAAACATTTTTCCCAAATATTTTCAGAGTTATTTTTAACACTACTAACAAATAAAGATTTACTAACGAATAATTATAAGGCATTATTTTCAATTCTATGAATTATTCATTTTCAGGACTCATTGGATAATGTTTTTAGCTGATTCGGTACATTTACTGGATACAAGGCAAATTAGTAGAAATACTGTTCGTTATTTATTCGAAGTTTTATCCAAAGGATGTAATAAGGATGCTTTACAGGTACATCATAAACAATTGAAACTTATCCCATTTATATATTGAATACTTTCAGATTGTACATGAACAAAATTTATTTCAAATAACTGATCTAGAAGAACTTCGGAAATTGTGTGAAGAAGTTATAAAAGAAAATGAAACACTTGTCAATACATACAAGGCAGGAAAGAAAAAAGTCTTCAAAGCATTAATGGGAAAAATAGCATTGAAAACACAAGATAGAGCTGATATGGCTAAATGTGATGAAATAATGAAAAACTTACTGAATAAATTATAATAAGAATGGAACTCTATTAACCTAACCTGAACAAATTACTGTTTAGTGAGAGTTCAAACCTTAAAAATTGAACAATTTGTAACTGATCAATAGCCAATAGATAACATTCATAACCTTGAATTTATGGCAAGATAGCAAGGAATAGTAAGCAAAACAACTAAATAAGTTCGTTTCATTCAATTTCAATGTCATGTTTTTGTACTATTTCATAGTTAATGAATTTTTGTTACTTCTTATATTGGTTTACAGTGAAATTTTCCCAAGATAAAATTTAGCATTTGAGTTAAATTCTGAATAATATTTTTTTTTATGAATTTACAAAATACAGAAAATCTTTTAAATGATGATCAAAAATATCATAAATTTACTCTAAAGCCAAAAATGTAGCTGCAAATGCAGTCTTGATTCAATATTGTTCTACCAAATTGATTGTCACCATTTATTGAATATTTACATTGGTTGTGACGTCATTAGAATTATGTTATATAAACTGTTATTGTTGGAGTACAATATTCATTGCTTCATGGTCTATACTTATAAATTCTTTTGAAATATTGACTTAGTGGTATTGAACCAAATGCTAAATTTTATCTTGAAGTAATTTCAATGTAACTCGATATAAATTTCACAAAAGCTTCATTAAACTTAATAATAATCCTAAAATATTGAAATATACCTCGGCATTTTTTCTTTGGGAAAATTCAACATAACAAGGTGCAGACTTGTTTCAATAAAACAACATCAATCTGGTTGCTTTAATTAATTCATTATCATCAAGAAATAGTAAATTATAATAATAATCAGTTAAAAGTTATTTTCAGTAAAAAAAATTAATAGAATCTATTGTTACTGAAGTTATAAGTGGAAAAAAATCACTCATGACTTATAAGAATTCTATCTCCATCTTGCATTGAATAAAAACTTATTTCTCTTTGTTCTTCCAAGTTGATTTGCAAATTAGACTCCTCCCCTCTCATATGAATCAAGTTTGGTCTGTAATTCAACTTGAATGCCTTTTGTGCTAGCATAACTAACTTTTGGACTAAAATGGTCTTAGGTAATTTCTTTATAACTATCTGTCCGTTATATTCGAATTTCAATTCAATGAGAGTATTTGTTATCGATTGGGATTTGACAACCAGCTCTCCTTCCACAGGTTCTCCATACACTAAAAAAGAAAATGATGACTTTTAGTTTTTCCTAACTCCTAAGCCTCTTAAAGACCTCTACAAAGCTCAGGTCTTGAAGGGGCTTAGGAAAGTCACGCCAAAAAACATCAGACAAAAAGAATGCACATTTTTTTACTTTACTGATCCAAACCCAAAAACAGCATCGTCCAGATTTTGAGTTATGATCAGAATTTGGAAAATTTAGTATTGATCTAGAAGCATTTTTTGATAAGTAATTGAAAGGTATCGCCTGTCTGTGTTTGCAAATCCTGAGAACTAACAATTCTTATCAATACAAAACCTAATTAAATATGGATATTCAATTTGAGGCGTGTACGTTGAGCAAGCTCAAACATTAAATTCCTGGGATTGTAATATATCTAATATACAGTTTGTAGCTGGTTCTAAAGGCATTTCAGCTTTTTCGTATTCACTGTGCACCCTACTCATGCTTGAACATGGAAATCCCAAGACCTCAATATCTCACATTCTACTAGTCCGATTTTGATGACATTTGGAAAATATATTCGTGTTGAGACATAAAAGGTTAAAAAGAATGACTGTTTATGGCAGATAGATAATATAACTCACTGTAGAGTGCTGACTTCTTAGGGGAGAAGGACATGAAGGCGGTCATATCATGGATTTCTGAACTTAAAAGTAATCAATGGTAATTGAGACATAGAAAATTGATCGGTCATTTGCCAGTTGTATTGGAATACTAATCATACTCGAAAGTGATTCCTCGCATATCCCTTTGTAAAACATACTTTCAATATAATTGAATTGTGAAACGTATAGTCAAGTGTTTTATTTATTTTCTTTTACTAGTCATACATTGAACCGGAAAGCGGGAAAAAGAAAAACAGCTTCTCTTATCATCTTGCGGAGTCATAGATTAGTTTAGTCGTAATTTACAGGGAAAAAATCTTATAGAGAGGACCTAATAGTGCGAAAATTCCTCTACAGAAATTTGCTCAACAAGAAGAAGAATGAGTTGATTAATGAATGAATGAATAACTTGAACTTACTATTGATGAGTTCTAGAAATCTATTATGTAATTTCAGGAATGATTCTCTGACTTTAGTATTCTTCACTCTCAACCATTCTAAACCATATATTTTCATATAGTCATATTCAGCTTCCTTTCTCATGTAAGATTTCAATTCTGTACCATTCAAAACCTAGAAAATTATTGTATTTGAAGCAATTCATGCTGATTGAAGTGAATGGAATCATATAATAAGTGCAGCATTTAAAAGAATATATGCACAATAACTAGAAAATTAAACAATTTTCAACAAATCCGTGTTTTCACCTCCTCAAGAAAATATGTTTCAGTTAAATATACAGGGTTAGGACTATGAAATCAGGCGGCCAATTTGGACCAAGCCAACTTTTCGTCTATAAATTTCGATTTCCATATCCAATGAGATATTAGATCATTGATGTGATCAGATTGAAATTTTTCACAGAGCTTGCAATTGTTATTTCATACGACCACTCGAAATCTATACTCCATTAGTTTTATGGTCACCAAAAATATTTGGTAATTTCTTTTCGATATTCGAAATTGTTATAGTTACATATAAATGCAAAGTTGCATTTTTTATCAAATCTCCAAATTTGCAATTAACGTGAAAACAAAATTTCGAATGGACATATTTACTGGACTTTAGTAGGATTTTGTACATTATCAAACTTAACCTACCCTGACTGAATATTTAAAATTTTCGTGTAGAAACAAAAATCTTGAGGAAAATTACAGGGTGATAGAGAAATGTAGACAGACCAGTCAATCAGAGAAAGGTGTTATATACAGAATGTTGACAAGGAAGAGAATAGGGATATATTGATAAAATGAGATCTAATAGAATTGTATAATCTGCAAAGACCACCGAAAAGATGGGAACAAAGTTGGTTTTCCCATCTATGAATAGATTCCAAAGCTCAACAAACAGGGAGAATTCTCTAGCTAAAAGATGAAGAAGAAAATTGTAATGGGGCCTCCACATGGTTTATCCAATCCTAGGAAAGGATCTGTCCGCTATACACTAATGTTCCGCATATAATTTGAAAAGTGCAAAATCTATTGTCACAGTGAATATTTTAATTTGCAAGAAATCAAGAAAAATATTGTTTTTAGCAAACACAATCACTTACCTTCAAATTCCCTATTCTAGCAACAATAATTTCAAAGCTATTCGCTAAACTTTCACTTTCCAAAATGGGATTTTTTATAAATCTCAACTCTTCTAAATTTTTCATTCTATTCAATTCGCTTATCGAATCCCACTGTAAAATATAAATTCACAAGAATAACATTCAATCAAGTACACAATGGCTCACATTATCGATGAGATTGTTACTGATGACTAGTTTCTTCAATTTTGAGAAGGTGTTTACTTTAGGTTCGTCACCCACAAAATCAATTCTCTTAAGACCGACATTACCAATTAATAGTTGTTCCAAATTTTCCAATACACTCAATTTGCATATTTCCGACCATTCTCCTATTTCATTATCCTCAATATCTAATACTTTCAAGTTTCTCAGTACTTCTGGAGATGTATCCAGATTTGTAATATTATTCATTGGCACTCTTAATTCCTCTATATTTGGAAATGCTAATGTTACTTTCAAGATATCTTGCCATGTTAAACGCATTGTAGTACATATCAGAGTTTCTACAGTGGGTACATTATAATCCTCAATTTCTTCTGGTATGATGAGTAAATTTTCACTGAAAATCAAGCAAATGATAGTTATAGAGTATCTCTCAATAATACACTGATTTATTCAAACATTGATTCTAAATCTAACGCAAGGAGATCAAATATGAAAAATTAACCCAGGACAAAATTGAATTTGCATTCATCAATAGAAAGTCTAGTGTGATTGGAACAATTGATATCAAATGGATGCAAAATAATTTCTATGAGGAAAAAAGTTGTAGCCTGCTTCATTTTTCCAACCGAAAGTCGGTAGGGCAAATGAAGAGAGGTTTTGCTATTTACAGATCACACAACTGACAGTGTTGTCGATACAACAATGGCGGGTTTGAGAATTTTTCCCCAGAATTGAGGAAATATTTATAAACTGGAAAATTCAATGTTATTTAGAAACTTATGGAATTGAAAGGATAAGTAAATAGACATAATAATAGTAATAGTATCAGTCTTGAAACAAAATTCCAAAAAAAATTTTTTTTTAAATTAGAACACTGTAAGATTGAAAATCTGCATAAGAACTCAATACAATAATTTTGATTTTCGGTAAAAAATACTCTTTCAAAAGACCTAATTTTCCCTTCTGAAATATCATTACCTTGATTGATTTTACCATTGTCACAAAACAGGCTTGTTTACATCTATTTTTTCTTTCAATTTAACAGGAAATTTTTGCAAACACGAATTGTCAGATTAAGAGAACTTTCAAATGATGTAGCACTATTCCTTATCAAATTTTTAGGGGTTGAAGCATTTCCTATTTCAAGAGATTTTTTTCATTCATCACAGTATATGCAAATTATACACTATATGTAGTTCAGTATTTCCTTTTTAACGCATAATATCTGGATATAAAGATACATATCAATGAAATAACTGAATACATATCTAATATGTATTAAACAAAAAAAAATAATATCACATAATATAAAAAAGTATTTAATAGACCAAAAATTTAAGTAACTGAAATCTTAGGGTGATTTTTCTTCTGAGTTAATTTTATACAACTAAAATAATTACCTCACATTCAACCAAGACAGTTGATTCAATTGAGCACATATCTGAAAGACTGTTTTCCAGGAAGAAATTAAGTTTAAACTTAAATTCAATTCCTTGATGTTGGGAGATAATTGTTCCAACTGATTACTTTCGCCAGGTGAACTGATTTTTTGGTTTCTCAAATCCACCACTTGAAGGGAATAAAAATCGCTAAAAACATCATAAGAATTTAAAACAAAGTTTTATTATCCCAGATAAAACTTGAATAAAATATATTCAAGAATAAGTGCATGTGCTTTAATGTCCAACTAGATATATGTATAATGAAAATAGTTTGGGAAGCATTAATCCTCAAGAAAGCATTCACTATAAAAATCTTATCTAAAAATTACACAGTGTAAAGGCCACGTTTTGAAAATAGTTCCAGATGCACATTTTGCTCAGCCAATTAGTACCTACGTTCAAACTCTTGTGTCTCCCTAAGTCACCAGTTAAAATAAAGCATTGGGAACAATATGAAGTGTTCAGAATATAATGAACTCAATTCAAATTGTTGACAATATAAATGGTTATTCGAAAATAACCAAAGACTCATTCAAAATGCGGCATATCCTTACTTATGTAAAAATTTCAATTTAGAATGGTGAATTTCAGATAATTTTGAACCAATCATCAAAATGAATGCCAACATATTTGTCTTTTGAGCACATGAGAGTACCAGATCTAAACATTCTAAACTCATCATTTATAGATTTACCGGTCAAAGAATAAAAAGTATATGGAATGTTCTCCACTTTTCCAGAACATAAAATTAGACCATCAAATTAGGTTCGAGAAAAAATTTAGTTTGACTAACTATCTGAAAAATATAAATTGAAAAATTTTTAGGCGTGTATCGAAAGTGCGTGGCTTTTTTAATCCAAATACTGCAAGGCGCGTACATGGAATGTCAATAATTCTGGATTGCTTGCGTTGAACTATTTGAATCAAGTAAATGCAATTGTGGTAGAAAGAATGCTCATGCTTAATGGTTCCACTATCGGCGCTTTTTGATGTGTGGAGACAGTACTTTAGGTAATAGGTAGGTGGTTTGTCTACTTGTATCAAACATTTGAGGTTAATATCAAAATATAGCATACGCCCTCACACCCACAGCATATGCCCTGTGGTATTTGGAGCGTGCTACTAAGTACTGTCATTAGTGGCTTCAATCAATATCTCGAAAATTGAGTGAACATTATGGTTTAAACATTTTCCTTTAGAGAAGGACATTCAAACATGATAGTAAAATACATATTCAATTTACTATGATCTTTCAATTTCTTGATGTTTTCTACTTTGAATTTAGTAATTAAGTTTGAAGTAATCATATCTCATAATGTTTTCAAACCTCACATAAGATTATTATTCAACCATTGCTACAATCAATTTTGTAGTTTTGTGCTCCTAAAGAAGCCTATTGTTAAATATGAATAGAAAGAAAAACATGTTAATCTACCTTACCTCTGTTTGTCAAGAACTTTCTCAAAACCTACCATTTCTAAAAATGGGGCATTAATACTTTGTTGAAAATTAAACAATTCTTGTTGGATTTCTAAAGGCATAGAGTCATTATGTTTCTTTCCATATCTTTCTATAATTGATGTAATTATTGACTGCCCAAATTCCACTTTTTCTGGTCTAACAAATGTTCCTGAACTCTGAAAACTAAAGAACTGAATTCAATGAATGTGAACAAATGGTTAATTATAATTGTTATAGTAGTTCTAAGGTAAACGTTACTGCACCTTTCTCCACAGAACCGTCATTTGTAACAATTGTATGATATGGTTACAATAACAACATTTTGACAACGTATCAATTTAAGAATAATAGTAAGTCCAACATGAACTCAAAATTTGATAATTGGATATTGATAACTCAAAATTCATACATGGGATAAGGATACGCAGTTGTGAATATTCAGAATGGTGAATTACCTAACAGGCAATTTTGATAAAACTACATTTGTGTGTAATATTCATTACCTAGCTTCGAAGTATTGTTTTCCATTAAAATTTCCATTATGCTTTCCTCTATTGGGATCATCCCAGTCAATTCCCAACCAAATAGATGAATAACCTTCTATATTTCCTATATACTTCACTGTACCTATGGAATCGGAGCATTCAATTCTATCACCTATTTGAAAAATTTTTTCACTGAAAATAATAAAATTTTCCAAATTTAAAAATTAAATCGCATTAAATTATCAAATTTTAAAGAAAGTACCTCTTGGCCATAATGACTATATATCCTTCAATCCGAAGGAAACTTAATTAATAATATAGTTTTTCTTCATATGCAATAATATAATTTTCAAATATCCATAAGATATTATTTATCTGTCAAAATTTAAGCAATGTTGCCGAAATGTAACTGAACTTTCTCCATCTATAAATTCATTTCAGCCAGAAATATAATGAATATTTTGTGTGTTGAGAGTTTTTCCAAATAAATAAATTATTTGGAGCATAATAAGTTTTTTTTTTGTTTTCGAACTAAAAAGTAAAGAAAAACGTTTTCTTTCTCCGAACCTTATTGGGTTGACAGGTGCAAAACAGTGACCTGAGTGACAGCAAGTCCAGGCCCTGGGTGGATGATTAGATGGTTGTTTTACCCTGATTAAAATTAATCTATACTTATCAAATATTTAAAGCCTTTTCGAAGTTTATGGAGCAGATAGAACTAAATTAAAAAAAAAAAATTTGAATAAAAAATGGAAACTTATGATGTCATAGTCAATCAACCGGTAGTAATAGATAATGGATCTGGTGTTATTAAAGCTGGATTTGCAGGTGATCAAATTCCTAAATGCAGGTTTCCAAATTACGTAGGACGCCCTAAACATGTCAGAGTAATGGCAGGAGCTCTAGAAGGAGATATTTTCATTGGACCGAAAGCTGAAGAACATAGGGGTTTACTTTCTATTAAATATCCAATGGAACATGGACATGTTACAGACTGGAATGATATGGAAAAAATTTGGACTTATATTTATTCAAAAGATCAACTATCGACTTTTTCTGAAGAACATCCAGTGCTCCTAACTGAGGCACCTTTGAATCCCAGACCAAATAGAGAGAAAGCTGCAGAGTTGCTCTTTGAATCATTCAATGTGCCAGCACTTTACATCTCTATGCAAGCTGTGTTGAGTTTATATTCTACAGGTAGAACCACCGGTGTAGTTTTAGATTCAGGAGATGGTGTTACACATGCAGTACCAATTTATGAAGGATTTGCAATGCCACATAGTATAATGAGGGTAGACATAGCTGGGAGAGATGTATCTAGATATTTAAAACTTTTACTCTGTAAAGAAGGCATAAATCTTCGAACATCTGCTGAATTTGAAACGGTTCGCACAATCAAAGAAAAAGTATGTTATTTAGCAGCTAACCCTGTAAAAGAAGAATCTGTAGAAGTTGATAACATGCAGTATACACTTCCAGATGGAAACATAGTAAAAATAGGACCAGCCAGATTCAGGGCACCTGAACTCTTATTTAGACCAGATCTTATAGGTGAAGAATGTGAAGGTTTGCATGAAGTCCTTGTTTATTCCATTCAAAAGTCTGATTTGGATTTGAGAAAAATTTTATTCAAAAATATTGTGTTATCTGGCGGTTCCACATTATTTAAAGGTTTTGGGGATAGACTTCTAGCCGAAATTAAAAAACTTGCTCCTAAAGATGTTCAGATCAAAATTTCTGCTCCTCAAGAAAGATTATATTCCACTTGGATAGGCGGCTCTATTTTAGCATCTCTTGACACATTCAAGAAAATGTGGGTATCAAAGAGGGAATTTGATGAAGAAGGACAACGAGCTGTCCATCGAAAAATGTTCTAAGTATAAAACAAATCTTTATTATAATTAGGTAGCAATTTACTTTTATTATAAGTGATAAACTATATTTGCTAATAACAGGCTTAAAGCAATTTATTCCACTCATTTTTATACATATTGTGTAATAAATAAGCTGTTTTCATTCAAAATTCTGTTTTTTTAATTTATTTTATTGTATAATGTCCATTAAAACGTACTAAATGCTTACTGTATTCTTTAAATGCTCTATCCCATCCATAAAGTAAAAATTTTGAAAAATGAATTCTCAGAAATCATCATGTTAAATTGTCAAAAATCCCCTCACTTATCATTTCAATACATACTATTTGCAAAGGTATCCTAAGTGACGTTATACGTTTTTACAGGAACAACCTTTTTTTGTTACGACGTGAAGCATTCATCTAAGGTACTCCATTATTAATATGCCCACTAAAGGACTAAAAAAAGTATTCGGGATTACTTTACATAAATGGTTTCCGCCAAAATAAGGGTGATCCTGTAAAAAACGCATGGTGTCATTTACGATACTTTGGCAAATATATATCGATTTGAAAGTTGAACCGTCATATTGGTTTAAATATTTTGAAAACAGTTACCCTTCATTCTTCAGTATTTGAACCTACATCAACCACTATAGTCTGTTAGTTCTCATCTAGGTAAACGTCTTACTGCACCATTAGTAGTACCATGTTATTTCCAAGTTGACGATTATGTTAGAATTAGAGTTGATTAATCCCTTTTGCATTATTTCCTGGTTGAACACTCTAAATTAAAAAAGGCACCCAATTACATAAAATGTAATATTGGATGCCTCTTCGAGCAGATTTCACAAAATACCTGCTAGAACGTTTCAACGAAGTAGTCGCTCTATTATCATTGAATTAAGAATTTTTGCTATTATTATAGTGACTAAGACATTACCTAGATAAAGAATATCTTGCTAGGTTGATTGAAGGTCGTAGTTCGAAAGAAAAAAAATTTTTTTTTAATTATTTAAGCAATTTTCACTGACACAGTTAAACACCAATATTTCATGAAAAAAGATTTAATGCAAAATAATACCAATTCTTAGAATTTGATGGAGTAAACCAATAGAACATTTTGTTTATTTGATTAGTTTCATAAATTTTTATCGCAAATAAAACTCCCTCTTGTTTCGGATTGTGAAAAGAATCGGAAGAGATATTTGAGATTGTGTGTCTAACCTTTATTAATTGGAGACGGCACCTTGAGAAGAAGAATATAATAATCCTCCTCATGTTGAGAGGAATGGAGGTGTGTATTACACTATATAGACTATTTTTGACCAATAAAAAACATTTTTTTGCCATTTGAAAAATATTAGTTTTGAGGCTTTTTGCCATGGCTAGGACATTGACACTGAAACCGAAACACCCTGTAGCATGTCCAATTTTTGATCAACGACTGAGAAGTATCGGTATGTATTCTGATAGAAGCTATAACATTAGAAGTTTTCATGCAAAAATATCAAAGTTATTAACATTGGAATGAAGGCCTATTTGAGAAAATATAAATATTTTTTTAGATTTCAGACAAATTTTCTGGAAAAAATATTCAAACGATTCATTAAATCCATATGTAGAATTAAATGAGTATCTGATAATAAATGAAAAAACTGGATGTTACTTTAAAAAACGAAAGTTAGTATCATTTCCGGTGAATCTCCACAAGGGGCAAGGGCGTAATAGGTATTATCATAGACAAATAATCCTTTCTCTATGGGTATTATTTATATTTATACGAATGACGAGCGCTCAATACGCTCTATTTGTGTGACGCCACACACCGCCATTTTTGGTTCTCCTGTCAGTGTTCGGAATCCAAACAAATAAATTGTCATTCAAATTAGTACGCAGTAGTTGAAGGAATTGGCTTATTTTCATAAATAAGAGTATTTGAGGAACGATTTCAGTATTAATTGATAGACAGAAGGAACGAGGTTAATACCAGTAAGTTTGAATCCTGTATCATTCCCCAAATTTTGTAAAAAGCCGTGTTTATTAGTTGAACTTCAAGTTCGAACTTACTGGCATTAATCTCGTACCTTCTATCTATCAATTAATAGTAAAATCGTTCCTTAAATAATCTTATTTATCAAAATGAGCCAATTTCTTCAACGACAACGTACTTATTTGAATGACAATATGTTTGTTTAGATTCCGAACACTGACAGGAGAACTAAAATGGCGGTGTGTGACGTCATCACTAATAGAGCGTATATCTCTCAACGTCAGTGTGTTGAAAGCTCATTGCATCTAGTTTCTGAATTATATAGTTTAAAATAATCATTCTAAGACAAATAAAAAATATAATTAGATGAAAGAGAATACATTGAGCCATACAAGGTGCTGCATTTTTTTGGGGGGGCAAAGTAAATCGAAATAATACGCAAAAATTGAGTTTTATATTGTTATAATATGTCATATTTCTCCATCTCTTTGGGTATCAAAATTCTGATTGGTTAATTCACAACGAAAATAATTTCTGCAATATCAGAAAAAAACGCCTGAAGATCTAAAAAACCGATCGTTATGAATTTTCATTGAAAAAGCCGCAATTCACACAAAATTATGGAATGAGACGAGGTCCCTGTAGGCACCACTATAGAAACAAAACACTTTTGATTTTTACATTTTAGGCCAGGAATTCACCGAACACTGAAATATAAAAATTTAACCGTTAATCGAGTCTTTCGAATCTACCTACGCATGAAATTACATTTCCAGCCGATAGGTGACTTGGAGAGGAACTTGAATCGCTAATCGAGCTCAACGAGTTAGAGAGAAGAAGAAAAAGAACGAGTGCTTGAAAAAAGATTACATCATTTTAATTTTATGGTTTTTGTAACTTAAACTAAATATTTCAACTTAACCTTAACATTTTAACTTAACCTAAACATTATAAGTTATAGTATTTATTGATCAAGTGTGTGTTTGTGAATATTCAGTTAACGCAGTTACAATGTCCACAGAAAATGAATTCGATATCACGTTAAATTTATATGAAGACAGTAAGTCAAGATCTATTACCTTAGACTGCATAAAAAGTTTTTTAAACAATGAAACTTACCAGAAATCTTTTGTGGCAAATATCAATAAACTATTAAGTTCATCATCTACAAGACTGGATGGTTTACAATTGTTGACAGAATGTATGACAAATTTTTCTGCCAATGTGATATCTGAACAGGCACCATTTTGGTTAAAGTGTTGTCTAACCAATTATGAGTATAGTACTGATAATGAGTTATATTTGAAGACCTTCAGAAATATTATTGAATGCTCCCAGAAACACTCTGAATTTAGTAGAAAATTCGCAACTGAGTTTTTAAACCCTATTTTGGATATATCGTTGAATACTTCAAAGGATTTATTCACAAAGAAAGCTTCACTAGAATGCCTCACTTCATGTTTGAAGTATTACTCAACTTTTTGTAAACAACATAAGAAGAAAATTGAAGACTATCTATTAAATATTTTGGGATCACCATTAGCAAGCCTGATAGCTGACTCTGGAAGAGCATTTATATATTGTCAAAATATTCCTACCATTGGCAACAACACTGTTAGTTGTATTACTAACTTGACTCTTTGTGTGAGAAAATTATGTGTTACGTACCATCGTTGCCTTGATGGTATTTTCGAACAATGGTTAGAGATAGAAAGATTTGATATAGAAGGTATTGAACCATATAATATCATAGACCCACCTCTACATTATAATTCCTTTTTGAAAATACAGTACAGAACACAAATCATACTCAACATTTTAGAGTGGTTCATAATGTTCCTCAGCGAAAAAGGATTTCTAATAGTTTATCCTGAAGAAATGTTGAGTGCTTTAGCAAGAGGATTATCATTGCATAGGTGTTCCAAGCAAGTGGCAATAGAAGAAAAATTCTTTTCTTCAAATTTAATGCTCATTCAAACAAAAATTTTGGAGGTACTTTGTGTTAAAACATTATCATTGAAAAATAGATTAGATTCGTTTTTTCCATTTATTTCAGAAATGTTAAGAGATGTCCTTAACAGAAGTAAAAATTGCGAATGTTACAGAAATAGCAAGTTATTCCAAGAAAATTTGTATGAATTGTTATTAAAATTGTTGCTGATAGGGCATGGGTTAGAAAGACCTTTGCAAAATGCCCTTGTTTCCCAAATAATTTCATATAATACACCTAGTGATGAAGGTGTTACTGTAAGAATCCAAGGAAATTTAGTAGGTCAATCTTCCAAATCCAAACAGAACATTATACTCAACAGTATTGCTTCTAAAAATAATGGGATAGATAAGACCAAATCATGGACTAAGGAGAAACTGAATGTTTCTATTAGTTACCTTGAAGGTTTACTAATACTAATGGAAGATTCTCTTGATAGTAATACTTTAGAAAAACTCACTTGTTTTCTCATAAATAATATTTTGCTTCTTCAGAAAGGAATTGTAAAAGCTCCTTTTAATGTTCAACGGACCCAAGAATTACTTTATGAAATAATATGTTCAATATTTAAACATGATGATAAAAATATATTTTTGAACTATGGTGATGACATCAATAGAATATTTGTTAATGGTTGCATTAATGATAATCTAAATATTTCTACAACCTGCTATATGGGATTAAGGGAAATGGAGAGAGTGTTCCAATCATTAAAGTTTGAAAAGTGCAATCATCCAAGTAAGCAACCAGTAACACCTAAATGTTTTGAATCAAGTGTGAATGGTATGACCTATTCAGACTCTAAAAATACTGAAATATTGAATTTAGAAGAAATGAATTGCCCAAATATGGAAGAAATTAGTGAACTTTCCCAAGTTGAACCAGTACTCAAAAAGACACACAAAAGTGTAACTCCTAAAGATTTTGAATTAGGTATGGATGATATGAACTATTTGGACTCTGAAAAAGGTGAAACATTGATGAACACAGAAGAAATGGATTATACAAATATGGAAGAAAGGAATTGCCTAAACTTAGAAGAAAAGGATTGCCTGAATATAGAAGAAAAGGAATGCCTAATCATAGAAGAGAAGGATTGTCGAAATATGAAAGAAATTTCTATTGATGAAGAGGAACCAATACTCAAAAAGAGAAAGGTAGAAGAAAATATTGCAGATTTATTTGCAAATGAATTCAATGAAGATTACAAATAAAATATGTATATATATTTAAATGTTGCATTTTTTTCATATTCATGGAAATAATGAATATGTCAAATACCCCTCCTGAATTGTGAAATATATAATGTGAACAATCACTAAATCTCATTCACTTGAAAAGTGGAAAAATAACTTATAGAAACTGAAAGGTAGATATAAAATACACAATCTTTAAATGTTTTGAGGAAAAAATAAGATATACATATTCACATATTATTTCTTATTTTATTTAAGTGAAACAATATAATCAATTGATATAGACAAGGAAACACTCATCAAGTATATGAATATAATAAATATGATCAGTTTTTTTCTATTAGAAATGGTTTGCACTTATATTGAAATTATATAAAACAGTTCTCAAACAATTTTTTCAACTCCACTATGTAAACCAGAATATATAATTATCCAAGTAACCAAAAATCCAGCAAAAGAAGTCATAAATCCTTCTTTACATATTTCCCATGCTCCACCATATTCTTCTTCATCTACATTTTGGAAATTGGAGAAATAAAAGTAAATAATACCTGCATTCAATAACACGAATAATGATAGTCCAATAAAACCGCTTAATGGTATTAATCCCCATAAAACTCCCAACAAAAGTCCTATAACTTGTCTTGTCCAATAAATAACGTCTAATAACTCCTCTTTATCCGGCCAGACTGAGTTAGCTGTAATTGCTCTTATCCAAATTGATGGCAGCTGCTTTTCCTGGTTTTTTTCTATTGTATTTGTTTTGGAATTCATTTTAAAACATAAATAGAAAATATAACGTGATATCATCAATTCATAGCATCAATTGAAATCATAACCTCAAATGTTATCACAGACTATCTAGTAATCTGTGGTATTATCACAGACAAATATGGGTTCAGATTAGCTATCTTAACTGATGCACAGATGAAAAATTTTTGAGTTAAACCTAATTCTAAGAACAGTATAAAATCCATAAGTAAACTTTTCTTTATTATTTCTACCTAAACATAATCAAACATTTTATTCATGCCACAGATATTCTGGAAGAAATATTTTTTTATTTCATCGAAAATTTTTCGAATTAGCTTTTATGAATAATGATACCTCATTCAAAAAAATATCAATATTCTTAAAAAATTATTCCAAAAATCGAACAAATATTTCAAATTTCCCGGGATTGTCAATTAGATATTCTTCATTCAATAAGTGCATTGAGACAGTCTCATTCATAGAGAATGAATTATCATTATAATTGATTAGTTTCATCATCAAATTGTATTTCTTCTTAAATATTTTTCCACTAAGTTTATTAAGATTACTGAGTTCATTGCGTCTAAAAAGCGTTAACAAGTGACAGAATGTATGTAGCTTCTGTGTTCAAAGTATGGGAGAAATGAGAAATGTTTATAATTGATTCCAGAGCCTGTATCTACAATCTTTTGAATTAGTTGACAAATCATTAATCGCCTGCTCCAGTGCCTTTATTCGTCAAGTATAAATGTTCGAAAGCTGAGATTTCCCAGAATATTATATTAAAAGATAGTAAACATGTTTTGGAAACATAATGCAAACTCCTCTTCGGAAATAGAGGCCCTTCTTGGAAAAGAGGTAATCATTTTTCATTGTCTATTACCTCTATGCAATACTTAATGCAATTGCATTAATTAATTCACTAATTTATAGGATATAACTCTTATGGAAGTTATGGATTCGGATGACATTATCAATGAATGTAGAGTTCAAAATAAGGCCTTAATAGACTTGTATGTATGAGCAGATTTTGTATAATGTTTTGAAACTTAATTGTATAGATTTTCTGTTTATAACAATGTTTAAATTTTTGCTAGTTTACAAAAGCCAAATATAATGGAAGAATTGGTAATATTAACTACTAATGAGCCACCTATAGAACTAGAAGATCATATACGCTACAAATATCCAAACATAGCATGCGAGTTATTAACATGTGATGTTCCTGCTCTCAATGAGAGACTTGCTAGTGATGAATTACTTCTGGATAAATTATATCATTTTCTGGATAGAGAGCCACCATTGAATCCACTATTGGCTTCATTTTTCAGTAAAATTATGGGTGCCCTTATTGCAAAGAAGACTGAGCAAGTAAGAACCAATTGTAATTGTAGTTTTGAAATTAATTTCCTTTAAATGTATTTGTGAAAGTTTTATTAGGATTCTAATCCTGATACATTTCCTCCATTTATTATTTCAATGAATGTAATTCTTGGCAATCAGTTAATATGAGTTGAGATTTGTATTTATTTTAATATTAACCCCTTAGTATGATATAAGAATATAAGGTATGCTAGAATCAGAAGAATAGTAGAGAAACTATTTCTGGTCATTTTTATTATACTTTTCAAATAGAATGGTTCACATTCTTCACGTCACACCCATTCATTTCCGTATTTCTCAGTTTTTATTCAAGAGGAAGTGGGTTTCATTAATATTTCTGTAGTAGATATTTGAGTTTGATTCAAACATGTGATATACTCAAGTTAATAAGTGCTTTCCAGTCACCATTTGGAGCTCCTTGGTACAGGTCCAAAGCGTACCAGTCCGCATTTTACTGTACCAGGAAACAGTGTCGAGCCCTTGCTTTACCTTTCCCTTTCCTCTGATGCACCTCCCGATTTTGTAGGGCATCGAGCCCTGACGGGTGTGAGAGAGAAAAAAGACTGTTACTTCACATAAAGTACGAGACAGCTGTTGAATGCTTGTTTGTTTATGTTTAATTTGACAGTTTGGTTTTGACACATTCTAGTCATAGCGAGGGCGTGAGGCTCTAGAGCGCCGAACTCCGGGCTGACATACCTGTCACCTGACTTGCTGTTTATTCAGCAAGGGGGGAAATAATTATTTCTTAATAACTTAAATTTTCAATTTTGAGCTGGGAAGGGTCTCAAAAGATTAAGTGCTACTAGTACACACGATAACTTTTAAACGGAAGGACTTGGAAACTTTTAATGTTCAGGCTAGTCTTGGCCTCAAATGCGCAGTTGTGTTCTTCAATGGGCTTTAGAGGTTCCATAAATATAGCCGTCCAAAATTTTGTGCTACTGTTAATTTCTAAACTGCAGAATCAATCTAGATGAAAATTTGTATTTAGATGTAAAATTTAAAGCCTCATGCAGAATTTCATGTTAATCTCTTAACCAAAAATGTTCAATGTTGGGCCAATGTGTTAAGTTTAACATTTTATATTTATAACACTTCTAAGAGTAACAAAGGGGCAAACCATTTCATAAAAAATACATTGCTTATTATTTATTCATTCAAATGGAGATGCCATTTTACATTTATATTAATCATTATCACATATAATTACTAAATCATTCAGATTAGTTATTAAAATAAAAATACGAAAGTCAATAAAATGAGCCGGGAGCTTTTAAACAATGGTCAATCGTAAGCCAATTGTTTTCCTTGTCTCTTTCAATATTGAAAGAGACAAGGCTTATATATATCAATTTCACCCTTGGATATAGGTATATTATACCTATATCCAAGGGCGAAATTGATGTATGATTTTAACGTAAGCGCTCAAAACTCCTTCACGTTAGTGTTTCTCTCATTTTTAGTTTTTTACTCAATACTCTTAAACTTTATATAATAATGATCTCCTTGAGTTTTTGGGATATAAAATTTTTTTTAATTTATTTATATTCTATTATATTATTATTTTTATGGGTATGTTTATGTTTAATTGATTAATTGATGTATGATAAGTAAATTTCTTCAATAATATTTGCTCTGTGGATTGAGTGGATATCCTTAAATTATATACTTTGGCAGTTAATGTCCAAATCAATACACAAATTAACACATTTGAAATATACACTCAGAGTAATATGATTGAATATTTTTATGTATCTTTCGGTACAGATTTGAACTGAAATCATAACAGGTAGAACATACTAAGGAGATTCAGTTATATATTTCACCAAATATCGATTCATAGATGCAAAGCCTCACTCTCCTCTTAAATGAGAAATAGATTCATAACTAGAAAGAAGACTTAATTCATTTCTGTTCTTGAACATTATTCCATAAATACCAGTTATATTTTCAGTTCAATGTTTTGTGTAGAGAGTGAATTTATGTATAACTTGTCTGATTGAATAACTTTATAATAAGAAATATTTCTCCCCATCTTTTCCCTGGTTCCTATTCATTCCTTTCTCCTTGATATTTCCTTGATTTCCTAACCAAGAACTGGTTGTCCTATCAGTTTACTTGCTTACAGGTCCTAGACTTTTTAAAAGCCAAGGACACGTTTATATCATTACTGCTCAAACATATAGGCACATCAGCTATAATGGATCTCATGCTCAAGTTATTTACTCAAGTGGAAGGCATTGAAACTAAGCAGAATATATTGAATGTAAGTATTACATAATAGTTACTATAAATAAAACGAAAGTATCCAGAAATGTTCATGGACTGATTAAATTTAGTTTTGCCAATTTTGAGAATATCAGTTAAGCTTCATTGAGTCAACTGTAGCGCTATCAACAAATTAAGGCAGATATGTTATTTATTAGTTTTGTGTCATTTTGTACGTACCTATGTTTCTTTCATTATAGTTATGACCTGTGTAAGTAATTCTTGAAATTGTAAGAACACCAATAAACTCTCTTTATTCAAAATATTTTAATTCATTCTAGTAAACGTTTTGTGTTTTGTTTCAAGACTTTGCACAATCATACTCGGTTACACATCGCTTTTGATTGGCCTGGATCGGGTTTTAATTAATGTATCCTATCAAAATCAACGGACAAAAGATCGAAATGACAAGTATGATATTGCGGCGCCGCCACGAAATAAAACTAATATTCTCAATTTGGTCGAATGTCATTGCATTCAAAAATTGACGAGTGCATACACTATGTTTTTAGACATCTTAATAATATCTGTACTGAGAAGGGCGCCATTGAATAGCATGATGAGAGATATAAAATTATATTTCGGGATATAATGGTGAAAAGTCACCAAAACAATATCGAGCTTCATGCAAAATTTCGTGTTGATAGCTTCATCAGAATCATAAAAATTCAAGCAGAATATTAAACAAAAAAAACTGAAATTTTAGTGACAACAATTTCATTCGAGTTGAACTTATGCATATATATAAAGAATTACAATTTCAATTTGTTTAAAACATACTTGCAATGAAATTTATATTTATAATAATGTTGATTGAATTTTAAAAGCAACCTTTTAATGATTTTTATGTATATGTACTGAAATTTTTAATCTTTTTATTTCAGTGGTTAGACAGCCAACAAATTATACAATCTTTAGTCTCTATGTTCAATCCTAGCATTGATAAAGACAGACATTATAATGTAGCTCAACTTTTATGTGATTTCATAAGAATTGCAAGAGAAAATCAGAAAAATTCTTTGGAGAGGGCTGATCCAGATCCTCTGCTCAATACTCTTGAATCGTATGTATTTATTAAAAATACAGTTATTGAAGAATATGTTTATAATTCAAAAGTAATTCAACTAGATATTAATATTCTATTCTGATTGAATAGTCACATAGATATAATGAAAATTTCTGTATTCTACTGAAGTACCAACTAAGCTTTATATGTAAAATTTTCATAAATCCCTAACTCCGATAGGTTTTTTATGAGGTAGTCAGTTGTTTTTATGTTTTTAGTTCTGAAATAGTTGATTTGTGTTTGGAAACAATACTTACTGGAGAAAAATGCGAGTCTTCCACAGTCGGAGGTATTCAGGTTTTACTGGGGCTTCTTGATGTTAACCAAACCAGGTTTGTCAACAAATAGTTAATGAAAATATTATATGTAGAGCCATATAATTTTTTGCAGTATTTCTAAATTCAATTCAATAACAAGCTATAACGATATAAATGATGAAGCTAATGATATTCAACATAAGGAGAAAGTGTTAAATAATATTACTAAAGTCCTAATTGGAAAAGTAGCTGATTTTCACAATATACTATTAGATCCACCAAAGGTAAGAATATAATTTGTTTTCTTTAATTTTTTTAACTTTAATTTTGATGATGTATCATCATTTAATCCATTCTGATTCATTTAAAATAGAAAATCAAAATATTGAACAACAACTGTATTCGATGTTTTATTTCAGCAAATGCCATTGGAACTTACTTTTGGTGTACTGGATCCTCCTCTGGGTCAAACTAGGTTACAAGTATTAAAGTTATTCGTTTCAGTGATATCATCTAAAAATAATGATTTATTACATAAAATGATGTCCTTGGGAACTTTTTCAACAATGTTAGATCTGTTCTTCAAATATTCATGGAACAATTTTCTTCATACACAAGTAGAAAAGTGTTTAGTGCTTGCTCTAAATATTTACGTAACTGAAGATAGTGATGATACTGCAGTTGCCTTATGTAAACATTTAATAGAAAATTGTAAACTAATAGAAAGAATATTAAAAGCTTGGGAGGAGAATGATGAACAGCAAAAAGCCAAAAGTGTTCGTCAGGGTTATATGGGCCATTTAATAAATATAATGAATGAAATAATAATTTCTTCTTCAGAGAGTTACTTAGGTCAATTCCTCAAAGAATACCATCCAGAAATTCATGCCAAGTTAGAAGACTTTAAACAAAATACCCTTGCTGAAATCAACAACAAACAAACAATCTTATTGGTACATAATCTTTATTTCGGTTTGTTATGTCTTTCATTGATGTTTTCATTTCCTAGGGTGGTTTTCATCCTAATGGATCTAGTAACAAAGATAGTGGTGACTTTGGAGATTCAAGTCTCCCGAATTCTCTTGCTTCCCAACAGCAGCAGGTATTTATCTTCAAAGACATTATATTCAAAATAAATCTTTAGAGTTATACATATCGTGCATTGAATGATTCACTTGCAATCAATACCTATATAAGAATAAAGATCCGTATTTGACTACAGTTTCTTTTTATATAAGATTCTATTGTCTATGCGATAGATGAAGTTATTGAAGATAATCAAATTTTTTTTTTCAAGCTGTATGCTGAATACCAAATGCAGTATCTCAGTACAAGATACATAGAAGGTTATTATAGTGGATTCACTGATGATGCGTTCAACGAAGGAGGAAACACACTTCAGTAAGTCTATACATATATTCAATTTCGATTCATTATTTGATGTTTTTCTATCTCAACTCTTATAGACCAGAAGTTAAAATGTTTTTTTCAATAAGAAGAATCGATTATATTATTTGTAATATCCAGCAGGATAGCTAGTAATAAATAAATTTTAATTCTAGGTCCTTAGATCCAGAGATACCTATAGTGGATATGAATTTTGATTTCCCAGAGAATAATGCTCTTGCAAGTCAAGCGTTCAAACATCTTTGTTCTCAGAGCATTAATACATTAGATGATGCTGATGATCAGATTTTTGAAGATAAAGATCATACTTTCCAGACAGTTATTGAGAAACAAGATCAGAAGGAAGATAGGCTTGACAGTAGTGATAGCGATGATGATATTACAACTGAAGATGATATGGATCGTGAGTATTATTTACACTTGACAAGAATAGATTCCTTAACTGACTTATAAATGGTTTTAGATTAAAATGAGTTTATTTTTATTTTTACACTGGCAAAATATATTTTGGCGCAGTTTTATTAACATTTGTATAGTGTTGCCGACTTAATTTTTTTTATCACCTTTTTTACATTATGTGACATGGAAAAAGGAACACCCGGAAATAATGAATTTATTACAGATCTTTTGGGGCAATGTTTTATATACTCTGGACCCGTTGTGGGTGAATTTATATTCCAGATATTTGAACAAGTCGCTTGCGGTCTCAATTGGGACGCTTACCAACCCACATTTCGAACAAAGTAATGCTTGACTACTTATAGCCAGAATTTTGTAGAATTAGAAGCAATCAAATTGATTAGTTGTCTTGGCCCCCTAGATGCTCTGATCTTTCACCATTGAGTATGTCTAGCACATTATGAGAAAAAGATTACTTGGTTTACCCTGGCGGTACAAGCTACAAGTAGCCTGGGAGGGAACCTCAAGAGGAAGACGATCATATAATTAGGAGTATACCCAGACATGTTTCTGAGTGTATAATAATCACATAATGAATTGTTTACAAAAGTTAGATTTTTTGAAATGTTGATCAATCACTAACCCAACTCTAAGAGACATGTTTAAAAAAAAGTTATTGTTATAAATTAATTATTACTAGGTGTTCTTTTATCCATGCCACTGAGGGCCGGTTTTTTCACATGCAAATAAATGAATTTAATCCTACAGCTCAGGTTTTATCAACGAATAAATTCTGCCCAAGAGGAAAACATTTATTTATTCTCATGTAAAAAAGGTGGCCCTGAGTTTATGATTAATATATTATGATAATTTGAATTTGGATACCTGTTCAGTGGGCGAGCCTAACAGGTCATATTATAATCATCATTATTGAGATTAGAATTATTCACTGGCTGGGATTCATATTAAAAAATTTTAACATGAATTTATGAAGGTCCAACTTCAAGATGAAACAACCCTATTCAAAAGTTAATGCGAATATAGAAACATTAAGTAATTGATATCTTCTTCATTAGTGAATGGTGAAAATCTTCTTCTAATCAGGTGTCCAGAAGTCGACAGGAATCGCCAATTAATCAGTTATTAGAAAAATTCAAATTATGAATAAAAATTAAAGGCATTAAAAAAACCTGAATCCTGTGATGGTCTTTCACGCATATTCACGCTGCAAATCTTTATTCTTCTTAATTTTTTTTTATTATACAGGGTGTTTCATTATAAACTGGAAAAACATATAGTCGTGTAGATGACACAGGGAGAATCATTTTTGCCATATGACATATACATACCTCGTTTTCGAAGCATAAGCGAGATACAGAGTGTCCAATGTCATTTCAGAGCAATATTCAATTGAGTGTGGTCAGTTATGTATAATCTTTGAAGTTACGATTTCTGGTCAAATCAGAGTATTTTTGAACTAAGGGTGTTCAATGTCATTTCAGAGCAATATTCTATTGAGTGTGGTCAGTTATGTATAACCTTTGAAGTTACGATTTCTGGTCAAATCAGAGTATTTTTGAACTCTGAAAAAAAAATTTCAAAATGGCGGAAAACCTGCAGTGTTCGTGGTTTTTTTCGGTTTCCAAATTGAATTGGAGTTTCTGAATGAACTAAATTTCCTAAGAATTTTCCTGAAAAAATATTTTCATAAATCGAATCAAAATTTTTTTTTACATGTCTACAATGAAAAAAAAATTTCACCCGAAATTGTTGAAATATTTCACGATTGTACTTTTTTTATACATAACACGAATATGAAAACAGAATCAGAAAATGTCAAGCGGTTTCTTCATTCCAGTTTAAAATGAAACACCCTGTATAATCCTGTATACCAATATTTATAATTCAAAGTCAATTGCTTCAGCTTGTAAGAATATGCTACTTTTTCCCACACAAAATATTCAAAATAAATACTTCGTTCAGTAATAATTGACGGTTCTGGGGAATTTCATAAGTAACTTTGACATTTGGTGCCTTTAATGAGAATTTCAAAAATAATATGCAATGACCGGAATGACACTTTCTAGATTATTTCTTAAATTGTGCCCAATTTTTTTTTTTTTTTTGTAATGAAACTAAGTTCTGAACAAAAATTTTTTCCTTACTTAAAAATTATATGCCATCCAGACCTACCTCCTGAAACTATAAGAACTATTTTCAGACATCAGTTTATACATTCATTGTTCAGGATTATATAAAAAAATAAGAAGACTAAAGGTAGTAACATCAAGTAAAAGAACGTCACAGGGATAATCTTCAACTTCGAGATTCCTAAGCATTATAACTTATGTTACAAGTTTCTCTTCATTACCTTCAAATCATTGACTTCACGGAAGTTTGTACTATAATGAAGACATCCTTATATATTTTATTTCCCTGAGGTTTCTTTAGTAGTAGAAGTATATGGTAATGGGTAGAATGATTTGTTAAGTTTGAACTAAAGCAGTTTTCATTATGTTAGATATACTTATTATCATTTCTAAGTGATTATAGAATCGCACTTTAAAAACATTAGTGAATATTCAATTTTCAGCCTGGTCAACTGTGAAAACTGATGTTGAAAATCTAAAAACTCCAGAAGATCCATGGAATTCATCTTTTGAAAAAAAAAACTTGGAAACTGAAACATGGGCTGATTTTTCGTCAGCCTCTTTTGAAGCTGATTTTAGTAATACATTTAATAATCAATTTCCAACTAATAATGTAAATGATGAAAGCGCTGAACATAGTGTTGATTTTTCAAAAGTTTCTAGTGGGGAACTTGAAAAGAAAGATATGGCTAATGAACAGAATGTATCTGTAATAAAAGAAACAATCAATAATGATCAGATAATTGGAGATGTAGATACTTCAAATATTCCTCAAATGAATGAACATGAAACTGCAAAGAGAGAACAAGAGAATGAAATTGAACTTGATGAATTAACTTTAAATGAAGAGTCTAAGTGAGTATATAATAGTTTCCTCATTAAAAATGTCCACAATAATTCAAATTATTCCTATTTTTTTAAATTTTTGGTTCAATATGTCCAATAATAAACTTTTGAATTGATAGCCTTCTATAAAATTTTCAAGGCATATAAGATTGAAGAATCTACAAATCTATTGAAAAAAGTGATATAGATTATAGCACTTGCTTTTAAATATTAAAATACCAAGCACTGAAAAGTTTTGAGCGAGTATGTTTTTGCTTACTCTTGCTATGAACTGAGATGCATAGAAAACCTGGTGTGTTCATTTATACCTGTAAAACTTTCAGACATAACGGGAGATTTTTCAGATTTATACCTACTTGATTTCGAGAGATCGCATCTGTTTCAGATGCCACATACATCGTTTATATTTGACATTTCTCTCGGCTCTCGTAACTTATGAGTATAGAAAAAATAATATTTTATATTCTATGCTTGTAACAACCTTTTATACTGTGTCATTATATTCCATTTTTTTCATTTAAATTTGATAGGAACTGAATTGTAATTTGTTGTGAAAGTTTGTAAAGTCTAAAATCAGTATGTCATTTTTAAATGGCGCCAGGCAGATAGCGGGAATTCGAAAATTTATGAAGAGAGCCATCTTACAGAACTCTGGTGAAGCAGAACACCAAAGCAACAGGTGGATATCTCAAAAAGTGTGAAACAAAATCGAATCAGTACACACAACAGGGATTCTATGCATCTTACTATGAACTATACATCCCACGTCATTCTGTCATATATCTTCCTACATCTTGCCATTTTTTTTTACTGTTCTTACAAATGAAAAAATTCAAAACAATCAGAAAAACAGAAAGATATTCTGTGAGTTATATGGTTATCAGATCAGAAACACTTGATTATTTTTCTTTTGTGAGAGATATCATACAGCTACATTTCTAGATAACTCATTTCATCAATGAACATTATATACACAAAATGTTTTTGTAAACAAATTTTTAATCTTCCAATGACACGATACGATACGATACACCAATAGGTGCAATGCTATTCAAATGTATGCATACATTTTTGACTGAATTTCATGAAAAAAAAATTTTTTTCCGATTGAGTCAATCTACTACCTTGCTGCCTAGTAAAACAAATAACTATTCTGAGTGTTCACTACCTAAGAATAATGATGAATGGAATATCAACAAATGTTTTCATCGTTTTTTTTTCTCAGGGTTTCGAACAGTGGCCTGCTTGAACAGAAATGTCATGATTCTACTAAAACAGATGAATGATGTAGCAACATATCAAGGAATGAGTTTCAGAGATTGAATTCCTGAAAAAAAATATTTTTCCACCCTTCTGAAGCAATTATTTGTGGAATTGTTTTTTTCTAAATTGACATTATTGATTAGTGTAATCTTCTTATTTTCGATTGTCTTTAAATAATTTTACCTATCATTAGAAATACTTCACTCAATAAGTTTTGTTATAATTTCCTTCATATTTTAAGTATTTTCCAAATACATGGAGATTTTTAAGAATATATTTTATATAAAATATTTTTTTTGTTTTAAAAACTATTATTACTACCTAAATTTTAATTTTTTTATATAATAAAGTATTTTCTCTTTGACACTCAATTAAAATTAAATGATTATATCTCTTTTTTTGAATAGATAAGTTTGACATTTGGTTGAATATATTCTAAGAAAAGTTAAATTAGCTGAATTGAACACCATACTAATTCAAAGAAAAATTTGAGTTGATGTTTATTTTTTTTTTTTTCACTAAGGGATAATTTTCAGAGGAGTAGAGAATTTCAATAAACAGAAATATAAAGAATACTCTTGAAAGACGTATCTATATATTCATAATAGATGCATGTGCTTTGTACATACTTTTCAGTATTTTGCTGGAAAAACCTCAATATTCTTTTACAACAGTGGAATATTGGATTATATCTCTGCAGTTGAAAATAAAATATAAGGACATATTGTACTTGAACTAAAGTAATAAATTATTCAATTCTGATGCAGTGCCTAACATTGAGTGTATATTTTGGAATATTAAGCATAATTGAATTTTTTTAACACATTTTTAATTCCAATTCAACTACTGAATGTATTTATATCATATTTATTAGGAATCAATTGAAAACTTTGTAAAATTATTCAAAAATGAAAGGAATTAAAATCCTTAACATTTGCCAATCTATATATTAGTTGCAGTAAAGTGAATATTGGAAAATTGTATGTTTTACCATTTAATTTGAATAAAGCTTGAACAATAATTAATTGTTATCAATTTGTAATTATTAATGAAATATTTATTTGAAATTCTAGTTCTTGAGAATATAATTTTTCAATTATAATCATGATTTTTTTGCAAAAAAAAATTTATTGAAACAAATAATGAAACCATGAAAAAGTATTATTTCTTTGAAGTGAAATAACTGGTAACAATAAATTGAGAAAACATATCTATAACCAGAATAAATTAGATTCATATCAAATAGAGCTTCTAATCTAGAGTGTCACATTAGTTCAGGATCGCCAACAGGCTTCCTTGGGCCTGACATCTGGAGAATAATTTCTGCTTTAGAAGCCTAAGAAAATTACAGGGTGTTTAATGTCATGTTAGAGCAATATTTTGTTGAGTGAATTGTGATGAATGGTTTGTGACCTTTGAAGTAACGGTTTTTGGCTATATTAGTATTTTTTGGTAGTGAATTGAGATATAGTGTGATAACCGTGTTAAAGAATCCAAGAACTAATCGTTCATTTAAAGGTAATAATAAATAAAAGCAATGTGATAGTTTCGTTATGCACATTACAGGATGCAATTAATAAAACTTTCAAGAAAATTTCCATTCTCATATCAAATCAGTCAAAAATTCCGCATCATTCATTGTAGGTAGATATTGAATGGGAAAAACAATGCCATAAAACAGGATTGCCTTGTTGCTTCATTGAAAATATTCCAGATGATGCCAAAAATTCCCCCAAAATCATGATATTTTCAGAAAAATCCCCCAAATTTTCATATGTTGATTTGTAATGTAACTAAACGTCAATAATATTTAATTTTCGTTCGAATGATTGATTAAGGTCTTAATGCATGTACAGAACATAATAAAATTTATAGGATAATATATGAAAATATGTCTAGAGCAGAACTATTTTCTGCACAGGAAGAATTCCTTGAGGGTTGTTTCTCAAAGATAACTATAAATTCGAAATTGTAACCACCGATTAGGTAGTAGTAGACTAGTTGAACTCCATACAGTGATTTCAAGTATCATGGTTGAACACGTCCTACAAAAATACTCCCTTAAGCCGACGAAATAAGAAATATGCAATTATGCTACTCTGAGAAGGTTCCAAAAAATAGAAATATCTGGCTTTAAAAACCGACCTTCGAGGGTCCACGGAATTTGTAGTTTTCCATTAATAAATAGTAGTAAAAATTCCCAATAGAATAACTGACTCCCAAAAAATATCCCCCAAATTTGGGGGAAAATACCCTAGTAAGGCAACACTGCCATAAGAATCCATTTTTGGCCAGTACTATAATCTTAGAATATAGGATAGATTATTATTAATGTTCTTAGATTATACTCTATGATAACCGCACTTTCTTCATATTTCAATTGCGAATTATCTAAATGTTTCACTAGTGAAACATCTTTAAATTTAACAATACTATGTCTGTCAATACCATAAGAGCTCAACTCTTCTCTTAGTGAGGGGCGAAAAAAAATTATTCAAAGGCTACACTGTGATGTTACAATCATTTATAATAAAGACCTTGTATATGAAAAGCAACGTGACAAGTAGCAGAAAATCAAAAAAAAGTAATGTTTTATTTACAGAAATGTGAATTTTTTTTCCAACAATATCAATTAAAACAATATAAGATCATATGATTTTCTAAGCAATGCAAATCTTTCAAAAATATTTTTTTCCAACAAATTTTGACTTATAATTAAGTATTTTTTGGTATTAATATAAAAAATTACTATGATCGGATACCCAGTATCCTTGAGGTTGAGTATTTCTATCAATATATTCCATTGATTTTGCACTTTTAAGATATTACTTCAGAGCACTGAAATTATTGGAAAAGAATTAATTGATTATAAATGAATAGCAAATATTGAAACGTAACATATATTCCATCAAAAGAGCTGAAATAATTCAAGAATATTTCTCAGCTGCTGAATATAAAAGTTTGACTAGACAACCATAAATTTTTCTTTTAGTTCAATGAACATTATTGGCCTTCAGGTTTTCAAAGATTCAATGTACTAATATCTCTTAGAAAAAGCAAGTAGGCAAATATTAGAAAACATATGATGAAACTACTAAAATTATACCTTATTCAGAAAAAATTAAGAATCACTATGTCAAATTATTTCAACAATAGTACTTTGGAACATTAACATTATAAAGATACATTTATATTTGTGATCAACTTTGAATTGTTTTTTATTAGAGAACCTATCCAAGTAAAGAAAATTTTGTCGTTGAAAAAATATTTCCTTCTGCTAATTGAGAATATTCAGTCCTAAAATAGGTCTGAGAGAATACCTAATGACAAATTTGAAAAATTATGTTTACAAACAAAATTTCCAAAAAGAAAAATTAAAACCACAAGAGGTAGAGGAGAAGTAAAAAATATTGTTAAATCAGCAACTTTCTTCAATCATAACAATATTTGAGAACTGTTTTATTAACCCTTTCAAACTCACAAACATGTATCTGCTGATGAAAATATATTACCACAATTGGATGATCTCTTCCTAAAAAAAATATTTTGGAATAAAAGTAATAAAAGACAGACATAAGAAAAAATATAACTATGGAAATTTTGAAATATTATAATCCTTGCAATGTTAATTTGGAACATATATATAAATTCAACTATAAATATGACATCAGTTTTATCAAATCCTTAAAAGAGATAATCGAAATAATCATATTGAAATTATGTATATCACATCAACAATATAATATAATCGGAGACAAATGTTTAAAAAGAAATCTCATTAATTATTTTTTCAAACATTCAAGAAATTAAGTAGTGGTATTGAAAATCTACTTCAGAAAAACATTTTTAAATTGTTTCAGGTTTAAGTACGATGAAGATAAACTCAAAATGACATTCTTAAAGGTTCAGAAATCAAACAGTATATGTTATAAATATGAGATAGATATTGTAATGCTAATATATAGACTTACTAATTTAATCATTTCAATTCTGTATTTTACACACTTCACTTAAATAAACAGTTCAGAATAATTTTTATTCAAAATGCAAAGGTCAAGAAATTTTGTTCACTTGAATAAGGTTCCTCTTCTAAAAGACAATTTGCAAGTTATCATCAAAACACGCATTTCATTTTCATCACTTTGCTAGACATCTATCAAAATATACTCCTCCTACATTTCCACCTCGCATTGCTTTTTGAACATTTGTTTCAAAAACTCTTCTATTATTTGATAATACTTCTGCTGCTTCTTTATTTAAGGGATCTTCTGGGTTTGGCTCAAGGAATAAATATTGCAAACCATATACAATGCTATTGATAGTAAGGACAGGTTTCCAATCTTCCCTTAGTATATTCAAACATACATTTCCTTGCTGATCAATGTTTGGATGATAAACAGAGGTTTCACATTTCACTTTAGGAGGTTCATGTGGGTAATTAGGTCCTACTTTGAAACTGAATATAAATCGACCATTTTTATAAAATCCCTAAAATAATATTTAATAAGAAAAAGTATAAATATAAGTTATGAACAACAAACCTCATCTGGACAAATAATTAATCTGAAATTTAGTAAATCGTCTGGATCTGAGAATTCAGTAGCACATGTTTTAGGTAAATTAAGTTCATTGATATCTGTAATTAATTGGAATAATGAGATATGGCAATTTAAAGTGATGTTAAGAAAAACCTTTTGTGATCCTCAGCTGAGCAGCTGAAGCTTTTTTCTGCTGGCCTCCTCTAGGAGAAGCTTCACCATCCTTCTTTTGCTGTTTCAGTGAAAACAATTTAATCATTTTTTGTTTTTACTTGACAGTATAATCAAACTACAAATAGCCAATTCAGACGAATTGAAACATCTAAACAAAAACTTAATCAGAATTAGAGGGTACTTTTGACAGATCAAAATTTCTGTCAACTTTTTTCTGGGTTAGTTTTGTCAAACTTCCCAGAATAGTTTGTTGTATTTTTAAAATCTATCTTGAATTCTATTTCATTTATTCAATTAATGTGTAAACTATATGAATCAAATTTACTTCTAACAATTAATCAGAACGAGATATAAGAATATGACAAATTTATTGAAATAATTATTTCTTTGGTTCTCATTGCACAAGATACATAGATTAATCTTTTTCTTCTGTTTTATGCATTCTTTTTTTATATGCATATACTGCGTTCGGTATATGTCACACCGTTCGCACCATTCCCACCGTAAGCTGCCTAAGTAGTATATCCTACTAGTATATCCAAAGTCACTTGAAGGAAGCTTGAATATTTCAATTATACTCTCTCTTTATACCTACGTAAAATCAACTGAATGAATAATATAGGTTTTTTCCAAAAAACTTTTTGAGTGACTTGATGTCACTCAAGGATCTCAAGTAAGATGTCTAAAATTCAGGTGTATGAACTGATTAGCTTTTGTTTTGACAATTTTGAGAATATCAGATAAGCTTCGTTATGTCAACTGTAGGTAGCGCTATCAACAAATTAAGATTCTTGTTATTTATTATTTACGAGGTTTGTGCCATTATATACCTATATCTTTCATTATAGTTATGATCTATGGAAGCAATTCTTGTAATTGAAATACCAATAAACTCTCTCTATTACAAATATTTGAATTCATTCCAGTAAATGTTTCGTGTTTTGTTTCACGACTTTGCACGATCAGACTCGATTACACATCGCTTTTGATTGGTCAGTATCGGGTTTTATTTAATGTATCCAATCAAAATCAACGGAAATGACAAGTATGACATTGCGGCGCCGCCACGAACTAAAACTAATATTTTCAATTTGGTCGAATTCAAATTCATTCAAAATTTGACGAGTGCATTCACCATGTTTTTAGACATCTTAACCTCAAGGTAATGCACCTATTCTACCCTAGTTTGTCTTATCTTCAGACAACATTTCCGAATTCATCTCAAACATCGTGCTCTTATAATTCTATACAACGATCAGTTCATCATCGTTAATAGCGTTCCTTGATAATATATTACAGGTCGAGAATAAAGAATAATCAAATTATAACACCGTAGAATGACATAGTATCATTTTTGATGTAACAGCGAAAGCTACTCACGTCACAAATTTTCTGAACGAATCGACATCTGAGTCCCATACATACGCAAAAATATTATTTTCAACTCAAGGGTTTGAAAAGTGTGCGCCTATGGTTTATGACTGTTTTGCAATTATCTCTGGCCAAGCGTTTTTATAGACTAGTTCAAGTGACTTTGGATATACTATAACAGTTTATCGAATCTTTATTGATCTTCTCTACAGATTGGGTAAATAAGTAGGTATCAAAATTCATAATTAATTATTTATTCATCACAGCTCACTGGATCTTAAAATAATTTGAATTTTCCTGAGGATTACTGAAAAATTGTTTGACAAGAACCGATAAGAAACCATAAAGTGTAGTAATGGACCACAGCTTCTTTTTACATTTTACTAAACTACCAGTGGTTACCAAAAAAAAGTTCTGGTGGAAAGAAAGCGGGCACTCTTCCAAAAAAAAATATCATGCAAATAGATTTGCATTGAAAAATCTATGCCAAAGAACCAGGCAGCAGCCTAATGGAAAAATTGTTACCGATTAAGTTTTCTGAATTTTTCGTATGTCTAAAATGATTACCTTATGGGTAAACAATATTTGACGCGCAAAAGTGTTTCTTCGAGATTTTTCCTACGAGAAATGCCATTTCCAACTTCGATACCGAAGGTGCTATGAGAAAAAACTTAAACTTTAACATTTGTATCTCGAAAACAAATAGTTTCCGGACCCATGTTACAGGACTTTATTTCTTAAAATGATTTTTCATTTTCGTTTGTACCTCCAATTTAGAAACACCCTGTACAGTCAATTCAAAACTGATGTTTTTACAATTAAATTGCAATTTGAATGAAACACATTAAATTGTAAAACACAGCACAGACAATTTTTCGATGCAAATAACTCAGTTCAGTTCTTTGATAACTGCAGTAATCAAATTTTTAGAGGAAAATGATACAAAAAACCGAAAACATCGGGTAAGTGTATACCGATGACGAATGCAAAAATCACAGATGGCAAAACAAGGGGTCGCGGGCGAAACGGGTAGATAAAGGAAAATAATAAACCTCGGACATATACTTGCGCGTAGTGTTGCAAAAGTATCATCTTGAAAATGATAATGAACTCATAAACCGTAAAAGGCTTCGATTTTTTGCTGCCGTGTCGATTTTAAGGAAAAGTAAAAAGAGTATCGGTTCATTCTATGGAAGAATTTTCGTTCTTCGTCTTTGAGAGAATTCTGAAATTTTGTATTTTGGAAATCTTGGGGGGATAATTTACCCCCAGTACCCCCTATTTCTACGCCCTTGAAAATTGGTGATCTTAAATATTCAATCATAATTATTCAAAACATATGTAAGTTTGACATCAAATACATAGATAAAGTAAAGTTGTAATATCAAGTTGTCTAGAATAATACATCTAAACATATTTCAATTTAGAAATTTTTTTAAATATTCTTTTAGATTGCAGGCAATAATTAATCATTCGCTAAATTTTACCGAATAATGTACTTCAATTGGGATGAATATATGTTTATTTATTTACACTAATTGATTCCAATTTTCTAGTTAATGTACAAAATCAATGTACCTATTCGATTACCAAATATTTCGATCTGCCATTTTTCAATTATTGATTCACTGAGATTTCAAAGTCTAGTTGCTTCTGAACTTGTAGATACTTGTTTTAATGTTGAATTTTTAACACTATAATATGTATTTGGATCCTCTGATGTACTAGAATTCCGTTTTGGACTCTGGAAAAATCTTGTTTCAGTACCAGGTGATAGAGGGTTCAGAGAGTCACAAGAATTGTTTGAATCGGCGTATTTTTGGTAAGATAATAAACTTTCTGTAGATCTATTTGTGTTAAAATACCTTCTTTGTGTATGAGGAGTGTACTGAGGAGTTTGTGCTGAGCAGAAATTTGTTTTTTCCATTCTCGCACATTGTGTTCCTTGAGATTTCTTACTAGAATTCGATCTTGTGCTTCCTGCCTTATTCTTACTAACGGAATCAATGTAACCGTATCCTCCAAAGCCATAACCCCCGAATGCTTTAGTCTCTAAACTATCCCAGGACTTGGGTTTGACAACATTATATTGCACATAGACAGTTTCATTGGCATGAGGATAATTTTGACACTCGTATTTAAATTTACCACTAGAATTTTTTGAAGGTTTAATATCACAGGAACCATTCCAGTATAGTGTATCTGTGCTAAGAGAAGTGGTATAGCTTCCAGAACTTTCCCCAGTTGTAGTTGGTGCAATGGCACTTTGCTCGCTGGATGTGAATGAATGTAAACTACATTGACTTACAAGACCAGGTCCAATATGAAAATTTTTTCTAGGTACGTAAAACGTTTGACTAGAAGGTGACACTTGAGATGTTTGAGAATGCGGTCTAGATCTTGGAGGCCTTTGGTTTTGTGGCGGTAAATCACATTGTGTTTCTTCGCTCTTAGAATCCCTCCGCTTCATTGAATCCTTATGATGTTTTGAGCGTCTTCTGTTGGAAGGTACACAGTGAGGGTTACAACAAGGACTTGCTAGATCATAGGCATCCAAACTAACGTTGTCTGAGTTGTTGGGTACTTGAACGCAAGAATTGCATAGATTTCCAGAGTAGACATGACAAGTATTCTTTTTCTCTTTTTCCATACAAAATTTCGTTTGATTACCTTTATTTTGTTTAGTCACCGGAGTTTCACTGGGCGTTTTGACTAGGAGATGATGTTCATTAATGCTTTTTCCATCATCGAAAGCTAAAAGATATTCACTACTATTGTTTGTGGGCTGTAAAATATAGCCATAATGGGGGTCTAAATAACGGTATGCTAAAATCAAAGAAGAATTTCGTTGTTTTTCCGGTAACTTGGCCACATCTTCAGTTGATACGGTGGTTCTACAGTAAGGATAAGGAGTTTGAGTCGGAGATTCTGGATCTCCAGATGAGTTTTGTTGTGAGTATTTTTTTCTAGCTGGAAGACTGTGAGTTCTCCATTTTCCTTCAATTAATTGCCTTTCTTGTGTACACAGTTTCTCCAGTTCCAACATTTTTCCTTGCAGAGTCCTCTGTAGTTGTATGTAGCGTATATGAAGTTCAACCTGAAACAAATTCGAATTTATATCTACAATTCATTTTGATTTTATCAAAAACAGGTCGGTATATAATGGTGTAGCCCAGTGGCGTACCCAGACATAAGCTTTGGGGGGTGGGATAAAGTAAAAAAAAATTTGGTTATTCGTTTCCGATGTCCTTTGAATTTACAGATACTTCATGAGATTGTCGAAAAGTGAGCTGTTATATTCAGACGCAAAAAACTTGAAGATTCGCTTGTATAAATTTTGCTTTTTTTGAGGAAGTTTTCGAAAAAGTTTGCTTATTCATTGTTACTTCGTCTTTTTATCAAAGAATGTCTTTAGTTGTGTTAAATTTTAACTATTATTCGACAATTATTCTTCACAATTCAATTGACAAACTACTTCAAAAAAAACTTATGTCAAAAACACTGAACTGTTCCTCCTCTGATCTAACTATATGAAAAAATACATATATGTACAGAGTGAAGAGCAACATTTTTCAGTTTCAGCTTCTCTCACTCTAGCCATCTTCCATCTCGATTCTGCACAACTTTGCAACCGGGCGCTTGAATACTCCGTTACTAGTTCTGACTACTCGAACTCGTCCATCAGGGCCTGGATAAAGTGTCTCTACTCTTCCTAACTTCCACTGTCTTCTTGGACAATTTCCTTCAACAATGATGACTATGTCATTGATATTCAGCTGCTTTCCGTCATTATTCCATTTAGGCAAGTATTCTTTGGTCCACCGTTTCCAAAAACAATCGACTATTTTCTGTGATTTGGCCCACTCTTTCCTGAAGTCTTTCATTTTTGAAAAATCAGTGATATAACTAGATGATCCTAGTAAAAAATGCTTTGGGGTCAGGGACTCTAAATCATTTGGGTTTTTTGAAACTTTTGTTAATGGTCTCGTATTTATGATATTTTCACACTCGGCAAATATTGTCAGCAGAAGTTCATCTTTAAGAACTTGTCCATTCAAAATGGTGTAGAATGCTTTTTTCACGGACTGCACCATGCGTTCCCAGACACCACCCATGTGTGGTGACGCTGGTGCCAAAAATTTCCAGTCGATACCTTCCTGTGTGAAGGTGTCAGTGATTTTGCCTGGTCATTATGGTTTTTCAGACGACTTTTACTTGACAATGGCGATACATCTTATGTCTTCCCCAAAACTCTCCTGCTGGCGCCGTTTGATCAAAAGGTTTTCAGATTTTTGAATCTCAGAAACTTCCAACTACCCAAGAAAAAACTCTGTTGCTTCTTCTCAGTCTGTCCAGAAGAATATCTACGAGTCTCAACATCCAAGCAGTAACGCGTATCAACCGAGTCCATTTTGAAAATCGGTTGATATCAGGCAGATATGATTCTTCTTCTGTAGTAACTGCTGTTATTTCAATTTCTTCATATGGAAGATCTTCCAAATTCACAATATTCTTCTTGGGCCATAAGGTGTTGTCCAATTCATACAAGAAATCAGGACCTTTAAACCAACTTGCGTAGGTCGTCTTATTGCCGTCGTCTTTGTTGTAGGTTCTGGTGGCAATATCGGCCGAATTCAACTTTAAGGGAATCCAATTCCAGTTGCTGATGTTTGTTAATTCTTGGATCTCTCCGATGCGGTGACTTTCGAACTGTCCCAATTTGACAGTATGTGCAAATTTATTGCGTTTTCATAGAAAATACTCAAAAGCCCAATTTCATTGGTCTACCAAGCGAGGTATGGGCAAAGTGCCGTGGGGTATAATATTTCCCACAGTATGAGCAATACATAGTACTGAAATTGAGTAAGCTGTACAACTGCTATGAAAAGTAGAGTATTCTCCACAGCTTACTCAATTCCAAAACTATGTATTGCTCATACTATTGGAAATATTATTCCCCACAGCACTTTGCACACACCTCGCTTGGTAGACCAATGAAATTGGGCATTCGAGTCGTTTCTATAGAAACGCAATAAATTAGCACATACTGTCAACGAAGGCCATTTTGATTTCAATCAAGTCCATTACTTGAATTATTGAAATTTGTGCAGTTGTAGGAAAAGTATAGTGTGCAACATGTGGAGAAAGTCCTTTTCTCGCTCGTGTGTTTGCGGCACTCGCCTTTCAGGCTCGTGCCACAAACTTCCACACTCGCGAGAAAAGTTGAACTTTCCCCTCTTGTTGCACAATATACTATATCAATGTTCGCTAAATGTATATCTTCTGTGTAGATAAGCTTTATTTTATATTATGTGAGTATTGTATAGTTTTAAACCTTACTTTAAAAGTGGTATATGATGGAGATATTCTTTTCTTAAAATCATGTTTTTTGATAATTCATCCTTGCTGTGAGAATAGTCTGATATGTCACAATGATACTTACCATCCAGGAAAAGTTCATGCAACGGGATAATGGCTAACAAATCATAAAGTTAGAATTTTATGGATAGAAAATGTAATTGATATGATTGTGAACTAGGGTATCAAAATTAAGAGGTGGAAAAAGTTGAATAGCCTAAAGACGGCAAAGCTGTTAATCCGCCACTGTTGAACCAACTTATTTCAAGAGCAGAATAACCTTACCTTAAAGAGGGATTACCAGAACGTGGTTTTCCGCGTATCAGTCAAACTTTAGTAGATATACCTATTTATTTCCCCTCTGGCGCTACTGCGATGACCAAACTTTGTACGGTGTACGAAGTTGTATATTCACCTCATCTCTTTCTTTTTTTGAAGTAAATAAGTAGAAGGCAGCTCTGTACGACAGTCGATTATTTTTTGCACAAAATTATAGTGTGTTGACTTTTGGTAGGTTTTTTTTTACGAATATTTTAAAAATATATCAGTTCTTTGTACATTGTACATATCAGCAATTCTTTTGCGAAAACGAAAAGTTACCGAAAAGAGTTGTGTTTTATTCGCAAATAAAAATATTTACTTTCTACAATGTAGATTATTGTTTAAGGAAATTATGTGAAAACCCCATAAAAATCGGTGATTTGTAAGAAGGAATATCTCTAATTTCGTTTTGATTCGAGCAGCCACGTGATGGTGTTCCCTTTTAAGATCATTTTGGTGGTTGGACTAGTAGTATGGAATAGTGAATTTCGTTCCTAAGAATCTACTTTCGCAAGTTTTTTTCTAAAGAGGAGATATTTCACATTTATCTACAGACCTACCTTTCTAACACAGTCTTCGAATAAGACGACCATTCTCATTCTTGAATCACAACTCTTAATGAAATTGACTAATGTCTTATGGTCCGCCTTTTCCATGTCGGTACCGTTGATTGACAATATAACGTCACCTTCACGCATTCCAGCGCGATACGCAGAACCATCATAGTCGACATAGTCCACATAAGTGATCATTTCGATTTCTTGCTCTTTCTTGTAATGAATTCCGTAGCTTTGCAAGGTGAAGCCGTAGGATCCGTTCTTTTTTTCAACGATTATAGTACGTCTTCTTCGATCTTCTTCCGGCTTTGTCAGGGTAACTCGATCAGGTTGCACCCTCTCCAGAATTTGTGACTGAAAAAAAAAATTATGTAGTTTTTTTGTTAGGGATGCAACGGAAGTTCATTTCGCCGGTTTACCGGAACCGGAACCAATTATGATTTATTGGAATCGGAACCGGAATAGGAACCGAAATCGTTGGCAAAGGGACAATGGGGATGCCTTTTCAGGTTAAAAATAATATGAACCCTAACATTATTTCTCTCTTTAATTTCATTGAAAAATAAAATTGATTATTCAAAATAATGTAAAATTTAAACAGTTTTTACACCTTGCGAATCCAAAAGAAGCATATTATACTATTATATTTTTCGAGAGGGGATAAAATATCAAAATGAGATGAGAGCTTATATAGAAAAAGAAAATTACCCAATATTTTCGTGACCACAAAACAAATGGTGTTAAGATTTCGGGTGTATTGATATGCATTACCAATTTCAACATCTATGCGGAATTTCAAGCTGATCACATTGGCGATCAGAACCATAGAAAATTCAAGAAAAATATCGGAAAAATTACCTACAGATCCTATCGGTTAAGATTTCGCACATGTATATAAAATTGATATTTCAAACTCCTTGAAGAATTTTCGATGACAATTCAACTAGAATCATAAAAACATTGAGAAGAATATCGAAAAAAAACTTCTGGTTGAATGGCTACGTCAACAAACAAAACTGCCGCATTTGGAGTGAAGCTAATCCTCAAGTGTATGTCGAAACACCGTTACATCCAGAAAAACTGACTGTTTGGTGCGCTTTATGGGCTGGTGGAATCATTGGTCCGTACTTCTTCAAAAACGATGATGGCCAGAACGTTACAGTCAATGGTGATCGGTATAGAGCCATGATTACTAACTTTTTCATTCCTGAATTGAACAACCATGATGTCCAGGAGCTGTGGTTCCAACAAGACGGCGCAACATGTCACACAGCTCGTGCCACATTCGATTTATTGGAAGACAAGTTTGGTGACCGCCTAATTTCACGTTTTGGACCAATTGGCCTCCAAGATCTTGTGATTTAACACTGCTAGACTACTTTCTGTGGGGCTATGTAAACTCATTGGTCTATGCGGATAAGCCAGAAACCCTTGACCATTTGGAAGACAACATTCGCCGTGTTATTGCCGATATACGGCCACAAATGTTGGAAAAGTCATCAAAAATTGGACGTCCAGATTGGACTACATCCGAGCCAGCCTTGTCGGTCATATGCCAGAAATCATATTCAAAATGTAATGCCACAAGATTATCTTGCGGATAAATAAAATTCATATCAATCGAATAATCTATCGTTGTTTTATTGCAATTTAAAGTTCTATAGCTCTAAAAAAAAAACATATATAAAAACGATATAGAAGTTTTCTTGCTCTGCTCGCGCAGTGTGCTATATGCTGACTCCATGACAGATCCTCCGTCATATTCACACCCAGATCGTTGTGAGCGGATACATTTTCAATCAGCTGCCCCTCAATAAAATAAGAAAGTCCTGGATTCTTTTTTCCCAAATGTAACACCTTACACTTGTAGACATTTAACGGAAGCAACCAGTTATTACGCCACCTTGTCAGTGTGTTGAGATCCTCCTGTAGGACAGCACGATAGGAAGGATAGTTGAACAACTTCGTAACGTCCGCGTATGAACAAGACTTCACAGACGACGGCAGGTACCGTATTCTCGACAAGTGATCTTTCAAAACGTACACGTTCTTTCAGTGCTAAGAACACTGAATGAACGTATACGTTTTGAAAGATCACTTGTCGAGAATACAGTCCCTGATCCGAAATATAGACAAGGAACAGAATAGGGCCCAGAACTGAACCCCGAGGCACGCCACTTAAAACTTCCCTCATTGTAAACCTAGTTGAGCCTACTCTGACTGAAAACTTCCTGTTTGAAAGGAAGCTCTGGGAACACCCACATGCCGCAGTTTATGCAACAATCTCCTCAAAAGAACGCGATCGAAGGCACGGGCAAAATCGAGGTATATCACATCAACCGATTCACCAGCATCAACAGCTTTTGTCCACATGTTGATGCACTCCAATGAATTAGTGATTTTAGACCTACTCGTAATGAATCCGTGCTGACCCTGAGGTAAGATATTATTGGACGTTAAAAAGGGCAGCACAGCATTAGAAATGATCTTCTCCATTACTTTAACGGCTATTGAAGTTAAAGAGATTAGTCTATAATTTTCAGAGGACACTCGATCATCTCACTTGTATATAGGTGTTACAGATGCCCTTGTCCAACAACTTGGTAAGCGGTGAGATCTGAGAAAGGCTTTCATTATCTTGGAAAGTGGACAAGCAAGGGATCTCACGCAGCTCTTAAATAACTTCATAGATAAGCCATCCATACCAGGTGCAGTGCTAGTCTTGAAGGATCCGATGACTAGTTTAACTGCCTCAGGAGTTATACCAAAAGACTCCATCAAAATTTCAGTTCTTTCGTCTAGTTCATGCACATCGAACTTAAGCTGCCCAGTATCTCAATTTTTCGCTTTAACTAGCTTTGATGAAATTTTGATATTAAGATTCAGGTTGATACAACATTCCATAAGAATTTTAGCCTTTTTGAATATATACGGTGTGCGTTTCGCATATGTGAATCGGAACTTCTCGAAAGATGTGGAGTGCTGACTTCTTAGAAGATCGAGGTAGCATATTACCTCACCTATTAGCAGATTTTTCATTTGATATTTTCATACCCCTTTCCTTGATGCGTTTCCATATGAATTATTACAAAACTGATTTAGTTTAAATATTTGCGAAAACTATCGGCTTCTGATGAATGAATAATACAATATTTATGTCTCATTGTTCATGATAACTATGTATTATATTTTGTATTTATATCAGGGAGGATTCATATCCATATATTGCATGGTTAATTACAAATTGTTTTGATATCACTTTTCTCCAATGATGGATCTGAATCTAATATAAAATTCTGATCATTACCCACCTTTTAACAAATAGGTTCCTTTGTTATTGAACTATAATTAATTTATTTAAACAGGTAGACATGCATCTTATTGTTTTTTATAGATACCTATATATTTTCATTACGACTGAAGATTGTGTAAAACATAATTGGGATGTCGAAAAATGATAATATTGAAATGAGAATTTTCGAATTTTTTGTTGAGAGAACTTATTGTAAAAAAAAACACTGCGAATGTTATACTGTTTTAGACTATCATTTATTATTTTCTCCTATTAGGTAAATGTAGGTAATATCGAAATCATTGAAAAAAAATGCTTTATGAAAGAATAGTTATTTATAATACAAGTGCAGAAGGCATTGATATTCTTCCACGAGTTCAAAATTCAAAAACGAGCCACGAAGTGGCGAGTTTTGGAATGAACGAGTGGTAGAATGAGCCTTCTGTACGAGTATTATACATTATTTTCTCTAATTCATTGCATTTTCATTGAAATTAATGAAATATATCCATAAATATAATTTAGTGATTTTTGCATTGAAAAATGTTGGTTGGCTGAACTGATTTCTTCAAGGCAAATTGATGAATTGACAGATAAAGCCGTGGCGGAAAGTTCGGAGTACCAACATAGAATAATAAAATAAAACCATGAAAACTGTGCGTTTCTGATATATTCTCGCACGATTTTGTTCTACAAGATGTGGAAGAATGAACGGAATAACCACAGAATTGGAGAAAAAAACTTCTGATATCCAATAATGAACTTTTGATATCATTTAAGAGCAAAATTGTTCAACTCCTAGAGATATATACAGTTCACGTTTTGGAATGTATGGAATATAGAAATCGAATAAAAAAAAACTGTTTCTGCCGTCCAGAGCTTTTCTCGTGAAATATATTTAGCTAATATAAGAGCTATTCGTGTTGGTATGCCTTATTCATCTTTCTAGTTTGAGTACGCGATTCATCAATTTTGAAGGCTGAAAATCAATAAACAGTAAAGGTTCTTCTCGAAAAAAAAAATATATAGGTATACATCATGTGATAATCTACAGGGTGGTATTTCTTTTATAACAGTGCCCGCTTTTTTCCTCCAGAACCTTTTTTTTGTGGTGCACTGGTAGTTTAGTAAAATGTAAAAAGAAACTGTGATCCAGTACTACATGGTTTCTTGTCGGTTCTTGTCAGACAATTCTTCAGTAATCCACTTAGGAAGCTATGATGAATGAATTATAAATTTTGGAACATATCATTTACCCAATATGTAGCGAAGATTTTTAAAAATTCGATAAACTAGTATAATCATCCCAAAAAAGTATAAGAAACATCATGAATATCGGAAACAAAGTATTTGCAGGACTTTTTTCCATAAAATTGTCCAAGGAATCTCTCATTTGCCTTTACACCTCCAATTTGGGAAAACCCTGTATATTTGGTTGGCACGAAATCGTAGAGGAAAACAAATCAGATCAATTAATCAAGAATTAATTCAAACAAAATTGCAGATATTGCAAAAGCTATTTCCATGAATGTTGGTTTCAAGTTCAGTTGCCGTAACGCATTAATTATTCAAAAACTGATTGATTAATTGTAAATATCAACGTGTAATAATGACATGGATGTTTTTTATCATAAGTTTGTAGTCCAAGTTTTTTCGCAGTACCTAGGTAATGATTTTGTGGATATTTTATTCGGAATTCAGTAGAAACCTTGGGTTTGAACCATACAGTATGATAATTTTTCGTAATCGGATAAAAATAAACCATTGTGCAAATTTTTGGTCAAATATTCTTAAATCTTAACCTTTGCAATAATTTAAGAAATAATTTTTTTTACAACACCTTTCTAAAATATAATCAAGATTATTTATCTTTTTATGCAATGTATGTGAGGAATCCAAAAACGGAATAGAAGACTAACTGTCTGTTCGTCATATCCGTCACTTTTCTCAGAAATCATTTCATGCTTTTGGCATGAAATGGGCAAAACATATAGGTATCTTACTATTAATACTTAATAATACCTATATTTGTTATCTTGAAGCTCTAGAACGCTAATTTTAACCTCGATATGCACTTAAAGATTTTTATAACAGTTGGAGAAGACAGAATATTGTATAAAATTGACAATATTTTACGTTTTAGTTGTTTAGTCATGGAATATAGTTTTCAAAATTAAATGTTATAGATGCCATTGCAATTTAAAATCGATTGAGCATTCAGAAAAACTCGTAAAATTGAATTAATTCTGTTGCGCAAGGAAAATGTTTCCGTTTTCGAGAAAACTGTGTGTTTAAATTTGAAAAACATTGGTAAGAAATTGTCTTTACCAATATTTAATTTCGGAAATCCATCGAATTTGCATATTTTTATTTTTGGAAAATCGGTTTTTTCATAATAACATTCCTTTAACATCTTCCGATAGCCCGTGAAAAACACTATCATATTTAAGGTACACTTTTCAATCTATCTGAATGAATAAAACACAAAATCAATTGACCCGCTTACTTGAAACACACTGTACGTGTAGAATTATTCTTTATTGAAAATGTCACTGTTAGTAATTCTTTCTTCTTGAATTATTCTAAGGAATTCTTAGTGTAAATACTAATGCAAAGGGAAAATGATCTCATTGGAATATTTCAACTAGAGAACTAGGAAATCTCACTTATCATTACAAATTTAATTCAATATGAAATAACATAATCTAGAAAAAGTTCATATAGTCGGAAAATATTCCTATCGGAGTTGTATATCTATTGTTAATATTGCAGATACACATAGTTAATTTTATGAATTGAAAATGTAGAGAAACCTACAAATTTTTATTATGGGAGTAAAATCATATCTACAAGAAATAATCGATAACTTCTTTCGGTGAAAATGAGGTGTTTCATAGTGCTCGAGTTAAACTCTATTTTCCTGCACTATTTACACTGATCGTAAGGAGGAATTGATAATATTGGAAAAACACTTACTGCCGATGAAGTACAATCATCGTCACTCTGCTCAATTAATGATTGATTCTGTCGTCTCATTTTTCAGAGAAAACTGTATTCTTCAGGTAACGCACTCGAACTCATAAGGCAAACGATATAACAAGAAAATTATTGTCTCCATTTTCTAACAGCTGTTTTGACATAAATGCTCGATAGTGTTATGCTGCGTTCCCAACGTCGGGACGCCAACGATTTGCATTGTCCTCGCGAAAACGCACGAAATTTCCCGGATACGTACGGAAATCGACGCTAGGCGCCACATGAATTACTAGCGTCGTTGTTTCAGGAAAAACTTCACTACAGCTAGTCTCTTACTTATAGCAAATAACATTCAAACTTTTAGATATAAAGTGTGTTTTCTTCCAGAACAGGGCGGAAAAAGACAGGAATAGTAAAGTTAAATTTAAAATTTAAAAAGTTAATTAAAACAAAAATTCGAAATTTTTAGCGTTTTTCAAATGGATGTATTTTCGATAAAAATAATCCAATCCGAATTTGAAAAAAAACTTTTTGAAGCTTGAAGTTCATAGTTTAGAGATCTTCTGATTAAAAAAATGTTTGAGCAAAGTGAACCACTCAATGCTAACGAATACAGTAAGAAAAATTTTTGCGAAATTTTTTCAGTTTTTATTTTTGGTTTACAGACTTGGAAACTCAACCAATATATGGATGAGATAATTTGTTCACTCAGCTTCAATATCCCTTTTTCAAAACTTCGAGCTCTTCTCGCTGAAATATCGAACTTTGAATTGAAAAGGACCTTTTTATCTTTAATCATCAATCTCCCAATCAATGATTGCACAGAAAATTTAAGGGATATTTTGAAATCTTGAATCAATACTTTATAAGAAATATTGGTTTTTCGGAAAACAAACTTTCGTTCTCTACAATTTGAAAAGATGAGAAAAAAAGGGCTTCCGGAGGCTTTTTGGATAATCAAGCGCTAATTGAAAATATCGATAAAACCATTAATATTAAGTATGCGTTTTACAGTTCAATATCACCACAAAAATCCCACAGAATTTCAATTCAATCCATGGAGCGGTTTTCTTGTTTTATTCGATCGAATTTTCAAAAAAATTAAAGGATCACGTCTTCTAACCATGATAGGGAATCAAAAATAATTTTCAAACTTTACAAATTCGTTTTGTAAATAAACTATATTTTTAGCGTTGTAAAAGATCGATAGATGAAAAGTTGAGATATGCAATTTCTGAAAAGCGAGTAGATCGAGTTCGTAATTCTCTTAGGTACCTACCTATATCAACTTTATTTCGAAATTAATATGGTTTTATCATGGAATTAAATTACGGAATCGCATTAGAAATGATGATAACATGTTGTCTTGAATTATTTGGAGTCGATAAAAAAAAATCGAAAGAGAAAAAAATATTTTTTTTTCAATTTAAAAAAAAATTCATTTCATAAATTTCAACACTGTTATTGATGAAAATGCAGAAAAAAATCTTAAAAATTTTCATCTTCATTTTGTGGGAAATTATATGAACAAATCAAAAATCGTTATCCTTTAATTTTATTGAAAATTCGATCGAATGGAACAAAGAAACCGCTCAATGCATTAAATTGTTATTCTGTGGAATTCTTGTGGTGATATTGAACTGAAAGTCTGCTGGCCCCCCATAAATTCGACATACTAGGGATAAAAGATTGACAGAACTATAATTTCGCTTTACTTTGGCCCCTCCAAAAAAAATCCGGCCCCTTTTTGGCCACCCCTGTTTTTGAAAGCTGGCGTCGCCACTGCTGCAATTTATGAAAAATTGAAATATCTCAAAAAAATGAAGTTTTTGGTAAGCATATGAAACTTCGAACAAACTTTGGGTTCATTTATTCCATGCAATCTGAAAATTTAATAAAATGCAGGTTGTTCCATGAGAAAAAACATACACTTTTTTGGCACACCCAGTGTATTTCCTAACGATTTGAAAATATAGCTCCAATGGATCCTAATGATTCTATGTCGAAAAAATTTGAAAATTTCAGCGCTTAAATGCTTAAGCGCAATAGTGGTGGAACAGTGTTGTCAGCTACATTCTTGGCGGCTACTTCATTTAGATGAGAGTTTTCAGATGAAGCGATCCTCTTGTAATTCTACATGAACATCGTTTTACATGTACAAACTCAGGGCCGTCGCTAGCCAAATTGCCGCCCTAGGCAAATACCCAATTTGCCGCCCTAACAGTCAACTCTGCAGAATGCAAAAAAATTATTTTGGGTTATCGGGGTCTTCTACCGAAATATGAAAAAGTTGAAGGCGACAGTTTGTAAAATTTTAATTATAATAACATAGAAAAATATAAACAAAACCAACAAGTTCAAACTTGTAGAAAAAATGAAAATCATTTTAGGATTGGTAAGGAACAATAATAGGAATACATAATATGAATGACTAGAACAAAAAATATCTTTCCGGAAAAAATATTCAACGAATTATTCAAAAATTAACTTTTCGATCATTTGAATAAATCATCGAAAAGTTAATTAATTAAATGTCAAAATTGGCATTTGAGGATTGGTAAAAACGAATAATATACACGAGTATAAATAAATAAATGTAAAAATATTTCATAATAATATTCAATAAGGACCCGCTCTAGCGTTTCTGCCGCCCCGGCAAAAATACAAGTCTACGCCCTTGTTCGGGGCGAGAATTTTTATAAAAAGTTAGAAGGGTTTTATGGACGCAAAATGTATTGAGTGTAATTATTTCTTATGAATTCAAATTCAGATACCTTTGCAAAAAAGTATCTTATTTTGTATCTATATACTCTTACAAAGTAAGTTTGATGGCTTTGCTAACATTATTTTAAAATATAATTGATTTATAGAATTTGAAATAACATTCCATTTTCCACTCAGCATTAAAAAAATCAAGTTATTAATCCAACAAAAAACACGGTGAAAGTAAAATAAAACTATTTAATACATTCTTTTAAGGATCTAGTAGATTCCTCGGAAAAAGTAGAAAATACCTTTCTCCAATATCTGCCGCCCCTCTGCGGCCTCAGGTTATTCTGCTGAGTTCCGACTTTATAAAACGCTTGAACATTTTGTTTTTTATCTTTAAGATGATAGTGTGTAACAATCAGATGATACGGATGAACCATTATTTCAAATTCGAATGCGCCCACCCCCAAAACTAATTAATTTGATAAAAAATCATGTGTGAAATTCTTTGAAATTAAAAAAAAGTATTCAATACTTTCTTCTTGGAATTCGGATTTCTGAAAAAAATTGAAAATGCCGCCCTCCAATATTTGCCGCCCCGGCGAAATGCCAATTAGCCAGCCTCCAGAGCGGGCCCTGATTCAGTATTTAATTAAGAAAAAGTTCTTCAAGAAGCAATTGAAAGTTCCGGGCGAGGGAAGTATGAGAACGTTTTAGAAAAATATTATCTTGAAATTTTTGTTATCTCTTTCGGCACCTTACATTTTGAAATAAATGAATATGATTTTTTCTATTAAGTCTATCTCATCATCCGACGCTTCGAACGTAGGTACTTCCCAGTGCCGAAAAATGATAATAATAAGGAAATGATGAAAATAAAAAATTATAGAACTTACCTTCAGTAATCTACTTTGAAATCCTTAAATCCAAAGGCAAATCGAAAAATTCAGAATATAACACTCACTTTGCACATACAGTACGATCAAAAAAATATTGTTATATAATGGAACGTGGTATAAAATAAAATAAACTTCTCAGATATGTATTTCTTAGGAAGGATGAGATGGAAATGATGAAATGGAAACGTTTCTCGTATATTTTGCATTCATCTGGGAAATGGCATTCTGGTTGAAGAATTGTAGAGAAAAATATCCTCGCTACCCTAATAAAGCAATAAAATTGAGCATTGTAGCAAAGAGAAGCCCGACACGCCTGATTAGTACATGTGTTTTTTAGCATCAATATCTCGTAAACAGTAAACAGCTGTGAGAGGGTTTACACGACATCTGGATATTTATGAGTTGTTGTGTATAATGCGGCACCTCTGATAGTTTAAAATGTTGATTAAATTGTCTGTATATTTTCGTGTTGTTTCTAATCGATTTAAATCTCATTTCTTACTTTGAATTTCTACACATATGATTTTTGTTGATCAAGATTGAAATGCCGCCCCAGATTTTGCCGCCCTAGGCGGTCGCCTCCCCTGCCTACCCCCTAGCGACGGCCCTGTACAAACTAAATTCCAACCTAGTCGAATCTGGATATTTTTTTGTATATTCTGCTCGAATTTTCCATGGTTCTGACTATGCAATCGATATGAAGCTTGAAATTGTTATTATATAGTTACCAAGGGCGTAGAAATAGGGGGGGGTTACTGGGGTTAATTTACCCCAGATTTCCAAAATTTAAAATTTCAGAATTCCCTCAAAGACGAAGAACAAAAATTTTCCATAAAATGAACCAATACTAGGTATTTTTACTTTTCTTTGAAATCGACACGGCATCAAAACATCGGAATCTTTTACAGTTTATGAGATTATTACCACCACGTACCTACAAGCAGCATTTGTTGCTTCGGTGGGTTTAATAATATTTTGTTATTCTTATATTTTGTGTGAATAAACGATGATGATGATGATTATAGCTTTCAAGATTATTACTTTTATTTCACTTCGAACACGTCTATGTCCGAAGTTTATTATTTTCCTTCATCTACCTGTTTTGTCGGCGTTCCCCTTGTTTTGCATTCTGTGATTTTTGCATTCGTCATCGGTATACACTTACCCTTTGTTTTCGTCACAAAATTTGAATAATGCAATTATTGAAGAACTGAACTGAGAGTTGTCCGCTTCGAAAAATTGTCAGTGCTGTGTTCCATTCAAATTGCAATTTATTTGTGAAGACATCAGTTTTGAATTGACTCTACAGGGTGTTCCTAAATTGGAGGTACAAACATTTTGAGAAATAATAAAGTCCTATAATATGGGTTCCCAAACGATTTGTTTTCGAGATACAGATGTTAAAGTTCAAGTTTTTCCCCATAGCACCTTCCCTTCACAATATAATTAACTTAAATTTGGCATAGATATTCCAATTTGAAGTTTTCATACTGTGATATGCTAATTTTGAATGATGAACCACTGGTATAGTTTAGAAAAATGTAAAAAGAAACTCTTGATGTCCAGTACTACACTTCTTGCTTTCTTGTCAAACAAATTCTTCAGTTATCCTCAGGAAATATCCAAACTATTATGAGATCCAGTAAGCTGTGATGAATAAATAATTAATCATAAGTTTTGGTACTTATATTTACCCAATCTGTAGAGAAGATTAATAACGATTCGATCAACTGTTATAAGCATCACAAAAAAGTTAGGACTACAAGAAACACCCTGTATCTCGAAAACAAAGCGTTTACGGGCCCATGTATCTATAGGACATTCTATTCTTAAAATTATTCAAGGAATTTTTCATTTTTCATCGTAATAATTTAGGAACACCGCGTAGGTATAAAGTGAGAACTATCGAATAGGTAATCAAAAAAGGCTAACATTTCAAGTGATTTTTGGTTCAAACTTCGTTATCAAAGCTTTCTTATTCACATTACAAACAATTTTTTCATTACCTCCCTCCCTTCAAGAAAAAAAAATCTGCGCCCTTATAATAGTTACATGCAAAATCGCATCTCTGTCGAATCTGTTGTCAGCCAATATATTGATTACCTATGTTCTTCCAATATTCTTCGTGATTTCCTGGTTTTGGCGAGACCAATCGTCGAGAAATGTTTTGGATTATTTAAATTTCAATAATCCAATAAGTGAATTAAAACAATTGGCGGAGTACCGACATTAAGAATTGTTTTTTTTTTTTTTTAACGACTTTATTCTTCAATTAGATACAACAAGGCGACATTTAGCTTGAAGCTACTCTTACATGTAACCTCATCATACCATAACATCCATGACCTAGCCGGGATTCGAACCCGGTACCTTCAGCATCAAAGCCGTCTCCCAAACCACTGTGCTACCGAAGGTAGACTTTTTATTTTCTACTTTTTTGCAAAGCCAAATTCGGAATTTCGAGCATCGGTGATCATATTCGAAATCAAAACTGCCTGATGTGTTTCAGTTTTCAAAATATGTGATCTAAAATTTCCTTCTAAAAAATAAATAGGGTATAATGTGGTTCATTATAAGAGAGAAATAATTACAAAATCAGATAATATGTAACTAGTCAATTTTTCTTTATTATTCTTTGTTGTACTGATTCAAGCGCGGTCCCAGGGGGGGTCATGACCCCCCCCCCCAAAATGGAACCACCTATGCGTTTCAAGCAGACAATGTACGGAATGATCAGTGGCGTACCCAGACATAAGCCTTGGGGGGGGGATAAAGAAAAAAAAAATTTCAAATTTTCCTTCTTTTGAAGAAGTTGTCCAAAGAAGTTTGCTTACTCATAATAAGATAGTGATAAAAAGGTTGAATATATTGGATATTCCTCCTGGGGAGGGATATATCCCCCCATCCTTGGGTACGCCACTGGAAATGATCCCATCAAAAAACTAGAAGCCCATAACGGCTAGAACCGCCCTTGTACTGATCGAATTTTTACTAAGTATTCATCCAATAAAATAAAAGCAATAACAAATTTGGTATAATCATTATTTGAAAAACTCGATAGAAGTGCTGAATTAGTGTTAAGAGCTTTTGAGCGCTCGCTGCGGCTACGCGAAGGTTGGTTGGCAGATCTGCTGCTCGACTGTTTTTATTTTAATCATAGATAAATAAACCCCCCATCTTTGATTTCAATAAATGATGCAGCGGGGGATTTGAACCCCCTAACACACCCCCCCCCCCCTTACTACGCCCGTGCGTATGAGCGTAGGAGAATTTCAACATCTAGGCGGGTGGGTAGTCAATAATTCGTTTTGATTTTGAGAGATAGTTTTTTTTTCGGAGGGATTGTTGAAATGTCAAAATTAGTTATGGAAACATCGAATTTTATTTTCTTTCTGTTTTCCGGAAGTCACGACAACTCCACGCAGTTATAATTTGCGGTTTTTCCTCATTTAAAGTTCTTCCTCAATAACTCTTAAAGTATTAGTTTTAGGTATAAGGTTTGCTTAAGTAATGCCCACTATTTTTGTACGTAGAATCGACTGAAATAATAAAAAATATAGGTTCTAATTTGAAAATCTTGAGTTTTGAGTTGTCCAAGTTCATGATCCTTCTTATAAACACCCTGTATATTTTTGTTCCAAACCGCAAACAGTCTATGTGTTTGCAGAATCGAAAATTAAATTTTTTGTTTTCGGAAAAAGATTTTTCTGGCGACATATTCAAAAAAATGTGTCCTCATTGCCACCATTTTTTTCATAAGAATTCCATTAACTCATGAACCATTGAGTTCTTACCTAAGGTATGGCATATTGCCGAAATTGACATCAAAAAAGCTATTTACTGATGCAATAATATACTGGGTGTGCCATTTGAAATAAGCATAGTAGTCACCTGACATTTGTCCGATTGCTAGCCAGCCAGACACAGATAGTCGATTGTAATTTATTTGTACAAAATGATTTCCACCTTTCTAACACTTTTTTAGTAATTAGGTATTCAAAGAAGAATTTAATTCTCCTTTTCTTGAAAAAGCATAATAAAGTGTGAATAGGTATATTTCCAAAACTTCTATATTGAAGAAAGATATTCATAAATAGATCATTCCATTTTCACATTGAAAACTTATATGGGTGTTTTCAGATTAATTTTCACTAAGTTAATGGAACATAAGTTTATTGAGAGTAAAAAAATGAAACTATTTATAGGAAATATGAGGTACAACTATTATACATTGTTCTTTATTGTGCATCACCATTTCTGTTTCAAAACTTGCACTATATATAATCAAAATATCACATGAATATTTATGTTTTTTCTCAAACGTGAAGTTCCATATCTTAGTCAAATAATCATAAACATAAACATCACAATTAATAATAGTTTCCTCGGCTAGAAACAATAGTATAATAAAAATTCCAAATGTATAATATAATCTATTTTTATTTTTTACAAGTGCAAGTTTATTTTGAAATTTTCTACCTATACCTTATGAAATCATGTGTTTTTCACATAAATAAATAGTACTAATGTAATTCATCAGATTAAACATGTTCAACACACTGTATCATCAATAACTATAAAGAAGCATATTTTCCATAAAAATAATGGATTTTTCGTATAACAATAAGAGTCACTGTTTCACTGTAACAAATCTTAGAGAATGTCACAATAAAATGTTCATTTGGCAGTGCTTACTAATGCACTTCTTCAAGTTTTGGCATACGACAAATCCATGCCATATGTCTTCCATTAAGTTCTGGTTATCAAATAAGGCTTCTAGAATGTTTATCTCAAAGACTGCTCAAAATTCAGGTTTCTGAAAGAAATTAAAGGCGAATAAAATATCTATGTCACTATCTACATTAATTAATAATAATCAAATTTCACTAACATAAGTAACATTGTAACTTGCTTTTTTTTTTGAATAAATGTTTTTAGTAGAATAGAATTTTGTCTAAAATATTGGATTGACATGATGGAAATTCACTTTAAATCATTATTATATTTCCACTTTTTCATTCTACAAATTACAATTATTTCACTACACGCAGCAAAACAATTGTAACTCCTGAATTAACTGAGCTAGAACTTTGCGGTAAGAAATATTAAATTCAGTACAATCAGCATTACACAAATTTCATGATTCTTTGCAGTCATTTTTGTAAAAGTGAATTTTTCAAAATTTGATCCCACGATTTTTTTTATTTAAAAATTCTTGGATTGTAATATATAGCTGAGAGGATCAATAAGGTATTATAACAACTGATTTTCATACAAAATTTCATGCTAATAGCTTCAATAGTTTCCAAGGAAAACTGCATGGCAGTCGGACAGATATTTTTACTTCGATTTTTTTATTTCAGGGAGGATTAACTTTTATTCATTCAAACGATTCCAAAGGTTGATCATAAAAAATAATAAACCAGAATGTTAAAATATTCTGATATTATACTGATCAATTTTCAAATTCCATACTTAGCTCAATTGCAATATGGATGGAAATTAAAAAAATATATATATTTGAAAATCAACTAAACTTTTGACCTGTATATTTCTATTACCTCAGAGTATTATTCACCTTTTTTCCCAAAAATGAACAACATCAATTTAAATTTTGTTAGTATTAATTATTTTATTGATGTTTGTGTATTTACAATTTTTTCTGCCTTATTGAATTAGAAATGTGCAATATGCGATATAGGATTAAGACTTAAACTATAATCCTTTGAATATATTCCATTCAATGACCTGTAAAATTATCATTCAATCTTCTATAAAGGATTGAAAGCTAATTACTTAATTTACGTTGGGTAAACTCGGAAGTGACAAGATCAAATCACAATTGCACTATGGACTTGGTCCATTCTCAGTAATATACAATGACGGATTCTCACTCTAAGAGCAATCCCCTTAATTTATCCTTCTCATAACCACCATCATTTTTTAGTTTATGAATCAACCAAAAATTCAATAAATCTTCCCCTAGATTGTCACAGTTTATTCGAAAAAGCAATTAGAATCAGTAATGAAATAAAAATTCAATAAAATGAAATCGTACTGTACTGAGAAATTGTCTTTGAATTAAAGTATTTCATGTTATCCATTCTGACACATTATATTTGAAAAATTCAATGTGATTCTTTGAACTTGATTTTAAAACTAAAAAAAAGTTGAATATTTCATTCAAAATTAAATTTTTCCCACAGGAAAACTTTCATAGATTTAATTCTATATTGAAAGCTCGATATGATTGCATCATAATTCAATTCGATTTTTCCTTGAGGAAACTAGAATATATTGATTCAATGAAACATTATACACGATATGGCAAATTTAAATCTGTGCATTTTATGTTCAGGTTGGTCATTGGATAAAAAATTTAGGGCTGAAACACATTAATATGATACCGATATTAGGATGAATAACATATATCAATTATTTTGTATTATTTTCAATGGTAAACCTTCGTCCTCCGAAATTAGCACATATCAAGTTATGGAATGAAAATAGACCATCTGAATGAATTAAAAAAAGTCTGTCCGCGCACCATAGTTTTTTTTAGAAACAGTGAAATGAAAGGAAATAATAAAATATTGTGAAAAAAAAAAAAAGATTCTTTTAGGGTTAATATATTATGTAAAATATACATATAATTCTTCAAGTAAAATTTGCTTGATTTGAACTGTATAAGGGAATTGGTAAAATTCAAATACAAAAGTGTTCTAGATTCCTATATTGAAATCAAGTTACAAAGATTGATAAAAGTAATCAGATTTTCTACCAAACTAAATATAAAAATCTAAGAAAACTGAGATTTTTTTATTTATCCATAAACTTTCGTTTATCATCCACTTCCTCAAACCAGTTCAACTGTACAATGGTCCAGTATGAATAAGTGGCTACTTACAAAATTTATTAACATTTCTAATTCACCACCATTGAAATTTATGTCAATTTTTTTCTACTAATTCTTTCAACTTATGCCAAATAATTTGTACATGTTCTCAAAGTATTGAATGATGGATTCAAAGAAGAAAAAATAATTAAAAAAAAAAATAGGATATTTGTATATAGGAAGTATGGTTTTCAAAAATAATTTTTCATTCAAAAAGTTACCTACTTTTATTAGAACCAGTCTCTTCTTTTACTGACACAGCTTTCGCAGGTTGGGGTATGATTGTTATCTCATCGTTTATCTTAAGGGGTTTTAAAGCTTGTTCACTATTACCAGTTTTATTACTTGTTGACCCTTTTTTGTCCATCACACGTTTAGCGACAACGCTATGTGCAGAATATACATGATTCTCGAATTGCTTATACATTCCAAATGTTGCTGTACAAACAGTACATTTATAAGACAAGTGGGCAGGCTTCAATGTCATATTATGATCACGAGCCACGTGATTCAAGAGTTTCCACTGATATACCTATAAAAAAAAAATTAGGTTACTTTATAACATCCAAAAACATTGAAGGATTTTTTTTTAATGGATAGTGCTAGGACCACTGTATGGCCAACATGAAAAAAATTTACTCTGTCAGAAAAAAAATTAGGTCAGTTTCCACGAAGCAATGGTGGGATCCTAATAATTTATAATCGATTGATAACGTAAATTGAAGGTACTTCCCCCTTACCCTCACAAATAATGACTATTGACTATGGTGAAAGGAAGGAAGGGATACCGACTATTAACTTCATCAATCAGTAGGATCCCACCAGTGTGATAAGTGAAAAGCATAATTGATAAGATGTTTCTTTGCTAATATACAGGGTGTCCCGTAAAGACCACTTCAAACCGAGGGAGAATGTAGATCAAAGGATAACCCACCTGCTATGACAAAATTCCCATTATAAAAGTCTTACCGTTTTCGAGATATTTTTTTTTTTTTATTGAGAATATTGAATTTTTGCCCCTTTCAATAGTTTTGTCCTTACGGTTGGTACAATTTTACATCTTTTTGGTTAATTTTTTCAGTAAAATATTGCTGAAGAATGATTTTAACGTTTACGTTAGAAACATCCTCCGAACACTTTAAAGGGGGTCTATGAGAAATATTTTTATTGGAAATTTTGGTAGTGGATTATTTTGTTCATGAAGTTTAGCCCATCGTAGTGGAAAAAAAATGTACCGAGCTACTGCTGCACATTACACCAATAAATTGTCTATTTTATAGTGATTTCAAAGAGGTATCACACAAGTCATTTGTTATTCAGAGAAAAAAGATATGGACGTACCCATTTGGATAAAAACAGCCATATCTTTTTTCTTTGAATAACAAATGACTTGTGTGATACCTCTTTGAAATCACTATAAAATAGACAATTTATTGGTGTAATGTGCAGCAGTAGCTCGGTACATTTTTTTTCCACTACGATGGGCTAAACTTCATGAACAAAATAATCCAATACCAAAATTTCCAATAAAAATATTTCTCATAGCCCCCCTTTAAAATGTTCGGAGGATGTTTTTTTAACGTAAACGTTAAAATCTTTCTTCAGCAATATTTTACTGCAAAAATTAACCAAAAAGATGTAAAATTGTACCAACCGTAAGGACAAAACTATTGAAAGGGGCAAAAATTCATTATTTTCAACAAAAAAAAATATCTCGAAAACGTTAAGACTTTTATAATGGGAATTTTGTCATAGCAGATGGGTTATCCTTTGATCTACATTCTCCCTCGGTTTGACGTGGTCTTTACGGGACACCCTGTATATAAAAAAAAAAACTACACAAAAATGAAATTTTTCAAGTTCAGATAGATAGTTCTGAAAATAATAATGAAAGCCTATACAGAATTAATTTTCTAATTATAGACAGTAGGTATTTAAACTGAACCTCATTTGAAGCATTTTACCCAAAGACTTAAAAAATATGATGTTGAAACATGAACAAGTTAAATACCGATTCTCTATAACAGATAAATATAACTTATTCATTGTCATACCCTTCCACAAACAGGACATCTTCCTGCATCTTTACTCCTATTAGCCGCTTCTTGCATGCTGGAAGTAACAAGACCATGCGAACCTAAGAGATGCCGCTCTAAGCCCTGATCAGTGAAAAACCTAAATTGGCACTTCTGGCAGTTCAAAGGTGGTCTGTTATAAATCATTTTAGGATGAATCTTGACCTTATGTATCCAATGCATATGGTTCCTGAGTTGTTCAAGATCCTTTATATAGCCATCGCATATTTCACATATAACAAAGGAATTCTTTGAATTTGTATCACCAGGTTTAGCTTGCTGGGAGGCTGGTGAATTGGATGATCCTGATGAAGTCGATGCACGAGGGCTGGGTGCAGTTGTTCTTGGAAGGGGAGTAATAGAAATACTTGGAGTATTTACTGTCTTTGCTTTAGGTGATTGCTGCTGCTGTAAAAAAAAAAATGAAATTAATTCTTCATTTTCACAAGATTTAAGAGTTAATCTATTAACTATTGAAATGGCATTTTGTCAAAAAAGCATCGTGATAAAACGGAAATTTTTGTTGTCATTCGGTTCATACAACTGTCTTCTACACTCACAAGACAGTTGAGCATCATCTCTCAGTTACAGTGTTAGATCATCCAAGAACAGGTTAAGCATTTCACAATGGAAAAAATGTCAACATAAAACAAAGAAGCTGTCTTAAACTGAATGAAATTGCTCTTGCAAATGTACATCAAATGTTACATAAGGCTTATGGCGAACTAGACTATTAGATGGTATGTTGCATTCAGTGGTTGATAAGTGGTGGACGATTCGCTCATCTATTGCGAAAAATATATTAAACTGAATTACACCGTTTCCAATTGTAATTCAGAAACGGTAAAATGTAATTCAGAAAAGCAAATTGAATTTCAAAAGATGGAAATCGTTCACTGTTTCGCAATGGTTGTAGCAGTAAGTGGTAATTGAAATAAATAGTCATACAATAATCTAAGGTATTTATAAACATAACGCAATCGAAATGTTAGTAAGTTTGTGTCTGCCCCATAAAGTTATTCTCGATTAAACATATCAGCTTATAAGCAAAATTCTCGTCATTTGCGGCAAGTGTTAATTTTCTACTTTCATATGAAGAAATCAGCAACTGAGGCTCATCGAATGCTCCCAAATACCTATGGCGAGGCCGCTGAATGACGCAACAAGCCATTTCTAAACGCCTGAAAGTCATGGGAATTATTCAGAAACAAGGAAATTGGGTTCCGTGCGAGTTGAAGTCTTCCTCGTCGACAGCCAAACCAAAAAAATGGGTTCATTACGATAATCCCAAGCGCAGAAAATCTAGGGGATATCCCGGCCATGCTTTCACGACCAAACCGAATATTCACGGTTTCAAGGTCATGCCCAGTATTTGGTGGGACCAGCTCGGCGTAGGGTATGAGTTGTTAAAACCGGTTGAAACAATCACAGGCGATCGTTATCGAACGCAATTGACCATATTCACCGTCGCCATATTGGTGTGCGACAATACCAACTACCTAGTGTTCCCAACGGAGAAATATTGAGTTTACTAGAAAAATTCCACAATATAAAGTTTATAATTGTGGTTTATGTGTAAATTTCGTAGTACCTTTTCTGGTTGTTACGCCAGATTGGCTTGTTTGGGACATTATTCGCAAAAATTCCACCTTTTGGAAATGAAAACATTAGTGAAAGGTAGTTTTATATACAAATTAACTGTGGCCGAGTGTATAAATGAAGGCTTCGCTCTATTTTTGGAAATAGACAGTGGAAGAATTATGTCTTTGGCTGATAGTATTTTTGATATGAGCGGTATTTTTCTAGTAAACTCAATATTTCTCCGTTGGGAACACTGGGTAGTTGGTATTGTCGCACAACAATATGGTGAAGGTGAATATGGTCAATTAATGCGTTTGAGCCGAGCATTGAAAGACAAGTGGCCGGAATACAAAGAGAGAAATGGTGAACTGATTTTTCAGCATGACAATTCTCGACCCCATATTGCGAAAGTGGTCAAGACATACTTAGAAAGGTTGAAATGGGAAGTTCTAACCTACCCGCCATATTCTCCAGACGTTGCTTCCTCGGATTATCACTTGTTTCGATGATCAATGGCATACGGCCTGGATGATCAGCACTTCCGGCCTTATGAAGAAGTAAAAAATTGCATCGATTTGTGGATCGCTTCAAAAGATGACCAGTTTTTTCAACGCGGGATTCGTATGCTTCCCGAAAGTAGTGGCCAGCGATGGACAATACTTTGAATCATAAATGTATAACCACTTTTTTACAACAAAGCCTCAAATTTCGAAAAAAAACGCCGTGAGCAAAGTTGTACGCCTATGTATTTCAGAGTAGAAAGTTGTTATTCAGAAACGGTAATATGTATTTCAGAATACCAATATGTAATTCAGAGAACGAATATTTGATTTCAGAAAATATAAATTGGAATTCAGATTTGATAATTTTAAAATCAGAATTGGTTACACGTATTTCAGAATTAATTAAATGAGTAGCCATAGCTTTTTATAAAGGGTGTTTTTTTTAGAGCTATAGAACTTTAAATTGCAATAAAACAACCATGGATTATTTGATTGACATGAATGAAGATAATCTTGTGGCATTACATTTTGAATATGATTTCAGGCATATGACCGCCACGGCTGGCTCAGATGTAGTCCAATCTGGACGTCCAATTTTCAATGACTTTTTCCAACATTTGTGGCCGTATATCGGCAATAACACGGCGAATGTTGTCTTCCAAATGGTCAAGGGTTTGTGGCTTATCCGCATAGACCAATGACTTTACATAGCCCCACAGAAAGTAGTCTAGCGGTGTTAAATCACAAGATCTTGGAGGCCAATTCACAGGTCCAAAACGTGAAATTAGGTGGTCACCAAACGTGTCTTTCAATAAATCGATTGTGGCACGAGCTGTGTGACATGTTGCGCCGTCTTGTTGGAACCACAGCTCCTGGACATCATGGTTGTTCAATTCAGGAATGAAAAAGTTAGTAATCATGGCTCTATACCGATCTCCATTGACTGTAACGTTCTGGCCATCATCGTTTTTGAAGAAGTACGGACCAATGATTCCACCAGCCCATGAAGCGCTCCAAACAGTAAGTTTTTCTGGATCTAACGGTGTTTCGACATACACTTGAGGATTAGCTTCACTCCAAATGCTGCAGTTTTGTTTGTTGACTTAGCCATTCAACCAGAAGTGCGCTTCATCGCTAAACAAAATAAAATGGACGTAGTGCGCGATACGTATTCCGCACAGAACCATTATTTTCGAAATAAAATTGTACTATGTGCAAGCGTTGTTTAGGCGTGTGTCTATTCATGATGAATTGCCAAACCAAACTGAGAATAAATCACTTGACAGCTGTTAAATCGGTAGCCATCTTGAACAGTAATGCCAACTCAAAGTTATATACCTCGAAAAAAAAACACCCGTTATTATTAATTCTGAATCTGGGTTGTTGCGCCCCTATCAGCATTCCGGGAACTGTACCCAAATAGATCTTTTATTCTTAATCCAAGCTGATCATACAAACTAGTTCTTCTAGTGATATATAACTTTCGTGCAGTTATTTGCAAATGAGCTCCAAATTCCAAACTCCAAATAGAATTGGTATTTTTGAATTTATATAGAAATGAAGGTTCATATGGCATAAGGTAAGTTGTTAATTAAACAAATTAACCGGAGCAATTCATTATTGCGAAGCAACACCTTACAACAAAGTTTTAACTGTTAATGAAGCATAACAAAAAATAATCAAGTTAAAAATTAGTTTGTTATATCAGGCAATCTTTCATACCTGCGACAAGCCTGAGGTGGTAGGAAGGAGCATGTGACTGGTGGGGCCAAGGCGTCCGTTCAAGTCTTGCCCGCCCACCACCTGATAGACCAATTGCATTAGAAGAGTTATAACTCAAATATTTCTTCCAATAATATTTCAATATATCATAAATGTACATCTATTAGAATCTTTGCAAATTTTGAACATGATTTCCTTCAATATTCATTCTAGTAGGTATATCATCACTAGTGGATCAAAGGAGGAAAGAATTTGGTGTATATCTCAAAGTTTCCAAGATAAGTCAATGTTGTTAAAATCAGAAATTTATAATCAATAGATTGACTGTTATTATGAGATTAAGATCATCTTTCAGATGAAAGCAAATATTTTAAATTGTAGCCACGTGAATACAAAGTCAATCAGCGAAAAAACTCAGAATCAAACAGGAAAACTTTTTAAACTCTCTGCTGGAAATTTTCATTCACCTAAGATTTTCAAAATATTTAGATATGAAAAAGTAGTTGAGAAATTTATCCTTGGAGCCCAATTTAAATTTTCAAAGTATGTATTAGAGTATATTAGAGCTCCCAAGTAACAAGGGTCATAATAAATGTCATAATTTTTGCTAGAGTTAGTTCTGGAGAAAATAAATAAAATCCTTCTTAAGGGTCATCCCTTCATCTTGCTTCATCAGAGAATATTTCTAAAATTATTATATGTGAATAATGTAAATTCAAAGATGTGCCAAATTTTGTTCATAAAGCAGCAAAAAATATGTTGGAAAAAAGTAATAATATATAATGATGATAATAGTAGATAAGAATATTGTTCCAATTTTCACATTTTAAGATTACAGAACTACAGGGAATTCGTCAATTAAAAAGTATTGCAAATGGAATTTACCAGTGCTGAAAATGCAACATGTGACCTGTGAAAAATACCTTTTCCAAGGAAAGACCAAATAAAGTGAGCAGATAGCAAAGGTGTAGCAAAACCTGAACAAATGTAAGGAGGAACAGTTTGTTCAATATTCTCCCACACTTGGTAGATTTCATTCGAAGTGTAACTAGAACAATCTTATCTTTTAGCAGAAACCCATCATTAAAAATGTAGTTTTTCCTGCCATTTGCGAGATATGAATTAAATTATGGTGTTCACGGTGAATTTCAAAATTCATTCAACAAGCTTCGATAGGGCCACATTATGTTCAAGAAATACTCTAGGATGAACATGGATACTTTTGATTATTTGTTAAACAAAATCCATGACAAGTTTACCAAAACACGGACAGTAAACAGAAAAGATTATAGTCATTTATAAAAATCAATTTGCCCACTTCATCCCATATTTTATCCAAGATGACCGATTATGGTGTTGGAGGGTTCTCTTATCCCAAAATTCAAGTGGAGAAATCAAACTGGTTTAGTTTTGCTTCACTCTGTATGTACAGGGTGTCCCGAATTCGATGCTCACTGAAAGCATCTCATGACTATAAAGACTTAGAGAGAAGACGTTCTAGAATTTTTTTAATATCTCGAACAAAAACCAAGATATAGCAAAATATTTTAAACAGTAATTTTTCAGAAGCACCTTGTAACTCGAGAACGAATCAAGATATCTATGATCTGCTTACTGATTTTATCATTTCAAAAAAAAAAAGAGATATGGGGTCCTTGAAGATGTTCGTTTTAAGTCTTCTAATTCTCGAGATATTTTCAAATTATCCCAGAAAGTTGACGGACATTTTGATAGGAGGATCAATGAAATTCCAATTACAATACAACTGAATGATTTCTACAATAGAAATCATGATTTCCCAGAGGTTTCAACAATGTGAATGTCAGACTTCCACTATCAGTCTTGTTGGAAATGGTATTCTGAATCGCAAGCAATTGATGAATTTTTGTTAAAAGATAATCTTGATAAATAATTCATTATGTCTTATCTATATATCTACAGTTATTGTTTTTTTCACTAATAGAATTATGATTATGTTATACATGTATATTTTTCCTATTTTTATTTGTTGAACATTAATTCTGCCATATTTTTCATTCACATTTATTTACTTTGTTTTTTTTGCTTTCTCCTTCAATGGAAATTAGAGATCACACTGGCAAAATTTCCTTTATCATCAGCTGCTCTAATTAGATCCTCAGTTTTGATTTATCCAATATTGGAAAGAAATAAAACAACCTACTTTTGCAAGCACTGTAATGTTCAGTCTGGATTTCAATTGTTGAACCTCTTGAGAGAATAAAATATCATTTCACCTTATACCCTCCTTAGTTCTTCCAAATTAATTAACATGTTTAAAAAAATTACTGATTGTAGTACTTACTGTGAAGACCTGATTTCCACTCAGCTGGTAAGATGTAGGTACCAATACTGATCCTCCTGTCATTGTAGGTTTGTAAACCATACCAGGAATGTTGCCTTGCCTAATAAGCTGAGCTCCTTTCATTTGAGACATGTTACCCCTTCCACGACCTCTGCTCATCTGATTGTTAGTCTGTAGCTGCATTTTATTGAGCAACTGGAATTGTTGCTGCTGTTGAGGACTATTTTTCGATAGAGCTTGGTACGCCGACACACTCATACCTGGGCGCATTTTTGGTACTCTAGGAATTTTTGCTGGAGGCTCCCAATCTAGAGGAGGTTCCAAGTTTCTGCAAGAAATTTTTTTTTCGTTATTTTATCATCTATCAAACCTTCTTAATGTCTACACATTCTTAACATGAACTATGACCATTTCAGGAGGGGCAATTTTTTTTCTTAGAATGATTTCAAAGGTTGATTATTTTTTATTTCAATCGAATTTGAAATAATAAATCAAAGAATTCTGAGTTATTTATATTTATCAAAAAAGGGAAAGCTATGGTGAATTTCATCATTCATTTTTATATGAGATATAAACAAGGATTTCAAGATTGAGGAAAAGTTTTTGAATTTCTTGGTTTATATTAAAAATCTTCAAAGAATATAGAAATACTTGGTAGGGGAAATAGATTCCTATTTACCCAAGATTTATAAATTTGACGTTGTCATTCACATGTTGACCAACAAATATATATTCTGTCAGCTAACGACCATTTGCAGTACAGAATATATCTGCGTCCATATGAGGGTGGGTGTCCATTAGAAATAGAAATGAATATTTTCAAAAATTCATGCTATAATTTTAGAGACTATCTAAAATTACCAAACAATTCCTCTTCTTGTAAAAAAAATCAGATTTGCTATAAAAATATTTGTATGTACGAGTGATACCCTTTTGTGTTGTAACAAATTGATAGAAAGCAATAAATAATTCTTTAACAATAACATTCCTTATAATGAAACAGAATCCCTTAACTCTCAAGTTATTTAATTTGGATCGTCATCTCCATAGAATACCTAAACCCCTAGAGTATCCATAATAACGATATAAGGTACAATTATAAAAATATACAGGGTGTTCTGATTTGTTTCCGACAAACTGAAACGGGTGATAGATCACATCATTTTAAGCAAAAAAGTTTCTATGAACATGGGTCCGGAAATGCTTCGTTTCCGAGATACAGGGTGTTAAATTTGAAAAAATAATTCGCGTTTTCTCAAATATCTTTCGACTGATTCCAAATAATTGCATGAAAGTTGGTACATAGGGTTTTTTGAGGTGAGAAATTCAAATTTGTGGTCGATTTGGTTGTATTTTCTAGAGGGCGCCACTGGCAATCATTTCGTCCCCTTTAAACCGTAGCAACTTTTCTGTGCTACCCTGTACGTGATTCTGGACTAAAAAAATCGATTCCCCTGACTTTTCTAGTTAAAAAAGGTATAACTCATTTGAGTTGCTAGGAGCAACCGTTTCAGAGAAAAACGCATTTAAAGCCAAATCCATATTTTTGTAATCTCTAAAACATGTAGAAACAAATTTGAAATAATTTTAAATTAAATATTTTTTGGAAGTAACAATTTAGAACAAAACAAAATAACATAATAATTTTTAAAGAAGGTGTTCGAAATGTCCACCGTTCTGTTGAATGCACAAATGACATCTTCGAATGATTGATCGTTTTACATTCAACAATTGTTGCGGCAATAGATTTGAAATGGCTATACACAATGACAGATTTAAAGTGTGTTAGGTTCAGATGTCATGAATTATAATTATAGTTAACTAAGTCAATAGCTTATCAACAAATACAGGAAAATGGTATTGGTTACCAAAGGCCCGAACGAAGCATACAAAGAAGAAATCATCTACAGAGAAATAGGATTTTACAGACCTTCGAAGAAAATAAAAACTCAGTATTCGTAAAGCATCCCAACAACGCAATATTTCAGGAAACAGAATATTCAGAACACTTAAAAACAACAATTACATAGCATTCCACTTCTACTTATTAGTGGGCAATAGAAAATCCGCATGCATTTCGCCTTAGAAATTTTCAAAATGAATTTAAATTTAATATTTCAATAGGAATAATTTCATGAAAGGATTTCGAAGCAGTCAAAACATATTAAAGAAAACGCGAATTATTTTTTCAACTTTAACACCCTGTATCTCGGAAACGAAGCATTTCCGGACCCATGTTCATAGGAACTTTTTTGCTTAAAATGATGTGATCTATCACCCATTTCAGTTTGTCGGAAACAAATCAGAACACCCTGTATATTCAATTCTATGACCAGAATATTAACTGGATGGACTTTCAAATAACTGGTATGTTCACAGACAATAAGGCTCAAAACGAAATGTTGCATTTAGATGTGAAATAACAATTTCAAACTTTCATGTTGATTGCATCCCCAGAAACAAAGAAAATTCAAGAATATAAAAAAAAATTGAAAACTGAAAAATCTATTACATAGATACTGTACATATGCAAATTGGATATATTTCTAGTAAGGAATAAAAAAAAACTTTGGATGAGTGAGCTTCACAGTTTAGGATCAGTTGAAAATAGGAAACTACAAACTTTACACAATGGTTTATAAGTTTATAGTTTTCAAAAAAGACTTTAGAAAGCAGACAACGATTTTTTTCAATTCTTTATATGTATTTCAAAAGGAATTTGTTAAAACTTTTTTCTTCAATCAATTTGAAAGTTTTATCATTGTAAATAGATTATTTGTGACTGATGCTAAAATAGTTATTTATAATACAAGTGCAGAAGGCATTGATATTCTTCCACGAGCTCAAAAATTTGGAATGAACGAGTGGTAGAATGAGCCTTCTGTACGAGTATTATACATTATTTTCTCTAATTCATTGCATTTTCATTGAAATTAATGAAATATTTCCATAAATATAATTTAGTGATTTTTGCATTGAAAAATGTTGGTTGGCAGAACTGATTTCTTTAAGGCAATTTGATGAATTGACAGATAAAGCCGTAGCGGAAAGTTCGGAGAGCCAACATAGAATAATAAAATATAACCATGAAAACTGTGCGTTTCTGATATATTCTCGCACGATTTTGTTCTACAAGATGTGGAAGAATGAACGGAATAACCACAGAATTAGAGAAAAATTTATTTTATCTCATTTTTCTCTATTCTCAATTTTTTTTTATTTATAAGTACTCACCTGTCTGGTTTATACTTCCTTGAGCATGCCATTAAATGCCTGGATAATTTACCCTTCTGATTTTCCTCAAATGGACAGTTAGGACATTGATGGAACGATAAGGCTCTTTCAAGGCGACCTCTTACCATATGTTCAGCTTCCATATGATAGAGAATATCATGAGGACTTCTGGTTTCATGAACACAGAAATTACATTTATAGATATAATTTTTAACATGGGGGGTCTCCAAATGGTAAGACATAGCTAGTAATGATTCTGTTTTAAAGGAACAGAATTCACATTTCTTGAACAATAACCTGAAAAAACTTTAGCTATTCAACTAATAATGACAAATTAAAAATAATCAAGTTCAATTATTCATCACACTTATTCAGTCATGTGCACCTAATATTACCTATTTTCATGTTTATTTTTGGGCTAATTGGTGGCTCTATTACCCTATGATTTTTTTTGGTTTTGTTTCAGGGGTAACTACACAGCTGAAATTCTTGAAATTATTTTTAGGGTAAAAATATTACCTCAAAAGTAACTTCAAGAATGTTTTGTTCATACATTTTTGAGATATTTATATCAAGTTTATTTATCTGAAACATTTTTAATATTCATCAAAATCTGAAAAAACATACCTGTAAGGTTCATTATTTTCTTTGGTAAACTCCAGGTTCTTAGTTAGAGATTGAATTGTTTTTAATGTCTCGGGATTTCTGGAGCGTTCTCTATCTCTCTTCCTCTTTTGCTGCTTTAGCAGATCTGTTTGAACGAATTCTTGTACTAGACCCACCCCAATATCATTGAAGAAATTTCCTAAAGGACTGGTGAAGTAATTATATGATTTGTCATCATCACTCTTCTTTTCTTCTTGCTTTGATACTTCTTTCTTCTCGGAACCTTCTTTCTTCTCAGAGACTTCTTTTTTTGTGGAGACTTCTTTCTTCTCAGAGACTTCTTTCTCATCAGATTCATCTTGTTCTTTATTTTCTGATTCATTTTTTTCATCTGACTTCTCCTTTGCAGCATCTTTTTCTAATTGCTTTTTATAGTCTGATAAAAATTCTTTCAGATTTTGAACAGGCGGTTTCTCATACACATATGGAACAATAAATGAAGGTGCTTCAACAACAAACATGTCATCAGTGAGAGTTGGCAGCACTGGTGTATTTGATTGAGAGATTGATGGTTTTATAATTGATTGATTTTGATTAACCATTGGAATGGGGGTAATAGTTGCCCTCATATTGGGAGGATACATTCCTTGGGCAGGTAAAGCCATGGGTAAAACTGATGAGAAGCCTGCAGTCTGTGATGGAATATTCAAAGACGATTTATTTATTGGTACAGGACCTTTACCAGAGAGTATGGAGTTAGTATCAATTATTACTAGAGTTGGTTCCTTTTTTCCAGAGGTTGTTGGAGTAGATTTCGATGCTATTTCTACCAATCTTTTTGTATCCTGATAAATAAAATATATAGAATTAAATACTGGATGAATTTTTTTAAATTATGATGAAGCTAATTTGAAAGTTAAGAGAAGTAGTTCGAACAAAATGAAAACTTTGAGACGAGTATTTACCTCTCATTTCAAGTTTTTAATTGTGTTAAAATATGTTAAATAGATGATATTGGGCAAGAGAATGTTCATATAAAAGCAATATATAATAAATTAGATGTTATGCCTGTTATTTTCTTCACAAATCTAAGCATTACTTAAGTCCATTCGTCCAAGATCCCAGGGCTACTAGACATGTTGCATTGAGTATTATTTCTATGTACTATCAAGGTGCATACTTAATAGTTTCAGCTATTGGTCAATTAAGGTATTAGAGATAAATTAGAGGTATTAGATGTTAAAGTTACAGGTAAAAATTACAAATTTTTATATATTTTTCATTTATTTATCTATTGTACGCATTAACAACAAGAATTGATAACCAATATTAGTGGTTTCACGTCTGTATATTAATAAATATCAAATAAAATATAAAAAAAAAATTGTCTGAACGCCGTGAATTTAATTTGTCAGCCAGATTCAACAACCAGCTTTTCCTGCCAAACACTTCAAAGTTCATGAGAAAAAAACCATAAGCCTATCTACAGTTGATGATGTTAGTTTGAAACCTATGATGAATCTGAAAATGAACTGAAATTGAACACAGAAATGTTTGAATCTTGATGTGACACTCACTACAACAAAATAAACTTCTATGTCTTTTTGCAAACTTTAAAGGAGAAATTATCGCCCACCAAATATAAATGGCAATAACGATTATCATTTTTTCATATGTGTACAATATATATATATATATATATATATAAATATCTATATAATATTATATATAAACCATTAATCAGAATTTTAGAAGTGTTAGCAACCTTTTATGTACCTTCAACACCTGATACCACTAAATTGGCAAGTATCATCAATACCTTCAGAGTATTACAAATACTACTTAAATGTACACATTTTGTTGATCAGATAGTAACAGGAGCACTGAGATCTTGCTCTCTATAGCTTATTCAGAGAATTTAATTACTTGTCATAACATAAAACTAGATATCATGTTATCTAGTTTTGAAATTCATGCTTAAGAATAGATTAAAAATTTACCTTAACAACAATAGCAGATGAATCCGAAATGCTGGATACAACTTTCTTTTTAGAAGGTATTCGTTCAATTTGTATGGCGTCCCCTATATTAGCAAGTGGATCTTCTGGTAAAATTTCTTCAATATCTGATTCCTCAGAAGACTGGTTAACAACCTCCCGCTTAGAATCTTCCTCTTCTTCTTTATCTTCTTCAACATAACTTTTTTGTCTATTAACATTCCTTGAACTTCTCCGAGGAGTTATATTATCACCTTCTGGAGGTTTTTTCTCCGGAGTAAACAATTCTATTATATCAGTTTCATTTTGTGTACTGGTCCCATTCTGTTTAGGAGATTGTTTGGGATTATTAACTATCATTACTTCACTCTCTTCTGCACCAGAATCGTTTAGTTCAATAGTTTCTTCTATATCTTCATTATCAGAACCACTTTCTTTTGTTTCTACATGAATCACATCATCATCATCATCATCTATTTCATGAACATCTTGATCATCACAACTATCCCTGGGACTTGAGTTGCTTTGCCTTGATTCAATCCTTTCTTCTTCACTTCCTTGACTTTGGGTATCTTCCGTTTTATCTTCATCCTCATTATCATCTTCATCATCAATTTTAGAATCTTCACAGTTATTATCTACATTCACATCACATAACTTATCATCTGCACTTGTATCATCTACATTAGAACTAGATTGATCATCTTCTGTAGTTTCATCAGTGTTATTTGATCCTTCTACAACTTCCATACTAGAATCAGCATTTAAATCACAATTGTTTAGATTTGATTCCTCATTCATTTCACTAGAAACATTAACTTCCTCAGATGATTTAGATTCATCTATCAAATGTTCAGATTCTTCAACTTCCATTTTTTCACTTGAATCAGTATTAACCTCCTTTACTGTACTATCATCTTCGACACTATTCATTTCTGTATCACTAGTATCTCCATTCACTGCAGCTCCTATAAATATATTAATGAGTATTCACCTAAATTAACAATGTTCTATAACTCTACCTTCTTCTTTAGAGTGGATGTTTTCAACCTCACCCATATCAGCTATTGCTGCCATTTCAAAAGGTGAAACCTGAAATTTTTCAATCAATTTGACATATAATAACTTGACAAATTCAAAAATAGAAAAGGGTGATATTCATGTCAGTTAATGTATATTGAAAAAATATACACTCTTTCCCAACATAGAAATTTCAGGAATATTTTTCAATATTTGAAAATAATAAAATATTATAGAACACTTTAATAGAAATATTTGTGTACGCCACTGAAAACAGACTGACCGACAAGAGATTTTTACACCTCCTTGAACCCACAACGACGCCGCTGACTGAAATCTTTCAGAGAAACAGTTATCACAAATGGTATCACATAACCTATTCTGTAGGTTTCACTCAACAGAATGAAAAAAGAAACAAAATTTGAAAACGACGTCAAAAGATTAAATTACCTTATAATAAAACTAGCATTCAAATTCCCGCCAAAGCACATGGATATTCAGAGAAAATCTACATCGGAGTGATCACTGCACTACCAATAGAAGGCTATGACAATCGTAAATACCCGAAGTTCTGTGAAACTATTACCCGGGATATTCAAAATCACTGTTCAACAACAACCTGAGATTGATCATAACGATACAATTAACAATTGATTCAGATTACGATTTTTCTTCGTGTTTTTCTTTAAACATTACACAGAACGATATGTGACAGACCTAGCACTATACCCTAGCACAGCACCAAACTGCCAATATGGCGTCTAACGGTGCGTCACGTGACCAAATAGTGACGTAGCTCTTCACGATGTCTCAATTTTTTTTCATTACGTAAGCGTCTTGTGCTTAGGAAAAGTTTCGTTTGAAGAAATAAGGAATTCATTTATTGAAGGAACCTTAGTTTTCCGATACTGAAATTTTTCATCTCTTAGCGAAATTTTTTTTTCAAAAGACCCTATATACTAGATACGTGAATTTTTTTTCGTGAGATAGTTATTTGGTATTTTCATTAACATGTTATCATTCGGTATCTATCTTTCTACCTACACTTCTTATCAGAAAATTTTCATCTGATGTCAATAATAGAAATGTTTGTGCCTACATATCGAAATTAAAATTAGCAAACTTTGATTTTCACGCTCTATTAGGCGTGCCATTTAAATTTTTTTCGTGAGAATTTGAAATTCAACTCGCATTTGTTGTTATCAGATACATTTTTGAGAAGAACAAATCCTTAATCGATAAGAATTAGGCAAAAATAATTAATTAGTTTTGAACTATCGGGGAATACGAAATGAGTAGTGACTGCTCAGCCAAAAATTTGTGAAGAACCACGTTTTCAGTGAGGGAAATTGTTTATTGAAACAGAAAAATGTTATCAATAAATGTATTTATTGAGAGAAAGCAGCTAATATGTTCACTGCTCTCGGTAAAAATCTAGAGCGGACACCCCTCATGATAGAAATGGTTTCTCCCAAACCTCATTTTGTTCATATACCTATACTCACTCTCTGTATCTTATAACTTTTTCCCAACGCAAACTACGCTTTGTCTCTCTCCAACGCTTTCTAATAATGATGAATATTATGAACGCTATAAATCACCCAAATCATATATTTTTCGCAAATTCTGATGAAGTCAGAAAATACATGCAACCTACAGTTTTTCGGTTGTATCTGAGTCCCAACTTCAGCAACATATGTTTCTCGACTGCATAACGTGAAATAAGATATTCAACAGTCAAAAATTGTTTTTCGCAAACCTCACACAACTTTGCTATTCCTAAATTAATGCTCCCTCGTATAAACCACAATGTCAATTCACCAAAGATATCGATATTTGCATCAGAAACTGCCGCTTAAGAATTTACTGATAATATGTTACTCAAAATTGACCTTCCTCTTCCTGATTTTCTTGAGAACCAACACGTGATGATGAAAAATACATATAGGTACCGATTCGTCAAGAAATACAAGCCCTTTACATAGAGTGATGATGAGGTATAAACCTATTTGATTTTTATTTATATGGTGGCCTCTGAATAGAGGAGTGGTTGCGTGTTCTATGTAGGTTTTGTTACTGTGTCCTTCGTCAACTTTGTACTAACAGACTAACACTATTAATTGTTTCACTAGCAATAAACTGATATACCTACTACTGTGTCAAAAATTGCTTCTTTGATGGATTCGAGCAAGGGATTTTTTCAGTAGCGAACAGAAGGGTTAACAGGATTCTATTTCCATGGAAATTAAATTCAGTATACTCATTCTGTCTATAGAAGAAATTATATCAATTTCTGAAAAATCAATTAAGGAATTTAGGACTTGGGCTAAATTTGTTCAATATTCCTGTAATATGCAAAAGCAGTTCTTCTAGCAGACTAGAAGGTAAGAAATAGGCCCCGAAGAACAGCTAGAACATAAGGACTAGAGTGGCAATGAGGATCGGACAAAACCGAGATCAAGTTAATTCAGAAGAGATTCAGTTACTTTAAAAATTCGAGCTGAATACATTTTGGTGGTTACTCTTTGCTAGCTCGAGAGATGATGTCGTGGGTTAGAATCTCTTGGAAGAATAGAACCGGTCATAAATCCAACCGTTCTATTGCAAATCTCCATGCTCCGCAATGGAGGTGGAGAATTATATGGAAGGCGGTGTTTTCAACGTTTTGAAATGAAAATTCTCCCAATAGATACCAATTTGATGTATTTTACAACAAAAATTCCATGCACTCCTTATAATATTTGGAATCACTTGGAGACCATTTAACTGTATACAACATTATGTGCACTCTCCAAGTGCGCGATCGGCGCATGAATGAACAAGCGCTCAAAAACTCAGAAGTTCATACAAACAAAAACAATGAACCTACTGTGTTTTCCATCAATATGACATAAAAAAAGAGGTATTGTAAATAAAATTATTGGAATTTACAAAAAATATCTTAAATGAAGTCGAAGTCGAGAAATCCCCATCATAGAAATTCTTAGCTATGTAAGAAAAATAACCTAACCACGTAGTTGAGAAGTAAATGCGAAACAAAATCTGAATAAATATATCTAATTAGTGTTGATACCGGGATTTCTATACATATCTATTAAAATATGATTTCATCTTGAAAATTCCTTCAATTCACTAGTTTAATAAAAAAAAATCCCTTCTCCCTTTTGGGGGCCACAATTTCCTAAAGAAATAAAATTACTTGCAGTTGGGAACACTGATGGAAGGGACCACTGAGTACCATCATGATAATTTCATCGATGTTCCCGAGATTAATTACCGCAATTATCTAATAGAGGGCACACTTTCAAAATTGGCTGAGAACACCTCGTCAAAGAAGAATTAGATCTTTAACTATTCCGTTAGATTATTTATAGATATACTCAATTAATGTAGTAGCCATTACTAGAGACTTGATTTGCATATGCAAATGCATATGCGGTCAGTTCTCAACAGTATTCACGTTTTTTACCAAAAATCTAGGGATGCTTCATATTTTTGTCTTATGCCCGCCACTCACGGGGCATTCTCTCGAGCATCTAGTAGCCAGCATAGACTTTGGCATCGGCATCGACTTCGCCATTCGCTGGTCACAGGCAGCTGGCAATTTAGCCGAAGCGGTACCTACTAAATTGCCAGCTGCCTGTGACCTCTGTCGAATACCGAAGTCGATGCCGATTCCGAAGTCAATGCCCAAGTCGACGCACAAGTCTACTGGATCATAACGATAAAAACTATTCTGTTTTAGAGAAAACCAAACAGAACAGAAATCAAATATTCTCGAAGGTGAGCTCCCGCAAGATTAAACCTTGTTTGAGAATTAAAACAAAAAAGTACAAGTTTGAAGCTATTGACGTAATTCCCACGAATTCTCAATAGACTGCAGATTAAAGGTGCAACACGCGTGGACTGTCGACTCCAGGACTACTGATTCGGTATGTTTTAGGTGTTCTTTATGTCGATTATACTGGCTATGAAGTATCTCGACTGACTCAGGATCCAACTTTTTATTTTCTTTTTATACTAGGAATCTTCAAAACTTGAGGCATACCATTGTAAACTCGAGGCGCAAGAAACAGTTATGATCTCTGACCCTTTGTCCCACATGAGGTCGGCAATAGTATGAGCTGTCCTCTATTTCTGGTGTCATGACCATGCTCATTGAAACTTGCAGACATAATGTTCTTCGTCTGGTGAACTGCAAGCGCCAGGAAAAACAACTGCCTCATATCCATTACAGAGGCCATTTTAAAGAGCATCGTCAGTTGGAAAACGAAAGGGCTTGTTCAAGATGACTTTCAAAATCCACTGTGTTATTTTCTAGCTTGTTTAAATGAGTTTCAACAATTTCTCAGCATAAGTTAAATGAGGCTGCACCAACACCAGATATAGTGTTCTCAACAATTGGGCATCGCAAAACCTTCTGAGATTTTTAAATTTCTCTATCAGAGTTCTCAGTTTATGGACTATTTTATTAATTTGTTGTTTCCATCTAAGATGTTTGTCTAACACAACACCCAGGTAGGTATTTGACTGTGTCCGTTGAGTGTATCATGTCATCGTCAACCACCAATGATGTAGAAGTGGGATAAAATGCGACAGAGTTGCTGAAAGGAACGGACAGTTTTGTCTATATTCAGAGTCAAAATTTTCGACCGTAGGTATTTTGATATTATGTTGAAGTCACTTTCCCCAAACATTTTCAATTCTTGCCATGTCTCCGCCTCCAGAAACACCGCGGTATCCGCAAAATAAATTATTCTTGACTTCGTCTCAAGTCCAAATAAGGAGTTCGTATGCAATAAAAACAGAATTGGGCCGAGAATGGTACCTTGGGGTACCCCAACAGTGACGGCAGTGAAAGAGCTCAAGGAATCAATTTGAACGCACTGATTTCTCCCGGTCAAAAAGCGACTGAACCAATCCAGTGATTTCCCGACAAAACCATAGTCCTCCAGAGTTCTTAGCAACTCCTCATGATCTACCGAATCGAATGCCTTCGCTATATCGAGAAATATACATAAACATGGTTTAGATCTATCTAAACAGTCTTATATCATGATGTGCTATCGCGTCCTGTGTTGAAATTGCTTTTCGAAATCCATACTGCCAATCACTCAGGAAATTACAGGCATCCAAAGATTTCATTGTTCTTTTGTGGACAAATTTCTCGAAAATTTTTGATAAACTCGAGGTTACAGATATAGGTTGGTAATTATTTATAAGCTGTTTACTTCCAGACTTAAATAGAGGTCTTACAACGGCAGATTTAAATACCGTCGGAAATTGTCCACTCTTTAATGAGAGATTTACAAGGTCTACTAATGGCTTCACTATATTTGATATTTGATGCAATCGAGGTGCTTTGTGTGATTTCAATTGACCTATCATCTCCAAAATATCTGCTTCATTACGCAAAATATTTTGCAAGTTACCAGTATCGACGGCACGCCGAAAATAACTTATTCTACCATCAAGAGACAGATGAAAACGTATTTATAAGTACAATGGGAAGATAGAGTTTGACTAGGCCCGCTCTGTTGAATATTTATTATAATTTTTAATTCGATATTGAGAATGTATTAGATAATCCTAGGAACATCTGAAAGAAAATTAAAATTGTTTATTTTCATTATCTTTAGTATTTACTTCGACCTTAAAGTTAAATCTCCGAAATTCATAACAGCCAACAGCCAATATACTACCCTCGCCTAATTTGTTCGATGTCCAGCTAATTCATAACCACCCCCAACAAAATCCACATTCACATTCAAAGATTCCAACTTTACAATATAGAGTTTCTACAACATGACCGATTGGAGATGCTGAGTAAGCCATTTTTTCTACATGGGTGCGTTTTTACCCACTTTACCGGCTACCGCACTAGTACAGGAAAGTAAAATAATTACTAGCTATTTGCATGTTATACATACAGATCATGGTTCCAGACGTTCCTCGGCTAAGTTTCCTGCAGATTCCGGCGAAGACATAAAAAAGAATCTTGGAGGCTGCAAGCCAATTGCTTTTGCTGAAGTTTAGATGTTGGACTTTCATACCACCTCTTAGGGGGTGAACGTTTGATCTTCTGGCTTCGAAGGACCATGTGGTGTTTATGCTTGATTATGGATGTAAGAAAATACGTATGATTTTTACTGTTTAATATGTTAACACAAACACTGTATATGACTGTAATGTTATAATAGTAATAACTTGTTGAATATGTAGTGATTGAATACTTGAATATGTATGATGATGAATACTGAGTTACTGACTGACTGTATGTTAATCTTTCCTTTGTGGTACGTGATCTTTCGCTCACTTTTAAATTCTATTATCGTCCATCCTATCTACGTGATCCCTCCATTCTCTTCTTCTTGATCTTACCTACCTGACCACATCGTCCACCCGAAGTTCCTCTCTTATTCGGCTACTCCTTAAGACGGGGACACACTTGTCATACACCCTTCCGTTACTACTCCGATCCGTTTTGCGAGACTCCAGTGGGATCGGAGGGGGCGAGCACACTTGTCATACATGCTTCCGACTCTCCGATTTCCGCCTCCGGCTAGATCCACACTCGCCAGTGTCGATTGAAAACTACGAGCGGAAGGTGGTCAAAGTGTTCAGAAATTTTGGACATCAGGATTTAGCCGTGATGGCTGCGCCCAGGAGTGTCTCAAAATGAACCTCAAAGGGGCGCATATCTACATCACCATGGACAGCTGAACCACGCTGAGATCCCTGGAATCGTGCTGTCAGGGGTCTCTGCTGACTTGGGAGTGCCGTAACACCATAAAGCAACTGGCCAGAGGAAATAAGGTGACTCTACTATGGGTACCAGGGCACTGTGGGGTTGAAGGAAATGAGAGAGCGGATGAGCTTGCAAAAAGTGCATCAAGGTTAAGACCTGCTGGACCTGAGCCTTTCTGTGGGATAGGAAAAGACCAATACAAAGCTGCGGTCCAGCTACGGGAGTTGAACAGTAGGACAATCCACTGGACTAACACTACTAGACTTGCTCAGGCAAAGAAATTCGTGAAGATTTCACCTACTTACACCAGAAAGCTCCTGAAGCTGTCGCGAGCAGAGCTTCGGGTGATGGTGGGACTTCTGACGGGGCACTGTCGGTACAAACATCATTTGTACCGTATGGGTAAGTCAGCAGACGATATTTGCAGGCTCTGTGGATCGGAAGTAGAAACGGCTGAACACTTGATATGCAATTGTCCAGAGCTGGCTGGCCTAAGAACCATTCACATGGGCAAGCCGGTCCTGGATACCAGAGAGGTAATGGCCAAGGCCCCTAGGGAGGTTGTCAATTTTATTAACGTCGTTGACGACCTCCCTGGGTTTCTATGAATGAGTAGGGTAGTGAACAAAAGATCTGCATGGTCGCAGTTCCCGGAAGGCTTACCGAAGCAAAACGACCCAAGTTCAAATAATAATAATAGCCATGATGGCGGTTTCTCTGGATGAAGAGGAAGAAAGCCGGAGGGTCTGGAGGGCAGAGGAAAACGCAGAATTTAGGTCTATTCTGCATGTAAGGAAAGACCCTCAAAAGGAGAGTTTTTCTACGATCATGCCTCATCTGGTGGACGACGAGACGAAATTTTACCAATATTTTCGAATGTCGACGTTCAACCAGTTGGAGCTTCTTTTGCGACTCTTTTCCAGACATTATAGTGCTCGTTTTGAGTGAAATCGAAGTACAACACGCACAAAAACAAAAAACCACTGGAAAACGATTACAATATCGGAAGGGTGTATGACAAGTGTGTCCCCACCATTATCTGATTCTTCAGACCTCAGAGTTACCTACCTTTTATTATAAGTAGTGTTCATTTCGGCACTTTTGATCGGTTCTTTTGTTCAGGTTTTTTCGGAGTGGTCCAGTTTTTAGTTCAATAACTTTGGCGTCGGATAGAACAACTTTTTTCTTGAAAAAAAAATGATATTGACATACAGGGTGTCCCGTAAAGTCCACGTCAAACCAAGGGAGTCTTACCGTTTTCGAGATATTTTTTTTTTAAATAATGAATTTTTGTCCCTTTCATTAGTTTTGTCTTTACGGTTGGTACAATCTTACACCTTTTTGGTTAATTTTTTTCAGTAAAATATTGCTGAAGAATGATTTTAACGTTTACATCAAAAACATCCTCCGAACATTTTAAAGGGGGGTTGTGAGAAATATTTTCATTGGAAATTTTGGTAGTGGATTGTTTCGTTCATGAAGTTTAGCCCATCGTAGTGGAACCAAAATGTACTGAGCTACTGCTGCACATTACACCAATAAATTGTCTATTTTATAGTGATTTCAAAAAGTTACCACACAAGTCATTTGTTATTCAAAGAATAAAGATATGGCTGTTTTTATCCAAATGGGTACGTTTCTGACAAAATCAAAATCTGTGGTTTCAACATGATGGATGCCCAGCACCTTAATGCCACTCACGAGGCACCCATGTTCGAGCGTTCGGATCATTTTACAGTCGGAAAGCTCGGGACACGGCCGCACGACTGTAAATCAGAGAATGAACTTGACTGCCCGACTGGAATTTCTTGGGTGCCTGGCTGCTCGATGCCTCGTGAGTGCCTGGCATTACGGACGCGAAGTCACCACACATTTGAATAGAACTTATCCCCCACCGGTGAATTGAAAGAGGAGGTAAATTTTGTGGCCTCCTCGTTCACCTGACCTAAATCCTCTGGACTTTCATTATGGGCGCTGCCTAAAAGACAAAGTATACGCAACACCCAAACGTGATGAAGCCGAATTGAGAGAACACATCCGAGTTGATGCAGCGGAAATATTCAACATCCATTCGAGGGCAGTAAAAAGGTCGTTTCTCGGTCGATGCAGAGCCTGTATACGCGAAGGAGGTCGCCATTTTGAACATGTTCTGTAATGATTATATTATATATTACATGTCATGTATATTATATATTACATGTCATATATTATATATTACATGTCATTGAAAATATTAGTATCTACCCTAAGTAATTACCGTCAAATTATAGTCAGAAACGCACCTTTTGGTTCCACTACGATGGGCTAAACTTCATGAACGATACAATCCACTACCAAAATTTTCATTAAAAATATTTCTCACAACCCCCCTTTGAAATGTTCGGAGAATGTTTTTAATGTAAACGTTGAAATCATTCTCCAGCAATATTTTACTGAAAAAAATTAACCAAAAAGGTGTAAAATTGTACCAACCGTAAAGACAAAACTATTGAAAGGGGCAAAAATTCATTATTCAAAAAAAACATATCTCGAAAACGGTAAGACTTTATAATGAGAATTTTGTCATAGCAGGTGGGTTATCCTTTGATCTACATTCTCCCTCGGTTTGACGTGGTCTTTACGGGACACCCTGTATATCCTTAAAAGCTTAGTTTTCGAGATAAAGGGTGTTAAACTTAAATCAGTATTTTACTTATAACTCTGGTATCCAGTGGCATAGATATAGGGGTGCAATGATCCCTTTCCAATTGAAAATCTACACCACCGTCTTTTTTTGAGAAAATTATTTCTGAAATCAACAGAGCTTAACAAGAAAAAATCTTGAATGTTTTTTATAGAATGCACCATTTTTGAGATAACCGAGTACAAAGCAAACACTATCCACGAAAATCTACGAAAATTAATTTTTCAAATTTTCCCAATAGTGATGAATGAAAGTATAAAATTGACGTACGATATTCTAACGCTTTTAGATGGCATTCAATTAAACATTATTATTTCAAAAGGAACATTTGTCATACAATCAAAAAATAAAAATTTTTGTGAATATCTTTTATTGTTTAAATGTCTGATAAATGGTCATTTTGAAATGTTCAATTGAATGCCATCTGAAAGCGTTATAATGCACTACGTCAATTTTTGTAGGTACTTTCATTTATTACTAATGAAAAAATTTCAAAAACTAATTTCTGTAGATTTTCGTGCTTTTTACATGAATATGTCCAAAATGGTACATTCTATTAAAAAAAATCAAGAAACCCTTTTTTTGTGAAGTTCTGTAGATTTCAGAAATGAAATAATTTTCTCGAAAAATACAGAGTGGTATAGATTTTCAATAGGATAAGGATTATCTCACCCCTATATCTACGCCATTGGATAATTTTGGCATGAAATTCTTACCATTACATCATTTAGACTTTGATACCTAAATATTAAAACAATGAATGTACCTAATAATACTAGAGTTATAAGTAAGAAAATGTTTTTTTTCAAACTTCAACATCCTGTATTTCGAACACGAAGCTTGTTAGGATATTTGTTTATATGAAATTTTTTTCATGAAAATTCTATCCGATGCCAAAGTTATTGGACTAAAAGCTGGACCACCCTGTATAATTTGTTGTTCCAGATAATATCTTTCAGACTTCCCGATATTCTCGATGCCTTATTTATCGTATTTGCTCTCACTTCTTATACATATTAATTTTCTACTGCTGAATTGTCACCTTGACGTATTCCAGTTTCGGTTAGTTTTTTGTAAGATGTCTAAAAACATGGTAGTCCAGGAGGAATCGGCGCATGAGTACCGAAAACTATTCCACCTCAATTTTTTTATGTGATCCTCTTCAGGGCCCCCGCAAGGGTCATCAACGCCCGTGTGCCGAAAATATTTTGGCGCCCCAAAAAGGGGGGAAGTGGAGAAAAAAAACGTCGCAGGATAATCGGCAAAAAATGTTTCAGTTTTTGTTAGAAATTTATTTGTGAAAGGGTTAAAAAAACTATCAGCAACATTTATTGAATGCCTTAAGAACTTCATGCTGTCAGTTGTTGCATAATACATTTTTTAAATGTTTCATTATTTTATTCAAGCATTCGATCAAAACCTCATTTTATTTTAATTTTGTAATGAAACTGCAGAGTTTTCAAAACCTGAGCTTTATTCTTCTTTAAATTATTCATATTATTATATAAAAATATGAATATTATTATTAATAATTATTAAATATTATTCCATACTCCCAGCCATCTTCTCCCTTTGTTGAAGTCTAGCTTTTTTTTGCTCTCGAAATTTTGCACCAGAAGGTCGTTTTCTCTTGTATGGCTCCTAGAATTTAAGAAAAACTTGATCCAAAATTGGTAAGAACATTCACCCATGATTTACTTTGCGCCATCCCTTTGAGAATAACCCGTATGTTTTCATTTTTATGAATTTAAGCCTTAAATCCGAGCCTTTAAACCTAAACGGAGTTAATATTAATAATAAGTTAAGACCGATCTGAAGCACATACCCTGTTCCTGTTATAATAATTAATTTTTGGCAAAGGTGAAATATAATTTTTTTAGAATGTCAAACGGCTACGAACATCAAATAAATAATACAGATCCAGGGTGCATATTAAAAAAAAAATTAAGTATAATATGATGGTGGCCCCAGGTAACAAATTCAAAATATCAAAGTCGATTAAATTTTTTCACGATAACAAACAATACTTCCCTATTTGAAGCAAATAAAAATAATAATATAGTATATAGGTATGGGCTAATTTAGGATGTGCACCATTTTAAACAGAAAAAAAATATCGAATTTTATAGACTAATAGAAATGCTAATACTGTATGTGGATAGGTACTTACCATTTCATAAAATTTAATTTAATCACAACAAGAAACAGTAAAACAAACCACAATTACACAAAATACAAATCTTTCCAATTATCTGAGTATTTTAATTTTTTGCGTCTTGACCTCAACCCCTAAACGTTTCGAAACAAAATAACTATTCTTTGGATAGGTTCCTGCTGTTATAGCATAGCAAGCAGATTTTGGTAATTTCAGAAATTCTCTGTAACATGTAGTATTTTTCCTACAGATGGTGGCGAAAGTTTCAGTAATTCCCCTGGCTAAAACCTATCGCTTCGGTATTTATGATTGTTTATGTGTACCATATGCGTTTTAGTGATGATCGAAGAAATGGTGCCCGCCGTCCGGTGCAAGGTGGTCCATAAAGAAATCCCGTACCGACAAAGGGATGATTTATTTATGATTTGTTTACTCGAAAAGAATCGTATAATTGCAATCTGTGGCCGAGGTTATTTTATAGGGATTGTGAAGTTCGGGAACTTGTTTGGATGTGTAAAAGATGTCTTTGAACGTTTAAAATTGTTGAAAAAATAAAAAAAAATTATTTTCAAAAACCTTTGGTCTTTCGGATTTTCATGCGGTCTATAAGAGATTTTGGCGCCCCTTAAGAGTGGCGCCCGCGTGCGGTGCACGCGTTGAACGCGCGGTTGCGAGGGCCCTGATCCTCTTCAAATTGTCCTACTGATAAGTGATAATATAAATGCATGTTGCCATGGGACAACCCCGGGCCATATTGTTTAAACCGAAATTGTTTGAACAATTGCGAGGAATTGTTATTTTTCAACCGGACAATTTTTTTTTATATTCTGTATTGAAATACAAATAAAAAAGGCCCTCTGACTTTTTACGATAAAGTTAATATTTTTAAAGATATGAATTTTTAAAGGTTCGAAAAATCTCAAATTTGGGTACTTTCGATGATGAAATGAAATTGAAAATATTAGTTTTAGTTCGTGGCGGCGCCGCAATGTCATACTTTTCATTTTGATCTTTTTTTCGTTGTTTTTGATTGGATACATTAATTGAAACCCGATACTGACCAATCAAAAGCGACTTGTAACCGAGTATGATCGTGCAAAGTCGTGAAACAAAACACGAAACGTTTAGTGGAATTAATTCAAATATTTATAATAGAGAGAGTTTATTGGTATTTCAATTACAAGAATTACTTCCATAGATCATAACTATAATGAAAGATATACATATAGGTATATAATGGCACAAAACTCGTAAATAATAAATAACAAGAACCTTAATTTGTTGATAACGCTACCTACAGTTGACATAACGAAGCTTAACTAATATTCTCAAAATTGGCAAAACAAAAGCTAATCAGTAAATCAGTTCATACACCTGGTTTTTAAACATCTTAGTTTTTTGATTTTGTCTGACAACTAGTGTTCTAATCTTTTATTATTCGAATATATCTTTCGAACACATCATGTTGGCTCAAGATGTTTATGATATCTGCTAGCCTCACTCTATCGAATGCTTGTTTCAGGTTTACCATGCAGATGAATATGGGTTTGCTGTATGCAATCCTTTTCTCTGCTAGTTGTCTCAGTGTTATTCTGTTAAGCTAATTCTGGATCGGCTATTCTTACATTTGCATTATGCAGTTTTTCTGAGATTGTCTGGTGGTTGTGTGAAACTTGCTTGTTGTGCAGTTGTAAAGGTGTTGATCAGTTCCCTTTACACAATGTTTGGTAGATAAGTCTAATACCGAAATAGTGCAATATGAAAAACGTTGAGTACAAATTATTCTACTACGTGCTAGCTTAATTTTGGCAATAAAACTAAATATGAAGAGTTCAAGAGGGCGTTCTCAATATTCCATAATGAAATAATTACTTGATAAAAAACATGCATTAGGCATTAGCAAAAATATTTGAAGAAGCAGAGTGAAAGATATTCCACCAAAGTGTCAAAAGTGTTCACAAGGGAACAAAATAAACTCGAAAATGAGGAAATCATGGATGTGAAGTCTGGAGCTTTTGAGCGTTTGTTTTTATTCATGAGCCAATTGCTTCCTTAAGGACAACCGAACTGTAAATTTATCATGAAAAATAAATGAGGCTAAAATATGCTGGAGAAAAAAACTAATATTGCCTAAGAAAAAGTATCCCGTTTTGGCCTATGATACCCTGTCCGTCACAGCATTGCAAAGAAGGTAAACACCCCCCTGCGGGTGCCCATGCTTTACTGCTTAACTATAACCTTTTCATGAGTAACTTATCGAAGAATGAAAACTCAACTCTAGGACTTTTATACAAGAAGAAAAGATCAAAAACCACTCTCAGACTCAGAATCAACGACAAGGAAATAAAATGCCAATCCCACAGTTAAATACCTAGAAATGACTATGGATGCAAATCTGACGCTAAATCAACAGTTTGAAGAGACAAGTCGCAAAACAAAAAACATTTAGGGGTAAGAATATTCCCATATCAACAGACATAGCAAACTGGACACAAAGATGAAAGTGAAATCATTCCATTATCCGTCTGACGATGGCATAATGAAATGAGATTCTTGTGATGAACAAAGACGGGATCAGAAAACTAGAAACATTTCAAAACAAGACTCAATATTCTTAGAGAAGTCTTAAATGTACCATGTACCCTGGTACACAAGAAATGAAGGAAAATAATCCCCCCAACTTGAAGATTACATTAAAAATTAGAAGAGAATGCATTTGAAAAAATTACAAAACATCAAAACAACGAAATAATAAAGACAATAGACTATGATCAATGTGAAAACAGAAGATTCAAGGGGCTAAATACTATTCTGAGAGACATCTTAAAACTTTGACTATAAATGTAAAATAGCAGGATCGCCCCTAGCCTTTAATAGAATAGAATACATTTTATTGAACGACTTCAACATTTACAGAGTTAATACAAAATTTTAATAATAATTTATTGCACCAATTCATTTCATCAATTTGAAAGACTTATATTTATACACTGTGTCCGTAAAGTATGGAACAAATTCATTTTTAGCTAAAGGGACCATTTTAAGAAATAATCCTGAAACACTTCGATTTTTCATTTTAATTCACCGTATTTTAAAATAATAATCTAATATACAGAGTGAATTACTTTCGATTAATGACGTCACCGTTTTTTTTTAATTGAACACCCCCATTTTGTCTCAAGTTTCCGATTACTCTAGCTGAGCTGATTCCAAAAATGTATCACATGTTGATTCCAATTGGTACAGGGTGGACAAAAATAAAAAATTAAATCTAAGCAATAATTAAAACATTCACGAATACCAAAAATATTGTAGTACTAAACTGCATTGAACACCAATAAATTACTAAACAAATAATGACATTTCACAAAAAATATGTTTTTTTTAAATTGATAAGAAATAATTTCTTTCATATTCTGTCTGCTAGACCACAAGTACCGAACATGTTTGGAAACAGCTCATTTTTATTAATCTAAAAATGTAACAAACTACAGGGTGTTACATTCAAACCAATTGCCGCTAGACAATAAGTATTATTGATAATATTGTTAATTTAACTAATAAAGAATGTTACGCGTTACTTTATGAGCACATACAAAACTATTGTATTTTTGTCCACCTTGTACCAATTGGAATCAACATGTGATACATTTTTGGAATCAGCTCAGCTAGAGTCGGTAATTGGAAAATTTAGACAAAATGAGGGTGTAACATTTAAAAAAAATGACGGTGACATCATTACTCGAAAGTAATTCACCCTGTATATTAGATTATTATATTAAAATACGGTAAATTAAAATAGAAAATCGACGTGTTTCAGGATTATTTCTTAAAATGGTCTGTTTAGCTAAAAATGAATTTGTTCCATACTTTACGGACACAGTGTATATATACATATATTCGAAATATAATTTTAATTTTTAGAATGACCGCTTTGGTGTCGCTACCGAAACTGACATAGTCAAAAGTAGTCCTATAGCTATGTAAATGTTAGAAATGTTGTAAATATTTTTCAATAATCATAATAATGTATTGTAGTAAACTGATAGGAGAAGATGCAACATTATCATTGCCGGTTATATTGCATTAATAATTTTGAGATTTATCTAGAAATCAAAATATTTTAAATGAATGGACAGCAGTTCAAATCTTTTGGTAAAAACTGAATACTAAAATCAAGTATGGAGAAAAAACAGTTTTTCTCCGATTGACAGCAAATATTAATTTTTCAGACCCATATCAATCAGCAAGTATTACTTTTTCTGCCTAGCAGCAAAGTAAGATTTTCTGTCCTATACATATAATTCCTAATTATGTAATTCCATGTAAAAAAACTATTTTGCACTGAATTCAATCATTATATGAAATAGAAAAAAGTAAATCAATTGTGAAGTTCAGTAATGTCAAATATGTTGCTTTAACAACTGCCTGTTGGAATTCGAGGTCAAACGAATCATACATAACAACATAACCGTCACTTGTCATTAAATCGATAGCAATTGGCAACAAAATTCGGTATATTTGACAACGGAAGTAATTGACCAATCTCATAATGAGGTCAATTTACAAAATAAATTGAAAGAAATTCTTGTGGATTCTAAAATGGCAGAAAAATGTGTAGCAATTGTTCACAATAATGCAGCAAATATTGTTCCTGCTACTGGAGATCTTCCCATCTTTGCTGTATACTGTTTTGCTCATACATTACAATTGGTATTAAATAAAGGATTGCATGATCGAAATATCAATCAAATCATTAATCGACAAATGCAGTAATATCCTTCGGCATTGATGAATATATTATTATTATTATTATTATTATTATTTCAAACATTCAAACAAAGCTCCAATGCTTTGAATCTAAAACAAACTCAGTTGAGTTTACCCAATCATAAATTGATTCAGTGCGTGAAAACTCGTTGGGATTCTACATTTTATATGTTGCAAAGATTAATAGAACAACGTGAAACCATTATTGCAGTTTTATCAGATAGATCAACGAAAACAAAGTCTCAAGCAGCTCAATTTATTGTTTCGGAGGAAGAATGGTCGGACATTGAATGCCTTTAGCAATCTCTGAAATCTTTTGAGCTTGTCACCAATTCATTATCTATGAAATGATCATGCCGATAATTCAATCTTTATCAAAAAATTTTATTGACAAAAAGAATGATCAAACGGATTCCAAGAACATTTTAATTCTTCAAAATTACACTTCGAGTTCAATTCTATGAAAGATTAAAAAAACATTGTTTTTCTGATTCAGTTTTGTTAGGGAAGGATGTTACTCCAGTTGATGTGTGTACATTTTTAAATCCCAGATTCAAAAAAATTGAAAGATTCGTCGGTTCGCAATTCAGAATCAAACAATATTTGACTATACTGAAGTAGATGTCTAGAAATGGCAATGTATACGGAACAGGAAAGCAAGGTTTTAAATGAAAAAAACACTGCAATCGATTAAAAGGATGGCATTAGATTTCCTCTTTGAAAACGATTCAGATGAATTGATAAAAAATATTACCAATTGTAAGAGTGAAATAGATATTTACAGCTTAGATAATCCAATACCCAAAGATTCAAATCCACTAGAATGGTGGAAAAATAAGCAAAAAAAGTACCCCAAATTGTCAGAAATAGCAAAAAAGTATCTATGTATACCATCAACATTAACTTCGTCAGAACGCGCGTTTTCTAGATCTAGTAATAATAATAATAATAATAATAATATGTATGTGCGATGTATCCAGAAACGGAAGGATTTCTTTTAGCCATCCAAGATCAAGTGATCTCAACAAGAAATTACTGCAAGCATATCATAAAGGATCGAACTATTACTGACGATCGATGCCGTTATGGGTGTCCAACGAATGAGACAATCCAACATATCACGGGAGGATGTCAAATGTTTGCAGGAAATGAATATAAAGAGAGACACGATGCAGTAGGAAAGATACTACACCAAGAAATGGCAACTAAATTAACACTAATTCATTCTGAAAAAGTGCCATACTACAAATACCGACCGGAAACCATCCTGGAAAACGAACGCTATAAACTGTACTGGGATCGTACAGTTTTGACTGATAAAACAGTCCCTCACAACAGGCCAGATATATTGCTAGTTGATAAACATCAAAAGGCAGCAATACTCATCGACGTAGCAATACCCAATAACAACAACATGCGTCAAAAAGAGGTCGAAAAAATTTCAAAATATAGGGACCTCGAATTTCAGATAAAGCGCCAGTGGGGAATGATATCAACGAGAACTATTCCAATTATCATCTCAACAACAGGAATAGTACCCAAAAATCTCAAGAGAAATATCAAGCAACTAGGACTTAGTGAGTATATATCTAATATAATGCAAAATGCTGTTCTTTTAGGTACTGCAAGGACGGTAAGAAAATTCCTAGGAAGCGAAGGACAGGTCCAAGGATCACGTGTGAGAGGACCAGAAGTTCGACGAGAACCAGGGGGACCACAACGACCGGACACGACCGAGCTCTGCCCTTCTGATATTTTAAATATCTGGGATTGAGTGAATGTTCCTCTTAGCGAGGAGTGAGAAGCCGACGGCGAGGAGAAATCCTACGCGTATAGGCAAAAGTCGGGATAATAATAATAGGGTAGCGGTAGGTGAATTCCTAGCGATTCACCTATCAGGAGAGTTGAATCGACTCCTGCCCACCGCAGATTCCAGGAGCTCCCTGACCCGGGAAGCTGAAACCTGTCGAAGGGTCCCTGTCCAGGGTAACGGAAGAAGCCGTGTGGAAAGCAGCTCAAGAATTCTCCCACCGTAGCTCTGCGGATCGTAAAAAGCGATCAAAGGCCGTCTCCCCCACGACACGGGGGAACCCATGAATGATGGTGAATTTGAGAAATAGGAATATAGAGCCGCTGCCTGAGGTTCGTCAGGGCGTGTCTGGAGCCGGCGCTGGACATGACAGTATGCGGGACGTCGGTGACAGAGTGCTAAGGAGACGGGCGTCTGTCGAACAAAATGCTACGCCTCCACAATCTCAACATTCTAGGAGAAGAATAACACGAGTTTCTCCGACCGCTGAAGGTGCTGCGCAGGATCCCCAACCAGCACTCACCCAAGCAGGTCTACCAAGAAGACGCATGAAATGGACAAGTTCGATAAATGAAACGATCATGCGCATATACTATGAAGTGACTAATATGGAAGAGGATAAAATAGGCTACCGGCAAAAATTATTTGCAGAATTCCAAAGAAACTATCCCGAACTCCAAGTTTCTGAGCAAAGAGTAGCCGACCAATACCGGGTCATATTGAGAAATAAACTTGTACCCGATGAGAGACTTAACACCATAAAAAATGAAGTCCAACTGAGGCTACAGAATAGAGACCTCACTAACAACGAAAGGACAATTGAAAAAAACTACGATTGTGCTGAAAACCAACAGAACATCAATGCACAAATGAACACTGAGGAACAAAACAACGCAGATGTGATAGCAATAAGTGATGCTCAACGACGGAATATATATGCTGCACCCGTCGAAAATCCAGAAGAAGACCAAAGAGAACTACTGGAGCGATTATCTGACACAATGAATAGATGCGTTATAGATTTTGAGGGCACAGATCCATTGAGACGACCGATTCTACCAAGATTGAGGACATCCAAGAAACTATCTCATCTTCTGGTCATGACCAACAAGGAGATTATACCAAAGTATCTTTCTGACTACCATGATCTCGAATCATTACACCTCATCATATACTGTGCAGCATTTTCAATAGCAACAGTGCTAGGTGTGAAGCCAAAACCTAAAAGTCAGCAACCAGCCAGAGAAAAACAACAAAATAAACCACATTGGCAAAAAAGGCTAGAAAATAAAGTGCACAGCATCTGCCAAGATATTGGGAGGCTCACCCAATTTGCAAAAGGTTCACCGTCTAGAAAATTACAAAAAATGGTGAATATAATAATGGATCGTCACCGGCAACATTCAACATATGATCCAAACAATGAAAATGCTCAACAAATTTTAGACACACTGAAACAAAAACTTAGTGTGTACTCCGAAAGACTCAGAAGATACAATGAGAGCTATAGAAGAAAACAGGATAATATGATTTTTGAAAACTCCGAAAGAAAATTCTATAGAATGTTAAACAACAATATGTCAGCAACACCAGGTAGTTATCCAATCGTCGAGGATATTGAGAATTTTTGGACAGATCAACTGGCTTCACCAACCCCCTACAACTCCCAGGCTGATTGGATAAGAAGTGAAGAGAAATCCTGTGAGACAATAGAACACATGCCGCATAACGCAGTTTCTATAGAAGAATTCCATGAAATATTGAAAAAAGCACACAATTGGAAATCACCCGGCCCAGATGGAATCCACAACTTTTGGTTGAAGAGATTTTGGTGTATACACGGCAGGCTAGTTGAAACCATAAATGAGGTTATGAGGAATCCAACGGAAATGCCCAAATTTCTAACAACAGGGACCACTTATCTCCTACCGAAGGATCTGCAACACACAGCGGATCCATCGAAATACAGACCCTTTACATGTCTACCAACAATATATAAAATCATCACATCATGTATAGCATCTCGTATCTACAAGCATTGCGAGACAAATAACATAATGACAGCACAGCAGAAAGGATATTCCCAGAATGCACTAGGATCGAAGGAACTGCTGATCATAGATTCCATCATATGTAACCAAGCCTTCAAAAAACACAGAAATCTTTTTATGACATATTTTGATTATAAGAAGGCCTTCGACTCTATTCCACATGGGTGGCTGACAAAAATTTTGGAAATATACAAGATCGATCCAATTACAATAAACTTTCTGAAGTATGCAATGTGCAACTGGAGAACGAATATCGAACTCTCTACGGCGAACATAACTACTAAAGAGATTCCAATAAAAAGGGGAATTTTCCAAGGAGATTCATTGAGTCCCTTATGGTTCTGCTTGGCGCTGAACCCCCTTTCTAAACAACTGAATGCTACTGAAAAAGGTTTCAATGTCAAAGGAAATAGAAATACCATTGCACTCAATCATTTGCTATACATGGATGACCTAAAACTTATAACAGGCAACAAAAACCACTTGCAAATTATGGTCAAACTAGTGGAAAATTTTTCGAAAGACGTGGGGATGAAATTCGGATTGGACAAGTGTCGTACGATTAGCGTAGTGCGTGGAAAAATCCAAGATGAACCGATAGCTCTCTCCAATGGACAGGAGATAGAAGCAATGAAATCGGACGATCTTTATAAATACTTAGGAATGAAACAGAACCGACGAATAAACCATCAAAGAATGAAGGAAGACTTAACAACTGAGTTCATTAGGAGAATCAACAAAATTTTAAAAACAAACCTCAACAGCAAGAACATGACGAGAGCCATCAACACATATGCATGTTCAATTCTCACATACTCTTTCGGTATCATTCCATGGAGCAAAGCAGATATGGAAAACCTGCAACGCAAAATGAGAACCTTGATGACAAAAGCACACAAGCACCATCCGAAAAGTAGCATTGAGAGGACGACACTGCCGAGGAATAAAGGAGGCAGAGGTCTGCTAGACATCATGGAACTTGCCCATGGTCAAATTGAATGCCTACGAACATACTTCAAAGACAAATCAGGCACGTCAGAGATCTACAAAGTACTGTGTGAAGCAGACGAATCAACACCTTTGCAACTGCACAAGGAGCAATTGTCATGCAACCACCAGACAATCCAAGAAAAAATGCAAAGATGGAGAGAAAAGCCCCTACATGGACGACATTTCAACGAGGTGAACCAGGATCATGTCGACATTGAAGCGTCGAACTATTGGCTCACATCAGGTGCGATGTATCCAGAAACGGAAGGATTTCTTTTAGCCATCCAAGATCAAGTGATCTCAACAAGAAATTACTGCAAGCATATCATAAAGGATCGAACTATTACTGACGATCGATGCCGTTATGGGTGTCCAACGAATGAGACAATCCAACATATCACGGGAGGATGTCAAATGTTTGCAGGAAATGAATATAAAGAGAGACACGATGCAGTAGGAAATATACTACACCAAGAGATGGCAACTAAGTTAACACTAATTCATTCTGAAAAAGTGCCATACTACAAATACCGACCGGAAACGATCCTGGAAAACGAACGCTATAAACTGTACTGGGATCGTACAGTTTTGACTGATAAAACAGTCCCTCACAACAGGCCAGATATATTGCTAGTTGATAAACATCAAAAGGCAGCAATACTCATCGACGTAGCAATACCCAATAACAACAACATGCGTCAAAAAGAGGTCGAAAAAATTTCAAAATATAGGGACCTCGAATTTCAGATAAAGCGCCAATGGGGAATGATATCAACGAGAACTATTCCAATTATCATCTCAACAACAGGAATAATACCCAAAAATCTCAAGAGAAATATCAAGCAACTAGGTCTTAGTGAGTATGTATGTAATATAATGCAAAAAGCTGTTCTTTTAGGTACTGCACGGACGGTGAGAAAATTCCTAGGAAGCGAAGGACAGGTCCGAGGATCACGTGTGAGAGGACCAGAAGTTCGACGAGAACCAGGGGGACCACAACGACCGGACACGACCGAGCTCTGCCCTTCTGATATTTTAAATATCTGGGATTGAGTGAATGTTCCTCTTAGCGAGGAGTGAGAAGCCGACGGCGAGGAGAAATCCTACGCGTATAGGCAAAAGTCGGGGATAATAATAATAATAGTTTATTAATCCTGTAAAACATACAAGTGCATAGGACAAGTCAGTGAAAAACATAATTAACCAGTTTCAAATGGGTCACAAAGATAATCATTTACACAATAATAACATTTTTTCAACATCAATGCTTTAACAACTTTCTTAAATTTATTTACATTAAGAGATTTTATATAATCTGGCACATGGTTATACAATTTTATACATTGATATAATGGAGATTTTTCAAATTTACTAGTTTTATGCTTAGGTATAAACAATGTTCCCTCATTTCTTGTATTATAACCATGAAAACTAGATAGTTTTTTTATTTTGTGTTCGTTCTCTTTAGTATAGATAAGACATTTGAGAATGAAAATAGAAGGCAATGTGAGAATGTCATTTTCCAAGAAAAAACTCTTGCAAGAAGTACGTGGACCCACCCTGAAGATCATGCGCGATATTCTCTTCTGTAATATAAAAACTCTACTGGCGCCAGAAGAGCTCCCCCACAAAAGAATATTGTAAGACAAGTGGGAATAGACCAGGCTATAATAAATATTAAGCAGTGACCCCAGAGGTACTGAATCTCTGACCCTTCAAATTGCATAAAATGAACTATTAAGTTGTTTGCACAAAACATCAACGTGCAAACCCCACCCCAAATTTTCGTCAATATGGATGCCCAGAAACTTAGTGCAATTTTTTGCTGTTATGGTATTATCTAGATGACGAATGACCAGGCTACGATCACTTTCTCCGATCGAGAAATGAATAATTACTGTTTTGTCAACATTGACCATCAAATTATTGGTACGACACCACATTACAAAGCAATTCAGTAAAAGCTCGCACAACCTATGCAGCTCCAGAAATGTGGGGGCTGAGATGGCTACTGAGGTGTCATCAGCAAATAGAGCCAATTTGATTCCATCCACTGATGACTGTAAGCCCTGATAGGTGCACAAGTTAATTACCATTTCTCTTAAATTTACTGGTAGGTCATTGACAAATAGTAAAAAAAGCAATGGCCCCAGAACAGATCCCTGAGGCACACCCATACCTAACTCATGCTCGCCAGACAAATGGTCCTGAACCCTTACACGCATAGATCTACCCTGCAGATAAGTGCCGAGCCAGTCTAAAAATATTCCTCTGAAACCAAGATTATAACATTTGTCAATAATAAATCCAAAAGGCAGACTATCGAAAGCTCGAGACAAGTCAAAAAATATACCAGCGACAAATAAGCCAGTGTCGAGACATTCATAAACAAACTCAATAAAATGAATCGCTGCCGTCTGAGTTGACCGGCCAGTTCTGAAACCGTGTTGAGCGCTATCTAGTATATTGAATTCATCAAGATATTTCATCATTCTATTGAATACAATTCTCTCGAAAACCTTAGAGAATACACTCAGAATGGAGATGGGCCTATAATTCTCAATATCATGAACATCATTTTTTTTAAAAATAGGTATAACAATGGCCTTTTTAAGAAGGGAAGGAAATACGCCTGTGCTTATTGACAAATTTATACAGTGGGCAAAGTGCCGATCGATGTCAGGACCTATCAATTTCAGAATTCTGGCGGAAATTGAATCAGTACCTATACATTTTTTGTTTTTTAGAGAATTAATTACATCAACCACCTCATGATTCATTACAGGATAAAAGAAGAAGTTGAAATTCAAAATACAAGACGTGGTACATGACATAGATAGTGAATTTCTATAATAATTTCTGAGAGTGGCCTCAGTTACTGTGGAGAAATGCTCCGCAAAAATTTCAGCTAGTTCATCGGCTTCACTATGCGGAACATTGTCAACAATAAGAACTATAGATTCTTTCTTCTCAGTCTTTCGGCCAGTCAACGTATTAACCATCGCCCACAAAGTTTTATTCTTATTATCAGATTTTTCAATAATGTCACTATGATATTTGAGCTTTGAATTCTTTATGAGGGACTTATAAGAATATTTGGCGTTTCTATACAAATTATAAGTAGATTGATTTCTAATATTCGTATGCAACCAATAGATATCCTTCAACTCTCGTTTAGCAAAGATGATTTCCGGAGTAATCCATTTTTTGCGATCATGAATTTGTTTAGTCCTTCTAATTAATGGACAACATGTATCAAAAGTATTCTGAATAATACCGACAAAAGCTTTGAAACATTCATCAACATGTGTGCGTTCATATATTTCATAGAAATCATTCATGGATATCCGAAAAGTAAACTCATCAAGATTTTGCCTACTCATATCCCTGACTAGTTGATTGTTAACAGTTGATAGAGGCTTATCAATGACATTCAGATCAGCGAGAAAGTCCAGAGATATTACTCGATGATCACTAATATGTGCTTCAAAAACCTCAGCCGTACAATCAGATAGGTTAGCATTTGTTAATATATAATCAACCTTTGAAATTGATACATGGCCAGATACGTTTGTAAATATTCTTGTTGGGTCTTTAGATGTTATATTCAAATTGAAGCACTCCAACAAGTCGATCAATAGTTTACAATTCTTTGTGTTGATTGTCAAAAAATCTACATTGAAATCACCGCATACAAAAATGATATCGACCAAAGAGAAACAATGAATCAGTGCACATGTTAATCTCTCCAGAAGATTACCGCTAAGCGCTAAACGAGCATGTCTGAAAGGTTCATCAGGTCAAATGATTTTTTTTCTTTCACAAAATCTACAAAGATAATAAATAATCTGTGTACCTACATTATTTTGTTTGATGAATTATATTCTCTGGATATGAATTTTGAGTCTATTCATTCATCATAAGTTCATACAATTCGAATGTAGAATATTATATTATTATTATTAGACCTCTTTATTGCTAAATTCATATGTTAGAGTCTTATATTCAATTTTTATATTTTTTCATAGATAAAATTTCAATTCTATTGAGTTTTCTTTAGATGAATATCAGTTTCTACTGATAAACGAATAATTTTAATTCAATTGTATCTACCAATTTCAATACATATATGTAATTGTCAGTAATTTTAATGTTAATTAAACGATTTGTCCATAGTAAATTACAAAACCTTGTTTTAATTAGTACTGAATAGTGAGTGATCATTCAAACTTTCATTCGTAACTTCACTAATGATAAATTGCTCAACTAACTACTCTTCACCATCAGTGAATATGAATAGTAACGAGTATTTACTGATTATTCATGAATAGGAAACTAGTCATTGAATGTTCAACTAATCAGTGAATACAAGACTATTCACTGATTATTCATGAATAGATAACTAGTCATTTATTATTCAACTATTCATTGAATACTTAACTATTCAGTGAATATTCATGAGTATTCGAATAATGCAAACCGTCCATCCGGCCGTGAAAATGATAACTACCGACCTAAAAACAAGGGCGTAGATCTTTTTTTCCTGGAGGAGTAATCGAAAAAAAAATTTTTGAAAACAGCATTTACTCATACCTATCTGTTATGTGAGAAAAATAACGATGTTTTTTTTAACGAAGTTATCACCGAAATACTCGAAATAATTTTTTTATTACGGAGGAAAATGAGAGATTCCTTGGATAATTTTAAGAATAAAAAGTCCTACGAAACGCTTTGTTTTCGATATGCAGGGTGTTTCTAGTATGTCGTACTTTTTAGTGATGCTTGTATCAGTTCATCAAATCTTTATTAATCTTCGCTACAGAGAGGATAAATAAGTATAGTATATCCAAAGTCACTTGAACTAGTCTATGAAAACGTTTGGCCAGAGGTCCCTTTGAAGTGGATACCGCTATCCGCTAAATACCGGGGTTTATTTGAAAGTATTGTTAGGTTATAAATTCACTGATCCCAAAAGAATTTCTGGGAACTTGGACAACCCTTGTATGATCGAAATATTGTGTCTTCCTCCAAGTGACTTTGGATATACTATACCAAAACTTATAATTAATTCATTCATTACAACTTACTCGCTGGATCTTTATAATAATTCAGATTTTCCTGAAGATTACTAGAGAGCTGTTTGAATTTTTTTTTCTCGTAATCGATAGCAGATACAATTAAACTATTGCAAACCATAAAGTGTAGTACTGGACTAGAGTCTCTTTTTACATTTTTCTAAACTACCAGCGGTTCTCCAAAAAATAGTTCTGAAAGAAAGAATCAGGCACCATTTCAGAAAAAATATCACCCTGTGGATTTGCATTCAAAATTAGCATATTACATGATGAGAACTTTAAATTAGAATATTTATGGCCAATTCAAATTAATTATCTTGTGAAGAGAAGGTTCTAAGAGAAAAAAAAAGTATTTGGGAAATCAAGTTATACTTAGGACACTTTTTTTCTTAAATGATCCGAGAAATCTGTCATTTTCATTTGAACCTCCAATTCGGGAACACCGTGTAGATGTACATATTTAATTCAAAACTAATGTCTTCACAATAATTTGCAATTTGAATGAAAAACAAAAATTGTACAAAACATCCCAATTTTCTATGCGAAAAAACCTTAAACTTTAACACCTGTATGTCAGAAACAAAGTGTTTGGCGACTCATGTTATAAGACTTTTTTCTTGAAATGATCCGAGAAATTTGTAATTTACATTTGTATCTCCAATTCAGGAACACCGTGTAGATATAGTCAATAGAAAACAATAGAAAATTGGGATGTTTTGTACAATTTTTTGTTTTTCATTCAAATTGCAATTTATTTGTGAAGACATTAGTTTTGAATTAAATATGTACATCTGCACGGTGTTCCTAAATTGGAGGTTCAAATGAAAATGACAGATTTCTCGGATCATTTCAGAAAAAAAGTGTCCTAAATATAACTTGATTTCCCAAACACTTTTTGTTTCTCAAAGAACCTTCCCTTCACAAGATATTCAATTTGAATTTGCCATAGATATTCTAAATTTAAAGTTTTCATCATGTGATATGCTTATTTTGAATACAAATTTACAAAGTGATATTTTTTCTGGAAGGGTGCCTGCTTCTTTTCTCCAGAACAATTTTTTAGTTAACCGCTGAAGGAAGTTTAGAGAAATGTAAAAAGAAACTCTGGTCCAGTACTACACTTTTTGGTTTCTTATGATTTTGTCGTATCTGCTATCGATTTCGATAAAAAACTTCAAACAGGTCTCTAGTATTCCTCCGGAAAATCCAAATTATTATAAACATTAGTAAACTGTAATTAATTAATTAATTATAAGTTTTGGTACTTATTTATCCACTCTGTACTCTGTAGCGAAGATTAATAAATATTTAATAAACTGATGTAAGCATCACTAAAAAGTACGACACACTAGAAACACCCTGTATATCGAAAACGTTTGCGGGCCAAGGAATCTCTCATTTTCTTCGTAACTCTAATGAAGGAACACCCAGTATAAGGTAAGAACAACCGAATTGGTAATAAAAAAAATTATTTCGATTAATTTGGTTGAACGTTCGTTAACAAATCTCTTTTTCTCACATTTTAGATATGAGTAAACTTATTCGTCAAAAAAATTTTTTTTTCGATTAACACCCCCCCCCCCCCCAAGGAAAAAAAAGATCTACGCCCTTGGCCGTATCCGGGTACTATTGCGCCTGTGGCAATATTTTAGAGCGTGCCCCCCATTTTCGAATTTTTTTTCTCCCATTATATTTATTATGATATTCTTTTATTCATAATTTAAGTCATATATTTTCGTTAAAGTTTTAAAATAATAAACAATTTTATTCAGGGTGAACATGAATGGTTGCGAAAAAATTCAGGTGGTGATTCCTTGTCAAAAAATAGGGTGGGTCTTTCATATGAAGTTTTTTTTGTGCCTTCCACTCCTTAGTTACAGCCCCCTAAAAACGACGCCCGAAAAGTAGTTTTTAATTTGTGAAAAGTTTATAATTATTTCTTTTGGTTAGATTCATTTCATTTTCAGTTACATTCATTACCAGTTCTCAATCAACTCCACAACTCAGGCGTAATATCTGTTGATGTTTTTTTTCTCAAAAACCGTGAATTTTAGCAAAAAATTACAAGAGACCTTATTTGATATGAATGGATCAGTCTATCCAAAATTAATTTTCTTATTGCAAAATATGAATGAAGGAAAAGTTATTGCGAAACAAGTTCGAGGGGTGACTTTTTCTACCGCTTGGAATCATAGAGGAACACCAATAACAATTTTTTCGAATGCCTTCTCCCTGGCATGAAATGTCAGCTGAATTTCATTTTTGTGAATTTTTTTGTTTTCAAGAAAAAAATAATGTCAAAACGATATTTTTTTTGAGAACTGGTACAAATATAAAATGAATGTAACAAAAAAAAACAATTATTAACTTTTCACAAATTAAAAACTATTTTTCGGGCGACATCTTTAGGGGTTCTAACTAAGCGGGAGGGTTTATTTAAAAGACCCAGCCTAATTTTTGAAAAGGAATCTTCCCCTAATTTTTTGGCAACTATTCATGAACACCCTGTATATTTACTTATTTTAATTGAAACCATTCAAAAATACACATTTAATATAGGTAAAAATAAAGAGATAACTCCTGAAGATCTAAAAAACCAATTGTTATAAAATTGTATAAAAAAAGAAGTCGTACTTCACTCAAAAATAGATGGTACCGTTTGTCGAAGAAATACCGACAATCTCGATAAAGCGCAAAAAACTCGTGAAAATAAGGGTAATAACACATGCCGACGCGTGAAAGTAATATTTATTATCTGAATGCGGTACCTTTGAACATGCCGACGCCCAACGGATTTATGACTAGATTACGGTATGCTTGAACATAGATAGGCATATTTATAATATTTCTTACCAATTAAAGTTTTGTTGTTTTTGTGATTATTTTAGGCTTAGTACGCAAATTCTAGGGAATGCTAGCAATATTTTAAATGTTTCCATATTTCTCGGCATCGCTCGTTGCGATATATACATGAAAACCGAGTTTTGATCTATCGAATTATTTCGCTTAGTGCTCCAATATTTTTTCTTTTGATATTTTTGGGAGCCCCTGTGGACCTTGCGTCCGTGGCAAGTGCCACCTTTGCCACGCCCTGGGTTATGGGTAGCGCTTCGGCACTTGGGTATTATTTAGATCCATATTTATACATCAATAATGATTCTTGTGTTCGAAGTTTTCAGTTTTCAGCGAATAACGAGAGTTGTAATAATCTAATAATGAGAATATTCGTTGAAAATGCCTGGACAGCCAATTTCTCCGGCCAAGAATAGTATCCTTACATCAAGAAGCTTTATCGAACCACCAGATTGCGCAACGTTTGAATATTCCACGGACTTCAGTAAGGCGCATAGTGGCTCTTTTTCTGAAAACCGGGAGCGTTTGCCTGGTCCTTCCAAACTAACATCTGCAAGGGAAGACTATTATATCGGAAATTTTACTCGAAGGAATCGAACAGAATAAAATAGGCCTTCGAAGTCATTTTTTGAGGTCCTTTAGACGGGTAGTTTCAACCAGTACCATAAGGAGACGGTTGCATTGCTAAAATTTAAGGGCAAGAATATATTTAAATGTAACAGAACACCACCAAGACTGGCTTTTACCACAATGGCGCAACGTCCTTCTTTCAGAGGAGTCACGATTCGGTTTACAAACAGATAGTCGACGGGAAAGGGTTTAGAGAGGTCCAGCAGACTAGAGCGACTCAATTTCGCCCGGGAAGTTATGCCCAAGACGGATCAATAATGTGCTGGGGGGTATAATGTTCGGTCGCCGTACCCCTCTTATTATCGTTGAACGAACAATGACTGGTGCCATCTACGTAGAAAACATTATTGAACCAATCATTGTTACTCTGAGCAACGAATTTGGGGATAACTTCATTTATCAGGATGATAACGCCTCACCACACCTTACATAAAGGTTTCAAAACATTGTTCAAGAGAACAATATCCAGACAATGAACTGGCCAGCAAACTCACCAGACATTAATCCAATTGAGCACATATGGGATTACTTAGGGAGGGGAATATCCAATCGCCAAAACCCACCTTCAACTTTTCAGGAATTGACTTTCAGGAAGAATGGAACAATATGCCTGAAAATTTCATTAATGACTTGATTCGTGGATTGCCTAGACGTATTGGGCAGTTGATTGAAAGAAGAGTTGGCAATAACTATAATTAATCAAAAATAAATAATCGATAAATTTAGATTTTTTTTTCATTTTTCTTATGTTGTCTCATCCTACATAAAGCAAAGAGTAACAAACAAGGATTTTTCTATATTGGAGTAGAAATAGAGGAATATATTCATCTCATTTCCAGAACATAGATTATTTCTTGAAAAACCTAGGGTGGCCAAGACTTTTGACGATGTGTTCATAGTCCTGAAATATAAATTATGAATGACACTTTCATGTAATAAGATCGGGACGCCAACGGCGCCCCTAAAGACTCAGGGCGGCGCGGCCCTGTAAAATAGAAACTCGACGCAAAAATTTAAACATTAATACCGAAATACAAAGTACAAATCGAAGACAGCAGTAAATCTGCAGATCCACACACAGGAAACAGGAATAAAAGAATCATATCGGCGAGATCCAGATTCGAGTTACAATCTACGACCTAGAAACTTTTGAAGATGCTTACCGCAGTAGTAAGCGGAAACTGGAAAGTCAGGTAAAAAACCTGCTAGACGACTTCTAATTCTCCAATTTTTTCGAACAATCCGGCCGTGAAAGCCTTCAACATTATAAAGGATATTGTTTTACATATTTTTACCGCAAGTCTCTACGATGATTGGATCTTGAGATATAGCCGCTTACCTCGCTTATTTGCCTACCCTGTACAACAGAATTTTTGACAGGGCTATTGCCAACTCCACTAATCGGAATTGAATTGTAAGGGTTGAATTATTTTTTCAATAAGAAATTCCTTCTATTGACAAATGGTAATTCAAAGTTGTGTCCAATTCATCCAGAAATTTTAAGACAAGGAAAGAAAATTGGATAAAATTTTGAGTTAGTATGTAATAATAATGATAATAATTTACTTTATTCTATATTAATAAAATGTTGCATGATAATCATAGGTGTGATAATAGCATAGTATAAGGAAAGGATAGTAAGCCAGTGTAGTGCTTTTTTCGATTTTGTTGATGTTGAGCGCCATCTAGTTGTACTCACGTTTTACTCGAATTTTACTGTCAAAAATTGGTCCGTAAAGTGAAGCCCTGTGAAAAAATCGGTGTTATTTTGAAGAACTAAAATATTTGAAATAGAGTGGTCAGAAGATTTCTATATTTTGATATTTTTTCTGCTCTGTAATAAGCATTTACGCCAGTGGCGTGTATTTGTGATAACTTAATAATAACATAAAAATTGTTGGCAATGTCATACGACCCCTTTTCAACCACGCCACTGAATAAATTATCGTATTATTTCTGCGCCATCTATAGCTCATGATTCAGTGCCATCTATTATCGAGTCACTTCTCCAAATCCAAATCCAACTACAGTAGCGATCCCTGGTGACTATTTCCTTGCCGTCAAACGGCGGTTGGCTTACTATCCTTTCCTTATACTATGATAAGAGTCCAGATATATGCGAACATAATATGATTTAATTAAACTAACCTAATCTATTCGTTACAAAGAAAAATCAAATAAGGAAACGATATTAACGATCATATGACCGTTATAATAAAAAAAGCCAAAACCCATGAGACCCATCCAATCCAATAAAAGGAAAAAATTACTGTTAAGCTAGTTCACATGATCAAAGTAATATCAAAATGAATTTACCGTAAATTTAGTCACTTTCATTGATTTGAGCTGCGGTGAAAGAGAATTTACAGAAGAGAGGAAGAGAGTTTACATGATTAAAGTAATATCAAAATAAATCAACCGTAAATTTAGTCACTTTCATTGATTTGAGCTGCGGTGGAAGAGAATAATAATAATAGTGCCTTTATTGCAAAAAAATAATAATACATAATATAGGGGCGAAGTCCAGCTTAAGCTACTCTACTCAACCCCAAAATAAAATAAAAAATTAAATAAAATACAAATATCCTGGAAAATACTAATAACAAAAAATTATATATTTAAACAAGAAATAATAACCATGAAATAGCAACAGTGACTCAGATCAACAAATCATCTGTTTCCTTAATTGTAGAATTGTAGAAAGAAAAAATATTATAAGTGAAACTCCTTCCAAACAACTATGGTCTTTGACTAGGAGGCGTTATCGGGCCTCTAGATCTAGAGATTAAGTATGGAAATTTTTTCCGCATGATTTATACATCTTCCCAGCAACAGGTACCCAGGAATGAAAAGTTCATTACTACTCAGATATTGATATCATTTGATAAGGAAGAGTTTCTATCTATTGTCAGATTATTAACTATGAACTCAGAGAAAATGATACAGTTACGAAATGGCGAATGCGTTATTACTCAATATTCCATCTTGCTTTATTTTATTTTATCAAGAAAGCTATTCTTGATTACAAAAATTTAACGTATATATTCAGATAGGATTCAATAAGAATGTTAAACTGATTTTTATTTCATCGAAAAATCTAGCCAGAATACTTATTGAGAATGGGCGCATTCGCCATTCCGCAACTATTGTTGATAAATTCGATTCAAATGAACCAATTGGTTGAATTATCCTCAATCTTTTCCTTATTCAATATAAAGCTCCTGTAGTGAGAAGTTAAGTATTGATTTTACTTTGATGTGATGTTATTGGCCAAATTAGACACAAATATTGTTCTGGCCAAAGGTCAAATATCAATCTTCTGGTTTTTAATGTTTTTATTGAAACCCCATTCCTACAAATAAGGCTGAAAGATTACATTAATTGTTTTTGACATGTCATTTGTTAACTATGAACAATACATTAAGAACAAAATGTGTTTACAATAAAAGGTTTCTTGTTGATATTAAAAAAAAGAGTATATTTTAAGAGAAATCAATGAATGTTTATTTCATTGTGAAGGGGAAGGTATGCTATTAATGATGGAAATGATATCAGCCGAATGGCAACCACGGCTACGTTTGCAGCACCATATGCTTTTCATGAAATTTTCCATGACAAATTCTTACATTGTCGACTGTATGTCCTTGATAAATTCATACTCATGAAGTCTATCTTTAAGGTCTTGAATTGAATTGAATTGGCATAGACCTTATGTCTCACTTGGACCCAAAAAAAAAGTGTGAAACCACAAGATCACGGTGTCCAATTGCAGTCACATCTTCGAGAAATAACATGCCCAGGAATCTTTTCTTGCAAAATTGCGATTGTTTCGTTTCTTGCTCGCCTTATTCCAGTTCAATCGTTGTCTAAGTGTTTACTATCCTTAAAAAGCCGGCATGTATACCATATTAAAAAAATATACAACCGTTGCTTGAGGCTTATGTATGTAATGAGAAGAAGAGATCATATTTTCTAGAGCGCCGAATATATCTTCCCGTTATATGCTTCAACTTGCTTGTCTTGGTTTTGAGATCCTGACGTATAAAGAACCTCGATGCCCGAATAGGATTCAATAGAGGCACGAGATTCATGATCTCAGCTCATACATCATCGATTTCTTGTCATAAGACCAAAGCTCCGAAAAAAACAAAAGATCTTTTTCGTTTTTCGTATAATCTCCGATTTGCTCATTTTGTTGATTTTAATCTGACGATTTCTTCATTTAGAAGTCATAATGAAAAACACCTTCTTCGTTAGGTTTCTGCTCTTCATTTCGGATTTTGTTCTCATTTTATCTCGTCCTATCTCATCCCCCCTCTCCTGATCTTCTTCCGTCACAGTTCGAAATTGATTAGTTGATTGATTAGGCTGTAGGTTGTATAAAAAATTAAATGTGAAAAATTCATGCTATAGTTCGGAGATTGAACTGAAGGTCGAAATAAAGAATATATGGCTTCAAAAATCAATCTGTTGTCACGAAATCTGTTATTCCTCCCTATTTTGATGTTGTTCTATCGTGGTCTTAAGGGAGACTGTAAAAACCTTCATTATGGAACTTAAGAGAGTTATTCCTCTGTAGTTTTCCAGATTATTATTGTACCTTTTTTCCAGATTAATAATAATTTTTTCCAGCTTTGTGGTATTTATCATTTGCGACTTGACTATAACCATAGTATAAGGAATTCCTTATACTATGCTATAACATACAGTTGTAAGAATGTTCATTAAAATTTAATGCCGCCATTAAAATTTGATTCCTCCAGTAGGCGAAGTCTATTGGCTACCTGTACAGTTTAATGGAAGACTCAAATTTTATTGCGGTATCAAACTTTAACGAATTTTCCTGCAACTGGGTGTAAGAGTTTCGTCAATTTTAGACTAGTTTCATCTCGCTATTTATAAGAAGTTAAGATATTAATTTTGTCGGCGCCTTTCAATTTTTGAACGTTACCTGCCTGAAAAGTTTTCTCTATCATTTCGTCCCAACGTAGTATTATTATTGACAGGAAATTTTGCATCCTCCCCTTTGGATTCCTTGTTTTTTCTATTTTCCATGTTTTTCCATTTTCTTTCGGTAGGTATTAGGACATCTTTGAATTAAAGTTTTGAGCGCCTGAGTTATTAGGGTTGTTGATGCATCTTAAGTGGGTTAATAGATGGTCACCCCCACAGTTTACTTATTTCGGTTGCGTTGTTAGCGGTTTTGTCCGCTGTCACGTGTCCTTCACCGCAATTGAAAGCTGCATGAAAGTACCTTTGAGAAGGTCCATACAGCTGTTATCGGTAGCACTGAATTACTTCATACCGTGTTCCCAAGCATTTCACATTTAAGGATATTCCGCAACACTATTATAGTTTCGAGAAAATTCCCTTGTAGGCTTTGTCTATTTCTACAAGGACTAAGGGCGGCTGTACACGGACTGCTTCAAGCACTCAAGCAGTCCTAAGGGAATTCGATGTCTCTTTTGATCTTTCATTCCAGTTACCATTATTACTGGGCAACCCTGTTTCGCAAACTCAATCTTCATTTCTTTCTCCTTGGATTCTAAAAGAAGAACAGTAGTCTTTTCAATATTTTATTTTCATATCTTCAGTATTTGATTCGTTTTTGTATTATCCGTCCTTCGTTTATTATTGACCATCTTAAAACTCACCATCAATGTAATCTGGCAATCAGCATCCAGTAAATAATTTTTGGAATGTGTGGATGGAATCTGCTTCCAGAATGCACATATAAAGGAGAAGAAAAAGACGAAGTTTAACAGAGACAGAATATTCTGAGTTCACAGATGAAAACTTCTAGGTTAAATTTGATACCCATAACTCAGGATAAGAAAATATTAATTAAATTACATACGATTCATGAATATACCACGATATGACTTTCATTACAGCAGAATCCTCTGAGACGCCTTCGTCAGGTAAAGACAATGGAGAAGAAAAAAATAATTCTGGAAATGATAAAACCGAATCAAATAAATGGGGTTATGATTTATATCCAGAAAGGAAACCTTCTACGGACTCCAAAGTAGCGAAATTTTTTAAAGGAAGGTCAAATATTGATAAGACTAAATGCGAACAAAATGTATACAAATGTATATTGAGAAGTCCATTAGTCAAACTAATGTTGGGGGCACTTAAAAAATCTGGTTGTGAAGTTGATATTCGAAGACATATATCGTGTGAAGAATGCAGCCCAAATGTGAGTGGGGGCTATGATCCAATCTTGAATCAGGTTGTCATATGTCAGAATACAGTAACAAGTCCTGGTACTATTCAAGCAGTACTAACTCATGAATTCATTCATATGCTAGATAGTTGCCAAAATAAATTAGATTTTACAAATCTTGAACACCTAGCCTGCACAGAAATTCGTGCTGCGAACCTAGCACATTGCAGTTGGCTTTCTGCTTGGATTAGTGGTGATACATCTATATTTAATTTCAAAGAAACGCATCAATTTTGTGTGAAAAACAAAGCTTTGAGTTCAGTTATGGCTGTAAGAAATGTAACTGAGGAAGAAGCAATGGCAGCAATAAATAAAGTTTTCACAAAATGTTATAATGACCTAGAGCCATTAGGCAGAAGGTTACGTAGAAATTCAGAAGATATGTACAAAGTATATGCAGAGGGTATTTATTATGGTTACGAATTCGAAGCTCCTCAATAATATATTTTTTCAATAACCTAATGACTTTTCATCCAATGATTATAAAAGAATTAAATATGTACTACTTTTAATCCTTCCTCTGCATCCATTTCCATTAGAAATATGTTTTCAAACACCTGATACCAAATTATAACATACAACATTCAGGTGCAAATGAGCAAAATATAATTTGAGACACTGCATGGTGAAATATCAGATTTTTATCCTATTTATTTATACCGAAGAATTGAATTTATCTCAATAGCCTAAATTGTCCAGATTTTTAGTTGAACAGAGTAGTTAAATTTATAGCCTAATTATAAGTAAGATTGTGCAAACTGAATAAATAATGATGTTACACAATGGTTTGTATTTTCCTATCTATAGCATATCTCCATTTTTCAAAAAAGCTCATACTGTATTCTGAAGTATTCAAACTTTTTAATTATGAAAATTCCTCTCCAAACAGATTTAAATTGAATTTAGATATATTTGAGTCTACAAATTGATTTGTGTGACGCTTTGCTTACGAAGTACATTGACTTGCTGAAAAAGTAAGATAAAAATGCCAAATGTGCCTTTACTCTTATTCAGGAATACTCGGTGTAGAATAAGGAAAGAAGGTATTGATTAAAAATGAACATTATGAGGCAATCAAAAGTGTGGATGAAGACTGATATTTCAGAAGTAATGTCAGTTTACCAGGGCAAGGCAGCTTTCAACGATACAAATGTATAAAAAATTACTGAATTTGATGTCGGAAACATCTTGGCGCTCGTTCATTTATTTATCTTTTACGCCCTCAGACATCACAGAACTATATAAAAATATGAGATGTGATCTATATGGTTGTTGCCTATTGGTAAAGTTTATCTAGATAAGGAGTTATGATATAACCCTGATTATGGTCTGAAAATTCGAGTGATTATTCTACAAATATACTAATCATTATATTTCAACCTTGAACGAATTTGGCTTTTTTTTCTATATTCTCCTTGAATGTTTTTTATGATTCTGGTAACGCAATCACCATGAACATTTGTATCAAGCTTGTAATTGCCAATAAAAATCAACATAATGAAAATTGATAATAATCAACACAATATTATGTTGCAATTTCAAATGAATCTGGTAACACTAAATTTGTTTTAAATGTAACTATTTACAAGAAGCTTCAAATTGTAAATTTTGCCAAAGACAATGACTAAGAAGTTAACTCTAGCATCATTTTTCTCTTTGATAATGCGGGACACTACAACCAAGTCATGAAGATTTTCCAAAATAATTGGGGATAAAAATGTTGTCATAAGATTAGCTTTACTTAATTTTAATAAAATTTGCCAGCATAAGCATGATTGATCTGCTTATAAATAACTGTATGGAAGGGGTTATCAATTCTTGAGAAAGTAATTGAAAAATTCAATTCTCGTTGAATTGTTAATTGATACTTCAAATGGTTTTATGCAATAAAATTCATTTCATAACATCCTCTAAATCGAATAATAAGATTCATATTACATTTGAGAATTGAATATTACAATACGATAGACAAACAATTTGGTTCATCTTGATATTGTTCCATGTAACATATGTACATAACTTCAATAGAAAGGCACTTAATTAAAAGAAGATACACATAATTAAAACTGCATAGTTCATTTGTTACAATTAATTTTACATCAGTCAGAATAAATATTTTTTTTCTTATCCCAAACTAGAATCTCCAAATTTAAAAGTTGACGGAACTGCTTGCTGGGTGAAAACATAACCTAAAAAATACAATAATTCAGAACATCTTGATAATCATTTATAGCCAAGTATTTACCTCCTTGCTGTTCAATCTTCCTACTTTCTCTCAGGGCACGTCTTTGATCTGCCAAGACACAAATGTCCATAAGAGCTTTCTTTTGTTGATCATTCAAACAAGACAATAGTTTATTATACCATTCCTGTTCAGATGTTTCTAATCCTGAAAAATAAAATAATAATTACAGTATTCTGAAGTTTTTGGTTGCTTAACACGTTCACTGCGCCACGTTTCGCCGGGCAGTATGTGTTATGTCTTGAAGTTAGTGCGTACTCCAGTGCGAAAAATAAATTTCCTCAAGTCCTTGTTCGGCACAGGACACATGTGCGGTTGAGCCCTTGGGTAGATTATTACCACAGATTACTACAGATGTTTCACTCTATGCATTTACAAAGGAAATCGTCACCGGCGTTTCGTTGACCTCGAATTCGCTCTACTCGTATTTATGAATGAGTTCGGGGTGAATCGGGGTGACCAATCAGAGAGCTAGATTGATTCTTTCGACTAATCGCAGCGATAGTTCAATTTGAATCGTGGATTTTGCGTTCGCTTAGGTTATGTTATTGAAAATGACAGTTCTAAGAAAATAAATTTTATTTTGTTCTTGCTTGATTCAAAATATTAATCGCAAATAATTCTACATTCAAATATTTCTCTCAATGTAGGATCGCTGCTCGAGCTCTCCTTGCAATCATAGTCTGCCGTAAACAGAGGAGTCATTCATCAGTAAGACGAAAAAGATTTTTTGAATCTCAGAGATACCAAGCAACCCTTAGAACATTAATATGATTCTAAGAAGCAACCAATAGACGTTTTTTTTAGAATCATGCTAGTATTCCAAGGAATTTCATTATGATACATACTTTCACCACAGATTACTACAGATGTTTCACTCTATGCATTTACAAAGGAAATCGTCACCGCCGTTTCGTTGACCTCGAATTCGCTCTACTCGTATTTATGAATGAGTTCGGGGTGATTCGGGGTGACCAATCAGAGAGCTAGATTGATTCTTTCGACTAATCGCAGCGATAGTTCAATTTGAATCGTGGATTTTGCGTTCGCTTAGGTTATGTTATTGAAAATGACGGTTCTAAGAAAATAAATTTTATTTTGTTCTTGCTTGATTTAAAATATTAATCGCAAATAATTCTACATTCAAATATTTCTCTCAATGTAGGATCGCTGCTCGAGCTCTCCTTGCAATCATAGTCTGCCGTAAACAGAGGAGTCATTCGTCAGTAAGACGAAAAAGATTTTTTGAATCTCAGAGATACCAAGCAACCCTTAGAACATTAATGAGATTCTAAGAAGCAACCAATAGACGTTTTTTTTTTAGAATCATGCTAGTATTCCAAGGAATTTCATTTTTGATACATACTTTCACACTAAGTTATTTTAGTGTATTGTTAGAAGTGTGGTGTAATTTTTAATTCTTGAGGTGTGATAAATTTAGCTTGGTATTCAATATTCAAAGAGAATAGGAGTTGAATATAAGCAGTCGGGTGAATTCAAAAATTTGAATGGGTTAATCTGACAAATCACATGCGTTTTGAACCTTTTAGAAAGAGTGGGAAGTTCGGTTATCTTTGTCATTTTTTACTACAGTAGTTCATAGTGAAATTCAAGGTCAACGAAACGCCGTGCCTAAAAACGGCAGAGTGAATTGTCTGGTTAGTCTGTGCTTTCACACTCAGTTATTTTAGTGTATTGTTAGAAGTGTGGTGTAATTTTTAATTCTTGAGGTTTACCTTTTTAAAGCTCTCAGAAATACTCTTGTTTTTTGAAAGTGTCTAAAATGAAATGTTAAGTATGTGCTTTTCATTTCTGAAAATTGTTGAATATAAGCAGTCAGGTGAATTCAAAAATTGGAATGGAATAATCTGACAAATCACATGCATTTTGAATCTTTTAGAAAGAGTGGGAAGTTCGGTTATCTTTGTCATTTTTTACTACAGTAGTTCATAGTGAAACTCAAGGTCAACGAAACGCCTTGCCTAAAAACGGCAGAGTGAATTGTCTGGTTAGTCTGTGTTATTACTTCAGAAATAATTTCCAACATTCGCTTCATTGAATATTTAAATGTCTACTGGTTAGATAGAGCTTGAAAGAAAATTTTCACACGTATTCCCGGGGGCATGTGATACATGGTGATCATGGACAGTGACGCATAATTTGAATGGGCAAAATATACGGTTGCAGTGAATGTGTTAAGAATGATAAGCCATCAATAAGCAAATTAACATGAACTTACTGGACATAACATCCTTGAATAAGATGAATTCATCTAATTCGCAGTTTTCTTCATCTAACGGAGTAGTGTATGATTCTAATACAGTTTCGTCTGATATTTTATAGTCAGAGTCATCAGCATCTGAGTCGTCATCTATATCATTTATTGTTGCATTTACAGGCAAGCCTGCATTAGCTCCAGCATTCACAGCTTTCTTTGACAAAGATTCCAGGTAATCTTGACCTTCATCATCAATATCATCTTCGTCAGAACTAAGGACTTCTGAAATAGAAAGAAAGTATTGTATAAGTTATTTTTCTACAATTCTATAAATGATAAAATTATTTTACTCAAATAATGTGAATAGGTGTTGATTTTAGAGAATACTTTTGCTCGCTTATTCCAGGGTACCAGGTCCTAATGGTTGCCATTTTGGAATTGAGACGAACGCGGTCTTGAGAGATTGTTCTGATACTCCGTACTTGAGAGCATCTAGAGTACAAAGTATAGACTTACAAGCGCCGAATTTATACCCTTATATACTGGTGAAGTTAAAGCTTACCATGAAATATTCAACAAATTATGCCAAAGATGTAGCGATCTTTAGAAAGAGAGCTTTACATTCAGATAACATCAAAAAAAGAGAGGAACAAATAGTACACAAGTCCAAAAAGTTGCGTCAGCTAGTGGCTTAGTGAGAGGTTTCTCTCTCTGAAGCCTTCAGTATTTTGGGTTCCTCCAGGAGTGCAACTTCTAATTCAAGCCTTTCACACTTTTTATGTTAGTATAATGAATCGGCAGCCAAGGATCCAATCTTGTTCGTTTAGTCAGCGGAAATGCTCTAATAGAGACCAAATGCAGCTATAGTTACAAGATCCAGGAGAAGATAACTGAGGTCCAGACTCAATGGGAAGAACTTCTGGAGCTGGTTAACATTCGGAAGGAAGTCTTGGCCGAAGCAAAACAAGTGCATATGTTCGATAGAACAACGGAAGAAATAATCTCTTGGATACACAAGAAAGAGGCTGACTTGTCCTGTGACTTGGAAAGCATCCAAGATTTTCTCAGGAAACATCAGACTGTTTGGAGAATTGGTTGATGATGAGACAGGACGTTCTCAAAGATGTGAGATAACATCTTGCCAGTGGAAGATCTGATCAGGAAGCATTGCAACTTTAAGGATACGATCAAGGACAAGATAAGATTGTTAAGTGCTATTTCTATAATAATAACATAGTCCTATAATCAAGGAAACTGCAGAAATGAAAAATCCTGTCGATTTAGCCACTGTACCGAATATGTTCAGGGACTGAATAACCTGGCACTCTCCTTCAAGAACAGATTAGATATGTCGAGGCCGAGCTAGAACATTCAAGTACCTTCTTTAGAGAGATGCCAGGTATATAACCAATAGAAAGTACAGCAGAGAGGAGTCGACGTAGTGGAAATAAATGTAGTTGAAATAAATAACCTGTAAATAGTTGCGGCTATTGGAAAATGGATTAGTGTAGTAAATAATAAAAAGTAACAGATTTAATCAACCAAAAAGAAACGTAGCCGTATAAAAAAGAACTTGCCAAATTTTGTGAATGAAAATTTGCAGAATTTTCCTTATTTCAAATAATACATCCTGTATATTATAGATTCATAGGACATACAGACAAAGGCTCTACAAATTAGAGATATCGAACATCGACAGGACACTGTATAATGACATATATCTAAAAATTATATAATTAAGTCACAATGTCTGTAATTTTCGAATTTTGTGACGGGAATGGCTTCAAATGATAAGATTCGACTACTGATGACGAATTCGTGGCCCGCCTGGTGTAAAAAATTACGATATCTTTCAAGCAAAGACCTAGAAACTTTTTGGAGTTGTTCAGATTTTGGTTGAATTAGAATGAGAAAAATTCGACTAGACTAGAGGATCCGTAAAAATATGGCTCTTAGATGGAGGTGAGATTTTTGAGCATTGCTATGAAATAATAATTTCTAGTCTCATGCGAAATTTCAAACTGATCATATCATGAGGAACATTAAAAATCCAAGAGAATATTGTAAGAGAAATATCCAATATTTTTTGTGTATTATAGAATAAAGAATGATGTTTCTACAAAATTCAGTAGAATATTGAAAAAAAAATCTATTATTTCACTGACAACACATCTGACCGACTGTGTATCTATACAGACTGTTTCATGAATAACGGACATGTATAAATAATATGTCTTCAAATTTTTTCATAAATTACCAATAGTACGCTCAGATGGACGATAATGTGGCCATAATCTACCCGTTTTTCTGAAATTGGTAGTTTTGCAAAGTAAAACTTTCAATAACAAAATCGAACAAATTTGGACCTGTTTTGGGCAGAACATTTCTAACATGTATTTTTATTTTGATGAAGGTTTATATGAAATGTCCATAGGAGTTGAAGAGTGATGGATCTTTAAGTATGTTCGAATCTCTTAATTTCCAAATTATGCCATATTTTTTTTGCATGGCATGGAGAGAAAGTTCAACCAACAGTAATAAAAAAAAAACTTTATATTTACCTTCGAAGTCATCATCAGAGCTCTCACTGTCATCTTCATCTCCATTTTCCAGAGCTTTAGCAGTGTATGCTCTCTTGAGTCCCTCAAAAATCATAATCAAAGATGGCACAATTTTTTGAGCCTCTTCTATAAGAGTTGGTGGTTTATTGGGAAGACTAATCATAGTGCAAATACCAATGACACACATTTTTCTGTCGTGAATGCCTAAGAAGCAATCGGCATCACTCAACCATTGTTTAATAAAATGTTTTGTGAAATCTGGAATGCCTTCAAGTACTGTGAAGAGTAGTTGAGGATTATAATAGAGTGCAGCGATCAATACTTGTAAGCACATAGTTCTTAGTTCACTTGTTTTAACCTGAAATTAATATATTGTTTAAATTAACAATTTATTGAAATAGTCTGAATAGTATAATATGGACCTAATGAGTCAATACAGCTCGAATTGATCTAATTTTGATCTTGAAAAAGTGAATACTAACCGGTCTCAATAATCTGCTTGCAGCAAGTTCAACCAACATCGGCACCGCTTGATCAATTTGTCTTAAATATTGTAGAAGTAAAATTTCTAATATTTTAGCAGCATGAGACTCAGGGTCCTCCCCAAGATTTCCATTAAGAACTTCCTTACATATATTGTAAACCGCTAATAAACGTTGACTATCAGACAAGAATGCTTCTTTGTCTACTGTGATGTAATTGTGTAAAACGGGCATCATATCGATAAAACTGTCCATTCCATCTTTAATGAAAACCTGATAAATTAATTCGAAAACTTTCCACATATCTGTCGATATCTGTTTGCTTGTTAAATCATAGACAAGTGCCAGGATTTCTTCATAATATTCATGCATCTGTAATGAAAAATATACCATTTTAAATATTTTGGTGATACATTTTTTAATAGTATATTATTCAACGAGCGGTAATGTAGGTCATAACTCACGTAGATGAAGTTTGCAGCACGAGCCTCAGGCGAGTGCTGTAATTCATCAAGTGAGTTATGACCATTACCGCAAGTTGAACACTATACTTTATCTACGACTATATCAATAAATACTAAGAAAAGAATACAGACTTAGAATATAGACAGAAGGAACGGGAAATAAACATATGAGCTCGATCCCGAGTACAAGAGAGATGGAAACTTATTGTCACCAATCAAAATCGAACTAGCTTCGGCTAGCTCGAATCCAGTACAGAGTACAGACATAGAACTATATTGAAAAACCTTAATAGTTGCCTATAAAATGCATTAAAATATACCAAAAAACATTTCCTGTAAACGATGACTTAATGATCTTACTGCTACACCAATCTTGAAAAAATTTTCAAATTCCTTCATATTTTTTTCGGGCAAGTAATTCTGTATGGTAACATCAGCTGTTTGTCTTTCAGAAATGTATACCTATATAATATTTCATCTTCACTATCTGAATTAATCGTTTTCAGCAAAACATTCACAATAATTAGATATACTTAATTAAAAACGTCAAAATTATTAAAGTGACATTCCCTCGGACATTCCTCCCCTCAATAACAATAATGTTCCCTTTCAGCCAATCGATTAGAAGCAGAGAAGTATAGAAGCACAGATCCATATTTTCCGATGTATTATAGTGAGTTATTATAACTCACGCTCTTTGTTAATAGATACTATTAATTGATCAAAAGCAGTTGAATAATGAATATATAATTCAATAGAAGTAGATAAATTAATTTGCTCTCAACCCTTCATCACACTACGCCCTTTTTTGTGTCTATTTCAACACCTATTTTCATGTCTGAATTTCTTGCAGATGCAAGAAATTCAGACGAGGTATCTACCTGGTTCTATTATACAGTGGACCCCCGATAATCCGGCCCCTGTCTAATCCGGCGCCCCCTGTAATCCGACATGACAGAATTATGTTTGACAATCTTTGCTAATATGTATGTATAGATCACGCAAGTTTGAACAGGTCACAACTCGTACGCGCCACCGCTATTGTGCTCGACGCGTATGCATTGTTTTACTTAGTTTGAATTTGACTACTAGTGATAGCGGTACGGCCTAGCGTACGTTCATTGTTTACTACATATTTATTCATTGTGTATTAGGTATATGTAGTACCTAGTAATGTCGTCACAAACCCAGAAGCGAAAGCACAAAACGTTGACAATTAAAGAAAAATGTGATATTTTAGATCGCAATGAAACAGTAGTTTAGCAAGTGAATACGGCATAGGCCGATCTACAATTTATGACATTAAAAAAAACCACGAGAAGATTAAGAAGTTCGTGTCAACTACTGACTGCGGGCCAGGCAAGAGACAGATACTCAAGAAAGCTGAACATCCAGAAGTGGAAGAAGCTTTGTACATGTGGTTTCTTCAGGAAAGAAACAGGCATGCACCAATTTCGGGACCCATGTTGGAGATGAAAGCTAAGTTTTTTATAAGGAAATAACAAAGAAAGATGATTTTGTGGCCAGCAAAAGATGGCTAGAATGTTTTAAAAGTCGTCATGGCATACGTTTAATGACTATTACAGGAGAGAAACTTTCTAACGATGCCACCTGCATAGAGCCCTTTAAATTAAGATTTTCGCAAAGGGTGAACGATTTGAATCTTGACCCGTCACAGGTGTATAATGCAGACGAATCAAGGCTTTTTTGGCGTGTGATGCCTAACAAAACTTTCGTTTCTTGTAACGAAAAAGACGTACCTGGACGAAAAGTGAGTAAAGAGCGTGTAACCATACTACCATGTGCTAATGCTGCAGGTACACACGCGCTTAAGATGGTGGTCATTGGGAAATCTAATAAACCAAGGGCATTCAAAAACATTGATTTACTTGTACACTATTAGATACGGACAAAAAAGTGCATGGATGACAAAAGACCTTTTCAAAAAGTGGTTTGATGAATGCTTCGTACCTGAAGTTAGAAAATGGTTAAAAGATCATAATTTTCCTCAAAAAGCGTTGTTGCTTCTTGATAACGCTCCCGGTCATCCGTCTGAAGAAGAACTGACAACTGAGGATAAATGCATCACTGCGATGTTTCTTCCGCCAAATTGCACTGCACTGATTCAACCAATGGACCAGAACATCATTCAGTTTGTTAAGCAAGACTATAAAAAAACCTACTTTTAAGAGCCGTATCAAAAGACCAACCAATAGAAAAAACTTTAAAAGAATTTAATATGAAAGACTTGGTTTTTGCTCTTAGTCAGTCGTGGAGTGCGTTACCGTCATCAACTATTAAATCGTCTTGGAAAAAGTTATGGCCAGATATAATCACCACTCCTAGCAACGATCCACAAATCAGTGTAACTTCGGAAGTTATAGAACAAGTCTCTACTGAAACACAGATAAGTCCAGAAGATTTGGAAGTCTGGTGCCGTGGAATGGATAAAGAAGAAAATGTTTTTCTTGAAATGCCTGACGAAGATATTATAAAAGAGGTTTCTAATAATACAACAAACGATCAGGAAGATAACGACGACGTGATTGCAACTGCTTCACAAGTCACAGATCAAGACGCAGTTAACGCGTTTGAGCTAGGTTTACAATGGGCTGAAGAGAATGGTACATCCTACAACGAACTTTTACTTTTGAGAAGACTGGGGGACAAAGCTCTGATCTCGCGTTATAACAACCTCAAACAAAAAAAAATTGATGAATATTTCAAAGCTTCATAATTTGATATAGTATTCACTACATGATTTTGATTAATAATTCTTGATTATTTTGGTTGATATGTATGTATGTGCATTTATGCTTATTTTTATAATAAAACGTAAGCTCTCAATTGTTATTTAATTTACTAAATTCGACTTACATAAATTACGTCTGATTTGTACTTCAAAGTACATACATATGTACGTATAATATGTTGACTCTCGTCATTAGATATGTAATTTGTCGGATTACAAGGTACTCTTTCGTAAAAAAATCCGGACTATAGGGGTCTTAGGCAGTGCTCTATAATCCGACAAATTCGATAGTCCGACACTGCCCTGCATAATGTTTGCCGGATTACCGGGGGTCCACTTACTAAGCCCTTTTAACGCTTGTTTCATGTCGAATTACAAAACTACTTGCACTTATTTTCCATTTGGGAATGATACTCCTGCAATATGCACAAACATTCAAGAGATTATAACAATATAATATCATTTTATTCATTCATATTAATTTCAACCTAGTAAAAATATTAGATAATTCCACAATGAAATTTTGATTAAGAGTAATTAACATAGATAGGGGAAGTATATGCCATATTTAAGACTGTGTTGGATCAACCAACAAAGTGATAGAGTTTGATGAAAGATGTGATGAAGAGTGTTTGTACGGTGTAAATTGTTGGAATGAACTGTGATTGTTTTGAAAAAATGTGATTAGACTTGATCAATGTGTAGATAGCGATAGCCGAGCACATGTTAAAAGATGATGAGATGATACATCTTTTGAAGCTTGGTACTAATGAGAAAAAAAAGTGTTATGGCACAGGCAATGTTATATATGTACCTGGCCTTGTTTTTTTTGAGTAACATGTTATTTTACCACTAAGTCATCGTTTAAGCTATAGTATGAATATTTGAACTTCTTACCTCATTTTGTAAGACATTCACTACAATCTGCAAAACTGTTGGTTCCAAAGCTTTCACTACTTCTGGACTCTCTTCTAAAACTGTTAACAGAGTTTCTATTGTATTTAATATTCCCATTGCTGCTATTGCTCTCTCGTCTTGAACATCATCATTTTCAACAACCTATCAGCAAATTTAAATGATATAGTATCTGAAGTGGAGAAATGAGATGAAAAGCAAAAATTCAAGATATTTACCTGTGTAAATGTTCGTGCTAATTGACTACATATTTCTGATGCAATGGGAATCAGATGTTGTGTGTAAATGCAGACCATCTTTTGCATCACACCAGTTACATCTTCATTTTCTGTTTCATGTATTATCGAAAGTAATTCAAGAGAAATTTCTTTGATCTGAAAAATAAAATAGTAGTAGTAACAGTCCTTTATTGTTCATAAACAAACAAATGGCCATCGACCTAAGGTCAAATATTTTCTCTGAATGAAATCTTTACTTTAAAATTGATTCGAGAATCATTTTTGTAACTTTGATATTTTTTATGCTTTTTGTCAAGTTAGGCGTTACTCAAGTATTATTGTGCAAACATGATAAATTTTGAAATAACTAACAGGTGTATAATAAATTAATACAACAGGAATTATTTTAGAAGACTGGAATTAACACCATTAGCATTCACTCCTAATATAGTAATTAACATGAAGCAGAATCAGTTATATTCGTTCAGCATTCATTAATTCTAGATCAATAAATATATGCATATAGAGAACAAAGTATGCATATATAAAACATGTGAATTTAATACTCACGCAAATAAGAAAAATCATGCGAAGAACAATAGATACGAGAATATTCAAAGAGATAGTGGGGCCTCTCAGAAAGAGGATGACACAATACGGTGGAGAGACAGTTGGCATTCTAACTCACAGGAAAACCAAAGCCAAACAGGTCCCAATAAAGAAGTAAAGTATTAATAACACATGCCAACACCAAAACTATACTGCGTGATTCACCGGGATGACCTATTAGACGTTTATGGAAAACTAATCATAAATTTGAGATGAAAATTAACATTTTGGGCTTTGAGATAATGATCTTCCTCCCTAAAATATTTTCAGATCTGTACAACTTCTGGTTATATCGGAAACTACCACATCCTTATTTCAAATGGCACGCCCAGTATATTATTGCATCATTAGATAGCTTTTTTTGACGACAATTCCGGCAATATGCCATACCTTGGCCGAAAACTCAACGGTTCAGTAGTTAATGGGTTTTTAAAAAAAATGGTGGCGATGAGGTCTCACTTTTTTTTTATTTCGGCTTTTTTCGAAAAATAAAATATTTTTTCTATTCTGCAAAAATGTACAGGGTGTTTATAAGAAGATCATGAACTTGGACAACTTAAATTAATCAAAACTCAAGATTTTCAAATTAGAACATATATTTTTATTATTTCAGTCCATTCTACGTACAAAAATAGTGGGGGTTAATTAAGCAAACCCTATATCTAAAATGAATACCTTAAGAGTTATCGAGGAAGAACCTTAATTAAGGAAAATCCGCAATTCAACAGTGTGGAGTAGTCTGTGACTTCCGGAAAACACGGAAAGAATGTTCGATGTTGGATATTTCAATTTTACATTTCATGAATTATAATAAATTTTTCGTTGAGATTGTTGAGAAATTCATAAACCAATACAATTTTCAATTATGAATAATTCATTACAATTCTTGAAATGTCAAATTTAGTTATGGAAACATCGAATTTTAGTTTTCTTTCTGTGTTTCCGGAAGTCACAGGCTACTCCACACAGTTATAAATTACGGTTTTTCCTCATTCTTCCTCGATAACTCTTGAAGTATTCATACTAGGTATAGGGTTTGCTTAAGTAACGCCTACTGTTTTAGTACGTATAATCGACTGAAATAATAAAAAAATAAGGTTCTAATTTGAAAATCTTGAGTTTTTAAGAATTTGAGTTGTCCAAGTTCATGATCTTCTCATGAACACCCTGTACATTTTTGGTCCAAACGGCAACCAGATTTATGATACTACATATTTGCAGAATGGAAATTTTTTTTTTAAAAAAAGATTTTTCTGCTGAAATGAAAGAAAAGTGAGACCTCATCGCTACAATTTTTTTCATAAGATCCCTTTAACTCATGAACCGTTGAGTTTTCACCCAAGGTATGGCAAATTACCGAAATTTTCGTCAAAAAAAGCTATCTAATGATGCATTAATATACTGGGCGTGCTATTTGAAATAAGGAAGTGCTGGTTTGTTTCCGGATAACCGAAAGTTGTAGAGATCTGAAAATATTTAAGGGAGAAAGATTATTGTATCAAACAGCAATATGCAAATTTTCCGCTTAAAATTATGATTTATTTTCCATAAATGTCTAATAGGCCATCCAGGTGAATCACCCTGTATTTTTGAGACAACATTACATGAACATCTCAAATTCTAAAAGTGATGTTATTTGAAACTGTTTTTGAGAATATACATTTGCTATCTTGATTTTTAATATCCATATTCCATGTATCAAATTTTCTGAGTAGAAAAATCAATGGCAAATAGAAATTGATATGTTTTCCAAATTTCATGTGATTAGCTGTCTTTGACAATAGAAAAAATTTCTCCAGTGCAACATTGTAAAATTATTGTGTCAATATTGTATCAAAGAAGTAAACTAAAATTTTTAGAATAATTAAATTCCAATCTAATCACAGAAAAAGAAGGCTTCATCATCATTAAAATCTCTTACCCTAGGTTCAGCATGTTTATATGCCTTTTCTTGGTAGCTTAAGAGAGATTGCAGAGCAACAGCTGCTTCCACTTTAACTGGGAGGTCCTTGTCATACAGCAAAGATTTTATGACTAAATTAACTCCTTCAACTAGTATGTCATCTTGCTTAAACTCATGCTCCGCAAAGTTGTGAAGAGTCCAACAAGCACGTGCTCTCAAATGCCCTCTGTCAGAATTGAATTCCGGAAACACAAATTTTACAAAGAACTGATCCAGTTGATCTTTGTACATTTTTTTCTTCAATAGAATATCTGCCAAAGAACCTATCATGTGCAAAGCTCCATCTTTCTGTGGCGCTTCAGTCTGATTATTGGTTAGGACTTGGGTGAGGAAAATCATAGTTTTTGGTAGCACTTCCTTGCGTTTTTTACAACAAGAGTGCAGCAGGGTTTGAGCTGCATTTACAGGAGATACAAAGTCTTCAAAAACGTCTGAAAGAAAAAAATTAGTCAATTAATATAATTTTATATGAAGATGGCTTGTTCAGAATGAAAAATTGAAGAATTTTTCAAAAAATATAATTTAAATTTTTTCATAGTAAAACATGAATTCATGAAATTTTGAATAATTTATCTTGCATTATTATTTAATTATTGAATTTAGGGAGGGTCTTAGTCATTTTTGAACACTACCCTTTTTTTTTCGATGGAACCCAATGCAATCATAAAAAAATAGGGTTCTAATTTTGAAAATAAAATGTTATGATCACATTTTGTTCACAATATTTGAAACAGAAAGAATACAAGACAGCACTCTCCGATGCTGCGCCTTCAGGCTAGTTGTATCATTCTTGAATTAAATAATGGCATAGACATTATCTCAGATAGTTTTGCAAGTTTCAAAAAACTCTTAAAACACTTTTTCATGTCGGGTTAGTGAGAATTTTTTCTTTCATTTCGACGAGTTTTTTCTGTACCTATTATAATATGAAGTGGTAAAATTTTACTGTTTGCATCCTAATGGGCAATAAATAAATAAATGAACACTCTGTGATACTTCTAAAGTTCAAGAGATGCACAATATTCCTATATCATTCTTCTTTGGAAAAGTGAATCGGGTGTACGCATAGAATATTTTTGAAATAAAATAATTCACATAATAATGACTATGTAAATTCTCTTTTTTCAGGTTTTTTTTTTAATATTTTGAAAAATATTAGGACTAACAACATAATTTGGGGAATGAGTCATTAAGAATAGAAACCTTAATATCTAAGAAATAAAATGAAAAAAAAAAGTTTTTTTGAGAAAAATTTCTTGTATAACCGGAAATGCCGAAGAATTGGAAATATATATATATATATATATTTATTTAATTCCTTTATATGTGGTAGATTTTCTCAACCATCTACACAATGAACATTTCATTTTCTATAAGACTCTTTCAAATATATTACCCATCACCAGACATATACAACATCCATGACCTAGCCGGGATTCGAATCTGGTACCTTCGGCACCACAGTCGACTCTTCACTCCACCGTACTACCGAGGAGTTGGAAATATTTCAGCTGAATAGGTAATCGCAAACCATATCATATTCCGAATTCTCAGATTTCAATTAGGCCTCGTTCCCCAGAAACGTCTTATAGACAGTCGATATTGAAACACCCTTTATATATATATATATATACAGGGTGGCCATTTGAAAACGAAACAGACGAGATTACAGACGAAATAAAGTTTTTCGATAGAAATGCTCGGACAGGTCGATTTCTGTTTCGAGGGGGACAACTTAAGATGTAGGTTACAGACGCATAGCGCTTCAACCCTTGCTGCTACAACCCCCACCCCCAATTTTTGAATAGGGAAGATGTGGTGAGTGATACCTCATTTGAAAGGTATTTTTATACTGATTTCAGCACAGTAATTGTTTTTTCATTTTATGCATTAGTTCTCGAAATATTCATGCGTTAGTTAGTTAGGAAGGAAGCCACAGTCATGGTTGTTTTGAAGCTCAAAATGTCGAATTTTCACAAAACACTACAAGTGCCATGAAAACACCACTTCATTTTCAAATACTTAGTTAAGAATATTTCGAGAACTAATGCATAAAATGAAAAAACAATTACTGTGCTGAAATCAGTATAAAAATACCTTTCAAATGAGGTATCACTCACCCCATCTTCCCTATTCAAAATTTGGGGGTGAGGGTTGTAGTAGCAAGGGTTGAAGCGCTATGCGTCCGTAACCTACATTTTAAGTTGTCCCCCTCGAAACAGAAATCGACCTGTCCGAGCATTTCTATCGAAAAACTTTATTTCGTCTGTAATCTCGTCTGTTTCGTTTTCAAATGGCCACCCTGTATATGTGTGAAATGATTACATTAAATAAAATGTTATATTTACCGAATTTAATTCTAATATACTCATGAGGATCAAGTGTCCAACGTTCATGGTCTTCTGCAGTATAGCAGAGAAGTGGGAATAAAACATCTTGAATAACAGCAGCCATATGTGGTTTTAAAATTTTCCATGTGAGAGCAAGGGTAACTGCTTGGTTCAAGTAGTTGAGTATCTGCTGTAAACACCTAGGTGGTAACCAACTACCACCGCGGTAGGTATCCAGCTGTTTGAGAAGGACCTCCAGAATACCATTACTGAAGGTAGATAGATACCAATCGGCAAATGTGTTATATTCCTTGCTGACATGACCTGGAGATCCAAATCTGGAACAAACATAATTATCTTTTTAGATTGGAAGTCAGAAAACAGCATCAAGAATGAATTCAAATATTGAAAAAATCAACAGTGGATTAACATATATTAAAGTCAAGTTAACTTCATTTATTAAATAATTAATAATTTTATTAAATAATTATTATTAAATTCTTTTATTCATCATTTTGTCTATGATGATATTGAAAACATGAACAAGTGTAGTTATAAGATGAAGTGCATTCTTATATCTTGTGAATAGAGTTCAAATAAAATATAATTTTATCACTTCAGAATTATTAGGAGTGGGAATTCTCTTTGAAACTAATGAATCGAGTTTTCAATCCTGTAGGACTAGTGCGATTTTAGCCTACCAATAATATACCTTTGTAATCACTGAAGAATACAAGAAATACATAAGAATACATCAAATCCTGTTTTGCTAATCTCCAAAATTCAAAGTAATTTAATGGGAATAATTATCGAAAATATATAAAAAAGCTGTCTCTTTCAAATTGCTTTCTTTAAATCCTACGAATATATTGTTTCTATCAACATCTTTTGATCAGGTGCATACCTCAAATATTTTTTCTTCATCATGAATTGTGGGAAAGGCAAAAATTATTATGAAAAAAAACGGCGCTTTGTAGGAGAAAATATGAAGAATGCTTCTATTTTTCAAATTAGTCAAATATTCATTAATGAGCATTCAAGTTATATTTAAGAAATAGGTTCTTAGAATTTCTGGTATTTTTATGGAACGTAATGTTCATAATGAAGAAACTGAAAAATGTGGATGGAATTTCGTTTTTGGAGAAGATGCATCATATCAAGGAAAGGCTATATTCCAAAAATCATTTCCTTCGATAGAACCATTTACGAGATATAGCCAAAAATTGCATTTTATTTTAGGAATTTCCAACAGCCTGTATCTTTTCAATCAGGCTGAATCGGAAAAAATGGTAAAGGGAAAAAAGTGTTTCTTTTGACCTCAGGAATCTTCGGTTGAAATACATGTGTAAGTCAAAGACTCATATACTGTATATAGAAATATTGTGAACTGATCATGCCTAAAAAATATCTGGATTTGTAATGATAATGACATGATAATGATGAAGACATTAAAGATAACATCACCCCAGGTTAAGAAGTAGACAAAGATGAACTAATGAAGAATTTGAAAAATCATCACCTATTAAGAAATCATTAAGTTGATTTAGTTGTATTACCTAAATTTATAAATTTTAAAAATATATTAAATTTATTATGGGCTATTATGTTAATTGCTTTGAAATACCTTTATTATCTCTATGATAGAGCAAAGAAGAATAAAATTTTAGAGTAGATACTGTCCAAAACTGTCAAATAAAATGATATATAGAATAATTGCTTGTATGATGGCACAAAGCAAATTTGTTTATAAAAACAAGGTTTTAAAAAGTTTTCATTCAGAATTCATCAATAAATTATTCATACCTTTCAAACATTCGATAAATTATATGGAGAGCCCATTTTTTGCATTTCCACCAAGGTAGATCTGGCCTATCATCTTCTTCAGGTTCAAAAGCCTGAGGTGGCACTGGTCTTTCAATCACTTGTCTACATATTTCCATCCACTGGGTAAAAGTTTCTTTTGTAATAATGTCCAGAGGCAGTATAAACTGAACTATGGAGTAGTATACCTGCAAAAACAATAGTAATAAGAAAGAATTCTCATTTCTCCAATTGAAATTGTAATTCTCACCTTGAGACATTCTTTTTGCAATAAAACAGATTGTTCAGAATTATCAGGAAGCAAGCGAACAATAAGCTGATATAGTTGAGGTAACAACAAATTCATTGCCTCATGAAGTGGCCTTCTTTCCTCCATCTTCTTGTATTCAAAAATTTTCACCAACTGATACATACATGAAACAGCACCTAGCCATCCATTTGGTTCTGGGTTTGATAAATAAACACTCACCTAAAATATATATGTATATAAATTGACAAATAATAATGAATTTTTTTTTAAAAATATTTTACTCAAGTTCAAAAGAAGGATTAAAATTTGACATTTATTCATATTCAAATTAAATTATGATTTCCTTTTAAAATTTACCCTTGAAAAATTTTATTTTCAGGGGGTGTTTCTTGTAGTTCTCCAATTTTATTTGTGATGATAAAAGTTTATGGAATTCTTATGGAATCATGGCTACATATCAGGAAAATGAGCAATGAAAGTAATAATTGATTCATTTATCTCAGCAACTCAATTTTCATTATCAGTTGGATTCTACCGAGGATTCCAAGAGAATTGTTTGAAATTTTTTTCTCAAAATCAGTAGCAGATAGTAAAAACTATAAGGAACCACGAAGTTTAGTACGATATCCAGGGTTCTTTTCACGTTTAATAAAATCTCAGTGGTTCATGAAAAAATTCTGGAAGAAATATATAAATATATATCCTTTGAATGAAAATGAAATGAAGTAATAATTGTTCAGTGTATCAAAGTGTTTCTGTTGACAGTAATTGAAAGAACCTTTTTTACTCTTATATAATTATCAAATTTACAAATTCCCTTGCAACTGCTATTTATATTAAATTCAATCTGTTAAAACATCAATACAAAGAGAAAAAAGTTCAGAATTGCTAAACTAAAAAATAATATACATTTATAATTCCAATAGAAGTAATATGATAATATTATTAGCTGAATCACCCACATTTATCTGTTCTTCAATTTAATGCTATTAGCTTTTCCATTCATATGAATTCATTGACATCTTGAGAATCACAATTGATGATAGAAAGACGACAAAATAATGAATACATATCACATTTACATATGATCTAATTACATTATCCTTTTACATATGATCTAATAGAAGAATCATCGGTTCACACAATGCAAAGACCAAAAAAATTAATAAACAAGGATTATTGGAGAATCACATCAAAAGACTAAATACAAAGGTATACGAGTACAAAATCCAAATACTCACTTTATCAACAATTTGGGTCCATCTACCAGGGAAATCATGTTTGACCATAGTGTTAACACAAGTACATAACTGGGTTCGAACAAGATCAGGAGCAAGTACAACAGCATCTACTATACTGTCTCTGATTAAAGCTCGATCTTGTTCATGAATACAAAAAGGTAAAGGCTGTCCAGCTTCAGCCTCTTTATCTTGCCAGCTATTATTTATTAAATTCTTGAGATAGATTGCTCCAGCTTGTCTAATGGGCATATCACAATCTCCCATCATAACAATTTGCAGTAATGTAGGGGCGAAGCCTATAATTTTGTGAATCTAAAATGTAAGTAGTAAGTTAGTACACATTGACAGAAAGCACATGCATTTTTCTCATACCTGATCTAATTGTGCCTCAGCTTGTTGACGCTGATTTGGGTCAATAGTAGCCCGAAGTAATTCAATAGTTTTTCTGATTTCCATTTTAACAAATCAATGATACTTCAATTTTAGGAATAATAATTAAAAAATAAAACTATCCAATGCATGAATAACCCCAACACTTCAACAGCACAATATGACACTCTACAAGACGTATAAGCAGGAAAAGACTTACGAACCACAGAACTTAAAGTTATTTAAAAAAATTTGATTTAAGGTAATTTATAGCACAGAATACTGAATAGGAAGCCAATCACAGAATATTAAATATTACCAGCCAACTAAAAATTAAAATTAAAAAAGAGATATGATAAGCTCATATTTCAATATGAAAACTTGATAATATTTTGAAGAATTAACAAATTTCGATTTAATGAATTTTTTGAGTAAAATCTATTTGGTCTATAAATTATATTATTATTTTATTATATTTTGTGATTACGGTCTCTATGATTATTAAAACAAACATTGTTCTGAACACTGAACTGAGCACGCTGTGTTAAAATTTTGAACCAGGGGGCTGGTTTTATTTCAATGTGCAGCCGTCCGAGGAGCTACAGTCGTAATAATTGAGTATATCGTCGATAGATGACTCTGTCGACCACAGTTGTTTCCATAGACATTTTATATTGACTTGGATAAGATGTTTTTAGACATCTTAGACTTGGATACTTATATACATTTACTTATTATATACATATATTTTTGCTTATAAAATCAACCTTCTTATTTTCTCATATGGATGATGAAAATGTACATATTTGTTATTCTTTTTTGATGTATTATATATATATATATATATATATATATATATATATATATATATATATATATTTTTTTTTTTTGTTCATGGGAAATATATACAAAAATTGAAAAGTTTTGCTTTTTTTTTTATGAATTCCTATAATGCTAATGATTGAACTAATTTGAATTTCGCGCCAAATGTGGCTTCAATATGTTGTCAATGTAGGTATCTGTAATACACAGATAACAGAGTGCTGTAATATCACAATAATGTACAGTCCATTCAGGAATTAATAGAGAGTTATTGCAACGCACAAATAAGCGATCTTTTATTACAGGATCTCTTATTTTGACATGTACTCATGCGCATTGAGTCAGATATTAAGGATTGTTTAAATCTAAATACATGCCTCCCTTACTTTATTTAAATACAGGCGACCAACTTTTATTTAAGGATCTTTTATTTTGACAGATATCTGTTTATGCCGAATATTTACCGTCGTTATTCAGCAAGAACTAACCTATAAATATTTGTAGCTGTTTAGGTAAACAAAGTAATGAAGTAAACTTTTTGAGAAATTTGCATTTTATTTCTTGATTTTGGGCATCTGTGGGAACCATTTCAATCGAGAAAAAAAATGTGCTCTCAATAACGAATTTTTCAAGAACTTATACGATTCTCAACGAAACATATTCAATTTGAACCTACAAAAAGAATTAAAAATAATACTGATAAATCCTGATTTTATTAGAAATAAGAATTTTCCTATATGTGTAATGTAGTATTGTTAAAGCATAGTATAAGGAAAGGATTCCTTATACTATGGTTAAAGAATGCTACTGCATACTGAATATTATTTTTTTTATATTGAATATAAATAATTCATTCTGTAATATGGACACACCAATGGGATTGTTTTGAAAGAAAAATAATAAACTTGTTACCTAAGTACTTTTTTATATATTGAATCAACATAGCATAAAAAAAGCAAATCACAATGCAGAACCAAATTAATTATCAGTAATGTTATTATAAAATTATACGTTAAGTACACTTTTTTCAAAATTATTGTAGGAAAAAGTACAAAAATACATAACATAATTCTGTTAAACAAAATAATCTTCCAATACTGGTGGTTTCACATAAAAAGAAATACTTGATTGACTTCCATTCAAACTTGATGATACTTCGTCAACAAATTTCTCTAATAGTTCCATCGATAAAACCCCAGTAGTTTGGTACAGCTCCTCCCATATTACGAATTGGTAGACTAAAAACGAATTGAGGTAATATAATATATAATAATTTAAGTTTAATTCAGCTAATAGCTTACCTGTACATATAGCTGATAACTATTTCTATAAAGCCACTTATGTCCATTCAAATTATCTTAGAAGTGTCCATGATTTTCCACAATGAAGATTGCAGTTATAAAAATAAACTTCGATAATGATTGCGATACTTGTAGTAAAAATTTTCCAAGTCAACTAGTCGATTTGTTTGAATTGGTTTTGATATATTTTCTACACCAACTGTATCTATTATGAAAAATCAATTCGTCAATAATGGTCCCAGCTAAAATTGCTAACGCTATTTGTTCTTTCATTTTCGATTTTGAACTTTTACCAAATGAATTATTTTATTTATCAGAATACAAAATAAAGGTGACAAAATATAAATATGTCAAATTTAAAGATCTGTCACTTTACTGACTTTCGTTAAAAGCACCTTGCAATAGTTCACTTTTAACGTCCACGATAGAGGATCCTTTATTACAGGATCCTTTAATAAAAGATCGCTTATTTGTGCGTTGCAATAACTCTCTATTGACATCCCGGGTGGCTTTGGAAAATCGAAATTAAGTTGGTACTGGCTCATTCAGTCATTCAGTAACATTTTGAATTGCAGATTTCGGGTTGGCATTGGAAATATCATTGACAGGAGGTTAGATTTCACTGATTTCAGTTTGTTTGTATTATTGGTTTTGATCGAAGAAATTTTGAAACTTAAAAATTGTATCAATTTCAAACACACATTGATTAGTTTATTTGAGTATTTCTCACAGTACTGTTTGAAAAAGAAGAAGGCAAATCATTACAACCTGGATTATTAGTGGAAGAAAACCTGTGCAATACGATTTCACCTTCAAAGAATCATTGAATGATTTGATTGTTACCAGAAGCCGAGCCAAAAGCAACCAATATATCAGCCTGGATGAAATTTGACCAAAAAGCATCTGGATTTTAATCAATCAAAGACAACTTTACATAAACTTAATTGGTTACAAGTTCAAAACAGTTAATCAAAGGAAAATTCTTGTTGATGAACAGAAAAATATAAGTTGAGTACGATTTTATGGTGAATACAGAGAATATTTGCAACAAAATGTGAAATTCATTTATCTGGAGGAAACTTGGTTTTTTGAAAATGGTAGCATTATTCAAAAGTGGACTCTAGAAAGAAAACAAAAAGTTTTTCAAGTATATTCAAGGGTAAAAGTGGAAGGATTGCTATATTGAATGATGAATATTTGGATTTGTACCTGGATGTTTTGTTTTGACAATGGTGATCATGCGGATTATATAAATCTATGAAGAGAGAATTATTTTATAATTGGATTGCTATACAAAGTCTTGGCATTGCATCTATAGTTTATTTATATTCTTTTCTATTGAAATTAAGTATTGTTATATCTGTTTTTTGTTCCTCAATGAGTAATCCAAAAATCTAATAAATTCCAATTGCTTTATAGAATTTTTACTGAGTATTCAATCGAAAAATATATTCAAGAATTTCTTCACCTCTTACCCACTTGAAGATAATAATAGAATGCAATAAATTTTTAAAATTCACAAATTAAAAATTATTTCATGCAAAAATGCTTTTAGTGAGTGAATTAAAGCTGTTATGGGCAAAATAATTTATGTAATTTAATAGAAACTAGTATAAAAGCATTTCAATATAAAACAGAAAACTCGAGTACAAATAGTACCTATATTTTTCATACAAGTTTAATCAATCATTCATGTCATGAACAGTTTCAATAAATAGTGACTTTAGCAAGTAATTTACACATCGGCTGATAAATTGGTTCCAATTTTGAAAGTTACAGTACAACTGTGATGTCAAAATTTTTCATATACTAAATGGATTCTTTGAATTTTATTTCTGTCTTATTATAATATGGCTCTTTCATTCACTAAGCTACACTATTTAAATTTATCAACCAGTTTTTTCTGTTTTCTTCACCAGTTTAGACACCACAGTTAAAATGATCCATAAGAGTTATTTGATAAGAATATTGCAAGCAGGTTGGTATCTAGTGTCCATCAGTAATGCAACAATTTTTGAAGAGCCTTTGGTGAAAAGGAATATGCATATTTTAATGATCTTCAATGGGATCTTTCATGGGCGACTCTTAAATGGATTTCATTGGATTTCCTTGAAATGAGATAGCATTTCACTATTTTTTTACGTTATATAATCTGAATTTCAATTTATGAAATCATGACTGTATGCGTCCCTTCGTAATAATCGTAATTTCGAAAATTCAGGATCTTCCGGATACAAAAATGATGAAAATAATTTAAAATTGCTATGGTTCATCATAGAAATAACCAGTTTAAATTATTTTCATCATTTTTGTATCCGAAAAATCCTGAATTTTCGAAATTACGATTATTACGAAGGGACGCATACAGTCATGATTTCATAAATTGAAATTCAGATTATATTACGTAAAAATATAGTGAAATGCTATCTCAATTCAAGGAAACCCAATGAAGAGATATCTATTCCCATTGAAGGTCATTAAAATATGCATATTCCTTTTCACCAAAAGCTCTTCAAAAATTGTTGCATTACTGATGGACACTGGATACCAACCTGCTTGCAAAATTCTTATGGATCATTTTAACTGTGGTGTCTAAACTGGTGAAGAAAACAGAAAAAACTGGTTGATAAATTTAAATAGTGTAGCTTAGTGAATGGAAGAGCCATATCATAATAAGACAGAAATGAAATTCAAAGAATCCATTTAGTATATGAAAAATTTTGACATCACAGTTGTACTGTAATTTTCAAAATTGGAACCAATTTATCGGCCGATGTGTAAATTACTTTCTAAAGTCACTATTTATTGAAACTGTTCATGACATGAATGATTGATTAAACTTGTATGAAAAATATAGGTACTATTTGTACTCGAGTTTTCTGTTTTTTATTGAAATGCTTTTATACTAGTTTGTATTAAATTACATGAATTATTTTGCCCATAACAGCTTTAACTCACTCACTAAAAGCATTTTTGCATGAAATTATTTTTAATTTATGAATTTTAAAATTTTATTGCATTCTATTATTATCTTCAAGTGGGTAAGAGGTGAAGAAATTCTTGAAGTTACTCTTCTGAATATAATTTTCGATTAAATACTCAAAAAAAATTCTATAAAGCAATTGGAATTTATTAGATTTTTGGATTACTCATTGAAGAACAAAAAACAGATACAACAATACTTAATTTCAATAAAATATAAATAAACTATAGATGCAATGCCAAGACTTTGTTTAGCAATCCAATTATAAAATAATTCTCTCTTCATAGATTTATATAATCCTCATGATCACCACTGTCAAAACAAAACATCCAGGTAAAAATCCGAATGTCCAGCATTCAAAATAGTAATCCTTCCACTTTTACCCTTGAGTATACTTGAAAAACTTTTTGTTTTCCTTCTAGTCCACTGTTGAATAATGCTGCCATGCCATTTTCAAAAAACCAAGTTTCCTCCAGATAAATGAATTTACATTTTGTTGCAAATATTCTCTGTATTCACCATAAAATCGTACTCAACTTGTTATATTTTTCTGTTCATCAATAAGAATTTTCCTTTTATTAACTGATTTGAACTTTTACCAATTAAGTTTATGTAATGTTGACGTTGATTGATTAAAATCCAGATGCTTTTTGGTCAAATTTTATCCATATATTGGTTTTATGATATATTGGTTGCTTTTGGTAACAATCAAATCATTCAATGATTCTTTGAAGGTGAAATCGTATTGCACAGGTTTTCTTCCAGTAATAATCCACGTTGTAATGACTCGCCTTCTTCATTTTTCAAACAGTACTGTGAGAAATACTCAAATAAACTAAACAATGTGTGTTTGAAATTGATACAACTTTTAAGTTTCAAAATTTCTTCGATCAAAACCAATAACACAAACAAACTGAAATCTAACCTCCTGTCAATGACATTTCCAATGCCAACCCGAAATCTGCAATTCAAAATGTTACTGAATGAGCCAGTACCAACTTAATTTCGATTTTCCAAAGCCACCCGGGATGTCAATAATTCCTGAATGGACTGTATATAATTTGATTCAATTATTTCATTAATTTCTTTTCACAAATATCAATTTGTATAATTATGTGCAATAAAAAGTATGTCAAAATTCGTTGAGTATTATTACTTAAGTAAAAATTAAGTTGGATGCAAAACCTCACTGAAATATTGAAAAAACTGTAATTGATATTACAGTTTTTTCACAATTTTCGGTGCCGGTTTTCATTCAAATTGTGAGATGTTTCGAATTATGAAATAATAAGGCGCCAAATGCGCAGAATCAACATCATTAGTTCCATATCCTGCCCATAAGGTCGCCACAATCACGCTTATTTATTTTACCGCTGAGTCGTCACTCTTTTCCTCCTTTCTCTATGACCGACACAGACTAAGTAATCTGTAATCTGTGGTACCGATGCTAGCGTGACCAGATCATAGACCTATAATAACATGGACTGGGCTTTAGAGAGAGACCATTGATATCGGTTTATTGCAGGTCTATGGACCAGATTGAAATATGGTAAATCTACTAAATTTGCCGCAGAAATCTACTAAAAATCTACCACCATCTTTCAGAAACCTACCAAAAATCTACTGACATACTTCTTGACAAAATTTATTTCACAGATGGCGCTGCACTATATTTTCACATCATAGACCTATAGTCATGGGCGTCCGCAGAAATTTTTCTCAGGGGGGCAAAATGAAAATTATTTAAAATTGATTGTCGTAGGCGATATTAGCATTCCGTTCCTTTCTATTTCTGTATTTATATTCATAAGTGGGGGGAGGACTGTGCAAAATGAAAATTATGAAGTTTTCCACTTCAACATTTTTTTTAAACATCAACAACATAGGGTGATGTAAAATGATACGGTTACTCTTTTCAAAACGAGTCACATTCAATGGAACAATTTACAAAAAAATAAATATAAAAAATATGGAGAACGGAATGAAATAATTAATTATAATTGCTAATAAATAAAGAAAAATCAACGAAATAAAAAATATATACTTATATGCTCGATAAAAGTATGTTTATAAAAATAATGAAAAAATAATAATAAATCTTGAAATATACACTGAATGACGCAAACAATTAAGTTTAAAACATGATACTAAAATATGATTCAAAATAACACAAAACTGCTCCAGAATGTAAAAACAACAATTAAGTAAGTAATTTATCAAAATTAACAAATCATATTTTATTCTGAACTAAAATTTAATTCTGCGCTGAAACTACGCTCTATAGCACAAGTAGTACATGAAAATGTAAGAAGAAGAATAAGGCATTCTTTGATAGCAGGAGAAAATTTACATTATCCGATAAGATCTTCAATTTTTATGTTTTCATCCATTTGTGATTTAGATAAATACTCATTCCATATGTTCAATTCACTTTATAAATTTTCAATGTTATACATATTGCCAGATGCGATTGGCAAAAAAGCATTACATGTTTTTTCGAGAATCTCGTTTCAAGGGCGGAAATCAAATGATCTAAATATGGGATGAATATAGATTTTTCGAAGTAATCCTCAGCTGAATCTGCTTCATAATTAGATCTGTACATTTGTCTACCGCAAATTCGTGGTTTTCCAATCTCTATATTGAGACTCTGAGCAATAGTTGATGCTTTGGAAAAAATTTCTGTGAAGCATGCATCATTTGAGCGATGTTTTCCACATATTTCTATAATTAAACTTATATGACGGTGAATATCTACAAAATTAATAGAAACACCTTGTAGTGTATTTGCTATTGGTTCCAATATATTCGAATATTTACTTGCTACCGTCAAACAAATCACAAAAGTGAAAGAGTTTATTGCAGCCCATAACTGAGCAGCTCTTTTTGTTGATGAAGAATTCATTGAAATTTTTCCAGATTTTATACCAAAAGAGTTTTGAATATATTATTGAAGATTTCAGTGAAAACTCGCAAAGATTTATATTTAGCTGACCAACGAGTTTCACAAAACAAAGGAATATTTGGAATCAGATTTCTTTTTAAGGTACTCTCTCGAAAAGAGACTATAATGTCATTAACGGTGCCAATGCTATTACGAATCTCAGTTATTTTACTGATGTCATTTATTACTAAATTCAACCTATGGGAGGCACAACGGAAATAAATTGCTTTCTTGTACTTATCTCTTATGATATTTTGAACCCTGAGAATTTCACCAGCCATTGTTGAGCATCCATCATAACCTTGTGCTACAAGTTTGTCCAAATTCAAATCAGCTGCGTTGAATGAATGGATCTCTAAATCTTTATCTCCAACGTCTACTCTGAATTTCAAAAGATCACTAAATTTCCAGAGTTCTTGTTGCTCTCTCGTATAGGTATATCTTGAGTTCCGCAAAAAACTATTGTTTTTATAATCTGTAATTTTTTTTTCTTTTTTCTCCAATACTTTTTTTTTACCTTCATCTGTTAAAGATAGTAGGAGAGTATATATGGATTTAAAAAAAAAACTGACACGCATGGATTACTTTCCTTTTTTCCTTGCCTTTGGATTGAGAAAGTAATATTGAGGGTGTTGTGTTGAAAAATGAGGTAATCAAAATCTCAGGGGGGCCATGGCCTCCCTGGCCCCCACCTGCTTGCGCCCATGCCTATAGTAATATGTTATTATAATAATATGTTATTATAGCTCCGGATGAACGAACAAAAAATGAAATAGATTTTATAATCACCGACAAAAGTCACATAGTTAAAGACGTGTCAGTATTGAACAAGGTATCCACCGGAAGTGACCACAGGATTGTAAGAGCTAAATTAGTGATTGACGTCGGTAAAGAACGGCATAGGATGATCAAGAAAACTAACAGTGACAGACCATGGAGGAGCCCATCGGACATGGTCTGCTTCCAGCAATACATCTCGAATAGGCTGGATGACACCAAACCAAAAGAGGATATCAATGTCCTGAACGAGACCATCACTATACTGCCCTGATAGAGAGTCAAAATATATACTGCCCAAGAACCAAGAAAGAATCGAAATCAAGCGAAGCCACTATGCGAAAAATGAAACAAAGAAGAGACATGAGAAGTGAAGAAATGACTACTGCTGAAGAACTAAGAAGATTAACAGAGAGGTATCAAAAGCTATCAGACGTGACATTAGAGCGTATAACCAAGATAAGATCGAAAAAACAATAGAAAGCAACAAAAGCATGAATTTCTTACGTAGAGGATTGGAAGCTGGAAAAAAGTAAATTATGAAGGTAAAGGACAAAAACGGGCATATTACAACAAACAGAGAGGATATTTTGAGTATGGTTGAGGACTTTTACCACATACTATATAAAATCCAGAATGAAGTTAACTCAGACTCGGGAACAGAATTAGAGATACTGACGAGTAATCAAGGGTCAGAAGAAATGCCTGATATTACTCTCGACGAAATAAAGCTGGCTCTGAGTAAAAAAAATAAAGCCCCAGAAGAGGACTGTGTGGTTGCCGATGCAGTTAAGATAGGTGGTCACTGTCTACTCAAGAAAATAGCGAATCTCTGTCTCTTAAACAGCACCATACCAGAGAACTGGTACAACGCCATCGTGATCTTGATTCACAAGGTTCAGCGGAACTGGAAAACTATCGACCAAAAAGCTTACTCAGCCATCTTTATAAACTCTCCACGATAATTATTACTGCACGCTTAGGGAACAAATTAAATTTTTATCAACCCATAGAACAGGCTGGGTTCCGCAGAGGTTTTGGAACCAATGACCATCTTCAGAGCATCAAAATTGTGATCGAGAAATCCATAGAATTAATAGGCCTTTGTGGACTTCCACAAGGCCTTTGATACGGTTGAGTTGAGTGCAGTCTTGGACTCCTTACAAAAGTGTAGGGTTGACTATCGTTATACAAAACTAATACAGGGTCTTTCACGAGGAACCTCACCAATATTTATACGGGAAACTACTGAACGTATTTTCATGAAATTCAGCACTTATATGTATTTCACGATGCTGATGAAATCTAAAATATTTTCAAGGCATGAGCACCTCCGGTTTTTCCGGAAATAACGTCAACTTCCGTTTTTCAAATTAGAACACCATTTTTTTATTGCAGAAATAGATTCCTTAGAAAATTTCAAGTTATTTTGATGTAACATTTTTCAGTTTTGGTTGGAAAATTCTCTCTGAGCGGGAAAATTCGAAAAAAAAATCGAAAATAGAGCTCCGCTGAAACAAGAATAACTTCGAGGTTTTTGGATGGAAAATTTTCATTTTTGGGATTTTTCAAGATGTAAGATTGATGTATCCACTTTAAAAATCGAAATCGCGATTCATGATACAGGGGGTGAAAAAATCGCTTTCAAAGTTAGGGATGACAAAATCGTGAAAAATCAATTTTTTCAAATTAGAACCCCATTTTTTTATGGCAGATATTGAATCTACGTTAAAAAATAATGTGAGTGTATGCATCACACCCTTGCCCTAAAATGGATATTTTCTGAGTTATTCACAAAAAACTATTTTTCGTCTTGAATTTTCAGCTATTTCTTTTCCCTTCACGCCAAAAAGATGAAATTTTCAGGAACTGTTATTTGAACCATGCTGTAGATTTTTCACCCCTTCTTGAAACCGACTTCAAGTTACTATTAGGAGAACCATGGCAAACTCTCGCAGTTATAACTAGAGAAGATGCTCAAAGATTTGACCGTTAATTTCTAGACATTTATTTATATGTCTCAGGAATGCTTCGTGCGTTGCTCTTCTTATTTCATCGGGAGGAAGAGATCTGCAAAAGTGTTTAAAAACCAAATTGAGTTTCAAAACTATGAATCTAAAAATCTAAGCAAACCTGAACGCATTTCTGACTCGTTCTATGCAGTCCTCTTTATCAGTCAGGGGAGTTGAGTAGACAATATTTTTTATCCTACCCCAAACATAATAGTCTAAAGGAGTTGAATCGGGAGAACGTGGTGGCCAAAGATGTGGACCATTGTTCGCCAACCATCGATCTTCAAATAGCCTGTAGAGGATATTTGACACATTGAGTGAATTGTGTGGAGGCGCGCCATCTTGTTGATACCATAAGTCATTATGGTTCTGTACTAGCGGCTCAATTATTTGAGTCAATATGTCAGAATATCTATCTCCTAAGGAAGAACATTCTTTAAATAATGCAAACATGTGTCACTACACATGTTTGCATCTTACCAGTTAAAGTCCCATCATAAATGTGAACATCGAGAATTGCATTATTTTTGATGGCGCAAAAAACATTGAAACTCCAGGTCTCTTGAAAATTCCATTGTCTGAAGTGGTGGTTGTTCTCTTCATCCCAATAATGACTGTTATGCCTATTGAAAGAACCATTCTTTGTGAATTTAGATTCATCTGTCCAAATTATACAGTCCAAAAAGTTTTCATTCTCTTGAAATCGAATCATCATTGCTTCGAAAAACTCTGTTCTCCTGACGAAATCAGTTTCCTTCAAATGCTGTACCCTACTGAATTTATATGGGTGCATTTTATGTTTTTTTAATATTCTCCAAACACTCGATTGAGATAATCCCAGATCAATCTCGGCATCTTTGAGAGAATTTTGAGGATTCACACGAAAATATGCAAGAACTGTAATTTCGTTGTTCTCATCTTCTACTACACTTTTTTCTCTGTGTATAGTTTTCTTAACGAAAGATACGACATTTCTCAAGTTTGTCATGGTTCTGTTAATGGTATCTCTCGTTGGTCTGGGTCGGTCAGGAAACCTCTCAATGAACAGTCGAATCGTTCTATCTACAACTTTATTACATTCTCCATGAAGTAGAATGAGATTTAAATAATCTTCATTGGTAAAATTAGGCATAGTGATCGATTTTATAACTTAATACGAATTATCACCAAATTAATAGTAAACACAAAATGCTACTGAATAAAGAGGAATTTGGCAGATGTAATTAATGATATCTATCATTAAAAAAAAAGAATGTAAAACATGGTAAGTTTTTGCATATGGTTCATAAGGAATTATTTATTTATCACTGGAGAGAAAACCGATGGCCGATTAGTTGAAATAAAGAGGTTTCCGATACAAATTCGAATCAAAATTCGCCATCTATTTAGGAACAACCTGTAACTTTTTTCTCTTGCATATTAGGGTAGTAAAATCTAAAACATGGTTTAAGTAACAGTTCCTGAAAATTTCATCTTTTTGGCGTGAAGGGAAAAGAAAATTCAAGATGAAAAACAGTTTTTTGTGAATAACTCAGAAAATATCCATTTTAGGGCAAGGGTGTGATGCATACACTCACATTATTTTTTAACGTAGATTCAATATCTGCCATAAAAAAATGGGGTTCTGATTTGAAAAAATTGATTTTTCACGATTTTGTCACCCCTTACTTTGAAAGCGATTTTTTCACCCCCTGTATCATGAATCGCGATTTCGATTCTTAAAGTGGATACATCAATCTTACATCTTGAAAAATCCCAAAAATGAAAATTTTCCATCCAAAAACCTCGAAGTTATTCTTGTTTCAGCGGAGCTCTATTTTCGATTTTTTTTCGAATTTTCCCGCTCAGAGAGAATTTTCCAACCAAAACTGAAAAATGTTACATCAAAATAACTTGAAATTTTCTAAGGAATCTATTTCTGCAATAAAAAAATGGTGTTCTAATTTGAAAAACGGAAGTTGACGTCATTTCCGAAAAATCCGGAGGTGCTCATGCCTTGAAAATATTTTAGATTTCATCAGCATCGTGAAATACTTATAAGTGCTGAATTTCATGAAAATACGTTCAGTAGTTTCCCGTATAAATATGGGTGAGGTTCCTCGTGAAAGACTCTGTATATAATATATATAAAAATGCTACCATGATGATTAGATTGCACGAAAACACTAACCCCATAAGAATCGCTAGAGGTGTACGACTCGGGGACACCCAAATTATTTATCGCTGTTTTAGAGATCGCCTTCAAGATGCTTGAATGGAGCGGAAAGGGTTTAAATATAGATGGCTTGAACTTAACAGATCTGCGCTTCGCGGATGATATAGCTCTGTTCGCTGACAACTTACGAGATATCAGGAAAATGTTGGAAGATCTTCGGGAAGTATGTGCTCAGGTCGGGCTGAAAATTAATATATCCAAGACAAAATTCATGACGAATCTGGTCCCTAGTGCAAATATTGCCATTGGTGACCATGATGTGGATTTGGTGGATAGATACATATATCTGGGTCATGAAATACGAATCTCGAGAGACTACCAAACATGCGAGTTTAAAACAAGAATAACGCTTTCTTGGGCTGCGTATGGCAGACTTGGGAGTGTGTTTAAGACTAACCTCTCGGTTTGTCTGAAGCGAAGGGTATTTGATCAGTGCATTTTGCCGGCTATGACCTACGGCGCCGAAACCTTAACTCTAACTGTCACATCTGCTAAGAAGCTCAGAGTTGCGCAACGTAAGATGGAAAGATCGACGCTCGGTGTGTCAATTCGTGACCACGTTAGAAATGAGGACTTACGGGTGAGAACAGGAGTAACAGATGTTATCTATCAGATAGCTAGGCCCAAGTGGAACTGGGCTGGGCATGTAGCACGGATGGTAGATGGACGATGATGGACGAAGAGGCTGCTCGAGTGGAGGCCAAGAGCCGACAAAAGAAACAAGGAAAGACCTCCCACGCGATGGACTGACGACATCAAGAGGATGACCACAAACTGGATGCAGAGTGCTCATAATAGAGGACAGTGGGCAGAAATGAGGGAGGCCTATATCCAGCAGTGGATGCAAAGGGCTGGTTGATGATGATGATGATGATTATAGGTTTATGTTATCCCCATACCCTGCTGTAGTGTCGTGGCTTGGGGTATTGCACGGGGTAAACGATGCCAGGCATGCAAGGGATCAGCACCCTCATGCCTGATATACACATATGGAAATCTGATGACTGTGGTCATGTCCCACGAGCAGAGGACACATGCCGGAGGATTTTACTTAACCGCCTGAACCAAGTGTATGAAAGACACAATAAAGGTTTTCCCCAAGACAAGGTGAAACAGCATATGCCGAAGTCTGCATGGCTAGTGGGAAGACCTAGTCCTGAATATGCAAACTCCAGATACCAGGCGACCTCTGGTTTAATTGGCCTTCCAGGGGCATGCGAGGCTCTGCCTCTGGTGACTGAAATTCCTTAGCTGCACGTGGGACTTGATATGGACCTAGAAAATGTGAAAGAAGGGCCTGGCACTTGCCCTAATGTGCCAATAAATGAGGAAGAACAAAGCCTCACTCAGCCTGAGGAACAGGGTGCAAGCCCTGGGCCCATGACGGAGGAAATGCTGCTGAAGAGGAGCGATGAAGAGGTCGTAGCTGGCCTCGAAAAGCTGGCGGTTAGGAGACCTAGACTCTCTGGGGCTGCCAGCAAGAGGATGAGGTTCCTCATAAAGAAAGGGATGGCTCCTGACGATGCCAGGAAAGAAGCCTCCAAACCAATTGGTCCCAGGCAGGCAACAGGCCCCGGCACTAAGAGAAATAGGTCGGAGGACGGCACACCTAAAGGCAAAGAGGCCAAGAGTGCGAGGCTTCAAAAGCCGCACAGTCCTAAGGAGTTTCTGGGGCTCAGTCCTCGGGGGCTTCCAAAGTTCAGTTCTCGGGAGCTTCCAGGGCTCAGCCCTCGGGAGCTCCCAAGACTCCTACACACGGTGGGCCCACCTATAGCCAGGTTACTGCTGGTCTGAAGGTGGGTATAATGGATAGGAAGTATCTAGAGGTGATTTTGGAAATGGACCAATTGAAGGCCATCAAAAAATCGATCGTGGAGCATGGAAAAAGAAGACGCTATAAAGCCTAAGTTCCAGCAATTGCACATGAGGCCAGGCCGACTTGGTCTGACATGCTCTGATAAAGCCACTGTTGAGTGGCTCAGAAGTATACAGCCCTGGAAGGGAGCTGACCTGAGGATCGCTGAAGAGGCAGAACTGCCTCACCCGGTCGGCTAACTCACAGACAGTCAGGATCTCTCCACCGAGGAAATTTTCAAGGTGGTTGAGAATCAGAATGGAGGGTTCAAAACGGGTTCTTCCGAAGGGGACCATCAGGACCCATGCTAGAGATTGTCATCTCGGCTGACAGAGCATCGGTCGAGAGAATTGGCGAATAAATTATCTATTCGGCCAATTGAATCTTCGCCCTAAGGGACCAAAGGCAACGGTTGAGAGGAGAGAAGCACCTCAGGCCTCAACCTATGGTCCGGCGCCGAAAATGCCCAAAGGGGAGGTAACGGAGAAAGTGATGAAGCCTCCAGGCAATGAAGAGGCCTCAAAAACGACCACCAGCTATGGGAGGATGGCTGTGCCGCAAAGGCGACAGAAGGGGGGCCCGACGGGCTAAAACCTGCGATTCCCTCCGAAGAGCCTAGCGGACATCCAACCTCATAAGGGGCAGATGTCTGACATGCCTTCAGATAAACCTCCAGCACTCGAAGGCAGCCTCTAGCGTCCTATGCTGGAGAACGTCTAGAAGGCATATCGATAAAGGGCTGATACAAGAGCCCTGGATTAATGGAGGCCAAGTAAGAGGCTTACCAAACAAAGTATATCAGACGATAACTGTGATGAGTCAGTAAGTCCAAGAGCCTTAATAATACTCAGAAGGGGACTAACCTGTTTTTCACTTACAGAGATCCTGACAAGGGATCTTGCTGCGGCATTGGTTGAGGTGCGAACTGAGAGCATCAAGAGGCAGCTGGTTATCGCCTCAGGATATTTTCCAGGAGACGCCATCAGCCCACCACCGGGGGAAGTACAACGCCTCATCGAATTGTGCCGCAGGGAGAAGAAACAATTGATTCTGAGCTGCGATGCGAACGCAGACCACAAATGGGGCAGCACAGATATGATTCATAGAGGTGAGGATTTGCATAGAGATAGTGAATGTGGGTAAAGGCCCAACCTTCATGAATGCGATCAGAAGGGAAGTAATTGACCTTACACTGGCGACACCTTTAATTGCGGGGATGGTTAAGAACTGGAGGGTCTCAGAAAAACCATCCATGTCAGACCATATCGCAATTGAATTCGACGTTGAAGCAACTGCTTCAGCTGATGTTGAGTGCAGGAAACCCAGAAAGACAGATTGGGAACTTAATGTAGCCCGCCTAAGTTCTGAACTGAAAGGCCTGAAATACAACATCAGTTCCAATGAGGATCGAGAGAACGCCTCTGCTCACTTCACATCGGGTCTGACGAGAGCATTTGAAAACAGTTGTCCACTCAGGAACAAAACGATCTCCAGAGACGTCCTCTGGTGGAACAATCATCTTGAAAACCTCAAGGAAAGCATTCAATAAGGCTAAACGGGGAGGCAGCTGGAATGCCTACAGACTGGCCCTGGCCAACTACAACAAAGAGGTCAGGAAAACCAAAAGGCAGTCCTGGAGAATTTTCTGCGAGGGAATAGATAAAACAGCCCCAGCAGCTAGTCTTCAAAAAGTACTATCTAAGGATCACTCCAACCCAATTGGCCAAATAAAGAAGCCATGTGGGGAATTTACGAATGATCCTCAAGAGAGCCTAAGAGCTCTATTAGAGACTCATTTTACTGGCTCCAGGCAGACTACCATTGAAGATGGGGCTCCCGCTGGGGAAGTATATAATCCCACCAGGCGGGATTTTCAGGAAGCTGGTAGACTATTCACACCACAAAGAATTGAATGGGCGATAAAGAGCTTTCAGCCCTTCAAATCAGCAGGCATGGATGGTATATTTCCAGCCATACTTCAGAAAGGTGTTGAAGTCCTTATGGACCCGATAACTGAGCTCTTTGAGGCCAGCTTTGCAAGGGGTTATATCCCGAAATCATGGAGGGAGGCGAGGGTAGTATTCATACCCAAAGAGGGTCGAAAAGGCTCTCCGGAGCCCAAATCCTATCAACCCATATGCCTCACCTCTTTTCTCCTGAAGACTATGGAGAAAATAATAGATAATAATATAAGGGGAAGCTAAGCTCAAAGCTCCACAACAAACAGTTTGCCTATAGGGCGGGCATATCTACTGTAGACGCCCTTCATCATCTCCTCAGAGAGGTGGAAGGCACCCTCAACGCAAAATAGATTCTGCTTGCAATGTTTGGGGATATCGGAGGGGTCTTTGACAATACCCTACATGCCTTCATATGCAATGCAGCCAAAAGGAAAGGGAAAGAGCCCTCCACTCTTAAGTGGATATCAGCTATGTTGAAAGGACAAACCGTTACAGCCTATCTGGGAGAAATCGAAGTGACCGTGCTGATGTGCAGGTGATGCCCTCAGGGAGGGGTTCTATCACCCTTGCTGTGGAGCTTGGTCATGGATGGCCTCCTGGAGAGGCTTACAGCAGGTGGCGGCTTTAACGTCCTGGCTCACGCCGATGACATAGTGGTGACTATAAGAGGCAAGCATGGGTGCTCACTAAGTAGCCGAATGCAACTTGCTCTCAAAATTATTGAAAACTGGTGCGAGGAAGAGGGGCTTACGTCAACCCCTCGAAAACATCAATAATTCCGTTCACTAAAAGAAGGAATCTCGACCTCAGAGCTCTGGTCCTGAATGGTCAGACTCTGCACTTCTCTAATGAGTGCAAATATCTAAGTGTTATCCTGGACAGTAAACTGAACTGGGGGAAACATATAGATAAGACTCTTTCCAGAGCCACGGCGGCTATGTGGGCCTGCAAAAGACTCTTTGGAAAGACATGAGGAGTGAAACCGAAAATGGAACTGTGGTTATACACAGCGGTGGTACGCCCTATTGTCACCTATGCATCTCTAGAATGGTGGACAAAAACCGAGGAGGCCACCACATGTAGCTGGTTGCAGAAACGGCAAAGGCTGGCGTGCATTGGTGTCACAGGAGCTATGCGCACAGCTCCCACAGCAGCGCTAGAGGTCATACTGGACTTGGCTCCCTTACATCTACACGTGAGGAAATGTAGCCTGCTGGAAGCAATAAGAATTTCCCTTAATGGAAAGCTCCTTCCTGGAAACCGGGTTGGACATATGAGGATACTGAATCAATTAGATTCAAATCTCCTCGCAAAACAATCGGATGTTATTCCAACCACCTACGATTTTGAAACGGTTATAAATGACCGTCCTAGTGAATCGCCTGGACAAAAAGTCATCCATATGGATCACAGATGGACCAAAATCAGAGAAGGGCACCGGCATTGGGATATATGGACCTAAACTGAGGATCTCTAATGTCCTGGGAAGTGAGCCCTTGATTCTACAGACCGAGATAATGGCTGTTTACGTATGCGCTCAGGAGTGTCTCAAAATGAACCTCTAGGGGGCGCATATCTACATCACCGCGGACAGCCAAACCACGCTGAGATCCCTGGAATCGTGTTGCCAGGGGTCTCTGCTGGCTTGGGAGTTCCGTAACGCCAGATGAAATAAGGTGACTCTCCAGAGTGCCCTGGTACCCATACCAGGGCACTGTGGGGTTGAAGGAAATGAAAAAGCTGACGAACTTGCAAAAATTGCAACAATGTTAACACCTGCTGGACCAGGGCCTTTCTGTGGGCTAGGAAAAGATCAATATAAAGCTGCGGTCGATATTTCAGTGACTACAGATCAGTGGCGAAGCCAGCTTTCAAAAACAGAGGTGGCCAAGAGAAGGCCGGATGTTTCTGGGGGGAGGGCAAAGTAGCGAAATTAAAGTTCTGTCAATCTTTTAGCCGTAGTATGTCAAATTTAAGGGGGGGCAGTTGAATTTTAGGGGGTCCATTTGAGGCTTATTGCAAAATTTCGGGTTGACAATGTTATCAGACCGCTTAAATGTTTATATGTATGTATATATGAGATGTAAAAAATAAATAATAATCTACCATCCAAAAGGGAGTAATTGTATCTTGAATGAGTAGGTAAGCGCTCAAAAAGCTTACTTTAAGTCAGAAGAGTTCAAGAGCTTGTTCATTCATGATCAAATTGCACCCTTGGAATCCATAATTCAACTGAGTTGCATGAAGAAAACAACACAAGTCGAAAGTGTTTCCAAGCAACTCAATTTTGTAATTAAATGAATCGACAAACTTATCGCTAATCACTTGTATAGTAATACTACTGAGAACATCTTCGAAATTATAAACAGGCTTAAGTAACACCTGAATTTTACAGTGACAGTTACAGTGCGCGTCAAAATTATGGAACAAATTCATTTTCTCAGAAGAAAAATATTTGGCAACAAAATTCTGAAACAGGTCAATTTTTGTTTCACTTTTACCAAATTTTATGCATTTTGAAGGATTTTTGTTGCACCCTGTGCCATACCCATCAACCCTCTAAATTTTTTTAATAGGGAAAGTGGGTCATGTGGTATCTTCTTTACAGGCGTGCAGAATTTTTTTTTTGAAAAATTAGTTAGTTCAAAAAAGTTTTCAGTATGTGCACTTTGTCATGGCTCATTTACTTTGAGACGATGGTAACTGATGAAATTTGTCACCAAATGAAAGTCAACCATTACGGTTTTGTTCATGCACAACTTTCAACCCCTACGAACCCTTCAATGGAGAAAAAAAATGGAGTGACATTGGAAATTTATTTCGGCATTGAAGTACCACCCGGAGAATAAGCTAAATTAAATGTTCAAAATGATCACCATCGTTCTGGATACAATAATCAAAGCGTTGACACATTCTTCCTGTACCTTCTGAAGAGTTTCTGGAGTTATTCTACTTATCTCGAACCTTATTTGGTTTTTCAAGTTTTCCAAATTTTCGGGCCTATTAATGTACACTTTCGATTTCAGGTAGCCCCATAAGAAAAAAATCGAGCGGTGTCAGATCTGGAGACCTGGCTGGCTACTCTATGGGACCGCGTCTTCCAATCCATCTCTCAGGAAACGCATTGTCCAGGAACTCGCGCACAGGAAGCGCATAGTGCGCAGGTGCTCCATCCTGTTGAAACCATATTGTGCAATTTGGCGATGTTTGGGTCGTTTTCATTCGGAAAAATATTGGCAAGAGTGGGTAAAAGCTAATTCCGTAGGAATTCTAAATACCTTGCACCGTTGAGGTTTCCAACGAAAAAAAAAGGCCCGATTATTCTGGCGTCAATGATCCCAGCCCATACATTTCCTTTCTCTAATTCTGTGGTTATTCCGTTCATTCTTCCACATCTTGTAGAACAAAATCGTGCGAGAATATATCAGAAACGCACAGTTTTCATGGTTATATTTTTATTTGTTTCTCATTTGTAAACGTCAGTTTCCAAAAACACAATATTAATCAAGAAAGTTTATTTTATCAAGTCACTAACTTGTAAAACTGACAGTTGACTTGCAAAATTTTTACAAGTTAGTTGTATTATTTACATTAGAAAATTTTGTTTTATCGTCATATATGTTGAAAATCATGGTACAATTGTTATTTCCAGTAACACAGATTTTTGATGATGAAAGAGTTGATACTGATGATGATGAACCATCTGTTGACTCAGAAACTGCTGAACTCGAGGACTGCAGAACATTTGTACTCTCCGTACTACCAAATAATTTGCTAGACATTTCGATTTTTTTGTTGACCGAATCATCTATATAACTCATCGCAATTTCGGTGCTCTTCCACCCTCCTGCACGCTTTAGTGCTAAAATATCTCCACCCGAATCCGCAACCATAGTGGCTCCAGTTCTGCGGAAAGAGTGGCCGGTGTATAACTCTGGGTCTTTTAAACCTAAATATTTCGCTATTTGCTTTGGGATACCACCAATAGTGTGCTGGCCAGCATTAAGGGAAATGCACTTTCCATGTCGGTATGTCACATCGACAACATCCAAAAATCCTAAATATTGTTACAATTTTCGCCAGCAACCACTGGTCATCAGGAGCATGTAAAAGAAATTGTTCAGCCTCTTCTTTACTTAATACCTTGGCGTTTTTTGGCGTATAACGCTCATTTTTTCGTTTCAGAAATGCTATTACCTTTTGAAATCTGCAAATGACAACTAAACGTCATATTTTTCAATAAATTTTCAAAGGAAAACAAACCTGCGAACAGGGGCATTTTCTTTCATTTCCAAGCAGCTTTTCAGCATAGACCATTTCCCCCATAAAGTATTAGGGCTGAATCTAGCTGATAGTTGATTCAAGTAGACCAACAAAACATCTTCAGTTACCCCAATCACACTATTTTTGTTTTGCCACTTTTTGAAGTCGTCGTATTCTCGCTCGTACCTTGAAGCTGATTTTGCAGGTAATAAACTTGAAGCTACACTACTGGCTGCCTCAATAATTTCTTTTGGTACATTCATTCTCGTTTTCGCCAAAACAAATGTGAAGTAAAATAAACAGACATGTTCATGGCAACGCTTCCATAGCTTACATAGACTTATGTCTGTGATAGCTTACGACACTTGAGACAAATTATTGAGATTTTTTTGGAATTTATCTAACCTTTTTACAAATGAGGAACAAATAAAATATAAAACAATACACGCAAGGTAACGGGTTTTACAGGCTCAAGGAGGTAACTGACTCGCCTGCGGCTCGTCAATTATATCCTCCATTCGCCAGTAAAAACCCTCTTACCTTGCTAGTAATGTTATATACTACAGTCCATTCAGGAATTATTGACATCGAAGTAGGCCATGAACGTCTAGTCGCGGCTTTATTTCTGGTTACAAAAATATCACTAAAAATGGCTATGGTTCATCATAGATCAAATAAATAACCAGTTTGAATTATTTTCATCATTTTTGTATCCAAAAGATCCTGAATTTTCGAAATTACGATTATTACGAAGGGACGCATACAGTCATGATTTCATAAATTGAAATTCAGATTATATAACGTAGAAATATAGTGAAATGCTATCTCATTTCGAGGAAATCCAATGAAGAGATATCTATTCATTTAACAGTCGCCCATGAAAGATCCCATTGAAGATCATTAAAATATGCATATTCCTTTTCACTAAAGGCTCTTCAAAAATGGTTGCATTACTGATGGACACTGGATACCAACCTGCTTGCAAAATTCTTATCAAATAACTCTTCTGGATCATTTCAACTGTGGTGTCTAAACTGGTGAAGAAAACAGAAAAAACTGGTTGATAAATTTGAATAGTGTAGCTTAGTGAATGGAAGAGCCATATCATAATAAGACAGTAATAAAATTCAAAGAATCCATTTAGTATATGAAAAATTTTGACATCACAGTTGTACTGTAACTTTCAAAATTGGAACCAATTTATCAGCTGATGTGCAAATTACTTTCTAAAGTCACTATTTATTGAGGCTGTTCATGACATGAATGATTGATTAAACTTGTATGAAAAATATAGGTACTATTTGTACTCGAGTTTTCTGTTTTTTATTGAAATGCTTTTATACTAGTTTCTATTGAATTACATAAATTATTTTACCCATAACAGCATTGACTCACTAACTAAAAGCATTTTTGAATGAAATTATTTTTAATTTGTGAATTTTAAAATTTTATTGCATTCTATTATTATCTTCAAGTGGGTAAGCGGTGAAGAAATTCTTGAAGTTACTCTTCTGAATATATTTTTCGATTAAATACTCAGTAAAAATTCTATAAATCAATTGGGATTTATTAGATTTTTGGATTACTCATTGAAGAACAAAAAACAGATATAACAATACTTAATTTCAATATAGAATATAAATAAACTATAGATGCAATGCCAAGACTTTGTTTAGCAATCCAATTATAAAATAATTCTCTCTTCATAGATTTATATAATCCTCATGATCACCACTGTCAAAACAAAACATCCAGGTAAAAATCCAAATATCCAGCATTCAAAATAGTACTCCTTCTACTTTTACCCTTGAATATACTTGAAAAACATTTTGTTTTCTTTCTAGAGTCCACTGTTGAATAATGCTGGCATTTTCAAATAACCCAGATAAATGAATTTCGCATTATGTTGCAAATATTCTCTGTATTCAACATAAAATCGTACTCAACTTATTATATTTTTCTGTTTATCAATAAGAATTTTCCTTTCATTAACTGTTTTGAACTTGTAACCAATTAAGTTTATGTAATGTTGTCTTTGATTGATTGAAATCCAGATGCTTTTTGGTCAAATTTCATCCAGGCTGATATATTAGTTGCTTTTGGCTCGGCTTTTGGTAACAATCAAATCATTCAATGATTCTTTGAAGGTGAAATCGTATTGCACAGGTTTTCTTCCACTAATAATCAAGGTTGTAATGACTTGCCTTCTTCTTTTTTCAAACAGTACTGTGAGAAATACTCAAATAAACTAATCAATGTATGTTTGAAATTGATACAACTTTTAAGTTTCAAAATTTCTTCGATCAAAACCAATAACACAAACGAACTGAAATCTAACCTCCTGTCAATGACATTTCCAATGCCAACCCGAAATCTGCAATTCAAAATGTTACTGAATGAGCCAGTACCAACTTAATTTCGATTTTCCAAAGCCACCCGGGATGTCAATAATTCCTGAATGGACTGTATATTATTCTATGTTGGTACTCCGAACTTTCCGCCACGGCTTTATCTGTCAATTCATCAATTTGCCTTAAAGAAATCAGTTCTGCCAACCAACATTTTTCAATGCAAAAATCACTAAGATATATTTATGGAAATATTTCATTAATTTCAATGAAAATGCAATGAATTAGAGAGAATAATGTATAATACTCGTACAGAAGGCTCATTCTACCACTCGTTCATTCCAAAACTCGCCACTTCGTGGCTCGTTTTTGAATTTTGAACTCGTGGAAGAATATCAATGCCTTCTACACTTGTATTATAAATAACTATTCTGTGGGTGTTGCGTATGTGCTTTTATCATCTAATGCGGATTTTCTCGGCTCTAAAACCTGCAATTCTGTCGGTTCACTGTTCCCGTCAGAGAAAACGTGGGTTAAAAAAAACAATTTTTCGATGAATTGCGGATTCAGGTTCAATGCATCTTGCATAATTTCACAAAACTGATTCCGTCGATCATGATCATCTTCGTTTAATCCCTGATATAGCTGAATTTTATAAGGGTGATATTTTTCTGCCTTCAAAATGCGTGAAGCAGTCTTCTTAGAAATATTATTATGTTCCGCTAACTGCCGGGAAGTACTGTGAGGATTTTCTTCAATTTCCACCAAGACATTCAGTTTTGTGTCTTCAGATATTCTGGGTCGTCTGGCATTTTGAATATGTCTAACATGTCCGTATTCCGTGAATTTACTTTCAACTTTACTAACCGTTGACCTTGTGATTGGTCTTTCTGAATATTTGGCACTAAAAATATCACAAACCTTCTGTTGACTAAGGACTCTATCGCCCTACCCGATAGTCATTAAAATTTCAATTCTCTGTTTTTCATTTAACTGAGGCATTTCTTTTCCGTTTTTTAAAACAATGAACTCAAATTTGAGCAACGATTGAAAGCAACTTGAATTCGAATTTTCTGAAAGTAAGACATTCATCGTATGATATGATACCGGGCGCATTTGAACGCCATATGTTATGTTCCTTTTCTTTTCAGCCATGAGCGTTGGAATGTTGAATTGAAACATTTTATCGAAAAGTTTCAGTAAATACGTACTAATATCATACCTACTTAAGATCATAACTGAAGCGCAGTGTTTCACACATTCTAATTTTTCACGTGAGGGGTTTGAAAGGGTTGAATGTTGATCCATATTTTTGATGCGCACTGTATTATTAGGAGGATTTGCTACAGCATCTATATTTTAGGGTAGCAAGAAGAGAAGTTTACTAGCTCCCCTGTAATATACCTGAGGTTCGCATAAGAATAGTTATTATTATAGATAATGAAAAAACTTTAATTGTCACATACCTACCTTTACTATTATTTTATGAATATTTCATTTGTGATTTGAACTGAAATAGAAATGAAAGTACCTACCTAACTGTGAATTCATTTCTTTGATTATGCCGATCTATAACGATTATTTCTCAATTTATAACGACGTAACTTCCATTAGGATGCATAATTTGAAAATATCTAATAACTCGAAAATGGGATAAACAGGTAGGTACTAGTGAATATAGGTATAGGAGCATACACAATTCTTCAAGGAGATACATAATTATAATTATTGATGGTGACTCCTATACATTCTTTCACCTCGATCACGTTTGTGACGAATTCAATAGAATGCTTGAAGATATTCCAATTATTCACGCACATTTTGTTGAAGATAATATTGAATTACAAAACTTATGATTTCCAAGGTGATATTTCTTCAAATATACGTGAATTTCTTATGTTAACTTTTTAGAATTTGAAAGAAGAATTATTCGAATTGGAATTAACGCTGCGCATGTCAACTAAGAGAATTGAACGATATTTGAACTCCGGAGTATTCCCGGTCTAATGGCAGTCGGTGTCGGTCCGTGATTTTGTTTGGTTAGCGCTAGCATTAGGTAAATCACCAAAAATAATGATTCAGGGTTATGGACCTGTTATGCAAGCATTCCTGGGAACCCTCTTTACATGGGGGTTAACTGCTGCAGGAGCTGCTGTCGTAGTATTCATTCAAGGCTCACAGGTAGTGACAATATAACCTAACATTTCTCCAATGTAAACAACTGAAATATTCTCCTTATAGCGAAAACTGCTTGATGCCAGTTTGGGATTTGCTGCAGGGGTAATGACAGCAGCATCATTTTGGTCTCTCCTTGCCCCAGCTATAGAAATGGCTGTAGATTCAAAATATTATGGATTGAACGGAGAATATGCTTTTGCCCCAGTGAGTGTGGGATTCCTACTGGGAGCACTTTTCGTTTATAGTACTGATCTTCTCATTACGTACCTAGGATTAAGTTCACCTAATGTAATGCTAGGTAACTGAGTTTAACTGATTTCAGTATAAATTTTAAGATAACATGAGATTATTTTGATTGATATTATGTTATATTGTGGAGCACTGCTTTATTCAAGGATATACTGACATCTCAATTTTTATAGCGCTCAATTCGTCGTCTCATTCTCGAAAAGATCGCAGAAATAGTATACAGAGAGAAGCTCACTATGTTTTACCAGACACGACTGCCATTGACGGGTTTCCGGATGCAGGTGGAGTTCATCAACGTCGAAGGGGTAAGTTTAATATACAACAGCATAAATATAAACTATAGTAGCCATACCTCAATAAAAGTCATTTTATATATAAATGCATATTTATATATATTTTATTCAAATAAATTGTGAATTGTGCTGTTTGCTATTCATTAAGGAGAATCTAGATTAGGAACATAATATTTTGAAAGCAGGAATATGCAATGAGTACAGATTGTGTTAAACATAGTCTGAAGACTTAATATTAAGAATAAAATTTCCTTTCAAAAATATTCTTCCTACAATTTAATGAAAAATTGAAATAGGAGTTATCAGCGTAGGATGTAAAAGAAAGGTTTATTTAAATTCTATGATATGGTGCACATGAGCTGCAAAGTAATTGGGACACTGAGGTTTTATTCAATTCCGATAGGATATATTGGGAGTAATGCACATGGTAGTTGCCAATGTTTTTCTGAGTATTGATAAGAAAAATATTGTCGCGTCCCAATTCCTTGCAGCTTATACAACTTGGAGTAAGTAAACTGAAGGGCTTTCCAATGGTAAGGAAGTCAATCCTCTTCAAATTAATATTTAGATTGAAGGAAATCAATTGTTCATTGTTTCTGCAAATGAACAGTTAGTTTTTTTAAATATCAGAGTGGATCTTAAAATTAGGGGCAGATTATTTCTAAAAATAAGTACTAATTTTTTTAAACACATGAAGATGTCCAGGTTACATTTGATTTATTTCTGTTTCTGATTGTTACATAATAATGATATGACTGAATCCATTATAAAAACAGGGATTATTTGTACTTTATCAAACATTCAAAATTCTATATCTGGAAAACCTTGGGGGGTAGGACTTCTAGGTGAAAAATATCTGAGGGATTATTTGTATTTCATCAAATATTCAAAATTCCATATCTGGAAAACCTTAGGGGGTAGGAATTCTTGGTGAAAAATAATGTATTTTCTAAATATTCAATTGCTTTCAGTGTTATGTGGAAATTTTTTTTTAATATTATCTCATGTTATTCAGACTTTGTTTGATGCAAAGTAAGGGGATCTAAACTATATGGATATAGCAGAAAATAAATTACTTTATTCTACATTTTCAAATCAATCTTGTTTTCAGGATTCCCTTACCTCTATATCATTTATTTGTATAAAAAAAATTATGAATTCTGAAATTATGTGGATCATCTCTCTTTCGGTATCAGAAAACCTGAATTCTACTAGTATGTCAGAAAAGTAGCGGGAATCGATCAATGGAAAGTTGATGTGCATAATTAATTACTTAATTCTCATCGACGATTCGAACGACATTTGGAACATCGTCAAGATGAATTTATTGTTTCACAAAAAATTTTTTGCCTATTTATCACTTGATGTTCATCCATTGAATAAAATTGTCTTGGAGATACCCTTTCACTTTGCATAAATATCCATGTTTTAAATCTTTCAATTATTTAAATAAGATATTATTAAAAATCGTTCATTGAACTAGGCGATTTGAGTGGCACCTTTCTTGACTTGAACTATCTCAAATCAATTTATATGAAATATTCATTATAGATGGGTTCCTTAAGCATAATGGTATTTAATAATTATAATGTCTAATGAGGTCATTATTTATAGGTCGATTTCGGCGAAACATGCAAAATACTACAATAATGGTTATGTATGATTCGCATCGTTATTTTTACAGCTTTAATAAGGTTCTACATTAATATAATTGTTCGTATAATGAGCCATATTTCTTTTCCGATTATTAATCATTCCGACAATTTTTGATGAACTGAAGAGGAATATTTTCAAAACCTGTTTGTATTCAAGTATTCAATTTAATTTTTGGTGAACGAACTACTTCCTTCCTCAAATTAAAAAAAAAGAAAGGTATGTACTTACCCAAGGAAGTACACTCTGAAAGGGTTCTATAGGATTTTGTGGTTGGCCTCGACATAACATACAAAAAAAAGGATCTTCCACCTTGAAATTCTCGATTGTTATTCAATATTCTTGGGTGTGCGATTGGTATGCCAAAATTAATTCTGTTTTGAGGATATAAGATATTCGCAAATTACCAGTTTGAATTTTAAATAATTCGATGCCTCCGCTGAGCCTATATTAAATGTGAATCATAATTTATTCCCTGGGAGCTTGTTATTACTATTTTCTGAATAATATATTTCACTTAATCAGTCCTAGGCCTAACTAGTAAAAGTTCATTTCTTCTTAAACATACTACTTTATTCTTCAACATGGTTACCTCCAATAGTTCCATAGTTCCTCAGTTTTTGAATGCGACAACTGGGGAATAGATATTCTAAAACAAGTTGCAGAATGGGTTCCTATTCCAACACGAATGCGAAATTCGATAAGGAGCGTGTTTTCGAACGCATGAATGTTGGAATTGCCTTCTGCAACGGGTATTAGACGACATTTTATCTATTTCAGTCAAGTTTTGTGAAATATTGTCGAAATTAATATAAGATGGATTGGGTCCTTACTTGACGGAAATTCATTAAAAAGAAAAGAAAACAAAATAATTTCCACTGAATTATTTAACCCATTAAAGCCCATAATTCCCCCGTGAAGATTTTCAACTGAAACTTTGTCTGATGAGTTATTTAGACTCAAAAAGTGATATTGTGTTATAAAAATAATGATCGAACATGCAGGAGAGTTACTATGAAGCGGCAACTTAAGTTGCCACTGGGATAATTCATGAAGAAATTTTCCAAAGTACAATAAAACTAGCATATCAATCGTATACATCTATTGTGATTCAACCGTATAATATTTCCTATGAAATTACATAAAATATTATTATTTTACATCATGAAAAATTTTGAAACACTCATCAGGATGAACAGGAACTTCACACTTCTTGCATACAAAAATTGTACGCCTGCCACATACTTTACAACGGCGATACTTGGATTCACCTTTTTCGATGAAATGATCTGTTCGATCTTTTCTTATTTCTTCGAGAGCTGGTGTGAACTCTAGAGATGATCGAACTCCTGCTACCATTGGAGGACTGCCGTAAGACTTCAGAATGAAAATAGCACACTGACGTCTGAAATCCAATAGAGGAATATCATGCCCAAGGCGACGATACAGTAACCAACCTTGTGTGCTGCATACATCCACAGTCCAAGAGAAATAAGGCCACCACCATTTTTTCGACCTGATTCTGTTTCGGTAGGAAGCCAAAAATTGATCAGAAAGATCTACTCCACCCATGTTACTATTGTAACGAGCAATAGGACCTGGTACTTTGACAGAAATGACCTTCTTTTCAATTCTGGAGTATCGGTTTGACTTTGACATAGGATGTACATTATCACAATTAGTAAGTACAGTAACAACATTGTTGTCATTCCAACGGACTGCTAAAATATCTCCTGAAGAACTGGTGGATGTTTCACCTCTGGGTTTATTTTTCCACGTTTTTTTATCTGGAAGTTTCATTGAAACACTACAGCGATTCTCACGCAGAGTACCAGTTCCACCAAGTCCTCTAGAACTAAGCTCTTCCAACAACCCAACCGATGTAAAAAGATTGTCAAAGTAGAGTCGAATACCCTTTGACAATTTCATGTGGTCTACAAGTCCAATTACTACGTCACCTCCTTGACCGAGTCCAGTTTCTGGAAGACGAGTTGAACTTCCACAATAGGGTTCAACATGATGGATGTATCCAGATGGATCCGCGGCAACCCATAACTTGAACCCAAATCTGATAGGTTTTCCGCGAATAAACTGTTTGCACCCATGCCTTCCGTAATAAGGAATCATACTCTCGTCGATACTAATAGTGGGCCCAGGACTGATTTGTTTGAAAGAGTTGTTGAGGTGATCAAAAATAGGTCGGACCTTGTACATTTTATCACTTCCATCATTGTTTTCATTGTTGGCAAGGTGAATAAAACTTATCAGTTCATCGAATCGGTTTCGACGGATGGCATCGGAAACTAAGTGCGAATGAACATCTGGATCTTGTTTCCAGTAGAGTCTTCTATATGGAAGAGGGTGGTAACCTGACATCAACATAATTCCGACAAATGTAATCATTTCTTCAGCAGTGGCATTCAGGTTGTGAACGAGTTTCTGCATAGCATAACGATTAGTTTCGGTTACGATATGACTCAATAAATCTTCCGAGAAGTAAGCCCTAAAAGCCTCAATAGGGCTTTTTACCGTTTCTTTCAGAAGATCTTCTGCTACCGGTCGGTATTCGCATTCAAGTTCAGGAATACTTGAAGATAACCCATTCATTTTCGGCTTCCAAGTACGTTCTGTGGGACGCTTACGTTTGGTGCTTCTTACTCTTGTCTGCGAAGAAGTCGTCGGTCTAGGTTCTTCTGAATGGTTCTCATCTTGGACGACTGGATTGCCGTGATCATCATCGATTTCTGGATTCTGCATTTCCACCTGAGAGCGTAATATACGGGCAGGAAGGTGGTCAAAATCTCCAACTACCTCTTCATCCGATAAATCAGAGTCCTTATCTGTATCTGCACCAGGAAGTTCATCAGGTGGACATATGGCTATATTGGTGGCTGATATGTCCTCATCGTTCTCGATAAGGTCAATTAATTCATGAAGAAGTAATCCAGTGCCTGATCTTCCACGAGTATACCTGTCGAAATCATTCAGTAAGAAATGTAAATATTGCAGAAACCGTTGTCACGTGTTCCCGTTGGCCACTTTAGTTGCCATCAAACTTTGCCCGTATGGCAAAAGCAAAATATTGCATGAAAATATTACTGTGAAGAAGAAATATACTGCTGAATTCATATTGAATAAAACTGGTACAAAAATACAAATGTGCATGCATTATTGAAATAGAATACTTACAATCTCTCATCGACGGCCATTATGGTGAATGAAAAAGTTCAAGAGCTCTGAATAAATCGTTATACACTAACTCACTGTTTGACAATATCTGACTGACGTTTGTGCTATTCGAGACAGGACATATCACATGACCGGAATTTACCAATGGAACTTCAATATCTATGCGCGTGCGCATAGAATGTAGTCGAATGCGCCGTGGCAACTTAAGTTGCCACGGGGCTGTAATGGGTTAATTGGTAGCAGCAATTGTTTCGGCACACTGTGGCTTCATCATTTCTGACTGATAAGAGTACAGAGCTTTTCGGAAACTTATATAGGAATAAAATTCGACATTGTCAGAAAAATATTCGAGTATTCTAAGGTTGCTAACAATTAAATAATTCAGTGGATATTATTTTGTTTTATTTTATTGTCGAAATTCAGTGGAAAATTTAGATTATACATCCTAGTGACTTTTGTATTGTATATTGTAATTGACAGATTACGGAATTTCAATTTGAATTTTACGTTTCGAATTTTGAAATAATTTATAATTACGCATTAAATTCCTGAATTATGTCTGACGAAATCGATTTAACACCACCAGAAACTGCGAATGATGTACCACATTATTTCACTATATCCAAATTATATTATATTAACAATTTACGTGTGCTGAAATTTGATAGGATCGGGAGTCAGTGTAGACAACCAGAAAAGGAAAAATATAACTGATAACAATGCTGTAATTAGTTCATTACAGCACTGTTTTTAATAGTGCAATGAACTCTTTACGATACTGAAATAGAGAAAAGGTTTTTTCGACAATTTTCCAGCTATATAAGAATCACACTGCTTATGATTTACACAATTTCTAATATTAACTTTAGTGGCCAAATTTTTGGCAACTAATTGCTTTATTGTTTCAGAATCCCTATGAACTAAACTTCTATGCCAAATGTTCATACAATTTTCAGTTTTTTCGCACGAAGATTTGATCTGATTTACTCTTTCCACAAAAGTTTTCACTTCACTTCATTTCTATGATCTGTTATCATCATTATCATCCATCTTTTAACAATGTACTTGGCTGGTCACCATCGACACATGAAACAATTTGCCACACAAACTCAAAAATCACAAAAAATCTCAACAATCACAAACTATTTTTACAATTTCAACTTCACAAACGCTTCAATATTATTCACAAAAAGACTCTTTCGCACTATGGAGCTCCAAAACGGGATGTGAGTAAAAGTAGTCATCTCACCGTGACGACCATTCTGGCACTCTATGATCTCTTATGAATATCATATCATATTTTTTATAGAAATATGGATTTTAGTAAATCATATCATATCTAGTTTCCAAAATTTTTGTAGGACAAAAACAAGTTCAAAAAATTTCACATATTTCATAAATATATGTAGATTTATTTCATAAGAAAACTCAGGCGCCAAAAAGTATAAGGTGTAGTAAAAAAAATCCATTATTTTTGCATGAAGAACAAGGCTTGAAAAACCTTAATTAGAATGATCCAATTTATGTCAAATATGCGCTGTTTTGTTCGATAACTACAGTTCCGAGGTAACTGTTGTGCTTTATGGGAGCAGCTATTCGTAGATGCCAATTCCACTAAACATAAAGCCAAACCTTCCTGGTCGTTTCCGTAGGCTCACCGCGTTTCGACCACGACCGTTTCTGCTTGACGTTGTCGTAAATTATCCACTTTTCATCACCAGTCACTAAGCGTTTCAAAATGGGGCGATTTGGTTGCGATGCAGCAGTGATTCGCAGTGGAAATTCGGCCCATGCGGTTTTTTGCGTCAACTCGTGTGGTACTCATACATCTAGCATCTTCCTGAGACCAGCCTTATGCAAATGGTGTTCCAAACGGTTTATTGTGCACTCTTGAGCAATCGAAACAGGACTCTATAATGTCCCAAATTGAACGTGATTGGCTATTACAGTATTTTTTTTCATTGGCTTGCATTTTTGGCTTTATCGAAGAAAACTGTAAAATGAAGCGTATTGTCTTTTTGCCAGTGTCCATCTTTGTGGCGCGCTTAAACTTAATTGAGTCAATTTATCACAAAACTGTCAGAATGTAGTAAGAAATATCATCTTTCTAAAGCCATCTAGTGGAATCCGATCGGGCTTATACAACGCGAGATACAGATAACATGAACTCATTCGCGAGAACTGCAACTCTATAGTTATCACCGTTACATAATTACAGAGTGTTTTTCGAGAATCTTCATTTTCGAAATATTGCTTTATATTTTTTCTTTTGAAAATTTTTCATTTCTTTAAAAACATTCCAATAATGTTTTTATGTAGAATTCTATGACGTTAATTGAATTTTCCGCAAACTGATATATGAGATATCGCTATGGAAATATCTCTCTAATGGGACACCCCGTACATTTCTAAATACATATTTCGATAGAGCTGAAAATTATCATTCTAAAAATGTAGTATCCTTGATATTCTTCTGAAGTCAAGTTTGAAGTCCCAACAGGTGGCCGGCTGACCTAACGTCATGGACTATTACCTTTGGGGAAGATTATAAGATATAATCTTACATAAGGTCAGGCCACCTAGCCGGCCACTTGTTGGGACTTCGGAAAAATATCAAGTATTTTCTAGAATAATAATTTTCAGCCCTTTCGAAATATGATCAGAAAAATATTTTCATAGTGATATCTCATGAGGTATCAGTATCGGTATCTAGTAAAGAAATAGGACTTCTAATTCGATAGTCTCCAATTTGGCCCACTCTGTATAATACTGTTGTTTGTGGAAAGCCTAATGTCAAAAGATGACAGCTTCAAAAGTGACAGCTGCTCCGATAGCGGCTATTCGAAATCAAACCTCTTATTGGAAAACCTTGTAAATCAATAGGTTCCTTTGCAGGCAGATATTGGTTCATACTAAGGTTACAGTCAAATTACTGCGATTTTTCCAAAATTCATTCCACCCGGATGAGTCTCATGCTACATATATACATACATTAAATATTCATTTATGAAACAAAATAGTAAGTGAAAAATACGAGGGGGCGTTAAAGTAAAGAATTACCAAGACATGAATAACAACTATATCCTTCGTAAACTGTGTTCTGTTATACAACAACAATTACTTCCTTTGTAGATTTATGTAGTTTCGGTGCTCAGGCATACTTAAATCCTGTCGTTAAAAATGTAAATGATCAATTATTTCCTAAGAAATATGAATATGAATTCAGAGGATTGTTTGGTTAGTTTTTAATTTTTTTTCACTACCTTAATAATTACGTATTCTCCCAAAATTGAAAAAAAATAAAATAAAAAATCCCCGTATTCATACAAATGTATGAATTTGAGCAAGGACTCCTTTAAAATGCGAGGACAATTTGGAATATAGCTTGTTCAACCTAAAAGAGACCTTATGAATGAACTTTCCGACGAATTAGGTTATTCATGCTTGTCCGACGTACATGAGTGGGTGCTATTAGAGCACAAAGCCTGGCTATTAAAAGCAATGCCAGTATTGAATCCTTGTGCTTATACAAATTAATGAAGATTGACTTATTCATATCAAGTGCCAGGTTTTCATGATATAGTTAGAACTGAATAACATCAAGTTCAGTATGAAAGAATTCCACCTGTTCAATCCATGTTTCACCATGCCAGTACTGCTGTATGATACAACATCTTAGAGGTCGCAAAGTTATAAAGTAAAGGGGTTCCCAGAGTCGAGCATTCATTATATTTTAGGACCAGTAGGATTCCTTATTAAATTACATTCGTACCAACTCCTTTGATATTGTTTTTTCACCTCATTTAACACGCCAAGTGCATAACGGACTGTTGGCCCTAGTATGGAAAGCTCCATATGACAAAATCTTATCAGTATAAGTCTCGAGCTCAGAGATCTCAGAGAGTTCTTAAGCTAAATCTCAATCTACTTCATGCGTTTTTGGGAAGTCTGCCTCTGATCGTTCTAGTCCGGGAGCCAGTAACAGATATACATGATCAACTTCCTCTCAAACGGTAATTAGTAGAATGCATCAGGTAATAGTAATAAAAAGCCTCGTGAACGTCAGCTGCGACTCTGGTGGGGGGGAGAGCGGCGGCAGCCCCCCAAACACGAAGAAAAAAAAAATCTGCAAATTTGTCAAATTGTAGCTAATCCAATATCTAGACGAAAAAATACAATCAGCTGGCTATAGCATGATGAATTATACGTCAGGTGGTGCCTCAAACATGAAAAAAAAAATTTCAATGACAGCTCTGACAGCGACTCTGATAATGAATCAGAGAGTACCACACTCGCGAGAAAAGGACATTCTCTAATTCTGTGGTTATTCCGTTCATTCTTCCACATCTTGTAGAACAAAATCGTGCGAGAATATATCAGAAACGCACAGTTTTCATGGTTATATTTTATTATCATATGTTGGTACTCCGAACTTTCCACCACGACTTTATCTGTCAATTCATCAATTTGCCTTGAAGAAATCAGTTCTGCCAACCAACATATTTCAATGCAAAAATCACTAAATGATATTTATGGAAATATTTCATTAATTTCAATAAATATGCAATGAATTAGAGAAAATAATGTATAATACTCGTACAGAAGGCTCATTCTACCACTCGTTCATTCCAAAACTCGCCACTTCGTGGCTCGTTTTCGAATTTTGAGCTCGTGGAAGAATATCAATGCCTTCTGCACTTGTATTATAAATAACTATTCTCTAATTCTGTGGTTATTCCGTTCATTCTTCCACATCTTGTAGAACAAAATCGTGCGAGAATATATCAGAAACGCACAGTTTTCATGGTTATATTTTATTATCATATGTTGGTACTCCGAACTTTCCACCACGACTTTATCTGTCAATTCATCAATTTGCCTTGAAGAAATCAGTTCTGCCAACCAACATATTTCAATGCAAAAATCACTAAATGATATTTATGGAAATATTTCATTAATTTCAATAAATATGCAATGAATTAGAGAAAATAATGTATAATACTCGTACAGAAGGCTCATTCTACCACTCGTTCATTCCAAAACTCGCCACTTCGTGGCTCGTTTTCGAATTTTGAGCTCGTGGAAGAATATCAATGCCTTCTGCACTTGTATTATAAATAACTATTCTCTAATTCTGTGGTTATTCCGTTCATTCTTCCACATCTTGTACAACAAAATCGTGCGAGAATATATCAGAAATGCACAGTTTTCATGGTTATATTTTATTATTCTATGTTGGCACTCCGAACTTTCCGCCACGGCTTTATCTGTCAATTCATCAATCTGCCTTGAAGAAATCAGTTCTGCCAACCAAAATTTTTCAATGCAAAAATCACTAAATTATATTTATGGAAATATTTCATCAATTTCAATGAAAATGCAATGAATTAGAGAAAATAATGTATAATACTCGTACAGAAGGCTCATTCTACCACTCGTTCATTCCAAAACTCGCCACTTCGTGGCTCGTTTTTGAATTTTGAACTCGTGGAAGAATATCAATGCCTTCTGCACTTGTATTATAAATAACTATTCTCCACATGTTGCACAATAATATTTAGTTACTTCCACTGTCTGATTCAGTATCAGAGTCGCTGTCAGAGCTGTCATTGAAAATATAATTTTTTTTTTCATGTTTGAGGCACCAGCTGACGTATAATCCAGCATGCTATAAGCCAGCTAATTGTATTTTTTCGTCTAGATATTGGGTTAGTTGCAATTTGACAAATTTTCATTTGGAGGAAATGACTGAATGTATTTTTTTTTCTTCGTGTTTGGGGGGCTGCCGCCGCTCTCCCCCCCCCAACCGAGTCGTAGCTGACGCTCACGAGGCTTTTCATTACTATTATCTGATGCATCTCACCAAGTATCTCTCGAGAGGAAATAATCAACCAAATTTGCACCTGGCTCCCGGACTACTATTCTGCCCTTCTCCAGATAGTCGATGTAGATCACATCTTGTGAAAACCAGAAAACTGACATCAATCACGTTATCATTAGTAGTAGCCTTTTTCGGGGTACCTGGACATTGCTCATCAAAAACCGATGTGCGATCATGTTGAAACTTGTTGAACCAATTTTTTACGGTCGCCATCAAAGGAGAAGAGTCACTGTACATAGCTGCGGGTTTTAATTTCCAAAATCAAGAATCAAATCACCGATCGATATTGTTCTTTTTCCATCTCTCTGAAATTCCCGGATACGCTCACTTCCACACGCGATCAAAACAAAACCAAAAGTCCGATTCAGCTGAAATTTTAACAATAGCCATCTGAGACGATGTACTCCACGATAGTAAATTTGATTTTCGATAATCACACCATTTGGCCGTACTTATCAGACCACCCTCGTAATGGTCATAATGATCAGTAGTGTTGTTAAGGGCACGCTTATCAAAGCAGTAACTTTGGTGGGATGCAAAGTAATATCTTATTTCTACCACGGTTTGGGATACCCGTAGTTTCTGATAAAATACTTGGATTTTTATACTTATACTGAATAATCAAACAACAATAAACAATTCTATCTATCTATCTAATGTGAAATGGAACAAGTTACGAATTAGCGGACTGTTTTTTTTTTGTTGTTGAAGGCATCGACTGCTAACCTAACCATCATCAGACATGTACAACATCCATGACCTAGCCAGGATTCGAACCTGGTACTTTCTAACACCATAGTCGACTTTTTAATCCACTGTACTACCGAGCGTCTTTGGCGGACTGTATTTCTGTGATTATGCATCAGCTTATTGCTGTATGTACAACTTTCCACTGTGAACATAGGGATGAGAAAGAGAGAGAGTGATTGTAACAATCGGCGATATTAGCTGATTTCGAGTCAGGTGCGTGTCACCCCGGGGCTCGGCGCACTAGAGCTTTGAGCCCTTGCTATGAATAGGTGCTTTCCAGCCAACATCAAGAGCTCCTCGGTACAGCTCCGAAGCGCACTTGTAGTGTTCCAGTAAACAAGGCGTCGAGCCCTCGCGTTACCTTCCCCTTTCCCCTGAAGCACCCCCCGCATTTGCGGGGCTTCCAGCCCTGACAGGTGTGAGAGAGAAAGAATACCGTTACTTCGCATAAAGTACGAGACATCTGTAGAACGCTGGTTTGTTTACGTTGAATTTGACAGTTTCGTTTTGGCGCGTTCCACTCATAAAAAGGGCTCGAAGCTCTAGTGCGCCGAGCCCCGGGGTGACACGCACCTGACTGGAAAGCAGCTAGTGGAACGCGCCAAAACGAAACTGTCAAATTGAACGTAAACAAACTAGCGTTCTGCAGCTGTCTCGTACTTTATGCGTGGTAACGGTCTTCTTTCTCTCTCACATCTGTCAGGGCTCGAAGCCCCGCAAATGCGGGGGGTGCTTCAGGGGAAAGGGGAAGGTAACGCGAGGGCTCGATGCCCTGTTTACTTGAACACTAAAAGTGCGCTTCGGTACGCTTTGGAGCTGTACCGAGGAGCTCCTGACGTTGGCTGGAAAGCACCTATTGAGTTGAGGCTACAGAACTACATATTTTTCATTTCTTGTTCCTTATGAGCTGGCCTCAACCATCTATTGAAAATTGGAATTTAATTAAAATGAACAACAAACAAGTGTCATAAAGCTCGTCACACACGCCCGTTCGTTAAGTTTTATTCTTCACCAAATCTACGCTAGCTATCTGATGATCGCAAGCCTCCTCAAAGTGTTTCGATCGAGAGTTGAGAGTTCTGTAGATTGGTATCGAATTCAAACCACCTGAAATGAGTTGCATTTGAATTTGGTTGTTGATAATATCATTCTTGTAGCTTTTTGTAAATTTCACTTATCTCAGTTTTTTTTTCTCTTTCTCTACAGTTGTATTATGGATAATTTTCAGTTAGAGTTTATAGGTTCAATGTACCTCAACTCTGTAATTTTGTTTAATAATAATAATAATTTGATGACATCGGGAGAGGCTTTGAGGAAGTACGAGTCAAATTGCTTCTTGTTCTATTCGGATTTCGGAAAGAGTGAACTGGGTTAATATTAGGTATGTTACGGAGCTTCGATTCCGATAAGTCGGAGTGATTTCAAACGAAGACTTATATCGACTCGCAAATCAGGAAAACAGAGGAGTTCTTGCCCCATGCTAGAACCTTCGGAAGAGTCGAACGTTACAAATAGAAATTAATAAACCAAGCATAATAGTCCAGTAGATAAATAAATTTTTCCTGGAAAAATTCCGAACTTAATGAAACTTACAGGTTGTTCGGGGGTGCTGTGGCATGACTCTGTCAAGTTATCCAACACGAGGACCTTGTGCTAACTTGAGGATGGCCACAGAACCTCAACATTTTCGGACTTTTTTCAGTTTTTTGCTCATAATTTCTGAACTAAGTAGTTTTCAACCAGAACGTTCATTTTCCAAGTTGTAGACCATCAAATTATCTACAATTTTGTATTCACAGACTTTTTATTAAACCCAATATCAATTGATATACAGTCGATCAAAATAATAGTCCGGTGACGAATCAAAAAAAGTGGGGTCTGCTGGAAAAATTTCCGATCTTAATGAAACTTCTGAAGGTTGTATGGGGGTTGCTGTGGGATTATTCTGTCAAGTTATACAACACGAGGACCCTGTGTGTTGATTTACATCCTTTGAAGAAAAAGTAGAGATTTATTTCTGAAAATCTGACCAGAACAAGGCAACTGCACAAATGTACCAAAAGTATCTGAAGCAATTTTCGCCGAAGAAAAACGAAAGTGCACGACTAACTTTCTTCAATTTTTTTTTACGGAAATGTCAGCAGCACAACTTCCCATAAGTGCAGCACAAAATCGAAATACAGATGTGCTGGGATGAGTTTTTTTCTAATTTTTGAGTATTTCTGTGAAACCCAAAAAAATTATGACAGGTGCTGGCCTGGCTTTTAACTGAATTTTGTGATATTTAGTACATGTATTGAAAATTTATTTTATCCATTGAAACCCAATAAACATGTTTTGGGAAATATTTTCAAAGTCGTATGTAACAAAAAAAAATCAATGTTATAAAGTATCACAAAACTAGTACAGTACAATTCAGTACAAAAAAAAAATCGAAAATAACCCTTGTCTTCTTCCACTACGCTCCAAGACCACGAACACGTTAAATATCCAACATGTTTGGTATCCGATTTTACGTTCGAAACCGTCCGTTTCGAGAATAGTTTTACAACTCTTCCGTTGACACGAGTCGATCTCCACACATAACTAACCTCGCTTGAGCTTCACTACCCATGTCAACTAGGATAAATCGTTCATTTCGTGAATATTCGCTCGACTCTTCCGTTGACACGGGTCGTTTTCCAAGTATTCTTGAACCACAGCTGTGATCCACTAGCCATGTCAACCTAGATTTACGATGTTTTGTACTATGTCTGTAATGTAATTTATTTATTTATTTATTTTATTTATTTAATGCATATACAATGTTCTACAGGTTTAAACCCAACTACAGAACAAGGAGCATAAGAAAAATAATGTTACATATTCTAAAAAAAAAGATAACAAAAAATGCTCAGTCAGTCAAAATAATGAGATCTGATATATTATAATTAAAAATATCCAAGTGAGAACTTACAGTATTACAGGCATCACACAAATTATAAAGAGGTGAATACTTCAATGTATTCGTACGAGGTGTCGGCATATAAAATGATAAAATGTATTTCTAACTCTAGAGGATGGTCTTGGAATAGCAAAATTTAGTTTTTCGAGAATGCTAGAATCTTTAATGACTCCGTTTATTAGTTTTATTAGTAATGCGAGGAACAAAGAAAAATCTTATTATTAATTGTATACTGGGTGTCCCAAGTTATCGTATACAGCCAATATCTAGCTTATTTGACAACATAAATATAATATAATAAAAAAATTGCTTTGAATAATATCAAAGTACCTTTCCAATGATATATAAAGAAGGTTCTCACATTTGACAGCCCTGTTGTACCTACCCCTCAGTTTATATTTCTATATGGAATACAACGATAGCACATACTTGGTGTTTTTTATTGATAACAACAAAAACATTATATAGAGACTCGTAAGAACTATTCATGATTATATTTCGGAATTAAATACCTATGCACATATTCATATTAATCAAGTTTATGTTCTTTTAACATTAAATGTTATAAATCATAACATTCAGTCCGATCGATGATACTGAATTGGTCTTTTTTTCGATTTCAGTAGGTAATCGGAAAGGTACAACTCGAAGTATTGAAAAAGAAGTTTCTAAACAGAGTTTCGAGGATGCATCTGTTATTGAAGAAATACAGCACGGACAATGGAGGAGAATTCTCCTTTTGGTGATAGCCATCACAGTTCACAATATTCCAGAAGGATTGGCTGTGGGGGTGGATTTTGCTGCTATTGGAAGTTCTCCTTCTGCAACATTCGAAAATGCGAGGTGAGTTATTATTGTTCATATTTTCATATTCAACGAATTAGGCGAAACTTTTTTTTGCGTAGATTTAGTCTACAATATTAGTTTATTATTTTCCAATACAAACCGTGTGTGCCACTGTGCCATCGTTCGATAATAGTTATTTTCCAAGTGCAGAAAGTGGTACTTTAACGGCAGTTTCATGCTGGAATATTTATTTATAATACAAGTGCAGAAGGCATTGGTATTCTTCCACGAGTTCAAAATTCAAAAACGAGCCACGAAGTGGCGAGTTTTGGAATGAACGAGTGGTAGAATGAGCCTTCTGTACGAGTGTTATACATTATTTTCTCTAATTCATTGCATTTTATTGAAATTAATGAAATATTTTCATAAATATCATTCAGTGATTTTTGCATTGAAAAATGTTGGTTGGCAGAACTGATTTCTTTAAGGCAAATTGATGAATTGACAGATAAAGCCGTGGCGGAAAGTTCGGAGTACCAACATAGAATAATAAAATATAACCATGAAAACTGTGCGTTTCTGATATATTCTCGCACGATTTTGTTCTACAAGATGTGGAAGAATGAACGGAATAACCACAGAATTAGAGAAAGACTATTTCTGCAAGAGTTAGGAACAACATTTTTTTCCTACAATTGCTATGGAAAGTAGCGTTTTCTTCATAGCTTACTCAATTTCAAAACTATGTATTGCTCATACTGTGGGAAATATTATTCCCCACGGCACTTTGCCCACACCTCGCTTGGAAGACCAATGAAATTGGGCTTTTGAGTCGTTTCTATGGAAACGCAATAAATTAGCACATACTGTCAACGAAGGTCATTTTGATTTGAATCAAGTCCATTACTTGAATTATTGAAATTTGTGAAGTTGTAGGAAAAGTATAGTGTGCAACATGTGGAGAAAGTCCTTTTCTCGCTCGTGTGTTTGCGGCACTCGCCTTTCAGGCTCGTGCCACAAACTTCCACACTCGCGAGAAAAGTTGGACTTTCCCCACTTGTTGCACAATATACTATTCTACAAGCGCTTGAAATAAACTGTAACTCAAAAGATTTGATTAATTATTCACATACACATGAATGGCAGACGTAATTCTGCATGTCGTTACCATAGTTATCTCATCCTTGACCTTAATTGGGCGTTCGTTGCATAGAGACATAACAGAATTTGATTTATTTCTTAATACTTGTGAAAAATCCCCTGCTATTTTTTCAGCAGGGGGTTTTCCTGCACTGTGTGTGAATGTTACTCTTTGTGACTTAAAATGCTTGTGGAAAAATAGTTGAAAGTCCATAATTAAAAAAAAATTAATTAAACTCGCTCTGCTTTAGGCTTGTAGCCTAGTAGACGCGAGGATATTCCTAAGAAAATATGTTTAGTCAATATATGTTTTCCACAAGAAAGTTTTGGGATAGTTTTGATATCTTCGATTTTATGGGCTTTTTTTGGCTGCTGAATCCGAATCTGAGGTTTCCCATAAAAATTTTGTGACGGAACATTGAACAAAATGCCTAAAAAAGGTGAAAAATTTTTGGCGGTTTTATCCATATAACCCGGAAAATATCAATTTTTCGTGTATGACCTTCCTATACAGAAACAAAGTTGTATATAAAACTTCCTACAAATCCGATTAACAATTCTGGCTTAAACGTACTTAAATTGACTTATTTTAACTGTCTCTGCAAAACCACTTTTCGGAGTGATTTTGATTTCTTCGATTTTATATGTTTTTGGGGTGCTGAATCTGAATTTGAAGTTTGCCACCAGAATCTCGTGCTTTCTATTTGTAGTGAATTAAAAAATTGCCAAGCGTTAATTTTATCGAAATTGAATAGGCGGTTTCAACTAGTTATTAAGAACATTAAGTACTGCGTCGTCTTCTTACTATAGAGCTTGTTGATAATTTTAAATAATTTAGGGCGTTTTTTGATCAAATCAACAAAACATCCTATGATAAATTGGACAAGGTAATTTTGAGTTAAAAAATACGATTTCATATGAAATTGAAAAGTTGAAAAGAGGAATAACAGAAGAAAATTAATTAATTATAGAAAATTCAGGAACCTGCAATTCATGGAAATAATAAACCATCAGCAGAACCAAACTCATCGGCGAAATTTTTGAACCTTGGGATGTTATTGACACATGCCGAGGTCGAGAATAGAGAGATATTAATTATTTCAATATTCCAGGACCGGATTCATTATTAATCATTTAAAGGGTTCAGGTTGAAAATATCACTTTGTATTTCGTATTTAAAATCATTGTGTATATTTCCAAGAAGGGCATGAAATCAGTTGGACAAAGTTCGAAAAATTTAATTTATAAATAAATAAAGAGTGAAAATATTCTTGAAAATATAGTGAAGGTCTAGTAGATGATCATAATTTGCTATTATATGAAATATTCAAGAGTACCTTTTTTTATGAATGAACGATACTGTATCATCAGCCTTAGTTATCATATCGGGTGCTCTAGCATTCCAAATGAGAAGTTCTATGAAATGCGTGAAGATGGAACGCAAAATAAGTGGAAGTGTGAAAATTGTGAATCGACTTCCGATTTCCATGGTTCAACGTTACATGTACCGGGTTTTTCACCATAATTTTACCCCCCTTTAATTTTGTCACTAGAAGAGGTACAAAAAAATGTTTTCTAAAAAAGTTTCTCGAAATCGACTAATGTTTTTTGAAATGATTTCACAAAACGAAATATATACACAGTGGGCAACATATTGATACCAACTTCATTTTTTCAAATGGAACACTCTGTATATTTTTATATATTTGACTAGCTCTTTTTCCTCTGATTTCAAATATATAACATATGTTTGGCCTATCTCTCTTATTCTGAGTACCACAGAGTTTCAAATTTTAAGAACCACCAGGCCAGCTAAGTAATCAGTTTTCAAGTGATAGGCTGCCATAACTCAAAATGCTTTTTTTTGAGTTATATCGTTGGCAACGATATGACATACGTTTTTCAGTATAAATTGGAATTTGGATGATGATGATGATTGAGTACCACAGAGTTTCAAATTCTAAGAACCACCAGGCAGAAGTAATAAATTTCCAAGTGGAAGGCTGCGATAACTCAAATGCTCTTTTTTGAGTTATCTCGTTGGCTACGATATATAACATACGTTTATCATTGAATAAAACTATTCATCGAATATGCACTACACAGAAGCGGAAAATATATTGAAATATTTAAGCTTTATGTGGAGAACAATAAAAATAAGAAAGCTACAAGGAGAGAATATATGGAGTTGCATCCAAATGATCCAATTCCAATTTATAGTGAAAAACGTATGTCATATCGTTGCCAACGAGATAACTCAAAAAAGGGCATTTTGGGTTATCGCAGCCTTCCACTTGAAAATTGATTACTTTTGCCAGGTGCAGGTTTTTATAATTTGAAACTCTGTGGCACTCAGAATGAGAGAGATAGGCCAAACATATGTTATATATTCGAAATCAGGGGAAAAACAGCTAGTCAAATATAGAAAAATATACAGGGTGTTCCATTTGAAAAAATGAAGTTGCTATCAATATGTTGCTTACTCTGTATATATTTCGTTTTGTGAATTCATTTAAAAAAACACTAGTCAAATTCGTGAAACTTTTGTAGAAAATATTTTTTTGTACCTCTTCTAGTGACAAAGTTAAAGGGGGGGTCAAATTATGGTGAAAAACCCGGTACAAGCTAACTTGAAAGATCAAACAAGTAAATTGAATTCTATTGTTCAGCTTGCAGTCGAAAAGGCATTACCACCACTTGTTTCTGAAATATTCAGCTTGAAAGATTTAGTGGTAAAACAAAATAAACAAATTAATTCGCTTATCGATAAACATGATGGGGATTCCAGCAGACGTGGGTGCTACAAATACACCTTATCGGGTGAGCACTGCTGGGGCTGGCGCCTTGGAACTGCCTCGTAGTGTTTCTTCTCAATTGACCACAGTTGAGAATAAGAAAAAATCTAAGCAAAAAAAAATAACTAGGAGTAAAGATAATGAAAATCAAATAAAATCTACTCTTAAACAGGCCAATTATTGGTTCGTTTAATTCCACTGCTCTTCAAAGTGCTCCAAGAAATTATTATCACATTTCTAGATTCAGCCCCTCTACGTCAGTTGAAGATATAAATAAATTTCTCTAATTCTGTGGTTATTCCGTTCATTCTTCCACATCTTGTAGAACAAAATCGTGCGAGAATATATCAGAAACGCACTGTTTTTATGGTTATATTTTATTATTCTATGTTGGCACTCCGAACTTTCCGCAACGGCTTTATCTGTCAATTCATCAATCTGCCTTAAAGAAATCAGTTCTGCCAACCAACATTTTTCAATGCAAAAATCACTAAATTATATTTATGGAAATATTTCATTAATTTCAATGAAAATGCAATGAATTAGAGAAAATAATGTATAATACTCGTACAGAAGGCTCATTCTACCACTCGTTCATTCCAAAACTCGCCACTTCGTGGCTCGTTTTTGAATTTTGAACTCGTGGAAGAATATCAATGCCTTCTGCACTTGTATTATAAATAACTATTCTCGGTGATATTGCTACAAATTTAACATGCGAAAAACTAAAATCTAAGCAGCCTGACATATATTATTATTATTATTATTTATTATTAGAACTCTTTATTGCAAATTCATATATAACAGAAGTGTGTATAAAAATGTGCAATGGGTGGGCATATCGGTGAGCGATGTCTTCCTGCCAACCCTCTACAAATCAGCATTTCCATTACATGTATGAGTTCACTAAACATAATTTGAAAAAAAAGAAAATCCATATAATGTTTGTGTTACCTGTTAGGGATAAAGGAGGGATGAATTGAAAAGGAAAATGAGGGAAGATATCGACGAAACAACAACCAGGAAGAAAAACACCTCAACCGATGGTCTGTTTTAAGTATCTTTTGAGGCTCATTTTGAATGATCTGAAAGTAGGCTTATGAGATATCTCCACGGGGATGCGGTTCCAAAGTTGAGGAAATCTCACAGAGAAGCAGTTACGAACAGAATTGGTGGAATGAGCGTTTATTCTTAAAGTGGGATTACCAAGTGCTCTCGTATGATGATCCTCGAATGATATACTCATCATTCAAGATATCTTTTCCTTCTGAATACGAAACCAAACTTATAGATCCACAGCTCTGGCGGGAAGAACGATGAATCACAATATCACATAGATGATACTTATATTGGTAAGTCTGAATCTTCAATACAGCAGTACACCATTGAAGAAATTAATTCAATGAGAATTGTACAATTAAATGTACAAAGTCTTCCAAATAAATTGAACAACTTGGAGCCCTTCCTCAGTTCTTCAGATCCCGATTGTATTAGTGTCGTGGAACACTGGTGCACATCGGATCGTTTTGAGTATATGACTTTATCTGGTTATCAGGTCGCTTCATTTTACTCTAGACCTGGTCGAGAACATGGAGGTAGTGCTATCTATGTTAAATCGGGATATAAGGTGCAACGCCTGAATATTGATAAGTACTCTATTGAGATGCATTGTGAATTATGTGCTACAAAAATCAAGACTAAAAAAACTACCTATTGCGTATTGAGTGTTTATCGACCTCCGTCAGGTTATATTCCCCTATTCTTGAAGACATTAGAATATGTTCTTAACTACTGTATTTCCATTTCAGAAATTTTGTTTTTGTGTGGTGATCTGAATATTGATTTCCTTTCAGTTAATGACTCTTGGAGAAACTTTTCACTTTTGGTTTAATAGAGGATTCCTTGGAGCCTACGAGAGTCTTTACAAATAAACACGCAAAAACTTCGTCTAGCAAAGTTGACTATATAGCTACTAATGCTAACAGGATGAGCATTTCGGTGTCTGTTCACGAGCCCTTTATTTGTCACCATAAAGCTCTCATTCTCGACTATCTTTGTAATGACAAACTTGTTGAAAAGAATTTTATAAATTTCAAATTGATATCCCACTCAAATTTGGAGAATCTTTTCTCCATGATTTCAAATACAAACTTTCAAGTATTGTATAATTTCGACACAATAGATACTAGATTTCAAATATTTTTGGATTTATTAACTTCTTCGGTTGAAGCTACTTGTCCCTTGAGATCATTGCCTTCTTCTTCTCGGTGTCGACCGAGGTGGATAGATTCCTCAATACTTCAAGCAAGAGACCATTTGAGGAATCTTCACTGGGTTTTTAAGAACTTGAAATCCCGAGATGCTTTGATAAATTACAAGAAAGCTAAAACAGCATACAATCGGTTACAGAAAATTTCTAAACAAAATTATAATGATAATATTCTTTCTGAATCAACCAATCGCAACAAAATTTTATGGACCCTTGTAAATAAAGAATTAGGTACTAAGAACCGAAGTCGTGTCAATGATATTACGCTTACGATTAATGAACAGACTATTTCAGCTCCCAATGAGGTCGCCAACGCATTTGGGAACTATTTTTCCACAATGGGTGAGCTCTCATTACGAGGTGGATATGGAAATTAAATTTCGAACTCATACACCACCCAAAAATTAGTTAACTCGAATTTTTATTTTTTTTCCTGTTGTTCCCGAAGATCATATCTGTGGTCTCAGGTTTGAAAAATCGTGCCTAATCTGGGCCCGATAATATTTCTTCTAAAGTGTTCAAATACATTTCTCCCCTTATTGCGGAGTATTTTCGGATTTAATTAATTTCTCTGTTTCCTTGGGTAAATTTCCAGTAGTTTTAAAGCAAACAGTGGAAAAACCAGTTCATAAAAGGGGTAGTATTAATGACTTGGAAAATACCTTTATTAAGTCAGCTATCGAAGGTAATAGAGAGGATAGTCTGCCGTCGAATGTATGATTATCTTTCTAGATTTTCCATCCTAAAGTTGTCAGCATGGCTTTAGAGCTGGAAGATCCACCCAGAGTGCCTGCTGTGAATTTCTCGAATTCGTTTTTTCCTCATTAGATGATGGGTATCAGGTTGCCGGAGTATTTTTCGATTTAACTCGAGCATTTGATTGCCTTCAACCAGCGTTTCTTATTGAGAAAATGTATTAAATGGGTTTCCGAGGAGTATTCCTCGATTGGATTCTCAGTTTTCTTTCAAACCGGTCTATGGTGGTTAAGCAGAGTGGCTCCCATTCCCAAAGATATTATCCAAAATTAGGTATCCCCCAGGGTTCAGTCTTGGGGCCACTTCTTTTTCTCTTATTCATCAACGAGCTTCCTCAGAATATTGTGGCTTGCATTATAATTCTCTTTGCTGATGATACCTCCTTGGCAATTAAAGCTCGCAATCTTGAAGAACTGATGAGGATTTGTGAATCTCTTATCAAACGATTTATTGACTGGTGCCGAGGGAACTCTTTGATTGTGAATTTGGATAAAATCAAGATCATCAAATTCCAGATAAGGGACGGTCTTTATTTTACTGTAGACCTTTCGGACTTCAGCCTCAGGTCATCGGAGTGTGTCAGTTTTCTGGGAGTACGTGTGGACAGTAGGTTGAGATGGTCCTTCCACATTGATCACGTATGTAACAAAATAAGTAAATCCTACTTTGCTATTTCTCGCCTCAAGAGTTCACTATCATTAGATTCTCTCGTTGGGGTGTATTTTAGCAGTGTATATAGTCATTTTTGCTATAACGTGGTTCTATGGGGTTCATCCCCAGATGCTGGGCGTGTATTTGTTGCACAGAAGAGAATACTTCGTCTCATTTTCAACCTGAGTCCTCGAGACTCATGTCGCCCTATATTCAGGGAAAATGTTAAATTGTCTAATTTATGTTCACCAAAATTCAAAAAAACTTAAAACATGTACAGATCTTCATAGCTACAATACTAGGCATGGGGATATTTTATGTATTCCCAAGCATAATACTAAAAAGTATTCGTCACATACCTTCACAGGAATTAAATTATATAATCACTTGCATAAACATTTTAAGAGACTTGGTGAAGAACAATTTAAGAAAGAAGTAAAATCAATGTTGATTGACAATTGCTTTTATAATATTTAAGAGTTCTTTACTAATTCTGTCATTTAAGACTTTTTTAATACTCACTTTTACTAGCATAGTTCTCTTCAATTTTTAATGTGTTGTTTTATTTTTTTTCTTGTTGGCTATTCTTATACATTTGTATGATGTCTTAAAGGAGGAATAAATTATTATTATTATCATTATTATTAATTCATTAGTGAAACAAGCAAAAAAAGCTGAAAAATTATGCCCAAAGATAAAAAATGCATTGCTCGAAATATATTTTGTGCTCATTCTCTATGCTGAAAACATGTTAACAACTGAAATTTGAGATATTTATTAATTATTGGGTGTGTTCCATTCCATTGTGAAAATTGTCTGTCTCGATACTTTGTTAATTGGGATGGGGGCTTCTACGAGAGAGTTATCATGAGATAAGCTTCAAAATGACAACAACTTGTGGAATAAAACGGCGCATATTTGACAAGAATCAAATCATTCTAACTATGGTAATTAAAGCCTTGTTTTTCGTGCAAAAATAATGGATTTATTTTTACTACACCTCATAGAAACCATCGACTATGTGATGACATAATATTAAGGGCGATTCTCACCTTTTCCGAGGAGCATCTGAATTTTGTAATTATCTACTCCCCGGATATGTCTAAGCCAAAAGAAGAAAGAGGAGAATCAGATAGTTTCTATAGAATGCTACAAAACACTACCGTAACACTACTGTACTGTAAATAATAATTGTTGGTGATTTTAATGCCGGGATCGAATTGGAGAAAATTGTTGGAGTCAAACGAATTCTTGTTGAAAGAAAATGGAGACTTATTAAACGATTTTTGTAAAAGAAACGAGATGAGAATAAACAACACATATTTTCCCCACAGATATCAACAACATAAGTACACCTTCTTTCTGTAACACTAGAGGGCAAAAATCTACAATTGGATGAACCAATGAAAAGGAGCCACCCCTGGTATTTCTCCTAATATAATAAATGGCGGAATTTACATGAATACGTTCATTAATGTTCTTATGGGGACATATGTTACTGTACAGTGGGTGCTTGAAAAAGGCACCATCTATGAGGATGGACCCCAAGAATTGGAATAGGGAATAAGAGTCGAATGATTCCTCATATTGAAGGGCTTTAAATTTCCCTTGTAGAAATGGCCTAATCGACAGTTCCAGAGTAATTGTTCAGCCATAAAAACCAAATATATGTTTGTTATTCGCTTTGTATTTAATGTACGCAAGGAAACATTTTTTCAAATTAAATATTCAAACTGAGCACAATTCGCTTACATAAGATATACAAACGTAATTGGAACATTTCATAAACATTTTGGAAGACTTGCGGTCGTAAGTGAGTGCTTTCCTGAAGTATTCTTTCCCATCTAGTAGGTGCTGTTTGATAAATTTATGATTTCAGGTATCCCCATAGAAAAGATAAGCAACGTCAGATCTGATCACTGAATGGAAATGTAGCATTTCACATATGCCTACTTATGCGTTTCGTCCCTGGCATACACACCGGACTCATCAGTGTGACTTTGGTATATTTGTGTGTGCCGTGTCACAGACGCTTGGGTAATTTATTATTATCGGGAGCCGCCGGGACTCGAACCCGGCACCTTGTCGCAACTCGGTGAGGGAGTTTACACTCTTTACCTCTAGGACACCGAGCGCTGTGTTTATTGTTGTTAAGTGGGCTTTATGAGAAGCCGCCACAGAAACATTCTACCTGAACTTCTCCGCTAAACATACATCTTATTGGTGTCGCAAAGAATGACCGGGATGATTTTGGGTAAAAAGTCTTGGGCAGCCCTCGCACTTTTTCCATTGGTATAGTACAAATCGATTAATTTCACACGTTCTGCAACTGAGAACACCATTTTCACAGCTGTTGACCTATCCAATCAAATCAAATCTAGATGTAAAGGAAACCTTAAGGTACCTCAAAGAAAGAAGGCAACAATGTATTTCGTCGGTGAATGTTGATACGGGAAATTGTGATGTACGAAGTCTTTCAGAATGTACGTCACATATTCTCAATGCTTCTTCTTCTTCCTTATTTTTAAGATCATGTCTTGTTATCTTCTCTTCATCCAACCTCTTGCGATATGGACGTCCAACTTTCATGTCATCCCTTTGGTGGTCGGCCGCTTTGAAATTGGCTTTCTTTGCCTACTTTGCCCATCGATCGTTGCTCATTCTTTCCACGTGGTCTCTCCAGTTCCGCCATCTTGAAGGTACAAACCGAACAATATCCTGAGCTTCCGGTTCTTCCCTTATACCTTGCTTTTTATTTGGTCCCACAACGTCTTATTTGGTCCAACAAACATATATTTTTTTTCGCCTAAACCATTGCTCTAAAATATTGACTAGGCCATTTGTACAAAGGAATTTGGAACCCTTTAATATGAGGTATCAGTCGACCCCTGTTCCCTATTCAATTCTTGGGGTTGTAGCTCCTCATAGGGGGTTGTGTTTTCAAGCATCTACTGTACAGTAACATGTGAGAAATGTAAGGGGTCGATTCTTTCCATTGGAACACTCTGTATAATAACAAAGATCTATCACACCGAATGAAAGAGTTCTAACTTATGCTATTACCGAAACAGATGGCTGAAAATTTTTTTTCGAAGAAACTGTTGAGTTTATACACATGTTATGGCATATTGCTGAATCTGTATATACTTTGTGTGCCATTTGAAATAAGAAAGTAGTAGTATGTTTCTGTTATAACCGGAAGTTGTAAAGGTCTGAAAATATTTTAGGGAGAAAGATAATTGTCTCAAACCCCAATATGAAAATTTTCAGTTCAAAATTATGATTTATTTTCAATAAACGTCTAATAGGTCATAGAGTTGATTCATCCCTCTTCTTTTTTTTTTATTTGAGGGAAATCCACCTTATGGACACCTAACAAATCTCGGCAAGTGTAAAAACACTGTCGGCACCTGCTGGGTAGTGTGAGGCTCTCCTGGGGGGCATACTCACTAAAAACCTCCATTACACCTCCGCCGAACCCGTAGAGAAAGGTTCCAAGGACGCCAATCTTCCTCTCACGCGTTCAGCTTCAGTGCGGCCGCGTCACCAAAGGTTTGGTATTCTACGGCGGAATGTCATTCAACAGGTAGTCTAAAAAAGCGTAAGGCAACTACCCATAAATGAGCTGCCTCGTTCTGTGGTTTTCCCCATAGCTCTGATTGCGGAACCCAAGCCTGAGGTAGTTCCTCGCAGAGACTTGGTCGGCAAGCCTCCTCCCCTAGAACTTAATCACAGGGAAGGAGACGCCTCTTGACCCTGGTCTCGACCCAAGAGTCTTGCGACCTTTGTGAACTTGCACAGCTTAAGTAAAACCTCACAGCATAGGATCAGCGTTAGTTTGTGCAGGGAAATTATAAGGATGGGGGGTTTTTTAAAGGGTGTTTAGTAGTTCTGACTGTGAGCAGTGGGGTTGAGCAGAGTACTAACATACTTTTTGGTTATCCTCGTTTCCTGAGATTCAAGGTCATTAAAGTCATAGTTACTCCTCGAATAGTGTACCAAGAATTACACTTGAGGACCTAAACTGGCGCTCGCGACAACATAAGTAGCCCCTATTCTACCACGTACTCACAGCCAAAAGTTGCATCTTCTTGCTTTCTTCTCGGCCCTTGTGTCTCGTTCTGCTAGACCTGTCAATTATTTCCACCTAACTTTATGGCCTCTGTCTGGTCGGTTCTGCGCCTCTATCTCTTCTTTAGTGGACACCTTCTCTTCTCGTGTTGCTCGTTCTGCTTAAACCTGTCGCTTGGAAGGGTAGAGATTATAGGATGTTCTTAGGAGTAGGCAAGGTATTGGCAGGAATGCACTGTTTGGGAACATGAAGTATGGGGAAGCTACCAGGCTGGGATTAGCCACGCCACATACATTTTCTGGTCAGTCTTAGTTTCACTGTCTACCTTACAGCAGGCAGTAACTACAAGCCCTTCCATCACGACAGGGTGCTGACCTCGGAAGAGGTGTTGAATCATTCTGTATTGAAATAAAGTTACATCATGCAAAAGAGGACATGGAGATTTCAGAGTGGATGATTTTGGAGCGAAACAATGGAATGCAATACAGAAATATTGATTATCGAATTTATTTCAGGGAATTAATGAAATTTTCATTCGTGAATTTCTTTATTTCGTTGGAGCATAACCATATTTGGCATGTAAAGTCGTTATACCGATATTATTGGCCACGAAAGAAACAGCGACTCGCGAAGTCATACAGGGGTTGATTTTTCATCCCCTATATTTCAAAATTTTCTAACTATGTAATTGTTTTTCGGAGCATAAGCTTATTTGGCATGTGAAATTGTTATTCCGATGTCATAAACCACTGAAAAAATCAGCTACTCGCAAAGGAATACAGAGGTTGATTTTTCATCCTCTATATTTCAGAATTTTATAACTCTGAAATTGTTTTCCGGCGCATAAACTGGCGTGAACTTGACAGCCACTCTTCAGCAGCCGAATTCATTCCAGGAGCCAAACGACCAGTGGCGTCGGTAGAAATTAAAACTAACGAAACGATCTGTTTTTGGGGTGCAACGCAAGAATTTGATTCTTGAGTACACTTGAACGACTTCAATCAAGTATTTATGACAATTCAATGCACAAATCTTATTATAGATGAATATGAATTATGCTGATAATTGAAACGACGAGGTACATACCAGTATTTTCACGAATGAAACATTAAAAAATGTTTAGCCGAGGTTATATTTGGCATACTTACTCTTCAATAGCTACAGAATAACATATCCGAAGCACATTGATTTGCAGGCTGTCTAAGGGGTAGTTTCCTAAGTTTTAATTTCTATCAGCGCCACTGGTCATTTGGCTGTTGAAAAGTGGCTGCCAAGTTCAGGCCGGTGGAGCATAACCATATTTGTCATTTGACATCGTTATTACGATGTGAACATCCACTGAAAAACTCAACGGCTCACAAAGGAATACATCCTCTATATTTCAAATTTTTATAACTTGAACCGTTTTCCTGAGCATGACCATATTTGGCATGCGGAATCGTTATTCCGATGTGATAAACCCCTGAAAAAATCAGCGACTCGCAAAGTTATACAGGTTTGATTTTGTATCCCCTATATTTCAAAATTTTTTTACACGTTATACGAACCATTGAATGGATACATAGTCTATTTCGAGATTCAAGCATTCGTTTCTACGCCACCTTGAGGTTGAATGCATGGTAGTTTTTTTTTTATTTGGTGACTAATAGGAATGTTGCGTCATATTATAAAATCAAATGAATTCAGGTTTTCCACATTAAATAGCATCTTCATTATCTTATTTCTCGAACTCAATTTAATAAAATTTATTTAAATTGTGTTAATTCTTATCGACTAGCACGTGACTGCGAACGTCAATCAGGGCAATTTGACGTCATAGCACTGAAACGTTTAGAACATAGACAAACTAATATTATCTAGAACTAGTTTATCTATGGTTTAGAACGTCAGATGATATAATCAAACCGACTTGACTGTCAATATCAGCTGATATTAGTTCAGTTTGACAGACCGTTAGCACGTGGTGCTCATAGATAAACTATGTAGTTAGTTTGTCTATGGTGGTGACTCTTTAATGCAGTGATGTCACCATAATACCGTGGCATAATGGGGAGTTTCAGCGGGAATTTTGAAAACTTTTTTATTTACGTATTTTTTATTGGTACTTTCTATATTTTTCCATGAAAATATTTTTTTTTTGTGTTTATATAGGGCTTATCTACAAATTAAAAGCAATTTCAAAATATAGGCACCATCCCTATTGGGCATATTCAGGAAGTTAGAGAACTATTATGTATTAGGGTTCATTATTTTCCATTTCGGCAATTGCCGGGTACTCTTAAGAGGGGTTTATACCACGTGGCTTTTTCGTGATCATATAAAGTTGAACCGCTCCCATCTTCTCAGCGTGTTCGAAAATCCACAACATTTCTATGATGAGTGAAGCAATATCAAACGTTCCTTTGATTTACCGTCCTTTTCAACCACATGTAAGAATTCAAAATACTTTTTTACGTCTTTATTTTTAATTTTAAAAGAATCACATTTTTAGCCTTTGCCAAAACTTTTTGTATATTTTTAAGTGAAAATTCATAAAAAATAAATGTTTGTTCGGAAAGTTATATCATACATATATTATCCTTCATTCCAAAAGAATTAATAAATAAGGACATTCCGCAATGACGAACTCTTACAAACGAATAATAGTGAAAACCTAATATTGACCAATGTTGGTTCCACTTCTCTCACAGAATAATTCAAAATAATATAAAATTCATATTATGCCAAAGGCTTTCTAGCCGTGGTCATTGGATTTCTTCGAACTCTCGAGTGTCGATTTGAAATGTACAGACTGGACGAAATATATAGATTTCTCAAGTTAAATAACTGAGATTGAAATATAATTAAAAAGTGGGATATAACCGTGGTTTCCTGGACAATATTTGTAGAGCTGAATTTTGAGAGATCTGTGAGTTATACAGGGTGTCCCGGGAAGAATGCGACAAACGAATACCATGAATTAAAGTCATCAAGGAGGAGCCGTATCAAGAGGTTTCAATCGCCTGAGTGCCTTCGTTTGGGATATACAGGGTGATGTTCATCTTATGAGTGAAATTTCACTATTGAATAACTCTTTAACTAATCGACCGAATAATTTCAAATTTTGATGTTTTGTCACCCTTTCCTATCGCTTTCCTTCAATATTTCTGAATTCGAGTAAATCAGATCCGGACTAGAAAAATTTCAGACATTTCCTATTTTCGTGAATATTGGATCACCCTGTACGTGAACATCATGATTTTTTCCCATTTTCGAAACCACAAAGAATCAATTCATTATAAAAATTATAAATCTCTGCTCGGCACGGTCATACAGGGTGATCAATAAACATTCCATTATGAGTGAAATTTTTTTATTTCAATAACTCTTCAAGAAATCCACCGAATAATTTCAATTTTTGAAGTTTTGTCTCCCTTTACTATCGCCGTTCTTCAATATTTCTGAAACCGAGTAAATCAGATCCGGACTAGGAAAATTTAAGACCCTGTATAAGACATTTTCGTAGGCACATCACCAAATGGATATACAGAATTTCAGTGTTGATTCTACTAATGATGTATAGAAAGAGGATTTATCAGACATAATTGAAAATAATCGCAAAAATGTGTATAACATTTAATTGTCTACAACATTGAAAATGAACGTTCTGGTCGAAAACTACTTAGTTTAGAAGTTATGAGCAAAAAACTGAAAAATGTCCGAAAACGTTGAGGTTCTTCGGCCCTCCTCAAGTAAGCACAGGGTCGTCGTGTTGGATAACTTGACAGAGTCATGTCACGGCACCCCCGAACAACCTGTAGAAGTTTCATTAAGTTCGGAATTTTTTCCAGGTAAAATGTATTTATCTACTGAAATGGGAAAATTTTAAAAATTAATTTTTGTAGATTTTCGTAGTGTTTGCTTTGTACTCGATCATCTCGTCATTATTTATTATTTCGATCATCTCGAAAGTGGTACATTCTACGAAAAATATTCAGGGACTTTTTTGTTAATGAACTCTGTTGATTTCATAAATGAAATAATTTTTTCGAAAAAAGACAGTGGTGTGGATTTTCAATAGGAAAAGTATCATCTACTGAATAACTTTGGCAGGTGATTCTTACCTAATTAAAAACATTACATTATCTAGACTACAATACCTAAAAATTAAAACAATGAATGTAATAATACTAGAGTTATAAGTGAATAACGTTTTTCAAACTTTAACAACTTATATCTCGGAAACGAAGCTTGTTAGGATATGTCTATGTGAATTACGAAAAGAACTGTTCTATCCGACGCCAAAGTTATTGAATTAAAATCTGAACCACCCTGTATATTATGAACGAAAAATCATCTAAATCATTATGAGGAATATCTGTTATAAGCGCTGATCTATTCGGCCCTCACCGAGAGAAAAAATCTCAAAAAGAAAAAAACAAATGAAATCATTTGGCTATGAAGATGTTGAGCCAACTGGAAATTCCTACAAAATACTAATATCACCCTACCTATGGAAACTGCATTACAAGCGCAAATTTTATTGGCGTCGTGTAATTCCTTCTTAACATTTACCCCAAGAAACAAAATAATTCATTTGAATATGAATACGAGGAAAAGTCAACTTGAAATTCATTGAGCTTAGAAGAGCTTATACTAGACGGCTATGATCTCTGTAGGCTTTGTTACTGTGACCCATAAAAACAACACACACACAACAATGGTGATGTTTTATCCAAAAACAAATGATCGCACGAAATTCCCGCTGAATCTGAAAATTACAGATATTATGACGAAATAATGGAGCGATCGGATCGAATAACGCGAAAAAAAATTTCACAATTTCTACTTCCTTCATACATAATCATGCAATTTCCACAATGATACTGATAACACAAAAAATGTTCAACGCTAAGTTCTAGTTCTTTTAATTTATTTTTATTCGTAATGATTCTAGGTTCGAATTCCGTTGCTGGATATTCATTGAATACGATTGAAATATTCCTTTTACAAATAATCAAAATACAGCATGTATAAAAACAAATTTATTACTCTTCCCAACAAAATGAAATATAATAGAGAAAAAGCAACAAATTAACAATGGAAAAAATTGTATTACATTTGAAATTACAAATTCATTAGAGACCATTGTACTACAGAGGAATATAGTTATCTCCAAAAGAATAAATTATTTACGTACCGAAGACACAGTTGTAACAGTTCATTTAAAACAATGTTGAAATCTTTCGGCGCAATTAGATACTCAGTCGGTTGGATTCTTCTGTGCTGTTTTATTTTTCTGCTCTTGAATGATTTGTCCAATATCACCTATAAGATATACAGAAAAAAAGATAACAATCAGTAATTAATAAATTTTACAGTGGATTTTTTCGAATTTAAAATACTACCTTGTCCTGAAAATTAAATCCTTGAACTACCTCTAGTATCTCACTAATATCGATATAGCTCCATTCATTTGCATTTTTATCAGCGAATAATAACCTACTACCAATTGTTCATGAACTACTGCAGCTTATATTTTGATTTTAATCAAGACCATTGCCCATATTCTAAAACTGAATCAAATGCAATTAATATTCATCTTTTATAAATAGGTTGTATTCAAAATGAGCGTTTTTATTTCGGAAATAATTATATATTTCTCTCAAAAGTAAAAAGATTGTTCCTATACTCACAGGTGTTCTATGTTCATAGGTTAACGATAGCAAAAATTACCTAGTCCTCTTTCGGAATCCATAAAATTCATAAAAACCAATTTTCGCATTCCAAGAGTACTCAATAGAGTATTTTCAACTTGTTCCGAAAAAAATTAAAATTCAGATAAAGATGTCATTTCAAAAATATCTACTTCTCAAAACAATTATGCAAAGATATCAAGCTGATTTTCAATTGTATAGAATTGCAAAGAATCTTGAAATTTTTACGCCCTGTAGTTGGGTAATGAAGCGTTTGCAGACTTATGGAAAAATAATCTTATTTTACCTTGAAAATACGCCCCTGAACACTTGATACTGAAGTTTGAATCTCCCGTATAATTCAGATTATAGGTGATTTCAATTGTTCAAAAATCAACTTTTATTACTCAAATTATTTGAAACGAAATCCGAATTGAGAATATATTAAAATATATTTCAGACCTTAAATCCGAGCTGATAATAGGCAAGATGTATACTTAGTAACCGTGCAGGAATTTTTTAGCTGTTAACCTGGTGGTCGGTTGGTTGGTCACCTGTCATAACATTTTTTTGACGCTCGGACCGATTGAGGTCTGAGGAGAATGATATTAAGTTTCTCTGCTTGAAGCTTATACAGGGTGGCCACTTTTTCAATGGGATTGTATTGGTAACTTTTAAACCATAAGAGTTAGAAGGTCGGTCAAATGGAGAAAAAGTTGCATGCATAGAAGCATTGTCAAGCAGTTCAAACAAATCGAGATTATCAGGGCCGGCTTTCGAGATATCATAAGAAAAGTAAATTATGTCATTTTGATTTTTCTTTTTTTCCCACTTTATTTCAAATATTATCAAAAAATGTTACAGGAACTTTTTATTCGACAGTAAATTATCCTCAATTTGACGTAATCAGATTTCGTATCCAACGTTTCGTACTCTCTGGGCCACCCTCAACCTCATTTTTTTCAATACGGACCTGCATATTTTATGACATTTTTCGAAATAACTTTTAACGCTGAATTCAACGATGTATCATACAATGTCATTCAAAGTAGATTTTCAGTTGATTTTGACCCTTATCCAATTTTCTTCGTGTCGGTTCTGTATTACCTTCATTTAGTTTAATTAACAATATGCAATATGCAATAAATTTCGATAAGAAAATCAACTTACCCATCTTGAACTAAATGGAACATATTAGAATCAAAGCAAGAAACCAGTATACTGGTTTCTTGGTTCTACTTTTATAATAATCATTTGAATATTTCAATTCATAATAATTAAACGAAAGTATCATTTAATGAAAGAAAAATCAAATGATTATTCGAAAGTAAATGAAAATTAATGAAGTAAGTGTTCGAAAAGTCCACCATTTTGTAAAATGCATTTTACGGTTCTGGAACCCATACTTCTTATTCATTTGCTTGTTTGGTCTCCTTGAATACCTTCCAAAACATTCTCAATTTTCTCGCGAGGTATCACTATTGTTGTATTTGTCATTTGAATCGTTGAAACAAATTACAAATTCGAACTTTATTATTATTACGATATAATTTTTGCAAGGCTTGGTATTAAAATTTAAAATCATTGTATTCGCGTCTCTTGACTATTTTATTACCAGCAGTTTTTGAAAAATTCCATTCACTGGCCACAGTTCTCGATTTTTTTTCTGGGTTCGATTGAATTTGGGTCAGAACATTGATATCGTTAATAGACTTGTTTTTTCTTACATAAACACCATTAAATTTGGATGAGGGTCAAAATCACCTGAAAATCAACTTTGAATGACATTGTATGATATATCGTTGAATTCAGCGTTAAAAGTTATTTCGAAAAATGTCATAAAATATGCAGGTCCGTATTGAAAAAAATGAGGTTGAGGGTGGCCCAGAGAGTACGAAACGTTGGATACGAAATCTGATTACGTCAAATTGAGGATAATTCACTGTCGAATAAAAAGTTCCTGTAACATTTTTTGATAATATTTGAAATAAAGTGGGAAAAAAAGAAAAATCAAAATGACATAATTTACTTTTCTTATGATATCTCGAAATCCGGACCTGATAATCTCGATTTGTTTAAACTGCTTGATAATGCTTCTATGCATGCAACTTTTTCTCCATTTGACCGACCTTCTAACTCTTATGATTTAAAAGTTACCAATACAATCCCATTGAAAAAGTGGCCACCCTGTATACCTATGGGTTTTTTACACGCTTATTCTAGAGAACATGGTGCTATCGTTTTGAACAAATGTTAGTCATTTTCGGATGTTGAGTCAAAAGTTATTTCTAACGACTAGTCCAAATTCAAATAAGATGAAATATTTTGTCGTTATTATATTGTTTTCGTTACTTGAGTGCTCACCAAAATCAATTCCACTCATATTTCCATATATTATTGATATATTTCAAAACGCTTACACAAAAAAAAATAATAAAACCACCTTAATGAACATTACTTCACCGCTATAAAACAAGTAGGAACCTAACCCACCAAAACAATATGGTAATGCTATGACAACATTTTCGGCATCAGAAATTGGATACATTTCGAAACGGCATATTAACAAATTGTTTAGTATTTTTCAAATCGTGTATTTCGCTTTTATATCACGTTACCAGAGCAAATTTCAAAATTTCCTTCTTGTAATAATAATGGCCTTTGTTAGCTACAATTAACATAAGAAGGAAAAATAAAATTCATATCGCAGAAAATCAATCACAAGAAGGAGTTCAGGTGGGTTATTCACCCCCTGTTTCAACATTCAAATCCCCTTATATTCAAGTTTATTGAGATTTAAAAATCAGAATGAAATGTGTCTAATATAATCCATTGCAATTTGACCGTTTCAGTCATAACATATTGTTTTTCCTGAAGACTCATTCATGATTATCATGCAAATGCTTGGAAATTGACTGGTAATATAATTTTCATAGTACCTACTATGGAGAAATTTGATCAGCAAAATTTTATATTTGTGGTATTATTATGATTGAATATTCTTGAACCTTGAACAAAGAAAATGAGGAAACAGATATTCAATGCATTTTTATGACTAGGGCATATTTTCCTTGCACCTAAAGTATATCACTCGAAATAATCGTAATGAGTAAACCAATTCTTTCGAAATATGTATTATATGAAATGGAAAGATTTCAATTTCATAAAAATAGTATCATATACAAGGTGCGGCACGGTGGGCGGACGTTTTTCAGATGGGCATAACTTTCCCCCACTGAGGACGAGAGAAGTGGGGAAGGTGCCGTTAGACTCGTGTGTTCCTAGCATTTATTTACCAGTTGTCGTCATGGAGCCTTGGACGGTGGAGCATCGTGTTTTCGCCTATGATAGTTTCGTCCGAAATAATGAGTCAGTCACGGTCGTGCAGCGTGAGTTTCGTCGCCATTTCCACATTCATCAGAATAGAGCTATTCCCTCTCGAAACACCATCCTTCGTTGGGTTGAATCACTTCGCAGACGTGGTGAACTGATCAACAGAAGACCAAGAGGACCTGTGCGAACAGTTCGAACGCCTGAAAATGTTGAACGCGTTCGACAAGCCATTCTTCGCAGTCCGTCGAGATCTGCTCGGAAACATGCTGCTGCACTTCGCCTCAGTGATCGTTCGGTGAGGCGACCGCCCACACAGCCAGAGCATAAATGGACGTTATTCGCCCTCTCTTCCCTGGTCGCCTTATTTCCAGGTTTGGCGATGTTCATTGGCCTCCCCGGTCCCCAGATTTATCCATATGCGATTTTTTCTTATGGGGACACCTCAAGGCTAGAGTATACGAGACCAAGCCCCGAACTCTGGACGAATTGAAAAGGGCTATTCGCGTGGAAGTTGCCCAAGTTGAGAGAGAGTCTACGCGAACTTCCAAGAGCGCCTCCAGCACTGCATCACCGATTTCGGCCACCACATGCCTGATGTGATTTTCCACACTTGACTGTCTCAAATGCTATTTCCTTGAGAATCTGATTCCGTCAATAAATGTGTTTTTGAGTAAAAATTAACGCTTTTATTATTTTTTTAAAACCATCCATCCTCCGTGCCGCACCCTGTATTATGTAACTAGAACGTTGAGGACATTTGATATTTTCCATAATGACAATGTCATTACTTCGGAAATAAAGTGTGTTATTATCCCGACTTTTGCCTATATGAGTAGGCCGTCAGCTTCTCACTCCTCGCTTAGAGGAACATTCACCCAATCCCAAATATTTAAAATATCAGAAGGGTAGAGCTCGGCCGTGTCCGGACCTTGAGGTCCCCCTGGTTCTCGTCGAACTTCTGGTCCTCTTACACGCGATCTCGCCGATCCTTGGACCTGTCCGTCGCCTCTTAGAAATTTTCTCACAGTCCTTGCAATACCTAAAAGAACATCTTTTTGCATTATATTACAAATATACTCACCAAGTCCTAATTGCTTGATATTTCTCTTGAGATTTGTGGGTACTATTCCAGTTGTTGAGATGAAAATGGGAATAGTTCTCGTTGATATTTCCAAGAACAATGGAGCAAAATTTCCCTTTTCACCTTTTCATCATTTTTTTCTTTAAGCTTTATCTGAAATTCGAGGTCCCTATATTTTGAAATTTTTTCGACCTCCTTTTGGCGCATGTTGTTGTTATTTGGTATTGCTGTCTTTTGATTTTTATCGACTAGTAGCATATCTGGTTTGTTGTGAGGGACTGTTTTATCAGTCAAAACTGTTCGATCCCAGTACAGTTTATAGCGTTCGTTTTCCAGGATGGTCTCCGGTTGGTACTTGTAGTATGACACTTTTTCAGAATGAATTAGTTCTAACATGGTTGCCAATTCTTGGTGTAGTATTTTTCCTACTGCATCGTGTCTCTTTTTATATTCATTTCCTGCAAACATTGGACATCCTCCCGTGATATGTTGGATTGTCTCATTCGTTGGACACCCATATCGGCATCAATCGTCAGTAATAGTTCGATCCTTAATGATATGCTCGCAGTAACGTTGAGATCACTTGATCTTGGATGGCTAAAAAAAAAACCTTCCGTTTCTGGATACATCGCACCTGATGTGAGCCAATAGTTCGACGCTTCAATGTCGACATGATCCTGGTTCACCTCGTTGAAATGTCTTCCATGCAGGGGCTTCTCTCTTCATCTTTACAGTTTTTCTTGGTTTGTCTGGTGGTTGTATGAAATTTGCTCCTTGTGAAGTTGTGAAGGTGTTGATTCCTCTGCTTCACACAGTATTTTGTAGATGTCTGATCTACTTTCTCGATCACTGATCTCTATTATTTTTATTTACCGATCGAAAGCAATAATTTGGAGGAGCAGCGCAGCGACGTTTCCAATTCTTGTCTGAGATCGATAGTCCTTAACTTCGAGATACTTATAGCGTTCATTGCATGATAGATACCACTTTTGACTTAAACTACAGAATAATTATCCAAAAAATTAAAATAGTCATTCGAGTCTTTAATGTCAATGCTTTGTTGGAGTATAATAGAAGTCGTTGTCTTGGTGATGAGAGTTTATTGATTGTAGATTGTCAAGGCGACAATAATTAACTGAATTCACCTATAATATAATTCAAAAATGAGCGATATCGAATCTTCTGAAGAAAAATAAATTCAAAGTGCTTGGGAAATCGGCTGTTCTGTAGTTATTCCCCAGAATTCTAAACTTCGTTACGAGGGTATAGTATATCCAAAGTCACATGAAGTTGTCCATAAAAACGCTTGACCAGATGTCCTTTTGAAGTGGATACCGCGATCCGCTAAATACCGGGGTTTATTCGAAAGTATTGTTAGGCAATAAATTCACTGGCCCCAAAAGGAATTTCTGGAAACTTGGACAACCCTTGTATAATCGAAATATTACGGCTTACTCCAAGTGACTTTCGATATACTGTACAGGGTGGGCAAATTTCGATGTTTTAGCACTAAAACTCTTAAACCAGAGGAGATAAAATCTGACCCTATTCTCGGTCTCTTTTTCTGTAAAACTATCAAGGGTAGTATTCATTTTTGACCACCTTCTTTTGTTTTCGAGTTATAAGCGAAAATTGGAAAAATGGCGATATCTAAAAACATTTACATCTCCGCTAATACTGCTGATAGAGTTCTGAAATTAAAACATTATACAGGCACTTTTTCATGTAGAATCCAGTGGCGTGCATATCTTCTCAAAAGGGTCTTTAAATACGAATCTATGACCCAAAGTTATGTTTTTTTTTAATGGGAACACTAGATTTCTGTGCCATTTTTTGAAAGCTTACTTTTTCCTAATTTCAAAAATATATATCATTATAACTTACCGTTCGCTGAACTTATTCATTTACTGTTCTGTATATCTTAGCAACCAGAAAAATAATCTAGCAATAAACGCGGTACTTGACTAATGTCGTTCTATCGTCCAAAAATAATATTCTCGAAGTTGAAATATCGTATGGTTCGAAAAAATTTAGCAGTATTCATGAATTATTGAATTCATTTTGAATATTTATTTATTTACTAGCATGGAGTATTATATATTTCTATGAAGTACCTATATCTAATCGGTATTGTATTTAGTCATTCCAAATAAACCAAATTTCTCACTTTACTTTTACGGATCCAATATACAGGGTCTTTCATTGGTGAATGTACATAGGTTAACCTGAGCTACCCTAGACGAGTCCAAAAAATCTATACAGGGTGAGTCTTTGACTTGTACATATATTTTAACCGAAGATTCTTGAGGTCAAAAGAAACACTTTTTTCATTTACCATTTTTTCCGATTCGGCCCTGTTAAAAAGATATAGCCATTTTAAATTTTAATAATGAGCTAATTCACCCCTGGTACCCGGAACACTGAAGTTTTCGCAAGTATAAGATATACAATTTGAACCTTGGAAATAAGATACTAGATTGGAAAAACCATCATAAACTCACTTTTAACATTCCATTTGTTGAACAAAGTAGTATTTATAATACAATAAATGAGTTATCCCAATTTCATTGACGATAAAGATTAAATGTTTTTCTGTTGATTATCCATTTCATTTTCGATAATCACAACGAATTGAGCTCGCTACCACCCATATTAGCTTAGCTCTGATATTCATAATTTATATCCATTCATTTATTATATCGCATTTATAATATATCGTTGTTTATTTCATTCCGTACAATTTAACCTCACATTCTCAAATAAATAATATTCATCTGAGTTCTAACACAGACTAACTACTCTAACTAGTAATCTGTGCTAGTAGTCTGTGGTTTTAAGTTTGAACCTCAAATTTCGAGTGTTGCAAATTTAAACACAGCAGTTCGAATAATCTATGTTCTAACCTAAAATATTCATTTACACTGTTGTTGTTATTATGATTTTGATATTATGCTATCATGAAATGAAAATCATCGAAGATTTGAAGAATCCCAACAGAATATTGAAGTTCCATACATATTTCCGAGAAATATAAAAACAATTTCCAAAATAATTGTGTGGATACAAAATAAATAAGTGTGCATTCTGATAGAAAGTAATTCCTTTATGAAATGAAACATTTGATTTGTTCCAACTATCTCATAAAAATAATGATCTGCTTCAATATTTTTGGAGCCATCAGTGTGAAAATATGGAAATGAAGTTTTATGGCTCTGTAATCAATGGAAAATGTTAGATTCCATTTGTAATCAAATTTGTTCTATAATATGTACCTACATTATAGCCAACTCTACTACTTGATTCTTCTTGATTTTGCCATTGAAAATAAATTCAATAATATCCACAGTTGAATATCCTGTTTCTTTCAACTCACCTATTTGTTTTCATATTAAAACAATTATGGCACTCTTGGAAGTATGTCAATCATATGCTCTAGGATGAATTCATGGAACAGCAAAAGAATAAAAGTATTTAATCTCAATCACATGAAAATTTGTCCAGTATGTACTTAGTGGTATGTTTCGATCTGAGTTTGAATGACCCTCGAAGAATACAGTATTGTTCGATAGCAGCAGTCTTTAGTGGGATATTGACTGTTGTCATTATAATAGGACTATTTTGTGAAAACTTTTTTGAACATTGGCTTGATGGATGATTTGGACTTTTCAAAATAGAATGTTGATTTTAATGAAGTATCTTCTTATTATAAGAGCTGTGTCAAAGCTCAGTAATTTGTAATCAAATAGAAGAGTTGAGGGGAGCTTATTCAAATAACTTCATTTTCAAACTAAGTTGGCTAGTACTTCAATTCTAAAATCTGAGACATGACATCATAGTAAATATTCATTTCTGTGGTTTTTTTTCCACAACAGAACAGAGTTGCATTTAGCCAAAGTACCCAATTTTTCGAATTTCACAGATAATTTTTTTTTTTAAGATCAAGTTACTCGAAAACGGCGCTTTGTAGGAGAAAATATGAAGAATACTTTTATTTTCCAAATTAGCCAAATATTGTTCAATGAACGTTCAAATTACTTTTAAGAGTTGGGTTCTTCGAATTTCTGGTATTTTTATGTGATGTAATGTTCATAATGAAGAAACTGAAAGATGTGTAGGGAATCTTGTGTTCGGAGAAGATGTATCACATCAAGGAAAAGCTATATTCCAAAAATCATTTCCTTCAATAGAACCATTTACGAGATATAGCTGAAAATCACTTTTTTTTATCGATTTTCAACAGCCTGTATCTTTGTAACCGGGCCGAATCGGAAAAAACTATAAAGGAAAAAAGTGTTTCTTTTGACCTCAGGAATCTTCGGTTGAAATATATGTACAAGTCAAAGACTCACCCTGTATATGATAGGTCTAATCATCCCCAATATTTTCAATTCTTTATAACTTTTGAACCACCCAGTAAATTTGAATGATATTTGGAAAGTAAAATTCACTTCATTAGGTTCATCGATTAATCTGTAAATTAATTAAAAAATTGAATCCCTATTAGAAAAATATGGAACTTTTCACAAGCTGAGATTCAACACCCTATATATATAGTGAAATAGTGGGATTAGATGGAAATATTCGGACAAAGCAACAAATTTTCAATTGGGATTACTAGATTTTAATGTGCCGCAGGTAATTCAACTCATCGAAAATTTCGGCCAAAAATTTAGTTCAATAGTGGAATTTCACTCAGATTAATAAACATAGATAGAGGAAGCATATGTCTTTTTCAGTAAGCAAATTATGTCCCCAACATAAACTATCAAATATGACATAAAGCGCGCAGAAATGAAAACATATCATAGAATGCACAACTTATGTCCCATAGTGAATCAACGTTTAATATCAACTCAATATATATTGAAATGAATACCTAAATATATCAGAAATTCAGAAAACAAACTTCGAGCGCGCTAAACGACGTCTGGCCACCGATGACACTAGGAGAGCAAAAATTGCCAAACCTTGGATTTCAGCCGATAGATACAGAAAATAATAAATATTCTGCTTATCATGAATTCGACAATTAGGAAAAATATCGGATTCCAAATATTCAAATTTGCATATTCAATCGGGAATCACTCTAATAAATATATTTCATTCAATATAATATACAGGGTGTTTCCTAAACATGCGGCAAAAATTCAGGGGGTTGTTCCTTGGACTATTTTAAGCATGTTTTGTCCTTGGATGATTTTTGAAGAACCTCTTTGTTTCGAAGATACAGGGCGAACAACATTTTTCATATTTTTAAAATTAATAATAGTTTAAATAAAAATGCGTACCGCACTGTGTTTACTAAGTAGGTACAATTTATTTTTAAATTTGTTTAACAACATTCCAATTACTAAAAACGGACTTAAACCCCTTAGATTATTTCCTATGGGGCCATCTAAAATCATTAGTTTATACCACTCCAGTAGAAAATGTGGAAGACTTGCGAAATCGGATCATTGCTGGGTGTAACTTAATAAGAAATGATCCTGGTGTTTTTGAAAGGGTTCGGCAGTCAATGAGGAGAAGATTGGATGCTTGTATGCTGGCTAGAGGTGGTCATTTTCAACAGTTTTTGTAGGTTGAGTTGAATTTTCATGTAATTTTTCATAATAAAATGTTATTATCTGAAATTTTGTTTCCCCTATATCTTCGAAACAAATAGGTTTTTCAAAAATCATCAAAGGACAAAATATTCTTAGAATAGTCCAAGGAACAACCCCCTGAATTTTTGCCGCATGTTTAGGAAACACCCTGTATATTCATAACGATATAGTAAAATTGCGGATTTGAAAATATATCACAATCCGACAACGTATTCTAATCATGTTGGGGATATGTAACAATTGCGTATACTCCCTCTATCTATGTTTATTACACTATGGTACAGACATTTTTTTGAGGTATTGGGGTTTGTTTTCAATTTTGAAATCGAACATAATGATGCATCATAAATTTTCGAATCAAGAATATGCTGATGTGTTGTTTGTGTTGTGTATGGTTTTTGTGACGGTAATGGTAGAGCGGATGTATGGGAATTCCAAACAAAATTCCCTAAAAAAAGATTACCACATCACTAATTTTTTTCTTCAGTTTTCGATTATATTCGTGAAAATGGTCAGTTTCCAACATCAAAACTGAATGATTCCCAAGAAATTTGTAACCTGAACATCGATGAAGACTTTCTTGAAATGATAAATGTTCATTTATTTGTGTTTAGTAATTTATTCATTGTAGCTTATTTGTCATAACACAAGCCATGCAGTTCTGGAAAATTTGTCAGAAATCAGGAAATACAAATATTCAATCAGCGAAACAAAAAATTTTCCAATTTAATTTCAATGTACGATTTTTCTGATAAGTTAGTAAAATTCCAGTATTGTACTAAATTTTTGGCCGAAATTTTCGATGAGTTGAATGACGTGCGGCACATTTAAATATACTAATCCTCCTTGAAACATTTCCGCTCTTTTCGAATATTTCCATCAAATTCCAATATTCCACTTACAGGGTGTGAAAAGTTCCATATTTTTCTAATACGGAACTAATTTTTTAAATTATTTCAATCGATGCAACTAATGAAGTGAAATGTGCGTTCCAAATATCAATCAAATATACTAGATGGTTCAAAAGTTATAAAGAATTGAAAATATTGGTGAATTCATAAACCATCCTGTATCTCGGCTATGGGAAGATATAACTTCCCTATCCTATATGGGGTTTTTGGATTCGTCTAGGGTAGCTCTACCTCGTTGTAACGTATGTACATTTACCAATGAAAAACAGTGAATACTGAGAATTATAACATTATTTCTTATTCGATGACAACTTATCATACCAGTTATATATCTACAGTTTGTATCTTTTTTGGTGGAATCGGTTAGTTTATGTCATCCTTACAAATTTATCGGATAATTTCAATTGTCATTAATTCTATGAATTTTCAGGAATCTTGCAATTGGAATAGGCATCCAGAATTTTCCTGAAGGTCTAGCGGTTGCATTGCCATTGCAAGCATCTGGATTTTCAACTTGGAAAAGTTTATGGTGAGTAAATTTTGAATGATTCTAGATTCTATAGTTCATATGGATTTTTATGGCTATCATAAAAAATGTATAATTTTTTTAATACATTTTTTATTACTCCGAACTTCCATTAATCAACAATTTATACCTGCAAATGTTGTAAATCGCGTGTTTTTTCTTCTGATTGCTCAAAAATTTCATAGTTCGATCAAGATATTGTTAATAATAAATGCTCATGTAGTAAATAACACAAACATGTGTTGAATGGGACCGCGGAAAAATTCGTTCGTGATAATGTCAGATATTAATTTCATGAAAAGATTCTATTTATGTTGATTTGTATTTTATGGGCTATCTACAGATGAAGAAGACACTTTTTCGTAATTTTTTTTGTTGCTACATCGGGTCTAAAATAAAAAATAAAGAACAGTTTCTTGAAGCGTTAATTCCGAAAGTTAGTGGAGGAATTGCTCTCACTACAAAATATTCATTTCATGGTTTTATAACATGTGCAAAAAAAAATTGCCAAATATCAATACCAAAATCAATATAGATAATTTTTATTTTGGTTTATTATTTTCAATGATAAATTTTTGTAATCGATCAAAGAAAACAAATTTTCACATTTTACATTGTAGAATGTATAAAATACAAAAATTGATGAAAAAATTAATGAGCACTGATGTGAAGTCAGGACCTTTTTGGACACTCTTTCATTTATTCTACAATTGTGACATTGGATACGATATAACGGTATATGGGGGTATATACACTGTCTCCGTAAAGTATGAAACAAATTCATTCTTAGCTAAACAGACCATTTCAATCTTTTTGAATGTAACACCCTGTAGTTTGTTACATTTGTAGATTAATAAAAATGAGCTCTTTCCAAACATGTTTGGTACTGGTCTAGCAGACAGAATATGAAAGACATTATTTCTTATCAATTTAAAAAAAAACATAGTCGTCTAGTTTTTTTTTTTTGAAATGTCATTATTTGTTTATTGCCGCTAGACAATGAGTACTTTTGATAATATTGTTTATTTAACTAATAAAGAATATTACGCGTTACTTTATGAGCACACACAAAACTATTGTATTTTGTCCATCCTGTACCAATTGCAATCAACATGTGATATGTGATACATTTTTGGAATCAGCTCAGCTAGAGTAATCGGAAAATTGACACAAAATGAGGGTATTCCATTAAAAAAAATGACGGTGACGTCACTACTCGAAAGTAATTCACCCTTTATATTTGATTATTATTTTAAAATACGGTAAATTAAAATAAAGAATCGACGTTTTTCAGGATTATTTCTCAAAATCTTCTTAAAATGATCTGTTTAGCTAAAAATGAATTTGTTCCATACTTTACGGACACAGTGTATGTGGTCTCCAAAATCGCAACTGGCGAATGGAAAAATGATTTCTTTATTTTTTTCAATATTCTTTTAATTTTCTGATGACAAAATTTTGTTTTGAAATTGCTATTATTTAACTATTCACAAAATTTTTTTTGTTGATTTCTATATGAATTGTCTATAGTTCTATTTTTGCAATATACACGTGAAATGTCATCCCGATCGAATATATTGTTACGGAAATATAGGGGATTCATAATTTAATATTCATCTTGAATTTTCTGTTCTCATGAAGTGATCAGCTTGAAATTTGATACGAAACTTGAAATTTTTATGTCTTATCAACATTTTTCCGGGTTATGCTGGAATTGTTTTCTTTTTTAATCTCCTCCACCTTGATTCAACAATATGTAAAACCATGTCGCAATATATGAGAATGTACTTTTTGAGCGATCTTTGAGCGAACTCTTTAATTTCTTCACAATATATCTGTGATTTATGGTCAAATTTATAAATGGTAATTCGTTTCTCGCAAAAGAATTGATGATATGTTCAATGTACAAAGCACTGATATATTTTTAAAATGTTTGTGAAAAATCATTACAAAATAGGTAAAACTATAATTTTGTGACAAAATAATCGACCATCATACTGTGCTGCCCTCTAATTATATGCTTCGTAAAGAGAAAGAAGAGGAAATGAATGTACAACTTCGTACACCGTCCAAAGTTTGGTCATCGCAGGAACGCTAGAGTGGAAATGAATGGTTACCTAATATTTCACTGATACGCGGAAAGCCACGTGGTGGTAATCCTTCTTAATGGGCTTCTTTATGATTTCATCTAAAACATAGAAAATTCAAAAAGAAAAAAGTTTACTTACCTATTATTTTCCTGACTACGAAACCGTTTAAGTTGCGATTTGACTGTTCATATACACACATCGTCAATCGTCTTGCCCCTACCTAGGTTTCTCAAGAAATAAACAATCTTTGTTCTGGAAATGGAAATGAGATGAATATTTTCCTCCATTTCAACTGCAATATATTTGGTAGAACATCGTTGTTTGTTACTCTGTGTTTCATGCAGGATGTGACAGAATAGGAAAAATAAGAAAAAATCTAAATTTATCGATTATTTATTTTTGATTGATTATAGTTCTTTCACAACTGAATTCAATTTCACTTATCCGTATTATCACCTCTATTTTCAATCAACTGCCCTATACGCCTGACATCCCACGAATCAAGTCATTAATGAAATAATCAGACATATCGGTCTATTATATTCTTCCTGAAGGCTTAAACTGAATTCCTGAAAAATCCCCAACACACAAAATTGTGTGTTTGGCGATTGGTTATTGCTCTCCCTTAGTAATCCCATACATGCTCAATTGGATTCATGTCTGGTGAGTTTGCTGGCCAGTTCATTCTGTGGATATTGTTCTCTTGATGAATGTTTTGAAACCTTCGTGTGCGGGTGGAGCGTTATCACCCTGATCAATGAAATTACCCCCAAATTCGTTGCGCAGAGGAACAATGATTGGTTCAATGATGTTTTCTACGTAGATGGCATCAGTTATTGTTTTTCAACGATAATAAGAGGGATACGGCGACGGAACAATATACTCCCTAGCACATTATTGATCCGCCTCGAAAGGGCACAACTTCCTGGGCGAAATTGAGTCTCTCTAGTCTGCCTGGACCTCTCCAAACCCTTTGTAAACCGAATCGTGACTTGTCCGAAAAAAGTACGTTGCGCCATTGTGGTAAAAGACAGTCTTGGTGGTATTCTGCTCATTACCGACTGGTAGCTGCGTGTCCCGATGATAGCCGAGGTACTCTTTGAGGCCTTCATGCCCTAAAATTTGAGGAATGCAACCGTCTCCTTGTGGTACTTATAGTACCATAAGGAGACGGTTGACGGTTGAGAACCTATATGTATGTAAAGGAAAATGAAAGAGATATAGTGAAACTATCAAACTTTCATGCTTACAACACCAGAAATCAGGACATATTGTATATCCCAAAATATCATGCCAAAAAGTTTGAATTTTCTACCATATATCAATACATAAAAGTCACTTACAATCACTTACCGCATAGTATTCAGTCTCTTAGTCTAAAGACATTTAAAAATGTTGATGAGGAAATGTTATTATTCGGTGAGCGATTACCTTTCTGATGTACTAATTAGTGAGTTTTGTTCAAACTGCCAATGTTAATTCTCTTGACCTATCCTATACATTTATTTGTCAAAAAGGATCAATAAATATTATTATTATTATAGATAACCGCCTTGGAAATCCAGGTCCGGGTTAACAAAAAATTATGAATCGTTTGAATCCTTGAAACAACTTCCTTTACATCGGAATCTGTTTTAATATTCGGAAACACCACTAAAAACTAAAGTGGGACGTGTACTTCAAATTTCCGCGCAGACAGTTTTACTGCACAAATTTTCAACATAAAAGTGAAGTTTTTGAGAACTTGGATACCTGAAAGTGGTTTGAAGTGACGTTTAACAATGAATTATCAAAAATATTGAATCCATAATTATTTCAACATTACTTTGTAATTCATTTTCACATTGGTTTTCCTTTTTATAGCTGTATACCATTTCAGTTTTAATTTTTGAGTTACTCTCTCGTCGTTTCTCATAACTGCCCGTTTCAACGTAAACGTGAAGTTTTTAAGAATTTGGTTTGCTGGAAGTGTTTTAAAATAACTTTTAGTGATGAATCTATAAGTTAGTTATTGAGAGCATAATCCCCTTTTGTGTGTAAAGTCTATTGTTTTTTTTTTAGCGGATCCGTTTTCACTACTGCGAATAATCATCAAATTTCGTATTCAATCAAGTAGGTTGACAACCATCACTTTGACAGAAGACCATTGTTGTTTAGGATAATTCAGATCATATTCATAGTTTCCTCATGTTATCAGTGATTTAGTGTTTTTTTGAATTAAAAAAATGCCTTATGCATTTTTAAATGGGGAATATGCCGACATTATATCTGTTTATGGTTTTTGTTGAGGAAATGGAGTAGAAGCTTAAAGGGAGTATGAAAGGCGATTTCCTGACGGAAGAGTACCGAATAATGAAACATTTGGGGAAGTTTCCAATTACATACGAAGACATGGGCGATTTCCAACATTGAAATGTAATGAAAATCATGAAAGGAGACAGTTCGAAATAATCCACAAATAAGTACCGGAAGGACTAGTAATGCCCTTAATTCCTCATACCATAGTTCGGAGTAGATTGAAAAAACATCGCCTTTATCCTTTTCACATTCAAAAAGTACAGAGATTAGAAAATGCGGACAATATTCCTAGAATGAACTTCAGTAGATGGGTACTAGGACATCCTCAAATATTGAATAGATGTCTGTTCACAGATGAAGCCCAATTAACGCGTGATGGTGTTTTTAATTCTAGAAATCATCATATCTGGGCAACAAAAAATCCATTTCTCACAAGACAATCTCATTCTTAACATAAATTTTCCTTGAACGTATAGTGCGGTGTTTATAATAAAATAATAGGACCATATTCTCTACCTGCACGTTTAACTGGCGAAGTAAACATGGAATTTTTGGAAAATGTGTTACCAGTTTTGCTCCATGATGAGAATGTGAAGACTGCTGGCATATACATTCAGCACGATGGTGCATCGCCACATTATAGGCTAATCGTTCGAGACTTTTTAAATAACAATTTCGGTAATTCATGGATTGGTCGGGAGGCCCTCTTAATTTGCCTTCAAGATCCCCTGATTTTAATCCCGTGGATTATTATGTCTGGGGTCACATGATATCGTTGGTTTATTCCTCTGAAATCAATACTCGGGATCAGCTAATCAGAAAAATAGAAGAGGCTAGCCAGAAAATTGATAACAATCCAAATGTGATTCGGAAAGCAATTTGAGATATTAAGAAACGAGCAAGAAAATGTCCAGATCAAAATGGAGGACATTTCGAGCCGTTTTTGTAGTTATTTTTCTAATTATTTTGTTATTATGTTTTTTTTTGTTCATTCTTGTTTCAAAATATACGATATCAACCTAATGCAACTCAATTATCAATTAATAGAAACTAAAATAGTAAACAGCTATAAAAAGGAAAACCAATGTGAGAAGAATTACAAAGTAATGTTGAAACCTTCACTTGAGTTTTTTAAATCATGTAGAACCATTTCTAGAGACATTGCCAGTTGTACGCTACGTAGATTGTTTGTATCAGCATGATTATGTAATTGATAGGACGCTATTTATCCAACAGGATTCAGGTTTTTACAAAAATTAAGTGATGCTTTCACATAACAACTGAACGAAGTAAAAAGTTATTTGACAATTCTGGCACCAGCCTACTACTCAAACAAAAAAATAAAAAGGAAGTTAAAATTTGCGTAGCTAGACTCCATAATTTTGTAGAGTGTGATACATTGAGCTCAAGATCAGGTAGCTTGAGCAACTTGAGCTTGCCTTGAAATCAACTCGAGTTCAAGTTGAGTAGTCAACTACTACTTGGCTAGAAATTGAGTTGATTTCGTGTCAAGGTCAAGCTACTTGAGCTTGAACCAAGTAGCTTGAATATCAATCCAAGCCGTGAATCCCTAATAAGAAACAAATTGACTATCGTGTCTCTGAAACAATGGAAAACAGAAAAATTTGATGCTACCATTAGAATCTTCATGTTATCTTCAGTAACAAATGAGTTATACAGAAAAAAAAATCTCGATTTTTAGTTTTTTGAAGATATCTCGGGAACCATTTCAGATCTGTTCATACCTCATACACCCATCCCTGAATAAATCAAGTTTTTGTAATTTAAGCATGTATTTCTAATGGTTTTGATATCCCTGTTGTGTCCCTCTATATAGTTCTAACCCTGAATATCTCTTTCTCACAATCAGTAATTTCCATATCTTCCAGAAATTTTAATTCTTTAATGTACGGAGTGAACACTGCTGTGATTAGAGAAAAGAACTCAGTATGGAGAAAAAAAGAGTTCCCACAATAATACAGGGTGACCCATAAGTGGCACGTCACAGTGACACCGGAGGTAGGTCAGCTAAAGAGGGACCTAACCAGCCTAACATGACCCCAGTAAAAGTTGCATGGTTTTCGAGTTATTACCAAATTACGTTTTTTAGTGAATTTTCACCTTTTTTAACAAGGTCAGGGTCAGAATTCTGCTGGAAAGCTCTCGAAGCTTATTTTTTTTGTTGTAATGGAATCTTAAATAGTTATTTAAGATGACATGAGTATGATTCTGTCAAAAAGTTATGTGGATTTCCGTAAATTAATGGATAAATCTTGATTTCAATTGCTAGCAAAACGAGAACTTCGACTTTGGACACCTGCTGTGAAAAAAAAATCCTTGAAACAAAACGACCAAGTAACATAAAAAAATTGGGCATTTTAGACAGATTTAGAAATGGTACAATACACGAATCTTATGCCCATAAAACTAGGTATTTTCATCATTTTACCGATGCCCTACTTAACTAAGTTGAAACTAGGAACCCCGCTATCAGGTAATTTTGCCGCTTGCTATGACATTACATTTGATACCGGGCTTTGTTATTATTTGTTAAAGTCACAATAGGGAAAAAGATGGATTAGGGGAAGCGAAAAAGGAATATTATTGAAAAAAAAGGTAAATTAATTAAAAACAGACTTAACTTTCGATTATTTATTTAATTCTTAAATATAACAGGTGGATTGGGCGATTAGGACCCATACTGTGGCCACCGCGATCCCCGGATTTGAATCCACTGGATTTTTTTTATTGGGGATGTTTAAAGGACAAAGTGTATGCAAAACCAATAAGAAGCGAGGAAGAATTGCGTGAACGCGTATTCGACGCAGCCCGGACCATATCGGAAATTAGTTCAAGAAAATTGAATCGTAATTTTATAAAACGGTGTCATTTATGCATTAGAGTCCGAGGGAAACAGTTTGAACATTTACTGTAAGTTAGATTCAAGAATTAAATAAATAATCGAAAGTTAAGTCTGTTTTTAATTAATTTACCTTTTTTTTTCAATAATATTCCTTTTTCGCTTCCCCTAATCCATCTTTCTCCCTATTGTGACTTTAACAAATAATAACAAAGCCCGGTATCAAATGTAATGTCATAGCAAGCGGCAAAAATACCTGATAGCGGGGTTCCTAGTTTCAACTTAGTTAAGTAGGGCATCGGTAAAATGATGAAAATACCTAGTTTTATGGGCATAAGATTCGTGTATTGTACCATTTCTAAATCTGTCTAAAATGCCCAATTTTTTTATGTTACTTGGTCGTTTTGTTTCAAGGATTTTTTTTTCACAGCAGGTGTCCAAAGTCGAAGTTCTCGTTTTGCTAGCAATTGAAATCAAGATTTATCCATTAATTTACGGAAATCCACATAACTTTTTGACAGAATCATACTCATGTCATCTTAAATAACTATTTAAGATTCCATTACAACAAAAAAAAAAAGCTTCGAGAGCTTTCCAGCAGAATTCTGACCCTGACAATGTTAAAAAAGGTGAAAATTCACTAAAAAACGTAATTTGGTAATAACTCGAAAACCATGCAACTTTTACTGGGGTCATGTTAAGCTAGTTAGGTCCCTCTTTAGCTGACCTACCTCCGGTGTCACTGTGACGTGCCACTTATGGGACATCCTGTATATGCTCCAGACGAGAAGCATAAGCAGGAGGTACTCCAGCAAACTTGAAATAAACATCTCCTAATTTATGCACCCCAGCTTTTGTGCCAAGGGGATTACCCGTGTCAAAATCGTCGAAATAGACAAATAATGCTAATACTGTATTACTTCTATAATTATTCTTAATTTTTCCCACTAAGCAGTGTTGGAAATGCTCGAAATATTGTCACCATTTTCTTCATAATTCATGTAGTTGAGCATATTAGAAAGAATATTCGGGAGGTCCAGAATGAGGTATAATTTGCCGTTCACACTTTTTCATAGACACACCAACATTGCCACTAAGATTTTTGTTATCTTAAATATTACCAATGCAATAATTATCTGGTTTTATGAAATAGCTGTTTTGCTCTGAATATTTTAGCCGTTTATATTGTTTTGAAGCTTTCAAAGGGGTTTGATAAAACGATATTGTTTCCTTCTGAAGCCGAATAAATCAATGTTTCAAAAATATTGTCTATTAATTCAGAAGTATTATCAACAATTTTTTGGACTATTGACCGAGGTTATGAATTATTTTGATGCAATTGTCCGATGAATTTCTAAATGAATATTTCAATACTCATTGATTCATGCTTTTGATGCAACCCCAAGGTACCGCATGAACACCTTTTGAAAAAACTGGACCACTTAGGTATTCGAGGACAACTTCTCTCCTGGATTCTTAGCTTCCTTTCCAACCGAACGTTCAGGGTTCGCGCTTAGTGGAGTACCTCAGGGGCCAGTTTCAGGCCCTATACTATTTCTCATTTACATATCCGATCTACCAAGAAATATAAAGTCTTTTTGCTCCCAATTAGCTGATGACACCAAATTATACATATAATGACCCGACAATAGCAGGCAACAAGCTTCAGCAAGATCTTGATTTTTTGTTGCGATGGTGTGAGAAGTGGCATCTGCCACTGAATTTTACAAAATGTGTGGTCCTACTCTTAGGTGCTCGAAATCCCCGCCAGACATATTTTTTGAATGGCCATTTCATCTCAGCTGTTAGTAGCCATTGTGATCTCGAGGTGATTGTGATGGAGAATTTGGGATGGTCGGATCATATATTTTACGCCACGAATTAAGCCAAGAGATCTTTGTTCTTGATTCATAAGGCGTTTGGTAGGTGTGCCCCCAGACCTGGACTTGGAGTACGCTGGTCCTGTGTGGAGTTCGGTGTTGAGCCGTGACCTGTCTTTGCTGGAGAATGTCCAGCGCCGAGCTACGCGACTGCCCTATGGTCCCGCACGTCCATCATATTCCGAGAGGCTTGCTATTATGGATTTGCCAACTTTCGCTGATAGGAGAGCTCGAGATGACCTACCGAGTCCTACATAACTTTTGGGGTGTTAATCTGAACCATCTGTTCGATATGAATACTGACCGGAGACTACGTGGACACGCTTAGAAGCTGAAGAAGGAGAATTTCAGGACCGTGCAGAGGTGGCATTTTTTGGTGAACTGGGTGTTTGATACTTGTACAGTTTGCCTTCATCAGTGGTTGGTTCAGTGACTGTCAACGCGTTCAAAAACGGTTATGACGATTGGTTACATCGTGTGTGAATTTCTTTTAAATTTTTATTCTTTCTCTTCGAATGCTACTTTTCTTTGGACTTTTTGTTGTTTGTTTCAATATTGTATGCATATATGCATTTTTTTTATTTTAAAGGCATTGTCTAAACGTAGAGAATTAACAGACTTGCATAGCATAGAAAAGAGTTGAAACATTTGAACTTTGAACATATTTTAAAAATAATTGTAATCTTTATATAAATCTATCTTCTAATGAAGAAGAAGAGGAGAATAATATGAATCTAATTACGCTTTTGGGGTGCCAACTTCACACGTAATTTCGAAAGGTAGATTTTTTGGGTTTCTGGGGGGTGAACAAATGAAATTATTGGGTGGACAAACGTGTACGTGTCAGCCCTGAAATTAGCCAAATGTTTCTATACTTTTGTTTGCTTCCCCCTACATTTTTTCAGTAATTTTTATGGTTGATATGATAGTCGTAACGTATCATAGAAAGTAATTATCGTTTTAGAGATATAGAGCAAAGTTGGTGTGGGAAACCCTACGTTTTTCAACGTGAAGAATAAAATTAGATCTGAGCCTTAGTATTTTAACAATATGTATATACCTACTCCATATTTTTATATTTTCCAATTTTTTGTATATATTTAAATGAGGGGCACTTGATTCCGTTTCTAACTCAAATTGACAGAGCGATATTGGAGGTAGTCTAAGAGCCCGTTCACATGACAAGCGCTCAACGCGTGTTTTGACAACGCGCGTTTCCGAGTACATGAATTTTCTTCGAAGCGTACACATGCCAACGCGCGTTTTTATGGAGCGCGCGTAGAGCGCTGTTCTAGCGCTTGACCGTAGTAAGCGCGCGTTGGCTCACGCTTTGAGATCATAGGTTTCTAATGTAACCGTTCTGATGAGCGCGCTTGCACGAGCTGATAGATGCCAGAGACGTATTTGCGTTTATTCCTTCGATCCGTTCGGTCAGAAATATTTCAAAATGGAATTATTCATAGATGAAATTGAGAATTGTTCTGCAATATGCGACATGACATGTAGTGTATATTCAGATAAAAACTCAAGGAGACGGGCTTGTGAAGAACTCGTCATCATATCCTGTGAAGGAGATGCTAATGAAGAAAAAAATGTATTATGTGACCACATTAAAATGATAATAGTTCTTTATTTAGAAATCATGAGATACACGTAGGACAAATACAAATGAAGGGAAATAGTATCGAAATAACATTCACCTACCACTTAACAGCAGAAATCTTCTATACTATATGGTTCTAATTATAATTATTTATTTCTTTGATTTCATCAAGCAGTCTATTAAAAAACTTTAAACAACTGTATTCTACCTGCTGTATCCGTTGGAGGAAATATGGATTTTCTATAGACATCGGGATATTTTAGCAACGTTTTTATTCAAATTATCATCTGTCTAATTTGAAAAATTTATATCTCCGGAAGTACGCGTCGGAGCATAACCATATATTGCATGTAGATTACTATTAGCGATGTTATAAACTGTGGAAAAATTATTGACTACCCTTGGGATCCAGGGGTAGTTTTTTCAACCCTTAAATTTCGAAAATTCGTATCTCCGGAAGTTCGCGTCGGAGCATAACCATATTTGGAATGTAGATTACTTTTAGCGATGTGAATTATATGTAAAAAAATCATCGACTTCCCTAGGGATCAAGGGGTTTCTTTCCACCACCTTTTAGGTATTAATTCAGTAGTTGAACACTACGATACAAAGAAAGTCGACGAAGTTGCCAACGGATGCTGGAATTTCTCTGTCTTGAAAGATATGCTATGTTTCTATGTAACTAGAAAAAGTTACTCTAGTTCTATTTTCATAAAATGAGTGTTTTTTTACTGAAATACATGTTTTCAATTGTTTTTCAAATACGGCTCAGTAAAAAGCCAGTTCTCAGTTTTAATTGATGAATAATAGAAACTATTCGTTCTATAATTACCTATCAAAACTTAAAAAAAGTTCAATTTTCAATGCGGTAACGCGCGTTCAGCGCTTGGCAAGCGCGTACCATGTGAACGGTATCCAATTATCCAGCGCTCATTCAACGCGCGTTGAGCGCTTGTCATGTGAACGTTCTCTTAGAGTAATAAACATACATATATATTTTTACATGTCCCCAACATGGTTAGATTAAGTTGTCGGATTGTGATGTATTTTGAACTCCACCAATTTCACTATATCGTTATGAATGTATATTATATTAAATGAAATATATTTGAGTGATTCCCGATTGAATATTCAAATTTGAATATTTAGAATACGATTTTTTTTCCTAATTGTCAAATTTATAGTAAGCAGAATATTTATTATCTTCTCTATGTACCTGCTGAAATACAAGGTTTGGCAACTATTGCGCGCCTAGTGCCATCAGTTGTTTCACGTTTTTTGGCGAGGTTGAAGTTTGTTTTCTGAATTGAGCATAGACGTTGAATGGAATATGGAATTGAGTGGAATGTATATAGTGCTCCACAAAAGTTGAGCAAAAAAAAAAAATTAGATAAGTGAGTCAACATTTTGATCTACCATATTTGAAAAATTGCTGAAAAAAAATTGAAACTTTTGAAACAGTCTCGAAGCTCTGAATTTCCTTAACTTTACTGGAGCAGAATACGTCTATGGAATTGTGTGAAATATCATATCACTGATATATTTTCATTTCGCAGACAAGTTTTTACTTAAGCGATTTTGTCTACTACTGAATCTGCAGCTGTCGAAATGCGTATTCTGCTATGACCGTATAATTTGTAAATAACGTTAGTTCTGTCAATGAAGTTATTATTATCATTATTTCCGCGCCCCTTATATCAAATCTGATATTTCAGTTGGAGACAAAACTCGCTTACTGAAAATGACGTATGCTCCCTCTATCTATGTGTATCACTCTGAGGAGGTAGTCTACGAACTTCCAAGAACGCCTTCAGCAATACATCGTCTAAACGGTCACCGAATAAAAATGCAAAGGAGTAAGATCAGGGCTCCTTGGTGGCTCATAATAGACGGAACAATGGTGGAAAGTACGGTCCAGTAAGATTTCCACTAATAAGCCCTGATCTTACTCCTTTGGATTTTTATGCCTGGAACACATTAAAAGTCAAAGTTTACAAATACGCGTTCAAACCCGAGATGATCTCAAGCGCGGTCTAAGGGGGGGGGGTCATCATGAAGAAACCTGCACATATTCAAAGTCACCCAACTGAGTAAAGCGAAACTTACAAAATAAATACTTCCCAACCGAAAACAAGCAGCTAGTACAAAAGTTCATATGTCACTAAATGGGATAGTTTTTGCTGAAAAGAAAACATCATTCATTTTCCATCGATAAATCTATTGAAACAATTTGATTGATATTGTTCAACTAAGAATCGTAATGTTTATCGGCTTACCACACCCAAAGTAAGACATTTTTGGCACAAAAAATTCTTGTGTTATATACAATTTCATGTTTTTTGAGATATGTAATCAAATTTGATACGGCAACAAGGATAACTGTACTGTGATTTATTTTATAAAAAAATTTAGATATTTCGTGAAAACACAAAATGTTAAATTGAAGAAATATCGTCAATATTTCGACCATGTGTTAAATGAGATTTTTTGTTGAAAATCACTTGTAGAATTCCGCCTTGAAGTTTTGGACTTTTTAAAGTAGACACCCTGTATAATGAATGAAAATTCATTATCCAATGAAATGAAGAAAAATTAATTTCCATAAATTCAAATATTCCAGAGAAAAATCAAATAATAAAATCAAAGGTTTACCTCAAAATGGCCTGAAAGAGCCATATTCATCTTTCTTTCACGATTATGAAACGAAATAAATTGTTTACGTTAACCTACTCTCATAATTTAACATCAGAGCCACTTGACTTTTTTTTTTCATTTCCAAAGTTGAAGTATTCATGCTTTTTTTTTTTAATAGTTAATACATAATCAGAAATAATGAACTAGAATGCAACGGAATGATCACAAAATATATTTGTTGATAAATACAAATTTTACAGGTATGGACAACTTAGCGGTATGGTTGAGCCTATATTCGGAGTACTTGGGGCAATGGCGGTTGCTTATGCTCGACCTGCCCTTCCCTATGCTTTAGCATTTGCAGCAGGAGCGATGATATATGTTGTGATCGACGACATAATACCAGAAGCTAACACAAAGTAAGTTGATACAAATAATCTGGTATAGTTGCTTATTCAAGAAACTGTTTTTTGAAAAAAAAAAAAACTAGCCCATGGAATTTTCCAATTCTGTCTACAATTATAGTTCAGTAAATAAAATTCCTTTCTTATACTTATGCTCTTTTTTTGTTGCAGTCCGACTATTAGAGTAATCTTCATACAATCTTTTAATCATTAGTACTATTTCGTTTTTTTTTTTAATGAATATCATTTTAAGAACTGTTACGACGAATCTTTTAACGAATTGGCAACTTTTATATTCCTCGATCTGTTGATAAGTTCTAGCTTTCGAAATATTTTCTGTGATTTAGATTTTTTTTAAATTGGTATTAACTGAATAGTTTTCTGCAACACTAATTTCTTATTCTCCGTTGAAGAAGTCTTCGTTTAGCTTGAAGGTAAGGATTCACGTTTCGTTATTTACATTTATGCTGAACGGCTCTGGAATTATACTTTTCTGTAGGAAATTATTCGTCAAATGTAAGTAGCGTATTTTGAGTAACATAATCAACGACTATTTTGTTACTTCAATAATCATTTGAATAATGGGTTCTGCTACCATTGATCCAAGTCTTATATTACTTTAAAATAATATTCACTCTACACAGTCTACACTCGAATTATGACCAGAAATTTCAAAATTCGTGAATGTCTAGAACCTGATGATTTAAGTTGCGGGCGCTAATTTCCTTCATGAAAGCTCCCCTGAAACCTGACGGTAGAGTAGTGACAATTCCTTTTTCGGGGACTTAATATAATATTAGGAGAAACGGCATTTTTTCTAGTACTTTCGACAAATCTGTACAGGTGTATGAAACGAAAATCGGCCAGTCTTTCAGGATTTGTGACGTTACGTACATAGTGTACTTCCAAGCTCTAAATCTGGAAGGTTTGAAAGGTAACCCTTTCAGTATCTACCATAAAAATATTTTGTATAAAAAAAAATCGAATACAAAAATTAAGCTCATACAATATAATACTAAAGAGATGGGGGGAGCCAAAGTGAAATGCCAAGGATAAGCTAAATAAAGGAAGAGGAAAAACAATTAAGAGAAAGCAAAAAAATCGTTAAAAACACAGAAGTTTCCCACTATAAACTCCCAAATCTTCCCTCAGCTGTGATAGCTTGTTCTGTAGCTGGGTTTAAACCTGTAGAACATTGTATATATTAAATAAATAAATAAATATTGCGCAAATGAGTCGATAATACATTGAATATAGGTTCCAGATATGGGACACAGCGCTTGGTACTTGTTTTTTATACCGTCATATTCAAGTTGATTCTAGAGCAAGTCTTCTCAATATACTAGCCTAAGTGCCCATGACGACCAGACCTTTGCCATTTCATAAAAGCTGAAAATTTTTCTGTTTACTTCCCCTGTACTGGTATAAACGACCAGCGGCCATATAGTTGGGTTGTGGTTACTTTGGCAGGTAACATTAAGTTGTATAATATATAATGGTACGTTAAATTATAACTTTGAAATAATGATTTTTCATCAGAAAATAATTAAGAGAATTTACCTATATATTGTCAGACAGTTTTTAGTTCCGGAAAAAGCACCTACTCGAGCAAGAATCAATCCCACAACCTCCAAATTACTAGTCCAGCGCTCTCACTAAATAACTACCGAGGAAGCTGAAAGTTCCACCCGCATATCGATGAACCGCTTCTGCCAGAATCAAATTTAATAGAAAATTGATGTTGAAAGGGAACTAATTTCACTATCGGTGATCATCATGATTCTATTCACCTTTCCTCCAAGTCATCATCAATATATTGCAACATCTGCAGAATGGACTAGTTTTAATTTTTTTTGTTAAGGATTAATTCTAAAAATTTAAGTAAAATGAAACAAAAATGTGGAAGAATCATTGAAATATCTTTTAGAATGAAAAAGTTAAGGGACTTTGAAGTTGCGCTTGGAAGAATAATTTCATAGTACGTGTAAGTGTCGTGACGTCACACACTGGACGACTGGTATTCGCAGAGTGCTTACGAATTCATTGGTGTACAATCACTTGTACCGTTCGTGTCGTGTTTTGTTCGTTACACGATGGCTGAAATAACTTACTTTATACATACATATAAATTACTTTTTTCTCTTTTTACTTTTTACTCCTCACATAAATATGTTTTGCCATTGATAGACTTCAACAACCAGTACTCAAATACAAACTGTTTATGAAACGTTTTTTGAATAAATCATCGATAAGTTGAACCATGATGAAGCAAACTCAAAAGTAGATACTTACTTGAAAAGTTTAACTCCTTTTATTTCTGCACTGACATAAGATGGATTTGAAGAAAAAAACTCCATCACTGCGAATATATCTATTTTAGGCAAATTGTCACTTTGTCCTTCCACGAAGCCTTCTTCCATTATGGTGACATAAAAACAAAACTCGAGTTAAAACTACACTGTACAACTACAAACGGCGCGACGGCCTTGGCGCGGCTAAGTATTTAAACGTAATTTATGGTGTAGCGATCACAGGCAAGAGCCGTGACGTCACAGACCAAAGACGTTCCGCGCTAAAATACGTAAATTTAAATAATCTATTTCTCAGTCATTTATTGATGGATTTTCAAAATTTTTTCACTGATTTATCAGTTTTGCTCTATATTTTAATTCTATCGTGTCAAATATAGTATTATCAACATCACTAAACTAGTCCATTCAGTTTTTTTTTAATCTTTCGACCAACCGAACAATATCAAGCAAAGATGAATTTGAAACAATGATTTTTCGTCTGAAAATATATTAGCATGACAGACAATTTTTAATTCCGGAAAAAGTACCTCCGCGAGCGGGAATCGAACTCATAACCTCCGAATTACTAGTGCAGCACTTTCACCAATAAGCTGCCGAGAAAGCTTCCTTGGTGTTAAAGTGTAAAGCTTATTTTCTAATATTTTCTCCGGGATAATTCGTCATCCATGGCCGGACACTTGAATAAATAATAATAAATAAGCTTTATTTAGCACTCGGTTTATGACAGTTGCTACCCCCTGATAGATACACCTAAACTTTTATAATTACTTTCGTTATAATCTAAAAGCTAAATTTTATATATGTTACTTGGTGACCTAAAAAAAATGTAACCTCAATAGCTGGACAGTTTTAATGGTTTTTACATCTTGCCAGACACATTGAAAGTCCGCTGTAGTTGCGAGCGCGAGTGCTTAGTCGATTGCGATCTTTTAAGAAATCCATTAAAGAATTTTTTTTTTTACGTTCATAGCCATGTTATATGAAATGAAAAATTTCATTTCAATATGAAAGGTATTATTACATTATTAGTGTTTAAGGCTGTCAGGCAGGGGGTAGAAACTGTCATGATGGTCGGCAATGGATGACGAGTTTTTTTTCAAGATGTAATATATTATTATGTCATATTGTTGTTGACAATAAAATCATAATAAATCGCATATCATTCATAAGTATTTGCAGTTATGGGGTCGGCAAGGGCGCAATGGGCGTATGATGAACGAACGTTCGAAACCTCCTAACGCACAATCAGTGCTTTTTAAATTTTATTTTTATGTTATCAGTGCTTGGTTGAGATTTCTCAACCTATTTCTTAATTTTTTCAGTGGAAATGGTAAACTGGCAACATGGAGTGCAATGCTTGGATTTCTGGTCATGATGTCTCTGGATGTCGGCTTAGGATAAAATTTATGGTGGTATGCAAGAGAAAACAAATTGGGTCGTGACAAATGACAAATACCCCATACCTGCCGATTTGACTTTCGACTTATCAATTTGCATCTTAGTACGAAGTAGGTACTTACTGCAGATCAAATATTAACTTAAATTTTTATTTATACGTTGATGTTTTCATATTTTTAGTTTACCTTTTCAGAGAATTGTTAGAGATGTAAACATCTCTTTGGGGCAATAATAAATAGATATAATTAATTACCACAATTAAAATGTAATAAGGACAATATCACAGGGCAATGACAAATCTCATTTATTTTATCATTTACTTGGATATGGCTCAATATGGGTTCCAAAAGGGTATTGTGATTTAAAACATATAATGTCGGAGGGATTTGATATGAATATTCACTATGGATTCCCTTCAGAATTTATCTTAGATAATCAATTGATGTAGCACGGAATCAAACTTAGGAGTATCAATCAATATGGGAGTTTTAATATAGTACATATGTTTCATATCTTCATATTTTATTACATCATTAAACTTTCACCTTCTTTTATTGTGGACATTTTTTTCTGAAAATTTTGCTTGTTTTTCGGATCTGCTTGTTTTTTCTCCAAACTCTGTTTTCTGTCCATGTTGTATACTATTGTTCCGACTTTTCATTTGACTTAATGGAACTTACATTTCAAGAAAATATTATTGTATCATTCTCCAGAATTGAATTTCATTACACATTATTCTAGACAGTTGTTATATCATGATGATATATTTTTTACTTGACAGTCAAAACTTTGGATTTTATTTTCATATAATAAAATAGTTCTGAAATTTCAGATGAGAATTTGTTTAAGGTTAAAAGTTTATATTTAATCTTGTAAGAAAACAAGTTTGTGGATATGTAGATATAATTAATTCCGATTATGTATTGACTCTTTTGAATTATTATTAACTGTTTATCTTTTTCAAAATTATTTCTGTATGAAAGATATTCATTTGTGAAATTAGTATAAAATTTAAATCTGATTTCGAATCAATAATCATGGAAAGTTGTAGTTCATTCGATTCAATTCAAATGGAAGATTTCATTGAACATTGAAGATGTTTCTTGAAACTCATAACAGTTATGTTTAAATATCTTTGTTTCTGAAAGTGTTTGATACCAATTGCCATATGTTTTGTTGATGTTTTATTGTCCTTTCTTATTGTGTTCAATGAGTTTTTGAAGTCAAAAGCTTTATTTAAAAAAAAAGTTTATTACTGTTAGGTAATTATGATATTACCCATATCCAAATTTAGAAACCCAGATTCCTAAAAGCTTACTTATATTTGCATTATTATTTATTTTAATTTTATGATGCAGTTCTGTAGTTGTTTATAAGAATATATTTATGATTATTATTATCGATAAGAGTATTTTCGCATTTATCAACTACTGCTGTGATATTAAGATTAGAAAAATATCAATAAAAAATCATTTTAACATTGTATTTTTTTAACAAGAAATATGTTGAATTATAGCAACAGTTTTACCTGACCTTCCATAATCAAAAGGCTGAAGCTGTTGAAGTGATTAAGTCGTGAAAATGAGTTCCCATTCGAACCCATTCTCTGTTTGATATTTCAAAGGTGGCTCTTAGCCATATTAGAAGGTAACTCTGGATACCAGGAAACCTCTGGTTTTTAGTAATGCCCTCCAGGAGCATGAGGGACTCTTCTTCTGGTGATTGGATTTCCCTAGCTACTCGTGGGACGTTATAGGACCAAGAAAGTACGACCTGCCTTCAGCTAAATCTCCAGGCAGCTTCCAGTGCCTTATGTGGAAGAACATCGTGAAGGGACATTGACCTAGGGCTGATACAAGAGCTCTGGATTAAAGGGGGCCAAATTACAGGCCTCCCAAATACCTTATATCAAACGATCTATTGTAATGGGTCAGTAATAATAATAAAAAGTTTATTCAAATACGATAAGTGCAAGTTCAAATTAAAATAAAGTGAGAGTTGTCTGTAGAATACCTGTTTACAGTTATAAAATAAAAATATGATTTTAACAACAGTAATAAAATAAAATACGGTTCTTTCCACGATTATTCCACAATCAATTTTGGTTAATTGGTCTCATTTGGGAAATTTTTCTCATAATCGGTAATTTTTCCTCATAATCGGGAGTTTGTTTTCTTAATCGGGAAGTTGACTTATCTTGGTAATTTTCTGCTATCATCTCATCTTTTAAAAAGTCCACCAATGAAGAGTTGATTAGTCACCACCCCATCCTAAATGCCTTATGAGAGTTGAGATTGTACCAATGCGTCGTAAAGTATTCGTAGCTGTTTCAAAAATACGCAATATCTCTCAGTTTTTTAATCAAGTAAAATGTACACATCGTGTTTGAGGCGAGCATATTAAAGTAGCTGTCCACTCAGAAAAAAGACGATCTCCAGATACGTCCCCTGGGAGAAATAATAAATTGGATAACCTTAAGAGAGGGACTAGGAAAGTCTTCAACAGTTCCAAGCGACAGGCAGTTGGGATGACTATCAATTGGCCCTGACTGATTACAACAAAGAAGTTAGAAAGGCCAAAAGTCAGCCCTGGACAAGCTTCTATGAGGGAATAGGCAAAACAGCCCCTGCAGCCAGACTTCAAAGGACACTATCTAAAGATTACTCCAGCCCAATTGGCCAAATTAAGAATCCATGCGGGAACTTCATGAATGATCCTAAAGAGAACCTAAGAGTAGTAGTGGAGACTCTTTTTTTCTGGATCTATGCGAATTAGAACCAGAGATGATGTTCACGCTGGGGAAGTATATAACCCCTCGAGATGGAATTATCAAAAGAATGGTAGACTAATCACAAAGATTTGAAATTTTCCGGCCATGCTCCAGAAAGGGGTTGAATTTATTATACCCCTGATAGCTGAGATGTTCAAGGCTAGTTATGTGAGGGGCTATATTCGAAAATCATGGAGGGAAGCTAGGGTGCTATTCATACCCAAAGTAAGCACGAAGGACTCCTAGGAGTCAAAATCCTATCGGCCCTTATGTCTCACCCCATTTCTCCTGAAGACCATGGAGAAAATAATAGACAACAATCATCATCATCATTCTCAGCTAACAACCCATTGTCGGATTAAGCCTCCCTTAGCTTTGTCCATCTCTCTATATATTTTTCCTCCAACTTCTTCCAAGTTTCCTGGTTTTGAGCTAGCTGTCCCCAGTTTGTGCCCAGAAGTCTTTTTATATCATCAGTCCATCTTGTTTGCGGTCGCCCTCTACTTCTCGAATTGCTGCGTGGCCGCCATTCCACAATTCTGCGAGTCCAGCGATTGTCTGACACTCTGGTTAAGTGTCCAGCCCTCAGAGGAAAGAAAAGATAGAGGTGCCCTTAGAAGTAAATGGCGTTGTATTGTAATCAATTGCAACAGTATGATGATAAAGTGCGATAGGACAACAACAAATCTGCAAAATTGACAACTAGAGGGGCGGTAAACATTTCAGTGGCGTAGTCAATGGTTCTCTTACTGCCTCTTATTAAGTTTTCGGTGCTGAAATGTTTGGAACAAACATATGCATATTTCGGCAAATTGTTCATTTGCAATCTTAACGCGTGGCACCATATTTTGCTGAATTCTCTATTTGAAGGAAACCTACAAATGTTAGCATTGAATTAAGTTTTCGATATCTCACAAATACTACGCCATAGACGAGATATATTCTACGCCTATGGACTCAAAACATGAACTTACCTATGATAGGTTAGGTTTTCATTTCCGATGTTTCACACACTATACATGTTTTTCGAGTATTTACCATGATTAAAATTAACAATATGTAACTTAAACTTCACAAACTTCTATGAAATAACGCCGATTACAAACGTGAAATTAAAATGAATAGTTAACCCTTAACGCACCTCTAGTTGTCACGTGCAATAACAACAACAGAACCGTGTTGCCAAATCCACAGAATATTCGCAAAACATCTATGCGACAGAACGGAGAAAAGTTTACTTCTTCCTCAGAATGGCAACGCAGTACATTATAAGTGTTTGTAAACAAAAATGTTATAGCGATGTCAACAAATGCTATAAGGCACCTCTATCTTTTCTTTCCTTTGAGGTCCAGCCCAACTCCACTTCAGTTTACATATTAGGGTGACTACGTCTGTCACCCGAGATTGAGATTTCTTCGTTTCTTATATGGTCTCGTAGATTTACATTTAACATTCGTCTCTCCATGGCTCTTTGAGTGACCTGGAATTTGTAGAGAATTTCTTTGTTCAGTGCCCAAGTTTCTGATCCGTATGTAAGCACAGGAAGAATACACAGATCAAATGTGCGTACTTTCAAGGTGTTTGGTATTCTCGATGTTAGAATATTACGAAGTTTGCTAAACGCCGACCAAGCTAATGATATTCTCGCTAGATCGGCTTTGAGATTTTCTTTCGATAGTGTTAGTTCTTGACCTGAATAAATATACGATTCTGTTCTCTCTATGACATCATTGCCTATTCTTAGTATGTAACTGTCATTTGTGGTTTCATTAGTCATGTATTTCGTTTTTGAGATGTTCATTTTCAAACCGATAGCCTTGGATTTGTTATTTAGTTCTTCCAACATTTCTCTCAGTTCTTCTTCACTGGATGCAATGAACACTATATCATCAGCAAACTGTAGATGATTAAGATATTCACCATCTATCTTTATACCTTTGTCTTGCCAGTTGAGTTCCTTGAACACGTCTTCCATGGCCAATGTAAATAATTTTGGTGACATTGTTTCTCCCTGTCGTACACCTCGTCTCAACAATATAATAACAATATAAGGAGAAATCTGGAGCTCCATAAAAAACAGTTCGCCTATAGGACGGGTAGATCTATTGTAGACGCCCTTCATCATCTCCTTAGAGAGGTGGAAGGCATACTGTCACCAAAGAAAATTATGCTTGCAATTTTTGGTCACATTGGGGGGGTTTTCGACAACACCCTTCATTTCTCCATATGTAATGATTCTGAACGAAAAGGAGTGGAATCCTCCACTATAAAGTAAATATCGGCGAACCAATTCTCATTATCAAGCCTCGAAATATTATCTGGGAAATATCAAAAGAAAAATACAAATAAACTTTGTACGACCTGATTTCCAATGTCGGAGAGTCCGACGATTACCGGAAAATGTCTCTAGCGGCAGTCGTCGTCCCAGCAGGTGAATGAATCTATCTAGCCCGGGCCGATCACGGGAAAATATCACCGGCATCAGGCCTGAAAGTACTCGTTGAATCCAGATTCCATCCTCAGGTTGTTCCAGGAGATTACCAATAAAGGCGATGGAAGATTTAATTCTCGATTGCTACTCCAATAGATCCAATTACGATTTTTCCTATGTAGTTGCAATATATGAAAATCAAAGGTTAGAATTCCTCAAATCTTTTTTTTTTAGGTTACTTTCCACCAAGTTTTTTGTAATAACTTCCAAAAATCACCAAAAATGTAATTTCAATGGGATTCTTATCGTGGAGAGATTCTTCAATTTTCACTTTTTTCTAATTCAACCGACTACTATTCTCAAACTGGTGTCGCATTATCCTCTCGACCATATCAGTTTTTTTTTATTTTAGTTTTTTGACCTTGGAGAATCACCATCCAGTCATTATCCAAATTTTTTCTATAAACTTCTTATATAAACTTCTATCAAATTCATTTACCACCACCAGACATACACAACATCCATGACCTAACCAGGATTCGAACCCGGTGCCTTCGGCACCACAGTCGACTGTTGATCCACTGTGCTACCGAGGCATTCGACCATATCAATGAACAAAAACATCCAAACATTTCTTTTTCTAATGAAAATCTGAGTTTCCATTGCGTTCGCTCGACTTCGTGATATTATCTAAACATATACGGGGCCAATGTATTGATTGTTTATTTATTTATTGATCGAAAATACACAATGCAATGATGTGAATCTCACAGAGGCAATCGAGTTGCCTATTTGTGAGCTCGATAAAAAACAATGAAATAAAATTTAATCAAACACTCAGGCGAAAGGTGGATGTAACAAGGTGATTAGTTTGTGTATTTCTTTACGAAATACGCTGACATATTTATGTTGGAGGGCTTCTTCAATGAGTATCCAGGACTGACTTTCCCATATAAGTGGTTCTTAGGCGAGTCAATCCTGGACATATGCCCACTATGTATTTGGCTGTTTCTACCTCCTTTCCACAGAGCCTGCAACTCATATCTAGTGACCTACCCATGCGGTACAAAAGGAATTTGTCCCGACAGTGATCAGTCCGTAGTCCCACCATTACCCGAAGCTCAGCTCGTCCTAGCTTCAAGAGCTTCTTGGTATAATTCGGTGAAAGCATCACAAATTTATTTTCCTTAGCAAGACCAGGAGTGTCCCTTAATAGGGTTATTCATTTATCCCACTCCTACTGTAGCACCGCTGCTTAATATTGGTCTCTTCCAAGCCCACAAATAGGCTTCGAATTTTTTTTCGTAAAACATCGATAGTATAGCAAGGAGTAAATGATTGAATTTTGACAACGTGAAGGTTTTTTCGTGTAAACAATTTTTGCTAATTTTTGTTTAAATTTTACAATAAACCAGCTGTTCGAGGAGATACGAAGTTGATGTTTAGTTGTGGTTAAAATGCCTAAAGCACGTGTACGCGGAATTTATCATCAGCTAAGTGGATTTGAAAGAGGTCGAATTATTGGTCTACAGGAGGCGGGGTTGTCCTTTCGAGAAATAGCTAACCGTACGAACAGAAATCTAACTACTGTTGTGGGATATTGTCAAGCGTGGTTAGATAATGCCCAAAATCGAAGAAGATTAGGCACCGGACGTCGAAGGGTCCCAAATGATGTTCAAGAGTGACGTCTTAGACTTATGGCCATTAGAGAACGATTTGCGACAACTCGATCTTTGGCTGATGAGTGGTTAGGAGAACAAGGCCATCCTGTAACTGTCCGAACGGTTTACCGCCGGATAAGGTCTTTTGGACTGCAGCATTATCGACCCCATGTTGTGTTACCACTGACGGTTGAGCATCGCCGGCAACGATTACAGTGGTGCAGAGAACGTTTACCTTGGAATATGAAATGGCATCAGGTCGTCTTTTCTGACAGACCTCGAGTCTCTTTGGGTGTACATAATGGCCGAAGAAGTTTAGACGACGTCGGGGTGAAAGATGTGAACCTCAGTTTGATGTTGAGCGTCATGTACACAGAACAGTAGGAGTTATGGTATGGGGTGCTATTGCACATGCAAGTAGGACACCTCGACAGCGATGCGTTATTCTTACTCCCTTACCTTAACCGGCTCGAGAATCCAATATTTCATCAAGATAATGCCCGACCTCATGTTGCCAGAGTTGTTTAAACTTTTTCGAAGCGACCCATGTGAATCGTTTTCCATGGCCGCCCAGATCCCCCAATATTTCGCCCATAGACCTTGTTTGCGACATCATTAGTAGAAGGCTTGGAAATTTACCCCAGCCCCCACGGACTTTGGTGACCCTGAGAGATGAAGTACAGGTAGCTTGGGATAGTATCGCTCAAGAAGAAATAGACCATCTATCGCAGCAATGCCGAGAAGTGTTGGACGAACGCAATGGGTGCGTTAAGCAGACTCAACAGTTGTGGAACAGTTGTCAATATTCATTGAATTATTTGCTGAACGCATTCTATCAGTTTCCGCTACGGAGCGGTCGCCATCTTTGATAACATGTTGATATTAGTGACAGTTGTGCCAGTGATTTTGGGACGAAATTTAAATTTCAAATATAGCAATTATGGAAACTGAAACATATATGTTTATTAACATTCTGAAATGATATTCAGAATAAATTTCCCATATATTGAAGGAGCAAATATGTAGTAATAATACCGTAAGCAAACTTGGAAATAAAAATCGATAATATAACAGAAAATTGTTTCTCATCAAAACGTAACCTTCAAGAAGGACCCCACAGAACATATTGCTGTCAAGAAAAGGAGCAACTCGTCCAGCAGAGAATACTAACGTTACTAAACTGATACTTATCAGTACCGGAGCTATTTTATTTTTGAAAAAAATTGTAAACCCTTAGTTTTTTCTCCAATTTTCAATTATTTACTCTTTGCAATACCTACTATGTTTTACCAAAAAAAATTTGAAATTTAAACAGCTCCTTCTGGGTGTGGCAGTTTCTTTGGCAGTTAGTATATAACTGATTAAATTGAATCGATAGCTTTTGAAATGAAATTTTCCTTTTCTGAAATATAATTTTCTGTTTCTGAAATTCAATTCACTATTCTGAATTACAACTTTGCTTTTCTGAATCCCAACTTCTTAACTATTCTGAAATCCAATTTTTCTTTTCTGAATTATACTTTCCTATTCTGAAATGTATGTTCCGTTTTCTGAAATAGAACTTCGATTTGCTGAACTACAATTGGTGGAATATTGAGATCATGATGGGAATTTTTATGATATGACTCGGTCCCAATACCCATATCAAACAAAAAAAAATTCATAAACATACAATTTTGCGCATTCAACTTTTACTCTTTATCCGGAAAGGCTGAAATTTGGATGGGACCGAAACACAATAGCGACACAAAATTCTGATAAGAATTGTAGAAATTGAAGCCGTTAAAAGGGTTTGGGTACACACAGATGGACTGACAAACACGAAATCAAATCTGTTCAGAATAGTTAGAAATGCATTTTGATAACGGAACTTAGATTTCGGAAACTCAAAATTTTATTCATTCCGAAAGTAGAATCTATTAGTCCAAGAAAAATGAATATTTTTTCTATCATTAGGACGTGAGAATTCAACATATGAAGACTTGATAATATCAATAAACTAATGCTCTAAACTTTTCTCCATTCGCATATTGAGAAAGTTATCGAAGTACATAATGGATTTTTGATTCAACCAATAAATCAACTTTATTCTCACTCGCACAAGTTCTAAGACTCTGAAGGGGCACACAGGGTCCTATTAGAGAAAAAAAAAAGGTTGAACTAATATATGATTTGGGAAAGATAGGAAAATTTTCATCTTGAATATTTCAGTATGGTTAAGAAAGTACACATATTTCCTATTTGGAATCAGAGCAGAATCTTCGAAGCTCTATATGAGATCCATAATCATCATATTGCATTTTTAAAAAAAGGGGATGACTACGACTATGTTGTACTGAAATATATGATTTTATGGTCCATCTTTGTGATGCCTTATTTCATCGGAGTCTTCGGATTCCTTTACAAGGGTTACGCAGGTTTGAAAAACTATTTTATGTCTACATCAATGATTCATAATGAACCATAAAATAACATCGCAATCTAATATTCATCAAACGAAAGCATTAGAAAATGTGATATTGATCTTCTGCATAATATTTATGAACAACAGTTGTCAATATTCTATGAATTATCTCCTGAACGCACTCTATCAGTTTTCGCTACGGAGCGGTCGCCATCTTTGGTAGCGAATTTATTTTATGCTACTTTTTGAATTAGGGACAGTTGTGACAGTGATTTTGGGACGAAATTTAAATTGCAAATATAATAATAATGATGGGAACTGAAACATATATGTTTATTAACATTCTGAAATGTTACTCTGAATGAATTTCACATATATTGAAGAAGAAAATAGTAATAATACCGTTAGCAAACTTGGAAATAAAAATCGATATTTTAATAGAAATTTGTCTCTCATCAAAAAGTAACCTTCAAGAAGGGCCCACAGAACATATTGCTGTCAAGAAAAGGAGCAACCCGTCCAGCAGAGTATACTAACGTTACCAAACTGATACTTATCATCAGCGGAGCTACTTACGCTACCGATCTTTTTGCTGCATTATTAACAAATTTTTTGGAAAAAATTGTGAACCCTTCATTTTTTTCTCCAATACTCAATTATCCACTTCTTGCTATACTATCTATGTTTTACCAAAAAAAGTAATCGAAGTACGTAATGGATTTTTGATTCAACCAGTAAATCATCTGTATTCTAATTCGCACAAGCTCCAGGCATCTGAAAGGACACACAGAGTCCTGGTAGGAAAAAAAAGGTTGAACTGATAAAAGATTTGGGAAAGATAGGAAAATTTTCAGCTTGAATATTTCAATATGGCTAAAAAAGTACACATATTTCCTATTTGGAATCAGAGCGGAATCTTTGAAGCTCTATATGAGATCCATAAACATCATATTGTATTTCTCAAAAAAGGGGAGAACTACGACTATGTTGCACTGAAATATATGATTTTATGGTCCATCTTTGTGATGCCTTATTTCATCGGAGTCTTCGGATTCCTTTACAAGGGTTACGCAGGTTTGAAAAACTATTTTATGTCTACATCAATGATTCATAATGAATAAGATGTCTAAAAACATGGTGAATGCACTCATCAATTTTTGAATGACATTCGAAATTTTGAATGACATTCGACCAAATTGAAAATATTAGTTTTATTTCGTGGCGGCGCCGCAATATCATACCTTTCCTTTCGATCTTTTTTCCTTTGATTTTGACAGGATACATCAATTAAAACCCGATCCTAGCCAATCAGAAGCTTAAACTAATATTCTCAAGATTGGCAAAACAAAAGCTAATCAGTCCATACACCAGGTTTTTAGACATCTTAATAATGAACCATAAAATAACATCGCAATCTAAAATTCATCAAAAGAAAGCATTAGAGAATGTGATATTGATTTCCTGCATAATATTTATGAACAAAACTTAAATATAACCTCAACTTTCAAGGTTTGCCGTCCTCGAATGAGCATCAAAAAAGCATAGACTAATAGTGGGTTTCATAAAATTTTTATCCTGTTGATTTGCCTAATTCCGAATAAAAGAGAGATGGAAGTTTAGTGTCACCAATCACAATCGAGCTAGCCAATTGTGTGTGCGAATCATAGGCGTGGAGAATCCTGATTTGATTGTTGAATGCTTTATCAGGAATTCTTTTTTCATAACTTGACAATAGCTAAATTATTAAACTGAGAAAAACATTGACACTTTTGAAACACGAAATAATTTTATGAATGAATCACATCGCAAACTATTTTTGAGCATGAATTGATAATTTCGAAATTAATCGAATTATGTTACGCTACTGCTATAGTGTCCCGTTAGACAAGGAGCGACGAATGTTGGCATCAAAACAAATGCATCAGTTACAAGGCGATTTCCGGTCCTCTTATTAATGTTCTTAGGTCTAATCAAATCATTTATGTGTACAATTTCAACTCATTTTGACACTTTCATAGATTGAAACGGCGATCAACGAGTTCATCGGTCAATCAAAGTTTATTGGATTTATTGGATTATGAGGACAGACGGCTATTGGTCTATGTCTATACATAGTATAGAAGATTGTCAAGAGCATACAATATAAAATATTATTTTTCTATACTCAAAGGTTACAAACGTCGAGAATAACGCCAGCTGAAACTCTAGTGATCTCGCAAAATCAAGTAGGCATAAATCTCCCGTTTATTTTTACAACTATAAGTAGGTAGGCTCACCAGGATTTCTAGGCATATTAGTCGTAATAGTGCCAGTCATCTATCAAAAATCAGCTCAGACCTATGACAAGCGTTCGCCATCAAGAGTGCTGTGGGGAAATTAGAGTTGATTTTCTGTGATTACAAGTAGCGCTTCGCTTGTACCAGATTTGAAGTAAGTAAACAAATTTAGTGATATGGTACAAGATACAAACTAGGCGCTACTTGTAATCACAGAAAATCAACTCTAATTAGTAATTTCTTCACAGCACTGTTGACCACGAATTTAAATGAACGCACGTTAAAGATCTAGTGTAATACGGAGATACGCAAATGAAAATTTGCACTGAAAGACTTGTTAGGTACTTCAATTTTGAGTGCAATACCAAGTACACTTGGTATTTTCCATGAAAAGCCACTAATACCTTACAAGCATCACATGTTATGAATACCACGATTGCCTTTATGCCTTGCACTCTTGCAGTGAAATTAATTATTAAATAAATTTGATTTTCCGATCTCTTTGAATTTACGGGTATTCACGATAAGACAATCGTTATTAAGCTATATTCCAAAATGTTTGCTTTCTGCACACATTCCGGGAATAGATCAATGAATAACAAAACAGTATTATTCATCGAAATTTATTGGATCGCAAACAAAGATTTCAACCTACCTAATACATTTACGCTACCGAATTTTCCTAATATACTCACATTTCTTGAACGCATTTTTAAAAATCGACTTCAATAACTACTCCCTGGAATTCTATTTTGAGGTATCATTAAACATTGGTAATATGTTGAAATCGTCGATTTCTGTATACAATAGAATACATAACTGATTTGATTATATCCATCACCACGATAAGATTTTTTTGGAAATCACAATCAAAGATATATAGCTTAACTTAAATTTCAGATGGTCTACGTCAAGAGCTAATGGATTCATTCCAAACGATCATTTGTGCAATAATTTTCCAGTTCATGTTTGCTACTTTTCTGGTTTACGAAGGCAGGTTTAGAAGATTGCTGTATAAGATGAACCAGTTGACCAATGAAGTACCCGAGAAGATATCCAGGATGTATATAATCCTCAATAACACTACTTGGATCTCGTATTATGGAATTATGGCACTTAGCATAGCTGTGGGATTAGGCAATTACTTGTCTGGAAGACACTGCGAAGGAAGAGAAAAGACAGGTGGAAAAGGTTACATTTGCGGACTGATTCACTATTTATGGTATCCTCTTGATGTGGAGGATACTTTATTTGAAATTCTGATGATTTTGCATTCCAATCTCGTCCATACGATATTTGTGCCTTTTTATGTCGCATCTTTCACAGGGTTCCTCCATGTTCCTCTGGTCCTTTCGTTAAGAATTCAGGATCTTAGACATCAATTAAATAAAATCGATGAAATGAATATTGACTCCAAAGAATGTTTTGAACCTTTGATTAAATATTACACCGAGATATTTGGGTGAGTTTCAACTAATAACAGATACTACTAATTGCACATAAAATTTAAAATTTTTGACGTGGAACTTCTTCAGTCCTGGTAGAGGGAACTCGTGTGGTTTACTTCCATCAAACAAAATATGAAATCGTTTCAACAATTGCCAAGAACATAACAGAGAAACATAATATAATAATGTTTATTTGAGAACTCTCTGTTACAAATAAACTTAATCACAGAGATAGATAATCTATCTGTGCGTGATACAATAATGAACCAAAAAATATTTCTTGCAATTTTCCAATAAAAGAAAAGAAATATATTTAAATATCCCAAAGTAATTGTATGGAATTCCTGTCCGATCCAAAGGCATTTGCTCGATTGGGGCCCATCTGCGCCATCTCCTAGGATGTCGACATTAGGTATAAATAGGTAGCTTGTATGTAGGTGTAATGTTTATATTATTATCAAACATTATTCTCAATCAAAAGAATATATACATATATACTATCAAACAAAATCATGATCATCAATGACCAACCAAATGAAAATCCCAAGGCATTTCCAGGGATATTTTGATTACATCACGCTTGATTAACTAAATCCCTGCAGAACAATCTTTTTTTTTCGTAGATTCAAATTTTTGTTTGTTTTATAAATTTCTTGTGGTGGCAGTTTTTCTTAAGGTTTGCTGGCAATACATCATAAATTCTGGGCGCAAGATATAATTAATTTCTTTGTCCAATTCTTTTGAGGGCTCTAGGTCTATGATGTTTCTCATAATTTCTTGTTCCATACTTACTTTGCTGTTGATGAATTTCAATCTTTTTTTATGTATATTCTTCAGGATTTATAGGACAAAGAGTTGAATAAGAAAAAACAAAACAAATTCTAATACAGGAAGAAAACAAACAAGAACAATGGTATGAAGCCTCACCAGCGTCTTCAACCACCTCTCTTCAGTTTAGTGCCATCGGTCTTCTTTGTGCTTCCAACGGATTGTGATCTCGTTCGTCCCAACTCTGCTAGGTCATTTTGCCTGTCTAAGAGTCGATCAGTGGACAAACTTTCTTTGTTGATCCCTGGATCCTCGTCTACCGAAAGATTTTCTTGCTCGCTCAACAACGTGTTATATACCGCCACAGGAGCAGGACTATTTGATGCGTTGGACACTAATTCAGAATTTATTGTAGGTAGATTTGTGGATTCCGCGCTGGAGTCCTCTTCAAAAGGGGGAGACTGTATACTTGCGGCCGGTCCTTTCAATTGTTCGATGGTGAACTTTCTGCCATTAACTATCAAACACCTTGCTTGCATATGAGCTCTATAGTTCTTTGCCCTGGCCAGATCTCTTTGTTGCCTGAGCAACCTGAAATCAGCACGGTCCTCTTCACAGAGATCTTCGTTAATATACACACTGCTACCTTTAAGATTTCGGCGGTTTTCAATTTTTTTTCGATTTGGCCAGAAAAGATATAAATTCTATCTTTACTATCGACTTATTCTTACTCAGCCTGTATATATTGTTGATCTCTATATGTGTCAGATTAATACCAAGAATAGAATTCAGCTGACCGAGAACCGAGCCCAGCAGATCCGAATCATCCAACTTCAACCCGGTAATTATGACATTGTTCTTCAAAGCATTTCGTTTAATATTCAAAATCTCACTCTCTATTGAAGAGAAGGGAGCTATAGTAGCTCGAATAGAAAATGGAGAGAGTAATACCCAGTTGGCTTTGGAATTTGGCGTTGCACATTCAACAATTTCAACGATGTGGTAAAATAAAAAAAAAATTAAAGAAGCATTTAATCAGTGCACTTTGAAATCAAAAAAGCTCCGCCGGATACCTCATGAAAACTTGGACAAGTGCCTATTGGAGTGGTTTAAAAATCAATGCGCCAAAAATGTTCCCATAACTGGCCCGATTTTAAGGCAAAAAGCGAACGAGATTGGTATCCTTTTAAAAAAAGAAAACTTCCACTGTTCGGAGGGATGGATTAATAGATTCCGAGTTCGCCATAACATTATCTTTGGAAAAATATCAGGTGTGTGAATAAGTCTTTCCCGTTTTTTGTAAGAGATGGCGCCACCAATACTGTGCGAGTATTTAATGGTTACATATGTCATAATCAAAGCTTATTTATCTGTCAACAATTCCACACTAACACATTAGTTGAAATTTTTTCGCATCATAAATTTTTGAAATCGTGAAAATGTCGAAATTTGAGCCGAGTCGACGTCATTTGCGGGAAGTTTCACTTTATTGGTTCAATTTGAAGAAATCTGCTGCCGAGGCGCATCGGTTGCTTCAGGAAGCTTATGGAGAAGGTTGTGTCGATGATTCAAGTGTTCGCGGATGGTTTCGACGCTTCAAAAGTTGCGATTTCGACGTGGAAGACAAGGAGCGTTCCGGGCGGCCGCAAATCTTTGAAGATCAAGAATTGGCGACTTTGCTTGATGAAGATTCGTGTCAAACGCAAGAAGAACTTGCTGAAGCATTGGGAGTTGACCGAACAACCATTTCCAAGCGTTTGAAAGCCATGAGAATGATCCAAAAGCAAGGAAATTGGGTGCCGTACGAACTGAAGCTGAGAGACGACGAACGGCGTTTTTTCACTTGCGAACAGCTGCTTCAGCGACATAAAAGAAAGGGTTTTCTGCATCGTATCGTGACTGGCGATGAAAAGTGGATCCGTTACGATAATCAGAAGCGAAGAAAATCATGGGGACTACCCGGCCATGCATCATCATCGACGGCCAAGCCAAATATTCATGGCGCCAAGCTCATGCTCTGTATATGGTGGGACCAGCTAGGTGTGGTTGACTATGAGCTTCTGAAACCAAATGAAAGGATCATAGGCGAGGTCTATCGACGACAATTGATGCGTTTGAGCCGCGCACTGCGAGAAAAACGGCCACAATACTCCGACAGGCACGACAAAGTTATTTTGCAACATGACAATGCTCGCCCACATGTTGCACAGCCGGTGAAAACATACTTAGAAACGCTCAAATGGGAAGTCCTACCCCACCCGCCGTATAGTCCAGACATTGCTCCGTCTGATTACCATGTCTTCAGATCGATGACGCATGGCCTGGCTGACCAGCACTTCCATTCCTACGAGGAAGCCAAAAAATGGGTGGATGACTGGATAGAGGCCAAACCGGTCGAATTTTTTCGCAACGGGATTCGTATGTTGCCAGGAAGATGGGGAAAAGTTGTAGCTAGCGATGGCCAATATTTTCAATAATTCATTTGTAACCATTTTTTCACAATAAAGGCTCAAAATTTGAAAAAAAACGGGAAAGACTTATTCACACACCTTATATCAGGAGAAGAGGCAAGCGTGTGTAAAGCTGTTCCAGAATCATGGTTGAAGAATGTTTTTCAACAAATCAGAAAGGGATATTCGGACGATGATATCTTCAATGCAGACGAGACTGGGCTTTTCTATAAAATGACTTATGATGAAACAATGAGGTTCAAAGGAGAAAAATGCTCTGGAGGAAAAATGAGTAAGGACCGAATTACTGTTATGGTTGCGGCAAACATGAGTGGAAGTGAAAAGCGAAAATTGCTTGTTATTGGAAAATTGAAAAATCCTAGGTGTTTTAAGAATGTGAAAAACTTGCCTGTTGTTTATGAACATAACAAAAAATCATGGATGACCAGCGATTTATTCATAAAATTTCTTCATGACTGGGACAATGAACTGAAAAAATCTTCAAGAAAAATTTTGTTAGTTGTGGATAATTGTCCTGCGCATCCAAAGGTTGAAGATTTGGAATCAATTAAGTTGTGTTTCTTGCCTCCAAATTGCACTGCAGTTTTACAACCGATGGATCAAGGTGTAATCAATTCACTAAAAACTCACTACCGTAAAATGCAACTGTTGGAAACTATAAAAAATATAGAACTGGAAAAAGAAACTGCTATAACACTATTAGACGCAGTTTTAATGGTGTTGGCTGCGTGGGAAAAGGTAACACCTAAAACCATTCAAGGATGTTTTCGTCATGCAGGCTTTATATCAACAAATGAAATGGCAGATCAAAATGATTCTGATGAAGAAGATAACATTCCCTTGGCCCAACTTAGGCAACGTTGTATTAATACAGTATTATCAGATTATGAACTTTTGGAGCTTATAGATGTTGACATAGAATTAGAAACCTGCGAAGACTTAAATGAAGCGGATATTGTCAAGAATATTGAGAACGATGGCGAGCCAGTAGATGAAAACGACGATGAAGGTGATAATTTTTTGTGTTCAGTGCCATCATGTGCCGAGGCCCTACAAGCAGTATCAATTTTGAAAAAATTCGTTACTTATAAATGACTAAATGACCAGAAATTATTAAACAGTATTTCTATGATTGACCAAAGACTAGAACGTGTCTTCTATGAAAATTATAGATTTGAAAAACAAAGCAAAATTACTAATTTTTTTAAGCCTATTACTGTTGAATTGTATATGTATAAGTTCAATAACATGTATTCACACTATGTATTATGATGATATTATCCATATACTCATATGTACATATTTGTTGTCGTTTTGTGTGTAGTGAACTTTCTCAAAATAAAATACACAGATAAATCCTACTTCTGCGTTCTTTATATAAATGTTTGGATATAACAACCATCGGATATAACGATCTAATATTCACGGTCCCCTCAATGTCGTTATAACCGGAATATACTGTAATCTCGTTGCACACATACAAAAACATAATGGAGAACATAATCTCATAAAAATCTTTAACTCACTGTCAATATACAGACTTCTTCAGTCGTTATAGAGGGAACTAGTATGGTTAACCTCCCATCAAACAAAATGTGAAATCGTTTCCTTTTCTCCGATTCGAACCTGCATAAAATGAATTGGGTAGTGTCAGCTCTCTTAAGCTGCGTTACACTAGGCGCAATGCCTATTCGCGAGTAATTGCACCAAAAACATTATAGAAAAACAAAATGTTTGAAGTAATCATATCTCACTCTCAACATACAGAATACTCATATTTTATTGAGAAATTATTCTTATTGCACACAATTTCCTCTCAATGACTTCCTGTTTTTGAAATCAACAACAATGAAATAATATTTGAAAAAAATTCAAAAGAAATATAAGCACTAATAATGCATTTATTCACTAGAAATATTGAAGGTTGAATTAAATTGGGAGATAATATCGATGAAACAGCGATAGGACAACAGGTTCTTACAATTATTTATATAACCTTTAAATTTCTCACAGAGGACTAATGTAGAGAAGGGTAAATAAAGAGAAAAGATAAACTTTCTTCAATTGAATTTGAAAAGCCAATTCCAAATCTTGCCACCATAAAAACATTGAAAAAAACAATGGAACCAACACATAATAGTTATTTGTGCAACCAATTGGGAAAAGCATAATTTTTCGTAATGACCAGAAGAACGCGAGTTGAAAATTTGACATACTAAGGCTAAAGATTAGCAGAATATTAATTCCGCTTTACTTTGGCCCCCCCAAAAAAAATCAGGCCCCCTCTTGGCCACCCCTGTTTTTGAAAGCTGGCGTCGCTACTGCCAACGTGTTTCACACAATAATTTTGAATAGGATTTGAATTAAAATGATCAAAACGTCTCTACAAGCGTCCTTCGTCTAGTGAATTTTGTCCCAACATGAACCATCAAATTTGACATAAGGGTCGCGGAAATGAAAGCATATCAGTGGCACGATATTTCACTAAATTCCATAGAAATATCCTGCTCCACAAGCTTTAACACTGTGGGATTTCTTATATGCCTACTTATGCGTTTCGTCCCTGGCACACACACCGGACTCATCAGTGTGACTTTGGTATAATTGTGTGTGCCGTGTCACAGACGCTTGGGGAATTTATTATTATCGGGAGCCGCCGGGACTCGAACCCGGAAACTTGTCGCATCTCGGTGAGTGAGTCTACACTCTTAGCCTCTAGGCCACCGAAAGCTGTGTTTTATTGAGCTTTATGAGAAGCCGCCACAACACCTTGTATCTCTAAAACGAAGCTTGTTAGGATATATGTTTATATGAATTTCTTTTCACGAAAAAAGTTGTTCCATCCGAAGCCAAAGTAATTGAACTAAATCTGGACCACCTGTATTTTTATAAGTACTCGCGGGGAGAAAGATTTTTCTGTCTGCCAGATCGAAGGAACCGACGTACCGGTCTGCCTTCAGAAGTTTAAACTTCTGGAACTTCAAAGTATAATATATATGAATTTTAAGTTTCTTAATATACTTTCGACACAAATTATTTTTCAATTTTGAAAATTTCTGCCCCCACTTTTGAACCGCGATAATCGTCTGCCGTTTCAGTTTTGAATAGCTATAAGTAAGATGCATAGAATACCTGGTGTGTTTACTGATTCGATTTTGTTTCAGACATTTTGAGAGACCCAGAGAGAGAGAGACTTTCAAAACGTATACGTTCATTCAGTGTAATTAGCACTGAAAGAACGTATACGTTTTGAAAGATCACTTGTCGAGAACACGGTCCCTGTTGCTTTGGTGTTCTGCTTCACCAGAGTTCTGTAAGGGGGCGCTCTTCAAAAATTTTCGAATTCCCGCTATCTGCCAGGTGCCGTTTAAAAAGGAAATACTGATTTTAGACACTGCAAACATTCACAATAAATTACAATTCAGTTCATATGGAATTTTTACTTAAATGAATGGAATATAATGACAGACCATAGAATATAAAATATTAGTGTTCTATACTCAAAGTTCACGACAAGAGCGTAGAAATGGGGGATACTGGGGGTAATTACACGGTGTTCCTAAATTAGAGATACATATGAAAATGACAGATTTCCGGATCATTTTAAGAAAAAAAGTCCTATAAAATGAGTCCCCAAACATTTTGTTTTGAGATACATGTGTTAAAGTTTAAGTGTTTTTCTCGTATAACCTTCCCTTCACAAGATATTTAATTTGAATTGGCCATAGATATTCCAGTTTAAAGTTTTCACCATGTGATATGCTAATTTTGAATGCAAATCTACAGGGTGATATTTTTTCTGGAAGGATGCCTGCTTCCTTCCTCCAAAACTATATTTTGGTGAAAGGCTGTTAGTTTAGAAAAATCTAGAAAAAAACTCTGGTCCAGTACTACACTTTTTGGTTTGTTATAGTTTTGTCGTATCTGCTATCGATTTCGAGAAAAAATGTCTAGTAATCCTCAGGAAAATCCAAATTATTATAAAGATCCAGCTAGTAAGCTCTAATGAATGAATTAATTATAAGTTTTGGTATGTATTTACCCAATCTGTAGCGAAGATTAATAAATATTTGATAAGCTGTACGACACACTAGAAACAACCTGTATGAAAGCAAAGCGTTTGTGGGCTCATATTCATGAAACTTTTTTTTCAAAATTATCCAAGTAGTTTCTCATTTTCTTTCGTAACTCTTATTTGAGAACACCCAGTATAAGGTAAGAACAAACCGAATTAGTAATAAAAAAAAATTATTTCGAGTAATTTGGTTCAAACTTCTTTTTCTAACATTACAGATATGAGTAAAAGTTGTCGTCAAAAATTTTTTTTTCGATTATCCCCCCCAAGAAAAAAAAGATCTTCGCCCTTGATTCACGAGAGTCGAGAATTGAGAGGAATGTCAAATGTACATGTAAACGATGTATGCGCCATCTGAAACAGACCGCGATCCCTTGAAATCAAGTAGGTATAAATCTGAAAATCTCCCGTTTTGTCTGAAAGTTTTACAGGTATAAGTAGACACACCAGGTTTTCTATGCATCTTAGCTATAAGTGTGTATTTTGACATATCCAAACCTCAGCTTTCCTAAATTATTTTTTCAGTCTATAAAATTCACATCTGTCGTTCCCGATTGTAACTGAGGCCACCGCAACCGCGCTTAGCTAGCCCCCACATCATGGTTGGTACGTACAACAGACTCACTGAGGAAATTTTAGGCTTTCCTAAAAATATGTGTGGTCTGCCGTCCACTGGCTCTTAGACTATTAGTATTAGAACAATTAAAATTGAGTGAAATTTTTCTCTGAAAATCGTCCTTCCTATAACCCTGCTTGCCAAATTATCAAATATTTGGCAAGCACTCGGGATATAACTACTGAATATTGTGGATTGTTTTCACTTATTGTAAGAATACCAATTATAGTTGTGAAGAAATGAAAATTTTCGCGTTATTAGTAGTGTTCGTTCAGTTGATTTTTATTTCATATTTATAATAAGATAATCTATGAAAGTAATAAGATTATTCCTCAATTTTTACAGGTGTGTGAAAGATATGAATGAGAGTGTTGGATATACTTTCATTGCCCAATGTTTACTTACGACACTTTTTACAGCAACAATGGTATTCATTACTATAACCGTAAGTTCTGTTGATTTCACTTCAAATAAAGGGAATTATCATTATTTCACTTTTTAGGAAGATCCGTATGCAACGTTGATGACGTTGGGTTGTTTTTTATATCTGTATATTTTTTGTCGCGTTGGGCAATTTTTAGAAGATGAGGTCAGTAGTAAACAGAATGATGCTATTATTAATTGACGTTAAATATTTATATTGCAGCATGAAAAACTTGTGGAAAGTGTTAAATTCTTACCTTGGTACAAAATTCCACCACGGATGCGACAAAACTATAGGTTTTTTCTTGGAACTGTTCAAATTCCGATCCATTTCAGAATAAAACCTCTTCTCAAGGTCAACAAAGAATATTTACTTTTTGTAAGTAAATCTCTTTTTATATAAATATTTAGTTTAAAAAATAAATTGGTGATCATTAGTTCCAACACATGAGTGTGAAAAAAGTATATTATTTCTTTCACCCTCATCTGGTTGAACTGATGGTCATCCGGAAGAATTACTATAAGATTACCTTGGCACTTTCGACATTTTTTGTATAGCCTCTTTCGTTTTCTCAACAAAATATTTCTTACAAAGTGAAAAATGATATTGTATAGAAAGTAGTTACGCAGCAGTCAATGGTTTCAAAATAAGAGGTATCATTTTTGAAGCTGTCATCTTTTGACATTTGACAAGTAAAAACTACGTCATTACCAAAAATGGAACGATATAAGCTTCAAAACGTTAATTGTTAAAATTCACTACAAAAATTTGAAAAAATAAGGAGACATGCTTCGCAATATTAAACCACTTTCTTGTACGGCAATAGTGGAACTTGTGGGAAAACTTTAGATGTTGGTACAACTGGTACAAGTTAGTGACGTGAAGAATTGAAACCGTGTGTGTCGCTCAAGAATAACTGAGAATATTGCTGTTGTAGCCCGTAGTTGATGGAAACCCAGGTTTATTGATTTTTCACCGTTCTTGGAAATTTAGCATTTCACAAACGACATTACACCGGAATTGGAAGATATTGATCGTATTCGGTTGTATAATAAATTTCGAACGAAAACTTGACCTAGAAACATGAAATTTGCATAGTAGGTTCGGATCGTTAACAGGCAAAGTCCGACTAGGGATTTGTTAATAGGGATGTTGCCTATATTTTGAAATTGCTTTTAATTTGTAGATAAGCCCTATATAAACACGAAAAAAAATTTTCATGGAAAAATATAAAAAGTACCAATAAACAATACATAAATAAAAAAAAAATTCAAAATTCCTGCTGAAACGCTTCATTCTGTCACGATATTATGGTGACGCCACGGCATAAAAGAGTCACCACCATAGACAAACTAACTAGTTTATCTATGACCACCACATGCTAACGGTCTGTCAAACTGAAATAAAATCAGCTGATATTGACAGTCAAGTGGGTTTGATTATTGTATCATCTAAACCATAGATAAACTAGTTCTAGATAAGATTAATTTGTCTATGTTCTAAACATTTCAGTGCTATGACGTCAAATTGCCCTAATTGGTGTTCGCAGTCACGTGCTGGTCGATAAGAATAAACACAATTTAAATCAATTTTATTAAATTGGATTCGAGAAATAAGATAATGAAAATGCTATTTTAGTATTTTAAATACGGCCTTCAATGTGGAAAACCTAAATTCATTTGATTTTATTATATGACGCAACATTCTATTATGGCTGTTAGAAGGTTTGTTCCTTTTTTTTTAATTTTTACTGCTCATTCGATCGAGATGAAAAGGACCACGCACCACATCAAAGAGAAATTGAACTTTGGCGAATTTGCTCGAATTTATTAAATGTTTCAGAAATCGTGATGCTGATCAAATGTCTTCATTGCATCACCACTCTAAAATCAACTGTTTAGATTATATAGGATGCTAAAAATAACTGATAATACTACACTGCGCAAAAAAATTAACGCACATTATGGAAATCTCAAATTTATTCTACAACTGAAGGTGTCCTCAATGATAATTAATTTCATCAGAATTATCCATGCATATGTTATCCACTTTCAACGTTTTTCTTCAATACAGATGTTTTTCCCAGCAGGAATCAAAAAAGATGAGATTATCAGATTTTGAATGTATTGGCTGCATTCTGAAATCAGTTGATCTCGATCAATTCTTGTGATCAATAGTTTTTCTTTCGTTTGGTTTTCTACACTCGATCGCTATGCAATGCGAAACACGCAATTTGACCCAAGAGGAATGTGCCCAAGCGGTAGTTTTGCGAGAAGAAGGGTGGACATACACAAGAATTGCAGAAAGGTTTGGAGTTTTCCATACAAGTGTGTCCAGAATGTTGCAGCGATTCAGGGAGACAGGTATGAAAGTCCGAAGACCAGGACAGGGTAGACCACGGGTAACAACTGCCATTCAAGAACGTTACTTGAGAGTTTCTTCGTTGAGACAACGGTTTGCAACCGCTGAATACTACTGGTTTCGGGGGAGGATCGATCATGATATGGGGTGGAATATCTTTGACTGCTCGCGCAGACCTAGTGGTCGTTGATAATGGAGCTATGAATGGTGATAGGTATATAAGGAACATTCTTGAAGAGCATGTAGTGCCATTTGCCCCATACATTGGTGAAAATTTCATTTTTATGGACGATAATGCCAGACCCCATCGTGCACGCATCGTTCAGGAGTACCTTGAAGAGGTTGAAGTCTCTCGAATGGAGTGGCCAGCAAGAAGTCCAGATCTCAATCCGATTGAGCAGGTTTGGGACAACCTCAATAGAAGGCTGAGAAGTTCAGACAATCATCCAGCTACTCTTAATGACTTAGGAATCCAACTCAGAGAAATCTGGGAAGGATTAGATCAGAACATTTTAAGATCACTCATTTTGAGTATGAACCGTCGTTGCCGAGCTGTAATTAACGCAAGGAGTGGAAATACCAAGTATTAAATCACTTATCAGCATTCCATCATTTTGATATCAAAGAAAACGAGTATATTTTAAGAGAAATTAATGAATGTTTATTTCAATGTAGAGGAAGATTTGTCAATAACGATGGAAAACGATATCAGCCAAATAGAAATTTACATCTACTCTTTCATTCTGTAATTTTCCTTTGGAATATTCTACTAGTTCCCCATAGGCTTAATTTTTGATATTCCTGTTTGCGTATGCTGAACTTCTTATTTTCCATCGACAGGAAGTAGAAGCAATAGTAGCTTCATCTATTCACAGTCCATTAAAAATCATTAGAACGTGAGAATTCAACATATGAAGACTTGATAATATCAATTAACTAATGTTCTAAACTCTCCATTCGCATATTGAGAAAGATATCGAAGTACCTAATGGATTTTTGATTCAACCAATAAATCAACTTTATTCTCACTCGCACAAGTTCTTAGACTCTGAAGGGGCACACAGAGTCCTGTTAGAGAAAAAAAAGGTTGAACTAATATATGATTTGGGAAAGATAGGAAAATTTTCATCTTGAATATTTCAGTATGGTTAAGAAAGTATACATATTTCCTATTTGGAATCAGACTGGAATCTTCGATGCTTTATATGAGATCCATAATCATCATATTGCATTTTTCAAAAAAGGGGATGAGTATGATTACGACAATGTTGCACTGAAATATACGATTTTTTGGTCCATCTTAACGATGCCTTTTTTCATCGGAGTCTTCGGATTCCTTTACAAGGGTTACACAGGTTTGAAAAACTATTCTATGTCTATATCATGATTCATGATAAATCATAAAATAACATCGCAATAAAAAATTCATTTAACGAAAGCATTAGAAAATGTGATATTGATCTCCTACGTAATATTTATGAACGAAACTTAAACATAACCTCAAACTTTAAGTTTTACCGTCTTGGATTGTGCATCCAAAGAGCATAGGGTGGGTTCATAAAACCTTTATCGTGGTGATTCGCTTAATCAAATCATTTCTGTGTTCAATTTCAGCTCATTCTGATACTTCTATATATTTCAAACTGCAATCAACGAGTTCATCGGTCAATCAAAGTTTTGTGAAACCCTTCGTAATTAAAATGTCTAGAAACCCTGATGTATATACTGATTCGATTTTCTTTCTTTTTGAGAAAGTCCAGCTGTTGCTTCGGTTAGAACTCACCAGAGTTCGTTACGGTGGCGCTCTTCAGAATTGTTCAAATCGTTATTGAACTAAATTCCAAAATGTTTGCTTTCTGCACACATTCCGGGAATAAGACAATGAAAAACAAAATATGTATTATTTATCGAAATTAATTGGATCGCAAACAAAAAAGATTCCAACCTACCTAATACATTTACGCCACCGAATTTTCCTAATATACTCACATTTCTTAAACGCATTTTCAGAAATCGACTTCAATACTTACTCCCTGTGAATTCTATTTTGGGTATAGGTTATCATTAAACTTTAGTTAACTGTTGAAATCGCCGATTTCAGTATAAAATCAAATACATAAATAACTGATTTGATTGTGTCCATCACCACGATAAGAGTTTTTTCGAACTCATAATCAAGGATATATAACTGAAATTTCAGATGGTCTACATCAAGAGCTAATGGATTCATTCCTAACGATCGTTTGTGCTATTATTCTCCAGTTCATGTTTACTACTTTTCTGGTTTTCGGAGGCAGATTTAGAAGATTGCTGGATAAGATGAACCAGATTACCAATGAGGTACCCGAGAAGTTAGCCAGGATGTATATAATCCTCAATAACACCATTTGGATCTCGTATTATGGAGTTATGGCACTTAACGTAGTTGTGGGATTAGGCAATTACTTGTTTGAAAGACACTGCGAAGGAAGAAAAAAGACAGGTGGAAAAGGTTACATTTGCGGACTGCTTCACTATTTATGGTATCCTCTTGATGTCGAGGATAGTTTATTTGAAATTTTGATAACTTTGCATACCAATATCAGCCATACGATAGTGGTGCCTTTTTATATCGCGTCTTATACAGGGTTCCTTCATATTCCTCTGGTCCTTTCGTTGAGAATTCAGGATCTTAGATATCAATTAAATAAAATCGATGAAATGAACATCGACTCCGAAGGATGTTTTGAACCTTTGATTAAATATTACTCCGAGATATTTGGGTGAGTATCTGCTGATAACGGATACTACCAATTACACATAAGATTCAAAACTTTTGACGTGGAACTTATTCAGTCCTGGTAGAGGGAACTCGTGTGGTTTACTTCCATCAAACATATGAAATCGTTTCAACTAGGCAAAGACTAAAAGGCCGCTCTAACGGGAAGTCAAGTTTGCAGAATGCAAAAAATTAGTATTGGGCATTGGGGGTCTTTTACCAAGAGATGAAATACTTCAAAGTAACTATTTGAAAAATGTTTGAAATATTCATTAACCAACAATTCAAAAACTGATTTACAAAAAATTGGATTCATTTTAGGATTGGTAAGATAGAAAAAACTTTGTGTTTTCCATTTAAAATACTCGCAATATCGTATCCTTGTCCTTTTTACTCTCATATTTCTGAGTGATAGATACTTTTTTTTTACTTCACTGGCTATAACATTTTTAGCCGTTTTTTTTAAGGAACGAATCATAAAATGAATCCCTAATTCTCATAATTCCCTTTTCGCCTTCATTCACAAAATAATAAAATGTCACCTATTCTACATGACTTCGTAGGTTTTACCCAGTGCCAAAAAAGTTCTTGAATGATATAAAATCATAAACTTAATTTGAAGTCCTGAAAACCAAAGGTGAATTAAAAAATAATAATATGATAACTCTCACTTCGCATATACATAAAATGATTGATAAAGATTAATTGATTGTGGTTTGATAATTATGGAATGGAAAACACTTCTTAATTTTCTTCAGAATGATAAAAAGGACATGGGATCGTTTTACCAATATTTTGCATTGCTTTAATTCCCATTGAAGAATTGAATATAGAATTTATTTTTGAAATATCAATAGTCACATTTACATTTCACCTGGAAAAAATTCCGAACTTAATGAAACTTCTAGAGGTTGTTTGGCGGTGCTAAGGGATAACTCTGTCAAGTTATCCAATACAAGGATTCTGTGTTAACTTGAGGAGGGCCGAAGAACCTTCCGGTTTTTATATATATTTTATGGTTTTTTGCTCATAACTTCTAACCTAATTAGTTTTCTAAAAAGTTCATTTTCAAAGTTGTTGAGCATTAAATTCCCTATAATTCAATATTCAGAAACTTTTTCCTGAACTTAATATTAACCGAGATACAGCCGATCAAAATTAGAGGAATTTTCTCAAATTGGCAAAAAATTGGCGAAAAACGAAGTTTTTGGCCCTTTAACTATCAATTACCATCGGTTCTATGGTAATTTTACTAATCACTCATCAATATCGACATACTGAAACATAGGAAGGAGGGATGCATCTTCCAATAAGTGCCTGTTTTTGTGAAGTGTAGGTCAATGTCATAGTGGCACAAATTGGTAAAAAATGAAGTTGTATTCTTTCCTTTCGTCAGTGCAACATTCCAGGTAGTCTGTCAAAATTACGTGGACTACATCAAAAAGCACTTTGGGAGCAATATCAGTTTTTCTTGATGGTTATTCTAGTGGGATCAGCTACCAAAGCACCAAGATAGTAGAATGTTATCGGCGTTCCTTGCTGAACCCCTCTACTAAGTTTGTGTTTTCCAAGACAACCCCAGTCAATACCATCACGCAAGAAAATTTTCGCTCCAATGACATAAAAAAGATGAATTGTATACTAAAGGGTGAACTGGAAACCAAGGGAATCCAAGTCAAGCAGGCAGTAGAAGACGCAGATACTTTGAACGTACAGACTGCTGTTTCAGTTTCCGAGGAGTACGACATTGTAGTAATTACGGAGGAAGATATTGATCTTCCAGTGTTGCTGAATGCTTTGGGGTTTTCAAAGAAGAGTGTCTACTTCCAGATACCCCAAATGTCCTTTATTTTCCCACTATCTCAAACATGGGCCCCAGGTCATACTTTTCCTGCACGCTTTGAGACACCACCTCAGCACCCTTTGGTATTGGGAAGAAGATGATGCTATAGATGTATCAGATGATGGTTCCCAACACCACAACAACAACAGCTCCGAAAAGTACGCTGCATATGGTCATAACTAGGTGCACCACCGCTAGCTGTGAAAAGGCTGGTCTGATGTGCTCCGCAGTATGCAAGCACTGAGGAAGCCTCCCTCGGCCTGATACCTACGAAGTTGATACTGACAACGAGATAGAGGAAAACCTTTGTTTTTTGCCAATTTCTGCCATTTTAAGAGAATACATCTAATTTTGATGCTCTAAAACTTTAAAAATGAACGTTTTGGTCGAAAACTAATAAGAAGAATAAGAAGTTATGAGCAAAAACCCGAAAAAAGTTCGATAATGTTGAGGTTTTTCGGCTCTCCTCAAGTTAACACAGGATAATTTGACAGAGTCATCCCGCAGCACCCCCGAACAACCTGTAGAATTTTCATAAAGTTCCTAATTTTTTCCAGTAGCCTTTTTTTTTTTGCTTTGTCTACCGAACTACAAGTAGACGCCCAAAAAAAAAATATATTCGGGATCGAAAACATTAGGGATGATTTTCGAAAAAATTTTATTTATTCAAACTATAGTTAGTATTTGAACAATTAAAATTAATGGAAATTTTTTCCGAAAAATAGTCCTTCACACACCCCTCGAGCTTGTAAAATTATCGAATATTAGGCAAGTGCTTGGGATATAACTACTGAATATAGTGGATTGTTTTCACCTATTGTCGTAATATAAGAATACCGAAACTATAATTGTGAAGAAACTAATGAAAATTTTCACGTTATTGGTAGTGTTCGTTCAGTCGATATTCATTTCATATACAATTATAATAAGATAATCTAAAAAGTATTCAGATTATTCCTCAGTTTTTACAGGTGTGTGAAAGATATGAATGAGTGTGTTGGGTATACTTTCCTTGCCCAAGCTATACTTATGACACTCTTGATGGCAATACAGGTATTCCTTACTATAATCGTAAGTTCTGTTGATTTCACTTAAATTGAAGAAAATGATCATTCTTTTACTTTGTAGGCTGACCCATATGCAAATATGATAATGACGTTGGCTTGTTTTTTCTATATGTATATGTTTTGTCGCGTTGGGCAATTTTTAGAAGATGAGGTCAGTAGCGAACAGTATGATGTAATCGTTAATTGACGTTAAATCTAAATTGCAGCATGAAAAACTTGTGGAAACCGTTAAATCTTTACCTTGGTACAAAATTCCACCACGAATGCGTCAAAACTATATGTTGTTTCTTGGGAATGTTCAAATTCCGATTCATTTCAAAATAAACCCTCTTCTCAATGTCAACAAACAATATTTACTTTTTGTAAGTAAATTTTTTCCACATAAATATTTAATTTAAACAATGAATTGGTGATCATCGGTTCAACCACATGAGTGTAAAAAACGTATATGATATATAATCATTTTTTTCACACTCATGTGGTTGAACTGACGATCAGCTAGGAGAAATACTACGAGATGACCGTGGCTTTTCCGGAATTTTTTGTATAAGCTGTGTCGTTTTCTCAGTAAAATATTTCCAACAAAGTGAAGTGATAAATGATATAGTATTGAAAATAGTTAACTACTAGTAGGTAAAGGTTTTTAAAATAAGAGGTTTCGTTTTGTATAGTCATTTTGAAGCCTTCATCTTTTGACATTTGACAAGTTAAAACTACGCCATTACTAAAAATAGAAGGATACAAACTTCAACAACGTGGTGAAATTGTTAAAATTCACAATGAAAATTTTAAAAATTTAGCAGACACGTTTCGCCATACCAAATCATTCTCTTGTCTGGCAATAGTGGAACTTGTGGAAAATTTTGAGATGTTGGTACAAGTTAGCGACGTGAAGAATTGAAACGGTGTGTGTCGCTCATGAACAACTGACAATATTGCTACTTTAGACCGTAGACGAACCCAGGTTTGTCGATTCCTCGGCGATCTTGGAATTTAGCACTCCACAATCGACACTACACAGCAATTGGAAGATATTGGTGTTGACGACGCCGACGTTTATTTTTAACAAGACGATGCTACGTGCAAAACAAGCAACGCAACAATTGAAATTTTGCAAGAAAAGTTTCCTGGCCGTGTTATTTCTGAAGAGGTGATCACAATTGGCCACCGACTACTTGTGATTCAACAACTTTAGTCTGTTTTCTTTCGGGCCACGTGGAAGATGAGATCGATGACGATATTCGATTCGATTCGATTCGAATCAATTCAAGACCTTGAAGATGGCATTCTTGAAGTTTTCGGGGACATACATCCGCAAATTTTCGAAAATTTCATTGAAAGAATATGGTGCTGCAACTGTAGCGGTGTTGGCTATTTGACTTATATCGTTTTCGATCGTTAATGGCATACTGTTCAAAATGAAATAAATTTTCATCGATTTCTCTCGAAATATACTCTTTTTTTAAGGTTGTCATCTGATTTCGATGAAACAAAGCTTAGATATTGGTCTAAGATGAGCTGAATATATTTGTAAAAATCGTGTTAAAGTGTTCAAAAAGATAGAACAAAATTGAAAAATTGATCTTTCTCCTATTCTGTTAATCTTTTCTCATTGTCCTCGTTAGTTATATTATACCTGTCAAATGATCATTTGATTGATCTGTAGTGACTGAAAGCCTCTCCAAAAAACATTCTGAATTTCATCAGGAGAATATCAGAACACTTATCTAGATAAACAAACCGACAACAAAACGAAATAAAGCACAATGTCTTATATTGCACTCAAAAGCTTCTCGAATTTTTCATTATGGGAATCTCAATATGCACTCTTTCTTACAAGGGCGTAATCTTCTTTCTTGGGGCGGAGAAACTTTTTTTTTAAGACAACGTTTACTCATATCAGTAATATGTGAAAGAAAGGTTTGATAACGAAATACGAAGAAAATGAAAAATTCCTTGAATGATTTTAAGAATAGAATTTCCTATACATGAGCCCGCAAATGTTTTGTTTTCGAGATACAGGGTGCTTCTTGTAGTCCTACTATTTTGTGATGCATATAACAACATCGAATCTTTATTGATCTTCTCGACAGATTGGGTAAATATGTACCAAAACTTATAATTAATTATTTATTCATCACAGTTCACTGGATCTTATGATGATCTGAATTTTCCTGAAGATTTCTGAAGAATTGTTTGACAAGAACCGACAAGAAATCATAAAGTGTAGTACTGTACCACAGTTTCTTTTTACATTTTTCTACCAGTGGTTCACCAAAGAAAGTTCTGGTGGAAAGAAGCGGCACCCTTCTAGAAAGAATATCACCCTGTAGATTTGCATTCAAAATTAGCATATCACATGATGAAAACTTAAGATTGGAATATATATGCCAAATTTAAATTAAATATCTTGTGTTGGGAAGGTGGTTACCCCCAGTACCCAGCACTTACTCCGATGATAATACAGAAATTTCTTCTTCTGATAAATTATATTGCAATAGTGCGTAAAAAAATTCTAACGGATGAAGAATATTGAACGCTGATAAATAATGTTCCTGCGTACGATCGACGAAAGATTTATCATTCCATCACATCACACGATACAGAGGGTGGTAGGGAATGCAAAGTTTCAGTATTACTTCGAAAACTAATCAGAATTACAAATAAACGCTCCTTGTCTTCCACGTCGAAATCGCCACTTTTGAAGCGTCGAAACCATCCGCGAACACTTGAATCATCGACACAACCTTCTCCATAAGCTTCCTGAAGCAACCGATGCGCCTCGGCAGCAGATTTCTTCAAATTGAACCAATAAAGTGAAACTTCCCGCAAATGACGTCGACTCGGCTCAAATTTCGACATTTTCACGATTTCAAAAATTTATGATGCGAAAAAATTTCAACTAATGTGTTAGTGTGGAATTGTTGACAGATGAATAAGCTTTGATTATGACATATGTAACCATTAAATACTCGCACAGTATTGGTGGCGCCATCTCTTACAAAAAACGGGAAAGACTTATTCACACACCTGATATATATATATATAGACATTGGGTATGGGCGGTATGGCACTAGAGGTGTCATCTCTAAGCTTGGCCGAAACTCATTGAGTGGAGTTGTGCATTGTAGCAGATCGTCACTAGTTTTCTTCTATCAAAAGGCCTAGAAATGTACATTCATGAAGTATGATAGGGTTTTCCAATAGGAATTATACAATATAACAGAACACCTGAACTCCGTCCTGTGATTGAAATTAATTATATTTTATTTTCATACGATTAGAATAGGATATACATTTATTCACCAATAATAACTGTACAAACAATGGAAATGACAAAATTCACACAAGAGAATTCATACATATGTGTGTATAATACAAAATGAAATCAATATTCAATGTTACTGCTCAAAAATTTGTAAACAGAGTATAGTTCTAGTCGTAGCCACAAGCTGTAGATCACACCTTTTGAAAATAATTGAAGTAATTTGGTTGCAAGTTTTTCATTTAGTTTCAAGTACATATATGTACAATTCCTCTGAGAGATGAACAATGTTGCGGTAACGTAAAGAATTGATGTCTAGTCCTATATGCATTACTCTTCCTGAACTCGTCGAAAAGACTTTAATTTCGGAACAGGAATTGCAAACATTTATAAGTGTAGGCATGTTATTTTCTCTGAATATTCCACGGCAGGATTTGCGGTACCTCAAGCCAAAGAGAGCCCTAACAGCCATCTTCTGAAGGTGAAAGATGGACGTCACATGCCGACCATTCCTCCAGAACATAAAACCATAGCTCATTACCGACTGAAAGTTGGAAAAATAAATTGCTTTCAAAAATTCAAGGCTTAGTTCTGATTTCAATACGCGCAGAACAAATACTGTCTTGCTCAATTTTTCACTAGTTTATCATTTTGCTTCAAATATTCCAGTTATTGTCAAAAAAGATCTACTGATATTATTATTGATAATTAAAAATGGTTATAATGGCGATACTGCGTATTATCTTTTGACATTTTTTATCTCATTTGTGTTTAGAAGTTTATGCCATTTAATCATGAAAATTCAAAAATGTTCAGAAATCGTTATATTCTTTGTGCTCTTTTGTGAATACTGAGATATATTCGAAAAGAATTCGATAAAAATTCTTCCTGTAAGTACTTCTATAAATGTTCACGAACAGGAAAACAACATTCTGAACTACCCTCGCGACATTCAAAAAATCAAAATCCATACCTAGACAAAAATTTACGACCGGATGGACGGACAAATGGACATAATTGAATTTAATTGCATCATCAGTGAGTCGAAACTTATCGTTTGGGATCATTTCTGACTCAAAAATACATTATCGTGATGAATGAGTGTTAAAAGGGAAGGATGAAAGATGAGATGAAATAACTGAAAAACCATGAATAAAAAGCCTGAAATATTCTTATCCAAAATGACTGACAGAATGCACGAAACATTTTTTCTAACAATTGCATAGATATGTATGAACCTATACCACTCTAATGTTCTTTTCTTTGCAGATTGTTCGTGGATCTTATAGTATGGCTACATTCATGATGAATTTAGCCAGTAGGAAATGAAACAAGAACTACATGTCAAAGTGCCTTATGTAGCAAAAAAACCTAACCTAACACTTCACAGATCTACACGAAACAAGAAATTTAAAAAATTTAAAACCACAGTCTGCAAATCGTTGTTAGAATACTTGATAGGGGATGGTGGGCCAACTGAGACACCTTAAGTTCAATTCTTCAATAATACGAATAAAACAATTATTCATTCTTCGTGAAAATTATCTTCTTATGATCCATTATGATAAACGCATATTTTGTTTTTCTCTTCATCTGATTTTAATGGTGGTTTGGCCGGTTAGTTTCTTTCTTAGATTTTTTTTTCTCATTCGAAGATTTTGGTTCAGCCCTATTAAATAATAATAATGAAGAACTTTTCTTGAATAGAAATTTGATTACAGTTGTTTTAACATTTATATGTAGAGGGCGAGGTTCAGTTCGTTCTGAGTATTTCATACCCCAAACCAGTGGCGTACCCAGACATAAGCCTTAGGGGGATAAAAAAAAAAGTTTTCTAAAGAATTTTGCTTACTCATATCTAATAAGATATATGATATATGAGGTTGATACATATAATGGATATTCCTCCTGGGGGGGGATATATCCCCCTTATCCCCCCCCCCCCCTTGGGTACGTCACTGTCCCAAACGTCTGTTCAACTAACCCTACATGAACTCAATAATTACATATGACGCCAAAAATAAAGAAAATCAATTTGAAAGGTGCAAAAGAGAAAACAGAAAGAAAACAAAATTCAAAGTTCAGAATTATACCCATATCCTGGAAATATCAACGAATTATATCCAGTTTTCAATCTTTATTTCCACCTACTTATCCACTCAGAATTTCCAGCACCATCTTTCTGAATTTTTTCTTAGAGTAATATTAATCAATGCTCGTGTAGTCTCCCTTTGACTGCTTTGTTTTTGCTTTTTTTTTCGAGTTGGTCTTTCTAGGGTAAATATTAGTGATTTCTTTAGAACTCAAGATTCACTTGCCCCAATCTGAACTGAAATTAATGTTTTCAAAAAAAGTTGGATGTTGTATGATGTACACCATGAAATATATAGGATTTCCCTTCATGCAAATTATGAAAAATCTCTATTTAATTAATTCATCTGAAATATAACAGAGCAAGAGTTGTATTACGATTAATTTCCATATTAACTATTTTACTATTTGTCAGTAGTTGATACACTCGTGGACTGTATTCATTTTTGCCAGATATAAAGCCAGTCATAAGAGATATTGCTAAAGACGCACTTGCTCCCTATGGCTCACTTACCCAACTCTCCCCTATATTTGATGTAATTAACCACTAGATAATGTGGGTGGATGTTCATTATCCATGTCATATGCAACACTTAATATATGTATAAGAAATCATAGGTTACAATTAATAATTCTTCACTCTCCCATCATTTTTGCACTTTTGAATATCAAAATGACACTTCTAACATAAACCATTTCCTTTTTTTTATTCGGTACAATCGCGGACCTTATAAATATAAAAATGTATCCTGAAAAATCGAAAAATATGCGTGGGCACTCACAAGGGTGAAAGATTGGATATGAACTAGAATGGTTGAAGACAGGTTGGATGTATTGGCATTAATGCATATACATAGAACCATTTGCAGCAGTCTTAATGTTGAAAGATACGATAGTCAAAAAAATACGAGACTAGAATTTTTAATATTTGATGATATGTCTTAATTTAATAGGTGTAGTAAAAAGGAATTCATTATTTGTTCAATAGATGGCTTTAGTTATCTGTATCTTGCGTTGTACAAGTCCGATCGGGTTGCACAATGGCGTTAAAAAGATGAGATTTCGCACTACAAAAGCATTTTGACGTTTTTGTGATGAGTTGACTCAATTAAGTTTGAGCGCGCCACAATGATGGATACTAGAAAAAGAAAATACCCTATATTTTATAGTTTTTCTTAGATAAAGACAAAAATATGGGCGTAGGGAAGTAGCGACCCCACCGCCCAAGAACTAACAACTCTTGCAATCAGCCCACCGAGTGGTCGCCGGTAAAAGCGACTCCCCTTAGAATTGCCAACAGCTTCTTATCGAAGGTGGAAGAACAACTAAGGTTTGGGGCACTCTCTTGTCCCTGAGGTGAGAAATCACCTCAAAAGGTGGAAGAACTAAGAATTGTCAACGGCATGGGAATGCAGAAAGCCACGGGAAACTACTGCATTAAAGATCTACGTAGATATCCCCAGGACATCATTTGTCCACTCTCTTCATCATGGTAAGGAAATCAAGAAATATGGCCCTCAGTCCCGGGCAGGTGTTAAATCACCAGAGGGTGCTAAGAATCCCCCGGCTTAACATGATGAAAAAACGCATAGGTACATGGAACACTCGAACATTATTTGAATCTGGAAAACTAGACAATGCCATCCAAGAAATGACTAGACTTAGACTAGACATATCAGGCGTAAGTGATACCAGGTGGCCAGGTAGTGGCATATGTCAAAAGAACGGTGCAGTATTTTACTACGCGGGCAATGACGACCCTAATCACCGAAACGGAGTAGGATTCATTTTGACTGATGAAATGAACAAATCCGTTAGAAATGTGGTGGCGTGTTCTGACAGGATAATGCTCCTTCAACTAAGCGCAAGACCTGTCAACATAAACCTGATACAGGTATATGCGCCTACATCAGATAAGCCCGATGCGGAGGTCGAGCAATTCTACGAGCAAATCCAGGAGGTCAAGAGGTCACTGAAACCACAGGAGATCATCATGGTTATGGGTGATTTTAATGCGAAGGTTGGAAAGGGCTCTGTCGCGGGAGTGTCTGGTTCTTTTGGACTAGGAGAAAGGAATGAACGTGGAGACACACTAATCCGTTTGTGTCGTGAAGAAAATTTAATGATCAAGAACACATACTTTAAACTCCCCCCACGACGTCTTTACACTTGGAAATCGCCAGGGGATCGATACAGAAACCAAATTGATTTTTTCCTGGTTAATCAGAGATTTCAGAACAGCATAACTCACGTAATAACATATCCAGGCGCAGATATCGGATCTGACCACAACCCACTTGTCGCTAACATCAGCTTGCGATGCAAACTGCTGAAAAAACCAACAAAAAAGAGAAAACCTGATATAGGAAAAACGCATGAGCCGAATATACGCGAAAATTTGAAACAGGAGCTCAACAGATTGTGTCTGATATCTGACCCCACAACAGAAGAGAACCCCAACGACATCTGGACAAAATTAAGAGCAAACATTGAAGCAGCCACTGAATCCATAATAGGTTATGAGGAGACGACAAAACACAAACCGTGGATGACAAAGGAGATTCTGAGCCTAATGGAAATCCGACGCCTTGCCAAAAACCATCAAGACCGTTATAAAGAAATTAATCGCATTATAAGACAGAAAATTAAAGAGGCGAAAGAACTATGGATCGCCAAAGAATGCGAAGAGGCAGAGAGCCTGCATATACTTCATGATAGTTTCAACTTCCACAAGAAATCAAGACAAATCACAGGAACAAGAAGGAAGACTCCGCTGTCAGCCCTCCATAACGAACACGGAAAACTAATTCTAGAGGAAGGAGAACTGACAGAAACATGGAAGAAATACGCCTCAACTCTGTTTGATGACAACAGGGATAATTTAACAACAATAACACACCAATTAGACGGGCCGGAAATACTTGAAGCTGAGGTAAGGAAAGCCTTGAACACAATGAAAAACAATAGGTGCCCAGGACACGACAACGTCTATGCGGAAGTTCTGAAGCAAGTCAATACAAAACAGCTTACGTACCTATTTAACAAAATCTACGTATCAGGACATATTCCAACTGATTGGCTGAAATCAACCTTCGTCGCTATTCCAAAGAAGAATAACCCTAAGCAATGTGAAGATTTTAGGCTTATTAGCCTGTTGAGTCATGCACTAAAAGTATTCCTGCGCATAATACACGCCAGAATATACAGTAAATGCGAGGAAATGAGCGGGGAAACACAATTTGGATTTGTGAGAGGATTGGGAACGAGAGAAGCACTATTCTCGATGAAACTTCTCATACAGAAATGCTATGACCAACAGCAAAGTGTGTTTGTCTCCTTCATCGATTACCAACGCGCATTTGACAATGTAAAACATGACCTGTTACTGCGGAGACTGGGTGAGATTGGTGTCGAGGAAAAGAATATCCAAATAATTAGACAGCTGTACCAAACGGCTGAAATTAAAATTAACAACACACTGTCAACGGAATCCTTCACAATCCTTAAGGGTGTCAGAGAGGGATGTATCTTGTCTCCAATCTTGTTCAATATTTATGTAGAAAAGATTTTTCAACTGGCATTAGAAGATGAAACAAGAGGTATAAAGATCAACGGAAAACCTATTACCAATATCCGATACGCTGACGACACCGCCATTCTAGCAAATAGCATAGAAGATCTGCAGATTCTACTCAACAAGCTTAACGAGGTAGGCACTGCATTTGCTTTGAACATTAAAACCAAAACGAAAATGATGATTGTCAGCCGAAAAGATATAAAAGACACTACTCTATCATCAAATGGCGAAGATATCGAACGAGTAGTTCGATTTAAATACTTGGGCGCTGTGGTTAACGAAAAATGGGACTGCGATGAGGAGGTCAAGCTAAGGATTGGAATGGCAAAGGAAACTTTTTCAAAACTTAAGAATCTCCTGCTTCAGAGGACTCTACCACTTGAACTACGTCTGCGAGTTGTTCATTGCTACGTGTGGCCAGTGCTCCTATATGGGTCAGAAACATGGTCTCTGAAAGTCAAATCCCTTAACCGCATAGAAGCATTTGAGATGTGGACGTTGCGCAGATTGTTACGAATACCTTGGACTGACCATCTGACAAATCAGGAGGTATTGAGACGAGCCGGAGTGGAGAAAGACAACTGCTGAACATCGTAAGGCAGAAAAAGGTGTCTTACTTGGGACATATCCTACGAGGAGACCGTTACTCTATCCCTAAACTTATTATCCAGGGTAAAATAGAGGGAAGGAGAGGCCCCGGAAGAAAACAACACTCTTGGCTGCGAAATATTAGAGATTGGTGTAGAGTCCAGGATGCAGAGACGTTATTCCGAATGGCGGAGAACAACATGCTAACTTTGGCAGCCATTAATTGAAGAGATGGGACATTGACCCCAACGTACAAGCTGTATATGGGACCGGAAGAAGAAGAAAGACAAAAATACCAGTCAGGCGGCTGAAAATGTAAATAGTGTTTTTGCCTTTATACTGTAATAGCCAATCACGTGCAGTTTTGGTTTCGTCGATTCCGTTCCGGTAATTTCGATGTCAAAGATGCACCACGCACTGAAAGGCCACTGGCCAATTGACATGGATCAAAATCGCCCTATTTTTGAAACGCTTAGTACCTGGTGGTGAAAAGTGGATCATTTATGACAACGTCAAGCAAAAACGGTCGTGGTCGAAACGCGATGAGCCTTCGGAAACGGCCAGGAAGGTTTTGCTATGTATTAAGTGAGATTGGCAGGGAATTATCTACCAAGAGCTGTTCACCTAAAGCACAACTGTGTTAACTATGGTAATTGAAGCCCTGTTATTTATGAAATAATAATGGATTTCTTTTTACTACACCTTATACTTTCTTGCGCCTGGGTTTTCTTATGAAATAAATTTACGGAATATATTTATGGAATATTTGAAATTTTTCCTTGTTTTTGTCCTACAAAAATTTTGGAAACTGAATGTGATATGATTTACTAAAATCCATTTTTCTATAAAAAAAACACTTGACCAACAAAAAATCCGCTATTTTGGTAACCTATATGAGCCGTGACTTTCTATGCGCCCCCCCCCCCCCCCCCTCAAACATCGTCTGGATCCGCCCCTGCCTACTTCATGACGTATGAAAACGACTAATTTTATTTTGTCCCCTTATAGCTTTGAACCCCCAAAACCCCCGCCCTTACTACGCCCGTGGCAACCTCATATATTCAATTATTTTCAACTTATAAGAGAAAATTGAAAAATGGCTTGAAATGAAAAGTTCTCATAACTTCTTAATTACTGGTTTTATCAACATATAACAAAAACGGTCTACAGCCGCTTTTTTCCGTGTAATCGTTTGTTATATATTGCGATCAGTTTTGAATTTATAATACAATGTTGTGTTTCTAAGTGACCATAAATATATATAACAATTGAAATCACTCAAAGTTTTCCTTTTCAAAATATATTACATGATATAAAATTTTTTCATCAAACTACAAAAATCATCAAAAATTTCATTTTCACATGGCAAATGGACCAAGTTCCTATCTAAGATGATCTGTGAACTTCAGGTAATTGAAATATTCAGTGGCCACCAAGATCTCCGGGTTTAACACCGTTAGGTTTTTCAACATTTCAACATTTTTGAATGATAATTATTGACCTTAAAATGTGACCGTTCTACGGTTAAGTCACCACTATCGGCTATGGAGATCGGATATGGTAGGTGTAGGTGTATTTGGCAGGCATCAGTTAGTGCTAAACTGATGATTCCATCAGATATCCCGGGATTAGACACCGTACACCGTGATCCTCTAAGAAAGTGCGTACCTTTAAAATTGGCTCAGAACGCCACAATGATGATCGCAATAATTATGAACTAGAATTAGATGAAATGGCTCATTTTAAAGTTTCAAAATTTATATATACGATTGTTCATAAAAAGAGCACAAATATTAAGAACTTTTTTAAAAAACTATAACTGTTAAAAACAAAACAATTTGATGCAATCACTACACAACCAAATATACATAAAAATGTGTATATTTTGACGCAAGATTGGTGCTGTACCTATTCCAGCAATAGTTTATGTACATACAGTGCATCCCATTTTGGGTGAGACAGCCAGGTTTCTCGCTTGTTATTTAAGATAGAGCCTTGCGGTTTTCACGTTCCTGTCCTACTTTTTCGTGAAACTCAAGTTGGTCTAATCAGATTTTGCATAACTGTTTCCGTTCAAGAGATACAGGGCGATTTTGGAAATTGATACTTTTCGGACCCCTCCTTTATCTCCGAAGTTAGTAGAAATAATGCTGAGGTAAAAACTACATCTGAATCAGAATTCTGCGTAGAATCCAGTGGCGTACTCAATTTTTTTTTTCGGGGTATGGTTTTAAAGATTCAACACAAACCTATATTTTTTTTAATGAAACACCCTGTATATTATTACTTCGTTGGATTCGTAATTTTTTTTCCTTCAAAATGATGTATGATACTATGTAGGTAGGATGTTCATAAATATAAAAAAACACTAAAACATCAAATAATGATGGTTTTTTTGTTAATGGGCAATGGATTTCCCATTTAAAAAAAGAATCAATAATAATAATGCATTGCGATGACAGCTAGGTCAGATTGGTTTTTTCTTTCCAATGCTTGCTTGATAAAACAATGCTGCCAAATGCATAGTAGCCATAATAACAACAAGAATGTTTGTATCATCAATGACCTACTACTTTTTGAAAATCAAAAGTAATAATCCTCTTATTGAAACTTGGGAAATTCATGACCCATTAACAAAAAAACCATCATTATTTGATGTTTTAGTGTTTTTTATATTTCTGAACGTCATACCTACATAGTATCATACATCATTTCGAACGAAAAAAATTACGAATCCAACGAAGTAATAATATGCAGGGTGTTCCATTAAAAAAATATAGGTTTGTGTTGAATCTTCAAAACCATACGCCGAAAAAAAAATTGAGTACACCACTGGATTCTACGCAGAATTCTGATTCAGATGTAGTTTTTACCTCAGCATTATTTCCACTAACTTCGGAGATAAAGGAGGGGTCCGAAAAGTATCAATTTTTTGAAAATCACCCTGTATCTCTTGAACGGAAACAGTTATGCAAAATCTGGTTAGACCAACTTGAGTTTCACGAAAAAGTAGGACAGGAACGTGAAAACCGCAAGGCTCTATCTTAAATAACAAGCGAGAAACCTGGCTGTCTCGCCCAAAATGGGATGCACTGTACAGGGTGGGCAAATTTCGATGTTTTAGCACTACAACTTTTGAACCAGAGGAGATAGACAAAATCTGATACCCACTTCTCGATCTCTTTTTCTAAGAAACTAACAAGGGTAGTATTCATTTTTGGCCACCTTCTTTTGTTTTCGAGTTATAAGCGAAAATTGGAAAAATGGCGATATCGAAAAACATTTATATCTCCGCTAATACTGAGGATAAAGCTCTGAAATTAAAACATTATACAGGCACTTTTTTACGTAGAATCCAGTGGCGTGCTCGTATTTTCAAAAGGGTTTTTAATTACGAAGCTATGACCCAAAGTTATGTTTTTTCAAATGGAAACACTAGATTTCTGTGCCATTTTTTGACAGCTTAATTTTTCCTGATTTCAAAAATATATAACATCGTATAATTCGTATCAAAATAAATAACAGAAAATGGTCAAAAACCTTTTTTTACTTAAGAGTCTCAATATTTCTATGGTTTCAACTGTTGTTGAGCCTTTCTATAACAAGAGCAGTGTCCTTCGGTCAATCTGATTATTTCTGTGCTTTTCACTTATTTCTACAAAATTCGAATCTATATTTATTTTATACAAATAGTTTCGAAAAGATAAACGAACTTGGAAAAAGTTTCCTAGGTAGCTTGAACACAGTTTCAAATATTCATCTATTGAAATATCGAGAAGAGGTGTCGACTGTGCATTGTGCAATTGTTATCATTATTAGGTTAAATATTATTTCTTGTTTGTCCCTTCGTAATTGAAAGTTCAATCATATATGCATTGTTTCATATGCTGTTTAAAATGGATTGGTACTTGTGCGTATTGATTCTGGAGACCTATGTAAATAATCTCCTGATACATGCATCTCAATACAACTCTTTCGATTGAAAAATTCGATCTTGGGGTTTCTTCGTTATTTCCAAATCAAGTTTTAGATAAAAAATTTATAAAACATATCTAGATTCGAATTTTGTAGAAATAAGTGAAAAGCATAGAAATAATCAGATTGACGGAAGGACACTGCTCTTGTTATAGAAAGCTCAATTTTTCTGTGTTCATCAACAGTTGAAACCATAGAAATATTGAGACTCTTTTTTGGCCATTTTCTATTATTTATATTGATCCAAATCATACGATGTTATATATTTTTGAAATCAGGAAAAATCAAGCTTTCAGAAAATGACACAAAAATCTAGTGTTCCCATTCGAAAAAACATAACTTTGGGTCATAGCTTCGTAATTAAAAACCCTTTTGGAAATACGAGCACGCCACTGGATTCTACGTAAAAAAGTGCCTGTATAATGTTTTAATTTCAGAGCTCTATCATCAGTATTAGCGGAGATATAAATGTTTTTCGATATCGCCATTTTTCCAATTTTCGCTTATAACTCGAAAACAAAATAAGGTGGCCAAAACTGAATACTACCCTTGTTAGTTTCTCAGAAAAAGAGATCGAGAAGTGGGTATCAGATTTTGTCTATCTCCTCTGGTTCAAAAGTTGTAGTGCTAAAACATCGAAATTTGCCCACCCTGTACAATCATTTTTGAGAGAATGAGAACTCGAAATTTCCTGGATAGATTCGTATCTTTTGAATGCCGCGTTTGCATGTTTTAATGGGCATAATTTGACTTGGGGTTTCCATTCAAAATATTGTTTTCCTGATAATTCGACCGAAACATTGGATCTAAATGAAATACTGCATTAAGATGTGACAAAATAATTTCTGCGTAACCAGAACCAGAGAAAATTCGAGAATGAAATCCGGATATTTGCCAAGTCAGAATACAAGCAGAATGTTTCCAAATTGGCGAATGCGTCCAATACAAATTATTAAGTATTGTTTACAGTCCCACTTCGGGTCATCATTGAACTTTTATTGAGAAGAGAAATCGACTTAGAATGAATCAGCCTATCTACAAAAAAAACCCACAATTCACAGTTCACAAATGAATTGAAAACATACACGAATTGAATGTTCGTAAATCACAGAACTCTGCCCAATTTGGATATAAATAATAATAAATTAATTGGAATGTAAGAAAAAAAAACTATCGGGCATTCAGAAAAAATCAGAAAATTGGAGGTACAATTTTCTTCTTTTTCATTATAGACTTCTTGTCGCACGAAAGTTTGCAATTATTCTATTCGAAATTGAATTTCCATCGAATCTTTATCTTTCTGGATATTTGTCTCCAAGACTTCAAGACTTCCGAGCACTTCCTTCATCTGGAAGTTGTAAAATATCGTATTCGGCGAGCAGAGCGAGTAGTTTACCTATATAGAGCGAATGGTAATATTGACGTGACTCGTGCTGGCAGGACAGTCGTGAAGTGGGGATGGGAGTGATAATCTCGAAATATAGAAATACATATATACAAAAAATACCTATAGAATTTTTTTCACTCATCTCATGAAACAACGTGGATTATTTATTTTAGGGGTTGTCCATTAATCACGTGAGGCTTGAAAGGGGGGGGAGGGGTTTGATAAAAATCACGAAAATAACACAAGGGGGAGGGGGGGTGTAGTAAGATATCACGTGTATTTATTTTTTCGTCAAACGCGCGATTTTTAAACAAATATTAAGCGACACGGCGCGGCGTGTAGTGCAAAGCACAGTGCCAACAACTGACCTGCAAGATGCTTATCCAGTTGTTAGTGTTGAAGAATGTCTTGCTAATCCGTGGTCCGAGGACAATATACATTAAATATATTCATGTACTAGTACAATACATGTTTTTCCTCTGATGACACTCTTCGTTTATTATTATTGTTATGGCAATCAAAAAAAATTTGCAACCAGGTGTAGACATTTTTATTATAGTCCTAAATTTCAGAATAATAGTTATTTATAATACAAGTGCAGAAGGCATTGATATTCTTCCACGAGTTCAAAATTCAAAAACGAGCCACGAAGTGGCGAGTTTTGGAATGAACGAGTGGTAGAATGAGCCTTCTGTACGAGTATTATACATTATTTTCTCTAATTCATTGCATTTTCATTGAAATTAATGAAATATTTCCATAAATATATTTTAGTAATTTTTGCATTGAAAAATGTTGGTTGGCAGAACTGATTTCTTTAAGGCAAATTGATGAATTGACAGATAAAGCCGTGGCGGAAAGTTCGGAGTACCAACATAGAATAATAAAATATAAACATGAAAACTGTGCGTTTCTGATATATTCTCGCACGATTTTGTTCTACAAGATGTGGAAGAATGAACGGAATAACCACAGAATTAGAGAAAATAAGATTATAGTTTATACCTGTATTTAAATTAAGATAATATTCAGAAAATTTTAAGATTCGTTGTAGGTACTAAAAATACACGTGATGTTGAGAAGGGGGAGGGGGGGTGGTCTTAAACCTCACTACGTATCACCAATGGGGGAGGGGGGGTTAAAAAATGCTAAAAAAAGATCACGTGATCAATGGACAACCCCTTACATCGGGGATATCCGTCCCCCCTTAAAATGGATGATGATCTATCCCTGTGCTTCGGGTCTAATGATATTCTCAGTCAATCCGATGTTTATTATGCAGACTGTAGGAACAAAAGGCAATAAAAATAAACAATGATGATATCATGAAAATACGAGCGTGCGGAATATGTCCTCTTCATCGGTACTGTGAGGAACTGACATACTATCCTTGATTCTATAGAAAAACAGGCCTGCTTGCCACTAAGGCACCTTCCCTATTTTTCAGCTGATTATTTATATAGTGCTGTGATAAATAAAAAAATCAGCTAGATGTAAGTCGAGGAAACCTGGTCAGCTGATGCACTTAAATGGGCAATACATGCATGCGTAATAAATTCAAAGCAGCTGGCGGTTTTTCCACCAAGATAAAGCCAGCTGACCTATATATTTATCCATAGTTGCATACAGGGTGGCCACTTTTTCAATGGGATTGTATTGGTAACTCTTAAACCATAAGAGTTAGAAGGTCGGTCAAATGGAGAAAAAGTTGCATGCATAGAAGCATTATCAAGCAGTTCAAACAAATCGAGATTATCAGGGCCGGTTTTCGAGATATCATAAAAAAAGTAAATTCTGTCATTTTGATTTGTCTTTTTTTTCCACTTTATTTCAAATATTATCAAAAAATGTTACAGGAATTTTTTATTCGACAGTAAATTGTTCTCAATTTGACGTAATCAGATTTCGTATCCAACGTTTCGTGCTCTCTGGGCCACCCTCAACCTAATTTTTTTCAAGACGGACCTGTATATTTTATGACACTTTTCGAAATAACTTTTAACGCTGAATTCAACGATATATCATACAATGTCATTCAAAGTTGATTTTCAGGTGATTTTATCCCTTATCCAATTTTCTTTGCATATTTATCAAAAACTGCTGTTAATAAAATAGTAAAGAGACGCGAATACAATGATTTTAAATTTGAATACCAAGCCTTGCAAAGCTTATATCGTAATGATATCAAAATAAAGTTCGATTCTGGAACAAATGACAAATCCAACAATAGTGATTTCTCGCGAGAAGATTGAGAATGTATTGGAAGGTATTCAAGAAGACGAAATAAGCAAATGTATGAGAAGTATGGGTTCCAGAACCGTTAAGTGCATTTTACAAAATGGTGGACATTTCGAACACTTACTTCATTCATTTTCATTTACTTTCGAATAATCATTCGATTTTTCTTTCATAAAATGATAATTCGTTTAATTATTATGAATAGAAATATGTTAATAATTATTACTTGTTTCTTGATTTGATTCTGATATGTTCCATTTAGTTCAAGATGAGTAAGTTGATTTTCTCATCGAAATGTATTGCTTGTTGTTAATTAAACTAAAGGTACCGAAATGTAATACAGATCCGACCCAAGGAAACTTGGATATGGGTCGAAATCATCTGAAAATCAACTTTGAATGACATTGTATGATATATCGTTGAATTCAGCGTTAAAAGTTATTTCGGAAAGTGTCATAAAATATACAGGTCCGTATTGAAAAAAATGAGGTTGAGGGTGGCCCAGAGAGCACGAAACGTTGGATACGAAATCTGATTACGTCAAATTGAGAACAATTTATTGTCGAATAAAAAATTCCTGTAAAATTTTTTGATAATATTTGAAATAAAGTGGGAAAAAAAATCAAAATGACAGAATTTACTTTTTTTATGATATCTCAATAACCGGCCCTGATAATCTCGATTTGTTTGAACTGCTTGATAATGCTTCTATGCATGCAACTTTTTCTCCATTTGACCGACCTTCTAACTCTTTTGGTTTAAGAGTTACCAATACAATCCCATTGAAAAAGTGGCCACCCTGTATAAACTATAATCCGGTAAATTTTTGTTTGAGAGGAAATCATTGAAAATATAAATTTTTTCCTGCATGTTCGAGGCTGCTGACGTAGGTATAACTATGCTATAGCCAGCTGATTGTTGTTTTTCGTCGAAATTTTGGAGAAGCTTTGACAAATTTCTAGTTGGAAAGAAATTATTGAATGTATTTTTTTTTCTTCGTGCTTGGAAGGCTGCTACCGCTCACCCCCCAGCGGAGTCATAGTTGATGCATTCTACTAATTACCGTTGGAGAGGTACTTGGTCATGTATATTTGTTACTGGCTCCCGGACTAAAATATTGACATAGGAAATCTTGGATGATAAGGTTGTAAGTAATTTTGATTCATTTTGAAGCTTTTTCTGACATGGCGTTAATCCCAATATATTTGGACAATTCGCAGAAAGTGCATCTTGGCAAGAGTAAAAGTGAATTAAATTAATTAATAGGCAATAAATATACAATGAACAGCAAGAACAATTACCTAGATGATGCAAATAGTTAAATAAGAAAATTGATAACTATCAGCATTATTTTACACTATCCAAGAAATTAAAATGTATCGTCATACCCAAAAGCATCTGGTAACTAAAAGTGTAAGGAAAGGTCAATTCGGCAACAGAAATGCAAAGGCAATGAATTAGTTATTCGTATTTTTTTTTTAGTCCGACTCAAAATGGCGGACGCGCTTTGGGCTCGCATTTTCATATCCTCCCGGGTTCCATTTGAAGCCCCAATTGGGGCTTGAAATTATTCTCTTAACAATAAGTTTTTCACTCTCACCTTGCTTTATCTAAAAATCAGTTGATCCTATAAACAAATGGGCCGACTTAGAGACCACATAAACAAACAATTCTCTCTAAAAATCTAAATTTTCAAAAAAATTTATTCCTCAAAAATTGTAGCAGATTTGAAAAAATCTGTTGTCAAAACTACAGATATAATTTTGTCAAAATGAATTTCATTTTCAAATTTTGAGTCGGTAATGGTTTGAAAAGATAAGTTTCAATTATTTTTAATTATTTAAAGTTTTAATTAGGTTTGATACGTTGATGACGAACTGTATTCTGTCCGTCTTACGTAAAGACGATATCTACTAAATGAAGGCTTAAAAACTCGAAATTTTCAGATGCCCAATGGTCGTCTAAAATGTAAATTTTCCTGTTAATTTCAAAACTTTGAATTTGCTCAAAATAAAAATTTGCTATAGTAAGTAAAAAAATAATTTCAATTTTCGTGCGAAATTTCATATAGATCGCTCTAAAGAAAGAAAAAGAAAAACCCAATATTTTCGTGGCCACACAAAAAAAGGAGTTTAGATTTTGATTGTCGATATGAAATAAAAATTTCAAGTTGATCAAATAAGAACCATAGAAAATTAAAAAAAAAATTGTAAAAGAAATACCCATATTTTCGCGAAAAATGTGGTGATCGGGATAAGGATTGGCACATGATTTATAGTATACAGGGTGTTTCCTAAACATGCGGCAAAAATTCAGGGGGTTGTTCCTTGGACTATTCTAAGAATATTTTGTCCTTTGATGATTTTTGAAAAACCTATTTGTTTCGAAGATATAGGGGAAACAAAATTTCAGATAATAACATTTTATTATGAAAAATTACATGAAAATTCAACTCAACCTACAAAAACTGTTGAAAATGACCACCTCTAGCCAGCATACAAGCATCCAATCTTCTCCTCATTGACTGCCGATTCATAATAGTCAAAGATAAAATGTTAATTGCTAATACATCACAAAACGAATTCAAATGAAAACCGTGTTTAATCTGTATTCCTTTACCATCTGCACTTATCAATTTTTAGTCAAAAAACTGGCCGTTTTTAGTAATTGGAATGTTGTTAAACAAATTTAAAAATAAATTGTACCTACTTAGTAAACACAGTGCGGTACGCATTTTTATTTAAACTATTATTAATTTTAAAAATATGAAAAATGTTGTTCGCCCTGTATCTTCGAAACAAAGAGGTTTTTCAAAAATCATCCAAGGACAAAACATGCTTAAAATAGTCCAAGGAACAACCCCCTGAATTTTTGCCGCATGTTTAGGAAACACCCTGTATATTATTTATATTTAGGATAACAATTTCGAGCTCAGAGTGAAAGTTCATATTGAAAGCATCATCAGAAAAAAAACCTAATATTTCAGGGACAGCATATCCCACGGAGTTACGATTTTACGAGCAAATAATATTATCATTATTATCAAAAGATATATAAATAACAATTTCAAGCTTCATGTCAAATTTTGTGTTGATCTCACCATCATAATAATAGAAAATTGAAGCAGAATATGTAATAACAAATGAATTCCTGAATTACTTGAATTGAGGAGCTTTTGAGTGCTAGTCATTCATGCGCCAATTACGGCTCATATATTTGGGTGGTCTCCAAGAGTTTCTGACTTCACGTCAGTGTTTTCATCATTGTTGGTTGTCCTTCCAGCAATTTCCTCAGCTCCTCTATTTGAACTCTGTCAAAAGCCTTTCAATCTTAAATTATTAAATGTTTTTATGCTGCTATACATATTGTCATCTTTATCTATTTTCATATTGTAACATTTGTGGAAATATGGTCCTGAATACTTCTTCACTAAGCATTTCCTCTATTTCATATCTGATTTTTCTATCTAACATTTTCTCATATTAGGTATGCCTCTATTGTAGTTACCTTTTTGCTTGTTTTCTTTTCCTGTATTATATGTGAGTATTATTAATGATGTTTGTCAGTCTAATGGAATAACTTTTTTTTATGAGTTTTATAGCTTTTAATCTATCATTCTCAGGTCGATTTTTAAAAAAAGATGGTACTCGAAAATAAAATATTAGATAAAATTTAGGAAGGAGAATCAAAACAAGTATCACAATATCCATGAGATATCAGAGACTCCTTCAAGTAAGTACAAACTGCGAATTCCATCACGTTCATTATGTCCCATGTCGTCGACCGCACTCTTGAGCCAGGTAAAACGCTTGTGACCGTAAAATTGTTAAAATTCTTTCTTGGATCTCTTCGCATACACGACAAACGTGAACTCATGGAAATAATTCTAATTGCCAGAAGTAAAATTCTGAACAGAATCAAGATTCATCGAAAATAGTGCACACCGAATAGAAATATCCAGCAGTGCGAAACATCTTGAAATGCAAAATGCAAACACCATCTGTTAAAATTTTATTATAATTTGTCTGAACATCTCGGTGAGATCTTATGATTTGAAACCCTTCAGAATATACAAGCTGAACCCGTCATAATGAACCATTTTCCCCCAAAACAGCCCATCTAAAATGTAAAAATAAAATAAATCATTGATTAAACAGCCCCTAATACCCCAATAATGAAAATAGTGTTAAATCCACCAGAATAGAGCATGTGTTTATCTCACGATAATAAGACGATCACCACCAAATGAGAATTGCTCCTGAAAAATTTAAAAACTGAAAGTTCAAAAACTCACCAATATAATTGATCCAAATTATTCCCAGAAGTTGTTCACTGTTAGATGCATAATAATTCAATTAGTGATTATACAGGGTGTTTCAAGTTCGACGGCCTATTAGACGTTTCTGGAGAACGGGGCGATTTGAAATCTGATAATTCGGAATATGACATTATTTATGATGGCCTAAGAATTAAAAAAAAAATTTCCAAAAAAAACTTTTTTTTCATTTTATGTTTCAGATATCATCAAGATTTCCATTCTCAATTACTATTTGCTGAAATTATTGCGTTAGTCCTCATAGTTTCCAAAATATTAAGAAAAAACCGAAAAAAAGAGAGAATTTCCTTAGTCACAATTACGTGAATTATTTTTACTGTGAATATCCTATACGTATACTCAATTCTTTTTCTCAAACTAGAATGATGTTGGAATATCGTGCATATCTTGAATTAGGGGTATATAATCACAGGATGTTTCAAATATTGTGCCAAAAATTGTGAACAAAATTTGATCATAACTTTCGATTTTCAAATTAGTACCCTATTTTTTTGTGATTTCGTTGGATTCTACGGTGATAAATAAGGGTAGTGTCCAAACATGATTATGCTCTCAAATTCAATATTTCAAGAGTTATTCGAGATTTAATGAATTTATGTTATACGAAGGGTCAATTTCATTCAATCTGTTTCTAGAGTGCGTTTCAAATCAGTATTCTATGATCATAGAATGATATATTCTCGCACGATTTTGTTCTATAGAATATTCTATATTCTAAATGGGAATATGTTATTTTACATCTACATGAAAAACTTCATAGTTCTGTTCAACAAGAATAGTTTTTGAATAGGTAACTTTTATCGATTTTCAACAGCCTGTATCTTTGTAACCAGGCCGAATCGGAAGAAAACTAGAAAGGAAAAAAGTGTTTCTTTTGACCTCAGAAATCTTCGGTTAAAATATATGTACAAGTCAAAGACTCACCCTGTATAGATGAGTTACTGTTCTCTTCGAACATTTCGAGAAATAACTTGGATATTTGGAATTCTCAAACTAGATTTTTGGTAGTAGCAGACAATCAAATGCACCAGATCTCTTGTTGCTAACTTTTCCTTCACTAATTTTGATTCCCTTGCTAGCTACAATGATTTGACTCGTTATTTGCATCCTTTTTCCTGTAGAGTGAGAGAAGAATACTGGGGAACAAATAATAATAATATTGCTTGCATTCGGGAAATGTGTCACATTGTGCTCGACTTCCCGGAGGATCTATTAACCTCATATATTTTTAGACCAATCGAGATACAAGGGGGAGCTGAATGTGTCTGCGATGTTTGGAATTTGTATATTTACATCGAAAATCGGGTCGTGTGTGTTTGGCTGATTTCTAACCGAACTAATTAGGTAAAGATTTTTTCGCTGTTTCTATGAATTCGAAATTATAATTGATGGATATAATATTGGAGAAGTAAAAACCGATGTGTCTGTGCATTGCATAAATCGATGATAGCATTAGCGGGCGAGAATAAAAGACTAACCAAACATAGTTTTTTTCAAAATTTTTTTCTGTCTGTATCGTATCATAAATTCAATTATTTTGAAGCTTTAAGAGATAATTGGAAAATGGCGTGAAATGAAAAGTTCTCATAACTTCTTTCTACTGGTGCTATCAACATGAAACAATATATTGGACAGGCACCTTTTTCAGTAGAATCAATTTTTTTATTGCAATTAGTTTTGAAGTTATTTTGTGTTAAATTCGGAAACCTCAGTGGCCACCAAATATTTTAATCAACTGAAGTTCACAGATTATCATAGATAGACACCTGGTGATTTGTACTGTGAAAATCGATCTTGATAAGAATTGGTTTATATAGTTTGATGAGAAATTTATATATCATGTTATATATTTTCGATAAAGGAAAAAAACGATTTTCTTCGTTACAGAAATGTATATTCAGAAAAATTTCAGTTTGTATTATAACTTCTAAACTAATTGCACTAAAAATTTTTTTTTACACTAATGGATAAAAGTGCCTGTAGAATGTTTTTATTTCATGTTGATAATACCATTTTCAAATTTTTTCTTATGTCTTGATAGCGGTTGAATTTATGAGGTTGCGGTTTTCACCAAATGAATTCTCTCAATAATCGATCCCGAAAATGAGATATTAATTTTTTTCTAGCTCAAAGGGATTCTAAGATCCCCTCACTAGACAATGAATTTGGGACACCCGATAGAGGCCAATCTCCGAAACTATTGCACATATTCTTTTAGATTGAGTAGTTTGGAGTTGATAGAAAAAATTTATCATCATTTCAAAAAAGTCTTCAGGCTCAAACCTGTTATGAAATAACGTCATGCTTCACCACAAAGATTTGTCATATTCCCGTTGATGAAACACCGTTTGAGATTCAGTAGTAGTTAGAAGTACTCTTTGGCGAGGAGTTCTCAGTCAATTTTGAAGGTGGGCTCTCCCTTTGAAGATTGTGGCGGTAACACCGATCATCAGTATGTTTCCTGCCATATGCACCTTTCATCTTCAGAATGGAGCATGGCGAGTTGACGGTAGAACGGTAGGTCCCAAGAGAAATACGTACAGTGACTATATTACCACTGTGGCGACAACTGGCCATAAAAAAGTCAAGAGTCCGCCATGTTTCGTCAAGACGTTTTTGGCGGTATTTTTGAATTATATATCTGTAACTTACGGCAATATTTCATATTATGGGTCTCAATTTCTTTAGAAAGTAGCATTATGTTTCATGAATTCTATCCAAGGTACGACATTGCAAATTAACTGAATCATGCTATCTATTTTTCCAAAGATACAGATCGAAAATATTGGTTATCTTTAACTTCTAACTTGCACAACCAGGCATTTTGAAATATGAAAAATTCGTATAATCGAAAATCGAAGCCGGTAATTTCCACAAACTTGACAACTCAACTGCTGAACACGTTTTGACAAATAAACATAAACAGTCTAAATCTGCAATCTGCGCAACTCCGACGAAACATGGCGGCCAACCAATAGAAAATGAGACAGGAGTTGTCGCCACTGTGGTAATAAAGTCACTGTAGAAATACGCAGCCATCTCTCGAGTAAGCAAAGAAACATTACAATTCAAATATAAAAACAATATTTTATTGCGAATTCAAACTGAAATGAAATTACAAAAGAAGAAAAACATTTATATCAGATTCCGCATATGCTATTTTCATCAGAAATAAGATTTTATGATTATATGGGTGAGATGGGAATTCGTGGAAAATTGGTTGAGCACATCTTCGAAAGATAGTAGTTTCGTGGATAAATTTGTGCCCTTCGAAATGTTCTCAGCGAAATTTTGTCTAATTTCTTCAACAATTATCAACACTTACATACGCATATCAACTAATAATACTAACATCATACGTTCGAAAATTATAGCGATTCAAAATTATCGGATTTTTTGGAAGATAACTTATATCTGCAAAACGAAGACTCAACAGAACGTTTGAAGACCTGTTCTGAGTCAGCTTAGAGGTCTTACTACAAGCATTTGACCATTCTGGCACCAGCCTACTACTCAAACAAAAAAATAAAAGGGATTTCAAATTTGCGTAGCTCGGCTAAATATTTTTATAGTGTTGAGTGTTGTTGAATTCGTAATTTTTTCTTCATTACCCCATGGGGAGAGCCAATATGGCGTCCAAAAGAAAAAAAATTGACTATCGCGTCTATGAAAAAATGGAAAACAAAAAAAATCTGACCTCACCATTAGAATCTCTATATTGAAGAATTTTTCGTGAAGTCATCTCCAGAAACAAATTAGCTATACAGAAAAAAGAAAATCTCGATTTTTAGTTTTTTCGAAGATAAACGAAGATAACGCAATTTAAGCCACATTTCTAACGGTTTTCGATATACCTGTAGTGCCCCTCTAAATGATTCTAACCCTGCATAGGCCCCCCTGAGATTTTGATTGCCTCATTTTTCAGCTCAACACCCTCAATATTACTTTCACAATCCAAAAGGCATGGAAAAAAGGAAAACAATGGATTCTCAACAATTTTCCGGTTTTCAATGACAATCATGGACGCCTTATCGTTTTTGAAATTTTTCATTTTGCCCCCCCTGAGAAAAATTTCTGCGGGCGCCCATGGTCTCTTTCGGTCATTTCTCATTTCATTTCTATATTTAATTCTATATTTGGTTTGACTTGTTTTCTTTTCGAATTGTATTTAGATTGGGAAAATAAATTATATTATTATTACTGGAAACTTCAGTTACTGCATGGGGTTGAACAGCTTGCGAGAGCGGCAGAGCTGAGAGAGCTGAGAGCCTGTTTGTATCAAACATGCCAGTTCGCAATGCAGAAAAGACAGAAACCATGTTGTTCAATTTGAGAGGGATTTCAAATCATAATACCAGTGAATCGGTAAGGTTTCTGGGAGTTCATCTAGATCCAAGTCTCACCTGGATCTCTCATGTCAATGAAACAGCATCCAAAATAATAAAAAATACCTTCTTGCTCCGTAACTTGGCCAACATTGTGTCAAAGAATGTTATTAAGGTTGCCTATCATAGTCTGGTCGAGTCACATCTGTTTACTGATTACTGATCTGGGGTAACTGTTCTAGTAGGGAAAGTATTTTCAGATTGCAAAGAAAAGCAGTTAGAATAGTTGCTGGTTTTAACTACAGGGATGATTGCGTAGGTCCCTTCAAAAAACTTAAAATCCTGACATTTCCCTCTATTTATATTTATGAATGTCTTGTTCATGCATATAAAAATAACAGGGATCTTCCGAAGTTTGGTGATACCCATGATTATAACACACGATATAGAAACAACATAAAATCTAAGTATATGCGACTAGAAAAATACAAGAATGGACCTAATTTCATTTCTCATAAACTTTTCAATAAGATACCTGAAGAGGTGAAAAGGCTCAGTCTCAAAAAGTTTGAGCAAGCTGTCGGTGAATTTTTGCGGCAGCATGCGTTCTGGAGTGTCCAAGAGTTCCTGTCCAGTTGTTTGAATTTTTAATCTCTTTTAAATTAATTTATTTTTTGTGTTGTAATGTTGTCATGAGGAATGGTATTTTATATCATTCATAGCCGTATTACTTTATTGAGTAATGCATTTATATTTTATATTTTGACAATGATACTCTGTATCATTTAAGAATTGTATAACTTTATTGAGTTATTTCTACTATATTTATATTCTGACAATGATGAGAAATACTTTAAACCATTTCGAAGTTGTTGTATTTTTTACTGAATCCTGTGACGTGTGCAATACAATGAATTTTTGTAAAGGAGCATCAGTAAATTATCTATCTATCTATCTATCTATATTCTAAAGAAAATATTCTCAATTGAACAGATTTTTTTAAAACACGAAAGAATTAAACAAAGTGATCGAAATGTAAAATCTTATCTGGATTCCGTGAGTCCGCTTGCATTGCGTTGTATATAGTAAAAAAAGACAACAAATAATTCTCGGAGCTGCAGGAGCGAGACGAGAATAGGAAGTCGGCGATCTCCGCAGGGGAGCGTCCCGGCGCCTTAAGTCAGACAGAATATTTTTAGTGCGCAACAAATAGAAACGACCTTTTACACAATCGTCGTCTGCATTTTTCAGGCTGGTATGTAATGCTGTTACGTCTAAATTTATAAATCGTGGATTCGAGCTTGGTCGGTGACAAAGGGAGCTGGAAACTCGAAATCTCGACGTCTTCGAAGTATTTTTAGCGTTGTTCATCGAAATGAATGAATTAGGTGATCTATCTATATTTTGAGTTTGTGGTGTAATAAGTGTGGCGGCTTCTCATAAAGCTCCACATAGCAACAATATATACACAGCATTCGGTAGCCTAGACGTTAAGAGGTAGACTCACGCATCGAGATACGACAAAGGTCCCGGGTTCGAATCCCGGCGGCTCCCGATAATAATAAATTCCCCAAGCGTCTGTGACACGGCACACACAATAATACCAAAGTCACACTGATGAGTCCGGTGTGTGTGCCAGGGACGAAACGCATAAGTAGGTATACGTGAAATCCTACATTGGTGACCCCGACGTGATGGCGGAAAACTGCGGCGTTGGAGCGCAGAGGCGACTCACTGCCCCGCTCAACGTTACGGCTACTGGGGTGTCCATCGGACACTAGAGCCGATGGCACGCCAAGCCTCGAGTTTCCGTCGTCACAGCAAGCAAGCCCGACGTGATGGGAATGGCCATCTAAACGATGTGTCCTGGAAAGCAGAAGGTTGATGCGTAGCTCCCATATATCTGCAATTTCCAAACGGAACTCTAGACGCCCATTCCCATGACGTGCAATACGTGCTCCTTGGTCTGCCGCGGTATGCCGGACGTGAATAGGCGGCATTCACCGTCCGTACGATGCCTGCGAGGTGCAGCTCTGATTAGGCGGCAATCACCCAGCTGCACCGATGACCTCGTAACACGCAAAGTTTCGTTCCTCCGTCACTGGGGAGGGAGTCATGTGGCGGCTTCTCATAAAGCTCCACATAGCAACAATATATACACAGCATTCGGTAGCCTAGACGTTAAGAGGTAGACTCACGCATCGAGATACGACAAAGGTCCCGGGTTCGAATCCCGGCGGCTCCCGATAATAATAAATTCCCCAAGCGTCTGTGACACGGCACACACAATAATACCAAAGTCACACTGATGAGTCCGGTGTGTGTGCCAGGGACGAAACGCATAAGTAGGTATACGTGAAATCCTACATAAGCAACCCTCTTATCGCGATCACTGGAGGATTTTCCTCTGATTAAGTGATGGAACTTTGTTTTATTGTTGTCAATTAATTTTTTCACGTTATAAGAAAAAAGTAAGGATAAGGCTAGTCACAAACATAGGTATTTGAAAAATGAGGAAAGCACCGATGTGCAGTCAGAAGCATCTGAGGGCTTATTCATTAATGCACCTAAAACGCCCTTAGGGGGAACACTGGGACCGTTTTCTCAACAAGTGATCTTTCAAAACGTATATTCGCACTTTCAGTGCTCTGACAATTAATGTACGTATAACTACGTTTTGAAAGATCACTTGTCGAGAATACGGTCCCTGTCTATAGATAAATGTAAAGCACTTATCAGCATTCCAGTATTTTGAAAATTGTTATTGCTATTCTTTCACATAAGATTCGGTGAAATCCTGAATTTTTCTTCCATTTAATGTGTCTTGTTTCGTTCAAAACCTTCCCGAGAGAACATAAAAAATAAGTTATAAAGTCAATGTAGAGTTAACTTTCATTAAAATTGAGATTTTCAGAATGTGCGTTAATTTTTTTGCGCAGTGTATTTCTTCTATATATGTTTGACATCGATTTTGAAAAAATTAAATTGAATTTTCAATGTTTATATTTTTTCTTTTCCACGAAAACTTTTTCATTTCACAAAAATGTGAATACAAACCGATTGATAAATTCACTAGTCTGTTTTAGGACGAGCGATTCTATCTATATTCGGTTTGTTTGAATGTTTTTGCCCCGAATTAACAAGTTTGAGTGCTGAAAATAAAAAACTATTCGATAAAATTTGAAGGTATTTGGGAATATTATTTTTTCAACATTTTAAAAGGATTTCGCTTTATTTCTTTATCGTATTATTTTATTTATCGACGGGGAAGCAGTGTTATCATTTATAATATTACAAGATAGACAATATTCGATTATACACTGAAACATCACGAGAGTGTAGCTCGAGTTCTGTTTCGCGAACTACGTCGAGTGAAGAAGTTCGTATAACCGAAATATATTATCTATGCTCGAGTGGTATTGGTTACGATTATATAACGAATAATTTCGATAACTATAACCAAAGCACTGCATTTTGATAATTCAATGACGTTTCACTGAGTTTGACTTTTATTTTTTGGCGAACGTCCAAGAATGTTACTATGGAAATGATCACAATATGGCAGGAGGCGAAACACCAAAACGTTTATACCACGTCGTCAAGTAGTATATTCACTTATCAATATGTCGTAACTATAGAAAATTTACGGATTCTACTAGTTCATCAGAACATGCGTTGTTCAATCAGTATAATCCCGAATGATAAGCTGGAATAAAGCAGTGGGATTAGTTGAAATCAGCTGAATGTGAGATTTTGACATGTGAAAAAATAATCTTTTTTCTGTGACGGGAAAAAAATTTGACATTTTATCTCTGTTGACAGGTGATAAAATATGACTTTTCACGAAATTACTTTTTTCCCCGGGAAAAAAGTGAGTACTTTTTTCCCGGATATATATTTATCTACATATAGATAAAGGAATAATAATAATACGACCACACTATTGATGGCTTTTGTTGTTGTGCCAATTCCGAAAAATAAGCCAAAAACACTGTCTCCGAGAAAGAACTGCATGTCTTTTACATTTTCCATTCCATAAATCTTGAATACGCGGTTTCGTAAATTTTCCGCAATTTAGCTGGAAATAATTTTCGTGACGCTATACTTGCTCTGCTTTTATCAACTCCAGTGGAGTCAGAGAAAACTCGGAATCAGACATTTTTTAACTTTATATTATCCAACAAAATAACTACTAAACAATTATTACTGAGTTCGCAATTTTTTAAACAAATCACAAAATTAAATTGACAGATATTTGATAACTTTGAAGTTTCCCTTAGCAACGCAGGTCTATTTGGAGCTCACTAGTTTGAAAATTCATATCGATAACATTCTGACTTTAATATATTGTAATAATATGTTCTTTCACTATTAAATTGTCGTTTTTCCGGTCACAGAAAAAAATAGTGTATTATACACGGGAAAAATATTAGATTTTAGCTCTCGGTTTTTTGTCTCCCTCCGCTTCGCGTCGGGAGACAACATAACCTCGAGCTAAAATCTAATACTTTTTTCCCTTGTATAATAAATAACTATTTTTTCTTTTCCAAGAAAACTTGTTTATTGAGCAAAAATTTGTAAACGAACTGATCTAAATTCGGTTTGTTTGAATGTTTTAGCCTCAAATGAAAAAATTTGAATGGAGAAAATAAAAAATTATCTGTTAAAATTTGAAGAACGTGTTGTATTTGGGAAAAAATCATAGAAATTTAGGATGAAGCGGGATTTCTATTGAATCACTCAGTTTAAAGTTTTTGTCTTATTAGTGACTATTATCATTATCTTATACTATTTTTTGAACTGATCTTCAAAACTATACTGTTAATAGGTATAAATAAAAAATGGTCTACTCCACTATATTTATTCATACCTATTATCAATAACTCCACCGATGGACTATTACCAGAATCCTGATAATAATCATTCCTGAATATCTTTCCTTGCATTCCAACCAACTATCTACTCCTGAATCCGAGTGGAGTTCTTGAACCTTTTTCCTGTAGCTCCTGATATCTGATTCACTATATTTATGTTCATTTAACCTAAAATGACCTTTTTCTCCACCCGTAAAAAAATGTTATGGGGTCTTTTCAATGATTTTTCTCATGCTTGAATATTTCTTCCATAGTTTCATACGGATATCACTCAACTAATTTCGACTAATTAATAATCTCATATGCTAACACTCAATAAGATACTTCTAATCACCTGTGATTGTATTAAGTTTCTCGAAACCGATGTTTCCATCGATTTTTCAGAATCCCATAAATATGGAACCAATAAATTCTATACATACTGGAAGTATCTAAGTGCCTTTAAGTATCTAGGTTAAATTTTCTGTTAAAATTATTGAGTAGGTTCCAACCGCTCGACGTTTCAAATAGAATCATCAAGAATCTACAACTTTCGATTTTTACAATTACTTCCTTCTTTGAAAAAGTTATGGCATTAACAATTTCGAAGCAAATTAGAGAAAGGAAAGGTGAGCAGGTTGCCTGAAAATGAACGTCACAATTTTACTCTTATATGAAAGTAGTGGTTTCGTCGAAAAAACGTCCAAGACAGAAATAAAAATAAGTGAAATATTCCAAATTTATTATTATTTTGAAAAAAAGGTTTATATAAAAATCATTCACCTCAATTTGGCAAAATTCTTCACGAAAAAACCGTTCCTTTTTAACACATTGAAAAAAACCTGAAAAGTGCAAAAAAATCCTGTCCAAATTTGGCCCGAAAACCTCAAATCTCCTGGTATTTTCTGAGAATCCTATAATGAAATGAAACAATCCTGAAATCAGAAGACCAGGAATGGAAAATGAAAACGACTGTGGAGCTTTTTTATATTTGAGAAATTGTATAGGCGTCAACTCTATTGTAAAAAGATGCAGCGACACAAGAGTATTTATTACTTTATGAAATATCAGTAAATACTCGTGCTTTTAAGACTCAAATTATTCAGTAGAAGAATCATGCTCTTATCTATTCAAGAAATCCAACAAGGGCTACACAAAAAACATCTTTCCCTCTTAGAATTGGTGGTAAACTATTGCTATTGACAAGCAGGAACAAAACACTATGCAGAATCTTCCTAGTTTTCCTCCCACTGTTTTCCAAATTGGAAACATCAATTCATTTATGAGGTAATGAAGGCTTCAGGACTAAAGTAGTACCAGTTTACGGTACTTTATGTTTATGAGTAATAAGTAAATCAGTATACAATCTAAATTTGTTAATATATCCTGTTGAAACCTATTAACGCTGGTACCTCTGGAATAGTTTGAGTATTTTGAGAAGAATTAACATAATCTATTTTTGAAAGTTTTCAGTTGGTATAACTATACTGAATAAGAGTAATAAAAAATAGGTTTTCTTTCAGTAGCGCTAACGAAATGAATAAATTATTGATCTGGATCTGTATGTCATTATTTCTATGAATTGTCCTAGGTTATCGCAGAATACCGAAATAATAATCTATCTATTAGAGTAGCCGTAAACTGAATATCATAAATTAAGCATAAGTTACTCAAATTTTTCAAACATTTTTGATGAACTACTTTTGGATAATCTTGACAAAGGATACCTATTTGTTATCTCGTATAACGGCTGCACTAATGAGAATATATTCTGCGAAATATATACCTTGAATATATATGATATTTCCGGCTTTCTAAATCCCTTAACGGAATTCATTGTTGCATAGGCGATGAAAGACGATCGTATAACTAGAAGAATTTTTCCGGAGTATGTATAATGTAAATGAAGGTACTTGTGAGAGCATTGTTTGATCTAGTCGAGACCATGTTATTCTAACACCAATTAATCTAACCACCTGATTAAGTGTATTCAATATGGGTTTGTTAAAAACCATCTATAAAGTGGTATAAACAAATATTCGTCTATGAGAAAATTGTGGAGATAGCAGTGATGGAATAAGACAGAAACCTTGAAATTGAAATGGAAAACGCTGCCAAATTCGGACAATAATAATAATAATATAATAATATATATTTATCCTTTAGACCATTATTACATCATATACACAATATCAATTATATATACAACAGCAACAACTATAGGTATAGGATATGTCAAATACAAAAAATAACCTAAATTAAGCTAATTTATCTTCAGCATATATTCATCAACACTATAAATACATTTAGACAACAACAATTCAGAGAGTGAGGTCTTGAATATTTTCTCATCCTTCAAATTTTTCAGTGAAGCTGGCAAAGCATTGAACAATTTGACCCCCATGTATTTGGGACTTTTTTCAAAGGCAGAAATGGAGTGCTGAGGTATCACAAAATCATTAGAAGACCTCGTGTCATATTTATGACAAAAATTATTCCTATTACCCAAATGGTTTCTAACATACATCAAAATCTCCAATATATACAAACTTGCCAATGGCAACACTTTAAATTTCTTGAACAAAGATCTACATGATGTACGGCTTGATACACCTGCCACATACCTTAGCGCTTTCTTCTGAAGTCTAAAGACTCTTCTCCAATGTACAGAAGCCCCCCAGAACAAAATACCATACAATATTCTCGATTTGAAGTGTGCATTATAATATAAAAGGCATATATCCCCATCAGTGAGTTGTTTCAATCTGAACAGGGCATAACAAATCCCCGAAAGCAATCTACACAATTCATCTAAATGCTGTTGCCACGATAGGTTCGCATCAATAATGACACCCAAAAATTTTGCCGAATGGACCTGTTGAATCGATCTATTTTTGACCCTTATCAGTGAACTTTTATTAATATATTCAGCTGTGTTTTTGAGTGTGAAGCTAATAAAGGCAGTTTTATCGGTATTTAGAAATAGACGATTGCTATCGAACCATTCAGACAAACCATGTAAGCGCAATTTTGCCCTTTCTACAGCTCCATTCGTGGTTAGGTCAGAACATAGCAATGTATTGTCATCTGCAAACATTGTCAAATCGAGAGGACAATCCATGATGTCAGGCAAATCATTCACAAATAGGAGAAATAATAGCGGTCCCAAAACTGAACCCTGAGGTACACCGCACTCCACATCCCGGAACGAAGATCTTATTCCGTTAATTTCTACCATCTGTACTCTATTCTTTAAATAAGAATCAATTAGTTGATTTACGATACCTCTAAATCCCAAACACTTCATTTTATAGAGAAGTAAATCATGGGGTACCAAATCAAATGCCCTACTACAATACCTTATTAATTACTTTTCGATAAAATTTTCTAGGCAGATTGATTTAATGTATTTAATTTTGGATTCTGAATATTCCATATACGACAAATTTCAGATTGGGGTGAGAAATGCAGCTCCTCAAATTCAATATAAATATTATATGTATGAGCAGTGTACTGGAATAAGTATAAGCATGATCATTACATTGTTTCACATATGTATACTGGTTTCGAGTCTCACAGATGTTTCATGCAAATAAAGACCATCTATCTATCATGGTGTACGAGGAAATGCAAATGATTGGCTGAAATCCTACATGTCTTATAGAAAACTAAGAGTTACCTTCACAAAAGACAATATTACCAGCAAATCGAAAATACTAACAAGAACGATAGGAATAGATCAAGGAAGCGTCATTGGAACATTACTTTTCATAATTTACCTGAATGACTTGGGAAACATAATTCAAAATAGTGAAGGAAATATTGTCAATTTCGTCGACGACACGAATTTACTTACTGGTGCAGAAGATTTTGAAGAGCTGACAAGAAGAGCAAGTCACATTTTTGTAAAGTCAAAAGCATGGTTCGATCAAAATAATCTAATATTAAATGAAAATAAATCAAAAGTCCTGCTATTTGATACAAATAGATCAAAAAAAGAAAAGTCAGATAATATTGCTTTGTCACAATTTAATTTCAAAATATCTGAGTCAGTAAAGTTCCTTGGCATATATATTGATCGATTCTTGAACTGGCGCCAGCATACGGAAATTATTTGTAGAAGATTAAGTAAAATTTGTTTTGCACTTAGATCAATTACAGAGTATATGAGTGAGAATACCTTGAGAATTATATATTTTGGAAATTTCGAAAGCACTCTCAAGTATGGTATTATTTTTTGGGGAAATAATGAAAATTTAGAAAACATATTTTTAATTCAGAAAAGAGCTATACGTATTATTTGTAAAATGGGTTATAGAGAATCATGTAGGGGAAAATTTAAAATTAAGAATGTTTTTACGGTATGTGGTTTATACTTGTTTGAATGTTTAATGTTTTTATATAAGAATAAGCATAAATTCTCAGTTGAAAATCCCAGTAGTTATAATACCAGAAACCTAGATATAAATTTTCCAACTCATAGACTTACATTAACTGAGAAATGTCCTTCTTATATGGCTATCAAAACTTTTAATAAATTGCCAAATGGAATAAAATGTATAACACATTATAAAACATTCTGAAATAGGGTAAAACATCTGCTTATTAGTTTAGAACCATATAACTTAAGGGAATATTTTGATCGAGCTGGATAAAGCTCAGAATTTTAACGTCATTTCATTTAAATTGTTAGTTTTAGTTTCATACTGTAACTTTGAATTTACTTGAAATAAAGAAATATTATTATTATTATTATTATTATTATTATCTATTAGTCACCTTTTTTTTTAACGTAAATTATATAATGCGTTTTCTTGTCTTTTTCATATCAACTGTTCTATGGATTCTATTTTCAGGTAATTTCTTATCACGTACCATGGAGCCAAGACGTTTTTTTTGGTTTTCCACATTTTGCCAAGTGATTCCTTCATATGAGAAACTCAAAATAGCAAGTCTTCATGAGTTTGTTTTTGTTTTCCAAATATAATACTCTCGTTAGGTTCAATAGTCGGTATAGACATCTGAGAAATCACCTCATTTTCTCACAATTTTTTTGAAAAACTTCGGTTTTGGACTAGATATTTGGCTTCGTTCTATTGATTTTATGATGTTGTATTTCCACATTCATCTTTCTTCGACCTGGTTATACTGAAATACATCATTTCAGTCTTCTTTGAAACTAGCTTCATTCTTCATTGCTCGGAACAATCTTGCTGTCGCCTTAAGATATCTGAAATAAAAATATCAATTAGAGATCCTTTTGGTCGACCTAATTATACATCCCTTGAAAAATCTTTATAATTAAATATGGGGACACTATTTCCATTAACGTCAAAGAGATTGCCGTTGTGTATGGTATGTCGAGTTATTTTTTCCGGAAACCAAATTGGTATTTGTACAAAATTTCAACATTTGTAACGAATTCTTTCATATACAGTTTTTTCTTATTTGATACTTTGAACTGAGACACAATGAAGTAAGTTTATTGATCTTTTTTTTTTCTTTTTTCCTAATCATAATCGATTCTGCCATATAACGGAAAAGTGTCCAGAAGACAGAACAATATTTTTCCTACTAGCGTAAATGAATAGTATATTCTAAAACAAGTTGAAGGGCTCCTATTCCAACACGAATGCGAAATTCGAAAACGAGCGACGAAGGAGCGAGTTTTGGAACGCATGAGTGTTGGAATTGCCTTCTGCAACGAGTATTAGACGATATTTTCTCTATTTCAGTCAAGTTTTGTGAAATATCATCGAAATTCAATGAAAAATTCAGATCATATATCCTAGGGAAATTTGTATTGTATCTTGGCAGTTGGTGCGACTGTTACGAAAATTGACAGATTACGGAATTTCAATTTGAATCGTATGTTTCGAATTTTGAAAACATTTAATATTACGCATTGAATTCGTGAATAATGTCTAACAAAATCCATTTAACACCAACAGAATTGAGAGAAATTGCGAATAATATCGCAAATCATTTAATTATCCAAATTATATTATATTGACAATAAGTTTGACGTCTGTGTAGACAACCACAAAACGAAAAATATAACTGAAAACAATGCTGTAATGACTTCATTACAGCACTGTTTTTAGAACTGGCGCTATAAGAATAGTTATAATACAAGTGCAGAAGGCATTGATATTCTTCCACGAGTTCAAAATTCAAAAACGAGCCACGGAGTGGCGAGTTTTTGAATGAACGAGTGGTAGAATGGGCCTTCTGTACGAGTATTATACATTATTTTCTCTAATTCATTTCATTCTTATTGAAATTAATGAAATATTTCCATAAATATTATTTAGTGATTTTTGCATCGAAAAATGTTGGCTGGCAGAACTGATTTTTTTAAGCAAATTGATGAATTGACAGATAAAGCCGTGGCGGAAAGTTCGGAGTACCAACATATAATAATAAAATATAACCATGAAAACAGTGCGTTTCTGATATATTCTCGCACGATTTTGTTCTACAAGATGTGGAAGAATGAACGGAATAACCACAGAATTAGAGAAATTATATTTTTGTGGGCTCAGCCGCATAAAGAAACGTTTGAATTTTATGATTGGCGCATAGAGACATGCCAAAATTTTATGATTGATTCTACTCTTTAATATTTGCGTGCGGAAAAAACCCTTGCTATTCACTTTCCGCATGCATATTCGTGTGGAAATTAGACTTTTGAAACGCAAGTAGGAAAAAATATTTTTTTAAAAAGCACTTTGTGACCATCATACATTTGTCTTTCACAGGCACATTCTGGTTTTTTTTTTAAAACAGGATAAACTCGTTTTATTGTGTGCACCCCTTTCCAATTTAATAAGTAGATGTGGAGAAACGATAGAAGAGGTGAGTGTGGAAAACTCGAAAGATGAAGACTTGTAATCACGATTGGTTTTTTCTTATTATTTATCTGAATTGTATTTTCATGCATATTTTTATATTGTTTTAAAAGTGAAAACTCCCAATAAAGTGCAGAAACGTTGTCGAAAGAATAGTTGGTGATAATATAATTGTTCCCTGACCAATATGATGTTCTATAATCAATTTGGAATATTTCACTGAATATTTTTATTGCTTTATCCTTATTTTCTTATTAGTTTGGTAATATCTATACAGAATGTCCCGTAAACCGACGTCAAAATTTCACTTTAAAAGTTAATTTTTGGCATAACGTGCCGAGTTAATATAATATAATTTTTTCATTGCAGAAACGATCAAAGTTGGATGGCGAAATTTGAAAAAAATTAAAAAGTTGGAACCATTAATTTTTTCTGAGCAAACCATACGCACCTTGAGAAAATCTTTGGTCATGTTGGGATATTTTCGATCGAAAGAAGGATAACAAAATAACAATATTTGTAACTGTGGCACTCAGAACAATGACTAAGGTGTAGATTTTGACGATTTTTTATATCTCGGGACTAAGACTTCTACTAGAATCAAATTTGGATATTCTGGTCGGGCATGACCTAAGCTATCAGCATGCGCCGAGTTGACGTCGGTTTACGGGACACCCTGTACAGTAATACGAATTATGAATCAAACGATTAAGTTAGGCTATGAGGGAATTTGCTCTACTAATCGAGAACTGTAGAATCTCGATCATTCGATTCATTCTGAAATGCCTTTCAATAGGTTCTTCATTATTTCAACGAGACCTCTTTCCATGTGTTTACACAGAACAAGCAGTAGGCCTGAAAGGCACTCAGGAACTATGAGTGTCGAATGCAGATTGATGTTTATTGGGAATTGGACAATGCGGTGGGAATACCAGTTTCGTGAAATTTGATATATTTAAACGCAGGCGACAAGAATATAATTTATTAGGTGTTAGCATACTTGATAAATCATTAATCGAAATAATTTCCCATAGTTACGTCGTATTGATAAGTGAATATACCCTTGACGACGTGATATATTCGCAGGGCCCCTGCAAGGGACATCAACGCCCGCGTGCGGAACATATTTTGGCGCCCCTTAAAGGGAGGAGGTGGAGAAAAGCACTGCTGGATAATCGGAATTTTTTTTTTTAAGTTTTATTGAGAATTTAGTGTAGAATGGTTGAAAATCTATCAGCAACCTTCATTCTCGCCTTCATTGCCTTAAGAACTTTATGGTGTTAGTTGTAACATAATACATTCCAAATGAAATTCAAAATTCAAGCTGTATTCTTCTATAAATTATTCATAAAAGCATAAATATTTAATTAGGATCAATCCAGAAATTGAATGGATGTTTTTCTAGATTTGGCTGCTGCAAATTCTTTTATATTATCAATCAATCAATCAATTTTATCGAGTATCTCTTGCTCTATATCTAAGATTGCCAATCCAGAAAATCTTTCTTATGACATGGTAGCCTTCAAATAGTTTTTAATTATTTTTAATTTAGTGAATGATCTCTCACCAGAAGCAACAGACACAAGTAAAGTGAGAAGGATTCTTGAGGCAATTCTAAGATTCGGTAGACAAGAAGTTAGATTATTTTCAAAAATATATTGTAGAATTTCAAGAGGATTCAAGAGACCTATTGCGACGTTCGGAAACTTGTATAAATTGCAAGAAAGAAGTTTGTAAAAAAAATTTTTGATAAAATTTGAAAGAATCTTTTTAGAAAACCTTTGGTCTATCGGTTCTTCATGCGGTCTATAAGAGGTTTTGGCGCCCTTTTAGAGTGGCGCCCGCGTGCGGTGCACGCGTTGCACGCGCGGTTGCGGGGGCCCTGTATATTCGTATTAGTCTTTCGCCTCCTGCCATATAGATATATTTCCATAGTAAGATTCTTGGACGTTCGCCAAAAAAATAAAAGTCAAGCTCAAAGAAAAGTCATTGGATTATCAAAATGCAAGGCTTTGGTTATGGTTATTGAAATTATTCGTTATAATCGTAACGAATACCAACTCGAGCATCATAGACAATATAATTCGATTATACGAATCTTTTCACACGACGTAGTTCGTAAAACATCACGAGAGAGCAGCTCGAGTGGTGTCTCGTGAATCGGTGTATAATCCAATATTGTCTATGCTCTTGTGATATTACAACAAAGTGGCATATTTTGGTTGGGTAACGATTTAATGGTAAGAATAAAGTGATAGGATAAAATCGTTTCGTTGATAATTGCGTAAAATTTGGGATAGTTACAGTTATAGTGACAAAATTAAACAAAATTCACCATAGATTGGGAAGAATCACCATCGAAGCAAGAATGGTATATTTAGTTAATTCGTTTTTTGTTTTTTTTTTGACAAATTCATACACATCATAGCGAAAAGGTGAAACTGACGACACAGATTCAAGCCAAATTTTTTTGCATTCGATTTTATTTATTTTTATTATTCAGTACCATTTGAATAGCTCTACCTTGGATTTTTATTTACTGCCGAATTTTCCAAAGAAAATATTTTTTTATAACACGGATGGTGGATTTCATAAAACTTTTATCGTGGTGATTTACTCGATAAAATCATTTCTGTGTTTAATTTCAGTTTATTCTAGACACTTCCATAGAATTCAAAATACAATCAACGAGTTGATCGGACAATCAAAAATGTAACCCGTCGTCATTTTATTTCTAAAACTTACTTGTTTTCACTTATGTAATATATCAAGTGCGATGCGATTCAGGTCGAAACTGTTTTGAATTGGTACCAGACATCTATGTATTCCTAATCGTGGTTGCTTGTCTTACGATTATTTCAAATTAATTGCCTTGGTACCGAAGAGTGGGGAACCTTTGCTAAAATCTGGTAGTTTTTTCAAGTTTAAGGTGTTGGGCCTAAAAATTGGGGATAAAAGTATATGGTATAATTCTGTTTATCCTACTGATTCCACATGATGTGGCGGCATAATTTTGATTAGAAATAGTTCATTTTTATTTTTAAAGGCTGAGCAGAGAAACCCCAAGATTGGGGCAACTTTGCATTTACTTATAAATACGCTGCTTTAGCATATATTGCGCTGTCAATAGGCTACTTTACTCAAGGAGGTCATTTCCAACAAGTTCGTATGAGTAGGTTGGTATATACAAATTTATTTTGAAAGAATATGAAGAGCTTTTTAGGGTCATTATTGAAATGCGACATATTACACAATACTTTACAATTCAAAGTTATAAACTGGTGAAAACATGTAATAAACACAACAAATACTTGACAACATACAAATATAAAATAATACTGAATGAGGAACTTGAAACAAACTGCACCACTTCAAAATCGTTAGGGCTTATCTATTGATTTATGTAAGGAAGCTCGAGACGAAAATTCATCTTCATCTTTTTGCTGTTCCTCGTATCTATCCTCACTTTCAACGTTTTCTTCATCATATCTCATTTTCTCATGATCTATAATTTTTTCCCTGTCACTTTCAACTTTCTCTATAGATAAGCTTTCTTTATCTGATTCCAGCGAAGATCTTTTTGAATGATTCTGCTTAGCATTGCTAGGGCCCGCCTGGTTGATATCATGATATCAATCAAGTCTTCGTTCCTGATAGATTCCCCAGGAGGAACTTGAAGCATCTTCTTGTTTTTCTGTTTCGGAGATCCAGACGAACCACTTTTTTTCTGTTCCAAACAGTGCTTGATTTATTTGTCTTCCTGTTGAGTTCGCATGGTCGAGCAAAGTAACCCCAAATCATAGGTAGAATGTGCATTGTTCCATAATGAAATTCTCCAAAAATTATTACATTTTTTTTATCTGTCTGAAAACTACACCCAAGAGGTAGAAAAATATGCTCTATCAGGTGATAATGTCTATAGAGTTGTAGGATTCATTAACATCCCTCCACAGACCTTACTTGTTCGGGTTTAAAAATATATCAAAATTCCATAGTTCTTTTACCAGTGTCCCAGAGTCTACGAGAGATCGACACACGGTCGCGCAACACGTTACTAACTAGACTGAACGTGTAGGAACAAGATCCAGTAAACTGTTTCACTTCAGTTACTACCAACTTCAAAAAAATTTGGTATTAGCAACTTGTTTGCATCTTGAGCAAAGTAGCCCCACTTTACGGTTATAATAAAGATCTATCCATCCATTTTCAATAAGAGGTTTCATTTTAAATACCCCCATCTGACAGCTGTCAAATTTTAAGATGTCTATTTTGACATTTGACACTTGAAAACTACACCATTACTGAAAAGAGAACGATACACGATTCATGATTCAACATCGCATTGAAATTGTCAAAATTCACTAGAAAAAGGGTGAGTATTTTGCAGTTACAGTTCTCAAAGTTGAAGCACCTTTGAGTTGTCGTGAAGCACTTTCTCGGCTTGCAATCGATTCCAGGTCCTTTAAGATGGAATTGGTGAAGTTATCTAGCCACAAATGTACGAATTGTTCATGAAAAGGATATGGTGCTGCAACCGTAGCCGTGGCAGCCATTTGGCTGATTTTGTTTTCCATCGTTAATGACATACCTTCCTCCCCTCTTTAGAATGAGATAAACACCTATTGATTCCTCTTGAAATATACCCTTTTTCAAATATCAAAATGAAACCTCTTATTAGAAAATAGTTATTTATAATACAAGTGCAGAGGGCAATGATATTCTTCCACGAGTTCAAAATTCAAAAACGAGCCACGAAGTGGCGAGTTTTTGAATGAACGAGTGGTAGAATGAGCCTTCTGTACGAGTATTATACATTATTTTCTGTAATTCATTACATTCTATTGAAATTAATGAAATATTTCCATAAATATCATTTAGTGATTTTTGCATTGAAAATTGTTGATTGGCAGAACTGATTTCTTCAAGGCAAATTGATGAATTGACAGATAAATCCGTGGCGGAAAGTTCGGAGTACCAACAAGTAATAATAAAATATAACCATGAAAACTGTGCGTTTCTGATATATTCTCGCACGATTTTGTTCTACAAGATGTGGAAGAATGAACGGAATACCCACAGAATTAGAGAATAGTTATTTATAATACAAGTGCAGAAGGCATTGATATTCTTCCACGAGTTCAAAATTCAAAAACGAGCCACGAAGAGGCGAGTTTTGGAATGAACGAGTGGTAGAATGAGCCTTCTGTACGAGTATTATACATTATTTTCTCTAATTCATTGCATTTTCGTTGAAATTAATGAAATATTTCCATAAATATAATTTAGTGATTTTTGCATTGAAAAATGTTGGTTGGCAAAACTGATTTCTTTAAGGCAAATTGATGAATTGACAGATAAAGCCGTAGCGGAAAGTTCGGAGTGCCAACATAGAATAATAAAATATAATCATAAAAACTGTGCGTTTCTGATATATTCTCGCACGATTTTGTTCTACAAGATGTGGAAGAATGAACGGAATAACCATAGAATTAGAGAAACTTTATTCCATTACTAAAATGGATGCGATAATTTTTTCTGAGAAATAAAAGAATCTTAATTTGCAGAAGTCAAGTACGAAAATCAAAAATACATTTGGGCGCATCCACCAAAATTATGTCCCTACTTTCGAACGTCGATACAACTAGGCAAGGGCGTAGATCTTTTTTTTTCTTGGGGAGGGTAATCGAAAAACTTTTTATTCAAGATAACGTTTACTCATACTATATTATGAGAAATAAATGTTTGTTGACGGAGTTTGAACTAAAAATTACTCGAAATGATAGCATTTTTTGGATTCGATTGTTCATAATATTCGACTGTTCCTAAATTGGAAGTACGAAGACAAATGCAAAACATCTCGAATAATTTTGAATGTCCTATATATGAGCCCGTAAATATTTTGTTTTGGGGATACGGGGTTTTTCTTGTAGTACTACTTTTTTCTGATTCTTTTATAGTTTATCGAATCTTTATTGATCTTCTCTTCAGATTGGGTAAAAAAAACTTATAATCAATTATCATCACAGCTCACTGTATCTTATAATAATTTGAATTTTCCTGAGGAGTACTGAAGAATTGTTTGACAAGAACTGACACCATAAAGTGTAGTACTGGACCACAGTTTCTTTTTACATTTTTCTGAACTACCAGTAGTTCACCAGAAAAAAGTTTTGGAGAAAGAAGCGGGCACTCTTCCAGAGAAAAATCATCCTGTAGATTTGCATTCAAAATGAGCATATCACATGATGAAAACTTAAAATTGGAATATCTATCCAAATTTGAGTTGAATATCTTGTGAAGGAAAGGTGCTATGAGAAAAAAACTTGAACTTTACATTTGTATCACGAAAACAAATCGTTTCCGGACTCATGTTATAGGACTTTATTTCTTGAAATGATCCGAGGAATCTATCATTTTTTAAATAAAAGTAATCATCTTGAAAGCGATAATTAACTCATAAAGCGTAAGAGAAAAGTAAAAACAGTATTGGTTCATTTCATGGAAGAATTTTCGTTCTTCATCTATGAGAGAATTCTGAAAATCATAATTCGGAAATCTTGAGGAAGTAATTATCTCTAGCACCCCTACCCACATATCTATTCCACTCTATGAAAGGCCGTAGCAAGAGGGGTCCCGAAATATTGAAATATGACGTAAAATGAAAATTTCTCATATTTTCTTCATTACTGGTGCAACATGAAACAAAAACATCGAACAGTCACTTTTTTAGTGGAATCCACTGGTGTAATGTTTTATTTTTTATTGTCATTAGTTATGAAGTTATAGGTAATACAAAAAAAAAAACTAACGATGTTATCTATATCCGCAGACCTTGGTGGCCACCGAATATTTTAATTATCTGAAGTCACAGATCATTATAGATAGACTAGGTTGATTTGCCGTGTGAAACTGTTGATGATTTCTAAAATTTGATTGAAAAATTATAAATCATGTTATTAATGACAATAAAAAATGAAAGATTACACCAAGGGATTCAACTAAAAATGTGCTGCAGGATGTTCTTGTTTCATGTCGATAATAAAGATGTTATGGGAACTTTTCAGTTCACGCGATTTTCCAATTTTCTCTTATAGCTTGAAAACAGCTGAAATTGTAAGGTTGCGATTCTCACCAAAGATGATTTAGAATAAACAGAGAAAGTATAATGTTTCATAAATTATTATAGAAATGACTAGCTAGAAATTTTTGATGGAAACGTGAACTGCTCTCTGACCAAATAGTTCGTTAAAACAGAATAACATAACATCGGAGGAGACATGATGAAAGCAAAACAGTTCTAATCGATTTAGTGGTAGCCGAACACAAAATATGTCACAAGCGAAAGCAAAAAGAAATTCAATAGTGACTTCAAACTTCAGTCGAAGTACCAGTGAGAAATTCTTTCAACGAAAACTATTTCAATTATTATATCAGTTGCAGTGGCAAAGCCAACACAGAATATAATTGTTTTTATTGAACGATCTATAAGCTTCTCAGAGGTTTCACAGAGGCTTAGAATAGTTGGGATAAAAAACATTAACCAAATAAACATGAGTTATAGGTACTTAAAAATTTCATCAGCATTAAATACTCTGCTAATAGGTGGACCCCCATCTTTCTCATCCTTCGCTCCTCTGCAGAAGTCGGCCCCCTATAATAGCATAATTTAGATCTTGGATATTTTTAATTCACTAAGGAGGTAAAAAACTAGACTAACATCGATATGGGAACAAACTACCGCCTGAAAAGGTGCTATGCCAAATTTCATCTAAATCGTAATAGGCATGATGACAGTAATTGAAAATCATTAAATTATTGTAATCATTAGATGAAAATTGAGTCATGGAACACGAAACATGAACTTATACAGGGTGAGTCTTTGACTTGTACATATCGGGTGTCCCAAGGTGAGTGGCCTATTAGATTATTATGGAAACTATTGATCATAAAGATTTCAAATTTTGTGGATAGATATTTGGCCATGTAAGGTACATTTTTAAAATAATTTCACATTTCCAGTGTTGCCGGATGTACGACAATTTGGCAACAACTTTGTTATTTTAAATGGGACATCCGGTATTTCTATTTTTTTATGATACTCCATAAAATATTGAATCTATTCACTCTTACTTTTCCATCCCTATCTTTAACGGTTTTTGAGTTATTAATTATTTTTCTAAATTTTAGATCAAATTGGCGTATTACGAAAATGACTCTAGTTCGCTCAATATTTGAGATTTAAGTCAGAAATTTTGCAAGTCGTTAGATATTGATCTGATATGTGTCACTGCTTTTGAATTATGGTTGTCAATAATACAGGAAGGACCAAAAAAAAATCATCAATTGCCAAGTTACAAAATTGTAAAAAAGTCTATTTTTTCAAATTAGACACCTAGTATATTTTTCAATTTTTGGAATCAGTTCAACACACTCTACAATTTTTCTATTCACGTCCCTATACCTATCTCAACTGGATTCCGAGTTATATGCGTTTATTAGATTTCACATGGATTCAATAAGCGTTAATTTCTTTTGTATTGTTATTTTCTCTATGTCGTTCATAGATCGATATATCAATGAATCAGTTCAATCCATAAATGTCAAAATAAACAATTATTGCCTAACAGGTGTTTTGTTCCGAGGTTTTTCTATAAATAATGGCTCAAGAAAGATATACACATATAACGCATATAACTCGGAATCCAGTTGAGATAGGTATAGGGACGTGAATAGAAAAATTGTAGAGTGTGTTGAACTGATTCCAAAAATTGAAAAATATACTAGGTGTCTAATTTGAAAAAATAGACTTTTTCACAATTTTGTAACTTGGCAAATGATGATTTTTTTGGTCCGTCCTGTATTATTGACAACCATAATTCAAAAGCAGTGACACATATCAGATCAATATCTAACGACTTGCAAAATTTCTGACTTAAATCTCAAATATTGAGCGAACTAGAGTCATTTTCGTAATACGCCAATTTGATCTAAAATTTAGAAAAATAATTAATAACTCAAAAACCGTTAAAGATAGGGATGGAAAAGTAAGAGTGAATAGATTTAATATTTTATGGAGTATCATAAAAAAATAGAAATACCGGATGTCCCATTTAAAATAACAAAGTTGTTGCCAAATTGTCGTACATCCGGCAACACTGGAAATGTGAAATTATTTTAAAAATGTACCTTACATGGCCAAATATCTATCCACAAAATTTGAAATCTTTACGATCAATAGTTTCCATAATAATCTAATAGGCCACTCACCTTGGGACACCCGATATATTTTAACCGAAGGTTCTTAAGGTCAAAAGAAATACTTTTTTCATTTACCACTTTTTCCGATTCGGCCCTGTTAAAGAGATATAGCCATTTTAAATTTTCAAAATGAGCTAATTCACCCCTGAAAACCGGAACACTGAAGTTTTCTCAAACATAAGATTAAGATATACCTTTTGAACCTTGGAAAGAAGCTACCAAATCAGAAAAACCATCATAAACTCACGTTTAACAATCCATTTGTTGAACAAAGTAGTGTTCATAATAAAATAAATGAGTTATTCCAATTTCGTTGACGCTAAAGACTAAATATTCTTCTCTTGTCTACACTTCCGATCCTATCAAATTTCATCACATTTCAATTGTCAATATAATATAATTTGTATATATCTAGTGAAATGATTTGCAAACATTAATCGCAATTTCTCTTAATTCTGGTGATTTTAAATTGATTTGGTCAGACATGATTGACGAATTTAATGCGTAATTATAAATTATTTCAAAATTCAAAACATACGATTCATATTCGAATTCCGTAATCTGTCAATTTTCGTAACAGTCACACCAACGGCCAAGATACAATACAAAAGTCACTAGTATGTATAATCTGAATTTTGCATTGAATTTCGATAATATTTCACAAAACTTGACTGAAATAGAGAAAATATCGTTTAATACTCGATGCACTCATGCGTTCTAATTTCGCATTCGTGTTGGAATAGGAGCCCATTCTGCAACTTGTTTTAGAATATACTATTATATTCATATTAATATTCATAAAATATTATCATAGATGAATGAATGAACGTGAAAACTGATGAATTTCTACAATGGAAGTATCCTATTCATGGAATTTTGTGAATTTCGTTTTTATTTCTGAGAGCATCATCAAATGCCCTTTGTGCCATAAATCTTAATTAATGTTTGAAAACAGGCAGCATCATTATAATATGTAATTCATTCTCATAAATAAATTGATATTTATTACCAAGAGCTATTAAGGATGCATACTTCGAATAATTATAAATCCTTGATAGTTTCTAGGGGCGTTAATTTAGTTAAACAGATGTAAGACATTTTCAAAAAGGTTTGATCTGGGTAATATGAATTAAAAATTTAAATGAATATCTATAACAAAAAAAAATACTTATTCAATTATGAATTTCTCAAATTTTCACAAATAACTCTCAAGGAAATGACAATTTATAAACAAACATACCTTTTTTTAAAAACATTTTTGTAACTCGACGTCATGAATTTCTGAGAGCCCATTCATTCATGCGCCTGTTGCGCCCTTAGAGACGGAATAATTGTATACCTAAATATATATGACATGTTATTTATTTCATTGTTGTATGTCCTTCTTAAATGTATCATGAACATTCAAGTGATAGGTTCAGACTAAATTTCAACATGAAAATTGTACTGAACTTGAAATGACTATATAAATGTATATTTATATATACAAAATTTCCACTCGATTGGCTGTGTTGTCACTGAAATATTAATACTTTTTTCGATATTATAACGAGCGTTCATTTAACTTCGTGGTCGAGTGTGCTGTGTAAAATTAGAGTTGATTTTCTGTGATTACATGTAGCGCTTAGCTTGTACCATCTTACTAACACTTGCTTAGATACTTCGAATTTGGGAACTATATGATCCAAGCTAAGCGCTACTTATAATCACAGTAAATCAACTCTAATTTCTCCACAGGACTCTTGACCATGAATTTAAATAAACGCTCGTTACTTGAATCTTCTATGGTTCTGACGACGCAATCAACTTAAAATCTCAATCAGATCGCATATGTTGACACGGAAATATTAGGTATCTCTTCAACAGTATTCTTTTTGAATTTTCTGTGTTTCTAATATTGTGATCAACTTCAAATTCTGCAGGGAGTTGAAACTTTCATTTCATATATACGCTCAAAATTTGAATTTTATCGGTTTTGTATGCACGGAAATTTTCTGTACGTTTTTCGATATTTTTCTTGAATTTTCTATGATTCTAACAACATGGTCAAAATATCAATTTGCAAACGGTTATTTCACACCCGAATGCAAATTTTCATCTCGATGGAATCTGCGGTTTTGAATCTAACAGAACTTTACCTATATGCCAGTGCAGTCAAAGAGCTAGTCAACTTGCTCTATTGACTACAGATCGGATTTATTCCATTTTTTGAGTGAATGTCGATGTGTGATTGTTTTATTATTTGGAATAGGGTCATCCAAAAACCAATCAATAACATTACGTCAATTAACCTTTGAAATTTGAAATATCCTATACATGTACATGTGATCCTAGAGAAAGTTCTTAAATCTAACAAATCGATCTCAGTCGCTCGTTATATGGTGAGGTTTGAATTAATATAAGAAAAAAGACAAAATTCATTCATTTGTTCGAGTTTCCGATCAATAATCATAAAAAAACCCTAAACCCCCCCTGGCTACGCCCATGACTATCGTGATAGTTAGGTACTATCACCGTGAAAATGAGTCCTAATTATTCAATAGATATCAGAAAGAATTGAGATATTAAGAAAAAACGACATCAAAAGCTGTAATATCCATATTCTCAATAATTATCAAATTCGAATACATATAAGTTTATATTTCGGTGGAAAACGCTATTGTCTATGCTCTTGTGATATTATAACATTAACATAACGCCATCGAAATATAAGTCGATTTGTGTCTTCATCATAAGGTTATTTTCGATTAAACATGTCAGCTCACGAGCCAAATTCTCGTCATTTGCGGGAGGTTTTAATTTTCTGCTTTAATATGAAGAAAACTGTGGCTGAGGCTCATGGAATGCTCTCAAATACCTATGACGATGCCGCTATTAGTCAAAGAATATCGTGCTGAGGGTAGTTTCAATGCTTCAAGGGCAGCATGGCGGTTGGAGAGAGAAGGTTTTCGAAGATGCCGAATTGGAGACATTACTTGATCAAGACTCGTGTCAAACACAATAAGAATTGAGTGGATCATTGGGAGTGCCGAACAAGCCATTTCAAAACGCATGAAAGTCATATGAGTGATTCAGAAACAAGGAAATTGGGTGCTGTACGAGTTGAAGCCGAGAGATGTTGAACGGCGTTTGCTTGCTTGTGGACAGCTGCTTGCAACGCAAAGACAGAAGGGATTTCTGCATCGCATTGCGTTAAATGGGTTCATTGCCATAATCCCAAGCGCAGAAAATCATAGGGATATCCCGGCCATGCTTCCACGTCCACGGCCGAACCGAATATTCACGGTCCTAAGGCCATGCTCAGTATTCGGCGTAGTGTATTATGAATTGTTAAAACCGACTGAAACAATCATAGGCGATCGTTATCGAACGCATTTAATGCGTTTGAGCCGAGCATTGAAAGACAAACGGTCGCAATACAACAAGAGACATGATAAAGTGATTTTACAGCATAACAATGCCAGACCCCATGTTGCGAAAATGGTCTAGACATACTTTGAAACGGGAAGTCCTTCTCCACCTGCCAAATTCTCCAGACATTGCTCCTTCGAACTATCACTTGTATTGATCAATGACACACGGCCTGGCTAACCAGCACTTCCAGTATTATGAAGAAGTAAAAAATTGTATCAATTCGTAGATCGCTTCAGAAGATGACCAGTTTTTTCAACGCGGGATTCGTACGCTGCCCGAAAGGTGGGAGAAAATAGTAGCCAGCGATAGACAATACTTTGAAGTTCGAATCATAAAGGTTTTTTACAATAAAACCTCGAATTTCGGAAAAAAAGGGGGGAGGCAAAATTGTATACCTATGTTAAGGAATTATATCTTTGCAAAATTTTTTATAAGCCAACTTGTGCTAGTAAAATTTGTAAAAATTGTTGGTATAATATTCGAGAAATTCACAGCTCGCAAATTCCGATTTTTCTAATATTGATATAAATGATTCTCCGTTATTGGTATCTTTCTTTGATATTTCAATTTCTAAGGATACAAAATACTTATTGTACAGGGTGGGCAAATTTCGATGTTTTAGCACTACAACTTTTGAACCAGAGGAGATAGACAAAATCTGATACCCACTTCTCGATCTCTTTTTCTGAGAAACTAAAAAGGGTAGTATTCATTTTTGGCCACCTTCTTTTGTTTTCGAGTTATAAGCGAAAATTGGAAAAATGGCGATATCGAAAAACATTTATATCTCCGCTAATACTGATGATAGAGCTCTGAAATTAAAACATTATACAGGCACTTTTTTACGTAGAATCCAGTGGCGTGCTCGTATTTTCAAAAGGGTTTTTAATTACGAAGCTATGACCCAAAGTTATGTTTTTTTAAATGAGAACACTAGATTTTTGTGCCATTTTCTGAAAGCTTAATTTTTCCTGATTTCAAAAATATATAACATCGTATGATTCGTAGCAAAATGAATAACAGAAAATGGTCAAAAACCTTTTTTTCCTTAAGAGTCTCAATATTTCTATGGTTTCAACTGTTGATGAGCCTTCCTATAACAAGAGCAGTCTTTCCGTCAATCTGATTATTTCTATGCTTCTCACTTATTTCTACAAAATTCGAATCTATATTTATTTTATACAAATAGTTTCGAAAAGATAAACGAACTTGGAAAAAGGTTCCTAGGTAGCTTGAACACAGTTTCAAATATTCGTCTATTGAAATATCGAGAAGAGGTGTCGACTGTGCATTGTGCAATTGTTGTCATTATTAGGTGGAATATTATTTCTTGTTTGTCCCTTCGTAATTAAAATGTTGAGTTCAATCAGATATGCATTGTTTCATATGCTGTTTAAAATGGATTGGTACTTGTGCGTATTGATTCTGGAGACCTATGTAAATAATCTCCTGATATATGCATCTCATTACAACTCTTTCGATTGAAAAATTCGATCTTGTGGTTTCTCCGTTATTTCCAAATCAATTTTTAGATAAAAAATTTATAAAACATATCTAGATTCGAATTTTGTAGAAATAAATGAAAAGCATAGAAATAATCAGATTGACGGAAGGACACTGCTCTTGTTATAGAAAGCTCAATTTTTCTGTGTTCATCAACAGTTGAAACCATAGAAATATTGAGACTCTTAGGTGAAAAGAGGTTTTTGGCCATTTTCTATTATTTATATTGATCCGAATCATACGATGTTATATATTTTTGAAATCAGGAAAAATTAAGCTTTCAGAAAATGGCACAAAAATCTAGTGTTCCCATTTAAAAAAACATAACTTTGGGTCATAGCTTCGTAATTAAAAACCCTTTTGAAAATACGAGCACGCCACTGGATTCTACGTAAAAAAGTGCCTGTATAATGTTTTAACTTCAGAGCTCTATCATGAGTATTAGCGGAGATATAACTGTTTTTCGATATCGCCATTTTTCCAATTTTCGCTTATAACTCGAAAACAATAGAAGGTGGCCAAAAATGAATACTACCCTTGTTAGTTTCTCAGAAAAAGAGATCGAGAAGTGGGTATCAGATTTTGTCTATCTCCTCTGGTTCAAAAGTTGTAGTGCTAAAACATCGAAATTTGCCCACCCTGTACAATTTTTAAATCATATAAGGAATAACAACGTGGTGTATTTTTTTATTGGAAAGAAAATCTCGAATAAATACAGTTTCCATAAGAATATCAATTTTGAATATATTAATATTTGCATTTTTACATGCAGTTTAGCAGACCCCACAACAGTGATAGCATACTGTTTTTTGACTACGGTGATTAAGGGTTAACCTACCCTTTGAATTCATAGTTTCTTTAGGTTCTTTCATTCGAGAGTAATCGAAGGACGGACAGGAAAATTCTAATATTGCGAACATCTTTACGAAATGTTTGATCTCTTCGAGGACGACTGCTCTGGAAGAATGGTAATGCGATGGTTATTCGATGGATAAAGTCTTTAAATGAACTTTTTGAATGTTTTCGATACATTCTTGACAGAATCGTATAAATTATTCGAATCGAATTAATTAAGTCATCAACTTCTCCAAATTCCTTTCGATATTGCACAAAGTCGTCATATACTTTGTCAAAGCAGTTGTGCAAATAGCCACCTTTCACATTCGAGAAGAAATTGTCCCTCACTTAAAGCAAGTAATAATTCAGGGTCATAATTTGTTACCTACTATGCTAGAAAGGCGAAGGAAACATTCCTCGTGCCGCATGCCGTACAAAAACAAAACGATAGCGGAAAGAAGGCAATGGCATTTCACAGACATGAATGGAAACAAGACATATTCTTCAATTTCCCTCTCTACTGTTAGTAATGTAAAGAATAGCACATTCCTGAATGGCCATCAGCTCGTGGTTGTGCTTGGGCATCGCATTCTCACACTCGCAGACCACAGTAGTGCATCGACTTTAGGACGACAACGGTGAACTCGCCTGCCTCTTCCGCTCTTCCTTTATCGCAACATGATAATGTATACTCACACATACCGCAACTGCATTGTGCAGTATTGCACTCCCAGCTGTTGACTAGGCAGCATCACGCCTCACAGTTGATTCATACGTAGCTACATATATGACACTTATGAATCAGTAGAGACTATTTTTGAGTGATAAAATGTGTGTGTGATTATAGGAAAATCATGCTAAGAGATGCTACAAAAAGGTTAGTAGTTTTCTTTGTAATGATTTATCATGTTAGATTATATCATTACTCTTGCAATTCATATTACATACTTCATTTCTAGAAAAAGGTTATATTCAATTTATTTTGATATAAGGAAGAGCTTATTAGACCTAGTGTTTGACAGCTATTTGTTATCATGTGAACTGTCATGTCACTTCGATTTATTGACAACTGATGTATCCGGTAATTGAATATCCCTGAGGTTTGATATCAAACGAATCGACATGCGACATATCATAATTTGATGAGTTTTGAGCCAATCTGGGAAATTAAATCAAATATATGAAAGGAGTTTACATGATTATAATATTTTTATGAATCATTGGATAGAAGAGCACATGAACATGAAACATTATCCTACAAGTAATCCAGATAGACGTAAGCCACAAAAAAACGTCTTTGATATCAAGCACAAAATAGATATTCTGATGTGAGCTTGGTTACTTCAAATACTTCGTTCAATAATTTTTTCACGGTTGAAAGAAAATTATTTGCAGCGATATTCGAAAACATAATGTTTCATTAAGATATTAATAATTTACGGTGGCTATCTATTTATAACTTGATATTATCGTTAACAAAAAAAATCAATTTTTGGGGAAGGTTATAGCTCTTTTCAATAGAGAAACACAAACAAATTAAGCGATAAAGCTGAATTTCTATACAACTGATTTGTTTCGAGTTTTCAGCTGAATGTGACAAAAAGAATTCGTGAAAATATTTTTTCTTTCGGTCTTCCGGTAAAACCATTTTCACTAAATTCTAAGCCTTTGTGTAGAACTAACTAAACGGTTTTCCAATGAAAGGTTTCATCTAGCCGGCTATCTGGACAGCTGCCACTTTTGAAGTTGTCATTTTTTGACATTTGACAAGTAGAATATACGCCATTACTGAAAATATAAAGATACACGCTTCAACAACGCATTACAATTATTAAAATTGTGAAAGCAATTCTGGAACTGGTGGAAAATTTTGAGCTGTTGGGACAAGTTAGTGATGTGAAGAATCAAAACCGTGTGCGTCGCTTAAGGATAATTAAGGATATTGGTGCTGTAGACTGTAGTGTTGACGAATATCCAGGTTTGTCGATCGTACGAATGAGGCATTCCATAAACGACATGTCAACGTATTTTTCATGAAGATGAAGACTTAGGGCCAGTTTCATAATCGAAAGTAAAATCGTGTTTTATTAACCAATTTTGAGGTTAGGTTAGGTTAGGTTAGGTTTTGAGGTTAGAAAAAAGTTCGAAGTGTCTTTCCTCAAGTCCCGAAATTGGGCCTTTATGGCAAGAAAAAGGATCTTTTTTGTTCGCGTATGTAGAGATTCACGGCTTGACTAGTTTTTGAAGCTACTTGACTTGAAATCAAGTCAAGAGTACCTTTTCAAAGTCAAGTCAAGTATTTATTCATCAAGTACTTGAATTCTATCAAGCTGCTTGATTTTTAGCAGTTTTATTGTATAGTGTCATAAGTGTCACATACATATACATATTCTTAGCAATAAATATCTCAAATCAAGTGAACTCAATTTCAAGTATGTAATTTTTCTCAAGTTTGATTTTCAAGTCGAGTACCTAGTTGGTTAAAATATCATGTTACTTGGCTTGATGAATCCCTACGCGTATGCTCCATGACTACGAAACACAACCTTGGTCTGTTGTCATTTAAAATCATTTTGTACACCAATTTTCTACAAAATTTCAATTTCTATGGAATATTACCGAATGGAAGCGATAAATCGCTAGTTCTCAAAATAGCCAACCATAGGAAATTTGACATTTGCGAATAAAAGAAAGCTTTCTAATAGAATATGTTCATTAAACCGGAGCTACTTTTGAGCTCCCTATAAAGACGACTTTCTAATGAAGCGGTATTTACCAAACAAAGCCTTTTCACATGGATTATGGAACTAGCCCTTAGGTCTTAAGGGTTCTAAAGTTCATTTAATACCAGAACTCAAGCCATCAACGTCGTATATTCGCTGATTATGCAAGAAAAGTTTTCCAGCCGTGTTATTTCTCGAAGAAGTGATTACAATTGGCTACAAAAAATTTTGATTGGACACCTTGAGACTTCTTCTTTGGGTCCATATGAAACATAGAATGACAATATTTTCAGTCTGTGAATGAAAAAACAATTGGTGACTTTCTGTTTTTCAAAAGAGTTGATGATATGTACCTACAGAGCAATGATATATTTTTAAAAAATTCGTGTGAAAGAAAATCATTACAAAAGGTTAAAATTATAATTTTCTGAAAAAAATGATCAACTGTCGTACAGTGCTGTCCTCTTCTTAAATGCTTCGTAAAGAGAAAAAAAAATAAAGTGAAATACCAACTTTGTATACCGTATAAACGTTGGTCATCACAGCAGCGCCAGAGGAGAAATGAATGAGTACCTAAGTTTTGACTGATACGCGGAAAGCCACGTGGTTGTAATCCTTCTTATTATCAGAAAGCTATAGCCCTGAATCTGTTTGCAGGATTTGGTCTTTTAGCGAACTAAACCCTAAACTCTGTTTTTATTGAGGGCGGAGTTGAGAACATTCACGCTCAATATTCTGAAATTACAGATATTGTGATGAATTGATAGTGATCTGTTCCAGTAACAAACGCTCAAAAAAGTTACAAATGTTCTTCCATAATCTGTCTAGTTATCTATAAAGATGAGAATGATAAGATTGTGTTTCATTTTTCATATCGCAAATTGTTGAAAAACGGTTCAGCCTATGGAATCGGATATGAAAACATAAATATACAAGGTGTTCCTAAAATGGAGATACAAACGAAAATGACAGATTCCTCGGATCTAAGAAAAAAATCCTCTAGAATTGGACCCGCGATTGTTTTCGTTCCGAGATGAAGGGTGTTGAAGGTTGATTACACTGATCAACAATTGCTAGGGATCACTTATGAACTTCTCTTCATTTGTATTTTTTTCAAGTTATCTCGTGAATATCTGTACATTATATGTTCTCTAAGGAAAAAGTGAGATGTTTTGAGTTGATTATATCAAAGTCTTCCTCACTTCATCGGCTCTTGTTCACAAAATCGATTTGTAGGCTGTTACAGGTGGAGTGAAAAGCAATGTGGTATTTGTTATTAAATCTGTTTTTTTCTCTCGTTCAAACACATAAGGTGACAATAATTGAAGAAATGAGAACAATATCAGCTTATCAGTCATGCCGAGAAGACGTTTGGCTCCTGTGCAAATGGACCAAATCATACGGTGGATACAGGAAGGTTTGTCCCAGCGAGAAGTGTCCCGGCGGTGGAATGTTTCGCAAAGTGTCGTGAGTCGGGCTTGGAATAGGTTCATCAAAACGACTGAGTAGCTTATGTTCATGGGGGAGGTCGGCAGCGCAGTACAACAGCTGCCCAAGATCGTCTTTTGATCCTCAATGCTAGGAGAAATCCCACTTACCCGGCGTCGCGGCTCAATAGATCACTGAGAGTTGCAACAGGAGTTCTAATTTCGAACCAGACTGTAAGACGACGACTACATGTTCGTGGTTTGAGAGCACGTAGGAGGGTACAACATCCCCGTTTGAATAGGGAACACCGGGTTCATCAACGGCAATGGGCTGAGGAGCACCGCAATTGGACACTTGAAGATTGGAGCCGATTTTTATTACGGATGAGTCTAGATTTCGCTTGGTCAACTCCGATGGACGTATTCTTGCTTGGAGGGAAAGAGGTCGAAGGTATGCAGAACAGTTTATGGTACCCACAACAGCTTTTGGCGGAGGTTCTATATGTGTATGGGGAGGCATTTGTTTGAACCAACGCACAGAGTTGGTTGTTCTGCAGAAAAACCACCATGACCAGCCAGAGATATCACGATATGATTATTGAACCCATAATTGTTCGGTTTGCGGCTGCCGTGGGCGAGAATTTCATTTTAATTGACGATAATGCCCGTCCACACCGTAGTCGTCTGGTTAATGAAGCGCTAGAAACTCATGCTATTGATAGGATGGACTGGCCAGCTCGCTCTCCAGACATGAATTGCATCGAACATGTCTGGTCTGAGATGTCTAGACAATTGTCAACCTTAGAACAACCGATCAATAACCTGGAGGACCTTTCTAACGCTTTACGGGATATTTGGACGAATTTGCCCCAAAATTTTATAAATCGTTTGATCGAAAGTATGCCTCGTAGGGTAGAATGCTTGAGACGAGCTCGTGGGGGACCAACTAGGTACTAGCTTAACCGAAACTTCAGCCTTCTGGTGGTTTCATCATAAAATTTTTATGTTATTCAAACCCAGAATTTTGAGTGTTCCTCATAAAGTCTTTTTTTCTCTCCAACTTTCCATTTTTTCATTCTTTTCTCAAGTGAACCATATTATCAACTGAAAATACTCTGATATCTGACTAAGTCTATAATCTTGGAGCGAATATTTCAGAAATAAATTTAGAACAAGTAAGTGATCCCTATCAATTGTTGAGCAGTGTATTTTTCAAGTTTCTTTTCTCTTAGTATACCTTCGCTTCACAAGATATTTAACTTAAATTCGGTGTAGATATTCCAATTTAAGGTTTTCATCATGTGGTATGCTAATTTTGAATGCAAATCTACAGGATGAAATTTTTTCTGGAGCAGTGCAAGCTTCTTTCCTCCAGAATTCATTTGGTGGACCACTGGCAGTTTAGTAATAATAAAGATTATTTGTCTTAACGGAAGGTACACCCAATTATTAGACAAAAATATTATACAGTACAAAGTTGATTTAACGGACTTATATTAAACAAAAATTCAAAGAGGGTGGCAAAAATAAAAATTCAATAACTAATGTTACAAAATCAAATATTACAAAAGTAAATGCAAATTCAAAGAATATGACAAAATGAAAAATTCATGGGCTAAGACGCAGTAATTCCTTGAGTTTAAGCTTAAAAGTTTGGCGATCTTATCATCATGTTAGTCCTGGGTTTAGAGAGGTATAGCATTTGTTATAGCCTACTACCATAGCGTGGAATACAAAGATTTAGCTTGGCTAGCAAGCTAAAAGAGGACAATTCATGAGCAATAGACCCTCTTGTTCTCCAATGACAAGTATGAGAACCTATTGAGAAGAGTATGTTATGGTCAAAACCCCGGGCTAGATAGGCACCATGCGATTTGAACGCCAATAATTTCAAAAACTTCCTCTGAACAGATTCAAGTTGATTGATTTAAATGTTGTATATTGGACCTCAGACAAGGCAGCCATACTCGAGCCTGGAACGAACAAACGAAATGAAGATGGCAGCAAACGAATTGAGATCTTTGAAATCTCAACATACCCTGAAAATAAGGCCAATCATTCTCTTACCAGCTGGTGTGTCATTGTAATAGTGTAAAATAAAACTGTGGTCAAATTCGATTCCCAAATATTTAATCTGTCACACTTTCTCAAACGTTACATGGCTTAAAGTTTAAATGTGCTCAATGGGTGTGTTCTTTAGGGTGTAGACAAGATGTCTTGATGTCTAAAATACTGGTCTGTTCACTGGTTAGAATTTGTTTAAGATAATTCTGGCGACTCGGCAACAGACAAATTGTCACCAATATAATTTCTGAAAATTAGGAAAAGAAGTTTAGAAAATTGTAAAAATAAATTTTGGTGCAGTACTATACTGTTAATTTTTATATAATTTTGTCGTATCTGCTACCGATTACAAAAAAAAAATTAAAACAATTCTCTAGTAGTCCTCAGGAAAATCCAAATTATTATGAAGATCCAGTTAGTAATCTGTTATGAATAAATTAATTATTAGTTTTGGTACTTATTTACCCAATCTGTAGCGAAGATTGATAAAGATTTCGGTAAACTGGTAAAATCAAAAAAAAAAGTGGGTCTACAAAAAGCACCCTGTATCTCGAGAACAAAGCGTTGACAAGCCCATATTTATATGACTTTTTCTTTGATTATCCCAGAAATCTCTCATTTTCCTTTGTAACTCCAAATTAGGAACAGCCTGTAGATCACCATCTGTCTGATTCTGTTGCGGCAAGAACCTCGAATTTCTTGGAAAAGGGATCAATTCTACTCCCCTCCGCATCCTTGTCTTACCTGACCCACAAATTAGCGTAGGGGGATTTCTATTTTCTCGGGACAAAATATAATACGAGTCAGTCTGGATGTAGCGTAGTGCAAAGGCAAACGGTTCCAAAATATAACATTCCAACGACCTAAATCTATAAATAAACCTTCTCGGAAGTAGCGATCGCTTCCACAGACAAAACAAACTCCAATACGATGAACGAATGCTATTTTGTGGCGCTGAGGTGTCGAATGGAAACAATTTTGGGGGTTCCGTTTCCACATTTAGTTTTTGTTCGATAAATCTGCTTGTTTTTATTATACCTTTTGAGCGTTCGTTTTTCGAACAGATCATTTTGTCACGATGTCTGTAATTTTAGGATTTCGTGCCGGGAATGGTCTCAAACGATAAGGTTCGATTTACTAATATACAGGGTGTTCTGATTTGTTTCCGACAAACTGAAATGAGTGATAGATCACATCATTTTAAGCAAAAAAGTTCCTATGAACATGGTTCCGGAAATGCTTCGTTTCCGAGATACAGGGTGTTAAAGTTGAAAAAATAATTCGCGTTTTCTTTAATATGTTTTGACTGCTTCCAAATCCTTTCATGAAATTATTCCTATTCAAATATTAAATTTAAATTCATTTTGAAAATTTCTAAGGCGAAATGCATGCGGATTTTCTATTGCCCACTAATAAGTAGAAGTGGTATGCTATGTAATTGTTGTTTTTAAGTGTTCTGAATATTCTGTTTCCTGAAATATTGCGTTGTTGGGATGCTTTACGAATACTGAGTTTTTATTTTCTTCGAAGGTCTGTAAAATCCTATTTCTCTGTAGATGATTTCTTCTTTGTATGCTTCGTTCGGGCCTTTGGTAACCAATACCATTTTCCTGTATTTGTTGATAAGCTATTAACTTAGTTAACTATAATTATAATTAATGACATCTGAACCTAACACACTGTCATTGTGTATGGCCATTTTAAATCTATTGCCGCAATAATTGTTGAATGTAAAACAATCAATCATTCGAAGATGTCATTTGTGCATTCAACAGAACGGTGGACATTTCGAACACCTTCTTTAAAAATTATTATGTTATTTTGTTTTGTTCTAAATTGTTACTTCTAAAAAATATTTGATTTAAAATTATTACAAATTTGTTTCTACATGTTTTAGAGATTACAAAAATATGGATTTGGCTTCAAATGCGTTTTTCTCTGAAACGGTTGCCCCTAGCAACATAAATGAGGTATACATTTTATAACTAGAAAAGTCAGGGGAATCGATTTTTTTAGTCCAGAATGACGTACAGGGTAGCACAGAAAAGTTGTAACGGTTTAAAGAGGACGAAATGATTGCCAGTGGCGCCCTCTAGAAAATACAACCAAATCGATCACAAATTTGAATTTCTCACCTCAAAAAACCCTACGTACCAACTTTCATGCAATTATTTGGAATCAGTCGAAAGATATTTAAGAAAACGCGAATTATTTTTTCAACTTTAACACCCTGTATCTCGGAAATGAAGCATTTCCGGACCCATGTTCATAGGAACTTTTTTGCTTAAAATGATGTGATCTATCACCCGTTTCAGTTTGTCGGAAACAAATCAGAGCACCCTGTATATTTTCTTTTGAGATAGAGCAATTCAAAAATTATTAACTTCAAATAATAAAGCATGTGTTGATAAAATCTCAGTAATAGCAGTGGAAATGTAAACATTTCATTGTATGTTACAAGAGTACAGATAAAAACCTCAGCAAAAACTGCCTCCCTGTATAGGAATAATGTTTTTTTTTTGTGTATTGTATATTGAACGCCTTCTTCTTCATCCAAGGAAAGTCTTTTCCATCCTTCCTCTTCACCAAAAGTGCACAACATATTATAATTAAATATGAAATCAAAAAAGAAAAGAACCAGAAAAGAGTAATAAATGTAATAGTTTCCATTATATTGATTCAAAGTAAGCGACCCATTCTAAACAAGAATCTGATGAATGAATAGTTTGAAAACCACCATGAATTTTATAAATTGACATTTAGCACCAAGTGATATAATGGTTTCTTCTACACCACATTCACATAGTGGGTTTTCAATAGAATGCCATTTGAAGAGCATACTATTGCAACGACCATGACCTGTCGTAAGTCGATTCAAAATACAACAAATTTTCCTAGGAAAATTGAAACTTGGAACTTTCTTTGAAGAATCAACGCTAAGAATTTTGTTGAAGGCATTACAAGAACGTCAAATGTTCATTAGATTGAAGGAAAATATTAATCCATAAAGGTTTACTTGATTTTAACCTGGCGGTTCTAGTATCTGAGAGGGTAGATACAATTGAAAATAAGTTCGGGTAGAATTTCTTGTCTGCAAGCTGTCTACGAATATGAAAATGTAATAGCACTGGTAACCAATGTAAAGGTGTTGATCTAAAAGTTCCACTGATAATCATCATAGAAACGTTGAGCTGTGCATCAATTTTATAAACATCAGCAATATTGAACTTTGAACTAAACATGACAAAGGTATTCAGCAGCAGAAAAAAAAGGCCAAAGTTGCTGTACGAAGAGTGCTGGCATCAGCAGATGAAGAATGTTGTTATTATTATTATGATGATGATGATGAATTCGTGTTCAAATTTGAGCTGATCACATCATTGAAACCATAGAAAATTCATGAGGAATATTGGAAAAGTAATACCCACCCTTTGATTATGTTTGTGAAAAATAACTATTCGTGCAAAATTTCGTATTAATATCGGTATCCGAATCATAGAAAGTTCAAGCAGAATATCGAAAAAAAATGAATAGAGCTCGATGAGAAGTCGGGGGCTGTTGAGCGCTCTTTCAAGCATGCGAAAATTGCACTCTTGGAGACCTCATATATAACTGTATGTGCAATAGGATTTTCCTTTAGATATTTATTATTGTTCTCTTCCTGTGGAACTAAAAAGAAAATTATTCATTTTTGGCATCTTTTTTTGTTTTTGAATTATAAGCGAAAATTGGAAAAATGACGATATTAAAAAATTTTTATTTCTGCTAATACTGATGATAAAGCTTTGAAATCAAAATGCAGGCACTATTTACGTAGAATCCAGTGGCGTGTTCATCTTTTTAGTATAGTATTTTCTATTACGAAGCTATGACCCAAAGTTTTAAATAAAACACTAGATTTCTTTTTGGAAATCTTCTATTTTACTGATTACAAAAATATATAACTATTAGATCTTAAATATTATTTCCATGTAGAAATTAGTAAAAATAAAAACATAGTAATAATAAGGTTGATGGAGAGGAACTACTTTTGTTTATGGGAAGCTCTATTTTTCTGTGCTCATCAAGAGTTAAAACCATAGAAATATTGAAACTCCTGAATGAAAAAAAGTTTTTGACCGTTTTCTATTATTTATATTGATTCAAACTATACATTGTTGTATATTTTTGAAATCTGTAAAAATTAAGCTTTCAAAAAATTGCACAGAAATCTTGTGTTCCCATTCAAAAACATAACTTTGGTTCATAGCTTGGTAATTGAAAATACTATTCAAAAGACCAGTACGCCACTGGATTCTACGTAGAAAAGTGCCTCTCTAATGTCTTTATTTCAGAGTTCTATGATCAGTATCAGAAATCGCCATTTTTCCAATTTTCGCTTATAACTCGAAAACAAAAAAAAGAAGCCCAAAAAAGAATACCGCTCTTGTTAGTTTCTCAGAAAGAGAGAAAATGAACAGGGTTTCAGATTTCGCCTATCCCCTCTGATTTAAAAGTTGTAGTGCTAAAACATCAAAATTTGCCCACCTTGTACGTACACCGAATTGTTCCGAAGAAACCCTATTTTAAAGAGGGCAACATATACCTCCGATGCGATGCACATTCAGAAATAAATTCATAAAACATACTACATTCATTTCGAGAATTTTCTATACTTCCTAGACATTTTGGCATTCAATTACGAAACAGCTTGAATAAAGAGAGTATCCACATAACACATTAGCTGTAGATTCATGAAGGTCACAGCTGATAGAAAATACTCAAACATAACGGTATGAGCTAAATTTTTTCGTACCTAGAAAGACCTGAAATCTCAAATATCTAGGAATTTCAGACAAACAACATAACTGGATACTTTTAGATTCTACGACGGTAGAAAGCAAACCAAAAACAGGTTCCCCCATCGACTTGCGCAACATTATGGACCTCGTTATCGAAACACAAACATATAAATCGAATTCAGCTTAATTCGCAAGTATGACCTATTTATTCTAGACACTGCGCAAAATGAACTCTGCAAAGTAGGCGTCTGCTTCACGTTGACGCCTCCTTTGACCACCTAACTATGACTCATGCGTTAAAACGAATGAGTACTTAACGATTGTTACTGATATAAAGTTATTTTGCATTTTATGTTCATTCAGCCATGTTTGTTGAAAATTTTTAATTATTGTGATTAGTTTGTTTACGTTTCATTATTGGAGTTCCCCCTTGTGGAATTCAGAGATCAAAAATCAAATAAATAAATCCGTCCTCCTTCTAGACGTTTTCTCGAAAAGTATGAAAGCTATTCACATAAATTGGGTAAAAGAAAAATGAAAATTTTACGATTGGGTTTATTTCTTTTTGAAAAGTAAAATATTTCGATTCGTGAAAAAAAAAATTAACATATCAACGAAAAACCTTTTTGAAAGCATTTTGAATGGCAGGATTCGAACTCCGGGTCAGCCGAATAAAATTTCAGAATTCATAACGCCGAAAATAGGATTTGAAGGTAAAGAATATTGTATTTACTATAATTATTGCATTACACGGATTACATGAAATTTTATAATTTTAATTTTTGAAATCCATGGATCGAGATGGAAAGATTAATGAGATATAGCAACCAATTTATGTACGAAATTACATGAGAATAGTGTCTACATATATACTCTTGGAAGGACCGATTTTTCAATTTGATTTTGGGATTCTGCACTTACCAAAGGTAAATTCTGAAAATTTCATAGTGGGGATGAAATTTTTTCCTCGAACAATTCCAAAGCTTTATCATAACAATCGCTATTATTTTTGATGATGAAAAGTTATTATTTTATGATATTTATATACAACAAAAGAAAAATACGATTTCAAAAATGACAATATCCATATATTGGCACGAAATCGTAGAGGAAAAACTACTCTTATCAATTAATCTTCATATTAATTTAAATGAGATATGATTACTTCAAACAGTGCACGTCAAAATTATGGAACAAATTCTCATTTTCTCAGACGAAAAATAAAAAAAGGTCAATTTTTGTTTTACTTTTACCAAATGTTTATGCATTTTTGAAGGGTTTTTGTTGCACCCTGTGCCATCCCCATCAAACCTCTAAATTTTTTGAATAGGGAAAGTGGGTCATGTGGTACTTTTTTGGCAAGGTCTTTGTATCTTCTTTACAGGCGTGCAGAAATTTTCGAAGAAAAAATTTATTTTTGGAAAATTAATTAGTTCAAAGAGGTTTTCAGTACGTGCACTTTGTCATGGCTCATTTGCTTTGAGACGATGGTAACTGATGAAATTTGTCACCAAATGAAAGTCAACCATTACGGTTTTGTTCATGCACAACTTTCAACCCCCTCACGTGAAAAATTAGAATGTGTGAAAAAAAAAGGTATGTTATTATTAGTACGTTTCAATTTCAGTAGAAATGTGCAACAAAAATCCTTCAAAAATGCTTCGAATTTTGGTAAAAGTGGGACAAAAATTGACCTGTTTCGGGATTTTCTTGACAAATATTTTTCTTCTGAGAAAATGAATTTGTTCCATAATTTTGACGCGCACTGTATTGTTTACAAATGGAATATTTACTACACAATTTTTTAGTTATTTTTTTGAATTTGATAGCTCTCTTCTTTTTTCATTAGTTGATATATTCAATAAATTTTCTGTCATTAAAAAGAAGAAATTAGTTTTAATTTTTTTTTTCAATTATTACCCCTTTGAATTTTATCAATCTCATAATGTCGAACTACCGGTGAACATAAATCCTCTGCCATGTGATAATAATAGAACAGAGAAAAATAATTGTCAATAGAATAGGTAGATGACAGTGATTCTGATTCTCTGAAATAGTCAATATCGACATATTGGCTATAACATTGATAATAACTCTTTGAATGGACTACGATATCAGAATCATGTATGTTTCAGTTTGAAAATACTGAGAGGTTGTTTCTATTGAAATACATTTATAACTAGTATAACAATTTATTTCTTGAATTTAAGAACATAAAATTAATTTATTACTTCACAAGAAAAAAATTTATACATCTTTAAAATATTCTGTCTAATTTTGATTGTTATTATACTTCGATCCTAAAGTATTGAAAAATGCTTCGAAGGAATGTAGTTCAAGCCTGATTTCTATGGAATGGTCAATAGGAATGAATGATGTAGATCTCAGTTAAATTAATATACATCATTATGATTATAAATAAAACTAAATTCCCAGTTCATAATCTCTTAAAATAATATTTCCAAACCTAGTCATACCTACTCAGAATTACCACCGAGAAGATCAATTTCTTGAAGAAAAATTATTTTTTTATACGATCATACTCAGGTCTCGATAACATTTTATAAACAGATGTGAAGAGTCGATTCTGCTCTTATTGTTTCGAAACAATGTCTGTAGGTTCCCATTTTTTATAGATCGAAGTCTTTCTCAAGAACAATATTTCGTCTTTGATATTTATTATTGGAAAGCCAATATTCATGATGTGAGTCGGTCTATCATAAATTGTGTACCTACTAAACCTAGCGTGTTAAATTACTTACGGCTACGATTATAATCTACACGCTGCATCCCATAACACTTTGTACATAAATTATGTCTGGCGCTTGCGAATGACTTGAAAAAATCCTATATGAGGCAAAATGCCAGAAACATCGATAGACCATGCAATTGCTCGAAAGTTTTTATCAGGATATTCACATGATTACCTCAATTAGATAATTCTAATTAGAATAGTGGCAAACGATCAGTTTTCTAACCAAAATGATTCTCATCTTTTTATCACTTCGATTCGTTTATTCTTATAGACTCCCAAATATCTGCATATAGGTACTATATACTGTGTCCGTAAAGTATGGAACAAATTCATTTTTAGCTAAACAGACCATTTTAAGAAATGATCCTGAAACACGTCGATTTTTTATTTAAATTTACCATATTTTAAAATAATAATCATATATACAGGGTGAATTACTTTCGAGTAATGACGTCACCGTCAGTTTTTTAAATGGAACACCCCCATTTTGTCCCAATTTTCCGATTACTCTAGCTGAGCTGATTTAAAAAATGTATCGTATGTTGAGTTGATTCCAATTGGTACAGGGTGAACTAAAATACGATAGTTTTGTGTGTGCTCGTAAAGTAACGCGTAACATTCTTTAGTAGTTAAATTAACAATATTATCAAAAATACTTATTGTCTAGCGGCAATAAACAAATAATGACATTTCACAAAAAAATAGACGACTATGTTTTTTTGAAAATTGATAAGAAATAATTTCTTTCATATTCTGTCTGCTAGACCACAATTACCAAACATGTTGGGAAGCAGCTCATTTTTATTAGTCTAAAAATGTAACAAAATACAGGGTGTTACATTCAAACCAATTGCCGTTAGACAATAAGTATTTTTGATAATATTGTTAATTTAACTAATCAAGAATGTTACACGTTACTTTATGAGCACAAACAAAACTATTGTATTTTTGTCCACCCTGTACCAATTGAAATCAACATGTGATACATTTTTTGAATCTACTCAGCTAGAGTAATCAAAAAAATGACGGTGACGTCATTACTCGAAAGTAATTCACCTTGTATATTAGATTATTATTTTGAAATACGGTAAATTAAAATCTAAAATCAACGGATTATTTCTTACAATGGTCGGTTTAGCTGAAAATGAATTTGTTCCATATACTTTACTGACCCAGTGTATATAGTTAGCAATTGACAGTTCTATTCAGTGTATATATGTTGGTATATTCTAAATAGAAATTCTATTGAACAACCTGGAATAAAATGAAAGGAAATTAATAATAATGAAAGAATCCTTGCTAATATTTGCCCAATAATTTACCTGAAAACAAAGTTATGTTTAGGTAATTTTCAAAAGGTCCTGGCTACACGACAGTGCTTTTTTAATTTTTTCCTGATATTCTCCTCGAGTTCTCTCAAATTATATCTATAAGATTCACACGAAATTTCACGAAAAACTTAAATTTATTTTATATTTACTTAAAAAATTTCAAATTAGTAGGATCGGAATGGAATCACTGACAAATTATATTTTCCAATATTCTTCTTAAATTTTCTATGTTTCTGGTTACGCCATCAACAAGAAATTAGGAGGTCAAGCTTTCGTACTGCCATAATCATGAAGAGCACCAAGTCAAATCTTTAATCTCATTATCAAACATGAAGAAACGAAAATAGACAAAATTAAAAGTGAATAGACATATTATTTTGGCTTGGAGCTCTGCTTCTATATGAAATATAGTTTTGAATATAGTACATCCTACACATATATGATAGAAGCAGAGCTCCAAGCTAAAATAATATGTCTATTCACTTTTAATTTTGTGAAATAGAATAATTTCTATTTTTATTTCCATCAAGTCAACACAATCCCAATTTCACATGATGTCCAGAAAGTAACCTTCTTAGCATTTTCCGGAAAAACCTTTTTATGTAGATCACCTTGTATTATAAATTACAAAGGTTTCTACTAAATTCGATTATCTTGTTTCAGGTAATTGTTAGTTTGACAAGTATTTGATGTTTGTGAACTAGAAACCTATATTTTCATTTTCATCGATAATAGAACAGCAGTGAATATTAAGGTGTAAAATATCCATGAAACATTGAAATCTCATTATAATATTAATATAATATTATATATATTTTTATAATAATTAAAAAAAAAGATATCTCAAAAACGGTATGATGGGAATTTTGTCATAGCAGGTGAGTTATCCTTTGATCTACATTCTCCCTCGGTTTGACGTGGTCTTTACAGGACACCCTGTATAATACATTGTATATATCCATTATACCTTTCAGTGTTCGGTAACTTAAACTATGATCTAATGAATTTTTTCCATCCTGCCCTGTTAGTCGCTAACTCTTTCGCTTCTTTTTGGTTCTTTCCTCTTCTCTGTATTTCTCTCATTATCGCCCCATCCCAAGTCTGTTGTGGTCTTCCTCTTTTTGGCCTCTTTTTTTTCTCGCCTCCCATACCTTTTTAACTTGTCTATCATATCTTCCATACGCTGTAAGTGTCCCCACCATCCCATCTGTCTCTCTCTCACATATGATTCTAGTGAATTCACCTCCAGCTTATTTCGGACGTAGGTATCCATTCTTCACTCAGTCTATTCTTGTTACTCCCTTTATTCCCCTTAAAAATTTTCATCTCCATTGTTTGTAGGTGACTTTTAGTTCTTCTCTTTGTGTTCCATGATTCGCATCCCTATGTCAGTACAGGTCTGAATATTGTTCTATATACTCTCATCTTCGTTTTCGTGCTGATTTCCTTCTTCCTATTCAATGCCTGATTTAGTTTACCCGCTGTGTCGATTCTATTTTTTATGTTAGGTTCTTGTTTTAATTGTTGTCGATTTTTACCCCCAGATATGTGAATTGTTGTACTTGCTTCTCCATCTATCTGTATCAGTAGCTCTTTCTCTTCCTTCATGATTCCTATAACTTTAGTTTTCTTCTTGTTAACATGCGAATGTTTTTTCCTGAGGTAGAACGAAGTAACTGAATCTATAGGCGCCCTCACTTTTCCCCTAGGGAGAAATTGAGGGAAAAGAGGGGACACCTGCACAGCTCCAGGGGGGGCACTGCCTATCTATTGAACGTGATCAAAAATATCGCTGATTTCCCCCAAATGCTATTATCTTCTTTTAGGCAACCTGCAGTGTTAGTTAACTTGAATTAGCAAATATCGTGAGAAATCTAAGAACCGGGATGTATCACGAATTCTAATTAGAACAAATGCTTTCCGGGTAATCGTATGCTCAGGAATGCCGTGAAAAGTACTCGGCCATAATTCACATGGCGCATTCTGCATTGTTCTCCCCGTTCGAAGAATCGAATTGGCTATGTCGAATCATATAATAATAAAAGAGTTGGTTCTGCACTCATATACCATGGAAAACCGTAAATCTTTGTCATTGAACCTGCGCCTGAAGGAAGTGTGATTTAAATGCAGTTATGTGGAAGCATGTACGATGAGGATTCTTGAGAATAGGAGAGCTGAGGCACCGTCGCCTGCGACTGTTGGGGCAGACAGCCAGCGCCTACGGTTGGTAGGCCAAGCGAGACTCAAATCAGCGCCGCGTCAACGACCCTAGGCCGTCTACCACGGTTCTAGTCGCTTCTTCGTAACTGTGCCGTTGGAAACTACTTTGTCTATGAATGTTTAGCTGGGGTCCATAAATGTTCCATTAACGTAGTGGAATTTTCCGGATAGATTTCATTACTTCGGTATTTATTGGTTCGGGAAAGAAGTTGGGCTCTTCGGTGCCGTCAACCGTGCTCCGCGCCGTCTTACTATTAACATTTCTTATCTGAATTGGAGGCAAGGGCGTAGACAGCTTTTTCTTGGGGAGTTAATTGATGTAAAAATTACATCAATATCAGGAATAAATACTTATAAAACACAGTGTTATTGACTGTTTTCAAGCAAAATTCACAGTGGTTTATACCACGTGATATTCTTGTGATCTACCAAAGTTCAACTACTCCTCTCTCTTTAGCGTTTTAAGATTCCACCACTTTTCAAGATGAGTGAAGCAATCTCAAACTTTCCTCTGATTTACCGTCCTTTCCTACTACGTGCAAGAATTCGAAATAGGTTTCTACGTCTTTTGATTTATTAATTTTAGTAAAAAAGCATTTCAGACTTTGAAAAAACTTTTTGCGTAACATAATATAACATATATAATATATAAAGTATAATAATAATAAATTGAAGAATTATTGAAGAAAAGAAAAAACATATCAAGTGGCGAAGTATAGCATAGCTACTTTTACTCAACCTCTTTAAACATATATCATGCATATATTCATTTTTCATTGAAAAACTCATTTTATTTTTTTTGCCATTCCAAAAAAATTAATAAATAAGGACTTTTCGCAACGACGAACTCTATAAAATGAATAATAGTGAAAACTTCATTTAAATCCATGGTCTCTAGCCTAAAATAAAGCATACTAATTTTTGAACTGATCGCTGGAACGGTATACGAGTAGACTCCTCTTCACACCTTTTTTTCTTGGTTGACTAGAGGGTGCATCTTATCTGGTGGATGATGGTGGAAAAAATTGGTATCGTAGATAATAATTTTATTGAGAAAATAACACCTTTACTGTGAAATGGGAAAAAAAGGAAATATTTATTCAACCCAAAAAAACAACGAAATTGAGTAGCCACCGCATCCCTATACTTGACCCCTCCCAGACGTTTTTTTTGTGGGGTCACTCAAAACCGAAGTTTTATTTCAATAGGCCAAATAATTTGAGAAAGTTACAAAAAACATTCGCGCTGAAGTGGATCACATCACTCCTGAGGTCCTTAAGCGAAGTATTTACTCTAGTCTCGGTCAGTGCCAAATGGTTAACGGAGTTGAATAAAGATTTCGTCTCATTGAAGTTTCATCTTTAACTCTCACAGTAAATGTAATATTGTCTCAAAAAATGTTTATCTCTGGTATCAAATTTTTGTACCATCATTTCGAGAAGTAATAAATATCTAATAAATTGGGTACTCATTAAAAAAAATTATGACGTCACTCTGTAAAAATGAATGACGTCATAATCAAAATTTCTATGCCGTAAGGTGGTCAATTAGAAACTAAAATTGACCTGTCCGATCGTTTTGCCCAAAAACATTCAATAACACAGCTATGAATTTTTCTTCCTTACTTTATGCACAGACTGTAAATATACATAACAAAGAATATTTTGAAACAACAACAAACGTTTTGGTATTAGAAAACATTTAATAAACTTGAGATCATAATTTATGGTGAAAAATTAATTGAATTTCATTTTGATTTCGAAATGAACAAGTATATTCCCATTATTTTGAGAGAAATCAAGGGAAGTTTATTTCATAGTAAAGGGCCTCCCCTTTACTATGAAATAAACTTTTCAGCCAAATGGCCCTATACGTCCACGATTGTAGCACGATACGATAGCATTTGCGGCTGTATATCCTCAAAAATGAATTCCATATTCAACCTCTTGAATCGATTGTGAAGCATTGACATATACCTTATCCTTCACGGGGCCCCAAAGAAAAAAGTGTAAAGGTATTAAATCACAAGATCTTGGGGGCCAATTGTGATCACTCACCCAGGAAACTTTTATTGTGTTGTTTTTGTTTCGTTGCTTCTATGGCATGTCTTATTAAAAATAAATGTCATCCACATCAATATATTCCAGCTCCTGCCATAAAAAATCATTAATCATAGCTCAAAAGTGCAAACAATTCACCGTAACAGTTGAACCACGGTCCAATCATACCACCAACCTATGAACCTCACTAAACACGTTCAATTTTCCTTTCAACAATCATTATTGGATTTTCCAAGTGATTGAGTTTGGCGAACTGCTAAATTTTCACCATTTTTGTAGGGAAATTTAACAATGTTGAAGCATGATGTATCGTTCCATTTTTAGTAATGGTGAAGTTTTTTGTCACATGTCAAAAGGTGATAGCTGCGAAAGTGACAGTTATTCAGATAGCGGGCTTGTCAAAATGAAACCTCTTATTGGAAAACCCTGTATTAAATCAGTTGGTGACGATAAAAATGATAAATCGCTTTTCATATTATTTTCATCAAATTGATAACTGAAAAATAGAACATTTAGTTTGATGCTAGTGAAGTGAGAAACTCTCAATAATTAACTGAGAAGTTAGGAAAAAAAAATTAAAATGACAAAAGCGCCAACGTTTTCAAATAATTTTTCCAACTAAATATCATGAACCTTCAAACTGTTATATTACAATGTAGTAGTAGATGATGAAATAAAATTACTCAATTCACCTGCAAAGTAACATGCTATGAAAATACAGATTGAAGCGATACTTTCAACACAATATTATTTATCACTATTTTGGAACAATATTCTCGGAAAATTTAAGAGCATATGAAAACAATGAATGCAGGCCTGATTTTATCTATTCATAATGATTTCATTGAGCGTCAAACATTCTCCAGACCTATGAATAATTTCAAATCATTTTCGGATATGCAGCAATAGATTTTTTCCCGACTCGACTTGCTGCTATATTTGTTTTCTCCATCACATTCTCATGGTGTTCTCACAATCAACTTGATAATTTTCTGATAATAAAGAGCGGTACCCTAACAAAAGCTAAGGAACGATAAGAGGAAGTGATAATATTATCTGAGCTGAGATTTCTTTGAACGGAATTCTTCGAATTTCAATTTGTTGTAGGTTTTTACCTGGAAACTGTTTGATAAAAATGGTGTTAATAATCTTCGGAATTCCGACCATTGATGAAAACTATTCCTTGATAAAGCTATTTTTGGAAGATATCTTTATGAATCTATTGAAGTTCCAGACATTCACAAAAATCGTTTCTTCATCTTTTCTATTCGTGTATTTTTCGATATAGAATTCTTCATCAGTGAGAAGAATCCAACAATTAAAAAACATTTTTGGATCATAACTCGATGAATTACAGACATTTGTCCAAAATGATATTATGCTGTTCCCCTGGATCAAGAGCATATTAGTATATTCTAAAACAAGTTGGAGAATGGGCTCCTATTACAACACGAATGCGAAATGAGTGTTGGAATTGCCTTCTGCAACGAGTATTAGACGATGTTTTCTCTATTTCAGTCAGTTCTGTGAAATATTGTCGAAATTCAACGAAAAAGTCATGTTATATATCCTAGTGACTTTCGTATTGTATCTTGGCTGTTGGTGCGACTGTTACGAAAAGTGACAGATTACGGAATTTGAATATGAATCGTACGTTTCGAATAATTTACAATTACTCATAAATTCGTAAATTACGTCGGACGAAATCGATTTAAAACCACCAGAATTAAGAGAAATTGCGAATAATGTTGCAAATCATTTCACTTTATCCAAATTATATTATATTGACAATCCTTGAAATTTTATAGGATTGGAGTTAGTATAGACAACCACAAAACGAAAAAAATAACTGAAAACGATGATGTAATGAGTTCATTACAGCACTGTTTTTAGAACTGTAATAAACTCAATACGATACTGAAATAGAGAAACACATTCAATTCAAAATTCATCAAAAAGTCTAAAAATCGTTACATATTATCTTCTAAAATATTTGTCAGATCCCTCAAAAACAGACGTTTTTCAAAGATCGAATTCTGATCTAAAACATAGTGAGGTTTCAAGTGCGTAGCTCACGACCAGGAGAAGTGTCAGCCTCTGGAAAATTATCCATTTTTTTTTTGAAAATTTCAGATTTTTACCTATAATTCATTAAATAAATGCCCAACTGCAAGCATTTTCGTGACCTTAGTAACCGAGTTAGTCAATGGGGAAATATAATTTTCCCATGAAGGAGCTTTTAATTTCTTTTCCTGGACGGCACATTTGCACTACAGGTATTATAACGTGGCCGGCAAAGACACCGAATTAAACTCCTTTCAAATTTTTTGGTGGAATTACTTGGCTGAAAAAATTTGAACATTGAAGGCCTGAAAATTTAGAATAGCAGATGATTGAAATATTCGACATAGCAAGCTAGGTAACACCAGCGGTTTTGCGAATTTGTTGGCAGAGTTTTAGGATCTTTTTGGTTATTGCGAGGCCTTCAGGGAGATATATTTTTGTGCACATACTTTGATCAGTTGATTTCAATTGATTTGTTTATTTAATATAGATTTAGGCTCGAAGATAATTAATGTTGAAAATTTTCAAATTGATGTTGAATCGTATCCTTGAATACTTCAGTAATCAAAATGGTGGAATAACTATAATGACACTAAAAACCTGACAAAATAAAAATATAAGAATATTCATTCTCGTGTTCCACAAAATACTCAGAAATTAGATAACCAAGACGAAAGCAATTCGAATACGCCTACTTGTACCCCCCTTTCTTCAAAGCGATGTTGGAAAGGGAAGCGTTGAAATGATCGTATCATACTATCTTTATTTAACTTCATTTAACTAATGTGATAAAATCAAATTGGATTTAAATGGATCACAAATTGACATAGTATGACATTCGTAGAAAACTGCGATTTCTCCATAATTAAATCAATTACGCAAAACTTCCGATTCATTCGTTATTAATGTGATATCTAGGATATAGTAATAATTTATGTTACTCATTAGTCATTACTCATATGCTTTTTCATTTATACCACGTAAGATGTACCTACCCACTCCAATCAAATTCGATATGGATTAGATTTTACCATGTCAAGTTCTCACTGTACACTGACAATTGCATTTTCGGTTACTTCCGATAATAAGTATTTGAAATTAATTTATGAAAAAATGATTAGAGTTTATGTTTTTGAGCTCTTATTCAAGATGAATAGAGAGCTAATTTCATGCAAATGTCTCTAATTTTTTAATTTTGGGCAAAGAGTGGTTAGTATTATGTTCGACTAACTCATGAAGAATTCGAGATCAAAATGCATTCTGTAAGACCGTTCTGAGTCTCCAAAAAAGCAATTACATACATTTCATTCAAAATAATATTCCTTTTTTCATAAAAAGTTAAATTAGAGACTAATTGTATTTTACTAAGAAATATTGGAACTTTGGCCATATGCCATATGCAGCCAGATCAGGAGGTATGTGAGATATGTATGTAGAAGACTAAATTAAATCATTCATCCAAAGATAACATATTAACATTAAAGATACGATTAGGCAGAACTCAACTATTTGATTGTAGAATTGTGTCCGGTACACTGACTTCGGTTGTAACAATTTGAGAGTTGAAAAATCACGTAAATATGAATTTCAAGAAGCGCAAAAGTTCCAGACTACACGTAATTTTTTTTCGAATAAAAAAAAAGTTATACAGGTTTAGAACTATTTAGAGGGCACTAAAAGGATATCGAAAACCGTTAGAAATACTAAATTATTTAAAAATTATTAAATTATACAAAAAACTTTCGTTAGTTAGAGATGAGTGTGTTGTTGTAAACAGATCCAAAATATCTCCAATAATTCCCGAAATATCTCGACAAACTGAAAATCGATATTTTTTTTTTCAGAATAACTCATTTGTTTTTGGAGATAACTTCACAAAGTTTGGTTTGTAGCAATTTTCCAATATGGAGATTCTAATGGCACCTTCAGATTTTTTCTGTTCTCCATTGTTTCAGAGACGCGATAGTAAATTTTTTTCTTATAGACGCCATATAGGTCCTCCTTATGGTGTGATGAAGAAAAAAATTACAAATCCAACAATGCATTACACTCCACAAAAATGTCGGGGGTAGCTAGGCAAATTTGAACGTGTTTTTTTTTTTTGTTTAAGGCTAGTATCAAAAATTGTCAAAAAACGTTGTTCAGTTGTTATGTGAAATCATCTTAAGAACCTGAATCCTATTTTATAAGTAGAGTCCTATCAATTAGATAATCATTCTGATTATCACTCTAAATAGCGTACAACTGGCAATGTCTGTAGAAATCGTTTAACATAATTTGAAAAACTTAAGTGATGGTTTCACCTTACAACTGTCAACAAAGTTATTTGACAATTCTGGCTCCAGTCTACTACTCAAACGAAAAAAAATAAATAAAAAGTTCAAATATGCGTAGTTAGACTCGATATTTTGGTAGAGTGTAAGTAGTTGGCTGAAGCCACAATTTTCAAATAACTTTATTGACAGTTGATATGTGAAACCATCACTTGAGTTTTTTAAATAATGTAGGACAATTTCTACAGACATTGCCAGTTGAACGCTATGTAGGGTGTCTGTATCAGCAAGATATTGTAATTGATAGGACTTTACTTATCAAACAGGATTCAGGTTTTCACAAAATTCAAGTGATGGTTTCACACAACAACTGAACAAAGTAACAAGTTATTTGACAATTTTGGCACCAGCCTACTACTCGAACAAAATAAAACGAAGTTCAAATTTGCCTAGCTACCGCCGATATTTTTGTTGAGTGTGATACATTGTTAGATTTGTAATTTTTTTCTTTATCGCCCCATAAAGATAACCATAAGAACCATAAGATGTCTCTGAAAAACAGAAAAAATCTGACGACATCATTAGAATCTCTATACCGGATTTTGTGAAGTTATCTCCAAAAACAAAAACAGAAAAAAAATCTCGCTTTTTAGTTTTTTCGAGATATCTCGGGAACCATTGGAGATATTTTGAATCGGTTTACACCAACACACGAATCCCTAAATAACGGAGTTTTTTGTAATTTAAGCCACCTGTATTTCTAGTCATTTCAACACGGGACAATTAGTTTATCGCACTACAGTGAACAAGTGAAAATTTCCATTAAAAGTACCTATATCATAAATCCCGTTGAAAGTTAAATTAGATACGGAACTGGTTAACCAGTACCAGCAATCGCAAATTTAAATGTCTGATTCTAGGTAATCGAAAGTGAAATTAGTAAGAACATTCTGCTAGAAAATATTATCTGCCCGTTTACGAAACAGCAATCACTCTGAAGTGTGACTAAAGACTAATGGCCAAAACTAATTTGCAGGTGCAACAGTTTAATTTATCTGTTCTGATTCTTACCAGACGTTTTGAGTCCGCAATATCAGTCATTAAATGAGATATTGCGATTAAAAAATTAACGGTCTTGTTGAAGAAGCATTGGAAACACTTCAAGTTTCCGCATTTCCGACGTTGTAATGATAAATAAAGAAAACATTAGGCTATGTGATAATAATAATAATATTCATTCAAAATAAACATAAAAAAATTACAGAGATATTTATTTCGCAAAATATTTACTTATGCGTAATTCCACGCAGGCTATAGGGATGATTGGAAAATCTTCAATCTACAGGTGTTCCTTAATTGGAGATAAAAACGAAAATTATAGATTCCTTGGATAATTTCAAGGAAAAAAAAGTCATATAAACATAGTCCAGCAAACGGTTTGTTTTCAAGATACAGGGTGTGTCTTGTCGTCCACGTCCTACTTGTTTTGAGATGATTATACGAGTTTATCAAATATTCAAGAATCACTGCCTTACATCGGGAATATTAGCGACAATGGATTTTTATCATAATTTGGATTTTCCTGAGAATTTCAAGACAATCGTTTGAATTTTTTTTTTTAAATCGGTAACATCTGAAAAAATTACAAGAGACCAAAAAGTTTAGTTTAGCAATCGAGATGGGCATATCTAGTGATGTACACTTTAAATTGAAATATCTGTGCAAAACTTCAGTTCAATATATGTGCAGATGCTATGAGAGAAATCAAATTTCAACACCCTATATCTCGAAAATAAAGTCTTGGCGGGCCCATGTTTATGAGACTTCATTTTCCTAAAACTATCTGGGAAATCTAAATAAAAAATAAAAAAGCACCTGGTTTCAATCTGATAATAATCGAAATTCTTAAACAATGGACTAGTTTAGTGATGTTGATAGTACTATATTTGACACGATAGAATTAAAATATAGAGCAAAACTGATAAATCAGTGAAAAAATTTTGAAAATCCATCAATAAATGATTGAGAAATAGATTATTTAAATTTACGTATTTTAGCGCGGATTGCTTTGGTCTCCGACACGTCTGTGACGTCACGGCACTGGCCTGTGATCGCTACACCATAAATTACGTTTCTCTAATTCTGTGGTTATTCCGTTCATTCTTCCACATCTTGTAGAACAAAATCGTGCGAGAATATATCAGAAACGCACAGTTTTCATGGTTATATTTTATTATTCTATGTTGGCACTCCGAACTTTCCGCTACGGCTTCATCTGTCAATTCATCAAATTGCCTTAAAGAAATTAGTTCTGCCAACCAACATTTTTCAATGCAAAAATCACTAAATTATATTTATGGAAATATTTCATTAATTTCAATGAAAATGCAATGAATTAGAGAAAATAATGTATAATACTCGTACAGAAAGCTCATTCTACCACTCGTTCATTCCAAAACTCGCCACTTCGTGGCTCGTTTTTGAATTTTGAACTCGTGGAAGAATATCAATGCCTTCTGCACTTGTATTATAAATAACTATTAAATACTTAGCCGCGCCAAGGCTCTCGCGCTGTTTGTAGTTGTACAGTGTAGTTTTAACTCGAGTTTTGTTTTTATGTCACCATAATGGAAGAAGGCTTCGTGAAAGGACAAAGTGACAATTTGCCTAAAATAGATATATTTGCAGTGATGGAGTTTTTTTCTTCAAATCCATCTTATGTCAGTGCTGAAATAAAAGGAGTTAAACTTTTCAAGTAAGTATCAACTTCTGAGTTTGCTTCATCATGGTTCAACTTATAACGATGATTCATTTAAAAATGTTTCATAAACAGTTTGTAGTTGAGTACTGGTTGTTGAAGTCTATCAATGGCAAAACATATTTATGTGAGGAGTAAAAAGTAAAAAGAGAAAAAAGTAATTTATATTTATGTATATAGTAAGTTATTTCAGCCATCGTGTAACGAACAACACACAAGCACTCTGCGAATACCAGTCGTCTAGTGTGTGACGTCACGACACTTACACGTACTATGAAATTATTCTTCCAAGCGCAACTTCCAAGTCCCATAACTTTTTCATTTCTAGAGATATTTCAATGATTTTTCCACATTTTTGTTTCATTTTACTAAAATTTTTAGAATTAATCCTTAAAAAAAATGAAAACTAGTCCATTGCCGCAGAAAGCTATTATACACAACTTTACTCAATTGGTATTTCTTATTTTCCAACAGCGTGGAAATATGCTGAAATAATTATGATTCCCAAAGTAGGCAAACGTGACATATCATACTATTCGCCCATTAGTCTCTTACCAACTTTGGGAAAACTGTTCGAAAAGCTTATCTTTAGGAGATTGAGGAAAGACATGGCCTTAACAGGCTTCTACCCGAACATCAACTAGATTTTAGGTAGGACCACTCAGCAATACAACAAATACATCGTGTATTAAACACTATATCAACAAGCTTAGAAGACAACAAATATTGTACTGCTGTATTCTTGGATTCATCTCAAGATTTCGACAGAGTTTGGCATGGTGGTCTACTCTTCAAATTGAAAAAACTTCCTTAGCCGTATTATATAATCTTGAAGTCATATTTGAGGGATCGATACTTCACTGTAAAATATGGTGATGCTATATCAAGTCATAATAAAATAAAAAAAGCAGGTATTGGGTCCATTTTTCACCTAATCTATACATCTTACATTTCAGAAAATCCAAACCCCCTATTGGCCTCTTTTGTAGACGATATATCGACACTAACATCTCATGAAATTGCACATATAGCCTCAGAAAATCTCCAAAATCACAAGCCATTTTACATATCAACAAAAGAACCATGAAAAACACACAATCAAGTGGGAAAACAAAATTTAATGAAAATTATTAAGTCATCTGAAATAATTCTTAAGTTGAAATATTGATACATTAAAAAGATCAACCTCCGCCGAACCAGCAGCCCTCAATGCTCTATCGACAGGATTTTTTTAAGATATTTATAAAATTCCAATTTTGACAGGAGATAGTGCCTCACAAGTTCATCTCACTGATGACGAAACCGTGGTTTGTTCAACGGTTAACATTATGAATCTTGAACGGAAAAACCTTTTAACCTTTTTTTTTAAATTTAACTTTGTCAATAGGCAAATTCCGACTAGGTATTACGAACACTGCCATTTTTCCTAGCTTTGCCTTTAATCATTATAAAGTATTCAGCACAAGCTCTTTAATGATCTATCAAAAGTAAGGGGTTGCCTTTAGAATACAGTGGCGGATCAATGATAGTGTCTAGGGAGGTAATAGATAATGGATATAAAAATTCTCATATCACAAAAGTAAAATATGAATAAATATGAAAGACAATGAAAACAAACAACATTATTTTATATAATATGACCAAAATAAGATGGAAATATTTCCAATCAACAATAAATGTTCCACATCCGAATAATTGAAAAAATATTTTTTTTCAAATTAAAGCATTTATTCCTGATTTAAAGCTGATTAAACTCTAAAACTATGAATATTTCGACTATGCTTGGGGGTGATTAACCCCCTTCACCCCCCTTGGATCCGCTATTGGAGCGCAGAGGGTTAACCGGGGTGAGAAAAGGTTTTTGACTGTTATGAGAATGCCAAAGGCTATAGTTTTTAAAATCACATCCTGTAGGTACCTATATGAAATATACGTTTTACATGGGCGCAGTTTGAAATTATCCTATAAATATTATAGTATGCTATAAGAATGAAAAATATGAGCAATTTTTTAGTTACATTGTGTATCTATTTTGGCATTATTCGGGCTGTTGTCAAGTTTTAGGATAGTTTTTTCACGATCTGTCAAAACACAAACATTCATTAAAAAACTTAATGATATTGTCGTAAATCATGATAATGCATTATATGAATTTAAAAATCGCAATTTGAAATATAGCTATTAAATTGATTATGTACTGCTTAGTAGGTACTTTCAAACGTGAAATGACCATATCCTGAATAAAAAATGAATAAATAAACAAATAAACGATTATAATTCTTACGGTTACTTAATTTAGATGTACCTATGTATAAGGATTAATTGAAAAAATATTGTGTCAACCTATATAAAATATAACGAAATATTTCGAAATGGCATTGAAAATATATGAACAGGATTTTGCCGGTTGGTTGTTTCTATGTGGAATGTTTGAAATTTGTAACTATTCCAAAATTGATATAAATAACTCAATATCTACAATTTTCGAAGAAATCTTCGAATTAAACATAAAAACCCCGAGCAGACGACAATAAAAAGAACAATATCTATAATCGCAAGTATGTATGTAAATTTTTCCACAATTCGACGAATTTCACCGTCACAACATTCTAGTCAAATATTTCTCATAGTTTAAAGGTACCATTTTAATTTATTCTACACCTATGAATTATTTTTCCCGATACCCCGCTGTTCTCGGCGTCTATGAAACCTATCCATTCTAGGATATCAACATAAATTCAACATTCCAATAACGGATAATGCTACAAAAATATGTATGTTTGTATGAGTTGTGTGGATTGAGGAATCCGAAGACTTGTAACAAGTGCCTAGGGTTCTGAGCTAGATTGCTGAGAAATGCACTCGTTGACGTGTTTGCGAGACTCATTTTATGTTCTAATATATTGTATTGCTCCGAGTTGTATGTAGAATGTCAGAAATAGATATTTTTCGATAATCATTGCTTCATTCACGTCGTTTCTTCAATTAACGGCAGATTATAAGACCAATAGTAACATGTACTAATAAGATATGAAAGAATATGCAATTCAGGGTGGCCTCAACTTTAATATCTACTATTTGAATAATGAATGAAGAAATATCGAGTTGATTGATTTGAACAGAACCTATAAATGATTTCATGACTTTCATAATTATCATGTTATCTGAGTCTGTTGGTTATCAAATCGAACTCGAAAAAACAGAAAACGTGATGACTGGTTAACTCAGATTCATTCGATTTCATTGTTTTCCAATAAGAAGTTTCGTTTTGGTATAATAAACGAGTATATTTCAAGAGAAATCAATGGACGTTTATTTTATTTTAAGGAGGAAGGTAAAACGATATCAGCTGAATGGCCACCTTGGCTAAGTTTGCAGCACCTTTTCATGAATTTTTCGATGATCAATTGCGGCTGTATATTCTCGATAACTTCACGAATTCTAATCTTTGATGTCTAGAATCGATTGTGGAGCATTTGCATAGACCTTATCTTTCACGTGGCCACAAAAAAAAGTATAAAGAAGTTAAAGCACGAGATTTCGGTGGCCAATTGTTATAACCTATTCGAGAAATAACACTTACTTTTTTTGCAAGATTATGGTTGTTTCGTCGCTTGTGTGTCACGTAGCATTTTCTTGTTGAGAATAAACGTTGTTCACATCAATATCTTCTAGTTCCGGCAATAAAAAATAAATCGTCATAGCTCAGTAGTCCAATTCTTTCAGCGTCACAGTTGCACCAGCCTCCTTTTCAAATAATTAATGTTCAATCACACCACCAGCCCAGAAACCGCACGTGACAGTGACACGTTGAGGATGGAGAGGCTGTTGTCCCAATAGCTCAAATTTTGCCACCTATTTTACTATTGCCGGCCGAGAAGGTGCTTCACGCGATAATCCAGAAGTGCTTTAGTTTTGCGAAGTGCGACTGCACGATTTACCATTTTTGTAGTGAATTTTAACAATTTCCATGTTTTTTTCAATTTTTGTAATAGTGTAGTTTTCACCTGTCAAATATCAAAATATGACAGCTTCAAAAGTGAGTGCTGCCTAGATAGCGGGTCATTCAAAAAGGAAACCTCTTTTTACAAAACCCTTTACATCATGCTCTTATAGGGATTATAAATTGTTTTGTTTCTTAGTTGGCTTTTTTTATCCATACTCCGCAGAGTTTGGGCATTATCTGCCAATTAATTTGTTTTGATTTCTCTATTTTGTTAGTTAATCTGACAAATAATGAATTAACTTTCAACCATTTTGCTATTGAAATAAGTGAATCCAGATTTAAAGCGTCAGCTAATACCTTCATTAAGTATTCCTCATAGCAGAAACGAGATCATCTCTACCAAGCACAGTGTCTCTATGTGACTCTCAGAATACTATTAAGTGGGAAGTACGCAAAAATTACATGTTCAGCAACAACAGTGTATCACTATCTTATATCAATCACACTCTTTATCTTATTCTTACCTCTTTTTGTTTGGAAAATTAAATTTCAACCAACCATTCTAACCAACAGAAGCTTCTTAGAGGAGACAAGGGAGACTAAGCCTCTTCATACGACAACATAACATTAAAATTGCATAAAATACTTCAATATACAAGGTTAACCAATGAAAAGGAGCCACCCCTGATATTTCTGATGATATAATAAATAACGTTCTCTAATGTTCGTAGGGAGACACATGTCACTATACCGTAGATGCTTGAAAACGCAACCCCCTATGAGGGGCGCTACAACTTCAAGCTCTAAAGTTCCTTTGTAAAAATGGCCTTGTCGATATTTTCAGAGCAGAGGTTTAGCCAAAAATAAAGAAAAATCTGTTTGCTATTCGGATTGTATTTAGCAAACGTAAGGAGGAGACATTTGTTCAAATTAAATGTTCAAATTGAACGCTGTTCGTACTATTCACTGAAGGTCATCGAAATACTTCATATGAAGTGCAAGCTTTAGACGCTTGTATCTGGTGGAAGTTTCGTTGTAGTCGAGGGATTCTCTGACTAATCGGTTGAGGTGCTTTATTGCCTTCCCAAGAGTTTTGAGAGCGATTTCATGAAAAAATTTGTCGAACAGTGAAGTTTGCCTCACGATGGGTATTGCGAACAAACCAGGGCGCGTTGAAGGCGGTTCTGAGAATTATATTCTGAATGATTTCTAACTTATTGAACTCTGTTGAGGAGGGTTCAAAGCACTATTTTACCCTTTCTGGCGGCATAGACCAGATACTGGTTGAATGAGTTTCTTATCCAAGATGACTCCCGTGTATTTGGTTGCCAATCTGGATATTTTTGACCTGGCCATGATAGCAGTAACATTTGCGTGTCGGCTGTGTATGCTGAATATAGAAGAGGAAACTACACACTACCTTGGGAACAAATATAGTTCTTATAAGATCCACAATGGCTTCTTAAGGAATATTCACCCATTGTTCTATAGCTTTTCTATTTAGTTTTATATTTATTCGACTTCTAATTGCCCTAAAAAAATATGTTCGATGGGGTTCCAGTCCAATATTATCAAATTTCTTCATTCTCAAAATTTCTCAGCTTGATTGAATGAGGTCTTTTATTGGCTTCCATAAACATAGGCTCCTCATCTTACAGTGGTTAGTAGTATCTACTAATATAATTGTCACTTCTCATTATACCTCAGACGTGTAGGTACTAATTGTATACCTTTACATATTATGTTATTATAACACCTGTACAGAACATAGCACTCCGACTACTAAGACTTAAATCAGTGCTTTCCTATTATTTTCGATATTCTGCTTGAATATTCTAAGGTTTTGTCGAAGCTTTGAAAACAAAATTTCACACGAAGTTGAAAATTGTATATTCAATATATCTACGCAAAATCTCAACCCAATCGGATCTATTGCCACAGAAAAAAGGTAATTTTTATTAGTCTTTTCTCGATATTATTTTTCAATTTTCTATGGTTCTGATAATATGATAAGTTTGAAATTTTGCTCGAAGCTTTAGTAATATTTTTATGTATACTTCTTGAATTCATTCTGGTTCTGATTACACGATCAAGATGAAAATTTGGATGATACCTTTAAATTGTTACATATTTCACATCTTATTGTAATATTTCATATAGAACGAATCTCTAGTTTTGAAATAATCATAAGAACAAATTTTCGAATGGCATAATTTACGGAACCTTTAGTCGAATTTTGCTCAAAGTTGAAATTAATCGCGGCAATTCTTCATTATACAGGGTGGCCATTTGAAAACGAAACAGACAAGATTACAGACGAAATAAAGTTTTTCGATAGAAAAGCTCGGACAGGTCGATTTCTGTTTCGAGGGGGACAACTTGAGATGTAGGTTACGGACGTATAGCGCTTCAACCCTTGCTGCTACAACCCCACCCCCAATTTTTGAATAGGGAAGATGGGGTGAGTGATACCTCAATTTAAAGGTATTTTTATACTGATTTCAGCACAGTAATTGTTTTTTCATTTTATGCATTAGTTCTCGAAATATTCATGCGTTAGTTAGTTAGGAAGGAAGCCTCAGTCATGGTTGTTTTGAAGCTCAAAATGTCGATTTTTCACAAAACACTACAAGTGCCATGAAAACACCACTTCATTTTCAAATACTTAGTTAAGAATATTTCGAGAACTAATGCATAAAATGAAAAAACAATTACTGTGCTGAAATCAGTATAAAAATACCTTTCAAATGAGGTATCACTCACTCCATCTTCCCTATTCAAAATTTGGGGGTGAGGGTTGTAGTAGCAAGGGTTGAAGCGCTATGCGTCCGTAACCTACATCTTAAGTTGTCCCCCTCGAAACAGAAATCGACCTGTCCGAGCATTTCTATCGAAAAACTTTATTTCGTCTGTAATCTCGTCTGTTTCGTTTTCAAATGGCCACCCTGTATATATATTATTTGAAATATTCAACACTCTAGGTCTTTCCGTAAGGGAAATATCGTTTTTACGGACGGCCAAACAGACAGACGCAACCGAAATTGAGGACGGATTCGTCATCAGTGAGTCGATCATCATCTTTGGAGATGATCTGTTCAGTGAACGAACGCTCAAAATGATTGAAATTGACATAACCATTAACTCTTTAATTTAGAAGAGAATGGCAGTTTCAACCTGATCGCGTCGCCAGAATCATAGAAAATTCAAGCGGAATAACGAAAAAAAAAATTAATAGGTATATTAAGTCAGGTCAGTACTTTTTTCGAAGTTTTTATACGAGCTGTTCCTAAATTGGAGGAAAAAACGAAAATGATAGATTCCCCGAATCATTTTGAAAAGTTATATAAAAATGGGCCCACAACAGCTTTGTTTTCGAGGTACAGGGATTTTTGTTCTAGTTTTTTTTTTAAAGCAGCTTAACTTGAATTCGGCAAAGATATTCCAATTTAAAGTTTCCATCATGTGATAGTTATGTTGATTTTAAATGGAAATCTGCAGAGTGTAATTTTTCTGGAACAGTGTCCGCTTCTTTGCTCCAAAACTTTTTTTGGTGGACCACTGGTAGTTTAGAAAAATGTAAGAAGAAATTTTGGTCCAGTACTACACTTTTTAGTTTCGTTTAGTTTTTTCATATCTGCTACGGATTCCGAGAAGAAAAATTCAAGCAATTCTCTAGTGATCCTCAGGAAAATCCAAAATTTTTTTGTTGAACAAGTGGCAGTTTAGAAAAATGTAAGAAGAAATTTTGGTCCAGTACTACTTTTTTTGGTTTCGTGTAGTTTTTTCATATCTGCTACGGATTCCTAGAGGAAAAATTCAAGAAATTTTTTAGTAATCCTCAGAAAAATCCAAATTATTATAAAGATCCAGTTAGTAGGCTGTGATGAATAATTTAATTATAAGTTTTTTTTACTTATTAAACCAATCTGTAACGAAGATTGATAAAGATTCGATGAACTGGTATAATATATAAGACTATAAGAAATATATCTCGAAAACCAATCGTTTGCAGTCCATATTTAAAAGACTTTTTTTCTTGAAATTATCCAAGGAATCTCTCATTTCCATTTGTACCTCCAATTTTGGACCACCGTATATACCTATTTCCTTGATTGAAATTTTCGAACATACTATGAAATAATTTATAAGTAAAATAAAATTTGAAATTTTAGTTTTTCGAAAAATTGATGCCTAAATTGATAACATTGAAAATATATGTCGCTACGAGGATACCTACTGAATACCTACAATATTTCTTACCACAGTTTTTATTTTCATTAGTTTAGTTTTGGAGTTTTCAAAAATTAATATACTTCAAATTAACTAGGGTTGAATCCAAGCAGCTTCATATCTATTATGCCTTTTTTTTTATACAACTTCAAGTATTCTGTGAAGTAGAAAGGAATAATATGCAATTTCATAAAATTCCTCTAGTTTCTTTTTCAAATCGATTTATTTATCTAGAATTAAGCGATATATTTCAAGAATACAAAGTAAAACAATCTCTTGATTTTTTCAGAACGCCATCAGAGGATACAGGTGAAGATAACCACAGGTCAATGTGTCCAAGAACGCAGGGCACTTAATTTCCGAAGCTGCAGGCGGCTGTTCATTTCGACCAAGTGTTTATGGCACCCTATTAATGAATTCTTGGAAGTAGAAGGGTAAGATAATATACATACATTTAACGGCCCTTCCGAGAATTTGTTCATGCTCTTTCAATTCTCACACGAGAATTAATTCAAAGGATAGTGGTGAATTGGTGCCGAAGAATCGGACATAGAATCAAGGGCGTAGAAATGGGGGGGTACTTGGGCTAATTACCCCCCCAAGATTTTCAAGATATAAAATTTCAGAAATCTCGCGAAGACGAAGAACGAAAATTTCTCCATAAAATGAACCAATAATAATCATTTTACTTTTCTTTGAAATCGACACGTCAGTAAAAAATCGGAGCCGGTTTATGAGTTTATTATCGCTTTTGAGATGAGTACTTTTATTGCAGTACGAGCTCGTCTTTTTCCGAGGTTTATTATTTTCCTTTATCTATCCCCTTACTCGGCATCGCCCCTTATTTGCCATCTGTGATTTTTGCATTCGTCATCGGTATAGGTACACTTACTCGTTGTTTTCGGTTTTCTGTATCATTCTCGTCAAAAAATTTCAATATGTGGTTATCAAAGAACTGAACTGAGAAATTTGTATCGAAAAATTGTGTGGGCTGTATTGTACAATTTATTGTGTTTCAATAAAATTGTAATTTATTTGTGAAGACATCAGTTTTGAATTGACTATATCTACAGGGACTTCCTAAATTGGAGGTACAAATGAAAATGACAGATTTCTCGGATCATTTCAAGAGAAAAAGGCCTATAGAATGAGTCCACAAACGCTTTCTTTTTGAGATACAGGTGTTAAAAGTTCAAGTTTTTCTCTAATAGCACCTTCCCTTCACAAGATATTTGACTTGATTTGGTATAGATATTCCAATTTAAAGTATTCATCATGTGATCTCCTAATTTCGAATGCAAATCTACAGGGTGGATTTTTTTCTGGAAGGGTGCCCGCTTCTTTCCTTCAGAATTATTTTTTTGTGAACCACTGGTAATTTTAAAAAATTTAAAAAGAAAATTATTTCGAGTATTTTGGTTCAAACTTCGTTATCAAACCTATTTTTCTTACATTATAGATATGAGTAAAAAATGTCGTCAAAAATTATTTTTCGATTACCCCCCCTTATTTCAATTCTCACACGGTAATTAATTCATAAGATAGTGGTGAATTGGTGCCGAAGAATTGGACATAGAATTAGATGGGAAAAAGACTAGAGGACCTAATCGCATCGTTAGATTATTATGGTGTAGGAATATTCATAAGTTGGTGCAATATGCAGGTACCTTCATTATCGAACATGTTCGATATTTAACAACACTGATATCGAAAAGCCACATTGTATTATGAAATTTTACGGTGTATGGAGATGATAATAATAGGGTCGAAATTGAAATTTCAGTTGAGTACGACTTAATGGATGTGAGTTAAATTATATAAAAAAAATCGAAAAGAGCATTGAGTTGGCGTTGGAAAGGTATAAATGAGTTGTTGTCATTGTTGTCGGTTAGTTTATCTAGATGAGAGGTTCCTGGAATTCGACATAAACATTCGATTTCAATTTCCAATTTATTGGTTCATTATTCACTTACAATTCTCAAAAAATATCTAATTTATAACAATACCATAATCGAGAAGGATTCGTGTACTGTCCTCCCCCCGACATGGCCCGATGGTATACAATATCAACAAAATCAGATGCGCACAATTGCAACTCATACTTATAATCATAAATACAAATAAAAAGAAAAATCCCTCAACCAAAAATAAATTAAACCCGGGCATTGAAATGAGAAAATCATTTAGGTTCAGAGACATGCTTGCAGAAAGGTGAGCTCTGTCACTACTTTTACAGGGTGGCCACTTTTTCAATGGGATTGTATTGGTAACTTTTAAACCATAAGAGTTAGAAGGTCGGTCAAATGGAGAAAAAGTTGCATGCATAGAAGCATTATCAAGCATTTCAAACAAATCGAGATTATTGGGCCGGTTATTGAGATATCATAAGAAAAGTAAATTCTGTCATTTTGATTTTTCTTTTTTTCCCACTTTATTTCAAATATTATCAAAAAATGTTACAGGAATTTTTTATTCGACAGTAAATTGTTCTCAATTTGACGTAATCAGATTTCGTATCCAACGTTTCGTGCTCTCTGGGCCACCCTCAAGCTCATTTTTTTTTCAATACGGACCTGTATATTTTATGACACTTCTCGAAATAACTTTTGACGCTGAATTCAACGATATATCATACAATGTCATTCAAAGTTGATTTTCAGGTGATTTTAACCCTTATCCAATTTTCTTTGGGTCGGATCTGTATAGTCAGTATAGTGAATGCAATTTATCAAAAACTACTGTTAATAAAATAGTCAAGAGACAATGATTTTAAATTTGAATACCAAGCCTTGCAAAACTCATATCGTAATGATATCAAAATAAAGTTCGATTCTGTAATTTGTTTCAACGGAACAAATGACAAATCCAACAATAGTGATTTCTCGCGAGAAGATTGAGAATGTATTGGAAGGTATTCAAGAAGACGAAATAAGCAAATGCATAAGAAGTATGGGTTCCAGAACCGTTAAGTGCATTTTACAAAATGGTGGACATTTCGAACACTTACTTCATTCATTTTCATTTACTTTCGAATAATCATTCGATTTTTCTTTCATTGAATGATAATTCGTTTAATTACTATGAATTGAAATATGTAAATAATTATTACTTGTTTCTTGATTTGATTCTGTTATGTTCCATTTAGTTCATGATGAGTAAGTTGATTTTCTCATCGAAATATATTGCATGTTGTTAATTAAACTAAAGGTACCTAAATGTAATACAGATCCGACCCAAAGAAAATTGGATAAGGGTCAAAATCACCTGAAAATCAACGTTGAATGACAATATGAATTCAGCGTTAAAAGTTATTTCGAAAAGTGTCATAAAATATACAGGTCCGTATTGAAAAAAATGAGGTTGGAGTGGCCCAGAGAGCACGAAACGTTGGATACGAAATCTGATTACGTCAAATTGAGAACAATTTACTGTCGAATAAAAAATTCCTGTAACATTTTCTGATAATATTTGTAATAAAGTGGGAAAAAAAGAAAAATCAAAATGACAGAAGTTACTTTTCTTATGATATCTCAATAACCGGCCCAGATAATCTCGATTTGTTTGAGCTGCTTGATAATGCTTCTATGCATGCAACTTTTTCTCCATTTGACCGACCTTCTAACTCTTATGGTTTAAAAGTTACCAATACAATCCCATTGAAAAAGTGGCCACCCTGTATATTCTTCAGCAGAGACATAGGCTCTTATTGATCGCTATAAACTGCTTCATTTAAAATTTATATTTTCTTAATTCATATTTTCATAATTTCCAACGGAACCACATTATAGTTTTGGGGCCAAAATAAAATATATTTCTTTGCATATGAGTCTTCTTGAAGAGAGGTATGCATACGTGTTGACTTTCTACACCTCTAGTATGTACTACTTTGGGTGGGTAGGATGTTTTATTGTTTTTGTACATGCATATCAAGCACTGATAAGCGTATAGGGTTCCCACATTCATTAGGTTAGCTTCATTGGAAAGTACTTCGTTTCTATATCTTCTCTGTTTCCTCATAATAAAACGTTCTGTAATATTTGAACATTTCTTAGAATATTTTCGAATTTGATTAAAAATTTGAACATTGGTTAGATTTGATTTCTTTTGTTCCATTTTTTAAATGACGTTTAATATGGCCTAATCGCAGATTACACTAAACAGGAAAATTTGGACGTTTATTTTCCCGATTTGTTTTAAACAGGGTTCTGCGCAACTCAAAACATCGAAACATATGACTTATTATATAATAATTATATAATAATCATAAACTTTATTTCTCCATGGACATAACCTGATTGAATCACATTGTGTATATCTGTGTTTGATTTTGTGAGAAAATTCCAAATTGATATATGGATTCAGATTCAGATCGTGAATTATCATTTAATGGCAATTTATAATAATAATTTATAATTTATGTTAACTTTGCCACCACAAGAGCAAAAAAAATTATACTAGAAAATTGAAGTTCCTGATTTCTCTACGATCACCGTCGAGATTTTGCAATGTTGCCAAACATATGTCCTGTTTAGCTTAACATTGGTAATTATCAAATGGTGCAATCGGTAGAAATTATAAACATCGGTTAATACTAACATTGAATATGGAAACAATGTTTATATATTGAATGGTGCTATTGTCCCTCAAATTTGAGTGGCACGATCAACGTCAAATTTCTCATCAACTTTGAAAATGCTATTTTACATCTACACGTAAAACCACAATTTGCGCTGATCTGTAGTCTCTGAAATATTATTTTTCTCACGTTGTTAACGCGATCAACATGTATTTTAATCTCGGAATTTCTACTTTACATCTAAAAGCAAAATTTCATCTTCATCGAAATCATTGTATGTATTTTAAATATCAGATAAACAAAATTTCGAGCTCTCATTTCAAGGAATCCTCCAGTTGGATATTGATCATTAACGAACTCAACCCAGAGGCAAATCCAGGATTTTTTCACACAGCACAGCACCGAAAGTTATATAGAAGGCAGTCTTTTTTCTATTTTTCAACATGAGTTGCGACGAAGACGAAGGCTCATTGCTCAGAGGTGGGTCGAAAGGAGGGGGCGCGCCCTCTGCGCAACCTCCCCTCCCTTTATCTGCCACTGACTCAACCGCGACATTTGAGATCGAACCTATCCAGAATTTCTAAGTTTTTCTATTTGAGAGTTATCGGGATCTTACCAGCTGAATGTCCACGATAACTTCACGAATTCTATCTTGAATCAATTGTGCAGCATAGGCATTGAGCTTATCTTTCACGTGGCCCCAAAGAGAAAAGGTGTTCACGACGACCCAAAAGTGCTATAGTTTTGCGAACTGTGACAGCAAAATTTTCACCAATATTACAGTGAATTTTTACAATTTCAATGCTTTGTTGAAGGGTGTATCTTTCCATTTTTAGTAATGGCGTAGTTTTTACTTGTCAAATGTTAAAATATCCATTATATTCCTGAAATTTGTCGAGAAATGTGACCTACATCAGAAAGTACCACAAATAAATGATGACCAGTGGGGTATTTCGAAATCAGAATTTCATGGACATATTATGAGTATGATATGACACTTAGGCTTTCTCATTGAAAAAAAAGGTTGGTATCGTGCTTCTCCACTTTCGGACCAGCCTTTAAGAACAACTGACAAGGGTATTTACATTTGTTTCTAAGCATACTTTTTTTGTTATTAATGAATCATAAATAGAATGAAAAAACTTTTGAAACCATTTATTTATTCGAATATTTTAAATCGGGCATATGTGCTCATAATGTTTTTTTGTAAAAATTACATGATGTTTCGTATGGCAAAGTCTTTCGGCGAGCTAACGAATCACCCTGTATATGGAATTTTCTTGTGGTATCTAAATTTGCTCATTGAAAAAATTCTAGAAAAGCACTGACTTGTCTGCAGTAAGGATAGTTTAAGCGCTCATTCTTCTAGTAGGATCTGTTGTTGTAGAAATATTGAGCAGTTTTTTGAAATATTCGAAATTATTATAATACATCTACATCCAATATACAGGGTGTCCAAGAAAATATGAGAAATTTTTCGGATTCAGATAAAATATAAGAAAGATAAGATGACAAGTTCCCATAATTTTTTTTCTTAGTGGCTCTCCCTATGGAGATACGGCCTCCTAAATGACGTCACTGAAAATCAATTTTAGTGGAATAAATTTCAAACTACCAAATGCCAGGGGCAGACTAGGTTGTATTCCTCTCCAGTTGATCTTTTATTGTGATATGATAAGAAACAGATTTTATCGGATTCGATAACATAAACTTAAACTTTTTTGTTCCTTGAAAAACTTTCGTATCTCACTTGTTGCCGACAAAAAAAATTAGAATTCATGGTTCTTTCTGAAAGAAATAAAAATTAATTCCTTCGTTATTTTTTTTTCGAAAACGATTCATTTTATCGAAGATAAACAAAAGTACCTTTTTTTTAACTTAATGTTCAAGCTATCCAAATTTGTTTTTTCCATTCCTTATCATAAAGGGTGTTGAAAATGTATAAGCATTGAAATGTACAACCTAGTCCGCCCCTGGTCAACTAAAAGAGCTAATTTATATTTAAGGGCATTATTTTTAGAGGTCCTCACTACTGTTCTTTAAATTATATTAAGTAGTTTGAAATTTATTCCAGTAAAATGGATTTCCAGTGACGTCATTTAGAAAACCGTATCTCCGTAGGAAGGGCCGCTAGGAAAAAAATGATGGGAACTTGTCATCTTATTTTTTTATGTTTTATCTGAATCCGAGAAATTTCCCACATTTTCCCGGACACCCTGTATAATGCCAATTGAATCTGTTGCTACTGAAATATTAGGTTTTTTAAGCGCTCTTTTTCCAAACCGATCGCTTCATCATTTCTGTTGTTGTTCTCCTGTGACATATTGAGATAATATACCTAATATAGTCAGCATCACTTTTATTGTTCAGCTGCACAATGTGCAGGAGTTATAACAATCTTCAGAGTGTGGATATATTTTTTTTATTATTATATCAATTTAGGAACTCATTGTTCAGTGCACTTAGGCATTGAATTTTATTTTTAATATTTTTGTAGAAAGCATATTATGTTTATATTTTATAAGATAGTATAATTATGTACACCTGTAATTGGGCTTTATGGACATTCTATCCTTTTGAGATAATCAACGAAATGAAACATCAAATTTTGAATGAGTCTTGACTTTGTTATTCCACATCTAAATGCAATTTTTCATTTCGATTGAATTTGTAGCTTCGAAATCATCTGTAAACTATACTTCCAACGGAACCCCTAATCGGAATTTTTTGTCAATTAACGATTTTGCTGCGGCATTCGTCATACGAACCTGAAAATTACAATTTTCTAAGTTATCGGGAGTTATCGATCAAATTCCAAAAATAACAGATATAGTGACAAAATGATATACTTAGCGTTCTCTTCGAGGAACGAGCGCACAAAAAGGAAACAATATAAATTCAGGGTAGTCGGGTAAAAACGTACTAAATGACAATATCAGATCCCAATTATTTACCATTGATTTAAGTAAAAAAAAAATTAAGGAAAGAATATCTTTTGCGACCATTGCCGACTCAAAAATGAAATTATGATGAACGATCTGTTAGGTGAAGGAGCGCTTGAAATCACTTTATGTTTCATCATTTCGCCCTATCCTAAGAAATTCCCTGTATCATTTAAAATATTCTCTTGGGTGTAATTGTGGATGAAATTGCTTTTCTTGGATCGATTACAAAGGTAAGGTAAATATGGGATAATTTCCCGCTTTTTGGAAATGGGCTATTATCAAATAGAATATATGGATATTTCTTGATTGATTTCATACTCTTAAGTTGTCTACTTATGGTTCAAATGTTTTGATGATATTCGGTTTAGTTTTTAAGTGATAACAATCTAAACCAGTCCTATAAAAGATGATAGATGCCTATTGTGTGGGTAAGACGCCGAACCACGATATTTCGATTCATGCTTTAGCTGCAATAGTGAAAAAAAATTAATAAATATTCTGAAAAATCAATATTTGAAGTTTTTCTATGGCAAAATAATCTTTGGTACCTACTGAAATCAAACAGGTATAGATTACTTCTTTGCATTTTTCCTATTCTTTCATATCTTGCTGAACTTCCACAGATTATCTTGGTTTCAATTTTGTTCTGATGTCTTCGTTTTGAAAGATGACATCGATTGTAATAATCACCGTACATCGCGCATGTTTCGTACAACCATTTTTTACACATAACTTACACTGAAACCAATCTACATTTGGAGTTGTCTTCTCAAAATCAGAACAGAAACCTTTATCAGAAGAATCTCACTCATTCAAAAGAGTTTCGGCTGTCGTTGGGGTTTGGGTATTCTTCTTCTTTTTCTTCCACTTTTTTTAGGCTCACAGTCTGTTTTTTTCCAACTCAATCATGCGATTCGTTAGATGTTGAGATCCAGGAGTCTTTCCATCGGTTCCATCGGTTTGGGTATTGATTATTTCTTTTAGTCTCAATTTCTTAGCTTTTGCTTTTGCGTCTTCCTCATGACAACGGGAAAGTTTTCCACTGAAGAAGCATCAGAAGTCAAACTTCCATTCATTTTCTCAGAAGATTCTCTTATCCTCTTCTTCGCCAATTTTCTGGGTGCTACTTTTGAATGGTAAGTTAGGAGTAGCTTCAACACAGAATCTGAGACATTTATTCTTTAATATGGGGATAGATCCCCCTACGACGTCTATCCCATATTTACTCTTCATTATTAGGAATTAATCGAAACCGCATAAAATATTCAGAGGTAGAAAACTGCTTCTGAGATAGATATACATTTTTATATAACTTTTAACCGCAGTTTAGCTCGCATGGTGATTTGTCATATTGTTTGAAAAGGATGAAATATTTATTTCTGCCTCGATGGTATAATTATTAAATATCAATTGGTTATGATTTTCGATATAAAATCGATACCTATGTGACGGAAAAAAAAGGAATACTGCCGTGAAATTTGGTGCGTAGATACATGTAATATAATTACGCACTTGTAGACCACAGAACTGATTATAAATATATATGGTCTTGAAGGACGCAATTGGCCGAACAAGTTTAGAGCTTCACGTCCGTACGTTCCTAATTTTATTGATATTCTGATTGAATTTTCTATGGTACTGACGTCGCTATTAACACGAAATTTTGCACGATGCTTGAAAATATTTCAATCGTTATCTTCATCCCGATCAGATCACGTATCTAAATATTGGGTATAAATTTCTTTTTCAATATTTTTTTTTTATCTATATAGAAGAAATTATCTCTAATTTCGCTTTCAGCGCCACCCCTCATTTTTTTTCGTACTAAATCCTTGCTTCCAATTGCAGGAACGTCCATTGAAATTTAATGCCGCATCAAAATTTTAATCCTCAATTAACGGTACAGATAGCCAAAAGGTTCCTCGTAATGGAGGGTTAAAATTTTAATGACGGCATTAATGAACGTTCCTTTCATGAGTTCTTTACTTTCGGGTCGAATGAAATCAAAAAATGTGGACAGCTGATTAGTACGAATTGATCAGGCTCATAATTCAATTCTTGCATAGTCAAATATTTCTCTATAATTGACCATCTTCTTTCCTTCCATTTAATTGACCCCTGCAAAATTTCATGTTTATCAGATGAGCCGTCTGGGAATGGAAAGGTGTAATAAACAAATTAATAAACTAACAAACAAAAACACCTTCGGATTTATGATATTAGTATGGATTATTTTCATTATTACCTATACCTACTTTTTGGAATATAATAGAAGAAATAATAACCCGTATAACTTATAACGTGCGTTCAATTTAATTCGTGGTCAAGATTGCTGTGGAGAAATAAGAGTTGATTTTCTGTGATAACAAGTAGCGCTTAGCTTGTACCATATATAGTTTCCAGAATCGAAGTATGTACACGAATGCTAGTGATATGGTATATGCTAAGCGCTACTTGTAATCACAGAAAATACAAGTCAATTTTTTTACAGCACTCTCGACCACGAATTTTAAAGAAAGCTTTGTATGTTTTTGATGTTACTTCTGTGATCAATGTGTAAAACACAGAATACTAATATATGAGGAAAGAAAATTCCTAACTAATTAGAAGCAACAAATATGGCGGCATATAGGTATGTTTCGACAAGAAATTTAAACTTTACTTGGGGGCGGGATTTTTGGATTTATTTGGGTACTCAGTGTGCTCCTACTTTTTGTTTTTGTTTTAACCCTAAATGTAAATTCACAGCTTTTATCATAAATCCTGATTCTGTTAACAAAATATATGATTGATTGCCATATTACATAAAAATTAGGGATTGAAAGACGGGTTTGTTCAAAAATATGAATAAGTAATAGACAAACATATCTTGTGAGCATTGAGAATTTTAATTTGTTCCTAACATATCACAAAATTGATTGAAGCAAATCAAAGATTCATTTGAATATTAAAAATTGTTTTTCTAAAATACCTCATCGGTAACAAATTTAAAAAATTTTCAAACAAAATATAAAGTTGAATATTGATCAATTTTGAAGATTGATAAGAACATCATATGAAATGACGCAAAAATTCAACAAGAAATAAATTATGTAGAAAAAATGACCAAAAAATTAAATATGTACCACAAATGAACAAAAAATAAAATATGTACAACAAATGAACAATATCATAGAATTGCCTTATAGATAAAGATCAAAAACAACAACAAAAATCATCCTGCATACAAAAAAATATAACCAATTTCAAACTAGATCTCAATATCTAAAAAACTAAAGGAGATATAATAATAATAATGAACGCCTTTATTGGATATATGCATTCTACTCAGGGGCGAAGTTTAGCAATGCTATTCAACTTAATCCCCGAGTAGGGAAAAAACACAATAACATGATTCACAAATTTACATTTACATTTACATGATTATAATCTCTCTAGATATAAAATCAATTTATTATTTTCTAGTTAACGCTTCAAATAGATAAAACAAATGAATATTTCATACGTAAGTCAGTATTTCAGTTATGGCACATTTTTACGGAAACAAAAATTCGAGTTTTCCGTTAATTTTATCGTTAATGGTTTGGTTTATATGAAACTTACCAAATTCATCTTCAATAAAAATAGGCCAGCAATAAAAAATACTAATCCTTCTTCACTATATGTCATTATATAACAAAACCACCGAAAAATTGGCTTATTATTATCTAATATCTCAAAGAATCTCAATAATGAATCATCGGCTGAAAAGTTTAAGAATTCGTAGTAACTCCATGATTTTAAACTTTGGCAATATCCGCATTGTCACAGAAAATAGTCGCTTCAAGAACAAGATTAGGAACCAATAATTGTTTATCTGTATGAATTAGATATTTGGGAGAAACTGTGAAGTGTGAAGGTGAAAAATATTGTAGATCATTATACTTTTTAAATTTCATGTTTGTGGGTAATAATGCTTTTGTTTTTTTTTTGTAAATTCAATTTCAAATTCTCAGTTTTCAAAATTTATGAATTATTGGACTAAGAGAATCAGTATGATTTAATTACCGACTTTTGTACCAAATTTTGCAAAAGTTTTGTACATTCAGGAATAATCTTCGATTGCCAGACGCCAGACAGGTTTTGGATTCTAACGTTCTGAAACATAAAATGTAAAAATTTGAAAGGCGCAGTTTTGAGATAATTTTTTCGATCGACAAAAAATTTTTATGATTGGAAATAATAATACAAAATATGAGTTAACCTAACATTGTATCTAATTATTGTTATGTTTCTTTTAGTGACATAATTTTGAATCATCCAACAAAAGTTCTTCATTAATGGAATTCATTTCTATATATCCATTTGATACTCCCTTTAACAACTGAGAAAACATAACTTTTAGAGTTCAAAATTGATTTATGGCGGAATAAACTATACATTTACTTTCTCATTCGATAGGTATTCCTTGTGAATTTTCTATTTCAATTCTGAGAATATTCTCTTGATGAATTCATTTGAACACCTTCACATTACATTTTCACACTTTAAAGTGTAATAATATCGACATCAGTGTTGAATTTGAGTAGTTTTTGAGTGAATAGGACTATTAATTTTTTTTTAAGTTATAGTTAATTCAGTATCATCAATGATAAAATATAGTTATCTATTCAGATAAGATATTTTCTGAATATGCCTCAAATAATTTGAATGAAATGGGTCTAAAGTCGCATATCTAACAAATAGTTCATTTTTCTTAAAGAATTAAATTTTTATTGAATTAATTTTTTCCTATGTCACAATAACATAACATAAAAATGTCGAAGATCTTTGATATAAGTTTGGAGTTTGGAATATAGGCCATAAATTAATGTTTGCTTATGATAGGTAGATACCAAATAGGAAACTACAAAATAATGAAAAAGATATATAATTTGTAAGTATCTACCTTCAATACCTTCATTCCATGATATTATTGATATTAGGGAAAGAAAAGGAAAAAAGCATTTCATTTTTATTCTACGATAAAAGTAAACAACATACCTACTACTATTTTTGAAATATTCTACAATTCTTAAAAATAGGTATATTGTGACTACGGCTCCTGCAAAACTTTAATTTGATCGATCAACTCGTTTGAATTTTGATTTAAATTTAGTTATAATTTAAAGGAAAACTAAAATGACCCTGATTGAAAAAAAATTATCGAATTTTAGATCAAACCCACAATTAATTTCAATGAAAGATCAATGTCAATTATAAACAATATTTCTACATTTTGCAATATTTTCACTCCAATTTAGTTTATCAATAATGAGTAGGCAATTACCTAATTTGAAAATATTTTCCTCGCTGCAATCAAAATGCGGAAATATACTAGTTTAACTATGTATAAATACCGTAATTTTCAGGAATTTTTTTTTTGGTATAACTTTTAGTGCTATAGTTTCTGAAGAAAATACATGCTTCAGTCTTCAGGTTAGAATATCATCGAGTGTTTTGAAGAGGATATATTATTTACATTCCAGATTCTTACTGCCCTATATATCTTACGTTGAAACGAAAACGAGGTCGAAGCAAGCTGTGGAATGTCGAACGTATGGCTTAGCTTTCATCAATTGAATATGTCATTCTGTTTCCACTTTCCAGATACGAATATTGAATTGAAAGTGTTACAAACTTGAACGAAATTCACAACTTGAATTTTATAGTCGATAGAAAATGTCTGCCAAATAATATGAAAGACGATATTTTCTGAACTCCTCAAAGCTTTCACTATCTCGACCAATTTATGCAATGAGCAAAAGATTTTGCCTAAGTTCAGCTACTATAACGAATATCGTTCATTATCAAATACTTAATCGAAAACCAGAAGAAGTGAAATGAGCTATTTCTCACTATAAAAAGATAGTTCACTAGCTTTGGAATATTAGCTTCTCCTATAGAAATATCTTTCAAATGTGTAGCTTCTTGAAATGCTCCTGATATTTTAAAATTATAATCAATGAGAAAACTTACATATCGTCCATTTTTTTGAAAGAACACATTTTAAATTTAGTTGTATAAATTGTTGTATGGTTGAATCTTGATATATTTCACATTGCCTCGAAGAATGATGTTAACATAATATTTCAGAATTTGCCTTTTCATTTTATAAATGATTTAATTCATCCGAAGAAGAAATATTAGTATTTTGATACCTATATATGTTATATGTAATTACATATTTACACTGAATAATACATTTTTATTTATAATATATGCGTATTTAACAAGAAAATAGTAGATAAAATGCTATAGCAACTGTTGTAAATTTGAATGATTTAATTCATCCGAAGAAGAAATATTAGTACCTATTTTGATAGTATTTTGATGCATAAGTTATATGTAGTTACATATTTACACTGAATAATACATTTATATTTATAATATATGCGTATTTAACAAGAAAATAGTAGATAAAATGCTATAGCAACTGTTGTAAATTGTCATATCTATACTTAATACCTAGGTAATTACTCAAATCGAAAGTATTTCTTGATGTTATGGATCATGTCATGATTTGATTCGAAAAGTCTCAAGAGCTTAAGTGTAAGTGCCTACTTAGTTATATATTTTATTTACTGAGGTTGAATTGTCAAATTTGCACAGGTGATGAGGTTTTTTCTACATTTTATGTCATTTAGTTTGTTTATTGTGTTCGATATTGTCAGCTCACCTCAATTGTGTTTTACAATGAATACAATATTGGACAAATAATTATGTCGTGAATGCAAATGAAATGTCGTTTTCTGAAGCACTGAAAAACTTTAAAAAGACCGGAGACAAAAAAATACCAAATGAATTCGTATGGAACTCGATAATAAATTTTTACATTTTAACAAATCCTGTCTGATTATCATAATATTCCCGTGATATAGCTTCATCCGAATTTTTTGTTTTAACAAAAAAAAAGAAAATGGACAGGAATGACATCTATGGATCTATTTCGGGCTACAGCAAATAAGATCAGTTGGGCCATAGTAATCGCCAACGTCCAATGAGGATGAGGCACGAAAAGAAGAAGAAGAACAAAAATTGAATTGAGCGCCTATACCAACTCGACATAGGTATTGATTTCAGTGCATATATATAGATGAAGGACATACCTATTCCTAATATCAATTTCTCAGCTAGTTTTGATGAATTTGAATTCATTGACGTTCATAAAGGATACCTACCTATTTTGAAATTCGGAGCAATAGAAGACACATTTCTAGGTCAGGAAGCTCAGGCATATAGGTACGCATATTTTTGTATCTTACGTGTTTTAAAATCGCATATCAATCTACTTAATAAGTTTTATAGTTATATATCTATATCTACCTAAGTATATCTATTTCAATATTCTGAAGTAGGAAAGTATAGGTAGGTAATAGGCTTTGAGTTTGAGTATAGAATATACTCTACCTACTTATAGATCTAGGTTGGCCCAATTGTATTAGGAGTTTACCTGCCTGTAGGTAGGTACCTAGATTCAGGTAGCTACCTAGATGTAGGTATAGTATATCCAAAGTCACTTGAATCAGTCCATATAAACTCTTGGCTAGATGTCCTTTTGAAGTGGATACCGCGATCCGCTAAATACCGGAGTTTATTGTTTATTCGAAAGTATTGTTGGACTGTATATTCACTGGCCAGACTGGCCTCAAAGGAATTTCTGGAAACTTGGATAAGCCTTGTATAATCGAACTATTCTGACTTCCTGCAAGTCACTTTTGATATACTATAACTACCTTCCAACTACTTAAGAAGGGATTGGAGTAGGTTAATGATAAATGAAGTTATCTACCTATGGTTTCGGCACTGTACATTTTAGTCTTTATAGGCAGCTTGCTATTAGATAAATATACTTTCATATCTATCACTCTAAAGGATGATGATAAGCATCAAAAATTTAGATAAGGTAACTATCTAGGTACCTATAGTTGGGTAGATTTTGGCTGGTACCTAGAAACCACCCTGTATGTGCATTCTTCCAGGATTTTCCGACTGAAACAGCCTATTAGGAAAACAATTCTTTATGTGTAGGTTAGGTATCAGTTGGTGTTTCTGATTTCAGTTAGAAAACAGAAGTTAATAAAAAAAATTTTTGACATATCGAGAGAGCAAATGTTGATAGATAAATCAAATCGACATCCTAAATTTGCACTTTATGATTGTAATACCAAAATTGCTCTATTTGACATCAGAATAAATTTCAAAAATCATTATTTTTCATTGATGCACCGTAAAAATCACCCATAAATTAGTCTGAAAGCGAAATGGCGATAGAAGCCATCTTGATTGTCCTCCTCACCTCTCCCGCACCTCCGACTTTGCCATCTTCCACGGCGAATTTCGGCAATTTCCCTGAGGAAAATGTGCACCTTTTAGTTTTCAACTTGAAGAGGAGCATTCAATCTGTCAAGATAACTCGACAACGAGGGTGGTTGTTGTCGAATTTGGGCTAAAAAAACATCATTTTGGGATCCCCATGGTCAAGTTGGCGAAATTGCGTTTTGCGCCTGTGTGAATGACGTCAAGCATTCTGTCCTTGTTCTACTCGAAGCATTAGCACGCTGCGATGTGCTACACGTTTGTCCGTGGGTTGCTATGCGGGACATTCACGAAACTCGCCAGTAAGTCAACAGTTGCTTAACAGATAGTTCGACTGCTGTGTTTTCTACTTGTTGCTACGACCGCTAAACCGATACCCCACCACCTCCTAACTACGAATTAACGCAGTGAAATAATACGCAGAATTTTCATAACCTTGCTTGTTCACCCTTGATTTTGTCGATATAGGTAAGTGGCTGTGTTGATTTCATGTGTTTTTCACAACTGGTATATGTTATTCTTTAACCTCGATAACTGTCATCGCGAACTTTTTTGCGTATTAGTTTCTCGCTCGTATGGCGATATACGTCTTTTGCTTTGGCGAATACTTACCACTGGATTATTAAGTGCAATTAAATGTTTTTGCGATTGTTTTTGTCATTAAAAACATGCATATCACGTCGTCCATAAATGATCATTTCGAAAAGTCGTCAATTTGAGTGCAATATTTTCGTTCTAGTAGAGTATGATCGTAAAATGAATTCGAATAAAATTCAAACTCAAGGTTTCGGAAATTTCGCTACAAATTTTTCATTTGGACCATTTTAGAGAGAAGGGATAATATTGGTGTTGGTGGGATGCAAAAAACGTTTAAGGAGGATTCCAAAAAGACGAAGTAGGATTGTTTAAGGAGGTTGTGAGAAAACTATGCAGAACGGTTAATGTCCGCTTCTAAAAACGTACTGTCTGGGTCAGACAATGTCCGAATTCTTCTTAGAACCGTAATCGTTCAGTCGCAAAGGTCTAGGAACTCTATAGATTATAATTGTAATAGATGTATGTGTTTGTGTGGGGGAGCTACGTCTGGCACATTGGGGCACCATTTAGGAGAAAAGTTACACAGCTGAAATTTACCAGTCATTGACGATCCGCGAATTTTTCGATGAGGACGCCATATCCCACAGTCGAGGCCGAGTCCGTCCACTTGGTCGATGTGCTTCTTCAATAAGTCATTACGATAGATTGATAAATATGCGTGTTCTACCAAAATTCCTCAGGAGTGATATTAAACGAGTTCAACACAGGATTTGCCATCGGTAGATTGAGGGAAAAAGTATCAAATTTTCCCGGAACAGTGCCTCGTTTGATTTCAAATGGAAATGTCATTGCTGAGGTCATTGACCTCGAACTGAAAGCTATCGTAGAAATGCCGATTTATGTGACACAGTTTCGGTGGTGATTAGAGATAAGGTTCCTAATTACGGGCCTTACGTGGAAGTCGAACGTTCCATTTAAGAGGAATCGCTGATATTATTCCTGCAATACCGGAGTTCAGGCATTTCGTATGTTATGCATAGCCGATGTGCCCTAAATACCCAGGATAGACGTAATATATTATGCAATCTACTGCCCGACATAGAGACATTATCAACAGAATAACTAGGGTCATGCCATTGAGTATTCTCCACTTCCGCTACAGTAAAAAAAGTCAATGAATGGAGTTGAATGGATTATGCCATTACTTCAACACGTGTTTGTGGAGATAGTAGCGATGGGACAACCACTTATCTTCCTTTGCCATGAAGAAAATGAATATGACGACTGTGAGCAAATTTATAGAAATACATATCGCCAAACGGAACAATTCGATTTTGCGATAACTGGGTAAGTGATGCTAATTCTTCAATAATTTGGTTCAGTCAAGAAAAGAATGTATTTGTAAACTATCTTATTCGCAAGTAGGTTTGAGCATTGTATGTCATTTAGTTCATCTTAAGTTTGTTTTACGATTTTTAAAATGATCAGAAATATCGAAGGAAGAATATACCTCTAATTTTTCTTCGCAAATAGAATTTAGTGTGCCAAAGCGATGAAAATATAACTATCTTAACCTTAGTAGAAAAAGACCAGATTTGTGGAAACAAAACTGTTGGATTTCCCATCTCGAAAAAAAATTGCTGTTGATAACCTCAACAAACACTGCCAAACAAATCTTGTATTTCCTTAATGTAGTTCCAGCTGACATTTTTCTCTTTCTCAAACAAGCATTATCACTTCAAGGTTACTGTTTTGAACCGATAGAAAATTAAAAAGAACATTGGTTCATGAATTTGAATTATTGTATGCTGAAGTATACCTATATTTTCACGGAAAACACTTCTTTGAATGTTATATCATAAATTTGTAGTAATGAAAGACAGATTTTGTTTTTATCGATCACTTTCCAATACTTTCTTGATATAGGTGGGTTGCATTATTCCCTTTAGTTCTCCTTTTCCTTGTTGGTTTGAAATCTTCAAATTAGAGCTCTAGAGCATATCTCTTTTCAGGGACTAGAATGTCTTTCAGTAAAAAGATTCTAGCTTGAAATTATCATGAATTTGGAAGCCATAATTTGAAATCTATGCTATGTTCACAACCTAACAGTATCATAGTTTTGTATTCCTGAAAATTGTATTCGACCATCGAAAAAAATAAGTCTGAAAAAAAACTTCGAAGCACGATATCAACTATAAGCTGTTTTCATAAATGAGGATTTCATTTATTTTTCCTGGTAGAATTCTTGAAAAAAATTTCCACAATATCAAAATCTTTTAAAGAAACATCAAACGCTATAGTCTAAACAAGAGAAAAAGTTATTAACTGTAAAATAGTTATAGTCTAATTTTTCCTGATAGCATTCTTGAAACAAAATGTCCACAATATCAAAACCTTTTAATAAAACGTCAAACGTTGATCAACAGAAAAAGTTATTGACTGTAAAGTAGTTATATGTAATAGTGAATACTCACCTTTGAAACTGAACTTTGATACCACTGTAAGGATGTCGTTGCTTCAGATATGTTAACATACGAAATATCACTGCGATCATTATTCGTATTAAAATTGAAAAACACTACAAAACGACTATTTCAATTCAATTGAAATTTTATTATTCATTTTAATTCGGTCCAAATTCCCAATCGGTTAATTATTTAAAATTTCACAACTGCAGCAACGATTAGGTAAGGTATAGAAGGACTTTGGGTTGAAAAATCTTCTCGGAACTGAATCTTATTCCTCAATTCTTTCAGACCTCATTCTTTATATTGTTTGAATATTTCAACCGACTTTTTAGTGAATTTCATATAAATAGTTCTTTTTGATTTCCAGAAAATCATTTTTTGTATCTACAGAGTCAAAAATATAATCTGTAGAATTTAACGAGGACTACCTAGAATTTTTTTTTCATGGATTTTTGTAGAATATTTATTATAATTGATTATTAAATTGTAGTTTTTGTATATATCTTGATTGAAACTATTGATTAATATTATAATGATGGTGTGAATACTCGATCCATAATGTCCTAGATGTGTTCAGAGGGTAAAAATTGGGAGATCTACAGGACCAGAGCAACAAATCGATTTGATTGTCTTCAAAATAGGATATCATAATTTTGTGGTCGCGAATTATTTTGTGGAAAAATTGGGTTTGTGCATACCCATATATAATGCAGAATATATGGCACAACCATCTACTGGCAGTCATTTTGCCTCTGATGCAAAAAGCTTCCAAAAGCGATAGCCTCAAACAAAAATTCCAACAGTGAAGTGCACATGCATCTCTATAGAAAATTATCATAAGAATCTCTTATTTCACCACGCCGCCTTCTCACTTTTGTACGGTCATCATTCATGACCAAACATATAATATGGAATCATCACTAAAGTCTTTAATGATGAACTGAAATATTTAGTGATGAACTGGAAACTTCAGTGATAAAATGAATTATTTAGTGATGAACTGAAGTCTTTCATGATAAACTGAAGCCTTTAGTAACCAACTAAAGCTTTAAGTGATGAACTAAAGTTTTAAGTGACGAACTAAAGTATTTAGTGATGAACTATAACATTTAATGATGAATCCAGATTCATTGGAGACAATCAAGTCTTTCATGATAAACTGAAGCCTTTAGTAACCAACTAAAGCTTTAAGTGATGAACTAAAGTCTTTCATGATAAACTGAAGCCTTTAGTAACCAACTAAAGCTTTAAGTGATGAACTAAAGTTTTAAATGACTGACTAAAGTATTTAGTGATGAACTATAACATTTAATGATGAATCCAGATTCATTGAAGACAATCAAGTCTTTCATGATAAACTGAAGCCTTTAGTAACCAACTAAAGCTTTAAGTGATGAACTAAAGTTTTAAGTGACGAACTAAAGTATTTAGTGATGAACCATAACATTTAATGATGAATCCAGATTCATTGAAGACAATCAAGTTCATTTGTTACCTTGGTTCTCTAGATCTTTCATACGCATTGAACACCTCCAAGACATTATGCGAAAAAGTTTACTCCATCATCCAAAGTTTTTAGCGTCACTTCGGCATAGTCTGGAATGAGATACCTCAAGAGAATTTTAGATTTTAGGGAAGTTTCATTGCTCGCAACCTCGTTTTCCTTTGAGCTGTTCTCATCATTGCCTCAAGAGGATAAGAGATAATCGCATTAGGAGTACGAGTCTTTAAGTGAATAAGACATCGAAAAAAATTATTAACATTCGTCATTTTTTTCAAAAGGTTGAATTTTTCTGAAATACAATTAAATTTAAACAACACAAGATATTCAAGAATATCAAAAGTTTTTGTAATAAATTCACCATTAATAGATATTTATCGATGTCACTAAAATATGTCATACTGATATTATTATTTTTAAAATATTATAGTAAGGGAGTTCCTTCGTTCTCCATGGTTTATTATTTCCATCTTTTGAAATCGTTGAGGAAAAATGTTCGAAACCCCAATAAAATTCTCATTTTCGATTTGGTATGCATAAAATTAAAAAAAAATCATAACGAACAAAAATTATCATTCGAAAACTATTTGAATTCGCATTGAAAACGTGATGATAACGATGAAACTAATTATAGTATTTTTCCCCCAGGGATTATAGTATTTTTCCCAAAGGATCTACAGTCGAGTGTAAAAAAAAATTTCGATTCCTCCAGTGAACCTTGTTTTTTACTAACGAGTCGCTTTTTATAGATATTGGGATATCTCATGAGATAAAAAATCAATAAAAATATATGCAAGGTTTCTTACATGAGATGCATCCAGTGGGTGTGCCAATAAATGGAGAACATGTTATGTACATCACATTATCCACCTATTCTTCTTTGAAATGCCTGCTTACACAAATGAAGCAACATCGTTTAATTCAAAATATGGTTGGATAATTAAAGTCAGAAATCACTGTTGATAATTCGAATCATTTCTCGGTGTGATAAAGGAGTGTGGGAATTTCTCACGTCTACACATACAATTTAGAGGAAAGGGAAGTCCGACGTAAAAGTGACAACAAAATTAGATAATCCGGTTGCAGTCTGTTCCATATTTTATTGTTTCAGGGTTAATGAATCAAAATTCTTTGTGTTCATTCACGGGAATTTCGCCCACACTACGAAATTGCAAAGTAACTTCACGATGGGCAAAAAGTTGCAATTTTCACTTAGAGTTCATTGTTTTATCATCACTTCAACAATTTTGAATTAATTGAATTGAAATTGTTTTCTGTAATGATTTTTTTTAATTATTACTGGTAAGATTTAACCGTTTAATAATTAAATATTAAGGATTTTTCTATATTTATTGAAATTCGTTTTCGTCCAAAATAGAGATCTTAAAACTTTATGAAAAATCGTTGTCACTTTGAATAGCCTCTATTGAATATTGTTTGACGCAACTAGTTAGCCATGCAGAAAAGAGGGACCTATCTTGTTGGACTTAAAAACTGAAAGGTCCATTGTTTTGGAGATACAGTCTTATTAAACTTTTCTGCTGAGTTATTTAAAATTATTGATATTGTCATTTGTTTTTCTCCATATTCTCTGAATAGAAATTTGTTTTTCAATCTCAATATATTTTGCATTTTTAAATGTCATATCTCTTATTAAAATTTCATCTTTTTTCAAAAATTCTCTTGATCTATCATTGGATTCTAGTTGCATTTATATATGTGCTGAATCCCTTGACTTCTTCAGTTTGTTCGACTTGCCACCAAAAGATATCTCATTCAGCAAAATATATTCCCCCTCAGTAACAACAGGCTTGTATTAGGTTGTTTCATACAGAATTCTAATCGCCCTAACATATCTCATCGAACATTTTTCGGTTTGGTGTGCCAAATTTTGAGATGCTTGTTATTATAACTGCTATTAATACAGGCCCCAACTCAGTGAAATCGTTTTCAGAAATTCATATGCAGGGTGAACATTTTCAACTGAACAAAGAAATCCAATTTTTTTCTCAATACTTGGCTGGAATTTTCTGCCATCTATTCACAATCGACTGAATTCTTAATGTCTACCTAATACCATTCAGAAGTTATTCACGTGTATTCTCATCGAAAACAGTTCAATCACCATTTATCTCCAAAACTATGATCTGAGATGTTTTCGATCTCTGTCTACGAGAAAGATTCGGAAAGATAATTGATGCTAACAAAAATTAACGTTATTGTTACTATCATTGAAATGTTAAAAATGGGCACTAATAATTGTTTTTTCATTTAAAAATCATTTGTGAAGGACAACTTCTAATCTTGTATACTTAACTCTTCAAATTTCTTCTCTTAAAATTTTCATCTCCCAAAAATTCAGATAGTGAAGTTAGTTATAATTTCACAAAAGCATGAAAATTGAAATTTTCTCTTCAAATTCCATGGCTCTGTTTCTGGACGAAGCTTTGTATCAGGTTAAGAGAACTCCTGCATTTTTAGCCGGATTTTATAATTCTATCATTGAAATACAACTATTTCAACAATTATATCAGTCAAAAGAAAAAATGAAATTATCCAAAACTACAAGTTCAAAAATTACTAAGAATCGAATAAATCAATCAATACAAAAGATGACTTATGTTTTGCGATTTTTAATTTTATACTATTTTCCTCTTCAGAGTTGTTAAGCCATAATGTTAATTTAATATTCATATTCAAAAACCAAGTATAAAATATTTTAAATTTTATAATTTATAAAACTGTTAAAGAATGAAACCACTGAAGCATTCATGTTTTTTTCATTCAATATTTTTATTCCATAATTTCAAATACCTATCAAAGCGAAATTATGTAAATTCTCATTTGAAATATCATATATTATTTTTCGATATTATGTGACTGTTCTTCAGTTTGCTAGAGATTGAATTCTTCATTTTGATCCCTCAATTCGAAGCGTTCACGTACAGTTGACTGATTGTTTTATTGAAAAACGGGCTAAAGGATATCAAAACAAATTTTTACCGAGCGATAGATTCCCATAGAGTTTACTCATTTCAGCAATATACAACCATCCGGTGTTGCAACACCGTGGCGTCTTGAAGTCTGTATTCCATAACAGGAAAATGATTTTGCCATAGTAAATGGCCTTATTAATCGAAATGTTACGGCTGATGATCATGAATCAGTTCAATAGCTGTTAATTTTTCAGACGGACTAACAATCTTCAGTCGCCAACTCAAACCATATCCTACCTTGGGAAAACCGCGTTGAGAACAAATTAATTGATATGCTTCTTAACCATTGTTGGTTGTATAATATATTTATAATATCATAGTGCATATTAATTTGAGCATAGACACAACCGTATACCATTCGTATGAGTCATTTCACTATTTTTGTAGTGTACAATTAATTGTGAAAGTGAGTGTGGGAGGTAGTATTTTTGACCCCTAAACTAATATTACATGAAGTGTATCATTATGGTTCCGCTTTTGGACTAACTATTAGCGAATTTAACTGTTAGAAGCAAATTGTTAATGTTTCTAATAATAGCTTGAAGGTATCGATATTTCCTGAAAAAGGAAGAATAATTGAATTTGATACGAAATTATAATGGAAATTATGCTTTAGGAAGATATACTTTTAATTGTGATACAAATTCAGTTTTGAAAAGACAGGAGGAAGGTGAGAAAAAATTAATCTCAGCCAGTATACTCTGGAAACACTAATTTATTCAGCTATTTAGAAAATATCAATAATCGAAATAAAATAATTTTTTTTATATTTTTCCTCCAATTCCATACTTCCACTACACACAACATAATGCTTTGAACTATTAATTTTTCGACACGTTTTTTTTCTTGTTATTTTTTCCAAAAGTATGGAATTAAGGTTCTTCTACCCTTTGCTATTCTTTCTTGAATTTCATCTCTACTATTTCCATCTTTATTGTAAAGATACTTCGCAATGTTCAAGTTTTTTATAGATCCGTTTTCCAGATATGGGTTGCTAGCTACGATTAAATATACCTATTCATAGGTTCCTTGTGAGACATAAGCAGAGGTTTACTGTTCCTTCAATTTTCTGACCATATATCTCCATTCTGCTGATACTCTGCAATTGCGATCTGGTCATCTGCAAAATCAAAAATATACAACATAGGATCCCCCTCTTTAGGTCTTGTATTTTTTCATTTGCAAATCATTGGAATCATTCTGAAGCATACCATTTTTACTAAATTCCCACTCTAAATACTACGTAGCAGCAATAGATGTAAGCTACAACGATTAAAAGGTATTACCACCACGTGGTTTCTCGAGTGTCAGTCAAACTTTGGTACCCATTCACTTCCTCTCTGGCGCTCCTGCGATGACCAAACTTTGTAGGGTGTACGAAGTTGTACATTCACTTCATCTTCCCTCTTTTTTTGAAGCAAATAGGTAGAGGGGAGCACTCTACGACAACTTTTACGAAATTATAGTTTTACCTCTTTTGACATGATTTTTGGTAGGTTTTTTTTCAACGAATAGTTTGAAAATATATCATTGCTTTGTACAAAGTACATCCCATCAATTTTTTTCCTAAAAACGAACAGTTACCAAACTTATTTTAAATTCTTCATTCGTATAACAAAAAAATTTACTTTCATCTATGTAGATTATTCTTTAAGAAAATTATGTGAAGAACTCAATAAAATCGGTGATTTGTAAAAAGAAATATCTCTAATTTCGTTTTGAACTGAGCTTTCATGGGGTGGTGTTCCCTCTTAAGTATCTTCATTGGCCTTCAATGAAATGGTAGCCTTGCACGTCGTTGGATTTTTCTGCCTAAAATGTCGTTGGACTTTTTTGTGGAAGTTAAAAAAACATTAGTCGTCCTGGAAACATCGGAAAAATATTTTCATTTTGCAAAGCATTTTAATGCATCATATTGGACGAGCAAATCGACCTATGGAATTATTAAAATTAATGAACCTCCCTCAGACTGTATGAATCATTGAGCACAAATTGTAATATACTAGTTTGAAAATTTAGTAAGGACTACGAAACTTGGGATCACTGTACCAGTTCAATAATAGGAAACAAAGTATGTCTCTTATTCCATTTAATTTCAACTATTATTTGGTAACGCACTACTGCATCCAATCTTTGTGAGACCTCTCAAAAGTTTACAGCTTGTGAGTTAGGAGGAAAAACCACCACGTTCAAAACGAAATAAGAAATATTTTTTCCTTCAAATCACCGATTTTTATTGGATTTTCTCATAATTTCTTTGAACAATAATCTAGATTGTAGTATTTCAATTGTTGTAATGTGGGAATGAAAAAAAAATAATAATTTCGGTAAGTTTTCATTTTTCGCAAAAGAATTGATGATATGGTATCTCTACAAAGGACTGATGCATTTTAAAAAACCTACAAAAAAAATCATTACGAAAGAGTCTAATTTTGTGATAATTTTCAAAAAGACTCGTAAAATACTTCCTTTCCTAAGTTGAAACTATCGTAATATTCTTTACTTCTACTGATGATTCAATCGTTTTGGCAACACTGTTAATTATTTTTGTCTTCTGCCCTGGTCAAATATTGACAGATTACAAGAATGTCACGTGATGGTGTTCCCCTTGAGAGAATCAGTTATGCTCTGTATAAGTTTTACGCTTAAACTTTTTTTACCCAACAACGAATGGTGGGAAGGTACACCATAATTTCGTTCCTGGTCCGGGAGTCAATCTCCCTACCATCCTCAGGATGCGGTTCTTAATTATCAGATCAAGAGGAGTAGAAGGAGTTGATTTCTGAACTATAAAACTTATATCTACAATATTAAATTGTCCTAATTCCTAATTGGAAAAAATAAAACCAAAACCGGATCTCCTGGTTGAGTTTGGCAAACCTTTTAGTTCTATGAAGGTCGGGCTCTTTGAAGATGTCAGATATCGCTCACTGGAACAACAAAATTGTTGACATTTTTTCGTGCTGATGAATGCATTTTGATTTCAGACGAATATTTTCATTCAGCTCCATTCAGTTCCTCGAAATAACTAAATTTTATGATCTCGTGTACAGAGAAACTATAAACATAAGTCATTCTCATGGTGACTACCATGGCTGATTCATAAAATTTTATGGAAACTTCTAATGCGTCATCAATGAATGGAGTGTATGCAAAACAAAATTTGTGAAAAATCTTAAATGAGTCATAACAACAAAGTATGTGGAATAAACAGATTATCGATCCTCTCATCCAATGATGATAAATCGAGTAATGGAGAATAGTTTCAAAGTTCATCTTTCGGTATTGTAGATGGATCTAGATATTGGAATGAACTAGAAAGGAAAGAAAAGAATTCGAAAGAAAATTAATTATAATTATTCTTTCAAACGAATGGTCTAAGTGTTTCAAGTTTATTACTTAGTCTTAAATTATAAATTAGTGAAAAATAATATCATATGAGCATGTCGTTCCAAGCATTTGGAAAATTGGCCTTTGTTCGGTTTAAAAGTGATGTAGTTCAAAGTTCAATCAGTTCCGTGAATATAAACTGTTTTAAGTACCTACCCAATGGTATTTTTTCAATTTGTGCATTTTACTATCGTGTTAACGTATTTTCATATGCAGATTCGTATGCAATAATAATAATAATTTATTTCACCAAATTCGACAATACAAAATCATGATATGGTCTCTACGCGAGCTCAAGAAAGCTCTTTTAAGAGTTCTTAAACTGTTAAAGTTATGATGAATAAAAATTACTTTCAATTTTTCATATTCCACTCCCTGTAACTCTGCAATGAACGATTTCTGCAGAAAAAAAATAGTCTTATTCATTTTTCCAGGGAAATGTTCAGTTTCAATTTGGTCTGAAATAAATATATGAGGAAATAAAAAAAATGAACATTTTTTATTTTGTGCTGTGTATTTCCGTGAGATATATCTATTTCGAAATCTTGAAATATACATGGTAGATCATGTTCAAATGATACTATCCACGCTTTTCCATCAGCCCACATCACATGTAATGGTATACTGAACCTTCACAAATTCCATTAGTACCAACTTCCGTTCTCAATGCTGTTTCACATGAACGTGTGCTTCTATATCAAGTATCGAATTAAAATATATAATTCTGTTTCACGTGCTTTCTTAGAAGAAATTATTTTATATTTCCACGAATGGAATTTATCATGAGTCGAGTGGAATTCGTTTAAATTCGCTTTCGAGAATAATATAATACTAACAAAAAAATGATTCAAGTGATACAATTTTTTTGGATAGGTTGAAAAGTAGAAGTTTCTTTAACGAATAACAAATTTTTCCTTCTCCACAAAAAACTAGGTTCCCAAGCAACTTAATAGCGAAAACAATAATTTCAAATTAGTGTAAAATGTGAACTACTATATTTGAAGGTCAATCCCCACTTTTTTTTTCTTATGTGAATTCAATGATTGAATAAAAGTTCTATAGATATTACTTTAATCCTTAAGGTTTCTATTCGTTTTATAGTCGAGATTCTCACCAAGTTCCTTATAGTCTTGCTTTTCTCCGTGACTGGCGCATTCGTCATTTTGTAACGAGAATACTAAAATTTTATTCAATTCAACGACATGATGAAAATTTTCTAATTATTTTGTTCTTATGAATAAACCCTCGGAGTCTTTTCAACACACCTCAATATTTTGTTATTAAATACTAAAGACGAATAACTCTGTCGCCACATAGCTCTTGTCATAATTTTTGTATAAGTTGTGAAATTAAACTAAAAAATATTCGTGTTCCATACATAATAAGATGAATGATGTGTGCAAATACTTTCCATTTATTATTAGTTTATTTGGATTCCATGGTTGATTATTTGTTGGTGGAAATCAATATACATAGGAAATGTATATACATATTAAAGAAAAAGGTGCCAGCCAATTATTAAATGTGAATGCTATAGTTTTTTATTCTCAATAAAAACAACTTCAACAGAGTTTCGGAAAGGTTTCAAATAGGCCAAGAAGATCTTTTAGGATGTGGGGAACAACAATTCATTAATTCAGTCCTAATTCAGGTCATACCTTTGTGTCAATATCTGATTGTTTTTTTCACGATCTTATAGCTTTCCAAGTATGTGAAAATTCCAAACTGATATATTTTTCTTTTGAAAAATTCTGAATGTTCAAATGATCTCGAATTAACTGTTCATGCTCATAATAATCATTTCATTTCTCGCTTTGGTGGATGTATCAACATGGAGTGTACAATCAGTACTGTTAAATATTTGATTGAGTCTGATATGACGTGTATGTTGAAAGTACTACGAAGGAATTACCATGACTTCCATATTTGCCACTGTATTGGAGTAAGTTAAAAACTTGTATTACGAAGACCTTATTAGGTTGTTTAATTTCGTTACTTTCCATATATTAGCCGTCGTTTCAAGGTGGGCGCGCCTATACTATGCAAAGATCGAAAATTGCTGCGATAAAGGATTTACTACTAAGTTACAAGTACTACACGCAGTTGTGATCGAAAAATTGTATTCCTCTTTGATGTCTTCTCAATAAACTATGCCCATAGATCAATTCATCGTCACCGTAATCGTTTCGTAACTAAGTGACCCGAGAGGCCGTTTCCTTCTATTTCATGTTTCCCTTTTTGTTCTGTTTTTTTTCTTGGTTATTTTTTTTTGTCTTAGAGTATTCAATTTTCTTCATATAATTATTCAATGTAAATCATGTTATTGTGTTTTACTCTATTCGGGGGATTAAGTTGACTTCTCCCCTGAGTAGAATGCATCTATCCAATAAAGGCGTTTATTATTATTATGTATACGTTGTTTGGAGAGGGGATCTCAGAATCCCTTAGAGCTAGAAAAAATGAATGACCCATTTTTGGACTTGATTGTTGAGAGAGGTAATTTGGTGAAAACCGCAACTTAATTAGTTCAGCTGTTTTCAAGCTATAAGAGAAAATTGGGGTTGCTATAAACATGAAACAAAAATATTCTACAGGCACTTTATTCAATAGTATCCATTGGTGTAATCATTTGGTTTTTTATTGTAATTAGTATTGAAGTTCTAATACAAAAATGTGTATTTTTTTAAAATAAAAACCATGAAAATTTCTGTAACAAATAAAAACGATGTTAATACGTATCGAACATTTTCAAATTGATAAATTTTGTTCTTATGATATATATAATATGATCAAAGGAAAAAATCTGACGGTGTTAAATCCGGAGACCTTTTTGGCCACCTAATATTTCAATTAATAAACAAACGAACTAAAAATCCAAGTTTGTATATAACCTATCCGTAATGTCCTTAAAGAATTTAAAGTGTGATTTTGATTTTGTTCTGGATTTGAATTGTGGGAGACTCAAATCACTCCGGAAGTCCAATTTGTGAAAGCAATTGAAAAAAATGCTTTAAATTGATCAATATACTTTGAATTCACTCTAATTCGTCCGATTAAATTTTTTGAACATCAATCAGACGATGTTTTTGTATCTCCTTCCGGGAATTCAGGAAGATAGTGAAGATATGGAAAAGGCATTTCTCCCGAATTCACCGCAGGTCTTCTTGCAGAATCTAGATCAGGTCATCTACATTTGTGTCCATTGTTTCTATTTATGCCTTTAGTATTAATAAGACAAAAATAGTAGTTCTTATGATGATTCGACGGTTCTCTCCAAACTATTGCAACATCAAACTTCAGAACTTCCTGTTTCTAAATGTCTACTATCAGAAAAGTTCAACATTTGTTTTTCATTCGAAATATGAGGCCCAAGTTTTATCTTGATCCACCAAATAAATGCCTAAATAGGTAATATAAGCGTTTTCCACAAAATCAGAAATAGTTTTTTGCCTTTGACGTCATTATGATTTTCTTTCATTTCACGCTCGTTCCACTAAACTTAATGCTTAAATTCGATTAACCAGCCCTGCGTTAGTAGGCAAATATAACTTCCGTGAGAAATTATTCAGAGATTTGAAATTTCCTGCTTGGTTAGTTCCGGAATATCCCAATATTTTGATAACAAATTTCCAAGCGAATATTTATTATTTGATGTTATGAGTGAAGATAGTTGAGGAATAGAGGACATAATGAACATTTAGAGCCGCACATAAACTGCAAAGTTACTAGGACGTCATGATAGTTTCAAATCCATATAGACAGAAATACGTTGAGAGTAATGGGGAAATGAGTATTGGATTCCGATAGATATCGGGTACCTCTCAACGTATCCATATAGAAATAAATATAGATAGAGGGAGTATACGCAATTTTCACATGTCCCCAACATGGTTAGATTACGTTGTCAGATTGTGATATATTTTCAAATCCACAATTTTACTATATCGTTATGAATGTATATTATATTGAATGAAATATATTTATTTGAGTGATTCCCGAGTAAATATGCAAATTTGAATATTTGGAATCCGATTTTTTCCTAATTGTCGAATTTATAATAAGCAGAATATTTATTATTTTCTGTATCTACCTTCTGAAATCTAAGGTTTGGTAACTTTTGCTCTCCTAGTGTCATCAGTTGTTTCACGTCGCACTTGAAGTTTGTTTTCTGAATTTCTGAGATATTTAGGTATTTATTTCAATATATTGTGAGTTAATATGAAACGTTGATTCACTATGGGGCCTAAGAAGTGCGTTCTTTGTGGAGAAACTCGCTAATTGGGTGAAATATTGTATCACTGATATGTTTTCTTTTCCGCGCGCTTCATGTCAAATTTGATAGTTCATGTTGGGGACAAAATATGCTTACTGAAAATGATATATGCTCCCTCTATGTTTATTACTCTGAGAACTTATCCGATTGAAAACTATTTGGGCGTCCCGACTGCTTTGCTGCTCGTATGCACCGGGCTTAATGTAAAAGTTTTCGCATTCTTTAAAGTACATAATATTTTATGTTCCGAGGTCAAAATTGAAATGACTTAACTATTACGTATTCTAACTTATTCTCTTGTTACTATCTGAGCCATAAAAAAGAGGGCTGAACCCGGATGTGCCATTAATTTGAGGAGCAGTTTGGTTGCAGGTGCTTACAATTAATTCACTCATTAAGCAATCTGGTCTTCTATTCAGCTCTTCTTAGACTGAACAAGGGGTACTTACTGATGTGCAGTTCCTGAAACGATTCTGTTTCCTTATTAGCCTTATTATTCTGGATATTTTAAGATTCGTAATGGTTAATAATTAATTTTTGTGTTTCTAATTGCACTCGAAAATAGTAGGAATGATATCTAATTATTTGATATCCAACTTCAGGAGATTCAGACAAGTAATTTTGAAGTTTCGACGCACATATAAACTTTAAACTGCCTACCTACCTACTCGATAACGGTTTCGACATTTTTTTTTATAAAACCAGGCAAGCCAGGGGTATCCACTACTTTTTTACTAGGTTCTTCAGTGCAGATTAAATTTGATTCTTTGCGGAAATCGCTTGTCCATTCCTTCAATTTTTGTAAGAAACCTTCGTGTGGTAGTTTAGAATAAATTCACTGATTTATTTTCACAAAAGAATCTATAGTTTTTCTTTCATTTCACTTTGAAAATTGAATCATATCTCAATTATTTCAATGATGAATTTAACAATTTTTTGGAATTTTTCATTTTGTTGATAAAACACATGCACTTCATTTAAAGTTTTTCAAAAAAAAATATATATACGTCCTCGTGTACTCCAGGTTGAAAATTCAGATATCTATAAATAATATTACTAAATAAGAAAGCGATAAATGACAATTGGCTTAAAGTTGTGTTTTGTAATTCCAAGATATTAAAGAAAATTTGAAATATATCATTGAAATAGTTGAGATACGATTGAAAAACCTTTAAATTTTCAAAGGAATGAAAAACAAAAATTAAAAATTCTTTTGTGAGAAAAAATCGGTAAGTTTATCTTGACTTCCATACGAAGTGTTCTTTCAAAAATTGAAACAATCGATCAAGCGTTTCCTGCACAGAATCAAAATGAAACTGCACTGAAAAAGGTTTAATTCAATGAATTAGTACAATATTCATATGGAAAGCTCATTCTAACACTCGTTCATTCAAAAACTCGCCACTTTGTGGGTAGGTAATTTGTAATTTTGAACTCATGGAAAAATATCCACCCCTTCTGGACTTGCATTATAGATGACTATTTATCCACAAGAAAGTGATCACAATGCTTCGCACTAATTTCGGAAGACCCGGAAGCAATTTCTTTGCACCTTAACATTTCAAATGTTCTCAAACTCTTTGACTTCAATGAATCAGATGTGCTCTTTGGAATTCCGTAGAAATTGAATGTTACCAGTTTTCTTCTCTGGTGGACAAATCCGGTAACTACGGTAACTCTGCCTCTGATTAAACCTAATTTTACACAATGATACAAGAGAACTGTCTGACTAATTCATTTGAATCACAAATTAGCATCAGTAGGTAACCTCACTCCCAACTACTTCGTCTGAGCACCTTGTAAAGACATTGTCATTGTTCCTGGTAATGTTGGAATCTGTTGAATTCATTCAACGTTAGACTGAAATAATCTTCGTAGAATCGTACTGTTGAATTAGTTGAAACAGATTTGACTCATTCGTATATAATCTTGTTTTCGGAAACGTTCGTGGTGTGTTCTTGTAGTCTTTGTAGAACCAAAAGACAATTATGTTCTATCGAGTTAAATAATTAATTAATTATTCAGAATCATTTCGATAGAAATTGAATTCTTTAGTAATCTTTTCTTGGAAATTCATTCATTTCTGTTCGGCATCGCTAGATATAAGATGAAATTCAATTACGAATCAAATCAAACAATGTTCCTCTGGGAAAACGATTTGATTCACTTCTTCTGGAAAATTTTCTGACTTACAAGATATGAATGTATATGTTAAGTTTAGAAGGATTATATTACTAGAAACATATTTTCTCAAGTTTTTCATTTGCGTGACTTCGATAAACTTGAACTTATAAAAACGGAGAAATGATAAAAATTAATTTTTTAAAACTTGCTATTTTATATTGAAACAATATTAAGTTCATTTTACTGATCGAGGAGCTTTTTTCTTTCTGGGTTGCTCGGTTGAAAGCAAACGAAAAGCAAGGATAAATTGTAACGTTAATTATTATACCTATTGATTAGTTCAAATAAACTTTATTTGTTGATGAGATGCAACAAATGTTTTATGCGTGAGTACCCATGTTTTTTCAAAATATATGTGACTCTGCAGTCCGGAATGTCATTTCGACTTTGACGTATAGGACCGGTCATTTATCGTCATGTTAGCGTTTTTCATACGTTAATGCAACTAGATTTTCAGTTATTTCAGCTATTTGAACAGACGAAACTTGGTGAAGAGAATAAGCTAAAATAAATCGCCCAACCACCTATTCATCCGTGTTGTCAGATCTCACATATAATTTGATTATATTAATATTTTGTTCACGCGAAATGATTTCGGAATGACATTTCCCACTCTGCATAAAGCTCTCACGAGAGGATAAATGACTTCCGGCATTCTTTAGGAATTTCTTTTTAACACATAAATAACCCACTATACTGATTTTGCAGACCTGTATATTTATGGAAAAAAATAAGTTTGATATACGTTTCAAGTTTTACATAATAAAGGCCCGAAGCTAAGTAATTAGGTGTTTTTGCTACAAAACAGGCCCTTTCCGAATAAAGATTTTAATGCTTCAGGGTGGTGTTTATAATAGTAGATTGGTTGTTACGTTACTTACGTGTTACCACCATTTTTAACTAGCGAAGTTTATTTTTATTTTCTTCAAAATATGTTAACTATTTTGCTTGATGAAGCTGTTGATGTCGGGAGCATGTATTTTCAACACGATGGGGCTGCACCTCATTTCGAGGACATTGTGACCAATTTCTTGAACGAAAATTATACGAATCGTTGGATGGGAAAGGGTGGACCTCATAACTGGCCTGCAAGGAGCCTTGACTTGATTCCTATCAATATGTATTTGGGGTTTCTTAAAATCATAAGTTTACTCGACACGGATAAACGATAAAATGCAACTTCATTAAAGAATCGAGAACGCTTGCAACAAATTGAAAATAAATTCAATGAATAATAAGAAAATCAATAACTTCTCTAATTAAATGAGCACAGAAATGCATTGAGCAGAATGGAATTTTGAGGAATTTAGGTGAATTTTCATTCGTTTCAAAAGATTTTTTTATATCATTAAGGGTTTTCATTGAGATTTTATGTTTTTCAGAACTCATTTTATTGTTTATTTTCAATTTAGATATTCGATAAATACATTTTATTTTCGATGTTATCGTTTTTATTAGTGATATCACTAATTGAAATTATAAAAGATTTCTTCAAACAAATACCTCTGGATTTCGTTGTGTTTCAATTTTGTGGCCAAAAAAAATCAATGGAATTGGTAAAATTAAAAAATACAGAATGAAATTTGATTTTTTCTTTACATTCTGGTTACTTTATTGTCTGAATATTCAGATTTGACTAGATTTATTGATTATTGAAATCGCATGCAGTAGTTAAAATGATATTTTGCTCCCTTTAGTTTTGTCTCCTTGTTTCGAATATCCAATCAAATTCAAGAAATTTTGATATAGAGAGTGTTTTTTTTTTGGTTGAATCTTATTTATGAATTATTCCTAGGCCGGGCCTGAAAAAAAATTCAGTTCCTATGTCTGTATGAAGTAGTTGTTACAGAGAATAAACGTACCAAATATCATGAAAATATATAGGGTGGTTCGAAAGTTATGGGTAATTGAAGAAATTGACAAAATCAATAAAACACTCTGTATCTTTATTCTAAAAAGAGATAAACCCTTCAAATATTGATCATTCTGACTCGCCTCAGTGTCCTCTATCTATTCTTATCTTCCGCCCATTTACCAAGGAATAACCCTGTATGAAGGTAATAGCTTAGAGTTCACAGCATTTTGTTGAACATATTCTGGAAAACTGAGTTCATGTAACCGATGTTAATTGTCTGATTTCAATATCTCTGTTCACGTGATTCACAAACAACATCGCAATTATATTTACCTCGAGCATTCAGCCAACATTGCGAAATAATTCGTAATTGCTGCGAATACAAGAAAAAATTTGAGGAATTGAGGCGCCACTGTTATTGTTTATTGCAAACATGCCAACCATGTTCGAACCTGGATTCAGCCGTCCCGAGATAGCCTAAATGGATATTAATAATTTAAATGGTAGATATCAACGCTTCTAACGTCAAACTCACGATAAAACATTCCATTGTTAATTGAACACTGTATTTCTGGCTTTTAATCGTAGTCTTTTAATGACATTGATAACCTACGTAAATAAGGAACCCACGGACGCATTCGGACAGAAAACAATGGCTCTGACATAAATACTACATATTTTCATATATCGCGTCATGACAGTCAAGCGCCGTCATTCATAGAAACTACATGAAATGGGACATTTTTATCTGTGTATAGTAGATATCTCCCTATCTTTCTTGAACCTTGAACGGATAGGTTCATCAATAATGCTTTGATTCATTATATTCAATAGTCTTTCTCATAGAAATTAACCCTCCGGAAATTGTCCCAATTGATTAAAACTTCATTCTATTATTCCTAGATCGTTGACGTTTTAGGCCCGGTGCACACATCCGACTTTTATAGTTACGACACCGTTGCTGTGTCGTACTTGCGGCCTGTGGTACAAAGAATCAAATGGGAGCATGCACACTAGCGTACGACACCGCAACGGTGTCGCAACTGCAAATGTCGGATGTGTGCACCGGGGCTTATAGAACGCCTCTTGACAAATTTCTCTCACGTCTTTCTACAGTTGCTTTCGGGGTAAACTTAATTTTCTTCTTATGAGTGCGTTTTGCAAGAATTTTTTTTGTCTGTCTCTCATGGATCTCTGACAGAGATTACCTATAATTTGCTAATTTCTCTATTTGCATTTTCTTTCATCGGTTCCAATCTCAAAGTAATAAACATAGAGAGAGCATCATTTTCAGTAAGCAACATGAACTATCAAATTTGACATAAGGTGCGCCGAAATGAATACCTACATATCAGTGATACGATATTTCACTCAATTCGCGAGTTTCTCCACAAAGAGAGCACTTCTTATGTCCGATAGTGAATCAACGTTTCATATGAACTCAAAATATATTGAAATAAATACCTAAATATATCAGAAATCCTGAAAACAAACTTCAAGCCCGCCAAACAACGTGAAACAACCGATAACACTACCAGAGCAAAAATTGCCAAAACCTTGGATTTCAGCAGGTAGATACAAAAATAATAAATATTCTGCAATTCGACAATTAGGAAAAATATCGGATTCCAAATATTCAAATTTGCATATTTAATCGGGAATGAATCAAATAAATATATTTCATTCAATATAATATACATTCATGATAAAATAGTAAAATTGTGGATTCGAAAATATATCACAATCCGACAACGTAATCTAACCATGTTGGGGACATGTAAAAATTGCGTATACTCCCTCTATCTATGTTTATTACTCTATGGCTCCAATAACCTTGAGTTTTTGTATTATCATTTTCCCGAAAATGGGATTGAAGATAGAGATCCTATTAAATATTGAATTCGTAGTAACCACCCTGTAACAGTCAGAATCTTTATAAACGTCTAAAAAATCGTTTCGACAATGATGTTGTCATTTGCAAAAACTGAAAATTAGTGTAAGTAGTATGTGATCCTTAGGTTTCTGAAGATGAGGACACCGTTTTCGATTCGTTGATAATTCTGTGTAGAGTAGAGTATAGTTACTACAATTTATGATAAATATCCATTGTGAACTCAAAAAACTTCAAAGCGTACTGAATAGCCTCCATTCGGATTTGACATTTTCATACATTTTTTGGTTCATTTGAAATTTGTCGTTCTCAAGGTAATATCTACTTCTCCAGAAGTCTTGCGCTAGAGAATAGTGTTGGCATGAAATAAAAAATACTACTAGTTAATGGACGATAGAAAATCTCAAATTAAATTAACCACTTGATATACTTCACCCATCATTTCCAATGATTTCCTTACACCAAAACAAACCCCAAATATAATTTTTTTTGCATATCCCTTGAGGGAATTACTACCCCGTTCAAGCGGATGTTCTTATACCGTGTTTTATATGGGATATCCTTCAATATATACAAAAACAGTGGTTTATCATCAGCATAGGAATTATTTATTGAACATAAAAATACACAATAGCCAGATACTCGATGTGCATCAATTTTTTTATCATGATTGCTTGATACAATCAAAAAAATAAACTTAATAGCTATTTAATAGTCAATAATACTTAAGTATCACTTATAGTCGGAAGACACGAGCAGGCAGCATAACAACGACCCCCTTAAATGATGTAGGTAACTAACTGATACATGCTTTTGCTTTATCTATAATAATTGTACTCGAGAAGTATTCGATGAATACAGATATAGGAAGATATAGGAATTGTATTCAATAATAGTTAATTCGGTTAGGCTGAATGTCGATAGGCTATGGCTGGCGACCAATGTTTAACATTGTTTTTCTTTTTTCAGATTCATTGGATAATCTTTTTGCATCTATCTGAATTGTAAGTATTGAAATATATTTTTTAGCAACTAGTTTAGTTTATTATACTTAAACGCTGATTGAAAAATGTTTCCAAATATTTTCTTTCATTTTTTCCCCAGAAAATACTTAATTCATTTTTTGCTTATATTTTGTCAAAAATATTGCATTTCGCTTCATGAAAGTCTCGAAGAATTTCATCTGATTTAGAAAAAGTAATTCCTTCTAAAAAATGTACAACTCCAAATTCAACAAAAATACATACGTTTATTTTCATTTTATTTGGAAAAGTATATTTTTTGTGGATAATTAGGCAATAATACCTACGATGATGTTATCTTTTCATCCCTCAATTGAATAATATTCGAGTTCTATACTTATTAGATAGATACTTATCAGATAGAAATCTTTTGAGAATGTTTTCGAGATGAACTACATTCTACCAATGTCTCCTTAAAAATCATATATCAAATCCCTCGATAACCGACAGCAATTTTGTGATTTCGATATTTATATGGGCTAAGCCAAACCATAACAATGTTTAGAAACACACTGAATTGCAGTACAAATATAGATTTTCTTTATATTCTCGATTTCATTATTACAACTTCCAATAGAGTTGATTTTTTTGTGAACGCTAGTTGGTTTTCAAAATTTATGGAATATTGATATTATAAGAAGAAATGATTGAGTTGGCTTTGTATGGATAAAGTTTCAATGAAATTCTAGGGATTTTCGCGCGCTTGTTAGTATTTCAGTCGGAACTATAAATCAAGGTATACTGTCTTTACCGGTATAGTATCATTTACCAGTCTCTATAAGAAGTAGAAATATGTACTACTTCAAAAAATTAGTTAAGAATCTGTTACTGAATAAATGTTACTACTCTGTAAGAGAATATTTAGAGGACAATGACTTAAAACTATACGAGTAACAGTCAATTGCAAATATTGTTTAGTTTGATCTTTTTGAATTCTCTTTTGCTTTATTATGACCTGTCCTATACTTGTTTGTCTTAAAGGATCAATGTTATTATTATTATTATTATTATATCTTTATATTGCGACATAACCATAATATAACCTGTGATAATTTTCAATGATTGCTTTTATATAATATTAAAATTGGAAACGACTGATAATATTAACAAAAGAGTTCTTCGAATTCATTGGACACAAGTATCCATTTTTTCAGTTTTCACTTGTCACACGAACACGATATTATGGTTATATACTCAGAACACAAATCTATTATAGGTTGTATGGATAGAGTTCTACAAGCTAAATTGTAGGTACAAATGAAAATGACAGATTCCTCGAAATATCATAAAAAGTCCTATAAACATGGAACCGCAAATGCGAGATAAAGTTTGATTTTTTTTACACGTTTTTGTCTGATAGCCCTTCATATAAGATATTCACTCAAATTTGGCATAGATAATTCAATTTGAAGTTTTCATCATGTGCTATGCTAATCTTGAATGCAAATCTACAGGGTGATATTTTTTCTGGAATAGTGCTCGCTTCTTTCCTCCTGATGATTTATAAAAATGTAAAAAGAATATTTTTCCAGAAGGTACTACACTTATTGATTTCTTCTAATTTTGTCGTATCTTCTACCGATTTCGAGAAAACAGTTTCGAATCCAAATTATTATAAAGATCCAATAGGTAATCTTTGACGAAAAAATTAATTGTAAGTTTTGGTACTTATTTACCTCATCGTTTGCAAAGATCAATAAGGATTCAGCAAGCTTGTATAATCACCACAAAAAATAGAACTACAAGAACATCTTGTATCTCGAAAACAAAGCGTTTGCGCTTTTTCTTCAAAATTATTCAAGCAATCTGTCATTTTCCTTTGTACCTCCAATTTTGGAACACCCTGTATTTCAAGCGGCAAATAATGTGTCTATTTTGTGTGATCATTTTTAACTGGTAGTAGGAAATTTAAAGCGCGGTGCAACAGAAATCAAACTCGAGTTAAAAATCACAATATTCGGTGCACACGGCTGTAAGTGTTGCAATATTGCAGAAAAATACCACGAGCTTTTTCGTCGCAGTATGCGTCGGGCTTAACCGGCGCGTCGTATCAAAGTCATGAATGGGAAAGAGTCATATGTGGCTGGATTCGCAGCTCGCAAACAAGGCCTTTCTGAATACGAGTTTAATTGTACTGAAGATAAAAATATCCGAAAAGGGGAAGCATGTGGGATATCCTCCTTGAATGAAGCGGCTCGACCTCGTACACCAGTTCCCATTATTACATTTTATGACTTCCGCTGATTCAATAGAGGTTGCATAATTCGATATCATGTGAAAGTCCGAAAATTAGTACGGAAATTTGGGCTCTTCTTATTGTTATGATTATCATTTCCTTTTAAATCTATTGTTAACCTATTTTGATGGGGGTTAAGTCTAACTTACCCTTATAATTTTAACAGCGTTAAATTCTGCAGGATTGGGAGATTCCTGCTGCTTAAAATTTTCACACAGATTCTGAAAATCACTGAGGCCTGGTCAGAAGCTTTTACGCACTCGTTAATTAATAGTTTAAATTTCACTAATTGAAGATCACGATTTGTTATACCGGGTGATTCTTTTAAATTGATTCGAAAAGGAAACATGTTACGAACAAATATTTCGAATGAAAGTTTAATGGTTTTGAGAATACACCTGCCAGAACCTCTTCCATTTAATTCCCCCTTGTGGGGGTACGGTGGTCTAAAGATGAATATTGACTAACTTATTCATTCGATGTGCTATATTCACAATTTCAGTTAAATAATAATTTTTCAGATATTGAATGAAAGTTCAACATCCTTTTAAAAATAAAAGTATTATTTTCAGTCTCCTGGTGAAATATTCCTATCGTTATTTTGCAACTGACCACAAAGTTTTGATTCGATTGAATTGGTTTTGAGTTATTGTTGGAACAACATTTCAAATTTTTGTAGTTTAGAAAGTATTGGGCGGATTAGATTCATTAGGCTCAAAATTTCAATTTTCTAGATATTTCCTCCCGGAAGTTATGGTGTCTGGGAGAATTGATTTGGGCCATGAATTAATCAGTGAGTCCAACCTAATCGTTCAAAATCATTTTCCTACTAGCTTTTCGAAAGTATTACTTTCCACACGTATTGACGTTTGGAAAGTAGTACTTTTCCAAATTCGTGCGGAAAAAAGCCCTGCTATTCACTTTCCGCACGCATATGCTTGCGGAAAGTGAATAGCAAGGGATTTTTCTGCACGCAAATATGTCTCTATGCGCCAATCATGAAATTCAAACGTTTCTCTATGCGGCTGAGCGCACAAAATAGTAATTTACGTAACAAGTCCGGAAAATAGGGTTTTTTTGGACGAATAGACAAAAGTCTGTGAGTCCAAAAAAACCATTTTCGGGCGTGTTGCGTACAATATTTTTTCGGCAACCATGTAAAATAACACTATCGCTGCTGCTTTCCATATTTTATTGCGATTGCGATAAAAAAACATGCAAATTTTTGACAACTAATTTCATATGAACTGTCAGCCGTTATCTCGGTTGCTATGGATTCTATGATTCTTTTCCGGCTTAGTCCGGGAAGTACGTACTTTCCGGACTAGGCCGGGAAATGCTACTTTCTCAGAGAAAAAGCGTCCGGAAAGTGAGCACTTCCCGGACGGTTGCCGAAAAATATAATTTCTTATAACGTCTGTCGGTGTCAAGAGAAAAACTCTCCTTGAAAGAGTTTCGTTTACGCTAGTAGGAAAAATAATGTTGCTAACTCATGTGGAAAGTGCCTTTTCCGCACTCGACAGCTTGACCGAACTCCGCTTCGCGTCGTTCGTTCAACTGCAGTCTCTTGCGGAAAAGTATCACTTTCCACACTTGTTAGGAAAATAACTATTTCGTTTCATAATTTAAAAATTGCAGACAATATGTCAGAATTATGAGACTATATTGGAACGTGCAAAATAGTATTATCATAGTATAAGGAATTCCTTATACTATGGTATTATCTACACCCTGATTTGGGTTTCATTTCAAGTGTATGAATTGCTAGGCTAAGGAGGCAGCTCATCTTCAGATGCCTCTATTCGGCTAGTCCAAGATTTTAGTTATTTTAGTTTTGTGTTGAATTGCATCGGAATGGATAGTATTTCTATGTGAATATTTGTGCTATTAGTATTTGCCATTGATCTCATGGGAAATTCTGTAGGATGAAGCCAGATCAAACAACACTACAATTTTTATTTAATTTTGCAAATCTTTACTGTACAAAACCAAAAAACGAAATGAATTTTATTCCGCAAGGTTTGAATTTGGGGTACTTAGTAGATTCGAATTCTAAATATAATTTTCTAAACAGGTATTTGGGGTATTAGTTTTTTATGTTACAAAAATATCACACTGCGTGGTTTGTTGCAGAATTATTATAATAAAATGTTCAAAAATCTATTTATCGAAAATTGTTAGAACTCTGTGATGGAAATTTTATAAACACTAATGCATAACTTTCTTCGTTTTCCTTTCATTATATTTTAGTTTATATTTTTTAATGTTTAGAATCCAATGATCCTCTTGCGGAAAAGTATCACTTTCCACATTTGTTAGGAAAATAACTATCTCCTACAACTGCTATGAAAAGTAGCGTATTCTTTATAGCTTACTTAATTTCAAAACTATGTATGGCTCATTCTGTGAGAATAGTATATTGTGCATCAAGTGGGAAAGGTCCAACTTTTCTCACGAGTGTGGAAGTTTGTGGCACGCGCCTGAAAGGTGAGTGTCACTTTAAAGATCTTCGGGCTGTAAAAAGTTGAGGCGTGTTAGAAAAATATTTTCTTTGAATAACTCCCGAAAAAAAATTATTCAAATAAAAAATCTAGCTATACTCAGTATGTCCCTTGACGCTAACCAAGTATGTTTGCCTTTTGAATGCTGGTAAACCGCCTTCTATACATAACCATGCACTGATGCTGCGAGGTCACAGCTTTATAGGGAGGCGATAAAAATATGAGGAGAGCAATCGTTAAAATTCCAATGGAACATACATCATTTTATGGATCGAAGTTTGGGTGTTCCACTACGGAACTGTCTGGGCACGTATTGCTCCGCTGATTATTACTTGTTTACGAGTTATTCAGGTCGTCGACCTAATTATGTAACCATATACCCATATATTTGATTCGAATTGGGACATACGTACGGGTTTCGTCATATGCGGTATCTTCCATTGTTGGCGTGTTTGTGCACCGAGACAACTCAGTGACATTGGAACTGTGACACCCACAAACAGTTATTTATTCAACTTAACTTTTTGCCAATGTGGTTATCTTAGGGTGCGTTTTCATTTACATCGAAATATATAATCGATTAATGGTAAATCTATCGGTGTTTTTATTTTTAGCAAGAGAATGAATGTTCTTACCTAATTATATTATGTACTTAGTTTTGTGGGTAACACAATAATTATAATTATTTTCTTCATTAATTCAATCAATAATGATGAGTGTGTATTTTCAATGAGTTTGATGACATCACGTCAATAGAACTAGCTATTATACAGGGTGTTTCCAAATTAGACGGTAGCCTTGAAGGAGGTGTTAATATCACTCATTTACTGTCGATTGAGCCATATTGATTTATAACCGAAAATCAACAGTTTCCGAGATATTTGAGTTCTTGTGTTTAAAAAAAATTTCACCTTACTTCATTTCTCGTTAATTTTTTTTACATTGACCAAGTTTGATTTAAATTCTGGATAATTTTCATCAAAGAAGGATATGATAAGCGTGAAAAAAAAACAAAACTATGCTGTATTAGATGTTCAATAAGAATAAGTATGATTTCACAATTTATGTATGACAAAATGATTTTATCTATTTCAGTATCGTAATGAGTTCATTACAGTTCTAAAAACAGTGCTGTAATGAACTCATTACAGCATTGTTTTCAGTTATTTTTCCGTTTTGTGGTCTACCCAGTCTTAATCCTATCAAAATTCAATACACGTAAATTGTCAATGTAATATAATTTGGATTGAGTGAAATGATTTGCGACTTATCTGCAAAGTACGATTTAAATTCCGTAATCTGTCAATTTTTGTAACAGTCACATCAACTGCCAAGCTACAATAGAAATGTCACTAGGATGTTCAATCAGAATTTTTCATTGAATTTCGACAATATTCCATAGAACTTGACTGAAATAGAGAAAATAGTGAAGTTTTGTTGAACATCATCTACATAAGGAGCAGCTGTCATTATTCGAATAAGCTGAAGTCATGATTCGATACCATAGCAATTGCCCCTCATAATTCGAACCAAATTGACCCTAAACTTATTTTATGTAGGGACTATAAATCACCGTTATGAGACGTAGAATGTGCCTCTTTGATAGATTGGTTATTTTTAAGATGATAATAAATACAAGCTATTATAATATCTTCTGAAAGTGGAAATTAGACTAGCCCATATTTAATATCAAATAAATGGATTTCCACCAAGTTACAACAAATTCAATCAAATATTTTTGAGATTGCTTTTTCTCACAGCACCTTCTCTACACAAGATATTTAACTCATATTTGGCATAGATATTCCAATTTAAAGTTTTCATCATATGCAAATTTTCAATCCAAATCCACAGGGTGATATTTTTTCTAGAACAGTGCTCGCTCCTTTTCCTCAGAACTTTGGTCTAGTGCTACACTTTTTGGTTTCTTGTTGTTTTGTCGTATATGCTACCGATTTCGAGAAAAAAAAAGAAACAACTCTCTCTGAGTAATCCTCAGGAAAATCCTAATTATTATAAAGATCCAGTTAGTAAACTGTGATAAATTAATTAACTATAAGTTTTGGTAATCATTTACCCAATCTGTAATCCGAATTATTATAAAGATCCAGTTAGTAAACTATGATGAATTAATTCATTATAAGTTTTGGTAATCATTCACCCAATCTGTAACGAAAATTAATGAAGATTCGATAAACTGGTATAATTATCACAAAAAACTGATTTTGCGGAAATAATTAATTATTCTGTATAATTCACAGTAATTTTCATAGATAAGGTCAAATAAGTTGATAGAAATAAGGAATATCATTTTTAACTATTGAGGAATTCAAAATTCCGAGTGTTTTCAATTGGTTTTTTATCTGTATTTATATTCCCTAGATTCTTGGACTGATGAAGTTAATTTGTTTGGGTCCAGCTTGTTTCAAGTTGATTTACTCCAAATATAGAATCCTTCTGACCTTCTTACCAATGCAAGTTATGAAAATTAACTGATCCCAAAAATTTATCGTAATAACTATTTCAGTCATGTCCAACTCCTCATCTTTTTCTTTCATTCTGGTCGGTGTTTCGGCAAGGTTAATAATCAAAAGATCCGAAAAGGCTCGTTAAAGTCATTAGTCGAATATGTAAAGAGCACTCTTCCTTATTATAATTCTACGTTCCACTGAACTCCACCAGTTTTTATGTTAAGGTCCCAAAATTTTAATGTGTGAACGATTTCAATCTACAGGTAAAATTTCATTGAAACGTATATTTGTTTCCTTCAGTTATGAATATATGAGAAATTTACCGTTGGAAAGTTCCTTTTGAATTCACCTTTGTGTAAATTGTGTTTTTTTTTCTCGATTTAACTCAAAAGTAGATTCATGTTGTTATTCTGTGTACAATTGAAGTTTTAAACTTGAATAACGGACAAATATCAGGTACAGCTGTTCCAAAAATAGCCTTACAGGTTTTTTATAGATGACACTTCTGAAGGGGAACTCCTATTTCTATATTAAATAGACGAAAACTGATGTGGGTATCTGAAGGCCAATTTTCATGAGAAAATCATTGGCGGAAACCGTTACTCCATAGCTATCACCGTTACTTAGTTACCAGGTGTTTTTCGAAGATGTCCATTTTCGAAAAATTGCTGTAACTTTTTCTGTGTTGAAAATTTTTTATTTCAGTAAGGACATTCTTTTATCATATTTTTACTTAGAATTCAATGACTTTATTCGAATTAAACGCCAATGAGTTTCTAATGAAAATTGGTCCCCAGACACCGCAGCAGTTTTTGTATGGAGATAGGTATTCCCCTTCAAAAGTGACCAATTCGGCTACCTTGCACATTGATAATCTTAATTAATTGGTTCTCATAAAAATTATTATTATGCACTTTTGTGACTGCAATTTCTCATTTAATTGAACAAATTATTACTTTCCCGAATCAATATGAAAATAGATATTTATGAGTGATTCCAAGGGAAGTAATTTTCGCACTCTATATATGGCAAAATAAGGACTGTTCAGTTTTTTGTAAACACAATCAATGTGGATAGGTACCCCATTTCAAATTGTTATAAGGGTGAAATCCAAGAAATTTAGTACCATGCCTAGATAGAATAGCACTCTCCAAATTGCGAATCACCTACGATCACAATATAGCCAATTTTAAAGTAGATTCATTAGGTTTTATAGATATTAATCATCAAGTTATTTTTATAACACCAGTTAATAAAACTTTGTGATAGTAGCTTACAGAGCTCCTGAAGTTCTTCGAATGTCGAAACCACTACCAAATCATAATTAACAAACAGCTCAACAAAAACTTTCTTATCGAAGACGAAAAGCGTGTACTCGCGAGAAAATTCAGAAACCTTGCTCTTAAATTTACAGTGAGCTCATTGATGATAAGCAAAAATAGAAGAGGCCCAAGAACGGATCCTTGTGGCATTTCCTATAGACCGATCATACAAAGTATCGGCCTGTTGAAAGTCTGTACTGTTTGACCTCGTTAAGTCTTCACATTCAATAACGTAGACCGTGAAAATTGCGAAGAAGATTGAAATTTGACTCTAGAAATAACGGGTTCAAAATATTGTTTTCATTAATAATTTCAATATTTAAGATAAACATCCGTCAAATAAAAACCGAAACAATCAAATATTGAAGACATTACCTGAATGTTTTCAATTGATTGTGATTCAAAATAATAAACCGATTGGAATTTTTACGTGAGAGAAAGCTGTCATGCAATCGACCTTTTGTTGGAGTTAGAAGCTGAAGTAGCCACACTTTCGTTTACAGGATTTTCAGCCTGCGTTTGACGCACGTATCGACAACGAAGTTATCATCATCAGACAACATCAGAATTCCGTTTACAAGTTGTGTGGTTACTTTAGTTTCCAAGTTTCGTACCGAGCCCAAAAAGAACTCAATTACTTCATACTTTTTTTATGGAGAACTTGAAATTAATCTCAATATTTCTGTTAATTATTGAAAACGATCATCAATTGATCAAAAAAAGTGTGATCAATAATTGTTAACACATTTCATTCGGCAATTACCGAATCCTGCTAAATTGCCTGAACCGAAAATCAAATACCTCAAATTCTTTAGTGAGAGGTTGTGACGAAACGTACGGTACGCACGAAATTGGCATTCTTTCATAAAGTCTCAGATGGAATTTCACAGAATAAACATGGAAGGAGATTGCTGCGTATTAAACATATTATGACATACGGTTGAATGTCCTTCCACTTCTCCTCTGTTCTTACCAACCCATTTTATTGCTTCGATACACGTGTGCGAGTGCGTAAATGCGACGTCGCAAGATTGTGAGGAATTTCTTTGAAAAATTCCTTGGATTCGTCATCGGAACGGCAATAATTTCTGACTCATTCCATGTGTATCATTCATTATTCAGTATAGAATAGCTGCAAAGAGGATTTGTTTCGCATGATGGAAAACTGTAAATAATGAGACTAGTTGGTGTTGGAGTAAATGATGAAATTCACCATTTAATTACGAGGATAATCATTCCATGGACGTCGAGATAACTTCAGTGAATTACAACAAGCATCAGAGCCTTATATTCAGATGAATTCCTCTGACATGAAGTGTCAGATGGAAATCTGCATATGTTGATATAATTATTATAAATAGGATATTATTCACCATTTTCAACCACATTTGTCGTTTAATATATGTTTTAATATAAATAACAATTTTTTTTCTATGCATAGTATTTCCGTTCTATTATTGCTAATGAAATTGAAGTATATTTTGATTCATCATTAATAAAAATGAAATTACAGATGATTGTGATATCTAAACAGATTATTACGCGTCTGTCGAGTCTTCAGTAGTACTGTACTGGTAACTTTATTCTCATAAGGTAATCCTAACATGTTTCGAAATATCCACTCACTCTTAAATTGGATTTAAAGAGTTTGCGAGTACTTCACAGGACCTCCGCATCGTTTCCTATGTCGCTCACATCAAATTTCGCTGTCGTTACCATGGGAATATGATTATTTCATTATATAGCGCTTTCTAAGGAAAAAATGAAATATACTTGAACAACGGTCACAGCTACGATTTCTGAAAATACTAACGTTTACTGATTAGATTTTGTTTGAGACAATTCAGGTAACTCGAACTCGGAATTGACCAAACTTGTTTTTCTCCTGTAAGTAACGCTATAGCATGAAATGTCTTTCAAGGAAACAAGAATGAAATTATTAAACGATGCAGAAATCAATTGAACTTCACCAGTCAGATTTTGAATTTTATCGAGAGCGAGTTGTTTCACTAGTATTGTTAGGCATTTATCGTTATTTGATTCAAATCTGAATGAAACATTATCAGCAATTAAAAAATATTTTCTCTATTTCAGTATCGTAATGTGTTCTAAAAGTTCTAAAAACAGTACTGTAATAAACTCTTTACAGCATCGTTTTCAGTTATATTTTTCGTTTTGTAGTTGTCTATATTGACTTCCAATCCTATAAAATTTCAACAAACGTCAATAATTGTCAATATAATTTAAATTGGATATAGTGAAATGATTTGCAATTTCTCCTAATTCTGGTGGTGTTAAATCGATTTCATCAGACATAATTCACGAATTCAATGCGCAATTGTAAGTTATTTCAAAATTCGAAACATACGATTCATATTCAAATTCCGTAATCTGTCAATTTTCGTAACAGTCACACCAACTGCCAAGATACAATACAGAAGTCACTAGGATTTATAATCTGAATTTTTCATTGAATTTCGACAATATTTCACAAAACTCAACTGAAATAGAGAAAATATCGTCTAATACTCGTTGCAGAAGGCAATTCCAACACTCATGAGTTCGAAAACTCGCACCTTCGTCGCTCATTTTCGAATTTCAAATTCGTGTTGGAATACGAGCCCATTCTGCAACTTGTTTTAGAATATACTATTACAACTTAGTATTTGATAAAGACAAACAAATATTTTTCGTGAACAAATACAAAGAAATGGTATTACGAAAGAACTGAAAATTTTTACTGGATCTGTTTCATGGTTATCCAAACCATTATTTGGGTCGAATTGAAAAACTCCGATGAATAAGAAACAAACAATACCCAAAGAACATAAAAAGTAATGGAATGTTGATAGAACAATTAAGCGCAAAACCGCATTCCGCGGTCTCTCATCAAAGTGTAAGTAGAATAAGAATGCAATACGATCTGTCATAATCTGAATATTTATCCCACCAGAAACCGTTTAGGAATAGGAAAGTTTGATAAATTGCATCGGGTCGTCGGCTCTTTTGAATAAAAAAGCGACAAAAAAAGAACTGTTTTCTGGCTCAGGAATTTCGTATACTTTCTCCCGTTCCTATCGAGGCATGAAAAACATATTAAGATCTATATGATTTTTAGATAAGTGCACTCGACCCGAAATAACAGTTTCTTCCGAGGCGAATTCCTTAGCCGAAAATCCGGCAACGCCGCAGGTGCGTTTTCATTCATACAAATGTAGAGGTTCATTCATGAGACCGTCAACAGTTGCTCTACGCGCTAATAGAAAGCGGGATATCTTTGCTTTCCCTCGCACTCGTGTATTGTTTCATTGCGATTATGCATATTGTAAACCACAAAAAAAAATTAAGAATGTCATAGCATATGAAATGAGCTTCCATATTAAGAGCGTTAATATTGAAATATGAGAATTTCAGCTGGTACTAATTTTCTTAAGATTAAACGGGTCACTCACGAACCCCTTTTTTGGGAATTTTGGTTAAATAGCATGGATGAATGCTCAGAAAAAAGTCACCGTGTACTTCTTGTACTCACCCGAGTTCCCAGTATGGTGATTAATAACATTGAAAACATTTGTTTTCAATGTTATTAATCACATTTACAGCACTAGCAACAACTTTTTTGTGCCAGTAAAAAGAGCCTCATGATAGATAAGATATCTTTAATTTTATTTTCGAAAAGTTATATTTGTTGTAAAAAGGGGACTTCTTAACAACATGTTATAATCTAACCAGGTTTATCTTGGGTTCATTCCTAGTAGAAAATTTCAAATTTCTCAAAGATCTGAAGTTTTGAATTACCTGAAGAAACTCAAGTTCCAAGAAGGTATTAAATTTTTTCTGAATAATTTTATATAATCCCGGAAATTTTGTCGAACATATTTAACATGTTGTCTATATTGTAAGATATTTTTGCTTTAATGAATTCTTCAAAAAATGATTGATTTTTTGAGCAAAACGGCTCTCCTGAATATTTGGCGGTTTCCCTTTAAAAAATTAAATTCAATTTTTGTTTGTTGTTATATCGGATTTTATCAAGAATCAAAAGCTAATTGAGTAGTTAAAAGTAAATTTTATAAAAATTACGTAATAAAGCAAAAAAAAGACCTTTTGATGCAGAAAAAATACGTATGACGCAAAAATATCTCAGGTCAAAGTTATCTCAAATATTTTTTCCATAAAGCTTCATCATTTGGCAATTCAAATGTTTCGAAAAATAATATACATATGAATAAATTATTATTAGAAATTTCCTTAGGAATTTAAAAAGAAATTTATTGTAAGTTTGAGAACTAAACTCATCCAGAAATCATATTTGATAAAAAATTCTCAAATACTTGACAATGTATTGGTAAGGTAATACATGTATTGAATACAAAATTCAAACGGGAAACGATCTTACATCTGGGGAGGAGAATTCATACAAGTATAAAACCTGTTCAAATAGAAATTCACTAGGGGACACTGTGTACGTGTACCATTCGGTAAATTCGGTTGACCTAATTATTGAAGCGAAGGGACATTTTAAAATGGTCACATCGGCATGCAGAGATGACCTGAAGAGTGGAGGGTAGGAAGTCAAATATGTTTCCGATTTTTCAGCGAATAGAATATTCGAATTTATTTTCAACGGTGAAAATTTTCAAAATTCAAAATTTTCAATCAATATAAATTCATATAAATAAATAAATACTATTGATTCAAAAAACTGTCAAAAATGATATATTGGTGATAGAACTACATAGTTTTATATTTGATGAAATGAGAAAGAAGTCATAAAATTTATGAATTTTAAATTTGTTAGTACTACATTTTTTGAGCTTTTTCTGAATACAAATACATATCATAAATTCGTTCTTGATGGAAATAGGTCTTAGAAGTTGATTTGGAAACAGCCAATTTCGAATCTGGTTAAAGTTAAGACCTGTAAAGCTCAGAATTAGTACTGAACAATATTTTCGTAAATTGATTCTATGTCGAGTTTGAGAAAAATAATTCAAACTCGGGCATATATACCTTTCCACACTAGATAGAAATATTTATCGTGTATATATAGGAGTATTAGAAGTCTATACGTTGAGAACTGGTATCCTTATTAATTTAAACACTGATTAGAGAAACAAGTCCACCTTTTCCTCTTTGATTTGTTATAAATAGCTAAAAACTAAAATGTATTTGATAGATCATTCAGGAATGTTCAATTATCACATTCTCATTATAGACATTCTTCCACTCCTTGATATATCTCATCTCTAAGAACTGATCCACACCCACATTATTAGCATTCTCAAAGCAGAGGTTTATACATTTGGTTCTACGTTCGTCATTCAAATATAATCAGTTCTATGAATTTTGGCTGCTTCTATACGCTACTAGATTCTGTATCAAAACTGTGCAAAACTGAATCAATGATTTTTCCTGCCCCTTTAAATACCTCAATTTATTATCACAATTTTAAGATGAATATGCTGAGAAATTCAAGCCTGAAGTAAAGGTCTTACTTTACAAATTATAGGTTTGTTTAAATTTATCCATCGAATTTTAGAGCTAGGTACAAAATTGAATCTGAAAGTGTTTTTCGAAGAATATCCCCCTATCGATATACGACTATGACGTATACTGAAATTTTTTTTTTCTAATAAAATATTTATTATCAAAAATATTTCCAAAAATTCAAGAGTTGATTATTCAACTGCCATGTGACCGCCAGGATATTATTATTATAAATCAATGGACTGATTATATTTATTTATTTATTCATAATAAATACAAGTGAATAATTTTAACCCATCAACATATTCCATTGGGCGTCAATACATAAAGCGTTATTTGAAAATTTTCTACCTAAGTGAAAATAGTAGAAAATTTTTCGAGAAGATTCAAAGTGATTTGGATTTTCCTAATAAATAAATATTATTCATTTCTAAAAAGTGATACTGATTTCTTGTTCATTCAATTATATTGTGGAATAAACGTTTTTCATCACGACAATGACAATAATCTCAATTTTGTTGAACAAAAATAATTCGTGATATTTATTCGATCTGACTGATCTTATGTTTTTTTACAGATGAAGAACTGAACTGGTGAAAGCATGGATAGTCATTTTGGGCAGAAGATTTTGGCTCCATTTGCCAAGGTGAGAAAAGATACATTTATGGTTTTGGATTTCACCAAACATTTATCGACGTGATCTAATATTTTCTGTTTTAAATTTTAATTATTTTTCTAACCCTCCAAATATTTCGAACGCGTTGAAGGAATATGTTTTTTCATTCCTCTTTCTATACATTTTTGGAATATAGGAATAGAATTCTCATCGCTCTATCTATTTCATTTATTGTTCAACCTCGACAGCAAGTGGGTAGATATCTATTTTAGCTCTTTAAGAGCCCTGCAAAAATTTTATCTTTTTCTCGTAATTAAATGTTTTCTTAGGAAAAAGTGAAGTTATCATTCCCTCAAAACCCAATTAACTATTTTCGTATTGTGGAGAACTCGCAGATGATAAGTATTTCCACGAAATCGCAATCCTCCTAAATTGGAAGATTTTTATCGTAACGCTATCTGAGATATATCTCTTCCGGTAAAAAGATCGCAAACAATAACAATAATTGAATTTTCCTCCCACAAATCGATTTCGAGGAAGTGAATAAGAAATATCAGCTCTGGATACCCAGGAGGGGCCCCTGTCGGCAGTCACATGTGTGTAAAGCTGCTGACGACGACTCCCATGATCCGCGTGATATATTGGGGAAAACCCAGGATAACAAAGATATTCAATTCGATTCGTATCCTTTCACGCAATGCTTTCAGCTTGAAACGTGGAATAATCGCAAAAATCTCACAGTGCCCTCGTATCATGATATCATTGGTAGTCAGCTGTTTAGGATTGCTGGGAGGCCTCCCAAAAATGAACAAAATACCGGAAAATCATTCAAAATCTATCTATGAATGTACTATTGTCAATTGAGATATCTGCTAAAAGAATTAATTCCGTCTATATTCTATGCATCGATTCCATAAACTATTCTAAAAAAATTTCGAAAATTGGATTTTTCGTTGGTATCATACATAGAATAATAAACATAGATAGAGGGAGTATACGCAATTTTTACATGTCCCCAACATGGTAAGATTACGTTGTCGGATTGTGATATATTTTCAAATCCACAATATTATCTTTATGAATGTATATTATATTGAATGAAATATAATTATTTGAGTGATTCCAGATTAAAAATGCAAATTTGAATATTTGGAATCCGATATTTTTCCTAATTGTCGAATTTATAATAAGCAGAATATTTATTATTTTCTGTATCTACCTGCTGAAATCCAAGGTGGCAACTTTTGTTCTCCTTGTGTCATCGGTTGTTTTACGTAATTTGGCCTGCTTGAAGTTTTTTTCTGAATTTCTGATATATTTAGGTATATAGTTCAATATATTTTGAGTTAAAATGAAACGTTAATTCACTATGGGATATAAGTTCGTTCTTTGTGGAGAAACTCGCGAAATGAGTGAAATATCGTATCACTGATATGTTTTCATTTCCGCGTACTTCATGTCAAATTTGATAGTTCATGTTGGGGACAAAATATGCTTACTGAAAATGACATATGCTCCCTCTATCTATGTTTATTACTCTGAGGTTGGTATAAATGAATTAGATGTTTTGGAAAGGACAGTTAACAGATTTGGACGAATAACTGCACATATTTTACGTAGTATACCCATCATACTATTTTTGGTAGCCATTCGTTTTGGAATGTGAAGTATGTTTCGAAAAATGAAGGAATCCATCAGAAAACTTCATATGCAGTCAAGTCCGTAACTCCTCGAAAATAATAAATTGTGGCTAAATGCAAGGTCCAAAAATTGAATATCATGGTTCTATTAAACAACTTTTTTTTTTGTTAAATCAATCTTGCTTTTTATTAAGTATCCGTTAAGTGTTATTTGGAAAAAACTGTTTTCAGTATTCATGATCCTGTGCAACAACAACCATTATTTTGGTTTATTATTTCCAATAATGAACCTTTGGAATCGTTCCAAAAAAAAATCAACACCCATTAAAATTTCAACAGTCAAAGTTTTGAAATGTGTACAATTTAATAAATAAGTAAGAAAAAATCCGTCCAGAGCTTTTCTCAGATACGGTCATAACTATTTATGTACATGAAATTTGAATGAAAAAATCGGGTTTTACGTTGGTCCTCCAAGCTCAATAAAACAAATGTCTTATATATGGCAACACATAAAATGATATTGAATACTTGTATTGCCTCGATGCTTCAGAATATAATATTTTTAGAGCAAATTTCTAGCTTCTATTAATGAACGGAAAACACAAACCAAAAATTACCTAATTACCTAAAGATTCTTGACTTATCATTATAATGAAATAATTATAACTGTAGGTGCACTTAAGTAAAGTAGGAACTACAAAAATTTATAAAGATGAACTCAGAAACAAAATAATATGGTTTTGATTTAATTTTGCGTTGTCGCATTGACGGAGTTTCGAGTCTCCAATGAGAATGTTTTTATTTAATTCCAGGAACTCTTTTATTTCAATGATTTGTATAGTTTTTGAGAAGGGAGAAAATAATAACCACAGTGTGAAATTTGTTGTGTTTTTATGAATATTTCAATTTTGTCTGTTCAAGACAAAATTTACTCTAGACATAGAAAAGGTATTTATAAAATGTAGTATCAAGGTCTGATATACAAAATGAAGTTGATGAAATTTCCAAACAAACTTACGAGATTAATAAAATCGTAAGTACATAAAAAATAGAGTTTCCAAGAATCGGTGATAGGACCGATGTAGTTCAACTTATACATTACCATTACTTATACTCACCAAAAATGAATAGATGCAAGATGTTTGCAGATGCTATTTACTATCACAGTAGAACACGGAAAGCAATAACTAGTCAGTTACAGATAGACTTAGATAAACTGATGGAATACTTCAAGTAATGGAGATTCAAAGTGAATACGACGAAAATAATAATAACAAAGGAATAATAGTAAAGAAAGACAAATCAGGAAACGTCAAATAAGAAAATCAGAAGATAGAATGGAAAAAGGAAGGGAGTAACTCTAGATGAAAGAATGAATTTTAGTAAACAGAAAAAAGGCAAGGTTCTACCCGCTACTCAACCCAAAAAGTAAATTTTCCTGAGAAAACAAGCTGAGGATAATATAAATTATCAGAGAAGAATTGAAAATTGAATTGAAATATAGAGGAAATAATTAACAAACAAAAAAGAAGACAATAGAGACGCTAAAAGAGCACGAGAATAGTGAATTAAGATACTACAAATCCCAATAAGAAAGACAGACAAGAGAAAATACCTCTTTTAAAGAACCAAATATAAGAAAAAAGTGACATGCGGAAGAGAGAAAATCCTCCCAAATAAACAACAGTAGAAAATTGGAAAAATTATAGTAAAGGCGTAGGGAAATAAATTCCAGTCCTCAAACAAAAAGAAGATCTGTGAATAGATCATGTCAATTGGGAGAACAAAGGAAACTAAAAGACATTTATATGGATTCTCAATATTAATAGGAAGTATTAAATGGAAATTTCATTGAAAGTGTTAATTCATGGTAATATCCCAATTTTACAAATATAATAAAAGACAAATTCCAACCGAAATAACTCTGCATGTCGTCATAAGGCAAAAACTATCTTCGCCAACACGAAAGTTTATTTTTGAATAAGAAAATAGTTAATTCACAGAGAGAACACTCAAACAATTAACAAATCTAATCGTGACAACACAGTAATATGTCATTTCCAACGCAACTGCGATCATTGTGAAATACGCGAAAATGTCGCTATGGACACCTCTTGCACTATGGCTATTCAATGCAAACTGCTTAATCGTCTTTAAACAATTCTAATGCCTTGGGCTTTATGGCAGACATTAAAAACATAATAGATATATTATGTTGGAGAGAAAAATTATTGACGCATTCATCAATGTTCTGACCTACTCTATTTATTGTTTATGTGTAAATTAGGTCATTCCATTCTTATCCTCAATCGATTGCTATTTTTGTTTTCTAGTCGAAAATTTCATTGCGAAAGTCATGGGAAGTCGAATGATCTTTGGAGAATTTTTTTATTGGATGACAATTTAAACATGAGCTATTTATATTTTCGTGATCCAGCTTCCATCGAATGTTTTTCCATGCTAATTTGATCATTATTTTTCTTTAAGTTGGTAGAATCCTGTAGTGATCCTGGTAAGTCAACAAGCCACAGAACAGTGAGAATTTTCTAGTTTTTTATTTTATTGCTTGTATAATATACAAATATACAGAGTGTTTCCAAATAAGACGTGAACCTTGGAGGACGTGTTAGTATGACTCATTAACTGTCGTTTGAGCCATATTTAGTGATAACCAAAAATCAACGGTCTACGAGATATTTGAGTTCTTGTTATTCTTGAAAAATTTCTCTCCTTACTTAATTTTTCGTCAAATTTTTCTACATTGACCAAATATGTTTATAATTTTGAATTACTTTCGTGATCAGTGAAGAGTCCGGAATAGACGAAGCAGAGAGAAGATTGAGGGTAAATTTCAGGCGAAAAGTAACAACTGAAGAAATATGAAAGAGGGCACGTGCTTGAATAAAGAATGGTGGAGGTCATTTAAAAATAATTTATCATAACATTTTCTACTGAAATTTTGAGTTTAATTGCTATAAGAAAATATTTGACTCATTACTTTCCTTTCTTTGCTTCTTTCCCCTTTGAAATAAAAATCTGCTGAAACAAAACTAGTGCCTGCATTCTAACGAAATTTTTTTCAGGAATTAAGAAGGAATTCGGCAAGTTTCTGAAATAATTTTGTCACACACCTTTTTTCTTTCTGTGATTTCATAGGCATTTTCTAAACTTTAATCTATGTATTAATAATAATAATAATACATAAATTGTGGTATTCGATAGTTGTAGGCACACTTATATTAGAAATTTAATATTATTTCCTTAATATACAAACTTTCAAATCATACTAATTCTTATTCAACAACTAATATAGCATAGTTTTTTAGTTTTCATACATATCATATCCTTTTCTGAAAAAATTATCTAAAATTTGAATCGAACTTGGTCAACGTAGAAAAAATTGACGAAATGAAGTAAGATGAGAAATTTTTTGAACAACACATCTCAAATATCTCAGAAACTGTTGATTTTCGGTTAGCAATAAATATGGCGAAATCGACAGCAAATGTGTAATACTAACACCTCTTTCAAGGTTCACGTCTAATTTGGAAACACCATGTATAGAGCAAAAAAGGTTTTCTGTCGCGTTGAAGTATTTACATTTGGTAATGTGTACCTATAATTCAAAACAGATAAAAAATAAACAGTCAATATACCATCTAAAACATTTCCCAAAAAATATTGAATGATTTGAAGAAAATTTGCTCCAAAAATCGGTTGTTATACCGCATTGTTCCTCCATGCTCGAAAATAACATCCATAATTCTCGATCGAGAAATTAAATTTATAAAAATAATTTTTGGGAAACATTATGGCATATGATCCTGTAATTGAACATTTGGAACCCATTGAATGAATCCATAGAAATGAATACTGCAAAATCTTATAGTAGAATAATTTCGGAACTCTAAAATTTGGTAATTTTCATCGTTTTCAAATATTTGGATTGAATTGCCAAAACGCTTAACATTGAGTCGATATTTTCAAGAAAAAATTCTAATTTGTTGGTGTGGATTCGGTATCAAAATTATTCCTTAGTTGCTAATTTGTAATGAATTAAAAAATTCTTTTTTTTGAAACATAATGGCATATAATCATGAAATTGCAGTTGGGACCCATTGAATTAAACGATAAAAATGAATACTGCAAAATCTTATAGTAAAATATTTTCAAAGCTTCGAAATTTTTCCTATTCACACCAAATTAATTTATATCATATTCTTATAATGAAATTTCTTTCATTAATTGGTTAATTTTGTGTTTCTTATTTTTTGGAGTGATATGGTTTGTTTTCAGACGAGTTTTTGCATTTTCAGTAATGGCTTTTTTTAATTGCTTTAAAATATTTTGAAAATATTGAAAATTAGAAAAGCACTGACGTAAAGTCAAGAGCTTTTGCCCGTCTATTCAAATTCTTATTTATGTAGTTTTTACGAAATTTCGCTTGAATCTTCGAAACGTTATTTTCACAATAAAATAGTGGATTTCTGATTGATCGTATCTAATATCTGTAATTTTCAAAATTGCATACTAATAAAACATAGTGATAAGTGATACACATTTTAATTTTTCACTTTTATAAAAAAAGCAAGCAGGAATAATACGATTTTTCCCTATCGATATGAACCATCATACATCGGCTTTAATAAAGAAGAACATTCAAATTTGACTATTTCGGATGAAATCGATATTTAAAAATTTTTTTTTCGAATCAAATTCTGTGTCTTCTTTTCCTGAACTCAACACCCCAGAATAATTTCGTCCTTGAATTTTCTTGCATTTTGTCAACCCTCCCAAATAAACGCAATTATTTAGAATAATTCAGACCATTCTAAGAATGATAATTTGTGGATCAAAGAGTAATAAAAATAAATACACAATTGTCGTTTTCGTTTCGAGTTTTTTTCAATTTTTGTATTTATTTTTATATTTATTTATTGTAGTATAATTTATTGAGAATAAAAATTCTCGATGTGGATTTTGGCGTCAAGTTTTGAACATGAATAGTACATATTTATACCACATTTTTGCTCTGGTTATTATTTTTTCGAAAAAAAAAAGAGAAAAAGAAATGTGAAGTTTGCACCTTTTTTTTGTTTCATTTGATGAAATCCGTATTCTAAACCTAGAACGAAAAGGTTATTTTCGATAATCAATCGAGAACGTTTCACTCCTCGTTCGAATACCTACTTCGATCGAAATTCAAGGAATAATACGATTTTTTCCTATCAATATGAACCATCATACATCGGCTTTAATAAAGAAGAACATTCAAATTTGACTATTTCGGATGAAATCGATATTTAAACATTTTTTTTTCAAATCAAATTCTGTGTCTTCTTTTTCTGAACTCAACACCCCAGAATAATTTCGTCCTTGAATTTTCTTGCATTTTGTCAACCCTTCCAAATAAACGCAATTATTTCGAATAATTCAGACCATTCTAAGAATGATACTTTGTGGATCAAAGAATAATAAAAATAAGTACACAATTGTCGTTTTCGTTTCGAGTTTTTTCTAATTTTTGTATTTATTTTTATATTTATTTATTGTAGTATAATTTATTGAGAATAAAAATTCTCAATGTGGATTTTGGCGTCAAGTTTTGAACATGAATAGTACATATTTATACCACATTTTTGGTCTGGTTATTATTTTTTCGAAAAAAAAGAGAAAAAGAAATGTGAAGTTTGCACCTTTTTTTTGTTTCATTTGATAACTCATTCACTATAAAAAAAATTAACAAATTAGATATATATCGAAACAATAACAATTACAACTTTTTAATTGTTAATATTTTCGTACAACATTCGGGCAAACTCTCATTTTTTACAAACCATTTTTCCATAAGCTTTCAATGATTTTTCTGCTAAATTGGCCTTGATCTCTTGCATTTGAGTTACATTGTTTAATGCTTGTGTATAAAAATCTTTGGATACTTTGAGTACAAATTTATTAAGTTTATCGTTTTCTCCTTTCAAAAATAAATGCTCTTCTACTATTTTGTTTCTTTCCTCTTTAACAGCCCCAATATCAGTAGCAATCTTCGCCATATTCTTATTTTTTTTTCTTGTTGTTTCCTGTATTCATCACATTCGAACATGACCCGATTTATATCAACAGTACTCTTCTCTATTTTTTGCTTAGGGTATCATTAGTTGATTTAAATTTTTCAACTTCATCACATAACTGACCAAATTCTTTCTCTTTCATTGCTAAAGTCTTTTTTGATTCCTCAAACTTAAAATCAATTTTCTTAGCAATATCTATCAATAACTGTTTTTTCTGTTCAATTTCCTCTGCGTATTCTAGACCTAGAACGAAAAGGTTATTTTCGATAATCAATCGAGAACGTTTCACTCCTCGTTCGAATACCTACTTCGATCGAAATTCAAGTTAAGCAGGAATAATACGATTTTTCCCTATCAATATGAACCATCATACATCGGCTTTAATAAAGAAGAACATTCAAATTTGACTATTTCGGATGAAATCGATATTTAAAATTTTTTTTTTCAAATCAAATTCTGTGTCTTCTTTTCCTGAACTCAACACCCCAGAATAATTTCGTCCTTGAATTTTCTTGCATTTTGTCAACCCTTCCAAGTAAACGCAATTATTTCGAATAATTCAGACCATTCTAAGAATGATAATTTGTGGATCAAAGAGTAATAAAAATAAATACACAATTGTCGTTTTCGTTGCGAGTTTTTTTTAATGTTTGTATTTATTTTTATATTTATTTATTGTAGTATAATTTATTGAGAATAAAAATTCTCAATGTGGATTTTGGCGTCAAGTTTTGAACATGAATAGTACATATTTATACCACAGTTTTGGTGTGGTTATTATTTTTTCGAAAAAAAAAAAGAGAAAAAGAAATGTGAAGTTTGCACCTTTTTTTTGTTTCATTTGATAACTCATTCACTATAAAAAAAATTAACAAATTAGATATATATCGAAACAATAACAATTACAACTTTTTAATTGTTAATATTTTCGTACAACATTCGGGCAAACTCTCATTTTTTACAAACCATTTTTCCATAAGCTTTCAATGATTTTTCTGCTAAATTGGCCTTGATCTCTTGCATTTGAGTTACATTGTTTAATGCTTGTGTATAAAAATCTTTGGATACTTTGAGTACAAATTTATTAAGTTTATCGTTTTCTCCTTTCAAAAATAAATGCTCTTCTACTATTTTGTTTCTTTCCTTCTTTAACAGCCCCAATATCAGTAGCAATCTTCGCCATATTTTTATTTTTTTTTCTTGTTGTTTCCTGTATTCATCACATTCGAACATGACCCGATTTATATCAACTCTATTTTTTGCTTAGGGTATCATTAGTTGATTTAAATTTTTCAGCTTCATCACATAACTGACCAAATTCTTTCTCTTTCATTGCTAAAGTCTTTTTTGATTCCTCAAACTTAAAATCAATCTTCTTAGCAATATCTATCAATAACTGTTTTTTCTGTTCAATTTCCTCTGCGTATTCTAAACCTTGAACGAAAAGGTTATTTTCGATAATCAATCGAGAACGTTTCACTCCTCGTTCGAATACCTACTTCGATCGAAATTCAAGTTCGGGAATTTCTTGAAGATAACGCAATTGTAGAACCGGAAAATTAAAGAGCTTCGGATTGTTTCTTAATGAATTTGGTGGGCGTTGTTGCCCCCAAATGCCGATAAAGAAACCGTGGGCTCGTCTAAGCCGAACTACGATACCGTCAAATTCATGAATTGATTATTATGAATGGAGCTCACCCCCCCGAATACCTCCTACGGAGGCTGCAGAGTAGCAGCAGCACCAGTCGTGTAGTTTCCAATCTGCGTTCTCACTCCCTCTTCTCTCTTCACATCGGGTACAGTTAGGAATCTGAAATTTCTTCGGCTCGTCGTTGTTTTTGTTGAACCTCTCTCTTTTCGTCTCCCTGTGTTCTGCGTCGGAATGCATATCGGAATTCAACCAGTTTTCAATCCGACGTGCAGCGTTGTCGTGATGATTCGAGCGGAGCCTTATCGCAGGTTCATTATTTTGTGATAGGTATCCTCGGTTGAGACATTTTTGTGCGAGTTCCCGACTTTGTGCAGACCTTCTCTGGTTTCTACGGATGCTGCTTCTTCGCTTTTTTTCGATTTCATCAATTGAAGTTACTCCGTACCTGATGAGTAAGTACCTTACTATTTGCTTTATTTGTTTCGTTTATTTTTTTCATTTAGTGAAAAACTAATCAATTTGGGGACGACAAAACTTTTCTTGAGATACCCTATTAAGAGATGTTCTATTGAATTGCTTCGGATTTGTTAATGGTTCAGAAAACATTCCAACGTTTTGATAGAATTGAATTGAAAAGTTAATACATCGAATTTTTTCGTTGTTCAACATCATCGTCAGAATGACACAGAATCGCTTAATTTACCTATATCTGGAATAAAATGAAAATCAACAATGATGAATTTCAAATTATGTATCGAGCTATTTACATGAAATTTGGGTCATAACTCATAACATCATCTCAGCAATTCAATCCAAGAATTTTAAATGCTAACAGATAATCGAAAATTAATATAAATTATTTCTACCCAACTATGAAATTGAGAATTCGTATTGGTGCCTACTAGATATTAGCTAAAAACCTGATCTTTTTTTATATCACTCACATTATGGATGAACTTTATACACGTACAAAATTTCAGTGAAATCTTACAAATTTCTATTTAGGTATGTAACTAGTTATTTACATGAAATCTGGTACAAAAATAGGTTGTTACCTGCTAAGCAATTCATTCGAAGAATTTTAAATGCTAGAAATCAAATGATCCAAAATTAATATAAGTATTTCTAGCAAACTATGAAATGGAGTATTTATAGTGGTGTCCTTGTCCTCATAAGTTATAAATTTTTTCAATGTTCACCACGTATAATAATTCTCAATATTTTGGATAATCATTAAAAAAATAGGAAATAAAACATAGCATTGTAAGATAATGTTTTTTTTTCATCAAATCTTGATTTTTAAGAAAAAAAATTGAATGCGGAATGATCTTAAATTGGGAAAAAATATTTTGAGAATTTCATCGTGAATAAAATTTCGTGATATTGCTGAAAATATATAAAGTATTCATATTCTATCTTAAAATAACCAGAAATTTACCTTATTGAAAAACAATAGAAACACTAAAAACTAAAAAGTGCACGCATTTGTATCGAATATCAAATCATTTAAAAAACTCAATATTCGAAACTATTAAAACAAACGAAGTGTTCAATAACATCATATTTATTTCAATATGTTATTCAATATCTGGATTTCATGAAGTATAGTTTTTCAGCTTGTTTATTATTAGACACCATAACCGAAATATGTTCCAACCTCACCATGATAAATACGATAATAATAATTCATATTTGATATGTAATTCCACAAAATTAATTTTTTATTTACAAATTTTGTTGAATACTATCTTCGATCTGAAATACTCGAATGCCATATTTTGTATCATCCCATTGAAGTATCTTTCTAAAAGCCTCTTTTTGCGCTTGTACTTCTAATAGCTGTATTATCTTCACATAAGTCAATTGAAATATTCAAATTTCTTCGCTTTCTATCGAATTAGAAACCTCAACCTGAAGTACTGAAAACTTTCTCATTCGATCTTTCAACATACAGCTGTCAACTTTGGAACACAAGAAATCGTTATCCGTAATTTCAACAAATGGGTACTAATTATTATTGGCAACATTTTGACAAAGAGCTGTAAATTCATCCGTCAAGTCGTATATCGTGTTCGTCACGCGTTCAATATACCTCCTCTGAGCCTTTTTCTATTCCATTATTTCAGTGAGAAGTTGTTAGAACATCCTTCTTGTTACCTATGTTAATTTTATTACACTTCGAACAATACGTTGTATATCGACCGTGTAATTTTGTTCAGATAACTATCTTTTAGATTCGAGAATCTGCTGGTTTCACTATCTTCAAGCAGATCTTGGATTTTTTTCCGAAAAATATTCATTGTGAAGATCTCGGATAGATATATCGAATCAATTTTTTCCCTGTTATGGTCTCTTAGCTCCAAGACGGGGGCAGTATTAGTTTCTTATTGTCTCATGAATGAATCTTCGAAATTGTTTGAGCGAAAAGACATGTGAAATCCATAAGCGTAACGAGGGGGAGTATTATTGGGGACATAACCCGATTGACTAGAAGAAATAAATAAAATTGTAAATAACAATTCATTAAAAAAAATCTATAAAAAATTTAAAGATTTTGCTTTTTCAAAGGGGGATAAACCCCTCTCCTATGAGTCAACTCTAGTTACGCCAATGGTGAAATCCTCACTTCTCGCAGGGCAGATCCGAGAGATTATTTTCAGCTTTCATAATCTCCATCAATCAACTTTTTTGAATCGGCGAAAAAAATTGAATTTGGCACTGAAATCGGTTTATTAGCTTGAGAATACGATTAATGAATTTCAAGGACTAAAAGTCTAGAATTTTCTCGAAAACTATTATCCCTATTGTACTGAACTCGAAAATGTCCTTTACTTTTTTTTGAAGAATAAGTATATAATTTGCGAAATCAATTTATGTTTTAAGAACCTAGTTTCATATTATTCTCACCTCAAAGTTCTCTTCGACAAAGTTTACTAGTTATCAAATACATGGCGTTCCTAAATTGGAGATACAAAGGAAAATGAGAGATTTCTTGGATCATTTTAAGAAAACAAGTCCTATAAACATGGGACCGCAAAAGCTTTGTTTTCAAGTAACAGGGTGTTTCTTGTAGTACTATTTTTTGTCATGATTATACCAGTTCATTTGAGTATATAAGAACAAAAACATGTAATCAATTTATTCATCCTAGCTGACTAACTGGATCTTTAAATTAATTTGTATTTGCTAGAATTTTTTTTTTAAATCGGTAGCAGATACGACAAAACTAAAAGAAATCAAAAACTTTAGTACAGTCCCAGTGGCGCACCTAGGAGGAATATCCATCATAAGTCACAACGCTCAATAATTCAATTCTGTAAAAATTTAATCAATGAGTTCATCAACCAGCGGTTATATCAAAGGGCTTGATCTTATCTTACTGTCGTCGGCATAATCATGATTTACTAAAAAATGAAAAATCGAGAGAAAATTAATAAGATTCTGAAATAAAAGCTTCGAAATACTCGAATTGAAAATCAATCTCAAGAAGAGTCTGTGAATTCAGAGGATATCGGAAACGAATAATCAATTTTTTTTCTTCATTCTCGAAAACAAAGCGTTTATTATGAGTCCATGTTTATATGACTTTTTTCTAAAAACGAATCTGTCATTTTCGTTTGTACCTCCAATTCAACCTGTTCATAAAAAATAATCGATTGGTCATAAGGATTCAAATTTCTAGTATTCAAACATCTTACCAATATTTTCAGACAGGATGATCTCGCATTTTCACCACAAGATGGTGTTAACGCACCTCAGGTGAGAAGGCCGAGAGAAATGCGACCGCCCCAACTCGGCAACGTCGCAAATTCCTTAGCGTACGGAAACCACCGCTGGACCGTATTCTTCGCGACGCCCCTTTTTTGAGAACTAGTTCGCGAAAAAGATTCTAGCACCACGCATTGTTCGCGCTGAAACCGCAAACTGCCGACACCGGATCATCGAACTAGATGCTGACGTTCTGCATTTGCACCACGATTCTGGGGTCACTCATTCAGGTTAGTCCGAGAGCCGGCTTGAAAAGTTTCGACGCATATAATACCCTCACATGCACAAAAAAAACGCAACATGTCGATATTTGAGGTTTAATAAGTTTTTTATTTTTAGTTCAATTTTCAATTTTTTTTCTGTGAACTTTAGATAAAATTACTAATTTCACCTTACATTTTCAGTTTTTGGTTAAATGCTGGTTTATCAGTTATTCTACAGGGATATTTAGAAGTGTGTTCTTAAACGCTAATTTTGAAACACCCTGTGGAATAATTTCACTCTCAATTTTTTCCAATTCTTATTAAGAACCATTTTTTCTCAACATTCTGCTTTTTGGTTCATACCTTCAAGTGCACAAGTTCATTTTTAAGAGACAAAGTTTACCCAATTTTAAGATATGTTATTTTTTGACGAGATATCTTTGCTCCTTCAGCCAGTTCGACGGCTCAGTCTATGAGCTTAGCAATAAGAAGACAATAGTATATTGTTGAGTTATAATGATAATAATTATTGCAAAATCCATTTATGCAAACTAATCGAAATAAGAAATTAAACTTCAAAACAAACCAATTCAACTGTATCTTAAAACTCTGAAGAAACGTACTTTTTACATTTAATTCAGCTTAATATTTTGTATTATCACATCTATCTCTTCTTACTGCCTGCATAGGTCAATTTGACCACGAAATTATTCCACAGGATGTTTTAATATTAGAGTTTGACAACAAACTTCTGATTAGCCCTATATAGTGACTAATAAGCCAGCATATAACAAAAGAGTGAAAATGCAAGCTGAAATTAGTAATTTTATCTACAGTTTAGTGGAAAAATCTTGAAAAATGAACTAAAAATTAAAAACTATGAGACCTGAAATTTCACCAAATATTTGGTGATACTTGGTGAAATTTAAGGTCTCATAGTTTTCTAAATTTTGAAAATTGAACTGAAAATAAAAAACTATGAGACCTTAAATTTCATCAAATATTGGGTGTTACTTGGCGAAATTTAAGGTCTCATAGTTTTTTATTTTTACTCCAATTTTCAAAATTTAGAAAACTATGAGACCTTAAATTTCACCAAATATTTGGTGGAACTTGGTAAAATTCAAGGTCTCATAGTTTTTTATTTTAGTTCAATTTTCAAAATTTTAAAAACTATGAGACCTTAAATTTCACCAAATATTTGGTGGTACTTGGTGAAATTACAGGTCTCATAGCTTTTTATTTTTAGTTCAATTTTCAAAATTTTTTCAGTAAACTGTAGATGAGATTATTAATTTCAACTAGCTTATTGCGTTTTTTTTTGCTGCGTGTGAGTGTATTTCGTCCGATACGCACGTTTCTTACAGTTCGCTCATTTCGTCACAATGTCCGTAATTTTCGAATTTTGAGCCAAGGATGGTTTCAAATGAGATGGTTTGGCTCTCTGATCCTTCCTCAAATTCGATTCCCAACCGTAAACACGATAACTCTCGAACGGATTGACGTAAAAACTCGAAATATTCAGGGAAAGTTCGATGGTATTCGATGTTTGAATTCTATACGTTTTGAAACGTTAAAAACTGTTAAAATTGTTATTTTCGAACCAAATTATCCAAGGTTGCCGAAAAATGCTCAAAGACTCCTGACTTCACGTTACTGCTTTTCCATTAGTTATTTACAAGATAGTGAAATTCTTAAAAAGATCATCTTCCTTCAGAAATAGTCTGGAATACTGAGTTTGAGATGGAAACTTTTCAATATAATATAAACACTTTTTTAGGCTAGGAATTTCAATATTATGAATTCAAAATCAAATTAATTCAAATGAATAACTCATCGGACTACATTCTTCCTCATTCAGAAATTATCCATTTATAAAAAAAAGTCGTAAAACTTCGAAATGGGGTCTAAAATGAAGAAATTGACCGTTAACTGTCTCTCATTGGATTCTCTTGGAATTCTGCGATCCATGATGATTACACAATTTTTCTGTTCTCTTGTTCAAGAGAACAATGTTGGTTTTTATTTGAACAGCGGATTTTGGAATGAACATTCTGAGGAAAGTCAGCCTCAGCGAAGATAAATCTAAGTGGGTTACCGAGACATGAATGAGGAACTGGATATGTTTGGTGCGGCTGATCACGATTTAGATTGTTTTGTTTAGCATACAGCCGAGAAATTCCGGCGATTCGATGATGACGTCGAAGGAATGTGTTAAAATGGAGAGAATTCGGTCAAGGCTCTAGTCTTCAGAGTCAGCTGCTGAAGGACTAATGACAATGAAAGAATGCAGAAAGAAAGAAAGCTGTTCAACTTTCTTCTCTTCCTAATACATCTATACACACACACTACATTTTCAAGAAGGAATTCGATACGTAATCTTTGAAATCGTTCCATGTATGGAAGTCGGGCTTGATTGCCTCAATATATTCGTTTCATCTTGAGGCTGTTACCGAAGCTTTCAGGGTTGCCGTACTGTTCAATTCGCCGACATTCCTGAAGATGTATAGCTGGATCCAAGGTTTACACTTCATAGAAAGATGAGGAAGATTTTGTCAAATTATCGTTCATCAGTGGTCGTTTGATCCATACCTTCATTTATCGTTTTTTTTTTAACTTTTTTCTTTCAATCTCAAATGAGATCAACGGAACTTAACATCGCTAAGAGGGAACACCTCCTCGTGACTGCTCGTTTCAAAGTTCAAAACGAAATTGATGATATTTCTTCCTACAAATCAACAATTTTTATAGGGTTTTCACATAATTTATTGAAACAATAATCTACATTGTAGTATTTCAATATTTTTAATTTGCGGATGAAAAAAATAATAATTTTGGTTTTCGTTTTTCGCAAAAAAGTTGATGATATGGTATTCCTACGAAGCACTGATGTATTTTAAAAATATTTTAAAAAAATCCCACAGAAAATCATTACAAGACAGTGCAAATTTTCAAATGTGAAGTTCTTCTTTTCGACGAAAGTTGGAATTATTGCAATATTCCTAACTTATTCTGATCTTTCAATCGTTTTGGCAATACCGCACATTATTTTTGTCCTTCCTACTCTGGGAAATATTGACAGACCAAGAGAATGTCACGTGAGTGATAACTAACAACAATTCAACATTTGATAGCTGCTTACATTTTGTTTATCAAGTCTTGAAAGAATGTTCGGGCATTAAACTCGTTATCGCTCGACTAGTGACGAATGATCTGAAGTTTCAGCAAAAAGTGTTTTATGTTTGGTTGTTCCGATCATTTTCTTCTCGACTCTCAGTTTTTTTCTCAAAAGTTTAAAACTTGTGCCAAATAGGACTACCACATTCTTTATGTGTCTTTGTTTCTGTGTCATGTCGCCACTTTAGACAGTATTAGAATTTTTTTCCCTTCTCGAACAGAGAACGTCAACCGTAAAGGTCAATGTGTCAATTCTAAACCTATATTTATGAAACGTATTTTAACGAGTGAGACATGAGTTCACGAGTTTGACATGTAAACCTGCCAACAAACTTTGGAATAGCGTCTTCCAGTTATCCTGGAACTGAAAAAGCACGACTTAGAAGATAAAACCGAATCTCATAGAAAATTTCAGGTGGAATACAATTCTAAGTATGGCTTCCATGAACATCGACAGCAGTAGATCCATCGAAAGCTCACTACTTGCAGCAGCAGAGTAGTGCCCATTCTTTCCACCTTCAGTTATTAGATTTAACCGACAGCATGAACTTAGCTGCCAGCAACGTACTTCGGTATACGTCGAAAGTTTCGCTCAGGAAGAGCTTTTTGAAGTCGAGTACAAAATCTGATCTTGCAAACACGATATTTTGAAAGCAAAAAAATCAAGGAGTCCAATTTTGTAGAATGCTCATCTCCAGAAATTACCAATGCAGATTCGGGAAATTTAAATGGTGTATTGCCATCGTCCAACTGTCTATCCTCAATAGTTTCGAAGTAATGAATTTTCAATAGATCTTTCTGTATATAAGCACCATAACTATAGCTAACGTTCTAATATACCAGTCGGTTAGCTGATGAGTCGAGAGGACGAATTCCGTGAGAGAGAATATTCATGTTGTTATTGCATAGGTCGTTTTTTCAAGGATGTGTAATATTTGGTATTCAAGGATTTGGTAAACCAATGTTCAAAATGCGATTGTTTCATTTAAAATTCGAGCAAATCGGTAGATCCGAGGAAAGTTGGCAAGTCGCGGCAACAGTGTCGACATTCCAACGACCGGCGGTCCCAAAGCGGATTAATCTTTGCCGGTGCAAACGACCCGGCACTCACGTTAACATTATTTGTGTGGCCCCCGATCCAGTTAGCAGTGTAAGATATTCGGTGGTCGGGCGACTGCGCAGAGACCGTGCGACTTTTTCATGGGCGCCTGTCCCACGGTCCTTCGCCTTGCCGCCTGCGAGCTTTCGAATCTACCTATATACTCGACTTGCAATTTCTTCGCTCCTTCAATCTCCAGAGACCAATCTATCTACGGCGAGCTTTTCGCCCGCGCGGGACCTGTTTTTGCGCCGATGAAAGTCCGATCGCCGATTGTTTTCTGGGACATGTGCGCGGACTTATTCAACGTCTCGCGGAATAATAAAACAATTTCTCATAACTATTATCATACATTATTTCGAGAAAATTATCTATAAAGCGCCATATATGGAAGGACCTAGACATGTTACTTCTAAATTGTTCGAGGAGAAACCTGGTAATCTTGTATTGTTGTGTGTATGGGCCATTTTCCCAACCCATTATGTCTATCGTGATATGCACACTCGATAGCCGATTGGAATTGCGCAACATTAACTCACAATCTACCGACATCGTAAAAATGTTCCTACAGAAATATCCATAAATAATTTCGAATTGAAATTTGTGAAAACAGGATATTTTAATGGCTACCATATTTTATTCATACAGAGAGGTTCGTTAAAAATGATAGAAAAGATGTCCATCTAGAACAATTGGATAGTAGTGTCAATACTCTCTACTAACCCATCTAGTGGGAAGACAAATAAATCGATTTCCCATTAGAAATTGCGTTATGTACCTACATATCTTTGATGTGTTTTATACACGAAAAACTACACATGGTCATTCTTGTGGTTTAATATCTCCACACTATTGGAATGAATTAAAAGGAATTTTTCAACCCTGATTGAGTTTTTACAGATCACGCTTCGAAATGAGTCATCAATCAATTAAAAATACAGACCGTTCACCATTCAGAGCTTTTAGTTGTGTTACTGCATTGACCCTCCAACTTAAGGACCGCAATCTATGATTTTATAATGAAAAAATCAAGGAATTGAATATTGAAAAATTCATATCTTTATAAATTATCTATACAAATTTACGAAATTCAAAATATGCCCCCCTAAGTTGTAAACCCAATTCTTCTTCAGCGTCGGTAATTGAGAAACAAAGGCTCGAATCCCGAGAGAAAAATTTTGTTTTTGTTCATTAAAGGCTTTGAGATATTCTCTAAGATATGGGAAAATAATGAAACAGGGAGTGAAATTTGCAGTATTTTTTACGTTATTATAATCGTCGATCATGAAATTAGTAGTACCTACAATACTACTCGTAGGAAAATTGAGCTTTGGTTTATTTTCCTAAAACAAAGCTCTGTATAAGTTGGGGGGAAAACTTTTTAATCTACTGAAAACTTTCATTCAGAGCTTCTCTTGGATATGCGAAGAGAGCTATTTCAATTAAATTCAAATTGAAAATTTTAATCGTCCTAGATCGCGAAGTTCATCCATAAAGTTGAAGACTATTAAAGTTAAAGACTATATCATTAAAGAATAGATTTGAAAAAGTTATATATCAATAAATTGACGAATTGTATAATTGGGTTTAAGACAAGATTCCCAATGAAATAATTGCTGGTTAGGTGTCAATATTAATTGTTTCGGAGTTGAGAATTTCTTAAATCCGGATTCAATATCACCGGTTTCAAATAATATTTTATTTTTGCTTTCGAGTGTGAGTTTTTTTGGTCTCCGATTACAAAACTTCCACTTACAAAATGCGTTTCAGATCATCCTGAACCACTTTGGTTTCGTGTCTGTCTGACGATCGATCGGTGTTTCTGTCTGTCGGTATGTCTGTATGTTAGAACATTTCTATAGTAGCTTCAATTTTTACAAATCTTATCCGATTTTAATAAATTTTGGTATGAGTATTCTGTTTGAGCTGTAGGTCGCATAAAAATTCAGTTTTTCCAGATTTTGATGGCGCATTGATCATGCGAAAACGTGAAATTCCAGGCATTTCCATTATTATCCTTGCTCATACCCGAACGTAAAAAACTTGGGATTTCGATATTTCGTGTTCTAGTTTTTCGATTCTGATGAAATTTGGTATGATTTTTCGGGTTGGGACATTGAAAGTTACATACAAATTTGAAGTTCTTTGAATATTCATTGTGCATGCGTTAATTCGAAATATTTGTGGGTGATAAAAGTGTTACGAGACCGAAATAATGTACTGTAGATTGTTAAGCTTCAAAAAAAAGACGAGGATGCATACACAACAATTGGCTTTCTTTCTTTCCTCCATCTCTGTATAGTTCTGAGAATATTTGTCCACATCAATCATCCAAAATTCAGCAGAAATTAACATTTTATTTACTGCACGCATTCGAGTATTTCATCAGAAACTAAATGAAGAATCGATAGAATATCATATCGCAAATTTTTGTGGAAACATTAATTTTCCTAAAAAAATAAAAAAATTAATACGAATGAAAAATATATGGAAACGACAAGAGAAAAATATTTTCTGAAAATGAGAAAAATGCTGAAATGATTGAATTTTGCTACAAATCCATATTTCAATATCTTAATAATATTTATTAAATAATTACTCTAGAAAATTTCAAGTTGTTCTTTACTGGGGCGGCAGAGTGCCTGCGATATCAAAATACCACACATAAGCAATTCGAAGCGAATGTCTTCATGCCGGTGGTCAATGATGCCGGGCAAGAAAGGCAGTGCTTGGAAGTAGGCGGTTGGTTACTGAACTACCTCTGATCAGTTTCTAGGAATTGGGCCAGACTCATTTCAGAATCAGGGGATGGAGGCAGGTTGCACATCTGCTTTTTTATTTTAAAAAGTGCCCAGGGGAAATATTCGACATTCAGACATTCCATTTATAGCAGGACTATGAACCTTCGTCTCAATTCCTGCCCGATACACTGCAGTATTATCAGTAATTGGTTGATATACGCGGGCCACTTGACTTGATTCGTCTTTTATTGTACCACAAATAGTACACATGTGACAAACGGGGTCGTGTCTTTGACCTGTATATTATTTTGGTTCATTTTGTTTGAAATGAATCTTTGAAATTTTTCTAAAGAAAATGCATTTCTAAAATTTGTTCATATTTCGAGAACTATGGAATAAGGAAAAGTTTTAAAATAAAAAAAAATAAAAATTTACGTTCAAAAACTTTGGTAGAAACTGTCTACAGACAACCTTAATATATCTTTTGATATATACATTTTTGTTTCATTAGTGAGATTTACAATTATTGTGTTATTGATAATTTATAATATTAATTTAAACATTCATGAATTCAGTAAAAACGTACCACACCAATATTTTTTTTAAATATAATTTAATTTATGTAACTAATTCAAAAACAAACTCATTTCAACACTATTTTCGATTATTATTATCGTGAAAAAATATAGAGAGAAAAAAATTGAATATGAAAATAACCATTACTACACATGTCACAAAGATTTATATTCAACCAGATTCGAAGATAAAGCAAGAAGAAAGTTGGAATAAAACTTGAGTTAACCGAGCTAACCTGGGTGAAGAAAAATCTGGAATTATTTTTTATCCATTCAAAAAATAAACACCAATACTTTAAATGGTATATTAATGTTTTAAACATGTTAATAATTCCGTTATAGAACAGTGAAATAGATCTACATGTATTTCTTAAACATATTATTTCCTTGTTTTATTCTTATTATGTGAATTCCTGATGATTTCTAATAAACCTACTCGATTTATTCAGCCTGGCGGCTGAAAAATAGGTATGCAATGGAAAAAATACAGAAAATGGTCGGGAACTCGAATAATACAAAGCATAGTCTTACAAATCTCAGGTAATAACCAAAAAAATAATTTTCTGGAGGATAAAAGCGGGCTTTATTCCAGAAAAATTATCACCCTATAGATTTGAAATCGAAATCGGCATATAACGTGATGTGAACTCAAAATTAGAATATCTATGGCAAATTTCAGTGAAATGCAGATGCTATGAGAAGAACCTTGTTACGAAAATCAAACTTTAAAATACATCCTCTATTTCTAAAATTCAGTGTTTGTTTATGAGATTTTTTCTTAATATGAGGGTGTTCGTTTGTAAAATGGTCTCCCAGAGGAAATTAAGACAGCACCATCTTTGGGTGCATTCTGCGGAAGAAATGTGAATGATCATATTATTGTTGTGTTGATTTTCTATTTTTTGTACTAGCCGGGTGCTAAATAAATTTTATTATTATTATTATATTATCTATATCCGTTCATACCTACAATTTAAGAATATTCTGTATATGCCAAAAGCATAAACTACTCTTTTTCTAGATGATATTTAATAATATTTTGAAAGTTGATCTTATACGGCGAGGTTTGAATCCAGGAAAAACTAGTGACTATATTAAATGTGGAAAACAATTAATTTCCTTGCGCTTGAATCATTAATTGAACGACTTTTCAATCAAATTTTATATTGATTGTTACATACAATATTCAGCAAAAATTCAGTTCAATTCAAATTCATTATAATTATTTCGGCGCATTCGCCATTTTGCAATCGACTAATTAACTTTATTTTTTCTTTCTGACAATGATAAAACTTTCGAATGAAAGAAAATATGCAACTCAACCACAGTCCAAAATGTGAAACCCCAAGAATTCTAATGGTATTTTTCGATTTTGAGGATATTATTCTGAAAACAAATTCTTTCAAATCTTAGTCTATGGAATTTTTGGTTAATTTTTCTGTATAATTAATTTCTTAAAACAATATCCGACTCATTCATAATTTGAACATGTTCACCAGTACATCAAAATATTTTTGATGTAGTGCTTCAAAAAGTTATGTTGCTAGGATTAACTTTATCATAGAGAAATAATTCATATGTTTTCTACAGTATTTAATCAACTCTAATAAAACAAATATCTTTATTATTTGAAATTCATGATATCAATAAACAATTAATGAATAACGAAAACTGGAACAATTTGAATATTGAATTATGTGAACTATAAGGGAGGAGGATATAAAGAATATGTATTACATTTGTATCGCTTAACAAGTTTTAATTTTACCTTTATCATTGTTAAACAATTATTTAAACCAATCAGTATAAAGAAATTAGAAAACATGAGAACAGAATGGTGAAATCAGAAATTCAAAATGTTTTCACCTGAGTTTAACTGCTTCAGAGCCAATACCTTGTTATAGGTTGTTTTGTCTCTTACCAGCGTGTGTTATGTGACATATTGTATTGGTCGAAGCGGATTATTTCTTCTAGGAAAACCTCGATAATGGTCCACAATAGTTCGGCTATTGTAGTGTTCGCATTTTTAAGGTCATTGATACTGGCCTCTCAACTATATTGCCCCTCCTTCTCTGAAGAATGCATTAGCAGTTCATTCTTTTCAACGAAGAAAGTGCTTGTTTATGAATGAGATACCTGGAATCCTAGAAGTCGAGGCTTGGCTCACTAGAGTATTCGAAGTATTTACATAAAGTGAGCGTTGTTGAATAATATGAATATTCGTATGCATTGTATGTTGAAGTAATATACTTCTTACCGTTTCCGTTCAAGTTTGGGTGTTCCTTTGAATGAATATTGTGTAATCCTGAAAATTCTGGTAATTTCGTGAAAACAACTTTTTTTTTTTTTATTATGTACGTGTATGTCACCGACTGCCCCAAAAGTCGACGTCTAGCTGGAATAGGGTACTATGTTAAGAGAATAGTTATCAGAAAAATATAAAAAATCTGATTCAAACAATAGTAGACATTTAAATAAATTACACATTTTTTTTAATGTTGCAGATTTGCTTCTTTAATTATTTTTTTGTTGTTGTGTGAACTCGAACCCTTCTTTTTTGAACTCTGACTCAAAACTTGAAGTCAACTGCCCCAGCTTGAAAATGCTTTTCGCTTCTTTTTCTAAAATTGCGGACAATTTGTTTCCGGTAAGGTCCAGTTTTGAACAATTCTTTTACTTATTTGAAAATAATTCTAAAATAACTGTTGCTTTCCTCAAGGCCGTAACTGTGAGATTCCAGTCAAAGTGAGACAGACTGAGTTATTTTACAAAATGTGAGCGAGACAGATAGCGACGCTAACGTGATATAGACGGAATCATTTAACAAAGTGTGGGCGAGACAGATAGTGGCTATTAAATTAAATTATTGAATTAAACATAAATAATTCGGATACTTAGATATATTGAACATGCACAACAATTGTTAAACATGTATTATTTGGATTTCAGCAGATTTTCATCCTTCAGCTGCAATGCAATAATTTTTAAAATACATAACTCAGATTTTTTATATTTTTCTGATATTACGACTTAGTTCGTTATCCAATTCCTGCCTGGTCTCGACTTCTGGTACACTCTGTATAAATCTCATAATGCAGGTTCCACACAACTGATCCGAAACTCAAAATACTGTAAACATAGACCAAGAAAAGGTTGCTAGCCACATCAACATTTCCAAATTCAAAGAATATCAAACCGATTATTCGATTCGCTCTTAGGTCTTATGGAGTACTAAAATATGCTGATCTGAGAGCAATTTCGAGATCAATATAATTTTATGATCTTTCAGTTGACAATTGACATGCGAGATAGTATAACCGAGAATTCGGTAGACAATGAGTTTCCTAGTTTCCTACAGAAATTTCTAAATTGGTTCAAATTCTCTTGAATGAGTCTTTTATCTAGATAAATCTTCAAATTGAACGTTTCTGAAACTGCAGAATCCAAAATTTAAATGAAATGTCCCCGTTCATCATTTTTTATCCAGAAATCGCACCTAGTATTATATATTTGATGAAACGTCAAAAGAAAAAATAGCAAATTTCCAAAATGATCTGACGGCTACCTATTTTTGAGAGAAATATTTTCAGAAGCATAGCATGTCTTCTTTGAATGAATTGAAGTTGTTACTGACGATATTGATGTTGATGAATTTGTGGATCATCTTCAAAACCATGTTTTTCGTTTTGAAAATAACATTAATGTTCCTATTATCCAATTACAATGCATCTTTTATCAATGTGTTCGTTTCTTTCAGAGATTATAAGGCAACCTGCGAACTAATTCCATCTTGAATTGGAATTCTTCGACCTGGATCTACCTTCCTGTCTGGCGCATCGAGTACTGACCGACCAAGACCCTTCGCCTTATACATAATTCGCTGAAGAACATTCCTGATGTTGCAGATCCGCATTTAGGTGAGCGAAATGTAATTTCAAAGATAATTTATTTTGATACAGAAATGTCTTCTATGAAATATATACATTCGAGTAAACCTAAATAGGTTAACTGAAATTTATACATATTTTCAAATGATAATAATCAACAGTCAACCAATCGTTGAAGATTCACATAGTTCCACAAACAAATTAATATTTAGAAAAAATGCTTTTGCGTTCTTATTCATCTGAGCGTTTACCTTTAAAATCTACCCTGTCTGGTCAATCATCCAGATCCTGTCACCAAGGTATCAACATAATTTTATTTATTTATACAGGGTGTTTCCTAAACATGCGGCAAAAATTCAGGGGGTTGTTCCTTGGACTATTCTAAGAATATTTTGTCGTTTGATGATTTTTGAAAAACCTATTTGTTTCGAAGATATAGGGGAAACAAAATTTCAGATAATAACATTTTATTATGAAAAATTACATGAAAATTCAACTCAACCTACAAAAACTGTTGAAAATGACCACCTCTAGCCAGCATACAAGCATCCAATCTTCTCCTCATTGACTGCCGAACCCTTTCAAAAACACCAGGATCATTTCTTATTAAGTTACACCCAGCAATGATCCGATTCCGCAAGTCTTCCACATTTTCTACTGGAGTGGTATAAACTAATAATTTTTAGTCAAAAAACTGGCCGTTTTTAGTAATTGGAATGTTGTTAAACAAATTTAAAAATAAATTGTACCTACTTAGTAAACACAGTGCGGTACGCATTTTTATTTAAACTATTATTAATTTTAAAAATATGAAAAATGTTGTTCGCCCTGTATCTTCGAAACAAAGAGGTTTTTCAAAAATCATCCAAGGACAAAACATGCTTAAAATAGTCCAAGGAACAACCCCCTGAATTTTTGCCGCATGTTTACGAAACACCCTGTATAGGTTTACACGAATTACATCGAAAGAAAGTTTTGTCATTAATTATTTTTGTCATTTTATTCTATTGAATATTGAATCTTAATTCGACTTAATATTTGAATAATTTGCGGCTTTTTGTTCATAAACTCTGAACCAAATCAGAAAATTTCAAGTCGATAGTTATTTTCTTTCGAAAACTATCTTCTTTACGGAAACAGGGTTAAAAAAAATTAAGTTTGATCACGGATCCTCAATCAGAACCCTAATCTATTTATATAAACAGAAATACAAACAGGTGATGACCACCCAACACAGTATCCACTATTTTGGAATGATAATAACACCAGTTTCCGCTCAAAATTCTCATACTACATACCATACCCTTGCATTTTTTTTACTCTGAATTTGATTTTCGAAATATATAATATATTGAGGTTTCTGAAGCCAAAAAGTCAGGAAAACACTATTATTCTTCAGGCATTGGATAGTACCAGAACCTTGGCACCGCGGCATGAAGAGTTCATTCCAAAGGTAAACAGAGAACAGAATGAGAACTCGTTCTTCGAAGAGAGATAAGTAATCCGAAGAATGCTCCATGCAGCCTCACACAAATATTTACCTTAGAGCAATGATCAAACACATCGGTTGTACCAAACAGGAAACGGCGGTGTGTTAATTCAAATTCGACCACGTGCGTCGTTGTGGCACTAGAAGTGCAGGGATGGCATCAGGAAAATTGTCTACCATTACGTCCGTTTCTGAACTGCATCAAAATGGTGAGACCATAATTTTTTATCAATTATTACAAATCTTCGTTAAAAACAAATCATCGGAAATTCCTTAAAAATAATACCAATTTTTTTTAGTTCTGTTATTCTTCGAGATCTGAATTCTGTAAATTATCGATAAAATAATATCCTGAAATGAATGTTTCAATGAGACTATATTAATCACAATTCAACTATGATGTAGCAAAGGCAAAATGAATACATGAAGAGAACACAACCAAATATCCTAACTTGTACAAGCTCTTACTTCTGAGAGGTTTTCTTAGAATAGTTGAAATAAAGTGTAATCGATCACAACTGCAGATCATGATTTCTTCTAACAAGCCTTTGGATTCAACCAGAAGATGGATCTACCTATCCAGCTGATTTACTTAGCAGATAGATCTAGAAGGAAACATTCAAAGATTAGAATTACAGAATTTCATTCAAAGATGAATGCTTCTATCAGTAACAGAATTTAAGACAAAGGATATTTTGCAACTGGTCAGGATATTCGAGAAATGCAATGAAATCTAAACCACGGTATGAAATTTGCAGTGTTTTTATTTCAACGATAAAGGATAAGAAACTCACTTATGAATTGGCTTATATTATAACGATATCTGTTTCAATGATTATTCGTATGATACAACTCCATTCGAAGAAATAAATAAGTCTGTAAGAAATACAGAGCATTTTAATGTTCTGAGAGCTAATTGACTGATTGTGTAATGGATAATGGTTGGTAAGAAAAAGTATCTAGAAATCGTAATTCAATTTTTTTTCCCATATATAACATAAAACATTACTACATTTCAATTTAATAAAATCGCGTGTACGATGTAAACTGTTTATAGGAGATCAGTGGTAGTTATCAGAAGATGAACGTTGAAAGAAAACGTTGAGTTTTAGTGCACGTTCGGCCCTGTCGTTCATCTTCAGCTGCTACATCCTCAAATTAATAGATAACTTTGGCATACTTTTTGGAGGTCGGTGAAGAGCAATCGATATGGCTTGCACACGAGCCATGAAGGTATCAATGGAATGCGCTTTTTCGATGGCACAAACAATTTACATCGAATTATTATTTTGGATATCATATTGATTTACCTATAACTACCTACACATTTCACATGGAGTACACACAATGATTCTTAAAAAAAATTGCATTCAAGATTGCATAATTTCCTTTTCGTCAAAATAGATTATTTCTGGATATTCGATGATAGGTGCACACAAAATTACAAAAAAGGCAAACAAGATAAAGAATTATGTTGCATTCACTATCATAGTACCTACCATTAATTACTTCTAATTACGTGATTTTACTCTTCTTGATTGCCGAAATAGTTGTCTTTCTAACAAGTACCTAAAGTGACTGCCCTTAACCAGAATCACACTTCTCGTTTTTCGATCATCGATCAAGGGGGCCTAAGACAATTAACACTCGAATAGATCATTTTTTCTACGAATGTATTTAAATTGAATACTATTAAGAATATGCATATTTAATTTCAACACTCAAATTTTTCAATGAAAATCTGCTAATGTAGATTAATGTTAAAAACAAAATTTTTGCAATGTGCAAATGAGTCCAATGGAAGTTTAGGCGGGATTAGTTGGTAATAGCTGCATGTCCATAGTGACATTAATACATTGCCTAGAACAAACAGATAGAGACGGCTTCGGTGGCAACTTAAAAATATGTAAATTTTATTTAGAATATTTCTCTTAGTTCTTCGGTGTTTTCCAAATAACCATCAGCAACATCTGTAACTTCAAGCTTTCAAGACATTTTATATTCTGTGAGTGAAATGGGTACTTTAAATGTCATGGAAATAAATAGAAAATTAAGGAATTCAAAACCACTATAGTGGATAGAGCAGAATAAGAAATAAAAAAAAAAATTGTTACGCGGTCAAATGCCTTTTTCCCCCAATTCAACTTTGCATTCAGTTCTTCATTTCGAAATATATTATCTCATTTTTTCGAATGAAGCAGTAAAATTATCGTCGCCTCTGTATAACGAATGAAGAGTTGTCACATAAATTCTGTTTTCAACGCCATCTGACGAGCATTCTGCCACCCGTTGGAACGGCATCCAGGAGCTCAATTAAGAAATTAAATAGAAAACAAGCAGGTATTCGATGACCTCGGCCTTACCGCATCAAATGACAATATAAACTGAATATTGCATGTATGGATGTGATCTCTGGGTACCATCAATAGACCCGGGAGGTGAATTACCATAAGAATGTTTGCGTACTGCATTCACGCATTCCAACAGTCCAACACATGACCTTAGAACTTTCTAGCGATGACGTAAGTTGCATTATTAACTGCTCCGCTGCAATTTTTTTTCCATAGCGACCCACGTTGTTCTTCGAAATACTTCTATTTAAAGGTGCAACGCAATTGAGAAGTACGATGGGAAGTGGGTGGATATATAACCTTATGAGTCTGTGAACTACCTTGTCTCTATGTCGTGTCTATTTATAGATGAGAAGTCACGTGTTGCCTGATTTGGGTAGTACTGTCCTATATAGGATGTTTCTAGCAGAAATATTGGGAGTGCGTCCTTTGATTGTTATTGACATTCATGTTTATGCTAATAAATGTTTTGGTCCAAAATCTGAGGAAATATATTTTTTACACCTGCGGAAATTATGAAGCAGTTTTTACGTGGGTGTATTTATGCAAATCAAGAAGCTTCATTTCAGAAGTCCTAAAACGTCGTAATTCAAAATTATGATTCCACATTGTTTCATTAAAATGATATGTATATAATAGAAAATAAATATGGAATTATTGGATGAATTCTGCTTAAATTTCTAAACTGTGAGACCCCTATACTGATTTCAGGGCATCAAATGTTGCTTAGAGTTTTTTTTTGATAGATATACCTAGTTTCGAACTCCTTACGCCTAAGGCATGATTTTTTTCGCCTTTTTGCATTACACTTACCTTTTTTTTAATATTTATACTTAATAAATATTGAAGAAATGAGTCAATAGCATAGGAAGACTAATACCAGTTAAACTGTTCGAAAGTAACATTTGTATCAATTATTCTTAAAGAGTTGGTAAAATTGTTTCATTTCGAGTAGTTCAATGGAACTGAAATTTTTCAAATACACGATCAGTAGAGTTAGAACGAATTCCATGAACTTTGAACAGCAAACAATTTTTCATCGTTTTATATTTTGGAATTTCTTACTATAATTCGTCATTATTTTTCAAAATAATTCAAAAGAATTATTGTTATTTAAAATATATATGACAAAATAATTTTTCACGGCTTAATTCAATCAACTTCCTCTATTTAATATTCAATTTCTGAAACATTTATTTCTATTGAAAACTACTTTGTTTTTCATTTAGAATTTACGATAATGAATAGATCAAAACATGAAAGAAATCGAAAAAATCCAACCAATCATTTCGTTATATCATACCTATATAAATTTTTTGTGAGGCGTTCACGTATATTATTCAGTCAATTAACGCTATCGTACTGGAACGAAAATTACACATGCAAATTACTTCAATGCTCTAATGATATGTTATTAGATTTCTGTTTTTTTTTTAATCCAGTAAATACCAGTGAAATTTTGAATCATGTCAGTTTCGCTATAGTGGAAAATGTATTCGATATTTCTAACTTGATATACCGATTACTGATTGACAGTTTGATAAATTGCTGATTTTTTATGATTGAATTTTTCTTTTTAGTAGTAAGGGCATCCCTTCAGCTTAACTTTTAAATATTGAGAAGAATTCCTCTACCTAAAATGATTGGTAAGAAACAGAACCTCCTGGCGAAATCCAGAAGAATAGGGTGGCTAATTAGAGTTTTCCAGAGTTTCTTTCCACATAACTCTTGCTGTAGATTTCTCACTCGGTTTTTCATTAGATACCTATCTTATTTCAATGAAAGCTCTTACTGATGTGATAGCAGGTTTAACTCACTGAATGTTATTACAATAGACCCCATTAGAAATACACCCAAAAAATATGATATGCTTTGTGGGTGCAAATGGTGCAATGATTTTTTCGGAGCTTATGCTACTTGATCAATTAGGAATCAAAGATGATTTGCTTAGAAGTACTTGAGAAGAATATATATATTTGGTTGAGTAGTAAAGTTGTGTTGTGACATTTTGAACATTTTTGAATAGATAAAAATTAATAATAAGGCTTTATTGCAATTGCACCTAAAATATATGCAAGTTGAATTAATTGAAGCTGGATTTAGTTCCGCTACTATTACTCAAGAAAAAAAACAAAATAGTGGCTTATGTCAAAGGTTAGAAAACCACTTACATCTCAAAAAGACTAATAAAATAAAATGAACCATTTGAATGTTTTGAATAAAATAGAAATTTATACAAATTAAGCCTGATTTTCAACAGGTGCTTTCCATATACAACTAAGAAAATGAACCAATCATTAATCTTTTGTTAGCTTGATATTTTTCGAATACATATTTATTTATTTATTGTTGTTACAATACTTTTTCTATTAGGAACAGTAGCTGATTTTCCACTCAAATAGGAAGATTCTATCTACATTCTGCATCACTGGCTATTTGGTATCCTTTCAACTTTTTTTTTCGGATATCCCATATTATGTTTATAAACAATTTGGGAACTTAAGGAACGGTTGATCGTGCAATATGCTTATATAACGGAAGTGAAATAGTATGTTACAAAGATCGAAAATAACGTTTCACCATAATTTTATCAGCGTTTACAGAATAGGGTGTTGATAAACCAGTGTGATACATCGATACTGATTTGTGTTATTTTTCGAATCGAATTACCTCTCACGGAGATCACGATATAAATTGATCGACAGTTTCATCATTGAAACGCAAATATTATGTTTCGGTAGAAACGAATATGAATGTGATAGGGGGAACAAAATTTCGAATAAATCTGTATACATACAACACTTCCTGTTTGTGATTTATTCGTGGTTTTGATCGAAAAATAGATCATATCGAAGAGCAAAATTTTCATTAAAGATATCCAAATTCGAAGGCATAATCGATGAGGAATGAGGTCATGTAGGTCATCTACCCATTATCGTCAACTTCCTATGTAATGTCATTTGAACAGAGAGAGACTCGTTTTCATTTATTCGAACAGATTATGTTTTGCATTCATTATGTCCATTCAATAAATTTGCAAGCTTTTTCCTTGTTTGATATGCATGATAGTTTTCACATCCTGACCTACAATATATCCATTCACAGATTGTATGGAAACTTTTTCCAATAGTAATTTCTGAAAGTACGCAGGTTATTTATAAACGATTGTTTCTTGTGTGACAAAGCGTTGCTAACTTCGAATAAATATTTACTGTTTCACAGTATTTCCTCTCCAATTCTATAAATATTTCGAATAATTCTTGATGCTATCGGAGACGAGTTAAATCACATATTTCTCATTGATATTCAGAAATTCAAAAAACTAAAATTTTCAACATCGTCATCAGGATTTCTAATTCTGAGAAAGAAGAAGTTATTACTTTCATGAAATGGGTCCAGAAGTTCTATGAAATAAAAAAAGAGCGTGCTAAAAATAATCCATTTTGTAGAATTCGCAACGTACCATTTATTATTTTCATAGAGTAAGAAACATAGATAAATACATGTAAAAATAGTATACACAATTTTTACATGTCCCCAACATGGTTAGATTAAGTTGTCGGATTATGATATATTTTCAAATCCACAATTTTACTATATCCTTAGGAATGTATATTATATTGAATGAAATTGAATTGAATTTCAAAATTTGGAATCCGATATTTTTCCTAATTGTGGAATTTATAGTATGCATAATATTGATTATTTTCTGTATCTACCTGCTGAAATGCTCTCATAGTGTCATCTGTTGTTTCACGTCGTTTGTTTGGCGCACTTGAAGATTGTTTTCTGAATTTCTGATATTTTTATGTATTCATCTCAATATATTTTCAGTTGATATGAAACGTTGATTCACTATGGGACATAAGAAGTGTTTTTTTTTGGAGAAACTCGCGAATTGAGTGAAATATCGTACCAATGATATGTTTTCATTTCCGCGCGCTTCATGTCAAATTTGATAGTTCATGTTGGTGACAAAATTTGCTTACTGAAAATGACATATGCTCCTGAGCCTTTGGAATTCTACGAGTTAATAAAATTTCAACCCCTCCTAAAATTTTCGCAGATAACTTATTATTGGAATGTGTATGTATGAATATGTATATACAATACAATAATGAAATTAATATTGTGGAATGATAAGATCAGAACATAAAGTTCTAGTCGTATATGATTTCGGAGTTATAAATATGAATTTATCTTTTCAGTTTAATCATATGGACATTGGAACACTGAGGAAGAATAAACTACATTTTCAGTTGAAGAAAAAACTCAACATTGGATAGGTATGTATTCCAGATTCTGTGTAATTAAAAATATTGCAAAATTTGCGTATGGTTAATTATTTTCTTCTACTTATCTCATCGAATGCACAATTAATAATAGAAACTAAAGGATTTATGAAATTAAAGAATTTCACAGTTACACACAGTCACATAATGTTAAAATACAGAACAGTATATCAAAAAATTTAAAACGATAAACGTAAGGACGTTTTCTCGAGCTTAGAGGATCAATGGGTTGTAGGAACCAATTTTGTACCAAGTTAATTTCTTAACGGCTCACAGATGGAGTTTTTTATTGGGTTTTCAATTCTACACATTCCAAAACATGAACAGTGGGAATTCCATGGGGGTTAAAATCTATTTTTCTTCGAAAAATTCCAAAGGTTATTGTTGTAAGTAATTAATATTATCAGGAAATAATGAACCTATACTTGATATGGGTCTGGCCAAATCCAGTAAACTTTCTCAGAAATGAATTTTGGACTAATTAGAAATGTCCACTTCATTTGTTAGGCACCAAGCTAACGGTTCGAGCAATTCAACCAACACATTCCTAACTGTACTTTATTCTTTTCATTTTGTGGTAAACACATGCCATACGGAACTTATATGCGAAGTGTGGTATTGAGCTTACTTCGAATATGTATGATTTTGACATTTTTACCCATTTGAAAATTCGTATTTCAATTCTTGAAAAATCTTTTATTCCTTTCTTTTGGTCATACTTCACAATTTATGATTAACTTCATATTAAAATCCTCTTTGTTTATTATATAGGTTCTAAACCCTCAAAGGAAGGGCCCCATGTTTTGTTTATGTTTGGGTATTATCATACTACAAAATGAATTTTCAAAAATATGATCAAATGATTCTCTATGCGGTATAATTTTTCGTTTCGTGAAAATATGATTTACCACAGATGAACGAATTGTTTTTCGATGTTAACACATTGCAAAACATTTTACTGTTAATTTTTGAGTGAAAAGTGCATTCGAGGATGAACACGCAGTTTTATTATAATTGAATGAGAAATTTTAGAAAAGGTCTGTACTGAATTTTTTCAAAAATGTTTAGTCAATGTCCTTACCTAAGTTACTGTAGTTGCTGAAGATGAGGTAGTTAACGTAAAACAAGCAACGAAAATATGGAGCAATTTGTTTTTTTTTTTTGATCAACATATATCTTAGAAACAAAGGATATCCGGGCATAAATAAGAGAACAATACCCTGAATTTGAGCAAGATGGTTAGGAAACACCCTGTGTAATATTCATATAATGTTTATTGTAGATATAATTAAAGATTGAAAGAATGAAATCAAATATCTCTGACATTTGAATTTTACGATTATTATTGTTTTCCATTGGAGCAGAGAGGTGAAAAAATAAAGAATCTCTCGAAATCAAGAACACCCGAGTCGAAGAAAAAATGGATAATTATCGCATAATTCAATTGAGTATAATCACAATATGATTCCTTGTTCCAATAATCTACAAAAATCTAATTGAAAATCCCGAACCAAATTTTACTTTATGGTCCATTATTTCCTTTCTCAACGCACAAAACCGATACATTTGAAGAAATATATGAAAATATCTATAAAAATTTTTTAATGCATATCAAATTGTGGGATTTGATCCCGGATTTGTCCGTTCCGAAATCCGAATGAAAACTTCAACAATTCATCATTCCGAAACTATAAAAGCTAAGACTTTGCGGTAAAAACTATTTACTCTTCTAAAACAAATATGTACATACCTATATGTTTCAGAAAAATGCGGTATAGTGATCGAATTTGACATGTGAGTAGCACTCATTTTTTCCAAAAAAAGATCTGAACGGTGGATAAATGAATTTTTGGATTCTACACATTCTAAAATGTGAATAGTGAAAATTTGTTGAATTTGTTTTTCCTCGAAGGAATAATAAACCATATTGGGTAACTGGGTCACGTTGATCTACGTAGCTTAAAAATCCCAACCATAGCGTAGGTATCAATGTAAAATAGGGAATAATCCCCCCTAAAAAAACTATTCAACATGAAATTGAAATATTCTTATGGCTGTAAGCTTTTTGTGAATTAACCTAATTTTTCTCAGATTATTTGCTACAACTTGCAGCTTTTAACATTTTCAAAACTCACCAAATTAAAAAGATATTCATGATTTGATTGTTTTTATATTTATTAGTTTCTATTAGGGATGCGCCGAAGCATCGATTCGGCTTCGGTATCCGGCCGCTTCGGCCTACTTTTCAATTATTCGGCTTCGGCCGAAGCAGTTGTTCGATTCGGCCGAAGCGACGAGATACAATTTCGTGTTGAGACTCAAAGAGATTTGATGCCTTATTTGAAAATAAGTATTATATTATTTCGACTGTGCTAGATCCTAGATTTAAATTAGCCTTTTTTGAAAAAGAGAAAATTGATACTTCTAAACTGTGTGTATTGAATAAATGTTTCCTTTTAATGCACTTGCAAGGACAACTAGGTGACTCAAAGGATGAAGAGGAAGAAGATTTACCTTTATCAGAAATAAAGAAAATGGGAAAGAATGAAGTTAGTGAAGGATTAGGAACTGAAAAAAGCAAGTTATGGCTATGCTTTGATGAAATAGCAACTAGTTCTACTAAAATGACAAAAACTAAAGAAAAATATGATTTGAATGACATAAAAGAGGAATTGGACATGTACTTAAATTTATCTTTAATTGCCCGAACTGACAATCCAGCTATTTGGTGGAGAGAGAAGAAAGAAGAAGAACACTGAGTCAATTGTCCATGAAATTTCTTTCAACACCTGCTTCTAGTGTTTATAGTGAAAGGTCATTTTCAGAAGCAGGAAATATCTATGGAGAATCCAGAAGCAGACTGCACCCAGAAAACGCAGAAAAGTTACTATTTATACACCATAATTTGCCTTTACTGAATTACGTCTATGAAAAATCAAATTATGTTGTTCTTTTTTTTTTTTTTTCTAGTTTATATTCAAATTGAAGGTTGTATAAGGAAAACCAATTTGTTTTTTTCAAGAGTTTATCTTTTGTTACAATGTTCTAAGTCATTATTAAGCTGTTAGTTGTTTGTTTGCTAGAGAATATATATACAGTACCAATGGTCTTATTATTCACTGTATTTCTAATGAGTATCAATTAAATCGATTCGGTGGCCGCTTCGGCCGAAGCTTCGGCTGCTTAGTGAGAGATTCGGTATCCGGCCGAATCACAAAAAAGCCGCTTCGGCGCACCTAGTTTCTATCTCGATATTATAATTTTTCAGAATCTACGCAGAAAAAAAATTTGCTCTAAATTTTTACGGCCTACGTACAGAACGGGAAGAATATGTAAATTTGAATAAAATATTGAATACCAGTTGGTGGACATGTTTTACTAATGAAAAGACTATCTATGAATATTTTTTAATTTTTGTAATTTTTAAATGGGTCGGAACATCATATTGAATTTTTTCCAGAACTCTCTAACAGAACAAAATTTCTCAATTCAAAAATATGTTGAAAATAATGATTCTTTACAAAAATTTCAACTCTTGTGTTGTGCCTGTAAAAGCAATATTTTCCTAATCGAAAAATTAAATGAAACGTCATGTATGATCGGGTCTACTTCAAATGAGAATATCTATTATGTGTCCCGCATTCGTAGAATATGTTTAAAAAAAGCCATTCAGCATTTTCAAGAAAAAATGGAAAAAAAAAATTTGAAAACGTTTAATTTTTCAAGGAGAGGCTTAGAGCTTTTGTTAACATGAAACACCCCTTTAAATGTCCTACAACTTTCGCACTTTTTTGGTAACACCCTGTATACCGCAGTAGAAATTCATCCATATCAACATTAATCAGAATCCAAAATAGAATTAACCTTCTATTGATAATCTCGATCGTATTTCCAACAGAAATAGTGCAAGTAGGAGAAGGCAGTGATAAGGTTTAAAAACGGAATCTTATCTTGTTTGACTTCTAGAAAACACCCTTCCATCCATCAGTCTACAGCAGGAAAGGCGCCATGACGTCAGTAATATACATTACTACATTCCAGGCGGTACTCAGATATTTGATCAATTATCGTGTTACGTTATGCAAGGCATGAATCATGAATGGGCTAATGTAAGAACTGTTGCTGCCACGGCCAGTGATCAACGCAGCAGTTATTCGTGAAGCATCAAAGAAAAATTTACAACGCGTCCGCTGAATCGATCGAAACTGGCACTTAGTAAAAACGTGATACGTATGTTTAAATATAGAAAAAATAAAGACGTGACTTCAGTTCCTGATAATGCCAGTATTGATAACGGAGCAGGATTCGTTTCATTCATAACTAACAAGTGAATTAGCAGGTCACACCGTGTTTATATTATTTGTGCACTGTTTCTCGAGGTGTTTCATCTTGGAATCCATTGTTTTTCCCCCAGCTACATTGGTGCCCGGCTACAAGGATCTGTTATCACATGTTTGAGTAATTTTTTATCAATGAAAATTCGACTTCATTCATGTAAGTGATTAGTACCTTGCAGTCGCCACATACGTCGTAGTCATTTCCTATAGTTCATCGAAACCGGAAATAACGTGGATAGTAAGCTTGGAGAATGGTGTGAAGTGTCTTGAATACATACGGAAAACATTCCTATTGCTCGACTGCTTTTCATTCACAACTCCCAGTCGAATATTATTAAGTGTATCACTCTCGATTATTCCTTTCGGTTTTTGATCGAAAATGTGAACTTTAATCTCAACCGATTTTCATTTGAATTCGTATTTAATTCATTGAAAAACACAAGTGCCTTCTAAAGTAAAGGAGAGAAACTCCATTCTGCATTCACAACCCCAGGACCTATTAATACCTAACAGTGAGTCTTGGATAGCAATTATGAACTTTGATCAAGATGAAAGCAGAATCATTGTTTTCGGAATAGGTGTAAAGTGTCTTATTACCTGGAAAAAACGTTTCTGTGGTCTTTGGTGACCAGACTACAACTATTTTTAGAATATTCCCTAGCTAACAGTACTATCTTACATTCTCTATAGTCTTTTATCGAAAATATGAACTTTGATCGTAATAAACACATTTATGTTTCAGATATCAGTGACGATCTCGTGTTTGGCTCTGGTTTTGAAGGATGAACTATCGCTTCAGTTCGAAATGTTATCATGTGACCAGGAGTTATGTTTTTCTCAGATAATGTTGAAACGAAACGGGTTTTCACAGTGATTTGCCAGATTTGTTTGGTTTCTGAGATCATTGTGAAAGCTGATTTCGTCAACACATCTACGGTGGGCCTCCGGAAGTTAAATCTAATTTTGTACCATTGAAGAATTGGAATTTGATATATCCTACATTCAGCTGACTAATGATTTTTTCAATTTTTGTTGTGTTCTTTATAATGTACTAAAAGTTTTAATTATTATTATTTGTATACTGGTAAAATAATGTTGATGCAAAATATATTTACTCAGTTTGTCCTAGGTTCATTTTTCATATGACTATTGAATTTTATGTGATTCAATAATATTATTGTTGCAATTTTCGTTGATAATTTTTGAAAAGCAATGTTTGCTACAGTTAATGTATTTCAAAGTACATTTCATTTTTCATTATTTCCAATATATTTAAAATATTAGATATTTGGATTTATATATTCTTTAAAAATTTGGTGTGTGAATCGGTATGGTATATTATATCGAAAATTCAAATTTCCAATCATCAATCATTTTCTTTTCATTCTATAATGTTCGCGATTATAGACTAGTAAATATTATATTTCATAATTTCCTGAAAATATAATATTTAATTAAAAAATAAAACAAAACGATTGCCACAAATATATTGTCATATTTGTTGAAACTACTTTATTTAAATTTTCAGACAGAATCCATTGAATATAATAACAATTTTTGTGTCTAGTTGATTTAGTAGATTAAAGATAAAGTCATTGTTACAACCATTTGTCCCTTGTGGGCCTTAATTGATTGTATGTAGTAATATTATTGCAGGTTTGCTATTTCAATGTTATATTAAATTTTTTGAGTGATTATAGTGTACCAGAATGTTTTCCCAAATCTTTTTTTGTTTTTCATTCCACCCATCTTTCCTCACCTCTCAAAATATTCAGTTATTAATGGTCTTTAGTGGGTTGAAATGAAATCAATTGATTCTTCTCTTATGGTTCATTGAAATAAAGCTCATTATCGAAAAAAAAATTGAATTGTATCATACAGTAGCTTCGCGAACCATATTCCTACCTATTACAAACAAAAATTTGCATTTTCTTATCCAGTTAAGCAAGCGAACCTTATGATCCCAGCTTAGAATTGTCCGTTAAAATACTCATTTTAAATGAGTAATATAGCGTTCGATTTCAAGCTGGTGTGTTTTTTAAGATCGCCCAAATAAAACGTGTGAAGTTAATATTTCAAATATGCATTTTAAAATCTTCATTTGAGACATCTGAATAAATTCAATACTGAAAAGTTATTTATATTTTTTTGAGAAAATAGGATTCCAGGAATTCCTAGGGGACCTTAATAATTTTAAGTAGCTACAAATTCATCGCTAACACCGAATATCAATTGCGGTTGTTTACAGTAAAATTTATTTACATTGTTAGAGCTATCCTTTACGATTTTGGTGTCGTTCTACTTATTCAATCGACCAATTCGGAAATGCGAATATTATTCGATGTTGTCTAATCAATGAAAATGACCAAGTTATTTCCTCAATCGGCTAAATTTTCGAGATAATTTTTTCAATACTTCCATAAATCAGCCAATATTGTTACATTTAGCTCGTGAAATCACGCTGCCAACACTAAAATATCCAATTCAATTATACAAATGATTTTATAGCAATTTCATTTAGTGATTAGCAGCTGATATTTAGCACATATTCAATCCCACATAATAATCTAATCGAATGGTTATCATTTCGTTGAAAGGAAGTGTATGAAAACTTATTTATTGGCCGAGTCCATTTTGAGTAGCCAATAGCGAAAACATTTCCCCTTCTCTAATTGATATATAACATGCAATGGACAAACAGAATTTGAGATATAAACAGTGCCATGAAAAATGCAACACATCTTCGGAGTACTGTAATTTTCCATCATAATCGAAATCTTCGACAATGTTACTCATAATAAAATAATAGTGATTTTTTTTCTATATGTTTGTGAGATTGTTGCCATTATAAACTTGTTAACACCATTGAATTAAAAATTAAGATTATAGGCCGAGATATATCCAGCAATTCTGAAGCATTTAAGGTAGAGAATCATATTATTCTACACAAAAATAAAATGTTGTAACACATAAGAATGCACCAGTTCTTAGTTCTTCTATTTTGCAAATTTTCTGATGATTCTGGAAATGTAGTTTTTTGTATGTTATTCATTATTTGGTCTCATTCAAATCAAATCAAATTTATTCCAACATAAATTAGATACAATGCGTAAATACATACATATTAATCAAATAACACCCCGACCCACCCCCCGGAAAGAAAAAATACACATTTGAAATATATCCTGACGTGCTGAGGTGGCCACATCTTGAAGTATTTCACTTCCTATAGATCAACTCTACTCTCTACAAAATCTTATAAATGTTTGAAGCGATTTGCTTATTGAATAACATTAATTGTTTTCCTTGAACTTGATCACCCCCCTATCACCATTGTAGATCGAAATAGAGAGAATGTTGTATTCATGTTTTGTCCTTAAAATTGTATGAATAATTAATTCATTAATGAAGTTTGTGTATTCATCCTCCATCATTTCTAAATGACCACTTTGTATTAGTTTGGCCTTCTTTCATAACGTTTGCCTCAATCGAAAATTCTCTGGTAATGAGAATGAAAACAATTTATTATGTTCCTAGATATATTATTATTCCAGTAATCCATCTAATTCCTTTTTGCTGAAGAAAAATACCAGGAACTGTAGAAAACTGTGATAATCAATTTATACATTATCCTATATATCACATTTCAAACTCAAGTAGAAAGTTTTGGGAAATAATTATTTATTAACTTCTCACAATATTTAATTCTTCTATACTGAATTATTTTAATTCACTAATTTGAAGCTTCTTCCAGTTCGTAACGATGTCAGAAAATTGGCAGAAAGTGCGATCCTTTATATCGAACCAATTTCACTTATTGTTTTCATACTTTGAAAAGTATGTACCTACTAAGTGCTAGCCAACAACGATTACTTTCTGAAAGTGCATAGTATTCACAAGTTTCATGAGAGCACTTCTAAGAATGTTTAGTGATCGGTTTTCAGTGTTAATCTACCAGCGAACCTGCAAGAAAATCACTTAATCAGCTTCGTAGATTCGTTTGCATGTTATGTGGGGAAAATATTCGAAACTTTATGAAAAATGGAAATATAAAAAACTAAAATAGGTAACTTATCATTCATTTATCCTCTATCACATATCAAATGAAAGTAGATCGTTTATGAAATGATTCTTGGTTTACTCCACACGATATATTATTGTTTTTTTTATGAAAAATTGTTAGTGTTATTTTTCATGATATTCTATAAACATGTCGTCCTGTTCTCTCGTATGTAGATATGGTCTCCTTATTTAGTTATATTTCCGTGGAACATATTTGTTATATTGTATTATCTCGAAGTCTAAATAAACCAAAGATTGATTCAGTTATTTTTCATTGTGCATGGGCATTTCGAGATAAAAATCTTAAATGAGACCTAATAATAATGTAATTTATTTCAGAGTAACAATGCTTATCCATAAAACGAAATGGTGTCGAAACAATGAAATACATCAATTCGAATAATTTTTTACTGGTTCTAATTCAACGAAATATTCCCTAAACATTTTTTTATAACTGTTTTAAAAATTGTCTACACTTCAAATAATATCAGGCAACCTCTATACACATATTTAAGGGTGTTCTTCAGATTGAATCAGTATATATGCTGGACAAGGCAAAGTCAAATATCTTATTGAAAATTCAGTTCTCCTTTCAACGAATAACATTTTATTCTTCTTGAAATAAGAAGTAAACATTGTAACAATATAAATTGTAAATGAACTCTTTTCGTAAAGATTTTTTTTATTGTAAATAAATTATGAACATTGAAGCTTATTCCACAAAAACTAATGCCACTTTCCAATATATATTGAAAATTAGAAAAATAAGAAACTTTTATGATTGTGTTCTTATGTCGAAACCTGCACTAAGTACATTTTCCTGCCAGATGATCTATATGATATCACTCATTTCATAAAACCATCCAATTTAGCACATGTTAAATAATGATTGAAATCTAATAACAAAAAGGAAAACATGATGAGAAGACGAAATTTCAATACTTATATACTAATTCTATAGATTAAGTAGAGCAGATTATGTTCGCATATGGGTATCTTGGTTTATATATATTATTTTACCTGTGATTATCATGCAACAGTTCATTATTGTAAGAATAAAGACGATTATTATTATTTCAAACATAAATCTTTATGAATTACACATATAATCATAAGAATTAATTTGTCAACTTGCGCATTCGCCAATTTGTTCGTTTAGCATGTTTGAAATGATTGAAAGAAAGGTAAGAAAGCAAGAAGGGATAATTTTTTTCCCTCAATGAGTATTGATTTATACGCTGAAAATTTAATGAGGAGAATATAGGTTTCCTTGATAATTCTGGAGTAGAAAATGGGTAATGATCGAAGGGATCAATGTTGACAGACTATACAGATAAAAAAAACATCTGAGTAGAAATTTATCATGCGATAGTATACCATTCATTTCATTTCAACAGTCTCAGATTCTGAATCACGATCATTTGAAACTTGTTACCTTGAAAAATCTTTGTGACCGATTTCAAAATTCGAATCATTTAGAATTGCGCACTGGTAATAGAAAAATAGAATACTCGAATATAATGATAAAAAAACATTAGAAACTAACCAGCTCAATACAGTTTAAAATCAAATCAATACTGAGAAACATTCATGTCATTGGAGATATTGAGGTTAAGTATTATTTCAATATTCAATGCTAAAACACAAAAAGGACTACCTGGCACCTTCGCCAATTTGTACATACCTTAACTTGTCTAAGGTAGAGAATTCTAATCAAATCATAAATGAGGATTTAATAGCAGTACTAAAATTCAAGTAATAACTTTATTATCCACTGAATGTTTAAATGCGTTTAACGTTGTTTCGACAACCATTTTGTAAAGGTCAGAAACTAAAAATTCACTCTCAATGCATAAGAATATATAATTAGAGTTTCTTCAACCTAAGTAGGTACTCTTATCGTGGGTTTCATAAAATTTTATCGTGGTGATTTGCTCGATTATAGTATATTCTAAAACAAGTTGCAGGATGGGCCTTCTGCAACGAATATTAGACGATATTTTCTCTCTTTCAGTCAAGTTCTGTGAAATATTGTCGAAATTCAATGAAAAAATCAGATTATATATCCTAGTGACTTTTTCCTTGGCAGTCGTGTGACTGTTACTAAAATTGACAGATTACGAAATTTGAATATGAATCGTATATTTCGAATTTTTGAATAATTTAAAATTACGTATTAAATTCGTGAATTATCACGAAAGCGATTCAACAAAAACAGAATTGAGAGAAATTGCGAATAATGTTGCTAATCATTTCATTATATCCGAATTATTATAGGTATTGACAATTATTGACGTGTGTTGAAATTTGATAGGATCGGAAGTCAGTAAAGACAACCACAAAAAAAATATATAACTGAAAACAATGCTGTGATGAGTTCATTACAGCACTGTTTTTAGAACTGTAATGAACTCATTACGATACTGAAATAGAGAAAATCATTTCTGTGTTCAATATCAATTCCATAGATTTTGACACTTCATTGATTTCAAACTACAATCTCATCCTGATGTTAATTCAGCGTTTCGGTGTATAAAGACATGAAAGATTTAAATTATTCTTCAATACTTGTTTGCGGCAAAATCCCCTGCTCTTTCTTCCCACGAATATGCGTGCGATATTCGTGCGGAAAATAAATAGTTCTTTGTGGGAAATAGTCTCTTTATATGACTCAAAATGCGTGTAGAAAAAGAGTTGAAAGTGCACGCCTGTAGAAAAATGTATTTATTGCATTCATTTGAAATATTTCATACTTTCATAGAGTAGCAGAAGATCAGATTTGTTCGAAACAGTACCTATATTGAATTAACTACAAATGTTCACAATTTTCATTGAATCTTCCACCACATTGTTGCTTCATCAGGCGCTCATTTTCTACTGGTTCCGAAGGAATATACATCGCTAAATTTGAAACTGTTTTGTGGAACATGCCGTGGTTGAATTCATTAATGGGCAAAATTCCATAAATATGGCCGTTTGAAATTTTGTCTTTCTTTTCTACAAATTCAATCGGAAACAGAATATTAAATTCAGTTAGAAATAACAATTTCAAAATTTCTTGTTAAACACATTACCAGAACTCTAGAAAATTCAAGCCGCTTATCGAAAAAAAATTATCTACTATTTCCGTGACTACAAAACCGACAAAATTAAGATTTTGGATATAAATATGAAATAACAATATCGAACTTCGTGCAAAATCTTAAGCTGATCACATCTTCAAAACCATAGAAAGTTTAAAAATAATGTTAGGGTGGTCTGTTGTCTGTTCATTGAGTGAACTCAATATACCATGTGATTTTTTTGAATCAGTTCAAAATCTCAAAAACATCTTTCGTAAAAAAATTTCCATTAAAAGTTTGATGGTTTCGAGGGGAAAGTCCATTTATGCTGCTACCTCTTTCATTTCGTTCCTAGCTATGAATTTTTGAGAGTGAAATCTGAGAAATCTCCTGATACAAGAAGGTAATTACAAAGAATGACGTTATTTATTAAATTCAATAGAAAAAGTGAAATTGAGAAATGATGAAAAATGGCCTTCAACATGTCTACAATGCATTATATCACTATTTTGTTCTAAATCACTCATTTTTTGATTATTTGAACACCCCATAAATTGGACACTTTTTATAGTATACTATGGAGGGTAGATATACCCTACATAGTAGAAACCTTGTAGTCTGACTATATGTTTACTTTGTCCAACAGATGGCGTCGACATATTTTGATTACAGTGTTCTCGAATCAGAAGCTGAGGATTTTAACATTTATTCTTCTAGTTGATAGAGGACGCCACTTTATCGAAAGTGCTTCACGAAGATAATTTAATAAATAATTAATTAATTATTTTTAAATTTGCAATTATAAGGTTTTTCATTTAATTCATAGCTCTCAATAATTCTTTTCGATTAAAAAATTTGATTTGACCTCTAACATAACATTTTACCAACTTCATATTACATGCTACCCCTAGTAGGTATCCTGATTAGGTAATACCGCGTAATACGTTTAAGAAATGAATATTTCTATCTATTTTTTTTTAATTAATTGATTGGATTATCAAGAAGGACTATTCATCTTCAGCTCATGAAAAGTCTCATCTTTTCAGCTAGAGGAAAATCTTAAAATAAAAATACCTTAATAGGTTTTGAACTCAGCAAGTTTTATTCCCAATACCAAATGATATATTTGAAAATTTCCCAGCTCCAAATTAATTATGGGCTAAAATTCTGCGAGAATGAAAATTGAGTTCAATGTTTTTCCACCAATAGTCGTCATATTTTCCAAAATAATATAATATTAGTTTTCGAGATATTTTATCAAATAAGAATTTTTGAGATGTATGAATCAGAAATGATCACAACAAATAAATAAGTTTAATATCCAATTTCAATTTTTCGCTCCCAAATTAACAAAAATAAACAATATTTCTAAATGAATCAAATATAGTAAATACCTAATATTTGTTTCGTAAATGGCGAAAAGAGCTCCTTCATATTCGAAGTATAATATTAATGAACTACACATGAACTATAAAACAAGTAGGTAGGTACAATGACAATTGAAGGAGATTCATTTTTTTTTATTAATCCTCTATCCATCTGCCATCTACATCTTTCCGAGTGAATTACATATAACTATATTAAAAAAAAAACCACCAAATTGCGAAGTTTCTTTTTTTGCTTCCGATAGTACTTCGTCATAGTAACTATTTTTTTCTTTCGTGTATCTGTTAGTTCTTCCACTGGCCAATGAAATGACTAATCAAAATAATATATCAATTGAATAAAATTTAAAAATAATAAATTATATTGTGTCGAAAGTAGGTAATTAATATTTCAAATTGAATTAACCGATTTTGTGAATATGTATACAGGGTGGCCACTTTTTCAATGGGATTGTATTGGTAACTTTTAAACCATAAGAGTTAGAAGGTCGGTTCAAACAAATCGAGATTATCAGGGCCGGTTATTGAGATATCATAAAAAAAGTAAATTCTGTCATTTTGATTTTTCTTTTTTCCCACTTTATTTCAAATATTATCAAAAAATGTTACAGGAATTTTTTATTCGACAGTAAATTGTTCTCAATTAGACGTAATCAGATTTCGTATCCAATGTTTCGTGCTCTCTGGGCCACCCTCAACCTCATTTTTTTCAATACGGACCTGTATATTTTATGACACTTTTCGAAATAACTTTTAACGCTGAATTCAACGATATATCATACAATGTCATTCAAAGTTGATTTTCAGGTGATTTTGACCCTTATCCAAATTTCTTTGGGTCGGATCTGTATCTAATGAATGCAATCTATCAAAAACTGCTGTTAATAAAATAGTCAAGAGACGCGAATACAATGATTTTAAATTTGAATACCAAGCCTTCAAAACTTATATCGTAATGATATCAAAATAAAGTTCTATTCTGGAACAAATGACAAATCCAACAATTTCTCGCGAGAAGATTGAGAATGTATTGGAAGGTATTCAAGAAGACGAAATAAGCAAATGTATAAGAAGTATGGGTTCCAGAACCGTTAAGTGCATTTTACAAAATGGTGGACATTTCGAACACTTACTTCATTCATTTTCATTTACATTCGAATAATCATTCGAATTTTCTTTCATTGAATGATAATTCGTTAAATTATTATGAATTGAAATATGTAAATAATTATTACTTGTTTCTTGATTTGATTCTGATATGTTCCATTTAGTTCAAGATGAGTAAGTTGATTTTCTCATCGAAATGTATTGCTTGTTGTTAATTAAACTAAAGGTACCTAAATGTAATACCTACAGATCCGACCCAAAGAAATTTGGATAAGGGTCAAAATCACCTGAGAATCAACTTTGAATGACATTGTAGGATATATCGTTGAATTCAGAGTTAAAATTTATTTCGAAAAGTGTCATAAAATATACAGGTCCGTATTGAAAAAAATGAGGTTGAGGGTGGCCCAGAGAGCACGAAACGTTGGATACGAAATCTGATTACGTCAAATTGAGAACAATTTACTGTCGAATAAAAAATTCCTGTAGGTAACGTTTTTCGATAATATTTGAAATAAAGTGGGAAAAAAAGAAAATCAAAATGACAGAATTTACTTTTTTTATGATGTCTCAATAACCGGCCCTGATAATCTCGATTTGTTTGAACTGCTTGATAATGCTTCTATGCATGCAACTTTTTCTCCATTTGACCGACCTCCTAACTCTTATGGTTTAAAAGTTACCAATACAATCCCATTGAAAAAGTGGCCACCCTGTATATTCGATACACATAAAGTAACTTTAAGCACGACATCAAGTTTCAAACTGAATTTTGTTTTCGATAAAAATCAAAAAAAGTTAGCACCCTAGCGGAATGCGATGGTTCTCTACCAGTATCCTTGAGGTACAAATGAAAATTTTGGTGATACAATAGTTACTAATAAGTCACTAACGAATACAAAAAAAAATTCTACATTTTCGAAAAAGTGGGTGCCAACTTCACGGATACTCATCTATCACCGATTTGCGTTCTCTCAACATCGAGAGAGCGGTAGTTTTTCTATTGGATTCTCTTTTTTTTTTTTGTTATAAGAACAAAGGTGAATACCAGAAATTATAGTTTTGCTGTTTTTGAAAATCTGGGTTTGTCGCTAATGTAAGTCGCCTGAAGTTCATCACATCCCGATGTTGAACCTTCAAATATTTTCGGGAGTAATAAAGCTGCACTACAGATGGAAATATTTGTCTTCCAAGAGAACACCGTATCAAATCATAAAAATTTAGAAGTTTTTTGTGAAGGATTTTGGATAAAATTTGTGTGTGGTGATAAATCCAGAAGTGCAGAAATTGGCTTTGAAACTTTGCATAATGTTTCGATCAACATTTAATTCCCATGCAGAGTTCTCAAAAAAGATACTTTATTTAAAATAAATTTCGATCTCAATTACAGATGATCATCTCCAGGATTCAATGATGATAATTCGCACCAAAATATTCAGAATTTTTTTCGCTTCATTTATACAATATTAATTGATATTGAATTGAACTACTTGGTAATTCCTGATCTATAGATTGATAGTCAGTAAAACTGATTAGAATTGATGGAATGACCGATTTCCCAATATGAAACATTTTCTTGGGAAGAGACCCAATCCCAATAAGATATCAAAAACATGATCGATTTGATTACGATACATTCCAAAATTAGTTTTATAAATTAATTTATGCGAATTATACGAATATCCTCTTCTATTGAAATAAACGCTGGATGTTATTTTCTACGTATCCACGTAAAATTCATAGAAATATATTCCCAGTATATAATGATCGAATTTTCTTCCAACCGTTTATATCTCCTCTATTTGTTCGAAGTATGAATGTTTGATAAGGTTATTTTTCAGCTATACAAAGTTAATTGACACCCTTAAGGTAAACTTCGTATAGTCTAAGATAAGAGGGCCATATATTCTGGATTACCTATTGCCAAGTTTATCGTTTTGATTCTTTAAATCCCCCTTATTTGAACAAGAATTTCCCATGGCATATTTATTCTGATAACTTACTTTCTATGTATGCTTCACACTTAACATTATGAAAAATTCAGTGCAATAATTTCTTGCAGATTGACTTCCTATTAAAAACAAACAGAGTAAGTGATTATCACATATTATTTGTTTGAATGGAAATTTGAGTAGACCTATCTATATAATATATTTACCATCTCTCAAATTAAGCAAACACAAACATTCTGGCTTAATTCATAAAAACCATATCTGTTATTATACAGATTATAACTTCATTATCATTGGTTACTTCACAAGAGAAATTTATTTAATCCATCAAACTATTAAATATTCAGATAGAAATAATTAGAAGCTAGGAAAATAGTTTAATTTGGAAAAAATTAATAAAAAGCATGTTTTTGAGCACTCGTTCTCCGAACTGATCGCTGTATTATTTCGTCACAATATCTGTAATTTTCGAATTTTGAACCGGAAATGGTCTATAACGATGGAGTTCGACTTATACTGATGACAAATCAGTGATCAAATTCAATTTTATTCGTCCGTCCGGGCCGGCTGTCAACACGATAACTCTCGAATAGATAGACTCAGAAATTTTCAGGATCGATTCCGAACTCAAATGTTGCGGTTAAGTTCTTTGATGTGTAAAATCTGACTAGAGATTCCGTAAATATGACCGTTGGAAATTTGGTTTTGTTGTTAATTTCGAAATAGCGAATTCTACCGAGAAGAAAGTTTGCATTTTGATGTATAATGACAATTTGAAGTATCGTACAAAATTTCATATTGCACGCTCAACCAGAGCCATAAAACATTCAAGAAAAATGTTATCCAGTATTTCCATGATCACAAAACCGACAAAGTTGAGGTGATGGGTGGGGGAAAAAGAATTGGAATTCAATTTCAAATTACTAATTTCCAGCTGACCACATCGTCAGAACCACAGAAAATTTAGGAAAAATATCGAAAAGAGAGGAGAAAGAATAAACGATAACCAAGATACTTTTTTTATGAGCTTATTTTCTCCACAATAAAATTTTTCCAATCAAGTGATGTTATTGTGTTGAAATTAGGAACTCTAATCCTATTTTTCATGGCATGTCTCGTTGACATTGGTTGAGTATTTGTATCCCCTATTGATTTACTATTTTGAAAAGTAAGAGACCACCAGAATTCCAACTTGTTATGAGAAATTTGAATATCTAATCGAGTTCAAATCTTACTTGTATCTGTAGAATGTCAATTCTTAGCTTCGTGCAAAATTTATTGTTAATGGTGACATCAGAACCAGAGATAATTCAAGTAAAATATCGAAAAAAAATGAGGAAAGAAATAACGTGAGGTGAGGATCTTCTGGAGGCTCGTTCATTCTAGAGTCAATTCCACCCTTAGAGACCACATAGTGGTCTTGTACTTTTTGATTTCAATTGATTCTTTGAACTGTATATAATCATAGAATTAATTCAAAATGAAATCCAGTTCAATTTCTTATTTTGACTAAGAATATTATACAGGGAACTATTCAGAGTATCTATCCCTGTAGTGCCCACAGGGATAACGAAAACCGTTAGAAATATAGGGTGGCTTAAATTACAAAAAAAGTTGCGTTATTTGGGGATGTGTGTGTTGGTATGAACAGTTCTAAAATATCTCCAATGGTTCCCGAGATATCTCGAAAAAACTAAAATCGAGATTTTCTTTTTTTCTGTAAAACTCATTTGTCTTCAGAGACAACTTCACGAAATTCGGCGAGAAATTCGGTTTGTTGCAATTATTCAACATATAGATTCCAATGGTGTCGTCAGATTTTCTCGTTTTCCATAGTTTCAGAGATGAGATAGTATTTTTTTTTCTTATAGATACCATATAGGTTCTCTTTATGAGGTGATAAAGAAAAAAATAAGTATTCAACAATGTATCACACTGGTGCCAGAATTGTCAAATAACTTGTTACTTCGTTCAGTTGTTATGTGAAACCATCACTTAATTTTTGGAAAAATCTTAATCCTGTTTGATAAGTATTAAATACATTATCATGCTAATACCAACACCCTACATAGCGTACAACTGGCAATGTGTAGAAATTCTTCTACATAATTCAAAAAACTCAAGTTTCACATAACAACTGTCAACAAAGTTATTTGACAAATCTGGCTCCAGCCTACTACGTGAATCATTTATCATGTTGATATAACAATGTATTTTCATAACCATTCTTTTTGAAGACTTCTGTCAGTTCATTTCCATGAATATCTAGGCTTCCTTTTCATTTTTTGGTTCAAGTAGTAATGTGGAACCAGAATTGTCAAATAACTTTGTTGAGAATTGTTATGTGAAACCATCACTTGAGTTTTTTAAATTTGGTTATCTTCAAAAATAAATGAGTTATACTAAAAGAAGAAAATCTCGATCTTTAGTTTTTTCCAGATATCTCGAGAACCTTTGGAGAGCAATTTTTTTGTAATTTAAGCCACCTCGTATTTTTTGAAATCCCTGTAGTGCCCCTTTAAATAGTTCTAACCATGTATATTATAACAGAATTTTATAACTAAAGGTTTACTTATGTTTTCGTTTTGATTTCGAATCTCCAGATTCGATGGAGATAAAATTTTGCATTTTGATTCACAATAACAGTTTGAAGCTCCATGCTACAAGTTGATCGCGTCAAAAAATTCATGAAGATAATTTGAGATTTTGGGTAAATACACTCATAAGATAGAAATTTCAAGCTTTCAAAATTTCAGATCCATAGGACATTCTAGAAGAACACTGGAAAAGAAACACCCAATTTCCGTGAACAAAAATGATCAAGTTAGTATTTTACGTGCTCATATAAAATTTCAAGCTATGTGTAAAATTTGTTGTTAATAGCATCGTCAGAACCATAAAATATATTCAAGCAGAATATCGGAAAGAACTAATATTTCAAAGACACAATGACACTGAAAATAAGCATAAAATAATAATTGCAAGCTTTATGAAAACTTTCGTGCTGATCATTTCATTAGAATCATAGAAAATTCAAGCAGAATATCAAAAACGAAATAGGAGAAGGATCGCAATGGATGATTTCCGATCAATTTAGAAGGAATAATCCTTTGTAGAATAGTCGTATCAAATATATTCACAATAAGGATGAATCAGAAGAATTTGGTCTTACACCCTACGAGCGTTTGATTGAGTATTCAAACCACTCCAATGCATCAAATGAGTTGATGAAGTGACACCTAAGGGTCAAGAAAAGAATAAAATTGAGGACCATCGTCGTGGGTTCAAATGACGACCTCACGGATTGTTTATTCGATTGAGATTCCGATCAACGTTGAATGGAGCCTGATGCGCGATGACTTTGTGATTTCGATTCGGAATATGATCGGTTGAAGGGGCCTTCAATCCATGAAATTAACGAATATCAGACTGTGAAATATTCGATTCTAAACATCGGTATATGCAAATCTCTGAGCTCAACCGTGGAATTAATGATAAAGCGTTGGAAATTGCAGAGTCTCCATTCGAAAATGAACGTGTTCAAAGTAAGCAGTAATATTCATTTTTTCTCAAATATTTCCGTCCCTTTGACTAGAAAGACTAGATTAATAAAATTGGTATGGAAAAACAAATATAAATAATTGATCACAGAATTAATCCAACAAAAATTCCAGAGAAGAACTGACTAGTGTCAGAAGCTTTTAAGCGCTGGTTCATTCATGATTTTATTGCGCTATTGAAGAGCATAGAACCGAATACAGTTGCAAAATAGTCAAACAGCCAAACGAATGTTCATGCAAAATTTCATTAAGATCGCTTCGTACGAAGATAAAAAAACTTTCCGTTAGTTCTCAGAATATATCTGAATATAACTGAAATTTTGTGAATATTATTCAACATAATGAACGATCATTACAGGACTAAATATGTTCAATGGTTTCGGAGTTATATAGAAAAGTAATGTTATGGATTTATTAGAAGCATATAAGCATAAAACTTGGAAAAAAGCTATCGTTGCACTGTAAATTCGTAGTACACAATGTTTATACCATTTTTCCAAATTAAAGAATATACATTTCACAGAATTGATAAAATTATTAAGTATTCTGTACTATTCCTGTGATAAATTGCTTAATTATTAGATATGCATTGCAAAATATAATTTTTATTGAAATTAGAGATATTTTGTAATATAATCAGAACTAAGTGTTGCAGAATTTAAACCAACCAACATGGGTAATGAATGTACGTCGATATAAAAAGCAGAAGCATATTATAAATTATAAGAACCTGAAAGCAAAAAAAACATTGAAGATTTATATATAGAACAAGCAAATGAAAAATAGCGGTTATTTCAAATTGAACAGTAAATAATAATGCAAAAAATAAATTACAGATCAATCAACCTAACAACAATTAAAAAAGTAGAAAGGACTAACATTTGGAATTATTAAGTACATTAAGTACATATTACTTTTTTTTTGTAGAGTTCAAGATTGAACACAAAGGTATAGGTAGGTGGGTTTGGTTAGATATTTGAATTATTATCAAAAAAATATAATTCCATATATACATTTTGATATAAAGATAATAAAACAAAATTAACCAACTAGAATCCACCTAAAACTTCTTAAATCTATTTGGAAATAAAACATAAATTCAAACGTTATTTCTGTAGCTTACAGAAAAAACCATATTATTATTATTATTATATCAGTACTTATTAAATTCTGTTTTTACAATAATTGAAAAAATACCTATCCATACCTAAATTTAGAATTCTGTGTTCTGTGTTCTCCATGTGTGCAATTGGTGCATGAGTCACGAGTGCTCAAAAGCTACTACCTTCACGTCCCTACTTTCCTCAATTTTTTCTGAATACCTATTCTGCTTGAATTTTTTATGATTCTGATGACACTATCACCTCGAAATCTTGGAAATTTCATTTTATTTTTACTTGCAGAATCTCAACTCATCAGGATCTATTGTTCAAAGGCGTAGAAATGAGGGGGGTACTGGGGATAATTACCCCCCACCCAAGATTTCCAAAATATTAAATTTCAAAATGTTCTCTATAAGACGAAATACGAAAATTTGTCTATTTATATCCGAGATAAGTTATTTTCCTTCATCTACCCGCTTTGTCGGCGTCCCCCTTGTTTTGCCATCTGTGATTTTTGCATTCGTCATCGGTGTACACTTACCCAGTGTTTTCGGTTTTTTGTATTATTTTCGTCACACAATTTTAATACTGCAATTATCAAAGACCTGGACTGAGTTTTTCGCATCGAAAAATCGTCTGTACTGTGTATTACAATGTAATGTGTTTCATCAAAATTGCAATTTATTAGTGAAGATATCAGTTTTGAATTGTCTATACAGGGTTTTCCTAAATCGAAGGTACAAAGGAAAATGACGGATTTCTCGGATCATTTAAAGAAATAAAGTCCTATGACATGGGTTCGCAAACGATATGTTTTCGAGATACAGATGTTAAAGTTCAATTTTTTTTCTCATAGCACCCTTCATTAAATTTGGTATAGATATTACAGATTGAAGTTTTTGTCGTATTATATGCGAATTTTGAATGCAAATCTACAGGGTGATATTTTTTCTGGAAGAGTGTTCGCTTCTTTCCACCAGAACTTTTTTTTGGTAAACCACTGTTAGTGTAGAAAATTGTAAAAAGAAACTGTGGTCCAGTAAGTACTACACTTTTTGGTATCCTGTCGGTTCTTGTTAAACAATTCTTCAGTAATCCTCAGGAAAATTCAAATTATTATAAGATCCAGTAAAAATAAAACTCCAGAAAAAAATCTACGCCCTTGCTATTGGTACAGAAGTGTTTTTTTTACAATATTCCGCTCAAATTTTCTATGGCTCTGGAAATCATTATTCTATATATACACGCAAAATCTCAGATCGGAAATATGTTGACACGAAAATATTGGGTATTTTTTTCTCTAATTCTGTGGTTATTCTGTTCATTCTTCCACATCTTGTAGAACAAAATCGTGCGAGAATATATCAGAAACGCACAGTTTTCATGGTTATATTTTATTATTCTATGTTGGAACTCCGAACTTTCCGCTACGGCTTTATCTGTCAATTCATCAAATTGCCTTAAAGAAATCAGTTCTGCCAACCAACATTTTTCAATGCAAAAATCACTAAGTTATATTTATGGAAATATTTCATTAATTTCAATGAAAATGCAATGAATTAGAGAAAATAATGTATAATACTCGTACAGAAGGCTCATTCTACCACTCGTTCATTCCAAAACTCGCCACTTCGTGGCTCGTTTTTGAATTTTGAACTCGTGGAAGAATATCAATGCCTTCTGCACTTGTATTATAAATAACTATTCGACTATCTTTCTGAATTTTCTGTGAATCTAATGACGCTATCCACACACAATTTTGCAAGAACCTTGAAATTATTATTCCATATATACACAAAAATCTCAACTCGGAAATATAATCTATTTATGATTCTCATAAATGTTTGATATATTACAGAATTCTGTCACTCAAGGAATGTTATCCACTCCAGAAAAAGTCCAAGAATTCTGCTTACCCTGCTTGACTTCACCCCTTCAAAAACAATTTGAACCTAATGGTTCGTTTTCATGCATCGGCTCGTAAAAGCTATAATCTTCGCTTTCATTTTACAACCCTCTGAAATTAAGCAGGACCGGTCGGGTTCATATCGTTTCCATTACATTATGACACTTTGACGCCATTGATTGACAGCTCCACCACCCCGTCAACTCGATCCAGATTATGAAAATTCGATACGCGTCTGTATTTCGGACCTTTACTTTAAAGCACATGGAGGGCGCTAACTGGGGTTGGGCAACACGACTTTATGTTGATTTTACGACGTTTTAAGTAGAACTCGTTCTCGTTCTGTTTCACTTATCTGTGTTTTGTGATTTATCGCGCACTAATAAACCTCGAAAGTTTAGATTTTATTGGTATTGAAAAGAAGCAGAACATAATAAGTGTCTCGTTAAATTCGTACACTCTGTGTGGTGGGTGTTCCCATTATATGATTCGTGAATACTGTCATAGAATGATTAATAGAATTCCACAAGAGATTGAGAATTCTGAAAAAGGGGATTAAAAAAAAAACAAATATCAGATTTTTCTCTGAACATGAAATTTTTGAATTATATTTATAGATATTTACATTATGTATATGTGATCCTTACCAGACAAGTACGTCTATTGCGCCCGGGTGATGAAGTCCTAGGCTGATCAAAAAACTTGTTTCCTGAATTTTGTATATTTTTCCACTTCTAAGGTTTATTTTTAATTACTTTTTTTGATGAATTAAGTTTGTAATTTATTTACTTTCAATAAAATATTGGTTTGCCTTGGGTTACTACAAGGTTTTCATCTGTCAAACAAAGTTTGTCAAAACAAAACTTCTCAAAACATTTCCTCTAAGATGAATTCCAAACTCGAAATTCAAGAAGCGGCAATTCTAGATTGTTTATTGAAGGTTTTTAATTATGGCAAACTAGTACTTTTATTATTTTTTTTTATTCGAAAAAGAATCGTGGAAATTAACATCAAAACTAGTTCGCCATCATCAAAAACCATCGAGACCCTAAAAAATAATAGGTTAGGTTAGAAATGATTTTTTTGATGGTTTTTGGCGAACTATTTTTTGCATTCTCCACTATTCTTCTACAAATTAAAGAAAAAAATTATAAAATTTTTTTGATTATTTTTCTCTACATTTCAGACATTTTCAAGGGTAAACGTGCTTTGAATTCGCAATTTTCCTAACGTTTCTTCAAAGACTCTTACCCGATAACTAATACTAGTTTGCCATCATTGAAACCATGAAGAATCATTTTAGAATGCTCTTTTTTAATGAAAAATAGTGAAAAATACGAATGAGAGGTTTGGTAAACATTTACCTAAGAAGAAAATGCTGCATGAGAATTTCTTTTACCGAAGAAATCTAAGGAATGTTACCATACAGCATATAAGTGTTTCAAAGTTGCCAGCAAGTTCGTGGTGATAAAATTAAGGTAACCATTTTGGATATTTCGGAATTTCAAAAGCTCAGAGCTTTTTTTTTAGAAAAAAGGGCATTAGCCTAGAAAATCGAATGTTTTTACCCGTGAAGAAATAAATATATTTCTTGTGGAGAAAATTTCCATTGATGAAGGTAGTTATGATAATGGGAATATCCGGTGCTTGGCGTTCTCAGGAACTATGTGACATGATGGTAGGGAATTTTCAAAAGTTGGAAAATTTAGCCATTGCCAATATACCAGGTTCAAAAATAGTATGTCCTGTAAATTCACGATTGCCGCAAGTGAGAAGAAGCTATATAGTCCGGTCAATTTAGACCAAAAAATGAGAGTGAAGTTACATAAGTCCCAACGAGCTAAATTTCAGTGAAATTGTTCAAAATATAATTATAAACAATGTCTAGAAGTTCCCCATCATTCCCCTGTAAGGAAAAAATTTAATTCAAGGTCAAAGGTCAAAAAAATTAGTTTTTCGCGAATTTCAGCAAAACGGTAAATTTTATCATAAAAGTACCTCAGACAAAAATTGTAGATCATAAAATTATCTATAAAAAATGTATCAATACTTTTTTTTACGAGCCACCGTTTCTGAGATATAACGATTCAAAAAGTTATAAAAGTTGTTATCGTCATAATATTCATGAGTATATACAGCAATAGAGCAATTCAATTTGACAAATACAACTATTGTTGTTGGTGAAGATGTTGACTACTTGTATTACTCACTGCTCGAACGCCAACTGAAAAAACTATTTTTTTCTTAAAACCAGGAAAAGCAGCATCAATCAGATATATATTCATCAAAAAGTTTATTTACTTTAGTAAAGTGTAAAGATCATGTACTATTTTTACACGCAATAACTGGCTGTGATACGACATATGCATTTTACAGGAGGGGTAAAACAGCAGTTTTCAAAATGTTTGAAAAACAAGATTTAATTCAATGTGTTGAAGTTTTTAAAATGAGTAATTCAACTCAACAAGAAGTTATTACCAACGGCATCCGCTTTCTTCTTTCTATATACGGAGCTCCTAAAAAAACTACCTGTTTAGATAAGCATCGATATGCATGTTTCGTTAAAAATACTAAAAATAAAAAACAAGTTCAATTAGCTTGTCATCCTCCAACCTCAGTTGCTGCTCACCAACATCTTTTTCGAGTATATTACCAAGTTCAAGTGTGGCTTGGTTATCAGCTAGACTCTACAGACTGGGGTTGGAAGTTGGTCAACAATATATTAGAGCCAGTTCAAACTTTACTTCCACCTGCGCCGGAAAAACTGCTGAACACTATTTTTTGCAACTGCAAAAAGGGATGCAGTGCTAAATGTGGTTGCAAAAAAGTCGGACTGTCTTGTTCTTTGGCATGCACAAATTGTCAAGGCCGGTCGTGCTCTAATATTGAATCACAAACAATGGAGGATTCGTTTGACTCCGACGAAGTATGCGATACATCGCTATTGACGCAATTTACTTGCATCCAAAATGAAGATGAAGAAGAAGCAGGAGAAGAAGAAGGAGAAGAAGAACAAGAAGAAGATCAAGAAGAAGATCAAGAAGAAGATCAAGAAGAAGAACAAGAATTTGAAACTTACGAATAAGACGAATAAACTTCAACACTTTTTTTTTCATTTACATCGCTTTTATCTTTCCCAATCTTTGAAAATTTCCGTTATTTTGTAATAGTTTTACATTAAACAGGATCACAACTGACCCGTGGAGTAGGCCTACTGGGGAAACCACGTTAAAAAAAACGCGCTAAGTACACTACCTCATAGGTGGCGTGGAAACGTGTGCATATTATGACGATAACAACTTTTATAACTTTTTGAATCGTTATATCTCAGAAACGGTGGCTCGTAAGAAAAAAAGTATTGAAACATTTTTTATAGATAATTTTATGATCTACAATTTTTGTCTGAGGTACTTTCATGATGAAACTCACCGTTTTGCTGAAAATCGCGAAAAACTCATTTTTTTTATCTTTGACCTTGAATTGGTTTTTTTCCTTACAGGGGAATGATAGGGAACTTCTAGACATTGTGTATAATTATGTTTTGAACAACTTCACAGAAATTCAGCTTGTTGGGACTTTATGTAACTTCGAATGTCTAAATTGACCGGACTATATACATATGTCACTTAAATACATGGAAATAGTGGAAAAATAGATACATCGTGACATGATAGGGGAAAGATCGCAAAACGTCAAATTTGTTTATCTCATATTTCGAAATGAGCTGAGTATTTTTGCGAAGCATTGATTATCTATCGACATATTAGTTAGCTAATATCACCTAACTTATAATGCTTAGTATATAGGCGAATATGCCTATAACGAGAGTACAGTTGTCAGTTTTAGCTCATAATTTCTTAAGATACGAATCGATATCCATTGAAATCAATGTGATTCCATTTCATATGAATTTATCAAACTGCTCCTTCTATAAAGAGATCTCTATGCAATATCTAACTTATTCTAAGAAAGCGAAACGTGTGCAGACTTGCAAAATTTTGGTTGGTCTTCATCGCAATCATTGCTTCAATATGTTTCAGTATTTTATTGCGATTGAAACTAGACAGTTTCAATTCAATTAGAATAAAATAATCAATCAATTCATAAATTGGCGAATAGTGATTAAAATGCAGAAATTTGCCGACAATATCTATGGCTTATCCAGTTTCAAATATCCAGAAAAATAGAGCTCAACTCCAAAATGTAATGTCTTCAAACATATCGATATTGAAGAGGATCAGGAGTAGATTAGACAAGAGAAAGCTCAAGATTTTCCCAAATTATGGGTCCTTAATGATTATCACATTATTATGTTCTAAAAGCTGGATAGATCGCTTCAGAAAAAAGTACCTACCGTATAACTCCAAGAATTTTGTAGTAATTAGTGAAAAGCATAGAAATAATCAGATTAACGAAAGGACACTGCTCTTGTTATAGAAAGCTCAATTTTTCTGTGCCCATCAACAGTTGAAACCATATAAATATTGGGACTCTTTGACTCTTAGATAAAAAAATGGTTTTTGCCCATTTTCTGTTATTTATTTCAATACAAACCATACGATATTATATATTTTTGAAATTAGAAAAAATTAAGCTTTCAAAGAATGCCACAGAAATCTAGTGTTCCTATTTGAAAAAACATAACTTTGGGTCATAGTTTCGTAATTAAAGACCTTTTCGAAAAGACGAGCACGCCACTGGATTCTACATAAAAAAGTGTCTAATGTTTTAATTTCAGAGCTTTATCATCAGTATTAGCGGAGATATAAATGTTTTTCAATATCGCCATTTTTCCAATTTCCGCTTATAACTCGAAAACAAAAGAAGGTGGCCAAAAATGAATACTATCCTCGTTAGTTTCTCAGAAAAAGAGATCGAGAATGGGGTAGCAGATTTTGTCTATCTCCTCTGGTTTGAAAGTTGTAGTGCTAAAACATCGAAATTTGCCCACCCTGTACAGTAATAGGTTCAGTAAGAAATTTGTGCGTGTAACTCTCTCACCACAAAATATATTGCATATAAATAGTTAGAATAATATAACTAATAAATATTAATGTAAAAAAAATCAAACAGCTCCAAAAAATAGGATGTCGCTAGAGTAAACAACGGAAGGAACTGAATAAAATATAAAACTTTACAATTCGAAAATAGGCAAGCTGAGCAAAGCGGTACGATAAAATTATTTACTGTTTGTGCACGTGTGAAAGAAACCACCTGCCTGATATAAGTCGATGATAAGATTGAACTTGTGAGTGATTCACATCCTACTGACTCGAGAAGATCCCGATCAGACTAAACAACTGGCAATCAATGGATACGTCTATCAGTGCGAGGGTGGACACATAATTAAGAAGCATCCTTCGAGTCACCTACGTGCGTTTACGTCGAGTGAACTTCTCAGTCATTTCGAATGTATCAACTATATTTTTAACCCTTTTATTTATTCTTCAATCTGACAGCTTGGGAGGACGATTTAAATAGATTATTGAGATATATTGGAAGAACTCTTCAAATAATAATACGCTGCAATTTTCTAAAATAATAACAAATTGAGAATGAATCCATTGTCTTATAATATATTTCTTATCAGGTAGAAACTTTGAGTGTAGTTTGTTCTATATAATGTTTGTCGAAACTGCATTCCATAGAAGAGAAAATCGAAAACTCTAAACCTAAGAATTTCGAAATAATGTTTCGCATGTTCTACTATTCGCATGTTCAACCATTTAGTCAGCACAAGGAAATTCAATTCAGAGATATAGTTTTGGTTTATTAATTGGTAAAATTCATGAGAATCGATCTAATAATCTAATAAATTTGTAAAATTCGTTTTCATTAGGCTTCGGATAAGTATGCTTCAAAAAATTGCAAAATATGCATCTGAAATATTAAATATATACAAATAAATATACATGCACAAATCTTTTATCAGATTTAAATAACACATTCTTTGAAAGTTATATTGGTCTATTTAAAATAAATTTACAGATTTTCAATATTACGCTCCCCTATGACATGAATAAATTTACGCCAATTATCTCCTGAAATATTTTTAAATTCTGAGAAACATCGTTCCACGTCACATGATACAGTAGAAACAAAGGATAAATCCACCTTGTCAATAATATTCAAAATACTGGGAACAGTTTTGCAGTTTTCTCATTTTGTGAGATCTTCCGAATATTTGAAAGAATAGATATTCAGTATTTTTATCTAAAATTGACTACATTTCTTTTGCAAATGTACTATTATTCAATTAACTTAACCTATCGGAAACATTTAAAAAAATTATAAGTATGCTGGTTTCTAATTTCAAAATAACCTCAGAAATACAATTTAATTTTCGCGCCACCCCCTTTGTGTTAAAGCCTTTTCAGTACCTATCCTCTATATTCTATGCATCATTTTTCAATTTCATCAATGGTAATTCCGCGAAAATTAGCACTTCACACAATTCTTCGTTAAATGTGGAACGACTGGGATCAGGTTTCAATATCTGCAGATTATAGAAAATTCGGTTCTTATTTTTATTTTTTCCGAATATTCAAAAGCTATTTGGGATTTGCTAAATATAAAGGTTTCCCGAAACTATGGTGACAAATGGAAACAGAAGATTCTTCTTCAAAAGTAAATCGAACTTTCCTTATATTTTTCTTCTCAAATTTCGTTTATTGCAGAAATACAGGGTGTTGCATATTGAAAATTAAAGAAGGGCATCGTGGTCTCTTTCCCCCTTGCCACTGGTAAAATAATAAAATTAGGCATTTTTCGAAATCCCCATTCAATTTTGAGTGAAAAATGTATACTAGTTAAAAAAACTAACAGATTTTTAAAATAATTGCGCTTTTATAAATGCAAACATACTAGTAATGTAAAATTTGTTCGGCAGAAATTAATTTTATAATCCCAAATACTGGTTCAAATAACAACTGGATATTCAACCAAAAAAAAATTTTGTTTTTCAAAATATTATTGAAGGATTTTAACTTAACACCATGTACCTTTGCAAGAAAGCAGATTTGGTGAAAAAATGCTTGTGAAAGTGTCATTATTTTTTTTGGTTGAATATCCAGTTGTTATTTGGACTAGAAATTGGGATTGTAAAATAATTTCTGCCGAAAAAGTTTTTCATTACTAGTAGGTATTATAGCAATTATCTTGAAAACGTTTAGTTTTCCGGATTTAAACAATTATACATTTTTTATTCAAATTGAATTGGAAATGCATAAAATTCATAATTTTATGATTTTACCAGTGGCGTAAAACAATAAAAGAGACATTTGAGAAAAGAAATTTCAGGAAAGATTTATTAATTTTTCAAGGAGAATATTGTTTTCAATTTGTCACCATAGTTTTGGAACACCATGTTTTTCGGAAGTACGGTTAGATTTGTTCATGTTTAAATACGAATTTTATCTCGGAAATATGCAGATAAAACAGAAAATGACTAAAATATGCACTTCAACTCAAAAATGTCTCGAATATGCGTTAAAATATGCAATTATGCAAACGCATATTTATCCGAAGCCTATTTATTATTTATATAGGGTAAAATACAAAACTTAGCTGTTAACGAAAGAATAGTTAAAGGTTAATCATTGAAGCTAATAACCAGGATTACGTCGTACTGGAAAGTCAGAAATCCAACACATCTCTCAGGATGTAGATATTCAAGCGATGTCTGCATTCGACTAATATGTCGCCAAAACGTTAATTGGTTAGATATTTTCGCATCCAACCTTATCTGTCATCTTCCCTCATTTGTTGTTGAAAATGAGACGAGCAAAGAATGTTTCGAATTAATTTGTCTGGCAGTAATACGATCCCTCAGTCGGTGGATACGTCGGTCAGCAGATTTGAACTTCATCTGACCGGAAGTGCGTCAGATTAGACCCTATGAGCTCGCGCCGGCCTCGACTCAGTCTACATTTGCGGTTTATCATATCGGTAAATTCCGAACGAGACTGCATCGTTCCTAATTAACCTTATATCCTCAGCGAGGTCGTAGACAGAGAGGGATCAACCGAAATGTACAGACTGTAGTTCGAGGAACGAATAGGCTTGATCTCAGGTCTTCTTCGGCGCTATTCAATTCCCGATTCTTTCATTACTTCATTGTAATTGAAACTCCAAGACTCCAAGAAACATACAAGTTCAAAAATGCTATTAACAAATAATAATAATTCGCTATTGTCAATAGGGTGGAAAGCCCCCTACATGGAAGACATTTCAACGAGGTGGAACTAAGATCACCCAAGATCAGATTATCTCAACGAGAAACTACTGCAAGCATATCATGAAGAATCACTGACGATCGATTGTGCTGTGGGTGTCCAACAAACAAAACAATACAACATATCACGGGTGAAGGTCAAATTTTTACAAGTAACGAATATAAAGAAAGACACGATGAGGAAGGAAAGATACTTCACCAAGAATGTCAACCTTATTGGAAGTAATATAGTGTGAAAAAGTACCATTCTATAAATATAAACCGGAAACTATTCTGGAGAAGAAACGCTTTAAAATATACTGGGATCGTACAGATCTAACTGATAAAACAGTTCCTCACAAAAGTCCAGAGATGTTATTACCATAGTATAAGGAATATATAACATATATACTATGTTATTACCTAGTCCATGGAGATCAGGGGACAGGAATTCTCATCGACATAGCAATACCAAATAATAACATGCGTCCAAGGGAGGTCGAAAATATTAAAAATATAGGGACCCCGAATTTCAGATAAATATTCAGTGGGAAATGATTTCAACGAGCTATCGTCTTTTGACATTTGACAATAATTTCGTGGTAAAATTTTTCCAAATTGCCAATTTTCATCAACATTATGATTTTTGATTTTTTTTTTCATTCATGACTTTGAGTGCACAAGTTCATTTTAAAGGAACAAATAAATAATTTTTAAAGAATCAGTTCGCAGTTCGACATTTATTTATACAATCTTATTGAATTCAAGTAAAAAATCAAACATATCAATTCAACTCTTGCGTGATTAATCAAAAAACAAGTTCTTTTTTTTTTAGATTTTCTCCTTTACTGCTTGCATACGTGAGTCTATCTATACTGTCGATAAGGTTTTGAATATCAATTTCAATGAATCAAAATGAAATGAAAATGTTGAAAACAAATGGATTTTGATGAAACTTGGTAATTTCAAAACAATTGACCACGAAAATATGCCGGATGCTTCAAAATCAAGATTTAACAACAAAATTCTGATTAACCTGTATAGTGATTAATAATCCAGCAATTTGAATATGCAAATTGAAATTAACAATTTCATCTACAAATTACTGAAAATTGAGATAAAAATCTATGAGACTAAATACTACTTGTTGCGTTTTTTTACACCTGAATTTGTATACATCCTTCGAGTGTTTTATTTCATATCAGTACATTTGAGGTAATTGAACAGAACAGTTGCTGAAAAAAACTCTGCAATTTTACATTCTTCAAAATCCGTTGAGAGAATGATTACGAAATTTTATCAGTCAGTTCGAGAAATCAGAAGTGTAAATTATCGCAATCGTGAACTGCAATTTTATATTTCATTGACTTTTGCTCTCCAAACAATCTTACCGAAGATCATTTGGAACTTGATACCCGGTTGGTTGAGAATATTAAAATTTCAATCCGATTGAAGCCATTGAGATAATAAACGCATTTCATAAACAATTAATTCAGTTCTCATGGGTGGCAATGTTTTTATCTCGCTATAAATTGAAAGTGGATAATTTCAGTGTACCCCACTTGACTACCGTTTAATTTTTTCTCACCGTATGACTTATCGGCCTGCTAGTAAATGTAAACAGGATTAAGTCTTGTGTTGTCTGGGACGCCGCATAAATCGGATGGTAATGAATACCTGAGCCATTATCGGCTGGTGTTTTGTATCTGAATGATAAATAGTTTCCCATAGATTAACGGTCTCGTCATCTTGACTGCAGAGTCAAAATTTATTTTTATGTTTTATTAATGATATCAGAACTGTCATAATATACAGTTTTTTCTTATTATTCGCGGATGATCTTTTTTTTTAACTTTAATATTTATTTGTACTTAGATCTTACAATCCATTGAAAATTCCCAGAAAATTAACATTTTTTAAACATTCATCAGAAAGTTATGAAAAATAAATAAGTATCATTAGGAATGTTAATATGTATATAGATCTAAAATTCTTTTGGGAAGAAACACTGCGACACGAAATATAAAAAATAAGAGTTTCTAAAAAACACATTCAATAAAAACAACCTTAAAACTTCTTGAGTTAAGTTCATAAAGCTATACCTCATGGAGTAAATTTTAGAAAAAATTTGTATCACTACATATTTAAAGTTCATCTTTCCTTGGTGTATCATCATCTTCAGTCTCTTCTTCAACAGGTTCTTCTATGCTAGCACCATCCTTACCACCTGATTCAACAAACTTGACTAGACCTTCAAATGTCCTTGGTCTGTTGTATTCAATAATTTTGTTTGATTCTTTAGCATAAAGTTTCAAGGTGGGGAAGCTGCTAATCTTTGTGTGCTCTAATTCGTTGGCAGTAGCATCCATCTTGGCAATAACAACTAATCTAGCAATAATCTAAAGTTGTTTCGTGTTATCGGATCCTTGCAGGATTGTCTGTTATTGCAGAAGGATCTGGACAATATTGTTGAATGGTGTTCTAACAATGACATGGAACTCAATGTTCATAAATGTCAGATAATGAGATTTTACCGAAACAACTCACCAAAGTTTTTCGATTATTCGATGAACGGATCCCGTTTAAAAACGGTTAATGTAGTAAGGGACCTCGGAATCCTGTTGAACGTAAATTTGAACTTCATTGAACATGTACAAAATGTGTCTGCTAGGGCTTTTAGAATGCTCGGGTTTCTTAAGAGTATTATAAAACATTTTGGAGTTCCCACAAAAAAATTGTATACATCGTACAGGGTGGGCAAATTTCGATGTTTTAGCACTACAACTTTTAAACCAGATGAGATGGACAAAATCTGATACCCACTTCTCGGTCTCTTTTTCTGAGAAACTAACAAGGGTAGTATTCATTTTTCGCCACCTTCTTTTGTTTTCGAGTTATAAGCATAACTTTGGGTCATAGCTTCGTAATTAAAAATCCTTTTGAAAATACGAGTACGCCACTGGATTATACGTAAGAAAGTGCCTGTATAATGTTTTAATTTCAGAACTCTATCATCAGTATTAGCGGAGATATAAATGTTTTTCGATATCGCCATTTTTCCAATTTTCGCTTATAACTCGAAAACAAAAGAAGGTGGCGAAAAATCAATACTACCCTTGTTAGTTTCTCAGAAAAAGAGACCGAGAAGTGGGTATCAGATTTTGTCCATCTCCTCTGGTTTAAAAGTTGTAGTGCTAAAACATCGAAATTTGCCTACCCTGTACATGTAAGAAGCATACTGGAAAATTCCTGTGTAGTGTGGTTTTTCAAAGTTCAAATTCAATCCATTGAGAGGGTACAAAATAAATTTCAAAGTGGATATCATATAAATGCGGTTACCCTCACGATTCCATTAGATTATTGTGAAATTATTTGAAATAATTTGTCTCTCAATCTTCTCGAAACGAGGTGTCGTAATTTTGGTACATATTATGTTATATGAAATTATACATGATTTCAACGATTGTCCCTATTTTCTGAAAAATATTCGAATAAATGTTCCTCAGAGGGACTTGAGAGCCTGGGATTTGTTCAAAATTAAGTTAAGTCGAACAAATTAATTAATGAACAACCCCCTTGATAGAGCTCTACGTGCTGCTGGGTCGGTGGATATAGATTTGTTTCACGTAACAATTTTTCAACTGAAGCGTTTTTTTGAAGTGTTTTATTAGTTTGTAAGCTTTTTTTGATTTAGGTTTTATTTCTGCTAGTTTATTTTTTCGAAGAATTTCTTTTAATTTTCATTCTATTCTTCATAATACTTGTAAAATGGCAAGTCCGTTTATGGTTAAATAAATATGTATATAAATAAAATAATTGGAATAATAATAACGAATTTTTAAATTAAACTGAAGAAACAAATTTTGGATCCTCGAAATATCCACATTTTTCGTTTTTGTTAGTGAAAGATTGAGGATATTTTGCACAAATTATTACTTAAACATCAAAAATATAAACCAACTTTCTTTGAGCGCGTGCCAAAAGTACCCAAGTGCAAAAAAGGGACTTTATATAGGAGTTGCATATCTACACAATTTTATCGAATACCTCCACTTTTTTATTAATGTTTAAAATCAAACCACAAATTTCTATTGTTTTGACAGTCACAGAGGCATTATTTCGGATGAATTATTTCGAATTATGAATAAAAAATTCTAGAAAAGCACTGAATTAGCATGAGGTTTTTTTGAGCGCTCGTCATTCATGCGTCTATAGCACAGGTGGAGACCACTTTACTGAATATAGTTGTCATTGTTGTCGGTTAGTCTAGTTCTGAAGACACAATACACTTATAATTTGACGTTAACTTTCGGATGGTTATTTTATAAAGGTAAACAAACTTGATTTAGTTAGATTTATTGTTATGAAGATATTGGGATTTTTTTCCTGTTTAGCCCTTTACGGGCTATTGTAGCTCAAATGTATAAGGTTAAAAGGGGTTTATATCAGTGCCATTCTCGTGTTCTGACGAAGTTTAACTACTCCTCAAAATTTTGCAGATCCCACCCCTTTTCAGAGTGAGTGGAGCAATCTCTAGAATTCTCTGATTTACCGTCTTTTTCCACCACACACAAGAATTCAAAATAAGTTTTTACGTCTTTATTTTCAATTTTAGTAGAACCGCATTTTCATCCTTTGACAAGACTTTGTATATTTCATTTCATTTGAAAATTCATAAAACATAAATTTTTGTTCGTAACGTTATATAATTCATATAGGTACCTATTTATTTTTCAATAAAAGAATTCATCTTCACCTAATTTTTTTATATTCCAAAAAAATTGATAAATACCGACTTTCCGCAATGGCGATCTCTCTAAATGAATAATAAAGAAAACCTCATATAAATCGATGATCTCTAGCGACAAATTAAACGTACTAATTTTTGAACTGATTGCTAAGACGATATATAGACCCCTCCAAAAATTGTGAAGTGCAAAAATAACCAATTTTTTATATTTCGAAGGGCGAACTGATTTGTTTCGACATTTTTTCGGTTATTTGCAGGAACGTTGGGAGAATTTCCAAGATGCAAGAACATACCTAGGAGGGCGGAATTTTAATCCTAAGAAGATGCAAATGTCTTGAAAAATACATATCGGCTGTTAAAAAACAACTTTTCAATATTTTGGGAACTAATTCTAGACCTCAAAATTAGTAAAAACACGAGACGTTTTTTTTTTTTATTTAAATAAATGTTTCTCAGCAGATAGGCCATTGACACAAGGTACAATGTACTTATCCTCTAGGTATAACAAATAATACAGTACATAAAAAATTCACAAAAAAGGAAACATTGAACTAAAATGATAACAATCAAATTTGATTATACAGTTGACAATCTTTCAGAAATTGAATTGATGCTTCGATTTGAGTTATCGAGACGTTTTTGATATATAAGCGATTTTCGGTTTTCAAAATATTACTACTAGTATTACTACTAGTACTAGCGCAACCAAATACGATATATTACTGAAGGTATTCGTATGTTTGACTTCAAGTGTTTTACAGAAGATGATTCATATGACCTCTGTCCATTTCAATGCAGGAAGAACATTATCGCATGAAGGAATTATCTACTCTTCAGAAAAGACCTGGTTGCAACATCGGATTGAACTATCCTGTCAAACTATCCATGTACAACTAAGTCTCTGCATTTCTGCATTGAAATGGACGGTTTTCATATGAAAAATCTTCTGTAAAACACTAGAAGTCATAAGTGAACCCAATATCTTCTGTAATTTATCGTATGTATGTATTTGGTTGCGCTAGTATAGTTAATATTTTGAAAACCGAAAATGGCTTATATCTCCAAAAGAGCTCATTTGCGGACCCATGTTTATATAACTCATGTTGTTCTTTTACTAATTTTGAGGTCTAGAATTAGCTCCCAAAGGCCAAAATATTGAAAGGTTGACTTTTAAAAGCCGGTATGTAGATTGGCACCAAATCACGCTGAAGTGAAATTCGCGTTTTACTGGTCCGATTTCGAATCAATTCAAAAAGAATATTCATATTGAAACATTAATAATTGCAAAAGAAGATTAGCTAGGTAATAATTTTCAAGACCGAAAATTATATAGTGTAAAGGACTGATTTTATGGACGTGGAACAAAAAATCAGTGCCACGACTAAATTAGCTGTTTTTTTATTGTATATTTTCTCTTTTATATTGATCAAAATATTTTAGAGAAATATGAATTTTCTTTCCAGAAGATGCATTTTCGAATTTCGTTAAAAACTGTAAAGATCAACAAATTAAAACTGTTCTCCTCGACATGTGAGAGCTTACCAGAATTTGTTACTTCTGACCCACAATTCAACGAGTCATTTAAGGAACGATTTTAACGACTCGTACAAGTGGTCGGAAAGTAAACAATGGCATCGGTCGGGTCCTGGTGAATGTTTATGGACCAGAGTTTATGTAGTAATCAGAGGAAGTCAAGTGCATAAACCTCTGGCTATAAAACATCAAAAGTTGACAAGTGTTACTGGGGAATTTTACGATCCCTATTTGGTGATTGAAAGGGAAACACTTTATTTCCATGGTTCAAAGATTGATCTGTCCAATGAAGCAATTATTTAGATGCAAGAAACCTTCCAGAATTTTATAGAAAAAAAAGTAAAATAATATCGTTATGGGTTGCAACGGAATAGTTGAACACATATTCAACCATAAGCATTTTATTGAATGATTGAAAGGCATTATTCCAATTTTTTTATATATGTATTATCTTCTTTCAGGAAGCCCTTGAAAGCCCTCTTGAAGGGATTGTAAGTGAGTTTTCACAAATGTGGAATTTAGATATCTTCCATCACTTAGTTTGTTGTCAATGCTCCGTTTGGCCAATTTATCAAAACTGTGTTTCGCAGTACTTAATAATATGAATAGAAATTTTATCGAACACCCGTTTTCAGTCAATATACATAGGCGTACAACTTTGTTTCCGCCGTTATTTTCCGAAATTCGAGGCTTTATTGTGAAAAACTAATTTTACATTTATGATTCAAAATATTGTCCTTCAGTCCTTCGCTGGCCACTACTTTCCCCCATCTTTCGGGCAGCTTACGAATCTCGAGTTAAAAAACTGATCATCTTTTGAAGCAATCCACGTATTGATCCAAATTTTACTTCTTCATAAGAACGGCTGGTCAGCCATTGTTCGAAACCAGTGATAGTCCGAGGGAGCACCGTCTGGAGAATACGGAGGGTGGTAATAGGACTTACCATTTCAACGTTTTCAAGTATATCTTGACCACCTTCGCAACATGGGGTCGAAAATTGTCATGCTGTAAAATCACGTTATCATCACTTTATCATGTCTCTCGTTGTATTGCGGCCGTTTCTCTTTCAATGTTCGGCTCAAACGCATTGATTACGTTCGATAATGTTCGCCTGTTATGGTTTCAGTCGGTTTTGAAAACTTATAATACACTACGCCGAGCTATTCCCACCAAATGCTGAGCATGACCTTGGAACCTTGGATATTCGGTTTGGCCGTCGACGTTTAAGCATGGTCGAGGTATCCCATTATTTTCTGCGCTTGGGATTATCGTAATGAACCTATTTTTGGTCTCCATTCACAATGAGATGCAGAAATCATTTCCGTCTTTGCCTTGCAAGCAACTGTTCACAAGCAAAAAAACGCCGTTCAACATATCTCGGCTTCAACTCTTACGGCACTCAATTTCCTTATTTCTGAATCATTCCCATCTCTTTCAAGCTGTTTGAAATAGCTTGTTGCGTTACTACCAATGATTCTGGCAATTCTTGTTGCGTTTGACATGAGTCTTGATCAAGTATTGCCTTCATTTCTGAATCTTCGAAAACCTTCTCTCTTCCACCACCATGATCTTTATAATAATTTCGATTTTCCTGAGGGTTATTTCAGATCTGTTTGAATTTTTTATTCGAAATCGATAGCAGACAAAACTACAACACACCAAAAAGTGTACCGCTGGACCAGAGTTTCTTTTTTACATTTCACCAAAAAATAGTTCTGGAGGAACGAAGCGGGCACCCTTCCAGAAAAAAAGAAAAAAAATCACCCTGTAGATTTGCATTCAAAATTAGCATATCACATGATGAAAACTTTAAATTGGAATATCTATGCCAATTCAAGATGAATATCTTGTGAAGGAAAGGTGCTATGAGAAAAAACTTGAACTTAAACACCTGTATCTCAAAAACAAAGCGTTTGCAGACCCATGTTATAGGACTTCTTTGTGAAAAAGATCCGAGAAATCTGTCATTTTCATTTGTATCTTCAATGTAGGAACACCGTGTAGATCAATTCAAAACTGATATCTCTACAAATGAATTGCAATTTCAAAGAAACACAATAAATTGTACAACACAGCCCAGACAATTTTTCGATGCGAATTTCTCAGTTCAGTTCTTTGATAACTAGATATTGAAATTTTATGACGAAAATTATACAAAAAACCGAAAACAACGGGTAAGTGTATACCGATGACAAATGCAGAAATCAAAGATGGCAAATAAGGGGCGATGCGGAGAAAGCGGATAGATAAAGGAAAATAATAAACCTTGGACAAAGACGAGCTCGTAATGCAATGAAGGTAGGTACCGTAGAGCGGTGTAACTTTGCACCACTTCTTATAGTTTTCTTGGTGAAAGTTTTTCGTTTTTTTGTGAAATGAGTTCTGTGCAAAGTATGTTTAATTTGAACATTTCAGTTGTCGACTACTGGGGTTAGAATCAGATGAAAAGGTACACATTTCTTTTATTGTATTTTTAAAAATTTGGCAGTCACCCGCAAATCGGTGCGAGTTTGTCAATGCTTTTGCCCTTTTTTGGCAATTTAATGGAGCGCTGGCGGTATATGTTAGTGCACTAATGCTTTCGCCCATATATCTTTTGTTCGAACTGCATTGATTGCTCGGCTTAGTGTTTTTTCCGTATAATTACTATATTTCCTTGCATCCAACTTCTTTTTGTATCGACGACCCATAATTGTGCATTAAAATAAAACAGGTGAAACAAATTTGCTATGTGGCAATGTCTCCCGCCAAAGGGCCACAAAAGATAAATTTTCCGAAATGTCGAAATCCTCTCAACCAAATGTTTTCAGTTTTTTTTTAAGTAACGTTTAATGAATGTAAAGTAAGCTGCTAAATATATTTCGATGTACCGTTCGCCATATTTTCTGCACAACTCCTAGTATTTCACGTATATCCCCACGTTTAAAAATTCCCGCTCACATAACATACCGTAGCACACCATTCAAAGTACCTACGCCAGTCTTAACTTTTAGAAAACAAAGTTAGGCAGTTCCGCAAAGTCACCTTCGTTGGCAAAGTCACACCGCTCTACCGTACTCATCTTGAAATCAATAATAAACCGTAAAGGGGTCCGATTTTTTACTGACGTGTCGATTTCAAAGGAAAGTAAAATGATTATTATTGGATCATTTTATGGAGAAATGTTCGGTCTTCGTATTTGCGAAATTTCTGAAATTTTATATTTTGAAAATATTCGGGGGAAGGGGTTGATTACCCCCAGTACCCCTCCATTTCTGCGCCCTTGTTATAATGTTATTGAAAAACTTAAAGGGATCGGTGTCGGCCCTCCGTTATTGGACTGGATGTCTGATCGTTTGCGCGATGGTACCTTAAGGGTTATGCTTGGAGACAGTTTTTAATTCATTCTGGGGTTGGTCAAGGTTCACCCCTTTCTGCGCTACTATTCCTATTTTTCATAAATGATATAGGAAAATATATTAAAGGAAGTCTATTTCTATTGTTCGCGACGATCTCAAATTGTTCAGGGTCATAAGAAGTGTTCATGATTGTCTTTCATTACAAGAAGATCTTAACAATGTTGAAAGGTGGTGTGCGAACAACTAAATGAATTTCAATATCGGTAAATGTAGTGTAATGAGATTTTACAGAATTAAGTCACCTATCCAGTATGATTATAGGCTAAATAATGTCAAACTGAGCTCAAGTCTAATTGGTAAAGATCTAGGAATTCACCTCAATCATAAACTGAATTTTATCCAGCATATTTTTATTACAACTCAGAAAGCTATGAGGATGCTAGGGTTCATTAAAAAAAAACTCAAAGATTTTAATAATATATCTGCCTTAAAAATTGTTTATTCTACAAACGTCCGAAGTATATTGGAATACTCATCTGTGGTCTGGTCACCCTATTATGAAGTGCACAAAAATAATATTGAACGCGTGCAACGAAAATTTTTAAGGTGGGTTGCTTACAAAATGAATATTTCCAAGATCTCAATAAATTATGACCATTTACTCCGAGACTCTATCAATCACTCAACCATTATATATAAGGAGAAATAATTTTGATATACTGTTTATTTATAAATTACTTAATAATTATATTGATTGTGAATACTTACTGTCTAAGATAAAACTGAATGCAAAAAGTGTATTTCTTAGATATAGAGATATCTTTTATGTCGAAATAACCCCACTAACTATGCCATGAACAATCCTATTGAAAGAGCGATAAAGGGAAATTGATCCATTTCAGATATCTATTTTCAGTCTCAAAAGATATTTTGAGGGTATTTGAATTTGTAACTGTTCTTTTCGTCTTTTTTTCTCTTTGATTTTTTTTTCTCTAGGGTTAAAAATTTTTTTTTTGTATTATATCGTAATAATTATATAATGTTGTATATCTTGGAAAATTGGCTCTGCCTTTTGTAATAATAAACAAATAAATAATATTAATACTCTTGAAGAGTCAATCTACAGCCGCCCAGACAGTCCGGTCCTGGGCGACCATGGGTCGACATGCAAAAGTGCCAACGCGTGCCTTCGAAATAGACAGTTTTAATTATACTTGAAGATGACATAATTTTTGGAAGAATTCCTTTGAAATCCAAGAGACACGACGTCGTTAACCGTCACAATATGAACCCGTAAAAAACGCATCGGGCGCAGTTCAAGCGTCCGGTCTGAGCTGAACAGAGCTCATTTATTCGCAATCAATGCACCGTACAAATTGCACTTCTTTGATGATAAGCTCGCCCTGACTTAATTATCCTGTGTTGATTCGTGGACCGTTTTTGCCACCGCAGCTTTACGCCATTTCGAGATCTCCGTGATTGATGAGGTGAACAATTTATCATGGATTTTTGTGTGGGCTCGACTTGTTTTGATATCTTCAACATAGCATGTCAATGATATCATTTCATTGTTCTCATTGGTAAACCTCCTAATTCGAAAATCAAAGTTTCTCTGGTATCAATATAGATTTTGAGATTAATAGAAAATTTCTAAAATAAATTGATTAACAATGAGGGCCAGAGAACTAATCATCGGTATGCAGGTTGATTCAAAACACGAGGAGAAAAATTAAGGGATGTGATTTTGTGGGTATTTGGTATATAATTTTTAGAAAAACCTCCCCCGGTAAAGTTTCACCCCTTCGAAGATTAACAAAAAAAATTTTCAACAAATATTATAATTGTATTGTCGATATATTCGATAGGTTTTTGTTCATTGTTTGTTCACTATTTTTTTAATTGTAAAAATCTTAGCCTAGAATAATTTGCTTGGCTCTTGTTCAATAAATTCTATTTATATTTCATATTCATCCATTTTCCTCAAAAATTTACAGGAGATGTCAAAAAGAGTATAGATAAAAAAATTTCTTCACAATAATAATAGGTATAGTATACAACATAAAACAAATATTAACATCCACATATATATATAGAGACAAACATTATTTTAAATAAATTAATTTAGGGTTTGTTTAAAATTTGTAATTCATAAATTCGTCCATTGTGTAGAATACACCTTCTACCAATAATTTTTTCATTTTTTCTTGAAGGCTGCACAAGATAATGATTTTATTTGCTCAGGTATCCTGTTGAACATCTTCAGTCCGTTGAATATGTGCATATTTTGGGTTTTATTGAATGGATGGTAGGGTAACACATATTTTCTCTTGGTTCTTGTGTGGTGGTCGTGAATATAACATGAGCTTGTATTATATTTTTTTCGAAAATGCTCAAGTTTCCGAAAAAACTTGTTGATATAAAAATGTAAGTGACTTGGGCTTTTCTGCCATGTTTTAAAAAAAATGTCATCCAAAAAAACATATTTTAGGGGTTGACAATTCTGACCCATTCTAAGCATACTTCAGTGTTGAAAGAATTTCGAAATGTGTAGTTTTACTGACAAATAATATTTACCAAATTTCGTGTCTTTAGCTCAATGAACATGGAAAATAAAATAGAAAATCATTTTTTTGATAATCTTCGGAGGACTGCAATTTTTCCGGTGGGAGATTTTTCAAAAAATTCTATAACAAATACCCACCTTAATTTTCATCACAGAATCATCCCTTACATTTTTTCGTTGTTATTCAGATACTGTGTATACTGACTGATATTTTTGATAAAACGTGAAAGAAATGTTTTGTTCCTAAGGCTTCCTTTAGATTTCGAAGTTTTTATGAGTGACCAATTTAATCTCATGAATTACAATATGTCCAGAAGGTTCTTGTAATATCAACAAGGGCGTAGAAATGGGGGGTACTGGGGGTAATAACCGCCACCCAAAGATTTTCAAAATTTAAAATTTTAGAAAACTCGCAAAAAAGAAGAACAAAAATTTCTCCATAAAATGAACAAATAATAATCATTTTACTTTCTCTTGAAATCGACACGTCAATAAAAAATCGGACCTTTTACGCTTTATGAGTTTATTAACGCTTTCAAGATGAGTAGGTCCTTTTATTGCACTACAAGCTCGTCTTTGTCCGAGGATTATTATTTTCCTTTATCTGTCTGCTTTCTCGCCATCCTTTATTTTTGCATTCGTCATCGGTATGCACTTACCCGTTGTTTTCGGTTTTTTGTATCAATCTCGTCACAAAATTTCAATATGTAGTCATCAAAGAACTGGATTCGCATCGAAAAATTGTCTGGGCTGTGTTGTACAATTTATTGTAATTCATTAAAATTGCAATTTATTCGTGAAGACATCAGTTTTGAATTGAATACATCTAGGGTGTTCCCAAATTTGAGGTATTGAAAATGACAGTTTTCCCGGATCATTTCAAGAAAAAAAATCCTATAACATGAGTCCGCAACGCTTTGTTTTTGAGATACAGGTGTTCAAGTTTTTTTTCTCATAGCACCTTCTCTTCTAATTAACTTGAATTGGTCTAAATATTCCAATTTAAAGTTTTCATCATGTGATATCCTAATTTTGAATGCAAATCACAGGGTGAATTTTTTCTGGATGGGTGCCCGCTTCATTCCTCCAGAATTATTTTTTTGTGGACCACTGGTAGTTTAACAAAATTTAAAAAGAAACTCTGGTTCAGTACTACACTTTCTGGTTTGTTGTACTATCTATCTGTGTATCTCGAAAACAAAGCGTTTTCAGGCTCATGTTTATGTTCCATTTTATTTTTAAAATTATCCAAGGAATCTTTCATTTTCCTACGTAACTCCGATTCAGGAACAAACAGTATAAGATAAGAACAATCTAATTGGTAATAAAAAAAAAAATTGGAGTAATTTGGTTCAAACTTCGTTATCAAACCTCTTTTTCTCATATTATAGATATTAATAAACAATGTCAAAAATTTTTTTTCGATTACCCCCTCCCTAAGGAAAATAAAGATCTACGCCCTTGGATATCAACGCATCAAGGCCGTAGCCAGGGTGGTCCGAGATGGGGTCCGGAAAAATTCTAGCTATTGGCATGACATTTGGTACAAGAATCAGTTGTAATGCCACATAGACCTCCAAGAATTTTAACGGCATAAAATCAAGGGATGTTCAGAACATGCTACAATTGAACCAATTACAAATTTTCACAGCAAAGTCCTAACTTGTGCCGGGGTTATTGTTTGTTTTATAATTAATAAATCCTAAATGATTCGGATTCATTCCATTCGATATGAGCACATCATAACCATAAGGCAAAATATGGAGTTTTTTTTAAACATTACATCCATGCATTCACGGATGAACCATAACATTGAAACTGGATCGGACTCCAGCTCTACCCAGAATCTACTAGAACGCAACTACATTTCAAAAACGCCCGTTATAGTTCAAATATCATTAACACTTTGGAATATATAATAAATAATAAACTGAAATGAAGGTTTTCTGAAAAAACTCCGATGAAAGAGATTTAGAAGACCTTCACTTATTCATCGCTTAAAATTTCGAAATTTCATTTACATTTTCAACTCATATGTACAGTGGTATAGTAAAAATAAATCCATCATATTTCCAATAGATGGCTTTAGTTATCTGTATTTCGCATTGTATAAATCCGATCGGGTTCCACAGATGATGTTAGAAAGATGAGATTTCGTACTACAAAAAGTTATTGATCTGTTAAATTTCACCCATAAGATGAACAACACCCTGTGTATACCAAACGAAGGCACTCAGGCGATTGAAACCTCTTGATACGAGTCATCCATGACCTTCATTCATGGTATCCATTTGTCGTATTCTTCTAGGGACATCCTGTATATGTATAACTTAATGAATCGAAAAACTGAGGTATAATAAATGGTTTTTCTACAGAGCCCTCAACTGCCAAAAACAATTTTTTCTGGTAAATAACAAAACATCAATTTAATACTGATAGGTTGGTGAAGCAGAGCGGTGAAATTTTATTTTGCCAGGGTGCCAAAATATCTGGCGTCGGCCCTGTCAAGAGCTAAAGATTGCTCAAAACACCGTCTGCTGGTCTTAGAAAGAAGCTCGATGTATGGGTATCACACAAGTTAACGCAAAAAAACCTCATGGACCGAATTTCCATCTGCGAATCGCTGCTGAATGACAAATAAATGACCCATTTTTGAAACAGTCGGTGACTGGTGATAAAAAATGAATCACTTTTTTTTTTGAGTCGGCGAAAATGGTAGCCAAGCAAGGATTGACGACCAGGAAGGTTTTGCCTTGTGTTTGATGGGATTCCCAACGACACAACTGTTAACTCGGAACTGTACTGTCAACAATTGGACCTTCTGAAGGAAGCAATCGTCCAGACGTCTAGGAGAGGAATTGTATTCCATAGGAACAACGCCATACCACACACATTGATAGTGGTTGGGAGGTTCTTATGCTTTTATGGTCAAGACCAATTGATTTCTATCTGTTCCTGCCCATACCGAAATATTTTGCTAGTGAAAAATTCGCTTCAACAGAGGCTTGTGAAAATCGACTGTCCCAATTTTTTACCAATAGGTAGAAGGGCTTCTATGAGGAAGGCACAATAATATTACCTTCAACAAGTTATCGAACAAAACGGCTCATATCATTCTAACTATGGTAATTAAAGCCTTGTTTTACTTACCTTATTTTACACTATCAATCAAGTTATCCAACAGCTAACTACCTTATTTACATTATTGATGTTGGATTTGATCGGTTTTAATGAACTGGAGAATGAGAAAAACTCATATTCTTTGAAAGAAATTAAGCGAAATTACCTATTGAAGATTCAAAAGATCGCAAAATGTTTTGTACAGTGTGTTTTAAAAGAAGGGGGCACTTTTACTAGGATAGTAATGTTACAAGAAGAAAATTGAAATAAATTCCACTGAATAAAAGTATGTACCTTGAGAAAGGATGTATTTTTTTTCTCCGAACAAAGACAAACCCAACTCATTTTGCCTTCCTATATCCTAGTATTGGGGTCACCTTTTTTCGAAACACCCTGTATTAGTATCACCAAAGTGCTATTGGTTCACGTATTACTGTTAACATTATGGATATATATCATTTAAATGAAGCATTCCATTCTCAGGATACTATAGATTTCCTAAAAAAGTTTTTAATTTTCCTGATTTTAATGGTTCCGAAGGAAATAATTAATTTTGATTCACATTAAAAATTCAGAATGTGACAATAGAAATTTTGAATATTCTCTTACTCAATAATCGATATTTTATAACACTAACTAAAAGTTCAAAGTTTTGAGAAAATCGGTCATATCCTGGTTGTAATTATTACTGAGTCCAAAGTAAAACTGTCATCCACTTAATATAGAAACGAAGATTAACTTTAACATTTTGTTTCTGAATATGACAACATCGTAAAACGTATAAAATAATACCGTAGACATGAGCACCTATAGTTATTTCAACTTTAGTGGAAAACTAAACTAACTATGAAATAGAAAATTTTCATACAGCAATGTTAATTGTTTACCGGACAGTGAATTGTAAGTCCTGAAAATATATGATTTCCATTTTCGGCTTTATCTGATATGGTCGAAAGTCGAAACAGATTACAAGCAGAAAACAAAAAAAAGAATAGCTAGAAAAATATTTATTGTTAGTATAAAATTGTCGATAATTGCCATTTTTTATCCTTATTCAATATCAGAACTTCCTTACTACACTACCTTAATAAAACGCCAAATTTACAGCAATAACATAAACTATTTGTACATTTGCGAATAGAGTATAAAATCACACTTTAAATAACGTCTACAGACATAAATCCATAATAAACATAAAAATATCACAAACACTGAGTGTCTGCTTTCTAACAGAATTTCTTCCTCATTGGAAAAATATAAAAACAAAAGTAAACTTCTCGGAAATATTGAAAAATCTTATACAATCTTAAAGATTCCATAGAACATGATGAAGTCTTTTCAATGGAAATAATAGATCAAAATGACTTCGAAATATTTGATAACGAAACTCGAAATAATATTGTCGATTCTGAATAAACTGAAATTTAGATTCTTGAGAGGAACCAATGATTCTAATATTGATGTCATTAAACTGAAGTACATTTGATGCATGTGAAGATGCCATTTTTAGCACCATACAATATTCTGATTCTTTGTTTCCTGTGAAGTATCAACTGTAACATTCAATCTCTCAACAATTGATCTTATATTCTTTCGATATTTCGAGATTCTTGAAAGAGATTTATCACTAAAATAAATGAGATTTACCATCCATAAAGTTGATAAGATCATTTCGAAAAAATCAGCTGCCGCATTATTTCAATTGTCCATAATCATTATTTATGTATATCACTTGATTCACTGTTCACATAGAATAGTGATTCCAAGTTTCTGTAGAACCATCTACTCCAAAACCACTCAGAGAACCGTTCCCGAAAACTGGCCGCTGTGGAAGGTACTGGTAAGACTGTAAATACTGATTGTTACTGTAGTATGTTGTAGGGGGTGTAATGGACATGCTGCTTTGGTAATTATACACTGACGAAGCTGGAGGAAGAAATCTTTCCGATTTCACCCCACTGGGTTGTAGTTCATGGTACCTTGTGTAAGATGAATGGACACCCTCTTCGAAGGTCTCATTTGAATGCTGGGTAGAGAAATTTTCAACACATAATCTCTTACTTTTCTGATTATTGTTAGTTTCGTCATCCTCTTTATTATAACTAGGATACCCGGAATAGTGACTGTTACTTTCTGAAGATAAATACTGATCAAAATCACTACTGTCAACACCATCTTCTGCTATGTAACCATTATCTATTTCAGACAATCGCGCGATATTGAAATCTATATTATGCTGCTCCAAACATCGGAAAACTTGGTTTGGGCTTTGCGGTTGTGAAGAGCAACTGGATGGAGATGTTGACGTGCGACTTCTAGGACTGCCCAGAGGATCTTCTTGCTTCAAGTTTTTCGAAAATGTGACATTTTGGCCATGAGAAGTTTGTGTTAGGCCTTCATGTCCCTTATTCTGCTTTCTTCTTCTTGGTTGGTATTTATAATCTGGATGTTCCCTTTTATGTATCACTCTCAAACGTTCCGCCTCTTCCACGAAAGGTTTTTTGTCTGCGTCGTTGAGGAGCCTGCAAAGAAAAAGATTGATCAGATAACTTATCGCATGAAGGAAAATTATTTAAAAAGTTATTCGATTTCATAAAAAAGATTCTGATAAGAATTCTCCCCTCATTTTGTTGAACCAGGTGTACGATAGTTGGGGAGATTAAGAAAATCGAGTAAATAAATAATAGAAATCGGTTAAACTGCATACTGCGTTTTCAACTAAGAACCACTTCCTTTACATCATGAACTATTCCACCATAAACGCTGAATACCAAACTTAATTCATTAATGAAAACAATGAATAATGAGCAGCGTTCTGCTTCAATATTCGACAGGATGTATCTCTAAATCTTTTTGAATCTAATTCAAATGTAATAATTCAAAGAACGGCTGAAAAGACAAACTATGAGAGGCTTGATGTGTTCTCTGTTATACATTATAACATTTCACTCAATAAATACCGGGTCTAACCAGTAAACACAGATTTCTTCTTAAAAATTCGATTGTATTCGTTAGTATAGTCATAATCAGAAGTGACATGTACTCCAACGTTCCTCTCAGTTGTCAATATCTTTTCTATAGAAAGAATAGGCTTCAACCTCCAACCGATCCAGGTTGGTACTAACGAGGAAAAAAATTAATAAAGCATTGGCGGTCTCATTTCACGCCAGACCCGAGAATGATAGGTGTGCTATATACCAACGATCTTATACAAGAAAGAGCTAGTGATACCGTCATGTATGCTGACGATGTATCACTGATTTATAGTGGTACCACCATGAATGCCAAATTGACTAAATACATGTTAATGAAAATCACTAATAATGTTAGTTATAGAGAATGATATATATATATAGGGTATTTTTTTCGAGGTATATAACTTTAAGTTGGCATTACTGTTCAAGATAGCGACCGATTTAACAACTGTTCAGTGATTTATTCTCAGTTTGGTTTGGCAATTCATCATGAATAGACTCACGCCTGAACAACGCTTGCAAATAGTGCAATTTTATTTCGAAAATAATGGTTATGTGCGGAATACGTATCGCGCACTACGTCCATAAGCGATGAAGCGCACTTCTGGTTGAATGGCTACGTCAACAAACGAAACTGCCGCATTTGGAGTGAAGCTAATCCTCAAGTGTATGTCGAAACACCGTTACATCCAGAAAAACTGACTGTTTGGTCCGCTTTATGGGCTGCTGGAATCATTGGTCCGTACTTCTTCAAAAACGATGATGGCCAGAACGTTACAGTCAATGGTGATCGGTATAGAGCCATGATTACTTACTTTTCCTTGAATTCCTGAATTGAACAACCATGATGTCCAGGAGCTGTGGTTCCAACAAGACGGCGCAACATATCACGCAGCTCGTGCCACAATCGATTTATTGAAAGACACGTTTGGTGACCGCCTAATTTCGCGTTTTGGACCTGTGAATTGGCCTCCAAGATCTTGTGATTTAACACCACTAGACTTCTTTCTGTGGGGCTATGTAGAGTCATTGGTCTATGCGGATAAGCCACAAACCCTTGACCATTTGGAAGACAACATTCGCCGTGTTATTGCCGATATACGGCCACAAATGTTGGAAAAAGTCATTGAAAATTGGACGTCCAGATTGGACTACATCCGAGCCAGCCGTGGCGGTCATATGCCATAAATCATATTTAAAATGTTATGCCACAAGATGATCTTGCGGATAAATAAAATTCATGTCAATCGAATAATCCATCGTTGTTTTATTGCAATTTAAAGTTCTATAGCTCTAAAAAAACACCCTTTATAAGCTGAGAACAGCATGGCTCAGTATCAGGTACCTTTACCATGCTTGTATGCATTCAGGAATCAGGAATGGGATTATTTTCTGGATAAATTCAGTTCAGCTGATAAGATTTGTATACTTCCAAAAAGATGCTTTTGAATTGAAATTTTTGCCTTTGCATATTTCGTTCATGACATTTATAGACAAAATCTGGAACCCTGGTTCGAATTACACTACTGAATGAATATAGTAATTATGTTTACTTTATATTGATATTCATTATACAGAGTGTTTCACCATTGAAGCGACGCTCTATTACAGTTAAGCGCTGGAATTTTGAATTTTTGTCGTTCAAGTATCATTAGGCTCCATTAGCTCAAAATTGTTAGGAAATATACAATATACACTTCAAAAAAGTGCTAAAGACCAAACAAATGTTTTGTCTCATGAGAGATCCCGTTTTTTTATAGAATTGAGAGATGAAAGTGAATGGAAGAATGAAGTACTGACTTTTTGATAATCACTGAGAACTCTAATGGGCGTTCAAAATGAGACTATTCATTGATAACTTATTCAAATGTTATTATCGGGCTCATCATAAATGACACAACCTGCATTTTATTTATTTATTAGATAGCAAATTTTGATTATCTTTCAGAAACGAATGAGGTATATCCTGTCTAATTCCATCATTTTTCTGTCGTAAAATCATTTGTGAAGAGAATGAATTGGGCAATCTAGTGATACGCTTATCGTAATACTTCCATTATTGAATAAAATGATTTGATTTGATTTATGTAAATAATTATTGAAATGTAGGTATTAAAAAACTGGATAGGTATATATGAATAGTTAACAATACAATTGAATCGAAGAAAATTACCGAGAAATAAAAACATCAACTACAAAAAATAATCTTCTGTGCATATACTCTTTCTGCTAATAAACAATTTCCTAGACTTTTACAAATTACTACAAACGTATCAAGTCATTCTTGCGCCGAATATCCCATTTTATGATAGATGTCACAGAAATAACGACATACAAAATTTTTCAATGATAACAAAAAATCCGTATGGACGTTGGAATATATTATTCTATGTTTGGCATTTGCTAATAGCAACCTACTTCAAAGCTCGCAAGAAATTGAAAAATGGATCGTAGGAAATTATGATTGATCTCAAACGATAGTAGTAACTCTGAAATTGTACCACTTGAGTTAGTTATTTTCTTGATATTTGATCTATTAAAAAATAAAATACAGGGTGCGCTATTTGGAATAAGCCCTATAATAAAGTGTGAATAAATTAATTGTCTAATATTGATAACCCAGTAGATTCTTAATGATTATCGAAAAATCAGTACCTGCCACCAAAATTTCGTGACGGAACACTAAAAAAAATGCAGAGAAAGGTGAGTAATTGCATTTTTTTGCCGGTTTTTTGCATATAACTCGGAAAATATCGATTTTTCGTGAATGACCTATAAAACAAAGTTAATACATAAGCATACAACTTTGCTTCCGCCATTTTTTCAGAAATTTGAGACTTCATTCTAAAAAACTGGTTATACATTTATGATCAAAGTATTGTCCATCGCTGGCCAATACTTTCTTCCATCTTTCGGGCAGCGTACGAATCCCGCGTTGAAGAAACTGGTCATCTTTTGAAGCGATCCACGAATTGATCCAATTTTTTACTTCTGCATAAGACCGGAAGTGCTGTTCAGCCAGGCCGTGTGACATTGATCGAAACAAGTGATACTCCGAGGAGGCAACGCCTGGAGAATGCAGCGGGTGGGGTAGGACTTCCCATTTCAACGTTTCCAAGTAGATATATCTTGACCACTTTCGCAATAACATGGGGTCGAGCATTGTCATGCTGTAAAATCATTTTATCATGTCTCTAGTTGTATTGCGGCCGTTTGTCTTCCAATACTCGGCTCAAACGCATTAATTGCATTCGACAACGATCGCCTGTGATTGTTTCAGTCGGTTTTAACATTTAATACAATATGCCGAGCTGGTCCCACCCAATACGGTTTGGCCGTCGACGTGGAAGCATGTCCAGGATATCCCCATAATTTTCTGCGCTTGGAATTAACGTAATGAACCCATTTTTTGTCTCCAGTCAGCTGTTCACAAGCAAACAAACGCCGTTCAACATCTCTCGGCTTCAACTCGTACGGCACCCAATTTCCTTGTTTCTGAATCATTCCCATGACTTTCAGGCGTTTTGAAATGGCTTGTTGGTTCACTCCCAATGATCCTGCCAATTCTTGTTACGTTTGACACGAATCTTGATCAAATAATGCCTCCAATTCTGCATCCTCGAAAACCTTCTCTCCTCCACCGCCATGCTGGTCTTCGACGTCACCACTCTCGGCATTCGATGAGCCTCATCCGCATATTTCTTCATATTAAAGCAGATTATTCAAACCTCCCGCAAATGACGAGAATTTGGCTCGTAAGCTGAGATGTTTAATCGAGAATAACTTTATGATGCAGACAAAAATCGACTAATATTTCGATGGATGTTTGTTTACAAATACCCAAGCTTATTGTAAGACATCTACGATCTATTTATTTAGACTACCGCTACCGCAAAACGTCGGAAGCAAAGTTGTACACCAAATAAAATGAAATGGATTTTGGGATGCTAAAGCTAAATCTTTATTTGAAGTTTGCCATCAGTGGACTTATAATCCATTCTATAAAATTTGCAACGTTTTTCCGTCGACCTCGAAAACATGACGACTAGACACAAATCATCGAATATCTATTACTCGAAATTTTCACGACATGCATTTCAGTCGTAGTCGGCGTGTACCCTAATGACCAACAATTCCGTGTGATCGCAAACGCCGAATTGCTATCCGGCCTTTTCTCCTTGCACCGGTACCGCTGGGCGGGCGGTGACTTTGATTCTGCCACCCGCCGAGAGCATGGTCCCCTTAATTGCTGGGATTATTTGGTACCCGACGGCCGCAGAGCCTGAATGCTCCATGAGACCATTTTTTCTTTCCATCTGTCCTTTTTTGTTTATATCGGCATTACCCGGTTGATATAACTGTTATATGATCTGAGAAAGCTCGCAGATGATTTGAAACAGAGCTCGAGTATGTGCTGGGAATGGACCACTATCAGATGCACGTTGTGACTGACAAGAAACGAGTGTGTGAAGTAGTTCTATCGTATTTTTCTCGATTTTCCAATAGAGTTGAGTGTTGGCACTCTATGGTCTGTCATGCGATGGCGGCAAAATGAACTTATTTTTATTTACATTTGATGTTTATTATTCTCAAAAAATTATGCATTAAAGATGTACAGTGTGTTCCAAATTAAACGCTCACTGAAAGCTCACAAAAAGATTTAGAGATCAAATCTTCAAGGAAATCTTCTTTCGAAATTATAAGATAACATAAAGCAGATCAAAAACTTGATTCCTTCTCGAGATACAGGGTGTTTCTGAAAAACTGATATTTTGCTATATCTTGGTTTCTGTTCAAGATATACAAAAAATTTTAAAATGTTTTTTTAGTAATTTGCATTGTTTGTAGTGTTTGTACTGGGTGATTCACCGGGATGGCCTATCAGACGTTTATGGAAAACTAATCATAATTTTTAGCTTAAAATTTGCATATTGGGGTATGAAACAATGATCTTTCTTTCTAAAATATTTTCAAATCTCTACAACTTCCGGTTCTACCGGAAACAGACTACTACTTCCTCATTTCAAATGGCACACCCAGCATATTATTGCATCATTATATAGCTTTTTTGATGGCAGTTTCGGCAATATGCCATACCTTGGGTAAAAACTCAACGGTTCATGAGTTATTGGGGTTCTTATAAAAAAAAAATGTTGGTGATGAGGACTCACATTTTTTTTAATATCTCAGCAGAAAAAGCTTTTTTCGGCAACCGTCCGGAAAGTGCTCACTTCCCGGACGCTTTTTCTCTGAGAAAGTAGCATTTCCCGGCCTAGTCCGGAAAGTACGTACTTCCCGGACTAGGCCGGAAAAGAATCATAGAATCCATAGCAACCGAGATAACGACTGACAGTTCATATGAAATTAGTTGTCAAAAATTTGCATGTTTTTCGATCGCAATCACAATGAAATATGGATTTTGATCCAAGCCGCAAACAGTCTTATAATGATACGTATCTACAGAATCGAAAAAGAACAATATTTTCTCGAAAAAAGCTTTTTCTGCTGAGATATTCAAAAAAATGTGAGTCCTCATCGCCAACATTATTTTTGTAAGAATCCCAATAACTCATGAACCGTTGAGTTTTTTTACCCAAGATTTGACATATTGCCGAAATTGCCATCAAAAAAGCTATCTAATGATGCAATGATATACTGGGTGTGCCATTTGAAATAAGGAAGTAGTAGTTTGTTTCCGGTATAACCGGGAGTTGTAGAGATCTTAAAATATTTCACAGAGAAAGATCATTGTCTCAAACCCCAATATACAAATTTTCAGCTCAAAATTATGTTTAGTTCTCCATAAACGTCTAATAAGCCATACCGGTGAATCACCCTGTATGATAATCATAATAGAATTAATTATTGTTCTAGAGATATAAAGGAGAATTGGTGGTCTTCAGATAGGACACCCTAAATTTTTCAACGCAGTTTTTCAGCTACAGATTTGTAGGTTTTTAAAAAATGTCGTTTCAAAAATATTGAGTTATTAATGAGTATCATTTTGAAAAAATACCCATCCAATCGAAATGAACTTTCAAACTGAGGTGAAAAAATGATACAAAATATCGTGAAATCGTATCAGTGGAAGATTAAAAATATTTCCTTGTGAAATTTTGATATCTCACAATCTCTCTGTCAGATTCCACTGAAATTGTGAGTGTGAGAATAAAGTAAGTACATCGATAAAATGAATAAGCTAAAATTCAGCTTTGTACCTAGCTTCTACATAGGAAGAAAATTAATCAAGTTTTACTGATCTGAACTACAAAATATGAAATGAACGGTCAGAATTTTGTCAGAAAGACAAGATGCAAGAAAGTACAATAACGAAATTTTCGTAGCCTGTACAGTTAATGGCAAAAATACCTCAGCAGTTATTTTCAAAACACCAATGAAAATATCGATTTAATCTGAAATAAAAAAAGCTCCTCAGTTCAGGACAATGTTTCACCTATTTTCACTTTTTTTTCGATCGGAACAAATCTATAGAACATGAATCATAATTTACGTAGTTGAAAAGCTCAAAAAAATAGTTATTTCCCTAACAAGTGGAAAGTGATACTTTTCCGCAAGAGACTGCAGTCGAGTGCGGAAAAGGCACTTTCCACATGAGTTAGGAACAATAGTTTTCCTACAACTGCTATGGAAAGTAGCGTATTCTTCATAGTTTACCCAATTTCAAAACTATGTATTGCTTATACTGTGGGAAATATTATTCCCCGCGGCACTTTGCCCACACCTCGCTTGGTAGACCAATGAAATTGGGCTTTTGAGTCGTTTCTATGGAAATGCAATAAATTGGCACATACTGTCAACGAAGGTCATTTTGATTTGAATCAGGTCCATTACTTGAATTATTGAAATTTGTACAGTTGTAGGAAAAGTATTGTGTGCAAGATGTGGAGAAAGTCATTTTCTCGCTCGTGTGTTTGCGGCACTCGCCTTTCAGGCTCGTGCCACAAACTTCCACACTCGCGAGAAAAGTTGGACTTTCCCCACTTGTTGCACAATATACTATTTCCCACTAGCTTAAATGAAATACTTTCACGGAGAATTTTCGTCTTGATACCGACTGACGTTTTAAGAAATTATATTTTTGTTCGCTCAGCCGCATAGAGAAACGTTTGAATTTTATGATTGGCGCATAGAGACATGCCTAAATTTTATGAGTGATGCGACTCTTTAATATTTGCCTGCGGAAAAACCCTTGCTATTCACTTTTTGCATACATATGAAATGGAAAGTAAATAACATGGCTTTTTTCCGCACGAATTTGGAAAAGTACTACTTTCCAAACGTCAATGGGTGTGGAAAGTAATACTTTCGAAACGCTTGTAGGAAAAGTAATTTTCATTCACAAATTTATGCTCTTAGATTTAACGGTATTTACTATTTAGCGAGCATGATAACTGATATATTCATCATTATAGCAACTTTTCATCAGAGGAAATGACTTGCCTACGCCTCAATTTCAGAGATACACATTTGAACATTTTCGGAGAATTTTCTAGAGCGGTCAGATCTATTTCAATCCCAATCGATTTGCATACTCGTATAATATAAACAAACAAAACTTGGAGTTCGGGTAATTAAATATCGATGTAATACGATTAAATTATTTATTAGAACCGTATCTCTGTTTGTTCTTTGCCGCACCAATGGCATATTTGCGAAAAATAATTAACGAATACAGGGAACCATGAAAAATCGCAATATTGATAACCTGATGAAATATTTTCATTAGGAGTTCATAAAACAAATTTGATTGATCTTGTCGACATTGTTGATCTGGATAACTTCAGAGTTATTAGACTCTAAAAAAACGTTTTCCATATCCAAATTAACGTCTGCTTTAACTTTCAAGCGAATAAATACAATAGAAACAAATACGCGACTGCAACTTCATATTAACAATGTTATCTTCCATTATACAGAGTGAGTTTTAAGTATGGAAAGCTTCAATTATGTATCTCAGAAATGGATTGCACAATATTTATATTATATTTATATATTTTGGTGGGCAAAGATTTTGTAATATGGCCGATATTAGTATTGACATTAGTGTCAGACCCTTCCTTTTATGGATCACAATTAAATTAGAATAGATTATTAATTAATATAAGACTAAAGAAATGAATGAAATAGTAGGACAGAAAAGCCACAAAATTCTACCCTTGATTTAAGCAACTGGTGTCTTATTTTTTATCTAGATTATCTCGCAAAGTAACTTTGACAGCACTACCAACTTATTGAAAAAGTATAATAGATTTATAAAATTTGAAATAATATTCCAATTTCCAATCATCATTGAAAAAATCAGAGTTATTAATCCACAAACCTCATTAAAAAAATTGATGTGTGAAATTCATTGAAATTAAAAAAAATTATTCAATACAATCTAGATTTCTCGGAAATTCTTCAATATTTTCCGCCCATTTCAACTAGCAAACCTCTGGAGAGAGTTGCAACCCAATCAGGAATTTGATTAGGGAAAGTGGGTAGTTTTGTAGCACCTGCAGTTTGAGCAGGGCCGCCGCCAGACATTTTGGCGCCCCAGCAAAATAAAATTTCGCCGCCCTGCTTCACCTTATTTATCTGAATTATCTCTGTTAATCCTCTCAGGCATCTTTTCAATTTCATATGAAATCGTCTGAAAAACACCTTGTCAAATTTATCAAAGGAGGTTTTGTCGATTCCAACAAAAAACGTCCTGAATTGATTAAAAGTACGATGGTACTCTATATATCTATAGTAAAAAGACGACGTAGTTCTTGTTACTACCAAGAAAACATTTTTGTGTCTTGTTTTATCAACTGACTTTGCGTCCCTACAATTTGACCCCCCAGCAAAATGTCCGGTTTGCCGGTCCTGGCGGCGGCCCTGAGTTTGAGTTCTATAAAGTGAATATTCACAAAGTTACAGGGTGTTTTATATGGAATTATGGTACCGCTAAAACTTAATGAAATAGAGATGTTCTAATTCATGGCATAATTTCTACTGGCCGATGCCTAACATAAACAGGGTCAGAACGATGCAAAACGTAAACTCGAGCTGACCGACACAAAACCGCTGCATGCAATCTAATGGCGAGCGCTTTGAGCATTTGCGGTAAATTTTTAATAATACTGTTTGTTAAAAATTTTTCTTTCAATAGAAATGTATACTATCAATTAGAATATCTCTGTTTCATTTAGTTATATCGGTACAATAATTCCATAAAAAACCCCCTCTAACATTGTGAATATTCACTCTATTAGAACACAAACTCTAGGTTCATACAAATTTGAATCCATGCATTTGTGCTACAAAACTACCCACTTTCTCTATTCAAATTCCTGATGCGGTTGCAACCCTCCCCAGGGGGTTGCTAGTAGAAACAAACTTTGTATCCCAGATCATGTTTCACTGTCATCAAAAATCGACCTATCTGAGTGTTTTCACAAATTCTGATTCGTTGTTAAGTTATTGAGGGTGCACACTTTTAAATGAGACACCCTGTATAATTAATAATAATTAATTCTCTGTTTAAGGGAGTAGTGTTGTGCAATATGTGAAACTTGGTGGCATAACAAAACATAATTTTCACGTTTATTTCCAATATCCAAATAAAGATTGTCGGCATTTGTGTCAAAATGTTCTTATCTCCATCAAAAATTATTCCTTTCCTAATTCAAGTATTTTATCTCATCCAGGCAAGATAATAACAATTTTAAAAGTGATTGTTTCCCGATAAAACAAAGGTCATCAAGGGGTCAGGTTGATCATAACAATCGGTCTGGTTGAGTCAATGATCGACTCTATTTGACTTTTCGTTCACTTATCTTGGGATATATCCGTTGCAAAGCTGAGATAAGGATCCATTCATAAAAACCATATGGTCTCGGTCATCAAAGAGAGTAAGTTTCTAGTAAATTTGCCTCCATTCGAATAATTATACATCCAATTCATTCATAAAAACGTTATTATGTACTACTTACACTCGCATTACTGATATCGAAAATATGTGAATCAAACAGCGCCAAGTAGTCTTGTATATAATTGGACAATATCGGAAAAGATAATGAACATCAGATACAAGTTTAAAATAGTTTGTATGCATAGGCAAATAAAAAACTATCGTTCGTCCAAATTCGTTACTTCAAGGTGTGTTGAAAGAAAGTTTATTGTCGAAAAAAATTTTATAAATTATAAAAATACACTATTAGGGAATTTATTCCTTCAGAATAATGTGGTCCAATGGACTAGTTTAGTGATGTTGATAATACTATATTTGACACGATAGAATTAAAATATAGAGCAAAACTGATAAATCAGTGAAAAAATTTTGAAAATCCATCAATAAATGACTGAGAAATAGATTATTTAAATTTACGTATTTTAGCGCGGAACGTCTTTGGTCTCCGACTCGTCTGTGTCGTCACGCCACTTGCCACTTGTAGTTGTACAGTGTAGTTTTAACTCGAGTTTTGTTTTTATGTCACCATAATGGAAGAAGGCTTCGTGAAAGGACAAAGTGACAATTTGCTTAAAATAGATATATTCGCAGTGATACAGTTTTTTCTTCAAATCCATCTTATGTCAGTGCAGAAATAAAAGGAGTTAAACTTTTCAAGTAAGTAGCTACTTTTGAGTTTGCTTCATCATGGTTCAACTTATAACGATGATTTATTTAAAAAACGTTTCATAAACAGTTTGTAGTTGTGTACTGGTTGTTGAAGTCTATCAAAGGCAAAACATATTTATGTGAGGATTAAAAAGAGAAAAAAGTAATTTATATGTATATATATAGTAAGTTATTTCAGCCATCGTGTAACGAACAAAACACGACACGAACGGCACAAGTGATTGTACACCAATGAATTCGTAAGAACTCTGCGAATACCAGTCGTCTACTGTGTGACGTAACGACACTTACACGTACTATGAAATTATTCTTCCAAGCGCAACTTCAAAGTCCCATAACTTTTTCATTTCTAGAGATATTTCAATGATTCTTCCACATTTTTGTTTCATTTTACTTAAATTTTTAGAATTAATCCTTAACAAAAAAATGAAAACTAGTCCATTCTCGCTTTCACGTCAATCATTCAGTCTAACACTAAAAATCCTGATGACTGCTTGCCAAGTATGCTCCCATTTCATGATGAATATTTCGTTTTTACTGTAACGGGAAAGATTTAAAGAAAACCCGAAAGGCGTTAAATCAGGACTGCGGAGGGGTCAATGAATGTCTGCAAAAATTGAACGAACTCGTGGCAGACACTTTGTACGTATGTGAAGTTGTTTCATCCTGCTGAAACCATGTTCTTAGGTTTTGCCAGAAAAGTTCTACAGTTCAGGCAACAAAAATTCATCTAATGTCCTTACATAACGCTCTGAATTTATAGTGAATGCATGCCCTCTTTAATCTTCAAAGAAGTGAGTTCTCACCTTTGGTGAATGAAGAGCTTTTTGATGCTTGTGTTTCGGATTGCTTGCACTGCAGTAGCGGTATATGTGGCATTTAAAGTGAAAAAGAGCTTCATCCGACAATAAGATGTTCGTATAAACGTTCTTAAGCGATCAATTGCCTACTCTACGCATTCTAAGCCCTAAATGACGTCTTGAGATTTTGATTCTCGTACTAATAGAATTTTATAGAGCGTCGTTTCAGATATTTGAGCGAATTCTTGAAAATGGAGAAGTCGGGATCATCACGAACAGACTAATTAACTCATTCCACGTTTTTTTCGTTCTCTATAACCTTGGACGATTGTTTTTGATTTTTCTGTTGATGAACCGGACTCCTCAAACTTTTTAACATATTCTGAATGAGAGGAATGATTGGCGCATCATTTCAGTGGCGAATACAATACAAAAATAATTTTCACATTCAGAAAAATATTCTAAATATTTGCTCTAATACTCAATAATATAAATATGAAATCAAAATTTTACGGTTTGTATTCCCAAAGTTCATTATAATAGGAAATAGTCAACAATTTTTCCAAGGAAACGAAAGAACAAATTAATTTATAATAATCAATTTGCCTAAATAAATATCCTAGAATGCTCATATTTCAGAAAGATCGTATTAATCAGAACTTCGATCTAAATAAACTAACCGACAACAATTACGATTCACATAATAATAAATCACATCTCAAATATACCTATATATAGGGTGTTTTTTTTTCGAGGTATATAACTTTAAGTTGGCATTACTGTTCAAGATGGCAACCGATTTAACAGCTGTCAAGTGATTTTTTCTCAGTTTGGTTTGGCAATTTATCATGAATAGACTCACACCTGAACAATGCTTGCAACTAGTGCAATTTTATTTCGAAAGTAATGGTTCTGTGCGGAATACGTATCGCGCACTACGTCCATTTTATTTTGTTTAGCGATGAAGCGCACTTCTGGTTGAATGGCTACGTCAACAAACAAAACTGCCGCAAGTGCCTCAAGTGTATATCGAAACACCGTTATATCCAGAAAAACTGACTGTTTGGTGCGCTTTATGGGCTGGTGGAATCATTGGTCCGAACTTCTTCAAAAACGATGATGGCCAGAACGTTAAAGTCAATGGTGATCGGTTTAGAGCCATGATTACTAACTTTTTCATTCCTGAATTGAACAACCATGATGTCCAGGAGCTGTGGTTCCAACAAGACGGCGCAACATGTCACACAGCTCGTGCCACAATCGATTTATTGAAAGACACGTTTGGTGACCGCCTAATTTCACGTTTTGGACCTGTGAATTGGCCTCCAAGATCTTGGGATTTAACACCGCTAGACTACTTTCTGTGGGGCTATGTTAAGTCATTGGTCTATGCGGATAAGCCACAAACCCTTGACCATTTGGAAGACAACTGTCACCGTGTTATTGCCGATATACGGCCACAAATGTTGGAAAAAGTCATCGAAAATTGGACGTCCAGATTGGACTACATCCGAGCCAACCGTGGCGGTCATATGCCAAAAATCATATTTAAAATGTAATGCCACAAGATCATCTTGCGGATAAATAAAATTCATGTCAATCGAATGATCCATCGTTGTTTTATTGCAATTTAAAGTTCTATAGCTCTAAAAAAAACACCCTTTACCAATGGCGCAATAGGCGCATCCAGGGCCGCTGCCAGGATCGACATACCGGACATTTTGCCGGGGTGCCAAATTGTTGGGGCGCATAGTCAGTTTATAATGAAAATACTGCTCTTTGTGGTTATGAAAAGCAGGTAATAAAATGCACCTATTAGAACTGCGTCGTCATTTTGCTATGGATCGTCGTATTTTCAAACAATTCAAGGTGCTTTTTGATGAAATCGGTAGAAGTCCTTTGCTTAATTTGATGCCTGAGAGATCTAACAAAGGCCTTTCAAGAAAAATTCAAGAACCCGCAGTCCGAAAGTTTGAAAAAACTTTGATAGTAGTCGATAAAGTATATACAATTTTGGCGACGAAATTTCATTTTGCCGGAGCTACAAAATATCTGGAGGTGGTCCTAGGCGCATGAGTAACGAGCACTCAAAAGCTCCTGACGCCAAGTCAGTAATTTTCATGAATCGCGAAAACCTCGGAAAGACTTTCGTTTGCCCAACGAATCACATCCTAAGTGAAATTATAACTACTAGACTAGAGTCTGTTGCTCATTTTTGATACATGTATGTAGTTTACGACATCTGTTATTATAACTTCGAGTAGATAACTTCTTCAATTAGATCGATATATTGAAAAGGGGACATAATAAATCATATAAGTAGTGAGAAATTCACAGCATTCTTTGAATTACCCTGAATTTTTTACCACCACATGGTTTATACAATGTATTTAACTATGTATTGTTCAAGAGAAGTTTATGTAACCGATGAAGTTCATCGACAAACTGATATGATGCATTTACCGTATTTATCAATGCAATTAATATGGGATTGGATTCCAGATCTACTGGAGCTTGCATACAAGACCTTCAATTAATATTTAATGACGATGACTTTTTACATCTTCCACTTCCTGTTTACCAGCTGAAACTATATTCAATACTCTATAAGTTATCTGGAATTAATCGATTAATTTTGATGACACAATTGCTCATCGTATAAGTTAGACTGAAGAAAATTACCCAATATGTCCCAACTTTTGGAATTCGAAATAATAAAATTTTATTATACTGATAAGGGCAAAAAATTTCTCTGAAATATTCTTATCGTACTCCACAAATTAACCGGATGGATATGATATAATAATGCAAATTTTAAATGATGATCTATACACCCTTCTATAATGACAAAGTTGAGAAATTTTCGAATAAATAACAAATGAACAGTAATCTCATGATATATCCGCTCATAATGACCAAATGTAAAAAAATATGTATCACGCTGCGAGTTTCAACTGAAGATTTTTTCGAAACTGTTCCTCGAAAGTGAAAATTAGTCATATTCTCAATGTAGAAGGCGAAATGCCGTAGTTTATTATATTTTATTGGAGTATTGGTAAAGAATGCACAATATTTCCGCGAGTATAGATTCGTTCGTGTTGAGATTTTGCGTTTTTTATTCAGTGTGGTCCAACGAAAACTTAACACCTCGATTTTCCTACTTTAAAATGAAAATGTGGAAAATCGCTCAAACCTGTCAATTTCTGATTCGAGAGGAAACAACTTTTCCACTCTTCGCATCCCCGTAACTGCAAGCCTCTAACAGAGGTGAGTACAACCCTTTGATTTTGAATAGGGATGAGGGGTGTTACAATATATCATTTAGAAGATCATAACGAGTACTATCTGATCTTGAAATTTCACTTCAAAATTTCCATCGATAATAAAATGGCAGGTAAAATAGTGGAAGAGTATTTACTACTAAATACTTTTGAAATTCGTCGGGTACGAATAATATTCTCGAGATCAATTCCACATTTCCTCTTCAACTATTTTCGCTGTTATTTCATTATCGATGACTATTTGGAAGCGAAATAGGGTCAGATAGTACTCGATACGATCTTCCAAATTAGTTATCGCAACAACTAATAATTGAAAAAAGCGGAAAAGTTTTTCTCTAATTCTGTGGTTATTCCGTTCATTCTTCCACATCTTGTAGAACAAAATCGTGCGAGAATATATCAGAAACGCACAGTCTTCATGGTTATATTTCATTATTATATGTTGGTACTCCGAACTTTCCGCCACGGCTTTATCTGTCAATTCATCAATTGGCCTTAAATAAATCAGTTCTGCCAACCAACATTTTTCAATGCAAAAATTACTAAATGATATTTATGAAAATAATTCATTAATTTCAATAAAAATGCAACGAATTAGAGAAAATAATGTATAATACTCGTACAGAAGGTCATTCTACCACTCGTTCATTCAAAAACTCGCCACTTCGTGGCTCGTTTTCGAATTTTGAACTCGTGGAAGAATATCAATGCCTTCTGCACTTGTATTATAAATAACTATTCCACTTCAACACAAAAATTGAAGGGTCCGAGTGATTTTCTACATTTTCATTTCAAAGTCGGAAAATCGAGGTGTTAAGTTTTCGTTGGACCACCTAAAATATGGTAACAATTTCGAACTTCGAGCAGAATTTCATGTTGATAGCGTCATCATCAGGACCATAAAAATCATATTTCAGAAACAACATATTCAAGCTTTTAAATTGATCTATTCACCAGAAAAAAAAATAGCAAAATATTGAAGAAAAATGAGAAAAACATTGATTTATTAATCATATCTCATATATACAGTTCTGTGCTCTCGAAGGTCACAATGAGCTCTCAAAAGCTCCTAATTGCATAGTGCTTGCTTCATTCAATTTTCCATTTCGTTCTTTTATGATATCGACTATTTCTATAACATCAAATAAAACAACACAAATATTATATTCAGTAACATCGTACTAATACATGTTTTAAGTTTTATTATTATATTTTGCCAAGTTTCTAAAGAAAATTTATTTGTTCGCACGATTTTTTCACTTAAAAATTCATGGATCGTTTTCTCGAACATGAAGGATCAATGTGATGTAACAAACGATTTTCATGTCAATTACTGCTATAGTTTCCGAGAAAGCCTGCTGACTACAGATGATCGGGTTTTTTATTATTCAATATCTGAATTTGTTTACAAAAAATACGTTTAGGAAGAAAATTATTATCCGCATCAAGCACATTAATCAACAACAATCAAATGCGAAGCAAAGAAAAACTTCTGTGGATAAATAAAACAAGAGACATCCGCTGAGGCAGATAAACAAATCATGACACAGGCCGATAAAAAAGGTATTCGTTTCTTATATCATATTTCGATAATTCCCGAGTATTAACGTTCGAGATGAAAATTGTTTATTTGATTGAAGTATTTTGTAAGATGATCGCCGCATTATCGCCAAGACTCTACCGATCAGTCCATTCGGATCTGGAGCACATTTGGTTTTAATTATGTTGACTTATCAATAAAATGAAATTGAGCATCTTCATTGAAAGGTTCATTAGGTATCAAGGCTACGATGGAATATTTCAACGTTACAGTGAACATACCTAACGTTGAAATAAGATGATTGAATAAGCATGGGGATATTAATAGTTATTTATAATACAAGTGCAGAAGGCATTGATATTCTTCCACGAGTTCAAAATTCAAAAACGAGCCACGAAGTGGCGAGTTTTGGAATGAACGAGTGGTAGAATGAGCCTTCTGTACGAGTATTATACATTATTTTCTCTAACTCATTGCATTTTTATTGAAATTAATGAAATATTTCCATAAATATCATTTAGTGATTTCTGCATTGAAAAATGTTGATTGGCAGAACTGATTTCTTTAAGGCAAATTGATGAATTGACAGATAAAGCCGTGGCGGAAAGTTCGGAGTACCAACATATAATAATAAAATATAACCATGAAAACTGTGCGTTTCTGATATATTCTCGCACGATTTTGTTCTACAAGATGTGGAAGAATGAACGGAATAACCACAGAATTAGAGAAAAGATATTTGTTAATTGTTATTGACGTTTCATAATTTTTCTGTTGAAGAAAGAAAAAGTAGAAAGATTTGAATTCCATCCACCTCCTTGCTTAACGGCGTAATGGTGATTTTATGATATTTTTGTAAACTCACCTCCATAATTTCCCTAATGTTTTCGATAGTTCAGCATTGTGTAGTTGTGGATATTGATCTGCTAATTTCCTTCTGGCAGCCTGTGCCCACACCATGAATGCATTCATCGGTCTCTTAACATGTAATTTTTTCTTGTCTGATGCAGCCCTGAAAAAAAAAAGGAATTCGTATGAAAAAATAATCTCAAGTTACATAAGTATTTGACCAGTAAATGATATCAGGTTCAGAATTGTAGTTCAATAATATATTGAAAACAACTAAGAATGAACAAGAATTATCAGTGTTACGCCTGAAGTGGCGATGGGACACACCTCAGAGTAACAAACATAAATAAAATTAATATTTGTACATAACTAAAAGAAACAATAAGAAAATAAAGATTAAAGAAAATAGAGGAGCATATGTCATTTTTAGTAGGAAAATTTTGTACCCAACATGAACTATCAAATTTGACATGAAGCGCGCGGAAATGAAAACATCAGTGATACGATATTTTACTCAATTCGCGAGTTTCTCCACAAAGAACGCACTTCTTATGTCCCATAAGGAATCAACGTTTCTTATGAACTCAAAATATATTGAAATAAATAGACAAATATATCAAAAAATTCAGAAAACAAACTTCAAGCGCGCCAAACGAAGTGAAACAACCAATGACACTAGGAGAGCAAAAATTGCCAAACCTTGGATTTCAACAAGTGCATACAGAAAATAATAAATATTCGGCTTATTATAAATTCGACAATTAGGAATAATATCGGATTCCAAATATTCAAATTTGCATATTCATTCGGGAATCACTGAAATAAATATATTTCAATCAATATAATATACATTCATAATGATATAGTAAAATTGTGGATTTGAAAATATCCGATAACGTAATCTAACCATGTTGGGGGACATGTGAAAATTGCATATACTCCCTCTATCTATGCTTATTACTCTATGGGACATACCAACAAAAAGCCTTAACAAAATACATTTTCCTCTAACTCGTAAATATCTCAAAATTTACAAAAAACATCATTCAGAATTTCAAGGTAATGAATTTGAATGGCTTCAACAGATCAACCTTTTGATCGGTTGATGATTGTCAATGATCCACTTCAAAAAAGTTCTTCAGTGAACTGAAATTTCATTGAAACGTCAAGTTGACGTAGTATTCAATCACGGACAAAAACGAATATTCAAGGACCTTTCTAGATATAATGTTATTTCAAAGAAGCGTATTAAAATATTTCATTTAATTCATTTTGATTTGTATGAGTATGGATACAACACCAAATATAAATGATGTAATGGAAAACATTTTGACCCATGAATAATTTAAAGGCCCTATTTCAAGATCACGATTGAGTAGGAACGGGGTCACGTGTCACACATCTAATCAATCTATAGAAGATATGAACTAATAATTCCATTATGAAGTAAAACCTTATGCAATACCCGTCAGAGTCCTAGAATCTATATTTTTTCTAACCTGAAAGCTATATTCTACTGGCTTACACTTTATGATTTTACTTCATGAAAATCAATTAATCAAGGAAATTGATATCTGAAATGAATCATTAATGATCAAATTCAAGTTCAGTTGATTATCCACACCTGACACACTACAGAGTGGTTCAAATTAATCTAATGATGGTATTTTCAAAACAACAGCAATGAGAAAAATATATATGCCACACTTTCGAGCTCTTTTTTCGAGAAGCTAAAGAAGCTGAACATAAATTCCACATCATTTTGGCTATCACTATAAAATAAAATCAATTTTTAGGTTTTAAAAATGTTCCTTAGAATTTTATGGTTATGCTGTATAAAATCAGTTTATCATTTGGTTTTAAGTTATAATACAAAGTTGTTTGTTCTAATGGGAACATATATTTTCGACTTTGTATTATAACTCAACAATTTGTGAAAAACTGATTTTTTTAACATAACTATCAGATTCTATGAAAAATTTCAAATCGATAATGATTGTGTTTCACAGGTTTTCGCACATTTTGGAATTTGGAAGTTATGATTATCTCATGAAAAAGTACAATTCCGATTTCCGTTCATATTTCGATAATGAAACGAAATATCGACATGCGATTTTGAGTTCTTTTCATTTCTAAAAAATGACATCCAATTTTTCCTTACTGCTGTATTTCCTGAGATCCTATCATTTGGCATCGAATTAGAGTGGATCAACCGTATACATTTCAATGAATATTTTTCTTTCATTTATAAAAGGAGTTCCTGAATTGGGGATATAAAAGAAAATGACTGATTCCTAGTATCATTTCAGAAAAAAAAGTCATATAAACATGGGCACTTTCCCTACTTAAGATGTTCAACTCCAATTTGGCATAGATATTTCAATTTGAAGTTTCCATCATGTGATATTATGCTAATTTTGAGTGGTAGTTTTTCTGAAACAGTAGGTACCTGCTTTTTTCCTCCAAAACATTTTTTTTTTGGTGGACCACTGGTAATATTTTGGTACTAATTTATCCATTTTGTAGCGAAGATTAATAAATATTCTCAAAAAAAGTACCCTGTATCTCGAAAACAAAGCGTTTCGTTCCCATGTTGAAAGATCTTTTTTTCTAAAAATGATTCAAGGAATTTCTCATTTTTCTTTGTACCTCCAATTTAGGAACAGCTTGTATATCTACTCTACTACTAAAACAATTTTTGGCTTTTATGTTTTATAAATAAAAATTGAAATTCGCTCAAAAAATAAAATTTACGTTTTGAAAGGATATACGTATATTGAATAAAAAAATATGTCGATATATCAATTCATCACAATCTCTCTGGGATGGTCTCAAACGCTAAGAATAAACTCTCTGCCATGCCGATTTTGACAGATTTGTAACACAATTTTTAAAATAAATGGAAACAGCCTCAAGAACGTTGTGTAAAATTGTTGATTTCCTCTCAAGATTAGAGAATACCAGCATTTGGACAATACAATCTTTGCCAAATAATTTTCCACCTCAGTATCTATATATAAAATTTAACGACGAATTTGAGTTATTTATAATATTGTTTCAGTCAAAGTTTAAATACCTTGTACCTTTCTTAGAAACGTGAAGATTTTTAAGAAACAATTATTTTCGAATATTTCTTTTTTCTTGAATAAAAATAACAATTCTTGATGAGAGAGAATTTGTTGCTAGAATTTGTGACTAGTTTTTTATTAAAATGTCTCAAACCATTAACTAACTAAAAATATAATTATACCCTTTGAATCTTTTATCAATCAGTTGTTCTGATTTATGCTGAAGTGATGACATGATGGAAACTTTTTCTTGCGGCACTATCCTTTGTTCACTTTTCATTTCTAGTCCATCATATTCTTACTAAGTGGAATTGAACATTTCAAATATCACTACAAAGCCATTTGCACCGTTCGAATGTTTTCACTCCCAATTAGACAACGTGAAAGACAAACATCACAAGATTCTGTTCTTCTATTTAACTTAATGAGTAATTTTAAAACAGTTGGTGTTAATTAGCGCTATTGCCCGTTTCAGTAGCCACTTAGTTTTAATTTCATCATGTTTCAAGGCGGTAGTTCTTGTCGGTAATCGCTAATTTGCACCTCCAAAAGAATCTTTCCACAGACCGATACTATCGCTACATATAGGAAATAAGATACATTTCGTTATGGTGTATAACCAATTTATGGAGTTCCTAGACGAGAGAATTTTGTTTTTTCTTGATGCTGAATCAACCTGAAATTCGAACAATAAATATCTAACCTGACAGTCAGAGCAAGAAAAACATTTTTAGCAATTGAAATCATAATGAACAAACTGACAATAATAATATGATTACTTTATTGAGTCTCGATGATTAAAAAGAAAAATGCATAGGTAGAATTTGACAGCCATTCAAAATAATTAATTTCTGCAATATTTTGATAAGGTTTGGGATGTCGATTATAATGTATAAATATTATGGTAATATTTATTATTGGAGACATGTAAAAATATTATGCTAATATCTATTATTGGAAATAAAAAAATATCATTTTGAATAAAATATAACAATAACAAAATAAATTAAATATTAGTTAGAAACAGTATGATTACTTTTACACATGAAAAGGCCTCGAATACAGTGTTTCATTAATGAAAAATTTAGTCATTATTCAATGAACTTGTAGAACAAATTTCCTTTTTGCGTTCTCGAAACAGATCGCTCTATTATTTCGTCAGAATATCTGTGATTTTCGAATTTTGAGCTAGGTATGGTCTCAAACAATGAAATTCATCCTTTTGAAGACGAATCATTCATTCATTTCGCTCGTTTATTCAAGCATTGATTGCGCCCTTGGAGAACACATTCAGGTATATACACTTATGTGGTCTCCAAGAGTGCAATTGGCGCATAAATGAACCAGCGCTTAAAAGCTTCTGACTTCACGTTTGTGAAGTTCCTGATTTTTCAATTTATAACTTTCTCATATCCATATGTACAGGGTGGGCAAATTTCGATGTTTTAGCACTACTACTTTTAAACCTCGTTTTAAACCAACCAGAGGAGATTTCAAGATTTCAACTGTTGATGAGCCCAGAAAAATAGAGCTTTCTATAACAAGAGCAGTCTTCTTCCGTCAATTGACAGTATAAAAAAAAAACATAGAAATATTGAGACTCTAAAATTAATAAGGTTGTTCAACATTTTCTATTATTTATATTAATATTAACCATACGATGTTGTATATGTATTTGTGAAATCAGTAAAAATCAAGCTCTCAAAAAATGGCACAGAAATCTAGTGTTCCCATTTAAAAAACATAACTTTGGATCATAGCTTCGTAATTGAAAACCCTTTTGAAAGGACGACCACGCTTCTGGATTCTACGTAAAAAAGTGCCTGTAAAACTTTGGGTCATATTACGTACTTGGAAATGCTGCCAAAAATATGAGTACGCCACTGGATTCTATCAAAAAAAGTGCCAATACATTTTTTAATTTAAAATCATAAGTATTAGCGGAGATATGATTTTTTTCCGATATCGCCAATTTTCCAATTTTTGCTTATAACTCGAAAACAAAAGGAAGTGGCCAAAAATGAATACTACTCTTGTTAGTTTCTCAGAAAAAGAGAAAGAGAATGGGATATCAAATTTTGTCTATCTCCTCTGGTTTGAAAGTTGTAGTGCTAAAACACTATAATTTGATAATAACCAGGTGGTGTTAGAGACGATTAAGAAGTGAGTCAAAAAATTAACAAATAAAATGAGAGCAAAACAGAAAATAAATTTGTTCAAGAAAGGTGGGCTATGACCTTATTACACCATATTATGGAGCATATTGACGTGTATATCCATTTTTTAATGACAGTTATACGAATATATTATTATATAAATTCGTAAAACATTTGGAGAAAAACGATACACTTTGAACCAAATTTATCAACTGTTCTTAAGAATATATTTTGTCTAAAAGAGCTTTATGATTGTTTTCATAAGTAAAAGTATAAGATCTTTGCATCAAATAAAACAAAAGAGAATTTATTTGATAATAAATTTCCATCAAGTATGGACAGAATCCATTAAAGATCTTTTCATCGTATAAACTTTTATTTTTTACGAAAACAAGATTTCCACTTTGAAATTCCTAGATCGTTTTCATCCGAATTCAATGCTTCCGATTCTTTCAGAGTAGAATTGTGTAGAATGTATATCAGGGTCATACCAAGGAGGATGTAACAGAGGTAATATTTCCTAATGCATTTTTTCTTTATTATTTATAACCCAGCATCATTTAGTACTTTGGTTGGCAACTACAATATAGAAAACATTTATTGGGGGTTGTTTCTCAAAAATAACCATTATTCGAATTTTATTGCCACCCCCAATCAGGTAGTTGGTAGTAGTTGAACACCATTATGCAAAGGAATATAATCTTTCTTTGTATGATCATGGTTGTACTTGAACACGTCTTATAAATACTTCCTTCAGCTGACAAAGCTTTCAACGGAAATAACAAAAGATGCTGGGTTTTTTATTGTTGGATCATAAATATGTGCAATTCTGCTATTCGAAAAATATTCCGCAGTAATAAAAACCCCATCTGGCTTCAACATTTTCGAATGAAGAGAATTTTTGACAGACGTTTTATTGTGCATATAAACAGAAATCCGAATTTCGTTAGATCTGTTTTTTTCAACGTTCAAAACTGAAATTTTCTATATGTTAGTAGAAGCGGTTCATATTGAAAATACATATTATACATTTATATCGTGAACATCTATCAGTCAAGTTGTTAAAAATACCGTGGGCGTTTTTACAGATGTGAGTGCATTTTTTAAATCTTTGGCTACTTGAAATTTTCTTCTTCTTCAGGTTTTTTTTTTGTTTATATACATATTTCACATATAACAAATTGTAATCTTTCGAAATATTATACAGGGTGTTCCTAAATTGAACGTACAAACGAAAAGGGGAGATTCCTTAAGTGAGTTTAAGAAAAAAAAGTCCCATAAACATGGGTCGCAAACGTTTCGTTTTCGAGATACAGAGTGTTTCTTGTTGTAATACATTTTTTGTGTTGATTATACGAGTTTATCGAATCTTTATGAATCATCGCTACAGATCAGGAAATTTCCATAAAAACTCACACTGAATTCATTCACCACAGCTTACAAAGTGGCCTTCCCATCATAATTTGGATTTTCACGAGGATTTCGAGAGAATCGTTCAAAATTTTTTTTCTCGAAATCGTTGGTAGATACGACAAAACTACAAGAGACCGAAAAGTTTAGTATAAGAACAAAGCTTCTTTTTACTTTTTTTCAAATTATCAGTTGCTCACTAAAAAAAAGTTCTGCAGAAGAACAGGTGGCAGTGTTCCAGAAAAAATATCACCCTGTAGATCTTCTATCGAAATTGCCATGTCACGTGGTGAGAACTCTCAAATGTAATATCTATGCCAAATTTCAGTTGAATATCTTGTGAAGTGTAGATACTATGAGAAAAAAACTTGAAAAAAATTCAAACTTCAACACTCTGTATCTCGAAAACGAATCGTTTGCGACCCCATGTTTATGGGACTTTTTTTTCTTAAACTCACTTAAGGAATCTCCCCTTTTCGTTTGTACGTTCAATTTAGGAACACCCTGTATAATGCAATTCCAAAGATCGGAAATAATGCATCAAAATTTCACCTAAGACGCATAGAAATCTACTTTACTAGTTTCATCGATGGAAACAAATTTTAGATCTGATAGAAATTAAATGAAATTCGTCTAATGCTTTTCAAAAATATTGCAACTGGTAAATAGATTCAAATGTTAATGTTCTATTTTCATCCTATCTGATCTATAAATCTTTTGCTGGTGACAGACTTTCGTTTATATTCCACACCTTGTGTATATAGATTAGATTTCCAAATTAATTAAGATCTAATTACAACAGGTAGGTTCCCAGAACGTTCAATTAAAATCACAGATTAGAATTAGCATGAACAGGATTTATTTGCAAGCATTGAGTCTGCCAAATTCTTTTTCAGTACCAGAAGATTTATTTCCAAAGTTAAATATAAACGAAATATGTACAAACTGTTACACTTTAACATTGAATCAGTAAAATCGTCAGCCAGAACTATCCATACATTTGAGCTATTTACATATTTTCTTTTTTATATATCAGCTAATGTATTTTCTATTGATCATCATTATGTGTCTTTTTTCATTTTGAAGTGTTAAGAAATCAGGAAATATTCACTTCAAAGAGGTGACTAGTTAAATATACTACAAATACTCAATATATGTACTAATGGAAATGAAAGAATTTGATTAAATGCCGACGTTGTATTCTCTGACAATATTTGAAAATTAGATAATTGAAGTTACCAATAATCATGAAAGTACCGCAATTTTATTTTATGTAAAGGTATTATTAAGGTCAAAATTAATTTTGTCCATAAGTTACATGCGGAAGTCATTCATGCTTTCTTGGGATTTAAGCATCATCTATAATTTTTTTCGTTACATTTTATCAGATCATCTTAAGTTGTTTTGCAGTCTTTACGTTTTTAGAAAAATTAAACAAAATATCTGTCTCAAATTTGAATTACAATTGAGATTTCGTGTAGGTAGCCTAGATATTAAATTATTGCATAATTCATCGAAAGGAAAACAATTTTTGAAAAATAAACTCAGGAGTTCATTCTCCTGAGATGATTTTGGCTGAGTTTTCAAAACTCGGGAAATTCGCAGTGAGTAGTGAATTCGAATTGGGAGATTCAAAATAGGACAGAAAAATCAGACATTTCTGAATTTTTTTAACATATTTGTTGAATCTACACAATGCGTCATCGACTCAGTATCATATCGGAATCTGCTACAAATTAAATTATTGATTTGCTCCTGTTCTTGTATCCCAGCTCTATCTCATAACTAAAAGCTACCGATATACCCCAGATATGGTATGTAAACATACATATACATACATTTTTAATTCGAATTATTCGAATTTTTCAATTCGAATTTTCTATAGAGAATTTTCTATCTGTCCTCCGTAGGATAGATTCCACAGAATGTGAATTCTTTCTTCATTATATTGAATCCCAATAATCAGTTTTTGGATTCTAGATTCGCTCAATTCTTTAAGCAAATTGCCTTGTAAAGAAAGACGAATTCGTAATCAGTGACGAACCTTATTGTTTGAGGCTTAAAATTCGAAAATTACAGATATACTGATGAAATTATATAAGACTCTTTTCAGGAACGAGCAAATAAAAAAATTGAGAATTCCTTTGAAAGGCCTTTTGAAATGATAGATTCCCGGTCATGATACATAAGTAATTGATATTATATAATATATTTCAACCATTATTTATTTCTTCTTCGTTGGTTATTTATTCTTCTTTGTGTTCCAATAATCCTATTTGTATCACTTGTGAAATTAATTCTTGTACCATCAGATTAAAACAATATTTTATGTAATTTCCAGATATTATCCTTTCAAGTACTGACACCAAGAGAGGGGGATATATGACCCCCCCCCTCCCCCGGAAGGTATATCCATTATAAGTCACAATGCTCAATAATTTAATTGTGTAAAAATTTTATCAACGAATTCATCAACCAACGGTTATATCAAAGGTCGACAGCATAATCATTATTTACTTACGGGCTATAAATGCCTAACTGATGATAAAAATGAACAATCATGTAAAAATTAATAAGATTCTGAAGTAAAAGCTCCGAACTACTCCAATTGATAATCAATCTTAAGAAGTGTCTGTAAATTAAAAGGACATCGGAAACGAATAATTTAGTTTTTTCTTTATCCCCCCCAAACCTTTTGTCTGGGTACGCTATTGTTTCCTCTAATACATAATTCCAAAGATAAATACTAAATTCAAATGTCTAAAAGGAAGGAAGTCTTCATGGTGACAAAATTTCGTGAATGATGAATTGGATTGCCAATTGGAATTTCGGATATTTCACACCAATAACACCATATGGATGAAAAACACCGTGAAGAAATTACCTCCCAAGTAGTCACCAGATGTTGAATATTAGAATAAGGTAGCCTACAAATATCTTCAAAGTGATTTTTGTTTCGATTATTAGGTCATGATCAATTTCAAATATTCCTACTTAATTCTGGATTTATTCTTTCTGGGTTGATTTCAAACGTTCCTTTACTATCGGTTATGTGTGTTGTTGAAGTAATTTTCTGTGTTTAACAGTATTTCTTTTACTTTGACTTCTACAATATGAATAGAAACAATACTTTTACAATATCAACTTTCCAATAAAGAATGTCATTTTTTACGCCACAGTTCAATTGAACTATTCTACTGAATATTCATTACATATAGGAAAAGAGGTACAGACATGAACCTATTGAAATTAAATTCAACAAAGATAATCCAACCTGAAAATTGCAATTCTCCCAACTTTTGCTTTCAAAATATATCATACCAAGATGAACGAAACACTTTGAATTCTGATGTTCGACGCAAAATTCAAAAATAACCGACACGTGTGCAAAAAGAAAGCCGCACAATTTTTACGATATATTATATTGATGCAATCGAATGAAAATACAATTGAATCACAAACAAGAAGAATACCGAAAAATGCAACTGTTGTTGAAAACAATCAAAGGTTCTATCATTCTACAAAGGAGGTTGTCGATACTTTTTTTTTCAAGTTGTTTACGTTATAATTAATCAAGGTTGGGTCATCTTTCAGATTTGATATTTATTTTCGATGTTCTAATCTAATTGTTGTTGTTTTAAAAATGAATAAAAATGAGATTCGTGTATTGATTAAATATTGTGTTTTGATTGGAAAATACTGTGCCAGCAAAGCAATGGCTTGATAAGTGTTATTCAGACTCTGCACCATCAAAAAGAACGGTTGAAAGGTGGTAAGCTCAATTTAAACCTGGACAAAGAACCACCATCCTCAAATAAAACCTTCTTTGTCACAAACTTGCGATAAAATTGCGCTTCCAATTGCTTAACCAAACTTATTTCCAGATCTACCCCCCAGTGATTATTGGCTTTCAGAGACCTCAAGAGAATGCTCTAGTGAGAGAAATTTGGATCTAAAAAATTATTGCCGAGGTTGAGCCTATTTCGAGAGCAAAGACGAATCTTCTATGGAAAAGGTATTGAAAAGTTGGAGGAGCATATGAGTATATGTATCATGTATCTAGAAATAAAGAAGATGGCAAAAAATATTGATTGTCAGAAAATATCGAATGTTTTATTCGCATTGAGAATAATCACTTTGCTGCCTAAGAAGGAAAGTAGTTACTTTGCTACCTAGACAGGAAAAGTAATACTTTGCTGATTGATATGTGGATGCAAAATCAATATTTGCTGTCAATCGGAGGAAAAATATGTTTTTACTGGTAAGACCAGGGTCTTAATGAGTGAAGCTTTAGATTTATATAAAAAATTCTGCAAAGAAACTCATGTGTAAGTTTACATCATACATTTTCTTCCTTCCAACTACCAAAGAAAAATACTCTTCCCCTTATTTTTACTACTATCCACCATGAACGACAAAATTCAAGGCATCGAATGTTTTTTTGCTCCAAAAGTTTCATCTAAAACGTCGGGGGCCCAAACCTTGTTTTTAGGTTTTTTACGTAATTGCGATGATTACACTCTTTTCCCAGAATTTTAGCACGGCTTATATGACAATTTTGGGCAAAAGGACATCTGTCAAAAAATACCGACTTTAAAGGCAAATACTGCAATCATCATTATATTGAATTATATGAAGATTTAGTGCTCTAAAAGAAATACATCCATCTTGTTCCTTTGCAAATTACAAGCTCTATCAACAAATTAACTTGTGAAAGACAAACAGCCAAACACCTCACTTCCGTTGAAAGCTATAATTCTTGATTCTACCTGGTCCTTGTGAAATGCCGAACCCCCTGGTTGATATGTCGTTCGTGCTATCTAGATTACTTATGTATCTCCTGATATATTTTTCAGTTTATTTGATAAGCATATTTATACCTTAACTTAAGACGGAGTAGCTTCGAAGATTGAAGATTTATTCTCATAAAATTAGGATTGCATTTTTTCTTTGATTTCTATTATTTTCTACACCAAAACGTAAAAAAACATTTTTTAACACTTAGTATTTTTCATAAAAGGCTTCATTTCGACTATTGTACTGTTTCAGCCGTTACTTATTGATATTTGATCATTATTAAAATTGTACAGTATTTGAAAGGATTCGGGTACAAAAAAAGGCATAAGAAAAGTAAGAAAGATTATAAAATATGTTACAGATGGAGAACAAATTTAGATCTTTATGCAAAATGTGTAAGATTTCAGATAGTTATCTATTATTTGAGCATGTTGAATACTTAAGAATAATACAGTCCAATTTGTTCATTCATAATTTAAAAAATATTTTTATTATTTTCGATGAATTCTAAATAATACATATTATTTCATATTTCAAGTTGAACATAAACTCCTGATGTACTTACTAGGGCTTGAATCTTTTGCTTTGAATGATATATGTCATTATATTTTTTGGCAATATTCAGATTCAATTTGGAAAGGACAATAAGCTACTTCGAGAGAGAAAGGAAAATATTCATTTCTTCACAAGACAAAAAATTCGAAATGCATGATCCTACAGAAACTATTCGTCATATTCTGCTTAAATTCCGTGTGCAGATATGCGAACTTCAATTTAACGCTTTAAATGTGAAGAAAAAAATTCTTCCGAAAATATTTTGTATGGCAAGCATAGAAATTTATTTTTTTTTTTCGAATTACTATTATTACCAAAAATGTATTCATTGCATTACAATATTCATTAATTATTGAGTTCAATTTCGATTGTATTCTATGTTCAGAAATAATAATCATTATTATTGGTAATTGTTTTTGTTTCAGCCAATTACTGAAATAATTACTGAAATATCGTTATGTAATCGGTTTCCAAAAAGCGTTGTTATAATCTGAAAGCATAGTGGCGGATTTACAGATTTGCCGCCTCTAAATTTTGATACTTTAGTATCAATCATCAATTATATTTTCTATGAATAAAATTCTTAACTTTTCATCCACGTTGCATCAACTTAGTATCATTGAAAATCAAAAAACATTATTTTAAGCAGAGAATATCTTAGTCATGTACCACTTTCAAATTAAGATAAAGAATGTCTTAAAACTATACAATTCCTACATTATATATTTATAATATAGAAAGTATAGTTACTTACTTTGTGGTACTTACATGATTAAGATATTTTTATATCACACAGAAAATATACAATTGGCGAACGGTGATATATTTATTCATATAGATACTGACAGTTAAAAAACAAGACAATAAATTTCTTTTATAAATTATCTGTTAGTATTTTAGTTTAATTTAAATTATAAAAGTGTTACAAAACCTTTTTGGAAGACTTAAAATTCGCAAAATCATTTATTATATCATCGTACAAAATTGTATTCATTATTATATTTTACAAAGCGTTCAGCAATTGTAATGTAGAGATCTTGAAATATTAAGTATTTGTCCTATATATTAATATTGTCAAATATTTTAATTTTTCTACAATTTTCAAAATTCGTACTTTGTGTGTTTATAATATATTTTTTTAAATTCTGTGAATCGAAATTGATGCTGATAAATCCGGCATTCTGACTCTGTCTGAGAGAGATGAGAATGAAAATTTTTAACACTCCTCTGAAAATCTGCCTTACATAGAGCCATTATTAATTTTTCAGAAAAATAGTATTGAAGCAATCTTTGGATAGAAAAGAAATAACTAAGATCGAGAAATGTCGTAAATCTTATCGCATTCTTTGTAATTTCACGATTTTATGTTCTTGTTTTCTCAGGACCAATTTCAATTCAATTCAACTTTGAATATGAATTATTTTATTTTCAATTAATTTTTTTCATTTAATGAACTTTTGCCACAATATTTTATATTTCCTTTTTCGTCACAACTATAATAATGTAGTTTCTGTGAAATTGCTATGGATAATGACCATTTGGGTTTATTGTTTCCAATATTTCTATATTTATTGTTCAATCGTTTTTTCGCAGTCTTCTCGCCAAAGCTGAATCCCTTTATTTCTCAAAGCAAATTTACAATTCTGCGGTAAGAGTGACGTTATAAATTTAATTCACATACTCAATGAAATTATAATGAAACATAATTCTAAAGATGAAATAAACCCCAATTTCTTAATTATTTGCACACTTTATAAAACTGTTGAATGTTATATGGTTCGCAGATTATCAGGAAATCAGCTAGCTCTTTTTTTAACTCTCTTATATTTCTCATCTCATCTCATTATACATCAGGTATAAAATAGCTAAAAAGTAAGACGCAGAAAAAGCAAAAAATTTTCGCAAATCGAACTTTGTTGCATCACTCACAGAAAGGATACAATACCTAGATGCTTATATGTGAAACAATTTATTCATGTATTTTAGCACTGATATATATCTTATTCAATAGAAATAATGCTATGAAAAAAATTTAACAACTATTGATACCTATTAGTTTAAAAATTTTATATATTATACAGGTATGAAATGAAATTGACTAAGACAATACTGTCATTAGGCAGCTATAGATTATCTTATATATCATTCTGACATTGGGCTTCAACCAATTCAACGTGAAATATATAATTGTTGTATTTACGAAATCATATTAGTAGTGTTGATAGCCAAATTCTGGCAATTTATTCTAATAATTCTGTGTAGGTACATACTATGATGCTACAGTTAAGAACTGAAATTAAAAATATTCTAATGTTCAATTTTGTTTTCTAGAATCATTATCGAATCCCTTGGGACTCTTGGGAGTACTTCCGACAATTTATTTAAAAAACTCTGTATATTATATACTAAGTGTCTACAATAGAAAAACAAGAAGTATAAATATTCAAATGCACAAAATTGTTTTCCAAAATCATTATCGAATCACTTGAGCATTGAATATAGCAAAAATGAACACTGGTTACTCACTTGGAGGCAATGGGTACCATAGTCGCCCAATCATAACCCTGCAGAACTTTAGTTACTGTTTCATTAATTTCACTTTTGTCCAGTTGAATAGGTTTTTTTACAACTTCGATAGCACCAGAACCCTCGGACGACGGATTATCCTGAAGAGTGCTCACAGTAGCTCCCGAAACATTGTTCGCTGCGACGGATGGCGAAACTGAAACATTTGACGATCGCGACGGCAACATAATGGGATAAAAGTCAAAGGTAAAGAACGTCAAATATTTACGCGAATGTAAGGACTTATTTTTCAAAAGACGAAATTATGAATGAATACGTTGAAACCACCTGACTGTCAAACCATAACAATGGCGGTCTGTGTTCTTGATGAGTGCACGTTAAATATCGCGACACGTCTTTCTACTACACGAATCAATGAGTGCTTTGAGAAACTGAACGAGCCTGTTTCGAATAACTCACTAAAGATTAGATGATTGCTGACGACTCAAACTCCCAGCTTGGACAGGGTGAGAACAATCCTTCCATCTCTCTCGAACGTCTTAGACGGCATAACTTAAGTAAGTTGAGTCTAGCCAATGAGAGGTGGTGAACTCGGCTGAGTCCGCCTCGTCGCATTTCAATTGGTTCTAGACAGAATCCAGTTTTTTATTCATTTGGGTTCACACTTAGCGGGACACGGTGTAATCAAGTCTACGACAACTTGAGATCGTGGCTAATCGCTCGTGTCTTCGTACCGAGATGTTTTTTCAGCGGCTGATCTATGTTTAAATTGAGTTATTTATATAAAGATGGCACACTTCTCGGATTCCATCATTGCGAGTTCGGCTATCCATAATAAAAGGTGATTCAAATAGTGATTTGATGTGAAATAAAACACAAACATTGATCCGCAGCCGAAATATTTTCGTTTCATTCTAAAGAACAACTAATTATTAAATTATATTTTTATTTTTTTTCGCCGACCGCATATTAATAAATCAGTTCAACGAAATCAATAATTAATGACCCTTTCTAACGGCATGATTGTCATGGGAAACCGAACATAGAATTATTCAGCACTCAGCAACAATGCGAATAATATCACAACTTCATGAAATGTGTTTTATATTTTCAATTTGAGGTATGTGAGCTCACAATACTTCACTATGTAATTTAATAGAACAAATTACCTATAATAAATTCATAATTAGAATCGAAGCACCATCGAACTGTCAAATTTATGAATTTACTTCCAATTAAGATTTAATTTTTTCCGATTACGTTGAACAAAAATGGCCCATATTAATATAAGGTAGAAAAACCTTCCATTTACGAAAAATGAAGCAAGTCCTTCTATCTTTTATTTAAATGGAAAAAATAATCAATAGAATTCACATGATTCGCTCGTAACTGGAATAAATGGTTATTAATAAAATTCACCATTTACTTTTGGTTTGAAGCAAATTCTTCTGCTGTTTGTCAGTGGCAGATTATTTTTCGAAGTAAAAGGTGTGTTGTGGTTTGTAAAGCAATATGGTTGATGTAGTGAACGGGATAGAGGTTAAGTTTCACAAAGAGCGCAAAACCCCACAAATCAGAGATTCAAAACATTATTTTACTTTGAAGAAGATAATATAAAACGGTTATTAAACTCATTGGCGACGCTGCCCCCCCCCCACCTTAAATTTGACATAATAAGGCTTAAATAATTACAAAATTAGAATAATTATAATTTCGATTTACTATGGCCCCCCAAAAAAAATCTGGCCCTCCCTTGGCCACCCCTGTTTTTGAAAGCTGGCGTCGCCACTGATCAAACTTCTTATGCATAAAATACTGTATATGATTTGGACTGTTTGTAGCCATGGTTGATGACACCCTTCTCAGATCCAGGTGATGAAATAGAGAGGAAATTTAAATTGGTTAGATAGGAATGGAAATGTATTTCTCTAATTCTGTGGTTATTCCGTTCATTCTTCCACATCTTGTAGAACAAAATCGTGCGAGAATATATCAGAAACGCACAGTTTTCATGGTTATATTTTATTATTCTATGTTGCCACTCCGAACTTTCCGCTACGGCTTTATCTGTCAATTCATCAAATTGCCTTAAAAAAATCAGTTCTGCCAACCAACATTTTTCAATGCAAAAATCACTAAATTATATTTATGGAAATATTTCATTAATTTCAATGAAAATGCAATGAATTAGAGAAAATAATGTATAATACTCGTACAGAAGGCTCATTCTACCACTCGTTCATTCCAAAACTCGCCACTTCGTGGCTCGTTTTTGAATTTTGAACTCGTGGAAGAATATCAATGCCTTCTGCACTTGTATTATAAATAACTATTCTTTAATTCTGTGGTTATTCCGTTCATTCTTCCACATCTTGTAGAACAAAATCGTGCTAGAATATATCAGAAACGCACAGTTTTCATGGTTATATTTCATTATTATATGTTGGTACTCCGAACTTTCCGCCACGGCTTTATCTGTCAATTCATCAATTTGCCTTAAAGAAATCAGTTCTGCCAACCAACATTTTTCAATGCAAAGATCACTAAATGATATTTATGGAAATATTTCATTAATTTCAATAAAAATGCAATGAATTAGAGAAAATAATGTATAATACTCGTACAGAAGGCTCATTCTACCACTCGTTCATTCCAAAACTCGCCACTTCGTGGCTCGTTTTTGAATTTTGAACTCGTGGAAGAATATCAATGCCTTCTGCACTTGTATTATAAATAACTATTCTGCTATACATATATAGGTACTCTCAACAATCAGAACAGAGAATTTCCACACATAGTGTTTATCATTGTAATCATTATCGATACAGATTGAAGGAAATCCTTTCACTTCTCCCCTTTACTAATGACAAATGCCGTTCCTTTTTGAGCCAATTTTTTTTCATTGATATATAGCTCATTGAATTACAAAGAAAATTGATTATTAGATCGTGTTTATGGAGAAATTGTCGTTCTTTGTCTTGGTGAGAACTCTGAAATTTTATATTTTGGAAGCCTTGGGGGGTAATTACCCCCAATACCACCCCCCCCCCCCCCAACATCTACAATCCTGCTTGAACGAATAGCATACAACACTATAACTTTTTTCGGAATCAAAGATTTTCTTCGTTCCAAATCCTATAGGTACTTTTGTTTATAAACATAATCGTTTGAAAAAAAATAATCTTCGCTGAATATGATAGTAAGATGAATATATTGGTCTTCGGTCAATTATTGTGTCGCAAAAGGGCAAATTAAACTTCCGTTTTTGAACCGATTGAATTTTATTCATTAACCGAGGAACAACAAAAAAATTTCGCTAGTTTTCGCTAATGAGTTTGTAGAATATCATGAATATGAAAGACAATGAACATGAACACATAGAACATACATACAAACAAAGTGATTCAAAATAAGCGTCTTTAGCGGATTCGTAAACCAAAAATAATAGTTGTAAGAAGGGGTTTGAGATTTCATCCCCTCAAGGGCGTAGAGATAGGGAGTTCTGGGGGAATAAACCCCTGCCCACAAGATTTCCAAAATATAACATTTTAGGAATTTCTAAAGATGAAGAACGAAAATTCTTCCATAAAATGAACCGATACTCTTTTTACTTTTCTTTAAAATCGACACGGCAGCAAAAATCTGACCCTTTTACGGTTTATGAGTTTATTGTCGCTTTCGAGATGATTATTTCTATTGTACTACGAGCACGTCTATGTCCGAGGCTTATTATTTTCCATTATCTACCCGTTTTGTCGACGTCTCCCTTCTTTTGCCATCTGTGATTTTTGCATTCGTCATCGGTATGCACTCACTCGTTGCTTTCGGTTTTTTATCATTTTCGTCACAAAATTTCACTGCACTTATCAAAGAACTGAACTGAGTAATACGCATCGAAAAATTGTATGGGCTGTGTTGTACAATTTATTGTGTTCCATTCAAATTGCAATTTGACAAACAGATTTCTCGGATCATTCGAAGAAAAAAGTCCTATAACATGAGTCTGCAAACGCTTTGAGATACAGGTGTTTTTCTCTCATAACACCTTCCCTTCAAAAGAAATTTAACTCGAATCGGCATAGATATTCCAAAAAAACTCTGGTTCAGTACTGAACTTTTTTTTTGTTGAAGTTTCATCGTATCTGTAATCGATTTCGAGAAAAAAATTCAAACAGCTCTCTATACTGCAATTATCAAAGAACTGAACTGAGTTATTCGTATCGAAAAATTGTATGTGCAGTGTTTTACAATTCAGTGTGTTTCATTCAAATTTTAATTTATTTATAAAGACATCAGTTTTGAATTGGCTATACAGGGTGTTCCTAAATTGGAGGTACAAACGAAAATGACAGATTCCTCGGGTCATTTTAAGAAATAAAGTCCTATAACATGGGTCCAAAAACAATTTGTTTTCGAGATACAAATGTTGAAGTTCAAGTTTTTTCCTCATAACACCTCCCCTTCACAAGATATTTAACTTAATTTAGCATAGATATTCAAATTTTAAGTTTTCATCATGTGAATGAAACTCACAGGGTGATATTTTTTCTGGAAGAGTGCCAGCTTCTTTCCACTAGAACTTTTTTTTGGTGAACCACTGGTAGTTTAGAAAAATGTAAAAAGAAACTGTGGTCCAGTAATACACTTTATGGTTTCTTGTCGGTTCGTGTCTAACAATTCTTCAGGAATCCTCAGGAAAATTCAAATTATTATAAGATCCAGTGAACTGTGATGAATAAATAATTAAATATAAGTTTTGGTACTTATTTACAAATCTGTAGAAAAGATCAATAAAGATTCGATAAACTGTTATATGGATCACAAAAAAGTAAGACTACAAGAAACACCCTGTATCTTGAAAACAAAGCATTTGCGAGCCCATGTATAGGACATCCTATTCTTAAAATTATTCAAGGAATTTTTATTTTTCATCGTACCTCCAGTTTGGAACAATCGAATGGTATGGACAATCGAATAAAAAAATGCCATTATTTCTAGTAATTTTCGGTTCAAACTTCGTTATCAAACCTTTCTTTCTCATATTACAGATATGAGTAAACGTTGTCTCAAAATTTTTCGATTAATGGCAATAAAAAATTAATGACCAAACTAATGGATTCTACTGAAAAAAGAGCCTCTAGGATGTTTTTGTTTCATGTTAATAACTCCAATAATGAAGACGTTATGAAAACTTTTCATTTCACACCATTTTCCAATTTTCTCTTATAGCTTGAAAACAGTGAAATTCATGAGGTTGCGATTTTCATCCCTACCCTCGCGTGCAAAACACTCACTCAATCTAACACTAATCATCCCTGAGGACAGCTTGGCAAGTGTTTCCCATTTCATGGCGAATTTTTGGTTTAATTGAGCCAGGGAGGTTGGTTCACTACTGGTAAAAGTCCATAGACGTCAAATCAGGACTTCGGGGCAGCCAATAAATGCCACCTGTCCTATAGATTAATTTGCCTGGAAAAATATCACGAACTCGTGGCAGAGACACATTGCGTAAAGTTGCTCTATCCTGCTGGAACCATATTCTTTGGTTATTGCAGCTTTAGATATTTGTACAAAACGCGATGTAGTGATTGTCTATGCACATTCAAAGCACTTGCACGCTTCCGAATGTAGAGGTTGGGATCATCACGAACACGTTTCTTTCTGTTCTCAATAATCTTGGGCTCCCGGGTTTTAGTTTATCTAGTATAGAACCGTTCTCCTCAAACCTTTCGATAGGAATTATTTACGCACCATTTAGATGACGAAAACTCGAAAATTGGGGGATTTTTTCGCGCTAGAACCAGGCCACCGATTGACAAGCCATCTCCGAATCATTGCATTCGTGTAGTAAGATAAGCAAATTTTTATTGTTTTTCAGACATCTTTCACTTTTTAAAGGACTAATAACAAAAACATCTCTGGATTATCAAAATAGAAAAGGTTTTGGAATTTGAAGGTGTGTCGTCAACTAGAGCTATTTGGCATTTTATAATGAGGATTGTATAATCAACCTTTATCAGTCAGAATATGGTGTCAACTTCAAAATTAACTCGAAACTGGTGTAAATAATTAGCAAAGAACTTCAACGAACACCTACGAAGTTTGATTTATTCGAGACGTAGATTTATGGGACTGATTTCTATCTGGATCTATGTAGTTTTGCTGCAGATGCGTTTCAGATAATGATTCAGTATATATAGTTAATCTTCGAACAAGATCTTTATTGCGTTTACTTTGTTTTTCAACCCGAATATATATCAGGCTACTGAGAAACTGATTCCGAAATGCCACCGGGCGAAAAAAACACTTTTAGTTTTTGATTTTCAATAATAAACCATTAAAATAATTCTTCTTTCCTCCTTGAAATGTTCAAAGAATACATTTTAGAATGTGAGATATGTATTGCACTTCCACCTGATCAAAAAAATTATGTATTGCCATTTGAAAAATATGAGTTTTAAGGTTTTCGTCAATGCTGACTTTGCCATCGAAATTAAAGAGCCCTGTATGTTCAATGGAATTCTTCATTAACGGAGAAGAAACATTGATATGTGTTCTGATGGAAGCTAAAAAATTTTAAATTTTCATGCATACATCTCAAAGTTATTAACATTGAAATGAAGCCCTATTTGAGAATATTTGAAGATTTTTTCAGATTTCAGTCAAATTTTCTGGGAACAATATACATATGATACATTAAAACAATGTAGAATCTGATTATGACCTTTGAAAAAGAACAACAAGAAGTTTCATTCTAAACTCATTAAACATCAGAATATAATTGAACAATACCATGACGATGGAATAAATAAGTCAACAAGAAAACACCCTACACAAATTCTATTGAAAATTTTGAATACCAAATAAATAATTATTTTATCTTATAAATTGTATTATATTTAAGTATAAAAAAAATGTAAATTTAAAGGCTGAAGGACCCTAGGTCGGTGGCCATTTGTTTAACAATAAATAACAGTTACTACTACTACCTTTGAAAAATGAAAGTTGGTTAACCGGAAGTCACAAGAATCTGAAGTTTTTTCCAAGAATTCATCTCCTCCCATAAAGCTTAAAGATAAAATATCAAGTGTTCATCTCGAGTTTTTTTCTATCATTCTAACCAACGGTTTTCTTGAGTCACCATGGATAGTTCTGTGGAAGCAATTGGCACATTAAAAGAACGAGCGGTTCTGACGCCGAGTAAGAGCTTTCCTCCAGTTTTTTGTATTAAATTATTCGAGATATTCAGATATTATACCGGGATGGCCTATTAGACGTTCATGGAAAGCTAATCATAATTTTGAACAGAAAATTTGCATATTGGGGTTTGAAAAAATGATCTTTCTCCCTAAAATATTTTCAGATCTCTACAATTTCCGGTTATACTGGAAACAGACTACTAACTCCTCATTTCAAATGGCACACCCAGTATATTTTTGCATCATTAGAAAGCTTTTTTGACGAAAATTTCAGCAATATGCCTTACTTTGGGTAGAAACTCAACGGTTCATGAGTTAATGGGATTCTTATGAAAAAAATGGTGTCGATGAGGACTCACATTTTTTTGAATAATTCGGCAGAAAATGCTTTTTTCTAAAAAATTTTTTTTTTCGATTCTGCAAATAGTATTATAAGTAGTATTATAAGACTGTTTCCGGTTTGGACTGAAAATGTACAGGGTGTTGATAAGATCATGAACTTGGACAACTCAAATTCATCAAAACACAAGATTTTCAAATTAGAACCTATAAGTTTTATAATTTCAGTCAATTTTACTTACAAAAATAGTTGAGGGTTATTTAAGCAAACACTTTTGCATTTCATAAATTATAATTAAATATTCATTGGGATTGTTGAGAAATCCATAAATCAATACAATTTTCAATCACGAATAATTCATTACAATTCTTAAAATACCAAATTTAGTTATGGAAACATCGAATTTTAGTTTCTTTCTGTGTTTTCCGTCACAGACTACTTCACACAGTTATAAATTGCGGTTTTTTCTCATTTAAAGTTCTTCCTCCGTAACTCTTTCATTCATTTCACGTATAAGGTTTGTTCAAGTAAGCCTCACTATTTTTGTACGTAGAATTGACTAAAATAATAAAAAATATAGGTTCTAATTTGAAAACTTTGAGTTTTGATGAATTTGATTTGTCCAAGTTCAAGATCCTCTTATAAACATCATGTACATTTTTGATCCAAACCGCAAACAGTCTTATAATACTACGTATTTGTAGAATCGAAAAAGAAAAAAAAATTTCGAAAAAGCTTTCTCTGCCGAAAATTTCATAAGAATGTAAGTCCCCGGTGCCACCACTTTCTTCATAAGAATCCCATTAACTCATGAACCGTTGAGTTTTTACCCAAGGTATGGCATACTGCCAAAATTGTGGTCAAAAAAGCTATCTAATGTTGCAATAGTTTACTGGGTGTGCCATTTGAAATAAGGAAGTAGTATGTATGTTTCCGGTATAACAGGACGTTGTAGAGATCTATAAAAATTATAGAGAGAAAGATCATTGTCTCAAACCCCAATGTGCAAATTTTCTCCTCAAAATTATGATTATTTTTTCATAACCGTCTAATAGGTCATCCCGGTGAATCACCCTGTATTATTAAATAAAATTTTATCAGAATAATTGGATATTTTCAATAATTATTATTCATTAATATACAGACTGGACGAAGAAAACCAAGTATATCAGTTTGAATGTTAGCATTTGTGTGTAAATGACTTTTTTTTCAAAATAAATGAAGAATTTTTAGAGAATTATGGAGAGGAATAAAGAAGTGAAATGATTATTTTTTTCGGCTATTAAAAATCCAACTCATATTTTTCCTATACTGTTGATATTGTCTTATACACATAGATATGTCGCCACTAATCAATTTTTTGTGAATTTCCGAAAATGTTCAAATATCCAAGTCAACGGGACTCGAATTGAGGCAGAGTTTTATGATGAAGATGTAGATAAGGAAAGGTTAGTTCTAAATTTCGAAGTTCTATTTCAATGATCATTAGCTTGCTGAGATCCAGGTAGATAACTGGGAGACGACGACATGCGTCACGGCGCGCGTCACGCCCCATAACTTGCATATGCTTTCGGTGCTAGTGATCCCTCTGCCACCAATTTATACATAACATTCGTCTTAGCCTTCAGCGGCATATTTCTCATATTCCCAGATGGTCGTATCCAGGGATGATAAAGAGCTGGAAGTTATGTCTATGCGTAAAATATGGAAAAGATGGAAATTCGAAAAGAAGGGTGTACCGAGTTTTTCACCATAATTTGACCCACTTTTAACTTTATTACTGAAAGAGGTACAAAAAAATGTTTTCTACAAAAGTTTCACAAAATCGATTAGTGTTTTTCAAAATGATTTCACAAAATGAAATATATACCGAGAGAGCAACATATTGATTGCAACTTCATTTTTTTCAAATGGAACACCCTGTATATTTTTCTATATTTGACTAGCTCTTTTTCCTCTGACTTCGAATATATAAAATATGTTTGTTTTTACTCTTTTATTGTGAGAACCACAGAGTTTCAAATTTCAAGAACCACCTGGCAAGCTAAGTAATCAATTTTCAAGTGGAAGGCTGCGATAATACAAAATACCTTTTTTTGAGTTATCTCATAAGCAACGATATGACATACGTTTTCCACTATAAATTGGAATTGGATGATTTGGATGCAACTCCATATATTCTCTCCTTGTAGCTTTCTCATTTTTATTGTTCTCCACATTAATATTTCACATTTTTCCTCTCCTGTGTAGTGAATATTCGATGAATATGAATATGACAAACGAATGTTATATATCGTTGCTCACGAGAACTTAAAAAAAGGCATTTTGTATTATCGCAGCCTTCCACTTGAAAATAGATTACTTGCTTGCCAGGTGGTTCTTAAAATTTGAAACTCTATGGTACTCAGAATAAGAAAGATAGGCCAAACATATGTTGTATATTCGAAATCAGGGGAAAAAGAGCTAGTCAAATATAGAAAAATATACAGGGTGTTCCATTTGAAAAAATGAAGTTGCTATTAATATGTTACCCACTCTGTATATATTCCTTTTTGTGAAATCATTTTAAAAAACACTAGTCGATTTTGTGAAACTTTTGTAGAAAACATTTTTTTGTACCTCTTTCAGTAACAAAATTGAAGGGGGAGTCAAATGGTGAAAAACCCGGTACATACTTAGAATCGCGTATCAAAAATCATGAATGATCAAATTTAAGTAAATAGAATCAGTGGTAATTTAAGTATTCTAATCGTCATAAAAAATATAACTTCGCAGTTAATCAAGCATGGATAATTTTATTTCATAAAATTAATATATTTTATTTTAAAGGACAAGAGAAACACCCTTATACAACATATTCTTATACTCCTCTAATCAAGACAGGAAATTTTTCAATGATTTCAATTGTAAATCTATCACACCTATATCCCCTATATCATATAGCTAGGATAAAAAATGGCTAATAATTGCTGATCTATAGTCAGTGGAGGTGTCACATGTCTTATTGGACCCAGGTCTTCCCTTGTATAACTTTAGAACTTCTTCAACGCTGGTGCAAACAACATTTGTAGCAATGCTAAGTTCTGTAGTGTCAGTAATCGAGTGCAGCTTATTAGCTATTGCTAAGTGCTGTTAATGCGTTATTTTATCTGTGACAAAAAAGTATTTCGTGTATCATGGATAAAAATAAAAAAATACATCAATATAATATGACCTGCTAGCAACACGATTTTGTTTTTCACACACCTTTGACTACCATTTGCTTACTTTTAGGTTACCATAGTCATAGTACTACCCCTAAAGAAATTTAAAATTTTTTTTTTTGGGGGGCAACTTTAGAAAGGATGGTTTTGTGAAGGCGTAACTAGGGAGCTTTATTGGAGACATTACCCCCCCCCACCACTGAGTAGAAGAAATGAAGAAATGGTAAATAATAGTTTTAAAAAAATGTTTATGAACAATTGAAAGTTTTTGCTTTTGCAAAGGGGGGGTATTAAACCCTCCCTCCCATGAATCAACTCTATTTAAGCTAATTTTGAAGTATAGAATACTTGAAGGAAAAATATAAAAATTGGCTGATTATAAACCAAAAAAAAAAAATGTATGTTTTTTCCCAATTGCGTTTGAAGCTCGAGGGCGCTAAGAAGCAATGAGGGAAAAAGCATTACTAATGTGTATATGTATATTATTTTTTGCACGACCTGACTCTACACTTAACCATGGTTTCAATTGTGGAAATTTAAAAATAAATATCTTCAATATGACAATTCAAATTCACGAATACAACAATGTGAATGAAATTAATTTGATTATACCATGACGACTGATAAATTGTGGTAGCAATATTGCTTTTTGCACGATATACAACGACTTTTGTTAGTTACTGCGTTTGTTGCTATAATGGTTGATTATTTTCACTTTACTGGTTGCTAAGATAAACAGTTAGTGAAATAATGAAAAAATTCAAAACCAATTTGAATGTGATTCATTTAATATTGAAAGATTACAATTGCTGAAGGGAATACTGCTGGCTTGAGAAGTAGCTGAATTCACAGAAACTGCTGCTGAATTCATCATTTATTGTTTCAACTCGCTACGTTCCGTAGTAGGCAAAATTTTTCAGCAAAGTCGAGTTTATTTTCCAAAGAATCCTACACAGCATTAACATTGAAGTCACGTAGGTATAACTATTTTAATAATTTGGATAATTATTTTATAGTTTTCGATCGGTAAAATGTCCTTACCGTTCTCGATACTTGATTTACTATTTGTGATAATCAGAAAAGTGTTTTCGAATTTCTTGAAGTGTTGCCCTGATTTGATTAGAATAATTATTGCAAAAATGTTTGATGAAACTATTGACGAAGCGGCTGCAAAAATAGTGATGGATTTATTGTAACAAAAATGCTGGAAAATTTACAAAAAGTCCTTCAAGGAATTTCGTAAAAGAAAGATGGCATTCTAGCGGTAGTGTGCAACTGTTATATTTTACCTACAGTGACTCAATAAAATACAGTGGCGACACGAGTGGTCTCGTTTTTGATTGGCTGCCGATTTCGGAGCATTTATGCTCCGAAATCAATAATGGCAACGTTAACAAGCATTTTCCAATTTTCTCTTATAGCTTGAAAACAGTTGAATTTATAAAGTTGCTGTTTCCACCGCAAAAATTCAAAAATCGAGCGCGAAAATGAGGCATTTATCTTTTTCTAGCTCAAAGGGATTCTGAGATCCTCTCACTAGAAAACGAATTTGGGACACCCGATACATACTCTATTTAGGTTACATTTAATTCACATTGTGTCGTTTTTATTGAAAATTCATTATGATATGGGATACAAAAAGCTAGTCATTGCAAAATGGCGCGTGCGCCGGTTTCAGATTTCGTCAACGTGATATTTCTTCAGTCTCCTGACATCAGGTCATCTCAAATATACTTTTTGAAAACCACTTCTCTCAGGAGAGAGGAATAATAATAATAATAATATTTATTGCCATCAAAAAAATTGTAATTACATGGCTCGTCAATAAGAACGTAAATACAAGTATATAACAAACAAATCTAAAATCTATAAAAGATAACTAACACTTTAAAATCTAAAAGGAATTTACAATTATATTACATTACCCAGTCAAAAAATTCATTAACATAATATATCGTTTTCTCCAACAAGAGGTTCCTAACTTTTCGGGTGAAACTTCCATGAGGTAAGTTCTTCAGATTGTCCGGAATGCTATTGTAAAATCTTAAACACCAGAAATTAACTGCGACTTGCGTTGTTTTCAGTCGATGATATTCTACCACCAAATCATTCCTCTTTCGTGTGTTGTATGGGTGACAATCGCCATTTCTCAAGAATTTTTCTCTATTGCCATGGACGTATTTCAGACACTCCAATATATATACAGACGTTACGGTAAGTATTCTTTCTCTCTTAAAATATTCTCGACAACTTGTTATCTTAGATATGCCACATAAAATTCTAAGAGCTTCCTTCTGTTTCAGAAGAATTCTACTCAGTCCAGGACTATGTCCCCATAATATAATGCCGTAAGTCGCAATTGAATGAAAATTGGCATAGTAAGTTGTCTTGCAGATGCTTCCTGTGCTGATCTCCTTCATACGTCTAACAGTAAACAGAGCTGTTGATAATTTACCGGTCAAAGTTGTTATGTGGCCATTCCAGCTTAGGTTATCCTGAAAAGTTATCCCCAACAGATTCAAAGATCCCGCTTCGTTGTCACCCAATACAAATTTCAGCTTTTGTGTCTTTGCCATGTTCACTCTCAGTCCATTGACGTCAAACCAGTTCTCCGCCGATCGCAAAGACGCTTCCGACTGCTCCCTCAAGACATCACGGTTTGGTGCGAAATTTAAAATGCTGGTATCGTCGGCGTATAGAGAAATAGCACCAGAGGAAACATTCGCTGGTAAGTCGTTAATGTATATCACGAAAAGAAGAGGCCCCAGAATGGAGCCTTGTGGTACACCCATATTAACACTTCTCTCATCTGAAATACCATTTTTCCATGTAACAATTTGACTCCTGTCTGTCAGATAAGAATTGAACATTCCAAGAGCCATCCCTCTCACTCCATAGTATTCCAATTTCACCAACAATATCTCTCGCACAACACAATCGAAGGCCTTGCTGAGATCCAAGGCCATCACTTCAGATATTTGTTTTCCATCCAGAGCCTCCGAAATTCCCACCACAAGCTCAATCAATGCTGTAGCAGTAGATCTTCCAGGTCTAAATCCATGTTGTGAATCACTGATTGCCCCCTGTTTGTCAAGAAACGCAAGCAATCGACTCTTCAATACCTCCTCCAATATCTTCGACATGGCCGGTAAAATGGAGATCGGCCGATAATTGTTACAGTCATTTATGTTTTCTTTTTTGTAAATTGGGACTACCCTGGCCACCTTCAATCTTCGAGGAAATACACCCTGAACAATACACATATTAAAAATCTCGCAAAGAGTGGATGAAACAATGGGAAATACCCTCTTCAATATTTTAACGTTCATCCCATATATATCTGAAGACTGTTTATTCTTGAAATTCAAAACGATTTTCGTCAACTCCTCCAGTGATACAGGTCTCAAAAACAAGGATTTATATGTTGGTGAACTCACTCTATGAAATTTGAGTAATCGCCTTGCCTCCTCCTCTGAAGATGCACATTGGGCAGAAACTGTTTCACCAACCCCCGCAAAAAAGTCATTCATTTCATCACTGGTCAAAGAACTCTTATTTTCAATATTCTGCCTAGATTTACCGGTATTCCGTCTAATAAGCTCCCAGATTGCCCTCGATTTATTCTCTGCAGCCTCTACAAACCTAGCACTCCTAATCTTTTTGGCGTTCCCATAGCTGTTACGAAGGGCCTGTTTGAGAATAGACAGTAGTTCGTAAGAAGGTTTATCTTTTTTCACTTGATGTATCGTCTGGGCGGCATCAACTGCCCTCTTGAGACCGTCAAGGTCTGATTTGGTACGGGGACGACTAGGACTGTGGCCACTTTGGATGGTAACTTTGGGAAAACACATATCAAAATTGCGCTGAAATTCGTCATGAAAGTTTTCATAGTATTTTTCAGCATCTTCGTTTTTCAGATTTCCCCAGACAATGTTACTCAGGCATTCACAGAATTTTTCAACATTCTCATCAGATATTACATGTTTCACTACAACTCTTTCTACCCTTTCAGGTTCCACGTGATCCAGCACAATCTCCTGAGCCATATGGTCAGAGAGATATGGCTCAGTAACTTCAAAACGGTAAGTTGAATCTTCGAAATTGGTGACAATATTATCAATACATGTGCGTGAACTAGATGTAACTCGACTTGGCTCATCGAAAACAACACTGAGACCATATGAACGAAGTAACTCTATTAGTTCCCTTCTATCTTTACTCTCCTTGAGGAAATCTACATTGAAGTCTCCCAAAACACAAACAGGACTATGATCTGTACTCTGTACCTGGTTTAAGCTCTCGTTGAGTATAGAGAGGAAACATTCGAAATTTCCTCTTGGCGGCCTATAAATTCCAATAACGATCAAATTCCTGTCAGTCACTCGAACTCCAGACACTTCTGCATGGCCCTCCTTAGAAAGCAATTTTAGTGACGGTATTTTCTCAAATTGAATTTTTTCTTTTAGGATAATGGCAACTCCACCATATTTACCTGCCTCTCTAGAAAAACTCTCTGCAACAATGTAGTTTGGTAAGTTTATTCGCTGAAGAATATCGTCAGAAGCCCAATGTTCCGTTACACAGCAAACACTGACATTTCTCTCGCTTAGATATGCAGAAAACATGTCAATTTTATTATTTATAGACTGTACATTCAAATTTGCGATAATAAATTTTGAAATTTTACCTTGTGTTTTGCTACTTTCATTAATCTGTTCTCCCTTAGTCTTAGTTAGACTAAGCGTAAAAAATTTTATATTATTTAATTTTTCATTCTAAAAGAATTTATGAATAAGAACTTTCCGCAATGATAAGTTCTTCAAAATGAATAATAGTGAAAACCTCATATAAATGGATGGTCGCTAGCGAAAATATTTTTTTTTTTTTGAGCGGATCGCTGAAAAGGTATTATACCCCTCTTATCCCATTTATGCCCAAGGGGTGGTTAATGACCCATGGATTAGGAATTATCCAAGTGGTAGATGGTGCGACTATTGCATTGATATAAACAAACTATACTTCCTTCATCGTTTTCCCATTTACGCGCTACGCACAGAAGCAAATACGTGTTTCTATGTGCTTGTAAACACCGACGAAAATGAGAAAAGTGATCAGGTGTACAAATTATTATTGGTAAGTAGCTTCCATGTTATTACTTTTTAGTTTCATTTTTACTTATAGCTCTGTCAGATGTTTTTGTAAATATATGTTTTTATTCGATTTAATTTGAGTTCGATTTACGTGAATGACAAGTCATTTTGTTCTGATGGGTCGTTAACTTGGGCATCTATCGAACTATTCATATTTCTGATTTTTTTTTCAGAAAGAGTAACTGAACTTCTACAGGAAGTGGAGAATTTGGATGTCAATGATCCACCAATTCTTCCTGATGAAATATTACATATAACTTCCCCTGCAAATAATGGCAAGACTCCGGACTCCGATTCAGGAGACGAGGAGGAAAAATATTCTGCTAGATTGAGCTGCTGACAGCTCAGAGCAGAAGTAGAACTTATGATTTGTTGGAAAAAAATTTTTTCATAGGCATAAACTGAAACCTAGGAGGGCTTCTACGTTTTATACTACTTTGAATGGACCCCCCTTGATAATCTGCTACTTTATAAAAATAAAACAACTAAGGCATGTGGAAATCGTAAATTTCCACTACATGATAATTGTTTTGACGAATTTCATGAATTTGAATCAGACCAGTAAAACGGGTAGTATCGCTATCATTGAGTTTGTGAGTGCACAATGAGTACCATTACCATACATAAGCATATGCACTATGGCGGGTGTACTTGGGGTAATAGGCACCCATAGATAAAGTTTTTCTATGGGCAAAACATCATGTACCTAATGAATTTTCCTTCATTATTTAGGTCAGCAACTGCAATATAGAAAGAATTTCTTGGGGGTTGTTTCTCAAAGATAACCATAAAATTCGAATTTTAGTGCTGCCACCAATTAGGTATTAAGTCCTACCAATGTAAAGTTATATGGTCTCCAAGGGTACAATTGATCCATGAATGACAAGCGCTCAAAAGCTCCTAACCACGTGACTTTCTATTTCTCTATTCTTAATCAATTATTTATCTCCTCCATCCACACTTCAGTTTGAATATATGCTAATTGTCTCTTAATATATTTTTTCCATTATTTTCAGAACGACAAATGCGTATTCCTCAAATTTTCAAAACTATAATATGGTGTTCGAAGAAAAACCTTCACAATATAAAAGATTAACCTTTGGACCCGAACCTTCCCTTTGAAATAAGAATTCTTCTTCTTCATGTGCCTGTCAGTTTGATCCGATTTAGGCGATCACCGTCGATCCTCTGCTATATCGGGTGTCCCAAGGTGAGTGGCCTATTAGATTATTATGGAAACTATTGATGGTAAAGTTTTCAAATGTTGTGGATAGATATTTGGCCATGTAAGGTACATTTTTAAAATAATTTCACATTTCCAGTGTTGCCGGATGTACGACAATTTGGCAACAACTTTGTTATTTTAAATGGGACATCCGGTATTTCTATTTTTTTATGATACTCCATAAAATATTAAATCTATTCACTCTTACTTTTCCATCTCTATCTCTAACGGTTTGTGAGTTATTAATTATTTTTCGAAATTTTAAATCAAATTGGCGTATTACGAAAATGACTCTAGTTCGCTCAATATTTGAGATTCAAGTCAGAAATTTTGCAAGTCGTTAGATATTGATCTGATCTGTGTCACTGCTTTTGAATTATGGTTGTCAATAATACAGGACTGACCAAAAAAATTCATCATTTGCCAAGTTACAAAATTGTGATTAAGTCTATTTTTTCAAATTAGACACCTAGTATATTTTTCAATTTTTGGAATCAGTACAACACACTCTACAATTTTTCTATTCACGTCCCTATACCTATCTCAACTGGATTCCGAGTTATATGCGTTTATTAGATTTCACATTGATTCAATAAGCGTTAATTTCTTTTGTATTGTTATTTTCTCTATGTCGTTCATAGATCGATATCTCAATGAATCAGTTCAATCCATAAATGTCACAATAAACAATTATTGCCTAACAGGTGTTTTGTTCCGAGGTTTTTCTATAAATAATGGCTCAAGAAAGATATACACATATAACGCATATAACTCGGAATCCAGTTGTGATAGGTATAGGGACGTGAATAGAAAAATTGTAGAGTGTGTTGTACTGATTCCAAAAATTGAAAAATTTACTAGGTGTCTAATTTGAAAAAATAGACTTTTTCACAATTTTGTAACTTGACAAATGATGATTTTTTTGGTCCGTCCTGTATTATTGACAACCATAATTCAAAAGCAGTGACACAGATCAGATCAATATCTAACGACTTGCAAAATTTCTGACTTAAATCTCAAATATTGAGCGAACTAGAGTCATTTTCGTAATACGCCAATTTGATCTAAAATTTCGAAAAATAATTAATAACTCAAAAACCGTTAAAGATAGGGATGGAAAAGTAAGAGTGAATAGATTTAATATTTTATGGAGTATCATAAAAAAATAAAAATACCGGATATCCCATTAAGAATAACAAAGTTGTTGCCAAATTGTCGTACATCCGGCAACACTGGAAATGTGAAATTATTTTGAAAATGTACCTTACATGGCCAAATATCTATCCACAAAATTTGAAATCTTTACCGTCAATAGTTTCCATAATAATCTAATAGGCCACTTACCTTGGGACACCTGATATATTATGCTGTGTTCCGTATCTCGGTCTACTCCCGAATGCTTCTTTGAATAATTGATCTGAATATATTGAATAAAATTGGGGACAAAATACAGCCTTCTCGTTGCATAGAAATTTATCTGCTAAGAATACTTTCAATTTTTACTTTTGCGATGTGATTCTAGTAAAAGTTCTCAATGTCACGTATAACTTCAGCATTGATGCCTTTGTTTTTCAATATTTTCATTAATTTTATATGTTGCGCTTTATCAATGCTTTCTCAAAATCAATGAAGCACATATAAAATATTTTCTCTGGTCACTGCACTTCTGTAGAAGGACTTTTAGCGCAAAAAGCGCTTCTCTAGTACTTACCAAGAGCATCTCTAAAACCGAACGGTGTCTCTTAAAGATCTTCATCGCATCTTAGCCTAATTCTGTTGTGAAGTATTCTGAGGAAAATTTGGAGGGGGTGGCTCATAAGGCTTTTTAGGCGAAATTCTGAACATTTTCTTGCTCTGCGGTTTTTCATCTTTTCGACAAATGTAGACTTGAGCCACTCCTATGGATTCTTCCCAGTATCGTGAACCGCATTGAAAAGTTTCACCAGTACTTTGATCAACTTGTTTTAGCAATTCTGAAGGTATTTCATCCCGTCCAACAGAACTTTTCTACTTTTAGCTGTACTTATCTCATGCTCCGCTTCCGATTTCAGTATCTCGGGTCCATCAACACAATCTTCGTGCAACTCAGCGTCACCATTTCTTTCATCCTTGAACAGCTCTGATATGCACCTACATTTTCCATCCTTTTTTAATTTCGTTTTCATCAATAACGATTAAATGATTAAATCAGAATATAATATTAAATTCAAAAGTTGACACACATGATTTTTTCAATCAAGAAAGTTATGCATGGGGTATGTAGGTCCATCTCAAGTTTCTTTGAATTTTATTATGGACTTATGCAGGGTAAAGTGATGGGAAAGCATGGCGTTGTTATAGGACTTTTTTACTTTAAATGATCCGAGAAATCTGTAATTCTCATTTGTACCTCCAATTGAGGAACACCGTGTAGATATAGTCAATTCAAAACTGATGTCTCAACAAATAAATTGCAATTTGAATGAAACACAATAAATGGTACAAAGCATCCCAGATATTTTTTCTATGCGAATTGATCAGTTCAGTTCTTTGATAACTACAGTATTGAAATATTGTGACGAGAATGATAAAAAAACCGAAAACAACGGGTATAAGTGTATACCGATGACGAATGCAAAAATCACAGATGGCAAATAGGAGGCCGTGTTATATAGACATGCAAGTAGAGGGTTTTCCAATAAAATTTATCATTTTGATATTCAAAAAAAGAGTAGGTATACTTAAAGAGTAATCAATGGATGTTTATTTAATTGTACAAGAGGAAGAGGTGCTCCACGGAGATCCAAAAGTGCTTTAGTTTTACGAACTGTGACTGCATAATTTTCTCCATTTTTTTAGTGAATTTTAATATATTATTCAATGCGTTGTTGAAGGGTGTATCGTTTTATTTTTAGTAATGGCATCGTTTTTACTTGTCGAATGTCGAAAGATAAAATAGAACCTCTTATTGGAAAACCCTCTATATTTTCAATAAGGGCGGCAACAAAATGATGGGAAACAAAAAACCAATTTCGAAAGAAAATTAGTTTCAAATAGAAAAGTTACGTTGAATCATAGCAAAAAAATATATCAGAAATAATATTAAAAAACAGTGGCACCATTATCTAAAGGCTCATATTCACGGTGATAGTACTATCACGATAGTGTGATAGTGATAGTAACTATCGCAGCAACTGTTACCATGTAAACTCGATAGGTTCTATCGTGATAGTGCGAGTGTGCTATCGCACTATCACGATAGTACTATCGCGATAGTTTAGTTACTATCAGTTATCACCATGAAAATGAGCCTCAAAGTTCGTCAAGTTTGTTTAGTAAATTCAAACTAAGATGCATGGGTGTTTCTATGCATCTTAATTCAAACTATGCGACTTTACCGGCTGTCAGCGAAAGCTACCAATATTCGGCGACATTAATTTTTTGTGGACATTTCAAAAATTAATATTTTTTTGTCAGTTATGTTTACATAAGATAATGGGTTAACTTAATATTATTATTTCTAATTTTTTGACTAACATTAAATATTTTTATCGCAGACATAGTGGTTATTCAAGGGTAAGTGCTACATCTGTAACGAAACTTGTAAATGGGTAATGTCAGCGATTTTCATGTGAATGTCTTATGTTTATGTTTTTCTATACCGGCTCCCCTAAGCCTTTACGAGACTACTAGTTCACAACTATTTGCCAATTACATTGAAAAATGGTCGTTAATAAAGAAGAGCATTCTTCTTACTTTGAAAAAGAATTTTAGATATTTAAATTCTCATATAATAGTATAAACTTAGCAGAAGATGAGATATCAAAAATTTCTCATTACTTCCTTCAACTCATAACATTTTAGGAAAACATTAGGTATTGAATACTGACCACATAGGTAATCATGAAATCATGTGTTAAAAAAACAGCAGTAGTGTTGTCGAAATATTTTATTTATGTCTACAAAGGTCAGCCCTTCAAGCAGATCTACAAGAGAAGACAGAAATGAAATATCTATATAATATATAAATAAAAAAATATATATATAAAATATAAATAAAAAAAGGTTCAATTATAATATCAACATTTAACTGCGTCTGTAAGTCAGTCTGGTTTAGTAAGGAAATGCAAACATATTTCAGCCCTTCTATAATATGGTATCAGTATTTTTACAATTTTACATATTATATGCAATACAATTTTTATCCCAGTCTGTTATATAACGTATATAGATCGTGATTAGCATTATGTAAGTCTACTAATTAACTAATTTTCTATGTTTGATTACTAACAACAACTACTCTGTAGTCTGAGCTTTTAAATGTCAGTTAAACCGCGAAACAGCTGATAACCATAAAATATTTATTTAACCTAATCCGTAAGCAACAGTTGGTTCAGTTATGAAGAAAAGTTCAAAAATCTCAAAAACAAAGTTCGTTAATGTTTGTGTTCAGGCAAAATAGTATTCAGTTCTCACCACTAGCATAATGGAATTGATAGATCAATCAGAAAAGTCGTTGTATGATAAATGTAAATATGAAGTAAAACTTTGGGAACATAAGTTCAAGAAGACAAATGGAAGACTTCCGTCCAGATTAGATATTAAAGAGGCCGATTCGAGTGTAAGAAATGCATACAAGACATATTTTAGACTCAAAACAGCTGCCCTGGAAAGAAGTTTTATGGGAATCGAAGGCTTCCATTCAGATGACGAACAATCTATATGTGAAATAAATCAATCATTATCTGCTAATATCAGTGAGGAAAAATGTGATACAAAAAAAATCAGCGTTTCTGAATCCACTTGGGGATCCCATCTCAATAAGAAGCCCATAGAAAAGTGTCATTCTGAACCTTTGAAACCATCAGCTAATTTGAATCAAAAATTTGTAAACAAACTCGCGGTGGGCTGTAAATTAGTTAAAAGAAACCCGAGAAAATCTCTCTCACAGAGTAAACAGAGTTCTAACAATTGCAAAGAAAAATCAAAAATCAATGAAAATGATACTTCTGTTTCTATTTGTCGATCACATTCTGAGCCTGTTGTATTAGAGACACATTTAGAGGATCTTACTTCAGAGTTTGATAATTCACAAATCAATACTCAAAAAATAAAAATACTACCTTCAAACACGGCAATTCCTAAATCTACCAATATAATAAATAACCTTATTGACAAGAAAATAGGGACAAGTCTAAAACTAAGAAATGTTGATATTAAATGGCTGGAAAGGGTGGAAACTAATACTGAATTTGTTAATAAAACTAAAGTTGACTATATCAGTGATGAAGACATTATTGATAATTCTGATGAAGAATCAAACTGTTCCTCTCATGTTGCTAAAAGGTTTAAGTATAGTAATAATGAAATATCTAATTTTAAAATAGTGAAAAAACAAAATTGTGATATAAATAATTCTGACTTGATGTCTAACTCTCAAATTCCAGCCGAAAATGAAAAGAAATATCCTGAAACTCTCATCATAAAGCCTCCAAATATTTCCAGTGTTTCTATTACCGATAATTCAATATCTAATGATTTGCAGAATGCAAAAGAACTAAAAGACCAAACATTGACACTATCACAGCAAAATAAAGATGATATCTCATACCGTTTATCCACTCATAAAAAGCCAATTGAAGGCAATGAACATATTAGTGAAATTGATAATGAGAAAAAGATTTCTTTCCAAAAAAAGAATTTGAATGAAAACTTCGTAAAAATAAATATGAAAAAAAAAATTTATGCTAGAGGAAAGAAGACAATGAATTTTTCTACTTACAAAAAAAACCTGTGGAAAAGCAGAAAAAAGTTCATGGAGCAGATGGAAGAAGGAAATGAAAAATTTAACAAAAAAACTAGTAAACTAATGCCTCTAGAAGTGTATCATTCAGGTGAGGAGGACAATTGTTTGACAACTTTAGATGAAGCATCAGGAAAAATCATTGATCAGCCATCTGTGCCAATTGGTCCTGAAATACTAAATGCTGAAAATGATGAAGATGACTTACCTCTAATCCTATTACAAAAATCTTCATCAATACCTAATCAAGACGGGAGCAAACCAGCTAGTGAATCACAAACAAATACAATAAGGAAAAAAACATCTGAATCGAAAGTTTTACAGAGAAAAACTACAAGTAGAACTAAACCAACTAAACAAGTTATTTCAAAGAATAAACAATTAGGTAAAAGTAATAATCATATAAATGAGGAATATGAAGATATGGAAAATGAAATAGAAGACAAAATATTGCGAAATCCAAACAATCAGAATTGGAATGATGATGATGATTTCAATTTATTATTAGAGACTATTAGAATAGAAAATATGTTGGATATGAAAGGTGTATATCCATTATATTCACCTCAGGAAGATGGATCCTTAATAGATACTCCACCAGAAGTATATGAAGCTTTGAGATTATTTGGACATGAATCATTCCGAGAAGGTCAAGAAAGAGCTGTAATGAGAATTTTATCAGGAAAATCGACATTAGTCACCTCAAGCACAGGTTCAGGAAAATCTTTATGTTATCAACTTCCAGCATACTTGTTTAGAAAAAAATATCATTGTATATCTCTGGTTATTTCCCCTCTCATTTCACTTATGGAAGATCAAATAAAATGTATGCCAGCAGTATTAAATGCTGTATGTTTACATGGAAATCAAACCAAAACTCAACGTGATTCAATTATTAAAGCTTTAACAGATGGTAGTGTCAGTATTCTAATGGTATCACCCGAATCAATCCTTTCATGTGATTATTCAACTGGTTTTGGTTCTATTCTCTCCCGAATTCCGCCAATTGCTTTTGCTTGTTTAGATGAAGCTCACTGCCTATCTCAATGGTCCCACAATTTCCGACCAAGTTATTTGGTTGTGTGCCAAATATTGAAAGAAAAGTTGGGCATCAAAACAATTCTTGGACTTACTGCCACTGCTACTCAGAGTACGAGAGATAGTTTAATTACACAACTACAAATACCAGATGGTGAAGGTGGGGTGATAAGAGACACTCCCATACCTTCAAATTTGAAGTTGACAGTATCTAGAGATGTAAATAGAGAGCAGGCTCTTCTTGATCTACTCCTTTCCAAACCATTTGTGGATTTCACTAGTATTATTATTTATTGTTTGAGGAGAAATGAGTGTGAAAAAGTTGCTTCCTTTTTAAGAGCATCCTTAAAAGATCACATTCCCACTGGTAATTCAAAGAAAAGAAAAAGAATAAGCTCTCAAGTAGAAGCCTATCATGCTGGATTATCAGGGGCTAAGAGAAAAACGATTCAAAATGCATTTACCTCTGGCGATTTAAGAATAGTAGTTGCTACTGTTGCCTTTGGTATGGGTATAAATAAAGCCGATATACGTTCTGTGATTCACTACAACATGCCAGCAAATTTTGAAAGTTATGTTCAAGAAATTGGAAGAGCTGGCCGGGACAGACTGCCTGCACATTGTCATATATTTCTTGATAGGCAGCACGGCGATGTTTATGAGCTTCGACGTCATATATATGGAAATAGTGTCGACCGACATGTAATAAGAAAGCTATTGAGAAAAGTCTTTATTCCGTGTAAGTGCGAAAGTACTTGCATGAAACACGAAATTATGTTCTCCGTTAATGCTACTGTTGGTACATTGGATATACCAGAAGAAGTCATTTCTACATTACTTTGTTACTTGGAATTGCACGAAAGAAAATATATAAAAGTTTTAAAACAGTCTTATGGAAAATGTAAAATCACATCTTATGGAGGCAGTGCGGTGTTACAAAAAACAGCTCTCTCCTGTGAACCATTAAAATATGCTTTAAAAATCAATGAGAGTGAGCAAGAATCTTCCAATTCAATAGAATTTTCTATAATGAAAGTTGCGAAACATCTCAATTATGATACAGGTATCCTCAAACAAATCTTGAAAAATTTAGAATGGACCAATATAAATGGCCAACCTAAAAGATCAGCCTTGAATGTTGAGTTTTCCGATTTAAGCTTTCATCTTCTGTCTCCTGGTAACTTACCTGATGAAGATTTAGATGAGGTTTTAGATACATTGTACACTAAAGTTTCAAGCCAAGAGAATGTAGCTTATGCACAATTAATTGATATTAATCGAACTTTATCGAAAGTGGCATTGCCAACTTGTAAGAATTTCAATGAAACAGACGAAAAAAGTGAATCACTTAAAAAGGATATACGAGTATACTTCGATTCAGAAAAAGTTATTGGACCTATAGAGATTCCCGAAATTTCAGAAGAAGACAGAAATTCCATAATTCGTGATATTAGATTATTAGTTGATAGATATGGAGATGAAAACTTCACCGGACGATCTGTTGCAAGAATATTTCATGGTATTTCAAGTCCTAACTTTCAACCTCGAATTTGGGGAAGAACAAAATTTTGGAGGAGTCATTTGAAAGTTCACTTCAATACCATTTGCAAAATTGCAACTAGTGAATTAATTAAAATTCATCCATAAAATCTCATCCCTATTGGTATGTTTTAGTAAAATTTTATTCTCCCATCTGTGATTTATTTTCCTTCTATCTTTACAAAGATATAATGCCCAATACTCAGAGGAAAGAAAACTTTCCTCTGAGGCCCAATACTTTGAACCATTAAATGAATACTTGCGACTATTGACAATATTTTCTAAAAAAAGTGAAAACAAAAGCTGAAAAATAATCTGCATATATTAATTTAGTCAAAAATATTGAAGTAATCTTCATATCTTGAGTAGCTGGGTGGGTTCCTAATTCTGTTAGTTGAAAATATTTGGTTTTACCTGTTTTGCATGAAATTTTCTAGATCTATATGATTAATTCTGAGTGGAAAATTATTTTGGATTAATATTTTCTATGGGTCGTTAAAATCTTCTAGAAAAAACAATTTTCAACCCACCAAAATTTTTAGTTTGAGGCAGGAATTTAAAAATGAAAATTCATGATTCTATGAAATTATAGTTTCAATAATTCACAAAAGCTCTAGGTTTCTTAGAGGACTCATATATGCCTAAGGTCCTAATAAACTTTTAATCAAAATTGCTGAGATAATGGAAATTTATCAGTTCTATTACTTTAAACCAATGATCCCCAAACTTAACTCCACGAACACCATGGTGTTTACAAACCATTTTACTTGTGTTCGTCACTATTTAAATTCAAGAGAAATTTATTTATTTGACAAAAATAAATATTATTTTTCGGATACAGTAATTTGTCTCTGCTACCAGTATTTCATAGATATCTAAAACAAATGTATCTTAAAAGTGCCATTGGAATGAAAACTTGCCTTTAATTAAGAATCCTTAAAATTTAGTTATCGGAACATGTTATATCGTCTAAAAGGAAATTTCTTTTGAATAAACCTTATCGAACGCAGGTCGTTTCATTTGAAAAAACGCACTTTTTATCATTTTATTATGTCTCGTTGAAGCCTGTTATTTTGAACAACCCTGTTATAAGGACGTATTTTATTACACATAAATTATACACGGGATACTGGTAATCCATATCCGAAATTTCGGGATTTTTCTAAGATTCCAAGTACCTACCGAAGCTATGTTTTTCACAAAGAAATAAGTAAATCAATCAAATACTCGAAAACTGCTAGAGATAAGGAACAAGGAAGTTAAAAAATAAATGATCAACCTACCCCAAATCGAAAAAATTAATAATATACAGGATGTTCTATTTGAAATATCGAAGTTGTTTTAGTACTTTTTGATATGAGCGGCAGCACTGAAAATATCTTAGATCGATTGACGAAACCAAATTTTCAATAAAATCGTAACTTCCGTTCTCCGTAAAAGTCTTATAGGATACCATCGACTGTGGCCCACTCTGTATATCGGCGCCAATAAATCATGGGAGAAGAATATTCAATTTTGTCTATTTCGGATGAAAATAGACTGCAATTATCGAGAAAACAAGAATTCATGGATGGATTTTATATACGATATCGAAATTTCATAGAAATTTTTCTTTAATTTGAGGATTATAAAATCTTGACCAAATTTTCCATGAGATTTCGTATAACTATTTTGCCACTGCTTCCAAAAGTGGAATTCGATCGGATAGGCTTAAATAAATCATTTTCATTATATTTTGCGTTATTGAGCAAATAGAACTTCATATGGGTAATTAATACCGGAACCATTAAACGGATTTTGCTCATTAACGAACTCAAGCATGATATTTATTATTGGACCCTGTGCGTCAAACCCAATCGTTCGAGACCACTATCAGCTCAAAATTCTAAAATGACTAGCATTTTCCCTGACCTGGAAAAAGTGCGCAAAAATCATCGTAAGAATATGGCACAAAAAATGATTATTATCTTACCAAATCAAAACGTAAGCCGAAAATTATTAAAATTGTTCTAGTGTTGGGGGTTCGGGTTATTAATGTCACTTTGTTTATTTTTTGAAATTTATACAATTTATAATTTGTACATTGTATATGTAATTGTACATTGTATATTATTAAGTCCTCAAAGTACGTATAAAGAAACTAAGGATATCGGAGTATGCTGAGGAGTCTCACCACTACCAGTCTCTGGCCTAACCTAAATATTGTCTTTACCTAACCTAACTTATCCTTAAATTGGGAAGCTGACATTGTAAAATCCGATATTTATTTATTTATTCAAAGCAAATATCGAATATAAAATACTTTACTGTAATATAGAAGATAATTTTAAATATTGAAATGGCTGCAAAAATGAATATTCTTGATCCCCTGTCATCGGCTAGTTCAGAAAGGTATTTTATGATGTATTTATCATAACCAATAAGATTTTGGAGTTATTATTTATCAACTATTACCTAGAAATCTTATAACATCAATTATGAGTTTTTTTGCCTATTTCATAAATCTCTAATTTACTCACCTATAACCTACTTTGATGCCTTATACAGCATTTACTTGCAAAATTGAATTTTAGTAGTGATGACGGAATAGAAGTACAGTCTGAATGTATTGAAGTTTTTGCTGATGGAGAAACGGAGGAAGAAAAAAGTCCTGATTTTTACAACCATTCGGTTTTTCAGACAACAGTATCTTTTCATCCTAGACCCCCATCCACAGGTGAGTTTGCCAGGTATTTTACATATTCATTAGTAAGTTAGTATTTCTAATATTAGGCTGAATTCGCCAGTGCTCAGACAGTTAACATGTATGTGAACTTTTGAATAGTTTGAAATTCTATTATTGAGAGAATTGGTTAAAATTTGTGTTTATTGAATATTTTGAAAATTTCTTTTCAAACTGAATATAAATTGTAATTGTTTTTGTATAATATTGTATGTAGTTATTCATTCTTTCGAAGCATATATTTGCCAGTGATTGGACCAGCGCCTATCTGTGGTTGACCAGGCATTGCCAGTTCTCCGACAGGTAATGAACATTTCTTCAAGGCTCTAGAAATTGAATGCAATAAATTCTAAGGAAATATATATTCATTGAGTTTTTCATATCTACTTTTTTGCATAAAAAATGAAAACATTTTTAAAAGGTGACAAAGGATAAAATTATAGAGAAAATATCAATGATGTAACAATCAACAAACCCAAAAAATATTTTCAGGAAAAGGAATAAGAGATTTTCCTTTCTTTTCTTTTTTTACAATATACACATTTCGCCATGTTATTCAATCCTAATATTTTCTCGGTTTTGGGGCAAAAGATGAAGTCTTTTTCATCTGTTTTCAGAACAGAACTTGATTCTTTGAATAAATCAACACTGCCAAATTTGTGTAAAAATGTTTCTGATTTGAGAAACTGTGCTTTTAAGTTTTCTGAGAAGACCTTGGCTTTTAAAGAATCAGTGCTTCTGTTAACCTCGTTGTAATTCAAGGTGCCTTTTGGGGAATTTAGAAAACCATTTCTGCCCCGAGCATCCATTTTTACATGTGGTTTTCAGATTGTTATCTTCTTAAATTTTCTGAACAGCCTGCAGTAACTCCTTCTTTTTCAGCCAAGTCACAATTCTTTCCTCATTATTGGCTCTCAATACAGAATCTGGCCCATACGATGTTTTACACAATTTCACGCGACTCTTAATTCGGTCTAGAACTTAGGATAACTATATTGGCAACTAATTTCTAATTTTGGCAGATAGTTTCCCAAACAGCAATTATATCAATTGTAAGAAGTTTTTCTTTGGTTCCACTCAAAATTCATATACACTAAAAATTGATTTTTCAAATGGAATATGAATATTATTGAATACCTGGAAGGCTAACCAAGCCATAACAACCCCAAGTCAAATAAATAATAATATGACGGATTAAATTTACATCTTTCTTTTTTTTTTGTTGACCTCATAGTTACATTGTAATATCCAACTTTTCAAAGGTCGTTTAATTTTTTAAATAATAAAAGTTGTGTTTCTCATAAGTTATGTACAGGTACTCACATATACATCATTTTCTCGAATTTTATTTATATTTAAAGAGGTTAAGTAAAAGTAGCTATGCTAAACTTCGCCTCTTCGCCTTTTTTTCTTTAATGAAGACAATTTATTATTATTATATAAAATTACCATCTAGATAATATAAGAACAAATAGAGCCAAAAATTCACCGATCTATCAGGCTGCAATGGAATACAACAACTTACCAGAAGAAGTAAAGAAGGAAGAATCTTTAAAAGTATTCAATAGATTACTTAAAAATTATAAAATGTCACATTCATTCTAGGTGTTTTTTACTTTCACTTTATACTAATTTTTGTGAAACATATTCATTCTATGGAAATATCAATATATTGATGATTTGTAGAATTATGTATTAAATAAATAAATAAACAAAATCGCCATTTGTCCGGCAACTGGTAATGTCGGGCTCACCGAAAAAAGCATCTCATATTCTTGGTTAAGTGATTGAATGAATTTGGGAGAATAAACTATTGTGAAAGAAATAAACCTAATGTTGAGTAGCAAATTGAAAAAATAAATTTTGGTATTGAATTAAGAGGTAATATTTTTTTTGCCTCAAAATAGTTGCTCATAAATATTATAATTCATTCATTTTTAAAATAGGAGAAAAATAACATAAATATTTTCAGTTATTTATACTCAATAATTTTGAAAAAATCAAATCTTTTTTTTTCAATAAATTGTTGAAAATTGTGGATAAATATTCCATGTTTTAATTGAAGTTTTGAGGCCTTAAATAGGTAAACAGGAACATTATATAAGTAGCACAATGGATAAACCAAAATCAATAATTCCTTCCTTCCTTCTTAAGTCTCTAGATATCGACTCCTGGACATAGGCCTCTTCCATTGCTTTCCATATCGATTTCTGCTAGGCAGTTTGAATCCAGTTTTCCCTGCATGTCATTAGATATCGTCTCTCCACCTTGCTTAAGGATGCCCAACACTTCTCTTTCACCCCTTTGGACGCCACTACACCGAAATAAAAATAATTGTCCAGTATTAATAAATGAAAATTATCCATGGTCATAAATCTGGGTGCGAAAATATTCTGGCAGAAACCATCATGCTATGCTACTGCATGAGACTTGATCTTGGTGAATTTCAATATTTGAGGTTATTCTTCTTACTCCTTACCAGTAATGTAATTAATTGTATGTTCTAATCTTAGTGCTATTTCATCGGGAGTGGTTATTATTTTCAAATCAAAATAAACCAGAACTAAGATATATATATCATAATTAAATCAATTAAAACACATCTGATTCTCCTAAATTGCATAAGCTCTGGGAATTTCATAAACCTAACATTTTTTTTAACAATCCTCCAAATGTGAAAAACACCAACTGAAATTCCTTCAATTTCCAGGTTCTCAAAAATCACCAAAATGCAGAAGACAGAGAACTACTTCACTGAACCAATCTTCGAACAAGGGATCTAATGAATCAGTGATAAGAACTTCTCATAGAACCATTTATACTGCAGGAAGACCACCATGGTATAACAGTGAAGGTCAAAAGGTTGAACCATTTGTGATTGGTATGCATTCATTATTACTTTCTGGGATAATGTTCAGTGGGGTGATAAGATGATTTTTATGTTTCTTGAGAATTTCTTTGAAAAAGTGACTATTATTGTTAATTAAATTCGATAAATCAAAATTTCTAAGCCAATTTCTGCTAGCGCTGCAGACTTTGAACATTTCTACAGATCAGAAATGTCCCAGGTCAGCGGCACCTCTACTTATACCTCTTCAGGAGAAGAACCTAGAAACCAGGGAGATTCAAAGTGAAAAAAACTTAAGAAAAAGTCAACCAAAAACGCTACAGATAAAAAAAGATAATAAATCTCCTGATATTGTATTCAAACAACTCAAATTAATAAATGATCCAAAACATTTTCACCAATGAAAATTGATAAGGAAAATAATGAACAGTCAATATCTTCCATGTCTAATTACTTTCCATGTCAACAAAAAATAATCAACTACAAGAAACATCGAAAATCAAAACAAACCAACCAACATAAATGATAAACAGAAACTTTTCAGCCAAAATTGATGAGATCAAGAAGATCGAATATTCCAATTTATTTCATATTAATTCAGAAAATAAATGTATAGAATACAAATGTTGACCATTTTGAATACGAAATTTCCCATGTAGAGCTACAATTCTCAAAACCAACCTCGGCTTTATCCTCAAATACAATACTCATAAAAAGTAGTTGAAACAAGCCCTGTCAGAACTAAAAAACAAGAAGAGAATAGTCAGTTACAAGGAAACAACCGCGTAAAAAACAAAGGATACAAAAAGGGAGCCTCAACAAACGTACTCTGGTGATTTCAAATATGGAAAAGTGTACCAAAGAAAAATAAATAGTCAGCATCTTTTATCTTGAAACATAACATGGACACTTCAAAAGGATTATCTCAAGAGCCCTGTCAAAACCTACAAGATTTATCAGAACTGTTATGGGTGAAATTGAATTGAATTTGAAGCACTTGTGAATAATGGATTCTTTTTCATGAATCAATACTATTTGGTATATCCCAGCCATCCACCAGACCTAACTTCTATACCTTGTAACAAATGTTTGCAAGTCGACCATAAAACAGATTCTTGCACAAACTCGAAATGTCAAGGACCAGATAATATGTCTCAGTGCAAAACCAATAATGCACCCAATGCTTGTCTTGTGGCGTGTTCAATTAAATGTACAAAATATCCAAAAAACCCTTAGGTATTCCAAACGCTAATGTCAAGCCACTTAACAAAAAGACAAATGAAATAGAAGATCTCTCAAAAAAAGCCGGTAATAGGCAAATTCACGTGAACAACTAGAATAGTAGTACTAGTAATAGGCTGAAAGACCTCTGGTCGATGGCCATCAATTAAACTTTATCTCTGTGCAGTGGGAATTTTAGTTGAAATTTACTATTTTCCTCATTAAGAAGGGATGAAAGAAAGAAGCAAACAAATGAAAATATACATCTGTAAATATTTTCAATACAAACTGTGTTTTTTTATAGGTATTTGTGGAGGAAGTGCATCCGGTAAAACTACGGTTGCGGAAAAAATCATCGAATCTCTCGGTGTGTCTTGGGTCACTCTTTTAAGTATGGATTCATTTTACAAAGTTCTTACTCCTAAACAACATGAAGAATCTCACAGAAATGAATACAACTTTGATCATCCAGAAGCATTTGATTTTGAAATATTATCAGATACATTGAAAAAATTGAAGGAGGGAAGAAAAGTTGAAGTTCCTATTTACAATTTTGTAACACATTCCCGAGAATCAAGAACAGTAAGTTCAAATTGCTCATTTTTAATAGTAAAATATAATTTAAATATTGATTTACCAACTTAACAAGCTTCCACGTTACTCACATCTCTCTAATATATTTCAGAAAACAATGTATGGAGCAAACGTTATAATTTTTGAAGGTATTTTGGCGTTTTACAATAAAGAAGTGCGGGATATGTTGGACATGAAAATTTTTGTTGATACTGATGCAGATGTAAGATTGGCAAGAAGACTCAAAAGAGATATTGCTCAACGTGGTAGGGATTTAGAAGGTGTTTTAAAGCAGTATAAAGGTATGGTGCAACCTTCTTTTAATCACTATATTGCACCTCTAATGGTGTATGCAGATATAATAGTTCCAAGAGGAGGAGAAAATGAAGTCGCTATTCAATTGATTGTACAACATGTTCATACTCAACTACAGTCGGTAAGTAATTTCAGTAATACATAGAAAACGGATCACCCAATTTTATATTCTAGTTCAATATGGTAACAAAATAAATTAAGCTAAAAAAAGGGGTAATCAAATTTGATAACAAAATTTTATTGATCATCATAAAAGATGAAATAAGAATTTTGAATTTTTTGTAACAAATGCAAATTACTATCAATATGATAACATGTGGTTTGATGGAACTTAGTACCAAGAATTTTTTTATTGACTCAAAGTTTGATTATCTTCAAAAAACTTTGATATAACTCAACCAAAAGAAACCTAATGAGATATGATTCCAGACTCTTTGTGAACTACATTAGCTGAGAGTACTGAAATTGAAATAGATCTATTTTCTTCCTGGTTCCATGAATTTAGGTTTTTTTTAATCAATTAGCTGCTTGTATTCTTAATTAATGCAATTAAATATCATCATTCAGATGTTCATTGCAAATCCTCAACAAAGGCTACACCTGAATATTATTCATCTTTTTCAGAGAGGATTAAAAATTCGTGAAGAATTAGCTCAATCTCATGCCTTCAGTGGCCAACCCTTACCAGACACAGTCAAACTATTACCTACAACCCCACAAATAAGAGGTCTACATACATTCATCAGAAACAAGGATACTGCTAGAGATGAATTTATTTTTTATAGTAAACGATTGATTAGACTTGTATTAGAATACACATTGTCATTGATGAAGTTCAACGCAACCATAGTGGACACTCCACAAGGTGTTACCTATGAAGGTTTGTTGTATTTCCATTTATAATAATAAGAGGCGATGCCATTTTATTAACTCCATAACTTTTACTACTTGCATTGCTAATCAATATTTCTTATAATTCTTAGGAAAAAGAATGGCAACAGATAAAATTTGTGGGGTTTCAATTTTGAGAGCTGGTGAAACAATGGAACAAGCAGTATGTGATGTATGTAAGGATATAAGAATAGGAAAGATTCTTATTCAAACTAATCTCCAAACAGGAGAGCCTGAGGTAAATCTCACATTCATAATACAACATGTAATTTTCTCATTATTTAGAAAAATGGTCCATTTTTGAGCTCTCAGATCAGTAATCACAGAAAGATTGGAATTTTAATTTTTAAATATTCTTCTTAAATTTTCTGTGGTTCTATGTGATCAATTTTGCATAGATCTTGTTATTTCTTATGAACACCCAAAATCTCAATTCCATTTATTTTGTGGTCATAAAATAATGGTTGATTTTTTTCTTCTTCAATTTCCCATGGTTCTGTTTAGCGATCAACATGCAATTCTTCAGGAGTCTTGAATGTTACATTCTACTTCCAAATGAAAATTTTCATCGCGATTAATTGACAAGTTTGAAATTAATAAGAAAAAAAAATTTGAGCAGCCATATTTATGGAAGCCCTAGTCAGATTTTGCCCATTAATTGTAGGTTATTTTTATTTTAATGTCATCGAGAATATTTAAAGAAAATATAAATACTAGAATTTGGTGACATTTCACTTAATACTGACTTCAAACTTATATTGAAATTACTTTTTTTGGTGACTCGACATTATCCTATTGAAAAAATATTGAAATTATTCCAGATTATTTTATTTTAATGTCTACATCTCTAAGTATAGAATATCAGTTATCAGAATAACCTTATTCAATACTTTTTCATTCGTAACCAACGATTTTAATGAATAATCATTTAATTTCAGCTATATTATTTAAGACTTCCCAAAGATATAAAAGATTATAAAGTAATTTTAATGGATGCAACAGTAGCCACAGGAGCAGCAGCTATGATGGCCATCAGAGTTTTACTTGATCATGACGTTCAACAAAGTAACATTATTATAGTATCATTGTTGATGGCAGAATCTGGAGTTCATTCTATAGCGTACGCCTTTCCAGATGTTCAAATTGTGACAACTGCTATTGATCCTGAGATCAACGAAAAATTTTATGTATTGCCAGGTATTGGCAATTTTGGTGATCGCTATTTTGGGACGGAATATAATTGATTATATTTGTTGTGACTGTGAGTGATTTTAATGGAAATATACTATTTTATTCGCTGTTTTATTGATAGTCAATAATATTCAATTTTTCTAAAATCAACTTTCAAAAAAAATCTTTGTGGTATATGAATATAGTCAATGAGAAATAGTGGGATCTTCAGTGAACAATTCTCATCATAATTTTTCATTGGAATCAAACTACTAGATATTTGTTTCATATTTATTTCTGAAGTAATGGCTATCGAGAAAGCTCTTTTCTTATTGGAAAACAATGAAGATGTTTCAAGGGAACGTAAAAACTGCAGTGGTCTTAATTATTAATTGAAGATATCTTGTTTTCGGTTAGTGATCGACCTAACCTAATCAAATACCACCATAATAACATGAATTGGTTGGAACGACGACAGCCGAAATACCCGAGGGAATAAGTAACGGTAATGATGACAAAAAAATGGAATGGAGATGTTTCATATATTTTTAATTATTTTGGCCCCAAAGAAAAAAGCAAAAATCCATTCAAATGTACTCATGACTACAATAACAACTGACTAAACTCCATCTAATTCCCCAAAAATATTAATATTATCTAATTGACTACAATTTTGTTCTTTAATGCTCTAAAATAAGGATAATTAAGAAATATTTCACAATATTCAATCACTTATCTAATTTGCTCATATTCTACAAACATGAGAAAGTAGTATTTGTAATATTTGAGTTTTTATTGATTGAAAATGATTCCTTGATAGTTTGGACACACAGGTTTTTGCTAGGTTTTTTCCACCAACAATTTAATTTATTGTATTTATTTAATGTTTATTTCCACAGAAATTCATTATTATATATGGAAGGAAGTGCAACATAGAAAATAAATTTAAATTTTCATTGATAATTTATTTTTTCATTTGCACAATATTTGGATACATTTCAGAGAACACTAGATCTAAAATCTGATAGGTCAATTGTTTGTTGAATAATGGGTTTTGCATTAATTTCCATAAACTAACAATTCCATCGGAGAAATTCTTCCCAAGTAGATTATATAGGAATTCAGTTGAAAAACTTTTTAAAATTCTTAATGCTTCTTCTTCACGTTTTTGTAGCTCTAAATTTGTGAGTGAGTAATCAGGATTCTCAAATATCACATCTAAAATTGAAAAAGTAGTTTTTATTACTTTTTGACTATGGAGCAATTATACCTTGCAGACAAGTCACTAGATACTCCAAATGCTGTTGACAAACCCTGGTCATCTTCTTCTGAATAAAGATACACCAAATAGATTCAAGTGTTTCACCAACCATGTTACAGGTTGCCACATAAAACCTCAAAACAATTTGTGGAACATTTAATATATGTTTACCTAAAAATAGTACAACTGAGAGGGTTTTTAACTCTAGAACACTTACTATTCTATTGAATTTATAGGAAAATTTCAAAAATAAAGAAAAGTTTCAAATTTCAGAATACTTCACATATACTCTTCAGGATTCATATAATCCTCTCTTTTGTAGAGTACTCAGCATTTATTTTCCAAAACACATTCTATATAATGCAATATAGAGCAGGAAATCCTTGCTCTATCACTTTCAGAAATGATTTGATTTAAAAAATTATTCATCATACTAGAAAGAATATCCGGTTGGTATGCTAGATTCATCATTTTTCAGAATGTTTTAATTATTGTATAATATGGAAAAACGTAAATCTATTATTATAATTACCTATATAAAACAGACAATCTAAAATATGAATTGGATTAACACTATTGGTTGTTTTTCTTCTAGAATCGTTGAAAGTTATACCAAAATTATCATTGAAAATTGTGTTATGGAATATCTTTATGGGAATATCTTGTGAAATCAGACCTAGAGGATCTACCTCATCTCCAATTTCTAGAGTTGAAAACTTGCTAAAAATAATTGCATCAATGCAAAACAAAGATCCAACAATATAAAGTTTACCTTGATTTATCATTTCCTGTAGAAGCCATGAAGACAGACATGAAATTATCTAAATGTTGACCTTTTTCCTTACGTAATTTTTGCGCTACAGACTGATATATATTGCTAAGGTCTTGTACAGGTGCCCCACAAGTTGATAGGTATAATGAAAAATCATCCTCTGTTGTGAGGAACGTGTATAATAAATCACTTCCCCTTAGTGTTGTATTCTGTATGATTTTTTGAAGAAATTTTTCATAACCGGCCATTCTAGTGCCGATGTCTGAACCAGCTCTGAATTTGGTAAAAATATTCAAAAATGTGTTAAACATTGATTTCAAATACTTACTTTCTGATAGGTAAAGGAGAATCTGTTATTTCATTTTCACCATGGAACTCGATCAATTTTGCTTTGAGAGTGAAAAAGTCCTGATCTTTCCTGAGTACTACTCTAGATGTTTCCACTTCATTATTAGTTGTAGAAGGTCTTTTCACATTGACATGGAAATAAATTACTTTATTCAAAGACTGAAAGTGAAAAAATTCACCTATAAACATTGATAGCGGAAAAGATCTAAACATATTACAGAAGGAAATAAACCAGGATCTAAAATTGTTCGATATAGGTAAAACAAACTTGTACTTAATAAAGAAAAAACTGTTTTCATTCACTTCAAGACTAAGCAAAGAAAAACAAGAACTATTAGTTTAATCATCAACAATACGCCGTTAAAGCAAGTTGATCATGTTAAATACTTAGAGCTGTATATAACAGAAAATCTGAAATGGGATCTTCATATTGAAAAAATTATCGAAAAACTTATATGTCTCATTGGTGCTTTTAAGAGAGTAAGAGAACTCATTACTGATGAATGTAAAAAATTTCTCTATTCAGCACATATTCAGTCTGTTCTGACTTACATGTTTGTGATCTGGGGAATACATCCAGGAAAAATTTAAAACAAATACAGGTGCTGCAGAACAAAGGTATAAGGGCCCTTTACGGTTTTCCTTATGACACGCCAACAAGTGAGTTATATAGGTACAGAGAATTGCAGTTGAAGAAATTTGACAAAATACTTATTCTCAGCCAATACAAAATGATTTATAAAATTAATAATAATCTTGTCAAAAATAATTTACTGTTGGAGAAGTCTGGTGAGCTGCATCAACACAACCTTAGGTAATAGGGATAAATTTCGTCTCAAGAAAGTAAATTCTGAACAGAGATGATCTTCTGTTTATTCAAGAATGAAGGAATACAACAACTTACCTATATCTTTGAGACAGTGTTATGGTTATTTGAAATTTGTTAAGTGTATCATATCTTATATTTTACTGGAACAACTTAGTTGATTTGTAGATTTAATGTAATAATAATAAAAATGACGTATAGTAAGCATATAAATAAACAAATAAATAAAAATATAAATAAATAAATATTGAACAAGTACTGTATATGGCTGGACTAATGGCATAATACCATAGTATACTAACTATATAGAGGGCTCATTTTTGAATTTTGAACTTGTGGAAGAATATCCTTGCCTTCTTCACTTGTATTATAAATTACTATTCTAGGACAAATTGTAGATTTATAATTCATTATGGAAAGCAGTTGTCTACTTTTAGATTCTGCATGTATAACACAAAACAACTATTGAGAAATTTAAGATATTTTACCTAGATAACAACCAAACTTCATTGGGGAAAATAATAATCATTATTATTAAAAAAAATTCGAGGCTGAGGAACGACATATTTAGCATAAAAATATAGAACGAGTGAAAACACAAGTGAACAAATTAAAATGAATGTATTATTGAGTATGACTAACAATTTTCAACAAATTATGTTGAAGCTTAGGCAGTGAAACGTAAAGATTTATAATTCATTAAGCGCAAAATTATTAAAAGATAATTGTTCCATTGCTTACCACATATGAAGAAATTGATATTTTCCAGGTACTGATATCTCTAAAAATATTATAACAAATAGGGTTGACAATCTCTCCCACACCCTCAAAACTTTGTTTTTCAGGTAATAATCTTGATCCTTCTACAGGTGTCGAACTCATTAGGGCTGATCTCAGTTTCCTAAGACTGCTCAATCTCGGTGTCAGTGACGAAGCTTCCTGTTTATTCATTCTGAAGTAAAAAGTGCTTATTTAAAAGCTATAAAAAGCTGAATTCCATAGTTCTTACTCATTTGACGATGATTTGTCATTTAGGGATGTTTTCATTCCACACAAATAACTATAAAACTGCAAAGAGGTTTAATTGAAATGATTATTAAGAGAATTGATATTTAAAAGAGACCTTCCTAAAGAGAAGGTTGACTTCTCTTTGTAGTTAAATTGACACAGCTGTCCTCTATACTCACGCAGAGTTTGAGCTTCATCTGTTAATTGTTTCAATTAATAAATTTATTTACGATAAAAATTTGGGACAAATTATCTCGAAAAGCCCATATTATACCAGCTTTACACTAGCGTCGTCAAACATAAAGGCAGAAATATAATGGATCGATGATTGGCATTGTGTGCATACATGTACAGGGTGGGCAAATTTCGATGTTTTAGCACTAGAACTTTCAAACCAGAGGTGATAGACAAAATCTGATACCCACTTCTTGGTCTCTTTTTCTAAGAAACTATCAAGGGTAGTATTCATTTTTGGCCACCTTCTTTTGTTTTCGAGTTATAAGCGAAAATTGGAAAAATGGCGATATCGAAAAACATTTATATCTCCGTTGATATTGATGATAGAGCTCTGAAATTAAAACATTATACAGGCACTTTTTTACGTTGAATCCAGTGGCGTGCTCGTCTTTTAAAACGGGTTTTTAACTACGAAGCTATGACCCAAAGTTATGTTTTTTTAAATGGGAACACTAGATTTCTGTGCTATTTTTTGAAAGCTTAATTTTTCCTGATCATCTTATAATCATTCTCACCACACACCTAATTTGGAAATTGTTCCCACTGCTAGATTGTGTGTTATTTTAGACAACTTCCTTATTGTTTATTATTTTTCTTGTTGAATGATGCTTTTATCAAACGATAATAGAACTGTGCATTGCTAATCATGCGATTTTTTTGAACTGATTTGTTTGTGACTTTAGGACAAGGCCCTGTCCTCAAGCCACAAATATGCTCAGTAGTTTGTGTGTGTACATAAACATTATAAAAATAAAACACTTAAGATCTCCATAACAGTTAATTTCATGGCAAAAACAAAAGACAATGTATTCCTAGTTTTCCACGAAAAATTGGATTTAAGCTCCTCCCAAGCGGTGGATATTCTGAAATGGGTCACCCTGTATAATAAAACTTATTGAAATAATGATGAGACATACTTCATTCAGAACTGGTTATGATATTGCGAAAATTCTGTCAATTGAGATGAGCTTTTAAATAATGATAAAGTGATTATAGTATTTTAAAGATGAATAAAGGAAACTAACTTGTTTGATATTCGGATAGGAAGTTTTGAAATTACGGTCATATTCTGAATAGACCCAAAATGAGTGAAAAAGAACATAGTTTCTCCAATTCTGTGGTTATTCCGTTCATTCTTCCACATCTTGTAGAACAAAATCGTGCGAGAATATATCAGAAACGCACAGTTTTCATGGTTATATTTTATTATTCTATGTTGGTACTCCGAACTTTCCGCCACGGCTTTATCTGTCAATTCATCAATTTGCCTTAAAAAAATCAGTTCTGCCAACCAACATTTTTCAATGCAAAAATCACTAAATTATATTTATGGAAATATTTCATTAATTTCAATGAAAATGCAATGAATTAGAGAAAATAATGTATAATACTCGTACAGAAGGCTCATTCTACCACTCGTTCATTCCAAAACTCGCCACTTCGTGGCTCGTTTTTGAATTTTGAACTCGTGGAAGAATACCAATGCCTTCTGCACTTGTATTATAAATAACTATTATTAATCAATTGTGAAATTTCTTCTAACGTTTTTTGCCGAATTATTTGGTCCCTATAACATTCGCATTTCACGTCGTTGATGATACTGATCTCCATTGTGTTCGAACATGCATGCTTCTAATTCAACACGTGAATGACTTGACGAAAATCTGGATCCTTCAGATCGGTAGCCGACGATCGCCGTTAACCAGCGCTTAGAGGGAAATCAGTGCTCCAGGTTTTCTTATATAACGTCGGTCTGCTTTGCGTAGTTTTCCTGGTTCTCTTTGTGATTCCTGGGGTTCCAATTTAGATAATTTTTTGAACATGAAAAACCTGGTCGTTTGACTAGTTCACAGCTCGTTCATAAAAATAATTGTAACTGATGATGAGACATGGGTTCCCGAGTTTGACCTACAAACAAGCTTCGGAATGACACTTTACAAGTGAGCCAAAAGCAGTTTTTCAAATGTGATGTTGACAGTTTTCTCCAAGTATCGTAGAGTACTTCACTCAGAATACTGACCAGAATATGAGATGAGATGTGTTATTTAAACGTTATACCGCATTAAAAAGAGCTTATTCATCGAAGACTAGTTTTTCGGAAAGAATAACTAAGGATTTTGGACCAAGATAACGCATATCTCACAGAGTTATTATTCGCCTTTCAAGGTGTCAAGTCACAATGAATTTGGATGAATAATACATATTATGCGTTTCATTGGTCAATCCCGGAGCTTTTTTAACATAGTCTTAATTATAATCCAGTATTCATACCTCATTACTTTTGTAGAATGAAGGTAACCAATTTTCTTCCAAATTATTGAAAACCACTTTGTATGCCTCCATTAATGGTGCGGAAATCTTCAATTTAGCAATGCTACGTATTCCATCTTTAAGAAGTTCTTTCATTTCTTGCGATATATTCTCACTGCATTTTATGAAATTCGAACTTTCTTTAGAGAAGTATTCATTGTAGATAGCAAGAGCATTACCATAAAGCTCATCCAAGGTTTTTTTGCTATGATCTGGAGCCATCAATATGTTACTGAATTGATCTGTATTAAAAATTAAATGATCCTTTTCTGATTGCTTCAGAATAATATATTAAACAAAAAGGTTTAAAAACTACTCTTTTCGGTGGACTGGGCCAAAGATGAGGTCCACAAGTCGAGTATGTATGCAAAGGGATTTTTTACAATACTTTTTATACAATTACAAATCAAAACTACTCAAATTTTATGTTTCTTCTTGAAACTATGTAGTTTGTACAGAAGAAACTGCTGAATTAAACTAACAAAACAGTATTCAACATAAAAGATAACATTGAAGCATTCCCCAATAAAAGAAGACAAAAAGCCATTCTTTTTTTTGTAATTTTGAATAGTTTTGGCGGCGCTTTATCAATACAGTTTTTCAAAGAATTGAGTTGTTACTTTTGTTAAGAATAATCACCAATTTTAAACATTACAGAATTCCTAAATTATTGGAAGAGATAAAAAAATATGTATATAAGATGTGTTATTATGCAGTATTGCTTTCATAGCAAATTTTCCGTGCGTGTGACCTCATTGTCTGTGATAGTCCCATAAAAATTAATGTTATATTGAGAAATTAATTGTTACAGAATATTATATGAAAACATCAGATAAAATACTTTCTAGATTTATCCCATGCTACCAAAATATAAATCAAGATTGTTGTTTTATAAAAATATAAAATTCACTCACCTACATCTAAGCAGAACTTTAACAAGTGGACCTGATCTTCACCTTTCAAAAATTGGATGAATGTGTAAAGCAATTCTGTATTTTCCTTAACTTCATTCAAATCTCTATAGAAAATTGATTTTTTCTGATCTATAGGACAAACAAAGTTTTGCAAATAACACTTTTTAATAGCAGGTGCTCTAGGTTTGGAATGTTTTGATTTGAAATTTGCACTAATTACAATCAGGGAATTGATCATATTGGGATTCAATGTTGCATCCATCATTGGAAGTAGTACCCAACAAGCAATAAGTTCCCGAAATAATACAGAAGAGTTCCTACAAAAATGGAATTGTTTAAAAAATGTAAATAATTAAGTGAATAATACGAGACGTTTCAGATTATTTTCCACAGTCAATTTTACACAAAGGTTTAATATTCTGAAAAAATCATCTAAATGACAGATAAACAGTTTTACTTCATTATTTCTTCTAGAACACTTTTGGTTTTGAACTAGGAAGTAAGAAAATTCACTAAATTAACAGCATAGGTTATGAATTCCATATTTGAATTTATGAAAATCATTTCATCCTTAATGGCAAAAGTAGTTAGAACATACCTGCACTGAAAATATTTTGATGGTAAGATTATTGGCAAAAGGGATGAAGACAGTTCCCGAAGATATATTAGTTCATTTCTTCTATTTGTAACTGCTCCATGCAGTTTATTTCCCCAATATTCAATAGCTACATCATTTATGTTGCTATTTTTCAATTTGGCTATATCTTCTATGTATATAACATCATCCACATGCTTTATAATACACGGTAAGATTTTGCGTGACATTAAAGTAGGTAAATCAATCTCCATAATTCTTCTAATGATAATAGCAGTCGAATATTTTAGAGCATATTTTAATTCATATATGAAGCTTTCATCCTTTGTCAGATTGTCATACCATGTTGATACAAATACTTCCAACATTTTAGTGTAAAACTGAAAAAAAATTTTTCAAGTTCAAAAAACTTTTGTATGATAAAATGTATAGAAAATTCAGGAGTAAAATTATATACTTGAAAAAGTAAGATTTCATTGGGTAAAGAAAATTTTCCAAGAACAATTCTGCAGTTATTAGACTGAGTATGAGACTGATCTGAGAAAGACCCTCTAATTCCATAGTTGATACTACTCAACTAAATGAAATATTTTGATAATTTTCTAATTCAAATATTGGTGGATTGATTATATTTTTTTTTTAGAATTTGTATTCGAGCATTCAAATGCACACCTATAAATGGGAGAATCTTTCACTGATGTCAATACCAGTTGATGATATCGAAACATAATTGCCAAAGTATCGAAAGTGACACCATACGTTTTTTACAGGAACAACCTTTTTTGTTACGGTGGGAAGTATTTATGTAAGGTAGTCCCAAATATTTTTAGTACATTAGGTGGTATAATATGTCCCCTAATGGACTATGAAAAATTTTTGGGACTACCATACATACATGCTTCCCGCCATAACAAAAAATGGTTGTTCCTGTAAAAAATGTATGCTGTCACTCACAATAATTTGGCAAATATATTACCCATAGAGATGATATCCTCTAAAAGCAAACTGCAGGCAATTTTTGAGCACTTGTTTCTTGAACCCATATAAGATTGAACTTACTAAGGATGAATCCATCCTCAAATTTTGAGCTTTATGTGATTAATAGATCACATCTCATATATATACCTCTATAAACAGTTCTGTGGTCTCCAAGTTCCTCTTATTCCTGTCCAGTTTATTGAGTTCACTAAGACAATTTCACATTATCTTCAAGTTGGTGACAATAAACCATAGCATTTTCATATTTTCTTGACTGTCCCGTTTGCCTTTTTTCCAAACTTAATTATAAATATATGTTTTGAAGAATACTCTTCATTCTTTTCCTTCAGTAATTTCAAACGTTATGGTATTGTTTTCTAAACTACCCTCCCCCAGATTCTTTCTTTTTACCAGTCAAATTTCTAAAGTTAAACAAGGTTCATGGATGATATGTGTTTCTTCTTCTTTTGCTGTAGTAAGGCATTTTGCCTGTTTTATCTGGGTTATCGGATTTATTGATAAGTGTTTGATAAAAGATACCATCCCAATTGTATTATAATAACAAAATAAATAAAAACTCATAACAATAAGTTTTAGCTGGAGAAAATTAGTGGATTATATCGATACAATACAAGAAATGGGAATAGTTTTCAATAAGGAAAGTAAATACTGAACTGATTAGAAGAGCCCTGGTTTACGCAATAGTAATATAACAACCTACCCTTATCTATAAGGTCATGTAGAAATTATACAAAATTTGTCAAATGTTTTTAACAACGGTAACCAATCATAATTTTTCCCTTGATATTTCAGTTCAATATAAACAAAAAAGATCTTAGGTTACAACTTTCCTCAAAACACCAGAAGCACAGAGCAGACATGAAGTGGTGCAATTGTAAAAGACAGTCTATTCACATTTCTCCATTCTGTATGTACACATATTCTGTCAATAATTATATCAAGAAACCTATTCCAGAAGAATTGCGTTAATTCCCCAATATCAAACTTCTTTATTCAGGTTAAATTCCCTTCAATCAATTGAAGAAATTTTATAATTAATTTCAAGTTCAAGTTGATAAATTCATACTCAAGTTATATTATTCACTACACTACATTGCTTTGATCTCAAAGGTTATTTGAATAAGACCATATATATATGTATGGAATCTTGTGTTCGGAAAAGATGTGTCATGTCAAGGAAGAGCTATATTCCAAAAATCATTTCCTTCAATAGAACCATTTACGAGATATAGCCGAAAATCACATTTTTTTATCGATTTTCAACAGCCTGTATCTTTGTAACCGGGCCGAATCGGAAAAAACTATTAAGGAAAAAAGTGTTTCTTTTAACCTCAGGAATCTTCGGTTCAAATATATGTACAAGTCAAAGACTCACCCTGTATAATTGATAATTTTAGGAAGTGAAACATGAAAAAATTTATAATTTAGAAATTCCAATCACACCTTATCTAGAAAAGACTATTTCCGAAATGAAACTCAAAACATTATATATTTGAATCTCCACTATATATTTGGAAAATTTATTTATTTATATTTATCTAATATAAAAATATTTCAAAATTCTTTTTGAATATTGCATGAATTTCTGATTAATAAAAAAACATTCAATTTGTAAAGCCTACGAATTTAATGGTCAATCAGAACTCACCTTTTCAATAGATTCATTGAGTGCATCATCTATAAACAAATCATTCCAAGGTGCTATATCGAAATCTTGACGATGTCTATCACAAGAAGAATTATGACAAACTGTACAAGAGCTACCAATCTTTTTGGTCTTAGATATTTGTCCTTTGTAGAAACACAACAAGCGAACTAAATTTGCTGATGTAAATCCTTTGAATTTTATGAATCCATAGCTTACAATCAAACCTATTACATATGTACTTAATAGAATAAAAGCCAAAGAATAACTGCAAAAAAAATTGAATAAAAAATTTTAGGGTTTTATATTGAAATCAATATACCTCAAAAAAATTGAAGATGTTAATAGTATTACTGATAAAAATAACACGCCATTCTTAGAAAATTGATCTCTTTTCAAGATACCGATGGTTTCAGTAAAATCCTTATGAATAATCTTCATCATATTGAATGTTTTCAAGGAATGTAACGTTGAAACATTCAAAGAAATAAAAATAAACGTTTATGAGTCTTCATTTTGAAATGAGTATTTGTTTTTTGTTTGAATATTTGACATTTTTACGTTCAAATAATGTTTTATAACTAATAAACTATGTATACTTGGAACTACCAAATTTGATCACTTTTTAGCAAAGACTTATTACTTATTATTCTTACATGTCTATGCTTTTTAATATCCTGTGGTATTTACTGAAGGGGTTTTACTATTCATTTGTGAGTTATTATTGAATAATAATTTTCTCTCAAACAAAAACCTGAGCAAAGCATAATCAGGTGGAAGTAGTTCAGTAATTTTATTTTCCTTACGTTAACCTCAATTTTTTTGTAACCTTTAAAAATAAATTTCATTTAAAGGTGAAATATGCATTAGTCCCTGTTACTTGTTAGTGACTATTTATGATATTCATCTTTATACAAATTATAGGACAGTTTTTAAAATGTTTTTGAGGACTTTCAAAAGGCAACATAAATTATTACATGGAATGGTTGGAATACATACTGACTACTGTAGACTCATGTCCTCTATCACATTGATAAATGCACCAACTGTCCAAAAACAAACAAAAAATACATCTGAAAAAATTAATTCAATTACCACAGAAGCAGATTTCCTGGTAAAACTGAAAAATGATCCAAATAAGTTTGGCATATCTTTAAATTCAAATGATGTTTTTGACGAAGGAGATCTACAAGAAGAAAAGTTTTTGATGGAAAGAACATCTTCAAAAAAGCTGTCAACAAAGCAATATGCCGATATAATAAAAAATCACCTTAATCATGGTAAATTAAAAGAAGCTATTGATGTACTAGAGGTAAAAATGATTAAGGAAGATCAAGCGAAACCCGAAAATTATATTTATAATTTATTGATTGGTGGCTGTGGAAGGAATGGGTTAACAAAGAAAGCGTTTTCCCTTTTTAATGATATGAAAAAAAGAGGCTTGAAAGTTACAGGTGGAACATATACAGCCTTGTTTAATGCATGTGCAAATAATCCTTGTAAAGCTGAAGGTTTAGAAAGAGCTAAACGTTTAAGGAACCTAATGGTTGAAAAATTATATGAACCAAATGATACAAATTATCATTCTATGATTAAAGCATTTGGAAGATGTGGCTGTCTATCCACAGCCTTTTCAATTGTAGATGAGATGATGACTAAGAGAATTAAGATCACAGCTGATACTTTCAATTTTTTACTACATGCTTGCATTGAAGATAAAGAATCAGGCTTCAGACACGCATTGTTGGTTTGGAGGAAGATGGTAAAATATCATATTCCGCCATCCATATTTACCTACAATCTAATGCTTCACACTATTAGAGATTGTAATTTAGGAGATCTTGAAGCAACCCAAAATGTTCTATTCCAAATCATAAACGAGAAAGTTAAAATTGGTAGTGAATCTAATAAATTGATATTCTTAGGAACCAATCAAAAATTATTGTTATCAACTGAAAATGAACTATTATCAACAGAAAATAAAATGGATCTATCATCATCTGGTGATATGAATTATCCAAATCTGATGAGCAGAATACCAAAACTTGGAAACTTAATTTCTCTTAGTGAAGTCAAAAAACCTGAAGATAAATTGTTACTTGTAGGAGGTTTCAATGCTTATTTGAATAATATGAGAGAAAATAATTGCAATCCCGATATTAAAACATTTACATTACTTTTGGATGTTATACCCAATAATATAGCTGCCGAGGAACAACTCCTTTTGCAAATGAAAACATTAAAAATAAGAAATGATGTGGATTTCTTCAATATGCTCATTAAAAAAAGAGTTATGAGGCAAGATTATGAAAAGGCAAAGGTAAAGAGTTTCTTGTGATTTGAATTTTCAAAAATCTTTTATACCTTGCTAATTTTTGTCTTTCAGGATGTTTTGAGACTCATTAAAAAATATGGTCACAGACCTAATTTAATTACTTATGGTGTGCTTGCTCTATGCTGTAAAACTGAAAAAGAAGCTTTGCAGTTTTTGGATGAAATGAAAAATTCTAAATACAGGTAATATAAACAAATATTTATGATGAAATACCAAAACAACAACAAACGCAATTTATTGACCAGAGGCCAATTGGCTATCGACAGTATTAGTCCTGCAGCCAGGTGAATTAACAAAAATATAATTATTCGATTTAAAAAAAAATATGTCTGTAGGTTAATAATTTGATAATTTGAGTTACATTAAGGTATAAAAAAAAGTTAGCAACTAGAGGTGAATCAATCAATGACTAATTAAACAGATAAGGTGGACATCAGCAACTCCTGTATACTGAGTGGGCAGGACTGTCCCTAAACTCCTCAAGATGTTCTTTGACTGTTTTTAGTAGGTATTTTGCATTAGAACTGGAATGCTGGCTTCGTTGGCTCAAGTGTGGTCCCAGTTAAAGGCTAATTCAGTTTGCATTAGAAAATAACCTCACTATAATGAACACCACCTTCAGGCACCATCCACGTCGGCTTTCAACATGGACTTCTCCGGATAAACGATACAAGAATCAAATGGATTATATACTAATAAGACAAGGATGGAGAACATCTATAACTAATGTTAAAGCAAAACCAGGCGCTGACTGCAACACCGACCATAAACTACTTAAAGCACACTATGCAATAAAGCTGCAGAAGGGGAAATACGCGATGATACCCAAAAGGATCACAATACCCGAACCCGCTACCTTCCAGGCACGCCTGAACTCTGTCATCAGAATTGATGCCACAAAGGATCTGGAGGAAGCTTGGACGGCCGTGAAAGGCTGGATAAGGTATGCTGCTGAACGGCGTGTCACGAACAAATCAAACCCCCATAAGCATTGGATGACCGACACCACAATTCAAATCATCGACCAAAGAAGGAAGTTGAGGGGCTGCAACATGGATCCGGACACAAAAGAGCAACAACTACGTCAACTAAACCAAGAAATAAAACACGCATGTCGACACGACAAGAACAAACAAATAAACGACATATGCGAGGAGAACAACATGCAAACTATCGTGAATCTAGAGAGCTATTTAACAGGGTCAAATATCTATCGAGGGAGTTTCAGCCTCGAACTCAAATTATTCAAGACGAACTTGGGAACACTACAACGGATCCCATAGAGAATGTCGATATCTGGAAGAGGTACTGCTCAAAACTATATAGCGCAAACGCCAGCACTAACCGAGATAATATGGACCCTAGAGATCTAAACAGGGAACCCGCCATACTAAAAACAGAAGAGCTTTAACAAGGCTTAAGAACAACAAGGCTCCAGGAATTGAGGGTATCACCGCAGAGGTACTCAAAGCAATGGGAGAGACAGGAGTAGACCTAATGCATATGAAATGCAAATTGATCTGGAATACCGGCAAATGGTCCGATGAGTGGTGCAATTCCATCCTGGTGCCTATCTTTAAAAAGGCATCACCCCTGGAATGCGGTAATTACAGAACATTCGCTCTTATTCCTCACGCTAGTAAAATACTCCTTACTATCATCAATGAGCGCCTTAAAACATTCCTTCTTCCGCAGATATCAGACGAACAAACCGGTTTCATGCCTGGAAAGGGCACTAGAAAGCAAATTTTGAATCTTCGACAGATCATAAAGAAATCGAGAGAATACAACATCGAAATGTACCTATGTTTCGTAGACTACTCCAAGGCATTTGACAGGGTAAAATGGAATAAACTCTGGACCATCCTACTAGAAATGGGCACTCTATGAGAATAACAACGCTAATTCAGAGCTAATAACACGCTATCGAGTAGTTTCAAAGCCAGCGCAGGAGGAAGACAGGGATGCATACTCTCGCCAATCCTATTTAATATCTACACAGAATATATTATGCGTAGAGTAATGGAAGAATGGAACGGTGGAATATCAGTGGGGGGCAATAACCTAAAATACGCGGATGATACCGTGATCATCGCTGCCAGCAAGGAGGAACTGAATGAAATAATGGCTAGATTGTGCTCTATCAGCGAAGAATATGGCTTAGAATTGAACAAACAGGAAACCAAGACGATGTTTGTAGACGGCCTTCATAACAATCAACCTGATATTCAAACTGTGGCTGGATTTGAGGTTGTAGACCGGTTCAATTACTTAGGATCCATGATAACAAACTCTGGAGGATGCGAGGCTGAAATTAGACGCAGGATGGCGATGGCAAGGAGCGCAACAACAAAATTAACCAAAATATGGAGGTCCACAGCGATCACCTGAAACACCAAACTACGCATTGCAAATTTCCTTATCTTCCCTATTGACATGTATGGCTCCGAAACCTGGACCCTGAAGGAGGGTGGTAAGCGGAGAGTTAGCGCCTTGGAAATGTGGGTATACAGACGGATGTTACGAATCCAAGAACTAAAAATTGGGACGCGACTAGTCACAAAAGTCAACCAATCGATCCTAAGGTATTTTGGACATATAGCTAGGAGCGACACTTCAATGGAGACAATCATGATAGAAGGGAAAGTAGAAGGAAGACGAACACGTGGAAGATCACCCAAGAGATAGACCAGGTTAAAACCCTAGTGGGCCACAACCTACCGGAGGCTTCACATATGCACCGGAACCGAGTAACTTGGGCCAAAGAAGTCAGGAGAGTTGATTCATGATGTCACCATACCCTCACGTAGGGTGAAGGACTGAAGAGAGAGAGAGGACTTCGAAGCTCAAGTTTTTTATCACCCTCCAAGATACGCAGTCAGGACCTGGAGATGTGTTTTTTTGATTATGAAGAAGGTCAAAATATTCTTCTTGGCTAACTGTGATATTGTTCACTTCGATGGAGTTACTATCGAAAAAATTTTCGTGCCATTCTTTAACCATGGTGTCGGTGTGCTCATCAAAGTTGTCTAGAGGCAACTGTGTTTGTTGGGCTTCAGTGTTGTATGTTATGCCATTTTCTTCAATAGCTTTGATACGAGAAAACTTTTTGTATCTTGACAGTTTTTTTATTTCTTGGAAAAAACGTTTTCCTTGGCTATTGTTGATTTCCTCGCATGCTTTCAGCCTTTTGTTTTGTTTATATTTTTGGATAAGCCTGTGTATGTTCTTATTATATCTGTTAATGTGTGCTTTGAATTCTGGTAGTGGATTATTTCTGTAGTCTCTATACATTTTCCTTCTATTTTTTATCAGTCGGATGATGAAGGGTGGAAGTTCATGTGTATAGAAGTTGGTTGCCTTTTTAGGAGTGTTATTCAATGTAGAGTCTTTTAGAACTCCGATGTCGTACTTCTGTCACGTGGTTGGTCACTAATACCCTCGATAAACTGTTCCATACTTGAGTTTATCTTTACCATGTCTGATTTGTGAAAATTGTAACGGAGTTCATCGTTTATAGTGTTGGTCCGATTTTCCTGGAGCTTAATTATAATAGCTAGGAGCCCAGATCTGGTATGACATCAACTATCTTGAGGCATTTATCAAGTGTGTTTGAATATTTGATATGGTCTGGAGTAGTGTCGTTGTTATTGGGCATTAGGAATGTTGGTGGAGTTTTTGCCATAATGAAGTTCAAGTTTTTCAAAAAATCATTGAGTTTTTTATGTTTTGCTGCGATGTTTACATTGAAGTCGCCGACTATGATACTGTATTTATGGTTAGCGGCCATATTAAGAATAGTTTCCTCGAGTTGTCCTGTGGGATGGACATACAGTAAAAAGACCTGTAGTTCCTCGTTTTGTAGTGGGATTGTGAAATGAAGAGCTTTGTTAAGTGGATTGTTGGTTGAGGGACCATTGCACTTTTTCATATTGAGAGCAGGGTGGGACATTGCTAGACTTCTGCCTCTGGTGTTGAGGTTTGTTATATTGCCATCACATTTTATATTATTCCAATTCCTGTAATTTATTTCCTGTTGTGGTTTTGTTTCAACGAACATTACTGATTTGATGTTGTATTTTTCAATAGTATTATTGATGAGGTATTTTTTGGGTAGGTAGCTATTTATATTGCAGTAAATAAAATCAATTTCACAATCGAACGTGCTGGCGTGGGTTCGGTGCAGTCTTTGATGCAGTGTGTGTACTGCATGCATTTGCCCCAGGGGAGTGGGGCTGGATCTGGGACGTTGCAGGATAATGTCTGCATTTGTAGTATACTCCCTCAGATATGCTTTTCTCATAGGTACCTATGTTTTCCGTGATGATCCGTATCATGGAAGTCGGGGCTTTGGTTTGCTTCGATATGATTCGCATGCAATACCTGAATTCGTAGTGTAATTGTTTTAAGTGGTTATTTTATTCTTCATCTTTGATTTCTTTCTCAACTCTTGCAATTACACAGGAGTAATTTGGAGGTGAAAGGGCTCTGTTACTGTTTCTTTGGTTGTAGGGAGTGGCGGTGGAATATTCAATAATTTTCTTGTTGTTTTTCATTTTCTTGAGAGTTTCCTCAATGATTGCTTTGGGCGTGTCTGTTTTGAGCAAAAAACCTTTTTTGTTTTCAGATTTGCATCTTTATTTTTAGGCCTTGCTTCCTCCCACATATCTGCCATTTGAATTCTAGTATTGATATTAGTATTTGTATTTATGTAATAGAGCGAATTGTATTTTCTATTAGTTATGTCTTTCTTTCTTTCAGAGAAATTATTTCTGGTTCGATTTGTTTGTTGACTGTTACGTTATCTGATTGTTTTATAGCGTATTCGACTGGCTGTATCAGTGTGAATTAATTCGAATTTTTGTAGAGCTAAATGAGATAATTACTTCGAACTGGTGCAGCCAGCTGAATACGCTATTGGAATACCTTTAGATTAGATTGTGATTCAGATGTTCCAGCTTTTTGTTTGGAACGGTAAACTGGTATTTATCGTTATCGGCTACATCTAGACTCTTTGCGCGAAGTTTGTTAGTGAATCCTATCAGTTCTTGGATTTCATCGTCTGATAAATCTTGGATCGATTCGTATAATTCTGCTTCGTTTGCGGTTCTTTTATTATTGGATCCTCCGGGATCTATTTCCATATTCATGATGGTAGGATTTTCGGAATGCCGGGATTTCGCACTTGACATTCAACTGATAAACCGGGTTGATGCACCACTTAATTTCCGCGTATAGCTTAGAGAAGGATAACCGTTCTCGGCCGCTGTTACATATGTGTGATGAAATACCATTTCTTCCATTTAATTGGAATTAATTAGGTTACAAAGTTTTATTTTAATTTAGATTAATTTATTATTTGAATTTGAAATATGTATTTAAATTATTTTTCTTTGGAAATTCTGCACACGGAGCCTGTTGTCACACTAGATTCGTTATATGGTGACAATTCCTATACTATAGGGTTGCACACTTAGTATACATAAAATGTATAGCTAAATTCTAATAGTAATTGTTGCTGCATGATGAATCTAGTATGAGTCTATGACAATAGGTTTTGTGTGTAGAAGCCCTTACCCTTCATTTCAAAAATTGCTTCTTTCAGATTCAATGCAGAAATCTTAGGAGCCTTACTTCATCAAGCATGTTATGATAAAAATTTCAGGTATATTATGAAAATTATGCAGATATGTGTTGATGAGAATGTCCAGCCAAATTTAAAATTCATCGAGCATCTAGATAAGTTGAAAAAAGATTGTAGACGAATGATAAAAAATAAGGTAAACACAAATCTAGTATTAAATTTTGGTTGATTTATTAAATTGTTTGAATTTTAAGGACGATGAAGTTGGGCAATCTGCAATTTTCCAGAGAGGGTTTCGGCTTTTCAGGTCTCGATATAGCAAATGGATTACTGAAATTGATGTAGAGAAAACTGACGAAAAGAATCCTTGGCAACGATTTACTGAAGATACAGATATAAATGCTGATAAATATTTTGTTGATAAATTTAGAACTTCTAGATTCAAACCTCGACGTACTAAAAAATCTTTCAAATTCACAGAAAGATCAGTTAATAAAAATGCAAATTGAAATATTTTGTTTTTTTTTTCCTAATGCTAATCAAGCAAAATTTTCATGTTTTGTTTGATGTCAGAGATATTGTCTATATCTCACCTTAGTGTTCTCTAACAACACAATTTGGGAATGAATAATAGATATTGTATTTTAATGCTCAAAAGGGACCAGATCATAACATATTTCTAAAATAAATATCTCCTTTTGATCAAAAGGGAAATTCACAAGGAAAAATTTTAATAAATCCTTATGATATTTGTGTAATTAGTCATGTATTAAATTTGGAAAAATAGGAATTTTTCCAAAGATTTGATATGATATCGTTTTAGAACAAGAGCCCACGAAGGCCAGACCTTCGTTATTTTATAAAAGCTGAAAGTCTCTGCATGTTCCCTATACAGGTAAAGACGACCAGTGACTGTAAAGTTTGAGTAGTTGTTCACTGCAGTTAAATTCCCCTCAATTCTTTCTTCAGGGGGTTCTCTACTGTTATGATAGCATTTACGACATACGTTAATGCAACCGGATGTTTTTGGAACAATGAAAAATATTCAAAACCAGTTCAACACACGGAGCTTGTTGATCAGAATAAACGAACATAAATCACTCAACTTCTTCATTAAGGAATGACAATTCTTATTCTGCAAAAGGCTCTCACCAAAGTATAAATGAAACTACCACTACTGCGAGTATGATGAGGATTTGCAGTGGTAAGGGACGTAAGCTCCTCTTTTATCTATTTGCGGAAGGAAAGAAGAGTTTTAACTTTCGGCATTCTTCACGCTTTTTTTTGTAATACATTGACATTACATCCTGAGATACGGAATACTGTAGAAGCAGGGGCCCCAATCTTTGACACAATAATTCATTAAGTATTAAAACTAAGTATCTTTTTTTTATTTTTATTTCTGAAATAATCAATTTATCTATACAAAAGTTAACAGGATCTTCAGTTCAACATACAAAACTTTAGTATCATCAAACGTTCCACATGCTCACCAAACTTGTTTGAATAAATGATTATATCAGTTTTCATAAACTCTTTGTTATCAATTTATCTTCATAAAACAAATACAAGTTTCATTTTTATTGACTAACCAATAAATATTTACGAAATTAGTACTACATGTTGAATTTCATGAAGCCCTGGATGCAACACCTAAAATAAAAATTTCACCGTTCTTAAGTTATTTATGAACGATTGCGTAAACTCCAGCTCTAATATGAGTTACTTCTCGAAATTAAAAAATTGTTTGAGTTGGAATTTTGGAGCAAAATTATAACTCGTAACTTTCAGAAGAGCAACATTTAATTTTGGATGTCTTCCAGGCATTCATAGAAAGATAGGTTCAAAAACTAAATTAGATCAATTGGAACTTATATTCATTTCAATATTTCTAAACACTAACTAACTATCATTCAAGTGACTTAATTTTATGAGGCCTTAGTTTTTCGAAGATTTGCTTTTATTGAGAGAGAGAATATTCTTTTTTAACAAACATCAGCCAAGAGCTAATGCTCATTATCCATTAAGCACAATTTGAAGTATTAATTCAACGATAAAGTGTAAAGATAAGCTATCCTAATTTATTTAGTTTTATAAATTTAACATGAGTTGAAGTCTATTAAAGTTGACTCTCTATAGAAGGCTGTGCTAGAATATATTTAAGATTTTTTGTGCTGACAAAATTCCTTGGCACTTCCCACACAAGGTTGTTGAAAAATGTGGTAATCTGATATAAAATATTTATCTCAAATTAAATTGGGCATAAATCATATATCTAAACAACAAGTATTTATTTTAATGCAATTAAAAGTATCTTCTGTAATTAATTCGCTTTCGTTCAATGATGATTTCACTGTTCATTGGCAACAAGTTTTTTTGAAATACTGATTTGAAGGTTTGATGCTTTCAATGTCTGCTGTATTAAATAACTTTTAGTTTTCATTTTCTTCAATCCAAGTACTAATATCTATACATTTTAATAATGTAATTTTTGAATTATGGATTTTTCATTTCACTCTCATCATTCAATCATTTAATTAATAATTTACTTTTTTTAATTTAATTACTGATTTAAATGAGTCTTTCATTTAATAAATATTTCAGTTATTATTTTATATTTTAAATAATTGAAAAAATAGTTTTTTTTATGAGTTTGGACCGCATAAGTCTCAATTTTATTTATGATTTTATTTTAGATATCATAATTTCTACAGCTGACCATTGGCTTCTCATGAACTAACTATATACTAATAAAATTTTTATTTTGAAGGGATCAAGTACCTACCAAATAGAATGGGCTTATTAATCCTTAAGAAGATTTGCTAAATCATTTAACATATGACTATTTTGTTTTACGTACACCATGGTTTCCCATAACATTTTACATAATTTCTCATCATCTTTTTCATTTAAAGCATATTCCTCAGACATGTGCGGACTAAATCGAAAATATGGTACTCCTATTGAAGCACACCAGGATCTTGCTCGATCAATGACACGCCCATCACTACAAGTGGCCTAAAATAGATGTTTTCTTATATTTAATAACTAGAAAATTCATAATTATTACACAATCACAACTATGAGTTCAATGATCTTCTCATTACAAAAATAAATAAATACTAATAAATTTATATTTAACTGTTTAAAATTACTGAATCCATAAATTAATGGTTACAGTTTTCAAGAAGTAATAGAGATCAATTCATTTTAATCAAATATCCAGATTCTTTACTATTTGCGCAACGAAGTTCATCTCAAATGAATCCAAAAATGCATTATATTAGAAATAACAAATAAAAGGAATGAGGGTCTCACCTGATCTACAAGTAGAATACCAACTGATGTCATACCAAATACTAATCTAGCATTATCAACCAAACTATCTGGTCTATATGTATCCAGATTTTTAATTGCTGATACTGGAATGTGACCAGTTCCGATACTAACAACCAGTGATACTGGTGCTGCTTCACTTTCTTTGTTGACTGATTTCAAGGCCAGGCAGTGCTCCTGAATTTCTGTCAATGCATCCAAAGTTGGATTGTTAGCTATTAAGCCTCCATCCAGATATCTCCCAAAATTACTAATAAAACTCTTTCATTACTGGGTTTATGATTTTATCAAGACATAAAATTTTGTTTAATGTTTTTATCCTAAATCTTTCTGTGATAAGTTTCAGAAGTTAAGAGCTTGCAAGCTAGGAGAACCAGTTGTGTTTTGTATAGGTAAATATTAGGTTCGTTTCTTACCCAACAACAAAATGGTAGAACAATATTTCCAAGCCAAATAAACAAATGTTTTCACTGAAACTTTGTTTAATCATTCTATAAGGTTCCTATTTTTATACAATGGTTGAATATATGAAATTCAAAATGCTTTGTAAAAATTAGAAACTAACATCGGGTCCCTTCCAAGAGAAACCAATTCATATCTGAATAGAAAATGATCATTTCCATTTATTTTCCTAATTAATATGAGCTATAAAGTTCTGAAGGACCTGAGAGAGTCAGGATAAAAACATTATATTCTAATACATGTTTTTTTTCTCAAAGATGATATGGTACTAACGAAAATAAGGGAATTGGATAGAGTGTTGGAATAGAGAAAATGGAACTGTTTAAAGCAAGTAGGAGGTCAAATGAAAAATGGACATCCAATCAATGAAATAGGGAATTGAGTAAGGGAAAAGAATAAAAGGACTGGACATGGGTGTCATTTTTTCATTGTGGAATGAAATCAATAATGATCTTTCCAATTTCTGAGCTATACTGCTAGAGCACTTCAACCACATCATTAATATCATGAGGAGCAAGGACACATTAACAATTAGAAATTTTAAAAGCTACATCATCCAGATAATTTATAAGAGTCTCACAGAAAACAACTTGATTGATGAATATAATGATCGCGACATGTTTTCTCTAGAAGAGGTGTTTCCAACATTAAAAGTTATTATTAAAGGATTGACCTGGGAGTCATAAAAATCCATGACATCAAAACAAAAAAGAACTTGACTATTCGCAACAATAGAAATAACCCAAAGCAATTCATCCTTTTGAACGGCTGATGACCAACCAAATCGCCTGAAATACATAAAGTCAAGTCCCTTATTCCCCTAAAATGAAAAAGTTTTCAGTTGTACTGTGTTTAAATGAAATCAAAAATGAAAAAACATTAATGTCCTTCAATAAAAAATATGGTTTGATTTCAATAAAAATTTTATCGGGACTATTTGATTTTATATGAATATCTACAATTGATCTTATAGGAAATTTAGTTCTGTAACGTAGACAATGATTTTCTTGGGAGATTTGGATCTGATTCATAAGAGTATACGCCCCCCATTGGAGTAAGTTTTTTCAGTGTTCATGCTTTCACAGAATCAGTTTTAGGTGGTTTAAAAATTTCAGGACATCAAAAGGGGACGATAGAACTTCACCTTCATCAATTCCTGCCGTAATTAATTTTTAAAATCTGCCCAGTCGCTATTTAATTTTGCTGATTTTGAAATTAATATGATTCATTCATAGTAAATTAAGATGTGAGGATAATTTGTGTGTTGAAGTTGTGGAAACAGAGAAATTAAGGAAAAGAGGAACATAGCTGAAATGAGATATTGAGATAACATATTTTTTTTAAGAGAAAGGAGGCGAAGGCAATAAACAAAAAAAAAGAAGAATGATATAAGCCAGACTAAAAATTTATAGTATCAAACTCTCACCAAAAGTATGTAGGAGCTGCACCTGTAGCCCTGGCTGCTTCCCAAATTAATTGTTGATCTGGAGGGCTAGGTGGCTCATAAGGAGAATTATGCTTGATGTTTAAAATAGAATGTGCACTCTCATAATTTCTGAACAAATGTAATTCAACCGGTTTCCTGTCGGCTAATGTTCCAGTTATCATTACTCTGGGATGTTTGATCTCTGTCATAACAGTCTCACTACCAAAAGTGTCTTTCAAAACTCTTTCTAACGGTTCACTTGGATAAGGTCTCATTCCCACAAAAGTTTGCTCTTTGAGACGGAAATAAAGGCGAAGGCATTCTCTCATGCTTCTTCCAGTCGCAATTGCTAAAGCAAGAATACCTCCTGTGCTTGTTCCAGCTATCCAATCAAATACATGTACAATTGGTTTTTGCAGAATGCTTTCTAATTCAAGAAGGCACTGTACTAAAATTAAACCTCTTATACCTCCTCCATCTAGACAAAGTAATCGACCTTTCTTTGGCATATCCCCATTTTTGCATTTCTCATATATTGTTTTTAATGTATGATCTATCAGAATTTTATTCAAAGTTTCGCGATTTGTAGGCATTGCAACTGGTGGTGGAGGAATACCTTCATAAATGCCATTAAAACTACAACCATCTTTACAGTTCGACACTCCTTCCGGACAACGTTTGGCTCCAACAGCAGATAAATAATAAAGAATTTTTGGATCTATCAAATGCCTTGCTGTTTCGCCCTTATTATTGAGAACATCTAATTCTGCACCAAATATTACAAGACATTGTATAATTGGTATGCAACCCACTTGGGCGGCAAAATGAAGTGGTCTATTTCCGTCGATATCTCCTATATTGGGATCAGCACCATTACTCAGTAAGGCAACTGCACATTCTAATCTTCTCCTTAGAACCATTACATGTAATGCTGTGCGCTTCTGAAAATTCCCCATGTTGATAGCGCAATTCTTTTCTATCAATGTTTCAATCACAGATTTAGAACTAGACCAGTGCAATGGTGTTCCTCCTGATTTCATATCACCTTGATACAAACCATTTGAAGTTGTATCAACAAAATCAACCACATAACTAGGTACCATGTTTTCTTGTTCATCCTCAATTGTAGCTGTTTTATTAACATCTGCGCCTGCCTTTAAAAGTGCCATAACACATTCACGGTTATCAGATAAGCAGGCCTTGTGCAGTGGCGTGAAGCCGTCATCGTTTCTTGAATTGAGACAATTCAAAGGTGGATCTTGAGTAAGAACCTAAAAACAATAAATAAAAAAAATTACTCTCTAATCAATGGTACCTAGGCAAAGTAAATACTCTGCAGACATTGCAGGGTCCATGCAATGCACTTTGGCGGCTGTTAACCTTACTAAAGTCATTCCAAAATAGTGATTGTTTTCTCGTTTTGGTAGCAAGTGGCATCGGAAATTTTTTTTTTCCTATGATGCGTGAATTCGTGGCGTATAAAAATATACCAATTAAGTCATATAAAAATTCAGAAAAAGAAACATATTAGGATAAAACATCCTTGAAAATTAGTGTCCAAAATTGGTTTTATAAAACTGATAAAAAAGCCTCGTTAAAATTGAGAAACATAAAATGTTTACTTAATAAACATTTTTCAATTTCTTTAATAAAAGAAATCATTTAGAAGGTGGGAAATATTCTGATTAAACAAACCTAAATGGAGTAACTGCTGGAAAAACTTATACTGGAAATAATAAATGAGGATAGACCTATCAATAACTGGAATCCCACCTCACCAGCTTGGTTTTCAAGGACATTCTGGAAACATCAAATAACACAAATCATCATAACGTTATAACGTATTTCAGTCTTTTCAAATGTAAATCAGGCCTTTAACAAAGGACCAGACAGCAGCCGGATGGAAACATTGTCAAAAAAAAATTTGTTTTCTGAATTTTTCGTATCTTGTAGAATAACTGGCCAATTGAAAAGTCCCCGATCTACCAGAGAAGAACACATTTTTTAGCAAAATTCGATTTTATTATTCAACATAGTTGCCTTTGACGGTGATACAGCGATTATAGTGATCTTCCAACTTTTCGAAACAATTCTTGTAGTACGATTTGTCTTTCGCTTCAAAATAGGCCTCAGTTTCGGCGATTACTTCTTCATTGGCGCTGAATTTCTTTCCAGCGATCATTCTTTTGTGGTCTGAGAACAGGAAAAAGTCGCTGGGGGCCCGATCTAGCGAATACGGTGGATGCAGAAGCCCAATTCATGCAATTTTGCCATTGTCTTCATTGATTTGTGACACGGCGCATTGTCTCGATCAAACAGCACCTTTTTTTTCTTCAAATGGGACCGTTTTTTAACGATTTCATTCTTTAAACGATCCAATAACGCTATATAATAATCGCTGTTGATGGTCTGGCCCTTTTGGGAGTAATCAATGAATATTATACCTTGCGCATCCCAGAATATTGATGCCATAACCTTGCCAGCTGACTGTTGTATTTTCCTTGCTTTGGATTTGGTTCATCGTGTGCAGTCCACTCATCTGACTGTCGATTGGATTCCGGAGTGAAATGATGGAGCCATGTTTTATTCATTGTCACATATCGAACCAAAAATTCAGGTTTATTGTACTTAAACAGCTTCAAACACTGCTCAGAATCATTAACACGTTGTTGCTTTTGATCGATTGTGAGCTCGCGCAGCAATCATTTTGCACACAGCTTTCTCATGTACAAATATTCGTGAATGATATGATGTACATGTTCAGATGATATCTTCACAATGTCTGCTATCTCGATCAACTTCATTCAAAATTATTTCGTGAACTTTTTTATTTTTTTGTTGGTGTGTTGGGAGTCCACTGAGTTCGTTGTCTTCGGTGCTCATTTCACCACGTTTAAACTTAACATACTAATCAATGATGGTTGATTTTCCTGGTGCAGACCCCGGAAAGATTTTGCTTCAACTGTATTTTTTCCCTTCAAAAATCAATGTTTCATCAGCACTCGAAATTCTCTTCTTTCCATCTTTTTTCAAATAACAAAAGTAGCTAACTAATAGCCGGACTGCTGTCAAATGTTGACACGTATCGTTTGAAGGTTGGTAATAACCAAAAATCATATGAATTTACTACTAGCACCGCCATCTGTGCATCAGACCAGGGACTTTTCACTTGGCCTAATATCAAGGTCTGTAGATTACACAGGTTGTCTCGTAACTTGGGTTGAAGAGTGGGGTAACACGTCATCCGGTGTCTGTCAAGGTCTATAGAATGTATGTATCACCATTGGCCATCATTGACAGACATTTTATCGTAGCTATTTTATGATTAAAGACTATTTAGGAGAGGCTACAAACGATATACGCGACCAAACTAATAAGAAATTCCGTGAAAACCCACGATTTCATTACAATCAAATGTTATTTATTTGAATCTGTAAACCGAGTGACGTCACGAATGGTTGACGCTGATTGGTTGAAAGTTACGAGACAACTTGTCTAAATCTATAAACCTTGGCCTAATATGACCTCCTGTATCGTTTGTCCCAAATTCGTTGTCTAGTGAGGGGATCTCAAGATCCCTTTGAGCTAGAGAAAAAGAATGGCACATTTTCGGGCTCGATTTGCGGGAAAATGAATTTGGTGAAAACCGCAACCTCCTAAATTCAAGTGCTATAAGGAAAAATTGGAAAATGGCGTGCAATGAAAAGTTCTCTCTTCTTTATTACTGGTGCTATCAATATAAAATAAAAACATTCTAGAGGCACTTTTTTCCAGTAGAATCCATTGGTGTAGTCATTTGTTTTTTATTGCAAGTAGTTTTGAAGTTATAATACAAAGTTGTGTTTTTTCAAATGTAAAATATAACAATTTCTATAACAAATAGAATCTCTTTTTTTCCTTTTCAAAAATATATAACATGATATATAAATTCCTTATCAAACTATAAAAATCATTAAAAGTTTTGGTTTAACACGGCAAATCGACCAAGTCCCTATTTATGATAATCTGGGAACTCAGATAATTCAAATATTCGATAGCCACCAAGGTCTCCAGATTCAACACCGTTAGATTTTTTCAAATTGATGAATGTTGTTCTTTAAATATGACCAAAAGAAATAGTCTAATGCTGTTAAATCCGGAGACCTTGTTGGCCATCATAAAGAATTTATGAGAACTTTTCATTTCACATCATTTTCCAATTTTCACTTATAAAGGCATATCTCGGTAATGTTTTATGAACCATATTGTATTTCAATAGCCGAGCACTCAAATACTCCAGAAATTGAATATTTTTCGACTTTCTTCAATGACTTCCATTTTATACCCTTTCTGCAGTATATGGCCATACCATAGTATAAGGAATTCCTTATACTATGGCCATACTCCTTGTCTTCCCTACAGAAGATAGAGCTTGAAAACAGTTGAATTTAGGAGTTTACGATTTTCACCAAATTAATTCTCTCAAAAATCGAGCCCGAAAATGTACCATTCATTTTTTTCTAGCTCAAAAGGATTCGGAGTGCCCCTCACTAGACAGCGAATTTGGGACACCTGATACAAGAAACTATAAGTGCAACTCAATCCTACGATTAGTCAAAGTTGGAAAATGGCATTTCTTTATAGTAGCATTTCACGTAGGAAAATATCTTGAATGAAACACTTTTTCGCGACAAATATTGCTTATCTCTAAGGAAATAATTTTAGACTGGTTTTTAATAAAAAATATTGTTAGATGCGGAGTGAGTCAAATATTATTCAAAATGAAATTCGTTCAGTTCATAATTCACCCTGTAAATAAAAAGTCGTCCGTGGAATTTTAAATTTTTTTTATCATTATCCTTAGTTGAAGTACATGTACCTATGTATGTAAATTTGTCTCATGGGATGTAATAAATAATTATGATTTCAGTATTATAGCGTCAAACAGTATTGGCTTTGCTTTGATCAGCTTTTGAGATACACAGGGTATGATAATATATTAAGAGGGGCGACCGTTGGAGTACAAAAGTTGTCAAAAATTTGTATACAATGAAAATTTCATACAGAGTAGCGGTAAGAGACTCGTTGGCGTTTACTTGTTGTTATTTTGTCATTGTACAATGAAAGACATTGTACAGGGTGTCCCAAATTAGATGCTCACTGAGAGCATCTCTAGAACTGTAAGACTCAGAGAAAAATAAATCAATTTCTTGTTCCTAGAGCCCAAAAACGCATAGGACAAAAATGCTATACGTATCTGGGACCCTGCCTACGTTCCGTGACTACAGAAAACTTGTAAGTAATCAAGAACTCCTTTAGACATAAAAAAAACTAAAACATTCGATATTCGAAAGAGGAAGATGCTTTTTTGACATGTTTATAAACCAATAACATTGAGACTACCTCCAAGTAGGCACTTATGAGAATAATCTACAAAATTCCAATCACTCACCACGTTGAAAAACATCTCAAAATAACGCTCAGAAATTATTCCAGCTTAGTCAAACATTATTGGGAATATTGTAAATTATTTTGGTTGAAATATTTATTATATACAGGCTCACGCCTCTGTGAAAAATGTTTATCCTGTATATTTTCAGAACAAACTTTTATTATTAATACATTTGGGTCAAAATGGATGAAATATTTTTCAGCTGTACCAAAATAAAAATATTATGTATAGAAAAATGATCGTGATCTCATCATAAAATACAAATTACGTAACATAACAGCATAACTGAGTGAAAACTATATTTATTTGATATAATGTAAGTAGTTATAAAATTTTACTTACAGCTACTATTTCCTTGGTGCTGTTTGCTCCATAGTGATAGACAGAATTCTTTTTATTGTCAAGATGTTCAAGGGAACATTTAGAACTAACTAAAATCTGTACTGTTCTGAGATTTTTGGTAGCAATTGCTACTTGCAGTGGTGATATTCCACTTTCTACATCGGTGCTGTTGAAATAATTAGTAATTGTTGGATTGGTGAGACAATCATAGAGAGAGAACTGAGCAGCCAAATGTGCTAATGACCAGTGAGGATGTTCAAATAAAGTATCGCACAATTTCTGAAGTCCAGAGACTGTACACATCTGGAAAGCAAAAACTTATAGATTTGTATCTTTTTGGTTGAAATCAGCTCACCTCGGGAACAATATCAATAAATTCAGGTAATTTATCTTTTAGAATGTAGAACTTGAGTTCTGCTTCATCTCTTATTTTTGCCCGGTATATACTGAAAATATAATTGAATATACAATGACAATAATTGAAGAAGTTCTAAGAATAGAAGAAATTGACGTTGTTTTCAGAAGCTAATGATGAAGAACTATCTATTCCTTGAGATAGAGATGAACAATGATGAAATAAAATCTTATAGGAAAATTTTTTTCTGATATTCTAGGACAGATTGCAATAAATATCTTGACATTTTCTTTGTACCATAATACATAAATCCAACTATTTTTTAAATATATTTTAAAAATCCTTAAAATAGACAAATATAATTTTGTCTGATATTAAAGGTAACGGTAATTTCAATGGAGAATTTTCAACTAACCATAAAAAAGAGAAAACACCTCATTAATATAAAAAAATTACCCGGATTTCATAATTATTGATAAACTAATATAACATTATTAACAGTATGTTCAAAATGAATTTGAAAAGCCAAGAGGAATTCTATATTAAAAAAGTAGTATAAACAATTGAATTTCAAGTAAAAATTAATAATCAATGTAATACATATGGGTGAATTTTCTCTTAACCAATGCCTATTAAATTGAAACCTAGATTTGCACTACTTCAGGAATAAAATATAAAAATTTGAAAATTACAGACAAGCTCTGTGACGTAATAGCAATTCATTAAGGATTAATTAATTCAGAAATTAATACAAAAACTCCATATAAATAGTCTATCATCTATTCCGTTTTGATCCAGCAATCAGCAAATTACACTTGGAATGTATATAGGTGCAGAAATACATAACGCTTCAGATAATAATGAACTTGTAACCAAATACATATGTTTAGATTTTTCATGTTAAATTTTCAATATCAATATAAACTGAATTTCAAATTTATTCTCATAATTATTTTCAATTTCAAATCAACTAGACAACTAATTTTTTGGATAAAGATCAATAATATGACAATGGCTACAGGTTTTTAGTTTAGTATGGAAATACTCAAATTAATTATACTCTTAATTTTAGCTATTTTGAGTAAAATATAGATTACACATATTTTCTAATATTCTCTTACATTTCAACATATAATCCTCAAACTGAGAACTTTTGAATTTCATAATATTTATTTGGGTACACAACTTTCATAGAATAGGTAATATGTTTGAAATTTTTTCATCATTAGAAAGAAATTCTTTAATAGAAAGAATAGAAGAAAACTTGACAAACGACAAATACCTGATTTTACAGGAAGCACATAAAACCGTCTGATGAAATCAATTCTATATATGGTTTTCTGGAATACTGTATAAAAAAGGAACTTTCATCCTGTTCGTGCATATTCAAACAAGCATTTGATAGAACTAACTCCTTAACACAATTTAAGTGTGTGTGGAACTTATGAGGTTTTGTAGCTCTTTGACAATAACTTTATCCTTGTTTTAAGAGAATAGCAAAACATGTGTAACTTAGAATAAACAATTAATACATTTAAAAAAATTCTTACCTAAATGCTGGGCCCAATCCTTGTCTATGCAGTACTATTTCAAAGACAGGGGCTTCTTTTCTCGAAGACTTAGAACTGGGTAAATAGAGAATAAGTCCATCTTCTCGAAGATAAACTCCTCTCGATGCGAATGTATCTTGTTTCACATCAATCACTTTATTTGGCGGAACATCAGACCACAATATGTTTTTTAAAACTGTAACATATAATATAACATAAAACAATGTAAACAGAAAAGACAAGTAAATTTTTATTATAATACAATTAAGTCCAATTTGAAAAACTCCTTTCCACTTGTTTGATATCAAATTATTTGAAATTAATTGGGAGGTCTGCTAAAATTTATATGAAATTATTGAAACATTCACCTGAGGCAAATAAACTCATATTTTCCGTTTTATTTCTTAACAGTGTAAAGTATTACACGTATCTATTAGGGGAAATTAAAATGAGAAAAACATGAAACATCCTAGTAGTTTTTCTATGATAGCAAAATTTGATTATGCTTAGGTTATGTTTTCATTTGTGACATTTGTGTTGTAATTATTTATAAAGGGTGCGTTCCATTGTACATACACTTGTTGACGTCCATTGGATGTTACGAACGTAGGGTCATTGTACGTATTATACATATAATGTCCAAAAATATATATGAATTTTCTGTTTGAATATCAATCAATTAATAATCAAACACAATATTCAAATGAAATTTGATGAATAGTGCATTTTATTGATCCAGTATACATTTCTGGACGTCTATTGTACATCCAACAGTGAACATTCATATTTTATGTCCAATTCAGGTATACTGGTATACATTATTAATATTGAAATTATATTATTTCATGCTTCCCATGCTCAAATATTCAATAGCGTCCTTTAAAGAATTAATAACCCAGGTTTCTAAGCAAGCACAAAGCCCCCACCTGGCCGAAATTAAAGGAAAAATTGTAATTCAGAGAGCAGTTCGATCCCTAGACGATTTGCACATCCAACAGTGAACATTCATACAGATTAAGCACGATATACATCCATAGGACTTGAATTGAAAGTCAAAAATGGTGTTCTGGATGTCGTGTGAACGTTCATTGGATATATAATTCAGCAATTCTGAACATGCAACCCCGTAAACATAAAATATTCATGAGGTATTTTAAATTTACCTCAATATTGTGAATATTCGGAACCTCGTTCGGAAAATTGTATTGTTGCATTACAGAAATGTTCTGTAACGTTTGAAACATCTTAGATATACTTTCGGAAATTTAAAAAAATAACTTTTATCGTTAACATTTTAAACGTTTCAAAATGATATCTCAAAAATAAATTTTATGATACTACGAAACCAAGATTCCTCGCGAGAAGATTGAAAATGTATTGGAAGGTATTCAAGGAGACGAAATAAGCAAATGTATAAGAAGTATGGGTTCCAGAACCGTAAAGTGCATTTTACAAAATGATGGACATTTCGTACAATTACTTCATTAATTTTCATTTACTTTCGAATAATCATTCGATTTTTTTTCATTAAACGATAGTTCCGTTTAATTAGTATGAACTGGAATATGTAAATAATTTTTACTTGTTTCTTGCTTTGAGTCTAATATGTTCCATTTAGTTCAAGAAGAGTAAGTTGATTTTCTTATCGAAATATATTGCATGTGTTACTACAACTAAAGGTACCTAAATGTAATACAGATCCGACCCAAAGAAATTTGGATAAGGGTCAAAATCACCTGAAAATCAACTTTGAATGACATCGTATGATATATCGTTGAATGAAAAGTGTCAGAAAATATGAAGGTCCGTATTGGAAAAAATGAGGTTGAGGGTGGCCCAGAGAGTACGAAACGTTGGATACGAAATCTGATTAAGTCGAATTGAGGATAATTTACTGTCGAATAAAAAATTCCTGTAACATTTTTTGATAATATTTGAAATAAAGTGGAAAAAAAAGAAAAATCAAAATGACAGAATTTACTTTTCCTATGATATCTCAATAACCGGCCCTGATAATCTTGATTTGTTTGAACTGCTCGACAATGCTCCTATGAATGCAACTTTTTTTTCATTTTACCGACCTTCTAACTCTTATGGTTTAAAAGTTACCAATACAATCCCATTAAAAAAGTGGCCACTCCTGTATAAGAATCGTGAGATTGAGCAAGGATAATATGGAATAGAGACAGTGTCGTGAGGATGAGATGGATTAATGAAATATTCGATTAATTTGATTAATACGTGTAATTTTCGGAATTTATTTGGCGAGGCACTGCCCCATCTGCCTCTTATAGAACAAGCCCTCACTGGTGCATCTTCTCTCATGATTCAAAATTGAGTATGAGATAGATTAACGAAATATTCGATTAATTTGATTAATACATGTAATTTTCAGAATTTATTTGGTGAGGCACTGCCTCATCTGCCCCTTACAACAAGTCCTCACTGGTCATCAGAGAAGATGACCAGATGTATGAAAAACCGCATTCTCATGAGAGAACATGAGAATGCGGTTTTTCATACCGGGACCACTGATGAAATCATCAGTATGGAAACTCAATTGTCCCTGCCATATACACCTTCCTCCTCCACGACGGAGCGTAACGGTTGGGTTTATGTCCCAAACGATACCCTCCTGTCGATAATTGCGCAGCATTCGGTGCCATCTCCCGAGCTAGTTAAGTGTCACCACACGTTGAAAACACATTTGTTATTATTTTTTTAGTAACAAACCCAGTTTACGCAAACATAGCTAGTAATTCTAATACATATTTCTGATATAAATTATTTTATTCGTATAAATCTCTGATAATTGTTACTGTTCACCTTGCGCATTTTCAGAAAGTAATTGAAAATTAACCCGCAAGAATGAATAAAAAATTTTAAGTTCCACTCAATTTTTCCCAGGCTATAATGAAGCTCAAGAACTTCCTCTATTGGTAGTACAACTAGCTACATTAAATATGAAATAGAAGATCGACTATGTAGTATCCAAATAAGTTAAAAAGAATTAGTTCAAACAGTCATTCAGAATGAATTGAATACCTACTTAACTACACGTCTACTCAACCACATCAAAGAAGAAAAAACCAGATAAATTATTTTCATTCATGTATGAGCTGAAGTACCTAGGTCGAAAAGTTAGTTTAGGTTTGTGGAGAATATCCAATAATATCATTACAATTTTCATAATAAAAATAAGCTCAGTTCTCAGAAACTCCTAACAGAAATTGGAACTTGGGACACCCTGTAATTCCTGTATATATCCCTTTTTATTTAAAGATGGATATGATCTAATAACTTTCTTGTGTTTAAAATTCATAAACTGAAAAGAATTCAACAGGACCAATTCGACCAATACCTAACAATTTAATTTTTATTGATTTTGTCAGATTGATTTTAATCTGATCTGACTATAAAATTTGAAGAGTTGAGTTAAAAAATTTTTGCATTTTTCCACTTACAATGAGGTCTACTATCAAAATCTGAAAATATGCTAAGGGATTAGCGATTCAAGTTCATCCCCAAGCCACCTATCGGAAGAAACTGTAATATCGGCTTAAGGTACGGTAGGAGTGAAAGCTTTGACGGCGTGCATTTCTGCAGGTTAAATTTTTATATTTTAGTGTTCGAGGAGTTATAATATATATGAAAGTTTGTTCAAAGCATTTTGAAGAGTCTGATTTTCATACACAAAGTAAGTTGAAAAATATCAGTATCAATGGAGCTCCATGTGTAGTAATATTTTTCAGTATTCAGGTAAGGAGCTGAGACACGCAGATTTGTGTTTGAGACCGAGAAAAACTAACTTGAGACGCCGAAATTTGAAAAGAAATGCAGTCCCAACAAAAAACCTTCCTACAGGTACTCATGAGAACATAAAGAAGAAAGAAAGACGGAATTTAACTAGATATGATCCTGTACAACAACCAATTGTAATTATATAATGATCCTTTTAAATGAAAATAAATCTAATATTTACAAAATTTTCAGTTGAAATCTGACTGTGAAGTAATGACACAAAATCAAGATGAAAATGACTTCATGCTCAGGTAAAGTATTGAGATATTCTATAAGGTGTGTGAATAAGTCTTTCCCGTCTTTTTCAAATTTTGAGCCTTTATTGTGAAAAAATGGTTACAAATGAATTATTGAAAGTATTGGCCATCGCTAGCTACAACTTTTCCCCATCTTTCTGGCAACATACGAATCCCGTTGCGAAAAAATTCGACCGGTTTGGCCTCTATCCAGTCATCCACCCATTTTTTGGCTTCCTCGTAGGAATGGAAGTGCTGGTCAGCCAGGCCATGCGTCATCGATCTGAAGAGATGGTAATCAGACGGAGCAATGTCTGGACTATACGGCGGGTGGGGTAGGACTTCCCATTTGAGCGTTTCTAAGTATGTTTTCACCGGCTGTGCAACATGTGAGCGAGCATTGTCATGTTGCAAAATAACTTTGTCGTGCCTGTCGGAGTATTGTGGCCGTTTTTCTCGCAGTGCGCGGCTCAAACGCATCAATTGTCGTCGATAGACCTCGCCTGTGATCCTTTCATTCGGTTTCAGAAGCTCATAGTAAACCACACCTAGCTGGTCCCACCATATACAGAGCATGAGCTTGGCGCCATGAATATTTGGCTTGGCCGTCGATGATGATGCATGGCCGGGTAGTCCCCATGATTTTCTTCGCTTCGGATTATCGTAACGGATCCACTTTTCATCGCCAGTCACGATACGATGCAGAAAACCCTTTCTTTTATGTCGCTGAAGCAGCTGTTCGCAAGTGAAAAAACGCCGTTCGACGTCTCTCAGCTTCAGTTCGTACGGCACCCAATTTCATTGCTTTTGGATCATTCCCATGGCTTTCAAACGCTTGGAAATGGTTGTTCGGTCAACTCCCAATGCTTCAGCAAGTTCTTCTTGCGTTTGACACGAATCTTCATCAAGCAAAGTCGCCAATTCTTGATCTTCAAAGATTTGCGGCCGCCCGGAACGCTCCTTGTCTTCCACGTCGAAATCGCCACTTTTGAAGCGTCGAAACCATCCGCGAACACTTGAATTATCGACACAACCTTCTCTATAAACTTCCTGAAGCAACCGATGCGCCTCGGCAGCAGATTTCTTCAAATTGAACCAATAAAGTGAAACTTCCCGCAAATGACGTCGACTCGGCTCAAATTTCGACATTTTCACGATTTCAAAAATTTATGATGCGAAAAAATTTCAACTAATGTGTTAGTGTGGAATTGTTGACAGATGAATAAGCTTTGATTATGACATATTTAACCATTAAATACTCGCACAGTATTGGTGGCGCCATCTCTTACAAAAAACGGGAAAGACTTATTCACACACCTGATAGTTGAATCAAATGATGATATTGAAATTTCAGGAAATGATTCACAGGCCTGATGAATTGTTGGCTGCTGAAGCTCTATGTGCTTTTATCAATAAGGACAATTTGTGACAATATTACTACAAATCAAAAGCTTAACAGCTTGACAGGGTTGAATTCTTTTGAAATGCTGAAAACTATTGAAATTTTAGTATTAAGAATAAAAAGAGAAAATTTTGTTTCATCCCTCAATATTAGGGAAAAAATACATTTACAAAACTAAAGAATGACACGAGCTATGTTGTATTATCTTTACTCTTTGGAAACATCAGTTCCCAAAGTATAAATGAAATTTTTTATGACATGCTAACTGTGTTAGCGACAGTATTGAAACCTGCGAGCTATCTTCCACCTATTGAGGAAATTCGTAATAATTTGCCACAACACTTTGAGCAATTTACTGATGTGAGAGTCATTCTTGATTGTACAGAAATCTCTGTTCAGAGAACTAAATGCCTGCGTTGTAGAGTAAGATGTTATTCTAACTATAAAGGGAATAACACTGTAAAATTCATGGTGGCCGTGACGCCTGCAGGATTGATCAGTTTTGTCAGTGAAGCTTATGGTGGAAGAGCATCTGACAAAATAATTTTTGAGCAGAGTGGTCTCATATCCTCCCTGAAGCCTAATGAGGATGCCATTATGGTGGATCGAAGTTTTCTAATTGATGAAATTTTTCCGGAAAACGGAATAAAACTGATTCGCCCACCATTCATGCGAAATAGAAAACAAATGTCTCTTCAGGAGGTTGAACAAAATATATTCATAGCTAGAGCAAGAGTCCATATCCAACGTGTGAACCAGAGAATAAAAATTTTGAGTAATGTTTTACCGTGGAACCTGGTTCCTTAAATAGAAGAAATAATGATTATATGTTGTGCGATTGTAAACCTGTCCAGCCCCATTTTTTCTGAAGATAATTTCTGAATATTTTTGTATTTTGCCTTTATTTCGAGTAGCAATATAGATGTTAAATCCTAAGCTTCTGTGTAGCGAAACAGTTGTTATTTATATATATATATATATATATATATATATAATCTGTATCCCATTTGTTACCTTTCGGTGTATGGGTTAGTTGTTATTTAAATAATGAATAAGTGGAAATAGAATAACTGTAATTTTATTTCAAAAAATATATTAATTTTTCAATTATTCATTACAAATATGGTGTAACATTTTCTCAATATATTTTTTTTTTTTGTTTTTTAGATAATGGACGATTATTCTTAAATTAGAATGAATTCACCTTCTATCACATTCCTATTATTTGGAGTTTCTTCCAAATACCGGAAATATTCAGTTAAACTGAGGAATACACTATTTTCTTTGTCCATCATATTTCTTTCTTCACAAATAACACTCAAAATATTTTTGTTTACAATATCTTACCTTCAGCCGAAAAAGCATGCTGAAGAGGGCGCTGCCTACCCTTGAATCGGGAATACCTAGTAATTTCTGAACTCTGTTTATTATGTCATGTCATTTGTGTTGCAATCTGTGCACATATTTATATATTTCTATGGTAATATTTTTCTGTTTCGGTAAGCGAACGTGTATCGATAACCTATTTCAATAGCTGTGACAATGGAGAACTACGAGCAGGTATTAATATATTTTTTAAATACTGGAACTGACTAGGATGAAAAATATTCTTTGAAGATATACCGATATTTTGATTCTACTCACCTATATATTTTGCTGCACCCAGTCCCATCGGACCTTAAGGAACTAATATAAAATTATGACAATTGCTCTTTTGACACTTACTAAACAAATATGTTCTTAATGTTTTCAGAGTTATAATGATTACGGTTATGATGAATATGGGGCCCATACTGGTGATCCCAATCTGGACAATGAATACAATAAGCAGTTATATAAGATGCCTGAATATGTCAGTAATTTTTTGGGTTATTTCAAGAATTGTGTGAAGGAAGGAATGGTTTTCGAATTACAAACTCTTTATGAATCAACATGGCCTAAACTGACAGAAGATTATTTCGAGAAAAGGCCATGGCCAGAAGAGTCTGAAGTCGCTACCTTAGTTGGTACCGATCCAGTAAGTTTTAGTACTCACCACTCATTCCTATGTTCGATGCATCTTTTATTTTATTCTTAACACAACCTTTGGCATTTTTGATATCTTCTTTAAAATGATGATTTAATTCCTCGGTTTTATTGAGAATATGCTCTTTCAACTCCATCTTCACTAACAGTAGTGTCGTTCTACAAGGTATTATAAATGTTAGAAAATCAATATGAAAGTAGTTAACCTACTTTTATTGATGAATTATTCAGATGCGATTAGTCTTACCTCCATTTATAATTGAAACACATTGATATTGGATTAGCAATATGTAAGGGATGTTTCCTTTTTACAATTACCTAAAGATAAAGCATTCAATAAATAATCTATAAAATTCTCTTACTGGAAATAATTCAAATTAGATGTAAGAGAAGCACACAATATGAATGTTCTCGAGTTATCATAATTTGCAAGAATTCCCTTAGGAGGTTTCAGGGTGAACATGTGAAATAGGTATATGACTTTGAGGCCTTCGAATCTGCTATTTGAAAATGGCAGCTATGTTGCCAGATCAAAAATTAATCAAGTATTTCAAAGAAAACAGAAATATTTCACCATTTCTCGCCATCGGTTGTGACAGTTATAATAATGGGTTTCCTATATCTTTGAATATTTATTCTGATTCTGAATAACACAGTTACTGCTTCAACAAAATTCATTCTAGAAGCCCAGATGTTTATGGAAATGACAGAACTCTTCAAATGGAAAAGTTAATAAAATACAATGCTTAAATAACATGCTGATTGATTTATGTATATCATTTTCTGAACTAAAACGTGAATATGGACTTTTTTGTAAATTAGTTGAAGTGCTTGTTAGCAAAAGTGAAAGTTTCATTTGCTTGGTTCTCTCCTTCGTTAGTTCTGTGTACTAAGCGAGTAAACTATTGAAATAAATGTTTCCTTTTCTTTTCAAGAAGTTTATTGAAAACTCACAGCTCTGAATTGAATGGTATTAATGTATCATTACTCAGTCCTCTGCGTCCACTGCTGGACATAAGCCTCCCCTAATAATAACAAATAAATAATTGAACCCTTTTTTCATTCTGGCAATGTAGCTGACAATTTGATGTAGAAAATTGGACGTCATTATTGAGGGCCTCAAGGGCATAAACCTATTCTTCATGTTTACCACCATTTTGGATATTTGCAAAGGACATTCTCACATGTATTGAAAAATTAGTTAGACCAGTGAAATTTGAGATTTATTTTTATTTGATATAATGTTCATTTCTCAAAAAGTATACAACATAAAATAGTGGAATTGGCAGTCTAGAATGATATGATGTTAATAAATACATAAAACCATTTTACTGTAAGGGATGTAACATTTTCAGAGTTCATTAGTATTTTTGTTATTGATGAATTGACGTAACAATTATTTGTTTATGGTTGGATTCATTTATTCAAGCATTGGCGATCATTAATTCTTCGTAACTGCTTATTCACTGAATTATTTCAAATCTAAATTGTTTCAATTTATATCTCCATTAAAGAAATGAAATAGAAGAAATAGAACTCTACTATTTTGTCACTATGGTTTATTTGATGATTAACCTTTCTTATTTTGCATCAAACTATTTCAATGTATATATAATAGGTACCTATTTGTATACACTGCTTCAATCAATAGCTTTTTTATTTTTTAACTCATTGTCATGAAATTTTAAATAAACGAAAACTAATATATTATGTAGTTATGGTCATCAATTTTTTTACTGGATTTTCTTTCAGCTCTTGTTCTAGGGGGTGGGGCATTATCATTTTCCATAAACATTTGTATTTTCCGCATTTTTGGCAAAAAATTGTGCCCAATAATCATATTCTACTTTTGATCAAGAATTCATTAGCAAATTTGATTTGCTTCTCGCATTTTTTATTTCTTTCTATGTCCTCTTGGTGCCAAATTCAGCCCTTGAAATATTTTTGCAAAAATATTGTGATGATTGACTTGGTCGTTACTTGGTGGAAATCCATTCAATTTATATTAAATATTGTGAAAATCTATTCGATTTATATTAAATATGGGTTATTCTGATTTTCACTATTTTATGTACTGGATTCGATCTCTATTTGAGTTAATTCATTATCAAATAAGATAATACAAAGTAGTTTCCATAAATATTTTAATTGTTTCGCAAACATTGTGAATTCTTCAGGTTCCATTTTAACATTTCAGTGGAAAACCTAACCTAACCTAACCTGAAGAAGTCCGGAATTTTCAAGTTACTTTGTTTTATTTTATTCCACTATTTTATTATGTAAACAATAATTATTTCTTTCACTACACAGTAGCTCCTTCAGATGTCTTACATTTCGAATATGGGAATGTGTATTTATATTTCATTTATAATTTTGAAGTAGAAACCTCTTTAACTATATAACTATTATAGATTAATGTATTAATTTATACTGATATCAACTAATTTGTTCTTTTTTTTGTAGGTCTTCATGATATTGTACAAAGAATTGTATTTTCGCCACATTTATGCTAGAATACAGGGTGGACCGACACTTGAACAGAGGTTCAATTCTTTTTATAATTACTGCGATCTTTTCAATTATATCTTGAGCGCTGAAGAGCCTGTTCCTTTGGAGTTACCCGATTTATGGTTATGGGAATTGATTGACGAATTTGTTTATCAGTTTCAATCCTTCGCTCAATATAGAGCACGTTTACAAAAGAAAACTCCTCAAGAATTAGAAACTCTCAATTCCAACAACAAAGTTTGGAATGTGCTATGCGTTTTGAATGTTTTGCATTCACTTGTTGATAAGAGTAATATTAAAGAGCAATTAGAGGTGTATGCCAGTGGAGGTGATCCAGATTCGGTTTCTGGTGAATTTGGAAGTCATTCTTTGTACAAAATGTTGGGTTATTTCTCTTTAGTGGGCTTATTGCGTCTTCATTCTTTGTTAGGAGATTACTACCAAGCTATTAAGGTATTGGAAAACATTGAGGTCCATAAAAAATCTCAATATGCTCATATTCCTGCTTGTCAAATTTCCACATCTTATTATGTTGGATTTGCTTATATGATGATGAGAAGATATTCTGATGCCATTAGAACTTTTTCATCAATTTTGCTTTACATTCAAAGAACAAAGCAACTTTTTGCATCAAAAAGCTACCAGCATGAGCAAATTAATAAACAAACAGATCAAATGTATCATCTATTAGCCATTTGCTTGGTACTTCATCCCCAATGCATTGATGAATCGATTCAACAAACCCTCAGGGAGAAAAGTTATCATGAAAAAATGTACAAAATGCAATATGGTGATTTACAAGAATTTGAGAATTGCTTTGTACTTGCATGTCCAAAATTCTTATCACCTTGTCCTCCTTCAGTAGATTTTCCACCAGATGATTATTCTAAAGAAGCTATAAGACATCAAACAGCAATGTTTATGGAAGAAGTACAGCAACAAAAAATGTTACCCACTATAAGGAGTTACTTGAAACTGTACACCACTCTACCCTTGAGTAAATTAGCCAATTTCATAGCTCAAAATAATAGGAATAATGATGGAAAATGGGACTTGAAGAAGGAAATGCAATCGCTCATTATTCATTTGCTATGTTTCAAGCATAAAATGAAGAATGTGGTTTGGTCCAAAGGTGCTTCAGGACTGGAAGGCAAATTTCAATCAGGATCTGAGGTAAATTTAATAATTTATTCATTCAATAAGTTGAGAGTAACTTAGATGTCGTTTTGTATTCTAATTACTGATTTGTTTGATTTTTTGGTAGTCATATCGGTTCATTTTTGATGTTGATGACTCCATGGTCAAATTTAATTCTGTCCGTCAGTAAACACGATAACTCTCCATCAGAGATACCTAAAATCTTGTGAATTTCATCTTAGTTTTGGATCTTGAATGTCACCAACAGCTTTTAAGATCGTTTCGTTTATTGGCAAATTCCGACTAGGAGTTTTGTAAATATGTTTGAAATTTTTTTTCCTGAAAATTTAGAAAGTTAGTGCTTTTCTCGATTTTTATTATCTGTAGATTTTATTTCTGAAGACATAATTGCAAATAGGAATATATAATTCAGAAGACATGACATTCAATGTCAATAAGTAATAATTATGAATGCAATATCTGTTTAAATTCTACAGAAACTAACAAAACCTACTAACAAAATGTCTATATTTTTGGTGGAGTTTACTTATTTAAATAAAAATATTGAAATAAAAAATATCCATATTTGATGAATAAGTTAGTAGATTTATTATTTATTTATTTATTTTTCAGTTGGACTTCTATATTGATAATGATATGATACATATTGCTGATACAAAGGTGGCGCATCGGTACGGTGATTTCTTCATCAGAAAGATTTTGAAATTTGAAGAACTCAATAGGAAATTGCATCACATCAAAATATAATAATTATCTCCTGAAAAATACTGTATCAGTAATCATTCAATCATTGAAATATTTACCCAATAAATAATTTTCATATTCATTATTTCTTTTATTACTCTGAAGAACTATACATAGAAAGGTTGGTCCAGAATTTAGTTCGATAAATTATCCATTGGATAGAACAACTTTTTTCATGAAAAAAAATTATATAAACATATATCCTAACATGCTTCATTTTCGAGGTACAGGTTGTTAAAGTTTGAAAAAAAAAAACAGTTATTTACTGATAACTCTAGTATTATTACATCCACTGTTTTATTTTTCAGGTATTGAAGTCTAGATAATATAGTATTTTGAATTGATACTATATATTTTTTTTTGAGAAAATTATTCCATTTCTGAAACCAACAGTTTTAATAAGAAAATAATAATAATTGTAGATAATGCCTTCCATATTCTCAAATCGAGAAATAGTGAATATGTATTTCCTTCATGGTTTTGCTAATGGAAATTCAGTGAATGAGGCTAGAGAGTATAGAAGGCGATATCCAAATAGAAGGACTCTTAGTCCTGTGATTTTTGCCAATATTCATACAGAATTGATCTTGAACTTCATTTGTGCCCCTTCGACGTCCGGTGCCTATTCTTCTTCGATTTTGGGCATTATCAAACCATGCTTGACAACATCTCATAACAGTAGTTGGATTTCTGTTCATACTGTTAGCGATTTCTTGAAATTACAGTCGTTACTATACAATGTTTTAACAGAAAAAAAAATTTATTTGAACAGCTCCTTTTGGATGTTGCCGTTTATTTCTCATTTAGATTAGATTTAGATTTAATTGAGGAGATTACGTTTCACTGCGACCTAATGGTCTATTGTGCCCCCCTCAGAGCTATTCTCTCCATAACGTGATCTACAGCTCGCCTTCCAGTTCTTGAGTTCTTATGAACTCCAATATCTGGGATGGCATTTTGTCAGTTAGTATATGTTAAGTTCGGTAAAATCCGACTACGGGTTTCTAAAAATAGCTGTTCAAAATTTAATTTTTTGAGATTTTCTAAACTTTTATATTCGATGAAATCATCAGTTCGGCACTCACTGATCGTAATCCCAAATGGTACCGATCTTCCGATAGATACGCAGCCCACTACGCCATTTCTCGGGTAAGCAAAAAGTAACTACAACTTATTATTTGAACTAGGATAAGATGAACATAACAATTTATCCGTAAATTAAAATTTTAAAAAATTTTCTCTTTCGGACAACCTTCATAGAGTGATACGCAAATTTGCAGAAGACTTGAAAACTTTTTGGGAATTCAATAAAAAAGTCGCACATACTTGTGGGACGTATTTCGAACTAAGAATTTCGAGGATATTATGAGTATGGTATAAAAATTTGGCAATCTCGTTTAATAAAACAGGTTGGTGTTGTTTTTTACCACTTTCGGATTATAATGAACCAATAGTCATATTACTTTTCTCTGAAATAGACACGGTAGTAAAAAATCGGACCCTTTTAAGGTTTATGAGTTTAATATCGCTTTCAAGATGATCACCGATGCTACCGATTTTGAGAAAAAAAATCAAACGGCTATCTGATAATCCTCAGAAGAATCCAAATAATTATAAAGATCCAGTTTGTAATTTGTTATAAATAAATTAATTATGAGTTTTATTTCTTATTTCCCAATTTTTAGCGAATAAAGATCTCGAAAAAAAAAGCATTTGCGGGCCCATATTTATAGGACTTTTCATTCTAAAAATTGTCTAATGAATCTATCATTTTCCTTTGTAAGGTAAGAACAATCAAATCGGTAATCAAAAAAATGCTATTATTTCGAGTAATTTGGTCCAAACTTCTTTATCAAACCTCTATTTCTCACATTACAGATTTGAGTAAACGTTGTCGTCAAAAAAATTTTTTCCAATCATCAAATAAGCGGAAAACAAACCATTATAAAAACATTTTTTTTATAAATTAGGTATACAGGGACACTCAATAGTGTCCGATCGGTCAATAAGTCTTGGAAATTTTGGGCTAGAAGAATGATTCAAATTTTGACGGAATCGACAGTACTCAGCGGATAAGCTTAGATTATTTTTGACTCTACAGAGAGTATATTGTATGGAAAAATGTTCGTTATTCGTCTTGACGAGAATAATGAAATTTTATATTTTGGAAATCTTGGGGGGGGACTTAATTACCCCCAGTACCCACCATATCTAGCGTAAAGCAGAGTAGTTACCTACATAGGTACATATTATTCATGTGAGTATTTATCATATGGCTGTACAAGTAGGTATTATGCATTTCAATAAATTTTACATTCAAATTTTGCAATCATTTTATTTTCTCAAGCTTTTTGAGATTTTTCTACTTTCCCGGGTAAGACGCTTTTCAGCTTAAGATGCTCTTCTGTACCGGTCCCTTGAAGAATGTCTGAAAGAAGTTTTAGGGGTTAACATTTTTTCCTCTTGATGATAACTTCTAGAGTTAGAAAAAAAATGTATATCCAGTGGAATGAAAATAGTAAAATTTAATTTATTATTCGTTAAAAATTTAAATTTATTTACAGATGAAATATCTGACATCAAATTGATTTGATTTAGCGTCCCAAATTAGATATTCTTTGAGAGTACCTATTTGATGGTGTTGTGATTTTTTGATCATTAGTTTTTTGAGAAATGAGTAACAGCATTCAGCTCTTCTTGTTCAAAGTGCAATCAGTACATAATTACATTTAAGCTATTTTAAAAAAATTGCGTAACTGAATTCTTCAGAAAAAGGCCCGGCGTATTTTTTATTCATGATTTCAAGTTCACTACCGATTTGTAGATATTTGTATATTTTAAAATAGTCTGAACATAAATTGTTGTTTATAGATTGAAAAAAGAAACAGCTGAACGAGGTTCTCATAAATGAATAGCGACTTTCTACATCCAATTGGGACACCCTCTATGTGATGGTTCTTATTTTCAAATTAGTTTATTTGGGGCTGTCTCCTGTAGAAATGGATTCACATTTACAAGATTCAATATCAATTTCTTTACAAGAGGACACCAAGAAAGTCTTGCACTTTGTTTGAATCAATTTGAATTCTTTATCTCCATAAGGTGATTTTTCTTCGACTAGTAGGCTTTTCATTGTACAGTCTTGAACATCACGTGTGTCATATGAGGATGATATTGTTCGCTTTCTCTTCCTTTTACTGATTTTCAAAAAGTCGTTCTTTCTGTGTTCTAATTTTTCAGAAGAAGTTGATATTTGTAGAATATTTCTATTTTGAATGTTGAGGATATTCGATTTTTTTGCTGAAGTTGTAATATGCTCGAAATGAAGGTCTCTCACACTTCCTATTTTATTGGTACTATGGGACCAAGTGGCAGTACTCATCATTGATTTCATTTTTCCTTTTGGTATGTAGCTGAAATAATGGGAAATATCTTCTGCGTCATACGACTTTTTGACTTCTGCAAAATCCGCAAGTTTGTCACGTATTTTTTGACCTTCTTCTTTGTGTAATGTGTTCATTTGTCTTGCGTTTTTTATATCATATTTCCAGAATTGCCTTCTCTGTTTGTTCAGCACAGCAATAGGTGCGACCTCTTTGATCTGGAAATAATTTCATATTCATTAAATATTGAAATGATATTAATATATACATGGTGTAACATGAATGGTTGGCCATAGCCTAGTGATGAATGCAGGTTATCGAAGCCTTTCAGAAAAGTAGCTTGTTGTGTATTCTAAGACTGTTGGAATCGAAGATGCAGGGTGATTCACGAAAATTGGCATAAATTTCTGATATGCATAACTTGGAAATCAGCTGTCCGATTTTGTTCGAATTTTGTAAGTTTGTTCACTTCATACAACCCTCTAAAACGGCATCAGTATTCTGGAATGCGCAAGGTATAATATTCATTGATTATCTCTAAAAGGGCCAGACCATCAACAGCGATTATTATACCTAATGCATTATTGGATTGTTTAAAGGATGAAATCGTTAAAAAACGGACCCATTTGAAGAAAGAAAAGGTGCTGTTTCATCAGGACAATGCGCCGTGTCACAAATTAATGAAAACAATTGCAAAATTGCATGAATTTGGTTTCGAATTGCTTCTGCATCACCGTATTCACCAGATCTGGTCCCCAGTGATTTTTTCCTGTTCTCAGACCTCGAAAGAATGCTCGCTGGAAAAAAATTTAGCACCAATGAAGGAGTAATCGCCGAAACTGAGACCTATTTTGAAGCGAAAGACAAGTTGTACTAAAAAATGTTATCGAAAAGTTGGAAGATCGCTATAATTGCTGTATCGCCCTCGAAGGCAACTATGTTGAATAATAAAATCGAATTTTGCTAAAAAAATGTGTTTTACTATGGTAGACTGGGGACTTTTCAATTGGCCTGTTAGATAGTTGTTCAACTATGAACCATGTGAATTTACAAAGTAGAATAATATACTTTTTATAACTCACCTTGAAAATGCAGATTGCTGATGAATATATACAAATAATATTTACTATAGTAAGGCATATACTAATGAATCCTAGAGATAGAAGTTCAATGAAATCATTCTCTGAATATTGCCTTTTGAAATCTAAAGAATGATAAGTTGTACTATTGCTTTTCAAATAATATACAGATGCCATTGACCACAGCAGTCCCTGAAAGAATTAATCGTAGAGATAGGTATTTTAAAGCAATATCGTCAGAATTTCATAACAAAATTAAAGTTAAAAATCTTAAAAACGTTTAGGAGAGAGGAGTAGTTAAACTTTGGCAAATCACGAGAATGCCACGTGGTACAAACCCCTCTTGATGAGAGCGGGAATAATTCTCATAAAATTGGGCTTCGGATATTGAGTCGGTTTATAACAAATTTATTATTATTTATTATTCGAAATATTTTCTCTTGTAGAAAAGATTATTATCAAGAAAGAATTGTTTTAACGAAATGACTATTCTTATTACTGGGTCTAAATTTGGAAGAGATTTGAAAATGTTTAATTATTCTGGTTATAAAAGGAGCAATGAACCGTCTCAATAAAGGTGATAAGGTCTCTCACTTTCATTTTGGTTATCTCTGAGACAGCAAATATCAAAATGATTGTTTCCATAATTTTTTGTTTTAAGTATACAATTGAATTCTTGAAAACAAAAAATCATTTATATAATCAATGATCTCATCAAACTTGTATTTTTTTTTTAATATACTTTGAACTCACAGCATTAACTGCAGGTGGCATCAGGGATGTTGAAATGGCCACTCCTACAAGGGATGCCACATTATCACTCAGAATACCGAGTGCGACAGCTGCTCCTGAGAGCAGAGCTATTACAAATCCTATCCATAGTGATCTCAATTCTCCTCTGAAATTGATTGAAATGTAAATTTTATGAAAGGGGTAGAAAATTCGAAGATATTATGTTCATGATGAATATTTTTCTTCGTTTCATGCGAAGAAATGTGCGATGAGATATGTAAAACAATTGGAAATATTTTATTTTTATAATTTTATACTAGACGAAGAGTTATAATTAGTCTAGAAAAAAAGAGGTAGTATGGCTAGACGTTTTCACCCAATTTCGAAGGTGGGCCCTCTCTCGAGGGATTGTGATGTTTCATCTCGGGATCACTGATGAAATCATCAGTTTGATACTCTGTGATCACTACTAAGTGCATCTTTCATCCTCATAGCGGAGCTTGGTGCAAGCGGTTTCGATCTTCCGAGAGATGCGCAGCCCACAACGCCACCCCTCGGACAAGCAAAGAATCACTACACACTTCCTGTTTTTGTATAAAAAAGGAAAGTTTTGAAACTTTTGCCAATTCTATCTATACAAATACAGGGTGTTTCATGATGAACATGCATAGTCGTGTAGATGTCACTGGGAGAATCATGTGAAGGCCCCTGAAAAAAATTTCGAAAATGGCGGAAAACCTGCAATGTTTGAGATTTTTCGCTCGGTTTCCAAAACGATTCTCTGAATGAACTCAATTTTCTGAGAATTTCTGTGAAAAAAATTGTTGTATTTTTTTTATACCTAACGTGAATATTATTGTAATTTTATTTTATTATTACACAAAAGAAAGAACAGATGACTAATCCTGTTCGTTGTGTGTGCTGATTACGGCCATCCAAATTTCGTCTTCGGTTCTCTCAACATAATAAAAAAAATTTGGTTTGGCCAAAATTTTGGAATTGGTAAAATGTCCGGTTTGCCGGTCCTGGAAACGGCCCTGGTAATAGTAATTTCTTGAATAAATTCTCTTACCTTGAAGTTATTTCATAAGTCGGCCACTCTTGATTCCCATATTTATCTGTTATGATGCACGTTATTGTTCCATAGCAGAATCCTACTAAAGTAGCTACTCCTAAACCAAGTAGTGCATTTTTAACCCCAATGCTTTTGAGGTTTGTATTTCTTATTACATATCCAAAAGTTGCCGCCATTACTGGTCCCTGAAAATATTACGATGAATCCATAGCAAAATATCGGAAACCCTCTGCGGAACAAACCATCATGGGCGACATAACCATACTAGAAAGCAAACAGACGGTGCTATTCTCCACTAAACCCAGTGCGCACATTGTTCTGAAAATAAAATAATTGAAGAATATTTCTTTGATGCGCTTTTATAGAATACAAAATGAAAAAATTCAATCAAAGAAAAACGAGGATAGTAGAACTTACGTGGATATCAATAATAAGCAAACAAAATCAAATGTTAAAACCGCTTTATTTTGAACAGTTTCTACGATCTGATCTACCGTCAATCTGCTGTTTCTTGATGAAATGAAACTGTTCCAAGTATTTAAACCATTATTGAAATCACTGCAAAAAAAAAATTGTTTGACTTTCGCGCAATAATGAATTAGAGAAAAAAATTTACACTTTACGAATAATATGATTTTAGGTATATTGTGAATACTACGACCCTCCCCAGATGGTTCAAATATAATACGGAGTAATATAAACTAGTCCATAGTCAAATTAAAGATAATTCACATAATCGTACAGTTTGTACTGCGGGTTAATCTACAAGTAAAATGTACATAACATCTCAACATAAAATATGTATCCACACATAAAGTTTTGAGTTAACGGAGATTCTTAAATTCTATATTTATGTGAATATCAACATGATTATTTATCATGATGGCCACAAATACATTTATTATTATTATTCATCATATTTTTGACATTACATATTTATAAAAAGTAGAAAATCTAAAATGACTTGGAAAAAATGAAAAAAATTGAATCATTCTAAATAAAAAAAATATCACAAAATCCAAAACATTAATATCTTGAAATAGAATTGAATATACAAAAATAATGTTAAGATTTTAACATGATATGCTAAAAATGAAAAAAAGAAGAATCGTTGGTATTGGAAGGGGAGTGTGTGGTGAATCTTTGCTAGCACGAAAGATAGCGGCGCATGCTGAACAATTCTCGACATAATGGCATCGCTTGGCACATTAACCCAACCGTTCTATGGAAAAGTCACCACCCTCAGAATGGAAGTGGAGGGTGTAAATGGGTGGTACAACACGGAAACGACTCTCTAAAGTAGAAGTAAGTGTACTGAAAAATACTTGGGCCCAGTGGCGTAACTAGAGTTGACTCATGGGGGGGGTTATGGGTAGTGGCAAGTTTTAGCGAGTGAAAAGTGAAAAGCGGGGGGGGGGTGGTTAGATATCGTTTCCATTCGAAGATTTGTGAGAAAAACTCTTTTAAAAAAATTATTTCATCATACAGGCACAATATATATTCTACTATTGAATAAACAATGAAATACGTGTAAGAATTAAAAAAAGATTGAAAATATTCTAAAATATGAATGTATAAGTGAAAATTGCTATCACGCTCCTCTATACAATCATTCAAGAAAGTCTAAATTCAAGACGGCGAGGTGTTTTTGGCAGCTCGTCCAACACTTCAGCAGCATTGATATCTAGCTCTCTGTGAGTATTGAGCATAGCAAGCCCGTTCAACCTTTTCTGGGCAGTTGTGTTCCTTAAGTATGTTTTCAATCTTCTAAGAGATGAGAAGGACCTTTCACTGGATGATGTCGATACAGGAAGAGTGATAAGAATTTTCAGGGGGGTGTTGATAATGGGGAAAACATCCTGATGGCAGGCAGTGTAATAATTGATTGCCTTCCTTGAGCTAATTTTCAAATCTTTCACCCTCTCGTACCACATATGGAGTTGCCCAATGGCAGCGATGTCACCAATTTGAATATCTTCCTGATAGAAATTCAGGAGCTTTTTAAAACTTTCTTCCTGTGTTCTGGTGACTTCAGCATTACTGGTAGAGGTCGGTATAAGACACTCAAAACTTTTCAGTACGTCTTGATGTTTCAGAAAGCGACTATTTAATTCACTTAAAAAGTGATCTAAAAATGGCAAAAGTAGGGATATCTTAAAGTATGATTGAGGATTGTCGGTTTCAATGTTGCACCTAAGAGTTTGTCGTCCAGTTCTTCTTGGGGCTTTTATTGAGGTACTGAGTAATTCAGCCATAGTCTCTGATGCGTTAAATATGGTTGCGAATTCTTCTTCAGCATTGGTTCTGATTTTTTTCTATCGTCCCTTTTAGATTAGTCACCATGTTCATAGCATTTAAAAGATCGATATGTTCATGCTGCAAAAATCGAGCAAGGGGTAAACTTAAGGAAAATACTCTAGCCATCACTTGCAAACTGATTATAAAGGATGAACTCTGAAGTGCACATAAAAGCTGCAATGCCATCGATGCTGATTCTACATCCTTCCACTGTGAAACTTCTTCAAGAGCCTCCTGGACAGCAGGTAACATTTCTTGAACTAGTAATATTGAATCATGGCGCTCAACCCACCTAGTTGGACAGAGTTGTTTTAGACGAGTAGATTACCAGTTTATCAATTGCTCTTGTAATAACCTCCATTCTTTTTGGGGTGTTAAAAAACACACATAGTTTTGTTGCAGTCCCACAGCAATTTCTGATCTCAGAAATTGAACATGATGCTCTTATAGCAAGGTTTAAGCTATGTGATACACAATGGACATATATTGTAGTTGGATACTCTTCCATTACATATGCCTGTGCTCCGTTGAATTTTCCACTCATTGCAGCGGCCCCATCATATCCTTGCCCCCTCAAATACTTTGTATCAATTCCAAACTCGCGTAATGATTCCAAAATGACTGTCGCACGGTTTTTACCAGTTAAATCAGAAACAGGTACAAACTGAAGGAAATCTTCTTTAATATCATTGTTGTATAGAGGTATCTAACGCCGATTGATGCTTGTTCTTGTGTTGAGATGTCTGTCGTTTCATCTAAAACATTTCGCGGAATTGACCATCTCAACCAATTTCTTCAACATTCTTGCTTAAATAGCTGATGAATGAGAAAATTGCTTACACTTCAAATAAGCATTTTTTCATGTAGTACAATTTGAAAATATTTTTCTTCTCACAATGATACTTCTGTAATTCCACAATAACAACTTTGAAAAAGCAAATCTTCCAAGTTATTTTTTTATTGTTCTGCCAAAAAAAATTTTTCCTTCTGATCAATGGGGGGGGTTACGTCCCCAATAACCCTCCCCTCGTTACGCCCATGCTTGGGCCACAGATTTCTGAGTATCGCTGACTACATAAACAGGTTATTAGAACAGAAACTTGGATTTTCTGGATGAAGTGCTATGTATGTTTTACTACCGATTTGCTAGATTATTTTATTTGTATATCATACACAAAGATGAATGCTTCTTCGAAAATCTTGAATAAAAATATTTCTGCAATTGTAATTATGATGGAAATGGATATCGACAACTACTAGAAGGAATTGAAGTTATTCCTTACCCTGTTTTCTTCAATACTGAATCTTTATCGACATCTTTATGTCCAAAATAATGTATACAACATGGTAACACGCTAACTGCCGAGTTGTAAGCTATTCCAATGTCATTCTCATGTAATTTATGTAAAATTGATTCGCACTCTATCTGGGAATCCAATGGAAACATAACTTGGACATAATCTCCCTCACCGGACCAAACTGCATTTGTTATGTTGGAAGAAGCAAGGATTTCCTCTATTATCTATTGACATAAGAATAATTATTTATATTTGATTAATTAGACAATTATAAATTGTGATTCAAATGAAAACGCAATGAATAAGCCAATCTTGAATTTCATATTAAATTCAATTTTACGCTCCCTGATCTTAAAAACCCAGATATCCGAGCTTTCTGCTTCTCTCGAAATTATAAGTTATTTAGAAAATCATCATATATTATATTGGTCTAACGCATTTCCAAACGTTTATCCAATCTTTTAATCAAGTGATTTAAGATTTAAGTTCATCATTGTCATCAAATGACTCTCAATGACGGAAATGTGATTGCAGCGATAATAATTCATACTAAAACGACTTTCTTTCCACCTTCGGCATTAATGGGGCATTATTGTTGAAAACTAGCAAAAGCATTGGTGGAAAGAATATTGTACTGTTCTATTACCTATAGATTCCTCTCAATTTTATGACTATTTTTTAGGTATAGAGTTCTTGAGAAATGAATATTTTTCAATTCGATTGCTTGATTTTTTGTCTTCAGGATAAATAAGTAATTATGAATGTGTGGAGTTCTCTTACATTTATTATACAAAAAAGTCAGTACTCCGAAGATTTTCAAGAAGATTAGTGGTATAGCTCTTCGAAATTTTGTTTTTCGAAACCACTGATTTGAAAAATTGAATATTTTTATTGTATTAAGTAGTGGGTACTAGGACTAATTCAAAAGTCTTTGTTGTTTTAATTTACGTTCAGCTGGCGTTTTGCCCAATATTGGGGCTTCTACAGAGGTTAACTATTGAAAAAAACACACTTCTTTAATCAAAATTATCATAACTACTAGCTTGATATTTGTAAACTAGCATTGTCTCATTCAGAAATCATCTATATTGCCTATGTTTGGTCTGTAGTATCTGTCAAAATGTACTTTTTGACAGTCACTACTGAATGAACATAGGTAATATGATTTCTGAATGAGATAATGTTAGTTCACAAATATCAAGCGAGTGGATATAATAATTTTGATTAAAGAAGTGTGTTTTTTTTAAATAGTTATTATTTCAGACCTGAAAACAGTTTACAAAATTGGCACCGAGATCTTTATTAATGGAATAAGTAAAAAAATAAAAAAATATCAAATCAATAAATTATTTTTAAAATGAAATAAATATAAATAAATAAAAAATAAATAATAATATAATATAATATTCTTGGAGTTCCAATGATGATATTATATTTCTTATACACATTGTACATTATTCAGTATGATTTCTAAATGAGACAATATTAATTTACGAAATTTACCGAGTAGATATGATAAATGATTGAAGAAGTGTGCTTTTTAAAAACATAAATAAAAAACAACAACGATTTCTAAATTGTAGTAGTCCTAGTAGGTATCCACTACTTAATATAATAATTATATTTAGGGGACACGAAACAATTTCACATTAAATATTGCATTCAATGTAACAATTTCAAGCTTAATGCCAAATTTCAAGTTGATCGCGCCACCAGAACACAAAAAAGAATATGGAAAAAATGTTACCTAATACTTTCGTGGCCACAAAACCGACAGAATTGACAATTCGATTGTAGATATAAAATAATAATTACAAAGTTTGTGAATTATTTTTGGCCGTAGAAAATTTGAAAGGAATATTGAATGAGATAAACCCGTGCGAATACATCCAATCAAAATAACAATTTCATGCCTAATGCAAAATCATGTTGATTGCTACATCAGAATTAGGGAATATTAAGCAAAATTTAAAAAAAAAATACTGAATATTTCCTTTCTTATCAGTATCACCTCCAAGGATGCAATAGGCGCATGAATGAAGGGGAACCCAAATTCTCTTTACGCGTTTCTCGATTTTATTTTGAATTATTCACAACGTACATTGAGGATGTTATTACATCATATTTCTAACTGTAATATATTGAAATATCTTGATATAATGCTATAGATATAAACAGGAGATATTAAAACGACTGAAGCGAGAAAAACCATCATTTGTTGTCATTGAAGAGTCATTGTACAATATACAGGAAAATACACCTCATTTTCTCAGAACCGAATAAAATAAATTAAAATTAAAATCAATAAAATACTCACTTTGATCATCGGTTGCCGTAAACTCAAGGATAAATTCTGAATTTCTTCATTTCCAGAAGAGTTTGCATGCACTATTTCATAAGCTTTTTTATAAGATACTATTCGAACCCTTTGTTTGGATAAGAATTCAGTCTCTTTGAGTTCTGTTGGAACACAAATCATAACAACAACCCCTGACATTTTCACAAGTGTCTTTCCATCTCTAAATGTTTTCAACTTATTCACTTATTTTCCATGAGAATCAAATTCTGAACATGTGCAAGAGAAGTTTCGTATTGGGTTTTTTTATTCATGACCGTTTAGTTTCCATGTATTGTTAATTTTGTTTATGCAGAGTATGTTGTTTCGCGTCATTTGTTAATAATAAAATAATCCTCAGTCGAGGATTGTTGAATTGGAAGAATGAAATGAAAAATTTTTTTTTTGCAAACATTGAAAATGTGAATTGAACTTTTGATATGAAAATATGCTCAATTTTTAATAAACAATAGGAAATTGTACAATTGAGTAGAAAATTATTTCCTATAATAAACTGTTTGGATAATTCTGGAATTTTTAGAACGAAAATACTCAAAAACGCTGTAAAACAAAATTAATATAACACAATTTTATTGGTGGTTTGCTCCAAAGTAATCCATAACCGTCTATCATTTTGCCGAAATTTTTGTTTTTTGCTTTTTTGATCAGAGAGTTGTAATGAATAATTGGGTTGATGAATAATCCGAGTTGATTCTATTGTAATGTAAAAATGTAAAAAATGTAAAAATAACGAAAAATAATAATAATATATATATATAATAATAAATAATAATTAGGAGAATTAATAAATAGGAGTATCTCCATAAATAATACGTAATTGATAGTTTTGAAATGAGAAAAGAATAAGTTTTCCGAAAATGAAATCAAAATAAAAGATTTACATTTGAAAAAAGTATTATCAGTCTAAAACCCATAATAACCTGAGAAATTCTGAATATTCGTCAGATTCTATATGGAAAATTTCATTCATCATAGTTCGACAATGATGGATTTTAGCGTCTGTGAATTAATTTCAAGGTGACTAGTTTCTGCATGTCTGCATGCCAATAAACTATTCATCATAGTGTTAACACAATACAGAAGTTATGATGGTTAAATAAAAATAAGGAAATTTTCAATTTTTGGTCTTAATTCATTAAATTGAATGAAAATGAAAAAAATATTGAGAAGAGGTTTCCAATTCCTTTCATTTCTCAAAAAAAAAAAAAAATAAGAATATTATGCAATTCATTTTTCCCCATCTCAAGTGGTTTTTTTTTTCACAAAATCCTATCGTTAGCTATCGAATCTGAACCACCCTGTATGACATTTTAGCAGAAAATTATTGTGGAAGACCTTTTAACACAAACTTATAAAATTCACTCCTATAATTGCTCATGATGAGATACGAGATTTTGTGAACGGAGTCATGCAACATAATAAAAATGGGCATTGGATGATGAATTACCAAAGTTTTCATTTACCTGAACCCTTGCAATAGATTTATATTTCCTCCCCTAAAACTATGTTAAACAGGACAGACATGTGCAGTCGGTGGAAAACATAGTTGCGATGAATTTTATCGAAGAGACGCCCTGCGCCGACGTTATCGGAAGACGCCGTCAGCTGGGGTCTGACGCCCCAGTCTCACGGTACACATGGCTGAAACCGGTGGACTTCATCTCCTCTCCTAGCCTAGGCTTGTATGTGATGTATTTGCTGCCTCACAGAGCCATCCTCTCCAGAAGGGCCTGTAGATACGGACTGTTTACATTCTTGGTGCTTTGGTTGTTGCCCTTCTGTCTATCTAAACCTCCTAATCATGCTGCCGACACGTACAAGCATGAGTCCGTCAACTTTGACTCGAAAAATCAAGACGTCGATGTGTTGTACAAGGCTATTTCTACTGATGCACCCAATATCCAATCTCCTGCTCAGGATGCAGAAGGAACCTTTAGAGTTGCTGATCCACCTGTGGAAAAAACAAAAGAAGATTCTGCTCCTTACTTGGATAGATATCACGTGATAAAGGTTTCGTTCGATAGGGTGCAAACGCCGTTCATAATAGGATTGTGGATATTTTGCGCCAGTTTGGCGAAAATTGGTGAGTTTGAGTTTTTTTCAAGGTCATCGATTTTTGCTGAAGGTTTACCGCATCTAAAATATCGCTCCAATTTCACAGAAGTCTTGCTGCAATTGTTTGAAATACAACTCAAAAAAAATTTCAGAATTGAAGAAACTAATTATTTCAGATTGATTTCTAAGGAACAATAATTAAATCAGAAAAAAAATAATACACTCTTGTTTTGTTTAGAATTTGGAATCGATTAGTTGTTGCATAATATACAATTTACATGGCGATTCAACTGTTGATAAACAACTTCACCAAGGAAATACTTATAGGTTCTATCAATCTTTGCCGTTTGTAATAAATAAATAAATGAATCTTCATTCATCTTCTGCATAAATACAAAATTTTACATAGTTGACAAAAAATTACTTGCAGGTAAACAACCTGAGCAAGCTTGTATATTATGCACTCCAGGAAGAAACCGATTGAATATATCTATACATAAACAAAAAAAACCAGAGCTCCAATCATATCCACCCTTTCTGTTTTTTTTTTAAAAAGAGAGATATTTCCAAATAAAAAACAACAACAAAAGAAGCGCAACTATTCGAGAATAGATGTGAATCTGCTAGAAATTTCCAGGATAAAGAGTTTGAGAGTATTTTAATGTTTTTTATTCTGAGGATTTAGAGATTTCATGTCAGATGGCAAGAGACAAAACAATTCAGGACCGTAATAGAAAGTTTTTCTGTTAAATGTATTATTTGTGTTGTAGATGTATCTAAGAAATCTCTTGTTCTTCAATACTTTTTGTACAATATCTATGATTGACGAAAAGTTTTACTTTTCTTTTCAGTTCACAGTTCACGGTTGGACGGACATTCTTGAAGTTAATCATGAATTCGTCATGACTGACTCAAAATTCAGAAATTACAGAAATTGTGACAAAAGTTTTGATCGGGGACGAGAGCACGAAAAAGGATTAATATTTCCTTTTGAAAACTTATGATAAATACCTTAAAATCCACTACAAAAAAAAATATCCTTTTCGCTATGAATGTTTTGAATTACTGATCATTAATTCCAAATCATTTCCTATATCATCTTTTTAAGAAATGTATTATAGGTAGGCATAATGAATAAATTCGTTAATGTATATTCAGGAGAATTGATTTCAATGAAATCTGGACCAATTCCGATAACATCAGCAAAATAGTGGTAAACCAACGTGAATTTGTATTAACTCGTATACAGGCTGTTTCCAAATTCGACGTGAACCTTGGAAGACGTGTTAATATAACTGATTTTGCTGTCGTTTGAGCTATATTTATTTATATCCGAAAATCAACAGTTTCCGAGTTATTTGAGTTTTTGTGGTTTTTAAAAGATTTACTATCTTACTTCATTTTTCGTCAATTTTTTTCTACGATAACCAAGTTTGATTATAAATTTGGATTATTTTCATGAGAAAAGGATTTGATATGTATGAAAAAAGCAAAACTATGCTGTATTTCCTGTTAATTAAGAAATTGTATGGTTTGAAGGTTGGTAAATGAAGACAAATCAATTTCTAAGATCAATTTGCCTGCAATTTTCGTAATTCATTATTTATGAATGATAAAATTATTCAAATAACAGTCACTAGTTTCGTTTCAGCAGAATTTTTTTTGAAATACCTTCTGAAATTCGGCATAAAAATAGTAAATGTGTGTAATCAAAAGGGATCAAGATCCCAATATCCTATTACTTATAAAGAATTCTATTATTCTGTACAAGATTATGTCTACGTTTGTTAATGCTGAATATGCAGATATTCTTTTCGTTTTAAGTTTACTCACATAGATTCCCAAACAGGCGTATTCCTCACATGAGAGTCTTTTCATCATCCTACCACACATATGCGGAAACAGATATGTACTGTGCAAAAGACTTAAAACGCTGATGCCCCAGGATTTCAAAACGTTGTAGATGAAGGTGAAGCAATTTTACAGGCAGTAGAAGATACTCCTGCAATAAGTACACCTAAGACTGCCAGTGATATTGGAATATCTCACAAAAATGTATGGTCGGTGTTGAAGAAAAACCGTTTTCATTCCTTTCACAAGGATATATAATATGATTATGCTGGAAGACTCCAATTTTGGTGACTTATTCTGTATGCTGACAGAGAGAATGCTAGATTTTTATCGAGGATTCTATGGATTGACGAAGATAGATTTACTAGGGAAGGGGTTACTTATTTTCACAATCTACATTATTGGTCGAATGTAAATCCGGATTCCAAAGAAAATTCAGCGTTATTGTTTGGATGGGAACAATAGCTAATTTTTTGATAGGTCCTTATTATCTACCTGATAACTTAAACGGAGAAAATTATGAAGAATTTTTGAAAATGAATTTGGACAGCTTTTTGGACGAGATACCTTTGATTGACAGACGTGAAATTATTTTCCAACAGGATGGGTGTCACGCACAACATAGGCTAAACGTTCGTATGTTTTTAAACGAATTGTTTCCTAATCGGATAGGTAGGGAGGACCTATTTCGTGGCCAGCGAGAAGATCAGATCTAACACTGTTAGATTTTCATGTTTCGAGCAGTTTGAAAGATAAAGTAAATGAAAGGGAAATACATACATATGCACAACTTGTGAAGAGGAGATACGATGCAGCGAGAAGATTGAGATTGAATTTCAGGCAGAAACTAACAAATGAAGAAATTAGAAAGAGGGTACGTGCTTGTATATGGAATGGTGAAAGTCATTTTGATCATAATTTATGAATACTATTTTCAACGAAATTTTGAGTTTAATTGCAATGAAAGAAATATTTAATTCGTTAATTTTCTATCCCTTTTCAAATGAAAATCTTCTGAAATGAAACTAGTGACTGCATTCTAACGAGCACTTTTTTAGGAGATAAAGAGGGAATTTGGCAAGTTTTTTTAAATAATTTTGTCATACATGAATTGTAGAATTCGAAAGTTGTAGGCAAATTTATATTAGGAATTTATTCTTCTTTCCTTCATATATCAACTTACAAATCATATTGATTCTTATTCAACATCTAATACAGCATAGTTTTGCTTTTTTCATACATATCATATCCTTTTCTAATGAAAATGATCCAAAATGTAAATCAAACTTGGCCAATGTAAAAAAAATTACGAAAAATGAAGTTAGGTGGGAAATCTTTTAAAGAACACAAGAACTCAAATATCTCGCAAACTGTTGATTTTCGGATATCAATAAATATGGCTCAAACGATAGCAATGAGTCATACTAACACGTCCTCCAAGGTTCACATCGAATTTGGAAACATCCTGTATATAAGTTTTGATGAAATTTTTTACTTTTCGCGGCCAATACGATCGAATTGTAGTAAAAACATGCAAAATGGTCAATGAGATGTATATTCTGACTTAGAACTGATAAACAAGCCAAAATTTATATTCATTGGCCGTGAAGAATGAACAATTTCATCGAACTTCATTTGTGAAATTATTGCTTCCCATTGTACGATCTTCTATCGATTAAGTATTCGTTGATGAATTCAACAATAATGTACAATCGGTGCTTATTGTCAAGTTGTTTCAAGGATTTCTAAAACACTTCCATGTTTCTGATTAGTCGATTAATATGAAAATTTGCAAAAAGTGTGAAATTGCCGTTTTACAACTCGATCGAATCTTTGGTTTTGAAATTAACAGGAACACACGTTTTCGATAAGCCATAAAAATTTTCTAGGATTTTCTGTTCTTGAGTTAACGTGTTCACAAACGGACATAATCGAATATGAGGATATATTCGTCATCAGCGCAACGAACCTTATTGTTTGAGACCATTCCTGACTCAAAATTCGAAAATTTCAGATATTTTGACGAAATGATGGATTACGAAAACGAACGATTATAAAAATGAAGGTAACCTCCTACTTTTATTAGTTGGAATACCTGTGATTATATAACTCATGTTTTGATGGACCAATAACATCCGTGAATTTGTCATAGATACGGCGTATTGATAAGTGAATATACCCTTGACAACGTGGTATAATCGTTTGGGTGTTTCGCCTCCTGCCATATTGTGATCATTTCCATAGCAACATTTTGGGAAGTTCCCAAAAAAAGAATAAAAGTCAGGCCCAGTGAAATGTCATTGAATTCTTAAGAATGCAGCGCTTTGGTTATAGTTATAGAAACTAAATATAGTATTCGTTGAATGATCGAAACGAATATCAACTGGAATATAGCCAATATATTTCGATTATACGAATCTCTTTACTCGTGATTTTTTGTGACTCGGTGTCTTATCGAATATTGTCTATGCTCCTGTGATATTGTAACTGTCTACTCCCCTCAAAAAATTCCAACCCATCATATTAACGCAAATGATAGAAATCAATTAGCAATTAACCTTTATTTTAATATCAATGGAGATGACAGTATGAAAATATCCGGGTATCTGTACATGTGCTTTAGGTGAATATTTTTGTGACGTTTCAAACCATCAAAAATATTCTAGATTTCATTTATTCAAATTACAGTTAGTATTTGAACAATTGAAATTGAGTGAAATTTTTTTCAGGAAATAGACCTTCATTACCCCTCGTGTATTTGAGTATTTAGCAAGCACTTGGGATATAACTACTGAGTATCACAAAATATAAACTATACACACCCCTACAAACTTAAGGAAATTAATTAAATACTCAAAAAAGTTAGTAGTTCATTTTCCCTTGAAACTTTTGATTTTCGCAAATATTATTTTAATTGTAGCTTGATTCCTCGCGGACATAATTGCTAGAATGCCATCCTCATTTAATTTTTTTTGTTATATACAGGGGTGACCAAAAATGAAACATAAGCTTTTATTCAGAACACCCTGTGGGGTAATTCGTTGATAGACGAGATTGTTTACCAACACTCAGATGTTGCCTCATTTTGTCTGAAAATTTCTTGCTTTATTAATTGAGATATCTCAATTTTGAGAAAGAATGCAGCAATTCATATTGTCGAACGAGAAAATAATGTTTTGAGTCGCAAAGCTCTTGAACTTAATTTTAATTGATACACTGAACTAAAAGTGTACCTACGTCAATTCCATGAAAATGTTAATTGATGTTGTCACTTTTCAACCGATGAACAAAAATATTGTACAATGAAAAGTGGTTCATCGAATTGATGAATTTTTTTTTGTATCATTTCAATGAATTAGGGGTAAAAGACAAAAATTGAAATTTCATTGAATTGATGAAAAATTATATTGTATCAATGAAATTGAGTTGATTATTGCCATTCTTTAATGAAATGAACAAATTTTTTCAGTGTATGAAACCACTCAAAGTGCTGTTATTTTTCTCAAAATCAAGATATCTCAATAACTAAAGGGTTGAAATATTCCGAAAAAACGAGGCAACATCTAAGTGTTCGCAAACAGTCTCGTCTGTCAACAATTCACTCTACAGGCCGGTCTGAATAAAAACTTACGTTAAAATTTTTTTATTCACCTCTGTATACAACAAAAAATAAATTAAATGAGGACGGCATTCGAGCAGTTAAGTTCCCTAAGAATTGAATCAAATAATTGCTAAAACCGAAGGTTTTTAGAGAAAATGAACCACAAAGATTACCCTAATTTTGCCGATGTGTATACAGTGCGCGTCAAAATTATGGAACAAATTAATTTTCTCAGAAGAAAAATATTTGGCAACAAAATACTGCAATAGGTCAATTTTTGTTTCACTTTTACCAAATTTTTATGCATTTTTGAAGGATTTTTGTTGCACCCTGTGCCATCTCCATCAACCCTCTAAATTGTTTGAATAGGGAAAGTTTGTCATGTGGTTATTTTTTGGAAAGGTCTTTATAGGCGTGCAGAAATTTTCAAGAAAAAAATTTTTTTTTTTGAGAAATTGCACTTTGTCAAGGCTCATTTACTTTAAGACGATGGTACCTGATGAAATTTATCACCAAAGAAAATCGACCATTACAGTTTTGTTCATGCACAACTTTCAACCTCTACGAACCCTTTAATTCTAATTTTTCACATGAGGGGTTTGAAAGGGGTTGAAAGTTGTGCATGAACAAAACTGTAATGGTCGACTTTCAGTCGGTGACAAATTTCATCAGGTACCATCGTCTCAAAGTAAATGAGTCATGATAAAGTGTACATACTGAAAACATCTTTGAACTAACTGATTTTTCAAAAAAAAACAAATTTTTCTTGAAAATTTCTGCTCGCCTGTAAAGAAGATACAAAGACCTGGCCAAAAAAGTATCACATGACCCATTTTCCCTATTCAAAAAATTAACAGGGTTGATGGGGATGGCACAGGGTGCAAAAAAAATCTTTCAAAAATACATAAAGATTTGGTAAAAAAGAAACAAAAATTGACCTGTTTGAGGATTTTATTTATATATTAATTTTGACGTGCACAGTATAATTGCTGCTCTTTGAGATGAATTCACAGGTTATAAGCATTATTACAGACATAATTAGTCAACAAAAAGTGTATTTTCAGAACTTGAAAGTGTCCAGAAATGGTTTCCATAGTTTGATCTAAGATGCATAGAATACCTGGTGTGTTTACTGATTCGATTTTGTTTCAGACTTTTTGAGAGACCCACCTATTGCTTTGGTGGTCTGCTTCACCAGAGTGCTTGTAAGGTGGCGCTCTTTAAAATTTTTCGAATTCCCGCATCTGCCTGGTGCGGTTTAAAAAGGAAATACTGATTTTAGACACTGCAAACATTCACAATAAATTACAATTCAGTTCATATCGAATTTTTACTCAAATGAATGGAATATAATCATGGGCGCCCGCAGAAATTTTTCTCAGGGGGGGCAAAATGAAAATTATTGAAAAATGTAGGTAAAGGAGTCCATGATTGTCATTGAAAACCGGAAATTTGTTGTGAATCCATTTCTTTCCTTTTTTCCAATCCCTTAGGATTGAGAAAGTAATATTGAGGGTGTTGTGCTGAAAAATGAAGCAATCAAAAGCTCAGGGGGGGCCATGGCCCCCCCTGCCCCCCTCCTGCGGGCGCCCATGAATATAATGACAGACCATAGAATATAAAATATTATTGTTCTATACTCAGAGTTCACGACAAGAGCATAGAAATAGGGGGATACTGGGGGTAATTACACGGTGCTCCTAAATTGGAGATACAAATGAAAATGACAGATTTCCGGATCATTTTAAGAAAAAAAGTCCTATAACATGAGTCCCCAAACATTTTGTTTTGAGATACATGTGTTGAAGTTCAAGTTATTTTTTCGTTTAACCTTTCCTTCACAAGATATTTAATATGAATTGGCCATAGATATTCCATTTTGAAGTTTTCACTATGTGATATGCTAATTTTGAATGCAAATCTACAGGGTGATATATTTTCTGGAAGGATGCCTGCTTCCTTCCTCCAAAACTATATTTTGGTGAATGGCTGTTTAGAAAAATGTAGAAAAAAAACTCTGGTCCAGTACTACACTTTTTGGTTTGTTATAGTTTTGTCGTATCTGCTATTGATTTCGAGAAAAATCTCTAGTAATCCTCAGGAAAATCCAAATTATTATAAAGATCCAGCTAGTAAGCTCTAATGAATGCATTAGTTATAAGTTTTGGTATTTATTTACCTAATCTGTAGCGAAGATTAATAAATATTTGATAAACTGTACGACACACTAGAAATAACCTGTATATTGAAAGCAAAGCCTTTGTGGGCTCATATTCATGAAACTTTTTTTTCTCAAAATTATCCAAGTAATTTCTCATTTTCCTTCGTAACTCTTATTTGGGAACAAGGTAAGAACAACCGAATTAGTAACAACAAAAATTATTTCGAGTAATTTGGTTCAAACTTCATTATCAAACTTCTTTTTCTAACATTACAGATATGAATAAAAGTTGTCGTCAAAAATTTTTTTTTCGATTATCCCTCCCAAGAAAAAAAAAGATCTACGCCCTTGGTCCACAAGAGTCGAGAATTGAGAGAAATGTCAAATGTAAACGATGTATGCGCCATCTGAGAAGCCCGCGATCCCTCGAAATCAAGTAGGTATAAATCCGAAAAATCTCCCGTTTTGTCTGAAAGTTTTACAGGTATAAGTAGACACACCAGGTTTTCTATGCATCTTAGTTTGATCCACACGAAAGTTATACTGACAACTATCAATCATAAATTGAAAGAGAACATTTCCTGAAAGCGGTATCAACCATTCTCGGACCAACGAACCCTTATTTATTCACCACTTCTATTCACCCCCTATTGACTACATACTTTCGGATCAATACAATCCCTAACGCAATTCAAGCCACATCGATCTGTGGCATTTTGTCTTCATGAAACCAATTTTATTTATAGAACTATTCAAAAAAGGAAAAACCGCGACATTTGAAATGTTGGCACAATGTAAAGGACTTCTGATAATTCATCTGCTGTTATACAGGGTGTTTCATTTCATACCGGACAAACCTATATAGTCATGTAGATGACAACGAGAGAATCATTTTTGCCTCATGACATATACCTCGTTTTCGAAGCATAAGCGAGATACAGGGTGTGCAACGTCATTTCTGACCAATATTCTATTTTGTGTGGTCAGTTATGTAAAACCTTTGAAGTTATGATTTTTGGTCTAATCACACCTGACACCTAGTGCCAATGGTGGTCATCACTGCTAATACGATACAGAACACTATACAGGGTGTTTCCTAAACATGCGGCAAAAATTCAGGGGGTTGTTTCTTGGACTATTCTAAGAATATTTTGTCCTTTGATGATTTTTGAAAAACCTATTTGTTTCGAAGATATAGGGGAAACAAAATTTCAGATAATAACATTTTATTATGAAAAATTACATGAAAATTCAACTCAACCTACAAAAACTGTTGAAAATGACCACCTCTAGCCAGCATACAAGCATCCAATCTTCTCCTCATTGACTGCCGAACCCTTTCAAAAACACCAGGATCATTTCTTATTAAGTTACACCCAGCAATGATCCGATTTCGCAAGTCTTCCACATTTTCTACTGGAGTGGTATAAACTAATGATTTTAGATGGCCCCATAGGAAATAATCTAAGGGGTTTAGTAATTGGAATGTTGTTAAACAAATTTAAAAATAAATTGTACCTACTTAGAAAACACAGTGCGGTACGCATTTTTATTTAAACTATTATTAATTTTAAAAATATGAAAAATGTTGTTCGCCCTGTATCTTCGAAACAAAGAGGTTTTTCAAAAATCATCCAAGGACAAAACATGCTTAAAATAGTCCAAGGAACAACCCCCTGAATTTTTGCTCCATGTTTAGGAAACACCCTGTATAACTCTTTGTTCACAACGTTGCCAAATGGTTTGACTATTTAATCGCGATTTGGTTAATCGCGATCATCTTCGGACGGGTTGATGCATGGTGAAACAGAAAACACTGTTAAGCCTGCTTTAGTAACAAGCGGAGTTTAATCAATCTGGGATCAAGTGCTGTTTGGTGAAACTGGGCCTTAGTACATCATGCAGGCGCTCTTTGATACCATATCGTCGGCATACATCTCCATAGTATGGACATAAAGATATTGATTTGATGTAATTTTTTTCAAGGAATATCGTATTATTTTTCAACCATTATTTGGCAGATTTCTGCTTATGTGAACTATTTGTTATTCAGTTTGGAAAATATATTTTAGTAATGATCAACGTTTTCTAATGCCGCCGATTTTGTTACAATATATTTTATTCAGCCTGAATACAAGTTGAGAGTCTACAGGGTGTTTCTATATTGGAGGTACGAAGGAAAAAGGAGAGATTCTATGGATAATTTTAAGGAAAAAAGTCCTTTCAAAATCGACCTGCAAATTCTTTTTTTTTTTTAGATAAAGAGTGTTTATTGTATACAAGAAGTATGACTATAGTCATATTTCTTTGTGATGATTATACCAGTATATCGAATCTTTATTGATCCTCACTAGACATTGGACAAATGATCTCGAAATCGGTAGCAGAATAACCAAGAAACCAAAAAGTACCAATGGCCCAAGACAAATTTCTGGAAGAAAAAAGCGGGCCCAGGCCCAGAAAAAATATCTCCCTGTAAATTTGCATTCAAAATTTGCACATCACTTGATGATAACTTCAAATTGGAATATCTATGCCAAATTCGAGATGAATATCTTGAAAGGTGCTCTGAGAAAAAAATCAAACTTCAAGACCCTTATTTTGAGAACAAAGCGTTTTCGAGTTCAAGTTTATAGGACTTCTTTTTCATAATCTGTCATTTTCGTTTGAACCTCCAATTTAGGAGCACCCTGTACTTTCTGATCTCAAATTATGTGCTCCTGAAGTTTAATCATTATGGAATATGATTACTCAATTAGTATTCGAAGTAATATTCCATAAAAAAATAATTAGAGTACCTACTTTCAAGTCTTTCAACACAATTTCATTCATCACTTTGTTACGAAAACGAAAAAGCTCGAGAGAAAAAATCTGAAAGTACTTTCGAATCAACACACAATCAATATATCAATTTTCAGCGAAGACAATTTGGTAAGCATCATTTTACCTTTTTGGACAGCATAGTCCAGGTGCTGGTTGATTGATTCTTATCCAAGATTACTTTCAAGTGTTTACTTGGGATTCCCAGTACATTTGGAAGTGGATTTACTGTTTGACCTTTCTGGATTCACTTTCATTAGCCATTTACTGCACAATTCTTCCTGACAGCTTACGTTGTCCTGAAGGTATTTGATTGCCAATCGGAGAATTTTTGACCTGGTCATAATAGCTGTGTATGGCTACGTATATACGAACTTTTCTAGCCACATGGCTAGAAAAGTTCGATCAGACTTGTGGGGTGCTGAATATAGAAGAGGAGACAACAGACTTCGGCTTCGAGATCTATCGGGTCAGTCTTTTGGAGATTATTGCTCTGATGGAGTAACTTTGAAGTAAGGAACGGATGAGAGACATCAGAAGGGTAATGAAGTTTGAAAACGAGGCCCTCTTGTTATACGGTGTCGAAAGTCTTAAAATATTGAGAAAAATTGCACCTGTATCATTCGAAACCATTTGATGCATATTTCACGACTCTGAGAAAATTTTTGGGACGGAATCTAAACTTTTCGGAGATATTCTTGAGCCTGATGATATCGGCCAAGCAGGAGTAGATGATATTTTCGAAGACTTTCTCAATTGATGACAGGAGGCTGATAGGGCGGTATGAGAAAAGTTATTCAGTGGTTCCTTTATTGTACTCTACACACCTCTGTAGCGCAGCGTGTAGCGCCATCCCACTAATTGGTCATTTTATTATATTCAATATTGAGCTTTGTTACTTCTAACTAGGGATTCACGGCTTGGCTTGATTTTCAAGCTACTCGGCTTGACTTGATTTAAAGTCAAGCTCAAGTCAAGTAGTAGTTTTTCAATCTCAAGTCAAGTGAAGTATTTATTTATCAATTACTTTATTCATATCAAGCTACTTGATTTTTGGCACTTTTATTGTGTAGTGTCACATCAATAAAAAAATAATGAAATGAGAAGGAACCTTGCATAAAACACTTTTGTATATCAAACTTATTTTATAAAAAACCGAAAATATCAACTTTTTCGAAATAGAAACAAAATTTACATTACTATAAACCATAAAAAAATAAAAAATAATAAAAAAATGAAGTTTCTCAATATTGCGAAACCTCCAGGCTTCGCTTGATTTCATTATTTTCCATCTAGGATCTAAGACACATGAGGCATCTTATATATTTGTCGTCTCACCTATCGCGGGTTTTTGTAACTGTAAGAGCATCTCTGGAAAATTGTATTTCAACAGGAGCTGAAGAAAGATATTTCTGAAACTACCAAAATCTACCAATAGATTCCATAGAAATGTGAGAAAAGTACTAATGAAGTTACACTGGCGAATGCTTCAGTTTCTCGGCGCTTGAGGAATCCCCTTATTTAGTCTAAGCGCGCATAAGATTGCAGAGATATATGTCGTGCGACGCGTGCATATCAAGCTCAAGTAATATGAAGTAGCTTGATATCAACTCAAGCAATAAATATCTAAAATCAAGTCAAGTAAAGCTCAAGTATGTAATTTTTCACGAGCTTGATTTTCAAATCAATTAGTCAGTTAAAATGTCAAGCTATTTGGTTTAATGAATCCCTACTTCTAACTACTAATTTCAACGAACTAATAACTTCAATTTGGACAATTTCAAATTTAATCTTTTTCAGGATTTCACATGGCACCTCAGCTCAGCAAGAAGTTTCCAGAATCCTGTCTCTTGATCTTCGTAGGAGTTGTCATTGGAGTGATCCTAGTCCACGTTACGGACAGCGTTCATCTCACAGATAGTGCTCATGTTTCACCATTAACACCAGATACGTTCTTCTTTTACATGCTTCCGCCAATCATTTTAGATGCCGGATATTTCATGCCCAATAGACTTTTTTTCGACCATCTTGGGACTATATTGTTATTTGCTGTTATTGGAACTATTTTCAATACGTTGACTATAGGTGAGTATCAGTTTTCCTTATTCGATTTATAATTTACTATATCTCATCAGTTTTATTTCTTAGCAGCTACTTGACAGGTCCCAGTGATTTTCCACATTTTCATTTTAAAGTCGGAAAATCGACGTGTTAAGTTTTTGTTTGACCATGTAGTATACAGGGTGTAACATGAGTGCCTGGCCATAGCCTAGTGGTGAATTCAGGTCATCCAGACCTTCCAGAAAAGTAGCTTGTTTTGTATCTTAGGACTGTAAGTTTCGGAGATACAGGGTGATTAGAATTGGTCTAAATGATCTCCATAACTTGGGAATCAACAGTCTGATTTTGTTCAAATTTTGTGGGTTTATTTACTTCGAGCAACCTTTCAAGACAATCAATGTAATTTCAATACTTTCAGGGCAGTACTTTGATTTTTGAGTTTTTCCCTTTAGACTTCAAAATCTATATTTTTTACACGTTTTAGAAATATCGTTATTGGCATGAAAAAGTAAATAATTCAATTTTTACTTTGAACGGCACACTTTTCAAAGGAGTAGCAAATGAAAGAATTCATGTGTTATATAACTTTTTTTGAATCCAGTCCTGTTTCTATTCCTTTTGTGATGATATTTGATGTTATCTGATAATTTTTTGGATGTTATAGCTTTTTATCCAACTCTCTTTCACTGTAAACCTTCAGCACCTACTTATTGTTGTAACAGGACGTTTGTAATTTTTTCATGAAATTTTTTACCACTCTATATTGTTCATAGATAGTTTTTAGAAAACGTTAAGGTGATTATTATTCCTCAAAAACGAAACTTGATATGAAGAAAACAGAGGAGACCGAAAAGTTGTATTGTTAATTGCTCAATCTTTAAGAATTGAATACTACAGAAAAATATTCACAATAATACCCTGTATCTCGGAATCGAAGCAACGACCTTTTTTTCTTAAAACAACCAAACGAATTACTCTCTGAAGTTTCATACCGTAGTTAGGCAACTCTTATATAATTTCGTCTTTTTGTCGTATTTTTAAGGCGAGTATCTATGATGCTCAAACAATAAGATTTGATTCATTGATTAAGAATCCTTGGTCAAATTTGATTCTGTACTTCCGTAAAGACTATACTAGTCTCGAATGGAGAACCTAGAAATTTGAAATTTTCAAGGCAGCTTCAGATCCCAAATATCGGAAAAATACCCATTATTTCTGTATTGAAATGATATTATATCAGGCCTGGCTTGTGGCACTAAGGACATGTTTTTTGAGATCTTTCTTTTCGTGGAATGGAATATTGAATTGAAAAAAAAGTTGTTTAATTTTGATTGATAATAATGAAGAGTGGAATTACAATACCTACTTATCTCAGCCCATAAAAGGGATATTTAATCATGTGTCCCATACAAAAACTTTAATGACAAAAATAAATGACTATTTCAAATTTTCTCAAAAAATCAAAACCTTAACAATATACATATGTGTATATCTTTTGGACTGTTTCCGGTCTTTGGATGTTGTTTGAATATTTGATTTTTTCATGGAATTTTAAAATAAAAAACATAAAAATTACCAATTTTTTTTTATCAGCGGATACTTTTCGTCCGGTTAAAATCTGAAGTAACTCCCTGGCTACAACAACTCGTTTCTATCATTAGGCCAAAATATTCTGTTCTAGCTTTGAACTATAATATTCCTGACCTAACCCGAATTTACGCCAACGTTCCTTCAGAGTCTTCAGACATTATCGAGTTCCCGATCGATACTGCCTTATTTTTTTCCTTTTCTCAAGACTGATCTCCAATAGAGGAGTCTAGCTGAGAGAATTTACGTAAAAAAAATATTCGGTTCGAAACGATTAGATCATCTTGAATGCGCATTTGAACGAATTCGAAGACAAATTTGAAAATCATGATATCACTCAATCTATGTGGCATTACCTAATTTACTTACTGTTTCAGTTTGTAAGTTATATGTGAAATAATCGTAAGTAATTGCACAAGTGCATCAAAATTACCGATAATTTTGCATGACAGCGTGTTGTCATAAAAACTGCATGAGTTCATTTTCATTTTTGGAGGAAATGAAATTGACTGAATGCAGTTTATCAAAGAAAACATGCTGGAATGCGAAATTATCCGGTCATTTTGATGCACGAGTGTAATTCGGGGGAATATTTCCCGAATGAACTGTTAACTTGTCAAAGTGACATAGATTCCATAGAAGCCATAGATTCCTCCTCCTCCTCTTATCTTTCAACCATGTGCTTGGCTGGTCGCCATCGACACATTAAACAATCTGCAACATAAATCACAAAAAATCTCAACAATCACAAACTACTTTTATAATTTCAACTTCACAAATACTTTAGTATTATTTTCAAAAAGACTCTTTCAAATTATGGAGCTCCAAAATGGCACGTGAGGAAAAGTAGTCTTCTCACCGTGACAACCATTTTGGAACTCAGCCATAGATTCGAACTGTGTAAGATTCATAGAAACTATGCATCTATGAACAGAACAATTATTGCAGTGCTATTTCGCTTCCTACAATGCAAGTATCGCTGTAATTTTCGATAATTGCATTCCATTTACATAGAATTTTCAACAGGAGGAAAATATTCAATCAAATGATCATGCCCAATTTTAGGAGGATCGTATTATCAGAACGACTCACAAGATAAACTGACCGCCAACAATGACACCATAATAAAATACAACTCATATATGCCTCGTTAAAAATTTCGTGAATCAAAGGCAGTTTCCTTCCCAAATTTTATTCATTTATAACGAAGAATATCAATCAAACTCAATTTCATTTTAGTAACATGAGGCAAATAGTAATAATTTGATATTTTCTTCCTTTTCTGGAAATTTCAACACTCGATTTCGTATATGAAAATAATAGAAAAAGAAAAAATTTGCACTTGAAGTCTTTAATTCTGAAATTTGGTGATACGTTTTCGGCTGAACAGCCCATCTTCAGTGTCACTAAAAACAAAACAAAGAGTAAGTTGAGCAACAACTCGAGACCTCAGTATGCCAGCCACTTACTCGTCATAAATACAAAAAACAAAACAGTAGCTTGTTACTGTTACTCTGAGAATCGTGTGACCAGCTGAGTATAAACCAAAAACAAAACAGTTACATGTTTCTGTTTTGTTTTTTGTTTATACTCAGCTGGTCGCACGATTCTCAGACTGAGGACATCCTTCGCGTAGGTTATGTTTCCTTCGTGTTTTCGTTTTTGACTGAGTGGTTGTTATGACTTTTGCATCCTCCGCTGTCAACATTTTCGAGAACTTATGTTATGTCTCTTCGCTTTGATGGTGGAAACAAAGTATTTCTGACGAGTAAGTGGCTGGCATACTAAGGTCTCGAGTTGTTGCTCAACTTATTCTTTGTTTTGTTTTTAGTGGCACTGAAGATGGTTGTTTAGCCGAAAACCATTCACCAAATTTCAGAATTAAATAATTGAAGTACAAATCATTTCTTTTTTATTATCAACACTCGATACTCCAGTCACAAAGCAGTTTCTGAGTTATTTTTCGTATGAACTGTTCTTCTTGAAAAATCAGTCCTGAAAATTAAATTCCATAATTCACAAACATGCTTTATATGTATATCTCCAAATCAGTATCTCTAGTTTTAAACTTTTTTCTTGTTGCAGGTGCTTCCTTGTGGGCAGTAGGTCTAACAGGACTATTCTCCTGCGAGACACCTCTGCTAGACATGTTCCTGTTTGGATCCCTGATTTCGGCAGTGGATCCCGTGGCTGTGCTTGCCGTCTTTGAAGAAATACATGTGAACGAAATTTTGTACATTGTTGTTTTCGGAGAATCCCTCCTCAACGATGCTGTTACTGTTGTCCTTTATCATCTTTTTGAATCGTACAAGCTTATAGGAATCAAAGAAGTCGCCTATACGGACGTTGTGATTGGTTTCGCGAATTTTTTCGTGGTTGCCATTGGCGGTACTGTGATAGGGGTTTTATGGGGATTCGCTACTGGTTTCGTGACGAAATTTACGAATGAAGTGCGTGTGATTGAACCTATTTTTATATTTGTGATGGCTTACTTAGCCTACCTGAATGCCGAAATATTCCACATGTCCGGAATACTTTCGTAAGTATTACATTTTTTATTTGAGAATTATTGAGAATAACCTATATGAAATGTGAATTTTGAAAGGAGATTATCTGCAATTTTCGCCTTTGAGCTCTGGTTCAACAAATAGATCGGTTTATTATTTCGTCACATTTTCAGTAATTTTCAAATTTTGAGTCGGGCATGGGTTTCCTGATTTCAAAACTGCATATTCGATCATAAAATGTTGTGTTTATATGTTAAATGACAATTTGTTTATATGTTAAATGACAATTAGATCTTCAATCGAAATTTCATGTTGTTCGTCCAAAGAGAACCGGAGAAAATTAAAGAAGAATATTGAAAAATATAAGGTACTAAATATATTCGTGACAACAAACTCTACGGAGTTGAGATTTAGAGTATGGATAACAATAACAATATCAAGCTTTGTTCAAAATTCGAAAGTCTCAGGCAGATCATATCGTTCGAACCAATGTCAACTTTGTAAAAGAAACACCCAACATTTTTATGTCAACAGTGGCCAGCGCTGCATACTGAAGATAATATTGTGCTCGAGGTACCTACATAACTACTTTAATAATGATTTATTTCATTTGCTTGTCTCCATTTTGCTCACGAGTTTACCGAAGGTAGAGGAAGCATTGACTCGGGATGTAAATGATTTTGGTCTCCAATTTCAAAATTTCTGATTGTTGAATGCCTCTGAGACCATTCTGAACAACTTTGTTCGCGTATCTGTCTGTCAGTCATACTGTCGTCCTGTCCGCACATTCTTTTAGATTTAAATTTGATGGAGTTCGTTGCACTGCGATCTAATGATCTATTGTGCCTCCCATCAGAGCTATTCTCTCCATAACGTGATCTACAGCTCGCCTTCCAGTTCCAGAGTTCTAATGATATCCAGTATCTGGGATGGCTTCAATGAGGTTACTTCTTCACTTCTACAAGTTTTTTGTCCAAAGCAGATTTTGTGTTGGCTAGTGATGGCAAGGCATTGCGTCCCAAGTCATCCGGAATTTCCTCCTCCTTCCCACAGAATCGGACTTGTCGTTTTCTGCTAGACCCATTATCATGAGGTGGTTCCTGAGGCGACAATGTGTTGTGAGAAATCCAGAGAGGAGCTGTAGCATATTCTCACCAGGATCCAGATACTTCTTAGATTTCGCAGTGTCAAAGTTTCCAAGGAACATTTTGGAATGGTTCATCCCAGGAAGATTCCTCCAGGGTCATTTGGTTTTTCCCTTCTCCTGAAACTCTTTATTGTAGGTAAATTTAGCTGTACCACAGCAAGTTTCTGTGCCAAAGAAAGGAGTTTGTGCTTCTTTTCTGGCAAGTCTGTTGGTCCCTTCATTTTCTTCAATTCCCGAGTGACTGGGAAGCATTTTTCCGTTTCCTAAAGAGCTAACGCAACCAGATGCACTAATCCGTTAGGAAACGGATGCGCGAGACCATTCCGTTCCAGTGGTCCCTCCTGGAACCCCCAGCGTCGCCACAGGGCACAAATGAAGTTCAAGAGCGACGTCTAAAACTTATGGTCATTAGAGGCCGATTTGCGACAACTCGATCTTTGATGAGTAGTTAGGAGAACAAGGCTATTCTGTAACTGTCCGAATGGTTTACCGCCGGATAAGGTCTTTTGGACTGCAGCATTATCGACCCCATCTTGTGTTACGTCGTATTTTCTGATGAATCTCGATTCTCCTTGGGTGCACATGATGGCCGAAGAAGAGTTAAAGGACGTTGGAGAAAAAGACGTGAACCTCAGTTTGATGTTGAGTGTCATAGTGGAGCTATATTTTCTCCCTTACCTTAACCGGCTGGAAAATTCAATATTTCAGCAAGATAATGCCCGACCTAATGTTGCAGAATAATTTTAAACTTTTTCCTTGTGAATCATAGGTAGAAGGCTTGGAAATTCACAACAGCCCCCACGGACTTTGTCGGCTCTGAGACATGAAGTATAGGTAGCTTGGGACAGTATCCCTCAAGAAGAAATAGACCATCTTATTGCATCAATTGCGAGACCTGTTGGTCTCGCAATGGACAAACACATTATTAACAAATTTATCAAAAAAATTCCGAACCTTTCGTTTTTTCTCCAAATTTAAATCATTTACTCCTTGCTATACTATGTTTTACCAGAAAAAAATTAAATTTTAAACAGCTCCTTCTGGGTGTTGCAGTTTCTTTGTCAGTTAGTATAATTTTCAACACATTGTGAGGGTAAATGAAGATTCCGTAGATAATAGTGTTCTTAACTCAAACAAAAGCAGAATAGTCAGATTCAGACCAAAAATACCAACTCGAATTGATTCATCACAGAAAGACTTAATTCGTCCTACACTTCTGCAATTAAACAATGAGAAGAAGTCACAACACATGCAACAATAATAAAAAAGCGAAATTGCAGATAGAAAATGTCCAATAATAACAATTGAGGTAGTAACATGTTTTGTTAAATTTTTAAAGTATATTATTTTTTAACAAGTCTATATTTCGTTTCATATTTTCGGGTTCGGTCAGAAGAAATAGAAACCAAAGAAAAGGTATGACTTTTCTTTGGTTTTTATTTCTTTTGAAATAACCCGAAAATACGAAACGAAATATTCACTTTTTACGAAATAATAAGCTTTAAAAATTCAGTGCGTGTCTATTTGCGCTTTTAGCAACTTTTTCATCCCAGGCAGAGTCATTTCAACAAATCAGAAATTCAATCCCTGTAGGAGTAGAAGCTCAGAGAGCCCTGTAACGTTCAGTTTCGTTAAGTCCTCGTGATGTGGATTATAATGGTGAAATGCGTGGGGAATCACGTGTTAGTGGCCCAGCGTCAATTACACCCACACAGATAGATTTCTCTTAAAGTATAAGCTATCCGTTATTTGTTGGGAAGTTCATTTCGATTTGGAATTGCCTTCTCAGGTTTGAGGAAATTCTATATCACATGTTGATTCCAATTGGTACAGGGTGGACAAAAATACAATAGTTTTGTGTGTGCTCATAAAGTAATGCGTAACATTCTTTATTAGTTAAATTAACAAATATTATTGACAACACTTAGTCTAGCGGCAATTGGTTTGAATGTAATACCCTGAAGTTTGTTATATTTTTAGATTAATACAAATTAGATTAATAAAAATGAGCTGTTTCCAAACATATTTGGTACTTGTGGTCTAGCAGACAGAATATGAAAGAAATTATTTTTTATCAATTTAAAAGAAACATAGTCTAGTTTTTTGTGAAATGTCTTTATTTATTTAGTAACTTATTGATGTTCAATGACAATTTAGTACTACAATATTTTTGGTATTCGTGAATGTTTCAATTATTGCTTAGATTTAATTTATTATTTTTGTTCACCCTGTACCAATTGGAATCAACATGTGATACATTTTTGGAATCAGCTCAGCTAGAGTAATCGGAAAATTGAGACAAAATGGGGGTGTTCCATTTAAAAAAATGACGTTGATGTCATTACTCGAAAGTAATTCACCCTGTATATTAGATTATCATTATAAAATATGGTAAATTTAAATCGAAAATCGACGTGTTTCAGGATTATTTCTTAAAATGGTCTGTTTAGCTAAAAATGAATATGTTCCATACTTTACGGACACAGTGTATATTGATATCAGTACATACATGGGGGAAATGTGAGTAAACTAGGGATTTCAACATTTTATGAGCTCTAGAAAAATTCCACATAGATTTTATCTTACTATTTAGTCAATGTGTATACATACTATTGGATATTCCAACAGAAAAAATTTCTTTTGAAATTACTATAAGTAAAGTGTATCAGGTTAGAATAATAGGATTCCAAAAAGATGATGTATTCACAATAACAAAAATACAATAGTTGAAATACTATGAAATTCCATAAAAACAAAATGCTGAAAATTTCGAAAAAATATATTTACTCGTATATTCAACCTCATAACAAATCGTGACCACCATATGCATCAATAAAGAAATGCTTGGCATTTTCCCTGAATGATATCCTCCAAGTCATTGAGAATATCCTGCTCAATTTGTTGCAAAAGATCTCGGAGCCATTGAAGTATTTTCGGCAGTGGCCTGTGGGCATCGAGGGTTCTTTGTAATTAGTTCCAAGCGTGCTTGATGAGATTAAGGTCGGAGGATTTTGGAGGTAATGCTTCATATGGAATTCATTGGTTTTCTTTAGGGTCTTGTTGTAGCAGTGCATTATCACCCAGAAAAATGAAATTTTCGCCGACAGATGCGTATAATTGTGGGACTATTTCGTTAATGAACTTCGACAAAGTGTGTCTGAAACGTCATAGTTCTTGGAAGTTCCATAACTCAGCTCTGCCACTGAAACAAACCCTACCCCCAAAACATAATTGTGTCCCATTCGAAAAGGATGGACTTCTTGAACATGATCCTTTTGTGTGAGTGGACGTGTTCACACCCGTACTACGCCTATATCTGCAATCATCATTGAAAAGTATACATATATCGCCATCCATATCGAAAGTGTACTCGCTGCATTGTCCACTCTAATCTTTGATTTTGTACGCGAGAGAGAGAAACTCTTCTTAACAATAGTCTCGATATAAGAATGTTAGATTTTTAATAGTCAAATATATAGATTTCTCAATAGTCTCGATGTTACTGTGTTAGATTGACCTCATGGAGACTTCTTCTAACTGTGCTTAGGCTTTTGAAGTTCCTGTGGCATCTCGAAAACGTTGACTTGCCATTCTGTAAGTGTCGAGAGGCTGTCTTCTAACGGACAGAGTTCAAAAATGGTCTTCTACTGACATGGTGATACGTGATCTACCAATTATGGGTCTTTGACAAGCAGTTCCAGTGAAAAAGTACATCTGTACTTCTTGGCTAAAATTGGCCACTTACTTATGTTCGATCAGCCTGAATCATCCCAAATACTCTTTTGGCATCTTTTGAGGAGCAGATCATTTTGATATCAATCTAGAGCTCTTTTCAACCAAATATTTAACGGTCTGTCGGTCAATACCATGGTCAACAGGCACATAGTAGGTACACTAGACACCAGCCATCAAATGTTCAATGTTAACCTAAAACTAACCAACATCAGTACAGAATAAATATCATAGTTGTAGAATAAATAGTAGTATCTATGTATCTATTTTTACAACTCACTGAGTAAAGTGGATGGACCATAGGATAAAGACTAATGGTAAAAGATAATTAGCATAGATTGAAACTGAAGTATGGATGGGGAGAAATAATTGATAAGAATATAAAAATGAGAAAATTATGTGAAATCAGAAAATTTTGGGCGCTCCAATTGCCGATTGCACCCTTGGAGATCACCCAACTTGATATAGCTATATATTTGGTCATAAGAGTAAAATTGGTGCCTTAATGAACGACTGATCGAAAACTTCCGACTTTTTATCAGTTTCCTCCGCATTTTTAGATATTCTTTGAATTATTTATGATTCTGATGATATTATCATTAGAAACGAAATTTTGCGAGACACTTGAAATTATTATCTTATATTTATTTGCAAAATCCCACTGGGATCTGTTGTCACTGAAATATTAAGTTGTCACCTATATTCTGCTTGAATATCCAATAGTTCTGATCATGATATTTTGGCGAGCCTCGAGCCAAATTTACGTAGGTGCTCCTCCCTCAGGATTATGCGTGTTTTGTCCCGAGATCCAATTTTTTTACACTCACCAACGAATGTTGAAAATAATTATGTTATGGTATTTGAGCGAGTCGTTCTCGAGCCAAGTTTGTGTAGATGCGTCGTCTCTCAAGACATAACGGTGTTTCGTCCCGAGATCGCTGGTGGACTCTTCAGTTAGGCAATTCAGCGATCTCTGCCTTAGACACACTCTCACACTATCGTAGAGAGGTGACTCTGTTGCAACGCGGCGACCCCTATAAATCCAACGGGGTCAAGATAGAATGCGGTGCGACACCCATAACGGCACCACTCGAGCAGACAGAGTCACTACACACTTCCCTAACAGAGGAGGAGGTGCGCAGGTATACTTAGGGGTGAGAGAGCGTAAGCGAGCTGAGTAGGTGGAATTGCTAGGCTCAGCGTGCCATCAGCGCTTGTAGTTCTTCGTTGTGTGTTTCGTTGTACTATCAGAATGATAGAGGACTCAATACTAAGTTACCACAGTTTTTTAAATCAGTATGTGATTACAATTATGATATAGTTTGTGTGAGCGAGACATGGCTTGGTGAATCTATTTTTGATGGGGAAGTTGTACCGTTGGGTTATACCATAATTCGTTGTGACAGACGGTTTCATGATGTTGGTAGATCTCGCGGTGGTGGTGTTTTCGTTGCATTTTCTGATAGCATTAGCTACAGGATTCTGGATAATACGTTCCTGAGGGATTTAGTTCCTCTTAAAGATGTCGTACTTTGCAGCTGCACCAAACCTTTTCCCTTCATTATTTGTTTTGTATACATTCCACCTGATGTACCTGCTTTTCAGCTTGAAGTCTTCACGTCTGCCCTAGAACAGAGTATTTTGAATAGAACAGTTTTAATGTTGGGGGATTTTAATATTCTTAATTTTGGTGACGGTTCCTCGAGCTGTCCAAGAGCGGTGGAGCTACGCGATTTCTGCAATCTCCTTGGATTTAATCAGCATAATTCAGTGTTGAATAATAATAACAGAATCTTTGATTTAGTATTCGCCTGTGATGATGATATCGATGTCTTTGTTGACCGCTCTGATCTGCCATTCGTTCGTGAAGATCCATACCACCCTGCTCTAAATATAATGCTGAAGAAGTCCTACAAACGTCAGGCAAATTTTCCAATAGTGAATAATGTATTCTATAACTTCAAGAGCGAACATGGAAAGCTTACTTTCATCTATTGATGGTTTGAATTGGGACGAACTGAAGAGTTTTGATCATGTAGATGATGCGCTGGAATTCTTCTATGAAAAGCTCTTTCAAATGATTGAAGATCATGTTCCAAAGAAAAAATACACTCCTGTCAATAACGGTTTCCTGTGTGGTTTACTGCGTCCATAAAGCGTAACATCCGCTTAAAAAATTTTTATCGTTCAAAATGGCTCCGGACTCGAAATCAGAAATTGTCGTGGACAGTTTGTACGACTGAGAGCATTGATCAAGTCTGAGATTTCTTCGGCTTATGACGAGGCTTATGATGATTATGTCACATCCATCCTGGAAAAGATGAAGTTGGATCCGAAACTTTTCTGGAAATTCATCAACCAGAAGAAGAATTGCTCTAGAATACCAGGAGTGATGTATGTCGATGAAGAACCCCATGATGATCCTCAGGAAGTTGTTAATATTTTTGCTGAACATTTTTCCGAATTGAACGTTAAAGCTGCATATGAACCGGAAAATATTCGGTACACCTCTGCTGATCAGTATCCTCCTGTAATTGTACCTGAAATCTCTGAAGATGAAATAAAATCAATTATGTCCAATTTTCCCAACAAAACAACATCTGGAGATGACGGTATCCCGTCGTTTTTCTCAAGAAATTACAGTGCTGTTCTTGCTAAACCGTTGACGTTCATTATCAACTTCAGTCTGAAGAATTGCATTTTTCCTTCTCAATGGAAGAGAGCACGTGTAGTTCCGATTTTCAAGAAGGGGAATAATGCACATGTCCATAACTACAGGCCAATATCTATCCTGTCAAATTTTGCGAAGGTGTACGAGGAGGTGTTATACAAGGACATATATTTTAGTGTTCATTCATATTTGTCCACACAACAGCACGGATTCATTCGAGGAAGATCTACCGTAACTAACCGGAGTGCTTGGACGAGGGTGGTCAAGTTGATGTTATCTACACTGACCTATCTAGAGCGTTTGATACTGTTGACCATAATATTCTGCTGAGGAAATTAACATCACTGGGTTTCAGTCCAGCATATGTGAGGCTTCTACGATCGTATCTCAGGAGAAGAATGAATTATGTTTTTTACAATGGCTTCAAATCGTTTGAGTATGCTCTTTCATGTGGCGTTCCCCAGGAATCAAATTTGGGGCCATTGTTGTTTGTTATATACATCAATGATCTTCTCACCTCACTTAGATGTCCAGCATTGGCTTTCGCAGCTCTACTTGAGAATCCGTGATGTGGCTGATTTGCTGTTTGTCCATCGTGTTTGGAATATGTTCATGGTTGGTGCTTATGTAACAGGCTTGTGTTAAATATGGACAAATGTTTCAAGGCCACATACACTAGAAAGTCAACTACTCTATCGTATGGATATCATATTGCTGAGAGATTTCTAAGCAATGAAGATGTGACCTCGGAGTTTTATTCGACTCCTCATTCAGCTTTATCCCGCATATAGATCAGCTTTGTGCATCAGCTAGTCGAGCTTTAGGCTTTGTTTTTAGATGTAGCAGTGAGTTCGGGGATTGGTCGATATAGAAGAATCTCTATTTCGCGCTGGTCGTCAGTAAGTATGCTCACTTGGTGTGGTTCCCTATTTATGACTGTCATCTGTCGCGATTGGAGCGTATTCATAGGAGATTTTTTAAATACGTGTTTTTCAAGAGAACAAGGCGATATCCTGAGCGTGGTGCAGACCTTTCTGATGTTATGGAGGAGTTGAGGATATCTTCGTTACTTGATAGACATGAAGAACAATGTGCCAGGTTTGCCCGTGGATTGTTAGCCAACAGGATAGACTCACCATATCTTCTGTCCAAGATGTCCAGCAGCGAGGTCGACACCAGTTTTCTATTTACCCACGGCTCGGACTAATATTTCTGAACGATCTCCAGTTAACCTTATTTGTAAAAGTGCTGATAAACTAAAAGTGAATGTTTTTGGTTGAGTTTCGGGAAGTGAATTTTCGAGTGGGTAATGCATCATGTTGATGTGTTGAATTATTTGTGTATATATGTATTCTGCACTGTATATTGTGTATTCTGCACTGTATATTGTATATTATTTTTACCCTGTAATTGGGATATTCCTGTTGGGTAATAAAGAAATGTTATTATTATTATTATTATTGTGTTCGATGAACACGCCAGAAGCCGTGATGTTGAGTGAGCAGTGACTCGACTTTCTGCCCCACTTTGGGGTCACCACTTCAGCTAGACGTTCTCGATCCAAATTTACGTGCACCCTCTCCATCAGGATTATGCGTGTTTCGTCCCGAGATCGTTGGTGGACTCTTCAGCAATCCAACGATCTTGGCCTAAAACACACTCTCACACTATCGTAGAGAGGTGACTCTGTTGCAACGCGGCGACCCCTATGAATTCAACGGGACGACACCCATAACGCCACCTCTCGAGTAACAAAGTCACGACAATATCAACATGAAATTTTACACGAAGCTTGATATGCTCATTCTATAGAAGCAATATGTAAACTCCATCAGATTTGTCTTGACGGAAATATTTGGCATTTCTTTTCCAATATTTTCTTGAATTTTCTATGGTTCTTATGATGCTGATCATTTTGAAATTCAACTCAATCTCAAGAATAAATCTTCGAAAGACTATATTTAAGGAACTGCTAGTCGGCTTTTTCCCATTGACGAATGTTTAAGATCCGAATCTATCTGGAAGTAAAAGATTACAACAGTGGATTTTACCGAAAAAGTGCCTGTAGTATGTTTTTATTTTATGTTGATAGCACCAATAATCAAGAAGTTATGAGAACTTTTCATTTCATGCTATTTTATAATTTTCCCCTAAAGTTCGGAAACAGTTGAATTTAGGAGGTTTTGGTTTTTACCGAATGAATTCTCTCAAAAATTGATCCCGAGAATGTGCAATTCATTTTTTTCTAGTTCAAAGGAATTCGGAGTACCCTCCACTAGACAACAAATTTGGGACACCGATACACTTTATTTAAAATAATCCTCGGCAGTCGTTGAGAGTTTCCATTTCCATTTCATGCCTCTTTGAAGCGATTAAATCCCAGCAATGATTGCATATTGTTGCATCAATATGCGAAATTTTGTCAAACTGATATATTCCCTTCAACCTTTCCCATTTGAATATTTAAAAAAGTTGCAACATTTGACATTTTTCAGACGAATGCAACAAATTTTCTGTAAAGTGGCATAGGAGTTTCGTTACTACAAATCTTCTTGGTTAGTTTCTCTCAAACCTCAATATGCATTTTTGAGCACAAAATTAGCATTAGTTTTCCATAAACGTCTAACAGGCCATCACGGAGAATCACCCTGTATGTAACAGTCACGACATCCGACTAAATGTCATGCACGCCATCATTATGAAGACACGTTCAGCATAACCGAATGTACATCTTGCCTGTTGCATCTGAATATGCGTCCCGCACATCATCATCAATCTTCATCTCAAATATTCTTGGAAAATAATTAGACTTTTATTTCAATGATCAACAAATCGAAAAAAAAAAACGATTTTATTGGCAATGATATTGTAAACGTTATTTATTGAAAAAGTCTTTAATTCATGATAATGTTGATTGCAACATCATCATGAAAAATTTTATCTGTATTTCTCAAAAAAAGCCTATATTTTGTTAGTATTCTTTCGGCTACATAACTACATAAACAAGTTTATTTTGGAACTGTAAGAGAAAAACTGATGAATTCATCAGAAGAAGATAGATTACGTGTTTACTAGAATGAGTATTAGAATCCAAATTAGTAATGACACTGGGATCCATCCTTTTCATCTCCAATTTACTAAATTTCACCAACAACGTGAAATAAGCTTGTGTCTAAAGCTTAGTTCAGTATCTATACTAATTTTGAAAGTGGAAAGTTATCAGTTATATCAGTAGAATTGAAATAATGAGCGTATAACCTCTCAAGCAAGTCCCGCCATATGATACTCTTCACCACTGTCAAGTAAATATTCACGATGTTCTAATAAAGTGGAAGGTACCACAAAGGATCCCTCAGTGCTGTCAAGTTAGAAATCAAATATTGATTTGAATCTTTCGAACTCTCAAGCTATTTGAAATATTCGGAAATTTGGTTCTCAACAATTACCAATATTATATAACTAAAGGAATTTTAGATCTTAGAGTTAAGTATGTATATAATTTTATGTGTTTCTGAATGAAGTTTTTATCAATCTATTTAATTAGAATCAAATTAAAATCGCATTGAATTATATTAAAATCCAATCAATATCAAGTTAATATCGAATTGAAATCCAATTGTAAATAAAATCGAAATCAGAATATAAATAAATTCGAATTGAATTAAATCGCATTGAAATCAAATTGAAATCACATTTGAATCGTAATTACAACGACATTAAAATTCAATCAGAATTGAATTGAATCAATAGAAAATCAAATTGAAATCTAATTAAAATGAAATTAAAATCAAATTGAAACCAAAACAAAATTAAATTAAAATCACATCAAAATCAAATTGAAATGGAATTTGAACCAAATCAACATCGAATCAAAATAAAATGAATATCCAATCGACAATCGAATTTAAATGTAATCAATATCAAATTGAAATCAAATTCGAATCCAATTGAAATGAAAAATGAATGAAAATAGAATTGAAATCGAAATGAAATCACATTATGAATATATTGCATTCAAATTGAAATCACATTAAAACCAAATTAACATCAAAATAAAATTGAATTGACAGCCAAATGAAATCAAATTAGAATCAAATAAAAATCGATATAAAATCCAATAAATATCGAATCAAAATCAAAGTGAAATCCAATTAAAAATAAATCAAATTGATATGAAATTAAAATCGAAGTGAAATCTATCTATGATCCATGACATTTTGCATCTGAGGTTTATTATGCATATCATAATGGTAAACTAATGAAAATTTATAGATTTCCTCACATATAAATCTATCAATATTGAATATATAGAAGAAATAAAACAGTTTCACTTATGGAACATTTCTTTCAATTTTAAATGAAACTTATTTTAATTATTGTTGTTTTTCTTTCAGAATAACATTCTGTGGAATCACCATGAAAAATTACGTCGAGGCGAACATATCCCATAAATCCCATACAACAATAAAGTATACAATGAAAATGTTAAGTAGTTCATCGGAAACGATTATTTTCATGCTGTTAGGAGTAGCAACTGTTAGTAATACGCATGAGTGGAATACCTGGTTTATTTTGCTCACAATCATATTCTGCTCAGTTTATAGGGTTGTAGGTGAGTTTTTTTTACATGATTTTAGACATTTTTTATTTATTTTATTTCCCAGGAGTAATAGGATTGAATCCGAGAAAAAATCACTGTGAAAGTCTGGTGAAAGCTAATTGAATTGTATTACGGTAGAATATTTAATTGTTTATGTTTTTTGAGCTATTTTATAAAGAATGTGAAATTATAATGAAAAAGTTATTGATAATTGAAAAAACATAACAAATTTCACACTACGGTATTTATTATTTCCTCTTTCATCTAGAAATTTCTCGACTTGTGAAGAAAAAATATGAAATATCAACGAAAAAAAATTTTTAAAGAAAAGATTTTCAACACTCTACAAGAACTACGACTTTTCGATCAAATTTATTGAATCTTTCTGGAAATATAAAAGGGGATTCTGGAAGAGTCCGTTAGATTTTAGAAGAAGTATACACTAGTCAATTTAGTTTCGAAACGATATTTGGGGTTCTTAATTGAGACTCTACAGTGAAACACAATATGAATGAGAATTCAACAATTCTAATACTTTCAAATTACAGGGTTGTAATTGTGTTAATTTCAGATTCATTGTGCAGTTTGAAGAAACACTCAACATTTTGCGTATTCAAAACTTCTCTATCCGTTTCTGATTCTCTGCCATAATGAGTCATTTTTCAGGTGTTTTAAATTTTTTTGGCATATTTCCGGTTTTCTGCAAATTTGTTCACGAATAATATCGAAATTTCACCCTAAAATACTGACAATATAACTTTAATCCGCAAATGCTTTTTATTCCGAGGTAAGAGGTGTTGCAGTTTTTATATTGCTCTCAATTTTTTATAAGGAATAAAAGGTACGCCACCTGAAATTTTAAAATGAAAACCATTTTGAATTCTTTATTTAATTTGTGACAGAAAACGATTATGCCTTTTTTTTATAGGGCGCTGTTTTCATACGAAAAAAATAAAACATCTTAACGCGTGTAACTTCTTTGATAAATTATCATATAGTTATTGATAAAGCAAAGGTCTTTTAGTTTTGCATAAAAACTTTGCCCCATAGAATAAAATACATGAGAAATTTTTTTGTCCCAAATTGAACGAGCAATTCAAAAATGATTTTTATGTTGAAATATTTCAGTGGCACACAATTTTTTTCTTGGACTACGAAGCATTTGCGAAATAAAGTTATGTGGCAATTTTTACATGTAGAATCACCCCCTGAAGTTTGTCGTACATATTTACTTACAACCTGTTTAGTAGAATATTTTTCTCTTTGCTATACCTAAAAATCAATTCAACCGTTGAGAAATGATATAAAAACTGATAATTCAAAGAGAAATTTTTTTTTTACAGTGTATTCATTTAAAATTTTTAGGGGTGATTATTTTCACTGCGATAGCAAACCGCTTCCGCCTGCATCAACTAGACATGGTTGAGAAATTTGTATTATCTTATGGTGGCCTAAGAGGAGCGGTGGCTTTCGCTTTGGCACTGCTCATCAAAGAGGATGCAGTTCCACACAAGTCCATGTACATAACGACTACCATAGCGGTTGTATACTTCACCGTTTTCTTCCAGGGTATGACAATTAAGCCTTTAGTTAAAATACTGAATGTGAAAACTGCCGAAAAACGGAAACCAACTATGAACGAGAGAATTCACGAGAGAGTAAGATGCTTTTAGCCCCTTTTCATGCTGTTTCTCTAACAATTTCGAACTCGTAGCTAATGGATCATACAATGGCTGCCATCGAGGATATTTTGGGACAGCATGGCAACTACCATATCAGAGATAGGTAAGTTCGTATGTGTGTAGAATTAATTTCAAGCCATATGCTTTATTTGTATTGTTCCATTGGGTAGGTTTATGTATTCTGAATAAATATTATTACTATTTGAGAATAATATCACGGCAGACGTTAATCCATTATTTTCGTATTATTATTCCTCGGCTTCAGCCTATCAGCTTAGGAGGTAAAACTCTCATCGCAGTCGGTTTTTTCATTTCCCGCTAATGGAGACAATCACTCAATCCCAGATATTTAAAATATCACAAGGATTATTCTCGGTAGTATCCGGTTTTCAAGACTCCTCTGATCCTCGTCTTCCACTAGTCTTTGGACACTTTCGACTCCTAGGAATTTTCCCATTGTTCTTGCTGTACCTAAAAAAGAACAGCTTTTTGAATAATATTACAATAAAACCCACTAAGTTCAAATTCCTTGATATTTGTTTTTAGATGTTTGAGTACCAAACCCGATGATGATTGATGTGATAATTGGGATAGTTCTTATTATTATTCCACACTAGCGCTTCATCTGAAACTCGAGTAACCTACCTCTTTTTGGCGCATGTTTATAGTTGAGATTGCTACAGCGATGACTATTGTTGTGTTCTCATCTTTATCGACTAATAAAATATAAGGTGTGTTGTAATCACGGTACAATCCCGGTAATATGACCAACTTATTTTTATACACAAATTTCCTTCTTGAGCGGATGAACGCTGGCTTTCAGGTGGATGCTATCTATGCTGATTTCAGTAAGGCCTTTGACAAAATTGATCATGGTATTTTAATTAGAAGGCTTGCTGAGGTTGGTGTACATGGTAGTCTGCTGAGATGGATAACTTCTTATGTTAACAACAGACGTCAATCGGTGGTAATCGGTGATTGTTGCTCCTCTTACAGGACTCTTACTTCTGGAGTACCACAAGAGTCTCATTTGGGACCTTTGCTCTTCAATATTTATGTCAACAATATTGTGCAGTGCTTCAGATTTGCTAGGTTTCTAATGTATGCTGACGACCTGAAGATTTATTGTCCCATATCTAGTTTGTCAGATTTGGCCAAGCTTCAGGAAGATTTGAATAGACTCTTCAAATATTGCCATGAAAATTCTCTTTTTCTCAATTTCAGTAAATGCCATTTCATAACATTTTCATGCAAAAAAAATATCATCAGTGCCCAGTATGAGATAAACCACAATAAGTTGAATAGAGTCTTTGTTATGAAAGATTTGGGCATTCTATATGATTCTAAGCTCATTTTCGATCACCACATCAATTACATTTCCAAAAAAGCTCATAAGATGCTAGGCTTCATAATAAGAGTTTGTAAGAATTTTCGTCAATGCCAGTCTATCCGAGCTCTGTATATAGCATATGTGCAAAGTATTCTAACCTTTGGATCAGTTATTTGGAACCCGTGCTATAATATTTATATCAATCGGTTGGAAAATGTTCAGAATTAGCTCATTAGGCATATAAATAGGAAATTTCATCAAAATCGCATTAATTACAAGGTAAAAATTATGAAGAATTTGAAATTATTAAGCCTTACAGATCAACGAATGATAAGAGATGTGAAGTTCATTTACAAAATTTTAAATATCACTGACTGTAGCGAGCTTGTAGATATGCTCACCTTCAACGTCCCATCATATAACACGCGAAATAAATTTTTATTTCATATAAGTCAAAGTTCCACAAATTATCACCTGAATTCACCTCTGATTAGATGCCTCAGGTCATTCAATTCGATATCCAGTCTTGTAAATGTGGATCCTTTTTCACAATCGTTCGAGGTTTTTTCTGGAATTGTGAAGCGATTCCTTATTGATAAATTTCTTTTTGTAATATGTAGAATTGATTTTTTTTTCTCTCCTTATGTATCGATGTATATTGCGAATGCATTGTTAAAATTTTTCGCCCTCCTGTATTATTATTTTTAATTTTTTAACACCATTGTAACTATTAGTGAGTACATATTTTTGGGTTTGTCCTGTCATGTACTCCATTTGAATAAATAAATAAATATTTATATATGTTCTCCAGGATGACCTTCGGTTGGTATTTGTCGTACTCGTACAGCACTTCTTTAGAATATATAAGTCCTAATATGGTTGCCAATTTTTGCTGGAGTATTTTTCCTATTGAATCGTGTCTCTCTTTATATTCATTTCCTTCAAATATTTGACATCTACCTGCCATATGTTGGATTATTCCGTTTGTTATATATTGTTTTGAGATAGAGCAATACAAAAATTATCAAATTCAAAGCACAAAGCATGTGTAGATGTAATTTGAGTATTAGTAGAGGAAATGTAAAGGGGGCATCGTACATTTCAACGTATGATACAAGAGAACAGATAACAACCTCAGCAAAAACTCTGTCTCCCCGTATCGGTTTGTGACTGGTTTGTGTAAACGTTTACAGAATAAGAAATTTATATTGAAGGGCTTCCTCTTCAACCAAAACAAAATTTTCTCCATCCTCTCTTTTTACTAACGGTTGACGACTCTATAATTATCAATTGGATCCTAAAACAAAAAAAAAGAACCAGAAAGGAGTACTGAATATTATTTTTGATTAAATCGATTTGAAGTTAGCGACCCATTCTAAAAAAGAATCTGAAACTAAATGGATAGCTTGGAAACCACCATGAAATTTATAAATTGGACAATTATTCACCAAGTGGTCAATGGTTTCTTCTACACCACACTCACATAGTGGGCTATCAATAGAATGCCATTTGAAGAGCGTACTATTACAACGACCATGACCAGTCCTAAGTTGATTTACAATACACCAAATTTTCCTAGGTAGATTGAAACCAAGAACTTTTTCTGAAGGATTAACGATATCTAAGAGTTTTGTTGAAGACGTTACAAAAAGTCCATTCCGTTTGTTAGACACCAGTAACAGCATCGATTGTTATTCATGATGGAATTCTTTATGATACGTTTGCAGAAGTTTCTCATTGAGATAGCTTGGTTGGATATAAAAAATTCTTCAGTTTCTGGATATAGCGGATTTTTTGCGTAGATACGTGATGGTAAATAAAACATCAATTTGTTGTTCGTGTATCTGTATCATTCTTGAAGGTTAATTTGTTGGCGAATGAAGTCAATTGAAAAAAAAATATAAAAATTTGTTTTTACTGATTAGGCCCGGGACTTATTAAGTGACGTGTTGCACTAAAAAAAACTGTCCTTTTCACAAAACTCTGATATCAGTGGTCTTTCCCTAACAACCAGTCCCCGTCTATGCATGGAGGCTTGTAAAATCTAATAGGATCACATGGGCCGTGTTAATAAATTACTGTTTCGGAATCGAAGGATTCTCAATGGTCTTCAAACAATACGGCTCTTAACCTACTTTGCCTTAAATGGGTCGATATCAGAAAAACCTCCATTCAACTTATTAGGTTAGTTACACAACTGGAAAACGACGGATAATAGAGCTATAAATAAAATTCAATATTGTGCAAAGCTAGAATTTCATCAAGCGATAGTGGCTTGGAGGAGTCTTTATAGGACTGAAGGTTGCACAAAGGCATAAACAGCTCACTCAAATTTCCATAACTTTATTAAAAAAGGTATCAACGTTTTCGTATTATAAGTGTCTGTCACACGAATTCTTATGAATTCGAGAATACAATTGGTGTGCTTCTGGGAATAAGAAAAATATGAATAAAACTCTGCGAATGTAAAAAATGATTATTTATCTGAAAATATGAATTTTGAAGTCATGAAGCTATTAAGAGGAACCGTAATATACTAACTGACAAAGAAATTGCAACACTCTGAAAAAGCTGTTTGAATTTTGATGTTTTTGTTTTTGGTAAAACATAGATAGCATAGCAAGGAGATGATGATTGAATTCGGAGAAAAAAATCGTGAAGGTTTTCTCATGTTAACAATTTTTTGTTACTTAAATATTGTCGTTTTTTGCAAGTTTTTCGAATTTTACAACAAACCATCTGTTCGAGGAGATCCAAAGTGGATGTTAAGTTGTTGTTAAAATGCTTAAAGCACTGTACGCGGAATTTATGGCTTACTAAGTGAATTTGAAAAAGGTCGAATTATTGGTCTATGGGAGGCAGGGTTGTCATTTCGAGAAATCGCTAACCGTACGAACAAAAATCCAACTACTCTTATGAGATGTTGTCAAGCGTGTTTTGATTATGCCCAAAATCGAAGAAGAGTAGGCACCGGACGTCGAAGGGACACAAATGAAGTTCAAGAGCGACGTTTAAGACTTATGGCCATTAGAGACAGATTTGCGACAACCAGTGCCGTATCTAGGGCGTGACAAAGGTGACACTCGCCACGGGCGCAAGGCCCACAGAGGCGCCCAAAAATATCAAAAAAAAAAAATATTGAAGCTCCAGGCGGAATAATTCCAAAGATCACAACTCGTTCATGTATACGCCCAGCAACGAATAATGCCGAGGAATATGGAAACATTTAAAATATTGCTAGCCTTCCATAGAATTCGCGTACTAAGCCTAAATGATCTCGGTATCAACAAAACTCTAGTTTAAGGGAAGAAATAATATAAATATGTCCAAGCGTGGCGTAATCTAGTCATAAATATTTCTTTTGAGCGTCGGCATGTTCAAAGGTGCCGCGTTCAGATTATAAATATTACGGTCGAACGTCGACATGTGTTATTACCCCTATTTTCACGATTTTTTTTGCGCTTCATCAAACTGGTCGGTATTTCTTCGACAAACGGTACCATATATTTTTGAGTGCGGCTTCTTTTTCTTTGATACAATTTTATAACGATCGGTTTTTTAGATCTTCAGGAGTTATCTCTTCATATGTTCCTATATGAAACGCGTATTTCAATGGTTTCAATAAAAATAACAGAATATACAAGGTGTTTATGATTAGTTGCGAAAAAATTTGGGGCAGAGTTCTTCTCAAATGATAGGGTGGGTCTTTCAAATAAACTTTTCTTTGAGCTCCCTCCCGCTTAGTTACGGCTCCTAAAGATAGCGCTCGGAAAGAAGTTTTTAATTTGTGAAAAGTTAATGATTGTTTTTTTTTGTTGCATTCATTCAATATTTGTACCAGTTTTTAATAGAAATATAGTTTTGACATAATTTTTCTTTCTTGAAAACCAAAGAATTCAAAAAAATGAAGTTGAGCTGACATTTCATGCGAGCTCGAGAACGTATTTGAAAAAATTGTTGGTGGTTTTCCTCTATGATTCCATGGGGTACAAAAAGCCGCCCTCCAAACTTGTTCCGCAATAACTTTTTCTCTATTCATATTTTACAATTAGTAAATTAATTTTGGGAAGACTAATCCATTCTTAACAAATAAGGTCTCTTGTAATTTTTGAGAATAAAAATTTGAACAGATAATACGCCTGAGTTATGGAAGTTGGAATTCTTTTCGACCTCAAAATTATCCAGTAGGCGGATGTCAAAACGATATTTTTATTGAGAAATGGTACGAATATAAAATTAATGGAACAAAAAAAAAATTATAAACTTTTCACAGATTGAAAACTACTTTTCGGAAGCCATCTTTAGGGAGCTGTAACTAAGGAGAGGGAGGCGCAAAAAAAAGTTTATATGAAAGATCCACTCTATTTTTTGACAAGGAATTGCTCCCTGAATTTTTTCGCAACTATTCATATACACCCTGTATAGTATTATATTGTTTATTATTTTAAAACTTGATATGACTAACATATTGCCACAGGCGCATTAGTACCTAGATACGGCTCTGGCGACAATTCGATCTTTAGCTGATGAGTGATTACGAGAACAAGGCCAAGCCTGTAACAGTCCGAACGGTTTACCGCCCGATAAGGTCTTTTCGAATGCAGCATTATCGACCCGATCTTGTGTTACCTCTGGCGGTAGAGCATCGCCAGCAACGATTGCAGTGGTGCAGAGAACATTAACATAGGAATGTGGAAAGGCATCAGGTCGTGTTTTCTGATGAATTTCGATTCTCCTTGGGTGTACATGATGGCCGAAAAAGGGTTAGACGATGTCGGGGAGAAAGAGGTGAACCTCAGTTTGATGTTGAGCGTCATGTACATTGGACAGTAGGCGTTATGGTATGGGGTGCTAATGCACATGCAAGTAGGTCACCTTTAGTCTTTGTTCGAGGTAACATGACAGCGCTGCGTTACCTTCAAGAAATAGTTGAGCTATATGTTCAATCATTTACTCCCTGCTATACTATCTATGTTTTACCGAAAAAGATTTTAAATTTAACCAGCTCCATCTGGGTGGGCCAAAACTGCTTTTTTGTGTTATGCTAACCATATTTCTATTACAGATTCAAACGTTTCGATAACAAATTTATAAGGCCACTTCTTCTGAGGAATCATCAAGGAGCTGAACCGAAAATTTTGGAAACTTATTCCAAATTGGCTATGAGAGATGCAATGGACTATATGCGTAGAAATGCATCAACCATTGGCAATATCTCTGGAACTGAAAGCATGTCTGCAATATTCAAGAATTATACTGCAAACAATCTCAACGGAAGGTAAATTTCACACATTGTAGTTGCTTCAAATTTCGATGAATTCACTGTGTTCTGTGTTTTCAAGAGCATCTAAAGATACCGTGGATTTAAATTTTAAATATCGTTACTTCAACTTGAGTAAGATATCAAGAAATCCAAGAAAAGTGATTTCCTTCTTTGCTTGACAATATAAATGTTGAGATGAGGATTTGGCATCGAAAATATCATATCTAACAAAATCGAATTAATTATAATAAATTTCATGCTTGTAGTATGTCATAATATTTTCACTTTGATTCTTTGATTTCAACTATTCTATTCGATTCTAGGAAGTTTGGAAGATCAACGCGGCGCGGCATATAAACACATAATCTCTTTTTCATTTTATAGACTTCTCAGAATTTGCAATGATCCATAAATCTTTGAGAATATATGTAGAAATGATAATAATGAATCAAATATTGAAAATATTTTTGAATGTTAACGCTGCAGTTGCATATTAAATCAAATAGAATTTCATCGACACTGCTATTTCTCAGACAATAAATTTTCTTACAATTCGTCGAATTTTGAAGATCTGTAAATACAGGTTTTCAAAATTCGAATTCAAACATCCCAACGACTGAGTTGTAAGAAAATTTATTGTCTGAAAAGTAGCAGTGTCGATGAAATTCTATTTGATTCAATATGCAACTGCAGCGTTAACATTCAAAAATATTTTCGATATTTCATTCATTATTATCATTTCTATATTCTCAGAAGATTTCTGGATCATTGCAAATTCTGAGAATTTTATAAAATGAAAAATTTCCTTCAATCATATCGAGCTTATTCATGATTTATTTCTTCCAGTACTAGCTTCAGCCAACTAGATTCGAGTACGTGGAATATTGATATGCAAGAATTAGAATATAATCCATCCAAAAAGGATTTGACGGATGCAAGAATCCATCACTTATTGGCTGAAGAGTTAGTGAAGCCTTATAGAAGGGTTCGTATAATTCACATTAATGCACAATCTGAATCACTGCTAAGGAGAAGGAAACAGTTTTATAGACTGCATGGATCAATACAATGGTTTTTGAATTCCATCAAAAACTGGATTATATGATATAATAAAATTTCATATTCATCTTAGTAATCTTCATGTCCACAAAATTTTATATTATTTCACATATTTTTATACATACACTTTATACATTGCTCAGAATGCATTTATCATTTTATAAACAAAAAGTTAATTCAACCAATGCAAAAAAGACCTGGAAATCTTACAGAAATTCAAAATTACAAAAGTTTCATTCACATCTAATGCACAACAAAAAGTATCAGCTTTTTCAACTGATTTTACAAGGCTATATAATAACCAAAGAACAAACTTGCTCATATTCCCATCTTATAGTAGCTTAGTACAACATTATTATGCATTCTCAAATCTTAAAGACAGCTTGATTTATAAATATCATAACTGATTCCATATCAAATATCACAAATCATATTATGCTATAGTAGCAGTAGTCGCTTAAAATTTTTTTCTTATTCTTCGATCATCAGATTGTCGCCATTCATATTCATTTTCACAAATGATACATCATTACTACTAATTGGTCCAGGTATTGTTGCAGCATCGAAGACTAAGCTATAGCAGACATGCAGTAAATGATAGAGATTTGTCGACACAAGTCAATTATAAAATGCATTACAATATGAGGAGGATGGTGGCAGACAGGAAACACCATCATAGTAAACGTCATAGCAAAAAATTGCATAAGGTAACCAAATTTGGAATGAACTATTAAGGTCGATTCACCCACATCACGCCACAATTCACCTATTCTGAATCAAATCACAAATGAAAATTATCCAATTGATTCTTTTTCTATATTGGAAATCCATTGCCCGTTAACAAAAAAATCATCATTATTTGATGTTTTAGTGTTTTTTAAACATTTCTGAACATCCTACCAATATAGTATCATACATCATTTTGAAGGGAAAAAAATAACGAATTCAACGAAGTAATGATATATAGGGTGAACGCATTAATTGCGTTCGATGACGATCGCCAGTTTCAGTCGGTTTCAAAAACTCATAATACACTTCACCGAGCTGGTCCCACCAAATGATCTTGGAACCGTGAATATTGGATTTGGCCGTTGACGTGGAAGCATGGCCGAGATATCCCCATGATTTTATGCGCTTGGGATTATCGTTATGAACCTATTTTTCGTCTCCAGTCACAATGCGATGCAGAAATCCCTTTTCTGTCTTTGCCTTGCGAGCAGCTGTTCACAAGCAAACAAACGCCGTTCAACATCTCTCAGCTTCAACTCGTACGGCATTCAATTTCCTAGTTTCTGAATCATTTCCATGAATTCCAGGCATTTTGAAACGGCTTGTTGTGTTACTCACAATGATTCTGTCAATTCTTGTTGCGTTTGGCACGAGTATTGATCAAGTAATGCTCCAATTTTTCATTTTCGAAAACCTTCTCTTTTCCACGCTGGTCTTCTCTCTCTTGTCACGTTTTTTCACTAATTGCGGCCTCACCATAGGTATTTGAGAGCATTCGATGAACCTCAACCGCAGATTTCTTCATATTAAAGCAGAAAATTAAAATCTCACGTTTACACGTTTAATCGAGAATAACTTTATGATGCAGACACAAATCGACTAATATTTCGATGGCGTTATGTTTATAAATACCTTTGCTTATTGTATGACACCTACGATCTATTTATTTCGACTACCACTTACCGCTACAGCCATCTATTGCAAAATGCAAAGTTGTACACCCAATATATTTACATTGAGCTCTGGTAAGCTTTATGAATGAATAATTTTTGTGTCCCTGACGTATTCCATATTTTCAAATTCACAAACGAATGTTGAAAATCATTATGTTATGGTATTTTTTGATTATCGCCTCATGACCATTGCGGAGGAGAGGAAATATAATATGAGATACTGCAATTGATAAATTCTGATGTTCTGTATTATATTTTAGGAAGGTAAACACAATCATGTTAGTTTTCCGGAATTTCAACAAAATGGAACGGCCAAGCAGTTTTCCCATGGTGAGTAGTACAATATTCTGCCTAATTGCTCGATCGGTGAAAATGTTATATGTAAGAATATGGACTCAATATTGTCCAAAATTTTACTTGATGATGACATCGTTGAATCAATGACATTGAGCTTATCCTAAATTTTGGAAGGTTAAGTATAAAGAAACCGATAAGTTAGTAAAACTTTGATGAGAATAGAAATCGTATAATTTTTCATACTTAATACAAATCGGATGACTCAATTTATTTTTCACTATAAAATACTTCAGATTACGTAAATTATTATTATTATTACAAAATGGATAAGAGAGGAGGCATACAAGCCTATAACTTTCAGGAAAAAATACAGAAAAATTTACATAACACCAATACCCTAAAATAATAATAAAAAAATTCTTACTTCTTGAAAAGAAGTTCAACAATACATTTCTAGAACAAAATGAGTAGTCCGCGTTTTATTGTATCTAGGTATGGCCAAATGAGTATCAATGAACACGAGTTCCTCAAAGTTCGAGTTAATCATTACCTATATTTTGAATGAACCCTTATTACCTACAGTTTAAGACTGAAGTCAGTTTTAAAAGTAAAAAAAATTTGCGAAATATGACTCGAGCTTCAAATAGCAAAACGTCTTTTTCTGATTTGAAACCTCTAAATTTGCACTTTCAGAGATGTTTGAAAAGTGGAGGAGAACAATTTAAACTAACCGAGTAATTCTGTTTTTATATTTGTTGATCTGTACTTAGAGGTAATAATGAATTGTTATAGTATAAGAATCAGAAAAAAAAATTAAATAATTATTTGCAAACCCATGTTTATTGAAATTTCATTTTGTGTCGCTGAAAGATTTTTATTTCAACATATCATTAATTTAGAGAAAGATGTCGTCATACTAAATATCAATCAATCATTACTCATCATTTGCTCTAAATCTAAATCAATATTCAGAAATTCTTGTTTTCTAACATCAAATTATAACAATTTTTGTGTACCACACAAACATTGGTATTTAGTGTTATTTTTACATTATATCTCAAATCTCATTGATATTTAATTTAGGTAATAATTGAGGTATGGATCTTTCTCCATATGGACATCTCAATTTACCTAATCACCGAGAAATAAACTCAGAAATATTTTTTTCTGTTTTTATTTTGAACAGGAAATTCGAAAAATATGAGAAATACGATTTCTAATTTTGGTTGGGACGCTTTTATAAATTATTATTATTTATAACAATAATTACAGTGGAATGTTGATAAATTTGTGGTCCCTTTAAAAAAAAAATGATTACATAAAAAAATGGTTTTCTGAAATCAAAAAACTATTTTATTATCAACAACTTTTCGCATTTAGAATGGAATTAAAATACGACAGCTCTCTAATGTCGTGATATCAAAGCGATATTGTGCTCAAAGCGGTACGAACCATTTTTCTGAGTGTTTTCGTAGGAAATTCTAATACTTCCCTCATTTGTGAAAATGAATATTTCTCTTGATCAGATTACATAAACGACGTACTTCAAGAAGATAATGCGGATTCTAAGGTTGATAAAGAAGACTGGGATAGTCCTATAACTTTCACAGCAAAATCTTCACGTAAGTACTTCATACGAACATCACCCATCAATGAGGCTTTCCATCGCAACATCACAATATTCATCTCATCCTACGATTAGAATTCCATAAAATAGTATGTGAATACGAGAAAATATTGTCACCTCAAATTCTATTTCCGCTCGAAAAAAATAAAATTTATTTATTGTCCGACATTTTGACAATACCTATTTCCAGATGTACCTACTTCAGTTCGAAATATTAAATTTGCATGAATTGAGCGTTTATTATTCCGTCTTGATTTATTCGGAATTCTCATGGGAATTCATTATAAAACATGATGAAATTTAACAATTTTCACATAAAATAAAAATTGTGATATCATGAGGTTTACTAATACTGTAATGGGATAAGAGATCTTAAATTGGTTGAATATGCCATTGAAAGCAGCCTACTAACTTTTAAATTGTGTGAATTCATCATGACTTTTTTATCCCTTTTGTATTTTCAACAATATTCTCGTGTGCACTGGAATGATCATTCAGTTTTTCCTTTTTTGCCATGTGATCCATTCATTTTGAAGTTTTGCGTTTCACATGTATGTACTAAGAATACAATGTTGTATTAACGTTCAAAATCGTGTGTTGAAATTCATTAAATAAGTTGATTCCTATCGAAGATTTTCAATATATCCAACTCAATGAAATATTTTGAAAAAATAACGAAATGTTTTTTTCCACGGACACGAATAATAAAGTCAATAAAATTTCATAAAATAAAAAACATGATGAAATGAATTATTTTCAATTGTTGCCACAATCTGTTTATTTTTAGCCAGTACAGAAACTGACGCTAGTGGTAGTTTCACAAACCAGAAAATGCCACTGATGGGAACGAAAAATAAAAAATGTACGATATCAGAAGCAGTGCTCCCTTGGAAAAGAGAACGGCTTACACTTTTGAATGGTACGGTGTTCTGATAAATTGAGTTCAACTATTAGAGATGGTAGATTGAGTAGATGAATTAGCTTTAGAAGACATTTATTCGATTTCTGCTGCAATTTATGCCTCTCAGGTAGTTCGCTATTTATTGCATTGAACATAACACAACAGTCATATCGAATTAGAGAAGGATTTAGAGATGAATTATGAAATGAGTTGCGATACCTAATTTCGAAAAAATAAGTATTGACATTTATTTAATTAAAAGGACTTCACATCATTGTTATATGTTATTGATTGAAACAAAAAACAAGGTCATTGGGCACTTGGAAAATCTCAATTTACATTTGAGTAACTCCTTCGGTACTTTCTTCTGATATCACATTACTCCGATATACATCTGCAAATATTGATTCTGCAAAAAGTTGAATTATGACTTATAGCGAATTAAAATGAAACTGTAATGAAATATTGAAAACTTTTTAATGAAGACATTGAACCACATCCACGTAATAACTAGTGGGTATAGGATGGTAGGACTAGAAAAGTATTCTTAGAGTACTTTTTAATATAATCAAGCATCAGATTCCGCAAAATACTAATGAAAAATCGCTCTCAACTAAATCAACTGGAACTCAGCAAAAATATAGTATTCGATATGCTTGTCAAAAGTTTTAATGGGCACAATCTTCCATTCTCAACTCCTGACCCCCAAAGTACACTTTCCGTTAATGTTGATGCACAAAACTTTCGAATAGTCTTCAAAACATTTCCTTTCAATGCACACCCCTTACTCCAATCAAATCCTTTTTTCTGCAAAAGTGTTACGTCGTGACTCATATTTCGATTATATTATATTAGTTACCTTATAACAAAAACTGTCAAGAAAAAATGAATTGATGAGAAATGTCAGAAACACTTTTCAGATTAATTGAAACTGTTATGCATTAACACCAGAAAATGTAATTTGAGGGATTTAGGGGCTGAATTGGGGTGTGGTTGTTTTGTAACAAAAATTCTAATTTCATGCAAATGTGTATTTAATACACACCAGTCTGACGCTTGTGTTTTATCGGCAAAATTGAGTATTGATTATTACTAAGCTTTGAGTGGTTGACTCTAGATTACGGATGAAACTGGAAACAGTCTGTACCTAGCTTAGGGCCGGTATTATAAAGGATAACCGACGGTTCAACCATTGGTTCAACTAGCAAATTCCTTTCTAGAAATACGTAATTCGCTAGTTGATGCACGGTTCAACCGTTGGTCCTTTTATATTACCGATCCTTGCTGCTTGGTGGTTACTGCTTGGTGTCGATGTGCTGTTGCCAATGGCACAGTACCGAAAAGGGGGGTCTTGGGTAGAAAATAGAGGATTTTTCCCATCAAGTCTTTTGATCGGCATACTGAATAAAAACTTTTGGCAAAGTTTAAGCGAATTTAGCCGAGTGCCATTTTCCATTAGGATTCTTTAATGAGTCGGGTGTTCTAAAGTCGTTGTCTAGTGAGGAGATCTCAGAATCCTATTGAGCTAGAAAAAAGGTACAATAAATGTAGTGAAAACCGCAATCTAATAAATTCAACTGTTTCCAAGCTATAAGAGGAAATTGTAAATTGACGTGAAATGAAAATTTTTTTTTATTACATGAAAAAAAAACCATTTTACAGGCACTTTTTTCAGTATATATTGGTTGAATATGGTTGAAATTGATAATCATCATTAGTTATATTATATCAGATGAAATTGACAGCTTTTCCAAAATTCATTTGTGATTTGTCATGTGATATGAGGAACAATTGACTATTTTCAAAGTGACAAAAAAATGAGCATCATAATTTTTGGAGCATAAAGTGGAAAATTAGATATACCAAGTTTTTACTTCAAAATCTTATTCAAAATAAAATAAATTATAAAATAAAATTCCAAATTTTACAATTTAGAGAATATATTCCGTTAGTGATACTTAAATCTAGTCTTTAATCTTCAGAACGAAAATGTTCAAATAATTACAGTAGTGTATGGATAATCTGAACAGAAAGTTGGCAGGACCATAAAAATGGAATTTAAATATCTATGATCCGAATACGTTCGGATTATAGATTCATTTCAAACGCATTTTCATGAGAAAATGCTGTTATTATATAAAAATATGTTTTTGAAAGTAGATGAAACTTGTCACAATATCCATCTTCCTTTTAAAGAAACGTAAATTCTTCGAGTAGGATCACGATTAATGGGTTCTCAATTTCCTCTTTTTACAAAATTGTCATGAGTTCCTTGAGCAAATTTTTTCATGCTCATATCAACAATCTTTTGTCGAATTCTCCTTAGAGGAATCACTTCATGCGGTGACACTTCATTTTCTCCTGCCCATGGAAGACATGTAGTGAATGATTTGATTGTCTCTTTAGTTGACACTTTCTGAACAGGTTGATCTCGTCGTCAGAGCTTTGATTTTCCTCAGTGACATCAGCAATTGTCCCATCATCTTCCAAAAACTCTGTGTTCCAATTTTCTTCGTCTTCAGCTCGTGTCCATTATGAACTTTCTTCACTCTGAACTTTTTGTGTCATCTAAATAAATCAAGTACTTGATCTAATCATTCTCCTAATTCACTCAAATGAATCAAATCTTCTGGATTCCATTCTTCCGTTTGGATTGCAGAGTTCAGGTTGTTTGGATTATACATAACTTCTTCTTCTTTTAATAGGACCAGGTCCTGTTCAAATTTCTACATTTGACCCTCCTCTGGGATCGACCTGAGATACTGAACTCCAGCTCTTGTACCACCTCTTAAGTGGTCTGCCTACCATTCTGCGTATGTTCAGTCTCTGGGTTTTAGCCCAATTTGCCCATCTGTCTTTTGGCATTCTTTCTACGTGATCCAACCAGAATCTTTTTCGTGTCCTGATTCATCTCATCACATCCTATACACCTAATTCTTCTCTTATGTCATTACTCCTTATCGGTCCCTGAGTGTTACTCTCTTGATGGTTTGCAATATTTTCATCTTTGTGTTTCTCATTATTCTTTTTGTTGTTGATGTCTTAGCTCAGGATCCTGATGCATATGTGAGGAAAGGTCTCACGCACATTTTGTAGATTCTGGACTTGATCTGTGAACTCATCGCTCTATTCCTCCACCCTATATCTCTCAGATCGGCGCTGACTCTAGATGCTTTACATATCATTTTACCAATGGACTAGTTTAGTGATGTTGATAATACTATATTTGATACGATAGAATTAAAATATAGAGCAAAACTGATAAATCAGTGAAAAAATTTTGAAAATCCATCAATAAATGACTGAGAAATAGATTATTTAAATTTACGTATTTTAGCGCGGAACGTCTTTGGTCTCCGACTCGTCTGTGACGTCACGCCACTTGCCTGTGATCGCTACACCATAAATTACGTTTAAATACTTAGCCACGCCAAGGCTCTCGCGCCGTTTGTAGTTGTACAGTGCAGTTTTAACTCGAGTTTTGTTTTTATGTCACCATAATGGAAGAAGGCTTCGTGAAAGGACAAAGTTATTTTTACTCAATACAACTTAGTATTCTTATTATCAAAAATAGACAGCTAGTACTGATAGGTACTTACATCAAAATGATTTTCACACACATATGAAGTAGTTTTAGGTCCAATTAAGTCACGCCTCAGTAATTTGCACCACTTCCTTCTTCGATTCATGTCATTTGGTACATAAAAAAACAATTTATTGGGGTTTTTTAATTGTCGTGCTTGCACACATAGGCACAATATAATATTTGTAGGATTTTTTTTTATTTCAGCCATCGTGTAACGAACAAAACACGACACGAACGGCACAAGTGATTGTACACCAATGAATTCGTAAGCACTCTGCGAATACCAGTCGCCTCGTCTAAGTGACGTGACGTCACACACTAGACTATGAAATTATTCTTCAAAGCGCAACTTCAAAGTCCCATAACTTTTTCGTTTCTAGAGATATTTCAATGATTCTTCCACATTTTTGTTTCATTTTACTTAAATTTTTAGAATTAATCCAAAAAAATGAAAACTAGTCCATTGCGATCGTTTGGATTATGGGGTACTTCAGATTATCCATACATTACTGTGAATGACTGCTATTTATTCCGGTTGATATTTCTGAGATGTAGTGGCTATGGATGTAGGTAATACCTAATGAAAACCATTTATTGGAAAAAATAATACGACCAGTATTCCAAGAAATTCCCAAACCCAAAATTATTATCGAAACTCCATGTAAAAACATAAAATCGCACTCAGCAAAAATCATCCTATCGAAATACCAGTGAGTAGATTCCAACATAATCCAGCACCCATCACTTCGTAGAGCTCTAGTTTATGCATAGATCATTTGATGCTCTTCCCTCACTAATTCTTTCAGAACAAAATATTTTTATGTGTTTCTCCGTTTCAAGTTTCAGGTGATATCATGAATTCAAGCTCGGGAAAACGATCGTCACGAGGTTCCATTGATGGTAAGTTCTATTACCCGGAAATTTTAGAAACGTCTGCAAGATGATGAAGAGAAATAATGAAATATTTGAAGAGGGGTATGGAACGAAGTACTCGCAAATGAAGAAATTTCATTCAGATTCGGAGTGATGGAATATTGTCATGACTAATATACCTGCTTTGTTTTTTAAAACCTTTATCAAAAGGTGTGGGATGGACCAGATTGATCAACTTCTACAGGGTGGTTCAGATTTTAGTTCAATAATTTTGGCGTCGGATAGAATAACTCTTCTCATGAAAGAAGTCCATAAAACATTTATCCTAACATAATTTTGAGAGGGTGTTAAATTACATAAATTACTACTGAAAAAAATTGGTTCAAGAAACATATACAGAATGGGCTTCAGTTGATGGTGTTCTAGATACCGGAGAACGGAAGATACGATTTTATTTAAAATTTGATTTCTTGCATAGGAACCGCTGCTTTATCGATCTTAAATATTTTCACCGCTGAGGTGTCGCAGCTTATATCAAAAGTACTAACACCTTCAATATTTCAAATAGAACACCCTTATGTTATTACTTTTTCGGTTTACCGTAGCCTCTTGATTATTTATGTATTGACTTACTACCTACATATGCTCCATAGATCTCCAAAAAGCATTTGGCAGAATTAAACTTTAGGATGTTATCCATTTATTCTACATCAGACAGGTGCCCATCAACTGAGTAAAGGTCATTAAAAACAAATATAGGGACAATAAAATACAAGCTAGAATTGACGGACCACTGACGGGAAACAATTCCCGTAGACAATGGGATACGAAAGGCGACTAAGTCTACTCCTTTTTAATATAATTATGGACGAAATTATGAGGTGAGTACGCCGCTTGAAGAGATATAAAATGGGCAACAGTAATATCACAATTCTATGTTACGCCGATGATGCTGTGCTTGTTGCGGAAAATGAAGTATAATAATAATAATAATAATAATATTTATTTCCAGAATTGTATCTACAATTACAAAATGAAAACAAGTCAAAAATTCTTTACAAATGAAACTACTATACTTATGCTATATGTACATGACAAAAGTCTATAAATTCAAGTATTGAATATGGTTCACATTTTATTAACATTGCTAATAATTCTCTTTTGAAGAGTTTCAATTCCTTAATGGCTCTCATTCTTCTAGGTAGATGATTGAAGAGTTTCATACTCATATAAAAATTATTACGCTCCGTACTCGTTAGTTTGTGAATGGGTAATAGATAATCAATCATTCTCCTAGTATTATTCACATTTCTAAAATTCTGAAAATAAGAATTGTTCTTGAACAAAAATAATAAAATTTTATAGATATATAGACCAGGTGCAGTTAGTATATTATATCTTCTGAATATACCTCGACATGATTCCCTGTATTTCATGTGAAACATTATCCTCATAGCCATCTTCTGAGCGATGAACACGCGTTCAGCCTGGGTGCTCCCACCCCAGAAAATGATTCCATATGCCATAATCGATTGAAAATTTGCAAAATAAACAATCCTCAAGGTGTCTATATCTATTCTATTTCTAATGGCTCTTAGTGTATATATGATCGTATGCAGTCTCTTCGTCACTGATTCACAATGCAACCCCCAACCAAGATTGCTCTCAATAAATAAACCTAATAATTTAGTACAAGATCTTACTTGAACTATTCCATTGTCATATATCTCCAGAGATTGCTGTATCATTTTAACTGTCTCTGCCAAGTCTCTGAACATGGTCATTTCTTAATCCAAAACAAAAAGCTTGACGACATCTAAAATATCAAACTCGTTTTCGATGATCAAATAATACGGCAGGAGATAAAGTTTAAATGTTAAGGCATGGAGCTGTCTGGATATGGCGAAGTTGAGTCGGAAGTGAGACAACAAACAAACAAAGCACTGAAGGTGGCTGTGGCTTGAATCACACAATATGGAAAAATAAATATCCACATATTGAGACAAAGGCACGAATTTATAAAACTGTTCTAAGACGTATCATGACATACACAGCATAAACCCGGCCAGATACAGCAACAACCAGAAGGGTCATGGAGGTTGGAGGTATGAAGATCTTACGAAGAATCGCTAGAAAACATCAACGATTGGGTATCATGTATAAAGAATAAGTGGAATGAGCACATACATCGAATGGACCAACAAAGACTGGTAAAAGTAGCACATGATGAATTTACCTTTTGGGAGAACACCTTTAGGAAGACCACGAAAGATATGGTGTGATTATCTCACCGTCAATCAAGACTAGACAGAGGTTATGGAGAATGAACTGGCACTTGTGCCTATAATAGAGATGAAATAAAAAGAATAGGTACTTACTTGTTCCTATCTCTAGTGGAATCCTATAAAGCTGAAATTTCGGATATGGATCACCGTATATCATTTACGTGTAATAAAATACATCCCTAACCATATAGGGACTTTTTATCATTTTAGTATGTCTTGTTGAAGACTGCGATTTTAAAGAACCCTGAATGAATAGGGAAGTATTTCATCACAAGTGAGTGATACAAGGGATATTTGTAATTCATATTCGAAATTTACACTTTCTAGGATGTTATATACCGAAGTGATGAATGTTTAATTGATGCTGTTTTTTGAAAAAAGTAGTGAATCAATCAATTACTCGAAAACCGCTAGAAAGGGACCAAGAAGTTAATACATAAATAATCAACAGGCTAAGGCAAACCGAAAAAAGTAATAATATACAGGGTGTTCTATTTGAAATATCATTGTTAGTACTTTTTGATATAATTGGCAACACTTCAGCAGTGAAAATATCTCAGATCGATAGGGCAGTAGTTCCTACCCAAACATCCAAATTTTCGTAACTTCCGTGCTCCATAAAAGTCCAGGGTATCATCGATCGTGGCCCGCCCCGTATATTCGCAAAACAAATGTAAGAGTGAGAGAATTCAGTAAAATCGAAATAATAAACCTTGTGTTCAATTTTCGTCGCCTTTTTGATTATGTGACTCAATTGGGAAATCTTGAACTTATACTGAAACTGACGCAACAACCTTGGCGATAAACACTAATTTCTGTTAATATCGTCTTAATCAAAGAAACTGAGGATCATTTCAGTCACACAGACAATATTAATTTTCAAGAAGTTTAGAGAATCGTTCGTTTTATGAAATGAAAATTTAATTGATTATTGTAGGTAGGTTCATATAACAATGGATGTATATCATTTTCTTACAGGAGGTGATTTAATGCGTGTGACAACGCCTACTGCTACAGAGACGATGCTTCCATGGAAACGTGGCGAAGAGGAAAATTCAGCTCCTTTACAACAATGCGAGTTTCCCGCATGGGCATCCAATAAAGAGTATCTAGCCTATAACTCTCCATCTGCAACATTCTTAGGTGAGTTGTGTTTATTAAGAGGGGTTTATACCACGTGACTTTCTCGTGGTGCCAAGTTTTACCCTCCTCAGCGTTTTTGATATTCCAAAACATTTAAGGATGAGTGAAGCAAATTGAAACGTTCCTCTGATTTACCATCCTTTTTTACTACATGCAAGAATGCCAAATACGTTGTTACGTTTTCATTTTCATTTAGAGACACCGTTTTTTCAGCCTTTGACGAAACTTTATGTATAATTTTTATGTGAAAATTCATAAAAAATTCAATGTTTTGTCGGAAAGTTATATCATGCATATTTTTCAATAAAAAATCATTCTTATTCTTTTTTTTTTCCATTAAAAAAAAAATACATAATTACTTTCCGCAATGAAGTAGGTACTCTTCAAAATGAATAATAGTAAAAACTTTAAATAAATCGATGGTCCCTATCGTAAAATAAAGCGGACTCATATTTGAACTGATCGCTGAAACGGTGTGTTTGAAGAAAGCTGATGAGTTGTTTCAGTGGCTTAAGGATCAGTTTTCAAGAAAATAACACTCTTTCTGATAGCCAACGTTTTATCAACGTCATTAGGGCTGGATTATATCTCTCACATGATCTCTGAAGAGAGGTAATCTATAATTTCTAATATTTATTTCTATATCTATTTTCTTAGAAAATATAGGAGTCTCTCTCTGAAATTCACTTCACTCAATTTCTACTGCCGAATTTAAAGCTTCAAAAGAAATGATCGACTTAGAACAGGCCCAAGGCCAATTATAGGGAGGAGAAGAAATTAGATTTCACTTAATTACTTATTAACCACTTCTTCTCTTTGAGGAATGAAATCGCTAATTAACTTAGATGCGTTTTGTTTAGGCTGCTTGATGAGTTCAGCTTCAGTCAGTTCGGTCTCTTTGAGGTTTTTATGTTCATTGATCTTCGGGATCAGGGATAGAAAAAAAAACTAAAAGTCGATGTTTCGATAATTAAATTTAACATTTCATGAATTGTAATTAATTCTGAATTACGAATAATTGTTTCTCTATTTCTGTATCGTAATGAGTTCATTACAGTTCTAAAAAACAGTGCTGTAATGAACTCATTACACCATAGTTTTCAGATATATTTTTCATTTTGTGGTTGTCTATGCTGACTTCTAATCCTATCACATTTCAACAAACGTCAATAATTGTCAATATTATATAATTTGGGGATATAGAGAAATGATTTGCTACATATTCGCAAATTCTCATAATTGTGGTAGTGTTCAATGGATTTCATCAGACATAATTCACGAATTTAATGTGTAATTGTAAATTATGTCTAAATTCGAAACATACGATTCATATTCAAATTCCATAATCTGTCAATTTTCGTGACAGTCACACCAACTGCCAAGATACAATACAAAAGTCACTATGATATATAATCTGAATTTTTCATTGAATTTTGACAATTTTTGGCAAAACTGAAATAGAGAAAATATCGTCTAATACTCGTTGCAGAAGGCCATTCCAACACTCATGCGTTGGAAAACGAGCGACGAATTTCGCATTCGTGTTGGAATAGGAGCCCATTCTGCAACTTGTTTTAGAATATACTATTAAAATTCATGAGTTTTAGTTATCGAAACATCGACATTTAGTATCTTTCTGTTTTCCGGAAGTCACATACTACTCTGCCCAGTTAGAAATGCAATAAATATTGGTTGTAATTTGAAAATTGGAGTTGTCCAAGTTTATGATCTTTCATATACATCCTGTACGTTTTTGGTCCGAACCGGAAACAGGGTTATTATCTACGTATTGGTAGAATCAAAAATGAAAAGTTTTTTCCTGAAAAAAACTTTTCCAGCAGAAAGATTCAAAAATATTCAAAGGAAGCATTGAGTTTATATGCAAGTTATGTAATATTGCTGAAATTCTTATCAAATAAGCTATTTAATGATGCAATAATATACTGGGTGTGCCATTTGAAAAAAGAAAGTAGTAGTAGTACAACAGGAAGTTGTAGAGGTCTGAAAATATTTCATGGAGAAAGACCATTGTCTCAAAACCCAATATGCAAATTTCCAGAATAAAATTATGATTAGTTTTCAATAAACTTCTAATAGGCTATTGAGATGATTCACCCTGTATATATACAATATAATAACAAACAAAAAAAAGTTTTGTGGTTTTCAAGGGCATGAATAAACGAGCGCTCAAAAGCAATCACTTCAAGTCAGTACTTTTCTCTAATTTCTTTTACTTGTATTTTGTACTTGTTTTCACTTCTTAGTTTTATTAACTGACTTTGCGCCCCTATGATTTGGCGCCACGGCGAAATATCCGGTATGCCGCTCCTGGCGGCGGCCCTGGAAGAGTGTACCTATACCTAATGTCGTTCATTTTGTATGTTATATTCCTGTGGAGGTTCGTTCCCAATAAGACGTCACTCTTTCAGAGTGATTGAAGGGGTTTTTGTATTTTTTGTCAGGTTCAGTTCATGAGTGTAACATTGATTTATTTCGTAGGTGACGCAGGGTTCGCCGTCTTCGGTGCTCATTTCACCACGTTTAAACTTAGCATACCAATCAATGATAGTTGATCCTGGTACAGGCCACGGAAACTCTTCATCAATCCAAGATTTTGCTTCAACTGTATTTTTTCCCTTCAAAAAGCAATATTTCATCAGCAAACGAAATTCTTTTTTTTTCCATCTTTTTCCAAATAACAAAAGTAGCTACACTCACAACGCGATATCTCACAAACTAATAGTCGGACTGCTGTTGAATTTTGACACGTATCGTTTGAAGGTTGGTTCTGATTGAAAATTATATGGATTTAATACCAGCACCGCCATCTGTGCATCAGACCGGGGACTTTTCAATTTGCTTAATACTGAACACGAAATATTGACGTTATATGAAGAATTTTTTTAAACATCCAAATGTTTCTCAGGATGAGGGTTTATAAAAAATATTTAATCAATTTGTTACAGGAGGAATAGAAAATCACCGATCTTCTGTAATCGGATTGTTCAGGAGAGAAAGTATAGGATCTGAACACTTCAACAGTAGTAATGATTCCACCCCCAGGAAAGAAAGACGTGAATCATCAGGTACTTATAATACTGCGACCATGTTGGTTGACGACGGCAATCCAGACCCCTTAGGAGTAATCCAAAAAACTTTGTCTGCTAACACCATTCCACCGTTGCCACAGCCTCCTCAAACACCCGGACAACGGAGGCAAAACAGGAGAGGTTCTATGCTGGAGCTTACCGGGTGCGTTTATGATCAAAAAGATAGGTCAGATATTTATCTTTTATATTATATAATTTTATCTTTTATATCTTTCTTTCCACTTTTTCATTGGTATTGGTTGTATACTAGTATATATGTGGATCCAATTATTGTTCCCTGTAAATAATTGAGATGGTCAACCGGATGCTTGGAGACCTATTAGTTTCTTTTAGTGTCGAGGGCATGACAGTTTCAATTGATTTACAGGGAACGAATTGTTATTGTACATATAATGTAAAAAGGATGTGTAATTCTTCGGGGTGTCGAAGAATGTGTCATGTCGGTTGTAAAACTTAAGGGATTTACTGGGGTTGGGAAAGTTCGAGAACAAGACGGTTGTACCAGATGTGTTACATCTGTTTATCAGGTTCTAGTCCTTCTAGAATATTCGATTTCCAGGAATCCGCGAAGATCTTTGGGGGCGGTATGGCAAAAACTCTTATTGGACTAGGGGATGGTACCTTCCCCTAAGGGTGTGGTCAAACCGAGAGAAGGGAGGTCCATATTCGAGAGAGGTTAGTTCCAATCGACAGAGAGCACGGTTCAAATTAAACGGAAGACGGGTACAGACGGTACAGTTTAACTTAAGTCGAAGACGAGTCAAGTTCGGGCGGTCAACTTAAGACGTAAGACGAAAAGACGTTTCGCGGACTAGATTAAGACGAGTCGCGAACAAGTTGAAGACGAGACGACCGAAAACTTGAAGTACGACGAAGACGTGATAATCCAAGACGTTTCGAGTAATCAACAAACGAGTTGAAGACGAAATTCAGTACCGTAGTGAGAAACTTGTAATTGAGACGTAATCAAGATCTTCTCAATACTGAGTTTGTACTGTATAATTGTGGCTTTGTAAATAGATGTAAATAATTCAAAAGCGTTTAATTATTACAAATCCAACAAAGTCACGGAGAAAAAGACGAAAGGCCAGGTAATCGAATCATACCTCTAGACGATCGATTAACCAAGCCTACATATGTTCTTTTTTCGAAATATTTATGATTCTCCATGCCTCGGAAGATCTACTTCCTACCATTAATGTCTTCCAATTCCCTACACTTTTGTTTCCATGTTTCATTATTGCTGTTCATTATCATGTTTTTGAACTTCGAATCCTCGTGCCAGTACAGTAACTCATATTCATTCTTCTTAGTATTCATCAAGTCATGGTAAGCTTTCTCTTTTAAATGTTTTTGGGTGTCCAGGTTGTAATGATCAGGGACCGTATTCTCGACAAGTGATCTTTCAAAACGTATACGTTCTTTCAATGCTGCGAGCATTGAAAGAACGTATACGTTTTGAAAGATCACTTGTCGAGAATATGGTCCCTGATTCGCACTCCATATCCCTGTACACGTTAACATTTCTTACTATCTACTAGGTATCTTCCTTAAGTAACGAGCGTTCATTTAAATTCGTAGTCAAGAGTGCTGTGGAAAAATTATAGTGAATTATCTGTGATTACAAGTAGCGCTGTGCTTGTACATACAATATCACTAACATTTGTTTACATACATCGAATCTGGAAACTACATATGATACAAGCTAAGCGCTACTTGTAATCACAAAAAATCAATTCTAATTTCTCCACAGCATTTTTCACCACGAATTTAAATGAACTCTCATTATAATATAACCTATAGGTACCGGGTTTTTCACCATAATTTGACCCCCCTTCAACTTTGTTACTAAAAGAGGTACAAAAAAATGTTTTTTACAAAAGTTTCACGAAATCGACTAGAGTTTTTCAAAATGATTTCAAAAAATGAAATATATACAGGGTGGGCAACATATTGCTAGCAACTTCAATTTTTCAAATGCAACACCCTGTATATTTTTCTATATTTGACTAGCTATTTTTCCCCTGTTTTTGAATATATAACATATGTTTGGTCTATCTCTCTTATTCTGAGTATCACAGATTTTCAAATTTTAAAAACCACCTGGCAAGCTAAGTAATCAGTTTTCAAGTGGGAGGCTGCCATAATTGAAAATGCTCTTTTTTGAGTTATCCCGTTGACAATGATATACGTTTCATAAACAGAAAGAGAAAAAATTTGAAATATTTTCACTTCATGTGAAGAACAATAAAAATAAGAAAGCTACAAGGGGAGAATATATGGGGTTGCATCCAAATCATCCAATTCCAATTTATAGTGAAAAACGTATATCATATCGTTGCCACCGATTTAACTCAAAAAAAAGCATTTTGAGTTATCGCAGCCTACCACTTGAAAACTGATAACTGAGCATGCCAAGTGGTTCTTGAAAATTTGAAACTCTATGGTACTCAGAATAAGAGAGATAGACCAAACATATGTTATATATTCGAAATCAGGGGAAAAAGAGCTAGTCAGATATAGAAAAATATACAGGGTGTTTCATTTGAAAAAATGAAGTTGCTATCAATATGTTGCCCACCCTGTATATATTTCATTTTTTGAAATCATTTTAAAAAACACTAGTTGATTTCGTGAAACTTTTGTAAAAAACATTTTTTTGTACCTCTTCTAGTAACAATGTTAAAGGGGGGGTCAAATTATGGTGAAAAACCCGGTACCTATATCCCAGTTGCCTCGAATCTTGTTGCCTTGTAAATTTGTGGTTGTCACGTCCTTAAGTGAGCAAAACCAATTCAGTATCCTCAGATTTTATTGTCTGAAAATACCTATCGTCCCCTTTTTATCTTCGACTTTATCTTCACAATTGGTCTCCTGATTTTTTCCAAATCTGGCATTTATTTCTCCCATCAGAATTACTACTGATAACACATCTGTCAGTCCTGAATAAAATTTGTCTTTCTCGTCTTTAATTGAAAATTTTGGAACTAAGGAAGTTATGATTAAAAATACTTGTAATTTTTAATATTCAACACCCGGTATCTCCGCAATGAACGATATTTGAGAAAAGAAATATTGTCTGATATATGAAATTAATTTCATATATTATCTAACACACAGACGTGAAAACCATTATTTACGTATTTAGGAAAGCCTTATTTATTTTTCAAGACGAATATTCTGTTTCAATTCGGCACCATAGTTTCGGGACACCCTGTATATTTGATAAGTTTTTCTTGTTTATGTATATTTAAGTTTTTAAATATTTTTCAGATCAATAACTCAAGTTACGATACCTGAAGAAAGCTCTAACCGTAATGGAGCCAGCAGGAAACCTGGTTGGTTGCAGCCGAATACCAGTTCCAGGATAAAACCCACTACTTGTAAACCCAGTTTTGGTACTCAATTGATAAGTACTGTATCATCTCCTTCCCAAACTGAATCAGAAAGTGATCATTCTGATGCAGATATAGAATGTCTCATGAAAGCTGGATTGTGAAAAGTAGAAAGCTTGGAGCAGCAGTCCCAAAATATGGGATAGTTTGAAAGAATGGAAGTCTGGTAGGACACGAAAACCATGTTTTCGAAACTTTATGGGCATACTTACCATTTGCAATTTGCATTCACCAACACACTACATACAAAAAACATTTTGCTTAATTATACTTATTCAAGTATCCATAAATGTGGGAAAGTAATTTCGAAGACGAGAGAGCAGTTTGTCAGTTTGATTATCTTTCTAGAAGTAATAATAACACCAACATTCGCTTTCGAAAAACTGTTTGAAACAAATAGTGAAAATGTTACAATATAATAGATCTAATAGAGTTATAGAAATAGGAATAGTGGGTTCAAGTTTTCGTGTCTGTATGTGTTTGAGAACTTCATTTTGACAGAAAGAAGGTTTAGGGAATATAAATGGTATTGAGACAGTGGAATAATCATAGTCATTAAAATTTACTCAGAACTAGAGGAACCGTAGTCAATGATGTTTTCAAAATTATTGTTTTTTCATTAAACATTCATTGGGAAATGAATGGTAGCCTCATTTCAGAATATTGCATAACATAATGTCCTATTTGACGAAAAAACTTCAAATCCTAGTTATGTACAGAAACAATTTCAAAAAATTTGAGACTAGATCTTATCTTATTATTCATTTTCCAGCTACATAATGTTTATGGACGATTTTTTTCATGAACTCTTTATAAATATGGTGTAATCAATTTTTGAATTTTCCCATTTTCTCTTCTGGTTTTTCAATCGTTGTTTTAGTAGCTTTTATAGTTCGCATTACTTTTTGTCATGCTGCCTGCAGGTTAAATTCTTTCAAAATCTGTAAACTGAAATTGTCCACCTGAATAATTTGATTGTAACAATTATTAATCTCATAGTTGAAAAACTGAACGAATATTAGTTCTATTTCACACCATAATTTTCTTCATATTTCATTATGTTCAACATAACAAATTCAATGAATATGAACTGCTTAAAAGTTTCAAAAGTTTTTGAGATTGACCTAGATGTACTAATCATCTCTATGAATATTATGGAGCTGGAACATTCTACAGGAGAATGCATGTATAGACTACTAACTTCAGTTTCTATGAAAAGAATTCAACCCAATATAATTACTTATTCCATACAATGACTAAAGTTTGAAAGAGAAAACGTTGATGAAAATATACAGTATCTAACAAATTTCATCATCAACAAAGCTAAATTTCAAAATTAGCATGCCATTCAAACTAAATTCGTTTGTAGCTTTTACGTATAATCGAACTTTTTTCCGATAAAGGAGCAGAATATATTCCTGATAACATGAATTTGTATATACAAACTGAAATAATATATTGGGGAAAAAAGAAGTCAATAATAAAAGTTTCGAAAAATAAAAAAAAATATATTTCCTACATTCCTTTTCGAAGATATAACATTCGATAATATTATAGTTGTAACTTATAGTGATATAACTTTTCAATAAATACGTACCAATTACTGCTCATATACACCTTTTCAACACATGCCCTACATATCTCAAATGTTGCACTCAGACATTCTCAATAAACCCCGATTCTGATGATCTAATCAATATTTTTAAGATGTATTTTTCGGTTAGTTAGTTAATTTCCAATTTCTTTTTCAAGAAAACTTCCTATAATTCTGATAAAATGCTTTGATTTACTAAATGATGTATCAATGAGTATTAAATATGAATATCTCAATTTTGTATCAAACACGTTAATTATGTGTATTTTTTTTTTGGCAATGATATGTCCACGTATGTATGGACTATTTTTGAAGATCTTTTCTAAAATAAATTTTTGCTGTGTGAAAGGAACAGCCCTGTACAAAAGAATCAAGAGGTTATAGAGGGAGTCAGCATAAGAAGCTCTTTTTTATTGATGGAACCTTCAAATCTATATAATTTTCGTTGAAAGTGCCTTAAAATTCAGAGAGATGGTTGATTATTGCAAACCTTATGATATCAGGGTTTGTTCCAGAAATAACAAGGGAACTCGACTTAAATAACCTTATTTTATCATTTTGCATTGATTTTTTATATATTGATTAAGAATAAGGTATTCAAGAAAGAAGTACTTATATAAAAGACATAAAAATATTAGATTGAACGAAGCCAAAGAAAACTTGAATTTATTTTCTGTTCAATCTCCTAAACAGGAAAATAAATTAGTCGAATATGTAGCCGATACCAGCTTTTGTAGATGATTCGCCAAAGTTCAACTTGTAGACGAAAAGAGAAAAATTATGTATATTTTGAGGAATCTAGAATTCATGAACTAATTTGAGCAATGAATAGGTTTTTTGTAAAATCTTTAACAAAATTGTGAAATTGTTGAAGTATTCAAGAGTCAAGTGGATAAAAAGGTATTGATGTACTGACTGATATTATTATCATATTACATCCATTATTACTTTGTCCTCATAAAATTATAGAATGAGGAATGAATTCTCAACCTATTTTGATGGATGAGCTTAATGAATTAAATATGATAAATTTCAAAATTATTCTTGTACAATATTCATTTTGAGTTATATATATTTTTTCTCACTCTCGAGTACAAACATAATTTCAATTATTGCATATTAATTTTAATTTAATCAGCAATAAAAACCTTTACCAATAACACGATAATTGTTGAAAAATTTAAATTTTTGTCATGAGAGTCAAACTTTTCTAGAAATTAGAATTGTCTTATTGAAATATATTATGTTCAAATATCCATCTTCCTCTTGAAAACTTGACAACGTTTTTTCGGAATAGAGAGAATATATTTCAACTATCCATAAGAAATTCCATTTTCGATAGATGAGAATTCATTGGAATGCATAAAGAACGGAAATTGTAATAATGCAGAATATACTGTAGTTAATTTTATAGAATCTATTTTCTATAGTGCTAAATAATTTGTTGTTATTAATTCTTTGAAATAAAATAAACTTTTGCCAATATTCTTGTTATTTTTTTGTTACTTTTGGCCAAACTTGAAGTATTCGGTTTTAATTTAACAACATTTATGTAAGATGATTTCCTTGAATTCGTTCGTTTATCTCCTGACTAGAGGAAGAGATTGGTAAGTTTTAGTTCTCTGTTCGATACATTGTTTTAAAATTTTTCATGCGAAGGATAGTGTTCTTACCATTATTCATTATTTTTCAGTAGGACACTGTTCACAACAATCTAGTCAATCTTCAATTATTGGATCAACTTAGTTGCTAGATTTGTTCATCTTCAAAATAATTCACTCTTTATAGAAAGAAGAAATAATTTTTACGATAAAGATTTTATTGTAACTTTAAAAGTTCTGCGCCATTTATAACATCTGTACTATAGCGACAAAAAGAAAACTGTTATCTGAGAGGGTTTTTCAATAAGAATTTTGAAAAGCCCGCTGTCTGGGCTACTGTCTTCTTTTGACATTTGACGAGTAAAAACTAATAGCGTATTCGACTGGCAGCAGCAGTGCGAATAAATTCGAATTTTTGTAGAGCTTGTGATAAAATTTCAATTTCTTTCATTAAAATTTGCTGTCCCTATATACTTCCTTTCATTGTGAATATTTTCAACTCCATCTTGTTGGATTCTAAATTCCCAAGCTCATGGAAGTGCACTCTCGTCACTCCCATTCCTAAATGCAATATGCCTATGGGAGTATCGGATTTTAGACTAATTAGTATTTTATCGGGATTGTCTAAGTTAATGAAAAAAATAATGGCGGTACAACTCGAAGACTATCTTGAATTAAATAATATTATTCCTGTCCGGTTTTCGTCCGGGTTACAGCACTACCTCTACTCTTTTGGGTGTTACCGATGATATTCTTGGGTCAATTGATGAATCTAAATGTGCTGTTTTGCTGTTACTCGATTTCAGTAAGGTCTTTGATACTGTCCGACATGACATTCTCATTGCCATACTGAGGTCTAGTGGTATATTTGAGGGCGCACTTGAACTCTTCGAGTCTTATCTGATTGTTCGTTCGCAAATTGTTGAATTGGATACTAAAATATCTAAAGCTAAAAGTGCATCAGATGGCATCAAATGGGTTCTTGGGCCCCTGCTCTTCATTTTGTATACCAGTCAATTTGTGAAGTTCATTCATCACTGCAGGGTACATATGCATGCCGACGACTTTTAAATCTTCATCAATTTCTTCATTGATGAACTAAACAACGCAACCATCCGAATCAATGTTAATATCAGAGATAGAAATTTGCTTACATGTCCTCATCATAGAACCTCAACATTTCAAAGAAGTTTCAGATACAACATCTGTAAATTGTACAATGTTATACCTTATGAATTGAAACAACTTAATGATCACAGCTTCAGGAACAAAATCAGAGAATACCTGCTGCGTTCTCCCTAGCTCACCTTCTATCTCCGAGAAGGTTAAAAATAAAAATTATTTTTTTTTCAATTCTTTATGCTCTATTATTGTTTTTTTATTAATGTTATTGGATGGATTGCACACAATGTATGTATGTATTTAATTTTTTTTTCTTTCATGTATCAACAAGGGTTGAGTGGTGAACTTCCCCTTGAGATTTCTATAAAGAAATAAAGGCCTTATCCCCGACTTTTGCCTATACGCGTAGGATTTCTCCCCGCCGTAGGCTTCTCACTCCTCGTTAAGAGGAACACTCACTCAATCCCAGATATTTAAAATATCAGAAGGGTAGAGCTCGGTCGTGTCCGGTCCTTGTGGTTCCCCTGGTTCTTTTCGAACTTCTGGTTCTCCTACACGTGATCCTTGGACCTGTCCTTCGCTTCCTAGGAATTTTCTCACCGTCCTTGCAGTACCTAAAATAACAGCTTTTTGCATTATATTACATATATACTCACTGAGTCCCAGTTGCTTGATATTCCTCTTGAGATTTTTGGGCACTATTCCAGTTGTTGAGATGATAATTGGAATAATTTTCGTTGATATCATTCCCCACTGACGCGACGCTTTATCTGAAATTCGAGATCCCTATATTTCGAAATTTTTTCGACCTCCTTTTGACTCAGGTTGTTGTTATTTGCTATTATTGCTACGACAACTATTAATGCTGTCTTTTGATGTTTATCGACTAGTAATATATCTGGTCTATTGTGAGGGACTGTTTAATCAGTCAAAACTGTACGATCCCAGTACAGCTTATAGCGTTCGTTTTCCAGGATGGTCTCCGGTCGGTACTAGTAATATGGCATTTTTTCAGAATGAATTAGTTTTAATATGGTTGCCAATTCTTGGTGTAGTATCTTTCCTACTGCATCGTGTCTCTCTTTATATTCTTTTCCTGCAAACATTTGACATCCTCCCGTGATATGTTGTATTGTCTCATTTGTTGGACACCCATATCGGCATCGATCGTCAGTAATAGTTCGATCCTTTATGATATGCCTGTAGTTATTTCTAGTTGAGATCACTTGATCTTGGATGGCTAAAAGAAAACCTTCCTTTTCTGGGTACATTGCACCTGATGTGAGCCAATAGATTGACGCTTCAATGTCGACATGATCCTGGTTCACCTCGTTGAAATGTCTTCCATGCAGGGGTTTCTCTCTCCATATTTGCAGTTTTTCTTGGTTTGTCTGGTGGTTGTATGAAAATTGCTCCTTGTGAAGTTGTAAAGGTGTTGATTCGTCTGCTTCACACAGTATTTTGTAGAACTCTGATGTACTTGCTTGATCTCTGAAGTATTCCCGTAGGCTTTCTATCTGCTTACTAAGTTCCATGATGTCCGTTAGACCCCTGCCTCCTTTATTTCTCGGCAGTGTAGTCCTCTCAATGCTGCTTTTCGGATGGTGCTTGTTTGCTTTCGTCATCAACGTTCTCATTTTACGTTGCAAGTTTTCGATGTCTGTTTTGCTCAAAAAAGGCCTTATTATTATTATTATTATTATTAAATGACATAATTAGCTCGAATTAATTCGAACTGGTGCAGCAACCAGCCGAAAACGCTATAAGCTTTTACTAAAAATGAAACGACACAGGGCCGATGCCAGACATTTTGGCACCTAATTTATTTTTATTTTCTTTGGAAGAGCCTGTTCATTCCCCTCAGGCATTTTCTCATTTTCATATGAAATCGTATTTTTCAACTTGAAATCACCTTATCAAATTTACCAGGACGTTTTGTCGATTTCATCTAAAAACGTCTTGCATTGTTTAAAAGTAAACAATAGTAAAAAGACGACGTAGTTCTGGAATGTGCATTTAAGTTCCTACCTATTTGTATTTTTATAACTATAGTTCGATTCAAACTAAATTCAAAAAATTCAAAAAAAATTGGCTCGTGGTAATTTTGTCAGGTTTTCTTCAACAAGGCATGGAAATTGTCAAAATTCATTACAAAAATGATTAAAATTTTGCATTCACAGTTCGAAAACTTAAAGCACTTTTGGGTCGACATGAAGCACCTTCCCGGCGGGGAGAATTGAAACTGTTTGAGCTGTTGGGACAAGTTAGTGAAGTTAAGAATCGAAACCGTGTGCGTCGCTCAGGAAGCCGATGTCGACGAAAATTCACGTTTGTCGATTCCTCGTTGATCTTGGAAATTCTAGGCATGCCACAAACGACGTCAGACGTTACACCGTAATTTGCATAAAGATTTAGGTCTTTCTAAGTTCATTTAACACAAGAACTCGAGGTGATCGATGACGTCGTATCTTTGCTGATTGGGTTCTTGAAATACGTCAAAATTGTCGCATTTGGGGGTCGGAAAATCCGATAATATTCCATTTATTCAGTTCTCTTGAAGTACTTAATATATTTAATAAATAATATAAAAATGGCTGATCCTGCACTTGGTAATGAATGAAGAAAATTCAAAAAGAAAAAGAAGAAGTACAATTTCAATAAGGTGCCTGCTATTTCGTTTGTTCGTCATCTTGGGTTGAGTTAAGCGGTACTGATGATCCCTAACAAGGGTGAAACCGGTATATCGCTACTCTCCCTCGATGACATGCAGTCTCCTTGGGTTACTTTCGATTATGATTCCTACATAATAGCGTGGAAGTCTACTGTTTGACAATGGTTATGTTGATGGCATTTTTGCTGAAACATTAACCTGATGGGTAATTAATATCGTATGATATTACACACTTGAAATTGTAATTCTTTTTTTCCTTTTGCATTTTCTTAATATATTTGTTTACCAGTGAGCATTATTTAATTTAGCAACAGTTTCAATGAAACTAAGAATTATTGTTGAAAAGCCTCACCATCCTCAACGTTTCACTGTTTGTTGCGGTTTTGGGCTGGTGGTGTATTTGGACTTATTCGGAAATGAGGCTGATACAACAGTTACGGTAAATGGATAGCGGTACCGAGCTATTGATAATTTTAATTTTCAACAAGGATGCGCTACGTGCCACATTTTGCTAGAAAAGTTGTGGCCATGTTATTTCTAGACTCCATTTGAGTCCATGTGAGTGCTCCCCAATCGATTCATGAACTTGTAGATGGAATTAGTGAAGATAGCCGCAAATGTGCGAATTGGTCTTGGAAAATTTCATGAAAAGCATATGTTGCTGTAACGGTGGCCAGATGGCCTTGGCGGTCATTTGGCTGATATAGTTTTCCATCGTAAATGGCATGCCTTCCTTTTCACGATGAATTTATTTCTCGAAATATATTTGTTTTTTTCTTATTATCAAAATGAAACATCTTATTGAAAAACCCTTTATAATCGATGTAAGTTCTTATACGTAGGTATTTCTAAGTTTCATTTTTCTTTGTTTCTAATCAGTCCATCAGTTGGGTTGATGTCATTGTCCACGAAGGAAGATTACTAATTTCGTAGAAATATACGTTAAACCAGAAGCAACTCGAACTTTCAGATTAAACTTGGACAGAATCTACAATCTACATCATTATTCAATCATATAAGATGGAATTTGAATTCAGTGAATGTGGTGGACATATAACTCCTGCTTCTTGTGAAAAGTCCATAGTACATAGTATAGTTCGACAAGCAGTAGGTTGTGTTGATGAAAAAGTATGTATGGACAGCCATTTAGATATGGTATAGAGTAGGGTGGTTTGTAGAACATTATTAACATAACGCGAAGCTGCCATATATTTATAATAAAAAGTAGGGAAGTTCAGCTATGGTATAAAATAGTCCCTAATGCTTCTCAAGGGCAAACCTGCCATATTTGCCAATTTGCTAATAATGTCGTCGTATTGAGCATATTGAGCAAGAGTTTCGATGTTTGATACTTCTCTACGGATGCTTAATAAATATTTTAAGATAAATCGATATTTAATATGCTTCAATAAATTTAGCAATGTCGTTGGAAAAAATCAAGCTGAAGACTAGCTCTGAAAATAAAATTCATAAACTTTATGAATACAAACATATACAGGGTGTTCCAAATTAAGTCGGCACAATTGCCAACTCCGTTATTATTGATCCTACGAAGTCGGTTAAATAGGTGTGACCTTCTCGATGCCAAAAACAAAACAAAAAACTGACAGTCGCGTTGTCATATTATCTCATAAAATGAGCGACTCATTTGGAACTATTTATTTCTTTCACTAGTATAAAAAATTTATTCGTTTTGGCGAATAAAACCTCATGATTGTGCAAAAATCCATTTTTTGTACTTACAGGAATGAAAATATTTTGTTACTAATAGCAAAATAACAGTAAAAAGAAAAAATTGCGCTGGGAAATGAACTCATGAAACCCGTGATCATCATGTCGCACCACTCAATTGACACCACTAAGCTATTTGGTATTAATATACAAATCGATAAGTTCCATCTTAAAGCCATTCCGCTAGCCGCATTCATTTTGTGAATCAATAGTGTCAATAGAAGGGCCTAAATATGTGTTCAACAAGAAGGCGGTGTTTTTGAACATTAACCCGATATTTTATAGCGCTTTTCAAATCCGTTTGTTATAAATGTTTCCTATTAATACAACTTTCTTATTTTCACCTTTACGAAAAAAGTCAAATGAGCTTTATTGTTGAGAATGTTATGACGAATCAAAATGCATGGAAAAATATAGGGTGTTCCATTGAAAAAAATATTATTTTATGAAATATTATGACAACGTGACTGTCAATTTTTGTTTTGTTTTCGGCATCGAGAAGGCCACTAAAAATGCTACCATCAATAATAACGGAGTTGTAAATGGTGCCGACTCAATTTAACAACCTGTAGATATCTGTTCACAGGGAGTTATGAGTAGACAACAGTTTTAGATCGAAGTGATCATATTGATCATCATGCTAACTGTTGGCTCAAACAAGAGAACAACTGATATTCTAGCAGGTTTCTAAAACTAAACTCTTTGCTTGGAACTTCTACCAACAGGTGGTACTTCCGTCAAGGTCCCATAGAAATATACGTCTTCGGAATCATGTTCCATGTATTTGGAACTCTATTGACAGCAGAATTGAAAATCGAAAATTGTTCTGACTTGACATTAGAAGGATACGAGCGCTCATTTATTCAGGCTTCTATTCAGCCGTTAGAAACCACAGAATTGCATATAGGAATAAACAAATGGCAACATTCAGCACAAAGATCGCTAACGCAACTAGCTCCGCTATTGATAGGTATCAATTTGGTAACGTTGGTATTTTCTGGTGGACATGGTTCTCTTTTTCTTGAAAGTGCTCTGAAAAAACAAGATGTTCTGTGGGTCCTTGAACCTTATGTTACGATAAGAGAAAATTTTCTGATATAAAATCGATTTTGATTTCCAAATTTACTTTAGATATTACTGTTTTAATTTGGGCTGAACTATCGCCTACATTGGAAAGTGAATTTAGAGCATTTATTCCAAGAAATGAAAATTTTTATGCAAATTCAATTCCCCTGTAGGTATATGGGAGATTTTTTCTGAGAACATTTCAGAATGTTAGTAAATGTTTGGCGACTTATGAGGTAAGCCTTGTCCCAAGGGTTTGGTGTTTCGTCCCGAGATCGCTGGTGGACTCATCAGTTGGGCTCTCCAGCGATATCTGCCCAGAACACACCCTTTTACATAATCGTGGAGAGGTGACCCTGCTGCAACTCAACGACCCCCTTAAATCCGTCGGGGCTGAAGTACTGTGGCGCGAAAACCCATAGCGCCATCTGTGAGCAGACAGAGTCACTTCAAATGTATATGTTTCAGTTTCCATTATTACTTTATTTAAAATTTAAATTTCGTCCCAAAACCACTGTCACAACTATCACTTGTCAGTTACTCAACATGTTATTAAAAAGTAGTATAAGGTAAAGTCGCTACCAAAGATGGCGAACGCTGCGGAGCATATGCCAAGGAGCGGAAACCAATGGAATGTATTCAGCAGAAAATCTAAAGAATATTGACTACTGTTCCACAACTGTTTCGTCTGATGAATGCTGCCAATTAGATATTATTTAATATGATGTCATCATTGTAGGTTATTTCATCCAGATGAGGGGTTCTGATGATACGATCTTCTAGAATCTACTCTGGAATTTTTGATTCGATCGGATTTCTTGTTTCTGAGATATTGACTTTTATTTTTGATATTCTGCTTTATTTATTTATGGTCTTGGACAAGTGATTAACACGAAATTCTGCATGAAGCTTGAAACTATTATTTTTTATGAATACCTGGAATTTCTGCGTTTGATAGTTACTGTGTTCACGGACGGCCGCACAGAGCGAAATAATTGAATTTGACCACGAATTCCTCATCAGTGTGTCGAACCTCATAGTTTCGGAACATTCCATGCTCAAAACTCGAATGATCCATATATCGCAATGAAATGATCTGTTTTGGCTAGAGATAACAGATAGTACAGATAGAAAATTGGGTTTTTGTGATCAGACAAGTCACATGCTACGATTTCCTCTAACGTATACCCCCATCAGTCTAGTGTTCCTAAATTGAAGGTACAAAAGAAAATGATAGATTTCTGACATAATTTTAGAGAAAAGAGTATTATAATCATGGGCCCGCAAACGCTTCGTTTTGGAGATACATATTGGGTGAATAAGTACTAAAACTTATAATTAATTTATTCATCACAGCTTACTAACTAAAAATTTCGGATAATTTCGATTTTCCTGAGGATTACTCGAGAAATGCTTGACATTTTCTTCTCGAAATCGGTAGTAGATACGAAAGAAATAAAAACACCAAAAATATAGTACTCCGCCGAAGATTCTTTTTGCATTTTTCTAAACTACCAGTTGTCCACAAAAAAGTTCTGGAGGAAAGGAATGGGCACTGGTCCAGAAAAAATATCACTTTGTATGTAAGCATTCGAAATTAGCATATCACATGAAGAAAACTTTGAATTGGAATATTTAAACCGAATTAAAGTTAAATATCTAGTGAAGGGAAGGTGCTGTGAGAAAAACTTGAGAAAAAATTGTAATATGTTTATTAACAGGTGGTTAAGTAGGCAGGTATCAATACTCCAGTGTATTTATCTTAGTTTATTACTTAAACAGTCGTCTAAATTAGTACAAGTATTACAAGATACCAACAAGCGGTACATACGTGCTACGTCACTGTATTGTACTTGATTCTTAGGTTATATCGAGATGCATAGAATATTATATCTAAGGGGAGGTTAACACTACATATACCTAATGCCGTGTCACCACTATTGCAAAAATGAAACTTTAAAACATGAGTTAACTTGAAAACAAAGCCTTTGCGGGCTCATGTTTATGGGACTTTTTGTCTTAAAATAATCCGAGGAATCTGTCATATTCGGGGCGTTCCACCATAAACTGGACAAATGAATTATACATATGGTCGGGTAGATGATACCGGTAGAATCATTTTTGCTTTATGACATATGCCCCGTTTCGAACCATAAGCGAAATACAGGGTGTTCAACGACCAACGTCATTCCTGAGCAATATTCTACTGAGTGTGGTCAGTTATATATGGTATAATCTATGAAATTACGATTTCTGGCCACATCAAAGTATTTCTGAGTGCTCAATTTTGAAAAGGATAAGAATTCTGAAAACATTTCAAAATTTTGGAAAACCTGCAATCTTCATGATTTTTCCAGTTTCCAAATTGAATTTAATTGAACTCAATTTTCTAAGAATTTCTGTGAAAAAATTTTTTCATAAATCGAACAAAAAATATTTTTTTACAGAGAAAACAGATAACAGAAAAAATAATTCAACATCATATTCGACAATTACTTGAAATTAATTTTCAGACATCCGAAAATAAACACTATGATGGAGGTCATGGACACCACATAAATGTATATTGTGATATATACATGATATGTGAATAATGAACTTATTGCCTTCCCAATATTTCCGTGACCACAAAACCAGTGAAGTTAAGAAGTGTTGAAGTACCAATTTATAGCTATGATGTGAAATTTCAAGCTGATCATATAATCAAAACACAAGAAAATTTAGAAAGGATATTGAATAAAGAACACTAAATATCAAATATTTTCGTGTTTACAGATCGCATCATCAGAACCATATAGAAATGAAAAAAATATTAGGAAATAAATACCCAATATTTCGGTTATTGAGTTGAGAACATCTGTTCAAAAGTTATCGGGATGGCCGGACGGACAGAATCGAATTTGAGAATGAATTTTTCATCAGAAAGTTATATTTCATCGTTCGGGACCATTTTCAGCACAAAATTCTAAAATTATGGATCATCATCATTTCAAGAAATTCAATGGATAAATTCATTAGATCGTTGGTGGAATTTTTATATCTGTGTAAATTTTCTAAAGTTTCTGAGAGATTTGGGGTTTGTTGGTTCAAGTTATTTAGGACCTTTTCCCTTGTCAAACGAATTACTTTGTGTCGTTGCATGAAAAATATTCAGAATTTAAAGGGGGAAAGTGAAAAGTCAAGAAAAAATTGAAGAATGATTCGGTGAAGCAGCCCAAACATTGCTTAAATAATTTTGTTGTGCAATGGTATTATTTTTCATTTTGTAAATTTGACAAGATGCAAAGTGAAACTTTTCACAGCAGTTTGTTGTTATATGCCTCTTGTCTTAAAGTTTGATTGTATTCATGTTTCTTAATTCTCAAGTTCAAATTTCTGCATTGAGCTTAGAATTGCTATTTGAAATCAACACTCAAACTCTATACTTTGTCGGTTCAGTGGACACGGAACTATTGGGTAATTTTTTTCTGATATCTTTGAATATTTTATGGTTCTGGTTAAGTTAAGTTAAATTTGCACGAGGCTCAAAATGGTGATTTTAAATCCAAATGCAAATTTTCATTTCGATCGAAAAACTGTAGTTTCAAATTAACAAGGAAACAAATGATCGGAAGGCCAAATTCACGGCACATCTAGTCGGATTATGCCTGTAGCGGATTCAAACATGACATTCTAGATCCAAATTTTCCCTGAAAAATATAGCTCTTTTTGTTCGGGAATTATCATGTTCACGGCCGCTGGGCTTGGATCACAAAATCGTCGGACCATATTGTTCACACTTCTAGCTCAAATTTCGAAAATCACAGACATTCTGACAAAATTATAGACCGATGTATTTGGTGAACGAGTGCTCTAAAAATGAAGTCGTAGAGAAAAATATATCATATCTGGGATAAAAGTAACGATTTGTTTCACGATTGAAGAGTGATCGTGAGTCAATTATGGTACATGATGCTCTTCCTGGAAAGCCCTTAAAATTGCAACTTGCAGTACTTGCAAGTTAACAAGATTACTGATCTAGAACGTAAAAATTATCGATTGATTGACTGAGAAATAGAAGAATTATTAGGGCAATCAGTGGAGCATGACTGGAAATTTAGACAGGAGAATTTAACATTATTAGTATCAAGGTGTTGAACAATATTCATTCTTCGTTTGATGACGAAACAACAGGACGAAAATTCTGTTTGCTGAAGAAACCAATAGTGATTTGATAATTTGACATTCATGAACAGGATCGTAAGAGAAGATGAAGATTTTTATGTGAAGACTTATATTACTGACCAATAAGTAATGATAGCTCTAGTTTAATTTATGTATTAAATACTCGAGATTTGGGTTACTTGCCAACCCTAAAAGATAGAAGAGTGATCTCGAAATAAATTTTATGAATTCTAGAGACCATATTTTATCCATTTCAGGATAGATAATAATTTGTAAGTTGAATAGACATATACCGGGTGGCCTACCCCAGACGCGGATCTCATTTTAAGGGAGTGAATAAAAATATTTTGAAAATCTTTCTGTTATGTGTTTAGGGTAGTTGAAAGCACTATTTGAATTATTTTCATGTATACAGGGTGCTCGAAAATAAAGATATATTCCAAAATTACACTTTTTTCATTGTAACATCTTATATATAGGTATATATGAAGCTCAAATAATGAAGAGTTCCCTCAGATTACTTTATCCTTAGAAGCACCATTTATGATGAAATGGCGAAAAATTGAAAATATGTGATTTTTCAATTGGTAATGAATTAAGAAACGAGTTACGGCGCCGATACAGACAATGTTTTTTTGAGGAGACATATTGGTTACTTCTATGCCAAAAACAATTTTTAACTCTGAATTATACAGAGTGATCATAATTTATATTCAAACATTAACTTGAAATAATGGCCAAAAACTTCCTTATTGAACGCAAAAATTAATTCCGAGACTATTCTTATTTGGTTTTCCTGCACCCGAATCTTACAGTTTTTCCAGCAAGCTATTGGCCATTATTCGTAGTTAATGTAGAATATCAATTTTTATCAATCTGTATAATTCAGAGATAATATTTTTTTCTGCATGAAAGTAGCCAATATCGAAAAAACATTGTCTGTATCGGCAGCGTAACTGGTTTCTTCATTGATTACCAATTTAAAAACTTCATATTTTCATTTTTCGCCATTTTCTCGTAAATGATGCTTCTAAAGATGAGGTGATGTGAGGAAACTCATCATTATTTGAGCTTGCGATTCCATTTTTTATTTATATACACGGTGTTACGATGAAAGTGTAATTTTACTCTATATCATCGTTTTTGAACACCCTGTATATAGGAAAATAATTTCAAATTGTGCATTTGGCTACCCTATATATACAACAAAAAATAACTTCAGTTACTCCCTCAAAATGAGGTCTGGGGTGGGTCACCCGGTATATTTCTCATGTCTATTCAGCTCAAAAATTATTTGGCATCCTAAAACAATAAAGGATTAACCAAAGTTTTGAGAGATGTCTAGTAGAGGATATTTCTTACATCCATTTATTTATGATGTTTCCGAAAAGTCTGAAGATTTTGCTCTAAATAGGCAAAATTTTGAATTAAAATTTTGGGCAATATTTTCATGTTTCTTTTCTCATTTCAGTATCACACAAAAACTGGTAGATCTGAAACGAATCGACAGATCTGTAGAGAACAAGAGGAAAAACTTCCAAATCAAGAATTAAGGTGAGCTTCATGCCAATTGCTGTTTTGGTGACAATAACCACATAACTGTTGCCAAGTTTAGGTACAGTTGGCGTATGAATGTTACGGGCAATGTAATTATTTAGGTCAGTATTCATAATGCTTGGTTATTATGAATAATGACCATTAAAATTGGGCAATTTGATAAATTTCAATTACTTTACGATAACTTCTCACATTGCCCGGTCATTATGAATACTGCTATTATTTATTTGGGCACTTTGATTAATTGACAGCAATGGGACAACCACGTGCGTGTGATGTGATGTGAAGAGGACTTAGAAGTTTTAGTAAGAGATCAAAATAATGTACAGTCTGTAGAAGAAGGTCCTCTGCAAAATAAAACTGAGTCACATGTGTTAGCGGAGCTCCCAGGTCCAAGTCAACATGATGAGGAGGAACTACTTTCTCTTGATAGTTATGTTCAAACTGATTTACATAATAAAGAATTTCAAGAACCTTTCGGACATGAAGATTCTCCGAAAGAACCCTATGTGAAAAAAAGGAAAGCCGACATATTAAAAATTAGGCAGATTTCAGCAAGAAATCTAAAAAAACAAGCTGAAAAAATGATTCAAGCTTCTACCTCAAAATTCCCTGATGCTAAAAAAGGTGACACAGTTAGAGTTCGAGTCCCAGATGTCGACAGAGGTCGCGCCGATGGAAGAAATATTTTGGCATTTGTTCTTGAAGTAACAGATGCTAATATGTATAAATTAGGCACGAAACACGGAATTCTAAATCAACTTTATGCCAGGAACCAATTTACAATATGTAATGAGAAGTTTATATATTACTTTGTCAGTTAGATATGTAGAAATTTGTTATTTTTTATAAGAAATATGAATAAAAATTATTCTTAAATTGCCCACTTGACTTTTAGCATTATCCAAAATGACCGGGCAATGTGATATTTGCAGCATAATTTATCATTTTGTCATATCCTTTTGGGCACTTTTTAAATTGCCCGGGCATTATAAACAATGCCCAATTATTTACATTGCCCGTAACATGAATAATTGAGCGCTGAAAGTTCCTGATTTCATGTCAGTAACGTACGAGTCGAATACTATGTTCTTACTTAGTCTTATTTAATAATGAGAAATATTGATAAATCGAATACTTCATCTGCTACTTGTCACTTGTATAACTATACCTAGAATACTTGAAACACTGTTGTGCGTTCAGGGCCCCCGCAAGGGTCATCAACACCCGCGTGCCGAAAATATTTTGGCGCCCCAAAAAGGGGGGAAGTGGTGAAAAACGTCGCAGGATAATCGGCAAAAAATGTTTCAGTTTTTGTTAGGAATTTATTTGTGGAAGGGTTAAAAAAACTATCAGCAACCTTTATTGAATGCCTTAAGAACTTTATGCTGTCAGTTGTTGCACAATACATTTTTTAAATGTTTCATTATTTTATTCAAGCATTCGATCAAAACCGCATTTTATTTTAATTTTGTAATGAAACTGCAGAGTTCTCAAAACCTGAGCTTTATTCTTCTTTAAATTATTCGTAATATTATATCAAAATATTAATATAATTATTAACAATTATTAAATATTATTCCATACTTCCAGCCATCTTCTCCTTTGTTGAAGTCTAGCTTTTTTTTGCTCTCGAAATTTTGCACCAGAAGGTCGTTTTCTCTTGTATGGCTCCTAGAATTTAAGAAAAACTTGATCCAAAATATGTAAGGACATTCACCCATGATTTACTTTGCGCCATCCCTTTGAGAATAACCCGTATGTTTTCATTTTTATGAATTTAAACCTAAACGGAGTTAATATTAATAATAATAATAAGTTAAGACCGATCTGAAGCACATACCCTGTTCCTGTTATAATAATTAATTTTTGGCAAAGGTGAAATATAATTTTTTTAGAATGTCAAACGGCTACGAACATCAAATAAATAATACAGATCCAGGGTGCATATTAAAAAAAAAATTAAGTATAGTATGATGGTGGCCCCAGGTAACAAATTCAAAATATCAAAGTCGATTCAATTTTTTCAAGATTACAAACAATACTTCCCTATTTGAAGCAAATAAAAATAATGATATAGTATATAGGTATGGGCTAATTTAGGATGTGCACCATTTTAAATAGAAAAAAAAAATATCGAATTTTATAGACTAATAGAAATGCTAATACTGTATGTGGATAGGTACTTACCATTTCATAAAATTTAATTTAATCACAACAAGAAACAGTAAAACAAACCACAATTACACAAAATACAAATCTTTCCAATTATCTGAGTATTTTAATTTTTTGCGTTTTGACCTCAACCCCTAAACGTTTCATAACAAAATAACTATTCTTTGGATAGGTTTCTGCTGTTATAGCATAGCAAGCAGATTTTGGTAGGTTCAGAAATTCTCTGTAACATGTAGTATTTTTCCTACAGATGGTGGCGAAAGTTTCAGTAATTCCTCTGGCTAAAAGCTATCGCTTCGGTATTTATGATTGTTTATGTGTACCATATGCGTTTTAGTGATGATCGAAGAAATGGTGCCCGCCGTCCGGTGCAAGGTGGTCCATAAAGAAATCCCGTACCGACAAAGGGATAATTATTTATGATTTGTTTACTCGAAAAGAATCGTATAATTGCAATCTGTGGCCGAGGTTATTTTATAGGGATTGTGACGTTCGGGAACTTGTTTGGATGTGTAAAAGATGTCCTTGAACCTTTAAAATTGTTTAAAATAAAAAAAAATTTTTTCAAAAACCTTTGGTCTTTCGGATTTTCATGCGGTCTATAAGAGATTTTGGCGCCCCTTAAGAGGGGCGCCCGCGTGCGGTGCACGCGTTGAACGCGCGGTTGCGGGGGCCCTGTGTGCGTTGTGCAATATTAGGCTGACAATTCTGCGAAGTATATCTGGACGGATTCTGAGGATTGAAGATTATTTGAAAATGTATCTACCATTGAGTGGAAAAATCAAATGCGGTCGTACTCGCTTCTTAAATGTTTGCAGATATGAAAATGGCTTTGCAGTTGCGCAAGTATTGTATTCACTATTCAAAAAAGTCCATTAGTGCCGCATAACTGCCATAACGCTAATATAAACTCCTTTATTTACTCCTTCAGCTCCTGGCGCTAATTCCGAGTGCACAATATAGCAATAATCTAAAAATGAAACTTTCAATACCTTCTTCCCTTTTGACGTAATTTTTTCGGTTTTGTCACATTTAAAGGATGTTCTCCTGTTCCTGATCGTTCATCCAATCATTTGGACATAATGTTGAAATCCAAGATCTCAGGGAAGTCAGATATATGGGGAATCCGAAAATTGACTGAAGTAGAATACATAAATTATTGAACATAAGATTCATAGAATCACACAAGATTATATTGGAACTACCTATAGTTCCCATATGGCGGACGATACAAGATGACCGACTAGTTATTTTTTTTTTGTGCTCGGATATTAAAGAAAACAGTTCACTTATAATTTTACGGAAAATAAATCAACGTCATTCAGATTTCAATATCGCGAATGGTTTAAGATGGCGAGATAGTTATTTTTTTGGGCACAATCACAATATGGGTATCAAACAAAAGGAAAAATCTTTCGTTAGGTGATTGGCTTAAAACAATTACTTGTATTGTTTAGGAAGATATCCCTCATTAGGATTGGTTTTTAACCTGCATAGGAAGAGAAAAGATCCAAAATCAAACCAGGAATTCTGTTTCGTGACGCATGAGTAAGCTTCAAGCTGAAATAAGTAGCGGATATCGGATATCCCTAAACATCCAAGTCAAGGTGAAGCCGTGCCGAGGACTGGGTGGCGGCTTGAAGGTGATGATGTCAGGAAGGGAACCGGGGCGAATCCTGTTGTATTTAAACTCTTGTCCTTCTAAACGAAGCTCTAGGAGGGTCGAGGTATATATTTTCGGTACTCTTGGGAACAGTAGGGAAAAAAAAACATCAATACAAAGGAAGAAAAGGTGAAAGAAGTAAAATTGAAACGCTTAAAAAAAGCTAATGAACGCATGCATGAATTGAGATTAGCGGAATCACAAGAAGAAAAAGAAGCTCCTAATGAAAATTGTCATCAATTCATTTGTGAAAAAAACATGAAGCACCTCTATTGATTCACGAGAGGCTCTCTGAGGTTAGAGAAGGTGAAACAACAAATCTGCAATATTGACGCATGACATGAGTAGGCTAAGAAACGATCAATAAAAAAATATGAAATAGTCAAAACTATTTTTGAAAGTAAGCTTTTATTTCAATGCTATTGAAAGGGAAACAGAAAGTTTAAATCAAATAAAATCCATCAATGCATTTACATTATGAAATTTATGTGCTATAAAAGCGTGTCGCGAGATTTTCTCTGTAACGGGTGTTTTTTTCGAGGTATATAACTTTATGTTGGCATGACAGTTCAAGATGGCGACCGATTTAACAGCTGTCAAGTGATTTATTCTCAGTTTGGTTTGGTAATTCATCATGAATAGACTCATTTCTGAACAACGCTTGCAAATAGTGCAATTTTATTTCGAAAATAATGGTTCTGTACGGAATACGTATCGCGCACTACGTCCATTTTATTTTGTTTAGCGATGAAGCGCACTTCTGGTTGAATGGCTACGTCAACAAACAAAATTGCCACATTTGGATTGAAGCTAATCCTCAAGTGTATGTCGAAATACTGAAACATCCAGAAAAACTGACTGTTTGGTGCGCTTTATGGGCTGGTGGAATCATTGGTCCGAACTTCTTCAAAAACGATGATTGCCAGAACGTTACAGTCAATGGTGATCGGTATAGAGCCATGATTACTAACTTTTTGATTCCTGAATTGAACAACCATGATGTCCAGGAGCTGTGGTTCCAACAAGACGGCGCAACATGTCACACAGCTCGTGCCACAATCGATTTATTGAAAGACACGTTTGGTGACCGTCTAATTTCACGTTTTGAACCTGTGAATTGGCCTCCAAGATCTTGTGATTCAACACCGCTAGACTACTTTCTGTGGGGCTATGTAAAGTCATTGGTCTATGCGGATAAGCCACAAACCCTTGACCATTTGGAAGATAACATTCGCCATTTTATTGGCGATATACGGCCACAAATGTTGGAAAAAGTCATCGAAAATTGGAGGTCCAGATTGGACTACATCCGAGCCAGCCGTGGCGGTCATATGCCAGAAATCATATTTAAAATGTAATGCCACAAGATTATCTTGCGGATAAATAAAATTCATGTCAATCGAATAATCCAACGTTGTTTTATTGCAATTTTAAAGTTCTATAGCTCTAAAAAAAACACCCTTTACTTTGTACTTACAAGACTCAAAAGACAGTGCAGTACTGTCGATCTTCAGTCATATTTCTAACAATCAAATCTCCCGATAGGCTTTTGTATCATATAAATTTCATAATGTGATTGCATTGGTGTATTTTTTTCGATTTAAACTTTATTTTCTTCTTTTAAGAGCATTGAAATGAAAGCTTATTTTCTGAGAACAGAGGTTACTGAGATTTTTCTTATAGACTTCCGTATTCAAATTGATTCAATAATATTTTTTCTTCCTCGATAATAATAACAGTTCTTTATTAGCCATCGACCAAAGTCCTCCAGCCTAGTATATTACATATCATAAGGCAAATTAAGTGAGTAGATATTCTATATAAATAAGTAATTCTACTAGAGTTTAGACAATCCATCGATCACCTCCTGTGTTAGAAATTTTCTGGGAAGGGCAGTTACTGGATCCCTATCGAACATGCATTCTACATCCTCTAGATCTTTAATTTTGTGTGCAAATCTTCAGGTCGACTTGTCATTCCTTTTTTGGCTGTATGTTAGCTTTGTCATATAGTTGTTCATATGGTGGGTTGTGAAGCTTATTAAGTGGACGTCTTACGTGTTATGGTTCTGAGTGCTGTTCTCTCTCCAATGTCTATATTTCTCAATACCGAGTCTGCAACATTTACATATGGTGGATGCCCATATTGTAATATTGGTCTAAAAATGGTTTTGTATATTTTGGTTTTTCAGACTAATTCCTTCGTCTATGAAGACGAAGGAATACGCCTTACATATAAATGCTCGAGGATTTGGTTAAAATATTAGCTAACATTTCATCGGTCCTTCTGTAGCCTATTTGAGTGTCACCATTCTTGACACGATCCTTATGAAATGTTGTTTTATCGAGATATGTTTCGATTTTGAACAGACAATCGGATTATATGCTAACTTTTGTGAAGCTTGATTGACATTGTGAATTAAAATGTTTGTATGAGGACATTCCACATCATTTATCAGATTTTTGAGGTGTTCTGATGCTTCTGTTAGTGACATGTGCTGTTGATAATGCTACAGTTATTTGTTTCCTTGATTCCCAAGTGATAGTGGGATTGGCAAAAATAAATCAATAACCAGTGTTCGATCTCTCATTAGTTTTACATGCACCCCAATATGCTTCAGCATACCAGACTATGTCTTGTCCAGTACGTTTAAATCTTAGTTGATCTCGTTACTCATTACTCGTTTTGCAGCAGTCCAATGTTCTAAACTTTAGTAGTTATTGAATTAGCTCAAATAACTGACTGTATAAGAGATATCTGATCGAGTTGCTGTTGATTATAAATACATTAAAGTTCCAATAAGATTCTGGTAGGGAATATTATTTTCAAATTGATCTGGATTTCCTCTTTCCAATTTCGAGTTTTCTTCCATAAGGCTCTTGGCGGTTTTACAATTTGACAAACCAAATTTGTATAATATACCATTGATGTATTTCTGTTGGTTAGCTGTTATAAAGTCACAGTCTTGTTTAAATTCAAAATAATTTAAGACTTCCTAATCTCTCATATTGAAACTTTGCTCTTGATTTGCTCTTTTATAAAATTGAATGTGTTTTCAGTGGATGTTGCCACAATCTAATCATCCACATATACTAAAATAATGGCTTTTTAAGTTGAACAGTTTTCAATTTGTCCCAGTTCGTTTGGAGATATTATTGAAATGAGATTGGATTTTGCATTTGAATCCTCATTAATCCATTTATTTTTAGTCTCTTCCTCTGCTGTACCACTGGGTTTAATTTTATTTCCAGACACATAATTCAATAAACCAGCTCTTGTTAATATTGCTTGTGCTTACACGTATTATATCTAGTTATTATTTTTCAATGGTTCTATTCTACAACTAGTTGATACCTGAGTCATTTTCTTCTATCTCTTTCATGATTTTTCAATTTTAATTCTTTACTTGTCCAGTTTCAACAGTTTTTCTTCTTGATTATTTTTTTTTGTCTTAGAGTATTCAATTTTTTCATATGATTATTCAATGTAAATCATGTTATTGTGTTTTCCGCACTCGGGGGATTAAGTTGAATAGCATTGCTAGACTTGGCCCCTGAGTAGAATGCATCTATCCAATAAAGGCGTTTATTATTATTATTATTAATTAGCTCAAATGACTGACTGCAAAAGAGATATTCGGTCGAGTAGCTGTTGTTAATAAACACATTAACGCTCCAATAAGATTTTGGTAGGGAATATTATTTTCAAATTTATCTGGATTTTTTTCCAATCTTGAGTTTTCTTCCATGGGGCTCTTGGCGATTTTGCAATTTGACATAACAAATTTGTGTAAAACATCATTGATGTATTTCTATTGGTTAACTGTTATAAAGTCACAGTCTTGTTCAAATTCAACTCCAAGAAAATAATTGAAGACTTCCTCTTTCATATCGAAACTCGCCATGATTTGCTCTTTTATGAAATTGACTGAATTTTGCCACAATCTAATCATCCACATATACTAAAATAATGGCTTTTGAAGTTGAACAGTTTTCAATTTGTCCCAGTTTGGAGATATTATTAAAATAAGATCAGATTTTGCGTTTGAATCCTCATTAATCCATTTATGTCAGTCACTTCCTCTACTGTGTCACCGGGTTCAATTTCATTTCCAGGCACATAATCCCACAAACCTGTTTTTGTTAATATTGCTTGTGCTAACACGTATTACAGTTATTATTTTTCAATTGTTCTTTTCTACAACTAATCAATACCTGAGCCATTTTCTTCTATCTCTTTCATGGTTTTTCAATTCCAATTCTTTACTTGTCCAGTTTCAAAACTTTGGTCTTTTTGAACAAACTGAATGCCTGGGCCCATAACCTGTAGTTATTATTTTAGTAAGCGGTTTAAAGAGTGATGTACTGAACGTACCTAATATTTTATTCCAACAACTTAATTGACATCGAAACAACTACTGTCAATGTTACATAAGGTAACCAAAATAATCAATAGCAGGAGTGCGTATTAACAATGTATTTATTCCAACATAATGTTTATCCATTGAAAAATGAATAATCCTGTATATTATTATGATACTTGATCTAGCATTGGAAATCTTGGACTTAATTATTGAATCCCTATTAATGGATAGTTGCGCCGGATCTTTGTCCATGATTTCCTTGATGAATTGTATGTGAAAAAGCTAACCTTTGCAGTATCCAAAGATAATATTCGGGATATGAATCGAAGGTTTTTCATATAATAATAGATTTTAATTGATTCTTCAACGGAATAATTTATTACCACTAACGAACACCCCTTGCAATTAACGGTGTTTATCTGGAATCAAGAAGCCATGTAGTCCTTCGGGAGATCCAAAGATACCAAAAGGCATCGCCGATTCGTATGCGATAAGAGCCAGAGGATATCCGGCGATAGCGAAGTGTCGGCTGTCCCTCCTGCAGCCTGCAAGAACGGTGCTCAAGAGTCACGTGACCGCGAAGTCGCGGACGCCGCTTTCTTCATTCTTCACTCTCTTGCCAGCTTTCTCGAGGCGCGATCCAACGGGAAATAAGCGCGGTGAGTTGAATGCCTGGTGAACAACGTTCTCTCTGTACGGTCTGTCCGTCTGCGAAACGATTTTCTGTGACTTGGTGACTGTGACTCGAAATTTGTTGCAGTTTGTTTGAGTGGTTTCAGTTCAGTGCCTTGGATAATTTTGGATATTCACGTATTTTTGGGGCAGAAAGACAGGTAAGGCGGTTGTGAGCGTATATTGAAACCTTAGAATAGATGAATACTCAAGTGATGTCTTAAGGCGTACTACGGGACCGTTAAACTCGAGATGATGGTAACCCAGGACTTTAAAAGTCGTTTGATCTTGCGTTTGCCTGATGTAATAAGGTGTTCCTACTTGAATCGGTGCCGATTTGACTGAAGGCACTGAGGTTAACAGTAAAATATTGAAGACGGAAAGTCATTCTTGTATGCTTCAGCAGCAGGAAGAACTCAAAGTGGTAATAAATATTCAACTTTTTGACACAACCGTCTACGTAAAAGTTACCTTCGTCCATTGTTTAGATTTTATATGAAGAATTAATATGAAACTCAATATCTAAGGGCTAGAAAATATACATAGATATATGGATTGCAGATTCCTCATCTTCAGAACTAACAGTTATAATATTAGATAGGAAACGAATCGAATATTCAATTTGATTCGATTGTGATTCAATTCTTTCAAATTTCATCACAGTATCTAATATTCACAAAAATGCTACGTGAAAAAATGTAAATACAACATTCTCTATTTTGTTTCATAATCGAGATAAGGGGCAATAGGGTTAAAAACAATTGAATTTCGAAACTGTTGTTGCTACTTATTTATGAATGCAGGTGAATTTAAAAATTATTTTCATATAATATTTATTACACAGGGTGAGTTGGGAGGAACAGACCAAACTCCAGGAGCGTTTTGTTCACGTGAAAATAATTCAAAAAAACTCATATGTTCTTATAAGATTCTCATTTGTTTTCGAGATACAGTATGTTAAAGTTAGAATTTTTTTCAAGTTTTTCTCGTATAGTAGCTACACTTCACAAGATATTCAACTGAAATTTGGCATAAATATTACGATTGACAGTTTACACCATGTGACATGCCAATTTCAATAGCAAATCCAATGACATGCCAATTTTCATAGCAAATCCTCCAGCACTGGACAGTGTTCCAGAGAAAATATCACCCTGTGAGTTACTATCGAAATTGGCATGTCACATAGTGTGAACTATCAATGATAATATTTATGCCAAATTTCAGTTGAATTTTACGTGGAGTGTAGATACATTGAAGAAAAACTTGAAAAAAATTTTAACTTCAACACACGAATCTCGAAAACAGATGAGAATCGTATGAGAACATATGAGTTTTTTAAAATTATTTTCACGTGTACAATACGCTTCTGGAGTTTATCCCGTTCCTCCTGATTCACCCTGTATATTATTACTTACTAATATGTCCTTGAACAATTTGAATTATTTGCATTTTTCAGAAGACTCAATAAATTTGTTACAATAAAGTTTTCTCGTGAAAAAGTTCAAGGGATGCACCATTTATATCTTGGGTAAAACAAGGGAACATGAGGCGAAGGGAGAGACGACGCAATCCAATAAAAAAAAATTAAATGAAAATAATAATTCCATAACTGTGCATTTCAATGGCATCATATAGCAGATAAATCTGAAAATCTCAAATATCAAGGTGGGTTTGTTTTAAAAATCCTGTGTTCATAACAAAAGCAACTGACCATAAAACACATTATTTGTTTAAGTCATGAAAAACTCAACAAGTCATGAGAATAGAATTTCAACTTTCAGATACAACCGTCAACGTAGAAATTCGATCATTTCCCAATTTTTATATGACGAATTTATATGAAACTCAATAATGATTAGAAAATATACATAGATATATGGATCTCAATTTCCTCCTCTTCAGAACTAACAGTATTTGGTGAAAACTAAACGAATCTACAACACAAATCTTCAATTAAATTCGATTACACAACGTGATTCAATTTTTGTTAGACAAATTTCACCAAAGTATCAAGTTATTTGATAAAATATAAATACAACAGATTCCCTATTTTGTTTCATAACCGTCATCAAGTTGAAAATTCTGTTGTGAATTGTTCAGTTACCTACCAATCATTTAGTTTTTTGATTTGTTGATTAAAAAAAATCCTTATAATCATACGTCATTGAATGATCTGCATTTTTTACGAGATTTTTTAGAATACGCAATACAACCGATGCACCAATCTTGTGTACGAAAATAATTTCATAACTGTGCATTTCAATGGCATCATAAAGCAAATAAATCCTCGGATAAATCTTAAATAAAAGGTTAGTTTTGAAAAATCCTGTTTTCATGACAAAAGCAACTGACTATATAAAACATTATTTGTTGAATGTCTTGAGTATTGTTTGCAATAAATGCCACGAATGATCCAAAGGCAGCTAACTTTATTTGGTCTATGAACTCTTGTTCAATAAGAAGAAGTAGAAAATCCAAAGGAGGTAATAGTCAAAACTTTAAATAGTTATTATGATCAATTCACATCGACACTAAAATAATGCATCAAATTTTTCAATCTGATGTTTTTTAGTGTTAGAAGACCAACTTCTGAAGAGTTTGTATTTACTGATGATTCATTAATTTGTCGCGGTAAATTTGCAACGATGAAAAAATTAATGAATAAAATCATTCAGTCTTCCAAAGGTAACGTATTTCTTTATGGTTAGGTCGATCAATCGACAAATCTCTTTGATACCTATACATAATCAAATTAGGATTGTTTTATCAGTAATCAGAAAACATCACAATACAGTAAACGTTGAAAAAATTTTTCAGTAGTCAAACAATCAAATTTCTAATTTATTTGGTTTCTTTCCAAGACAGGATATCAATGATATAATACGAAAACGTAATGAGGATTTTTTCATTGACGAATTAATGCTCCTTAATATTCCCCTTCTAGTCATATACTTTTTTATCTTATTGATCGTTAAAACCACAACCGTATGATAATGGACGTTTCAATGATGGAATAAAATAAGCATGCAATTTAAAGTCAATGTGTTGGCTTTTTATTTTAATTTGACTTTTGATTTGAATATTTTAAGTAGCTTATCGATGGATAGCTTTTTTCGAAGGTAATAACTTTTTTAATTTGAGGAGTAGTTCATTGCCATAGAACAGAAGATGAAATTTATAATATAGCAGGTATCTTCATTTTAGATTTTGAAATGGCATTCGGTCTCAACGTTCTTAATGGTTAACTATAAAATGGTAGGATGAATTGAATAATTTTTAAAATATCTATAGGTATCGATTCCGTTTGAATTTCAAATTCGATATAATATTATATTCAATTTAATTTGTTACATCTACCATTTCTAAGCATCAAATTGAGATGAAATCATGAATATTTTCATTGTTTGCCTTTGTAATAATATCGCGGTTTTCAAAAGAGGTTTTTTCATCTACATCAAAAAAGTGTTCTAAATGTGTAACTTATATACTTATTATACTTTCTCCTAAATTATGGAAATAAAATAAAGGGAGAATTCATTTATTTTCAATAATAGAAATCTGAAAACATCTTAAATGTCAACTATTCAATTCCAATTGACCATTATATATGTTACTTCGTCTTTTTATCAAATAATGTCTTTAGTTGTGTTCAATGTTAACTTTTATTCTACAATTATTCTTCACAATTGAATTGACAAACTACTTAAAAAAAAACTTATTTCAAAAATTATTTTATGTCAAAAACACTGAAACGTCCCTCCTCTGATCTGACTATATGAAATAATACATATATAGGTATATATAGATATTTAATTTAAATAGTCACTTATAGACAAACATACCACTGACTAGATTTATATTTTGGAAAATGTTTTCTATAAGAAGTCTATAGTCAGGTGAGAAATCAAAGATCAGTTTTTAGAAATCTCTGCTAGATCAGAGTTCCTAGTCAATGCTCCCATAAGGTAAAGCACACAAGATCATCTACAGCCAGGAGTAATGTTTAACCTAATCCCATATTGCGTCAGGTTCATAAACAAGATCATCATCACACAATGTAGACAACCCTGCCCTAAACGGGTGAGTAATTGGATCACGATACATCCTTAATTCATATTCGGACAGAGTTTCGTTGATATTGACAGAGAAAAGAGTCATTGTGGACTTTTCACTTTTGTGACTCTCGGAGGGCATTGTCCCAGTATCAGTGGTTCTGGGTATTGCTGAGATGGGGGGATGAGGCGACTTCCTTGTGGATGCTCCTCTTCCATTAAACCGACGTGCTAGTATGTATCCTGTAGCGAATCCGGCTGTACACCCAATAAAAAGACGTACTAATTCTCTAATCATGTGATTATCCATCGTTTAATATGTTGAGGGGCGTAACGGAAGATAACAATAACTAGAATTTGTTTCTTTCTGTATCAGGACAGGTTATTTGTTTGTTTGGGCTCTACTGCTTCTATTGTTAACTTTTATTCGACAATTATTCTTGACAATTGAATTGACAAACTACTTCAAAAAAACTTATGTCAAAAACTATTTTATGTCGAAAACACTGAAACGTCCCTCCTCTGATCTAACTATATGAAATAATACATATAGTACAGAGTGAAGAGCAACAATATATGATATTTTGGCAATTATTAAACTCGAAAACCAAAGCAGAATTATTTCCTGAAGTAGGTACATCTATTTCTATGTATAGCAATGGAGATGGAAGGCATGTTCAATATAGTACTAGAACCAGTTATTGAAGACGTTAACCTCGACATTAAGTTATTTGCTACATTCATCCGATTTCGCATCAAATTTTCAATGTATCCTTCTGCCACTTCAGAAGATTTTCATCCCAGAACCCTTGGATCTGGGGACACATTACCCGAAAACAGAGTCAGAAACATATAGTTCGGGATTATCAAGAGTTATCGGCCATTGTACGTTTTCAAATTGTCAATAGTCTGTTCGGAAATAACGAAAGAACTTTGCTAGCAAAAAAGCAGCTAGCAAAAAGAAATTCAAGAGCTGATTTCTTTTGTTACAGATTCATAAGCTAATTTTGTATCTTAGTATGTCATTCAAAATATTAAATATTCAGGAGAATTTTCTTTCGTCCATATTATCATCAGTTCTAAATAAATGTACTGAAAAACTTAGACCGTAACATTGAAAGGACATTGTTATAAGGAATTTCATTTTTTCTCATGAATGATTAGTATTATTATAACATTCACCGTTTCGAACAGTTATCACATCATTAAAATTCGAATTGTATAGAACATGTTTATTAATAATTTCATTGGGTTGCTATTAGTTGTGCAACTGCTAATTTCATGACATGTTATTTATTCACCCATAATGATATCTCACTAATTATTTCATAATTCTGTGGAATATTTATGGTTATTTTACTAGGATTTTATCCTATGCGATATCCATAGAAGGTGAAAATTCGCGAGAATTATTTTATCGTTGAATGATTCCTAGTGCCCAAAATGCTGCTAACTTTTTCAGTTTTATTCCCATTCTTCCTTTGAATGAAAATTTAATCACTAAAAATTGTATTAAAAGAAAATTTAGCTTTTTAGCACCAATACAGAATGCTTTACCATTTAGTCATCTGACCAGCAAGAAACACGATAACTAAAATTTTCAGGGTAGGTTCAGATCTCTAATGCCGCGGTTGAGTTCCTTCCATCATAATCATTGAAGGCCGAATATCAAGAATAACCTAATATTTCCCAAAAAATCAACCGAGATAAAGATTTTCGTGTATATGAAAAGTAACAATTTCTTTCTATACAAGCAGAATTTGGTGTGGATCGCTTCATCAGAGCCTTGAAAAATTCGAGCAGAATATAGAAATATACCATACTGAATATTTCCGTAGGAACAGCTCAGACTAAGTTTTGTATATGTGAGATAATCACTATAGAATGTTCATGCCTAATTTTAGGAGGAAAGTACCTATCCTCCGAAGTTCTCATCTAGAAGAACTGACCTACAACAAGGACGTCGTCATATTACATCTCATGATGAGAGAGGTCTCACAAAAACCTAGGAGAGTCGGGATTGAAAATATAAAGGCTCCTGACGCAAATTTTGTGAGTGTCGAATTTTCACATTTAAGTTATACATATTGCGATTAACTATCAATTATTGTGGTATAATTTTATCAAATATTTGGAAAGGTCAAAAGATTTGATTAAATAATACCACAATGCAAAAATATCAACGGTAAGAACCCTTGATATTTTTGCAGCTAACTTTCTGGGACCGTATTCTCGACAAGTGATCTTTCAAAACGTATACGTACTTTCAGTGCTCTCAACACTGAATGAACGTATACGTTTTGAAAGATCACTCGTCGAGAATACGGTCCCTGGCCAGTATTAATCGGAGAATATCTTCAGACATAACTTGAAAATCTGATAATACCAGTATTACAAGTGAGACTTGAATTCTATTTATTATCGTCATTCTATGAATTTTAATTTAATGACTTCTTATTGCATGGAATTAACGCTTCCGGCTTCATCCTTCGAAATGTTAGGCATATGTACCTAAAGTAATATTGATATAAGTAGGAACGTTTTGGTAGAAGAGTCTATCTGTGTTTCTTGAAATTCGCAATGAAATATTATAACGATTTTTCGAATATCTAGATAGAAGAAGTAAAAGCATGATCTGAACGTTCTGATAATTCCTTGACATTTACAACCAGATCGACCGTTAATATATGACTTCTAAAGAATGCAGCTTGAGGTAGGTGTAAAGTGATCGATTGCAAGTTTAAGAGCATCAACAATGAATATAGGAATTCAGAATCATATAGAAGCTTGAATAATGAGACTGAGACATATCAGAATATCGATGAAAGTTTCCAGATAACATTTTTGAAATGGAAAACATTAAGAATATTATCCAATGATAGCATGATGCCATTTTTTATGATAATGCTATTTCAGAAGATTGGATATAATATCTTGAATGGAAGGCTAAGATGAGACAATAACCCTCACTCGTCACTCAAATAAATAAATAGGACACAGTAGGTACACAGTTACAAAGTCTGCACAGAAGACAACCAGTTCTCTCAACTCGTGCAAGCTCTTAGCTACTGAAAGCCTAGGAGAGTAGGAGATTGAGGACAGCAAACATTGAAAATTATTGAAAAAAATTTATTGAATAATTTATATTGAAAGTGCGATTTCGATAGGTGTGAATTCAAACAGTGTGATTGAGTTTCTTTACTTTCATCTCGAGATCGAGAGACTAAAAATGATAAAAGAAAATTATTCACATATAAATTGATTAATAGGAAATGGTCGGAGGAAAAAAAAATCTCTTCAACTCGTAGCCAACGTTTCGATGTTTTTGATATCATCAGGAAAAACCAACACAATCTTGATAATCAAATGAATTTAGCCAAAAAATTAACTTCCTGAAGTCAAGATGAATAATTATACTTTTTTCGAGAGATTTGAAACAGTATGAAAACAGTAGAAAAGTCATTTTCAATACTTCTCCATAATAATTTACAGAAACAATTAGTAATTTTATCATAATTCAAGTGAGTTGCAGAAAACTTATTATATTGTGAAGTTCATCTCATTATTTTCGAATAATAATCTTCAAAATGAATACTTTAGAGTTTTCGCCGTTTAACAAATTAGAATATAGGGTGTAAACCTCGGGTGTAATAGACTTGTCGTGAAATATTTAGGGAAATGCTTTTACAGGTCATATTCAACAAAAAATGTTATTAGAGCTTTTTTAATCTCATGGTTCCTAAGACATAATTTTTTTCTATTTTTGGGAATTTTCTGCTTTTTTCTCTGCTCTGAGAAATACTGCATATGTCCGATAGGATAGTGACAATGATATCCCTAAATATTTTACACCAAGTCTGTTACAAACTGCATATTGGTACTACGATGACGAAGCTTCTAGTTATTGCTTGACCTTGGAATTGTTTTCATATTCAATTTTGGCGTTTTGAATATTTGTCTTCTTCTTAATTTAAGCCTAGGGCTTGTAAATTCAACTTTAGTCCTCGGTGGATGTAGATATACAGGAGTCTTTCCAGCGCTTAGGGGGTCTGCTGATTGGTCTTCTGGTACCTGGGATTCCGTCTCGAGCTATCCTGAATATTTGTCCATAGACGGATAATCAGAAAAAGCCACCAGGATCCAATATTTTCCGGGAATAACTGGAAATCCACAATCAACTAAATTATGTGTCAGCACATTTTGGGAGAAATTAAGTTGCGATTCTTGTTTCTGTCGAATGTTTCAATAAAAAACAACTAAGTACTATAACTTGTATTTCATAATATATTCAATAACAGCTGCTTTGTAACTCGAATGCCTATTCATTCGTGACCATTGAATTGCACCCAACGTTACCAACTGTAATAATATCGAACCTACTTTCACCAAAATGTCCTTAATGGCACAATTTTTGCTCTTTTTGCATTCATTATCGAATGAACGTTTTTGCTTTTGACCATAAATTCTCATGAATCATTGAATTTGTCAACTGTCTGTTATGAAATACTGTACCGTATTTGAAAGTTGAGAGTATTGCACTACTAATTAAGGATAATTATATCAACAGTGTCGGTTTGAGATTCTGGCGGAATCTTGCTAGGTTGGATCATTCCCAAAAAGTTTTTGTTCGAAACTTTGACAGTGCGAGATCCAAGAAGTATCTGGATTTTAGCAAGAATATACTACACCTCATCACTGGATTCCTCACAGGGCACTGTCGCCTTAGGAAACACCTCATGGGCATATAGAAAATGACAAGCTCAGGGAGAAGGAAGGAGCTCCAGATCACTTGGTGACGGAATGCTTCGCCATCACTAGCAAACGCCGAATCTGCTTAGGACGAGAAACTTGTAGAAGTGAGGAATTAGCATCCTTGAATCTACCGCAGATACTGGAGTTCGTTAAAATTCTGGAACTGGAAGTCGAGCTGTAGCTTAAAAAGAAACAAGAAGGAAATTATAAGGTTTTTTCTCGATAACCTGCTTGAATTGTTCATGGTTCTGATGATTCGATAAACATGAATTTGCTTGAAATGAAATGGTTATTCGATTTCAATAGAACGTTTCGACTGAACCACATAAGAAATTCATAAAAGCACTGATTTGGTGTTAGGAGCTCCAGTGATCATTCAGTTATGCGACTATTGCACCTTTGGAGACAAATTCCGTAAGCAAAAATGAATATTTTTCAGAAAAGGTATTGAAAAATTAGAGGAGTGTTGGAGAACCTGTCACACTTTTGAAGGTTCCTATGTTGACGAATTAAGTCGAATTTTCAAGAAAGATTGTGTTTTCACTCGTTGAAAGTGAAGTGTTATGTGTTTATGTACTATCATTCTGAGATTTAGAAACATCAGAACAGAAAACATCTTACAGAACATCTCAATTTAAGAACCATCATTGCTAAATTTGATTATAATACTTAGAAATCATCGTCGGATATATCGGAATAGTTATAATACAAGTGCAGAAGGCATTGATATTCTTCCACGAGTTCAAAATTCAAAAACGAGCCACGAAGTGGCGAGTTTCTGAATGAACGAGTGGTAGAATATCAATGCCTTCTGTACGAGTATTATACATTATTTTCTCTAATTCATTGCATTCTTATTGAAATTAATGAAATATTTCCATAAATATCATTTAGTGATTTTTGGCTTGAAAAATGTTGGTTGGCAGAACTGATTTCTTTAAGGCAAATTGATGAATTGACAGATAAAGCCGTGGCGGAAAGTTCGGAGTACCAACATATAATAATAAAATATAACCATGAAAACTGTGCGTTTCTGATATATTCTCGCACGATTTTGTTCTACAAGATGTGGAAGAATGAACGGAATAACCACAGAATTAGAGAAATAAAATACTGTTGAATTGCAATATTCTTAAATTAAAAGTGGAGTACTTTATGGTGGGACATCCTCCTGGAGGTAACATTAAACTGGGCATTCCACTAAGCAATTCTCATAATTGAAAACCTATTTATGAGTTTCAAATTAATTCCTTAGGTAATCACATTATCTTCCCGCCAATTAATTAAAACTTCTCACTAATTGGTCCACGACTTATTGAGAGTTCATTGAAGTTGAAATGAACAAAAAAGGAATAAAGTGTTTTAGGATTCTCTGAAATTTATAATGTTTGGACTAAGTTCAATTTGAATTGGTTTGAATGAATCTCAACCCGATGGGATCTGTTGAAACAGAACTATTTGATATTTCTTTGGGTATTCCTTCTTGAATATTCTATAGTTCTGATTCCCTGTTCAGGAAACGACCAGGATTGATCTTACCATCTAGAAAATAAAATGTAGGTACCTAGTAATCATTTGAATAATTGGATACAATATAATGAAATATAAAACTGCGAGAAAACTATCAACCAAATTTTGTTGCATTACATAAATCCATTTAAATTTATTTGAAACAAAACAAAAATGTAAATTTTTCTACTTTTTATGACACTTTATGTGATTAATACCCATTTTCAGGAACGTTAATTAAAATTCAATACCATCATTAAAATTATATTTATCCAATACGAGGAGTCTATTGGCTACCTGCGCCGTTTAATGGAGGATTAAAACTTTGAGGTGGCATTAAATTTGAATGAAGTTTCCTGCAAGTGGGTGCATGAGATAGATTAATAGACAACCATTAATATTCATATACATTATATTAATATTCATATTCATTATATCATCCTAAGCCCTGATCGTCATTTTTCTTCAATTAAGTTTGAAAATTAGCCTGTCTGAATTTGGCTATTTATATCAAATATTTAGGAATTTATCTCGGATTCTTCTTACTGTGAACTCATGAGTATACCCAATAGTGAACTTTATATTCTGCATAACCTTGGTTCAGAATGGAAGGGACGTCAACTTTCTAATGCATAATGGCTGCAGGTGAAATCTCAGGTCGATTTTTATATAACTATTGGAATTATTATCGGTAACCTTAACCTACTTGTTACACATCATCCTTGTTCGCGAATGAATTAAGATTAAATTATCAGAAAAAATCGTTGGAAAACATCTAGCATCGTTACTTCAAATGATAAATGTTAGAAAACTTTCGGGCAGAAATGTTTGAATCCTAGGAAATATCAACAGTTCATATTTTGAATTATGTGGGATATGACAACTAAAAGAAAACTCTGCAAATTTCACAGGACTGTTCATTAATTTCTTTGATTCTGTGGCAAATCCGTTTATTCTGCTATATTCTTGCAGAACAAAATCGCGCGGGAATATTTCAGTTTCACACAGATTTCATGGTTATATTTCATTATTATATGTTGGTACTCGGAACTCTCCTGTCACGGATTTATCTATTATTATCTGTCAAATTTGTGATACAGGAGTTACTGTCAACCAACATTTTTCAAGATAAAAATCACTTAACAATATTTGTGAATATATGTATCAGTAATACTCGAAAGAAGGCTCGTCTATTCAAATTTCATTTCTGTTTGAACTCGTGAAAGAATATCAATGCCTTCTGCACTCGTATCATAATTCTTATATTCCTAGAATATCTCAAATCGAAAATATTGATAAAAGAATGTGATTCATAAAAAGAATTCTACCTTATAGGATCCCTAGTGAGTTGCCTATGAGCATTTTGATTTAATTTAAATTCGAGAGAAATTCCATCAGTATTTCTGGGTGTAGGTAAAGTGAAAGCCCAAGTTTTGGCATTTTATTATAAGGAGACTTTTCACGGTTGCAATTAGCAGAGAAGGAGCAAACAATATTTCAAATCGTTCATTAAAATAGTTATGAAAAACACCCAATATAAAAGAAAAACTAAGAAAATAAACATAAAGTATTGCTAAATAACCAGGAATAATAGATACTTGTGAGCAATTCCAATATCGTCAGAGGTTTATGATATCTACTATTCAGAAGAAGAAGAACTCACGAAAAAAACAAAGGAATATTTCAGAAAAAAGAAACATCGAACTAGTTCTTGAATTGCAAGGGCTTTTAAACAATGTTCAGTGAATCCTTCGAAAATTCCTGACCATCTTCAATGTTTTTCCTTGAATCCTAGATTCTTTATCGAAACAATCATTGTATTAGAGCTATTGCTTTTTATCCTTATGCCTTAAAAACGTTTTATAACTTCGGTAGCTTAGTCGGCTGCTGAAAGCAGTCAAATCAGTGCAAATGTGTTGAGAGGAAAAATGCTTTATTAAATGTTCTTTAATATTTCCTCAACTACTTGGAATATTTCTTTGAAATTTCACAGGATATGAGTTTTACGAAAAATATAAAAATGATGGCTTTCCTCACAGCTTAATCAGATGAACACAGCTGAGACAATCAATAATGCACATTTTGAAAGAAAAATGAGGAACGCCATTGTTTCTCTTGTTGTTTTCAAGAAATATTATAGTGGGTAGTAATAAATATTCTGATCCATAATTTTCGTTTACTAGAAGATTTATCACAAAAGCGATCAACTTTGAATTGCAATCCAAAAAATTTTATTGTAATGCTTCTAGAGATTTCGTATTCATATATCGGAAAAATAGTGTATATATTTGACATAATTATTGAAATTTTCTTAAACCGGATAAATCCACAGTCATTGTTTGGCTATCAAAAATATGTGCTTCATACAATGAATTCGAGGACTCGTGAGAACTCTTCACAATAATGAAAAAGTAAATCTGAAATTCTCTTTGGAGATAATTCTCTGATACTGATCAACTAACAAACTGTACTGAGAGTTGTTGAGAGGCAGCTTTGAAAGTTGACCAAATAAAACGGACCGTATTTCTCCAAGTTCAATAGACTTTCTCCAATCGTGATAGTTTTTGCCGTTTTCTTTCAGATCTAGTGATAGTTACGCACGTTGCTTCATCATGATCAGAATGTTCTTCTCAAGAACTGTTTTTTTTCAAATCAGTTGGGTAGGGAGAAAAGTAGACCTTCCTACTTCATTCGAAACTTCAAGTCTTCATACTTAAATGAAAACATTGATTTATCGGTAGGTATATAAAAATTAGTACCTCGTTCATAATTCTCACAAACCTTTATTGAATATTGTGAACACTGGCGGTTTTTAGGGTCCTGCAGATATTGATTAGATTTTTCCTTATACTACCTAGATAAGATGTCTATTCAATTTAAAAAATGCGGGAGGCCAAAGTTTGAACTCATCACTATAGAATCTATTTCAGTGGTTTCTTCTGGTGTTTTGTAATATGTTAAAAAACATCTTGTGTTGCTGTAATGTGTTAAAAACCATTTTTCGAACGACCAAAAAATAATATCATTCTATTGGGGATGATTTTTGCTTGTATTCGACATTCAAAACAATTCTCTTGTTTTTTTTTGTTGAGCTTTTTACTTCAGTGAACTGTTACGCTGGTAAGAGTTCTGATAGGTCTTCATTCTCTTTCCATACATATTACATATACATAATGTTTCTATGCGTCTTTGGTAAACTCACCAAAGGAATATGATTCCTACTTGTATAGGGAATTGTCATACAGAATGAAATGCAACCATTGCCAGGAATCATCATCAGCATCGTCAGTATCATGTCTTCAGGAAGACTATTCAGAAATAAGAATAACATTCAAATTCATTTCATATTTTTCCAATTCCCGTTCCCTACAGTTTGTATAATGGTGAAATATTTCTTGAGAATTTCACATTCAATTCTCCAATCTGCAAAAAGGCAGATTCCTCTAATTAATCAAATAACCCAATTTGATATTTTATATTCATTCCTTCATATTCTTACTTGTTTATATGTTTTGACTCCTTCAAGAAATGGAAGTAGTGGGTGCAGTATCATTTGGTATGAGAATTCCTACTCAAAAAAATAAACATCTACACGACATAACATTCCTCAACAGAAATTTGAAATTTTTCACGTGATTTTTCATTTACTTCAATGTTTTCGGATGGTACTGATGGTATTAGGTATTATTTTGGTGATATACTTTCACATCTTTCTACACACATTCTTTGCTGATGAAGGGAGCTACTAGAGAGTGTGATTGTAAGAAACAATGGATCCATTCCTGAGTGTAATTGCGTGAACCTTCTGGTGCTGAATTGGACATTGTATGAATATGAGAACTTGTTTCCCAATAGCCAACAGCCCAACAAAACCCTTGAAGTAGTCAGAAATAATCAATAATATTTTCACAGTTTAATTTTGGTATGCGAATAATCAGAAAATAGCTTAAACATGTATACAAACAAAATAATCATGTCTAGAAAACGATGCTGATACAGAAATAGAGTTGTGATACTCATTCGATGGTTCTTTTTTGGTATATTATTTATTATTAGATCTTTTTGAAAATGTATGTTTACAAATGTTGAAATAATCGGATAATAGGTGAATATTCACCAGGAATAAACAATTAATTGAGTATGGCAAAACTCATAATTACATCAAATCAATTTCAGTGCCTACCTACCTAAAGAATTAACAACTATCAGGTGTGTGAATAAGTCTTTCCCGTTTTTTGTAAGAGATGGCGCCACAAATACTGTGCGAATATTTAATGGTTACATATGTCATAATCAAAGCTTATTCATCTGTCAACAATTCCACACTAACACATTAGTTGAAATTTTTTCGCATCATAAATTTTTGAAATCGTGAAAATGTCGAAATTTGAGCCGAGTCGACGTCATTTGCGGGAAGTTTCACTTTATTGGTTCAATTTGAAGAAATCTGCTGCCGAGGCGCATCGGTTGCTTCAGGAAGCTTATGGAGAAGGTTGTGTCGATGATTCAAGTGTTCGCGGATGGTTTCGACGCTTCAAAAGTGGCGATTTCGACGTGGAAGACAAGGAGCGTTCCGGGCGGCCGCAAATCTTTGAAGATCAAGAATTGGCGACTTTGCTTGATGAAGATTCGTGTCAAACGCAAGAAGAACTTGCTGAAGCATTGGGAGTTGACCGAACAACCATTTCCAAGCGTTTGAAAGCCATGGGAATGATCCAAAAGCAAGGAAATTGGGTGCCGTACGAACTGAAGCTGAGAGACGTCGAACGGCGTTTTTTCACTTGCGAACAGCTGCTTCAGCGACATAAAAGAAAGGGTTTTCTGCATCGTATCGTGACTGGCGATGAAAAGTGGATCCGTTACGATAATCCGAAGCGAAGAAAATCATGGGGACTACCCGGCCATGCATCATCATCGACGGCCAAGCCAAATATTCATGGCTCCAAGCTCATGCTCTGTATATGGTGGGACCAGCTAGGTGTGGTTTACTATGAGCTTCTGAAACCGAATGAAAGGATCACAGGCGAGGTCTATCGACGACAATTGATGCGTTTGAGCCGCGCACTGCGAGAAAAACGGCCACAATACTCCGACAGGCACGACAAAGTTATTTTGCAACATGACAATGCTCGCCCACATGTTGCACAGCCGGTGAAAACATACTTAGAAACGCTCAAATGGGAAGTCCTACCCCACCCGCCGTATAGTCCAGACATTGCTCCGTCTGATTACCATCTCTTCAGATCGATGACGCATGGCCTGGCTGACCAGCACTTCCATTCCTACGAGGAAGCCAAAAAATGGGTGGATGACTGGATAGAGGCCAAACCGGTCGAATTTTTTCGCAACGGGATTCGTATGTTGCCAGAAAGATGGGGAAAAGTTGTAGCTAGCGATGGCCAATACTTTCAATAATTCATTTGTAACCATTTTTTCACAATTTGAAAAAAAACGGGAAAGACTTGATTTTTTCCTTCAAGTTTTAGATTCTGCCAATACCACCCAAAATATCGAAGAATATTTCTCTACGAACGATTGTGAAGGTTCCTCATTTGAAATGATAGATCTTGATTATGGTCACCTTAATACCGTCACTAAAATGTAAAAGATATTTGAGTTTTTCGTTTGGTTTTCAACTATCAACCTTTGACGCTGGCCTTCTACTTTCAATTCTCGAATTAGCAAAGCTCCACAATAGGCTTTTAGCACCTGCATAATAGCCATTGTCACTATAACAAATCAATACGATTTCGACAGAGATATTGCGAGGTGAATGTGTAGAACGGAAACGATTCACTTTAGATTCCCATTCGACTTTTAGAATTCGGCATCCGGCCTAAAGAACTCTAATGAGAATATTGGAAGGCTACCTACATATACGACACCTTCTAGGTCACTGGCTACGTGTACCTAATTCGTTTTTTGCTTCAACTCAAATTGGCGGTTTATCTTCATTCTCGGTTTTTCAGTTTCCTTGATGCAAGATTTATGTCTTCAATTTAATATTGATTTAATTCGTTCAATTTGGATTATAGAGCGCTCACGCGTATCATATTGTGTTTTTTTGATGTTTCCTTTCTGTATGCCAGAGGATTAATAACAACCCTATTTGATTTACACTTTCTTGGATTCCTCATTTATGACACGAATTGATGTTCACTAATAATCATTGATACTACATCATCTTGATGATGAAGAATCGAGTTTGATGTGAATTGGAATCACTTCTCCGTAACCTGGATCTTCTGTGTTATTATAAGAATTGATTGTGCAGGATTATATCTTAATTGGAAAAGACAGAGTGAGTCATACGATAGACCAATTATTATTTCATTTCAATAAATCTTTAAATCCTTTATTTCTTGGGAGTAATCTTATTTGCTTATAGCTAGAGAGCCGGCAAGAGTTTTTATAATAAACTTTAAACTTATAATTGCATAAAATTATTTGGTTGAATTATCATAAGAGATGAAGGTATATCGGATGATCCCGATTGAGGAAAATAATTGATAAATTTCGTATATGAAGGCATTCCATTGAATTGGAATATTCTTTCATTAGCTTCCTTGATATCCTACAAGTAACTAAGCATAATATACAATTGACTCGAAAATTTTCCTTCTTATGTAAATATTTTAGTATATTCTGGTACATTCGTTTTATCCAGTATGATCAAATTCTGACAAAACTTGAAAATACAACGTATTAGAGTTATTATTAGTTATATGAGTTATAATATAATAAAAACCAGTAGAATAAAGGAAAAAGAATGTTTGATGGGTTTAAATCCCCGAATATATTTTATAGTTTCAAACATAATATTAATTATACTGAGAAATATTAATAATCATAACAATTATAAATAATAATAATAGAGATTCAATCTCTATAATAACCACAGTGACTACTGACTGCAACCTAGCTGCAGGTAGTTACTTTCGAGCGTTCTTGGAACACATCTAGGCATTTCTGGTGAAGATTGCTTAAATTAGTGTCATGTACCGGGTTTTTCATCATAATTTGACCCCCCCCTTTAACTTTGTTACTAGAAGAGGTGCAAAAAATGTTTTCAACATAAGTTTTTCGAAATCGACTAGTGTTTTTTAAAATGATTTCACAAAACGAAATATATACAGAATGGGCAACATATTGATATTAACTTCATTTTTTCAAATGGAACACTGTATATTTCCCTATATTTGACTAGCTCTTTTTCACCTGGTTTCAAATATATAACATGTTTGGCCTATCTTTCTTATTCTGAGCACCACAGAGTTTCAAATTTTAAGAACCACCTGGCAAGCTGAGTAATCTGTTTTCAATTGGAAGGCTGCGATAATTCAGAATGCCCTTTTTTGAGTTATCTCGTTGTCAAGGATATATAACATACGTTTGTCATTGAATAAAACTATTCATCGAATATGCACTACACAGAAACGGAAAAATTTGAAATATTTTCGCTTTATGTTTAGAACAATAAAAATAAGAAAGCTACAAGGAGGGAATATATGGAGTTGCATCCAAATAACCCAATTCCAATTTATAGTGAAACACGTATGTCATATCGTTGCCAACGAGATATCTCAAAAAAGGGCATTTTGAGTTATCGCAGCCTTCCACTTGAAAACAGATTTCTTAGCTTGCCAGGTGGTTCTTAAAATTTGAAACTGTAGTACTCAGAATAAGAGAGCTAGGCCAAACATTATGTCATTTATTTGAAATCAGGGGAAAAAGAGCTAATCAAATATAGGAAAATATACAGAGTGTTCCATTTGAAAAAATGAAGTTGCTATCGAAATGTTGCCCACTCTATATATATTTCGTTTTGTGAAATCATTTTAAAGAACACTAGACGATTTCGTGAAACTTTTGTAGAAAACATTTTTTTGTATCTCTTTCATTAACAAAGTTAAAGGGGGGAATCAAATTAAAGTGAAAAACCCGGTACATTAAAAATACAATGAGGAGAAAAACACTTCTCTCTATGTATTTCATTCAATAACTACTGAGCGTAGATATATGTGTGCTTTTTTTCTCCTTAGCCAATCTTCACCAGCTTTTTGCGTCGTAGTATATTGTTCATTTCACCTAAATTACAAGTGAATCTCAAGAGATCTTCAACCATAGGCCATATTAGTTGTAGATAGATACTTATCCTTTAATTATTTGTAATAAAAATACGAGAATATACCTAAACAGGACACTTATGAGTAAAATTATGGCTAGAATCGTTTTACCCTTTCCATGGAGGGATTATTTGGCCTCAAATGCAGCATAACCTTTAAGATGAAAATATAATCTGGTTGTTTCAACGATAATATAAAACGGTCTATAACATTATTGAATGGCACAAGATACCGATACGAACTCCCCCATTACATAAAATTTAATAAGTTTTATGGCAGATGATATAGAACTTGAGCTAATTAATATCAGTTTGAACTCAGTGATTTTCATATTTTTGATGTGTAATTTTTTACAACGTAATGAACTCAAGTAGGAATCCCTTCATCATTAAAAGGTAAATCCGTTAAGACGAATCGAGTAACATATCATGTAATATAAAGAATAATTAAACATTTTTCTCTGAATCATCAGAAAAAAATGAACCAGTTATGAGTCCTCATCGTTATTTTCATGAATGCTGCTAAATTGGACAGATATCTTCAATAAGCTTTTATCTTTTATATCCTTTTTGAATACTTCGAAGATTATATTCCATTCAGGTTCCTATCAAGTAGGTAACCTTTTCACAGTCGATTGAAATTTCATTTATAATCTAGATAAAGAACCATCCAATATCATCGAAAATCCTTTTTCCATTCCCATCTATATTGAATTATTGTCTGAGCAACATAATGGACGGATATTTCGTGATCTCAGCTAACTGTAAATCACATTTGGATCGGAATGAAGATGACGTGATAATATTCTCCTCACGCTTGGTACGATTGTTGTGCAGATGTCTCAGTTGATGCGATTTAGCTGTTTTTATTGGTCGCCTGCTAATTTAATAGAGATTTATCAATCCAATAATCATGAAATGGAAATTGATTTTTTCGGTCACTTCGAATATATTGTCTGACGAAAATAAAAATGGAATTTCGTATTCGTTTCTCATTGAAATTCATACAGTATGGTTGTCTTCAGAGATGAATCCAGATTCATCCGACTCGATTTGTTGCCATGGCCAACTCGATTTCCGGACTTTCAACCACTGACCATGTGTGGGTAACCGACTCGATTCAATTCCATGCAATTTCTAAGAAAGAGTCGACAGCAAAATATATCGAATCTGGTATGAATGACCTCTATGAAATACCACATTTCCAATAATTTCGAGTTTCAAAATTGTGGGTTATGGTCCTTATACTGTGACTAAAGTAGTTCACGGCCAAAGACAAATTAGGGAAATAAAAGAACGGGGTCGTTGCGGCTCGGTCGCATTTCTTTTTTCGCCGGTCTCGTGAACAGATGTGAAAATCTTTACTCTTCTCGTTGTCGGTGCAAGTGTTGCATATCTGTTGTAGTTGTAGACTGGACTGAACTCAATTGAATTATTCGCCCTGAAATGCCGATTTTTATGGGCATTCAGGCCATTTTTCATTCGACCATTAGTAAAGCCTTTCTACAGATCCCTGAGGGGTGTGGCTTTGATCATTCAAAGTTTTTACAACCGTTTTTAACATTTTGGTTCGAAATTTAACTTAACTCGAATATTTTCGAGGGAATCAATAGATTCCCTACATATTCATCAGACAATGTTATTTTATTGTTTGTGAATGTAGATTTTCAGATTTATTGGAATAAGCCACCATCTTGAAGAGAATTCATAGAGCATAGTAAATTATATACCTAGCTCCTACAAATATTTGTTTCGAAACCGTTGTAACAAGATAGCGAGACAGTTCATTTTCTCGAAGAATATGTTCAAATATTACGAAAACTTGTTATACGATTCAGTCAACAATTTAATATTAGAGTATCTAGTGAAAATCTTGGAACCATAAAAAATTTTATTCTTTTCACAATCGAAATAACCAATAACTCCAATTTCTACAGTACTAAATGTGAAAAAAGTCTTTCCATCTATAGGTATCCGTAGTGAATTAAGAGGTTGTCCACGTAACCTTTTCGTGTTTAACGTCATTTCGAAAATAATGTTGTCTATGTCGTTATTAATCTCATATTCTTCTGTGCCCCAGTAAACCACAGAATATGGGATCATGAAAAAAGTGAATTGATGAGTAGGTATACTGTTCTTGATAACCGAATATGTATTTTAATTATTTGAAGTTCGCAGATTTTATAGATGAGCAATCGGTTGATTTGCCGTGTGGAACTGATTTTTCTGATGATTTCTATAGTTTGATGATGAATTTATAAATCATGTTAAATATTTTTGGAAAAGAAAGAAAAAACGATTTCCAATGTTACCTACATACATTTTTCAGACTTACAGACTAGTGAGTTCGACTAGACTTGAAAAATGTTTCCATTATAACTTCGAAAGTAATTGAAATTTGAAAAATTCTTACACTAATGGATTCTACTAAAAAAATGGAAATGGAAAGTGTTTATTTTATGTTTATAGCACCAGTAAGGAAGAAGTTATGGCAACTTCTCATTTCATGCCATTTTCCAATTTTCTCTTGAAACTTATGAGGTTGCGCTTTTCACCAATTTGAATATCTCAAAAATCGGGTCCGAAAATACCTATACCATTAATTTTTTTCTAGCTCAAAGAGATTCTGAGATCCCCTCATTGGATAACGAATTTGAGACACCCGATACATCATAGGATTTATATATCTATCACATAATACTCATTTGAGATATCTCCAAATTTTTTGAAATAAATGATTCCCTAGGAATTCTTTCAAGCGATCAGACAGATATCACAATCATCTTGTTGAACATTTTCTGATGTTGTCGCTTGCCACCTTTCTTAATATATTTTTTCTTCATATTTTAACCTACCTACATTGATTTATGAAAATATTTTGATATACATAATTAAAAATATAAACCCGAGTATAAAACTGATGAAGCTTCAGTAAGGAGAAAGCATTTGGGTGCTCGAATATTTCTTTTAGTATAATCATTTCTGTGAATGTAAAAGTGAGAAAAATATAAATGGTCAGTACAAACAAGCTTTCATGTTGTTCAGCCATCTCCTCATCCAAAGTAATAAACAGGCTTCTGAACCTTAATGATGATTCTTTTCTGAGTACTAATTCACACCAAGCGCTCGAACTTAAGTTATATAAGAGTGAGCTCTTCAACGAGTGAACAAGTAGGACAGGTCATTTTAGATTCACGCAAAGAAACTGCACTGCAATGAATATAAATATTACGCCAACAATTGTAAACTGCATAGAATAATCTCATCGAGATGAATGGACCGTTATACAAGTCGATGAGACAATGTTAAAGGTTACTGACTCATTACATCCAAAACTGCGTATTACCTGCGTCCAGATAAATGAAGAATGCGAAAACTGAACGATGGGAAATCATTATACTGTAAATTAGTACCTAATAACTAATTGGCTATTTCTTGTAGCTGTAATATCTATATAACTAACGAACACAATTGAAAAACCTCCATTTTGTATTTCCTGAACTTCGAATGGATTGAGTTCTATAGGGCGAAACACTTCGAAAGAAGCATTTATTTTTCATGCCATAAAATTTATTTATGATTTTTGCAACCGTATATTTTCAGACCATTTCCTCTATAAGTTCTACAATTTCGTTTAGAGCTTACTTCGTCCACTTATACCATTAAATATGATGTGGTCTCTGTTGGTATCTCAAGTAGGAACAAAAAGAACAAGTGTGGCACTATACTTCTTTGTTATTCGCATCTGAAACATATTTTTTTACATGACTCTTAGGGTTGAGCTAGTACTTGATCAAGATTCCAATAAAATCCAGCCATTGGAAACATTTTTAGAAGATTAATAAGGTGTTGGACATCTACTATGTTTTATACACTCAGAACCATGTCCTAAGGAGATGATAGATTTCCTCTTGACGTAACTCATCCCAGGCTAATTGTATCTTATATCTTTAGAGTCTGTGGAGGATCAATGAAGCAATATTATTCCCATAATATTCCGTGTGTTCAATGGGTAAAAAATCAGGATATCTAGTGGGCCAGGACAACTACTTGGTTTTCCTCAAAACGAGACAATGTATTTCTTGGCTATATGTATATGGGCGAGCATTACCTGTTGGAAAATTGGTTTAATGAGAGTCTGTATATATTATATTAAATACCACCAATACACCAGTCGGGTATCAAAGTTTTAATGAACTTACTACTTTTCCAGTTTTTAGATCCAGTATCTACTTTTCCGGTTTCAAGAACCATGCGCCAAGGTGTTGTTTAACCTTTTCCCAATTGCACAATTTCAGAGCAAATGCTCAGCTATCTTGGTGGGTTCTTCACAGAAGCGACAGGTGTCAACAGGAACCTTTTCTACGTTCCGTATGTTGTATAATCGACAGGACAATGTCCCCTGAGGGAATCCGTCAATTTTCGCAGTCTTAGTTTACTGAGATCTTTCTTAAAACCATTCTTATTTTCCAATTGGAGAGCTAAGGATTCCCACGAAATTCGGAAAACTTTTTCGAGAAAACGAGAAATTGTAGGCTATGTTTAAGAACCGAGTGGTTTACCTACATATGTATAGTAATGACCACATAAAGGTTGATGTAAGAGTTCGTGATAAACGTTCTTTTTTGAAAAAATCCAATGTCTGAAAAACCATTTGCTGGATTTTACTCACTTATGAACTTGAACGTTTACTTTTTCTTTTTCTTCATTTGAACATTTCCCGCTAATCAGAGATATGAAACGTTAAAACCATTGTTAAAATTTTCGAAAGACATTCCGTTCATAATATGTTTTTAGACGATAAATAATGAAGCACGAATATCTTTTTTTTACTTTATTGCGCCTTCGTCGTGCACGTTAACTTTCGTTTTCTATTTCGCTGATAGAAGCTGAACTCTTTGTGCATGCAGAATTTTGTGTCGTATACAGTTGAATAAATTCGAACTGTCGAATAGGAATATTTTTCCGAATCTGCATTCTCGTTATAAGAGCATATCATATACATTTCAAAACTGGGGTATCATACTCAAGTTTCAACCTTCAAGTCATAGGTTTACCTCCGTGGATTCCACATTCGAGTCGTGTTAAGCAGATTAATTGCTGATGTTGACCAATGTTTCAAGGTAAACGTGATGCCAATATGAAAAAAGTGATATGTGAAAGTCGAATCAACAAATTTTGTTAAGTTGGGGCTAGTGATTTAGTCGTTCCAAATATTTTCCAAATTCATGGCTTTTGCATGCTGGTTTCAGGAAACAATGTCCGTATTTTTCAATTTTGAACAAAGCATAGTCTAAATCTAAAACAATTAGGTTCGAATCACCGATGAAGAATTCGAGATCAAAATAAATTATGTTCGACTGTACGAAACGTGCTGAAGCCTTGAAATTTTAAAAGGGGTTTCCGAAGTTGTAATCATATAGAATTTTTCTCAATAACTGAATAAATACCAATGCAATCTAATTGAAATATAAAAACCAGTTGAAAAATAGTGGCAGAAACGAATACATAATGGAATAAAGTTCCTGACTTCACTTCAGAACTTTTCTTATTCTTGTATAAAACAGGATACTATATTTTTGACTAAATGACAAATGCAAATTTATTCGAGCAAAATGAAAATGGTCAGACTATCCAAAAAAAAGTGGTTCTCAAATCTAATTTTGGTTTTAGAACTATAATATTTGTTTTAACTGAATAATGTTCTATTTTCAATTAATCCAAAATCATTAAAAATTGAATACATTTGTTATCATATATGATACAAAAGAAAAACCTAAAAAAACTTTTTTTGGGTTTGAAGTTGAAACTATGGAGGTGTGAGGTTTTGGTTGAGTTTGTGAATGGATGGAAAAGTTTCGGAGTTATGTACTTATGAGGGTACATTCGTATTATTTCTCCATTTTCAACAATTGGAAATACACCTATGATGTGAATATTATTACTGGTGATTTCATGAAAACCATTTAAAATTCTATTAATTTGACGGATAGTCTACTATTTGTTGCAATCACCGTGTCACATGTTTCCCATTGAAAGCTATTATATTATTATGGGAAACATACTGTAGGGTGGCTCCCATAAAACAGTCCTTCGAATATTTCTGTATTTATGAGTTTTTTCGGAAAAGGAAACGCTGCGCTGTCATGTTACCTCGAATAAAGACCCATACCCCATACCATAACTAATACTGACCGGTGTACATGACACTCAACATCAAACTGAGGATTACGTCTTTCTCCCCGACGTAGTATAACCCTTCTTCGGCCATAATGTGCTCCCAAGGAGATTCGAGAGTCATCAGAAAAGACGACCTGATGCCATTCCAATGTTGACGTTCTCTGCTCCACTGTAATCGTTGCCGGCGATGCTCAACCGTCAGAGGTAACACAAGATGGGGTCGATAATGGTGCAGTCCAAAAGACCTTATCCGGCGGTAAATTGTTCGGAAAGGTACAGGATCCTTCTGAACACTCATCAGCCAAAGATTGAGTTGTCGCAAATCGGTCTCTAATGGCTATAAGTCTTAGACGTCGGTCTTCTTCGATTTTGGGCATTATCAAACCACGCTTGACAGCATTTCATAAAAGTAGTTGGATTTCTGTTCTTACGATTAGCGATTTCTCGAAATGACAATCCCGCCTCCCGTAGACCAATAATTCGACATCTCTCAATTTCACTTAGCTGGCGATAAATTCCATGTACACCTGTTCTAGGCCTTGTAACATTAACTAAAAATCGATTTCAGATCTCCTCAAACAGCTGTTTGGTTGTAAAATTTAAAGAACTTGCAATTCAAAATCTAAAAAGCTCCTTCTGGGTGTTGCAGTTTCTTTGTCAGTTAGTATATAATCTAACCTCAAAACACGAACAAATCGAATGAATTGCTCTTGCAACTGCATTTATTCGTTAATGCTTTGCAACTGCATTTATTCGTTAATGCTACTATACCATATACCTTATTTATAGAATTAATTATTTTCTAATCCTTACGACACATCTATTAGACTTTGATAGCTTTTGGAGCCGACTATCGACTACAAGTTCCAATAATTGAGATCATCACAAATGAATATGAGATGCGACTAATACTTGATTGATAGCAGAAAATACTTCTATGCTGATGTAATCACCAATAATAATTCAACTCACTCATTATTTCATTTTAGTAATTGATTGAGCTAACACAGGTAAGATTTGAAACATAACATCTATGTTCCGCAATACGAACTAAAGAAATTAAACTTTGAAGTGCATAAGAATGCGGAATTACCTATATTTATATGAGCATGAAAAGAAACTTAAGAACTGAATATAAGCTAATATATTCAATGGAAAAATGTGATAATAATGAGTACCAATACAAGGACAAGGCGATGGACAAGGTATATCGATTTGTTTTTATGAATTTACGTGTCCAAGTCTAAAAACAAAATTATATGGTGTGGTGAAGTTCAAAGATGTAATCCTTCCATTGTCAGCGAAATAAAAAAAATTAGAAAAAATTTTAGTGAGAAGAAGCCAGGTTAATTCAACATTGCAAAACAGGCCAATTGAAAAGTCCCCGGTCTACCATAGTAAAACAAATTTTTTTGGGAGAATTCGATTTTATTATTCAACATAGTTGCCTCCGAGGGCGATACAGCTATTAGAGCGATCTTCCAACTTTTCGATACTATTTTTGTAGTACGATTGGTTTTTCGCTTCAGAATAGGCCTCCGTTCCGGTGATTACTTCTTCATTGACACTGAATTCCTTTCCAGCGAGCATTCTTTTAAACTCTGAGAACAGGAAAAAGTCGTTGGGGGCCAGATCTGGCGAATACGGTGGATGCAGAAGCAATTTGAAGCCCAATTCATGCAACTTTGCCATTGTTTTCATTGATTTGTAACACGCCGCATTGTCTTGATGAAACAGCACTTTTTTTTTTCTTCAAAAGGGGGCGTTTTTCAACGATTTCATCCTTTAAACGATCCAATAACGCTATTGAATAATCGCTGTTGATGGTCTTGACCTTTTGGAGGTAATCAATGAGTATTATACTATTCGCATCCTAGCATACTGATGCCATAACCTTGCCAGATTTTTTCCATTGTCACATATCGACGCAAAAATTCAGATTTATTGCACTTAAACAGCATCAAACACAGCTCAGAATCATTAACACGTTGTTGCTTTTGATCGATTGTGAGCTCGCGCGGCACCCATTTTGCACACAGCTTTCTCATGTACAAATATTCGTGAATTATATGATGTACACTTTCAGATGATATCTTCACAATGTCTGCTATCTCGATCAACTTCACTTTACGGTCATTCAAAATTATTCTGTGAACTTTTTGATTTTTTCATCGGTGACAGTCTTTTTCGGGCGTCCACTGCGTTCACCGTCTTCGGTGCTCATTTCACCACGTTTAAATTTAGCATACCAATCAATGATGGTTGATTTTCCTGGTGCAGACCCCGGAAACTCTTTACCAAGCCAATATTTTGTTCAACTGTATTTTTTTCCCTTCAAAAAACAATATTTTATCAGCACACGAAATTATTTCTTCCCTCTTTTTTCAAATAACAAAAGAAGCTACACTCACAACGCAATATCTCAAAAACTAATTGTTGGACTGCTGTCAAATTTTGACACGTATCGTTTGAAGGTTGGTACTAACTAAAAATCATATGGATTTAATTCAAGCACCGCCATCGGTGCATCAGACCGGAGACAATCGGCCTAATATATTCAGTGGTAAAAATGATTCACTTTATTATTTGGAATTGTTGTATTTTCCAAGTAATATGTCGTTGAGATACCCTCAGGTTGTTTTAAAAATATTTTAATCGAGATTTCCTTTCATCGTTTATCTGCTTGTCGTAATACTTGAACCATTTATATTAACTCTTCCAGTTTCAATCCACTAAAAACATAATCTCAAAGTAGACATATATACGTTTTTGTGCCAATTTAGTTCTCAACGATATTTCTCCCTCAGTATCACTTCCATATGCAAATAACTGTTGAAGTAATATGAGGCTATAATGATCTTAATTCAAGCGAAACCTGAAGTTCAAAAAACCCCGCTGAATGCTAGTCTTGAAATATCCATGACGATTAATAATTAGCTCCAGATAAATACTAAGTCGTGAAACAGATATGTTACTGACATCACCTATGAATAGATCAAATATTGCGCAATAATATGCCTTCTAGGTGAGAAATATATGATTTGTCATTCACCTTATGAATCTGATGTTCATGTGACTATTTTTGAGCACTCGTTCCACGAAATTAGCGTTATAACATTTCGCAACGATGTGTCTATTTTTCAAATTTTGAGTCAGGAATGCTCACATACATGCTCAATTCTGCCCGTCTGACCGACCGTAAATATGAATAACCCTCAAACGGATTTTTTTCATTAGGTTCGGATTTCGAGTGACACATTTGAGTTCGAAATTTTCCTGATAACTTCAGAACCAATAATTCAATCGAGATTCAAAATTATAATTCCAGATTCACACACCCTAATTATTCTTCAATTTTCTACCTTTTTTTTGAAACAGCCCTCAAATATTATGTATACAAAATTTCAAGTCGGCCAAATCTGTCATATTTAAAATATCAAATTTTTGTTGTTCTTCTTGAATTTGCTACGGTTCTGGTTATGTTATCCAAATGAATTTTGTTTGACATGGAGCTTAAAAAAAAGTAGTTACACGATCAATATGAAATTTGTCACGTAGTTTGAAATTGAAATTCTACATCCAAATGCTGATTTTCATCTCGATCGAATTTATAATTTTCTAATCAATACAAAAAATTACGGAACGCCTTATCGTTTGAGGTCATTCCAGTATCAAAATTCGAAAATTAAAGATATTGTGACAACATAAAAGTGCGGAGATCGGTTCGGAGACGAGCGCTAAAAAATATGTAAACTGTGGATATTTCAAGAGGCACATTGAATTAAGTTTTCAGTAATGACTCATTCGTCTGGATTTTTATCTCTTATTGCACGATACGCTACTGTTTTGAATTATTCAAGATAATGACATCGAATTTCTTCCACCTTGCATGTCTGCTGGACTTTCTTCTGCATTTTACGATGTATTTTGGTATATTTTTCAATTATACATAATTTCTCGGAAACATGCCATACTGCAATTACTAAATTCAAAATGAGATTGACATTAAACTTTCGCGTGACTCAAAAATTCGTCGAAAATTATTTATGATGTTTAATATGTAACAGGCCAAATGAAAAGTCCTACTATAGCAAAAAACAATTTTTTTGTCAAAATTCGATTTTATTATTCTAAATAGTTGCCTTCGAGGGCGATACAGTGATTATAGAAATCTTCCAACTATTCGATACCATTCTTGTAGTACGATTTGTCGTTCACTTCAAAATAGGCTTCAGTTTCGGCGATTACTTCTTCATTGGCGCTTAATTTCTTTTCATCAAGAATTCTTTTGAGGTCTAAGAACAGGAAAAAGTCGCTGGGGGCCAGACCTGATGAAGACGGTGGATGCAGAAGCAATTCGAAGCACAATTCATGCAATTTTGCCATTGTTTTCATTGATTTGTGACACAGCGCATGGTCTTGACGAAAGAGCACCTTTTTTTTTCTTCAAATGGGGCCGTTTTTTGACGATTTCATCCTTCAAACGATCTAATAATGCTAAATATAATAATCGCTGTTGATGGTCTGGCACTTTTGGAGGTAATCAATGAATATTATACCTTGCGCATCCCAGAATACTGATGCCATAACCTTACCAGCTGACTGTTGTGTTCTTACTCGCTTTGGATTCGGTTCATCGTGTGCAATCCACTCAGCTGACTATCGATTGGACTCCGGAGTGAAATGATGGAGTCATGTTTCATCCATTATCACATGTTGACCCAATTTTATTGCACTTGAACAGCATCAAACACTGCCAAGAAACATTAACACGTTGTTCCTTTCGATCGATTATAACCCATTCTGCACCCAGCTTTCTCATGTACATACGAATATTCGTGAATGATATGATGTACACGTTCAGATGTCTTCACAATGTCTGCTATCTCGATCATCTTCCTTTTACGGTCATTCAAAATTATTTTGTGAACTTTTTTGATTTTTTCGTCGGTGGCAGTCTCTTTTGGGCGTCCACTGCGTTCGCCGTCTTCGGTGCTCATTTCGTCACGTTCAAATTTAGCATACCAATCAATGATGGTTGATTTTCCTGGTGCAGACCCCGGAAACTCTTCATCAAGCTTAGATTTTGCTTTCAAAAAGCAATATTTATTAGCACACGAAATTCTTTTTTTTCCATTTTTTTCAAATAACAAAAGTAGCTACACTCACAACGCAATATCTCACAAACTTATGGTCGGACTGCTATCAAATTTTGACACGGATTTAATTCTAACTCCGCCTGTGCACCAGACCGAGGACTTTTCAATTGGTCTAATATTAGACCCAAGATCAGAAAACCATAATTTTTCCATTTTCAAACGATCTGATTATTTATTGAACGTTCATTCTAATCCTTGTTTTTTTAATGATTTTTTATATACATGGTGTTTCAAACCTATATAGTCATGTAGATGACACCGGGAGAATCATTTTTGCCTTATGACGCTCAATAGAATATTGGTCAGAAATGACGTTGCACACCCTGTCTCCCGCTTATTCTTCGAAAACGAGGTAAATGTCATAAGGCAAAAATAATTCTCCCGGTGTCATCTACATGACTATATAGGTTTGTCCGGTATGAAATGAAACACTCTGTATACACTTAATAAATTTTTCATCTGAATATTCATCTGTATTTTTGAAAATGCAAGACTAATTTAACTGTGAAACAGGACATTTACCATTTCACCGTGATTTTTTCAATTTCCCCAAAAAGAGATTGAAAGCTGGCTTTTTAGAAAATCACTGATACCTACTAATTTTCCCTTTTGTATTTTGCTCGGTAGTTTGCATATTATCTTCATTACGATACTGAATAAAATCCACACTAGGAAATTCAGTAGGTATACCTATGCAATTGAAGTAACTACTTCTTCAAAACAATATGAATCTAGACAAATTACGGTTGAGAAATAATAATTATATCTAACGTTTGAATTTTTGACTTGGGTACAGTTACGTGAATGAGGATTTCAACATAATTGCGATATCTGTTACTAGCATAGTATTAAGTTTAGAGAAGAAATAGTTTATTGTAGGTTTCAACTGCATTAGATAACCAATACAAAGTTACTATTCATGTGAATGTACAATAGTGTCATAATTGTACATTCGAAGTAAAATCTGGCTAAACAATCGACATAGTTGTTTCTTGCTGAAGTAGGAAGGACTTCGGTATATAGAATTATAATATATAATGTGAAGGATCTGGCGAATGAGAAAAGCACAGACTTGAAGTCAGGAACTCCACTTGCACCCTTGGACTTGGACCCCATAGAACTGTATATATGTATATCCAAGGGTGCAATTGGCACTTGATGAATGAGTGCTCGTGCTCAGTGCTTTTTTATGGTTTCGACGATACTATCAACACGAAATTTTGCACAAAACTTGACTTTTTTTATTCGTATACACATTTGTCAGATCTCAACCTGGTTTTTATTCACATATTCTGCTTGAAATTTTTTATGATTATGCTGATCAGCTTGAAATGTGGTGCGAAGCTTAAAAATGTTATTTCATATTTATGCAACAAATCTCAGTTTCTTGTGGGAACGCGAATTTTTTTTTTTTAAATATTTTTCTTGAATTCTTCGTTTTGATTCTGGTGACGCGATCAACATGAAATTTCTATGGAGCTTAAAATTGTGTTTTCACATCTAAATGCAATATTTCTTTGTGATCGACTCTGTTGTTTTGAATTTATGAGAAAATTAACAACGTTAATCGCAGCATTCTTGATCAGAATCTACCTTGAAAATTCTATGTCTGTCTCTTGATTAACCGTGTTTATGGATGGACGCGGGACAAAATCGAGTTTGAGGAAGGATTCATAAATAAGGAGTCCAACCTGATAATCTGAGAATTAATACTTAAGACACCCAAGTTATATCGGGAGGTTAATAGTATACAGGGTGATCCACCGCAATTGCCTATTAGAGGTTTATGGAAAACTAATTATAATTTTCTGCTGAGAATTTGCATGTTGGGGTTTGAGACAATGACCTTTCTCCCTATAATATTTCAAATCTTTACAATTTCCGCAAAGGGACTACTACTTTCATGTTTCAAATGGCACACCCAGTACATTATTGATTCATCATATAGCTTCTTCTATGATAATTTTAACTTGGGTAAACTCAACGGTTCATGAGTTAATTGGATTGACATTTCATGAATGAATTTTCATTCGAATTAATATGAAAGTTTTTACTGGTCTATCGATTCTCAACAATTCCAACGAACAATTAATTACAATTCATGAAATGTCAAATTTAGTTATCGAAACATCGAATTTTAGTTAGAAACTTATTTCAAGTTTTTCCTCGATAACACTTGAAGTTTTCATTTAAGGAATAGGGTTTGCTCAAGTAACCCACCTATTTCTATTCGCAGTTTACAGAAATAACAAAAAATATAAGTTGTTATTTGTAAATCTTGAGTTTTGAGGAATTTGAGCTCTCCAAGTTCATGATCTTCTCATAACAACATGTACATTTTTGGTCCAAACCTCAAACTGCGTATTGGCATGATCGAAAATTAAAAAAAAAAACCAACGGAAATATTCAAAAAAATTATGGAATAGGTATATAATATTGCAGTAATATACTGAATGTACCATTTGAAATAAGAAAGTAGTAGTATGTTTTCGGTATAACCGAAAGATCTGAAAATATTCTAGAGAGAAAGATCATTGTCTCAAACCACAACATGCAAATTTTTTGCACAAAATTAGGTTGAGTTTTCCATAAACCTCTAAAAGGCCATGGAGGTGAACCACCCTATATTGTGTTAAGTTGAAAATTTAATTAAGGAGGTTCCGTTTCACTTCGACCGAATGGTCTATTGTGCCCTCCATCAGAGCTATTCTCTCCATAACATGATCTACAGCTCGGCTTCCAGTTCCAGAATTCGAATTAACTCCAGTATCTAGGATGGCTTCAAGGAGGCTAATTTATCACTTCTGCAAGTTCTTTATCCAAAGCAAATTTTGCGTTGATGGCGAGGCATTCAATGACCAGGTGATCCGGACTTTCTTCCTCTTCCACTCAGAATCTGCACTCGTCATTTTCTGCTTGACTCATTCTCATGAGGTGTTTCCTAAGGCAGCAATGCCCTGTGATTCTTACTGAGATCCAGATACTTCTTGAATCTCGAAGTGTCAAAATTTCAAAGAAACTTTTTGGAATGATCCAAACCAGAAAGATTGCGCCAGAGTGTTTCTCATTCGGTTTTTATCTCCTCCTGAAACTCTTTCTTGTAGGTACACTTTCCTAGACCACAAAAAGGTTCTGGTCCGATGAAAGGAGTTTGTGCTCCTTTTCTGGCAAGTGTGTTGGCTCTTTCATTCCCTCTAATTCCCTTATGACCAGGAAGACTAAAAAGATCTTGTTATTCTTGTCCATTCCATTGGGTTTTATTTGGCTCTCCAATACTCCATTTTATGTGAGCTCATTGCTTTGATTGCATCTTGACTATCAGAATGTATTGCTATATCACAATTATGATAGTTTCTTGTATAGTAAATAAAATTCCTTTCTTTTGCAAGTATTTCAGCCTGAAAGACAGGTAGACAGCGGCCTAACGATATTTAGCATTTCGAGTCCCAAATACGCCAGTCCCCGTCGTGGTTTTGGAACCATCTGTGTACCAATTGATGGTATTCTCTTTAAGAACTGGGATTGTGGATTCTTTTTCGCAATCTTCTTTTCTACTTAGTATTGTAATGAAGGATTTGCGATGCCAATTTTCCTTATCATCTTGTCACTGTTTTGTGTTACAAGGGATTTAATATTTGCCTACAATATAACTTTTATTGTAATTCTTCAAAAACGATAGCTTACAGCTATTGGTGAGGAAATAATTCACAAGATAGAAGCACTACCTATATTCAGTTGGAAACCCTTTTATTATTCAGGCCTATCATGAAAAATACAAATGTTTTCATTCTCTCCTTTTCGGTTGCTTTTAAACTTATCAAAATTTAATTCATTAAATTTTAATAGTATACAGGTTATCCATGAATCGTAACTGGTTACAATGGACAATTACCCCGATAGTCTAATCTCCAACGACTCACGGCCCCAAGTAATAATAAATCCGACTTCTAACCTAATCGTCTTCAACCGATTCGGATATTTCATACTTTGTCAAGCATTGCAAGCATCTGACTAACTGTGACTTTTAACCGAAACGTTGACAATCATTAACGTAGCAGTTTTAGTCCCGGTAATATGCAGAAATAGTCACGGGAATCATTGAAACGTTTCACCAGCAATTCCGTTGATTTGAGACGACAGTTATCGTCATTAAGTTTTTTACTTTGTTTATGTGAGTATTCAACCTACTAACATTAAAATAGTAGTAAAATAGTTAATGAGATAATGATAATCGTACTAGGAGAATATCATTATTGCACAAGAATAATACTATTGAAAATGGATGTAGGCTATTGTTCGAAAAAAATCGCATATTCTTCTTGGTGATGTTGCTGTTAAGTTTGTCTGATATTCATTAAGATGAACTACTTATTTGCTATACCTACCAGAAAATGTACACTGACCCAATTTCATTCTTTTCTGAACTTTTAGATTTTGGATTGTTAGAAATGCTCAATATTAAGCATGAGGAATGGTTCCAGAATGAATACATTGAAACCTCGTAACTTAATTTTTGACATTTCACTCTAAAAATCTTTGTAGAAATACTCAATGCTGTGTGACTCAATTGTTGAAATCCTAGACCAAATTTTTTCTAATTCCCTCTGTTCCTATGAGGGGTTGAAATTTCCAACCTCTTGCAGTATTTGCTTTGAAACCTTTTTATTAGATGAAGATATTGAAACAATGTAAGGACCAGTGCAAAGCTCATTTCGTTTTTCATATTTTTATTTTCCTTTCATAGTTTTCAAGTTTATCAGAGCTGAAAAAAGCTAACTGTAAATTTTTTGAAACGAACGATTTGAGAATGTCCTAGCTCATTTATCTGCAACTTTGTTTTTTTTTAACTTGTTAAATGGGGTCCTAGAAAGGAAAAAAAAGTTTTCCTTTGTTTTATAACTTCTCAGCTAGCAGGTAATGATATAATCATTGATTAATTAAATAAGGTTATACTTCAACTTATACCTGGCCCTAGTTGACTAAAAATTCATGCAATTTTCCAATTAAGTTAGTTCCTCCCAGCTATGATTTTCCAAAAAACAATAATTTTTGGGATGAACATGAAGTGAAGATATAAAATGAAATGACTCGTAAACTGGTGTTAACATTGTTCCATATCTCTTTCCATGTTCTGAGGCAAATACTGCAGGGATTTAATGTGGGTTGAAAAATTTTGTGTTTCAACAAGGTTGCCATTGCCATGTCAAATCATGTCCCGATGCTATTATCAGTTTATAGAAAAAAAATAGTCCATCTCAACAAGGGATGATATTTTGGGAAGAATGGAAGAATTCTTTTGACAAACAATCCTTATTTTTGGCTAGGCACTCCATTCAGAAAGTAAAGACTTTGTTATTTCTATCATTTTCATTTTCATATTTTTATATACATGGTAAACTCGAACTCGTAAGGGGTGAAACAGTGAATGACTGTTTCAGGTGACTCTATTTGAGGGGCGACAATTCGACCCAGTTTGCTGGCCGCCTTTGCGTATTTCATCTTTGATTCTTGAAAACAATAGGTTGTTCAGCTCCGCTGCATTTGTCAACAAATAACAACTCCAACCGCCGTTACTTAGCAGCCCAGTATAATAAATAACACATGTCAGCCCAACCAATATAAATACAATTTCCTAGACATAAACCTCCGCTTTTGAATCATTTGGAGGCCGATGTTCACTCATTCAACATATGGAAAGTTTTCACGATTTTGCATATTATAAATAAGCTGATTTTTTGGGTTGCTTTGTTTTATTAAGATCACTTCTACACATTATATAGAAGTTGAATTTTTTATGTTTACGATGTATTAGGTATTTTTCGATATTTTTGACTAATGTATATGTATTTGTTCTGATTTGTTGTTTTATTTCATTCAAAAAACTTTTTTTTTTTTTAAATTTTGAAACATTTCAATATTTATTCATCATCCGCTGGAATTGAATTTTTTTTGCACAATTGCAAGATTCTTCATCGGAAGAAGAAAATTTCATATTACCATCGGAGCAGGTGATGTTTTTTTTTGGGGGGGGGAGAGTTATGAGGGAGGACGGAGGATATGTTGTTATTGATGCTTTTTCGGCAGGGGCGCAAAAAACTGTTTTGCTTCAGGCGCCAAAATTACTCGCGCCGGTCCTGCAACATGTGGTAAGTTCCTATTCGATTTTGCATTCGAAACTAGTTAATGTTGAATGACAAATGTTTTCAGCAAAACTGATTTTTGTAATACTAATAAGGTTTCGAATCAATACTGAAACTTTAATGCCCTACCGCCCTTTGTATCTTGTGGTGTGATAGGTGATTAATCTTCGATCGTACGCAGTGTCATGTGGATTTAAAAATCAGGTATAGTACCTACGCATTCGGGAATAAATTGAGATACCTAAAGCGACAAAAACAGACACATAGACATACATTTTTTTCTATTTGATTTGAGTTTTTTAGCAGGCACGTAAAGTATTATTATTATTATGAATTGAATTAATATTCAGGATGATCGGATCAGCGGAACTTATCATCAAGATAAACTAACCGGCAACAATTACATCATATCATAATAAATCATGTTTTTGTATATACCTCTAGGCCTATGCACTTCTGTGGTCTCGTAATTCGTAATGAACGCATGAACTAACGTTCAATACTCCCGATGTCAGTGCTTTTCACGACTTTTTCTAAGAGAATTGTGATTCACTGAACACGAACTTCTATTTCATATTCTTATCGTGATGCATAGCGAAAAATATACATATAACTCTTGTGTCTACTCCACTGTATTGACATGATATATCTAATATATTCGATTCAGCAATTTCGTATCAATTCTTGCGAATGGTTCTACTTCAAACTGTCCCATCCGAGTTAGATAACGTAGGTGATAGATTGTAATAAGCTCTATAACTCTGTATGGCCGTATGGGTCATTAGTGGTCAACGTACCCGCTGGTTTTTTCAATATACTACAAGAGACAAGAGGCTCAAGGTGTGTCTAATGAACAAGATTGGGATATACGATATTAATCCTGGGACAATAAACTCTTATTCATTTGGTGAATATTCAGCCCGTCAACTATTTATATGTAGGTATATTCGATAGATTTTGCTGAAATTTATTGACATGATAATTTTTTCAATCTTATGGGCTTGGTGTTTTACCTCTTAATGAAGAAATTCAATTTATTGTTATATTTAGAGGGGTTTATACCACGTGGCTTTCTCATGATCTGCCAAAGTTTAACTTCTTCTCCCTCCTCAGCATTCAAACGTTCTTCTGATTTACAATCCTTTTCTACCACTTGCATGAATTCAAAATACGGTTTTACTTCTTTATTTTCAATTTTAGAAAAAACATTTTTTCAGCCTCTGGTACACTTGCTGTATAATATCCCTATGTGGAAATTCATTAAAAAATAAATGTTTGTCCGGAAAGTTATATCAGGCATATATTTATTTTCCAATAAAAAATTCATATATGTAATTCTTTTTTGTACCATTCATAAAATTTAATGAAAAAGTCTTTCCGCAATGCCGTACTTTTAAAAGAGAATAATAATGAAAAAATCCATCACTGAAACGTTATAGATCTCTCTCAATAGATCTACAATTAATTAATATATCTAACAAAACAATTTGATAAATTATTTTCAGAGCCAGCTAATGCATTCAAATATTCTTTTCTATTAATTTTGGGTTCAATATTATTGGTACACTGTTTGTGGAAAAAACCACGAAAATCAGTAATTTTTATTTTTATTGGGCTCACAAGTAGACTTACGATATTTACATCAATGTAGGTACAGCGACTTACCTATGTTGAAATAAAAGATGCAACTTTAAATTTATTTTCCTGGGTAGATCTAATCAGTTTTCCCAATGAGATGCTAACCTGACCAAATTTTGCGTTGGGAGCTAAAAAAAATTTTTTAAATTTGAACGAGATTTTCCAACTGGTCTTTAGTTTTTGAGATTATTTGAAAATTATTTGTTGAAACTGAAGGTTACAAGACCATATTTACTTTAATAGCATTAGGAGTAGTATAATATACCGAGTCAATAAAGTGAACTCAAAGCATTTATGAGGCATATTTTTCTTGAATTGAAAAATTGGTTGTATTGAATTTGTTTTCTGCAATGATTTCAATTCAAAATATTAAACTGAATTCTATTGAAACGTTTTAGAAAACGCATGAAATGCAGTGAGAAGACAATTGCAATGAAAAAACAGGAAATCAACTCCATTGTATCCTTGGGTTTTTCAAAAAAAGGTTGTATGATTTCGTGTTGCTTGTGATAAAGAACCTCCATGATATAATGTAGTATTATTTCTTATTCATAACCGCAGTTAAAAATTGAATTATAGTTATAAATTCCCATTTTGCATGATCCCAAGAAGTGTTTATAAACTTACTTTTTAATCTATCTGAAGTCCGAAATATGATTTTCGGTTCCCATTAAATTAGTCCACTGGGGGAGTTAATTTCATATATCTACAAACAACAATGATACTTATGAACATGTATTCATGCTACCAGTTAGTATCAAAAGCTAAGAATAATTATCATGCTTATAATAATAATAATAAAGTTTATTTCCTTTCAAACATTATCATTATGGTATTTAATTTGTAGATAGTACAATTTTTTAGGGTAGGTAGCAGAGATATTCAGCAAAATTACAACTCTTATGAAACTTACCTCAAATTTTTGCCGCTTTTGGTGAAGATGAGTCGATAATTGTTCCCTCTTCCTATTATTTGACGATGCTGAAAGTACCATTTTTCACTATATCCATGTGTTGGTATCTTCATCTATATTATTCGCGAACAGATAAGCTAGAATGGATATCGAATTATCGTATTTTTATGCACTGGAAAGAAAAACCTTCTTTTAATTTCTAAAACATCAAAAAATTAAGTAAACTTTCAAAGTAGCAGATTCGAGTTTCTTGTGTAGATCTACAAAATGTCAAATATGTGGCTCTTCTGCATAGGTGGAATTATGAAAGCATAGTCCATGTTATTTGATGTAATGTTAGGATTTGTGAGATTGGCTGTTTCAGCTCTGTTGAAAATTCTAGGAAGCTTAGTATCTGAGTAATAACCCTAATCAAATATCCCAGAATATTTGCAATATACAATTATATATAATCAAGTGAGCACACATCGCTATGGTTGGTAGACAGTGTGAAGTCAGGAAGATATTTCTAGGTCATAATCAATTAAAGGGCTTCTTTAATTTCAATAATATATTGTGGGTTACATAACTGTGAGGGTATTTATTGAACCGACCATGTCGAAAGTTGTTGAAATAAGTCTTCCACTCTTCCATGCTTTTCCAATCTAATATATGTTATTTTTTCAGATTAACTGGCAGCTAGAGTTCTTGAAGGTGAGTTTCTATACTCTACAAACGGGCTAACAATATTATTATTTATACATTTGAAGAGGTTTATCGATCCTCTCATCTGACATAATCTGAACAGTATCTATTTAAAAATTTAAGACTTCGATTATCAAAAATTTTGAGAACGGATATGTGAGCGAGCGATTCAAGTTCGCATTTGGATGACGATTCTCATTTTTGTGTCCCAATACGTTTTTTGATTGATCGTCAATTACTTAAAAGCTAACATTCTCGATATTTAGTAGGATGCCACATAGGTTTCAACTGATAATGGTATTTTCTTAATTATCAAGACGATTATTTGTTATGGGCAGAAATAAAACACAAAATGCTTTATTCTTTGTTTTGAAACATTAGGGGAGACTAGGGAGGGTCAATACAAGGAGAGGTTTGATACAAGTTCAAATTTCCCGCCTCGGTTCTTCAAAGAACGCGTAATCACGTGAAGTGCCTCTATGAGTGTGGAAACAGTGTCAGTTGAAATCTAGCAACGATAGCGTCACGAACAAGAGTTTTTAAGCTTGAAGTGTATTTTCTACATATTCGATGTGAGAATTTGCATAACAAATGTAAGGCTTCATCTCTTCATCAACAAAAACTTACGTTTCGTAAGTTTTTGTTCATTACTTCATTCTTGAGGCGCATTTCATTTAGAACATAGACGCCAGTAGTACATATCTTCAATCGAATATCATAATATGTTCTCATCCTATATTTTCTAAAGTAGTCTTCTAGCGAGGTTTGATTCAGTAAATCTCACCTCAAAAGAAAAGTTTCAAACACAAATGTAAAACAAACAAAGTAGGTTTGATGACTTGGATCCTGAGGACGAAAACAAAAAAGATCAATTTTCCGATGAACGCCGAAAATAATGAATTGCAGTAGATGCAAGCTGGATCGTCATCTTCATCAGAAAATGGAGTGCCATTCAGCCTCTGCAAGTGTCAGTAGTAAAATGAAAATGTTTACATGCTAATTATATAGGAATTAGGTAGTGTTATGATAATGAAAGATTGATTTCTTATTATTGCTTGTACCTTATTTCTTATTGTATCAAACCTCCCTTTTAGTGTATCAAGCCTCCCATGTATAGGGAGGTTTGAGACACTTTGCACCGACAATTTCAAGAACTCATAATCAAGGTTGAAATTTCCATTTTCAGTTATTAAATATCGCTAAACGCTTGAGCGAAGTCCTTAAATTTCATTCTGACATAAATGGATAGGTATATTTTGAATACAAATTTTTCTTAACAATTTTGTAAAATATGTATCAACCCTCCCCAGTTTCCCCTACTATATTTTGTGGGATCTCCATTTTTTATTATAATATACTTAATAAATATATCTAACCGTCTTTCGATTTTTAAACGAATCAATCTTTTCTTTGAAAATATAGCTTCCGAAAATGAACAGTGAGTCGATAGAATTATATAAACAGTCAAAATACGAGCAATAACGGAAAATGATAGAAATGTTTATAGATTTGATCGGACATTTAAAATTATCATAATGAGCAGCTTCCACTGAATTCGATTAGTAGATATATATTCAGTCTATGACGTCTGAATTTTTCCAGTTATGCTGATTGAATTATTCAGAATGGTTTATCGTTTTCTTCTTCATTCATATTTTCCCAGAGAAAGTGAAATTTGATTTTATGATAAACATCTAAGTAAGAATATGTTAATCGTCACTATTAATCGCTGTTTGTGCTTATGTGAAAATTTCGGAGAAACTACTACAAACAATGGATTTTGCAGTAAATACTTTCCGAAATTGTAGTGAGTTGATGCATTAGATGGGGATTAATCGATTGTTAGAGAAATCCTTTTAATATGCACATGGAAAAGGTGTGAAAGTTCTAGAATAATTGTGAGAATTCAATGAATGAGGAAATCCTTCTTGCAAATATCTTTGACATGACTGTTAATTATCTCATTACGTTATATGATTTAATGATTTATATCTATATCGAATATCTCAAAATGGTAGGATTGAAGTTTATAAAATTTGGAATAAACTTCCATGCTATCTGAAAATTCAATAAAAACAGGGTGTTTCATAAGAAAAAAAAAACGACCCGTGTATTTCCAAACAATCTGAAAACGTAGCTCCTATGAAGTTCAATGATACTGCGTGTCAAAAAAAATTCGAAAATTTCAGCGCCTCATTGGTGGAATTCCCTGTACAGGGTGTCCGGGACAATGTGGGAAACCTCTCGGATTCAGATAAAACATAAAAAACAAGATGACAAGTTCCCATCATTTTTTTCCCTAGCGGTCCTACCTACGGAGATACGGCGAAATTCATTTTACTAGGATAAATTTCAAACTACTTGATATAATTTAAAGAATATTTGATATGAACAGTAGTAAGAACCTCTTAAAATACTGCCCTTAAATTTAAATTAGCTCTTCTAGTTTACCAGGGGCGGACTAGGTTGTTAACGTGCCATTTCTGTGCAAAAACTGCATAGTTAAGAATCGTTGTAATTTTGTCGGATTCAATAGCATGAACTAGAACTTTTCTGTTCCTTGAATAATTTTAGTATCACATTTTGTTGACGACAAAAAAATTAGAATTCATGGTTCTTTTTGATAGAAATAAGGAAATAAAAAAATTAATTCTTCAGTTATTTTGTTTTTCGAAAACGGTTCATTTTATCGACGATAAACAAGAGTACCTTTTTTTAGATTAATGTTCAAGCTATCCAAATTTGTTTTTCTCTACTCCTTATCATACAGGGTGTTGAAATGTAAGCATTATAATGTACAACCTCGTCCGCCCCTGGCAAACTAAAAGAGCTAATTTGAATTTAAGGGCAGTATTTTAAGAGGTCCTTACCACTGTTCATCATATCAAATTTTCTTCAAATTATATCAAGTAGTTTGAAATTTATTGACGTCATTTAGGAGGCCGTATCTCCGTAGGAAGGGCCGCTAGAAACAAAAATGATGGGAACTTGTCATCTTATTTTTTTATGTTTTATCTGAATCCGAGAGATTTCCCACATTTTCCCGGACACTCTGTATAAGTGGTACACCTGGTGATTTTTCAGATCAAAACAGTCAAAAACCTCGATAAGGAAATAAGTAGAATTTTCAGCGTAAAAGGTTAATGTATTGAGGAAGAAGTCTTTTTATTCCAGAACCTCTTCCATTCAATTCCCCCCTGTGGGAGTACGGGGGTCAAGTTTGAAATTTCAAATGGGAACCCCTGTTTTTTATTGTATATTCGTATTCTAATGCAAAAAATACAAAAGTTTTGTATGAACAATATTTCATGACTCATGACGACGCATAAAGATAAACGGCTTGACGGAGATTTCTGATAGATTCCGAATAAACTTCTTTCAATTGATATATCCTTATTAATTAATGAGAAGCGATCGAAGTGGGTATCTTAAACCAAAGATTTTTTCGTTTTCAAATGATTAATGACATTAAAGGTGGCAAGATTGGACTTCATCACCAAAAACTTCTATTTGAAACATTTTTTTGTGCAATGTTTTCTTTCCGAGATTTTTGAATGATTAAACCCAGTAGTATTCTTATATTTATTTTTACACTGATTTTTGACGGATGTTTGGCGGTATTATACAGCAGCAAATCTCATTTATTAATATATAATAATATAATATATAAATAATAACTAAGTTATTCTGAAAGTTTTGTTTATGTGAAATAACAAAAAAACTGTTATGAACACTGTCCATGATGATTTGAGTTTGTAGGTAATATCAAACAGATAAAACATGTATTGGTTGACCTATATTTAAACATTTCAAGGGAAAAAGTTGGGTCGAGATGAAATTTTGCATCAGTGAAAGATGAAGTTCATGAAATTTCATATACTGAAAAATATTAATATCTAGATCTTTTCAGGTGAAATCAACTACATCTTATTCTTCAATATGCTATGAAGCACAAAAATTTTTAGAAACGTTATTCAAATCAGTTTGAAGAATATAGATTTCCCCATTTTTTTTTTAAAACTCACTCAATTTTCGGGAGTAGTTCAAAAATTCTTCAATCAATATGTATGTTAAATTCAAAGGACACATGAAACATTACTTCAGTCGATTATATAATTAATGTATATAATAAATAATGAAATGAGTTGGTCCTAAAATAAATTGAAATTGAAAAAAAACTTCATGGTGTGTAGGTATAGAATTACAAACAAGAACCAGTGTATTATTTGGCAACTTAATGAAATCCGTTGAGCTACGTAATATTGACCCGTATAAGTTCGTAGTCAGAGTAAAAAATTCCTCAATGCAGTTGAAAAATATACGTAATAATTAACAAAGTGTTCCATCAGTAACAGTAGCCGGGTACAAGTTGAAAAAAGTGGCCTACATTCGTTAATGATTGATCAAACAATTTTAGAGCAGTGGCAATAGTATTTATTGTAATTATATGACTGACTAATTACCGTTATCCTATTTGTAAAACAGTCCATGCATTATAGTCTTTAGATATCATGGTGAGGAGAGATACACTTTGTCATGAGAAATGGGTTTAGATGAAGCACTGTTAATTTATGAAAAAACAAATAATTTCACCGGCAATGTGTCAATGTTTTTGCATATCAGATAAGATAAAAATAAGATATTATTCAAACATTGGCGTATTAGTCATTGCATGTTTATGCTCTGTTCATGGATATTCGAGAATTAATATAAGATTTTCTGTATTGATACAATATACGAGCCTAAAAATAACATTTGTGGAATCATGAAAAAAGCATTACATATAACTGCTATATATAGAGTCCATTCTAATATGAGTTATGTAATTTCAAATATTTAAAAAATTGTGTTATCCTAACTGCATTTTTATATTGCAGTTGTAATGTTCAGTTGAATTTCATATTTGACTCGGTAGTCAAAAAATAATCCATTTCTGTGGCAGCAATTAGTAGGTAAGAATATGTTTCCAATTTTACCATGGAACGTTCGTTGTCATTCTTTTGAAATTTGATTCCTGATTTTTAACCTTCACATCCAAAGATGGGTTTCGGTTGCGAGTATTAATATAACAAACTTTTGACGTTTCTCATATTCATATAGACAATATTTGACTCCAAAACATTCTAAACTATTATGTATGTACAAGGATATGACTCTAAGCGAGTATAGTATTTATTGATCTGATTCTTGAAGGCATGTCGGTAATAACAATATGAAATGAATATTTTCCGTAGGATAGATCAGTACGTTTTTGCAGATAGTTTTGGAAATTGTTAATCAATAACTAGCAACTGTTCCAACCATTGCGATCTAGATCAACAAACCTTATGTTCTTTCTACCTACGGAGAGATTCCTTTCAAAATTGTTGACAAACTGTGGACAAGAGTTGAAAGAGGCGGAGGTACAAGGTTTTTCATCTTTCACTATAAATGAATTGATTAATTCGAAGAGAAATGTTGAGAAAATGGTTGCTGCACGTAGGAGAAGCTGGTTGACATTTCGAACACCTCTCATGAAGAAATATTTTGTTCTTATTCGTCTGTTTATTATTACTATCGATGTTTCATTTGGTATAAGTAAATTGAACTTGTTTGACATTTTGTTTCTGTTATGTGAATATGGCTGCCATTGTGAGTAATTTCAACTGGTTTCGTAGGTCAAAAGTGAATATTCGTAGTTTGTTTATCACCGCATCTTTGTTGATTGTGTTTATATTACTGAAATTAGGGGATGATTGAAAACGATCAATGACTAATTTTTTGATGTAGATTCCTCCTGATATAACAAAAATGGGGTCTCATTTGAAAACGAAAGTTCCTGTGAAACCGGAAGTCGAACGAATCTGAGGTTTTTTTCTCAGAATTCATCTCTCCTAACAAAGCTTAACTATAAATTCACAAGTGTTTAATCTCAAGTCTGTCATTGTGATATTGTAACCAACGGTCTTCGCGAATCACCTTGTATACTTATATTGAGTTCATATGTTCAAAATTTTCAGCTCTCTCTGAAAAATAGCCAAACTGATAAGAAATGATCATTCAAATATAGTATATACTATATATATTCTTTTGAATTAGAATTATAGAAATTATCAACTTCAAAGAACAAAGCATGTGTAGATGTATTCTCAGAATTAGCATCAAAGGAAATTGAAACGGGGCATCATACATTTCAAGGTATGATGCAAGAGCACGGATAAAAACTTCAGCAAAAACTCTGTCTCCCCGTATAGGTGCAGTGACTGATTTGTGTATTTTGTGTAAAAAATAAGCTGACATATTTATATTGAAGGGTTCTTCTTCATTCAAACAAAATATTCTTTATCCTTTATCTTCACCAACGGGTGATGACTTTATAATTAAATCTCAAAACAAAAAAGAAAAGAACCGAAAAGGAGTAATAAATGTTAGTTTCCATTATAGTGATTTGAATTTAGCGAACTATTCTAAGAAAAAACTGAAACTTGGAAACCACCATGAAAGTTATAAATTGCACAAGTATTCACCACGTGATCAATAGTTTCTTCTACCCCAAACACACATAGAGGGCGTTCAATAAAATGCTATTGGAAGAGCATAATATTGTAAACAAGAGTCAACGATTAGACTTTTGTTGAAGACATCAAAAATATATCAATTTTGTACATATTATTTTAATCAATTAAAATAGATTGAGTTCAGTATATTTTTCGTAATTCGTAATAGACAAATATATCTTCTCGAAATACAACATATTTACTACTACTTTAACTACTTGTTGACAGTAATTCCGGAATATTCCTGAAAATGCTTGACCTTGGTTTGATTAAGAAACTCCATAAAGTCAAAAGCCTCACCTTTTCCAGTTCGATGACTGAATATTTTCAATTATAAGCTGCAATTGTGCAACTGACAAGGGATTATTGCGTTATTAATGGCAGCGTTCATTGATTCAGGATATACGCTATAAGTTCGCAAGGATTCCCAATGCATATAGATTATAATGATCTTCTGTATCGAGCATTTAATTCCGCTGTGAACTCTAGTCCATTATTGCGAAGAAGTCGGGATTCTACTGGATCTTCATAGGCGTAATTGTTGCCATTACGTTGAATTATACAAATCTGGAGATCTATTATTGTCTGATCGATATAAATTCCTTCATTATTGCAGATAAGAGTGAAAACATAATGTAACGTAATAGGTACTTTGAATTATTTAATAGTACGCTAATAATAAAATCACTTTTCGTTTATATATTATCGGGTAATAAGGGGAAAATAGGGTGCACTCAAGATTAGCCATCTCGAGAAGAACTGAAGGTTATGCGGTGAAGAATCTGAAGAAGCTAAACAGTAATCCAAGTAATAATTTTGAAGGAATCTGATTATGTCAGGGTTGAGCAAGGAGGGTAATTTTCCTGACGTCTGGAAATAGTTATTTATAATAATAATAATAATAACGTTTATTCACTTGTAAAATTAAAATTTAAAAAAAAAATAAAAATTAATACAAGTGCAGAAGGCATTAGTATTCTTCCACGAGTTCAAAATTCAAAAACGAGCCACGAAGTGGCGAGTTTTGGAATGAACGAGTGGTAGAATGAGCCTTCTGTACGAGTATTATACATTATTTTCTCTAATTCATTGCATTTTCATTGAAATTAATGAAATATTTCCATAAATATAATTTAGTGATTTTTGCATTGAAAAATGTTGGTTGGCAGAACTGATTTCTTTAAGGCAAATTGATGAATTGACAGATAAAGCCGTGGCGGAAAGTTCGGAGTACCAACATGGAATAATAAAATATAACCATGAAAACTGTGCGTTTCTGATATATTCTCGCACGATTTTGTTCTACAAGATGTGGAAGAATGAACGGAATAACCACAGAATTGGAGAAAATATATTTGACAACTAAATTATGAATGAGCTTCATTTCTGATAATGTTGCAAGAGAGAATATCCCAATCCATAGTAGTTTAAAATTTGTCAGTCACCATATATATATTTACCATACATTCCTACTTCACAGTTCTTATGCACTCTACCAAATTTCAATCGGCCCATAATTTAATCTTGTAAATACCATGGCCAATTGCCATATTCAGAATTCCTACTTGTATACTTGTATATCTGGAGAATAATTTGAAGGCCGATCAAACTATCGGCGGATAATTCAGTCTATATCAATATCCCCTTCCTTAGTTTTTCATTGTATGGAAGAGCTCAGAATAGGACCATGTAGATCAATATGCTTATTTATAAGAAAAAATTTCAAGTTATGTTGAAGCAATAAATGAGGAAAAATTTGTGATTTTAGGATGAAAATAATTGTTAGTCTACAAATTTAAGATTTTTACTCGCATCATGCACTTCAAACCAATTTAAAAAACTCTATATCGTGTCTGTCGGTTTGTCTGTCCCCAAATCCTTGTAACAATTCTAATCCGATTCTGAAAATATTTTTCATCTCTCTTCGTCTCCGACTCGGATTTTTGTTGCCATCACCACTCATGCTTCTTGTTAAAATATTACTTAGGATCGTGTTTTTCGATTTTTTTCGGAAAAATTAGATGCCATGCCCTTATGATATTTCTTACGAATAACACTGTGCAGTTAACACAATTTTTATTACTTAGGAATATAATAACGATTATATAACTTATGTTTAAATGAACCAATCAAATCTGTGAATTTCCCATCGTTACGGCTTATTGATAAGTGAAGATACCCTTGACGACGTGGTATAATCGTTGTGGTGTTTCGGCTCCTGCCCTATTATGATTGTTCCCATAGTAACGTTCTTGGGCGTTCTCAAAAAATAAGGGTCAAGCTTAGTTAAATGTCATTCAATTTTCCAAATTGCAGCGCTTTAGTTATAGTTATAGAAATCAAAAATATTATTCGTTATATAATCGTAACGAGTACCAACTCGAGCATAGACAATCTATTTCGATCATACAAATCTTTTCACTCGACGTATTTCGCGAAACACAACTCGAGCTGTGCCCTCGTGATGTTTCGCGAACTACGTCTCGTGACTCGGCGTATAATCGAATATTGTCTATGCTCTTGCCGTAATATAACTGATTATTATTTCAAAGGGTAGAACATGTGGTTTTTGCTTACTCCGAATCCCGAATTGAATTACTAAATTATTTGAGGTTAGACGTTCACATTTAGGAATGATCTATTTCATATTATCGTACCAACAAAAGGTTTCAAATTCAAATTCATAATCATAATATTGTTTTGAGTGGTTAACAGAAGGAAATCAATAGAAAAGTGTGTAAGAAGCTTCTGACATCACGTTAGCAAGGCAGTTGCTGAAAACAAATTTCGGAGGGTCCGTTGAGCTCTTAAAATATTGCGCTGTTTGCGATAATTGTATAATAATATAATTTATATATCAGAAACATTCAACCAGGAAAGATCACATGATTGACCATGTAAATATAAACAACAGACCTATCATTTCGAATAACCGATATGAAGTGTATGAACCTCGTTCCAATTATATGGATTAATTCATAGGATAATATTGATCAATACTTGAGGAATAACTAGATTTGTAGATGGCAAGAAGTAACAAAATAAAATAAAGATATACATGAAAATATATCAAAGCCTATAGTTTCACAAAATGATATTGAGTCTTTTAGATCTCTCCAGAGTGCATGTTGCAACAGTTAGAGTTGCCAATATTTTCAGAAATTTCTGAATATTTGGAAATAATTCCTGCACAGGTCCGGACCCACCGAACCCCCTCCCCCTGGCTATGGCCTTGCACGCCAGTGATTTCTTTGGAGTTCTCTCCAACAAAAATGAATTGAAAATTCATGGGGTACAATGAAAAAGAATGATAAGAAATCTGTCCGTTCTTTTTTTAAGAACTATAAAGGCTAATTTCAATTTAATGAATAAAAGAACCTGTTGCTATATCATTTATCCGAAATCGACAATTCATTGAGATATTGTGTGAGATATAATGAAATTATTAGATCATTGCGTGAACTTTTCAACATTTTTCAAGAATATATTAATATATAAAATTTTATTTTATAAAAATAAGCCAAGTTCAAATCCCAGTAATTTAAATGTAGATGATGTCTCGAACGGTTATAATTATGTTATGAAGTGAAATTAGTAAAAACAGGGAGCGACCAAAAACTTGTGGATCTACTAGACCGAATCCACTTCTTCTTTCTTTGAACATTCCACCAGTTTCGGCTTGATATATGGACGATTAAACTATAAAAGTGAAAATAATTGTAAAATGTTGAAACTTTCCGCTACATGGTTCAACTGGCAGGTTGTTGCATCTCGTTCTGTGCTACTGGATTCAAAAGCCAATTATTTGTCGGCATGGTTTTTTGTAAAAACAAACAATGCGATTATTTCGTTTCTATTCGAGGAAATAGTTGATGTTTTTCAATTATCTGCCATCGCCTGCAGAAAAGATCTTTGCAGAATAATTGTTTATGTTTCCGAGAATGGGAAATCGATTTTTCAATTCCTAAAAGGATAGGGCATTGTGCCGGATACACAATAGAAAACGTTGCAGAATGCACAGATAGATGCAGAGATATTTCCTGCATTTATCTTTCGTTCTCCGTGAATATCTTAAAACGTTGCAAATTTCACATCCTTATTTATTATTTCCTTTTTTTTTTGAGGGGATATCAGATTTTCATTTTCACTAGTTCACGTCGAGAACTAAAAGTGGAAGGCTTAGCTCTCACTTATCAATTGAAACGATTATCAAACAGCTCACGACATATTCCATCCTGAATCATGCTCATTCATCGGGTGCTTGTTTGAGTCATTTTGTATTTTGTCGTCTTTTTCTGCTTCGACATATTTGATTTTTATCATGTGACAGTTGTATGCTCTGATGTATTTTAATGCTTTTTATATTTCTATATTTTGTAAGTTTATATGTTCGTATTTAGTATTGAGTTTTGTGTTTGCTTTTGAAATTTTTGTTCATGTATAACTTCTTCTTTTTATTTTTGATCTCACTATATGCCAAGTTGAATATATTCTTACACACAAGCAGACGTACTCTGCTTCGTAAGTATGCTCATTTATTCACCATCCACCATCCAATGTAGTTAATTGTAGATGTAAGTTTTAATTGAAAGAATGTTATTATTATTATAATTTTTTTTTTGTTTGATATCGACCATGGAACGAATTCTGAAACTCGTGTTGTTTCGTGCCGAGCAGTTTTGAAGAAATTAAACCGTCTTTTTAAGTTAGGGTGGATAGTTCTGTTACAAATTTCAAGTGTTCCTGAAATATTCAGAATCTATGTTTTGCAATACATGTAATTCAAAATCTAATTAGGTTAATAAACGCTTCAATTCCAAATACTCTCGTATTATTTCTCGTTTTCCCACAAAATTAAACAAAACTCCTAAAGAATTACTTTCATGATTGTTTCCATAATAATAATAATACAGGGTTATTCACCGCGATGGCCTATCAAGAGTTTATGAAAAACTAATCACAATTTTATGCTGAAAATTTGCATGTTGAGGTTTTAGACAATGATCCGTCTCCCTGAAATATCAGATCTTTACAACTTCCGGTTACTGGACTACAACTTCCTTATTTTAAATGGCACACCCAGTATATTATTGCATCATTAGATTGATTTTTTGATTACAATTTCAGCTATATGCCATACTTCGGGTGAAAACTCAACGGTTCATGAATTAATTGGATTCTTATGAAAAAATGGTGGCGATGGGGACTCACATTTTTTTGAATATTTCTAAAGAAAAAGTTTTTTTCGAAAAAAACCTTTATTATTTTCGATTCTGCAAATACATACGTAGTATTATAAACCTGTTCACGGTTTGGACGAAAAAGTAACAGGGTATTTATCAGAAGATCATGATCTTGGATAACTCAAATTCATCAAAACTCAAGATTTTCAAATAAGAACCTATATTTTTTTGTTTCAGTCGCTTCTACATATAAAAAGAGAGAGGCTGACTCTTACTTAAGCAAACCCTATACCTAAAATGAATACTTCAAGAGTTATCAAGGAAAAACTTTAAAGAGGGAAAAAGGCCGATTTCTAAATGTTGGGGGTAGTCCGTGACTTATGGAAAACAGAAAGAAATCATAATTCGATATTTTGATAACTAAATTTGACATTCCAAGAATTGTAATGAATTATTCGTAACTGAAAAATTGCATGGGTTTACAAATTCCTCAACAACCCCAACAAAAAAAATTAGTGATAATTCATGAAATGTAAAAGTTAGTTATTTGAATATCGAATTTCAGTTTCTTTCTGTGTTTTCCGGGAGTCACAGACTACTTCACACAGTTAGGAATTGCGGTTTTTCCTCATTTAAAGTTCTTCCTTCGATAACTCTCGTATTCATTTTAGGTATAGGGTTCGCTTAAGTACACCGCACTATTTTTATACGTAAAATCTATTTTTATACGTAAAATCGACTAAAATAATAAAAAATATAGATTCTAATTTGAAAATTTTGAGTTTTGATGAATTTGGGTTGTCCACGTTGATGACCTTCTGATAAACATAATACTACGTATTAGCAGAATGCAAGTCAATAAGATTTTTTCGAAAAAAACTCGTCGCCACCATTTTTTCATAAGAATTCAATTAACTCATGAACCGTTGAGTTTTTACCCAAGGTATGGCATATAACTGAAATTGTCATCAAAAATTCTATCTAATGATACAATATATACTGGCTGTGCCATTTGAAATAAGGAAGTAGTAGTCAGTTTCCGGTATAACCGGAAGTAGTTCAAATCTGAAAATACTTTAGGGAGAATGATCATAGTTTCATTCCCCAACATGCAAATTTAGTTCATACATAAATAATCAAGATGGTATCCCAAACCGGAAAAAGTAATGATGTACCTACAGACCGTTCTTTTAGAAATATTGAAGTTGTTAGGTATTACTTTTTGATACAAATGGTTAATGAATAATTATGTGTGTTTAAATTTGTATCTCAAAAATCTAATAACATACAGAAAATTAGCACTAACCCTTATAATTTCACAGTTATAAATTATCGAAAGAAAAATTCCATCACTAAGATAAACGGTGATACGAATGCATGTATCAATTTCAGGGGTATTAAGATACGTTTTTCTCAAACGATTACAAAAATTCTTCATTGAAAATGATGAGATATTGTTTATATTCCCAGTTCGGCATTTTCTTCTGGATTATAAGCTCAGTTCGAAGAGTATTTGAGATTGAATTTGTAGGGAAGCAAACTATTTTTTTCACAAAGTGCAGATATCATTGAACATCATAGATTACTGACAGCTTTGATGTTCAAAAGTAGGGCAGAGAAAATGGTATTAATTTATCTATTAGATAAATGACCAGCTGTGTGTATTTGACGACAAATCAGAATACTTTCTGTCAGAGAGGTCAAAGCTTTCTATTTCATCTCTCTCGCCAATTATTAGTATGTGAATATTCCATCTCGCTATTGAAATTTTCAATTGGTTATATTAATTGAAAATGCAAATGAAATACAAGTGATCCTCCATAACTTTGGATATGATTGCATAAAAATATCAATAGGATTTTCTTCCAACTATCAATGAATAATTGAAATATTTGAAATTCTATTGTTTTATGTGTTTTAACACGGCTTCTTAACTGTGAAATATTTTCTTTTTATCATTGGTTTATAATTTTCAATGATGAACCTTTACAATGATTCAAAGAAAGAACTCTCTATCCCCACTGAATGTTCACAGGTTAGGTTAGGTGTAGAATCCAAAAATCGAATTAAAAAAATTCGTTCTTCTATTTGTATTCTGTTGTAAGTTTTCTTTTGGCATAATTTCTGAACTCAAAGGTTTTTACCGAACGGCTAATGACCCTGGCAGTCGATGCCGAAATATATCTAAAAAAAAAAGAAATTCGTCTATTTGTCACCCAGAATCCAGAGGTTTTCACAGAAAATATAAAAGCTATTTGCAAAAAAAATTGATACAGAAATGAACTGTTATGTTGCATTGATTTTCCTAGCTCGAAATTCCGATTTATGAATATTTATAGCAATAAAATCAAAAAATGAAAATTGAAAAATTCATATTCACAGAAATTAAATTATTACATTGAATACAATATTTTTTATCGAAGAGAGTTATTCTGATTGAATTACCCAATAGCGCTAAATGTCCAGTTGACAGAGCTGTGTTTCAGCAAGCGGAAGGCGAGGTTCGAATCTGAGAGACAGAAATTTTTTTTTCATTTTTTTTGATAATAAGTTTCTCATACGTCTGCCTTAAAAATAACTTCAAGACATGTATTCGAATGAAACATGAGCTGAACTAGATAAGATAGAACCGAGGATAGTACTATTTGACAAATATAATGTCCTATGTTTGATTTATTGGTTCCAGCAGAATATGGTTATAAGAAAAGCAATCATTTCAGTGACAACATCTGACCAAGTTGAGAAGTTGCGTGTAGATGTATTACAATTCCAAACTTCGTGCAAAATTGCATAATAATACATAAAAAACTGTGGAAAGCACTGTCGTGAAGTCAGAAGTTTTTGGACCTTTGAGGCCTATTTATACCTTAGTATATAAAGTTATGTGGTGAATGAAGGAGCTCTCAAACGCTCTTGATTTCAAGTCAGTACCTGATTTCTTTTACTAACAACTTTGAACTCTAGAGACATCATTGCTACTAAGCTAGATGAGGGTAATTTTATCCAACATTAATAAACCATCTAAGTAATGCTCCTCTAATATAAGATTCAATACAAACTTTTTATTGGTCAATACATTTTTCTTCTGAATACCATAGACAAACGGTAGATTTCGAGTAAGTGTGCGCGCTCTTATATGTACGAGTATAATATCACAATCTATTTAGAAGCACAATCGAACTATCGACAAATAGTTTGATCGCTCCTAACCTAAATATGAATACGAGTTTAAAAACCTTTTTGTAAATAGCCATGAGAAAATAATTCTATATTTCTTAAAATGCTATTCAGCGTTCCATTTATTCTATTTCTAATGCTCATTGATTGGTTCTAATAGCATTCTCAGACTTGTGAAAATATGATATTTGTTCAAAGCGAAAATAGCGGTAAATACTGGCAGAATTTAATGAAATGATATTTGGGTGACCTTAAACATGTGAGTCATTTGTATAACAAAAAACGACATGACAATTAAAATTGCTAAGTCTTATTTGACTTTGTCTGGGTCAAAGACATTTAAAAAGATGAGCAACTGCCTTAAAAAGTGGAATTATTAAATTTTTTAAATGAAACAGTTATTGTACTCTTTAGAAGGTACATTTTCATGACATCAATTACAAATAAAGAATAAGTTTTGACTGAAGTCAAAGAAAGTGAATTGAAAGCAAAAATGACATTGAAAATCATTGATAGCTCTGATATTTGTTACTAGTTTGGGACGCAACTTAGTCCGTGTGAAAGACCATTTTTGAATGACTTCAGAATTTTTCCTTCCATCCATATTCAATAATTCTTTTGAAATGGGCTTAATTCACCTGTGAAAACTAATAACATTCGTTCAGTATTACCTGAAATTAGAGAATGACAAAAAAAAATAAATTCTAATTTAATATAACCTTAAATAGACAGCTTTTTGTTGATCTGTTACCCATTTTTTTTATCGCCCTCCCTAATTTTTCCATGAATCTATGAAATGAACTGACATATCTGTTTCGACTGCTTCATTATTTGTATATATTTTGTATTTCTTCTTCTTTGAAAACATTTTTGTTCATGAAGGGCATTCCTTAGTAATCATATTGTGAAATTTACATCCCCAAATGAAATTATATCTCATTCCTCACGCATTCAAGTTGAATTAATGTCGAAAATACGAGTTACAGGGAGGGAGTTACACGAAAAAAACACAGGGTCTCTAGATAATGATAATCTCATCCTGCATGAGTGAACCGAAAGGACAGGTGGAGAACCTATTGAGAGATCGTTTATATTTGCAGTTGGTTTATTTTATGCACATCTGCCTTCAACACCTGAAATACCTCACATATGACGATAGGTTCACATGCAATTCTCCATAAATTCGTTCTTCATGAATGCGCTCCACATATTCCAACAAAAAGTGCAAATTTTAGGTTTACTGAATGTTTTATATCTTTCGACCGTTGTGGGGAAAAGTACAATTAATATGATATCCCACAATCTGCAATGCAGCGTGATGATATATAAGGTGTAGTAAAAAGAAATCCATTATTTTTCCAATAGAAAAGACTTCAGTCATCTGTATCTCGCGTTGTATGAGTCCGATCGGGTTTCACGAGATTACGTTAGAAAGATGAGATTCTGTACCACAAAAACTTTCGTGACAGTTTTGTGATTAATTTACTCAGTTCAGAATGAGAGCGCGTCATTGATGTACTCTAGCAAGAGGGAAAATACGTTATATTTTGAAGTTTTTCTTCGATAAAGGCGGAAATGCAAGCCAGGGGGCTGCAAATGTAAATAATGTTTATGGTCCTAATACTCGAACTATGATAGTCAATCATGTGCAATTCTGGTTTCGTCGATTCCGTTCCGTTAATATCGATGTCAAAGATGCTGGAAAAACTGGAATGCCAATTTTCAAAAATGTCGATAAAATCATGGATTGATTGATTGATTGCCAGAGCCATTTTTTGCACAAAAAATCCTTCGGAACCATTTTCATGAGGTTGGTCTTAAGAAGAAGCTCGATGCATGAGTATCACACGAGTTGAAGCAAAAAAACCTCATCGACCGAATTACCATCTGAAAATCGGTGCATTTTTGAAACGGTTGGTACTGTTGATGAAACGTGGATCACTTACGACAATGTCAAGCGAAAACGGTGATGGTGGAAGCGTGGTGAGCCGGCGGAAATGGTGACCAAGCTAGGATTGACGGCCAGGAAGATTTTACTGTGGTTTAGGTGAGATTGACAGGGAATATCCTACTATGAGCTGCCTTTATACGGCACAACTGTTAACTCGGATCTATACTGTCATAATTAGACCGTATAAAGGGAGTAATCGTCTAAAAGCGGTAGCTTTGGTCAAAAGTAAACGAATTGTGTGTTTCATCAGAACAACGCCAGGGCACGCACATCGATAGTAACTCGCTAGAAGCTCCTGGTGCTTGGTTCGGAGATTCTCATGAATTCACCTTATAGTACAGACCTGGCACCAAGTGATTACCATCTTTTCCCGTCCATGGAGAAATTCGCTTCAACAGAGATAATGTTTTTTTTAGTTAGCCATGAAATTTTGAGTCTGTAAAAGAATTGTAATCAAACTGAGAAGGAAGATTAATGAATTCTGACTTTAACAGGTCAACATTTACTATTCGAATTATCAAAATGAAGTGAAAGTTGAAAGTGAAAGAAAAAACAATTTTTTTTAATTTTATTTTCTAGCATATAGGTAGACTCCATCATGACTCAACTAGTACCATTCTAAACGAAATTTCGACCATAGACTGTGTTGGTCCTAATGCCGAAAGTGAGGCCGAAAGGCATGAATTTTCTCCAAAATATGAAGAGAACCAGAAAATTTCGACTTCACATTCATGAAACTCATTATATACGGTATTGTAATGTGTTTTTACGAATCATATGCAAACAAACCAGTAAACAAAATTCGTAATAACATAGGTACCTTCCAACTGAGACATCAAAAATGGCAATGTAAATTAGATCGAAACTGAAGCCGTTGTTGAGAGTTTTTTCAATTAATTTTCATTTAATTTCTCACTTTCTGGCAAGCGAGGAAAATAATTAGAGTATACCAAATAATTATGAATCCAATTCATTGAAAACTAAGTAATTTGAAATCGTGTTGATTTATGTTGCACGTAGAGTCAAATTCATCAAATCTGTTTCATAAGAATAATCTACAACCATACAATTAATTTGAAAGTGCAGTAGATGATGTAGAGAAATAATTCTCAGTGTTTGGATCTATTTCGAAACGTTGATTAATTGATGAAACTTCTTGAATTGAAAAAATTTTCAACTTTTATTATTTGAACAGGATATGCACTTAGCGAATTACTGAACTCCGCCTTTTTTCACATATAATTTCCAATTTGAAGTGAATATTCTGTAAAAAATGAATGATTGTAAAAATAAAGTCATTATTATTATTCGAAAGGATCCTGGTTACGAGTTTTACAAATTGACTGGTATGTTTTGTGTGAAAAAAAAAGTTATTTAGTTTGAATACACTTGATTTTTGAGAAAAAGAGAGCGCGAAAGATCTAAGATAATTTTCGCCAAATGAAAAAGCAATAAAACTTGAGTTCATCTTCATATTCTTTAGTAGAATGCATTGTTAATGACTGACAATGTTGCTGCAAGTTAATTACCCAGACATTTTCTATTTGTATAGAGTTATTAAACGGATGTTTCAATTGTCTTCTGCCAGTTTTTTGACTAGATAGTAATAGCCAGTGACACGAAGGTGAAAACACAAAGTCCCGAGATGTGATCACGCTTCAAACTTTCACTCCTTGGACAATAATGAATAAGAGAACGCGCTGTCGAAAACAATATCAATTCTGACCCGAATGAACGAAAACTCCCACAGTCTCACTTTTATTTTAAATACTCGTCTCTCTTATGAGAGGATGAATTCGAATTTGTTGAGAAATTTGTATCTTCAACGTAATGCCTAACAACGATTCCTGAGTTATATCATTTGTATTAATTAGTATTCTTATTTTCTTCTCAACAACAAAATCGAAATTTCTTCACCTGAAGAAGCAATCGACATTTCTAAATATTGTGTTGATTTTCTTTACTTTCTCAATCCAAGTTGCATAGATTTTTATAATTCGATTTTGCTATTAATTCGCCTGAATATTTGTTAAAACTCTCAATGAATATTCTGAAAAAATGCCAAGGCATTAAAGCATTATTATTTTTCATTTTTTATTTCATCTGTTAGGCGCGCTTTGTCTTGCTCTCATAAACTTCAGAATACATTCTCTCAATTGAGGTTTATTCTGCAATAGATTGTGGAACCCTATTCTAAGTAACAAAGTCATGTGGAATTTCACTTTTTGAATAGATCGAAATAAAATATACAGGGTGGGCTACGGTCGATGGTACCCTAGACTTTTACATTTTTTATCATTATTATTTGTTTATTAAGATCTCAATGTTCAATTCTTTAGATTGCAAGAAAAGTGAAAGTTAAATGATAATAGTCCTTGTCATCTACAATGGGAATATTCCATTCAGTTAATGCAAATGGTTGTTCTTTTATAACTTTTATGTGTATGATGTGAACCAGCGAACCACATGGCGGACTAAACTCATTTTGAAATAAGTAGTTTAAACCTACTAAGTTGAACATTCAGACATTTAGAGGCCATTTAATAATGAGTTACAACACTTGTATGATTGCCTTTTGCTTACCTCTGTCGACTGAAAGTGGGAAGTTATTATATTTTTGAACGGCAAAATGATGTTGGCATTATCATATTACCTCAGTTCCATAAAGTGAGAATGTTTTCGATAAAATCTAGACATATTGATTCATTTTGAAGCTATGTGGTGCTGCTTACTCCAAATTTCTTATGACGTTAAACAAATTCAATAAGTTTTATAGTGTGGTAATATGTTACATGGTCTGAATCGTCTCGCATCAGAGAATATAACTGCTTCCATATTTCATTCAAAAACTCACACCTAACATTGATTAACATAAATAAAATTTTTCTATTAACCATTTAATTTTATCGATTGTAACACACATTATACATGAAATTGATCAATTATCCTCAATGATAAAACTTTCGAAATAATTTAGCCGAAGAAATTCCAGTTGAATATGCAATAGACCTGTCTTTTCATTTTCAAGGAATTCATAAGAAAAAAAAATTTAACTTTTATGTTACATGACTAAGGTTTCCCTCTTGTATTATTTTAAGAGGCCTTAATTTAAAGCTTTAAACTGAAACTGATTTTGTAAAATCTAATAAAATTAAATGAAGGAATTGAAATTTGTGAGTATTCAGACGAGACTACTGTCGCGACAGTGTGATAGTAACTATCAAGTAGTTTATATGGTGATAGATCCTACGATAGCGATTAGCACCATAGTACAAGGAACAAGTCTACTATAAAGTTCCACGGAAATTTTGTACTTCAATATTTTGTATAAAAAATAGCAAAAATATATTTACATACATTTAACTTTTAGATACTCAAAATACTGAAAATGTGGAACCCAGACACTGGCGCCATTTTAGAAAGTTTTTTTGCCATTCATTAATATGGGTTTTCACAAAATGTATTGAAGGTGAAATTTTTGCTGATCTTGTAATTATTTGAGCCTTAGTATGTCAAATTCTAGGAAGGGCGGCAAAATTTAAGAGGTGCCCGGTCTATTTGGGGGGGGGGAACGTTCCCCCAGTTCCCTCCCCCTGGATCCGCGCCTGCACCATCCTGAGCCTGAAAATAGTTATTCGTATTCAAGTCACAATATATCTGAGTGTCATCAGCAAAGGCTTGAGATTTACAATATTCAATTGATGTTAGGATATCACTCGAATATATAATAAAAATCAGAGGTCCCAGAACGGATCCCTGGGGTACACCAGAGGTAACATTACGCGAAAACAAAATATTGTTAATTTGTACCTTTTGAGAACGGTTATTTAGATAAGCGAATGTACTATCAGATAAGAGTAGGTACTTTCATCATGAAAATGAACCTTTATATTGAAGATAAATCATTAAGGCATTGCAAAATGCTGATCTAGCATTCGGAGGAATTCTAGACATTTCCTCTTTACCTAAGTTCACCTTATTCAAGAAAATAATTAGTATTTTATGTTTAAAATTGTCGCGTTTGGCATTAGATCGTGCATAAAAAATGATGTCGTGTGAGAAACAGGATATTTTATAATATCAATCGTTAGATAAGAATTATCCCAATTCATAATCTTAAATAGCAGTAACGACTGCATGTGAGAAATCAGCTTCAAAGACGAATTGTTGTTATCGCCAACTATACCTCTAAAAATGTTCCCACTGAAGAAGATGCAGAGATTTTGAAACCAAGAACATATCAGTAAGACAATAATATTTCTGCCTTATTCTCACGATTCATATATTCCCACATAATCTCTACAACAATCCAAGATTTCTCTCTAACACAGGTAAAGTACAATTGGTCGTGACAATGAATTTAATTTTGAGGAATGCTTAACTGATGCGCTTTATACCCTGATGTTCAGTTGTTGCAGCGACTTTGTTGGTAAGGAACGCAACTCACGTTTACTAGTTGGATCACTGGGTCTGATAATGAATGAGTTTTATACGTTGAATTACAATAAAGTTTCATTCATGCTATTATGAAATTGTATCGGATATAACAATTGTAGAAATGTATTGGCTGTGGTTTCGATTACATGCTCTGAGATATGCATTGATAAATGGATTTTAAGATTCTCATTGAACTTTTTGTAGAAGATCACGTGAGACGATGTCCTGATTTTGTCCATCGTATTCTATTCGATAATTCTACTTTTGTTAACGAGTTCCTAAGCAAAGATTATAGGCGCTTGTTTTACGCTTTTCAAATAGTTTTCTATTGAAAGTTTATTACAAAATTGGTTTGAGAGAAAATTGATTCAGAACAAACATTTGGAATGTATATTTCTGTGTGTGTTATGACTTCTTGTGAATACTCTAAAGGTCGTAAATGTGAAGATGTCGAACTCAATTTTATTTTGGTGCAAATATGTGGGTCTACTGTTCCCATCTACCGTGCCATTTGATATTAAAATCTGTCTTTTTCGATATTTTTGAGAGATTGTTTACTGCAGGGATGGCCTCAAACGACTTATTGATGACGAATACTTTCTGAAAGTCGAATATATTCGTTCGGCTAAAAATTTCGAAAGGAAAACCTAGAAATTATTGGAGTCCATACAAAGACGCGCCACTAGGATACCATATGGAAGGGTGCGACCGACATACGAGCAGCGCTTGGCTCTTTTTAATCTTCCCCTATTCAGGGTAGAAGGGATCGTGGTGACCTGATCGTTGCCTTTCGAGCTTTGACTCAGAGATTTGGGGTCGACATGGGTGATAAGTTTGACCTTGCGACTACCAGCCAACTTAGAGGACACAGATTCAAGTTGTGACGGAAAAGATTGAAATGTACCACTCGACAATCTTTTCTCACCAATAGGATATTCCATAATTGGAACAGTCTTCATGATGAGGTGCATCTAGTGTCAACTCCTTCAAGAAAAAGTTGGACTCTTGGATGGGAACCGGTGTGTGTTGAGTGTTGACGGTCAGGTTTTTTTTGGTAATTTCTCTAGTTTCTTTTGTTTTTATCCTGTATTATCTTTAGTTTCACAATCTGTAGTTTTTCTTTTAAAAACTTGTATATGAGTTGAGAAAACTCTTTTCTATTATATAATAAAATAATAATAATTCAAAATTTACGGGTTTTATTCGGATATTGACACATTTGAGATGGTTTATGGACAAAATCCAATCAGCAGTTAAGATTTAAGATCTGGAAGGTCAAGTTCGTTAATGAAAAAAACTGACTAGGGGTTTCGTAATTATGACCGTTTTGAATCTTATTTTTTGGGGGATTTCAAAACTACAGATGCGATCGGAAAGATATTTTACATTTATACGAGAGATGACTAATTTCATGACTTATTTCAAGCTTCATGCAAAATCTTATGTTTATCGCGTCAGAAGCTCCAAAAAAAAAGAATTTTTCATTAGAATTATTGAAAATTTGAGAAGAATAGGGTTGATCGGGTTGAAATTTTCCATAAACTATGTAAATGCAGAATTACTAAGTCAAGCTCTTAGAATAACCACGTGTTGCGTCATGAAAACCAAACCATAAAAAATTCAAACAAAATAGCGGAAAATATGTTTTTCAGCGACAAAATCAAAATTAGTTTGTATACGGAGAACAACAATTTTAAGCCTCTTGCAAAATTTATTTCTTATTAGATCATCAAAATCATGAAAAATCAAGAAGAAATGGAGAGAGCATTGAAGTTTAGTCAGGAACTTTTGATGACTTGTTGTGATCTCTAAGGACACAATAAACTAATGAATGAATGAGCGCTGAAATGCTCTCTTATTGTTTCATTATTCCTTGACTGATTTTTTTATGTCACCATATTGGAGAAAATTGGCAATTATCCTTTTTATTTTAGTAATGATTTTGTAGTCATTGTTAACATTTTTTTTTATAAGTCAAACAAATGATGGAAACGATATCCTAATTGTAAGTTTCACAAAACTTTTATTATGGTTTACACTCAAAGTATATCTGTTGTCATATGTCATCGATTAGATTAGTTAGTCTACTAAAATTTTATGATTCAAATAAATGAGTGGAAGAGATTCTCTAGTTTTCTACTTCATCACTTAATATTCTCGTTTGATATAATGTTCGAAAAAAATTTCATTACTGATTGAATTCATTTCAATACGTTGTTGAAATCACGATTCCTATAGCCATCACTTTACGCACTGATCTACGTAAATGATCAATTGAGAGTGGATGGCACTTGCATGCATGACTCCACATCTAAAGCAAATGAAAGCTAATCAAGCGTGTTGTATGGGCTATTTCCCCAGGTGTCTGTTTACTGTTGCATAAATTATCGCCAACAAAGCATGGTGGATCAAGCAATCAGAGCAATGGTTATTATAACAGTTATAGGATATGTCGATATTTTTTTTTTTTTGTTCTCTTGACGAGTCTCTAATGTGGGACATTCGCCAGGAAGTGACACCTTTTCCAGTTGATGAAGTATTTGTTTCTATCCTAAACATGTATAATAATAATTCAATTACAGAGCCGGAACCTTCATTCGTTTCGACAGTAATATCGAAACTAAAGATGAAACATTAATTTCACAAGATGACAACATTCTTTCCGAAACGAAACGGCGTTAAATATGAATTAAGGTTCTTTGGACAATGAAATGTGGTTATTTCAACCTTGAGTATCACTTTGAACTCGAAATATTTTAGTAGTAGAAATATTATGTTTGAAGGAATAAACTAAAGAGTGTTATAAAATATGTTTTAGATAGTAAAGACAAACCCCTATGAATTTCTTGTGCTTATTAAGCTGAACGTTCTCGCATTTCTTCGCACATGTTTTTTTTGCAACGGGATAATTTCAATATTTATCATGCCATCCATGTTTCGTAGATGAACTTGAATTTATTAGTTACCCCATCAGGACCTGCAACTTTTTCGTATTTCATTGTCTTATGACAGCTCGGACTTCTTCGATGGTAATTGAAGGTCCTGAATCATCTCTCAACGGTGGGTAGTCTTCTTTTTTCGAAAATCTATCTTTTCGTGTTTTTCTACAACAACAATATTCGATGAGTTTCTGATCTGGTGTATAGGTCTTTGCCGAGTAGGTTAACTCGTTGTTTCCTTAAATTCTTCGTGAAGATTCAAATTATAGTGTATTACTCTTTCAGCACCTCAATTTCTTTGCAGTCTCGCTTTAACTTGTAGTTTTCAGCTTCTTTATCTCTTTATGTAGTTGTTTATACTTATAGAGTGATAGTATTCAGTTGCATTTTGGTTCTTCAAAATTCTTCTTTTGTCATTCAAGATTCTTGATATTCGCAACCAATTTTACATACTTCTATAAATCTATCTATAAATCTTTGTGACTGACTCTCTACCCTTTTAGGTGTGCCAAAGACTGATGGGCCCAAACTGTGACTATTTTCAGCCATGATAATTGTACTAGGATTAAAATGCACGGTACCGTTGCTTTACACGGTGGTAGCATCTGCAGCAATTTTTATATTCTGCAGTCAGTTTTGAAACAACCAGCTGATATTGTCCAATTGCTGGTATTTTATTTCCTCGATATCAACCATATCTGGAAGGCGTTCCCCTATCCGCCACCTAGGTAGGCTCCTTATGGAGAACTAGCAACACCACAGGGATTAAGTAGAACGGTTGGAATTATATTCTCTCGAACAAGCAAAGAATCACCATAATCTTCATCAACCTCTCGATTCATCTTATGCAAATAGAAATTGCTTATAAAATTATGGTGAGAAAATGAAAAATAAATGATAAAATTAATTGAGAATTCCGATGAAATGGACCTGCTAATTAGGATTTTCAAGGATAGCCAATGTTACCTCAATTTTTTTTACTACATGTGTATTTTATTATCATATTTGGCTTTTGTTCCGCTGAATGAATAATGAATATTTTGCTGTTTCTGAATGCACACATATGTTCACTATAGGGAATATTGTAATTTTCCCAAAGGTTTGAAAAATGTATTTATATTGTAAAGCAAAAGAAATTCGGGCAGGTAAAACCTAATTTGGTCGAAAAATACCGAGAACAATCAAGGTATATGAGATTCCTGATTTTTTCAGAATCTTTTTCACTGATAAGTCTAGGTTCACAAAGAATACAATTGTTGATTTTCACAATGTTAATGTGTTTAACGTAAATCCTAGAATATCATTTAATTTTTTCTTAGGTTGAAGAACGTAGTCTGGTTAATTTACCGAAAAACAGTCCAGTCGTTTTATCCATACTAAATTCTATAATTTCTTGAATTTTTTAGTGCAAAACAGCCATTGTATCCATTGTCAAATGATTTAAAACTGTTTTACATGCTCAAGTCAATTGAGGAAAATGGCTTGCAATCCGAGTTGATTGTGTAAATAGGTACTATTTTAATTTGCACAAGCCAGTTAGCGCAAATGGCTTGAGCTTATAAAACAGAATTTAGAACGGAAACAAAAAATGTTGTCAGTTCATCTTCGAACGGAGAATATGTCTTAAGTGCATCATTTCCTGCAGCAATGATTTTCCACATTTTAAGTGAAAGCTTAAATTCAATCGTTTGAGATTTCGAAATCAGAAGAAACCAATTAAGCTATCTAATGACATTGAATCAAACGATTGATCTTGAGGATACCAATACATTGATCGGAGAGAATAAAACGGAACATTTTAACTGACGATGTTGGGTCCTCTCATTAACAAGATTTTTCATTTCAGATCTGATGATCCCAATCAAACAAATCACCGCCATTCATTGGTAAGTAACTTTGATCAGTGGCGTAGTTAGTTATAAGTGGGCTCTGGAGCTAATTAATAAAATGCGCTACTATCTAAACCATTTGACGCTCTAGGAAGCTTAATTTAAAAAAAAAAAAAATCTGGGTAGTAAATTGAACAGAGGAACAGAATAGATCTTCAATTATTTGAAGTTTCCGCAGTTTGGAATTGTGTTGAGGAATTCAAAAATAAAACAAAAAAATCGTGCGACCACAGTCCGAAAAATATAAGAACTCTTCAGTTACAAAAATTGTTTTCTACACTGCATTCATCTTTCTAGTTCGATAGCCAAATCCATGAATTATGAAAGCCTGTAATATAAGAAAATAGAATTCAATTAATTCAACTTATAAGGACATTGAAAATGTACGTATATTGCTGCGATGATATTAATCAAAATATTAATTTCTACTTCAGAGCTCTAATTATTCCTAAGGCCCAGCGGAAATGAGTAGCAAAATAATCGGGATGCCTCGATAGTTTCCGATCGGAAAGGCAGAAATACGTTGGCGAGTACCAAATAGCTATCGGCATCCTATGTGCATTGCACCATCACCGCCAACGTATCTCTAGCTAACCTGATTGAAAACGGCGTCCTGATTACTTTGAATCTCATGTGAACTGGACCTAATAGTTTCGGAGTTATTGAATTTTTGATGATTTCCATCCCAATAAAATCAATGTACCTACTATTTATCGATAGAACAGACATCTTGCGAATATCTATTTCATTGATAAACACTCGAACAAAATCAATTTTACTCCTGGAAGGTTCTCAAATCATATGGTTTCTATACTGATGACGAATCCATCCTCAAATTCAATTATGTTTGTCTGTCCGGCCATTTGTCCAAATACACAATTATATTATTATTCTCGAACGGGAAGACCTGGAAATTTTCAGATTAGTTTTGGATTACATTCTGCAGTACGTATTTGGGAAAAATTCGACTAAGAAATTCTTTAAATATCAACCTTCTAAATTTTGTGTTTCTGGATGTTGATTTGAAAAAACCATTTCACAGAGTAACAATGTTAACACCGATCCAAGAAGAATGTAGGAAGAAAAACACAGTATTTTCGTTATTACACAATTAGAAACAAAATCCTGATGTTTCCGTGACAACAAGATCCGATCAAGTTTACTTTTCGCGCCAAAATTCTTGGACCACTTTATGTTTTTCGAAATGAGACACTATCAATAAAAGTAAAGAAGTGTATTACGGAGTACATTTAATTAGTTTATGTAACCAATGCGATGGCTGGATTTAATACAATGATTACCAGAAAATGAAATAATGAAGAAAAATCAAAAATGCATTGATATTCGGTCTGTCCTCCTCTGTTCTGTAGTAAGGTTTCAACGCGCCTGTGCATGGATACAATTGGGATGTTATTCCATTCTATTTGGGCCGTGAGTGAGTTACTGGAGGGTGCTAGGAGTATTAATTCTGTTGGAGATTGCTCGTTCAACAAAATCTCATATATGCTCAATGAGATTTATGTCTGGCGAATTTGCTGGCCACGGTAATCTTTGAATATTCGCAATGTGTAATGCATTTTGTACTCTCCTCATGCTATGGGGTCCAGTATATTCATCCATAAAATTGAAATTGGTACCAATTTTATGTCGGAGAGGATAAATAATGTGTTAAATAATGTTTCTAACGTTTCTATCCCCTGTCATATTGCATAGAATGGGAATAAGCTGCGTACGGCGACCATGAAATATACCTCCCCAAAATATTACTGATCCTCCAAAGGGAAGTATTTCGTATTGCCCTGAGCCTCATCAAACTATGTGTCTCCGACGATCATTTACTAAACCAATTTTGGTTTTGTCGGAAAAAAAAAATTCCGCCCATGACCTAACAGCCAGTCTCTGTGTTTCTGGGCCTACTGTTTACCATTTTGATCTTCTAGTCTGATTTTGCCCAAATACAAACTTAACCACGAAGTTTCTAGATTGAATTAAATTTGAAGACATATTCGTCATCACTCATCAGAAGAGATTCACGGCTTGACTTGATATTACAGCTACTTGACTTGGCTGGAATTGAAGTCAAATAGTAGTAAAGTCAAGTATTAATTTATCAAGAACTTGAAAAATCAAGTAAATTATATTAAGCTACTTGATTTCAAGCACTCTTATTGTGTAGTGTGCACATCAATAAAATAAAGATTAAATGAGAAGGAACCTTGCAGAAAAATGCACTATTTGATTACATCATTTTTCATCTATGATCTAGACACACGAGGCACTTATGAATTTGTCGCCTAATCTATTGCGGTTTTTGTAGCAGTCAGAGCAGCTCTGGAAAATTGTCTTTCGATAGGAGCTGAAGATGCTTATGTTCGGCTATTTTAACTAAGCTTAGAAAAACGTTTTCGTGCCTCTGTCAGCACGAAGTTCAGTCAGGAATTTGTCTTTTTCATAACGCCAAGCTACTTTGTTTGCTCAATTTACAAGAGATTTCTTGAATAAATTTAAGAGATCGATGTCAAACTTACCTATCCTTTGAAGATGATTATTTTTATCTAAGCGGGCACAAGCTTGCAATGAAGTCAAGCAAAAAATTTCTCAAATCAAGCTAAGTCTAGTTCAAGTATATAATTTGGCACAAGCTGGAGCAATGAGTTCTAAGAGCGAGCGCCTGAAAACTCACATTTGTATCGTGTTCTTCAATACATTTTTTCTTCTCTCTGATTTTATTCTTCCAATTGAAAGTCCTATATGCGTATAAGATGATGATAGACCGGAAAAAGGATATAAGAAAATAATCAAAGAATTATTAGTCTGCAATTTGCTCTGTTTCATAAAACTGAAATAGTCAAGATTCGGCACCTTCTGATGTTCTTTGATAGCCACGCCACTGAGTGTGACGGTCGCAATTTATAAATTATCTTCGCCTTATTATGAATGCCATTCTTCTCCACCAATCTAACGGGGATACATTTCGATGATTGTTTCTCAAGCAGACCGAACTCACATCGAAGATCAAAAGCAAAAAGTTACATAATACTGCGGTGGTGGTATTCGATTCACGCGAACGGTATCGAAATTACTAGATATGAAATATCAGATCTCGAAATCATAGAAACTTCTCGCTTACGGTGTAAAACACACCGGTGGCCTTGATGGCTTCCCTTCGTTGGGAATGGAAGAATTCGTTGGAAATTGTGTCGGAAATATCAGTAGTTACCTCGGTCGAAATGATATATTCCATTCTCGAAACCGTTAAAATAGTCCAGTTCGGTAAGCCTGCTCTTAGTTAACAGCTGTATTGCACGACTGGCGTGATCGTTTGAGGCTAGGAAATTTCTGTTCAACGGCATCCGTATTTAAATGGATTTTTTCGATTTGTTCCCATCGTCATTGAAAACATTGCCGTATACAAGCTGTTATAGGGCGTTTACTTTCAAAAAACAAAATTCGTGATATGACTGAATTTCTATTTTCTGGAAATTTCCAAGAAACAATAATAATAAAAATACTTCTAATCTAATCTAATTTTCAACAATACTTTCAAGTTTCAATAAGTATAACAATTCTTGGATTTTAAGTCATCAATAACTTCGAGGCGAATTTTTTGTAGACTTTTTGAAATCAATGATGGGTAAGTTTCCACATCACTCAATAAGACCTGGACCTGGCGAAGAGATGTCTACCACCTTCTTTTCGTTAGTACAAAGCTTCAAATGCGTGTCAAAATTGCAGACTTGAGTTTGGATAGATATATTGAAGATGTATTGTTTTTTGGCAAATGGATAAAATAGGTTTTCGTGCATTAATAAAACAATGTTTTATGATGGGAAAAATATCTACAGTGCAAGCAAAGTAATGGCTCTGCCCCATCGATAACATCGACTAAAGGTGGCAATAATAATAATGAATTGTTAGAAAAGGGTGCTCCTCTTGCTCACCGCTGATCAAAAGCAAAAATGCATCGTCGATTCCGAACGCTGTTGTTTGGGGGCATAATATATTGACAAACTTGAAACTATCAACCGTGAATATTACAAACGTTATTGGAATTATTGAGTGCGGAAATTAGAAAAGATACTTCAAACACAAAAAAAAAAAATTCTTTATAATCAAGACAATGCTCTTTGGCACGAATCGACGAAAACAATGGTCATAATGAACGACTTGCGCTTCCATCTACTTCACCACCTAGCTTTTTCTCCAGATCTAGCCCCTAGTTATTACTGGCTTTTCGCTTCCATCAAAATAATGCTCCAGGGAAAGAAATTTGGCTCTAACGCAGAAGTGATTGCCAAAGTATTTCAAAAGCAAAGACGAATCTTTCTACAGAAAAGGTATTGAAAAATTAGAAGATCGTTGGCGTGTATTAGGTTAACTTGAAGGTGTTAACGATTGATGTCGAATTTTCAAAAGAAAATTTATTTTTATTGGTAAGGCCTGTGACTCATTTAGTGAAATAAGTGTTTTTTTTCCAAACTTTCCAATTGGTTTGTATAAGAATCGAAGGATTTCTAGTTCTTTCATTAATATTGAATGATTAACTGAAGACCTGTTTGTTCATAGTAGGCTTATTAGAATTATCGCAGTTACTTTCATGAATGACGGATCTATTCTTTTTTTTTGTTTTGTTCACCACATAATGAATTTTGCTCAATTTCCACAAAATTAAACATCTTTATGAAGCAATATGAATGTGAGCTAAATTCTCTTCAATTCTAGATACAACTGTAATAAAACAGGCTTACCTATATAAAATTACTGCATTATAGTAATGATTTTTTTCAGGCTTACGATATAAAAAATTGTCATAATTCAGTAAATTATGATGAAATATGAATATTTAACACATAATATCCATAAGAAAACTTAAAAGAGGGAAAAAATTAATTAGGAATTAAGGAATTAGGAATTAAGTTAGGAAATCAATAACCTAGATGTTAATCATGGTAAAGTCATCCTTAATTTTCAAAATACTGTAAACTACCTGTACTTGTAACTACTCATCTTAATTCTGAATCACTCATCGGAAAAAGACTCAAGAGGGGTCTATACATTTCAGCGATCAGTTCAAAAATTAGTGAGCTTTATTTTACTCTAGAGACCATCGATTTATATGAAGTTTTCACTATTATTCATTTTGAAGAGTACGTCATTGCGGAGAGTCCTTTTATTAATATTTTTTTCTGGAAAAAAGAAGAATTAGATAAATTTTTCATAAAATAATAAATATATGCATGATATTACTTTCCGAAGAAACATTAATTTTTTTTATGAATTTTCACATAAAAATATTATTCAGAAAGTCTTCTGAAAGGCTGAAATAACAGTTTTTTTAAAATTAAAAATGAAGACGTAATAACGTATTTTGAATTCCTGCTTATGGTAGAAAAGGATTGTAATTAAGAGCGAAGTTTCAATTTGTTTCACTCATCCTGAAAAATGGTGGAATCTCAAAAAAGCTTAGGCAGGAGGAGTAGTTAAACTTTGGTAGATCACCAAGAAGTCACGTGGTATAAGCCCCTTTTAACGTCAACACTCTGGTACCTACTTCAATTTGGACAAACGTGTTTTATTGTTTCTTTATTCAAATTTAAATTCCACTAATTTTAGTTTAAGCAAAAAATGTAAACAAAAAATATGTAGTAAAGTATTATATCTTCAAACGTAATGGTAATAAATAATAAATTATTTTAACAACTGAAAAAAGTGTAGCACAATGAATTTGGGACACCCGATATATCACTGAAACTATTTATTCAACCAACGAATAATGACAGATAATATAGTGATAACTCCGCTACATCAAATTTTATGTTCATTTCGTCACCTCGTTCACCATTCAGTGAAAGCACCATACCTAGTTAGCAAGTGTTAAGTATCAGATTTATTCAATTAACTTTTGGAAAGCTTCGAGAAATGAAGGGATAAATGTTACTTTCATATTTCACACCACTAAAATCTACATATTTTTGAAATGGTAGAAAAGTAATCAAGTACTCGAATAATTTCATTGTTCCGAAATTTTCTATTTTTCAACCAGGACTTGGTATCCATTAAAGTTCACTTGCGTTATTATTTATAGACAAGGCCGCTTCTGGCCTTGATGCCCCTGATTAAATATTGTGATTTCGCTCCTTCTTGTTTTTCCTTATGGTGACTCAAATTCGAAATTAAGTAATAATAAATGTAAAATTGCCTCTACATCATTATTGTACAGAGACTCTAACATTCTTATTTCACTGGTAGTTCTTTTATGAAAAACTTATGAAAATCTTATATTTTTATGTTCAATCGCGTTATAACTGACATAGTCAAAAGTATACCTATTGCTATGTAAATGTTGGGAAATGTTAATAACTTATAATAATTTTAGTGATCTAATAGGGGAAAACGCAACATTATCATCGCAGAATTGTAACTCTTTTAGTAGATCTTTAGTAGGTCTTCTTTTAGTAGATCTTCATATTAAATCCATCTTTCTGAGATTTATACGAGAAGGTCTTAATATTCCATAAGGAATTGAAATATATCAAATGGTTTGAAAGCAATTCAAATCTTTTAGTAAAAAAAACCGAATTCAGTATTCGGTTTTATACCTACTAAAATAAAGTATGCCGAAAAAACAGTTCATTTTGAATTTCAATTCAGAATTTTGGACTCTTTAATCGTGTTCATAGGTGAATTGTTCTTTAATTTTTCTCGCTCTCGAACCCTCTAGATTGTCAGAACTGTTTCTTCAGCATAAACAAGCAAATCCTAAAAGCCTTCATCGGCTCTGCACTGAAAATATTCACTCGAATTTTCCAACGCTTTACATGCTTCAGTTTTATTGAAATCTTCACTTCGTAAAAGTCCTCTTTGAATTTTAAATAACTCCATTTTATTTCAAACTAGGGCTCCTTAATATATTAAGGAGCGCAAAATGAATTAATTTCAAATGATTATCTTTTAGTACGGAAAAGACAATAATTCTCCTCGATGCGAGATGATTCCGAATCAAAAATATTAAAACTTTCAGAAATAAGTTTTAACAGAAAAGTTTTTTCACCACTACATAATTGAGGGTTTACGGAACAGATTGCTTTATCATTTCTCAATGACAGCAAGAGTACCTATTGTATTGACCTGGCTTATTCTTGCTTACTGCGGTTTTGGATAGCGTTTTGGCATTTGGTTATTTTCAAGATACATATTTATACATCAAGAATTTATTGATCATTTTATGAAATTTGTCTTGCTCATCTTGCTCCTGAGCCTATATTATGAGGCTTCGAAACAATGTATTTCTAGAATTGAAAATTTGTCGTTACATATCTCTGCTCAAGACGCCAATTCATTCGTGATGTCCCTTTGAACTTGATTTGTGCCCATCAGGTTTTCTTTCAAGACCAAACAAGTTCGCAAAAGAGAACTGAAACTCGATGTCTATATGTATCAATCATCTCATGTCATTAGGAAATAACTGGATGTGATTAACATTTCATCCGAACTAATGACATTTATGAATAAAAAGATTAGCGTTGATTAACAAGGTGTAAATGGAATTCCTCGATTTGCATTTAATCAAAGTCCTACTCAAGTTAACGAATATTGAATATTCAAATAACTCTCACTTACTGTTATAAACTGTACTAGATGTTAAATGACTTACATTTTCCCGAGTATTAGCAATATGCATAGAAAAAAGTCGTTATCAATCAAACAGCTTCTTAAAACTACTTTATGCGGGAAAACATTTCGTAATATTTCTGAATATTCATTGCAATTCCTCATGGAGGCACTCATCAAAATGAAGGAATGTTGCATCAATTGCAGTTACGTTCGACCCCTTCATTTATTCATTCGTGTATCAGATATGATACCAATAGACTAGGTGCATAATGGACATTGACAACTCAACATTACAATTGTATCAACATATGAAATACCTTTAGTATTATGAGAGTAATTCGATAAATTAACATAAAATACGGTATGGTAGATAGAACCAGCATAATTATTCTTGATTACTATTGTTGTTTTTTTTTATATAATTCAATTCCATAATGCTTGAATTTATTTTGGGTGTTATGCTGTTTATTTGTGGGTATTTGTGGAGTCTGATTTTCAATTTCTTTTTTTAACAACATCTGAAAATCTTTTGAGTTCCTATCCGTTCACCAAACAGGCCGTCCATCCTTCTGTGTGTACGATAACTTTCGAAAGGAAAGAACCATAAACTTCTGTAATATAGCGTGTTTTTTTTTCGAGGTATATAACTTTAAGTGGCATTACTGTTCAAGATGGCGACCGATTTAACAGCTGTCAAGTGATTTATTCTCAGTTTGGTTTGGCAATTCATCATGAATAGACTCACGCCTGAACAACGCTTGCCAATAGTGCAATTTTATTTCGAAAATAATGGTTGTTTCCTGATACTTATTGCGCACTACGTCCATTTTATCGTCGACAAAATCGTCCATCAGAGCAGTTGAATGGCTACGTTAACAAACAAAACTGCCACATTGGAGTGAAGCTAATCCTCAAGTGTATGTCGAAACACCGTTACATCCAGAAAAACTGACTGTTTGGTGCGCTTTATGGGCTGGTGGAATCATTGGTCCGTACTTCTTCAAAAACGATGATGGCCTTCTGGCCATCATCGTTACATCGTTACATCGTTAACATCGTTACAGTCAATGGTGATCGGTATAGAGCCATGATTACTAACTTTTTCATTCCTGAATTGAACAACCATGATGTCCAGGGGCTGTGGTTCCAACAAGACGGCGCAACATGTCACACAGCTCGTGCCACAATCGGTTTATTGAAATACACGTTTGGTGTTTGCCCAATTTCACGTTTTGGACCTGTGAATTGGCCTCCAAGATCTTGTGATTTAACACCGCTAGACTACTTTCTGTGGGGCTATGAAAAATCATTGGTCTATGCGGATGAGCCACAAACCCTTGACCATTTGGAAGACAACATTCGCCGTGTTATTGCCGATATACGGCCACAAATGTTGGAAAAAGTCATCGAAAATTGGACGTCCAGATTGGACTACATCCGAGCCAGCCGTGGCGGTCATATGCCAGAAATCATATTTGAAATGTAATGCCACAAGATTATCTTGCGGATAAATAAAATTCATGTTAATCGAATAATCCATCGTTGTTTTATTGCAATTTAAAGTTCTATAGCTCTAAAAAAACACCCTTTATGTACGTTCGAAATGTTGCTTTTTTTAGTTTCGAAACTGCAGATACGATAGAAATAAATTATATTTAGATGTAGAATGACAATTCAATGGATAATCACTGATTATTATTGATTGAGTAATTTATTATTATATATCAATTAATTTCATTGATTGATTAGAATTTGAAATTTTTCTAGTATTATTCAACTTTATCTCATATTGTCCCTAAGGAATGGGTTTTAAATAATTCAATAAATTACCTAAGTCCTATATGAATTTGCACCTTTTGTTTTGAATCCAACCAAACAAAGGAAGTATCAATTCTAAAACAGGGTATATGCTAGCACCTGTCTCGTTTCCGGACCAACAGTCACTTCTAACATTTCACTAAGGTTTCAATAACGTTCCTTAGGTAGTGAGTTGTAATTTTTATGAATTACTGATCCTCAACCAATATGTGAAAATTTACGGGAATTGTCGATTCCTTCCCTAGTGAATTGCGAACTTGAAAATTCGAAATAATTCTACCGATAAGTTCAAGATTTATTGAAATGAAATTTCACTCATAAGGGAATTTTTATTGATCACTCTGTATGATGGTGGCAAGCACAGATTTTATTGTGAATCAATTCTTTGTGGTTACGAAAACAAGAAAAGAAAATCATAATGTTTATGTACAGAGTGGGCAAATTTCGATGTTTTAGCACTACAACTTTTAAACCAGAGGAGATAGACAAAATCTGATACCCTATTGTTGGTCTCTTTTTCAGAGAAACTAACAAGGGTAATATTCATTTTTGGCCGCCTTCTTTTGTTTTCGAGTTATAAGCGAAAATTGGAAAAATGGCGATATCGAAAAACTTTTATATCTCCACTAATACTGATGCTAGAGCTCTGAAATTAAAACATTATAGAGGCACTTTTTCACGTAGAATCCAGTGGCGTGCTCGTATTTTCGAAAGAGTTTTTAATTACGAAGCTACGACCCAAAGTTATGTTTTCCAAATGGAAACACTAGATTTCTGTGCCATTTTTTGAAAGCTTAATTTTTCCTGATTTCAAAAATATATAACATCGTATGGTTTGTACCGAGAATAGGGTATCAGATTTTGTCTATCACCTCAGGTTTAAAAGTTGTTGTGCTTGAACATCGAAATTTGCCCACCCTGTACAGGGGGATCCAATATTCACGAAAATAAAAAAGTCTTAAATTTTCCTAGTCCGGATCTGATTTATTCGTTTTCATAAATATTGAAGGAGCCGATAGTAAATTATGACAAAACTTCACTCGTAAGATGAACGTCTCCCTGTATATCCCAAACGAAGGAACCTATTGATACGAGTCCTCCATGATGACCTCCATTCATGGTATGCGTTTGTCGCATTCTTCCCGGGACACCCTGTAGGGTTAATTATTAAATGAGTTGTACCTTACCAACTTGACCTTGTCGCTGAATGATATACTGATAAAGCAGATTCCAATTGATCCTGGAGGAAAATTTTCGCCAATCGTCTCTAGTATAAAAGGAGAATAAGTGGTATGAACCATCTAGAACTTATAAAAGATAACATGAAACAAAAGATGACTATAATGAAAACGCTTGAAAGGCTATTATAGAGATGACATTCAATCTAAAAAAAAGTATTTAACTGTAAGTATTCAAAAAATGAATACAAATAAATTTTACATATTCCTTGGAATAAAAAGAACAAAGTTAACTACCCATAAATGAAATAATAGTTGGGAGAATCAGAAAAAACTCTCAAACTACCACCACTAATAAATAGAGGAAAGCCTTTAATACATATGCATTTTTTGGCTTTGTGTTTAGATATAGTTTTGTAAAAATAGAAATAGCGTCAACCAATCCAAAATGGAAACTTTCCTAACATATGTTAATAATCATTATCGAGAAGTATATAGGTATTGGGATAGGAAAAAAACTACCAAGTTATGAAGAGAAAGAGTCCAGATTGATATCAATGAGCTGACTTATGGACAAAAGCAAATTGTCCAAACATACTTTAGATATTGAGTTAACAGATCAGAAATTAACCGAAAAGTGTGTTAGTTCAATACATTGAAGATTATGTTTTTTGTGTTTGTCCAGGAAACTGCATTTCACTGGTAAAATTCACAACTTACAAACTTAAATTATAAAAAAACAAGGATAAAGTTCCTGCTTTGAATGGAACATATTCCAAATGTTATTTTAACCAGAGGAATAAATAGTACTTGAATTCATCGCGATTAACATCAGGAATCAAGTACTACTCAAAGAATATAATGCAGAAGGCAGTTATTCTTGGAGCAATTGGGCCTAAGGACGGAGAACACAACATCAATTATTAGATTTTTCAGATATTGGAAAAAAGTGAATATACTACCGTATGTTAAATGATTCATCAACTGTTCACCTATATGTGTAGAACACAATAGACCATACAAAACAGTCACGGTGCAATCATACCCCTCTTAAATCTTACCAATATGTATTATCATATGTATCACACATATCACAGGTTCATATTTGTTCCATAATGCAACACCAAAACTGGAATATCTCCAGGATCAAAAATTGAATATCTACTCGAATGTCTTCTCTTTAATCGGTAGTGAGTATTAACACTATGTCACCACAGCTATGAGTATTCTCCTTGAGAGGCTCAAAATATTGAACACAGCAGAAATGTATGTAATGGAATGCGCCAATTAAGATTGTAAGAATTTGGAGACTTTTTCATTTGTTGGGGTTTGATGATGGTTTGAGACCGGCAATAAGCTATTGAGTTGAACTACTTTACCGCAAAAAAAATCAAGAATATTATGGAACAGTTCTATTCACTGAAATGACACAAAAAAACAAACAAATTTTTAATTATTTATCTTGTGTAATAACGACTTTGTCAAAGTAGGCAAGTTTTGCTGATTCTTCGAACAAAACATATAGGTAAATTTTTTTTTAAAAAGAAAATTTTCTTTATTTCTACTTGTATATAAATTTGATGTGTGTCGGTCATTATTTTTAGCGAAGGGCAAACGATTTCCTTATCCACCTGCACAGCTTTCACCCATTCAATTCGAGCACATGTGCGGGTGATTTTTACGTTCTTTGATCGATTGATATATCATCTAGAGAGATCAAAACTACTTTTACTGCCAACCATCTATACATAGTTCGAAAGTAGTCGTTACACATTGGCTCGAAAAAGACTTATTCAATTAATGTGTCCTTGCTCTAGAGTTGGTCGTCGGCGGACAGCCCGTCACCATCAGGAGTTGGATAACCTCGAATCGCTAAAGATGGCATTTCAGTAGGTGTGTCAATTACGTACGTTATTCAGAACAATCTAATTCCTCAAGATTGATATGCAACTGTTCCGAAGGCTGTAGTCTTAATGCTATGTTCCACAAAGAGGATGATTCAGATTTTTTGTTTCATTAAGAATTCACTATTCTCAATGCGGACATAGAAGGGGGATTAACGAAAACATTTCGATCAAGGTGAAGGAATAATCTTATTCTCTTCTGGCCTTCAGATAGTAATAAAGACAAATTGTTCCGAAATGACGAAATGTGCAATTTAAATAATGTGTTTATAGGGATCGCTACATATCTGAATGACAAGTGGAAACTATTTGATGAATTATGAACACATGAGAAAACTATCGATCTTAAGTTTGGCAGACTTAGCAAATTTTCTGGTCCATACTTACTGAAATGCATCGATCAACTTTTCCAATGATACAGAAAGATTTTTTCCCATATCAATTTTATCATTCCAGTATCTCACATTATTGGAGATAAATATTTTCTATTTGAAATATCAACTATTTTCCATTCATTGTATATATAAATTTCAGACCATCTTGTCAAAACGTAGAATTTATGTATTTGGTATGTTTTCTATGTTCAACCAATTTTTGTTTTCTGATTCTTATTGAACACCTTTGGAATTGTCTAAGGAAAACAAAATGCAGCCGGCCTGAAATTTTTGCACTTAACTTTTTGTGTAGAATATAAATATTGAATGAAAAAATCCGTCTAGAGATTTTCTTGGAAATTGTATAAGCTATTTTCATGAAATTTGGTTCTAAATTCGAATGCAATTTCAAAAAGCAAACATTAAAGGAACGAAATTGATTAAAATCATTTTCTGGAAACTTAACACAATCCCATCATGAAATCAAAAATTTGTTGCTCGGATTATTTCAAATATATTTTCTTTCGCAAAGCCTAGCTATCATTGTTTTGGAGTTAGGAACTGTTTTTCAGATTTTATTAAGAATTATGTCCCTCTATTGGATATTCGTTAACTAATTTTTCCTACAACTGCTATGAAAAGTAGCGTATTCTCCACAGCTTACTCAATTCCAGAACTATGTATTGCTCATACTGTGGGAAAAATTATTCCCCACGGCACTTTGCCAACACCTCGCTTGGTAGACCAATGAAATTGGGCATTTGAGTCGTTTCTATAGAAACGCAATAAATTAGCACATATTGTCAACGAAGGCCATTTTGATTTGAATCAAGTCCTTCACTTGAATGATTGAAATTTGTGCAGTTGTAGGAAAAGTATAGTGTGCAACATGTGGAGAAAGTCCTTTTCTCGCTCGTGTGTTTGCGGCACTCGCCTTTCAGGCTCGTGCCACAAACTTCCACACTCGCGAGAAAAGTTGGACTTTCCCCACTTGTTGCACAATATACTATTTCGTTGATATTTTCATTTTTTTTCCTCACATGTCGAGATATTTTGCGTTGTAAGTGGAAATAATAAACCTTTGTGAAAAATTCTAGGTGTTGATATAAAATAATACTTTTCCTACAACTGCTATGGAAAGTAGCGTATTCTTCATAGCATACTCAACTTCAAAACTATGATTGCACATACTGTGGGAAATATTATTCCCTACGGCACTTTGCCCACACCTCGCTTGGTAGGCCAATAGAATCGGGCTTTTGAGTCGTTTCTATGGAAACGAAATGAATTAGCTTAGCACATACTGTAAACGAAGGTCATTTTGATTTGAATCAAGTCCATTACTTGAATTATTGAAATTTGTACAGTTGTAGGAAAAGTATAGTATGCAACATGTGGAGAAAGTCCTTTTCTCGCTCGTGTGTTTGCGGCACTCGCCTTTCAGGCTCGTGCCACAAACTTCCACACTCGCGAGAAAAGTTGGACTTTCCTCACTTGTTGCACACTATACTACGAGTATTTGAGCTCTGTGTTAAATTTCGAGAGCTTATTTTTGGGTACGGTGGATAGTTTGCACACCCCTTGAATACTTACTGACAGCACTCGATGCTCGAGTGTTTTTATATAGATTATATGATTATTGCATAGGACATAGAAGTTAGAAAGCTGAATGAGAACGGTATTCAATATCATTTAATTCCAGAATTCACCCTCAGAATATATGAGCTTCGAGTATTGAAGGAGAAGTATCTTGACAGTTTTCGAGTCCAGGAATCTATAGAACGTGAATGCCCCTTGATCGTCAATACCTATCGTACAATTCAGTGTAGAGGTTTACCCCGGAATCAATGATTATTGGAAGAGAAGTATTTCGAGAGGTTTCGAGTCCACGAATTTTGTCATCTTTCGATAATTCAGGTATTTCACTATTCACGAAAAAGAACTATAGTTTTCCCCTGCTACATTTATTGTTATTATGCAGAGCTCGTTCAATTCCTCTCTTCATTATATACTCGTTGGTTATTCAGATAATTATGATTTCTGGGAGGGAGAGAGAATTTTGAGTTATTGTGATTCACCCTTGTATCCCCTCCTTCTCCACCCTTGTGGTATTTCAGGTTCCGGTTCACCAGCGAACGTATTCACAGGTCTTTTCAAATGATCGGTGGCGCCCTTTAGATCTCTCCCGAGCTAGCTAGCGGCCTCTGTGGGGTCTTTGAAAAAGGACGGTGAAAATCTGTTTACAAAGTTAGAATCATTGAAAATTCAAACACAATATTGAAAAGAAATACTCAATATTTCTGTTATTGAAAATCCGATCGGGTTTAGATATTTCCTCGACAACTGATCCAAGCGCGTGTAGTTAGGAATAATAATTTCAAGCAGAATATAGGAAAAAAACCTTATATTTCAGTGACAACTGATTTGATCGAGTGATGTAGTAGTCATGGAAATATTTGATATTTCTTTTCCATTATTCTTTCTTACATTTTTTTCTATTATTCTGATGATGTTATTAGCTTGAAATTTTGTACAGAGCTTTAAATTGTTAGTTTATATTAACACCCATAATCTCAACGCCTTATTGAATCTGGTGAGTAGCAAAATCTTAGAAAATAAGAGTCTTCAGTCGTTACTCCATTGTAATTATAATTTTTCAGCTTATAATCATAAGTAATTTCAGTTGTACCTTCTAATAATTTTCTTAACCTGATTATTCTACCTAATGCTCGAGGTATACCTCTTTTTTTCAGTTAATATTCACTAATTCTCACGTAATATCCAGTAATTCTCAACTAATTCGCAACTCACCCCTTCAATTCCCAACTAATATCTGTAATATCTGACTAATTCGTGCTAGTACCTCTAATATCCGACTAATTTCTATTTAATACCTCTGATTCTCGACTAATTTTCAACTGAGACCTCTTATACTCGACTAATTTGCAACTAATAACAATAACCAAGATCTCTTACACCAAAATTTACTTGCTGTTTTCTCATTGCGATTATCCATTACCAACAGCTTCATTTTGATTATCTATACATTACAATAAGGTTGTAACATACTTAAGATAAACCAGAGGCTTCTGGTTATTATTCCAAGCAATTTATTTAACTTTATGCATGTATTCGACATTTAAGATTGTCATTTATCAAGGAATTTATGGATATGTATGACTTGTTCGCGAAATCCTTTCGAACAGAAGACTCCAAATTGTCATTTGATTTAGATTTTATAATACTTGAATCGTTTGAATATTCAAATCACAAAATGGATTTTAGGGTCAAACTTGATTGGGCTTAATTTATATCTACAAATCAAACTGGAACTTTCGTCTGGCGAAATTGATCTAAAATGGAAGATGTATGTCAAAGTTCGGAATACATGGATTTGTATCAATGTTTTTTAATGGATAAAATTAAATCGAACTATAGGTTAGGTATGAGATGTAGAATGTTACCATTTGACAGCTTCATTAAGAGTTTATTTCACATGACAACGCTATGAGTGCAAAATTTTAGTATCGATAAAGGGACGAATTTTAATATCTATCGAGCGGCAAGAAATTGACATAGCACTGCCTTAAATTTTCCTTATTACTTACCATGTCAGCAACACCTTCTTTCTAACATATTCTGATAGTTTAATTAGTTAACATGGTAATTTGGTCGTTGTCGAAATACTGAATTGAAAATCATTTCCATATCATAAGAGAAACATTTGTAAGTATGACAATTTTTGCTAATTGCATAAATTCCAACAATGGTTAGTCCATCTTTCGTAACCTTATATCAATGGTATAATTTTAGCACCATATCGTCATCATGAAATTTTTGGGAAACATTTCTGTATTATTTAATGAAAATGATAATTTTCAATTGGGATTGTGGTTTCTTGCTTGACCCTAATACAAAAAGGTAAAAAGAGCATTTCTAATTTATTTGAACCTCGAACCATTTCTCAAGAAGGTATTTGGATTGTTTAATTCTGTCCGTGGTTCAAATAAACGACTGATTTCTCAATCAACATCAGCATCTTATGAATATAATTCGAAGAGAACCTGGTTTCTTTGTTTTTCGAGTCATCAAGGCTGACTGGTTGCATGATATTTGAACAACTGACAACCTTTGACCTTTTTTTTGCCGAATAACTTCGCGATCATTAAAGCTGTCGTCATTTTATGACCCAAGTGACCCAGCTAATTAATTACAATGGCTTAAGTATATACATGGTGATTCATAAATAGATGCCTTTACTTAGAGGGCAGATTCCTCAGTCAGAAATAAGGATAGTTTCTCATTTAAATTTCTCTTGAATTCTCACTGTCTCTCACGATCGAGCAACTGCAAGATAGACGATTTTTTTTTCATTAACTGATAATAGCATCGGAACAAAATTTGACAAAAATGATAAGATATGATGGAATGATGGATAGATATATCGAAATAATGTTAGTGCACAACTCATTTCATTTTGAATTTTTAACTGTTTCTTATTTTAGTCCCAAAATCGCTATTTTTCGAGATAATCAAAACAATCATCTTAAGGCAAAATATGTTTTGAGGCCTACAAATTTTGCATTGCACTTTTACTGTAGCATATGTTGGTATTTTTTTCTTTGGAAATATTTCTTTTTTATTCATGAACTTATTATTTCATTTGATATGTATAACACTGAGTTTGTTCAGTAAAAAAATTTCATTACTGCATTCATGTTCAAGATATGGGTTAGGTACATGAATTTAGTCGAATTCATTTTAATTCTCTTCTTTTGATTTTTTGTTATAATAACTTCTGCATTAGGATAATGTTATTCTTTGTGGTTTCCATTAAAAAAGTAGTAGTTTAATTTATATCAGTATTTACCAGTTAATACTTCAGCATGATAAAATCACCAATTTGGTTGAACCTACTGTTCAAGTTCACATAAAATTCGAACTAAAAAATTCAACAGCAAAATTCTTCTAGTGGAGAAGATCCTCTAGTAAGCGTACGTAAGGTTCGTAATCAGGTTCATTTCTTCAAGACATAATAACACACAATGATCCTTCAAAGAATGGAACTGAATGCTGAATAGAATAGAATGATATTCAGCGAACAATCCATATATTAACTTGACTATTGATCAAAGGAAGATTTAAACCTGTTACATTCCACATGTTTTAGTATCAGAGTTTAAGCCATAATTAGAACGAATCAATTTTTATGCTTCTATGATATTCACGACCATTTTTTCGCTGTATCACTGCCTTAAAGCTTATGATTGTATCGCCAACATTACCAATCGCTATAATCAATTAGGTATGAGAGAGGAATGAGGTCACAGTTACGGAAAGTAAAATTCTGTCTTGAATATGAAGACCATGTTGAGAAAATTGCAAATTTACTCATGGAAAATTTTAGATATTCTAAGTTTACATCCTCCATGTTTTGTATGGCCTTAGTGATTTATTGAAGATTAGAGGATTTTGATACATAATTAACAGAAATTGTTTATAACCGCCATTTCTAGATAAATCTCTTGATGTCTAATGAAGTTTGCAATCCAAGTGACTGCTAAACGGAACTTCTCCATCATTTGTGTCACATAATCAACCTTGAAAGTCGTCGGTGTTCAGTTGCAAAAAAAAAACTAGAACTATCCGATAACTTCTCCCAGTATGATATGTTATTCAAGTAACAATCAATAAAACAACTGTTGAATGTATCATTATACTCGCCTTGATCTCAAATGCAAAAACTCATGACTAACACTGAGCTTCAAGCCATAAATAAGACTACACCCTCCCTCATGTCACACTCAAACTGGTAGATCTGGTCTGGTATCGAAACAAAAGCCGAGACAACAAGGAGGCTCAAATCCACCTTTACTTGGAAAAGAGAAATGATAAGATTCAATATACAATTTTTATAACAGCTTCAAATAAGTCTAGCCGTATGTATGAATCATATCAAAATTCATCAAATTGGTTCAGCAGTGATTCTATGTTTCATTAATTGCTTGGCAAAAAGCGCCCACGACACTTTGAGAATCAGAGAGAAGCTTTTCTCTATTTCAGTATCATAATGTGTTCATTAGTTCTAAAAACAGTGCTGTAATGAACTCATTACAGCATCGTTTTCAGTTATATTTTTCGTTCTGTAGTTGTCTATATCTACTGACTTCCAAACCTATCAATATTTCAATAATGGTCGATATAATATTTGTTGGATATTGTGAAATGATTTGCAACATAATTCGCAATTTCTCTCAATTCTGGTGGTGTTAAATCGATTTCGTCAGACATAATTCACGAATTTAATGCGTAATTGTAAGTTATTTCAAAATTCGAAACGTACGATTCATATTCAAATTCCTTAATCTTCCAACACCAACTGCCAAGAAACAATACAAAAGTCACTAGATATATAATCTGAATTGTTCATTGAATTTCGACAATATTTCACAAAACTTGAATGAAATAAAGAAAATATCGTGTAATACTCGTTGCAGAAGGCAATTCCAACACTCATGCGTTCGAATTGCGTTCGCATTCGTGTTGGAATAGAAACCCATTCTGCAACTTAGTTATAGGTATAGATTGTTTTCTCAGAAGATCTCAATCTTGTTTCAGCCTTAACAGTGGAATGAAGTCAACAACCAGGAGCCCTAAACCACGTTCAAAAGGCATCTCCATCAAAAGAATTGTTATTGGGCGAACTAGAACTAGCTTGGGTTCACATGTTTTTATTATTGTTATCGGCAATCGGCATACCTACATATTGTTTTAGATTATTTGTTTCATTTGATTTCTGATTAACTAAATGTTATTTTTTATCTTCACTATCACAGCTTTGAAGGCGGTAGTAGGCTGATGATTAAGTATAATTAATATACTACCTATCGAATAGAATAACCTTATGCTTGATATCAATTGCTTGCTTCGCACTGAAAAGAAGTAATGAAGTATCTTATTTTATACAACATATAAATTATATTTTCTTGAATGTTACAATATCCATGAAAATCAGATAAACTTACCATTTAACCAACTTGAAAATATTTCTCGTTTCTGGAGTAGTTGGCATTCGTCAAGGTCAGGTTATGTTGAGAGACACTTATTAGAGTTATGACATCGGCCATATATTGTCCCGACAAGGTGGTCTTCTTATGAATCTAGATCCTAAAGGATAAAATGATACCACACTCGGCAGCTTTCCTTCTCGCAGAATGTACAAAACCATTCAGGCAAAAGCAAGCATCAAATTTGAGTCTGGTCCAGGGATCTCTTACGTCTTACGGATTTCCATTTCCAATTTGAACACCCTGAATCTTAAAAACTAGCCATAGGATTGAATTGGAACTCAGATCTTCTTTTTGTTTAAGGTCCGGAATTTATATTCCCTACGCCTCTAATTTGATTTCTCCTATTTTCTACTGTTGTCTGATCGGGAGACTTTCCTCCTTGCTTCATGTCACTTTTTTCTTGTATTTAGTTCTTTGAAAGAGGTATTTCCTCTCACCTGTCATTCTTATTTTGATTTGTAGTATCTTTCTTAATTCCTTATTCTCGTGCTCTTTCAGCGTCTTTATCTTCTTTCTTTGTTTGTTGACTATTTCCTCAATAGTTTCAATTTTCAGTTCTTCTCTGCTTTGTTGGTTGGTTATATACCATGGGGCGCCAACCGCTGTTCTGATTACTGAATTCAGCGTACTTTGCAACTGATCCTTATTATTGTCTTTCGTATTGTACCAAGTAACTCCTGCATACGTGATGCTTGGTATTAGCACTATTTTTATTATCTTCAGCTTGTTTTCTGAAGAAAGTTTACTTTTAGGGTTGAGCAGCGGGTACAGTCTCCCGTGCAATTGTCTTCCTTTTTTTTTATGTTTTTCTGTTTGTTAAAATTCATTCTTTCATCCAGTATTACTCCCAGATATTTTGCTTCCCTTTTCCATTCTATCGTCTGGTTTTCTATTTTGACGTTTCCCGCTTTATCTTTTTTTACTGTTGTTCCTCCGAAGTAGATTGCAACTGTTTTCGATGTATTGACTTTTAATCTCCATTTCTCGAAGTATTCTATCAGTTTATCTAGGTCTACCTGTAACTGCCTAGTGATTGTTTTCCGCATTCTACTGTGATAGTATATGGTAAAACAGGGAGAGATGACGCACCTTTTGTAAAATTCACTGAAAATCTACTGTTTTGAACTAATCGTGGTCCTAAAAACATAAATAATTCTTTGCTTATTAATCTTTTATATTATAACATCAACATGAAAAAAAAAACACATTTTTCTGAAATAAAATGAAATACAAAATTTTGATTTTGGCAATCTCTCCCACATCCCATGGTTGAGACGACGCATTGGGTTTGGGAGAGATTGCTCAAGGGGCTCAACATAACATGCTCAATTTTTGGCAATTGTTTTATTCCCACAGGGCATACAGTAGTTCTTAAAGAATTTGCACGTGTCATAAAGCCACCTGCGTCACTCCACGTACTGAATCCATTCCACTGTAGATTTGGTATTTTCGTAGCGCTCCAAGCAACCTAAGCATTCATTTTCATCAAAAGTTTCGTCGTCTATGGGATCGTTTTTCATCGCACCATTTTCTTCAGAGGAAGAACTTACCAAACGTCGTTTTACACGTTTTATTCTAGCAAGGTTGTTTGTCATCAACTTCTTGGGTATGTTTCTTCTGATGTGTTTTGTGATGTTTTTCTAATTATTTTTTCTGAGATTTTATTCTTTTTACGGTTTCCTACTTTTTCCCTCTTCAATTTTTTTTTATCTACAATCAGTCAAGTTTTGTGCAGACAAAAGCTCAAAATATTTATGCGCCCTTCTTTGTTCATACCTTCAGCTCGGTACATGGATAAATCCTTTGCCTTTCGAATCTCTCCCTGTTTTACCCTATGGCAGTGTCATCTGCAAACAGGGCTTATGCATTTATTCATTTTCGGTATGTCTGTCATGTATAAGTTGAACAGCAGTGGTCCTATCACCGATCCTTGGGGAACTATTTCCTTCTATTTCTCTGCTTCTATTTCTCTGATCGTTGACCTGGTACTATCGATATTCACCCTAAATTTTCTATTTGCCAGGTACGATTGAATCAATCTCGAAGGTTTGACTGGAAATTTCATCAACTACATTTTTTATATCAAACTCCTATGCCACATTTAATCAAATGCCTTTTCTATATCCAACAAAATTGCACCGGTATCTGTAGGAAGGTTCATCTGCTCCTTAATATTTTCCGTTAGCCGTACCAGTTGATGAATCGTTGAATGCTCTTTGCGAAACCCAAACTGGTGATCTGGAATTATTTTGTTTTCTTCTACGGAATATGTCAGTCTTCTATTGATTAATATCTACCACTTTACTAATTGCCGATAATAGGCTTATGGGTCGATAATTCGTTGGGTCTTTTTTGTATTTTCCTTTCTTCCAAATTATTGAATTGGACCCATAGAATTTCTTATTCAGGAGGTCATAGTCTACTAAATACGAACAATGCAGAAAATTTTCCTGTGGACTTGGTATACAATCCCCAAGATGCTACGGTCTATAGCAATTTTCTCAGTTGTTCTTAAGTCTAGAACACAGTTTCGATTAATCATGTCACTGAAGTGTTTTAGCAACTCAAATTTTTCAGCATTTGCTGGCCGAGGAGGTGCTACATGATGACCCAAAAGTGCTTTAGTTTAGCAAACTGTGACCTCAAAATTTCCACAATTTTTAGTGAATTTTAACAATTTCAATGTGTTGTTGAAGCATGTATCCTTTGAGCTTCAAAAGTCACAGCTGCTCAGATGGCGGTCTATTGAAAATGAAACCTCTTATTGGCAAACCCTATATTTCTTCCAGTCTTCTACACCACTGACAGGCGCAATCTTTCATTCGTGATACTCTGATTGGATCAAGGAAATATCACTGATTATTAAATTTGGTAAAGGTCAGACTCATTAAACTGAACGTGCGTCTATTAGGGAAAAAAATGATGTCGGACAACTACAAAACAAAGTTGTACCGTCTGTTAAATGCCAGACAAGCGTCGGCGGTGGCCGCACCTTTATGGACATTTACATATCGGTCGACTTGCCCCACTGACATTACATAACTGTACTCTCGATACTCTTGGAACGATTGACTTATGAACATCATTGGTGGCACGAACATGCGGATATTTTCTTAATCATTCTTTATTTCTGCTACTGAAAGAATCACGTTGGTGATGAGGATGGCCACCTGCAAGGTTAAACGGTGAGTAATAGAGAAGCAGCAAGTTCTACAGAAAGGTTCATTCATGTCTCGACCTGTATCAACTCGTCAAAAATCGTGTTTATTTTATGAGAATATTTTGACATTTTCACTGATACGTCAACCCATTGAATAACGTCTAACATTTCATTTTGCAAGGTGTTTCTTGAGTACATGAACATTTCAGGGGGCGAATAACAAGACCTTCCTTTCCATAGAGGTGTGGTCTGAATCCACCTACAGTCTTGATGTTTCCGCATTTTTGAGGGCTTGTTCTCCTAACTTATCACTATCATTTCGACACAATGTCTGTATTTTTTCAAATTTCGAGCAGATAATTATCTCAAACGATAAGGTTCGAATCACTGCTAATTTCAAAACTGCAAATTTGATCCAGGTGAAAGTTTAGTCATTTGTTTTTCTTTTACTTTGCAACTGTGAACTAAATCGAAATAAAATTTTGTTTTCAAATGTAGACAACCAGCTCGTATATTTCGTTTCTGAATGACGATTTATTTCGACGTTTCAAATACAATCGCATGCGTCTTTTTCAATAATAAAACGTGTGTTCTTTAGCTGCATGAGAAGTTTCGACTGTTGTTGAGTTGAGAATGTCAATTTGTCTGTTCAGTGAGGTTTGGAAATTCATCAAGAATTGTTTAACGATAGAACAACGCCAAATTGTGAAAATTGACTTTGGAAAACTGGCCTAAGATTAGCATTTATAGAAAAGAATTGTGTGATGAAGCTCATTTCTGGTTAAATGGATTCGTCACCAAGCACAATTGTTGTATTCGAATCAAAGACAATCCTCAAACGATAAACGAATCACCAGTACATGCATTAAAATTGACTGTTTGGTGCGATTTGCACGCGGACGGCATCATTGGTCCTTATTTTTTTTTCGAAATATGGAAGGAGCTGCAGTTACGGCAAATGACGAGCGCTATCGAGCCATGCTGACCAATTTTCTTCCAGAAATTAATCAGCTAAATATCGATGAAATGTGGTTTCAATGAGACGGTGGAAGTTGCCCTACAACGCGGCGCTTAATCATCAAATTATTTCAAAATATATTTGGCGACAACTTCCTTTCCAGAAGTGTTCCTGTAAACTAGTTCCCTTGTTCGTGCGAGTTATCGCCTTTCGAATAATTTTTATATGGCTATGTTAAGTCATTGACTTATGCCGACAAAGCAGCAACTATTGAAACCAATATTTTTGCCACCATTGACGCCAATTGTCCAGATTTATTGGAAAGAGTAGTGAAAAATTGGACTGATCGAATGGTTTATGTAACTCATAGCCGCGGCTGACATATGCAGAAAAATATTCAAAAATAAATGCTGTGGCGGCTCATAAAGCTCCACATAACAACAATAAACACAGCACTCGGTGGCCTAGAGGGTAAGAGTGTAGACTCTCCCTCACCGAGATGCGACAAGGTGCCGGGTTCGAGTCCCGGCGGCTCCCGATATAAGCCGCTACAATCCAATGAAATTATCTACCAGATTATAATAATGATGCTGATGTTTCCATCAGATGACTCTTTGGATTTGGCGTGGTCACCTGAAAATCTATATGAAGGCTTATTAATTAACACCGTCCAGCACGCAGACAATGTTAATGCGTCATCTCTTTTGTTCATACTGTTTTTTTTTCTATCGCCTCTTTCACCTGGCGTTTTTGATAATTCTCTATATTGTTGTTGTTTTGAACATTTAGAGTCGATGAAATGACATGTTAGACGAGCAAGGATAATATTGATGTGTCCTTCTATCCTAACAGGCGGATTGAAAAGTCCCCGTTCCACCATAGTAAGACACATTTTTTTTGGCAAAATTCGATTTTATTATTCAACATTGTTGCCTTCGAGGGCGATACAGCGATTATAACGATCTTCCAACTTTTTGTTGTACGACTTGTCTTTCGCTTCAAAATAGGCCTCAGTTTCGGCGATTACTTCTTCATTGGCGCTAAATTTTTTTCCAGCGAGCATTCTTCTGAGGTCTTAGAACAGAAAAAAGTCGTTGGGGGCCAGATCTGGCGAATACGGTAGATACAGAAGCAATTCGAAGCATGCAATTTTGCCTTTTTTTCATTGATTTGTGACACGGCGTATTGTCTTGGAGAAATAGCATTTTCTTTCCTTCAAATGGAGCCGTTTTTTAACGATTTCATCCTTTAAACGACCCAAAAACGCTATGGAAAAATCGCTGTTGATGGTCTGGCCCTTTTGTAGGTAGGTAATCAATGAATATTATACCTTGCTCATGCCCGAATACTGCTGCCTCAACCTTGCACAGAACTTGCCCATAAACAAATATTTGTGAATGATATGATGTTCACGTTCAGATGATATCTTCACAATGTCTACAACCTCGATTAACTTCACTTTACAGTTATTCAACATTATTTTGTGAACTTTTTTGATTTTTTCGTCGGTGACAGCCTCTTTTTGGCGTTCACTGCGTTCACCGTCTTCGGTGCTCATTTCACCACGTTCAAAATTAGCATACCAATCAATGAAGATTGATTTTCCTGGTGCAGACACCGAAGACTCTTCATCAAGTCAAGATTTTGCTTCAACTGTATTTTTTCCCTTCAAAAAGCAAAAGCACAAGAAATTATTTTTCCCATCTTTTTTTAAATAACAAAAGTAGCTACACTCACAACGCAGTATCTCACAAACCAATGGTCGGACTGCTGTCAAATCATATGGATTAAATACTAGCACCGCCATCTGTGTATTAGACCGGAGAATTTTTAATTGGCCCAATATTCGTCCAACTTGGGCAAAATCTAAAATAATCGGCACACGGGAGAGCATAGACTATTAAGTTTGTTAAAGAAATTTTGTCATTCGGATTCTTAAAGACCTCAATGTTTGAAAAGGCTTAAAAATTTTTTTTTATCATCTGTTTATCATGAGTCTTGGGGATTAATTAGGAGGAGTGGTTGTACGAATTTACATGTAAATAGCGGTGTATTCGGTTCCGATGTACCGTATGTCCAATTTTCATGTTCGAATTTTTATATATTAATAATAATATACAATAAAACTGCTAAAATATATACCTACACCAGAAGATTGTTAAATTATCAATCTAAACGTATGGACATTTTCTCGACTATTCGGCATCGAGTAACAGCTGATCAGGAAAACCAGATCACTAGACATAAATAGGTGAAATTTCAACATGTCAGCTGTACGTGTAGATTGAAAATTGCGTGACATGAAATATTGTAGCTGAGTTGATGGCGTCCATGATCGTGAACTCTATTGTAAACAATCTTGTCATTCTCGATACGGCATTGATGTCACCGACCTACGTGTGGAGAATTTAAGTGTCCTTATACGTAGAGGAGGTGGGCATCATGACAGTGACATCAACGGTGCGGATGGTCTGAGACTATATGAGGAAGTGACAGAAGAAGAATTCGCTGAGAGCACTCTGTTATTTATTATTTTGAATGAAATATTCTATTGAAATTAGTTGAAGTCGAAAATACTGGAAACTGTGCGGAAAGTCCATAAGCTGCTAATGAAAAATTGAATTCTCAAAAAGGTTGGTAAAACAAAAATATCGATAAAATATTTTCACACTTTGTAGAGAGTCTTTAAGTGAGTCATCTTATAAAATCAGACTAATGTTTCAGATCCAGTATGTTATCATAAACTGAATGTCAAGAGTTCATGATAAGAATCGCAAAATTTAGTGTCCAACATGTGGATACAGTATTTTTTCTCACTCGTGTTTTTGCACTCGCCTTCCGGCTCATGCCACAAACTTACACCCTTGTGAGAAAAGTTGAACTTTCCCCACTTGTTGCACAATATACTATTTGGTATACTGAACACTTGTTCAAATCTCATACTAAGGGTTTTCCTATGAGAAGTTTCACTTTCAGTAGCCCGCTATCTTGGCAGCTTTTATTTTTAAAGCTGTCATCATTCAATATTTGGAAATAAAAACTACGCCACTACTAAAATTATAATGAAACACACTTAAATAACGCACTGAAATTGTTAAAATTCACTAGAGAAATTGTGAAAATTTTTCAGTTACAGTTCGGAAAACTAAAGCACTTTTGGGTCGTCGTGAAACACCTCCTCGACCGGCATAAGTGACTCTGGTAGGAATATTTGAGCTGTTGGGACAAGCTATTAATGTGGAGAATCGAAACCACTTACGAACAACTAGTAATATTGTTGCTGTAGCCAGTAGTGTAGACAAAAACCTAGGTTTCTCGATTCCTTGTCGATATTGCAAATTAATTAATCTCCAAAAGATATTGCACCTTATTTTGCATAAGAAATTAGGTCTTAAGGGTTTAAGTTCAGTTAACACAATAACTCAAGCCGGTCGATGAGCAGCATGCTGATTGAGTCCTTGAAATGCATTAAAATGATCCTGATTTTCATCAATAAAAATATTCAGTGATAAGGCTTGTTGCGCTTGGCGCTCGTAAAATTCAAGAATGATTTTTGAAAAGCCTCACCATGCTCTAAGTATCACTGTTTGATGCGGATTTTGGGCTGGTGGTGTAACTATATTTATTCGAAAATGATCGTTATAATAATAATAATAATAATAATAACATTCATTGATCCTTTAAGACAAACAAGTATAGGACAGGTCATAATAAAGCAAAAGAAAGAAAATTCAAAAAGATTAAACTAAACAATATTTGCAATTGACTGTTACTCGTATGGTTTTAAGTCATTATCCTCTAAATATTCTCTTACTGAGTAGTAACATTTATTCAGTAACAGATTCTTAACTAATTTTTTGAAGTAGTACATATTTCTACGTCTTATAGAGACTGGTAAATGATTGAACAGAACAATCCCCTGATAGTTGGGAGATTGTTCGTATTTTGATGTTCTGTGCCCAGGAATTACTAGGATATCACCGCTCCTTGTTGGGTATGATAAATGAATTGCGCTATCGAGCTTTGAAATATGTTTTTTCAAGGCCGGAATTGGAAGATATTGATGTGGACGACGTTTATTTTTCAATAAGATAGAGCTACGAGCCACACAAGCAACGAAACAATCGCAATTTTACAAAAAAGTTTTTGGGGCGTGTATTGGTGATCACAATTTCCACTAAGATCTTGTGATTTTTTCGAAGGCTTTTTTTCGTTAGTCTAAAGCCTTAGCGAGACTTTTCTTTTCCCGAGTTCATGCATTTTAGAAATATTGGTTTTGTTATTGTTTTCGCCACCTGTGTCAAAATACTATATACATATTCGGATGTGAAGAGCAAAATCAGTCTTGTTTTTGTTGATAATTTTCAAAGCAGAGAAAAAAGAAAACTTGAAGAGCTTTAAGGGAAAAGTCTTACTTTCATCACTACAAATTTTTTTTTAAACCAGAAAACCTTGAAATATCTTCGAAGTGATTTCTGATAATTTTTATTAATGGTTTCCTTGTTAGCTATTCCCAGTAGATATTTTTTTATGAATTCTTTCTGATCGTTTAGGTATCGTTTTCCATCCTTAGGCAGAATCAGATAATATCGAAATTAAATCAATTACTTTTCCATCAACCTTGGCCTCAGCTTGAATATCACATATATGTCAGTGTTCTGTCGACCACCAGGATTCCAGAAATACATTAGTAGGATTTATAGAATTACTAAATGAGTTTACACGAATGTTGCAATTTCGTTTAATTACTGTTGAATGTCCTGTCAGAGGACGCCGAATAATTTAATTGGTCATATTATGCTCACATCGATTTGAACAATTGCATCCTGATAAATGGACATAGCTGGTGGTCTCTCAGGACATTACCGTTAATCATTGTTATTGTTCTATTCATTGCAGATCTAATACCTACAGCAGTATTCAAGAATTCGAAAATATGTAGCCCTAAGATGGATATAGAAGAAAGTACAGGAAGTTAGAAAAAGCCTCGACTATTGTCTATTCATAAATTCTTGAACATAATATGAAAAATATGCTAAACTTACCTTACTTATTAAGTATATGAAATTGGGTGTTTGTTCACAGACAAACTTTTTGAGATTTTCGTTTATATTTAAAATTCTGAAGAAAAAACTAATTTAAAATATTCTGAATTAATTTGACCATAATCAAAATGCTTTCAACTTAGCAGACATAAGAGATAAGTATATACAATCGTTACATTTTCAGATCGGAGGCTGAATTTTTTTCTTGTCCATGAAACTTCTGTAAATTCAAGTTGACATTTTCAGCAGCATTTACATATCTCATCATCACTCTCTATTCGAAATGTTTTTGGAAGCTGATTAGATATCGAACCAAAATAAGTTACAACTTTTGTCACACCGATAAACGATTTAATGGCCAATGTGATTGTAATCGAAAATTGTTATTTATTTTAAAAAATCTTTATTTTATAATGTTATGATATTAATGACGCGGCTGAAAGTTTCAGCCAACAAATTACATTGTCGTATCGTTTTTACTACTAGAAAATCAATGTACTAATGTAATGTAGTGTAATCTATTTCAGTCTGTTGGGCGGAATCTGTCTTGTTCTACATATGATTTTCAATGAAACACTTGTTTCTGAGCTGTTGTAATGAAAATATATTACTAACCCAATATTCAAGATTGCATTGGATCGTTTCATTTCGATCAAACTAAAAATAATTTCTATCTGAGTTCCTGTGCAGAAAAATGCATTCTGACTCTCTAGTCAATAAAACCTATAACCATTGGCATTGTAGACAATACATATATCTACGCACAAGAAGCAATGGAAGACATCAAGTAATATGGGAACCAGGAATAAACACAGTCTATTGTTTCCTGCATACTGACTCATGTATTTGAATTGAAGACTTTACGAGATGTGCGATGAATTATTCATAAAATTTGTTGTACCGTACTACAGAATTTGTTCCTTTTTCGGTCATCGAGATGAATTGTCGTAAGATATTCTAGTTATTCGTGTTTTATTACAGAGGGTATGAAGTTCAAGGACCTTTATGCTTGAACTCTGGATATGCAAAGTTAAGAAATTTAAGATTCTTAGCCATAAATCATAGAGAAAAATCGGATCTATGAAAAAAGCTGCAATAACCTGAGCTGACCTTGAATAATACGTAATACGTTCGATGAAGTATTATATACCTACCATCTCTCACGACATCAAACACTTGGACCACTCAACTTCATCAAAACTCAAGATTTTCAAATTAGAGCATAATATATTTCTTATTATTTCAGTCAATTTTACGTCTAAAAAGAAGGAGGGTTACTTGCGCAAACCCATTACCTAGAATGAATACTTCAAAAGTTATTAAGGAAGCAATTCAAATGAGGAAAAACCGCAATGAAAAAACTGAGTGGAGTCTGTGAAGACGCAGAAAGAAACTAAAATTCGATGTTTCGATTACTGAATTGAACTTTCATGAATTGTAATCAATTATTCGTAATTGAAAATTGCATTGATTTATGGATTTTTCAACAATCTCAACAAAAAATTTATTATAATTCATGAAATGTCAAATTAAGTTATCGAAACATGGAATTTTAGTTTCTTTCTGTTTTTCGGAAGTCGCAGACTACTCCACAAAGAAATTGCGATTTTTCCCCATTCAAAGTTCTTCCTCGATAACTCTCGAAGTATTCATTTTAGGTATAGCGTTCGCTTTAGTGACCCCCCTTCTTTTTATAAGTAGAATTGACTGAATTAGTATGCTACGTATTTGCAGAATCGAAAATGAACAAGGTTTTTTAAAAAAAAAACCTTTTTCTGCAGAAATATTCGAAAATATATGAGAATCCCATTAGCTCATGAATAGTCGAGTTTTTATCCCAGTTATGGCATATCACTGAAATTGCCATAAAAAAGCTATCTAATCATGCAATAATATACTGGGTGAGCTATTTGAAATAAGAAAGTAGTAGTCTGTTTCCGGCATAACGGGAAGTTGTAGAGATCTGGAAATATTTTAGGGAGAAAGATCATTGTCTCGAACCCCAACATGCCAAATTTTAGCACAAAATCATGATTAGTTTTCCATAAACCTCTTACGAGCCATCGCGGTGAATCACCCTGTATAATCAACGGTAGTAATGTTATGGCTCGTATTCACTTTTTTTTATTGTTTCGGTGAAAGCTTTTTATATTCTTTCAACATTCCTTGTTTATTGCTGGCCTTCATTTGAAAACGTTATAATTTTTCAGATTTCCTCTTGTACTTATTCTTATCAAGAACAGTTGAATTTATGGCCTAGAAGAAAAGATAATGTTTGCATATTTCGAACTATAAATTCAACACTAATCACCCTTGCCTAGTCAAAATAGTAAATAATGTAGTATATCAATTAAACCGTACCTTATCTAGTTTGTTATAATATCTATCTCCTCGAAGTAATACGAATTGATTTTTCATAGTTTCTTGAGTACCCCACAGCGATCAAAATTATCTACGGAGAGGACCCCCTAACGGTGGAATTTGATTTATAACAATTTCTGATTATTCAGTTATTACCAGGCAGTTCGAACGACTGATATAAATTCAGTCATGACTCCCATTTCATGTAGGTTGTGAGTAATGCGAATATGGACCCTGTAATAGATATTTTCCTCTGGGATCCTGGAGAGTGTTTATTTGTATATGCGGGTATATTTCAGCTCTCCATATAGCGTAATGAAGAAATAATAAACCAGCTGTTTAATGATTATGGAATACTTGTCCTAGCGGATTCAGGTGTGAATAATCGCAAATGATGAAAGTGGAAGAGGTATAATTAATAACAATTTATTCTGGGATGATTATTCATCAATGTAATGGATTCATCCAGCTATCGACACTTTTGAGTTACGGCAGAAATAATGCCATTGGTGGTTGATTATAAGAGATCTTTTTCAGGTATGCACTTCTTTTTTATAAGCCTTTATTTAACTTGCAATGTTTGAATATATGTTTGTAAGTTCAGGTCCAATCTTGCAAATGAATATTGAAGCATTTATTCTGAAACGATCTCAATAAAATTTTGCATACATGGAAGGTTTGAATGACAATGTATGGAGGTGAAGTCATCCAAAATCCATGATGGCGGACAGTGCAAGATGACGGCCTATTTTTTTTTCGTGAACCACTGTGTCATGAGTATCAAAAGAAAGGTTGTGCTGAGAAGAATATGAACAATGAATTAATATCATTTCCAATCCAATATGACTGGAAATATAGTTCTGGTACTGCTGACAAAATAATGTGGCCAATTATTATATGCTGACCTTGCACTGTACACACAATGCAGGGCAGCACCGTCGACCATGCAGTTGTAGATTTGGGACCAAAGCTCTCCGCTACAGGCCAAGCATACGTAGCCTTGAGTAGAGTCAAATCACTTGACCCCCTTGTTAAAGACCTATGCAATATTGAAGCATTGAAGGAAATGAATAGTCTGAGAAACGATAAATCAAAAACATCAAATAAATAAATGGTAAATAATAATAGTTGAAAATGAGCTTTTATTTCGATACCTATTCTAAATAGGAAAAAAATGTATTCGAAAATAATTCATAAATGCATTCGCATTAGGAAAATTACATGATATAAAAGCTTGTCGCAAGATTCCAATTATGCGATATTTGAACCTACAAGACTCGAAAGGCAGTGAAGAACCTACTGGTTCATCAATTTCATAATGCATTGATGGATTTTTTTCGGCCCAACACGTTGAAGTATAAGATATAGTGGGAAGGACAATGGCTTTTTATAAGGTAAATTTGTTCTGAATGGACAATTTGGCAAGCACCCTTTTATCCTTTTGGACGGCATAGTCCAGGCGCTGATTGAAGGAGAGATTCTTATCCAAGATGACTCACAAGTATTTTACTTGGGATTTCCAAGGGTTATCACGTCCGTACAATTAGACGTAACCGAACTGTTTGTTTGACTAATCTCCTTCACAAGAGGAAGAGTAGTGCACTTTTCTGAGTTCAATCGCACCATTTTCCAAACTGCTTACGTCGGCGTCGTCGTGAAGGTATACTAAATGACAAAGGAACTGCAACACCCAGAAGGAGCTGTTTAAATTGAATTTTTTTTTTTGTGTAACATAGATATTATTTCAGGGAGTGAATGGTTGCATTTGAGAAAAGAATCGTGAAGGTTTTTTCATGTTATTTTCAATTTTTGTTATTCAAATGTTGTAGTCATTTTCTGCAAGTTTTTTAAATTTTACAACAAACCAGCTGTTCGAGGACATCTAAAGTCGATGTTTAGTTGTTGTTAAAATGTATAGATTACATGTGCATGGAATTTATCGCCAGCTAAATGAATTTGAAAGATGTCGAATTATTGATCTTCGGAAGGCGGGGTTGTCATTTCGAGAAATCGCTTACTGTACAAACAGAAATCCAACTACTGTTATGAGATGTTGTCGAGCGTGGTTTGATAATGCCCAAAATCGCGGTGGACAAACACATTATTAACAACCTTTTTAAAAAAAATTGTAAACCCTTCCTTTATTTCTTCAAATTTCAATCATTTACTCCCTGCTATACTATCTATGCTTTACCAAAAAAAATATATATAAAATTCAAACAGCTCCTTCTGGATGTTGCAGTTTCTTTGTCAGTTAGTATATTCAGTTTCCAATCGGGAATCTTGATTATGCACAAATCCAAGTCATAAATGGGTATAGACAGATAGCCAAGTTGGAAGAGTGGATTCCTAGGGTTGTCCTCTTTTCCAATTATATTTGTTGAATTCCTTCATCAAGACAGCTTCAACTGTAATAAGAGAAAATACAAAAAGTGTAAATCAACGGTCATCAAATTAACTGCCTTCGTATCGTCGATGAGTCTGAAATGAAATTGAAATGATATTAGACATTTCCTGATTTGTTTTGAATATTTTTCAATAAAAAAAAAATTAATAATACACCCAAACAAGACAAACACGTTGATATTGACTTGCTTAAAACACAATTAATTATTTTATCTTTAATATCATTGAATTCGCAATGCAGAAGAATGAATTAACAATAATGGACTTCTTAAAAGAGTAACGATTGACAGAAATGATTTTCTCGAATGACAAGAACCTGTCTCCAGAATTTGAGGAGGACTTCAAATTATTTATAAGCGACACTGAATAGATTGAATTGGACAAAGGATTTTTGGCGATATGTCAGGAGTAATCTTTATTAAATATAGGTAAATTGCAATATTAATTCATAATGTAAATATATTCAACTTCTGCATTCCAATAACTAAGGTAAATCTGAAACTCTACTTGGAATCAGCATATAGATTGAGTAAGGTAAGGAAGTTGATCATAATTACATATGTGTACAATATTCACGGTCAAATTGAATAGTATTAAATATATTTAATGTTTTTTATTTTGCCTTGGAAACCGCACCTAAAGCTTTTAGTTTTGATGTATTGCATTTATTTCAGTTAGTTATATGAGAGCAATATCGGACTCTGAAATGTGTAGGTACACAAAAAATGGAGAAATTCAAGCTTTCAGGTAGCCTTTACGCTCCTAATCTATTGTTCATTCACGTATAAAATCCACCCAGCAAATTTCAGGTTTCGGGAAGGTGCACATATATAAAAAAAGAGTTGAAGCGCTGACCTTGTGGCAGGAAAAAACTCAGAATTATATGGGTTGTAAAAGTCTGAAAAATTTTATTCAACATAACGATTATATTATGTAGTTTTACTGAAATTGAGCTAAATTAAATCACCCAAACGATGGCCTCGGTGGTTAATACACATATTATTCACGAAGAAGCTTTTGAAAGTGGTAAGGATTATGCAGGCACTTTTCCTCAATTGAAATTTTCAGATCGTTTATAGATATTTGAAAATCTCGAAATTGAGGAACACCTACAAATAGAGTCTGGTAGTAATATATCTTATATGATACGTCCAGGAACAAGTCTCAAAACGACGTTGTGCTCTCGGGAAACAATTTCCAACCATAGTTTCACATATGATACCCGGGAACTGAGAAGGATAACAGGGACTCAAATCTAGGAATGAACAATCAGTTCAATCTAACCCTTACTTTGAAAATATTTTCCTTTAACAGTTTCAAAGGACCATTGCTGGAAATAATTAACACAAAAAAAAATTCAGAATGAATAAATGAAAGAATAGTATGACTAAATGAAATTAATATTATTTCAACCAATTTACATCATTCAGTACAAAGTGATGCTCATCGATTTATCGAAGACATTTGACGAATACTAGTAACATTCAGGATTATTCAGTGGGGCGAATTCAACCATTTGTCAACCTCATTCCATTAAAAGTCAGTATGAAGAATCCAAATGAAGTCGCACCTGTCCTCAATATGCGACAATGGTTACCGATGAATCTGAAGAATGCGCACAGCACAGCAATAGTAAAAGGCAATATTTGTTTCTGTTATTTCACGAAGTAAATTGAAATAATTATAGGAAACAATTCCAATAGAATGGAGCAATGTTTATCAATTGAAATTGTTTTCTTTTCGGGTTACTATCCAAAGAGAGAGTCACGTGAGCGACTTATAGGAAGCGAAGTGACGCATTGTAGATCTTTTACATATTTGAATATCAGCTAAATGCATATTTTTATTGTATTCTGACATAAAGACATTTCAAAGGAGTATTTTTATTTATATAATTTCAGGGGTTAGATATAATTGTTTCACGAAATGGAAGAATAGATTTTCTTCAATGACTACTTAAAAAAATCAAACAACTGTTCGAAAAAAACATTCTCGAAAAGTCATAGAAAAACAAAGAAAAGTAATGACGCGAAATAAGGAGCTTTTGCATGTTCGTTCAAGTTCATGATGATCTTTCGCATGTAGATTTTTGCTTCGAGATAGTATATACACTCTTCTGACCACAAATCTAAATATGAACCTCTTTGTGACGTGATATTTCAAAAACGATGTCATTTTTTCATGGAAAAAGGAAATATAAAAATAAAGGAGGTTGGTCCAGTGGGGAGAACCAAACAATCCTACTCATATTTGAACCCTTCGCATGTGTCGTACTCGCTATTAATTAACCGCTTACTACAAATTCAGAAATTTTATAAGAAATGGAAAATAACCTAATATTAAATCAAAACTGAAACAAATTACGGAAGATAAGATATTTACTTCTATGAGAATAGGCAAACATTCGATAACAAAAGCTGTGTTAAATGTCTTGGTGATCAATTAGATAGTAGACGAAACTTCAACGAACACATCAAATACTGAGGCTGCAAAGCCCTAAAATCTCTTTATCCATTATTGAAGAGAACTTTTATACACCACTATGCTGAGAACTATAATAACATACGCTGCACCAGTTTATCCCAATCTGAAGAATTCCTCCCTGAAGTGTCTCTACCAATATTTCAGAATAAAGTACTTAGATTATTCAATAATAGTGATAGATATTCCAAAATCAAGGACTTGCATAAAAAACGGAACTAGAAACAATAACAAAATACATAAATTTCTATGAGAACCAATGCAAAACCACCGATATAACACAAAAAGTAACTCACTTGAGATATAACTATGACTTTCGTTTAAAACATAAACTGTCATCAAAATCTTGCGATCTATGCTAGAACCATAATTTGATAACCCATTAAAACTCAATTTCCTAGAACAGATTTTTCATTTTCATTTTCCTCTCAATTCAACTAAATGTAACTAACTAACTAAGTGTAACAAAACTAATTATTCTTCTTTTTCATTATTTGTTGTTGGGGTTTAAATTAGCAGTGTTGAACCCTCGGTTGAGCCTGAGGTGGCGCTGGAAAACAGTAACAAAGCCTACACGAACACCACTGCTACTCCCAACTCGTACAAGCTCTAAACTTCTGAGAAGTGTGAATGTTTGGGTTACTGAATTTATCCAAAAAAAAACATTATATACTCGAAATTTAAGTGATTTAACATCTATAGATTCATTTCATCTTTCAATGATAATTAGCTGAAAATTTCCAATCTCTAGCAACTGTTAGAATTTTAAAGTGCACAAATCGATACTTAGCTGAATATTATTTTTCTGATATTATAAATATTGTTTTCCCCATATCCGATATTTCTTCTACATGTCACATTATTATGGATTGTACCTAATGACTATTTCTTTTATTTTCAGATAATTATCGATGAGGTCCAATACAGACCACTCATAGTATTGCAAGGTGAGTTTCATAATGTGCAATTTTGTATTTATCTGTACATAATTCAAAAACAAAAATTGACTTCGCATCTTCTACATCTACAGCTTCTCGCTAAAATCTTTGAATGTACGATATTCATCATTGAATATCTTTGCTGAATAAATATTCAGTCAAGTTACAACAAATTCGGTTATGTAGTTTGAACTTCATCAACGCGGTCGAAAATGAAACTGCATTGCTCTAGATTCCGCAATGCATAATGAAATTGAATTGATTACGCAAAAATTCGCGTTATCAAACACGTTCTCTCGTGATAGCGGCCAAAACAGTTACTTTCTAGGTTTAAGCGTTGCATTTACGGTTAATATAAACCGCAAACTTGAATACTCAACAGAAAGTGAAATCAGGAAGATCCGTATCATGTAAAAGAAACAGAAATTATCTAATTGGCATCGAAATTCATCAAATCAGATATGAAGAAAATATAAGATTTTTTTGATATGGATTGCCATTGAAGTTTTTCTTGATGAATTAATTAATCATTAGTGACCAAAGTGTATTGTCTATTTGTCAAAATTCCAAAATTGAAAGAAAGAATCGAGACGTATTGGTATATCGAAGACACTAACAGGAGCTTTTGGATACCCGTTCATTCATGCGCCTATTACTTTCCTCATTTTTTATGTTTTGGTTTGTTTTTTATGATTTGATTCCGTGAAATTTCTGTTTGACATTGAACTTTTAGCTGAAATAAACCTTCATTGACGGAGAAGGCACACTAAGAAGAAGAAACCCCAATAAGAATCGTCGTAGTTGTTACACTTTGTGAACTGGATGATGATGTTTAAGTTTCAGGACATTTTCCTCAAATTGATCCCATTTTTTATGTGTTAGAGGACTATTCGATAAAAGTCATTTAATAAATCTGTCGACTTGCCAGAAATATTTGGATATAGAGTAGTATAGTCTCCAAGGGTGCAATTGGCATGAGTGAACGAGCGCTCAAAATTTCCTGACTGCACCTCAGTGCTTTCCTATTTCTTGTATATCCAGTTTGAATTTTCTATGATTATGATGTTACGAGATTGTTTTTCTGAGTATAAGCGCAAAATCTCAACCCGATCGGATCTGTTCTTTATAATAATAATAATAATAATAAATCGTACTTTATTTCAAATCATATTACATAACAAAATCATGAAAATGAAGTGAAACAGTGTCATATATATATATATATATTTTATCCCGTATAACTTGCCATATTATAGGGCTCTAAATTTAATAGGAACTTGTATACAGAGAGGGCCATTGAAAACGAAACAGCGGCTCTGTAAGTCGGCAGAACCGAGTTATATAAAAACGCTCGGACACGTCAACAACATTTTCGAGGGGGACATCGTTCGCGATGAAATTCACCCGAAATACATTCCATCCCTCGGAGCTGTGACCGCCACCCCTAAATTTTTAAATGGCATCATATGGCAAGTGATACCTCATTTGAAAGGTAGTTTCCTTCTCAATATCAAACAACAAAAATAAATAAATTCTATCCATTCGTTTTCGAGATATAGGAACTTGAAGTTGGGAAATAACTGTTAGGGCGTTTTTAGATAGAATGTTTCCTGGAAGTTGGATTGGAAGAAGAGGCGCTATAGAGTGGCCAGCCAGATCTCCAGATTTAACCCCACTCGACTTTTTCCTGTGGGGTCACTTGAAAAACAAAATCTATGCAACCGAACCAGAATCTCTGGAAGATTTACGACGTAGAATTATTGAAGAATGCCGTCGAATAACGCCGGAAATGCTGCAAAATGTGAGGTCTCATTTTGAACAAAACTTGTACTATTGTATGTAAATGGGTGGTAGACAGTTTGAACATTTAATTCATTGACAATGATAATTATCTTTCAACAGTTGCAATGTTAGATCTTATTTTTATTGATTGAGTGAATAAAAAGTTATTTCCCAACTTCAAGTTCCTATATCTCGAAAACGAATCGATAAAATTAATTCATTTTTGTTGATTGATATTGAGAAGGAAACTACCTTTCAAATGAGGTATCACTTGCCATATGATGCCATTTAAAAATTTAGGGGTGGCGGTCACAGCTCCGAGGGATGGAATGTATTTCGGGTGAATTTCATCGCGAACGATGTCCCCCTCGAAAATGTTGTTGACGTGTCCGAGCGTTTTTATATAACTCGGTTCTGCCGACCTACAGAGCCGCTGTTTCGTTTTCAATGGCCCACTCTGTATTTTCTTCTTGAAAGTTCTGGTGTCCTGAATTGCTTTTATATTGCCAGGCAATGAATTGAAAAGTTTCAGGCATCTGTATTCCACTTGTTTTTGGCTTGTTGTTAATTTGAATTTGGGAAATATGTAGTCCAAACTTCTAGTTTCGTGGAATGATTTTTCATTTCGATATTTTTGGAAAAGATGGTCGTTTTTCTTCATAAACAACAAGCACTCATGTATATATAAGGCATATATTGTCAGTATTCCATTTTTCTTGAAGTAAGTTCTACATGATTCATTGTATTTCAGATTGTTTACTATTATAAGTGCTTTCTTCTGCAATATGAACAAATCTTCTATATTTGATGTTCCATAGAAAATCATTCCAAATCTCAGCCTTGACTCTATCGTCGCGTGATACAGAGCTTTCAGGGCTTCATATCCAATGTATCGTGCCATTGTCCTCAGGCCATAGATATTTGTTCTTAACTTTCCGCTTAAGTAATTCACGTGTTCATTCCAATTTAAATTCGAATCAATATACATTCCTAGTAACTTGGTGTGTTCTTCTACCAAATTGGTAATTTGGTTTATACTTAAATTTCCGCTATTCATGTTAGAGGGTGTGAAAAGTACCAAACGTGTCTTTTCTTTGTTGAGTACTAAGTTGTTCATCTCAAACCAATTTTCACTCTCTTTTATCAATTTTTCGCTCATCATCCTTAGTTCTGAAAAAATCTTATGAATAGTTAATAGATTCGTGTCATCCACATAATTTGCTGCAATCACCTGCCCTTCTTCAACTCCAAGGCATGCATCAAAATCATTTATGTATATTAAGAAGAAAAGGGGGCCAGCTATACTACCTTGCGGAATTCCCAAAATGATTTCCTCCAATTCCGAATTGAACACTCTTCCCTGTGACTCCACTTGTACCATTTGTTTCCTAGATGCAAAATATGACTTTGCCCATTTCAAAGCCGGTCCTCGTATGCCATATTTTTCTAATTTTCTCATCAACTCATCTACACTCAAACAGTCATATGCTTTAGTCAAATCCAAAAAAATTCCCATTGCATATTCCTTGTGTTCAAATGCTTCCACTATTTTCGATACAAACCTGAAAATAGCCGTTTGAATCGATTTTCCCTTTCGATATCCATGCTGACTTTCCTTGAAGAACGCATTTTCTGTTAAGAAATTCATGATCTGCCTACAATACGCTATTTCTAGTATCTTTGAGAAGCTTGGTAAGATGCTTATTGGCCTGTAATTTCCGTATTCATTAACGTCACCCTTTTTATGTATTGGTTTGACTATTGCTATTTTCATTCTTTCTGGAAAAATACCACATTTGAGGGAGTTGTTTATAATGTGATTCATAGGTTTAACTATTTCCTCAGCTGTCTGTTTTATTATTTTGCTTGATATTCCATCATATCCACTTGTTTCTTTATTTTTCAACGACGTTATAATTTCTTTGGTTTCTTCTAAATTTATTGGTCTCAGTAACAAGGATTTATTTTCTTCCACATACTGGTATTCACTCCTGTTTCTTGTTATATTTGCTGTGAGTCTTGTAGCTGCATTTATGAAAAAGGTGTTCATATCATTGACAATATGGGTTGGATCTCCATTCACTTGAAATTGATTTGTTTTCTGAGAGTTATTCATTGATTTTATGAAAGACCACATAGTTTTATTTTTATTTTCAGATGTTTTGATTTTCCTGTCGAATTTATCTTTTGTTCTCCTTTTCAAATGATTATCATATTCTAATTTTGTTTTTCTATACATTTCCCTGAACGATTCATCGTGTGTGCTTAACGTTAGCAGTATATCCAATTTCTCTTTAATGGTTGCAGTTTCAGGATCCATTTTATCCATTTTTGGTTTTCCTCTCACTTTAATTTTTTTGATTGGGAATAATTTATTGAAAATTTCCTGGTATAACGTGTGAAAGTGATCAAACTGGCTATTTATGTCTTTCTTATTAATTTCACACAGAGAATCCCAATTTTGTTCTCTCAGTGTTGGTATCACTAATGTTTTTTCCAAAATTCTTCTTGAATTTTTGATGGTAATATAATTAGATAAACTTGAAATTTTGCACAAATCTTGAAAATGTTATTTTATACCTGAACTCAAAATCTTAACTTCGTCGATTTTGTGATTACATAAATCTCTCAATTAATAATCAAATTAATAGGAAATATTGCAGGTATAGTATATCCAAAGTCACTTGGAGGAAACCAGAATGTTTCGATTATATAAAGGTTCTGCAAGTTTCCAGAAATTCCTTTGGGGCCAGTGAATTTATTGCTTAAGAATACTTTCAAATGAACCCCAGTATTTAGTGGATCGCGGTATCCACTTCAAAGGGACATCTGGCCAAGCGTTTTTATGGACTAGTTCAAGTGACTTTGGATATACCTACTTTATCATCAAATCGTCATTTCACAGCTAAATTCAATATGCTATTCCAAGTAAAACTGAAGTTTTGAAATTATCAGGAAATAAATAATGAACGGTCATATTTACGGTAACTCTAATCTAGTCACGTTATGATTAATGCCCATTATATAACTCAACCGAACAATTCGAGTTGTGAACCTAACCTAAAAATTTCACACTCAAGTTTCCGTTTGAGAGTTATCTGGTTTGAGAATGATCGGTCGAATCGACAGAATCGAATTTGTCATTATTATGAAATGAAACAAAGCCTGGAGGTTTCTCAATATTAAGAAACGTTATTTTTTTCATTATTTAGTTCTGATTTATAATGATTTAATCAATTTTTTTATTTCAAATAAGTTGATATTTTTTGGGTTATTTTAAACAATGAGTTTAATAAATACCTAGAATTGTTTTTCGCTAGGTTTCTTCTCATTTGATAATTTTTTATTGATGTGACACTACACAATAAAACTGCTAAAAATCAAGTAGTTTGATATAATAATAAGAGAGTTTATTCATGAAAATACATTCAATAAACTCTATAATACTGTAGAGTTTTATAAAAATACAAACTGTGCACAGTAATGAACATAAAATTTACTCTTTATACACCGCAAAATATATTATCTTCTTATTAAGTGGAACAATCGTGTGCTTCATCACAGATAATGGTCGAAATCCTGTATTATATTTGTCGAAAATCCTGTAGTATATATGTCGAAATCGTGATTTTTGTGTGTCATATTCTGTATTTCTCTTTGTCATATTCGTGTGTACATTAATAGTTATATAATAGTTTATTATTTTATATAATTTTGTTTTATCAAAGTCTATTATCCATTTTTTCAATTTTCTTTTGAATGATATTTTGTTCTTCACATATTTTATTTCTTGTGGTACTAGGGGAAAAAGTCTCGGGGCTATGTAGGTGCAACATCTTTGTCCTATCCTCTTTACTGATATTGGGCGTTCAAAGTTTTTTCGGCAGTTCTTGTCCGATATTGATGGTCTTTCGCTTTGACCTTAATTTTTCGTTCGTATTATTGAAGTACTTGATAAATGAATACTTGACTTCACTTGAGATTGAAAAACTACTACTTGACTACAAGTCAAGCTCAAGCCAAGTACCTTGAAAATCAAGCTAAGCCTTGAATCCCTAGGAAGGATCGCCAACTCCTAAGCCGAAGGTCGGAAGTTCGGACCCCAGACTGAGAAATTTTCTGGTTACAGGGGACCGTTCAGTCATTCGCTATTGAGTAAAAATTTAACAACTCGTTCAAATTCCAAGCTTCTGAGAGAGACCTAGGACAGTCGGAATGGAAAACATAAAACCAACATAAAAACATGTATATCTTATTGACGACATCGGTGCGCACATATTCGAATGACTGTTGCGCATATTCTATTCCACTATACATGGAAATTACAAATCACCCAGTATAATATTTCAATGACCATGTCCTACTCAGCTGAATATTTTGATCCACATTGCAACAAAACTGGCAGAATTCTTACGCAAGCACCTGGTATTCTCGTGTGATGGTTATGGTCTGGCAAGTCAAACGTATACGTTTACAAAATTGCACGCATAATGTGAACCGAAACCAGTAAAACCCAGTGTCCAAAGAATCGTGAATGGGTGGCGATGTGAAAATTTTTCATTTCCTGAGGTCGCTATCTATCTTGATATAACATAGATGCTTCCTGCGTATGTTCTCATTACTGGTGTAATTAATTTTTTCTTCATTTCACGTAACTAGCAGTTACGTCATATGTGTACTGCGGTGCAATGCTCATCTTGTTTGTTCTTTTATCTGATAGTCATGGTGTAGAGGGGAATCTTTCACAATATCCCTTGTTTATATGGTATACCTACTTCTGAATTTACCTATGTAAATGATCCATTCCTTCTAATTTTTGACATTATGGGAGGATTTGACACCATTTATTATCTTGATCTTTAAGCAGTGCTCAATTCAAATATTTTTCTGTCTCATGTATTTGAAAAAATTATCGTCTCATTTTTCATTTAGACATAATTTATTCAAGTATTGGATAGGACAAAGTGCTGTCAATTCGGCAATAGTGTTTTATATCCATTGATACATAATATTACAATCAAATGTCTCTTTGTATGTTTTTTTTTCAAATAAAACAAATTCGCAAATGTGTTGGCTGGAATATTCGCGAACGAGATTTTGAATGTAGAATAAATGCTCAAATTGCATTCGGCTCTTCGTCTAGCTCTTTCCATAACAAATTTTTATATATTGGATTAATATTTCTGAGATATACCAGCCAAACTGTTTCGGAGAAACAGTCGAATATATTTTTGTCTTGATCATTTAAAAACTATCGGAGAAAATTATTGAAAATTATCAATTAACCGCACTAAATATCAAGCAAAAATTGTTATTGTTCTTATTACTGATTGTACTTATATAAGTACATTTTCTTTAGTTCACTATTATATTTATCATTTCATATATTGACCAGATTTTACTAAAATTTTATTTATCACAATTTCATAAGGAAATACTTCAATGATTTTTATCCCGAGTCTCCTAGCCTTCTATGAGAATTCTCTGAAGTTCAGTCATATAGGCTTCGTTACTGTGTCTCATACCATTTTTGTCAAATCACTGTATATTTTTCAGAAAATGGTTGGACAGTTGCCAGAAACTTGAAAACAATTGGCCGCTGCAAATTAGGGGAGAATGATTTTTTTCAATATTCATTCGTCCATTTCTAACATACAAAATGAATGGATCGTATTTTCAAGCTAGGGGGATCAATACGGATCACAATAATTTATTTATTAAATCCCTCACAGACATCATCTAGACAGTAATTACATTTAAATTTAGAAAAAGTAAACTTTATCTTGATGTAACAAATACTAAGCAGAAATTTGGATGTTGTGTTCTTTTTTACCGATTTTTAGATTCTACCTATTGCAAAGCATTGACTATGTGAGAATTTCAAGGGGGGTTCTGAATATTTTTTCCTTGAACAAAAGCAATGGCTTAATCCTTGAACATTATGAATCATATGTTCAGTTTTTTCTGATTGTGACGAAAAGTATAGAATAGCCTTAGGCTCAAAAAAACTGTAGTGAAAAAAAAAAAAACAAATGAAATTATACAGGGTGGGCCACGGTCGATGGCACCCTAGACTTTTACGGAGAACAGAAGGAACTGCTATATCTAAAATATTTTTAGCGCTGCAGTGTTGTCCCGTTTATATCAAAAAGTTTTTACATTTCAAATCGAACACACTGTATATTTACTTTTTTACGATTCCCTCTTGTTATATCTCATGTTAAATTTTTTGAAAGGAGATTTCATTATTCGTTTATCTCACAATTCAGGTATAGGAACATTAGATCGTCTGAAAGGAAATTTCATCTTCTTTCAAAATATCTTAGGATATGCAGGTCATTCCATTTGAAAAAACTTACTATTTGTTATTTTAATATGTCTCGAAGCTTGTGATTTTGAACAATCCTGTATGATTGGGGACGTATTTTATTACAAGTAAATAATACATGGAATCCATACCTTAAATTTCAACTTTCTAGAATTCCAAGTACTGAAGTGATGGATGTTTAATTGAAGCTATATTCTCACAAAAAAAAAGAGAATCAATCAATTACTCGAAAACCGCTAGAGGTAGGAACAAGGAAATTAATACATAAATAATCAAGGGGCCACAGCAAACCGAAAAAATATACAGGGTGTTCTATTTGGATTATCGAAGTTATTAGTACTTTTTATATAAGCAGCAACACTGCAGCGCTTAAATTATTTCAGATAGAAACCATCAGTGTGGTCTCTACACAAGAAATAAAATTTTCAATAAAATCGTACCTTCCGTTCTCCGTGCAGTCTAGGGTACCATCCAACGTGGTCCTCCTTGTATAGGTTTCAATTTCATATAATATACTATAACCTTGTTTTCATAATGTTGTCAACTCCATAATATTTTCAATACAATAGGTGATGAGACTTCATTATTATGATTTGAAAATTCTGTCTACATTACGATGTTTTCCCACTTGAGGATAGTATTTGTGGTATCATTTTGTCTTGATAGAATTAGGGTCGCTCGTGATTTATATTAGCTATGTTTTCTTTTCTAACATGTAATTTCGAGATCGTGTGTAAGATGTTGACTGAAATGCGTGAAATTGTGAAAGATCCAGGACCTCTGAAAGCGTTGCGAGTTCCACAGCATGATCACTATCAGATAACGTAGAAGCAATAACTCGAAAGATACGCAACAAAGGAAAATAAATGTTGAAACTATGAAGCTGAATGAGCTATTAGTTGCAACATAGAAAATGAAATATATTCCGGTTGATAAATGAACAGCAGGAGTATTCAGTACTACTCAGATCCACAATAGGAAAATGAAAAATGCTGTGTAAGAGGATATTCACATTTACAATCTGGATTGAAAGCTATAATGATTAACGAAAATAAAATAAATACATCTTTCATTTTATTTTGTGAAGAATAAAACAAATAAAAATATCAAGAATCTGACATGCAACCCATTTATAAACAAAAAATGGGTTTTGTATTTCGCATACTGCATTACATGAGATGAAAATTAACAATTTTTCTTCAAGCAGACTCATCTCTATAAGTTTCACAGTTATTGTCAATATAAAAAATTGAAGTAGGTAGAGAGGGAGTGTCTATCAACGACAATCGCGGTATTACATTTTGCCAAGAAACACTATTTTTCAATTGAGCAGTTTGTATTTTCCCTGTGATACCACCATCTGATACTTCTACAATATAGGTCTTTCCACCTAGTACTTGATGATACTATCCATCACACCAATTAAGTGCTTTTTTACGGTAATCTTTGACCCACACCATCTCACCCTAAGAAAAGATTGTTTTCCTTAAGGTTTTTCCAGGCAAATTTGTTTTTCTCTTACAACATCCGCAGTTCATGGCAATAATAAATCAAATTTCGACAAAAAATAGCTGTTCCGGTGTCTTTCCTGTGTTTAGTGTTACGATAATGCAATAGAAAAGTATCCAAAATGAGATCTATGTCCCTTATACCATCATTTTCATTATGTTAACTGCTGACTCTGCTGAACAATTCGTCTCTGGATGATGAGGTGAACATATTGTATGTTTAATTCCAAATTGATCTGAAAAAATTTTAAATTCCCATGAACTAAAAGTTGGTACGTTATCAAAACATAATTCTTTGGGCAATCCGAATCGTGCGAACTACTTGCGAAGAACTTTTATTGTGGTAGGTACTAGTTCTTATATTTTTAACCTCGAACCATTCGATCCACTTCGAAAATGCATCTGCAACAAAAAAAAAAAAAACTATTTGTTCAAACCTCCGTTCAAACAAATGAAAAAACGAAAAAACCTGCATGAATTCGATTTCCTATGTGTATTTCTATACACAATTCTCGATTCTTTCTTCATTTGTATCTGTTGAATCTGTTTTTGTTTTATTTAGTGTAAAAAACTTCATAATCTCTCAGAAGAAAATAAAATATAGTGAAAGCACTGATGTTCACAAAACAGTTCACATAGTGCCCTAATAAATTGTGTCCTAGTATAGTATCTAGTTCAAGATAAGATATATTAACAAAACAAAAAGAAGAACAAGGTTAATGAATTTGAAAATTATTGATGCAGCTCGAATCGATTCCGAATGTCTGAAAAACTATTAAAAATGCATGCATATGTGGATAATTAATTTAAACGGATTTCAACTCTATTCTTGACTATCAGCAATATGAATATTGAAAGAGCATTCGAAATTTGCAGCTAGTCAGAAATGTATTAGAATCAGACAGCTCCATTTGATTTTTATAATGAAAATCAAGAATGCAGAAGAAGATCATGAATATTAGCTTGGTGGAAGTTGACATGATAATTTGGTGGGTAAAGGAAGACAGGATAATACATACGATAAATATTTAATATTTCTGATTTTGAATTATTAATAAGTTTAATGGATAATGGAATGTCTCTCATTGTACATAGTGATCGATATCAAATGAGAACAACAGTATCTACTGGAAGATACAATAATTAGCAAGATATGCAGTGAATTGATGTGTAGTAAATAGACATTTTTTCACAAATCGACCTACCACGAAATAATTTCCTATATTTTCAATATGTTATTTCATATTATTACATCATGTAGTTGAATATTTTATGATTGCGTTTTTGTGTTATGACGCTTATTATAATTCCTTACGCAGAGATATTACAAATTTACATCAGATCAGGAAATCAGACTGAATGCTACTTGCATATTGAATGCGATCTGAACTAAATGACTGGTTTCCGAAATCTGTTGTCAACTTTTTCTCCCAAGGATCCTATCCATGAATTATAAAGTTTCAAAATCATGGATACAAATAAAAAATCGAAAACGTTCAACGATATCATGATATCAAAAATAATATTTTTTCACTTCAAATTCTTCGTCCTAAAAGTTCCAGAGTCTCCAATATTTTTCATAAAACTCAGAACTAATTCTGATTTCTAAACAGAATAGGTACCTATTATCAGACTTATTTTTCCTGATTATTTGAAATATTCTGGATAATGCGAGCCTAATAATTTGAATATTCAAATTTAAAGTCGAATAAATGAAATAAAATGTGACTCCTTGATGATTCTTCTATTTGAGAATGAAAGAATATTGCAGATTACATTTATTCAGGCATAAAATAAGAAGTATACTCGTTACAATTATGAGTCGTCAAAATTATAAGGTAAAATATTGGTGGATGGAAAATTGATTGTAGTAAGATGATTACTCCGATAGTGATCAATGGTGTAATGATATTAAAAAGGGTTAAAAATTTACTGCTGAGCGCAGAGCTATAGTAGGACATTTAGTACTGTCCATTTATACACTAGCAAGCTGAAAAAACGGATCACTCGATCATTACTGTTTAAATACCTTTCTTACTTAAAATATTTACGAGAATCATGATATCAAATGATAGGAAAAAGAGAATTGCCCGAAGAAAAATGAAAGTTTTTATTCGATTTGTATGAAAATTGCAACGATTTTGCACGCTTCATTCCATGTTACGCTACTGGAATTTTTGAAGACGCGGTAATTTGTCAATTAATCGTATCAAATCGGGTACTATCGGTGGGATCGCAGATGCGCGTTCCTGGAGAGAATTTTCTGAAGGATTTTCAATGATGATTGAGACTCCAGCAAGAATAAGTAGATTTAGTGGTAGATTTAGATTTCAGTCATTATTAATTTAATTTGAGACTCGGAATCTTATTTATCGGCGAGAATTGTGTCGGGATTCTCGGTAAGTGTTAACATGAATATTAGTATTCAACAAGTAATAATCTCACCAGAATGAATCAATTTAATTTGAAACAGTAGTTTTTTTTTAGAGTCATCCATCTTGTCGAAACGTATTTCAGGTTTGGTAGAATTCTTTTTGTGTCAAATAATGTCAGCAAAACTCCTTCTCAGGTTTATTTAATAATAAATGTAATGATTTCTTTGTAATTTCTTGGTTAGAAATCCGAGAAGGAGTTGTAAATTCAGTTAACATATTCTGATATCATTTTTGTTCATTTTCTCAAAGCACCTCCCGTGAGATTAGAACGAAGAAAACCTCCCGTGGGATTAGAACAAAGAAAACCTCCCGTGGGATTAGAACGAAGAAAACCTCCCGTGGGATTAGAACGAAGAAAACCTCCCGTGGGATTAGAACAGGAACCTTTCTTGGGATTGAAAATTATCAAGAACTACTTCCTTGAGATACAGAATTTGGGATAGTACGTATGTTAGACCACTTTACTCTCTGAATCTGAAAGAATTCCTGCGAAATACCTGGCATTATCACACCAACTTCGTTGAATGAGGACTGGAGTACTATAGCTTCCTGATAAGAATTGGTGTTCAGAAGGCTGAAGATAATATACAGAAGAGGTTCCATCCTAGTGGCAGAGTGGCTCATTTAAAATCGTTTTAAGTTAAGTTTCTATTTTATTATTTGTTTGGAGTGAAAAGGATCGATCATTGTATATTTTGATTTTATTAAATTTGTAAAAACCTGGGTAGGAGTTTTGTTGCCAAATAAGCCAAACCACCCCTAGAAATTAGTCCTTAGAGTCTCATGGGCAATTGTAACGTTACACATTTTGGCGCAACAACGTGAGGCCCGAAAATTTTGGCAACTGCTCCTATCATTTCGACCTTTTCAGTTCTAAAGTAATAATTTATCTTTGTTTAACTTTTTCTCTTTCTTTTGTCTCGTCTTTGATATTTTTCGTTGGTATCGGATTGACCACACGTGTCGTGATATATTTTTTCGTAGCTGTATATTTACATATAATTGTTTTTCTTGTTTATTTTGTCTGATAAAATGAATAATCCAGATTTCTTGAACGGGACTGACCTTGGCAATTCCCATGTCAAATACATAAAACTAGATCTGACCCGTGGTTATGTTTCTACCGATTTTGACAAAACTGATGACGATGATGAATAATTCCTTTTTGCCTTTAACCTTTACTTCCTTAATTTGCTCCAGATGCACAGATTATATATTTTTCTTTTTAGATTCATTATTTATTTATTTCATTTATTTTTTTGACAATTATTATCTTATCGTTGTAGCATAGCTACTATCTTCGTATCTTTGTAGCGTGGCTACTATTATCGTATCTTTGTAGCGTGGCTACTATTATCGTATCTTTGTAGCATAGCTACTATTATCGCTTATCGTTGTACCACTATTAGTTTATGGTGGCTACTATTTATCTTATCGTTGTAGTATGGATACTACTTATATTTACCTTTAAAGTTGTAGTTAATCTGACTGAAGTATCTTTTAGATATGCAGAGCAAATTGATTTTGGCGTAACTGAGAGTATACTTTGGAAAAATTTATTATTTTGGGTCTGAACAGATTCAGTTTTTCCTTATTTTCTGTGTACTGTTGCAATATCCCGTTTCCTCATTTTTCCTTCAATTTTCATTTATCTCATCGTTATCGTTGCAAGTTATATACTTGCTGGCGCCCAACTTAACGTTGCTGTGAACTTTCAGTTATATCACTTCAATGGAGAGGGAGGTAGGGAAGTGAATCCTTGAGCTCAGTTGATTCATATACACGTCAGTACAGAACATCTTTGTACACATTATTTGACTATTTTGAGTCATTTATGGCTGATTTTTCACAGACGGCGTTAATTATCTTTTACCTACTTTGTCGAATGTTATCGCATTTTTTCGTGGTCGATAAATATCGATTTTACCTTACCTTTTCATTACCGGATTTGACGTTATATTTGCTAATTTTGGATTTACCTCAATTTAGTTTCATTACCGGATTTGACGTTATATTTGCTAATTTTGGATTTACCTCAATTTAGTTTCATTATCGGATTTGACATCGTTCTATGCAAGAAACATAGAATGATGGAGTCATTTTTGAAAATTTTGGACTCAAACTAAAAATCTTCCATGCCCCCCCTTTCTGGTTCACCTTCGTCTCGGGTGCCAGGAAGATTTTTCTTGTTGTGCGACGGCACCTTTTAAATTCATTCACTTTTGTTTAGTTGAGACGGTTTTTTTTGTTTTCATTTATATAACTGCAGCACTGTTTACTTCCTAGTAGCAGTGGCTGAAATTAATATTGAGATTTTTGACGATAGGTCGTTTGGGCATGACTTTCCAGAATCGGTAGGATGATGGTATTTCACATCAGTGTGAAGTATCCTCATCCCTCTTTCGTTTTTTAGAGAGAGGCCTTCAGCAACCGACTTCTGTTTCACCTTTTCACTCAACTCTGAGTAATTTAAATATTTAGGGTGTAAAGAAGTTCTCATTGAGCTCCTTTACACTCATCTCTCTTTCGTTTTTTAGAGAGAAGCCTTAGGCAACTGAAGTCTGTTTCACTTTTTCCCTCATTTCCTTTTTCCTTAGTGCTCAGGTCGTTTCTAAATTTGGTTGACTATTTGTTCGATATATATTTTTTCAACTTGCCTTCAGCAATTGGTCATAATATTTGGCATTTCATATTTCAAATTGGTTACATTCGATAGGTTTTGGGTAAGACATGGTACGTTTGCGGAATTCTCCCTTGTAATATATCACACTAATTATAACTTTTATCATTTGCTCCAGTTGACAAGTCGGAGTATGTTTTCTTTTGACGTGCTGTGCTTGATCTGATGCCATCGAGTATTTTTGTTTTTGAGATATTCATACATAAAGAAAAAAAAAATTTTTTTTTCTTTTTCCTGGTGAGAGGTGTGTGCAACGATTTTGCACGCTTCATTCCATGTTACGCTACTGGAATTTTTGAAGACGCGGTAATTTGTCAATTAATCGTATCAAATCGGGTACTATCGGTGGGATCGCAGATGCGCGTTCCTGGAGAGAATTTTCTGAAGGATTTTCAATGATGATTGAGACTCCAGCAAGAATAAGTAGATTTAGTGGTAGATTTAGATTTCAGTCATTATTAATTTAATTTGAGACTCGGAATCTTATTTATCGGCGAGAATTGTGTCGGGATTCTCGGTAAGTGTTAACATGAATATTAGTATTCAACAAGTAATAATCTCACCAGAATGAATCAATTTAATTTGAAACAGTAGTTTTTTTTTAGAGTCATCCATCTTGTCGAAACGTATTTCAGGTTTGGTAGAATTCTTTTTGTGTCAAATAATGTCAGCAAAACTCCTTCTCAGGTTTATTTAATAATAAATGTAATGATTTCTTTGTAATTTCTTGGTTAGAAATCCGAGAAGGAGTTGTAAATTCAGTTAACATATTCTGATATCATTTTTGTTCATTTTCTCAAAGCACCTCCCGTGAGATTAGAACGAAGAAAACCTCCCGTGGGATTAGAACAAAGAAAACCTCCCGTGGGATTAGAACGAAGAAAACCTCCCGTGGGATTAGAACGAAGAAAACCTCCCGTGGGATTAGAACAGGAACCTTTCTTGGGATTGAAAATTATCAAGAACTACTTCCTTGAGATACAGAATTTGGGATAGTACGTATGTTAGACCACTTTACTCTCTGAATCTGAAAGAATTCCTGCGAAATACCTGGCATTATCACACCAACTTCGTTGAATGAGGACTGGAGTACTATAGCTTCCTGATAAGAATTGGTGTTCAGAAGGCTGAAGATAATATACAGAAGAGGTTCCATCCTAGTGGCAGAGTGGCTCATTTAAAATCGTTTTAAGTTAAGTTTCTATTTTATTATTTGTTTGGAGTGAAAAGGATCGATCATTGTATATTTTGATTTTATTAAATTTGTAAAAACCTGGGTAGGAGTTTTGTTGCCAAATAAGCCAAACCACCCCTAGAAATTAGTCCTTAGAGTCTCATGGGCAATTGTAACGTTACAAAATATTTAGCTTATTCTGAAAACCAAAATTTTCGTTACTATGAAAATTTCAGTAGACGTCTTCGTAAGCTCGTGATGAGTCTAGGGATTCACGGCTTGGCTTGATTTTCAAGCTAGTAGTAGTTTTTCAATCTCAAGTCGAGTCAGGTATTTATTCATCAAGTACTTGAATCATATCAAGCTACTTGATTTTTAAGTTTTATTGTGTAGTGTCACATCAATAAAAAAATGATAAAATGAAAAGAACCTTGCAAAAAAACTAATAAAAATACAGTTTCTTAATATTGAAAAAACCTCTAGGCTTTGTTTGATTTCATAATTTTCTATCTGTCTATTGCGGGTTTTTGTAACTGTAAGAGCAGCTCTCGAAAATTGTGTTTCAAAAGGAGCTGAAGATGCTGGCGTTGATCAGAAATCTTTGGCCATTTCGTCCAAGTAGTTCTGAAACTACCAAAATCTACCAATATATTTCATAGAAATGTGAGAAAACTTCTAATAAAGTCACACTGGCGAATGCTTCAGTCTCTCGGCGCTCGAGGAATCCCCTTATTTAGTCTAAGCGCGCATGAAATTGCAGAAATATATGTAGTGCGACACGTGCATATCAAGCTCAAGTAGCTTGATATCAAGTCAAGCAATAAATATCTAAAATCATGTCAAATTAAGCTCAAGTATGTAATTTTTCACGAGCTTGATATTCAAGTCAAGTAGTTGGTAAAAATATCAAGCTACTTGGCTTGATGAATCCCTAGATGAGCCTTCGAAAATTCCTCGTGAAATATTCTTCACGGAGCTCTTGTCGATTATTGGGCAATGGAACCATAGTTCTGACTCGCCTTGTCAGTTGGCCCCATAGATGTTCGATGGAATAGTTGAACCTTGAAATTCCAGCTTCATTCAGGACCACTGCCACTTTTAAAGCAGTATGTGGGCATGCATTTTTATTGTCATGCCTAAATATTCCCATCAAAACTGTCCGGCTCTTTGGGTTACATTTTTTCATAGGTCCCCAAGTAACATATATAAATTTTAGCTTTCATACGAAGGTTTAATTATAATTTATCAATGTTAAGGGGTTTAGTCTGGAAGGGGGTATCAACTGTCATAAGTGTCCGGCAATGGAAGGCGAGTTTTCTCAAGGTATCCCGAAAAAAATATAAAGATAATCAGCTGTATACTTATTTAAGGTACTATTTTATGCACCTTTACTACCTGTTAACTGCCAAGGTAACCACAACTCAAACTCCATTATGGTCGCTGTCTTTTTATCTGTGTAGACACAGAAAATCTTTTTTCCACATATCAACCCAAGTATCAGGTACTGAAATATATTTATATCAAGTCCAGACACTCTGAACAACATAAATCAATCGCAATTCCACAGTAGACTGCTGTAGGTACATTGCTTTAATTTTTTCACTAATCACATAAACTGTTAGCGTTTTCTAATTTCATTCCTCACACTTCCATATTCAGATGATTCGCTCACTTCTCTCTTCGTGTTCATGAAATACACTGTATTTTTCGATTCAATTGATAACCCACATGAGATATCGTTGATAGTTCAATGAAAACAGGAGAAAGTAGTTCCGTTCTTTATTAAGATGAATGTGAATTTACCACCATTTATTTACGTTCATTCAACATATGTCGTTAATGAAAGCAGATTGTAGTTCTTCTCAGATATATTAGCTGGGGAATAATAGAAGGTAAGGTGCGTGTTTTACATCCAAATTTAGGCAATAGTGGTCAACTCTATAGAGTAGAGTAATCTGTGAGATGTATGAGTAATTATTATATTGGAATTCACTACGAAATTCAACTGTTTAGTGCATTTTCTCATTATATATAATTCTGATGAGGGAGAATTTGGTACATCAACAAAGGAAATTTAGGCTTAAATTTTGTATCACTACTATTGCTACAGGCAACTGTATCTAGTTGTTGTTTTCTCAACATCTTCTCAGTAAGGGCGGTCCTAGCCTTGAATTTTGGGGGGATCGCGGTTATGGGCTTCAAGTTTTTTGTGGGACCATTTCGTACATTGCTTGAAACGCATATTAAGTGTTAGGTGGTTCTATAATGGGGGTGGGGGGTGTCATGACCCCCTTGACCCCCCCTGGGACCGCGCTTGCTTCTCAACAATGGAATATATCGAAAAATAAAAATAAAACATTTGGCAACTCAATTGCGGGAGGTATACAATCGTTGAAGTTGAAAAATATCGTTTTCATTCATTTAATTGCAAAAAATATATTTGTCCCTTTTTGCTGTACAAAGATAATTTTGTTTTCCTACAACTGCTATGGAAAGTAGCGTATTCTTCACAGCTTACTCAATTTCAAAACTATGTATTGCTCATATTGTGGGAAATATTATTCCCCACGGCACTTTTCCCATACCTCGCTTGGTAGACCAATGAAATTGGGCTTTTGAGTCGTTTCTATGGAAACGCAATAAATTTGCACATACTGTCAACGAAGGCCATGTTGATTTGAATCAAGTCCAATACTTGAATTATTGAAATTTGTGCAGTTGTAGGAAAAGTATTATAGTGTGCAACATGTGGGGAAAATCCTTTTCTCGCTCATGTGTTTACGGCACTCGCCTTTCAGGCTCGTGCCACAAACTTCCACACTCGCGAGAAAAGTAGGACTTTCCTCACTTGTTGCACAATATACTATTATTCTTTCATTTGCAAACCAAGATCGAATTATAATTATAGACTTGAAAATGTAAAAAAAAAACAACAAGGAGAGGACTCAAATTTCCCCTCGTTTCGCTCTCAGTTCTTGCAGTTTGTTTGATATAAATAGAAGGTGGCAGTTGTGTCCGAGGTTGGAAATTGAAAAGTTAACTCTCCGGAAAATTGTTTGTTGTAATCCCTAAAGGAGGATATCTTTTTTTAGCGCTCGATCTCTGATCTCTGAACCCACCGCTGTTTTATTTCATCCCATTTTCTGTAATGGTGTCAGTTAAGATTCGACTCAGTGATGGTTGATGACGAATCCGTCTAAGAATTCGATTCTGTCCGTCCAGACTGCAAGATTAGTTCGAATTTTAAATAACGAAATTGAATTCGTTAATTGGCAAAATACGACAAGAGGTTCCGTAAATATGGCCGTTTTCCTACTGATTTTATCGTAATGCGAAATTGTTTTTAGATGCAAAATGGAAATTTCAAACTGCATCTAAAATTTCAAGTTAATCACTTCACCAGAACTGGATAAAAATTGAGAAAAAGTTGGAGAGAAAAAAATTTACCCATCTTTTCGAGACCTCACAACCGACGGAGTTGAGATATTCAGTGCATAGATGTGAAATAGCATTTTCAAAAGTTAAGCAAAATTTCGAGTGAATACGTAATGAGACCCATAGAAAATTCACAAGAATAATGGAAAAGAGATACCCAATTTTTTTCGCGTGTATTTGAAGAATAACTATTTCAAACTCCAAGAAAAATTTCATGTTATTCGCGTCATCAGAATCATAGAAATTTGAAGAAGAATATCGGAAAAAAAACAAGGAAATTACTGACGTGAAGTCAGGTCTTTTTGAGCGATCGTTCATTCATGCATCAATCATCGGTTGGATAGCATATATAACATCCCACACAAAAAGTCCCAGGTTTAATCAGTAAAACACTTTACTTCCACTCCCACCTTATTTTTCAACATAGTCACCTGTAATAGAGATGCATGTACTCCAACGTTCCTATAATTTTTCAAATCTTTTTGTGTTATGAGATTCGTCTTTCCTTTGGAATCGAAAATCACTCCAAGCCAAATTTCTTTCCCTGGTGTGCCTTTTGACAGTTGTTGTCAGTGGATCAAGTATGAGTAACACTTATCAAGCCACCATTTTGCTTGCACAGAATTTTTTCCATAAAGAAGTACATTGTTTTATCAATACACGAAACTCGATTATATCCATTTTTCTAATAGTTTGGCAAGACTTTCTCGAGCCAAGTTACGAGGTGCGCCCTCTTCCAGGGCTTTGGTGGTTCATCTCGGGGTCGCTGGTGGACTTCAGTTAGACTCTCCAGCAATCTCTGCCTAAGATACACCATCGTGGAGAGGTGAAAAAATTGATGGAACTAGCGGTGCCATCTGTGTGCACGACCACAGACTTATTGAATGACGTATTTTAAACCAGAGGAGATAGACAAAATCTGATACCCTATTCTCGGTCTCTTTTTCTGAGAAACTAATAATAATAATAATTTTGGGCACCTTCTTTTGTTTTCGAGTTATAAGCGAAAATTGAAAAAATGGCGATATCGAAAAACATTCATATCTCCGCTAAAACTGATGATAAAGCTATGTAATTAAAACATTATACAGGCACTTTTTTACTTAGAATCCAGTGGCGTGCTCGTCTTTTCAAAAGGGTTTTTAATTACGAAGCTATGGCCCAAAGTTATGTTTTTTTAAATGGGAACACTATATTTCTGTGCCATTTTTTGAAAGCTTAATTTTTCCTGATTTCAAAAATATATAACATCGTAGGGTTTGTATCAAAATAAATAACAGAAAATAATCAAAAACCTTTTTTTATCTAACCATCCCAATATTTCAATGGTTTCAACTGTTGATGAGCACAAGAAAATTGAGCTTTTTATAACAAGAGCAGTGTCCTTTCACCAATCTGATTATTTCTATGATTTTCATTTATTTCTACAGAATTCGAATCTAGATTTGTTTTATAAATTTTTATCTAAAAATTGACTTGGAAATAATGAAAAGATCCACAAGATCGAATGTTTCAATCGAAAGAGTTGTAATGAGATAGATGTATCAGAAGATTATTTTCATAGGTCTCCAGAATGAATATGCACAAGTACCAATCAATTTTAAATAGCATATGAAACAACGCATATAGTATATGTAAATGTGGCTGTTTGAAATAAATTACTATTATTATTATTATTATTATTATTATTATATAATTGAACTCAACAATTTAATTACGAAGGGAACAAACAAGAAATAATATTGAACCTAATAATGACAACAATTGCATAATGCACAGTCGACACATCTTCTCGATATTTCGCACCGAATTCAATAGATGAATATTGGAAACTGTGTTCAAACAACCTAGGAAAATTTCTCCGAGTTCATTTATATTTTCGAAACTATTTTTTTGAAATATATCTACATTCGAATTTTGTAGAAATGAGTCAAAAGCATAGAAGTAATCAGATTGACAGAAGGACACTGCTCTTGTTATAGAAAGCTCAATTTTTTCGTGATCATCAACAGTTGAAACCATAGAAATATTGGGATGGTTAGATGAAAAAAGGTTTTTGACCATTTTCTGTTATTCATTCTGATGCAAACCCTACGATGTTATATATTTTTGAAATCAGGAAAAATAGAGCTTTCAAAAAATGGCACAGAAATCTAGTGTTCTCATTTAAAAAACATAACTTTGGGTCATAGCTTCGTAATTAAAAACCCTTTCGAAAAGACGAGCACGCCACCGGATTCTACGTAAAAAGGGCCTGTATAATGTTTTAATTACATAGCTTTATCATCAGTATTAGCGGAGATATGAATGTTTTTCGATATCGCCATTTTTTCAATTTTCGCTTATAACTCGAAAACAAAAGAAGGGCCCAAAATTATCATTATTATTAGTTTCTCAGAAAAGGAGAACGAGAATGGGGTATCAGATTTCGTCTATCTCCTCTGGTTTAAAAGTTGTAGTGCTAAAACATCGAAATTTGCCCACCCTGTACAGTTATGTATTCTCCAAGGATGTGATTGACACACGAACGATGGAGCGCTAAATAGTCCCAGACTTTCCTCATTTTTGGAAAAAATAATTTTTTGAAATTTTTTCCTTCGAAATTAAAGGATTAAGTAAGCGTGATCAATTCTTTTTGGTAACCACACGTTTGAGAACCATATCAAGGCGACTGCATATTTTCGATATTTTTACCCGTCCACCTTCTCTACCTATATTGAATCAGTTAAAAACCTTTAGATATACTGCGGACCAATAATAATCTCAAAAATAGATAGCATTCGACTAAACACTGGTACCAGAATCCGGTCACGAATTGAAAGGAAAGTGAATGGCGAGGACACGCTTTAATACCTTACCCAACAAAGAAACAACGTACAATGTACAAGATCGAAAGGAGATATCTCACAAACTTTCCTCGTACAGTATAAGCGATATCCATTTTTTCCTTAGTTTTGGCCGTGTCCGAATTTTATTGACTCTAGTATATAATTATCCTATCTCATATTTTACGATTAATTCAATCGTTGATGCTGTCCATCCTTCGATAAGTTGATATAAGGAAAAATAATTTTAGAAACCAAATTTCATGGATGATTTATCATTTATTCACAAATGAAGTCGTATTTTCTATAACTATTCCTTCTGCCCTATTTTGGCTTTAGCCAAATACCATGAATTCCTGAAAGATGAGACAAATCGAGAGAAATACTGACTTTGCATCTGAAGCATTTGAGTTATTGTTCATTCATGCGCCTACTACACTCAGAATATTAGGTATAGGTATATAAAATGAGATGTGATTCACTCTGACGTTATCGTTGTCTGTTATTTCATAATATGTTATAAGGTGGTTCTGATGATTTGATATAAACATTCGAATGGATGTTTTACAAATACTAAAATAATTGATCCTAGTCGAATCTGTTATTTTTGGGTATGCTTTCAATATTTTGCTTGAATGATCTTTCAATTGAAATTGCTACCGTACATCTACAATTTCATGTTCATGATGCCACTGAAATCAGGGTTTAATTTTCATATTCTGCTTGAATTTTCGTTGGTACTAGTATAGAGATCAATATGAAATTTTGCATGAACCTTTATCTTCACGCAAAACTCCAATATCAAAATCAGCAATACCACAGATAGATTTGAAAAGAAAAAAATTATATTGTAACTATAATTTGTTGATATTTTGTATTAGGAGCAACAGATATTGCGTATGCAAAAACATGAAATTCACAGGAATCCTTTGTCTCTCGTTCAAATTGATTTTGATGAAATTCGATATTCGGTTAAGGTCATAAGTGGTTTCATATAATATTCAGCCTTTATGAAAATATGGCGCATGTGGAGTTGAGCTATCTCAGTTCCTGCAAAGAAGGATAATCATTGATAGAGATTTTCAGTCAAACGACAATTCTTTGGATCCTTGGAGTAATTGGATTACTGTCAATGTTACCGAGTCAAGCAAATTTCATTATTTTGTTGAAATTCAGAATAGTTCAATTCGGATTCAATCTTGTGCAAGTAACAGTAAATGAAAAAACCCTCAAAATAATCCACAAACAAAACTCCATATACATATATGTACATACTCAAATCTTTCAATTGTTTTCAAACAACAGGAATAACTAATTGTCAATGAAAAGGCTAATGGAATGGATGTTTCCGGTTATACAGGCTTATTGCTCATATTGTATTTCTATTCAATGCAAGGTACGTCTTGAAAGAAAGTTTATATTTTGTTGAGCTCACAACGTAACCGCAATAATTCGGAAAGACAGGGGGTGACACGTTAATCGGTAGCCTCCGGAGAATTTAGTCGCTATGGAGCATTCTCGAGAGCGGATCGCGCGTCGTGCGTGCCCGCAATTGACAAAATGTTCTGCGACTAAAGCTAGAATAAATTTCTCCAACATTCGAGGTTTTCGTCAATTAAATGATGCACCAAGCATTCCTCTCATTCAGAAACGAAAAAATGAGGAGAGTGTTCATTATAAGATTAACCAAAAGCCTGGCGCGCAAATGGAAGAGAACGAGGAACAGGTTAAACGATCTATTCGTAATGATCCCGACCTCTCCATTCCACCAATTTTGCTTAAAGATCTAAAGCTGCCATAGCAAAATAACATGGTTCTAGCAGGATGGAGAAACTTCTCACATGTCAAATGTGTCATTGTCACGAATTCGTGAAATTATTCCTTGATAATTAATTTCCAGGACAAGGGACATTAATTGGCCCTCGCAGCCCTGATTCGACTCCTAAGGACTTTTGCCTTTTGGGTTTCCTTGGATCTAAAGGTTACGTTAGTGAACTAACTTCCCTGGCCCAATTAAAATAAAATATTCACCGTGAAATAGGAGGCATCACGGAACATACTTCCAAGCTGTCATTGGATGACAGTATTTTAAAGAAATTCATTCCCAAATTATATATTTTCATAATTGATGAACATTTTGTTATCAAAGTGATAATATTGCTTATTATATATCAGGGTTGGCGTTTTGGGTGAGACAGTGAAGCGACCGTTTCAGGCACCTCTATTTGAGGGTCGGCAATTCGGCCAAGTTTGTTGGCCGCTTCTTCATATTTCATCTTTGATACTTAAAAACAACAGAAGGTTGTTCCGCTCCGCTGCATTTGTCATTCCCTACAATCTCCATTCTCCAGGCGCCTTTACTATGTCCCTATATAATAAATAACACATGGCAGCCCGACCAATATAAACAGAATTCCCTATTACCCTGATTGAAAGAGGAATAAAAGCATTATGTATTCCACAAAGACGACAAACAACAACCTCCGCTTTCGAGTTATTTGGAAGTCGATGTTCACACATTCAACATATGAAAGATTCCTACGATTTTGCATTCAAAACTGTTACTTTAAAATGCCAAATGTTTTCAGCAGCTTCCCATGTTTTATTATCCCAATTATTTTTATGTTTATACTATGTGTTTTTCAATATTTTTGACCTATGTAAATGCATTTGTTCTATTTTGCTGTTTTATATTATTCAAAATCTTGAAAAGTCTGTAACACTTGATGTATTATTATATGTCGAAATATTTCAATATTTTCATTCACTAGAATTTAATTTTTGTATGCATGATCGCAAGATTCTTCATCGGAACAAGAAAGTTCTATATTATCATCGGAGCAGGTGCTGTTTTATTTTTAGGAGGGGGGTTGGTTATGAGGGAGGCCATGAAAAATTCTCTGCTTCAGGCTCCAAAATTACTCACGCTGCCCCTGTGTTTTTTTACATATTATTATTCTTTTGAGACACCTTGTTTATTTCAACATTTACATTGTGGAAATTCAATATTGTTTTCATTCAGGATATTAAGATGAATTGCGTCAAGTAAAGACTGAAATAATCGAATATTCATACATTTATACGCATCTTTTTAATTTAAAAAAAATAATATAGAAAGTAAGATTCATGGGTGTATCTATATATGTCAATTTTTCCGTGTTTCGATTAGGACATATACAAATTGATAATATTAAATCAGTATCTTATGCTCATCACTAACCTTTATGTCGATTAGCTAATGCAAGGTCAGTGTTAAAGATCATAATACCTCAGGCTAAAGTGAAAATTTTAAGTGAATCGTCACACAAGAAATTACGTTTTCATGACACTCCCATGTTTAATTTGGACGAGATCAAGAGTGGAGATGAGAATATGAACTTGGCCTACTTGATGCAGAGGCAAATCTTTCACTTTCTTTTCTGCTGTTTTGAATTCATATCGGAAATGAAGTGATATGCTATAAACTACATCCGACATCAATTTCCGTGTTTTATGAATATTCAGATTTCCATTCAGAAATTTTAATTTCTTTGAAAATAATTAAGCCTCGTGTGGTTTAGATGAAACTTGTTTTCCGAATAGAGATTTGAACTGGCCACCATTGAAATGATGCTTGTTACATTTTTTATTTAATCATCAATCCAATTTATAAATATGAGATTACTTCAACTAATTTTGGAGGAACTCTGTTCCTCTCAATTAAACTTATCTTCTCTGACAAATTGAAAATGAAACATATATGATAGATTGCCAATAAATATTAAATTTCCATAGGGAAAATAGTGAATGCAAATTATCCTAAAGTACATGACATATCTGCCCAAAGTATAAAGTTCAATACTCATCAGAAATGTTTTGGAATTTGTTCGTAATTTCCAATATCATGAGGCTATTCATTAACATGGACTCTAAACTCATGTAGAATGGATTATTGTCTATAAGGCAAGAAAATTATTATTCATTAAATATTCTTATACACATGAGAGAAAGATCTTCCCGGGGATTTTCTGTAAATATGACTTTTGATATGAATAATTGAAATTTATATTAGATATTGTTCTTTCAATGATATCGTAGGTACATTTCTTTTAGTAATGGTATGATAGAAATAAATGTAAAGATAAATTTCCATGTGATAAATCATTCAAATTCTTAAGGAATCTATAATTTATATGAATGCTGATAAACATGAGTATAGCAGTATTAATGAAAATTAAATTTAATTTAATTTAAAATCAATTCCCATTTTGTAGAAATTAAATAAATATGGGCCATCAAAATAAGTGCAACGGCAACAAAGCAAAGTTCTCCTGCTTCGAATTTGCTCCTGCAAGAATACATGACCCCTATGATGAAAAATACTCTATTCATTAGTTGTCACTGAGAACTCATGGAACATTTATTTTAGATGTCAAATTCCAACATAATAGGTATTCTTTTCATGTACCTATCACTAATCAAGAGAATCAGAATTTTGCTAAAATATTTCAAGCATTCTCGATTTCATATAATATATATTATATCTTTATTTGAATATATGTATATTATATGATATATTCGCTTTCTTCTAATTACTTGTTATTATTATTCTGCGATAAAAAACAGTAATACTTGATCAGAGGTCTCTCATATTCAGTGATATTCATCTCTATTCATAGTACCTATTCATACATGTCATGGTATTTGCAAACGATTTATCACGACGCGACGTTGGAAAATTTTAATAACTGCTTGCTGAGATAAAGCACTACTAGTTTTTGATACATGATAAGTTATAGCAAACTTATCATATTATTACTTTCTTGGCTTATATACACTGACTCTTCAGTGCGAATATTTTCAGTAGTCGTTTTGATTGAAAAGCAACAATCTATCGTGAAAACTCTGCGAAGCTATCCAGAAAAATCATTGCATGTGAGAAAGTTGAAATATAATGTTTAAATTTTCAGAGTATTCTGATACGGAGAAACCAATGTGAGTTTGATTTTCAAAATGACAAATGTTTTGATATTGCTTCAACGTTCCTTCTATGATTAACCCTGTCAAAATAGTTGCAAAACTTGAGAGAATTTTTCTTTTTATTCCTAAAAGTTATATTAGGTTTTTTTTTTGTAACAAACTAAAAAATGTCAGCAATTAAAGTACCACTTCCATCCCGGTGGAGAGTTATTAAAAGATCGAGATATCATATTTGACACTATATCACAAGACTGGTAGTTCGATAACTTCAAGAAATGAAAATTGTGGTCACTATCGATTATATCAAATGCTATCTTGAACAGTTTTCACAAATACTCTATCTCTTCATTAAATGAATTATTTCTGATGTATTCAAAAAATTTATATAACTTCTTCTCGTTGTTAAAATTCCGGAATCATAAGAAAAACTGAAAAGTACCACAAAAGCTTCAATGATTATTTACTCTGCTGACGGCTACCTAGTTGATTCCTCGTTTGATTCATTGTTGTTGCCATCAGATTGTGTCGCCAATGTATGTCAAAAAAAAAACCGATGGCAATGGATAGTTAGATCACGTTGCATTCTTCGGAATCGTTTCAATGCGTACTTATCTCTAGGAAATCCGTCTGGGTCAATCCAACTATTGACCGACTGACTGATCGACCGTTATACAGTGAGAAACATAAATATATCGAAGAATAATGCATTGCTTCGAATGACTTTTACGATACAAATAATCTTAATGAGATGATTCCAATTATATAAAGAATATACTTGGAAATATGTGTTGTTGAAGAACACAGTGGCGTACTCAAGAGGGGAATAAGGGTGATATATCTCCCCCAGAAAGAATATCCATTATGTACAACGCTCAATGATTTAATTGTGTAAAAATTATATCAAAGTTATATCAACGGGCTCCATCTGATCTGTTTGTTATCGGCATAATCATTATGGCTATAAATGCCAAATTGATGATAAAAATTAAACAATCAGAAAATTAATTAGTTTCTGAAGTAAAAGCTCCGAACCCTTGAATTGAAAATAAATTCCACGGAGCATCTGTCAATTCAAATTCATCGGAAACGAATAATTATTATTTTTTTCTTTATCCCTCCCCCAAGGCTTATGTCTGGGTAAGGCACTGAAAGAAGATTCGCTTTAGAAGGAATAGTAGCAGTTCATTTCATAGTTGACTAGTTTGCAGCTATTCGAGGAATCTCAACATTCACGAGCCGAGTTGTGTTATATTAAGCTGAAATATTTTCAATACTTATTGAATTTTTTTTTTTTTATTGTTCCATGAACACATACAATTCTATAGATAAGTGATCAATAGATGAAGGCATTATAAGTCTTTTAAATATAGGGTTTTTTCGAAAAAGTAAAGAATTTTATGGTACACAAAATTCGATAATGACCATCTTTTCATGGAATAAGCATACTGAATTTTAAATTGAAAAGCCAATTGTTTATCTAGTTAATGAAATAATAAACGAGAAAAGCAATGACGTGAAGTCAGGAGTATTTATCATATGAAAATAATGAAGACATACTTGGAATAGAATAAGAATATTTTGCATTCAAACTCTTTGAAAATTTGGGAGACTTGGGTTCAGTGGTTACAGAAACCTTTTGGCTGTTGCTGGTTGGTATTAGGGGGCCTGCACCTGGTTAGACTCCTTTGTCTCATCGTTGCAGAATCATGAAACAAGAACATAAAAATTTTAACAATCTATCAGCAATCATAAACAACCCTTTATCAAAATGAAGCAGTAAATATCAAGACTTTAGAATTGGGGAACGACTTTCATTTAAATTTTGAAATAGAGTGTCCGATCAAACTCCAGTTTATCCAGAGTAGTGATTCAATTAACAATAATATAGGAAAAAGATCTTTTGAATATTTCTCTTGTATGTTTAAGAATAGTCAATCGATTTAAATAAGTAATATTCCTCAAAATTCCAATTAATACAATTTTGTTTTTCTTGATAATATACGGAACGTAGGATACATTTCACATCATTGATTATAACAGTTAGTAACGTGATTCAATTCAATTATTGAAATAATCCAGTAATACCATATATGAATCATTTCCGTTTATCACAGTCAATGATGAACCTTCTCTGGTTAAGATACTCATACGCTCAATAACGAAGGTACAGGGCAATCAGTATTTAAGAAAAAGTGAAGTCCTAGTTATAACTTGGAAGATCAAGCTGTGCATATTACTTTTAACTCTACGAAGTTATTATCAACTCCTTCTTTACTGAAATCTCTTAAAAAGATTGGATTACGGGCTGAATCAGCTGCTCTGAGATGATTTGTGGCTTTTTGTATTCTTGAAACCAATTCTTCTTTATAGTTTGTGTTAAAATTGAGTACATTCACACTATGTTGAGAAGTGGATTGGGATCTGTAAATCAGTAATAATCTGTAGATCAACCACTTATCCTCAAATCTAGATGAATATATATTCAAGATGGTTTCAGAAAATTAATAAAAACAAATTTATTTTCTACTGAATAATTTATGTTTGAATTTTTTTTATTTTCAAATAGTATCAAAGCTATCGAAAAACCCTATGTTGATAGTTTAATCGATCAAAATCATAGGCCTTGTGATATAACGTATGATATTATGGTGCATGAAATAATTCAGTCGAAACTGAACCCCAGCGTTATAGACCTTGTTTTTTGTACCATGGCTGGATATGATGTGCATTACTTCCAATTATGGTGTGAATTCGGCTGCTCACCTTGCCATTTACTTTCGCTGAAACCCGTATAATTGAACGAGTAACTTTCGGATTAAAAACAATCAAACGAAAGTAAAATGAATGGACCAGCAAAGAATACTCCCATGATAATAAGTTTTTGTTTATATTTGATGCTACTATAAACGAAAGTGAATCTGGGGGAAAATGATGCTGTCCAGTACCTCAGGCTAAATCAATTCACTTTCGCCTGGCTCACCTATCATATTGATATTTACTTTCAGCGTGCAGAACCGGATCTAATGCCAATGGGTTTCATGAAATATTTGTTAAGTTATTATCGCTTCATTAAAAAATGGATGAAAATTACATACATTATTCGAAAGTATTATCATGGGGCATCTAATTTTTCCAAAAAAAAAAATATTATGAGGAAAATCATGTGTGCTAATGGCATCCGAGTCGAAGACGAGGATTTTTGCTCATGCAGGAATGCTTTTTGTTGAAAAAAAATATTTATTTGCATTGTGTGCATTTTTAATAAAATGCCCAAATGGTATTTGACAACACTATTTCGTGAGGCCATAATTACTTCTTTTGAAAAATATTGTAATCTTTCATCACAATAGCTGTCAAGTTTTGCCCCGGGTAAAGTTGAAAAAACTGCCGACAGCTGCTGTTATACAGTTTTTCTATTTTTGATTCAAAATTGAGCGTTTGTGTTTGGTGGAAATTAAGACGAGAGAAATAGTCCTCTCAGAATCACTAAACCCAAAAAAAGTATATTATGAAGCAGAATGAAATTATGAAATATATTTATATGAAATATATTTATATATTTATAATTACGCATTGAATTTGTGAATTAGGTCTGACGCAATCGATTCAACATCACCAGAACTAAGACAAATTGCGAATAATGTTGCAAATCATTCCACTATATCTAAATTATATCATATTGACAATTGACGTGTGTTGAAATTTGATAGGATCGTAAGTCAGAGTGGACAACCACAAGACGAAAAATTTAACTGAAAACAATACTGTAATGAGTTCATTACAGGACTGTTTTTAGTACTGTAATGAGCTTAATACTAAACTGAAATAGAGAAATCGTCATACATAATACCATTATTGAGTTTATTCTTTCCTTTTTTTTTAATTGAAATATCGGCAACGACTGCTTGGTCATTAGCCGTTTAGTTTACAGCTTATATACATAGTTAACAAAATGAAAATATAGGTATATATCACATGTTAAAGTTAAAATAATCGTAAAGATAAAAATATTATAAAATTATTACTTGGTTATCATCCATTGTTATTTAATAAATAAGAAAATATTGGGAATATTGGACACAATTTTATTCTATTGTTTAATTTGTAACAACGCCGACGTTTCGAAACAGTTCGTTTCTTTTTCAAGGCTAAAAAATATAAATAAATATATAAGGCATACAATATGACATAACATGATAACACATTACCTAGTTACGACAAACAATATTGTACGTTTATTAAAATCATTAAGATAATCTTCAAGGAATCGAAATTCTTTTACACCGCAGATAATCAACATCAACATCCATTAAGTTATTTCCAATACGACAATGACATAAACATATGATTACGATAAAAATATTAAATGGACTTAACACTATTGACGTGGCCAGCACTCATCTTCTAATTATATTGTTATATATCGTGCTTAGGTGTTGTACATCTTCTCTATGATTAACTGTGTTATTTACTTTTATATTAATCATTTCGCTTATATTTCTTTTATAACCAACCTCTTCCCTATCAAGAATATGTACATTATCAAAATCAAATTTATGGCCCGTAGTCATTTGATGTAAAGTTAAAGCTGTTTTATTAAAATTTATAACACTCTTACTATCATATTTATGTTGTTTAATTCTATCTCGTAAATATTGTTTAGTTTGGCCAATATAACACTTGTTACAGTCAGCGCAAGGTATCTTATATACTAATCCCGATTCTAAGCTATGAGGAGTTTTATATTTTAAATAGGTGAAAAATTTTTTTGTAGTGAGTAAATTATAGAAAGCACACTTGACATTTAATTCCCTCAACAACAAATTTACTTTATGAGAAAGGCCAGGTAAGTATGGAAACTTGAAGTACGAAGTAACAACTGCGTTAGAAGGAACATCAACCATATATCCAACATTAGAAGTGTGTTTACTTATTGTTCTATTTATCAAGTATAAGGGATAGTTATTCTGCTTCAAAATGTCTCTAACCCTATCTAAGTTCTTCGTATGAAATTTTTTGTTACTTAACTCTAATGATCTTTTTATCAAATTACCCATTATATTAATTTTTTGTTGCATGCTGTGATTGCTGAAGAAATTTATGCATCTATTAGTACTTATCGGTTTGGTGTACCAATCTGTGATAATATCAGAGTTTTTTCTAATTATTAACAAATCCAAAAAAGGTAAACTATTATTTTTCTCTACTTCAAGTGTAAACTGTATTTTATGATGGTAAGAGTTGAAAACATCCAAAATGTGTTGTACTCTATCATATGGTACCAACAATAATGTATCATCTACATAGAACTTAATGAGTGGAATGCAAAAATCAAGTGTTTCGACAACATAATAAAATATTTCATTCATAACTAAATTAGCGAAAGTAGGGCTTGTTGGTGCACCCATTGCAGTACCATAAAGTTGTTTATAAAATTCCCCTTCATACACAAAGTAACCACCTTCGAAACAAAGATCAACTAATTCTAAGAACTTTTCTCTACTGAGATTTGTATGGCAGCCAATAAAGCTCCATCTTTTCTTGATGATACTAACAACAAGTTCTTTTGGGATGCTTGTAAAAAGAGAAATAACATCCAATGAGATAAGTATATACCCTGGTGGCACTTTTATATGTGTTAAAATTGTGGTCAACGAAAAAGAATCCTTTAGATTAAAAATGGAAGTAGACAAGGTAGAATTTAAAATATTATGTAAATATTTACCAATATTGTACGTGGGAGATTTGACACAACTAACTATTGGCCTCAAATTAAGTACACTCTTATGGACTAAACGTAAACAGTATAGTTTGGGTATATTGGGTATATTGGGTATATTGGTATATTGGCCAAACTAAACAATATTTACGAGATAGAATTAAACAACATAAATATGATAGTAAGAGTGTTATAAATTTTAATAAAACAGCTTTAACTTTACATCAAATGACTACGGGCCATAAATTTGATTTTGATAATGTACAGATTCTTGATAGGGAAGAGGTTGGTTATAAAAGAAATATAAGCGAAATGATTAATATAAAAGTAAATAACACAGTTAATCATAGAGAAGATGTACAACACCTAAGCACGATATATAACAATATAATTAGAAGATGAGTGCTGGCCACGTCAATAGTGTTAAGTCCATTTAATATTTTTATCGTAATCATATGTTTATGTCATTGTCGTATTGGAAATAACTTAATGGATGTTGATGTTGATTATCTGCGGTGTAAAAGAATTTCGATTCCTTGAAGATTATCTTAATGATTTTAATAAACGTACAATATTGTTTGTCGTAACTAGGTAATGTGTTATCATGTTATGTCATATTGTATGCCTTATATATTTATTTATATTTTTTAGCCTTGAAAAAGAAACGAACTGTTTCGAAACGTCGGCGTTGTTACAAATTAAACAATAGAATAAAATTGTGTCCAATATTCCCAATATTTTCTTATTTAATATTATAAAAGTAAAATAATTGTGAAGATAAAACAATTATAAAATAAAATGATTACAAAGTAGAACGCGAGGTCAAAAAACCCGAATGAAAACAAGCAGAAAATTTATTTTATTGATTGAACGATTAAAATATTTTTCCTTGTTTTGGATTGAAAAAGTTCAGTATTTTCTATGAAATTATTTCATTCGTGTGAATTTATTGACTAGATTATTGGCTGAATAACTCGTATTACTGCCAGAAAAATTATTCGTTGTCGTTTTATCGTACTGAAAATCGTCATTCTCATGATGTTGAATTCAATGAGTGATGTTTTCGAATAATATGACGCTTCGTTAGATATGTTTGTGTTTATTTTTGTCGTGTGTATTTCAAAATCGGTCTAAACAATAATTGAACAATATTAGTACCGAAATAACTTCGATCGAATAGTTAATTTGCATGGTTAAATATAAATTGGGGTCATCCAAACGATCAAGAAATTAATATTTTCCATAACATTTTGGTAGAAATGATGAAAATAACTCAACGACGAATTAAAAACCAATATCGGAAAAACAAATAAATAAACGCAATAGAAATGGTTCAATTATTTGAATATAAAATATTAGGAGAACGTGGTTTTTGATCGACTATTTCTCTCGTCTCAATTTCCACCAATTACAAACGCAAATTTTGAATTACAAATGGTTTCTCGATAGAAAAACTGCATGACAGCACCTGTTAGCAGTTTTTTCTAGTTTACCTGTGACCATGCCATAGAGTTATAAACATTGATAGAGGGAGTACACGCAAATTTTACTAATGTCCCCAACTTGGTTAGACTACGTTGTCGAATTGTGATGTATTTTCAAATTCACAATTTTACTATATCGTTATGGATGTATATTATATTGAATGAAATATATTTATTTGAGTCATTTCCGATTAAATATGCAAATTTGAATATTTGAAATCCGATATTTTTCCTAATTATCGAATTTATAATATTATTATTTTCTGTATCTACTGCTGCAATCCAAGGTTTGGCAACTTTTGTTCTTCTAATGTCATCGGTTGTTTCACGTTGTTTGGCGTGCTTGAAGTTTGCTTTCTGAATTTCTGATATATTTAGATATTTAGTTCAATATATTTTGAATTAATATGAAACATTGATTCACTATGGGACATAAGAAGTACGTTCTTTGTGGAGAAATTCGCTTATTGAGTGAAATATCGCATCACTGATATGTTTTCATTTCCGCGCGCTTCATGTCAATTTGATAGTTCATGTTGGGGACAAAATTTGCTAACTGAAAATGACATTATGCTCCCTCTATATCTATGTTTATTACTCTGAGCCTGTGACTTATATGAATAGATTCTATGCATCTTACTTATCTTCGAAAACAAGTAACTATGGTCTCGTGAAATAGCCTTGACAAAAACCATTCGGTCAATTAATTTTTCTTGTGGAAAAATGGAAAAAAACATAGTGCAAAAGTAATATTTTTTTAACGAAAATTATTGGTGCAGGGAAAAAATCCTCGTGTTCCACTCGAATTTTTGTTTTCACCAGCACTCATGCTTCTTATCCGAAATGATCCTTAGCAACGTGATTTTTTGATTTTTTTCAGGAAAATTAGATGCCCTCATAATATTACTTACGATTACTAAGGAAATGGTCTGATGAAACTAGAAATGAATTTAATTCAAAAATAACCTGGCCAATTAATTACAAATATAATTGATTATTATTTATGCGTATCTAAGTATGGCTATAGGCACCTCGATATGTATACCTGTATCTTTTTTTAATTTTCTGCCTAACAGGTAATGTGCGTTATGTTGATATACTAACTCACAAGGTAGATTTGCTGGCGTAATAGTTCTTTCTAATACAACAAGCCCAAAAAAAAACAAGAGCAGTTTGGTCACAAACTCAAAAAAACCTAACCTAAATGTTGAAATGTGACGTGAGAGAAAATGGATATGTTTTTGTTACTCCGTGACGAGGGTCCTAGGAGAAACTTCTTCAGTTTTCATGAATTTTGTTTAATTACAATGAAGTAACTGTAAAAAGTCGATACGACCCTGGAGATGAAAGGTACGATAATTTCTTTCCTTCTGTTTTCTTCCAGTTCCAATCGTACTTCCATCCTTAAGTGAATGATCTCTCCAATCGTCGACCTAGTTACCCACATCTCAGATTCATATCGATTAAATTACGGTTGACAAGGAAAATTATTGTGTTATTAACAATAATATCTCCATTCCTAGACTACAAGAAGTCGATGATTTACTGAAAAATTGCGCGTGGTAGAACTGTTGTTTTGAGTTTTACCGCAACATTCTAGTGGGGACACAACGAGATGAAGCTCGGAGAAAAGTAATTGGATGCCCATAAATTTTACGATGAATCCATTAAAATCATAGTAACCAAGATTCATGAGGATCGTGTGAAAGTTTTCGAAACCTCATAATTAATGTAACTGATGCTGTTCCGAAGAGTTTTCCAATTGATGATTCCAAACAGTGTACCTAAAATTTGTTCAAATATGGAATATATAATATTATTTTAGAAGAATTTGATAGAATCAGTTTGATAAATTTTTTCTTGAAAACTGAGAATTGAACAATACTAGAAAATTAAAAGCTATCGATTTATAATGTTATGATCTGAAATATTTAAAAGAATTCTTAAAGAAAGCGTTTCATTCTCATATACAGATTGAATCACCGCAATGGCCTATTAGAAGTTTATGAAAAACTGATGACAATTTTATACTGAAAATTTGCATGTTGGGGTTTGAATATTTCTGCAGAAAACATTTTTTTCGAAAAAGCCTTCATCATTTTCGATTCTGAAAAAACGTAATATTATAATCTATTCGCTGTTTGGACGAAAAATGTACAGGGTGTTTATCAGAAAGTAACGCAGAATGTAGAAGATAATGAACTTGGACAACTCATATTCATCGAAACTCCAGATTTTCAAATTAGAACCTATATATTTTATTATTTCAATCGATTCTACTTATAAAATGAGTTGGGGTTACTTGAGCAAAATTTATACCGAAAATGAATACTTTAAGAGTTATCGAGGAAGAATTTTAAATGAGGAGAACCCGTAATTTCGAACTGTGTGAAGTAAATTAGTTATAATTCAAAAAATGTAAAATTTAGTAAACCAATTTCACTCCTCATCCCCAGCATTTTCTTCATAAGAATCCCATTAACTCAAAAACCATTGAGCTTTTAGCCAAGGTACGGCACATTGCTGAAATTTTCATCAAAAAAGCTATGTAATGATGCAATAATATACCGGGTGTGTCATTTGAAATGAGAAAGTAGTAGAATGTTTCCGGTATAACCGGAAGTTGTATGATCTGAAAAAATTTTAGAGAGAAAGATCATTGTCTCAAACCACAACATGCAAATTTCTATCACAAAATTATGATCAGTTTTCCATGAACATCTAATAGGCCATCGTGGTGAATCACCCTGTATAAGAAATCTTTTTTTGGTTCTCCGTTCATTTTGTCGTTCAGTCAGTTTATAGTTTATAACCATGAAAAACTATATTTATCAAACAAAAAATAATTTACCTACCAGATTATTCCTATTATTAATCTATTGACCAATCATGCTATTACTCCTTTCATTGATCGTCTAAATGCTAACCTGAATCCTTTATTATCATTGTTAATAGAACCACATCAATTATGATAATTATTATAAATACCTATATTCAATAAGAAAAAATCTGACGAAATTACTGAAAGCGAATTAAATTTCAACTCAGTCTGATCTATTGGGTAATTTAGTTTTATATTCTGCTTGAATTTTTTATGCCTTTGATGATGCTATCTTAACGAAAATATTGTATTGATTCATCTACAGAAAAAAAAAAATTTTATTAAATTTTATGGGTTTATTCGATTCATACAACTATACAAGCCTTCCAAACATTTTATGTAATTTTACTATTTCCAGGGCAGTACTTATGTTATTGAGTTTTTTTCTTAAGACTTTAAAAACTATATTTTTACACATTTAAGAGGAATGTCGTATTTGGAATGCTCAGAAAAAGTATTTTGACAGGCCAATTCTGGCAATGAATGACCAATGATGAAAAAAATAAATTTTTGATACAGTTAGTCTAATTCAAGGAACATAAACTAAGTAATACTAAGTATACATATTATTAAGCTTAGGCTCGTCATTATGAAGGTGATAGCTCCACTAGAGTGATTTTTAAGGTAACTTAAGGTAACCATGAGACATGACACTTAATTTATTTATTTACTCCTTCCTTGAATATAACTGTATTAAGTTCTCTACTTGATCTTATATTTTTGCTGATATTCATTTTCTTATATCGAGAGAAAAATCTGAGGGAATATGATGGCACTCAAATTATATTCGATGATATTCGAGAAGGCAGCTTTCGATCTGAAGAAAATTTTTTGATTACAAATGTTGGTAACGACAGAACAGGAAGGTTATCTTCATTTTTAATAAGCTATACCTATGCGTTCAATTATTTTGTTCTGTTCGATTTTTCTTTACTAAATTATACTTTTCTTTGCAGTGATGGTGAACTTATTGAAGATTCATGGCTGCATTAGTTAGCCATGCGATGCGACGATATCCTTTGTCACCACCAGATGGCGTGTTCTCTTATAATTTAAGAGTGAGTATTTCTGATGTTATTAAGGCATGAAATCGTTATTTTTCCTTGCGTCATTATGTGAATTAGAATTTAAGACGTAATTATCGATGATATGCGTTGCATTGAGTGCATTCACCATATAATGTTAATGCCGGTTAAACTCTGAATATGATGCGAGAATAATATGGTTTCAACGTTCATTTATTATTGCTTACCTATATACCAGGTGTTCCATAATCGGGTTTAGATATTTCTTGGATTATATTATATTACATCATAACTAAAGTTCCTCCAAGGAAATTATTTCTGAAAATTTTTGCATCACCACTCAGTTAATGACTGTAAAAGATATATCTCTAACTTTCATGATTAAATCATGAGTTGATAAAGAATCCCAAAGATGGACTCATTTCACGTGAACAATTATTTATATTTGAAAGTTATTTCAAAGGTAACCACTCGCGAGCTATTTTCATTTAAGTTTTGAAATTAATCAAGCTTTTGAAAGTACTGGGTTTTTCACCATAATTTGACCCCCCCTTCAACTTTGTTTCTAAACAAGGTACAAAAAAATGTTCTTTACAAGAGTTTCACGAAATCGACTAGTGTTTTTTAAAATGATTTCACAAAACGAAATATATACAGAGTGGGCAACATATTGATTGCAACTTCATTTTTTCGAATGGGACACCCTATATATTTTTCTATATTTGACTAGCTCTTTCTCCCCTGATTTCGAATATATGACATATGTTTCGTCTATCTCTCTCATTCTGAATACCTCAGAGTTTCAAATTTCAAGAATCACCTGGCATACTCAGTAATCAGTTTTCAAGTGGTAGGCTGCGATAACACAATATGCCCTTTTATACTTTATGTATGACATACATTTTTCACTTTAAATTGGAATTGGATGATTTGGATGCAACTCCATATATTCCTTGTAGCTTTCCTCTTTTCATTGTTCTTCACATAGAGTGAAAATATTTAAAATTTTTCCACTTCTGTATAATGCATATTCGATCAATAGTTTCATTCAATAAGTCATATATCGTTGCCTACGAGATAACTCGAAAAAGGACATTTTTAATTATCATAGCCTTCCACTAGTTCCACTTGAACTCTGATTAGGTACTTAGCTTGCCAGGTGGTTCTTAAAATTTGAAACTCTGTGGTACTCAGTATAAGAGAGATAGGCCAAGCTTATGTTATATATTCAAAATCAGGGGAAAAAGAGCTAGTCAAATATAGAAAAATATACAGGGTGTTCCATTTGAAAAAATGAAGTTGCAATCAATATATTGCCCATTCTGTATATATTTCGTTTTGTGGAATCATTTTAAAAAACACTAGTCGATTTCGTGAAATTTTTGTAGAAAACATTTTTTTGTACCTCTTTTAGTAAAAAAGTTAAAGTGGGGGTCAAATTATGGTGGAAAACCCGGTACACACTTGTTTGAAATGCCCACGGAAAAATTAGTAGATTTTGATATGACTTGAACTGTTGAAAAATAAAGCTGTATCATGAAATGAGGTTCATCAATCAACAGAAAATGGAAATCCAACATACAGGGTGATTCACCGCGATGGTCTATTAGACGTTCATGATAAGCATAATTTTGTACTGCAAATTTTCATATTGAAGTTTGAGACACTGACCTTTCTCCCTAAAATATTTTCACTCATCTACAACTTCCGGTTATATCGGAAATAGACTACTACTTCCTCATTTCAAATGGCACACCTTGTTTATTATTGCTCCACTAGATAGCTTTTTTGACTCACATTTTTTCAATATCCCTGCAGAAATATTTTTTTTTCGATGAAACCTTTTCCATTTTCGATTCTGCAAATACGTAGTATTATAAAACTCTTTGCGGTTCGGAGCAAAAATGTACAGGGTGTTTATCAGAAGATGATGAACTTGGACAATTCAAATTCATCAAAACTCAAGATTTTCAAATAACAACCTATATGCTTCATTATTTCAGTCAATTCAACGTATCAAAAGTTGCGGTTTACTTAGCATTTACCTAAAATGAAAATTTTAAGGGTTATCGAGGAAGATCTTCAAATGAGGAAAAACCACAATTTCTGTGTGGAGTAGTCTGTGACTTCCGCAAAACACAGAAAGAAACTGAAATTTGATGTTTCTATAACTAAATTTGATATTTCATGAATTGTAATCAATCCCAACAAACAATTAAGTTATCAGTTGCGCTTTTTCCTCATTTATAGTTCTTCCTCGATAACTCTTGAAATTATTCATTTTAGCTATAGGGTGTGCTTGAATGACTCCCCTCTTTCCATACGTAGAATTAACTGAAATAATAAAAAATATAGGTTCTTATTTGAAAATCTTGGGTTTGATGAATTTGAGTTCTCTTATAATAGTACGTATTAGGACAATCGAGCCGGTTCTGGATACCAGAGAGGTAACGGCCAAGGTCCCTAGGAGGTTGTCAATTTTATTATTTTTTTATTAAGGACAATCGAAAATGAAAAAGGGTTTTTGCGAAAAAACTTTTTCTGCAAAGATAATCAAAAAAATGTGAGTCCTCGTCGCCCCATTTTATCATAAGAATCCTATCAATTCATGAACCGTTGAGTTTATATTCAAGGTATAGCACATTGCTTAAATTGTGAACAAAAAATCTATCCAATGATGCAATAATATAATGGGTGTCCTTTTTGAAATAAAGAAGAAGTAGTATGTTTTCAGTATAACAGGAAGTTGTAGAGTCTGAAAAAATATTTAAGGAGGAAAGATCATTGCCTCAAACCCCAATATGCAAATTTTCAGCACAAAATTATGATAAGTTTTCCATGAACATTTGCGGTGAATCACCCTGTATATAATAGAGCACAGTCATGTGCTTTTTCAATAAAACTAGCCAAAAAGAAAAAAGATATTCATCCTGACGTTCCAGAGAAATCCGCCTTAAGAAAAAGAAAAGGAATTACAGCAGTTCCACGTGAAGCTTTTTGAGTTCATTGACAGTAATACAATGGCAATAATCTGAAGGTTGATACAAAATATTTTAATGTGTTCTGATTCTCTATTCGGACAAATTCCTGTTCTTCAGCAGTATTTTCGAAAAAGACCTGAAGAAGTACCGAAAAAACTTTATTCGATGTGACTAAAAAAAATCAAACAGATTGGACGTGTAATATCTTTAGATTCAGAAAATTTACACACAGTAGCAGGAACAGTAATTGAAATTTAATGTGACATTGAAATTTTAATCCCCCATCAAATGATGCAGGTAGCCAATGGGATCCTCCTACTGAAGGATTGAAATTTTAATGATGCATTAAATTTGAATGAACATTCCTGCAATTGGGTGATAGAGGACAAAGAGACCAGACAACATAATATATTAGGTAGACGTCTCAAGACGACGAGCAATCCTGAACAAGACTTTAACGTTGGCACTGGTGAAGCACATTTTAGGGTAACAAAACAGAAAATTGAAAGACACATTTAACTGTATAGGTTAGAATGATGATGAAAAAGTATGGTGTTGCGAAAGTAAATAGTGCGTGGCTAGTAATGGACTCAGAAGTGGAACAAGTTACTATGAAAGAGTATCATTGGAAAACTAAATGAAGAAAAGCGAAATCATTTCCAAAACAGTGAATTACAACCTAGGAAAACTAGGACTACTCCTCTGCATCCCCAGACAGATGAAATGGTGAAACAAATTAATAAAACTTCAAAGAACCACTTGTAGTATTTTTTAATTCAGAACGATATTATTGAGACACTTACACTTTACTCAATAAGTTTTCTTGGGAAAGCCATGTGAGATCAATAGCTAAAAGTGCATCCCAAAAATTTGGTTATCTGTTTCGTGTCAGGAGCCATTTCACTCTAGGTCAGCTGCTTATAATCTATTTGGCACATAATCGATCTGTTCTGGACAACTGTTCCCTTGTTTGGAATACTGCACCTAAACATATCCTGAAACTATTGGATTCTGTCCAAAAAAGATAAATTCGTCTCGTCAGTGATGACTCTCTTACAAAATCGCTCACTTCTCTGGAACACCGTAGAAAAGTGGGGAATCTGGCTCTGTTCTATAGATATTATAAAGGACGATGCTCTTTTGAAATATCAGCAATCGATCATCCTCTGGCAATCTTTTCGTGATTGTTCAGTAGTGTTCAGTCTTCAAACTCCTTCATGGTCATTTTGGAGACCTGCAGAATATCTCTCTTCAAGGAGTCGTTCATCCAACGAATAGAGAGGATTTAGAACAAATTGCCTAGAGAAGTGATCACCGAGGTAAATAACTTCTAGAAATTTGAGAAGAACATCAATTCTTATTTTCTGTCCTTGGTTCTCTCGCTGTTCTCTGAACTTTACAGCATATTACCTTTTTTTATGTAGTGGTTCCTACATAAAGTGGTGATGGGTCTGTTATGCTTGAGACCACAAGAAGTATTTGGTACTAGATTGGAACGGGACTCCGGAGATTCTGTGTATACTACATCTGTGTATACAGATCCTATCAGATTAAAATTTTGTGTATACATATATGTATAGAATAACCAAGTTTTGTGCAAAATTTTGTTCGGCTAGCGTCATCAGAATTACAGAAATTTGAAGCATAATATCATGAAAAAGACCTGATATTTCAGTGACAACAGATCGAGTAAAAATTTTGCGTGTATATATAGAATTACATTTTCAAACTTTATGCGAAATGTTGTATGAATATGGTCGTCATATATATTTGAATATAGTTATGTGGTCTCCATAGGCACATTAACGAACGAGCTCCCAAAAACTCCGGACTTCTAGTCAATACTTTCTTTATTCTCTTTTGAAACTTCATTATTACCTTCTGAGCGCTTGTTATTTCAATCGCCAATTGCGGAAGAATAACAAAATGCCAACATTTGTAGTTGAGGCACTCAGAACAATGACTAAGACGTAGATTTCGACGATTTCCATAAAACTGTCGATATCTCGAAAACTAAGACACTTTCATTAAAATCAAATTCGGATATTCTGGTCGGGCATGACCTTAGCTATCAGCGTGCGCCTGATTGACGTCAGTTTTCGGGACATCCTGTACTCCGTACGGCCATCCAAATTGTTTAGATGCACTCTTTATTCACTTAATTCACGATAAATCAGAATATAAGGTCTAATCATTTGCATTTCAGAACGATAACACTCCCTGGTCACCAACACCAGAAGACGGAGAAAGTGCTCTATCCCGATCGATGCGTTATGCAGACCCATGGCTTTATGGCAGCGTTCGAGGAGCTCCACCTGGACCCCTTGTTCTCACGCCCGCCTTCGTCATATGTTCCTGTTCTGATTATCTCAACGGCACGAAGAGAAATGGGACGAAGAAGGGGCCTACGATATGCAAAAAGTGTAAAGGTGAGAAAACGAAATATTTCAAGTTCTGAATCGGACTTTTTATATTTTTCCTACATTCATGCAAAAAGCAAAACTTTATTGAACTATATTCAGTGGAAAAAGAAGTTCTTTATTGCACTAGTGCAATAAAGGTTTTATTGCACTCATCTGTCATTCTACTTCAACGTACTGTCATCATGACAAACAAATATTTCAGCCTGAAGGAAATAACGATGTACAGTTACCAAGTACTAGTACGTTTACAGCAGTAACAAATCAAGAAGTAGATTTAAAAAATACTTCACTACGAAATATTCATATTGAAAATTGCACCAATTTTTCATTCACTTTCAACATTGAGGGTAAAAATAAAGTTTGAGTTAAATTGTTCGTAACGTATTAGTTCCTGTTTCAATACAAATCGATATTAATGATAAAGTATTCAAATTGCGCTTTTCATGTTCCTACACCTAGTGCTGCACCTCAATAAATCATTTTTTGCTTTTTGCATGAACGTAGAAAAAATGTTGTATGCAACAAGTGCAATAAACATTCACTTTTTGCACTTGTTGCATAAATAACTATTAAACTTAAGCTCAGACTTGGCCACACTTTTGGTCTCAGAAACTTTACATATTTGCATTTATAGTCCTATCTAGTGATCATGCATCAGTCATTAAAACTGTGGAAATGAGCTTGTGTTCTTTAAACTGAGTAAATTGATTCAATGTAATTACGACCCTTTTAATTATCCATCATTGGGAAAATCAAAAGAGTACTGAGTCACTTGAGCGTTCGGAGACCACAGAATTGCATATGAGATGTTTTTCATTATGAAGACATTGGAATCGGTTTTTTCATATAAGATGAATTCTCCTCCTGCAACTGCACTTGAAGACTGGAGTGATCATTTCAGATATGTTATTATCCCCGACTTTTGCTTATCTACGAAGAAGAGAAAACTCTCCTAGATGTCGGCTTTCTTACTCTCCGCTAAGGGGACAATTCCCTCTAGTACCTGCCGCCTCTATTGGCCTGTCCATAGCCTCCTAGAAAATTTCTTACTGCCCTTGCTGCACCTGAAAGAACAGCTGTATACATTTATTATTATAATATTACATATATTATGTATATATTATTGTATATTACATATACAGTGTGGTCCGATGAAAATTTAACACCTCGATTTTCTTGCTTTAAAATGAAAATGTGAAAAATCGCTCGGACCCGTCAATTTCTGATTCGAGGGGAAACCACTTTCTCGCTCTTCGCATCCCCGTAACTGCAACCCCCTAACGGCAGTGAGTACAACCCCTTGATTTTGAATAGGGATGGGAAGTGTTGCGATACCTCACTTTGAAGATCTTATCGAGTTCTTTCTGATTCTAAAATTTTGCTTCAAAATTTCCATGGATAACGAAATGACAGGTTGAATAGTGGAGGGGTATTTACTACTAAATACATTTGAAATGTGTCGGATACGAATGATATTCTAGAGATAAAAGTCCACATGACCTAGTTCGCTTTTATCTCATTATAGATGTATACTTTGAAACGAAATTTTGGGGTCAGATACTACAAGAATGATGAAAGTGGTTAAGGTGTTTCCCCTCGAATCAGAAATTGACGAGTCAAGTGATTTTCCACACAAGTCAGAAAATCGAGGTGTTAAATTTTCGTTGGACCACCCTATATACTCACTAACTCCTAGTTCCATGATATTTCTCTTTAGATTTTACGGTACCAAACGCGTGGTTGAGATGATAGGTGGAATTATTTTTGTTAGTTATTCGCTACTGGCGCTTTATCTCAAATTTGAGGTCCATATATTTTTCTTTGTTTTTACCTCTTTTTAGCACATTTTGTTATTTGGAATTGCTACAGCAATTATTTAGTTTCGTTATCCAGGATGGTCTCCGTTCGGTACTTGTATAGCACTTTTTTGCGGTATGTATTAGTTCTTATCACTTTTTCAGTATGTATTAGTCCTAATATAGTTGCCAATTTTTGGTGGAGCATTTTTCCTACTGCATCGTGTCTCTCTTCATATTCATTTCCTTCGATCATTTGACATCCTCCCGTGATATGTTAGATTGTTTCGTTTGTTGGACATCCGTAACAACATCGAACCTTACTGATACTCGGATTCTTTATGATATGTTTGCAGTAGTTTCTCGTTGGGATCACTTGATCTTGGATGGCTAGGAGAAATTCTTCCGTTTCTGGATACATTGCACCTGATGTGAGCTAATAGTTCGAAGCTTCAATATTGATATAATCCTAGTTCAACTTCTTGGAATGTCTTCAATGCAGAGACTTATCTCCCATCTTCACAGTTTTTCTTCGACTGTCTGGTGGTGACCTCTGATGTACTTGCTTGATCTATGAAGTATGCTCGCAGGTTTTCTATCTGATCATGAGCAAGTTCCATGATGTTCATTAGACCCTTGTCTCCTTTATTCCTCGGCAGTGTTGTCCTTTCAATGCTGCTCGTTTGCTTTTGCCATCAACTTTCTCAATTTGCTTTGCAAAACAAAACTTCTTTTCGGGTGCCGTCTTAAAAGGGCTGTAACTAAGCAGGGAGGGGGCTCAAAAAAAAGTATATTACACTATTTTTTGACGAGGAATCGCCCCTACATATTTTCGCAACTATTCATATACATCCCCTATAAGGAAATTCCTCATAATATATCAACGTGTTTCAGGAACAAGGGTGACATTGGCGCAAGGAAATGGAGATACCAAGTTTGGTACCGTTCGTTGCTACTCCACAACAACTTCGAGCAATTTGAAATCCGCCAACACGAACAGTCAGATCAGGGCAGGAACAGTCCGTGTAACATCATCCTCAAGACCATCCATTTTGCCTGCCAACGCCGATCCTTATGACCTAATGAGAAGATCCAGACTGAATTCCACCACCGAAATATCTTTACCTGTTAGAGGACGTAGTGTCTCACCGACCAAAAGGAATAGTGGATTGACAGCTTCAGGTAATTTAGTTTGACTCTGTACTTTATTTTACTCTTGATAGTGACAGATTTGTTTCAAGCTCCATTTATTCAATGTTCATATACAGGGTGTCCCGGGAAGAATGCGACAATGAATGAAGATCATCATGGAGGACTTGTATCAAAAGGTTTCAATCGCCTGAGTGCCTTCGTTCGGGATATACAGGGTGATGTTCATATCATGAGTGAAATTTCACAGTTCAATAACTTTTTAACTAATCGATCGAATCATTTCAAATTTTGAAGTTTCATCACCCTTCACTATCGCCTTCCTTCAATATTTCTGAATTTGAGTAAATTAGATCCGGACTAGGAAAATTTCAGATTTTTCCTATCTACGTGAATATTGGATCACCCTGTACGTGAACATTATGATTTTTTCCGTTTTCGCATTCACAAAGAATTAATTCATAATAAATATTCTAAATCTCTACTTGGCACGGTCATACAGGGTGAACAATAAATATTTCCTTTGAAGTGATTTTTTTTAGTTCAATAACTCTTCAAATAATCCACCGAATAACTTCAAATTTTGAAGTTTTGTCACCGTTTACTATTGCCTTCCTTCAAAATTTCTGAAATCGAATTAATCAGATTCGGACTAGGGAAATTTTAGAAACTTTTTTATTTTCATGAATATTGTATCACCCTGTACGTTGATATCATGATTTTTTTTTCTTTTTCATAGCCACAAATAATTAATTCATAATAAAAATTTTAAATCTCTGCTCGGTATCGTCATGCATTTCCTTATGAAGGAAATTTCATAGTTCAAGATAACTTGAATTTATCGGTAGAATTATTTCGAGATTTGCAGTTTTACACCCTTTACGAATGCCCTCTCTGAATTTTTCTCAAATTATTCAAGGAAGCTTTCAATCCTTAAACTGGATAAAGAATAGAACATATACAGCTAATAAATTGAAAATGATGAATCAAAAACAAAATAAATGAAATATTTTCAGTTCAGCAGGAATCGTTCAAAATTGTATCCCTCCATTTCAATACATTATTGAGTACGTTGATATAGTTGTTCCACATAGTTCGGTTGAGATTTAATAATATCGCAAATATCAGTAATTCTTTATAGCAGACTGTAAGTCTGTACCGCATAATAAATAATCCAAGGGTGTCAGATGAAGGAATCGAGGAGGCAAAGCCACATTTCCACTTTGCCAATCCATCTGTTTTCAAAAGTCTCAGTCAAATATTCGCGCACTTTGCCTGGTTAGTGCGCATTAGCTCCATCATGTTGCAGCCACAATGTTTCCAATGGAATGTTTTCTAACAAACAACATTATGTTTCTAAAAATTTTCATAAATTTCTCCTATCCATCTATTTTAAAAAATATTAGGGCAAATAAAATTGTTGTGGTAGATACCGCACCAAACATTGAGCGAGAATCTAACTTGGAAATTTTTATGAATCACTGATTTTTTATCTCAAGGCGATGTAGAATTCTCTTCTGTTTTTGCCTTGCAAGCAGCTGTTCACAAGCAGACAAACGCCGTTCAACATCTCTCGGCTTCAACTCGTACGGCACCCAATTTGCTTGTTTCTGAATCATTCCCATGACTTTCAGGCGTTCGAAATTGCTTGTTGGGTCACTCCCAATTGATCATGCTAATTCTTATTGCGTTTGACACGAGTCTCGATCAAGTAATGCCTCCAATTCTGCATCTTCGAAGAGTTTCTCTCTTCCACCGCCATGCTGGTCTTCGACGTCAAAAATTACCGTTTTTGAAGCGTTGAAATCACTCTCGGCACGTTCTTTCACAATAGTGGCCTCACCATATGTATGCTATTTGAAAGCATTCGATGAGCTTCAGCCGCAGATTTCTTCATATTGAAGAAGAAAATTAAAACCTCCCGCAAATGACGAGAATTTGGTTCGTAAGCTGACATGCAATCGATAATAACTTTATAGTGCAGACACAAATCGACTAATATTTCGATGGCGTTATGTTTACAAATAACTAAGCTTATTGTATGACATCTACGAACTATTTATTTTTACTACCACTACAGTCGATAAACCACAGTGGCCACAAGCGTGGTCTCGATTTTGATAAGCTGAGCTTAAATATGGCGGCCCTTCATTTACATTCTCCATTTACCTGATTTTTGGAATTTATTCAAAATGTAAGGCTCATTTCATTTAGTCACTGTAGTATTTTTCAGTTAAATAAGTTTGTTCTATATACAATCAAATACTATGAAGCCGAAGCCCAATAATTTCGATTTTGACGTGTGTCAGTTCAGTTTAGTCAATAGTATCCGTTTTAACGACGTTTCCATTCGCCACTTTTAGGCTCAATTCGAACGAATAGTCGCCAGTATGTTTAATTAAGTCACTATAACTAACACTTACCGCTACAGCCATCTATTGCAAAACGTCGACAGCAAAGTTGTACACCTAATATTTGTTTATTAAATTTTTGAATCTGTGTGCTGTCTGAGATGCGTTATTTCGAATTTTAATTTCAATTTTGCGACAGGGTTTGGGTTATATTATTGTTTTAATGCTCATGGAAAAAGTATTTTGTTTTGCTTTGTAAGTTAGGTTGAGGAGGGTTAGATGATGAAAAAAATAGACGCTTGGTTAAGGTTTATTGTACGATACTCAATGATATTCTCTACCTAATTCATGCGAGCTTAATCTCGCTCCCGAAAGTGTAGAGATTTTAAAGCATTTAATTTTAATTTGAGGTCATCTATCTCCACTAAACCGTTGTCTCTCACGTCACCAGTCACCCTCTATAATATTTATGGACCTTAACCTCATTTCATTCGAATATGTAATCAGGAAAATATTTAGTACTAGTAGTAGTGAAATATTGCATAATTCTTTTATATATTCTTGTGGAATTTTCTATGGCTCCAGTGCGTACGTAATCGACATAAAATTGAAAAAAATTGCACGAGACTTCCAAATTTGAATTTGTCATTTTTTATAAGGTCTACCGCACGGACAGAATTAATTTGACGCAAAAAACTTGGATATTACGAATTTACTGACGAAATGATACAGCGATCGAATCAAAGACAAAGACGAGCGCACAAGAACATTTCGTCCGTATCTGTATACAGTTCTCACTGCCTCAATCTAATTCTAGAGGTCGAGAGTCGGGGTGAACTATTTCGAAACAGCTTACTAGGCGTTTTCACGCAATGACCTTTGACCGCATCCATGCCGTGGCTTTACTTCCTCAAGAAGACCCTAGAGAGGTTGATGTCCTCGGAACACAACTGGAAAATTATTTTACTATGAATTATTGAATTATGGGTGGACTTGCTATCATTCACACAGGAATTTCGAAAATTATTTGAGGAAAATTATTTGAGGAAATAATTTTAATTACTGGGTACGAAATTACGGTAAATTAATGATTAACATATATTTTGTAATTGAAATACTTTACTGTATCTCTTTGTAATGGAAACGCCTGAAATTCGTCAACATTAATAATTATTTTTTAATCATAAAACTCGGACATTTTTCTCTGAAACATAACCAATGAAGATAAAAACTTTTCCATCACAATTTGTTTTCTTTGAATTCTATAGAAACTGCAAAATAGGGTTCTCCAATCAGAGGTTCCATTTTAAATAGCTCGTTATCTGCGCAGCTGTCACTTCTGAAGTTCTCATCTTTTGACATTTGACAATTACAAACTACGCCTTCACTGAAAATGGAAGATCCACGCTCCAACAATGAATTGAAATTGTTGAAATTCACTACAAAAATGGTGAAATTTATAGTTCTTTTTGACCAACTCTAGTGGAACTGGTGAAAAAATTTGAGCTATTGGAACAAGTTAAGGCTCATTTTCATGGTGGCACTACTATTCCGATAATGCTAGCATGATAGTTACTGTTGCAGGCACTATCACCATATAAACTAATTGATATACTATCACCATATAAACTAATTGATAGTTACTATCGTGACAGTTACTATCAGGGCCGTCGTTGGGGGTAGACAGGGTAGGCGGTCGCCTAGGGCGGCAAAATTCGAGGGCGCTTGATCAGCAAAAATTACATGTGTAGAAATTCAATTGACCGAATGAGATTTAATCTAGTCAACAACAACTGGAAGGAATACCGACAAATTGCCTACCTCATGTGGGACGAAGGGTCAGAGATCACACCTGTTCCTTGCGCCTCGAGTTTATAATGGTATCCCTCAAGTTTTGAAGATTCCTAGTATAATTACTGCATTTAAGAAGAAAATAAAAAGTTGGATCCTGAGTCAGTCAAGACACTTCATAGCCAGTATAATCGACATAAGAACACCTATAACACACCGAATCAGTAGTCCTGGAGTCGTCAGTCTACTCGTGTAGCACCTTTAATCTGCCGTCTGTTGAGAATTCGTGGAAATTACGTCAAGACTTTTAAACTTGTACTTTTTTTTTTTTTGATTCTCACACAAGGTTTAATCCTCCGGGAGCTCACCTTCGAGAAAATTTGATTTCTGTTTGTTTCATGTCACGATTTTTTTTTTTTCTTTCAATATTTTCTTACATTGTAAAATGACTGTATTTTGTTTTGAATGTAGACTAATCATGAAATAAACATTATTATTATTATTTAAATAACATCAAAAACTACTAAAGGCGCCGCATTATGCATTATTCTCATAAATATCCAGATGTGGCGTGATCCCCTCATAGTGCTGTTTACGAGTTATTTACGCTAAAAAAACACAAGCACTTATCAGGCTTGTCAGCGTTCGCTTCACGTTGCCGAATTTTATTGCCACTTGGGGTTCTGGATTATTTTCTTTTCAATTCTCTAATCAGAATGTTGATTTCTCAGAATGAAATGCAAAATATAAGAAAACAATTCCATTACATCACTTCTCACTGATCCATCTTAAGAAATATAAGATGTTTCGTTATTTCATACCACATTCCATTATTTTATAATATTCTTCATTTTTATTATCAAATTAACTAGTGTTAGGCGTGGGCGCATTTGAATTCAATAATGGTTCATCCGCATCATCATTGTTTTACTTGATCATCTTAAACAAAAAAAAAACAAATTTTCAAGCTTTTTCTAAAATCGAAATCACTGGAAGAACGAATTAAATAATTTTTTTTTGATTTAAACAAATTTCTCAAATGATTTTTTTTCATGAAATTTACTAATCTTGAAAATCTTTGCATCGTGAATATCTGTGACATCTATATTCGAATTAAAAATAATAATAATTAATTTGCAAAATGGGTCATTGCCTAGGGCGGCAGTTTGGCTAGCAACGGCCTTGGTTACTATCACCGTGAAAATTAATGGTGTGAGGAATCGAAACCGTGTACGTCGCTCAATAACAACTGAGAATGTTGTATCTGGTAGTATTGTTGAAAATGCAGGCTTGTCAATCCCTCGTCAACCTCGGGAATTGATTGATAATTTTGTATGGTCGAAATTTGAAGATATTGATGTGGATGGCACACAAGCAACGAAACAATCGCAATTCTACAAGGAAAGTTTCCTAGCCATGTTATTTCTCGAAGAGGTGATCTCAATTTGCCACCGAGATCTTGTGATTTAACACCTTTAGACCTTGTCTTTGATGCCACGTAAAAGATAAGGTCTATGCTAAAGTTGCACAATCAACTAAAAACCTTAGAATTGAATTCGTGAAGTTATCGAGGACGTACAGCTACAAATATGCGAATTGGTCATGAAATTTTAATGGTAAAAATTATACATGGTAGTTCCTAATTGGATGTCAATCTTTATGGGAGTGATTGTTGGGCCCATTTCAAGAAAAAAACTTTATATGAACATATGTCCTAAACGTCTTACCTTTCGAAATACAGGGTGGTAAAATTTTCGAAAATGAATAATTTATTATTAATATCTACAATATCACTTCAGATATTTTAATGAAATTTGTCTTTGTCCTACATGTACTATGAATCAAGAGGCATTTTTAATGTATAACTATTTTTTAATTTCCACCAGTGGCGTTCGTACGTAATTTGACCTGTCTATTTTGGCAGACATTGATGGTACGCCACAGATTTTTCCTGAAATAAAAATTATTATAGGAATTCCCAATCATTTCTCACAAAAGTTGATTATCTGACTCTTTTCAATATGATGCACAGTTTTCGTTTGAAAAAATAAAAACCGTTTCTCAGCATGATCATAACAATATCGTCACATACATATGACAATATCACCATGCAGAGACATACGTAGACTTTATTTTTTCTTTATTTTGATAACTTTACCACCCTGGATCTCAGTTTTTTCTAAAAATCACCCCATAAATATTGACATTCAATTAGGAAACACCTTGTATGGTGCTGCAACCCTGCAACCATAGGTGTGGCGGCCATTTGGTTGATATCGTTTTACATCGTTAGGGCATCCTTAAAAATAACGATATAATGAAGTGAATTTCAGAGGATATAGGTATGAGGTTTCAGTATGACATGAAAAAACGATTATATTTTGAGAGAAATCAATGAATTTTATTTCCATGAAAAAAACCATTCATTGATTTCTCTAAAAATATTCTTGTTTTTTTTTTAATCATAATGAAACCTCATATATCCTCTGAAATTCACATCATCGATGAAGTGTAAAAAAAATTATATTGACTTCTAGATGAAGTTGTGCCAACAATCAATCGAATTCGAGAGAAACAGAACCTAATTATGTGAAAAATAATATCGATTGATATTATTTGAAATCACGATGAAAGATTTACATTTTCGGCATTTTCGCTTAAACTGAACGCCCACAGTCCAAATTATTCTTTGATATAGAACTTTATATTCAATTTCCATCAAATATATTCTTTTATTATCATTTGAAAACATCATGAGGCGCCTAGAAAAAAAGGCCAAAGAAACTTGTAGCATTGAAATTTTTATCAGGGTAATTTCAAATTAGCCTTGCGAGTATTTTAATTGCCTATGCCTATTTTGAGAGAAATACGAGAATCCTGTACCATTCGACACCGCACCGAGTATTTTATGTTATATCTTCGAATTAGGTTTCATTATCGGAAAACATATCGCTTTTAAATACCTGCTAATTAGCGTTGGCTTTCCGATGAGGAAATCATTCTGCCATTGTCGGTATCCATTTCTTTGTTAGTTCGCCATTATCACATTTCTTCGGTGATAATCACCTCTTCGTAAGTCTGTTGTAAGAAGCCAATTATGAAATAATTAAAATGGAGATAAACTATTCTACGCTCGACTACCTACAATTTTAATCCATAGTCACGCGAAAAGTGAAGCAGCAATGCTTTTCCGCTGACCAATAATTGCTCGTTAATTTTTAGGGAGGCGTTCAATCCTGGAATGCAACATCAACCCTTACGAACTGATGTCCACGGAAGCAGAACAGCCGGCACAGGACAGCAGTATAACTTTTGTCAATGGTCAGAGAATAAGAATAAGGCCACCGGCTCCAGAACCGGATTACGAGGACGTGGAAGAAAACCCGTCTCCAGAAAAGTATCCAGCCGATTATACAACAAATGATCCGGTCGACAATGCCTCTAAACTGTCCAGACCTAAACCCAATCGAATTGCACCTGATCCACCACCAGTCTCTCCTCTAGGAAAAGAGTTTGATAGAGGCAGCCCCTTCAAGTCGATTCTGAAGAAGTCGTCACGTTCTAGTGAATCAAAAATGCTTACATATTCTGGACGAACGAAGGCAGGTTCACATTTTTATCTCCCCTTGCCCAATTCGACAAGGAAAAAGGTGCAGTTTCTTGTTGAGCATTCAGATTATGGTGAAAATTCGAATGAAGTTGTCGACGATAAACCTTCAAGCCTTGAAGTTCAAGAATCTCAAGAAACTAAAGAGATAGAACGTTTCGAGGAAGAGAACGAAGAGTTTTCGAATTCGGATGGTGAGTTTGAATCTTGATATTCGTACTTGTTTAAATTATTTTAAGTTTCATTTTGAATGGCTCATATTTTGTACTGATTTCCATCTACAAGATTTTCATCGAAATAGCCGAAAAAGTTCAATGTTTCAGGAATAAAGATTATTCTAACAAATTACCAAAAATTTGACATAGGGTGGAAATATTGAAAAAACTTCCCCTCAATAGAAATATAATAATATACAATCATTATAATGAAATACTATGATGGAATTTGCTCTTTGATTTCGAAAGATTTCTTTCTAAAATAAATATATTTGCGAACCCATCGATTAAATGGAATAAAGCATGGATAAACAAATCAAAGAAAGAAGTATTAAATACTATAATCGAACATGAAAGTCGTTTTCAATTTTCAATGTTTTTTATGTTAAAATTTCTATTCAATATTTTCGAGTACATACATAAAAGGGTAGCTTCTATTCTGCTTTTTATGTAATCTATTTATTCAGTAACATTATTGAAGTAACGTTTGCCCCAAATGTTTGGACAAAATTTTCAACTATATGAAAAAATTTTGAAAATTCTTGTTGTCGAGTCGACTTAGAAAAGAACAGTCAATCAATAATTTTTAAATTTAAATTACAGTTTACGAAGTCTATCGTGTCGTAATGACTTATACCTAAATTGAAGCTTAGAAAAAGTCTTTATAATTCATTTGGGCAGATGACTTGAGCTCAAATTTTTTGACTTTTTGCGAATCTATTTATTTTGCGGTGTAGGATATATAGTACAATAGCAGAATGTGAGAAAGGTTTACCATACCTAAATATTTCGAAGAGTTGAAAATCTTGACTGTCATCTGGACTTGGAGCAAATCAATTAATCTAATGCCAAAAAAAATTGGCTTTAGAAAAGTCTCACGGCGTTAGAGTTTCAGTTTCAGTTTACTTTGAGATTTTTTAAGGCAATGACAAATTACGCACTGAAAATATCAGAGTGTCCGGACAATGTGAAATTTAAGCAAACATCCAGATTTTTCAGTTTGATGCGTGATATCAAATGAAGAGACTTTTCATGACTTGTATGGCACGAATAAGAGGTGAAGCAGTAGACACTCAAAGAAATGTTCACAACTAAGTAACAAAATTGTTAAATTTTATTCACTAGAATCATGCATAGGTAGATATGACATTTTAGGCGGACTTTTTATTATGCATGTGTCACTCAAAATTAGTTGAATTCTGACAACATACCTTTAATGCTATAACAAATTTAATTGGAAATGAAAATTTTGTTGTTTGTTAAACTTTTAATTACACCAGTTCTGAAAAATTGACTTTAGTCATGTTTCCTTCATCGTTTTGATAAGTACATTTTATCAATAACTTTTCAACGAAATTCAGAGGTGAAAGTTAAATAATAACTATTTTTCGTACACACCATCAATGAGTCAATTATATTCTTCTATAAAGGGTGAGTTTTAAACTTGTACATATATTTCAACCGAAAACTTCTGAAGTCAAATGAAACACTTTTTTCCTTTACTATTTTTTTCCAATTCGATATTTTTTCTCACTTTGTATAGACGGGCATTATGGAGTTGACCGGACTTCGACGGAATCTTATATTCGGATAAGATTCACTACAGAATAATAAACTATATTCCGAAAAACTTTTCCTTCAATTTCATTCCATTTGCGAGATATAACTAAAATTAAATTTTGTCATGAATTTTCAACAGCCTGTATCTTTTCAATATAGTCGAATCGGAAAAAATGGCAAAGACAAAAGTGTTTCCTTTGACATCAGGAATATTCGGTTGTATATTTGTACAAGTCAAAGACTCACCCTGTAAGTTGATCATCAAGGTAATTTTCATAATTGTCCAATTGAATTAGGAGCTCCACTATCATTAATTGTTTTATGTATATTAAAATTGAATGATATCTGATGTTTTTCCACAGATAACGAGCACAAAGTTTGTACTTTGCGCCGGAGTACCAGCGAAAGATTCAAGGTAGAACCTAAAAAGGTAGTTTTCCTCGACACAATGGCTATCCGAGTGAAGCCATCACGTGGAGATTCACGTGAAACCTTCAACAATTGTGATCTGCAAAAACTAGATGGTTTGGTACCTAAGCGAAAATTGAGCCCAAGACCCAAAGAGCCACCTCCTCTTCCTCCACCATTAGAACAAGATGCTGGTTCGATTGAAAACTCTCCTAGTATGGTCAAGGCGACGACACCTGAAGAAATTAAAAGTAATGAATTGCTACAACCTCTAACTCCTCCTAAGAGAGAACCAAAACGAACTATACAAAGAAAAGTTTCTGAAGAAAACACCGAAATGATACCAGAAAAAAGAGCTGAAATTATGAAGGAGCAAGAAAAAATACTTCCTGAAGAGAATTGTGAAACAGAAAAATTAGACAATCACAATTCTAATTCATCCAACAGTGAATGTTTTGAGGATTCACTCCTCAAGAAAAATTCTACCAGTCTTCAATCACCAATATCTGAAAATATTGAATTGCCTTCTGGATCTGAAAAACCTATACTCCAGCAAAAAGCCAAATCTGAGCGCATTTTGATGCAGGATAACTCAATTCTGAAATCAGATATCAAAGAAATCAGAGAAAAATTTGAAAGCCCAAAAAAAATTGAAAAAATACCTCAAGCTCCTCCTCGTAAACGAAGTAACAATAAACAACCAGCAATGAATATTCAGATCGTAACTGAAATGCCCAAAATAAAAGACGATGTCAAGCAAAATGAAAATATTCAGAAAAGAGATGATGATGATAATGTATTCTTGGAGGAAACTATTGCATTTTCATCACATAAGGAAAATTTAAATCCTTTTATTTCTGAACAAGTAACTGCAGAAATTCTTAGCAATAATAAGGGGGAATTAGAATATAACCAACAACTTAAAAAAGAAGATGAAGATAAATCTCAGGCTATTAGTAGGAAAGATGAAATTTCTGGATCAGTATCTCCAATAGCGGATTATAATAATAAAACTGTAGTTCAAATCACACCTTCTTCTTCACCGGTACACAGAATTCAGATCAGGAATGAATTTCCAGAAATTTCTAATGTACAAACCATCACAATATCAGAGAATACACAAAGAAAAACTTCCATAATGATCAATGGAGATGACTGTTACTCCACAGTCAACGTGAACGATGACGTCCCGATTTATCAGTCATCGGTAGTTGTGACAGGGCACTGCTTAACAGAACACAGTCCTATGAATAATAGAAGGAGTAGTTCTGTTTATATTACAGGAACATTCGAAGAAGAAAATTCTTCGAAAGCGAAACATTTCTGCTTAACTGAAGCAGAGAACAACTCTAAAAACGAATCCTATAATTGTACATGTAGAAATAGTTCCATTGAAAACACCAAAGAAAAAGAGGAAAATCAAGTTGTGGCGAATGTATTCGATTCCATAAACGACGTAAGGCCTGATGATAAAACTGAGAAAAAAGTTGACTGTTGTATTAGACCTTCAACACCAGATATGTTGAGAGAGATTCTCAGAGATCCTGTTGAAGCAGTTAAGCGCAACCTAGTCCCTCATATCTGTGGAAAATCAGATCTGCAAAGGAGACCACGCGACTTAAAATTGAAGAACTACTACCCGATGATATCGCTGAAAGAATCAGAAACAATATGTCTCAAAGAAAATCCGTCCAAAGATGAGAGATCCCCACTTCGACCTTGGAATTTCGACTCTCTCATGGAAGACGATAAGGATGCCTGCTCTGAGCACAGTTCCTCAACTCAATATGAGTTCGTAGACCCCGGTTCTGACTGCTACACTGACCACAGCAATAGGAGTTCCGTGACTGAAGAAGAGCTGTCAAACAGAACAAAATTTTATGAGCTTCTCGCTGATTCAGCACTACTGGAAGTTTCGGAAAATGAGGATCATCATTACGAATGCATCAACAGAAATGATAACGATCCGATTTATGAAGAAATTGAAATTCCACCTCCTCTTCCATCTAACCCTCCACCTATAAATTTATTGGATGATCTGAAGTTGGATAAAGAGTTCACTACTAGGTAAGTTGTATTCTGTTCTTCAGTTTTCAAAGGCATTCATTGAGATTAATTAATACGCATATTTTCAGGTCTATTTTCGAAGGTGCCTCGAAATACGACATACTCAGTTATTTAGTCGATGCCAAAGAGAGGGGTTTAGTTCTAGAGGATTCCTACACCTTCTCCAGTATAGCTGATGATTCGAAGGAATCTAGTCCCAAAATATGTCATATAAATAGCGCTAGCGATCTCAGTGAAGACAACTCATTAGTTATCTCAGGATCTCTCGATGAAAAAAATCAATTCTCCAAATCTTCAGAAGTTGAAAGGAATGACTCGGGAGTAGGTTCAGAAACAAGCAAGAGCTCTCTGAGTAAATACAGGTTGAAACCAATAGCTTCTTCACTATGTGAAGATTGTGAAACACGCCTTGAGAATTTAGATGAAGATGACCAAATGCTCTGCCGAAAATGTTCCAAAAAGAGGAGTGAAAGGAAGGAGATAATTATGGAAATCGTTGAAACTGAAGAGAAATATAGTAAGGACCTTCAAATTATTTTGGAGGAATTCTACCAACCAATGCTCGTTGCTGGTTTACTCACGCCTGAGCAATTGTCTACTATATTCTTGAACGCTGAGGAACTTTTAGAAAACAGCCAGTCTTTAGCTGAAAGGCTACGAGATGCTGTGGAAATAGCGGTAGAACAGGGCGATGAGGATTTATTGACTGTCAATATTGGAAAATTGTTCCTAGAAGCTGCTCCCATGCTTCATGCCTTCGAGACGTATTGCGTGAGGCAGGGTCCAGCAAGCCTACTCCTTGCAAGTCTCGAAAAAGAGAAAGAACTGTTGAGAATATTTCTACGTGTTTCTCAAATGGAAAACACATTACTGCGAAGAATGAACTTGAATTCGTTCCTTATGGTACCAGTGCAGAGAGTTACTAAGTATCCCCTTTTACTTGCCAGACTATACAAGGTCACTCCTAATCATAACGAAGTCAGGGAACAACTCAAAGAAGCACAACATAAAATAGAACTCCATTTGAATCACATGAATTCGCAAACGAAGGATGTACCGAGTAAGTTATGGAGAAGAATTGGAAGTAGTTCAGGAAGAAGGCCAAGTACCGAGATGGATTTGGTGAATATAAAATTGAGAAAAATTGCTGTTGACGTATTAGAATGGAACCATGAGGAAGCCAAGTTTGCGTTGGAGGGAAAATTGTGGTTTACACAACCAACAGACAACAATTGGAGGAAGGGCAGAACTATAAAATTATCTCCTGTAAATGCATTGCTGGTTATCAACGGAAAGGTCTGTTTATTTTTGATAATCAATATTTTGTCGGTCTCTGTTCAATTGTGAGTTGTTTCAACAATAACAACATTTTCCATTCAAATTTTTTTGTAATAAATCTTTTTTTATGTTAATTCACTACTTCATAATATTCTTTGATATCATTTTTGACTTATAAGCGCTCGTTCTCCAAACCGATCATTTTATCAGTTTGTCTCAAAGTTCGTAATTGTCTTTGAGCCGAAAACTTTTTCAAACTATAAGATTTGGTACACGGTTATGAAACCAGATCAGAGTCATAAAAAATCAATAAGAATATCAAATCAAAAGAACGAGGAAAGCACTGACCTTTACTCAGGAGCATTTGAACGCCCATTCATTTATGTGCCAATAACAACCTTGAACACCCCAGAACTGTATATAGATTTATATGATCTCTAAATTGACTCGAAGCCCTCGAAGGCTTCTGACTTTACGTCACTGCTTTGTGGATTTTTTTTAAATCCTATTGTCAGTATTTCGGAGACATTGAGTTTTGGGATGTAGCATAATGAGCCTTTTGAGTTCTATATCTCTCATAAAAATCGTTTAGAAAAAAATACATTTCTTGAAAACTCTCAATGCCCACATTTTTTACAATATTGGAATAAATCATTGAAAATTTTCAAAGAAATCGATAATTTTATGTTTAGATTTACCAATTTGATGTAATACACTGATGTTAATTCTCGTTTTCAGTTAGCAAATACCAGTAAATCAGAACGAGAAGAAAATGCCCTGATATTTCCTAAACATTCTCCGACCAGAGAAGCAGCTCTTCTTCTTGTTAGAGACAAGAATGGTCGCTATTCTCTACTAAGAGACCCATTATATCTTGACCGTTGTGTCATTGCTTCAGATCCTGCCTGGCAAAGTTATTTTGAGGTGCAGGAATTGCTCGGGAAAGATACATTCATTTTCAAGGTATAGGAGTTTTGTTTATAAGTTAATACATTATTTTCGTTATTCTAGCTCATTTATTGGTATTCACAGCAATCAAACTCTCTGATCACTTTTTGGAAATTGAAATATCAAAATTTTTCACATAATATTTTCAATAGGAATTGCTCGAAAAATCATATAAAAACTTTCTGTGATCTAAATATGAACATTTTCTTAGATTGCGAACGGATAAGTTGAAACTGAAATAATGCTTCAATCGTCAAAATTCTAGATTAAATATTTGATATTGGACTGGACCAAATCATTTCTCAGTTTTATTTTTTTGAAATAATCATCTCTGAAATATAAAATCTGATGTCCCAAAGAATATCATCTAATTATATTGCTTTTTAGGCTGAAGATGAGGAGCAGACGAAGATATGGTACCAGCAGCTGCAATTCCATGCCCAGGGTATGGGTTCTTGGAGAAAACGACGAAACGCACTTGCCAATATAATGATGAACGGAATGGGTCTCAGACTGTGAAAATATAAAGAAAAATATATAATTTATTTTTACTTGTTCGAATAGTATCCAATACAAAGCTTTAATTCGACTTGTAAGACGATGAACTTCAATTGATCCCATCCATGTTATTTCAAACACTGATAATAATAGTAATTTAGCTGTGATATTTTCTGGAAATGGGTTTATGGGCGTATATATATATATATATAAATAAATAAATAAATAATTTTAATATTATCTTTTTAGCTTTTTATAACTATTTAATGTATTTTATTGCAGTAACTATGTATACTTGTATAGTACCTATTTGAAATAAATATCCAAGAAATATTTCACTTCATTCAGACATTTTCTTCGAATTTTATGAGAAGGAATATTCTTGAGTATTATTTTTTCAACAGAAAAAGATATAATTATATTATCATAACAATTATTATGAGTTTCAAATTTTCGACACCTATAATCATTATATTAAATTTAAGTTGTATATGTATTTCTTGAGAAAGTTTTATTCAATATTTTTCAACGTTTGAAATCCGTCTTTGAATTCGATTTTCAGGGTTGGTTCAGATGTACGGCAGTTGAGTTCATATGGGAGGTCGAAAGTTTATTTTACTGATCATTTTTGATCGAAATGTTGTATTTAGATGAGAGATAACAATTTTAAACTTCATGCAGAATTCCATATTGATTATTGCGTCACCAAAAACAGAACAAATTCAATAACAATATCGAAAAATACCAAATATTTCAATCCGCGACTACACAACGAAATACCCAAATTTTCGGTGATATTTTCCATCGGATCGAGATTTAATAATAATAATATAACTTTATTTCCCGTCTGAAAGCGTTGTCTGAATATTCAAACAGAAAATCGAAAAAATGCCTAATATGGTTATATGTCAATGTCAACTGATCCGGCCGAGATTAAATTTTGCGCTTATTTTCATTAGAATTCGTGGTCAAGAGAGCTATGGAAAAATTAGAATGGATTTTCTGTGATTACGAGTAGCGCTCAGCTTGAACCATATCATTAACAATTGTTCACATCGAATCTGGGAATTATATATGGTAGGTAGGTACAAGCTAAGCGCTTCTTGTAATCACAGAAAATCAACTCTTATTTCTCCACAGCACTCTTGACCACGAATAAATAAACGCACTTTATAACAATTTTAAGCTTGATGCAACATTTTTTTTTTCAAGAAGGTTGGAAATTGGTTGCATTGTAAAGTTGGTATATTATAAAAACCGTTTCAGGTTGAACGGGAAACAAATTCAAAATCTAATCAAGTAGGAATCTCATACTTGATGAACTTACTGCCATCTATAAGAGTTTGCTGACATTTCACAGTACTGATGCTTACTGTAAGATGCCGCCACGCAACCGCTCGTCGATGTTCTTGAATTATCATTTTTTTCCTACAATCCTACTCATAATGGTTTTCAAGTTATACTACTCTTATCCTTAAACCTGCACGAAATTAGCATAATGAAAAAATTGGAGATGATCTGAAGTCACGATCAAAATCATTTAATAATCTTTGATTAGGCGTCATGATTTCTCCTAAAACGCAAACTATGAACTCATTGAAAAATTCGACAATTTACACCTAAATTACCCTCTGAGCAATAGTGGCGGAGTCTAATGACAGTATAAGATGGTGATGCAGATCAGAAAAAAAAAATTATTATTGTAGTATACTTATGTATTTTGAGTTTACGGACAAAGTTTATTTGATGAACTTCTATTTGTCAGTTGCATAATAACTGTTATAAAAAATGTTATTACCACTAATTGATGATAATATGAATAATATCCTGTAAGGGTTGAGAAAACTTTGACCTGTTGGATTGACTACACGCATTTCTTAAAAACAAATTGAATACGTGTGTATAGCAATCGCTTGTAGTGCTACTAATTTGATTTGTGCCTCTAATTTTGAATGCAAGTCAAATTTTCTGAATTTGGCAGATAAAAATTGAAATGAATCTTCAGCAGAACGCCCAGAACTTACATCATAAAATCACATGAATCGTTCAACAAGTTGGTCATTTAATAGATGATGGAAAATTGTACATGGCAGCTTATGTCAGGTGTTTCATTAAACTTTCAGGAAAAAATGATTTTAAAATTTCTTCTTCCATGTTTTCATTCACAACAAAAGCAACCGAATGTGCAAGAAAAACTCATCTACTGTCAATGTCATAAAAACGATAACTAACAGGATTTTCCGCTTCCCGATTAATCCGAATAGTACAGAATAATTGCAGTTGTAATATACTATTTCCAAGACTAGAATAGAATAAGACGACGCTAAATTAAAATTGAACCCCAATATGTAATAATTGTATCACTGGATGTAGAAAAATGATTCTGTAACACATCGTTCCGTAAGCATTTTCCAGTCCATCAATTGATATTGTGAAAATATAGAGAATGTAATACTATCTGTGATCCGAATGGATTGTCATAATTTTCTGTATTTATCAGAAACGTCATTTTCATTCTCGAATAGTTTCTGTTGTTCCTAAGTGAAAATAAATGAATTTTTCATTATTTTCTTATTGAACTATGGATAAAATACCGCCTGGAGCACTGGATCATCACGTGATCACAGCCATTAAACAGGTAATATATGCTTAATGTAATTTTTGTAAAATAAACTAGGTATATTCATTCTATCAGTAATAGAAGTGTTTTCGAAGTGAGATCTTCCGGATTCTTGTAGTGTATATAAAACTAAAGCTCTGAAATGACCCAAAAACTTCAGTTCATACGGTAGATATTCATTCAATTGTGAAGATTGTTTTGGCTTTGTCTCATTTCTGTTCCGGAGTAATAAATGAATTGTTAAATTTTTTAATATTTATTATTTTCTTATTCGTTATGTAGAAGGCTTGAAACTATCATTTCACATTCCAATCAGTGGCGTCTCATCGTATGAAACAACTGAGTCCAGGCCTGAATTTAAAAATTAATAAAAAGTGAAATTTTTTTACACATTATTCATTCGAATATCAATCGATTTTAACTAAATTTCAGTCACCAATATAAATCATCAAAACATCGAATTACCATCAAAGTTCGAACTATATACAAATTCAATTCTGAACTCTCAAACCGTTGCCCGACCGCATAATAAGAAAATTGTAATCGCAGATATTTGAGCGGCGGGAATAATACGGGAATTTTTAAATCTACTACGCACTTTTTCTTGGTTTCTGTTCAAGATATTAGAAAAGCCTTAAAAAGTTTTTTCAATAATTTTTATAGTTTATACGATAATCGTAAAAGGTCATAATATAGAAATTGATTAATATAGGAATTAATCATCGTTTTAGAGATGAAGAGATTTGGTGTTTCTTAAATGGGACACCTCATATTTTTCAACGCAGTTTTCTAGCCACAGATTTGTCGAAAAGCATCCCGTTAATGTTTTTTCGAAAATGTCATCCTTTTCAAAGATTGAGTTTTCCGACTTTATTCTTGAAATAGGACACCTTTTATATAAATGTTTTCTTTATTTCATGATTTGATACATTTCTTGTCCATTGTATAATTATAATCATGTAATATACAGGATGTCCTATTCAAAAAACATCAACCTCTATATTTCTAGAACAATAATCAATTTTTAATTAAATGTATTAGATGACTTGATTACAATTACTTGAGTAAAATATGGATCCTCTATGTTGGTGTATATTTCATGCATATTGAAGTGGTTTGAGTAGTTCTTGTGGGTTCAAAAATTGTCTGTTTCAGGTTATAGGTGGAGAAGTAATTCAGAAGTTCAGATCTTCGGTCATCACTTTACGGTCATTCAAAATTATTTTGTGAATGTTTTGAATTTTTCGTCGGTGACAGACTCTTTTGGTCGTCCACTGCGTTCGTCATCTTGGGTGCTCATTTCACCACGTTTAAACTTAGCAAACCATTCAATGACGGTTGATTTTCCTAGTGCTGACCCCAGAAACTCTTCATTAAGCCAAGATTTTGCTTCGACTGTATATTTTCCCTTCAAAAAGAAATATTTAATCAGCTCACGAAATTCCTTTTTTTCCATCTTCTTTTAAATAACAAAAGTAGCTACATTCATAAGGCAATATCTCACAAACTAATTGTCGGACTGCTGTTAAATTTTGACATGTATCGTTTGAAGGTTGGTAATAACTAAAAATCATATGGATTTAATATTAGCACCGCCATCTGGGCATCAGACCGACAAACCTGAGGTGTCTAAACACAAAGGTGTCATTAAATTTGATTCCTTCTTCGAGCCTTACTTGTTTTGAAAACCAGGAGCCGATTCAAATTCACAATTTCATTTCAAAATTCAGCTTTTTATGTACCTTGTAGTACTTATTCCTATTCCTTAAAATTAGTGGTTAATAACGCTGCATCTTTCATGGAAACTAAGATCAATTAAATCATACGTTTGAAATATTATACAATAAGATTTCCTCAGCGGGTTAGCTTATCTCTCCAGTGAATCTGAACTGGCGGTATCATTGGAAATTAAAGAACTTTTAAGCAAATTTGCCAGAATGGAAGCTCAGAAAGTTACTCTCTAAAGAATTTTTGTGGTAAATATTTCTAGATTCGATGTATTTACTGATTCGATTATCTACTGTAGGTCCTTCAATTTTTCTGTCCTATTATTATTATTATGTGTTTCTATCTATTCATTTACTCCTCATGTGTAACAGGATCTCCAGACCTTAAGACACATTTTACAGTTTGGCTAGCTACAGCCCTGGGTTTTCCTATATTACGTTTTGTTGATGGATTTGGTCACCAGTGTGTTAGTTCATTCGATCATCTGGTGTTATCTTGACGAGACACACATCCTACCCACAGTCAATGTAATGCAGTATTATGTCTACGACTTTCGTCTTTTGTTAGATATCATAATTCATTATAGTATCTCTGAAACTCACCTCAACCTTTTATTGTTCATTGCTCTCTGTATTACCCTTAGTTGGATCGCGGACGTATTCGTGATTGCCATTGTTCTGAGAAATTTGTCGCCTCCGGCAATATACAGGTGTCGAAGACTCTTATCTTCAGATTTATGGGTTTACCGTTATTTTCGAAAACCGCCTATATCACTCTTAATCGTTGGGTCAGCTCCGCTGTTTGATTCTCTCACTAAGGTATCCTTATTGAAGATGAACCTACTCCTTCATTCATTCGAACTTGACTTGACATCCTGTAGAGTGTATATGTTACGGGCAATGTAATTATTTAGGTCAGTATTCATAATGCTTGGTTATTATGAATAATGACCATTAAAATTGGGCAATTTGATAAATTTCAATTACTTTACGATAACTTCTCACATTGCCCGGTCATTATGAATACTGCTATTATTTATTTAGGCACTTTGATTAATTGACAGCAATGGGACAACCACGTGCGTGTGATGTGATTTTGGCTGGCCAATCAGCATTCATTCTTTGTCGCTCGCCGCCTGTGTCCGTACCTGTGGCTTGCGTCGCATTATTTACGTTTTCTCGTTGCCTTTGGATGTTATTTAGCTTATGTGCGACAAATGCTTATTGATATATCTCTTAAATTCTGTCTATTTAGTGTTAGTGATTTTTCTATAAAATAAAATGCAGGAACAGTCAATAACTGATGTCAGTGACATGAAGCATCGTTTTAATGAACGTCTGGATGAATTATGTTCCTCAGAAGCTCAGAATACACAAATTCTCACAGAGCCTCAATATTTGGATTTAATAGAAAAGGTTAAAACATCTAGAAGCAAAGTGGTAAATAAAAAACCTGAGGATTATCAGCGTTTACGTAGGTTTGATGTAATGACTATTGGAGAGAAGGAAAAGTTAATAGTTCCTGTAGAGGAAGGTAAAGAGCAGATAAGATTTTACGTACATCGGGAAGAGATATTTCAACTCTTACATGATGCACATATAGCAATTGGGCACGGTGGTCGAAACCGTATGGAAAAAGAGGTAAATTCAAAGTATAAAAACATTACAAGGGAAATGATTGTCACATATCTAAATTTATGTATGACCTGCGAAAAAAAACACAGTGTGCCAAAAAAAGGTTTAGTTGTTAGACCGATACTAAGTAAGAGTATGAATTCAAGATGTCAAGTCGATTTAATTGACATGCAGTCACAAGCTGATGACCAATATAAATTCATACTTGTATACCAAGACCATCTTACTAAATTTATTCAACTTCGACCTCTTAAAAGCAAAAGAGCAGAAGAAGTAGCTTATGTGCTTTTGGATATTTTTGCAATTTTTGGTGCGCCCAGTATTTTGCAAAGTGATAATGGGAGAGAATTTGCTAACAGTACTATTAGCGAACTATGTAGCATGTGGCCCGAGTTGAAGATGGTGCATGGGAAGCCCAGACACTCTCAAAGTCAGGGTTCCGTAGAACGTGCGAATCAGGACGTGGAAAATATGCTTTGTTCGTGGCTAGAAGACAATAGCACCAGGAAATGGTCACAAGGTTTACGTTTTGTACAGCTAATGAAGAACAGAGCTCATCATAGTGGCATCAACTGTACTCCGTATGAGGCCATGTTTGGGACAAAGTTGAAAGTTGGTCTAAAAAGTTTTCGACCCACAGATGTTCTGAATAATATAAATTGTGAAGAGGACTTAGAAGTTTTAGTAAGAGATCAAAATAATGTACAGTCTGTAGAAGAAGGTCCTCTGCAAAATAAAACTGAGTCACATGTGTTAGCGGAGCTCCCAGGTCCAAGTCAACATGATGAGGAGGAACTACTTTCTCTTGATAGTTATGTTCAAACTGATTTACATAATAAAGAATTTCAAGAACCTTTCGGACATGAAGATTCTCCGGAAGAACCCTATGTGAAAAAAAGGAAAGCCGACATATTAAAAATTAGGCAGATTTCAGCAAGAAATCTAAAAAAACAAGCTGAAAAAATGATTCAAGCTTCTACCTCAAAATTCCCTGATGCTAAAAAAGGTGACACAGTTAGAGTTCGAGTCCCAGATGTCGACAGAGGTCGCGCCGATGGAAGAAATATTTTGGCATTTGTTCTTGAAGTAACAGATGCTAATATGTATAAATTAGGCACGAAACACGGAATTCTAAATCAACTTTATGCCAGGAACCAATTTACAATATGTAATGAGAAGTTTATATATGATGAAGATATTCCACAGAGAGAGATTTCACTAAGAGAATGTGCAAGATTGTCATCCAAGACAGGGGGCCAAGGCTATAGGCGATGTAGCTGTAAAGGTGGCTGTAAATCCGACAAGTGCAAGTGTCGTAAAGAAAAAAAGTTATGTAACTCAAAATGTCACCAAAGTGGTAGCTGCTCTAATAAATAGATATTATTATTGACATTTTGTGTAAATATAAATTTGTAAGTACGTACATATCTAATACTTTATTTTTATTTGGACTTAACTTCTGTTGGTACTTATTTCATCGCCACCGGTTTGTTTGTCAGCATTGGAAATTTTATTTGTTATTTTTGTTTCTTACTTTGTCAGTTAGATATGTAGAAATTTGTTATTTTTTATAAGAAATATGAATAAAAATTATTCTTAAATTGCCCACTTGACTTTTAGCATTATCCAAAATGACCGGGCAATGTGATATTTGCAGCATAATTTATCATTTTGTCATATCCTTTTGGGCACTTTTTAAATTGCCCGGGCATTATAAACAATGCCCAATTATTTACATTGCCCGTAACATATATATCGGGTGTCCCAAACTCGATGGCCTATTAGACGTTTCTGGAAAACTAATCATAATTTTGAGCTGAAAATTTGCATATTGGGGTTTGAGACAATGATCTTTCTCCCTAAAATATTTTCAGACCTCTACAACTTCCGGTTATACCGGCAACAGACTACTACTTCCTTATTTCAAATGTCACACCCAGTATATTATTGCATCATTAGATAGCTTTTTTGATGGCAATTTCGGCAATATGCCATACCTTGGGTAGAAATTCAACGGTTCATGAGTTATTGGGATTCTTATGAAAAAAAAGGTGGCGATGAGGACTAACATTTTTTTGAATATTTCAGCAGAAAAAGCCTTTTTCGAAAAAAATTTGTTTTGTTCCGTTTACGCAAATACGTAGTTTTATAAGACTGTTTTCGGCTTGGACCAAAAATGTACAGGGTGTTTATAGGAGGATCAAGAACTTGGACAACTCAAATTCCTCAAAACTCAAGATTTTCAAATTAGAACCTATATTTTTTATTATTTCAGTCGATTCTACGTACAAAAGTAGTGGGGGTTACTTCAGCAAACCATATACCTAAAATGAATACTTCAAGAGTTATCGGGGAAGAACTTCAAATGAGGAAACACCGCTATTTATAACTGTGGGAATAACTGTCTGTTACTTCCGTAAAACACAGAAAGTAAATAAAATTCAATGTTTGGATAACTCAATTTTACATTTCATGAATTTCAATTAATTTTTCGTTGGTATTGTTGAGAAATCCATAAACCAATACAATTTTTAATTACGAATAATTCATTACAATTCTTGATATGTCAAATTTAGTTATGGAAACATCGAATTTTATTTGCTCTCTGTGTTTTACGGAAGTAACAGACAGTTATTCCCACAGTTATAAATAGCGGTGTTTCCTCATTTGAAGTTCTTCCCCGATAACTCTTGAAGTATTCATTTTAGGTATATGGTTTGCTGAAGTAACCCCCACTATTTTTGTACGTAGAATCGACTGAAATAATAAAAAATATAGGTTCTAATTTGAAAATCTTGAGTTTTGAGGAATTTGAGTTGTCCAAGTTCTTGATCCTCCTATAAACACCCTGTACATTTTTGGTCCAAGCCGAAAACAGTCTTATAAAACTACGTATTTGCGTAAACGGAACAAAACAAATTTTTTTCGAAAAAGGCTTTTTCTGCTGAAATATTCAAAGAAATGTTAGTCCTCATCGCCACCTTTTTTTTTCATAAGAATCCCAATAACTCATGAACCGTTGAATTTCTACCCAAGGTATGGCATATTGCCGAAATTGCCATCAAAAAAGCTATCTAATGATGCAATAATATACTGGGTGTGACATTTGAAATAAGGAGGTATTAGTCTGTTTCCAGTATAACCGGAAGTTGTAGAGGTCTGAAAATATTTTAGGGAGAAAGATCATTGTGTCAAACCCCAATATGCAAATTTTCAGCTCAAAATTATGATTAGTTTTCCAGAAACGTCTAATAGGCCATCGAGTTTGGGACACCCGATATATGTCTTCAAAGAATTGATTTTGTTCTTTAGGATATGCATGTTTAGACCAACTTCCAAGCATCGAACTAAAATCTTAATAATAGATTATGGCGTCGAAATGAAAGATTTATGAACTCTTTTCAACACTATTACTAATTCAAATACTGAATGCTCCTCATGATTTAGAGAATCGGAACACTAGCGCTTTGGTATTGGCCAATATCAATTCATCAAAGGGAATAACAGTGATTCTACGATAAGATACGAGCATGATTATTACGGCAACTGAAGTGTTATCAGATCTTTCCAAGGCGCATCGAATTTACAGAACTCATACACAATCAACAGAAGGTATTATTATTCTGTCGTCGCTGTATCAGTTATACCAGGGAATATCCAATTATAACTTTCCCAGAAATTAGTATGAAATCCTTGCTAGTAGGTTCATACAGATATGCAATGTTTGAATGGAACAATTTCTATAAGAAATTTACAACGAATATTGATGAGAATCAATATATCAGACTGCGTCAGTCAACAATTACGCGTTTTTCACACAGTGCGATATCATTAGTATTTGCTGACATTGAAGTGCACATATTCCCAAATGAATTCAAAACATCCCTCAGTCGGTTTTGATTAATTTTACCCATTATTGTTCTTTTGCTTCTTAAAACAAGGATTTCCCAGGTAGACGAGTTTACTGAATAATAAGGTTAATAAATATATCAGGATGGCATTAATATTGTCGATGTGGATTGAATTTGCTAATTTTAATTTTATTTTTTCTAACTCTTTTCTTACCCCGTGAGACTTCTCGGAAGTTAACAGCCTGTACTGGTCAGAACTTTGTTACTACATATATCTTATCGCCAATTCAGGCATACAACATTGTTGATTATTTATCGCACATAGTAGGCATGAATAAACGAACATCTGCATTCAGCAATCAAGAAATTTTGTTCAGAATCACAAGCTGAAGGATTCAAGGTACTAATCTAAACTCTTGTTCGATAAGTCCCGATTTGAAAACATCAACAACCTGTATAACCATAGAAGATGCATTCTTTTGACACTTTTTCATTCCGTTATGAAGAAACATAACATAGATCTCATCATTATGAATTTTGTCAATTCGCAGTTAAAAAGTAGGAGATTCATCGTGAGAAATTTTCAACGATTTCCATTTTCAATAATGCATCCAGCATATGGATTCCATATAATTAGTGGCTAACCGATGAATCTGATGTCCTGATGAGAAGAACGGTAATTTCAGTTCAATATTTCCATGGGTGCTGAAGATACGAGTACCTACGGTCTTTGATCTCTGAATAGTCCGATCGGTGTAATGAATAATTTTGTGAATCGCCTCGCTTCGATTATTTGGTAAATTATCTTTTAACATCGAAAAATCATTTATGCTCCTATCTTTATCTATAATAGAAGTGCTTCTGATTATTCGAAGCTAACTTGTAGGTGTAGACGAAGATATGTAGCTGCGACTGCGATAAGTTCATCTTATCAAATATTGGGTTCGTAGCAGACAGTAGGTAGCATGAAGGGAATGTACTTGTTGAATTTGTCTTTGGAAAAATTTAAAAGCTCTGAATTTACGTCGATAGTTTTTGAGCACTCTTTTATATTGCTTCCATTGCTTTTTTGAGACCTAATAATTGCCTATACTATTGGTGTTAAGGGGTATTTATATATTACTATATGTTTTATATGATGTAATATATTATGTTGTCGGATAGTTAGTTTATCTAGATATTCTAGATGATGCGTTCAGATATATCGGGTGTCCCAAACTCGATGGCCTATTAGACGTTTCTGGAAAACTAATCATAATTTTGAGCTGAAAATTTGCATATTGGGGTTTGAGACAATGATCTTTCTCCCTAAAATATTTTCAGACCTCTATAACTTCCGGTTATACGGAAAACAGACTACTACTTCCTTATTTCAAATGGCACACTCAGTATATTATTGCATCATTAGATAGCTTTTTTGATGGCAATTTCGGCAATATGCCATACCTTGGGTAAAAATTCAACGGTTCATGAGTTATTGGGATTCTTATGAAAAAAAAGGTGGCGATGAGGACTCGCATCTTTTTGAATATTTCAGCAGAAAAAGCCTTTCTCGAAAAAAATTTGTTTTATTTCGTTTACGCAAATACGTAGTATTATAAGACTGTTTTCGGTTTGGACCAAAAATGTACAGAGTGTTTATAAGAGGATCATGAACTTGGACAACTCAAATTCATCAAAACTCAAAATTTTCAAATTAGAACCTATATTTTTTAATATTTCAGTCGATTCTACTCACAAAAATAGTGGAGGTTGCTTCAGCAAACCCTATATACCTAAAATGAATACTTCAAGAGTTATCGGGGAAGAACTTCAAATGAGGAAAAACCGCTATTTATAACTGTGGGAATAACTGTCTGTTACTTCCGTAAAACATAGAAAGAAAATAAAATTCGATGTTTCCATAACTAAATTTAACATATCAAGAATTGTAATGAATTATTCGTAATTGAAAATTGTATTGGTTTATGGATTTCTCAACAATACCAACGAAAAATAATTAAAATTCATGAAATAGAAAATTTAGTTATCCAAACATCGAATTTTATTTTCTTTCTGTGTTTTACGGAAGTAACAGACAGTTATTCCCACAGTTACAAATAGCGGTTTTTCCTCATTTGAAGTTCTTCCCTGATATTTTTTGAAGTATTCATTTTAGGTATAGGGTTTGCTGAAGTAACCCCCACTATTTTTGTACGTAGAATCGACTGAAATAATAAAAAATATAGGTTTTAATTTGAAAATCTTGAGTTTTGATGAATTTGAGTTGTCCAAGTTCATGATCCTCTTATAAACACTCTGTACATTTTTGGTCCAAGCCGAAAACAGTCTTATAATACTACGTATTTGCGTAAACGAAACAAAACAAATTTTTTTCGAAAAAGGCTTTTTCTGCTGAAATATTCAAAAAGATGTGAGTCCTCATCGCCACCTTTTTTTTCATAAGAATCCCAATAACTCATGAACCGTTGAATTTTTACCCAAGGTATGGCATATTGCCGAAATTTCCATCAAAAAAACTATCTAATGATGCAATAATATACTGAGTGTGCCATTTGAAATAAGGAAGTAGTAGTCTATTTCCGGTATAACCGGAAGTTGTAGAGATCTGAAAATATTTTAGGGAGAAAGATCATTGTCTCAAACCCCAATATGCAAATTTTCAGCTCAAAATTATGATTAGTTTTCCAGAAACGTCTAATAGGCCATCGAGTTTGGGACACCCGATATATGGAATGAACATTGTTATGAATTATATATTTATTTATCGTAAGACACATCAAAATAAGATCTTATAATACAGGGTGTTTCATTGGTAAACGGAAAAACTTGAACAGTGAATAGAGGGTGCCATTTATTGGGTCTGACCAATGAAACACCCTGTACCTATAACATAAAATACACCCCGGTATAATATACAATATAAATAAATATTTGATTGATTCGGTCTTCACTTGATGGAAATTCATTTTAAATAAATAATAATACACTGCTGATTTCCACAAAATTTATTGATGTTAAATGACGACAATTGTTTCGCTACACTGTAGCTTTTTCAAGTCGGATACTGAACTGAGCATTCCCAAAGTATAACATTCATTTAAATAGGTATTGACAACATAGTTGAGGAGAAAAATGTGATTTAAATGAGGTAATTAACATTATATTGGAGAATGCCGCTGGTTATTCCAGGATTGTATAAAGATGTTAAGTAGCGGTGATCTATTTACATCTGTTTGTTCATTCAGAAGGACCTTCTTGGAATTGTACCTGTTTATTTCTAGAGATTCTAAGAGTGTGAGTCTAGAACTCTTGTTTTCTGTATGGAGGATCTGGTAATTATTGTTGAACTCATGTCCGCATTCTTTTAGGTGGTTGGCGTATGTAGAATGGGTGGTGTTAGATGTGAAACTCTTCTGATGTTCATGGATTCTCTTTTTGAAGGATCTTCCGGTTTGGCCTATATAAACCATGTGACAATCCCCACATTTTAATTTGTAGACTCCAGAAATTAAAATGAATGTTATACTTTGGGAATGCTCAGTTCAGTATCCGACTTGAAAAAGCTACAGTGTAGCGAAACAATTGTCGTCATTTAACATCAATAAATTTTGTGGAAATCAGCAGTGTATTATTATTTATTCAATATAAATAATATAGATAGAGTACAATACAGAACAAGCGGCCAGATAATCCTAGGATCCCCATTCCATAAAACGCATTTTACATTCGTATGAATATTAATCATAAACAAACTAATTAATGTTGACCTACTCGGATCTATTGTTATGAAAATATTGGTTCATTTGATATAGTGTTTGAATTTTCCGTGATTCTTACTGACGTGATCCCCATGAAATTTAGTATTGAAATTGCTACACGCAAAATTTCATTAAGGGGGGATCTAATCTCACCGAAATTTCAGGTTTTTTCCGCTATTCAGCCTGAATTATATATCGATTTGGGAATTGAATCGTGAATAAATTTTGCACGAATCTTGGAATTATTGTTTCAGATAGAAAAGGTGGTAGTGAGGAAGTGCAACAAACTTCAAGGAGTGATTCTGCATGAAAAAATAATGACAGTTCGCTATATAACTTTTGTTCCCAAGTGCTTCGTAATCCGATATACCGGGATGTTGAAGATTTTCTTTTAATTATCTCTAGCCAAATTACACAAGGTGATTTTGTAGGCAATTCGCAACATAACGTTTTCTATAGGGTCCAATTATCTCTCGATTTGAAGTTATAAAGTGAAGCGTTCTGGTGACGCGGTATTTTGAATGAAAATTGAAATTCTATATCTTGATGCAAAATTATATCTTGATAGAATTTATGGTTTTGAAGTTATAAGGAAAACAATAAACATATTGAATGGCTTCCAGTCTAATTTTCCTCGTTGAATTAAATGCTACTCTGAAAATTTCATGTTTCCGGGTAATTCCGTTTGAGAGTTATATAGTGATGATAACGATTTTTTCCACATTGAATTCGAAATATTAAGGTTGCGATCAAATGGATTGACATGTATTGTTGAATGGAAGGAAATAACGTGAAGTTTGCAATATTTTCAGTAATGTAGCAATAATTGAATGAATCGTCAAAACTATTAATTAATATTGTAAAATAACAATTGTTTTTATATACAGGGTATCCAGAAAATATAGTGCTCAATTGAAATAGAAGATTTGCCTTGAAAAATAAATGAGACTTTCCTAATATATATTCCTTTTCTCAAACATCGTTTGTTCAAGATATACAGGTTATTGAATATAAAAATGGTAATTTTTATTTATAAATAACTTGCACAACATTTTTCAATTGAATTCGAAAGAATGTTGTTGCGCAATACGTGCTTCATTTAAAAAAATCATTTTCTGTTTCCACCAGTGGCGTACACTGGATAAATCAGAAAACTTCCTTTTTTTTTCATTTCACATTCAATTTTGAGTAAAAAATATTCACCCGTTTAAATCCGTAGCGACTAAGCGTTTCCAAGATAGGTAATTGAGCTTTTATAAATACAAACATAGGCACTAGTAATGAAAAATTTTTTATCACAAATCAATTTCACAATGCCAATTGCAGGTTCAAATAACAATTGGATATTCAACCAAAAAAACATAATGACACTTTTACATGCATTTTTTCACCAACCTGTTTTCTTGCAAAGTTGCAGAGATACAGGATGTATAAATGAAAATGTTCTAAGAATCTAAGAAAACTCTAATTCAATTTCCTCAAAAGGGTTAGAGCTTTTTTTTTTGGTAAAAAATAAATATAAACACTTACTAATTTCCACAGATTTTCATTATTTCCGACCATTGTTTCGCCGTCTAAGCGGCTTCACTTTGCAATGTAACCTTGATGAATCCGCTTAGACGGCGAAACAATTGTCGGAAGTAATAAAAATTTGTGGAAATTAGTAAGTGTTCATATTTATTTTTTTCAATATGAATTTCCACCAAGTAAGGACTGAATCCATTAAATACGGGTTAGAGCTTGCTACCAAAACAATGGCGGACACGTCGGACAGTTTATGACAAAATTTTTTCGAAGAAATTGTTCAATGAATAACTTCTGGAGTCTTCTATTCTTATTTTTAAAATTGCCATGACACTTTTATGCCAGTGTTGCACTGATTTTGTAGGTACCTCTGCAAGAAAGCAGTTTTTGTGAAAAAATGCACGTGAAATTGTCATTGTTTTTTGGTTGAATATCCAGTTGTTATTTGCAACGGTATTTGGGATTGTAAAATGAATATCTGTCAGACAAATTTTTCATTACTGATTGGTATGTTCGTATTCATGAAAGCGAAATCAGTTAGTTTTCCGGATTTTAGAATAGTTATTTATAATAAAAGTGCGGAAGGCATTGATATTCTTCCACGAGTTCAAAATTCAAAAACGAGCCACGAAGTGGCGAGTTTTGGAATGAACGAGTGGTAGAATGAGCCTTCTGTACGAGTATTATACATTATTTTCTCTAATTCATTGCATTTTCATTGAAATTAATGAAATATTTCCATAAATATAATTTAGTGATTTTTGCATTGAAAAATGTTGGTTGGCAGAAATGATTTATTTAAGGCAATTTGATGAATTGACAGATAAAGCCGTAGCGGAAAGTTCGGAGTGCCAACATAGAATAATAAAATATAACCATGAAAACTGTGCGTTTCTGATATATTCTCGCACGATTTTGTTCTACAAGATGTGGAAGAATGAACGGAATAACCACAGAATTAGAGAAAGTATATATTCTACTCAAAATTGTATGGGGAATATGAAAAATGCATAAAATCTCTGATTTCATCAGTGACGTGAAAATAGAGGTGAAAAAGGACTATGATGCCCTTCTTGAACACCACTGATGGCAACTGAAAATGTGATTTTTTTTCGAAATAAAGGACCTATTAAACACGAACATTCTTTAAAATTTAATTGAGAAATTTTAGAAATTGTGTAATTTATAAATTATATAGTTACTTTCAATTTTTTCATATTCAAGAAATAAAAGGAGTCAGTTTTTTATTTTTCAAGGTGTATCTTCTGTTTCAATTTGGCACTATAGTTCCGTGATACCCTGTATGTACTTAGAAAGTTTGGAGATTCTCGAGAGTAATCTCAATGAATTGCTGTGAAATATGAAACGGAAGTCCAACAAATTCATTAATTTTTGTAGCCCATATTAATGATGCTGCGCCAACAAAAAATCGATATCTACGATCTGTGATTAGTGAGATTATACGACTTGCTACGACTGTTGATATGCAGTAATAACTTGATTAACAGCATCTTCGATAATGTGTTGATCACATTCATTCCTATGGGGAATAATATTCTTAATGAGCTATAAAGAGTTCATCAACATTGATTCTCTGCCATCTTATGAATCTATGAGAAAGTTCGATTCTTCTTTCGAATTGACTTTTGAACTTTCCTTGGCCAAGGACGGATCAGTCGTGATATTATTCATTATATTATAGTCATTGACAAAATATAAAAACCTTAGCGTTCTTTGAATAATTTCAAAAATGAGAACAAAATTTATTTCGGAGCTGGAATTAAAGTACCGATTGGTTCAGAATTATGGGATATGTTTTCAAATGAGATTTTTCAGCATTTATCAGTAGGGGTTCAAGTGTAAAGGATGTCCCAAAATCGATGCTCATTGAAAGCATCTTGAGAACTATAAACATCCGATCTCTTTTTTCGAAATAATAAGATATCAAAAACCAGGTCGTAAATATTTTATTTCGTTCTCGAGTTACAGGGTGTTTTAGAGAATGTTTCAAATATATGCTAAATCTTGGTTTCTATTCGAGATATTCGAAAAATTCTAGAATGATTTTTTAGTATTTTTTTTTTTTTGGTTTATATGATTATCATAACAGATCATGGAAATTAATTACCTTTTCAGAGATATGGGGGATAGTTATATATTTTTTCTCAACTCGCAGCTATATCGGAAAGCTTTCCGTTTTTGATTTTTCAAAAATTCATAACATTTCATAGATATAGAGATTTTGGATTTCATTTTTTTGATGGGACCCTTCTATATAATTATCTTTCATTCATTTCGAGATTAATTATTTTGTATCCATTGTATAATTGTAATGAAGTCTTATATAGGGTGTCCCATTCAATGAACACCGCTCTATATCTCTAAAACAATAATCAATTTCCAATTCAATGAGACACTTTATATGTATATGACTTGATGTTGATTTCAACCATACATTGAACACAAAATGAATTTTATCTCGAAATGAATGAAAAATATTTATATATGAAGTATTCCATCAAAAATAAATTCGAAGAACTCAAAAACTTTGAAGGGTGACATTTTTGGAAAACTGATTACGGGATGCTTTTCGACATGTGGTTAAAACTTTGCTTTGAAAATTATAGCGTGTCCCATTTAAGAAATATCAACTCTCCTTGAAAACGAAACTATAATTAATTTCTGTGATCTGTTATGAGTATCACATGAACTATCAAAAATTACTGCAATGAAGTTTTAGAACTCCAACTCCAGAATTACAGGTTCGATCAAAATGAAATATTGAATATATGTGAAATGACTATTTCAAGCTCAATGGAAAATTTCGCGTGGATCCCGTTGAAAGAACCAGAGAAAATCCTTACAGTAAAAAATACTAAATATTTACGTAGCAACATATATGCGACTAGCTTGAATTTCAGTGATCATGTATGCATCATTTCTGCATGAAAAACAAGGCTTCAATTGATATTTGATTTAATTAATTAATATGATAATATGATCTGTTTGATAACTTATTGTAATTTTGATTGTAGGGTCATTATGCATGCCTCTCTCATAGAAGCCCTCGTCCCTATTGGCAAAAATTTAGTCAAAAGATTTTCACAAGCCTCTGTTGAAGCGAATTTTTACCAGCAAAATTCTTCGCCATGAACAGGAACATATGATAGTGACTTGGTGCGAGGTACGGACTATAAGGAGGATGCATAAGAACCTCCCAACCAAGCTCCCGGAGCTTCTGGTGAGTCATTATCGATATGTGTGGCCTGGCGTTGTCCTTATAGAACACAATTCTTCTCCTATTTGCCAAAGCTGGGCGATTGCTGTTTTCAGACGGTACAATTGTTGACAGTAGAGTTCCAAGTTAATAGTTGTGCAGTCGGGGAACAGCTCATAGTAGATTATTCCCTGCTGATCCCGCCAAACACACAGTAAAACCTTCCTGGCCGTCAATTCTAGCTTGGCCACCATTTCCACCTGCTTACTGCATTCAGACCACGACCGTTTTCGCTTGATGTTGTAGTAAGTGATTCACTTTTCATCCCAAGTCACCAACCTTTCAAAAATAGATCGATTGTGATGAAATGCAGAAGCGTTTCGCAAAAGGAAATTCGGTGCATGAGGTTTTTTGCATTTACTCGTGTGGTACCAATACATCCAGCTTCTTCTTGAGACTAGCCTTATGCAAATCGTTCCAAACGGCTTTTTGTGCAATATTTAGCTGTTAGTACACCATAATATTAATGATTTTATCGACATTTCAGACCATTGGCCTTCCAGTGCGTGGTGCGTCTTTGATACCGAAATCACCAGAACGGAATTGACGATATTAAAATTGCGCGAAATTGGCTGTTACGGTATCAGGACCATAAACACATTTTCAGTAGCCTGACTTCGCCTTTATCAAAGAAAAACTGTAAAATATAGCGTATTTTCTCTTTTCTAGTTTCCATCTTTGACGCGCGCTCAAACTAAACTGAATCGACTTATCACAAAACTTTCAGAAAAGATTTTGTAGTACAATATCTCATCTTTCTTATGGAATCTAGTGGAACCCAATCGAACTTATAAAATGCGAGATACAGATAACAAGAGCCATCTATAGGGAAAATAATGGATTTTTTTTACTACACCTAATATGAGATGAAGAAACACTCGAATGCTCGTGCCGAATTTCAATATTATCGTATCATTAGAACCCTTCATTAGAATGAATTAACCGACCATAATGACAATCATCATAATAAATCACGTTTTATATGCCTATGAATATGTATATAATTGTATGGTCATCAAAGGCACATGGATTAACGAGCGCTCAAAAGCTCCCGACGACAAAGTAGTACTCTCCTCTAATTTTCGTTAAATTATTCTTTAGAACGGATGCAGCAAAATACCTTAACGTATTAAAGTTATTGGTATAATGTGCCGTAGCTTTTGAATTCGAGTTTGTGGCTCCATAAGTTGAAATTATATTTGACAATTCTTGATTTGTGTAGATTTTTTCCTTTGAGGTTGAACATTCGGTTGTTGTTGCAGAATTAGTTCCCTTGAAGTGCGATCGATTCATCTTGAAGATACAATTCGAGAAATAATGACTTAATGAGTGAGGTAAGAGTGAAGATTATATGACATAAGTCATACGTTAACGAATTAATTTTTATCGGTCCTATTTTCATTTAACTCACGTTAATTGTCTGATATGGGAAAGTAGGTAGATACACATATATACCCCCAAGCGTGTGTATGCACCTTGAACATCAAAGCCTAGACCGAATGTGTGCATTATTCATGATGTACCAATTCCGAAATTTCATTTCATATTCAGGCATGTCGATAATAATGAAATGTTCAATCAATAAATTATAGTCTGCATTCGTGGAACCACATTCAATATCTTCTTTATTGTATTCAAATATACACTCGAGATACTCCAATCGTGAATACCTACATATACTGTCTGAAAAAATTGATCACCCAGTCATGCTCATCGAATTATAAATTTTTGTCATACCTGTAAGTGCATCTTTGTGAATAATTAGAATTTTGGCTTCACTATGCAACATTTGATATTGATGTAACAAAACTGTTGTCAACAGAAAATATTTACACATTCCTATATAACATGAAATACTGTTGATAACAAGATTTTTCCGTCAGAAATATACAATTCAATTCAATTCATCCAATATTTTATACGTAAATATATCAAATATACAGAATCAGCAATACATCCTCTTAAATTAAATTAAAATACCCACTTTTGCGAAAAAGAGAACTGAACAACTCGAAGAAAAAATCAAACAAAAAACTATATCGAGAAAATCATCAAAATAATCTACTATTTACGCTTTGAGTCGTTTTTCATGCATTTTACTTCTCAAGTTGAATCCAACCCTAATATCAACCGGAAGTAGATTATATAATTCGGAACCATTATATGACTGAATATGTTGTGAACTTGTCTTACAGAGAAACTGAACCAGCAAATGTTCATTTCTGACTTGTCTAGTGGAATAACAATGCTGTATCTCCGTTTGTTTTCTTTTTCAGTTGGTTTATTATTATTTAATACATATAAAGTTGTTTCATGTTGAGATATTGCCTCTCCACAAACAGTTTGTTAGAATTATACATTTTTCCTACTTCAAAATAATTTGTGTTATTGATTTTTGAACTATGTCAACCTTTTTCCAAACGAGTTACACACATACCTCTCCACATAAGTCCAATCTAAGAATCGACAACATCAACGAATAATACACTCGAAAACTCAATCATGAACACAATATTTTACTGACTCTGCCCTCTCTAATGTTGGACATGTACAGATTCCTTGTCCACATCCACTTCTGTGTATTGCTAATCTTTGGAATCTCAGCTGTGCACTAGCAGTGAGAGAGAAAGTAATAAACTTTTTTTTGGGTTTTGAGTTAATCCTCACAATGAAAGTATCATGAAACGCCTTAAAACGTATTCAGCTCTATACTGTATACATATCAATCAGATGATCGGATTTTTTCAAATGATTTAGGAGCTGCTAAATCAGTATTTATGAGTCATAAGTCCCAATCGGTGATCTAAGTTAGTATTAGGTAGTTGTTCTTAAATCCAAGGCCAATTACTCATTTCGTATTTCAGCTTTATTACTTCACCACATTTCAAATTTCAGTATAGTCTCCATTTATCGAGAAACCACATTATTCAACTCATTGATTTAACCCTCTCGAATTCAGAAGCTGGAAAACCGGACGAACCTAAAGCTGTAAGAGTTTATAGTCACCTTCTACCACTCATCCCCATCATTCTCTGCTTGTGATTGATTGATTCTTGGTACAAGGGATTACACTGCTCCCGATACCCAAACTGCATAAAAAATATTAAAATCAGATCTGTAATCACCATTTTTTGTCTCTCAGTGTAGGTATTTTGCCATCAACAAGCAATAAAGAAATCCATACCGATTTCTCACTCGAACAGCGTCGAAAAGACGAGACTGCTCATAAAAATAGTAGCCAATGATAATTATCTATGATAATTAATGTTATTGAGTTTTTAAATGAAATGAAAAATCTGCGATGTAAGGTGACGAAATACAGATTGCAAAAGGAATGACATTATGTTGTTGTATACCTTAAATAGTAAATCAATCCCTCTCCGTTTGAACCTTCCCTAATATGGATACAAATAATTCCTTTCATTTCATATTTAATGTCGCATATTGTCAAGTCTTTTAATTAGTTATTGTTGATATTATTACCTTGAATGATATTCGAAGACTGAAAATATTAAAAAAAAACAATGACGTAATGTTAAGAGTGTTTGCTCGATTGTAAAGTGATTTTTCAATATGCAAAAGCCAAAGGTTCCTAGTGTCCGGAATTCTAAAACAAAATTCTCCTTGAATATTTAAATTCGTTTCACTTTTTGTAAGAAATTTCTCAATTGCAGTTCGATTGGATGGATAATTCTTCAATAATCGAGTAAAGAATATTTGATAATGCTGCAAATACTAAACCGTCAACCTATTTTGCCTATGAAACTGATTTCAATTTCCATCGAGTTATGCGGACATTGAACTTTTTGTGAAAATTTCAAATCTACATCACCTTCTAGAGTTATAGAATCGGTTTTGGGTACGAATCCATAATATCACTGAGTCGGACTCAAAAGCAACTTCCAGCTCAAAATTCGATGATTACCGATATTTGGGTGAAATGATAGCTCGGAATTATATATTTTTATTGAATTTATCCACTTTTATGAAATGCGCACATGCGATTGAAAATAAAAGTAATTAGGGATTTCCGAAAATATCATACTTATTTGTTTTTCTCCAACATCCTTTATGGGATTTAATCGAGATAAGGCGAAAGGTATGTATAGGAGTCAATATCAGAATTCATTAGTTTAAGTGCTTTCTATTTTTAAATTTCGATTGAGCATTACTTCTTGCTATTTGAATAAATGAATCATTGATCATTCAATAGTCTATTATATTTACTTTTGCTTCTTCCATTCATCTACAACTAATATATTCGTATCAAATAAGTGCAAACATTCTTCAGAATTTCATTCACTCAATTCAAGTATTTCGTAGCAGTAATTCGAATAATCGCTCTAGATTCTAGAAGTGCTATACATAGATATGTTCACAAATGGCTCTAGTGCCAATTCATTCTTCGGAAATTAATTGCTCATCACTTATTGTGAAATTGTAAATTTCAAGATCATAAACTGATTCACCAGTTTATAAATACTCTATGATAGAATAGTTCAGTAGAGCACAATAGATATCATGTTGAATACTTGGACACCAGTACAGTATAATTAACTGTTCAAATATTTTATGTAGGATTTATGAATGATGATGCCTAGCGCAAACTTTTGATTTCTTCCACGTTATAAATATCAACAGTAATATTTAATTGTCGCGGGAAACTGTATTCATGTAATTTTCAGGAAGTGGATTTGTATTTACATGAATTTAATTGTTCGGTACAATATTGACTGTGAATGCGAAATTTTCGTACATTTCGGAAAAACCGGTGATACTCTCTCTTAGAACAAGCACACAGTAGTTATTTGGTTTACTAGACAGCAAAGTAGTAGATTGATTGAGCGGCTGATAGAAATTGAGTTCTTTTTTATTAATATTTTATATTATAACATTACAATGAAAAAAACATTTTCTCTAATTCTGTGGTTATTCCGTTCATTCTTCCATATCTTGTAGAACAAAATCGTGCGAGAATATATCAGAAACGCACAGTTTTCATGGTTATATTTTATTATTCTATATTGGTACTCCGAACTTTCCGCCACGGCTTTATCTGTCAATTCATCAATCTGCCAACCAACATTTTTCAATGCAAAAATCACTAAAATATATTTATGGAAATATTTCATTAATTTCAATGAAAATGCAATGAATTAGAGAAAATAATGTATAATACTCGTACAGAAGGCTCATTCTACCACTCGTTCATTCCAAAACTCGCCACTTCGTGGCTCGTTTTTGAATTTTGAACTCGTGGAAGAATATCAATGCCTTCTGCACTTATTATAAATAACTATTCCAGAAATAAAATAAAATACAAAATTCTGATTTTGGCAATCTCTCCCTCATCCCATGGGTGAGACGACGCATTGGGTTTGGAGAGATTGCTCAAGAGGCTTAACATAACATGCTTACTTTTCGGCAATAGTTTTATTCCCACAGGGCATACAGTAGTTTTTAAAGTGCACGTGTCATAAAGCCACCTGCGTCACTCCACGTATACTGAATCCATTCCACTGTAGATTTGGTATTTTCGTAGCGCTCCAAGCAACCTAAGCATTTATTTTCGTCAAAAGTTTCGCCGTGTATGGAATCGTTTTCCATCGCACATTTCCTTCAGAGGAAGAACTCATCAAACGACGTTTTACACGTTTTATTCTGGCAAGGTTGTTTGTCATCAACTTCTTGGGTATGTTTCTTCTGATGTCTTTTGTGATGTTTTTCTTATTATTTTTTGTGACTTTTATTCTTCTTACAGTTTCCTACTTTTTCCCTCTTCCAAACCCATGGGATAGATGACGCACCAGTTAAGTTACAAAAAATTTCGAAAGATAGAGTTAACTTAGTGAATATACCTTTTATAATAACCCAACTTCAAACTAAATTCGTCATAACGTCGACTTCTAGCGGATTTCTAATTAAAAGTGGATCAAACTAAACACCTTGCATTCTTTTTAGGTACTTACCAACTATATATCACCAAATATATTGTAAGTATATCTCACTTTCAACATGATATTTTTCGAATAGCAGGAGTTAACCGTCTGTATGCACCTGTCTTGGGCAACCGGCGCTGCGTGTACCAAAAACGCCGCGTCATGTCTCCCTGTTTTCCCCTATAGTTTACCTTCGAATAAAATACAAAAAATACCAAATGATCGTAAATTGAAAAAAAACTAGAATTTTATAATTGGTAGATCATCTGGGGTTTCAGCATAAAATTGTGGATCTTGGGTCTCAATTGGTTTGCTACCCGTGATATATCTGCCAAATCTGTATCTCTTTACAACATTTCTTGTTTTCTAATAAGATCACAAATTAAAGTCAAAACACATAATAAGGAATGATGAAGTGAAAGTGATAAGATTGAAAGATTCGAAAAACAACTCGCATAGACTTCATTTCCCCCGATAACGAATCTGGAAATATGGATGCTTTTTCACGATAACTATCCTATAATACCTAAAACTTTTGGAAATAAGTTAACCTAGACGTTCATCGTTGATACTGCAGAACGAGTAGGAAGTTTGAGCTCTTGTATGGTTTCCAATAATTAATCGAACATTGTAATCTCATTCAGGGGGCTCAAAAGTATTATGTGGCCAGTATTTGGGGAAATTGCGTCATTATTTCTTCCGCTCTGAGCCTTATCTTTATCTATTCGATTTTCCCCATGATGCTTTCGTAGCTCAGAACGTGATTAAGTTAACCCGATGCGGTGGATTTGATAATTGGAAATAACCTTTCTTTCCGTTTATCGGTCTTCTGGAAATTCTGTTCATCGCTGCAATGAACCCAATATATGATTGTTGACAATTCTTTAATTTTTCCACGTTACTTGATTATTCAGATGGGTTCAGATTATTATTTCAAATGAATTCATTATTAGAAATTTATAATGAAAATAATAATATTTATTGATCATATGAGACATTATATGTATAGGACAAGTCAATCTATGTAAACACATTCACAAAAGAGATTTATCATCAGAGTATTCTCTAACACTTTAGTATGCTCTACAAAGCATTACTGACTTAATTTTCCTTTTGAATTTCAATTTATCCAAAATTTCGATAAAATCTCGTAAATTATTTTAAAGTTTCATAATTTGGTATAATGGAGATGACTCAAATTTTGTAGATCTATGAATAGCCATGGATAACGTTTCTAACGTTTCCGAGCCTCTTGTAGAGTAGCTGTGAAAACTAGACAACTTGACAAATAGTGATTCATTTTCTTTAACATATTGCAAAGACTTAAGAATGACGATACAAGGTAGGTACTGTCAGAAAACCATTTGCAATAAATATAGATCTGCAGTGATCACGATAACCCAGCCTGAACATCATCCTAACTATCCTCTTTTGCGATATAAAAACTCGGTTGAATTCAACAGAATTACCCCATACCAAAATATTATAGGCTATATGGCTGCAACATAAACTATAATATGCATTTAAAATTGCATCAAAGGGAAGTGATAGTCCGGGAGCCAATAACAGATATGCATGACCAAGTTCCTCTCAAACGGTAATTAGTAGAATGCATCAGATAATAGTAATAAAAAGCCTCATGAATGTCAGCTACGACTCTGCTGGGGGGAGAACGGCGGCAGCCCCCCAAACACGAAGAAAAAAAAATACATTCAGTCATTTCCTCCCAACTGAAAATTTGTCAAATTGTAGCTAACCCAATATCTAGACGAAAAAATACAATCAGCTGGCTATAGCATGGTGGATTATACGTCAGCTGGTGCCTCAAACATGAAAAAAAAAAATATTTTCAATAATTTCCTCTCAAACAAAAATTTACCGGATGATAGCTTATATGCAACTATGGATAAATATGTATGTCAGCTGGCTGTATCTTGGTGGAAAAACCGTCAGCTCCTACTTTTGAAGTTATTACGTAGAAGTTAAGCGGATCTATTGCCCATTTAAATGCATCAGCTGACCAGGTTTCCCTCGACTTACTGCTAGCTGATTTTTTTTATTTATCATAGCAGTATATAAACTATCAGCTGAAAAGTTTTCATGTGGAAGTAAATGTATCTTTAATTATTTTCATTATTTCTGAAGATCGAAGCATCGCACGCCAGTGTTACATAGAAAATAGTAAGGTATGGTTGATTCATTATAAGAGTCGCTGTCAGAGCTGCCATTGAAAATAAAATTTTTTTCTTTCATGTTTGAGGCACCAGCTGACGTATAATCCACCATGCTATAGCCAGCTGATTGTATTTTTTCGTCTAGATATTGGGTTAGCTACAATTTGACAAATTTTCAGTTGGGAGGAAATGACTGAATATATATTTTTTTTTTAGTGTTTGGGGGGCTGCCACCGCTTCCCCCCCCAAACCGAGTCGTAGCTGACGTTCACGAGGCTTTTTATTACACCAAGTATCTTTCGAGAGGAAATAATCAACCAAATTTACACTTGGTTCCCAACTATGAGTCTTTAATGCGTCTAATAGCGTGAAATGATGAGCTCAATTTCCCGCAAACATGATCCACGTGTTCACACCATCTCAAGTTCTTATCAACGTATAAACACAAAAACTTTATTGAATCTCTTGATTTCTACACTATATTCTGATATTGTTGCCGAAGTGGTTCTGCCAGAGAATTCCTTATTTCGAATATGACTGATTCTGTCTTAGACATATTGACAATCAGAGCATTAGTTTGACACCAATGTATGAAGGTCGCAACTATAATTTCACAGCGATTCAGAAGCTCAACCCGGCCTTCATGCACTCAAGCACTCATCAAAAATGTTACAAGGCAAGTCATTAATGAAGAGAATGGACAGTATAGCGGTCCCAGAAGAGAACCCCGAGGAACTCCTAACTCAGTTTCATATTTGTCTGAAAATGTCTCAAAAATTTTCACAGACATGGTTCGAATCGATAATAGTTATTTATACAACAAGTGCAAAAAGTGAATGTTTATTGCACTCGACGTGAAATTGTCGGACGAGGCCGTTAGGCCGAGTTGTACAACACAACTTTTTGCACGAGTTGCATACAACATTTTTTCTACGTTCATGCAAAAAGCAAAAAATGATTTATTGAGGTGCGGCACTAGGTGTAGGAAAATGAAAAGCGCAACTTGAATACTTTATTATTAATATCTATTTGCATTGAAACAGGAACTAATACGTTACGAACAATTTAACTCAAACTTTATTTTTACCCTCAATGTTGAAAGTGAATGAACAATTGGTGCAATTTTCAATATGAATATTTCGTAGTGAAGTACTTTTTAAATCCACTTCTTGATTTGTTACTGCTGTAAACGTACTAGTACTTGGTAACTGTACATCGTTATTTCCTTCAGGCTGAAATATTTGTTTGTCATGATGACGCACGTTGAAGTAGAATGACAGATGAGTGCAATAAAAACTTTATTGCACTAGTGCAATAAAGAACTTCTTTTTCCACTAAATATAGTTCAATGAAGTTTGGCTTTTTGCATGAATGTAGAAAAAAGATTTAAATCCAATCCAAAAAATTCCCCGTGTAACCCAGATTGTACAATTTACCGATGATAAACTGTGGCGCAATACAATCAAGAGCTCCTGTGAGGTCATACCATATACGCAAAGTCCCCCATCCAAAGAATGATAAATGTGATCAAAAAAGTAAAAAGCAGCAGTTAGAGTGGATCTCTTAGCTCTAAAACCGTGCTGACAATTAGAAAATAAATTGTATTTGTTCAGGTGATCAGTCATACGATTCATTACCACTATAATTTTTCCTATTGCAAGAAAATTTTCGAAAGAACAAACAAATTATCTGTATATGATTTTTATAATCTCCAGGTCTGATTCGAAAACTCCAAGGCTACTTTAAGGCCTCTGGGAAGTGATTTTGAATGTGAATTTAGTTTTCATATTATTAAACAGCCTTAATTTCTGTAGACCCTCAACGATCGGAAATCGCAGAGTCCTATAACTTCTTCAAGATTGGCGCATTCTTGTGAAACTACATTGTTGAATAGTTGTGACAAGTGGATGGGGGAAATTGACAGTGGTAAGATGATATTGGTAGTGTTTTTGGACTTTCAAAGAGCATTTGAGACAATTGATAGGAAATTACTGTTACTTAAAATAAAAAAACTAGGGTTATCTGGGAAAGTTTTTCAGTGGTTTGAGTCATATTTGACAGGAAGGACGCAAAAAGTAAAATTCGGAAATTTTGTGTCATCAATTGGAAAAAATGAATTTGGGGTACCTCAGGGTACGAATTTGGGAACAATTTTATTTCTATTGTATATAAATGATGTAGTGAAATATGTATCTAATTGTAAGATAACTTTGTTTGCGGATGATACTATGATATATGTTTCTGGATATGTTGAAATTTTCTTCAAATTAGTTAACGAGGATTTGGATAGGTTGTTCATTTGGCTTTGCGACAATAACTTGAAAGTCAATATAAAAAAATCGAAGTATATGTTAATAGGTAGTGAATATAGGACACGTAGTACCGACATAAGTAATTTAAGAATTAATATTGATAAAGATGAAATAGAGAGGGTTACTAAAATGAAATACTTAGGATTGATTTTAGACGAGAATTTAAAGTTTCAATTTCCCTTCGATTATATCGCAAATAAAATGTCCAAAAAGGTTGGTTTCATATCTAGAATAAAGGGTAAAATTGGTATGAATACGTCACTGATGTTGTTTAGATCATTGGTACTTCCTCATGTGGATTATTGCTCGTCAGTTATGTTTAATTTAAATAAAGGTAGCATAGATAGGTTACAAAAAGTGCAAAATAGAGGTATGAGAATTATTTTGAAATGTAATAAAAGAACTCCCATAAGAAATATGTTAAATTGTTTGAAATTGATGAGTGTCAATCAAAGGATTATTTATAGAACATTATATTTAATATTCAAAACAAGGAATAAAATGCTACCTGAATATTTGAGTGAAAACCTAAAATTTGCTAAGGAGATACATAATTATAAAACACGACGTCGAGATGATTTTTACATAGAAAAAGTTAATACTACATTAATGAATAAATCCACATTTAGCAGGGGATTAGTTATCTTCAATAAACTACCTGAAAAGATCAAATATTGTAATAATTATAGAGAATTCAAAAAATGTTTAATGAGTTATATTTATGAAGAATTTAATTAAGTTAGTGGATTATATTTGTCTTGTTTTCAATAGCCGAGTGCTAAATAAAGTTTTTATATATTATATATTATATTATATTATATTATATTATAAAACGCAAACTCATTACAAAATATTTCCATAGAAATTTGCAACTGGGCCATCGAAAATCCACATCTGGCAAGGACATCCAACTTTTAACACCCCTTATTCAGCCTAAACTTATGGTCTGGGATCCTGAATAGAGAGCTTATTGAACTTTTCGAATTACCGTCCAGGTTAGATGGAGACGCTTTTTTGATTTTTTTAGAAAATCATAATAATGAATTATTAGAAGATTTGAGTCATGACAAAAAATGATTTTTTCAGAACGACAGAGCTCCTTGCCGCTACTTTAACCTCATCGACTATTCATTTGGGGATTTCATAAATTGCTGGTGTACGTGTGATAAAAAAATATGAAAAAATAGACGAAGAGCGAATTTTGACAGTTGAGATATAACTTTTTAAGTTGTCGACTATATATCCAAGTTCCGAAATTTGTTGTGATAAAGAATAATTTTACATTAATGTGTGTCTTTTTTTTGCTATCATACAAATTAACTGACGCCTTATTCCGTTGAATTTCAAATTTCAAAACAGTCAATTTGCGTCTATTTGAATGCCTATGAATTATTTCATAAAGTTTGTCATATAGGAACTACAAAAATAATATTTTTAGTCACTTTTATTTATTTATTTATTTGATATATCAAATAATGGCTCGTTAAGTACCATGTTTTGGATAGCATACGTTTCTAAATGCAACCAGAACCTATGAAAACTCGAACTTATCTCACTAATAACTTGAATTCTTAATTTCGATATTTTTTGAGTAATTTGGAGGAATGTGAATATATTCGTCAAGTATGAAAGTAATATTCAAAACACAAAAAATAAACTGCAAAATAGCTACGTCTGAAAAAAAGGTATTTGGACTATTTGGAACATCTATACTTTGAAAAATGTGTACAAAACTTTTTCAGATGCGTTTTCTTAGCCTTTTACAAATTTTTAGGAACGTCTATTGGTTTTCAAAATATAAGTCGATAATGTTTTTGTTAGACCATTAATATGCTTTACACCTATTCCTTTGTTTATGTTCGAAATTGAGGAGATGCTCCTTCTTGATCGTTATTCACAAATGGAACATTGAAAAGTTGAAAGGCAATGTGAAAATTTCCAAACCTATTTTCAGCTTAAATTCTTCGAGCTACATTTTATATTGAATAGCAGAGTAGATGAGGCTGGTGTATGTTGACATTAGCGAATATACTTTCGTTTCGTCTGGAAAAAAAACATAAAACTTCTATTATTAGATTATTTTAAATGAGCATAAACCAGTTGAACATTTTTCAGCTGTTTTTATGAAGTTAAAGTGATCTCCGCTGCAAGTTCAAAATATTTGAATGTTTTTTTGGCGGATATCCATTATTTCTGATTTATGAATGGTGTCATTCACCACAATTGAAATTTCATTTATGTGAAAAAAACAGTCGATAACAATAACATTGCGAATTTTATACGAACGTTTTGTCATTTATCATATCCTCCTGTTTATTTCGTTTTTCCTTTCCATACACTTCTTGGAATCGAAACACAAGCCTTCTCAAATTTCATTTTATGTTTGAGTTCTATGCAAGAAATCTGCATCACCATTGGGACTTTATTTGTCAGATTCCTGGAGGACTTGTTTTATGGGTTCTTGTTGTTTATGAATATGAATGAATATTTTATGTATTATTGTATTATATCAGGACCAAATAGATTGGTAGGATTTGCATGAAGCTGCAATTGCCCAACACATATACTAATTACTAACTGACAAAGAAACTGCACCACCCAGTTGAAATTTATTTTTTTTTTGGTAAAACATAGATAGTATAACAAGGAGTAAATGATTGAATTTGGAGAAAAAAATCGTGAAGGTTTTTCCATGCAAACAATTTTTGTTACTTAAATGTAGGCGTTCTTTCCAAGTTTTTTATATTTTACAACAAACCAGGTGTTCGAGCCGATCCAAAGTTGATGTTTGGTTATTGTTGAAATGCCTTGAGTACGTGTACGCGAAATTATCGCCAGCTAAGTGTCAAAAGAGGTCAAATTATTGGTCTATGTCATTTCAAGAAATCGCTAATCGTACGAACAGAAATCCAACTACTGTTATGAGATGTTGTCAAGCGTGGTTTGATAATGCCCAAAATCGAACAGGACTACGCACCAGACGTCGAAGGGGCACAAATGAAGTTCAAGATCGACGTCTGAGACTCATGTCCATTAGAGACCGATTTGGGACAACTCGATCTTTGGCTGATGAGTTGTTAGGAGAACAATGCCATCCTGTAACTGTCCGAATGGTTAACCGCCGGATTTGGTCAATTATAAAGTGTCTCCTAGCTACTTACAATTTTTTTAGTTACATTATTAGTCAATGGTTACAAATCTCTTAGTGATTTACATTAAAAAATATTCATGAAGTACTAATTGCACCCTTAGCGAGCACATAAATGTATATAAGCATCCATAATGAGAGCTCAATGAATAACATCTCAAACTTTTCTACATATTCTGTGGTCCACGGTTTCCAAGAGCGCAATAATTGACCTATGAACTCGAACATGAACGATCACTCAAATTCTTCCGATTTCACATCAGTGCTGAGGCTGAATAAGAAAAAATGATTTCGTCTATATTTTATTTGTTTCTATAATATTTCTGCATTTCAGATGTACCGGGTTTTTCACCATAATTTGACCCCCCTTCAACTTTGTTACTAAAAGAGATACAAAAAAATATTTTCTAAAAAAGTTTCACGAAATCGACTAGTGTTTTTCAGAATGATTTCGCAAAACGTAATATATACAGAGTGGGCAACATATTGTTTGCAACTTCATTTTTTCTAATGAAACACCCTGTATATTTTTTTATATTCGACTAGCTCTTTTTCCCCTAATTTCGAATATATAACATATGTTTGGCAAATCTCTCTTATTCTGAGTACCACAGAGTTTCAAATTTTAAGAACCACCAGGCAAGCTAAGTACCTAATCAGTTTTCAAGTGGAAGGCTACGATAATTCAAAATGCCCTTTTTTGAGTTATCTCATTGACAACGATATGACATACGTTTTTCACTATAAATTGGGATTTGATGATTTGGATACAACTCCATATATTCTCTCCTTGTAGCTTTCTTATTTTTATTGTTCTCACATAAAGTTGAAATATTTCAAATTTTTCCGTTTCTGCGTAGTGCATATTCGATGAATAGTTTCATTCAATTACAACGTATGTCATAAATCGTTGCCAACGAGATAACTCAAAAAAGGGCATTTTGAATTATCGCAGCCTTCCACTTGAAAACTGATTATTTAGCTTAAAATTTGAAACTCTGTGGTACTCAGAATAAGAGAGATATGCCAAACATATGTTATATATTCGAAAAAGAGCTAGTCAAATATAAAGAAATATACAGGGTGTTCCATTTGAAAAAATGAAGTTGCAATCAATATGTTGCTCACTTTGTATATATTACGTTCTGCGAAATCATTTTGAAAAACACTAGTCGATTTCGTGAAACTTTTGTAGACAACATTTTTCTGTACCTCTTTTAGTAACAAAGTTAAAGGGGGGGTCAATTTATGGTGAAAAACCCGGTACATATACAGGCCCGCCACCTAAAACTTCTCAGGCCCATAGCTTGGTGAATTTTTGTCAAATTGTAGATCTTCATGAAGTCTTTTGAAACAATTGAGTTCGATTTTTCCAAAATGGCGTTGAAAAATGATACTCATTCGAAAATTGGTATTCAGGGAGCTTGATTTTGGGACACCCTGTACCAAAACAAATATCATCCGTCTGTAGGGAATTTTAATAGCTTTAATCCGACATATGACACAAAGGGATTAATGACTTGGTTGGCACGTGATACCAGTACTGAATGTCTTTCGTGATTACTAGGCGGCATCGTAAATTACATCGGACACAATGAATTCAATGCAGGTACCCTTTAACAATGTATTAATAAGACATTATGGAGTAAATAAAACTTGAATATGAAAAAGTGGACAATATACTTAAATAATTGAAATCTAATTGAGTGCTTTTTTTAAACACTCCACCAAAAAAATTATCCTCTAGTACGAAATTTGATTAGATTTCATCAGATAAATAAAATAGTATTAGTTTTCATTGAAAAAGGTGGCATGAATTATTCAGTACATTATATGCGAAAATGGCTTAGCATGAGCAGCCTTCGGCAAACTGAGTTTCATCTCTAAGGAGAAAAATATTCTTCTACACTTAAAACGCAAAACCTAGGAGAGCTGTATATCACCAGTGGCAATTTATGTTCTAAAACCTATGGCAATAACGAAAAAAGTGGCAGAACAACTGAGAGTAACTCAAAGGGCCATGTAAAGGATTATGCTGGGTATAAGCTTGAGGGACAGAATTCCGAAAACCGAAATATAAAAAAAAAACAGGCTAACTGACAGCATGAGTAGAATAGCGAAATTTGAGTGGCAATGGGTGGCACACGTTACATGGCAGAGTGTGGAGAGATGGTCACACAAAGTGACGTTTTGGAGACCTCGAAAGACAAAAAGAAGCATAGGAAGACCGAGAAAAAGATGAATAGACGACATAGTCGATGTAGCCGGCAAGCAATGGATGAGAATAGCAAAAGACAGAGAAGCATAGAAAAAACTGGAAGAGGCCTTTGTCCGACACTGGATGAGAGAGGGCTGAAGAAGAAGATGCTTTGAAGCTATCAAAATACGTCAGGTCTGGTGACCCTTTTTTTTTCAATGGAGGGAAATCCACCCTATATGGACCCATTACACCCAACAAGTCTCGACGAGTGTAAAACACCTATCGGCACCTGCTGGGTAGTGTGAGGCTCTCCTGAAGGACATACTCACTAAAAACCTCCAATACACCTCCGCCGAACCCGAGAGAAAGGTTCCAAGGATGCCAACCTTCCTCTTAAGCGTTCAACCTCAATGCGGCCGGCTCACCAAGGGTTTGGTACTATACGGCGGAATGCCCGTCTTTGTGTAACGCTGTCCTATACTAGGGAGTGTGGGATAGGGTCGAAACAATTCGTTTCTGGTGGTAGAGCCATTCAATAGGTAGCCTTAAATGCGTGAGGCAACTACCCGTCAATGAGCTCCCTTGTTCCGTGGTTTCCCCCATAGCTCTGATTACGGAACTTAAGCCTGAGGTAGTTCCCCGCAGGGAACTCCCCCTTTCGAACTTAATCTTCCACGAGCGACGCCTCTTGACCCTGGTCTTGCGACCTTTGCGAACTTGTACAACTAACGCAAACCCTAAGTTCTCACAGCATAGGATCAGCCTCAGTTTGTGCAGGGAAGTTATAGAGATGGGGGTTTTTAGAGGGTGTTTAGTAGTTTTGACTGTGAGCAGTGGGGTTGAGCAAGGAACTAACATACTTTTTCGTTATCCTCGTTTCCTAAGATTCGAGGTCATTAAAGTAATAGTTATCCTCGAATAGCGCACCGAGAATTACACTTAAGGTCCTAAACTGGCGCTCGCGGAAACATAAGTAACCCCTATGCTACCACGTACTCACAGCCAAATGTTGGCATCTTCTTGCTTCCTTCTCGGCCTCTTGTGTCACTTTCTGCTAGACCTGTCAATGATTTCCACCTACTTTTATAGCCTCTGTCTGGTCGGTTCTGCGTCTCTCTGGTGGACCCTGCCGGCCGGCCAGCTGGCTGCTCTACTTCTCTTCTGGTGCTGCTAGAACCTGTCGCTTGGAGGGATAGAGATAAGAGGATGTTATTAAGGATGGGTGAGGTATTGGCAGAAATGTGGTTTTGGGGGAACATGGGATTGTTGAGGTATGATGAATATAGCATGCTGGGATTAGCCACGTCACATTTTTTGATCAGTCTTAGTTTCACTGTCTACTTTACAGGAGGCAGTTACTACAAGTTACTACAAGTCCTCCCACCACAACAAGGTGCTGACCTCGAAAGAGAGGTGTAGTGACCCTGGATGGCGGCTAGGATACAGGGCCAATATTTCCTCTCCATTTCTTTGGGAAGACATTATTCAAATGGGTAGTAAGAGCTCTTCTCGTCTGGCAGGTAGACCGTATTGCTGAAACCATATTATTTCTCGAACTACTATAATGGAACAGCAGCATATAATGAATGTTCGTTCTGTAAAAATGCAAGATATCTTTGTGCGTTTAAAGATCCCTCAAAAAGTAGGGACCCACTAAATTCCGCTCAATATTTCGACACCATGCATTGACTTCAAAAATATTTTGACAGTTTCGTTATCGGGTCTAATTGCATATTATGACAATCAACTCACTCATTATTAGAAACACAATATTAATCTGATAAAAGTATTGAGAATTGAGAAAATTTAAAATGCTCTCTCTATCATTTCTGCAATAAAATTAAGTCTTCGGGCCTTAAATCATCAACAAGAATTATTTTGTAGTCGTGGAAACTGTTACGCTCAAACCGATGAAATAGAAATGTTTAGCTTAGCTATTTGTGAACATAATGCCATCAAAATATTACTCGATGTGTCTGCATCATAAGGTTATTGTCAATTAAACATGTCAGCTTACGGACCAAATTCTCGTCATTTGCGGGAGGTTTTAATTTTCTGCCTTAATAAGAAGGAATCTGCGGAATCTGCGGCTGATGCTCATTGAATGCTGTAAAATTGCTATGGTGAGGCCGCTAATGGTGAAAGAACTTGACGAGAGTGGTTTCAACGCTTAAAGAATGGTGAATTTGACGTCGAAGATCAGAATGGCGGTGGAAGAAGAAAGGTTTTAGGACATGCAGAATTGGAGGTATTACTTGATCAAGATTCGTGTCAACCGCAATAAGAATTGACATGATCAATGAAAGTGACGCAACAAGCAATTTAAAAATGCCTGAAAGTCATGGGAGTGATTCAGAAATTAAGAAATTGGGTGCTTGTGAACAGCTGCATGCAAGGCAAAAATGGAAAGGATTTCTTCATCGTATTGTGACTGGAGAGGAAAAATGGGTAAATTACGATAATCCCAAGTGCGGAAAATCATGGGGATATCTCGGCCATGCTTCCAAGTAGAAGGCCAAACCAAATATTCACGGTCTTGCTCAGTATTTGCATGATGTTTTCGCAAAATTTGCCGGCAAAATTGAATTTCGTTGAGGTGAATAATTATGCGAGTAATATTTTCGCACGTAGACTATTGCCATTGTTCACTAAGTAATGCATTATCGAAGATTTCTTAACAGAATTGACAAACTTGATTTTGTCAGAAACGTACCCATTTGGATAAAAACAGCCATATCCTTTTTTTTTGAATAACAAATGACTTGTGTGATACCTCTTTGAAATCACTATAAAATAGACAATTTATTGGTGTAATGTGCAGCAGTAGCTCGGTACATTATTTTTCCACTACGATGGGCTAAACTTCATGAACAAAATAATCCACTACCAAAATTTCCAATGAAAATATTTCTCATAGCCCCCCTTTAAAATGTTCGGAGGATGTTTTTAACGTAACCAAAAAGATTGTAAAATTGTACCAACCGTAAGGACAAAACTATTGAAAAGGGCAAAAATTCATTATTTTCAAAAAAAAAAAATATATCTCGAAAACGGTAAGACTTTTATAATGGGAATTTTGTCATAGCAGGTGGGTTATCCTTTGATCTACATTCTCCCTCGGTTCGACGTGGTCTTTACGGGACACCCTGTATAAAAATACCCTGAGGAAAAATAATAATTGTTTTAGTATAGGGCGTAAAAAAATTAAGCGAAAACAGTTTTCAATTGACGGTCATTTTTCGACGCCATCCTGAAAACAAGTCATTTCAACAACGTGGGAAGTTTTAGGTAGCCGATGCTGTATATCGTAAACAACTTAACAACTGAATATAATTGGATCATGGAATGTTTTTGTGGCAACATACTGGTATAATCACCACGTGAAATTTGGTCAGAGATAACTTAGGCACACTGTATACTTCGAGACTTAGAGAGTTTTGACGCTGTAAAATGAAAAAACAACACTCTAGCTTCAGCGAAATAGAACCGAATGATACAGAGTCTCATCATAATGGTGTTTCTATTTTTGTCTTTATCCCATTCAACATTCAATGTTCAATCGTATCAATACAAGAGCACCTATTCCGTCCAGTGTTCAATGTCGGCTCTAGAAGTGCACGGAATCAATTACTGTCCAATTTGTAGCGTGGATGTTCGCTCGTAGGTAATCTTCCGAATTTCCCCACGAGACCACGAGAGCTTCAGAGAGGCAGCATACGATATGGAAATCGCTGAAACGAAAGCTCGTGAAGGAGCACATTTTCAAGCAGTTAAAGCCACTCGGTAACCTAGTCCGGAATGCCAATAAGCCGCAAGGCGCCCGCCGCATACGCGGACGCATGTAGATGAATGAAATGTAATCTAATCGTGTTCTGAAAAAAGAAAATGATCCAAGGGTCCCCTCCAGAGAGAGGAAACATCTTTTCTGTCCCGAAGACGACCGATCGTGGGTTGTGGAACGTTCAGAAATTTACCAGCTAGCAGTGTATCATCCACCTTCGACGAGGAGTCTGTGAAAGTGTCCTGCGCGAGTCTTAATGCACGTGCTATACCGGCATAGTAGCCACGTGTTGTGACGTATGAAAGCATGGTGTCTTGTGCAGTGTGCGCATAAGGGATCTTATCGTAGTGAACATTGGCGAGAATTCTGCCGTAGCGATGGGACGTTCTAGACTGAGGTGAGTCTGTTGGAACTCTTTCAGCATATAGCTTTTAGCGGCGATCGATAGGTCATTGTCACCGTTCTTTTTCGCTCTGGCTTATCCGTTGCAATTTGCACGATGATTAATGGATCGCCGACTGCTGAAAATGAATGGTAAATGAGTCGCATTATTCAACCTATTAATTGGACTGTTGAAGTCTAGACGAGAGAGATTCCCCTGCTGATTTCAATGTTATGGAATTTCTCGAAGGTTAGAAGTGAATTATTGAGTGCGATAATGATTTTTGGAAGTCGCTTCTTCTTTAATGAAATGTGATTCACGAAGAAGGAGCTGGTTCCGGGAAAATTGAGATTCTCCTGAAATATGAGTTCAGGAATCAGACGTAAATTCTGGAGAATATCTTATTGTTTCGTCTATACTTGGAACATTTAAAAAATTCAAAATTGTTTTTTTTAACGTTTTGAATTTGTTTAATTTTTTCTCTGGTGGAAAAAAATATCTTAGAAGACAATTATTAATATCATCATCCAGTTCTGTTGAATAGTCACTGCATATATGAAAATGTCCACACATCTGGTGCTCATTCACCATTTTGTTTCAAATAGCCGTTAAACAATCAATTTCCTCCCTAGGCTGTAAAAGTAGTATCAAAGGAAACTGGTCCAACTAGCCTAAGGTAAATGTTACGCTTAATACCAAATCTAACTTGTTTTTTCGTAGGTTTTAGGTGCAGTTATATCATATGAAACAGGACTATAGTTATTGCTGATGAATAAAGTCGGAAAAAACCAAGAGAGTTAAACTACAAATTTGATTTTGCAACTCGTATGATGTAAATAGTTATATCTAATATGTGTCACATTGTAGAGTTTAGAATTGACCGTATCCAAAATCCTAAAAAAGTTAAAAATTTTCAATAATATTATATTCATAATGATCGTTAAACTTGAATCTATAGCTTCAATTTCAGGATTCTATACCATCAAGCTCCCAAAAATGGATATATTTATGAACTTTCAGCCCTTAAAAAGGATTGATCTGTGAGACGTCGAATTTATGAATTTTTTCATTCAATATTTGAATTTGGAACATTCAGAATATTAACTGAAAATTCAAGAAGTGGTTAAATTTTTTGCCTCTAACGATACTCTAACGAAATAAACAGTGTTTTGTAATGAGTCAGAAAAATTTTTCGACATAAGTTTTGGTAAAAATATCATTGTCATACGAAATTGGTCTCAGTCATGAATTTTCAAGGTGAAAATTTGAAAGATTAAATACGAAAATACGAAATTGATACGAATATTGAAAAATTGACTTACGTGGAGGTTCGAAACATCTGATGTCTTCATAATAATGAATACATTTTTACTGTAATGTCTTAGCTTAGTTTAAGAGAAATGAGGACTAGCTAAAAATAAAGCACTAAAATAATTATTCACCTGATGGTTACTCCCAAAATTGTGGTGATCAGTAGCCGAGACGTCAGAGGTTCGAATTTAAACGGAACATATCGGATTCCATGCAATTAGAGAGAATATCAAAAAATTGAAAATTTGATCAAAATTCCTTTTTTGCAAGAAAGGCTTCATTGGAATATATTTCCGTGAGCGCAACACAGAAGTAATCGAGATTTTGAAAGTTTATGTGGAATAACAATTTAAAGCTCCGTCCAAAATTTCTAGATGATTAAATGATGAATATCATAGCAAATAGGGCACAGAAATTTCGAGAAGATCATTGAAAAATTAATACTGAGTATATTCGTGATCACTGATTCGATAGGGTAAAGATTTTGCATGTTTATGTATAAAATAAATATGTGGAACATCATACAAAATTTTATTTTGGGTGGATAGCATAACCAGAAGCATAGAAAATTCAAGAAGAATATTTACAAATAAAAACCCCATATTTCAGTAAAAATCGAGATAAAAATACAATAGCAATTTGGAGGCGCATGAAAGAATAAGCGTTCGAATTGTTCGAAAGCTCCTGATCTCACGTCAGTAGTATTCTAATTTTTTCTCAATAAATAGAATAATAACCTGAGAAACATATAATTTTAGAAAAAGATTACTTTTACAGAATACCTATTTTTTGAGAAGAAAAAATGAAGATGACCAATGATTCAACAAGCATTTTACCGCAGAATTGCATCATAATGGTATTCTTTGTTTCCGTTGCTTTTGCATTGACGATATCTTCCTAAAAGCAACCAGTGTTTTTGCGCGTTTGTTTCAAGATAACATCGGGCTATCATCTTGACCAATTTTTTTGTAATTAGAGAAGTTTTAGCCGAGTATATTTTGAAATGATTCGGCTCGATTCTTTGATGAAGCATTAGAGATCCAAATCAATTTTGTCCGTGCGATCGGCGAAGTGATTTCACCGAAATTTTGTAGATATAAAAAATTATCGATTAAGTGAGTTACTAGAAAATTAACCTATTCATATAGCTTTCATATAAAAAAAATCAAATTTTTCTGATCTGATAAATTTGAATATCTTTCGGAAAACAGATTGATTTGTTTGAATTTTTTCTGTTATTTGCTGGAAAGATCGAAGGAATGCCAAAATGCAGTATCTTTAAAATCCGAAGTAACTATTGTAATTTATATAATGTAAAAGTGGAAATATATTACTTCTCATTTCATTGTCGATTTGAAAAGAATTTCTGTGGAGTAAAGACCGAGTCAATCCAATCTCGAATCCAATATTTGCAATGAGATACAGAAAGAACTGTATCTTTGTACGCAGTCGAGTTCACGGGAAAAGGAACGGAAAATTCTTTAATGAAATCGATTCAATCCGGATTTGACAAAATGTGAAAAAGGACATCCTCCTCCTCAATTTGAAGCCGATATTTAAAATAATAACAGGTATATCGAAGGAGGAGTAGGATAAAATCGAACCTTGCTGGCTCGCAAATTGATTCCTCACAATAAAAGAAAATAACAAAAAAAAATTGTCAAGTCAAGTGTTTTATTTTATTTTCTTTTATTAATATTAAAGTTATGTTTCACCAAGCGATTTGTGAGGAATCAATTTCGATAATATTTTTATATTATCTTTAGTTTCCTCTAGAATATTGTTTCGTCTTCTCAAATATCTTGGGAGGGGAGAATCAAGAGATCTACACTTGGATAGTTGGAATGCTGAGGAAAACGATCAAAAACAGAGATGTGTATTATTTTGTCATAATTGAAATGAAATCAGAGCTCACATAACCAATACCGTAACTCCTACTTTTAACCTATTCGAAATATCTACACCGAGTGAATTATTTCAATTCCCCGATTCATTCGAACAGGGCAAACAAGGGGGTTGCAATCAATAACAGCGTTCGTTTTTCCCTCAACGATTAATTGAAGCCAATAAAGTTTGTTCGTTGTTCCTAAATCAATTAAATACCAAGAACGCGTGTGGAACCGAGAGACAACATTGAACTACACTGGTTTTGATGATGTAATATTGACAGCAAATAGAGATGAATGGATTTTACTTCTGTCACGGTGTTTGGAAAGCGGTTATTATTATTAATGGGGGACTTATCTGACCCGCAGGGATTGTTGTGCTGACGCTGTTGCGTGAAACGGATGAATAGCAGATAAATTTTTTTCAATGTTAAATGAATTACGTGGAGAGTGTTACAACTATGAATGTGTTATTAGCATAGTTTGGTTGATTAATTACACGGCCGTTTCCTCATATGAAAAATTCCAAAAAATACGGACGTTTGGTCAGTAGCTATTATGCGCTTTGGCACAAATTTCTTCATTAAATTAAAAAAAAAACGCTGATTTTCAGAACAGGTTAATCTATTAAAAGTTTCATAAATAACAATATTTTATTTCAAATTGAATGTAAAGGTCCATCATGGTCTTCAACGAAATACTTTCTTCTGGGTACATCTATTACGCCTTGGACCGTTTGAACTAGGGCTGGGAATTTTTGGCCTTTTGTATTCGAATAATCATTCCTAAATTTATTCGATTATTCGAATAATTCATTCAAACAAATATTCATGCTTGATTATTCATGAGTAGTCATGAATATTCAACTATTCATTGAATATTCAACGAGTATTCATTGATTATTCAATGAATATTCAATGATTAATCAAAGAATACTCAATGAATATTCAGTCAATATTCAGTGAAACATGTGTTTATGTTTTAATGAACCAATAAAATACGAGCGTTTTGATGAGTGAATATACTCTTGACGACGTGGTATTATCGTTTTGGTGTCTCGTCTCTCACCATATTGCGATCATTTCCACAGCAACGTAATTGGACGTTCGTCAAAAAAAAAATAAAAGTCAAGCTCAGTGAAATGTCATTGAATTTTGCAAAAGGCAGCGCTACCGCTACAATTATAGTTCAGTAGTACTCTAGTTTTACGTTTTACCGAAAAAATTGTCATATTTTTATAATCGAATTATCGTTTGGTAAATACAGAAATTATGTTTATTACAAGAAAACGTACAAAATAAAATAGATTCTTAAATAGACGTAGTAAAACCTTTGCTGGGACAATACAATCTACATAGACCCATAACAGGTCTATAGGTACAAAAATAATCAAGCGGATTTTGAGAACATTAAATCCTTCAAGAATACACTTCGTGTTCAATTATACGAAATTTTCAAAAAACTTTGTTTACTTATTCAGTCTTGTTAGAGAAGGATGTTACTCCAGTTAATATGTGTGTATTTTAAAACCTCAGATTTGAAAGAATAGAAAGATTCGTCGGTTCGCAATTCAGAATCAAGCAATATTTGACCACTGAAATAGAGTAATGTCTAGAAATTGCAATGCATACGGAATAGGAAAGCAAAACTCTGCAATCGATTAAACAGACGGCATTAGATTTCGAATGTAGAATCTTATATTATTATTAGAACTTTTTATTGCTAAATTCATATTTTAGAATCTTAAATTCCATTTTTATATTTTTTCATTGATGAAATCCCAATTCTATTAATTTTTCTTTGGATCGTTTCTACTATTGAATGAATAATTTCAATTCAATTGTATCTATCAATTTCAATATATGTAATTTCCAGTAATTCCAATATTAATAAAACGATTTGTCCATAGTAAATCGCAAAACCTTGTTTTATTTATTTTTTTTTATTTCAATTAACGTGTCTCAGCAGCTAGGCCATTGTTTTAATCATTTCTGAATAGTGAGTTAAGTGATCATTCAAACTTTCATTCGTAACTTCAGAAATGATTCATAAATATCCAACTACTCACTGAATAGAAAACTTTTCACTGTATAATCAGTGAATACTCAACTATTCACTGATTATTCATAAATAGAAAAGTAGTCATTGATTATTCAACTATTCAGTGAATACTCGACTATTCACTGATTATTCATGAATAGAAAAGTAGTCATTGATTATTCAACTATTCAGTGAATACACAACTATTCACTGAATATTCGAATATTCATGAATATTCGAATAATTCAGAATGCAATTATTCGAATAATCATTCAATGAATATTCGAATATTCAAATCATTCATTCATGATTTCCAGCCCTAGTTTGAACATCTCCCAACGGATTAGTCAGCAGCCTAAAGGAAAAACTTTCAGCGGTTATTTTTTCTGAATTTTTCGTATTTTGTAGGATATGAATTATTGAGCAAGAAAGTCTATGGATCCAACTCATTCCTATGATTAGTTTTTTAGATACAGGGTGTCGAAATTGGAAAATAGCATTTCTTCGAAGAAATATTTCTTGTAGGAAAACATCTTGAAAGGAACACTTTTGCACGACAAATATTGTTCAACAATAAGGTAATAATTTTAGACTGGTTGTCATTCAAAATTATTGTTAGTTACGTGGTGAGTCAAACATTATTCAAAATGAAATTCGTTGAGTTCATACTTCACCCTGTAATTAAAATAGTCGTGGAATTTTCCAATTTTTTTCCTTCATGCTTAGTTTAAGTACAATATTATAATGTCCAATAGTATTGGCTTTGCTGTGAACAGTTTTCGAGATCCATGAGGTAATATATCAAGAGGGGCGACCGTTACTACAGAAGTTGTCAAAAAGTTGTATATAATGAAAATTTCATACAGAGTAACAGTAAGAGTTAAGTTTTGTCATTGAAGAATGAAAGACATTGTACAGAGTGTCAGATATTCGTTATGAGTATCTTATAAACCATAAAAATTACTGAAAAAAACGCTCTGGAATTTTTCGAATATCTCGAACATAAATAGCGAAATATTTGAAATAGTCATTTTTCAGAAACACCCTGTAACTCGGGAACGAATCTAGCTATCTATTATCTGTTGATTCTTTCTCTGACTCTTATAGTTGAATGCTCTCAGAGAATCAAGAGTAATGACAAATAATAGGAAAATTCCACGACTTTTCCATTTACAGGGTGAATTATAAACTAAACTAATTTCATTTTGAATAATGTTATCGCGCAATAATGTGCGAGAAATGTTACTTTGAAGCCGTTTTCCGACTTCGACACCCTGTATCTCGAAAACTAGTCATATCGTTGAGTTGGACCCATAGACTTTTTAGTTCAGGAAGTCATATTCTACAACACACGAAGAATTAAACGGTAACAATTTCTCCATTAGGCTATTGCCTGGTCCTTCTACTGAAAAACCGTCGTCTTGTTTTAGTTGCTTGCTTTCCTATATTCCCAGCCTCTATAAAATACTTTTCTAGTCAAAATTTTTTAAAAATCTTCAATTGACCGAACTCGCGGTAAATCTGGGTTGTCGTTTTTTGGCACAAAATATATGTTGTGAGCATTCAATAAATTTAGAGTGCATAATGTGCTTAATACGGAGCTATAAGTCCGTCAAATTAATCATTTTTGTTGAGCAGTTGAGAATGTTACTTGCTCAGCTTCGCCTTTTATTTGTCCCACAGAAGGCCTAGAAATGCCACCAGTTGATATCGCGCACCAATGTAAAACTTTATCAGTAGATTTGGAATTTCCCTTGAATTTAACTTCGTCTGGGCGATGTTCGATATTGTCGGTCTAGAATTCGGAATTCCTTTAGTTCCAGAATTGCTCAGAGTTAAGTTTTTTCATTATTCATGACGACGACTTTGTTATTTGCAAAATGAATGCACCTTGAAGCATGGCAACATATAGGTATTCAACTGATTTCGCGTAGATATATTTTTGAAATTTCCTTGTCCCACTATATTCTACGCCTATTCTCTTCGGTTCTGTGGAAATCGAATTAGTCCCTTTGCAGTTTGAAATTGTTAGTCCCTCAACATGGGGATTGTTCATACAATCTACTGGTGTAGAGGTTTGAAAACATCTTAGAAACTCTGAGACTACCCTGAAAATTTCAAGTTTTCAGGTTTTCCGTTGGAGATATCGTGTTTACGGCCGTACTGTACTGGACGGATTAGACTGAGCTGACAAAATTCGATTTGATCATCGATTCGTCATGTGTGAGTCGAACCTTATCGTTTGAGACCATTCCTGGCTCAAAATTCAAAGAATTCAGATTTAGCGATGAAACTAATTAATAGGAAACAGTACTCAAAATGTTGACTACTATACTGTAGTGCAGGGGTGCTCAAACAGTCGATCGCGATCGACTGGTCGATCGCGAATGCTTTTTGAGTCGATCTCGTGAAAAAAATCCGATATAGAACTATTCACAGATTTTGTTTTAATAGGTAGGTAACTAAACAAAATGTTATGAATAAACTACTAAAATTTATTCGATCCACATAATTATGTCAGAATGACCCCCTCATCACTTTGTTTTATCGTGTGTAAAAGTCCGCTGCTAGCGGCAAAAGGACGCTTTATCAAAGGAACGCGGTATTTGTCAAAGAAAAGTTGCGTCTTTGATTCCCGCCGCATTTTCTAGGAACTTCGGGCGGCGAGTTTGACGGGAACATTCAAGACATCGTTCGCGGCGATATTAATGTTGCGATTGCAGGGATTTGAATTTTGAGTCAGTCTGAGTAGCAACTTGAAAGCAACACGTCGATATTGTTGAACAGCGCAAAATGAGTGCGGTGAAAAAAAGTAAAACGTATCATTTTAATAACGATTGGGAGGAAGAATTTTTTTTTTGTATGGTGAAGGATAAGTGCATCTGTCTCATTTGCCGTGCGTCAGTAGCAATGCCTAAGCGTGGGAACTTAGAGAGGCATCATAAAACAGTTCATAAAAACTATGAAAAGGATTTTCCGTCGCAGAGCGAATTAAGAAAACGAAAAGTACGTGATTTGTTAGCTTGTTTGAAAAAAGAACAAGCCATGTTCACAAGACCAGTGAAACAATCAAAAGCTGCAACGATCGCGTCATTTAAAATATCTCATATATTGGCGAAACACAAGAAACCATTTGAAGATGGATCGGTTGTGAAGGAAGCATTTATTGAAGCGGGAGAAACTTTATTTGCAGAATTTAAAAATAAAACTGAAATTATATCTGCTATTAAAGAACTTCAGTTATCTCGTGCAACTGTCACGAGGCGTGTTGAAGTCATGAGTCAGGACATGGCAGATCAACTAAAACATGATATCATGAAATCTACATACTTTTCTTTACAGTTCGATGAATCCACCGATATTACAGACACTGCCCAGCTATGTATTTTTATTCGAATGGTTTTCAGTGACATGTCAGCCAAGGAAGAGTTTTTGACAATGATTCCTCTGAAAGGAAAGACCCGTGGCGAGGATATATATGACGTTTTTTTCAATTTTGTAAAATATTATAAGCTACCAATATATAAATTAGTATGCATTACAACTGATGGAGCACCAGCAATGATTGGAAACAAAAACGGTTTTGTGGCATTGTGTCGAGCTAATGACGATTTCCCTTCATTTTTCTCCTTCCATTGCATTATACATCAACAAGTTTTGTGTTCAAAAGTTCTAAATATGGAGGAGATTATGGGCATTGCAATAAAAATTGTGAATTCCATCCGTGCACGTAGTTTGCAGCGGCGGCTTTTTACATTGCAGTTAGAAAATAGCATAGAGTAAGTATATATAGAGGAGAAACTGAGGTACTAAACTCTGAAACAGTAATTTAGTTCCACCAACACCTTCCAGAGACCGCTCGCATCGCTGATTTTCTGTTTACCTCGAGAATTATTTACTTAACCTCAAAAATTTTCAGTTGATCTGTCGAACCTTATTTTTGGTAAGAGATTTATTATGTCGCAGTCAACTTTGAAATCCAACAAATATTGTGTTCCTAACTGTGGAGATATGTATAGTAAACGTCATCGTTTTCGAATGAAGAGAAGCAGCCAACAATTTTCAAACTTTGGCTCGAAAAAGTTAGTTATTCATTGCTCAACTCTAAAACTCCTCAACAAATTTGTAAGAAGTGAAATTAGATAGCCTTAAAGGAATTTGACAACTGCTATCCCTGAATTATTTCTTCCTGGTGAGTTAAATTTTGTTATATTTTCTTCTGTGTAAAAGTTAAACGATAAGCGATTAAGTATAGTCCTCAAGGAGAAGTGCTAACCGTAGACGAATGTTTCGGCTGTCCATAAATATTATCTTTGTTTAAAAACTTACCCTCAATAGTAGTTTCGCATATGTATATATAAATATATATGATTGGCAAGAAAATTATTATTTACTTTTCTATTTATATTTCACAGGATCTTCAAATCAAGGGGAAGATGGAGAAGTTCATGACACTGAAGGAATACATCTCCAAAGTGATGTTGAGAGGGAAGTATCAACAGAGACTTTGAAGAATTTTAAGCACCCTCAGAAAACTTCAATAATATATAGAAAAAGGTTAACTGAAAATGAACGTTATCTATCAAAATGTCTGATTGATCAGAGTAGAAAACTGAGAATTATCCAAAAAAAGTTTCATCATACAAAGAGCGGCTAAAAAATGTAGAGAAACTTAATTCATCAGCAAATTTCAGTAGACTGATGAATTATGTTTCTCCAACAGCTTTTAATCGGGCACACTTTTGGAAGTAGTTGTGAGTTCCAACATTTTAAACAAATGGTATATTAAAGTTTTCAATTCTGATTGAGTCAATTAAGAACTATTTATTGCAATAAATTTGATGAAAATATAAGTACTTATGAATGTTTTGCTTCCTACAGATATCGAGGACAACAATTAATTGACACTAGAGGCTGTGGGCACTGCAGAGCTGATCATTTTTATGGATAAGCTGTTTGATAGCCTGAATATGCAATTGTGAAGGACACATTAAAAATTTGGCATACTAGAAATATTTAAAAAAATGTAAAATTTTAAATAGATGATTTTTTTATATGAATTTGTGTTTTCTCTGAACTTAAGCCTCTATTCTTGTCAAATATATTGGATGTGAAAGAACTCGTACAGGAATATAATGGTAATATAGCTCATTCAAAAAGAAATGCTTATTACCTTATTTTCGTACGTTGTTTATTTTCACATTCAAAATCTTGAATTGAATTGAAATATTTTCAATACAAAGCATTTCAAATTTTCGCGCGCTCATTTTATAATTTCACAAACAACCGCAAGAGGTCGCTGAAAGCAGTGTTAATTTTATCATGAGAGTTTCCATTCTATACATACTTGTTCTATGGAAAATAGTGAGTTGGCTGAACACACTGATTTAGTTCTTCACACAGACGTCAGGTGGTTGAGTCGCGGAAAATTTCTAGAAAGGTTTCAAGAATTATTGCCCGAAATAACCGCTTTTATGGAAGAAAGAGGTGACGATACTAAGATGCTGAAAAACGAAAAATGGTTGACTGATTTGGCATTTTTGACAGACATCACAATGCATTTAAACACCATCAATTTTCAGCTTCAAGGTAAAGGAAAAACTATTATTGATATGATTAGCGCAATAAACGCATTCAAAATTAAATTGCAACTTATGATAGATCAACTGAAAAGAAAGGATCTGAAACATTTTCCATCTTTGAAAGCAAGGATTCCTCTGTTAAATTATGATATTTATGAGGCAGAATTATCAAATATTTTGGGACAATTCGAAATACGTTTTTATGATTTCAACAAATTGGCAAATATCGCATCATTTATGAGTTATCCTTTTTCGTGTTCAAACATTGAGGAATTAGCAACTGAAATAGCAAGTCAGTTTAACATGGACTCATGTTCTGTTGAAAATGAGTTAGTGCAGATTATATCAGATATACATCTCAAAGCCACAGCATCTGACACAAAATTCTGGTGTTTTATAGCAGAAGATAAATATCCGAATCTGAGGCAAATTGCCCTTCAACTGACGACAATGTTCGGATCAACTTACTTGTGCGAGTCTGCATTTTCTGAAATGAAGATAATTAAGTCAAAGTATCGCAATCGACTAACTGACGAACATATGTCATCATGCTTGAGATTAGCACTCGGTAATTATGTACCATCTTATGAAAAGTATGCTGAGGACATGCAGTGCCACGCTTCAACATCCAAAGTTACTCTTTAGTTAAGTTTAACACTCTTTTGTTTTGTAATAACCAATAAACTCATAATTTTAAATAACAATGAGTTTTTCATTTCAGAGCAGATCTTTATTTTATTTTCCTACTCCAATGGTGCAGCGGTAGTGACGCAGCTTAGTTTATACTTAGCTTAAGACTAGATAGGATTGTGTAATTGTCTTCCAATATTTATTTATTTCATTTTGCATTTTTAGACTTATCTTGACTAAACAAATGCATATTGTCCGGAAAACTAATATCTATGCCATGATACACCATATCTAGACGACAATCCTTCATTACACATACTTGCAGCCTCTCAGAGTCGATCGATCGTAGTCTAACAATATTGAGGTAGATCGCCAGCAGTTCAAGTTTGAGCACCCCTGCTGTAGTGAGTAGTGAGGTTTCATTCAATATCAGATAATGACATAATTATCACGAAAGAAATAAAATAACTCTAAGATACCTAGTCACAAAATGTCTCGTTATAGCAATGATATGGCTTTGATATCATACCTTTGTCGAAATTGCCTCAGTTACTAGATATCCTAGATATCATTAGAACTGAAGAGAAATGGAAACCATACCAGCTGTGAAGAGTTAAATTGATCATCTGGTAGCAGCGTAATTATAACCCTGATTTGTAATGAACCTAATAATATCAACACACTTTCCGTTCTGAAATTATGAGTAGGTGTATTAGTGCCATGTTTTTAATACGGATTCGATGAGTTGGATGATGAATGACTGACAAGTAGAAGAAGTTTTTCTAGTTGGAAGAATAAAAACGTTTTGATATTCTGACAGTTGATTAAATATGCTCTAATAATCAATCAATCAATTCAATTTATTCTACCAAATAGGTGCAGTAATTTTCCAGAACTAAACCTATGGTTTGTGCCCGACAGTAACAATTATTATATCTAAACAATAGTTACAAAATTATAGATGAACCCATTTCAGGTATTTATTTCACCAGTTTGTATAATTTTTTCTTTCCATTATTCATTTTGTTGCTTTCCCGAAATAAATGGATAAATTCATTCATTTCTAACTTATTAGGTTTTTGCCTAAGACTCTTCGATTAATGAAAAATCGAAATATCTCACAAACGGCAAATTTTAAGCAGTATTCAACAAAATTTTCTAATGAAGCCTAATGTGTCGAAAAAAAATTGAAAATTTCAGCGCTTAATTGTAATTGGGATTCGCGTCAATGGTGGAACACCCTGTATATGTAACTCATTCAATCGAAAAATATTCAGTTATAAATGGTTGTTCTACAGAGCCCTCAGCTGCCAAAAACTATTTTTTTTTCTGACAAATAACAAAACATCAATTTAACAGTAGTCATTAGACAATTAGGAAATTTGGGTGGCGTAATTTTAATTTGACGAGGAGCCAAATGTCTGGCGGCAGCTCTGAAAACTTGTATCGAAAATAAAAAGTTGATCAATATTTTTGATGAAATATTTTGTGCTGCAAGTGGCTTCTGTTACGTGAAATTTAAAAGACCCATGATTTTGTAAATTTGTAAAATGTAAAAGGGATCAGAATATTCTATAGAAATTAATATTTCTCATCAACTTCCAGCAAAAGTAAGGAGAATTACTGATATTCTTATATCACGAAATGAAAACACTATGAAAGACAAATACAAATTTCATCACCACTTATTCAAACGGAATTTATTCATGTATTTAAACTAAATTTATTTCGTCTGAATGATTGGTCTATTCTAGCTTGAGGAAACAAATCTGGTGAATAGTATATGAATATAATTCTCAAGTAATTTACACATCGATGTTTTCGTTACGTCCTGTCTGAATGGTTAAAAATATATCATAATCATCGAACTCAGCTCTGATAACAGTTAGTTTCAATTTTTTCAAGCAGTCATAACAGTGTGATAATTTATATCGATCTGAAAATATTTCAATTTGTGAATGACTGAATTGTTATCTCGATGCATTCAATGAAGTGATAGAGACCATGAGAATTCCGAAGAGATTACTACATATGAGTTGAGTTCCGATGATTATTCATTTCAGGAAATAATGCCTGGGCACATTTTGATAAATTGTTCAATTTTGCACAGAAGATAAAATAGTGATAGCAATTAGCAAATCTTATCAAGAATGTAATAAGTACATTTTCATTGTTGGATTTTAATTATTCTTTCCGAATTTATTGTAATGAATGTATTATATTTCTTCAGATTTTTGATATTTCTTCTTCTTCTTCTTCCTTAGCCTCTAGATATCCACTCCTGGACATAGGCCTCTTCCAAAGACCTTTGCTGGGTGGTTTGAATCCAGTTTTTTCCTGCATGTCGTTGGATGTCACCTCTCCATCTCGCCTGTGGACTTCCGACGCTTCTTTTTGACATTCTTGGATGCCACTGTAACAGTGCTTTGGTCCATTTATCATTATTTCTGGCAACGTGTCCTGCCCAACGCCACTTTGAACTAACTTTGCGCTCGATAACATCTATTTGATATTTATTCTATTGGAAATAGGAAACCATTGGTCATCATATTCTTGGTTGCGAAATTCTGTCGGAGAAAATCTGGAACAGAACCGAATTAATATTTTCAATATCTGTTCGAGCTTCAGGCTTTCAAATGTGATAGTCATAATTTAATATTTCATTCGAACCAATCTCTCTACACTGCATTCGAATTCATTATTATTTCAATATATCACCCTCGAGTGTCAAATCAAATGCTAGACACCTTCGACATATTACTTTTTCTATTGATTTATAATTGGATTAGGCGATAATTAACAGCTATCAGTTCATTAAAACCTTCGTAATGAATTAAAATAATATACGATTGATTTATCGTTAGAAAATTAATTACAACTCTTATAACTCGTCTTATAAGTTCGGGCGAACTTATTAACACCATATAATTAAATTGGAAACTATGTCGATGGACCTCCTAGAAATGTCACGATTTTCGTTTTGTTTATCATATTATGCTCCATTTACCCCAAGAGTAGATATCGATTATTCTCACAACTGGATCCTTTCTTTTTATTTTTCCGATTTGGGTTTTCTATTGGATAATACTGAAAGGGAACATATATGTACATCTTCAAACCGTTATTTTACAACCGAATTCCGGGTTTTGAACTGGTTCATCAATTATTCGAATTATATACTCCCAAAGTTTCATAAAAGAAGACTATATACTGTGTCCCCGTAAGGTATGGAACAAATTCATTTTTAGCTAAACAGACCATTTTAATAAATAATCCTGAAACACGTCGATTTTTTATTTTAATTTACCTTATTTTAAAATAATAATCTGATATACAGGGTCAATTACTTTCGAGTAATGACGTCACCGTCATTTTTTTAAAATGGAACACCCCATTTTGTCTTATTTACTGATTACTCTAGCTGAGCTAATTCCAAAAATGCATCACATGTTGATTCTAATTGGTCCTGGGTGGACAAAAATAATAAATTGAATTTAAGCAATAATTAAGACATTCACGAATACCAAAAATATTGTAGTCCTAAACTGTTATTGAAGACCAATAAATTACTAAACAAATAATGACATTTCACAAAAAACTAGACGACTATGATGATAAGAAATAATTTCTTTCATATTCTGTCTGTTAGACCACAAGCACCAAACATGTTTGGAAACAGCTCATTTTTATTAATCTAAAAATGTAACAAACTACAGGGTGTTACATTCAGACCAATTGCCGCTAGACAATAAGTATTTTTGATAATATTGTTAATTTAACTAATAAAGAATGTTACGCGTTACTTTATGAGCACACCCAAAACTATTGAATTTTTGTCCACCCTGTACCAATTGGAATCAAAATGTGCTACATTTTTGGAATGAGCTCAGCTAGAGTAACCGGAAAATTGAGACAAAATGGGGATTTCTTAAAATGGTCTGTTTAGCTAAAAATGAATTTGTTCCATACACGGACACAGTGTATACGAGTAGGTACCTGCAATTTGATATTACATGGATACCTATAAAGTAATACTTCTGCCAAATAATATTATTTATTACGTTTTTGGATTTTTTTTTCGGTTGAAATGAAAGAACATAAAACAATGATTATTGCTTTCTTGAAAGGTTCGCCTCATTTATTTCTGTTAAATGCCGTTATACTATATTGGTATAATTCTTCAAATCCTACTTGAACGTCTCTGAAAAAATCGCTTGTCCAGTTTTCATTTGATGTCATACCCCAACCATGGGAGCAGGCTTTTCAAACCCTAGAGTTGAAAATAATAGTTAAGTTATTGTATCAAATTCTGATGTCAATTCTTTCAGATAATTCGCGAAGTGAGTAGTTTTTTTTAATATCATTAATAAAAAATACTATGTTATTCTACAGTGTTATACAATTCGATTATTTTATATTCTCGATCTTTAATATAGCGGCAAGGAACATTATCAACTATGAGGACATGATCGTTTTAACTTCAATCTGCAGTTTTTTAATCTGTGACACAAAATTTTGCGCCAAACATCTGTAGAATTCTTTGTCGGTGTTTGATTAAATTTTCTTTAACGACTCTTAACAACTCCCCAAAGCACTTCAAAAAATGAGCACAACTCTTACCAATAAGGGCGATTAAATTGCCACGCGACAGCATGTGTACTATTTCGGGCAATTAAAGTTATCAAATCGACACATACTATTTTATATGATGATCAACTAGCATCTGGGATCTATTCAAAAGGACTGGTAACACAATAAATTCTCTGCTGTTTGTGCTTCAGTGCTTCGTAGTAAATTTCCGGTAACTTGGGAAATTCTTCAATATTAGAAATATTCTGACCTATTCAAGTGAATTTGAATATACTTTATCCAGATAAAAAGAAAAAAAATCAATTACACAACGAACTGAAACCGAGTAAAAATGCTCATTTCATTAATCCAAAGAACTTGTATATGTGAATCATTAGAAAGATAATAAAGAAGTGATAGCTACAGCCAATGAAATTAACCAAATCGGCATGCGATTTGGATGAATTTCTATCCTGACTTTCCTCGGCACTTGTTTGACCTCTCATTAGTTTAGAGAGCTGTGTCCCAACGCCACTTCAAGCACAGCACTGTTAAGTTGCAACCTAGAGCGAATAGTAAGATGAAGAAGAACAAAAATTTTTCTCGGCTCGGGACTCGAACTCTCGATCTTCATCTTAGGAGATCCTACCCACTGGACCAACCGACCGATGAAATTCAACATTCTACTTGTTTTATTTACTATTGTTTAATATATTTTTTTTCGTATAGGTTTGTATGAAACTTCTAGGAAAGTCATCAGATTGAAAGAAATCTTGTAATAAAAAACGGCTAACAAATCCTCAATCTTGTTAAGGACTGTCAAGTAATACTCTGAACAGAATATTGTCTATAATGCATCAGATTTATTTTACATCCTGAACTCAATTTAAAATATATAGAATAGAAAATTAGTAATTATGCAAAAACATATATTCAGTGTGATTAATTTTATTGAATTATAGAAATAGACTTGAACTTGGAAGTTGGTTATAAGTTGTCATATACATTTGCGTAGGACAATAAGGAAGAGTCAGTTCTAAACATCGGTCTAATTGCACGTCTTCCAAGCTTTCCAATTTCAATTCACTTCAATCTTGGTTGCTGACTGTGGGATGCCTTGAGGGTAGAATATTGTTCATTATAATGTAAACTAGAGATGAATTGCTTTGAAGAAATACAAATTTAATGAAGAAAGCAGCTTATATTATTCGGCCCATGACCTATTCCTCAATCAAAAAATATAGATAATGCATCGATGTAGATAATGCATCGATGTTGCATTTATCATAAAAATTGGAATTACGGAATTGTTAATATTTCTTTGAATTCAATGATTGTTATGGAGCAAAATATTCTGTATTTTGTATTTATATCTTCTCGTTGCAATCGCATGTATAATTCGATGCCCAATTATACCTTTATGTCTACTTTGAGTTGAATAACCCTGTTCGGATATATGAATGGATATATAGCCATTTTATGAAATTGTCCATGAAAGGAATATTATTAGGCTGTTATCTTTGGTTACATATTCATCTCCGTATGTAATTTCCATATAAATTTGGAGAACAAATGAAGAAGAAACACAGTAATATAATTCATGAATAATTCTGATTTCTGAAACAGATAGAATTTAAGACTGGCTCAACCATTCGGAGATATATGATTTCGTCCATTGTTACTGCCGTGATATATTTATTCAGTACTTTTCTGAATTCTTACTTCCATTTTCGTTTATAACTTATCTCCTTATATGACGTGGTGGATATGTGATTTTTGATGGTCTTTTTCAGCACTCGTTCTGTGAACGATCATATTTGGCTCACTGAATCAGTTCTCCAATTTGAGTACGTCCATCTGTCTTTGTGTAAACAAGAAACTCGAAAATCACAGAGTAGGTAAGAACCTCGAATTTCGAGTTGATAGCGTCGTTCAAAAAAAAAAAAACAAGCAAAATATCGTGAAAAATCAAATGAGGAAAGCACGAGAAGTCAGCAGCTATTTAGCACTCGCATCAAATATTACTTTGGGGGACTAACAGGCCAATTGAAAAGTCCCCGGTCCACCATAGTAAAACACATTTTTTTTGACAAAATTCGATTTTATTATTCAACATTGTTGCCTTCGAGGGTGATACAGCGATTCTTGCGGTCTTCCAACTTTTCGATACCATTTTTGTAAAACGATTTGTCTTTCGCTTCAAAATAGGCCTCATGTTTCTGCGTTTACTTCTTCATTAGCGCTAAATTTCTTTCCAGCGAGCATTCTTTGGAGGTCTGAGAACAGGAAAAAGTCGCTGGGGGCCAGATCTGGCGAATACGGTGAATTTAGAAGCAATTCAAAGCTCAATTCATGCAATTTTGCCATTGTTTTCATTGATTTGTGACACGGCGCATTGTCTTGATGAAACAACACCTTTTTTTCTACGAATGGGACCGTTTGTCAACGATTTCATCCTTTAAACGATCCAATAACGCTATATAATAACCGCTGTTGATGGTCTGGCCCTTTTGGAGGTAATCAATTGATATTTTACCTTGCGCATCCCAGAATACTGCTGTCATAACCTTGTCAGCTGACTGTTGTGTTTTTCCTCGCTTTGGTTTCGGTTTATCGTGTGCAGTCTACTCGGCTGACTGTCGATTGGACTCCGGAGTAAATGGAGGCATGTTTCATCCATTGTCACATATACGCATACATTCATGTTTATTACAGCTTCAAAGACTACTCAGAATCATTAACACGTTGTTGCTTTTGGTCGATTGTAAGCTCGCGCGGCGCACACACACATTTTGCACACAGCTTTCTCATGTACAAATATTCGTGAATGATGTGATGATATCTACACAATGTCTGCTATCTCGATCAACTTCACTTTACGGTCATTCAAAATTATTTTGTGAACTTTTTTGATTTTTCGTCGGTGACAGTCTTTTTTGGGCGTTTACTGTGTTCGCCGTCTTCGGTGTTCACCACATTTACACTCAGCATACCAATACATGATGGTTAATTCTCCTGGTGAAGACCCGGAAAAGTAGCTACAACGCAATATCTCACAAATTGATGGTCGGATTGCTGTCAAATTCTGACACGTATTGTTTAAAGGTTGGTACTAACTAAAAATCATATGGATTTAATTCTAGCACTGCCATCTGTGCATGAGACCGGGGACTTTTCAATTGGCGTAATAAGTGCTCAAAAGCTGCCGATTTCACCTGATTGCTTTTCTTATTTCTTTATCTTCGTATATAAACACACAAAATGTGAAAATAGACATCGGAAATACTGGAAAATGAAAACCTAACTAAAGAACAAAGTGAATTCTCAGATACACGAAATCTTGTTAACGATATTTCGAATACACCTAATTATCACTAACGAGGTGAGGCGTTGTCCCTATCAAAATAAATTGGTGTTTAGGTAACGTTTCCGCATAGCCCCAGCATTTGATTTATGTTCAGTTTCGCGGTCACTTTCTGCCAAAACACAACATCGTATTTATAAACATCAACAACTACCAAACTCTGATAGCAAGGCAAAGATTGAGGAGATGATGAGGAATTTCTCCCGATAGTGCAATTCTTCGAATTTTTTGGTCTCCTGCTTATCGTGTTATTAAAAATAAAGCAGAAATAAATTCTGGGGAAATTCCAGAGACGACAAATATTAATGCTTGTGTGCAGTATCATGACTTGTTGAGGTACCAGAATAGTTGTGGAATCGTACATTTTTTAGAAGTTTTCGAATTCTTCAGAAAGAGGAGATGTCCTGGACTTTCCATGTTTCATATGGTTATCGTTGTACCAAATCTAGAATAATTGATAGGTTCGAATATTCTGCTCGAATGTTTTCACCCATGTACAGTGGCGTACCCAGACATAAGCCTTGGAGGGGATAAGGAATTATAAACGAAAAAAATATTGGTTATTTGTTCCAAAGTCCTACGATTTACAGAAACTTCTTGAGATTGATTTTCATCTTCCAAAGTATCAGCTGTTGTATTTTGTATTCGAACGCAATTTTCCTTTTTTTTTAAGGAGTCGTCGAAAAAAGTTTCCTTTCTCATGATAGGATTTTGATTAGTTTTAATATAATGCTACACACATCAAATTTGAACACAGAATATAATAAAAAATTTTCACGTCATCCACCTCAAACTAATCAACGGGATATGCTGAACCTACTGACCTATCTTTGTGAGTGAAAATGTTAACGCAGCAAGTAAGGAATCCAAAGTGCCGACAAAGAGATTCTCTGCGACAGAGGGATATTTACATATAATATGAGATTATTTATTTTCTTAGGGTCCTAGAAAAAATGAAGAAATTATTACTAAGGGTTCCACCGATTTAATTCGAGTAGTTCGGAGCTCTTACTTCAGGATCTTATCAATTTTTACGCGATTGTTTACATCAATTTGATATTTATAGCCCTATATGCAAATAATGATTATGCCGACGACAGTCGGATCAAATCGAGCCCTTTGATATAACTAGTGGTTGATGAATCCGTTGATTCAATTTTTGTACAATTAAATTATTAAGACTTATAATGGATGTTTCTCCTGTGGGGAATATATCCTCCTTATCCCCCTTTGGGTACGCCACCGCCCATGTATAAAGTTAGCAGAACAATTTCCTCAAAAATTAAAGAAAATATTTCAATTTTTGTCGAGTATTTGAGATAGAGAAATAATCATACTACTACTAGCTATGAGTAACTGGCAAACCATATCTGAATAACAAACTGTATATTTTATACTATAATTTATTATCTCTGGAACTATTGAAGAAAGGACTTCTCGTTAAAAAATGATTGTTTACATCATCATCGAAGTAATATACAGGAATACTCAACAGTTCTGTTTTCCGGCATTGAAATGAAAACGTGGAGAATCGATTGGACCCGACAATTTCTGATTCGAGGAGGAACATTTTGTCCACTCTTCGCATCCTTGTAACTGCAACCTTCTTACGGGGGCGAGTTCAACCTTTTGATTTTGAAAAAGGATGAGGGGTGTTCCAATTACTAATTTTGAAGATTGTATCGAGTACTATCTCACCCTGAAATTTTGCTTCAAAATATCCATCCATAATGAAATAATAGCGAGAATAGTGAAAGAGGCAATGTGGAATTTATCTCGAGAATATTATTCGTATCCGACACATTTCGATATTATTTAGTAATTATGTTGTTAATTTTTTGTCCAGCAATTATTGATATCTTGTCGAACAAAGTATACGGACTATGTTTTTGATTCATCTTAGTCTATCGTGAATTTTTAAGAGTGCTACGCTACAAGTATGTGCAAACGATTATAAAATTGTAGTAGAATAAAATGGAATAATCCGTAGAAGAAAGGGTGGAAATGATAAAATTATTTATTAGGAATAAATACTCTGCGCGAACGACATTCTGGAAAAAATGTATCAGCTGCTTACGTTGTGCAACTGATTGCCAAATTTGACGCTACTGGTTCACTCGGAAACAAAAAGAGGGTACATGAAAGAGACGAAGTGAGAGACGGGGCAGTCTTAGATTATGGAGCAATGGATCCAATCTTGAGTACTAGGAAATTGTCCGATGTATCTGGTGTTTCACGCACAACAATCATGAGAATCCTGAAACAACATAAATTCCATCCTTATGAGATACGATTGGTCCTGGAACTGAATTAGGATGATCCCAATTGCCAGTTCTGTGAAGTGGTCAGTGAAATAATTATCGGTAATCCAAATTGCGTGTTCGATATATGTTTTTCGGACAAGCGTTCATTTTACATTAACGTCATTGTAAACCATAACTGTCGATAATGGTCAGATGGTAATTTAAGAATATTCCGAGAAGTGCATACTCGGCGTCCCCAAAAATTAAATGTTTGGGATGGTATTTATGGAAATCACATAATCGGCCCGTTTTTATAGCCGGTAATCTCAATGGCCAAATTCATTAAGATCAATAAGAGAACGCTATTTATTCAGCCCTCGTGCAAGTATTGGAGAATTCAGACCATCAAATTATCATTTTCCAACAAGATGGCGCAGCATCTAAATTCGTTCAACCGATTTGTCAGTTCCCAGATGTAAATATTCGTCACGCCTTGATTGGAAGGAGAGAGGCATATTGAGTGGTCACCCAGATCTACTGATCTGGCTTCACTGCATTTAGTGAATAGTGCCCATTTCCAGCATTTAATGAATTAATCACAAAAGTAAGTACTCTTCTACTGTTTTACCTTTCATTTCGTTATCGATGGAAATTTTGAAGCGAAATTTCAGGATCAGACAGTACTCGATAAGATCTTCAAAATGAGGTATCGCAACAACTCTCATCCTTGGGGTTGTACTCACCCCGTTAGGGGGTTCCAATTACGGGGATACGAAGAGCGGCAAAGTTGTTCCCCCTCCAATCAGAAATTGACGGGTCCGAGCGATTTCCCACATTTTCTATGATTATGTGTTGTTAAATTTCTGAAAATGAATTTTTTCAACTATATTTTCATGATTTTCTGCATTGAAAAAATTATGAAACGCACTATCGTTATCATTCGTGTTTTGTGAAAAAAATCTGTCTTTCCTCCATATCATCAACGCATTCATAGATCAAGCAAGAATAAAATAATAGAAAATAGTGGCATCCGCTAAAACATTGGAAAATTTCTTCTCTGGTTGTTTCATTCGGAACTGCCTCCTCTCAGTGGCTCTCAGCCTCATACAAACGTTACGTTGTAAGTTACGTCGTAAGGCTGAGCAATTTCAGTTGCAAATTTCGTTGTTTCAGCTCAAATTGTGGCTGTTTTAACCTCGTCACTCGGCTGAAACGTCTGTTTGGTGGCAAGCTTCGCTGATATGTCTACCCTGTTGCAAGATTGTAGTTTCCCACGTCCTACATAAATACACGGCATGAGCTTCAAAGGAAGGACGCGTCTCGAGATTTTCTATTCATGGTCTGAAAAACTGATTTACAGAATGTATACCGGGAGGCCCAACCTAGATGTTGATCTAATTTTGAGAGAGTAAATGAAGATATCTTTTTGTGATTTGTATAGGATAGTTAGAAACACAATTTACAATATTTTTTTATATATTCAACGATGTAGACCAAAGTTAAAATTTTTTTATTGTAACACCCCGTATGTGAATTCAAAAATGGAATCGCAAGCTCAAATAATGATGAGTTTCTTCAGATCACTATATTCTTAAGAGCACATTTACGAGACAACGGCGAAAAATTGAAAAATATGATGTTTTTTTTATTGGTAATTAATGAAAAACCAGTTACGCCGCCGATATAGACAATATTTTTTGGAGTAGACATATTGGCTACTTTTATGCAGAAAAAATATTTTAACTCTAGATTATACAGAGAGTGATCATTAATATTCATATTAATATTAATATTAACTTCAAATAATGCCCGAAAACTTTCTCATTTCAAATTTGCATACCCTACATTTTTATATCTTATTGAACGAAAAAATTTATTTCGAAACTATTATGAGGTCTTCTTGCAATTGAACCTTATAGTTTTTCAGCAAGTTTTTGGCCATTAATGTAGGAGTTAACGCAGAGGGAACACATCTGCGGAAATAAATAATAATAAAAAGTTTAATTGTTTTACAATTTTTTATTATAGAACATAGAATAACACAAAATAGTTGAAAAAGAACAGCTTACTAATGCTCAGTCGTGGCGAGAATTTTGAGTTGTATTTTTCGGTTGAACAAATATTTTTCAAAATATACGTTCTTGTTTTTATATAAGTTCTGGTAATAGTCCATCGGTGGAGTTAATGATAATAATAGGTATAAATAAACAAATGAATTAAATATATATATATATATATATACAGGGTGTCCGGGGAATAACTGTACATACTCTTACCAGAGATAGAGTTGGACTAGCTGATTTCTGATTGACTGTAAAAAATTAATTTCTGGATTTCCCTAGAAAGATACAGGGTGATTTTCCAACTTCATGGAAATACTTAGACCATTATAAAATCCAAACTTATTGACGAATAGTATTGAAACTTGGGAGATTATTGGTACATGCTAAGGTCGAGTCAGAACGATATCAATTATTTCATTATTCCAGGGCCGGACTCATTAATCTTCATTTAAAGTGTTCAGGGTAAAAAAAACACTCTGTATTTCGAATTACAAATGATTGATTCGCTTTTTAGGAAGAAGCTAAATTATGCTTCAATTTGCGGTATCGCTTAAAGTTGTCACATCAACAATTATTTTTTTATGAATTTTTGAATTTGGATAAAGTTCGAAAAATTGAATTTTTCACCATGAAGAGAACTGAAAATCTCATGTTTGAATATAAAATGCGAAAGTATTAGTAGAAAATTTTCAAAAAAGTTCAGAGCTTTAATAAGCACATTCGATAACGAAACAATAACAAATGAAACAAACTAAAATACATTGAAGAGTACCTAATAAAAATGAAAATAGGAACGAATGAATTGCAGAGTCAACGTTATTTCAGAAGTGGTTCGAAATGAAAACCATTAGCTTGTATACATTTCTCCTGCCGAATGTTCAAATTGGATACAGCCTTGCGAATCATATCGCCATTATTTCTTAAAATATCGCAACAGTTGATAATTCTGTTCATCAGTTGTTCTCTTGACTGGATTCCTTCAGAGTATACCATATCCTTCAATTTTCCCCATAAAAAATAATCTAGCGGGTTGAAATCTGGAGATTGAGAAGGCCATGGAATAGGTCCTCCTCGACCTATCCACCTATTTGGATAGGTATTGTCGAGGTAACTTCTCACTTACCAAAATGAGGTCCAGCTCCATCATGCTGGAAATAAATTCCTCTAATATTTATTCCTTGTAGCATGCCTGGTAAAATATTTTGTAAGAAATCTAGATAAATCGCACTTGTAAGGCGACCGTCAAAAAAATGAGGCCCAATCAAATGTTTGTTTATCACAGCACACCAAACATTTACTGAAAATTTATGTTGTGAATTTCTCAGTCTTATACTGTGTGGATTATTTTCGGCCCAAATATGCGAGTTATGAATATTGAACACACCGTCTCTGGTGAATTGAGCCTCATCACTGAATATTGTTCTGTACAAAGTGACTCTGTGATTTACTATCCAATGTGCAAAATTCAGTCTTAAGACATTATCGCCAGGTTCCAATCGTTGTACCTGTTGTATGTGGTATGGGTACATATTTTCCACTTTGATTATTGTGTGCACCTTATGCTTCGGCAAATGTAATTGTGCACTTACTCTCCTTATACTAGTTGAAGGTTGTGCTTGAATTAATTGGAGTACTTCATCACTTCTTTCTAGATTCCTTTGGCGATCCTTCTTCCTATCTGGCACTCTACCATATTGCGCTATACAACTAAATACTGCAGAAAATGTTTGGTGATTGGGAATTCTGCGCGACGGAAATCTCAGACGATACTCTCTCCCAGCAGCTCGACTATTTCCCTCACATTTACCATACACGAACATCATATCAGCATATTCTCTATTTGTGAAATTGGCCATTTTGATAATTTCACTATTTTATAATAATCAAAGCACAAGCAACAAACAACAATCTCAAATTTCAGTTGTCAAAATGTTTGAAGTTTATCACGGAATATTTTTTAGGAATTCATATTTTATCCTGTAGGAAATTTTATTTCTGTGCATTTTTGATCTTGAATCTTTGAATCTAGTAAGATATTTTGTAACATTCTCCCAAACTGAAAATCATATCTCCTCTTTCTCAGAGTACTTCTGGGGTGGCCACCCAGTATATCAATAAATTATTATAGTCTTCCTCACCTTCAGTGACTTTTTAAGAAAATCTATTATTTATTTTCGAACTCCGCAAGATGACAAATCCTGTTCAGGTAAATAAATTAAAATTTTCGAACTTTATCCAAATTCAAAAATTCATAAAAAAATAATTGTTGATGTGACAACTTTAAGCGATACCGCAAATTGAAGCATAATTTAGCTTCTCTCTAAAAAGCGAATCAATCATTTGTAATTCGAAATACAGAGTGTTTTTTTTACCCTGAACACTTTAAATGAAGATTAATGAGTCCGGCCCTGGAATAATGAAATAATTGATATCGTTCTGACTCGACCTTAGCATGTACCAATAATCTCCCAAGTTTCAATACTATTCGTCAATAAGTTTGGATTTTATGATGGTCTAAGTATTTCCATGAAGTTGGAAAATCACCCTGTATCTTTCTAGGGAAATCCAGAAATTAATTTTTTACAGTCAATCAGTAATCAGCTAGTCCAACTCTATCTCTGGTAAGAGTATGTACCGTTATTCCCCGGACACCCTGTATATATATAGTGGAGTAGACCATTTGTTTATTTATAGCTTTTATATGTATTAGTGTGGAACTCAGTACATGATCCATTAATATTAATTTTCGTTACCAAAATTGATTTCATAACTGCGACACTTGACTGCATTCTGTCACTTGTTTATATTTTTTTCATTTGCGAAAAAACTCTTTCGACAGGTGAGTTACTTCCAGGCAGACACATAACGTACTCAATAATAGTGGCAAAGTTCATTAAATGGAAATTGTTAGTAAGAAAGTGCTGAAATGATTCGACTCAACGGATTTGAGTAGAAATATTCTCGGCATTCCAGTCAGAGATTTTTTCATCTGTTGCAAAGTTGGAAATATGAGAAAACTCGTCGAAGACCTTCGTATTTTGGCTGCGGCTAATAAATCCATCACTTTCTGTACTTCTTTCCACTTTTGTCAGATTTGCTCATTCAAACACTTCTAATCTAGTTCGTTGTTGAATTGTCGCAACTGCTCCAAGTATTCTTTGCTTGTTTTATGAAACTCAGCCGCCACAGTTTTTACATTCTGCTGGTCAACATTACTATCGTTTTCTTGTAATTTTACAAGAAGGGGAAGAAATTCATAATATTCTCTTTTAGTGCCAGGTTATCTCGGAGCCGATTCATTTCTTCGGTAGACTCTATGGCCGAAACATTTTTCTCTTCGATTTTCAACACAGCTTCATGAGAGGTCGCTGCTTGTGCGTGCACAAAATTTAACGACAATTCTGAGATGGTATTTTCGAAAAACCTCTTTAAAATATTCGGACATTTCTCTATGTTCAGAATAGTTCTTTATAATACAAGTGCAGAAGGCATTGATATTCTTCCACGAGTTCAAAATTCAAAAACGAGCCACGAAGTGGTGAGTTTTTGAATGAACGAGTGGTAGAATGAGCCTTCTGTACGAGTATTATACATTATTTCCTCCAATTCATTGCATTCTTATTGAAATTAATGAAATATTTCCATAAATATCATTAAGTGATTTTTGCATTGAAAAATGTTGTTTGGCAAGCTGATTTCTTTAAGGAAAATTGATGAATTGACAGATAAAGCAGTGGCGGAAAGTTCGGAGTACCAACATATAATAATAAAATATAACCATGAAACCTTTGCGTTTCTGATATATTCTCGCACGATTTTGTTCTACAAGATGTGGAAGAATGAACGGAATAACCACAGAATTAGAGAAAATAATTTTTTAAAGGCTGAATTGTTCTATTAACTCTCTCAAGCGCTGGCATTAACACAAGCCACCTTGTTTTACTGTAGCCATGTATTTTGTGATAATCTATCTCAGTAGAATCACAAAACTCTTTCAAAGCTTCTATTCGAACGCTGAATATATAGAAAAATGAATACATTTCCACTATGATGCATTCAAAGTCAACATGAAGACAAACAGCGGCAATTTTGATCGCGTTGTGGACTATGTGGGCTCCACGTCCAATTCCAATAAGCTGTCTGCCGAGTGATTCGTTCAATTTTGAGTAAACATTATTACGTCCTTTCCTATGATTTACCTCGAAATTGCAGTTCATGTTGTATCCACAAAACGCAACGATTTTTTATTCAAGTCATTAAGAAGTAATACTCCCTTCAAATAATCGACAATAATTTCCGATGTTTCACCTGGCTGCTCTCGAAACTCTAAAACCTTGGCTTTCACGCCTTCGTATGTTAAAAAATAGCGAATCGAAACTGAGAATAATTTGATTGAGCATCCGTTAATAAAATTATGCAGTAAGATTTGTGTGAATGCTCTTTTGAATCTGCAGTTGCCATAGTTGACAGCATATTCACAACAATAGCTCCAGACTTTGTACGTGCACATCTAAATTTTTGCTTAAAATATGCTTGAATTCAAGAAGAAGAGGTTCTCTTGAAAAAGCTATGCATTGACGAGCTTGAAGCAGCAGCTTGATCTGCTAGCCTGTGTTTTTCTGAATTTAAATATTTTTTTTCTTCTTGAAGAAGACGAAAAAAAAATATTTAAATTCAGAAAAACACAGGCGTACAACTTTGCTTCCGCCGTTTTTTTCCGAAATTCGAGGCTTTATTGTAGAAATCTGGTTATATATTTATGATTTAAAGTATTGTCCATTGCTGGCCACTACTTTCTCCCATCTTTCGGGCGGCAGCGTACGAATCCTGCTTTGAAAAAAATGATCATTTTTTGAAGCGATCCACGAATCGATCCAATTTTTTCATTCTTGATCAGACCGGAAGTGCGCTGGTCAGCCAGGGCAGTGTTTCATTGATCGAAACAAATGATAGTCCGAGGGAGCAACGTCTGGATAATACGACGGGTGGGGTAGGACTTCTCATTTCAAAGATTTCAACGTTGCAGATGCCTATTCTACAGTAAAAAAAAGTGTTGGAGCGAACCAAAGATGCATTCAAGTCAATCTAGTTTCGTTTTACTCACAATCTTGACTTGAAAATCAAACTCTTTATTTAAAAAAAGTTTGACTTGACTTGATTTCTTTGTCTTTAGCTTTGGCGTGAAATCAAACTTCTTCAGTTTGAATATCACATTGCGCAACCTGTACTGTACAATTAGTTATAATTCATATTTCATTTGTTGTTCGTTGTGTCTGAACTCGAAATGTCTGAAAGTGAACTTTTTTCATGTTGCTCATGCAGCTTGGAATACGTACTAGAACAAAATTAGTCTGATTTTGAATAATCCCCTTCCCTGAAAAAAATATGAAAAAAAATCTGTAGACGAGGAAAAATTAATGAACAAGAAAAAGTAAACTCGTAATTTTACGACATTTGATGAAGAGCCACAAAAAATTGTATGAAAAATTTTCGCAGCCAGCACCACTTTCTGGGTCAAGTAGTATTTGTGGTAGTAACAACATAAAACGTTGGATCCAAAATTGTCAAAATGGTTTTTGGACGGCAGCTCCTTTATTCTTGAAGTTTTGCGTTTTTTTATAGTTCTTCTAAGTTTTTTAGCAGGGGTCTCAAAGCATTAACTTAATGTGTAACAAGTTGCTGACTTGTTGAATTGAAAAAAAGTTTAAAATAATGTATTTTCTTTTTGTTTTGAATTGATGTGGGTGTTTTTTGTACCTACTTACTATATTTAACATAAATATTTTACCCATTCAAGGTATACCTACCAAATAAATTATTTTTAAAACTAATTTGACAAACAGTTGGAATTTTCATACCTGTAACCATTTTCCAGTTTGCTTTGACTTGAATTATTTTTGTGAAAGATTGACTTGAGTTTGTCCTAATTTCAAGTCAAACTTCAGAACGCACAATTTTTCACAGATCGTCACAGATGTATCTATAATAATCGAGTATGAATTTTCCGTCTAAACGACCTTAATGTATACGTTCACTTTTATTCGAAAAAGATGTTTCGTTTTCGAAATTTTTTATGAAAACTTGAAAAAATCACACGGTATAAACAAACACTTTTTTACTTTTTAACTATTCACTTACATACATACATTCATATTTGCATTGTATTTACTTCAATATAATAGTAATGAATGATCCTGATATTCTCAAAACTTGCACATTAATACGAAACATGCATCGTAGTGCAATTCGGGCCCATATATCAAATAGTAATGGTGTTTCCACTGAAAAATAGCATCAACTCAATATTATTTTCCCTAGCCGAGTAGTAACCATATGAGTAATGGTAGGTAAGGCAGACTCAAGAAACATCATAAATAAATCACGGAAAGGCATTCCACGCAGATAATACCGCATCCGACGTTTGACATGAAACATGAAACACAATTACTGTTGGAATCTTGCATCCTTTTTGCGTAGAATGTAGTTCCTTCTATTATATGTGGTTTCTAACTTATTTGCGTAGGAAGATTGGGCAAATTTTGAATTGAACATTTGATTTAGTTATCAGAGCAAAATCTTGAAATGACGTGGAATAAGAGAAGTTGAACAGAATATCATTATGTTATGATTTATAAAAATCATTATTATTACTATTACATATTTGATTTTCACCTACTCGTTACTCGGTAGTTCTCTGTTAAAAAAAATGGATGAACCGTTGTTAAAACGTTACATATAAATAAATAATATTCATCTGTGATCATTCGAACTTTGAACTTTGCCAGGTTGAGGTGAGGTTATTCGAATAAATTCATTTTCAAGCTAGTTTCCTTACCTATACTTCCAAAAAAAATCTGTGCATCAATTATTCATGTTTAGATGTGACAACGTAGCAAATATTCATTTCTGTCCTTTTTTTCAATAGTAGAGTAGGTACCCAATTCATGAATTTCACACATAATTTTTTTTTCAGACCAAATCACTCGAAAACGGTGCATTATACGGGAAAAGATGAGAAATACTTTTATTCTTCAAAATATTTGAGTATTCATTACTTTCAAGAAATACACAATCTATGTATATTCTGGAAATGAGATGAATATTTTTCTCTATTCCTACTTCATTATAGTTAATCAAATTTTTTTATTTGTTACTCTTTGCTTTAAGCAGAATCAGACAAAATAGGAAGAATGAAAAAAAATCCAAATTCATCATTTATTTATTTTGGATACATTATAGTTATTTCATAGCTGAATCCAAATTAAACAGTACGTATTAGCACCTTTTCTTTCAATCAACTGCTCAATACGCCAAGGCACGAATCAAGTGGGTATTCGCGATTGGATATTGTAATCCCATACGTGCTCAATTGGATTCATGTCTGGTGAGTTTGCTGGCCAGTTCATTCAAAGGATATTGTTCTCGTGAAGAGTGTTTTGAACTTTACGTGTACAGTGTGGTGGGGCGTTATCATCCTGATAAATGAAATTACCTTTTCCCAAATTTGTTACTTAGAGGAACAACGATTGGTTCAATGATGTTTTTTACGTAGATGGCACCAGTAATTTTTCGTTCAATGATAATAAAAGGGGTACAGCGACTGAAAATTATAGCCCCACAGCTCATTAGTGATCCCTCTGAAATCGAGTCGCTCAAGTCTTCCTGGACATCCCCAAACCGTTTCTCATCTACTATCGCTTCTGTAAACCGAATCTTCACTTGTTCAAAAAAAGTACGTTGCGCCATTGTGGTAAAAGCCAGTCTTGGTGGTGTTCTGCCCATTGCCGACGGGTAGCTCTATGTCCAGGTGATAGCCGAGGTCTTCTTGCCCTTAAATTTGAGGAATGCAATCGTCTCTTTATGGTACTGTTTGAGACTACCCGTCTATAGGTCCTCAGAAAATGACTTCAAGGGGCTGTTACTGTTACGTTCGATTCCTTCGAGTAAAAGGGTCACTATGCGCCTTACTGAAGTCCGTGGAATATTCAAACGTTGCACAATCTGGTGTTTTGACAAAGCTTCTTGATGTAGAGCTACTATTCTTGCCCGGTCAAACAGAATTTTTCCACGGAATATTCTCAATAATACAACTCCCACTATTCGCTGAAAACTGATTAACTTCGAATTCACCTGTTTTCTCCAGAACAAGGAACATTTTATGCTAGTTTATTGTTTTCATTTAGGGGATAAGATAGTGGAGATTTCACACACAAAAAATTGTCATCTTACATTCAGCAAGTAGAGAGTTGATAGGGGAGCCAAGACTTTTGACGATGTGTATATATTTCAGAAATTTCCTTCGATAGAACCATTTGCGAGATATGAGTGAAAATTATATTTTTTCATGGATTTTCAACAACCTGTATCTTTTCAACCCAGCCGAATAGGAAGAAATGGTTAGGGGAAAAGTGCTTGTTGTGACTTCAAGAATCTTCTGATGAAATACACTCACCCTGTATAGCAAACGTGAATTCATAATCCTAATGTAGATTTATTTCAAATGAAATGTCTTTATTCAAATCCATCCTGGAAATAAGCTCAATAAAACGTGTCGCGTCAGCCTCAGGTATCGAGATTAAATTCACAGGTAAGGTCACAATTAAATAAGTTTATTTCCATACAAATCAGGTATTCATATCAGCCAGGTATATTATGTGTGAGATGGAGGGCAGAAGATAAGATGAATGAGATGTGCATATTAAGTAGCTGTTATGTTTACCTATCATCCTGCCGGACGATAAGCTTGAAATATCAATATTTTGATGGCGCCATGAAAGACAAATTATTCATCATTCATTTCGATTCACGTAAGATTCTACATCACGGCTTCCGAACAACTCATCTGTCGATTCTCATCTCGATTTCTGATAACGAAAATTAGCATTTTGGCCATTAGGTACCTGATGTTTGCGATGTGTCTCCTAATTCGGCCCACATTAAGCGATAGAAAAAGGTTGTTGGGAGCTTATATTGAATCTATTTAATCTCCATTATATTCTGAAGAACTTTTTTTGGTCAGGACGATTTCAAAAAGGGCGGATGCAGACATATCATATCTACAGGGTGTTTAAAAAAAAGTGACCTTGTCTCTAGGATGAGTAGATTTTTTTCTCTTCTCTCTTTATTAGCAATCGGAAATTTACAATTCTATGGGCCAATTAGATTTTTAAAAGTAGAGTGGAATATACATATATAGCTTGAAGAGGCTTACTCCACTGAGGAGCTCTCGTAAAAAATCATATTAGATCAGCTGGCCATCTCCTTCGTAGTCTTCCTGGTTCGTGGTTCTTCAGCAACGGCTGTAGCAGATCATTTGGATGACCTTCTAGTTTTGTATTATGTTGTTGGGTTCTCCGTTTTATAACATCCACAATGTATGGGACTGAGAGGTCATCGTGTAAAGTTTGGTTGGTGACAAACCATGGTGCGTTGGCTATTATCCTCAATATTTTGGACTGGCATCTTTGTAACAGAGCACTATTGGATTTGCTTGCACAACCCCAAATTTCTATATCATATGTCCATATCGAAGTGATAATTGTTTTGTAAAGGTGAATTTTGTTTTCCATAGATTATTTTGACTTTCTACCTATCAGCCACAGAAGTTCTCTGGTTTTCAATTCCATTTGCTTCCTTTTTTTAATATATGTTCTTTTCAGGTAAGCTTGGAGTCCAAGTGGAATCCAAGGTATTTTGCGCTTGTTGTTTGGATATTGTTGTGTTGTTAAGTCGAATTTGTGGACAACGTCTTTCCTTAGTTTGAAGTCAACTTGCTTGGATTTGGTCTCATTTATCTTGATCTTCCATTTATTCATCCAAAGTTGTACTTTCTCCAGGTGCTTGTGGACGAGGTCTGCGGCAATTGATGTATCTTAGTCTATGGCCAGAATAGTTATATCGTCTGCAAATGTTCCTAGCATAGTTTTGATGGATGTGGGCAGATCTGATGTGTACAATAGGTATAGTACAGGGCCGAAGACGCTACCTTGAGGAACTCCAGCATGGATGGGGTAATTTCCAGAGATTTCTTGTCCAACTCTGATTCTGAACTTTCTATTCGTCAGAAAGGAATTTCAGAATATGGAAGTACTTTAGGGGGAGGATACTTTTATTTTGTGTGGTAGTCCTGCTTGCCAAACTTCATCAAAAGTTTGGCTCACATCGAGAAAGACTGTAGTACAGTATTTTTTCTCTTCGAAGGCTTGGTTGATGGCTTGTGTGATTCTGAGAGTTTGCTGGACTGTTGAGTGGCCTTGTCTGAATCCGAACTGGTGATTTGGAATTCATTGGTTGTTGGGGATGTCAGTAATAATAAGAGATTTTATTCAGAATATTACATAAATAAACTGTATAATAAGTGTTGATTCTTTTCAGAATGAGTCTTTCTAGTACTTTGGAGGTTATGGGAAGTAGGCTAATTGGTAGTTGTATCGTTAGGATTTTTTCCTGGTTTTAGAATCATGAGGATCTCTGCTGTTTTTAGTACTTCGGGCCAGTGCACAATCTTATTATGGCATTGAAAATGTTGGTTAGGAGGACTACTCCTTTTCTGTATTGTTCTTTTACCATTCTTGGAGTTATACCATGAAATCCAGAAGCTTTTTTAGTATTCAGCAGTTTGATTTCCGCATATACCTCTTTTGGTGTTAAGAATTTTATGTTTGGTACCTATATCTTGTGGTGTGTTGGAAATGCTCTCCTCTATATTGTCATCTACCATTTGATCGTTTGGAGTGAATACATCGGCAAGGTACTCAAGATAGGTACATAAATGAAAAATAATTAGGGTTTGCTTAAATTAGTGTATTACATAATAGGAGTTGTGAGAAGCATATTACGCTCGAGTTATGTACTATACTTTTTACGACCGCATTCATTTCCATGAAAACTTAGGGCAATCCAAAAAGTGGTGGCAAATCGCGACACAATCAAATAACGAAACGTCAAAAAGTTATCGGCTACGAGGGCTGTTTGTTATTTTTCAATTGTTGGAATGATTGATTGCTATTGAAATGTATATGTCAATAATAATTATAGTTTAACAACTTATAGAATATCCTTACTCTGCTGTCTAGACAGGAAAAGTAATAGTTTGCTGATTGATATGTGTCTGCAAAATTAATATTTGCTGTCAATCGGAGAAATCTGTTGTCATTTGATAAGTTTTAACTCCACCATTACTAAAAATAGAACGATAAAAACTTCAATAATGCATCGAAATTGTTAAAATTCACTGCAAGATGAAAGCACTTTTAGGTCGTCGTGGAAGCACGTCTCAGCCGGCAATAGTGGAGCTGATGGTCCATGGACAAGTTAGTGAAAATTGAAATCGTGTGCGTCTCTCAAGAACAATTGAGAATATTGATGTTGCAGCACGTATGGTTGACGAAAACCCATATAGACCATTTGGGGCTGATATAGTTCTTCATCGTTAATTCTTCTTTAGAATTAAATGAACATATACATATTTCTCTTGAAATATAATCGTTCTTTTCAATATCAAAATGAAATATCCGATTGGATGATCGAAACATAACGTAAATAACTATCTATCATATAGTCCAACACAAATATCAAGACAACAATTAGAAATTTGGTATGGGCCCGAATTATATCAAGAGGTCAGGAAATATGAGAAAACTTCAATCAAACTTACCAAAGAAACGAACCACCTTACGTTTCTTCACCTTCCAAAGACCGCAACCCTAAGGGTCTCAGAGTTAAGCTCCCAGTAAGAGGCAAAAGGGCAGCCAGAATCTTCAATAGAGCAAGCCAAGCACTTATACGAGAAAGGCTCAACTACCACCGGTTCAACAAGGCTAACCTAATACAAACTTGTGAGAGCATCAGGACAAGCATACGAGGTAGAACAAGCGCATAGGACTATGAAAGAATCATGGAAGCAGTTAAGAGGAGTTATGAGAGAACAAACGAACACAAAGGAGCAAAATGGGAAAGCTGATAAGAGACTCCAAGAAATATACACCATTAGATCATACAAAAACGGTGATCAACTTGTCGAGCAAGACTCTCAGCGAAGACCAAAAATACCTCCTCAACAAGGTTCTTGAATTCTCCATAGCACCTAAAAACGTTCCAAAAATTGAGCTGATGTTGGCGGCGGAGGAAACTGCGCAAAGGATACAAGATCCAGACAAAGCTGAGGAGTACAGGTGGAGGATAAGAACTGCATTTGATTCAACCACCAAGCAACCTTAATTCAATATCAATAGGGCAGAACAAAGAGCCCTGAAAGAATTTATATAAGACCGCATCATCAAAAATACTCCCGGCAAACAAGGGAAATGCGACGGTCATCATAGATGTGGACCAGTACAATGAAAAAAAAAAACAAAGAGAGCCCAAATAACTATCTATCATTCTTTCCGAAGATTGAGCAATAAAAATTCCATTTCCTAATTTTTTTAAAAATTTCAAAGACTGATCAAAAAGTGACATTGACAGTGAAAGATCTCAAATCGAACCCGGTTTCATTTCCACCGAGTTCAAGGGACGAAATCTTTCTCCGTTCAAAAATGTTCGGCACTAAATTAAATAGACAATTCCTATTCGGTGAATCGTCTTTCTACGTCAGGTGTAGATTTACAGACATTTATCTCGAATGAAATGCGGGAAGCAGGAGTTCGGATTCATGTTGTGATTTATCTTTTTCATGTAACTAGAATCATCGTGCCACTGATGTATTCCACCATAACCAGTTTTATAGAGGGACCACTGATGATTCCTTTGGCTACTTAACATAATATTGCATTCAACTATGTAAGTTCCAATGTATAATGCATAACGAGAATTAATTGACTTGAGCGCAATAATGAAATTTGTGGGCAGTAGAAAAATCATTTGAAGAGCCGCAGGTATTGAAAGCCTCGGTAAAATTTTATTCCCTTTGATCTTTTATGAATGAGTTTCCATATCAACGGTTGGCTCATGAATAATATTCTATTTGAATAAGAATTATTATTAATCTTCTGAATAACTCACTTCGGCAATAAAAGTGGAAGTATAGAATGAAAAGAGAAATCATTTATGATTAGTTTTCTATAATACATACAGGGTGTTCCATCTCAGACGAGCCACCCCATATATTTCTTATCCTATAGTAATTGGAAAAATTTCCAGGAACACGTCGAATGATTTCTTGGGGGGGCAATCTTTCGACGTATATTCGGGGCTTGAACGAGCAACCCCCTAAGAGGGGGCGATTCAATCCCTCAAAATTAAATAAGGAAGAGCGGTTGAGTGATACTTCATTTTAAAGGACTTGGAAACCTCGTTGCAACGGTGTATGAAAATAGTAATTTACGTAACAAGTCCGGAAAATAGGGTTTTTTTGGACGAATAGACAAAATTCCAGGACGAGCGTAAGCGAGTCCTGGAAGTCTGTGAGTCCAAAAAAACCATTTTCGGGCGTGTTGCGTACAATATTTTTTCGGCAACCATGTGAAATAACACTATCGCTGCTGCTTTTCATATTTTATTGTGATTGCGATCAAAAAACATGCAAATTTTTGACAACTAATTTCATATGAACTGTCAGCCGTTATCTCGGTTGCTATGGATTCTATGATTCTTTTCCGGCCTAGTCCGGGAAGTACGTACTTTCCGGACTAGGCCGGGAAATGCTACTTTCTCAGAGAAAAAGCGTCCGGGAAGTGAGCTCTTCCCGGACGGTTGCCGAAAAAAGTAATTTCGATGAAAAACTGAGGTAAACATAATTATATTATAAGTTTTTGGAAGGCTACATGGATTTTATGGATTCACAATATAGCAGTTGAAATAACATCTAAAATGTTATACTTGCCGGAATAATATATTTTTCAACCATTTCGAAATGAAAGCGCTGTTCGCTAGGCTGCTTATAATTCTACACAAATGCTCCTATAGTTGAGCATAAATTAAAAACATTTATACAGAACAAGTTTTATATGCAAATCTTATGGACAATACTTTTTCAGCGAACATTTATCAAGATAATTCGCTCTAGTGCCAATATATTCACAATAAAACCTAATTGCTATTTATCGTCGCCACACTTAAGAATTTAATTTCTCAATTGGAGCAACTTTTTAGATTCCGTCAAGTTGAATTGAATGGAGTTATGATTATTTCATTATATATTATTCGAAATTGATTCCTTTGGGGATAAAGTAGAATATGAATCGATGAAAAATTTTACTTTCCAAGGTTATCGAATTGGAAGTTTTATTTCGCAATTGTATTTGTCCAATATCCATTCAACCAACTGATTCAATTCATATAGATGCGATAGAAATTTTCAATTGAATAATTAAGAGATGACATCAATATTTTTATATTTATTTTTCGCTTGAAAAAATATTGAAATGTTCCCGAAATGTGAACAATTAATTTTGAGGTGAAATATAAAATTCGAATCGAGAAAAAATTTTATCTAATTTATATAGGACTGAATAAACTTCAGTAGAGAAAACTACGATTTATTGGCAACAATTATATTATAGGTGTGAATTCTTTCCACCGAATTTCTATCAGTATTTCCGAAATAAAGATACTTCTTGGATAACATATAGTCCAAAATATGCGAATTTCAGGAGCTCATCCTATAGATAAAGTCTCATATTCACGATGATAGTACTCTCACGATGGAACTATCGTGATGGTGCAATAGCGACTATCAAGTAGTTGATATGGTGATAGTTCCTGCGATATTTACTGTCACGATAGTACTATCGTGAAAGTACTATCATCATGGAAATTAGCATTGAAGTATGATATTCAGAAATTTTGAAGTTTTTGATAAATGTTATACATTTCAATATTTCCGAGTACAATGTGTGATTTTGAAGATATGCTAATCATTAAACTGAAAATTAGATTTCAGAGTGAATAAATATTTCCATTATCTGTCTGAAGCAATATTCTAATATTTTAATATTTAGGAAAGCTTGGTGATATGATTGGATACTGAACTAGTCAAATGTTAAAATATGTTGGGACTATATTTCCCCTAGGAAATAAAATATTTAAAAATGTTTACTACGTCTTCTTGCCATAAACTTGAGACCCAGCAAAAATTTCTTTCTCCTTGTATCTTTTTTTCAAATTTTTTTCGACCATCTCCGTAATTTACTGAACAAATTCTGAATTAATCAGTTGGTGCTACGGAAAATATTTGTAAAACCTAAATAGCTTGCAGTTTTCAATGAAATTGGACTGACAAATTTTGAGTTATCGAATTCACATAAAAACAAGTTTTTTCAATGTCTTAATGGAACTATTCCTAATTTGAGAATTTTACATCAATATTCGTTTCACTATTTCCGAATTATTCATCAATTTCAACAAAAACAATTATAATAAATGATATGTCTATTATGAACAGCCTGAACTCTGCAATCCGAAAGGAAGAATGAATTGCAGAAAAATTTGATTCATTTGAGAGTATCAGGAGAAGGACTAGATCAATGTTTTGATTCAGTGGAATAAGTGATTGGATCGTAATATGATCCAATAGATGAAACAGAAAATCAAAAATGGACACGAGGTGATGACGGAGAAAATTGAGATACAGAGTTTTAGGAAGATGATGAGATAATTGCTGATGTCACTGAGGAAAATAAAAGCTCTGACAACAAAGATGAACCTGTTCAGAAAGTATCCACTAAAGAAACGATCCTATCATTCAATTAATGTCTTTGATCGACAGAAACACAAATTTTTATATAAAGTACTGCATTTTTTCATGAAAATGTGTTTGCATGCTCCAGAAATGATTCTCTAATCCGAACTTGTTCGGATATTAATATATGTTCAATATCAAAATGAAAACTCGTATTGAAAAAACCTATATATCCAAAAACATACCCAAATAAGTATATCCAGACATATCCACAATTATAACAGAACTATTCGATTGTTATCTTCCTCTCGTTTCAGCCATTTAGACCACCCCTGCTCAAAATTCTTCACCTTTCTCAAGGCAACATAATTCGCTTGGGTGAAATGAAAAACGCGAAAATGTCACTAATTTGTAGCTAATGGAACCTTATGGATGACAGGTATAATTCTTATGAAGAGACATTTGTGCAATCTAAGGCATTATTATTGTTTATCGAACAAAGAATATCTCAATTAAATCGATTTTTGAAATATTCTGAATAAACTTCAAATAACCTCTTATTCAGTCTAATTGAATTGTAGGCTTAATTCGTGACAAGACATAATCATACAATAATATTTCATCTCTTCTGAATGAACCTAGAAGATGCAGAAGAATATACATTAGAAAAGGGGTATCAGGCATACATAGCTGCGGGTGAAAATTAATAGAAAACATTATGTCTTCTTATCGTGGCAATATTTGGCTCTTGTGAGTACCTCATAAATGTAAACGCGATATTATAAATTCCGATGCCAACAGATATTGATGCTTTCAAACTTATCTTCCCGAAGTTAGTTCCATGTGATCAAAACATCTGAACTTCCATAGTAACTTCCATCTGCATAAACAGCTCTAGGATACATCTTACCTTGAGGGGTTGAGTGATATAAACTCTCCCATTTCAAAGCTGAAAAACCAGTCCTTAATCAAGTGAACCTAACAAGGATTACGATTTGAATAATTGATTATTTTTGATTGAGACTAAATAATTGAATGTCTATGCAAACAAATTCATGTCCATTTCACTTGATAAAGATCTAATGGCCTACATCTAATTGAGGTATTAGCTAATACTATTAGATAATAAGATAATTTTTTAATGCAAACCAGGTTCTTCTTTGGTTTTCTCTTTCAACATCAATCATCATAATGTATATAATGGTTTCTTGATGATAAGACAAAGTGTTTCAATACGAAAAAAATTAGGAAATTACTTACGTGAAGTCAGAAGAATTTCAGACTTTATCCACCGTTTTGTTCGATAACTTGTTGCCATTTTGAAGGCAATTGAGACAGTCGATTTTTACAGGCCTCTGTTGAAGCGAATTTTTCATAAGCAAAGTTGTTCGCCATGGTCAGGAACAGATGGTTATCACTTGGTGCCAGGTCCGGATTGAAAGGTGGATGCATTAGAACCTCCTAGCTAAGCTCCTGGAGCATCTGACGAGTCATCATCTCCTATTGGACAAAGCTGGCCACTTCTGGGCGATTGCTTCATTCAGACGATCCAATTGTTGACAGTTCCGAGTTAAGAGTTGTGCAGTAGGGGAGCAGCTTATAGTGGATAATTCCCTGCCAATCCCACCAAATATACAGCAAAACCTTTCAGACCGTCAATCCCACCTTGGCCACTGTTTCCGCAGTCTCACCGCGTTTCCACCACGACCGTTTTCGCTTGACGTTATCGTAAGTGATCCACTTACCATCACCAGTCACCAACCGCTTCAAAAATGGCTCGAGTTTTTTGCGATTCGCAGATCGGAATTCGGTCCATGGGGTTTTTCTGTTAACTCGTGTGGTTCCCATAAATTACTTAAGATAAAGTTCAAACAACGTTCTGATGTAAAGTTTTCTTCAAAAAAATAAGGCCCCATTAAACGCCGTCCGATCATTGCAATGCAAACATTCATGTTCTCGCGGCATTGACGGTGACATTCTTGAGTTCAGTTAGGATTTACTTGACAATATCTGCATTTATGACGATTTACTGTTCCACTATTGTCAAAAGTGGCTTCGACAGAAAATACGATATTAAAAAAAAAGACATAGGTAGTTATCTTTATCGCAGCATAACAGTGATCTGGATCATTCTCGTTTAATTCGTGAATCAGTTGAATGTTGTAAGAATGATAGTTCTCTTTCTTGAGCAACTTCGCGACAAAAGAGTGGCCGACGTTATGATTTGGGGCTAGTTGTTGAGGATCTTCTTCAGCTTCAAATGACACATTAATCTGGTGTCCTTGTTTAGCCGATGTCTACCTTGCCGAGTCAAATCATGGACTGATTCTGTTTCAGTTAATTCAGCTACCAATTTTCTTCCGGTGGATCTTGCAATAGGAAGTCTATCAGGATGTTCTTGGTTGAATAATTCACGTTCTTCCCCTGTTTATTCTTTGAATCCAATAACGACTTTTTTTAGGATATTCAATTTTTATTTCTTACAGTATATGGGTTAGGTTAGGTTAGGTTTTTATTTCTTACAGTATATGGGTTATCTTCTGATAAAAATTTTTATCTATGGTACCACTTTTTCAAAGCATCATTTGCTTGAGTCAAAAAAATCAGCAGGGTAGTGTTTTGGGTCCCCTTTTATTCTGCATTTATATTTCTTATCTTTTGGAAAATATTAAGTGTAGATACCACCTCTTTGCTGATGATTTGCAGCTTTATTTGCACACTACTGTAGAGAATTTTGCGAGTTGTGTCCTATCGATCAATGGGGATTTAGCACATTTATCCCAAATGGCTTCAAGTTGGAGTCTATTACTGAATCCTGCTAAAACTCAGTACATAATAGGTGGTACCCGTATGTCTCTGAGTAAGATAAATCCACAGGGACATAAAATTTTTGTCAATGGGAGTAATATTCCATATTCTCGTAACGTGAGTAATCTTGGTATAACGATCGATGAAACTTTGTCATGGGATGCTCAGGTTGCTTCTGTCCACGGAAGGTTTTATCGCACTATGCACCAGTTACGCCTCTTAAAGAACTTTCTTCCTCTTGTAATAAGAAAGTCCTTATTTTATTGTTACTGCCCATAATTGATTATGCGGATGTGGCCTATATGGGACTGACGTCGCAGTAGCTCAGCAAGTTCGACCGATTGCAGAACGCCGGCATAAGATTCGTGTATGGATCAAGAAAGTTCGATCATGTTAGTAGTTTTCGTCGGGAACTCGAATTGCTAACAATTAAGCAACGCCTGTTGTTGTTGGGCTTCAAAGTTATGAGAGCTCGTGAGCCTAGATATCTCTGCGAGGGTCTTCGTGGTCTGGGTGGTGAGTTCTATAATACTATAGAGCCCATTCCAATACTACTTTCAGGATACCAGCACATGGGACTGGTATTATGTCCAACAATTTCTCGTTGAGGTTCTCCCAGCTCTGGAATCGTATTCCTCCTTCTATCACTCGGAGTGTTACTTTTTCATCATTTAGGATTACTCTTAAGAAGTACTTACTTACTAATGAACAATTAGCCTCTTCCCAATGGATATGCTCTCTCGCAAATTCCAAACGCGCCCTTCGATGGGCTGGGGTAAGAGCTGGGCCTCTTGCCGCGACACGAGGCCTTAAATCATATTTTCTGAGGCGATTTTTTATTGTCTGAGTGCTAATTTACACCCCATGAGTTTGCTCATGCTGATTTTGAAGGATGCGAGCGGTTGCAAACCGTTGTCTCAACGAAGAAACTCTCAAGTAACGTTCTTGAATGGCAGTTGTTACCCGTGGTATACCCTGTCCTGATCTTCGGACATTCATACCTGTCTCCCTGAATCGCTGCAACCTTCTGGACACACTTGTATGGGAAACTCCAAACCTTTCTGCAATTCTTGTGTATGTCCACCCTTCTTCTCGCAAAACTACCGCTTGAGAACATTCCTCTTGGGTCAAATTGCGTGTTTCGCGTTGCATAGCGATTGAGTGTAGAAAATCAAACGAAATAAAAACTATTGATCACTAGAATTGATCGAGAACAACTGATTTCAGAATGGAGCCAATACATTCAAAATCTGATACTCTCATCTTTTTTATTCCTGCTGGGAAAAAACATCTGTATTGAAGAAAAACGTTGAAAGTGGATGCATGCATAATTCTGATGAAAATAATTATGATTGAGAACACCTTCAGTTGTAGAAAAAATTTTATCATAGATTTCCATAATGTGCGTTAATTCTTTTGCGCAGTGTATTTACATTCAAAGGAATTCCTACGGATGCATCGTTTTTACATCGAAACATATTTTATTAATACCTATGAAATGGCAGAATACAAAATATAGTTTGGATAGGAATGAATGGAACCTTTTTGGTAGTGAGTTCAAGGAATTACTATGCTAGCAATGAGGGGATGGATTCATCCAATTTTGATTTCGGACGCTCAAGAATGATCATGCAAATAATATTCTTTTCTCAGGGTTAACTCCTTCGTAATGATAACCTAAAATATGCAAATAATCCTTTGCAGACATAAATAACGCGAAACTTTTTCGGTGGCACTCGAGAAATATAAATGAACGGGTAACAACTCACAGTGAGTTACTGCTAATTCATTGCCATACAAAGTCGTTCGAGCCTATTTAGTTAATAAATTTCTTTGGTGGAACGTGAACCGTACGGTCAAGTAAGGCAATTTGCATAGCGAAAAATTATTTCGGGATGAATATATGATTTCTTCCAACAAAGGGATTTGAATACATTACGAATGCGTTGAAATAGTCCACTCACGTTCATTATCCGTGGTACATGTGTATGATAAGCATATTGTTGAGTTAGTGGGATCAGGTTGAATCTGCAATATTCGCAGTATACGCTCACTTACATGGGGACTCCCTTCAGAGCAGCGTATCATTAAATTAATGTATCCATTATCTAGATCCAAAAATAATTCACTCGGTGCAAGACGTATTGCTTTAGGCTTCTGAACTGATGTTGAGCTCTGTATGTGAATCGAAAATAATAGGTTCATGTGAAGCATCTAGACTCCCTTCAGTTGAATTTTCAACTTTTTCTGTTGAATATGACATCACCTTAATTAATTGGAAAACTTTTGAACGCTCGTTTCCTTAACACAGCGCTGTAACATATAGTCATGATATCTGTCATTTTGAGCCAGGAATGGTCTCAAACTAACGGGTGTTTTTTTTAGGAGGTTTGTTTTTCCGATAGATGTCGTTTTATTTTATGACAGTTGTTTTGACAGCTCAAAGTGGCATTTCTCCTCAGTATTGTTTGGCAAATCATTATGAAGAGGTTAACTCTAGAACAACGTTTTCAAATCGTGGAAATTTATTTTCAAAATCAGTGTTAAATTAAAAATGTTTATAGAGCACTTCGTGAATTTTATCGTCCGTCAGAGACCACCATAAAGAACGTGATTACCAAATTTCGGTCTACATTCACTCTTTTGGATGCCAAGCCACCGACAAGAAGGAGAAGAGTTCGTACAGAAGAAAATATTGCTGTCGTTGAGGCCAGTGTCGAAGAAAACGACAATTTATCGATTCGTCGTCGTGCTCAGCAAATTGGATTTTGTCCATCGACTTTATGGAAAATTTTACGTGAAGATTTGGGTTTGGTGCCATACAAAATTCAATTGGTGCAAGAATTAGAGCCACACGACCATCGTTTGCGTCGTGAATTCAGTGATTGGTCGTTAAATCAATTGAACGAAGATCCATTTTTTTACCGTAACATTCTCTTCAGTGATGAGGCGCATTTTTGGTTAAATGGATACGTCAACAAGCAAAATTGTCGCATTTGGAGCAAAGATAATCCACACGCCGTTCAAGAATTACCAATGCATCCTGATAAATGTACTGTTTGGTGCGGTCTATGGGCTGGTGGGATCATCGGTCCATATTTCTTCAAAAATGAAGAAGGACGACGCGTTACCCTGAATGGAAATCGATACAGAACCATGATCAATGAGTTTTTGTTGCCAAATCTTGAAGATATGGATATGGATGAAATATGGTTTCAACAAGATGGTGCCACTTGCCATACAGCACGTGAAACAATCGACTTATTGAAAAAACTTTCAACGACAACATTATTTCGAAAAATGGTCCGGTGAATTGGCCTCCGCGTTCGTGCGATTTGACGCCACTCGATTACTTTTTGTGGGGATACGTGAAGTCATTGGTTTATGTGAATAAACCTCAATCGATTGACGCTTTGGAAACCAATATTCAACATGTCATTGCTGACATACGCCCTCAAATGCTTGAAAAAGTGGTCGAAAATTGGACCTCCAGAATGACATTTGTGAAAAATAGTCGTGGTGGCCATATGCCACGAATTGTGTTTAAATGTTAAATGCCAAAAAATTATCTACCAATTAAAAAAAAATTTTGGTCATTTCATAATTTTATATGTGTTTTATTCGAAAAAAAAATCAGCAACCTCTTAAAAAAACACCCGTTATAAGGTTCGACTAACTGAAAATTTCAATTATCTAAGTTGTTCGATTCGGGAGTTATTATATTTACACATGGCTGGAACTGAAAAATTTACTATCATCGTGGCAAAATGAGCACAATCCTCAATAATAATAATATTGATTTATATACAGGGTGTCTCATTTAAAAGTATCCACCTTCAACAACTGAACAACGAATTCGAATTTGTGAAAATACTCAGACAGGTCGATTTTTGATGACAGGGGGACATTATCTGGGATACAAAGCTTGTTTCTAATAGCAACCCCCTGGAGAGGGTTGCAACTCCATCAGGAATTTGAATAGAAAAAGTGGGTAATTTTGTAGAATAAATGTATGCATGGATTCAAATTTGTATGAACCTGCTCTTTGTGTTCTCTAAAGCGAATATAAACAAAGTTACAAGGTGTTTTTTATGGAATTACGATACCGATAAAACTAAATGAAACAGAGATGTTCTGATTGATCGTATCATTTATATTGAAAGAAAAATAAAACCGTGATTATTTTTTGTTCAGAGACGAAACAAAAACAAACAATAAGGGGATTAAAAAGTGTTAAATGCCTTTTTCCTCTTCATGCTTATCAGAATCTGCACTGCAAGCTGTAGGCAACACGCAAAGAGATTATTGCTTTCAGAAAATTTCGTTCCAGTATTCTGTATCGCAGAATCATTAGAGGTGCATTTTATCAGTTCTTAATAAAAATTACAAGATGGGTTAAACGTTGGAGGAGAGAATTGAAATGTTGAAAATGTATTATCAGAACAATGACTGTGCTAGGGCCACTGCGAGGATTTTTAAGGAATGACATACTGATGAAAATGTTTATCATTCAGTTGCTACATAAATTTGAGGTAACAGGATCAGCTGCAAACAAAAAACAATACCATGTAACTTTGTGAATATTCACTTTATAGAACACAAACTGCAGGTTCATACAATAATTTCTTCACTTTTCTATTGAAACTTTGTTCATTCAAGTTTTTGGTGTCATCGGGCTATTCATTGTATAATTTTTCACATGTGAAATTTGAGCCTTGCTGGGTTTTCTTGAGTTTGACAAAGAAGAGTAAAGTTATGTTTCTCGCGAGCGTTATATTCATGAAATTGGGAGTTGGTAAAGAACCTGTCTTCATTCTGATGAACATATTTCACGCAGGTGAATGATACCGCAGTAAGAATCTTTTCACTTTTGAAAACACCTCGGCTGCTTTCAGTTTGTTTCTGACCAAAGAGTGTTCTTATTGCCCTTTTTTGTTTCAGTAACTTTTCGATGCGAGTATTTCCCCATATTATGAATTCATATAACATCTGACAGTGGAAGGCAGAACAATATGTTAGTTTTGCAGTTTCAAAACTTGAAATCTGTTTTATTCCTCTCATCATTAAAATCGCCGTCGAGAGCCACATCATCAATATTTTTGTCCAGACGAGTGAAGACTGAAAAGTTATGTTAAAGATGCATTAATTGGCATTTTGGTAGTAAAAATTACCTTTTGAGTTTTTTAGGTGCTTATTTGCAAACTATTGTCGTAAAACCATTTTTTGAATCTTCTAGGGATTTTGCTGTCTTGGTTTGAGAACTGCTGTATCATCTGCAAAGCTGCAGAATTTGTCACTTATACGTTCACGTATTAATCATTCGTGAAGAGAATGAATGAGATAGGTCCCAATATAGAACCTTGTGGTACTTCGGTTTCGACTTTCCTTGTGTTTGAAAAGGAATTTTGCCACTTGACTATTTGTCAAGTATGTTGTGAATAGTTCATAGACCTTTCTTTTTATGGTATAATATTGAAGCTTATTCAGCAGACTCTCATGTGGAACGCTATCAAAAGCCCTACTTAAATCGATGCAGGATAGCTCAATATCCTCACCACTGTTCTATCCCTCAATAATCTTTTCGAGTACATCGATCATAGCCGTTGTAGTTGACTTACAGCGTCTGAAACCAATCCATTTAATATACGTTATTTTGTAATATGAGCCAATATTTCGATCAATAGTAACATAAATAGCTTAAACCATCTTAGATCTTCTGCTCTGGATTAATCTATTATAGTAAAGGAACTCCGAAGCTATTTTAAGAAGAAATGCTCAAGTTAACTAGATATTATGATAGGGCCTAACTCTTGTTTATATCTTCGTCGAAACATTTGTAACAGAGAGATAATGAATGACGTAAATATAGGTGAATTGGGACCACCTACGAAGTGGGGTACTGACTTCTAAATCATTGTGTAATATGAGAAACATATAACTACATATAATTTTAAGATTTTGCCCGATCTTTTATATCCTCGAAAGATTTGTTGATAATGCCTTTGTTTTCTACCCCTATCATCTGCTATTTTGATTTGTGAATTTTCAGCAAAAATTTAGATGAAACGGTTAGGTTCAGCTGTCTGATGAAGTGTAGTTTTCCTTATTGAATATATAGCTTTCAATAGAAAATATATGCCAATATTTGTTTGTTCATCTTGGAGTTTGAAGGCATCTAATGAAACTTATATAATAGGGGCCCGTGGACGCTCGACTAACGTCTTATTATAAAAGCTGAAAGTGACACAGTATCCCTCGCGGCGTTCGCAATAGGGTCATTTAAAAATGGCCCCAAATTTATTCAGATTATAAGGGTGCATACTATTAGGAGTCAATAATTATAAGTATAATAGCTGCGATTTAGGGAATGCTTCAGACTGCCTAGGATTTCCTGCGACCTTTAATGGACATTAAGAAAATATACAGTGAGTAGTATAGTGTATGACTCACTGGCGCTCTTCAAAAGATTTGATTTGGAGTTTTAGATGCTCCTACTCGTATCTGGTAGATGATTCGTCCAAGTCGAAGGATTTTCTGACTGATCGGTTGCGGTATTTTTCTGCGATTCAATCAAGACATTTCTTCGAAGGAAGTAGGTTTGCCCTTCTATGGAGTTGGCCATTACGAACAAACAGTTTTAGTCCATCCTAAGGAATTTATTTTAGATGATTTGTAACTTATTGAAATTCGTAAGAGGCTCACATAGCTGTCAACGCCATGCTAAATGAAATTAATCTCCAGAGAACAAATATTGTATGGTGCCTTATTGGAATAGATAGACGAGTGTGACATTGAGAGGCTGCTTGTTTTAAAATAAATGAGGTATAACTCAATGAGAAACTTGATGAAATATCTAAACGCCCAACAAGCACTAATCGATCTATAATGCTCAGGCTCAGGTCAGCATACTTTTGGTCAGATGATGGTTCTCATCACAAATCTAGTCCCTACAACGAATTATGTAACATTTTCAGATCATCGCCTCAAGGAATTTGATTCGTAAAGCTAAATATAACACAATCTTCTTTGTTATTATTTGTTATAGAAATCACAGAATAAAATATTTCAAGTTCAAATTGAATTCGTTCTTGTAATCAAGGTTGAAGTAACCCACTTTAGCACAGAGAATCTTTATTTGTCTTCAACTTCATTTTGACAACGATGTTTTAATCTTCAGAAATTAAATTTCATGGTAACTAGAATGCGATATGTTACATTAATTCAATTCTCACTCACCCTCAGTTTTTGTATACCCGAAATGAAATGACAAAATGAAGCTGTTTGAACCAACTGGATGATGAATGACTTCAAAATTGTAGAAATTTTGAGTATTTTCATAAGTTTATGTACGATGTATGAAACGAAATTTATCATGCTACATTAGAAGCCATTGAATTTACTATTAAATTACAGATTCACTTGGAACAGTATTTTAACCTTTCGAGTAAATTTCTCTTGATTATCTATATAATATCTACAGAAACACTTTTATTGCCTTTGTTTGAAGAGCAATATGATTTGAAAATGATTTCGTTGCATTACGAATATTGCGATTGCGACTAATGATCAAAATCAAAAACGCCAACCAACTTCTATCCTTTGTATCCTCAAAGTATCAAGTTTTTGTCGACCATTTCTTGAATCAGTATTTTTTCACATCAGAAGTTATCACTGAAGCGAAGCATACTTTTAGAAACAATACATATACTATTTCGAAAACCTCAATTATACTTAGTCAGAAACTTCTTATCGAATCTATTTTAAGATTAGCATTTCGCATTCGTCGAATAAATCGTTAAATGGTAAGCTATTATGTGATAACGTGTCAACTCGAATGTCAATGTTCCATTGAATGTATGGAGAATGTTTTCTAGTCTATATTCAAACTGAATACGAGGCAGTATTTGCTTCATTCGCATTAGTGGATTGAATGTAATAGTCTGATGATTTATATATGTATTTATCCAAAATTAATCCATCAGGACGATGCTCAATAGTGGGTGCAAATATATAGAAAAATTATTTGTTAACATTTCTGAGATTTTTATAAATCCTGCTCATTTTTGTAAGCGAGCAGAAAAATTAATGAAAGCAATTATGTACCTCGATATTAAATGTTTGATGTGATCTCGAAGTGAAACGAGGAAAATTAAATTGTAGTGAAGATGGCAAAGTCATTCAATCTTTCTGATTGTGCAAAATTCCATAAACGACTATAGTATATTTAATGGATTTTTCTGAGTGAAGCGAACTCATTCAGAAGATATTCTATCGTAATAAGAACCATGATTCCTCAGGAAGAGGAATTTAATGAATAAAATATATTTTTTTGTGACAAGGATAACCTACCACACTGTAATATGTCAGTTCACTTCTAATAAAAGCTTCATATACTAATGAAATCGCTTTCAACGAAGAAAGCTCCTTACAATTGCGTATCACGAAACCCAGACTTTTCATGGCACTAGGAGTTACACCTCTTATATGCGAAGAAAACGTTTGTTTCTGATCTAAAATAATCACTAATTCTCTAGCCCCAGTTGCTCTCATCACTTCCAAGCTATTAAGTTGATGATCAATAATAATTGTTGTCAATTTCCTTCTGAACGTCATCGCTTTACTCTTCCTTACGTTTAGAAATAATTAATTCCCCACTCATCATCTACTTATTATTGAGATCATTTTGTAAATAAAGCAATTAGGTTAACTCTCAATATCTTGAAATACAAATGATATCTAAAATGTCATCGGTAAAAAGTACAAATAAAAGTGGTCCCAAATCTGATCCCTGAAGAATGCCCGAAGTTGCTGTGAACGAAATGCTTTCAACTCCTCATATTTAACGTAGTCCTCCCTATTTGTTAAAAAGTACTTCAGGACAGATATAAAAAAGTGGATGAATCATATCCATATAGCTTTTTGAGTACTTTGTTCTTTATGAGAGACACGATCGAAGGTCTTGATGAAGCCTGTGTAGACGACATCAACCTGATTTCTTATTGAATCTGACAAAATAATTTCCATTGATTTGGAAATCAATTAGATCAGAACAATCGGCCTATATTAATAATTTGAATGTTCCTAATGTGATTTCAGGATAACGATGCTTTCAGGATCAGAGAATTCAACAGATTAAGAAAATTCTGGGTTTTCTAGCAGGCACTTTCAGAGGTGAATTACTCGGAACATTAGATGATTTAATATTATTGAAATATTTAAAATTAATTTCGATTAAGATTGATAATAGTAGAAATTTAATTTATTAACATAATATAATTGATGGAAAACAAATTTTTCTTTCCCCTCACCGTTGAAGGGACCCAATCACTATAGATTGCTCAGATTTTTCTTTCGAAATTTTCGATATCTGATGAAATTGTAAGTTAGTATATTATGGTTAATATTTTTGAAATCCCTCAGAATTAAATAATTCAAACACATCATCTGTGGTTTTCATTGAAAAAAAGCTCCAAAAATGGAAACGCTACTAAAACCTTGACAACTTCAATATACAGGGTGGCCATTTGAAAACGAAACAGACGAGATTACAGACGAAATAAAGTTTTTCGATAGAAATGCTCGGACAGGTCGATTTCTGTTTCGAGGGGGACAACTTAAGATGTAGGTTACGGACGCATAGCGCTTCAACCCTTGCTACTACAACCCTCACCCCCAAATTTTGAATATGGAAGATGGGGTGAGTGATACCTCATTTGAAAGGTATTTTTATACTGATTTCAGCACAGTAATTGTTTTTTCATTTTATGCATTAGTTCTCGAAATATTCTTAACTAAGTATTTGAAAATGAAGTGGTGTTTTCATGGCACTTGTAGTGTTTTGTGAAAAATCGACATTTTGAGCTTCAAAACAACCATGACTGTGGCTTCCTTCCTAACTAACTAACGCATGAATATTTCGAGAACTAATGCATAAAATGAAAAAACAATTACTGTGCTGAAATCAGTATAAAAATACCTTTAAATTGAGGTATCACTCACCCCATCTTTCCTATTCAAAAATTGGGGGTGAGGGTTGTAGCAGCAAGGGTTGAAGCGCTATGCGTCCGTAACCTACATCTTAAGTTGTCCCCCTCGAAACAGAAATCGACCTGTCCGAGCATTTCTATCGAAAAACTTTATTTCGTCTGTAATCTCGTCTGTTTCTTTTTCAAATGGCCACCCTGTATAAGTAAAATGTAAATATATTAATTAAATAATAAAAATATTAAATTCGAAAGCTTATGTTTAATGAGGCGAAAGTTATAAAGGTTATAAATAGGTCAATTCATAAAATCGCCCTGTACGACAGAAACTATATTAGACGCCGTAGGGACAGGTTGTCAGCTATTTCTGTTTCTCGAAAAGAGAAGACATAACATGTTTATTTCTCTTTCCCTATGATTTATAGTTTAAGGGTGAAACTGATATAGGGGTTATGGATTTAGGAAGTGTTCAGTGAAATAGCTTCTCGAAAAAACACATGACTATAAAATATCATATCAATTTTGACACTTTCTATTCTCTAATTCATTGTTTATAACATTGAAGTAGGTATACCAAAGCAATCATTGAAAATCAAAAAAAGTGTAAAAAAGTCCTTATATCAGATTCAAATATTTGACAAAAATAGAGCAAAAATTAAATTCGCATCACAAAATGAAAACCAATTTTTATTTCTAAACTATATCTAATATCAAACAACTCTACGAGTTCATCCGTCGAAAATCAAGTTATCCATAATGCTTTATAATGAATGCGAGAATTAAAGAAATTCATGTTTTATATTTGCATTTCGATTAGTGAAAGATACCATTCCTCGACCAAACACTCAATTTTAGTATTATTAATTGACCAAATTAACCTTTTATTATTCCAATTTGTATGTTATTTAGAGAAGATTAACGAATTCACTAGGTACAGTTTAGTCTGATAATGGACCGCATGATATACGCTCTGAGAGGGAAGAAGGGATTCAGCATAGGGAGCCACAATATAAACATCGTCTGCTATGCTGATGATACGCTTCTTTTGGCGGGTTGTGAGGATGACCTCCAGAGGCTGCTACATCTGTTCAATATTGCCAGCAAACAACACAACATGAAGATATCCAGTGACAAAACTAAATGCATGGTGATAAGTAAGGAACCTGTTCGATGTAAATTAGAACTAGAGGGTGTCGTCATTCAGCAGACAATGAGCTTCAAATATCTCGGAGTTGAAATCACCAGTCACAGAGATCTCTATTCGGAAGTCCAACAGCAGGCCACTAAGGCGGCACAGATAACTGGATATCTGAACACAATGGTGTGGCAGAACAAGTACATGCTCCAGGAAACAAAGGTGAGGCTTTACAAAGCAATGGTGCGCCCAATTATGACCTACGCCGTAGAAACCCGTGCGGAAACAGAGAGAACCAAACAAAAGCTCAGAACGACGGAAATGAGGATCCTGAGAAGAATTTCAGGGGTGACATTGAGGGATAGACAGACCAACAAGTCGATAAGACAGAGAACTGGTGTACAGGATGTTGTCAAGTGGAGTAGACAGAGAAGAAGGGATTGGAGAGACCACGTTGATAGGATGGAGTCAGATAGAATAGCATACATCTGCAAGAATGAACAACCCAGAGGAAGGAGAAAGCCGGGTAGACCACCGAAAAGATGGGCTCAAAGCTGGTTTTCCTCATCTGCAGAATAGACCAAATTTGAATGAATTTATAAATAGAATAGACCAAGGCCAAGCAAACAGGGAACTCCCTAGCTAAAGGAAGAAGAAGAAGACTAGGTACAGTTATAGAATTAATAAGCAATACAATAATCATTCCATTAGCCCCTAATGATAAAACTATAATGGATAATCGATTGAATGGAAATCGATTCATTAAGAATTGTAGGTTCCTCAAAATATGATGGTTCTTGCCTACATGCCTCAAACAAATATGGCTGTATGAAGTTTGAATATGGATTTTGACTTTCTCAATAATTGTTCATGTATTTACATGTTCTATCTGAAAATTGACAAAGTGTCAACTAATTTCTGTGAATACGGGAATTACTTGGGGATACACTTCTCGCATAAAGATAAAACATGTAGTTTTTAAAGGACCGGACACCATTATACATTAGGTACTCTATACAAGTTAATAAGAACAGTTCCCGCATCAATGGAAGTGAGTTTGCTCTGGTCATAGCAAAGCAATACTGTTTGACATTATAATAGTCTATTCGAACTAATAGGAATAAAAAAAATGGACAATTCCACAGGTGTCTTTTTTAATTACAGGGTGAATAATGAACTAAATGAATTTCATTTTGAATAATGTTCGACTCATCTTATTTCTAACAATATTTTTTATTAAAAATCAGTCTCAAATCATTACATCGGTGAGTAATACAGGGTGTCCCAGAAAGAATGCCACAAACGAATACCATAAATTAAGGTCATCATGGAGGACCCGTATCAAGATGTTTCAATCGCCTGAGTGCCTTCGTTGGGGATATACAGGGTGTTGTTCATCTTATGAGTGAAATTTTACAGTTTAATAACTCTTTAACTAATCGACCGAATAATTTCAAATTTTGAAGTTTTATCACCCTTTCCTATAGCCTTCCTTCAATATTTCTGAATTCGAGTAAATCAGATCCGGAATAGGAAAATTTCAGAGTTTTCCTATTTTCGTGAATATTGGATCACCCAGTACGTGAACGTTATGATTTTTTCCCATTTTCGGAACCACAAAGAATCAATTCATTATAAAAATTCTAAATCTCGGCTTGGCACGGTCATACAGGGAGATCAATAAACATTCCTTTATGAGTGAAATTTTTTTAGTTCAATAACTCTTCAAGAAATCCACCGAATAATTTCAATTTTTGAAGTTTTGTCGCCCTTTACTATCGCCTTCCTTCAATATTTCTTAAATCAAGTGAATCAGATCCGGACTAGGAAAATTTAAGACCTTTTCTATTTTCTTGAATATCACCCTGTATGTTGATATCATGATTTTTTTCGTTTTCGTAATCACAAAGAATTAATTCATAATAAAAATTTCAAATCTCTACTTGGCTTCATTATTCAGGGTGATCAATAAATATTTCTTCATGAAAGAAATTCATTGTTCAAGATATCTTGAATTTACCGGTAGAACTACCTCGAAAATTGAAGTTGTTTCACCCTTCACGAATGTCTCACCTAAATTTTCCTCAAATTATTTAGGAAAACTTTCTATCAACAAGCTGGATAAATCATAGAACAAAAACAGCAAATAAATTGAAAATATTTGATCTTGAAAACAATTAATCAGAAATAAAATATTTTCAGTTCAGCAGATATTGTTCAAAATGATATTTCTCCATTTTAATGCATTTTTGAGCACGTTGATATGATATAGTTGTTTCACAGATTTCGCTATCTTATTCGGTTGAATCGGTTGTACTTCTTTCATGAGAGAATATTTATTGGTCACCCTGTATGACGGTGGCAAGCTGAGCTTTAGAATGTTGATTATTAATTAATTCGTTGTGGTTACGAAAACGAAAAAAATTATGATATTGACTTACAGAGTGATCCAATATTCAAGAAAATAGAAAAAGTTTAAAATTTTGTTAGTCCGGATCTGATTTATTCGATTTCAGAAATATAGAAGGAAGGCGATAGGAAAGGGCGATAAAACTTCAAAAATTGAAATTATTCGATGGATTTGTTGAAGAATTATTGAACTAAAAAATTTCACTCATAAGGGAATGTTTATTGATCGCCCTGTATGACCGTGCCAAGCCGAGATTTAGAATTTTCATAATGAATTGATTTTTTGTGGTTCCGAAAATGGGAAAAAATCATAATGTTCACGTACAGGGTGATCCAATATTCACGAAAATAGGAAAAGTCTGAAATTTTCCTAGTCCGGATCTGATTTACTCGAATTCAGAAATATTGAAGGAAGGCGATAGGAAAGGGTGACAAAACTTCAAAATTTGAAATTATTCGGTCGATTAGTTAAAGAGTTATTAAACTGTGAAATTTCACTCATAAGATGAACAACACCCTGTATATCCCCAACGAAGGCACTCAGGCGATTAAAACATCTTGATACGGGTCCTCCATGATGACCTTAATTTATGGTATTCGTTTGTCGCATTCTTCTCGGGACACCCTGTATTTGTCGATATTAAGTTATGGAGGACCGCTATCAAGGAAGATGAGACATGCACATTATAGCAGATAACTACTGGTATTTAAAAAGGGACTTGAAAAAAACATTCAAGAATGTCGCGGAAAAGAAGTTTTCGAAGTGTTGAGTGACTATTTGTTTTCCTCAATGTTTTCCTGTTTGTCAGTACGACATAATATTGTATGAAAATAACTAAAAATTTCGAATCTTGTTTAATATACACTTACGGAATTGAGATAAAATAATGTTACTTATATTTCTCTCAAATTGTATATCTTAAAAATTTGAGCTCCTAGGTAGAAAAGAATTCCTTCGATATTTAAATTCAGGACATCAAATTGATCCAGAATCAGCTCAGAAAACCTCGACACCAAAACAGCTATTCGCCTGTGTAGTTTATTATTTCATAAGGAGAAATGTTACTTTTCCTGACGAGCATCTATTTACCTGCCAAACGTAGTGAATAAAATTTGTTATTTTTTTCAAACTTCCAACTTAAAATAAGATTTATATTTACGTTAGTTAGAATTGATTGATTAAGGGAAAATTTGCGTAGTTACGGTTGTCATGCTAAATTAATTTTGGCAGACATGAAGTCGATAGTTATCTTTTCTAAGCAACACTTTGTCCTGTGACAAACGGAAAAGTAATTCATCGTTGGCATAGCAACACTTTTCCCCGCGGCGGAGGAAAAGTAGAACTTTTCGATGATCTTGTCAGAAAAATTTGACGTTATTATTGTACTTTCGAAAATAAATTATTTTGTCCATCTTTCAGAAGTTTCTAGAGTAAGAAATACTGATGTTATTTTGATTTATTTAAAATTCCCAGTATTTTATTATAACTCCCTATACCTTGTATTTTTACATCTCGATAATGAAAAAAAAAATGAAATATGAAAAATTATTATATTTCAATACCCAAAAATCTTCTTGAATACCTATTACATTGACTAGCTATGGACTCAATGATTCAACTACACAGTCTAGTTTATTGAGATGACTTCGAGACAAAGCTCTTGGCATTTTAATGTTATGAGGATGAATCATTATACATTCCAGTTCATTGTTCGCTACCAGACAATCCTTTCGATTTTTATGGCTTGAATTATCATGACTGTCCAGGAATTATTAAGTACCCAACATTCTCAACGAATAATTTGTTCAAGTTGCTTCATTTACTTTATCTAAATGATTAAAAGTTTTATTTTAATGGAATTGTTAACTAGTCAACTACCCACGGCATTCCTCGAGAAACTGACAGTAAGTTAAATGAAAAACATGTTTTGTTTCGAAATTATTCGTTGAAATATGGACATTTTGCATTATTTTGATATCAATATTTCGCACCTGAAGGAGATGTCTTGAAAAGTAAAATATCAAAAAAAGCTTTACCTGACATCATCAGGGATATTCTGTACTTTTTGAGCTCTCGTTCTTAGATCACTGAATTAATTATTCTCTCCAAAATGCCCGCTATACTGAATGAGAAAAAAATCGAATCGGAAAAAATAGTGAAGAAAAAACTCTTTCTTTTGACCTCAGGAATCTTCGGTTGAAAGAAAGTTGAAAGAAGTCAAAGACACACCCTGTATAGCCGTTCGAGATTTGTTCTTCCTGTTGATTGCAAAACTGAATTTTCTATCTTATTGAAAGCTCCGTGAAAAAATTCATGTTGATGCCGTCACCAAAAACATAAAAAATTCCAGAAGAATGTCGAAATTTTATTTTATCAATAGCGACTACAAGACCTATTGAGTTTTGATTGATATAAAAAAACGTATTCAAGCTCCGTTCATAATTTTAAGATCAATCAAGATAATCACATCATCAAACCATGGAAAATAAAAGAAGAATATTGGGAAAGAAATAATAAATATTTTGATGATTATAGATCCCATAGGGTTGAAGAATACACAGCTCGATTCGCGAAGACTGTTATTTAAAATATTTCAAAGAAAGACTCGAGATAAACAGGAATTTTATATCATAGTTGAGTCTTGTTGTGAGAAACGAATTCTTGGAAAAACTTCAGATTTGGTAGACATCCGGTTCCACCTGATTACCCTGTATGTTCAATTGAATTTTTAATTAACAGAGAAGAAGAAAATTTTAAAGATGTTTTTCAAATTTCGGACAATTTTTCTGGGAAAGGCAAATAAGGAATTGAAGCAATGTAGAATTCAACGACTAATCTGATTATAAATAAAAAAACTGGGTGGTACTTTTAAAAAACCAAAGTTGGTATCATTTCCGGTGTAACCGAACGAAGTTTTCTCAAGAATTCATCTCTCCCAACAATGCTTAACTATGAAATTTCCAGTGATTATCTCGAGTTTTTCATTGAAATATACTTCGTGTATGGAATAACAATCTTTCTGCGATATTTTGTCTTGTTAATGTCATCAGAACCACATAAACTGTCAGAATATTGAAAGAAATTACCCAATAATTCCTCACAAGGTTTGATCTGGTTGAGACCTTGCGAATAAATATAAAATAACAAATTTTAGCTTTATGCACAACTTCATTGTTGACCCTTCTTACGCAAATTGCACTCCTGAAGTTCACATAACTGTATTTAGGTATATATGTGATCTGCAAGGGTGATATGACGCATGAATGAATGAATGCTCAAAATATCTCGACCTCACGTCAGTGCTCTCCTCATTTTTTTCAATTACCTTTTGCCGACTACTATTTGAATTCAAGGATCTGCTTGCTATGTGATCCGATGAAATATTCTTTCATCATTGGGATTCAACTATTATTATGCTAATCGGGACCATTAACACCTGCTTGTTAGCAGTGTTATTGAAATCCCACTTATTTTGTCTACCTAAAATGGCCTTGAGGGGATATTGATTATAAAATATTGGTGAAATTCCCATTCATAATAGCCCCGAATACAATCAGTTTTTCAGGATAGAAATACAGACAGCTTCGGTAACGATCTCTAGACCATAAATCTTTCCAGACCGGATTAGCGAAATTTTTTTCAGTTCTCTTCGATATTGCGGAGAAAGTTCTGCATTGAATTAGAACGAAAATCAATGAATGACCAAATCATTATAAGAATATTCACAACGTCGTAAAAATGTTCATGACGAAATATTGCAAAAATTGAATGAAGTGTGAACTCGTTCCACAAATATTTCTTCTATTCAGATGGCAAAAACTGGTAATTGAATGCCCCCAATACAAAGAAATTATAACATATTACCTACTCAGATCTATCGACTAGTTTGCAGATTCTGATGATGGAAAAGTCTCAATATTTCATATTGTAACGGTCTATATTTGAATGAGTCTCCTCGATAAAGGCAATTCAATATAAATATCAAAATTATGGCATCACTATTTACATTCAGTTTTTGATGTATACTTTTTGTCAAGAAATACAATTTAATATTGACAAAATAGCAATTTGAAATAATCATTCATTGATAACAGTCAAAATCAACCAGAGAATTGAATCAAACTCTCTAAAATCGTTATTTCAATTTTAAATGTTCATTTGTATACCTATTTCACAGAATAGTAAGAGAGAAATGCATGTCAAAAACCAAAAATTAGTAGGTGGATCAGAGTGTGTTATACTCAAGATTCTCTTTGTTTTATTTTAGTATTTCCCAAAATATTAGTAGTCTTTCTAGAAGAAAATTTACCAAGCCTCTCTGAAATTGTCAAGGATTACATCCTATACATTCTATACTGATTACTCATTATATGGTATATTAGGGAATTCGAATATAACTGTTTCAAATCGAGTTGAATTATTCTGAGATTTAGAAAATAATAGTAGATTATCGTATAAAATTTGTTGTAGCTATAATTTTTCTTCTGATAACGTTAGATAAAATTTCTGAATTTCTGAAAGAGTCCTATTTCAATACTACTTTTTCGAGTGCATTATCAAGTCCATGCATATGGTTTATTACATAAGTACAAGATCACTTTGCACTTTGAATCATTCTGATGTAGTGTAAACTTTGATGATTTGGATCATATCGAAATAGCTTTAAAAAAAAAAGTTTTATAACTGCCATATCCAAATGAAGAAGACTTACTCGTGGAATTGAGTTAATGTTATCAATAATTTACTGTTCAACTAATAAAATAATATTTACAGATTACTTGAGAAAGAGTGGAAATGTTTAAATTTCTTTCATCCACTCTTCTCGAAAAGTGAACTAGCTTTATACATAAACATATCATTGTTCATTATTCAACATATACACCTACATTTGAATCAACCACTTTATTCTTCATAAAATTCGAAATCAATATGTTGAAACTGATCAAAAGGCATTGATTAGTTATTTTCATTCAAGAGGTCTAAACTTAACAAAAATTAAAAATCATTTCACTAAATGAAAAACATGCAATTCACTTTAAATTGAGAACTCATTTCCACATAATGCGCAGTAAAATGTAACGAGGTCGCAAAATAAAAAAATTTAAAGAATCAAACAAGTAATTGAAGCAATTGATTAATTCGATATTATCCCAATAAAAATGTCATAATTGCTCCATTTTATTGTTGATGTTGATGTTGTACACCACATATATTTGCACTTCGAAATACCCAATGCCAACACACTAACAATTCTTGAATGTGGAATTCCACTCCACCAATTAAGACGTCTAAGTGTTGTCTGAGCATAAATAGACGCCCTCAGAATGAACTCATACTAAATTTAAACAGCTGTTTGACATGATTAAATGCACATTACTCGAGTTTATGTTTGATCTTGTCAATCAAATGATATTATCTTGAATAATGATGCCTGTCGGAATTGGTCAATGAGAAAAAACAGAGAAAGTAGCACACGCTATAATAAAAAACCCATTTAATAACTTGTTGATGATAATCTTGATTTGAATCACTGAGAATTCAACCAAAAGCTCTAATGTCACAAATCATTTATGGAAGAAGTAGTTAATGGTTTGTTCTTCAATTAATATGGAATCTGAATTGAATAAAATGCAGGTCTGATGAACTACTGTTTCACAACCGAATGAAAAAAAATTTTTCGGGTTCTTCTGGTAATTTTTCACAGAAATCCCAGGTCGAAAAAGTGCATCTATTTTTATATCTAGTTTTTTATATTCAAAATTCTTTTAAATCATTTAATATCCTGAAATTTTGAACTCGTTATAAAAATGACCTTGCAAAATGTTGTTATCCTAATGATTCGTTGAGCATCAAAATTTGAATTCGATGTAGAATAACAATAATAATTTTATGCTGATTGCATTATTTAGAACCAGAAAAAAATCAAAAATTCAATGTTGCAATAACAACAGACTTCACCAAGTTAAGATTTCTTGCAAAATTTTGATTTGATTACATCGTCGACATCAGAATAAAATTCAAGCCGAATATAAAAATATTAAACATTTTTTGAAACAATGATCTTCTTCAGGAAGTCACGGACTACTCCATACAGTTAAAACTTGCGGTTTCTCGTCATTTGAAGTTCTTCCTCGATAACTCTTAAAGTATTGATTTTAGGTATAGAGTTTGCTTAAGTAACCCCCACTCGAACACTACGTATTTGCAGAATCGAAAATAATGAAGTTTTTTTTGAAAAAACTTTTTCTGCCGAAATATTTAAAAAAATGTGAGTCCCCATCGGCACCTTTTTTTCATATGAATCCCAATAACTCATGAACCGTTGAGTTTTGAGGTATGATACATTGCTGAAATTATAATCAAAAAAGCTTTCTAATGATGCAATGATATACTCGGTGTGCAATTTGAAATTAGGAAATGGTAGTCTGTTACCGGTATAACCGGAAGTTGTAGAGATCTGAAAATATTTTAGGGACCTCAACATGCAAGTTTTCAGCACAGAGTTATGATTAGTTTTCCATAAATGTCTAATAGGCCATCGCGGTGAATCACCCTGTATCAAACATTGACTTGAATGTTCATGCCGTAATTCATGAGGAAAGTAGGTATCATCAGAAACCATCATCTAAATAAAGACAAAATTTGCACAAAGGCTGAAATTGTTATTCTTTATCTAGAATTATAGATACAAGAAAAAACTCGAACCTTTCATGTAGGTACCTATTTTTTTCTCAATATTCGTTTTTCATTTTCAATGGTTCTAATGATGTGATCAACTTCCAATTTCGCACGAAGCTTGTTATATCAATCTACAAAACAAACAAAAGCTATGTTATATCAATCTACAAACAGAATCTCAGCTCTGTCGGTTTTGTGGTCACGGAAATATTGGGTAATTCTGTTTTGATATTCTTGAATTTTACCTGGTCCTGATGATACGATAATCAGTGACCCTATCGCTTGATACCATTTCCGGCAAAAAATTCAAAAATTATAGACATTGGAATATAATATATAATATAATAGATGAAATAATAGAGACATCTTTTCAGATAGTGACCGTTGAAAAAAAAAGGAAATAAACTACTATAGAACAGAACGTTAGTTGGATAGGCCTAGGAAATTATCGAAAACATGTCAATCAGAAAGAATTAACCAATAATATTTTTAATTTCTTGCCATATCTAATCTTCAAGGTTACCGCAAATTCCTGACTGAATCTGAGCTTCTTACTTCTTATGGATATCTGTGGCGCCATGAAATTTTCCAATTATCCAAATTAATTTATACTTCACCTCGCTTGTCAAGAGTTACCTTGATTTATTATTTGAATTTTTTTGTTGTATTTTCAAATCACCTGAAATGTCTACATTTTTGAGTGCTTGTTCTCTGAATAGATTGCTCTATATCTTTCGTCAGAATATCCGTAAATTTCGAATTTCAAGATGGAAGTGTTTCCAAACTGAAATATCCGACCCACTGATTAAAGATCAAATTTAAAAATTTACGGCCATACGGCAGTATACACAATAACTTTCGAACGGAAGGACAAGAAATCTTGGAATTTGCAGGATAGGTTTCGATCTTAAAATCATTAGTTGCGTACGTTAATAATTCAAATCGGGCTAAGGGTTTCGTAAACATGTCCGCTCGAAATTTTGTGTTTCTGTTAATTTTGAAATAGCATATTTTCGGAATGAAAGTTTGCATTTGGATGTTAAAAGGCAATTTCAAGCCTCGTGCAAAATTTCATGTTGATCAATTAATCAAAACCATAACTGACCCTGTTACTTGACAACGAATCAAGATATCTATGATATGATTTCTGATATCTTATTCGAAAAAAGAGATCGGGGGAAAGATTTTTTCTCTAAGTCATCGAGATGCTTTCAGTGAGCATTGAGTTTGAGACAACCTGTACTCACTACAATCTTTGCTCGAGGAAATCTTTCACGACTATTTCTATATACAGGGTGGCCACTTTTTCATTGGGATTGTACTGGTAACTTTTAAACCATAAGAGTTAGAAGGTCGGTCAAATGGAGAAAAAGTTGCATGCATAGAAAATAGAAGCATTATCAAGCAGTTCAAACAAATCGAGATCATCAGGGCCGGTTATTGAGATATCATAAAAAAGGTAAATTCTGTCATTTTGATTTTTCTTTTTTTCCCACTTTATTTCAAATATTATCAAAAAATGTTACAGGAATTTTTTATTCGACAATAAATTGTTCTCAATTTGACGTAATCAGATTTCGAATCCAACGTTTCGTGCTCTCTGGGCCACCCTCAACCTCATTTTTTTCAATACGGACCTGCATATTTTATGACACTTTTCGAAATAACTTTTAACGCTGAATTCAACGATATATCATACAATGTCATTCAAGGTTGATTTTCAGGTGATTTTGACTCTTATCCAATTTTCTTTGGGTCGGTTCTGTGGTGAATGCAATTTATCAAAAACTGCTGTTAAAAAAATAGTCAAGAGACGCGAATACAATGATTTTAAATTTGAATACCAAGCCTTGCAAAACTTATATCGTAATGATATCAAAATGAAGTTCGATTCTGGAACAAATGACAAATCCAACAATAGTGATTTCTCGCGAGAAGATTGAGAATGTATTGGAAGATATTCAAGAAGACGAAATGAGCAAATGTATAAGAAGTATGGGTTCCAGAACCGTTAAGTGCATTTTACAATATGGTGGACATTTCGAACATTTACTTCATTCATTTTCATTTACTTTCGAATAATCATTCGATTTTTCTTTCATTAAATGATAATTCGTTTAATTATTATGAATTGGAATATGTAAATAATTATTACTCGTTTCTTGATTTGATTCTGATATGTTCTATTTAGTTCACGATGAATAAGTTGATTTTCTCATGGAAATGTATTGCTTGTTGTTAATTAAACTAAAGGTACCGAAATATAATACAGATCCGACCCAAAGAAATTTGGATAAGGGTCAAAATCACCTGAAAATCAACCTTGAATGACATTGTATGATATATCGTTGAATTCAGCGTTAAAAGTTATTTCGAAAAGTGTCATAGAATATACAGGTCTGTATTGAAAAAAATGAGGTTGAGGGTGGCCCAGAGAGCACGAAACGTTGGATTCGAAATCTGATTACGTCAAATTGAGAACAATATTCTGTAAAATAAAGTGGGAAAAAAATAAAAATCAAAATGACAGAATTTACTTTTCTTATGATATCTCGATAACCGGCCCTGACAATCTCGATTTGTTTGAACTGCTTGATAATGCTTCTATGCATGCAACTTTTTCTCCATTTGACCGACCTTCTCTTATGGTTTAAAAGTTACCAATACAATCCCATTGAAAAAGTGGCCACCCTGTATAATCGAAATTTCGAATATTCAGTTCGCGGTTCGAATCAAATAGAGAATCTTGATCTGAAACTCTTCCCTATCATTTATTATTAAATTTTGATAGATTCGGTAAGAGTAGACCGTGATAATCTGCAGTGTTTTTTCGATTCGATATCAAAATTGATATCCATATAGCATTCTCACCGTGAACTATTACCTACCCCTAATAATAAGGAAGTCGTCTCGGTTTTGAATCTGCAGTATGAATTCTTCATTAGTTTTGTTTGAAAAGTTATACCGAATCGGTTTAATAATATTCCAGTATTTTTTTTTTGTTCCCATGAGAACATAAGTGGCATCCTGATTTTTTTTTGAGCGTTCGTTCCCTGAACAGATCATTTCGTCAGAATGACTGTAATTTTACAATTTTAAACCAAATCTCAAATGATAAGGTTCCACTCATTAATGAAGAATTTATGGTCAAATTTAAGTATGTTAGTTGAAAATATTTAGATCAGCGTATCTTCATAAGGCAGGGCGAACCAAAAAGTTAAAAGTTTTTTATGACAGAATTCCAATATGTTTCCATATAAAGTCACTTTCAGGAATTTTTAAAAATCTATATGAGGGTTCTTGTGTGGAAACGCCATGTAGAAATTCCGATTTCCGACTTGGTTACCCACTTCTTACATCATTCCACTAGGGTTACTTCGCGAATATTCGATTATCAGTTTGCCAGAGGTGAATGCTCCAGAAGTCCTGCTTCGTAACGAGATGACAGGAAGAGTAAGTCAAAAATGACGTGATATACGCCAAGTAATGAAACCAACCATCCGCATATAAATGATTCGATAAAAATTCTTTTACAGAAATGCCATCAGAGTGTGTAACACAAGGCACGTTTCATAAAGGAAACATTATATTGGCGTCTGGATTGAATTTCGTGCAGAGTCTTCTTTGAGAACGTTTGTGTTACGTCTATTGAGTTTCGAGTGCTTGCCCTTCAACTGATAACGAATTTTGCAGGAGCATCGGAGCTAACGAATTCGGATCGGCAGGTGGTACTTGAGAGATTGAACGGGGATAACACGATGAAGTGTTATTTTCTCCAGGATGTTTTTATGAAAAAAGCGTCTTTGAAATTCGCTTCTTTTTGCGATTTGGTATTCATTGTGAGGAAATCAGCTATCGGGCTGAAGGTTTTCGCTCAAAAAGTATAGTTGCATGTTGTTTACCTTAGTGATAATGAAAGAAGATGAAAATTAAGGAATTTTGTTAATTTATAGGAGAAAAATATTCAGATTTTACTCTTTGGTTTTATTATTCACTCCCAAAATATCCTAGGTCGGCCACGTTTTATAGTACTCTGGAATTTTAGAGAGAACGGAATGCTGTACAATTTTATTGCAAATTCAGTTTCTCTATCTAGTTTCAGCACTGCGGTATTACCGCTTATATCAAAAAGTACTGACTACTTCCACATTTCAAATAGAATACCTGTATACTATTAATTTTTGCGGTTAGCCTAGCCTCTTGATTATTTATGTACTAACTTTCTTGCCCTGATTTCTAGCGGTTTTCGAGTATTTGATTGATTAACTTTTCTTTTGTGCAAAACATAACTTCAATTAAACATTCATCTTTATCAATTCGGTACTTGGAATTCTAGAAAGCTGAAATTTCGGGTATGGATTACCAATAATATCCCGTGTATTATTCATGTTATCATACATATTCTACGCACAGGTAAATATTTCGCGAAATAAATACCTCTGTAATTTTTTTGATGTTTATAGTGAATAAACATTATATAATTATTATTATTATTATTATACAGGGTTGTTAGAAGAGGACATACTAAAAAGATAAAGAGTGCATTTTTTCAAATGGAATGATCTGCATATCATAGGATGTATTGATAGAAAATAAAAATTCCTTGTAGATTCAGGCGGTAATACCTTTTTTCGGCAACCGTCCGGGAAGTGCTCACTTCCCGGACGCTTTTTCTCTGAGAAAGTAGCATTTCCCGGCCTGGTCCGGGAAGTAAGTACTTCCCGGACTAGGCCGGAAAAGAATCATAGAATCCGTAGCAACCGAGATAACGGCTGACAGTTCATATGAAATTAGTTGTCAAAAATTTGCATGTTTTTTGATCGCAATCGCAATAAAATATGGAAAGCAGCAGCGATAGTGTTATTTTGCCGAAAAAATATTGTACGCAACACGCCCGAAAATGGTTTTTTGGACTCACAGACTTCCAGGACTCGCTTACGCTCGTCCTGGAATTTTGTCTATTCGTCCAAAAAAACCCTATTTTCCGGACTTGTTACGTAAATTACTATTTTCGGCAACCGTCCGGGAAGTGCTCACTTCCCGGACGCTTTTTCTCTGAGAAAAGAGCATTTCCCGGCCTAGTCCGGAATGTACGTACTTCCCGGACTAGACCAGAAAAAAATCAAGTCGTTTGTGTCATTGTGAATATGAAAATCTTGGTAGGTATATTTTTAATAAATGCAGTTGATCATTACCATAGCAACCGAGAAAACGGCTGAAAGTTCATATGTGGTATTTTCTGTTCTGTTTAATTTAAATAAGAATTAAAATGTATATAAAAGAAATGTGTCGTCTCATTGATTTGTTATTCCACACGGTTGCCGAAAAAATATTGTACGCAACACGCCCGAAAATGGTTTTTTTGGACTCACAGACTTCCATTATTATATTGTCTATTCGTCCAAAAACACCCTATTTTCCGGACTTTTCACGTAATAGTAATTTACGTAACAAGTCCGGAAAATAGGGTTTTTTTGGACGAATAGACGAAATTCCAGGACGAGCGTAAGGGAGTCCTGGAAGTCTGTGAGTCCAAAAAAACCATTTTCGGGCGTGTTGCGTACAATATTTTTTCGGCAACCATGTAAAATAACACTATCGCTGCTGCTTTTCATATTTTATTGCGATTGCGATTAAAAAACATGCAAATTTTTGACAACTAATTTCATATGAACTGTCAGCCGTTATCTCGGTTGCTATGGATTCTATGATTCCTTTCCGGCCTAGTCCGGGAAGTACGTACTTTCCGGACTAGGCCGGGAAATGCTACTTTCTCAGAGAAAAAGCGTCCAGGAAGTGAGCACTTCCCGGACGGTTGCCGAAAAATTACTATTTCCTTTACCAAAATTGTAAGGTTTTCCAATTGAAACCAAGTTTTCACCTCAATCACAATAATAAAATATACAATTGGTTTAGATATCTGTGAATTGTCCCAGAACTTGTTATTTATAATTTGGCTATCGGCATCATTGTTAAATTCTATAACAATTATTTCAGGAGAAAACGATTGAATGTAAGGCAGGTAAAGATATAAAAAAGTTTTGATTGAATAGTTTATTGTTTACGGCCGATACGATCAAATTGTAGTAAAAACTTGCAGAATGTTCAATGTGATGTTAGAATCGATGAACAAGAAGAAATTTATAACATTCGATTTGAAGAATAAACAATTCATGAAAACTTCATTTGTGTAATTATAGCTTTCTATTCGAATCGACGATCAATTAAATATTTGTTAACAATTCTGTACCAAACGTGCTGATTGTCATGTTATCATCATTTAAAAGTTCTATGACATTTCATGGATATCTAAAAAATTCTATCTGAATATTGCTATTGACATGAAAATTTGCTTTCAATTAAGAAAAAATTTAGGAATGTGTTAGATTGTCATTTCATTTCCACCCAATACATCTTATGATTTGCAGGTCATTCTATTTGAGAAAAAGAATTTTATATCATTTTGGTATGTCTCGTTGAAGCCTGTGATTCTGAACAACCCTGCAGTATAAGGGACGTATGTCATTACAAGTAAACGATATGCGGGATATTGGTATACTAAATCTGAAATTTCAGCTTCTTTCTGGGATTCCAAGTACCGAAGTGATGAATTGTTAACTGGTGTGACATCCATGATATCATCAAATAAAAGGTTAATGGGAACTTGGACGAATTTATAATCTAAAATTCCAACTAAGCCGACGTTTTGGAGGGTCTTTCCTTTTTCTTCAAAGGCTAAAAAACGATTATATGTCAAAAGATAACACAAGAACATTAAATAGAAAAGGCATACATAATATGGAGATTTTAAGTAAAAACTGTTATGTTACAGTAGTGCATGGGATAGTCTGCGAAAATACAGACTCTGAGAAAAAAATTTTCCTTTTTTCTCTCTCTGAAAATGCAGGATTTACCAACGCTGAGAATCTTCGAAAAAAGAAAACTCAAAAATCTTAACTTATTGCTATATGATTGAGAGGAACTGGAATATTCCCGGTCATATGTAGATATGAATGGAAAACTTCATGAATTTTATAAGTGAAAAATAATTAGAGAAATACGGACAGAAATACTTAAATAATCAAGAGGCTATGAAGAATCGAAAAAATTAATAATGTACAAATGAACAGGGGAAATGTCGAAGTAGTTAGTACTTTTTGATATAAGCGGCAACACCGCACCGCTGAAAATATTTTAGATCGAAATTTTCAATAAAATTATACCTTCCATTCTGCGTGAAGTCCAGGGCATCATTGACCGTGGCCCATTCTGAATTGTAAAAAAAAAAAATTGAATACATTTATATATATAAAAAAAATTATAATCAAAATGTAGTGACGAAATGTCGAACTATATGCTATTACCTACATAGATCAAAAATCTCAAAACATTAAAAAACACAGCTTTTTTATTGAATTTCAATTCGTGAAAATGTTTTCGATTGCAAAAAAATAAATAATGATTTTTTGGAAAAGATTTATAGGTAAAGTTTGGTGATGATTAATGGGAAGATGAGTCCGTATGTATTAGAATTCGATGTTGGAAAGAGTAAGGTAATAATAGATTTAGCTCATAGCGGAAGATGTCGAACGCTCATATTTATTCAGATTGTTTACTCTTTATGATTTATCTCACACTGAATAATTAATAAAGCCATCTTGTTGCGAGTAGAATAATAAACTAGAAAGTTTCTGAATGTAATTTACCGTGATACAATTGATGTAGGTAGGTTCCTAGTTACGTCCTACGACACTCACTCCTTGCTATCAGCTCTAACACGAGAAAAGTCTATTAACTTCTTCGTAACGTAAAGGAAGACAGGCGAAAGTCATTTGTGATGTACACCAAGTCTTAGCACATTGAATAATCCAAGTCTTGAAGGAATCCTTAATGCTGAAGCTATAAAGTTAATTATACCCAACCGCTATGAAGTTTTGCCTGGTCTCGAGTAAATATTTGTCGAGCAATAAGTCAACGTGAATCTGTTAATGCATTTGGCGTGACAAGAAACAAAGTAGGTGCCGTTAGGGTTATATACCCATCTTCTTCAGCGCCGGTTCTAAAGGAGGGAATACCCTCATGGCACCTGCTTATTGTTGAGGTATTTCATTATTTATCGTACAATAGAAGCGACGTAGATTTCCTTCAAGAAACCGTCGTTTTAGAGATCTGTCGCGGTTGCCATCAAATGTAGTAATACAACATAGTAATGAACTATCGGTTGGGATCCTTGCTATCAAATAAGACTACATTCAATATAAAAATGGTATGATATTTTACTCACAATCTATGGATTTCTAACCTTCATACTTTTTCAGTAAGATGTCTAAAAACCCGGTGAATGCACTGATTAGATTTGGTTTTTCCCATTTTGAGAATATTGGTTGAGCTTCGTTATGTCAACTGTAGGTAGCGCTATTAACAAATTATGACAGATTTTTGTTATTTCAAATATTTGAATTTATTCTAGTAAACGTTTTGTGAATATTTCACTACAGCTGTACCAAATGTAGATGACTTTTCACTGTTTTCTTCTTGAAATTCCTGGGAAATACAAATATTCACAAGATGATCATTCCTTGCACTTTCCTTTGGACGCGATGCACTTTTAATTATACAATTATACTACGAAGACACTAAGACCAAATAAATGGGGTATCTCCAGAACCGCCTTGATGCCACCTATGCACCTGTGAAGTATTTCCGTTTCCCAATGGAACACCCTGTATAATATAGAAACAACTAGTCCATTGAAATTTACTCACCTTTGTTTTCTTAGATTAGGGCCTCATATGAAAATAGTTTGAAAACCTTTAGTGCTATCGTATTTTCCTGTCATTAGTGGTTTTTATACTTTCTTTCGCCACAGTAATATTCTGCACATTTTTCTTATAACGAGAAATTGATGAAAGACATATTACAAACGTTTATTATACACAGGAAACTGATCCTTGGTGATCTGTTGATTTGATACTTAATACATCAATTAAATTCAAATCAATATCAACGGGAAAAAGATCGAAATGGCAAGTATCACAATCTGAAATTTAGCAATTGACGTTCAATATAAATCTGGAGTCGAGTTTCTATTATTATCGATAATCCTAACATAACTAGAGCTCCTAATTGGTTTATTTAAAAAATGCCAGAAATAATCATCAACATTCGACCAGTAGAACGCAACATATTGAAATACCGGGAATTTCCGCTATAGGTATTATTCTAACTTTTAAATTACAATTTCTCAATTAATTCTTTCATTTGAAGTGATTTGTGTTTCACTATGTTTTGACAAATGTTTTTTATACCCATCTCCTTTTTTTTGTAGCATTCTGATATCATAAAGAATTCTGCTATCATTATTTCTCATCTTTAAAGAAAACCTTTCATTTGAATTAACGTGTCTTGGCAAATAGGGCATTGAAACATTGTACGATGTACTATTCCTTTAAGCATTATGGGTGAAAATGTTTACAAAATATTCACAAATATTTACAGAAGAACTTAAAACTTAACGAAACGAAATTTTTCTAATTAAATAAGAACGAAAAGTGAATGCAAATTACATATTTTCTTTTTGAATATTATGCCATTATGCAAAAGTATCTAAATATGTACATTATTTCTGAGAATAAGGTCAACTCAATTGAGAATTAATCAACATAAATGTTTCCAAAATTTGTTGTTATTTCTTTTTTGTTAAGAAAGACAGGACTCGCGGGTTGAAAAGTAATGTATTTGCCCTACGACAAAGCATTTCTGACTTAACACGCTACAACTCTCATTGAAAATCGACCAGATTCTTCTGATAAGTTCCAGTAATTTTGATTTCGAGGTAATTGCTCTGAGTCGATAGAAAGAAAAGACAATTACCAGCAAGTTTTTTAGTGTTCACCAGTTATACAGCTCAAACATTTTCGGTTATTGGAGTATTTGTTGGTATGAAAATATTATTTCAAAAGGAGTTTAGTTTGAAGGCGATGAGAGATAAATTTGGATTGAATTCCATCATACGCTAGGAGCATGACACACTCAAATTGAGTGGTGGTAACCACACTAATCCACATTCCATAGAATCTTTATATGCTTATATTTTATAGCGATATTGTCATAAATTGTCTACTACATGCAGTAAATGCCCTATGGCTACTGAAGAAATTTCCTATTCATTGAATCCAATGTATTAATAGTAAAAATATCGTCATCTTCGATGTATAACTAAAGTCTTTATGGACTAGCTAGTGATGATTACAATCCTAACGTGTGTTCACTACTTTATTCATAATGACTGTAAAACCCTTAAACGAAGTTCGAAGTGATGAGGATCTTACTTGAAATATTCCATCATTATACTGTAGAATTAATGGGCCGATTATTCTTGTGGAACATTGTTGATATACCACACCCTTGTTTGTGCATTCATTCGTTCTTATAATGGCGATTCAATGATCTCCAACCGACAAATTTTGAATTCGAAGTCTTATGGGAGAAATGCACCGACAAAAGGTGGTTAGCAAACAATCAATGGAGTCTTTATATGCTAATATGGCACAAAAATAATTTGGAACAATCGATGTGGCCTTATTCTTATGCTTTGTTCGTTTCATATCATAATTTGTTTATTATAATATATTAATAAATAAGCGAAAGCCTTATACTTAAGAAACTTTATTGTTTCAGAATGAGAAAATTTTCAACATGAGCAACACCACAAAAATGTGAAATGAATAATTAACATTCATTTTACATTATTGTAGTGTTACTCAGATAAAATAAATTTTTAAGACGTCTGTCAAATTCTATCCATCTTATCCTGACAATGTATCTCATTTGAAAGAAGAATTGCATAATGATGCAATAATATACTGGGTGTGCCATTTGAAATAAGGAAGTAGTAGTCTGTTTCCGGTATAACCGGAAAGAAAGATCATTGTCTCAAACCCCAATACGCAAATTTTCAGCTCAAAATTATGATTAGTTTTCCAGAAACGTCTAATAGGCCATCGAGTTTGGGACACCCGATATATTGAATAACTAACTAAAAGTCATATGGATTTTAATATGAGTACTATAATAGCGTCATCAAGGTGTCAGACAACGAATTTTTCAGCCATCCTAATAACTTTTGAGTGAAATATATTTCAGAATCGGTGTAGTTTTGAATTCTCTATTTTTCTTCCTTATGGAAGAAAAATTAAAAACTTCTTTTTGAGAGCCCAGCATACTAGATTTCAGAACTAGGATCATTTCACATGAAAAAGATATTCTTGTTGAATGTATCGAGGTGATTGCAATTAAATAATCAGATACACTTTGTTATATTTAAAAATATTACATTAGTATTCCGAATCATTAGATGGAAATATTTAGTGTAGATCTTGATTGATAAATATTGATTGGAGGTATATGATTCAGACAACTTATATTGGAAGAATTGATATAAAAAGAATCAAATAAAGCTAATTTATTTTTTGAAGTAAAAAACGAACACTTACTTGAACTTGAAAGAAATGAATTCAAACAGGAGCTGAAAATGGGCAGGGAATAAAATCACGCTCAAAAAATATTGGTTGATTGACTCCTGAATGGGGATGGCTTGAAATCTAATATGGAAATTTTATTGAATCAGTAAATTTTTTTTATGTACAACGCCCACGTTCTGTGTAATTTCGAAGGAAACGTCAAAAAAAAAAGGAAGACAACCGTTGAATAGTAGGATTAAACAATTTAATTTTGCGAGAAGTAGGAAAACTCATAAACTATCTCTGGCATATTTAATGCAGAAAATTATACAAGAACGTGAAACCCAGATAGCCTTGTGGAGCACATAAAATCTCATTCTTATCCATTGAATGCATTTATAATGAGGTAGGTGTTCGATGCTTGGGATGTGGAATGGAAATTACGTTCAAGATATTAGGAAGAGATATATCGCACTATAATTTACTCATGTCTGCTTGAATTTAATACGCTTTGACCAATACCTAGGGAATGCAGTTCTGCGTTTTATCGTCTGGATAACCGCAGAATAAAACTTATATTAAGGCCACATGAATTTCAAGTTTCAATTTAAAATTTTTTTTTTTTCTGTTGGTAATCAATATTTGTCATTTTTGATGTGGATTCTTGATCTGATTCAGAATGTTTAGTGAAAATATAAGTTTCCTTTATAACAGTAGTGATGATAAGAGCATAAGATTAGAATTGCCTTCGATGTGGCTGACATCATGATTCATCGATTAAGTCATAGCAGGTCGTAAGGTCAGATTGAGTAGAAAGAGATCCCGTAACAAATTAATCTCTTTTGGTTCTGTGTGTAAAGCGTGTAATACGCATGGGCAGGCGTGACATTCTCGCAACCACAATATTTTCGTTTTGTCTGATTTTGATGGAATCTGGTAATGAATTCAGATTAAGATATACTTAACCAAGGCAGGTCAGTTGAAGGATATTGTTTTCAACCTCATGTGATTTTGGTATAAAGCTGCCCTTGCGAATCATTGACGAGTTTGCTCGAGTTTCTCCCTGAAATAATGAATGGTATGTACCATGTCAAACCGTAGAAAATATATTTGATAAGATTTGATTTGATCGAAAAATTGATTTCAATTTTCATTATATGGTGATTTAAAATATGTAGGTACTGAAAAAAATTCGACAATAACACTGACTTGGTATGAGGAATTTTTGGGCGCACATTCTTTAATGCACGTTGTAGACAACAGAACACTGTTTATGAAATGTGATTTATTTTGATGTCATTGTTGTCAGTTTTTTAACCTAGATGAGAAGATCTATTGTCCTTGTCTCGCCGTCTTCATGAAATCTTGCATAAAGCTTGAAGTCGGATCTGTTGTTACTGAAATATAACTTCTATTCTAATCTACAGTTTCTATGATTGTAATGAAGCAATTAATACAACATATCAACAAAGCTTGAACTATTGTTTTATACATAATAATAATAATAATAATAATAAACTTTATTTAGCACTCGGCTATTGAAAACAATACAAATGTAATCCACTAACTTAATTAAATTCTTCATAAATATAACTCATTAGACATTTTTTGAATTCTCTATAATTATTACAATATTTGATCTTTTCAGGTAGTTTATTGAAGATAACTAATCCCCTGCTAAATGTGGATTTATTCATTAATGTAGTACTAACTTTTTCTATGTAAAAATCATCTCGATGTGTTTCATAATTATGTATCTCCTTAGCAAATTTTAGGTTTTCACTCAAATATTCAGGTAACATTTTATTCCTTGCTTTGAATATTAAATCTAATATTCTATAAATAATCCTTTGATTGACACTCATCAATTTCAAACAATTCAACATATTTCTTATGGGAGTTCTTTTATTACATTTCAAAATAATTCTCATACCTCTATTTTGCACTTTTTGTAACCTATCTATGCTACCTTTATTTAAATTAAACATAACTGACGAGCAATAATCCACATGAGGAAGTACCAATGATCTAAACAACATCAGTGACGTATTCATATCAATTTTACCTCTTATTCTAGATATGAAACCAACCTTTTTGGACATTTTATTTGCGATATGATCCACGTGAAACTGAAACTCTAAATTCTCGTCTAAAATCAATCCTAAGTATTTCATTTTAGTAACCCTGTCTATTTCATCTTTATCAATATTAATTCCGAAATTACTTATGTCGGTACTACGTGTCCTATATTCACTACCTATTAACATATACTTCGATTTTTTTATATTGACTTTCAAGTTATTGTCGCAAAGCCAAATGAACAACCTATCCAAATCCTCGTTAACTAATTTGAACAAAATTTCCACATCATATCCAGAAATATATATCATAGTATCATCCGCAAACAAAGTTATCTTACAATTATATACATATTTCACATGAAGAGTCTCCACTCATTCGAATATATTCTCACTGAAATACTGAGTATGTTTTTTTGATAAACTTTATTTCAATATGACAACAGCATATAAAGATTTATTCCTCAATCAAAAACTAACAATACTACCCAACAATATTGATGTGATGTTGTATGATGAAATCTGCCCTAAAAGATATTTCATGATCTGAACCGAATTTTAATAATTTAATTGCTTCTATTCTTCTATACCATGAAAACTAGGATATAAGATGAGTAGTATGTATGGATTATTATCAATCTTGTAGCCATTAAGTTTCAATATAATATTATAATAATAGACTTTTAGGATAATGCCATGAAATTTATGCATTCGATTTTCATGATATAAAAATCGAGTTATCAATAGGTGCAGATTTTTATTTTCAGTTCACATTTATGAGAATTTGAAGATCTGAATTTTATTCCACTATGATCTACAAATTTATGATTGAAACCTCCATCAAAAACCCAATAAGGGCTTCAACAAGGCTTAAAAATACCTAAAAAAAAATTCTCAAGAATTTTTGTTCTCTATCTGAGCGCCGAAAGTATTGAACGGATCTTTTTATCTAGGTGTTGTTTCATCAACATCGGATGCATGGGAAAAATCTGAAGTAGTATCAAAATGTAAAACTATTCTACATTATAACTGACAGAGAGGCGAGGGTTATGGTCTTGAAATAATACAATAAAGGTTAGCAAATGACATAAAAAAACATAGCAAATAGATTATTTTGTTGGTAAACTCATTGAGTGCTACGCATAGACTTAGTCAGTTTTATTCAAAACATTCATTTCATTCCGTGATAGCTCATTTCAATTATTCTTTTCATTATCAATGGAATACATCAATTAGACCTTGTTTATTGTGGCGCCGCTACTCTTGACAGATCTCCATTGGAATGCCAACTGTAATGATCTAATTTTCCGATATAATATATGCCCGGTGAAAACATTGATAGTTAAATCATGCAATTCCGCACAATAGTTTGATATTTCAATCGTATTTAACTCCAGGTGGTTTTATAGACAACGTACTTGATCTTACCGAGAACAATATGCAAGTGGCAATTACCTCACATTTTTTCTTTAAACGATTACAAGAAAATAATTCAAGATTAATCAATTAATGCTGTGATCATACTAAACATGCTATCACATTACAGAAAGTTAATATTATTTCCTTCAGATGTTGGTTACAATTATACTATAATTGAACTGGATTGCTTTATTATTATTTTAATAACATACAGAAAAGTTATCGAGAACAACCAATACAATGTCACATAGTCACTTATTACTCATTTAATAGCCTGTGCTTCAACAATAGAGTCTTTTCGTGATAGATTAAATTTATATTTTGTTTTGGACTCTTTTTTAGACGTGAAATATATAACTATTTTTTTTAATTAGAATCATTTGCTGAACATCCCATAAAAATTTTTAGTTTTAATTAATTTATGTGAAAAACTCGAATGAAAGAATGTGAAAATTGTTCTCGAAGAAATAATACATAATAATTGTTTCAAACAATTATAACAATTTTGAAATATTCTAGCTTTGAATATGAAAAGAAAAATATACATCTACCCTTCATCAGTAACTTTTCTTGAAAACGATAGAAACAACTTGCACAGACATGAATGTTCTTATCCATAGAAAATCAATTTGGAAGGCAGCAAACTATAAAGAGAAATCTAGGAATACAAACGATCCATTTTGCTTGCTATTTCCTAATAGTATGCAATTAACAACTTGAGTAGAACATTTTCTATTTTCATTTCTCAAAAATAAGGGATGATTTGTCACGTATTTTCAGTAGTAGATTTTATATATTGAATATAAGTAATAGTAAAAATATGCTCTCGAAAGTATTGTCACCAGGAACTGAGATCGTCAATAACGAATTTTCCTGTTTAAGGTCATCCAAATTATTTTCTTTGATTCATCTAGGCTTAGTGTTCCAGATATTCCTATAATTTACACTGCTTTCCATAGTGGATAATTTTGATTTGTAGTTTCACCTAGTTGCTCGCGAGTTGAAGTATTCGATTTTTTTTGGCAGATAACCAACACACCTTTTTTTCAAAAACGGTACCAATTTTGAGTATTTTTTCACATCGACTAACGATGGGTTTCATAATCGTTGGATGATTGACCGACTCGTTGATTGTAGTTCTAAATCTATGGAAGGTTCAAGAACGAACTGAAATTGAACGCAGAAATGATTTGATCGAGAAGAATCAACACGATAAAAGTTTTTCTACAATCGATATTCAAAGTAGGCATTTGCGCTCGTACTTGACAACGCAAACGTCATCTTTTTCGGGGAATGCCACGCTTATAAGCGACTAAATAAAAAAATTATAAATATAACTATAAATCAAATATGCATTGCTCAGAGTATCCAATGACAACGAGTAAATGAAATTTCTGAATATAAATATCGTCTCGATGACGTCTCAACGCTAAAAGACACTCTCAAAGATGAAGTACAAATGTATCGTCTTGAACAATAAATAATTATTTAACACCTTTCAACCGAGGAATCATTCGATCACGTTTATCTTATTATCGAAACTTATTAAGAGTGCTTCAACCCCGCTTCAAATGAATATTGTTCATACATGAATTCACCGTCAGCAGAATTGACTATAGTTTTTTTTCAAAAACTCCTTCCATATAAAAATTTCAGATGTACTGTTTTATATGCGCCTGCATATTGAATGAGTGAAAACCTTCACTCTCGATACTCTTCAGTATGCAATGTTTTCCCTCTCAACATAAATAGATATCAATCTGACTGAATAATTTTGGGAAAATATCATTCCATTGGATACATTACAGGTGAATTGTTTCACATGCCACACCCTAATTATATGTATGTATTCTGAATATATAAATACATGTCATTCCTACTACTCCACAGTTCTATTCGTATATAGGTACAGTTGTTTTGGTTCTCAGGCCTCCATATAATTTTGGACATCTTGGACAAATCTTCATCGGCAATCGCCGTTCAAACAACTAAGACTGTCATTATTTCCGAAACATTAAGTGTGCCATTTTCCTATACTCCAGTCATACTAAACATGTTTATCGAACAAATATCACTGCTTCAGTAAGTGGCTTCCGCCATAATTTATGGTAAACAGGCAAATAATGAATCATAGAGAGAAGCGGATATTCTGACGCGCTCGTTGAGTTAACGTTTTAGACGTTTCCGAGGAACAAACCAATAATGTTCATTTTGAGTGTTGCTTACCTGACATTTTACCTTCCGAACTCTCACGCGAAGTTGTTATTGGATAGTCTCCCTGTGTGTATAATAGAAGAGAATTTGTTCTGGGAAGTGTACGATAGGCATTTCGATGAAGTGAATAAACTGAAAGTTATCATATTGGGCAGTGCAAATTTTTCGGCAGATGTGCGTGAATTTTCCAGTTACTTCCTGAGAGTGATGTCAGGAAAGGAAATATTTTTTGCAGATGTCAAAGTGAAATATCGCTATATCAATCGATCAAAAACACTTCCGCCCATCAATCTTAATGGACCAGCCATCGTTGATATGGATAGAAACGTGAAATATTTCAGTGGTTCTCCAACATACTGGCGAAGGGTCAAGTATTATTCAGCAGATCCACAACATGTAGTTATCGTAATCGTTTGGAATGTAGAAGATTTACGCCAGGCGTTGATTGAAGATCGCAAATTCATCATACACCATTCTAGGTCACTTTATTCAATTCTCTTTGTGTCATCGGAACCTTTTGAATGCCCTTTGTGGAAGTTCAAGATTGGCGATATTCTGAATAAATTATGGTATCACTTTAAAACTTTGAATGTTATTGCTCAGACGCCTTGCTCCTGTGACCAGGACAAAATTTTCCTACTGAAACCCTTCTATCCAACTGGTCCATCAAGCTGGGGGGGACTGGATGTATTTCCCATGTCCACTGATGATCGGAGTATACACCGTATGTTGAATTCAATGAAACATATGTTTCAGTATCCAATGAAAGTTTCAATATTTGAAAGATTGCCAACGGCTACGAGGAACCTTTCGAAGTTTATGCAGCAGAACTTTATTTACCAAAATTTGATTCACTCAGGTGGCTACTCTGGTGTCGATGGTGCTATGTTGGAAAATTTTTCCAAGTTCATGCATTTCAATCTGACAATTGTTGGATGTGACAGCAGGGAATGCTTTGGAACTGTTTATCCTAATGGAACTGTAACTGGCAGCTTAGGATTGGTCGCTTCAGACCGAGTTGAACTTTCTACGAATGCACGATTTCTGAAACACTATAATACATCTAAAATCGAATTCACTTCAATAACTTATAGCGACCAAGTATGCTTTATTGTGCGAAAAGCTTCTATTGTTCCTAGCTGGATGTTCTTATACAAAGCTTTCGATTATCCTTCGTGGTTATGTATTTTCTTCTTTCTGGTGGCTTGCATAATGTTCTCACTCCTGATGAAAATGCTGGGCGCCTTATTATTCGGAAAATATATTAGTTTCAAGATGAGAGTTATTATCCATATACTCCTTACACCTAACCATCCAAATCTGAAGAAAGGACAGGCAATTTTTACAACAGTGTATCTCATGTACTCCGTTATTTTCACTGGAATTTTTCAGGCAGTTATGGTGAAGCTATTCTCAGTAGTATCGAGATTCCAGGAAATTAACACAATAGAGTCTTTGCTGGATGAAAACTATCAAATCCTGAGTTCACTGGATATTTTCACAGAAGATCAAATGGATATCACCAAAAAGTTGAATGAAAGAGTTCTCAGAGAGTTTGAAGAGAAAGCCCTCATTAGAGTAGCCACAAGTAATGAAAATTATGCGACACTAGAGAGGAAACGGGATGCAGAATATGTCATAGAATCATATTACACAACTTCCGAAGATGAACCTTTGTTGCATATAGTAGCTGAATGTCCTGTTTCTTATTTTATGGCATATATCGTTCCAGCTGAGTCCCCCTATAGAAAAAGATTCGATCATCTCATTTCCGTTTTTAGGGAAGCTGGATTGATAGAGTATTGGTATGATTTAATGGTGGCCAATCTCATTCTTGAACAAAAAGTAAAGCAAAATCGCGGTCGACGGGAGAAAACAAGACCTTTTTCTTTGGAAGAAGTTCAATTTCCTTTCATTATTTTAGTGCTTGGTTTGATGTTATCGGCTTCCATATTCACAATGGAGATATGCATGAAGAAGAGACATATTATAAAGATTGTATCAATCAATAAATTAGCGAATACTCATTAATATTGTGTGAATGTATAATTTTTATTCTAAGGCAATCTGATGTTTCAACAGAAATTGTATTTTGATTAGATGAAAAATGTCAAGTTTTCATGAGACGAGTGATATTTATTTTTTGAAAATTTCAACATCTATTTTCGAATGAAATTATGGATCAGTATGGATCACTAACACATTAGTAAATAATCAATTTCAAAATCATCATTTTACATATATATATTAACAAAACTAAGGAACACAAATAATGATTCCTTCTTTTATCTTTCCTGGGTAATTTAATTTCCACTTGAATATTGATTTCAGCTCTTACTAAAACTTATGTTCGCAATGAAACAATTTCAACATCTAACAATTTTTCAGTGTCCGTAATTTTACAAAAAATTGAAGTGCCATTTTAATTTTCATTCATCAAATTGAATTAATTTTAGGAACTATGTAAAATGCTCGATTGTAAAAAAAATCTTGTATGTAATTCGGGTGCAAATTCATTGTCAATTTCAAGAGAGAAATGTTTCTTTCAATGGACATTTTTTATCATTTAATACACAAATAGCTATTATATGTACCTATGTATTCGATAAATATATAATCGAAAAATGTGTAGATTTAACCCCAAAACCGAAAAACGAAGGATGTAGCGTTGGTGAACGCTATTGAGAGGAAAAAATAACATACTAACAAGGAATATGTATACCTACTGTGAACCTTCATCTCAGTTGGATTAACAATTCAGAATGAGTTACAACACTATTTCGATTGAGCAAGGGCGGATATAGCTCTTTTTCATGGGGAGGGGGGGTAACGATTCAAAACCAATAATTTGCAATATTTGGGAAATTACCAATTTGAAATTATTGCATGAAATATTTTATGTACTCCACGTTGGGTAACTTTTTTTCAGGGTTTCTCGATATGCCATTGAGAGGTCTCAATTATTTCATCTATTCTTTCAAGTAATGAAGATGGGTAGCTGTTTCAAGAACTGCTGTTGTGGGCGATCGTTTGAAATCGCTCTTATTTCATAGTAGTTTCCCGCATAATCGCTTATTGGAATCTCCAAAGAATTCCTTACCCCAAAGAATGCAGTTTTCATTCAACACTGATACAATCATTGAGTAATCAACAACAAATTTATCTTGTTATTTTTGGAATCAACTCAATGTAAGTTGATGAGGTCGTTTGTAACTCATAATTCATTTCGAGTAGCTATTGAGTTTATATATTCAGTTTCAATCTCGATCATTCATACTATAACCATCCGTGTTGTTCCGGTAGATTGGACAAATCAAATAGCGATACTAATTCAATCTTATTCATCAAATAATATCAATGGTACATTATGTAAATTCGATTATGAACAACGATTGGCTCATGTCCAGAGTAGGAAAGCTATAATTATTAATTCCGAATACAGTAGGTACTACCTACCTTTGAGTTTAGATTTTGTTTATTATGTTGAAAAGTTTAAAATATCTACTAATTTATCTTCTACATCTCAACATATAACCTGGGATAATAATTTTTCTGGATTTTCTGGACCTTATATTTATATGTAACTTTTTATTTTGTTTCTCACGCACTTGATTTTTTTTTTGTTGAGGAACCAATGTTCATAATTTTAGGTTTAGATTTAGTATTTTTTCAATAACTCAAACAGTTTATGTATTGAAAAATAAGTCAAAAATGATTAGCTACAAACGGCATTTTTTTCCTTTTTCCTGTGCGTTATGAAACCATATTATAAAATACATATCTGGCTATGGGGTTAAAAATCGGCGTTATTAGTTTCGAATGAAAAATTTCTCACAATTGCGAAACTATTGAAGTTATTCAATTAGAATTGAAAATTCCAGTAGCTAAGCTGAAGGCGTCGGTAAAGTATTTTGCCAATCTCAAAAATAATTACCACCGTCCCCATTATAATACAATCACTTTCACAACAATTGAAAACCAAATATAAGCAAATTTCAAACTACCTACTCATTGACAAAATAAAACGTATAGTTTAAATACATATACATAAAGATTTCTCTTCTATTTCCTGTGAACCTTAGAAGTAAATCTAAAATCCACAACCATATGGTTCTGATCCCATTTTCTTCAAAGATCCTTGTTTTTTTTATAGGGTTTTCTATAATGATCGTCTTATCATTTTCTTTTTAATCGTATTTTATCACATATGTCATTTTGTGCCTGATGATTACAATATTATTATTATTATTATTACAAAATGGATAAGAGAGGAGGCATACAAGCCTATAACTCTCAGGAAAAAAAATACAGAAAAATTTACATAACACCAATACCCTAAAATAAAGAAAATGCTAAAACGACATTAAAGTGCATCCAACAGATTTTTAAAAGTATTCACACTTGGGGCGTCCGCTATCCAGCCTGGTAATGAATTCCACTTATCAAACACCCTGTTGCAGAGGAAATGTTGCCTTTGAGATGTCCGATAGTTTTCGTGGTACAATTTCAGCTGGTGGCCACGAAGATTGTTGGTATTGAGGGCAAACAAGTTGCTCAGATCACAACCGAACAGACCGTGTAACGCTCTATAGGTCACTATCAAATCGCCACGTTCACGGCGCTCACGGAAAGAACGAAGACCGAACAAGCACAATCTTTCGCTATAGCTTGGGCGAATCGCACCATACGGCACACGCGTTGCATACCGCTGAACCTTCTCGAGCCTCTCCCGATCACCCGCGAGTGCCGCCGCCCAAACAGGACCGGCGAACTCCATGATGGGCCGCACGTAAGTGGTATACAGAGTCTTAGCTGTACTCACAGAACACCTGGGGAAGGTCCTTCTTATCAGATACACCATTCTCTTCGCCTTTGACACAACACTATCGACATGAGCCGACCAAGATAAATCAGATGACATGATCACTCCTAAATCGCCATGTTGTTCGGTAGATTGAAGTGGAACACCATCAATGTTGTACTGTCTCCTCGGATTATTCCTGCCCAAATGTAAAACCCTGCACTTTTGAACATTCAGGGGAAGAAGCCATTCCTGACACCACTCAGAGATACGATTCAGATCACTCTGGATTGTAGAGGAGAAAGCATTGGCGAACAATTTAAAGTCATCTGCATAAGCTGAACACTCAGAGGATACCAGCTGTGGAAGATCAGCCACATAAATCAGAAATAGCAGTGGGCCGAGCACAGAACCCTGTGGTACGCCACTAATTACAGTCTTGCTACTAGAAGAGGATGCACCGACTCTGACCTTGAACTCTCGATCACTCAAAAATGACTCGATCCATTTGAGTAATGTCCCTCTGATGCCAAAATGGCTTAGTTTGAGAAGGAGTCTTTTCAGAGGAACGCGATCGAATGCTCTTGAAAAGTCTAAATAGACCACATCTACTGGCGAGTTCGAATCAAGGGACTTTGTCCATGAATTCAGGGACTGAAGCAGACACGTTATCACAGAGCGGCCGGGTACAAAACCGTGCTGACAGTCTGGAATTATCTTGTTCGAAACCAAGAAGGAGAGCAAGCGCGAACAGATTACTTTTTCAGCGATTTTTGCTATTATAGGAGTTAAGCTGATGGGGCGGTAATTAGATGCTGATAGCCTGTCTCCTGATTTGAAAATGGGGGTTATTTTCGCTATTCGCCATGCCTTTGGTACTCGGGCTGAAGTGAGTGAAGAACGGATAATCTCAGTAAGGGGTCTCGATATTTGGCTGGCGCAAGATTTCAGCACCGAAGCAGGTAAATCGTCAGGTCCAGGAGCACTAGATGCATCAAGCTGGGTTAATAATTTTCTAACTTCCTCCTCAGTTACTTCCACAGAATCAAGAGAGGCTGTGGATCGCGGCACTCCAACCTCGGGTATAACTCCGGGTGGCTCATGAGTGAAAGCCTCAGCGAAGCAATCAGCAAACATGGTGGCTGATTCATCCTCATCACGACAGTCAACGTCAAATGAGCTTCGCAGCAGAGGAATTGAGACCTTTGAATTCAACATGGAGCGCACGTGTTTGAAGAATCTCTTCCGATTTCCCGAGGACGCCAATCGATCCTCATAACTCGCTCTAGCCTTTCTGAGGATTGTAGATAATCGATTAGAGTACCGCCGATGATTATCATAATTCTCCTGTGTTCTGTACCGCAGATAACGCTGCCATAGGTTTTTCCTCATACGAATGGTGTCCAAGATGTGGTCATTAATCCAAGGTTTGGAAGGGTTTATTCTGGCGACCCTTGTGTACGAACAGGATTTAATTTCTCTGGAGAGCAGAATTTTGAATGACTCCCACATAGAGTCAACTTCCTCAATATTCAAAATATATATATATATATATATGAATATTGTATTTTGATACATTCGTTTTCTGAATAAACGTATACCTGTTATTTCGTTCTTTGAACCTGTGATATCCTTGATTCCAATATATTAATTTTAACATTGTTTTTTTTAGCATCTAGTAATAAAGTGTTCCTGTTAAAAAAAAAAAATTATTTGAAAAGGCTTCATATATGGTGCAAAACGTCGACATTTATATACATTGTTTCGTACCACAATTATTTTATCGCGTTTTATAAACTTAATCTTTGGGATTAAGACGGAATGATACCACGTGCGTTTCCGCGCATCTGTCAAAGTTTACCTATTCAGCTCCCTCCAGCCCCTCTGAGAAGCCCTCACTTTTTTGGATGAGTGGAGCAATCTCAAACGTTCTTCTGATTTTCCGTCCTTTTCTACCACATGTAAGAATTCAGATACGTTTGACGGCATTCAATTCTTACACGCCAGCCAATGAAATCGCAGCGAACTGTACGAACGGTTGTTCGAACATTTGGCAATGCAGCAACTTCGAGCTCGATAGACAGATACAGAGATGGTATAAGGTATCTTTCTAGGACGGATTGACCAGATTGTTTTTTCATTCGCAAATTAAAAATAGCCAATCCGTTCTTTTCAGATCATTGTTTGAAGAAATTATCAGAAAACCCCATACAAATCGGTGATCTGCAAGAATAGTTATTCCCCTTTAAGTTTTGAACTGGGCAGTCAAGTGGTAGCATTCCCTCTTAAGCCTGTTATGACCAAACGGTATGGCCACAACCCAAATATGATCGATGTTCTGTAAAAACACCGATTCTGTATTTATCTACGCTGAGATAATCGAAGTGAAGAGGGATAGGTCTAGGCTAACACTAAAACTATTTCTTGCACTGAGATTATTTTCTTGTTATCCAACTTGATAACAAGAACTTGTTACAAGTTTATACACTGTTAAGTATACAAAAAGTAAATATGACCTTCTAGGTTTGAAGGGATTACCATCTTTAACTAGAAGTACTCACACTAACTAGTGAACAGATAATAGATGTAAAAGTGGTTACAACATATTTAAACACTTTCAAATGAACATTAAATCTTCCCTTAATTTGGGAAGTAGGAAATATAAGTTTTCCATTGGCTACTCATATTTTACAGAAAAAAGTGGAGGGTTTAGGGTTGCCCCTTTGTGGGTGGAAGGAGAAAACAGAGACAAAATTATCACATAGAGCACCCCACGAAGTATATACATATTAAATAGCTAATTTCAACATGTGCAAACAAATTCCACTTAAACCAATATTTTTAGGGCATCTGTGACGAAAGGGAATCCGATAGATCGGCCAAAGTGACCCTGACCACTCATAGATCCAGGATTTTTTCGTTTTAAATCACTCAAATAAAGCTCTTTTATTCCTTCACGTACAGAAACTAAAACATATTGGTCTTTTTGATTTGAGATTTATGACTAGGAGAGAGGTTTAAGGATTTCATGTGAATTCTTCGTCTTAATTTTCAACAGATGGAAAACATGAATCGATTTCTAAAACGTTCCTTGTTGTAAGAACAAAAAAATTGAAATATGGATGAATTGTCTAATCATTACTTTCACATGAGACCCAACATACATGTCAGTTGAATACAAGAATCTGATTATTCATTGTTGAGTAGTTTTTTGATATATTTCTGCTTCGAAAAAATATTGTTTGCAATACGTGTGTGAAGGTCTTCTTTCTTTCATGGAATATACAAACATTCCATGAGCGAAAAAGACTCACTTTATGCACTTGTTGCCTAAATAACTCTTTCCATATACATATATCATAATGTAGGATTGTTCTAAAAAGCTATGAGCATCATGAAGGTTAAAACGTAGTGATCCCAAATAATAATTGGAGTCATCGCTTTCCTTTTTTTTTATTCATCTTTACATTGGTTACCAGTTCTATCACAGATACTAGAAATGTCAGATTAAAGTCACGCAAACCTTTATGGATAAATACCTTCATTCAATCTAATGAAAGTGACAAGGAAATTTGGCGCTCGGAATGGAGTTCTTGTAATGTCTTCAACAGAAGTCTAATCCTTGATCCCTCAGATAAATTTCTAGGTTTCACTCCTCCTAGGAAAATTTTGCGTATTTTAAATCGACATAGGACTCATCATGATCGTTGTGATAAAATGCTCTTCAAATGGCATTTTATTGATAGTCCACTATGTGAGTGAAGTTTAGAAGGAACCTTAACCACTTGGTGAATACTTGTCCAATTTATAAATTTCATGGTGTATTCCAAGCTATCCATGCAATTTCAGATTCTTTTTAGAATGGGTCGCTAGCTTTAAATCAATATAATGAAAGCTTACATTTACTACTCATTCCTGGTTCTCTTCCTTTTTGTTTGCAGATTTAATTATAAAGTTGTCAGCTGATGGTGAAGACAAAGGATGGAGAAAATTTCGTCTGAATGAATATAAATTTCAATATAAATATGTCATCTCATTCTGTTAACAAATACACAAACCAGTCACCTATATACGTGGAGAGAGAATTTTTGCGTTGTCTTGTATCATACGTTGAAATGTATGATGTCCCGTTTTCGTTTCCTCTGCTAATACTGAGATTACATCTACACATGCTTTGTTCTTTGAAGTTTATAATTTTTTGTATTGCTCTATCTCAAAAGAATAAATATTAAATGACGAACCAACTGGTACGTACAACAAAATTCGTTTTGAAGTGAATTGCAGGGTTAATCTTATGGACGCAATCAAAAACTCTGTCTGGCAGGAATGAAATGTTTAATTCCAAGAAGAGATGCATAGTTTAAGATATCCACGAGGAAGTATTACTGGCTCGGCAGTACATGACGACAAACAGCGTTGGGCAAGATTTCTTATCATGATAAATTGATTTCTGGCTTTTAAATGGTTGTATACACATGTTTTAGATAAAGATTACCATTCCTCTACGTCTATTCCTCTTATTGGAACTGTGTGCACGCAGCGAATGCAGATACCTTCATTGTTGGTGAAAAAAAATGTACACTGTCACTACCTAAATGAAAAACCTTTGGAAAGAAGTCAAGGTTACTGAACAATTCAGCAGTTTATAACAATCATTTCACACAATTGCAATGAATCGATGTAATCATCCTAAGAGGAAAAATAGGAAGTGTTTTTTTTTTGAGAAATTATAATATCAATCCCTCTTCAACTGGAAGTATTTAGGAGGCAAAACTATTTTAGTTCAGTGCAGAATATTGGATAATATCGTAATCCCAATTTTCAGAAGTAAAAGAGGCCCTGTTCACCAGGAATCTCTAATAAGCACTCGAACTTGGGACACCTTGTAGAATGATAATTTCAAACTTTTCGGTAGAATCAACGTGGATTTCTTGAGCAGAATGATAGAAAATCCAAGCAGAATATCGGAGAAAATGCACTACCTATATTTGTGTGACCACACCACAGATGGAACAAAGTGAAACCTTGTTTTGTATATGTGAAATAATACCTTACTCCAATGTGCATGTCGACTCTCAAAAAATCGTAACATTAGAACTCCTCGTCTATACAGGGTGTTCCAAATTAAGTCAGCACCATTGCCAACTCCGTAAATATTGATTCAATTATGTTTCGAAATCATGAAAAAATATAGGGTGTTCCATTGAAAAAAAATTAATTTTATGAAATATTATGACAACGCGACTGTCAATTTTTTGTTTGTTTTCGGCGTCGAGAAGGTCACTAAAAATGCTACCATTTTGCCCATTTAACCGACATCGTAGCATCAATAATAACGGAGTTGGCAATGGTTTGGAATTTGGAACACCCTATATAACCAACCTCGTAACCAACAACAGTGATGACATTGAAGTAAATCACATTATCCTATATACGCTTCTGTGTTTGTTACCCTCTTTCCATTTGGAGAGGCAAGGATCGACCATAATGCAAATTTTTCAGTGTTCATTTTTTTTTTTGCTTTTTGTCATCGAACTGATTTTTGATTGCTCAATTCAGAAAAATTGAAACTCAGAAAAAAAATTAAAATAGCGGAAAACCTGCAACGTTGGAGATTTTTTCATAAATCGAACAAAAAATTTTTTTTTCGGCAACCGTCCGGGAAGTGCTCACTTCCCGGACGCTTTTTCTCTGAGAAAGTAGCATTTCCCGGCCTAGTCCGGAAAGTACGTACTTCCCGGACTAGTCCGGAAAAGAATCGTAGAATCCACAGCAACCGAGATAACGGCTGACAGTTCATATGAAATTAGTTGTCAAAAGTTTGCAAGTTTTTTTATCGCAATCGCAATAAAATATGGAAAGCAGCAGCGATAGTGTTATTTTACATGGTTGCCGAAAAAATATTGTACGCAACACGCCCGAAAATGGTTTTTTTGGACTCACAGACTTCCAGGACTCGCTTACGCTCGTCCTGGAATTTTGTCTATTCGTCCAAAAAAACCCTATTTTCCGGACTTGTTACGTAAATTACTATTACATGTCTTGATACAGCAAGAAAAATGTTACCCGAAATTGTTGAAATGTTTCACGATTTTACTTTTTTAATGCTTAATATGACAATATGCATATGACAAGAGAATCGAAAAATATGAAACGTTTCCTTTATTAAAGCCATTAATAGATATAATTCGATAAGTTCAAATTTACATTCCACAGGTAATACCTCAAGGTTGAGTGTTAGACTCCCAACAGATATCAATTGAAATAACAGTGATTTTTTTTTTGTGATAAATTTATATTATTATCTGAAATGTTTGGACAGTCCAACCAGTTGTTTTTTTTAATATTTCAGAGAACCGAAGGAGAAATTTGGATGACATAGCCGTAACGAAGGAACCGTTCGATATTTTTAGATTCTGTTTTCATATTAGTATTAGATATAAAAAAATATCAATTTCGGTTGAAATTTACCAATTCCTCAATAAATGTAAAGAAAAGGTTTGTTCGATTTATGAAAATTCTTTTCACAGAAACTCTTATAAAACTAAGTTCATTCAGAAACAGAAAATCAATGACAACCAAGGAAGAAATCTCGAACATGCAGGTTTTCCGTCATTTTGATTTTTTTCAGAGATCTTCACCTTTTCTGAATTGAGCACTCAAAATAATCTGATATAAACAGAAATGGTAACTTCAAAGGTTATGCATAAAAGTATCATAAATTTGATAGAAAGTAGATAAATCCATGACAGGAGAGTTCCACTAACCAACATTTAATAATAAAATATAACCATGAATCTGAGATATTCACGCACGAATTTTTACTACAAAGTGTAGCAGAATAAACGAATTAGCCAGAGAAATAGAGAAAATCCCGGAGAAAATAAATAAATAAAAATAATATTCGTTCACTCGAAAGCTCGTTTTTGAATTTCCAACCAATGCCTTCTATCATAAGAAATTATTCCCGCGCTTGTCTTAAGGGCCTTCTATAAAAACTCAAACGGTTAAGCGAAAATTAACGAATGGTTTCTGAAATATTTCAATACAGAGACTAGTTGTTTTTTTGCAACAACCTGGCAATATTCATCCGCCATCGAACTAACAATAGTTTCAAAACTAGTTTCGAAAGCTGTTGAGTCGCGAATTGCAGCGGCAAAACTGATCGAATGGGTTCTCTTGATATCGCCATCGAAGTGTGAAAAATATTATAATATATTTTTCGGTGATAGATGTTTGAAATAATGCCCTCCTATAAACACTTAAAAGGTTCAGGGAAAATTAACGAATTTTTACTGAAATATTTTACTCTAACAGGTCAATTGAATAGTTCCCGTTCTACAATAGTAAAACACTTTTTACTTGGCCAAATTCGATTTTATTATTCAACATAGTTGCCTTCGAGGAAGATCTGGCCAATACGGGGGATGCGGAATCAATTCGAAGGCCAATTTATGCTATTTTGCCATTGTTTTCATTTATTTATGACACGGCGCATTGTCTTGATGAAACATCCCTTTTTTTATCAAATGGGGCCGTTTATTAACGATTTCATCCTTTAAACAATCCAATAACGCTATATAATAATCGTTGTTCATGGTCTGGTCCTTTTGGGGGTAATCAATGAATATTATACCTTGCGCATCCCAGAACACAGATGCCATAACCTTGCCAGCAGACTGTTGTGTTTTTCCTCGCTTTGGATTCGGTTCATCGTGTGCAGTCCACTCAGCTGACTGTCGATTGAACTCCAGAGTGATATGATGGAGCCACGTTTTATCCATTGCCACATTACGACTCCAAATTCAGGTTTCTTGCGCTTAAACAACTTCAAACACTGCTCAGAATCATTAACAAGTTATTGCTTTTGATAGATTGTGAGCTCGCGTAGCACCCATTTAGGATACAGTTTTCTCATGTACAAATATTCGTGAATTATATGATGTACACGTTAAGATGATATCTCGATCAACTTCACTTCACAGTCATTCAAAATTATTTTGTGAACTTTTTGATATTTTCATCGGTGACAGCCTCTTCTGGGCGTCCACTGCGTTCGCCGTCTTCGGTACTGATTTCACCACATTTAAACTTAGCATACCAATCAATGATGGTTGATTCTCCTGGTCCTGATCCCGGAAATATTTTGCTTCAACTGTATTTTTCCCTTCAAAAAGCAATATTTTATCAGCACACGAAATTCTTTTCATTTAATCTTTTTTTAAATAACAAAAGTAGCTAGACTCACAACGCAATATCTCATAAACTAATGGTCGGACTGCTGTCAAATTTTCGTTTGAAGGTTTGTACTAACTAAATATCATATGGATGTAATACCAGCACCGCCATCTGTGCACCAAAAAGGGGACTTTTCAATTGGCCTAATAGAAATGAATTGTTCACTATGCAATATTGTAGACGAAAAAAAAATCACGTATAGGATATATCCAAAATATTTCTCGATCGAGTATTTCTCATACAACTGGCAATATTCATCTGCCATCAAACTAGCAATAGTTTCGAAACTAGTTTCGAAAGCTGTTGAGTCGCGAATTGCAGCGACGAAACTGACTGAATGAATTCCCTATTCCAGGATGCGAAAGCTGAAAAAAATCCCGTGCAGAATTTCCGTAGAGTTGACTGCCTCGGTCGAATACTGAAATATGCATCTCTTCATTCGAGGTTCCCTCTGGGGAAAATTCTCATGCCAGGCATACCCGCGCTATTACTTGGGGTCGCGAACACGGTCAAACGTTGTGTGTAGGCAAGAAAACCTCCTGCGAATTCCGGAGATCTTTCGCTAACTCATTGCTGATTCGATTTAGATGGAGTGGATGACGATAGCGTGGGAGTTTCATATAATAAATAACGATCCGAATCCGGAGTTTTCTATCCATCAAACGGGATTGGGTTCTAACTGCTCATGGATGTGTAAAATAAGAAATGCATCACCTATAACTAGCTTCCACACGAATATTCAGAGCGTTTTAGTTTCCCTCGAAATGTATTTTTATCGGTTCATTCATAGAACAGTATTTTCATTCTGTTTTATATATTGGTTTGTTCGGAATCATGTTCTGACAAGCTTTGTTAAGATTTGAGGATTATACAGGGCGTTTCATTGGTAAACGGAAAAACTGGGACAGTGAATAGAGGGCACCGAGGTGATGGTTCTATTAGGCCAATTGAAAAGTCCCCGGTCTGATGCACAGATGGAGGTGCTAGTAATAAATTCATATGATTTTTCGTTTGTACCAACCTTCAAACGATACGTGTCGAAATTTGACAGCAATCCGACCATTAGTTTGTGAGATATTGCGGTGTGAGTGTAGCTACTTCTGTTATTTGAAAAAAGATGGAAGAAAAAATTTCGTGTGCTGATAAATATTACTTTTTAAAGGGAAGAAATACAGTTGAAGCAAAATCTTGACCTGATGAAGAATTTCCGGGGTCAGCACCAGGAAAATCAACCATCATTGATTGGTATGCTCAGTTTAAACGTGGTCCAAAAGTAGCTGTCATTGACGAAAAAATCAAAAAAGTTTACAAAATAATTTTGAATAACCGTAAAGTGAAGTTGTTCGAGATAGCAGACATTGTGAAGATATCATCTGAACGTGTACATCATATCATTCACGAATATTTGTACATGAGAAAGTTGGGTGCAAAATAGGTTCCGCGAGAGCTCACAATCGATCGACACCAACAACGTGTAAATGATTCTGAGCAGTGCAATGAAACTGAATTTTTGCGTCGATATGGGACAATGGATGGAACATGGCACCATCATTTCACTCCGGAGTCCAATCGACAGTCGGCTGAGTGGACTGCACACGATGAACCGAATCCAAAGCGATCAGCTGGCAAGGTTATGGCATCAGTATTCTGGGATGCGCAAGGTATTCATTAATTACCTCCAAAAGGGCCAGACCATCAACAGCGATCATTATATAGCGTTATTGGATCGTTTAAAGGATGAAATCCTTCAAAACGGTCCCATTTGAAGATAAAAAGGTGCTGTTTCATCGAGACGCCGTGTCACGAATCAATGAAAACAATGACAAAACTGCATGAATTGGGCTTCGAGTGGTTTCTGCATCCACCGTATTCGCCAGATCTAGCCCCTAGCGACTTTTTCCTGTTCTCAGAGCTCAAAAGAATTCTCGCTGGAATGAAATTTAGCGCCAATGAAGAAGTAATCGCCGAAACTGAGGCCTATTTTGAAACGAAAGACAAATCGTACTACAAAAATGGCATCGAAAAGTTAGAAGATCGCTATAATTGCTGTATCGCCCTCGAAGGCAACTATGTTGAATAATAAAATCAAATTTTGCAAAAAAATGTGTTTTATTATGATAGACCGGAAACTGTTCAATTGGCCTGTTAGATATACTCCATTTATGGGGTCTAATTTCCTTGGGTACCGTGAATTTCGCATATTATTTTCCGAGGTCATAACAAGCGCAAACACCAGTATATTTTTTATATGTGGCACACATTTTTCTTATTTGAAGCTTAAAATAATGATCACAAATAAAATCCAGGTAAGATTTAACAAGAAATTATGAAACGATTGTATCCTTGAAACAACACCCTGTATATAAAAATTTTGAAAATCGAGTTCTAGAATTGAAAAGTACAAAAAACTGAACGAAGTCGTTTAATTAAAATTTCCAATTAGCAATTTTCAACTTGAAAATGAATATTTCGAGAAATTGGATATCAAAAAGTGACAATAAGTCACTTCTGGTAATAAATTATTGAAACTGTCAATTTTCTTGTTATAGTTTGAAAATATTTCCTATCATTGAATACATTCAAGCTTTAATATTTCATAGCGTCACAGAAAACTATACCAGACGGTAAGCAATAGTTTTATATATTTTTGTACTATTTCCCGCATTTCCCGAAGGTTTTCTATATTGAACGAATTTTCATATGAAGTATTGTTAATAGGCATTCCTAGTTGTATTATACCGAATATTCAATTTTGCGACAATATAAACAATATATAATTAATTTATTCTCCAATGAAATGAATTCGATCCCTTTTCATATTAATATTCAATTGGAAATAGCACCAAACGCATTTTGATCAAATTGCACCTAGAGTCGATTTCAATTAACTGAAATATCCTTTTGTTTATATTGCATTAGGCCAACAATATATAAATTTCATTCCAACGAATAGGGATCATGGAATTCAAAATATGTGGGAACATATTTCCTAGTGAGCCTATTATTTTCGATTGTATTCAGAATAGCGGCAATGGAACTGAGAATTTTCATCGTTTCTGATTTATTATAAAAAAATCAATCCAAGAATGATTTAGTTGTTTAGTAAGTAAATTGCAATTTAATTTTTTTTCTAAGATTTCGACTAATGAACGAATATTATTACGTTCATTTCAACGTTCGTGTACCAACGGTTAGGAATTCGACGTTGCGAAAATAAAACCTCAAATTTTTCACTTTGCAAAAAATGTAGAATCACAAAATGGAAGAAATATCTAAACCCTCCAGAGCTTTCCTCAATATAACCTTATAGATATTTAGCGTTTAAAAACCTATATGATACAACTTGTGCCCGGTCGATAATGCTTGTTTATTCAATATGCAATGCAACTCAATATGAAAAAGACACAATCCCAGAAAAAAAAACATTGAGAAAAAAGCTAATATTTCAGTGATAATAGATACGACTGATTCGAAATATTGATAATATCTATTTTAAACTTGATGCGAATTATTGATAGAAAATTCAATGCGAATAAATATACAAAAATGCCTATAATATTTCCGAAAAATAAACCTGGACTCGGTTGAAATCTAGATATAAAACGATCTCTCGAATCTTCATGCCAAATTTCCAGACTTTCGTTCCATCAGAATCTATTAGATAAAATAACGATAAATAATAACTTTAGGTGGCATTCAGGTTATTACATTGCTTGTGATCGGCCGGCTTGAGTTCTTGACTTAACTGTACCTAAAGAGTCTTAGGACCAAAGTCTTCATGCAAAATCCGTTATGATTTCGTTTGTGAAATGACAAATTCCCAAGATCGACAAACCTAGGTTTTCTTTAACATTACGGATTCCAACAGCAATATTCTTAGTGATTCTTTACCGACTGAAACGGTTTCGACGCTTCACATCATTGTCATCACTAACTTGCCGCAACAGGTTAAATTTTTCAACCAGTTTCACTATTGTCAGTTGAAAAGGTACTTCACAACGAGCCGTATTTGTTTTAGTTTTGCTATCTCTTCACCACTTTTGTAAGGAATTTTTTTACAAATTCATTGATAATGCGTGAATTGTTCAATTCTAAGAATTGGCGCAGTTTTCACTTGTCAAATGTCAATAGATAACTTCAAAAGTGACAGTTGCTCTGCTATTAAAAATGAAATTTCCTATTGGAAAACCCTTTATTAAGTCCTCTTCAGGAACTTCGGACAATTCGATAACAATGTTTCCACATATTGTCATTTTTTCAAGACTTATTCAGGTCTTAATATGGTTTGAAACAGATGTTGCTGCGCAGACTTTTGACGAGTTGCAGAGGTTGTGTAATCTATTAGTCCAGTGCTTTGTCGATTAGTATCGTTCTAATTCAATCATGATCAATATTGCTCAAACTGAATGCGTTCATTTCGCACTGAGAAGCAATGAACGCAGATTGGTTGTACGCTATTTGGATGAAGTTGTTCTATCTGCAGAGCATACCAAGTTCCTTGGCTTCCACATCGATTCCCACTTGAATTGGAGCATTTATGTCAACGCTGTTTGTAAAAAACTCAATAGCTCTTACTTTGCCATAGGTAGAGTTCGAAATTCACTTCCTTTGCGATCCATCTTGAGCATCTAATACAGTTTGGTGTATAGTCATCTATATTATAACATCCTGCTCTGGGTTAATTCATCGGATGTTGGCGGAGTTTTTGTTCTACAGAAGAGATTCTGCTTATGATATTTAGTCCTCCTCATTCTAGCCTCGATTTTTAATTCAAATGCTTAATTTATAACAAAGAAAACGATTGTAATTTGACAAAACTTGCGAGCTTTCATAGCTTCAGTACAAAAAAAAAGGGATTATTGTGTATACCAAAACATAATACTTCTAGATTCGAATTTTTACCAATCTATCAGTATATAAACATTTTAAATCACTTACCTATATCTTTTCGAAGACCAAAGTTCAATGAATTAAAAAAACATTTAGGATTATGTTAGTCAGTAAATGTTATTATTCAGTTGCCGAATATTTTTCTGATTTTTGTGTTTTGTTTTTTATTATGCTTGTTGTTGTTTTTTCTTCGGCTCATCTCATACATTTTTGTCTGACAGAGAGAATAAAGTATTATCATTATTATCCCCGACTTTAGCCTATATGTGTAGGATAGAAAAATCTCCTCGCCGTCGGCTTCTCACTCCCCGCTAAGAGGATCATTCACCCAATCCCAGATATTTAAAATATAAGAAGGGTAGAGCTCGGTCGTGTCCGGTCCTTGTAGCCCCCCTGGTTCTCGTCGAACTTCTGGTCCTCTTACACGCGATCTGTCCGTCGGAATTTTCTCACCGTCCTTGCAGTACCTAAAAAAACAGCTTTTTACAAATATACTCACTAAGTCCTAATTGCTTGATATTCCTCTTGAGATTTTTGGGTACTATTCTAATTATTGTTGAAATGATAATTGCTACAAGTATTGCTGTCTTTTGATGTTTATCAACTAGTAGTACATCTGGTCTGTTGTGAAGGATTGTTTCATCAGTCAAAACTATACGATCCCAGCACAGTTCATAGCTTTCGTTTTTCAGGAGGGTCTCTGGTGCTTGTAGTATGGTACTTTTTCAAAATGAATTAGTTCTTATATGGTTGCCAATTCTTGGTGTAGTATTTTTCTTACTGCATCGTGTCTCTCTTTATATTCATTTCCTGCAAACATTTGACATCCTCCTGTGATGTTGGATTGTCTCATTCGTTGGACACCCATATCGGCATCGATCGTCAGTAATAGTTCGATCCTTAATGATATGCTTGCAGTAATTTCTCTTTGAGATCACTTGATCTTGGATAAAATAAAACCTTCCGTTTCTGGATACATCGCACCTGATGTGAGCCAAAAGTTCGACGCTTCAATGTCGACATGATCCTGGTTCACCTGGTTCTCTCTCCTTCTTTGCAGTTTTTCTTGATTTGTCTGGTGGTTGTATGAAAATTGCTCCTTGTGAAGTTGTGAATTGTTGATTCGTCTGCTTCACACAGTATTTTGTAGACGTCTCATCTAGCTGCTTGATCTCTGAAGTATTTCCGTAGGCTTTTTATCTGCCAATTTATCATCAGTCCTTTATTTTTTGGCAGTGTAGTCCTCCCAATGCTGCTTTTGGGATGGTACTTATTTGCTTTTGTCATCAGTGTTCTCATTTTGCGTTGCAGGTTTTCGATGTCTGTTTTGCTCCATGGAACTATACCGAATGAGTATTTATTATTATGCAATGTACCTTCATAATGGATTCATTTAATTTTTTCTCATGAAATGTTAAAGCTCAGAAAAATTCTGTTGGATTTTCAAATGATCCAATATGCAAACGATGCATCTATCTACGTCTCCTGTAATTCTCTTGATTTGAGTTATGTACATATGGAGACACAACGGAAAAATCAATAAATTTCTAAATTATCTTGAACAATTTTTACATAATCTATGTATATGCAATGAAGTCTTTTATTCAATTTATTTGAGATTTCAACCACAATTACAATGTGCTTAAATATAGTACAAAATCCATATGCAACAATTTCAATGTTATCCCCATCAAGATGAAACAACAACTAAGCAGTGCTTGTTCATGTTGTTCGGACTTTCTGAGGATCTCGAGCACAGACTTATCAAGTAGTACAAACAAAAAAAAAACAAAAGAAAACCCTAGATGAGTTGAAAAGAGAGGCGCGGATATAGAGAATAACAAACTTTGCAAATGAAACGTTCATGTTTAATCGATTCGAAGGATAAGTTTATAATTAGTGGGGGACTTTTGAAGTATTTTTTAGTATCATTTTGCTAATTTGAGTTTCGCTTAAAAGAATTCGTCTGCATAATCTATTATCTATATTTTGATTTCATCAAAGCATAACCAGAATCCTGCATATTCATTTCAAATGCAGTATTTTCTGCATCAAATTATGGGTATTTCGATTTTTATATTTGGCTATTAACAGGTCAGATCACAAGATTACTCTTTCCATACAATTATTCATCCAAAAAAAAAAATTAAAAAGCAAATACTAATAATTTATTATAATCTTTTTCGAGATCAAAAGATTATAGTATCGGTTTCGAAGGAAGCGAATGGAATACATCAAACCCGATTCAAAGGCAAGTGAAGATTAATCGTTAATAAAATTCATGGCAGAAATTACGAGCAAGCGAATCCAGCTGGCGGTGTACATCGGCGGCAAGATAATCCTAGGCGATCTATTTCGAGATGAGCGCTCTTCAGAGCCACTCGCTCCTATTCTTTTCCGCTTATTTCGGAATCACTATTTTTAGAGATGAAAAACTCACTCCAACGGCGGTCAACGTTGCAGTGTTAATCGGCCTAGCGCATCTGACTGTCATAATTCACAGGTTCTTCCGTATTTAGTTTTCCGGTAAGCTGGGAGTTGAAAAGTACTTTTGGGCTTTTTATGAAGAGGAGTATGTGAGAGAGAAACACGGATTTTATTTTATTGAAAAGATGATAAAGGATAGAATAGAATAGAGTAACCGGCACAAACAACGTTTTGCTTTATGTCGAACACGTCGCTGCAAGAGTAATAAAAAAATGAGGAAAACACAGGAGCTTTTGGGGCTTATTGTTTCACGAAATTCAGAATACAGTTATTGCTCGATTAATCTGAATAGGGACTTGCCTTAACAACGGAATGACACTTCGAACACAATATTAAAGGTAGTTAATACTTTGTTAAACCAATTTTTCAAATAAACTGATTCTCTTAGATTAAGAATACGATACATGGAATTTCAAAACTAAAAAAGGGAGGAATCCAATAAAAAATGCATTTCTTAAAAAATTAATATCATGAAATTGAAAATGTGAAGTAATACTAAATGAAGTTTTTTTCACAGTAAAGTCCTAGCACTTTTAATTTAGTAAATATGAAAATTTGAATGATGTCAAATCAATATGATCATCATAATAACGCAATTTAGTTATGCGAGTTACAGCTGGAAGGTTAGATTTCGGCCCTTGAATATACGGCTTTTCGAAATTTTGTTTTCCTTATCATTTGAAAACTTCAAATCCAATAGAGATAAATTTTGCATCTAGATTGATACTATCAGTCCGAAGTTACATGGAAAATTTCATGTTGATTTTGTTATCACCACAACAGGAAAATTGAAGAAAGATATCGGAAAATAATGATAATAATGCAGTTTTTTTCGGCGAACAAACGAATAACATCACTGAGGTACACTTCATTATTACCTGCATGAGATATGAAAAATTGAAAAACTATATAAAATCGAAAAATGATTATACCCATTAAATCTGTGACCACATAATCGTCGGAATTGGGATTTTGGATGAATATATAAAATAAGAATTTCAAATATTATGCAGTATTTGACACTTATCATAGAATTTAAGAAAAACTAGGCCCGGTCTGGCTCCACTGGGGGCTCTGGGTTTGAAGCTGATTTGCGTGTATTTTCACTGAAGTTCGTAAAATTGTGAGATTCTTCATGTAACTGATGCAAATAAACCGTATTGTATTTTATTTGTGGCCCTCGTCCAAGAAATGAGACTAATTGAGCCCTCTCGCGGCAGCTGACGTCGTTTTAAATAGTTTTAAATTTTTTTAAATGTGGTTTGAATGAATTGCAAATGATTTTACTTTTATGTCAACTGCATATTTAGATTTATTATTTATTGTGTCTCTACTTGAAAGAACAGGATTAACGGAGAGATCTTAAAACTAAAAGAGAACAAAAGTTCAAGTCAACTACGAACATGACAATAAAAAATGCAATTAACGAAAAAACACAGTATTATAATAAATTATAAGCAGAACTTTAATGTAACTCCCTTCTATAGATAGATACCGAAATAGGGCCTAATATAATAGTCAAGTGAAAGAGGAAATAAATACTGTAGATAACGTTATTAACGATTTGAAATATCTTGTCCGTTTTTTGGTACGATCTTAACTACTCTTGCCCACGATTATTACATTGTAATAATCATCTCATCTTTGTCCAAGTCAGAAAACAAGTCTCCTTCTATATTCCTCAAACTTAGGCTATACATGAGGATTGGCTTAGGACGATTCTTGAATATTATTAGCAAATATTATTAGAAAACACCCTTTCAAATGTAAATTTTGTACAAGAGTACAAGATTACTTAGGAAAAACTTATAAGGTAACATATAAGTGAATAATTTTGATCCAGAGAGTTCAAAAAGAACTGAAAAGGAGCATGACAATCACTTGAAACATTTTTACTGTCATGGCACAGACCATAAAAATTCTCCTTTTCTGGTTCAGGTTCAGTATGGTTTATACAATCTTCTGAATTTCAAAATTTAAGAACTTCAAATGTATAGAAGAATGTGAAGAAACAAAGTCGTCATTACTTCTTCTCGCTCGTCATTATATTCAATATCGAAATAGCGTATACAGTTTTCGAGTCATGATATATGTATTCATAGTCATAGAGTATTCTAAGGACATCGTTTAATAAGAAGAGATGACAAATATTTGATCTCACTCCGCTTCACGGACACCTTCCACAAACAGTTATTCTGAGAAATCTTCAGCTCTGTTCGACAAATGTAACGAATCTGAGGAAATGGGGATATTCAAACACGGTTAAACTACATGGATGCATTATATCGACGGAAAGGGTCAAGCGGAATTAGTTTACTCAAGGAACTTGGGTAAATAGAGATTCTAGTAAATGGTTTTCATAGTTTCTGTGTGCACGTGTTATGAAACTAGGGTTATTTTATTTCTCGGAGGGAAACAGTGAATTGAAATACGGGAAATGAGAATTCTGCGGGAGAATAGGACTGTTGGTTAACAGTCAACATGTAGGTAAACGAAAATTAGGGAAAAATCAGGGTTTTTGTACGGCTGTCTACAGCTATCACTAATTTACGAAGTATTTCTCAAACGGAAGGCAGAATCACGACGAAATATTATATAATTCTAAACATTCCAATAAATTAGTTTGACATTTTGGTCAAAATCAATCAGTAAGTGTTTTGGTAGTAGTAAGGGAGACTGGGAAGGGTTGATACATTTTCTACAAAATTGTTAATCAGAAATTTGTATTTAACATTTACGGATCCATTTATATCAGAGTGAAATTCAAGGACTTTGCTTAAACGTTTAGTAATATTTAATAACTAAAAATGGAAATTTTAACTTTGATTATGAGTTCTTGATATTGTCGGTACAAAGTGCCTCCAAGCTCCCTATACATGATAGGCTTGATACACTGAAAGGGAGGGATGATGCAATAAGAAATAAAAGGTACAATCAATAATAAGAAATCAATATTTTATTATCATAACACTATCTAAATCACCGGTGTGAAGTTATCCACATCCACAAGTACACTCCGAGCTAAAAGTAGAGTCCAAGCAAAAAATGGTATATTTATGATTTTCAATATGAAAATAGATAGTAATTTATTATTTAATTCAAGCAATACAAACTTTGCATATTTTTTCTATTATTGAACATTTTTTAGCAATTCAAAGAGTTGTTAATGTTGTTATAGGGGCCGAATCTAGTTAAAATTTCATAACTTTTTGTTTGGAATAGTACCGTGTTCTGCTTTTAGTATGTGGTAAACAGAGGAAAACTGAATCAAATGACATACCCCACATAGTTTGTCAGGCCTCGGGGAGGGGGGAAATTTCGATTTTGGGGGTATATTCTAGATAAAAATTCATAACTTTTTTGTTTGGAATAGTACCGTGTTCTGCTTTCAGTATATGGTAAACAGAGGAGGACTGAATAAAATGACATACCCCACATAGTTTGTCAGGCCTCGGGGAGGGGGGAAATTTCGATTTTGGGGGTATATTCTAGATAAAAATTCATAACTTTTTTGTTTGAAATAGTACCGTGTTCTGCTTTCAGTATGTGGTAAACAGAGGAGGACTGAATAAAATGACATACCCCACATAGTTTGTCAGGCCTCGGGGAGTGGGGAAATTTCGATTTTGGGGGTATTTTTTCAGATAAAAATTCATAACTGGGTAATCTTTAGCACCTTCATGAAGAATAAATTACAGTAAGTAATACAGAAGTTGCTATTCAATTTATGAGTAAAAAGTGAACGTAAATATAATTCAAAATTGAAAATGGTTTAATTTTTCAACAAAAAAAACGCCCTGAAGATAAAAACGCTTCTGCAAACACTAGAACCAGTTTTCGGAAAAATATTTTCAATCCGATTGAGCTACCTCTGCACATGTGATTTATATTTACAAACAGCTTATCCATTCGTCGGTAAAACGCTGACCTTTTTGGTTTGATCTGCGGGAATGAAAATAAATTATTGGGTATCAAATGAAGAATATACGGCTATATATCCATTAAAGTATTTGTATGCCCAAAATTGCATTTGTTTGCATGCAGAATAATTCTACTTTTCGGGTTTGTTCTTCGAATTATTTGACTTTTGGTAAATAAATTATTTGGAATTGACCTATAGCGGAGTGCTGAATAAGCTCTATTCATCCAAGAGTTAACACAAAATTACAAAGGTATTAGTTCTTCTGATATACATACAGTATAGATATAGATATATTTATCAAAGAATTAAACTTGTGTATGGTCGAAATTTTACATTAATTACAATTAAATTTGTCTACATATTTCACAATTAATATTCAGCTAAATGAATGTAACCCAGAAAAAACTTGCCAATATCTGAAAGAAAACAACATGAAAATATAAATGTCTGTATTTATTAAAATTTATTACATTTTCATTGTTAGAAAACGGGCCATTCGTAAATTTTACGACCCTCGTTTATATTTCGTAAATTCAAGCCAATTAATCTGTACGTGCAGATTCTGATATTTTCAGTATTTCTGTATTTTGTCGCAGTATTAGACTCTTAGTTATTTCAATAGATTGTCGCATAGTTTACTAAACTGTTTGCGTTTTTATTAATTGTAGCAGAAAAACGCGAAGATGGCCATTATGTATATTCAATGGCATGTTTAACATGGGAACCTAATATAAATTCAAATGTTATTTATTCATACGGGCTGAACAATATATTGTTCAGCCTGTAAACATGCAACCTGTGGAGAACACCGAAAAAAATATTTGCACAATATCAGCGTAAAACTAAAATATCTTCATAGTTTTAAAATATTTCTCTATTCCTAACTATTTTTAATTTTTTTGATAACCAATTCAATTAAATGCATAGTAATTTTGATATGGTAGTCAATTTTATGATTCAAATCATGTATTAGATTCTCACTCCTATTACTAACGAAAACTTGTTTTTGAATGAATAGTATTAACTACGAATGTTAATTTTGACACAATTGATTTAGATAGTTGGTGATAAAATAAGTGATCTTGAGGAATGATCGTTTTCCCAGAATATGAAGCACTATGATTGAAGTTTTTGAACGTTCGTTCACCGAATATACCCCTATGTTTTTACAGTGGCAGTAATGTTCGAATTTCTTGTCTTAAACGATAAAGTTCAGCTCACTGATGACAAATCCGTCCACAAATTGGATTCTGTCCAGACAGTCGTCCGAAACTACGGTAACTCTCGAACTGAAAGAAACTTGAAATTTTCAGGATACGTTTAGATCTCGAATGGTTGTGTTCGTAAATTACTAAGATCCTACTAGAGTTTCCATGAATATGGCCATTCGAAATATTGTTTTCATTATGAATTCAACTCTCCAAATTCATTTGGAACGAAATATTACAGTTAGTTGAAAAATAAATTATAAATTTTTCGTTAACCTCATAATAGTCCAGTAGATAAATACATTTTACCTGGAAAAAATTCCGAGCTTAATGAAACTTCTACAGGTTGTTCGGGGGTGCTGTGGCATGACTCTGTCAAGTTATCCAACACGAGAACGCTGTGCTAACTGGAGGAGGGACGAAGAACCTCAATATTTTCGGACTTTTTTTGGTTTTTTGCTAATAACCTCTAAAAATGTGTTGAGGTTCTTCGGCCGCCCTCAAGTTAGCACAGGTTCCTCGTGTTGGATAACTTGACAGAGTCATCCACAACACTCCCGAAGAATCTGTAGAAGTTTCATAAAGTTCTGATTTTTTTCCAGCAGACCCACCTTTTTTGTATTTGTCTAATGGACTATAATGGATTGAATTAATATTTTGAATGAAGGTATAAAATTATATTTTCTTAATATAGAACTTCAAGCTGATAACCTTCGAAGACTTCTCATGACTTATTGTCAGTGCTTTTTTCTAATCTAGGCTGTAATGACTTACCTTTTTCTATTTTCTAACGGTACTGGGAGAAGACACAAATTAACAAATCAATGTTTGCTCACAATTGATATAAATTTTCAGTATCAAAATTGCTTGGATTCAAACCAATAACAGAAGCAAACTGAACTAAATACAACCTACTGTCAATGACAATTCCAATACTTATCCGAAATCTGCAATTAAAAATATTACTAAATTAGCCTTTACCAACTTAATTTCGATTTTCCACAGTTTTCCAGGATGTCAATAATTCCTGAACGGACCTCGTACAATCTGTAAATATTCCATCATTGGTTAAGAGTAAGATGCATAGAATCCCTGGTGTGTTTACTGATTCGATTTTGTTTCAGACTTTTTGAGAGAGAGCGTAGAAATGGGGGGATACTGAAGGTAATTACACGGTGTTCCTAAATTGGAGATACAAATGAAAATGACAGATTTCCGGAGCATTTTAAGAAAAAAAGTCCTATAACATGAATCCCCAAACATTTTGTTTTGAGATACATGTGTTAAAGTTAAAGTTTTTTCTCGTATAACCTTCCCTTCACAAGATGTTTAATTTGAATTGGCCAGTTTGAAGTTTTCACTATGTGATATGCTTATTTTGAATGCAAATCTACAGTTAGATAGTTATTTGGGCTGTTTCCATCATCTGTGCGGTTGGATGTTTCCGACGTTTCGGCAAGCATTCGCCTGCCGTCCTCAGGGTGGTGGTCCTGAGAAGGACCGATTGGGTGGTTCTGAGAAGAACCGTTTGCCAAACTTGGTCTGTCTGGACTTGTACGCACCATACTTTTTTCGATTTCGTATGAGGGTATCGGGGTTTGAACCTTAGTCGTATCAGTTGCAATCCTTTAACTCTCACCACTAGTCTACAGAAGCAGGTAGTGGTGACTAGTGGTGAGAGTTAAAGGATTGCAACCGATACGACTAAGGTTCAAACCCCGATACCCTCATACGAAATCGAAAAAAGTATGGTGCGTACGAGTCCAGACAGACCAAGTTTGGCAAACGGTTCTTCTCAGAACCACCCAATCGGTCCTTCTCAGGACCACCACCCTGAGGACGGCAGGCGAATGCTTGCCGAAACGTCGGAAACATCCAACCGCACAGATGATGGAAACAGCCCAAATAACTATCTAACATATAGTCCATCATCAATATCAAGACAACAATCAAATCTACAGGCTGATATTTTTTCTGGAAGGATGCCTGCTTCTTTCCTCCAAAACTATATTTTGGTGAATGGCTCTTAGTTTAGAAAAATGTAGAAAAAAACTCTGGTCCAGTACTACACTTTTTGGTTTGTTATAGTTTTGTCCTATCTGCTATCGATTTCGAGAAAAAATCTCTAGTAATCCTCAGGAAAATCCAAATTATTGTAAAGATCCAGCTAGTAAGCTCTAATGAATGCCTTAATTATAAATTTTGGTATTTATTTACCCGATCTGTAGCGAAGATTAATAAATATTAGATAAACTGTACGACACACTAGAAACAACCTGTATATTGAAAGCAAAGCGTTTGTGGGCTCATATTCATGTAACTTTTTTTTCTCAAAATTATCCAAGTAATTTCTCATTTTCCTTCGTAACTCTAATTTGAGAACACCCAGTATAAGGTAAGACCAACCGAATTAGTAACAAAAAAATTTATTTCGAGCAATTTGGTTGAAACTCCATTATCAAACTTCTTCTTCTTACATTACAGATATGAATAAAAGTTGTCGTCAAAAAATTTTTTTTCGATTACCCCCCATCAAGAAAAAAAACTACGCCCTTGGTTCACAAGAGTCGAGAATTGAGAGAAATGTCAAATGTGAACGATGTATGCGCCATCTGAAACAGACCGCGATCCCTCGAAATCAAGTCGGTATAAATCTGAAAAATCTCCCGTTTTGTCTGAAAGTTTTACAGGTATAAGTAGACACACCAGGTTTTCTATGCATCTTAGTTAAGAGTTGTCAAATGTCATAATTCGATTTTCAATTCCCATAGAGCATAGAACATTGACACTTGCACGTAATACTCACAGAAAGTGTGATGTTCACGTGATCAGTCAAAGAGGACAACTCATCAGATGGATACATAATATAGTCCCTGCAGATCCACCCTATTTTCTGTTATTTTCAGGTGGCGTATTAAGTATTATGGATTATTTAAGCTACTCTCCGAAAAAATTTCCCGTTGAAATATTCAACAGATCACGTCGAACATCATGTCACGTTAGGCTATTTTTCGAATATTTGATGGTACCATAAATTTTTTCTGATGTACATCCATACTGATGGAGGTTAACTAGTGAACTCTTTCGTGATTTACCTTCGGGGATAATGGTGTAAGCTGCATACGTGGTGTATATCCGAAAATGACGATTAATGCGCTGGGCCATCCCGACCGCAGTAAAGCTACTTTTATGGCGCTTCATCTGTGAAAAATGACTAGATATTTTACGCTGCCTATAAAGTCAAAGTATATACAGCACACATTGGAAAATATCATGTACAGGATGACAACAATCGGACAACCTGAAGCTGAAGTGCAAGTCGACATGGACGGTTAGAAAAAATGTTATTCATTAATATGAGTAAAAAGACAATCGTTGCTCTTCTCTCTACGATGTCAGCAGTTTTCGTTTTCGTTATTGTAAAATTTAATGAGTTGATGCCCTGTCCATGTGGAAGTGATGCAGAGCGTAAGTGGAAGCAATAAAAATTGAGCTTTCCATAACCTTTTATCGGTTATCCGTTGTCATTTATTTTTTTTTTTAATTTTTGTTTTTTGCAATCCTTAATCTTGAAGAAGTTTTATATCAACTCATCATAATTTTCAGAAGCTGTAACAAATAATGAAATGACAAGTCTCATATCCAATTTGAGAATGAGTTAAGCAATTCTTTATATGTGTTTCTCTAATTCTGTGGTTATTCCGTTCATTCTTCCACATCTTGTAGAACAAAATCGTGCGAGAATATATCAGAAACGCACAGTTTTCATGGTTATAGTTTATTATTCTATGTTGGCACTCCGAACTTTCCGCTACGGCTTTATCTGTCAATTCATCAAATTGCCTTAAAGAAATCAGTTCTGCCAACCAACATTTTTCAATGCAAAAATCACTAAATTATATTTATGGAAATATTTCATTAATTTCAATGAAAATGCAATGAATTAGAGAAAATAATGTATAATACTCGTACAGAAGGCTCATTCTACCACTCGTTCATTCCAAAACTCGCCACTTCGTGGCTCGTTTTTGAATTTTGAACTCGTGGAAGAATATCAATGCCTTCTGCACTTGTATTATAAATAACTATTCTCGACCTTTCAAAAGCGTTTGATACTGTTTGTCATGAAAGATTGTTGAGAAAGCTCGAAATTATGGATTCAGGGGAAAGATACATCATTTTCTAGAGAGTTACCTGAATGATTGCAAGCTTCTAAAAGAAATGAATAGAATTAGAAGAGGAGTGATGAAGGCAGTTCCTTACAGAGTTCCTCAGGGCACAGTTCTTGGACCTGTTTTTTTATAGTATATATGAATAGCCTCTTTCATCTGAAAAATAAAGGAAATATCATAAGCTTCGCAGACGATACTGTTGTACAGTACCTATCACGTTGAATCTTGGGAAGCCTTGAAGGAAAAGGTAGAAATAAAATTTGTCGACATCAAACGATGGTTTGATTATAATATACTCACCTCAAACCTCGACCAAACAAAATATATGCCATTCTCTTCATATAGTGAAAAATATAACTGTTAGTGAAAGATGTAGAAATCCCTGAAACACATATACGATAAGATACCTTGATATAGAAATAGATGGACACCTAAAATGGAAGGAACATGTGAATATAACCTAGTAAAGAAACTCGGGGGGTTTCTATATCAGTTTAAAATGATATGTGAGGAGTACGAAGCTCCTTAAGATAGTGTATTATGCTTTGGTGGAATCGCAGATAAATAACTGGTTCATAGGGTGCGGCGGTATTTATGGTAGTCATCTCCAAAAATTTGAAGGGATTAAAAAATGGATTTTTAAATTATCTTCAAGAAGAAACTCACTTGCAACTGAACAAATATATACCTTGTTCGATCGTAGACAATACTGAGAAGTTTCTACATCGTGTGTTCATGAAGAAAATTGAAATGAAATCATCGTAGCATGAAGACTATACGCGGAATAGAAAAAGAAAGTATAGGGCACACAGGAGTTAGAAGAAAATAGGACGATGAAGTTTCATGTACCTGGCGCCAAGATTATAATATTAAAATTTACCTCATAATTTGAGACCTTCAAGATAAAACTCAAAATGTGGATCACTGAAAACAAAGATCTGATAAAGAAAAGACAATAATAAATCAATTTAGAATATTTTTTTTCATATAGAAAAAGGAACTTTAAGATAAAACTCAAAATGTAGATCAATGAAAACAAAGATCTAATAAATATAATAATAAATTAGTTGAGAAAAATTTGTATGTGGACAAAGAGAACTTACCTGAGAAGGAAATAAAAATAGAAAATTTTTGAAACTCAAAGAATGGGACTAAAAACACGATGCCGATACTATTTTCACTATTAAAAGATATGAAACCTATAAAAAAAATTTAAACGACAGATTGAAAACGGTTACACAGGTTGGCAGGATTCTGATCACAGCAGACTGCACAAGAAAAACAAAGAATCATGTATGTAAATAATTGATCATGTAAATTAAAATTAGTTTTGTGTTCTAATAAATGCAGGTACTTGCAGGTAATTTTTTATCAATACATTATTACCTTTGTGGTAATCATGTAATCAAGTATTGATTGGGTACCTGGATACCATAGATCTACAGGGTGTTTCCTAAATATGCGGCAAAAATTCAGGGGGTTGTTCCTTGGACTATTTTAAGCATGTTTTGTCCTTGGATGATTTTTGAAAAACCTCTTTGTTTCGAAGATACAGGGCGAACAACATTTTTCATATTTTTAAAATTAATAATAGTTTAAATAAAAATGCGTACCGCACTGTGTTTACTAAGTAGGTACAATTTATTTTTAAATTTGTTTAACAACATTCCAATTACTAAAAACGGCCAGTTTTTTGACTAAAAATTGATAAGTGCAGATGGTAAAGGAATACAGATTAAACACGGTTTTCATTTGAATTCGTTTTGTGATGTATTAGCAATTAACATTTTATCTTTGACTATTATGAAATGATCCTGGTGTTTTTGAAAGGGTTCGGCAGTCAATGAGGAGAAGATTGGATGCTTGTATGCTGGCTAGAGGTGGTCATTTTCAACAGTTTTTGTAGGTTGAGTTGAATTTTCATGTAATTTTTCATAATAAAATGTTATTATCTGAAATTTTGTTTCCCCTATATCTTCGAAACAAATAGGTTTTTCAAAAATCATCAAAGGACAAAATATTCTTAGAATAGTCCAAGGAACAACCCCCTGAATTTTTGCCGCATGTTTAGGAAACACCCTGTATAATATATAGGCATATACAATTCTGATTTTGTTTTTAAGTTATTTTTTTCGAGTTCTATGTGTTTGGTCATTTTATTTACAATTCGCCACCTAGCTTGACAGGGAAAGAAAAACAACTCTATGTCGAAACCAAGTCTCTTATCAAAATTGTTCCATATGTTTCGATATCTCACGAAATCATTTCCAGGCCAACTAATTTGAAAGAAAACAAATGGAGGATTACATGTAGCCATTTCAATAAAATACTTGGAGTCGACATAGAGAGTTTCTCAATGAAAGAGGATGGATTACGTTTCTATACTTTGAAATTGTTACTTTATATCCGAATGCAAATTTCAATCTCGATTAAATACGTTGTTTTGAAATTAACAGGAAACTCAAGTTCGATCGGCCAGCCGCACAAGACCCATTAACAAACTTAACTGCGGCATTCGACATCTGGAACTATCTTGGAAATGGGTATTCTAGGTATTTCAGTGTTAGAGAGTTATCGTGTTGAAGGACTGCCGAACACAATCAAATTTCATGATGGGTTCGTCATGAGTCAGTCGGACCATATTCTATTGTCTCAAAATTAGAGAATTACAGACATTTTGACGAAATGATCTATTCGGTCAACGACTCAAAAACCACTCAATGATGAGAAAAGTTCTGATGTGAAGTCGAAAGCTTTCGAGCAATCGATCAGGCATATTAGGACAAATGAAAAGTCCTAAAAAGATTTAATACTAGCACAGATGGCGGTGCTAGTATTAAATCCATATGATTTTCAGTTAGTACCAACCTTCAAACGATACGTGTCAAAATTTGACAGGAGTCCGACCATCAATTTGTGGAATATTGCGTTGTGAGTGTAGCTACTTTTTTTATTTGAAAGAAGATGGAAAAAAAGAATTTCATGTACTCACAAAATATTGCTTTTTGAAGGAAAAAATACAGTTTAAGCAAAATCTTCGCAATGACCCTGCATTTTTGCGTCGATATGTTATAATGGATGAAAGTTGGCTCCATCATTTCACTCCGGAGTTCGATCGATAGTCAGCTAAGTGGACTGCACACTATAAACGTTATTGGATCGTTTAAAGGATGAAATTGTTAAAAAACGACCCGTTCGAAGAAAAAAAAGGTGTTGTTTCATCAAGACAATCCGCCGTGTCCCAAATCAATGAAAACAATGGCAAAATTGCATGAATTCGGCTTCGAATTGCTTCTGCATCCACCGTATCCGCCAGATCTGGGCCCCAGCGACTTTTTTCTGTTCTGGGACCTCAAAAAAATGCTCGCTGGAAAGAATTTTAGCGCCAATGAAGAAATAATCGCCGAAACTTAGGCCTATTTTGAAGCGAAAGATAAATCGTACCACAAAGAGGGTATCGAAAAGTTGAAAGATCGCTATAATCGCTGTATCGCCTCGAAGGCAACTATGTTGAAGAATAAAATCGAATTTTGCCCAAAAATGTGTTTTACTATGGTAGACCGGGGACTTTTCAATTGGACTGTTAGAACAGCATAAAAACGGTTTTTCCAGAAGAGGGTTACTTTTGAATAGTCTGTATAGCTGTCACTTTTGAGCTGTCATCTTTTGACATTTGACTACTCAAAACTTAGACATTACTAGAAATGAAGCGATACACGCTCTAGTAATTTTTATGGATGGAATCGGATAGAAAGAGAGTTATGTGGACGACTTTTATTTGAAACAAGATAACACAACAAGCCACACAAGCAATAAACAAACAACAATGCAGCAAGAAAAGTTTTCTGGCCGTGTCATTCCTCGGAGTTTTGATCATAATTGGCCATCAAGATATTGTGATTCCTCACCTTTTGACTTTTTCTTTGGGGCCACGTGAAAGATGAGTTTTAACCCAATGCTCTGCAATCGATTCAAGACTTCAAAGATCTGTGAATTTATCGAGAACATACAGTCTAAATGTGCGAATTGGTCATGGGAAATTTCGTATCAGGATATGGTGCTGCAGCCATGGCGGCAATTAGGCTGATGTCGTTTTTTATCGTTGATGGTATACCTTTCATATCAAAATGAAAACTGTAATTGGAATACCCTTTAGATATACCTATTCGATTTTATCATTTAAGTTATCAACAATTCTGCACGGAGCTTGAACCTATTACTTTACATCCTAATGAAGATTTTCATCTCGATTGAATATTTATTTGCAATCGATAGGAATACCAAAGTCAGATAACGACCGATTAAAATCGAGATCCGGACCTTTTCATTCGGAAGTCATCGTGTTATCGCAGATGGCCAGACATTGTTAAATTCGTCTACTAATAAGTAACCAGTGAGACGAAGTTTTTCGTTTTAGACCATTTTCGGCGCAAAATTCGAAAATTTCAGACAAAAACTCAAATACCTCCATTCATATAATTTAGGAGACACATAATCTCAGAGGAGAAGATCCAGTTTTGGAGTAGAATGAACTCGGGTAAAGAATTTCACTTTGAGTGATTTTATTTTCGTGGAGAAGTGAAGTTTCATGTACCGATGAAAGGAAATATGTTTACAACACCCTGTCCAATTATACCTACAATGTACCATTAGTACTCGACTCAGTCGAACACATGAAAGTACACCGTACATACTAATGAAACAAAAAACAAATTATTACTGTAGTCATCGCCAAACTGCGGTTTTCTAATAATACTAGTCCGAGTGAAAAGAAGTAATCTAGATTATGATCGAAAAATTATTGATTCATATAAGTGTCTTTACTTTGAGTGAAAAGCATTTTTGGTAAGTTCATTCATTCTTTTTTGAATAGATAACCTGCTTTTCTGGTATAATCGGAACACGAATCTTCTTCCAAAGATTTGGTCCCTTTCAAGCATTACAAATAATTTCACATGACGAGTCGATGTTTTCACTAGTAATACCACTAGAGTTCAAAAAATTTCCGGATTTAATTTGATCTCGTGTGGTATTCGGTAAGAAAATTCCACACCAAATGTGTTCATTTCCAACAACATCAATTTTCGTCTTCATCAAATACTCTAAATCAAGAACAAGCAACTTCCAATCAACCTGCCACAGTATATAGTAATTGCGTTTTTAATATAAACATTAATCATAATGGTCCAAAGAATTAAGAAAACATATAAGCTTGTAGTTGAAATGAATCAAAATTATCATATCTACAGGGTGGGCAAATTTCGATGTTTTAGCACTACAACTTTTAAACCAGAGGAGATAGACAAAATCTGATACCCACTTCTCGGTCTCTTTTTCTGAGAAACTAACAAGGGTAGTATTCATTTTTGGCCACCTTCTTTTGTTTTCGAGTTATAAGCGAAAATCGGAAAAATGGCGATATCGAAAAACATTTATATCTCCGCTAATACTGATGATAGAGATCTGAAATTAAAACATTATCACTATCACCAAAAGCTCAGAAAATGAACTTTCAAGTTTAGTAGGAGGAACATTCATTTTTGAAGAAAAAGAAAATGGTTGTCACTAAGGATTTTCACAGTATTTTGAACTTGAAAACTCATATGCCTGATCTAAATTTGATTCAATTATTTTATACTCATTCCCATCCCCAAGATTCCGAATTCACAATTCGAGATTTTATCTTCATAAATTACGTCGATAGTCCAAATATTTTATATGTAAATGTTGGGCATATAGCATGATTTAACTTCACTGGAAACCTGTATTTAGGCACAATTGTTATTTCGTAATGCATCCCTAATTAGAGCAGAAATATAGTCCGCATGCCGTCAAATAAATAGGACATAATGAGTGAATAATCAATGACAAAAATATTCGAGTATTCATGTTGACAATTCTTTGGAAAGGAACCACCTATTTTTATCAACATGCTAAAATTTTTGAAATACTGAAATTTCAAACCATCGCTCAGCTCATTCATAGAAACTTTGTAGCTTGTAGTTCTCTGATATTTCAACTGACTGAAGTACTATTAGTTTGTCCAATCTGGATGCGAAATTCGAGCATTTATTCAGACCTAAGACAAATTATCTACCACTATGTTTCCTCGCTCCTAAAATCAACCGTCTTACTTAAAGTAGGTACGTTATTTTTCGTCTTGTGAGATTGTTATCTACTTCAAAATTGAGACTGTTATAAGGATGTGCAGATACACAGACCAACATACATATTATAAACAAGAAACCAAAGCTGTTCATGATGGTATGAAATGCATTTTTTCATCATAAAAGTGATCACAAGCTTGAAATACAGAAAATATATAATCGAAGAAACTCAAATCTAAGTCTACAAGTAATAAGCTTTATAACAATAGAGCACAATTATACATTATAAATTATTTTTCTCAATTGTTCCCCTGTCCCATCAGATTGCCAATTTTCTCATCTACCTCGAACTAGCTCATGTTTTACAATCTATGAAAATACACCACAGGAATATATAACTGTTTGTCGATTCAAAATGAAATCATAGATCAGTCACCGAGTTCAATTTTACTTTATCGAGGATTCCTAATGAATTGATGAAAATAAGAAACTTATTTTACGGGATAATTTGATATGTGATTACAATGACCTTAGATATTTCTTCCATGAAAATAGCTAAACATTTATTTTTTTTTCAGTTATCACCTTTTCGTGTTCCATTTCTTGTTATGTTGGTTGACATCATCAACGAATGGAGGAGACCCTTTTTTTCTTCCTGCTTCTTTTATCTTAGGCGACAGTTCTTCAGCTGGTAAGTGTTATTATATTCCTAATATTGATGACTTGAACGTTTTTTCAATTTGAGTGAATAAGAATGATTCTGGAAGCTTCATTGAAGATCGCGTATATTTTTGTTCCTAATATCTTGAACGTAAAATGATTGCTTGAAGTAAGATCATTTCATCTCATTGAACGCATATACTTAAATTTGGTAGGCAAAATCACCGACATGTTGTTAGAAATCGACAACTATGAATTGTTGCACATGTTGGAACATAACCAGTACCTGAACGCTAAAATTGAAACTCATCCCCTTTATTGAATTTCTTCCGATAGTTTAGAAATCCCAGGCTGTAAATGGTCCAATATAACTTTGTAATTTATACCCTTTCGAATATTTTTGTGCCAATTTTGTTCCTATATAAGATTCCGAAAACCTTTGTACTCTTATCAGTTCAGAAATGTAGCCTGATGAAGCCACAGTGTGGCGAAACAATTGTTGCTAACAATTAAATAACATAGTGGAAATTACTTCATTTTATTTTATTTAAAATTGAAGAAGCACCAAATCATGAAAGGGTAAAGCTTCAAAACTCTGAAAAAATTGCAGGATTCTTTCTTGATGAGTACGATAAATCCGGCCTTTCAGATCTCATCAAAGTCATACAGGATTCCATGAAAACTAATCAAATGCTTGTATAAACTTGTTGCTCATTTTGGAATTCTGTCAACATTCATTTGCAAGTTTCATATATTCATAGATAACATTTTTATTTATATAATCAAGTTGGCCACTTACAGTATGATACTAATTAAATATCTACAAACGCATGCGATTCCTATCGGTATGAAAGCAAACTTATATTAGGTACTCTCTGTTAGTTTGGTTTGGAGCAATTCAATAGGAATTGTCAAATAAATTTGTGGCTAATAATGTGATTTATCGGACATTCGTGTATGAATCAATATTGGTGCAACACAAATTACATACCTAAAGCTTGTATACAATTCGTAACTTGGAATCTATGATTACGAACTGTTTGATATCAATGCTATGTGTGAGTGATTAACGTTAATGTAAAGTCCGTCACGTGAATATGATTGCTAATATGTATAATTAACGTTTTTAACCTGTTACTATATTTTATGAAACCTATGGAAATTAATGGTTATCTATTTATTATTTTTTTTTATTTATATCAACAAGAACCCCAAAAGGATGAATCCAATGGTGGGGATTTACTTTCGTATTTTTTTCTTCTATTACAGTTGTTTCATATTGCCCATTCATGTTGAATGAGCAATAAGAATCTGTTACGATTATACTCCATAGATCTTTGGGTCAAGGTGCATGCGAGGTTGGATGATCATACTATTCTACTCTAATCTACCGAACACATTTTGAACTAACAATAATAAGGCATTTTTGTGATCACTCATTCTTCTCCTGGGCATATTTTATTTTTCATTTGTGATAATGTTTTCTCACTCCATCCTCTATGATATCAGGAAGTTCTTCAGGACTGACATTCATGATGCTAAATTTTTTCGATGAGTTCCATAATCTAGACGAATACAGGTTAGAATAGAAGGATTCGACTTCTCGAATTATGTCTTTTTGTCCGGTAGTATGAGTTTTTTACTTAGAACCTAACCTTCATTCTGCAATTGTCCCGAATCATCTTTTCTATAAGTTTTGCATTGTATTCTCTTCTATCTTCTTTCATTTCCTTCATCACTTCCAATTGATTTTCCTACATTTGTCTGTTGTTTTGTCAGCTTCATTTCGTCTCTGCTCCACAGTCTTATTGTGTTTTGGCCTAATCGACAACTTTTTGTATGTGTGTTTTCCAGCAAATCTTCTTCATTAATGATGTTATCCCAGGTTCCAGTCTCATCGTACATGCGAGGTGAAAATATACACATACTCATCAAGAGAGTATCAGATGAGGTTTATTCATAGAATCACCAACTTGTCATTTACACGAGATACACCAACCAGCACTCTACAGATATAGGAAATTATGTTCCCATATCCCTGTAATCGCATTTATATAAGCTCTTCATGAAAATAATAACAAACCGCTTGACACCAAAAACTAGATTTTTACCAACCTACAGAAAGGGCCACAGCACAATAGACCATATCTAGACATTTCGAACTCGCAAAGAAAAATGTGCAGAATATAATATACCACTACGCCTGGCCATCGTTGATTTTGAAAGCCAGATTCGATTCGAGGTACATCAGGATAATCGAAAATATCTATGAGATTGCAACCTTACAGATTAGATAAGATGAAACTGAGGACCTATTCAAACAATTGAAGTGGGACACCAAATCTGAAAATATTTTAGGGGGAAAAATCTCAAACCTCAATATGCAAATTTTGAGCTCAAAATTATGTTTAGTTTTCCATAAACGTCTAAAAGGCCATCCCGGTGAATAACCCTGTATATTATGTCTTACGTGCGAAATGCAATTCCAAGAGTTATTTAGTGCACCGGATTGAGAAAGATCGGTTAACCTAGTTTTAGATGGTTGATTCAGAAATAATTCCAGGCTTATATTTGTCTAATAAAATACTAATTTTGTTCTAAAATATATATTCTTCCCTTCATTTTTCGCTAGCATCAACTCACCTGTATCACAAAAACTAGAGCTGATCGAAAAAATCTGTTCGTTAGATTATCGGCACTAAATTTTTATGGCCTGTGTTATAGATATTCGCCATATCTCTACATATCATTCGTTTTACACTCATTCCACACCAATTTCAATTTTCACACCTCTCATAATTGTATCAGAAAAACGTTGTTTCGCAGATTATCCATTAAAAAGTGCTCTCACACATTTTCCACCGGGAAAATTCAATTTTCGCCAGCATTTCGGTATTTCGCCTTTCAATTAACCCAATTTGAGTATATGCTGATTGTGTTACTCGGGTGTGTCCGGAAAATACAGATGCAGTGGATATAACTCGCTCATCAAGTAGTTCTGCGGACTGGATGAGATGAGTGGTGGTTTCAATTCGGCACATCGATCTCGCATCCATCAATCTCTGAATTTATATCTGGGCGTAGTGAAATGAGGTATAATCGTATTATGACATCCTATTCCTGCTGAAAATCCAACGAAATGAGAACGACGCGACGTAGTTTATTCGTGTGAGGTGTCAATTTCCATTAAAAAACATTCTGAATCAATAGAAGACAAACATTTCTTCTGATTTCGATACTGCTCAGAACTCGGTGAAGTTAAAACATAAAAAAAATTCAAGAAAACAACTCTCGGTAAAAAATGTTTTTACCATATTGTGCTTCGATTTTCTATGGTTCTGGAGATTAGATTCATAAGGAAATTTGAAAAAAGTTTTATTATACATCCACTCACATACAAAATTTCAATTCGGTCGAATCTATACAAATATTGAGAATTTTATGAACGCCAACTTCGATGGCGATACGTTTTCTTGTTGGTTCATTTAGATTTCTGTTCACTAATTTGGAATACTGAGTACTTTGATGAATGATGAATAACCAAAGACGTGAATTTTACTTCTCTAATTTGGAATTTTGATTGAGGAAAAACTTGACTCTGATATAAAATCCAATGATTCTATGTTATCAAATCATGTTTGGCATCTGTTGTCTGGAAATTTCATTTTTTTTCCATTGGATACAAAGCCTTCCAGAAGTACCTATAAGGTCTGAATAAAGTTCCAATATCATCTCTCAATAACTGGCCAATAATACTACAAAACACTTTATTCCTTTCGGAAAAGTCCCCGGTCTACCATAGTGAACCACATTTTTTTTTGCAAAATTCGATTCTATTATTCAACATAGTTGCCTTCGTGGACGATACAGCGATTATAGCGATCTTCAAACTTTTCGATGCCAATTTTGTAGTACGATTTGTCTTTCGATTCAAAATAGGCCTCAGTTGCGGCGATTACTTCTTCATTGGCGCTGAATTTCTTTTCAGCGAGCATTCTTTTGAGGTCTGAGAACAGAAAAAAGTCGCTGGGGGTCGGATTTAGCGATTACGGTGGATGCAGAAGCAATTCGAAGCCCAATTCATGCAATTTTGCCATTGTTTTCATTGATTTGTGACACGGCGCATTATCTTGATGAAACAGCACCTTTTTTCCTTCAAATGGGGCCGTTTTTTAACAATTTCATCCTTTAAACGATCCAAATGCTAAATAATAATTGCTGTTAATGATCAATGCATATTTACCCTTTACGCATCCCAGAATACTGATGCCATAGCCTTGCCAGCTGACTGTTGTGTTTTTCCTCGCTTTGGATTCAGTTAATCATGTGCAGTCCACTTAGCGGACTGTCGATTGGACTCCGAAGTGAAATGATACAGCCATGATTCATCCATTATCACATATCGACTCAAAAATTCAGATTTATTGCACATAAACAGCTTCAAATACTGCTTAAAATCATTAACACGCTGTTGCTGTTGATCGATTGTGAGCTCGCGAGGCACCCATCTTGCACACAGCTTCTCGTGTACAAATATTCGCAAATGATATGATGTACACGTTCAGATGATATCTCCACAATGTCTGCTATCTCGATCAACTTCACTTTACGGTCATTCAAAATTATTTTTTGAACTTCTTTGATTTTTTCGTTGGTGACAGCCTCTTTTGGGCGTCTTCGGTGCTCATTTCACCACGTTTAATCTTAGCATACCTGTCAATGATGGTTGATTTTCCTGATGCAGACCCTGGAAATTCTTGATGAAGCCATGATTTTACTTCAACTGTATTTTTTCTCTTCAAAGGGCTATTTTATCAGCAAACGAAATTCTTTTTTTTTTCCTTTTTTTTTTCAAATAACAAAAGTAGCTACCCTCACAACGCAATATATCATGAACTAATGGTCGGACTGCTGTCAAATTGTGACATGTAGGTATCGTTTGAAGGTTGGTACCAACTAAAAATCATATGGATTCAATACCTCCATTTATGCATCAGACTGGGAACTGTTCAATTGTTAATATACTCTGTCCAATTATTTAACTTCTTCTTGATATTATAAAGAAATTCATGTTGAGAACAATATAACAGGCTCTGCATGCACTTATCATTGTATAGCTTTCATTTATCTTTCTTCATCCATTACATTCTACATAGCTAGACAGAAAATATTGTTCCCATTATTCACTTGCAGTATCCCAGTATCCTGCAGCTCACATGAGTAGAGCGATACTAGTAAAATAATTATAAAACCTAATGTATGTTCGTAATATATCCCCAGATTGTTCGAACAAGTTGTGTAATAAATTTCGTTGAATCTAATACTACAAAACACTTTATTCCTTTCGGAATATTTCTCGAGGAAGCAAAATATATTGTCCGAGCATGGTTGAGATTTTATGCATTTTTCGCTTAGTGTTTCCACTATAGATGCATCCAATACTGCACGTCGTAATGTTTTATGTGTTTCCTCATTGTTTACTGTAAGTAAGATTGAATTTACGAAAGAAAAGTTTTTTTGATATATTCGATTTTATTTGGTCGTTACTGACTAACATTTATTGATCATCCAACTTTTTGTGACTGCTAGAAGGAAACTCTTACTGCGTTCGTCTGAATTTACTCCTGAATGAATGAATATTTCAAGAACAATTTTTATTATCACAAGAAGCAGGGAAATTTATAAAATCTTCAAATGACGGTATCTAATTGTTGTTGATATTCATAAAGCGTATGCTAAATTTCATGAAAACATCAATGAAAAGTTTATGAAATAATGATGAAAAATCTATTTTCTACACTTCACTACACTTCAGAGAATTTTCTTCATGAAATAAATTAAGGACCATATGTATCATAAAATGATAGAGAACAAAAGAAAAAGCACCGGGCGCATCAAAAATTTTAGAGGTTCTGGTCCCGAAATATCAGTGCTTCTAATAGCAGTAACATTATCTTCATTCCTTCCATGCGATCAACATTGATGCTAAATGGTGGAGGATCTAGGTATTCACTACTAATGAAATAGGTGAAAATTAAACAATCGACACAAAATGAATTCGATATCGGAATAAAGAAAACATAGTTATATAATGAGGCATCCCATCAAAAAAGTGAGGTCTGTTATCCGTTCTACAGATATTGAGTTTCTTGACTCAATTTTTTTTATTTACATAGAGCGTGTCAACTGGGCGCATTCTGATAGCTCCACATAGCGTACCACTGGCAATGTCTGCAGAAATTGTTTTACATAATTCAAAAAATTCTACAATTTCTTCAGAAATTGCCATTGGTACGCTATGCAGAGTGTCAGTATCAGCTTGATTATGTAATTAATAGGACGTTAGTTATCAAACGAGATTTAGGTTTTTACAAAAATTAAGAGATGGTTTCACATAACAACTAAACAAAGTAACGAGTTATTTGACAATTCTGACATCAGCCTACTAATCAAACAAAAAAATAAAAACCAAGTTCAAATTTGCGTAGCTAGATTCGATATTTTTGTACAGAGCTTTGACTATCGCGTCTCTGAAACAACGGGAAAGAAAAAACATCTAAAGTTATCTCCGGAAACAAATGAGTTATACAGAAAAAAGGAAATCTCGATTTTAAGTTTTTTCTAGATATCTCGAGAATCAATGGAGCTATTTTGGATCTGTTAACACTAACACACTAATCCCTGAATAACGCAACTTTTTTTGATTTAAGCCAGCCTGTATCTTCAACGGTTTTCGATATCCCTGTAGTGCACCTCTAAATAGTTCTTACCCTGTATAATATACATATAATTATATATTCATGATCTATGTGTATATATGTTATTGATATGTTTACTAATATTCAGGACATCTGTATTTTTTGTGTCATATTTTATTGACTCACCCTGTGAAGTTTTGAGGGAAATAAACGAGTATGAGTATGAATATACAGGGTGTCCCGTAAAGACCACGTCAAACGGAGGGAGAATGTAGATCAAAGGATAACCCACCTGCTATGACAAAATTTCCATTATAAAAGTCTTACCGTTTCCGAGATATATTTTTTTTTTGAAAATAATGAATTTTTGCCCCTTTCAATAGTTTTGCCCTTACGGTTGGTACAATTTTACATCTTTCTGTTTAATTTTTTCAGTAAAATATTGCTGAAGAATGATTTTAACGTTTTCATTAAAAACATCTTCCGAAAATTTTAAAGGGGGGCTATGAGAAATATTTTTATTGGAAATTTTGGTAATGGATTATTTTGTTCATTAAGTTTAGCCCATCGTAGTGGGAAAAAAATGTAACGAGCTACTGCTGCACATTACACCAATAAATTGTCTATTTTATAGTGATTTCAGAGAGGTATCACACAAGTCATTTGTTATTAAAAAAAAAAAGATATGGCTATTTTCATCAAAATGGGTACGTTTCTGACAAATTCAGGTTTGTCAATTTTGTTAAGAAATCTTCGATGTTGCATTACTTAGTGAACAATGGCAATTGTTAACGTGCGAAAATATTACTCGCATAATTATTCACCTCAACGAAATTCAATTTTGTCGGCAAATTTTGGAAAACATCATGCAGATCTAGATTTTTTTAATAAGATCATTTGGAGCGACGAGTCTTCCTGTACCAAGGATGGGTACATGAAGACCTAAATCCTCTGGACTTTTAATATTGGGGCTGCCTAAAAGACAAAGTATACGCAACACCCATACATGATGAAGCCGAATTGCGGATGCGTTCTCTCAATTTGGCTTCATCAATGGGTGTTGCGTATACTTTGCCTTTTAGGCAGCCCCAATAATAAAAGTCTATAGGATTTAGGTCAGGTGAACGAGGAGGCCACAAAATTTCACCTCCTCTTCCAATCCACCGGTGGGGATAAGTTCTATTCAAATGTGCGGTAACTTCGAGTACGTAATGTGCTGCGCATCCATCATGTTGAAAACACAGACTACGTCGCAGCGCCAGTGGCACATCTTCCAATAAAATGGGCAGCTGGTTGGTTAAAAATTCCAAATAATTGTTTGCGTTCAGTTATGGCGGCAGTTCGATCGGGCCCAAAATTGCACCATTAAATATTCCAGTCCATAAATTGATCTTGAATCGATATTGTGATTTACCTTCTCTCACCTCGTGTGGATTTATGATATTCCAGCTATGCAAATTGTGGAGGTTCATGTACCCATCCTTGGTACAGGAAGACTCGTCGCTCCAAATGATCTTATTAAAAAAATCTGGATCTGCATGATGTTTTCCAAAATTTGCCGGCAAAATTGAATTTCGTTGAGGTGAATAATTATGCGAGTAATATTTTCGCACGTAAACAATTGCCATTGTTCACTAAGTAATGCAACATCTTAGATTTCTTGACAGAATTTACAAACTTGATTATGTCATAAACGTACCCATTTGGATAAAAACAGCCATATCTTTTTTCTTTGAATAACAAATGACTTGCGTGATACCTCTTTGAAATCACTATAAAATAGACAATTTATTGGTGTTATGTGCAGCAGTAGCTCGGTACATTTCTTTTCCACTTCGATGGGCTAAACTTCATGAACAAAATAATCCATTACCAAAATTTCCAATAAAAATATTTCTCATAGCCCCCCTTTAAAATTTTCGGAGGATGTTTTTAATGAAAACGTTAAAATCATTCTTCAGCAATATTTTACTGAAAAAATTAACCAGAAAGATTTAAAATTGTACCAACCGTAAGGGCAAAACTCTTGAAAGGGGCAAAAATTCAGTTTTTTCAACAAAAAAAAATATCTCGAAAACGGTAAGACTTTTATAATGGAAATTTTGTCATAGCAGGTGGGTTATCCTTTGATCTACATTCTCCCTCCGTTTGACGTGGTCTTTACGGGACACCCTGTATATGTACCCTCGTAACAGCCGATTTCTCAGGCCTTTTGATTGTGTCTATCTTGCCAAAAATACTACTTGGAACGTAAAGGACTACCGATCCCAGACAATAAATAAACTATTGTCTTTGATCGGTGAAATACCTTGCCGTTCTCGATACAATATATACAATTCAGATGGAATATTCTCTATGTTTCGGTTCTCTGTAGCTTTGATATATAACAAAACAGTTGAGAGGACATATTCGAGCCATCTTATCTTATAACAGAATTGCAGAAAAGATAAGCGGTGGCGACCATAAAACTTTTTTTGCAGATTACCCAAATGCAGCCGCTTCAGGTATAATTTCGCCATTTCCGGAAAGTCCCACCTTTAATTACGACCATTAGGTAAACTTCGCTATTGTCCTCCTAAGTGCACAGTTCTCATTTACATACTGGAAGAATTTGGAACATTTAAATTCAATCTGGCTGGGATGGCTTCTTTTTTTTTTGCTAAACCATAAATTTCCCTTGGTCCAGCATTATTTATGTTCTTTGACAACTCATGTTGTACTTTTTTGTTTGGAACTTAACAAATCGTTATTTTCACATTCGGATCTGGCATAGTTTTTTTTCGAGTGGATGATTGAACAATATTCAGTAGGACTCTAATCATTTCAGGATATGTGGTCAGTTTACATTTGGAAATGCATGCAATCCGAAAATTGAATAGAAAAAATCCACCAATTTAAGGACAAAACTTTTGTCTGAAAATATAATGTTATTCTTCAGCAAGGGTTCAGTCGAATGTTGTTGAAAAATAAAATTTAACTCTTCTGTGGGTACTCAATTATGACAGAAATGAATTCTTATTTCTATGGAAATCAATTGGATACTGCAAATGGTGTAAGACGACATTGTTAAGTTCGAAGGGATTAATAAATTACTCAATAGAAATTCTCAATATTTCATTACGGAGTATCCTAAACCAAAATATTTCGAATGGTAGATACACTCATTCATGATTTTTTCTCGGAAATCCATTCCGATGTGGTTTCAATAGACAGAATACATCAAATTCTTACTTACAGCTCACAATTATGATGAATTTCAGTTTATTTCTTGATATATTCTTAAATTATTCCATATCTGTAGAAAGAAGGGAAGTGAAATAATGTAATCCACTTACATAATTAATTTATGAAGAATGTCTCTGGAGTGTTCCAAGATCAAACAAGATAGGTATCACTATCAATTGATAACGGAAAAACGGCGATCAACAAATTGGCGAATGCGCTGGGTATAGATGTTTATCTACTACTATTGAAATATATATTCATTATTCAACTGCTTTTGAGCAATTAATAGTATCTATTTACAAACATCGTGAGTTATAATAACTCACTACTATAACTCACTATAATGAATCGGAAAATATGGATCTGTGCTTCTATACTTCTCTGCTTCTATTCGATTGGCCGAAAGGGAACATTCCATTATTGTTATTGAGGGGAGGAATGTCCGAGGGAATGTCACTTTAATAATTTTGACGTTTTCAAATTAAGTTGATATCTAATTATTGTGAATGTTTTGCTGAAAACGATTAATTCAGATAGTGAAGATGAAATATTATACAGGTATACATTTCCAAAAGACAAACAGCTAATGTTACCATACATAATTACTTGCCAGAAAAAAATTTAAAGGAGTTTGTAGCAGTAAGGTCATTAAGTCGTCGTTTACAGGGAATGTTTTTTGGTATATTTTAATGCATTTTTATAGGCAACTATTAAGGGTTCTCAATATAGTTCTCTGTCTGTACTCTGTACTGGTTTCGAGCTAGCCGAAGCTAGTTCGATTGTGATTGGTGACACTAAGTTTCCATCTTTCTTATAGTCGGGATCGAGCACATATGTTTATTTCCCGTTCCTTCTGTCTATATTCTAAGTCTGTATTTTTTTCTTAGTATTTATTGATATAGTCGTAGATAAAGTATAGTATTCAACTTGCGGTAATGGTCATAACTCACTTGATGAAGTTGATAACTCGCCTGCGGCTCGTGCTGCAAACTTCATCTGCGTGAGTTATGACCTACATTACCGCTCGTTGAATAATATACTATAATCGGTCCTCTAAATACTAGGTAAATTTTCTTATTTCCTCTTCTATACTATATTAGGGAATTCTGTTCTTTCTCTTATATTTTATACTGTCAAAGAGCAAAGTTGTACTGCATTATTCTCTATCACATAATACACGGTGTTTCCTAATTGTGGGGCAAAACTTCAAGAGGAGAGAGTAGTCAACAGAATAAGAATATTTCATAAACATTTCAACGAAAATGCTTTTGTTTCGAATTACAGTCATATTAAATTAGACAGGCGCATTTTTTCTCGGAAAATGTTATGCTGATGATATTTTCTTCCCAAAAAAAGTTATAAGGGTAGATATTTCTAAAAAATGAGTGCGAGAAACATTTTTTACGTCAAATTTATCGGATATCCAGAAAAACCACAACATTTTTCTCGGATGTCAGTATACAGGGTTAGAATTATTTAGAGGGACACTACAGGGATATCGAAAACCGTTAGATATACAGGGTGGCTTGAATAACAAAAAATTTGCGTTATTTAGGTATGAGTGTTAACAGATCTCCAATGGTTCCGGAGATATCTCGAAAACCCTGAAAATCGAGATTTTTTCTCTGCATAACTCATTCTTTCGAAGATAACTTCAAGAAATTCGGTTTGTAGTCATTATCCAATATAGAGATTCCAATGGTGTCGACAGATATTTTTCTGCTTTCCATTGTTTCAGAGACGCGATAGTCGATTGGTTTTTCTAATGGACGCCATATTGGTTCTCCTTATGGGGTGATAAAGAAAAAAGTTATTAATTCAACAAGGTATCACAATATACAAAAATATGGAGTCTAACTACGCAAATTTGAACTTCCTTTTCATTTTTTGTGTAAGTAGTAGGCTGGTACTAGAATTGTCGAATAACTTGTTACTATTTTCAGTTGTTATGAGGAATCATCACTTGAGTTTTGTAAAAACCTGAATCCTGTTTGATAAGTAACGTACTATCAATTACATAATCATGCTGATACCAACACTCTACATAGCGTACAACTGGCAATCTCTCTATATCTCTGAGAAAATATAAGTCTAAAATGAAGACTTCGGATGTAATTCGAAAAAAAATAATTTCCCGACATACGTGTCACCACAATCAGGAAACACCGTGTATTTAACGCGAAATGGCTCTTTATTGTATTCCTCTGCTCCAGATTTTTGAATTCAAAGTTGCAATTACTATTTATGAACGGATTTTTTCCAGCAAACTTAGGGTGTTTTTTTAAGAGGTTGCCGATTTTTTTTTGAATAAAACACATATAAAATCATGAAATGACCAACATTTTTTTATTTGGTGATAATTTTTTGGCATTTAACATTTAAACACAATTTGTGGCATATGGCCACCACGACTATTTTTCACAAATGTCATTCTGTAGGTCCAATTTTCGACCACTTTTTCAAGCATTTGAGGGCGTATGTCAGCAATGATAGGTTGAATATTGGTTTCCAAAGCGTCAATCGATTGAGGTTTATGCACATAAACCAATGACTTCACGTATACCCACAAAAATTAATCTAGTGGCGTCAAATCGCACGAACGCGGAGGCCAATTCACCGGACCATTTCTCGAAATAATGTTGTCGTTGAAAGTTTCTTTCAATAAGTCGATTGTTTCACGTGTTGTATGGCAAGTGGCACCATCTTGTTGAAACCACAATTCATCCATATCTTCAAGATTTGGCAACAAAAACTCATTGATCATGGTCTGTATCGATTTCCATTCACGACAACGCGTCGTCCTTCCTCATTTTTAAAGAAATATGGACCGATGATCCCACCAGCCCATAGACCGCACCAAACAGTACATTTATCAGGATGCATTGGTAATTCTTGAACGGCGTGTGGATTATCTTTGCTCCAAATGCGACAATTTTGCTTGTTGACGTATCCATTTAACCAAAAATACGCCTCCCCACTGAAGAGAATTTTACGGTAAAAAAATGGATCTTCGTTCAATTGATTTAACGACCAATCACTGAATTCACGGCGCAAACGATGGTCGTGTGGCTTTAATTCTTCCACCAATTGAATTTTGTATGGCACCAAACCCAAATCTTTACGTAAAATTTTCCATAAAGTCGATGGACAAAGTCCAATTTGCTGAGCACGACGACGAATCGATAAATTGTCATTTTCTTTGACACTGGCCTCAACGACAGCAATATTTTCTTCTGTACGAACTCTTCTCCTTCTTGTCGGTGGCTTGGCATCCAAAAGAGTGAATGTAGACCGAAATATGGTAATTACGTTCTCCATGAAGGTCTCTGACGGACGATTATGTGCACCATAAAATTCACGAAGTGCTCTATAAACATTTTTAATTGAACACTGATTTTGAAAATAAATTTCCACGATTTGAAAACGTTGTTCTGGAGTTGACCTATTCATAATGATTTGCCAAACAATACTGAGTAGAAATGCCACTTTGAGCTGTCAAAACAACTGTCATAAAATAAAACGACATCTATCGGAAAAACAAACCTCCTAAAAAAATTATTATTGTATTTGCATTGAAATTGGTACCTATTGAATTTCGCTATCAGAAGATGTCAATTGCTAATATCCGCTCACCTGTTTGTACTCAGCTACCTGGTAATAGAGACTATAAAAAAGTAACATACCTCGCTGTTGCATATAATAATAATAATAACGTCTTTATTTCACTAGAAATATCAAGGGGAAGTTCACCCAAAGGTGCTCTACCACTTAATCCTTGTAGAATACAAAATGTATATTATAAGTTTTTCATTGGTGTTCAGTTTGTTTCAGTTTGCAAGTAAGTAAAATTAACATAATCAGTAATTTTTATAATTTTTTTTGATATATATATATTCTTTTGAGAAAGAGCAAATACAAAATATTAATTTCAAACAATCAAGCATATGTGTCGATGAATCTCAGTATTAGCAGAGGAAATGCTAATATTCGTGATTATAATCACGAATATTTCCGAATCTGAAGAAATAAAAAAAATATTGTGCAATGTAGGAGTTTTCTATTATTTTCTTGGATTGAAGGAAGGAACTTCAATAATGGTGGTAGATGCGTTTAGTTTTTTGGGGTTGAATGAAAAAAATCTAGTTATAAGTAGTTATCTGTAAATGAATATAGCTGCTAAATGACTAAATGACAATTTCGAACATTTTGTGAGAATTTATGAAATTTTAAATGCTTCTATTAGAAATAATTTCTGCGAGGAAAATTTTAAGGAAAATTATTCTCGTAACGATGATGGTATTTTCTCGTGAATGTCAGTACGAAATTCAATATACATTCGATTATCACAGAAGGTGAATCAAAAGAATAAGATTGTGAATATTTGATGAATTTTCCTATCTTTATGTTACTTCATATTAATATTTTTTATGGTTGTACAAAATATCGGTTTTATATATCATGATCGCAAAATTTGGCAGTAAGCGGTCTTGGTCATCATTTTTTTCTTGATTGTGTAAGGGTCATTTTAAGGCCTTGATATAAATATAAGTATTTCGTCACATCGATAAATAATATTTAATTTCCTCATTTCTAATAGCGATGAAGTATTATTTTCAATAAATTTTGAGGCAAAATTCTCTACTTCTAATTGCTTCAATTTATGAACGCAAATTTTTGGTCCATAATTTCCCATAAATTTCGAATCTTTTCAGAACAGTTAAAATGAGATATCAACGTAGAAATCGTCTGTACTTCTCATCCTAATCAACGTTTAATTTCTACCAGTCGCTATATAACTGCCTTCATTATGCACCCAAAACATCGACTAAAAAGAGCAATCCTGTTGACTTCAGCATGAACAAACAATAGGTCGGAGAGGAGAATTAGTCAGACCTGAGCGATCGCTCATTAAAATGATCCCAATTATATACTTGTTACGCTCTCGCACATAAACCACCAGAACAAGATTTTCGTTTTCCTGTCACATTGACAAACACGTTCGAGCGAACGGCACATGCTGTGCAAATTAAATTACAAATTGTAGAATCCCAGCGATCTATTGTGCGGAGTTATAGGCAGATTTATACAGTGTGTACAATAAAAATCAAAGTGCTTGTAGATGAGTCTACTAGGTTTTAAGGATTTATCGATAATGACGAAAGATTCGAAGCATTCTGTATTTATTGGAGATAAAGTAAACATACAAAGTGAGATTTGAGTGTAGATCGCCTTAATGATCTTGGAAACATATCGCGCGATTTTATGAATTTTGATGTGCAAAGATGTGGCCGATATTCAGATTTATTCGCATTATTATTATATAACTTCGGCGAAGTTATTATGGCATTATTATGATATTTATGTGAAGGGAATATTACATAGAAAATATTCAGTATTTCTTGAGGATTTCAACAGGGAAAAATACACAGAGTGATCCATTTGAAATAACAAAGTTCAATATTAGAGCTCATTGAAAACTAATCGAAAGCTGATTGAAAACAAATCAAAGAGCGATTCAGAAGCTCGTTGAAAACTAATCAGAATGTCATTGAAAGTAAATCAAAAGCTCATTATAAACGAATCGGAATGTCATTAAATACTAATCAGAAGCTCTTTGAAAACGTATCAATATGTATCAAAAACAAATCATAAACATCAAAAACTAATCAAACTGGCATTAAAAACGAATTGAGAGCTCATTATAAACCAATCGATAGCTCAATGAAATCAAATCAAGAGCTCGTTAAAAACTGATCATAATGTCATCAAAAACAAATCAAGATGTCATTAAAAACAAATCAGAAGCTCATTGAGAACGATTCGAAAAGTCTTTAGAAACAAATCAAAAGCTTATTGAAACGACTCAGAATGTCATGAAAAACAAATCAGAAACTCATTGTAAACTGATCAAAATATCATGAAAAACAAATTGAAAACTAATCAAAATGTCATTATGTGAGACCAAATCAAAAGTTCATCAAAAACGAATCAGAATATAATTAAGAACAGCTCATTAGAAACGAATCATATGCTCATTGAAAATGAATCAAAATGTCATCACAAAAAAATCAGAAGCTCATTAAAAACTGTTCAAAATGTCATTAAAAGCACATCGAAAGCTCATTAAAAACTAATCAAAATGTCATCAAAAACAAATCAGAAGCTCATTAAAAACTAATCAAAATGTCATCAAAAACAAATTAAAAGCTCATTGGAATCCAATCAAAAGTTCATTTAAAACGAATCGAGAGCTCATGGATAATAATTTATATAACACTGTGGTGACTGTGTCTGCTCACAGATGGCGTTATGGGTTTTCGCGCCACACATACTTTGGCCCCGGTAGATTTATATGGGTAATCGCATAGCAACAGAGTCACCTCTCCTCGATGGTGTGAGAGAGTATGTCCACCAGCGATCTCGGGACAAAACACCAAACCCCTGGGAGAGGGCGCATCTCGTATCTCAACCACCATAATATCTACCATGGATTTAACCATAGTAAATTTAAATTTACTATATGTACGTATCACCAGGTTAAATACAATAATGAAAAATGACGAAATTCATGTACATAGAACACAGATAAAAATCATATGCAAACCGGCATCGTACAGATAGGAGTTCTAGTGAGCGATCCTTTCTCATTTCTTACATGGCTTGAAATCGAAATTGTATATCTACACGCGAAATTTAAACCTGATCGGATCTGAAATATTTTTTTTATATTGCTTCTGAATTTCTTTTGATGATGCGATCAACACAAAATTGAGCACCATGTTCCAAACAGTCATTTTCATCAGGTCACAAATTCTCAACGTGGTCAGTTGCCACTGAAATAGTTTGTTTTCTTCAGATATATTTTTTGAATTTTCTCTGATTCTGTTGATACTAGCAACATAAAAAAAATTATATAAACTTCAAATTGTTTTTTACATATGACTGCAAAATTTCGTCTCGATCGAAATCTTAGTTTTCAAAATATTCGAAAATTTCGAACGGACATATTCTCGAAACTCCTAGTCGGATTTTGTCCATTAATCAACTGAGACATTTGAAATTTGAACATTCCCTAGAAATTTAGAGAACCGTCAGTGAATCCAATTGTATCATTTCAAAATATATCCATATCAAAATTTTGAAATTACAAACTATGCAGTGACTAAATCTTATAACGCTCTATGCAGACAATCAACACTCAAAAATAGAATGAAATAAATGGGTATTGCGTCTTACCTTTCATTTTATTAACGTTAATCTTTTTTTCTACACGCCAAGAAATTTTGTTGTCTTGCAAAATCAGGTTCAAAAAGGGCCACTTTTGACACTTCTGATGTATTTACTGAAGAATCCTAATTCATTCAACTACATAGTATGTAAAGAGTATTTCCTCAAGAATAGAATATGTTTGAACAGGGGTCGTTGTGGCTCGGTAATCCTTCCGGGAACTGCGAATATGATTACTCATAAAGGACGAGATTGAAGAACTTATAGGTTATCTCTTTTTACAAAATAGATCAGTATCAGTTGACGTCACAGAACACCTTCTAGCTACTACTTTGATGCTTCTCATGACTGGAATAGACTTCTGATTGTAAAACAACAACTTCAAAGCATTGAGCGCTGAACAATAGAGCTATGTGTATGCTTTATTGTAATACATGCATTCCCAGCAGCTGATCGGATCATAAAGTGTTGATATTAGGGAATTACTCGGATACAAAGTGTATTCTATCCTGCTCAATGATGATTGTTATTTGAGTATTATAGTATCAACATTCAGTTAACTTTATATAGTGAAAAGATAAATCTGTTTGATTGAATTGCTGTATCGAACACATTAGAAGACATACAAAGTGTTCCTCGATTGGAGGAACAAATGAAAATTTCTCGGATCATTTTTAGTCCTATAAACATGGGGCCACAACCGCTTTGTTTTAGAGATACAGGGTGTTAAAGTTTGATTTATTATCAAATTTTTTTCTCCCCCTCACAGGATATTCAACTTAAATTTGGCATAGATATTGAAATTTATTGTATCCATCATGTGATATACTAATTTTGAGTGCAAATCCACAGAGTGATATTTTTTTGGAAAGTGCCATCATTTGTATAGTACTTACAACACTTCTGGATTTCTTGTAGTTTTGTCATATATGCTACCGATTTCGAGAAAAAAAAAACAAACAGTTCTCTAGAAATCCTCAGGATTATCCACTTGATAAACTGATGAATTCATTATCAATATTGATATTTATTTACCCTATTTGTAGCGAAGACCTATAAATTCGATAAACTAGTATAATCACAAATATTATTATATTATAAACTTTTCAAACTAATAAGTTCCATTTTTTTTCATTGCAATATGTGCTAGGTAATTATTTGCATTTTAAATGGAATTATGTTCAGTGTTATCAATAATCTTGTTGTTAAACGTTATTCGCAAGTGTAAATCATGAACAGAGTGCGAAGAAATGTAAATTATCGCCTTCAATTTACCGAGTTTAAACGGGGATGAATAGCTTAACCAAGGGATGCTAGAAATTATTATACAGCGATACTGGTGCAAGGCTGCAAAGAAGTTTAGATAATGTGGTGAGATGTTAACAAGTACGATTTCAAGAAGGCAGAACACGAAGAGTCATGGCCTAGGACGAGTTTATGTAGTAACACCTCTTCAAAACCGCCGGCTAAGATTGCTAGCTGAGCGATATCGTTTCTCTACAACCAGTAGAGTACAGAATTTGGAAGGAGAATTGGAATACCAACATTTTATCGTCGAATGAAAAGTTTCAGTCTGTTGTCATTCCGTCCTAGTGTGTCTTACGTTCAACCAGAGAGCATCGAACAATCGACTAGAGTGGAGTAGAGAAAGAATAGCATTCGACTAGCAGTGCACATGGTAGTTCTTGATTTTGTTCAGCCATGCATGATGATCTAGCTCAGGTTAGAAGATGACTTGGTTAACGCCGTGAACCCCATTTCATGTTGACAGACATCTTCATCGTACTGTGGGGATTATGGTGTGTGGTGCAATTGTTTACGACTCTAATGTACTTAGGTATACAACTTTGTTGCCGCCGTTTTTTTTTCCGAAATTCAAGGCTTTACTTAATGTCAAAAACTGGTTATACATTTATGATTCAAAGTATTGTCCCTCGCTGGCCACTACTTTCTGCCATCTTTCGGGCAGCGTACGGATCCAGCGTTGAAAAAACTGGTCATTTTTGAAGCGATCCACGAATCGATTCAATTTTTCACTTCTTCATAAGACTGGAGGTGCTGATGAACCAGGCCGTGTGCCATTGATTGAAACAAGTAATAGTCCAAGGTATCAACGTTCCCATTTCAACTTTTCCAAGTATGTCTTGATCACTTTCGGAACATGGGGTCGAGCATTGTCATGCTGTAAAATCACTTCTTCATGTCTCTCGTTGTATTGCGGTCGTTTGACTTTCAGTGCTCTGCTCAAACGCATTAATTGCGTTCGATGGCAATCGCCTCTATTTTTTCAGTCTGTTTTAACAACTCATAATACACTACGCCGAGCGGGTCCCACCAAATACTGAGCATGACATTGAAACAGTGAATATTCGCTTTGGCCGTCGACGTGGAAGCATGGCAGGGATATCCCCATGATTTTCTGCGATTGGCATTATCGTAATGAACCTATTCTTCGTCTTTAGTAACAATGCGATGCCACAATCTCTTCCGTCTTTACCTTGCAAGCAGCTGTTCACAAGTAAACAAACGTTGTTCAACATCAATCGCCTTCAACTCGTACGGCAACCAATTTCCTTGTTTCCGAATCATTCCCATAATGTTCAGGCGATTTGAAATGGTTTGTTGAGTCACTCCCAATGATTCTGTCAATCCTGTTGCGTTTGACACGAGTCTTGATCAAGTAGTGCCTCCAATTCTGCATCTTCTAAAACCTTCTCTTTTCCACCGCCATGTTGGTCTTCAACGTCAAAATCACCGTTCTGGAAGCATTGAAACCACTCTCAGCACGTTTTCTCACTGATAGTGGTTGCACCATAGGTAATTGAGACCATTCGATGGGCCAAAACCACAGTTTTTTTTTATATCAAAGCAGAAAATTAAAACCTTCGACAAATTACGAGAATTTGTCTCGTAGCTGATATTTCGATGGTGTTATGTTAACGAATATCTAAGCTTACTGAATGACATCTGTGATCTATTTATTTCAACTACTACAACTTACCGCTACAGCCATTTATTGCAAAACGGCGGAAGCAAAGTTGTACACCAGTACATCAGAGGTAGCATGACTGCGCAGAGTCACATACAGAAAATAGTGGAACCATAATCAATTCCATATCTCAGAACTCTCCAATTTCAGCATGTTGGAATCAATTTTCTGTTTATGCCCACTATGATATCTGGATTCATTTCGTATTGAACACATGATCGGTAGAAGATTCAACAATTCACCAAATCCATCTCAAATTCTGTTTGCTCTCCGACACAAGATTGACGTTGCCTGGAATGACCTACTCTAGGAGGAAATCACTTAGTCATGAATGTAGGCTTGGTTAATCGATCGTTTAGAGGTATGATTCGATTACCCGGCCTTTCTTCTTTTTTTCCGTGACTTTGTTGGATTTGTAATAATTGAACTCTTTTGAATTATTAACATCTATTTACAAAGCCACAATTATACAGTACAAACTCAGTATTGAGAAGATCCTAATAACGTCATTATTACAAGTTTCTCACTACGGTACTGAATTTCGTCTTTAACTCTAGTTTTAATTACTCGAAACGTCTTCGATTATCACGTCTTTGTCGTACTTCAAGTTTTCGGTCGTCTCGTCTTTGATTTGTTCGCGACTCTTCTTAATCTAGTCCGCGAACCGTCTTTTCGTCTTACGTCTTAAGTTTCAACCAACAGAACTTACTCTTACTTCGACTTAGACCGAACTTTACTCGTCTTCGTCTTAACTTGAACTCCACTCTCGACCGATTGAAACCTACCCTGTCTCGAATATCGACCTCCCTTCTTTCGGCTTGACCACACCCTTAGGGAAAGTACCATCCCCTAGTTCAATAAGAGCTTTGCCGTACCGCCCACAAAGATCTTCGCAGTTTCCTGGAAATCGAATATTCTCGAAGGACTAGAACCTGATACACAGATCTGACACATCTGATACGACCATATTGTCTTCGAACTTTCACAACCCCCAGTAAATCTCTGCAAGATTTACAACTTGATATATCTTCGACACCTCGAAGAATAACACATCCTTTTTACATTATATGTACAATAACAATTCGTTCCCTGTAAATTCATTGAAACTGTCATGCCCTCGACACTTGAAACTAATAGGTCTCCAAGATCCGGTTGACCATCTAAATTATTTACAGGGAACAATAACTGGATCCTACATGAATACGCCTAGACCCTAGACGCATCAATGAATTAGTGAGAAACAATGACCGATCAATAATCTTAAATTGATCAATATTCTTCTATTTTTCAGTAATTGGTTTCAAACTTTACCTATTTGCTCACTACAACCCTCCTAATATTTGCGTAAATTATTACCGAAATGAAAACATTTTTAATGGTTGTTCGGGTTTCTATGTCACTTGGTATATTTGCATTGCATTAGTGTCATGAATGTACGCTTACCAGTTCGGTAGCCTAAGAGGAGAGGCTATCTGTGGTGGCTATCGTATTAGCGCAGGGCGTAATAGCCCTTCGTGTCGCTTTATATTCGATATCACACTGCTCGTGCATCTAGAGGGCATTGAGCTACTTCATATCCGTTTCATCTTGTCAATATGGAGCGCAGATTTATATCTAACACACACGTCTGTCAATATAATGCCCTTTGTATATTATCCAGATTTATCGTAGGCGTGTGTCTAACTTCATTATGTGCGCCTTGATCATGTTGTGTGGAATATTGAATATCGACTGCACATTGGAGATTCAGTTGTTTGGAAATGCAATTTCAGGTGACTCGATTGCATCAGGGAAATAATTCCAACAGTTCCCGGGAATATTTGAGATTTTCGAGAAATCCCGATGAAGGTTGAATAATTCATGAGTTGTCAATCCAAACCGACTATAATATTCTCAATAATTCAACTTGTAATTCAAACGGACACCGCCAAAATTGATTCCGTGCATGACACCAAAAAAGGACCAAATATTTCCACTGCTCACTATACATAACCATGAATAATATCATACAGTCTATCGATCTCCATGAAATGTAGGTATTGAATAAATAAAATCGAAAATATTCCTCTCATTCGATTTTAGGTGGAACAAGTTTGCTACATGTTCGAATTGTGATGGCAAATTCTTTCGAAATATTATTCAACAGAAATTTTAAAAAACAACATAGGTGAATCTAAAATGAATTTTCATACTAAGCGTCTGCAAAATCATATTTGGCAACAAAACCATTTTTTTATTCCCCAATTCTACAGCCCAGCACTCATATCGTTTTATAGGGCAACGAGGCTAATACTTTGAAAACCAATTAATTGAATTTTCATCGATTCATTCTCTGAATTCACTGATTTCAATAGCAGCAATTTCTACCTATATTGCATTATGATGTTCGGCGGCGCTAGATACTCTTCCGGTAGTATTGGCGATCAATTAACAAAGAATTTTTGTACTATCAAAATAATATCTTTTTAAAATTTCAGGTTTGTGGATGGGGGGTTCGAAATTACTTTATCTATGACAATCTTCTGTTTTATGTAAGATACTTGATTGGCTATTATTTTTCTACACTTGAAAATATTCAAATTTTTTGATGTTACTATATTTCACTATTCCTATATCAACTTTTATGTTTTCATATTTTCAAAAATCCAAAATCAAGTAACAACTGAATGTCGGTCAGAACAGAATATTTACATTTGACTGATAATAAAGTATTTATTAAAAATTTTCTAGCTTTGTGGTAAATAGGTTATCAAATGAACCGCTGGCTCTATACTATCATGTCATTTTTTTTTGTCTTCAGGCAGTTCTTTCGACCATCAAAATGGGTTATTATGTGTTGTTACCCTAAAGTTTATGTTATTAACAAGATACTGATATTACAGCCTTATAAAAGGGGGTAACATTTTTTTCTTTTTTGTTACATTTTCCAATGATTAATTTTCTTTTACCGCAAGTACGAGATTCCTGCTAAAATATAAGTTTTTCAATGGACTGATAATAAAGTTTTATAGAAAATTATCTAGCTTTTTGTGAAATGGATTCGTCGAATGAATCACTATTATAGCTCTTAGGCTTTTATAGATATCGACTTTCAAATTTTGTGCCTCATTCTATTGGAAACATAAAAAGATAAAACAAAACTTAAAGCTAGTTCTTGTGGCATGCTTACTATGCTAGAACAATGTCTATCACCATCATAAAAAAATATAAATAAAATATATTTAGTGCAAGAATCTATGTAAGACACATTACATACTTAAAAACCCTCCAACCGATAGAGAAATGAATAGGCTCTCAAAAAAAAAAATTTAGATTCATTTTAACGTTTTAATTACCGAATATATGTATTATCAAAAAATCTCATCCTCTCAGTTTTTTCGTCGCAGTTGCCTTTCCTCCATATTAATTATATAGGATTGAGTTGAAAGTTGAATTTTGAAGCTGAACAAAATATACCCAATGTGATTATTGAATAGACCGAAAAAGGAGAAATTGTATGATTCTTCTGAAATCTGTATATCTGAAATACAAAATCAATATGTGAATCCATGTATTGTCGCCAGGAGATCCGAAGATATTGTCTGGCTGCCGAAGATCGCTCTAACTCATTTAGCATTACCCAGGGTGCACGTCTAGCTTTCTGCCACGGATGCGAGTAAGTCTACACCCCACTTATGTGTTTTATGACGTAATGTGAATGTGTACAATTTTAACTAATTATAACTAAACCCATGTATGCCATACGCTTAATAAATAAATAAATAAAATCAATATGACCAATGATATCTTTCCATATCGTGTTCATTATACGATTAAATCAAATATATTATTCATTTACCATTTTGATCTGAAATACACAATAGGTAAAGGACAAAAAAATGAAGAAATCTCACAGAACGATGAACCTATGCGTGGTTGTATCAAATATACCATCGATTATAAAAAACAAACTTGTTTATCTGAAATTTAACAATTGCAGTGAACCTATCAACTCATCAAAAGTTGGGAATAATTGAGAAATATTGGATAATATAAATTTTTCATTTATATTGATTCGTTATACTCCAAAATGTGAACTGTGTGTTAATTTTCAAAACATCGGATCTATCAAAAAATACTTATAATATGAATATGAAGAGAAAAAAAATAGACACCGATATTGAAAATAAAAAATCCCTGTTCAAAATTATTAAGTTTTTGTTTCAATAATAAAAGCATATTCCCCATATTGCATTGAACAACCATTTTTTGATTGCAGAACATCTATTTCCATGGATTCTGTTCTTATCTCCATATATTTTCATTTCAGACTTCCCGATACATAAATGAATCATGATTCAATTTCGGATAGTACTTAGCTATCCCTGAAGAATTCTTGTCATCATTAATTCATCGTATTCTTTTCCCTGAAGAGCATTTCACCACACAGAACCTACTCTGAATTCATCTGACCATTTAGCTACTGAAAGCGAACTTAAAAGTGCTCGCTGAAAATTTGATTCGAATCTTTTCAATTTTAAAATTCAATTTCACCTGGTGAGGTGCGGTGTACCATTATCGAATTCTGAAACTGAGACATGCAGAACAGGAAATACAGGTTGTTTCGAGTAGATCCGATAAAATCGAATGTATTCGGGAGGAATATAATTTTTTTTTCTTGGATTCTATTCCAAGATGAAAGTCATCAGCTCACTGTATTCTTATTAAAAACCAGATAATGTTCCTATTTAGGGATATAATGTTTTTCATATAACTTTTATGAAATAATATCCTCCAATCGATTAAATAACGCTGCAAATAAAATAAGAATTTAGCAATTTTCTCTTATTATTTCTTCTATTTTCTGAAGTGTTTTCCACAAACTCATGCCTCAACTGAATGCATTCAGATTCAAAATGTAAATGAGAAGTTATTTCAATTTTTGCTTGAAATAATAATTCCTAGTTATAAGTTTATCACAAATAATTTCTATACGAATATGTTTGTTAAACGAACAGTTTGTCAACCATATCGATATAGATATTCATAACATGTACAGGGTGGGCAAATTTTGATGTTTTAGCACTACAACTTTTGAACCAGATGAGATAGACATAATCTGATACCCCATTCTCGGTCTCTTTTTCTGAGAAACTAACAAGGGTAGTATTCATTTTTGACCACCTTTTTTTGTTTTCTAGTTATGAGCGAAAATTGGAAAAATGGCGATATCGAAAAACATTTATATCTCCGCTAATACTGATTATGGAGCTCTGAAATTAAAACATTATACAGGCACTTTTTTACGTAGAATCCAGTGGCGTACTCGTATTTTCAAAAGGGTTTTTAATTACGAAGCTATGACCCAAAGTTATGTTTTTTTCAATGGGAACACTAGAGTTTTGTGTCATTTTCTAAAAGCTTGATTCTTCCTGATTTCAAAAATATATACCATCATATGATTCGGATCAATATAAATAATAGAAAATGGCCAAAAACCTCTTTTCACCTAAGATTCTCAATATTTCTATGGTTTCAACTGTTGATGAACACAGAAAAATTGAACTGTCCTTCCGTCAATCTGATTATTTCTATGCTTTTCACTTATTTCTACAAAATTCGAATCTAGATATGTTTTATAAATTTTTCATCTAAAAATTGATTTGGAAATGACGGAGTAAACACAATTCGAATTTTTCAATCGAAAGAGTTGTATTGAGATGCATGTATCAGGAGATTATTTACATAGGTCTCCAGAATCAATACGCACAAGTACCAATCCATTTTAAACATCATATGAAACAATGCATATATGATTGAACTCAACAATTTTAATTACGAACAAGACAAACAAGAAATAATATTTAACCTAATAATGACAACAATTGCACAATGCACAATGGACACCTCTTCTCGATATTTCAATAGATGAATATTTGAAACTGTGTTCAAGCTACCTAGGAAACTTTTTCCAAGTTCGTTTGTCTTTTCGAAACTATAAAATAAATATAGATTCGAATTTTGTAGAAATAATCAGATTGACGGAAGGACACTGCTTTTGTTATAGAAAGCTCTATTTTTCTGTGCACATCAACAGTTGAAACCATAGAAATATTGAGACTCTTAAGTAAAAAAAGGTTTTTGACCATCTTCTGTTATTTATTTTGATACGAATCATACGATGTTATATATTTTTGAAATCAGGAAAAATTAAGCTTTCAGAAAATGGAATAAAAATCTAGTGTTCTCATTTGAAAAAACATAACTTTGGGTCATAGCTTCGTAATTAAAAACCCTTTTGAAAATACGAGCACGCCACTGGATTCTACGTAAAAAAGTGCCTGTATAATAATTCAATTTCAGAGCTCCATTTTCAGTATTAGCGGAGATATAAATGTTTTTCGATATCGCCATTTTTCCAATTTTCGCTTATAACTAGAAAACAAAAAAGGTGGTCAAAAATGAATACTACCCTTGTTAGTTTCTCAGAAAAAAAAACCGAGAATGGGGTATCAGATTTTGTCTATCTCATCTGGTTTGAAATTTGTAGTGCTAAAACATCGAAATTTGCCCACCCTGTAAAGTCCAAGTGCAATAGGCATTGATATTCTTCCACCAGTTTTTTAAATGAACGAGTGTCAGAACCTTTGGATTGTCCTTGAATGAAATGTATTTAATGCAACGAATTTATCAATACTGGTTGTTTTGCTGTCAGAATACAAGTATTAATAACATAAAACTCAGTAATTGTCAATTTTGATGTTTGCAACTCAGAAATGATAAGGTTTTCAGCTTTTTCAATAATTTCAAACATAAATATGGGTAAAGGAATGACGTGAAATAGGAGTTTTCGATCGTTCGTTCACTTGTTCGCTAATTGCACCCTTGGAGGCCACATAATAATTGTATATAGGTATATATAGGTGATCTTCAATGGCGCAATTAGCGAATTCATTCACGAGCCCTCAAAAGCTCCTGATTTCACGTCAGTCTTCGTCAAATTTTGAATAATTGTTATGATGCTATATGCACAAAATTTGAAATTATTACTCTTGAATCTTGACATGGTTTTTCTTCAGATACTGGCAAATTTTCAAACCATTCGGATCTGTAGTCAGAGGAACATTGAGTATTTCTTTTCGAATATTCTTCTTGAATTTTTTCAGAATATTCATGTTTTTTTCTTTAATGAACCAGTTATTAGTCAATCTCGAGTAAAGTTGATAAAATTCAAATATTTTCAATTCAATCCTTAGGGAGTCTAACCCACACAGTATAAGCATCTTTTCTCATTTGTAGGACTTGTTCTGATTGTTTGTCGCTTGAAAATTAGAACAAATATTATCGAATTATTTTGATCATTTCCTTCATCGATAAGTAAACGTACCAATTTTAAAATTTGTGTGGATTGGGAGCTATAACTCTGATGGAAAAGGAACATATTTTTCGAGGAACCGTCCAACTAGGTATTCATTGTACAATAAGCAATTTGCTGTGCTATGTTATTAACACACCAAGATCTACATAAAATGGAAGGATGTTCTAGTTTGCACCAGTTCTTGATATATTACACATAGTCCTAGCTGAGTAGCATTAATTTTTTTTCGATGAAAGATATTGACAGAGTTATGTGAAGAAAATTAGAAGATCTGCTGGTGAAATTACCTCACGACTTTATTCGGTCAGAAAATAACGGCTTATATTCTCAGTGAGATTTATTGTTCGGCAATTACTCATGTGGCTGGAATGAGCTAACGAAATTAGCCATCTCTGAGAGTTGATTGAGTTTAGGCAATGTCGACATGAAGGGAACATGATAATAACGATGTTGGTGGGCTTTGTAGCTCTCATGGTCCGATATTAATTGAAGAGCTTTTTCCTAATCTTCCTTGATTAATACATCTGATTTCCGAGTTCCATGTCCGTGTGAATGGAGTAATTTCACCCAGATCAAGTCGAATTGTGTTTGATCCTCTGCTGAAAACCCACCGGAAATTCGTAGTCGAAATTAATCATATTCATTTGTTAGAGTTTTATTTGAATAAAAAAAAAGTTTTTTGTCCTTTAGGTTTTTTTCGCTATTTACATTCAATAGAAATATATATCATATTTGCTTGATCTTTCGTCAATAAACAAGTTTCGTTTGAAATATTGATATAGAATCAAAAACTCCCGATTTTCTTTCAACTGGAAGGTTCCAATTCAAAATATTCACTTACCCAGCATGCCAAATGACAGAATTTGACATTTTCTGTGTTGTAGAAATACTTCAATTTTTTCCTAGAAAAACCATATTTTGAATATAATTTGGAATTTTCGGAGCTGCAGTTCCCTGAACACATCGCTGTATCATGTCGTCGCAATGTCTGTAATTTTATAATATTGAACCGAAAATGGTCTCAACCGATAAAGATCGATTCACTGATGATGACTCTGTTGTCAAATTCAATTCTGAAACAAATATCCATGTTAGATTCAGGTCTTGAATGGCCGCGGTTGAAATAGTTAAAGGAAAAAATGCGTTCCTTAAATATAGCTGTTCCAATTTTTTTTTTGTTAATTTTAAAACTCCGAATTAGATCGGACAGAAATTTGTAGTTTAGATGAAGAGTGGTAAGTTGAAGCCTCGTGCGAAATTTCTTGTTGGTAACATTACCGAAACTGAGGAAAATTCAAGAAGAATATCGAAAAAATATTGCAATATCTTCATATTGCAGATTGTGGATAGTCACTTCAAAGAACAATGTCAAGGATTCCATAAAACAAATCATTACCTGGTGTTTTCGATGGTGTAAGGATCAGGGCTTTATTGTGGATTATCCAATTCAAAACTTGAGTTTTTTTTTGTGGGCTTGTCGTGTATTATTGTAGATTCCCAAAAACACGAAATTGGACCCATAAGGGAGAAGTTTTTCGAATGATTAAAAACATATGAAAGGCGTTGAATCCTTTCAATGAAAAAAATCACAATTTAACTATGTGTAACAATTGCACAATGCAGGACTAACTGTTAGTTTCACTTTTGCTTCTAATCAGCACAAAATTTCTCTTCATGAATAATTTCAAGGATAGCACAAAAATGTAGAAGTTTGTTATGAGAAGTAGCAAAAATGCCACTATATATTTTTATGCATTGACCTCGACATCGACTATTTTCTAATATATATGTATATCTAAATTCTCACATGGGGACTATAGTTGAGAAGAAATTGAATTCACTTCGATATTATTTTTTTTTTTGAGACATTTTCGAATATATTTCTCATTTGAGTAAAGAAAGTGTTCGGTTCTCATTCAAATTCATTACTGAGGATAATGGAACTCTTTCGCAGAAGTCATGATGAGCACCATATTATATTCAATGTTTATTGCTTCATCTAGCACTGGATTGAGAGTCTGTATTATTTCAATAGTGCTGGAATAGAGGACTGAAATGACAGAATAGGCCATCAATTCATTCACTGTACTGGATTGCTTACTGAAACGGGCATATTGTAATGCCTGTTCACATTATTCCATTGGAATAACCATTGAAAGTTGGCCTGAAATGCTACTAGAATGCACAGGCCATGAACTTGTACACTAATCACGCAATATTATGCAGAGTGTTCCACCATTGAGGGAAAGCTTTATTGCTGTTAAGTGCTAAAATTTCGATTTTTTTTTGACATAGAGTATCGTTAGTCTCCATTAGAGCTACATTTCCAAAAGGTTCGTGAATACACAGGTTAAACCAAAAAAGTGTAAGAGACCAAACATATGTTTTTCTTATGGAACTCAATATTTTCAATCGGAATTGATTCCTCGCATAACGCTTGGTGAAACATAACTTTGATATTTAATTTAATTTAATAATTAAGAAAAGAAAATAATAGGATGAAACCCGAAACATGCATGTCAACAAGATTTTATATATTTTATTAAAAATTGTGAAACGTCAAGTGTTTCATTTTATTTTTTTTTATAAATATCAATACTTTTAACTTATAACCGATATTTTTATTTTTTTTCGGTGAATTCTACGTATGAAAAGAGGGGGTATTCAAGCAAACCTCATACCTGAAATAAAAACTTCAAGACTTATCAAGGAAAGTCACAGACTACACCACTCAGTTAGAATTTGAGATTTTTCCTTAGTTGAAGTTTTTCCTCGATAACTCTTGAAGTTTTCATTTCAGGTATAAGGTTCACTTGAGATATCTCCCTCTTTTTATATGTAGAATTGAACGAAAGAATTAAAAATATAGGTATTAATTTAAAAATCTTGAGTTTTGATGAATTTGAGGAGCAGAAACGGATTTTAGCGCCCCTCATTCAAGAAAATGTACAGAATATAGGGAAATACAAAACTATCCAGTGTAATATTTTGATGAATATATCTTGATAATACTGTAGTGACTCTGTCTGTTCACAGATGGCGCTATAGGTGTTCCCTCCACACTACATCGGCCCCGGCGGATTTAAATAAATTTAATATCTGTTGACTCTGTTGAACAGAGTCACTTCTCCACGATGGTGTGAGAAGGTGTGTCTTAGTCAGAGATCGCTGGAGTGCCTAACCGATGTCCACCAGCAATCTCGGGACGAAACACTAAACCCCTGGAAGAGGGCGCACCTCGTAATTTGGCTCGAGTACGATTCGCCAAAAAATTATTATTCTTAAAGAATGAATTATAAATCAATATAGAAGTAACTATGAATGAAAATTATATTATCTACAAATCTCAGATTACCTTTCGATTTTTCACTCTTAAAACTGACTCCAAGAGCCCCAAGAGGTCAACATTGATTCTAGGGAAACCTTCTCCAGACGGGTTGACCTCCCTTTGGCAGGGAACCATAATCCGTTTGAATAAAGTTTTCGATTTAAATCTTTCCATCAATTTTCAGATTCACCGATAAATTCACTATTTAACCATTCACTAATATATCGGGTGTCCCAAGGTGAGTGGCCTATTAGATTATTATGGAAACTATTGATGGTAAAGATTTCAAATTTTGTGGATAGATATTTGGCCATGTAAGGTACATTTTTGAAATAATTTCACATTTCCAGTGTTGCCGGATGTACGACAATTTGGCAACAACTTTGTTATTTTGAATGGGACATCCGGTATTTCTATTTTTTTTATGATACTCCATAAAATATTGAATCTATTCACTCTTACTTTTCCATCCCTATCTTTGACGGTTTTTGAGTTATTAATTATTTTTCGAAATTTTAGATCAAATTGGCGTATTACGAAAATGACTCTAGTTCGCTCAATATTTGAGATTTGAGTCAGAAATTTTGCAAGTCGTTAAATATTGATCTGATTTGTGTCACTGCTTCTGAATTATGGTTGTCAATAATACAGGATGGACCAAAAAAAATCATCATTTGCCAAGTCACAAAATTGTAAAAAAGTCTGTGTAAGTGAATAGAAGAATTGTAGAATGTGTTGAACTGATTCCAAAAATTGAAAAATATACTAGGGGTCTAATTTGAAAAAATCGACTTTTTTACAATTTTGTAACTTGGCAATTGATGATTTTTTTTGGTGCGTCCTGTATTATTGACAACCATAATTCAAAAGCAGTGACACAGATCAGATCAATATCTAACGACTTGCAAAATTTCTGACTTAAATCTCAAATATTGAGCGAGCTAGAGTCATTTTCGTAATACGCCAATTTGACCTAAAATTTCGAAAAATAATTAATAACTCAAAAACCGTCAAAGATAGGGATGGAAAAGTAAGAGTGAATAGATTCAATATTTTATGGAGTATCATAAAAAAAATAGAAATACCGGATGTCCCATTCAAAATAACAAAGTTGTTGCCAAATTGTCGTACATCCGGCAACACTGGAAATGTAAAATTATTTCAAAAATGTACCTTACATGGCCAAATATCTATCCACAAAATTTGAAATCTTTACCATCAATAGTTTCCATAATAATCTAATAGGCCACTCACCTTGGGACACCCGATATAAGGAGTAGAAGGTTATGTTTATTCCTAATAAACAATTTTGACGCTAGCCGGGGATTTCTAGCAATAACGAATATTTCTAAAATGCTATCGCTCTAGTAAAAATAAATTGACTAAATAGCGGAGCCGATAGCTTATGTATGAAAATAATCATGTCATACTAGTAGAAGATCAAAAAAAAATCTGTTTTCACCATGAAATTTTACTATAGTCTTTGAACGATCCGCGGTCAGTTTGGAGCCCTTTGAAATATGCTCCGGTAGGGGAAGCTGAATTCCCCCTCCCCAAACTGGTCGCTATTACCCTGACTATCAGTCAGCAACTTTCAAGGATTCTGGTTATCAATAATCAAGCTCTCGACTAGGGCTGGGAATCATGAATGAATGATTTGAATATTCGAATAATCAGTGAATAATTATTCGAATAATTGCATTTTGCATTATTCGAATAATCATGAATATTCACCGAATAGTTGAATAATCAAAGACTACTTTTCTATTCACTGATTATTCAGTGAATAGTTTTCTATTCAGTGAGTATTTGGATATTTATGAAGTTACGAATGAAAGTTTGAATGATCACTTGACTCACTATTCAGGAATGATTAAAACAAGGTTCTGTGATTCACTACGGACAAATCGTTTCATTAATATTAAAATTACTGGAAATTGCATAATATTGCAATTGATAGATACAATTGAATTAAAATTATTCATTTAATAGTAGTAGAAAAATGTATTCAGCCATAGAAAAATTGCTATTTCTAGACATTGCTCTATTTCAGTGAACAAATATTGTTTTATGTATACTGAATTGCGAACCGACGAATCTTTATATTCTTTTAAATCTATGGTCTTAAAATGTACACACATCGACTGGAATAACATCCATCCCTAACAAAACTGAATCAGAAAACAAAGTTTTTTGAAAATTCCGTATAATTGATCACGAAGTGTATTCTTGAAAAATTTAATGTTCTCAGAATCCGCTTGATCATTCTTTTTGTACCTCTAGACCTGTAAAGGGTCTATGTAGATCGAGATGTAGATTGCATTATCTCAGCGAAGGTTTTGCTGCGTCTATTTAAGGATGTATTGTATTTTGTACGTTGTCATGTGATGAAAAAATCTCTGTATTTACCAAACGACAATTTTATTATAAAAATAGGACAATTTTTTCGGTAAAACCAGAATACTCCCGACTTTTCCAGGAATAACGAACGTTTTTACATTTATGCATCAGATTATAGTAAACTCTGTTCAATATTACCTGTTGGTTAAATAGATCTGTTAAATATTCATGCATATTTTTTGCTAGATCTCAAAGAAGATCTAGTCCAATCATGGGTGACTAGGTTTTTTGAGTAGAATATTCGAATAAGTATTTACTGAATAATCATTGAATATTTTTTAAAATTCATTGAATAAACATTTATATCATAAGAGCACAGAAAATATTCGATTATACACCGAGTCACGAGAGCGCAACTCGACTGGTGTTTCGCGAAATACGTCGAGTTAAGAGGTTCGTATAATCAAAATATAGATTAAATTTTTAATTTATTATTTATTAATTGAACTATAATCGTAGCGCTGCCTTTTGCAAAATTCAATGACATTTCACTGAGCTTGACTTTTATTTTTTTGGCGAACGTCCACTTACGTTACTGTGCAATACGCTCTATTAGTGATGACGTCACACACTGCCATTTTAGTTCTCCTGTCAGTGTTCGAAATCCAAACAAACAAATTTTCATTCAAATTAGTACGTTGTCGTTGAAGAAATTGGCTTATTTTGATATATAAGATTATTTGAGGAACGATTTTACTATTAATTGATAGACAGAAGGAACGAGATTAATGCCGTAAGTTCGAACTTGAGGTTCAACTAATAAACACGGCTTTTTACAAAATCTGGGGAATGATACAGGATTCAAAGTTACTGGTATTAACCTCGTTCCTTCTGTCTATCAATTAATACTGAAATCGTTCCTCAAATACTATTATTTAATTCCTTCAACGAGACCGTACTAATTCGAATGATAATTTATTTGTTTGGATTCCGAACACTGACAGGAGAACCAAAAATGGCGGCGTGTGACGTCACACTAATAGAGCGTATATGGCGAGAGGCAAAACACCAAAACGATCATACCACGTCGCAAAGGGTATATTCACTCATCAAAACGCTCGGATTTTATTGGTTCATTAGAACATGAGTTCAATCACTGAATATTGACTGAATATTCATTGAATAATCACTGAATAATCATTGAATAATAACTGAATAATCATTGAATAATCACTGAATAATCATTGAATAATCACTGAATAATACGCGAATAGTTGAATATTCATGACTACTCATGAATAATCAAGCATGAATATTTGTTTGAATGAATTATTCGAATAATCGAATAAATTTATGGATGATTATTCGAAAACCAAAAGGCGAAAAAGTCCCAGCCCTAGTCTCAACACTTAAATCTATATCGAATCGCCAGTTCGATTCAAATCAACCTACCCTATATTACACCTTGTGCAAATTAGCCCGCCTTCTCGACGTCACAGATGGAGTAACAGTGAGCATTCGCGTTTGAATTTTGTAACTGATAGCAGAAATAATTCCGCAGGTATCTATCTACGCAAGTCGGGAAACGGAACTCCAGTTGGTAGTAATCAAACAATTCAGACAAGTTCGCGTCCAACTTTAATTCCGTATGTAGTTTAGAAGTTATTCGACATCGACCCGCATCCCGTTCGACACATACCAATAATCTGGTAATGCGGAACGAAATGTATTACGTGCGCTGAAACTCCGATATCACTCGGAAGGATTGAAGAAGTTCCATTTCGACTATTTCACGAATTATTGATATAACCGGATGTAGTTGTCCACGTTGATGGGAAACACATGGATCTGCCTCCTCGCTAAATAGGAAAGTTATATCTATTTGGCTGCCATCCACTCAACTTAGTGCGCAGTTCGGAAAGGTCGGCGAAGAACCAATAATGACCGTGAATTGGAGTTGGGAAAAATGGACCAAATAGAGAAAATCGTATTTCTCAGAAAATTTTACTGGGTCTCACTCAACTCAACACTCATTCTGTTAGACGATAAAGGCTTGTGTCGTTATCAAGTTTATTGAAAATGCTCAAACGAATATTGAAAATAATATTAGTCATTTGGGTGCGGGATATCAAGAACAAGTTGGTGATAGCAGTGTGAATGTTTGAAATAGGGTTACTTTCAAAAAAACTCTTTTATGCACTGATGCATACTGTAGAAAAAGAAAGAATAACAAAACTTGTATTGAAGTTATTGGTTGATATTTTGCTGAATAATTCTTCCAAATTAAGATTTCAGAAGATTTAATGTGAATCTTTTTCAGTAAATGGATGTATATTCCCAAATATTGTTGAAATATTATAAACAGTGAGCGTCAAAATTATGGAACAAATTCATTTTCTCTGAAGAAAAATATTTGGCAACAAAATCCTGAAACAGGTCAATTTTTGTTTGTCTTTTACCAGTTTTTTATGCATTTTTGAAAGATTTTTGTTGCACCCTGTGCCATCTCCATCAACCCTCTAAATTTTTTGAATTGGAAAAGTTTGTCATGTGGTACTTTTTTGGCAAGGTCTTTTTATCTTCTTTACAGGCGTGCAGAAATTTTCAAGAAAAAATTTTTTTTTTAATTAGTTCAAAGAGGTATTTGCACTTTGTATGACTCATTTACTTTGAGACGATGAAATTTGTCACCGAATGAAAGTAGACCATTAGTTTTGTTCATGCACAACTTTCAACTCCTTACGTGAAAAATTAGAATATGTGAAACACTGCGGTTCAGTTATAATCATAAGTAGGTCTGTTATTAGTACGTTTCTACTGAAGTTGAAACATACTAATTACTAATACCATACCTACTTGAGATCATTACTGAAGCGCATTCTTATTTTTCATGTGAGGGGGTTGGAAGTTGAGCATGAACAAAACTGTTTTGGTTGACTTTCAAAATTTCATCAGTTACCATCGTCTCATAGGAAATGAGCCATGGCAGAGTGCACTTATTGAAAACCACTTAGAAATAACTAATTTTAAAAAAAAAATTTTTTTTTTTAAATGTCTGAACGCCTGTAAAGAAGATATAAAAAGACCTTGCCAAAAAAGTACCACATGACCCACTTTCCCTATTCAAGAAATTTAGAGAGTTTATGGGAAGGGCACAGGGTGCAACAAAAATTTGGTAAAGGTGAAACAAAATTTGACCTGTTTCAGGATTTTGTTGGCGAATATTTTTCTTCAGAGAAAATGAATTTGTTTCAGAATTTTGACGCGTACTGTATAAATAATCATTTTGTGAAATATGAGTTTATTCTTCTTCTTCTTCCCCTTGCGTTAGAACTAAGGTCCTGTGTTTGCATCAATGGTTCTCCAGGCGCTTTCATACCATCTTATAAGTGGTTGTCCAGGTGGTCTAATAGTATTGGGCCTTCTTTCTTTTGCTATATTAGCCAACCTGTCATCCGGAATTCTATCTACATGGTCTCTCCAATCTCTTCTTCGGTTTCTTGACTATCTTACCACGTCCTGAATCTCATACATTTCTCTTTTTTCCTCGCTTCTCTTCCGGTCAAATATCGTATGTCCTGTTATTGACCTTAGTGTTCACACTTCAGTTGTCCTTAATAGTCGCTTAGTTACTGTGTTCATAGATTTCAGGCCACCAAATAGAAAATGACAAATGACATCTCGTGAATGTTGAAGTTGAAGGTTGGTATACCCCAAGGCTCTATATTGAGTCTTTATTGTTCATAATCTTTGTCTATGCGATTTATGAGCATGTAGCAAACGGAATTGTACCTAGTGGGGAAGTGATCTGTTACAGCCGAGCGGCAATGTAGCAACATAGCAACAAGGTAGCAACATACCTCGACGCTCCGCATCTCGATATGTTACAAACACAAAGCTGATTTTCGTCGAGATTTTTACACTATTTTACTCACAATCTGTGACAAAAAGAATCAGGTTTTGATAACAATTATTACTTCATTATGATATTACAAATTATTTTCAACCGACTTGTAAATTCGTTGCTAGGAAACCTAAAAAGTTAATTGATCCAACTATAGCTTGGATCTGACATAATAATGGTGGCTTTAGTATGTGTAGGTAAGGAAAGTTACATATGCTAGCCAGGAAAGTGAAACTTGCTAACCGACAAATTGATACTGGCTAGCCATGAAAGTATTTAGTATGTAATGATTCGCTTCCTGACTGCTTTGAAGGTTAGAAACCCGTAGATTACCTACCGATTGTCAGGAAAAATATTCTACTCATAATTCATAGGTAATTAGGTAGGTATTAACATGATCTTGCTAGAGCTCAAAATTATTGAAAATATGTAATATCAGCACGACTTCCACTTAGAGGTAGACAAGTAGCTACTTGATTGAATGAAAATTTCCCAAAAAACCTACCTATTCACCTGATCACAATTCGTTAGATATAATTTTTGGGTAAATTCAAAGCAGCTTTTCTCTAATGTTGAAATCATTTCTCATCAACTAGATATAATTCAAAATACTGCAAACTAAATAATAAACGACCCTAATCTGCCCCCCCCTGAGTAACAGGATCTGCAGTTCGTCGATGTTAGGTTTGTATTCAAGCCAAGGGTGGATATTCTGAGGATTTCCACTTGGCATTATTGATATGCCTGAAAATTCCAATAGACTTAATAGGACCAGTTTTTGACCATTCGGTTGCAGATGCAGAATTTCAATACTCTCTACTTTTAGGATTCATACTGAGGAAGTTGTAAACTTCAGGACATTCTCTTTCTTTCAATTCCCTGTTAATAAAATAATTTTTATTGAAGTAACAGTCCACAGTTTTTCACTCAACCAATAGAACTTTTCATCACATAACCCCATTTCAATCAAATTACAATTTCGACTAAACGACAAGCAAAATTTAAGAACATAAAAATTTTAATTTTCCGCATGACGCTACTCCTTTCTGAATCCAATGACACGGTTGAAGAGCAGCTGAAAAATGCCTTCATTTCGCATAAATGAGCATCAGGAATAAGTGTCCAATTTTACAATGACGAAAATTCTCGCAGATACGATAATCATATAATATTTCATTAAATTTCGTTCCATATATTAAAGGGTATGATAAATCCAATGCATGGAAGATTTTATATAATAATGATATTTAAGACTGGCGAAATGATATAATTTTTATGGGAAGAAATGTCAGTAGGTCACAGTAATTTTAGCAATCACTTTCGTCAAATATATTGCTAAGTTATTTCGAAAAGTGGCTGCCTTCCTGAGACGAATAGAACACTGCAAAATAAGTTGGGTTTGTTAAATTTTGGCGAGCCATTTTCTGCCAATTTTAAGGTGCGTTCTCTCAGAAGATTACGGTGTTTCATCTTAGAACACTGATGGAATCTTCAGTATTCATCTTCATAGCGGAGCATGGTGATTTGCCTTAGAACGGTTGGGTTTTATGTTCCAAGAGGTTCCGATCTTCCGAGTGCTTCGATGCCATCTCTCCGACGAGCAAGGGGTTACTACAAAATAGAAAAAATTCGTATCCAAAATACAAGTTACTGGGGGAAAGTAAAGTTCTATCAACCTCTACAACATCTATATGGTTGAATGGTCGCTCTCATATAAATCACATCTTCAAGGGGCTTCTTTTATTGCCTTATAATAGCGATATCGAAATTTTGAAGCTCGTTCAATTTCCCTCTTACTGTTCAAACGACATGTGACATCAGATAAATATTCAGAAGCGTTGATGTCAATTAGCTTGAATCCGGGCAAGATGCCATAATTTGAGTTAGTTAGAGAAGTTATACTCACAAAACCCAACTATGTACTTATAAGGAATGATAGATATGGTTTGGAGCCAAGGTTGATGACCATAGAAAGGTGTTTCGGTTAGCTGAAGCATCGATTTCCAATATAGCAGTATGTCTGGAACTGGAAAATGATTTCTGTATTTTACTGTATTCAATTCCATTTTCACTCGAACTCAAGTTCGACTTTTATTTATACGAGCACAGATTTCTTTGAAAATTAACATAAATTGTTTGATATGAATGTATTTCTGCTATACAATACTCTCAACAACAAGGAGAGCTGATTTACACAATTCAACTTGTGTTTTACATATGACCGTATAGATCCATTTTCTTCTGAGCAGAAGGATTCGGTCGTAATTAAATCATTATTAATTTATAGTTAATTATTATTAATACGGATTCGACAATATGCTTCTGGATCTACCTTTCAGCAAATGCTTTCATTCCTACCAAACCTTCTTTTTTAACGCAAATAAACAGGATAACGGACCTTAAGGATCCTTAAGGAGTGTTAACCGTAGATGCGTGTTTCAGGCTTACGGCCCCCATCGATATTTGTTGTTTTTTTCCAAGTGTCCAAGCCCGAAACACGTGTCTATGGTTACCCCTTTTCCTTGACGGATGTCTGATATCTTTTTTTATTGGAAAAACTATCAAACCAAGACATGAATAGTTATTAGGGAAAATCCATTTTTCAAAAAAAAAAGTTTTACAAATTTGCCTGGTTTTCGAAATAAGGTCTATAGACAATGTCTCACCAACTGTTTATTCATTTGAAGTTCCGGTTTTCTAGAAAACAGAAAATTTCTTCTCGCAAAATAAACTCTTAATAATTTTCTATATTTTCCGAATGCTTAATCGATTCTGAATCCGAATATACAAATATGATGGTAGTTTCATATTTATTTCAAGCTTTTTCGTTCAAAATCACCCTAAGGAAATTCAAATTCCATATTCGGATAATATATCCATATAGCCCGTGAAAAATACTATGATTGTGATGGTTCTTCAATTCTGCCGAAGGATAAGCCACAAAATCCAGTGACCCGCTAACATGAAACACCCTGTACAAGACTAGTGAAATGGAATTCAAAAATTATTCTGAAATGATCTTATTTCAAATTTCCAGTAATTTATTTCGCATTTACTCAAGACTCATTTTGGACGATTTCGGATCTCCACATGAGCAATTTTTTCTTCGATCCTTACCGCTCAAGAATTCATAATTTGACAGGTTTTCCTCATCCCCATTTCAACACAAATTAATGTTTTTTATATAAAATTTTTATAATATACATTTTGTTAGCAATTTGTTTTTTCCGGAGGGGCGAAATGATGGATTTGGACGCAGTCTGTTTGTGTTTCCCTCAAATTCATCTTTCGCGTTCCCAGGGTATTTGTAATAACGTGGCACGTAAGAGATATGTGGAACTAATCTGCGGAAAATTGCATTCACCTTCATAAATTATTCATAGGTGGCGGAATGAATTTTCGATGTACGGCCACATAGGTGTAATACCGATATGGCTGATTTCGGCAAGGCTCGTTGATAAAATTTTTATATGCGCTTTACATATGTTTGAGACCATTCATTCGGATGCAATCTGATCCGGATGATCCCCCTTGGTTAAAAACAAAATCCCCAGTCAAATATGAGCCAGCTCCAAATTTCTAATTTGTAATTCCGAATTGATTTCAACCGACAACCGATGTGACTGGATCATTTCAAAATCTGAATATTCAGCGATACCGCAAAATGTTTCCAGATAATGGGTAACTATTATTGGACCACTATTGTTGGAGAAATTCGAAAGTAATTTCAAGTTTTCATATTTCTTTCTAGGAAGGAGGTTATCATTCGAAGCTATTGTTTTGGAAATATAACAATCATTTCAAGTATTGAATTTTCAAAATGATTACAAATTTTTTCATTGTTTTCATCCATATAGGGTATGGTCCGTATATCTCCTTGGTGACCTACTATGGTTAGTAAGTTGGTGATCCGTATGTGTCAAATTCCTCTAAAACCGGTGAAAATTTCCTTAAACTTCGGGTTAACCAATGATAAGTGTTAAGGGGTCTGTAAATACGAAGCAGTGAAACATTGAAAACCACTAGTAACCGCTCTGAAATTCTCGGCGATATACGGACCATACCCATATGGTGTAGGGTATCCAAAATATTGGTTTCTTGGATGCCAGCAGTGGACTGATTTTTCATCTAGTTGAATTTGGCACCCTACATTGGAGTGAAATGAATCTAATGAGTTTCTCACAGAAATATACCCCTGTAAACAACAAAATCGAAATATTGAGTTGAATAACGTTGTATATTAATAATACGTAAGTGGTTTCTGTTTTTGAAAAGACCAATTTAATGGTCTTCAACATTCAATCAGTGAATTGTATGGATACAAAAATATAATTGCTGATTACTTTCAAAGCCTTACCTTGCACTGAGACCTTGAGGTCTATTGTGCCTCCCCATCAAAGCTGTCCTTCAATAACTAAAGCTCGCCTTCTTATTCCAGAGTTCTTACAATCTCTCTATTTCTTTCATTGTCTTGCAATTGCATGGCGTTCTGTGATTAGGTGGTCAGATATTTCTTCTTTCTTTCCACAAAATTGGACACTTTCTGATAACCCTATTTGATTTCAGGTCGCTTGTGATTCTATGGATATACTTCACAATTAATGATCGGCTGATGCTTTGTATTTTCTATCTTTTCTATCCAAACTCTCCTCGGGCTCTGTGGGACTCTGTGTTAGGAAGAGATAGAAGGACATTTTCAATAAGCAAAATAATTTTAATTCACAAATCACACCACAATACAATTTTCAGTGATGAAACTGTTTTCAAGTCGATCAGAACACTTTTCATTGATCAATAATAACTTTTCATGTTGAATTACTCTCTAACGATTCAACTTTACTCAAAAAATGTTCATTCGAATCAAACTGAAAGTCGAAGAGATGAAGTTGAGAGTTGGAGTGGGTTTATTTTTAATTTTTTACGAAGATGTTCTAATTTGAACCCCAAATTTTTGGCATATAGGTAATTTTCACTTGAAGATGTCATAATCAATTGAAATATTATGATAACTGTTTGATATTATTCTCTTTGGGGTGTGCAACTCTCAAAACATAAATATTAGAGAATTTCTTCAATTTGTTGATGCCCTTGCAAAAACACTGATTATTTCGTTTGACTGAAAGAGATTCCATTTAGTCCGTTTACGAGTATAGTATTGTATACTGTAAGCCTGAATAATTAGGCTCCAGATCCGAACGGGCATTTTAAGTTTGCCAATCTGGCTTGCAGTATCTAATGCCAAGTGAATAACTTCTTCCAGGATGATTTCAAAACTCGCTCGGGTAGCTCCCCTATTTTTATACGTAAAATTGCATAAAAGAATGAAAAATAGAGATTGTGAGTTGAAAATCTTGAGTTGTCCAAGTTCATGATCTTCTCATAAACTCCTTGTACCTTTCTGGTTCGAACCGCAAAATAGTCTCCAAATACATCGTGTTGGCAGAATCAAAAATTAAAAATATTCTGCATAAATTTACAAAAATGTCGCCACAATTTTTTTTCATCGGAATCCCATTAACTGATGAACCGTTGAGTGTCCACCAAAGTTTTGGAATATTGCTAAAATTATTATCAAATAAAATAATTTATCTTTTGATGCTATAATATACTAGGTGTGCCATTCGACATAAGAAAGTAGTAAACTGTTTCTGGTGAAACCGGAAGTTGAAGAGATCTGAAAATATTTCAGGGAGAAAAATCATTGTCTCAAACCCCATGATGCAACATCAGCACAAAATTATGATTAGTTTTCCACAATCGTCTAATAGGACGGTGAACCCCACCCTGTTCATTATTTTCATCAATTCAAAGCTAATTCGAATATAAATGCGTATATGCAAATACCTAATTGAAATCATTCGAACTACATCACTAAAATTCCAGCACAGTTGGTTCAGTAGTTATTCGACCTCATTTACGGATAGTGCCAAATTCGTAGGTATTGCAAGGTTTCCCGATTTTAAATAGAGATAGACCGTTGCGGTTTTCGGGACACCGTGCTCCTTTTTGGTGAAACCGAAGATACCACAAGCAGATTTGATACAGCTGTTAAAGCTTGCCACAGGGTGATTTTCGAATTTCAACATGTTCAGACTATTTGAAACGAGTTTTTCTGGATCTCAGTACTCCAGGGACATACTGAATTCAATTATTGCAGGTTTTAAGCTATTGATTCTACTTATTTTTCTTCAATGGAACACTTCTTTCTTATTCTGTTCTGCTAATTGAGAACTTTTAGAGAACTCACAATCCATATTGATATCCTCAAAAGATGTCATTTGATATCATTTTACTATTATTTTCCTTTTTTTTGATGGGTAGTCAAAGTAAGGCAAAAAATTAAATTATCATTGGATATTTCTTTCACAACTTGAACAGAGAAATAAGCTTTTCAATAGTCCAATAAAATTAATGTTACCTTCGAAAAAATTATAGCATTGCATTATAACTCAACCAGGGAAATCTGTTGTGAAAGATTGAAGATGTCCAGAGAAATCGAGGGAAGTTTTTGGGATATATAATATTAATGACTGATGCAACAAGAATGTCTTGTGTTGAATGTAGCCTAAACTGAATAGATCTTTTGAATTGATAGATCTACAGTTACAGTACCACATGAAATAAATGACCAAATTACGGCCCCCACATTCCTGTGAATTCATCTGGACAAACACTCAAAATGGAACTGATATATTGGCAATCTTGTGAAAAGGCTGTTATATAATCAGTACGCGTTCTAAAAAGTATAGAATGGACACTATGAAGATAGTATTCGGCGAATACGCCGAAACATGTAACATGATTTAATATACAAGATTCCAACAACAGAAGTGTTTCATAGACTTTTCCTTCAATTTTTCGAACTTTCAATTTTTATCAGGATATGGCATAATTTTCTAGGCAGGAAGCTCCTCAGAATGTTACAGTAATTACTGAATTGGTACAATAATTACTGAAAATATTAATCTCTTATTGTGGTGAAAAATCTTTAAATGTAATATCAATGTGTTAGAAATAAATACCTACATCAAGAATTGCTCCCCTTTCACAAACATTGAAAGTACAATGAAAAACAAGAGGAAAGCATTCCTACCTCTGCAAAATTTTTGTATCTGGTTTCTGCATCATTATCGTTGTTTTATTTCCACGTAGCCTTCTGTAACAGCTTTTGTAGAGTGAGAAATTAATGAAAATTTGATATTACTAAATGATATTTGAAAGCTAATAAAGCGGAATGATCGGTTTCGCGATTTATTGAGCTTATCTTGGTCAAACTCCATGTCTTCAAACAATTTTGAATAATTTTCATTTCGAAAAATCCGGTTGCTTTAACGTAACAGTTTGTAGTTAATTCTATCACGACGATAAAAATATTGTTCTGAAATGATGATATGAAAATTTATATCACAGCGCTAGCATCAATAATGTGAAATTTATTAATGAATCCAAAAAAATTAGTCACATGGGATTTTTGATCATAACTCAAAGATGAAAAAAAATATCGAAAGGTGGTTTTCAATTTTAATTTTTTAGATTTTGAAAAACAGCCCCTCAACTTTCTGAGGAGTAATTTTTCATGTTCGATATTTCAAACTTATTGGAATATGCATATCTTCATATTGATTGATCGTTTTCGAAACATCTGATTGAATTGGCACGAAATCGTGGAGGAAAACAAACCAGCTCAATTAATCAAGAATTAATTCGAACAATTAAACGTGATATTTAAGTTAATACCCGTATTTTTTTCATCTATACCTAGCTAATGTTGAAATGTTGTAAGAGCAACTCTTTCGAGTAGATGAAGTATCTCTTCAACCGAAAGGGTAAATGAAGTAACATTTTAACAGCAAGGGTAGATACAATGTTAGAATTTCCTTTATTCAATTAAACTCAAAACTGGTATTTCTTCTCGTACATCATCCTAGATTTTTGGAGCAACAATACACTTTCAGCTTCCAAAGCTGCATCTTCTACATTTGATGTCAGGTTCTCTTCATCATGTGTCAATTTGTTTCTGTACATTTGGTATACAAAGCGCAGAAATACTGAACACTCTGCAAAACCAGAATGTAAAATTTGTTTTACATTTGTTGACAGAGTAATTTATGTCCCTAGTAACGGATAAAGATAAAGTACAGGGTGGGCAAATTTCGATGATTTAGCACTACAACTTTTAAACCAGAGGGTGTAGACAAAATCTGATATCCACTTCTCGGTCTCTTTTTCTGAAAAACTAACAAAGTAGTATTCATTTTTGGTCACCTTCTTTTGTTTTCGAGTTATAAGCGAAAAATGAAAAAATGACGATATCGAAAAACATTTATATCTCCGCTAATATTGATGATAGAGCTCTGAAATTAAAACATTATACAGGCACTTTTTGACGTAGAATCCAGTGACGTGCTCATCTTTCCAAAAGGGTTTTTAACTACGAATCTATGACCCAAAGTTATGTTTTTTCTAATGAGAACACTAGATGTTTGTGCCATTTTTTGAAAGCTCAATTTTTCCTGATTTCAAAAATATATGACATCTTATGGTTTGTATAAAAAAAAATAGAAAATGGCCAAAATCTTTTTTTACCTAAGAGTCTCAATATTTCTATGGTTTCAACTATCGATGAACACAGAAGAATTAAGCTTTGTATAACAATAGTAGTGTCCTTCCACCAATCTGATTATTTCTATGATTTTTACTAATTTCTACAAAATTCGAGTATAGGTAAATTTTATCAATTTTTTATCTAAAAATAGATTCAGAAATAACGAAAAGATCTACAGGATCGAATGTTTCAATCGAAAGAGTTGTAATGAGATGGATGCATCAGAAGATTATTTTCATAGGTCTCCAGAATGAATAGGCACAAGTACCAATCCATTTCAAATAGCATATGAAACAATGCATATGTGATTGAACAATTTAATTACGGAGGGAATTAGTAAAAATCATAGAAATAATCAGATTAACGGAAAGACGCTTCTCTTGTTATAGGAAGCTCAATTTTTCTGTGCTTGTCAACAGTTGAAATCATAGAAATATTGAGACTCTTAGGTAAAAAAAGGTTTTTGACCATTTCCTTTTATTTATATTGATACAAACCATACGATGTTACATATTTTTGAAATCAGGAAAAATTAAGCTTTCGAAAAATGGCACAGAAATCTTGTGTTCCCATTAGAAAAAACATAACTTTTGGTCATAGCTTCGTAATTGAAAACCCTTTCGAAAAGACGGGCACGCCACTGGATTCTACGTAAAAAGTGCCTGTATGATGTTTTAATTTCAGAGCTTCATCATCAGTATTGACGGAGATATAAATGTTTTTCGATATTGCCATTTTTCCAATTTTCTTTAATAACTCGAAAACAAAAGAAGGTGGCCAAAAATGAATACTACCCTTGTTAGTTTCTCAGAAAAAGAGACCGAGAAGTGGGTATCAGATTTTGTGTATCTCCTCTGGTTTAAAAGTTGCCCATCCTGTACAAATTTATCGTCTTGTTCAATAAATATCTACATGGATGGTTGTTGCTATATTTACTAGACCAATTACAAATGCACGATAAAAATTCATTGGCACAAGTTCAGGACGTCTTTGACAACGTGTTTCATTTCATAGTCGTTGGCTTCGCGTGCTAAGTGTTGACGGGTTCGTGGAACGAAATATTTAAACGGCTTCCAGACCGGAAGCCGAATGGGAAATACAGACGGACCTACACAACTCGTCGCGAGACTTAGCGATCTCAAGTAAATTCATAACGCTTAAATTTCCCCCGGGTAAGGTGATAACGTCGCCGAGAAAAACATTGAGTCGCATTGTCTTTATTGTCTGCACGTCGAACATGAAACAGAAGATGTACATTGCACGTAGTGTAGTATGAACTAATTTGATATGTGGGTTATATGGAGGATATGTAGTTAATGAAAAGTTTTTGGAGATATCCGAACATATGAGACTTGTAGGATTGTTTATTGCCTTTATTCATATGGAACCACAAGAGTTGACGTCTTCTACAGAGGCTTTACTTGAGACCCTTCGGTTACACTCAATTAACTATCCGACTATAATCAATGAGCGAAATATATATAACTCGTTATTCGACAGACTAATATACTTATATTTTATATAACAACGAGTGCAAAAACAAGGCTATACGAGGTGTTTCACCGGGATAGCCTATTAGACGTTTATTGAAAACTAATCATAATATCTAGCTATAAATTTGCATATTGGGGTTTGGGACAATGATATTTCTTCCTAAAATATTTTCAGACCTCTACAACTTCCGGTTATACCAGAAACAGACTACTACTCCCTTATTACAGAAGGTACACCCAGTTATATTATTACGATCATTTCGGCAATATGCCATACTTTGGGCAAAAACTCAACGGTTCTTATGTATGTCGCGATGAGAACTCCCTTTTTTTTTAACTTTTTCGGCAGAAGAAGCTTTTTTTCCAAAAATTGTTTTCCTTTTTCTATTCTGCAAATACGTAGTATTATAAGACTGTTTGCAGTTTGCATCAAAAATGTAGAGGGTGTTTATAAGAAGATCATGAACTTGGACAGATCAAATTCATAAAATTCAAGAATTTCAAATTAGAACCTATATTTTTTATCATTTCATTCGATTGTACGTACAAAAATAGTGGAGGTCACAAAAGCAAACCCTATACCTAAAATGAATACTTCAAGAGTTATCGAGGAAAAACATTAAATTGGGTTGTCAAAGTTCATGATCTTCTTATGAACACCCTGTACATTTTTGGACCAATCCGCAAACAGTCTTATAATACTACGTATCTGCAGAATCGAAAAATAAGAAAATTTTTTCGAAAAAAGCTCTTTCTGCCAAAAATTTGAGTCCTCGTCGCCACCTTTTTTTTTCATTAGAATCATATTAATTCACGAACCGTTGAATTTTTACCCAAGGTATGGCATATTGCAAAATTTATTATCAACAAAGCTATTTAACGATGCAACAATATACTGGGTGCGATATTTGAAATAAGGAAGGGGTAGTCTATTTCTGGTATAACCGGAAGTTGTAGAGATCTGAAAATATTTAAGGGAGGAAGAATATTGTCGCAAGCGCTAATTTGCAAATTTTCGCTATTAGTTTTCCTTATAGGCCATCCCGATGAATCACCCTGTATATTCTTGTTATATGCATGTTTGTTGTCAATATTATGAATTAGTAAAATTGATTAATGTCTGAACTTAATTATAATAGCATAATATATGATGGATTACAGACAATTTTCAATTCCGGAAAAAGTATCTCCTCAAGCGGGACTCGAACCCGCAACGTCTGAATCACCCGTCCAGTGCTGTCAGCTACAATATATTATGCTATCAATATAACGAATATTATGAAGAAACTTAACCCTTCGTTAGGCGCGCGGTATTTCCTAACGCGTTTAGGCGCGTGGATTACAAACGTAATCCAAAATGATTTGTCATTAAATCACATACTCAGACTATAATCATTGGCTAAATTGGTTATTCAGTTTTGTTGATGTATCTGCTTCAATGATGAAAAAAATTTTTTATAAAAATTTTCAAGAATCACACTGTTTGAGTAAGAAAGCAAAAGAATCACGTTTTTCATAGTTTTATCTGCGTCTTGTACATTTTGGACAACAAACAAAAAACAATTATGAATAGTTAAAAAAAAAACAAATATTCTGAAAAAAGACAAACCAAATATGAAAAATACAATTTGTTACATTCGATAGAAGTTATCATATTCATGGAAAATTCACACAATTATGGTGATTTCTTCAACCATCTAAACATTCAGTGCAAATATCTACTGCATGTTGCTTGCAAGCGTGTCTTTTGCATTTCACGCACACTTTCCTTTTTGACTTGTTACGGCTTCTAGGACATATATTACATCGTCTTATAGGATTTTCTTGCCTTGGTAGATCAGGTGGCGGGGGTAATGTCGCTTCGAGTCCAAGGAGGGAACGCGCTCGTCTTCTGAGTTCCATGGGTAAGCAGGTCATATTCGACCTGGCCTCTATTTGTGGCTTGATGAGTTCCCAAGCAAATTTTTCAATGAAATCACTCCTTACTTTTTTTTTCCGTAGAATGGTTCGCTTTGTAAATGCAGACGGAATTTATTCCAGCTACGTTCAGCAGATTGTAAAAGACAATCATTGCATTTTTCGCAACGTTGTATTTTTGGCATAGTTGGTCCACTAAGTCGACGCCAATTTTGGTGTGGTTATAAAATGTCACTATTTCTGGTTTTCTTTTATCTTCTGTTTCCAGATCGATCGCATCATCATGGTGCATTGAATATACTAAAATAACGGATTTATTTTTAGGGTCAGACATATTATATTCCTGAAACATCAATAATCATGAGATAATGATATAAGAATACATATGCATTCGATAATGTTCGTAATAATGCAAAAAAAAACTATACTTACCAAATTTATGACAACACGAGTACTTCGAGCAAACGTAACGCAGTTAGGCGCGCGGATTACAATGGTAATCCAGTCGTGTTTAGACGCTCCTAAATTCCAGCAATAGTATATTATTTCACAAGGAGGAGAAGTGTCACTTTTCATGGCGAGCTTATGTTTCCCCGCCGAACGGAGTGAGGCGGGGAATTTAAGCGAGCCATGAAAAGTCACTTCAACTCCGAATGAAATATGCTATTTTTTTTTCAAACGTTTTGTAATTCATACAATCAAATTCTGAACAAAATCGTACGAAAATATATCAGATTTGCACAGCTCTCATGGTTACATTTCATCATTTCATGTTGGTACTTCCGACTCTCCGTCAGCCGTCACGGATTTATCTGTCACTTCATCGTTTATTTTCATTTCTGCTCAGAAGTCAAGTCGTGAACAATAACAAATACAATATCTACTCTACATCTAGTAATAACGAAATTCCTGGAACTTTCCTAAATAGAAATATATCAAGTAGATCCTGTGTTATCTCGAACTCATCTAATAGTATAGAAGAAGTTGTATCATAAAATGGAAGGTAGAATCAAGCAAAATTATTACATCTCGTATGGCTCTACTATTTACATTTATTTTGCAGAACTGTTGAACTCTCCAGGGTGAGAAGATTCGAAAATACTATTATGTACAATCCACACATAAGTATTTATATATTTAATAACTGCATTGGATATCCAAAAGGATTGAAATAACTAGAAATATTTTTGATGAAGAATATTGTTTACAATGTTTTCTTTACGGATAAGTTATCGTAAAGAATTGATGAAATATATTGTAACATAACTAACCTAACAATTTTAGCAGATATATAATTAGTGTTCAGAATAAATGATTGAGAGAATTATAATTCTCATCAACAATATGAATGCACTTATATTTTTGATTACTAAAGAAGAATTACTGCAATTGTGCTAATATGTGATTTTATGAAAATAAATGAGATTTGTTTTGATATATTCTATTCATTCTATAATAATTTGAAGATTGAATGAACTCTCAGTCCATATCATTGAAAGTACAATTATTGAAAACTTTGATTGTTACATTAGAATGCATAATGCATCCCTACATGGAATGATAGTCCAGGTATGTAGTGGTTACGTTTGTAGTCCCTTTGCAAATTGTATTTATAATGGGAGCTTTCAAATTTTGACTACCCGATGCAGGAATAAAGCTAGCCAAGATTTCAGAAATAACCTTATTTGCCAGGTGAGAGGCAGATGATTGATTATTTATAATCATGCTGCTCATCTCGATTCTTCTGCATGCACTAGAATATCTGATAATTAATATTATCTGCAATTTTGTTCCAAAATTATGAAATGTCAGATAACATCGAAGATAATATACATAACTTGACATCAACAAATTCAAAAACTGTTCAATGTCTTCAAATTCTAAAACCTTAGATTTTTTTGGAATACATTTTCTTTACAATAAAGCTTGTCATTTTGAATGATTTGTCGAAATCAATATAACGTTACAGGTTGAGTATACAACATTACATCGAATAGGTTTTTTTTCCATAAAGCTGAACTTTCATGAATTTTGCTTAAACATTCAAAATATGTGATAACAACGTTTTCTATTGTAAATAGGATGATTTTTCGTGGTCCATTAGTTGAATTTTGTATATTCGTTCTCCCAATATTTTTTTGACTTCTGGGGAATTATTCTATTTCGTGCTTCTATCGCAATGCTTTTATTTCTGGAGGAATCTAGTTCATTCCAAAATCAGATATTTAAAGGTATTCATTGATAATTGCGTCTACAACACTTATTGAATTTTGAGTTTGTGATACAGACATCTGTTCTGCCAACCAACATTTTTCAATGCAAAAATCAGTAAATGATATTTACTGAAAATATTCCATTAAATTCGATAAGAATGCAGTGAATTAGAGAAAATAATGTATAATTCTAGTACAGAAGGCTTATTCTAACACTCGTTCGTTCAAATAATGACGTTTAAATCAGAATTATTTATTCTTGTCCATGGTAACTAATTAATCGTTTCCGTAGCAACCACTTTTCCCTCCGCCGGAGGGAAAAGTATTTTTCCCTCCGCCGGAGGGAAAAGTATTTTTCCCTCCGGCGGAGGAAAAGTAGAACTTTTCGATGATCCTGTCAGTCGAGAAATGACGTTATTATTGTACGTTTGAAAAAAAAAATATTTCCCACCGCTTACTGAATACTGAATCGCTAGAAAGAGATGTAATTGACAGCTACTGAGGTCCGCGCTTACATAACCAATGAAATTAGGAAAATATCGGCGTTGGAATAGTGGTGGATTACAATCGTAATCCACGCGCCTAACGAAGGGTTAAAGTCAATTTTTAATATTTTGATAACCGCTGTAGTTTCGTTGTGGCGACAGGACCTTACAAGAATAAGAAGGTGAGATTGAAAATAAAGATATAAATAGATGTTTTACACATCAAAAGATTCATCCTGAAAAGTGACCGAATGATTGCTGTTCAACTGAATCGTATTCCTGAACTTATAGATACATTATTTTGTAGAACTATTTAAAGGGTTTGTAATAGTTCCAACCCTGTATATTTCATGTACACAAATTGTCAATTGTCGGCTATGGTGGCACATTAGAAAATGTGTGGGAAAATTGTTCGTTTAGATTTACTTATTCGGCTACTTTAAGGTGACACCACATTTTTCATAGGTAGGATGATATTATGAATACTCCAATGTGTTGTTTTATGGTCAGTCTTAATACAATTGCACACTCTGGTATTTTTTGTGAATGAAGTTTCGTTTCAAAAACGTGGTTTTCATCATAAAAAACATATTTATACAGAATGATTCATCACTATAGCCTATTAGACGTTTATGCTTTCGTGTTGAAAATTTGCATATTTGGGTTTCAGTCAAGTGTTTTATTTATTTTCTTTCATTAATATTAAAATTATGTTTAACCAAGGGATATGTGAGCAATCAATTTCGGGTGAATAGAGAGTTATTGTTAATATTATTCATGAAAATATAAAATATGAGATTTTCTGTGGAAATATTTCTGAGCTGTTTCTTAATAGAGTTTCAGTGGATATAATTTTCCAAATATAAACGACTTATGGTGTTGAAACATTCGAATTCGAACCCGATTTGATATTCTGGAGTGAAAACTGTAAAATTTATGAAACATTGGAAATCCATCAGGGAGTTGGATTTCCGTCAAGGGTAGTGATTATCCAATAATCTTCAGTAATATCACTTAAGTATATCGTAATATATTATCTCAATATTGGTTAACTGTTTCCAATTATACTCGTATATCATAGAGGGGATAATTGTTTGGCAACCGCAGTTTAATCTACAGATGGAACGGAGCAATCATTCATGTCTTCATTCTGAAGTATTGAAATTCCTAACTGCAGCATGCTAATAGATTAATAACAAATTTATAGATCGGAAGATTTGTGAGAATATCAGATGGAATTGTGGTCTCGATAAAATAAATTTTATCGATGAAGTACCGGAAATTGAAGGGATTGTCAATATTTGCGGATAGCTTTGTTTCATCCTTCCCACGGGGAGTGTGAACATCTTTGTCATCTGCTTCAATTTTAGTGCTTCTGCACTTTAAACTATTCTGTCACGATTGTTATAATGATAAAATATATTCTACATAGGATTTGTTTCAAATAAAGCATCGCTACATAATTGGCGTCAAAGGCTAAATCAAGGATAAAACTGATAAATTGTGTACCATGAAAAGAAATCACTGTATTGACATAATAAATATCCCATGAAATTTTTCTATTTCCAAAACTACCTTCACCATTTCTCAGTCGATAGAAAACAAATCGAAATCGATTCTTGAAAATAAGTACAATGATTGTATGAATATTTCTCTATCTACTTTTCTGACATATTATTGTTTAGTAAGTTTCATGAAAACTGATACAGGTTCTGCGATGTCATTCAAGAGAATATCATAGTTGAAATGAAAATGACAAATTTAACACAAAAAAAAACGCAAAATTAAGATTGAGTGATGACTTGCCTCGACCGTTGGTAGGTGAAGCTCTAGTAATAGTATCGAACCTTACATCTTGATCTACCTTTTTTTCGGTATAAAAAATATTTTTGTAAGTATTGCATTAAGTGATCGAGTTTTTGAACGAATTTCAATTGATATTAATATATAGGGAAATAACTAAATGATAATCACGAAATTCTGCATACTGAGAAAAAAGTTCAGAAGAAATACTCTACTGAATGACTCTACAGATGTTATATGTAATATGTTGGATAGCTTCAGATCGTTTATGGGATGTTTATGAATAAACTTTTCTGAATGAATCTACAGATGTTATAATATGTTGAATAGGTTCAGATGGTTCATGGAAAGTTTACTTAACCACTGGTTTCAATAAAAAAATTACACAATTACTGAGACTTATTGAAGCCTGTATATTTCCTTTCTTAAATGACATAAGGAATGTATTAGGTGTACAACTTTGTTTCCACCATTTTGCAATAGATGGCAGTAGCGGTAAGTAGTAGTCGAAATAAATAGTTCGTAAATGTCATGCAATAAGCTTAGGTATTTGTTAACATAACGCTATCGAAATTTTAGTCGATTTGTGTCTGTTATCATCGATAAAACACGTCAATTTGTCATCATTTGCGGGATATTTTTGCTTTGTTATGGAAAAATCTTCAGCTGAGGCTCATCGAATGCTCTCAAATCCCTATGGTGAGGCCGCTATTAGTGAAAGAACGCGAGAGTGGTTTCAATGCTTCAAGAACGGTGATTTTGCCGTCGAAGACCAGCATGGTGGTGGAAGAGAGAAGGTTTTCGAAGATGCAGAATTAGAGGCATTAGGTACTTGATCAAACGCAACAAGAACTGGCAGAATCATTGGAAGTGAAGCAACGAGCTATCTCGAAACACCTGAAAGTCAGAAGAATGATTCATAAATAAGAAAATTGGGTGTCGTACGAGTTGAATTCGAGAGAAGTTCAACGGCGTTTGTTTGCTTGTGAACAGCTACTTGCAAGGCAAAAACGGAAAGGATTTCTGCATCGCATTGTGGAGACGAACATGTTGCGAAAGAGGTCAAGACATACTTGGAAACGTTGGAATGGAAAGTCTTATCCCACCTGCCGTATTCTCCAGACGTCGCTTTCTCGGACTATCACTTGTTTAGATCAATGGCACACGGCCTGGCTCACCAGAACTTCTGGTCTCATGAAGAAGTAAAAATTGGATGGATTTATGAATCGCTTCGAAAGAGGACCAGTTTTTTCAACGCGGAATTCGTATGCTGCCCGAAATATGGGAGAAAGTATAAAATATATAAATGTATAAGCAGTTTCTTCAGAATAAAATACCGAATTTCGGATAGATTATGGATCGCTTCAAAAGATATATATAAATATATAAATGTATAACCAGTTTCTTTAGAATAAAATACCGAATTTTGGATAGAATGGCGGAAGCAAAGTTGTACGTCTCTTTAAAAAATACACAGTGTTGTAATTTTTACCCTATCAAAAGGAATCATTTCTATTAGAAAGTCCTTTACTTTTTAAGCACTCGTTTCTTGAACCGTTCGCTTAATCATCATCATCATTAATGAGAATGAAATGAATAACTACAGACCTATAAGTTTATTGCCAAGTTTTTCAAATGTCTTTGAATTGCTAGTATTTTCAAGTTTAATGGAATTCATCAATGCAAACAACATTTTTGAAAACAGTTAACATGGGAATCTACAAGGAAGATCAACACAAACAGCGATTTTTCAGTTTGTGCAGTATATTTTGGGAATACTCGAGGGTAACAAAATGGCATTAGGCATATTTTTTGATCTATCTAAAGCTTATGGCTCGGTGAATAGGGAATATCTAATCAAAAAACGAAGAGTTACCATCAAGCAAGATAACATCACAATCAAGTCTGAGATTTTAACTTGTACCATAGAAATTGATCAAGGAAGTGTTATCGGTAAGGTTTATAGAGATGAATGAAGGCTATATTGTGAATTATGTAGATGATACATATTTATTAGTTGGAGCAGGAAACTTTGAAGAGCTAGAAGACAAAGCTACTCGAATTTATGCAAGATCAAAGTCTTGGTTTGATCAAAACAAATTAATTCTTAACGAGAATAAATCGAAGGTTTTGTTATTTGATACAAACAGATATAAAAAACAAAATCAAATATGATAAAAATGTCACGATCTCATTATGAATTGTCAGAAGTAGTCAAATTTGTAGGCATTTATATGTCGACCAATTTCATATGAAAATTTCATCAAAAAAATTAAGTAGAATTTGTTTTGCATCAAGATCTATTTCAAATTATGTAAATGAAAACACTTTAAGAGTTGTGTACTTTGGAAATTTTGAAGTCACTCTTAGGTATGGAATTATGGGAACTAACGAAAACTTGGAATTCAAATTTTTAATTCAAAAAAGTATAGTTTTTGAATTAAGTTTCAGGGAATCTTGTAGAGGAAAATTTAGAATTGAGAATATTTTCACAGTAAATGGTTTGTACTTAATTGAATGTTTGCTATTCATACATAAAAATAGGCTCAGTTTATACAATGAAATATCAGAATCAGATACACAAAGTACAAGAACATTTGATATAATATATCCAGCTCATAGATTAACTTTAACAGAGAAATGTCCATCATATATGAGTATAAGAGCATTTAATAAGCTGCCAAGGCAAATAAAACTGATTTCAAACTATAAAGCTTTCAGAAACAGAATTAAGCATATGCTTATCATGTTGGAACCATATAATCTCGAGAAATATTTTGGGGGCTAGTTGATGCTCAAATTTTGTTTTGACGTCATTTCATTTGAATTTAATTTATCAAAAATAAAGGAATATTATTATTATAACAGAAAATTAAAATCCATGATATTTTGCTATTCGGAAATTAGAAAGTTGAAATCGACAAATATTTTGCGAAACTCAACTTTGTAATTATAAAATAAATCGAATTTTTTTATTCCGAGAGGGAACCAACGATGCGAGTATCTGTTGTGCGGACGAAATTTTTTCTTCGATCCTCCTGCTCTTAGAATCAACATCCTTAGGGTTCCACGTCACGATGTATTTGTTTCCCAAGAAAAACAAATAGGAGTCCTGGCATGTTGAACTCCGCCGGCGTATTACGAACTTTTAATCGAGTTCAAACAATATTTATTTTTTTTGGGGTCGCTATTGTATCCCGGGAGATCTGTTCAGACTCGGATTCGCTGTTTATAAAGACAGGATGAAATGTAAATCTCGACATGTTTCCGCAGGTACGTGTATTTTTGATGCTCATCTTTCTGTTACTTTCGGTGACGTTTATTTCACTTTTGATTAACTAATTATTCAGCAGATGCTGAGTAAACGTGGGCTTTCAACAGTCTATTAAATATTCACTTCCAGGTGGAGGTGAATGTTCTGTCATTTAGATGGTTTTAGATTTCATTTTTCGTCATTTTCGATGATGTAAATCTTCAGTATCTGTTTCTGAATAATTGGTTGCATTTATCGTTTATATATGTCATGTAAACTTCTGATTTTAAGTAACCCAAAACAAAATAATTGATCGAAATCAAGTCAGAAATCAAGGAGTACAGGATTTTGTCAGATGGGTGAGAGAAAGACGCCGCTTCTGGAAAGACCACGTAGATCGGATGGATCCAAATCGAATGGCAAAGTGAGCGAAAACACAAACACTAGGAACTAGACGACCAGTTGGTAGGCTCCCAAAACGTTGATACGATATCTGGACACAACATCGCAAGAGGACAGATGACAGAATTGACACCTAAAGACTATACCTTTTCAACTCCAAATTGGGACTAATCACATTTAAATTGGGAATAAACACATTCAAAATGAGAATAAAAAACTTCAAAATGGTTAACACAATCAAATTGGGAATAAACACATTCAAATTGGGACTAAACAATTTCAAATTGAGAAATGACATTTATATTTAAATTTGATACTTCAAAGGAATTGTCAAATAATATAGGTACCGGTCAGATAATTTATAAGTGCTCTAATATACATAATATCAATATGCCAAGTTATATAAAACAAACAGAAGCAGCGAATATCAAAAAGCAGATTTGTGCAGTTTATAATAATAATGGAGATTGGAGAGAATTGGCCAATAATATTGGAGTGAAGCGTTCGACGGCTTACCGCTGGGTGAAAAATCAGGAAAGAATACCCATGCAACGTGGAGGAAAAAGGAGAACAAAAATTACAGAAGAACATCGCGAATTTATAGTGCAATATGTGGAGGAAAATAATAAAATCACGCTGAAAGAACTCAGACAAAATTTTCTAACAGATCACCAAATTATTGTATCGTCTGAGTGTTTGCGGAAACATTTGGATGGATTGCTGTACACTTTGAAAGATGTACGCAGAGAACCTGAAAGATTGAATAGTGGTGAAACAAAACTACGAAGAAAAGAATATGTATAACAGCTTCTAAATTATCAATCAGAAAATATACCAGTAACATATCTTGATGAAACAAATTTTAATTTGTTTATATCACGACGGCAAGGGCGATCTAAGAAAGGGACCAGATGTCGATACATTTCAGCAGGCAATCGTGGGGCTAATGTTCATGTCATTGGATGTATAGGAAACATGGGATTGATACATCATGAAATAAGAAGGGGTGCATTCAGAAGGGAAGAAGCAAAAGAATTCATGCGAAACTGCTTACGAGCTGCTTATAATATTTATCAAACTCGTGTTGTATTAGTAGTTGATAATGCTCCTTGCCATGCAGGCTTAGAAGAGGTCTTCCAGGAACCAGAATTTCAAGACCATCTTCTTCTCAGGCTCAGTCCTTATAGTCCAATGCTGAACCCTATAGAATTTGCATGGTCAAGTTTCAAAGCTGCAGTTAAAAGAGCGATGTCTCTAAGGTTACAACAGATTTTGGCTGGCGAAGAAAGGACAAATCTTCCTCAAAACCAGTATCGCTTGCGTGAATTGGAAATTATTTTGCGTGATAATATAAACATAATAAATATCAATAACTGTGCGAGATATGTGGCGCACATACAGAGATATTTTCCGGATGTTTTGAACTTAGTCGATATGGTTGTGTAATTTTTTTATTATAAAATATATGTATATGAGAAAAAATTTTCGGTACTGATTTCCATATTTTTCGAAAAAATTTTTCATATTATTTGCGTAAGATTAAGTTAATGTACATAAACTTTGAGTTCTACCCACAATATTCAACTCATTTGGAGTTATTTAATCTCAATACAAAAGTTTACAATCTCCATTCTTAATACCTATAATATATACTATATACAATACTTTTGAAGTAGGTATCAAATTGAAATTTTTATGTCATTTCCCAATATGAAATTGTTTAGTGCCAATTTGAATGTGTTTATTCCTAATTTGATTGTGTTAACCATTTTGAAGTTGTTTATTCTCATTTTGAAGGTGTTTATTCCCAATTTGATTGTGCTAACCACTTTGAAGTTGTTTATTCTCATTTTGAAGTTGTTTAATCTCAAATTGAATGTGATTAGTCTCAATTTGAAGTTGAAAAGGTATAGTTGCGTGATTTCATCGCCTAGCTCTAAGTTCTGAATTTTTCCTATTACTGCTAGATATATTCTGTAATAAAATCGCAAGCGGAAGTTCGAGAAATACCTTGCTCACTCTAGTTTCTTCTCCTCTTCGAATATCCTATCAGATTCAAGAAATTTTGATATACAGGTTATTTTGGATTGAATCTTATTAATAATAATAATAAGCTTTATTTGCAGATAATATACAACAAAAATAACCAATCAATCAAAAAACATACTTCTATATATCCTATAATTTTATCTGCAAAAAGGAGACTTACGACAGTAAGACTGTTTAAATGTAAGCTCCCAAAAGTTCACCAAGAACAAAAAAATGTTTCCAGCATATAGTTGGATACATTGAGAAAAAAATTTCCTTTCGTACATTTAGTGAACTTAAATAAAAAACTTGAAGAGAAAAAAAAATCATCGGAGATCAAGCCTGCGCCCACAATGCTCAGGACCTAAGCCTAAAGTGAACCTGTCAACAAAAATTGTGTGTATGACTTTTTGAATTTATATAAACTAAGGGATTTCAGAGGAAGAGGCAAACCATTATAGAGAGAAACAATATTGAACGTGAACGACCTAGTAAAAGTGGTTGTAGGTATATTATCAATTTTTTCCTAGGCTGGATCTGAAAAAATCAGTTGCTTTGTTTGTATGAAGTTGTTCGAAAGTTTTGAGGAATTGACATAATCAATAAAACACTTTGTATATTGATTATAAAGAGTAATAGACCCTTCAAATATATTTTATTGTGACTCGCCTCAGTATCCTCTATCATAGTATAAAGAATTCCCTATACTATGCCTCTTTCTACCGTTAGCTTCGGCCCATTTACCAATGAATCACCCTGTATACCTGGTACATATGCCGGATGTCCCAAGTTATCCTATACAGGCAATATCTAGCTTTTCTGACAAGATAATGGAAGACTGAAAAAATTGCTTTGAATAAAATCAAAGTACCTTCCCAATCATGTATAGAAAAGGTTTTTACATTTGACAGCCCTGTGGTAGCTACCTCTCACTATTTATTTTCAAATTTCAATTCATTCTATTCAGAATACAACAATAGCATATACTTGTTATTTTTTTATCAATTACAACAAAAACATAAACAGTTTGTGAAGTATGAATTGCAACCAAAATACATACTATGCAATTAAAAAATCGAGAAAAATTCTTTGTAATAACAAACATGGGTTCTTTAGAACAAAAACTGCATCTACTTCTCATATGTGAAGTTTATATTTTTGGAGGCATTTCATTTTTCAAATAAGGATAATTGAATAACGTAAAAGAAGTCACAAAATATCAATTTTTTTGTTGTTATTACTAAAAAAATACCAAGTCTGTACTATCGTTGTATTCCAAATAGAATGACACGCAATTTTCACTAACAATATACAGGGGGTGCCATTTGAGAATAAAAGTGAGGGGAAGCTCCCACAGGGTTGTCAAACGTAAAAACCTTTTTTATACATCATTATGAAGGTTCTTCGATGTTATTCAAAGCAATTTTTATATTTTTATATTATCTTGTCGAATAACCGAGATATTGCCTGTATACAATAACTTGGATCACCCAGTATACATTTCAGCTTCCCGGAGAATATCGTACAGAAACACTGACGACAACCCTGGAAAATTCAAGAAAAATATAAAATTGAGATTTTGAGTTTGCACACTAAATAATATTTTCAATCTAAGTATGTAGAAAATTTTGTGGGTATTAAATGATAGCAACCATAGAATAATCAGGTCTCTATTGGAAAAACCCCATATTTCCGTGATCAAAGATCCGATCGGGTTGAGAATTCGTGTGCATACCTACATAGCATCATCAAAACCATAGAAAACTGTGGAGAACAAATACGATTTCATTGCAAGTAAATATAACTTCAAAAATTATTCAAAATTTCCTCATCAGAATTATAAAAATATAATATTCAACATTCGAAGAGCCTTCCTGACGTTATTCTCCCCAAACATCATATTTCGTACATTACCATTTCAGCAAGACAATGAGCTAATATAAGTTAATAGCCGGTTTTTTGACCTGCTTAATTTTTGAGTCATGACTCTCCTTTCGTTGAATCCTCCTAAATTATACATTGTCATGAATAATTATCCTAACATCGATTCGACGTAATGCTCCGGAAAACATTTGAATATTTCATGACAGACCTCAGGCTACAGAATTGGATGACACAGCCTGAAGGATACATTGTTTTGGGAAAAGTCTACCCTTCGGCATCTGTTGTTCGAAATCTGTTGTTATGGAATTTTTTCACCTCCATATAATTCGTTGAAGGGAAATTGGTACATATCGACGTAATATGAATTTCAGATTACATTTGGAGTTACACGGGATTCATCCATTCATATAAAATCGTGATTACGAGCATACGAAACGTATTAATTGAATGATACATGTAAATTTGTAAATGCCTAGAGTTTTCCGCAAATAAGGATCAAACTGCTCAATCTGTAACCCCAAAGTTGCTGTTTGTTGAATTTTCAGTTGGTTACATCGAAGTTTGAAAGTATTGATATTGTATAAAATTTACTATTTACTTCGTTCATATATCAGATGGAGCAATACAGGTGAATCACGATGACCTATTATACTTTCATGAAATTCACAATATTGTGCTGAAAATTTGCATAATGGGAATTGAGACAGTGATCTTCCTCGCTTAAATATTTTCAGGCCACTACAGTTCCGGTTTTAATGGAAACAGAATACTACTTTCCTATTCCAAATGGCACTCCCAGTAGATTATTGCACCGTCAGATAGCTTATTCGATGAAAATTCCAACAATATGCCATATCTTGGGTATAAACCCAACTGTTCATGAGTTAATGAAATTTTTATGAAAGAAAAATGGTTGCGACGAAAATTCACATTTTTCAAATATTTCTGCAGAAAAAGTATTTTTCGAAAGAATATTTTCCATTTTTAATCCTGCCAATACGTAGTATTATAAAACTGTTTGCGGTTTGGACTAAAAATGTACAAATTGTTCATGTAAAGATCATAAACTTGGAGAACTCAAATTCATCAAAACTCAAGATTTTTAAATTATAACCTATATTTTTTATTTTTTCAGTCAATTCTACGTATAAAAGAGGAAGAGATTACTAAAGCAAACCCTATACCTAATATGAAAACTCTTTGAATTATCGCGAAAAAATTTGAACTGAGGAGAAACTGCGATTTCCAACTGAGTGGAGTAATTTGTGAGTTCCGGAAAACAAAAAGAAGCGAAAAGTTTGATACTTAAATTTGAAATTTCATGAATTGTTATTAATTATTCGTGATTGAAAATTGTATTGGTTGATGTATTCTCAATGAAAAATTAATAACAATTCATGAAATGTCAAATTTAATTATCGAAACATCGACTTCTAGTTTCCGGAAGTCACAGACTACACCACTAAGTTAGAAATTGTGGTTTTTTCTTAGTTCAAGTTTTTTCTCGACAACTTTCGAAGTTTTCATTTTGGTAATAGGGTTGGTTCTTTCAATACCTAAAATTGAAAATTGAAAGAATAAAAATATAGGTCGTTATTTGAAATTTTTTGTGTTCTGATGAATTTGAATTGTCCAAGTTCTTGATCTTCTCATAAACACTCTGTACTTTTAGTTTCGAAACGCAAAAAGTTGTAGAATACTACATATTCTCAGGATGCAAAAGAAAAAAGGTTTTTTCGGAAATAGTAATTTACGTAACAAGTCCGGAAAATAGGGTTTTTTTGGACGAATAGACAAAATTCCAGGACGAGCGTAAGCGAGTCCTGGAAGTCTGTGAGTCCAAAAAAATCATTTTCGGGCGTGTTGCGTACAATATTTTTTCGGCAACCGTGTAGAATAACACTATCGCTGCTGCTTTCCATATTTTATTACGATTGCGATCAAAAAACATACAAATTGTTAACAACTAATTTCATATGAACTGTTAGCAGTTTTCTCGGTTACTATGGTAATGATCAACTGCATTTATTAAAAATATACCTACCAAGATTTTCATATCCACAATGACACAAACGACGTGATTCTTTTCCGGCCTAGTCCGGGAAGTACGTACTTTCCGGACTAGGCCGGGAAATGCTACTTTCTCAGAGGAAAAGCGTCCGGGAAGTGAGCACTTCCCGGACGGTTGCCGAAAATAGTAATTTACGAAACAAGTCCGGAAAATAGGGATTTTTGGACGAATAGACAAAATTCCAGGACGAGCGTAAGCGAGTCCTGGAAGTCTGTTAGTCCAAAAAAACCATTTTCGGGCGTGTTTCGTACAATATTCTTTCGGCAACCGTGTAGAATAACACTATCGCTGCTGCTTTTCATATTTTATTGCGATTGCGATCAAAAAACATGCAAATTTTTGACAACTAATTTCATATGAACTGTCAGCCGTTATCTCGGTTGCTATGGATTCTATGATTCTTTTCCAGCCTAGTCCGGGATGTACGTACTTTCCGGACTAGGCCGGGAAATGCTACTTTCCCAGAGAAAAAGCGTCCGGGAAGTGAGCACTTCCCGGACGGTTGCCGAAAAAAACTTTTCCTGCGAAAATATTTGAAAAAATAAGTCCACATCGCAACAATTTCTTCATGAATATCTCATTGACTCATAAAGCGTTGAGTTCATACATAAGTTATGGCATATTACTGAAATTTCATCAAATAAGCTTTCTTATCATGCAATAGCATACAATGGATGTGCCATTTGAAATAAAAAAGTATTTTTCCGTTTCCGGTATAACCAGAAGTTGTGCGGAGGTCTGAAAATATTTTAGTTAGAAGGATTATTGTTTCAAATCCCAATGTGCATATTTTCAGCTCAAAATTATGATTAGTTTTCCATCAACGTCTGATAGACCACCGCGGTGAATCACCTTGTATAAACAAAGTAAATCGAATGGTTTGCACATAGGGCAACTCATATCACTTTTATAATCGGTCATAAATCCTATCCTTCCTTCCTCCCTAACATACTGCCTGGATCGTTCTCAAAATGGAATGTGGATATGATCATTCGAATCCAACAGTATAGGTATAGAACTTTATTTATTCATCGTCAACATTTACGAATGGGTATGAGATGACTTGTTGAAATATTACTCAGCCTCCTCTACTATATTTCGTACTATATTTTCAGGAACGCTCGTTAAAAATGTTCAATTCAGAAATGGTTATCAGTGTGATATCTGGAACCCACAAAATAATCTAAAAAATCACATTTTTGTCTCAAAGAAAAAGAGTTAATTGTTGTCTTGATATTGATGAAGGACTATATGTTAGATAGTTATTTGGGCTGTTTCCATCATTGTCTGCCCTTCTGCCTCTAATTGGGAGTTTGACTCTGAGACCCTTAGGAACAAGGTTGCGATCTCTGGCAAGGTGTAGAAACGTAAAGTGGTTAGTTTCTTTGGCAAGTTTGAATGAGGTTTTCTCATATTTCCTGACCTCTTGGTATAATTCGGGCCCATACCGAATTTCTAATTGTTGTCTTGGTATTGATGATGTACTATATGTTAGATAGTTATTTGGGCTGTTTCCATCATTGAAACATGATAGAAACAGCCTAAATAACTATCTAACGAAAAAGAGTTAGTTTCGAATATTTTTCGGAAAGCAATTGAGAATCATCCCACCATGTCTAAACGTACTTGGTGAACATGTTTCAAAATCATCAGGAGTGTGTAATTCCTTCAGATACAAAATCCTTAAGGAATATGAACAGAACCAAATATTGACTCCACCCAAGTAAAGGACCAATTACTTATAAAGATAGTTAACTGTTCCGATTGACGATTCTTCTATGAACCTCATTAGGATGATGTGATTATGAATTGTGGAAAAACTGATACCGAAGATAAGAGCGAATCAAATTCAGAATATTTTTTTTTATCATTTTTACATAACATGTTAGATTCTTCACATCATTTTGTATATTCAATATATCACAAAATCAAAAACATATAACATATTATGTTATATGTTTTTGATTTTGTGATATTTTCTCTATATATAATATTTCTATTTTTAAATTTGTTCACTTCGTTGTTAGATTTTCGAAATTACATATTTTGACATGTTGATATACATAAACTTGAAGTCCTCCCTTATTTTAATATATTAAATTAAGAGCATAGACAATATTCGATTATACACCGACGAGAGGATCGAAATAAAAATAAATAAATAATCACTTTTTAACCATTGTTTTGGCAGATACCATCTTATGTGATCGTCTTTTCAGAAATCGAAACAGCTTACGTTTTAGTCACCTTGTAGTTTTTCATTTACTACTGTCTTTTAACACAGAATGCGAATTCTACCGTGTTCCATAGAATTTCATTGTAATGAAATGAATTCCATAAATTTCGACCATTTCGACTAACTGTTTTTCGATTCACCTCACACCATCGACAGCTTACGTCTTCCAAATCCTAGATAGAGGTATCATTTCCTTACCAACCTAGACCCAAAAAAAATAGGGTAGGCCACAAAAAATGTTTCTACTATGTTTTTGAGATGACTTTCTATAGATATTCAGATCCCTGATATTAGTTTCTCCTTCATAAGCTCTTGAAATAATACGCCATATGTTACTCTTCAACTTTGTCAAGTAGGTACTGAAGGCTTTAATATGATCGTCTAACCCTATGTCCTACGTGAGCGACTAATGTTACGACGCGAGCGACGCCAATTTTATGTACTACGCGAGCGATGTGAGCAGCGCGACTTTTTTTGTCCTACGTTGAAATCTACCAACGCGACACGACGCGACATAAATATGGTTGGGTTGGGATTGTGCATTGCGGAAGATCAGTCCGTTGTCATACGCTTGTAGAGAAACAGTTATGAGGTGGTCAAGATAACGTAAATTATTCATATGTGAAAATGTGGCTTTAAAAATGCTAATTGTAAGACGCAGAAAAATGGGAAGATAGTGAAATCCAACAAATGAAATTTTTTTGGAACGAATGAATTTTGGAGAGTTTCACCACTTTTATATATATATATATATATAAACAATTGAGGACTTCTCTAAATTTATTCCACAGTTATTGTAGATTGCTTCCTACAACATTTGACTATATAGTGAACATTTGACTATATAGAAATAGTCAAAAAAAATCTAAGAAATACGTTAACCTTTACTGAATTGAAATATTTTTTTTCGGCAACCGTCCGGAAAGTGCTCACTTCCCGGACGCTTTTTCTCTGAGAAAGTAGCATTTCCCGGCCTAGTCCGGAAAGTACGTACTTCCCGGACTAGGCCGGAAAAGAATCATAGAATCCATAGCAACCGAGATAACGGCTGACAGTTCATATGAAATTAGTTGTCAAAAATTTGCATGTTCTTTGATCGCAATCGCAATTAAATATGGAAAGCAGCATAGCGATAGTGTTATTTTACATGGTTGCCGAAAAAATATTGTACGCAACACGCCCGAAAATGGTTTTTTTGGACTCACAGACTTTTGTCTATTCGTCCAAAAAAACCCTATTTTCCGGACTTGTTACGTAAATTTCTATTTCAATCTGCATGGATACATATTACATATAAATAAGATTTATTTATTATTACTCATTGATATATTAACCTCAACTATATTTATTTCCTTCAAATGGATATTTCTTCAGCATCATTAATATAAGTTATGCGTAAATAAATGAAGTGTAATAATAAATGATGATTATTGGTGGAATTTCAAATAAATTATTTATTTCCATGAAACTAATATTTGTTTGACCATAGATCCAATAAATGATTCATTAACGATAATGCATTTTCGATAATATCAAATAAACACTTCTCTCAGTGTATATAATACTATAGTTAATTCGTCAATCTTACTTGTTTCACCCAGTTCATCGGCAATTCTACTCTATTCTCTATCCACCAACAGTCGATTATGATATCTTTTATCAGTCTTGTCCCAGAGTATACTGGAATTTCTAACAGCCAGTATTAAAACTTCGTTTAAATCATTCATTGTAGAGCGGTCATCATCAAGAACTACTGAAGTTCGCGCGAATTCCACTTGGAAATATCAAATAATTTGATCGCCGACAGAGCGCGAAACAGTTTTACGACCGATACGACTGCACGTAGGACAGCGCTATTATATTCCAAGGTTTGATATATCGCGTTTGGTCGCGTCGCTCTAATCGCTCGCAATAATTCGCTCACGTAGGACACAGCGTAATGAAGTAGCTCCATACGGAACTTTTCAGAGCTCTATGAACATTGTACTCTCAGTGAGCTTGTGAAATGATCGCACTCTGAAAAGGTTGATATATTTAGAAATTAGATCCTGGAGTTACTAAATACAAATATTTCATGCTCAACTCGTAGTAATTGAATTTGATCCGTCTGATCCATAACACATTTTCATATACAAACATCATATACATAGAATTGAAATGAGAATATATACCTATGCTAAAAAGAAGAAATGATGAATACAAAGAATACATGAAGATAATTAAGACTTGGTTCGAATTTGTTCAAACGGCGATCTTCATTCAACCAAATTTTGTTTTCATTACACAACTCAATAGATCAACTGGGATTGAATGAAAATGATCACCGGCGTGAACTTGGCAGCCACTTTTCAGCAGCCGATTCATTCCAGCAGCCAAACGACCAGTGACGTCGGTAGAATTTAAAACTAACGAATCGATCTGTTTTTGGGGTGCAACGCAAGAATTTGCTTTTTGAGTTCACTTGAATGAATTCAGTCGAGTTTTTATGACATTTTAATACACAAAATAATATTATAGATGAACTTGAATTATGCTGAGCAATGAAACGACGAGGTATATACAAGTATTTTCACGAATGAAACCTTGAAAAATGTTTAGCCAAGTTGATATTTGGTTACTCTTAAATAGCTACAGAATAACATATCCGAAGGATATTGATTTGCAGGCCGTTCAAGGGGTAGTTTACACTTGTGAATTTTTCGAAATTTTTAAGGATGACCCTGTGAAAAATGTTTAGCCGAGTTGATATTTGGTGTTATTACTCTTAAATAGGTAGAGAATAACATATCCGAAGCACATTGATTTGCAGGCCGTCTAAGGGGTAGTTTACACTTGTGAATTTTTCGAAATTTTTGAGAATGACCCTGTCAAAAATGTTTAGCCAAGTTGATATTTGGTATTATTACTCTTAAATAGCTACAGAATAACATATCCGAAGGATATTGATTTGCAGGCTGTCTAAGGTGTAGTTTACACTAGTGAATTTTTCGAAATTTTTGAGATTGACCCTGTCAAAAATGTTTAGCCGAGTTGATATTTGGCATAATTGATCTTCGATATCTACAGAATAACATATTCGAAGCACAATGATGTGCTTCGTGACATGTGATGACAAGTGTTTCACAACAATGAGCCAATAGCCCGCAATGTCGCGGTGGGCGGACTGTCCACAATTCAATACCCCTGCAAACTACCCCTTAGACGGCCTGCAAATCAATGTGCTTCGGATATGTTATTCTGTAGCTATTTAAGAGTAATAACACCAAATATCAACTTGGCTAAACATTTTTGAAAGGGTCATCCTTAAAAATTTCGAAAAATTCACAAGTGTAAACTACCCCTTGAACGGCCTGCAAATCAATATCCTTCGGATATGCTATTTAAGAGTAACCAAATATCAACTTGGCTAAACATTTTTCAAGGTTTCATTCGTGAAAATACTTGAATATACCTCGCCGTTTCATTGCTCAGCATAATTCAAGTTCATCTATAATATTATTTTGTGCACTAAAATGTCATAAAAACTTCACTGAAGTCGTTCAAGTGAACTCAAAAAGCAAATTCTTGCGTTGCACCCCAAAAACAGATTGATTCGTTAGTTTCAAATTCTACCGACGCCACTGGTCGTTTGGCTGCTGGAATGAATTCGGCTGCTGAAAAGTGGCTGCCAAGTTCACGCCGGTGATCATTTTCATTCAATCCCAGTTGATCTGTTGAGTTGTGTAATGAAAACAAAATTTGGTTGAATGAAGATCGCCGTTTGAACAAATTCGAACCAAGTCTTAATTATCTTCATGTATTCTTTGTATTCATCATTTCTTTTTTCTAGCATAGGTATATATGTATGGTAGTATGGTAGTATGGCTCCCTATTTAATATTTTCAATATTAAATAGGGAGCCATACTTGAGCAATCGGCTAATTTTTGAGATGTTACAAATAAGTATCCATGACTCAGTAAATTCTAGAGCTGACATCCAACAACTTAGCCGATTTTATTATTTTTTATTAAAAACAAATACCCAACTACGGAATAATAATAAAACAAAATAAAGATTTCTAGCCCTTCTCGACTTCATTACTTCAGCGCATCACATACATACGTCTAAGTTTTTTACCCTAATTGTTTCGAGTCCGCTGTTCCTTTGATTTCACCTCCGTCTGTCGGCGTACTATCTATGCATCGGTCGCATTGTTGGTCCCCGCTTTTTAATATACATATTATGATTTCTTTATACGTAAAATATTGGAGAATTGATTTAAATTTCAATGAGATGATTTTGGGAAGATACATTTGTCTAGCTTGTTAGTACTTTGTTTGTACCTATATGTGTATATATTACTTTTTATTTTTACTCTTATTTTAAACTAAAAATGTTTTGAATTTTATAATGTTTCTTTGTATATCTAAATTATACCAGACCATCTTTTCTGTGATATCTTCTAGTCAATAACTTTTAGTAATGCTCATCTTTCCTTTATTTTGTAAACACCTTCATCAATGTTGCAAATGATGTTTTCCGTAAATTTTGTAGAGCCCTGAAGATGGAAATAAATTTTTCCGAAACGTCGGCGAACTAACAGAGTATCATTTTCCTGTTTCTCTGATCCTACACCACCAATCTATAGTGAAGTATGAACTTAAAGTTTGAAATGAAATCATATCAACAATTTCACGTTCTTCGTGATGTTTATAATGAACAAGGATAATGGAAAGTAGGACAGCCAGTGAAACACAACTTTTAAACTGAGCGACTTTTCGTTTGTATATTCAGACTTCTCCACAGCTAGAAAACAATAATAGACCATTATCGTATGACAGAACTGATACCTAAAATTTGAGTTCTGTTTATTCCAATATTTTGAATTTGTACAGATTAAATAGTGACCAGTCGAGAGAAAGAATAACATGAACATTATGTATCTTGTTTCGCATTCAACTTGTATTGTTATTGTGTCATTATACATCTACTCATAAGTTGAAATTGCCATTTGACATGTAAATTTTCCATTTGATATTCTTAAATGTGATGTCTCTTCTAATTCATCATTTTAAGTGTGAATACTTGACAAAACTTTTATCTATAGACTGAGTGTTCAATGCTTTGTGTATCAGATCGTTAGCCGGCAATAATTAATTAAGTTTTTCAAAAATTCTGTGATGGTCTATTATTGTATTCTAGCTGTGAAGAAGTCTGAATATACAGACGAAACGTCGCTCAGTTAAAAAGTTGTGTTTCATTGGCTGTCCTACTTCCCATTATCCTTGTTCATTATATGTTTGATATGAAATTGAAAACCCAATTATGCAGGCAAATTGTTTCTGACAAAATCGTAAATAATTTCGACTGTTTTTATTCGATCTTTATCCATCTGAAATATGAATGTCTTCTTTCGTGAATTTTTATTCTGAACAACAGGGTGAATAGGAAATATAAAAAAAAGCATAATACATTTAGCTGTGTCGAATACTTTATGAGTCTACACAATCCCAACACATCCAAGTTGAGCGAGATTCTGAAAACCCCGGCAGAAGATTTACGACAGCAACGGAATATCCTCCATTATTTTTGTTTTCAGATGTTGTAATCTAACTGTTGTGTTCACGCGACTTTTAATTCCACAATTTTTCTCTTGTTCTCTTGATGGACGAACCTCTAACGGGAATATTTTCATTTAAATCTGACCTTTTAATTACCATCAACATTTATATTTGCTTTTTCTGTGAAAAGGTTCAAACTTTCTTGTGGGAATTCGAAGCAAAAAATTGTGTTAGATATGCAAACAGGACGCACCAAGATTCAATTCTCCATTCTGAAATGGAACAGATACATTAATCTTTTTATATCATGAGACTCGACGGAGGATACTCAATGCAATAAATAAATAAATGAATGATGGAGTTCTTGAATCCAAAAATTATGTTTTTTTTCTTCTCTTGAAATTCCGAGACAGAAATTTTGAGGGTTTGAAATCCAAACAGATGGCTTTTATATTTTGTCACATTGTCTGTTTCCTGAATTTCAAAATGAAAATGATTTCTAATGATGAGGTTCGACTTACTGATGACCAGTAAGTCCCCAAATTCTATTCTGTCCGTCCGGCTATACAAGGGGTTTCGTCCAAAATTTTGGTTTCCTCTTTATTACAATTATAAATACTCTATATATGAAATTTTCAATTGAATTTAGAATGGCTTATGAAGTATGAAGCCTAATGCTGAGTTTCATGTTGAAATCAGAAATATATCAAGAAGAATATCGAAAAAAAAATTACCCTAATTTTTGTTAAAACGCAAACGAGGGAGTTGAGATTTCGACTTCATCAATAAAATTACAATTAAAGCCCATTTGAAGCTGGTCGTTATCTCAACTATAGAATTCAGGAAGAAATTCCCAATATTTCTGTGATTATACAACTCATGTTTTTTGAGGACGCTCGCATATTTGCACAAGAACATAATTGTGAATGGAACAGTTCATTTATTAAAACTCATTTAAACTTATAATATCATTGTAAAACTACCGTATACTACTTCGTTATAGCTGCGTCCCTATCTAAAACTCAACTTACCATCTCAAGGCACCATTTTCAATCGACATCAGATTTACTTAGTGGATTGACTTGATTGGCACTAACCGAAATCGAATCGAGGACATTTCAAAGCACTGAACTCGGGAGATTTTTTCCCTTCTTTTTGTATCATTTCACCAGTATTTGTTTGTAGGTATGCATGAGTAAGGCAGAATCTCGAATCCTAAAACTCAGCAAATCCGATGAAAGGATGCATGTTCCATGAATATAACAAAATCGCCAGTAATAGCTGCTGTACAAATGGGGCTGTTTGGAAAAATAAAATCCGTAACAGAATGCTCCCAATAAGCCCTACTTAATTCCAAGAAATCCGCTCAGTTTTATATTCAAATCGAATTCGGGAAATCTGATTGAACTGTCCAATAAAATATACCTCCATCTGCTCCGAACTCTCACGATCTAGGTTTTATTTCGGCTTATGCCGATTTGATAGAAAGAATATCAATCGATGGCTTAGTAGGCCAAAAAAATACAACTGAAAGAATATGGGAGAGCCTGTTTTCCAAATATAGCATGGTTTTCCTAAAAGAGATCTAGTATGCGTTTGCACTCGATATTTTTTTTATTGAGCTCATTCTTTTCTGGAAAAAGCTGAATTAGAACATGTGGAAAAGTAAATAGATCCCTACCTATTCACACTTTTCTAATGCAGAACATAATACAGGTCACAGTTTCAGGTATTAGTCGACAACATTTCTAGAATATTCAGGCTAAGGAATAACCTAAATAAGAGGTCTTGGAGATAGAAAGTCAACTGTTGTTGTTGAAACTTACTCAGCGGAGTTCAAAGAATAGGAGATAATTATTGAAAATCATTTCAAATTTTCGTACAACTGCTGTGGAAAGTATCGTATTCTTCATAGCCTAGTCAATTTTAAAACTATGTATTGCTGTGAGAATAGTATATTGCGCAACAAGTGGGAAAAGTTCAACTTTTCTCACGAGTGTGTACATTACTTGAATTATTTAAATTTGTGCAGTTGTAGAAAATGTATAGTGGGCAGCATGTGGAAAAAGACCTTTCCTCACTAGTGTGTTTGCCTTTCAAGCTCGTGCCAAACTCGTGAGAAAAGTTGGACTTTACTTGTTGCACAATTCACCATCTCCGCACGCATCTTCGTACGGAAAATAAATAGCCAGGGTTTTTCTTGCAGGGTCTTTTTCAAGGCTTAAAATATATAAGAGGTTTACCCCATATGAATGTAGGCTTGGTTAATCGATCGTCTAGAGGTATGATTCGATTACCTGGCCTTTCTTTTTTTTCTCCGTGACTTTGTTGGATTTGTAATAATTAAACTCTTTTGGATTATTCACATCTATTTACAAAGCCCTACTCATACAGTACAAACTCAGTATTGAGAAGATCCTAATTACGTTTTAATTAACAAGTTTCTCAATACGGTACTGAATTTCGTCTTTAACTCTAGTTTAATTACTCGAAACGTCTTCGTTTATCACGTCTTCGTCGTACTTAAAGTTTTCGGTCGTCTCGTCCTTGATTTGTTCGCGACTCTTCTTAATCTAGTCCGCGAACCGTCTTCACGTCGTACGTCTTAAGTTGACCGACCGAACTTGTTCTGTCTCCCGTCTTAGACTTAAGTTAAACTGTACCGTCTGTACCCGTCTTCGGTTAAATCTGAACTGTACCGTCTGTACCCGTCTTCGGTTTAATCTGAACTGAACGGTCTGTACCCGTCTTCGGTTTAATCTGAACTGTGCCTCTGTCGATTGGAACTCCCCTCTCTCGAACATCGACCTCCCTTCTTTTCGTTTTGGCCACACCCTTAGGGGAAGTACCATCTCCTAGTCCAATAAGAGCTTTTGCCGTACTGCCCACAAAGATCTTCGCGGATTCCTGGCAATCGAATATTCTAGAAGGACTAGAACCTGATAAACAGATGTAACCATCTGGCACGACCGTGTTGTTTTCGAACCTTATCAACCCCCCAATAAATATCTTCAAGATTTACAACTCTTGACATATCTTCGACACCTCGAAGAATAACACATCCTTTTCACATTATGTACAATAAAAATTCAATTGAAACTGTCATGCCCTCGACACTCAAAGAAACTAAGAGGTCTCCAAGCATCCGGTTGACCATCGCAATTATTTACAGGGAAACAATAAGTAACTGGATCCTACATGAATAGGAAGGTGTTATGTGAATATGAATAGCTGTGAATATGGCATATGAGAGTCTATTTTATAGATAATGTTGTGGGCAGTTCAATGCAGTTGCCTTCTGTCTTGTGCTTTGTTGGCTTTCATGAATTTTGCTTTGTATCTTGGTTTCCATTTTGAGTTTTCATGACACTGTTTTCTGTTGTAGTTGATATTTCACTCAATGAGTTGTTTTCAACGTATGTTGTATTTTTTGCCTTGAAAAAGACCAGAAATAAGGGTCGAAACGTCGGCATAACGGAATTTCATTTCCCCAGCCCTCTTAGCCACTACGTATACATCATATAAAGAAAATCATCTGAAGATAAAAGAGTATTTCAGTTAATTATAGGACTTTCAGGAGAATGTTAATTTCACATATACGGAAATATTACTGATTTGAATTATTTTCATTTCTTTTTTCTGTTGTAACTAGTGTTTTTCACTAAATAAAGAGTTATTATTATTATTTTTATTATTCAACGTCCAACTCCAGTTTTTTCCCTTGAAATATATTTAGTTCATTAAAATCTATTTGTATAAAAATATTTGATATAACATAGAATAGTTCCTAGGGAGATAATTGGTATTTTATTTTTTTTTCTGATGCTACGATCTATCCATATGATGTTTTGCAAAAATTCTTGAGACTTTTTAATATGTAGAAATATGTACTTGCTACAGTTATGACTCTGGAAGTGGAGTTAGCTTATCCAAGTAAGCAAAAGTTCTCAGAATCTTGAATATTTTTTGAAAATTCGGAATTAGTTCTTAAAATATTTAATCAACTGGTAATGATTTCAACATAAAAGATAAGAGCAAATTTTTTGAAGAAGAATGAGAAGAAAACTAGTCGCTATTGTAGACTACGATTTCTGAGTTTTCAGTTAATAATTAGGGTATTACTCATTTTTCTACAAGATTGTGGCTTTTAGTTTTGTTTAATTCAATGATTCGACAACGGCAACAGTCCATAAAGAGAAGGATGAAAAGTATAAAAGCTCTGATAAGCCCTAAATGACCTAGTGTAATATAATCCTTCCACGAGAGTAATGAATTCAAATTCAGTTTCGACAGACATGCTCGAAATACCATATGCAATAAATCCTTCACTCAGGACTATGGCTCAGTTCCCTTTGACGAAATGAAGAATATATTATGGAATGATAACTCGTCACTCCGAAAGTCCCGGCCTAGCGAACAGATGACGCCGCCGCAAAAAATTGTTTCGAGTATTGAAAGCAAGTAGAGCATTAGCTAATGGCTTGATTAGTGTTATTCAGACTCTTTTTCATCGACAACAATAATAATAATAACAATGGTTATCTGAAGAACTATAGGAAATATTGAGGAACACCCACAATTGAAAATCTCCTGGCCCAGATGGAATTCACAACTTCTGGTTGAAGAAGTTTTGGTGTCTGCACGGCAGGCTAGTCGAATACATAAATAACATAATAAATAATCCAACAGAAATGCCAACATTTTTAAAAACAGGTATCACTTACCTAATACCGAAGGTTTTTCAAAACACTATGGATCCATCAAAATACAGACCTATAACAAGCCTACCAAGAATATACAAAATCATCACATCATGTTTAGCATCTCGTATCTACAAACATTGCGAGAAAAATAAAATAATTACAACACAGCAGAAAGGATGTTCCAAGAATGCACAAGGATCGAAGGAACAGCTGGTAATAGATTTCATCATATGCAACCAAGCCTTCAAGAAACGTAGAAATCTTTTCATGACTTATTTTGATTATAAAAAGGCTTTCGACTCACTTCCACATGGCTGGCTGAAGAAAATTTTGGAGATATACAAGATGGATCCAATGATAACCAATTTTCTAAAGCTTGCAATGGACAATTGGAAAACGAACATCGAGCTTTCCACGGCAAACATAAAAACCAAACTGATTCCAATTAAGAAGGGAATTTTCCAAGGAGACTCCTTCAGCCCTTTATGGTTCTGTTTGGCGCTGAACCCACTCTCTAAACAGCTAAACGCTACTGAAAAGGGTTTCAACATTAAAGGAAATAATAATACTACCACCCTCAATCATTTGCTGTACATGGATGATTTGAAACTGATAACAGGCAATTAGAACCACCTAGAAATTATGGTCAAACTAGTGGAACATTTTTCGAAAGATGTAGGTATGGAATTCGGATTGGACAAATGTCGTACTCTCAGCGTAGTGAGAGGAAGAATACAAGATGAACCGATCATTCTCGCAAATGGACAGCAAATAGAAGCAATGAAGTCAGATGATCTTTATAAATATCTTGGAATGAAACAGAACCGACGAATCAACCACCAAAGAATGAAGCAAGACTTGACGACTGAGTTCATTAGGAGAATCAAAAAAATGTTAAAAACAAACCTCAACATGACGAGAGCCATCAACACATATGCATGTTCAATTCTAACATACTCATTCGGTATAGTCCCATGGAGCAAAACAGACATCGAAAACTTGGAACGTAAAATGAGAACGTTGATGACAAAAGCAAACAAGCACCATCCGAGAAGCAGCACTGAGAGGACTACACTGCCGAGAAATAAAGGAGGCAGAGGTCTTACGGACATCATGGAACTTGCTAGTTGGTAGATAGAAAGCCTACGGGAATACTTCAGAGATCAAGCAAATACATCAGAGTTCTACAAAATACTGTGTGAAGCAGACGAATCAACACCTGTACAACTTCACAAGGACTAATTTTCTTTCAACCACCAGACAAACCAAGAAAAACTTGAAAGATGGAGAGAGAAGCCCCTGCATGGAAGACATTTCAACGAAGTGAACCAGGATCATGTCGACATTGAAGCGTCGAACTATTGCCTCACATCAGGTGCAATGTACCCAGAAACGGAAGGTTTTCTTTTAACCATCCAAGATCAAATGATCTCAACTAGAAATTACTGCAGGCATATCATAAAGGATCGAACTATTACTGACGATCGATGCCGATATGGGTGTCCAACAAATGAGACAATACAACATATCACGGGAGGATGTCAAATGTTTGCAGGAAATGAATATAAAGAGAGACACGATGCAGTAGGAAAGATACTACACCAAGAATTGGCAACCATATTAAAACTAGTTCATTCTGAAAAACTGCCATATCACAAGTACCGACCGGAGACCATCCTGGAAAACGAACGCTATAAGCTGTACTGGGATCGTACAGTTTTGACTGATAGAACAGTCCCTCACAATAGACCACATATATTACTAGTCGATAAACATCAAAAGACAGCTTTACTCATTGACGTAGCAATACCAAATAACAACAACCTGCGTCAAAAGGAGGTCGAAAAAATTTCAAAATATAGGGACCTCGAATTTCAGATAAAGCGCCAGTGGGGAATGATATCAACGAAAACTATTCCAATTATCATCTCAACAACTGGAATAGTGCCCAAAAATCTCAAGGGGAATATCAAGCAACTGGGACTTAGTGAGTATATATGTAATATAATGCAAAAAGCTGTTCTTTTAGGTACTGCAAGGACGGTGAGAAAATTCCTAGGAAGCGAAGGACAGGTCCAAGGATCACGTGTAAGAGGACCAGAAGTTCGACGAGAACCAGGGGGACCACAAGGATCGGACACGACCGAGCTCTACCCTTCTGATATTTTAAATATCTGGGATTGGGTGAGAAGCCGACGGCGAGGAGAAATCCTACGCGTATAGGCAAAAGTCGACAATGGTTAGAAGAAGGTATGCTGAGTTTAATTTTGGCTCTTGTGAAGGAGTGATCGCCAAGGTTGAAAACTAATTTGAAAGCAGAGACAAATCTTCCAACAGAAAAGTAAGAGGAGCTATGAAGTACATGTATCACCCTTGAAAGTTACTATGTGACTATAAAGTACTGGTACTGGTATTTTACAACAAAATAGAAGAATGTCTAATAGTAGATAAGTGATTGAATGGACCTTTTGTTTTTTTAACGGATGATGGTTTTGTAAGAATGTCTGGTACTTTTCTATCTTCGGGATGAATATCATCGCGACTCTATTATCTAAATTTCAAAATATGATTACACAAAACTGTGAGAACTTCAACGACGTTGTCGGGTAACCATTTCATAATCTTATTTGAGATAATATCGGGTCCAGTGGTATTTCTTCTTTTGAGTGGAGAAAAAATATTTGTAACTTTTCCTTGTTGGTTGGCTGTATGATGTCCTCTTGGTCGGTCGTTTTTTGTGAGATCGTGAGATCTTATCACGTATTTTGTCACTTCATTCATATGGTCTAGGTCTTCATCAGAAATGCATAGGCATAACAAGCTGTCAGAGAATGCTTCAGTTATCACATCATCTGTGTAGACAATTCTGTCAGTTGTTCCGTGGATTGGTGGGAGAAGCTTCTATTCTGATTTCAGACTATTCTTGTAAACTCTTCAAAGCTTTATATGCCATATGCAATTTCCAATAAGCTTAAGCATGTCTATTTCTCTGTTGACATTTTTCACTATTCCTAGGCTATCTTAGCTTTCTGATGAATAGTTGTGATATGTTCCTCTGAGGTCCATAACACAATTTAGGGTTTTTGCGTATTGAATGATTTTAGGTTGATGCCATTGGATTCTGGCTCGTCTATTCAATTCGGGATGCTTTTATAGTTCGAATCTCCTGCTGAAATCATAGGAGTGTTGCCCGAGGTAACCGCTTGAAGGTCTGTATCAAGTTGTGATCTACCAAATTTTTGCAACAATAAAAAGAAAAGTTGATATTACGATACCTGTTACTTTCAATTGTGACGGAGTCAGTGTTGTTAGTGTATAGGACAAGATTTTTCGCTTCGCATAGATCGCTGTTCCTCCTTTGTTTATGGTTGCACCGTCTAAACGATGCAGGTAAACATCTTTGATCCTGGGGTCCCTGAAGGATGGCTTCAGTTTTTTCTCGCATATCATGATGATATAGGGGTTCTCCTAAGAAGTGAACTCTTCTAGACACCATTCCAGAACGCGATTCGTGTAGCAATTGTCGTCGTTTACTTCTTAGCGCTTGGAAGGAATTTTTCTCATAGTTTCTTCATAGTTGTCTATTATTAGCTCGGATAACCAGTCCTGACGTCAAACACTTCTTGTGGGTAGAGCTAATTTTTTTTTGAGGGCATTATTCTTTCCCTTGGAGGTGAAAGCTGTTCTGGTATTTTGGGCTGCTAGTTGGGACTTACATGCTGTCGTCGAAATTTACTGGGGGTGTTTTTTTCTGTCGGAATTTGGAGCAATATCTGTAATTGAGGGGAAGCACTGCAATTGGCTCGCTTTGATGGTAAAGTCGCCGTCTTCTTACACTCTCTTGAGGAGTATTTGCCACACTTAATGCATCTGTGACAGTATCGAGTTTCGGTATTAGTTTGGATTTTCAACCGTACTCACTGAACCATAACTAACGGCATCTCATTTTTCTTTTTTTATTCTGAATTCTTGTATCCCAGTTCTTCGAGGTCTCCCAGAATCTCAGATTCCTGGAGTAGTAGTAGGCAGTCCCTTGATAACTACCTTCAATGATCGCTCCTCCTTAAGTAGATAGCTATAGAAGACAACTTTCACCTGAATGGAAATATTTTGATAAGCCATTATTATGGACATTATGTTCTATTCTCGAGAAGACTTTTAATTGGAATATTGATATCAAAATAACAGTTAAAATGTGAATAAAAATAAGATGTGATAAAAAAGCTTGCTTGGGATCGGAAAGGAGTGAGAATCGATGGGGCGTATCTCAATAATTTGAGATTTGCGGATGACATAGTACTGATAAGCACATACATCCATGAATTGAAATCGATGCTACACAACCTGAATGAAAAGTCAAAGGAAATAGGACTAAAGATGAATTTTGACAAAACGAAGATAATGAGCCATAGTCAGGAAGATATCACTATGGATAACATAAGAATATATATATTTGGGGCATATGATTAAAAATGAAAAAAAATTAACTATTGGAAATTGGGAGAAGAATAAGCTTAGCATGGGCAGCCTTCGGCAAACTGAGTTTCATCTTTAAGGACAACAATATTCCTCTACACTTAAAACGCAAAACCTACGACGCTGTATATTACCAGTGGCAACTTATGGTCTAGAAACTATGGCAATATCGAAAAAAGTGGCAGAACAACTGAGAGTAACTCAAAGGCTATGGAAAGGATTATGCTGGGTATAAGCTTGAGGGACAGAATTCCGAACACCGAAATACGAAAAAAGAATAGGGTAACTGACATCATGAGTAGAATAGCGAAACTTAAGTGACAGTGGGTGGCACATGTTACCAAGCAGAGTGGGTAGAGATGGTCACACAAAGTGACTTTTTGGACATCTCGAGAGACAAGAAGAAGCATGGAAAGACCGAGAAAAAGATGGATAGATGACATAGTCGATGTAGCCGGCAAGCAATGGATGAGAACAGCAAAAGACAGAGAAGCATGAAAAGAACTGGAAGACCCCTAGGTTCGACACTGGATGAAAGAGGGCTGAAGCTGAAGAAGAAGAACAGTTAAATATCTTGTGAAGTGCAGATGCTTCAGGAAAAAAACTTAAAAGAAAAATTTAATTTTGACATCCTGTATCTCGTGAACAAACCTTTGGCAGGCTCATGTTCAACACATTTTTCCCTTAAAATTACCCGAGGAATCTCCCTTTTTCGTTTGAACCATCCATTCATATCTCCAAAATGGAATGCATCATGTAAAGTCAATGAATGTCCCGAAAAAGAAGTTGATTATTTCTCTCAAAGGAAATCTCTGAAACTGAAAATGTACGACATATATCGATAAATTGATTTGTCACGATATCCAAGGAAACGAGTTTATTTGAAGGCTCTCGAGTACTGCTCGTAAAAAAACAATTAGGTGAGGGTGTAAAAGTATTCAATCTTGCTGTATTATACAGGGTGGCCATTTGAAAACGAAACAGACGAGATTACAGACGAAATAAAGTTTTTCGATAGAAATGCTCGGACAGGTCGATTTCTGTTTCGAGGGGGACAACTTAAGATGTAGGTTACGGACGCATAGCGCTTCAACCCTTGCTGCTACAACCCCCACCCCCAATTTTTGATAGGGAAGATGGGGTGAGTGATACCTCAATTTAAAGGTATTTTTATACTGATTTCAGCACAGTAATTGTTTTTTCATTTTATGCATTAGTTCTCGAAATATTCATGCGTTAGTTAGTTAGGAAGGAAGCCACATTCATGGTTGTTTTGAAGCTCAAAATGTCGAACACTACAAGTGCCATGAAAACACTACTTCATTTTCGAATACTTAGTTGAGAATATTTAGAGAACTAATGCATAAAATGAAAAAACAATCACTGTGCTGAAATTAGTATAAAAATACCTTTAAATTGAGGTATCACTCACCCCATCTTCCCTATTCAAAAATTGGGGGGGGGGGTTGGAGCAGCAAGGGTTGAAGCGCTATGCGTCCGTAAGCTCCATCTTAAGTTGTCCCCCTCGAAACAGAAATCGACCTGTCCGAGCATTTCTATCGAAAAACTTTATTTCGTCTGTAATCTCGTCTGTTTCGTTTTCAAATGGCCACCCTGTATGTGTCATAACCACGTTCCCGAGGATCGCTCACCAACATCACACTGGTTTTCCTGATATGACTACTGTCAAGTTTTTATTAGAAGACATTATACTTGAATTTCCTGTGATACGAAGCGGCGTTCATTAGATCACGGGAAAAACGACGAGAGCCAATTTCCACTTCAGCTCTCTGCGAATTGAACGGTGAAACGGAAATTCCGATTCATATCCTGGATTCGGACGAAGAACATCGAACATGTGAGGAACGACGGCGCGTCACACCGACTCTATGCTGACACGAAATCGCACTAAAAGTGACGTCTCCTACGAGAAATAAGTTATTTCACGGATGCCGAGCTACCGGATTAAACTGTTATAGCCGGATCATATTCGAGTTTAATCTCTTCAGAGCAGAGCCGAATTATAATACACGGAGGTACCGAAAATCTTCAGATGGGAACAACATAGGATTAGATCCTCTCGTTAGGAGATGTTTGGAAACGCTCAATTAAAACGGGAATTATGCAAAATTCCTGTTGATTTTTGGCGAATTTCGAATGGAATTGTCTGATATTAAAAGGGAATTTAGGTCTGAATTAATTATAACTATAATGTGAAAACTGTCGGAGGGTCTACCTCTCTTACATTTTTGGTCACACGTGGAGAATGAAATGTTCTTCGACAGTAACTATCATAAACATATTCAGTAAGGCACGGGCGTAGCCAGAGAAGGGTTTAGAGGGTTCGAACTTCCCCCGAAATGTGAAGATGTCAAAATTAATCAAAATAACAACCTGCATTTTTAAAAAGCAACTTGATGAAGAGCATCTCCATCTTTATGAAGAAGCTGAAGTATTGCTCGCATTTGAACCGCTCCAGTACTCCGGCGTCAGATATTTGTACATACTATAGAATAAATTCATTTTATCCATTTCTGAAGTATACCTGTAGGATCCAGTTATTATTCCCTGTAACGAATTGAGATGTTCAACCGGATGCTTGGAGACCTATTAGTTTCTTTCAGTGTCGAGGGCATGACAGTTTCAATCGATTTACAGGGAAAGAATTGTTATTGTATATAATGTAAAAAGGATGTGTAATTCTTCGGGGTATCGAAGAATGTGTCATGTCGGTTGTAAAACTTAAGAGATTTACTGGGGTTGGGAAAGTTCGAAGACAATACGGTCGTACCAAATGTGTTACATCTGTTTCTCAGGTTCTAGTCCTTCTAGAATATTCGATTTCCAGGAATCCGCGAAGATCTTTGGGGGCGGTACGGCAAAAGCCCTTATTGGACTAGGGGATGGTACCTTCCCCTAAGGGTGTGGTCAAACCGAGAGAAGGGAAGTCTATATTCGAGAGAGGGTAGTTCCAATCGGCAGAGAGGACAGTTCAGATTAAACCGAAGACGGGTACAGACGGTACAGTTCAACTTAAGTCGAAGTAAGAGTAAGTTCGGTCGGTCAACTTAAGACGTAAGACGAAAAGACGGTTCGCGGACTAGATTAAGACGAGTCGCGAACAAATTAAAGACGAGACGACCGAAAACTTGAAGTACGACGAAGACGTGATAAACGAGGACGTTTCGAGTAATTAAACTAGAGTTAAAGACGAAATTCAGTACCGTAGTGAGAAACTTGTAATTAAGACGTAATTAGGATCTTCTCAATACTGAGTTTGTACTGTATAATTGTGGCTTTGTAAATAGATGTAAATAATTTAAAAGAGTTTAATTATTACAAATCCAACAAAGTCACGGAGAAATAGACGAAAGGCCAGGTAATCGAATCATACCTCTAGACGATCGATTAACCAAGCCTACATACCTACACTAAACCAATTGACTTGAAAATTTACTATACATCGTAAAATTGTATGTGCACTATCTGGTGTGTTACAGTTCTGCAGTTGTCAAAGCATAACCTGAAATGTGGAAACCAGCTATGTCGATCATCTCTTGACTCTTTTACTTGAAAATCTGCTGTGAAATGCTTGGAATAGTGCAAAGAAAACCTTCATTCAAATATTGCTGCAAATATTTTCTACAGAACCTACTTGCTACCCCAGATAATATTTTCTCAAATCTAAGGAGACTAAAAGAAATAACTTAAGAAATACAACGACTAGGAACAGACTGAACGGATTGGCTCTCATGAATATTCAATATGGAATAGAATGAATATGAATTACTGCCGATTAAGTGGTGGATATATTGAAGAAGATAAACAGAAGACTTATTTTATGTGTTACTAAAATCAAATATGTTTTCTTGTTTTTTTATATGGTTGAATATATTTTTCAAAATCGATATGATTTTTCGGTTATGCACTTGTATTCGTTTTATTTTCTTGAACCAGTGTCGTATCCAGAGATTTAGTTAAATATTTTTATATTATAAATTTAATTATAAATATTCATTCAGTTGGCCCACTATAAACACTTGTCTCTCAGAATCTGTATTTACTGTGTATTTCAAATATGATTGCTAGTATAGTTCTTCCGATCCTACATGAACTACTTCATGAAACATTTATCTAGATGTTCGTTCGATTTCATGCCGCAACCATGGGCATACGGTTCTTAAACCCTAGAGTTTCAAATAATATTTAATATTTCGATCGCAAAATATTCATCTTCATTTTTTTAGCATTTGCCATGAAAACGAAATTTTGCCAAACATTATCGTCGAATTATCGAAAACCCCTCTCATTTTCTCGATGACTGTAGATCCTTTTTCGGTGTTTGATCACACTTTCTCAAACGACTCTTAAGAACTCCCTAAAAAACAGGTCTATTGATGAGATGTGGAAAATAAGCAACTCATACCAATAAGAGCGACCAAATCGTCACGCGGTAGCACTGGTAATATTTCGAGCAATAAAAGTGACCAAATCGAGACATACCATTCGAACTAGCATACTAGAATTCATTCAACCTCAATATAATTCTGGGATCTTAGATAACCCTTGTGTTTTATAAATATTCTGGCATACTTTGACTTCGAATTTACTACATCCAAATAAAAAAAAAAATAATATCAACGAATTAATACTGAATAAATCCTCGTTTCATTAATTCCCCTACGGACCGCAATGATTTATGCGAATCATAAAAATATGATTAAGAAGTGAGAGGTAGATAGAAAATAAACTAATTATGACGGAACGTGGACCATTTTAGCCAATAGAAATGAACAAATCTAAACATTTTGGTTCCAGAGACGATCCGCTTAATATCAGGTTTTATTTTTGAAGTACTGTGTAGCAATGGATCCACTGGTCACAAATGAATATCCGGAAACCTGAACAACCCTTGTTTGTTCGAAATATTCAGATTTTGGATATCTATACAAGTCCTTCAGTTCTTTTGCTAGAAATTAGTGAAACTGAATTAAGTTCATTCTTATAATATTCCACAAAGAAAAACGTATTGAAGTTTTACTTTATTTCAGAGTTATCACAAAAAATAATTCGATTGTTTTTCGTTCATAATAAATAATGAGAACATTTTATTTCGAATTATTCGCATTACGCCTTCAGTTCTTCCCACAAATTATAATTATTCATCCTCTAGGATTATCAAGTTAACATTTCAACTAAGTCCGGTTGATTTATATCTCAAATACGAAAAAATATAACTTTTGCACAGAGATTATTTAAATTGCTGACGGATACGGAATAAAAGTGTCAAGTTCACGAATTTTCTCGGTAATTATGTTTCCGAGATGCCTCTTTCTGAGAAGACACAATTCGTTGTCTCTATTAATTCTGCTTTATACGAAATGGAGTAAACTGAATGAAATTGTTGAATTCATGTTGATCGCGTTACAAGAACCAGAGGTATTTCAAGGAGAAGAACGAGAAAAAAACTCCTAAATTTATAGTGAATACAAAACTGAAGTATCAATTTGTATAATAAAATTTTCAAGCTCCTAGCAAAATTTTAAACGGTTCATTTTCAATTCCAACAGCATATTGGAAAAGAAATACTAATATTCCAGTTGCGAGTGCATAGATTAAAAAGTTCGAACTATTTGTGAAATTTTGTTATGGTGCCTCCTTCAAAAGTTAAGACCATGGAGAATTGAAGCAATATCTCGAAGAAAAAGTAATTTTTCATTGACAAAAGAACTAGCTCAGATGTTGTTTCAAGCTTAGTGTAAAATTTATGTTGTTAGTGTCTTCAGAGACATGAGAAAGGCACTGACATGAAAAACATGAGCTTCTGAGCACTCATTCAGTTGCACCCTTGGTTATACATATATACAGTTCTGAGGGACCCAAGGTTTCTATTGGTGCAAGGATGGACAAACGCTCCTGACATCAGTGGTTTCCTCATTCCTTAATGGATGCGGAAATATGTATTTTTTTTACTTCATAGACAAAAAATTTCATGAGGTGTTCTCATTATTGTAACTCGTATATCTTTCTCTTCTTTAGGTGCCGTCTTCTAGCGGAGGATGGCGATGATTTCTGCAAAAAATTTTCCCTAGATTGTGTCTTACTTATCAGTATTTTAAAATTTAGGCCAGTCCACTGTTTTATGTTCCCCAACCATGTCTTCTGTAACATCTGTTGTCCACTCGTACTCAATCCTCTTGTTTTTCATAGAGAAGCGTAAGATTCCAATATTCATTGTGTATTACCTTTTATCAAAATGTGTAAGAACGATATGTTACGATTTTCATGAGAAATTCAGAGGTTTTGGTGTTTTCACACTTCTACCAGAAATAACTCATCTTCACATAATCTTCCGTGTTCACTGAGTAAATGAGAGAACATAGCGCAGTATTTCTTTTCGGTATCTGGTTCCTGAAAGCGTGTGACACTCCAGTTGGGGAGAAACCTCTAAACCGTTGATAGACACGAGATATCCTCGTCATGTTGGCTGAGCAGGTTCATGCGTTCTTGGTTTTATTGTCCCAAGTTTATTTCTTGCGGCTTATATATATGCATGCTGATATGGTGTGGTTTCCATATTTGCACACCGGTTGATGCTACGTCTACATGTAGTCTGTGTTCCACAGGGAAGCCTCTAACGAACCCTGCCAAATTCGCGAAAACTTGCTGTGTCAGCTCATGTTCAAAGTTAGTTCTTCTGTATATACGCAACGTGATTCGGATCATGAAATTTTGTCGTAATTGCTTAGGTGATTATATTGTTGGAAGTTCATTACGCAAAACTCAACCGACAAACATTTGGATTACGTTCAGCGGTGAGAGATGTCTTAATTATGAAGCTCATGGGTCGGGGTTAAAAGGAAACAAAACTTTCAGGTTCACGCCAGCAGAGGATAGCACAAAATCTATTTCTTAAGATCAACACCTTGCTTAAGTAACGAAATAGTATATTTCAAAACAAGTTGCAGAATAGGCTCATTCAAGAATGAGTGTTGGAATTGCCTTCTGCAACGAGTATTAGACGATATTTTCTCTATTTCAGTCAAGTTTTGTGAAATATTGTCGAAATTCAATGAAAAAATCAGATTATCCATCTAAGTGACTTTTTTGTTGTATCTTGGCAGTTGATGTGACTGTTACGAAAATTGACAGATTACGGAGTTTCAATTTAAATCGTACGTTTCGAATTTTCAAATAATTTATAATTACGCATTAAATTTGTGAATTATTTTTGACGAAATCGATTTTACACCAAAAGAATTAAGATAAATTGCGAATAATGCCGCAAATCATTCCACTAAATCCAAATTATATTATATTGACAATAATTGACGTGTGTTGAATATTGTGAGGATTGGAAGTCTGTGTAGACAACCACAAAACGGAAAATATAACTGAAAACAGTGCTGTAATGAGTTCATTACAGCACTGTTTTCAGAACTGTAATGAACTCATTACGATACTGAAATAGAGAAAGTATTCTTATAATATTCATTCGTTTGTCAATTCAAATAAAAGCTTGGACATTCCATAATTTTGGAACTATTTTAAATAAGTCCACCATATGAAAACTTTTCTATTTATGTGTTCTCTGAAACTTTTTCAATTTCATGAATAAACGGTGTATAGCTTTTCAATAATATCTGTTGGAGTTTAATCGAGGAATGTTTGGATTTTGCAGATATCGATCTGATTTCAGTTCAATATGGTTTCCTGAATATGAATCTGAAATCAAAACGCAGATAGTTTTCATGCTTTGACCGTTATAATGAATTTCTGGAAATGAGAAGGAACAAGTAAACGACTCTTCATTTTCAATCATACCCACGCAAATACACAAATATTTGTCTGAAAATTTCCATGATTGGGGGATTTGAAGGAATTTAGATACAACATTTTGGCGAAACCTCTCTCGAGTTGCAATCAATTTCAGTAGGTAGTTTTCCATAACGGGTGATTTTTTCGAATTGATTTATCGAAAATCTAGAAAAGGAAACATATTACGGCAAAATGTTTCTGATAAAAGGTTCTTGGTTTTGAGAGAGAAGTTTACTTAATCCAGAACCTCTTTCATTTTATACCTTTATGTGGGAGGTACGTTGGTAAACTTTGGAATTTCAAATGAAAACACCTACCTGTTTTTATCGCAGATTCGTATGCTAGGGCAAGAGTTTTGTGCGAGCAATTTTGTTGATTCATCAAAGATATGGCTCTGTAATCGAATGTGAATTTTCCGTCTGAATGACCTCAATATATACGTTCCATGCAATCTTCAAGAAATTTTATACCAAGCTGAAAACTGCTATCTTTCTACTAGCGTGCGCTTTCAATTCTTCAACTCACATGCATTTTGGGTCACAAAGAGTCACTTTTCCACACAGTGCGGGAAAAACCTCTGCTAATTCTTTTCCGCATGCATATTATGCGTGCGGGAAAGAAATAGCAGTGGATTTTTCCAAACGCAAATATTAAAGAAAAAATTAATTCGAATTTTATAAAATCAAATTGAATTAAATAATGTGTTCACAGCTCAGATGTTGAATTTAAAAAATTCTTTAGTGAATGACCAAAGTTATATGATATCAAGCTATATAAAAAAGATCTTCGAACAAAGTATTGGAATTCCATTTACAGTTTATTTATTTTCTATTTGAAATTAAGTATTTTTATTTCTGTTTTTTGTTCTTCAATAGATTAACAAAAAATATAATAAATACTAATTCCTCTATAGAATTTTTGCTGAGTATTTAATCGAAAACTTTATTCAGATGAGTAAATTCAAGAATTTCTTCAGCTCTTGACCACTACTACTACTACTACTGTACTAACAGAATGCAAAAAAAAAATTAAATTCACAAATAAAAATAATTCGATGCAAAAATGCTTTTAGTGAATGAATCAAAGCTGTTATGGGCAAAATACTCTTTTGTCTATGTAGGTAATTCAATAGTGAATAGTATAAAAGCATTTCATTTCAATAACAGATGAAAGATAACTAACTTGATTGTACTACAAATTGTATCTATATTTTTCATACAAGTTCAATGAACCATTCATGTCTTGAACAGTCTCAATAAATAGTGACTTAAAAAAGTAATTTACACATCGGCTGATAAATTGCTTCCAATTTTGAAATTTACAGTACAACTGTGATGTTGAAATTCTTCTTATACTTCTTATACTTCTTATACTTCTTATACATTCTTTAAATTTTATTTCTGTCTTATTATGATATGGCTCTTCCATCCACTTAGCAACACTATTTAAATGTATCAACCAGTTTTTTCTGTTTTCTTCACCAGTTTAGCTACCTTAGTTAAAATGATCCATAAGAGTTATATAAATTGAATTTTGCAAACAGGTTGGTATCCAGTTTCCATCAAGAATGCAACAATTTTTGAAGAGCCTTTGGAGGAAAGGAATATGTATATTTTAATGATCTTCAATAGGATATTTTATGGGCAATTGTTAAATGAATTGATATCTCTTCATTGGATTTCCTTGAAATGTGATAGCATTCCAATAAATTTTTTCATTATAGATCTGAATTCCGATTTATGAAACCATGACTAATATAAACTGATAATTTCTATGATGGATCAAGTGAGATTTTGTAACCAGAAATGAAGCCGAGACAAGACGTTCAATATCAATAATTCCTTAATGGTCTATACTTGAATATCGAACAGCACCATGGATTCGTCATCGTGACGAAATGAGCTATCTATTCGGGTAATAGCTCAAAAATAGATTCACCGAAAGAAACAAATACGAACAAACCTCCATTTTAAATGAACAATGAAACAAATTAAAAATAAATAATATTTGAATACAACGCATGAACTCGTGGAGCATGTGAAAATAAACAGAAAAAAAGAGCAGCGGATAATTCAGTACAGACTAGTCATTATTTTCACATGGCTCGTTGGTCTGGCAAAATATATAGGTAGTGTTGCTTCAACCTGATTGTCTTTTCGATGTAGAGATCTGGAAAATAATTCATTCTTGGTAAAAAACCGGCTCCGTCCTCTCTGCATTTCGTTTCGTAACGTTTTATTTTCGCACCGTTGAGAATTGGGTTTTTGAATGAGAACACCGCCTACTTGTCTGGTGGCGTATGAAGAAAATTAAATAAGGGGGATGCTGGTTTCGTGTAATATCGCAGCAATAATATTTTCTTGGGTTCCGTGTGGGATCGAATGAAGTATCCCGGATGATAAAAATGAACGCTTTTTCCACAGATTTTTCTTAACTGATGTGACAGAAATTTCAAAGCAACTACAGTTTCTTCTTATGAGAAATCTAGCATTGCTGATGTTATTTCAATGGAGGACAACATAGATTTTTAAGTGCTTGTTCTTCGTTCGTCACGATGACGGTAATTTACGAATTTTGAGTTCAGTATGGTTTCAAACCATGAAGTTTGACTGAAAGATGATGAAACCCCAAATTCGATTCTAGTCAGTTGAACGATTAACTTTCGAATGAAAGGATTTAAAAATTTTCAGAATAGGTTAACTCTACATATAGCATAGTAAGAACAATTGAGCTTCTCACATATGTAGTCGATATGCGTGTTGCGTATCAAGTGGAAATCCACGTTGATGCTGGGAAACTTTCAATGCCTCGCTGAAAAAAAAGTTGTAATGTGAATGAAGAATAACTTGTTTACATTCGTTATTCTTTAAAGTGAAGTAAAGATGTTGAGTCTTATCGAAGTTCCTGAATGAATCCCGATAAAATTCGAATAATACTGCTCAATGAATTACTGCACCAACTGCCAACACAGCTCCTGCAAGCTATCAAAGGTACGATCAGTAACCAATATCGAAATGTCATCGGCAAACAATATTATTCGTATCATCATTGCTAATTAAATAGAGTTAGAAAAATTCATCAAATCAGCTATCAATTGTCTAAAATTAACAGATAAATTATTTATGAATAATATGAACAAAAACCGCCCAAAAACAGGACCTTGAGGAACTCCAAGATTCACTAAATAACCTCAGAACCAATAAAGAGTTACTCCTGAAGCCCAAATATCTTTCAATACTCACCTGAAGAAGTCATGTTATGACGAAACAATTGTCGTTGAAATAAAAAATATTGGCAGTAGAGTAGGAGTTATTTAGATTCAAAATTTAAGACCGATTATGAGCTTTTGTCAAGTAATGACAATCCAATATAATAAGAAAATAATGTCAATTCGATTTGTCACCATCATTAAACAGTCCATCATTTCAGTTCATATTGGACAAATATTACAATCTGGGATTCAGGGAACTGTCCCACGATTGATCTGAAGTTATATCAGTGGTATAGTATATCCAAAGTCACTTGGAGGAAACTGAATATTTCGATTATACAAGGGTTGTCCAAGTTTCCAGAAATTCCTTTGGGACCTATGTAGTTATTACCTAACAATACTTTCAAATAAACCCTGATATTTAGCGGATCGCGGTATCCACTTCAAGGGGACATCTATGGCCAAGCGTTTTTATATACTAGTTCAAGTGACTTTGGATATACTATACAGTTGTGTCTGTGAATGTAAACAATTTTTCTCCAGTGAGCACAATCTGTAATTGGTGGTTCCTCAGGGCTCTGTATTGGGGCTGAATTTAAGGAAGTTATAAAAAAATTCTATTATCGAAAAGACGTTACCAAGCTTCTAAGAGCAATCTTATTCGCTGATTATTCTCATTAGCACTTTGTATGATCTCTTAGTTCGATGCTTTGTTCAATGGTGCAATCTTAATGCTATTATGATGAATGTAAATAAAACGGGGTGCATATATTTCTCATTATCTAATAATGATAATAAGTTAACAAATCGACAATCGATAATGTCCTCTGATCAAGGCAATGGACAAAGTTCCTTGGTAGTCAAATCGGTAGGTATTTGAGGTGGTACAACCATGTTGATGCGGTTCGTAAAAGAACTCTCATATTAGGCATTATAGTTTAATATATCTCATATTATGCATTATAGTTTAATATATCTCATATTATGCATTATAGTTTAATATACAGCCAACTTTCATTTAACATCTTACTCTGGAAATATTCCTCTGAAGTTGGTAGATAATTCAAAACAGGATGTTCAACGTAGCTCTGTGGTCCTCTTATAGACCTATATTCTCAACAAAAAAAACTGCTTCCGCAGTTTTTCTCCGGAATTCGAGGCTTTATTTAAAAAATTGGCTATACATCCATGATAAGTATTGTCCATCGCTGGCCACTACTTTCTCCCATCGCCCGTTGAAAAAACTGACCTTCTTTTGAAGCAATCCACGAATCGATCCAATTTTTACTTCTTCATAAGACTAGACAGCTAGGCCTTGTGCCATTGATTGAAGTATTAGTCGAGGGAGCAACGTCTGGAGAATACGGCGGGTGGGGTTGTACTACCGATTTCAACGTTTGCAAGTATATCTTGACCACTTTCGCAACATGGGGTCGAGCATTGTCATGCTGTAAAATCACATCATGTTGTATTGCGAGCGATTCTCTTTCAATGCTCAGCTCAAGCGTTAATTTCGCCTGTGGTGGTTTCAGTCAGTTTCAAAAATTCATAATACACTACGACGAGCTGGTCCCTACTGAACATTACCTTGAAACCATAAATATTCGGTTTGGTCCTCGACGTGGAAGCATAGCTGGGATATCCCCATGATTTTCTGTGATTGGGATTATCGTAATTAACCCATTTTTTATTTCCAGTCACAATGCGATGCATAAATGCCTTCCGTATTTGCCTTACAAGCAGCTGTTCACAAGCAAACAAACATCGTTCATTATCTCTCGGCTTCAACTCGTACGGCACCCAATTTCCTTGTTTCTGAATCATTCCCATGACTTTCAGGCTTTTTGAAATGGCTTTTTGCGTCACTCTCAATGATCCTGCCAATTCTTGTTGCGTTTGACACGAGTTTTGATCAAGTAATGCCTTCAATTCAGCTTCTTCGAAAACTTTCTCTCTTCCACTGCCATTCTGGTCTTGGACGTCAAAACCACCGTTCTTGAAGCGTTGAAACCACTCTCCGCACGTTGTTTCATTAATGGCGGCCTGAACATAGGTATTTCAGAGCATTCGATGAGCCTCAGCCGCAGATTTCTTCATATTAAAGCAGAAAATAAAAATCTAATGCAAATGACGTTAATTTGAAGTTCGAAATGTAAGCAGAATATTAGAGAGTATAAAAACTCCAATCTATCATCTTCCACAATAAATATCATTAGGTTTGAGGAAGTAGTTAAGGCTTTCAAACAGATGTGTTTCTACAGTGTGAATGAGTATTTTTCGATTGATTTATAATATGTCCCTATCATTTTTTTCATGACTTCTCTTACATACGTACCTACATGGTTTTGTCTATGAAATTACTATTATTAACATTTTTCAAGCTTAAAAATCAATTTTTTCGATCATTTTCATCAATTCATTTTCTAAGCATATATAATATCTGACGTATTATCTTCAGTTTCAGAATACGATCTTCTACAAGCTGTTGAAATCCCCTTCCCAGACCAGAAAAACCAGTATATCGACAATGATGGTCACGACAGATTTCCAGCGTTCGGTTTCAGGACCGGCAGTAATGTAAGGGTTGCTTTTCGACAGATACTTCCGGAGAGGATGCCAACAGAGTTCGCTATTTGGATCAGCGCGAAGATGAAATCCAGGAGAGGAGGATTCCTGTTCGCTGTTATGAACCCCTATGAGACGGTGGTACAGCTTGGCGTCAAAATATCCCCTGAGGGTGAGTTGAAATATGCGGGAAAAATTGGTGAATTTTGAATAATAATGTGAGATGCTAGAGGAAGCCTCCTCTATTCTTCCTATAAAATCCTCATATTTGACACATGACGGCTGTTGGAAAATTTATAGCGACTATTTTCATCGTCTTAATTCTCACCAATCACAAACGCTCAATTTTGAATTACAGGTTTCTAGATACAAAACTGTGTGACAGCACTTGTCAGCAATCAACGACGTAGTTTTAAAATTTTCATTTGATCTGTCAAAAATTGACGACTTTCGATTCAACCATGACATTGACAAATATAACAGACAAAAATCACAATGAAATGGAAGAAGATTCAACAGAAGTGACTAAAGAAGACATTGAAGAAGTTATCAAAACATTATGAAATGGAAGAAGATTCAACCGAAGTGACTAAAGAAGAAATTGAAGAAGTTATCAAAACATTGAAAAATAGAAAAGCACCCGGAATAGACGGAATACTCAATCAAGCAATTAAAAGGGAGAAGCTCGATATGAAATCGTTGAAATAGCCAGATTCATACTAAAAACAGGATATTATCCAAACAAATGGAAAACGGCGAATACAATATTAATTTGGAAGAAAGGAAAAGACAAAAAAGATCCAACGAATTATCGACCCATAAGCCTATTATCGGCAATTAGTAAAGTGGTAGAGAAATTAATCCACAGAAGACTGACAGATTTCATAGAAGAAAAGAAAATAATCCCAGATCTCCAGTTTGGGTTTCGTAAAGATCATTCAACGATTCAACTGGTACGGATAACGGAAAATATTAAGGAGCAAATGAACCTCTCTACAGATACCGGTGCAATTTTCTTGGATATAGAAAAGGCATTTGATAAAATGTGGCATCAGGGTCTGATTTACAAAATGAAGTTGATGAAATTTCCAATCAAACTTACGAGATTGATACAATCGTACCTGGCAAATAGAAAATTTAGGGTGAATATCGATAGTACCAGGTCAACGATTAGAGAAATAGAAGCCGGAGTTCCCCAAGGATCGGTGATAGGACCGCTGCTCTTCAACTTATACATGGCAGACAAACCGAAAATAAATAGATGCAAGATAGCCCAGTTTGCAGATGACACTGCCATATACTATCTCAGTAGAATGTGGAAAAATGTACATCTCTCAACACCTGAGTCAAGATTTGCATAGCGCTGTAAAGCTGACGGAACTGTTTTTTCATCGATTTATATCCACTGATGATATCTTTTATATCTTTCTGGTGTCGTAGAAAAACCAAAGTTTACAATATTTCGAAGGTGAAAAATAAAATTTATCGGAATGAGTCATCGTTCTATAAAACCTACAAGAAACATATTGAGACTATGATAAATTGTTAGAAGCAATAGAAACTGAATTGAAATAGCCAAACTGAGAGTCGCGAATATTTCTGCATACCACGATTCTTTTCATGCGAATTGAACAATTCAACCGCTGAAAATAAACATTGAGAATAGTCGTATAGGAAGACATGCCGCAAAACCCGCTACCCGAATCGAATTACCCTTGTAAGACGTCCAATATAAGCGCAGTTATCCCATCCCAACTTGGACATATCGTCGCAATTCCGACCCTCTACAATCCCAAAACGCTCCCAATCATCTCGATTTTTTTTCCTTTCGCAGGATTCACGAACACCGTAATATCGCTCTTCTACTCGAATGCCTCGTCCATCAACTCTCATGCGATCGCCAACTTCAGCCTGCCCAGATTCCACGGCAAATGGGCCAGATTTGCATTCCGGGTGTCCACGGATAATGTGACCCTCTTCTTCAATTGCAACGAAGTACAATCGGTCAGCGTCAAGAGGGAGCCAGTGGGACTGCAATTCGACTCGGCCTCGACCCTCTACATCGCACAGGCCGGCCCGAACCTCAGCGAACCCTTCGAGGTAAGTGCTTTATGTACGTTTAAATGCCGTCATAATATTTTCATTAGACGTTAGTCCGGTAGCTGTTTGCATCTAGCAGAGGACCGTGTGATCCGGGCTGAATGCGGCGGTCTTTTTGTCTAGGTCGCCGGAATCACTCGGATGCGGATGGAAAGGGTTCTTGCAGAATTTCAAAGCAGCTCATTATTCGTGTTCGCACGGTTTTTATTAGGATGACGTAAAAGTTCGAATAATTTTCTATGCGAGAGTGTGGAAATTTATTGCGACTAGTTCAATTATTATATTAATGAGGAAATGTATGAACGAATGTTTCTGGTTTTCCAACTGACGATTCGCCTGCAACTATTTAGACATTATCTTGAACAAAGATGGCTTCTTTACAGTGGATTGATGTTATTTATTTTAAGCAATGTGACAACGCTTGTTCCATAAACTCACATCCTATATCCTCATCACTCAATCCAATCTATAAAATTTTTTATAGTATTGCATTCTAACAATTTTTCTCTGGTATCCTTTGGATGCCATTCTATACTAGGTGTTTCATTAGTAAACTGAAAAACTTGAACAGTGCATGGAGGACCCCGGAATGGTTCTAGATATACCCCATTTATTGGGTCTGACTGCCTCGGTTACGGAGATCAGGATGGTTTATGAATTTTGCCCATTTCTTAACGAGGTCGTAACAAGCGAACCACACAGTATATTTTCTTCATATTCGACACAAATCTTACTTATTTAAAGCTCAAATGAATCACTTAATGATCACAAGGAAAATTCCGGTCTGGATCAACAAAAAATTATGAAATGATTCTATCCTTGAAACAACATTTTGGAATTTGAGAACCCTCTTTTGGATTTGAGAAGAGCACGAATAAATAAAAGACAGATCGAGAAATTTCCGCGCAGACAATTTTGCTGCACCAATTTTCAACTCGAAAGTGGAGTTTTCGGGAAATTGAATATCAAAAAGTGGATATAAGTCACTTTTGTTATTGAATTCATTTGAATAATCGATTTCCTTGTTATTTTGAAAATTACCAACTATTAAAAATATACAAAATTCCCTTTTCCATAACTTGAGACCAACCCATTGTGTAGATACCAGGAAAATAGAGAGGAAAATACAACTACATACTTGTAATTAATAGGAAAAAATTGGCAATTGGCGAACTCTATGTACATAATTCACAATTGAATACTCTTAAATTTTACTGAAATGAATGAGTATAATTAGATCGATTTTATTTTAATTTAATTAATTTAATTTTTAATTAGTTGAATAGAACAAAAAGATACAAAAACTACATGAACTGTTCAAAACACTACATTTTGGTTAATTCATATTTCTGATCGTTTGAGATTATTTCGAGCTGACTTGCGAATTACATTGGGGTTGTTTTTCCCTGCTAACTTCTTGTATTCTTGAAATTAGCTGATCCCAGATATGTATTTCAGTAGAATATACCATTACCACAGGTTTTAGAAGAAATAATGAGCTATGGGATTAAATTCAGGTCATCTGGAAGGCCAGTTGTCTCTAACGATGAGCCTATAACGATCTCATTCTTTTCATTTATTGCGATAAAATATTCAAGCGATCAATTTCGAATTATGAACATAGAGTTCGCCAATTTTTCTTCTTTTAATTACAAGTAGGTTTATTTTCCTGGTAATTACAGAATGGATTGGTCTGAAGTTACGGAAAAGATAAGCTCATGTATTTAATAATGAATAAATAACAATAAAATCGATAGTTTCAATAATTTATTACCGAAAGTGGTAACCAATTTCTCGAAAACTTCAGTTTCATGTTAAAAATTGGTACACGAAATTTTTACTGTGAGCATCAAGTGATTCATTTAAGCTGCGAATAAGGAAGATGTGTGCCAAATATGAAGAAAATATACTGAATGGTTCGCTTGTTGAGACCTCGAAAAGAAATGAGCAATATCCATGAATTACCCTGTATCTCGGTAACCAAGGCAGTCAGACCCAATCAATGGGGTATATCTAGAACAACATAAGTGTCCTCTATTCATTGTTTTTCCGTTTACAAATGAAACACCCTATATGCAGAATATTTCACCATTGACACTATTACGATTGAGTGCTGAAATTTCTGATTTTTTTTTCGATACATTATCATCAGTCTCCATTAGAGCTACATTCTCAAATTGTTTGGAAATACGTAGGGAGCACCAAAATAGTGTGAATGACCAAACAATTTTTTTTGCCTATGGAACACCTTCTTTTTCATTGCATGGAATAAATGAACCCAAGTTTGTTCCAAGTTTCATGCTTGAAACTTATCATTTTTGGAATATTTTGATTTTTCATAAATTGGAAGTTCTTTGGAAAAACCTAATAGTAATAAGTACTGCCTTTTTGATTATCAGTGAGATATTCACTGGGTGTTCAAAAAACGACGATTTATTGATGACTCATTAAAGCGTTGATTTCGGGCTTATTCTAAATGGCTCACCCCATATTTTATTATCTCATTCTGTACAGAATTTTTCGAAGATAATATAATTTGCTACCCAATAAAAAATAAAATATAAGGTGTACCATTTATAATGAGCCTGATATCAACCTTGGAGATCTCAATGTTCATCAAAAAGTCAAAACTTATTTCATTTTTCTATTCCTCATTGAAAATGACGTTCGAATAAATCTTTCTCTAATTCTGTGGTTATTCCGTTCATTCCTCCACATCTTGTAGAACAAAATCGTGCGAGAATATATCAGAAACGCACAGTTTTCATGGTTATATTTCATTATTATATGTTGGTACTCCGAACTTTCCGCCACGGCTTTATCTGTCAATTCATCAATCGGCCTTAAATAAATCAGTTCTGTCAACCAACATTTTTCAATGCAAAAATCACTAAAATATATTTATGGAAATATTTCATTAATTTCAATGAAAATGCAATGAATTAGAGAAAATAATGTATAATACTCGTACAGAAGGCTCATTCTTCCACTCGTTAATTCCAGTTGAATTTTGAACTCGTGGAAGAATATCAATGCCTTCTGCACTTGTATTATAAATAACTATTTTATCTCAGAGTAATCAGTTCTTACGAAAGACCCTTCAATTTATGAAAAGCCTCAAAAACGGTAAATTCCAAGAATATGAAACTTTGAACGAATTGGGGGCAATTCATTCCATGCAATCTGAAAATTCAATCAATGTCTGGTCATTTATACTTTTTTGGTACATTCTATGTGTTTCCAAAAATTTGAGAATGTAACTCTAATGGAGCCTGACGATACTGTGTCGAAAAAATTGAAAAATTTTGCGCTTAATTGAAATAGTGCGACGTCAATGGTGGAACATCCTGTATTCGAATACATGTATGTCTATTTCCAATGAAGCGGGCTCAAGCCATTTTCGCAGATTGAATTGCACAATCTACCAGTTTGAGCGTGTAAGCAGGCTCTTGGAGATAGAAAATCTTATTGAACTGACACAATTTCTTCTTAAAAAGTTAAATCCATTATCAGATTTACGTAAACTTACGACTCATATGAAATAAAGCTTATTATTAAAGTATCATGAATATGAGAAGCTATTCAACAAATATTTACAAATATTCTGCAAGAATCTTTTCCACTACTGAATGTCAAAAGTAATTTTTCAATTAACAGTATTTTGAAGTACATTCCTTGATTACTAGGACATAAAATTCTCAATATGAAGGCCTTTTTAGTATAATCAAACTAAAATATCATTTCAGCTAAAACATATGATATATCATGATAATTGGCAGATTTAAATTCAGAGAGGTTACGGTACCTCTTTGATTGGGCCATAGAGTTGATATTCTCAATGGTCCACTTCGGTAATAAGGGAGAAAAATGATTCGCTCATTAAGCCTCTCGCATTAAAAAAAATTAATAATTATGGATATAACCCACGCACCCTTGCAGAAATGTAACCGAAACAAGGGGAGCAAAGGATAAGCAAAATAAATTATGTAACATTTTCACATCCTGCTGGAAATTTTTCCCATGGTACAATATGCAACGATTACATGAAATATCGCTTCCTGCGAGGCCAGAATGATTATTTATTTTCGCGTTCGCTTTCTGCGTTCCATATTCTTTACATTCGTCTCTTTATATGGCCAGTAAAATTTTTCACACTGCGAGTAACAACAAAACGATGTAAACAGGCTTGAATTGCATGTTTTCTGCTTACTGAGAAAGGTCTGTATGAGTTTTCAGGAATGTACTTCACTGGCTGTTGTTTAATTATAATAATATAATGTTCATTTACTATAAACATAAAATATTTTTTAATTATGAAAATATGCATGTTACTATTAAGTGTACACTCCTGCCGTCACCTGCCAGCGAAAAAACTATGAAAATTTCTTCTTTTTTCTTCAATATTTATGTTGTAAACTTTTGTGATAAATCCTTTAACCATAATATATTGACGTTAATTGACGTTTTAATAAATGATTTATACTGGAAATTCTAAGAACTATAAGGTAAGTCGTCTTAAAATGTTAAAATTTTCAATTACCCAATTTTCGCAGGTCTCTAAGATTTGCTAAATGATATACCGGTGGATCATCCCCGACTCGGATCTCAATATGAAGGAGTAAATGAAGATATGTTGAAAATCTGTTTTATGGTGTATATAGGGTAGTCGAAAGCACAATTTGAAATAATATTGAGATATACTGTTCGAAAAGAAAGATATATACCAAAGTTACACTTTTTTTCATTGTAACACCTTGTATATGAACACAAAAATAGAATCTCAAGCTCAAATAATGAGGAGTTTCCTCAAACCACTTTTTCCTTAGAAGTACAATTCACGATAAAATAGCTAAAACTAGAAAATATAGGGTTTATTAAATTGGTAAATAATAAAGAAACCAGTTACGCCGCCGATACAGACAATATTTCTTCGAGTAGACATATTGGCTACATCTATGCAGAAAAAAAAATCAACTCTGAATTATACAGAGTGATCAGAATTAATATTCAAACCTTTACTATAAATAATGGCCAATAACTTGCCTAAAAACTATAAGGTGTAGGTGCAGGAGAACCAAATTAGAATATTAATTTTGGCGTTCAATAAGATATGAAAATACAGGGTGTGCCATTTGAAATAAGAAAGTTTTGGCCAATATTTATAGTTAATGTTTGAATATTAATTATGATCTCTCGGTATAATCAAGGATTAGATTTTTTTTTCTGCATAGAAATAGTCAATATTTCCACTCGAAAAACATTATATCGACGGTGTAACTGGTTTCTTCATTGAATACCAATTAAAAAAACCTTATATTTTCAATATTTCGCCATTTTGTCGTGAATAATTCTAAGGATTAAGTGATCTGAGGAAACTCATCATTGTTTGAGCTTGCAATTCAATTTTTGGATTCATATACAGGGTGTTACAATGAAAAAAGTGTAACTTTGGTTATATCCCTGTATATACAGGGTTGGGATGAAGCATGAAACCACGGACAATATTTATGAAATTTTGAAGGTAAGTGCAATGGCGCAGAATGCATGTGAAGTACAATTTTTTATGACAATATACTTTCGGTTGAAGAGCTTGGGATTTTAAATGCGCACATACTAGGTTTAGTGTAAAAAATCTGTGCACACGAGGAATTATCGCACGGATAATTATTGATGAATGTGAACTAATAGGTGAAGAGGTCTTGAAAACGGTAACTCAAGAATTTGTTAATAGGATGGCACATTGTCAGGAGGTGAACGGCGGGCATTTCGAACATCTCATTTCATTTTGTTTGAAACATTATTCTCATTAGTCTACAGTAAATATTTTAGCTATTCTAGAAGTAACAGTAAGTTATTCCTCATTTTCATTAGATTTTTTACACTAAATCCAGTATGTGCGCATTCGAAATCCCAAGCTCTTTCAACATCTATCTACAAAGATATATAGGAGGTCCCAGAAGTATATTATCAACAAAAATTTTGGGCCATTGCACTTACCTGCAAAATTTTATAAATATCGTCACTTTTGTTCAAAAATATTTACTCGGTTCCATACTTTATCCAAAACCTGTATATGTATATACCCTGTATGTACGAAAAGGTTCTCAAAATATTTTCATTCACTCCAAAATGAGATCCGCTTCCGGGGTGGGTATAAAACATATTTGAAGAATTCACTAGTGAAGGATGTGAAGGAAACTACATCAGAAGGATAACATCAAAGACCAGTATTTATTAAAGTTTCATCATATCTTATTTTTTAACAACAAACGGGACCGATAGAAACAAGGCAACGAAGCTGATTGTTATGTCAAGTATCGTTTGTTCCTTGGTTTTTTCGGGTTGAAATTGCTACAAGGAGATTTATTTCGAGTTAATAAATTACTAACTCAGCAATGTTCTATATACATTTCCCCGAGTGATGTATATCCCCACTACGTACCTATTTGCCTAGTGATCAATCTGAGAATGGAAGTAAAGCATATTCTGTTTACAATCGAATTCTGATTTGATTGAATGCGATTTTCAATTGGCATAAACGCGTATCATTTCACATTGAACATGATACAGCTTATTGTTTCTATCGTTTTCTAACTAAACGATAGATGTTCTCATACAGCAGGTTAATTAATTTCTCCATATGTGATTCAGGTAACTCTTACAATGGTCAATCTTCGTTTATGATATAAATTATATTCATACAAAAATGTTCAAAAGGAGAAGTGATGAATCAATTATTCTTTTTTAGAGTGCATAGCATTCGATATCTGATAATTTAATATTTCCTAGTTATTATAATTTATTAGATAAAAAATGAAATGAAAAAATGAATGAATCCCATTTTGGGTGAGACTGCCAGGTTTCTCGCTTGTTATTTAAGATAGAGCCTTGCGGTTTTCACGTTCCTGTCCTACTTTTTCGTGAAACTCAAGTTGGCCTAATCAGATTTTGCATAACTGTTTCCGTTCAAGAGATACAGGGTGATTTTGGAAATTGATACTTTTCGGACCCCTCCTTTATCTCCGAAATTATTAGAAATAATGCTGTGGTAAAAACTACGTCTGAATCAGAATTTTGCGTAGAATCCAGTGGCGTACTCTTTTTTTTTTTCGGGGTATGGTTTTGAAGATTCAACACAAACCTATATTTTTTTCAATGGAACACCCTATATATCATTACTTCGTTGAATTCGTTATTTTTTTCCCTTCAAAATGATATATGATACTATATAGGTAGGATGGTCAAAAATGTTAAAAAAACACTAAAACATCAAATAATGATGATTTTTTGTTAATGAGCAAGGACTTTCCATATGAAAATAAGGATTAATTGGATATTTCTCATTTGTGATTTTTATTTATAGTAGAGTAAGCAAACATATATAATACACTCATCACTAATATGAAAAACAAAACGTAGGTACCTACCTACCTAATAGCAACAAATGAATAATAAAAAAATTCATAAACATTGCATAATATCTTAGAGATTAAACTGTTCAAATTGCTGTAAATTTTCCTAAATACGTGCCTAGAATATTTTGCCATTTATTCACGATCGAATGAGTTCTTAGTGTTAGCCAGTTGCACAATTTTTTTGAAATTTCGGTTTTCAATTCCATGAGTTCGATCCTTCACATCTAAGCTGGCTATTTGCTAGACACTCTGTAAAAATCAACCTCACTCTAGGGGACAGGGGGTTACATAGTATAGCGAATTTCCAACATCTTCCTTCATGAATACACTTTGTTTTGAATTGCACGGTTCGATGTAGGTACCTACCTTATTTTCGGTAAGGAAAAAATTCGCCCAAACCTTTTCAGACTAGTTCCACAAGATCATGAATTCCAAAGTAGGTGCGGAGGATTTCTGCGAAAACAATGTTATAAAGACCTCAACTTTATGTTATTCCAGGTGTTCTCACTCCCTGTAGTCCTGATTATATCGCTCCTTACTGTTAACACATTCCTTGAGGGAAAGAAAACAGATACCCTTCAGAATGAGAAAATAGTAGCTCAGTTGTATGAGGGAAAATGTTCTTCATGATCCTTTTTTCAGTGCAGTGGTTGATTGAAGAGGATAGCTTATGGGTACGAAATGTGTACTTAGTTACACTTCAAATGCGTACTAAATGAATATGGAAATTTTCTTCGTCAATTTTTAGAATGAAAAAAACCAAAAGTTTTGAACAAAATAAATTCATGGATATGAAAGGAACCTGTTTTCCGCAAAACAAATAATTTCAGAATTGATAAGCAATCTGAAAAAAAAACCTCGAGGAAAGCATATATGCATCAAATTCCATTGAAACTTCGTATATCTATGGATATATGCATCAAATTTCATTGAAACTTTATACGTACGTCTACATATGGCAGAAACTTCTGATTTAAGATTGTAATGTAGTGAATATTGAAGCAAAAATTAACATTCGGAGTTTCGTCAGAGAATTACCTTAATTGGAATTTGGACTGCTGACTTCTTGACAGTGCTTTTGTCATTTTCGCAACCGTGACCACTTTGAGTTTTAAGCCCTTATACTGATCAATGAAGAAATTATACCTCAATTCTTTATCCCTTAACTAAATTTTTTAACACTCGTTCACCAAAAAAGAAACAATTTCAAGCAACAAAAAAAAAACCGGGAAAGTAGATATTCTGAGTTAAGATGTGAAAAATCAGTTTCAATCTCCAAGCAAAAACTAAAGCTGATCAGATCATAGAGCATCATATATTCAAGAAGAATTGGAAAAGTAGTACCCAATATTTATAAATATTCATTAAGAATGTTCAAACTCTGAATTGTAGATTCTGAACCTCATAATAGGATGAACTGCGCAACATGCTTTATACAAATATTGCTGGTTTCCAATGTATGTTTGAAATTTTCGCTATAATATTTCTGAAAGTTCCATTTAAAATTAACGATGTTACGTTTTTTGACATGTGAATTGCTAGTTTGGACTGTAATTAAGCATTGCTAATTAATAACTTGTTTTCATATAACTCAAGTAGTTATTTATTCAAAAACATTTCCATGAAAAATTTCATTCTCTAAATGTATAACAGAAAATAATGAAAAAAAATTAAAATTTTTCAAGGAAAAATATACTTCATTACAGTTTATGATACGTTTTTTCAAAGATATTTTGATATTTATCAAATAAGCCTGATTTCAATTTATATTCGTTAATTTAGACGTGGTTTGATTGACGTTTTCAATTAATTTTTTCATGAAACTTCACATGCTAAGAGAAACACCTTTTCAGCACGAGTTTGAGGCCAATACTTTGTGTCATGTAATATGTGAATATTGAATAAATACTTTTGAGAATTGAATTTATTCATAAATTAAAATCCATTCATTTTTTTCAATCGAATAAGTCGATAACCGCTCATATATTACTCAAACAATAGTTACTTTTTTGGAATTTAATGCTTTTAATTATTTTGCTCATAGCTCAGTCGGAAAAAATTTTGCTTTGATTTACTGGACACAATCAAGTATAGCTAACGTCCTCTGTTAGCTAATGCTAATTCAAAGTCCAAATTGACAATTCTCATTACATAAAATTGCAATGTTTCAAATAGAAATTGTAACAACATAAAAAATTATTGCTAGAATCGAAATCCATATTTGAACTTCAAACACCCGATATTTTGGAAAATAGCAATATTTGTATGTTGTATGAGGCATATGGTTGAAATCATCATATCTTTTTTTTGGGGTATAGAACCTCGAAAATATCAAATAAAACTTAAAAGAACAAGAAAAATTTCATGTTGTTATCTCATTCTGTTCGAACCTTATAGTTTGAAACCATTTCCGGTTCAAATTTCGAAAAATACGGAGATTGATATTAAAAGAAACAGCGTTAGGAGAACGAGCGCTCAAAATTCCAAGCCAAATTTGCAACCTTGTATATACCTATATACAATTTCGTGGTCTCCAAGAGTGCAATAAGCGTATAGATGACGTGCGCCCAAGACTTCGGACTTCTCGTCATTGCTTTCCTCACTTTTCCCCATCAAATTAATTGAATCCACGATTTGGATTAAACTCAATGGAGTGTTTACTGTTGTTTTATGAGCAGAAATTCAATGAAAAACTTTTAAAGCTCTAAATGCCGCTTCACTTGGCGACCTTACCTTGATAAAAAAATTTCCAACTGCAATGAAACGAGATCGTCTCGATTTCGGCATAATTCATTCGAATGGTTTCTATGCCGCCGCTGCGATTTCCACAAAAACGAGCAACCGTTTACTTTAATTGTGTAAGAAACTATCATTTAGACTTTCCCTTCAGATTGGCGAAGGAATTAGACCCGTTGAACCTCCGATAAGATCCTATTTAAACTTTTTATTGTTGCGTTATTTCAGTTACTCTCGAAGTTTGCTTGCTATAAATTTTTATCTCAGTATTTCGCCTTAATCGCTCCTAATCCGAAAAATGTTTCAAGTTGGCACTTATCCATATGATCCGGGAGTCGGCCGCCGAAATCCCTAGCTGCAACATCTGATTGAAACCCAAGAAAAATCAACAAATATCATATATCCCTCCACATTATTATATCTGATTGATTTTGTTGACAGGTTGAATGTTAATTTATTGAATGAAAATTCAATTCTTAAAGAATCGCTGACATTATTCGATTTTATTCAAAAATCTTCTCAAGGACTCTAAAATGAGATACAGAAAATTGTACCACATCTTATACAAATAAATAAACATACGCAATTATAAAATTGGAAGCAAGATTATAGATAACAATAAAGGCTTAATTTAAGCAACAAGAACAAAAGAAAGAACACAATCCATCACAGTGTTCAGGGATGGACTCAACAGTTTCATTGAATCTTTTTTAGGACATTTACTCACGGTTTTCTTATTGTTTATTACATATTTGTTTATTTTATTACATATTTTATGATTTCATACTCAGAATGAAGCCTACTCAAGACATGTTCTCCTAGGGGTGTATTGTTTCTCCGCTTTTGTTTAAAATTATTAAGTATATTGAGGACTTCTCTTTTATGTTCGAAAACTGTCTTTAAGATATCTACCTCTCTAAACTATAGACGTAGATTGGCAAATGTTGTAGACCATATCGCTTAATAATTATTTAGTATCTTTGTGAAAAGCTGTTCTGAAGTGTTTTAGTTTCGAAAGCGACATCTATATGTAGGTAGTGGTGAATGTGTTTTTCATTCTTTTTGTAAACTTTCTACATAGGTCAATGCATAAACTGTTTTGCTCTCATCAGCATTCTCATGAAGAACTTGTCCGTAATCCGTTCCATCTTCCATCAATAACTTTTGAATGATTTTTGTAGGGTCATCATTTTTCTTCAAGATCGACCTTATTTTATTTGAATTATTTTGATGAAATTCTGTTCTTTAAATTACTGATAATATTTTATTATTATTGGCACGAAATCGTAGAGGAACACAAATCAGCTCAATCAATCAAGAATTCATTCAAACAAAAGACAGATTTATCATTTGTGTAATAGTGTGCTTTGATCTAAAATTTGAAACTATACTTGAGGGAATGTCCAATATTCTTTTTCCTTGCTTTACAATAATACCCTCGATAACCTTTTCACATATCATTACCAGGAGTTTGGATTTCACGCAGGTAGCTATAGCTTCCCACGTGGTGATGTTGGTTGTTGCCCAAAAACATTGGGTCTTCCTGCGGAAACCACAAATGGACGGCTGGCTTCTGTTGTGGACTCCGTTCGTTTGTTGTTTTCCTTCAAGTGTTGCTCATTTAACACTTCTTCACCGTACTGATGAGGGACGAAAGCCCGAAACACGTGTCTACGGTTAGCACTTCTCATGAGGGCACATATCCAATAATCTTTTTCCTTGCTTTACAACAATACCCTCGATAACCTTTTCACACATATTGGTCCAAATGTTTTGCCATGAAGATCTCACAGTTAATAATTTTCCGAAAATTTTCTTTAGTATGATGAATCATAGTAATGAGGAATGCCCTACTCATTTATGGGCAATGAGAAATTGGTCATTAACATAACTCAAACCTTTAGGAAAAACACTTCAAATATGTATCTATGTAGGAAGTTTAGAAAAAAAATAAGGAATCTGCTTTGAATTATTAATTTCATGTTGAGTTTACAAAAATAACGAATCATCCTATGAATAGAAAGGCATTAAGTTCTCCAATACGTTATAAATATTCATATAGAATAAATAAGAATACATTTAAAAACATTCAAAGAGTAATTTTTTGGAGACTCCATTTCCCCCTTGAATATTCTCCATTTTATGCTACTTCTTCTCATACAGAAGATAGACCGCAACTTCGTAACTGCAAATATTATCGCATTATTGGACTACGTAAAATTTCCAGCATAACTTCCTTGAGGACGAAAATATCATCCCACTTCGCGCAACTTTTTATCCGTGGCTTAAAAAGGCTTCATATTTCGTTATTCGGAAATTCCTACGAATGGAGTTTGCTGGATGGCAATTCTCTTTCAACAATTATGTACAACTATACTGGGTGTAACAGGATTATGGTACACCCACCTTATCTCCGTTAGTTTTGAAGGTAATAGATTGTATTTGGGATATCTCATAAACATAATAAGCGACATTTTTGATCTATGAATGATTTTTTTTTCACTTCCTGTTTCGCCGGAAATGATACCAACTTTCGATTTTTAAATGGAACACTCTGTATATTATTACATTTTTGAAATCTGCATAATTTTCTGAATCCAATGATACCACATAAATGACATTTCAAACGTCGAAATTTTGTATAATTTAATTTTTAGTGTTCCATTTAAGTGTGCCATGATGGTTCCGATTTATTCCAATTGACCCGTCTAATACTAAAAAATCGAAATCCCGTCAAAAACACTAAATTGCGTTTTTTATGAGCAAATGAAGTTCATCGTAATCGTTTTTGGGGTAAAACTCGATTTTGTCTAATGGAACCGTATTGTTACCATGGTACCATTTATTAGTACTATTAATAAGGAATTTATCCATACATGTTAATAAAATATGCGTTCAATAAAATCCAAATTACAGCTAAAACAAAATAATTGTATTTTCTTATTTTCTTTTAGCTGTAATTTCGATTGTATTGATCGCGCATTTTATTACAAGATATAGATGAATTCCTCATTAATAGTATTAATAAATAGTACCACGGTACCAATATGGTACCATTTGAAAAATTTGGGTTTCACCCCAAAAACGATTACGATGAACTTTATTTGCTCATAATAAACACAATTTATTATTTATATAACTTTCTTATGAAAGTTTTTTACAACCGCTGTTCTTCTTTCAAGATCTAGCTTCCGACAAGTTTCACATGTTTGTAAGAGAGTGAATAGAAAACATTGATTTTTCAATTTGACTCGAAATCTGAAGGACCAATAAATCTTACTATCACTTATGGTACCTCATTTTAGTTTTTCAGAAAAATGGTTAGCAGTAACATTGTCAGAACATTGCAGGATATAATACATAAGTAAATAAGATGTTCGTTTGTGACCCGGTCAATTATGCTTCATACTTTTATACATGTTTATTCTATGTTGTATTGTAGTTTATATAACAATAATGTTAGGTATATCATAAAGTTCTAGAGAAATAGCAGAATCAGCAGACTTTTTTCGTGGCCTTTAGTAAATGAATTTTGGCCGAAGGTGACCTTGAATAATTAATTGGTTTGGACTCACTACTAAACTACAAGAGATCAGAATAAATTCTATCCATTTCCTGGAGTTATACCCATATGTAATTTCGTGTCTTCGATATAAAAAAAACCATCTGATCAAACTGAAATTTCAAATTCAGCTGTACTGGTTAAAATCGACCATCCTTTGTGTACGAAATTTCATTCCAATCTAATATGTGATTTGGGCTGTACATGAACACATTCGGATTTATAAAATGTATCAGTTTTAATTACAGGACATTTGGTTCGAATGTATATCATTCTCAGAATTCGAAAAATAAGAATTTATATCAATGAAAACCACATTTGACGCTCCCTGAATATATAAACTGAAATAAGACTTCTCAATAATGTCTTATATTATGTCCTTAACTTTTGAATAAAACGAAGTCATGATCGCTCAGAGAGGCTTCATATCAAAAACTAGCATTTTGAGGTCCCCACAAAGTAGTGAGGATATTTCTTTTTGGAAAAAAGTAATAAATTTAATTACATTTTTACAATTCATTTTGGTGTATTGGAATAGGAAAAGAAAGCGAAATTCATGGAGAAAATACTGCAAATTTTACATAAGGGTTTGTTATTTCTTCTTCCAACTGGAAATATCTTGACTCGTGAAGAAAATATGTGAAATATCCACAAAAATCAATTTTTAATGAAAATCAGTGGTAGGATTTGAAACTGGAGTCATAGGTTTCGAATTCCAATTGAAAATTTAAAAAATGCATAGCTTCGAAAAACCATAAAACCTATTAAAAATATTGTAATTGAAATTTTCCTAGCAATAAATACTTTTAAATTCTTCTCTCCAATGATCCAATGGATCATTACCTAGACCTAGAAGGACCAATGCGAGATATATAGCAATTCATATACCAAATTTCATGCGAATGTCACTTAAAATTCTCTAAAAATTCTTTAGAGTATGAATGGATAGATTTTTTAGTTGATTTCTGTATTCTACACATTTCAGAACATAATCTAAAATTCTAAGGGGTTTTTAAAGCATAATCAAAAATATTAGAACTTTGTTTTCAACATTCTGTATTATATATTTTATTGTCAACAAAAAAAAGGTCTATTTTGAGTAGAAGTAAACAATATAAAAAGAGGTATAGATAGGATGATCGCCAACCTCGCTATCGGTTTTGCTCTATGAATGAAAATCCTATATATTTTCGAAGATAATTTAGACTTACTGGTGAAGAATTTTGTTGGAAATTATGTAATGAAAATTTTTTTCCGATTCCAACACTTATCCTTTTAATCGAATCAAGAATGAAGCCACTAAGCTTCATCCTGAATTTTGTAAGGATCGTATGACCGTAATCGAAATAGTTTCTAACTTGGAGAATAAAAAAATGTATAGTATAAAACCCTGTGTATCCAAACTTATTTTGGAATTACCTCTACTTTCTTCTCCCGGGCTAGCAGTACTGAAAAGTAAAAAGCGCGCTGCGTTCATCAACTCCAAGGGCTAATCTAGGAAAGGCCTGTGATCCTACCCGACTTTTAGTTGTCTAGCATCTAATTAAGAAGTTTGGGTCTCTGCCTTTAAGATCGTTGAATGGTGATGGCAAATTAACTCGAGCAATTATTTTCCCCCATTTGTTTGTCAATATCCAGAGTTCGTTAGCCAGAAGGGCAGGAACGCTGACTCGGTCCAGCAGTTTTTCAGAGAAACGTCTGGTGCAGATGTTTTAAGGAGCCCACGCTTCCCCGATAAATATAGTTCGCAGAATGCAGAGTTGTGACTGCTGAGGGTATTGCTGGGATAAGACATAACATCATCAATTGCATTCCTGAATCAGAATATTACTTGACAGCATGTTTCCTTTGAAACTATAAAAGAATTATTTGATACTGGAAACGCAGCTCGCACTCTTGGAGGCTGGGAGAATATTATTGGGTCATGTGAATAATGCATATATCCTAAATTTGAGCCCAAATCACTTTTTCTTTGAGTTAATAATTTCATAATAGATTTCTAGAATTAAAAACAGAAAATATACAACTTGTTATTATTGATGCTGGAATAGGTACCTACATTCCTGCATACAGCACCAATCTTGCATATAAAATATATGCATTTTTGTGTGAAAAATGTGAAGTAATTCTATGAAATTGTTTCATTTCTGATAGTTATTGTATTTTAAAAAAGAACACAATATTTGTGCACTTCTTGTGAACAATTTTAGACGAAAAGTATTGTATTTTGTGAACTTTTTTCATATGAATATTTTAATAAAGTACACAATATGTGTGTATTTATTATAAAAATTTATGGAGGAAGAGGAAACGTAGGTATTTTAAACTTTATTTACGAATTGAAGTGAGCCATTTCATCTTATTCTAGATCATAATCATTATAAACATTATTGGGGTGTGTACCGGGTTTTTCACCATAATTTGACCCCCCCTTTAACTTAGTTATTAGAAGAGGTACAGAAAAATGTTTTCTACAAAAGTTTCACGAAATCGACTAGTGTTTTTTAAAATGATTTCACCAAATGAAATATATACAGAGTGTCCATCATATTGATTGCAACTTCATTTTTTCAAATGGAACAGCCTGTATATTTTTCTATATTATGTATGTTATATATCGTTGCCAACGTGATAACTTAAAAAAGGGAATTTTGAATTATCGCAGCCTTCCACTTGAAAACTGATTACTTAGCTTGCCAGGTGGATCTTGAATTTGAAACTCTGTGGTACTCAGAATAAGAGAGATAGTCAAATTATATGTTATATATTCGTAATCAGGGGAAAAAATATAGAAGAATATGCAGGGTGTTCCATTTGAAAAAATGAAGTTGTAATCAATATGTTGCCCACTCTATATATATTTTGTTTTGTGAAATCATTTTAGAAAACACTAGTCGATTTCGTGAAACTTTTGTAGGAAACATTTTCTTGTACCCCTTTTAGTAACAAAGTTGAAGGGGGGGTCAAATTATGGTGAAAAACCCGGTACATAAATGGTTTTTGAAAATTATCTTAGTAGGTATTGAAGATTCTAAAACATAATTTCTACTTTAGCGAGGCGTTATCAGCAAATTTTATGTTTTCTTTCTCTCTGATGGAATAATTTCAGCACTCAGCTGTGATATTCTTGCCAAATACACTTATTAGTTATTATTTTCAGAAGGGAGAGTGATTATACCGTAGTACGGTTGGGTTTATACCCAAGCGGTTCCGATTTTCCGAGAGATGCACTCAACCTCATCTCTTGGGCAATAAACTTCAACTAATTTCAACAAATTATTCAATTCATTTATCTATATATATATTCTTTTGAGAAAGAGCAATACAAATTATTAATTTCAAACAATGAAGCATATGTGTCGATGAATCTCAGTATTAGCAGAGGAAATGTAACGGGGCATCATACATTTCAACGTATGATACAAGAGAACAGATAAAAACCTCAGCAAAAACTCTGTCTCCCCGTATAGGTGTGGTGATTGGTTTATGTGTTTGTTTACAAAATAAGCTGACACATTTATATTGAAGGGCTTCTTCTTCATTCAAGTAAAATTCTTTCATCCTTCCTCTTCACCAGATGTTGACAAGGCATATATTGTAATTAAATCTGAAAACAAAAAAGAAAAGAACCAGAAAGGATCAATAAATGTTATAATTTCCATCATATACTACATTGAATAATGACAATTGAAATCACCACACTAAATTGAAGGATAAGAAAGAATCAAATCGAAATTTATAGGCCAAAAACTAAGTAATGATTTTTCAACATAATAAGCCAGCAAACAGAACACAATAGGCAATATATCAATACATAACCTGCTAAAAATCCTCTTTCACGGAGTTGTTGTTCAGTAATACAAATGTGCTTCAATCGATAGAAAAAAATCTCTAATACCACATCGAGAGGAGGCCAGGTAACCTGAGCGCAAGTGGCTTGTTCTGCACCTATCCTAACCTTCCACCTAATTATAATAATAATAATACAATGATAATAATGGAAGTTAAAGGGAAGTTTTTATTAAGTGTCAACATTTTGAAAAATATGTTGTCAAGAACTGAATAAATTCTTAGAAAAAAGTGTACACATTTATCGACAATCGACGCTTCAAAAAAGTTCAGAATTGTATATCTTCATGAAACTATTTTCATCGCATTAGGAGTCGAGATTTGAACGTGATTTCGCCCAGTGAACGACTTCCATAATTCCAACTTTATTTTTCAAATAAGTAAGTTAATCGCCCTGTAGATGCATCATTCCCTATCTTAAATAGACTTGGTGTGTTTCACAAAAAAAAATATTTATCTTGGGTCCCTCTGAAAATAATGCTTATTTCAAATTTTTTTTTTGAGGCATTGAGTTTGCATTCCAGAAGTATACTTCGAGGCTTCTACATATAAGTAGGTATATCGTAATTTTCATTTTCTTTGAAGTCTATTCTTTTCTTCTATGAACAAAATCTTCTGTTTCGTGTCTACATTCGTAGCATTCGTTTTTTTTTCGGGGGCTTTCTCCTTCTTAGCTCCTTTTTTTATTTTTCTACTTTTCGCCGAAGACACCTGGGAACATGTAAAATCTAAGTCAGAGATAGGCCTATATAAAATCAAATGCTGGCTGATATGAACCTATTGAGCTTAAAACTTCCAAAAAACTAAATTCGTCACATTTTCCAACTCCACAGTATCTCAGCCTACTTTTTCCACCATTATATACCATACAAAATGCAGGATCAATGAATGTTGTTGCAAAAGAGAGATAGGCAAAACTGATAATATGAAATATCTAGGCTTAATCATAAATAATACATTAAAATGGGACAATCATTCACAGTACTTAACCAACCGATCAAGAAAATTTGTGTATACCTTTTATGAATTGAGAAAGTTCTTACCAATAGAAATACTTAAAATAGCATACAAAGCTTTAGTCGAATCTATCCTTTCATACGGAATAGTTGTTTGGGGCGGTACTTACGAAAGTCAAATAAAAACTTTGATATTGACGCAAAAATGGATTTTGAAAGTGATAACTTCAAAACCAAAGAGATTTCCAACAAGTCAGTTGTTCTCAAACAGTTGGATGATGGACATGCGGCAGTTGTACATTTTCAATGTCTCGAAATTTATGTATCAAAATAAAATGACAACAATCAAAAATGCACATGTTTTCTACACAAGACAAAGACAAAATTTGCAGATGCCGCAGGTCAATACAATACAATATTTCAGAAGTTTATAATGTTTATATGCACTACTGGTCCTAAAATATATAACTGCATCCCTGAGGAGCTGAAGAACTTAAGGAATTTCAGACTTTTCTCCAAAAAACTAAAACAATTGATTATATCAAATGAAGACCTTTTCCAGATTACCTAAAAGACAAAAAAGTATTGATAGATCTATGCTATTGTTGTTTGTTTTTTCTCAAAGTTAAGTGATGTAATATGGTAAATTCTTTCACATGAATTATCTGAACCAACAAAATTGTACAAATCAGGCACAAAACAACTCCTCCAGGAGTTAGGTGCAATAAATTACCATTGAAAATTTATATTAACTCTGTAAATGTTGAAATCGTTCAATAAAATGTATTCTATTCTATTCTTCTGCCCTATAAGTCCACGAATGTTTTTTGGCACTTATGAACGTTGACATGCTATCGCCTCCACAATTTGCGCATTTAGCGTTATGTTATGATTGGTTTGTCAGTTGTCACAATCAGCAGTCATATGATTTTCGCTGTATCCATACAATTACAAGCGGCATTGAAATATTTTTGGGGTTGGTCAAAAAATTATGTATCACTGAAGTACCCCAGGTTTGATTCAGAGACTTTGGAGTTCTACTGACATCCCGGTACCCAAATCTTATATGATTTAAATTACCTTTGTATGCCTTCTCGATCTCAATTAGTACTAAGGTGATTAACTTTCTTTTTCTCTCGTCTTCCGTGACCTCGTTAGAAGAAAACATGGTTTCCTTGATTTCTTCTTCTGTAGTCTCAATTAGTACTTTTTTTTATTTTTTCACTTTTGAGTTCATAGGAATGGAACTCTATTATTATTCTCCTGCATACATTTGTATTATATAGTTTCCTATAGGCGTCCTTATAGTTCAGCTTTATTTGAACTGATTCACATCTCGGGTTTTTTCCTCTTCACCCATCGCCAGTTCTGATACAGTATTAGTAATTGTTCACCATACATCGGAAGGTTGGACGAATCTTCCGTAATTGTTTTTTCAAGCTCTAATCCAAAACTTTCCACCTTCAGAAATACACCAGATGAGTGTTGCAAAGTGAATTATACACCTTTTTTTCATTATTGGAATGTGAAATATACTACAGCCTGATAGAAAGTATCCTTCAGAAAATTTTCCTGATTAAACCGCCAATCATTATTCAGTAAAGGCATATGAGCTTAGGAGTATTTATTGTTCAATAAACATATTCCAAATGAATGTTCTGAAAGCGTATCGAAATTATGGAAGAGTAATAACAAAATTCGAAGGAGTATCTCTCATGAAAAATATTCAAATGAGGAAATCCTTCTACGAAAACCTACGTAGTTTGCATAAATTACTCCCATTGCCTGAATCATTAATTGTTTACATTTTCAAAGAGATGTTTGCGATGAAAATTAATCCTTCGGCATATCGTACGAAATACACAGAAGTTCAACACTGAATTATTTATGTATGGAAAAATGAATAATTATAAGTCTATGCCCTACTCCTTCCCAATTTGGCATAAGACTCGAAGCAGACATGATAAACATCTATACGAATCCTCTCATAACTTCATCAGGGGATAATACAGTTGAAGTATTCCATAGAGAATTCCTTAAAGTATCTGAATATCATTACAACAAGAAGATACAATGAATATTACCATAACCTGGCCATCGCTGAAGTATCCGATGTAATCATGATTTGAAGAGAAAGCCAATTAATAAATGGATCCAGGGAGGGTATCTGAGGGAACCCCCCCTTCCCTTGAATTTCTCATACTAAGGCTATAATAATTACAAAATCGGCGAAAATTTAATTTGACTAATTTTTTGGAACAAGGATTACTAAGAATTCCCCCCTCCCCTCCAAAAGTTGGGCCTGGATCCACGCCTGAGTCTAAGAAGTATATTTCAGTTGTATTTTCCACTACAGTTTTTGTTTTTGAGTTCTATGATCGACAAAATTTTTACGTTATTTAGATTTATTGCTTTTCAGTCTGGCTAAGAAAGAGAACTCATTATGATCACTTTGAGAGAAAAATTCTCGCAGGATACATTTCAGATGATCCTCAACAACTTTAGTTATTGTCTGCCTGTGTGTTCACACATCCTTGTAACAGTCATTACTGTCAATATTTTTGTCTGATTTCAATGTAATTGGGTATTCGTTTTGGGCCTTTAAACTCTTCCAGTTAAAGTGTCGAGGATGCGCAAAGTTTTAATTACTGGGATATCCGTATCCGCTCATGCGCAAAATTCAAATAAGAGTGAACTCAATATTTTGCTTTCCACTAACCTACGAGAAACCATAGTGCTACACACATTGGTAAAGATTTTCCTTGTGGCCTACACCACCATCAAAAATTTATTCTGACTTATACTTCTACCTCAACTGAGAAGCCATAAAATGAATAGTTTCGTATCCCGTCAGTATAATTGATCCAGAAAAATGGTGAAATGATGCATTAAAGCGAAATTGTTGAATGAAAAATATGAGTGGATTAGCAGAAATTTAGGTATAGTTCAGACAATAAACCGATTTTGCCTATTTCAGAGATCTTCTAATTGACGATGATTCATTTATTTATTATTATAATTATTTATCTTATTATTATTATATTTATTTATTGAGTCCCTTACAAACACAATCTAGACAGTAATTACATGTGAAGTTAGAACTACAGAAAAAAATAATGATTACAGAGAGCTAAGAGAGAACCAAATGAAAATAACGCCAGCCATTGAAAAATATGGACGAAAATAAATTATACTGATGCAGTAATAAACACTCTCGAATGGCGAATTTTTTTAATTTTATTATCAGAAGAATTTGCCACACTACATTTTAACAAATCTTATTAAATTTGTTCGATCATCATCGACCCAACCTCTGAGGTCCGATCTAATATTTTTCAGTTTCAAAGGGCTGTCTTATCATTCGTTATCAGGTGAATTTTTAAGAATGGTTTGCCTAAAGTGGCTATAGGAAATAGTTACTAAATAAGTAACTATATAAGACACAAACTCTTATTTCATACACATCTTATTTGTCATAATAATAAACATCATCAATTCATCTTGATGAAGAACATCCGAGAGAACATCGAATATACCACTATGAAATGAATGAAGTTATCTGGGGGACATATTGCTGCCCTTTCAAATGCGTTGGAACATATGGAGTGGGCCAATATGCAGAAACATCTCTTGATTTCTCTTTGAACGTATAAATCGAATGTAAAGTATTTGTAAGAAAAATCTAGGAATGAGAATAAAAACAAAACTATCTAACAGTTACTAGGCTGATCTAGATTTATATTTACAAGTATATATGAATAATTGATATCTCAAAGAGAAACTTCCTCTTTTGATATTAATCCAAGTAAAATAATAACGTTTACTTCAAGATGGTCAGAATCAAAAACAACCTTCTCCGTTTTCCTTCAAAGATATCTTCGAAACATCAAACACTTGGAATGAGAGCGTATGATAAGTTCCGTTATTTTATTGTAGATATTCTGAAAACTAGGATATGGTTTTTGTTTATAGTGTTTATGCAATAACGAAGACAGTGCAGTTTCGAATTCGAAGGAAAAATAAAATTTCAAATGACCCTATTTTCGGATTTCAACACATTCCCGAAGTTAACCACATCATTAAGTATAGATCCCAACCTACCCTCAAAAATTCAAGAACAAGGAATCTCTTATGACCACCATAAAAAAAAAATGTTCGTCTCTGATTCAGTTATTTTCTCTCGCGAAATATATTCAAGTAGGCTGAAGGTCCTTGAGTTGATGGTCATTTGTTTGTTTATTGGCAATGAAGAACTGTTACTACTACTATTATATTCAAGACCATAAAAATTTGGTTGCATATCTTGCCTGTGTGACCGCTCATAATTTCAACAATATCAATTCTCATCCAATTTTGATGAAATTGGCTATGATACGAATTTGAACACTTCACATGCCTTGCTTATGCATAATCAAGAAATTACCTTGACCTTTACATTTTGTGTTATATTATAACTTTCGATTTCGATCAAAGTTGATATGGCTCTTTGGATTGGGTCGTAGGTGGCCCCACATAAATTTCAGCATTTTCGAGAATAAGCTTCGCATAACACATTTGCGAAAGTGGATTACCCGTGACTTCAAAATCTCTTGTTCTACTGATCCAAATTTAATGAAATTTGAAAGGGAATTCTTAGGTCTTGAATGGTTCCGTACGACGTTCCGTACGAATCTGATTTTTTTTTTTTAGGAGCAAAAAAATTTATATGAAACTTGGCAGAGTACTTTCTCATCCTATCATTTTTTCATTTATAATTCATTCAACTATACAAACATTCTGTAAATATCGTTCTGAAGTTGGATAATAGTATATTATTCAACGAGCGGTTATGTAGGTCATAACTCACGCATTTCAACTTAATTTAAAAACGTCAAAATTATTAAAGTGACATTACCACGGACATTCCTCCCCTCAATAACAATAATGGAATGTTCCCTTTCGGCCAATCGAATAGAAGCAGGGAAGTATAGAAGCACATATCCATATTTTCTTATTTATTATAATGAGTTATAGTAGTGAGTTATTACAACTCACGCTGTTACTATTAATTGCTCAAAAACAGTTGAATAATGAATATATAATTCAATGGGAGTAGATAAAAATATTTATTGCGTAAAATCTAAATACAAACGGTGAGAGTATCACAGACGACTCAATTGTGAAAAATGTTATTCGAAGAAGTATATAATTGCAAAATTATGATTTATCGATTTTTTGCCAACTTTCTGGGTATCTTGCCCCACTGTGCGTCGTGTTAGATTGTATCTAGTGTCCGACATTCGTTGTCTAGTGACGGGATCTCAGAATCCCTTTGAGCTAGAAAAAATGAATGGCACATTTTCAGGCTAGATTTTTGAGAGAATTAATTTGTTGAAAAACTAATCCTTATAAATTCACCTGTTTTCAAGCTATAAGAGAACCTAAATTGGAAAATGGCGTGAAATAAAAAGTTCTCATAACTTCTTCATTACTGGTGCTAGAAACATGAAACAAAAATTTTCTACAGTAGTTTTTTTTTCAAAATCCATTCGTACAATAAATTGTTTTTTATTGCAATTGCTTTTGAAGTTATAATACAAACTTTCGTTTTTTCAAATGTGAACCATAAAAATTTCCATAACATATAGAATCGCTTAATTTTTCCCCTTTTCAAAAATATATAACATATAAAAGTAAAAAAATTATAAGAAGTTTCAGTTTCTCACGAAAAATCAAAAAAGTGCCAATATATATGTAAACTTCAGAATTTCAAATATGTATTTGGTGGTTACCTAGGTTCAAATTGATGAATGTTGTTGTTTCAAAATTACCAAAGGAATAGATTTAACGGTGTTAAATCCGGAGAACTTGGTTGCCATTTTAATATTTCCCAATTTTCCCTTATAGCTTGAAAACAATTAAATTTATACGGTTGAGATTTTCACTGAATCTCTCAAATGTCTAGCCTGGAAATGTGCCTTTAATTTTTTTCTTGCTCGAAGGAATTCTGAGATTCTGAGACAAATTTGGAACAACTGAACAACTGTGGACTAGATAGATGGTAGGTCATGATATGTATTTGTGGGCAAGGTATTAATACTTCACTATAGATTGGATCAGAGAAACAGGAAAATGATACTCTGTTAGTTCGCCGACGTTTCGGAAAAAATTATTTCCATCCTCAGGGCTCCTAATGGTGCTTGATGTCCTCCATAAAACCCATATTAGAGATGATGTTGTCAAAAAATAACCATAAACTATTTCACAAGATCTGAAGTGGTGATCCAAAAATTTTACTTCACTTCATTTATTGGTGGTGTAGGATCAGAGAAACAGGAAAATGGTACTCTGTTAGTTCGCCGACGTTTCGGAAAAATTTATTTCCATCCTTAGGGCTCATAACGGTTCTTGATGTCCTCCACGAAACCCATATTAGAGATGATGTTGTCAAAAAATAACCATAAACTATTTCACAAGATCTGAAGTGGTGATCCAAAAATTTTACTTCACTTCATTTATTGGTGGTGTAGGATCAGAGAAACAGGAAAATGGTAATCTGTTAGTTCGCCGACGTTTCGGAAAAATTTATTTCCATCCTTAGGGCTCATAACGGTTCTTGATGTCCTCCATGAAACCCATATTAGAGATGATGTTGTCAAAAAATAACCATAAACTATTTCACAAGATCTGTAGTGGTGATCCAAAAATTTTACCTCACTATAGATTGGTGGTGTAGGATCAGAGAAACAGGAAAATGATACTCTGTTAGTTCGCCGATGTTTCGGAAACCACCGATCTATAGTGAAGTAAAATTTTTGGATCACCACTTCAGATCTTGTGAAGGTATTAATACTGTTATGAGGCATATTGCTAACGCGCGATCAGAATGACAACATTCGTAGTACCCATCGAATACAAACTAAATTCATTATTGATTTAAAGTATGAATTTAGTCTTGAAAACTAATACATGGAGAACTACAACACGAACTATTAATTTTCTAGAAACTATACCATTGAAGACAATCAAGTGCAATTTCCTACTCTGGAAATTTTCGTATTGAAGAGATGATAGTGACACGAGCCAATTTAAACTTCTTACGCGCAATCGAGAAACTTCGATCAGGTTTTAATTAGCGGTTAGCGTATAATCTTGCATTCACGTAAGCTTCGGATCATATTAATACCGCTAGAATTCCTGTAAGTGTAGATTAACCCATGTATTTCGATCCCCGATTCCGACAGAAATACCCCTACGTTCCTCTTCGACTACCACTATATATTTGATTCAGAAATTTAATGAGTTTGGAATTAAACCATCATTATTCGAAACGTTGAATCATAACGTGAATCGAGTATGCAGAAATTTTACCTCTGCCAACTTCACTGTTGTTGATATTGTTGAGTACCTAGTATCGATGTTAGTCATATCGAAGAATATTTAACACCTTGCACTTCAATAACTCCCATAACTCCTGTTTATTCTACTGAACTGAAAAATGTGGAACAATCATCCACCGGGCATGTTTTCGATAAAAAAATGATATAATTATCAAGACACAATTTTCTTGTAGAGGTACTCAAGTGGTAGTATGAGTCCCTCTTTTCTGGGCGCTCAAACTTGTAAACAATATTTCATCACAAGAAGAAATTCTTCAATATTCTGTGGTATAAATTGAAGAAATTCTTGTTGGAATGAAATATTGTTTACAAGTTTGACCGCCCAGAAAAAGAGGGACTCATAGTACCACCTAAGTACCTCTACCAGAAAATTATGTCCTGATAATGGACTAGTTTAGTGATGTTGATGATACTATATTTGACACGATAGAATTAAACTATAGAGCAAAACTGATAAATCAGTGGAAAAAATCCATCAATAAATGACTGAGAAATGGATTATTTCTATTTACGTATTCTAGCGCGGAACATCTTTGGTCTGTGACATCACGGCTCTTGCCTGTGATCGCTACACCATAAATTACGTTTAAATACTTAGCCGCGCCAAAGCTCTCGCGCCGTTTGTAGTTGTACAGGGTGGGCAAATTTCGATGTTTTAGCACTACAACTTTTGAACCAGAGGAGATAGACAAAATCTGATACCCACTTCTCGATCTCTTTTTCTGGGAAACTAAAAAGGGTAGTTTTCGTTTTTGGCCACCCTCTTTTGTTTTCGAGTTATAAGCGAAAATTGGAAAAAAGGCGAAATCGAAAAACAGTTATATCTCCGCTAATACTGATGATAGAGCTCTGAAATTAAAACATTATACAGGCACTTTTTTACGTAGAATCCAGTGGCGTGCTCGTATTTCTAGAAGGGTTTTTAATTACGAAGCTATGACCCAAAGTTATGTTTTTTTAAATGGGAACACTAGATTTTTGTGCCATTTTCTGAAAGCTTAGTTTTTCCTGATTTCAAAAATATATAACATCGTATGGTTTGTTTCAATATGAATAATAGAAAATGGTCAAAAACCTTTTTTTACTTAAGAGTCTCAATATTTCTATGGTTTCAACTGTTGATGAGCCTTCCTATAACAAGAGCAGTGTCCTTCCGTCAATCTGATTATTTCTATTCTTTCACTTATTTCTACAAAATTCGAATCTATATTTATTTTATACAAATAGTTTTGAAAAGATAAACGAACTTGGAAAAAGTTTCCTAGGTAGCTTGAACACAGTTTCAAATATTCATCTATTGTAATATCGAGAAGAGGTGTCGACTGTGCATTGTGCAATTGTTGTCATTATTAGGTTAAATATTATTTCTTGTTTGTACCTTCGTAGTTAAAATGTTGAGTTCAATCAGATATGCATTGTTTCATATGCTGTTTAAAATGGATTGGTACTTGTGCGTATTGATTCTGGAGACCTATGTAAATAATCTCCTGATACATGCATCTCAATACAACTCTTTCGATTGAAAAATTCGACCTTGTGGTTTCTCCGTTATTTCCAAATCAATTTTTAGATAAAAAATTTATAAAACATATCTAGAATCGAATTTTGTAGAAATAAGTGAAAAGCATAGAAATAATCAGATTGACGGAAGGACACTGCTCTTGTTATAGAAAGCTCAATTTTTCTGTGTTCATCAACATTTGAAACCATAGAAATATTGAGACTCTTAGGTGAAAAGAGGTTTTTGGCCATTTTCTATTATTTATATTGATCCGAATCATACAATGTTATATATTTTTGAAATCAGGAAAAATTAAGCTTTCAGAAAATGGCACAAAAATCTAGTGTTCCCATTTAAAAAAACATAACTTTGGGTCATAGCTTCGTAATTAAAAACCCTTTTAGAAATACGAGCACGTCACTGGATTCTACGTAAAAAAGTGCCTGTATAATGTTTTAATTTCAGAGCCTCTATCATCAGTATTAGCGGAGATATAACTGTTTTTCGATTTCGCCTTTTTTCCAATTTTCGCTTATAACTCGAAAACAAAAGAGGGTGGCCAAAAACGAAAACTACCCTTTTTAGTTTCTCAGAAAAAGAGATCGAGAAGTGGGTATCAGATTTTGTCTATCTCCTCTGGTTCAAAAGTTGTAGTGCTAAAACATCGAAATTTGCCCACCCTGTACAGTGTAGTTTCAACTCGAATTTTGTTTTTATGTCACCATAATGGAAGAAGGCTTCGTGAAAGGACAAAGTGACAATTTGCCTAAAATAGATATATTCGCAGTGATGGAGTTTTTTTCTTCCAATCCATCTTATGTCGGTGCAGAAATAAAAGAAGTTAAACTTTTCAAGTAAATATCTACTTTTGAGTTTGCTTCATCATGGTTCAACTTATAACGATGATTTATTTAAAAAACGTTTCATAAACAGTTTGTAGTTGAGTACTGGTTGTTGAAGTCTATCAATGGCAAAACATATTTATGTGAGGAGTAAAAAGTAAAAAGAGAAAAAAGTAATTTATTTCATACTGATACATTACAAAGGAATAAATGCTTAGTTACCGTAACTATAAACATTGTCATAACTCCCTTGGGAGTTAAACAGGGCAGTTATAGATCTTTAACTCCCTCTAAAGTGTTCACAAAAACAAACCGACATTTGTCGAATTTACCACTAAAGTTGTTACCCGAATTGCAAGGATTTTCTATTAAACGGTTGTCACTGTTAATGACTGTATTCAAACATGAAGTTGTTTCCCTTCTTTCATCTGACATGCCAACTAACAGTCTTGCAGTTTTGTTTTTCAATTCCATGCTGTCGGCCAAATACCCTTCTGCCACCGTTGAACTTCGCCATCCATCATGTCTCTTCAATGTTGTCATATTTGCTCCTGCATTGACCAAGGCAGTCGCAGAAGTCCTTCGCAGACAATGTCCTGTGAATGTTTCTGGATTCGGCAATTCCAAAAAACTAGCAAAGAAATTTGTCATATTCCTTTTTGTACTTAAGTTCCGACTTTGTTGGTAGTAGTACGGAACGAGCTTTTTCAGCCTTTTCCAACAAATCTCTTGAAATCTCAATTCTCTCTGAGTTTGCATTCATTTTCACTAATTTGAATATGATGAGAAACACGATATGACAAATATCTACAATGTTGTCAGTGACATTTCCATGGCAACCATGCCTACTTAATTCTCAATAAAGATAATTCGTTTTGTTCTGAAAACCAAAACAATTTGGTTTTTATATTTCATGCAGTATGAAATAAAATTAATTATCTATCTTGTGAGTTATTGGATTTTAACCACCTCGGGCAACGCAACAATCCCTCGGGACTTACGTCCCTCGGGATTGAAATCTGTTGCCCTCTGTGGTTAAAACCCTCATAACTCCCTTGATACATAAATAACTATTATATGAATGTATATAGTAAGTTATTTCAGATATCGTGTAACGAACAAAACCCAGTCGTCTAGTGTGTGATGTCACGACACTTACACGTACTATGAAATTATTCTTCCAAGCGCAACTTCAAAGTCCCATAACTTTTTCATTTCTAGAGATATTTCAATGATTCTTCCACATTTTTGTTTCATTTTACTTAAATTTTTAGAATTCATCCTTAACAAAAAAATGAAAACTAGTCCATTATTACATTATTTTATTGAAAACATACCAGGTGGATGATTGTTCCACATTTTTCAGTTCAGTAGAATAAACAGGAGTTATGAGAGTTACATAAATGAATCGAACTCATCTTCAGTATCTTGAAATGAGTCTTATTGCTCTATCAAAAATACTATTTCATCAAGTTGTAACGTTCCGCATAACATGTTACGCCACTGTAGTTTTCCTCTTCAAGAGAAACCTCAGCCAGTAGGGTGCGCTCACAATATCAAGAATTTCCACTCCTGAGTGGTATGATGGTTCTTCGTTTCTGGTTTTTTGCTCGCTGTGGAGGTAGTATTGAATGCTTCATATGAAGAGCATTTTTCTGTTATCTATATCTCTGAACCAGGTGGAAGGGTTCATCCCCAACTGAACTGAAGTTAAGTTATCAAAAGGAAAGTGACAACGAGAGTATTTTATAATATTCGAAATTTGTATTTTCTAGGTTCAATTATAATTGTAATTTTTGTTCCTGTTCAGTTGTTTTCAAGTTCCTTTGATCTTTTCTTGCTTAGCCCACACCCTCTCTACGACCGAACGAAATAAAATAATCTCCATCTGGTAGGAAAATAACAGAGAAGTACCAATTTTTTAATATCCCACTTTCAACATATTATAAAAACCCTAATAAATTTACGCCAATCAAATCAAAACCTGAACTCCACTCGGTATTTTGCGCTCTGGTGATATCTTCTGATGTTCCTCAGGGATCGGTGTTGAATCTCCTATTGTTCATCATCTTTATCAAATGATATATGACGTTTCTCGAGGAGTGAAATGTGAATGCCTTTTTTATGTGGACGACTGCAAGTTGTTACGGTGGATTATTTCCTAGTTAGTATTGTTGGGAATTTCATAGTGATGCCGATGGTTTGAATCGATGCTGCGGCAAAATTTACTCCATTTCAGCATAATTATTGCTTAATTTCATATTGTCGAAGAATGACACCAATTGAATTTCAATATAATATTGAGGGTGACATTCTTTCTGGGGTGGGTGAGTACAGAAATTTGGGTGTTATATTTAATTCAAGATTGACTTTTACACCCCACGTGCATCTGGTTTGGTAAATATATAGAGGCGATTCTTGAAGTATCTGAGTTTCAGACTTGATGTAATCTACCCAAAGCCTGGTATAGCACACGAGCAGCTGCTGAGCACATTGAAGTTCGATATTCTGGATAGGCTTGGCACCTATATGGGTATTATATTGTATATTCTATGTCTAAGCATAGAATTTTCTGAACAAATATAATGCATTAATTCCTAAGGATTGATTCTTCCTTCCTTTTTCCTCTAATCAATCTACACGTTTCCAGATTGCCAATGTGTGTTGCGACTACCTTTTACTTTCGTTTTCCGCGCATTATGAACTTTTCTTCTCGCCTCTGTATCAAATTTGTCGGAGATCCTTTTCTGTTCGGAATGTTTTAGAAATTTTCAACTATAAACCATCAGTTATAAAGAGGACCATTCTGAGATCATAGTCTAAACTAATTTTTTTTGTATAATCACTTCATGGCTTAATTTCAACTTGATTTTTATTTTTAGAGTAATCGCAAAAAATGTATTCGCGTTTTTCACCTAAATTTGACCTCCCCCCTTTAACTTTGTTACTAAAAGAGGTACAAGAACTGTTTTTTACAAAAGTTTCGCCAAATTTACTAGTGTTTTCTAAAATGATTTCTCAAAATGAAATATATACAGAGGGGGCAACATATTGATTGCAACTTCATTTTTTCAAATGGAACACCCTGTATATTTTTCTATATAAAAAAAGGGGCATTTTGAATTATCGCATCCTTCCACATGAAAACTGATTTGGTACTTAGCTTGCCAGGTGGTTCCTGAAATTTGAAACTCTGTAGTCCTCAGAATAAGAGAGATAGTTCAAACATATGTCATGTGGGATCCGAATTCTTAACACCCCACTGAATGATACGCTACTGACTTGACTATACGAAAACTACGCGATCGATCCTAAAACGGTGGACCATGCAGTTTTTATCGATATAGGGAGAAGTAAGGGGAAGAGGTACTTGAGACTTAAGACTCAGACTGGAGCACGATACAAGGGGACGAGGGTGGTATTCGACGTTAGAGATTAGACGGAAAAGGTTAAAGAATTAGACGTGATAGAAGCATATGATTCGACGTAAAATATATTAGACGCAGCTGGTTAGATAATTTGATAATTAGATGATTAACAATTAGACGAAATAAAATAGCTTCGATAGTTCGATAGACGAAAGTTCAGTGGCTGTACATTCAATTGAAGTTGAATTGTACATAGTGTAAATAAACAATAGTTAAGTACGGGCGGCCTTTTTTTATATAAACCCCTAGACAACGATATAAAAACCCTACATGTTATATATTCGAAATCAGGGAAAAATAGCTAGTCAAATATAGAAAAATATACAGGGTATTCGATTGGAAAAAATGAAGTTTCAATCAATATGTTGCCCACCCTGTATATATTTTGTTTTGGTAAATCATTTTAAAAATCTCTAGTCAATTTCGTGAAACATTTGTATAAAACATTTTTTTGTACCTCTTTTAGTAACAAAATTAAATTATGGTGAAAAACCCGGTACATGTATTGAGAAATAATGAATTTCTTGTAATTTTTTTGCCATTTCGGCATTGCTCACGTTGTTGAAAGGTGTGTAATATAAATAGATAAAGAATGAATGATTGAAAGAAAGAATGACTGAAGAATGAAGGAATGAATACATGAATGCAGTAATGAATAAATAAAGTATATTTAAGTATATTCATCGTAGAGCCCTGAGGATATTTCAGAATGAAATCAAAACTAGTCGGCATTCTTTAAGTGGTTTTGTTTGTCCTGTTCAAAAACTCAATTATAAGTAGTTCTTCTTCATAGAATTAACATAAGTGACCTGGAGCATCAATCCACTGTAATCCCTTCTCAGATAATATTCATTACGAGCTCAAATAACACGATGAAATATGGGACATTCCTCATTTGTAATTCAGGCATTTTCACAAAGGGTATAATGAATGGAGTTTAACGGAAATCTGGGAATTTTTAGTAACTTCTATTCGGTGTACCGTTCTGTAACATATTCTCAAGAGACCTATATTTTTAATTTCATCTCATACGATGTGTGACAATGGCGCGAGTAGGAAATTATGGCATTATGGCTGTAGGTCGAGTTTCTGTGCAAGTACACGTAAATATTCGAGTTCCCAACGGGTCCCGATGGATAGCATGCTGTGAAAACTTGAATGAGTTACCTGTTCCGAAGAATATAAAGTTGTTCGAAATGGTTATAAGAGTTGAGATTCGTTTCGTAAGAGAACATAAACTTTTTCAAGTATGAAAGTATTATACTCATGAAACGCACGATTAGTTGAATTTTCATTTTAGAAGTCACATATTTCTTGGATACGGTCCAGAACATATCTTGTTATCCTGAGTTCTGTCATAAAATTCCAAAAGTACATCACATGTTTATTTTACAACGTACGAAGACGTGGAATGAATCAACGTTATATCCGAGGTGTTGAGCGCCAATCAAGATTCCAGCTATGGTTTAGATTTTGACTTGAATTCGTCATAACCTCACAGTTCCATCGTATTTTTTATGAAACTATTCTCATTTCGTTAGAACATCATGACATCTCTGTGAGCTCGCTGTAAACGTGCTTTTCACAATCTCTTTGGAGTTGACCGCCTCTTTAAACTGAACTTCGGCAGTCATTTCCGTGGTCATGCTTACAAGCTGTCGAGGGAAAATTCTAAATCATCACAGAGGCAAAATTTCATCTCCAAATTGGTTTTTGGTGCATGAATTGATTTGCCCTAGATAGATGGTTGTGAACTCAGTTTGTGCGGTTGCGTACATGAGTGATACTTGTGACGAGGAATAAATTTTCCTTTTTTTTTTTCTCTCTGGTGCACATTGTTTTTTCCTCATTTTTATAAACATTGACATATACATTCTGAATAAAATCAAGATTTCATTTAGAATGTATATTAGATAATTTTTCGAGTTTTATGGTCTTTGCCTTGATGATGTGTCAATTTGAAAAGGTACCACACTTAATATCTCGCCCCCAATACAAAATCAGGAAAAATGCAAAAATAATTAAACTTTTATTCGTAGGGGGACATTTTATACGGTTAGTTCAAATCTTAGAATAGAAATAGGAGGAACGAAAAGTAAACATTTGTGCTCGATCCCGAATACAATAAGAGAGATGGAAGTTTAGTGTCACCAATCACAATCGAGTGTGCGAGCCATTGGCGTGGAGAGTCCTGATTTAATTTATGAATGCCTTATCAGGAATTAGCAATAGATAAATTATTCAACTTAGAAAAACGTTGACCCTTTAGAAACACGAGAGAATTTTGATGAATAAATCACATTGTGAACTATTTTTGAGCATGAATTGATAATTTCGTAATTGGTCAAATTATGTTACGCTGTCCCGTCAGACAGGGAGTGACGAATATTGGCATCAAAACGAATGCATCAGTTACAATGCGATTTCCGTTCTTCTTATTAATGTTCTAAGTTTCCAATCAATTTGTATCAACCCTATGATCGTGATGAAAGCATTTCCTAAACCTAAAATCTTTGATAGGAATGGGGTTGTGTGAAACTTTGTTTTAAAGGTAATTTAATAAAGATGACATACACTCCACCTTTTTTGTTAGTACTTCCTTAAAATGAGAAAACAGTAAAATAATTATGATAGCAATAGTTGCAACGAAACATGTAAATAAGAAAAAATTTCTAATATGAAAGATTTTCAAAAAAATATTGTCCTTTACTCTTGTGATAAAAACAAAATCTATTTCCAAAGTTGGCCCTTAAATTTTGGAAAATCTCAACTTAAATTTCTCAGTATGCTGTGCATATTTTCACTTTAATTTTGTACATCTCGGGGCTGTGTTGTATACACTACCTACTTTGAATGTTACCAGAGGAACAAAATCTGAAGACTCATTCAATAGGCTTGCTTCTACTGATTCTTTTCTCTTGGAATCAATCTATAAGCCATTGCCTCAGTGGACGAAAGGTCCATCTAGTTATATGTGAGGTCATTCAAAGAAGCATATTGCCATCTTTTTCAAGTTTATTCTCTAAACTTGCTGTTATTGACATATCTATTTTATCTCCAAGTACATTCAAGTAAATATTACCAGAAATGTGTTCTTCAATATATAGGCCCAATAAGTGCATTTCTGTAAGTTTTCTGAAGATAACACAAATTATTTGACCTTTCAGAAACTTGGATCTTGGATAATATTATATCTGCCTTTCTGATGAGAACGCTACTGAACTGAAATTTAATATTATTTCAAAAGTAAAAATGGAAACAATTCATTTTCCAGAATCTAAAGCACATGCATGAATTCATAAGAAGCAGGGAAGATGCGAACTCATGTTAGTTCGCGTCAAAACTTGAAGACCTGCCCCTGTAGGTCAAGAATATTTCTTCGGCGTCGTGAGAGCCACAAAAAAATGTACACTAACATGTAATTCAATCAATTCAATTCGTCTCGCTAACTTAAAAAGTAATCGATAATTTTTTTTGCGCTAATTATAATCGCCAAAATTGTTGAAATATTTCATATTCAAATTCTTCTAAAAAAATTATCCTGTCATCTTCATTAAACCATTCAGTGTTAATCATTATGGTTTTGAATAGACCACGTGAAAGACATTGTGAGTGAGTTCTTATTCAAAGGATTTCATCATCTATTGAATTCGATCGAAAGTATTACCCCTATCCTTTTTTCTCTTAATCCCTGATATTACTTCTAAAGCATTATCTTCAACATCAAAGAGCCCAATTGAAAACTTTCAGATGAGAATTTATAAACAACAGTTTCTTGGTCTATTTAATTCATCATTTGAATTATTATATTTTTGAAAACTATTAGTGGTGTCCTTTTTTATGCAGATTTACAATGAGATCCATAAGAAAGAATTCCAAGTTCAAGCAATGGTAAGATATTGAGTATTATATTGAGTTTATTTTTCTGTGAGATGAAGAATTAATATCGTCCAATAATTCATTCTAATAAAGATGGCTGTAGTCGACCTCTTAGAGATAACCAGAATAATGCAATAATGTACCGGGTCTATAATCCATTTTTATTCGCAGCTAACATGATCCATTTTAGAGTAAATACATTATTTCGATCGGAGTTTATTACTCAATTCATCTTCTACTGTCAACTAATTTGCCATTTATATTATATTACCGACCGTCGAATGTGTTAGCGATTGGAAAATTCCCAACAAAGTAATCATTGGGTTATAACCGAAACTAGCGGGTTACGTAACACGCACAAAGTAATGCCATCATGAAATTTCGTATTGTTGGCAGTTCATTCGAAATGGAGTTTTATGTTCAAATTGTGATCAAATTGTATGCCCTAGTCGATATTGGAGGTCGTGAAAACAAATTCACTATATCAAGCATCTGAATGGACATTATGGATAACAACTATCTATGTTTTGACGTGGAAAGTGTTATCCCACAGAGGCCATATTTCATTATAACTAGAAACATTTGATAGTTCTGACTAATAGTGACAATTCACTGGATATGAAACTGTTTTCCTTTCAACTGAGAACTGAAGCAGGTTTCAGGTTCGGTTCGTATGAAACAAAACTTACATACCTCTCTAATTTCTTAAGAACTATCGCAAGAAGTAAAAATTCGAGTTGAGGCTCAAGGATCTGTAGATACAATGGAGTTGAAATATATAAAATAATTCAAGTTCTCTATGGACTCGATATAAACATGTACCTGCTAAGGTTACCAGACTCTCGTCCACGAGTATTTTTTAGCATTTCATGCACATTTCGACTACAAAGTTGTCATCATCAGATAATATAGGTTACTATCACAACAGGACTTCAGCTTTCCAGTTGAATTTTGATATATTGTTCTTTACTGTGGACAAACTTCCTCAAAAACACTTATTGAAAATCTTCATCGCCATAGTCTAATTAATGTTTTGGGAGATATGATTCATTCGAATGAGAAATTTAGAAGTGAATCGGAGAACTACATTGGAATGGTTGGTTCATTGAGAATTTTCAAATTATTCATTTAATCACATACACAAATGGATACCGAACTGATCACAGAGATACTGAAGAATTTGTTAATATAATTCCAAAGAAATTTGTAACTACAATATTTTATCTATAATTTCATATCAGTTTTGAGATGATACAAATAGAATAAATTATATTTTTCCGACATTCTACTATAAAAAAACCGGAAATATTGAAGATGTCCAAGAAGTTTATAGACTCCTACTTGAACTGTGTACCAAGAAAACAAACAAAATAAGTATATAATTCAAAGTGACACATGGATAAATACAAGTTAACAGAGTCAAAGTTTGAAATATTAGCTTAGGTACCAAGTTAATTTAGTCGAATAAAGATTATTAATCTGAGTAGAGGGAATATTGGAAATTGACTTTAACCCTTTGTTGAATGTATAAATATAAGGATAGAATAACATTAACACTTAAAAGTCTATTATAAAATTGTAATCACTATCAGAACAAATTCTTGAATTAATTCTAGTGTTTATGTCATTCTATCTTAGTTTTTATATAGTCAACAAAGTGATACTGTTAATTTCCAATATTCTCTGTACTCGATTGATCAGTTATAATATTACAAGAGCATAGACAATATTCGATTATACACCGATTCAAGAGACGTAGTTCGCGAAACATCACGAGAGCACAGCTCGAGTGGTAATAACAGCATCGAGTGAAGAGGTTCTCATAATCTATTCGTTACGATTATATATCGAATAATTTCAGAAACTAAAACCAAAAGCACTACATTTTGATAGTTCAATGACATTTCTTAGAGCTTGATTTTATTTTTTTGTCAAACGTCCAAGAATGGCACTATTGAAATGATCTCAATATGGCAGGAGATGAAACATCGAAACTATTATACAGGGTGGCCATTTGAAAACGAAACAGACGAGATTACAGACGAAATAAAGTTTTTTGATAGAAATGCTCGGACAGGTCGATTTCTGTTTCGAGGGGGACAACTTAAGATGTAGGTTACGGACGCATAGCGCTTCAACCCTTGCTGCTACAACCCCCACCCCCAATTTTTGAATAGGGAAGATGGGGTGAGTGATACCTCAATTTAAAGGTATTTTTATACTGATTTCAGCACAGTAATTGTTTTTTCATTTTATGCATTAGTTCTCGAAATATTCATGCGTTAGTTAGTTAGGAAGGGAGCCACAGTCATGGTTGTTTTGAAGCTCAAAACGATTTTTCACAAATAAACACTACAAGTGCTATGAAAACACCACTTCATTTTCAAATACTTAGTTAAGAATATTTCGAGAACTAATGCATAAAATGAAAAAACAATTACTGTGCTGAAATCAGTATAAAAATACCTTTCAAATGAGGTATCACTCACCCCATCTTCCCTATTCAAAATTTGGGGGTGAGGGTTGTAGTAGCAAAGGTTGAAGCGCTATGCGTCCGTAACCTACATCTTAAGTTGTCCCCCTCGAAACAGAAATCGACCTGTCCGAGCATTTCTATCGAAAAACTTTATTTCGTCTGTAATCTCGTCTGTTTCGTTTTCAAATGGCCACCCTGTATATATATACCACGTCTTCAAGGGTATATCCTCTTATCAATGCGCCGTAACTATGGGAAATTTACGAATTCTATTGGTTCATATTGGTTATATAATCGTCCTTATTCGACTAAATGAACTTGTAAAGCAAATATTTAAAACTTTCACTCTGTTACCCCTGGTTTTTATAGATATGTGTCACCTTAACTTATATCTTCTTTGTTTCACCTGTTGCATTATTCCATATAATTTTCAAAATATCAATGAAAAAACAGAAAAAAACAGAAAAAACGAAAACATGCATACTCAATTATTTCATTCATTAGACTTATTCACAATATACTCTATATGAACTGAATACACCAGCGCAGTGGTCGGGTGACCGGGGTAAATTATCCCAAATGGGGTAAAAATGAAACTTTTTTGAGTAAAAAGTATATACAAAATTATCATGGAGGTTTTAATAAAAAAGATGCTAAAAAGAGGCGATTCCTTTTTTTTTGCTCTTCGCCTTAGGGTCATATCAAGTTACACAAAAATATTTTGGGGTAATGATTAAAAATGTTCCCCGACCGCTGGAATACACATAAAAGATTGTGGTAAGGTCGTGCAAGAATATACGAACGTTCAGAAGTTGCAGCCAAGTCTTGAATTTTAAAAACTGCTTTTTTTCAATGACGTAGTTAAGCAAATAAATAGAACATAGGTAATATCTGAAACGACCATTTCTTTATGCCAACAAGTTATTGACAAAACACAATTCCACTGTAATTTTGTGAATAATTGTTGAACTTTCTCCCATTTTTTTCCATTATTCTCTGTACCCGCATTATGAAACGGAATGCCTATGAAGTATCCAATTTTCTTACCCAATTGGAAAGTTGGTTCTCTAAAAGTAATAAATTATACAGTATATCAACTAGTGGGTGTTTCTAGATGGGGTGGACCTCAAGTGCATACCATGATTTTGGATTTGATGATCCACCCTCCGGTTCGATTAATGCAATGACCAATTATTTCTATTATTGTAAAACAAGACCGCGGAACTCATCAACAAATCACGCAAGCAGAAAAGAAGCTCTTCTTAGGTGTCCTGAGTGGACTAATGACTTTCAATTCGACTCCGCCTCCATTAAAATGTGATCACACACACCATCAAATGGTGGAAGGTAATCCGAGATTCATCTTAAATCTGAGACCCTTCAGGTTGTTCACTTCTCACGAGAATTTATTTGTGCGTTAAAATTCAGTCTAGGGATTTATAGGGAATAGGGATAGTTTCAGGTTGGGATCGTTCTACATTTTATGTTGGTTCATTCGGGCCTGAGTTCCAGAACACTTGAAAAAATGAATGAAAGTTTCGTGGATGTAGTAATAAAGATAGATAATGTTCCAATACAATAATAGAATAAGTTATGCTAAATGGCAAAAAATAGCGAAACATAATAATAAATATCTTGGAGAAACTATAGATTAACTAACAAATTGTGATATATATTTAATAGGAGGAGGCCAAAAAAAAAGGTGAAAACTCTTTGTTCAACTAAATATCGAAAAAAAGCATTGAATGAGAAATCACTGATGTGAGTTCTGGACCACCTGACCGCTACTTAATTCATGCGCCCATTCTGCCCTTGAATTCACGTCGGTGCTTTACCCATTTAATGCTCGGAAAATTGCATACAATGTGAGTAAATGCTAGAGGGATATGTGTTATGAGCTAGCGCTCAAAAAGAAATGTAAAGCAATGAATGCTTGGTGATACATCAAGATTCAAACAGTTCATTAAAGAATATTCTTCCTTATGCAAAGGTCAAAAATATATCTTACTTCCTATTAATTCAAAAATGTTAGTTAAAATTCAACTCTCTTGTGAGATTGATGATGAAGAATCTTCCCATCTTTTGGGAATCTACCTGGAAATCATCTGATTTGCGGTCGTCATTCCCATGAAATTTTCGTTCCGAAATAAGAACATCAGTACCTACACTACGAATCAGACTGTAAAAAGAGAATAATGGCACCTAAAACCTAAGAAAAAAGTGAGAAACTGAATACGATAGCCAGACTCCCTAAATGAAAAAAAGTCAGATGAAATTAATTACAAATTGAACAATGAGAAATGAATAATTTCATTATTTAAGTTACGGTTAATCAGGTTAAAACGAAAAGTTCCTTTTCGTAAAAATCAACTTTAGCAATGCACAGATTTCAATCCACCTTAAAATTCTCACAGTTTACGTTTAGGAATGGAATAAAAATAATCCATACCTACGACATTTAGAGGTTTTGGAGAATTCAGAGACCTTCTATGAGGAGATATTAAAGCATACTTACTACTAGTATTGTAAAATTTTCTCTCTCGTTAACTCGAAACACCACGGACCAAGATTTTTTGTCGAGTTACGTATAGTTAGACGTAGGCATAAGTTCGAGTTATACAGTCATTCTTGATTGAATTCGTCTTACAGAGGTTATGAGATATAGAGGTAAACCAAATGAAAATTCAAGTTATGGAAGTAAAGAACAGTGATATTTATTCCCTCTAGTAGGAGTGGATCGTACATTTTTGAAGAATTTACTGAAATTTCATATAAATAGACCAAAATCTCTCTGTGTAGTCAATTGACAAATTCTGAATATTTCAAGAGTTTGTCTGATGAAGGAGTCTGATTTAGACTCCAAAACGTCAAAACAGTTAATTAACTCAAAGTTTTATTGTTCGGTCCTTTTCAGCCAACAATTTCTTCAACCTGACAATAACTCATGACATGTTTAATTTTGAACTCATAGAAGACTCAATATTTTTTGCACTCGTATTCTTCTTCTTCTTCAGCCTGTGTCCATCCATTGTCGGATATAGGCCTCTTCCAGGTTTTTCCATGCCACACGATCTGTTGTCAATCTCATCCACTGTCCTCCCGCTACTGTTCTGACGTCATCGATCCATTTCTTTTTAGGTCGGCCCACACTTCTTGTTGTCCCTCTTGGTCTCCATAGTACCACCCTCTGGGTCCATCTGTCCGGCTGCTGTCTCGCCACATGGCCGATCCATTGCCATTTTAGGCTTGCTACTCTTTTAATAACATCTGTTACCTTGGTTCGATCACTCGTATTATAAAAATTAATTTGTTGCAGTCACTTATGATAAATGGGTGAGAAATTTTTCAATCATGAATAATTTTCCTAACGTTATATTCCTTTTCGTCAAATGTTGCTCAAATCTTTTGGATTAGTAACAATGAGATCTCATGTTAGTAGGTAATTATAATATTTGTTTAGCGTACAATAACAATGTTATTATTTCATTGATAAGATGGCGAGAGAGTTCAATTTCTCCGCCAGCGAACTTTTCATTGTTTTCTTTTTCTCAGCCGGAGGGAGCAGTGTTGCTATGGAAAAATAAATCAGTTACCCAATACAATATTAATAGCGTATTCGACTGGCTGCACCAGTGCGAATCAATCCGAAATTTTTGTCGAACTAATTATGTTCGACTCGAAGTGAACTTATAAAGTACAGGGTGGGCAAATTTCGATATTTTAGCACTACTACTTTTAAACCAGATGAGATAGACAAAATCTGATACTCCATTCACGGTCTCTTTTTCTGAGAAACTAACAAGGGTAGTATTCATTTTTGGCCACCTTCTTTTGTTTTCGAGTTATAAGCGAAAATTGGAAAAATGGCGATATCGAAAAACATTTATATCTCCGCTAATACTGATGATAGAGCTCTGAAATTAAAACATTATACAGGCACTTTTTCACGTAGAATCAAGTGGCGTGCTCGTATTTTCGAAAGGGTTTTTATTTACGCAGCTATGACCCAAAGTTATGTTTTTCCAAAGGAAACACTAGATTTTTGTATCATTTTCTGAAAGCTTGATTTTTCCTGATTTCAAAAATATATAACATCATATGATTCGGATCAATATAAATAAAAGAAAATGACCAAAAACCTCTTTTCACCTAAGAGTCTCAATATTTCTATGGTTTCAACTGTTGATGAACACAGAAAAATTGAGCTTTCTGTAACAAGAGCAGTGTCCTTCCGTCAATCTGATTATTTCTATGCTTTTCACTTATTTCTACAAAATTCGAATCAAGATATGTTTCAAAAGTTTTTTATCTAAAGAAAAATTGATTTGGAAATAACGGAGAAACCACAAAATCGAATTTTTCAATCGAAAGAGTTGTATTAAGTTGCATGTATCAGGAGATTATTTACATAGGTCTCCAGAATCAATATGCACAAGTACCAATCCATTTTAAACAGCGTATGAAACAATGCATATATGATTGAACTCAACAATTTAATTACGAAGGGACAAACAAGAAAGAATATTTAACCTAATAATGACAACAATTGCACAAAGCACAGTCGACACTTCTTCTCGATATTTCAATAGATGAATATTTGAAACTGTGTTCAAGCTTTTCCAAGTTCGTTTATCTTTTCGAAACTATTTGTATAAAAAAAATATAGATTCGAATTTTGTAGAAATACGTGAAAAGCATAGAAATAATCAGATTGACGGAAGGACACTGATCTTGTTATAGGAAGCTCAATTTTTTTGTGCTCATCACCAGTTGAAACCATAGAAATATTGAGAGTCTTAAGTAAAAAAAGGTTTTTGACCATTTTCTGTTATTTATTTTGATACGAATCATACAATGTTATATATTTTTGAAATCAGGAAAAATTAAGCTTTCAGAAAATGGCACAAAAATCTTGTGTTCTTGTTTGAAAAAACATAACTTTGGGTCATAGCTTCGTAATTAAAAACCCTTTTGAAATACGAGCACGCCACTGGATTCTACGTAAAAAAGTGCCTGTATAATGTTTTAATTTCAGAGCTCTAGCATCAGTATTAGTGGAGATATAAAAGTTTTTCGATATCGCCATTTTTCCAATTTTCGCTTATAACTCGAAAACAAAAGAAGGTGGCCAAAAATGAATACCACTCTTGTTAGTTTCCCAGAAAAAAAGACCGAGAATAGGGTATCAGATTTGGTCTATCTCATCTGGTTTAAAAGTTGTAGTGCTAAAACATCGAAATTTGCCCACCCTGTACAGTCGGTTGGTCACGCATGATTCCAGGGCAGAGCAAATGTCTATTCAACTGGTAACGGCGCTCGCTGTCAATTCGAATATTTCAGCACTGTACCTTTTCGACGATGCCAAACGCGTGCGGTACTGCCATAATTCGTCGGTTAAGTGAAATAATATTCGTGTTATGTTAAGAAGCAATTCTTCGAATTCCGAATTCAAATACAGCGAAAGATCACAGATCACAGAACACTTCGCATAAGCTTCGTGCCAGTGCAGTTCCACAAAATTTCGCATTTCCTGCAAGCGGTTCTGATTTTCCAAATATGCGCAGCTGACGACGTCATCTCTCAGGCTAACAAAGAGTCACTACTCTGCTCAAAAAAAAAGGAGAATTTGATTTCAATTAATGATCTCCTTTTAAATTAAAAGAATTCTGAATTTTTTCAACAATTGCTGATATAATTCTTTAATGAAAATCAAAGTTGAAAGAAGTATTTAGGTAGGCTTGGTTAATCGATCGCCTAGAGGTATGATTCGATAACCTGGCCTTTCGTCTTTCTCCGTGATTTTGCTCAGTTTTGTAATAATTAAACACTTCTAATTATATTACCGTCTTAATCACAATTTCTCAATACGGTACTGAATTTCGTCTCAAACTCGTCGAATATTAATTACACGAAACGTCTTCGATATGTGACGTCTTCGTCTTACTTTAGGTTTCGGTCGTCTCGTCTTTATCTAATTAGCGACTCGTCTAATTCTAGCCCGCGAACCGTCTTTACGTCTCATTTTTTGAGCCTCGACGGACCGATAACTAACTCTAAACTCTAGCTTCGACTTACATAGACTAACTGACCCTTCCTTACTCTTCTTCTGGCCATCGACCTCCCTTTTCCCAACTTGGCCACACCCCTAGCATCGGGGGAAAGTACTAAGTACCACCCCTAGTCCAATAAAAGTTTTGCCGTACCGCAAACAAAACTCTTCGCGTGACATCTGGTACCACCGTTCTCGTTTTCGATCTTTTCCAACCCCCAGTAAATCTCTTGAGATTTACAATCGTTCTGATATGTCTGCGACACCTCGAAGAATCAACACTTCCTTTCTAAGTTATATACAACAGCAATTGGTTCCCTGTGAATCCATTGAAACGGTCATGCCCTCGACGCTTGAAGGTCGAGGTATTCAAGCATTGTATATTATGAAAAAATAAACAATTTTTTTCATCAACGTTAACACGCTTATCGGAAATCAAAGCTTCATAAAGTACACAATTGTGTACCCTTATGAAACAATTCTTGTCACACAAAGAATTGAGATTTTATACATCGTCATTCCTTTCAGATTCAGAGTACATATGTGTATAGAAATTGACATCAATGATAGGTATTCAATATATGTATAATTTCAATATGTTGAAAAAAAAATACCATATTTCATTTGAAGAAGTAACTTCTCATGGCTTGCCTTCTATTACCCAGCAGCGCCAAGAAAGATCACACATTTCAACATAAAATGATATACTATTTTCCACTGAACCTCATTCCATCAAGTGTTGGGTTTCAGCGGTTCAGAATTCAACTCCCATATGCAACTGCATTTGGACTGGTAATGATCTAGTTCAGTTAACTGGTATTTATAGAGGGTGTTTTCTAATTGTGGGGCAAAACTTCATTAATGATGTTTTTACGAAAAGGGTTCAAACTATCATCTTTCATATATAAGATAAACTATAGCATTCGCCATTTTGCAACGGTGTGCGTTATTTTGTCTTGAATATACAACATGGTGTTTACTAATTTTGATGTTAAACTCCATGAAGTGATAGTTCTATAAATCTGATAAATCTACGTGAAAATTGTATTCTGTATTTCTTCGATACAATGAACCGTTCTCGAGATGTAGACTTCTGAATTTATTATGTTGAAGTTCTTCTTTAGTGAATTGAGAATGGCATATTTCTTCCTAAGCCCTTATTTCGAGAACGGCTAATCCTATCAAGAAAACACATACATTTTTCACGTGAATTTTATCGAATATTCAGAAAAAATTGTCGGTTTTTTTTTGGATGTCAAAAAAAAATAGTTGGTAAACAGCACTACTCCTTAATTTTTTTGAGACAATTACCCCTAAATTTTTTTTCGTGAAAAATGTGGAAATATCATCAGCATGAGAATTTGCCGTGAATAATTGCGTCTATGACTTAATTTTGATAGAAATCACTCCAAGCGTTCAAACGTTATTGCAGAAAATGTTTGATTAAAATGAAGATTTTGGATGTCTGTAATTCTAAGGGGACGTATTTTCAGACATATGTTCATGAGAACTGTTTTCATTATAATGATTAGTACTATCATCTCCTGAAGTTTTGCTCCGTAATTAGGAAATAGCCTTTATATTAATGCCGCAATAACGCACAATGTTGCAAAATGGCGAATGCGATGGTTTATTTTATGTTTGAAAAATAATAGTGTGAACCCTTTTCGACAAACCATCATTAGTGACGTTTCTATTATGATTTTTCCTTTCATTATCTTATACTTTATTGCATATGAACTCATGAATTAAGGAGAATATTACAATGAATGTAGGATCCAGTTTATTGTTTCCCTGTAAATAATGGCGATGGTCAACCGGAAGCTTGGAGACCTATTAGTTTCTTTTAATGTCGAGGGCATGACAGTTTCAATAGATTTACAGGGAACGAATTGTACATAATGTAAAAAGGATGTGCTATTCTTCGGGATGTCGAAGAATGTCATATGTCGATGGTCAAACTTAAGAGATTTATTGGGGGGTTGATAAGGTTCGAAGACAATACGGTCATGCCACATGTGTTTCATCTTTTTTTTCTCAGGCTCTAGTCCTTCTAGAATATTCGGTACTTTCCCCGAAGGGTGTGGCCAAAACGCGGATATTCGAGACAGGGTAGTTCGAATCGACAGAGAGGACAGATCAAGTTAAGCCGAAGACGGGGACAGTTCAAGTTAAGCCGAAGACGGGAACGGTTAAGATTAAACCAAAGACGTGTACAGACGGTACAGTTTAACTCGAATCAAAGACGAGACAAGTTCGGTCGGTCAACTTAAGACGTAAGACGAAAAGACGGGTCGCGGACTAGATTAAGACGAGTCGCGAACAAGTTAAAGACGAGACGACCGAAATCTTGAAGTACGACGAAGACGTTTCGAGTAAACAATTAAACGTGTTAAAGACGAAATTCAGTACCGTAGTGGGAAACTTGTAATTAAGACGTAATTAAGATCTTCCCAATACCGAGTTTGTACTGTATAATTGTGGCTTTGTAAATAGATGTGAATAATTCAAAAGAGTTTAATTATTATAAACCCAACAAAGTCACGGAGAAAAGAAGAAAGGCCAGGTAATCGAATCATACCTCTAGACGATCGATTAACCAAGCCTACATGAATATGTAGACTTCCATTTTTATTATTGCCATTATACTATTTCATAAATCATGTATTCTCATCTAGGAGAGAATGAATTAAACTGCAGAGAAATGGCTAAAAATGTTCTGTTCTCCTTCGAATGAATTAATTTCATGTGATGATTGGGATCTAGATAATGGAGTTCTAATAAACATGTTGAAAAATGGCGAATGCAAAGGTTCTCATTCAGATACCCTCAAATGATAGTCCTTTGAAACATATGAAAAATATACTAAATACCTAATATGAATACCAATAGCGAATGCGATATTTATTTCATGTTTGAAGGATAATAGTCTCCACCCTTTTCGTGAAATCATCATTAATGACATTCATATATGTAATATTTTTCTTATATTTAGGCTTCCTTTTTCTCATTGCCATTATAATTTATGGGATAGTACATGTTAATTAAGTTGATCAATAAAAATTCTGTTTTCCTCTGAATGAATTAATTTCATGTTATAATTGGGATTTAGAGAATGAAGCTCTAATGAAATGTTGCAAAATGGCGAATGCGAAACATCTCGTTCAGAATCCTCCAAATGATGAAAAATCATTTGAAACATATAAAAATAGACTGAATTCCTTATACCAATACTATTATTTTAGAGACTTATAACGGTATGATTCATATTTCAATTCCAAGAAATCTACTTCGAATTGCACAAAGTAAACTTCGTTCAACAAGAATTTCCTTCCAACTTCTAGCGTCACGGGTTATAGTTCTCACGCGTTTCTAAAAATCCGATTATTATCATCCCCTTATTCGTTAAAAGTTAATCGCGAAAGTATAACTTCTAGTTTCTCAATAATGAACATATAACTTAATCAAGTCGGCTCCGATACGACAGGTAACTTAACGGTACAGGCCAATTAGTCCTTTAATTCCGGTGGAACAAGTGTCTTTAGGGCCTTGCGCAATACGAAAATCACGCTACCCATGCCGGCGATGGCTCGTTTCGAAACAGTAGCGTCGCGGCATCTCAGAGGGTTAGTTCGCCGCGCGCACACCAGGAGCGCTCATGTCGTATACTTTGAAGTTCGCCGATTGCTCTGGAGCGAACGGAAATGATGAGAGATAAAGTCTGTTTTGTATCTTCGACTCGCAACGCGCGGGAAATGCGTTGGACTGCATCGTCGACGGTGATTTTCGCGCTCACGGGGTAATGTGACTCACTTTTCTCGATGGCGATGGTACTGTCCAGCCAGAGTAGGCTCCTTGTCACTCTGTGCTCTTTATTGTTTGTTTTGGCCGGTGCCCTCACTATCAGTTCGCTGGCCGGACTTTTCAATACTGCGGCCTCTTCGGATCCTGTGCCGGCGAAACTCCGACAGGTAGCGTTTCTGTGTTGTCTTATCAATCATTCATTTCATTTAACCTCTCTCTGCGGATCAGTTTCTGTCAGAAAATGATTTATTGAGAATAACTCAGATTTTAATTGATAAGAATATTTCTGATCCTAATGAAGAAGAATAACTCAGATTCTTATTATAAAAAATGTTTTTTGATCCTTATGAAAGAGAAAATGAAATGTTTTGAATAGCAAGATTTATATGTTTTGACAATTTTACTTTTTCAGAAATGATTCATGCTCAACATTTCAAAATATTTTCCCCTTAAAATTATCGGTATCTAAGTAAAGAAAGGAAGTAAAAAATGTTTTCATAGAAACATCTTCGTGAATTATTTCGATGACAATATTAGCTATTCAAGGAATTATCCAAATGCATGAAGACCAATGCTACCAGAATTATATTTAAACGAAATGTCGTATCATGAAAACTCAATTTTTTTGTATCTTGATAAATAATTTTTCCAGATCTGCATTGTGATAAAAAATAATGAACTTCATCAAGTAAAATGATTTCCAGAAATGTTTCAGAATGAACTATTAAATTTTCAATAACGATAGATACAGAATTCATCATATCCATATTAATATTGATGTTTATCGTTTATGAGTTTCAATTTCGAATATAATAATGATAATTTTGGACAATGAAAAAATCGAACTGTTACAATATTATAATCATTATACATACTATAATATTCAACTCATTCAATCCTCTATATTTGTTCATTAAATTATCCTCTTATAGAATATATGAATCACCGATTATGATATTATGATATGTTGTTGTTATTTAGTTGCATTGCATTCAGAATATCCTGAACTATTCAAGATAAATCCCAATTTTCACTAGAACTAAATGTTACGAATAAATCTGCTCATAGAACATTCGCCAACAACAGGTTGTTGTTGTATGTTGTCTTATTGGACAAGCATTGATGATATCCACTGACATTCCTTTTTTTCTACGTTAAAACTCGTCCTAAAATTTCTCTCTACGAGGGATATTCGTTTTTTTTTTCACAATTTATTATGAAGAATATCGTAGATTTATATTGAAGAAAGTACTTACTACTCGTTATATTTTGTAGATGTTCTTTGATAACTGTTATTTTGTAATCATTTTTTCGCATAAAATCATGTCCATCTATCAGTAGACCTACAAAAAAAATGTGATAATGGGCAGTTCAGAAAAGTATTCAAAGGAATAAAAATATAGAGTGATTATATTTAATATATCATTGATAAATGATTCAACATCTTCATGGTCATCAAATATGGGGGTTGTCTGCAATTGGAAAGACGTGCCTATATATTTAGCTACTCCATTATTATTATTAAATGATATGGAATCATTTCCCAATGTGACCCTTATAGAATGGCAAAATTGGAACTTTCATTTTCATGGTTTCATCATATCGATCCTTAATAATACTTATATTATCTTGGATAAATAATCATTTATTATATCTACTAAGCTTCACGTCAGAGACATGCAACGTAACACAATACTGAAACTATAACAATTATAAAAGTACTAATATTTCCAAATAGAAAATACACTATCGATAAAGAAGAAGAAAGATAACATATAAATATATTTGAGCAGTGTTTCCCCAAACAGATTTCTCTATCATCATAACTGTATGTTATTTTCGAATATTGAGCCGGTACAGGTCTCAAACTATGACGAATCCGGCTCAAATTAAATTCTGTCTAATCGTCCGTAAACATAATAACTCTCGAAAGGTAAACCTGATGATTTCAGAACTACTGATTTGATCGTAGGTATTCATGTATAATTTCATATTGATCGTGTCACCAGAACCAGAGATACATCAAGAAGAATATAGAAAATATATACCATAGCATAATCAGAATCATAGAAAAAAAACAACAAATATTTCAGTGATAACAGATCCGACCATATGGAAATTTTGCATATAGATTGATTATAACATATTCTAGCTCTGTGCAGAATATTTCAGTTTCATCAGTTCGCCGAAAGCATAGAAAATTCAAGCAAAATATTGTAAAAAATTACACAAAATTGTCATTACAACAGGTGGTCTCCAAGAACAATAGTGCAACATCAATAATAAAGCGCTCATGAGCTCCTGACTTCACGTTAGTATTTTCCTCATTATTATTCACTTGTTCATCGTGAGCATCCTCATTACAATGCCTTCAATAGAATACAATTCATTTGCATTAATTACATGAAGAATCTTACACTTTTTTGAACTTAAGTAAAAATATACGCAAAAGTGGACTGTGCAGCGATTACATAAGCCCATCACAACAACATTAGTTTTTCAAACGAAATTATAGAAAAACATTAAATAGTTTCAAGCTATTCAAAAAATGACAAAAGACAACCGGAATTCCACAGAAACTCTTTGGAGAAAAACCTCAAGTATAATCTTTTGTTATACTGAATCAGAAACAACTTTTATTGTTGGACAGAAAATATGATCTCCACGAGACTCAGAACGAAACAATTCAATTACGTTAATCCTTAGTTCAGGAATTCTATACTTGGTAGTGAGACGGTCATTAAATCTTTCACAGTACAATTTCATTTCAGCTTTTATAGCCTTTTCTATCACGTTATTTGATTTCGTGAAATAGTCAAGTCATTGTGGGTAAAGATATGAAATATGCATCTCAACAATAGATATCCAACTCAGTACCATATCTACAATAAAATAAAGAAATATCGGGGTTACTTGAAAATGCTAGCATGTTTCAGTGGTTTTAGAGAAAGAGTTACAAATAAGTTCGAAAGCAAGCATGACGATATATCGCATAGTATTCAATTATCAATTTTCAATAATTTTCATTCATTTTAAAATAACTACAGTTATTTGATATTGAAGGAATAACTGAAAAAGATGTTAATGTATTAAATTACCTCTGACGGTTGAGCATCGCCGGCAACGATTACAGTGGTGCAGAGAACGTCAATATTGGAATGGCATCAGGTCGTCTTTTCTGATGAATCTCGATTCTCCTTGGGTGCACATGATGGCCGAAGAATCATCATGAACCTCAGTTTGATGTTTAGCGTCATGTACACCGCACAGTAGGCTCTGAGACATGAAGTACAGCTAGCTTGGGATATTATCCCGCAAGGAGAAATAGACCATCTTATTGCATCAATGCCGAGACGTGTTGGGTAGAGTGTATAGATAACCGCGGTGGAGAAACACATTATTGAAAAATTTATAAAAAAAAATTGTAAACCCTCCGTTTTTTCTCCAAATTTCAACCATATATATTTTTGGCTACACTATGTATGTTTTTCCAAAAAAAAAAAACTCATTTTGAGAATAACCCTACATCTTCCTTATGCTAAAACAAATTGCTTGCATTATTCGTTGCTTTCAATCATTCAGTCTTCCGGTGCTCAAGAGTCCAATTGGAGATCTTTCTACTAATGAGAGTCCAACCTATTCTCATCCATGTGCTTGATATGTTCATGCCATTTCTTTTTCCTTTTTAGCACCCAGTCATTGTTGTTAATGGTGAATTAACGATTTTGTTGGTTTCGTTTTTAACTTTTTTGAGGATCTATTGAAAATCAATATCACCTTTCTTGTGGCGTTTTAACCTCAGTGGGACAAAATTTTCAGTTACCTATATGTCATTAGACGTTTTCGTCAACAGCCTGCCATCAAGTAATTAATTTATCATTATCCAGCTACCTAATATTCTATTCATCCTTGTTATCTCTGTCTTCTCCAATAGTTGGAGCTCCAGAAATGGTATCCAACATCTCAACTCTTATATTCTCTTATGATTCATGTTTCCCCATAATGACTTCTGACAAATTTTATATGCATTTAACGCTTTTAGCGTTACAAATAAACCCCATATTCTTTTATTCTCGCAGGTCACCAATTTCTCCTCTTCCTGTCGCTTTCATTTTAGGAAACAGAGTGTTATAACGTCATCCCAATATCTGTAATCTCCGCAGGTTGAAACAGAAATGGTTTCGCATGATTATATTGTACTCGCTTATGAGAAATAAGACATCAAATTAGATTCTGACAAACCTATCGGCCATCAATTTGATAATGTATTTTTTTTTAATAGAAAAGCTAGTATATTGAGATCTTCAAAAAGATTTTGCAGTTCAAATATGCCATTAAATTCGAAGTGAGAGGAGGGGAGATGAATTTTAAAATTTTTTGAAATCCTCATGCAAATGTTCTTATGTATGTAGATAGAACAATGATTAATTTTTATAATTATTATTAAGTATTCCTGATTCGGCAAGATCAAAATAACTTAAATGATTATTTACTTGGATATTTAACATCTACTTTGAGAATTTCAAGTATCTGAATCCTGTCCTATAATTTTTTGTTTACAGCCGAGCAAAATTTATTTGAGCACGAATTCCCCATTACTAAGTCTAACCTAATCATTTGAAACCATTTATGGCAGATAATTTGCAAATTACAAACTTTTGATAAGCATATAGAGGTTTCTAGAAAGAATCACGCAAAGGATGGAAAATCTAGAGGCATAGGTAGATTCTATAAAAAATTGCGTTGTGGGATTCAAATGCTAGAATTATATGATTTCAAAGTTTGTTTTCAACTTTTCACTGAATTAATGAATGGATGAAGCCCTTGTTTCCAAATCTCCACGTCACCTCATTCATAAAAATGAATTGATTGACGGCAGAAGATTTGTATGCGAACATTTTCTGCTGATGATAAATACAATAAGAAGTGAGCAGACCTAACTTTGCTTCACAAATAATATCAGTTCGAAATAAGCATTAGAAATGAGTAACGAAAGACGAGATATTTTAAGTAATTCAAACTTACAAAAACAAAAGAGAGGATAGAGTATCCTATGGAATTTTTAGTCTTTTAAATGAATTCCTTGAGGAAAATACTATCGTGAAGCTAGAAGCTTTCGAAAGCTTGTCACTTATGTATAAATTGCACTCTTGGAGACCACAGAACTATAAAAAAATATATCATTGTGGTTCTGATGTTCAACACAAAATTTCTTATGAAGCTTGAAATTGTAATATTAATTCCGAATGTAAATTCTCATTTCGATCGAAACTGCATAAAAACAAAATTTGTTACGGCTTATTTAAGGATTCGCGTTCTGCCAATTAGCGATTTCAGGAGATTCCGTTCGAGAGTTAGTGTATATTTGGTGTATACGGCCTGCCGGACAGAATTGAATTTTATAACAGTTTCTTTGTCAGTGATTCGAACTTTAATGTTTGAGCTCAAAATTCAAAATTTTAAGAAATTATGACGAAATGAACGATCTATTTGGAAAACCAAAAGATCCACCCAAAGTAAAGTTATCGTCGATATTTCTGCCTGGAAAAATTGGAAGTAATGGAATCAAGATAGATATAGTAACTTCTCCACAAAATTGAAGGAAATGCCTTCAATTGTAACAAAAACAATCAATGTCATAGAGCAATTGTGTTTCAATGATACATGTTTGTAATGAAAAAAGGTTGTTTGAAATGGACCAATCTGCTGGATTCATGAAATCAGTACGAAAGGGTGGAAAATAAAATAAGAGGAAGGTTGATCCAATCACGTCATGAATAATTGAATGTGACCGACATTGGCAAATGGATGGACGAGAATTTAAAATGGGGATGCTGATGCATCTATTCCGAAATATCGATTAGGAGACCGATACAAATGTTGTAATATGTATGTTATGTATACCTTAGCCCAAATGTTACGGTAGAATTCGGAGATCTTTATTGGGGTACGTGTCCAAAAAAAAATCTTATCGGAATTCTTTTTATGCGAAAGGGACTTCTCGTCCTGTGCTTGTCCTGATTTATCATTAGCTTATATATTTTGAGAATACATATATTTTGAATAGAATGAAATATTTATTAATATCGGATTAAAAGAGTTCAGATGCCTCTCAAAGAACGAAATATTGATTATGTTCATGAAAAAAACAATTGTTGGTCAATATGGTCTTCTATGATAGACGTCCTTGAGTGTATCTTGGAGGCACACAACAACTGTGAAGACCTAGTGATGACATATATTGACTTAAGCAAAGCGTTTGACAGTGTTGATCATGGGCTGCTCTCGAAAAAATTACAATACTAGAGTATAAGATGAAGTGCACTGGCAATATTTAGATCGTATCATATCCTTCAATAGACAACAAGTTGTAAAATGGAAGGGAGAAATTTCTGGTTGTCAAACGATAGAGAGATGTGTGCGACAGAGTTCTATCTTAGGCCTTATATTCTTCATCCTCTTTATAAATGATAATTTATAGTTAAATCGATTTATAAGATGAGCGAGTTTTTGGAAAGATGATATGTGTTTTTTAAGTACCTTCGTTTTACTTAATATTGTTTATGTCCCATATACATAATAATTGTGTTTGTATATGAGTATTTATGTGGTTTTATTACATAAGTACATATTGTACTTTTATCTAGGAGTATGACTGAATAGACCTTCACAAGCTATGAAATTTTTGGATGGCAAATTATTCGTACATGTATTCTATGTATATATTACTTTATCATGAGGGAATAAATTAAAAAAAAATATATATCATAAGATTTTCTTCTGATAGAAATCTTTCCGAATTCATCGTGTTTTTGGGTGCCAGATGTCATTCAAATTGTTGCTGTTGCTTATTTTTGGTAGTACATCAAGTCTTTAATGAATAATGATAATATACAAAAAATAATTTGCATATCTATATTTTGAGATGTGTTTAATTTCATCAACTTATTCCTTTCTCAAACTAACTTCAAAGCTCAAACGAGAAAAACATTGACAAGGTTTTTAGCTCTCATTCATCACTGCACTCCTGCAGAGAATCTTTCCGAAATTTGGCATAAATATTAAAGTGATTATTCCACACGCAAGGAAGTGTTTCAGGAGAAGTGTACACAAGTTTACTATTATGAACATATCGGAAATTTTTTTTCTTTTCCCACACATTTTATGAAATCGTCTATTTCTTCCATTACTGATAGTTGTACACGTTTTATGAGTTCCCTTTTGAATTCATTTGTTCATTTCCACTGACACAAGAAGGCATCCAGACTTGAGGTGAGTCTTGATTTCTCGGAAGTTTCCTGGAATTCCTACATAGACACGCGAATTCAGAAAGACGTGTTATTAACAAGCTCTAAAGTTGGGCTGAACAATTTGAAGAACATGGTTCTTCTGTCCTAATTAGATAGAGCGCTTTTCAGAGTTTACCTCAAACATGAAAATTTAGATTGTCTTCAGAGACCCTTTTATTCCCCATCAAGGAAGTATATTTATATATGTAGGCTTGGTTAATCGATCGTCTAGAGGTATGATTCGATTACCTGGCCTTTCGTCTTTTTCTTCGTTACTTTGTCGGATTTGTAATAATTTAACTCTTTTCAATTATTAACATCTATTTACAAAGCCACACTTATACAGTACAAACTCAGTATTGAGAAGATCCTAATTACGTCTTAATTACAAGTTTCTCACTTCGGTACTGAATTTCGTCTTTAACTCGTTTGTTGATTACTCGAAACGTCTTCGTTTATCACGTCTTCGTCGTACTTCAAGTTTTCGTTCGTCTCGTCTCTAACTCGTCTTAATTTAGTCCGCGAACCGTCTTTTCGTCCTACGTCTTAAGTTGACCGACCGAACTTGACTCGTCTTCGGCTTAAGTTGAACTGTACCCGTCTTCGGCTTAATTTTTTCTGTGCTCTCTGCCGATTGGAACTTACCCTGTCTCGAATATCGACCTCCCTTCTCTCGGCTTGACCACACCCTTAGGGAAAGTACCATCCCCTAGTCCAATAAGAATTTGGCCGTACCGCCCACAAACATCTTCGCGGATTCCTGGAAATCGAATATTCTAGAAGGACTAGAACCTGATACACAGATGTGACACACCTGGTACGACCGTGTTGTCTTCGAACTTCATCAACCCCTCACTAAATCTCTTCAAGATTTACAACTCTTGACCTATCTTCGACACCTCGAAGAATAACACATCCTTTTTACATTATGTACAATAACAAATCGTTCCCTGTAAATTCATTGAAAGTGTCATGCCCTCGATACTTGAAGAAATTAATAGGTCTCCAAGCATCCGGTCGACCATCTCAATTAGTTACAGGGAACAATAACTGGATCCTACATACATTATATACCGTGCGTCCATAAAATCTACCTCCAATTGAAATGTCCAATTTTTCACATTGCGATTTGTATATGGCCTACCTTTGAGTGAGTCAAATTTTGAATTCAGAATCGCTTTCAGGGTCACTGCAAGACCATGTTCAGATGGTCAAATAGTTATACTTCTCCGAACGAGTGCAACACGCTAGAAATTGAAATGTAGTTTACCTCATCGAAATCTAGCTGCTATTTTAATCTTATGACGATAAAATGCAATATTAAATATTAGTAACTGGATAAACTAGGTTTTCGTTTTTTCAATGAAGTATTTCAGCACTCCTTTGAATTCGTTCTGTTCTTTTTGATTGAAATAATTTTGAGTTGTAAACTTCTTTCAATTATTCGCCATCATCAGAATTAATTCTGTGAACTCTGGGAGTTCAGAACATCTGATGGATGGAACTGGTATTTCTTCTGAATGCACTACAGGTTTTCTTGTAGCATCTAGATTAGGGTATGTCCATTTGTGTCTTTTGTTTTTTTTTCCTTTCATATGAACGAGACAAAAATAACAGTAGAAACTACTTCGCGGTTTTCAGCTAACCATTGGTACACACAGTTGAGGCACACTTTCTTTCCAACTATCTATCGCAAATGTTCAACACAATTTGTTTAACATACAAAATATGGGGTGTAATATTCACCATGACATCCCTAATGAATGCCAAAATCGACAAGATAAGCTCTTCTCGATACGTCAGAAAAATTTTTCTGTTTTCTTTTAGAATGTATTCGCTACATACATAACAGAAAACGTCGAGATGATTCACACAGTTAGATCTGCTTGGATGTCATTATTTCAGATGAGTGTTGCGAAAACTCAATATTATACTCGAATAAAATCTTCGATCGATGTTCCTGACTTAACAATTATTGAGGAAGAAGAGGACATGGTAGGGGAGGAAAATTGACATCATGGGACATGAATAGGGATGGTATAAGTAGGTTGATTCAGGTGTAATTCCAGGTTAATGTTTGGCTACTTGAATATTAGATTGGAATAAGATTATTTTTGGCCGTTAAAGATACATTTACTTCTTTATTTTTGACTAGTATCAGAATTCTTAACATGAATTACCCTGTATCTCAAAAACTAGAACTTCGAAATTAGTTGTTGCATGGCACTAACTCTATTGGCTTGTTCAGTGGTTGTTACCAGTCAGTACCATCAAATCATTATTTCCTATGTAACAAAACTCTAATTTTTTTTTTATTTTGATGAAAATTTTCGCTTCGAATGAGAGTTCATTAGCGTATTCAATTATTAAATCGTAGCTGTAACAGTCTCATCTGAAATCTTGGGGATTATAATTATCCACTCATTCAACTGGATTATGGCTCTTTTAGAACTAGTTCAGTCATATGCATTATGACTTAGGACTACATTCTCGCAACTATTTCATTTTGGTTCAATATAAATTCGCAACTCCTGGAAATGAAGCAGCAAAATTGCTTTTTAATTCCCTCCCACACACTACTCATTTGATTCATTACGCCATATTTTAAATAGGTCACATTTAATTACACGTTTTTAAATATGTCGTAGTTAACCTGATCATCCAGTTCAGATAGGAATGAACATTGGTTGGCACGAATTTGATGCATGTGGTTTTCATGCAAAATTATCGACAAACAAAATGAGTTTAGTACTTAATCCGAAATATATTGAATGGAACTCGGAACGAATTGTGATTTCAATATGATAGTTTAATTAAAAGTATGACGCTTTAGGAATAATAATTCTCACTAAGCAATTATTTCACTGATACAATGCTTTGATTTCGAACAATCAAGCTAATCTTGTTATATATATGTTTCGTTATCTATATTTTTTCGTCTTTATTGTTAATACAGGGTGTTATATGAGTGGTTGTTTATAACCTAGTAGTGAATGCAGCCTATCCTGGCCTTCCAGAAAAGTTGATCTATTAGTTTCAAGGATTTATGAGCGATGGCTTAATAGTTATTTATAATACAAGTGCAGAAGGCATTGATATTCTTCCACGAGTTCAAAATTCAAAAACGAGCCACGAAGTGGCGAGTTTTGGAATGAACGAGTGGTAGAATGAGCCTTCTGTACGAGTATTATACATTATTTTCTCTAATTCATTGCATTTTCATTGAAATTAATGAAATATTTCCATAAATATAATTTAGTGATTTTTGCATTGAGAAATGTTGGTTGGCAGAACTGATTTCTTTAAGGCAAATTGATGAATTGACAGATAAAGCCGTGGCGGAAAGTTTGGAGTGCCAACATGGAATTATAAAATATAACCATGAAAACTGTGCGTTTCTGATATATTCTCGCACGATTTTGTTCTACAAGATGTGGAAGAATGAACGGAATAACCACAGAATTAGAGAAAAACGTCTTTTCCAACGATTCATGGCATTCCAATATTTTTAGGGCAGTACTCCGAATATTATGGTCTATTTTTCAAACCTTAAAATCTATTTTTTTACATGATTTATAGGAATGTCGTTTTGACCATGAAAAATAAGTAATTCAGTATAATGAATTCGATTTTGTGCTGTGATCTCGGGAATGCAAATCTTTAGATTGAAATAACGCAAATCACCTTGGAAAATGTAATCTGTAAGTGTATTTTCTCTACAACACAAATTAGTATCTAGTTACAATCAGTTTTTTGAAAGAATATCATTGAAATAGCATCGAAAATATGATAACAGATTGTCGAAATGAAGCCCTTTCATTTGTACAGTTTTCTTAGCTCTCATCAAGAGATTATTTATTGCCCTTCATATCATATCGGGATTGCGTCTTTTTTCTGGGCAAATTACTCCCTCAGCCTAAACTGCTACCGTGAAGTGATTCTTTCTCATGATATGAGAAGCCAATACACAATATCTGATTAGAAAATGTCTAGAAAAGGCCTTTATTTCGAAAATTCCCCACTTCTGTTTCAATGCTACATTAAGAAATGAAATGATTAGGATTTCATTACAAAGAAAGCTAATTATAATACTCATGAAAAACAAATACACCCTACAATTCCATTTTCTAAAATAGTGACGTCATTTTGTTTTGAATTCAGTATGACTTTTCCATATTATGCATACTTCTAGTTAAATTTTTACGCAACATGTTAGAACATTTAGAACTTCATCAAAAATGAACAGAAATTCCTATTTCAAAAAATTACGTAAAAATATAGACTTTTCGTTTGCTACTCTCTGGAAACAAGTGAGGCATTCAAAGTTATACACTGTGTCCGTGAAGTAAATAACAAACTAATTTTTAGCTGAACAGGCCATTTTGAGAAATAATCCTGAAACACGTCGATTTTTTATTCTAATTTACCGTATTTTAAAATAATAATCTAATATACTGGGTGAATTACTTTCGAGTAATGACGTCACCGTCATTTTTTTTTAATGGTACACCCCCATTTTGTCTCAATTTTCTGATTACTCTAGCTGAGCTGATTCCAAAAATGTATCACATGTTGATTCCAATTGGTACAGGGTGGACAAAAATACAATAGTTTTTTGTGTGCCCATAAAGTAACGCGTAACATTCTTTATTAGGTAAATCAACAATATTATCAGAAACACTTATTGTCTAGCGGCAATTGGTTTGAATGTAACACGTTGTAGTTTGTTACATTTTTATATTAATAAAAATCAGCTATTTCCAAACATGTTTGGTAGTCTAGCAGATATAATATGAAGGAAATTATTTCTTAGTTTTATAGATTTTTATCAATCTAAAAATGTAACAAACTATAGGATGTTACTTTCAAACCAATTGCCGCTAAACAATAAGTATTTTTGATAATATTGTTAATTTAACTAATAAAAATGTTACGCGTTACTTTATGAGCACACACAAAACTATTGTATTTCTGTCCACCCTGTACCAATTGGTATCAACATTTGATACATTTTTGGATACAGATAAGCTAGAGTAATCGGATAATTGAGACAAAATGGGGGTGTTCTATTAAAAAAAACTGACGGTAACGTCAATATTCGAAAGTAATTCACCCTGTATATTAGATTATTATTTTAAAATACGGTAAATTAAAATAAAAGATTGACGTGTTTCAGGATTATTTCGTGAATGGTCTGTTTAGCTAAAAATGAATTTGTTCCATATTTTACGGACACGGAATCCATTACAATATTTCTTCTAATGGGGATTTTTCTAATTTACCTATGTAAGAAATATATGTTCCGAAGTCTGATAGAAAACACGAAATATTCGTGGCACTGTCATGAAAATACTAAAATTACATGAAACATTACCAAATGCTGTAAGAATTGAACAACAAATCAAAATCAGACTGCGGATTTCCAAGTTTTGTTTATCAGAAATTTAGGCCAACAATTAGAATCACCATGTATCTCCGAAACTATCAGTCTTAGGCTTCTCTGAAACGCCTGGATAACCTGCATTCGTCAATAGACCATGGCCAACCACTCATGTAACACTCTGTATCTTCGTGAAATTACATTCAGACAATTTTTTTCTGCATTATTTGACATATAATTTTATCTCTATGGAATTTCTAGATTCAAAATTATCAGGAAAATAAAATTCCAGAAAACCATGTTTACGGAACCCCCAGTCGTATTTTGCTCATTATGAACTTAACTGCAGGGTTCGATATCTGATTCTACCCTGATCAAGGGTCTAGGACCTAGGTTGTTTTATTCCAAAATTATCTTGTTTACGTCCGGCACCTATATTAACTGTCTTTGTGACAAGATGAGAGAGCGATCTGTTCAGGGAACGACCGCACAAAAATTGGGATCAATCAGATAGTCCGTGTTCGAAACGTCAATTCTACGGCAAGCATGAGTCTGCAGGCTGGCCTGATACCTGTCGATTCCTCGTCACTCCTAAAGACTTATGGCTTTCTGCAGAACCCAACTCGGCAAATTTCACATCAGGGATCGAACCTCCATACTCTGAAATTTCAATTGACCTTTCACCAACTGGAGGTGAACGACCCTCGGCAGTATGCACGAAGCTCTGGAGCAGACCCAAAAAAACTTTCAATTTCCGAAAGAAATTCTGAAAAGTTTATCTCTCAAATATTTTGCGTGCATGAGACATTCAAAAGGCTTGTGGATGATTATGCAATCCATAATGTTATGATATTAAACCAACCAGAATCTGCTTGTAACTTCATTCTACACAGAATTCAACTACTTTGATCTTTTCGTTATTTCCAAATCCATTTTGAGATAAAAATTATAAAATATATCTAGATTCGAATTTTGTAGAAATTAGTAAAAAGCATATGAATAATCAGATTAACACGGAAGGACACTGCTCTTGTTATAGCAAGCTCAATTTTTCTGTGCTCATATCATCAGTTGAATCCATAGAAATATTGAGACTCAGATAAAAAAAGGTTTTTGACCATTTTCTATTATTTATATTGATACAAACCATACGATGCTATATATTTTTGAAATAAAGAGATATAAAGCTTTCGGAAAATGGCTCAGAAATCTAGTGTTTCCATTTGAAAACATATAACTTTGGGTAATAGCTTCGTAATCAAAAACCCCGTTGAAAATACTCGCACGCCACTGGATTCTACGTAAAAGTGCCTGTATAATGTTTTAATTTCAGACCGCTATCATCAGTATTAGCGGAGATATGATTTTTTTTTCGATATCGCCATGTTTCCAATTTTCGCTTATAACTCGAAAACAAAAGAAGGTGGACAAAAATTAAACTAGTCTCATTAGTTTGTCAGAAATAGAAAATGAAAATGGGGTTTCAGATTTTGCCTACCTCCTTTGGTTTAAAAGTTGTACCTAGTGCTAAAACATCTAAATTTGCCTACCCTGTACAGGGTGGGCAAATTTCGATTTTTTAGAGATACAACTTTTAAACAAGATGAGTTGGCCAAAATCTGATACCCCATTCTCGGTCTCTTTTTCTGAGAAACTAACAAGGGCAGTATTCATTTTTGGCCACCTTCTTTTGTTTTCGAGTTAAAAGCGAAAATTGGAAAAATGGCGATATCGAAAAACATTTATATCTCCGCTAATATTGATGATAGAGCTCTGAAATCAAAACATTATGCGGGCAGTTTTTTACGTTGAATCCAGTGGCGTGCTTGTATTTTCAAAAGGGTTTTTAATCACGAAGCTATGACCCAAAGTTATGTTTTTTCAAATGGGATGACTAGATTTTCGTGTCATTTTCTGAAAGCTTGATTTTTCCTGATTTCAAAAATATATAGCATTGTATGATTCGGATCAATATAAATAATAGAAAATGGCCAAAAACCTCTTTTCACCTAAGAGTCTCAATATTTCTATGGTATCAACTGTTGATGAACATAGAAAATTGAGCTTTCTATAACAAGAGCAGTGTCCTTCCGTCAATCTGATTATTTCTATGCTTTCTATTTCTTATTTCTACAAAATTTGAATCTAGATATGTTTTATAAATGTTTTATCTAAAAATTGATTTGGAAATAACGGAGAAACCACAAGATCGAATTTTTCAATCGAAAGAGTTGTATTGATATGCATGTATCAGGAGATTTTTTACATAGGTCTCCAGAATCAATAAGCACAAGTACCAATCCATTTTAAACAACATATGAAACAATGCATATATGATTGAACTCAACAATTTAATTATGAAGGGACAAACAAGAAATAATGTTTAACCTAATAATGACAACAATAGCACAAATCACAGTCGACACCTTTTTTCGATATTTCAATAGATGAATATTTGAAACTGTGTTCAAGCTACCTAAGAAACTTTTTCCAAGTTTGTTCAACTTTTCGAAACTATTTGTATAAAATGAATATAGATTCGAATTTTGTAGAAATAAGTGAAAAGCATAGAAATAATCAGATTGACGGAAGAACACTGCTCTTGTTATAGAAAGCTCAATTTTTCTGTGCTAATCAACAGTTGAAAGTTGAAACCATAGAAATATTGAGACTCTCAAGTAAAAAAAGGTTTTTGACCATTTTCTGCTATTTATTTCAATACGAATCATACGATGTTATATATTTTTGAAATCAGGAAAAATTAAGCTTCCAGAAAATGGCACAAAAATCTAGTGTTCCCATTTGAAAAAACATAACTTCGGGTTATAGCTTCGTGATTAAAAACCCTTTTGAAAATACGAGCACGCCGCTGGATTCTACGTCAAAAAGTGCCTGTATAATGTTTTAATTTCAGAGCTCTATCATCAGTATTAGCGGAGATATAAAGTTTTATCGATATCGCCATTTTTCCAATTTTCGCTCATAACTCGAAAACAAAAGAAGGTGGCCAAAAATGAATACTACCCTTGTTAGTTTCTCAGAAAAAGAGACCGAGAATGGGGTATCAGATTTTGTCTATCTCATCTGGTTTAGAAGTTGTAGTGCTAAAACATCCAAATTTGCCTACCCTGATGTACACAAAGTTTAATTCAAATGAATTAATTCATTTCGAGATTATTATATTTTTCCAAAGACCCTTCAATTTATGGAAAATCGAACTATTTCAAAAACGGTGAGTTTTAAGCATTTGAAACTTTGAACAATCTTGGGTTCATTTACTCCATGCAATCTGGAAATGCAATACAAAACAGGGTGTTCCATAAGAAAAAAACATGTTTGGTCATTTACACTTTTTTGATAAATCATGTGTATTTCCAAACGATTTGAGAATATAGTTCTAATGAGGCCGAATGATATTGTGTCCGAATAATTCAGTATTAAACCGTAATAGAGTGTCACGTCAATGGTAAAATGAACACCCTTCATAAGCGAAACAGTAATTTTTTCAATGTTTTTCTTCAATTTTTATGGTTCTGATATTGTAATCAACTTCAGATTTTGCATGAAGCTTGAAGTTGTAATTTCATATGCAAAACCAAAATATTGACTGCGTTGCTTTTGTTATCATGGAAATATGGAGTAATGTTTTCGATTGTCTTGTTCTTTTGAAGCAATCAACACGAAATCTTGTAATTGTCATTTCACTTCTGAATATCAGATTTACCATCTGATTTCATTCAGATGGTAAATGAACGATCATAGTTATGGATTTTGCCATCAACTGAACACAATCGGGGAATTCGACATCCGAACATACCTCGAATATCTTAAGTTTTCAAGATCTTTCGGTTTGAGGGTTATCAAAAGTTATACCGCCACAGATTTTTTGCGTTCACGTGGAAACTTGTTTATTTGGCGAATATATGATTTGTTTGAATGTTTTTGCCTCAAAAAAATAAGATTGTCTGATTAAAATAAATAATTATCTGAAAGAATAAGAAGAACGAGTTGTATTTGGGAATAAATGGGGGATACTTGTCGGTGATGACACTGAATCGGTTTGTATTCATTTTTCAATAAACCTCGAGGCAGTTTAAGCTATCAATGATGACAAATTCGAAGTAAAATTTTGGCGTTTCATTATACACAAGGTATTATCGATGAGGAACTAGTTTTATCAGTATAAACCCGAGTGATTGGCTAGAATAATGCATTGTTATTAGTTTGAACCACCAAACTTCCAGATTTTGATATTTGAAAAAAAATTTCATGTTGATGGCCGTTCAAAAATTTTGAGATCAACACCCGAACTGAGCAGCGGGTAAAATGTAATAATATAATAACAATCACATTCACCATTACTTGAATCGTGCTGAGTTCATTTCGAAAGAATCTCATTATCACCCCCGTTGCTCACATCCGAGCATGGCAGATGTGATTCGATACGTTGATTGTATTGCGCTGTGAAAACTCCGTCTGAACGTCAGCAGATTGGTAAGAACTTTCAGCAACTCACCGAGAGTACTCTTTTCACTTAAACTTCATTTTTCATCAAACCGAGGTCCGATAGATCAAAAGAAAAGACCCGATAGTTTTCAGATTCAGGGTATCTAGTTCTGTCCCTAGTTCTCCATTTCCTAGAGTTTTATATAGTTTCTAGGAATTAAGTCCGAACTTTTGTAAACTTATGTTGGTTTGCGACAAATGACCGGTCGTAACTGGATACAAGGAAAGCATTTTCCGGTCATCCAATCACGGTTTCCGGAAAAGATCCACCCGAACCGAAAAACTTTTCTCTTTGAGGAGCTTATTTCTAGTTATTCGGCGTGCTATTTCAGCAAATAAGGTCCGAAGTGATTTTCAGTCTCGAAGGAAACCAAACATAGACCCTCGTCTCCGAGCCATTCATCAATTCAGATTTTTAAAGCAAATGAAATATCTAGGAATTGGGTATCTGCCATTTCGAAATCCCGAACGATCGAACTGTTGTATACACCGGATAACAATCTATGTTTGTTATTTTTTAATCTTGATGCAAATGAAATGGCTCTGAAAATGTTAACTTAATTGAAATAATTTTGATGACCGGCTGCACTGAAATGGCTGCAGAAGCCCATGCATTGAATTGTAATATCTGGCTGTACTCGAAAACTAACTTTAGAAAGGAAAAAATTAGAGACTTGAAATGTTCTGGTTTCGATAGAGGTTCCTAAATGAACATTTCAGAGACTTAATGAAAGATTTTCCAGATCGCATTAATATTCTACCACGAGTTCAAAATTCAAAAATTAATCACGAAACGGCAAGTTTTTCAATGCCTTCTGCATGAGTATTACACATTATTGTCTATAGTACGCTGAATTTTCATTGAATTTAATGAAATATTTCACTGATTTTAGTATTGAAAAATGTGGGTTGGCAAAACAATTGTTCTCTATCTAAAATGTCTCAAATACTGGTGTGCTCACTTATTCTTGAAAAACCTTAGGATAAAATTGGCGTTTTCAAGAGACCAGCCTTCTTGGATTTTAATGGTATTGGTCCCTTTTCATTAGTTTCTTACGGCGGCGCTCGCGTAGTCTCTCTGTCAATGTCGTTTTGAGGTTAAATCGACAGTTTACTATTTCTGATAGAACGAATAAAAATTTTGAAATGATGCCGTTGATTGGTTAATTTGTTGTATATTGCCACCTTAAGGAAGAAGAGGAAAAAGCGACCCATGCCGTCTTGAATCGCCAGAATTATCTTAAACAAAATCTAATCAGTGAATACACCAGTATTTTAGACATCTTATCTGCATGACAAATTTGACAGCTATTAGTTAAAGTGTTATATAAAATACAAGTAGACAAGGCATTGATATTCTCCCATGAGTTCAAAATTCAAAAATGAGTCACGAAGTGTTCTTCAATGCCTTTTGTATGAGTAGTACAATTTTTTGTCTCTGTTACGCTGGATTTTTATTGAAATTAATGAAATATTTCAATGGTTTTTGTACTGAAAAATATGGGTTGGCAGAATAGTTTTCTGGTTCACGAATTTGACATCTAGTAGATGAATCAGTGGCCGGAGAGTTCCGAGAACCAACATATAATAATAAAATATAACCACAATATCTGTGTGCATACAAGATATTCTCGCACGATTATGTTCTACAAGATGTGGCAAAATGAAGGGATTAGCCACAGAATTGAAGAAATATTTATTTTTGGGCGGTCGCGTTCTCCAAAGAAATCAATCTATCATTTCGTCACAATGACTGCAAGTTCATTAATGGCAAAATCCGGGGCATTCAATGTTGACTTTTAATCTCAAGCTCTATATCCAAGGTATAGGTTTAATTCTCTTGAAGGCAAAAATTACTCAAAGGAATAATGAATCTCTATGTGTTTGTTTTTTTATATACGATGTTTGTTATTTGTTATTATGTTTTTAGAAATTGGAGAAGGGTTCTGCCCGAAACATATGTATTTATATTGTTGACTCTGTTAAGAATCACAATAACATTTTAGCAAAGGACCATCCCTAAAAATCAAATATATATATTTTTCGAGAATTTTTTACCAATGAAAATGCTACCTATGAATATTTTTTCAATTGTTATGTTTTTCAAATACATCAAACATAAACACCGTTTGAAGTCAGAAAACTTTTTTCAATAAAAAAAATTCTCAATTGACAAATATTTTGAAAAAACGATTCATTGCTAAAGGTTTCAACTCGTGTTCGTTCAAGTAATAGTTTTCCAATTAAAAAAATATAACATTGCGCATGAACAAAACTATTAGGTGTGTTTGTAATTTTTTATTGTTAGAGCATTTCCAAAAATTGCAATAGAGGTTGCATGTTTGATCTATTTGAAGAAACACATCAAAAAAAATATTCAAAGATAGCCTTTTCATTGGTAGAGCATGACCATAAAATTACATTTCTTCAAATCTCTAGTAATTTAAAGCAAAAATTGAAATTTTTGAAGTCGTGTTACTTTCCAAGGAGGGTTTTGAGTGATTCTATCTACATAACTCCTAAAAACTTTTTCACTTATTCGGTAACTCCCTGCATATACATCTTGAAATGGTAAAATATAAAAAATAATCGACACCTTCAAACCGAAAATTTCCTAAGGCAGCTACGCCAATGGAGACTATGGGATTATATCAACAGTAATTCTAACAAAATTACTATAGCATCCGAGCCCTATATCCTCGTCTGTATTGGTTTAGTAAGTAAGAGCTTATACATTGTGAATAGCTCAGATATAATTATGCGTACTCATAAGTGGTATCCTGATGTGTGCCTACAATGCTCTCAGCATTGTTCAGTGAATTCATACATTTCCTCATCTCTGAATTGTCTCTGAATAACGTAGTAGATACAGAGGCGAGATGGAAATTTCACCCTTCAATCTCCATCCTATTTGGTAATTTATAACAAGACAAAATTATCATATTCCTAAAAAATAAAAATTTATAGTTAGAAGAATATCGGAAAAAAAATTACACGATATTAACTTCCGAGACCATGAAACCGACCATGAAAGATGGGATTTGGAATATTGATCTAGAATAACAATTTCAAGATCCTTGCCAAGTTTCAAGCTGTGCACATCAAATCCATAGAAAATTCAAGAACAATATTGTAAAAGGCATACCTTATATTTCCGTCATTGCAGATCCAATCCAATTGAGATTTTGCAATATTATATACAGGGTGGCCACTTTTTCAATGGGATTGTATTGGTAACTTTTAAACCATAAGAGTTAGAAGGTCGCTCAAATGGAGAAAAAGTTGCATGCATAGAAGCATTATCAAGCAGTTCAAACAAATCGAGATTATCAGGGCCGGTTATTGAGATATCATAAGAAAAGTGATTTTGATTTTTCTTTTTTTTCCACTTTATTTCAAATATTATCAAAAAATTTTACAGGAATTTTCTATTCGACAGTAAATTTTTCTCAATTTGACGTACCTAATCAGATTTCGTATCCAACGTTTCGTGCTCTCTGGGCCACCCTCAACCTCATTTTTTTCAATACGGAGCTGTATATTTTATGACACTTTTCGAAATAACTTTTAACGCTGAATTCAACGATATATCATACAATGTCATTCAAAGTTGATTTTCAGGTGATTTTGACCCTTATCCAATTTTCTTTGGGTCGGATCTGTAGTGAATGCAATTTATCAAAAACTGCTGTTAATAAAATAGTAAAGAGACGCGAATACAATGATTTTAAATTTGAATACCAAGTCTTGCAAAACTCATATCGTAATGATATCAAAATAAATTTCGATTCTGTAATTGTTTCAACGGAACAAATGACAAATCCAACAATAGTGATTTCTCGCGAGAAGATTGAGAATGTATTGGAAGGTATTCAAGAAGACGAAATAAGCAAATGTATAAGAAGTATGGGTTCCAGAACCTTTAAGTGCATTTTAAAAAATAGTGGAAATTTCGAACACTTACTTCATTCATTATCATTTACTTTCGAATAATCATTCGATTTTTCTTTCATTAAATGATAATTCGTTTAATTATTATGAATTGAAATATGTAAATAATTATTAATTGTTTCTTGATTTGATCCTGATATGTTCCATTTAGTTCAAGATGGGTTGATTTTCTCATCGAAATGTATTGCATGTTGTTAATTAAACTAAAGGTACCTAAATGTAATACAGATCCGACCCAAAGAAATTTGGATAAGGGTCAAAATCACCTGAAAATCAACTTTGAATGACATTGTATGATATATCGTTGAGTTCAGCGTTAAAAGTTATTTCGAAAAGTGTCATAAAATATACAGCTCCGTATTGAAAAAATGAGGTTGAGGGTGGCCCAGAGAGCACGAAACGTTGGATACGAATTCTGATTACGTCAAATTGAGGATAATTTACTGTCAAATAAAAAATTCCTGTAACATTTTTTGATAATATTTGAAATAAAGTGGGAAAAAAAGAAAAATCAAAATGACAGAATTTACTTTCCTTATGATATTTAAATAACCGGCCCTTATAATCTCGATTTGTTTGAACTGCTTGATAATGCTTCTATGAACGCAACTTTTTCTCCATTTGACCGACCTTCTAACTCTTATGGTTTAAAAGTTACCAATACAATCCCATTGAAAAAGTGGCCACCCTGTAAATAAAAGCCATGTCAAGCTTGGTTCTCGTATCTAGCATCATCAGAACCATAGTAATTCGAATCAGAATTAAAATCCCTAATATTTTTGTAATAACAAATCCGGACGAGTTGATATTTTGCGGGTATATTAGAAACAGCAATCCTGTTAGTATTGACGTCGGAACCATGAAAAATTCAAGAAGAATATAAAGAACCACTCAGTAATGCGCTGATATGAAATCGGGAGATTTTCAGCGCTCGTTCATTCATCCGCTTATTGTGAATGAATGAGAGTTGTTGCGTTAATCTATTGATGAAAAGAATGGAAAAATATTAAAAAATTTATTGGGTTTGTTATTGGATTACTGTCATCTATTATTAGGATACTTAGACATAAAATGGAAATATTATTTTAGTGAAAATACGACCCTACTCTCAGAGCTAAACAATGGGAAGAGGAAGTTAATCGAAATTGGTTCAGTAGGTCGTAGAGTTTAATTCTTCGGAAATTAGGTTGATGAATTGAAAAAGTTCTTCCTATCATAAAAAGGAACGTTGAAGCCATTATTTCAGCTAACTTTAAACCCTTGTAGAAGTGGATGTCAGCCATAATGATCGGGTATTAACTTCTTTTCTTTCTTCGCTCATCCTCAATAGGTGGGTAATTAGAATTCGAATATTTTTTTGAGGCTAAATTAATCATTTTGAAAACAACAGTCGATTATACTCGCGCTTCCAGAAAATGATTCGAAGAATATCAATAATCGTGCACTTCGTGTTCATTTCGTCAAGGTAGAAATGATTTGGATAGTTAATATTTGGTGGTCATCAGAATTTTTTCGGTGAACTCTATTCATTCCAAAAAAAAGTTAATGATATAATTGTTTGCATTATTTGGATTAGATGTTCTTCTTGACCGCATTCATTAGGATTGTTAAGATTATTTGACAATATTACTATAAATAGGTACTCATGAATATCACTGAAATCATTATTATTATCGACAAACGATTTCGGAATATAGAATCGTTAGGAAAAAATATTAATATGAACATAAATGGAAAGACAAAAATAAAGCAATGTTAATTGTTCTGCATTGAATATTTTTCGGAAACAAAAGGTACGACACCATTATTTCTGAAATTCTCATATATTATATTATATTATTATAAATTCTCATTCCTTTCTGAATGAATTTAATCCCTTGGTTTTACTTTGTTTCCACAAAATTTTTTTTGTTTCTTCAGGGACAAATTGCTGAAAGTTTAATGAGGAAATTTTTGAATCGAAAATTAAATGAATGAAATAATAGAATTGTTTGTACATCAGAAAATGAATCTTGATGCGGTAAAAACGTGTTCAACATATTCCACAGAAATATTTCATTTCATCATAGCATTATTCTGGTAATAAAAAAAAAGTTTTTTTTTGGAAACTTGACCGCCTGTATTTCAAAAATTAATACGTTTACGGCATACGTTCATATAAAGTTTGGTTCCGGGAATCGCCTCCTAAATTTTAGCATATCATAAAGGAATACTCTGTATATTATGTTTGTACATCATTGAGAATAAATAATGCAAAAATGAAATTGTAGTGAAAATAGAAATGATTGTACATTGCATTATACACTACTATACAACCACTAGAGGTTTTATCCTATTGATTATTCGCCATGCGATTTACTCGAGGATTTACTTTACAGATGCTACCGTATTGGTTGTTGATCGTGCTTTCTGTTTACGGTAAAATGACTCACTGTGCTTAAATAGGCAGTCGCATATAGTTGGCGATATATACGAATTTTGTTACTTTCTGTAGAGAGAGTAGGAAACATATTTTTCTGTCTGATACTTCTTACGTGAGTTACTTTAATGTTTAAGCGAGAATTTAGAATGGAAAATATCTGTCAATTGTGATAGATTTTTTATAGTTATCCAAGTAATATATGAATTCCACCTTTCATACTTAAACGTAATTGGGCCCTAATTTTATAAACATTTACCCCTAGCTATCAGCCATATGGGGCTATTTCTACCTGACCCTTTTGGGGATATTGAATACAGAAGCTTCTACACCCTTTCCAGAATTGTTGGTGCCGTATCAGTAAGCTCTGTGTACCATTATTACGAAACCGATAGGGTTGAGATTTCGCGAGTTCATATAGAGGGTGAGTCAATAGTGCTTAATCGGTCGATAACTCCTGTAAATTTTGGACTAGAAAAAAGATTCCGATTTTGATGGAATCGATAGCATTCAGCACATGAGCTTGAATTATTTTTGACTCTACAAGCTGGTCCGAAAGTGGCGAAATACAATGGTACTTGGTTTTTAAATGGGTATGTCCATTTTTTATATCATGCTCATAATCTCCATGAAATACTGATTTCGAAATAACCCTCTTGTCACCATTTTTGATAGTTGGACGTAGGCCATTCAATGAGTCAATCAAAAAAGTTATAATGGTTTGAATTAAAGACAATATCTTGACTACTGTTCGAGATAATTGTACGATTTATTTTTTATTGAATTCCTGAAATGTTTTCAAGTCTTCTGCAAATTTAAAAATCACTCTACAGGTGCTCAGAAAGCCACTTCAATTTTTTGAAAATAATCTTTAAAAATGTCAATGAGTCAATTGTCAAATGGCATGTCCTGAATTTTTTCTGGCTATCAGATAACCTAGTGAGCAGTCCTCATATTTTCTTTAGAAATGTTGTGCCTGCAATGAACTGTTTTCATCATCAATTTTCATCTTTTTATCGCTCATATGAACTGTTCAGATGTCTGCAAACTTTTTCAATAATGATGAATGATGATGAGACCTATGAATACGAATACAGGTAAATTTTGACAGGTTTCTAGGTCCACAATTTATTCACAATACCAACTTTTTGGATGAAAGGCCAACTAGTTATAATAAAGTCGAAATAAGTTGGCCTTTTTTTTCCAAAAAGTTGGTTTTGTGAATGAATCATGGACTTAGAAACCTATCAATAATCACATGTATTTTTTAATAATTTCAACATAATTGAAATGAGGTGCAGTCCGATTCGAAAAAGGTTTGCAGATCATATGAGCGATAAATAGTGATGAGACTTTTTAAGCTGAAGATATATAGTCATTAATGACAATTTGACTCGAAGAGATCCGAAAGTATCATAAAAATTGCAAGTTTCTAACTCTTTTCGTTAGACAGTTATTGTACTTACGGCTGGATGTACGGAGAAAGAATCGAATTAGATGACGGATTCATCATCAGTGAGTTGAACCTCATCGTTTGAGACCATCCCAGGTTCAAGACTTTTAAAATACGGACATTTTGACGAATTGATAGAGTCATCTGTTTATTACACCAACGCTCAAAAAAGCATACTTCGTCATCAATCCACGTCTGAAACCCATTTTACTCGTAGACCAGTCTTCTTAGAACAAAATCGCCCTTTGACGTGAAGCGTGTAACTCGGTTTACTGCCTACATGACGTATTACCTGAATGAGGATGCTATAACGACTGAATGCTCATGTTGTCGACAACATAGCCGTTAACAAAATAGTAAGTACCTAGCTCTACCGTTTGAAATTAAGCTAAATGCTGACACAAGTCTTTCAACTTTAGAAAAGTTGAAATAATCGACATTTTATATCCTCAAACCGATGCTAATTTTGAATGTGAAACCTGGGAATGCAGACCAAAGAGTTACATCAAAGGGATTTTCTCCATTTGCTTCATTGAATAGAATTCCGCATGGAGATGGTGAAAACTTTGAAGTACCTACCAATTCAAGGTATATTGTTAAACTGATGCATCAAATTCACCGCATCGAATTACGTATTTGAATACGTCGAATTATTATATCCGAAGCGGTGTACTTGTCTAGATTTGCGTTTCCATTTTAACTTCCTCAAGACGACTCGACCTCAATTTGACATTATTCCGAAGAGCCTTCCGCCTGTTGAAACAAAAACATCGTTCCAGAATTCAGAATAATCCTATTGTGCCCCGCATCTCATTGTCAGTTACCTCGCTCATTCCATCCGCTAATATCAAATTATGAACTTCGGTTCAGCCTCGACGAATAGAAACTCATCCCGGAAAAAAACACGGCACACTTAGATATGATGAAAAGTTATCATATGTTTTCGGAGCTGAGGGCTGTTGAAGTTACAGAGAAACGTTTTAGCTCGAATCTGCTCTCCCCACAACGAGTTCATTGCTGTTAACTTGATATCGATTTATGTTTTTTGTTCGTTGTTCAAACTTTTTGATGCAACGCTGAATACCAACTTCGCGCAACACGGGAGGAGAGAAAAAAAGCTGATGAGTCTCCGACCGGGCCCGCGCTGGATCGTGATACAATTTCAATCTGGAACATAGTCAGATAAATCTCGGCATCGACTGATTTCTCCTGATGATATTGAAATCTATTCGACTGGATGAATGTCGGATTAATGGTGTTTTTCCTTTATTTTAATTTTCTGGGGTGGAAGTGAATGCCTCGCTTTAGCATTATAATGTAATGGAGAATTGTAATTGAAGGAGCAGTTTGAATTATGTGGAAGATCAGATTTATTATATTTTTCTGATGTAATTTCTAAATTGGCTCATGATTTTAAACTTTTTTTGAATGCAAAAAAATTTTTCTCATTAAAATTCAACCGCACCCTTCTCTATGATCCACACCTTCCGTACTGATGTCAAGTTAATATGTTTAACAAATCGACATCGGTTTCAATGTTTTTCAATGTTTTCATTGACATCATAAATCATGTCTTTTTTTGTCAGTTACTGTCAGTTATTTTGAAGAAGTACCTCGGAGGCGAATTTTCGAAAGCGCCGAACTAGGGTTTTCTCAATTTTTAATTTTTCTTGAAAGCAGAGCTAATTTCTCGTCCCATTTCTAACCATTCATGGATCCATCAAAATCGGTGTGAAATTATAAATAAATATGAATAAAGGGTGCGGCAGCCTAATGCTCGCCACTCACGAAGCGTTTCTTCCAGCGTTTGGTAGCTAGCGTCGAAGAGATTCCAGTCGGGCCGTCAAGTTCATACTCTGATTTACAGTCGTACGGCCGTGTCCCGAGCTGTCTGACTGGAATCTCTTCGACGCTAGCTACCAAACGCTGGAAGAAACGCTTCGTGAGTGGCGGGCATAAGGGTAAAAATATAGGGAAGCGGGGAGGTTGGAGACATGCGGCGAGATAAGAGGGCTATTCAAATATCCCACTGTATTCAAATGACAACGCACTATATGGTATGTACGTTTCAACACAACAATTTCTTCAGACCCGTTTTCTTATCCGGCGTCATTTCGGCGTACCTTACCTACTGGTGTTTTTAGACGACAGAAGAATGAATGTCTCCAAAAAGCGTTTCCATGTTGATGAATTATCAAGAGCAGGAGAAAAATTTTTATTCTCTTATTAGTATCAGAAGATAAAAAAATATCAACAAAAAATTAATCATGTTCAAAAACAGACGACTGTGAGGATTTCAGGCGATTTTCATGAAAAATCACATAACAAACAATAAAACAAAATTAAAAAAAAATTCCAAAATTCAAGAGATCGATGTAACTTTATACGCCAGCTCGTAGAAGAAAAACATGCTAAGCCATCCTTTAATCGTGTAATTTTTCCAATTACACCCACAGATAAAACGGGCTGTAACATTGAAAAATGTATCATCTATTTTTCGTGAAGGAGATCAGATGTATAAATTATAGGATTTCCGCTGAATAAAGCGATATACAGGGTGACTGGTGACGCAAGGACTACGGTTCAAAGGGGATAGGGAACATCAAAATTAATTGAGATAAGGGGTTCAAATTTTCCCTAAGGATATGGGTTTCATAGATACAGGATAATTTCCAGATAATAAATTGAGGGCTATTATATTTTCGGTAACAGGAAAGATATTACCTACTTGCTCAATTCAATCAACTATTGGCTAGAGTAAGTCTTAAAGATGCCAGTGCCTGGTTGAACGTCAAGAATAACAAAACGACGACGGCCAAAATACCCGAAGTAACATTGAAAGCCTCAACCAATTATGATGAAAGATGTTTTGATTATATTATGAGCACATCCTTCGTGAATTCACTGAAAAACTCCAAAACATTTGTAATAAGTTTCCCGCAAATGACGGCACTCCTGAACTCCACTCCGCGTCGTTCGGGTAAAGTCCTGTGTGGGAAAGTATAATACTTCCCATTTGTAAAGAAAATAACTATTTCCTCGTATGACAATGAAAAGTTTTGACGAACTTATGACCTCTTGCGCTACAGTTTGCAAAAAAAAGAACAGAACTATATCTTCAATTTTGAGTCGACTCCCATTTTCATACATAAGCATACATAAGCCAGTTCCTGCTGTTATTCAATTTAAACATTCATCTGTTGCTAAATTTCATCAGTTGGACATTTTTACGCTTCGCGTATAAACTTCTCGATGTCAACATCTAGTTTAATCATACTAGACATTGCATAAACATACTTGCATTCTCAACGTGTTTCGATGTAGACGATAGAAGCGCAACTTAGCGCGTTCCCGTCAGAAATCGTCGCATTCATCATGTCAAGGATCACAAATTTTCGTTTTTACCGTATATTTCGGAAACGTGAAGATCGATTGAAAGACAAGTGAAATAAATTCAAGGTTTCATTGGTTAGAAATGCAAAACATACATACATATTTACAAACATTAACTCTTTACTGGACATCATCATCTACCGAATTTCACTCCCTTGGTCAGAAGAGAATGAAAACGATATACAGAATACAGGTATAAATTTCGTGAAAAATGCAATAAATAATAAAATACACTAGATACCTATTCATATATACGCATTCAATAATTTCATATTCTATCCAAATTCCAGTTATTTCGACCAATAATGTCTGGTTACCCTGAGATCGTCGGCGTCGACTATAATATGCACTCACAGGGCTGAACTTCAACTTTGTCATTGTGTGGCGGGATGTTATTTCCAATATGCAAAGTATCTGTCAGTTGAGAAAACTGATTCTATTATTTATTCAAATAACATATCAATTGCGAATTTAGCATTTTTAATTATGACGGGCATTGACCATAAAATTTGTCGATTTTGATAGTGCCTGGCATGAGGTGTCTGTTATGCAAAGTGTCTGTCACTTTCTGTAGTCACCCAAATAATATGTATAAAATGTATAAATTTCAGCTTTTGAACTTTTGACATAATTGAGTCATAATTTCATGAACCTTCATCATCCTGATCTGTGCGAATCTGAGATATTCTCGAAGGATTTTATTTTAAAAGATGTGGCCAAATGAACGGTTTAACTAGAGAATTAAAGAAAAGAAATTTAAAATTTTACACTATGACGTAAGTCTATCATCTACCGACTCTTCTTTTATTTTCATAACTTGTGTATTACTCTTTTTAACACTATGGCTTCCAAAGTGTCTGATATTGAAATATATGACTTGGATATTATAATGAAACCGTGGCTTAAAAAAGACGTTTCATAAGAATATTACACGAAGTAGACGATAGACTTACGTCCTATTATAAAAGCTGAAAGTTTCTGTATCATTTTATAGTTGTGAGTTAGCATTGAAATGCTGATTTCGCTTGAACCCTTCGAACTCTGAGTGGGTTATTTGACAAGTCTATCCCGACTGACAACCTTGAGAGAACTCGGACATATCATCCCTGGCATGATATATTTAGATTATTCACAATCAAAATTCGGAATCCTACGCAAGGACAGCCATAATATGTATATAAAATATACAGGGTGAGTTTTTGACTTGTACCTGGATATTTCTGAGGTCAGAAAAATAGTTATTTATAATACAAGTTCACAAGGCATTGATAATCTCCCACGAATTAAAATTCAAATATGAACCAGGAAGTGACGAGTTTTTGAATGGACGAGTGTTTGAATGAGCCTTCTGTATGAGTGTTGTTGTTTGCGGGTGACTTGTGGCCGCAAGTCTATGACAAGGCTGAACAGGGTCTCAAAGATGTTTTTTGTTGACAGAGCAATAGCTTGTTGAGCCTCAATTATAAAAAATTTTTATGACATTTAGTGCCAAGTCAGTAGATCAACCGATTATAAGTGAAATTAGAGTCCATATTAAAAAGTGTTCAGATAAAAATGTATGTATTTGCATTCGAATAAAAAAAGTTGACAAAATAAAGTATCTTGGGGTTATGTTGGATAATCACCTGAAATGGGAGGAACATGTTGCTTTCTCAAATAAAAAATTTAGAAATATATTCTATAAATTTTATCAACTCCGTGGAGTTTTGAATCATAAGTTGCTGAAGACATTATACCATGCACTGATAGAGTCGAATTTGACATATTGCATTGTAGTATGGGGATGTGCCTATAATTGCACCTTAGAAAAGCTATCAATAACCCAGAATCAATAACATCTTGGAAAATATTGTTCAAAAGACCATAAAGATTATCTTCGGATGTTTTGTATAGTGACCTCAATGTGCTGAATATCAGAAATCTCTATGGTCACTCAGCGATTGCATATTCCAATGAAATTTGTTCTCCGGTTGATACGGCACTGAGAAAATATAATACAAGATCTACAAGAGGAAAAACTTTCAGCGTTCCGTTCAAACTTACAAACGTCACCCAAAGATTCATATCATATTATGGTCCAATTCTCTTCAATAGGTTGCCTGCAGTGCTTGAAAACAGTTATCAAAATCCTAGAAGTTTCAAGATCAAAGTAAAACAATTTTTATTGGCGCACCACAGCTTTTTTAATGAACTGTTCTAGAAAAAAATATCATTTTATATGGTTTTATTCTGGACTTCTTCTCCGGTCCGTTCCTGCCGCCGGGCTGTTGCCTTCATCTCAAAGCCTATGAATTCAAATGTAAATTTTTTGAGAAGAAATAATTGGCACACAAGATACATTTCTTTATGTAGCTTAGGTCGATTTTTCTTCCTCAATATATATATGCTCATAAAATTTTGTTTTATTTTAAAATTTATTGTAGTTTGTAATTGTAAGAAATTTGGAATGATTTTCTGTTACCTACTTCTGAATAAACTCTCTTCTTTCTTTCTTTCTTTCTTGAGTATTATACATTATTCTATCTAATTCACTGAAATTTTATTGAAACTAATGAAATATTTCCGTTAGGTGATTTTTACAGATGAAAATTATTCATTTATTTATATGAAAATAAGTTAAATGGATAACTCTTGTACAAAATGAAATGAAAAACGATAATGAAAGATTGCAAATGACTATCAGAGCAAGGATGGCAGTTTCAAGCTGAGTTCTTTATTATTATAGAAAGAGAAATAGAAATCATAAAGGATATATTCAATATTTAAGGCCGACGAAATAGCGTCATTTTTTGTGTGATAAATATTACTTCGTTCATCAAATGGAATAGAAGAAGTGCCTTTTTTAGGTTGAAATGTTATATATCTTGGTTGGTAACACTTTAGTGTGCAGGTTTTTCAGTAGTGGCATAGTCCATTATGAAAATTTTAATTTGCTATATATATTCATCTAAGCACTTTCTTCAGTAAAATCCAATGGCGTAATCATTTATTTCTTGTTTTTTTTTTCTTGGATGTGAAATATAAACATTTATGTAACAAATGAAATTGCTCAATTTTACCCTTTTCATGAAGGTATAACATGATATGTCAATTCTTCATCGAACTATGAAAATCGTCAAAAGTTTGTTTTACACGGCAAATCAGCCATGTGATAATCTGATAACTTCAAATAATTAAAATATTCGGGGACCACTAAACTTGGTGGTCCAAATTTTGCATCGTAAGATTTTTCCGTTGGTCACATTCAAAGAACAATATTTAACAATTTGAAAATGTTCAAACCTTGAAAGAATCTAATGGAGTTGAATCCGGTGACCTTGGTGACTATCAAATATTTTAATCATCTGATGTTCACAAATTTGGTTTATTTTCCGTCTGAAATTCAAACTTTTGATGATTTTCATAGTTAAATCATGTTATACCTTTCTGAAAAGGAAAAAATTAAGCGATTTCATCTCTACAGAAATTTGTATAGTTCACATTTGAAAAGACTCAAGTTGTTATTATAAATTCAAAACTAATTGCGAAAAAAACAAATGATTACACCATTGAATTCTACTGAAAACAGTACCTGTAGAATGTATTTATTTCATGTTCATAATATCAATAATGAAAAGTTATGAGAAATTTTCATTTGACGCCATTTTCGTATTTTCTCTTATAACTTGAAATTTTCAAATCAATGTTCTCAAAAATAGAACCCGAAAATGTGCCATTCATTTTTTTCTAACTCAAAGGAGTTCAGAGGTTCCCTGACTAGATAACGAATTTGAGACAACCGATACAAGTGATAGGCTCACCCTGTATAAGTAGATCCTTTGAATCTCGAACAAATATCGACTTCGAACAGGACACAAAGCCTTTGTTCACTTCAAGATGGTCAGACTTAAAAAGAGCTTCCTCGTGTTACGTTTCTCATACAATTAAGGAATTACTTTGTCGGTAGAGTACGTTCTTTTCGAAATAACAAAGGACGTAACTATAACACTTTGATTATCGTAATTGCTAAGATAATAATCACCATTGGTAACAACACATGCACAAAACAATCAATATTCCTATCGCCATTCATAAAATACACTTTCGCAAAATCAAATTGGTATAGAGGAGGATGAAAATAAAACATATATGAAACGAAACATAAAAAACGTCGAGCCAAATCCAATTTCAAATTCAAAAACGATCCCCGAGTTTTGAATGAACGTGTGTTAGAATGAGACTTCTGTACGAGTATTATACATTATTTTCACTAATACATTGAATTTTCATTGAAATTAATGGGATTTTTTGATAAATATCGTTCAGTAATTTTTGCATTGTTGCATTTTTTGCGAAAATTTGGTTGGCAGAACTGTCTTCTAAATCGCAAATTTGACAGTTATAGATAAATCCGTAATCGGAGAGTTTCGAGCACTAACATATAATAGAGAAATATAACCACAAAATCTATGGGAAGCCGATATATTCCCGCAAAAATGTGTACTTGAAGTTATGGCAGAACGAACAGATTTACCACAGAATTAGAGAAAAAAAAATTTCCGAAACAACAGTTCAGACAAAGCTGGAACCTCGCAAGTAAATATTAAATAACAATTCAAAGCTACATGCAAAATTTCGTGTTGAATTCAGGATCAAAACCATAAAAAATTCAAGCACAATATCTAAAACTAAAGCCAGTGACAAAAGATTCGACCAAGTCGAAATTCTGCTTCTAGATGTAGAAAAACAATTTCAATATTTTCGCAAAATTTCATCAAAATTGAGAGAGAGAACCTGAGAAAAATACAAGCAAATTATGGAACAAAATGGACAGCAACGTAAAATCAGAAAAAATGCAAGAAGAGGTAAACTTTGGTAAAAACATATGCACGAAGCATTTCATCAAAATTGAGAAAGAGAACCTGAAAAAAATTGAGCAAATTATAGAACAAAATGGGCATTAACGTAAAATCAGAAAAAATGCGAAAACAGGTGAACCTTGGTAACAACACATGCACAGAGCATTCAATATTCCCATCGCCATTCATAAAATACACGTTCGCCTGAATCAAATTGGTACAGAGGAGGATGGAAATAAAACATATATAAAACGATACATAAAAAACGTCAAGCCAAATCCAATTTCTGAAACTGCTCGCATGATATTAATTTACCCGTCTCTCGCGTTGCAAAGCAAATGTTATGAATTCTAAATTGCTTTCGTTTCTGATGTACGCCAGTGAAGAGTTCTTCTGTTTTTCTTCAATTTTCCTTCTTTTCTCGCGAACAAATTATCCATTGTCTTATGACTGCCATTTTCCGATTGACTCGACATTTCGTGACAATGATCCTTGAAACTCATTCTGGGATGCTTTCGAGAAATATGGCGAGTTTCAATTAAGTTCTGATCGATATGGAATATTTATGATTTATTTAGCTACTGAATTTGTGACGGTTGTGGAATAAATGTCCTTGCGTAATATAACCGTCACTAGAATGTGTGAAATGTTGTGCCTCTTGCTGGTGAGCGAACATTTAGCTATGAGGTATCCGGCAAAGATAGCAGATAACGACTTCTTCAGAATGATGGGTGTTTCAATATTTAATCTACAATGAAAGCTTCATAGTTTAGTTTGACTTGTCAAGTTGATTATTCGTTCCTCGTACTCAATCTTATTATTTATTGATATAGTTGTCATAGTATATATTGATGAGAATGTTCAATTATTCAGTTTTCGATGACATGCTTTGATATCAACTGAAAATTCTCAAACTACAGACATTTGAAAAATCAATAGCTCTATGTCCAATCAATGAAGTGGACAAATTATTTCACATACGAATATTTTCGAACAAAAATTCTGAGCGCTCGTTTTTAAAAGAGATGGCACTATCATTTTATCACATTGTCTGCAATTTTCGAATTTTGAGATGATAATAGTCACAACCGATAAGGTTCTACTCACTGATTATGAATGCTTGGTTGGATTCGATTCTGTTCGTCCGTCCAGTCCGGTTCAGTCTGGCAATAATCACGATAAATAATCGATAATCTCGAAAGGAAAAATGTAGAATATTATAGGTTATTTCGTAATTGGAAATGCTGGATTGAGTTAATCAAAAAAATAATTTCAAAACTTCTTATTCGATCAAAATGAAAATGCTGAAAAAGCATTGAAATTCTTTCACGAGTACAAAATTCAAAAACGAGCCACGATGTGGAGAGTTTTCGAATGAACGAGTGTGAGGATTATACTTCTGTACGAGTATTATACATTATTTTCTTCAATTCACTGAAATGTTTTCGAAATTAACGAAATATTCCGTTTATTGATATATATTCGTTTAGTGATTTTTGCATTGAAAAATGCTGGTTGGCAGAACTGTTTTCTGTATCACAAATTTGACAGATAATAGATAAATCCGTGACAGTAGAGTTCCGAGTACCAAAATATAATAGCGAAATATAACCATAAAATCTGTGGGAAACTGATATATTCCAGCACGAGTTTGTATCTACTTCAAGGTATGGCAGAATGGTTTTGTCACAGAATTATAGAAGAAAATATTTGCATAATAGTTTCGACCAAGCTGAAACCTTGCAAGTTGATTTCAATTTCAGGCTACATGCAGAATTTCGTTTTTGATTTCTTGATCAAAACCATAAAAATTCACACAATATTGAAAACAAAAGATTTGACCAAGTTGAAATTTTCGTTCTAGATGTTGTAAAACAATTTCAAGATTTTCGCAAAATTCCATCAAAATCACGCAAAATCGAAAAAAATGCAAGAAAAGGTGAACTGCAGTTCATAAGAAGACATTTTATAGGTCTGATTCCAATTAATTCTTCAAACCTGTGAGCGTGGTGACAGCGACCCCTTGAGTTCAAATGGAAATGAAGGTGAAGTGATATCTTGTTTTTTAGATAATTCGATGGCTTTTCGAAAAATCACGTGCACTTGACTTTTTTCGTAAGTATTTCCAATAAATAAAAAAATAAATATTCTTGTAAATTAAGTCAGATATTGGTTCACAGATAATATCCAAGAGAAATGAATCGATCGAAAACTTGGCACTTTTTTTTCTCTGGTGACATTCAAAGTTGTGTTTAAAAGTCAACCCTGAAATGTAGAAGAAATGAAAATAATATAATAATAAAAGAATATGCACAGCATGCCTAGAAATTCAAATTGAAGTGTTTCAACGCGCAAGAGCCGAATTTGAAAATAGGTTATATTTTTGTCTACCAAATAATGACCTCATTTTGAAAATCTTTTAAAGGGGCAAATTTTTCATTATTTTCAACTTTGAATGCAGTTCTTGCTTTCGTAACTATTCTCCTTTTTTTATTTTTGGGAAGTACCAACAAAAAAAGAGAAAGTGTATGGAATTACCTTCAAAACAAGGTGTCACTCAACCTCCTTCCCTATTTAAGATTTTAGTGGTTTGTGGCATCATGCTCACATGATATGAAATATATTATAAAATATCCCCTTACGAACCAAAGCTGACCTCTTTTTGCATCTCTTCTAAATTTGCATGAGGGCTGAGATATTAAGTGTATCCTTTCAAATTGACACACTACATCCTATATAATATTAAGTGGTCCCTAACGGCGCAATTGACGCTTGAATGAATGAACGTTCAGAAGTTCTTCACTCATTTGTTTGGATGATCTCTCTTACTTTTCTCTGGCTTTTGATTATAATTTATTATCCTTTCTTTTGTATACTTTTTCAGAGATCGCACTTCTTCAACTAAGGAAATATGATAAAAAACTTCTTAGTTTCAACTTCATGCGACAACAAAGGATCATTACGTCTTTCGAAATATTTATGAATGTGCCTAAAAGAGTATGACGGTTTATACTTCTACTTTAGCACACCTTCGGGAAATACAAATAGAGAGATGTGTATTCGAGAAAGTGTCATAAAAATAATAAAAGTTCCCAAGATACCCGAAATCCGAGCCCTAACGCCCGTCAAGTTTTTTAGCGCGCAACTTGAAAATTGTTGCGAATATTTCTGGAGCAGCATTCTTGAGCATGTAACGAGAATAAGTTCGATCATAACTTCCAACAGTGGTGTCTTGGATTTATGAATGTTTTCCCGGCGGATAATATCCCCCTAATTGGAACACTCGAAGTTCGTGTCTTCTTATCGTGAACCTAAAACGTGAGTTTTATTGAAGTGGAGCAACCATCTGCCCGAACAGAAAATTTCGTTTGATAGTGAGGATATTTTTCACAGGTTTCAATGATGTGAATATTTTTATTTACGACTGCTTTATTTCGAAACCATTAACCACTGAATTTGGTCCATTTCCGTTACATAATGAAACACTTTACATAACTCAAGTTTCAATACTCATGTTTTCGCAGGAGAATTCGGACACTAAAAAAACTCCAACTCAACCAATAACCGGCACTTTTTTTCTATTAGGATGTGATATTCGCTTTTGTTCATTATACATTTCATGAGAGATCACCATTTATATCGGGTATTCAACTATATGATGTTCTGCCAAGGGATTTGATTGAGAAACGTTCATTGGGGGTCGACGACTGAGGTCCATTCTAGCTGTTGGCGCTTTTTATAGCATAAGTTAGTTCGACTTAGCACTATATTCAATAATATGTTTGTTTAATATGTATTTGTATTTTCGATTTATTGTTCACTTGTTTGTATCATTTGACATCACTGTATATTCGGTGAAATGGAGTTGTTTTTATTATTATTATAGGCAGTCGTAGATGAAACGTTATACGTAGTACAACTTCACGAAAGTGTAGGTTCCAAAAAACTGCGTAGCACTTGTCATGTAAGCACACGAATATATTAATGATTCAAATTAAGTCGACACCATAGCCACCATAGCCAACTCCGTTATTATTGATGCTACGATTTCGGTTAAATGGACAAAATGGTAGCATTTTTAGTGGCCTTCTCGATGCCGAAAACAAACAAAAATTGACAGTCGCGTTGTCATAATATTTCATAAAATGATATTTTTTTCAATGGAACAACCTATATTTTTTCATGCATTTCGATTCGTTATAACATTCTCAACAACAAAGCTCTTATCATCGTTCTTCCTGAAGTGGAAAACGAGCGACTTATTTGGAAATGTTTATTTTTTCTTTTTACAAAAAAAGAAAGTAAAAAGAAAAGAAGGGCCCAAAAATGTGTTCATCAAGAAGGCGGTGTTTTTGAACATTTACTCGATATTTTATAGCGCTTTATCAAATCAGTTTGTTATAAATGTTTCCTATCAATACAACTGTCTTATTTTCACCTTTACGAAAAAAAGGCAAATGAGCTTTGTTTTTGAGAATGTTATTAAGTCGACACCATAGCTACCATAGCCACTTCCGTTATTATTGATGCTACGATTTCGGGTAAATGGGCAAAATGGTAGCATTTTTAGTGGTCGTCTCGATGCCGAAAACAAACAAAAATTGACAGTCGCGTTGTCATAATTTTTCATAAAATGATTTTTCTTCAATGGAACACCCTATATTTTTTCATGCATTTCGATTCGTTATAACATTCTCAACAACAAAGCTCCTATCATCGTTCTTCCTAAAGTGGGAAATGAGCGACTTATTTGGAAATGTTTATTCTTTTTTTTCACAAAAAAAAGTCAAAAGAAAAGAAGGGCCCAAAAATGTGTTCAACAAGAAGGCGGTGTTTTTGAACATTCACTCGATATTTTATAGCGCTTTATCAAATCCGTTTGTTATAAATATTTCCTATTAATACAACTGTCTTATTTTCACCTTTACGAAAAAAAGTTAAATGAGCTTTGTCTTTGAGAATGTTATTACGAAATGCATGAAAAAATACAGGGTGTTCCATTGAAAAACATTTCATTTTATGAAATATTGTGACAACGCGACTGTCAATCTTTTTTTTTTTTCGGCTACCAGTTTGCCCATTCAACCGACATCGTAGCATCAATAATAACGGAGTTGGCAATGGTGCCGACTTAATTTGGAACATCCTGTATACATGTATATGATAATGAATCATTAATATATTCGCGTGCTTACAAAACTCATGCTCCGCACTCTTTTGGAACTTATACTTTTGTGAAGTAATGTTGCCTTTACTTCACTTGTATGGTAAATAACTGTTTTGTGTCACAAGAGTATTGATTAATAATTTAATTCAGTGGCGCCATTTCGTGCTAACATATTCGCAACTATTCACTTTTCACGTTGAACGAAAAACCTTCAGAATTCAAAAATACGAAGTGAGAAATCAAATGAAGATTGTAATAATATATTTCATAAAAAGAGTTGTGAGATGCATATTACGCACGATTAGAAAAAGTTACGCACGAAGCGGAAAGTGCGTAATTGTCTTATAACTCGAGTTGTGTACTATACTTTTTCTACGACCGCATTCATTCCAATGAAAACTCAGGCAAATTCAAACACTGGTGGCAAATCGCGACACAACTACGAAACGTTAAAAAGTTATCGCCTGCGCGGGCTGTTTGTTATTGGTTTCCGTGGCAACTAATAAAGATTTTGTCTTATTGGTTATTTGCTGTGCGATTCACATCACAGTTGCTACCGTATTGGTTGTTGATCGTTCTCTTTGTTTATGGCAAAGTAAATCGCATAGTTTTACGTTGCACATTTCTTCAATAGACAGTTACATAATTGGCGAGTTGTTCGGTTTTAGTCATTTTCTGAAGGGGGAGTAGAAAAATTAATTGTTGTGAAACATCATTAGGTACATTTCACGGTGCTAATTTAATAAAGTGAGAAGTATGATAAGTTGCAGAGTAATTTGTAGCAATAGGAAATAAAAGAATTATTTCCAATTGAAGATTTTCGAAATATTTTTTACTTTCAATATACAGGATAGTCCAGATTTTAGTTCAATAACTTCGTCGTATGGAACAACTTTTTTCTTGAAAAATAGTTGATTTAAACATATATCGTTTCAAGTTTCATTTTTGAAATATAGTTAAAGTAAAAATTTCAATCAGTTTTTTTATTTATAAATCTAGTGTAATTATATTCATTATTTTAATTTCTAGATATTGATGTCAAGATCATATAATGTTTTGAATTAGTTAAGTGTCTCCTGCCAAAAATTTTTCAGTGGCGTAAATATAGGGGTGCGACGATCCTCTTCCTTTTGAAAATCTACACCGCTATCTTTTTTCGAGGAAATTATTTTATTTTTGATTTTAACAGGGTTTTGCCTGAAAAAAAGGTCTCCTGATTTTTTTCACAGAATGTAAAGTTTGCGAGAAAATCAAGTACAAATGAAACACTATCTACAAAAATAAACTAATGTTCCTCATTCAGCAAATTTGAATCTTTCAATTTTGCGTCAGTAAAAGGTTTGTGTTGAAATGAATGGTCCATATTTTGAACAATTCTGTAAATATTTTTTATTTTATTAGTGTCTGCTGAATTTTCTTCGTGAAATATTCAATAAAATGGCATCTAGAAGCGTTTTAATAATTTACGCCAATTTTAGTAATTTCATTCACCACTAATGAGAAAATTTGAAATTTTTGTGGATCGTGTTTTCTTTTTGAACAGTTCAAGACACTTTTTTCAAGTAAAACTATATATTTCAGAAATGGAATAATTTTCTTGAAAAAATGACAATGGTCTGGATTTTCAATAGCAGAAGGTTTATTGAATCGCTGTATCCACGTCACTGGATAAATTATGGCAGGAGATTAGTACCTAATTCGAAACACTTGATTATCTAGACTAAAAATTAAAATAATGAATGTAGTGATACTGGAGTTATAAGTAAAAAACTGATTTCTTTCTTTAAACTTTTACATCTTATATCTTGAAAACGAATTATGTTCGGATATATGCTCATATAAACTTTGTTTCATGAAAAAATTTGTTCTATATTCAACGACAAAGTAATTGAACTAAAATCTGGACCTGTATATGTGTAGCATATCAATATGGGATATTGAACCCACCTAACGCTGTATGAAATGAAGAACACGGGATTTTTCAGGATAATTCAATTTCATCAATGGATTATTGGTTTTTATTTCCAATAATAAACGTTTCAAATCATTGGGGAAAAACACTTTAAAATCCTAATGAAATTTTCACATTTTCGTTTGGATTGTATGGAATCCTAAAATCGAATAAAAAAATTGGTCCGTCCACCGTGTAGACTTTCCTCGGAAACTATATGAGCTATTTGCATGTACTATTGTATCAAAATATTGATTGTGGTATCGCATTGATCCTCCTCGTTATACAACATGATCCATTAATTTTTAAGGCAAAAAATCAAGGAATAAAATATAAGAAGATTTTTTTCTCGGGGACTTGGAAACCGATAATCATGAAATTGAAAGTATGTATTGTTGCGATAATACTGAATTTAATATGTCATACCGCAAGGTTCTAGCGCTTGTAATATTGGAATTATTTATTTTTACACGCATTATTTCAGAAAACATAATATAACGGGTCTTCTTTCAGCTGCATGAGAAGTTTCGATGGTTGTGGTGTATGGTTTGTTAGTTGAGAATGCCGAACTGTGGCATTTTTATTCAGTATGGTTTGATAATTCATCATAAATCACTTCGCTAATTTTACGAACAAAATAATCGTCCTAGTGAGCAAGCAATTCGTGCAGTTATTGATCGTTTTTGCACTAGTTAAACTCTATTTTCTTGATTCAAAACCACTACAAGACAAAGAAAGGTGCGTACTGAAAAGAATATTGCCGTTGAAGAAGACGCCGAAATGACGATTCGTCACCGTTCTCAACTTGTTGGCCTTTGTCCTTCGACTACGTGGAATACTTGACTTGAGGATCTCACTTGTGCAAAGAATTACGATCAAATGACCATCGTTACGTCGCATTTTTGCTGACTGGGATAGTTTGAAACAGTCTGAAGTTAAACATTTTTACCGATGAATTGTGTTTACTGATGAAGCTCATTTACATTCAAATAGCTTCGCCAATAAGCAGGAATATAGAGGAAAGACAATCCTCAAGCCATTAATGAATCACATCCATCAAAATTGACAATATGTTGCGGTTGACACGCTAGCGGCATCATCGGTCCCTATTTCTTTCGAAATGCTACCGATCCATTCTGACTAATTTTTTTGTTTGAAAAAATTGATCAGCTTAACATCGACAACCTTCGATTTCAAAAAGACTCTGAAACTTGCCATATAGCGGACTTAACTATCAATTTATTGAGAATTCATTTGGTGACAACTTCATTTCCAGAAGTGATCCTGTTAACTGGCCCCCTCGTTCATGCGACTCAAAGCCTCTCTATAACTCTTTATGTTAAGCTATTGGTTAGGCAGACAAACCAGCAACTTCTGAAGAATCGGAAGCCAATATTCAAGTCACCATTGACGTCATATGGACAGATTCTTTGGAAAAAGTAGTGAAAATATTGGACAGATCGAATGGACTTTTCAACTCGTAGCCGTGGCGGAAATATGCCGGAAATTATCAAAAATAAATACAATGGAATTTTCTACCACATTATAATGATAAAAAATTCATTCCAACAATATTTCGGCCATTTTTTTTTTCATCCAAAATTCTCTTCTCTTCTTCATAAAAACTACCTGTTATGCGAGTCTAACTTATAATTAACTGAGCATAAAATACGAGTATCTTTTTCATGAGGAACCCATTCGCTGTTAAATCAAAAATTGTCAGTGCAGTCACTGAAGCGGTGTGGAATAGAGTAACAACGCCTACACAGAAGACAACAGAACACAGAACATACAACCGGTTCTCTTAATTCGTACAAGCTTTGAGCTAGAAGGAAATTAAGTCATACTGTATAATTCTTCAAACACAAATTTTTGTTGTCTGAACGAAAATTCTAATGAAGATTAGAAATGACAAACAGTTCAATCTCATATTTCAATCGGTATCTCTAACTTGTGCATGCAATTTTTGAAATGGAATCCACCGAATAAATATTTCATGTTTTTTTTTCATTAGTGAAGAATGAGTATTCTTGTTTTTTGTCCCACATTAATTCGAGGCCATTGGTGTATATCACAAGAACACCTTGCAATGTTTAAGGTTGAAAAAATTCCCACCATTCCGAATCACACTCCCAGGGGTTAACGCTGCTGAAAATTTTATATAGGTGAAGGTTTACGATATCGTTTCCATCATAAGAGAAAAAGAATTCCGTTTCCGGTAGGTGAATTCAGCCGAAAATTGTGGAATTTATGTATTGAATTTTCCTCGGGAACCATGGTCATCAACAAATATCCGGTTGTGGAGATTCACAGGAAAATAGATATTATTGGCTAACATATTTTATATAGTGTTATTAAATATTCTGTAACAAAGAATTTTCCTAAATTGTTGATAGACTTCATCAACTAGATCATTGAGCCGAATCGATGCAACTATAAATTTCATTCCATAATTATATTTATCTTTAATTATATTGCTATTAAAATAAATATGATTGCTTCACGAGATGAAGTCGTTGATTGGCAAATGATTATAAATATAGGAAATTTAATGTTTGTTATAATTTCAAAACTGCTACGTTTAAATCAAGGCTTACCGCACACTAACAACTTTTTAGTTTCGGTGATTAAAATTTATAGTGGCCTGAAAGTTGTCTACTGGCAACTGAATAGTTTGTTCAGAACACCATTTTTAAAATTTATTTCGTTGAGATTGCGTGCATTTATGCTCATGTCTCTAGCAAAATTACGGAAAATACAAAAATATTGCGTCCATCCATTTATCACCGCAAGACTTTTCGATGGACAATTTGCCAAGTCGTTTCAAATGTTTTAATTATTTGAATTAATTTCTTTTTTTGACAAATTGCGTAAATAATTCAAACCACAACTATTTTTTTGGATTTTTATCAGCCTGTTGTTCCACTATTTTATTATAATTCAGTGGGTGTGATTCAATTGCTTCGATAAACAATTTGATATCTAGTGACATAATTCAGGGAGGACGAGACTGCAACTGATGAACTGACCTAGTTTGAATGACCAGTGTGCGCAGACGCGAATGTTCTTTTTTGCAAGCAGTATTGAATTAAAAGAAGAAGAAAAAACTTCAAACGTTTTATTAAAATGGCTACAGGTTTAGATCTCCTAGAAGTTATAAAATCAAGAAAAAGGCACAACTGAGCAAAAGAAATTAACAAAAACAATGCAACGGGGGAGAGAAAAGAGCATATGAACAAGTAGAAAGAAAAAGATGACTTGAACCTATCCTTATCAGAAATAAGAGTTATCTAAATAAAATTGGCGCATTAGAATAACAAAGAGCTGAAAAATATAAGAAAGAAATTCTTCAAAAACAGGGAAGCATTCCTACTAATTGAAAATGAAACAAACAGAGCAATGAATATAAATTGAACTTCAAATGACAAAAAATGGAACAGGAACTGGGGCTCCATTTATGTGGAATTGTGAAAAAGTGAAGGAAACAACAAACGAAATGTATGAAAACACAATAGAAACAAACAGATGAAGTCACTATGGAAAAACAGAACCATGTCGATGGAAATAAGGTGTTAAAACTAAATCCGGAAAGTTATATTGGGAATTCAACAAATCAGAAGAGGTTCTATCTTTTGCTCTAGTGATACAAACTTTTTTTCAAGTATCGCAAATGGCTGTGTTGGAAAGAGGGTAAAGGACTTTAGGAATGCAGGATGGGGAGTGATCAAGGTTTGTCCAGACATGTTCGGCAAAATTGGATTTATTGGGGTTGTTTTTCTGAATAACTCTAAAATGCTCCTGGGCTTCTGAACTTCTTCTAAAAGTTCTTCCGATATAAAAAAAACTCTGCAAGAACAATAAAGTTGGTAAATGCTCAATTTATCAAGCGAATTAACGGAATCTCTACCTTTTGAGAGATGTGATTATAAAGTTTCGTTTATTTTGAAAGATATTCTAACGTTATATTGGCAGAGGCACTTTTGTAGTTCTTCGGAAACAATCAACATTGGACCAGTAGAACTGAAGATATTGAAAAATTTTGAATTTCTTATTCGCGCATGCTCAACGCGCATCCTCAATCTGGAAATGTCGAATTTTGTTGAAACCATTTACAACTCCAAATGAACAGAAGTTGATGTTGTGAATAGCTCTAAAATGCTCCTGGGCTCTAGCTTCTCTACTTCTTCTAAAAGTTCTTCGGATATAAAAAAACTCTGCAAGAACAATCAAGTTGGTAAATGCTCAATTTATCAAGCGAATTAACGGAATCTCTACCTTTTGAGAGATGTGATTATAAAGTTTCGTTTATTTTGAAAGAGATTCTAACGTTATATTGGCAGAGCAACTTTTGTTGTTCTTCGGAAATAATCAACATTGGACCAGTAAAACTGGAAATATGGAAATATTTTGATTTTCACATTTGCGCACGCTCTACGCGAATCCTCTATCTGGAAATGTCAAATTCTGTTGGAACCATTCACAACTCCAAAAGAATAGAACATGAAAGCAGCAACCAACATTTTTATTCATTTCAAAAGTGATCATATTATCATAAATTTATAGTAGAAAATTGGAAGTACTATGACAAGATCTTTCATATTGCGGTGCCATGAGTGTCTCGTAAATGTGTACCAGTATTCAATTCAATTCCTGAAGCTGAAGTTATCTATTCATACAGAAAGCCATCCCATTTAAAGATCCCTACTTTTCGAAATTTATCTATAGGTTTACCCTCCACTTTTGGCCGAATCTCTCAATCCCCCCAAGTATCAACGTAAATACAAAATCATATCGTTATCCTTAGTTCGTAGAATCCAATGAGGTGAGAATAAGGATCATCTGAATGCCAGGGTCGAGCTCATTCAAGAAGTGGTGAGGAATCGATATACGCCAAATCCCCTGTTTATTGATGAATGATGCAGAACCGAGTCGTCGATGTCTATTTCATGGCGTAATGCCTGGAAGAGGCGGCGGTAAAACGGAATTCCCCAATGTCCCATTAATAAATGGCAACAAACTATCCTGTAATCCTGAAATAAAACAGAAGTATCCTGTTTTCATTTAAATAATCAACAAAAATACAAAAAATTGAAAGTAAATTTCAATAATTCCGTCTTGAATCATAATAATGCTCCCAAATATCTTGGAGTTAAACTTGATTCTTCTTTGAATTTCAAGGAAAATTCAAAAAAGTCAAAATCGAGGAATAATATCCTTCAAAAATTAGGAGGATCTTCATGGGGTGCTGATGCCAGCACTTTTCGTACGGCAGCCTTGGGCTTGGTTTTTTCTGCTACTGAATACTGTTGTTCTGTTTGGTTCAATAGTGCTCATGTTTATAAAATTGATGCACAGCTTAACGTTTTTATGAGAATTATTAGTGTTACTGTTAGATTAAAGTCACGCAAACCTTTATGGATTAATACCTTCCTTCAATCTAATGAAAGCGACAAGGAAATTTGCGTTCTGAATGGAGTTCTTGTAATGTCTTCAACAAAAGTTTTATCGTTGATCCTTCAGAAAAATTTCCAGGTTTCAATCTTCCTAGGAAACTTTGCTGTATTTCAAATCTACTTAGGACTGGTCATGGTCGTTGTAATAGTACGCTCCTCAAATGGCATTCTATTGATAGCCCACTATGTGATTGTGGTGTAGAAGAAACCATTGACCACTTGGTGAATAATTGTCCAATTTATAAATTTCATGGTGATTTTCAAGCTATCCATTCAGTTTCAGATTCTTTTTTAGAATGGGTAGATAACTTCAAATCAATATAGTGGAAACTAATATTTAGTACTCCTTTCTGTTTCTTTTCTTTCTTGTTTAGGATTCAATTATAGAGTCGTCAACCATTGGTGAGAGGATGGATAAAATTTTGTTTTGGTTGAAGAGTAAGCCCTTCAATATAAATATGTCAGCTCATTCTGTAAACGTTTACACAAACCAGTCACTACACTGAGAGAAATCCATATTTTGTCTATTAATAAAGAACTTATTTAGAGGTTATTTATTCACAACTATTACAGCAGATTTATGTTTGATATATTCATTAATAGTTGAATTATGCATTTAAAAAAGTTTATTAATGGAGAATAAAATATTTGTGCACAAGGTATTTGATAATATTTAATATATTTTGATGATGAATAATTTATATGAACTTACGTTATCTCCACAAATAACATAAATTGAATGTCAACAAATTTTCAACTGGTAGTTAACGAATATTTGCTATTTTTACAAGAATTCACTAATTAATTCACTCAGAATATAGGATTTATTAATAATTAACAAACTAACATAATTTCAGCTTTCCAATCTGTGGAAAGTTTAAAGACACATCCCTCAAATAGAAGCGCATCTCCTTGAAGGATCTGTCCTTGAACTTTTCCTTTGATTTGAATTTCCTTTTTAAACATAAAATCTGTGTTGATATGGGCTTATTGAACGCCACTTAGCACATCTGTACTGAATTTTGGGTTCAGATCATTTGTACTTGCTTAGTTATTAGTGATGTTGGCAGAACAGTGGTTAAACTGAACAGATCCAATCAAGATGACTAGGGTTCAAACTTGGATCCCCTCAATATGAACTCCAAAAATTACCTAGTTTGGAAAACGGATCTTCTCAGACCCTAACAATCGGATAATAGAAACAACCAAAATAATTATCTAAGAAATACGTTAACCATTATTGAATTGAAATATTATTTTTATTCAGCATGAATACATATAACATATAAATAAGGTTCATTAATATAATAACGTCAACTATATTCATTTCCTTCAAATGCATATTTCTTCAGCATTATTAATAAAAGTTATGCGTAAATGAATGACTGCAATAATAAATTATGATTATTGGTGGAATTTCAAATAAATTATTTATTTCCATGAAACTAATATTTGTTTGTCCATATATCCAATAAATGATATTATTTAAATTATTATATTAATAAACACTTCTCTCAGTGTACACGGATATGGGGAGACAGAGTTTTTGCTGAGGTTTTTATCAGTTCTCTTGTATCATGCTTTTAAATGTATGATGCCCCGTTTACATTTCCTCTGCTAATACTGAAATCACATCTACACATGCATTGCTGTTTGAAGTTGACAATTTTTGTATTGCTCTATCTCAAAATAATATATTTATATAATGAGGTGAGAATAAGGATCATCTGAAGGCCAGGGTCGAGCTCATTCAAGGAATCGATATACGCCAAATCCCCTGTTTATTGATGAATGATGCAGAACCGAGTCGTCGATGTCTATTTCATGGCGTAATGCCTGGAAGAGGCGGCGGTAAAACGGAATTCCCAAATGTCCCATTAATAAATGGCAACAAACTATCCTGTAATCCTGAAATGTTCCAGTAATCGTATAAATAGTTCAAGACGGCGGCGACCACTGGAAAATCACATTTTATTGACAGGACGGAAGCTCCTAAGCCCAAAAACCCGGTCGGGATACTGCCGACAGAATTCGGTCAGTTAGAGGCTTAATTACGTTATGGCCAACTGACCGATGAGCTCAATGTTCCCCTGCCACATTCAAGTCCTCACAATATATCTGTTATTTTCGAAGTCTGCATTCAACCCGTGGCATTCAATTGATAGGGGGTATCTGAAGGGGATTTATCTTCTTTGCGTTGTTAATTTCAAATAGATTAATTGACAGATGGAATTGAATTACCTCAACATCTAAAGGAAGCAGAGCAAATTGATTCAATTGAGACATTGATGTTTCGTGGGAGGGCATGTCATTACCAGATAGATTTGAGGTTTATGTAACGTCATCAAAAACATCGATCCATCTGTTTACGGGAATCATTGAGACGTGGGATGAAAGAGGTGTTCGGGCTCATTGTTAGGACTTAATTCTTCCAATTTTATGAATCAATGGATTATTTCGTATTTTTGGACCTTTCCACTTATGTCTGCTCTTGTGCGTTATTTCTACCCTACTTACTAAATTTGCGTGGTTAATATTATAGTATATTATTCAACGAGCGGTAATGTAGGTCATAACTCACGTAGATGAAGTCTGCAGCACGAGCCGCAGGCGAGTGCTGTAATTCATCAAGTGAGTTATGACCATTACCGCAAGTTGAATACTATACTTTATCTACGACTATATCAATGAATACTAAGAAAAAAATACAGACTTAGAATATAGACAGAAGGAACGGGAAAAAAACATATTTGCTCGACTACAAGAGAGATGGAAACTTAGTGTCACCATTCACAATCGAACTAGCTTCGGCCAGCTCGAATCCAGTACAGAGTACAGACATAGAACTATATTGAAAATCCTTAATAGTTGCCTATAAAAATGCATTAAAATATACCAACAAACATTCCCTGTAAACGACGACTTAATGACCTTACTGCTACAAAATTCTTTATATTTTTTCGGGCAAGTAATTCTGTATGGTAACATCTGCTGTTTATCTTTTGGAAATGTATACCCATATAATATTTCATCTTCACTATCTGAATTAATCGTTTTCAGCAAACATTCACAATAATTAGATATCAACTTAATTTGAAAACGTCAAAAGTGACATTCCCTCGGACATTCCTCCCCTCAATAACAATAATGGAATGTTCCCTTTCGGCCAATCGAATAGAAGCAGAGAAGTATAGAAGCACAGATCCATATTTTCCGATTTATTATAGTGAGTTATAGTAGTGAGTTATTATAACTCACGATGTTTGTTAATAGATACTATTAATTGCTCAAAAGCAGTTGAATAATGAATATCTAATTCAATAGGAGTAGATAAAGGTGATTTAAAGCAATCCTTCTAACGAATGGTGAATTTTGTCTTTCCGTACACAATTTTGTGTTTTTGGGATTATTTCACTCATCTCTGATGAACCAATAGAATCCGTAAATTTCTCATAGATACGTCGTATTGATAAGTGGATATATCTTTGATTAACTGGTGTTTCACCTCCTGCCATATAGGGATCATTTCCATAGTATCATTCATCAACGTTCGCCAAAAAATAAAAGTCGAGCTCAGTGAAATGTCATTGAATTATCATAATGCAGTGCTTTGGTTCTTCTTCTTCTTCAGCCCCTGTCCATCCATTGTCGGATATAGGCCTCTTTCAGGTTTTTCCATGCCACACGATCTGTTGCCAATCTCATCCACTGTCCTCCTGCTACTGTTCTGACGTCATCGATCCATCTCTTTTTAGGTCGGCCCACACTTCTTGTTGTCCCTTTTGGTCTCCATATTATCACCCTCTGGGTCCATCTGTCCGGCTCCTTTCTCGCCACATGGCCGATCCATTGCCATTTTTGGCTTGCTACTCTTTTAATAACATCTGTTACCTTGGTTCTATCACGTATCTGGCTATTTCTAATTCTGTCCCTCAAGGTAACTCCCAACATTATTCTCTCCATGGCTCTTTGTGCAACCCTCAGTTGTTCTGCTGCTTTTTGGGTTATTGCCTTGGTTTCCAAGCCATAAGTAAAAACAGGTAGGATGCAGCTGTCGTAAGCTTTTCTCTTTAGGTTGATGGGTACCTCTTTGTCTTTAAAGATATATCTCATATTTCCGAATGCCACCCATGCCAATTGGATTCTGCGTTTTATTTCCACACTTTGATTTTCTTTGCCTAATTTGATTTTATGACCCAAATATATATAATGATCCACATTTTCTATGGTAACGTTATCGATGGTAATGTTACTTTCATTGTTGCTCATTATCTTGGTCTTATTTAGGTTCATTTTTAGGCCTCTTCGCTTAGATTGTTCGTTGAGCTGATTTCGCATGATGTTCAGTTCTTGAATGTCTGTGCTCAACAAGACTATATCGTCTGCAAATCTCAGATGATTGAGGTAGGCGCCATCGATGTTTATGACCTTTTTTTCCCATTCAAGCTTCTTAAAGACATTTTCCAGTGCTATACAAATCAAACTAGTTCGCGAAACACCTCTCAAGCTGCGCTGTCGTGATGTTTCGCGAACTACGTCTCGTGAATCGGTGTATAATCGAATATTATCTATGCTCTTGTGATATTATAACTGATTATAGCTCTGTTCAGTTTACGAATTTGGTCAATCAAGTTCAATTCATAACCTTATTCTTTACCCAAATGTTCGTAATTCGCAAACTCTAAACAAAGTTCAAATTATATTACAAGACAGAGATATTGTTGAAATAAATTTTTCATTATTAAAATCGGGTAGATAACATCGTGGCATCTATTTTTCAAATATGATTTCGGGCATTGGTCCTATACGAATTACATATTCATTCGATCAGTTGATCAATCTGTCAATGGTGGTTTGAATATTGGCTTCCAAAGCTTCAAAAGTTGCTGGTTTGTCGGCATAAGACTTATCATGGCCCCATAAAAACTAATAAAGAGTTGCACGAACAAGTGTTGCCAGTTATAGGGATCACTTCTGAAAATTAAGTTGTCACTTAATTGATTTTGCAATTGATGGTTAAGCGCTAAAAGGCAAGTTGGTTTTGTTGGAGCCAAATGTCGTCGATGTTTAGATGATTTAGATTTTAGATTTTTGGCAACAAAAAATTAATATGGATCAATAGCGTTCACCATTCACCGTCAACCCAAATAAGGTCTGATGATGCACCATCGTGTAAACCGCAACATATTGTCAATTTTAATGTAAGTTTTAGTTATTCGTTAATTCTCTTCGCTTCATTCAAGGCAATTTCACTCATTGGCGAAGTCAGTCAACCAGAAAGGAGCTTAATCACTACAAAAAATCCTTCGGTAAAAGAATCATAATCATTTAAATTAGCCCTAACAGCAAAAATGTTACGTAAACGATGTTAATTTAGATCCTTACGTATTATTTTCAACGTAATCGAAGGACGAAGGCCAACAAGTTGAGAACGGAGACGTACCGACGTTTCTGCGTCTTCTTCAACACTTCGCGCTACACTGCTACATCAATAATCGGGGATTCGCGGCTTGGCTTGATTTTCAAGCCACTCGGCTTGAACTTGACTTGATTTCAAGTCAAGTAGAGTCGAGTAGTAGTTTTTCTCAAGTCTCAAGTCAAATCAAGTATTTATTTATCAAGTACTTGATTTATATCAAGCTACTTGATTTTTAGTAGTTTCATTGTGTAGTATTACATCAAAAAAGATATGTATGATGAAATGAGAAGGAACCTCGCAAAAAAAACTTTCATTTATTGAACTGATTGTATGAAAGAACCGAAAATATCATTTTTTTTGAAATAGAAAGATAGATTAAATCACTATAAATCATATCAAAGTAAAAAATGATAAAAAAATAAATTTTCTTAATATTGAAAAACCTCCAGGCTTTGTTTGATTTCATAGTTCTCCATCTAGGATCTAAGATAGGCATCTTATAGATTTGTCACCTAACCGATTGCGGGTTTTTGTAACTGCAAGAGCAGCTCTGGAAAATTGTCTTCCAACTGAAGCTGAAGATGCTAGCGTTGATAAAAAATCCTTGGCCATTTTGACCATGTTTGGACAGATATTTCTGAAACTGAAACTACCAAAATCTACCAATAGATTTCACAGAAATGTGAAAAAACTACTAATAAAGTCACACTGGCGAATACATCAATCTCTCGGCGCTCGAGGAATCTCCTTATTTATTTTAGTCTAAGCGCGCACGAGATTGCAGTCGCGTTCATATCAAGCTCAAGTAATATCAAGTAGCTTGATATCGAGTCAAGCAATAAATATCTAAAATCAAGTGAAGTAAAGCTCAAGTAGGTATGTAATTTTTCACTTGCTTGATTTTCAAGTCAAGTCGTTGGTTGAAATTTGAAATATCAAGTTATTTGGCTTGATGAATCCCTATAGCAGCAATATTCTCGTCATTACGTAAATTTCGTTGTCTTGTTGGTGGTTTCGAATTCGAACATTGAAATTAGTGCAAAAACGATCAATCAATAGCACCATGAATTGCTAGCTTATTTGCTAGTGCTCTATGAGCCTCGCTGAAATATTCATTTTTTCAAAGTGAATTTCCACAATTTGAAATCATTGTTCTGGCGTTGAACGATTCTTGGTGAATTTCCAAAGCTTACCGAACAATAATGTCTACACAGTTTTACATACTCAACTGTCAAACCATATAATCAACCATCGAAACTTCTCATGCATCTTAAAAAACACTCGTTACTTATCCGATTGAATCAATCCTTAGTATCTATTCACTTATTTATTCAAAGTTTGTTGCAAAATTTCTCTATAATTTGCATTATAATTGGATTCAGGTCTTCTCTATAGTTGTTTCACAGAAAATTTTATTCATTAATTTGCACACATCATTTCAATAGTAAACTCAATTCTATGGATGCATAACTGAATCATTTCAAATGCACCAAGAAAGCAATAACATCTCTCAAAAAAGTGATGTTACTGCAGAATAGAGATTTTTTTGCTCGAAATCTCGTTCAGACAAAAAGAAATTAAGTTCAGCAGACTGATTGTACTCGACGATATATGGTAGAGAATTATGAACCTGATCTTCTGTCCGGATGACATTGTAAAAGTAATGGGAAAGATGATAAATATAATACCTACGGAGAAATCTAGTTCACCGTGAATTTATCGCTTGTCCACTGATTTCAGCGTCGCGTCAAATAACGCCTTCCAAGAAGAGGAAAAATGCGATAGAATTGGATAAGTTGGGAAGGTAGTGTTTTTTCATTTTGAAGTTCAACTCTGCAAATGAACATCAATCTCCCATTTACACCTGCTTCAAACTTTGAGCCGATAAGCTCATGCGTACTTATACTGCGACGTTTAGCATATCCCTATTATTATTCCTTTCAGTCTTTTCATAACTCTATCAAAGATGCTGAACTGAATTCAGAAGACATCTGTGAAAATCAATATTGGCAATTTTCCCGCATACATAAAAAAGGCGATGAGTGATGAATATTAAAAATTGACTGAATTATTTTTGGAGAACAATTCGCAATTCATGATAAGAATGGTTATATCATTATTTTCATCGCTAAGTGAGCTCGAAAGTTCAATACTATAATGCCGCACCTTCGAATGACTCGTTGATAGAAATCAATTTTGAATATTGATAAAAGTATCGCTATTGCTCAGTATGCCGATAAGAAAAAGCACATAATAAGGGAAGAATGTACATTATGACAATAAAAAAGTTTACATTCAATAAGAAGTTACACAACACAAGCCTTGCTTAGGTGGCTCGTCCAAATATTGAACTTTGTTTGAATATTACTCTCCTGAATAAATTGATTTGATATATTGAGGTAAATAATTTCAAATACCTCGACATGAAGTGATCATTTCAAATTAACATTTACTGATTTTTGAGACATAGAGTGAAACATTTTGCTAGAGTATACCTACTATGAACTGAATATTCATGATCATTTCTTATTACAAAATTCTGTAAAAAACTAATCCCAGTAATCGATATTTTTTTGTTCGTTTATGCAACAACTTGAGAACTGAAAACATAAATAGAGTTGTATAAAGTCTGAAGAAATCTGAAAATTTCGATCATAATCACCATAGAGGAAAAGCTTTCCAGCAACAATCTCATTCATTCAATGCAAAACAGGTAATTCTTCATTAAAATAAAATCAATAGTGAATGGAAACAATTCAACAATTCATGTAAATTTCACAGGACTGACATGATGAAAATATGCATAAAATTGCGGAGTGAAAAAAAGAAAAAGCTAATATTTACATACCCATTGGATCGTCAGAAATTAAATATCACTAATTCACTAATTGAGGATGTCAAAATCATCATCGAAATGTTGGAAGCCAATGAAAATTCCGCACCATGCATAGTGCCAAATCTACAGAAACCTATTTACATGTCATATGGATGCCAAATATTTTATTTGTACAGCAAGTTTTCATTCCTGTCGTTTTAGTTAGTGTCGAAGAACTTCACACTTTACGAACTACTGACAATATTGACATATTTGGTCATGGACCTCTCTTCTTTATTGATCAGAAGCCATTTTACAATTCTGAAGAATTAATCAATTCAAGAATCGAATGATTTGTACTGGCAACTATAATAATGATAAAAATATTTATGTACCGCTTTATTGATTGATCACTAAAATAAAAAAATAGGTACTACGTAACATAAATGAATGTCGCATAATTAACTGACCTGAGCTACGTATAGGATCTCATTGAAGAAAATCATCAATATTCTTGTTGATCTAATGAAAAATCTTCAAAAATCAAAACCAGAATTCTCTAATATTCCAAAAAAAAACATTCTTGTGAACAATTCGTGATATTGTTCCAAAAAAGCAGACCAAATAAATTTTGAGGAACTATGCCCAACTGATATATATCTTAATTGTTTTGTTATTTTTTCATGAACATTTTTTTCAGAAGTCTATATATAGTAAGATTGAATTGATATTATGTATTGCTAGACGGAATTCAAATTTCTGAAACGTTCTTCAGAAACTGGCAGGTGACAAAAGGAGGAAATAATGAATCCATTAAAACTTATTATATTTGAATTTTTTAAGGGCGCTTTGGATCAACTGAAGATATTGGTCGACCCAAATATGGCTTCAGAGCAGTGTAAGACATACTTCAAGGTAGGTTGAATTTAATTGTAGGTGAAATGGCGTTGCTGGGGGATGCATTTCTCATTTTATAATCTAGCTTTCATTCCGGAGCAAAGTTTGAGTATCCCCAAGGCATTATTAGTTTATAAGAGAATAATGTCTTTCCGATACATTGACATGGATAAATTTTCCATGTGATACTTTAATCTTGCATGGTTCATTTACAATGTGCATTTTCCAGAAACTGATAGTGCTATCATATTTCAATTTTTTACACTCAAGTTACTTTAGTTCAAAGCAGTGAAGATGTTTTCAGGAACAGTAACTGATTCAATTGATGAGAATTTAGTGGTTTTTCTCTTTCAATAAGTTATAAATATTTGAATTGTGGGTACATAGTATGCTAAACGAATATTTTTTTACATAATCCCTACATATTCTCTTGCAGTCTTGCATACATCAAATACTACGGCGTCACTTTTTGAAATCATTCAGTTGAATCCACATTCAAGGAAACTCTTCTGAATTTTCAATGTAATACAAAAAGAGGCTGTGTCTATTCGAACATTAATGAAATTAAGAAATACAGGAATCCCCCATGTAATTTGAAACACCAATCAGAGCGAAATACGTAATTTTTAAGTGTATCTAATAGACATCAGTATTTAACCATAGTGATCTGTAGTATTATATTTTATTGATTTTTTTTTGGATTCCTCTCTTAAGGAAGAAATTGGTATCGTCTGGTAGATATGAAATAGAAAAAATTGGGCGCATTCAGCAGAAAGATCGGTAGCGTAAGTAGTAGCTCCGCTACTGATAGTTATCAGTTTGGTAACGTTAGTATTCTCTGCTGGACGGGTGCTCCTTTTCTTGACAGAAATAGGTTCTGTGGGTCCTTAATGAAGGTTACGTTGTGTGTGACGACAATTTCCTGTTATAATATCGATTATATTTCCAAATTTGCTTTCGGTATTGTTAATATTTTCTTCTTCATTATATGGGAAATATATTCAGAGTACCATTTCAGAATGTTAATAAACGTATGTGGGATCCAAATTCCTAACACCTGACTGAATGATACGCTACTGACTTTACGAAACGAGAACTACACGATCGACCCTAAAAGGTTGGACCATGCAGATTTATCGATAGAGGGAGACGTAAGGGGAAGAGGTACTTGAGACTTAAGGACTGAAGTACGATACATACGATCGAGGGTGGAATTCGAGGGGAGAGAATAGACGGACATAGTTAGTATTCCACGTAAGAGATTAGACGGAAAAGGTTGAAGAATTCGACCTGATAGACGCATATGATTCGACGTAAAATATAGTAGACGCAGCGAGTTAAATAATTCGATAATTAGACTATTAACAATTAGACGGAACAAAATAGCTTCGATAGTTCGATAGACGAAAGTTCGGTGGCTGTACATTCAATTGAAGTTGAATTGTACATTGTGTAAATAAACAATAGTTAAGTTCCGGCGGCCTTTTTATATAAACCCCTAGACAACGATATAAAAACCCTACACGTATATGTTTCAGATTCTATTATTGCTATACTTGAAATTCAAATTTCGTCCCAAAATCATTGTCACTAGTGTCAATTACTCAACATGTTTCCAAAACGTACCATAAAATAAATTCGCTACCAAAGATGGCGACCACTCCGTAGCATACGCTCCGTAGCAGAAACTGATAGGATGCATTCAGCAGAAAATTCATAGAATATTGACAACTGTTCCACAACTGTTGAGTCTGCTGAAGGCGCCCAATGTCTCTCATCAAAACATAACTTTCAGAAGGACCCACAAAACATCTTGTTTCTTTCAAACACCAGGACACTGTCAAAAAAAAGGGCAACGCGTCAAGCAGATAATGATCACGTTACCAAACTGATACCTATCAATAGCGAAGCTACTTACGTTACCGATATTTCTGCTGGAAGCGCCCTTTTATAAATCCTAAGCAAATGCTGAAAGAAGTTTTATTCAAAAAATTATAGAACATAAGAATCATTCAACAAAAAGTGTTTGTTTCGTGGAAGGAATAATTGAGAGTATCGCTTCGCAGATTTAATATTCTTTTCCATCGAACAAGTATTCAATTATCAGAGAAAATATTTCTCCGATATATGTTTCCTTGTACCCTTATTTCTGGATACAACCAGAATCTTCCATTCTTCGAAAAGAGGAATCCGGATCATTTTGAGATTCCATTGGAAATAAATCAATTTTTGTTCTCATTATGTAGAACATCGAAGGAGTCGGGAGAAAAATGAGAATCTCAAATAAACCTAATGAACATGAAATTCAATTTTGCATTCTCCGCCAGAAAATTCACAGATCGAGCCAATTGTTTGCATTCGTCGAATCAAAATTGTACGCGGCTTTTTATCCTGAACAACAGACTGGAACAATAATGCAATAGCTGGATTGACAATAGCGAAAGGATCATCAATGAAAAACACAAAAAAAATATTAAAAATTCATAATATATTTTTGCGAGTAGGTAGTCAGTTCAAGATACTAATTAAATTTCATCAGAATGAAAGAAAATGAATTCCAATAGTAGTGTTTCCATGGGAGAAAGGTGAAGTTCATATTTATAGAAATGCGTCCTTTATTTAACCTTTGATCGGCTTTGGGCCATGAAGATTATTGAGCTTTACGGATTCTTATTGAATACTGGAAAATAATTGCATGATAGGGGGATACAACTCCCCTTTTTTCCATAAATAGAACAGCAATGAACAGAATCAACATTTTTCAGATAAAGTAATTATTTTTTTAAATACACCTGAACCTGCGTAAGACCTCTCAGAATCTTAGTTTTCACGAGTTAGATAATACTCTCTAATGTAGGGCTGTATCCCCTCTCACTGTTGATTATTCATCTCAAAATGACGAAAACGCAAATCATTTTCTCCTTTGCTCATTAAAAATATAATTTGAAAAGAGAATGTTTTCTCGACTAAAATAAATTCCACAAATGTTGAAATATCTGTTAATTTTTCATCACCTCTCTGACTTATTATGATTGGATGTAAATTCATTCATACAGGGTCTTTATAAATGTTGGTTACATCGTAGTGGTTCATGAAATATTTTAAATTCACTTATTATTTCTCAACAGAGAGCCCACAAAATTTATATAAGAATTAGCAATACACAATTTATGATTGTTTATTTCGAAATGTTGTCGTTTGATATAGCAGCCACTAAGATTGAAAGGCAGTAAATTACATTTCAGGAGCCACTACGATGTGACAATATATACGCTACAATATACACCCAATTGCAGGAACGTTCATTGAAATTCAATGCCGCATTAAAATGCAATGCCGCATTTTAATCATCCATTAAACGGCGCAGGTAGCCAATAGGCTCCTCTTACTCGAGGATTGCAATTTTAATGATTGCATAAATTTTAATGGACGTTCTGCAACTGGGTGATAATCAAATATATCAATAACTCAAATATTCATATACAGGGTGAGTCTTTGACTTGTACATATATTTTAACCGAAGGTTCCTGAGGTCAAAAGAAATACTTTTTTCATTTACCATTTTTTCCGATTCGGCCCTGTTAAGAAGATATAGCCATTTTAAATTTTCAAAATGAGCTAATTCACCCCTGAAAACCGGAACACTGAAGTTTTCTCAAGCATAAGATATACCTTTTGAACCTTGGAAATAAGCTACTAAATTAGAAAAACCATCATAAACTCACGTTTAACATTCCATTTGTTGAACAAAGTAGTGTTTATAATAAAATAAATGAGTTATTCCAAATTCGTTGACGCTAAAGATTAAATATTCTTCTCTTGATTTCTATTTCATTTTCGATAATTATAACGAAGCTCGCTACCACCCATATTAGCTCTGATACTCATAATTCATATCCATTCATTCATTATATTTCATTTATATGATATCGTTTTGTTTACAAGAATTGCCATTTAACCTTAAAATCTCAAATAAATAATATTGATCTGTGAAAGTTCTAACACAGACTATAGTAACCTGTGGTTTTAAGTTTGACTTTCAAATTTCGAGTGATGCCAAATATAAACACAGCAGTTCGGTTCGAATAATCTATGTTCTAACCTAAAATTTTCATTTACAGTTTACACTGTTATTGTTATAAGATATTTGTTATGAAATGAAGCATTTGATTTGTTCCAACTATCTCATAAAAATATTGAAATGCATCAATATTTTTGAAGCCATCAGTATGAAAATATGGAAATATGTAAAATATTCTGGCTCTGTAATCAATGGAAAATGTTAGACTCCACTTGTAATCAAATTTGTTCTTAATGTGTACCTACATTATAGCCAACTTTACTACTTAATTCATCTTGATTTTGGCATTGAAAATAAATGAGAAGTATTCAATTTAAATATCCACAATAGAATATCCAGTTTCTTTCAACTCACCTAATTTGTTTTCACATTAAAACAATTATGGCCCTTTTGGAAGTATGTCAATCATATGCTCTTAGGATGAATTTATGGAATAGCAAAAGATTAAAAGTATTCAATCTCAATCACATGAAAATTTGTCTAGTATGTACCTAGTCCTAGTGGTATGTTTCGATGTGAGTTTGAATGAGCCGAAGAAGAATACAGTATTGTTCGATAGCAGCAGTCTTTAGTGGGATATTGATTGTTGTCATTATAATGGGACTATTTTGTGAAAACTTTTTTAAACATGGGCTTTATGAATAATCTGGACTTTTCAAAAAGAATGTTGATTTTAGTGAAGTATCTTCTTATTATCAGAGCTGTGCCAAAGCTCAGTAATTTGTTATCAAATCGAGGAGTTGAGGTGAGCTTATTCAAATAACTTCATTTTCAAACTAAGTTGGCTAGTACTTCAATTCTAAAATCTGAGACATGACATCATAGTAAATATTCATTTCTGTGGTTTTTTTTTCCACAACAGAACAGAGTTGCATTCAGCCAAAGTACCCAATTTTTTGAATTTCACAGATAATTTTTTTTTTTAAGATCAAGTTATTCGAAAACGGCGCTTTGTACGAGAAAACATGAAGAATACTTTTAATCTTCAAATTAGCCAAATATTCTTCAATGAACGTTCAAATTACTCTTAAGAGTTGGTTTCTTCGAATTTCTGGTATTTTTATGGGAATGTTCATAATAAAGAAACAGAAGAATGTGTATGGAATCTTGTGTTCGGATAAGATGTATCACATAAAAAAAGCTATATTTCAAAAATCATTTCCTTCGATAGAACCATTTACGAGATATAGCTGAAAATCACATTTTTTTATCGATTTTCAACAGCCTGTATCTTTTTAACCGGGCCGAATCAGAAAAAATGGTAAAGGAAAAAAGTGTTTCTTTTGACCTCAGGAATCTTGGGTTAAAATATATGTATAAGTCAAAGACTCACCCTGTATAACAATAAGTTGAATACAAATAATTCTCTTTTTTTTGTTTGCTCTACTAAATAATTTTACTGAATGAATATTTTGTATTTTCTTCTCATCAGGGTTTTCAGTCAGAAGAAGAGTCGAATGATGACAATGAAATTCCAGTTGTAAGTTATCCTTCGAAAACGCAAATAATAAATAACGCTTTTAACACAAGGAGATGAACTGCATGTTATTAATAAAAATTGAATTTTAACATAAAACTAACACAAATATTTTCTCACTTTGGCACAAGAATTCAAACGTAGTTTTTCTATCAATGAAGTCATAATTAGCTCCGATAAATGAAACGAATAGTCTCTTTCAAAATCAATATCATCGATAATAATAGTATGTTCCATTAGTTGTCATCGTTGTTGAGTCATGCGATCATGTCACTTTATTATTGAAGTGTAATCCTTTATCATTCAATATTTAAGTTCAATCCGCAGTAATTTCCATATCGAATGAAATAAACGGTGAATGGGTAATTACTCTTTGTTTTTTGATTCTATATGGATCAAAACGCTTAGAATAGTAAATCAGCCGAATTATTATCATGAACAACAGCCTTAAATGGTGATCAGTATTTTCACGAATTCATCAGAAACATGAATATTCAAATCAAGATTTTCATATCTATGGTATCAAGTTTGGATATATTTAGTATACCTATTCGACTAAAGCAAATCTGACAACATCCCGGTTTGTGGTTTAGAAATACAAGGGTGTATCTACACGGGATATATTATATATCATGAATATTTGCAATAACCGCACTAATTGTTATTCGGAATCAAATTTCCCATCATTTGTGAGATAAGTACGTTGTTCAACACAACATAATGGCGTTGTCTTTGCATTCAGCATGAAATTCTAGCCCAGATAACATTCTATATTGTGGTCCGATAAATGTATATCATCGGTAAACCTGTTATCCTTACTTTTGTGTCTGTTGTCTGAAGCGACAAAATTAATGCACGCTTACGGTTGGGGATTATGAACTCTTCTTCAGTTATATACAGGGTGTTTTAGAAGTTAATATTTTTATTTCACATTTATTGGGCATGAAATGAAAAAAAGTTTTTCAAAACGATGGACAATAAAATATGAAGGGGAAATGTGGGATAGTTGTACACGTTTTTAAAATGGACGATTGTTAAGGAGTATATGGAGATTAGATGATTTTATTGATAGTTTATTGATAGCTTAATTCGTTCAGTTATTCCAGTTATTCGTTCAATTTTTTTGAGTGACAAAGAATCTAAACAGGACATATAAATAATGATAGATGTCTAAGCTGTGTTTAAGACGCCGCCAGTTGTAGAATAGTTCCACATATAAATAAATTCGAAAATATTTGGATTTAATCAACACTCTTCGGGATTAACTAATTGGTATAGAAAAAAAAATTAAAAAATATTCTGCGAAAAAAAATTTGATTTCCTCTAGGGAAAATAATTTTTGTAATGAACTCAAACAGCTACATTACTTCTTCGAATTTTTCCTTTTTTTCCATCATTCTCAACTGTTACACATTTACTGTTTTTTTCTTCTCATGCCTTAAGCTACGGTTTCTTCGGTCAGTCTCCGTCAACCGCCGCGTTTCGATGACTTTATCTAACCAATAGCAACCCGTAGCTGGATGGAGCTATGAGATTGATAGAATTACGCGACGTTCGACGGAGACTGTCCGAAGAAAGCGTACCTTAGTTTAAAACGTTGACATTGATTGCAATAATCCCCGTACAGTGCATCCCATTTTGGGTGAGACTGCCAGGTTTCTCGCTTGTTATTTAAGATAGAGCCTTGCGGTTTTCACGTTCCTGTCCTACTTTTTCGTGAAACTCAAGTTGGTCTTATCAGATTTTGCATAACTGTTTCCGTTCAAGAGATACAGGGTGATTTTGGAAATTGATACTTTTCGGACCCCTCCTTTATCTCCGAAGTTATTAGAAATAATGCTGAGGTAAAAACTACGTCTGAATCAGAATTTTGCGTAGAATCCAGTGGCGTACTCAATTTTTTTTTTCGGGGTATGGTTTTGAAGATTCAACACAAACCTATATTTTTTTCAATGGAACACCCTATATATCATTACCTTGTTGAATTCGTTATTTTTTTCCCTTCAAAATGATATATGATACTATATAGGTAGGATGGTCAGAAATGTTAAAAAAACACTAAAACATCAAATAATGATGATTTTTTGTTAATGAGCAATGGATTTTCCATATGAAAAAAAAGGATTAATTGGATAATTTTCATTTGTGATTTTTATTTATAGTAGAGTAAGCAAACAAATATAATACAGTCATCACTAATATGAAAAACAAAACGTAGGTACCTACCTAATAGCAACAAATAAATAATAAAAAAATTCATAAATATTGCATGATATCTTACAGATTGAACTGTTCAAATTACTGTCCATTTTCCCTAATACATATAATATATTACAGTAAAAGACATAACAGTCTCGAAGAACTTCGTGTATCAACAGAGGCAGTTTTCCAGGATTTACAAAACCGCCCTTTTATAATATTAAATGCACTCAGGCGTATTGAAAAGTTTTGTCAATTATGTATTAGAGGAAAATGGACAGTAATTTGAACAGTTCAAGCTGTAAGATATTATGCAATATTTATGAATTTTTGTATTATTTATTTGTTCTTATTAGGTAGGTACCTACGTTTTGTTTTTCATGTTAGTGATGAGTGTATTATCTTTGTGAGCTTACTCTACTATTTATAAAAATCACAAATTAAAATTATCCAATTGAACCGTTTTTCATATGGGAAATCCATTGCTCATTAACAAAAAATCATCATTATTTGATGTTTTAGTGTTTTTTTAACCTTTCTGACCATCCTACCTATATAGTATCATATATCATTTTGAAGGGAAAAAAATAACGAATTCAACGAGGTAATGATATATAGGGTGTTCCATTGAAAAAAATATAGGTTTGTGTTGAATCTTCAAAACCATACCCCGAAAAAAAAAATTGAGTACGCCACTGGATTCAACGCAAAATTCTGATTCAGATGTAGTTTTTACCTCAGCATTATTTCTAATAACTTCGGAGATAAAGGAGGGGTCCGAAAAGTATCAATTTCCAAAATCACCCTGTATCTCTTGAACGGAAACAGTTATGCAAAATCTGATAAGACCAACTTGAGTTTCACGAAAAAGTAGGACAGGAACGTGAAAACCGCAAGGCTCTATCTCAAATAACAAGCGAGAAACCTGGCAGTCTCACCCAAAATGGGATGCACTGTACATTCTGCAGGTTTCATGCAACTATTTCTTACACATAGGGCATTGAATTCAATCTACCTCTGAAGTTATCTTCTTAAAATCCTAGAAACATTTCACATTCATATGTACCTTGATCAGAAGAATCTGACTAATAAAAAAGAGATTCATCTGTAGTTTGAATTTAGGAATCGATAGTTTCTTTTAGTCTCAATTTCTTTGCTCTAGTTTTGTGGCTTTCCTCTAAAGAATCATCAGAAGCACAAGTCAAACTTCCATTTTTCTCTCAGAAGATTCTCTAATCCTCTTCTTCGCCAATGTTGTGAGTTATTTGCTACTTTTGTCAGGAGAAACTTCACCTTTATTTTTTGTATTATATATCGTCGGCTAAAAGTGTAAATCTGCTATGTCCATAATGAACAATTTCACTGGAGACCAACAAAACCGTACAGTACAGTGTTATAATAATAATAATAAGAGAGTTTATTCATGAAAATACATTCAATGGAGTTTATTCGTTTATTGAATGTATTTTCATGAATAAACTCTCTTATTATTATTATTATAACACTACTGTACGGTTTTGTTGGTCTCCTGTAAAATTGTTCATTATGGACATAGCAGATTTACACTCTTAGCCGACGATATGTCTTATGGAAATCTTTTCTCACAAAATCTGAGGCATATATCCTTCATTATAGGGATAAAACTGAACGCTTGAAAAGATAATCAATCTGATGTACACTGCGTCCGTAAAGTATGGAACAAATTCATTTTTAGCTAAACAGACCTTATAAAGAAATAATCCTGAAACACGTCGATTTTTTATTTCAATTCACCGTATTTTGAAATAATAATCTGATATACTTCCGACTAATGACGTCACCGTCATTTTTTTTTTAGAAATCCCCATTTTGTCTCAATTTTCCGATTACTCTAGCTGAGCTGATTCCAAAAATGTATCACATGTTGATTCCAATTGGTACAGGGTGGACAAAAATACAATAGTTTCGTGTGTGCTCATAAAGTAACGCGTAACATTCTTTATTTAATTAACAATATTATCAAAAATATTTATTGTCCAGCGGCAATTCGTTTGAATGTGACATCCTGTAGTTTATTACATTTTTAGACTAATAAAAATTACTTGTTGCCAAACATGTTTGGTACTATTACGATATTCCAGCGGGCCTCTGATAGACTGGCGGATTGACTTTATAATTTTCTTTCGGTGGATGCCAGGAATTCGGTTTCTGCGCCGATATTCAAGAAAAGAGTGAAGCTCTTTCTGATGGACCAACCTGTGCACAGAATATCTGACCTTTTCAAATTCGGTTAACTCTCTGTTAATACATCTTCGTTTGTCTTGTTAGAACTTGCCTTTACAATACGCTTGAAAAAATGGTAAAAAAGGGAAAAAAATATATATTTTTTTTTGTTCAGTTGTGTGTCGCATATTTTGGCTTTGTTATTTTGCACTGTTCATTAATATTGAGAAAAAAATCTAATTTGGTTGTTCACCCCACGGACAGGCTTAGCCTTTGTGGAAATTTTGTTTGTTTGTAGATTGTATAATTTTTCTGCAAATAAATTTATTATTATTATTAATGTGGTCTAGCAGACAGAATATGAAAGAAATTATTTCTCATCAATAAAAAAAAACATAGTCGACTGGTTTTTTGTGAAATGTCATTATTATTATTTTAAAATACGGTAAATTGAAATAAAAATCGACGTGTTCCAGGATTATTTCTTAAAATGGGTTGTTGAGCTAAAAATGAATTTGTTCCATACTTTACGGACACAGTGTATAGTCTAAGAATGCAAGTCGTTGAATGGTTATAGAAAATAAGTCAGATAATAATAGACACTGCAAGTATCGAAGTCCGTCTCATAAGGCATCTATCCTCATACAGCATCATCACACATTTTGCCAAATCGTATAATGTCCAGTACCCATTCTGTGTAACTCTATGAATTACTAAGTTCTTTCATATCTTCCGATTCCGATTTTTGGCCTCACCATTTGGCTGATCTAGGTGATGTAGGTATAGAAACCCACACGTTTATTATTATGAGTACCTAGTGGTATATGTGCATTCGGATATTAAATAATGCCAACGGTGCAATTCTCTCTATGCACTGTTTGTTTTGCGCTATATTTTTGTTTCATAACTAGAATATCCACTGCATTTAGCATCAGTATTGTGATCAGAATGGAACGTTTGTTCAAATAATAATTAACTCTAGATAAATCGGAATGATATTCAAAATTATTAACAGTTCCAAGCAATAATTAATATTGTATAGAGGATCATAATGTCATATAATACAAATGAAATAAATTTCGTGTTCCATAAGGGAACCAGGGTCGAGACCACGGTTGAACTTTCGATTTCTAACGGAGGTAAGTACTAACTTTTTGATAATCATTGAACACTCTACTGGGTAATCAAAATGGAACGATTCATTGATAAATTATTCAAACGTTAATAACGGGCTTATTCCAGAAAGTTTCAAGCGAATGGAAAAAAACGTCGATTCATTTATTCCACGTTACCTAAAAATTCTGGAAATAATATGTTCCACAAGAAAAAAACATATGTTAGTACATATATACACTTTTTTGATATACCTTATGTATTTTCAAACAATTTGAGAATGTATTTCTAATCGAGCTTTATGATATTGTATCTAAAGAAAACTCAAAAATTCCAGCGTTCAATCGTAATTTACAGCGTCGCGTAAATGGTGGAACAACCTGTAAACCGTTAAAAATCAGAATAATCCACTACAACAATAATAACATAATAATGTATACCTACCAAAATGTAATATTATTTAGATATTATATACTAACAAGTAACTTAATCTAACAACTAACTTGGTGATGATAATCAGTGGATAGCTCAGAATAAATAATAACATAACTGAGATGTTCCGAAGTACTATTGTGGCTTCTATATCCTAAAAAAATCCAAATCTGACTGACGATTTTTGTAGTGACCAGCATTTTTGGGTTGAAAATTATTTGGTGAAAGTTAAGTGGATTTTTTAATGGTGGTTTGAATGAAATTTCACGATCCTCTCAATGGCGATATGGCAATTGATACATACAGGGTGTCCCGTCAACCGAAGTCAACCCGTGCTGATAGTTTTGGTCATGCCCGACCAGAATAACCAAATTTTATTTTCATGAAAGTGTCTTAGTTTTCGAGATATCGACAGTTTCTTTACACCTACAAGTCATTGTGCCACATCTACAAATGTTGGTGTTTTGTGTTTCTCCTTCCGATCAAAAATTAAAGATCGATCAGCCTACCCAACATGGACCAAATATTTTCCCAGAATAACTATGGTATACTCAAAAAATGGAATGGTTCCCACTTTTTTATTTTTTCAAATTTCGTCATCCAACTTTGATCGTTTCTGTTATAAAATAATTATATCAGAATAGCTCTGCATCTTATGCCAAAAGTTAGCCTTTTAAGTAAAATTTTCGATTAAATATCATTTTCAACTTGACACAATAAGAAAAAAATATATTATCCTTTTAATGAAAAGGAGCTCATTCTTGGATTATCATCTTCAGACTTTTATTCGAAGAATTTATTTTCAATGTGTTAATATTGTTGAATTAAATATGAAAATAATTGCTTTCCACTAGCTTGAATGAAAGCACGACATATTTTCAAAAATGATCACTTCATTACTTTTGCGCATCCGGTGACATTCAGTTTTTCAGCAGCACCTTCAATTATTTCTGTGAGTTCCATTTGAGTATTAATTGTTTTGTTATACACCTCCTCCTTTAGGCAACCCCAGAAGAAAAAATCTGATTGATTCAAATCTGGCGATCTAGGAGACTACGACATGAGTCCAAGGCGCCCAATCCATCTTTGTGGTTTATATTCGTCTAAATAACTTCTAACGGTGACACTTATCTGGATTTTTTTTAGAAAGCCAACTACCTTATCTTCTAGAAGAAATACCTTTAGCTAGACGTGGATTAATGTGGCAGTAAAATACTGACTGTCCGTACACTAAGCATGCCAATAAAGAAATTATTTGGACGAACATTATCCACAATGATGGATTGGACACGTTGGTCCCATTGTGTGGCTTCCTAGGTCGCCAGATTTGAATCCATTAGATTTTTTCTTCTGTGGTTGAATAAAGGAGAAGGCATATTTCAAACCGATTGATATTGAAATGGAACTCTGAAAAAGAATTAATGCTCTATTTGTAGATCTGAATGCGAATAATGAAACGATCATTTTTGAAAAGATGATATGGTTGCATCCAAGCCAGTGGCAAGCAATTCTAACATCGAATTCAACAATATTAACATTTTGACGGTGAATTCTCCGAATAATATTCTAGAAATGATCATCCCAGAATGTGCTCCCTTTTCATTATTATGTTAATATCTTTTTTCCTCATTTTATATATTCTATCGCTAATTTTACTTGAAAGGCTAACTTGGCATAACATACCGAGTGAGTCTGCTATAATTTTTTCATAGCAGAAACAATCAGAGTTGGAAGACAAAATTTTAAAAAATTTAAAAATGAGAACCATTCATTTTTTCTGAATTCCATACGCATCTTGAAAAAATCTATGGTCATGTTGGGTAGGCTAATCCGCCTACAATTTTTGATTAAAAAGAGAATAACAAAATACCAACATTTGTGGCCCTCAGAACAATGACTAAGATGCAGATTTTACGATTTTCCTAAAACTGTCGATATCTAGAAAACTAAGACACTTTTAACTAAAATCAAATTTGGATATTCTGTTCGGTCATGACCTGAGCTATAAACATACGCCGGGCTGACGTCGTTTTACGGGACAGCCTGTATTATTATTCAGTAAGATTAGATCAGTAAGAGCTGAGGCTTTGCCTTTGTAGCTCAATAGTATATTCTAAAACAAGTTTCAGAATCGGCTCTTATTCCAACACGAATGCGAAATTCGAAAAAGAGCGACGAAGGAGCGAGTTTTCGAACGTAAGAGTGTTGGAATTGCCTTCTGCAACGAGTATTAGACGATATTTACTCTATTTCAGTCTAGTTTTGTGAAATATTTTCGAATTTCTATGAAATATTCAGATCATACATCCTAGTGATATTTCTATTGTATATTGGCAGTTGGTGTGACTGTTACGAAAATTGACAGATTACGGAATTTCAATTTGAATCGTACATGTTGAATTTTAAAATAATTTATAATTACGCATTAAATTCGTGAATTATGTCTGACGAAATTGATTTAACACCAACAGAATTAAAAGAAATTGCGAATAATGTCGCAAATCATTTCACTGAATCCAAATTATATTATATTGACAATAGGTATATGACGTGTATTTGATTTTGATAGGATTGGAAGTCTGAAGTCTGTGTAGACACCACAAAATGAAAAATACAACTGAAAACAATGCGGTAATGAGTTCATTACGATCATCTCAGTACGATACTGAAATAGAGAAAATACAATATAGTATAGTATAGTGCCAATCACTGGAAAAAAAGGTCAGGTATCCCATATCGAATTCGCTTCGTCTGAAATATCATTTACCAAATTATTGGCTGCACGAGGATATGCAGACATCTAAGATGAATCTTAAACTTGTTCAAAATGAAGTGGCCACCCAGTACTTCAAGATATCTCAACCATAACCTACTAATCTCGCCCCCAAGTTCCTTTCACTTATCACCGATCTCATATTCTCGTTTCTTTTTCCAGGTCGAAAGTACCGAATTCGGTTTGCCCTCGGGAAGCGGCGTTTATCCCGAAGGCAGCGGTTACGAAGAATTCCCACCACCACCTCCTCCGCCACCAGATGGTAAGAATTGTAATTATGGCTGTGAGAATTGTTGCAATGAAATTTTGTCTTCCTACAATGCAGCCGGATTAGGATATCGAGGAGAGAAAGGCGACAGGGGCCCAAGGGTAAGTAATGTTTAATTGCTTCACGCAACTCGTCCCTCTTTCACTTCGATTCTCCCCAAAGAACAATGGAGGTCGTTAAAACGCAGTAAAAACTTTCGGTTGGTCTTCTCCAACGTCAATCCGGCCACAGATTAGCGTGATCTTAGTTGAATTGATGACGTATACATGGTGCGCCACATTCATTTCTTATTCCTAAAAAGCGAGAAGATTTTTCATTAATGATTAGTTAATAGTTATAAAGGGTGTCCCGTAAAGACCACGTCAAACCGAGGGAGAATGTAGACCAAAAGATAACCCACCTGCTATGACAAAATTCCCATTATAAAAGTCTTACCTTTCTCGAGATATATTTTTTTTTTTTGAAAATAATGAATTTTTGCCCCTTTCAATAGTTTTGTCCTTACGGTGGGTACAATTTTACATCTTTTTGGTTGATTTTTTCAGTAAAATATTGCTGAAGAATGATTTCAACGTTCACGTTAAAAACATCCTCCGAACATTTTAAAGGGGGGCTATGAGAAATATTTTTATTGGAAATTTTGGTAATGGATTATTTTGTTCATGAAGTTTAGCCCATCGTAGTGGGAAAAAAATGTACCGAGCTACTGCTGCACATTACACCAATAAATTGTCTATTTTATAGTGATTTCAAAGAGGTATCACACAAGTCATTTGTTATTAAAAAAAAAAAGATATGGCTGTTTTTATCCAAATGGTTACGTTTCTTACAAATTCAAGTTTGTCAATTCTGTTAAGAAATCTTCGATGTTGCATTACTTAGTGAACAATGGCAATTGTTTACGTGCGGAAATATTACTCGCATAATCATTCACCTCAACGAAATACAATTTCGCCGACAAATTCTGCGAAAACATCATGCAGATCCAGATTTTTTTAATAAGATCATTTGGAGCGAAGAGTCTCCCTGTACCAAGGATGGGTACATGAAGACCTAAATCCTATGGACTTTTATTATTGGGGCTGCCTCAAAGACAAAGTATACGCAACACCCATACGCGATGAAGCCGAATTGCGGATGCGTTCTCCCAAAAAATCTGGATCTGCATGATGTTTTCGCAAAATTTGCCGGCAAAATTGTATTTCGTTGAGGTGAATGATTTTGCGAGTAATATTTCCGCACGTAAACAATTGCCATTGTTCACTAAGTAATGCAATATCGAAGATTTCTTAACAGAATTGACAAACTTGATTTTGTCAGAAACGTACCCATTTGGATAAAAACAGCCATATCTTTTTTCTTTGAATAACAAATGACTTGTGTGATACCTCTTCGAAATCACTATAAAATAGACAATTTATTGGTGTAATGTGCAGCAGTAGCTCGGTACATTTTTTTCCACTACGATGGGCTAAACTTCATGAACAAAATAATCCACTACCAAAATTTCCAATAGAAATATTTCTCATAGCCCCCCTTTAAAATGTTCGCAGGATGTTTTTAATGTAAACGTTAAAATCATTCTTCAGCAATATTTTACTGAAAAAATTAACCAAAAAGATGTAAAATTGTACCAACCGTAAGGATAAAACTATTGAAAGGGGCAAAAATTCATTATTTTCAAAAAAAATATATATATATTTCGAAAACGGTAAGACTTTTATGATGGGAATTTTGTGATAGCAGGTGGGTTGTCCTTTGATCTACATTCTCCCTCGGTTTGACGTGGTCTTTACGGGACACCCTGTATAACTTTGGATACAGCATTACGTCAAAAATTAGGAAAGTATTAAATTGAATCTGGCTCTTGAAGACCAAGATGTACCTATTTGCTATCAGGAGATCTCCAAGAGTGCAAATGTCCATGCCTTCAAATTTTTTTGGGGATTTTTATTTTCTTCAAATATCTTTAGTCAAATATCGTATTACATACATATAAGAGAAATAATAAAATTGTACACCAATATAAAAACAAATGAGAAAAGCACCAGTGAATTGTTAGTGATATGGATATAATTTTTTCAAGAAGTATTGTTAGAACTTTCGAATAATCATCTCACAACCTACTAGTAGATTTTTCCTTGATCGTGTTTACGTTTGATGTTTACTTCCATAAGAGATTTAAAATAGTGTCTTAATACTAATTGAAAGTCTGAAATTCCTGTTATATTCATTTTCAAATCTGTGGCCCTGAAATTCATTTGTTATAAAATATAATTATTCATATAAACTGCAAGCTTTTTGAAAAGTTCAGAAATAACTTAGGTAATTTTGTAATATTTCTCCTTTCTTCCTAATGGGCACTGGTTCGTTAAGAGACAGTTGGATAACCAACCGTTTTTATCACTGAAAATGTCAAGGGTAATAACGTTTAATGAACGTTACTAAATTTATTGAAGGTATTATCGGCGTTCGAAAAAAAAAAGAGAGTTCTCAGTCTAGGAAGAAAATGTCGTTTTATTGGATTTGTGCCCTCACATTCTATAAGATCCGATTCAAACAATTCTTTTACTTCATATATTTTTTCACTAATAAAACTGCATTTTAACTCTTAGACGATTACACTGGGTAACCGCGCAGTTTCAAACTAATTTCAAGGACATCTTCACACTCTCGGAAGATGAACTAGAAATAATTTCGAAACTGCGCGGTTAGTGTTGTTAGTGAAGTCCCTGTTCTGTAACCTCATATGGACTTAATTTCTGATGGTGTTCATGCTCACATCGAGTACAAGTTACTACTTTTTCTTCGGGTTAGTTGAAAACTTCAAATAGCCTCTGTCGATAGCCTTTTTCAACCTATTCTATTCTTGAAGACCTGCTTGTTAATTCTGGTTTAGGATCGTAGAAATTCGTGTAATTGTTCTCCTAGAAAGTTTAATTTTTGTGTGATAGCATTTTGTTCGACATACGTCTGTTGCTTTATTATACGTTGCCGCTAACGTCTCGCATGCTGTCATATCCACCGTCGACTGTAGATACGCCCTGACGAACCTCATGTTGGGATTCTATATTTCTATTTCTCAAATTTTCCGTTATTCATGGGTTCTTCCCTATCGTGAAGTAGGCAGCATCTGATCGCTTTTTACGATCGACAGAGCAACAGGTTTCAGCTGTAAAGATGGGGGGAGAAGTTATTGCATGGATAATATTCTAACGAGAAGAAGGATATAATTTCAACATGCCAGCATAGAACTATGGAATCGCATCATGTAAAATGTATGCAGAAACGAAAGGCTTCCTCCTAGTCATCCAAGATCAAATGATCACAACGAGAAACTACTTCAAAGATATCATAAAGGATGGAACTATCACCGACTATCAATGCCGAAGTGACAGTATACTTTCCTACGGTGTTAGACTGAAGTATAATTCTTTTTTTTTATTTGAGAACATTTGCAAATTAACTCAATAATTTCTTTCTCTGATATGAGCTTGAAAGAAGATACATACAGATTTGGGAATTATGTTTGGAAAAATAGGATATTCAACGTTATTTCAGAGAACACTGCAACGATCAAAACATCTGCATGATACGATATCTAATAGACTAGTGTTCTCTTTTTATGGCGAAGTGGGGATGCGCTGCGGCTGCGATCTTGATAGTCGAAATACTGAATTAGTCACTCTACAATCGTATGATCCGTTATCAGACCATATCGGTTGAGACCAGAGTAAATTCTCCCTGAATAGAAATGTTTTAATTTTGCGAGCATGCAGTAATTGCGAAATTGATAAACCACCAAAATTGTTCAATAAAAACCCCCTGAAAAAGAAATAAATATGTGTGATGCTGCTGAAATCAGTGCACCTTGTCCGAGTAAACAATTTGCTGAACAAATCGATAGAAGCGATAGTTCTGTTCTGAATATTTTGAAAATGAATGATTGCCGATGATATGAGGTAGGAACAAAACACGAAATTTTTAATGAGGACATAATAAAACGTATGGAAACTATGGAAGAAGGAGAATGAAAAAAATTGATTTCTAATTACATTTTATCAATTATAAGTAATCTTTTCACTGAGGATTAATCGTTTTCCTTGAATCGAAAACATAACTCATGAGTAATAAGGTATTGACCTAGGAAAAAAAGCATTTTAGTATTTCTGTCCACACCCAATATCCTCAAAATCTTAATGTTTGGACAGAAATTAAAATATAGGGCCGTTTCTCATCCTAAATGCGGCAAAGCTTTCACAGAATGAAATTATTCTGGAAGTTCGATAGCTATCAACTAATTTCGATGATGTCTAGTTTCAACAGGATGACCGTCCAAGTTACAAGGCAGAGTAGTCACACAATATATCAGTGTAACTTTTTCAGATCGTGTCATTTCGGCAAATGGAACAATGAAATTCATTTTATTTGGAACCTAGGTTTGGCGAAAATGTGACCATTCCCACTTCGCCATTAAAGAAGAACAATCGTTTGTTTGAAATCGTATCGTGCAGATGTTTCGATTGTAGTACTGTTTTCCTGGACCACGAGTATTCGGCGGAATAACGTTGAATATCCAATCTTTCTTAATGCATTTTTCAAATCTGTATATCCATACTTAACTACAGAATTAAACTTTTCCATAGTCATAATTTCAGATCATATGAGGCAGAAGGTTTTCATTAATAATATTCGAAATTGATATTCAGCTGAATGAATTTTACCCAAAAAAAACCTAAGGATATCCTATAAAATCACCAAAGAAAATATAAACCGTATGCAAGTAATGGAACTTTTATGCCGTCTCATTTCGAATGATTAATTTTTCTTCTACTCCAGACGAGAAGTTTTTGATATCTTCGAATCAATAATACAATTATTAATGCTCTTGTATTTGATCGAATCCATTATTGGATTGTGTATTCAAAAATCCAAATTCTTTGTATATATTCTTGAGAATAGTTGGTAATAAAGTATGTATGTGTCCTCAGTGTAAAGAAAGAACGTTATTGTTTAACTCATTTTAGGAACTATGAATAATATATAGTCTTTTGAACCCGACATTGTTTCATAACCATGTAACGATACATTCTTGTTACCGGATTGGTACAGTTATAATAGCATGAATTGCAAAATTGCTCTCCCGAAACTCGAAAAGGCCCTCTTTGATTCATAAGAGATGTGAGTTATGAGGGTCTCCGAAACATGGCGATGCTAATTTTCAGATTCATACGCCTCCGAGATGATCTAATTAATCATCTGCGGGCTTTTGCTCTCAACTTTTCCTTATCTTGAGATGGGAAATAAAAAGTAGGATAGATTCATTTCACGAGACCACATGATACCGAACATTTTAGAAGATCGTAATGATGGAAACGGAAATGCACAATGGAATAACTGCAGATGTTATATACAGAGTGATTCATTTACCTTCTTTCGAAATTGGATTCATAGACGGTTGTAATCTATGGATGTATTTGTTTGGATTATTGTTAAGCACTTGTTTCACGGGAATAGCGGGATGTATTTTTCCACGAATGTCTATAATTTTAGAATTTTGAGTAGATAGTGACCTCAAACGATTGGTTTTGACTCTATTATGAATAATTCGAAATGAAAATCTTTCTTGAATAGGGACGACAGTTCGAGCATAGAATTTTTTGCGCGTCCATAAAAAAGCATCGATATTCAGAACAAAAAGAAATATAATGGAATATTGGAAAAATAGTAGGTAATCATTTTTTTCTACATTCATGCAAAAAGCAAAACTTTATTGAACTATATTTAGTGGAAAAAGAAGTTCTTTATTGCACTAGTGCAATAAAGTTTTTATAGCACCCATCTGTCATTCTACATCATGACAAACAAATATTTCAGCCTGAAGGAAATAACGATGTACAGTTACCAAGTACTACTACGTTTACAGAAGTAACAATACAAGAAGTGGATTTAAAAAGTACTTCACTACGAAATATTCATATTGAAAATTGCACCAATTGTTCATTCACTTTCAACATTGAGGGTAAAAATGAAGTTTGAGTTAAATTGTTTGTAACGTATTAGTTCTTGTTTCAATGCAAATCGATATTAATAATAAAGTATTCAAGTTGCGCTTTTCAATTTCCTACACCTAGTGCCGCACCTCAATAAATCATTTTCTGCTTTTTGCATGAACGTAGAAAAAATGTTGTATGCAACTCGTGCAAATATTCACTTTTTGCACTTGTTACATAAATAACTATTATGCATTAGGACATCAACGCCAGCGAGCATTTTTTTTTATATCTCAGAAACCACAATAATTTTTTTCTGGATTCAATTCATACAAAATCATTCGTTACATCCTCAAAATGTATTTTCCTGATCATATCGTTTCCCTAGAGATTATTTCAATTCCAGAATGTCGGGTTTAATGCCAGGTGCAAATATTTTTATAAATTTATTTTTCATAAAAAATGTTATCCGCTTGCTATTGTTACCGGCAGAGTAATTAGTATCTGAAAAATAATCACGATGTAGGGATAATTTCTGAAAATTTACCCTCCTATAAATAACCTCACGTCTTCAAAGTTGACATTTTCGATTCCAGCATGCGGCTTCTGGGTTTAATGTCATCTATATTTTCTTTATTGTAGTAAATGCTTTCACGTCATATAAGGATTCAACTATTTTCATATATTATTGATGTGAAGTAAACACTCAAATCTATTTACCACAGAACAAATGAACTTGAAACAAGAAGTTTTCAACGCCAGAAATTTACTCCTGCTTCTTCATTCTCCAAAATTTTCGAACTGGTAATGTGCACAAGATTGTTGGATTTCTTCAAAAAATGTAATCTGTTTTTGGACTCGCAACATGGTTTCCTGAAAGGTAAATCTACAAATACTGCCATCTATCATTTTGTAAATATGATACTCCAGGAATTTGAGAAGAAGAATTTAGCAATTGGTGTGTTTTTAGATCTTAGCAAGGCCTATGATTGTGTGAACCTCGAATATTTACTAATAAAACTTGAAAAATATGGCATAAGAGGAAAAGCATATAAGTGGATTGAATCTTATCTTCTAGACAGAAAACAGCAAGTCATCATTAATGAAAACAAATCCAATATTGCAATTAAAGAAAGAGGTCTAGCGCAGGGCAGTAACGCAGGTCCTATTTTTTTCATCATCTATATTAATGACCTTATTATGGATGGACTGGTGAACTATGTGGATGACACCAACATATTGGTATCTGGAAGGACCCTCCCGGAGGCAGTTGATAAGGCGTATGACAGTTCATCTAGAATCTGTGATTGGTTCAACAGGAATGAGTTGGCACTGAATTCGTCGAAGACAAACATTATGGTATTCAGAACAAAGAACTCCCGAGTTACTCCAACTGGCACCATAAACCTGAATGGCAATGAAGTGAAACCTGTTCATGATATGAGATTTCTTGGAATACATATTGATGAATTTTTAGATTGGAACAGTCATGTGGAAAAAACTGGGCTGAGATTGAGTAGCATTGGATATGGAATCAGAGTGGTATCCAGACATATGGATGAGAGGACATTGAAAATACTGTACCACGCCAACTTTGAATCGGTACTGAGATATGGGATTGTGTTTTGGGGATGCAGCTCCAGCATTCAACTCCTTTTCATTATACAAAAAAGAACCATAAGATCAATCAGGCATATGAAATTTGGAGCCACCTGCAGGGGTGTTTTCAGGGATATGCAGATTATGACTATATATGGGTTGTATATATTTGAGTGTCTGATGTTCTTTTTCAGGCACCAAGTTGAATTCAGCTCTAACTTTGGTCATGGCTATAATACAAGGACGACGAATTTCATTTACCCTTCTCATAGGCTTACAAGTACAGAAAAAGGAACCTACTATATGTGCATAAAACTATATAATAAATTACCATCTACATGCAGATTATCTAGCTTAATAAAATTCAAGAATGCCATAAAGAAACTGCTAATTAAACTGGAACCATATTCACTTAGAGATTTTCTAGATTGTAACAACTTGTCAGAGTTTGTATAGATTGTATATATTGTTGTTGACATCATTTCGCTTCTCTCTCTGTAATTTACTGTGGGGATGATTTGAAATAAAGGAATTTATTATTATTATTATTATTAGTACCAACATCGTTCTCTTCTTTAACTGTGTTTTGATGAAGAGCATCATATATTTCTCCTTATAGATATCGTTGCATTCTTAATTACTAAATTCAGCAAGCTATCAATTCTGATCAGAAGACCTCCCAGAAGCTTAGTTCTATGGGCTCTTTTACTAGGTTTGTTTTGGTAGAGATCCGCACGAGTTTGAAGCCAAACGACGCATGCTCATTTAAATATTGACATTCAAGCAAACAAGACCGTGACAAGTCCACTGTCCAAGCAGCAATTTATGCCGGTCCAAACCTATTCTTAGTATTTAGTGCCAAATAATAATCTGAGAAATACGCAAATATTATTCATAACCTTACATTGATATTTGGCATTTTATGTATTCCATGCTTATAGCTGATTTCATTGATTTTATTCAGAAACGCGATGTTGTTTGTTTGTCTTCCTGTAATTTCAATAATCAATAAATAAGTGAAATGTTCATTCTGTTGTCGAGGTTAATTTTTTTTTCGATCGTTTCCCTCATTTGTTTCAGTCATTTTTATTATTTTCATCATAATATTAAATTCTAGAACACTTAAAACATTTTCATATTTATACGAATTCAAACCAGATGTTTCAAACAAATGTCAAACTTGCTGGCTATCGGAGAAGGAATGCGTTTAATCAAACCAGTCCAAACCAAACCCAAACCACTTTACGAAATCGTTTGAGTACTTACCTCTGCACCAAAAGTTGGTTTCCGACGATCCAAAAAACTGTGACCATCACCATTTCAGGCACAGCTCTATTAATTTTCCACGCAACAGCCAGGGGATTATTGAAAGGTTCCCCATTACCAGAAAATTTCGTTACCGGCTCGAGTCTCGAACTCCCGACATTCAGCAGAAGTAGTAAAAGTTAGTGGAAAGCAAATCGGAATGCTGTATTTCATTCAACATTTTCTGACATATAGGTATATGTTGATATGAATTTTTTTCTAACTTAAAACCATAGAAATCTCCTTGTTCCATGCATTCCGAGTAGTAGGTATACCGAAATTTAGTTAAACGGTTTATTTCGATTAGGAAATAGGATGCTAAATCACATGAATTTATATCTGGCAAGGCTCCGAGAAACAGGCTGTAGGATGGTTGAAAATGTTCTGAAATTAGAACAAATTCGATTGAATAGAAAATCAACATAAAAAATACATTCTTCAAATGTATTTATCGAAAAAAATAATTGCTTCTCAATAATTAATTTTTATTCATCTTGTTCAGTGTCTTTTTTTGCTGAGGGAATAAATTTTGGAATATAAAATAATATATAATTCAAGTTGTATCAATTTAATCATTCTTCTGTCTATTTTATTTCCCTTCATTCCTCCGCTTATAATGGTTCGTGTTTGTTTCATTCTAGGGACCACCTGGCGAATCAATCCGAGGACCACCTGGCCCACCTGGACTTCAAGGACCACCAGGACCTGAGGTAAGTTTCTCCATATGATACAATTATAAAAAATTCCATGTTCACAAGAATGTGAGATTATGGAAAACAAGCTAAGTCAAATAATCAGCGCAAATCATTGAAATTTTATTGGAAAAATATATTTCTTGAGTAAAACAAAGCTTAAAATTAGGGATAATATTATGTCAAGATTCACTTACATACAAGCAAATTTAATTCAACAAGCAGAAAAATCTCGTGATGCGACCAACAAATCCTCAAAAAAGTGACATATAGAAAAATTTCCAAGTACTGTGACTAGAAATTCTCTTCTGAGCACTCGTCTCCTATCATTCTGTCACAATTTCTGTATTTTTCGAATTATAAGTCGATAATTTTCGAACTATAAGGTTTGACACTATGATAACAAATTCATACTAAAATTCAATTTTGAGGGTAGCTTCGTATCTCGAATACCCTGGTTTAGTTCGTCAATAGCTAAAATCCGATTAGTTATTCCGTAAATATATCCCTTCGGAAATTTGGGTTTCTGTTAATTTTAAAATTGCCCATTCGATCGAAATGAAAATCTGCAGAAAGTCGAGATAATCTTCTTGAAATTCCTATGATTCTGGAAGCTATTGATATAAAATTTTGCAGGAAGTGTGAAATGATAATTCTACATATACCTACGCACAAGATCTTTATCCGATCGATAGTCACAAAAATATCGGGTGTTTTTTTTCCAATATTCTACTTGAATTTACGATCTAGCTCTAGAAATTTTTCTTATACATCTACACATAAGATTTCAACTCGATTGGATCTATTGTCACTGAAATATTAGGTTTTTCGTGATGTTTTGCTTGCATTTTCATTGATTCTGATGAAGCTACACAGAAATTCGTATAAAGCTCGAACTCGTTCTTTGATGTGCACACCCAAGATAATCTTTAATTTCTTGGAAATCCCTCTCGAATGATTTCTGCTTCTAACAACGCGATCAATACGTATTTCTGCATAAAGCTTGAAATTGTTATTTTTCATCTAAGTGCATACATTGCATACGATAACACTTCAACAGGATAACTCTCGAACGGAAAGTCCTAGAAACTTGAAATATTCTGCTCTAGAAAGCCCTGGTTGAGTAAGTAAATGGGCAAAATCCGAGTAGGCCACTTGGGGTTCCGTGGCCATGTGGCCATCCCAAATTTTCCGACTGCAGACCCGATAGAAATTATTAATCACATCTCAAATACACTGCTCAACATTTGATAGGGATCACTTACTTGTTCTAAATTTATTTCTGAAATATTCGCTCCAAGATTATAAATTTCGTCAGATATCAGAGTATTTTCAGTTGATAATATGGTTCACTTGAGAAAAGAACGAAAAAATGGAAAGTTGGAGAGAAAAAAAGACTTTATTAGGAACACTCAAAATTCTGTGTTTGAATAACATAAAAATTTGATGAAACTACAAGAAGGCTGAAGTTTCGGTTAAGCTAGTACCTAGTTGGTCCCCCACGAGCTCGTCTCAAGCATTCTACCCTACGAGGCATACTTTCGATCAAACGATTTATAAAATTTTGGGCAAATTCGTCCAAATATCCCGTAAAGCGTTAGAAAGGTCCTCCAGGTTATTGATCGGTTGTTCTAAGGTTGACAATTGTCTAGACATCTCAGACCAGACATGTTCGATGCAATTCATGTCTGGAGAGCGAGCTGGCCAGTCCATCCTATCAATAGCATGAGTTTCTAGCGCTTCATTAACCAGACGACTACGGTGTGGACGGGCATTATCGTCAATTAAAATGAAATTCTCGCCCACGGCAGCCGCAAACGGAACAATTATGGGTTCAATAATCATATCGTGATATCTCTGGCTGGTCATGGTGATGTTCTGCAGAACAACCAACTCTGTGCGTTGGTTCAAACAAATGCCTCCCCATACACATATAGAACCTCCACCAAAAGCTGTTGTGGGTACCATAAACTATTCTGCATACCTTCGACCTCTTTCCCCCCAAGCAAGAATACGTCCATCGGAGTTGACCAAACGAAATCTAGACTCATTCGTAAATAAATATCGGCTCCAATCTTCAAGTGTCCAATTGGGGTGCTCCTCAGCCCATTGCCGTCGATGAACCCGGTGTTCCCTATTCAAACGGGGATGTTGTACCCTCCTACGTGCTCTCAAACCACGAACATGTAGTCGTCGTCTTACAGTCTGGTTCGAAATTAGAACTCCTGTTGCAACTCTCAGTGATCTATTGAGCCGCGACGCCGGGTAAGTGGGATTTCTCCTAGCATTGAGGATCAAAAGACGATCTTGGGCAGCTGTTGTACTGCGCTGCCGACCTCCCCCATGAACATAAGCTACTGAGTCGTTTTGGATGAACCTATTCCAAGCCCGACTCACGACACTTTGCGAAACATTCAACCGCTGGGACACTTCTCGCTGGGACAAACCTTCCTGTATCCACCGTATGATTTGGTCCAGTTGCACAGGAGCCAAACGTCTTCTCGGCATGACTGATAAGCTGATATTGTTCTCATTTCTTCAATTATTGTCACTTCATGTGTTTGAACGAGAGAAAAAAACAGATTTAATATCAAATACCACATTGCTTTTCACTCCACCTATAACAGCCTACAGATAATAATCGATTTTGTGAACAAGAGCCGATGAAGTGAGGAAGACTTTGATATAATCAACTCAAAACATCTTACTTTTTCCTTAGAGAACATATAATGTACAGATATTTACGAGATAACTTGAAAACAATACAAATGAAGAAAAGTTCATAAGTGATCCCTAGCAATTGTTGATCAGTGTATACCTTTATACATAGTGCAATGCATGCATGGATGAATGAGCGCTCAAAACTCCTGTTTTCACATTTGTGCTTTCCTCAATCTATTCAAACAAAAAAGCTACTTCAGTTTTTCGTATAGCCGAAAATAATTCGAAATTTATGTATGTTCTCCTGGTCTTTAGATTTATGAAGTGAAGTCTCGATTCCCACCGTATTGAATTCCCTATAACTTTTGATTGAAATTTTTTCTTTTCGGGAATTTTACACCCACTGGATGGTGAATCAATTCAAGGAATATTTTCTGTTAATTGGAATTCTCCTAACTATAGTCAAAAGAGGCGCTTAGGTGTGAACATTAAAGTTCGATAATATCCTATAATTTAATTTCCATCTAGCTAGAGGCTGCTCTCGACTACAATGAATTCCTGCTAGTCTATTTTTGATAAACTTCCCTGAATTACATCGTGATAAAATTTCACGTGTTCCAGCAAAATGACAATACAGTAAACTTTATGGTTTCATTAAGCCGTTCTAATGAATTCTCACAGAGTTATGGAGAATCGAGAATTAATAGGTCCGGTGCAAAATGGCGAATGCGCTCGGCTAGCGTTATCGATCATTTAGTGCAAATTCGGGTCAAGAATTCACAATTTAAATGCAGCTATCATTATGGGGATATTGAATTTTTGATTTTGCATATGATAATGAAATTTTGAGTCGAAAATACATAGCACTCCCATTGGAATTATCTAAAACTTCAGATGTAAAAAGAAGAGTTCCTTTTTTCGAATTTGCCGTTCGATATTTAAAGAAATTTATAGCAGAAATCGAATATTCAGTATGATTGAATCATGTGGTTGCTGTGATATAATTTTAATTGTTTTTTCTTTCCAAACTTGAATGCGTTACATGTATAAGTCACTCTCTCAACGCAATTTTATTTGAAATCATTGTCCGTAATTATTGGATTTTTGGTTGTTATTAATAATAATGAAACCATGAAATAGACTCAAGAAAGATCGCCAATAAATGTTTTGTATTTTATGTTTTGGAATGTGTAGAATTCATGAACTAGATAAAAAGAATCATAAATCTTTTTTTTTGAAAAAATCATGATGTATTTTCTAGAAATTTGGAACAAAAATTAATTGCTCTATGATAACTACAATTCATTAATTCATTAATTCTACTGAATATCAATGCAGCGTGAAAATATCCGGGTATTTGTAAGTGTGCTTTTGGTCAATATGTTTGTTTCATTTCAAGACATCGAGAACATTCGGGAAGATTATTAAAAAAGTTTTATTTATTCGAATGGCACTAAGCATATATCCCTCGTGCTTGCCAAATTTTTGAATATTTTTCCTATTTTGAATTAGTGGCTCAGAGGTAGTCAATCTAAGGTGGTCCAAGATTTCGATTCTGTTAGCCGCTCTTTTCAATGATTCGTCAAGTTGTAGATGAAAAGAAATAATAAACCATAATTCAAAAGCTTCAATGTTTTCGGAAATATTATTTTGTATAATAATGCATACTCTTTTTATATGAACGTCTTCGATAACTTTTTTATCGAAACTTTCAAAAATTCCGTTTTTTTAAATCATCATAATTTGGCTTAACGGAACTGTCCTAAACATTTAAGCAAGTAAAGGGGTCCAATACAAGTTGGTTAACTTGATTTGCATTTTTTTAATTTGGTAAGTGACCTTTAGTTTCTGAAGATGACAACATCTTTGTGGAATCAGGGTTGATGGCAAATAAATATCTCATGGACAATAATGTGATTAATTCAGCTTTTGAGTGGTTCATATCTAATTTAGTCAAGAATTGTTCCGAGACAACCCGGAAATGTTCATTTTGCTCTTCGAAATATCCGTTCGTTAACTGCTTCGGGAAACTTCACAGCGTTAGATGATTGGAACTAGGTCTCTGCAAAATATGTCTAACTACTGGAATATATCAATTTAAAAGAGACACATATCCGTCATAAGATCTTTATCCATAATTCACTTCGAAAAATGCCTCATATAACGTTATCATCTCAGCGCAAGCGCATAAATATCCAATAAGAATATATACATGTAGGATCCAGTTACCTATCAATTGTTTCCCTGTAAATAATTGCGATGGTCAACCGGATGCTTGGAGACCTTTTAGGTTCTTTTAGTGTCGAGGGCATGACAGTTTCAATTGATTTACAGGAAACGAATCGTTATTGTACAGTGCATCCCATTTTGGGTGAGACAGCCAGGTTTCTCGCTTGTTATTTAAGATAGAGCCTCGCGGTTTTCACGTTCCTGTCCTACTTTTTCGTGAAACTCAAGTTGGTCTAATCAGATTCTGCATAACTGTTTCCGTTCAAAAGATACAGGGTGACTTTGGAAATTGATACTTTTCGGACCCCTCCTTTATCTCCGAAATTATTAGAAATAATGCTGAGCTGAAAACTACGTCTGAATCAGAATTCTGCGTAGAATCCAGTGGCGTACTCAATTTTTTTTCGGGGTATGGTTTTGAAGATTCAACACAAACCTATATTTTTTTTAATGGAACACCCTATATATCATTACTTCGTTGAATTCGTTATTTTTTTCCCTTCAAAATGATATATGATACTATGTAGGTAGGATGTTCAGAAATGTTGAAAAAACACTAAAACGTCAAATAATGATGATTTTTTGTAAATGGGCCATGAATTTGCTATGTTTCAATAAGAGGATTTTTACTTTCGATTTTTAAAAGTAGTAGGTCATGGATGACACAAACATCCTTGTTGTTATTATGGCTACTATGCATTTGGGAGCATTGTTTTATCAAGTTGGCATTGGAGGGAAAAAACCAATCTGATCTAGCTGTCATCGCTATAAATTATTGTTATCATGATTGATTCTTCTTTTCTATGAGAAATCCATTGCCCATTAACAAAAAATCATCATTATTTGATGTTTTAGTGTTTTTTTAACATTTCTGAACATCCTACCTATATAGTGTCATATATCATTTTGAAGGGAGAAAAATAACGAATTCAACGAAGTAATGATACACATGGTGTTCCATTTAAAAAACATAAGTTTGTGTTGAATCTTCTAAACCATACCCCGAAAAAAAAAATTGAGTACGCCACTGGATTCAACGCAGAATTCTGATTCAGACGTAGTTTTTACTTCAGCATTATTTCTAATAACTTCGGAGATAAAGAAGGGGTCCGAAAAGTATCAATTTCCAAAATCACCCTGTATCTTTTGAACGGAAACAGTTATGCACAATCTGATTAGACCAACTTGAGTTTCACGAAAAAGTAGGACAGGAACGTGAAAACCGCAAGGCTCTATCGCGAGAAACCTAGCTGTCTCACCCAAAATGGGATGCACTGTACATAATGTAAAAAGGATGTGTTATTCTTCGAGGTGTCGAAGATATGTCAAGAGTTGTAAATCTTGAAGATATTTATTGGGGGTTGATAAGGTTCGAAGACAACAAGGTCGTGCCAGATGGTTACATCTGTTTTCTCAAGTTCTAGTTCTTCTAGAATATTCGATTTCCAGGAATCCGCGAAGATCTTTGGGGGCGGTACGGCGAAAGCTCTTATTGGACGACATGAGGATGGTACTTTCCCCTAAGGGTGTGGCCAAGACAAAAGAAGGGATATTCGAGACAGGGTAGTTCCAATCAGCAGAGAGCACAGTTCAGATTATACCGAAGACGAGTACAGACGGTACAGTTTAACTTGAGTCTAAGACGGGAGACAGAACAAGTTCGGTCGGTCAACTTAAGACGTACGACGTAAAGACGGTTCGCGGACTAGATTAAGAAGAGTCGCGAACAAATCAAAGACGAGACGACCGAAAACTTGAAGTACGACGAAGACGTGATAAACGAAGACGTTTCGAGTAATTAAACTAGAGTTAAAGACGAAATTCAGTACCGTAGTGAGAAACTTGTTAATTAAGACGTAATTAGGATCTTCTCAATACTGAGTTTGTACTGTATGAGTGTGGCTTTGTAAATAGATGTTAATAATTCAAAAGAGTTTAATTATTGCAAATCCAACAAAGTCACGGAGAAAAAGACGAAAGGCCAGGTAATCGAATCATACCTCTAGACTAGACGATCGATTAACCAAGCCTACATACACAATACACACTCAGTTCCTATATCTTACTCAGTATTGGCAACGTCTCGATATCGTAGATATCAAATGCTAGGTACAAAGATGAAATTAATTAATTGAAAGATGATTAAAGATGAACTCAAGAAAGGTGTGGTAATTCGAACGATTCCTTTTCTAATATCGCTTTGAGGGAAGGGGAGTACACATAGGCGTTTTCGAAATGATTCGGTGTAGATCAGACAACCGTTATCATTCTGACACCAGGAACGAATATTTGTAGAAATTGAACATGCCAACTCTTTTTCGTTCTAATTAGACTTTCACTGTTTGTGAAAGAGAAAAAGGAAAAATATTTTCCCTCTCCTTTTGACTACTCAGCATTCTTTATGAATTTCTTCTTCTAGCACATGAGTATCCTGAGATAGTGACATGCCAGCACTGTATATCACCCTTACCAATGTTTCTTATACCTCAAATATTCTCTCACCTACTGTTGATTGATCAGAAATTTGTGGAATTTATTTCGATTATCAGATTTCACCACTCGAATCAAACGAAATTCAAATGAAATCATTGTTTTGATAGGATGGCGTCCACCATATTAATTTACTTAACGAACAAGCAATGAGATAAGTTTTTATTGTGTGAATTCATTTTGTTCCAATCATTTCAATGCAAACATTTTCGTTAACTGAAAGCCGAAAGAATGTTATCCCCTCGCATAATTAATTTAGTTCATATCAATTCAGTTAAACAGTTGCATCACTCAAACACCATATCATATTGAGCACTAATGGAAATCTCTATCATATTTTCGTGAGGTAATTATTGTATTCATTTCATTGAACGAACAATGACCAGAGTTTCCTTATTACGTATTTGTATGATGAAGTGATACAAAGGCAGAGGTACCTATCGATTTGATTGAGTTCGATGCCATTAGATATGAATCTCAATGGAATTATGTGATAACTTCAAAGAATTACTAGGTCATTTCGATATATAGATGATTATTTCGATTATTCCGATCATTAAACCTCGTTGAAAACTCTTTCATTATATGATTATGCCTTTAATTCCGGTCGACAAAACGGACTAATAGGTTTAATTTTTTCATATCAAATCATAACTCAGGCTGACATTAGATATATCAACCTGAATATATGCCTGCATCAAAATAGCCATTCATCATTTAACTACGGTCGATAAGTTTCGGAGCAACATTGCACATTACTTCTACTTGAATGAATTGGTACCGATTCAATCTTTGTTGTACTTCTCTTCCATAGAATGCTTTTAATATCTACATTTTTATAATTTCGTCGAACGGTTTACCAAATAGAAACTTTTCTACTGGGAAAGCTAACAACTTTCAGATGATGAATCTGAATATATGAAATTATAATTCATAACAAGGGATATTTCGATAATTTTCCCTGTTTATTCAATTGAATAGATTTGGACCAAAAGTTGAAAAAATGAGAATGCAATGAAGTGAATCAGAGTTCAGAATATTTGATGAGATTTTTGAAAAACCGATAACTGGATGCTTTTTGACAAACCTGGGCATAAAAAAAAACTGCGTTAAAAATATAAGGTGTTGCATTCAAGAAACGCTAACTTTCTTTTATATCTCTACAACGATAAAATTAATTGCTATGAGTAGGTATCATATAAACTATAAAATTTATATATTATTTATTATTATTTAAAAGTGTAAGGATGAGTAACACTCGAAAGAAACAACAAACAAACGAGTCAACAACAAGAGCCAGCCGGATATTTGTGGTTTCAGAATATGAAAGAATTTTTCCAATATATCGAACAAAAACTAGGATATAGTGAAATATTTTTCAGAAATGTCTTGTTACTCGAGTATGAATCAAGATATATTTGGTCTGCTTTCGGATATCTAAATATTTCGAAAAAAAGGATCGGTGGTGTTTAAATATTTTTTCTTTATGTCAGTTCGCGAGATGCTTTCATTGAGCATCAAAATTTAGGACAATCTTTTATTAATATGTATGTATAATAAAGAATTTTTTTTGTATTTCATTCTACCCCATCAAAAGCAGATCACATTATTTTTGTTGTTTCCTGAATACGCAATATTATGTTCTTTAAATATAAATTCTTTTTCTTGAAAATTATACAATTATACATTACAAACTCAGTATTGAGAATATCTTGATTACGTCTTAATTACAAGTTTCTCACTACGGTACTGAATTTCGTATTTAACTCTAGTTTTAATTACTCGAAACGTCTTCGTTTATCACGTCTTCGTCGTACTTCAAGTTTTCGGTATTCTCGTCTCTAACTCGTTCGCGACTCGTCTTAATCTAGTCCGCCAACCGTCTTTCGTCTTAAGTTTCAACCGACTAGACTTACTCTTACTTCGACTTAGGTTGACCGACCGAACTTTACTCGTCTTCGAGTTAACTTGAACTTCCTGTCTTCGGCTTAATTTGAACTGTCTCGTTTGGAACTACCCTGTCTCAAATATCGACCTCCCTTCTTTCGGCTTGACCACACCCTTAGGGAATGTACCATCCCCTAGTCCAATAAGAGCTTTGCCGTACCGCCCACAAAGATCTTCGCGGATTCCTGGAAATCGAATATTCTCGAAGGACTAGAACCTGATACACAGATGTGACACATCTGGTACGACCGTATTGTCTTCGAACTTTCACAACTCCCCAGTAAATCTCTTCAAGATTTACAACTCTTGACATATCTTCGACACCTCGAAGAGTAGCATATTGTCGGCTAAGAGTGTAAATCTGCTTAGTCCATTTTGAACAATTTCACAGGAGACCAAAAAACCGTACAGTACAGTGTTGTAATAATAATAATAAGAGAGTTTATTCATGAAAATACATTCAAAAAACTCTATTGAATGTATTTTCATGAATAAACTCTCTTATTATTATTATTATAACACTGTACTGTGGTCTCCTGTGAAATTGTTCAAAATGGACTAAGCAGATTTACACTTTTAGCCGACGATATCCTTTTTACATTATATGTACAATAACAATTCGTTCCCTGTGAATTCATTGAAAGTGTTATGCCCTCGACACTTGAAGAAACTAATAGGTCTCCAAGCATCCGGTTGACCATCTCAATTATTTACAGGGAACAATAACTGGATCCTACATATTATATGGTTCAAGTAGGGGTCTTGGCGATGACCTTCATATAAAAAGTCAACGAGTCAACGAATGATATTTCAGGTGTCTAAGCACGGAGGTGGCATGAAAATTCAGTCCGTCTTCATTCCTCACCTGTTCTGAGTGCCACGATCCGCCTCTATATAGTGCTCTTTTCGACAAATGAGCACGCGACAATCAAATGCATAATAGAAATTGTCAAATTCTATTGAAACAAATTCACTTGTAGTTTGCATTCTGGTCTTGAATCGATATCGAACCTCGTATCCCTCGTACATTTTCAATTCGGTTAGTTGAACCTGAAATCTACATCACTAACAGAATTAACATATAAATAGAAAAATGGACCTGGTTTGAAAAATTATATTTTCGTTTCCAATGAGTGGAGTAGGACGGCAAAGCAATTTGCGAGCGTTAGTATTAAATTTCTCCCGGCTCGGATTTCGGTCGACGAATCGAAAAAGAATTAAAGCTTCAATGGAAATGTCCGCATCGGCTCAGCTAAATAATTATGTTCCGCGAAATTCGTATTACCACTTTAATTGCGAAATATCGAAATACACCTCACAACGGGAACAAATGAAATATCAGTCGGCAGTCCACGTTCTGTATCGTTCCATTTGTTCCTGTTTAATTTTCAATGAAAACACGACACTTCGATTCTATTGGAAAAACGACACTGCATCTGAATGGAAAATATCGCTTCTGAAAAGGCTGCCGCTGTTAGTCGAAACCGAAATACCCAGAAAATATAAATGAGATAGGGGAAGGAAGAATTCTAATTTGTCCGTGGCGGATTGTTTCCTTCGTATTTCAGGTTCTTATGGCCCCTCTTGAACGGGAGTGCCAAGTATGGTGAATAATTTCCATTGAAAATATTTTGGGGAGGTTCACTGTTGATGGTTTAACCTTTGTCAAGATAGTCAATGGTTAATATACCAAGCAGTTCCTGAGACACTGATTCCATAACCTTTGCCAGCTGATGTTTCAGATTCTGGTCCCTTTGGACGACTTTCACCGACTTTATTTCACTCAGCTGACGCTCTCTTTGACTCAGAAATGTAGTGTTGAGTCTATGTATTTTTCATTATCACCTTTTGACGCGAATTATCTACTCCGCTTAAACTGCTTCAAAAATCGCCAGCGTCCGAAATAGACAATGCGTTCTTGCTTTTGATCAGCGGTGAGCAAGCGTGGTGTTTGTAAAGAATGCAATAAATTAATATAAATAAACAAAATATTTGAGTGATTATTATGAATACACAAACCTAATTTCAACATGGTCTGTTGTTACGTAAATATTGGTTATTTTGTTTGCTTTCATTTCCTATGTTTATGGATACACGATAAACACGAAAGTTCTATAAAGCTTGAGATTGCTTTTGCACATCTACACGCAAATTCAGCTCATACTGAAAAAAAAGGTATTTTTTTCAAATATTACTTTGTCCGTGGCGGATTGTTTCCTTCGTATTTTTTGGTTCTTATGGCCACTCTTAAACGGGAGTGCCAAGTATGGTAAATAATTTTCATTGAAAATTGAAAGTAACTTTCAATAATTCCGTCTTGTATCATAATTATGGTCCCGAATATCCGAATGGTCCGAGTTGAACTTGATTCTTCTTTGAATTTCAAGGTTCACTTGGAAAATTTACGTTTGAAATTGAAATATTAACAGGTTCTTCATGAGGTGCTGATGCCAGCACATTTGGCAGCCTTTGCCTTGGTTTCTTCTGCTGCTGAATACTGTTGTTCTGTTTGGTTTAATAGTGCTCATGTTCATAAAATTAATGCACAGCTTAATGTTTCTATAAGAATTATTAGTGGAACTAACTACATCTTTAGATTGGTTACCAGTGCAATCTAATATACTTCCGCCTCATATTCGTGGGAAGGTTTCAGTCAAGAAATCTTGGATAAATTTTCATTTCTACCCAAACTTATTTCCAATTGTATCTTATCTCCCAAATACTAGAGTTTCAGATTGAAGTCGAGCAAACCTTAATTCAATCTGATGAACGTGATAATTAAATTTGGCGTTCAGAATGAAGTACTTTTAATGTCTTCAACAAAAGTCTTATCGTTGATCCTTCAGAGAAAGTTCTAGGTTCCAATCTTCCTAGGAAAATTTGGTGTATTTCAAACCGACTTAGGACTCATCATGGTCGTTGTAATAGTAAGCACTTCAAATGGCATTCTATTGATAGCCCACTATGTGAGTGTGGTGTAGAAGAAACCAAGACCACTTGGTGAATACTTGTCCAATTTATAAATTTCATGGTGGTTTCCAAGCTATCCATTCAGTTTCAGATTCTTTTTCAGAATGGATCTTCGAAACAATATAATGGAATCTTGTATTTAGTAATCCTTTCTGGTTCTTTTTTTTTAGAATTTAATTATAAAGTCGTCAACCTTTGATGAAGAGAAAGGATGGAGAACTCAAAAGAACATATATTGAAAATATCTGGGGGAGGATCCAAAATGAACAGTTTTTGTTGTGGGTACTCAGTCATTCAAAATTTTCTATCGATAAAGCTTACCTAAAAATAAAGACAAGAAAAATTTTGAACATGACGAATATAATCAGCTGGTTTGGGATAGGTGTTTTTCAAGAGCTTGAGAACTTTGAATAACAATTCTATTAGGCAGAATTATTGTTGGAATTAATTTTTCATTATTATAATCTGATTTCATGACATTTATACTTAAATTTATTATATATGGACAGTGTAAAAGTATGATGAGAAGATCAATGTTTCTGAAGAAGCCTGTGATTCAAAACAATATAATAAAGTTGGATGTTGATTATATTACATATTTTAGGTATCATTAACCAATTAATTTGCAATCAATTGGACACAAATATTACGAGTATAATAAAATTGAATAATCTGAATTATATATTGATCAGTAAAAGATAACAAAAATATAATTATCAAAGGGTGATATAGCATAATCTTAGGCTTAGAGGCCAATATGATTCAAAAACAGAATAAAAAAAATTGCATCATTTCGTTGTGTCCATTTTGTCAGCATGGCTCGATAGCGCTTCACCGTAACCGCAACATCTTACTCATTTCGAAAAAAGTGAGGACCGATGATGCCACCAACTTGTAAACCGCGCAAAAAAGTAAATTTTAATTAATGTTATGGTGATTTTTTAATGACTTGATGAGTTTTTGTGCTCCATATATGGCAATTTTACTTATTGATGAAGCCTTGAATAAGCTTCATCACTAAACAAATTTTTCGGTAAAAATTCTCATCTTCGGCCACTTTCGAATTAACCCAACCAGCAGAAATGCCACGAAAACTGTAGTGATTTGGCTTTAATTCTTCCACGAGCTGTATTTTATAGGTACTTAAGCCAAGATCCTTAGGTAAAATTTTCCTCGTAGTTGAAGGACAAAGGCCAACACCTCGCGCTACAGCATCAATATTCCCTTTGCAGAATGTTCATTATTATAAATTAATAGGTTTATGCCTTGACTCTTGTCATAATGATGAAATTAAAACCATGAAATTTTGGTTGTAACACTCATTGCTTCTCGGTTTTTAATTTTCATTATAATTTCGAAACGAATGGGCTCACCTTCTAGCCACGCCGCTGGATATCGAATGAAATTTGTTACATGATTATTTCATTCTGTTTTATCAATTTTTATCAGGTGTCGAAATATTTCGCATCGAAAGATGAAATAAAAGCTATTTTTTCACCGTGATATGAAATTTGTAGTGTTTTTCATTTTACTGTTATATTCATTGACGAGGCACATTTTTGCTTGATTTGACAGTCGGTCATGATTCAACGTATAATATCTGCTATGTTCGACACTATTGATCAATAAATACACTTCTTCCATGCAATTATCAAACCCTTTTCATAGAATAAATGAATTACTAGCATTCGTGTGATGCGAACCATGAAAATGTGTGAAATAAAAGGAATTTTATTGTACACAATTCATGGATTGTTTATTGATGTAGTGTTATTCAGCCAGTTGTTTCGACCGTGACAGAGGAAATATTTACCATTGTATCTGCTTGCAACAAGTAGTTGTGATAGATTGACTAATAAAGTTTATTTCAAAAATGATAATATAAATTAGAACGTTCACATGTGAACGATGGAATCAATCATATCAGTTGTCTCAATTCCGAGAGGAATTTTTTTATAAAAATCATACACACATAATTATATACCAATTTTTTTTTCGTTCAATCTTTCATTTCAATTAATTAACCTCTGGAATCGGTCAGAAAAAGAACATATTGAAATCTACCTGAAACTGTTTCGAAGGTGAATTCAAGAATAAATTGAATATAATTTTGTTCATTCGACGTCCAGAACTTTCCTTGGAGACTATATCAGCCATTTTTATAAAGTTCAGTACGAAAAGCATTCAGTAGAAGCTATACCAAATCGATCATCCTAGTTCTTGATCGTTGCATTTCGAAGGCAACAAAGAGAATAATTACTACAAAAGTCATTTTTTGAAGAATAAACTATGAAGATCACATAATTCAAACTATTCTTGTTGTGAGTTTTTTATAATTTAATTTTTTCAAGACAAAGTTGTAGTGCTTGTAATTGAGTCAATTCTCACAGGTTTCTAGGTCGAGGATTTTTCTCACAAAACCAGCTTTTGGAAAAAAGGCCGACTAGTTTCAAATTTATTTCAAAGTCTCCATCAGAACATTGAAATGTACAACATGAATTTTAACAATAACTTAGATGTTTGAAACTTCAGCATTATAGAATTATTTTAAATTATCAAAATCTCTTTTAAATAGACACAATAAAACATAAGAACCTCAATAATTATTCAGATGTTTGAAAATTGAACATAACATCACTGTTTCGAGAATTATTGATTCATTTATTCATTTTTTTGTGATCAAATAAATAAATCAATGAATGAATAAAACTTTTTATTAATTTTCAAAAGAGTGTTGTCATGGTAAAGTTTCAAACATCTGAATTGTTATTGTGATTCTTATGTTTCATTGTAGGTATCTATGTAAAAGAGTTTTTAATAATTTCAAATAATTCTGTTATGCTGAAGTTACAAACATCAAAGTTATTGTTGTAAATCATATTGTATATTTCAGAGCCCTGATGAAGACTTTGAATAAAGTTTAAACCAGTTGGCTTTTCTTCAAAAGCTGGTTTTTTGAGAAAAATCATTGATTCAGAAACCTGTTAGAATTCACTCAATATAGGTCCCACCATCATTTTAAGTCCTTGTATTGTCGGAATTATGGATTTTCGAATATTATCATTCGAATGTAATCACTGTTGTTGCTTCTGTCACAATTGCTATTACATGTATGTGTACGGCTCAACTGGGAACTGAAGTTAGACGTAGAATATACGATGCCTCAAGATTGTAATAGGAGAAACCCCAAGGTCCATAGATTAGACAGGTTGCCTCGTAATTTTCAACCAGTCAGGGCAAACCATTCGTGATGTCAGCAGGTGTGCCCATTGAAATAAATTTAATTGCAAATAACTAAATGAGTTCAATTGCAATGAAATCTGAGTTTTCACGGATTTTCTTATTAGTTCAAGTCAATTATATATTTTCAAATGAATAAAAGGCCAATTGAAAATTCCCCGGTCTACCATAGTTGAAACACATTTTTGGCTAAATTCGATTTTATTATTCAACATAGGGCGATACAGCGATTACAGCAATGTTCCAACTTTTCGATCCCATTTTTGTAGTACGATTTGTCTTTCGCTTCAAAATAGGCCTCGGTTTCTGTGATTTCTTCTTCATAGGCTCTAAATTTCTTTCCAGCGAGCATTCTTTTGAGGTCTGAGAACAGGAAAAAGTCGCTGGGGTCCAGATTTGGCGAATACGGTGGATGCAGAAGCAATTCGAAGCCCAATTCATGCAATTTTGTCATTGTTTTCATTGATTCGTGACACGGCGCATCGTCTTGATGAAGCAGCACCCTTTTTTTCTTCAAATAGGGCCGTTTTTTGACGATTTCATCCCTTAAACAATCCAATAACGCTATATAATAATCGCTGTTGATGGTCTGACCCTTTTGGAGGTAATCGATGAATATTATACCTTGCGCATCTCAGAATACTGATGCCATAACTTTGCCAGCTGAATGTTGTGTTTTTTTTCCTCGCTTTGGATTCGGTTCATCGTGTGCAGTCCACTCAGCTGACTATCGATTGAACTCAGGAGTGAAATTATTGAGCCGCGTTTCATCCATTGTCTCATATCGCCGTAAAAATTCAGGTTTATTGGTTATAGGTTGTTAAACTGCTTAAAACACTTCTCAGAATCATTAACACGTTGTTGCTTTTGATCGATTGTGAGCTCGCGCGGCACCCATTTTGCACACAGCTTTATCATGTACATATATTCGTGAATAATCTGATGTACACGTTCTGATGATATCTTCACAATGTCTGCTATCTCGATCAACTTCACTTTACGGTCATTCAAATTTATTTTGTGAACTTTTTTGATTTTTTCGTGGGTGACAGCGTCTTTTGGACGTCCACTGCGTTCGTCGCTTTGGTTACCCATTTCACCACGTTTTAACTTAGCATACCAATCAGTGATGGTTGATATTCCTGATGCAGACCCCGGAAACTCTTCATCAAGCCAAGATTTTGCTTCAACTGAACTATTTCCCTTCAAAAAGCAATATTTTATCAGCACACGTAATTGTTTTTCCATCTTCTTTCAAATGACAAAAGTAGCTACACTCGGAACGCAATATCTCACAAACTAATGGGCGGACTGCTGTCAAATTTTGACACGTATCGCTCAAAGGTTGGTATTTACTAAAAATCATAACGATTTGATACTAGCACCGCCATCTGCGCATCAGTCCGAGGACTTTTCAATTGGCCTAATAGTTTTAAGAAAAACACCACAATCTAAGAAAATAAACCATTTGAATTTTGACCACTTGGTTTCTCTATGTGAACTAAGCATTATGACGATGTTTTTTATCGCAAATGGCGATATCCATCCTCTCTAATCAAAGTTAAGCGGCAACCTGTATAATCTACAAACATTGGGAGAAACCACAGTAGGTATGGTGATTTGATTGCTGAGATTTTTCGGAAATTATATCAGTCTGTCCGTCTGTATACACGATGAATTGACAATTCCAGAGTATGTTTCCCATTATTGGATGTGTTATATTTCGAAACTGCCGCTCCGATCAAAATGTCTTTCATTCATGCACAAATTGCACACTTGGAGATCGAATAACAGAGTATAAACATAGTGATCAAATGAAAGTTATTCTCTTTCCATTTATAACAATGTAACAATTAAACTTCCTTCAAGTGGAGACCGAACCAATCCAATATTATATAAACACTTCAGTTGTCTTCTATGATGCAATTTGCACATGAATGACAAGCATCCAAAAGTTTTCAAGTCAGTGCTTTTTCATTTTTTCTTATCAATATGTTGCTGACGTTCCCATCAATTCAAATAAGAGATATTCAGGAAACCTCCTCATGATACGAGTAGAAACGACATTTGCCGAGTTGAAACCGAAAAACTAACCATTACAATGATAAAGTTTACTCATGCATCTTTGCTTTTCCAAACTGAGACACAAAGGAACTTCAAGAAATTCTGAGAATCACTCATGAACTTGTAGTTTGTTGTGCTAGACATGCGAGTATGTGTACCTTGTTTACGGATAGAGGCAACTGCTTATATAGATTTTTCCTTTATCCGATCAACTTTCGAGATGCATTTTGACGCAATGTTATTCCAAAACTATACGTCTGAGTGGCTTGAGTAGTTTTAGATGAATTCGTTCGGTAATGTAAAATTCACCTGGATGCGAAGCAATAGAATTTAGAAGTATAACTATTCCATATATTTATGTTCTTTGGAATACTCCTTGTAGGATGATATCCGGTTCAGTCTTTCTATGAATCTATGAGCAAATCGTTATAATTCTAATCGAAAAATATACAAACACAATTGTTCTTCCTTTCGAGTTCAATATCTAACAAAATCAGCCAAAATTAGGGGAACGGACATAATCCCAACGGCGTTTGTAGTTAATTTTCTCTTGGAGCCTGATAATCGTACAAAAAATTCAGTTCATTGTTTGTTATTCCTTAAACCATCGACTCCTCATACAAATTGAAGAGCTAATTTGATTAAAATCATTGCAGTGACTTCTTTCTATCTGGATATCTTCAAAACACGATTCACAAACTATTTTGAAGATAATATTTATGGTGACATATTAACTTCGGAATTATGTTGCGATTTAAATGAAATTTCATATGGGTTATCCTATTTGAGTCGTGGATGGTTCTATGATTTTATCTTTTCCTCATAATTTGCACGTTCAGCTTAAAAGTGAAATTTCCCTATCTCGTGTTTTACTGGTCCATTTCAGATTAGATGTGGTATAATTATGAATGACATGTGTGTATATATATATAAATAAATAGATATTTGGATTGGGATTAGTTGTTCCATTAAATTTCAGCTCTTTCACATATACGGCGCCGCATCCACATACATGTAGGCTTGGTTAATCGATCGTCTAGAGGTATGATTCGATTACCTGGCCTTTCGTCTTTTTCTCCGTGACTTTGTTCGGGTTTGTAATAATTAAACTCTATTCAATTATTTACATATATTTACAAAGCCACAATTACAGTACAAACACAGTTTTGAGAAATATCCTAATTACGTCTTAGTTACAAGTTTCTCACTACGGTACTGAATTTCGTCTTTAACTCTAGTTTAATTACTCGAAACGTTTTCGTTTATCACGTCTTCATGGTACTTCAAGTTTTCGGTCGTCTCGTCTTTGATTTGTTCGCGACTCGTCTTAATCTAGTTCGCGAACCGTCTTTACGTCGTACGTCTTAAGTTGACCGACCGAACTTGTTCTGTCTCCCGTCTTAGACTTAACTTCAACTTTACCCGTCTTCGGCTTAATTTTAACTGTACCCGTCTTCGGCTTAAGTTGAACTGTACTATCTACCGATTGGAACTACCCTGTCTCGAATATCGACCTCCCTTCTCTCCGTTTGACCACACCCTTAGGAAAAGTACCATCCCCTAGTCCAATAAGAGCTTTGCCGTAACACCCACAAAGATCTTCGTGGATTCCTGGAAATCGAATATTCTAGATGGACTAGAACCTGATACACAGATGTAACACATCTGGTACAACCGTCTTGTTCTCGAACTTTCCCAACCCCAGTTAGTCTCTCAAGATTTACAACCGACATGATACATCTTCGACACCCCGAAGAATTACCCATCCTTTTTACATTATGTACAACAACAATTCGTTTCCCGTGAATTCATTGAAAGTGTCATGCCCTCGACACTTGAAGAAATTAATAGGTCTCCAAGCATCCGGTTGACCATCTCAATTAGTTACAGGAAACAATGAGGGGAACAATAACTGGATCCTACATACATAGTTTTTTTTTAGTATTTCTTATCTTCTTTGGATTCGCAACTACCAAGATAATACAAATTTCAGAATTCAGAAGTTACATTTCAGAATTGAACACTGATGAGTTCGCAAACTTCTTCATCATTGCATCACGAAATATCTCCCTGAAAGGAAATTGGAAGCTGAATTCTAATTGGTAACAAGATATCGACTGATATTTGAATAATTGAAATGAAAACCAATCTTTATAGCTCGAGATTTAGGTAGGATTTGAAGTATTAATCACTCGACTCTTTATTGAACCCCCTGTTTAATTATTCTGTTTGAAACAAATCCATAATGAATTTTTTACACTGTATTTCACGATAGTTGAATCGACATCCTTTGGATTACTTTTCATCACTTGAGTTTGTTTCATTTTATACAATTAAGATCAAAGAAAACATTTAAATTGCTTCAAAATTTTCAGATAATGTTTGAAATACTTCGTACATCGATACCAAAATAGAATACACTGCGGATTAAGCTTAAGGGTTCGATATTTCTTATACATGTAAAGTATACTTCGAATGACCAAAACAATATCTAATAATTTTTGTCAAAGTGGTACATTTCACTTGAAATTTCAATACTTACATCGTTTATGTTCTAGGACATCCTAAGATCCAATTAAAAATTTTTCAATTTTCACATGAACGTTATCTGTAGCATCCCGTCATTCTAATAGAATATTTCAAGCCAATAATAGACAATGGGGAAACTAGCTACCTAGATAAACACATTTCTGTGGTGAAGCTTACAGGTCTCATTACTTATAATAATTTCATAGAAAAAACATCGATTTACGAAATTGGATATAGATACTTTGCCTCAATAATAATAATAATTATTATTTATTATTGCCTTATTTCAGATCATATTCATCACAAATTGCTCAGTACATGAAAATGAAATGGAATAGTGTCTAAAAGGAAAAAATTAACCATATCCTATCATGCAAAATAATCTTCATTTCCATAAGGCTCCAACTCAACTAAATATTTATACAGTTTCTTTTTAATTTTTTTGATATCAGAGATCATAGAAATATATCTTTTGGCAAAGAGTTGTACATTTTTAAGCATCTGTACTCAGCTTGCTTCTGGCTTGTTGTTAAATTATGCCTAGGGTATATATGTATAATTGTTATTCCTTGTGTTATAATAACTTTTTTGATTTTCATATTTACGAAACATATTTGGATTCTTCTTGATGAAAATAACACATTCTTGATACACGCGTACCCTTTCCACAAAAGCTGAATTATGATAAATAAGGATAAATATACATTATGAGATAGGACCATCTATCGCCCAAACAGGAAACCCATGCCATATTTCGAATTGGACAAGAATTGTTCTAGTTAAGGCAATTATAAGGATATGAGAACCGATAGACATACATAAAACTAAAAGTGTTCAATGTCTGTTATACATTCTGCATTTGATAATAATTATAGAAGTTTATTTTTCAATACAATTTTTCCTCATGTATAATTGAAAAAAGGTACTGAATTCACGAACATGAAACTTGTATATTCACAAACTTGCATTTGAGGATAACATGGACGATTAAAGAAACTATTTCTCTAGTAAGGATTTACAGATATAGCAGACTCAAAAGGTAGTCATCTATCTTCTATCTTACACTTCTGTGAAATAAGTATACAAGTCAACATTCCCAATCGAAATAACATTTTCAGAGAGTTTAATTTTATATTTTGGGTAATGTTGAGTCACATCAATAAATGTATTCAATGAAGACAATTTAATATAAATATCCAAATCATCATTGTGGCAGAACCTTCACTGGCTGATATATATTTTTATATATATGTAGGCTTGGTTAATCGATCGTCTAGAGGTATGATTCGATTACCTGGCCTTTCGTCTTTTTCTCCGTGACTTTGTTGGGTTTGTAATAAATAAACTCTTTTGAATTATTTACATCTATTTACAAAGTCACAATTAAACAGTACAAACTCGGTATTGGGAAGATCTTAATCACGTCTTAATTACAAGTTTCCCACTACGGTACTGAATTTCGTCTTTATCACCTTTTGAGATTTATTCGAAACGTCTTCGTCGCACTTCAAGATTTCGGTCGTCTCGTCTTTAACTTGTTCGCGACTCGTCTTAATCTAGTCCGCGAACCGTCTTTACGTCGTACGTCTTAAGTTGACCGACCGAACTTGTCTCGTCTTCGACTTGAGTTAAACTGTACCGTCTGTACACGTCTTTGGTTTAATCTTAACTGTTCCCGTCTTCGGCTTAACTTCCACTGTCCTCTCTGTCGATTGGAACTACCCTGTCTCGGTTTGACCACACCCTTAGGGGAAGGTACCATCCCCCTAGTCCAATAGGGTTTTTGCCATACCGCCCCCAAAGATCTTCCGGATTCCTGGAATATTCTAGAAGAACTAGGGCCTGAGAAAAAGCATGAAACACATGTGGCATAATCGTCTTGTTCCGAAACCTTTCCCAACCCCATAAATCCAACCCCATAAATCCCTCAAGTTTTACCATCGACATGTGACATTCCTCGACATCCCGAAGAATAGCACATCCTTTTTACATTATGTACAATACGTTCCCTGTAAATCTATTGAAACTGTCATGCCCTCGACATTAGAAGAAACTAATAGGTTCCGGTTGACCATCGCCATTATTTACAGGGAAACAATAAACTGGATCCTACATATATTATTGTCTAAAAAAGGTATATATCAAAAATATACATCAAAGAGTGAAGGTTTTGGATAATTATGTCATAAGTTGGATATTCGAAACCAAATTTGTTCAAGATGGTTCGAAATCTCAAACAAAATATGTTTTCATTTAAGATATTGTAGGAAAACTAAACCATTCTCAGATTTATTCTATAATAAGCATATTTCGTTCCTAGAAACTTGATTCATTTATTTAAAACAACCCGTAAAAATATCCAAATATTTTAGTCTCGAACGCTAGTGTTGTATTCTTCCTATAGCTAATGTATCGCACTAGCTCATAGAATTCCGTAGTAACGGTTGATGCTGATAGAATTTTCTGTTATTAATGTGGATTATTTTGATATCCCTTATATTCACTCGTCACCCTTTTATTAAGATCAGAATATAACTACTCCGACCTCTGTTGATTAGTTTGGGAACATTATTTGTAGTTATTACTGTACAAATGAAACCTTTTAGGCGCCATACTAGAAGTAACAGAAGATACATGTGACTACTGATATCGTAATTATTTAATTGATGAGAAAAGCCTAAAAACGCATTATAATAATTAAAAAATTGTAAATATATATTGAATAAACAAGAAAATTAATGTTTTTTCGAACGTGAGGTAATTTCTACCATATTTTGATTTTACCGATGGAATAACTCAGCAGCCTATATCGAACACCCATAACTTATTTCACAGAAACCTTCATATTGTATTTTCATAAATTGCATATTGAAAGTATATCTCAAAAGGAAGCTTATCTGTACAAAAATTACCAAGTTTAATTGTTCCCGAAATACTTGTCAGAACCGACACCTTCGCCATTTTGCAAATCCATCTATAATATTTTTTAATTCATCAGTCCAGATAATTTGGTCAGAATAAGAGAAATGAATTATAAACATTGTATTTTCATCGACTCCTGTTAAGTTTATGAATTTGCAATTTAAAATGTTGCTACATAATTGACTCAATGCTTAAAATGCTTTATAATTGCCTCAAGACAATCAGAGATGGAAGTCGTGTAGTTATCGGAACATGCAGCCGCAAATCTACTATTCTGAATTTTCTACTCCTCCTACAGAAAATGACGAAAATTTTTCAACTTGCCAACTATTCTACTGTCTATATTTAAGCACTGTGCAACGTAAAACTGTGCGATTTACTTTACCGTAAACAGTGAGCACGCTCAACAATCAATACGGTAGCATCTGTAAAGTATATCGCACGGCGAATAACCAATAAAACCGAGGATAAAACCTTCACTAGTTGCCAAGGAAACGAATAACGAACAGCCCGCGTAGCCGATAACTTTTTGACGTTTCGTAATTTTGTCGTGAAATGCCACCAGTTTTTAGTTTTACATAAGTGATGTGGATCAGAATTAAACACAGCATAATCACAGATTAGGAATTAAAATTACTCGTTTGTAATGGAACAGAACACATGTAACGGGTGTTTTTTTTCGAGGTGTATAACTTTAAGTTGGCATTACTGTTCAAGATGGCGACCGATTTAACAGCTGTCAAGTGATTTATTCTCAATTTGGTTTGGCAATTCATCATGAATAGACTCACGCCTGAACAATGCTTGCAAATAGTGCAATTTTATTTCGAAAATAATGGTTCTGTGCGGAATACTTATCGCGCACTACGTCCATTTTATTTTGTTTAGCGATGAAGCGCACATTTGGTTGAATGGCTACGTCAACAAACAAAACTGCCACATTTGGAGTGAAGCTAATCCTCAAGTGTATGTCGAAACACCGTTACATCCAGAAAAACTGACTGTTTGGTGCGCTTTATGGGCTGGTGGAATCATTGGTCCGTACTTCTTCAAAAACGATGATGGCCAGAACGTTACAGTCAATGGTGATCGATATAGAGCCATGATTACTAACTTTTTCATTCCTGAATTGAACAACCATGATGTCCAGGAGCTGTGGTTTCGACAAGACGGCGCAACATGTCACACAGCTCGTGCCACAATCGATTTATTGAAAGACACGTTTGGTGACCACCTAATTTCACGTTTTGAACCTGTGAATTGGCCTCCAAGATCTTGTGATTTAACACCGCTAGACTACTTTCTGTGGGGCTATGTATAGTCATTGGTCTATGCGGATAAGCCACAAACCCTTGACCATTTGGAAGACAACATTCGCCGTGTTATTGCCGATATACGGCCACAAATGTTGGAAAGTCATCGAAAATTGGACGTCCAGATTGGACTAAATCCGAGCCAGCCGTGGCGGTAATATGACAGAAATCATACTTAAAATATAATGCCACAAGATTATCTTGTGGATAAATAAAATTCATGTCAATCGAATAATCCATCGTTGTTTCATTGCAATTTAAAGTTCTATAGCTTTAAAAAAAACACCCTTTATAAACCACTATATTTATATAATCACAGTATCTACAACTTACATGCTACTTCTCGGAGAGACTTAGATTGAGAGAGGGAGTTGATCATTTCAAGCAATAAACATTGGCTTTTAGATTATAGAAAATGAATATACACATAAATATATTGTGCTGGTTAAAACATTCATTTTTTCGACTTGTGTTATACATTCATAACAATTTTTATGGAAATTGATGCGATCGTAGAAAAAGTATAGTACACAACTCGATTTGTAAGACAATTCCGCATTTTATAGTCATGCGTAATATATTCATTACAACTCTTATCAAGTAATATACTATTTCAGGATATTATTCGAGTTGTTCGACATTTCACACTTCGCTATCAGGTTGTGCCCCATTCTTTATAGCCATTACTAACTATTTCGAAAACTTGATTCTCCTTGAAATTTAAAGAAATCTTTGTTAGAGTTCATATAATAGGTTAGTTATATTCATTTAGTTGTCATCATCAATACCACCTTTCAATCAAACATGAAACAATTATATCGAACCAAAACCATTTGCAATAAAATATGTCTTTTTTCAGGGTGTCTGCTCCTGCAATATTACTGGCATCCTCAGCTCTTATATTAAAGAAAATAAAAAATACACTAGTTTTACCGAAATCAAAGAGGGACCGCAAGGTCCTCCTGGTTTACCAGGAGTCATTGGGGAGAGAGGCCCTGTTGGTCCTCCTGGTCCTAAAGGTGATCGTGGTGAAAAGGGGTCCACCGGGATTGATGGCCAGCCTGGTACCAAAGGGGAACCAGGCAGGGATGGACTCCCTGGTGTTGCAGGACCCCCTGGGCCTCCTGGACCGCCTGGACCTATCGAATTCGAAAATGTTGATGTAAGTAATCATTTGACCTTTATGAATTTACTTTCTTCTAGGTATAAAACTGTTCCCATATATTTTTTAATTATTGTGACTGTTAATTCCAAAGGAATAAGAAGTTTCAAAAATTATAATTTTTTTCTGCGTTATCGTACGTTGGTTATCAAATATTGGCGTTGAAACGAAACGTTTGAATGAATAAATTCCATAAATAATCGAAATTGATTCCTAGCTTATCACCTGGCAAAATATAATTTCAATATTAATTAAATAAAACACTTGACTATACGTTTCACAATTTTAATAAAAATGTTAAATAATTTTTCGTTGACGTGCGTGTTTTAGGTTTCATTCCAATCTCAAAACTGAATATAAAATACGGGTATACACAAGTACATATAAATTACTAAGTAACAGATATTAAAACTGGAGATTTCCATTTGAAAGATTTATTTTTTGATGTGAAGAAATTTTTAAGAATTCCAAGATATCTGAACATTCACTTCACCCTTATGTTAAAGGGCTATGCATAGTAAAACCGAAAAGCGTATCTCAATCTAAAATGAATTTATTGTGTCGTTATACAAACTGTCTCAAGATAAAATTGATTGGCATACTAATAATATTTTCAATGGAAGTGAACTTTATCAATGTTTCGAAAACATAAAAAGGTATTCCATTCATAAAACTTTGTGAGGAACAGTTTCATACACCTACTACGCATAGGATTAAACAATGCGGATCTGTTTTATACGAAAAATGTTCTCTCGATTTCGAAGATCATGATTATATGGCATTTCTTGCTATATATTTCCACAAAACTAATTATAATCCTCAAAAACTACCTAGGATCGAGGGAACATGAATTTATGTTTTTGTCCTTTATAGTTTCTCCTCGAGGTAAGAGTTTTATTTTATACAATTTGAATTCATTTCTCTTATTTCTCTTCATCATGCAGCCCAGTTGGAAACCTAGAGGACCGTTTAAGGTAAACGTTTATTCTGCGCCACATTAAGTGAGGCTTGCAGAATCATCAGTTCACAGGCTGGTGATGGTTTGAACATTATAATACTAAATTATATATGTAAACTTTCGATAAAGGTTTAACTTATGATACATTGACCATTCATTACGATGTGTCATGATAAGTTGATTGAATGAATGAAGAAATGCTGCAAATTTTAGACAATGGTTTTGGAAGTCTTCATCTCACAGTTAATACATATATTTTCTACGTCCAGCGCATAAACATAATCATTTATACAAGGTGACAACTCTCAGATGAAAGTGGGGGACGTCTCAATGAGTTCCAAATTGAGATATTTTCATTCACCTCAGGCGTTTCATTCACGGGATACAAAGTGACTCAAAAATTTAAAAATATCACAAACGGCCCTAACTTTCGAAATGTAGAGTTGAGAAAGAGTCTTTTCAGAATTCTAGATTCGTATTCAGATATTCAATTTCAACTTGATGCTGTATAATTTAGATCGTTAAAAAAAATCAAATTGGGACAATTTTCCCTAAGGAAAATGAAAGATGAATGTTTCATTCAGAGTTTTTGCATCCACGTCTGATAAATTCATCAAAGACTAATAATACATCTAAATTTTCTTGTATTTGGTTCACAAAAAAGAGATGCCGATAAAATATTATATAATGCAGTAAAAGCTATGTTGAATATAACTCTGAGTATGGTCTTCGAGCTATAAATCCATTTGAACTATATCGGCAAAGAAGCATATTTGTTCATTGGATATTCATTTTCAATTATTTTATATAAAAATGTTCAATTCACTATTATCTGAAAAATATTGAGAAATAAAAAGAAATTCTCAGTGAAGTTTTCGAAAAAACACTATCCAAAGTATATATGTATCCTATAATGGCATGAAGAAAATTTCTAATTCACATATTCCATTTTTCAGTGAAAAAAATCAAATGTAATATCCAACTCAGATTTCGTTAAAAAATCATCATACTTTAAATTATGTGAAGAAAAATTGAAGAATTGAGCATATACAACAAATGAAGAATGAAAGTATTAACATTCATTTTTTTATATAACTACTTTTAGTGCTCCATTCACAATTTTTCCATTAATATACAGGGTGTCAGTAAATGAATGCGAAGGACTTAAGGACATGATTTTGTTTCGAAAACGACCTCCCTGTCAAGATACAAACTTTTAAAGTCGTTAACGAATTGACGTTTTTTAATTTCTTTCAAGGGTTCTGAAAAATCCTGAATCATAAAAGTGTTTATAATATGGAGCACTAAGTAGATGTTCCTCACACGATTTTTTTCGGACCATAACTTTATCATTCATGGTTGAAAATAACAACAAAATCTTCGTATATGTATTTCATTCTATGAAACATTTTATTCAATGAAATGGAATAGAAACTGCTTGTAAGTTTTGATTTATTCTGGGAAAAGAATCGACTGTATCGAAATTTTGAGAGAGACTTTTTTCCTCTGAAAGCAATTATTGCAGGAAAAGCATAAGAGGTTGCTATTTCCAACCCCTAATTATAAAGTTATGAGATCGAAATAAATTGTGTGGGCAATATCTACTTTTGGATTCATATTCTATAGTATTTTATGACTCAGTGTTTTTTAGTACCCTTAGGAAAAATTAAAAGCCGTCAATTCGTCAACGACTTTCAGAGGCTGTATCTTGAAAGGGGCGTCGGCGTCGATTTCGAAAAAAATTATATAAACTACCCTGTTAATTTTCATCAAAGAATCATCTCGTAATGCCCTTCGCATTTATTTACACCCATACTGTATATAATTCAGTTTAAGTATGAAATAAAAGGTATTTATTTCAATACCTATGTTCATTTAAGAAATTTGAAAATTCCTCTCTACCAGAATATCTATCATAAAATAACTCTGAGACCGAAAGATAAAAGTTGAGCCTAGTTGTTGTGTTGAAAAACTGATTTCCGCTGGTTGTTTGCTTTTACACAGTTCTCTAATAAAATATCAAATTGCAACAATTCCAAAACCACATCCACTTAAATAATATTTTCAAGCTTCATAAAGATATCATGATTTGCATCTCACCGAATGAAATAACTTTCAACTCTTTTCAATAAAGGTTGTGAACAAGAGATGGAACAAAAATGAGATAATACTTGAAGACCATATCGCGAGTAATTAGGTTCTAATAAATTAAATATTCCTCAAGGGAAAGCGTAAACCTAAAGTACAGAGATATTTGATCATTTCCTTCCTGGCGCCAAGAGATCAGCGAGAAATCGAATTATTTGAAACACTCCAAAACTTCCCGGTATCATATCTCCATGGTGGGAGAAACTTCAGATGTGAATCGACTTCAATTAGGAAAATAAACCCACAATTCATATACCAGACCTTATTTCAGTGTCAACTTCTTGGTTCTGTTCAACATATCCGATGTCTTCGCGAGAAAGTTTCGGAATTCAGGAGATGGAATGGAATACAGTTGTCATTCATCACCCTAACAAAAAGTTCCGAGAACTTGGCTGAAAAACTCCGAGTGGGTGTACAAACCAATCAAGGACGGTCCAATTTATTTTTTGTCCATTTGATCATAAAGAAATCCGAGTATTTTGTAATGAAGGTGTTACAATGTTTTCGAAGGGACAAGAGGTGGAATAGAAGATATATCTCCCAAGGTTCAGAGACATAATTGCAGAATCAGTCCTGTAGCTTTTTCAGTTGATCTATCCAGACGAGTTGCTGAATGAAAAATTTTGAGGAATCGTTTTACAAAACATCATGTATGTTTAATGATAATTATTCTTCACCTCTAAACACAATTGCAATAATCACTTTTTTCCACCCACTCTGGACATGACATTTCAATGAAGTATTTCGAAAATTGTTTCATATGTGTGCAATTCTTTGCAAGATATTTATATAATCTTAGGTTGACTTGGCCGTAAGATGGCAAATCGAAACCGAATATACTAATTGCAGAAAAATGGTTGATACAATTGTTCCTTTATTTTGTATTGGAAAAGTGAGTTGATGGTATAGTCGATTGAAAGTTAAATAAGTATCAGGCTCGAAACTATAAAAGAACAATCACTAAAAAAAATTTAATGTATAAGTGAAATATCTCTAAAATAATGACTGTTTTTCAAGAGCTTGAAATATTGTTGGGATTATTGTTTTATTTTTATAATCTGGTAGAATATTTTATGGCATTCATTTTCAAATATGATGGCCGCCGCGGCTAAAAGTAGAGATGCATTAAAGTCTAAAAAGTTTGATTTTACTCACAAACTTAACTTGACTTGGAACTTTTTATGTTAAAAACTTAATTGTATGACTGCACTAGATTTTTGAATCTTTAGGTTTGGCTTGAAATCAAACTTCTTCAAACAGTTTGAAGTTTGAATATCATATTTCGCAACGTGTCTGAACTTGTTATAGTTAATATTTAGAAGGATACGCTTTGCTTTTTTCATTTTTTTTGTGTTTGTTGTGTCTGAACTTGAAATGTCTGAACCTTAACTTTTTTCATGACGCTCATGCAGCTCGGAATACGTACCAGAACAAATAAAGTCTGATGTGAATGAACCCCATTCCAAAAATCATGAGAAAATATCTGTAGACGGGCAAAATTAATCAACAAGAAAAAGAAATATACTGATTTTTTTGATGATGTGGCAGGCGATTCCAAAACAATGAAGTAAAAATTACGTGAAAATAAAGAACAATGGTATAAAATGCCAATAGTGGAACTACTTCTTTAACGATATTTGATGAAGAGCCACAAAAAATTTTATGAAGTAGAATTTTCGCAGGAAGCAACACCTTCTGGATCAAGTATTATTTGTGGTAGTGACAATATAAAACGTTGGATCCAAAATTGTCAAAATAGTTTTTGAACGGCTGCTCCTTTATTCTTAAAGGTTATTTCTGGAATTTTTTATTAGCAGGGGTCTCTAGTGCCAGATTTCTTGTTCACTGCATTCACTCAATTTGTAAAAAGTACTAAAGCAATAACTTTACTTTTCACGAAGAATTTTGAGGTGACAAGTTGGAATTGATTAAAAAAAGTAATGTATTTTCTTTGTGTTTTAAATTAATGTGAGTATTTGTTGTACCTACTTATTCTAGTTAACATAATTTATTTTTTAAACTCTTTCGAACTAGTTTGACGAACAGTTTGAATTTTCAAACCTGTAACCATTGTCCAGTTTGATTTGACTTGAATCATTTGTCAGAAAGATTGACTTGAGTTTGACTTAATTTCAAGTCAAACTCAATTCAATCTCAAACATTCAAGTCAAACTGATGCAACTCTAGCTACGATTTACGTAGTCTATTCGATCAGTCCAATTTTTCACTACTTTTTTCCAATAAATCCGGCCATATGGCGTCAATGGTGGCTTGAATATTGGCTTTTAATGTCTCAAAAGTTGCTGGTTCGTCAGCATAAACTGATGAATTCTTAAAACCTCATAAAAAGTAATCGAGATGCGTTGAGTCTCTCGAGCGAGGGGACCAGTTAACAGATCACTTCTGGGAATAGTTGCCACAAATTGATTTTGCATTTAAATGGTGTATGGCAAGTTGGTCTTGTTGGAACCAAATGTCGAAGATGTTAGGATTATTAATTTTTTGAAACCGAAAATCAGCTCATTTCGAAAGAAATAACAATGCCTCCAGCGTGTAAATAGCAACAATCAATTTCAATGGATGTAATTGAAATTCGTAAATGGCTTGTCCTTTATTGATGAAGCCAATTTAACCAGAAATGAGCTTCATCAGTAAACAAAATTCTTCGATGAAAATGCTCATCTTCGGTCACTTTCAAATGAGCCCAATCAGCAAAAATACGACGTAAACGATGATCATTTGGCTTTAATTCTTGCTTGAGTATTTTATAGGTATGTTGAGAACGGCGACGTATCGACATTTCAGCGTATATGCTTCTCCACTTCTCGCTGCAGCAGCAATATTCTCTCAATTACGTACATTTCTTCATCTTGTTGATGGTTTTGAATCCAGAAAAATAAAATAAGTACGAAGATGATCAATAAATGCACGAATTGCTTGCTCTGTTGATTATGTTAACCGTAAAACTGCTATATGAAGTTCATGAACATATGTATTCTTTCAAAGTAAAATTCCACAATTTGTAAGCGTTGATAAGGCGTTAAACTATTCATGGAGATTTGCCAAAACTTATTGAACAACTGTCAAACCATAGACAACAATCATCGAAACTTCCATGCAGCTTTACAAATACCTGTTATAAGTATTATCGCTAGCTATTAGCGAAGTGACACATCCTTAGTGAAAATAGAGAAAAATATTCACACCCATGAATGAAACAGCGTCAGTTATAATTACTAAGCCGTTCTTTAAAATTTGCAGCGTTTGTCATTACCTCTCAATCTCATCTAGTGTCAATGTAAAAATAACTTTGCTATGTCGAAATTATCAATTTCCTATTTCTACAGGAAACAAATGTTGGAGGCGGTCTTGTTAGACCTGGAGTACCAGGAACCAAAGGAGAACCTGGTATGCCTGGAATGAGAGGAGAAAAGGGACCCGTAGGTCCTAAAGGTCATAAAGGCGATGGTGGCACTAAAGGTGAAAGAGGGGATCGAGGACTTCCAGGAGACAAGGGACCTGTAGGTCCAAAGGGCGATAGAGGAAATCCTGGATTGGATGGTCTTCCTGGGACTTCAGGTGAGATAAATCCATCTACTTGTAGAAATCAGTCACTACGGCCATGGAACTCTACTGTACGACATACATAATTTATTGGATGAATAAAATGCAAAAAAATATCAGAAATATAATATTAATAATAAATAAACATTTTGGAAATAAGTGATGAAATTAACAATGAGTACAATATTTAGTACAATTTCCAAACGAGTAATATCATCGTATGATATTAATTATTTATCTGGTTATCTAATGTATCAGCAATATAAATTGCCATCAACATAAACCATTGTCAGACAGAAGGTCTCCACGCCATTACGTAGGAATCATAATCGAAAGTAACCCAAGGAGAATGCATGTCATCAAGGGAGGATAGCGATATACCGATGACATGCATTCTCCTTGGGTTACTTTCGATTATGATTCCTACGTAATGGCGTGGAGACCTTCTGTCTGACAATGGTTTATGTTGATGGCAATTTATATTGCTGATACATTAGATAACCAGATAAATAATTAATATCATACGATGATATTACTCGTTTGGAAATTGTACTAAATATTGTACTCATTGTTAATTTCATCGAAATATTATATTATCAGACGAATGAAACTTAAATATAATTCCTCTTTCATTTATTAAATCCAATCGATCTGATGGAGATATTGTATTTGATTGTATCAATTTTATTCTCATAATTTTCAGAAAATATACATACTGCTGGCAATACAAAAAGTGGTGATATAACATTAAAATAAATACTAAATTGACTTCTTTTCAAACAATTTAAACAATTCGACAAAATAACTGCATATTTGTGTGAAGCTCCAATGACAGTTAACATAGAGTCTTATTCGACATTTCTTCAAACTAGGCAATTTCCATGATTTTCCACATCAATTTTGCAGTTGTAATTGAGATTGAGGCTTGTTGTTGAAATAATTTGAGAATCAACTAGTTTCAAAATATGTTTAAGATTGATCCTAAATTAGAGGTTCAAACAAAATTTATAGATTCCTCGGATCTTCTTCTTGCAGTGCATCTACTATCATAGGTTTGCCATCATTATAATAATCGGGACTCTGTTGACTACAACTCAGAACAGTTGAACATTCCTTGGATCATTTCAAGAATAAAATGTCCTATAAATATGGACCCGCAATAGCTTTGTTTTCGAGACACAGGGGTGTTAAAGTTTGATTTTTTCAAGTTTTTTCTCATAGCACTTTTTCTTCGCAAGATATTTAAATTTAGCATAGGTATTTCAATTTAATGTTTTCATCAGGTGATATTCTAATTTCGAATGCAAATTTGCAGGGTGATATTTTTTCTGGAAAAGACTCCCTTATTTCCTCCAGAACTTTTTTGGTGTACCATTAGTAGTTTTACAAAATGTAAAAAGAAACTTTGGTCCAGTACTACAATTTTTGGTATCTTGTATTTTTGTTGCATCTGCTACCGATTTCAAGGAAAAAATCCAAATAATTCTTTATTTAAATTTTTTGTGTATTAAACTCGGTATTAACTCAAGAAAATCAAAATTAATATCAATAGGAGATGATGCAGCTAGTAAGCGTTGATGAAAAAATTAATTATAAATTTTGATGTTTTTTTATCCAATCTGTAGCAATGATTTATAAAGATTCGATAAACTAATTTAATCATCAAAAAAAGGAAGGACTACACCCTGTACCTTGAAAACAAAGCGTTTTCATGTCCATATTTATTGGACTTCCTCTTAAAATTAGCCAAGGAATATGTCATTTTCTTTCAATTTAGGAAAACCCAGCATATAGAACTAATATAGTATTTGAACGTTGGAAGGTCACTGATGGAATTAGAGCAGTATTTATTGTTTATGTCACTATTTGTGGTGATAGTCGCCGCAGTTCATTTTTTGAAAACAGAAAGTTTGAATATCGAAAGCATCATTTGGTGATAGTATATCTTCGTCTCTGCTCTTAGTTAGAAATGCTAATTCTATGTGTTTTTCCTATAAATGTGAAATAATCAATATCATCTGACTAGTAGTTATTAGCTTATGAATTAAGTTAAATTAAATTGAATATATACATACTCATTAACAGCTCCTTGACATAGTACACTCTTTTTTTTGCAGTCAATGTTTCAATATTTTCATTTCTATATAATAATAACTCTATTAAACCCAATATTTCAAAAAGAAAGTTAGCTCACGGAATTCATCATATAGATCTCCTCTTCAACAGGTAAACCTGGTGATAAAGGTGACAAAGGTGATCAAGGCAAACCTGGTCCACCTGGTGTGCCTGGAATAACATTCAATACGGACGATTCGATGGGAATTGCACCCGCTATCCCAGGTCCCAAAGGGGAACCAGGCGACAAAGGATCAAGAGGTGATAAAGGGGAAAGAGGAGAGGCTGGATTTCCCGGAGTACCTGGTTCAATTGGTCCTGTTGGAAGGGTGGGAGAAAAAGGTGATCGAGGTACTGACGGCGCCATGGGTCCCGTTGGTGGACCAGGCTCAAAAGGTGAAAAGGGAGAGCGAGGACCGCCTGGTGCTGTCATTATGCCTGATGGCAATGAGGAAGTAATTACTCTGAAGGTGAGTTAGCCTGATACTTTAAAAGTCACTTCAGTATAGAATATTCATATAAATGCACCTATATGAGATTTACACATGAAAAATCGAAAGAATCTATACTCTCCTCGGAAAATTTCAACTAATTCAAATCTGCTCTCAATGAGATATATTTAAGTTTTTTTTAATTCGCGATTAACGCGATCAACCTAAAATTTCGCGTATATCATGATATTTGTTATTTTACATGTAAATTTCAACCATGTTGAATTTGACTACGGGTCCGTAGTCAGTGAGTCGAACCTTTTTGTTGGAGAGTAATTGTCTGAAAAAAAACCAGACGTTATGCGATCCATTTGAAAACGTTCAAAAAGTTCAAACTCTGTCCATCTCATTCGAACCTAACTCTTGAAATCATGGTTTTAAGGCACGCATTCGATACACTAGAATCATTCTCAGTAAATATTATACCGTTTTAAAATCCTTATTCTCTTCTTCTAAGGTCAATTGCCAAACTGATTTAGTACCATTTTTTTCAATGGAATCAATTAAAGTTTTACAAAATATTTATTTTCAACATATACTTGGTTCGGCAAGAAGTGGCATAATCTTCCAAGTTGGAGCATTTGGAGAATTGAAGGTTACAGGTTACAGAAGCACTATTGAGGATAACTTAGGAAGGTGTGCATTTTCAGGAATAAAAAATGCAATATAATGCAATAAATGAACGACTAATTCGAAAAATGACTGTTATGACTTAGCTCCGGTTCCGGCTTGACGTCGGCTTCTGGGACACTCTGCATAACCATACCAAATATTTTTTGGATTGAAATAAACTGCATCAAGTCGTAACAGCTGAATTGATTCATTACAAATAATTAATTGAACATCTCACTCCGAAAATCGGATCCATAGATCTTGGGAGTGATAATACTGATAATACCTAGCTGCGCCGCCAAACCACCGTGCAGAGCAGAGCAATGACTCTAACATTAAAGAGAGAGAGTTTCAGTCTCCTGTCAAGTAACAATCTCGGTAACAATGCTGTATTTCTTGTAGACAGGGCCCCCGCAACCGCGCGTGCAACGCGTGCACCGCACGCGGGCGCCACTCTAAAAGGGCGCCAAAACCTCTTATAGAGGTGAAGAATCGATGGACCAAAGGTTTTCGAAAAAGATTCTTTCAAATTTTTCAACAATTTTTTTTTCCAAACTTTTTTCTTGCAATTTATACAAGTTTCTGAACGTCGCAATCGGCATGAAATATCTAGATATTGGTTCACAAAAACGCATGCTCGATGCTAATCCTAGGGCATTTTTTGCGCTATGTGCTGCACACAGCTTAAATTTAACTGAAAATGATGCTGCTAAGGTTTAAAATAAAACAGTGGACTCTTTTGATATTGTAAAAGAACTTTATATATATTTCTCTTCATCCACAAAAAGATTGGAATGTTATAAACAGCATGATCCTCAGTTACGTATAAAACCCCTAAGTGATACTAGATGGTCTAGTAGAATTGATGCTAAAGTTTCATTTCATTCAAATATGTGATAGCCTTTTAGAAATAGCAGAAAATGATACTTTTAACATAAAACAAGACATAAAGCAAGTTCTCTTTGATTAAATATTCATTCTTTTAAATTTATTATCAGTATCATAATTTCTTATGATGTTTCATTCCAGATTAATATTGTAAGCAACATGATGCAAAGTGTAGCGATTGACATAAAGGTGTACCAAAACCATTTGAAGAATTTAGTTGATCATTTCAAAAATTATAGGGATGATAATGCTCTTGAGGAAAAACTTGCGGGAGCTGGAAAACTAGCGTCTGTTCTTGAGATAGATCAAGGTTTTTCTCCATTATATACTGTAAGACGAAAGTATAAACCGAAATTGTTCGATTATGAACAGACAGAAGATCCAAAAATCGCTTTTAAAATAAATTTCTTTTAGAAAATAATTGATCAAACACTAAGTTCCTTAAATATAGATAAAGTTAACGTTTTCTGTTTTATTTGTGATATTCTTAAATTAAATGACAAATATCTATTGAAATGCTGTCATGCTCTTCAACAAAAGCTAACTGATGACAGGAAAAAAAGAGACTGACGTGAAAGAAAATGATTTATTCAACGAGATAAAAGCCCTAAGATTGTTTTCATTATCTGAAAATCCTCTTGAAATTCTACAATATATTTTTGAAAATAATCTAACTTCTTCTCTACCGAATCTTAGTATTGCCTCAAGAATCCTTCTCACTTTACCTGTGTCCTGTGTCTGTTGCTTCTGGTGAGAGATCATTCACTGAATTAAAAATTTTTAAAAACTATTTGAAGTCTACCATGTCTCAAGAAAGATTTTCTGCATTGGCAATCTTAGATATAGAGCAAGAGATACTCGATAAAATTGATTGATTGATAATATAAAAGAATTTGCAGCAGCCAAATCTAGAAAAACATCCCTTCAATTTCTGGATTAATCCTAATTAAATGTTTATGCCTTTATGAATAATTTATAGAAGAATACAGCTTAAGTTTTGAAACACATTTGAAATGTATTATGTTACAAATAACACCATAAAATTCTTAAGGCAATGAAGGTTGCTGATAGATTTTCATCCATTCTACACTAAATACTCAACTAAACTTAAGAAAAAAAATTTCCGATTATACAGTAGTACTTTTCTCCACCTCCCCCCTTTAAGGGGCGCCAAAATGTTCCGCACGCGGGCGTTGATGTCCCTTGCGGGGGCCCTGCTTGTAGATATGAATAAAATCAGTTTAAATTCAGAATCAAAGACTGGGCATACTGGCATGAATTTTTTCGATTGGTTACATATGTTAAAACAATCATAACATCGTTTAGGTCGCCTGTCATGTGATGTAGAAGTCATGCATCTCTCTTCGACTTTGGAGTCGATTCCTCTCTATCTACATTCATTATTAGATCATTTACGGCATGACTAGACATAATCATCAAATTCGAATAAGTGTTACTTATGAATTATACAGACGAATTGAATGAAATACATTTTATTGGATGAAAAAAAAATTTTTTTTTTCTGAGAATACATCTCTTCATTTTCAAGAAAATGTTTAAAGTGACGCAGTTGATAAATCCGAAATGACATTTCAACGCTTTCATATTCAATATTGTATCCCTACTCTCCTAGGCAACTATATAAAATCTGTCAGTCATGTAATATCACGAAAGTTCTGAATAATAAAAGAGCATCTGTCAAATATTCATTCTGGTATAGCCTCTCCATAAGATTTTCACAATTCTCATTTATAGGTGTAGAATTCCCTTCAAAAGAAAATATTGCAACGGGCTTCTGTACAGAGTCGCAATTTTTTACAGGAACTTTCGTATATTGAAATTCGAGGCTTCTATATAAAGTCTGGGCCTACAATGTTCGGAAAACCGAGGAAACTTTTTTGTCACATAACAAGAAATATCTCGTCTAGACGGTATTATTGGAGTGTTTTTTTTTTGATTCGGAGAATTAGATTGAAAGTGAGGAAGTGAGGATTTTTAATCTGCATTCTGTACACATTTGATTCAATTCCGACGTCCTTAAAGCCCGCACATCTATTGAAAATGCATTCACAAAAGGGTTTCATCTGATCTTCTTTTAATTAATCATTTCTAAAATTTGACAGAATGAAATAAATTGAGAGAGAAGTGGAATTTTTTGCAAAAATAAATCATTTTATTCCCCATTCTTTTCTCTTTTGATGCTAGGATAATTAGCCAAATGGTCTAAAGAAACAGTTAGAAGCAGTAACTTGAAGTCAGCGCCTTTTACTTGCTTGTTCCAATTCGGATTCATAAGGATATATTCACAACGTTCCACAAAATTTGGCAAGTAGATATTCCCTTCATTATACTCATTTGAGTCTTATGGACTTATGAACACAAATCTGAAGTCAAAACTCCCTGTTCTCAAAGAATGACGAGATGCTGTCAAACCAATGACATTTGACACTAGACACGAAAATTTAATTGAGGACTTTCAAACGGGACTAATTCAGATGACATTGATATTTTATTCAAATTGTCTTATGAAGATTACGGAAATTCTAAGAAATCGGTGAGCTCCCAGAAAGATTTTTTTTCTATGTATATCAGATGATAATCTAGATATCAGATCAGAAAAACATGCTACATGGATAATACTTTTTCCTTGAATTTTATATATTGACTGAGAGATTTTGATATATTGATCTCCCCTGAAACGAGCAAACAAAAAATTAGATAACGATGAAGTCCATTTAGACCCAAACAATATAGACACTAGTTCTCTTGAAACGCACAAGGTCTTAGTTCTTATGAGGTAGCAAAGAATGGGACAGTCAGCATAAAAATTATCCTTCTTTCATTATGCAGATTGAAAGGTATAAAATCAATGTTATGCTTCCTGTGTGATTTTACATTCAAAATAAGTTGAAATATTCCAGATGAAAATCCATTTATGTATCAATAATTGATATACAGGGTTGCCACTTTTTCAATGGGATTGTATTGGTAACTTTTAAACCATAAGAGTTAGAAGGTCGGTCAAATGGAGAAAAAGTTGCATGCATAGAAGCATTATGAAGCAGTTCAAACAGATCGAAATTATCAGGGCCGGTTATTGAGATATCATAAGAAAAATAAATTCTGTCATTTTGATTTTTCTTTTTTTCCCACTTTATTTCAAATATTATCAAGAAATGTTACAGGAATTTTTTATTCGACAGTAAATTGTTCTCAATTTCACGTAATCAGATTTCGTATCCAACGTTTCGTGCTCTCTGGGCCACCCTCAACCTCATTTTTTTCAATACGGACCTGTATATTTTATGACACTTTTCGAAATAAATTTTAACTATGAATTTCTTTCATTGAGTTTTTCAGTTCGATACACCGTTCTGGCTCAAACGATAGTTGAAAATTGGCGTATTTGACTGTCCCTGTAAAAACCTACTTTTTGAGGTAGCTTTGATTTATTCGATTTCATATGTTTTTTGGTGTGCTGAATCAATTTGAGTTTTACCACCAAAATTTCGTGCCGAAACATTGAAAAAAATGCAAAAAGTAGAAAAATTTCATTTTTGGTGTTTTTTTGCATATGGAATATCATTTTTTCGTGATAAACTTTTCCATACAAAAACAAATTGAAAAAAATTCGTACAGAATTTTTTCCAATTTCCGATAAACCGTTCTGGCTAAAATCTTATTTGTCTCTACAAAAACCCACTTTTTCCACTTGTCTTCTACTCAATAATTTGTTCTTCCAATACAATCCAGATGGGTTTAAAATATCAAGCCATAAATTTTCTGGAATGAAGGATTTTAATTCAGTTTAGTTCTTTATATTTATTTCAATGATTATATCAAGGAAATAATACCGTTGTAGTATTTACGCAATAGAGTGCTCAATCAAACTTTTATATAGGAAGGACATCGACGAAAATCGATATTTTCCGATTTCTATACAAAAAACCGCTGAAAAATTAAATTTGTTCAATTTTTTTTGCCGTCACGAAATTTTGATGGCAAACCTCAGATTTGGATTCAGCACCCCAAAAAACATATTAAATCGAAGAAGTAAAAACTACCCCAAAAAGTGAGTTTTTGCAGAGAGTCAGGACGGAGTAATCGGACAAAAAACTTGATCAAAAAAATGTGTAGGAAATTTTATATACTTTGTTTTTGTGAAGAAAGGTTATTCAGGAAAAATCGATACTTTCCGAGTAGGTAATATTCAAAAAACCGCCAAAATATAACGTTTTTTAACTTCTTTTTGCATTTCAATGCTTTCTCAATGTTTCATCACAAAATTTTGGTTACAAACCTCAGATTCGGATTCAGCACCCCAAAGAACATATCTATTCGGAGGAATCAAAACTTACCTAAAATTTTTCCGTGATGAGCACAAGTTGACTGGATTAATAGTGTAAATGATGTAAAATCGCATTTGGAATATGCATAATTGAAATATCATCATAACCATCAATTAATACAGGAGCGGTGATTGACGAGTTTCAATTGATTTTCTATCCATAAAAGCCTTAGAATTTGCGAGATTAACTCGAACTCGTGTTAAATCACAGAATGCTTCTGAACCTTAATCGAACAACATTATTGTTAATCCCTGTTCAGTCCTTCACAAGTGATTCCTGATTGAACAAGCGCCCCAAAACAATGTCAACATTTGTCCCTACATCGATAGGTGGACGAAAGCTCCAACCAGTTGCTGGCTATCGATAATGCAGTACATTTATTCATCACTTCATATTATAACTTTATAGTTTCTTCACTTTATACCACCATTTCACCGCTCAACAGCTGATTAATGTTCGTCAGAATCTTTCTTTTGATTATTGAATACAATTCAGCTTTCAACAGAAATATTTTGAAAATTCTAGGGAAATCTTTTTTCTGAGAATTATAAAAATGTTATAGAAATTATTCCGAATATGAAATGAATATTCGCGGACGTATGGGTAAGGGTATAAGAATACCTAAATACATAAAACTATAAATTCTTCGATTCATTAGATCTTCATATGATTTGTTTTTTGACCTTCTCTTTCAGGAAATTTTATTCTGAAAATGGTAAGAAAAATTATACGGTTGAAATAATGCATGCTGCAATTCAAAAACCTAGAAACTGAAATTTTATATTGAAGAAATTTATAAGCTATATCAGTTAAGAGGGATTACCAATACGTGGTTTTTCGCGTATCAGTCAAACTTTGGTACCCATTCATTTTCCTTCTGCGCTCCTGCGATGACCAGACTCTGTACGTTGTACAGATAAGTTATACATTCACTTCATCTTCTTTCTTTTTTCGAGGCAAAAAAGCAGAGGGTAGCATTATACGACAACTTTCATGGAATTATCGTTTTACCTCCTTTTACTGATTTTTGGGAGGTCTTTTTCACGAATTTTTCAATAATATATCAGTGCTTTGTACAAACTACATACCATCATTTTTTCTGCGAAAAACGAAAAGTTACCAAAATTTCATTTTTTTCTTCATTCGCACATTGAAAAGGTTTACTTTCTCCCATAAATATCGAGGATTTGTACGATTTTTTTTCCTCTTAGTTAAAGTTTCATGATAGTATATCAAATAACTACAGAAAAGTTTTTACAGAATAGTAGTATAATTCTATCTTTGAAATTTATTTTGCATTTGTATATCTGAGGAGGTAGGTTCGAATTTAATTCGCTTAGGTTGTAAGACGAAGACTTCCAGAATAACATCAGCCTGTTTTGTGAGAGGATTTTTATTTATAAAGTAGAAAAACAAATTCATTTCTGTTTTTGTAGTCTATTATCGATACCAGTGTACCATTTCCAAAAAAAATGTTTTTTCGTAGAATAATTATAAAAGCACAACATCTGCATTGAAAATATTCTCTGTATAGTGCGAAAGAAATATAATGGAGATTATTAAATTCATTGATGATCCTCGACTCCCATTATCGTAATTAAATTTGTAATGAAAAAATAAAAACCATTCTTTTCGTAATCATTTTGAAATCTTCATAATATCGATTACGAGAAAAAATGAAATCACAATGTATTTTTACTTGATTATACTATAATCGTATAAGAAGAAAGTCCACTGCAAAAGAGTTTCATTAATTTTATTGGGAACTAATTGAAATTCCGGTCTGATTAATCGTCAGGTTATAGTGAAATAGCTTGAGTAACGCCAAGTATTCCAATTGTCGCCTGAATTCACGCTACGGAGGCAATCGAAGCTATAACTCTTCATTAAAATTTGCAGTTAATTTCTATTGAGGAGTAAGGGATTATGAAGTCCTTATCTGAAATAATTTAGAGCACCATTCGATTAAAATAGGAAACTACTTTTTCCGATTTCATCTGCTGAACTCCTGCTGGAATGATCCCACGAGATTTACCTCTGAATATATAGCACTTGAACATCTCACAGTTGGAAGATTAATATTTCAATTGCTTGCAGCTAAGCTGTCAAAAAATAATGGTGTTTTCACTGATAAGATTTTGTTAAATATAATTCTGACGACTCGCTCGGCATTGGTCTCTTTTCATCCTTAAGGAGGCGATATACAAAGAATTTACCTACAGTGACTTGATGACCACAGTGGCGACACGAGTGGTCTTGTTTTTGATTGGCTGCCGGTTTCTGAGCCTAAATATGGCGACTTTTTGTTTACATTCTGGGTTTATGTAATTTTTGGGATTCATTCGAAATGTCAGGCACATTTTATTAAGTCACTGTAGTAGGTATTCTTCAGAATAATTTTGTTCTATATACGAATTGATCAGGCCCAATAATTTTAACTTTGACAAACTGACAGTTCCGTTCAGTCAATCGCATTCTAAAGTTTTATAGCTAAGTCCCGTCGCATTCGCCATTTTTTAGCTCAATTGAACGTATTGTCGCCACTGTGTTTTATTGAGTCACTGTAAATATACCAATCAACGGCATCATTTCAAAATTTTCATTTATTCTCTAAGAAGTAGTTTATCTATTATTGATTAACCTCAAAACGACATTGGCAGAAAGACGACGTGGGCGCCGTCATAAGAAATGATGCAGATGTCAAGTGAAAAGGGACCAATAGCATTAAAATCCAAGAAGGCTGGTCCCTTCACTAGACTCCACATCTTAAGGTTTTTTAAAAGTTTTTGAATTAGATCATAATGTAATAATATTCATGTTATATTGATTAATATATAATTATTCGTCTCATAATATAGGGTGATTCACCGGGATATCCTATTAGACGTTTATGGAAAACTAATCATAATTTTGAGCTGAAAATTTGGATATCGGGGTTTGAGACAATGATCTTTCTCCCTAAAATATTTTCAGATCTCTACAACTTCCGATTATACCGGAAACAGACAACTACTTCCTTATTTCAAATGGCACACCCAGTATATTATTGCATCATTAGATAGCTTTTTTGATGGCAATTTCGGCAATATGCCATACCTTAGGTAAAAATTCAAAGGTTCATGAGTTATTGGGATTCTTATGAAAAATAAGGTGGCGATGAGGACTCACATTTTTTTGAATATTTCAGCAGAAAAAGCTTTTTTCGAAAATTTTTTTTTTCTTTTTCGATTCCGCAAATATTTGCGGAATCGCTACGCTCAACTAGGAATTCAGCCAAGGCAGTCAATCTACTTCGCTGCTGAGTTAAACATTTAATTTTTTCTTCGATTGTTCATAATGATACATGTGAAATATTGTATTTGCAAATCATTACAATTTTCACAATCTTTTCATTTTTCCTGTAGTTATATATTGAAATGCAATTGATTGAAATCGCAAATGTTGGAATCGTTGATTACTATGGAAATTTATGTATCCATGCATGATAATTATTATTTGACAATTTATGAGATAACTGACAGTTTCTTGAAGAAATATCGGATATATTTATATTATGGACAATGATAGCGACTTAGTACTTACTCCTCCAGAAATGAGGAAGGCAGAAAAAATATTCATTGTCAGAAAATGTCAAATGTTTAATTCGCATTGAGAATAATAATCAATCACCTTGCTGCCTATAGGTAGGAAAGTAGTAATTTTGCTGCCTAGGCAGAAAAAGTATTACTTTGCTAATTGTTATGTGTCTGCAAAATCGATATTTGCTGTTAATCGAAGAAAAATAACTTTTTTCGGCAACCGTCCGGGAAGTGCTCATTTTCCGGACGCTTTTTCTCTGAGAATATAGCATTTCCTGGCCTAGTCCGGAAAGTACGTACTTCCCGGACTAGGCCGGTAAAGAATCACGTCGTTTGTGTCATTGTGGATATGAAAATCTTGGTAGGTGTATTTTTAATGAAATGCAGTTGATCATTACTATAGCAACCGGGAAAACGGCTGAAAGTTCATATGAAATTAGTTGCCAACAATTTGTATGTTTTTTGATCGCAATCGCAATAATACTAATTTACGTAACAAGTCCGGAAAATAGGGTTTTCTTGGACGAATAGACAAAATTCCAGGACGAATGTAAGCGAGTCCTGGAAGTCTGTGAGTCCAAAAAAACCATTTTCGGGCGTGTTGCGTACAATATTTTTTCGACAACCATGTAAAATAACACTATCGCTGCTGCTTTCCATATTTTATTGCGATTGCGATCAAAAAACATGCAAATTTTTGACAACTAATTTCATATGAACTGTCAGCCGTTATCTCGGTTGCTATGGATTCTATGATTCTTTTCCGGCCTAGTCCGGGAAGTACGTACTTTCCGGACTAGGCCGGGAAATGCTACTTTCTCAAAGAAAAAGCGTCCGGGAAGTGAGCACTTCCCGGACGGTTGCCGAAAAAATATGTTTCGTCTCATTGATTTTTTATTGTACACGGTTGCCGAAAAAATATTGTACGCAACACGCCCGAAAATGGTTTTTTTGGACTCACGGACTTCCAGGACGAGCGGCGTCAGCTCGTCCTGGAATTTTGTCTTTTCTTCCAAAAGAACCCTATTTTCCGGACTTGTTACATAAATTGCTATTCCGATCAGAAAATAGCCCGGGAAAATTCGTTGCATAGCAACGCTTTAGAGTATTGTGTGGTTTAAATTTGCTCTGAGAAATTAGGCATTCATGAGCGTTTTCAGAAATATACTTTTTCGTTATTTTCGTTGATAATTTACCATCTGATATCAGAAACACACGAACCTTAAATCTAACAAAATGAATTTTTCTGATCCCATTATTCGCCAAATGGATCCACAAAGGTATGTTCAGGTTCAAAAGTCCCGCAATTGCGTAATAATTAACCGAAAGCACGAATTTCCACGGAACACAAAATTAGAATTTTCCCTCCGGCAGGTGGACAATCGCAGGCAAAAACATGTGTATGTGTGTTTTGCGGTCGGTATCTCCGAGAGTAATCAATCGCCTCTGGAGCCGGCAATGCAATAAAGTGTGAGGTACAGCTTCTGTCTTTCTCATGTAATAGATGATCTTCACTGCCTTCAAAGAGTGGAAGTTCCATTACCTCAGTCATCAATTCACTTGATATAACTTTTTTCGAATTCGGGCGGTTGATTACCTTTTTTTAACTTACATTTCCGAATTGCATTCTGTTTCTGTAAGAATTGGAATGCATCTTCGATGCTGCTGGATACGGTCGTAAAGTGTTGAGTTTTGCTCTATTTTTCCAGATAATTACTCTTTGGAATCGTTTGCGAAGTGAAGCAGATTTATGAGAGCCCGAGTTAATTATTATTTTGATGAGGGTATGTTTCACTCATAAAACTCAGATGACTCACGATATCACATGATCCATTTAATTTCTAATAAAAACGCTTCCAATTTAACGTCGGGGTTTGTTATTTTCACATCAAATGGGAATTATACTATTCGGTCGGGACGCGCCAGAATCATATCCGATTTAATATGGCTAGAAACTATTAATATTATTAACGCTGCTTGTGTTGACTCGCGTTGTGTCGGGGATCGACAGGGCCGTCGCTAACCAAACTGTCGCCCTAGACAGAGGCCCAATTTGCCGCTCTTATTGTCAAATCTGCAGAAATTAAAAATTAATATTGAGTACTCGGGGAGTTTGAAAAATTGAAGGCATTCCAGTCCAAAATACTGCGTATGATAGCAGGAGTACGTCACAAACTACAGTCTACAAAATGATCTGAGAATAAAATCAATAAAAGATACAATAAAGCCAAGAATCAACAAATACAAGAACCGAACCACAGATCATGAAAATATAATGATAAGCAGTCTTTTCGCCCAACTCCTCTTGGAGAAGAGATTGAAAAGAACCTGGCCCGAAGACCTCTTGGAGGAATGATTTTGGGGAGAACCATTGATGGATGGTACCCGACTCAAGCCATGAACCAATATTTAATAACATTTACTAATTACGGTATAAGTAGATTAAAATATGCAATAAACAGTTAATAAAAAAAAATCTCTTAAAAAAATTTAAATACTTGACAATAGGGCAAGTTTTTATTAACAAAAAAAAAATGGAAAAATATTGAAATTTCGGAAAAAATCAAAGAACAGAATGTAGAGTATGACTGAATTAATTTCAGTTTAGAAAAACTATGCTCTGCACCAGCTACAGACATCCTGAGGACTATGCACGAGTTTAAAAATAATTCCTTCAACTGATTATCGTTAATATACCCCAGAGTTTGAATTGGTGATGATAAGATTGTGAAGGCAGCGATCATCATCACTAAGTCAGTTTTTTTCATATATTTCAATGTTGGATGGGATTCATCTATTTCGTTCGTTTTGGAACAGTGGTATATTAAATGTATTTTCTATTAAGTCCTAAAATATCAAGAAGCTGTCCCAAACACGCAATAAAAGTTCGTCAAAGAGAACGCTGACAAGCCTGATGAATGCATGAATTTCAGCCAGCAAAATTACCTAACATTTTTAAGGAAGGAACTTCCAAAAAATTATCTAAGATCAATTACTAGTAAAAAAGTACTATAAGTGGCATAGAACGTTTCTGAAGATATTTATGATTAAATAAGTCATGTTCTGATGAACCAATAGAATCCGTAAATTTCCCATAGTTACATCGTATTGATAACTGGATATATTATTGACGACTTGGTATAATCGTTTTGTTGTTTCGCCTCCTGCAATATTGGGATCATTTCCACAGTTTCATTCTCGGACATCAATCTCAGTGAAATGTGATTGAATTATCAAAATGCAGTACTTTGGATATAACGAGCGTTTATTTAAATTCGTGGTCAAGAGTGCTGTGGAGAAATTAGAGTTGATTTTCAGTGATATATAAACAAATGTTAGTGATATGCTACAAGGTAAGCGCTACTTGTAATCACAGGAAATCAACTATAATTTCTCCACAACACTCTTGACCACGTCTTTTAATGAACGCTCGTGAGTTGATGAAATTATTCGTTATGTAATCGTCACGACTACCAACTCGAGCATAGACAATTTATTTCGATTATACCTATTCACTCGACGTATTTCGCGAAACACAACTCGAGTAGCTCTCGTGATGTTTCGCGAACTACGTCTCGTGAATCAGTGTATAATCGAATATTGCCTATGCTCTTTTGATATTATTACTGACTTTTATTCTCGAAAAATTTCAACCAATCATAATAACTATATTAACATATTAGCAACGAAGCAATATTTTTGACTATTCTCCTCAAAAATTTGAACCAATCATGTTAACGCATATGATGATACAAATAACTTATCAACGAACTTAATATCAATGCAACGTGGAACTATCCGGGTATTTGCACGTGTGCATTAGGTGGATATTCTTGTGACATTTTAAACCATCGAAAACATTCGGGATGATTGTCAAAAAGTTTTTATTCATTTAAATTGAGGTGAATGGTTTTCAGAAAACACTGCTTAATAATTTAGCTGATATTGTTTTCCATCAATATTGGCATATCTTTATCTTTGCAATAAAAATGAACGTCCTTTGATATCTCTCAAAATATAGTGTTTTTTTTTCAATAAAGAAATGAAACCTCTTATTGGAAAACCCTGTACTATCTCTACACTCCTACACTAAAGATCCATCCAATAAAAATGAACCGAAACGTTATACCTACTGCAATTGCCTTAAATTTTTCAAGATGACAAAATCGGAATACCAATAATTACACAATAAATGAATAATAAACACAATGAATAAAGATGCCTTCAACAATAGTGTGGTTACTTTGAAGTTCAGTGTAGTACTGAGTGTACTGTAAAACTTGAAAAGTGTCAGATGCCAATAAGCAATTTCAATTGAGATAAACGAATACAATAATCCTACGCTATATCGGCTTTTTCTCTCAATGAGAAATCCCTTCATTAAATTTTCATTTTTCATAAAAGTTATCCATCATCGATTTAATACACTATCAAAAACTTCGATAAAAGACCCGCACTATGACAAGCGACTACCCGAACATGTACACGGAAATACACTAAGCTTAGGAACAAAAACTTTTAGAGCTCTTTCAAGTGTACACGGATCTTTTGTGCATTCGTCAGTTCACCGCGTTGTCGTCATTAATTCATGGAAAGGCTCGTTCTTAACTCATTTTACGTTTTTCTATTACAGGGTGAAAAAGGAGATCCGGGCAGGAGGGGAAGGAGAGGAAAACCCGGACCTCCGGGACCGCCAGCAAAGTCATCATCGTCGGACATTTGGACAGTGAGTATTCTTTTATTTGTGAGAGTAATCCGAGAATTTCAGGATTTTCCTTTTATATTTGCTATCTCTTATAATTTTCCGTGCAAAATATATTGCTATCGATACCGATGTGTAATAGTTTGGATCCTTTAAACGGTTCACCAGATATAAAAAGTCATGGGAAAATATACAAGGTGAGTCAATTGAGCTTGATCGGTCGATAACTCTTGGAAATTTTCGGCTAGCAGAATTATTCAAATCTTGACGGAAAATTATGCCCAGCGCATGAGCTTAAATCATTTTTGATTCTACAAGCTAGTCTGAAAATGATGAAACACGATATCACCCTGTTTTTTTTTAATGGGAATGTCCAAATTTTATATCATACTCATAATCTCTATAGAATTCTTGAGTAAGTTCTGCACCTTAGTTAGGATAATATATATTGAGTTATTGGGTATAGGTGACCAAATATATTCCAGTAAATTACTCTTTATTTCTATTCAGTAATGACGACGTTTCGGCTATTGTTTGTAGCCATTCTCAAGTCTAAAAAAATTATCCTACTTCAGATCTTACAATGAAAATAATACTACAAATACTCTTTAAAACACCAAAAAAACAAATACAATAAACACTATACAACAAAAAATTAATAAAAATCACACTTTGTGACACTATCTCAAACGACAGAACATAAGACAGGAAAATAGAGAATTTTCTCACCATTATGTAACAAGTATTTCTAAAACAGAGTAAGCACCATCGTTACTATTATTCTATTATTCATGATCTCTGAGATGTGAAAATATATCATATATACAATTATATTCTTGGGAAATTTCACGAAAATATCAGATGGAAAAATGTGTGATTGATGCAAAACGTTAGATAAATAAACAATCCATCATCCATCCTCCTTCAGTTCTTAATCAACAATCCTTACTCGTTGCTGTATGTTAGGTTATCTATTTCTTCTATTTTTATACTTTATTATATTGGAATAAATTGAACTGAAATTCGCACAGTCTGTTATTCTATTCATTGACTTTATTTCTCGTTTTATAAAAATTTTTTATGCTATTTCTCTTTTGTTCTTTATTTTTTCCTTATATAGAATGCTAGTTTCTTCAAAATCCATATCGTGGCCTAGCTTCAAAACATGTTCTGATGTTCGGCTAAAGCCGTACTTTCTGCTTTATTCGTCCTAATCGTACTCTTATGTGCGGAAATTCTGTTTTTCAACTTTTGCTTTGTTGTTCCAATATATTTAAGATCGCAGGTTTTACAGGGAATTGAATAAACTAGATTTGACTGATCTCATTTTTCAGTTTTATCTTTAATTTTTGTATAAATAGTAAGTTTAGCTTATTTTCACTTTTAAAGACCACTGCATATCCATATTTTTTCATTATGTTTCTGATTTTTTCTCCAGCACCCTTTATGTATGTTAATACTAACATTTTTGTCAAGTCTATTTCTTTTTTTGTTTTCTGTTCTGTGTTGTAATGAAGGAAAATGCGATTCTTCACTATTCTTTCTACCATTTTTTTAGGGAAGCCATTTTCAAGTAGTACTTGTTTAACTAAGGCCAATTTTTCTTCTCTATGTATTGGTGATGAAAGTTTTATTGCTCTATCACTAAGTCCTATAGCCAATGTTTCTTTTCGTTTTTTGGGGTGACATGATGAATAATGAAGGTACCTTCGGGACCAAGTGGGCTTTTGGTACCATCTTGTTGCAATACTTCCATTATTTCTTCTCAACAAAACATCTAAAAATGCGATTGTTCCATTTTTTTCTTTTTCAATTGTAAAACTAATGTTCGTATGAAAACCGTTGAAGAATTCTAAAACTTCGTTTTCTTTTCCTTCTTGTATTGATAAAACAATGTCATCCATATATCTCTTATAGAAACCAAGATTTATCTTCAACAACTTTCTTATTTCTCCTTCAATATACTCCATCACTAAATTAGCTATAGATGCTGCTATTGGGTTACCCATAGCAATTCCTTCTTTTTGTGAGTACCATTTTCCTTTATATGAGAAGTAAGTATTTTCAAGGCAAAATTTTACTCCAGTTAAGAATTCGTTTTTTTTAAGAGATGTATGATCTTTTATTTCCTCACATTTGTTTGACACCACAGAAACAGCCAACTCTACTGGAATATTCGTATAAAGTGATACTACATCCAAGGACACGAGAACATGATCAGTGGGTATTTTAATTTTTCTTATATATTCAACAAACTGCCAAGAATCTTTAACGTAGGGATCCGTTTTCCCGACTACGTTCTGTAGAATATTGTTTAGAAAACACCCCATATTGTAAGATGGTGATGTAATGCTAGCCACAATGGGCCTCAGTGGTCTTCCCTCCTTATGGATCTTCATAAGTCCATATATTTTAGGACAAACAGATATATAGCACATTAATTTATTATAATCCTGAAGTGTTATTATATTTTTTGATTTTTTTTTATTTTAATTTTTGATTTTTTAATTTTGATTCAATAGAATTCTCATATCAAAATACCCCACTTATCATGATAAATAATAAAGTTAAATAATGATAAGTATTGGTATTGGTCGACGTAGGCTACTTTTTTCGGAAAATTTCATGGTTATGATGGTATCTATCTTGAAATATCTTGAAAACCATTCAAGAAAGGTGTAAGATTTATTTTTAATTCCATTCCCGAAAAGTTTTTCAAGTCTTCAGAAAATTTACGGATCACTCTACAAGTGGTGAGAAAAACACTGCAATGAAAAATGGCCTCCAAAAATGTCCATAAGTCCATTTTATCAAATAGAATGACCCGAATTTGTTTGGCCTGTCGAATAGCCTATGAGCAGTAAATTTCAAAATGCTTCGCATTTCATGTTTTGTACTCGAGCTAGCAGTATAGTCTTCAAGCAAACAGTTTCAAGGGGTGAGATTATTCAACTCTACTTAATACCTACTAGGAACAAAAATTAAAGATGAGCCGAATTAAAGAAATCACCAAAATATTTGGAAACATTAATTTTGACAAAATGAAATAGAGACCACTTGATAAAACAGGAACATAGTCTGAATTCTCTTAAGGAATTCAAAATGAAACCATTTTTTGACCTTGGTTTACATTTATGAATAATTTGTATAGGAAACTTCTCACTGAAAACAAGAATTTACTTTCGATTATGGAACTGGCCCTTAGCTGAGAACTCAATAATTTCACAGTACCTTGACAATACATTATCCTAATCGAGTTATGGAGTTCTTGATATCCATCAAAAAAAGAGAGCTTCAAGTGCTCACTATCAGTAGTGGTTATTAAGTGTCCAACTAGGTAGCTTAAGGGTTGATTTTTAAACAGCTTTCATATACCGAACAAGAATTCTCTGAAATTTTTATGATAAGAGTTCGGGCACTTGAAGAGATATTTATTGCATGAGGAAAATAACGTGTGTGAATTTTGCAGCATTCCAGCAGTCCAAAATGAATCAAACAGTGAACATGGTGGGCCAAATTGGATATTTTCGAATAAAAAGTCTTATTTCTATACTAGATAGATATACGGAGTCTGAGGGCCAACTTTAATGTGAAACTCATTGGCGAAAACCGCAACTCCATAGCTATCACCATGACACAGTTTTTCGAAAATGTTCATTTTCAAAAATTTTTTTTTTTTCTCCTGGAAATTTTTCTCTTAGCAACTTTTTAGGTAGAATTCAAAAAGGTCAATTAAATTTTCCGCAAACTGATATTTCATGAGATATTGCTGTGAAATTTATTTTCGAATGGAACACCCCTTATACATATTTCGATAGAGCTGAAAGTTACCATTCCAAAAATATAGCATACTTGATATTTTTCTGAAGTCTTGTTCTTAGTCCCAAAAGGTGGCCTGTTAGGTCGCCCGACCTAACGCCTCTTCTATTATTGTATTTTATCATTTCTTTCAATCCTACCTAAGGCCGCACCTACATTAGGTCCGCATTTCTCCCGATCCGATCCGATCCGACGTTGTCCGATGGTCGGACGACGTCGGAAGAAAAACAAATACCTTTATCTTAATGTTAGTGCCTACAATTGAAACGAAGCTTCCGAATTCTCGATTCCCGACGACTCACGACACTATCCGATTTGACGGCCGATCAATCACGTTTCTCATCCGACCCGTAGTTAGTAAAGTACTAAAGTTAAAACTTGCTGTTAAATATTAATCAAATTTTTTAAAAATGACGGGAAAAATTGATAAGGAGTTGTTAATACAGCTTGTGAGAGATGAACCTCGTCTATGGGACCAGAGGGTGACCCATGTCTTTGTACTACGTTTCTTTAGTAGGGCGTTGTTTTCCAGAAAAAAACAACACAAAAAATCATCATCAGAATCACTCATTTTGTTATCACGTGTTTACTGCAATAGCTTCTTATACAAACTGCAGTAGAACGGTAGGCAGTATACAGTTAAACGGATTACGTCGGGACCAGTGTAGGCAATCATGTCGTCGGACGTCATCGGATACCGATGGACGGATAACTTCGGATCGGATCGGGAGAAATGCGGACCTAATGTAGGTGCGGCCTAAAGGAGAAAGTCCATTATCATCAGTCAGTCGGTCACCTGTTGGTACTTCGAACATGACTTCAGAAAAGTATCAAGTATGCTATATTTATGGAATGGTGATTTTCAGCTCTATCGAAATATGTGAAAATATACTGAGTGTCCCAGTTGAAAAAAAATAAAGTCATAGGGATATGTAATCGAATATCAATTTGCATAAAATTGAATTGACTTCATTGAATTCAACGTATAGAGTTGCTACACAGCCTCTAAAGAAATGAAAAATTTCAGCAGAAAAAAGTTACAGCAATAATTCTAAAATGAACATTTTCGAAAAACACTTTGTGACAATGTAACGGTGATTGCTATGCAGTTGCGGTTTTCGCCAATGAGTTTCTCATGATCTTTATCATGTCCCTCGTTGTATTAAGGTCGTTGGTCTTTCAATGCTCGACTGAAATGCATTAATTACGTTTGATAACGATCGCCTGTGATTGATTCAGTCGAAAACCTTCCCTCTTTCACCGTCATGCTGGTCTTTCACCGTTCTTGAAGCGTTGAAACCACTCTCGACACGTTCTTCCACTAATAGCGGCCTCACCATAGGTATTTAAGAGCATTCGATGAACCTCAGAAGTAGATTTTTCATATAAAAGAAGCAAATTAAAATGACGAGAAGTTGGCTAGTGAGCTGACATGTTTAATCGAGAATAACTTTATGGTGCAGACACAAATCGACTTATATCTCGATGGCGTTATTTTAACAAATCCCTAAGCTTATTGTATGACATCTACGATCTATTTATTTCGACTGCCACTTACCGCTACAGCCATCTAATGCAAAACGGCGAAAGCAAAGTTTTAAACCTATTAGTATAGAAATATTGTCCAAATCGACGCACCCAGTACATATCTCCAGCTTGAATATTTTATAATATTCTCTACGAAGATAATGAGGTCGTCTCACGGAGCGTTATTGAACACGGACACGTTAACTCCCATAAACAATTTAGAAAATCCATTGTAGCCTCCGTCTGCCCAGTATGAATAGCTCGGTAGGCGATTTTTTTCAAATTCATAAATATTATCGCCCGTCTTTATACCCTGTCATCTGCATAACACTGCGAAATGTGGAGGAGACATTTTTCATCTCTTGATTATCCCGAAAGCCTCATTCGGATTTGCGGAAACGAATTGAAATCCATTAAGCGCCATAACAGTTCTCGATAATTGCCCTTCAAGCTGATTCTCCAAAAGTTTATCTTGGAGTATGCATCGATCGGGCCTTATGTTTGTTCATTGTGTTAGCGATATTTACGGATGTTTTTTTTAGGAGAGCAATCCAAATTGAAACTAATTTAAATGAAGGGTTTCATTAACAGAATTAACGGAGCACTTTCAATGCATATAGGATCCTGTGTAGCTAGTCCTCTTACGAAACAAAAAAACTTCGGATTCTTCTTAATTCTTCCAGTATTCAACTACATTCATTGATTTGGAAATCATTTTCATCAAATTCATTCGATAAAATACAGAAAGAGTGAAAGAGGAGCAAAAATAAATCATCTTAAACTAAACTTTTTAAGATTTAGTTGGTAGCATATACATACCATTCGTTCAAGAGGGAGCGATTAAGAACACGAAGAAGTTAATAAAATAATCCAAAAACTTGGTAACAAAAAATATCTCAACGTATAGAACAATATTCAAATTGAAAAAACTCATTTTTCACTGAAAAAAATGCAATCAAAGATATTTTGATTTCACATAATTTTCATTGTGGTAACTGTCAGATTACATTTCAGTTCAATCTTGAAAAAAACCCTTTTAAGCTTTAGAGCTTGAGAAGGAGCTTAGGCTTCTGCGAGAACTCACAAAGGCAAAAACATAAAAACAAAACAAAACATGAGACCTATAAATATTTCAATGGATAATACTAAATCAAATCTGTTCAAGACACAAGGACAACAGCAAGGATATTTGAAATTGAATTTAAATCCATTAAGCGCCATAACAGTTCTCGATAATTGCCCTTCAAGCTGATTCTCCAAAAGTTCATCTTGTGTTAGCGATATTTACGAATGTTTTTTTTAGGAGAGCTATCCAAATTGAAACTAATCTAAATGAGGGGTTTCATTAACAGAATTAACAGAGCACTTTCAATGCATATAGAATTGAGTGTAGCTAATCCTATTTCGAAACAAAAAACTTTGGAATCTTCTAAATTCTTTCAGTATTCAACTACTTTCATTGATTTGGAAATCATACAACAAGTTATGAAAGTGAAAATAACAAAATTAGGGCAATGTTGTGCCGAAACCTTCACTATCCGATACCTATATTTTTTATGTAAGGTGCGCAACTAAGTTTCCACTGTTTTTTCGATGAAAACATAATTTTTTTGAGGAAGAATGATCACAAATAAATCATTCAAAGTATATCGCCCATTGTTAGCTAGAACTTTTTTCCCATGGCCTTTTAGGCCACAAATCAAGCCATTTTTGAATGGAACTGCTGTTGAGCTAGACTATAATAATGATTATAATAATGTAATTCATTTTTCCGATATAAATACATTTCGAAAAGGAAAAAAGTCAGATTAAATACAGAAATGAAATAAGAAATGATCAAAAGAGACCGATCAGACTCAGTTATCGAGTACGTTTCAATGTTCATCAAGAACGTTCCTACAGTATCTTTGTACTTCTTTATATCAGATATCGACTGGATACATTTCTCTGAGACCGCGTGAGAGAATTTCCCGGAAGATAGAAGAAATTAATTCTTCTTATGATCTTATACTGTTTGAAGTGATTGTTCTTTTGCAGAAAAACCAGACATTTTTATATGTAAAGTCTCTCTGTTGTTACTATTCCCTGAACTTTGAACATCCCACGACATGGAGCACTATAAGATAGTCGAAGCATAACTCTCAATGCGCGTTTTTGCAAAATATTATATAGCTCACTAATATCTGAGCTGTTTCCCCAAATAATAATACCGTACGACAGAATAGAGTGAAAGTTGGAAAAATATACCGTGTTAACTTAAGCAGGTTCAAGTCAGCTTGCTGAGATAATACTCGTAGAGTATACAGGGTGTTTCATTTTATTCCGGACAAACCTATTTAGTCATGTAGATGACACCGGGAGAATTATTTTTGCCTTATGACATATACCTCGTTTTCGAAGCATAAGCGAGATACAGGTTGTGCAACGTCATTTCTGACCATTACTCTATTGAATGCGGTCAGTTATGTATAACCTTTGAAGTTACAAATTTTGGTCAAATCATAGTATTTTTGAGTGCTCCATTCAGAAAAGGTGAAGAACCTTGAAAACAAAAATTCAAAATGACGGAAAACCTACAACGTTTGGAATTTTTTTCCTCGGTGGGCAAATTAAATTGCATTTTCTGAATCAACTCATTTTTCTAAGAATTTCTGTGAGAACATTTTTTCAAATACACAACGTGAATATTCGGTCGAGACGACGACGTAGAAGCATGACCGGGTAGTCCTCATGATTTTCTTTTCTTTGAGCTGCCGTTTTTCCCACTGAAGCAGTTGTTCACAGGAAAAAAAACGACGGTAAACGTCCCTTGGCTTCAATTCATATAGAACCCAAAGTTCCCTGTTTTTGAATCATTCCCTAAGTTTGGAAATGACTTGGCGAGTAACTCCTAATGCCGAATAAAACTATTTTTGCATTTGGCGTGGATCCTCATCGAGCAATACTTCCAATTTAGCGTCTCCGAAAGTTTTTGGCCTTCCTTTTATGCGGACAATGAAATCAACGTCTTTAGATCGACGGAACCAATCACGGCACATTGCATTGTTTCACTCAGAGCAGTATCTCCGTAAACTTTTATTCACCATATGTCTAAGCTTGGTTCATGACGTGTTGGATTTCAAAATCGACCAGCAATTATTGCTGGAGCCATCTATTGACGAACAGTGGAAACTTTTTAATTTTTTGTCTAAAAATTACAATTCGATTTGACAAAATACTAAAAGCGAATCAAAAAATAAATGATTCAAAACTGTACAATTGAGTGAAAGGGTAATGAATTGAAATAATAAATTAACATAAACATAGACGTTTCAAAAATTTTTTATTTTTTGATACAATTTTTCTTATCAATGTATTGCAGTTCCAAAAACTCATTGAATTTGCAAACTTATAACTTGTATATTCATTGCACCAACTTGCTTTTAATAATGAACACCATGGGCCAACTGAAAAAACGCTACTTTGACGAATTTTGCGGATGTAGTGATCTCAACAATCAAAACTATGGATCTTGTTTTTTACTTCACTTGTTTTACTCTTCTGTTAAATGAAAAATGCAAATCATCAATTCATAGTTGAAATAAAAATTTTAGAGAATATTATTTTATTCTTTGCTTGATGTTGGACTCATTAAATGGTTGCTTGAAGTTATAGAGGACAAATCAGTTTACTGTGGTATAAAAATCAAAACCTAATATACCTCTTTTATATATATTTATCCAGAAATACATGTTGAACATGATCATATTCATTCAGCGAAAATTCTTCTAACGTTTTAATACTGTTGATTCCGCCGAACGCAGCTATATTTAATAAACATTATATCACAGAGACACATTATATGTCAGAGAACGAATATTTGCTACAGGTCAGAGGTGTCATCGACCACAGAGGGAGCTGCCTTAAGTATTTCACTCAGAAATCAAATTCATCGAATATGAATTAACACATTATTCGGAAAAACACAGGTCCGTGTTTACTATGAGTCGAAAATTCCAGATAGTCAATAGCTCATAAAATATTGATGCGAAGTGTGCCATTATATCAAATTAGCTTGGTTGAAAGAGTATCCGTTGTAGATTCTGAGGAAGCTTTCACTTTTTGAAAATTCGATGTAGGGTGTTTTACAAGATGTGTAATAGAGAAAATAATTATCTCAGTCCGGACCTGCGCTATCGACAAGTCATCAGGTGCAAATATTAGACATTGGCCTAAACTCATTCCCTCAAATTTTCATGAAGATCCATGCAGGCGTTCAAAAGTTATGCCGATTGAAAGTTTTTGATAAAATACATAAAATATCTTGAACGAATGTAGCTAGGACATATTTCGAACACTGATTCAGACTCACCAAAATGTCCCACATCTGCCCCGAAAGCCTGTACAATCATTCGTGAAACACCCTGTATATATGAGGCATTTTACAGGAATGAAACTTAGTGTCCGTCAGAATTGAAATCTGACGGATTTAGGAGTTTGATTTATAATTACGAGTTATACAGTCATATCGAACAATATTTCGAACGGTTAAATTTACAAAATACTTTTGAGGTTATGAACATTAACGAATTGAATCGCACCGTTCGTCCGCAAAACTATTTATTTCGAAAATAAAAGAACGAGGAATCCTTTTGAAGTTGTATACACATTGTCTCATGTTATGAAATACTAATTGTTAATCCCAAGTGATATCAAAACACATTTTTTTCCGTTAACTTATTATCAAAAAATATTATATATTGTTCTGTAAGAAAGGCTCAAATTTCATTTTCAGGATCCTACAACTTTCACTTTTTCTCCTTCGTAGTTGTTATCCTCTCCAACCTTCTTCAAGTTCGTAGGTTTTGTATACGACTCAATTAGTGATAGACAATAATTTCTGCTTATCTTCTAACCACACTGTTCAACTACGGAAGCGAAATCTCATTAGCTTTCCTTATTCTGGCCAGAAATGAGTTTATTTTTCTCATATATGGGAAAAGTTGTTTGTGAGGGCAGAATTCTAGGATGTTTTTCCAGAGATATACAAGAACAACAGCAAGGACACTCAAAATTGATAGAAATAGTATTAACAATTTCAACGAGAAATGAGTTTGAGGTTTTATGTTAAAGATCGACACATATTTCGACAAGATAATATTAGTTGACTATATTTCTCAACAATAAAAAAGAGGTTCTTTTTCATAGTTTTAAGAAAGAATAAAATTCGCGATCGGTTTACGACTGTACTATTGGTTACAGCTGTTGACAACCTACTGACATTGCGATAAATTCCCTCAACTCCATCCGGTAATTAAGCAAACGTTAATTGGGCAAGTTGTTACGGACCTGCAATTAGTTTACACCTGTGGGTATAAACTTCCATTCAGGAATTTCCAAAAAATTACTTGTTTCAGAATTAGAGAACAGTTATCTTCGAACAAAGTTTCAATAAATGTATGTAGGCTTGGTTAATCGATCGTCTAGAGGTATGATTCGATTACCTGGCCTTTCGTCTTTTTCTCCGTGACTTTGTTGGATTCGTAATAATTAAACTCTTTTGAATTATTTACATCTATTTACAAAGCCACACTTATACAGTACAAACTCAGTATTGAGAAGATGCTAATTACGTCTTAATTACAAGTTTCTCACTACGGTACTGAATTTCGTCTTTAACTCTAGTTTTAATTACTCGAAAAGTCTTCGATTATCACGTCTTTGTCATACTTCAAGTTTTCGGTCGTCTCGTCTTTGATTTGTTCGTGACTCTTCTTAATCTAGTCCGCGAACCGTCTTTTCGTCTTACGTCTTAAGTTTCAACCGACAGAACTTACTCTTACTTCGACTTAGACCGAACTTTACTCGTCTTCGTCTTAACTTGAACTCTACCCTGTCTCGAATATCGACCTCCCTTCTTTCGGCTTGACCAAGCCCTTAGGGAAAGTACCATCCCCTAGTCCAATAAGAATTTTGCCGTACCGCCCACAAAGATCTTCGCAGATTCCTGGAAATAGAATATTCTCGAAGGACTAGAACCTGACACACAGATGTGACACATCTGGTACGACCGTATTGTCTTCAAACTTTCACAACCCCCCAGTAAATCTTTTCAAGATTTACAACTCCACGACATATCTTCGACACCTCGAAGAATAACACATCGTTTTTACATTATATGTACAATAACAATTCGTTCCCTGTAAATTCATTGAAACTGTCATGCCCTCGACACTAGAAGAAACTAATAGGTCTCCAAGCATCCGGTTGACCATCGCAATTATTTACAGGGAACAATAACTGGATCCTACATGTATAGATATAATTTTGATTTAATTTTAATTTTTTTCAAAATGGACTACTTTATATTTCAGTTATGGAATAAGGAGTACGTTCTTTTTCTCCTAAATTGCATCAATAAACGTTAATTGCGAAATGTCATGGGGGTCGAATTTTTTTCTTCTTACGATTCCAATGGTTCAATATTAAAAATAATATGACAAAATGAACGTTAGATTTCTATACATACACGGAAACTGAACCGTAATAGAACAATATCATACTTCATATGAACTGAAACAAAAGATGTATGTATTCAAGAGAACTGTGAACTAGATAATATCGTACAATCTAGCTTTATCATCTTCGAAAATAAATATTTGATGCTAATCCAAAAAATATTGTCGAATGATTCACTGGAGTTTGAATAGTTCTAAACATTTAAGGACACGCAAAACTCATTTACTACTTTGTCAAAGATATATAACTCACCGGAACAATAAAATTAGTCACAAAGTCCAAATACTTATTTCGTGGAGGTTGAACTTCTTTTCTCAAAAACGTATATGCAAAACCCTTTATTTATATAAAGATCTGATTAAAAACATGGAAGGAAAAGGACCTCATCGTATGTCCGAAAGGTTATCAGATTCCGAATGTCCCTCAATAATACGCTCTCATTTTGTTCTGTTTCCCATACCAATTTCATAGGATAAGTGAAGCGTATCAGGATGAATACAATAAATCACATTTACAGAGTGGGCCATTGAAAACGGAACAGCTGCTTAGTCGGTTAGTGGGACCGAATTATTTCGAAAACGCTCGGACACTTATGCGTTTCGTCCCTGGCACACACACCGGACTCATCAGTTTGACTTTGGTATATTTGTGAGTGCCGTGTCACAGACGCTTGGGGAATTTATTATTATCGGGAGCCGCCGGGACTCGAACCCGGCACCTTGTCGCATCTCGGTGAGTGAGTCTACACTCTTAACCTCTAGGCCACCGAGAGCTGTGTTTATTGTTGCTATGTGGAGCTTTATGAGAAGCCGCCACAACTTCAACTACATTTTCGATATAAATATCATCTCTCGAAGCTGTGACCCCCACCTCTAATTTTTTAAATGGCAATATATGACAAGTGAAACCTCAAAAGAATAGTATTTTCCTTCATAATTTCAAACAATAGAAATGAATTGATTCTAACAAATCGTTTTCGAGATATTGGGAACTTGTAATTGGAATATCACATTTTATTGTTTCACAAAAACAATATCTGATAGAGCAACTATCAGAATAATTATGATTGTCAATGTTTTCAATATTCAAACTGTCTACCATCCATTTCCATACAATAGTGTTCCCTTCAAAATGAGTCCTCACATTCCGTAGCATTTCCAGCGTCATTCTTCATCTTCATCTTCCTGAGATTCTGGTTTGGTTGTATAGATTTAGTGTTTCAAATGACCCCTCAGGAAAAATTCGGGTGAAGTTAAATCTGTAGATCTGGTAGGCCCCTCTATAGATTCTTTTTTCCAATTTGGCTCGCCCTAACATGCAGTGCATAATGTGGAGGGGCCACTAGTTGTGGATAAACAAATTGTGGATAATCAAAGTCATTCAATAGTTAGAAGGAATAGATAGGAGTTTCTTCTATCAGATTACCGTCGAGAAATCAAACGATTCCCCAAAAAAAAAACGACACATACATTAAGTTTTGGGGAGTTCAAGTGTGGACTTCGTGGAATGGAAAATATGTGAAATAACATCTGACCAATAACGACAATCTTGACGATTCACAATCGAATTCAAAAATAATGTAGACTCATCAGAAAAGCAGATTTAAAAAGGAAATTTGAATTAACATATATTCCCGTAGTCACAATTCCACAAAATTCCTGTCACCTATCAAAATCATCTTCATTCTATTGGTGTACCAAATGTATTTTGAAGGGGTGGAATTTATGATGTTTCAGGGTTTGAATCGGCGGATATTAATTGAAAATGTAGACCCAACATTGAGCACAAGGAAATTGACTAGTGGTATCAAAATCAGTTATTGGTACCACTATCGTGAATTTCCTTGTGCTCAATGTTGGGTCTACATGAAATTGTCCCAAAAGTGCAACTTCAGCACTTAAGTCTCTTTTTTTGTTAGCTATTGTTTCACTTTGAGGAAATTTTAGCACTAATTCGAAAACGTATTTCCTATCAACAAGTTTATCTGGATGCTTTTCATTGGACGTAGGTATTAGCTGTACGATTACCACAACCACACTCAATATTCTTACAAAAAAAGATCTCATTTCAACTCTTTCCGCGATCTTATACAGTATACACCTTTATTGAGGACATAATTGAAGATTTAGTCAAGTACTTCAACCTTATGTCGTTTACTCAAAGATCAGTTTGACAATGATAGACGTCCACAATTGCAATTTGGCGAGATAATGTATCTTAAACATGTTTTTATTGTACTCGAATTCCAAAAGAACGTCTTTTTTTGATTCTTAAGAACCCCAAAATATTTTTGGATCAATTAAATTACATATTATAAAAAAATTTTTGGAACGGAATTGCATGTTATTTGTTGGTAAACAGTGAGATCATTTAATTTCTTGGTACAGCTACTTATCTTTAAACAGTTGTCTGTGGGGATTCATCAAGCCAAGTAGATTGTCATTTTAACCAACTACTTGACTTGACAATCAAGCTCGTTAAAAATTACATACTTTAAATTGACTTGATTTTAGATACTTATTGCTTGACTTGATATCAAGCTACTTGATATTTCTTGAGTTTGATATGCACGCGACGCACGGCATAGTATATTTCTGCAATTGAGCTTGGCTTGAAATCAAGTCAAACTCAAGCCAAGTAGCTTGAAAATCAAACCAAGGCGTGAATCCCTAATTGTCAAGTCTCAATTTTTTGATTGAGTGATTAAAAATTGATCTCGTGAGCCTTGTTCCCTAATCCCGAATCTTACAATCCGTATTCAGACAACAGTGGCGACGCTAGGGAGGGGCCAGGAAGGGCCTGGGTCCCCCTAAAATTCTGCTGCCCCCTCCTAAAATTTGACATACTAAGGCTAAAATATTCGCAGAACTATAATTTCGCTCTACTTTGGTCCCCCCAAAAAAAATCCGGTCCCCCTCTTGGCCACCCCTGTTTTTGAAAGCTAGCGTCGCCACTGTTAGACGAATACAACCCAGTGTCCATTACAATCTACGATCAAAAAACCTATGGAGAGTTCACCACCAATCCGGTGAAAACCGACTACACCACTGCCAGAAAGGTGAAATTATACTCAAGGACCAGAAAAAAAATATCAAAAAAGAATCGGAATACAAAACATAAACATGTACAAATAAAATGAGTTAATCAAAAAGAATTCACAAATTCTCACCTAAATTTTTCATATTCTGAAAAACAGTCAAACTAATTGAAATACTGATTATAGTGCAGTGATGAGAACATTAACTACAGCTGATTTGCAATCATTTTGGAGATTCTTAGTCCAAATCAAAAATCTTACATTCAACCACCCCGTATAACCGATGCCATTCATTTGAGTAAATAACTTTCCCTGATTCCAGGTGTTCCGATTCTGATCATTCCGAAAAATTCATTATCTTAAAAAATGCATGTTTCGAAATGGATACCTATCCCTCTTATCCCATCTGAAATATTAATTCTCTTGATTTCAGCGCTTTCCTTCCTCTCGTTACACATTCATATTCCCGTTACTGATTAATGGAAAAAGAATGAAAGTGGCATTTCGTGTTCCAACCGTGAAACTTGATAAGATGGAACGAATTGCAGGTCAAGAATCCTTTTAACTGCGAAGTTAAAATTTTAAGATCAGGATTATCACGAGTTACGAATTTTATACTTCGCGGGACTTTGTTGTTTGAATATGATATCGAAGTCAAAAAGGAAATCACATCTTGAATAGTAAATGTTTTTGACTAGGTATTCTCTTTCAAATCGATTTTAATTTGAGTCGAAATGCTATTTCGTCAATGCTTCTTTCAAATAGTGTTACCAATGCTACACTGAAAAATCCGAATTCTATATCAAAAAATCCGCGTCATCCGAAAAAAATCCGAAAAATTGGATATTTTCCATGCGCTCAAGTTGAAAAAAAAATTTGAATGGCTCATTCTGGTTCACAACAAATGCCCAATATTAATTTAAAATTATTTGCAATATGGTTTCGTTGGGGCTGCCATCTAGCGTTAATATTTAACGAGATGGTTTGTCTATACGTTCCTGCAATATATGTAGATGGATTGTGAGTTACAGGATTTTGAATCTAGATTCTAGAAGATTAATAGCGAAGGCGCAATATTCGAAAAGATAATGAAATATTGGAATTCTTGTCCTGAACGAACTTTTTTCTGATGCAGGAAAAAAAAATTACAAGACTTCTAACAGTTTATTACAATCGAAACAAAATTGAGCAATTCATCAAAAAAATTTAATGGACGTGAATAGTACAGAATAAAAACAAAATATTTGTTGGATTGCACCCTTGAAGAGTTGAAATGGAAATGTTAATGCACATAATGAAACCCAGATTGAAAACATTTCTTGATTCATAATGAATCAACATCACAACATATTTCATCACATTAAAGCATTGTCAATAGGATGCAGAAGCCCCTGAAAGCAATATGCCTCAGAGCCGAGTGTCTCAGTGAGTAACTTATATGTTATATGATAACCATATTTGAAGAAATCCATATCTTTCAAACCGGCCTGACATCTATTGCCTCAATCAGTGAATGGAAAAGAATCCGAAAAAATCCAAAATATTTTAAAATTCGAAAAAAAAAACCGCCAGACCCAAAAAAACCGCAAATCATATTAGAATCCGCCTATTGGCAACACTGCTATCAAAACTAATGGTACGAGCATAGTTTCGATGAAGCTAAGCTTCCTCTTCCCTTTATTAAGCTACCAAAAAAATTTGGAGATATAATCCGCATAATTATGTTCAAAGATATAGAGTATATCATCTTCATTCGAGACTTTATAATTTTCAATGTATTTTAGTTCAACAAGAAGAAAGTTTTTTGGGGAAAAAAAACTCGGAATAAAACGGGTACCGAAGAAATGCCACTATTTAAATTTTTTATCGAATCGAGTGATGCGAACTCCAAAATGGAGTATTTATGCCAAATTTCGGTTGAATATCTTGTGCAGAGGCTATGAAGAAAATTTTGATTTGAGAGAGAACACCACCACGAGACTGCTACGTCCAAAACGAAATTAAGGATAATTCTTCTTACAAATCACCGATTTTTATGGGTTTTGACATAATTACCATGAACAATAATCTACATGTAAGAGAGTGAATATTTTCATTTGCGAATGAAAAAAAAATTTTTGGTAACTTTTCATTTTCCACAGAAAAATTGATGATGTGTACTTAGTGCAAAGCACTAATAAATTTTTTAAATATTCGTCAAATAATCCCACCAAAAATCATCAAAAGGTAAAACCATGAATATAAATAATTGACCGTCGTACAGTGCTGCTCTCTACTTATTTCCTTCGAAAAAAGAAGAAGATGAAGTGAATGTACAACTTCGTACACCGTACAAAGTTTGGGCATTGCAGAAGCATAAAAGGGGAAATTAATGGGTACCAAAGCTTGACTGATACGCGAAAAGCCTAGTGGTGGTAATCCCTCTTAACCTTCCTGTATTTAAAAACGCATGTCAAAGCTGTATTTTTTAAAATTATTCAAGGAATATTTCATTTTCGTTATTACCCTCAATTCAGAAATGCCCTGTATATATTTCAAGTTTCATGCAAAATTTCGTGTTGATAGCATCTTCAGGACCAAGGACAATTCGGATAAAATATCAATTACCTTATGATTGCATAACAACAGAACCATTTGAATTGAGATTTTGAATATAAAATAACAATTTTGAACTCAATTTAAAATGTTCTGAAGACCTCGCCAATCGTATAAAATTCACGAAGAATATTGGAAGAGAAATACCCAATATTTGCGTGATGACAGACCCGATCGGATTGAGTTTCAAGCCTTGTGTAAAATTGTTGACATCAAAATTATAAAGCCCTGACGTGAAGTCAGCAGCTTCCGAGCACTTGTCCTCAAAGCGACAATTGCGCCCTTGATGACCACTGACTTTTTTAAGTATAATATTGAAGAAATTGGCGCATGAATGACGAATTCCAAAAATTCCTAACTTCCCGTCATTGCTTTTTCAAATATCAATTTTGATTATTTATTTATTTATGTATTTATTTATTTATTACACCATTCAACAGCCTAAGCCAATTACAGAATGGGCAAAGAAAAGAAACCTTATTAAACTAAATACATTCCATGTGAAAAATAAAAAACAAAATAAATTGAAGCCAAGTGCGAGCTATACAATGATTATACAAAAAAAATAATGATAAGAAATGCCCACACCTAGCTTCACATTTTGTAATTTAAATCAGACTATGATCCAAGAGTAGTCCTCCTTATAACAGATGGTCTACTATCGAAGATATCAAAAACATCCTGAACAAAGAGGTAGCTCTGACATATCCGGTACAGAGGCGAGAAGAGAAGTACATTAGTGCGTGGAAAAGGAAGGTAAAAGGTAGTCGAAACACGCACGGGCAATCTTGGCACATGTAAATTAATCAGAGAAAGTAAGAAGGGACAATCCATCCCTGAGCAAAGAATTTTCTGAAGAAATACTAGACCCATATGGGTGCGACGATATCCAGACTATCGACCTTAAATCTGCTCAGCAGCCGTTCATGTGCTATACCACGGTTCGGGTAGATTCCATCAAGTCTGAAATTAACATACTTCAATAATTCATAATTCATAATAACAACTTCCTAATATAATGAAGAATGAACAAATTTGTTTTTCACATTCCAGAGTAAAGGAGACAAGGGCGAAAGAGGAAATGACGGTTCCCCAGGCAGAGATGGCAAAACTGGCCCTGCAGGTCCTCCAGGTCCTCCTGGGCCTTCTAGTGGGGGTAATGAAGACATAATGCGTTACATTCCGGGTCCACCAGGACCACCTGGACCTCCAGGACCACCAGGAACATCAGTTCAGGGTCCCAAAGGTGAACCAGGATCTTCATTCTATGGCGAGACAACTTACAATCTAAGACCCGGTGAGTGTCGAGAAATTTTTGGGACGGGAAATGAATGGAGGACGTGATATAGAAAAAATTTTCATTTACTCATACAAAAACTTTGGAAATAGTCTACACGTTGTCTTATCACAAGTAGAAAAGTTGGTATCAAAAAACCTGAAACAAAAAGATACAAGTTAATAAGTTATATTCGAGAAAAACATTTAATTAATTTTTACTGAAGATATTATGTATAATTTTCCGTTTTTGATTCATGAAATTTATTGAATACTCGTATATTTTGCTATTTGATCACTTTCAGCGTTATCTCAGTTTGCACTACTCTCTATTTTTCCTAACCACCTAGTCAGCTTTGAATTTGTACTCATAGAGTTGACAAACATTTGTTTTACCATTTTGAACAGTTTTCCAAAAGAGGTACTCTGCCTTGAATGATGAAAACCGGCGCATTGTGGTATTGAAGGAAACGAAATAGCCGATGAACTCCAAAAAAAACATCAACACCTATTGGTCCTGAGTACTTCTGTGGGCTCGAAAAAGACCAATACATATAAAGCAGCAATGGGAGTGGGGCAACAGAAAAACCCTGTGGAGGAACACTCCTGGTCTTGCTCAGGCAAAGAAATTTGTAGTGGTTTCACTGACTTACACCTACACCATCAGGAAGCATTTGTAGCTATCACGAGCTGAGCTTAGGGAATGAAGGGACTGTTGACAGGACACTGTCGCTGCAAATACTTTTTGTACCGCATGAGTAAGTCAGCCGATGAGATCTGCAGGCTCTGTGGAAAGGAATCTGAAACACCCGAACACATATTGTGTAAATGTCTGGGACTGACTCTCCTAACAACCACTCACATGGGAAAGTCAGTTCTGGATACTCACGAAGTAATAGCCAAGGCTCCTAAGGATGTCGTCGGTTTCCTTAACCGTATCAACGTCCTTCCTGGGTTTGTGTGAATAGGTAGGGTTAAGAACAAAAGATCCAATTGGTCGCAGTTCCCGGAAGGCTAACAGAGCCGCAACGACACCGATTCAGTGAATAATAATAATAATGAATGGTGAAACAATATATTCGTCTCAAAAAAGAATTACATGGCTTTCCTTAGCACTGCTCATATTTCGAATATCATTTAGGATATTTTGATATTTCACTAATATATGTATAGTAGCTTTGTCTGAAGAATGTCCTTGATAATAGGCCTTTGTTATATTCATCAGCATAAATAAATAACCATCATTCCATCAGATTCATAGCTGAATTTTCATACATAATGAACTTGGATATCATAAGATCACCCATTTCAATTTCTGACGATAGTGGTCTTTGAATAAATTATGATTCGAAAATGCCACTTTCATGAACCCTGTACTCGTTAATTACTGAAGTTATGATAGAACTGTTATATAATTTGTAAGTTATTGAATTTCCACGCATGCTACACAAAGGATCAAGGACTAGCTTGGAAGAGCTCAGGGCTCTACGGGAGTTGAAGGAATTGAAGGATTCGAAGTCAGGTGAACTTGATACTATTATTCCATGAATAAAATATTAATTTATTGGAAGATTGCTACGAACTATACTCAAGAATAGGAGTAAAACTCAAACTGAACCAATATTATATACATATACGGAATTTACTAGAACTTGATTGATATTATTCTAGAAAATAATCCATATTTTATCAGAATCTTTTTGCTAACCCTTCACTATAATATTTCCCGATTATGTGAAATTATGAATTTAAGTCAAAAATTTGTTAGAAATTAGTGAGTTGAGATAGAATGATTGAGTTTTCCAGATGAAATTTGGAACTCTGTACATCTGTCCAATTAAGAAACAAGTCTTTCAGTGGCATCAATATAATTATGTTGAATTGCTCCCTAATACTATTTATTGCTTACTAGTTTTGAATTATATGAGATGAAGAAAAATTGAAGAGATAGAAATTTTCTTCAAGCTTCATCTATACGAAGAATAAAATTTTTTTTTCCTGCCAATTAATAGTTTTTGAAGATATAGTACGATTGAAACAATCCACATAATTCAAGTAAAATAATTGTTCAAAAACTTGGACAATATATTTTTTGACTTAGTACAACTTTTTTCAGGGATAATAACCAGCCTCGATTTTATTTATGCTCTTGATAGCCTTTTATGGTTACGACCAACTTTTTTGAAAACATTCTGAATATTGGATTACTGGTTGTCGTACCTGTATTATTTCGAAAGGAATATTAACCAATCCTATGGATCTGCCAGAGTAACAAGATTTCAATTTTTTTCAATTACTCATTTCAATTTCTTCAATTACTTGTAGATTTGAGTTGTCATATATCCTCATAAAATCATTTCTTTTATGAAAAATTATATATATACTTGGAACACCTGGCTTATATACAAGGTGTCCCGGAAAAAATGATCAAAACAGGTACATCGAATTAAAGTCATCATAAAGGACTCGTATCAAGTGGTTTTAATCCTCTTCAAGTCCTCCATGATGACGTTAATTCATGGTATCCGTTTGTCATATTCTTACCAGGACACCCAGGAACAAGGGTTTCTATCAAACGTTTCTTCTGGGTCAATTTTGATTATGAACATTTTTATACTAATGATAACCTACTCAATATAAGGAATGATATAACTTCAACTTTAGCTTAACTTCATTCTTTACATTCTCTCTACAATTTTGGCTAACAAAATTTGAAGGATTCTGCCAGAACAAGATTTGTGTGAAGACTTCCTTCGAAAAATTTTCATTTATATGTTTTATTGAGAAACACGTTTGAAAATCTTACAAAAAAAACACAAAGAGAAAAAGGGGAATAATTGAGGCATATGGAGACGATTAAAGTGAGTGTAGAAAAACGACAATATACGAGTGGGCCACGGTCGATGGTACCTAAGACTTTCATTGAAAATTTTGTTCATGGGTGGGGACCAATGTTCTATCGATCTAAAATATTCCCACCGCTGCGGTGTAACGGCGCATATCAAAAAAGTTCAACAACTTCGATAGAATTTAGAACACCCTCAATATATTGAGAAATATATATACAGTGGCTTGACAGACAAGTTCTTCAATTCCGGAAAAAGTCCCTCCTCGAGCGGGAATCGAACTCGCAACCTCGGAATCACTAGTCCGACGCTCTCACCAATCGAGCTACCGGAGCTCAAGGAAGTATTTTACACGTAAACGATACACGAGATATTGGTAATTCAAACCTGAATTTCAGCTTTCTAGGATTTTATTCACAGAAATGATTGATTGAATTGAAACCATGTTCTGCACAAAAATGAATTTAATCTTTGAATTATTCGATAACGGATATATCGACAAAGAAGGTTATACATAAATAATTAATCAATGGGCTATCGTAAACCGAAAAATTTGATAATATACGGGGTGTTCTATTTGAAATACCAAATGTTAGACCTTTTTTATATAACAACACCGCAACGCTGAAAATATATTAGATCAAGATAGCAGTAGTTGCAACCCAAGAAATCAAATTTAGTTATAAGTTATAATATCACTAGGGCAAAGACAATATTCGATTATACACCGATTCACGAGATGCAATTCGCGAAACACCACTCGAACAGAGCTCTCGTGATGTTTCACGAACTACGTCGAGTGAAGAGGTTCGTATAATCTAAATATATTGTGTATTCTCGAGTTGGTATTCGTTACGATTATATAACGAATAATTTCAATAACTAAAACCAATATTGAAATGCACCAAAGCACTGCATTTTGATGATTCAATGACATTTCACTGTGCTTAAATTCTATTTTTTTGGCGAATGTCCAAGAATATTACTATGGAAATGATCCCAATATGGTAGGAGGTGAAACATCGAAAAAATTAAACCACGTCATCAATATATCCACCTATAAATACGCAATAACTATGCTAAATACACGAATTCTATTGGTTCATCAAAACATGAGTTATATAATCAAAAAAATCGTACCTTCCGTTCTCCGTAAAAATATAAAAATACCATCGACCGTGAAAGGTCAATATAAAAGCAAAAATTAACAACGTGAAAATTGGTAGTCTTCTTTCTCAAGCTGTGGTGTATTACATGCTTGATTTTCATATTTACAGATCACTCACGTATACCTCCTCAAGAGTTCTCCAAATTTATGCCTTTTATTCGTTATTCATGGAGCTCTTTATAGCCATGGCCTGCTCGCATTATAGAAGAAAAGGTGGCGGGTTGTCGCATTGTTATCTTGAAATTTTACATTCTGCAATATCCCGATTAATGCTTTCCACGCTTTAGCTGACCTACAAACTGTATAATAGCGGATGCATTTGAGTGATGAAGACAGCTTTGTTTCATGCTATATCAAGAATATTCGTCTGAATTCTTTCTGAGTGCTTTTTAACAATTTTATTACTTCAAGTGCCATTCCTGTCTGTGCATAAAAGTCTATCCGCAATAAAACTGCTCTTTTGTGGAATGGAACAGGTGAAAATGGATTTAGGCTCGATACATTCCAGGGAATTCAAATGTTCTTTTTTCCACTGGAACTATTTTATCATTAGCTATAGTAACTTGGAACTGTGTTTTTGGTGAAGAAACATTAGAGAATTCTAATCAACATTTCAATCCCAAACAATGCAATAAGATTAGATTTAAATGATTTCAAAATATATCAAATGGAAAACTCATCGAAATAACAAAAATGAACTCCGGGGTAAAACTCCAGCTAATCATATTTGTAATAGGGAATTCAAATAACTCAATTACTATTCGATGTTTAACTTGCAGCTGAAACCAGCATTCCAAAACAGCTTGTTAAGCACGTCATCACAATTATAGAAACTTCAAATAGAATTTTGGAGAAAAATTATTAATTTCCGTGATTCTAGATCAGGTTGAGATTTTGTATGTCTATACAGAAAAATAACTTCAAGTTTCGTGCACAATTTTGTGTTGATACCATTATTAGATATTTAGAAAATCAAGCAGAATATTGAAAAAATTTTTCAATATTCCATTAAAGCAGGTCCGATTTAATTGATATTTCACAGTAAAAATACAGGGTGATCCAGATTTTAATGCAATAACTTTGGCAACTTTAGAACAATTGTTTTCATGAAAAAAAATTCCTATAAACATATATTCTATCAATCTTCGTTTTCGATATAGGGGGTTAAATTTTGAAGAAAGAATCAGTTTTTAACTCATAACTCTAGTGTTATTTCATTTATTGTTTTAATTTTTAGGTATTGAAGATATTGAAACTTATTCAGTGGCGTAGGAATAAGAGTGTGATTTTCTTATTGAAAATAACACCACTGTCATTTTTTCAAAAAAATGTTTCATCTCTGCAAACAACAGAGCTTCATTGAAAAAACCCCCATTTAATTATTTTCATTGAATTAATTGAATTGTTTCATTTCTGAATTTGAATTTCTGAAATCAACAGATCTTCATTAAAAAAAGATTTTCTTGAATTTTTCTTATAGAATGAACCATTCTCAAGATAATCGAGTACAGTGCAATTATTATCCACAAAATCTAAAAAAAATAATTTTTTATATCCTAACAAGCTCATTCAATACGGTGCAATTATTATCCACAACATCTAGAAGAATGAATTTTTAAAATTTTCCCATTAGTGATAAATGAGAGTACACAAATTGGTCTAGTGTATTATAATGCTTTCAGATGGCATTTAATTGAACATTTCAGAAAGGACATTTGTGAGACACCTAAACAATAAAAAATTATATTTTTATTGTTCAGTATCTTGAATTTAATGCCATCTGAAAGCGTTATAATACTATAGGCCAATTTTTGTACTTTCATTTATCACTCATGGGAAAATTTTAAAAATTAATTCTTCTAGATGTTGTGGATAATAATTACACCGTATTGGATGAGCTTGTTAGGATATGTTTATAGGAATTTTTCTTCATGAAAAAAGTTGTTCGATGCAACGCCAAAGAAATTTGCGATAAAATCTGGACCACCATGTATATAACAATTTCAAGCTGTAAGTAAAATTTTTTGTTGACTACGTCATCGAATTATCAAAATAGAAAACTCAAGCATAATTTTGAAAGAAATATTGATTTCTTTCACAAAGCTGATAACTCGAAGTGTACATTTACTCTACCGTATCTAATTAAGAGAGTGAAAACCACAGAATATGCGAATAAATCTCTTCATGTAGCTCTAATGGATAGCAAATTTATATTTTACTTATCTGTGAAACATCCATAGAACTAATCGTAACGCATCAATGAATGTAGACGTGGAAATTCATAAATAGAACCGACCTGTAACATCAAAACCTGAATTTATTTATGAATCCTCTTAAAAGAGATCGAGGTAATGGCAAAAATTCCACAATACATATGAAATTTAATTCGACGGAGCGAAGATCTGCCATTCAAAGGGAGAAGAAAGGGCAAACCTCTCACCGGCATTCCGGTTCCTCCTAGAAAGGAGGATTTGGGCCAGCCGAACCATGAAAATGGAGACCGCAAATAAACCTATGCAAATGGCTATATTCTCGGCTTTAACGCTCTGAATGTAGAAGTGACGAAGCAAAGCCAAATTGAACAAGAGAATTATGCAAGTGAGATTAGTTAGCTGTAGATTTCATGTGTGTATTTTCATAGTGTCGAAACGTAAATTCGAATTCATGAATTTAAGACTATACATATATTTATGAAAACAAAATATGATGTTATTATAAGATATCCAGGAACCTTATTCTGATGATATCCAGCAAGACACAAATAGTTCATTATATTCCAATAAAAATGTGGAATCCCAATATTCGGTCAATATCCAATACGGCTATGACAGATCTGAAATTAATTGAATTTGATATTTTATGAGGAATTGTTGAAATTTATGCTTTCCAAAAATGAAACGAGTTAGAATGGAATTGGAAACAGATTAGAGAAACGACAAGACCGTTGGCAGCATACTGGGAAACGTTTTATTCTTTTATTTTCATGGAATATATCATGAAATTATATTTATTCACGGTTTTTCAAACTCCACTGTGTATGGATTCTGAAGAATGATGGATTCGATATAAATTATCCTTAGTATTTGTACGAATCGTTTCATCAGATTAGAATCTTTCCATACCTCTACTGTGTTTCTAAATCTCCTTGGTTTTCCTTTTTGTATTATGTCTATCATTTTAACCATCAGTACGTATGCAATTTTTTATTTCCACAATTATGATCCGTGGAAGTTTATATTTTTTGGTTGTCCTCTTTCGTTATATCTCTAAATTTGTTAACGTCATTTCTTCCAATCACTTGGTTTAGAATTGTTTGTGTTAATTTTGTTATTATTTTATTTCTTTTCTCTTTTGTTCTATGCTGAATTGTTTGTATTGTATCTCTCTTTTTTTCATATTCATTATTGTTTCATTCCTTCTTCCATTGATAATTAATCACTCTTTGAATCTACTTTATGGTTTACATAATCAATAATTAGAGTAAGATATACAGGGTTAGAACTATTTATAGGGGTACTACAGGGATATCGAGATCGTTAGAGATACAGGATGGCTTAAATTACAAAAAAGTTTCGTTATTTAGGGATTAGTGTATTGGTGTTAGCAGATCCAGATCCAAAATATATTCAATGGTTGCTGAGATATCTCGAAAAAACTGGAAATCGAGATTTTTTTTTTTCTGTATAATTCATTTGTTTCTGGAGATAACTCTATAAAATTTCGGTTTGTACCGATAATCTAATATAGAGATTCAAATGGTGTTGTCAGATTTTTTCTTGTTTCCATTGTTTCAGACACGCAAAAGTCAATTTTTTCTTCTTATGGACGTCATATTGTTTTTCGTTATGAGGTGATAAAGAAAAAATTACGAATTCAACAATGTATCATACTCTACAGAAATATCGAGTCTAGATACGCAAATTTGAAGAGCTGTTATGTGGAATCATCACTTGACTATCGCGTTCCTGAAACAATGGAAAAAAAATCTGAAGACACCATTAGTATCTCTATATTGGATAAGGACTATAAACCAAATTTCGTGAAGTTATCTCCAAAAACAAATGAGTTATACAGAAAAGAAAAGAAAATCCCGATTTTCAGTTTTTTCGTGATATTTTGGGAACCAATGGAGATACTTCGGATCTGTTCACACCAACACACTCATTCCTAAATAACTCAACTTTTTTATAATTAAAGCCAACCTATCTTTCTAACGGTTTTCGTGGCACTCTAAATAGATCTAACCCTGTATACTGCTGAGATTGTTTAAACTGTTTTTATACATATACAAATATCTCGATTTGATATGTTTCAAAAGATATAAATGAATTTATACATCGAAAACACACTCATGCCTAAATAACTCAACTTTTTTATAATTAAGGCCACCCTGTCTTTCTAACGGTTTTCGTGGCACTCTAAATAGATCTAACCCTGTATACTGCTGAGATTGTTTAAATTGTTTTTTATACATATAAAAATATCTCGATTTGATATGTTTGGAAAGATATAAATGAATTTTTACATCGAAAACTAATTTTCATTAGGAATATTCAAATTTTCCGAAATTCCGTTGTTTTGAGTTGTTCAAATCCTATAGGAACACATCGCTAGGGTAGGTGAAAAGCTGAAACTGGCTTTTCATGCGATTACATCGTCTAGAATGTTCATTGCCATTAATTTCTGTAGTAAACATGTATTACAGTCTATTAAATAGCCATAAAGTTCATGATTTTATGGTCTAGAGCCCTTCAGTTGACTTAGTCAGGATATTAGTTATTGTGTTATGTCCTAGCAATTCGGTAAAAATGGACTTTGATCCTATGGGTATTTGAGAATCATAAAATGTTAAATGATATTCTTATTTATGAATAGCTTTTCTGTCCATGAAAATTTTAGTGTTTGAATGATATTAATTTTTCTTAGAATATATATAAAATATTTGCTTCAATATTTGATTGACATGAAAATTCAAGGAAGATATTTTCAACTCGCCCTTAAAACTTGGGTTTCATGTAATACAAATTAGTTACAGAGTGTTGCATTGTAACACGGAAAAACTTTAACAATGAATAGAGAAGACCGAGGTGATTCTAGACATACCCCATGTATTGGGTCTGACTGTCTTGGTTACCAAGATACAGGGTGATTAATGAATTTTGCTCATTTCTTTTTGAGGTCATAACTAGCGAACCACCCAGTATATTTTCTTCATATTCGACACAAATCTTTTTCATTTAAAACTTAAATGAATTCCCTTATGATCACAAGGGAAATCCAGGTCTGGATTAAAAAAAAATTATAAAAAGATTGTATCCTTGAAACAATCTGTTTATTGAAATTTTGAAAATCTGTTTTTAGATTTGAAGAGAGCACAGAAACTGAACAGACAATTTTGTTGCACCAATTTTCAACTTGAAAGTAAAGTTTTGAGGAATTGGATATCAAAAAGTGATTATAACTCACTTTTAGTAAAAAATTGTTGAAACTATCGATTTTCTTGTCATTTTAAAATTAACCACTATTACTAAATACATAAGCTTTCCATAAACCTACTTGTAATTAAAAGAAAAATTGGCGAACTCTATTCACATCATTCAAAATTGAATGCTCGAATATTTTATTGGAATGAATGAAAAGAATTAAATCAGTTTTATCCTAGTTCATACAAATATTATGTACATTACGATGAAAGGAGCTGTTGAATAGAACAAAAAGATATGTACATATGTATTCAAGGTCATATCCAGGGGGGGGGGGCCGATTGGTATGAAATGCATTTTACTAGAGGAAATTTTGAAATGGATACCAATCAATTTTTCATCACAAAAGTGATCACAATACTTCGGTCGTCTTATAAGCAAAATGATTGTCAAGAAAAGGCAATTTTTACGTACGAAATTTTATTCATCGATCGACAACCACTTTTCTTGCATTCTTTTTCTTCTTCTCCTGATGAAGCGAATGATTGCCCCTCGACATGTAGAAATCGAATTGTTGCGTTCACAGAAAATAAGGTTAAAAGAATGTCTATTTAAAGGGCTAGTAAGATTCAGTGAATAATGGAAAACTCGTCCTCTCCAGCTTTAGGAGAGATACAGGCTATTTCCTTCAGGTGAGAAATGACGTCACAACTATAGAGATTTTAGTACCAACTAAAAACTTCTTGTTACTGCTTGAACGTTCACAAATCTTCCATGATATTGCCATCAATGCACGATGTTTTGGATTCTGATTATAATTCGAATTTGAAGTTTCCATTCCATTTTTCTAGAATTCTTGGCTTGATAACAGTTAAACACCGTGTCCGTAAAGTATGGAACAAATTCATTTTTAGCTAAACAGACCATTTTAAGAAATAATCCTGAAACACGTCGATTTTTTATTTTAATTTATCATATTTTAAAATAATAATCTAATATACAGGGTGAATTACTTTCGAGTAATAACGTCACCGTCATTTTTTTTAAATGGAACACCCCCCATTGTGTCTCAATTTTCCGACTACTCTAGCTGAGCTGATTCCAATTGGTACAGGGTGGACAAAAATACAATAGTTTTGTGTGTGCTCATAAAGTAACGCATTCCATTCTTTATCAGTTAGATTAACAATATTATCAAAAATACATTTTTAGATTAATGAAAATGAGCTGTTTCCAAACATGTTTGGTACTTGTGGTCTAGCAGACAGAATATGAAAGAAATTATTTCTTATCAATTTAAAAACATGTAATGAATGTAACAAACTACAGGGTGTTACATTCAAACCAATTGCCGCTATTCAATTAGTATTTTTGATAATATTGTTAATTTAACTCATAAAGAATGTTACGCGTTTCTTTATGAGCACACACGAAACTATTATATTTTTGTCCACCCTGTACCAATTAGAATCAACATGTGATACATTTTTGGAATCAGCTCAGCTAGGGTAATCGGAAAATTGAGACAAAATAGGGGTGTTCCATTTAAAAAAAAATGACGGTGACGTTGTTACTCGAAAGTAATTCACCCTGTATATTAGATTATTATTTTAAAATATGGTAAATTAAAATCAAAAATCGACATGTTTCAGGATTATTTCTTAATATCGTCTGTTTAGCTAAAATGTATTTGTTCGATACTTTACGGACACAGTGTATGCACTATCATGCAACTCCCACAGTTTTTCGAACTAATAAATTCATAGCATGAGATAATTTTCACAATCAATTCTTTAAGTTGATTTCATGGTGAAAATGATACAAAATCCACAGTCGAACAACGGTGCTCTGAAACGTTTCATGACGTCATTTCATGCCTAAAGTGAATAGCCTATAATTAACATCAATCGAACCTTTAGATAGGATCACAAATATTTAATATACAATCCCTGCCCTCGTTTGAGCTTATCACCCCTGATTTCAGGTCGAGCGACACCCGTTCCTCCCACCTCAAAGGAAGATGATCTACCCAGGCAAATTGTGCCCGGAGCTGTGTCATTCCAAGACAGGGCTGCCATGATGAAAATGACTTCCATCAGTCCCGTGGGAACGATAGCGTATATTATAGAGGAAGAAGCGATATTAGTAAGGGTCAATAATGGTTGGCAATACATTGCGGTGAGTGTTTTAGCCCATTAGATACTGTTGAAAAATATGTTTTGTTGTGGATGAACATTTCAGGAAAAACTGGTTCTTTGATTGAATTCATTTAGACCAGCTGAAAATTATGAACGTTTTTTTCTTATATGAAACTTCCCTCATTTCTGTTTATTCATTACTTCAGAATAACCAAGGTAAAATCATTCATTTTTTGCGTATCATAAAAAACTAAGACTTCTTCAGTTTGAGAGATTCGAATCTGAAAATATTCGCAAATGGTATATATATAACATATTCAATACTAAAATAATTCTAAAAATGCTATCACCATTCTAATTCACCTTTTTTTATTTGGCCAAAATGGGAAAAGGAGTCCACAATCCCAGTATTCGCTGGATTATTCTATTCGGGTCTGGTACCAAATGCTCGATATCGCTAGGCCACTGTCTAAGTGTCTTTCAGGCAGAGATACTTGCAATAGAGAGATGTGTAGAAATCAACATAGCAAGAAACTATCGGAAATGTGACATAGCGATATATTCCGATAGTCAGGCTGCAATTAAAGCACTAAGCTCACATACCATCGATTCTAAGATGGTTTTGGAGAGCCGAAGAAAACTCAATGACATGGGTAAGAATAACAGGGTCTTTTTAGTCTGGGTTCCCGGCCACTTTGAAATCAGAGGGAATGAGGAGGCCAACACACTTGCCAGAAAAGGAGCACAAATTCCTATCATCGGCCCGGAACCTTTCTGTGGTGTAGACAAATGCACCTACTAGAAAGAGTTTCAGGAAAAAGAGGTAACCAAAAGAGAAAAACTCTGGCGGAATCTTCCTGGTCTGGATCACTCCAAAAAGTTTCTTCGAACCTTTGACTCTACAAGATCAAAGAAGTTTCTGAATCTTAATGAGAATATGCTAGACCTCCTCACTGGATTCCTCACAGGGAATTGCCCCCTTAGGAAACACCTCATGAGAATGGGTCTAACAGAAAATAACGAGTGCAGATTCTGTGGGGAGGAGGAAGAAACTCCGGATCACCTGGTGACGGAATGCCTCGCCATCGCTAGCCAACGCAAAACCTGCTTTGGACACGAAACTTATAGGAGTGAGGAATTAGCCTCCTTGAAGCCATACCATATATTGGAGTTCATCAGAACTCCAGATGGGAGGAACAATTAGGTCGCAGTGAAACGGAACCTCCTTTTTTAAATCTATCTATCTATTTGGTCAAAAAAGAGTCCAAAGTACCGCAAAAAAGTTTATTTATTTATTTAGTATGTTATCCTTTTTTTTTGAAAGACGCTCTTATTCATATCTTTTGATACAAGCAGGTACTACAGATGTACTAATCTCGCAGTCAAAATATCCTAGTATTGGTAAACTGCCTGAGGCTATTAAACTATACTGCATCCCATAGTCATGTCATTTAGATCGTTTGGCGAAATGAAGTGATTTATAAAAATAAAGAAAAAATCATTTGGATTATACAAAACATAGAAACTAAAGTAAGTCTTTCTAGAGTTTCTCTCTGGGGATTGCGGTGTTTGATCCCGAGACCATAGGTGGAATCATCAGTTTGGAAATCCAGTGATATTTGCCAAATACACTTTCCCACTCCATCGTGGAGTGGTGGATATGATGTACTGCGGCGGTTCCAATAAACCCACTTTAGGGCCGCATTATAATGTGGCACAAATCCCATAACTGAGTCACTTCACACTCACTTGTCAGTACCCACGATTCCCCAGAGGAGAAGGTGCGAAGGCATACTCGTGGAGGAAGAGAGAGCGCAAGCGAGTTGTGAGGGCGGAAAAGCAGGGCACAGCGTGCCATGAAGCCACCTCTCGGGCAGACAGACTCACTACGGAATCAATTCCTTCTCAGAAGCACAAATTTTCGTGAAATACAAAACTGCCTCGTCTTCGTTCTCGCTGGAATCAGCCAAGACATCGTCACCTAGTTCACGTTGTGTGAGGAAACTGCTCTAGAATTTAAAAAATGCATGATATTTACTTTTACTCAAGCAGAAACACTAAATGTTGACAATATTTTTGGATTCAAGAAAACAACAAACGAAATTCCACCCTACCCTCAAGAGCCGCCCTAAAAATTAAAGTAAAAGTTGTCATTAAACAAGCAAAAAGAATAACTGAAGCAAACAAATATCTATCAACAAAATAATTCTCTAAATAACCCATTACACCGAAAATATCACAATCAATATACTTCGATAAAATGTCCCTGGCATTATGAATATCTAATTTTCATTACACAAATACACTACGCTTGTTCCTAAACCTTAACATGAATGACAACAAATGAAATGTAATGTTATGTTGGAGTAAACTAGAATACAGCTCCCTCGTTATTGGAAAACACTTGGATATATCCATACATATTTACGTAGCAACGTTGGAACAAGTTATACTGAAAGAGTCACAATGAACATCCAGTGGAATTTGCACTCAGCACTAACTGCCAGTTTCTATAGTACAGAATGGGGAGCTGGGGCGTTTCTCAATAATAATATTTTCACTTTATTATATATTCAACGTCTGCACAGGTCAAAACTACAGAGTTGTATTGGAACTACTCACAAGTCACATCACAATTGCGTTTCAATCTTCAGCAGTCATAACACATATTATAACCTCTTTTCCAACCTATCATCATCATCATTTATCTTTTAACATGTGCCTAGCTGGTCGCCATCTACACATTCAACAAATCATATTTTTTCAAAACAAACCCGTTATAAGGATTTTAGGTAAAATTATTTTTCGATAAGAGAACGACATACTAGTAACATAGTAGTATAGCTATTATGTTAGTAGTAACATTGAATAAGGCACTGATTACCATAAATCCTCACCCTATTTCTATTCCTATTCAATTTCGTTATGAAAATTTCGAATTAAATTGAAAATTCATTATTAGATCACTATAATGACAATACATTATCCCCTTCACACTAACTTCCTAAATCTATTCATGTATATAAACCTTAGAAGTTAAAATATCCTACACTGTGTTATGTTCTGAAATTATGTTATGCATTCTAGCGTTTTTATCAAATGAAAATCATCAAAGATTTGAAGGAACCTAACAAAATATTGTTCCGTACATAATATCAATAAATTTGAGATAATTGAGTACTTGTGTGGGTACAAGACAAATTACTGTGTAACATACAATTCAAAAATATACAAATAATAGGAACTACAAAAAATTTGAAAAAAAGATTTTGATGTTCCATTTTGTTGTTCATGAACTTCCAAACCTGCCATTCATTTCATGCAAAATTCCACGTTTCCCGTATCAATATTTAATTTTTACAGTCAGTGTTTGTGTTTTTATTGTGTATCGATTCATAATATTCCAGTAAACAATACTTAAATTTATGCAGAAGGATGTAGCACACAAACTTTGTTTAGGAAATGTTTCCCGTTATAATTGGGCCAGTGTATATGGAAATTTAGTCAATTTTATGGTCGAACCCTCAGGAAGCAAAGCTATAATAATAAGCTACATGCATAACTATGAATGCAACTTATTATTATAATATTATTGTACCGTTTCTCCCTAAGGGTACGACATTAAAATTGACTAAATTGAACAAACCTCAATTACAACTGAGACACCAAAATCGACGATCCTCTTACTGTTGATAAAAACTCGAACGGTAACCATGAAAATTTCCCTAAAATTGACCCTTTTCCTTTCTTCTCTGTACTCTACTGTGCCAAGCCAACTATTGTTACATTATGATCAATTCTAAATTATCGCTTTTCACACCGTTTTACAAACTCAACTCAATAAGGTTATTTCGAAAATCAAATTTTATTTTTTGGTTTATTGAGATATTTATTTGATAACGAGAATTCATTATGAGAAACTTCAAATATTAAAAAAAAAGTGTAATATTGATATAATATTTGATATATACAGGGTGATTAACCCAAATTTTCTCGAGGACGGCCGAATATTTTTTTCATACGGTGAACTTCGTTTTGCATAAGTAGTGAAATGAAAATGAATGTGCACTGAAGAACTGAGAAAAGTTGTGTTCGCCCTTTATGCAGTTTTAGAAATAATGACCACTTTAACCATTCGAATTTTGGAACTTGTCCTTTATTGCAATGTATCGTGAAGGTGATTTGACAATAAAGAAATGTTCAAGCTAAAATTATACAGTCGAAAAATAATAATCGTTCTAATTTGGACATCAAATCCGTCTCATTATTTTGGTATGCTCTTTCGTTTCCTAAAGAAACTTATGCTAGTATGAATTCAGCTTAAGAATCACGTCACTTCATGTAGTCAAAACTTGTCACAAATCAAGAAGTTTTGACAAGGTTGTGTGAAAAAACTTTCTAAATTATATCGAAGCAAAAATATTTATATAGGTACCTACGTAATTTTGTTTGTATGCGAATTTGAACAAGCGCACAAAAGCACCTGTTTTGACTTCAGTCAAATTTGTTCATCTAATTTATACAATGTTCAATCATTTGAAATATGTGATCAAACTTGAAACATTTCAAATAATAAAAACATCAGGATATCAACGTCGATGATAATTGTTTTACAGGGTCAGCTGATGTTTAAATTAACTTCTAAAAAACCAAAAACATTGCTCACTTACAACACCCAGATAGGTTTGCCAATTCACGGAGGGAAAAATATTTTTTCGTAATTTACATGTCCTCATTAGAGAGAAAATTCCCCATTGGATGCTGTTGTATATTTGTAGTGGCTAACGCCAGCGTTGACTATACCTACACGTTCCATCTTGTTTTCCTGTCACGGGTTGAAATTTGTATGATTTATAAACCATATAACCGATGTTGTTTCGGATATCACAACACCTAGCGGAAAGATCAAACATATATTTCACATGGACCCTTTCACATTTCGATGTACAGTCCTGAAAAAATTAATTCATACGACTTGCATTGAGTGCAACTCAATCCAGGTGCCAAAATACTCTCAGGAATTGGTGGCACACGTTATTGACATGCTCTCATATCTTATAATTATTTGAATATTGAAAAAATGTAATGATTAGGTATGAATATGTGAAAAATAAGGGAAGGTTTTCGCTTTTGCGAATGATACTGCAGTATTTTACGATAATAAAAATTGAAAAAAAATAGGAATACATTAGAAACGAACTTCAGAGATATAGTTCAGTTTCTAGATAGCAAGATTCCTACAATAACTAAGAACAAAACTAGATTCTACCATTTAGCTCTTCTTCATTACCTGAAATTCGTTCAACATGTCATAAGTACATTTCAAAAAATATTCGGGTATCATAATAAACCCACATTGGATGTTGAGTTATCAGGTCGACAATGTAATGAGAAAAATTCGCAGGCTTATCCGTTGGTTTAAATTTTTGAAAGGATTCTGCGACCCTCATCTGTTGAGAATGTTCGTTCTTGATATGGGTTAAACCTCTATTGATCTATGGACTACTCGAATGGAAAGGGGTAGTGAAATATCATCTTATTAAACTTGTAGTAGCACAAAAATGATTGTTGAAAATTATTTTCAGTACCTAAATGGCTACCCGAATGAACAACTATGTTCTATCAATTTTCAACAACTCTATACGTTGGTTTTCGCATTGCATCAATTTAGAAATATTTCATCACCAGAATTGAACAACCACTTTCATGGACACGACGCCGTGTGCAGTGAATAATATAATCCACTTTTTTTAACTCGAGTTGAATCTTTCATTTCCAAAATGGAAAAAAAGGATAAATATATTGCTCTTTTGTCCCATAAATTTGAAGTTTTTATCCTTTTTTTAACCCCCTGAAATTCTGCTGGCTCCCTCTTAAAATTTGAAATACTAAAGCTAAAATAATTACAAGATTAGCTGAACTATAATTTCGCTTCACTTTGGCCACCCCAAAAAAAATCCGGCCACCCCTGTTTTTGAAAGCTGGCGTCGCACACCTGGAACCTGAATTCCGGAAAGAATACCTCTCAAGAAACATACCAAAAATCACCAATATCGGTTAACTGCTTCCAAGTTAGAGCCTTTTCGAATTTCTCCAGATACTTGAGAACACATCCTATTATGAGTTCTAGTCGACAGACAACTCTAAAGTTAAAAATTTCGTAGGATTTTACAAAAAATTAATGATAAGAAGGGCATGAATCACAATCTTCTTATTCCACGTCTTCGTCTTCCAGTAACTTGAAATCGAAGCATCCCACAAGCTGAAAAATAATGCTATCCCGATTTCCTGTATCTTCAATGCTAACCACAACCATTCTTTCAATGCAGTTGCAAAATATTGTTGTCAGTAATTATTCTGGAGCGGGAGACAATATTTTCGTTCATTCCATCAACCAAATTCAAATTTGCTAATACAGTTGGTTGATATAATGAAGCTCTACACGTGATGAACGAACGATAACTGCACTGGTTTATTTAGCTTCATTGTCGAATTATGTGTAGCGAAAAATATCAATATTGTTTCTGATTATGGAGCATGATATATTGCTTATTCATACAATTTTTTTGGAGGGCAGATATTCGTTGAAATATTTGATTGAGCTGATGGATTTTTGGGAGGTCTCTAATGCGAGTTTCAATTACAAATTAACGTCATATTATACCATGCTTAGCTGAGCATTATTCCAAATATGGTTGTATGTTTCATAGAGAATTCCATAGTACAATTCAATGGTGTTCAAATCGAATGCAGCGAGATATATACGAAAAACTAATTGAGTGACCTCAACCTATATCTCAAGATATATGACAGGATATTATAAGATACTTTTGGGGCAATTTTGAGAATGCCAAAATTAAGGTTTATGAGAGTTTCGAGCTTGTTTTATCCCATTCTGAGATTCTTCTTTTTTTCGGTTCTATGACTAAGTTAATTTGTACATTTTAGTAATATTGAATGAACTGCTCGTCACGAAACCATTTCCAAAATGTCCAGAAGAAGATTCCATAGAGAAAACATCAATTAAGAGAATATCATGAGATGAAAATATCTCTTTTCATCAGAATGTTTAGAAATAACCCATAACAGAGGAAAAAATTAAATGCAGTTGCATTCGATGTTAATGCAAGAAGGCATATATATCACAGGAGAAAAAAATGTGCGGAAAAAAATTGAAAAAGAGGGACAGTGCAGAAAAAAGAAGAGTAGAGAATTTTTCCAGAAAAAAAACTAAAAATACACAGAAAACCAGCAATAAAGAAGAAATTGAGAGAGAAAATCAGTCTTTTTCGGAAACTGACCAATATGATATAGATAACTATGGTGATCGTTTAATATGTTTCTGGTGGCGTGATAAGACCTGCATATAGCCAAATGTCGATGATATTTTAGGATATAAACTAATCGTATGTATCATTGCGGAATCAAAACAACTGCATAAACAAGGCATATATGAGATACCTAAAATGGAGAAAATAATTCCTGAAAATTATGTGGTCAAATTTGTGGAAGAGAAAACCTATTTATGTATTGTTGTATACTCAACCGATAACATAATATTGATTTTCGAAATCAAATTATTCCAAATGACAACCTTTATTGAAATCTTTGTCAAGAAAATATATTCCAAAAAAATCTGAGGTTTTAGAATTTGAAGACATTGAAAAGTTTCTGAATTCCTCGATGTCAAGATATATATATCATCCTCAATATTATCACATCTTATCTTTTTATCTCATCTGAATTTTGGCAGGACATGTACATAATTTTGGGACAAAATTGCAGGTAATATTAATTATCAGATATTCTGGTGCATTCAGAAGAATCGAGTTGAGCAGCATAACAATAAATAATTATCTACCTCTGACCTGCTAAATAAAGGAGAAAATATAATATCCTTGAAATGACATGGAGGATGGAAGAGCTCTTCTGTTGCTGAAAGTTATGTAGAACTGCAGCACAGAAAAAACTGGATATTGCTAAAATTTTGGCTAGCTATATTCCTGCATCAAGTAGTCAAATTTTGAACGTTCCCATTATAAATACAATTGACAAAGGAACTACAAACGTAACCACTTCATACCTGGATTATCATTCAATGCAGGAAGATATTATGCATTCTAATGTAACAATCAAAGTTTTCAATTATTGTACTTTCAAAAATATGGACTGAGAGTTCATTCAATCTTCAAATTATTATAAAATTAATAGAATATATCAAAACAAATCTCTTATTTTCATAAAATCACATATCAGCACAATTGCAGTAATTCTTCTTTAGTAATCAAAAATATAAGTGCATTAATATTGTTGATGAGAATAATAATTCTCTCAATAATTCATTCTGAACACTGATGATATTTATGCTAAAATTGTTAGGTTAGTTATATTAAAATATATCAATGCTTTTCGATAACTTATCCGTAAAGAAAACATTGTAAACAATATTCTTCATCAAAAATATTTCTAGTTATTTCAAACCTTTTGGTTATCCAATCCAGTTATTAAATATATAAATACGTATGTGTGGATTCTACAGTAGTATTTTCGATTTTTTTCACCCTGGAGAGTTCAACAATTCTGCAAAATAAATGTAAATAGTAACCATACGAGATGTAATAATTTTGTTTGATTCTACCTTCTATTTTATGAAGCAACTTCTTCTATACTATTGGATAAGTTCGAGATTTGATAACACAGGATCCATTTGATATATTTCTATGTAGGCAAGTTCCACTCCGCCTCACTCCGTTCGGCTGGTAAACACAAGCTCGCCATGAAAAGTGACACTTCTCCTCCTTATGACATAATATACTATTACTCTTTCGTGATTCCTTTTTTCCTGTAAAATGAAACTGAAGGTTCAAAGAATGGGAAAATGTATATTGCAAGTACATAAAAATTGTCTTTGTATTAGAAAACTCTTAGTCATTCTCACTAGCGAGGATAATTGTGACATCTACCTTAATAACAATTACTTGTGTTACACCCTCTATAATCTATATATATTTTCCTTCAAAAGAATCCAATCAACGATATCGATTCTGTTCTACTGTATTTATACTAATCGTTTGTTGCAGCTGGGATCTCTATTACCTGTGACCACCCCCGCACCGCCAACTACAAATAACCCGCATCTGCGGCCGCCTTTTGAAGTTAGCAACCTTATAAATAACATGGCCAAACCTCCCGATGTTTCCAATGTAAGTAGCGCCATCTGAACTAGGATAAGATATGCTCGGAGATACGATACCAATCCGGTGTTTATCTCAGGTTTGGCGGATCCAGTTATTGGCTAGCCGCACATATCGGCTTAATAGGGCATTTTGAGCCGAACCGCACTGACGTCAACCTTTAATACCCTCTGTCCATGTTGATTATTATTTCAATACAGCGCTTTTGATAACATAAACGTTAACGGTAGGCCAAAGTGGGATGTTCCACTGCAAACTACGTGCAGATAACGTTCTATTGTTTTCACAACAACGCAACGCTTAGGTTTAGCATAACGTTATGCACGTTCATTCATGCGAACATGAACTATTGATCTGGGATTTTATCGAATTAGGAAAATCAAATTCGATCTTGGGATTTTTATGTGAAAAAATCATGTTAACAATGTTACCATTTTAACTTTTGCCTTCGCCAAATTTCATTATGACTATAGAAAAAGTTTCATACAGTGTGGTCCAACGAAAACTTAACACCTCGATTTTCCGGCTTGAAAATGAAAATGTGGAAAATCGCTCGGACCCTTCAATTTCTGATTCGAAGGAGAACAATTTTTCCGCTCTCCGCATCCCCGTAATTGCAACACCCTAACGGGGGTGAGTACGACCTCTTGATTTTGATTAGTTTAAGGGGTGTTGTGATGCCTAATTTTGAATATCGCGTACATACTATCTGATCCTGAAATTTCCCTTCAAAATTTCCATCGATAACGAAATGACAGGTAAAATAGTGGATGAGTATTCACTTTTGTGATTAGTTTATTAAATACTGGAAATAAGCACCATTCACTTCCATGCAGTAATGTAAATTTTGCTGAAAACGTACGTTACTCAAGATTTCTAGTGTAATTTAACGGCATTCATTAATGATCCATGTTCGCAAATCATCCAGTGATAACGCTGGGTAGCGTAAATCTCGGATTTCAAGTTCTTATTCCTATTAAAAAAAAACCGAAAAAGTTTTCCCCTCTCGAATCAGAAATTGACGGATCCGAGCGATTTTCTACATTTTCGTTTCAAAGCCGGAAAAGCGAGGTGTTAAGTTTTTGTTGGACTAGCCTGTATATAAAAAAAATATAATTGTTTCAGATTTCTTCTGAAATTTTCTACATAACTGATCCAAATTCATTGTATCACCTTCAAAGTAAAACATTTTCGAAATATATTTTTCCAACACTTATCTAGTATTCCTTAGGAGAATATATAGAAGAAGAATTATAGAGAAGTTTTGGTTCTTTCCCAATCTATAGCGAAGATTAATAAAGATTTGATAAATTGTATCTTGAGAACAAAGCGTTTGATGTAGGACTGCACTTTTTTTCTTGAAATTATCCAAGGAATCTCTCATTTTCCTCCATAGCTCCAATTTATGAACAGCCTGTATATTACCAAAAACTCAAATATGTACTATAAAATGGTGTAAGGTATTAAAATTTTAATCAATATAATTATGTCAAATAATAATACGATTTTACTTGTATACTTCATATTGTTTATCTTCCATAAATAAATTAAGTCCATTTTCTCTTGTTTTATGCCCTAGTTCTTGCTCCATTTCATGACGGTCTTTAACGCTCCATTCCATGACGGTGTCTACCGTTTAAGCGAATAGTTCAAAAATTAGTACGCTTTATTTTACGCTAGAGACCATCGATTTATAATTATATGAGGTTTTGACTACTAATCATTTTAAAGATTTTTTCATTGCGGAAAGTCCTTATTTATAATTTTTTTTTGGAACGCAGAGGAAAAATCAGACGATTTTTTCTATTGAAGAATAATAATAACTTATAAATCAAATAATTTGACAACTTTGTGTCTAATCCTTCACAATAATATATCTGTATGATATATTCAGTTTATTTTTGTCTTGGAATATATTCCAATTCTAAAAATGACAAATTTAATAATCAACCAAAAGAAAAATTCAAAATGACTAAAATTGTACAAATTGAGTAAACGGTTAATAAATTGAACAACTAAATTAACATAAAGACAGACGTACGTTTCGGAATTTTTGTATTTAATAATACAATTTTTCCTCATCAGTGCCTTATAGTTCAACGGAATTATTAAATTTACAAACTTACCACGTGTATATCTACCTCAACAAAATTGCAAGTAAGAAACTACAAACTAACTAAACGTATCGTTTGCTCTGGTGAGGATTCACAGAACAAGCCATTACTTAAGGTAGTCATAGATTTCTTCATTGTTATTCTTTTTGAAATACATATACAAATGGGCATTTACAATTGAATAAACAATTTCAGAAATTTTAAATTTATCAATTGGTTGATACTGACTCTCTAATCAATAAATGATCACATCAAATTATAAAAGTTTAATGAGTCTTCTTGATGAAGGATATTTAATATAAATCAAATAATTTGACAACTTTGTGTCTAATCCTTCACAATATCTGTATGATATATTCAGTTTATTTTTGTCTTGGAATATATTCCAATTCTAAAAATGACAAATTTAATAATCAACCAAAAGAAAAATTCAAAATGACTAAAATTGTACAAATTGAGTAAACGGTTAATAAATTGAACAACTAAATTAACATAAAGACAGACGTACGTTTCGGAATTTTTGTATTTAATAATACAATTTTTCCTCATCAGTGCCTTATAGTTCAACGGAATTATTAAATTTACAAACTTACCACGTGTATATCTACCTCAACAAAATTGCAAGTAAGAAACTACAAACTAACTAAACGTATCGTTTGCTCTGGTGAGGATTCACAGAACAAGCTACTAAGTAGGTACAATTTATTTTTAAATTTGTTTAACAACATTCCAATTACTAAAAACGGCCAGTTTTTTGACTAAAAATTGCTAATACATCACAAAACGAATTCAAATGAAAACCGTGTTTAATCTGTATTCCTTTACCATCTGCACTTATCAATTTTTAGTCAAAAAACTGGCCGTTTTTAGTAATTGGAATGTTGTTAAACAAATTTAAAAATAAATTGTACCTACTTAGTAAACACAGTGCGGTACGCATTTTTATTTAAACTATTATTAATTTTAAAAATATGAAAAATGTTGTTCGCCCTGTATCTTCGAAACAAAGAGGTTTTTCAAAAATCATCCAAGGACAAAACATGCTTAAAATAGTCCAAGGAACAACCCCCTGAATTTTTGCCGCATGTTTAGGAAACACCCTGTATATTTATTCTTCAATAAAATAAGTCGTCGAATTTTCCATTCCAAAAAAAAACATGAATAAGAACGAATTCTTTCAAATGAATAATAGTGAAAACCTCATATAGATCGTTGATCTCTATCGTAAAATATAGCGTAATTACTTTTGAGCTGACCGGTGAAACGGTATACGACATTTGAAAAATATTTCACGAAAAATACTTGATTAGTTACAGGTCATCGAATTCAAAAGTATAAGCCCAGAAAATGAGATTGCAAATTACTACATGTAGAAATTATTTGCTAGTTGTTTCTGTTTCTATTGTTTTCAAAATTGCCATCGGATTCTCTCCATCATTATGAATTCAGTTCCACTTGTGGAAGGAGCTTAAATCTATAGGTCACTGCCAGGAGTTTTGTGGGTGAATAGGGTTTTAAATTCGCCGACTGGTAATATTTAATGTACCCATATCCGCATTTTGTGTGTTTTCGTACAGAGCTGGCTTTCCTCAGTTCGTTGATATATTCTGTATAAATACTCGAATAACTGAGTCCACAAAGGACTGTAAATTAATAGCACGCGTTCAGCAAATATTTATCCGACTGGAAAATTTATCTCCATATCATATAAACTGTATCAAATTAATATCACTCGACAAATGCTCTCTTAGCATCATCTACTTGGTTCTAAAAACATACAATTGAAGAAAAATTAAATTTTAATAATATCATATTTGTACTAATCTAACTATATCATGAATAACTGAAGGTTAGAAAAGGAAAATATATAATAATTTACAGAATTTATCATTTACAGTCACCCCGAAATGGAATTCATGACTGAAATAGAAAGGATATAATAATAATAATAATAACATATATTCATCATCAAAGTTAACATAAACATGAATTAAACAAAAAGTACTCCCTCAAATTAAACTATCGATTTATATGAGGGACTAATGACATGAATATACAAAAAATAGAGAAAACCAACTGAAATGGTTTTCTGTGAGTAAAATCACAAATATTACAAAATTTTACATTAGCCCTAGTGTGTAGGTAAGTAGATGCAGAGTATCATTCCGTTTTCGGTTTTTTCTCAATCCAGTGTGAATAGTCCATTATAAAGCATCTAGACTTGACAATATTCATACTCAATAATATATTAAGGAAATCTGTTCATACTGACATTACCATCAATTTCACTTCAAACCCTATGTCTAAAGAAAAATTTGGACACTGTGAAGAAATGATAGAGCGCTCGATTCGAAGAACCAAGCGCTCAAATATAGCAACATATAATAGTATGATTTATAGATATAGTATATCCAAAGTCACTTGAACTAGTCTATAAAAACGCTTGGCCAGATATAATTGCAAAACAGTCATAAACCATAGGCGCACAAACCCTTGATTTGAAAATAATATTTTTGCGTATGTATGGAACTCAGAAAATTTGTGACGTGAGTACCTTTTGCTGTTACATCAGAAATAATACTATGTCATTCTACGGTATTATAATTTGATTTTTCTTTATTCTCGACCTGTAATATACTATCAAGGAACTATATCAACGGTGATGAACTGATCGTTGCATATAATTATAAGATCACGAAAATGTTTGAGATGAATTCAGAAATGTTCTGTCTGAAGATAAGACAAACTAGGGTAGAATAGGTGCATGACCTTGAGATTCTTGAATGACATCCAATTTTCTACGTCAAATTAGCAGCTACGTTGCCGAATTGAATTTTATTTCTTCGTTATTGTAAGGCGAAATTTATGTCCCTCAGTGGAAGCAGAAGGCTAAATGATAATGATGTACAGGGTGATTCACCGCGATGGCCTATTAGACGTTTATAGAAAACTAATAATAATATTGTGCTGAAAATTTATACAATTTTCTTTTATACCGGAAACAGAGTACCTACTACTTTCTTATTTCAAACGGCACACCCAGTATATTATTGCATTATTAGATGGCTTGGTTGATGATAATTTCAGCTATATGGCAATACTCAAGGAAAACTGCAATTTCTCATTGAATGGAGTAGTCTATGACTTCCAGAAAACATAAAAAGAAACTAAAAAGTCGAAATTTCGTGAATTGTAATAAATTATTGGTTAAGATGGTTGAAAATCCATAAACCAATAAAATTTTCAATTGCGAATAATTAATGACATTTCATGAAATGTCAGATTTAGTTATCCAAATTTCGATATTAGTTTCTATGTTTTCCGGAAGTCATAGAATTCTCCACTCAGTTAAAAATTGTAGTATTTCCCCAGTTCAAGTTTTTCCTCGATAACTTTTTGTATTCAGAATCAGAATAAATATTCAAAAGATATATATAACCTATTATTAAAACTGTCCCGACTGATGGCAGTAAATGGTGAACTATTTCTATTCTCTATAAAATGCTTGATTGATTTTTCGATCTGGCAACGTAGCTGCTAATTTGACGTACTAAGAGCCTCAACATTATATGCCTATTCTACATGATTTCTCAAACCAGTAATAACATTGCTTAAATCAGAAAATGTAATGAAAATTTTGTTGGTTAATATTTAGGATGCGAAATCATTTTCTTCAGAACCCGTCTTATAACAATTCTGACTTTTAAAGTAAATGGAGAAATAGATTTGATTGCGAAATATCCTTTTTTTTTTCACATAAGATATAGAATTGTGCTGAACATCATAGTCGAAATCATTAAAAGCTTCGGTCACACAACGAACTAAAACTACGTGAAAATGCATTTCAATAATACCACTATGGACCACACTGGTCTATGCGAATTATTAGAAAGTAATTAAGAAGTGACAGATGCAGCCAATGAGTGTAACCAAAAACGCTCTCAAAGTGGAAAGGGGAATACGAGGGGAAATATTCAGCCAATAAGATCAATCAAATCGGGATATTCTTGTTTCCAAGACGATCTGCTAAATACCGGGGTTTATTTGAGAGTATTGATAGCAATATTTTTATGAATTCCAAAGGAATTTCTGAAAACTTGGACAACCCTTGTATAATTGAAATATTCAAGCTTCCTCCAAGTGACTTTGGATATACTATACCTATGAATCTAATAAAACAAATCGCTGTTAGTTATTGGTTAACAAAAAAACAAAATAAGCATTACGTTAAGAATACCCTAATATATGTAAAAGTTAAGAACCATCCAAAATTTTTGATGCATTGATTACACCAATAACAGTTCATCTAGCACGAAAACTCTAATAGATATCATAGCGCTTGCTTATGAGGAGAAAGTAAACCATCCTATAACCTTCCATTATTGTGTCTAGGCTGAAAGACAAAATTAAAAATTATACTTTATGATGGGTCACTTTACAAAAGTAAGCAACAATCAATCGTAACGCTAGCAATACTAACAATAAAACTTCTAAAACCATATTTTACTAAGATTCTTAGAAGTGATGTCATTCGCTTTGATTCATGTTTCGAGGGGTTGCTGTGTTTCAAACTACTATTTTATTGAAAATCTTATTAATCTCAATGTTTGAACACAGAGTTTGGTTTCAAAATCCTTTCAACATAATAATATATGTGAATATTATTCTGTCAAACATTTAGTTTTTGGATGTTTGAATAAAGAGTGAACGAATAAATGTAAACTCATCCCCCATTGTTGAATATATTCCGATACTTTGGAAATCCCAGGCGGCAACTGTGCAATTTACCTGCAAATTTTATAACCTCTCTTTCCGCTATCATGGATTTCTCTGTTCACTTCACAGATACTGAACCCATATACATATGTTTGACTGTACTAATTTTGAATCAGCTGAAATGTAAAATTACCTGATGCAGCATCATGACGAAACCATTGTTATTATACATTTAAATTTGGGGGGAAAGAAGTTTTCTTTTATTTGATTCTATAATGAATTTCCATCCAAGTAAGGACCGAATCCATCACATAAAGTATTCTAGATTTTTGAAATGGAATATACAGGGCCGTCACTACGGGGGGGGGGGGGGAGAATGTGTAGGTGGTCGCCTAGGGCGATATTTCAAGCAAAATTAACAAAAACCACATGTGTAGAAATTCAAAGAATAGAATGAAATTTAATTCGGTCAGCAACAATAAGAATGATTACCGACAAATTTAATTAACATCAACAACCATCAAAGGTGCCGCATTATGCATTATACTCATAAATATCCAGATGTCGAGTGATCCCCTCAGAGTGCTGATTATGAGTTATTGACGCCAAAAAAATGCATTCATCAGGCTTGTCAGCGTTTGCTTTGCATAACGTTGCCCAATTTCATTGCCACTTGGGGTGGCTTTTAGATTATTGTTCTTTTCAATTCTCCGATCAGAATATTGATTCCCCAGAATCGAATGCAAAATATACGAGAAACGATTCCATTTCAGCATTTCCAATTTATCCTTCTTAGAATTATAAGAAGTTCTATTATTTCATAGCACATTCCATTATATTTATAATATTTTTAATTTTTTATGTCAAATTAACTAGTGATGGGCGTGGGCGCATTCGAATTCAAAATAATGTTCAATCCGCATAATCCGATTGTTTGACTCATTTATCTCAAAGAAGAAAAAAAATGAAATGTTCAAACTTTTCATGAAGTCAAAACCGAGCAGAAGGACCTGAAACCGTAGGGCCTGCTCTGGAGGGCGGCATTATTAACTTCTCCCGAGAAATCTGGATTCCTGGAACAATTGATTAAATAAATAATTATTTGTTAAATTCCAACGAATTTCACAATTGATTTTTTTTATCAAATTCACTAATCTTGAACATCTTCGCATCGAGAATGTCTACAACATCCATTCAAATTAAAAATCGAGATTCATCCGCATCATCCGGTTGTTTTATTTAATCCTATCAAATAAAAAAACAAATGTTCGTTCGTTTTATGGAGTCGGAACTCAGCAGAAGAATCTGAAACCTGAATTCAATTAATATTATTTCATCATTTATTCATAATAATTGCGTTTCCTTAATCAGCTATTAGATTCAAATTTGAATCCATAAAAAATAATTACAATTAAAATGAATTTTTTCTTTCCTAAAAAAACTTTTCATACAAAATTGTGGAATTTTCTACACTAAATCTATGGATGAAAGTTCCTAATCCAACCAAATCCAAACCCCCTTCCCCACCGGTCTTTTGCTTAAAAAACCTGCAAGGGTGCCGAATTGTATTGTTTTGCTGAGGCGGCAGAACCTCTAGAGCTGGCCCTGGAGCCCGATTATCCAATATTAATTTTTATCTTTCTGCAGAGTAAGCTGCTGTTAGGGCGGCAAATTGGGTCTCTGTCTAGGGCGGTACTTAGGCTAGCGACGGCCCTGGGAATATGTATAGGCAAATTTGTTCCATAATATGAATATTTCTGTGTTCCACTAAGTAAAGACAATTCTTAAGTTCATGAAGAAATTTTGAAACGAAACCATGGTTTTATATTTGAACCAAATATTCGAAAGCGTCACTTGAATTCACTCGGTCTTCACATTCCATTTGAAATAATATCATGTTAATATTCTATACATTGGTCATCATTACAATTGTGCTGTATTGTATTGTTTATACTCCCAGATTAAAAAAAATTATTCTACAATTGGTGAACAGACTATAGGATCTATAAAGTGCCGAATCCAGCCCTAATTTATGAACTTGATTTCTTCAAGTCCTATCTAGTATTTCATCGAAAACTATCACTCATTTTCATGTTCAATGGATATTAGCGTAAAAAAGACTTTTCAGAAGTCACATCCTAGAAACAGTTTACTTATTTAGGTTCATTATTCTTCAACTATTGAGTGTTATAATTATAAAATTGTTTTGATATAAGGAAAATATTGCTTTTTTCACTCAATGGTATTCGATTTGTTTTCAATTCAATAACTTAGACAAACATTTTTTTTATCCAAAAATTAATACTTATATCTTTTGTTTCCTTACAGTGGCATCCAAGAATGGTGAGTAATGTTTTTTTAATTGTAAACGATGTTGAGAACTGCGGATGATATAAGATATAAACTTTCGCTCGTGTAGGTTACATCAAGTGAATAAAAAAATCGTCAATCAGTGCACTCGTAACCAAATGGAAGGTTTTCTGGAGAACCAAATACATTTCAATAATTTATAAGAAGTCGATCATTTCACAAGAAGTAACAAGTAGCAGTCTGAAAATAATTAAATCTACTCTACATGAAAATCAAAACATGTTCGCGAAAATGTTCAACAAAGATACGATTTCTATTTCAAATGGAATTAAAATCAAACATCGCTTCGATTATTTCAGAACTATTTTAGAAATAACTGTTGTTTTTCACCTATGATGAATTACCAGTTAATGATTAGGTATATCAATGCAAAATAACAAATGTTTAACATTTTCGTGGAAAACACTCTCGACCCCCTTTACTCTCCAGATCCTTAAGAAGACTACCACCGCACTTAAGGGGATGATCCTGCATCTATGAATTCACGATCAGAAAATATCGCCTCAAAATAAATATTGACATGTTTGATCTTTTACCGAAAGAATTTTCATTTAGAATACTCTAGGTAGACTGTGTTTATGTGCCCCACATTCAAGTTTGGATTCAAATTGAAGCGTATCAGAATAAACTTTGAGGTTTATATGAATATCAATAATATTTTTTAGCTTGCGAGTAATAATTATTGTTGAAAATATTTCAAGATATTCAAATTTCATGTGTATGGAAAAATTCAAAAAAATTGAGTCTTCGAAAAAAAGGGGGATTTATCGAAGGTATCATAATTTGAATACTTCTATGTATTCAACTAAGTAAAAACAGTTGATAAAGAAATTATAAAATGAAACTTTGATTTTATATTTCAACCAAATTTCGAATTTGAAGGATATTATTAATTTTAGAATTTACAAATTCAAGCAAAAGGCCAAATTTGGTGATTTATTTTGATGCACGATATCAACTGGTGGGGGCTTACATGCTTATATGGGACAAGTAAGAGAAAAAGTTACATTCGCGACAGATTATAAAAATTGGTCAATTTTATCCACCAGAGCCATGCTCAAGATTATGATGTGTTTGGACAGGGCATAGAACGTCAGTATGCACGTTACACTCAAAATTGGTTGAATACTCGAAATTGAAAAATTCTAGGCTATTTGCCTGGAAAAAATATAATAGAGGCTGAGAATCGGAAAACGAGCAAAAATAAGGACGGCGGATTTTTAGTGAAATTCCCTAAATTAATGTTCTAACGGTCCAAAGCTTGATGAGAGATACACAGAATACAGAATTGAAGACCATAGACCATTACATTCAATTTAAAATGAAAATTTTGTTTTTTATAAAACTTGTAATGAAATCTTTTCTGAAAAATCATTGATCTTTCATAATATTATGAAAATGCGTTCTGAAATAAGCTAGAGTTTTTCTCATTATAGATTGAAATATGAATAAAATATTCACTTGATGGAACCTATTATTCTTTTACAACTGAATTTCTTCAGATGCAACTCCATAACCTATTCCATTACGAAATAATTTTTTAGTTACGTATGGGTGCTCTCAATGAACCCTACACAGGAGACGTCCATGGAGTCAGTGGTGCAGACTACGCTTGTTACCGTGAGGCACGAAGAGCAGGTTTGAGAGGAACCTTCAGAGCCTTTTTATCCTCGAGGGTACAAAATGTTGACTCCATCGTGAGACAAGCAGACAGAAAATTACCTGTGAGTACAAGTAATTATATTCGAGGTTTTTAGTTTTGAAAGTGTGGACAAGTTCATACAGTAGATATTTTTCGTATAGGAAATACTCTTTGAGATTTTAGGATCTACTATCAGTATTACTTCTTAAAATTCTATGTAGCCTACTGCGTCATAGCCGTAATCTGCTTTTATTGAAATAGTAGGTAATAGCATGTCATAATCCTTGTGTATATAAATGAAGCTTTAAAGCACACAGAATGTTACCAATCCTCTAATAAATGTCTAGGTAACTGCTATTTGTTATTAACCGTCATCATAACTTCAATAACAATTCGTGTGAAGTCAGGAGCTTTTGTGCGCTTGTTCAAATTCATATAGATGTAATTTCTTCCAGAAATATTATATGAATTTTCAAACGATTATCTCACAAACCAGTTTTAGATCGCCAACTTGATCGTGTTTACGATTTAATTTTTGAGTGGAATCTTCCTGCTCTCTTAGTTTTTAAAGTATGTGCCCCTGAAGTTCAATCATTACGGAACACAATTACTTGATCAATCTACAAAGTGACATACCACTAAAAAATAGAATTAGGATATATACTTCAAACAAAAAATCATTTATCTTTCTATTGGAACAATTTTGTTGGGGAAACAAAAAAGTTAATAAAATAAAATTTCGAATCAACATCCGACTATCTCGTATTATTTTTTTTTTTCGTCAGGCAATCAACGCACATTCCAAAAAGAATAATCTTTCCATCATGGTACAAATTTTGTATGGGTACATTTCAGCCGAGACCAAGAGATTATCACTACTTGAGACCACCGGCCTGACCTTACGGTCGAGCCAACACCTGATCTACAGTGTTTTTCACGACAGAGCTTGCTTCATTTCATAGATATACTGCTTGAATTTCAAAAGGAGCTTAAAATTTTTATTTAAAAAAAAAAAAAAGTTCTTCTTTCTCGATTTAGGGGAAACGAGAAATTGGATGATTTTATTTCGGTATTCTTCTTGAATTTATAGTCTTGATTAATATGATCGCCATGAAATTTTGCAAGAAACTTCAAATTGTCATTCTACAACGTTTGAATCGTAACCGACGGTTGAACCGTGCGTCAAGTACCAAATTCCGTATACGGATTTTAGTAGTTGACGCAACGGTTGAACCGTCGGTTTTCCTTTATAATACCGGCCCTTTGTCTAACCACTCGAACCTTATTCTATATTATAAAACTGCAGACATTGTGAGAAATGATGAAGCGAATAAAAAAATTCGTCCATCCACCATCAAGGCCTTTTCCCAAGAAAAAATTAAGGAAACAAAATTTTGAAAAATCCTCACTTCAACTAAAAATTTCCAATGAAAAATATTTCATCGAAATCGGACTCGTGAAACTCGAAATATTGAAATCCTGGAAATGTCAAGTTTGTGAGTGCGTATATATTTTATATCCGAAAGAGCTGAAATTTCAACGGAAATACTTATCACCGGACTCATTACCGAATGTCGTAAACTTCAGACTAGTAGAATGCGAAATATTAAGGTTCCAGAAAATCTCTCTATATTCTTAAATCGCTTATATGGAACGACATTTGGAACGAATATTCTGTGATCGTGTCTTCCGGAATCGCTTCAATTCCTCCTCTGCAGAGTGCCACAAATTGATGGAATGATATATTGATAATGGAAAGCGTCATTCACCTCACACCTGACATTATTCCCAAGACTAACTAAATATTATATTAAATATATTTTATTGATCGAAGACAATTTTTGTCTGCAATCGGTAGTTCTCAAAGGTCATGATGCGTATAGTGGGTTTTCCTCGTAATTACTGGAAATTTGAAAGTTACGTTCATGTAAGACTGATATTTCTGCTACGTCAGTTTCAGATATACCTACTCCTTTCATAGGGGACATCACCATGTGTTAACTATACGTTTATTCAATTTGTCCAAGTCTTCTTCTTCTTCTTCTTTTGTCCAATTAATTTTGTCAATAAATAAATCGAAATTTTCGGTTTTCAAATTTTATGAAATAACGTAGTCGTCGATAAAATCACTTACCGACGACTTAGCAAATAGTAAATGTTCAGCAGATTTAAAAATGAAATAATTATTCTAGGATGATAATCACATCAATTAAAATGGAACACATCAGTGGAACTATTAATATTGATGAAAACTGCAACAAACGGTTTCCAAAATTATTTGTTAGAAGATTAATTACGTATCAAAAATATCATGATTAATTATTCATCCAAACTTCCGCTGTCGATTACAATACATGAAGAAGATGAATATGTTAGTGACACTTATGTTTGCTTATATCGATTAATTTTTAAATCTTCTTTCTAATATTTCAAAGGGTTTAGAGCTCAGAAAATTTTTGAATTGAATCAATTAATGATATAATTATATTGCATAGAATAATGGAGAGTTCGAATTGGATTCTCCATCAATTAATTTTTCATTCGAGTTTCGAGTATTTATGATAAGCGTTAAATAAGAAATGTTCGAAGAGTCATCATCATTTTTTCGGCTTATTCTGTATTTTTCTTCTCGTCGATTTTTAATTTGTGCTTTTTCTTTTTCTCTCATTACTCCGTACAATGGGGGAATTCTTGCTGGTTTGTACGAAAAAGCTTTTTCTGTTCAAAAAATAATTTTAATAATTTACAAAGATTTTATGATCATGCATTTGAAAATAAGTATTGTGACAGCAAGACGTTCTGAAAATATTTTCCTTAAGGACAATTAGTGATCTTTCAGGATCTTGAACAAACAACATTGAAATGCGAACTATACAAGGTGTTAGTGAATAAGTGTGACAAACTTCAGTAGATGATTCTGCATGAAGAAAATAATGACATTATGCTATATAACCCAAATGCTTCATTTTTCGAGATCCGGGATGATGAATACTCTCGGTTTTACTCAAAAACTGACTTTTATTTATTGCTCTAAAACCGAGATATGCCAATTAAATTTGGTGTATTTCAAGAGGTAGTTATAACGCATTTTCTGACATTTAATTAAAAATTTTCTGTTCCTCATTGGCGCACATACGGGTAATGATCCCAATTTTGTTTAAGGAGAAAAAATTGTACGCCACTGAGATATTTCAAACTAACAATCATTTTCAACTTATCCGTTCAATTCATGACAAAAAAATAACTCCTGCCTTTTTTTCGTATGGGTGACGTTATTATGTAAAAAAAAAAACATCCCTATATTAGATGGTTTTTGATAATGTATTAAAGAAATGAAAACTATGCGTTAAGATGTTTTATTTCTCTGCATAAAAACGGTGACCTATACGAACAAAAAGCAGGATAAATTGTTACGAAGAATTCAAAAATGATTGTCAGTTTAAAATATGTCAGTGGCGTACCATTTTATCTCAAAAAAATTAAGATTTTTAACCGTAGGCGCACCAATTAGGAACACAAAATTCTTAATTGCATGTCAGAAAATGCGTAATAACTACCTCCTTACACCCACCATTCAGTCGCATATCTTTACTGGTTTCAGAACAAAAAATAAATAGTCAGTTTTAGATAAAACTTTAACACCCCGTATCTCGGAAAACGAAGCATTTGCTGACAACGGTTATATGGCATAATACCATAATTTTTTCATGCAGAATCGCCTCTTGAAGTTTGTCGCACTTATTCACTAACACCCTGTTTACTCGAGAACAGTCATCAATAAAAATAGGAATTCTGATGGAAACAGTTTGAATGATGAGAATTTCGATAGAAAGATTATCTGAAATCACATTTCTAGGATTGATTTGTTGTGTTAAATTCGTTGTGAATTTCATACTTTGCCATTAATATTCGCAAAATAACAAAAAATATAAATGAAATCATAATAAAATGTGATTTTAGAGGCTTCACCTCAACCCTTGTAAAGTTTATAATAATAATAAATATTAATAATAATAAAAAAATAGATTCTTAGTAAATGAAACAAATATGGCATATCCAACAAGATCTGTGAACATTAATTACCCTTAGCTTAGCATAGACTGACTCATCGTACAGGTGTATAAAAATATTTAATAGGCTACCTAGAAATTCAAAAATAATAAATAGCTATGATATATAATGAACACAATATCAAACAGGTTTTAATGGAATTAGAGCCAAATTCACAGTGTAAATATTTTCGTTGACCATTTTATGTTTTATTGTTTGATTTTCTGCATGAAGAGTATAGCTGAACTGAATTCTATCTATCTATTTATACCCGAAAAGAGAGTAAAGTGGCGAATAATATCCCACTCATTCTCCCATAAAGGTTTACCAATAAACAACTTTGAAATTTTCATCAGGTGTCCAACCTCCGAGGTGAGATTCTTTTCAATTCCTGGGCCGAAATGTATAATGGAGATGGTGCTCCTTTTCCCCACGCCCCCAGAATATATTCCTTCAGCGGCAAGAACGTTCTCACAGATTTATCTTGGCCACATAAAGTTGTATGGCATGGCGCACTGCTGAATGGAGAAAGGGCCTTAGACACTTCCTGCGATGCTTGGCATTCGTCCTCGAAAGATAAGGTGAGATAATGCTTTACAAAATATTTTCTGAAATATTTACGACCGCATTAGGTAGGTATAAGTTATATATGAACATAACACGCTTTCAACATCTCCGAAATCTTCTATCAATTTAGATTATGCAAAAATCAGAAAATTTAATAGAATATCACAAGGACAGAAAATGAGCTTCAGGAACATGGAGCTATTTTCAATAGCTGAAAGCAAATAGTAACACAAAATATCCATAATCATCTGCTTCCTCAAAAAGTTTTGGACTTTTCGTCAAATAATTTACAGAATTACATTCTAAAAATTATCGGAATTATTGTTTTCTTTGACTTTTGTTTTGTTTCAAAATTGAAAACTCATTTAGAAACCATATTCTTTCTAATATATTCTCGAATCATTTTTTATTACACTAATTCTTTTTCGTATCTATTTTGTCGCCCATTTTTCTGGGCATGAATGTTTTCATCAGATTAGACACGAAAAAGCTTTAATGTCATTTTTTGGCGCTTATTTAAGGGCTTATTACAGATCTGCGAACCTTAAACTCTTATTGCTGTTTTATTCATAAATATTTGAGAAATTAATAAAACAGAAGTGCAAAAAGCATTATTTATGAATGTTATAATACTCCTTCCTTACTTATTGTGTTAGGTCACGTGGAACAAATAAAAATTTTCTAAGTCGACTAACATTTTGATATTTCAGGATAAAAAATTCATTGGGAGTTAATGCGTGACTCAATTGTCAAAAATAAACATGAAGGTATGCGCATTTAAAGCACTGATCGTCAGCTGATACATTTCCTGTTAGGTTTTCTGCCTTTCACCCTTATTCAGATGTTAAACAATTCAAAGCATTTCGATTAATGTCTTTTTTTACTTTTTTGGAGTACATATTTAGATAAAATGGTATGCCGGGAGTCAAAGGTATCTAAATAGTAAGGAAGTACAAAACCGTCCTGTTTTGACTTTTTCACCTAGATGAATCACATCAACTCTGAAAATATGATCCAGAATAATATTCCTCGGGTCCAACCACAATTTAGAAAACTTCAACTGTAATTTGCCACCTTTATTGTTTCACATAAATTTGCATTAAATATCAGTGTCCTGAATCAAGAGAGACGCAATACATAACTATAAAATAATAATACCGTCTGATTCTGAATAATTGGTGAAAGTGTCAACCTATATTCAACAGCTTGCTCTCAATTATTAAATACTCATAACCGTTAAAGAAGTACTATAACCTATTCTAATGTCGACTGTAAATTAGATATCATAAAATTATAGAGGTGGCAGGCACAAACATCACATGTCCATGTTAATGTTCACCCTTCGTGATGAGGGTAATATGAAGAAGAGAGAAATATTGAATTCGCAGTATCAAAATTTTAAATATGTCTGGCAAACACATCGAATCAAATTACTGTTAACATTCAAATTTAAAAAATAAGTTTTGTAACTATTTTTTGACAGCAAATATTGATTTTTCAGACACATATATCAATCAGCAAAGTATTAATTTGCCTGCCTAGGCAGCAAAGTGATTATTCTCAATGTGAATAAAACATTCGATATATTACGAGAATCATTATTTTTGCCACCTTAATTGTTATTTATTCTTTTCCAAAAAACTGTCAGATATTTCATAAGTTGTCAAAATATAACTATCATGGACATATTCATTTCCATAGAAGCCAATCATTCCTACAATATGGCGATTTCTATCAAATTTCCTTCCAAGTTATCACTACAGAAAAATTAAAAAGATTGTGAAAATTGTAATAATTTGCAAATACAATATCCTACATGTATCATTATAACAATCGAAGAAGAAATTGAATGTTTAACTCTGCAGCCTAGTACAACAAATAACTATTTTTGAAAGGCAAGTGTAATTCTCCTTTTGTTACGCTCGAAATATTCATTTTTAGCTTCAACAGAATAAAAAATAGTTCGGGCTTATTACCCGTACCAAGTTGGTTTTTACATAATTATACTCCTACATCTGCAGTTGGCATCACCAGATTTAAAAACCCTGAAATTTTCCAACTCCATTGAACATCATGAAAACCTTCAGCATTTAACTTCAACCAAAATTCAGAAGCGGCATATCAAGCAAAAATCACAAAATACCGAATGAAAACATTATTCAGTCAGAAAAAAACAGGAAAGAATAAGGACAAATTTAACCTCAAAACCCATCAAAAGTGCCGCATTATACATTATACTCATAAACATATTAGAATACAAGTATCCCCCTCGTGGTATCGGGTGGTTCATTTAGAGATATTTTTTCTTTTCAATGGAAGAAATTAATAAAAACAATTTAATTTAATTACACCAAAGAACCATCTTTACAATTATTTTTTTTAAATAATTTATTTAGAATGTTTTCTGCGACTTCGGTTAACAACGTCTATTCTGAATATCCAATTTTCAATTACGCGTCTGAGTATTGATAGAGGTATTTGACAATAACACGAGTAATATTGGCCTCCAATGCCTCAATCGTCGTCAGCTTATCCATATAGACTTTGAATAGATCCAAAAGAAAAAGTCGAGAGGTGTGACATCACACGAACTAGCCGGCCAATTGGTCGCTACAAAGCAGTTCGCCGAATCGCTCTTGCATTATAGCCATGGTTTAACGAGCTGTATGGAAAGTGGCGCCTTCTTGTTGGAACCAAATTTCGTCGAGACCACAGGCTTCAATTTCTAGCATCGAATCTGTTATCATTGCGCGATAACGTTCATCATTCACACTAACATTCCGGCTGGCCTCTATTTTCAAGAAATATGGACCGATTATTCCACCAGCCCATAAACCACACCAACAAGTTGTTTTTCTGGATTCAATTTCAGCTCTTGAACCTCTTCGGCTTGTTTATCCTCATCATCATATGCGCAATTTGTTCTATTCATGAACCCATTAAGCCAAAAATGGGCCTCATCGGTGAACAAAATTTTTGTCGAAAACAGTGGATCTTCTGCAAGCCCAACAACTGAAACGGAAACGATTCGGTTTATGAATGAGTCCATCATAAATTTTGAAATACCACTGAACAGGAATGGTACTTCAGTTAACACGAGGATGCACAATATGCAATTAAATCCAGTCCACAAAAAGTACCTCTAGATGATTCACCCGTTACTTGAGTTATTGACGCTAAAACACATGCATTCATCATATTTAGCGGCGTTCTCTTTGATAAACTTAGACTACTTTTTTCATCTCTCGGTAGATGTTTTTTGCATTCTTGGAGAGTTGAAACCTGATGAGGCAGCAAATTGGGAACAATGATAGCAATGCAGAATCTATGTATGCCCTCACTTTCAGATCAAATTCGTCGGGAATTTCTGCAAGTGAAGTTAATTCACAGATTTAAATCAATCCCCATACTCAGGGCATAGAACTATACTTGTTATCTACCATCGCAGTTTCTGCATCCGATGCTCAAAAAGAAAATAGACGCAGCACTGTCAAATGATAAATACGTCTGAACAACCTACCCAGAAGACTTGATATCTACATGAACTGCACGATGCACCGAGTAATAATTTGAGTTTTCTTATCGCAGGTCGGCCTGGCAGGATCCCTGAAAGGCCCCAGGTTACTCGAACAAACTTCCTACTCGTGTGACAAGCGTCTGATTCTGCTGTGTATCGAGGCAACAACCGAGCTCTTCGTTCAGAGGAAGCGAAGAGATCTAGATGATATCAGGTGAGTCATTCCTTTCGTTTCTCCCTTCGTTTTTCATAATTTATGTGGAGGTATCATCTTGAAGATAAATGAAACCGGAATCATTTCGGAGTCTGCAAATATTTGAGGGGTTAGTATAACAGAAACTTGAGGATGAAACCTAAGGAAAAGAAGGGTGCTTTGATCCACAATATCAAATACTGAGAATTTCTCTAATTAATTGAAGATTCGACATTCGAGTGGAAGAAGAATTATTCTCGGTGACTTTGAACTAATTGAATACAATTCTATAATCTCGGTTTATTCCGTGGAAAGTTCCTGGAATGATTAAAGGGATCTCTTTTTTATCGGTTATAATAAATTGTTGCTCTTTTAGAAGCAATGTTTTATAATCGATAAAGATATTTTTAAATTCGGATCAGATTTATTTAGGTTACATTTGAAAGACCCATTTTTTTTACCGTTAACATTTAAAATCAAAAAATTTAAGGTATGATGAAATAGTGGTTTTTATATCACTCAAATCCAAAATATAGGTATCTACTAAGTGGTACCTCAATATAATAATGTACAGTGCATCCCATTTTGGGTGAGACAGCCAGGTTTCACGCTTGTTATTTAAGATAGAGCCTTGCGGTTTTTACGTTCCTTTTCTACTTTTTTTTGAAACTCAAATTGGTCTAATCAGATTTTGCATAACTATTTCCGTTCAAGAGATACAGGGCGATTTTGGAAATTGATACTTTTCGGACCCCTCCTTTATCTCCGAAATTATTAGAAATAATGCTTAGCTAAAAACTACGTCAGAATCAGAATTCTGCGTAGAATCTAGTAGCGTACTCAATTTTTTTTTCGGGGTATGATTTTGAAGATTCAACACAAACCTATATTTTTTTTAATGGAACACCCTGTATATTATTACTTCGTTGGATTCGTAATTTTTTTTCCTTCAAAATGATGTAAGATACTATGTAGGTAGGATGTTCAGAAATATAAAAAACTCTAAAACATCAAATAATGATGGTTTTTTTCTTAATCGGCATATAAAAATAGAATCAATAATAATAATGATAATTCATAGCGATGACACCTAGATCAGATTGGTTTTTTCTTCCCAATGCTTGCTTGATAAAACAATGCTGCCAAATGCATAATAGCCATAATAACAACAAGAATGTTTGTATCATCAATGATAATTCATAAGAATACCACACTTTGTTCTGATATTCAAATTCTATTGAAATCGAATAGGCGCTCTCAACTTGTTAAGAAAATATAAATAGGTACCAAAAAGCACCTTTGAGAACTAAGTCGTCTTTCCACTATTCAAATTCATAAAGAGACGGACATTAAAACAATGATGGACGTTTTTTGATAAAATCGATAAAAACGTCCTTCGATTGATTTGACAAGGTTTTAGGTTCAAAAATACGATTTCATATGAAATTGAAAAGATGGTTGAGGAATATCAGAGGCTCCTTGAAACTTCAATCAAATAAATTAGGCAGAACAGGGCGGCGAATTCTTATTTTGCCGGGGCGCCAAAATGTCTGGCCGCGACATTGTCGCTAACAACATGAAATCTTGGACGAAGCTTGGAAGTGTTATTCTACGTATAATTCCTCTTATAAACGGAAGCATCGTTTCATCATTTTTCCAGATTCGGCACAGGAGAAAAATTATAAGCGAAAATAATGCGGTAAATCACATTTTGCATATTATAATAAACTTAGAGGACGAGCTACTCATATGATCATTTCGAAATTCCACACGAAGATTAAAAACGTAATTTTATGTCTACCTTCAAAAACTCCGACGGTTTTATGATCGGTTTTTTCAATAATCTTCTCGAATTTTCTTTGGTTCTGATGGTCACGCGATCAACATAAAATTTCGCAAGAAACTTGAAGTTATTATTTTACACCTAAATGACACAATTCATTCCAATCGAAGATGGAGTTTCGAAATATTCAGTTCCTAGACCGCTTTTGCTCATTAACGATTCCAACCGTCTTTCCGTTCGAGAGTTATCGTGTTCACGGATGGCCATCCTATGTCTAACGGACAGACAGAATCGAATTTGGCGACATTTGAAACCTTCATCTACTCAAAATTCAATGTATTATCGTATCTGAATTATACAGCGATCTGTTCAGGAAAAAAGCGCTCAAAAATAGACTCAGTTCTAGCCAACCGACAACCCTAATCTCAATGTATGTACATTGTTCAGGGTGGTCAAATTTCGATGTTTGAGCACTAGAATTTCGAATCAGAAGAGATATACAAAATCTGATACCCTAGACGCGTTATCTTCTTCTGAGAAACATAATTTTTTAATTACGAAGCTATGTTCCAAATTAAAGTTTTTTTTTAATGGGAACCCTAGAGTTCTGTGCCATTTTTTGAAAACTTAATCCTTACTGATTTAAAAAAAATACAACATCGTTTGGTTTGCATCAATATAAATAATGGTAAGAAACCTCTTTTCATCTAAGAGTCTCAATATTTCTATGGTTTTAACTGTTGGAGAGCACAAAAAATAGAGCCATGTCTTTCCATCAATCTCATCATTGCTATGGTTTTCATTAATTTCTAAAAAATTCGAATCTTGACATACATATTTTATAATTTTTTATATCTCAAAATGGATTCGGAAAAAACCACATGATCGACTGTTTCAATCGATATGGTTGTAATGAGATAGATACGTCCGAGGATTATTTTTTAGGTCTCCAGAATAAATACACACAAGTACCAATCAATTTCAAATAGCATTTGAAAATAACGCATATATGATTTAACTCAACAATTTAATTATGAAAAAAAAAAAGAAACAATATTTAACTTCTAATAGTGATAATAGTGATAACAGCAAACCATACGATTTTCGAAATCAGTGAAAATTAGGCTTTCAAAAAATGGCACATAAATCTAGTGTTTCAATTTGAAGAAACATAACTTTGGGTCATAGCTTCGTAATTAAAAACCCCGTTGAAAAGACAAATACGCCTCTGGATTCTACGTAAAAAAGTACCTCTATGATGTTTTAAATTCAAAGCTCCATCATCAGTATTAGCGGAGATATAATTTTTTTTTTTCGATATCACCATATTTCCAGTTATCGCTTTTAATTCGAAAACAAAATAAGGTAGCCAAAAATGAATACTACTCTTGTTAATTTCTCAGAAAAAGAATGAGGTGCCAGATATTCTGTGGTAAAAAAATTGTAGTGCTGAAACATCGAAATATGCCCACCCTGTACAATGCTCACACAGTCCTATTGGAATTGCTCAAGATGTTTCTTCGTTTCGGAGATTTTCTATAGCACGATGTCATGGCGGAAGATTGCAATGTTCGATTTTTTTTTTCGTCTCTTGAAACCCCACCCTGTTTTCCCCATCCTCCACTCATAACGTTCAAGATACTCCCTTTGAACATCTAATTTGGGGTCTATCTACATGACGAACTGAATGAGGAAATAGCGATCAACGTTCTCGCTCAACAACAGAACAATCATCCTAAGTGTGTTTCAAATGAGTTGGCCCTGCTATTCTATATCATTCGTTCAATCACCACTGAGTAACCACGCATATTCAAAAATATATCAACATGGAGATGAATTTGCCGGGAAACTTCTCTGACGGTAGAATATATTTTAAAAGTCCATTAGCATTCGGAACTTCGCAGCATTATCAATCATCGCAATGTTAGGGTGACACTTTGGAAAGTGATTCCTGTGAAATTATGGATACCCCATTTTTCAAGAAATCTGAAAACATATTTTGCGAGGTGGGGGAGAACATCAGTGATTTCTATCAATTACGATCTGATCCATCCATCAATATCATTCCTCGTCCAATTGAATTAGTTACTATAATTTGATCTACAAACTTGTGAAGTTTATTGATAGATTCAGTACTTTTCAATGAATTTGAGAAATAACATGAAACTCAATAAGACCCGGTTCTAGCAGACAGATAGCATCGCCAGTGCTTTACCTTTTTTTTTCTCGTTAGTTGTGGAAACTGGCGAAATTTAATCCTTGTGAGGAAAAGTGAAGAAAGTACCAGTTAGGCTCAGGGCCGTTGCTAGGAGGTAGGCAGGGTAGGCGGTCGCCTAGGGCGGCATTTCAAGCTTGATCAACAAAAATTATATGTGTAGAAATTCAAAACACCGAATGAGATTTAATTCGGTCAGCAACAACGGGAAGGACGACAGACAAATTTAATCAACATCAAAAACCGTCAAAGGTGCCGCATTATACATTATACTCATAAAAATCCAGATGAGGCGTGATCCCCTCTCATTGTGCTGTTTACCAGTTATTAACGCTAAAAAAACACATGCACCTATCAGGCTTGTCGGCGTTCGCTTGACGTTGCCGAATTTTATTGCCACTTGGGCTTCTGGATTATTTTCTTTTCAATTCTCTAATCAGAATGTTGATTCCTCAAAATGGAATGCAAAATATAATAAAACAATTCCATTTCATTACTTCCAATAGATGAATTATATCTATGAAAATATATTATAAAATAGAAGTGATGAGAAGAAAGTAGTTGAATCAAAACGTGATTGATTTCCAAGAAGAACTATTTCATCGACCGTTGTTAGATACCGTACGCTCTCAATATTCCTAACGATCTCTGTCCAAGTCTAGATACGTAATAACTAAGATGTCTATAACACTGGTTTGCTCACTTAATCCTGAAAAACCTTAGGATTAACTTGGCGACTATTGAAGGGACCGGCCTTCTTGGATTTTAATGGTCTTGATCCCTTTGCACTTGGGGTAGGCATCTTTTCTTATGGCTACGCTCAGTCATCTTTCTTCCAATGTCGTTTTGAGGTGAAATCAACAAACATTTGACAAAACAAAAGGAAATTTTGAGATGATACCGTTAATCGGTTAATTCTTTTTATGGTGCCACCTCAAGGAAAAAAAACGGACCCATTCCCAGCCGAGTCGCCAGAATTATCTTGAACAAAATCTAATCAGTGAACACACCAGTATTTAAGACATCACAGTAATGAGAATCGGAGAGCGTAGCTCGATATTTAGACACTAACTAGCGCTCACGCCACGTCCACTTCATTTGTAGTAATAGTAATATCTTAATTTCACATCATCTCTCGAAGTACGCGTCCAAATGAAAAACAAGATATGAGGTGTATCTGAATAATTTAATATTTGCTCAGTGAACGATACCCATTAGAGATATAGCTTCGTCATTATGTTGTTTGACTGGAACTTCTTCAATCATTTCTTCTGATATATCTTTATTAGAACGGACAAATACTTACTTTTGCTTTATTATACATTTACGATATCATCAATTCGAGATATAAAATAATGTTTTCATATCATTATGTACAAATATAATTGAACTGCATTTGTTAGAGTAAGTTTCTGAACGAAGAGCGTTGAGTAAAGACCTAAGTATATTTCCGATCATATGACCATCCTCTACTCTACTCTCTTAGAAGGTTTATGAACCTCTTGAAATTTACAAGACCTTGTTCAAGCCGCTTAGGAGGAGACTTGATATCCCTCACTAATCTGGTAATAACCGGTAAGGATATGCATAATTTGAGTCTGCATAATTGCTAGAGGGGCAAATACTCGCAGGAAGAATTTTCCTCAAAAAAATAATCAATTATTTATTTTCATCTAGAATATTTTTTCTTGAAAGAAAGGTATATCATGGGCAAAAAAGTTCATACAAAAACTGTAGGGATATTATTTCACTTGAAACCAATGAATAAAGTATTTCCCATATACTACATTTTTTATGAAGAAGAAAGCGTTCGGAGATATAGGATGATGCAAAACTTAAAAATCTATGTACGATATTCATAACAGTCAATTTCATTATGTGTATCGGTTTATTTTATACTCATAATGAATGGAATTCGAATTCAATCATGGAAAATCACAGAATTACCCCGATAAAACAGGCCAATTGAAAAGTCCCCGGTCTACCATAGTAAAACACATTTTTTTGGCAAAATTCGATATTATTATTCAACATAGTTGCCTTCGAGAACGATACAGCGATTATAGCAATCTTCCAACTTTTCGATGCCTTTTTTGTAGTGTGATTTGTCTTTCACTTCAAAATAGGCCTCAGTTTCGGTCATCACTTCTTCATTGGCGTTAAATTTCTTTCCAGCGAGCATTCTTTTGAGGTCTGAGGACTGGAAAAAGTCGCTGGGGGCCAGATCTGGTGAATACGGGGGATGAAGAAGCAATTCGAAGCCGAATTCATGCAATTGTGCCATTGTTTTCACTGATTTGTGACACGGCGAATTGTCTTGATGAAACAGCACCTTTTTTTCTTCAAATGGGGTCGTTTTTAAACGATTTCATTCTTTAGACGATCCAATAACTCTATATAATAATCGCTGTTGATGGTCTAGCCCTTTTGGTAATCAATGGTAATCAACCTTGCGCATCCCAGAATACTGATGCCATAAACATGCCAGTTTAATGTTGTCCTTTTCCTCGCTTTGTATTCGGTTCATCGTGTGCAGTTCACTCAGCTGACTGTCGATTGGACTCCGGAGTGAAATGATGGAGCCATGTTTCATCCATTGTCACACATAGACGCAAAAATTGAGGTTTATTGCACTTAAACAGCTTCAAACACTGCTCAGAATCATAAACAAGACCATCTACAACAAGATGGCGAGCGAAGAGGATGCGTTAGATGAGCTCCGCTCGAAAAGTGCGAGTATTTCTACAAAAATTAAAGAAATCAAGGCAATTTGTGTTCATTGTAACAGAAAAGTAATTGAATTCGTCAAGTGCGCGAAATGTAAAGATATTTTCCACCCATCCTGTCTTACGCAAGCGGCGACGAAGAAATCCACATTGTGCATTCATGAAAGTGAAATTTCTGAGGAAATATCCGAAGATCCCAGAGTGTTATTGCATATTTTCCAAGTGCGAATACAATATCTTGAATCCCTACTCAGCGAAACCCAGAGTAAAAATTCTATATTGGTTCAAAACAACGAATTATTGACGGAAAAGGTGAGAAATTTGGAATCTTCTAAAAAAAAAGAGAATCAACAACAAAAAAAACCCGAAAGTCGAGATAAGGATCACAGTCAAAGTCAACCTTCTCATATCTCGTCTATGATTGAGTCAACTTCTGTGGTGCAGAAATCCTCTGTGAACGAACAGAAAGGTCAAAATCGTCAAAGTGACAAGCTAACCTATTCTTCAAAAGTAAACAAGGGTTTAAATTCAAGTAACAAAGTACTTAAAAATATGTTACCATCAACATCTACCACAGATGTAACGGCGATTCCAAATGAAAATTATAATGAAAACAAAACAATCGTGGAGAACAACAAAAATAAGGACATTACAACACCAGAACAAATTAATTCTGGTTGGAAAACGGTAATTAAAAAACGAAAATTACAAAATAAAGACAAAATTATATGCACTGGATCTAATAATAATTGCGGAATAACGGGTGCATTAAGGAAGAAATGGATGTATGTAGGAAAAATAGCGGGAATTGTTAAGGAAGAGGACATTATAAACTATTTGGGAAAAATGGAAGTTAAAGACGGAATAGAAGTGCGAAAACTAGACACGAAGGGTTCAAATTCGGCGTTCAGTGTGGGTGTTGCATCAGAAGAACTATTTAAAAAGTTGGGCGCCCCAGAATTCTGGCCTGCAGGTGTACTGGTGAGAGAATTTTCCTTTCGCGGATTCTTCTCTAGGAATAACAAAAATTGAGCAAGCTACAAACTCTAAAGCAGATAACCACTGCACAAATTCAAGAAGACAGTCAAGAAACATCTAGCAAATGCCGCGGTATATAGCACTGAAGAATATCTAAATTAATTTTTTTCTTTTTTCTCATTACTGTTTGGACATGTGTAAAATTATGTATTTTTAGCACGAATAAATTATTATTATTATTAATTATTATTAAACACGGAGAGCTCGCGCGGCACTCATTTTGCACACAGCTTTCTTATGTACAAATATTCGTGAATGATATGATGATATCTACACAATGTCTGTTATCTCGATCAACTCCACTTTACGGTCATTCAAAATTATTTTGTTTAAGTTTTTTGATTTTTTCGTCGGTGAAGGCTTCTTTTGGGCGTCCACTGCGTTCGCCGTCTTCGGTGCTCATTTCACCACGTTTAAACTTAGCATACCAATCCATGATGGTTGATTTTCCTGGTGCAGGCCCCGCAAACTCTTCATCAAGCCAAGATTTTGCTTCAACTGTATTTTTTCTCTTCAAAAAGCAATATTTTATCAGCACACGAAATTCTTTTTTCGAATAACAAAATTAGCTACACTCACAACGCAATATCTCACAAACTAATGGTCGGACTGTCAAATTTTGACACGTATCGTTTGAAGGTTGGTACTAACTAAGATGCATAGAAAACCTGGTGTGTCTACTTATACCTATAAAACTTTCAGACAAAACGGGAGATTTTTCAGATTTATACCTACTTGATTTCGAGAGATCGCGGTCTGTTTCAGATGGCGCATACATCGTTTACATTTGACATTTCTCTCAATGCTCGACTCTTGTGAACCAAGGGCGTAGATCTTTTTTTCTTGGGGAGGGATAATCGAAAAAAAAATTTTTGACGACAACTTTTATTCATATCTGTTATGTTAGAAAAAGAAGTTTTATAATGAAGTTTGAACCAAATTACTCGAAATAATTTTTGTTGTTACTAATTCGGTTGTTCTTACCTTATACTGGGAGTTCTCAAATAAGAGTTACGAAGGAAAATGAAAAATTACTTGGATAATTTTGTGAAAAAAAAGTTTCATGAATATGAGCCCGCAAACGCTTTGCTTTCAATATACAGGTTATTTCTAGTGTATCGTACAGTTTATCAAATATTTATTAATCTTCGCTACAGATTAGGTGAATAAATACCAAAACTTATAATTAATGCATTCATTAGAGCTTACTAGCTGGATCTTTATAATAATTTGAATTTTCCTGAGGATTACTAGTGATTTTTTCTCGAAATCGATAGCAGTTACGACAAAACTATAACAAACCAAAAAGTGTAGTACTGGACCAGAGTTTTTTTCTACATTTTTCTAAACTAACAGCCATTCACCAAAATATAGTTTTGAAGGAAGGAAGCAGGCATCCTTCCAGAAAATATATCACCCTGTAGATTTGCATTCAAAATTAGCATATCACATGGTGAAAACTTTAAACTGGAATATCTATGGAAAATTCTTATTAAATATCTTGTGAAGGGAAGGTTATACGAGGAAAAAACTTAAACTTTAACACATGTATCTCAGAACAAAATGTTTGGAGACTCATGTTATAGGACTTTTTTTCTTAAAATAATCCGGAAATCTGTCATTTTCATTTGTATCTCCAATTTAGGAACACCGTGTAATTAACCCCAGTATCCCCCTATTTCTACGCTCTTGTCGTGAACTTTGAGTATAGAACAATAATATTTTATATTCTATGGCCTGTCATTATATTCCATTCATTTGAGTAAAAATTCGATATGAACTGAATTGTGATTTATTGTGAATGTTTGCAGTGTCTTAAATCAGTATTTCCTTGTTAAACGGCACCAGGCAGATGCGGAAATTCGAAAAATTTTAAAGAGTGCCACCTTACAGCACTCTGGTGAAGCAGACCACCAAAGCAACAGGTGGGTCTCTCAAAAAGTCGGAAACAAAATCGAATCAGTAAACACACCAGGTATTCTATGCATCTTAGTACTAACTAAGATGTCTAAAACCATGGTATATGCACTGCTCAAATTTTGAATGCAATGACATTCGACCAAATTGAAAATATTAGTTTTAGTTCGTGGCGGCACCGCAATGTCATATTTGTCATTTCGATCTTTTTCCGTTGATTTTGATTGGATACATTAATTAAAACCCGATACTGACCGATCAAAAGCATTGTGTAACCGAGTATGATCGTGCAAAGTCGTGAAACAAAACACGAAACGTTTACTGGAATGAATTCAAATATTTGAAATAGAGAGAGTTTATTGGTATTTCAATTACAAGAATTGCTTCCATAGATCATAACTATAATGAAAGATATACATATATAGGTACATAATGGCAAAAAAATCATAAATAATAAATAACAAGAATCTTAATTTATTGATAGATCTACCTACAGTTGACATAACGAAGCTTAACTAATATTCTCAAAATTGGCAAAACAAAAGCTAATCAGTTCATACACCTGGTTTTTAGACATCTTTGTACTAACTAAAAATCATATGGATTTAATACTAGCACCGCCATCTGTGCATCAGACCAGGGACTTTTCAATTGGCCTAATATGTATATGATTGTAGAATGAAATTGCAAACTTAACTGAAATATTTCACTATAATTGAGTTTATTTCACAGGTACTCATATCACGATGATATCATGAGTGAAGAAGAATACAATAAGTATCTGCAGTCCATTCATTGAAGATAATCTCTACTAGGATGGACGAACTCATTGCTATCGGCAGGAAGATTGGTCATCACATAAATATAACGAATTGAACATAAGTTACCTTTCGTAATGTTCCATCCAATGTTTTTTGTGTTATGTCGTGAAATATAGCCAGTGGACGATAAGTGTAAATTTTAATTTGAAGTATCCGAATTATCGTCATTTTTGATGAGTTACTCTTTCAAATTTGAAATGATACGGTGATCTGTCAGTTTTATCAATTGTTCATTCATGCTAATATTTTCAACTGTAGAAAATGTTTCATTCAAGTTCTTCTGATTCAATTCAAAGAATCAAGAATGAAACTTGCGTTCATGCTCTTCGGTTTCACGAAACGAATAGAAAATATACATAACAGTAACCTTTGGATTCTCAATAAAATAACTAACAGATCACCGTTTTTTTTTATATATTGTGCAAATTCATCACCAATAAAAGCTCAGTATTCACTAATATAATGTTATTGTTATAATAGACTGAAAGTTAAGGATAACTTCATATTACTATTAAGTAGAGTTCGATACGCAATGAAATTACACAGTTTTTCTTTTTTTTTTCTGCAAGTGTATGAAATGAAGTATATCAAAGAAGAATTTGGATAACTGTATTTTTACTTCAATTATAGATTTCAGCCTGCAAAATTGTTTCACATAAGTCATGATTGAAAAAAACAGAAATAATATGTATGGCCTAACTCTTTCGGATATAATACGATCGCAAAAATTTTCGATGCATTTGTTCACTTCTGTTCTGATTGAAAAAAAGTAAATTATGACTTATCTGATCTTAGCAGAACTATATAAAATGAAGAGAAGCTCAGTTTGTATCAAAAATACAAATTTGATGGGAAATATACCTGTATTTCCAACTAAACAGAAATCTGGATTTAGAATATTCTAATAATATAATAGAATAATCTATTGAATATTCCAGGTATATGAAAAGTGCTTATATGTTGTCATTAACTTTCAGTCTTTATTAGGTAGGTATAAGTTCATTACTACGTTCAGTCATTTTTTTGTCATGAGATCGATATATTGAATGTATGCATCTGTTTAATGAATTTCACATACCATCAATTACCAAAGTCATAATATCGTTTTCAGCATGGAAGTTTTTCTTTTCGATTATTATGCCATATAGCTTAGACTTCGATTCCGGCGAAAATTTTCATTTGATACAATATTTTCGATTGTTCGAATGAATATAATAAATAAAGTAGCGTTCTATTTTATTTTTCAACATGAAAATCAAGTAGTTCCTATAATATCGGTCTAATTAATTTCATTCATTAACTATTCTAGCGCTTAGAATTTCAATGAAGTCAACAGACGTTTTAAGACTGATGAATTGCATTTCCATCTAAATTCCCTCCAGAACACAAGAACGGAAATCCTTCAAGTTTCAATTTCGCAATCAACTCTTTATGAATAAACCTTTCGCGATGCTGAAATTGAAAGATATCACAATTAGGAGCCTTTTTCTGTGTAAATTAAAGGGTAGGCAGAGTCTATTGTGGAGCTTGTGCGGTAGTAGATAAAATGAATTCAGCAATCGTATTTAGGCAGCTTCCTCTGATTTAATAATTAGCCATTAAAGAAAATTCCCTCTCCGCCTCGTTAAATGGAAATGAATAACTCATCAATTTTCGCTGTTTTGCCTCTTTTCGTTCAACTTGCAGGCAACAATTTTTCATGGTTAATGGCAATCAAATAAATTCTTATGTGCTGGAATGATCCACTGGATCTGAATTTTTAATTCGATTCCATAACTTCATTATTTGGAAATATTCATAATTTCCGAATCTATATATTCAATTCGGGTTGTCAATCTTTGCATTCAAAGAAAAAATCGATGAAACATAATCTGACCACCCTATCTATTTTTTCATTATGAACTTTTTTTATTTTGGGATTGCATCAATTTGAATAAAATTCGAAATATGATTTCTACTTTTTTATCACATCAATTTTGACTCAACTGATTCTTATATATTCTTTATATACCATGGAACTTACATATCCATATGACATATCATGTTAACAATACGATGCATACTTTCAGTTTTTTCATTCATTTCACATTATTTTTCTTGTATTCTATAAATTGCTCATTTAATTATTGTATTTGATATTGGAATAGCAGGAAACTATTACCGAAAATACAACAATTATTATCAATTTTATTTGTGACATATCTGTTTACATATTTAGTTAGAATAAGGAAACATTAATTTAAATTTTTATAAATTTCTATGAATACTCTTTTTTTATTAAATAAGTATGATAATAAATATTTCTCGGCTAGTCACATACAATTTCTACAGGATATCGAAATTGTTGAATATATTTCAACTCTATATCTATTACAACACTGTTGAATGAATGTACATACAAGGCATTACATTACTTGGGAAAATATTAATGTGATTTTATTTTATTTGTAAAAGTTATCCATGAATGTTAAATAAACCATTCATCTCATGTTTTTCTATTTTTCGATTGATAAGTGTTCCTATACTGATTTCATTCGTTCCGTTTTTTCCTCCTTATAACGATGAGCCTCCATCAATGCCCTAACTAAATCAAAAAATGAAATGGATTATAATCAATACTCACGAAAAATATTAGAATGAAATAGAGATACGTAACTAATGATGGACTAAGAGATCACTGTAGACAACGAGAGAATTTATGAGTTAAGTCAAAACAAGACCCTAACAGTGGAAATCCATTGAGACTGATATCAGGTTACAATTGATCATTCGATCAAATCTTTCATTGTGTAGCACATTTTTTTATTTTGAGAACTTCCATATTTCTGGCATTACAAGAATGAACTGAAATTTAACTCTTTAATTTAAATGTCTGAAACTATATACAGGACCGTTGACAGGAATTGTGGACCCAGGGGATATGAAAATGTATGTCCTAGGCGCTTCCGCCATTTCGAATCGGACTGTTACAAAATGGCGAAGTAAAAATTCATCGTCATGGTCTCCGTATTTCGTCATCATTTAAAAAGCAGGTACTGTCTTTATCATGGCAATAACAATTTTTTTATTGCTTTTTTTCAAAAGAATATATCCCATGCTAATTTTCTGATATGCATTAAAATTTATTATTTATTTATTATATTTACCTGCGCATCACATACAATTTGATATCTACTGAAAATACGAGCATAATAGATTGAAAAAATACCGTTAAAGGTATCTTTCTATTTACACCCCATAAGCATGGGATATATTATTCAGATGTACCTAGGTTTGAAAACAATAACATTGAAAGATATGTATATTTTCAACAATTTTACACAATTTTTTTTTCTGACCTTGGTTAAAGCAAAGGACTCGATAAAGTCGTAATTAATTTTTCGGGCTAAATCTGATCCTAAGCAAAAAGTCGAAAACCCTTGATTGAGCTTATGAATCCAATAAAGAACGGTGATAATTTTTTATTTTGCTAAAACACTAAAAACTTAAGGTGTTTCAACCGATACTCTGGCAATGTACAAAATATTCTCAATGCAATATATATATTTGGAAAAATTGTATCTTTAGTTATTGAACAATTCTACTGGTGACAAAATTGGGGAATCGTTTTCAAAATTTGGATCATATATTATTATTATTATTATTATTGTTACAATAAGAGTAGAGGTACAAATACCTATAAACTCAAACTTAAAAAAAAAATAACATTCGGAAACTAAATATAACTCAAAACAAAAATTAAAATTAAATATACTCTTCAAATGAATTTATAATTCTTCAGACAGAAAAAGGAAAATTACGGGCCCGGGGAATTACTCTGATAGGTACAAAATTCATCTTGGTGTTCCTCAAAGATTTTTATTCTTTTCATAAATGATCTTTCATCTCATATTAAGATAAAGATTATAATTTTTGTAGATGATACCTTCATACCTACCTCATTTTTGGTTACAGCTGAGAATCTGAACTCTAACAATTTATTACAATACGAAAAATACCAACCGCAAGATTTGAAAGATCTGCTAAATATCAAAGTGTATTATGCAATAATGTAAAAAAAAATTAAAGTTGTATATAGTTTCTCTAGAAAAATAAAATCTCCATATTTGGCCAAGTGTTATTATAGTACCTACTAATGAATATCTAAATGATAATTGTATTGATTAATTTTGTTTCTTTATTCATCTCCATGTTATGATGATGTGTTGAATTTCTCATACTTATCCAATACACTGAACTTGTAGGTATCAGAATGGATTAATGAAACTAATTTCATTTCATTTATGTGGTCCCGTAAATATTGGGTACCTAGAATTTTTCAGATATTTTTCTCGATTCCATAGTTACACGACTAACATGAAATTCTTCAGGCTTTAACTTGTCATTTTACATCCAAATGTAAATTTTAATCTCGATCGAATATGCAATCTTCAAATAAACAAAAATACATCATTTTAAACGACGATTTTTGCGGTACACTGTCGGATTTTACCCATTAACGAACTCAACAGAGGCATTCAAGATCCGAATCTACTCAGCAAATTTCAAGTTCCTAGGTGTTTCCGAGATATCGTGTTTTTGTGTAAAAATCATTTACCTCATTGATTTTCCTTGCTGTAGAACTCGATCTGTAAATTTCAAAGACTCAACAAGGAATCAAATTTGAAAAAAAATTTACAAATTTTCAGAAAATTTATTTTGAGGAGATAAGATCGAATAATCTCAAGAATAAATACTTCCTTAATGAAAAAAACTATTTTTCATGAATTTCGGGACAAATATTCTTGTATTCGAACAACACCGCAAGATTCTCGTTTTGAATTTTTTCAATATTGATATATTAATCATTAAAAGTATGATTTTTATTCATAAAGGAGAGGAGAGATTGAAGGAAAAATGAACCATAAATAAACTTTTCAATATTCTTTCCCTCTCGAATGAAACGTATAATTGTGAATTACTGTTATCGATAAGTTGCCAAATTTCTATAAGGTCAGAAAATGCATTTCCTTTTCGAAGCAGATATGATTTCAATTGAACTAGGCTCCAAAAATAAGAAAAAAAACTGTATATAATGAACTTCTAGAACGGAGACGAGAGACGATCAAATGAAGGTAGGTCGAGATGACTATAATTAATCGTTTAGTTGCAGGTACTGTTTACGAATTCCAAAGAGAGGATTACTCATCAACCAGAGGTAAACGAACTAAGAGTGGATCTATTTCCATTGGTCCGAAAAATGGAAACAAAACAACATACAGTAGGTAAATAAATATAAACCAAAATGATCTTCTACATACATCTGCCATAAATTCGAACGTTGCCACATTTTTTTGCACTTGTTCCCTGAACAGATCGGCTTTGTGTATAGTTCGGATGTAATTTTCGAATGAGACAAAAATAATCTCAAACCTGCTGATGATGAATTCTTGATCAAATTCAAGATTGGCCAGCCAGAAAAAAAAACTTAGAAGCTTGAAATTTTCAGGGTTGGATCAAATCACGAATAACACACTAATGTTCGTTTCGTGAATCCTTATTCTCAATGACCATTCGAAATTTTTTTTTTTTTTTTATTTCAAAACTGCAGATCAATCGAGATGAATTTGGATGTAAAATATTTGATCAAGACTCGTGTCAAACATATTGAACAAGAACTGTCAGGATCATTGGGAGTGACGCAACAAGCCATTTCAAAACGCCTGAAAGTCATGGGAATGATTCAGAAACAAGGAAATTGGATGCCGTATGAGTTGAAGCCGAGGGATGTTGAACGCCTTTGTTTGCTTGTTGCAAAGTAAAGACGGAAGAGATTTATGCATCGCATTGTGACTGAAGACGAAAAATGGGTTCATTACGATAATCCCAAGCGCAGAAAATCATGGAAATATCCAGGCCATGCTTCCACGTCGACGGCCAAACCGAATATTCACGGTTCCAAGATTTCGAACTCAAAAATCTAAGTACTACCGTGGGAATATTAAAATTACAGGGAAAGTTTTGAAGGGTTGTATGAAGTGACAAAATTCAAACAGAATCGGACTGCTGATTTCCAAGTTATGGATATCAGAGAGTAAGGTCAATTTTCTTTAATCACCCTGTATCTCCGAAACTAACAGTCTTAGGATACACAACAAGATCTGAAAGGCCTGGATGACCTGTATTCACCACTAGGCTATGATGGGCAACCACTCATGTTTCACCCTGTATAGGTTATGTCTTCCGATAAAAGAAGATTGATGTAATTTTGCTCTGAAAATTTAACAGACTTGTTCCCCATATGAACGAGCACTCAAAAGCTCCTGACACCAAGTCCCCTCGCCAACAGATTTTTAAATCAACATTCATATATTTATTATTTACAATTTCCCAGAAAAACTCTGAACGTCTGCGGATTATTCTTTTTCGATATTTGTGAGAATAATGGTGAATCATACACCAAAATCAAGAAGAGATTCGTTGGTTTTTTTCCATGAATTACTTGAATTCGTGTCGTATTTCACGACATATTACCTATCGATGAAAGAGTAAAAGGAGTAAGAAAAAAATTCAATAATACTTTTCTCGAAGAACAAGTGAGTATTATTCAGCATTTACTTGACGCAATCAAACATAAACGCTTTCTTTGTACGTCAACATAAAATTAATCCAATATCTGATCAAACATCCTTATAATTGTGTATCGACCGGAACCAGATTTCCTCTTGTAGATATAATTTTCCAGAAATAAATGACGAAGCGGCAACGCGGCATCATTCCACCAGCTGACTGCGCAAAACATTCTCTTCCTCTCCATCCACATCTAGACTGACATCGAGAAATGTCAAAATAGTGTTGGTTGTATGTTTATAAAATCAGCTGTTCGGAGGAGCACACAAACATGCCGTTCATTTCCAAAGATTGGCGATCGCCTGGGGAAGCTTGGGTGAAGACTGATGAAGGTTGGGAAAAGAAAAAGGTTCTGGAAAATTCTAAAATGATCAAGTGAGTGATGTTATTCCATTTCATTGCCACAATCGATTGTTCCTTTGTTCCGCATCAAAGACGACTTCACGTTTACTTTCATTTCCGCAATTTAGAACGCACTAGATTTCTCGATCTACGTAGTAAAATAAATGGTAAGAATAATTCATCTTCTTCGAATAAATATTCTATTTGCGATCCATTCATAATTATCTATATATTTCTTCATCTTCGTCCTTTGAAAAAAAACTGTCTGCTTCCTACGTTTCTTCTATTAATAGGAATCCTACGGTTATAATTTAAATTTCAAAATACAAACTGAGATTATATTTTGTGAAACCACTTTTCGAAATTATGATTATGAAGATAATCTAAAAGATTATCTGTAGAAATGTTAAGTAAAACTCTAGATAATTATAAAAAGTTTTATTATCCCTATAAATTTCAGATTTAATATTTTCATATACCTAGTTTCGGTCTCTAGATCTATATTTCAAAAATTTTTCCAATTCTCAAAAAACTTGTGTTATTCGAATGAAAAACAACATCTAGGGATATTGTATTGGATTTCTTATGCGAAAAATGAACCGAAAGGTATGTTGTATAAATGTAAATAAATGTATATAACCACATTATTTTCAATCTAAACCGAGGAAATTCTTATAATTCTGAACAATTTTCAATCACTAATTTTTATACTTCGTATAATTCTGTTTACTTATGTTATCCGAGTTATCTAGGAAACCAATAACGAACTGAATTGTCTTTTACCGGTATTATTCAAAATTCAAATGAGTTATCGAAAATGATAATGAATAAATTATTATCAATAAAAATTATTATTAATGCAAGAATTGACATAATCATATGTAATAATTTGAAAAATCAGGAAAGTACTGATATGAAGTCAGGAGCTTTAAAGCACTCGTCATTAATACAATTTTTGCCCTTGTCAAGTGGCGAATGAATGAACGAGCGCTCAAAATTCCTGACTTCAATCAATGCTTTTCTAATTTTTTCCGATATTCTCCTTGAATATTCTGTTTGTGAAGACGCTATCATATTAAATTTTCACGAATCTTGGCTTTGTTATTCTATACAGGTTTCCTAAATTAGAGGTACAAACACAACCAATACAAGATATTTAACTCAAATTTGGCATAGTTGTTCCATTTTAAGTTTTCATCAAATTTTTTCTGGGACCGTGCACCCTTTTTTCCTCCAGATTTTTTTTTGGTGGACCACTAGTAATTTAGAAAAATTTAAAAAAAACCGTGATCCAGTACTACCCCTTTTGTTTTCTTCTAGTTTTGTCTTATTTTCCAAAATTTCTAGAAAAAAAAATTTAAAAAATTCTCTAGTAATATTCAGGAAATTCCAAATTATTATAAAGATTCAGTTATTGGGTAAGTTGTGATTAATAAATTAATCATAAGTTTTAGTACTCAATTATCCAATCTTTAGTGGACATAAATAAAGATTTGATAAACTAATATAATCATCACAAAAAAGTAGGGATACAAGAAACACCCTGTATCTCGAAAAAAAAACGTTCGCGAGCCCATATTTTAGGACTTTTTCCTCAAAATTATCTGAAAAATCTTTCATTAATTTTCAATATATTTGTACCTTCAATTTAGGAACCCCCTTTGGCATTAGATAGAACAACTCTTTTAATGAGAAAAATTCCTTTATAAACATATATCCTAACAAACTTCGTTTAAAAAAAAACAGTTTTTCACTTATAACTCTAGTTTTATTACATTCATTGTATTAATTTTTTAGGTATTGAAGTCTAGACAAAATAATGTTTCGAATTAGGTAAGTGTCTTCAGCCAAACTTATCCAGTGGCGTAGATATATGGGTGCGATATTCATTTTCCTTTTGAAAAATCTTCACCACTGTCTTTTTTTCGTAGAAATTGTTTAATTTCTGAAATCAACAGAACTTCATTAAAAAAAGATCTCGATCTCTTGAATTATTTTCATAGAATGTACCATTTTCGAGATAATCGAGTACAAAGAAAATAATATCCACAAATTCTACAAAAATTAAATTTTCGAATTTTTCCAAAAATTGTGGCGCTTTCAAATGGCATTCAATTGAAGATTTCTGAAAGACATTGAAACAATAAAAAATTTTGTGAATATTTTTTTTATTCTGTTTGTCTGATAAATTATCTTTCTGAAATGTTCAATTAAATGCACTCTGAAAGCGTTATAATATACTAATACATTTATCACTAATGGGAAAATTTGAAAAATTTATTTTTGTAGATAGTATGTACTGGCTTTGTACTCGATTATTTCGAAAATGGTACATTCTATAGGAATAACTCAAAAGCCCTTTTTTCCAATGAAGCTCTGTTGATTTTAGAAATCAAACATTTTTTTCGAAAAATAGATAGTGATGTAGATTTTCAATAAGAAAAGGATCATCGAACCCCTATATGTACGCCACAGGATAAGTTTGGCAGGAGACACTAACCTAATTCGAAACATTACTTTATCAAGACTTCAATACCTAAAAATTAAAACAATGAATGTAATAATAATAAGTTATTGTACCAAAATCTGGACCACCCTGCATGTGCAATTACTAGTCTTGTATCTAATTACTGAAATATTTGCTATTTATTCAAAACTATTCTTGAATTTTCTATGGTTCTGATGGTAAAATTAGCTTTAAGCTTAAAATTGCCATTTCATATCTCAGCTCCGTTGGTTTGGTGGTAACGTATAACTTTTTTCTCTGATTTTTTACGGTTCTGTCTACGCGATCAATATGAAATTAAGCGGTTTAATTCGTTCAAACATGCACTTTTGAAAATAATACGAAAAAAAAATCCGAACGGCTATAATCTTAGTCGGAACTGCGCCATTTGAGATCCGAACCTACCCTGAAACTTTCAAGTTTCTACGTCTTATAGGTAAGTGGTCATGTTTACAGACGGGTGGAAAGAATTTAATTTGAGGACGGATTTGTCATCAGTAAGTCGAACCTTATCTTTGAGACAATTCCTGTATATACGTAATTTATAAAATTACAGAAATTGTGATGAAGAAGAGAGTAATCTGTTCGGAGAACGAGCGCTTTGTAATTATTGTCAGAAGATATTGAATAAATGTATCAATGAAATCAGTCAACGGAATTTGATAATTACTAAATCCCAACAATTCAATGTCATATGAGAAATGAGTACTGATTCTCCACACTACTCATTATTTTCTAGATCATTTTCTCTTGAAACCTTCGGTTGATTTTAGCAATTATTTTTTAATTGTAGGTTGATCTCGAGAACAGATCCAATCCTTATTTACTTTCTCTTTTGTTATATACAGGGGGGAACAAAAAAATGAAACCTTGTGCCGTGATGATTTCCTACTAGGAATAGGAGAAGGAACCCCAAGAAGAAGTATAGTGAACAAGAAATTGATGTCTTGATTCGCAAAGCTTTTTAAGTTAATTTCAATCGATACACCAAACCAGAAGAGTACAGGATGGGCACATTTCGATGTTTTAGCACTACAACTTTTGAATCAGAGGAGAATGACAAAATCTGATACGCCATTCTCGTCCTCTTTTTCTGAGAAACTAACAAAACTAGTATCCATTTTGGGCCATCTTCTTTTTTTTCGAGTTTCGAGCAAAAATTGGAAATATGGCGATATCGAAAAACATTTATATCTCCGCTAATACTGATGATAGAGCTTTGAAATGAAAACATTATAAATTATTTTACGTAGTATACAGTGCTCGAATTTTCAACAGAATTTTTAATTACGAAGCTATGACCCAAAGTTGTGTTTTTTCAAATGGAAACACTAGATTTTTGTGCCATTTTTTGGAAACTTAATTTTTACTGATTTCAAAAATATACAACATCGTATGCTTTGTATCAATATAAATAGTAGAAAATGGTCAAAAACCTTTTTCCTTCTAGAAATCCCAATATTTCTATGGTTCCAACTGTTGATGAGCATAGAAAAATAGAGCTTCCTATAACAATAGCAATTTCTTGACCATCCGCAGCAATGCACAGTCAACACCTTTTCTCGATATTTCTCGATATACCGTGTTCAGTAGATGAATATTTAAAACTATGCTCAAGCAACTTAGGAAATTTTCTCTGAGTTCATTTATATTTTGCGTCAATATGAAAAGAGTAATAGAAGAAGACTTTGCTAATTATACGATGCTAATGTTATCTGTGCACACACAACTTTGGGTCATAGCTTCGTGATTAAAATTCCTATTAAAATTAGAGCACGCCACTGGATTATATGTAAAAAAGTGTCTTTATAATGTTTTTATTTCAGAGCTCTATCATCAGTATTGGCAAAGATAAAAATTTTCGCTTATAACTCGATAACAAAAGAAGGTAGCCAACTCTTGTTAGTTTCTCAGAAAAAAAAACGAGAATGGAGTATCAGATTTTGTCGATCTCCTCTGATTTTAAAATATTATAAATTAAAAAACATCGAACTTTGCCCACCCTGTATCAATTGAATGAAAAAGTTAATTGTAGGTATTGATGAATTCAGATCAACCGATGAACAGTAATATTAACTCAAGGAAAAGTCGTTCATCATATTGATGAATTGCTTTCATTGAATCAAGGAACAATTTCCATTAAACCAAAGAAATGTGCATTATTACAATGTTCGGTTAATTATACGATCCGTTGTACTTTAATGAATACTGTATTACTGAAATTGTCCGCACTTTAGATAATCAAAATATCGGTGGCTATCAAGGTCTCCGGATTTAACATCATTAGATTTTTTCAACATTTTCAAATTGATAAATGTTGTTCTTTAAATGTGACCAAAGGAAAAATCTAACGGTGTTAAATCCAAAGTCCTAGGTGGCCACCGAATATTTTAATTATCTGAAGTTTACAGATTATCATGATTGGTTGATTTTCCATGTGAAACTAAAACTTTCGATGATTTTTTTAATTTGATAAGAAATTTATATATCATTTTTTATATTTTTGAAAAGGAAATAAATAGAATTTTATTTGTTATAGAAATTTTTATAGTTTACATTAAAAAAAATGTACTTCAAACTAACTGCAATAAAAAATGATGACACCAATGAATTCTACTGAAAATATTGCCTGTATAATGTTTTTATTTCATGCTTATAGGACCAGTACCAGTAATGTAGGAGTAGATTAGAACTTTCCATTTCATGCCATATTCCAATTTTCTCTTATAACTTGAAAACAATGGAATTTATGAGGTTGCTGTTTTCGCCGAATTAATTCTTTTAATTCTTTCAAAAATGAAGCCCATAATGTGCCATTCATTTTTTTCTAGTTTTAAAAGGATTTTACGATCTCCTCACTAGAGAACCAATTTGGGAAACCCATACAGTGATCCATAAAGAATGAAACTCAATTATATTGATGAAAAATTGAAAAAGTACATTATATAATGGAATCAAGTTGATAATTGTCGTTCTTCAATACAATGAACTATCTTTTTCACAGCACTGAAACCACTCAAACTGCTTTGATTTGTATCGAAATTAAGATATCGCAATTACTAAAAAGAAATATTCAGAAAGGATAAGCAACATTCGTTCGTAAATGAGGATAGGATCTGAACGTTTATGTTCCCGAGGAATTGAACTACAATTCTTCAAAGTAATTGTTTTAATCAGCTATACAAAAACTGTTTTATTGATATTAAATAAAAAGCAAATATAAAAACAGCTTTAATGAATCTAAAGGGCTTGAGAAAAAATAAACTACAAACTTCGTTGAGATTTTGTCCATTCCCTTATTTTGCCAGTGTTTATATGAAATACGGTATAATCATTTATAATATCACAAGAGCATAGACAATATTCGATTATACACCGATTCACGAGACCTAATTCGCGAAACATCTCGAGAACACAGCTCGAGAGTTGTTTCGCGAACTACGTCGAGTGGAGAGGTTCGTATAGATATTCGAAATATATTGTCTATGCTCGAATCGGTATTCGTTACGATTATATAACGAATAATTTCAATAACTATAACCAAAGCACTGCATTTTGATAATTCAATGAAATTTCACTTAGCTTGACTCTTATTTTTTCTTGGCGAACGTCCAAGAATGTTACTATGGAATTGATCCCAATTTGGCAGGAGGCGAAACACCAAAACGATTATACCACGTCGTCAAGGGTATATTCCCCTATCAAATTTACAAATTCTATTGGTTCATCGTAACATAAGTTATATAATCATATCAATACTAGTACCTACTGAATTTGAGGGTTTCCCAGGAATCATCTTTTTGGAGTTTTTGATTTGTAGTCAGCATAGCATGGTTATGAACAATTTCATGCAAAGAACTCTTACAGTTTGCAGCATTGCATTTAACAGCAGATGGATATTATTCGGTATAAGAAAATGAACTACTGAATTAATACATCAATAACGTAGTCAGTAGCATAGCAACAATATATGATTCAAATTTATCGCCATCATTAAGTTTTCAAAGTGAACTTTGTACAGAAATCAAAAGTAGAATATCTATGAAAGTTTGCAAAAATTATGACCATTACACAGACAGGTAAAAACAGGCAATTTTTATTGAAGAAAATGATATGTTCTAGGTGCACAAAGATGACATTCAACATACAAAATATTAGGACAAAAATAACTTTTTCAATCTAAAGATGAAGAACATTACCCATAATGTAAATAATTTTGTGATATTTGCTTCTTCATAATCAAGGTAAATGAAAGCTGAATATCGAAATAGCTTGATATTTTAGTAACAAGAGATCAGACCAAGTTGAAATTTTGGGTATATTGGGTATTTAATGAATAAATAATAACAATTTTAAGTGTAATGCAAAATTTCATGTTGATCGCGTCACCAGTACCTACCTATGAAAAATTCATCAAAATATTGAAAAAAGTGTCCAGCACTTTCTTAACAACAATGGGTTGAAATTTTGTATATATAAAATGATCTCTGTGAAATGAAATTCATACCGAATTTGATTATATTCGGACAAAAATGAACGATATCAATGTTCACCAACTAATTATTCGAGCGGTAAAAAAAAATTCGTCAAAATATTGAAAAAAGAGTCCAACATTTTCTTAACAACAAGTCCCAATGGGTTGAAATTTTGTATATATAAAATGATCTCTGTAAAATGAAATTCATACCGAATTTGATTATTTTTGGACTAAAATGAACGATATCAATATTCACCATCAAATTATTCGAGCGGCAAAAATTTATATTCATAGAAACTCCGAAGGAATCCTGCCAGAAACAACCAAAGGAGCATCATCCGCCAATAACGTTAATTAAAAACAAGCAAATATACAGGCCAATTATTTTAAAACCATAGACATGAATCTTCTTCCATTGCATATCCACTGGATGTTTGCGATAACATTTTCCATCGCTTCTCTATTTCTTGCGGTATGTATTAAGGATTGTATATCGTGTGGTCCTGTCCACTGTCTGATGTTCCGCAGCCAAGGAATATAGACATGAATAGAAGGTGTTTTATCGCGGAACCCTGAGTAACGCCAAGGCCAATATAATGATGAACTTTTGTAAGTTTTGACCAACTCAGTTCTTTCATCATTGAAGTAACTACGCAGGCAGTCCTGAAATATACCCCTAAAACCCAAATCATAGCAGTTTTTGAGTATGAACTCAAAAAAAAAGGTGTCAAAAAATAAATCTGATATAAACTAAATTTTACCCAACGACTGATTGGGTTGAGTAATATCTTTTGAAACTGTGTAGTGCAGGATGGATTATTATAAAGAAATTAAAGCAATTTGGCTATGAAATAAAGCTATTGCATATTGATAAATGTTGTTTTTTCTTTCAGATCAAAAAATACGGATGACGAAAGTGGAATGGAAAAAGAAGGAACATTGCAACCTCATTGTCAAATAACGATAAAATGTACCAAAGAAGTAAGTTGACAATCTAAGTAAGAAAAGAAGGATCATCTGATGACAATATGCTACTACATGAAGGAATTAGAGCATGAACCTCCTCATAAATATCTTCCACCAGATTTTTCCCTGATTGCAATGAAGTAAACATTGGTTGCTAAGATTGAAATTAGACTCTATTTTTGACTATTTAATTAACAAACATATAGGATATATCTATATATCTACTTACCACTTCTCCTTATGTGTAAATTACCTAGTATATTTATGGATAGTGAACTTGTTAAAAGAGGAGTACTTAATATGAGCCGTTTCAAATTATCCGAGTCTCAAAATTAGCAGTGCAACACCCTTTCAGAAGGTAATGAAAAACAACTGAACCAAGTAGAATATGAATTAATAAAAGTTCATTTGTCAAAGTTTCCAAATTCACCATCTCATTCATTTCTTCACACTCTCTTTTCTAAACTATGAGATTAACATTAATTGCTTGAATTATGTATTATGTTTAGTTGATTTCGTGAAGAATATCGCAATTAGGATAATATTACTGTAGGCTTGGTTGATCGATCGTCTAGAGGTATGATTCGATTACCTGGCCTTTCGTCTTTTTCTCCGTGACTTTGATGGATTTGTAATAATTAAACTCTTTTGAATTATTTACATCTATTTCTTCTTCTTCTTCAGGTGCCATCTCCTCTCAGAAGGTTGGCTATCAAAATGGCTACCTTCATCTTCGACACTGCAGCCCTAAACAACTCAACAGAACTGCACTTGTACCATTGTCTCAAGTTGTTTAACCAGGAGATTCGCCTTCTTCCAATGTTCCTTCTTCCCTGTATCTTTCCCTGTATCACTATCTGCAATAAGGTATATTTCTCCCCTCTCAGCACATGACCCAGATACTGCAACTTTCCAATCTTCACCCCGTTCAGTATTTCTCTCTCTTTACCCATTCTTTTGAGCACTTCTCTATTTGATACTCTGTCTATCCACCTTATTTTGAGTATTCTCCTGTATGTCCACATTTCGAAGGCCTCCAGGCGATTACTAATATCCTGTTTTATTGTCCAGGCTTCCATTCCATAGAGGAGCACAGGGAATACATAACATTTTAACAACCTGATCTTGAGCTGTAAACTGAGATCTTTTCCACAAAATACCTTTCTCATCTTATTGAACACATTTCGGGTTTGGCCAATTCGTACTCGAATTTCCTCCGTACACTCATTACTCTCATTGACAATGGTTCCCAGGTACTTATACTTCCTCACCTTTTCTACTGGCTGTCCTTTAATCCATAAACTCTCAGGTCGTTGTTGTGCTTTTGTTATGGTCATAAATTTTGTTTTCTTCACATTCAATGTGAGGCCACACTTCTCGCTATTGTCTACCACTCGATCTAATATTATTTGTAGGTCTGCTAGCGACTCTGCAATGAGTATGGTGTCGTCGGCATATCTTATGTTGTTGATTGGTCTTCCATTAACTTTTATGCCGATTGTTGTTCCCGCTAATGCATTCTCAATTATGCTCTCTGAGTACTGATTGAATAGGAGTGGTGACAATACACACCCCTGTCTCACTCCTCGCTTGATTTTTATGTCCTCTGAAATGTCATTACCCAGTTTGATATTAGCCGTTTGATTGAAGTACAAATGTGCTATTATCCGGATATCCTTATCATCTAGATCTTTCTCTTTGAGGAGTTGCATCAGGTGGTCATGGCGTACTTCATCAAAGGCTTTATTGTAGTCTAAAAAGCAAACATATAGTGGTTGATTGATATCCATACATCTTTGAGCCAACACATTGAAGGCAAAAAGTGCCTCTCTCATTCCCATCGAGTTCCTGAAGCCGAATTGGGAATCACTGATATCTCGTTCCAGTTTTCTGAATATTCTCTGGTGTATGATTTTTAAGAATATTTTGAGGGCATGGCTCATCAAGCTAATTGTTCGATATTCTGTGCATTCTTTTGCTCTAGGTATTTTAGGTATGGTGATAAATGTTGATTTCAGCCATTCCTTGGGAAAAATGCCCGTGTTGTATATTGTATTAAATAAGTCTACTAGTACTTCAATTTGCTCTTCTGTTATTAGCTTAATTAATTCAGCTGGAAGTTCATCAGGACCTGGGGCCTTATTGTTCTTTGCTAACTTGATAGCATGTTCTACTTCTTCTGGTGTTATGACAGGTCCTGTTTGGCTGTTATTCTCAAATTTGATTACTTCTTGTCTTCGGTCATCGAATAATTCCTGTATGTACTCCCTCCATCTTGCGAGTTTTCTTCCTGTGTCGACAATAATCTGGCCTTCCTTGTTCAAGAGTATATCTATTTACAAAGCCACAATTATACAGTACAAACTCAGTATTGGGAAGATCCTAATAACGTCCTAATTACAAGTTTCTCACTACGGTACTGAATTTCGTCATTAACTCTAGTTTTAATTACTCGAAGCGTCTTCGAATATCATGTCTTCGTCGTTAATTCTAGTTTCGGTCGTCTCGTCTTTAACTCGTCTTAATTTAGTCCGCAAACCGTATTTTCGTCTTACGTCTTAAGTTGACCGACCGAACTTGACTCGTCTTCGACTTAAGTAAAACTTTACCCGTCTTCGGCTTAATTTGAACTGTGTGATTGGAACTTACTCTGTCTCGCATATCGACTTCCCTTCTTTTGGCTTGACCACACCCTTAGGGAAAGTACCATCCCCTAGTCCAATAAGAGCTTTGCCGTACCGCCCACAAAGATCTTCGCGGATTCCTGGAAATCGAATATTCTCGAAGGACTAGAACCTGATACACAGATGTGACACATCTGATACGACCGTGTTGTCTTCGAACTTTCTCAACCCCCCAATAAATCTCTTCAAGATTTACAACTCCATGACATATCTTCGACACCTCGAAGAATTACACATCCTTTTTACATTATATGTACAATAACAATTCGTTCCCTGTAAATTCATTGAAACTGTCATGCCCTTGACACTTAAAAAAACTAATAGGTCTCCAAGCATCCGGTTCACCATCGCAATTATTTACAGGGAACAATAACTGGATCCTACATTACTATTCTCCGTTTCACATCAAACACTAAAACATCTCAAAAAGTGCATCACAATATAGAATAAGCTTTCCTGTAGTGATACAATAAAAACTTTCGTATCAACATTTCGAAACATCTCATCGGAAAATATCTCAAAAATTGACCTGATCGAATAATTTTCCAGAAAAATCCATCTGAACTCAACAAAACTAACCTATCTCAACATTTAGGAAACGACTCAAAAGTGATTTATAGATTTCAATATTGACGCAAGTAGTAAAGCAACAAACTATTGAATAATGAATAATTGATGCCTATAAATTTTAAAGAATTTTAATTTCCATTTCAGATAGCTGGTTTCAATGAACTAGATGAAGTCGTAAAGAGATTAGACTTCCGAAATGCCGTTAAAGACGTTCGCAGGTTCAACTACATATGTGCGTTGTTGGATCTGCTAATAGGACAACAGATGACAGCTCTTTCGGGGTGTGCTCAAAAAGCTCTTCTCGCCATGTTAGAAGAAGTGGCTTGTCATGTTGCTAAAAGTCATCACAATCCAAGAAGCTTTCGTAAATTATTAGCAAAACTGAGGGCTCTTAGCTCTGCCGAGAAATCAGCCTACTGGGGAGCACCTCTAGGTTCTCAATTGTTGTGGGATCAACATAGTATTAAAATCAATAAAATCTTCAAACTGGCAGCTCAAATGCAGATTTGCGAGAAAGACTATCAACCGCACTTATTGCAACTACCAGAAGAGTGCATTAGAGAAATAATTTTAAGGTTATCTGATCATAGAGACTTACAAGCCAGTTCTCAAACTTGTGATACAATGGCTAACATTGTAAGCGAACAAAGGGTATGGAGAGAATTGACTAAATTTCATTTCACAAACCAGCAAATACAGATGGCTTTAGATAAAGATAACTTCCATGGAGATTGGAAAACACTTTTTAATTCCTTGAAAAGGTAAGGCCCATTCTTCTGTTCATTTACCATATGAACTGTGGTATACTGAAGTGAACAAAAATAAAAATAGTTCATTATTTCTCACATCACATCACTTCATTTTTTTTTCAGGACATATGGTTTAACTGAAGAACTCCAATACGCTGAGATGCTTTCTTTATGCAAATATTGCAGGTGCTTGTTTTGGAGATCGTTAGGTCATCCATGTATAGCAGACCAGAGTCCTGAATTTAGAGAAAGATTACAAAAGGCAGGAGGACCAATGCCACCTAGTCCTGTTCCACCTTCGGCTTTCTTGAAATTTTTTTCTCTGTAAATATGCACCTCATTTTCATTGAAAATAATTCGATACCTACATCACATTATAATAGATATGATATGAAAAATCATCAGCTTCAAGACTGGCTATAGCTTGTGGTAACCATCTTACATCTTTATAAATGACACTGAGATAACTGTAGAAGAAATATGAAAATATTCAATGAAATTTAAGCTTTTGAGATCATGTTAGCATGAAACAATAATCAATTTTTTGGAGATTGAAGGATAAGAAGGCAGAAATAGTATGTTGGAGAAATTTGAATATACTGTGCAGAAAATTTGAAATAAATCACACTTTAATGGGATTGATTAATATTTCTGCATGTTATCTTCTGCAGTTCTATTTATTTTATTGACAATGGCTTCAATGGAATAATAAGGAAAAAAATTGATTCACCTCAAAAAAGTATTCGTTGGTTTTCATTTAGGTCACCTAATAATTTACGTTTTCAAGAGATTTAATTTGTCCAATAAATTTCGAAGAAATTTTCTGTAAATTTTCTGTTTGTTGATGCAAAAACCTATGTTTCCATGGTTAGAAGATCAACACTCAAATTGATAACAATTATTTGGAAGTAAAGTAAAAGAAAAAATAACAACTGTGTAGGGTTTATCAAGTATTTCGAATCAAACTGAAGAAATATGGAAGTTCGGTGTAATTATTACATCTAGTTTATCAATCTAACCAAAATAATACACTAAGATTTTACCGTTTTAATTATTTAGTGTTTCTAATTTGATAAGAACTGAAAAATGTAAATCGTCCAGCTAAAATAATGGAGTTGTGTGTAATTAATTTGTAGTCTGATTTACGGATGTTCCTAATCTTTTTAATAATTGAAACATATCATTATACAAGACGTTTAAATAACTTTGTCTGAAAATAAAATTTTTGTGATGATTGAAATAACTGTGGCTTTTGTTAATGAAACTAATTATAATTTTTTTTCATTACCCTCAATGATATTAATAATAGTCAAAAATCCTATTGTGCTTGTGTGATATTGTGATAAAAATCTACTTTCATAAATTTTTTTGTGTTAATAGAGGCGGCTCTTCTATAGATATATTTCAAGGGTGTAAATATGAAAAAAAATATTTTTATTCTTATTTCACTGAAGAGTAGTAGAATATTAACCAAGAATTGTAAGAGATCTAAGTTATAAGATGTAAAAGATTATTTTTCCTTTATGAATAAACTTGTGAGAAAACAGTTATTATATTTCAACCCAAGATTTCTACTTCTAAGAGCTATTCCTACAAATATCAATATAATTTTTCTTAAAAAAAATCAAAACAATATAAGGCTGCAGGACTAATGCTATCGATAGCCAATTGGCTTTTTTTTTTTGGTGGTTAAAACAATATGAAAAATATCTGGAACTTTACATATTACAGAATTAATTTTTTTTTATTTCAATTGCCATCACTCGACCTCCAAGGATAAAAAATTGTTGGAAATGTTCGTGGTAATAGTATTTTGGTCTTTGAGTAGGTTATTATAAGCGAATATTTAGGCGCGCTCCTTCTTTGACTTGAAAATATTCTTTTTTTGAACCCACTCAGAATATTCTGTGCTGTGAAGGTTTTAATTTATCACCAGTAGGTCAATTCTGCCACATTGCACAGTTATTGTGAGTCTCTTGTGAGTCATGGATGTATTTCTCGTTTGTAGTATAATTTCAATGGGGCATAGTCTGTTATATTTAAAGGCTGCAACTTTTCCGTATACTGTGTGGAAAAAAGTAATGTGGTTTTCTTTGATCAATTGCAATGTTGAAAATGAAATGTGTGATTCTTATTTGTTGATAATCAGTCTTTTAGCAGTAAGCTTTGCATGATATTTGAAATATTGAAAGTAATGATGAAAATTCACCACACCAATGAGATGAAACCTTGGAGGAGTACCTTAGATTATATTTAATTAAGAAGGTTTCGTTTCACTGCGACCTAATGATCTATTGTGTCCCCCATCAGAGCTATTCTCTCCATAATATGATCTACAGTAATAATAATAATAAGAGAGTTTATTCAAGAAATATAAATACATTAAACAAACTACAGTTCGCCTTCCAGTTCCAGAGTTCTGATGAACTCCAATATATGGGATCGCTTCAAGGTGGCTTATTCCTCACTTCCACAAAATTCGTGTCCAAAGCAGGTTCTGCGTAGGCTAGCGATGGCGAGGCATTCCATCACAAGGTGATCCGGAGTTTCTTCCCCCTCCCCACAGAATCTGCACTCGTCATTTTCTGTTAGACTCATTCTCATGAGGTGTTTCCTAAGGCGACAATACCCTGTGAGGAATCCAGTGAGGAGGTGTAGCATATTTTACTAAGATCCAGATACTTCTTGGATCTTGTAGAGTCAAAGTTTCGAAGAAACTTCTTGGAGTGATCAAAACCAGAAAGATTCCCTAGAGTTTTTCTCGTTCGGTTACCTAACGAAAACTCTTTCTTGTAGGTACATTTGCCTACACCGCAGATAGGTTCCGGGCCGATGAAAGGAGATTGTGCTCTTTTTCTGTCAAGTGTGTTGGCCTCTTCATTCCCTCCAATTCTCGAGTGGCAGGGAACCCAGATTAAAAAGACCTTGTTATTCTTATCTCTTTCATTAAGTTTTCTTCGGCACTCTAATACCATCTTAGAATCGATGATATGTGAGCTCAGTGCTTTAATTGCAGCCTGACTATTAGAATGTATTGCTATGTAATATTTTTGATAATTTCTTGCTAAGTTAATTGCTACACATCTTTCTATTGCAAGTATCTCTTCCTGAAAGGCAGTGGCCTGGCGATATTGACCATTTTGTACCATTCCCGAATATTCCAGCGCCCGTCCCCGTCGTGGTTTTGAGCCATCTGTATACCATTTGTTGCTATTCTTTTCAAGAACTGGGATTGTGGACTTCTTTCACCAATCTTCTCATCTACTTAGTATCGTATGGAAGGTTTTTTCGATGGTAATTTTCTTTGTCATCCCGTCACTGGGAAGGTTCGCTGATGAGTCAAGGAGGACCAGACTCTCTTATTCCTAATTCCCTCATTGCCGGTAGCTTCCCTGGATAGTCTTAGAGTGGCCTCATAGACCACTCTCTATCACTAAATGAAGAGGTGTGAGATCTGTAATTATCTCCAATGCCCTAGTTGGACACGTTCTCATAGCTCCAGTGATACAAACACAGGTTAACCTTTGTATTTTATCAAGTCCTTTTTTCGTGCTATTCTGACTTGCTCTAGCATGCCAGACTATTGCCCAATAGGTCATTATCGGCCTCACAATCATGACATACATTCATCGGAGTATTTTTGGTTTACATCGCCAAACCTTACCAGCCAAACGTCTGCACACCATCAAGGCCTTTGTTGCTTTGTTAGTCGTAACCTCAATGTGTTTTCTCCACAGAAGTTTGCTGTCTAGTGTTATTCCCAGATATTTGACTTCTGATTTTCACTATATGATGACTCCGTTTAGAGATAGGGATTTCATAGCTGGAAGTTTCCTTTTCCGAGTGAATGGGATAACTGTGATCTTGTATGGGTTAATGTTTAGCCCCACTGACAAGCTCCATTGTTCAATTATTCTAAGGCCCTCCTGCATTAAGTCGCACAAGGTGCTCTCGAATTTGCCTTTAACTATCAAGACTATATCGTCTGCATACCCTATACAGTGGAAGCCAAGCTCTGTCAGTCTGTGGAGTAATTCATCCACTACTAGGCTCTATAGAAGGGGAGATATTACTCTCCCTTGAGGTGTTCCGCGAGTGGCTTTAACAGAGGTGGTTTGATTACTCACATGTGTCTCAGCTATTCTTGTCTTCAGCATCTCATACATCCATTTTATAATGGTTTTGGTCACTTCTTGCCTTTTAAGTGCTTCTCCGACCGACACATGTGTTGTGTTGTCAAAGACCCCAGATATGTCTAGGAAGGCACACATTGCGATCTCCTTGTTATTCAGAGTACTCTGGAGGGCTTCAGTCAGCTGATACAGAGCAGTCTCTTTTGTTCGTCCGCTCTGTAGGCATGCTGACATTTATTAAATGGTTTGTTCTCCAGATTCTCCGTTCTTATGTAGTTATTCACCTATTTCTCCATCGTCTTCTGCATAAACGATGTAGGGCAAATGGGTCTGAAAGATCGGGGATCACTCCCATCTTTCTTCCCTATTTTTGGGTATGAAGGTTACTTTAGCCCTTCTCTATATCTTAGGTATTTGACCCAGTGCTAGACTGCTTTTTATTGAATTCAGGAGATGGGGAATAATCTCCTCCATTCCTTTCTGTAGGAGTACTGGGAATATGCCATCTACCCCTGGTGATTTATGTGGTCGAAATGTGTTTATTGCCCATTCCAGCCGTTGTCTTGTAAGAATTTTCTTAACAATATCCCAATCCTCCTTGCGGGGATTTTTGGTTTGAGTTGCTATATCAGCGTTCATTATGGGTTCACTACCTTGGAAGTGTGTTTTGAGAAGAAGAACCGATCCTCTTCTACCTCCGTGTATGACATATCTGGCTTTCTGAGGGACAAAATAGGATTGTTTTCCCCCTTTGCCATGACTTTTTGTGATCTGGCTGCTGTTGGGGTAGAAGTGATCTTTTCACAAAAGACTCAAAAATTGAGTCTTTTGGCCTTCCTGATCTCCTTATTGTATAGAGTGAGCTTTTCAGTGTACCCGTGCCAATTACCGTCTCTTTTGGCCTTGTTGAAGAGCCGATGAACCTCCACTATGAGGGTTGACAGGTTCTCGTTCAGCCTCCTTGCCTCCTTGCTTGCTCGAACTTTCGAGAGTCGACTACTTGAGTGAAAGGCCTCTATTATTGCCGTACTTATTTGTTCGACATTTTGTTTCAGATCGTAGTGCGGGTGTTTTGCCCCATCATATTCGATCTGTTCTAAATTATCCTTCAGATGGACCTTATACACAGACCAAGATGTTTTTCTAGGATTTCGACTAGGGAGCGACGAAGTTAACTCCCCCGTTATAATGAATTCGATAATCCTATAGTCAGAAAGTGAAGGTTCATTCATTACTTTCCAACCTGTAACATTTTTCCTGGCAGTAACGCTGGCAATTGTTGCGTCCAGCACCTCTTCTCTTGCTCTCGTGACAAAGGTGGGAGTTGTCCCCACATTCATTGTCTCAAGATTCTTATCTAAGAGATATTCTAATAAACACTCACCTCTAAAGTTGTTGTCCGCGCTGCCCCAAAAGATATTATGCGCGTTGGCGTCACAGACTGTTATGAAAATTTTCTACTGTTACAGTATTGCACTAGCTCATGCACTTCCGCTGGCGGTGATGTTGGCCCGTCTCCAATGCCCCCAAAATCAAGGTGTACCATAATTGGGACTACATCGCGAGTCATGTATTCTGAAACACAAATATATTCAATGTTATTTCTTATGAGCACACAGTCACGTGAAGATACGTGTTTATCCAGGGTTCCTGGATGCGTACAATATCCAGTTGCATTTTTGCAAATAAACTTGAAGTCACTGCAGAAGCTCCCTCCGCATGCTGCAGGTTTATTTGTGCCTCCTTTATGGAGATCTATTTTTAAGGGAGATAGAGCTGAAATTTCAGCTCTTACATATCCCCCTACCTTTTATCTCCCTACCCCTCCTCGAATATCATGCAGGAGGTATTCTCTCCAGAATTCAAGCATGTACTTTGGTCAGGTCAGACCCCCAACCACCAAACAACTTCGCCCCGCTTCCAGGGACGCAGAGTCCCCAGGCCGTATACCGAAAAATTCAATCAATATAGTGTAACCTTAAAAAAGAAAAGAAATAATTTTCGTAGACATCAAAATTTCTATTTCAAAATTCCAAATCGAGCTCTATAATGATGTTATATTTCACGTTATTGAATTAAATAAATTACTCTTCAAAAAACCATAAAAATAATGTATATGACCATTTGTTGTATCATTGATTAGTACTTTGTTCGATTAGTTGATGTATCTGAATAATAATAAAATTTAACATATGAATTTCTATAAAAACGATTATTGAATTTTTCTTATGTCCTGAAATGATGGGACGTAAAACAATAACAAAAATTATATGAAACAAAAAAAAAATTGAATAACCTCACAAATATGACGGTGAATGAACTGGTTTGGGTATGTTATCCTCACTCACCACCACCAACTCAGGTCCCTTCCAGGAGTTTAATTTCGGCACTGACTTCATGAGCCAGTCAACCGACTCTTGGGATCCACAATATTATTATTATTATTATTAGAACTCTTTATTGCAAATTCATATATAACAGAAGTGTGTATAAAAACGTGCAATGGGTGGGCATATCGCTAAGCGATGTCTTCCTGCCAACCCTCTACAAATCAGCATTTCCATTACATGTATGAGTTCACTAAACATAATTTGAAAAAAGAAAATACATATAATGTTTGTGTTACCTGTAAGGGATAAAGGAGGGATGAATTGGAAAGGAAAATGAGGGAAGATATCGACGAAACAACAACCAGGAAGAAAAACTCCTCAACCGATGGTATCTTTTGAGGCTCATTTTGAATGATCTGAAAGTAGGCTTATGAGATATCTTCACGGGGATGCGGTTCCAAAGTTGAGGAAATCTCACAGAGAAGCAGTTACAAACAGAATTGGTGGAATGAGCGTTTATTCTTAAAGTGAGATTACCAAGTGCTCTCGTATGATGATCCTCGCCTCCGAGAGGTCGAATATTGCCGTGCAAATAAGATGGAATGCGACACTTTAAAACCCTATAGCCCAGAAGCAGAGTATGCCAATTACGACGCAATGCAATGGGCAGCAGGTTGAGAGCATCTCTGAACTGACTAACGTGGTCAAATTTTCTCAAGTTGAACACGAATTTAATACCTGCATTCTGTAAGCGATCAAGTTTACCCAACTGGCTTACCTTTAGACCCATGAAGGCCACGTCAGCATAGTCCAGAATAGGGAGCAATAGTGTGAAGAAAAGATTTTTTCGTGTTTGGAAAGGTAGGAAATTCTTCATGAGACGGAGGTGATGCACAATACACAAGCAAATAGCACAATACACCAGCATCATTCCACAGCGGAAATGTACCCCGGTGAAGTGTATTCCCCTCTCCTCACTGCCACACTTCTCTTCCAGCAGAATGTCCTCTAGGGAGGAGAGTTGTTGGGCTTCCAGAATTACCCTAGGATAGTCCTTGGGTATTATACCTAGTCTAAACCATATATTTGCCTTGACAGCTGCTGCATACCCTGTGGCTTGCAGCCGCTGTTTTCGGCCTTTTCAAATGAGGCAGTTCCGGAGGTGTGATATGCTCCGGTCTTCTTTTACCTTTACACTTTTCCATCGGTGTTACCTTCGGAGTGGGGTAATTTGTCTGTTAGGGTTGCTGAAGAACCAGTTTCCTAGCTTCCTCGGGTTCAAGTCCCTGATGGAGGAGTCGCAGGTACTTCTGCTCTCCGGCTCCACTTAGACCCTTTCTCATAGGATCATCTCTGCTGCCTGGTTGTCTCAATTTGGGCATCTCAAACGGCAGACGGTTTTCCGTTTATTCCCTTTTTCTAAGGGCCCGGATGAAGAGGTTGAGGTCTTCTCCCCCTCTCCTCTAGTGAGTTTATTTGAATCTTGGTCCTTTTGCATGATAGGTCCCACGAGAAGCTAGGGTCATGTAGGTCCATTTCTACAAAGCCCCGCATGTAGAAGTAAGATAATTATACAATGGAGTTCCCTTGGTGCTCCAAAGTCGAAACCAGTAAAGACTAGGTCCTGTAACCTATCATGCATCCCTAAGTCTGGCTTCTTCCCGCCTTTTATTTAGAATTTTTGATGAAGTTGTTTCCTCTCGGTCCGTCAGTTAAGCCAATGCCCTCCCCCCGCTCCACTGGCTCGCGAGACATGATGACCACAGTCAGCCAGGATGCATTGGTATAACGAGGTGGTCTAGAGGTTTGCTCAAGACCTTACCTAAGACTTTACCTGAGTGCAATCCCTTAGCCACGACACTACAGCTGGGACAGTGAAGTTGGTCCGTGGCAAGGTATTGAGGGCTACCAGTTGAGTTTCCTCGCAGACCTGCTTCCCTTTCAAAATCATCCTCAGAGGCCCCCTTCTATTCGCCACCCGAAGACGCGCCGGATTGGCACTTCACTCCGAATCCTGGAGTACCTTTCCGCGTGCATAAGATTTTTTTTAGGAAAAGACGTTAAGAATGTTATGAAAAAAGCCTCTTTCAGCTGAGATGACCGAGTTAATCTGTTTAGATTCCTTTACATTGGATTAGGTTTCAGAGAATCATTCACATTCATTGTAAATGGCATTGTAGGAAGAAGGCAAGCCTCCTGGCTCGGAAATATTCAAGAATGGACCAGAATAAGAAATGCGAGTCAACTTTTGCATATGGCACAGGATCGATAAGCATTCTCAATGGTGATCGCCAACGTCGGACAAAACTAACAGGGCACATAAAGAAGAAGAAGAAGTAAATGGCTTACGATTTCCAAACAATCCGTCCAAACATCACAACCTTTTTTATTTTCTTCCCAATTCGGACGAACTTTCACTGGTCTCGAACCTGATTTTTATTCAATTCGTGAACTATTTCAGAACTATCCAGATATGACCAACTAATAATTTTTACAATGATTAAGTAAATACCAGTCTAACTGTATGCCGATGACCTCAGTCTTTGAGCCTCCTAACATATTAGTCTCATCTACTCATAAATCTGAACAATGCTGATTTAAATTGATCAGCAGTTGGTCCAGATTACCCTTTATTTGTGACTCCATTGGCAGTTTTCTGAATTACATCTACAAGACAGAATTCCTTGAAGTTGAGTTTTATATAGGCTTCATATATTTATATAGGGTTCATCTATCGCCTAGGGTTATGATTAAAATGGGCAGAATCAATTTGAAAAAAAATTCAACGTAATTTCAGTCTTTGTTACTAGTATTTTGAGCTTTTGTTCGTTTTTCCCCAAACACCCACACCCACAACCTCCCCAGGCACATTTAATCACTTAACCAAGAAAGCACTAAAATTCTTTCAAACCCATGCAAACAATATTGATTGCAACCCAATAGAGCATCAGGTTGATACCCCTAACACAGCATGGAAGATACTGAAGGGATATATATGAAAATATATATGTAAAAGTGCTGAAGAGTCCTTGAGAACACGTACGGACTCATGAAACAAGAGGCTCACAAAGAAAAAGGAAGAAATATATTTCAAATACAGGAATTTCCCAATACTAGAGGTTCGAAGAAGATTAGAGAAGAAGAAATAAGGAATAAAGTAACCAAAAGGGTAAGAAATTGAAGAAGAATATTGGCAGAAATTAAGCAATTAAATACAGGCGGATATGTACGGAGCGCAAAAACGTGTTGGGAGATTGTTGAGAAGCATGAAACAAATAATCAATAAAACGATCCACTTGAGAACAATTATAGACCAAAGCTGGGAAAATACTTCAGCACAATCTCTTCGCAGATATATAAACCAATACCAAAACAAGAGAAAATCAATGAAAACAATAACAACATGAAGATTACTAGCAGCAAATAAGGGAGACGTTGAGAAAACTTTAAAACAGCAAAAATTCAAATAACAAACGAGCTAAATAAAAACAGAGGAACGGCCAGAAGATTAGATGTGCGAAATTGTTCCATATAATACTGCGGTACAGATAAATACCAGAAAGACGGAAAATTTTTATAATTATTGAATTCGTTAATAAATTTTATTGATTTATACAGGGTGACCACGGGAAGTATTTACATTTTTGATGCGACTGTACTCGGCCTTGGCAAATTAGGGGGGGTTGGGCGGGCGGTCATTCACCTCCTCAGCAGTGGCCATTTAGGTAGGGATGCGAATACCGGTTACTTACCAGTCGCGACCGCTCCAAAATACCGCGATTTTATAACTGTGGTTACAGGAAACGAAACCGTAGACGATTACGAGTTGCGACTAGGTAGAGGACCAACTCCAGCGGCGGAGGAACGAAGGTCGGCACCTTCGTTCCTCGCTTAGTGGCGAGACGGTCGGTAGTTAGGAGTTTGGAATTCCCAACTTGGGACTGTTAGGTGAATCTTCGGACCGATTTCATTGTTGATTGAGGTTGTACGTGATTCTATGCTATTGTGTAGGTCCTCCAGAGAAAGTATTATGTTTTATGATCTTGTTATTACAAGATCATAAAACAAAATACTTCTTTGGTGACTGTCGGCTGAGAATAACTACAACTTAACAAAGGTTGATAGGATCTACAAACGACACCTCAATAAAAAATACGACACCTCATTAAAATTACGACACCTCATTGAAAATAGGTGGTGTAAATTTCAGTTGGAATTATACCATTATCGGGTATACCTACTATTACTTGGAAAAAAAATTATGTAACTGGAATATAATTGACAAAATGAAGTGGCTGAATGTTTCAGATTTATAGATATTCATTTCACATTACAGAATCGTTTTTTATTTTGATAAGCTTTATTTTACAAAGAATTTTTACGTACCTTTGCAATTTGCATTTCCTATCAATTCAATTATTTCGATTCATATATGTATATGTTCAATAGTTGAAAGCAATCTCGGACTGACCCAATTTTGTCTTCACTTAAATATTTGCTGCAACAATTTTTATCGAAGAAATAATTACAAAAGTATAAAAAAATAGCCAATAGTCCATCAGACAACAATAGCATTATTTACAAGTTAGGTATATACCACAGAAATGAAAATTGAAATGATAAGATTAAACTCGTATAATGGTCGAGAAATTAAGACGTAAATAAGTTCCATTAGGATTCTTCCTAAATTCCTGAAATTCATATTTTCAATAAAATAAAATTCTCATTACTCTGATACTTGCGCAAAGAAATATTCCAGTAGGTATGTACTGAAAACACAATGACAGAAACGATTTTACGACGTTATAGATAAAATTCGATCCATTCTTTCACAATACTGAATGCTAAACATGTAACAGAATGCTATGTTTCTCACTTCTCAAATGAAATGTCTCCTTTATTTCAGTAGATATAAAATATAACATTTGGGACCGTAATAAAATAAACCCCTCTGTGTTTTTTGTTTGTTAAACCTTGGGACTACAATGTTTCAATTCTGATCCTGTCTTGTTAAGAAAATATGCTGGGCAATATTTTTTCTATTTTAATTTGATACAATAGGATCTCATAGGTGTAAAGTTATTTAATTTTCAGTTCTTCAGTAACTTTAAACAACAAATCAGATGAATACATTCTACTCACTCTCCCCATAATTTTAAAAATTGTTTTTTGGTCATTTGTTATTCATACCATACCTAAGAATCGACGAAATCAAAGCCTCATATATCTAAAAGCACGCTCTCCTAGGGAGATCATTTCTTATATTAGAAAATATGTAGTACATATTTCTCATTCTTTCTGAAAGATAATTGATTCACTAAACCAATTGTGTACATAAATATCATGAAAAAGTTTATTATATTGTTGAATTCAATTACAAATTTTCAACTGATGAACTACAGAAATAATGATGAAAAGGCGTTCATATACAGGGTGAGTCTTTGACTTGTACATATATTTTAACCCAAGATTCCTGAGGTCAAAAGAAACACTTTTTTCCTTTACCATTTTTTCCGATTCGGCCCGGTTAAAAAGATACAGGCTGTTGAAAATCGTTAAAAAAATGTGATTTTCGGCTATATCTCGTAAATGGTTGTATCGAAGGAAATGATTTTTGAAATATAGCTTTTTTTTGATGTGATACATCTTATCCGAACACCAGATTCCATACACATTCTTCTGTTTCTTTGTTATGAACATAACATACCATAAAAATACCAGAAATTCGAAGAAACCAACTCTTAATAGTAATTTGAACGTTCATTGAAGAATATTTGGCTAATTTGAAAAATAAAAGTATTCTTCATATTTTCTCGTACAAAGCGCCGTTTTCGAATAACTTGATCTTAAAAAAAAAAAATTATCTGTGAAATTCAAAAAATTGGGTACTTTGGCTGAATGCAACTCTGTTCTATTGTGGAAAAAAAAACCACAGAAATGGATATTTACTATGAAGTCATGTCTCAGATTTAAGAATTGAAGTACTAGCCAACTTAGTTTGAAAATGAAGTTATTTGAATAAGCTCACCTCAACTCCTCGATTTGATTAAAAATTACTGAGCTTTGGCACAGCTCTGATAATAAGAAGATACTTCACTAAAATCAACATTTTTTTCGAAAAGTCCAGATTATTCATAAAACCCATATTTAAAAAAGTTTTCACAAAATAGTCCCATTATAATGACAACAATCAATATCCCACTAAAGACTGCTGCTATCGAACAATACTGTATTCTTCTTCGGCTCATTCAAACTCACATCGAAACTAGGACTAGGTACATACTAGACAAATTTTCATGTGATTGAGATTGAATACTTTTATTCTTTTGCTATTCCATAAATTCATCCTAAGAGCTTATGATTGACATACTTCCAAGAGGGCCATAATTGTTTTAATGTGAAAACAAATTAGGTGAGTTGAAAGAAACCAAATATTCTATTGTGGATATTTACATTGAATACTTCTCATTTATTTTCAATGCCAAAATCAAGATGAATTAAGTAGTAAAGTTGGCTATAATGTAGGTACACATTAACAACAAATTTGATTACAAGTGGAGTCTAACATTTTCCATTGATTACAGAGCCAGAATATTTTACATATTTCCATATTTTCATACTGATGGTTTCAAAAATATTGATGCATTTCAATATTTTTATGAGATAGTTGGAACAAATCAAATGCTTCATTTCATAACAAATATCTTATAACAATAACAGTGTAAACTGTAAATGAAAATTTTAGGTTAGAACTTAGAACATAGATTATTCGAACCGAACTGCTGTGTTTATATTTGGCATCACTCGAAATTTGAAATTCAAACTTAAAACCACAGATTACTATAGTCTGTGTTAGATCTTTCATAGATGAATATTATTTATTTGAGATTTTAAGGTTAATTCTTGCACGAAAAATAAACAACGATATCATATAAATGAAATATAATGAATGAATGGATATGAGTATCAGAGCTAATATGGGTGGTAGCGAGCTCAATTCGTTATAATTATCGAAAATGAAATAGAAATCAAGAGAAGAATATTTAATCTTTAGCGTCAACGAAATTGGAATAACTCATTTATTTGATTATAAACACTACTTTGTTCAACAAATGGAATGTTAAACGTGAGTTTATGATGGTTTTTCTAATTTAGTAGCTTATTTCCAAGGTTCAAGAGGTATATCTTATGCTTGAGAAAACTTCAGTGTTCCGGTTTTCAGGGGTGAATTAGCTCATTTTGAAAATTTAAAATGGCTATATCTTTTTAACAGGGCCGAATCGGAAAAAATGGTAAATGAAAAAAGTGTTTCTTTTGACCTCAGGAATCTTGGGTTAAAATATATGTACAAGTCAAAGACTCACCCTGTATATGAATTTTTTTCTTTGTATCAAAAAAACAACTTTCATTCAACCAATAATTGTTCATTATTAATTATTACAATATTCGATCGGTTATTCCCTGTATCGATAATGTGTAAGTGTTCATTGAATTTGTTCGAAGTAGTTTATATACCTAACCTACGACTTTATACATCTAATTAACAAGGTTCTTCTATCTAATGAATTTTTCATCGACAATGTGGTACGACGTGGTATAATCGTTTTGGTGTTTCGCCTCCAGCCATATTGACATTGTGATCATTTCCATAGTAACATTCTTCGACGTTTGCCAAAATATAAAAGTCAATCTCAGTGAAACGTCATTGAATTATCAAAATGCAATGCTTTGGTTATAGTTAATAAAATCATTCGTTATATAATAGTAACGAATACCACTCGATCATAGACAATATATTTCGATTATCACCGATTCACGAGACGTAGCTCGCGAAACACAACTCGAGCTTCGCTTTCGTGATGTTTCGCGAACTACGTCTCGTGAATCGGTGTATAATCAAATATTGTCTATGCTCTTGTGATATTATAACTGAAAAAGTACGTTGTATCAATGAAATCAAATTGTTTATTGGCATTCTTTGATTAACAATGAAAATTTTTTTCAGAGTACTGAAACCACTCAAAATGCTGTAATTTTTTGAAAATTAAAAAATCGCAATCACTACAAAAAAAATGTTCAGAAAAGATGAGGCAACATTTGAGTGTTCATATTCAATCTCATCCGTCAGCAATTCGTTCCACAGGGTGTTCAGAATAGATAGAAATTTTGCAATAATTTTGCATAGGACAGATGAGACTTTCATACAAAAATATATTTAATGAAATATATTTTACCTATAATCAGCGATTTTCCAGCATGCGATCGCACAAAAGCTCCTAGCTTCGTGTCAGTGCTTTTATAATTCTTTACTTCCATTCGCGCCATGTTCAATGGTTAAATATCAAATATTTTGGCATTCTCTCGGAGAATAGCTTATTTATGGCAATATCCGATGATGTTCATTGAATCAACTTGCAACATGCAATACATAAGATAGAAAGGTCGTTCATTCAAAAGTAGATTTAATGAACATCGAGTTGATTTTACCAAAAATGAGTGAATCTCACCTTTGCAATTCATTTCATAGATAATGATCACCCTTTCCCACAATGGACAACATGAAAATTATACATATGGAATCAAAAGGTAGCAGACTCAACTATTTAGGAATGACGGAATTTATAAGCTACTGTGAAACGGGATATTTTAGAAATTATTAGTTGAACTTTCAATTATTTCAGGTAATACCTGAAATCCTAGACAATTTGCATAACCGTCAAAACTGATTTCTCCCTCTCTAACATAATTTAAAGCTCTTTTTCAGTTTTCTTATCACTTTTTTTGTACCTGAAAACCTATAAATACTCCGCTCTATTTCATCTTAAGAATATTCAGTGTACGATGATAAATTGGAAATAAGTTCGAAACTACGCAAACCTTGTTTTATCTTTATATTTAAGTTGTTTGAAAATGTCTGCAGTTTTGATGCAATATAATACTATACGGGTAGAATATAGAAGTCCAAGTGTTGGAAGCTAACTATGAATGGAACTTCCGATATTAACCCACGAATTCTTGAAAAAAAATTTTTTTCTATGAACTTTTTGAACTTCACACATACGAATGAATACTATCTAATAATATGATCGTTGGCAAAATGAATGAGTAGATCAATCAAAAACAATATAATAATGAGAGTAACATTCATAATAATAATAACAATAATGATAATAAACAAAAAAAGTTCATAGAAAAAAAAAATTATTTTCAAGAATTCGTGGGTAAATATCGGAAGTTCCATTCATAGTTAGCTTCCAACACTTGGACTTCTATATCCTACCCGTATAGTACTATATTGCATCAAAACTGCAGACATTTTCACGGATTCGTTTGTCTATGGGATGCTATCATCAATTTCGAGACATTCTGAGGAAAATGTCTTGGCACCCCATTGTCAGATTATCGTGATTTGTGAGAAACAAATCACATATCATATGTAAATGACATCAATAGTGATCACAATTGTTATCCCTGAGGATATATGATTATGATTTTCCCATTTTCCCCCATTACAGCTCGCGATGCCTGGTTATGAACATTTTGGCTAACATATTTGATATTATTGGACATCAGATATATGAGGATTCAGTTATTATGGTCTCTCTTAAAAAAATCTCACAATATGTCGTTTCTCGGTCATGTGAATTATTCTGGCGTCATCTTGTGGCATGAAAAGATGTATGGAAGATCTTGGACTTTGTATCTCATTTCATAGCCAATGTGGGGCAGTGTATAAAAAATTATCGATGGCGGTGCCTAATATAACCAAGGAAGATCATTTCTCAGTCGGGTTCTGGCCGCCGAACATCCAAATTCCATCAAAACCAGAAATGAGAGCTTCCCGATTGATGAGCAAAAACCCCGAAAATTGCAAAAAATCCATTTTCAAAGCTCCATATCTCGAAAACGGTCCATTTTTGAGCTTTGTGGCTTGGGACTTTTCTGGTCAGTTCATCAAGAACTACAACATATCAAAAATTCAGCCAAATTCACGGAAAGCCATTTCCCATACTAAACGTGCGGGGTGCTTTGTTTGGTTATTGGTACTCAAATTTTATTTGAGTAATTTAAAATAAACAGTTGTTGTTATTTATCAGAAAGAGGTAAGAAATCTCACATTTACATATTTCATTTGAGTGTAATTTCTTAATTTTTTATTTATTAAATCATACGTTTTTTTTTCAAGATCGACCGCTTATTCAAAAATGTCAAAACACACTTCGAATATTTGGAATTTTTTTGAAGCAAGTTCCAAGGGGGAAAAAATAGCTATGTGCAAACTCTGTAAAAATGATCTGAGTTATAAATCCACAACTAATAACCTAATGAAACAAATGCAAAGGAAGCATCCTCTAGTTCGGTTGGATATTGATGAAGACCTTAGAGCCAGGAGAGAAGAAAGTGTGGACATGGAGTCATTGCCTGGAACGAGTTCTGGTGCTAGTTCTACTTCTTGTGGTGTTAGTGTTAGTAGTGTTATAGCGGAAGATAAACCCTGCATTACACAGACTAAGGTCAATTCCTTTTTCTACAAAAAGATTGGTCTGACTGCTAGGAAGCCGATCGACGAAAATTTGATGCTGCTGTTCACTCATGATTATCAGCCTTTTTCTATTGTTGAAGATTATGGATTCCGGAAATTTGTAGAGTCGTTGAATCCCAACTACCAGTTGCCATCGAGGAGAACTTTGGCCGAAACCCTATTAACAGCGAAGTTCGAGGAAGTGTACAATGATACAAAGTTCGAAATGAGGAATGTTAAGGCAGTTACTTTAACAACGGATTGCTGGACTTCCTCAAATACAGACAGTTTTCTGGCAGTAACGGCTCATTTTTTAACCGATGACTTCACATTAAAACATAAATTGTTGGGATGTAAGGCGTTTCCAGAGAAACATACTGCTGAAAATTTATCAAATTCGATAAAAGCAATAATTAAAGAATGGAGTTTGGAAAAGAAAATTCTGATGGTAATATCAGATAATACTGCCAACATCAAAAGAGCCATTAAGGATATGTAAAAATAAGACTGTTATTTTTAGGGAAAACAACTTTATAACTTCTATGTTCTATGTTCTATGATCTATGTTCTATGATCTATGTTCTATGATCTACGTTCTATGTCTGAGATTCTAACCTAAGACTAGTTCATGTGGTATTTGTGAGTTATTTTAGAATCCCGAAGAAGTGGCATTGTTTTTGATTTCTAACAGGTTAGTAAGCTATTTCTTTTTTTATTTATTTTTATTTTATTTCTTTGTATTACTTTGTATAATATTATTTTTTTTTTGTATGTTATTATGTTATATTTTAAACTAAACAAAATAAATCTTACAGATTCAAGACATCAAATCGTCTATTTCTTTGATTATAAAAATAAGAATTGATTACATTCTTATAAATCAAAAACGTAAGCTATAATGACGACAACCATGAAAATTTGCATCGCTTTGGAAGCATCAAATACTGATAAGAAGAAAAATACATACAAATTCAAATGGATCCAAACTACGGGAACAGAAAAAACATATTATGAAATACCATAGGACAAACAGGATATATCTGACCATCATGAACTTTTGGCTCTACCGAAGATGAAGAATATCTTGAAATCGATTAAAGCAAGAGGTTCATTTCGTACGAGCGTTGAAAGAAATATATTTTGATGCCGAAGAAGATGTGATGTTTAAGGATGAATATTTACAACTGATTAATTCACCCGCATACGTGAGAACAGTATTTGGACAAGAATCATCAGAACCACAGGATACGGTAGAACTTCCAAGAAAAAGCAAGGAGAATAAAAAGGATTTCAAGAAGATAAAGGAGGATTTTGTGCTGAATAATTTTGATGGTAAGAGTGTTTCAGTTAATTTATGGTTAGAAAAATTCGAGACGGAATGCACGCGTTGTGAAGTAGAAGAAGATAGAGGCAGAATTTTGATTTTACGGTTGTTTATGGATGGAATAGCGAAAGAATGGTTTGATTCTAAATTAATTAGATTAGGTTTAGACAAAAGTTTTCAAATATGGAAAGAAAATTGCTTAGAGAGTTTTTGTGAAACGAGTTGGCATAAATATAGAGAGGCGTATTCATTTAGGTATATAGGAGGAAGTTTAGTGGACTATGCTTTTAGGAAAGAAAATTTGTTGTTAAATCTCCGAAATAATTTTCCAACCGACATATTAATTGATTTAATTGTCACGAGTTTGCCAGATATCTTACAAGATAGAATTAATCGATCAAAAGTAACAACTTTCGAGAAATTATTGGGTGAATTGCGAAAGCTAGAAAGTTCAAAAAAATATGATAACGGTCGAAATAAAGATAATCATAGAATGACTAAATCTGCCGAACAAATTCCTTCCTATTCACAAACAAATAGAAAACCAATTGAGAAGGAACCATGCTCAATTTGTGAGAAGAAGGGCTTCTCAGGTAGATTTCACCTAGAAACAGTCTGTCGGCTAAGGAATAAATCCAATAATGTCGAACAAAAGAACATACCTGGAAACATAAGAACGGTAAACAATGTGGGATACAGGATGAATTAAATGAGGCCATCTCAAACCAAAAAAACTAAGACTGTTGCCATTGATAAAATTGAAGGTGTTTATAAATAATAATGAATTATGTGGAATTTTTGATTCGGGCTCAAATGTTAGTCTTCTGAATTCCAAAGTAGCAGAAAAGTTATGTCTACATATTCAAGAGAATAGAAACACATTCAAAACAGTCAGTGGCAGGGCAAATTTTTCAGGAAAAATAATTACAAAAATGAGAATCGATAATATCGAAAAAGAAGTTGTACTTTTTGTGGTTAATGAGAAAAATTTCGAGTATGATATTCTACTCGGACTAGATTCTATTTCCAATTTTCAATTAAAACAAGATTTTGATTTGAATATTTATCAAAGATTAGATATGAATGAAGAGAGAAAGATCGATTATCTCAATAATAATAATAATAATGATTACACCATCAATTTCAATGAAGGGATACCAACAGAACTTTTCGAAGCAAAATTAGACCATTTGGAAACAAATCAGAGAAGTAAAATTGAAGTTTTAATAAATAAATATGACCATATTTTTGCAAAACACAAGTTTGATATTGGTCAGGTGCAAAATAATGAGGCACATATAAAACTTTTAGAACACAAATTTATAGCAAAAAAACCGTACAGATGCTCAATGGAGGATCAAAAAGAGATAGAATTCCAAATAGGAAGATTGTTGAAAGCGAATCTGATTGAGGAGTCCTCCTCACCTTTTGCATCACCAGTCACTTTAACATATAAGAGAGATGAAGGGTCTAAAACCAGATTGTGTGTCGATTTTCGTGAACTCAATAAATTTATTGTTCCCGAACCATAGCCTTTCCCATTAATTGATGAAATCTTAGCCAAGACCCGAAATGCAAAATTCTTTACAACATTAGATGTAAATTCTGCCTTTTGGTCGATTCCTATTCGCATCAAAGATAGATATAAGACTGCTTTTGTGACACAGAATGGTCACTGGCAATGGAAATGTTTACCTTTCGGACTTAAAACATCCCCGGCCATATTTCAACGTATATTGAATAATATTATCAGAAAATATAACCTGAATTTATTCTGCCTAAATTATATAGATGATATTCTAATATTTTCTTCAACATTTGACGAACATATAGAACATTTGGACAATCTCTTGAATGCAATATGTAATGAAGGATTCAGACTTAAATTCATCAAGTGTAATTTTGCAGAAGAAGAAGTCAAATATTTAGGACATATTGTAGGAAACAATACAGTACGACCTATAAATGACAATTTAATTTCCATTAGGAATTTTTCTCCACCAGATAAACAAAATAAATCTTACAGATTCAAGACATCAAATCGTCTATTTCTTTGATTATAAAAATAAGAATTGATTACATTCTTATAGATATTTTTTTCTAAAACATTTTGGATGCTATGCGCATACAATAAGAAAAGTTTATTCAGAAGTAGGTAACAACAATTACAAACTCTTATAAATTTTAAAATAAAACAAAATTTTATGAGCATATATTGAGGGAGAAAAATCGACCTAAGCTACATAATGAAATGTATCTTGTGTGCCAATCTTTTCTTCCCAAAAAATTCACCTTTGAATTCATAGGCTTTGAGATGAAGGCAACAGCCCGGCGGCAGGAACGGATCGGAGGAAAAGTCCAGAATGAAACCATATAAAATGATTTTTTTTTTCTAGAAAAGTTCATTAAAAAAACTCTGGTGCGCTAATAAAAATTGTTTCACTTTGATCTTAAAACTTCTAGGATCTTGATAACTGTTTTTAAGCTCTGTAGGCAGCCTATTGAAGAGAATTGGACCATAATATGATATGAATCTTTGGGTGACGTTTGTAGGTTTGAACGGAACGCTGAAAGTTTTTTCCCTTGTTGATCTTGTATTATATTTTCTCAGTGCCATATCAATCGGATGACTAATTTTATTAAAATATGCAATAGCTGAGTGAACATAAAGATTTCTGATATTCAGCACATTGAGGTCACTATACAAAACTTCTGAAGATAATCTATATGGTCTTTTAAACAATATCTTCAAAGATGCGTTCTGGGTTATTGATAGCTTTTTCAAGGTGCTATTATAGGCACATCCCCATATTACAATGCAATATGTCAAATTCGACTCAATCAGTGCATGGTACAATGTCTTCAGCAACTTATAGTCTAAAACTTCACGGAGTTGATAAAATTTATAGAATATATTTCTAATTTTTTTATTTAAGAAAGCAACATGTTCCTCCCATTTTAGGTGATTATCCAACATTACCCCAAGATACTTTATTTTGTCAACTTTTTTTATCCTGATGCAACTACATATATTTTTATCTACACAGTTTTTATTGTGGACTCTGATTTCACTTATAATCGGCTGATCTACTGACGTGGCACTAAATGTCATAAAAAAAGTTTTTTTATAGTTGAGGCTCAACAAGCTATTGCTCAGCCAACAATATACATCTTTCAGACCCTGTTCAGCCTTGTCATAGACTTGCGGCCACGAGTCACCCGCAAACAACAACACTGTGTCATCAGCATACGAGACAACACTACAGTCCTTCAGTATACCTCCCATAGCGTTGATATATACTAAAAAGAGCAACGGCCCTAAAACAGTACCTTGCGGTACTCCGCATTTAATAAACTTAGGATTACTAATTTTTCCATTTATTTTAACATATTGGGTTCTATCAGATAAATAATCCTTCAATAGAACCAAGGGACCGCCTCTAATGCCCACTCTCTCCAGTCTACTGAATAAAATTTCGTGTGACACCGTATCGAAGGCTTTCGGGAGGTCCAAAAATACTGCCAAACTTTTTTTTTTACCTTGTAAATTATTATTGACGTCATTTATTGAATTGAAAACTGCATCTTCAGTACTTCTTTTTTCCCGAAATCCGTATTGCCCATCATACAAGATCTTATTTTTGTCCAAAAAACTAATTATTCTAGATTTCAAGCATTTTTCGAATATTTTAGCGAAATTGTTTATAACAGATATGGGTCTATAGTTGGTAGTTTCATAGCGATTGGCTGATTTGTAAACAGGAGTCACAACAGATATTTTCCAATCTGAGGGCAACTTGGAAGATGTAAAGGACAAATTTATTAAGTGAACAAATGGCCTCATTATATGCACATGGATTCTTTTAATTAAATTTACCGATATTTTATCCTGCCCTGATGTCGAATTATTTTTCAAAGATTTTATATGCATTATTAGTTCATTATCTTCAATTGGGAATAGAAACAGAGTATTGGAGTTAGATTTAGTTTCTTGATTATAGCATGATTCATCTCTAATTATATTTTTCTGAATATTTGAGCCAACATTTATGAAGAAATCATTGAAAACATTACTTATTTCAACCTCATCTATCACTACTGTACCATCATTCTCCAATATAAACTTTTTTTGTGGAGCTCTTTTTTGGGTGTTTGTTATTTCATTTATTAATTTCCATGTTTTTTTACAATCATTCCTAGATTCCTCTAATTTAAAATTATAATAATGAATTTTTGCCAACTTTATAAGTTTGTTTAAATTATTTCTTAATTTTTTATATTTTGTTTCATTTTCAATATTATGATTTTTATTCCTTTCTATTATAGATTCAATAATTTCTTGTGTTACCCATGGTTAACGTTTTCTATATTTACTACTTAATTTAATGGTCTTAGTATGTTTCGCCAATAGAGATAATATTTTATTCTTGAAACAATTATATGATTTTTCGACATTCATATTTGACAAAACATCCCTCCAAGATTCTCTCGATAGTTCGTTATTTAACTCTGTGTAATTTACTTCCACTTTGTGCCGTTGTTGATTAGATACAATATTGGGCCTCGTTACATTTTGCAACGACAACCCTATTGGATAATGGTCAGTTAAGTAAGTTTTGAATACTATAGGCAAAATATCATCCCTGAACAAGTCAAACTGTTTCATTCTCAGAAATAAGTAATCCAAGCATGTCGACGTATTGTGCGTTACACGAGTTGCCTGATTTATACAAGATATATACCCATTTTGTGTCATTATATTTAAATATTTGATAACATTTATATCAGTTTCCTCTAAAATGTTTATATTAACGTCCCCAATAAATATATCGCACATGGTTGAATCACCTGAAATCCCCCTATTCTCCAGCCCATTCAAGAAAACGTTCAAGTCAGAAGAAGGTGGTCTATATACCCCCATTATACTAAAAGACCATTCCCGCATTTTCACAGTACAGCGCAACAAATTTATTTAATCTAATTCAATTATTTCAGACACAGCATGAAGACTTTTCCTAACATACATCACCACTCCATCATTCTTATTAAAAGTTGAATTATTATAGAAAATATCAAAATTCTCAATAACATACCCATTGAGGTCCTCAATTGTGAAGGTCTCGGAAAGAACTGTAATATCTATATTTCTTATATCAAGTTCATTTAAATAGATCAATAATTCCTCTAAATTCTTCCGCAGACTTCTTATATTGAAGTGTATTATATTGAGTTTGTTATCACCAACAAAAAAATTGCCTATCTGCCCTATCCGATCCACAACACTCACCTCCAGACTGCCACCCCTCTCCACCTCATTGCTAAATTCTAAAAAATTTTAAATTTTAAACAACTGAAACTTAACAATCTACAATAACAATCAAAATGAATGTAAAATATGAAAAATATGAAAAGCTATATGCCTATGAATCTAACCGCCTGAATCTCCATTTAATGATAAATAATTACATATGAAAATGAAAAGTGCTTGAATGAAATAAACATCTATTTTTAATTACAGTGATTATTGTTTTTGATATTGTAAAAGTTGCAATTTGTTTTTTATTCTCACTGCGTTTCCATCAACGTTTGCGTAAACATTTCCACCAAATGACCATACACTTGTTTTTCCAAAGACAACTTTCGCCGCATTCAACAAATCAAGTCTCAATCTTGTAAGATCTTCACAAATAAAGATTTTGGAACCCTTAAAATTTTTGAGAGATTTTAGAACTTTCCGTTTATCCATAATGTTATCGAATTTAACGATAACAGGTCGTGATTTTCCATTGTTTACTTCTTTCCCAATTCTATATGCACTCATATTGCTCGCAGATATGTTCGGAACAGCATTATTCAGAATGTTTAATGTTTTTAATGTTATGTTTTCTTGTTTTTCATCGGTGATTCCATGAATGCAGATGTTATTTACTTTCTCGTCCTGATATATATCATCAATAAATCTGATAGCTCGCGACGCCCTTAGGCATGCATCCGAGATTTTAGAAAAAAATAAAAAAAATTGTTGGTCATTTCAGAAGGAGCTCATCTGCTATGGCCAAATTATTTGAGCAGCAAGAACTTATAAAAATTGAACAAAAGAAAAGGTTTTTCAGGACGTCCTCACTAGATGGAATTCAACTTTTTATATGGTAGAAGGATTTGTTGATCTTGAGGATCCAATTAGAACTACCATGGCTCTAATAGATCATGATTTGCCAATTATATCTACAGAAGAATGGCAATTTTTCAAGGAATTGGTCGAAATATTGAAGCCATTGGAAGATGTCACTAGAGTAATGAGTGGTGAGAATTATTTAACAGGATCTTCTGTAATTATATTGTCTCACGGTTTATCTAGTGTCTACGCTGATCTAAACAAGAGGGAATTTTCGACAATTTCGAGAAGAGTTATTTTATCTTTATTAGAAGGAATAAATTCAAGATTGGGTGGTTTAGAGGGAAGCATGTCCTTGATTCTCTCCACTTTTTTGGACCCCAGATTCAAAAATATTGCTTTTTCCGCTGATAGCGTTGGAGAAAAAGCCAAGAGAATGGCAATTGGTGCTATCAGGGAAAAACTTAATGAAACCCCGAGGATTCAAGAAAATGAAAGGAATTCTGTCGAAAATATTGAAAGGAATTCAGTATGGGGTAATTTCGAAAGAAAAATTGCTACTCTCAGACCTTCAGGAACCGTCCAATCGAAAGTGTGGATAGTGGAAGTAAATCGTTATCTCGAAGAGCCTCCGATTCCTCGGAGAGAAAATCCTCTAATTTGGTGGAAAAATAAACAACACAACTTCCCAAATCTGGCAAAACTTGCGAGGGAAAAGTTAATAACTGTAGCAACTTCAGTTCCGTGTGAACGACTTTTTTCCAAATCGGAAATAGTGCTATCAGACAGAAGAAATAGATTATCGAATGATAAGGTGACAAAAATTTTATTTCTTCATATAAATAAAGAAAAATAGTAATAGTAGGTTTAATAGTACCTATCTGTATATTGTTTTGAATAAATTTTCATATTTTATTCCACCATTACATATTATATCATTTTCCATATCATTATGATTGTTATGTTTTTTTTATTCTTTTGTTAGTAAAATTTTTATATTAACTAGTCGTTTTTTATATTCCCCATATTTTTTTCGTATCAAATATGTTCAACTTCTTCTTTCCAAGAGAGGAACATTGTTAGGCTTTGTTAATGGAACTTATTTTGAAGCTGACCAAAAATTTATAGTGAAAGCAATATTATTAATAACTATAAATAAAATTCCTTCCGATTTTTTTTTCATTTTCATCTCATAAATATGGAAAATATTTCTCAAAAATTCATGTCATTGTGAATATTATTTTTTTACTCATTATTTCTTTCATATAATTAATCAGTCATTCGATTCATTGAATCTTTGGATATTTTGTTCACTTCAATTTGCAAATGATATGTTTCATTTCAACCATCACCGATAGATATAAATTTAAAGTAAATCTTCCTACCCACCACTCAGGTTACCTAAATGTATTATTGATTACTACCTACGTATAAAATGACTATCCTAATCTGTTATAATCATTCTGCACTTCTTCCCCAATTCCCTGTAAAAATGTAATTGAAAAACGAAGTAACGATGTAGAAACAGTTGATAAAAACAACTAACACCTGTTACCGAACGCCTCGTGACGTAAATCTATGCTCGTGACTCACGTTTCAGTTCCATCCATAGACCTATAATAACATGGACTGGCCCTCACGTGGCTTCTACTCGCTTCGCTCTGCGGCCTATCGAAGAGAGAGAGGTGTTGTGAAGGATGGAAGTAGAAAGGCAGAAAATGCGAATTTACTAAGGGAATAGCGCGTTTTCAATTTTTTTTTTGGAGAAATATCGAGTTTTTCGCATTACTTGATTATCAAAATAGCTAAATGGCTATGGGAATAAAGCGTTTTTAATTTTTTTAATGAGAAATATTGAGTAATTCGGATGGAAATAGTAATGAAATAGCTTGATATTGATATGGGAATAACACGCTTTTAATTTTCTTTTTACAAAAAAATATTGAGTTATTTGGATGAGAATAGTATTGAAATAGTTAAATGAATCGCATTTAAGAATTGTATGATACAGATTTTCATGTTATCTAAAATTTCTTTCAGAAAAAGGAGAATTTTATTGAGTGCTACCTGAAAGAAAATATTTTTTAATTTCTATTCCAGAGTTTTTAGATAGTTCAGTATATCAATAATATTATAGATAATTAAATTCATATTCGATATAATGTAACACTCAAAGTGTAACTGAGCTTAAGGAAATTCAAAATTTGTGATAAGTAAAAACACAACAGAAAATTTATGAAATTTTTAAAATTTTATATATTTTATCTTCTGAAAAAATAGCCCTAATATTTTTAGAAATAGACTGAGGAAATAGAATAGTGAGTGTTATTGGGAATGAAAGTGCCATATTTATCAAAGGACAAATTCAGCTTTACGTTCCAAAAGTATACATCTTCCTCTACTCTAACTGTTTAAAAAAGTACTGCAAATTTTATACATGGGTTTATTATATTACCTTTTATCATCAAATATGCAAGCACATATGGAAAAAAAACATATAATAAATATCAATATAATAAAATTATGATTAACATTTGACGAAGAGATTTGAATCAGGGCTTCGAAACTGGAATAACATGGTCAAAAATTCATAACTCCGTATCTATGAAGTGCAGGAATTTGCTGTATAGTATTCATTATTATTTTAGTAACACATGTTCTCAATTTCAAAATTGTATGATTCCTTCCTTCAAAACTTTGGTTCCATATAGAGATTGACATAATAGTCCTCTGTTTTGAAGTGATTACTACATATTACGGTTGTGGCAGAAGGTTTTTTGTCTTTACTCCATATTTCCATCACCCATCCAATTTAATTTCTCGGAAACCTGTGAAAATATTCAATAAAATAAACGATAAATCCCTTCTTGTTTTCTTACCTATGAAATGTCACGTCCAACCTTTTTTTGGATATACCAACACAATTATAAGCTACACACGAAGCAGAGATACTTAAAATCGTTTATTAGTACTAAAAAAAGCACCAGAACACCAACAAACACTCAGTAAATAGTTTAAAAATCAGTAATCACCACAAGAAAACACATACATAGTCAACTCAAGGTCATGTTTGAGAATGAAGAATTGAAGAAGAAATTTATGGAAGCTAAGAAAAAAACGAATTTGAACTCAAGCCAACTAGGATTTGTAGAAAAACATCCTATCTACATAAATCACGAGTTGACATCAGAAAATCAGCTTTTATTAAAAAATACAAGGGACTTCAAGAGACAGTATAATTATAAGTTTGCCTGGATATCACAAGGAAGAATTCTACTGAAGAAAACTGAAACAGGTAGAACTATTGAAATCAATACTGAAGAAGACCTTAATAAACTTATACAAAAAAACTAAAAAAACTCCCCAAAAACCCAGAAGATCAAAACATAAATATATTATACTACAATATAAGATCTTTAAAAGCAAAAAATAAAATAGATAACCTACGTCATTACATACATCAGCACAATTATCCTCATTTAATTATTTTAACTGAATCATGGCTCAGTGAAAAGGACAAAAATTTATACAGTATACAGGGCTACCGTGGAGAGTATGATTGTAGATCATCGCGAGGTGGTGGTGTTTCAATATTCATAAGAGCAGACCTACAATATAAGGCAGTTAAAACTCCGAAAATAAATAAAGCAAACATAATATGTATAGAGTTGCCAGGACTCGGTAAGCCAATATATGCGATTTATCGTGTCCCCAAAACTAAGTACATACCAAAATTCTTGGAAGATCTGGAAGAAATACTAGATGAGCACAAAAAAAATGGTAATAATTGGCGATATGAATGTCAACACCAGAAAAACCAATAGAAATACCAAATTATATAAGGACATACTAAACTTAAATTCATATGAAATAAAAAATTAAAAAATTACTAGAATAAAAAAAGATGGTACTGGCACGTTGATTGATCATGTCATAACACCCACAAATATCAATTGCAAAGTAAAGACCAAATCTACAGCAATATCCGACCATAAAAGCTTATATATAAGTATTAACCTGCCAACAAACGTGAACATTGTCAAGTCAAAAAAGATTGTCTATAAAACTGATAATGAAAAATTTAAAAAAACAGTTCACACATTGCTACAAGAAAAACCACCAGAAAGCATTGACGAGTTGATAGGTCTTCTGAGTGAAGCTAAAAGCACATGCACAATGAAAAGAAAGTTAATAATAAAAAATAATAACTGGTGGTACAATTCTACCATACATAAAAACATTATGAGAAGAGACAGCCTATACAAAAGAATGAAGAAGTTTCCATACAACCCCAGACATCAGCCTAGCTATGAAATCCAAAGAAAAAAAGAAAACAATCTGATAAGACATCAAAAGAAAAAATACTTCAGTGAAAAATTGCAAGGAATTGGAAATAACACAAGAAAACTATGGTCTGCAATAAATGAAATCCTACCAGTGAGCAACAAAACTAGCAAATTTAGTATATAAAGGAAAAACATACAAAAATGCAAGTCAAAAAGCAAATTTATTCAACAGATTTTTCATCCATGCAGCTGAACAAACTATAAGAGTAAACAAAAATAAAACAAAATTTGATGAAGTTGACCAAGACCAGTCACTCTATATGGGAAGATATGATGAAAAAGAACTCACAAACATAGTGATATCACTGAAGAAAAACACCTCACCAGGTCCTGACAATATAAGTACAAGAGATCTGATTGCTTTGTACCTCATTATTAAAGACCATCTATTATTTCTGGTGAATAAGAGTATAAAGAGTATAAAGAGTGGAATTTTTCCAAGATTATGTAAGATCGCTAGAATAACACCTGTGTTTAAAAAAGGGAATAAGGAAGAACCGGCTAACTATAGGCCAATATCAAATACTTCAATATTTGCTAAGATAATAGAAAAATTAATGAAAAAAAGATTAGCGAAATTTCTAGAAATATCTAAACATCAATATGGATTCCAGGAAAAAAGTTCAACAGAAGGTGCTGCAATTGATGTCATCGAACACATATTACAAAAACTCGACGAAAAAAAAAAAGTCGTAGGTGTTTTTATTGATCTGCATAAAGCATTTGATACAATCGACATAGCTATCTTACTGAAAAAATTGAAGAGAATAGGAATACAAGGAAAAGCTTTCAAACTGTTTCAGTCCTTCCTTACCGAAAGAAAACAATATGTGGTTGTTGAAGGTAATAAGAGTACTTATAAGAAAATCAGAACTGGAGTTCCGCAGGGCACAGTGCTCGGACCACTTCTCTACCTAATATATGTTGAAAATATTGTCAAATCAGGTTTACTGAGTGAAGTTTTCATGTTTGCGGATGACACAGTCATCATATATAGCGCAAACAATATAAGTACTCTGGAGGAAATGGTCAATAGGGATATGCAGAAGTACAGTGAATGGTTGAATTCGAATAAACTTGTCATCAATGAAGAAAAAACTGTATACATCCTGTTTAAGAATAAAACAAATAGCTACAACATCCATCCACATCTGTTTATTAATGGTAAGAAATCATAGAAGAGACATTGAAATGGATGCACATGTGGATAGGATCATAGACAAACTTTCGCCATTGGTGTCGAAGCTTTATCATTTACAGCCATACCTTGACGAGAGGACAAGTAAAAATATATACTATGCCTATTTTCATTCAGTGCTCAGCTATTTATCGGTAATATGGTCAAACTCGTCAAAATTTAACCTAAAAAGATTACAGAGATTACAAAATAAAATAATAAAAAGACTTCACCACCTTCCCTATGAATATCCAACCAAAAAATTATATAAAAATTATCAATACATGAAGCTGGACAAACTGATCAAATTACAACAGTGCAAACTCATATATAAGCTAGAAAACAATCATATAAAGAGTCAAAATCTATTGAAGAAAGTCCAAAATATGACCAACCGAGAAACAAGGCAAAACAATTCATACTACTTATATAGAGCAAATACTGAAAGTCGAAGGAGGGGTCCCATATATGCCAGCTTGACAACTTTTAATAGCATGCCAGGTCATATCAAGAATTCATTAAAGTGTACACTAAATAATTTCAAAAACTTAGTTATAAGTCAACTATAATAACAACATAATTGTTGAATGATAGTTGTATTACAATAAATAAAATACAATCAGTTCAGAAAACTGTTATGCCTATAAACTTTCATCCTTGTCACAATACACCGATATCAATGGTCTCTCTCTAACGCCCAGTCCATGTTATTATAGGTCTATGGTTCCATCCGTCAAAGTTCGGTGCAGCTACGCCGTGACTATCACTACGTTACTGAGGAACCGGTTACTTTACGTTTTTGGAACGGGCGACAACGCTCCTATAAGTCCTATAAAATACCGCTCCAAAATCGCGGTATTGAAATACCGTCCCATCCAGTGTGACCATCTATAGTAGAAATCTACTATTATAGTAGATTTCGGGCCACCCATGGTAGATAAATTTTTCATAGTAGATTATAGTAGATTTCTGATTTGTTTGTCTGTTAGATACTAGATGGCACTATTCGCAATGAGTTTCAAAATTTGAAACCACCAAAACTCTGGCTCAGCCAACATCGAAAAATATTCGCACATTTCGAAATTTGCCAAGCAAATGCTATGTTTGCCATTGCTTAATGTTAAATGCGAAAGAATATTTTCCGAAATCAATAGAATAAAAACAAAAGATAGGAATAGATTCATGAACATAAATGTTGCTTCGATTCTAAAGAAGGATTAAAGGAAGCTGGTGAATATAGCGAATTTACTCCAGATTCATAAAAGTTGAATATGATGAATAAAAATACACTTTATAAAAATATGAAACTTTCTGAGATAAATGGTTAGTTAAATGTAGGTATGTACTTTTTTCAATTTTAGGTAGACAACGTTATTTTATTGATTTTCTAACTATACTATATATATTTTTTATTATATGTTGTATTTTTGTATATATTTTAATATGTGTATATATTTTAGATATTATTTTTACACTGTTAAATGTATAGGGGCCAATAATATGTTATGATACATAAATGCACATTATGTTATAATGCTATGAATAAACCCGTTATTTATTTATTTTATATTTGAATCAGTATTTTGTCAGTTTTAAATATCATTTATAAATGCCTACAAATATAGATATGCGCATGCGCAAAGCTGATAGTAGATTTTAGTAGATTTCTATCATCCTCGTAGTAGATTCGCTTTTTGAAAGATGGTCACACTGGTCCCATCCCTACATTTAGGTATTCCAGTCGCAATGGAGCCGTGGACAGTTCAACATCGCGTGTTTACGTACGATTCTTATGTAAGAAACAATGATTCAGTGGTAGCGGCTCAGCGTGATTTTCGCATTCATTTTAACGTAGGACGGCATGGAGCTGTACCTACCCGACCAACGATTATGAAATATATATCATTTAACCTGTAACGTGTATCTCAAAAACTAGAGCTGATAGAAAAAATCTGGTGGCATTTTTGGAATCAGCACATTAAAAACATCTAAAATCAGATGTTAGATTTCTGGCACCAAATTTTTTTTTTCATTTTGTTGGCCTAGGTTACAAGTTTTCGGACCACAGGCAACATTATGGCAAAAAACCACCAGGCGCTACACGAACAGTGAGGACTCCGGAGAACATTGAAAGAGTGAGAACAGCAATGATTACGAGTCCTGGTCGTTCAGCTCGACGGCACGCACCTTCATTACACATGGGACGTGAGTCGGTCCGAAAAATTTTGAAACTAGACCTCAAGTTTTAATTCGGAAGATTTGAAGGAGGCAATTCGTGAAGAGGTGGCACTAATCACCGAGGAGACACTACAGCTAGTATGGCAGAGCTTCCTCAACAGAATTGAAAACTGCATCATAGAAGACGGCCGTTACCTTCCTGACATTATTTTTGCAAGTTAAATTAAATGGCATATCTGAGATGTCTAAAAACCAGGTGTATGAACTGATTAGCTTTTGTTTTTCCAATTTTGAAAATATTAGTTAAGCTTCGTTATGTCAACTGTAGGTAGCGCTATCAACAAATTAAGATTCTTGTTAAATAACAAGAATCTTAATTATTTATGAGTTTTGTGCCATTATGTACCTATATGTATATCTTTCATTATAGTTATGATCTATGGAAGTAATTCTTGTAATTGAAATACCAATAAACTCTCTCTCTATTACAAATATTTGAATTAATTCCAGTAAACGGTTCGTGTTTTGTTTCACGACTTTGCACGATCATACTCGGTTACACATCGCTTTGGATTGGTCAGTATCGGGTTTTAATTAATGTATCCAATCAAAACAACGGAAAAAAGATCGAAATGACAAATATGACATTGCGGTGCCGCCACGAACTAAAACTAATATTTTCAATTTGGTCGAATGTCATTGCATTCAAAATTTGACGAGTGCATTCACCATGTTTTTAGACATCTTAGGCATATCCTAATAAACATGTCAGAAAAGTAAATAAATTTTTTGTTTAAAAAATTAACACCGTTTTGCTGTTTTCAAAATGTAAATACTTCCCGTGGTTACCCTGTATTAAGCTCGAAGTACCCCCAATATTTGCTAGCTTTCAGCTACATTTTCTAACAAAATTATTAATTTTCACCGAAATGTATTATTTTTGAATGAATGAAATTTTTATCCTACTACACCTCTGCTAAGCGGAAATGTGAGTCGGCCATATTCACATACCCTTCTGATCATCAGTTTTGGGACGTTATGCTCCCTCCTGTTTATTCCATACTGTAAAATTCTATGGTTCAGTGTTAGTAATAACACAGTATAGGAACTATATAGTTCCTATACTTTGGTAATAACACCGTATAGAAACACATATGTGGTAATAACAGAGATATATGGGGTAGGTACTCCATATCTCTGGGTTTTGCCAAGTGTTCCCAACTGCTGAGAATTTTCACTTTTTAGGGCATTTCAGCACCAGAAAGGGTTTTTTTTTCAAATCATTGAATTGAGGGAATTTTGTCTTTTGTAAATTTCAATAATTTTATTTATGATAGCCTGTTTTTTTGTGATGTCATTTAAAAGAAACACAATATGTTCGTTGTTTTTGTTTATACCTTGTTAATAAGGTAATTCGACAATTTTTGGCAATATTAGAGGTAAAGGGAATTTTTGCTGTAAAAAAACATCAAATGGAGAATTTTTGGAATTCGTGGAGGGAATTGTCATTTCAAAAGGTTGGAAATACTGGTTTCAAGCATCAAGTAAATGGAACTATAACTTAATGTTTCCCTTTATATTAATAAGAATATAGGTTCTTGTAGCTTATAAACTGATTCATGAACAAAATCATGAGTTACACAGAATTTTATCGGAATTAAATCCCTATTGAACTTCTTTTCCGAATACCAGGTTCACCCACAAAATAAATCTGTTTAACATGACATAACAAAGTAACAGAGTTAAATTATCAACGTGCTCCTTTGTTCTCTATGTTTTTGAAAAATAATTCTCGGAAATATAGATAAGTATAAAATAAAATATAAAAAACAAGGAGAATTTTTTATATTTAGTGATATCAGATGTCTTGCATTACGTATTTCGTTCTTCAGAATCATCAGGCACTGACGGTACGAGAACTGTTCAAATCAGGAAGAACAGTGACTATATCAGTAATAAGTAGTGTTTTCTACAATTTAACTTTTGCTGCTTGAATGTATAAAGCTTAATACAGAAGGATATTTGAATTTCTTTTGGAATCTCAAATAACTCTCTGGACACTTTCAAATTGCAACGAAAGAGTGAATTTCGAAGAGGCAGTAAATATATATGGAATATATTGATAGGACATAACCTTAAAAATTAGTTGGGATAAATGTTTAATTTTTCAAGGTTGGCAGCTCTTTAATCAAGCCAGAAATAAGCTCCAAAAAATTTTAAAAAACATTTTATTTAAACATTGATTATTCTCTGATTTCTTAAGAGAAATCAGGAATTAATCGATGTTTAAATTTTAATCAATGTTTAGACAAATGGTGCAACTGGCCTTTAGAACATTAACAATCTATCTATATTCTAATATGTGAGGAATTGAACCCTGAAAGATATGAAAATAGGTGTCAAAATAGACACGAAAATGACTTTTCACGACGAATAGGAACCATTGTATAAAATTAACATTGTTTCAACATGAAATATGAATTCGTTTATTCCTGATGTTATTCTTGTTATCTTAAAACAATTGACGACGATAGAATGACGAAATTTCATTATGTATCTGAATCTAGATCTAGATGGAAGAAATATATCATATTCAAATTTATTATTATTGGAAAAACAATCTTATTTATCGAGAAAAAAAACTGACCAATTAGTCATGTATTCGACATTCGCCTAAAGGCCCTAAAGTAAGGTTAGAAATAATTGTTCCGATTAATAATTTATCCTTCAAAATTTTGTCAAAATCCTGATGAAATTCTACTTCATTCTTCTGCAGAAAACAATTACAAGATTAATAAATTACTAATACTAATAATAATAAATTACTTTCATGCTGACTAATTAATAACGACTTTCTGTATAATCAATCTCAATCTGTCATCTCCATCTGTCAATCTTTTAATAAAAGTAACGTTTCTTCTTCTTCTTCTCAAACCACTTATTAGTGATTTAATGGGTTCGCATTTAGCATGGACCCAGATTGGTAGCTTACTAAAGTAACGTATTTTAACGAAATTGACAATCAACTGACAGATTATGAGTAAACTTCTTCTACTTTTCATTTCTATAACAATTCGCAATCAAGTTGTTTAGGAAAAATCCTAATAAATCTACCAAAGAGGAAATGCTTTATTATTTTGTAGCTAAATAATATGCTTTGCCTTCATATGGGGATGCTATTGTAAAAATAATGTAAAATTATCACAAAAATTATTGAAACATAAGCAGAGTTTTTAGCATTTTTCTATATAACATGATTTATGAGTTAATTGAGAATGATAAATATTTTTTCTTCATTTAAAAAAATGGCTGAAATACTAAAGCTAAGACCGAAAAAAATTATTCTTAGTCAAATCAACTATTCTCATATTATATTAAACCATTATTACATCGTTTTGGAATATACTTCTTATTTGTCAATAATTTTCTCGTAATTTAATTCAGATTTTTTTTATTATAATACATTCTGATCTAACTTGAAAAAAAAATAAGTATTTCTTTGACTCATACTTCCGGTAGGAGAGTTGCCGCTCTTCTATTGAACAAGCCGGCCATTTCTTGTTGAAACGCTTCGTGTATGGTGTTTGATCTGCTTTATTGCATTGAAGTCGGTTAGAGAGTTCTAACAACAAACTCAAGATATTCTGTAATTAAATTCTAAATTCATACATAATGGGAGATGAGAAAAAGGTAATTTCTATGAAAAAATATCGCATTATTTTATTTTAACTTGTTTTTCTGAATGTTCAGTATTATACCGATATATTTATTTACAGAATAACGAATCGGAGCACATTAATTTGAAAGTACTTGGTCAGGATAATGGTGTAGTACAATTCAAAATTAAGAAACACACTCCTTTGAGGAAGTTGATGAGTGCATACTGTGATAGAGCTGTAAGTACTTGTAAAAATATAAACATTTTCGTAACTCAGTGTAAAATTTGTATAGATTTCAAGGCACTTTGATAATCTATCATTTATCTGTGAGGACATGATTCATTTACAACTCATTTTTATTATTATTCGTTAGTATGCTGATATGATAGGTTTTAGCAATCAGAAATGGGGTTTAAATGTATTTTGAAAACAAGAAATCTGCATATTATAAACCATGTGCTTCTTCAATTGTTATAATTTTTTTAGGATTCTTCTTAATTTCTCATGTTGAAGGTTGAGCTTGTATAATATATATAATATCAGTTTTATCCTTACTTGTTATTTTCCGATAGAGTGATTTCCAGTTTGCCTTAAATATCTCAAAAATTATTTCAATTTTTAAAGTCTAATGGAATTAAATGAATAATATATTGATTTCGCATTGATATTAATTGAAGCAACACATTTTTCTATCTTGTTTTCAAAATCATAATTATAAAATGAAAGTTTCAAGATAAAATGGATTAATATTTTATGTTAAACACTGGGCTTCCAACAACAAAAAACTCAAAGGAATCAGATAGTTCTATTTTACATGAAGCTAAACTTTTCAAGAGTGGATCGTTTGCAGTGAATTTAACGATCAGACAGGACTATCAAATTCACTTCTGCTGAATTCATTAAGTTATAATAATTAATATTGATATTAAATACTGCATCCCACCCTTAGATATTTACTCCCATCAATTAATATTGTTCTTAGCCAATTGTTTCAATTGAAAATAGATGTGAATGTATTATTTAATGAATATACAAGGCAACACAATGAGAGCTAATGGTGTTTTTAAAAAAAATTACTCTTCACCATGTTTTGCCTACCAATAATGTGTTTCAGAATTTTGAAGAATTCTATTGTAATGTTTTCACGTCTTTGGTCTTAATTACTATCTAAGATATCAAAATAATTTCATCCTGATAACTTTATGATCAGGTGATACTTACTTTCTGAAAATTCAACCAAAATATTTTTCTTAGGGTTTGAGCATGCAAGTACTTCGATTCCGATTCGATGGAAATCCAATCAATGAAACAGATACCCCAACATCTTTGGACATGGAGGAAGGGGACACTATAGAAGTATACCAACAACAGACAGGTGGATGTTATTAAAATGAAGATGAATTTAATCCTATAGTCTTTTCCATTTCTATATTTACTAAAGATAATATTTATTGAATTGGAAAAGATTCCACTTTTTTTTAGAAATAAGTTAACTTTAACTTTATTTTAAGGATATGGCATCGATCTACTGTTTTCTTTGATGAGAAAGTTGTAAATTAATTCAACTTCCAAATTTTAACTGTTCTGAATAAAAATTTTTTTGCTATAAAGTTTTTTACTTTTTGTTTATCCTTTTCTGCTAATTTTATATGAAGTGAAATATTATGATCTATAATTGATCACTTGTTAACAGATTTTCTAATAAAAATTAGACATGAATATGTGAAAATTTATATAATTTCAAACATTCTGCAGAATATTTTATTTGAATCATTGGTACATCAAAACTTGATGAAATGAATTATAGTTGATCAGTCTTATTCTTGGATACCACCAAGCTCTATATGGGTATATATGAGATTTGACTCATTATTTCATTGTCCGTTTATTTATCTAGATGTCGGATTCTGATCATTTGATGATCTCAAATTTTGACATGCACATTTTAGTGCTTATTTTATAGATGCAAATTAAATTTATAATGGAAATATTGGGAAACTTTTTCAATGTGTTAAACGAATTTTCTATGGTTTTTGTTACAAGATCTCAAGAAATGATGTATACAGCTTGAAATTAATAATCCACATACAGAATTTTAATTCAGTTGAATCTATAGTTTTGATTATGCAGTTAACAAGATATTTTGCACAAAATTTGAAACTGATTATCTTCATCTGCTCATAAAATCTTAACTTGATCGGATATACTACATAATACTAGCTGCCATCAAGAGGAAATGATAGAGACCCTTTGTTAAACACTACAAATTTTCAGGGTCTGATTGTCCCTATTTTTTTTTAAATAATTGAAAAAATACTTATCCAACTGAAATTTTGAAATAAATTACAGAATAATTGAATGAGAACCGTATATGACTCATTATATGGTAGAATCTGAAACAGATAAGGAATTTTTGGAAATGCAAGATACAGAATTTTTTTTATTCTGTATTTTGATAAGAGTTTTAGAATTAAGGTATAAACAGACCGACGCAGACAACGGGAGCGATGCGGCAGCGGCCAGATTGCATAGCATGCATACCAACGCGATAATAATAAAACAAAACTACTGTGCGAACTGCGGGAAAGGTGCGAACCGAATTTAATTCGCAGACATCCCGCAATTCGTACCGGTATGCACTCCATATCCTGCCGTTGATTTGAATCCCGCAAAAGTTTCGTTCCCGCTCCCGCACTAATAATAATAATTGTCTTTATTCTCACATCAATAAACTGTTACATGATATTCACAGGTGTAATAATGTAGTGTGATGCAGATATTTGTTGATTTCTCTCGAATAAATTATGGCGGGAAATAATCAAACCAATAGGTGACATTTTTCGGATCGTCGGATATCGTGAATATGAACAAAAAGCTTCATTCAATGTATCCATTCATATTATAATACAACACTGAAAATTTTATTGAATTGGAATGAGCCATACAAAAGTTATTGATTAAAGTAGAATCGTAAACTCCTCCTAAAATCTGACACTGACGGTCTCCTCCGAAACCATCGAAATTTCTTTTAACATAAATAACAAATATGCCAATCAAACCGTCACACGTCATGGGTGATTTTCTAATATAAATTATATCTTTCAGATTATATTTAGTGATGTAATTTATTGTTTTAACTACTTAAAAGTATATTATGCACTTAGCTATATGGTACAATTGACCTTTAAACTTAAAATATCTTACTATGTCACTATAAAACAATAAGCTATCAAATAATTCATGTTTACAACTCATGTCCGATCATGAATAATCGCAAAAAACAAGGAAATGCAAATGCATGGAAGAAGCTTCCTGAAAAGAATCCACCAGCAAATAAGTTCAAAGAAGCTCAGAAAAAGCTTCAAGCTTCTGTTCAAAAGCATATTCAAGGCTATGAATCCTCATCTGATGAAGAAATACAAGAAAGTAAAACTGTCATAGGTAATTAAATAAATTATTTAGTTCTGAAACATTTTTCTCAATTCATTGTATTGTTACAGATAAAATTACTGCTACTTATACCACTAAAGGTGGAACGAATGACAAATTGCAAAAGACGGTATCTTATTTACGAGACAACCTTATGTCAGGAGCTACGACATGTTTGATTTGTATTTCCAAAGTGAAAAGAGATGACCAGGTATGATTTTATTCAATTAGGGATTTTAAGGCTTCATGTTTTAATTAATTGCAGTGAATTTTAATATGATTTCAAAACTGTAGTGTGTGAATTAATTTAGTAACGATTATATTTACTATAACATTTATAGATATGGTGTTGCGAATCTTGTCATTGCTTTTTTCATCTTATGTGTATTCAAAGATGGTCAAAAGACAGCATTTCTCAAAAGAAGCAGTCTCTCTCAGCACAGTTTTCTTCATCTGGAGATCAATGTCTTTGGTGTTGCCCTAAATGTAGGAGAAATTATAAGTTAGAAAATAGTCCTATGGAATATAAATGTTTCTGCAAAAAGACTACTAATCCTATATATCAGGCTCTCCTAGTACCTCATTCATGTGGCGAAATTTGTGCAAAAGAATTAGAACCACCCTGTGGACATAAATGCTTACTTCTTTGTCATCCAGGTATGTTTGTGTAAGTATTAATTTTAAAGAATAGAAAAATAATCAATGAATATCTAGAAAATTCTCTAACAATCAATTTTAAAACATGCAGAATACAAAAATGTTAATTTACTAGCTCATTCTCAACTACATTCATTCTTTAAGGTCCATGTCCCCCTTGTCCTGTGACAGTTAACGCAAAATGTTATTGTGGTGCAAAACCTCCTAGACTGCAAAGATGTAGTGATAAATATTGGTCATGTGGTGGATCTTGTGGAAAATTACTTGAATGCAGTAAGCACTACTGTGATGATCCATGTCATGGCGGTGATTGCAAGCCATGCACAAAAAAAAGTATCCAAAAGTGCAATTGCAGGTCTCAAGCAAAATTGAGAGATTGTTCATCTCCTGAATGGCAGTGTGAAAAGGTTAGTTGATACTATCTTTTGATATTAATTGAAAGAATGAAAAAAGGAACTACCTATATCTGAATTCTGAATAAATATTTTTATGATCTGAAATTGAAAATTTTGGACGAAAAGTACAAAATAAATTCTAAATATTATGAGGGGTAATATCAATCTTCTCAGGCTGTAATCTTAGTTCTAGATTCAAATTTTGTGTTGAAAAATAAAATTTTTCCAGAATCAATAGCAGGACTAGCAAATCTTATTGTATTTTTGTAATACAGGGTGGGCAAATAAGCGAGGTAAGCGGCTATATCTCAGGATCCACTCATCGTAGAGACTTGCGGTAAAAAATGTTACCACTAAAGTGATAAGGAGAACACACTGGAAATTGTTTTGAAGTTCATACCTCTACCGCTAGGAGGCGTAATAGCTATCGTCGAGTAGAAAAATTAATTTTACTCGAAAATGTTTCATATGAAGTTGAAGGAAAAATATCATCACTTTAATCCTTGGAAAATTCTCTATCTTTTTGAATTGTCACTTTCGAATTTACGACATCAAATAAAGGTAGGTGAAAGGGAGAAATCTGACTGATTGAAACGCCTGTAACTTCAGTTTGGCTCAACATTTTTGAGCAAATTAGTTCTCGTGTGAATGATAATATCTTGTTGATTGAGGACAAAATATAGTCATGATAAATTTGTTTTTGCTGCTTTCGGTAGGGGGCGCTAAGTCAGAAGTTCATTGTTTTGTTCATTTTACTCCGAAATTTCAAATGTAATGATAGGATTTCCTTAACAGAAACAGAAATTCCATCAAATTTGCATGAAAAAACCTGAAGGTCGCTAAGCAATAATTTCAGGCGTTCTGAAGTTATGGCCGAAAGAAGATATTCTTCAACTGATGCACTGCAAAAAACCAAATTGTGTCTTTAAGTTCTAAGAGAAACAGAAATCCCATCAAATTTGTATGAAAAACCAAAAGGTCGCGAAGCGATAGCTCCAGGCGTCCTGGAGTTATGGCCGAAAGAAGACACAATTTAGTTTTTCAGTGCATCAGTTGAAGAATATCTTTTTTCGTCCATAACTCTAGAACGCCTGAAGCTATCGCTTTGCGACCTTTTGGTTTTTTCATACAAATTTGATGGGATTTTTGTTTCTGTTGAGGAAATCCTATCATTACATTTGAAATTTCGGAGTAAAATAAACAAAACAATGAACTTCTGACTTAGCGCCCCCTACCGAAAGCAGCAAAAACAAATTTATCATGACTATATTTTGTCCTCAATCAACAAGATATTATCTTTCAGACGAGACCTAATTTGCTCAAAAATGTTGAGCCAAACTGAAGTTACAGGCGTTTCATACAGTCAGATTTCTCCCTTTCACCTACCTTTATTTGATGTCGTAAAATCAAATGTGACAATTCAAAAAGAAAGAGAATTTTCCAAGGATTAAAGTGATGATATTTTTTCTTCAACTTCATATGAAACATTTTCAAGTAAAATTAATTTTTCTACTCGACGGTAGCTATTACGCCCCCTAGCGGTAGAGGTATGAACTTCAAAACAATTTCCAGTGTGTTCTCTTTATCACTTTAGTGGTAAAATTTTTTACCGTATGTCTCTACGATGAGTGGATCCTGAGATATAGCCGCTTACCTCGCTTATTTGCCCACCCAGTACATATCGAAAAAGTAATTTCGGTCTTGATGTTGATTTCTATGTTTAAAGGTGTTTTTTGTTTTTGATAGACTCTTAAAAATGGTATGTAAAAATATTAAGTTTGGGTGAAAATTATTTGAGTTACTTCCAGAATAGAATTCAATATAATTTGACAAAATGTGAATAGTTAATATTCTATATTTCTTAAATAGGATGTTACCTGTAGAATATGTGGAGTTTATTCTTTGTACCAGTTTTTATTAGTAAACTCCATTATTATTATCATTACATGTGATAGTACAGATCTCTATTTTGACATATGTGTGATATAATTTGTGATATTTTAGTCATAATGTTAACATCGTTTTAATTGAGTTAGGATGCTTACTGACTAGCCTACTTGATATAGGGAATTATTGTGGAATTACCCAACATCCATAAATAACAAATAAGCTTGATGAATCATTACAGTGGTGATTGCTAATGAGTAAATGGAATTGAATAATAATAATAATAATAATAGAAAGTTTTTGTACAGACTTTTCAGGGATGTATTAAATTTACTCGTACATCTCCAAAGATCACTTGTAGGCTTTGCATGAGCAGATTGTTCTCCTAATTATGATATGATCTAGATTTACTTCCAATAAACTGATGTATGCACCGGGTTTTTCACCATAATTTGACCCCCCCCCCTTTAACTTTGTTACTAAAAGAGGTACAAAAAAATGTTTTCTACAAAAGTTTCACGAAATCGACTAGTGTTTTTTAAAATGATTTCACAAAATGAAATATATACAGAGTGAGCAACATATGATTGCAACTTCATTTTTTCAAATGGAACACCCTGTATATTTTTCTATATTTGTCTAGTTCTTTTTCCCCTGATTTCGAATATATAGCATATGTTTGGTCTATCTCTCTTATTCTGCATACCACAGAGTTTCAAATTTCAAGAATTACTACCTGTCATGCTCGTTGGCAACGATATAACATACGTTTTTCACTATAAATTGGAATTGGATTTCCATAATTTTCACATAAAGGGAAAATATTTCAAATTTTTCCGCTTCTGTGTAGTGCATATTCGATGAATAGTTTCATTCAATGACAAACGTTTGTCATATATCATTGCCAACGAGATAACTCTAAAAGGGCATTTTGAGTTATCGCAGCCTACCACTTGAAAACTGATTTCTGAGCATGCCAGGTGGTTCTTGAAATTTGAAACTCGGTGTTACGTAGAATAAGGGAGATAGACCAAACATATACTATATATTCGAAATCAGGGGAAAAAGAACTAGTCAAATATAGAAAAATATACAGGGTGTTCGATTTGAAAAAATTAAGTTGCAATCAATATGTTGCTCACTCTGTATATATTTCGTTTTGTGAAATCATTTTAAAAAACACTAGTGAAACTTTTGTAGGAAACATTTTTTTGTACCTCTTTTAGTAACAAAGTTAAAGGGGGGGGGGTCAAATTATGGTGAAAAACCAGGTACATCCTAAGTTTGCAGTTGCAACTGTTATCTTGAGTTTTAGAAAATTATCAGTTATAATTGGTTATTCCCAGTTTCTATTGAATATCTCAATTCCAAATAGAGTACTTTAGATATCATGTATACTTCTTATTCTGACGATACTAAATTATTCAAAATTATTATGACATTCATAACAACCTCAATGCATCTATATAACAAAATATCAACTGAAAAATGTACAAGATGTAAAAGAAATATATAAATCATCATTGCAACTTCAATAGTTCCATAAAATTTCTTCTTGATAATTGATAGTCTTCAATGAAATGTCCTTGTTCTAAAAGAATGGAACTACAATTGAAAAATATTTTTTTGTAGGTGTGTGGAAAATTTTTCAGTTGTGGGATCCATAAGTGCATGGAAATATGCCATGCCGGTGTTTGCAATGCCTGTGAGCTGAGCTTACCAAGGACATGTCCTTGTGGGAAAACAAAGTACAATTTACCGTGCACTGAAGAAACGCCTACTTGTCCTGATACCTGTGGTAAACTGCTTGAATGTGGTGAACATTTTTGTGTCCTGAAATGTCATAAAGGAAGATGTGGCACGGTAACAAGAAAACCTATGATTAGATAAAGTTTAATTACTTTTTAATTTCAGTGTTTGGAAGTGGTCAAAAAAACATGTAGATGTGGACAACATACCAAAGATGTTCATTGTAGCAAACCTTTTTATTGTGAAACAAAATGTAAAAATATGAGAGACTGCAACAAGCATCCTTGCAATAAAAAGGTATTTTATGCGCGTTTAATTCTAATTTTAATTTATAATTCAAAATTTTCAATTTACAGTGTTGTAATGGAGAATGTCCACCCTGTGAAAAACCTTGTGGAAAAACATTGAATTGTGGTAATCATAAATGTGTGTCAGTTTGCCATCGTGGCCCTTGTTTTCCTTGTAATCTAATGGATGTTGTTACTTGCAATTGTGGTGAATCTAAACTAAGCGTACCTTGTGGAAGAAAGAATCAGGTCAAACCTCCAAAATGCTCTCTTTGGTGCCAGTAAGTGAATTTATATATTTATTAGTTCAAAGTTGAAGACAAATTCTTCATTAAGAATAGTTATGAATCTGTTTCACCTGCTTGTTCTAGGGGACAGCGGTCTATAATTTGCTCCTATTGTCTGTAATTTTTTAATTTTGAGCTGAAAATTCCCTAAATGATTGAGTTTGATTCTAGATCATAATCAATTGTGTCAATTATCGTGTATACAATATAACTCTCTAATGGAATGTGACTAAAGACTTAAAATGTCTCCCTGGCAGTTTTATTTCTAATATCTTGGTTAAGTTTGTGAATTGATAAAATCTGTTCGCTGATTACAGAATTAATAATAATTATAATTAAATAACTGTATAAGGCAATTGACCTAAGTTCTTCAGCACTGTTGCAGAATTATATTCATTTGAAATTATCAAAAATTGAAGTTATTCCCACCCAATCAAACTGATTATTAGAAATTTTAGATGTGAACTAGTGAAACAAATATATTCATGCTAAAGGACCATGCACCTCAGTAAAAGGAAATCAGCTTTCTGTGAATTTGCTCGAATTTTTTATATCTTGTAGAACATGCATACGTAATAAATATGTCAGTTTAATTAAGGATATGTTAACAACATCAATCGTAATTGATATTAATATCCCACAAAATATCTGAAAATGAATAAAATTCCACAGAATCACTGAAGAACTTGATATCTTTGGATTCATCCTGTTTACCTTTTGTGAGTGCCGAAATCATTTTTCTCATGTTGGATTTGTTTTTATATATCCCAAAAGTTTCTTCACAATGGCCATTTGAAATTTAAGAAAAGTTATTTTTTGTACCCTATACATACATGTGGGGTTTTTATATTGTTTTCTAGGGGTTATAAAAAGGCCGCCGGTACTTAACTACTGTTTATTTATACTTTGTACAATCTCAACATCAAATGAATGTACAGCCACTGAACTTTCGTCTTTTGAAGCTATTTTATTCCGTCCAATTGTTAATCGTCTAATTATTCAAGTAGATCCCTCTATATCTAACGTCGAAATTATCTAACTCGCTGCGTCTACTCTTTTACGTCGAACCATATGCGTCTAATCTCCCACGTCGAATTATTTAACTTTTTCTGTCTAATCTGTAACGTCGAATGCCACCCTTGTTCGTATGTATCATACTCCAGTCACAGTCTTAAGTCTCAAGTACCTCTTCCCCTTACGTCTCCCTATATCGATAAATCTGCGTAGTTTTCGTATCGTCAAATCAGTAGCGTATCATTGGTTAAGAATTTGGATCCCACATACATATAATCTAAATGGTTGAATTGAGAGAGGATATGCAATGAAGGCATTTGGTCGGCGTTCTGACTTCTACAACAGATAAAAATTTGAGCAAATTAGCCAAAAGCCAATTTCCCTTTGATGCGGTGCGTGGCTTATAGCAAGTAGCACCTCACCTTCACATCTGAAATAGTTAAGTGAGGTTCCAAACAAGTTATGTAAAAAAAAGTGCCTACGATAGTTTGTATGGGTAGAAAACCATCATGCTCCTAGTCTTGAATGATGAAACATAAAAATTAAACCAGTTCAACGATAATAATTAAGATCTTCATATCAATATGAGCTCAGTGTACAAGTTCACAATGTTGGCAACATAATCAAAACGAAATATATTCACACATTATTACACGCTAAGAAATTCGGATACATATGAGGAGTTTCTTGTTTTTAGATACTTATTTCATTTATTGATTTAAATTCAGGTCGAAGATTGTTGAAAACCTTATATGTAGAGTTTATTTTTGTCTGAGAATGACAATAAGAGATTTATTTTTAATAATTAAAAAAAAAATGTTTATTTACCTGAAATAAACTATGAAATGAATGTGTTTCAATGTATTGCCTGAATACAATGATATGTTCTAAGGACAAAAATTTAATCTTCCAGGTAGCATTGATTTTTTCCATATGCCTTTTTTTCTTGAAGAATTTATTTAAAAAAAATTATACTTAATGTCAGCCATTTCCTCGTTTTTGTACTTGACACAAGATTATGGATTATGGTATATTTATTTCACTCTGTTCTTCAGACCAAATGTAAAAAAAAAATTCTCTACTCTTTTTTGGATACTCTTTAATCTATAGAGTATGAAATTTCAAAATTACCATCTCTTTTACCCCTATAGAAAATCTTGTATGCCAGAAAAGGTCACTTTCATTTTGAAGAAGGTTATTTTTAATTGTTTTTAAATTCAAACAATGTTTCAATCAATGAATCAATCGATTCAAGTTATTTTGGTTTTTCTTTTTTAGAGCACTTCCGGAATGTCATCATGAAAAACGGGAATTGCACAAATGTCATTTTGGTAATTGCCCTCCATGTAAACAGATTTGTGAGAATAGTAGACCCAATTGTCCTCATCTATGTCCAGCACCTTGTCATGATGCTGTTATGGTAAAAGTTGAAAGGGCTAAAGCAAGTGCGCCTTGGGAGGAAGTGAAACCCCAGAAGGAAAAAAGATGTTTACCATGTCCTGAATGCATTGTACCTGTTCCTATCCAATGCTTTGGTGATACTAATTTTTTGATTCAATTTAATTCTTATTTAAATTTGAAATAATGTTTTAGGAGCTCATGAGGTATCTGACTGGCCTTGTCACCTTGCTAAACCAGGAAGTTGCTTCCGTCCTTGTGGTAGGAACCTTCCTTGTGGAAATCATAAGTGTACCTTACCCTGCCATATAGTTCAAGATAGTACAGATGGCATTATGGTAAATACTTTTTTTTAGTTCTGTACAATCTTATAATAATTAATAATGAAGTTGTAGTAACCACAGTCTAATTTACAGAATCTTTATAATATAAAGATGTTGCTATCGTCAGAAACAGAAAGTTACTAACCAAATCAATAAAAATAACTTATTCAATACACCGAGGTGTAGTGTAACACCGATGGTGTTATCGAGCTTACTACAGTGAAACCTCGATTATCCGTTCTCCTATTATCCGTTTTACTCTGTAATTCGTGCTCGTCGACATTTTCACTCATCCGTTCCCACGAGCAGACATCCACTCGATTATCCGGGATTCAATTCATTACGCATGGGCCATAGTAATAATTTGGTTTAATTCGAAAATGTTTCAGTCGATGATGATGAGGAATGGCTAAATTCGGATTTAATTGAACCTGGTTATCAGATACTGGATGATTCAGAAATCGCATCAAAATTTTCCCAACCTAACCACTGTATGGATACAGACGATTAAAGTGTTGAAGAATTTTCCACGCAGGAAATAGTTATTCATAATACAGTGCAGAAGGCATTAATTATCTTCCACGAGTTCAAAATTCAAAAACGAGCCACGAAGTGGCGAGTTTTTGAATGGACAAGTGGTAGAATGAGCCGTCTGTACGAGTATTATACATTATTTTCTCGAATTCATTGCATTTTTATTGAAATTAATGAAATATTTCCATAAATATCTTTTAGTGATTTTTGCATTGAAAAATGTTGGTTGGGTGAACTGATTTCTTTAAAGCAAATTGATGAATCGATAGATAAAGCTGTGGCGGAAAGTTCGGAGTACCAACATATAATAATAAAATATAACCATGAAAACTGTGCGTTTCAGATATATTCCCGCACGATTTTCTTCTACAAGATGTGGAAGAATGAACGGAATAACCACAGAATTAGAGAATAGTTATTTATAATACAAGTGCAGAAGGCATTGATATTCTTCCACGAGTTCAAAATTCAAAAACGAGCCACGAAGTGGCGAGTTTTGGAATGAACGAGTGGTAGAATGAGCCTTCTGTACGAGTATTATACATTATTTTCTCTAATTCATTGCATTTTCATTGAAATTAATGAAATATTTCCATAAATATAATTTAGTGATTTTTGCATTGAAAAATGTTGCTTGGCAGAACTGATTTCTTTAAGGCAAATTGATGAATTGGCAGATAAAGCCGTGGCGGAAAGTTCGGAGTACCAACATAGAATAATGAAATATAACCATGAAAACTGTGCGTTTCTGATATATTCTCGCACGATTTTCTTCTACAAGATGTGGAAGAATGAACGGAATAACCACAGAATTAGAGAAACACTGTTTCTGCCGAAGACGCGTTGAGATTTGCAAATGGTCTGACGCACTATTTAGAACAGGAAAATGATACGGATTATATTGATGTCCTCCACTTGAGGAAAATTCGGGCTTACATTTGTCTCAAGATGAATAATAAAAAAGACAGACAAAAATTACATACCTTTACAACTAAAATTTATACATTCGATGTATTATAGGTACCAATGCAATGATTTGTTTTTCATTTGTATATTTTCATATGATATTATGATTCTATTGATTTTGTTGCTTAATAAATAATTGTACCCCATGCATTTCTGAGGAATTTCGATTGTCCGTGTTTTTCGATTATCCGGGAACCGTTTCCCCTCCATTAGGCCGGATGATCGAGGTTCTACTGTATTTTGATTATTTTTATTGTCAGCTCTTCTAAATTTTCAGACCTCATGTAAATTTTTTGAGCCTAGTAAACCCACTAAAAAAGTCGAGTAGAGTTGAATTCTGGTGAATTTCCAGACTTAGAACTGCATTATGTTGGGACCAAATTTCTTTGAAATTACCAAAATTCTCTAGCAAATATAATGATGTCTTGAAGCATCTTCAAAGATTTTTCCCCATTTATGTTGTCATCAATTTCAAAAAGTCCTATAATCTTATATCTACAAAAACCAGTATATATGTTACATTTTTTAGTATAGTGCATCCTTAATTTTTCTGTCAAATGTTTATTTTCTTGAGACTAATATCTGGCTACTGAAGAAAATTGTGTTGGTGGCTATGGTAAGAAAATGAGAATTTATAAGGAACAAAATAATTTTTAATATTTTTATTATACAGGGTGTTTCACGAATGATTGTACAGGCTTTCAGGGCAGATGTGGGACATTTTGGTGAGTCTGAATCAGTGTTCGAAATATGTCCTAGCTATATTCTTTTAAGAGATACGGGGTTTTATGTAGTTCATCAAAAACTTTCAATCGGCATAACTTTTGAATGCCTGCATTGGTCTTCATGAAAATTTGAGGGAATGAGTATAGGCCAATTCCTAATATTTGCACCTGATGACTTTGCCTTAAGTCATTCACTCAAAAATTAAATTCATCCAATATGAATTAACGCATTATTCGGAAAAACACAGGTCCGCGTTCATTAAGAATCGAAAATTCTAGGTATTCAATAGCTCAAAAAATATTGATGCGAAGTGTGCCATTATTTCAAATGAGCTTATTTGAAAGAGTATCCATTGTAGATTCTGAGGAAAATTTCACTTTTTGAAAATTCGATATACAGGATGTTTTACAAGATGTGGAATAAAGAATATAATTTTCTAAGTCCGGACCTGCGCTATCGACAAGTCTTCAGGTGCAAATATTAGGCATTGGCCTATATTCATTCCCTCAAATTTTCATGAAGATCCATGCAGGCATTCTTGAAAGGTTTTGATAAAATACATAAAACAGCTTGTATCTCTTAAAATAATATAGTTAGGACATGCTTCGAGCACTGATTCAGACTCACCAAAATGTCCTGCAACTGCCCCGAAATCTGTACAATCATTCATGAAACACCTTGTATATTATTATAATAAAGAAATGGCAAATTTTTGCAATGAATATTTTACTAACATAGGCGATAATTTGCGCCCTCTTAGTCATCTTGTAAACTTGATATTTGGTAATGGAAAATGTCCAAAGCAATTTAAATATGTATTCTGAGTTCTGACATAACACCTATTCACAAAGCAGGCGATGAGAATAAGATAGAAAATTATGGCCCAATAAGTTTGATAAATAAATTTGGGAAAATTACCGAAAAATGTCTCAAAAGCCACTTAGTACATTTTTTTAAATGTAAACAAAATAATAAGTGAATGTCAGTATGGATTCCGAGAGGATAGGGCCACATCAGATACAATGAAACAAGTGTTTAATCAGTTAGATGCATGTTTGAGGATTTAGTGTTCTATTATATGAATGTATTACAATGTTATAACGATTTTCTGTAATTTTTATGTTAAGTTGAGTAAATAAATAAATAAAATAATTAAATGGTACGAGAGCTGACAGTGTGGGTGAAGTAGTTGGGTGTAGTCTATATATACGTGTAGGAGAGGAAACTCCCTTCGCCGTCTTTTTTCGCACTCGCTGCTAAATGGAACATTCACTCAGCTCGGTCGTGTCCGGTCCTTGTGGTCCCTCTGGTCCTCGTCGAGCTTCTGGTCCCGCCGATCCTTGGAACTGTTCGTCGCCTCCTTGGAATTTTCTCACCGTCCTCGCAATACCTAAAATAACAGCTTTTTGCATTATATTATACATATAGTCACCAAGTCCTAGTTGCTTCATGTTTCTTTTGGAAATTTTGGGTACTATGCCAGTTGTTGAGATAATAATTGGAATACTTCTCGTTGATATAATTCCCCACTGGCGCTTTATCTGAAACTCAAGATCATCATTCGACCGATATTTTCAAATTTTTTCGACCTCCTTTTGTTGCATTTTGTTTTTATTTGGAATGTAATTTATTATTTTTATGAGGTGTTTCGATTTTCAGTAGAACAATTTTTATTTCATTGTTAGGCTTAGGACTAATCAATATATTCCAAATTTTCAAATTGCTGTTGCATCCTATCCTTCAATACAACAGTGATTAACATGGTCTAATTACGATCATGAAGTCACTGTGAAAATATCGCTTAATTGAAATATCACAATAAATAATTATCCTTTCTTAACAAAATACTTAACTCAGAATTCAGATAATCTAGACCGAATCATTTAGAATACGCTCACCTGTATATACCCTTCGCTCAAAGCAATCATCACTATCTTTTTTCAACTAATAGGATTTTATCTCTGTTCCTCACATTAGAGACGTATATTTGGTATATTTGCCAGTACTGTATTCTTAATCATGAAAATTCAACAATTATTATTATTTTACTACTTTGATAGTTTTAAAGTAACCATTAACGGTTGGTTTCAATAAAGAATGATATCAGAAAAATGAAATTTATAGATTTTTGAAAAGTTGTTCAGGGACCAAATTCCAAACCATTATTGAGTTTGTTATTTTTATTTTTACTCTCATTTTTAATAGGCCTTTGAATGTATACAGTATTTTGTTTAATCTTTCACATCTTCTATTGCAGGCGGGAAGTAATTGTGAAGTATGTGAGAATGAATGTTGCAAAAAAAGACCTGAAGGATGTCAACATACTTGTCCCAAGCCATGTCATCCTGGAGAATGTCCTCCTTGTAAACAGATGGTCAGGATAAAATGTCATTGCAGTCTACTTCAACTTTATGTTGTATGCAAAGATTTACTCAACCCTGACAAACAAGAAGAAATTCAGAGTTGTGGATATCAGTGTCCTAAAAATGTAAGTTTTTGCAAAAATAAATTTCCATTTTGACAAGCATCAAAGTCATGAAAATCATTTGTTTATACAAAAATATTGCAGTTGAAATGCGGCCATCGATGCAAAATGAACTGCCATCCTGGACTGTGCTCAGAAAGTATTCCTTGCAAGAAGAAAGTGAAGGTCTTTTGTGAGTGTAAGAGATTAAAGAAAGAGATCAATTGTGACACTGTTAGAAATGGAGATGGAAAAATAGAGTGTGATGCAGTTTGTGCTGAATTGAAAGAAGAAACAGACAGAAAGAACAAGATTATGATGGAAGAAAAGGCGAAACAAGAGGAATTGAAGAACAAAGAAGAACTGGAGAAGTATATGAAAAAATTTAAAGGAAAAAAGAAGAATAAGGAAAGAAGAAGTAATTCCATTGATGATGATGACATTAGCCTTTGGAAAAAATATTATGTTCCTTTATCTGCACTAGTACTGATGATTATTTCATTGATTACATTCATTCTCATCACTGAATAAATAAGCTATGTTGGTAATGGGTGAAAATTAAATAAACTTAGGAAATAAAATACGAAAATTTCTTTGGTAAAATGAAGTTATGTATATTTTATTAATTACTTTGTTTGTAAAAGTATAATTAAACCAACAGGTCATTGAAATAATCTTTTATTCAACCATATTTGGAAGAACTGAATTCCATTGGAAGCATTTATGCCTTTATTAGATACCGATCATACCGAATTTCATCATAATTGGTCTAAGAGAACGCGAAATATTGAGCTCTTGGAAATTCTATGGATGTGAATGCGCCCCAAATAACCGGAACGACTGAAAGTGACATCACTTACAACCCAATCCGAATATCCATAATATGAAATTTTATCAAGATCGAATGGGTAGAACATGATGTATACAGATCCCAGTTATTGCAAATGGTCAACCTGTATCCTCTGAAAATTGTATGGGACAATTTATGATCCAAACAGCATCTCGCATGAAAGATATTTTAATTGGAAAGGCTCTAACAGTAGATATAATTCATATAAAATTTATGTAATGCTCACATCCTTAACCGCATTACCTGGGGACGGATGCCCATAGGGGGGCTGTTTATCACCACTATTGTGGTCACTTGTCGTTGACAACCTCCTAAAATTACTTTCGAAGGCGAACTTCGAGATCTGTGTTGTATGCCAATGACCTTGTGATAGTGGTTCGGAGCAAGCATGATGTTACAATCAGTGATCGGATGCAAGCTGCTCTAACCCTAACTAACAAGTGGTGTCTCCGAGAAGGTCTCAATATAAACAAAAAGACAATACTAGTGCCATTTACCAGATTCTCTTAAGGCACTAATATATATTTATTCTTTTGAGAAAGAGCAATACAAAATATTAATTTCAAACAATCAAGCATATGTGTCGATGAATCTCGGTATTAGCAGAGGAAATGTAACGGGGCATCATACATTGCAACGTATGATACAAGAGAACAGATAAAAACCTCAGCAAAAACTCTGTCTCCCCGTATCGGTGTAGTGACTGGTTTGTGTAAACGTTTACAGAATAAGCTGACATAATTTATATTGAAGGACTTCCTCTTCAACCAAAACAAAATTTTCTTCATCCTCTCTTTTCGGTTGACGACTCTATAATTTTCAATTGGATCCTAAAACAAAAAACAAAAAGAAGCAGAAAGGAGTACTAATAATAAGTGCTTTCCAGTCACTGTCTTGAGCTCTTCGGTACAGCTCCGAACTATACCAGTCCGCATTTTTACTGTTCCTGAAGACAGGATGTCAAGCCCTCGCGCTACCTTTCCCTTTCCCATGGTGAACCCCCCCAATTTGTGGGGCGTCGAGCCCTGACAGGTGTGAGACAGAAAGAAGATCGGTACTTCGCAGCTGTTGAACTGTGGTTTATTTGTCAAACTACTACTACTGCCATGCAAGACATCTTAGACCTGCTCCTCTAGATATCTTTCTATAAACCGATGCGGCCAGATGGGGAGCAAAGGAACTTGAACTGAAAACTGGCAACTACTCAGGGCACTTTCGCATTCTAAAGAAATGCAAGGAGCTCCTCTGTGGTCACAGAAAACCTACCTCTGAGTTTCTGAAAAACTTCAATGCGACATGTCCAAGTCATGAGCAATGGACTAATAAAGAAATGATTTTCTCTAGAGCGTCTGCGGTATTTTATACCGATGGCTCGAAAACTGAAGATGGACGAATAGGAGCCGGACGAATTAGCCAAACCAATCCGTTTCTGCCCTTCGGTGTTCCAAGTAGAAATACTTTTCGTAATGGAGTACGTTGCGCTTTGTACACAGCGAAACTACTGTAGAGTAAATATATGTATAGTCTCTGACAGTAGAGCAGCCCTGCTAGCATGACTCCTCGCCAGTTAAGTCATAGTTTGTCTGGGAATGTAAAACGTATTCGGAGAAAGAAACCAAATCAACCTTTATTTGGGTGCCTGGCCACTCTGGAATATTCGTCAATGAAATTGCAGACCGACACTGGCCAGGGAAGGGGGGTCAACCCCCCTTCGCCGGGTCAAAGACATATTGCGGCTTCCCAGCCAGTCATCAAGCAACGCCAGTTGAGGAATGGGAACAAAAGAGGAATTTGGCGGACGATCAATGGTCAAGGACAGGCCAAGTCACTTCTCTCGTACTCGAAGAGCTGGACTATGAAAATTCTCTCACTCAGTAAGAAGGAACTGGGAAACTGACGGTGGCGCTCACGAGGTATTGTCCTGTGAGGGATAATCTGAAAAAAATGGAAAAAGCGTCAGAGGACACATGTTGCTTCTGTCAAAAAACCACTGAGACAGTCAAACACTTGCTATGCGAATGTGAAGCTGTTCAACAGAAAAGTCTACAACACCTTGACTCTTGGTTTTTAAAGCCAGAACAAGTAATGGATGTGACCCCCAGAAGGTGTGGTGATAAAGTTCATTAAGACACCATTGCCTGACTGATAAACATCGCGGGGATGCGTAATAGATCTTTAAGCCAAGGTGCTCGCGAGGTCGAATGATCTTCAGCCCCTCCTCTAATGTAATCTAATCTAAGTGTAAGTTTGCTTCCAAAAACAGAATGATTGCTACAATCTATAGGCAACACATCAATCTTCTGAGGCGCAAAATACACAAGCTAAAAATTTGATCATAATGAAATTTTGAATTTAAATAGATGTGAAATTATAGTTTGAAGCAGATCGCGTTGTTGAATTCAAGAAGAAAATGGTAAAAAAAACTTGATAGAGTTTAGTCTCGATAATTTCAAGGTAAAGGAACAGTGGAAAAGTTCAAATAAATAAGAGGGAGTTACAATAAAATTCTAATAAGCAAAAGCTTGATTACAAACAAAACGTGATCTTCAAATTTTGATACATAGGTAGGTACACAAGGGATAGTGTTTGCTTTGTACTCGATTATCTGGAAAATGGTACATTCTATAAAAAAATTTAGGAGACCTTTTTTCAGTAAAATATTCCTAAAATATGTGTGGTTTGCCGTCCACTGGCTCTTAGACTACTATATTCAAAATGAAATCCCTTTAGCATCGAAGGTATAAATTTAGTAATATTCAGGATTGATTAAGAACATAATGTTAAGTTTTGTGGTAATCGGTTCGTCATAGCGTTATGTAAAAAATACCAAGCTGTTGCATGTGCAAGTTCGAGTCCTGAGGGGGAATAGATTTTTCTCCAATGATTTGGAAAACAATTAAATTTATCATGTTTTATTTATCGTTGGATTTCACACATTCTGAAACTTTGAAAATATCATATGGAAAAAGAAAATTTTTCTGAAACGATTTAAAAAATTCATTATTGGAAATAATAAACGAAAATAGGTTGCTATATCAAATAAGTGTTCACTTTGCTCGGAATTCCTATTATTGAATTTCGAAGGAAAAAAGCGAATGACCTAATTGAAAACAAAATTTTTGGAAACTATAAAGAATATATACAGCGGAGTTCGCTTATAACGAGATCGATGGGGGAAAAATGAATTGATCGTTAGAACCGAGCGATCTACATGATACCAAAAAGTTTAGTACTAGATCAAAATTTTTTTTTACATTTTTTTTTAACTACTAGTGGACCAACAAAGCGGGCTACTTTCCAAAAAAAATATTACCCTTTAGATTCGCATGTGAAATTAGGATATTATATGATGAACACTTTCGAATACCCATCTATTTCAAATTTCAGTTTGATATCGTGTGAAGTACAGATGAGAAAAACTTGCAAATAAATTCAAACTTTAAAGCGTTTGAGGGCCTATGTTTATACAACTTTTTTTCTGAGAATTTTTCGAGGAATCTATCATTTTCGTTTGTACCTCCAATTTAGAAACAGTCTGTATAAATAATACATGCGTTCACCCAGCAAAATATATGTACCTATAATAGGTTAATATAGTATTATCAATAACTTAAATTAAGTACTCTATGATATATGCTGCTAGATGAATTTCTTTTTTCAGTAATAATTACTAGATTTCCTTCTTTATTTTTTTAAATAATATTTTCTTGAGTCTCTTCAAACTCATTCAGTTTCAATTAGGTCAGATATATCGTTTTCAATGCATTGAACATTTGAGATGCAGATGCATGACCCCTTATTTTATCTGATCTGATATTAGGTGGTTTCTGTTTGCCCAATTGAATAAACCGAGCTAATTCTCTTGGGAATTCCCTTCATTGTCATTAACTGACTTACCCATTGTGCCAAAAAATAAAATGAGTTTCTACCACTATTTAACGCAAGTATGGCATCTAGAAAAAAAAATCAATTCTTCGCTATTGTCTATAAATGGGATATCAAATTATAAAAATATATTTTTATAATGATATATTTCAAAAATATCTTAGTCCATAAGTTGTAGAATTATGTAGATAGTATTTGCAGGTTGTAACACTAATTTTATGCTTTTAATATTATCAACGTGTGAACGAGGAGGACAATTGTCTACAAGAAGGATTATATAATTCCTCTTTTTTATTATAAATCAAGATTCCACTTCATGATCTCAATCTCAAAAATTTCTAATGTGGTTCATGGCTTCTTGATTTATAGTTAACAGTCAAATGTTTAGAGGATTTGAAACATCTAGGAGTTCTTGATATTCCAATTATCGATTATTTTTTTATACAGGGTGTCCCGTAAAGACCACGTCAAACCGAGGGAGAATGTAGATCAAAGGATAACCCACCTACTATGAAAAAAATCCCATTATAAAAGTCTTACCGTTTTCGAGAAATTTTTGTTTTTTGCAAATAATGAATTTTTGCCCCTTTCAATAGTTTTGCCCTTACGGTTGGTACAATTTTACATCTTTCTGGTTAATTTTTTCAGTAAAATATTGCTGAAGAATCATTTCAACGTTTACATCAAAAACATCCTCCGAAAATTTTAAAGGGGGGCTATGAGAAATATTTTTATTGGAAATTTTGGTAGTGGATTATTTTGTTCATGAAGTTTAGCACATCGTAGTGGAAAAAATGTACCGAGCTACTGCTGCACATTACACCAATAAATTGTCTATTTTATAGTGTTTTCAAAGAGGTATCACACAAGTCATTTGTTATTCAAAGAAAAAAGATATGGATGTGTTTATCCGAATAGGTACGTTTCTGACAAAATCAAGTTTGTCAATTCTGTTAAGAAATCTTCGATGTTGCATTACTTAGTGAACAATGGCAATTGTTTACGTGCGAAAATATTACTCGCATAATTATTCACCTCAACGAAATTCAATTTTGCCGGCAAATTTTGGAAAACATCATGCAGATCCAGATTTTTTAATAAGATCAACGAGTCTTTCTGTATCAAGGATGGGTACATGAATCTCCACAATTTGCATAGCTGGAATATCATAAATCCACACGAGGTGAGAGAAGATAGATCACAATATCGATTCAAGATCAATTTATGGACTGGAATATTTAATGGTGCAATGTTGGGCTCGATCGAACTGCCGCCATCACTGAACGCAAACAATTATTTGGAATTTTTAACCAACCAGCTGCCCATTTTATTGGAAGATGTGCCACTCTTAGAACATCTATCTATATTCTAAGGTGCCACTGGCGCTGCGACTTATAGTCTGTGGTTTCAACATGATGGATGCCCAGCACATTACGGACTCGAAGTTAGTGCACATTTGAATAGAACTTATCCCCACCGGTGGATTGGAAGAGAAGGTGAAATTTTGTGGCCTCCTCGTTCACCTGATCTAAATCCTATTGACTTTTATTATTAGGGCTGCCTAAAAGACAAAGTATACGCAACACCCATACGTGATGAAGCCGAATTGAGAGAACGCATCCGCAATTCGGCTTCTTCACGTTTGGGTGTTGCGTATACTTTATCCTTTAGGCAGCCCCAATATTAAAAGTCCAGAGGATTTAGGTCTTTATGTACCCATCCTTGGTACAGGAAGACTCGTCGCTCCAAATGATCTTATCTGGATCTGCATGATGTTTTCCAAAATTTGCCGGCAAAATTGAATTTCGTTGAGGTGAATAATTATGCGAGTAATATTTTTGCACGTAAACAATTGCCATTGTTCACTAAGTAATGCAACATCGAAGATTTCTTATATAACAGAATTGACAAACTTGATTTTGTCAGAAACGTACCCATTTGGATAAAAACAGCCATATCTTTTTTCTTTGAATAACAAATGACTTGTGTGATACCTCTTTGAAATCACTATAAAATAGACAATTTATTGGTGTAATGTGCAGCAGTAGCTCGGTACATTTTTTTCCACTACGATGGGCTAAACTTCATGAACAAAATAATCCACTACCAAAATTTCCAATAAAAATATTTCTCATAGCCCCCCTTTAAAATTTTCGGAGGATGTTTTTGATGTAAACGTTGAAATGATTCTTCAGCAATATTTTACTGAAAAAATTAACCAGAAAGATGTAAAATTGTACCAACCGTAAGGGCAAAACTATTGAAAGGGGCAAAAATTCATTATTTGCAAAAAACAAAAATTTCTCGAAAACGGTAAGACTTTTATAATGGGAATTTTGTCATAGCAGGTGGGTTATCCTTTGATCTACATTCTCCCTCGATTTGACGTGGTCTTTACGGGACACCCTGTATATACATTTTATATCATTGGTAAACGGAAAAACTTGAACAGTGAATAGATGACGCCGAGGTGATTCTATATATATTTATTGAGCCTGACTCCCTTGGTTATCGAGATATAGGGTGATTCATGAATTTTCCACATTTCTTTCCGAGGTCATAACAGATAAAAAGTGAACCACCCACTATATTTTTTCAATATTTGGCACACATCTTTATTCTTCAAAGCTTAAATGAATCACCTAATGATCACAGGCAAAATACAGGCCCGGATTAGCAAAAAATTATGAAACGGTTGTACCCTTGAAACAACACCCTGTATATCGAAATTTTGAGAATCCGTGTTTAGATTTGAAAAGAGCACAAAAAATTGAACGAAGTCGGTTATTTGTAAGAAGAAATATCTCTGATTTCGTATTGAACTGAGCAGCCACGTGGTGGTGTTCCCTCTTAAAGGACAATAATTTGGAAAAATCATCTGCAACATAGATTCACTAGGGTTGAACCATTCTAGCAATGTCATGTCAGAGATGATAATGACAGGATTCGTGATCCTCTTAATTTTAGATATGTTCGAATTCATCATATTCTGGAGTAGCAGTAAAAGCTGGATATCCCATATTGTTTGCAAATATCTGCATTTGATTCCTCATTCGCCAATTTATTCGTTGGTTATAATGTAAGAACTTTTCTGGGCATTTTCATACGGCCATGCTGAAGTTTCACTCCCAATGAAATACTGGAACATATTAAAGCAATTATTGCGATTGCCGATTAGGAGAAACCAAATTTCGACAAGTCTGCACACGTTTCGCTTTTTATAGTACCTTATAGACAATGCTCCTTTTGGCGATTGCATAAAGATCTCGTTATAAAGGAAGCAGTTTGATTAAATTCATATATGAAAGGAAATAACATTCAATTCGATGGATCTCGATGAAACTCAACTACAATTGAAAACATGAAATGGTGCTACACTGTTATTAGGTTTTCCTCTCGGTTTTCCTTTCCCATGCTTTCGTTCGGGCCGCGAAAGCCCTAATCAATTTATTGGTGTTATATTTTCCAACGCAAATTCCTACACATTGTGAGTAAAAAGTTGAGAAGGAAGCGATAATTACTTGTAGCTCGTACTGATCTGCAGCGTAGTGCTCAGGATAGGACTAATCCAGAGCACTAGAAGTCGAATTCCTGAGACATATCTTCCAATCCAATTTCATATTCAAGAAAAAAAACCTAAACAACTAAAATTTGTATACTTCACGTCTTGGTAAGTATGCGAAGAATCCAAAAATCAAATGAAATAATCTGTTAGTTCGGTAGGATCTAGAATCTAGATCCTTGTCTACTTTGTAAGATAAACAGGATTAGAACTATTTAGAGAGGCACTGCAGGGATATCGAAAACCGTTAGAAATACAGGTGGCTTAAATTACAAAAAAGTTGCGATATTTAGGGATGAGTGTGTTGGTGTAAACAGATCCGAAATATCTTCAACTGTTCCCGAGATGTCTCGAAAAAACTTAAAATCGAGATTTTCTTCTTTTCTTTATAACTCATTTGTTTCTGGAGATAACTTTACGAAATTCGGTTTGTAGACCTAATCAAATATAGAGATTCTAATAGTGTCGTCAGTGTTTTTCTGTTTACCATTATTTCAGGGAGTGCCCCCTCTAAATAATTCTAACCCTGTATAATATTTGCACTATTTTCTGGATTTTATACTAGGTATACATACCATAAATACCAGGCAAGATTCAGAGGAATATTTGCGAAATATCTATAAGATGTTAAGAATGTTACAATACGAACAAAAATTAGATCGAAATCAATTATATGATAAATCGTTAAGTTATTTATTGATAAATTATACACACCCGATAATTAATCAATCCCGATTTCAACATAACTCATGGTAAGATAAATATGTATGTATATGGAATCTGCATTTCATAAATTTGTAGTTCACACTCATCAGGGGGCTGGGGTTCAAACTGATTTATTTATGATAATAGCACGAGACTCTTTCTTGACCCCTTCTTTCAAAGGATCAACACTGTTTCAAGTGAAAACAGCTGTCACCATTAAATCCCTTATTTATTATCCACTAACTTTATTTATGGTCTAGTAATTGTTTGTTTCACCGCTTTTGTTTAATAAACCAGTAATTTTATTGTGTTCTCAGGTGGCAGTGAATTCCATGTTTATTTTTATTTCATTCTGATTTCACGTGAAGAAGAACAAGAGGATCATAACAATTATTCTCGAATTTTATATCTTGTAAGGATGTTGAAACGACCATTTTAGTAGCTATTAATGTACTTTTGTATTTTATAATGAGTTTTTAGTTGGTAGTTCGTTTCTGATTATATCACTTATGTTTTTGGTATATCGGGTAGTTACCTATTTATCTGTATATGGTAATTCGGTAGATCCTTATTATAATAAATGACAAATGTAAGTATGTGCACAGTTTATATTTTTATAAAACTCTACAGTATTATAGAGTTTATTGAATGTATTTTCATGAATAAACTCTCTTATTATTATGATTATGTATATTTATTTAGCATTTCGAATAAATATTTTGTCAACAATGTGAGGGGCATTAATAAGTCAGGTCAAGATTGTCATGCTATTATCATCAGCAAGAGATTAGTTGCTTTGAAGTTTTTGCCATGAACTTTTGTTAAGAAATTGAAAGAGGAATATACAGGGTGATTCACCGCGATGGCCTATTAGGAATTTATAAAAAAATGATCACAATTTTGTGCTGAAAATTGGCATGTTGGGGATTGAGACAATGATCTTTCTTCTTAAAATATTTTCAGATCTATACAACTTCCGGTTATAGCACCGGAAATATACTACTACTTCCTCATTTCAAATCGAGCACCCAGTATATTATTGCACCATAAGATAGCTTTTTTTATGACAATTCCAGCTATATGCCGTACCTTGGGTAAAAACTCAACAGTTCAAGAGTTAATGGGATTCTTATGAAAAAAATTTTGGCGACGGGGACTCACATTTTTTTAAATACTTCTGCAGCAGTGGCGACGCTAGCAGGGGGGGCCCGCCCCCTTCCCCAAATTTGACACACTAAGGCTAAAAGGTTAGCAGAACTATAATTTCGCTTTATTTTGCCCCCCCCAAAAAAAATCCGGCCACCTCTTGGCCACCCCTGTTTTCGAAAGCTGGCGTCGCCACTGTTCTGCAGAGAAAGATTTTTTGGAAAAACCTTTTTCAATTTCAATTCCGGAAATACGTAGTATTATGAGATTATTTTCAGTTTGGATTTACAGAGTGTTTATAAGATGATCATGAACTTGGACAACTCAAATTCATCAAAGCTCAAGATTTTCAAATTCGACCTATATTTTTTATTATTTCGGTCGATTCTACGAATAAAAATAGTGGGGGTTACTTAAGCAAACCCTATACTTAAAATGAATACCTCAAGAGTTATCATCGAAGACCTTTAAATGAGGAAAAACCGAAATTCCTAACTGTGTGGAGTAGTGTGTGACTTCCGGAAAACACAGAAAGAAACTAAAATTCGATGTTTCAATAAATGAATTTTACATTATTGAATATGCAAATTTAAATATTTGGAATCCCATAATCTTCCTAATCATCGGATTAATAATAAACAGAATATTTATTCTTTTCTGTATCTACCTGCCGAAATATTACATTATTAAATATGCAAATTTAAATATTTGGAAACCGATATCCTTCCTAATTATCGGATTTATAATAAGCAGAATATTTATTATTTTCTGTATCTACCTGCCGAAATCCAAGTTTTGGCAACTTTTGCTCTCCTAGTCATCGGTTGTTTCACGTCGTTTGGCGCACTTGAAGTTTGTTTTCTGAATTTCGGATATATTTAGGTATTTATTTCAATATATTTTGGGTTAATATGAAACTTTGATTCATTATGGGACATAAGAAGTGCGTTCTTTGTGGAGAACCTCGCGAATTGAGTGAAATATCGTATCACTGACATGTTTTCATTTCCGCGCGCTTCATGTCAAATTTGATAGTTCATGTTGGGGACAAAATTTACTTACTGAAAATGACATATGCTCCCTCTTTCTATGTTTATCACTCTGAGCTTATACCATAAAATAATGCAGACTTGTTTCCTTTTACTAGGAGGCACCTCATTTTTCTATATGCAAATTCATAATAAGATTCACCCTTGACAACATCGAAATTGAAAATTTCCCTCCTGAATGTTCTTTCTATTCAATCTTATAACACTTCATCTGTGTCGTATTTGAAGAGGGTTGCTCTTCCACGTGAATCCAACTAAACTGCAATCACTTTGATATATGTTATGTTAAGCTTGCAAGGATAACTTCAACTATTTATAAACCTTATGACATCCCAAGAATGTTGTTCAATCCCTTTCTTGGGCATTAATCTTAGCTTACAGAGGAGGCGGCGTACAGTTCGCACGTGACTCTGAATGCACACTGCATACTTTTGTTTTCGTCTGAGAGGAGAAGATGTGTGAGGTCCCGATTAATTTAGAAAAGTGGAGGTTTTAGGTTTTAGCAGCAACCACAATGTTTGTCGATGGAATTGCGATATTGGCCGGTAACTGATCCGATGCCGTCGTTGCTTGTAAAAAACTATTAGCCAAGTGCAAGTCGAGCTCGCGCGGCAGGGGTTCCGTCCCCTACAGATTGGGAAATAAGGCAGTTTGCTCTTTCAAATTGTACACCAAAGATGTTCAATTTACCTACGCTGCACGATACCAAAGATTTTACTACTTTCATTTTCTGACGTATCCTAATATATAGGGTGTTTACAAATTGATACGAACGATTTTCAAAGAACATTGAGGGGGGTCTTTCATATAATTTTGTTGTTCTATTCCAATTACCCTTACCAGGTACAGCGGTACAGGCTGTTGAAGTTGGTGAAAAATTTGAACAATGATTATTGCTTTCATTCAAGAGAAATTCAATAATAATAAGTTTAAAATAAAAATTATACGAGCCCTTTCATTTTTGATGAATAACTTTGTTCAAAATTTTTGCATCTGTAGAACACTTCAAGAGGAATCTTAAGTTAATAACATTATTTTCATACACTATCCTACTCAATTTAGATGGGGACTCTCATATACACTTGGCTGTATTTAGGTAGACTGAATATTGCATATTATTTTCTATTTTCTTCGACCATGATATAGGTATAGTATATCCAAAGTCACTTGAACTAGTCCATAAAAACGCTTGGCCAGATGTTCCTTTGAAATGAATACCGCGATCCGCTAAATAGGTACCGGGTTTTTTTAAACTATTGTTAGGCAATAATTCAATGGTCCCAAAGGAATTTTTGGAAAACCCTTGTATAATTTAAATATTCTGGCTTCCTCCAAGTGACTTTGGGTATACACTATACCTACGCTAACTTTAGTGCTTGTTATTGAGTTAGTAGTTATTGATGTTTATAAAAAGATACTTGTCAACAAGTTTGTCGATATTTAAGTTTACACGTGAAATATAATATGAAAATTTGATGCTGGTATTTCAAAAATAATATCAGCATCGATTTTGAAGTACCCCATTAATATAGGGAGCTTCAAAAATTTTCTAGTTAGTTAAGAAATTTCCAGATCCGAACCTTTCTAAAATAAATCGAGGGACTAGGTTTTCTGGTTTGAGAGTTATCATGTTTATGGAGCCGGACGGATGATGATACTTGAATTTAACCTCGAATTTGTCACCAGTGGGGTGAATCTAATGATCATTCCTGCAGAAAATTCGAAAATAATAACAGTCGAAATTATAGAGCGATATATTCAGGGAAGGTACGCTCAAAAAATAACGCAAACTTGATGACTTACAACCATACCTATCTATAAACATTATTAAATAATATCGAATATGAAATAAGTATCATTAATTACAATCATATGAAAAATGAAGTGGAAAAAAACATTACTCAACTGTACATTTGGTATTACGCCATTTTTTCCATTATTTCGGGAAGATCTTAATAATTAGGTAATATTATTATTGATTTATTACGATTGCACTCATTTTCTTTGTGTAAATAGGTGGATATTTGATTACATGACTCATATAATATACAGGGTGTTTCGCAGGGCAATGACCCCGCAAGGGTCATCAACGCCCGCGTGCCGAACATATTTTGGCGCCCCTTAAAGGGGGAGGTGGAGAAAAGCGCTGCTGGGTAATCGGCAAATTTTTTTTAAGGTTTTGTTGAAAATTTAGTGTAGAATGGTTAAAAATCTATCAGCAACTGTCATTGCCTTAAGAACCTTATGCTGTCAGTTTGTACATAATACATTTTTTAAATTTTTCATTATTTCATTTTAGCATTCGACTAAAAGCGCATTATGTTTTAATTTTGTTATGAAACTATAGATGTTTCAAAACTTAAGATTTATTCTTCTATAAATTATTCATAAAGGCATAAACATTGCTCTTTCTCACGAGCCGCCACTAGTTTTCCAGCTTCAGCAAGTTTTCCTCGAAAACATTATCATGTCTATAATTTTTGAAATTATCAACTTCTTCAAATAGTTTTGGCACACTTTAATGTCAATTGCTACACTTTGCATCATTTTGCTTGAAATATTAATCTGGAATGAAGCATCATACCAAATAATTATACTACAAATAAATTTAAAAGATTGAATATCAAATCAATTCAAAAGATTGAATATTTAATAAAAGAGAACTTGTCTAGTTTCTATGTTGAAAGGATCATTTTCTGCTATTTCTGAAAGGATATCACATATTTGAATAAAATGAAACTTTAACATCAATTCTACTTGACCATTTAGTATCACTTAGGGGTTTTAGATGTTTTTGAGGATCATGCTTTTTTAAAACATTCCAATCTTTTTGTGGATGAAGAGAAAAATATATAAAGTTCTTGTACAATATCAAAAAAGTCCAATGTTTCATTTGAAACCTTAGCAGCATCATTTTCAGTTAAATTTAAGCTGTGTGCAGCACATGGCACAAAAAATGCCCTAGGATTAGCATCGAGAATGCGTTTTTGTAAACCAATATGTTTGTTTTATTATTATTATTATATATTCGCGCATATTTGCCCCATTATCAGACTCTTGACTTCTCATGATTTTAATATCTAAATTTTATTTCTTTTTGTATCTGGTAGCCTAAATAATGGGTCATTCTTAAAGAATTTGTTTGTGAGTTTTGCACTCGACTAATGTGCTCTCTCATCACAGGATCAAAAGACGAAATCATCTCAGACAGTTTTGAGAAAGTTCCCATTATCATATTCAAAAAGTATTTTAGAAAAATCTTGGAAAGGTAATTACCATTTCATAAAATTTAATTCGATCACAACAAAAAACGGTTAAACAAAACACAATTATACACAAAATAAAAATTTTTTCAATTTTTAATTAGGTATTAGTATTTAAATTCTGGCGAAATAAAATATCTATTATTTGGATTACGCCGCCTCTCGCTGTTATAGCGCAGCAAGCAGATTTTGGTAGTTTCAGAAATTCTCCGTAAATTGTAGTATTTTTCCTACAGATGGTGTCGAAAGTTAATTTCAGTAATTCCTCTAGCTAAAGGATATTTCATACCGATTGCGACGTTCGGAAACTTGCATAAATTGCAGGAAAGAAGTTGGAAGAAAAATTGTTTGAAAAATTTGAAAGAATCTTTTTCAAAAACCTTAGTTCTTTCGGTTCTTCATTCGATCTATAAGTGGTTTTGGCGCCCCTTTAGAGTGGCGCCCGCGTGCGGTGCACGTGTTGCACGCGCGGTTGCGGGGGCCCTGGTGTTTCGAAATTCAGTAGATATCAAGATTTCAGGGGCGTATTTTTCAGGTTAAAATAAAACTTATTTTTTCATAAACATGTGCTCGCAAACGCTTCGTTATTGAACTACAGAGCGTTAAAGTTTCAAGATTCTTTTTAATTTTTCTCTCCAGATCTCTTTCAGTTTTTGAAATATTTAATATTATAATTCAATATTTCAAAAACTGAAAGAGATCTGGAGAGAAAAAACTAAAAAAAATCGCTTTGAATTGATTGTAGATCATTGGCATATTTCACGTATAACGTTCACGTTATAACGTTAGAAATCGAATATCTATTATTATCAAACATAATATTGCCTGAAATGAATTTTGCGAATTTTTTGAACACATCTGTCTACATTTCAATTGTGATAATGATTCACATACAAATACATATATGTATCTATCTATTCCTACTCATCTAAACTAAAAATCTACAAGGCATGATTCATCAACATCCGTCAGAAATCTTATTCATTTAAGGCGATCATACAACATTCAAATTCTCAAAACTATCAAGACATTTCATTATGACGCAAACCTCAATTTCCTAATTAATCAATATAATTTTATGATTTTAGTCGCGACGCAATGAACTCTGAAAATACTGTTTTGTGCACAGAGATGGATTTAGGAATTAGCCCAAACTTAAGAGTGAATGATATCTACACATAATTTTATTACATCAAAAAATATGAAATAATTTGAATATTTGATTCAGAATTTTGAGATAAAATTATGTTCTAAATAAAGTGTGTTTAGATAAACTAGAAGATTATTAGCGTATCGGCCTGACATGGCTCCTTTGAATGTTTTCTCTCCGAAACTTAAATGATCACTTTAACGCAAATCTTTGAATTTGATTGACGTACGACGAGTATTCAAAAAGGATTTGCCGACTGGAAAAATATAATCATCAAAACGTCAATGAGTAACGTTGACAAAAGAGTGAATTATTTCAGAAAGGTGACACAAAAAGACTGAATGAAAAATCCGATATTCTGCCCTTTGTCGTCTAGAGCTTCGATCGGAATGAAATAATGTATTAAGATGTGAACTAAGAATTCGAAGCTTCATGCAAAATTTCATCTTGGTTGTTGAGCATAGAAGATTGAAGAATAATATCGAAAAAAATTCTCTATATTTTAGTGATCACAATAGCAACGAAAATTTTGAGTAACAATTTCAATCATAGTGCAAAATTTCCAGAATAACATACTTATTCGAAACGATAGAAAATTCAAGAAGAATATTGGATAATAAATATCCAATATTTCCGTGACAATTTTGCGAATACGCGAAGTCCCGAACCTGGCACACAGATTGCAACGCCAGTGCCATACTACATTTTTTTTTTTAGTACCAAGCTTAAAACGATGCCTAACAAAGTTTCAGAACATAACGTTTAGTTTGGATCGAGATATTTAAGGTTGAGTAACGATTCTTTTGTTGTTGTTTGAGTAAGTAAAGAAATGCTTTGATTAGTGTTATTCAGACTCTGCTCCATAGACTGAATATGGTTGAAGAACCACCGACCATGCTGAAGGTTCTGGTCGCCTGAATTCAGCATTTGTTTCAGTAAACAAAAAGCGCACGAAATGGTTGATCGTAAATTGAAATCATGTGAGATAGCGGTGGAGTTGAAGATATCAGAAAGCAGTTTATTCACTATTTTGCGCGAACATTTATTCATGAGAAAGCTCTGCTCGAAATGGCTCACTGCTGAACAAAAGCAACAAAACATCGTCGATTCCGAACGCTGTTTGGAGCTGTTTAAGCAGAATAAATAGAATTTTTTTGGGTGAATCTTTGACAGTAGATGAAACATGATACACTCATGACTCAAAAAGATTTTCAACTGACTGGAAAGCAGTCGAAAACGACTATAATCGTAAACATCATATGGTCAGGTTATGGCATCCTTATTTAGAAAGTGCATTTTATATTGTTCATTGACTATCTTGAAGAGGTAAAAATCATCAACAGTTAATATTACATATCGTTATTGGATCGATTGAGTGCAAAAATGAAGGAGAATCGTCCTTAAATGCAAAAGGAGAAATTTCTCTTTCAACAAGGCATTGCCCCTTGTCACAAACCTACGAAAACTTTGTTCAAATTGAACGAATAGCTCATTCTCCAGATCTGAACCCCAGTGATAACTAGCTTCTTGCAGACCTCAAAAGAATGTTCCAGGAAAAGAAATTTCGCTATAATGAAGAAGTGAAAGGTTGAAGTCTATTGCGAAAGCAAAGACGAATCTTTTTACAAAAAAGGTATTGAAAAGTAAGAGGAGTGTTGGAGTACAGTGTGGCCCAACCTCGAAGATTCACTGAAATCATCTCGAGAACTCAGAAGGCTCTTTTTTCGGAATGATAAGATATCAGAAAGCAAGTCATAGATATTTTGATTCGTTTTCGAATTATAGGGAGTTTCTGAAAAATGACTGTTTCAAATATTTTGGTACATGTATATTTTTTCTGTTCGAGATATTCAAAAAGTTCTAAAATGTTATTTTCAGTCATTTTTATGGTTTATATGATACTCATAACAGAGATATAGCGAAATATATAGTATATAAGTCTTATTGTTCTTGAGATGGCTTTCAGTGATCATCAAATTTGGGACACCCTGTACATGTGACTATTTCGACGAACAAAGTCGAATTTTTAACAAATGTGTTTTTACTGTTTGGGTCCAAGATTAATTGAGTGAAGTATTATAATAGCAATTTCAAGACCGACGCAAAATTTCGGGCCATCAAAACCATAGAAAATTTAATCAGCATATAAACAAAAAATGGGGAAATGACGTGCTAAAAACTTCTGGTCAGTGCTTTCCTCGTTTGTTTATAACAGTTGAAATATTCTGCTGTGCCTTAGGAGAAAATAATGTACAAAAATTTCAGTGTTCTTTTAGCTTCTTTCATGAGCCATGAAGCCACCGCTACTGTTACGCGATTCTAAGAAGATAAAATAATGTAAAGTTCAAAGATTTTGCTTGATTGATATCCTTCTGTACTTGGCAAAACCACTTATTCAAATTGATCCCCCAGTATTAATTTTGTCCTATCTCTCTTGAAGGTGAATATTTTGACGAATAAAGTAAAATTTTTAAGAAAAAATGTGTTTTTACGGCGAGATTCAGGACTAATTCAGTGAAGTGTTATAAAAGTAATTTAAAAATCGACGCAAAATTTTGAGTCATCAAAACCATAGAAAATTCGAACTGAATAACGAAAAAAAAATGAGGAAATGAAGTGCTCTAAACTTCTGACAACCTGTCAGTGTTTTCCTCATTTGTTTATAACAGTTGAAATACTCTGCTGTGCCTTAGGATAAATAAAGAACTAAAATTGCTTAATTTTTGAGCGTTTTTCATATATGGATTATGAAGCCACCGCTGCTGCTACGCGATTCTAAGACGAAAGAACGTAAATTTCAAAGATTTTGCATTAATATTCATCTGTACTTGGCAAAACCAATTATTTAAATTAATCCCCTAGTATTAATTTCATCGTATCTCTCTTGAAGGTGAATATTTTGACGAATAAAGTCAAATTTTTAAGAAAAAAATGGTAAGGTTCAGGACTAATTGAGTAAATTGGTATAATAGCAATTTCAAAATTGATGCAAAATTTCGGGTTATCAAAACCATAGGAAATTCGAAATGAATATGGAAAAAAATTAGGAAAAGACGTGCTCTAAACTTCTGATATCACGTCCTATATGTTTATAGCAGTTGGAATAATCTGCTGTGCTTTAGGACGAATAATGGACAAAAATTGCAGTGTTTTTCGAGCTTCTTTCTTATATGGCTTATGCAGCACCGCTGCTGCCACTCAATTTTAAGAAGACGAAAGAATGTAAAGTTCAAAGATTTTGCTTGATTAATAGCCATCTGTACTTGGCAAAACCAATTATTTAAATTAATCCCCCAGTATTAATTTCATCTTCACTCCACGTCGTAAAATTGCTTCGGCCTAAATATATCGGAATCCACAGACTAATTAAGGTCCAGTAATTTCAATCGAGAATTCCCTATTCCAAACAGACAGAACCGAATTCCTAAATAACTCACCATTCTCGTAGTGGAACGTGTAAGCAATGCTTTGCCGTTTTTCATCAGTTAATACCGTATGGTTTATTGAAAACTAATATATTAAGGGATAACTGATGACCAACAGCGAAAGATATATGGGATCGGAATCAATTCGCTTTGTTCTGTTTATCCCCATTTAATATGTTCCAGCAGGAGTGCTCCAACAATACCATATGCGGCTGGGATTTAAATCCAAGTTGGATTAAACACACACCTGCTTAGGGGGGTCAGATGAGTAGGGTCTTTTTATTGCTAGATTCGCCATAAACAATGAATACTGGTAATCTCGAATTGCAAATGCTGAAGAGGGTTCAGCGTCCCAACAAAGGCTCTCCCACTGAATTAAAAAGTTACACATGAGAGCGATGTTTTTCTCTATGGATCCTTTCTCTCGTTCCCTCTGGCAAATTGATTTGTCTGAACCACCCCGATAAGCTTGAACAGTTATTGTACTAATATTTATTGATTTCCACACAGTTCTACTGAAATTAATAGTTGGAACGAGCGTTTCGTAGTATCCGATTTGTCGTGGAAACATACAGGGTGATTCACTGCGATGGCCTATTAGACGTGTATCGAAAACTAATCCTGATTTTGTACTGAAAATTTTCATGTTGGGGTTCGAGATAATGATCTTTCTCCCTGAAATATTTTCAGATCTCAACAACTACGATTATACCGGAAACAGACTATTTCAAATGGCACACCCAGTATATTAATGCATCATTTGATAGTTCATTATGACAATTTCAATAATATGTCGTACCTTGGATGAAATCGCAACGGTTCATAAGTTAATGGGATTCTTATGAAAAAAATGGTGGCGACAGAAATCACATTTTTTTTAATACTGCAGAAAAAGATTTTTTTTCAAAAAAAAGTGTTTCCTTTTTGGATTCTGCAAAAACGTAGTATTATAAGACTGTTTGCGGTTTGAACCAAAAATGAACAGGGTGTTCATCAAAAGATCATGAACTTATTCAACTCATTAACTCGTGAACCGTCAAGTTTTTGGCCAAGGTATGACATATTGTTGAAATTGATGAAGAAGTCCATCAAACTTCAGACTTCAAATATTATCGCTTTTGGAGCCCTCGTTTCCTGAACTCTATACTCTACTATTTCGTCACGGATTTAGTCTTAGATGATAAGGTTCGACACATTGTTGTCAAAACCGTGGTCAAATTTTCAAGAGTATACTGTCGAAGGCCTCGGTTACGTTCTTTGATGGGCAAAATCCGTCTAGGGGTTCCGTAAATAGGTATGCACGTTCCCAATTTCTGATAATTCAAGAACTGTCTATACGATCGCCAACAGTATAAAAGAATCTTATAGGCAAAGTCCGTTTGCAGGCATTTCTAGGTTTGTCTTGAAAAGTCTGAAATATAGGGTGAAAGACAAATCCAGAAACTGATACACGTAATAGCATGATGATAAATCCAAACTAGCAAGATATTATTCTGCAATGGAATTCAAAATGAAAATTTCAAACGTTATGCAAAATTTCATGTTGATCTTATCACTAGAATCATAGAAATTCAAGAAGAATATTGAAAAGAAAATACCCAATATGAATGAACATTGAACAAGCACACAACAGCTCCTGACTTCACGTGCTTTCCTCATTTTTTCATTTTGTGTAAGAAATGGAACAAAAAAAGGATTAACAAACTTTTTATTTTGGTTGCTGTGGTTCATTGAAAAAATGTTTTCGAAAAACACATCCATCAATTCTTTTGAGTGAAAGTTAAAAATCGAATGAAAAAACTTTCATTACATTGAAATATGTAATTTTAAAATGCATTCGTAAGATGCCTCTATAAATTTATCACCGAAAACTTCCTGATTGATTTTGAGTTATAAATATTTGAAAAGATGAATTCAAATCTTTTGTGAATGAATTTTATAGTGATACATTTTCTGTGATTACATACCTCGAGTTCGACCAAAAAAATTGAAAATTAGCTTTTTCAAAAAATAATAATACTGGTTCTCAACCTTTCAGTAGAATTGAAAACAACTAATCTATTCAAATATAATACCTGTGTCACAATATCAAATTGAGATTTATCCAAAACTTTTTCATTAATATCTACAGTTTATGTGGTGTTGAAGATGAACTTTACAAATTGAAAATTTGATCGAGGGTTGACACATTCGTATGACACAAAGAGATTAACCTTTAACCCTATACCTACCTTTAAAGGATTCCCTTCATAATCCTGAATAGGGATCAACGTTGCAGTGACATATCATTATTAAGTTATTCCATCCCGTATTTAGATCGTACAGTCAACCTTTTCAATTATGAAATTCATTTCACGAGAATAATAATAGGTTACTTCTATGGGGGAGAATAAAGAAACGCTGCAAATTTGATGCGAGAGTTCATTCTCACATCACTTAGATTTGTATTGAGTATTATTTTTTGCGTGCACTAAAACTCTATTGAAAATACGAACACGATTTAGTCAATTACGTTCTATAATTTCATATAGTTAGAGAATACAATACAACAATACGATTAATGAAATAACGAAATTAATAACATGTGAGAACACAAATACAAAAATAATAATACAAATTTGCTTTTGAACTTTTTCGGCAATCAAGTAATAAAAATTATCATTATCAAATCAAAAGCTTGAAGTGAAATAATGTAATTTTTCTTTGCGCTTATCAAAATCAACAAACCGAGTGTATATATTTATCTTTCTATGAAGGAAGAATAATATTTATATAAAGAGGCATTTTCACGCTTTTACGACTTTAAAATAGACAAGAATACAGAAATTGTTTGGAACTGACGCCAAATTATCACTACATTTCAGTTTCTAGTCAAATATAATCCTTAGATCCGAAAGCACCTCCTAATCGCCTTAGTCTCAGATTATCTTTTTAGTTGATTCTTGTATGAAAACGATTCAATGATGAAAGAGATCTTTGAATGTGACAGGAAACGGCTGCAATCTTCAAAAACCCTACATTTTTCCTAGGATTCAACTGATTGAAGGGTATTCAATACCTGAGTTGTTATTCTCTATAAGGAATAGGTGAGTTTTTTATTTTTATTGAACAGAATGGCTCTGATGTTGCTCGTTTCACTATTTTACAACTGATTTTTATATTAAGGTTCGATCGAATGGGCATTCGAGAAAAAAATGATTTCATATTTGTATAGCTCCATAACATTCTTAACATTCTCTGTTTGCTGTTCAGATTTTTCATTTTTACGGCCGATGGCTGGATGAAATTTCGAGAATAATATTGGCTCGTTATTTCACTGACACAAGGTTGCAAAAACTTGCTTAGGACTCAACCATATCATCACAACATTAAAAACAACCGTATCCTCGATTTTGAGTGATTCCATAAAAAAAAAATTATTTTGGAAAGAAAATTTTTCTCTGTACCGTGTTCTCTTCATATATTCTGCATTCAGATGCAAATATTAATGAACTTTCACAACAAATTTTAACCTAAAAAAATGAGGAAACAGTGAAATGTATTAAGAAGTTTTTAATCGCTCGTTCGTTCATGCGTCAATTGCTTCATTGAAGACCACATAACTGTATTTATATGGGGTGCAATTGACTCATGAATGGTTCTGCTGACACGATCATGTGAAATTTTGCATCGAGCTTGAAATTGAAATTCTATTCGCAAAATTTCCACTCAGTCGGATCTGTTGTCACTGAATTATTTATTTTTCTTTTCAATATTCTGTTTCAATTTACTCAAGTGGACATTTTGCTTGTAGTTATTTATATACTAGTAATTTTAAACTCAATGCAAAATTTCATATTGATCGCAGCACCAGAAGAATAAAAAATTAATCAAAATCTCAACATCCGAATATGTTGAAATTTAGTTTGTATTAATATTCATAACGAGGTCTCTTTTAAATGACAATAACAACAATGACTTATTTTATATTTGGTGAAAACCTCAATACTCTGAAGAACATCTAGAGCATTCAATTATTAAAAAAAATATCTACATTACCCTAAATGATGGAAGGAAAATTTCATAGAAATTCGTAAGGCATAATAAATCTCTTTGTCCTTTGGTCTCCAACAGGGCACGAATGAACGAGCGCTTCAAAGCTCCTGCTTGGTGCTTTTCTCGAATTTTATTTGTATCTACGAAATATTGTGATATCGAGAGAGAAATCAAAACCATTTTGTGGAATATATAGTACCTATATAGGCAAGTGCTTCCGAGGTTACCTAAACTAGTAAAAGCTTTGTGATAGCACTATCGGGACGAAATGTTTGGTCTCGGATCTAAAATTTCCGCCTGGTAGTTCAAACCATTCCACTTTTGATTTCGTGTCTGTCTGTGTATCCCCACATCCTTGTAATTGTAAAAACCTTAAGTAACAGCATATACGATTTTCATTCTTTATGTTGATGACAGCATGATGACAGCAACCCCTAAAATCTTAAATTCTCTATTTTCAAATTCGTTAAATACGTTTGGAAAAATTTCAACTTGAATTTCTCGGCATGCTGTGCTTACTTCCAATTGTTCCACACATCGGGGCTATTTTTCATACACAACCGACTTGAAAGTCACCAGAGGAAAAAATCTGAAGGTGTTAAGTCTGGGAGCCTAGTGGTCATTCAATCAGCCCTCTTCTACCTATCCATTTCTCTTGAAAAGATTCAAAATGATATTTCCATATGTATCGAGTTGATTTTCTGGAACAAGGAGTCATTGAACCCCCTTCTCTTTTAACATTTTAGACTTTGATGTCATCCCGCTCATAGGGATGGATACAAATTGATTGGTATCAACTGTATAATATGTCCCGCTACGAACCAAACTTGACTCTATTTGCATTTTTTCTAATTTCACATGGGGGACGAGATATTAAAGGTTGTACTCTTTCAAATTGACCCACTGTATAGTTTTTCCTGATATACGTTACGAGTTGAGCACATTATTATATTATTATTATTGAACATAGGCATGCGTAGCAATCTCCGTATCTCGTGTTTCATACTCTTTCAATTTGTTATAAAATATATGTAAATGGTTACATAGAAATTTCTGTTCTTTCGAATATACTGTGACTTCTGGGTATGTGCAAATTAAATCCTCTCTGGATATTCAGTGTTAAAGAGCGAAAATAACTTACTGTGTCATGTGACCTAGTGCCTCCGTCATTGTAAGAATTATTTTTTTTCTTTCAATAAAACACTGATGAAAAGCTACTTATTTTGCCATTTTTTGTCATCTGCTTCAAGTCTGAATTCGAATGAAATGAAATTACTTATCCTGTTTGGCACTTCGTGAAGAAAATCTCTTCTGGAAATCCGCGAAAATTGAATTAGGTGTTCAATATGGTCAATTCAGGGGCCTTCTTGTCACCCACTTAAAATGAAACCTTTGATCCAACCACCCTCTCGTAGATAATGCAGCAGACCATGTCCTGTCCGAAATCCAATTTTGTGGTTCTGTTGAGGGATAACGAAATTTTCATCGTAGAAAACACGAGCGGAGTTCGTGATGACATTCCGATTCACTCTTCTTTCTAATGGAAAGAGCCGCCCTACAACGTCTATAAGGTATATTACTACGTCAAAAAAGAAATGGGAGTTCGAGATTCACTGTATCGTCCCTTTTTGAAATAATACACTCATACATACATTTGGTGGGGTGGTACTTACCAAAACCATATTAGATCATTGGAGGTTGTCCAAAAGTGGGTCCTGAAACTGATTCACAGAAAACCACGTACCTTCCCGAGCCGTGAATTATTTGAGCTAGCTGAAGTTCATGATGTAAGGCAATTATACGCTTTTATCCTGTCCCATAAGATAATACTGAACCCCCTGCAACATGATTACACAACCAGGAACAGAGATCATAATTACCAAACACTTAGATGTATGAAGACAATTCCAGTGATGCTACAACTATCTTGCACCCAAAATTTACAATCTTATTCCAGAAAACTTAAAAAAATTAGCTTGGATGAGTATTAACACAAGCCCTAAAATAAAAAAATTAAAAGATAATAACTAATAGGAAACATACAGACAGTTCGAATGGTCTGTTGTGAATGCCAATTTATTAAATTTATTAAATAGTAATTCAATTCCTAGATGGACCTGGTGATATCTAATACCCAGAATCTATTCACCTGATTGTACATTTTTTCACCGGTTTTGAGAAACTGGCGTAGAAAATATTGATACCTGATTGGGCATATTTCCGCTCATAATTTTCTTTGTTTATTTTCATTTTCTTCTCCTGAATTATTTAATGTATCTCTCATAGATCAATTTTTAGAATTATTATTGATTTAATATCGCGCTCTGGTTATAATGTATTATATACCTCAGCGATGTAATTAGTTTATTTGTTTATACATACATACATACAATTTTTTTGTCTGTAATCGTTCAAGAATGCCTACACTTTCTCAAAGCAAATTCAGACCACAAAATACGCTTATCCAGTATTCTGGTCCGTCGCTATGCAACGAACGCCCCAGAATTTTTCGACCTGGAAAAGTTAATTTTCCGGACTAGGCCGTCAAAAAAAATCCCTTCTGGTTTTTTATAGAGGTATCTTTTGGGTAGTAGGTAATTTCATGCATTACACATAGGTTGAACTCTACCCGAAACATCATTATCTTTCTCGCTAGTCACTCTAAATTTATCCATTAATTACCTGTCTAGTCAACAACATTGCTGTTTTTTTCTGCAGTTATAATAGTGTTTACTAACAGATTTCTCGTCGACACTTCCTCTTCCAAATATTTGATCTGATGCTACCTATGTCCACTTCATTTCTGAAAGATTACTCATTATATCATTCGGCCAACGTTGAGGATTTCTATCATCCCCTCTTTGAAGCAATTCAATCAGCCCCAGCATTGACCAGAATTGTTGTAGATAATCGACGGGAACAAAGTCCTTTGTATTCATATGTATAAAGCAAATGTAAAAAAAATTGTAACAATTTGGGCAATTTTGCGAGCATTTTCAAAAGTTTTCCCGACGGGATGAAACAAATGAACTGAAACTCTTTTTACTTTTCTTCAAAATATAAAAAAAATAGTAATCTTTTACGGTTTATAAGATTATTATCGCTTTCAAGATGTTTACTTTTATTGCACTACGAGCATTTATATGTCCGAGGTTTATTATTTTTCTTCATCTACCCGTTTTGTCGGCATCCCCCTTGTTTTGCTATCTGTTATTTTTGCATTCGTCATCGGTATATAGTTACCCGTTGTTTTCGGTTTTTTGCATAATTTTCCTGACAAAATTTCAATACTGCAGTTATAAAGAAACAGATTCGCATCGAAAAATTGTCTGTGCTGCGTTTTACAATTTAACTTGTTTTATTAAAATCGCAATTTATTTGTAAATACATCAGTTTTGAATTGAATATACAGGGTGTTCCTAAATTGGAGGTACAAACGGAAATGACAGATTCCTCGGATCATTTTGAGAAATAGAGTCCTATAACATATGGGTCCGGAAACGATTTGTTTTCGGGATACAAATGTTAAAGTTCAAGTTTTTTTCTCATACCATCTTCCCTTCACAAGATATTCAACTCAAAATTGGCATAGATATTTCAATATAAAGTTTGCATCATATGATATCTATGTGATATTTTTTCTGGAAGAGTGCCCGCTTCTTTCCACTAGAACTTTTTTTGGTAAACCACTGTAAAATTTTTTTTTCGATTACAAAACCTCTCAGTACATAGAAAAAAATGTATATTTTTATAATAGTTCGTTATATTTTCCTTATAGCCCCAAGAATGCAGTTTTAGTATCAGGCTTGGAATGATTACAATAATTATATTGTTGAATTGTTTTATCGCCTTTACACCCTTAAAATTAGTAACCACCGTAAAGTAGTTTGAATTTTTTTCTAAATATATCAGTTACGTTTCAAAATCAGTTTTAGAAAGAAGAAAAGGTTGGCCGAATCCATATCAGGAAAATATAGTGGTTATTTGATTAGCTTGTTGAATTTTTGGCCAGAAACTCCTTAACCTGGTACAAAATCTATTTCTATCCACAAATATATTTTTTCTTTTTTTTCAGTGTTTTGTCACTCCAAATTGCATTTGTATTGCAAAGTCTGAAATAAATTATTTGTTTGATATAACAATCTATTGTGAAATCGGAAAACATTCTTATATGGCCTGACGAATTTTTCAAATTGAACTAACTAAATTACAAGAAACATAGAAATTTTGCGAGAGAACAGATAACAGTTGCGTCTGCTGCGATAAAAATAATTTTGACATTAACTTTAAGCGGGATTTTTAAATCCATGATCGATTCCCGGCAAGCCACTTGTATTTAAGTGTCTTGTTTTTTCTCGATTGCTGTAGTTTAGGAGATACAGGATGTTATTATTGAAAAAACTCTTTTTCAATGTAAAAATCGGTTATATTTAGATTCTAGATAGTTATATATAGATGTTCCATACTGATTTTTTTTTTAATTTTATGAAATTAAATATCAATCTTCTGAATTTTTATACACTGGGAAGGGACTATTTATATGAGCCACCCTATATATTTTGTTGAATATGACTGATCGATCATCTTTGAAACGTATTTCCTGTTTCCTGGTTGGAATCTAAGCCGATATAAGGTTTTATAAAAACTCAGCAAAGGAAATCCACGAGGAGATATAATCATAAAATGTCAGTCGGACATTCTACAGCAAATCAATTCTCTAATCAATGTTATCAAAAGGGACGACAAATTTTGAAATATGATAAAACAATACAATACCCTAAGGAAATGAATGGTGCAATGATATAAGATAAAAGGATAGAATGCTGATTAGTGTGATATTCAGGTAGAAAATGATATTCTCCCCCATGGGTTCAGAAGTTTCAGTTTTCTGTGCCATATGAAACTTATAAATTTATCTGTAAGTAACTAATGATCATGAATTATGGTCGCTCTGAGTATAGCCATAATGTTATATACAAAAGGGGGATATATTCCTATAGTTTGAATTCATAGTAGGTTCTATTTACTTTATGTGGGTGGACAATGAAGTTTAAGAGTACTTTATATTATTAATTAGCAATCTGTAAATGAGTTGCAAAATATCAACGTCGATGAAACTTTCAGTAAATTGTACGAGTGAAGAGATAGGTTTATTAATGAGACAAAAGAAACCAAAAGGAATATCAAATTCCAAACAAAAGATTACAATTCACGCAACCCTTACAAATATCTAGAAATATTCAGAAACATATTCTAATTCTGGTTCTATTCTTCCTCCTCATTTTAAGATTTATGTTTTTTTGTTTTCTGTTGATCCAGCATCCAGCCCCTTGAGATATAGATGTCCAACTCTCGTACCATATTTTTGGTGGATATAAAAAGCCAAAACTCTCGAATTATTCCTTGAATAATTTCAAACATTGACAATGGGGAACAATAAACCAAAACGATTTGAAATTCAAGAAAACGCTCATTATTTTCACTTTACGTCGCGTTTTGTCTAGATATCTCATGAAATATCTCTGCCCATAAAAAATTACTACCACTACCGAGCAAGCTGGTCAGCTCAATAAAGCAGGTAATTTGGAAACCATTTATGTTTGTTATTATTTTGGAAACCAATTCACAAAACGAAGTATTAACGAATCGATATGGTCTGAAAGTGGGTCATAAAAACCTTCAACCAAAATTATGTTGTCTTGAAGTTCTCCCATTTCCAGTTTTCCGATGAAATTTCTATGGAAGTTTTCGTTATGAGTATATGGCTCTCAATTCATTCAGTAATTTTTGTACCAACTTTTATTTTGCAAATCTTCATACTTCCAATATCACGGCTTCAAAATAAAAATTACTTGTATTAGATTTTAATTTATTGCTTTTTTTAACCGGAAAGTGCATATGCTAACGAAAATATCAAAATAAAAAAATAAATTATCCCGGAATCATAAATCAACTACTAAATACTGAACGAATTGTTATTTTTGATTCATTGTGGAAAAAAATGAATTCTAAATGGGAAATTGATAAATAAGTTGCACAAGAAAAATCATCAATTTTAATTTCTGAATAATAATTATATTTCATTAATACAAACAAAAACTTCAGAAATATATTGTAGGGTGATGAATATTCCAATAGGATTTTCACAGGAGTTTGGCAATCTTTCATCAAGTAGGCCAATCTTCGGTTATCTGTGTACTTTCGTTCAAGTTGAAAGTTGGACAGCTTATATTTGTTATTTATTAATTGATTTGGTTGCATGAAAATTTGTATTGCAATATACGTCATTTCACTTATATTTGATAATTATTACGTGATATGAAGACAGAGACCCCTAACCAACCCTTGAAAATTTCAAGGCAAATTTTTCAACTTTGAGTCTCACATGACCCATTCGAAAATACACTAGTGGAATAAATTAAAGGATCAAAATAAAATTCGAAATTTTTAGCGGTTTTTCAAATGGCTGTATTTTCGATAACAATGACCGTATCTCAATTTAAAAAAATTGAAGCTTGAAGTTTATAGTTTGATTATCCAAAAAGCTTCCAAAAAACTTTTCAAATTAATGTAGAGAACGAAAAGAAATTTTTTCCGTAAATCCAATAGCTACTTCTTTTAGAGAAGACATTCAAGATTCGAAAACACCCCTTGAATTTTCTGTGCAATCAATGATTGGTGAGATATGGATGGTTGAAGACAAAAAGGTCCTTTTCAATTCAAAGTTCGATATTTCAGCGAGAAGTGCTCGCATCGAAATTTTGAAAAAAGGATAATGAAGCTAAATGAACAATTTATCTTATCCATGTAGTATAGTGGTTAAGTTGGAAAAAAATTTACAAGTCTGTATTCCAAAAATGAAAACTGAAAAAATTTCTCAGAATTTTAGATACTGTATATTCATTAAGATTGAGCGGTAACGTTGCTTGAACAATTTTTTCATCATGAATTCTCTAAACTATGCTCTAAACAAGCTTCAAAAAGTTTTTTTTCAAATCGAGATACGACCATTGTTATCATAAATACAGCCATTTAAAAAAACGCTAAAAATTACGAATTTTATTTTGATCCTTCAATTTATTCCACTAGTATATTAATAATTCTCAAATTATAGGTATTTTTCAAACTGAAATTTTTTTCAGACCAAGTGCAAAAAACTTACAAAATCAAAGTCAATTAAATTGACGGCAACGCTAGAGTTCAATGGATTACAGTCCAAATAATGTCTGTACTAGAAAATCAGTTCTTTAAATGGAGTATCTGTTCATTCAACTCATTAGCTGCTGTCGGGAAGCCCTGAAACCACCGTCGAAGAGTAATAAATTGATTCATTAGCTCAGGCTAAGGAGATCAGGGAGTAAATGACAATGAATGGAGTGACAAACAAGACCACACGCTGCTGGACTATAGAAGTGACCATAAAAAAATAAAAGAGTACAAATTTTACACCAGGGCTATCAATATCATTTCCTTCGGTCCTTTGAACAACAAATTATTTCAACTCTTATAAAGGAATGTTAAACGGGAAAATTTTCAAGAAATTATAATTAATATCTATTTAGGTTAAAGTTCTCGATGAAGAATGTTGTATTGAGAATCATCCAAGAAATATCTTTCGTATTTTAATGATGTAAGGTATGTCAAGTTTCATTGATGAATAAAAACAACTTATTTTCACTAATAGTTGAAATTTCTTTGTTTATTTTATCTATATCTGATGAATGTCCATGAAGTATAAGGACCGAAACCACATAATATCATGTTTTTTTTATAATTAAAATTTAGGTATGAAAAAATTATAAAATTTAAAGTAGATATCTCTTTTGGTATACGGCATATATACTGGACTACGCAATGCACTTTTTTCTATTCAATATTTGGATTCTACGAATTAAGGATTGTGAAGATTGATTATTTATCCTGCGCGCTTTTAAGGAATTTTCCTTCCTTTTCTGTTGAAAATACGACAATCTTCAGGTATTATTCGTCGCCATATTCACTAAATACTAAATGGATATTCGATGTTGAAATAAGCGATTTGAACTGTGCTTTACAGGTTGTTACCGAAAGTGCGAAAGTTTTTTGGGTAGTTAATCCTTGTCTAAAATTAAAGTGGATTTTTATGTAACCATATGCTCTTATGCTTTTTTGGAAAAAGAAAATTACCTATTCTACTTCTTAGAAGGGTAAAAATTTTATTGCAATTTTTGTTGTTGAAAATCAGTGACGGCTCGTGCCCTCGAGATGTGGGTCGGCCACACATTTGAATAAACATAGAGAAAACTTCTCATGAATACATATAAATAAATGTATAAAATATAAAAAAATCTTATAAAGACCACAAAAAATATTGTGGAAATGACCGCATGTATTCTGGTCAAAAATGTATGAGCTTGCGTACCCTTTATTCATTTTTATAGATCAAATCAATTCGACGATCTTTCTTTGTCGCGAAGTCATCAATTATTTTCTCGAAAAAAATGTTTCCTCTGGCTAGTTCTTTAACTAAACCTCTTTCCATTGATATCAGTGCCAGGTTATTTAAACGGTCTTGAGACATCGTGTTCCTACTGAAAGATTTTATTCTTTTGAGCGCTGAAAAACTTCTTTCTACTGACGCGGATGTTGGTGGCAGGGACAAAATCATACAAAATAACTTATATAATTCAGGAACATCGGACACAATATTATTTGAGAAAATGAATTCCGTAATACCATTCAGCGTATTTGAATTGCCGAAGATAGCATTGTCCGAGTACAAAATTTGTAATTCACGTTTGAGTTCATCCTTATCGAAAAAGTTTTTGTAATTATCGATCAAAGATTTGAAAGGTATTTCCGGAAAATTACGAACGTATATATCAAATTTATTAAAATTCACTAGTTCCAAAAAATGAAGTGATGAAATGTCTTTAAACCTTATTTCAATTTAAGTTATAATTACATCCAGAATTTCACAAAAAAGCCGTTTCATTGAGGAAATATCCGTGAGCTGAATTTCGGAATCTATTTTACGTTTTCGACGTCTAGTACTCGGTGGCATTACTTCTGGGAGTTTTCTACTTCTGAATATAAGCGAATGAAATACTCATCTTCTGTGCGAAATTTTTTCAGAGTCGATAATAAAGAAGTGATTCTGGCGTTGCAATAAGTTATATCTGATAACTTATGCTGGATTATAAAAAAAAACGGGATCAATGTATATAAAAATCAAATTAAAAGAGTGGAGAATGAATAAAAATTCGAAATCATTCAACATTTTCTTCAGACCGGAAGCTTCACGTATTGTAATATCATCCCATTCATCCAAATTGTCGCTGATATGATCAAAAACTTCAAATAATTCTTCGCTCTTATCGAATATTGTTTTTACAGCGCGAGATTTGAAACTCCAACGAGTTTCCGAGCTAGAGGGTAATCTTTTTTTGCAAATTTCGTCTAGAATATTAGTGCGTTTACTTGATTTAGTGAAAAACGACGAAAATCCTAAAAGAGTCGAAAAAAAACACGCGACACTCATTGATTTTCTTGGTCGAATCTTGTAACACTAAATTCAATTTATGTGCATAACAGTGCGTGAATAGTGCTTGAGGAGCAATTGTTTTTATTCGCGCTTGTAACCCATTGATTTCCCCCGCCATCACAGCTGCCCCGTCTTATGTTTGACCTACTAATTTAGTCGCTAAATTGAAATCTTTAAAATTATCCAACAAGGTATTGAAAATATCATTCGCGGTTCGGCCTTCACTAACATCGAAAAAACCCCAAAATCGTTCGGATATTTTACCGTCTCGAACGAAGCGGAAAATTACTGACATCTGACAAAAACATTTAACATCCGTCTAATAATGTAATAATAATAATGTCTCATAATTAACCATTCATTTAATTATCAAATATTTGAAATAAACTGTGAAAAGTTGCTGCTTGACGCTCTGCAATAGGATAACCGGCCGGCCGACCCTGTGTATTGGGAAGCGACCTAACATCGAGTTGTTGTGCCGTTCTACTGAGTGGTCGTATTCTGGGCGTATGTCGTAGTATCTTTTCCTTTACGTAGCGCTCTCGGTAGCGCTGGTTCCGCCATCGGCTCTCGGCCGACCTAACGTGATGAGATGCTTTCAGTGACATTCCAGGAGTTGCAATTGTATAATTGTAACATTTGTGTTACATTTCAGACCTAATGTTACGGTGTTACGTACAATTCTGGAATAACCTGTTTGGGGTGATTTTACGAAAAGTAACCATTTACGATTGTGGTTTGTTACAATTTATGAAAGGGAATAACAACGCTGGATGCTTTGGAAATCGAATATTAGGTGGGTCCGAAAGAAAATATTGGCCGGTATAAGTTATATTTTCCTGTTCTGAGTGGAAATATTCATTACCGAGGGAATTTGGATATCGAAATCGATAACTCCGATTGAGTTTGAATGAATTGAATATCTAGAATTATTTTCTATTTCCCGATAATTTTTGGGTCGGCCCGGCCGACCCTGCCGACCCTGACGAGCCGTCCCTGTTGAAAATGTAGAAGACTTGACGGAATGCCATTTTGTGATAATGTTTTACCGATGAAAAAAATGCCTTGAATATGTTATAAATTTTGTTGTGGTCTTCTAGAGGGCTAAAACATGCAACAACCGCTATTACATTTTTCATCGAAAAACTTTAACGAAACAAAATTTCTTAATTCAAAAATATTTGTTGAATATAACGTTTCATTACAAACATTTTTCAACTCATGTGTTGTTCAGTTAATGAAATCAAAAAAAATTTGTTGGTGACAGACACGTTTTTTTTAATGGCAGAACATTATCATAGAATGTCATTTCTCCAATTTTAAACCAATTTCCAGAAAAATAATGATCTTATTTTCGAAGGTGTGTAGCTTTTCAAGAAAAGGTCTAAAATTTTTTGTTTACATTGAAGGACCTCCGACAACTTATACTCATTTGGTTACACTCTGTATAATAATTTCGTGGACAACTAATAATTTCTTCGATTATGGTAATTCTTGTAATACATAAAATACGAAAATGTTTGAAAGTTAATCGTCGTTTCATTACTAGGTAGATCAACTTTTTTTTCTAAGATATTGTTGAATAAAAACAATATTGTAAAAATTCCTGGAACCCTATATGGCTTACGTCGTTTATCGTAAGATTTTAAGCATTTCAGTTAGATTTTGAGTTCGAATTATATTTTTGTTTATTTATTTTATTAACCTAAGGTGTAACGTATAGGAATCTCAATCGAAGGTTAGTTATTGGCTTTATATACCTTTGCATTCGCGATGGGATTTATATTACATACTGTATTTATTGCAGAAGAGTATGGCTTTTGCTGATGGACATATCAGTAGTTCCAATACGAAACTTTTTCAAGGGCGTTTAACTAATATCTAGACATTATAATTACTAAAAGAGTTCGTGGAACTACAGATTCATATTCACTAGGCAAGATCTAGAAATGACTCGACTTCTTTATCCTCATTGCCGGAGAGGGTAGTATTGCTTGGGGGTAAAGACTTACAAGTGAAGGCTTTAAACTGTATTATAGACTTCAACTCAAAAGCAATTCAGAAATTGTAATAGTAACCACACTCTAATCCCCATAATCTTCACAAGCGGTTGTTACAACTTGAATAGAGTGCTATGTCCACTGTGAACTTCATATTCAAAAGCAATACATACGTAACAGGCCAATTGAAAAGTCCCTTGAAAAGAACTTGTGCCAAAAAATGTGTTTTACTATGTAGTAAAACACATTTTTTGGCACAATTCGATTTTATTATTCAACATATTTGCTTTCGAGGGCAATAAAGCGATTATAGCGATCTTACAACTTTTCGATGCCATTTTTGTAGTACGATTTGTTTATCGCTTCAAAATAGGCCTCGGTGGATGCAGAAGCAATTCGAAGCCCAATTCATGCAATTTTGTCATTGTTTCCATTGATTTGTAATACGACGTCTTGATGAAACAGCACTTTTTTACTTCAAATGAGGTCGTTTTTTAACGATTTCATGCTTTAAACGGTCCAATAACGCTATATAATAATCACTGTTGACGGTTCGGCCCTTTTGGAGGCAATCAATGAATATTATACCTTGCGCATCCCAGAATACTCATGCCATAACCTTGCCAGCTGACTGTTGTGTTTGTCCTCGATTTTGGTTCGCTTCATCGTGTGCAATCCATTCAGCTGACTGTCGATTGGACTCCGGAGTGAAATATGATGGAGCCATGTTCCATCCATTGTCACAGATCGACGCAAAAATTCAGGTTTATTGCACTTAAACAGCTTCAAACACTGATCATAATAATTAACATATTGTTGCTTTTGATCGATAGTGAGCTCACGCGGCTCCCATTTTGCACACAGCTTTCTCATGTACAAATATTCGTGAATGATGTTATTATATATATTATATTATTATAATATATATATTATATTATAGATTATATCTGAACGATGGACTCGTTCAGATGACATCTTCACCATAACTGCTATCTCGATCAACTTCACTTTACGGTCATTCAAAATTATTATGTGAACTTTTTTGATTTTTTCGTCGTTGACAGCCTCTTTTGGGTGTCCACTGCATTCGCCGTCTTTGGTGCTCATTTAACCACGTTTAAACTTAGCATACCAATCAATGATGTTTGATTTTCCTGGTGCAGACCCCGTAAACTCTTCATCAAGCCAAAATTTTGCTTCATCTGTTTTTTTTCCTTCAAAAAGCAATATTTTATCAGCACACGAAATTCTTTTTTTTTCATATTTCTTTAAATAACAAAAGTAGCTACACTCACAATAGCAATATCTCACAAACTAATGGTCGGACTGCTGTCAAATTTTGACACGTATTGTTTGAAGATTTGTACTAACTGAAAATCATATGAATTTAATACTAGTACTTCCATCTGTGCATCAGACCGGGGATTTTTCAATTGGCCTAATATATCGAATAATTTGCAAAAGTTAGTGTCTTGAAAGGACGATGAAGTATGTTTGAATGGGCCTTCTTCTCGTGTGGGTATCACAAAGAATTCAAATATTTCAAATTGAGTGCATCAAAATTCAAAATAGGAGATTGTAAAAGAAGGAATTAAAAATATGTATTGTGACTAAGTTTAGCATAAACAAGGTCCTGGCACCCTCTCATACTTCCTCAGGAAGTTCTAAAAACACGCAGCCGTTTGATCCGGTCCTGGTACGAAGGTGTTCGATCTTGCACATCAGGAATGATGCTCACTTGAGTTAGCCATCAATCTGCAATATTAAACATCGGACGGTATTCCAAGAATCCAATCTCATATTGTATCTGCAGTTCTTTTATTTTAACGAACCGACAACCGTCCAATACACGACGCATACTAATTGGCGTCGGCAAAAAAACCAATTCCGCTGCCGAGAAATATCCAATGTCATATTTATATTTTCATTCACGTTGATCCCAGTAGCTTTGAAAGCGCCAGGCAAAAACGCACCCGCACCAGCGCCGGATACCAGCGGCGCGAGTAGCGAGTCCTGGCCCCGGCACAGCCATTAAATGTTTAGACGTGAAGAGGCCGGTGGTGGGGGAACGGTGTGCTAGTAGAAGGGGAGATAACTTTCCTCCACTGAATGATCGATCGAAGATCCGCCAGTGGCACTGGCAGAGTAGCTTTGTTGCTCTTTCTCTTTGTTTGATTTTGTTTCGGTATACGACAATAACACTAGTAGAATGTTGTTGATAAATGCAATACTCGAGTGCTGGCCAATTTTGATGCATTTATGCGATTCATTCACGTACGAAATGAGCTTTTGAACGAAGTAAATGTAGGCAGTTCAAGAGGATATGTGCGAAATCGATTTTGTTATGTATTTAGTGATTTAAGTGACCGTGCTTTAATTTATGCTGTCTGGACGATGGACATGGTTAGTAATTGTTTTTTTGAATGTTTCTTCAGGGGCAGCTTATACGATACACAAGGCTTCATTCGATAATCGAACAACCTAACCCCTTATCTTGAATCTAAGTTCTATCTATGGTTCTCCTGTAGGTGTCAAAAAATTGATAAACTTGCATGCTGATTCTCTTTTACCCCCATAATTTATTAGATAGAGATTAATCATTTATCGAATAGGCATAGATCCAATTGTTGCACATACACAGTCTGCTGTCAGTTATGAAAACAAATCAATGATATAAAGCTCCCTGCTATGGTTGCAAATTAGTTTTGTTTAATGTGCAGATATTACATATATTGAAGCTGGGAGCTTTCCACCTAAAGCTTTCATTGAAATGAAATAGGTACACCCTTCACCAACCTTTCAATATTTTGTATGATTAAATAAATTTCACATGCAATTATGCACGATGAAATTTGCAATTACCTATATGGTTACTGCAAATATTTTTCCCTATTCATTCGCGTGTTTGACATCAGCTTATGTAGGTATACCTATATGTATAAGTTCGAGATAAGCAATGCATTTGTATTGTAAATCTTTCTTTGATCCATTTCTGAACACCAATTTCTGCCACCTATCATTATTTTCCTCTGAAATAGCATTAACTTCTCATATTTACTATTTGTGATATCAAGATCCCGAATTTATCGCTATTATGCTTTATCCACATATATGTGATTGTAATAGAATTGCCATTTCACTAAGTTATAACACAATAAATTATACAAATTGCAAATTTTTTTTTTGCCGATCGTTAGGTTTGCTTGTACCAGAATTGTTAATGAGGTGCCTTGATGAATTAAAACAAAAATCAAGTTCTTCAGATGGAATATTTCAACTCAATGTATTTTGTGTATCTATGTATGAATTTTAATCATAACTTATTCAATATTTGATTTCGACTCATGAACTTATGTTGATACAACTAAAAAATACAAGAAAAAAAACAAACTGAACAAAAAAGTACTTGCATAAATTGTTTCTGAAAAAAAAGATTTTATTCACATAATTAACTGCAGATCAATAAGTACCTAGTATGTATGGATATGATTTAGAATGTGTTCCTTTCTCAATCGAAGAAGAAAAGGTATTGAGGAGTTTTTGAAAACGATACTTTCATGTTACTTTTGAAATAAACCATCGAAATATTCAATTTACTCATTCAAAGTTGATGAGTTTCAATTCCTTCACTAATACGAATCTTCTTGATATTTGATAAGCAAGGAGGCAAACCTTTATCTTGATTTTTTGTATGGAAGAATGTCCTCATATTGATTTTATGATTATGGTTCTTTACTGAATAGAACATGAATAAATGAAACCTTTCATACCTACATCAGCAAAGGTCGACGGTCTGTGAATTCAGGGTATAGTCGTCAACGATTTTCTGTTACGTACGTGTAAACCTCAGTATGAAAAATGAATATACTGGGAATTAGAGCTAGACCAGAAGTAATGTCTTTCATATTAATATGTCATTAGTAGGAATAGATACAGGTATTTTACATATTGTATGGATTATAGAACTCCATTTCTGTAATTTCAATATTATTTGTAAATTGATCCAATTTTGATAGAGTACTTACCCACCCGTACGTTATATTATTGTTTCACTCAAATTCTAGTTTTATTTTTAACTTCCATTGAATATAGGTATTAAGTACGAAAATCAAATTTTATTTTTAATGAATGTATGCTTCATTCAAATTTTATACGGCCATCAAGTTGATATAGGTAACTTTGAATTTCACTTCATTTCAAAATATTCACATCTTCAATTTTTGAAATGACATTGTGCCGAAAAGTATGAATTGATCATTCGAACATACTTCTTGAAGGAATGGTCGAAATTATTCTCGTCTCTGAATTGTCACAACTGTCATCCTCGCTGTCAGCTATACTGACGATGAATTTGAACGTTATTCTCGAACCTCGATGTTATCTTTCATGTTGTTTGTTTATACTGCTTCGTTTTGTCAGATCGTCTCGAGTGATGTGTTCTTGATTATAAAAATGGATAGAAATATCTAACTCTGAATCCGTATCGAACTAGGATTTTCAAATGGAATTTCGCAAGTCCAAGATCTAAAAATCTTACATTTTTCGAGAGGAGGAATATTCATAACCTTCGCATCACGATAATGTAGGATATCTAATAATTAATTTTTGTTCAGAAAATTGGTAAATCTCACTGAAGAGCCACTGTAATCCACAGATATGGTTCTACCGGTAATTTTTCTCTTTCCAAGTGGATGGAATCGTAAACAGACGAGAATGTTTACAAACACTTAGATGTTGCCTCATCTTTTATGGAGATGTCTTCTTTTCAATAATTGCGATATCTCCATTTTGAGAGATATTACTTTGAATGATTTCAGTACACGGAACAAAAATTTGTTCATTATATTAAAGAATGGCAATAAACTTGAATTCATTGATACCATGAACATTTTCATCAATAAAATGAAATTTCATTCCTTCATGGATATTGATATCATAAATCTCTGTTCATCGATATCACGATTCTGAAATTGAGGTTGAGTTTTCGTTGTTTCGATGAAATATTCATTGGACAGAAGAACTATACCTTAATTGGATGTTTAAAGTCGTACATTACATACTTTGGACAATTTCAATGAACAGTCGTACATTACCTACTTAGGACAATTTCAATGAACAGTAATACATTATTGATACAAAGTATAACTGATCGAATAATTGGTTTAATGAAAATAATTCATCAATATGATGAAGGACTTTTACATTGTTTTAATGTTTCTGGTCATCAGTAGATGATTAAAAACTGAATTAATCAATACAATTACCTTTTCAACACTTTTCGTTGAGTATGAACTGAAATTGACTTCACCCCTGTATATAACAAAAAAGCTCGCAAAAAAGTGAATGAGAATGGCATCTGAACTACATTCCTGAGGAATCAGACTACAATTCAAAAAAATATTTGCTAAAATCGGCGATAGGGTTCAAAAGAAAATCAACTACAAACTTTGTTGAGATTTGCATTCACCAATTTGGGCGCTAATACAATTATGATGTTGAAAATTGGTGGATCTTATCGAACAGCTACCGTAATCCACAAATGGTTCCTATACCAGAATTTTTCTCCTTCCAAAATTCTAATTACCAAAGGTACCATTTTTCAGTTGATAAGTACTCATATTATTTTCCGGTACTTTTTTGACACCGTAGAACAATCATGAAAATGAAAACATGTATTGATATGATGGATATGAATGCAATATTTGCAGAACTTAAGTTACCACAATCTCAACTATCATTCGACGAATGTTTTAACAACAAAAATGTCAGCATCAGAAACTACATTCCATAACGTGTAGTTTTTGATGATAACAACTTTGTTGTCGAAACGAACGTCAAACAAAAATTAAAACATCACGTGGAAAAGTGTGTGTGGTTCCACAGAGAACTCGAATTATTTCACATAAATACAATATTTCATATAGCATGGTCCTATCCTCCTAATTTAGAAATAAAACGAGTTTTTGAAAATTTAATTCGGATTATGGGACCAATAAGTCCAGGTTCAAACCTCGCAGACCGATATTCATCATGAGATTTTGTCATACGTGACATTTCTGAGCTATAATTTTCGAGGAAAGCTGTACACGACAGACATACGGTTTTTTTTTCTCTCTTAGCTATGCAAAGCTATAAAGCCCAAGAATTCTAATCAATGCTGAATCATTATGCCGGAAACATGGTAATAAGTAAGAATAAGTAGTAACAGGTGGAAATATGTGTGTAGAGCTTAGTTCGGAAATAAACTTAACCATGTTTCGCATCCAGAATGGATTGGAATGGAAATAAGAGAATTCTGACGAGAATTAATTCAGAAATTTCCGACGAAAATACTTCTTCAAAAGTGAATTGCGTTCAGTAATCTATTCTGGAGAACAGAACCCTGGTTATAAGTATTTCAATGGTTATATTTCATGCTTGTGAAGGAGCTGGTTGAACATCCATTAGTATATTTTAAGTTTGGTATGTTACGTATTAGATAAGGCGAAGCAGTTTTCTTTCGGAGAAACATGTTATTATCTGGGTACATATTGATTTTATATCCAACCGAATTTGACGCCTATAATTGTTTACTCTCAATAATATTTGATGACCGGGTTTTCGTGGCGTCTACAAAGTTTACCCAATGTCGAAAAAATTGGTTGGATACATACAAAGAATTTGTTCAGTTTTTGGTTATTATATTCATTTGTAGTTATTGCTGGGGGTTCATGGCTTTTTTTCATCGGGGATGTATCTAGTCTTTAATTTTGAAGTTCAAATTTCTTAGTTTCAGGTACAATGTTATTACAAAAACTAAAATTTGGTATAGACACCTTTGCTCTATCGAATCAGACAATTGAGAACTAAAAACGAAGAGTTGAAATAAAAAAATGACTCGTTCTATTTTACATATAAGATGTTATTATTCAAACTTTGTATTTGTATAATGATATGTACTGAGATCAATATTTGATACCGTACAAAGATTTACTCTTAATTTTTTTTTATATAATTCTCATTATCTGATTAAGCATCTATCTCCATATTTTTTGATGCTTGATTCTTTTTGATCAAGGTATTCTCCATTTGCGCGCCTCATAAGCAATTTATTATAATATTATAACTTATATTATAATATTGAAAATTCATATTCCTCATCAGTTGAAGGTGGTAATGAGCTTTTTGAAAATTTTGAAATTCTATCACACGTCAAAAAAGTTTATTCTTTCAATCCCATTCATTTCCTATCTGAATTATATTGCCATAAATATCTTGATTTTAGATCCTATTTTTTTTTACATTTTCGATTACTGAGCTCTTTGTTCCGAAGTTGATTGATCTTTTAATTTTTCATTTTGACATATCTCTATGTAGGTAGAGATAAATTGATTTTCCCACTGAATTTCTTCTAATAAACCATTACATTCAACCAAAAAATTTTTTTTTCAGATATTGTAAATTCTTGAATCGAAACGGAATCCTTCAAAAGTTTCCAAAATTTCTAATTTTTTTTTCATTCAACTCTAATTATATGAAATGAAAGATTTTCTCTTCGATGTATCTAAGTGCTCTACCTTTGTAGCCTAAATATTAAAGTTTTGTTTTCCAAAAATATATTTGATATAATTAAAACTGGATTCTGGGGAGTTTCATCAAAGGAAATATTTGAGTTTTGATCGATGAAGTTTCTATCAATCGAAAAAAATCCATGTGGTATTCTGATTTTTTTGTCCAAAATTCTAAAACCAAGATGTTTGTAATTGGCACCACAAAATTTCAAAATTCAAAATTATGATAATCAGTTTCATCTGAAATTATGGGTTCTTGGAATAAAAAATAATTATTTCATTAATTGATGTTGAAATAAAAAAAACTCGAAAAAAAATCAGCATTTCCAATATTGATAAAAGAAATCTTAAATCTTCTTGGATATTCAAAAAATAGTTTCTAAATAAACTACTTGGTTTTCGGATCGAACAGCACAAAAGCATATTTGAAGTGAATATAAAGCATTTAAAAGGAATTCTAGCTATTTCAAGCTCTCGGAATGTTGTCGAGACAATGGTTGAATTCCAGATTCCAGAACAATTTTAATTATTGTAAGATTCCCTTTGTGATTCGAGAATAGCCTTCACAAAGTGGACACTGAAGTAGGAGCTATCGAATTTTCGAATCAGAAGTAGTTTCAAGATATCTACGGTTACAGATTGAAAAATGGTCATCCGAAAGAGTAATGCGATGTGTAGGATCTTATCTTGTAGTAGTAGTTGTTTAGAAGTGAGGTATCGAATGGCGTTTTACTCGAAAGAATGATCGGACACTTTGGATTTTTTGATAAAGTGGAGGAGATAACATTGAAAAGAATACTTTGTAATCATAAATAATTGGGAATCCTCACGGAATCATTAATTTAGAGATGTGAGAGGAGTGAATCGATTGATTGTTCAACACAAATCTCTTCTTCACGAATCATAAAATATTTGGGATATATCGCAAATATTTACAATTTCTGTTATGAATTGATATCGTTCGAAATAAATGGCTCACTAATGAAACAGTGTAGGTTCTGCTTTGGGAAGAATTTGAAATCTGCAATTTCTAGAGTAAGGATTATTTTGTTCTATCCAACGACCTAATATTCAGCATATTTTTCCTCATAATACAATCAACTATGACTTAGCGCCTAAAATATTTTCTCATTATAATAATCATTATGGTTTTGTTGAATGTAGAGTTCCCAAATTTTCCAATGAACAAAGTTTTGTACTTCTTAAGAAAGTGCTAGCATCAACAATTTTTTCACACAGTAACATTTCTAGAAGTATTTCTTCTCTTCTTTGGGTTCTTGAATATCCCATCAAAAATCTTTCACAATTCATAAAAATATTTCCTTCCGTTTTCAAATTCGTCGGTACCGGCAAAATCTCAATTAGGACCGATCTGTTTTAATGGAATTATTAGTTAATTTTTTTAATATTCTGCTCAATTTTCTATGGTTCTGATAAAGTTATCAACAAGAAATTTTGAATGGAGCTGAAATGATTATTCTGTATACACGCAAAAAATCAACCCGATATCATCAGTAATCATGAAAATATCAGGTATTTCTTCTCCCAATATTCTTTCTGAATATTCTATGGTTCTGATGTATTGATCCGCTTGCGATTGGTTTTGCTCGAGGTTTTCCTCATAAACACGCAAAATTTCGATCGGATCTGTTGACCCTGAAATATTGGTTTTTTGTTTTTTGATATTCTTCTTGAATTTTCTATGGTACTGGTTTTGCTATCCGCACGAAGCTAATCGTGTAGTTATAGTAATTCTTTGTGTAGAAGCAAAATATCAACACACTCGGATCTGTACTCACAGATGTATTGTTGAAATTTTATTATTCTTGAATTTTCTATGATCCATTTTCTATAGTTCTGATGATGTACGAAGCTTGAAAATAATATCTCATATCGTGCGTTCATTTGAATACGTGGTGAAGAGTGCTGTGGCGAAATTACAGTTGATCATCTGTGATTACAAGTAGCGCTTAGCTTGTATCATATAGTTTCCAAATTCGAAGTATATAAACAAATGTTAGTAATTTGGTAAAAGCTGAGCGCTACTTGTAATCACAGAAAATCCACTCTCTGCTACAAATTCAAATGAATGCTCGTTATTAACACTCGAAATTTCAACTCTGTCAGTTTTGTGGTCACAGAAATTTTCGGTAATTTTTTCGATACTCTCCTTGAATTTTCTATGGTTCTGGTTAGGCTGTCTACATAAAATTCTGCACGAAGCTTAATATTTAATATTTTGTATACAGGCAAAATATTCTTTCCAATATACTTCTATATTTTCTATGGTTTCATGATGTAATCATGCTGAAATTTGACACAAAGCTTGGAATAGATATTTCATCTTAACACATAAAATATCAACTCTGTCGATTTTGTGGTCACGAAAATATTGGGTAATATGCTTCCGACGTTCTCTTAAATTTACTTTGGTACTGGTTATGACGGCTTGAGGTGTGTTGATAGCAACTCAAAATATTGCACGTTTGAAATAATTATTCTATTTACACGGGAACATTGCAATCTGAATCTGTATTGAAATAAGTGTTTTTTGTCCAAAAATTTTGGTCCTTCGAGCCGGATCCAAAATGTTTGAGCGAAAAACACTCATTTCAATTATTATCTCTAAAAATCTGACTTGACCTTACAATCATTACACCTTGATCAAAATCATGAAGAAAAAAACAACCATTCAAACAAAAAATGTGACAAAAACTAGTACAAAAGTGTGGACAAAAAGTCCACAACAGGTTTATTTTTGAAAAAGAGGTTTGACACAACTTTACGAAATTTAATTCAACATGACAAAATCGTTGTCGAAACAATTCTTTAAATGATTATAATGTTATAATAAAGATTCTGTGGATTATAGTGTGGGTACTGGTTACTACTGCTTTCAGGTTCAGACAGGTTATGAACGTTTAACATAATATCTGACTCTTGAATTCTCTTCGTCGTTACGTGAACTGTGAAATTTCAAGAGGGCTGTATATTTCCGAACTCGATATCGAATATCCCTAGAAAGCAATAAGAAAAACGTAACTTCATGGAACCATAGTGCATCTATATATCTAATACATCGCACAAATATCCTCGTATTTTAAAGCAACTACAGGAATACCACAAATTCGTTTCTCTCTCTCCTCATTCGAGGTATTGATGGAAGACGGAGTGGAGGAGGCTCAGGAATGAAAAACACAGCCCCAGGCTCCATTAGACCCCCCTTCACGTTTCCGAGTGTGTATCCTCCCAAGGGTCCTTCAGACGACACACGGCAGTTTCCAGTCTGATCTAGTAGATAAATTGATGGTATTTTTCAGTGGAAACACAACCGATATGGTTTTGCCGATTGGCGTAGGAACAAGGACCTCCAAGAAGGATATCCAGCTTCCTCGGCTACCTGTTGGCCCCTTCTGCCGAAGGGAAGCTTTCACAGCTGACAATCTACGCGAGGATTACCCCGCCCTATGTGTAAGGATTGGGGCTTCTGGACATAAATGTATTTCGCTGTGAGATTACTTCTTGACAGGATGCTTAGGAAAGGATGGTTATAGACAGGTCCGTTGATATCAACGACATGGGATTATGGAATATTTTATTGCATGTTGGAACATTTCGGAATCTATGGTATTAACTACAGTTGAATTGGGGAGAATTCGGTGGATATTTTTGAAGGGACATCGGCAGATGTCGCACTGGAACAGTATTTACTTTTGAAATTGAAGCTCAAATCAACAATACATTTCTGTTATACAATTGAATGAAAAATATCTTGGATGACTATACTAATCCTTATCGACTCTTCACAATCTTATTTTTTCACGAAAACTATTGTTTTCAAAATTAATGAAATAACCAAACCGAATTTTTCAAGTTGATGATTTTCAATGATTAACTGTCGAAATCCCATTTAATTCAAATTTTGTTTAAAAAATCTATCCATTTTTGTTTCAAAAACTTTTCATCGTACTATACATATCAAGATGAGATAGATTGGTAAAAAAATGATTGTTTTACTATAATGATCCTTTGGCCCACGAGAATGATAGAATGATCCGAATTGGGGGATGGAAATTAACAAAACTGGTTTTAACTTTTTCTCGAGTCTGGCTTCCGCTTATTATTTCCACAAATATCTTTTGAAAATTTTACCTTTAATTTCATCACTTACTAAAACAACTTTTTCTTCGATATGAGTATCAACTTCAAGGTCCTTACCCCAATAACTATTCTTTAGATTTCGCTCAAATTTTCTTTATTCATATGAGGCTTACATCAGGAGGAGCCCCGAAATTATGGCGCCAAATTGAAACGGAAAATTCGTTTTGAGAAATGAATAAGACTTTCCTAATATTCCTTTTCTCGAATATCGTTCGTTGCAGAGCTGCAGGGTGTTGAATATGAAAAATTAAAAGTAATTTTATTTATAACTTCGACAGTTTCCAAATTTTTCAATTACATTTGAAAACATGTTCGTGTTCAACATTCCTCAAAAAAAAATCACATTTTCAATTGCCACCAGTACAGTACAAGAAGGATGTCGTGGTCTCTTTTCTCCACTATTATGCCTTTTTCGCAGTAATTGATATTGAAAAATTAATTTCTGCCGAACGAATTTCTCATTACTAGTATGTTTTTATAAAAGCGCAATTATCTTGAAAACAGTTAGTTTTTCCGGATTCAAACAGGTATACATTTTTTACTCGAAATTGGATGGGGAATGCAAAAAGTGCATAATTTTTCTGAATTTACCAGTGTCGTAAAAAATGGAAGAAAAGTGACCATGACACCCATCTTGTATGCCACTGGTGCCAACTGAAGATGTTCTTTTTTCGAAATAAAGAACCTAATGGACACAAACATTCTTTCAAATCCAATTGAAAATTTTTTGAAACTGTAGAAGTTATGAATAAAAATTACGTTTGATTTTTTATATTCAACACCCTGTATCTCTGCAACGAACGAGATTTGAGAAAGGAAAGGAAAGTTATATTTATTTTTCAAGGGAAATGTTCTGTTTCAATATGAATTGGGAATGTTCTGTTTCAATTTGGTAGGTACCATAGTTTCGGAACATCCTGTATGTTTCTGATTGGATTTGGTAATATTTGTTGTGAAAATTCTTTTTCTTCAGGTGGCTTGCCTATTCTTCAGCCGTAAGGTCGTATCATTCCTAATATTGCGTATAGCCCGGATAGTTATTTCGCTGGATCCAACCTTTGTTTACCAGTTTTCTCTTTGTTATGATTGATGCCTTGTAGCTCGAATTACTTTTATTGTCCTCTTTTTGAAAGAATCAACTATAGGCGTTCTATAATAAATTCGGAGACTTCAAGTTTTCAGGTTACATTTTAAATATGAAAATGACAATAAAAAGTATACAAAAGCACCGACTTCCCATCAGTGCTTTTTTCTTACTGAAAACGTATATTTATTTATACCTTCTTCGAGAATGAATTTTGAAAATAAATGTTAAGCAAAGACGAAATTCACTCGAACATTTCTGAGAAATTCGTATGATGCAATACGCTCGTTTAGTCAATCCTTAATTGTTCAATAAAAACGATATCATTGTTTAACTTTCATTCTGATTCCTTCAGCTCGATTATGGCGCCCATTTATCAATTGTAGTGTGATAAATAAATATCATAATTATTCGAATCAGTATCAACAATGCGAATTCTTTATTTGATTTAATTTATCACACCCGGGCAGCCCGGCTCCTCATTTGTATGATGTATGGCGTGTCCTGAAAGAGAATATGGTAGTTTTGTTTTCCTAACGAGGTAATACAATTTGCGGTGGACCTGGGCACATTGTCATGGAGACAAGAGACCTCTCCGTAAATTGGCCAGGCTAATCGTGTTATATCCTCTTGGCTCCCAGCCATAATCTGTATATCCCTCGGTTTTTCTATATTTGCGTTTTTATTTTCAGGAAACGTGAATTTATGGGGAAGGCACTCCCTTATGTTGGCATACAAGGAAGTATTAGGTGAGTTTTTCCATTCGAGTTCTTTTCGTTGTTGACATGCAGACTTGCTTTTTTCATGTGTTTTATACGTTTGTTTCAAAGGTCAAAATGTACATGTAAACAGCGGAAAAATGTTGAAATAAATTATGAATGTTTGGATAACGAATATTCCTTTGTTTCAAATAGAGTAAATTCAATATTTTCGAACTAAATTGATCATAAGATATGAAAACTAGCGAATTCTTCATTTCGCTATTGTTGTTTTAAAAAAGATGGTTCAAATGTTTCTAAATTTTGATCTTTGAACCAAACATCATTTCGAATAATTATATTTGGATATTTGATTGTTTCGGTTTTTACTTGACGAAAGTTCATTTTGAAATTATGAATAAAATTAATATTTTACTTTCGTTATTTTTATTTCTACGGAAATTGTTTCGCCATACCATGAATTTTTCCTACAACTGCTATGGAAAGTAGGTAGCGTATTCTTCATAGCTTACTTAATTTCGAAACTCTGTATTGCTTATACTTTGAAAAATATCATTCCACACGGCACTTTATGATACGAATATCACCAATTAATATCATTTGAAGGGTAGTTTGTCACCAAACTAATTTGATTCTTCTTTTTATACTACTTTGGACTAACATAAAAAAATAAGACGTCTCTACCAAGTTAGGATTTATTATTCGAAATGTATACAACATAGAAAAAGGAAAAATATATTCTTTCAAAAAAGAAGTTTGCTTTCATATATCACTTATTCTTCTTCGACTTTGAATAACACGTTTGGATGTCCAGGACTGCCTTTATAAAAACTATGATTCACTAAGTTTGTACGATAACGTTGTTCTATTAATTTTACACTTGCTAGCTATTGTGATAATCTACGGATTCTACTTTAATTATGGCCCTTTGTATGTTTCCTTCACTAAAGTTCCTGTATGTGTGACCCCCAGCTGTTTCAGTAGGTTCTAACTATATTTGCACAATTTTTTTTTCACAAGGCACAATACACAGCGGAATGATAAAACGCGTACAGACAATAATTTTATAAACATAACTCAGAATTATCCTCTGTTTCTGCTTTTACAAGGAAAGTTCACAAGGTAGCTCCAAAATATGTTAAAGTATACCCCAGAGTTGATGTATTTCTAAATAACAAAATGTTTCTTCAAAGCTACCACAGTACCTATTCCTTCTAAGGAAATCTGAAACTATTATATCATGATCTAATTTTGATTGCTGGATTGATTTATTATCAGTATTTTAACGATAAGTTTTTTCATGAAGTTACGTAGAAGTTTCTTGAGGACCATGTAAACAAAAATTATAAAAATTTGTTGTTTCCCGGCCAGGTTTACTTAATATCAAACCTGGCCGAAGAGCTTCATATATAGACATCAATATTCATATAAAACATGGATAATTTATTATTCTTCCTTGAATACATAACAAGTTTTCGAATAATTGAAAGAAAAATAATTTTTTTTTGAAATATAATTTTTTTAATATACCAAAAAATTGTTTTCCAAATAATTCCCGTTCTTCTATCGACAAAACTTCAACACAAAATCTAACAAATTATCCCAAAACTTGTCATTTATTCAATTAAGAATAAGAAGTGATCTATTTTCCATATTTATGTTTTGACGAATATGATTTAGTGAATGAATTCATCACTTAGAATTCGAACATTTTTCAAATAAACGAGATGTTTTTCACGTGTTATGTATTTCATTCAATTCTAATTTAATCGAAGCCAAAGTGTGAAACTATCCAAAGATAAATTACTTTTAGAAATTGATATTTATTGCTCGGTGTCACCAAGGTTGTTAAACTTATTGAGATGAGGATAGCTTCAATTGCCATTAAGATGGAATGTTATCATTAAGCAATTGTGAGACATTGGTATTTCATGAAGGAAGTTGTAAGTGTCCGCGAAATAGCTGTAATTCATTATATTTCCGCTAGTAAATGCGTAGAGCCGATAATTTAGTGTTCTACTTAACAAAGCCTCCCATAGACCTGTCTTTAGAATTAATTTCAATGGCTTCGATAGTGCAATATTAAGTTTTAGTGGAATGTTTGATCGAACAATGGTATGATTGAGATATTTCTTGGAGGAGTCTAGAAAATGAATGCTTACGTAATTACTTGTGATAAAAATATTCATCTCGAAAAATAAAACATCTTGTTCAAACTCCCGTTCAAACCACTTTCAGATTCCTGAGTTCTGTTTGCTCGAATATTCGTTGAATTTTCACCCTATATTTGGGAAGTTTGAGCAGAGAACACTTTTAAACGACTTTGGAAACGAATATATCAAGAACTACTGACTCATCGACAATAGTTATGCTGAAACTTCGATATCATTCACGAACTTTTATTCAACGATGTTCTGGACCTCTATTTTTGTACTGAAGCTTTTTTTGCATTTTCTGCATGTGCTTAAACTCTTTCTCTAGTGTTCTTACATCATTTCATGGTAGTAAAAAACTTTTTCCAACCCGGAATTTTCTAGATTCGAAATGAAATTACTCAGATATATTGATGATTCATGATGAGATTATATGTATGTTCTACATTTTTTAAATTTATCGGTTCATGGACTGATATATTGCATACTTCTAGTTGTTGAATGTTGAACAAAATGAAAATTTTTTATGGCAATATATCTTGATATGTATATTGAATTATTAGGAACAAATCCTAGTTAAATTCTCGAATTAGGGTTCATTAAGTTCTGAAGAAATGGAGATGAATACTAATAAAAACTCAATAACTCAATAACAAACCTTCATTAAATCGGAATTCAAAATTCTGATATCGAAAAATCAATGTTTTATTAGCTATTTTATGATGCCGTTCATGATTCCGTTTTTTCAGACTACATAATCCACCAATTCAAATTAACGGCAAAGATATCTTGGAAATGTGGTGAAATTCGCTTTTCAAAAGTTATTTAATTTACTTTTCGAATGACTGAATCAAATTGATAATTTTTTTATCCAAGAAATTGATCGGGGAGCATTAAAAATGCTGTATATACCTTTTCTTCTTCAAATCGCATTAGTGAAGTTTGTATTTTAAAAGTTGATACACCCTAAATAGAAAAAATTTGAAGTTGGTACATCATAAATAGGTTCACCTAAGAGTGCTCAGTAGGTAGTATTTCACGATATCCCGCATAGGCTTAGTGCCAGTTTTTTCACGTGCCAATATAGGTATGAATTTATTTCTACAGCGCAGGTTTTTTTTTATAACCTGCACTGTAGCGAAAACTGCATGTCAAAAAACCGCCCCTTAAAATAGTTCCCGGATTTTAGTTTTATTTCGAGAATAGAAAATCTGCGAAAACTGCTATATTTTTCATTCGATTTTAAAATTGTAACTCTGCGTTTCATGAAACATTTTATTGTGGTCTTTGTCTTGATTGAATCATTTCTGCATTAAATTTTAGTTAATTTTTCAACTATAGTAGGTACATGTGGTACAATCACGAGTGTATCAGTCGTTCAAAATTTCGTAAAATCCGCATTCAAAAAAGAGGAAAGTAGTGACGTGATGTAAGAAGCCTTTTAAAGCCCGTTAATTATTGCGCCAATTGTATTAGGAGAACAAATAACTGCATATGGATTTGTTTCTGGTCTCCAAGGGCTCAATTCACGCATGAACGAGTGCCCAATCACGTCAGTGCTTTCATCATTTTTGTTCGATGTTCTACCTAAATTATCTAGGTATGGTTATTTTATTGGGTATTTCTTTTCCATTATTTTTTTTAATTTTTCAATTATTCTGATGATGTGATCAATTCGAAACTGATCTTTCATATCAACACCCAAAATCTCAATTCGGTTTTGTGGTCTCAAAATATTGTGCATAATTTTTCGAAATTTTTCTTAAATTATCTTTGGTTCTATGAGAACAACATGAAATTTTGCACGAAAATTGAAATTATCATTTTATATCCAAATACAAATTTTCATCTCAATCGAATCTGCATTAAAATTAACAGAAAAATAAATACGGATGGCAATATTCCGAAACCTCTAGTCGGATTTTATCCATCAACTACCTCATCTCTACCGATCTAACCGAATTTGAGGACATATTCTTCATCAGTGAGTAGAACCTCCTCCTTTGAGACCATTCCCGCCTCAAATTTCAAAAATTACAGACATTGTGGCCAAATGAATTTTATGAATTACTAAACATTTCAGGACATCAATTCATTACTTTATCCTCCAACGGTTTCGAAGGATTATTGTTGGAAATAATAAACCAAAATATTTATACTGGATAAGCCCCATCAGCAGGAGACGGTAACTTTTATAATCTCATAAAGATACGTAGTACAAGGGGATCCACCCTCGGACACGTGTGGGATAGACTGGAAGCGCAAGGATGTTATCGAAACAACGCAATGTTCGATTCACCGATAACGACAGAATTTTTGTCACATAGCGGTGCCGCCTTTTGTTCGGAAGTCTTTGTTTTTCGGTACTCTCAGAAACGACTCAAGTACGTGTCGAACATCAATACAGACTATTGAAATGAGGTAGCTCTTAAGAATACGTAAACGGTCCTGATAATAATCGTGATTCATCAATTAGATTTCATGGATTGTTGAACAATGATTGGCATCTCCATAAATCAGTTGACCGGCATTTTGACTTCAACTGATGAAATGACCCTCGGGAAAAAGCGTTGCAAATATTTCATGCACGATGGTCTCTTAAAAAATTTAAAAAAATTGAAGTCGTGTTAAATCTGATTTTAAGCCTTGTATTTAATTAATTTCAAGGACATGATACTACTTATATTTTTTTAGCTAGGTTAGGTAGGTCATCAAATTAATTGCTGCTGTCAAAATTTCCAGAGAAGATTTAAATATTCTATTTACTCTGTATTTTTTCGTGTCGGATCGTGCCAGATTTTTTCTATTTTCCATTGTTTCAGAGACGCGATAGTTAATTTTTTTTCTTATGAACGCCATACTGGTTCTCCTTATAGGATGATAAAGAAAAAAATTACGAATTCAACAATGTATCACACTCTACAAAAATATCGAATCTAGCTACGCAAATTGGAACTACGTTTTTTTTTTGAGTAGTAGACTGGTGCTAGAATTGTCAAATAAATTGTTACGTTGTTCAGTTGTTATGTAAAATCATCGCTTGAGTTTTGTAAAAACCTGAATTCTGTCCTATCAACTACATAATCATGCTGATTCCAATACTCTACACAGCGTACCACTGGCAATGTCTGTAGAAATTGTTCTACATAATTTGAAAAACTCAAGTGATGGTTTCACCCAATAACTGTCAACAAGGTAATTTGACAATTCTGGCTCCAGTTTACTACTCAAACAAAAAAATAGAAAGGAAATTCAAATTGGCATAGTTAGACTCGATATTTTTGCAGAATACAGAATGTATTAGTGGTGGACTGGAGCCAGAATTGTCAAATAACTTTGTTGACAGTTGTTATGTGAAACGTCACTCGGGTTTTTTTTTTAAATTATGTAGAAAAATTCCAACAGAAATTTCCAGTTGTACGCTATGTAGAGTGTTGGTATCAGCATGATTATGTAATTAATAGGACGTTACTCATCAAACAGGATTCAGGTTTTTACAAAACTTATGTGATGATTTCACATGAACAACTGAACTAAGTAACAAGTTATTTGACAATTTTGGCACCAGCCTACTACGAAGTTCGAATTTGCGTAGCTAGACTCGATATTTTTGTATTTCCATTGTTCAATGGAAAAGGAGTCCTCAATCCCAGTTCTCAAAAAGAATACCATCAAATGGTATACAGATGGTTCCAAAACCACGACGGGGACTGATGGCGCTGGAGTATTCGGGGCTGGTACCAAATGCTCAATATCGCTAGGCCACTGTCTAAGTGTCTTTCAGGTAGAGATACTTGCAATAAAAAGATGTGTAGAAATCAACATAGCAAGAAACTATCGGAAATGTGACAAAGCGATACATTTCGATAGTCAGGCTACAATTAAAGCACTGAGCTCACATACCACTCGGGAATCAGAGGGAATGAGGGGGCCAACACACATGCCAGAAAAGGGGCTCAAACTCCTTTCATCTGCCCGGAACCTTTGGTGTAGACAAATGCACCTACAAGAAAGAGTTTCAGGAAAAAGAGGTAACCGAAAGAGAAAATCTCTGGTGAAATCTTCCTGGTCTGGGTCACTCCAAAAAGTTTCTTCGAAACTTTGACTCTACAAGATACAAAAAGCATCTGGATCTTAGTGAGAATATGCTACACCTCCTCACTGGATTCCTCACAGGGCATTGCCGCCTTAGGAAACACCTCATGATAATGGGTCTAACAGAAAACGACGAGTGCAGATTCTGTGGGGAGGATGAAGACACTCCGGATCACCTGGTGACGGAATGCCTCGCCATCGCTAGCCAACGCAAAACCTGCCTTGGACACGAAACTTATAGAAGTGAGGAATTAGCCTTCTTGAAGTCATACCAGATATTGGAGTTCATCAGAACTCTGGAACTGGAAGGCGAGCTGTAGATCACGTTTTGGAGAGAATAGCTCTGATTGGGGCACAACAGACTATTAGGTCGCAGTGAAACCTAACCTCCCTAATTAAATCTAATCTAATCTACATTGTTAAATTCGTAATTTTTTTCTTTATCACTCCATAAGGAGAACCAATATGGCGCCCATAAGAAAAAAATTATCACGTCTCTGAAACAATGACAAACAGAAAAAAATCTGAAGTCACCATTAGAATTTCTATATTGAATAATGGCCACAAACCAAATTTCGTGAAGTTATCTCCAGAAACCAAAAAAAAATCTCGATTTTTAGTTTTTTCGACATATCTAGGAAACCATTGGAGATATTTTGGATCTGTTAACACCAACACACTCCTCCCTAAATGACGCAACTTTTTTGTGATTTAAGTCACCCTGTATTTCTAACGGTTTTCGTTATCCCTGTAGTACCCCTCTAAATAGTTCTAATTCTGTGTATTTTGGAAATGTGCTTGCTTTTTTCCCCTCGGTGGACCACTGGTAGTTTAAGAAAATGTAAAAAAAAATGTAATTTTATTCAAAACTTTTTGGTTTTTTGTAGTTTTGTCGAATATCTGCTATCGATTTTGAAAAAAAATTCAAAGTGAGAGAGAGCGAGTGTTTATTGGTGTTCTTACAATTTCAAGAATTGCTTACACAGGTCATAACTATAATGATAGATAAAGAGGTACAAAATTTAACAAAATTCAACACTAAAACAGAAACAAACAATCTAAATCCTTTGAAAAATTCAAATTATCAAAAATCCAATCAGTAAGCTGTGATGAATAAATAAATATTTAGTTTTGGTGTTTATTTTCCCGATATGTAGCAATGACTCATGAAGATCCGATAAACTCGTATAATCGTCACAAAAAAGTAGGACTATAAAAACAAAACAAAGAGTCTCATTTTCCTTAGTACCTCCAATTTAGGAACACCCTGTAAAGATTTACCATTAATGTACTCCATTGATTTAATCCATTTATTTACTAATGGAACCTACTATTAGTTTGAAATCACTAGAACCAGATAAGTAAGGAATATTGTCTAAAATTCCAAATTATCGGCGGATATGGTTCTATCTCGGATATCGATAAATCGTAGCCAATTAAGGTGGAAGTCGAGTCGACTATTCATACTAAATGTCTGAAAAACGCGCAGGAATTCCCAAGCATAAAAGGGCAATTCATTCGGCCATATAAAAAATACGGAATAACCTAATTTCGTATGCGTCCTTTCGAGCGTTCTCGAAATGTCGTGTGGCCGGGTCACCGCACCCCCTGACTAGCTATCAGTTGATATCCATCTCACTTGGGAGAGAATGAAATTCAAATATGAAATATTGGAATAATATAATACCCCCGAGGTTTCGGCGATGTTTATAGGCGATAATATTTCACATTTTCCTCACTTTCCTTTCAATTACTGGCATATTTTATGCGGAATTTTCGGCATATCCGGTGGCGAAGTTTTTCGACGAAATTTACGTCGGCATCACGGGGGCGGATGGGAGATGGTTAATTCATGAAAAATGATCGGGTAATGCCTGGAGGATTATATAAAAATGCTGCATATTTCACACATCGGTTTATGATTTGCACTTCACTCGGCTTCGATGTAATAAATTCTCATTGAAAATTTTAAGCTTTACTAGTTCACTCGCCGCGCTTATTCATTTTCAAGAGGAAAATATTTGAAATTGACCACATTCAATATAAAATGATAGGCTTGGCAGAATGGCGAATGCGTTGGTTTTATATTTCAACAATTAAGTTATCGAGATATTTTTATTCTGGTATTGTAATATGTTAGAATACTTTTTGAAGATCTTTTTAACAAATTTTCAAAATTTCATGATGGTCATCCGCGCAAATATATGTTTATCATTTCATTACGACGGCACTTAGTTTTCATAATGCCTTTTCGGCTGTAATCATTATAACTTTCGAACGGAACAACCTAAAAAGTTTCAGTTCTCGAATGCTCAGATTGAGTTCGCCAATGGGATAAATCTGAGTAGGGCTTCTTTAGATATGGCCGTTCAAAATTTTGTTGAATTCAGAAATGCAGATTTGATAGATCTGAAAATGCTCATACGGATGTAGAATGCTGATTTCAAGCTTCTCGCGAAACTTTAATTTTCAAGCTCCGTGCAAAATTTCATACTGATTATTTTCAGAACCACATAAAATTCAAGAAGAATATTGGAAATGAAACCTCCAATTTTTATGTGTTGTTATAAGATAACAACTTTCATGTCAAGGCAAAATTTCATGCCGGCTAGGTTCAAATTTAGTTTGTACATATATGTAAAATAACATGCCGAATTATAGGATGATCGTTTCCAAGGTATCAATTGGCAGATATCGTTTTCCATCGTTTATGGTACCTTTTTTTTTACATTCATTGATTTCTCTTTAAATATACCCGCTTCATTTTAATATCAAAATGAAACCTCTCATTGGAAAACCCTTCATTTAGAATGCTTGAATGTAAAGTTTTACGGTGAAATCTAAAAATGTAAAGTGAAGAACCTTCTTGTCCGTTATCAAATTCTTGGCAATTTTTTATGTGTATACAGGGTGTCTGGGAAAATGTGGGAAATCTCTCGGATTCAGATAAAAAACAAAAACATAACATGACAAGTTCCCTTCATTTTTTTCCTAGTGGCCCTCCGTACGGAGATACGGCCTACTAAATAACGTCACTGGAAATCACTGGAATAAATTTCAAACTACTTAATATAATTTAAAGAATATTTGATATGCTTAACAGTAGTAAAGACCTCTCGAATTATTTCCCTTAAATTTAAATTAGCTCTTTTAGTTTACTGGGGGCGGACTAGGTTGTTAACGGGCCTTTCTGCGCCAAAACTGCATAGTTAAGAATCTTTGTAATTTTGTCGGATTCAATAACATAAACTAGAACTTTTTTGTTCTTTTTAATAGAAATGAAAAATTTGATTTTTTTGTTATTTTGTTTTTCGAAAACGGTTCCATAAACGACGATAAACAAGACTACATTTTTTTTAGCTTAATGTTCAAGTTATCCAAATTCGTTTTTTCTACTCCTTATCATACAGGGTGTTGAAAATGTAAGCATTAAAATGTACATACAACCTAGTCCGCCCCTGGTAAACTAAAAGAGCTGATTTAAATTTAAGGACAGTATTTCAAGGGGTCAAGGGGACCTTACTACGGTTCATCATATCAAATTTTCTTTAAATTATATTAAGTAGCTTGAAATTTATTCCACTAAAGTGGATTTCCAGTGACGTCATTTAGGGGGGCCGTATAATATTTGGATAGGGCCGCTAGGAAAAAAAATGATGGGAACTTGTCATCTTATTTTTTTTATGTTTTATCTGAATCTGAGAGATTTCCCACATTTTCCCGGACACCCTTAATATTATCAAAAACGAAGGTTCTGAACTTGTTTTTGAGAGTTCGTTTTGTGCATGAACGTAATGTTAAAATTTCTCGAAAATTCACATAATCATGAAACAGAGATCCATTGCATAACTGATTCAAAATACAGTTTCCAAGCACTTGAAGTTCTGGAGGTTTGAATTTTCAAGTTTTTGTGCTTATTTCGGAAAGAATAATCGTAAGTAATATCATAAGGGCATCTAATTTTTCCGAAAAGAATCGAAAAAACACGTTGCTAAGTAATATTTTGACAAGAAGCATGAGTGCTGGTGGTAACAAAAATCCGAGTCGAAGACGAGGATTTTTGCACCTGCACGAATGCTTTTTGTCAAAAAATATTACTTTGCAATGTGTTTTTTCGATTTTTTTCACAGGAAAAATTAGATGCCCGAATGGTATTTGACAAGACTATTTCTTGAGTAACAGATTATTCTGCATGCATTACCTATGTATAGGTATTAATTTGAAAACTGAAAAACATATACTCAATTTTATTTCATCCAAAATACTACAAATTCAATTATTTATGGTACAATTAAAATATAAATTGCAATTTTGGTACACGGTAGGGGTAAATCCTTCTGCATATTCCACGCCCAATCTTTCAGAATTAGGTTTAGTTGTTCTAAAGTTGTGTTCTCCATAAGCTCATAGTTCTTTGCTTTGCAGAATGTCATGAACTGTTTCCATATTGAAGTATGAGTTCTGAGGGTATTATACGGTATACTTTTCTCAATCGCCAGATCAATATTAGACAAAGAATCGCTTCCAAAGCGACTCATTTTCACGATATAAGCTGACTAACTAGCACTTGACAATAAAATCAGAAAAAATTGTTGAGCGTCGTTTTCTGGTGTCCTTGGAGATTATAATTACGTTTGTTTTCAAAGGTATTGTAATTTTTGGTGACAACAACTGTCAAGTTTTGTCGCGGGTAAACGCGAATAAACTGCTGACAGGTCCTGCCAAACAGTTTTTCCACCTAGAAACCATTTGTAATTAAAAATTGCGCGTTTCTGATTGGTGCAAATTACGACGAGGGAAATAGTCAGGGGAAGATCCCCTGTGTAAATATTATAATGATTTTCTGTAAAAACTATGGGTTTATTCAACCTTCATTGAAAAACTTATTTGTATCTCATCCCGTATGTGTTAAAATGTAAACCTCATGAAATCACCAGTGTGGTTTGTTGTAGAATTTTATTCGCAATATTATTACGGTATATCTTGAATTCCAAAAAGTTCCACCGGAATTCAAACTATTCATGAAACACCTATGACAGGAACATTTTTAGAATCTTTCATCGTTTTAGGCAAATGCTGCTCTAGTGAAAACTTTCTGTGGCTTCTTCCACACCTGATAGCCTCCTATGAAAAGTTTCAGTTACGTCCAAATGGCTCCGATAGGGCGCAGGGAAAATGGCTGCAGTATGTCCCATCATAAAATATAATACATGAGTACATTACTGGGGTGTAAGCGAGAATGAGGATGTATAAGTCTTCTGGGAAAGGGAGACCTGAGTCATCAGAAAGTCTAACACGGGCGACCGGACATTCTCGCTTATAATAAAAGGAGTCGGTTGAAGTTTCGACTCCAGAGAGCTTCTAACATAAGTGGGAATAATGCCTACATACCGAACTTTTCAACATGAAATATTTCGTTTCGAATAATCTATAGCTAGTGATATTTATGGGATGTTGGTTGTGATGAAATTTATTGGAATATATTTGTATGGGATTTTAATGACATGAAGCCTACGTTTTATTTCCTTTGTAGACATGGGAAAAAATGAGGTATATTTCTAACGTCGTGTTAGACTTGGTCAACGTCATCTATTTTTCAACTTTTTTATTTCCTATCTGAAGTTCGGCGAAGAAAACGAAAAATGAAAATATTAAATTACAATATGGTATAGGTAACGTGTTTGAAACTTTTCCTTTTTTTATAATTGAGCCTGAATATATTTAAAAAAATCAGGTCTGGTTTTTTGGCAAAAAACAATATATTCAATCAACTTTCAGCTATTGAAATTCATGAATAGGAAATAATGCCAACCAATTCCGTATGGAAGAGTTGAAAATACTTTGATCAGAATGAGAACAAAATTTCTTACCGCAAAACCTTGGACGTTTTTTTTTTCGGAGTTTAGAATTTTAAAATGTTTAATTCGAATGTCGAAAAAAAATGATTCCGGGTTTGAATCGAAATGCTATTGTTAATTTCTTTGATTGACAAAACCCTACTAAAGGTCAATTTCAAGCTCCGCGCAAAATTTTAAATAATCCGCTTAACCAGAGTTATAGAAAATTCAAGAAGAATGTCGAAAAATCACCCAATATTTCCCTTCCACAGAACTGACCTTGTTGAGATGTCGAGTGTTGATTTAAGATAATTATTTCAAGCACTGTACAAAATTTCAAGCTGATCACATCATCAAAATAATAGAAAATCCAAAAAGATTCTTCTTGGATTTTCTATTATTTGTTTGGGGTGATGTTACGAAAAGTAAACATTTACGATTGTGGTTTGTTACGATTTATGAAAGGGAATAACAACGCTGGATGCTTTGGAAATCGAATATTAGGTGGGTCCGAAAGAAAATATTGGCCGGTATAAGTTATATTTTCCTGTTCTGAGTGGAAATATTCATTACCGAGGGAATTTGGATATCGAAATCGATAACTCCGATTGAGTTTGAATGAATTGAATATCTAGAATTATTTCCTATTTCCCGATAATTTTTGGGTCGGCCCTGAAGAGCCGTCATTGAAGAAGAATATAGGAAAAAAATACCCTATAATATAAGTAATTACAAATCCGATCGGGTTGATATTTCGCGTATGCAAAAAAAAACATTCCAAAGCAAAATTGACAGCGTTCTCAAAACCTTAGAAAATTCAAGAATATCGAAGAAAATGGGAAAAGCATTGACCTACGTGTAGTCGGTGCTCGTCATTCATACGCCAGTTGCGTTCTTGGAGACCACATATACTCATATACAGTTATGTGGTCTCCAACGGCGCAATTACTGTTCAAAAACATATAATTGAAATGAGGGAACTACTGACGGGAAGTCAAAAACCATATTCTTGTTCTTTTGAAGCTTACTTATAAGACTTTCAGTACTCAAGTAATGTTTTTGAGTGTATTCGTATATAGTCAAAAACAAGGCCGTAGATAGAAAAAACATTTCGGGGGGGGGGGTCTTCCGTTGAACCTCTAGAATAATATTGCGGAGATTGAGATCAATAAAAATAAAAAAAAAATAATAAAAGTTGAGACTATTTTCGGTGAAATTAAAATCCCGTATTTCTGAAAAAATTTCGGGGGTCCGGACCCCATCGGACTCCCCCTGGCTAAGGCCTTGGTCAAGAAGACACTTGGAGGCGATATATACTTCGATACAATTCTGTGGTCATCAAAGGAAGCATCAAAGGATTGATATAGGTAATGCGGGTAGCAGAATAGATCTTTAGGTCAAAGTGCTTCCGAGTGGCCTCATCGCCTCTCGTATAATGTAATCTCATATATTTTCGGATATTGTGCGATAAAAAGAGGAAATTATAAACCAAAGATTAAAATTTGCAGTTTTGTATTTTTGAATTCTACACTTTCCAACGTTGACTGTGAAAATTCCAGAAGTGAGTTAAATTTTTTCTACAATATTTCTGAACATTATTTCATAAAATAATGAACCTAAATCAATGGATAGAAGGTTTTCAGACCGATTAACTTCAACTAGAAATAAACGAAGTATTGAAGTATTGAATATTGTAATGATATTGTTGCAAATTTGCATCATTTCAAATATTCATTGATTCATTCTACTAATTAGTACCTCAAAACATATAAGTAATGCTTCCTCGTACAACCAATAGTAGTATTTTTCCTTTCGAAATCTAACAATGCGTTTACTATAACCTAAGTTTACCTCTAACAATAGACACTACTGAAAATAATTATAGAGAGTGACTACTAGTTATTGAAAGATTACTGAAAATGTAATCATAGTTCCGAATACAATAACGTGTCTTTTGTGACGAGGTGAATAGAATCTTTATTCCTCTTGAGTAGGCATAAGTGCATTGTGAGGATATCGATAATTCAACAACGGAAGAATAGGGGCCACTCATCGATGATGGATAACTGTCATGTTGAATAAGTGATGAAGTTACTTGAATTAATGTTTTATGGAAACCCCGGAAAAAATATCTCAATGAACGATGCAATATTTTAATTTATTATCAGTATTGATTCCATGAAGGTTCAATCTACGTATGAAAGCTGAAGTAAGCACACTCTTTTGTCTAAGAGTATTTTTCGAAATAGCGTTTGATGCATATTTGGGAAACTGAATTATCATCATCAGAAACTACACTTTGAAACTGAAGTGTGCATCAGTGTTAATAAGAGTTCAACGCACGTTTCAACAACTGAATTTTTATAACATCGGAAACTACAGGTTGAATCTGCAGATTCGCAAATCCTATGGCAAGAGTGTGGTATTTCAGCTTTAAAGTTCAGTAGAACCGGTTAGTCCATATATTTCAGAATTCATTTTTTGTGATATTCTTTTTGAATTTGATACGATTGGGGCAATGATTTCAATATTTTCAACACAAAATTTTGCTCGATATATGAAATTATGTTATTCTATATCAACTCAATCTCTTGTTTCTGAAATATCACATTTTTTTTTAATATCCCGCAAGCACGAAACTTGAAGAAAAAAGTTGAGGGGTAGTTTTCCCAAAAAAAATTAAGGAATAATTTCACAAGATCTGAAGTGGTGATCCAAAATTTAACTTCACTATAGATTGGTGGTGTAAGATCAGAGAAACAGGAAAATGATACTCTGTTAGTTCGCCGACGTTTCGGAAAAATTTATTTCCATCCTCAGGGCTCTACAAAATTTACGGAAAACATCATTTGCAACATTGATGAAGGTGTAAAAATAAAAAGTAATAACACATATAGGTACAAACAAAGTACTTACAAGCTAGACAAATGTATCTTCCCAAAATCATCTCATTAAAGTTTAAATCAATTCTCCAATATTTTACGTGTAAAGAAATCATAATATGTATGTTAAAAAGCGGGGACAAACAATGCGACCGATGCATAGATAGTACGCCGACAGACGGAGGTGAAATCAAAGGAACAGCGGACTCGAAACAATTAGGGTAAAAAACTTAGACGTATGTATGTGATGCGCTGAAGTAATGAAGTCGATAGGGGCTAGAAATCTTTATTTTGTTTTATTATTATTCCGTAGTTGGGTATTTGTTTTTAATAAGGAATAACAAAATCGGCTAAGTTGTTGGATGTCAGCTCTAGAATTTACTGAGTCGTGGATACTTATTTGTAACATCTCAAAAATTAGCCGATTGCTCAAGTATGGCTCCCTATTTAATATTTTGACGTCTTCAAAATTAAAGTTGTGACTTTCGTTCAGGCAATGTTCGGCCAAGGCTGTTTTAGGGTTGGAGATCGGCAAACGGACGGACCTAACAGGAACATATTAGGTCCGTCCGTTTTTTACCCTAATTGTTTCGAGTCCGCTGTTCCTTTATTACATTTGTCTAGCTTGTAAGTACTTTGTTTGTACCTATATGTGTTATATTACTTTTTATTTTTACTCTTATTTTAAACTAAAAATGTTTTGAATTTTATGTTTCTTTGTATATATAAATTTCACCTCCGTCTGTCGGCGTACTATCTATGCATCGGTCGCATTGTTTGTCCCCGCTTTTTAACATACATATTATGATTTCTTTACACGTAAAATATTGGAGAATTGATTTAAATTTTAATGAGATGATTTTGGGAAGATACATTTGTCTAGCTTGTAAGTACTTTGTTTGTACCTATATGTGTTATATTACTTTTTATTTTTACTCTTATTTTAAACTAAAAATGTTTTGAATTTTATAATGTTTCTTTGTATATATAAATTATACCAGACCATCTTTTCTGTGATATTTTTTAGTCAATAACTTTTAGTAATGCTCATCTTTCCTTTATTTTGTAAACACCTTCATCAATGTTGCAAATGATGTTTTCCGTAAATTTTGTAGAGCCCTGAGGATGGAAATAAATTTTTCCGAAACGTCGGCGAACTAACAGAGTATCATTTTCCTGTTTCTCTGATCCTACACCACCAATCCATACTGAAGTTAAGGAATAATGCATAAAATTACCGTTTAGTCTTTTGGCTGAAAACCGAGGAAAATTTCGATAATTTTTTCAAAAGACTTTTACGTAAAAACTTGTGTTTTTCGATAAGATGAGCCGTTCTCGAGATATAGGCATCTGAAAAAATAATGTTGAAGAGATTATCATGGTTATTCACCTACTAAGGTGATTTTACTAAATTCTTCAGTGAATTGAAAATGTAATTATTTTTTCAGAAGCTTAAATCTTGAGAACGGCTCATCCTATCGAAAAAACACGAGATACAGTCGTAGGTACGTATGAATTTCAAGAATGATTAATGAAACGAAGGCATTAAGCTCGTTGAGGCGGAAAATTCAAAGTCAATTACAGAACAATCTGTGACGATTCGTAAAAACTGTTCATACAGAAGCCATGGAAGCTGAAATAAAAAACAGAGATTCTCGTTTTAATTTCCAAAGTTGACCCCCGTACCCCCCACAAGGAGAAATTAAATGGAAGAGGTTGTGGCATAAGTCGACTTCCTCCTCAAAACCATCAACCTTTTATTCGAAACATTTTTCCTTTTCGAGATTCTGGACTGATAGATACAACCTAAAAAAATCACAAACAAAATTTCAACCCGATCAGATCTGTAGTCACGGAGCTTTTTCAAAACTCTTCTTGTATTATCTATGATTCTGATGATATGATCAACTCGAGATTCTGTACGAAGTTTGGAATTGTTATTTCATATCTACAACCAAAATCTGAACTCCGTCAGTTTTGTGATCACGGAAACCTTCTCAGCTAATTTCGTTTCAAGACAGAAATAAATACTTCATTCCTTTCCAACTAAACTAGATGAAGCAAAAGATTGAAAAAAATCTCCAAGAAAATAATGTTTGTATTTTCCAGAGATAAACACGCGAACGCAGTTTCGGGTTAAAACTAATGTGAAAAGTAACAGAGTAATTTCTCATGACGTCATATTTCAAAGAATTATTAAAATTGATTAGAAAAATCTTTTACTTCTGTTGATCACATGATACAGAGTGAATCAATGGCTTTGTAAACCTTCATTACATTGGTTCTGAAGAAGATTTATTTCGGATAGCTGTACAGTATTTTATCGCCTGTCAAATCGTATGTTCATATTGTGTGTGATCGTTCCAACGGATTGAAATTCTTATGTATTCAACAAATGAATAAGATTCTCAAGCTGTAATTCTATTTGTAGTTTATTAATTTTGAAAGGTTCTGAATATTTATTGAAACCTACTGTGAAGGCATAACGATACAATGATTTCGAGTGAATTTATCGTTGTTTATAGGTACAACGGAACCTTGCAATGATTGAATTGGTGAGAACTTTTATCAGGTGAGTTAAATGCAATACGAAACCAACATTTTACATACCGTTCAATATTATTTAATTTTGCCTTTTATCGTCCCGAATAAGTTAATTATTTCCAAGAAAAATATTGTCATGAAGCCTACCAAATTGATCAATTTACATGTGAAATATAGAATCTAGATGATCTGATAACCAAAGACTTCACTCATCTTAGTTTGACAAATCTACCCAAATTGGAAGAACACTATTGAATTTTTTTAAATTCGCAATTCCAAAACTCTTAGAACTATAAAATATGATTGAGTATAATATTCAGTGTCATTCTTCGATTTCGTGATTAAGCAGTATTTTATACAGGGTTAGAACTATTAAGAGGGACACCTAACCTAACCTAACCCTGTATATCTAGGAAAAAAACCCTATCAAACGAATTCCTCAAAATTGGCGTTTTTTTTTGTTTATGGATCGGATTCGTAAGGCAGGATCAAATCGGTATAACAACCGATTTTCGTACCAAATTTCAAGCAAATGACTTTTTATATTTCCAAGGAAATCTTTGAATGTTTTACACTTCAAAACGTCAACGAAAGTTTCATAATATATGGTTCTTGTAATTCAAAGTAATAAACGAATTCAATATTCATAGCAATAGTTCCGAAGAATTTGATAATAATTATCGTATTTTTGCGCTGTATTATAATTTCGAATCAATCGGAATGAAATGAACACAGTTTGGCATTTCTCTCAGCTTCCTCCAATGAAAATACTACTCTTGAACTAACAACATCAACGCAGTAGACGAGAAATAAAGTCCAATAAAAGTTTGTGAGCTACTCTTTCACGTTATCGAAGTTAACTTAGAGTAATTACAATCTGGTGCCAATTCAGTCTAAATGGAGAGGAGGAAAGAAAAGTTATTGGCCACTATAAACGTATCGGGTCCTCTTATTTTGGCAATTTTCTGCCGAAACAAAGTCGTAGCGAAATTGGAACGAACAAATGAGTGAAGTTAAAGAGATGCTGGTGGACCATTAATTATGGGAAGGGGTATTTCGGCAAGATCTCCGAAACGGATAGTAAACAGTAGAAGATGTGAGCTTATAGTAAACAAACATCAGCCAGTGGAACAACCTAAATAAAACAAACACGACGTGAACCGTAACAGACACTAAACATTCTTACGGCACCACGAATATATCACTGAGGCACAGGAAATCGAAAATAATAAAGTTGGAGCAAGATAACAAAGGATGTGTTTTTTCCTGCGGAAAGACTACCGTTTTAAGACCTGTTGACGCACGAGATTACCTACTGATTTGTGAGAGAGGGTTAGCGAGTCGCTCTCATTTCCAAAACCCTAAGAACGTCGTAGAAAAAGCACACCTTGATAACATTTTTTCTGGGCTTAGAGGAAACATACGGAACGGGTTGTTCTATTGGAAGTGTTGAGGTATATACGGCCTGAGACTCTTTACGTATTTTTCAATAGAAAATTTTCTTGACTGAATGCAATATTCCGATTTTACATTTTAACTTCTGCTTAACATAGAAATTTGGTATGAGTATTTGAGATGGAAAATTAAAGTTTCCATTGGAGTCTTAGCTTTCTTTTTTAATACACGTTAAATAATACAGGGTGATTTATAGATAGCGAGTCAGAATAATATAATATAAGAATGTTTGAAGGGTCTATCTCTCTTTACAATCACGAGTATTTTATTGATTTTGTCAATTTCTTCAATTATCCATAATATTCGAAACACCCTATACATATTCATGATATTTGGTACGCTTATTCTCTGTAACAACTACTTCCGTCCAGCCTAGGAAAAATTGATAAATAAGAATCAACCCAAAAAAACCTAGTATTTCAAAATTTCTTGAATCTGATAGAATATATGAATAAAAGAGAAAAAATTGAAGGGAGCCAGTTATTACTCGAACTTCCCCATGCGATTTTAATACTCAATAAATCTCAAAGTTGAGAAGTTAGAGTGAGACAATGGAATCGCTCGTCTATTTTTTAACTGGATATTGCGAAATCAAAGAATTCTATACAGATGTTTATTTAGCGATGTAGCACAATTTACCAGAGATGCTATTAATAATTTAAAAAATCACATGTCTGCGCCCAACCAAATCTTTATTCTACAAAACAGGCCCATTTCCAATATAGGTTTTCATTTAATGCGTTGGTGTTGTAGTGTTTCTAATAATCGATTGTTTCGTATGAGTTACCACCATTTTTAACTGGCGAAGTTTATTTTAATTTATTTCAAAATATTTTACCTGTTTTGCTTGATGCAGCTGTTGATGTCGGAGTCGGAGGTATGTATTTTCAACGCGATTGCTGCACTTCATTTCAAGGCCATTGTGACCAATTTCTTGAACGAAAATCATCCCAATCGATGGATAGGTAGGGGTGGACCTTTTAACTTGCCTGCAAGGATCCCCGACTTGGTTCCTATCTATTATTTTGTTTGGGGTTACTTAAAATCAGGAGTACGATAAAATGCAACTTCTTCAGAGCATCGAGGACGTTTGCAACAAGTTGAAAAATAAATGATAAGAAAATCAATAACTTGTCTAATTAAATGAGAACAGAAATGCGATGAGCAGAAAATTTTCAGCAATTTTTGTGATTTTTTTCTGTTTCAAAGGCTTTTTTATAGCGGTGAGGTTTTTCATTGAAATGTTATTTATGAACTTTTCAAAACCCATTTTATTTTTTATTTAGATATTCGATAAATAAATTCAATTCTCGATGTTATCATTTTCATTGGTGATATAACTACAATTGAAATCGTTGAAGATTTCTTCAAACAGAGACCTCTCCAAACCTCTGCATTTCGATGTGTTCCAATTTTGTGACTCAAAAAATTCAATAAATTTGGTGAAATCAATAAATACCAAATGAAATTTAATTTTTTTTGTCATGTTGTCTGAAGATTCAGGTTTGACTAGATTTATTAAGTATTGATATCGCAAAATTTGAGACATACCTAGCTCTCTTTAGTTTTTTCTTTTATTCAAATATTCTAGAATATTCAAGAAATGTTGATATACAGGGTGTTTTTTTTTAATTTCATTTATAAATTTTTCCTAGGCCGAACCCGAGAGAAAAACTCAGAGTTGTCGTCTGTATGAAGTATATGTTGCAGAAAATAAACGTACAAATATCATGAAAATATATGGTTCGAAAGTTATGGGTAATTCGAGAAATCGACAAAATCAATAAAACACTGTATCCTGATTTTAAAGAGAGGTAGACCCTTGAAATATAGGTTATTCTGACTCGCCTCAGTGTCCTCTATCTACTCTTAACTTCCGCTCATTTAAAGAATGAATCACCCAGTATATTGTTAGATGCTGAATTTTTAGAGCGAATGACGAGAAAGTAATGATAATGCCATAGCCATTGTCATTTCATATGAATTGGGAAATTTTGTGAAGTAGAAGGAAATTAAGGAACATTGTGTTGAAAGTACACGTTTTTTTCCGAGGTGGTATATTTTATAAATAATTAGATAAAAATGTAATCTTAATTTTAATGGATAATTTCAAACTTGTCCATTGGTTTCACAGAATAGATTTGTAATCGATAAAATATTCAAACTTCAGAACATACGACTGAAAGTTATTCACCAAAAAATCTATCCCATTCAAATGAGTAATATTGAACTTTCAAGCTAATTCTTTTCACTCAAATAACTCTCATATCCATTTCTAAACTGAATTTTTTATTGTTCTCGACTAAACCAATACAAAATAAGAGACTTGTTCAATTAATAAGCATGGTTGCACTTCATTTACCTCCATAATAGGATAAGACCACTTCAGGACATGATAAGGTTCCGCTATCGACAAAAACCATTCACTGAATTCTGAAGGGGGTCGTGTTTAAACTCACATAGGAGCATCTTATCGATACGTTGCACGAAGAGGCGGCAAAACATTGTAGATATACCTCTGGCACTTGTGATTCATACAATGGAAACTTTCTCAGTGAAGAAAAACGACATAGAGTTCATGAAACTGCTTTCTGATTACCCCTCTTTTCTTAATGGAGGCATGTTTCTTATTTATCTCCTAGTAAAATGGAAACAGTAGAACAGTATTATAGTGGGACCTCCGTTTTCATTTATACGATGGAATAACGGCCGGACCTTAGCTTTGTTATGTGGAAGTCTCTACAAATACTGTGACTGAAATGATCAACTAATTTTTAGAGTACTGTGGCCAGGTGGGGAAGATGAAACACTTATAATTTCTTATGAAAATTGTTGACTCCATGAGCCGAATTGAAATTGTCAGAGTAGGTTTAGGGTTCGAATATTTTTGTTAAATGATCGTGAATGGGTGAAATCCGTTGGATGAATTTTGAATTATACAGGGTGAGTCTTTGACTTGTACATATATTTTAACCGAAGGTTCTTGAGGTCAAAAGAAACACTTTTTTCATTTACCATTTTTTCCGATTCGGCCCTGTTAAAAAGATATAGCCATTTTAAATTTTCAAAATGAGCTAATTCACCCCTGAAAACCGGAACACTGAAGTTTTCTCAAGCATAAGATATACCTCTTGAACCTTGTAAATAAGCTACTAAATTAGAAAAACCATCATAAACTCACGTTTAACATTCCATTTGTTGAACAAAGTAGTGTTTATAATCAAATAAATGAGTTATTCCAATTTCGTTGACGCTAAAGATTAAATATTCTTCTCTTGATTTCTATTTCATTTTCGATAATTATAACGAATTGAGCTCGCTACCACCCATATTAGCTCTGATACTCATAATTCATATCCATTCATTCATTATATTTCATTTATATGATATCGTTGTTTATTTTTCGTGCAAGAATTAACCTTAAAATCTCAAATAAATAATATTCATCTATGAAAGATCTAACACAGACTATAGTAATCTGTGGTTTTAAGTTTGAATTTCAAATTTCGAGTGATGCCAAATATAAACACAGCAGTTCGGTTCGAATAATCTATGTTCTAAGTTCTAACCTAAAATTTTCATTTACAGTTTACACTGTTATTGTTATAAGATATTTGTTATGAAATGAAGCATTTGATTTGTTCCAACTATCTCATAAAAATATTGAAATGCATCAATATTTTTGAAACCATCAGTATGAAAATATGGAAATATGTAAAATATTCTGGCTCTGTAATCAATGGAAAATGTTAGACTCCACTTGTAATCAAATTTGTTGTTAATGTGTACCTACATTATAGCCAACTTTACTACTTAATTCATCTTGATTTTGGCATTGAAAATAAATGAGAAGTATTCAATGTAAATATCCACAATAGAATATTTGGTTTCTTTCAACTCACCTAATTTGTTTTCACATTAAAACAATTATGGCCCTCTTGGAAGTATGTCAATCATAAGCTCTTAGGATGAATTTATGGAATAGCAAAAGAATAAAAGTATTCAATCTCAATCACATGAAAATTTGTCTAGTATGTACCTAGTCCTAGTGATATGTTTCGATGTGAGTTTGAATGAGCCGAAGAAGAATACAGTATTGTTCGATAGCAGCAGTCTTTAGTGGGATATTGATTGTTGTCATTATAATGGGACTATTTTGTGAAAACTTTTTTAAACATGGGTTTTATGAATAATCTGGACTTTTCAAAAAGAATGTTGATTTTAGTGAAGTATCTTCTTATTATAAGAGCTGTGCCAAAGCTCAGTGATTTTTAATCAAATCGAGGAGTTGAGGTGAGCTTATTCAAATAACTTCATTTTCAAACTAAGTTGGCTAGTACTTCAATTCTTAAATCTGAGACATGACTTCATAGTAAATATTCATTTCTGTGGTTTTTTTTTCCACAATAGAACAGAGTTGCATTCAGCCAAAGTACCCAATTTTTTGAATTTCACAGATAATTTTTTTTTTTTAAGGTCAAGTTATTCGAAAACGGCGCTTTGTACGAGAAAATATGAAGAATACTTTTATTTTTCAAATTAGCCAAATATTCTTCAATGAACGTTCAAATTACTATTAAGAGTTGGTTTCTTCGAATTTCTGGTATTTTTATGGTATGTTATGTTCATAACAAAGAAACAGAAGAATGTGTATGGAATCTGGTGTTCGGAGAAGATGTATTACATCAAAAAAAAGCTATATTTCAAAAATCATTTCCTTCGATACAACCATTTACGAGATATAGCCGAAAATCACATTTTTTTAACGATTTTCAACAGCCTGTATCTTTTTAACCGGGCCGAATCGGAAAAAATGGTAAAGGAAAAAAGTGTTTCTTTTGACCTCAGGAATCTTGGGTTAAAATATATGTACAAGTCAAAGACTCACCCTGTATACATAGCGCTCATTTCGTTCGAGAGTTATCGTGTACAGGATTTTCCAAATACGATGCTCACTAAAAGGATATCGAGCCCCGTGCTTTTTTTCGAAATAATAGGTCACAATAGTGTCAGAAAGCAGATCATAGATATTTTGTTCATTCTCCAGTTATAGGGTGTTACAATTATTTCGATGATGTATGTTATGCGCAAAATATAAACCATAGAATTTACTGAAAAAACACAAAATGAATTAAATCTCAAAATAAATGATGAATATTTAAATATTAGCTGTCCCATCAAAACAATGGAGTCAAAAACCCAATATTTTTCAAACGGATAATATTTTTGAAAAACTTTCCGACAAATTTGTGCCTGAAAAACTGGATGTCCCATCTAAGAAACACCAGCTTTGCTTTATATCTCTGAAACGGTAATACATTTCTATGATCTGTTACGAGTATCATATGAACCATAAAAAAATCCTGAAAAAAACGTTTTAGAATTTTTTCAATATCTCGAACAGAAACCAAAATATAGCGAAATATTTGAAAAAGTAATTTTTCAGAAACGCCTTGTAACTCGAGAACGAATCAAGATATCTATTTCCGGGTTTCTGATATCTGATTATTTCGAAAAAAAAAAAGTTCGGGTGTCCTTGAAGATTTTTTCTCTAAGTCGTCTAGTTCTCTAGATGCTTTCAGTGAGCATCGAATTTGGGACATCCTGAACACGGCCCGGCGGCTGTTCGGAGAGACGAAAGGAATTATTTTCTCTGTCAGTGAGTCGAACCTAATCATTTAAGACCACTATCGGGTTAAATTTCGAAAATTACAGACATTTTCCCTGAAACAAGCGGGCAATAAAAACAATGATATTGAAGTTCATTGGTTAACTCGAAATGAATGTCATATAATTTATATTGGTCAAAACGGAAGATCTTTTAACAAGCAAATAGGTACTCGATCATAGAGGAAGTTATCCATCAGTTACTGCTCACAAAACATATGCAGGGTAAAATTTGAGAGAACTCCTATAATTAACAAAACAAAACTTTTGAAACCTTCACAACAAAGAAGTTATATTCTGGCTTATAAGAACCTATCCCAAAGAACAGGTGTTATTCCTTTAATATCCTCTCGAATGTGAAAACCAATTCCCTTGTTGAACATCATCATCAGGTAACTTTGGTTTTTGCCATGTATAACAAGATCTTTTTGAGACTTGTTGTATACTTCATTCAGAATTAATAGGAAATATGAACTCGATGAAGGCATTATATGATTAAACAATTACTTACTGAGGTTTCTGTATTTAAAATTGTTGAAATTGAGGTTAATCCTTACTCTTATATAAAATCAATATTTCCGTGAAGTAAATACCGAATGGATCAAATATAAAATTGCTAGGTTTGCAGCTAAAAGCTTGATACTAGTTACTTCAAGATCAATAAGAAGTGTTCTATTTTTACAGATGAGATATTCTTGGGATGATGAAGAAACATCTGGTGGCAGCAATTTTATTTTCTCTGGCGGTTGCAACTTACGAGCTTGATCCTTGTAAGTATGAATAAATTACATTGGCAGTTTATGCTGGCATAATTTTCTCATTAAGTTTCGTTTCTTGGAATGATGGCATCTCTAATTATTTTTGTAGCACAATGTCTCACACCCCTTGGCATGGAAAATGGCATGATAAAGGATGAGTACATCACATCCAGTTCATCTTTCGACCACGAGAACGTTGGACCACATCATGGGAGGTGAGTTCTCACATCTCTGAATGTTTTTTTTTGTAAATGTTTAACTGAATAATGGAAAAAACAAAGATTACCAAGCAAAGCTAGTATGCATGTAGGTAGTCGTATAACACGACTATCAGAACTTAGCAAATGTGACTATTATCTCCTGAGAAGTTTCAATTTAGGCATGCCCAATGTATATTCGATAAAGCTGAAGTGAAAGGTATTTATGTTCAATCCGGATACTCTTTCCAAATTCCATTAAAGTTGGACCAATAAAACGCGAAATTTCTAGTTTACGAATATGTAATACATGTAAATCCGGATGAGCTAGAATTCCATTGGAAATAGATCCAAATGTTCATACTAAATTTCATCAATTAATGGATCAAGACACAAGATGAGGAATCTCGGGGTTGGGCATACTAAACGCATTTTTTATATCAGGAAAAGCTGATATTCCTATGGGATTACTTATACTTCGAACAAGATACTCATATCAAAATTGCAGGAGTCAAGGTTAAGGAAATCTTGGTTGCCACGGAATATTTTAATCATCTGAAGTTCAAAGATTATTATAGATAGGCACTTGGTTGATTTGCCGTGTGAATCTGAAAATTATTGATGATTTTCATAGTTTGATGAGAAATTTATATATCATGTCATATATTTTTGAAAAGGGAAAAATTAAGCGATTCTATTTTTTATAGCAATTATTATGGTTTACATTTAAAAACACAAGTTTGTATTATAACTTCAAAAATGATGGCAATGAAGATTTAACTCTGGACTACTAAAAAAGTGCCTGTAGGATGTTTTTGTTCCCTATTAATAGCACTAATAATGAAGACATTTCGAGCCATTTTCCAATTTTCTCTTTAAATTTGAAAACAGATGAACTTGTAAGATTGCGGTTAACACCTAATTAATTTTCTCAAAAATGGATTCCGAAAATGTGCCCTTTATTTTTTTTCTAGCTCATAGGGATTCTGAGATCCTCTCACTAGACAATGAATTTGGGACACCCGATATAAGTTATTCAGAATGACCTGAAATGCATTTTTTCTACAAGCGTGCGCTTTCAGCCTTTTTCCTTTATGCATTTTAGTAGCAAAGAGTCACTTTTCCACACGGAAATATTAAAGTGTAGATTAAATTCTGTCATGTCTCTTTTCACCGAACTCCCAATTAACGCCAATGATGGGATAACTATGGTTATGACACTCATAATTACGTCTGTAATTTATGTGTTTAATCAAATGAATAATCAAATCTTTTGAGTTTCAATTTTTTTCATGAGCTTGTAGAAAAAAATTTTGTTCTCAAATCTTGCGGAAAGTGTATTTTCTGTACTTGTTAGAAAAAAAACTATTGCAAGTGGAAATCGGAGTCTCAAAATTGTTACATCCTAAAAGCAAAAACAAAGCTCTCCTTTACTTTTTATAGACTTTTAATCAAGAGATGAAGATTGAGAGAAGAACACCTAGAAATTTTTGAAATATGGACAATTCCTTGTTATGACTTTAAGAATTCAAAAATAGTCCTTAGTCGTCGAATTGTTTCCAATAAGTACAAAAACAATCAAACTTTACACATGACAATTTTACAATTCATCTGTTTCAGTATAAATGAAAATATATGTATAGAATTTTTGAGTCAACCTCTCATCCTCAAAATCTACTCTGACTCTCAAGGTTTGGCAATGCTGCCAATTCCATCTGCTATATGACAAATGTCAGCTGTCAATTCAGTGGGAATACCGCGAAAACGTATCATACGCATTATTTTTGGAACTTTGAGGATCCATAAGTTTTTAACCCATAGAACATCCATATTCAGTAGTTGAATGGATCTGAACAATAATATAATATGTCTAAAAACCCAAAATTTATAGATGAAAAATATTTTCGTGAAAAAAAAAAACGTTTCTCCATTCAAATACAGTGGTCAAAGACCTGATATTCCATCTGAATAGAAAAACAACTAATCAAAGCTTCGACTCATCGAATGCTCCAATTTATCACCTCATAAATCTCCATTAACGTCAATAAAAAATTAACTAGTCAATACAGATAAGAATTATCATCATTTCGGAAATGTCGAGTCAAATATCCAATTATAACCCGAGCAGGTGGTTAGTAAATCACACATATTACAAGGGCTGTCAAGAAAAAGGTACCAAACTGCAACATAATTATGTTTCGGTGGTTGAGAGGACCTTCTTCCTAGAAGAAAACGGCAAGATACAAATGACAGGGCGAAAGATGAAACCGAACCCGAAAACATAAAACACAGCTGCTCGAGCAGGGGACTCCAGTTCCAATTCTATATTTTCAAGTAGCTAATGACTGAAAACGGACATCCTGCAGTAGGTTTTGCGGTTCTACCACCTGAACTCGATCTCGAATGGGAAGGATGTTATGAGAAAAAATATTCAAATGATATTTTCGACTCTCATTTGGAATATGATCAGTCGACATTTCTTGCAGGAAGTTTGTGAGGTGTATAATATGGCTTGAGGAGAAAACTACGTTTGATGTTGTTTGAATTATTAGTTTTTCGAACTCTATTCACTATTGATTTATATAATGAATGGGCTAGGCGGTATTTCCTATTTTCACACATTGAGTTATTTTGAAACAGAATCTTTCACTGTGCGAAATATGCTGCTATTTAGGCGAGTGAAGCAAAAAGGTAATTGCTTATGAATTTTTGTAGCTGACGGTTCGGGAAATTTGAAATCCCATTTCGATAATTTTTCTCAGATTAATCAATCTTTCGTTTTTAATTGTCCATCTCCTAATTAAGAGGTGAATAGAGACACTTTTATATGACATCAGGGAAGCTATTAACTTGATTAAATGGCCTAATTCGAAACCTTTGTCACTTTTGTAAGATCAATTCAAGTTGATATTCCACCCCTTTCTGTGTTCTGGCGTTTAGTGTCGATTATAAAACTTTGGAATAGTTCGAGAAAAAATATATAACCCCTCACTTTAATTAATTTCAAATAATGGTCTAATTCTTCTTTCAATCTCATAGAATTATGTACTCATCTTTGGTCATTTATCGTACTCAATAATAATAAAAAAAAAATTAGTTAGGGCCCTCAAAGAAACAGAACTGTATATAGGTATACATAGGTACATATATGACACGTGACTTATAAATCATAAAATTTCAACCCGATCGGATGGATCTGTTGCCACAGAAATATTGGGTACTTATTTCTTTTCTCATATTCCTCTTGAGTTTTCTACGGTTCTGATGATGTGATCAGATTAAAATTTTGTATGAATCTTGGAATTACTATTTTACATCAACACTTGAAATCTCAGCTCCATCGTTTATAATATTGGCTGGCTATTTCTTTTTAGATATTCTCCTTGAATTTTCTCTAGTTTTTGTGATGCGATCAACATAATATTTTATTTAAAACTTGTTTTTTAACATCTAAATACAATATTTCATTCCAATCCAATCTGTAGTTGAAATTTTAAACTACATTGAAAATTTCAAAATTCCATTCAAAAGGTATAGGTTTTATGAACGTATCTACAGGGTGGGCAAATAAGCGAGGTAAGCTGCTATATCTCAGGATCCACTCATCGTAGAGACTTGCGGTGAAAAATTTTATCACTAAAGTGAACAAGAGAACACACTGGAAATTGTTTTGAAGTTCATACCTCTACCGCTAGGGGGCGTAATAGCTACCGTCGAGTAGAAAAATGAATTTTCCTTGAAAATGTTTCATATGAAGTTGAAGAAAAAATATCATCACTGTAATCCTTGGAAAATTCTCTATCTTTTTAAATTGTCACTTTCTATTTTACGACATCAAATAAGGGTAGGTGAAAGGGAGAAATCTGACTGATTGAAACGCCGGTAACTTCAGTTTGGCTCAAAATTTTTGAGCAAATTAGATCTCGTCTGAAAGATAATGTCTTGTCAATTGAGGACAAAAAATACTCATGATGAATTTATTTTTGCTGCTTTCGATAGGGGGCGCTAAGTCAGAAGTTCATTGTTTTGTTCATTTTACTGCGAAATTTCAAATGTAATGATAAGATTTTCTTAACAGAAACAGAAATTCCAAAAAAACCAAATTGTGTCTTTAGGTTCTGACAGAAACATAAATACCATCAAATTTGTATGAAAAAACCAAAAGGTCGCAAAGCGATAGCTTCAGGCGTTCTGGAGTTATGGCCGAAAGAAGATATTCTTCAACTGATGCACTGAAAAACTAAATTGTGTGTTCTTTCGGCCATAACTCCAGAACGCCTGAAGCTATCGCTTTGCGACCTTTTGGTTTTTACATACAAATTTGATGGGATTTCTGTTTCTGTCAGAACCTAAAGACACAATTTGGTTTTTAGCAGTGCATCAGTTGAAGAATATCTTCTTTCGGCCATAACTTCAGAACGCCTGAAATTATCGCTTTGCGACCTATCCTATCATTACATTTGAAATTTCGGAGTAAAATGAACAAAACAATGAACTTCTGACATAGCGCCCCCTATCGAAAGCAGCAAAAACAAATTTATCATGAATATTTTTTGTCCTCAATCGACAAGACATTATCTTTCAGACGAGATCTAATTTACTCAAAAATGTTGAGCCAAACTGAAGTTACAGGCGTTTCAATCAGTCAGATTTCTCCCTTTCACCTACCCTTATTTGATGTCGTAAAATCGAAAGTGACAATTTTAAAAAATAGAGAATTTTCCAAGGATTACAGTGATCATATTTTTTCTTCAACTTCATATGAAACATTTTCGAGGAAAATTCATTTGAAAATTCATTGTGATGAAATAATAAAGCGACCTGTCCGTAAAACGAGCTCTTGAAAATAGTATCAAAAACGTCATAGAAAAACGGTTGTTGCCTTATAGTTATACTAATCTTTGAATTTTATGTCTTAGTTAATCCGTGCAATGGACTCTCGAACTAGAAGGGTCAATGAAGAACCATCTATTCAACTAAAATTCATTCTAATAGCTTTTGACTTTACGGCAACATCATTGATAATTCCAGGTGGGGTGAGAGGTATTTTTCCTCGAGCGGTTTTAATAAGAAGCCATAAAGTTTGACCATACAAATGCTTCTATCGGTGTTTCTTCAGAGTATTATTTCAAAGCCTTCTTCAAAATTATTACTCTGTCTTTTCTGATACTATACAAATAAGAGTGTCATAATTGAATACCCGGAAAAATCCTATTTGATATTCAGATACTACCTAATTATTAGTTAAAGCTAGCTATAAATTAAATGAAGAAGCGTTTGTTAATTGAAAAATGATTCTTTTCCAATGAATAATAATCAGTTACTATCGAAAAATTCTTATGTATATTTAATTAAAACGGTTGGCGCCAGGTTATTACCTTTTGAATACACTTGATTCTTTCGAAATTTTTTCAATTACCTTCGTTCAATGCATTCTTTAGTGGTACTTAATTCATTGATGACGCATGATTTATTGATTTAGCGATTTATTGATTCTTTTATATTAAACCATAGTGTAAAATCTGCAGTATTTTATTCGATTTTTATTTCAAGGGTTTTCCAATGATAGGTTTCATTTTGATTGATAAAAATAAACGAATATATATATTTCAAGAGTAATCAATGGATGTTTACTTCATTGTACAGAAGAAGTTTACCATTAACGCTGTTAAACAATGTCAGTAAAATGGCCACCACAGCTAGAGTTGTAGCTCAATCCTTTTTATGAAATTTTCCATGACCAATTCGAAGATAATTGTGCTCGATAACATTACGAATTCCATCTTTAAGGTCTTGAAACGGTTGTGGAGCATTGACATAGACCTTATCTCTCACAAAGAAAAAATCTGAAGGTATTAAATCACAAGATCTCGGTGGCCAATTTTGATCACGTCTTCAAGAAATAACACGGCCAGGAGTCTTTTTTACAAAATTGTGATTGTCTCGTGTCTTTTTGGGCACATAACGCTTTCTTGTTGAAAATAAACGTCGTACACAGAAATATTTCCCAATTCATAATCATTATAATAATTCATTAATCATAGCTCGGTAGCGCAATCAATTCATCGTAAAAGTTGCACCAGCCTCATTTTTCGAATATGTTAGGTCCAGTCACCACCAGCTCAAAAACAGAACCAAACAGTGACACGTTGAGGGTGGAGAGGATTTTCAACAGTCATTCTCTAATGTTTCGAGCCTCAATTGCGACAATTCTGCTTATTAACGTAGCCTCCGAGATGAAAACGAACCTCTTACTGAATATAATTTTTCGATGAAAATCCTGATCTTTTTGATGCATTTCAAGCAACCAATCAGCGAAGACACGACGTTGCTGGTGATTGGCCGACAAAATACGGTGTACGGTCGTTTGTGGGATATCTAATTTCCAAGATCGATGAAGAATCGACAAATCTGGACTTTCTTCAACACTACGTTCTTGAGCGACGCACACGGTATCGCTTCTTCACATCAATAACTTGTCCTTACAGCTCAAATTTTTCCACCACTTTTGCAGGCCGAGAAGTTGCTTCACGACAGCCCAAAAGTGCTTGGGTTTTGCAATCGGTGGCTGCAAAATTTCACCCATTTTTGTAGTGAATTTTAACGACTTCAGTGCGTTGTTTAATTTTTACAAATGGTCTAGTTTTTAATTATCGAATGTTGAAAGATGCTAGCTTCACAGCTGCCCAGATAGCAGGTTTTCAAAATGAAACTTCTTATTGGAAAATTTTTTTCTTGTATATTTAGAAAAGTAAATTGGAAATTTCAATGATCTTCCTAGAACTATCCCAAAGATTTTTTATTAGAAATACTAAACCAAAAATAGTGTTTGAAATATTTTGTTATATAAAATTTTTTGATATCAGTTTCGAACCTTCAGTCTATAAACTTTCCCAACCATGTCACTGAGTATAATTAATTATTGGAAATATCGAATCGGGATAGAATTCCTGTCGAATGTGAAATAATGCGTCCCAAACAAATAAAATATGTTTTTATGTCGTGGACACGTGCTGATAAATGATCTCCGAGATTTCCCTCGAACATAATCCCGAAAAATAAACACTTGTTTCATTATTCCCTAACAATACATTCCAGCACGAAGCAGAGTAGTAAATTCGTTTTAATATTGGCTGGATGAAAAATGAGCCGAATTTTTCTGCATAATAAGAGCACCGACTGAGAAGATGAAATAGGGTGGTTTTCCCCAGCGAATCAGGCTCAGCAGAGAAGGGTGGTAATAAATTGAAAATGACAAATTTGTCATGATTTAATATGATGTCATTTGTTATTTCGCTTTAATTAATACGCTCAGTTTATGAGCAATATTTTGGGCGTCGCAATTTTAATGCAGGATTATTAATAACGGCTGTGGATTTACTGCGTCAAAAGAAATCCAGTCGAGGGAATACGCAAAATGTTATGGTGCAGCCTGTTAGATTCAGTTATACACTACGTGAGATGAATGAACAACAAGGAAATTTCCTCTCAGAGGTTTATAAAATTCCTGCAATTTCGTTTTCTTTATATTTTGTCGCTACTTTACAAGGGAAAATTCATGGGAAGAATGTAACAGATTTTGATATAGTATAATTTAGAGCAGAATACGCTTACCCCTTGGGGTACAACAGTTTATCGTAAGGGTTACGTGATAAAATTTACATAAAGGCGGCGAAGTAGCAAGTGCAACAGCTTGACAGCGCACGACAAAAATTGAATTATAACAATTGATTAAACCAAAATTGACAAAAGTTTTGATATTATAGTTATTTATAATAGATACAAGTGCAGAAAGCATTGATATTCTTCCACGAATTCGAAATTAAAAAACGAGCTACAAAGTGATGAGTTCTTTTAATGAACGAGTGTTAAATTGAGCTTTCTGTATGAGTATTATACATTTTTTTCTCTAATTCATTGGATTTTTATTGAAATTAAAGGAATATATACATAAATATTGTTTGCTGATTTTGCCAGAAACTCAAACATCACCATCCAGTTCACAAACCACTACGTCGAGTTCAATTGCGTCTATTTCATCCGAAAATTAAATATCAAACAGAAATTTCACAAAAACGAGCGGACCAAAACATAAAAAAATGAGGTAGCAATTTGCGCATGTATGACGAGCGCTCCAAAGTTACTGAATTCACCTCAGTGCTTTCACCACATCTTTTTATTTTTGTGAAATTTCTGTTTGAAATTGTTTCAGCTGAAGTAAACTCGAAGTTGGAGTTGGACTCGAAATAGTTGTTACACTTTGTGAACATGATTATGTTTGAGGTTCTGGACATTTTTCACAAATTGATCTCGTTTTTATTCAATGGATATTCAGGCTGAATCGGGAGCAATGATTTTGAAACTGATATTCCAATGAATTCAATATGCTAGATAATCAATTTTTCAATTGATTTTTGGAATCTATACACTCCGAAACGTAAACTGAAATGTTAAGGAGTATTTTCTGTTTTTCTTCAATTATTACAAAGGTTCACTTTTTCATCCCAGAATATCTCAATTCGCATAATAAAACATTTTACTTATAATGGCTTAATAAATATAATTTCGAAAATATACAGGATAGAATTTTATGCGGTATAGCATAATTTTTGTACCAAAATTTTAACTGGGAATTTTTCAGACAATTGAAAAACATTTCCATTATATGATTTCAAAATTCATTATAGAAAATAATAAATTGTGATCTATTGGTTCATTATAAGATATGATGTAATTTCTTACTATATATCCTTCATGGCAGTGATAGAAATTGTTGTTTATTATCCTCACAATACACAAGGTGGGTTGTGGGATACATTATGATGAAATGTGTTCAGTTACATTCATTCCCATTAATATTTCAAAAAATATCTGAACAGAGATGTCTCAACATATTTTCTGCTGCATTATGAAGAATTATAAATCTTCTTATATTCTCAAATATATTGATATTTTAGAAGAACCCATCTTCTTCATCAATTAATTCAATGAAATGCCTTAATTTTTTGCAAAATCTCCAAAGAGATTTAAATACGAATCAACATGATGAGAATCCATGGCCAAATTAATTTTTCATTTGTCTGTAAATGCGATAACTTTCGACAGATCAGTACGTGAAAATTTGTGCAATATCCCATTTTTATACTATTTCATGGTTTTATAATATTATGTGGGAGAAGTTCTAAGATACAACTGCAGGGTTATTCTATTTCTAGTAGAAAAACTTAAATAGTAATAGTTCATGCAATAATAAGAAAAATATGTAAATACAATATAATTACATACATATGCAGAGTAATTTGCTCTAGTCCCTATAGCTGTGAAATTTTTATGATAATTGTCCGAATAAGTGCTGACTATTAATTTAATTGTCTTTCTCATTTACACTTTCGTACTACGAAACAGATTTCAGGCTGACTTGAGATAGCTTTTCTACTATTCCATCAAAATGCATTGCTATAATATTATTCATGGTGTTTCCAAATTGAATGACAATATTTATGGGGGTGATTTTTGGGCCCATTCTAAGAAAAATACTTCATATGAATATATGTCCTAAACGTCTTACCTTTTGAGATACAGGGATACAGTTTTCAAAAATAAAGAAAAACGAAATCTTTATTCAGTTATGAGCAAATGTCATCTATTGAATTTTTTAGTCCGACACACGGGTTTCATCTGAAAAAAAAATAATTAACCCTGCGTATGTCTCTGCATGGTGATATTGTCAGATGTATTAACGATATTGTTATGATCATGCAGAGAAACGGTTTTTATTTTTTTAAGCGAAAACCGTTCATCAAATTGAAGAAAGTCAAGTGAACAAATTTGGTAAGAAATGATTCGGAATTTCAAAAATAATTTTTATTTCAGGAAAAACCTGTGGCGTACCATCAATATCTGCCAAAATAGGCAGGTCAAATTACGTACCAACGCCACTGGTGGAAATTAAAAAAAAGTGGTACATTAAAAAATGCCTGATATTGTAGATATAAATAATAAATTATTTATTTCTGAAAACATTACCACTATGAATCTCAAAAGGTAAGGCGTTTAGGACATATGTTCGTATGAAGTTTTTTCATTAAAATGGGCCCAAAAATCACCCCCATGAATATTGGCATTCAATTAGGAAACAATTTAACAACATTTTACAAAAATTTTTTGTGTGCAAAATGATCGGGCATATTGAAATTATTCAATTTTTCACATTTTATTCTGTTACATATGTCCTCTTTAAATTTGAGAGATTCGTAAAAGTTAACATAACCTACTGACTATCGAAAGACGAAGAATGATGTGAACACATGATTTTCAAATGACATATGGAGAGTTTCATTCTGAGTAAAGAATCTTTATCCTTCGGAATCTGATAAAAAATAACCCACATCAAGTTCACGATTTGTTTATCCACAGTACTCACATTATCTGTGTTTGTTTACAAAGTGTAATATATCATATTTATGTGACTTGTCAAAGACAAAAACAATACTTTCTTGTAAGCCGAAGAAGAGTCTTTCAGTAACAAGTTAGCCGGGTAGTGTGGAGAAAGAAAGTTTGTGACAAGAACATATGGTCCTACGTACATAAAAGCTCATTCATAAGAAACGGCTGGAATGATACATGTACAGACTGGGCGTAAATAACTGCATGCAGGAATTTAAGATCGATATAGGCGTATGTTCTTATTGCACGCATCGAATTCGAGACGCCAGACCGATTTCCACAGTCAGAGTGACGATGATTTATGGAAACGCAACTTCTGGAACGTGTCAAGTGTGACTTTTCATCAAATTTGCAGCTAATAATAAATTTTAAGAAGTCGATATATATTTTCATATTTCTTGCGCTCCAATTTCAAATTGCTTCCAGCTTTCTAATTTTGTACAGTAATTTTATTACTTCCTACGAATAAACTTTTGGTATTGTACTAAAAAAAATTACTTTCAACTAGGTCAGATCCGTTGTCGCTGAAATATTGTTTATGTTTATTTTTAATTTCTCCTTGAATTTTAATCGGTTTTGATCTGAACGAAAAATCTGAACTCTGGCCGCCATAATCATTTTGACTTTTCTCTGGTTTTTGTGACACCACCCACCTGAGATTTTGAGCAAGGCTTTGGGTGTACCTTAGAGTAATAAACATCGATAGTGGAAGTATATGTCATTTTCAGTAAGCATATTTTGTCCCCAACATGAAGTACCAAATTTGAAATGAAGCGCGCGGAAATGAAAACATATCAAATTTACGATATTATACTCAATTCGCGAGTTTCTCCACAAAGAACGCACTTCTTATGTCCCATAGCGAATCAACGTTTTATATCAACTCAAAATATATCGAAATAAATACCTAAATACTTATATCAAAAAGTCAGAAAACAAACTTCAAGCGCCAAACGACGTGAAACAACCGATAACACTAGGAGAGCAAAAGTTACCAAACCTTGGATTTCAGAAAATGATAAACATTCTGCTTATTTTTAATTCGACAATAAAGAAAAATATCGGATTCCAAATATTCAAATTTGCCTATTCAATCTGGAATCACTCAAACAAATATATTTCATTCAATATAATCCCAAGTAGCAAAATTGATCACTAAAAGAACGAAATTATTTCATAACTATCGTAAAGTGCCGCATGAAAGAATAAAATAATTTTTTAATGCGTTTGAATACGACCATTTTATCATAAAATGAAGGGATTTCTATAATGCTGTTGTATAGACGTTCTTACAACTAATATCATAAGATAAATAAATAGTGTAAGTATATAAATTTTATAACAGTTGCATAACGTTCTAAAAAATTCCTATAGAATAATTATAAAACAGTGTTATACAAATTATAATACGGTTGCAAAGCTATTGTATTACTTTTAATAGCGACGTTATAAGATGGTTGTAAAGGAAGCTTTATAAATTGTTGCATTAGAGTTGCTTAAGAAAAGTAATATAATTGTTGCTTTATGCAGAATTAAAACATTACACAATAATTATAGAATCATTTTATAATCATCTTAACTACAACAGTATTCTATCTCATGAAGAGCTTATAGAATAAAAATGTAGTTCCCAGGAATAAATTTATCCCAAGTTCTGCGTTATAAAATCTATTCATTTCATCTATATATTAAAGAACATTATACGCATAACACAATAAAAATTTACACGGGTTTTGTAGCAGGTTTCGTTTACAAAATGAATTCGGCAATATCTGAATGGAAACGAATGAGAAAAAGTGGTCATTTTGAAAGATCAGTAAAAAAGAAATACCATAAAAATAAAATACTTCAGAATTGCAGTACCCGTGATCAACCTCTAGTTGAAGTCGAATTTAACGAAGAGGCTAATCTAGAAGAAACAATAATTATAGCTTCAGCCAGCAGTGATAATACTGAGGAAAAATCCAAAGGAAATTAATACGAACATGATATATGTCAAAAGGAAGCGTCGACATTAATAGTGCTGACGACGAAAACATCGACAACAAAAATTTGAGGCATTCTCTATCTGATCGAAAAGAAGATTAAAATAAAAGAACAACTCAAGATGTGGGCAACGTCTTTCAATATCGATCATTCTGCATTAAGAGAGCTTTTCGTTACATGGAACCTGGCTATTCCTAATCTTCTAAGATAGTGTACATCCTTAACATTGCATTATAACTAAATGAAAAATCTCAACCATATCGCATCAGATGTCACGGAGGCATCAGTTATTTCTTTTCCAACACCCTTCTTGAATTTTCTAATGATGTTATCAAATAAATATTTTGCAACTTGCAATTTTGAAATTGCTATTTTATATCAACTAACTAACCCAATTATTTGATTCCCTCTGGCGCAAACTGGTTAAAAATGTTTCCAGAATTACATAATTCCATACTGTAAAGGATTCTTGAGGTTGGCTCTCTCTAGTGAGGAATTCTTCCATAACATGTTTAGGAATCTCCCCCCTACCAGCAGAATTTACATTCGTGCTGAACTTTATACTACAAAGTGTTTTCTAAGACGACAATACCCTTTAGGAAACCTAACATAAGACGATGCATGTTTTTAGTCTGATCTAGTTATGTCTTTGATGGTACATTGTTCAAGTTCAGAAGCAACTTCGGGTATATTTGAAACAGGAAACATTCTGACATACTGCTCGATGAAAATATTCACTTTTTTCTTCATATTGTAAAACTACTGAAGCTATGAGCTTCCAAGTAGGTATCCAGAAATTTTCCATCTTAATATCAACGATTTAAGTCGTAACAATTGATTCGTAATTAAAGTACATGGATAATTTATTGATTGAAATCTAAACGATACCTGTACTGAAAAGTTTCTGAAATTCAAAAAATTTCATACTGAAAATTCGATGAAAAATAAAGTTAATCAAATTTCCCGTTTATTCAATTCGATCGTATATGTATTTTTCTACATTCATGCAAATAGCAAAACTTTATTGAACTATATTTAGTGGAAAAAGAAGTTCTTTATTGCACTAGTGCAATAAAGTTTTTATTGCACTCATCTGTCATTCTACTTCAACGTGCTTTCATCATGACAAACAAATATTTCAGCCTGAAGGAAATAACGATGTACAGTTACCAAGTACTAGTACGTTTACAGCAGTAACAAATCAAGAAGTGGATTTAAAATGTACTTCACTACGAAATATTCATATTGAAAATTGCACCAATTGTTCATTCACTTTCAACATTGAGGGTAAAAATGAAGTTTGAGTTAAATTGTTCGTAACTTATTAGTTCCTGCTTCAATGCAAATCGATATTAATAATAAAGTATTCAAGTTGCGCTTTTCATTTTCCTACACCTAGTACCGCACCTCAATAAATCATTTTTTGCTTTTTGCATGAACGTAGAAAAAAAAGTTGTATGCAACTCGTGCAAAAATTGTTTATTGCACTCGACGTGTTGTATTGCCTCGTCGGACAATTTCACGTCGAGTGCAATAAACATTCACTTTTTGCACTTGTTGCATAAATAACTATTTTTTTGATAATGCTAATTTTGTTCTAGGATGGAATTGTAAGGAATCTCCCAATCTGCAGTGTTATTCTGTGAATTTTCGGAACGTTAATTTTACAATTAATTAATGGGGATTAATTAAAAATAAATTGCTTTGTGGGATCTTCCGGGTAGCACATTGCGTTTTCCCTTCTGGTTTTCTCTCGTTGATAAAATTACTTCTTAGCCACCAAGTTCTGTTACGAGAGAGTTAAAATTCCATCTCCCCGATCTATTTATTAATTCAACTGGAGCAGAAACTCGTCTGGAACGGTGGAATCAATACTAAAGAGATAGTTGAATTGCATTGAAATTTTGTTTCGAAGCACCTTTACTGAAAGTAGCTGTTTCTGCATTTTGGGAAGCATAATGTTTCTACTACTGTAATAAAAATATGTTTTTTTCGATTGGCAGCAAATATTAATTTTGCAGACAATTATCAATCAGAAAAGTATTATTTTTCCTGCCTAGGCAGCGAAATGATTATTCTCAAAGGAAATAAAACATTCGACATTTTCTGACAATCATATTTTTTGCCACCTCCCTTATTTATGGTACTTCTAAGTCACTATCCCTGTCCATAATATGAATATATTATGGATATTTTTTCAAAAAACAAAAAACTGTCAGATATCTCATAAGTTGTCAAACTATAATTATCATAGACAAAAATTTCCATAGCAACCAACCATCCCAACAATGCGATTCATATCAAATTTCCCTTCAATTTAAATAATAAAATGAATAATAACTAATAATAATAAAATAAAAAGATTGTGGGAATTGTAAAAATTTGCAAATACAATATCCTACATATATTATTATAAACAATCAAAGAAAAAATTATATGATCAACTCAGCGGTCAATCTACTACTTTGCTGCATGGTGAAACAAATAACTATTTCGTCCTTCGCTTATAAAAGAATTTTTGAATAAAAAATTAATTTTCCTATCAGTAACAAGGATAATTTCTAAATGAGCATTCATGAAATTTTTGAGAGAAAAATTTCTATGGAATGGAAACATCCAAACCCATAGAAAAACATAATAATATACGACATTGATATCTATAATTAACGAAAAATTTCTATGTTCAAATTCGCTCGGCTATTATACTAAAAATACTGTAATAATAATTGATGATGTTTTGATCGCCCTTCCCCTAAACAGATCAAAATAAATAATCAGTGTATTCATAGCAACGTGATAGAGTGAAAACAGCACATGAGATCTGTTTTTAGTATAATGTTGTTCTGATAGGATGTGTTCAATCACATGACCTCAAATTAACTAATTTCAATGGATTTCTACTAGAGCAAAAAATTTTCCTGTTAATTTCAAAACTGCAGATTAGAGTGAAAATGATCATTTGGATATAAATTGATAGTTTCAAGCTTCGTGCAAAATTTTATGTCGATCATGTCATCGGAACTAGAGGAAATTTTAGAAGAATATCGCAAACAATGACCTCCGAAATAGTTGAGATGTTGAGTGTAGATATTAAATATATAACATTTTCAAGCTCTGTGCGAAATTTCGTGTTGAAAAATTAAGGTAGAACATCGAAAAAAAGTCTCTAGTCTCTAAAGGCGCAATTAGCGCATAACTGACGATCACTCAAAAACACCTGACTTCAAAGCTTTACTCATTTTTTAATTGATTTTAAATTAATGAAATGTTTTACATCAGTTTCAAACAGAATAACAAAAAATATTTTGTTATCTCGATTTAAACAGTGGCAGAGCGATACGGAATGTCGTATAACGCCTTAAAGCACCACTTAGGATGTAATAAATCCTTTTGAGAATGTGGTTTCACTAATCACAGAGATATCCCGTGCAATCTAGATGAAGAACACAATCTGAAGCAGCAATAAAGAATATAGTTGACGAATAATGGCAGAGATGCCGTATAAAAAGTCGAATTTTGACTACCTCGTACAGGCATCTTGATCCATTCATCCGAAGAGATCCGCTCTTACTCCGAATCCAAACAGGAAATATAAAAAAATTCAGGAACAATAATTGTCGTGAGCTGCTGTAAAAAGCGATACTATTGAATTGGAATCGAGTTTCGAGAGTTTCTTACCTCTCCAACGAGGATCTGGTTTCAGGTTGAGAACAAGTTGCTGAACGACCAGGTGCTCCTTCTAACAACGCATATAAAATAGGGCTTTAAAAACCACCAAAAGTCGGTGGCTGCCATTGTCGCATTCACGTTCGCATATAATGCGATCATGGGATGGTTTTAATCTCCTCACACATAATACCCTCGGAAATCCTTGTCAACTCATTAAACAACGTGCTCTTGAATGGATTTGTCGAAAGTGGCATGAAAAGAACAGCCAGTCCCGAGGAATAAAGACTCAATAAAAGATTGCTTTGAAGTCGGAACATGCGGACTCCCTTGCTCTTGAGAAATGACATTGCTTGATATATTCTCACACCGAAACGACATGATTGTTCGTCTCGGAAAGCGTATAACCTATACTGACAGTTCTACATTATTCCTACGTTCTTTTCGGTGGATATGAACACTGCGAATTTCAGCTGTCTTAAAAATCCGGCTTGTTTCTTCTGGATCGTTGGTTTAGAAAGTTATTGCTGGCTGCTATAATAAAGGGGTTTTTTCAAATGAACAAAACATGGTATGGCGTCTTACGTTTTTTTTTATTTAAACATTTATTTCAAGTTCATTGGCAGTCCAAATTCCACGAGGTTCATTATTTCCCTATTAATCTAATAAATATCTAAACTACAAGAAAAAAATTAAGAAGCTGCGGATTCTACATAAAAGTTTTTGCTATTTCCCAAAGCACTTCGAATGATTGAAAAACAACATGTTTCAAGTTTGAATTCTTGCTTTTACGACTTTGAGATTCAAAGATCAAATTATAAAGCTTCCAGAATCCATAAGATAAAAGCGATAAAGCAACAAATTTTTGTAATAAATTTATTTCAAATGGGTAGTTTTCGAGCAATCTCTGGATGCCAGATGAGCTTGAATTTTCCGTTCGTTTTTTGAACTGAACATTTTATGGGATTGACAATTTTGTTTTTCTTGGATGATACCAAAAGTTTAATATTGAAAATAACTATTTATAGAAAGATTCAAGAAACTCTCAGCTATCACTTGCATTCGTCATTCAAAAGAAGATTTGGTACAAGAAAGTGTTGCTACAGACAGCGATGCCCCTTCATCATAGCAAACACAATGTATTCAATTATAGGAACACTAAGATATTTGGTTTTCAAGTGAATAATTTGGACAAGAAATAGTTACCACGTAGATACTTAATATTCCTTTCCTTAATTTTCTAGAGTCCTTCTTACAATGAGCAATAAAGTTAATATTCAACTGGATCGTATGATCTGTTTTCTACTCGGTTTTTTAGGTCTGAATTTAGTAGTCGGGTTGTTTAGGTTTATAAAATCAAAATCTGAATTCAGAAGGATTTAAGTACATATATCGACGAAATCATTATTTGCGTTTAAAGTCGTTTCGACACCGATGTTGTCATCATCAGTAATTGGGAGTGACGTTTTCGTTTGAAGAGATCACAATTCAACAGAAACTTTTCAGTAAATTCACTTTCACAGATATGCAGAAAAATTTTGTTTTTTGTTTTAGGTATATTGTTTCAATGATACTTTTCGATGATCAATGTAAATTTATTATTCACTTATTTCTTATTACACTTTGTACTTTTTGTTAAAACTTTTTTAATGCTATGATATAATAATAATATAGTTCATTTTGCGAAGAAACATCTACTGACATAAACATTGTCGTTATGCATTGAAATTTTGCATATTAAATTTATGTTTAAACCATCCTGACTAAATTATGATCTAAACGAAACCAATAATATTTGCCGGGAACAAAAATATTCAATATCGATGACATGATAATTCAATGAGAGCAGCAACTTTTAGTTGTTCCTAAATCATTTTAAATTTAATACTTACTATCCTTTGAAATATAACAAATGAAATACGCCTTACAAAGACAATGAATTATCAGGTAGGTTAACAAATACCTTATTGGTCGAAGTTAATATCAAAAAAATTTAAACCTAGATATGTTATAATACTCAATTGAATTAATTAGTTTTCATTGATAATGAACATCACTAGATATACTGCACCTTTGGAGGCAGGTATAAGAAAAAAATTTAGTAAAAAAAAATTAAAACGCTGAACTAAAATGAAGAATTTCTAGACTTTTTGACTGATTAACTTTGAAATAACACGACAAGAACATAATAAACCTTATAAAACGCAGAGTGTGATATATTTTTTTGGGGATGAATAAAAATAGATTATAAATGACAAAGCGTACAATCCGAGGCACAATCCCTTCAAGTCGAAAAAAAATCTTCGGAGTGTGAGTTTCTAAGCCCCCTCGATGGGAAGGTGTGAAATCTTGGCTGGCTCAGACAGCTAGTTGAATCCCAAATAATGAAGAGTAAGCGTTGAGCTTTTTGAACAGTCATTCTTTTAATCAATCAAGTGCAATTTGTGAAGCGGAATATATCACACCATAAGGGGTCCCCCATTTCATCCAGATGTTATGGGAAATACATAGGTAAATGGATTCTGAACATGTTGTCAGCTTATTCTATCTGCTTTTGGTTCAAAACTTTTTTCTTGTAGTTTTCATTTCGAAAAAATCAAGAAAAGATTATGTCATTTCACATTAAAAGTATAACTTGAAAATTTTATACAGCGGTCATCCTTCCAAATACCTACAGTCAGATCATTTATAGGTAAATTGAAAGCACTCTCCTTCGTTGTCGAACATTTATTTTAATTATATTCAATTTGTCATTTCTATATTCCTGTAATTCAAAGTCAAATTATGAACCACTTGTTATATTGTTGGTTACCAATTGAACAGCCGATGCTAAGTGATCTTCTTTTGAGGATATTCCGCTTTTTACAGTAAGGTGAGATTGAAAAGAAGACTTAAGAATTTTCCTGTAACATTTTCGAATTATTTTTAACGAACTATCATGAATGATATTTGGATCTCACCCAAGTTGATAAGATGTAAGGACCTATTCTTCTCCAATTCTTCACTTTGGTATCTTCAATACTCTTGATATATGGATCGTTTTCTGTCAGGTGTGAGTTATAACAAGACATATATTCTGGTCCCAAATTAGGGTCCTGTCTTTACGAAGTTACATAAAAACGTCTTTAAAACATTGCTAGGATAGGTGTACTCACCTATAGTCATAAGAAAGTTATTTCTTTGTAAATAATAATGTCAATATTTATTTATTTATAAACTAGTTTTCAACACAGCTAGCTTCTGCGCAGATTTCAATTTTAAATGCGAATATCGTTACGTCAATGATTTCCTGAAGTTTCTTTATCATTCATTTTATTATTGTGAAGAATGTATTGGAAAAGATATTTCGGTATTCAAAGTTATTAATGAAGAAATTCCGCAATAGGTACATAAATAGTAGATAATACTCACAATATAAAAATTTTTTGTTTTTATGTGCATAATAGAAATTTTCTGGGACGTTCCTGGGAATTTCATTTATTTTTCCCTGACAGCGCGCAAATATACCATTTTCTCAAGATGTCTCTATTTTTCGAATTTTGAGTTGTCTTAAACAATAAGTTAAACGATTCACCGATGACGGAGGTCAAATTAAAATAAAAATGTTCGTCCGGCCGTAAACACGTTAACTCCCGAACAGAAAACCCTAGAAATTTTCATAGTATATTATATTCTGGAATGGCGGGTTAAGTTCGCTAATGGGCAATATTCTAGAGGTTCCATTCAAAATTCGATCAAAATTATCTATTTTGAATATAACATTTTCAAGCTTCATACAAAATTTCATGTTGGTTGCATCACTTCAAGAGAAATAATACTTGATATTCCAGTGCTAACATATCCCACCCTAGAAATTGAAAAAAATTTGATAACAACAAATCCGACTATAGTTTGAAATTAAGTGTGTTTAGTTTTCAGTTGAATAATAATCATTCAAACGTTCTTGCCAAGGATGATCGTTTCATTAGAACCTATCATTTTGATAAACCAACTGACAATAAATAACTGACATGGTAAAACACATATCATATATACCTACACATATGCAGTTCAGTACAAAGGTGCAATTTGGAAGAATATTTATTTGCCAATGAAGGATATCTTCCATCCGAAATTTTTAAGACTAGCTAAGGATGATGAATCGAAATTGGTATGTTTGAGAAAACATCAGAAATTCGTTTTATAGGGAATATGAATCAAACAATTTGTTATTCATTTCTATTTTTCGGGTTGTATGACATACAAGCACTGCTTAGGTCGTATAGCTCTTAATTTATATATTGATGATGACCACTCTAACCATTTGTATGAAATGAATAAAAAAATTTGAATATTGTATTAATGAAATGTTAATTCTATGGATAAGGAATGAACAATTGACGCAAAGTAAATATAACGCTCTGTTCGGAGATGAGCGCTAAATATGTTGGACTTTTCTTTGTTATTTAATGATGAAAAATGGCACAGAAATTCTTAGCAAATTGAGTTTAATCAGAAAATGAAATTTACTTCAGAAACCCCAAAAAAAACGAGCATTGTAAGTTTTCCTCCATTTTAATTTTTTTTTCAGAGTTTTTCATCTTTTCTGATTGAGCTCTCAAAAATACTTCGATGTAACCGGAAATCGTAACTTCAAAGGACATAACGGACCACACTCAATAAAATATTTCTCAGAAATGACATTGAACACTAGGTATCTCGCTTATGCTTCGAAAACGAGGTGTATATCATAAGTCAAAAATGATTCTCCGGTATATTTTTATTAAAACACTAAAGAAAATTGTAAATTTTGTGAGCAATTCGTCAACATCAAAAAATATTTCTTCTCAGATACTAAGTGTCGACTTTTTCAACATTATGGTGCGCATGCCGAACAATTCCGCTTTTGTCTGGTAAAACTTATCCAACATAGAAAGTTAATTAATCCTCGTATAACTATTTGTCTTGTAAATGTTTTGTTAGGACCATGTAGCACCATAAGATATCATCAGGTGTGCTTCACATAATTCCTCTAACATGAAAGGAACCATTTATCATATATTTGAATACTGATAAAAGGTTCGTAGCCTGGGGCAAGGAATAAATTTTTGAGCGCTCTCCCATAATCGACGCAGTGTATTATTTTTTAATTCGTTGAAGATTATAAGTATATTCAAGCCTCTCCTAGCACAATGTTACTCATTATTCTTCCACTTAGCACTATCCAATTACCTCCTTATGTACACAACATTGCGTCCGTTTGAAGCCGCTTTGAATGGCCGGAAAGTTGAGGCTTTTAAATTGAATGTATTAAATCATTGACGCCACCATGCTTCTCCAATTAGAATCATCACGTATTAACGCCACGGCTGTAGGAATGAGTAGATGAAAGTGTAGGGTAATTTGAGTAGTAGACCTCTCGCGTATATCGTGGAAAATCGTCTTAACGCTTGATGAAACCGGCCATAAGGAATGGATTAAAATACCAAGTTTCGAAGAATTATCATGAGCGGCATCTGGGATTGACCTTTGAAAAACGATTAATGCTTTCTAACCAATTCCTACCTATTTCTGAATATCCTCTTAGAGCCTCATTGCTTGACCCAGCACAAACATTTTAGCATTCCTTAAATTTTCATTTTTCCGTTTCTCTTATTTTCTAGAACACTTTTTCAAGATTCTGGAGGCACTGCCTGTTATCCCTGACAGGACTATCTCTTCTCAGAAACGTCTCAAAATGATTTAAGAAACTCCAGAAGCCAGAAAAGATTCTCAGATTTTCTTTTTGTATAAGGACTGGAATTTTATTCCCTACGCCTCTACTTTCATTTCTCCGAATTCCTACTGTTATAATTGGCAGACTTTTCTCCCTACTGCATGTCACTTTTTTCTTCTATTTAGTTCTTTGAAAGAGGTATTTCCTCTTATCTTTCATTCTTATTCAGATTTGTAGTATCTTTCTTAACTCCTTATTCTCATGCTCTTCCAGCCTCTCTATTGTCTTCTTTCTTTGTTTGTCAACTATTTCCTCAATAGTTTCAATTTTCAATTCTTCTCTGATTTGTTGGTTGCTTATATAACATGGGGCGTCAACCGCTATTCTGATTACTGTATTTAGTGTACTTTGCAACTGATCTTTCGTATTATACCAGGTTACTCCTGCATACTTAATGCTTGGCATTAGTACCATTTTTATAAACTGCATGTTGTCTTCTAAGGAAAGTTAACTTTTTGGATTGAGCAGCTGGTACAAACTCCCGTGCAGTTGCCTTGCCTTTTTTTATTTTCTTCTATCTGTTTGTTAAAGTTCATTCTCCCATCTATAGTGTTACTAGATATTTTGCTTCCTTTTTGCTTTCTATAGTCTGATTTTCTATTTTGACGTTTCCTGCTTTTTCTTTGTTCTGTTCTGTTGTTTCTCCAAAGTAGATTGCAACTGTTTTTGTCGTATTCACTTTGAATCTCCATTTCTTGAAGTATTCCATCAGTTTATCTGTAACTGACTAGTTTTTGCTTTCCGTGTTCAAATGTGATAGTGTATAGCGGTGTCATCTGCTAACTGGGCTATCTTGCATCTATTCATTTTTTGGTATGTCTGCCATATATAAGTTGAATAACAGCGGTCCTATTACCGATCCTTGGGGAACTCCGACTTCAATTTCTCTAATCGTCGATCTGGTATAATCAATAAACACTCTGAATTTCCTATTTGTCAGGTATGATTTTATTAATCTCGTAAGTTTGGTTAGAAATTAAACCAACTTTATTTTGTATATCAGACCTTGATCCACATTTTACCACATGCCTTTTCTATATCCAGAAATATTGCACCAGTGTGTGTTGGCAGATTCATTTGCTCCTTAATATTTTCAGTGAGTCGTAGCAGTTGATGGAACGTTGAGTGTTCTTTGCGAAACCCAAACTGGTGATCTGAAATTATTTTATTTTCTTCTACGAAATTTGTTAATCTTCTGTGAATTGATTTCTCTATCACTTAGTGATTGCCGATAATAGGCTTACTATATATATTCGATAGTTCGTTGGGTCCCTTATGTCTTTTTCTTTCTTCCAAATTAAGATTGTATCCTCCGTTATTTCATTCGTTATTTGCGATCCCAAATCAGAATTCAATGTCATTACTCCGATATATATATCAAGACTGGGATTGTGCAGGAGAAAACACTACATTTTGACAACAAGTAGAAGAAAAGCCTAAATTAGAGTTATTCGTTGATTTTCAATGAACCGTTAATTGTAACATAAATTTAGTATAGAGATAAGTCTTGAGTACTACAATTTTCATCCTCTCAAGTTGACACGCATATCCGAATTTCACCGATAGACAAAACCCCTCTTGAAAAAATGTACGGAGGTAAACAAACCGCCACATAATCTAAACATCCAATTTCCTCCGTAAAGCTATTCCTAAACACAGACACATCTGTGATGTGCTTAACGAGAGGGATATAAAGAGGCAAATAAGAATTTCTCAGAATCAACGCATAATGATGCGATCTTTACTGGTGGGTAGTTTATTTGAAGGAGCTTTCCATCCTGATCGCTGTGGCGATGAAAAAATCGTGTATTTATTGGAGCTTCGAGTTGTTTCTTCAGTTTTATGACTCATTAAGAAAAAACCTTATCAATGTAAACTTCTACAGAAGTACATCCAGATGGGTTTTTTGAACTCGCTTAAGGTAGTGGGTGATGGAATTTCTCAAAGAATTTATGAGCTTCTGCAACACTGTTCAATTGCTTTCATTTACCTTTCCGATATAATGAGGAATAATTTGCTTCTGGTATCAATTTCCTTCTCAATTCGAATCTATTATAATTTGCTTAAACAACAAATTAATCAATAGTATTTATTTAGGTTCCAGGCATCAATTCGAATATTGAAATTGCCATGATTTTTCAACTCTTTCCATTTACCTAAATTTCATTATAATAGTATTCGATGAAAATAAAAAATATACATGATGTGGTTGATTGAAAAACTTCTTTAAGAGTAAAACTTTTTTATTTCATTTCATTATCATCAAGAACAAAATCGAATTATCTTCTGCTTTGTCCATATAATCCATAGGATCTTTCGCAATTTATTTTCAGAAATTTCATTTCATTTTTATCTGTTACATGTCATCTGTACAATTGGAATATCTTCAAGGAATATTAAATGGAATTTGTTTTCAAATTTCAATGAAATTCCATTTGTATCTGCTAAATGTCATCTGTACAATTGGAATATCTTCAAGGAATATTGGAATTTGTTTCAATTCGTTAACTCTTTTTTTATTGCGAAAATGATATCTTTTTCAGGATGGTTCACCACTGTGGACTCTGTTAGGATTAAGCGCTAAAATTCTCAAATTGTTTTCGACGCAGTATCATTAGGCTCCATTAGAGCTACATTCACAAATTATTCGGAAATACACAGTGTACCAAAAAAGTGTAATTGACCAAACATATGTTTTTTTTTCTTATGAAACATTCAATTTTCAGATTGCTGGAAATAAATGGACCAAAGTTCGTTCGAAGTTTCATATTCTTAAAACTTACTGTTTTTGAGATATTTTTTTCGATTTTTCATGGGAATTCTGAAAAGCATTGACTGTATCTGCAGCGTAACTGATTTCTTCATTAATTACCAATTTAAAAAATTACATCTTTTCAATTTTTCGCCATTTTCTCGACAAGGGTGCTTGTAAGGTATAAAGTGATCTGGAGAAACATTATTTGAACTTGCCTTTCCATTTTTGAATTCATATACAGGATGTTATTTCGCCTGCTGTACGAATAGGTATTATATAGTATTTTTTCTAATTCACTGCAGATTTTTTGAAATGAATATTTTCATAAGTATCGTTTCAATATTTCAGTATCGTAATGAGTTCATTACAGTACTACAAACAGTGCTGTAATAAACTCATTACAGCATTGTTTTCAGTTATATTTTTCGTTTTTTGGTTGTCTATACTGACTTCCAATCCTACCAAATTTCAACACACACCAATTGTCAATATAATATAATTTGGATAAAGTGAAATGATTCGCAACATTATTGACAGTTTCTCTTCATTCTGGTGGTGTTAAATCGATTTCTTCAGACATAATTCACAAATTAAATGCATAATTATACATTATTTCCAAATTCGAAACGTACGATTCACATTCAAATTCCGTAATCTGTCAATTTTCGTAGCATTCAAACCAACTGTCAAGATATAATTCAAAAGTCTCTAGGATGAATAATCGGAATTTTCAATTGGATTTAGACAATATGTCACAAAATTTGACTAAAATAGAGAAAATATAGTCTAATAGTCGTTGCAGAAGGCAATTCCAACACTCAGGCGTTAGAAAACTCGCGGTTTTTTTGTTCGTTTTCGAATTCGTGTTGGGATAGGAGCCCATTCTGCAACTTGTTTTAGAATATAGTTAATATTAGTGATTTTTGCATTCTATATAACAAATTTGACAGATAATAGATAAATCTAAGATGTCCAAAAACCAGGTGTATGAACTGATTAGCTTTTGTTTTGCCAATTTTGAGAATATTAGTTAAGCTTCGTTATGGCGTAGGTAGCACTATCAACAAATTAAGATTCAAATACCAATAAACTCTCTCTATTTCAAATATTTGAATTCATTCCAGTAAACGTTTCGTGCTTTGTTTCACGACTTTGCACGATCATACTCGGTAACACATCGCTTTTGATTGGTCAGTATCGGGTTTTAATTAATGAATCCAATCAAAATTAACGGAAAAGGATCGAAATGACAAGTATGACATTGCGGCGCCGCCACGAACTAAAACTAATATTTTCAATTTGGTCGAATGTCATTGCATTCAAAATTTGAGGAGTGTATACACCATGGTTTTAGACATCTTAGATAAATCCTTGGCAGGACAGTTCCGAGTACCAACGTATAATAATAAAATATAACCATAAAATCTGTGTCAATCTGAGATATCCTCACAGGATTTTTTTCTACAAGGTATGGCAAAATAAACGGATTTGCCACAGAATTAAAGAAATTTCTATTCTTCAATTCTGTGGCTTATCTGTTCATTCTGTCACATCTTGTAGAACGAAATCGTGCTAGAATATCGCAGAGATTTCATGGTTGTATTATATTATTATATGTTGGTACTTGGAACTCTTCTGCCACGGATTTATCTATTATATGTCAAGTTTGTGATACAGAGAACTGTACTGCCAATCCATAATGCAAAAATCTCTAAACGATATTTATTGAAATATTCCATGAATTTCAAAAAAATTCAGCGTATTAGAGAAAATAATCTTTAATACTCGACACTCGTATAAAAGACTCATTCTACCATTATTCATTCAAATACTTGCCACTTCGTGGCTCGTTTTTGAATTTTGAACTCGTGTTATATGTATATGTGGAATTATAAATTACTATTATCGCTGTCGGGAATGTTATCGGATGGATTAATGTTTTCATTGTTTGCTCATTGGAGGTACATATTCGTATACATAAAAGGTCTGTCTGTTAAATCCTCCGATAATTCAAATCATGAAAGCTTGTTGGAAATTCGCTCATATAATTTACAATGTACTTTACTAATTATGCTGCGTAATTCTGAACATGATATCCCTGAATACATACACTGCTTAATAAATTGAAATGAAAGTTCATTACGAATTCGTGGGGGTTAACAAATTACACCGAAACTAATTATACCTGAAACGTGAGTTTTCCAATAACAAGCGTCAGTTCGGAGATGAAGATCCGGAAATATTAATATGGCTCCAAATAGTTGGTATCCGTGGTTTCACCCCCCCGTTATATATAGACACAATCATCCGAACCAGCACGGAACAGATCGTCATGCGTTCCGCCCCTTCTCGTGTCTTCGTTCATTAGTAACGGTTTTCATTTTGACGTGAGTTATTCATTCTTTAATTAATGAGGGAATATTCTGCTCGAAATTATTTCAAGCCCCTAACATAGTTTCATTAATAATACAAAACGGGATCCTGCATTCTGTATCCCGAATGATCGTAATTTTATTTCGACACGAATTTAATCGGATTCATTGTTGAACCCAAAAAAAAATTCAATCTGTTCTTCTGAATAAGCTCCCCCTTCTCGGAGTGAAGCTGTGGGAGTGGAGAATAAGAGAAAATTATATCTTGATATTAAAATGTGATTTTCATTTTCCTTCCAAATACAGGATGTTTCTACATTGGGGGTTCAAAGGAAAATGAGAGATTCCTTGGATAATTATAAAAAAGTTCTTTATCGCAAACGCTTTGCTTTCGAAATATAGGGTGTTTCTTGTAGTCCTACCTTTTTGTGCTGGCTTCACCAGTTTATCGAATCTTTATTAATCTTCGGTTCAAATTGGATAAATTAGTACCAAACTCATAATTGCTTTATTCATTACTGCTCACTGACTGGATCTTTATGATAATTCAATTTTCCTGAGGATTACTAGAAAATAGTTTTTCTCGACATCGGTAGCAGATAGGACCAAACTACATATATAAGAAAATAAAAAGTGTAGTACCGGAGCAAAGTGTATTTTTACATTTTTTTTAACTACCAGTGGACCCCCAAAAAAAAAGTTCTAGAGGAAAGAAGCAGGCACTTTTCCAGAAAAATATCATCCTTTACTTAAAGGATGTTATCTGTTGAAAACTTCAAATTGGAATATCTATGCCAAATTTAAGTTAAATATCTTGTGAAGGTCATTTTCGTTTGTACCTCCAAGTTAGGAACGCCCTGTAAAAAAAGGCTAAATACTTTGTATAATTAAGCTATTCATGATTCTCCCCAATCTCTTAACCTATCAAAATATTCACATTCATTTATTTATTTCCTCGAAATTATCGACAACAAAGATGAAGGTATATAATAGCCTAGTTTTTCGATATAGCGATAGAAGATGAAATCATAGAGTTCCACTGACATCTGTAAGGGATTTTTTGTTTGTCTTTGAGATAATGATTGACATCCGAAACATAGTGTCGTCACTTAATTTTTTATAATAACCCTTTTTTTGTGTGTCTCATCTAAAATGATACAGTTTTCCTTTATCTTGGCGCCTCATCTAGAATATATGCCTCCCCAACCACGAACAATTCAACTAGATACTGACAGCATTTTTCGTAAAGACGTGTACAAAATTCAATGGAAGTATAAAAAAGAACTGTTATATATCTAATATATTTATTTGTGAACACAGAAAGTTGTCTAGTTTTAGATCTTGTTGAACAAAAAATGGAAAAAGCCCCTTCAAGAGCTGTTGGGTATTCAAGCTATTTTATTTAATATGTTTTCGGGTTGATCCTAGGTATCTATATTTTTTTTCGAAGTGACATGCTTTGGAACCATAGGTATGAATTTTAGTCACGATGCCGTGTTGAACTTGTTGAAACGATTTTCTTGAGGAAATAAAAATAAATAACAAGGAACTTATAATAATAAATAATAATGAATACATGCTTGGAAGGTTCGTTTTTCACCACTTTGATGTTAGCCATTATATATCAGCACCAAATGATTGAAAAAGAGCATTCTGTATTCAACATTCTCTTCGGATAAAATCGATATTTTTATTGAAATTTTTTTTTTCAAAAATTAATGCCGAGTCTTCTCAGCATGATCTCAACACCCCATGAATATCCCTGCAAATAATCGAAAAAAAAAACTTTAGATATCAGTCCGTTCTACGAACACTATTCTGTGGTTCATAAGGTTATCAGACTAGCTGTGTTTGTGGATAAGTCACTTTATCGTTCAACTTTATATACCAACAAAATTTCAGTGCAAACTGACTGAATGTATTCGGATGAAATATCTAAATAAAAAAAATAATTACTGATTGATACGATAAATTTTTGTTTGATTATCCGTTCCACTCTTAAAGGAACATTAATAAGAGGACCGGAAATCGCCTTGTAACTGATGCATTTGTTTTGATGCCAACATTCGTGACTCCTTTTCTGACGGGACACTCTAGCAGTAGCGTAACATAATTTGATTAATTTCGAAATTATCAATTAATGCTCAAAAATAGTTTAGGGGTTTATTCATAAAAATTCATTCGTGGTTCAAAAGGGTCAATGTTTTTCTCAGTTTAATGATGTAGCTACTGTGAAGTTATAAAAAAAGGATTCTTGATAAAGCATTCAACAATCAAATCAGGATTATCCACGCCTATAGGCTAGCACAAACAATCAGCTAGCTCGATTGTGATTGGCGACACTAAACTTCCATCTGTCTTGTATTCGGGATCGAGTACAAAATGTTACTTTCCGTTTCTTCTATCTATATTCTAAGGTTGCACTATTTTCTACCCAATTTCTGGGATCTGGGATCTGATTTCTGGATCTGGGATCCGTTGGGATGTGCATTTCTCAGTTGTTGAGAAAACAAAATTTCTTATGGGTATGACTCCGTAAGCATTTCAAAATAATCAAACTTAATGCGAGGCTAAATGATTGACTTTTGTTCACCTGCAGCAAGCGCGCGACAAAAAACATTCATTTTTTCTTGTTATTACCGCTTATGATGGTATTGAATAGACTATGGGACATGCGGTGTCAAATTCCTCATTTAACTTTTCTTCTTCGGTTAAAATAAAAAATATTCAGTCTTTTTTATCAAAAAAGTCCGATTTTTGGAAACAGATGTATTGCAGAAATTTATTGAGATTTTCCACTCATTCTACAAGAAAATCGAAACAAAAAAAAATGTATTCAGATTCAAATAATCTCCAGAAAGCAATTAATTTTATTTGTTTATTCGATGTTATTTCACTCTACAGGGTGTTGTAAAGAACAAAAATTTACCCACAAATGCTTTGTTTTCGAGATACATTGTTTTAAAGACGGAAAATCTGAATTACAATAAAGATTATGTTAGTCATGAATAAATTAATTATAAGTTTTGGTACTTATTTCCCCATTCTGTAGCAAAGATTAAGAAAGATTCGATAAAGTGGTATAATCATCATCAAGAAGTAGGGCTACAAGAAACAACCTTTATCTCGAAAATAAAGCGTTTGCGGGCCCGTCCCTACAAGATTTGTTTTTCTTAACATCATCCAAGAAATCTCGCATTTTTTTTTGTAATTTCAATTTAGAAACACCCTCTATGAAAAAAAACCTATACAGCTAATATTAAATTAGGAATTAATGATTTCCCCGTGGTAATATATTGACTTGTTAATTTTTTTCGGTGAGTTCAAATATCATTAAAGACGAAGGAAATAATGAAAGTTTGTATATGCAGCGTTTCGTTTTTAGACTCCTAATGAAATGAATTTTCTCCGGAAATCCAGTCTGAACATCGCATTTCCTCGTTCTATTAACCTCACGCTCATCATTAAAATTTGATTTATAAACATCAGAAATTTCAATAAAGCCCTATTAAAAACTTCCCCGTTTTTTCAGGATACGAAATGAGCTTCATGGAGGCGCCTGGTGTCCCCTCACCCCAGCCACCCCCGACCTGAAAGAATGGATAGAGATAGACCTTCAAGATGTATTCGTTATAACAGCCACCGGTACACAGGGTCGATTCGGAAACGGCCAAGGGGTGGAGTTCACCGAATCCTACATCCTCGAATATTGGCGACCCAGTTTGAATAAGTGGATGAGATACCACAATAGAACTGGAAATGAAGTGATGAAGGGGAACATGAATACCTACTTGGAATCCAAGACCCACTTGGACCCCCCTATATGGGCTAGCAAAATAAGGTTCCTTCCCTTCAGTTATCACCACAGGACGGTCTGCATGAGGGTTGAAGTCTACGGGTGCCGGTGGTCCGAAGGCCTCCTCAGTTATTCCATGCCCCAAGGCGATAAAAGAGGAAATAATTGGGAGTTCTATGACGTCACTTACGACGGCCAATGGAGCGGGGATCAATTGAGATACGGACTGGGACAGTTGATTGACGGTAAAGTGGGACCAGACGACTTCAAAGTGGCCTTCCACAACCTCAACCTCCAAGGGTGGGTTGGTTGGAAGAACGACCTCAGGAAGACCCCGATTGAGATCGTCTTCGAATTCGAGAAGGTTCGCGAATTCAACGCAATTCACATTTATTGCAACAACCAGTTCACCAAAGACGTTAGAGTGTTCGCCGAGGCTCGTGTCTTCTTCAGCGTGACCGGTAAAAAGTACATGGACGAACCGATAACTTACAATTACATCGAGGATCTTATCTTCGAGACGCCGCGCAACGTTTCGATCAAGCTGCATCATCGGGTCGGGAAAATGGTTAAAATCCAACTTCACTTCGCGTCGCGATGGATGTTGGTGAGCGAGATAACGTTCGAATCGGCCGTTATGGACAGGAGTTTTAGTGAAACAGGGGAACAAGAAGAGATAAATATTTTAGACGACCAAATTTCAACTCCGGGGATCACAACGAAGAACGATATCAGTGCCGTGAATGCTCAAGAGGACATCGTCGATTATTTGGGAGTAGTAGCCGGGTTGTTAGTAGTGCTTCTATTTTTCGTCATCACCGCCGTAGCGGCGGTTGTAATTAGGCAGATGCGTAGTAAGACGTCTTCGCGGTCATCTCAAGTGCCAATTAGGTGTGATAAGGCGGTTTTGTATCAAGAATCCAACGCCGAAAGGTATTCCCGAAGCTCGGACTATGCCGATATTAAAGACTGTGAATACGCGGTTCCGCTTCAGCCTACCCTGCAAGATTACTGTCACCCCCTGCCGCTTCTCTCAGAATCACCCCTAAGGCAATCACCTTCGGAGCATTACTACGCCGCCACTGAAATATGCAACGCTGGTTTCATCCCCCCACCCCCTCCGTTGTCGACTCCACCCTCTCTGAAATTGGGTAGACAACCGAAATACTATGTTTCGAGTACATCGAAAATGCATATTGGACCATAACCTGTGATATGTTTCTTATAGCCTAGCAAACTTTATTTCTTAAGGTAAGACAAATTTCTTAACATAAAAACCTATTATTTGTTCGTCTTTCCAATTTATGCTTGATCAATAAACATATTATATCTACGGACGCACAATGAGAAGTGGAAGTTAGGGTAATTCCTCCAGAAACAAAAAGTATCTGTATCAGTTTTGGGTACTTTTTGGAAAAATTACGTGACTACGAGTGGCCGAGTATGGTTATCATGTCTCTTGAAAGCTTTGTTATACTCGATAGCTGAAGTTGAGAAGGAATACCATCACGTGGCTGCTCAGTTCAAAACGAAATTAGAAATCTTGCTTCTTACAAATCACCTATTTTTATGGAATTTTCACATAATTTCCTCAGAAAATTGTGGAATGTGAATATTTTTAATTTGCGAATGAAAATTTGGTAACTTTTGGTTTTTCGCAAAAAAAAAATTAATGATATGTACAGGGTGGGCAAATAAGTGAGGGCTATATCTCAGGATCCACTCATCGTAGAGACTTGCGGTAAAGAATGTTATCACTAAAGTGTACAAGAAAACACACTGGAAATTATTTTGAAGTTCATACCTCTACCACTATGGGGCGTAATAGCAATCGTCTAGTAGAAAAATGCATTTTACTCGAAAATGTTTCATATAAGGTTGAAGAAAAATATCATCACTGTAATCCTTGGAAAATTCTCTATCTTTTTGAATTGTCACTTTCGGTTTTACAACATCAAATAAGGTAAGGGGGAAGGGAGAAATCTGACTGATTGAAATGCCTGTAACTTCAGTTTGGCTCAATATTTTTGAGCAAATTAGATCTCGTCTGAGATATAATATCTTGTTGATTGAGGACAAAATATACTCATCATAAATTTGTTTTTGCTGCTTTCTTTAAAACTTCAGTGGTAAAAATTTTTACCGCAAGTCTCTTACCTCGCTTATTTGCCCATCCTGTACAATGTACAGAACACTGATATATTTTTATATCAGTACTACCAGAAAACATCACAAAAGATGTAAATCTATAACTTTGTCAAAAAAATAATTGACTGTTGCACAGTGCTGCCCTCTACTTATTTGCTTCAAAAAGAGAAAGAAGATAAGGTGAATGTACAACTTTGTACACCGTACAAATTTTGGTCATCGCAGGAGTGCCAGAAGGGGTATGAATGGGTACCAAAGTTTGACTGATACTCGGAAAGCCAAGTGGTGGTAATCCCTCTTAACCCTTTTGTCCAACACGTCAACTTTCAAATTTTGGAAATGCTACAAAATTCTAGGTGAACTCAAATCTGATATCACTAATCATGTCTTAACAAATTGTCAGACCCTTACAAAATCAATTATTGAATTTGAAGGAGAGAACTTCTGCTTAATATTCCATAATTCAATTTGCTAACTAAAGGAGGTACGATGCAATAAACCAGTAAGAGATGATGGTGTAGTAGCTTTCAGCATTACTAACCATGTACTTTCAATTTTAATTGAAGTGTACTTTCCAGAACACAAAAGTATACTTACTTCATGGTGAAATTTATTTTCTCAAAATGACCACATCGTTGTTGACACAGCTTCAAAGAGCCACCCAGTAAAGCTAGCAGAACCAAATTGGAAATTTCAATTTTTTTTTGCCATAATTTCATTACCCCTATTGAAAGATATTCTGCTCTTCAATAATGGAATAAATCGCGGGTCTGCTAGCTTAACGTTAAGCAGACAAAATCAATATACACAATAATTTTTCATGGACAATTACACCATAATTTAAGGCCCACGCTCGAACCTAGTACCAAATTTTTCGATATACGTTTTTAAAAATATTCTGGGTTCTGCAAGCTTAAGCTTTACCGTTAAGCTAACAAACCAAATCATTAAGAAACTCACATAGTAAATTTAAGGCACTATTCAGGGTAATTTAATACCCTATTACGAAATGTTTGGCACTTCAGTTTAACGAGATATCATGAGTTTTACTACATTCACCCTAAACAGGCGCTTCCAAATTCATATTGAATATAGGTGAAAAATCTAATTGTCTCATAATTTTTGGCTTATTTTAGGCCTACGTCGTCTGCTAAATTCTTTGATTTAATTTTAAAAAAATTCACGATTTTGATTAGCTTCAATACTTATATTATTTTTTTTTTTGTTCTAGGTGGAGATAATAGGAAGACTGAGGTGAATCTTATTACTGCCGTGCTTGTTTTATTGGAAGAAGTCGACAATCACAATCACTCAATGTTAGAGGCCTTTCAGAACAGAGTTTAATTAAGATAGTTAAACTAAGAATTTCGCATGCACAAAGATAAAATCTCCCGCTATTAATGCTGCATCATTTCAAAAACACCCCTGCTGTGTCCCTTGACTATATATTTAGCACAAGTCTGATGCAGTATGTTTGTTTTCCATATCAATTCTAGTGAATCTGTGATTTCTGATCAATGAAGTATTGATAAGTAGATTATTTGATAAATTGGACAAAACTGTGTCCTTATTGGTAATAAGTCACATCAATAATGAACTTTCGCATTTGCAATAAATAATGCATTCTGTATATTTATTTGGTAGTTTTATTCATCACGATCCCTGTTAATCCATAACTGTACCATACCACAACTTGTCCTATACTCTTAAACATGAGTATAATTCTCAATGAAATAGTCATTGACATGATGATAGCCGAGATCATCAATTGACGCATCACTTAAAATAAGGCAAAAGTTCAATATACATTTTCGTCAAAAATATTGATATATTGCCTATTGAGTTCTGTTTGTTCTCTGGCTTTTTATGTTGGAAAATTATTAGTTAGTTTTTGGCCTATAAATTTCGATTTGATTCTTTCTTATCCTTCAATTTATTGTGGTGATTTCAATTGTCTTCATTCAATGTTGTATATGATGGAAATTATAACATTTGTGGGTTGTGGTCCTTATACTGTGACTAAAGTAGTTCACGGCCAAGGACAAATTAGGGAAATAAAAGAACGGGATAAAAACACTTATTCAATTTATTTCCAACCCACTAAAAATGTATGAAGAAGATGATATTTAGATCTAATTGTTTTTTAAGGGTCGCTGGACACTTGGGTCGTTGCGGCTCGGTCGCAGGTACTTTTTCGCCGGTTCCAGGAACAGATGTGAAATTCTTTACTCTTCTCGTTGTCGGTGCGAGTGTTGCACATATGTTGTAGTTGTAAACTGGACTGAACTCAATTGAATTATTTGCCCTGAAATGCCGATTTTTATGGGCATTCAGGCCGCTTTCCATTCGACCGTTGGCAAAGCTTTTCTACAGATCCCTTAGGGGTGTGGCTTTGATCATTCCAAGTTTTTACACCATTTTTAGCATTTTGGTTCGAAATTTAACTTCGCATATTTTCGAGGGAATCAATAGAATCCCTACAAATTTATTGTTCCTTTCTGGTTCTTTTCTTTTTTGTTTCCAGATTTAATTACAATATATGCGTTGTCAACTTCGGGTGAAGAGGAAGGACGAAAGGATTTTATTCGAATGTGTCAGCTTATTTTGTAAACAAACACATAAACGAATCACCACACCTATACGGGGAGACAGAGTTTTTGCTGAGGTTTTTATCTGTTCTCTTGTATCATACGTTGAAATGTATGAGGCCCGTTACATTTTCTCTGCTAATACTGAGATTCATAGACACATATGCTTCATTGTTTGAAATTAATAATTTGTATTGTTCTTTCTCAAAAGAATATATATATATATACATATATAGCCGGTTTTTTTTAATAAAATTTGTAACACTGTAGATTGTAACAGTTACATTATCAAGTTGGAATTTAACTTACACTTTATACTTGTCTTTTTCAACACTGTCATTTTTTATTCACTTATACACATTATATTTTTTTCACCGCGAGAAACACAATTTTATAGCATTACATGATTTTTTTGGAGAATGAAGATACAAATTCAACAACGAAAAAATGAAACAAAATATATAGAAACAAGTTAAACGATAGTTTCGGTAGCGAGTATTTCCATCTTTGGCACTAATAACTTCTTGACAACGGCGGCCCTTACCTTTAGGTAAGAGACTTTATGTCATTTTGGTCCAGATCTTCCCAAATTGCAATCAGTTTCTGCCGTACATCTTTCAAAGTATTCAAGTTACGTTCCTCTCAAAATTCTCTCCCAAGAATATCCCAGAGATTATTTAAATCCGGGCTCCGAGCTGGCCATACCCTGGTAACGATATCGACCTCCTTTAGATAACAATTGAGCGGCGTGAGGCCTGGCATCATCTTGCAGCAACCAAAACCCTTGCCCTGTATATGGCACAAATGGCATTATATGTGGTTTCAAAATCTCCAATATGTACCATGTTTTTCACTATAATTTGACCCCCCCTTTAACTTTGTTAATAAAAGAGGTACAAAAAAATGTTTTTCACAAAAGTTTTACGAAATCGACTAGTGTTTTTTGAAATGATTTCACAAAACGAAATATATATAGAGTGGGCAACATATTGATAGCAACATTATTTGTTCAAATGGAACACCCTCTATATTTTTCTATCTTTGACTAGCTCTTCTTCCCTTGATTTCGAATATATAACATATGTTTGGCTTATCTCTCTTATTCTGAGTACCACAGAGTTCCCAAGAACCACCTGGCAGGTTATGTAATCAGTTTTCAAGTGGAAGGCTGCGATAATTCAAAATGCCCTTTTTTGAGTTATCTTATTGGCAACGATATGACATACGTTTTTCACTATAAATTGGAATTGAATCATTTGGATGCAACTCCATATATTCTCTCCTTGTAGCTTTCTTATTTTTATTGTTCTCCACTTAAAGCGAAAATATTTCAAATTTTTCCCCTTCCGTTTAGTGCATATTCGATGAAAAGTTTTATTCAATGACAAACGTATGTTATATATCGTTGCCAACGAGATAACTCAAAAAAGGGCATTGTGAATTATCGCAGCCTTTCAATTGAAAACAGATTACATAGCATGCCTGGTGGTTCTTGAAATTTGAAACTCTGTGGTACTCAGAATAAGAAAGATAGGCCAAACATGTTATATATTCGAAATCAGGGGAAAAAGAGCTAGTCAAATATAGAAAAATATGCAGGGTGTACCGTTTGAAAAAATGAAATTGCTATCAATATGTTGCCCACTCTGTATATATTTCGTTTTGTGAAATCATTTAAAAAAAAAACTAGTCGTTTTCGTGAAACTTTTGTAGAAAACATTTTTTTGTACCTCTTTTATTAACAAAGTTAAAGGGAGGGTCAAATTATAGTGAAAAACCCGGTACCTTTCAGTTGTAAGGTTTCCATTAACGATCACAGGATCCGTGCGACCAGTCAAAGAAATGAAATAGTTGTGTGATTAACATGAAATCTTTCACCAATTTTTCTGTAACTCCAACTTTCCTCAAACAATATTACTGTTTGAGCACGTGTGAGATTTAGTGTAGGAGTAGGACACTTCAAACCTTTTTCTAACCTCCAAATTGATTTATGAAAAACGTTTCATTTGTAAAGAAGATTTCTCACAGAAAACGAGAATTCACTTTCGTTTATGAAACTACTTTCGTTTATGAAACTAACCCTTAGTAACGCTGGATTTGTTGTTTAAAAAAAGAAGAAGCGTGTTCCGTGTATTGATAGAACGCTATTTTTGTGGAAAAAATTCTGTTCCAAGTACTGTTAGCATGGGCTTGATAATTTTTATTCATCCACAACAACGGTTTAAAGGTTTAATTTGAATCTATAATAAAGAAGTTGTAGTGACTCTTTGCTTGCTCGAGAGATAGCTTTGTTGATTGCGTATCTATCGGGACTGCTTAGGATATAAAATCGCTCGCGCTCTTTCCTCAGAAATACCTTCTTACCTTCTCCTCTGTGGAGTCTTCGGAACTAGCAGGGGAGTGTGTAGTAACTTTTTGCTTGCCCGAGAAATTACGTCGTGGGCTGCGCATCTATCGGAAGATCGGAACAACTTGGAATATAAACCCGACCGTTCTCACCTCTGCCATGAAGGTGGGTGTATTTGGCAGGGATCACTGAGTGCCGAACTAATGATTCCATGAGTGATTCCTTGATGAAACATCGCAATTCCCTAAAAGAGGGCGCATCTCCGAAATTGGCTGATAACGCCTTGCCAAAAAGTGAGTACCGAGAGGTTGGAGCCTATTTCGGAAGCAAAGACGAATCTTTCTACAGAAAAGGTATGGAAAAGTTGGAGGAGCGTTGGATTACCTATATTTATCAGTTTTCAGGGTGACTATGTTGACGAATAAAGTCGATTTTTTAAGAAAAAATATGTTAAGGCCTTGGACTCATTGATTATTGAGGAGTTATGTAGAAACGTTAGGTTTTCTCGTCTATTTAATTCATTTCAATCATGTCGCAAAAAAATATTGAACTCAAATCGTTTTCATATGACGTGCTACAAATTATTATATACGATAGGCAGATTTATCAGTGAATGACACTCACAACATCTCTTAACGTAGTTGATGAGGCCCAGGACTCATTGATTATTGAGGACTTATGTAGAAAAATTAGGTTTTCTCATCTATTTAAATCATGTCGCAAAGGAATATTGAACTCAAATCGTTTTCATATGACGTGCAACAAATTTTTATGTAGGATAGGCAGATTTATCAGTGAATGACACTCACAACATCTTTTAACGTAGTTCTTCTAAAGTAAAGCATACTGACTTGCTTCCTCATTTCTACATATTGATGTTGTTAATCGGACATTACCCAAAATCTTAAAGAATCAGGAAAAATGGTGCGAACCAATTTTCTCAGCCACGTCAGGCAACACACAATACGTAGCCACAAATAGGTATTCTCCGACATATTCTAGCTACTGGAACTGGATATAAAACACATTAAGGAAGATTAATAACAATCATAAGTAATAACATTAGTTTTTATTACTACTTTTTTTTTGGATTTTTCATTCAACAAGAACCATATTAATTCATCTAGAGAAAATCCACAACAATTCCATATAGGTAATTTATTTCACCAACACGAGGAATTGATGATTGTATTCAACTTCTGGTCAGTACATATTTTTATGTTCGACTCGTTTCTTACTTGAATTTCGAGTTCCTTAAGGTATGCCCAAGATATTCATTTATTTCCACACCGTCATTTCAGTAAATATTTACTGCAATAATCCAGTACAAAATAACTATAAACATGAAATGATGGCCTCTCGTTGGACTGCTATTAGTTTTATTACCTGAAAACTTGTAGGCATGGATTATAAGTGAGAAAATTTGAATAAGAATGAACTCCAGCTTAAATAATAATGATTGGGGAGAGGGAAAAACAACGGTATATCTGTCCTATTCAGCCTTATTAGGTGAATTTATAAACAGAAATTCAGACAATAATAATCTTTTCATGTTCTTTATGAAGGATTTCGAACTAATGAACGAAGTTTTCAGTTCGAATATATTCCACTTCTTCGTTAATAACTATGAACAATTAAATGCATATGGCGCTCCGGATTCATTATCTTATATGTTATTGATGTGTTTTCCTGCTTTCATTGAAGAAAGAAAACTATTTGAAAGGTCATGGTGTTCAACATAATGAATAGAAAATCAAGCAATGATTCATTATTTCATTACAGGAAGGAACAATTGTGGCTACTGAATGGAGATGCGAAGGTATTCAATGATTTGGGAATTCAGTGAGTGTTGGTGTGGATATACTTACCTTATAATTCATATCGATCATGCCTACACAGAGAATTATTAAGTGCCCTCAAAAATTGTTTTTAAATATCCTTTATATTTACAATCTATTCTACACAAGTATTAAGTAAATGTGATGAATTTAAAATGACATGTAGAAGTTATCAAACATATTGACACTTCTTATTCACCAAATTTCAATTGAATAAACTGGCCAAGTTTTCTGTAGTCTCTTTCTGTGACTGAATCTATATGTGCAAAGTTTCGTCCCGATCGGGTGAGAATCTTCAGACATTAAGGCCAATTAGTATCAAAATTCAGTTATTGCATTTTCTATGGTCTTTGCTTCTCTAGAAAAATGAAACTCGGCTAAAGTCTTCGTCGGGTGACAGAATACAAATTTACAAAGTTTCGTCCCTATCGGATGAGTATCTTCAGAGATTTAGGCCATTTTGTGTCAAAATTCTGTTATTGCATTTTCTATGTTCTTTATTTCTCTAGAAAAATGAAACTCGCCTAAAGTCTTCGTCGGGTGACAAAAGACAAATGTGCAAAGTTTCGATCTTATCGGATTAGTATCGTCAGAGATTTAGGCCATTTTGTGTCAAAATTCAGTTATTGCATTTTCTATGGTCTTTATTCCTCTAGAAAAATGAAACTCGGCCAAAGTCTTCGTCAGGTGATAAAATACAAATGTGCAAAGTTTCGTCTCGATCGGATGAGTATCCTCAGAGATTTAGGCCATTTTGTGTCAAAATTCAGTTATTGCATTTTCTATGGTCTTTATTTCTCTAGAAAAATGAAACTCGGCTGAAGTCTTCGACGGGTGACAAAATACAAATGTGCAAAGTTTCGATCTTATCGGATTAGTATCGTCAGAGATTTAGGCCATTTTGTGTCAAAATTCAGTTATTGCATTTTCTATGGTCTTTATTCCTCTAGAAAAATGAAACTCGGCAGAAGTCTTCGTCGGGTGACAAAATACAAATGTGCAAAGTTTCGTTCCTATCGGATGAGTATCTTCAGAGATTTAGGCCATTTTGTATCAAAATTCTGTTATTGCATTTTCAATGGTCTTTATTTTGCTAGAAAAATGAAACTCGGCTAAAGTCTTCGTCGGGTGACAAAAGACAAATGAGCAAAGTTTCATTCTTATCGGATGAGTATCGTCAGAGATTCAGGCCATTTTGTGTCAAAATTCAGTTATTGCATTTTCTATGGTCTTTATTTCTTTAGAAAAATGAAACTCGCCTAAAGTCTTCGTCGGGTGACAAAATACAAATGTGCAAAGTTTCGTCTCGATCGGAGGAGTATCTTCAGAGATTTAGGTCATTTTGTGTCAAAATTCAGTTATTGCATTTTCTATGGTCTTTCTCTAGAAAAATGAAACTCGGCTGAAGTCTTCGACGGGTGACAAAATACAAATGTGCAAAGTTTCGATCTTATCGGATTAGTATCGTCAGAGATTTAGGCCATTTTGTGTCAAAATTCAGTTATTGCATTTTCTATGGTCTTTATTCCTCTAGAAAAATGAAACTCGGCAGAAGTCTTCGTCGGGTGACAAAATACAAATGTGCAAAGTTTCGTCCATATCGGATGAGTATCTTCAGAGATTTAGGCCATTTTGTGTCAAAATTCTGTTATTGCATTTTCTATGGTCTTAATGTCTCTAGAAGAATGAAACTCGGCTGAAGTCTTCGTCGGGTGACAAAATACAAATTTGCAAAGTTTCGTCCATATCGGATGAGTATCTTCAGAGATTTAGGCCATTTTGTGTCAAAATTCTGTTATTGCATTTTCTATGGTCTTAATGTCTCTAGAAGAATGAAACTCGGCTGAAGCCTTCGTCGGGTGACAAAAAACAAATGTGCAAAGTTTCGTTCCTATCGGATGAGTATCTTCAGAGATTCAGGCCATTTTGTGTTAAAATTCAGTCATTACATTTTCTAGGGTCTTTATTTCTCTAGAAAAATGAAATTCGGCAGAAGTCTTCGTCGGGTGACAAAATACAAATGTGCAAAGTTTCGTTCCTATCGGATGAGTATCTTCAGAGATTCAGGCCATTTTGTGTTAAAATTCAGTCATTACATTTTCTAGGGTCTTTATTTCTCTAGAGAAATGAAATTCGGCAGAAGTTTTCGTCGGGTGACAAAATACAAATGTGCAAAGTTTCGTTCCTATCGGATGAGTATCTTCAGAGATTTAGGCCATTTTGTATCAAAATTCTGTTATTGCATTTTCAATGGTCTTTATTTTGCTAGAAAAATGAAACTCGGCTAAAGTCTTCGTCTGGTGACAAAAGACAAATGAGCAAAGTTTCATTCTTATCGGATGAGTATCGTCAGAGATTCAGGCCATTTTGTGTCAAAATTCAGTTATTGCATTTTCTATGGTCTTTATTTCTTTAGAGAAATGAAACTCGCCTAAAGTCTTCGTCGGGTGACAAAAGACAAATGTGCAAAGTTTTGTCTCGATCGGATGAGTATCTTCAGAGATTTAGGTCATTTTGTGTCAAAATTCAGTTATCGCATTTTCTATGGTCTTTATTTTGCTAGAAAAATGAAACTCGGCTAAAGTCTTCGTCGGGTGACAAAATACAAATGTGCAAAGTTTCGTCTCGATCGGATGAGTATCTTCAGAGATTTAGGCCATTTTGTGTCAAAATTCAGTTATTGCATTTTCAATGGTCTTTATTTTGCTAGAAAAATGAAACTCGCCTAAAGTCTTCGTCGGGTGACAAAAGACAAATGTGCAAAGTTTCGTCTCGATCGGATGAGTATCTTCAGAGATTTAGGTCATTTTGTTTCAAAATTCAGTTATCGCATTTTCTATGGTCTTTATTTTGCTAGAAAAATGAAACTCGGCTAAAGTCTTCGTCGGGTGACAAAATACGAATGTGCAAAGTTTCGTCCCGATCGTGTGAGAATCTTCAGACATTAAGGCCAATTAGTATCAAAATTCAGTTATTGCATTTTCTATGGTCTTTATTTCTTTAGAAAAATGAAACTCGCCTAAAGTCTTCGTCGGGTGACAAAATACAAATGTGCAAAGTTTCGATCTTATCGGATTAGTATCGTCAGAGATTTAGGCCATTTTGTGTCAAAATTCAGTTATTGCATTTTCTATGGTCTTTATTCCTCTAGAAAAATGAAACTCGGCAGAAGTCTTCGTCGGGTGACAAAATACAAATGTGCAAAGTTTCGTTCCTATCGGATGAGTATCTTCAGAGATTTAGGCCATTTTGTATCAAAATTCTGTTATTGCATTTTCAATGGTCTTTATTTTGCTAGAAAAATGAAACTCGGCTAAAGTCTTCGTCGGGTGACAAAAGACAAATGAGCAAAGTTTCATTCTTATCGGATGAGTATCGTCAGAGATTCAGGCCATTTTGTGTCAAAATTCAGTTATTGCATTTTCTATGGTCTTTATTTCTTTAGAAAAATGAAACTCGCCTAAAGTCTTCGTCGGGTGACAAAATACAAATGTGCAAAGTTTCGTCTCGATCGGAGGAGTATCTTCAGAGATTTAGGTCATTTTGTGTCAAAATTCAGTTATTGCATTTTCTATGGTCTTTCTCTAGAAAAATGAAACTCGGCTGAAGTCTTCGACGGGTGACAAAATACAAATGTGCAAAGTTTCGATCTTATCGGATTAGTATCGTCAGAGATTTAGGCCATTTTGTGTCAAAATTCAGTTATTGCATTTTCTATGGTCTTTATTCCTCTAGAAAAATGAAACTCGGCAGAAGTCTTCGTCGGGTGACAAAATACAAATGTGCAAAGTTTCGTCCATATCGGATGAGTATCTTCAGAGATTTAGGCCATTTTGTGTCAAAATTCTGTTATTGCATTTTCTATGGTCTTAATGTCTCTAGAAGAATGAAACTCGGCTGAAGTCTTCGTCGGGTGACAAAATACAAATTTGCAAAGTTTCGTCCATATCGGATGAGTATCTTCAGAGATTTAGGCCATTTTGTGTCAAAATTCTGTTATTGCATTTTCTATGGTCTTAATGTCTCTAGAAGAATGAAACTCGGCTGAAGCCTTCGTCGGGTGACAAAATACAAATGTGCAAAGTTTCGTTCCTATCGGATGAGTATCTTCAGAGATTCAGGCCATTTTGTGTTAAAATTCAGTCATTACATTTTCTAGGGTCTTTATTTCTCTAGAAAAATGAAATTCGGCAGAAGTCTTCGTCGGGTGACAAAATACAAATGTGCAAAGTTTCGTTCCTATCGGATGAGTATCTTCAGAGATTCAGGCCATTTTGTGTTAAAATTCAGTCATTACATTTTCTAGGGTCTTTATTTCTCTAGAGAAATGAAATTCGGCAGAAGTTTTCGTCGGGTGACAAAATACAAATGTGCAAAGTTTCGTTCCTATCGGATGAGTATCTTCAGAGATTTAGGCCATTTTGTATCAAAATTCTGTTATTGCATTTTCAATGGTCTTTATTTTGCTAGAAAAATGAAACTCGGCTAAAGTCTTCGTCTGGTGACAAAAGACAAATGAGCAAAGTTTCATTCTTATCGGATGAGTATCGTCAGAGATTCAGGCCATTTTGTGTCAAAATTCAGTTATTGCATTTTCTATGGTCTTTATTTCTTTAGAAAAATGAAACTCGCCTAAAGTCTTCGTCGGGTGACAAAAGACAAATGTGCAAAGTTTTGTCTCGATCGGATGAGTATCTTCAGAGATTTAGGTCATTTTGTGTCAAAATTCAGTTATCGCATTTTCTATGGTCTTTATTTTGCTAGAAAAATGAAACTCGGCTAAAGTCTTCGTCGGGTGACAAAATACAAATGTGCAAAGTTTCGTCTCGATCGGATGAGTATCTTCAGAGATTTAGGCCATTTTGTGTCAAAATTCAGTTATTGCATTTTCAATGGTCTTTATTTTGCTAGAAAAATGAAACTCGCCTAAAGTCTTCGTCGGGTGACAAAAGACAAATGTGCAAAGTTTCGTCTCGATCGGATGAGTATCTTCAGAGATTTAGGTCATTTTGTTTCAAAATTCAGTTATCGCATTTTCTATGGTCTTTATTTTGCTAGAAAAATGAAACTCGGCTAAAGTCTTCGTCGGGTGACAAAATACGAATGTGCAAAGTTTCGTCCCGATCGTGTGAGAATCTTCAGACATTAAGGCCAATTAGTATCAAAATTCAGTTATTGCATTTTCTATGGTCTTTATTTCTTTAGAAAAATGAAACTCGCCTAAAGTCTTCGTCGGGTGACAAAATACAAATGTGCAAAGTTTCGTCTCGATCGGATGAGTATCTTCAGAGATTTAGGCCATTTTGTGTCAAAATTCAGTTATTGCATTTTCTATGGTCTTTATTTTGCTAGAAAAATGAAACTCGGCTAAAGTCTTCGTCGGGTGACAAAATACAAATGTGCAAAGTTTCGTCTCGATCGGATGAGTATCTTCAGAGATTTAGGCCATTTTGTGTCAAAATTCAGTTATTGCATTTTCAATGGTCTTTATTTTGCTAGAAAAATGAAACTCGCCTAAAGTCTTCGTCGGGTGACAAAATACAAATGTGCAAAGTTTCGTCTCGATCGGATGAGTATCTTCAGAGATTTAGGCCAATTTGTGTCAAAATTCAGTTATTGCATTTTCAATGGTCTTTATTTTGCTAGAAAAATGAAACTCGCCTAAAGTCTTCGTCGGGTGACAAAATACGAATGTGCAAAGTTTCGTCTCGATCGGAGGAGTATCTTCAGATATTTAGGTCATTTTGTGTCAAAATTCAGTTATCGCATTTTCTATGGTCTTTATTTCTGTAGAAAAATGAAACTCGGCTAAAGTCTTCGTCGGGTGACAAAATACAAATGTGCAAAGTTTCGTCTCGATCGGATGAGTATCTTCAGAGATTTAGGTCATTTTGTGTCAAAATTCAGTTATCGCATTTTCTATGGTCTTTATTTCTGTAGAAAAATGAAACTCGGCTAAAGTCTTCGTCGGGTGACAAAATACAAATGTGCAAAGTTTCGTCTCGATCGGATGAGTATCTTCAGAGATTTAGGTCATTTTGTGTCAAAATTCAGTTATCGCATTTTGTATGGTCTTTATTTTGCTAGAAAAATGAAACTCGGCTAAAATCTTCGTCGGGTGACAAAATACAAATGTGCAAAGTTTCGTCTCGATCGGATGAGTATCTTCAGAGATTTAGGTCATTTTGTGTCAAAATTCAGTTATTGCATTTTCAATGGTCTTTATTTTGCTAGAAAAATGAAACTCAGCTAAAGTCTTCGTCGGGTGACAAAATACAAATGTGCAAAGTTTCGTCTCGATCGGAGGAGTATCTTCAGAGATTTAGGCCATTTTGTGTCAAAATTCAGTTATTGCATTTTCAATGGTCTTTATTTTGCTAGAAAAATGAAACTCGCCTAAAGTCTTCGTCGGGTGACAAAATACAAATGTGCAAAGTTTCGTCTCGATCGGAGGAGTATCTTCAGAGATTTAGGCCATTTTGTGTCAAAATTCAGTTATTGCATTTTCAATGGTCTTTATTTTGCTAGAAAAATGAAACTCGGCTAAAGTCTTCGTCGGGTGACAAAATACGAATGTGCAAAGTTTCGTCCCGATCGTGTGAGAATCTTCAGACATTAAGGCCAATTAGTATCAAAATTCAGTTATTGCATTTTCTATGGTCTTTATTTCTTTAGAAAAATGAAACTCGCCTAAAGTCTTCGTCGGGTGACAAAATACAAATGTGCAAAGTTTCGTCTCGATCGGATGAGTATCTTCAGAGATTTAGGCCATTTTGTGTCAAAATTCAGTTATTGCATTTTCAATGGTCTTTATTTTGCTAGAAAAATGAAACTCGGCTAAAGTCTTCGTCGGGTGACAAAATACAAATGTGCAAAGTTTCGTCTCGATCGGATGAGTATCTTCAGAGATTTAGGCCATTTTGTGTCAAAATTCAGTTATTGCATTTTCAATGGTCTTTATTTTGCTAGAAAAATGAAACTCGCCTAAAGTCTTCGTCGGGTGACAAAATACAAATGTGCAAAGTTTCGTCTCGATCGGATGAGTATCTTCAGAGATTTAGGCCATTTTGTGTCAAAATTCAGTTATTACATTTTCAATGGTCTTTATTTTGCTAGAAAAATGAAACTCGCCTAAAGTCTTCGTCGGGTGACAAAATACAAATGTGCAAAGTTTCGTCTCGATCGGAGGAGTATCTTCAGATATTTAGGTCATTTTGTGTCAAAATTCAGTTATCGCATTTTCTATGGTCTTTATTTCTGTAGAAAAATGAAACTCGGCTAAAGTCTTCGTCGGGTGACAAAATACAAATGTGCAAAGTTTCGTCTCGATCGGATGAGTATCTTCAGAGATTTTGGTCATTTTGTTTCAAAATTCAGTTATCGCATTTTCTATGGTCTTTATTTTGCTAGAAAAATGAAACTCGGCTAAAGTCTTCGTCGGGTGACAAAATACGAATGTGCAAAGTTTCGTCTCGATCGGAGGAGTATCTTCAGAGATTTAGGTCATTTTGTGTCAAAATTCAGTTATCGCATTTTCTATGGTCTTTATTTCTGTAGAAAAATGAAACTCGGCTAAAGTCTTCGTCGGGTGACAAAATACAAATGTGCAAAGGTTTGTCTCGATCGGATGAGTATCTTCAGAGATTTAGGTCATTTTGTGTCAAAATTCAGTTATCGCATTTTCTATGGTTTTTATTTTGCTAGAAAAATGAAACTCGGCTAAAGTCTTCGTCGGGTGACAAAATACGAATGTGCAAAGTTTCGTCTCGATCGGATGAGTATCTTCAGAGATTTAGGTCATTTTGTGTCAAAATTCAGTTATCGCATTTTCTATGGTCTTTATTTTGCTAGAAAAATTAAACTCGGCTAAAGTCTTCGTCGGGTGACAAAATACAAATGTGCAAAGTTTCGTCTCGATCGGATGAGTATCTTCAGAGATTTAGGTCATTTTGTTTCAAAATTCAGTTATCGCATTTTCTATGGTCTTTATTTTGCTAGAAAAATGAAACTCGGCTAAAGTCTTCGTCGGGTGACAAAATACAAATGTGCAAAGTTTCGTCTCGATCGGATGAGTATCTTCAGAGATTTAGGTCATTTTGTTTCAAAATTCAGTTATCGCATTTTCTATGGTCTTTATTTTGCTAGAAAAATGAAACTCGGCTAAAGTCTTCGTCGGGTGACAAAATACGAATGTGCAAAATTTCGTCTCGATCGGATGAGTATCTTCAGAGATTTAGGTCATTTTGTGTCAAAATTCAGTTATCGCATTTTGTATGGTCTTTATTTTGCTAGAAAAATGAAACTCGGCTAAAGTCTTCGTCGGGTGACAAAATACAAATGTGCAAAGTTTCGTCTCGATCGGATGAGTATCTTCAGAGATTTAGGTCATTTTGTTTCAAAATTCAGTTATCGCATTTTCTTTGGTCTTTATTTTGCTAGAAAAATGAAACTCGGCTAAAGTCTTCGTCGGGTGACAATATACGAATGTGCAAAGTTTCGTCCCGATCGGGTGAGAATCTTCAGACATTAAGGCCAATTAGTATCAAAAATCAGTTATTGCATTTTCTATGGTCTTTGCTTCTCTAGAAAAATGAAACTCGGCTAAAATCTTCGTCGAGTGACAAAATACAAATGTGCAAAGTTTCGTCTCGATCGGATGAGTATCTTCAGAGATTTAGGCCATTTTGTGTCAAAATTCAGTTATTGCATTTTCAATGGTCTTAATTTTGCTAGAAAAATGAAACTCGGCTAAAGTCTTCGTCGGGTGACAAAATACAAATGTGCAAAGTTTCGTTTCGATCGGAGGAGTATCTTCAGAGATTTAGGTCATTTTGTGTCAAAATTCAGTTATCGCATTTTCTATGGTCTTTATTTTTGTAGAAAAATGAAACTCGGCTAAAGTCTTCGTCGGGTGACAAAATACAAATATGCAAAGTTTCGTCTCGATCGGATGAGTATCTTCAGAGATTTAGGTCATTTTGTGTCAAAATTCAGTTATCGCATTTTCTATGGTCTTTATTTTGCTAGAAAAATGAAACTCGGCTAAAGTCTTCGTCGGTTGACAAAATACGAATGTGCAAAGTTTTGTCTCGATCGGATGAGTATCTTCAGAGATTTAGGTCATTTTGTGTCAAAATTCAGTTATCGCATTTTCTATGGTCTTTATTTCTGTAGAAAAATGAAACTCGGCTAAAGTCGTCGTCGGGACACAAAATACATATGTGCAAAGTTTCGTTCCGATCGGATGAGTATCTTCAGAGATTTAGGTCATTTTGTTTCAAAATTCAGTTATTGCATTTTCTATGGTCTTTATTTTTCTAGAAAAATGAAACTCGGCTAAAGTCTTCGTCGGGTGACAAAATACAAATGTGCAAAGTTTCGTCTCGATCGGATGAGTATCTTCAGAGATTTAGGTCATTTTGTTTCAAAATTCAGTTATCGCATTTTCTATGGTCTTTATTTTGCTAGAAAAATGAAACTCGGCTAAAGTCTTCGTCGGGTGACAAAATACAAATGTGCAAAGTTTCGTCTCGATCGGATGAGTATCTTCAGAGATTTAGGTCATTTTGTTTCAAAATTCAGTTATCGCATTTTCTATGGTCTTTATTTTGCTAGAAAAATGAAACTCGGCTAAAGTCTTCGTCGGGTGACAAAATACGAATGTGCAAAGTTTCGTCTCGATCGGATGAGTATCTTCAGAGATTTAGGTCATTTTGTGTCAAAATTCAGTTATCGCATTTTGTATGGTCTTTATTTTGCTAGAAAAATGAAACTCGGCTAAAGTCTTCGTCGGGTGACAAAATACAAATGTGCAAAGTTTCGTCTCGATCGGATGAGTATCTTCAGAGATTTAGGTCATTTTGTGTCAAAATTCAGTTATCGCATTTTGTATGGTCTTTATTTTGCTAGAAAAATGAAACTCGGCTAAAGTCTTCGTCGGGTGACAAAATACAAATGTGCAAAGTTTCGTCTCGATCGGATGAGTATCTTCAGAGATTTAGGTCATTTTGTTTCAAAATTCAGTTATCGCATTTTCTTTGGTCTTTATTTTGCTAGAAAAATGAAACTCGGCTAAAGTCTTCGTCGGGTGACAAAATACGAATGTGCAAAGTTTCGTCCCGATCGGGTGAGAATCTTCAGACATTAAGGCCAATTAGTATCAAAAATCAGTTATTGCATTTTCTATGGTCTTTGCTTCTCTAGAAAAATGAAACTCGGCTAAAATCTTCGTCGAGTGACAAAATACAAATGTGCAAAGTTTCGTCTCGATCGGATGAGTATCTTCAGAGATTTAGGCCATTTTGTGTCAAAATTCAGTTATTGCATTTTCAATGGTCTTTATTTTGCTAGAAAAATGAAACTCGGCTAAAGTCTTCGTCGGGTGACAAAATACAAATGTGCAAAGTTTCGTTTCGATCGGAGGAGTATCTTCAGAGATTTAGGTCATTTTGTGTCAAAATTCAGTTATCGTATTTTCTATGGTCTTTATTTTTGTAGAAAAATGAAACTCGGCTAAAGTCTTCGTCGGGTGACAAAATACAAATGTGCAAAGTTTCGTCTCGATCGGATGAGTATCTTCAGAGATTTAGGTCATTTTGTGTCAAAATTCAGTTATCGCATTTTCTATGGTCTTTATTTTGCTAGAAAAATGAAACTCGGCTAAAGTCTTCGTCGGTTGACAAAATACGAATGTGCAAAGTTTTGTCTCGATCGGATGAGTATCTTCAGAGATTTAGGTCATTTTGTGTCAAAATTCAGTTATCGCATTTTCTATGGTCTTTATTTCTGTAGAAAAATGAAACTCGGCTAAAGTCGTCGTCGGGACATAAAATACATATGTGCAAAGTTTCGTTCCGATCGGATGAGTATCTTCAGAGATTTAGGTCATTTTGTTTCAAAATTCAGTTATTGCATTTTCTATGGTCTTTATTTTTCTAGAAAAATGAAATTCGGCTAAAATCTTCGTCGAGTGACAAAATACAAATGTGCAAAGTTTCGTCTCGATCGGATGAGTATCTTCAGAGATTTAGGCCATTTTGTGTCAAAATTCAGTTATTGCATTTTCAATGGTCTTTATTTTGCTAGAAAAATGAAACTCGGCTAAAGTCTTCGTCGGGTGACAAAATACAAATGTGCAAAGTTTCGTCTCGATCGGATGAGTTTCTTCAGAGATTTAGGTCATTTTGTGTCAAAATTCAGTTATCGCATTTTCTATGGTCTTTATCTCTCTAGATTCTAGAAGAATGAAATTGGGCTAAAGTCTTCGTCGGGTGACAAAATGAAAATGTGCGAAGTTTGGTCCCTATCGGATGAGTATTTTTTAGAGATTCTTTATCCAAGTGTGTACTGAAGAAGTGAAAATTGGCTGCATCACTTGTTGAAAGAAGCCTTCCAGGATCTCATTGACGCTTTGCCATTACCGAAAAAAATGCCCATTATACCAGCTCTCACATTGTCAACATCGGTGTCAACTCAACATACCAGAAATATCTCACCAATCCCAATTTTTTGGGCGTGGAATCCTTCTGGGTCTGTGAAGACCTCCAACATAACTGAAATTCCAGGGTTTTGTTGTAAACTTCCAAAACCAGAAACCTCCTTAGTTTTTATAACAGATGGTGCATTCATTTAAAGCTGGTAGAAAAACAATATCGTGTGCACTATGTATGAAAAAATGTCGCGCATTGTTGCCTCCACCAATATTTTATATACGTGTTCCACTTGGAACCACATAATGCAGTGAGAAGAACTTGGCAATCTTCTCCAGTAATGGTGATGAAGTCGAAATTTTCTGATCTTCTATAACTGTCTAAATAATCATGACTATTGTGTCTTCTTCTGTCTGCATTACTCGTTTATCCTTAGCCTCTATTGAAGTCATAATCAGTAGGATGCTGATGAACTTAATCTTGTTGGAGTTATTCTGGAAGAATTTAGCTTGTGAAATTGAATGAAAATTAGGGATATCTTTGAAAAGACAAAATTCGTAGAAGAATACACTGAATGTAACACACAGAAATCGATCAAATCTGCTCGCCAAAAGTGACTTCTGTTTTACCATCCATTCCTTTTGATGTACGTCCACTCAGAAAATCGAATATATTCAGAAGAAATATAGTCTAAGTTATCATAAAAAGTCCATTGAACGAAGCTCTCCCATGATACCAAAAATTCTATCTGAGAAATGATTTTTCAAAAGATGCATTTCCAATATTTATAGCAAAAGGCATAGATACCAACCATTATTCTTATAATACATAGATGCGACCTTGAGCGGTCGTGGAGTGCAGAGCATTGACTCCAACATTAGAAAATTAAAGATTAAGCCCTGGGTCACGTGAGGATAAGATCAAGATTGAATTGAATGATTGATTGATAAAAGAATCTAAAACACGTGATCTAAAGGGGTTTAATGATTCACTGATCGATAAGTAGTAGATTCTAGCTTGGATACTACATACTGTACATAGATATGTTAAAAGTCAATTTTTAATAAATACTCAATTTACTTTATAAGCCCAAATTCATGCTTTCTTTCACTAAAATACACATTCTTCAAAATGTGGCATTTTACAAAATTCTGTATCTCCATAGGTACTTATTGGTTCAAAAACTCGTATGACTAGTAATAATAATAAAGTTAGGTATATTATTATTATTCCGACTTTTGCCTATACGCGTAGGATTTATCCTCGCCGTCGGCTTCTCACTCCTCGCTAAGAGGAACATTCACTCAATCCCAGATATTTAAAATATCAGAAGGGTAGAGCTCGGTCGTGTCCGGTCCTTGTGGTCCCCCTGGTTGTCGTCGAACTTCTGGTCCTCTTACACGCGATCCTTGGACCTGTCCTTCGCTTCCTAGGAATTTTCTCACCGTCCTTGCAGTACCTAAAAGAACAGCTTTTTGCATTACATTACATATATACTCACTAAGCCCTAGTTGCTTGATATTTCTCTTGAGATTTTTGGGTACTATTCCTGTTGTTGAGATGATAATTGGAATAGTTCTCGTTGATATCATTCCCCACTGGCGCTTTATCTGAAATTCGAGGTCCCTATATTTTGAAATTTTTTCGACCTCTTTTTGACGCAAGTTGTTGTTATTAGGTATTGCTACGTCGATGAGTATAGCTGCCTTTTGATGTTTATCAACTAGCAATATATCTGGCCTGTTGTGAGGGACTGTTTTATCAGTCAAAACTGTACGATCCCAGTACAGTTTGTAGCGTTCGTTTTCCAGGATGGTCTCCGGTCGGTACTTGTAGTATGGTACTTTTTCAGATTGAATTAGTGTTAATTTAGTTGCCATTTCTTGGTGTAATATCTTTCCTACTGCATCGTGTCTCTCTTTATATTCATTTCCTGCAAACATCTGACATCCACCCGTGATATGTTGTATTGTCTCATTTGTTGGACACCCATATCGGCATCGATCGTCGGTAATAGTTCGATCCTTTATGATATGCCTGCAGTAATTTCTAGTTGAGATCACTTGATCTTGGATGGCTAAAAGAAAACCCTCTGTTTCTGGGTACATTGCACCTGATGTGAGCCAATAGTTCGACGCTTCAATGTCGACATGATCCTGGTTCACCTCGTTGAAATGTCTTCCATGCAGGGGCTTCTCTCTCCATCTATCCAATTTTTCTTGGTTTGTCTGGTGGTTGTATGAAAATTGCTCCTTGTGAAGTTGTAAAGGTGTTGATTCGTCTGCTTCACACAGTATTTTGTAGAACTCTGATGTACTTGCTTGATCTCTGAAGTATTCCCGTAGGCTTTCTATCTGCCCACTAGCAAGTCCCATGATGTCCGTAAGACCCCTGCCTCCTTTATTTCTCGGCAGTGTAGTCCTCTCAATGCTGCTTTTCGGATGGTGCTTGTTTGCTTTTGTCATCAACGTTCTCATTTTACGTTGCAAGTTTTCGATGTCTGTTTTGCTCCATGGAACTATACCGAATGAGTATGTTAGAATTGAACATGCATATGTGTTGATGGCTCTCGTCATGTTCCTGCTGTTGAGGTTTGTTTTTAAGATTTTTTTGGTTCTCCTAATGAACTCAGTCGTTAAGTCTTGCTTCATTCTTTGGTGGTTGATTCGTCGATTCTGTTTCATTCCAAGATATTTATAAAGATCATCCAACTTCATTGCTTCTATTTGCTGTCCATTTGCGAGAGTGATCGGTTCATCTTGTATTCTTCCTCTCACTACGCTGAGAGTACGACATTTGTCCAAACCGAATTCCATACCTACATCTTTCGAAAAATGTTCCACTAGTTTGACCATAATTTCTAGGTGGTTCTTATTGCCTGTTATCAGTTTCAAATCATCCATGTACAGCAAATGATTGAGGGTGGTAGTATTATTATTTCCTTTAATGTTGAAACCCTTTTCAGTAGCGTTTAGCTGTTTAGAGAGTGGGTTCAGCGCCAAGCAGAACCATAAAGGGCTCATGGAGTCACCTTGGAAAATTCCCCTCTTAATTGGAATCAGTTTGGTTTTTATGTTTGCTGTGGAAAGCTCGATGTTCGTTTTCCAATTGTCCATTGCAAGCTTTAGAAAATTGGTTATAATTGGATCGATCTTGTATATCTCCAAAATTTTCTTCAGCCAGCCATGTGGAAGTGAGTCGAAAGCCTTCTTATAATCAAAATAAGTCATGAAAAGGTTTCTATGTTTCTTGAAAGCTTGGTTGCATATGATGGAATCTATTACCAGCTGTTCCTTCGATCCTTGTGCATTCTTGGAACATCCTTTCTGCTGTGTTGTTATTATTTTATTTTTCTCGCAATGTTTGTAGATACGAGATGCTAAACATGATGTGATGATTTTGTATATTGTTGGTAGGCATGTTATAGGTCTATATTTTGATGGATCCATAGTGTTTTGAAAATCCTTCGGTATTAGGTAAGTGATACCTGTTGTCAAAAATGTTGGCATTTCTGTTGGATTATGTATTATGTTATTTATGTATTCGACTAGCCTGCCGTGCAGACACCAAAACTTCTTCAACCAGAAGTTGTGAATTCCATCTGGGCCTGGAGATTTCCAACTGTGAGTGTTCTTCAATATTTCCTGTAGTTCTTCAGACGTTATTACACTATGTGGCATATTTTCTATGGTCTCACATGATTTCTCCTCTCTTCTTATCCAATGCGCTTTGGAGTTAAAAGGAGTTGGTGTTGACAGTTGATCGGTCCAAAAACTCTCCATATCTTCGGCGCTTGGAGGACTCACTAATTTAGTTGACGTTTGTTCATTAAGCATTCTATAAAAGTTCTTTTCGGAGTTTTCAAAAATCATATTGTCATGTTTTCGTTTATAGCTCTCATTGTATCTTCTCAGTCGTTCAGAGTATACACTTAATTTTTGTTTGAGTGTATCTAGAGTTTCTTGAGCACTTTCATTGTTGGCGTCGTAGTTTGCATGTCGCCTATGGCGATCCATAATTGCATCCACTATTTTCTGTAGTTTTCTCGACGGAGAACCTTTTTCAAATTGTGTTAACCGTCCTATATCTTGTCGGAGGCTATGTACTTTTGCTTCTAGCCTATTTTGCCAATGTGGTTTGTTATGCTGTTTTTTCTGTGCTGGTTGCTCACTTCTAGGTTTTGGCTTCACACCGAGCACTGCTGATATTGTAGAGGCTGCACAGTAGGTAATAAGATGCAATGACTCTAGGTTTTGGTCATTCGAAAAAAACGGTGGAATTATCTCTTTGTTCATTATGTGCAGAATATGTGAGAGTTTTTTCGATGTCTTCAGTCTAGGAAGAATTGGTCGTTTAAGAGGATCAGTACCCTCGAATTCTATAAAATATCTATTCATTGTAACAGATAATTGCTCTAATAGATCTCTTCGACTTTCTACTCGGTTTTCCATAGTCGCAGTTTGTATATTCCGCCATCGCTCATCTCTTGCTAGTGCCAAATCTCCGCTGTTTTGTTCCTCAGTATTAATTTGTGCATTGATGTTGTGTTGGTTTTCAGCACAATCGTAGTTTTCTTCAATTGTCACTTCGTTGATAGTGGGTTTCCTATTCTGTAGCCTCAGTTGGACTTCATTTTTTATTGTGTTAAGTCTCTCATCGGGTACAAGTTTATTTCTCAATATGACCCGGTATTGGTCGGCTACTCTTTGTTCAGAAACTTGAAGTTCGGGATAGTTTCTGTGGAATTCTGCAAACAGCTTTTGCCGGTAGCCTATTTTATCCTCTTCCATATTAGTTACTTCATAGTATATGCGCATGATCGTTTCATTTATCGAACTTGTCCATTTCATGCGTCTTCTTGGTAGACCTGCTTGGGTGAGTGCTGGTTGGGGATCCTGCACAGCACCTTCAGCAGTCGGAGAAACTCGTGTTATTCTTCTCCTAGAATGTTGAGATTGTGGAGGCGTAGCATTTTGATCGACAGACGCCCGTCTCCTTAGCACTCTGTCACCGACGTCCCGCATACTGTCATGTCCAGCGCCGGCTCCAGACACGCCCTGACGAACCTCAGGCAGCGGCTCTATATTTCGATTCCTTAAATTCACCATCATTCATGGGTTCCTCCGTGTCGTGGGGGAGACGGCCTTTGATCGCTTTTTACGATCCGCAGAGCTACGGTGGGAGAATTCTTGAGCTGCTTTCCACACGGCTTCGTCCGTTACCCTGGACAGGGACCCTTCGACAGGTTACAGCTTCCCGGGTCAGGGAGCTCCTGGAATCTGCGGTGGGCAGGAGTCGATTCAACTCTCCTGATAGGTGAATCGCTAGGGATTTCCTACCGCTACCCAGTTATTATTATTATTATTATAATATTGGTATTGATAATGGACTGGCCTTCTATTCGATACGCAGTTTTAGAGTTGAAGCCAAAAAACTGAAAAGAGGTCAGAAAAATTTCTTTCCAATTCTTTCGTTTTAGTTGTTTCAATTTGTATCTTATTTACAATATACAAATGAATGAAATCAATATTTCTATCTCTTAAGTCACGATAAGAAAATATTGAATTTATTCCAGGATGGAATTAATATAATAAAAAATCAGATCTCTTTATTGAAAATTACTTCAATTGAATTAGATAATTTCTTGGAATATTTTCATAATCAAAAAAGGACTTCGAATTAAAGATCTTAAGTTCAATCTTTTATTGTGTGGTGAGTTTCCTATTTCGGGATTTTATTGCTTGGTTTCAGCTATCTAAATTCATCGATCAAATAATCGGTGTCAATAAGAATAATTAATCTAAATAGATTATTTTATTGTCACCGTGAGTCTTGGCAGTGATGCCATCAAAAACATAATAAGAAGAACTAATTTTTTTCATTTTCATTCCGCAAAAAATTTAGTTGAAGTATACTACGGCCTACATCGGTAAAAAATGGGACTATACAGGGTTAGAACTATTCAGAGGGGCACTACAGCGATATCGAAAACCGTTAAAGATACAGGGTGGCTTTAATTACAAAAAAGGTGCGTTATTTAGGGATTAGTGCGTTGGTGACAGAACCAAAATATCTCCAATGGTTCTCGAGATATTTCGAAAAAACCAAAAATCGAGATTTTCTTTTTTCTGTATCACTCATTTGTTTCTGGAGATAACTTCATGAAATGCGGTTTGTAGCCATTATCCAATATAGAGATTCTGATAGTGTCGTCAGACTTTTTTTATTTTCCATTGTTTCAGAGACGCTGTAGTCAATTTTTTTTTCTTATGGACGCCACATTCGATCTCCTTATGAAGTGGTAAAGAAAACAAATTAAGATTTAGAGTGTTAGATGGAAGAATAGACGCATGGATAAGGTTTAAGGTAGATTGTACGGTACTAGATAATATTCTCTACCTTATTTATGCGAGCTAAATCTCGCCCCCAATAGTGTAGTTCAATGTGCTTTCTGATTTTTTCTGAATAAAGACCTTTATTATTATTATTTCAACAATGTATCACACTCTACAAATATATCGAGTGTAGCTACGCAAATCTGAACTTCCCCTTTATTTTTTTGTTTATTTTATTTATATTTTTTTTTTGTTTAAGTAGTAGGCTGGTGCCTGAACTGTCAAATAACTTCTTGACACATGACTGTGCATACAGGTCATACAATTATGAAACATGAAAATTAAGTCTATTCACATTGCATTACATTGCTAAAGAACATTTCCAAATTATAACATTTTTAATCATGAGAGGTTGCAATTCAATGCTTATCTAATACTCAATAGGATAAGGTGCGGCCATCGCAAATGGTAAATAAAGCCTACACAATATATAATCGGTAATCGGTCCTCTGAAACACATATCTAACCTCTGAGCTTTTGACAGGTCTGATGAAAGAAGTGATTGTTTTGATATCATATCATATATAGAATTTTCCTGAAAAATAATTGCCCTTCGTCAACCATATTAACTAGATGTTTTATCGGTTCTGGTCCTTTTCATCACGAAAATTGTTTTTCTTCTTTTGTTGAAGGCCCTGAAAAAATTACGACATTTGTTTATTGCCTCGGAAATAGAAGTTCTCCAATGACATACTTTCCCATTTAAAAAACAGCCGATGACGTCATCAGGACCATACCAATGACGTCATCTTACTGAATGTCAAAAATTGAATAATCAGAAATATAGATTGACATGTTTCAGCGCATTTTTCACAAAATTTGTTTTTTTTTGGGGAATATAAATTTATTGCATACATTTGCAACATACTGCATAATAACCATAATAACAAATTTTCAAAGGAATAAATAAACTGAAGTCGGAATTTTGAGAAAATCATCATTTCATTGGGAATCTTTTTCACTGATTGTGTATTTTCGTAATACACAATCACATATCTCGTTTATTCATGACATTAGTTGTTCTCTGTTTTTTATTGACTCCTCATAGGTACACCATATAGTCAAATAATTACTGTCTTGTGGTTAATAAGACTGTCTTGTGGATAATAAGAAATGAGACGGCGTGCTATCGTTTTTATGACTCCTCTTTGAGATATATCGCCTAGAAGGCGAGGAAAAATATTCCTCTCCTTGAGTCATTCAATACAAAGTGTTTCATAATATATGCTCAGAATTTCAGGGTAATGATAGTTCGTCCAAAAATATGAAAAAAGAATTCTATTAACTTACCCTCTAAAATGCACTATTTGCGAGATAGCAGTGTTGGAATTGAAAAAAAAATCGTTTCTTGTAAATATTTCGTGAACATTGTTTAGCTGTTCAGAAAATAATTTTAAATTGTTAACCTGCCGTTTTTGAGTGGAAAAAAGTTAACAATAAAGACCATGTTTTTCAACGTAAAAGTTGATTTTTATCGAGAATTGTCGACTTTGATCCTTTGAAGCATATGACTAAGAGTGCCTTTTATTGTATAAAACATCGGTAGTTCAAATGGACGTCTCAAGAACCTATTTTCCCATTAGCATAGAAGTTGGGGGAAAAACACACACTACCCATTCACCAATTAAGACTTAAAAGAAATTCCGCACAAAACTTAGTTAATTATGATAAGAAAATTCTTACGAAAGTTGTTTTCTGTATGATAGGTAAAAGGTTCCGAAAATATTCACCCTTTAACTCAACAATGGTGCATTTTAGAGAGTAAGTTGATAAAAACTTTTTTCATATCCTTGAGTCCTGCGTATATATTATGAAACACCCTGTATAGTGAGAACAGATTAACCTATTATTATGTATTGAGCACGTAGTTAGACTGAATCGCCTCTGAGATCATTTTTCTATTGAAATAAAGGGATAATAATGCTATTCCTGGTTTCATTCATTTCATCCGGCTCAAAATCAAAAAATTACAGGTATTGGGACTGAATCAGAGCAAGCTGTTCAATAGAGCATGCGCGATTCACTCAAAAATTGACGATAGAAGTTTATGCCATCCGATTGGATGGATGGTACGTAAAGCATGTAGTCTGCTCTATCGATATCTACATTCGTATATTTTTTAACAATAATACAGAGTTATTTCTCATTGCTTCCTTCAACAATGAAATTCCTGATTATAGGAAATCTTGAATTTCGGAAAGAATAATTTTTAATAACGTGCAAGAATATCTCAAATTTATACAGATTTCATGGTTATATTTAATTTATAATAATTTGGGAACCCCGAGTAATTGAATGGCTCAGATGTATTATTTTTACGTTCTCAAATCAGCAGCTTTTCCGTAAAAGTCTCAATAACATCGCGATGATGAATAATATTCAAGTTCCACCCTGAAGCTTCAAGTTCAAAGAATTAAATGAATCAAATATATCGCATAAATATGCCAATGCTACTTGGACAGTTGGATTTTTTCAAGTCGTAGTGCAACTCACTCTGGTTTTCCAAAAATAGTGTTTCTTCTTCGCGAAGTTCGAACAATCTTGCCAGCATATTCATTAAAAAAATAATAATAATATTGTATTTATTTCTACGGAAACTTGAAATAGGATTTCTTTACTTTGGAATCTCGTTTGTTCTCAATAACTTCTAAACCAATGATATTAAAGTTTATATGAAAGTAGAGCGAAAATGCTCGTAAAGCGTGAATAAGACAAATATAATGGTTGCCCACGACCCACTTTGAGAGGGAATTAAAATCGTCAAACTTCCTTCAAAATGTCCATTTTCATGGATTTTATGTTGAATAATGTCATAATTACAGTCGAATGGAATCGACTTCTTCATGCTCGTAATTACGGTCGAAACCATTCAATGATGAAAATTCTTAAATAATAAATACAGAAAAGACAATTAGAAAATCAGGAATTGTGCAGTCACAATTCAAGAACAATTAATTATATGTTGAACCTGTATACATTTTAGAGAGTAAGTTGATAAAAACTTTTTTCATATCCTTGAGTCCTGCGTATATATTATGAAACACCCTGTATAGTGAGAACAGATTAACCTATTATTATGTATTGAGCACGTAGTTAGACTGAATCGCCTCTGAGATCATTTTTCTATTGAAATAAAGGGATAATAATGCTATTCCTGGTTTTATTCATTTCATCCGGCTCAAAATCAAAAAATTACAGGTATTGGGACTGAATCAGAGCAAGCTGTTCAATAGAGCATGCGCGATTCACTCAAAAATTGACGATAGAAGTTTATGCCATCCGATTGGATGGATGGTACGGAAAGCATGTAGTCTGCTCTATCGATATCTACATTCGTATATTTTTTAACAATAATAGAGTTATTTCTCATTGCTTCCTTCAACAATGAAATTCCTGATTAAAAGAAATCTTGAATTTCGGAAAGAATAATTTTTAATAACGTGCAAAAATATCTCAGATATATACAGATTTCATGGTTATATTTTATTATTATATGTTTGTACTCGGAACTCCCCTGTCACATATTTATCTATTATCTTTCAAATTTGTGATACAGAAAACTATTTTGCCAACCATTATTTTTCAATGTAAAAATCACTAAACAATATTTATTCCATTGATTTCATTGAAAATTCAGTGAAGTAGAGATAATAATGTATATGTATGATAATACTCATGCAGAAATTTCTTCAAATTTTCAAAAGCAACCTGTATCTCAAAAACGAGCGTCCTGATATGAGGTGATTTTAAACAACTCATTCTGGTGTCCTCTATACCTAACCATTGCGCCACTGGAAATATACAAAAATTATAACTCCGAAACGATAAAAGCTAGGATATTACGGTGGAAAACATTATATTCAGTATCACCGTGGCAATAAAAGTTTTCAATTCAATTATTTCGTTCTGTCAAGTTTCTGAGAAATTACTTCTCCTTTATTTGCTTTGTTCTCATGAATGTGGTCTTACAAACATTTTTTGAACTAAAATTCATGCAAAAAGCTCTAGACGGCTAACGGACGGATTTTTTTATTCGTATTTTGGATTGATATATTCCAAAATGTAAGCTGTGAAAATTTCAGTTAGGGTTGAATTTTGTTCTTCGAGCGATTCCAAAGGTTTATTATTATTATTAATACAAACACATTGATTATCTTAGATCAAGAACAAAATAGTGACGGTTGAATCAGGTATTCGAGAAAATTCAAAGCTCCAAAACTACACAAATACTTCATTGTGCGTATTGAACATTCTTGCCTTTTTTGTCTTAAGATAATTAGGCGTTTAACAGATGGGATCTCTCGGCACTATACAAAACTGAATAATGTTATGTTTTGAGTTTTAACAAGAGAACACTTATCTTATTAAAAGAGGAAATAATGAACTTTAGTGAGTATAGACACTGCGGCGATTTTAAAATGAAAATTTTATCCCCAAATGACGCACGGGTAAATTAACATATTTTTCAATAAATCGAGAAGGATCGAAACTTACGCAGTCATATGGGCACCAGCCCTACTCATAATGAACGTTATCTTTTCGATTACATTAGATCTAGCAATTATCTTTCCCTATTATGCTATCACCCTGAGAGTATTATTTCATTGAAAAATCTTCCGTGTACATTCTATTCGAAAGCATCAGATCCAAAAAACAAAAACCTTTTATCAAGAATCAGTATCTAATCGGTCCTCCAGTGGTGCAAATATCATCAGTTCAATGTGAGCTCGGTTTGTTATTGTTCATTGGGTCCTATAAGTATGAAACGAGCGGCATTTTTATCGCAGTTTGCCACTGTAATCATAGGTAGGTTTTTACAAATAAACTTTATGATATTACATAGCGTGTTATTTTGTTGATTTATCAGGATCCTTTCTTTGATAGCCTATTTTGTTAGAGCCATTTCAATCCGGTTGTTTTAATTTCTCATTGAATTCAAAATCAGAATTGTTCGATTAATTTTATTCGATCCATGAAATATTGTTTCCAATTCCAATGGTATTTATTCGGATCAGAAAAAACAATGTGTGACTAAACTGTAAGAAATCGAGACAAGTAATGCTTAACACTTATTATTATATCCATAAACTAATATCTTCGAACTTACTATTGTAAAAAAATAATCGGTCAAACGTGATCTCTTATTGAAATTTTAATTATTTGAAAATTTTCAGCGACAATGTGAAAATGAGAGAAATAAACATTCAGTGATAACACGAATGGTGCATGTTTTTGTCGGTTCTTCATCAATTTATCTCATTTGTTCGATTCAACTATCTATCAGTTGACGCTAAGAGAGTTTATTGGAGTGTTTATGGTTAGTTTTATGACTTAATTTTCGGTATTTAAAGATTTGACTGCCTTCTTCAGGAAATTTTCAATGTTATTTGTGTTATTAGCAGTTTTGATAACTTTGTATTGGGAATTTATAAGAGATTATCAGTTTCTTCAAATATATTTAGACTAATCACATGATGGATAAAGAATTAAAAATGGATAAATGCATTAACATTAACAAGGAGCTTCTGTGTTCATCTACATCTGCCCTTTCACATTTATATAGTATCTGCCTTATAAATTTCATAATTCTGAGTTATTGTTTAGGAAACCTACATACAACATACCTACACACAATACAGCAGAGATATTTTCTCATTGAAGGTCAAATTTAGCGATTTGTGTGAAATATTTTGGAGCAACGAAAAATAATAGATATTCATCTTACTACAAAGACATACTTGACCCTGGTTTGATTCACTATAGTGCAGTGGTTCCGAAACTTTTCAGGTCGAGCCCCTTTCGGCAAAGAAAAATTTCCGCTACCCCCCACCTTTATAATTAATGAAATTACAGATTATACAGATAGAAAACTGTTCAGACAGTTGCTTTATTGCTTATTATAAAAAAAAATCTTACAAAAAACTATAATAATAATCATAATGATAAAAATAATGATAATAAATTTATAATTTTTAGAATTTGATGGAAGAGATTGAATTCTGTGTACAAAGATTTCAATTCTAGGCCTTAACGTAGAAATAGCACAGCGCAAATCATGTCAAGTTTATTCCTATATTTCGTTTTTATTGCCATAAGAGCAGAAAATCCTTTTTCGCACAAATACGTTGTGGAAAAGGGTAAATTTTCTGCTAATTTGTAAACTTTGAGGTATTTGATCCAGAACAATGTTTTCTTAATTTTTAGAAATCATATTTGACAACAGAACAGTATTTTATTTCCTATGCTTCCTCTTGCAGAGCTCTCTGGTAGAGCATCTATGTTTGCATGGAATGGATCTATTGCCAATTGATTAAGATAAATCATCAAACGAGTTGGGGAAGTAGCGGTTGAACCTATCAGAAAGTCACTGCAAATGGTTTGAAATTTTTGTTTCCTTTCAACATCTTCAAACATTTGTAACGCGTTTCATTAGAAATACTGCATAATTTGGGAACTCCGAGTAATTAAATGGCTCAGATGTATTAACTTTACGATCTCAAATCAGCAGCTTTTCCGTAAAAGTCTCAATAACATCGCGATGATGAATAATATTCAAGTTCCACCCTGAATATTCAAGTTCAAAGAATTAAATGAATCAAATATATCGCATAAATATGCCAATGCTACTTGGACAGTTGGATTTTTTTAAGTCGTGGTGCAACTCACTCTGGTTTTCCAAAAATAGTGTTTCTTCTTCGCGAAGTTCGAACAATCTTGCCAGCATATTCATTAAAATAATAATAATAATATTGTATTTATTTCTACGGAAACTTGAAATAGGATTTCTTTACTTTGGAATCTCGTTTGTTCTCAATAACTTCTAAACCAATGATATTAAAGTTTATATGAAAGTAGAGCGAAAATGCTCGTAAAGCGTGAATAAGACAAACATACTGGTTGCCCATGACCCACGTTGAGAGGGAATTAAAATCGTCAAACTTCCTTCAAAATGTCCATTTTCATGAATTTTATGTTGAATAATGTCATAATTACAGTCGAATGGAATCGACTTCTTCATGCTCGTAATTACGGTCGAAACCATTCAATGAAGAAAATTCTTAAATAATAAATACAGAAAAGACAATTAGAAAATCAGAAATTGTGCAGTCATAATTCAAGAACAATTAATTATATGTTGAACCTGTATACTTCGTTAATACATATCACATACCTACCCAGGCAAACGGGGTAATAGATTCTGGAGTTTAGTATCCCAGGGTACCTTCAGGGAAATACTGGCCTCAGTACCCATACCAAATTTAATAAACATCTGACTAGTAGAAAATCATATCTTTTCTCTTGTATAAGTGATGAGGTGAGGTTCTTCAGATCCAAATGTCGAATTCATTAATATATTTGTTCTCTAGTACTGCGATGCTCTGATGCTCTTGAGTGTTTTATGAAAATTTCTCGATTTTCAAGTTCTAAACATTAGAAAGAGATTTTACAATAAGCGTTATTTCTGCAGCAATAATATACATTTCTTCTGCTGTGAATATTAGGTTAGTGATCAAAGATGCTATGAGATAGGAATGACAGTTGTCAATTCAGATCGAATCATAGAGTAATAAACATGACTATTACTCTGAGGATTGAATGAAGTCTATTGCATTTCTTGCATATACTGATTATCATAACATGGCGCAGTCGTAATAATGTCGAAATCCAAGAAATCAAAAAGGAGATCGTCTAGAGTCGACAAAACTGCTTTGGTTAAATTAGTATCTACAAAAAATATTGAAGAAATAACCGATGATTCAGTTGAGGCTAGACAAGTGATTGATTCCAATAATGAAATATTACAAGACATTGCACAATCGAGTAGAGTAAATAAAAATATCCGTTTATCAAGTGGAATACCTGGCTCAGAAAAATTGTCTGATAATTTAACAATTAGTTCGACTTGTTTTGCATATTCATGATTTGAGTAATTTGACCGCGACATTTTATGCGAGCTTGGCGAATAGTTCAAGTAAAAAGAAAACAGACGAATACGAAGAAGACAATGAATGAATATATATGAATAGGAAACAAGAAGGAGGAGAACCGTTTTTTTAACTTACTGAACCTTGTTTCCACTGAAAAATAAATGTTTATCAAATCACATTATCCCTTCACGACTCAGATTTGAGGAAAAAGTGTCGTATTCTCCCAGACTCTGCCGGTATAGAAGGAATAATAAAAATTTGCTAATAAGAAGAAATAGCAAATAAAGAAGAATTAAACTCAAATAAAGATCTCCTTGAAATTCAACGGAATAATATTCCTCAGAAAAAAAGGCCCAAGACGTGAAAATAATATAATAAAATCACTGGAAGAACAACACTGATCGGGGAATTCTCGGGTTGATATTAAATTGATAGGCAGCAATAATCCTAATATCGCCACCTTTAAGGCTATTCAAGATACACAGAGGTGGCAGTTGCGGATGAAGACTTTCTGAAAATCTTGTCTATTTCAAACAAAACAAAAAAAATACTCCAGAGCAACCTGAATTTGATGTCGGCAAACTCATCTCGTTTAAACGTCTCCTTCTTTATGAATTGTGAAATATCTTATGGTACACTTTCCACCACGAAAAATATATATATTGGCGAAAGTTTGAATGAGTTGTTAATCGATAATAATTCGATGATTATCCTAGGTATCATACATCAACAATTTCCAAAAAGCAATTTCCAAAACGTTTACCAATAATATATACCGAGAACCCATATAGTTCCCGACGAACCGACGGATGAACAATGTGAGCTAATTTGAAATAATCTTATTGAAGAATGCAAATATGTTTTCGATGACCAAATTTTGAGACCAATGAGTGGCCCACCTGATGCTGTTCCATTTGCAGTTACATGTCCAAGAAAAATTCCATACGCGTGGTAACGGCAAGTGAAAGACGAATTGGATTAAATAACTCAGAGAGCATTAGAGACCCACTAATTTTGTCAGTCCTTTGGTAGTGATACCAAAATTAAACGGAAATTAAGAATTTTTGTAGTTTTCACAAAGATAAATCAATATGTTTTAAGACCCATTCGCCCCTTGAATACTCCTTGGGAGGCTGTCCTGTTTACATTCGTAAAAATTCAAAATATTTATCAACGTAAGATGCAACTAGTAGATATTGGCAGTCGGAGCTGGATGAAGTTCGCAAAAAACTCACAACATTTCTCACACCATGGAGAAGATATCTCTTTTAAAGAGCTCCAATGGGTTTAGTGAGCTCAGGGGATGAATTTTGTAGACTTGCTTTATAGCTTTACAAAATATGGTAAATCTCGAAAAATTTGTTCATTACAAGAGAATCATTGGATTATTGAAACGTTGTAGAGAAAGCTCCATCACACTCAATCCACATAAATGCTGAAAAAGAAATTTCCTTTGCTGGCTACATCGTTGGACAAGATGGTATAAGAGCTGACCCAAAGAAAGTAGAAGCTTTCAGCGATTACCTGGGCTGTCATGAAATGTCGTTTATATTTATTGGGAATGGATCACTTCACAATCATGATGAATCAGTGGCCTGTAATTCGCATTTCAAATAAGCAAACACTGGATATCATAGAAAATCCTCGATTACAGCTTTTGAAAGAGAAATTGGCTGGTTTTCGTTTCATCACAGAATGGACAAAGGGTAAATAACACTTGATTCCTGATGTGTTGTCACGATCACTCACACAAGTACCGATAGCGGAAGATTTAATAAGAGAGGACGCAACACTTCACATTGAATCTTTTATTGTATGTACATCAATTAGCTATTGCAGATAACACCGAAGATGGATCCAGAATTTCCCATTTGCAAGATCCACTTCTAAATCAAATGCAGGAAATAGCTGAAAATGGCCCTGAATACCAACTCCTCATAACCGAAATTAAAAGAGGTTTTACGAATCGTCAGCACCTTGATCTGAAAATGCAGCCCTACTGGAATGTAAGAGAAAATCTGAGTTATCACAATAGAAGGATGTCAAATTGCGATTTCAAAAAATGCTATAGGAAATCTATTCTACAACGTTTCCATGATGCACATCAAGGAATCGAACGAACAAAAGCACGTGCACGACAAACTGCTTTTTGGCCGGGAATAGAAATATAAAAAACAGAGGCATGTCATTTGCGTCAAGAATTTAGATCTTTACTCCAAAAAGAAACAATGGGCACTGATCCACTTACCACACGTCCATTTGGAGACGTTTCAGCGGATTTATTTTCTTGCTCTGTTAAACATTTTATGGTGTATGTGGATCGTCTTTCTGGATGGCCAAAAGTTTGCCAGTTTTGAAGTGGTACTCCTGATAGTAGTAAAATAATGAATTGCTTGAGGAAAATTTTCTCGGATACAGGTCTACCTGTTATGTTTCTTTCAAATTGTGGGCCTCAGTTTAGTTGGCGCGAAATGGAAGTATTTTTAAAAAAATTCCTTCTGCAGAAAATGTATCTCCTCTGTTGACAATTTCTATCGTATACTCGGTATAATTTCAATAAAATTCATTATTGTTATAAATTGGAACGTAATTCATTCACCTTCAACTCCCTATTACTCCCAAAGTAATGGTCATGCCGAAGCAGGAGTATAAAAGCGATGAAGAAAGAGTCTTATCCTGAAATGTATGGTCATCGCAGTAGCACCTGAGGAGAAATGAATGGATTCTAAATTTTGACTGGTATGCAGAAAACCACGTGGTGGTAATCCCTCTTGAGGTGAAATACAATATAATTATCTTTGAACTCACAATCCTCTCGACTGGGAAGACTGTTGGCTGTAAGCTAAGGGGACGTTCGGAAACAATATTTCAAAGAACAGTTCGATGAAACATGGGGAATCCTCATTGAAGAACTACCTTGTGAAAGGTCTACCTTCTGAGAGAGGTTAAATGGCGAGAATTGGTATTGCCTATCATCTTGATTGAGTTGTAAAGTGCTCTATTCACTAAAGCTCATCCAATGATTCGATTTGAAGTACAAGTTTTGTATGTATATGGTGGAAGATTCATCGGAATCGAGTAATTATCTGACTAATTGGTTGGTGCGTGTTTCCGCATTATCAAAACTTTTGAGAGCAATTTCATGAAGAAATGTCTTCAACGATGGTGAATTCGCCTCAAGGCCTGTCATTCTTGCGCGTTCGGTGATGTTCACCAATGTAAGGCTAGTGGAACTGTTACGGTGGATGGAACTGGAAATTCTATTCGAGGATTATTATTATTTTCAACAAAACATGCCACACAAGCAACGAAACAATCGCAATTTTACAAAGGAAGTTGTCATAGCCGTGTTATTTTTCGAAGAGGTGATCACAATTGGACACCGAGATCTTGTGATTTAACAACTTTAGAATTTTTTCTGTCGAGACACGTGAAATATAATGTCTATGCCAATGCTCCCAATCGATTTAAGACCTTAAAGATGGAATTCGTGAAATTCGAAGTGGTCATGAAAAATTTTTATGTATTATAATGATATGGTGCTGCAACCGTAGCCGTGGCGGTTCTTTGGCAGACATCGTTTTCCATAATTGATGGCATACTTTTCTATTCACATGAAATAAACATCCATTTTATATGAATGTTTACTTTATGTTAAGGAAAATGAACACATTATGATTAAGCTATGAGTATTGACAAGAAATTCGGCTACTTTTTGTACTCCTCCTCACACAACTGCCAAATTAGGAACATCTCCTATTTATCAGGCGATAATCTTATATAATCATGTATCATCAGTTGGGAAATTATTGGGAAAAAAAGAATTTAAAAAATTATTTAAATGTCAATTGAATAATCGAAGAATGTTTTATGGATAATAGCTTCCTGGTTGGATATATTAGAAATATTTTTTAATTTTGTATAACCTTGAATTGGCTCAAACATATTTTGTTATGGCTCAAGAGATCAATAAAATTATTATCATTATTATATTATTATTATTGATTTCTCTTGAAATACACTCGTTTTTTTTCAATATCAAAATGAAACCTTTTATTGAAAAACGTTGTAGATCCAGAATAGATTCTAATGAAAATACCATATTTTTTCTTAAGTCGCAAATATGACCTTCACTTGTTTTTTAAACGAATAATGTTCCTATAACTACAAGAAGCTTGTAAGATGTAACATTGTGGTTGAATCATATCGTATCATTCAATGAATTTCTGTTTGCGTCTCTGGAACGGAACATAACAGCCGTGTTGGCATAACTCCATCCCATTGAATTGAAACTTTAATACTTTTCTAGTCCCCAGGTATCAGCTGGGAGCGTATCCAAGAGAATAGTTTTGGGGGGAAAATATCACCCTCGTGAATAACCCTCCGCATTTCAATAACGTTTATGGTCCCGAGTAATTTTGTTGTATATTAGATACTGTTGTTTTTTTTTTTTCAATTCAGATAGCTGTGGATAATGGTTCATTGAAAACGGGCCTTAAATGGGAATATTGCTTCCTAAAAAATATCTTTTAGCTGATTATTTTTCGGAAAAATATTAATTTCCTGTGCAAGGCCAGCGCAAGTGATTTTGTCGCCCCACAAAGAAAAAACATAAATATAATATGTCTAAGAGATCTCAATAAACAAAACAAATCAGCACAAAAAATTCAGCTTATTTATACAAGAGCATAAAAAACAGAATATCTTGGTAAAAAATAATCATTATCACATAATCATGTTGAACGTAAACATAAAAAATCCAACTCAATAAAACGAAACAGCAGAACAAAAAAAGAGTTCTACTGAAAACATTTGGCATTTAACAGTAACTAGTTAAGAATGCAAAATCGTTGGAATTTTCCAAATGTTTATCATCATCATCATCATCATAAAGCTTATCCTGTCCACTGCTGAACTAAAGCCTCCCTTAATTTTGGCCATCTTTTTCGGTTTTGTGCCGTCTGAATCCAGTTTCCAGCTACTCTCTTTATATCGTCTGTCCACCGACTAGGAGGTCGTCCTCTACTCCTATATGCCTATATGCCTCATGTCTAGGTCTCCACTCTACAAGCCTCTTCGTCCACCTTCCATCACTCATCCTCGCCACATGTCCAAATGTTGTATATTTGAATATGTAAACATTGGCTTCCAAATAATTCGAAAGCCAAGGTCGTATTGTTTTTCGTCTTTGTGAAATACATAATGATATTATCCCTCTTTCAATGAGGGTAAAAGGGAATTATGTTTATATTGGTCGGGCTGCCATGTGTTTTTTATTATACGGGAGCAGAACAATCTTATGTTTTTCCTAAGAATCAAGGGTGAAATATGGAAAGGCGGCCAGCAAACTGGGCCGAATTACCGCTCCTCAAATAGAGTAATCTGAAACGGTAGCTTCGCTGTTTCACCTCTAACGCCGGCCATGACAGGACCGGCGTGAGTAATTTTGCCGCCTGAAACAACAATTTTTTCCACAACCCTACTGAAAAAGCATAAATAACAACATGACGGCCCCTAGTCACCCTCCCAAAAAAAAAAAAACAGTACCTGCTCCAATGATAACAGGTAACTATCTTCTTCCGATTAAGAAACATGCAATCGTGCGAAAAAAAACATTGAATTCTAGTGGAATATGTGTTTCGCAGTGAACATTTGGCATTTAGCTAACTAGTTTGGAATGTAAATCGTAGGAATGTTCCATTTGTTGAATACCAAAAAAACGGCTTCAAAATAATTCGAAAGCGAAGTTAGTAAGATTTTATCCCTCTTTCAATGAGGATTTTAGGGTATTCTGTTTATATTAATGTAGGATCCAGTTTATTGTTCCCTGTAAATAATTGAGATGTTCAACCGGATGCTTGGAGACCTATTAGTCTCTTCAAGTGCCAAGGGCATGACAAATTCAATGAATTTACAGGGAACGAATTGTTATTGTACATAAAATGTAAAAAGGATGTGTAATTCTTCGGGGTGTCGAAGAATGTGTCATGTCGGTTGTAAAACTTAAGAGATTTACGGGGGTTGGGAAAGTTCGAGAACAAGACGGTTGTGCCAGATATGTTATATCTGTTTATCAGGTTCTAGTCCTTCTAGAATATTCGATTTCCAGAAATCCGAGAAGATCTTTATGGGCGGTACGGCAAAAATTTTATTGGACTAGGAGATGGTACTTTCCCCTAAGGGTGTGGCCAAAAAAAGAAGGGAGGTCGATGTTCGAGACAGGGTAGTTCCAATCGGCAGAGAGCACAGTTCAAATTAAACCGAAGACGGGTACAGTTTCAACTTAAGTCGAAGACGAGTGAAGTTCGGGCGATCAACTTAAGACGTAAGACGAAAAGACGTTTCGCGGACTAGATTAAGACGAGTTAAAGAGGCAATTCAGTACCGTAGTGAGAAACTTCTAATTTAGACGTAATTAGGATCTTCTCAATACTGAGTTTGTACTGTATAAGTGTGGCTTTGAAAATAGATGTAAATAATTGTAATCGAATCATACCTCTAGACGATCGATTAACCAAGCCTACATTAATTGGGCAGCCATGGGTTATTTATTATAGAGGCGGCTCAGTTAAGACGGTTTGGGGATTTTTATTGCAGGGAATGTAATCATAGGCAGCGGAGCAGAACAACCTCATGTTTTTTATGAATCAAGGATTAAATATGGAAAGGTGACCATCAAACTGGGCCAAATTGCTGCCCCTCAAATAGAGGAGCCTGAAACGGCCACTTCACTGTTCCACCCCTTACGTCGGCCCTGCATCGGTATATATAAATATACATCTAAATTCAAACATAAATTAATAACAGTTGAAGTTTTGCCTAATTTTGATCAGTTCAAAGCTGTATTCTATTCAAGAAAGCACGATTCACTATTCAAGGTGAAAAAGTAGACACGTCCAATTGAAAAAGGGTCGGGAAACCCTATAAGGAAAGCATGCTCCACGCCTCTGAACACCCTCGAAGAGTTCTCTGTCGCGCACCATATTAACACCCCACACGGGTCCTGCAAAATCCAGCATTGGCTTAATATGTATGACTTCATAATCGTGGATCATGTTGACGAGACACAGGTCTGAAGAGATTCTGCTGCTATGCGTTTTTTATGTTAAAGGGGAATCATTGAGTAGGGAATTGACAAAAAGAACAAAGTAGTGACAATCTAGTGATTTCATGCGAAAAGCACACTAAGATTTCCTTTTACTTTATTAAATTATTTGTACGTTTTAGTTCTGGTATCAGTGTGATTTTACTGTGAAACTTTATTGAATGCATTATATTATGTTTAACCCTCTCCACAAATGCAAACATTGAAAGAGTTAGGACTAGGTTACATGGAATTTTTCTTTTCCCTCGATTCATTTCGTTGCCAATGTATTTTGCTTTGAATCTTAATTCATTTCATTATTCTTCCCCCGATGAAATATAATATGTTTCAGCTTTTCTTAGTACATATTAATCATTTATTTTATGTATTCATTTTTAAAATCTTCAATGAAAATTCTCATTAACCCTTTTTTTTAGCAACACTCAATGCCGTGTCTGATGGAATGAATTATGGCTGGTCATCGCCCATGCTTCCAAGGTTAAGAAAAGAGAACTCTCCTATTAAAATTACCGAAAATGATGAACCATGGTTGGAATCCATCCTTTTGTTTGCTGGCATTGTTGGTTTACCACTCACGACATACTTAGTGGACCGGATAGGAAGAAAACAATCAACATTAACTGCAGCTTGCTCTTGTGTTGTGGGTTGGACAATTATCGCCTTTGCAAATGACGTAATTTACCTGTACATTGCCAGATTTATAATGGGAATAGCAGCTGACATTGCTTTCATATCTTCCCCAATGTACATTGCTGAAATCTCACACAAAAGTATCAGAGGTTATTTATCCGCCATTATCTATGTGATGTCATACATGGGCACTGTTTTGATCTACATCATTGGGCCCTACGTAGATTTCTACGTTCCTTCCGTTGTTGCCGGTGTTTTTCTCGTTAGTCAGATAATACTTCTTCCTTTCATGCCAGATTCTCCTTATTTTCTCATAAAACAAGGAAAAACGGAAATGGCAAGACAGTCACTGAAAAGACTCAGAGCAACCGATGACGTCAACCAAGAATTAACAGAAATACTTAATTTCATCGAGCAAGAAAACCAACAAGAAAAAGGCAAAGTTACCGATCTGTTCACTGTTCCCAGTATAAGAAGAGCAGTTATTATAATGACAGTTCTGAACGGAGGACAACATTTTGCAGGATACACAGCTATAAGTATGAACGTTCATTCTATACTCGAATCGGCTAACTCAACATACTTCGATAAAGAAACGGCAACAATTATGTATGGCTGCTTGATGCTTTTCGGTAGCATCGTAGCTACATTGTTGGTGGACAAGTTCGGTAGAAAAACGCTTTTGATGGTATCTGCAGTGACTACTGGGATCTCACTTGGTACTATCGGAGTTTATTTCTATCTTCAAGTCGATAATGACTTGTCTGCCGAGAGTTGGCTTCCTGTGGCAGCTCTTATGACCTTCGCAGTCACTTTCAAGATCGGTTTGGGTACTGTACCCATCGTATTAACTGCTGAGCTATTTCCAGTTAAGGTGAAGGCTTATGGAATGGCTTCCGCGGATGGTATATATGTGATCTTCGGATCCTTATCTGTTTGGATTTACGACATACTTCGAAAAGATGCGGGTGGAATGTATATGCCTTTTTACTTCTTTGCTGGATGTAGTTTTATCACGTGTATTTTCGCCTGTCTCTTCGTTCCTGAGACCAAAGGAGTGTCTCTCGAAGAGGTACAAATTATTCTTAAAGGGAAATAATCGTAATTATTTTTAACAGAATTCAACCATCCCAAAAAGATATTTTCCAAAAATTTGGGTAGATTTACTTTCATAAAATATGTTATATGAATGAGAAAAAAATTGTACCAAACAAAGTTGTATCTCATTTTGTGATACTTGAATATGTGATTCTGAGTTAGATAATAAGTTAATATTTACAGAAATGTATAGATATATTTATTGAACATAATAAATATTGATTCAATGAAGAGTTTGATAGTTGATTCCTAGCGCACGCATTTTAGATTCAATTAAAACTAAACTATGATGGTGTTTAGTAATCCACTATCTATTTTATTAAAATTGACCATAAAGTTTACAATGAGGCAAATGGGGATAACCTGCAACTTTGTAACCGCCGTTTTTTTCCGAAATTCGAAGCTTCATTGAAAAAAACTAAAAATCTGGTCATCTTTTGAAGCGATTCAATTTTTTACTTGGGATTGGGATTATCGCGATGAACTCATTTTTCGTCTCCAGTCACAATGCATGCAGAAATCCCTTCCGTCTTTGCCTTACAACCAGCTGTTCACAAGCAAACAAACGCCGTTCAATATCTCCCGGCTTCAACTCGTACGGCACCCAATTTCCTTATTTCTGAATCATTCCTATGAATTTCAGGCATTTCGAAATAGCTTGTTGCGTCACTCCCAATGATCCTGTCCATTCTTTCTTCGAGACTTGTTCAAGTAATGTCTCCAATTCTGCATCTTAGAAATCCTTCTCTCTTCCACTGCCTTGCTGGTCTTCGACATCGAAATCACCGTTCTTGAAGCATTTAAACCAATTTCGGCCCCTTTTTTTCATTAATAGTGGCCTCATCCTAGGTATGCATTCGATGAGCCTCAGTCGCAGATTTCTTTATATTAATGCAGAAAATTAAAACCTCCCGCAAATGACGAGAATTTGGCTCGTAAGCTGACATATTTATTCGAGAATAACTTTATGATGCAGACAAATCGACTAATATTTCGATGGCGTTATGCTTAAAAATTCCTAAGCTTATTCTATGACATCTACGATCTATTGATTTCGACAATCACTTACTACTACCAGGTCCGGTCTGGCCAGGTCGGCAGGTCGGCGATCGCCGAGGGCCCCGGCCCAAGGGGGCCCCCAGCTGAACCAAACTAAACTAAAAAAATTTTGAAAATATGTTTTTTTGACAATTTTATTTCATTTAAACGTTTCAAAATGAACAACGATTAGACATTATGGGCAAGGTTCTGTATTGATATTTTTGCCAAAATCTTTTATTTGAACAAGTTGATAAAAACAATTGCTTCGATAAAACGCAATATAATTTTGAAAGGATTCCAAGATAGCATTATTCATAACGTTATGGTAGACTCTACCCAAGATACATGAAGCACCTATATACCAATTGGCTATTTTCGTACGATATGTTATTCGATGAAAAGATTATGAAAGGCTTCTAGAAATTACTGTATTTAAAGACTCGAGTGGTCCTGCATTGTAAAAACGTGTAACTCCAGAATTAACCAAGTACGGAATTCTGGAATCAAATATCGTTTCATGTTCATTCGATGGAAAAAATAACATAAAGAGTATTATAACGGTTTACAGGCTCACCTTAAAAAGCTAAATGAAAATATGACGTATCTATCATGTCTTGAACCTAGTAGCTGATTCAGCAGTAAAGTTACTAGAGACAGAAAACTTGTTTGGACTGGTGGAAGAATCTGCAGTTTTTCTGAGTTCATCTTACAAGCGAATGGCAGTATGGTAGAAAGAAACAAAAAACAACATACAAACTTTATAGACTACAAAAGTCTCTAAGGCTCTATTTTCGATAATTGATGAAAGTGTGTTGAAGAAAACTGCCAAAGGTAAATAATTGACGTCAGTAAACCGTTTTAAAAAAAACATGATGGTCAGTTTGATTGTAAATCCAGAAATATGGTCAGAAATTTGGCAAATCAATGATCAAAAATTAGAAACTCATTTATTTCATTCGTTTTACATTTGGTTCTTGTTATAACTCCTGGTTCAAAATATTTGCAAACTAAAACATTGAACTACGCTGTTGCTTGGAATTCATTTCAATCACTGCTCAAACTAATTAATGAAAAAAGAAATGATAAACATTTTGAAGTTGTATACACGAAAATAAAAGAGTATGCGCCAAGAGTCTGCTATTAATTGTAAATCGGAAGAATCGGAATATTGATGTGGAAATGAAATTGCATTTCACGGAAAGAAGAATTTCAAAGAAAGAACGGATGTCTGGGAAAAATCAAAAGATGATTCTCCTAAAATCTCAACAAAAATAATTACAAGTCAGTATTTTTCGATGTGTTAGAACCAGCTTTGAAGAAAGTTTTTGTACAAATAGAGAAATTTTAGAGGACCTGTCTTGGTTACACCCAAGAAAGTTCAATGAAATAAGCTTGAAGATATTCCAACTGTAGTCCCCTCTTGTATTTCAAACCTGCAAAGTTTGAAGAAGTTGATTATTAACATAAATAATTTGCAATCAGTTGAAAAGTTTCATGAAAATCGAAAATACTCAAGATGAACAAATCCCAGGCGAAATGTTAAACAAAGCAGAAGGAAATTTAGATTACTGTCAAATTGATTCAGAACCTAAATCAGAAGAACCAACTTTTCGTGGTCTACGTAATGACAGTAAAGCAATTGTCAAGTGTTCGTCATGCGTATTTTTAGTTCTTTTTGATTTCTCTGGATCGGGCTTATTCATTCACTTGTATGTATCTTATAAATACGATATTTTGTATACAGGTTACCTGTGAAAGAGTGTTTTTTGGGTTAAAAATAAACTAGAATCGTCTTAGGTTTAGTTCAAGCCAAAACCTTATTTCTATCCTAGTTCTTATGAATATGGAAAGAGATTTATTTTCTGACTTGGACAAAGATGACACAATTAATGTCATGGGCAGGAGTTGTGAAGAACTTACCAAAGACTGAAAGGATAGTTAGTAAAATCATTAATTACTCAACTAGCACTGTGCTAAGAATTTTTTTTGTATTTTTATTGTTAACAACAGTATTCATTTTGACCTACTTCATATAATGATTTATTTTATACTTTTATGTCATTATTATTTTAGGCCCTATTTTACTTTTTAGTATCAATATACCTAGTTGTTACCTTAAAGTTCAGTTTATAATTGTACTTTTTTTTTGTCTGTGTTTTTCATTTTTATGTTCGTAGTTACATCATTGGTCTCCCATTGAACTCTCATTCTACTTTAATTATAACCACTTTCAAGGAGTACTGAATGCATAATCTTGTTCTTTCAATTAGAGATACAATAATAAATTAATCTAAATTTGCTGCTCGAGGCAGAATACTTTGAGATTCATTCAAACCTCAACAACCATAATTTAAAATTATTCAAGAGCACGTTTTGGCTGCCGTGATAGGTTCTCGTTTCATTTCCTGAAGGGGGGCCCCAAGTCAGCATCTAGCCGTGGGCCCCCAGTGGAGCCAGACCGGGCCTGACTACTACAGCCATCTATTGCAAATCGGCGGACGCAAATAATTGAAATTATTTTTAAAAAAATTATAAATTTTTCCCTTGCCATCAGTCAGGCAATTAATAATAATGAAGCTTATCGCATTTCGGGTATCGAAAGTAAAAGTACAAGGGGACAACTGAAAAGGGAACTTCTTTCGGAAATCGGAAACATCGAAGATAAATTTTTCAAACAAGGTTCTAATATTGTTTTCCAAAAGCCCTATAAGGTCTTTTAGAGTTTTAGAAATTCTAAAAATAGAATAGGGTAGTCGTGGCAAATGTTATAATGTTATTTAAATTTTTCTTTGGGATTGTTCTTGAAGTTGAAATGTAAAACTAGATATTATCAGCCTTATTCTGAAACTTCAAATCGAATAGAGATGGTATAAATCGAATAGAAATGCACCGGAATCGTTTCGAATGGGTATTCTGTAACTCGAGTAAAATTACTATGGATATCAATTACGAATACATTCAGCGATAGAAGAATGATTGGATACAGATTACCAAATTTTGACCCAATAGAAGTGAAACATTCCGTTTTCTCAGATTACGGTCTGATTCGTTCATTTCTATTCGTGTTACAGAATAGGGCCCCATGTGTGTGTTTGATGTGGTTTAAGGTTTTTTACAAATAGGTAAATAGGTATCTAGAATTCTAGGCATGCATTTATGTTTACAATTAGAAAAGGATAAGTGAAGAAGATATTTTTGTATCAATTATCATACGCCTAGCAACTCATTATAATTTTTGAGCTCTCGTTCTATCTATCTATCTATCACAATGGGCCCTATTCTGTAAGTCGAATAGAAATGAACGAATCGGATCGTAATCTGACAAATCGGAATGTTTTACTTCTATCGTGTCCAACTTTGATATTCTGTATTCAGTTCTTCTTCTAATGCCAAATGCAATTCGTAATTGATATCCAGAGTAATTCTACTTGAGTTAAAGAATCTTCTTCTTCTTGGCATGCCTTTTCCGTTCCGGACGTTGGCAATCAACAGGGCAAGCTTTATTTTATTGACAACATTCCTGAAAAGTTACTGAATACAAATTCGAATCGATTCCGCTGCATTTCTATTCGATCCATACCATCTCTATTCGATTTGAAATTACAGAATAGGGCTGAATATCTGTTATTTTCAGCTGAGAATGGTTCGACTCACTGATGACGAATCCGTCCTTAAAATAGATTCTATAGGTATATCCGGCCTTGCATACGATGACTTTCTAACGGTAGGTTCAGATCTTGAATGCTTCGAAATTTCATTAATTGGCAAGATCCGATTAAGGTTCGGTAAAAATTGCTACACGAAATTTTGTTTTCTTTTGAATTTACATCAGATTCTATAGGGAAAAATGCACATTTGGATGGAGAATAATAATTAAAAGTCTTGTGGAAAATATAATGTTGACAGCTTAACTAGAACCATAGAAAATTGAAGAAGAATATCGAAAAAAAATTATTCGTGGTTACAAAACTGATACAGTTGAAATTCGGCGTATTTATTTAAAATAACAGTTTGAAGCTTGGTGAAAAATTTTGATTTGCCAACATCATCAGATGAATCAAAAAACAAGAAGAATATTGGAAAAGAAATATCCAATATTTTCTGGGTTACAGATCCAACCGGGTTGAGATTTTATCTGTATATGCATATAGAAATAGATTTATTATTGCAATCTTCCTGCGAAATATCGTGTTAAAAGCGTCTTCAGAACTATAGCAGAGTATCGAATATCGAAGAAAAATGAGGAAAGCACAGATGTGACTTCTCGTTCATTTATGAGTCAGTTGTACCCTTGTTTCTATTCAATTCTACGCATTCCGAAATTTTAAAATTTCTCGAAAGATTTCTATAGTAAATAGCAGGTTTTAAACCTAGATAGTAAAGTAGCACTTTTAATCTTAAGGGAAAAGTTTGTAGCCAACTGGAGGAAAGCTACAATTTTCTGGGTTTAGTTATATGATATTTTATGCACTTATGGACAGAAAAGACTATAAAAATATATCCGGAAAAGCTGTACTCTGGTTCTCACAACGTTTCTTCAGTTTCAAAATGTCAACTCTGCTGACTAATGTTGCTGACATCAAAAAGTTATGTGCCTTGAAAACGTCATTATGGCTAGAAAACGAATGCCAGTATGAATGCAACGAACTAAGTTATTGAAGTAAGTAAGGTATTTAGTTTCCTATTGATTCAATCGAAAAAATAGAATTCAATTTGAAGATGGATATTGAAAAACTAGAATATATATAAGCCAGTTTCCCCAACAAAAAGCATAGAGGATGGTCCAGATTTCAGTTCAATAACTTTTGCGTGGGATAGAACAATATTTTTCATGAAAAAAATTCTTATAAACATAAATCCTAACAAGCTTTCTTCTCGATATACAGGGTGTTGAAGTTTGAAAAAATAATCAATTTTTTTTTATAACTCTAGTACTATTACTTAGTATTATATTCAGTGTATTAATTTTTGGAATTTGAAGTCTAGATTATGTACTTACTGTTTTAAACTAGTAAGTGTGTCCTTCCAAAAATATTCAGTGGCGTAGATAAAGGGGTTCGATTGAAAATTTATGCCACTGTCTTTTTTTCAACAAAATGATTCCATTTCTGAAATCAATAGAGTTCTACTGAAAAAAAAAGATTTCTTGAATTATTTTCATAGAATGTACAAATAGTACAAAGACTATCTACAAAAAGTTATTATGGTTACTCATTTATCATATTTGAATCATCAATTTGCATCGATGCGAGGTGTGTGTTGAAAGAAATGGTACAAAATGTAGAATATATCACTGTCGAGAAGGGATGGATGCTTTCTTTTTGGATAGGTCTCAAAAGTTCAAGGCAACATCTTTATAGGGCCAGTATTAAATGCTCAAGGCTATAATAATCATATAACCTAATGTGGATCTATTTGTATTTTCTCAAAGATGAAATTTACTTTCAATCCCTGAAGGATTAAATGTGGCGATATAGTACCACAAATGAGGGATTAAAAGTTATTTTTCCTTTGAAATAATATAATAATATTCAGTTATATTCCGAGTGCTTGCCCAATAGGTACTCGAATATTTACCCGACTGCATGAAGTGTAGGAGGCAAAATATTCGATAATTTGCCAACTACGAGGGGTATATGAAAGACTATTCCTCTCAAAAAATGTCAACCAATCATATTAACGCATATGATACAAATCACTTAGCAAAGAACCGATATTTTTTAATATTAATGCACCGTCAAAATACCCGTGTATTTGCATGTGTGCTTTAGGTGAATATTTTTGCGAAGTTTTGAACTATCAAAAACATTCGAGATGCCAAAAAGATTTCATTTATTTAAATTACAGTTAATATTTGATCAATTTGATCAAATTGAATGAAATTTTTTCGGGAAATAGTCTTGATATACCCTTCGTGCTTGCCAAATTATTGGATATTTGCCAAGCACTCGGGATATAACTACTGAATATCAGTGCAGCGTGAAAATATCCAGGTATTTGCACGTGTGCTTTAGGTGAATACTTTTGTGACGTTTTAAACCATATTGGTATGACAGAGCTATTCATCCAGAATTAATAATTTTTTAGTTTTGTATTATTTCTGCCCTACAATTATTTATTTATACAGGGTGTCCCATAAGTGGCACGTCACAGTGACACCGGAGGTAGGTCAGCTAAAGAGGGACCTAACCAGCCTGACATGACCCCAGTAAAAGTTGCATGGTTTTCGAGTTATTACCAAATTACGTATTTTAGTGAATTTTCACCTTTTTTAACATTGTCAGGGTCAGAATTCTGCTGGAAAGCTCTCGAAGCTTATTTTTTTTTTGTTGTAATGGAATCTTAAATAGTTATTTAAGATGACATGAGTATGATTCTGTCAAAAAGTTATGTGGATTTCCGTAAATTAATGGATAAATCTTGATTTCAATTGCTAGCAAAACGAGAACTTCGACTTTGGACACCTGCTGGGAAAAAAAAATCCTTGAAACAAAACGAGCAAGTAACATAAAAAAATTGGGCATTTTAGACAGATTTAGAAATGGTACAATACACGAATCTTATGCCCATAAAACTAGGTATTTTCATCATTTTACCGATGCCCTACTTAACTAAGTTGAAACTAGGAACCCCGCTACCAGGTAATTTTGCCGCTTGCTATGACATTACATTTGATACCGGGCTTTGTTATTATTTGTTAAAGTCACAATAGGGAAAAAGATGGATTAGGGGAAGCGAAAAAGGAATATTATTGAAAAAAAAAGGTAAATTAATTAAAAACAGACTTAACTTTCGATTATTTATTTAATTCTTAAATCTAACTTACAGTAAATGTTCAAACTGTTTCCCTCGGACTCTAATGCATAAATGACACCGTTTTGTGAAATTACGATTCAATTTTCTTAAACTAATTTCCGATATGGTCCGGGCTGCGTCGAATACGCGTTCACGCAATTCTTCCTCGCTTCTTATTGGTTTTGCATACACTTTGTCCTTTAAACATCCCCAATAAAAAAAATCCAGTGGATTCAAATCCGGGGATCGCGGTGGCCACAGTATGGGTCCTAATCGCCCAATCCACCTGTCGGGGAATGTGTTGCTGAGGTGCTCGCGAACCCGCCGAGCGTAGTGTGCCGGGCAGCCATCTTGCTGGAACCACATCCTCTGCCTGAGTGCCAACGGCGCGTCTTCCAATAATCCTGGCAGGTCATTTTGAAGCATTTCCAGGTAGTTTGCCCCGTTTAAAATAGCTGGCAACTCGACCGGTCCTATTATTTGGCCGTTAAAAATTCCCGTCCACAAATTGATTTTGAATTGGTATTGGGACCGGTCTTCTCTTGTTTCGTGCGGGTTTTCTAGTTGCCAGCTATGGATATTATGTAAGTTGGTGTATCCGTCCCTTCTGCAGGCCGATTCATCGCTCCACAACACTTCATTAAAAAAGTTGGGATTTTCTCTCCACTTTTGTATCATTTTTCGACAAAATTCAACACGAGGTGCATAATCAGTCGGCTGTAGAGTTTGTACGCGTTGAATGTGGAATGGTATTTGTACCTGTTCAAAATTCGTTGTGCCGAGGATTTGGGGACTCCAGTACGGCGTTCAATATTTCGCCCTAAAAAACGACGTTTTCGTCAATCGTTCGAGGTCTTCCAGATCGGCTATTCGTCCCTGGTAGTCTGCCCTCGCGATAAGCATTTGCAGTTCTCAAAATGACTTCGTAGTTGGTAGGACTACGATTCGGATATCGTTCCAAGTACAACCTTGCAGCCAATCTTGCATTGTAACTCACATTGCCTCGATTTGAAACACGCCTGGTTTCGCCGTAGATTAAATGCATGTCAGCGTACTCACTATGAGTAAACTTGTGAATTGTGATTCGCCATGGTTGCATACACAAATCAGTGTCCGATAGAGTGCCGAGTTGTCACTTTATTCCACAAATATAGAGTAAATCAGAGTCCAGAGAAATGCCAAGTCGATTTTAGTTAAGGAACACACGAAAACAGAGACACGGAGAACACGGGGATCGCACGAAACGCAAGGTAACGAACTGATTTGGTTTGCAGGGCCATCGCTGCTCGTGCTACATGATCGAACAAAGCACTCTATCTATCCCTTTCTTTACCAAGTAGATAAAGAGAGACAGAACAAGTCTCTCTCTAGGGACGGCTAGCGAGGTGCATAGTTTTAAATTAGTTACATAGGGCATCGGTAAAATGATGAAAATACCTAGTTTTATGGGCATAAGATTCGTGTATTGTACCATTTCTAAATCTGTCTAAAATGCCCAATTTTTTTATGTTACTTGCTCGTTTTGTTTCAAGGATTTTTTTTTCACAGCAGGTGTCCAAAGTCGAAGTTCTCGTTTTGCTAGCAATTGAAATCAAGATTTATCCATTAATTTACGGAAATCCACATAACTTTTTGACAGAATCATACTCATGTCATCTTAAATAACTATTTAATATTCCATTACAACAAAAAAAATAAGCTTCGAGAGCTTTCCAGCAGAATTCTGACCCTGACAATGTTAAAAAAGGTGAAAATTCACTAAAAAACGTAATTTGGTAATAACTCGAAAACCATGCAACTTTTACTGGGGTCATGTTAGGCTGGTTAGGTCCCTTCTTTAGCTAACCTACCTCCGGTGTCAATGTGACGTGCCACTTATGGGACACCCTGTATAATTTACGCTTCGACATCGAGGTCATTAGGGGTGATGGCACATTATAATACAAAATTGAGTGAATTTTTTTTGGGAATTAGTCCTCCGTATACCACTCGTACGTGCCAAATTTTCAAATTTTTTCCCTCTTGTACTTCGAGAAGTCTGAAAAATATTCACAGCTGACTATTTCTCGAAAAATATTCCACTCATTTTTAATTGTTCAAATTGTGACTGTAATTAAAATAAATAAAATCTTTTTTACAATCATCCCACGCTTCTGATGGTTTAAAACGTAATGAAACATTCACCTAGAGCAGGGTGCAATGATATTCATATGAATTAATATGACTGATGGTTGAAATTTTTGAGGGGAACAGTCAATTTAAAAATGGAAAGAGCGACTGCAACAGCTTTTGTATTCAACAAATTTTTTTCTGTAAAAGTGATAACCTTCTTCAAATGTCGAACAGAGAAAGCAGAAGTAAACATTATCAACAATTTTGCATTGACAAAAAAAGGTTAAAGTGCTGTACAAGATTTAGATCTGGGTATTTTATAGGATGAGATCAAATCCTTTTCTAAGATCATTCTTTGTTTTCAATTAATCGCTTTAATTTTTTGTGATGAACAAACGAGATTATTCGATCATAAATGCAAATAATAGATATCGGTTATCACCGATAACAAGACTCGAATTTATTCATGGAAGTTTGTTGTGAGTTTTTTGCATGTTAGTAGTTAATCTATATCATGGGTGAAAAGAACGAAGGGGATGCTATATCATTCCACCTCAAAAGGTGAGTACAGTTCAAATTTGTTTATAAAATTTCACTTCAATAAATCTATTCGAAAATAGTTCAACCCAAGTTTTTCATAATAATTAGATATGATAGAGTATGCATCTTAAGGAATACAAAATTTAGTAATTGGGTTAAATACTCATAACCACCAAATTTAATATAAGTCTGCAAAAAAATTTCGTCAGTTTTAAATAGAAATAAAGGATATCAATGTTTTTCAAACATTTCTTCTTCAATCTTACAATATGAGGAAACTGCTGTTGTTCCCTGTAATTTCAATCTTACTGACTTAGTAGATTCATAATCCGTTACTATTGAATGGAACGATGTTTCTCAGAATCAACAAATATTTAAGGTAAAAATAATCTTAAATTTATACAGGGTTGAGATAAAGTATGGAACCAAGTAAATATCTTTCGAACGAAATATAACGACAATATATTTATTAAATTTTACAGGTAATGGCGCAAAATGCATCTGCTGTACAATTTTTTGTTGATAATATACTTCCGGTTGAACCAGACATAACCTCAACTTATTTAATTCATATGGGATATTATTGATGAATGTGAACTAATACGTGAGGTCTTGGAAAGAGTAACTCAAGTATTTGTTAATAGGATGAAATATTGTCAGGAAATGAACGGCGGGCATTTTGAACATTTGATTTGATTTTATTTGAAATATTATTGTCATTAGTCTGTAGTAAATAAATTCAGCTATTCTAGTAACAGTAAGTTATTCGTCGTTTTTATTAGATTTTTTACACTAAACCCAGTATTCGAAATCCCATTTATCCCAAGCTCTTCCAACATTTGCAAAGATATAGATGAGGTCCCATTAAATTACAAAAGTTGAGGGTATTTCTGGTTCAACCGGAAGTATATTATCCACACAAAATTGTACATCAGATGCATTTTGCGCCATTGCACTTACCTGCAAAATAAATATTGTCCTTTTCGTTCAAAAGTTATTTACTTGGTTCCATACTTTATCCCAACCATGTATTTGACAATTTATTACATCATGTCAGTGAAGTGTTTTAGAAAAACCGTAAATTTATTATAAATAAAGGATTAAACCCTTCAACAACTGTTTCATTTAAATCTAATTACAGATTTTTTAATGCATATTTTCAATATTTTGGATGCATATACGTATTGCAGTTTTTTTCCGAAGGCGAGTCCCAAGCCTACTGATACTGATGAATGGTTAATAAAATCAAGTTATAATACTTCATTATTAATATCGATAATCATAACAGAAAACATTCGTTTTATTTTCAGTGTATTAAATTCATGCAATCCTTTGTATAAAAATATTATTTGAACTATGTCTAGGTGCAAATTTTATCAGATAGATAAGAGAGACATTATCAATAGAAAAAAACGAAAACACATTTCCCAATTGAATGTCCCTGATTATCTAGCAAAGATAATTGAGGTTATTGTTATGTAGGTAATCAGTGAAATACACGTTTACATAAAATATCTCAGTTTTATAGTTATATTATGGCCGAACTATGATTTTCTTTTTAATTTCAGCCCACAGACTGAACTACCTAATCTGATACACACTATGATAGGTTGAATTTTTTGTTATTGTTCCTAAAATGTAGATAATATCTCCATAGGAATTTAAAAATACTGAAGATGTTTTTGTTTTAATGAAAAAAAGGATCGATATCCTTAGTAGCAGATATTAATTTTGAGGAGGAAATGGCGATGGAAACATTTTATTTTTAATCGACAGATAATTAGTTTTTCAACCAATAATAAAATCTAATATTCACTCATATGTTATTCAAATAGTCTATTGAAAATAAATGGAACTATGTTGTACCATATGATGCAAGCTTAAATACTCTAAACTCAACAATCCAGAAATTGTTCAAAAGTTGGGTGTGAAATATATTGAAACTAATTGATATAACTTGCAATTAAGCTAATTGATATATTCAAAACATTATCTGCATTTTCACCTATTTGAGTGAGACAGTTCAAATCAAAATTATAGTATTTTTCGTCTAAACAAACAAAGTACATTACACAATTACCTACACTAATAATCACCAAAAGGTGCACATCTTAAGCAAGCTTGTATGTCATACACTACAGAAAAGAACAGATTGAATTAAAAATCTGTATAATTTGCTGTTCCATTGAAGCACGGGCGTAGCCAGGTTTCAGTTTCGGGGGGGGTTTTACATATTATAAAAAAAATCTTATGTTTTTCTTTTTAAATATATCAACTTCAAAAGAGCCAACCCATTCAGTCTATTTTCACTAGTTTTATTTTTCAAGTATGTTTTGAGAAAAAAAGCATTTTCAAAATCACTTTTTGAAATTTAGTTTATTTCTTTACATCGATTCCTATAAATTTATTTAGGAAAAAAATACCGTCGTAGTATTCATACAACAGAGTACTCAAATTCAAATTTATGAGTAGAAAGTTTATATGCAAAAAACCGGTAAAAAATGATAGTTATCACCTTTTTGCATTTTTTTCAATGTTTTATAATGAAATTTTGGTGGCAAACTTCAGATTCGAATTCTGTACCCCAGAAACAGAGATAATAAATCGAAGAAATTAAAACTACCCCATCAACTGAGTTTTAGCAGAGATAGATATAATACGCCAATTTTGAACTATCGTTTGAGCCAGGTTTTTCGGACAAAAAACTTTATGGAAGAAAACGTCAGAAGATTTAATTTTTGTTGTATTTTTTTTTAATGTTCCGTCACAGAATTTTGGTGCCAAACCTCAGATTCGGATTCAGAACCCAAAAAATAAAGGGTGTTTTTTTTAGAGCTGTAGAACTTTAAATTGCAATAAAACAACGATAGATTATTCGATTGATATGAATTTTATTTATCCGCAAGATAATCTTGTGGCATTACATTTTGAATATGATTTCTGGCATATGACCGACAAGGCTGGCCCGGATGTAGTCCAATCTGGACGTCCAATTTTCGATGACTTTTTCAACATTTGTGGCCGTATATTGGCAATAACACGGCGAATGTTGTCTTCCAAATGGTCAAGGGTTTGTGGCTTATCCGCATTGACCAATGACTTTACATAGCCCCACAGAAAGTAGTCTAGCGGTGTTAAATCACAAGATCTTGGAGGCCAATTCACAGGTCCAAAACGTGAAATTAGGCGGTCACCAAACGTATCTTCCAATAAATCGATTGTGGCACGAGCTGTGTGACATGTTGCGCCGTCTTGTTGGAACCACAGCTCCTGGACATCATGGTTGTTCAATTCAGGAATGAAAAAGTTAGTAATCATGGCTCCATACCGATCACCATTGACTGTAACGTTCTGGCCATCATCGTTTTTGAAGAAGTACGGACCAATGATTCCACCAGCTCATAAAGCGCACCAAACAGTCAGTTGTTCTGGATGTAACGGTGTTTCGACATACACTTGAGGATTAGCTTCACTCCAAATTCGGCAGTTTTGTTTGTTGACGTAGCCATTCAACCAGAAGTGCGCTTCATCGCTAAACTAAATAAAATGGACGTAGTGCGCGATACGTATTCCGCACAGAACCAATATTTTCGAAATAAAATTGCACTATTTTCAAGCGTTGTTCAGGCGTGAGTCTATTCATGATGAATTGCCAAACCGAACTGAGAATAAATCACTTGACAGCTGTTAAATTGGTCGCCATCTTGAACAGTAATGCCAATTTAAAGTTATATACCTCGAAAAAAAACACCCGTTACATACGATCGAAAAAATCAAACTAACCCATAACTTTCCTTTGAGGGGCACATGTGAGCACGAATTGACTGGATTACGTAGAGGTAATTCAATTCACATTTCACATTACAAATTAATTGAACTGAGAGTGATAATTTCATTCACTTTTTACAAATTCCATTAAAAAATATTTTCGAGATTTTGAAAAAAAAAAAGTTTTTTTGACATCTTCAACATTTCGAGGGGGGGGGTGGTTTGAACCCCCAAAACCCCCCCAGGCTACGCCCGTGCATTGAAGTAACCTTTCGATCGCTGCAGAAATTTTAGCTTCATACTAATATGCTATTTCCTTTTCATTTCTACATTTTCAACCTCATAAATCCGGGTTTCGGGGTCTAGAGCTGGGGCGAGCATACATTTTTTTCGATGTGATTGTTGTAGGTATATCTCACATACATTATGAATAAAGTCAGCCGATATCGATGTGTTTTTCGTACAAAATTAGAAAGAGCCAAACAAGCGCCTTTATAAGCTCCACTCAGAGCTATCGCATGTAACAAGGTGGTGTAATTCCTTAAATTAGTTTCGAAAATTCAAGATGTGCTCATGCATAATCACGTATGTGATATGGTGATGCAATTTATTCTTGAGCATGATTTCAATAATCAGAAGACAAACTCAATCTTCAGACAACATATTTATCCCCTATAAACATTCTAAGTTTCTGATCTGAAAATTCGACAACCCTTGATTTAATTCATATTAAATGTTTTTTTATTCAGAAAATTAACATTTCGCTTCTAGATGTTGGCTTCAGTATACTCAATTCGTTATTTAAAATGAAATACTGATGTCGAAACTGTGACATACAATGAAAACATATATCAATTTTATTGAACATTTCTTTCTGGGAAAGAATAAGCATATCTTCTTCTTCTTCTTTCTTCCAAATAGGCTTGTGCCTGTTCCTCATCGTTAACTCGCCCTATGCAGATAGATTGTCGCTCCAGCGCTTTCTAGGCCGTCCAATACTTCGCCTTCCTGACGGTGATCTGTCTCTGGCCACCTTCACCATTCGGTCCTCCGTCATCCGAGTAATATGGTCATTCCACTCAATTTTTCTGCCCAGCATATACAAATTATAAATGCATGCTTGAAAGATCTTACTTTTCCTTCATCCAAAGATAGCATTATACATCTGCACCATAAAATTGCAGAGTAGGTACAAGGAAAAAGTACATTCTTCATTCAAATTTGTCTATTTCGGATCACATATATCTTTCTATGAAATTTCAATCAAATCTGATAGATAGATAGATTCTGATATCAAAATTTCACTAATTTTCAATTTTCTCATTATATATACGATACTCGCGAATATTTAACTCTTTTGCAATTGATTTTAAAATTTAGTTGAATCAGATGTGCAGATATTCTTTTCGAATATTGAGAACACAAAATGTCATATATGTATACCTTAGTTACCATTCTGGATTTAGTTATCAATAGGGAACACCACCACGTGACTGTTCAGTTCACAATGGAACTAGAGATATTTCTTCTTATATATCAACGATTTTTATGGGGTTTTCACATAATTTCTTCAAACAATAATCTACATTGTAGTCAATATTTTCGATTTACGAATGAAAATTTACTTCTTCTCAATAATTAAAGATTTCAACCTCCCTGAAAATTTCAAGTCAAGCACATTCCATAGAGAGTTATCGTGTACAAGAGGCTGCGCTTAAATGAACGAACATAATCAATTGCGATCGCACATTCTTCATCACTGGGCAGTACCCGAACGTTTGATACACCTCTTCTAAAATAAGGTACAGTCATTTAGGCAAAATTATAGCCTATTGTTTCCCTGTAATAATAATATCGATCATCATATTTATGAATACTTAATGAATATAAGTAAATTTCGTGTAGGTGAACCTACCTACTGTTTGAAACCAGATAATATTTATTTAATATTCATTAATTTATAGGACTCAGCAATTGCCTCTTGACGAGCATGGATTATCCTCCTTATCATTAAATGACTCAAGATATTATATGAATCATCCCAAAAGAGGAGTCGCTTTAATATTCAACCATATGAATTTCAATTCAAATTTACCAACACGACAAGGAACAAATAAAGACAAGGACGACCTTGAGTCACTGTTCACCAAGCTGAAATTTAGAGTTGAATCTTACGATGATCTAACAAAAGAACAAATCCGTAACGTTTTGGTATCAGGTGAGTATATAACAGTGACAAAATAGTATATTGTGCAACAAGTTGGGAAAGTCCAACTTTTCTCGCGAGTGTGGAAGTTTGTGGCACGAGCGTGAAAGGCGAGTGCCGCAAACACACGAGCGAGAAAAGGACTTTCTCCACATGTTGCACACTTTACTTTTCCTACAACTGCACAAATTTCAATAATTCAAGTAATGGACTTGATTTAAATCAAAATGGCCTTCGTTGACAGTTTGTGCTAATTTATTGCGTTTCCATAGAAACGACCCAAAAGCCCAATTTCATTGGTCTACCAATGTGTGGGCAAAGTGCCATGAGGAATAATATTTCCCACAATATGAGCAATACATAGTTTTGCAATTGATTAAGCTATGCAGAATACGCTACTTTTCATAGCAGTTGTAGGAAAAAAGATTTATAGTAGAGTATTACATAGTTTTATGTGACTCGCGATATTCATATATCTATCAAAATCTTCTATGAAAAGTTACATCTACATATAGGGTTAATATTGTTGTGAACTTACATCATATAAAAGTAGATGTCTCTAAGGACAGTTCCATAAGCGAAAGTAAAGTCTCTTTTTCCATGAGAATGTGTCCTTAACAAATAAAACATGTTCCATAAACTAATTTTAAGGTTAACGAAAGCTGAACAGTGTCCTTCATTATTTCGAGTAGTGGCCCATTATGTCAAGAAAAAGGATCCTTTTCGTTCGCGCATAATCAATGAAAAATTATCATATTTGAAATTAGGTATAATTAATCCAATCTCACTTTAACTACTCCATAAAAACGCTTAGCCAGATGTTTGTTTGATCTTATGCCTCATCCATGCCATGGGCACAAGCTTTTTAAACTATAGAGTTGAAAATGATATTAACGCGATTTCATTGAACTCTGATGTCGATTCTTTTAGATATATCGCGAAATGAAAAGCTTTACTTTCACTTTATAACAGAAAATACTATATCAGTTTTTGTCAACAAAATTTGAATTTCTATGAAATATTACCAAATGCAAGCAGTAAATCACTTGTTCTCATAACAGCCAACCCTAGGAAACTTGACAGTTACGAAAGAAAGGAGGCTTTCTCTAAAAGACGGATTATGTTTAGGGATCCACTTCCAAGCTTCTTTTAAAGACGACTTTTTAATAAAGCGGCCTTTACCAAAAATCAATAATAGTTCGAATTACAGAATTATTTTCAGTTTTGGATCATTTATTCAAAATGATATTTTTGACGAACGAATTATCACCGATTCATGAAATGTTGTATGTGGGAAGACTACACTGATCTCTCAACAGCTGATGAACCAGTTTATCAATTTCCAGAATAGGATTTTTTCGTGATTTCAGAAATTATAATGAAAATCACTATTTAGGTATATAGAAAATTAAACAAGTTTAAATATGAATCAATCATACCTTTTATAGTATTAAAAATACATTCGAGAAAAATCATTCGGACAAATTCTCAAATTTCAGTTGCATCAACAGACCACACTGACGAGGATTGTCTGGTAGTAGTCATCCTGAGTCATGGTGATAACAGAAAAATTTTTGCAAGAGATACCCATTATTCGCCTGAATTACTATGGATATCTTTCGACGGATTTCATGCACCAAGTCTGATTGGTAAACCGAAACTTTTTTTCATTCAGGTAGGTATATTTAATCATCAAACAAATCATGAAAACTTGTCAAATTAAATTTTCCAGCATCCCCTCCATCAAAAACAGTAACTATTGGTTTTAAAATCTTATCAATTTTTCAGGCTTGTAGAGGTGACAAAGTTGATGCAGGAGTTCCTGTCAGGCACCAGACTCAAGTAGATTCTACAAAACGAGAAGATCGTTATATCAGTATTCCAGTAATGGCCGATATCCTTGTTATGTACTCCACTGTAGAAGGTAACAAACAATAATCGCTTAACAAAATTAATTAAAATTATTGAACATCCTTATTGCTTTTGAGAAATTTTCAATAACAGTATGAGTGTATACATAGGCGTACAACTTTGCTTCCGCCGTTTTTTGAGAAATTCGAGGCTTCATTGAAAAAGACTGGCTGAACATTTATGATTCAAAGTATTGTCCATCGCTGGTCACTACTTTCTCCCATCTTTTGGGAAGTGTACGAATGAACACTGGTCATCTTTTGAAGCGATCCACGAATCGATCCAATTTTTTACTTCTTCATAAGACCGGAAGTGCTGGTCAGCCAAGCCGTGTGCCATTGAGCGAAACAAGTGATAGTCCGAGGGAGCAACGTCTTGGGAATACGGCAAAGTTGTACACCTAATAGCATAGTATAAGTCCATTCTTTATACTATGCTAATAGTATAATGGCATAAAGAAGAATGACATAACCATATTATAACACAGTCCATATCAACCAATAGTACAAAGGTGTGAAATCGTAGAAAAGGGTGGTCAAAATTCTTATCATCAAACTGAAAACAGGAAATAAGTTGTAAGCAATGGCCATTTTCAAGTATTGACATTCTGCTGAAACCACTTGTTGTTTAGAAAAATATCTTATAATTGGAGCAAAAAAATTGCTATCATAACACGATATCATTTGCTACATCGCATGCATTGTCTTCTAAGAAAAAGACACAATAATTCCTGCAGATCACAATGCATTTTGATGATTGGTTAATTTGTTTTGGATCTTAGATCATATGGAAAATAGGCTTCAATACTGATAAAAATTAAAATAAAATCATTTTGAGAAAATTATCTCTCATAATATTTGAGCCCTGAATTATAATTGTGAGATTGCAAGTATAAATGTTTTGTAGTAAAACACACCGAAACCCTTATGTGAGAGTTATTACCCATTGCTACAGATCGTTTGCTTCAATATATAATTACATAATACGACCCCATTCTGATCATACGACCTATTTTCGAATCTTCATTTATTACTTTATATTTCATGATAGAATATTGTTAACTCATCAATCTCAAACACGGGATAATGTGGGTGGAATGAATGCCTATTGTAACTATAATACATCCTTTGTTCTTACAATGTAATTTTGCTATTTTAGCTATTCTTTGTGTGACGCTTAGGATCACGCCACATTTTGCATTAGAGATAAGTAATGTTATAAATTCTCAGATGCATTGTTTTTTAGTCAGTCAATAACCAGTCAATAGTCAGTCAATGATAAGTCGTTTTGATTGTACCTTTCGTTTTTTTCTTGTAAATAAAGTTTTTTAAAAACAAGGTTTTCCATCTCAAAAACATAATTGGCGACGAGGATGGGATCTCTTTAAATATTTCGGAAATAATAGCGCGACGAGAAAAACGCGACGTATTATCTGAAATATTGTGCCGGTCGTAGAAGTGACAAAACAAAAACTTTCTTTCGACTATCAGTTTCAACTGTTAAGGTGAGAAGCAACCCTGAGAAGGAAGCCAAGAAGCCCTGATCTTTGGAGTAGCGCCCAAGACGACTTCACTACAAGGAATACGAAACAAAAAAGGTTAGCAATCCTTTCTAATTGACTCCCAGTTTACCTATTCTGGCCCAAAAATAGTCAACCTTTTCCCAAAGTTTTGAGTGTAAAACTTGTAGAACAGTTTTTCCTAGGTTTCTTTAAAAAACCGACATAAGAGTTTTTTCTAGGTTACTCATTTAAAAAACCGATTACCAATTTTAATTCAAGATTACTTCAATAAAGCATTTTAAAGGCCGTAAAGCGCAAACAGTAAAAATGGCATTAGAAAATATAAACTTAACATTACCGGAAAAGTTCGGGATGCTTTTGCCAAGATTTTCAGGAGTGGAGAATGAATTACATTCTTTTATAAAAAGTACAGAAGAATATTTAAGGATGTTCACAAATGAACAAAATATAGTAAAAAGTTATTGTTTCTCAGTTGTTAAAAGTAAATTAGTAGGAAGAGCGTTAGCTGAGGTAGCAACTTCCGATATTCCTGATGATTGGAATTCTCTAAAGAGATTCTTACAGATTAAATTTGGCGATCAAATCAATTTAGATGTATTGATACACAAATTACAATTTTTGAATAAATCACATAATGAAGATATAATAGATTTTATTGATAAGATAATTTCCTTAAAGATAAGAATAAATTATAGAATTGACGCGGATCCCATGCCAGATCCAGAAAAACAATTATATAAAACTAATATTTTAAAGATTTGTAAAACAGTTCTTATATCAAATGCCCCAACAGAATTGAGGACTTATTTAATAACAAATAATGCTTTGAATTTTGACGGAACAGTAAATGCAGTTAAACATTATATATCGAATTTAGCTCAATATGATTTACTCGATAAAAGCAGAAGACAAAAATTTCAAACACGCCCTGAAAAAAATAATTTCAGAAATAATCCCAATACGAGAACAAATAATTATAGATCAAATTATATTCCTAATAATTATCATTTTAGATCGAATAATAATTATAATTCGAATTCAAATTCAAATTTCCCCTCACAACCTATTCAGTTTAATCAAAGACCTGTGAATAGATACTATCCCTCAAACAAACAAGTTTTTGGACATACTAATACTAATACTAATGTTTTTAAACCGAATCCAAATCAAAGAATAACTACCCCACCTGAAAGAATGTCAGTACAGACACGAGTTTATCCGCAAAAAAGATCTAATTATTCAACCCAATATCAAAATAATTCCCAGAGAAAATTCTATAATAATAATGATCGAAGCCCTGATTTTCTCGTAGAAGAATTAACTAATATTGATATAAATCCTAATAAGAGAAATTCTTTCTCACAACCTTCTACATCGAAGAGTAACTTCTCAAATAAACAAAATTTTCAAGACCCTTCTTTAGAAGACGAATTGACTTAAATTCTACGCTAGATAATACTAATCAGCTACCATTTATTGAATTTAAAAACCCTAGATGTAAGTTATTAATTGTTAGTGGTTGCTCAGTTTGTTTAATTGATCCTAAATTTGCATATAATTATTTCCCTGAGAATATTTTCAAAGAATCGACTACATTAACTGCTTGTATGAGACAAGAAACGTCGAATGAGAAAGTATCGTTACCACTGTTTTCTGAATTTAGAATAAACGATTTTCATCCTTTCATTCTTTATAAATTTCATAAGAATTATGACGGACTTATAGGAGCAGATTTCTTAAATAAGTATGGATTAATGTTAGATTTCAAAAATCAAATTTTAAAAAATGAATTTTGTCAAGTTCCTTTTGAATATCAACAAGTTTGTCAAAATCCTATCAAAATACCAGTGGACCTTAGCCATCTGGAATCCAAAATAAGTAATCAATTAATGAAAATTTTACAAACTAACAAGGATGCAATTCAATTGCCGGGTCAACCCTTGAATTTTTCTAATAAAATTAAACATAGAATTCGAACGATAGATGAAGTTCCCGTTCATTGTAAAATTTATCGATACCCAGAAGTACATAGAGAGGAAATTAAGAAACAAATCGATGAAATGTTAGAAAAGAAAATTATTAGACCAAGTATTTCACCATGGTCTTTTCCTGTTGTTGTAGTTCCAAAGAAACAAGATTTATCACAAAAACAAAAATGGCGTATAGCAATTGACTACAGAAAATTAAATGAAAAAACTATTGATGATAAATACCCTTTACCGCAAATCGATGCAATTTTAGATAAGTTAGGAAAAAAGAAATATTTTACAACGCTCGATTTAGCGTCCGGTTTTCATCAAATTGAATTAGATAGTGACTCTATAGAAAAGACCGCCTTTACAATTGAAAATGGTCATTATGAATTTTTGCGAATGCCATTCGGATTGAAAAATGCCCCTGCTTCTTTTCAAAGATTAATGAATATAGTATTGAGAAATTATATTGGAAAAAATTGTTATGTTTATATGGATGATGTTGTTATTTTCTCAGATTCAATAGAACAACACTTAGCAGACATCCATAATATTCTCGAAGTATTTAAAGAAGATAATTTGAAAATACAATTGGACAAATGTCATTTTTTCAAAACAGAAATAGAATTTCTAGGACATATTATAACTCCAGAAGGAATTAAACCTAACCCTAATAAATTAACTGTTGTGAATAAATTCCCAATTCCAAAAACTCAAAAAGAAATCAAATCATTTCTTGGTTTAGTCGGATATTATAGGAAATTTATACCTAACTTTGCAAAAATTACCAAACCCCTTACAAATTGCTTGAAGAAAAATTCTAAAATCAATATAAATGATCCAAAATATGTTGAAGCCTTTGAAGTATGTAAACAAAATTTATTAAACCATCCTATATTGCGATATCCTGATTTCAAAGAACCCTTTGTTTTAACTACAGATGCATCCGGATATGCAGTAGGTTCAGTATTATCTCAAGGTCAACCGCCCAATGATCTTCCGATTGCTTTTGCGAGTAGAACTTTAAATGAAGCTGAATCTCGATACAGTGTGATCGAAAAAGAATTATTATCGATTGTATGGTCGTGTAAACATTTCAGGCCATATTTATACGGAAGAAAATTTACAATTTATACAGATCATAAACCTTTAATTTGGCTATTTTCTCTAAAAGAACCTAATTCGAGACTAATGAGATGGCGAATAAAACTTGAAGAATTTGATTATGAAATAAAATATAGAAAAGGCTCGCAGAACAATGCAGATGCATTAAGTAGAATAGTTATGGAAGATGACCTAACTTACGAAAATTTTATAAAGGCGCAAGAAAATAACGATATCAAAGATTCACCAAACATTAAAGAAAAAGAAGGAAATTTATTCAATTCTCAAAAGAATTTTGCATTAGCACATTGTGTTTCACAGGATTTCCATATGAATAAAGGAATAGCTTTAAGTTTCAAAAATAAATATGGTGAAATTGAAAATTTAAAATCTCAAAATAAATCTATAGGCGAAGTTGCCGCGATCCGAAAAAATAATCGGAATATTTACTATTTAGTCACAAAAGAATTTTATTATGATAAACCTAAGTATGAAGATGTATTTCAAGCGATTTTGAATCTCGAAAGATTATGTAAACAAAATAATGAAAAATGTTTAGCATTACCGCGCATTGCCAGCGGCTTAGACCGATTAAAATGGTCGACGATATTCAATATGATAAAGTATATTTTTTTCAATTCAAATATGAAAGTAATTGTATATTATTTACCCAGAGAAGATAATAATGAGATAAATCAAATTGAAACATGGAATTCCCAAATAAATGATTTTAATGATATTGAAGATTTAAATAATATTGAACAAAAAGATGATGATTTTTTGATTCATAAATTGATAGAAGATGTAAATGATCATAATTATACGGATATTTCTAGTGATCCAAAACGGAAATACTTAAGGACGAAAATAAATAAAGAATTTTCGAATCATATGAATTCCCATAAATTTCCCCATGATATTTGTCGAAAAAGCAAATTCAAAAGACCTCCCATACAATTTCAATCAAACTACGTAGGTCACGAACCGTTCAATTACTCCTATTGTAATACAAACCCAACTCATATCAAAGCTCCAATTACAAGAAAACTTGATCCTGCATACGAAAAGATAGATGCGAAAGAAATTGATTCACATCGTATTCAAGACGATAAAAATAAGCATATTTATCATAAAAAAATTCTGAAACAACGGAAAAAGTAAATTTTAATTTTTATTTCAGATTGAAAATGAATTATTTCATCGTGACACTCACACTACTTGAGATTATCATAGAATCATTTACCTTAGAAATTATTCCTATTGAAAATAATATTTTACCTATACAACTTGGAAGAGCATTTATTACAAATAGAAATTTTCAATTAATATATCATATTGATTTAAGTAAGATTGAAAAAGTAATTAGCGAATATCAGAAAGAAATTGAGAATATTAGAAAAGAACCACTAGGTTTTGCACAAACAGCGAATTTTAAATATTTACGACATTCCAATGAATTGAATATCAAGGCCCTTGAAGAATTATTAAATGAAAATATAAAAACAAAAAGAGGACTTATTAATCTCGGTGGAAAAATATCAAAGATTTTATTCGGAACTTTAGATTCAGATGATGAGGAATTATTCAAGAATTATTTTGATGGCATAAAGAAAAATGAGAAAATACTCATGAGGAATCAAAAGAATATTGCTACTGTAGTTAATGACTTAAAGAATAAATATTACGATAAATTTCAAAAAATAACTGAAAATTTGAAATTAATACAAATTGTACCTGCACTCCAAGAAGTCGAACAAATGCATCTTATGACATTTCAAATTAAAGATATTAAAAATACTATTGATGAAATTCAAACGGCAGTCAGTTTTGCTAGATTACATCTTTTACACGAATCTATTCTGCCTTACAATCAATTTTCTGAATTAATCAAAAATGTTACGATAATCCCTGTTCATCATTTGAAGGATTATTATCAACTTTGTTATACGAAAGTTATTTTCAAAAACAAGATGTTATTGTTCTTAATATCGATTCCAACTATTTATGAAAAGGAATACGAGTTGTATAAGTTTTACTTCCTATCACAAAATAATGAAACCCTTCCTTACACCGATTCCTATTTGCTATCTCAAGAAGAAATATTACAATGGTCGACAAGTGAATGTCATCCAGTTGAAAAGGACTTCCTATGTAATCAAGAATCCATGAAGAAACCTCCAAGATGCCTCATCAACGTTTTGAAAACCCATAAAGAAAATTGTACCAGAACAACATCAGTTCCCTATTCAGATTTGAAATTATTAGAAGATGGAAATATTTTATCTCTAGACAATAGAAAAGTCATAGAGAAATGCCCTCACCAAATTAAACATTATTTTATTCCGCCAATGGCCCTGTTGCATTCTAAATGTACTATAAGTAATTCACAAAAAGAAATTTTTCCTCTAACCATCATAAATGAAGAAAAATATATTATTCTACCCAAGCAGACCCATTTTATCAAGAATGATTCTCAAGAAGAACTTATCAAGAATGAAGATATTCCAGACATCGTTTTAGAAGAATTAGAGCAGTGGAATCTTCAACCTATTGGAATAACATTTGCATTTATTTTGACAATACTTATAATTATTATTGTTATTGCTTTTGCTTGTAGATATTTCAGAAAAAATGTATCTTTAAAAGCTACACCTCAGCAAGGTGATACCTTTTTCCAAGAAGGGGAGGAATTACATAATACGACCCCATTCTGATCATACGACCTATTTTCGAATCTTCATTTATTACTTTATATTTCATGATAGAATATTGTTAACTCATCAATCTCAAACACGGGATAATGTGGGTGGAATGAATGCCTATTGTAACTATAATACATCCTTTGTTCTTACAATGTAATTTTGCTATTTTAGCTATTCTTTGTGTGACGCTTAGGATCACGCCACATTTTGCATTAGAGATAAGTAATGTTATAAATTCTCAGATGCATTGTTTTTTAGTCAGTCAATAACCAGTCAATAGTCAGTCAATGATAAGTCGTTTTGATTGTACCTTTCGTTTTTTTCTTGTAAATAAAGTTTTTTAAAAACAAGGTTTTCCATCTCAAAAACATAATTATATAGACAAACATCAACCATGATCGACGATTGCGATTGACTAATTTCCAACTTTTTTCACAATAAATAATAAATATATTTTTTGAATTTGAGATTTCAATCTTCCACAACCGGCAAAATACAACTCAAGATAACTTTGTGAATTAATGGGGAATTGACCTTTTGATTTCGCTTCCACAAAAAACTTTGAGCTAACATTTCATTGATTTGTTTTCACTCCACAGATTTCCTCTCCTGGAGAAATCCCAAGAGTGGTAGTTATTTCATCCAGTCGCTCGTAAGACAGCTCTCCTTCCATGCCAAAGAAAAGGATCTTCTTTCCATTTTAACATATGTTAATAGAGAAATTGCCACTGGTTACTCTCCAGAAATGAAACAAGAGAGGCTCCAAAGCTACGCAAATAAGCAAATGAGTTCGGTAGTTAGTATGTTGACAAAAGAGATATATTTTGTATGATGTTTTTTACGAACTAGTTGTATATATGCCATAGAACTTCTGTTTATCAACAATTGTAAAGTGAGTAGTTCAATGTAGCAATTCCCAATGGAATGTTGTACAGGTATTAATTGAAGATCTTTTAACTTTATGGAACACGAAAAAAATTTAAAAAAACGAATGTAATATATATTTTTTTAATACTTGGTGCAATAAAGATCAAGTTTCACTTTAAATATTCATTTTATTTATTTAGATTCATTGGTATTGATTCCAAGTTCCTTCAATTTTCTGTTTTCGCCAAAATTCATCAGAAATCAATTTATTACTATTGAATCAGTAGGTATATTTTTTGAGTGAATCGAGAGTTGAATTCTTCGATACACAAAATCCTTATGCCCGCCACTAACGAAGCGTTTCTTCCAGCGCCAGCGTTTGGTAGCTAGCGTCGAAGAGATTTCAATCGAGCAGTCAAGTTCATACTCTGATTTACAGTCGTACGGCCGTGTCTAGGGATGCAACGATACCCAGAAGGTATCGATACCATGTACTAATTCGATACTTCACACTAAGGTATCGATACTACTTGAATACTTGTTTCAAAAGTATCGATACCATGAAGTATCGAAGTATCGATACTTCAAAACAAAATTCGCAGAACATACAATAACATATTCTATGATGAAAGTTATCCTGCATTATTTATTATTTAGATCTAACCTCATTCCTCAAATGATCAAAACATCGAAATTCTAAATATTAAGTTGCTCATTGCTCAAAATCATCTCTTTTTTACCTTTGGTTATAATGTTTTATGTGGGCAAGAAAGAAATTCATTAAAGTATTATGAATTTTATTGCAAAAATATAAAAAACTGAAAATGTGGTAGGTATATAATAGAAATGAAATGAAACGAAATCGTGAAATATCAACGACGAAAGTATATTGCAAGTGCGGTATTTCCCCTGTTTGTTCCTCCGGTTTTTCCCCGGTTTGAGAAGAAATCTACAAGTTCAAATGTTATTATTATGCCGGTTCTCTTACAAAATAACAGATGGCGCTTTTTAGTGGAAACCTACATTACCGAGATAAGGTATTTAACCGATACCCGGATTTGAAGTATCGATACCAAGTAAGTATCGCATTCAAAGTATCGATGCCAAAATTACTTGGTATCGAAACGAAAGTATCGATACTTCCGAAGTATCGATACTTTGCTTGCATCCCTAGCCGTGTCCCGAGCTGTCTGACTGGAATCTCTTCGACGCTAGCTACCAAACGCTGGAAGAAACGCTTCGTGAGTGGCGGGCATTAGGGAATATGGATAGAATCAAATATTGATTCGATTGATTTTGATATGTACTATTATACCTCATTGGAAGAATAGAAAATGTGGTTGTTAATCTTGGTGAACCTCAAAAAAATTTGATTTCTTTTCGTCAAAACAAATCAAATTCGTAATGATTTTTTTCATCATTTTTCGCATATCATCCACATTCTTCACATTATCTTTGTATTCATTTAATTTTTATTTCTATTAATGTTTTGGATTTTGTGATGCTCTTTCGATTTACAATAAATCAGTTTATTTCTTTGTGTCCATGTCATGTTAGGTTTTTGACATAACATAGTTATATATGTTATAAAAAATCTTCTTTAAATCTATATGAAGTATAGTCAAGTGTAGGAAGATATGACAATATCTTTAGGAACCCTAGCTTTCATATCATGAGGCTCGCTTAAGGTATATTATGGTTCTTACAGGCCTACCAGTTCTGAACATTTGCAAGGCACGAACTCGGCTGTTACTTTATTTGATTTGCAGATCCTGCAAATATTATCTGCCGACAGACCCATTGAGAACAAATAGTATTTGTTCTGCCCTGTGAACAAGCTCACAACAATCCTGAGCTCAGCTTGTGACAGGTGCAGAAGCTTTTCGTCATTGAAAGGCAATGTAATGGACCATGATAAAAAAAATCACATTAGTAGCAATAAATTTGCAGTGACTCTTTGCTAGATCGAGAAATAGCGCTGCACAATGCACACTGCGCAATTCTCGACAGAATGGCACCGACTGGGACATAAAACCACCATGATTCATTATGTAGGTAGGGGTGTATATGGCAGGGACAACTGAGTTGCCATATTGAAGATTCCATCAGTGGTTCCGGAATGAAACAACGCAATCCTCAGAGATTCTCTGACTTTCTGTTCGAGAGTTATTGCGTGATCAAATCAAATCAAATTTATTCCAACAAAAACTCAGATACAATGCGTAGATACATCGTTTTATTTTTTCATAAAAACCAACATCTTTATAGTTCCTACAAGAATACAAATAACTCTAGACGACTAGAACCATATTTTTACCCTAAACATTCACTATCACTAACTGAAAAACATCCAGAGTATGCTGCATTGAAGTTGTTCAATGCTTTACCTAGAGCTTTGCACCTAATAAGTGTACATAAAGAATTTAAAAAAAACTAGTATATGTATAAGTTAATACTTGATTGTGAGCCTTACAATATGGAAGAATATTTTGATTTTTGTAATAGACAAACTTTGTTATTCGTTGCATTTTTTATGAATTTGTTTTTAAGTTTTTGAAATTTGTGGATATTTAGTTATGCCTCTTGTATTAGTTTATTTGATTTTTCAATATGCTTATAAATAGGGGTTATTTTTGTAATATGACTATTTTCGTAATTTTGTCATGTTGATAATTTGGGAAATGAAGTAGTTATTATTATTATTATTATTAATCTGAAAAAAGAACAAAGTCCATTCTGTCCGTGGATGGGAAACACATCTAAGCAATAAAGTGCTTGTGTTATCTAAGAAAGACCCATCTCTGCTCAAAAATATGAAATTTGACATTTGGCAAATTAAAAGCCTGTTGTTCCTGTTCCCTGGAAACAGAGAAAACAAACTAGCAAAAATGAATGAACAACAAAATTTATGACGTTTTTCACTTTTGTAGGATGTCAAAAATCATGGTGTATCCACACGTCAATTTTTGAATGCAATGACATTCGACTAACATGTCTAAAAACCTGGTGTATTGACTGATTCGATTCTGTTTTGCCAATTTTGAGAATATAAGTTAAGCTTCGTTAAGTCAACTGCAGGTAGCGCTATCAACAAATTGAAATTCTTGTTATTTATTATTTTTATAAGTTCTGTGCCATTATGTACCTGTATTATGTGTGTATTATGTGCCATTATGTACATATATTATGTATATGTATATCTTTCATTATAGTTATGTCCTGTGTAAGCAATTCTTGAAATTGTAATACCAATAAACTCTCTCTCTAATTCAAATTATTGAATTCATTCTAGTAAACGTTTTGTGTTTTGTTTCACGACTTTGACGATCATACTCGATTACACATTGCTTTTGATTGGCTAGGATCGGGCCACGAAATAAAACTAATATTCTCAATTTGGTCGAATGTCATTGCATTAAAAAATTGACGAGTGCATACCTACACCATGATTTTAGACATCTTACATTCGACCAAATTGAGAATATTAGTTTTATTTCGTGGCGGCGCCGCAATGTCATACATTAATTAAAACCCGATCCTGGCCAATCAAAAGCAATGTGTAATCGAGTATGATCATCAAAGTCGTGAAACAAAACACAAAACGTTTACTAGAATGAATTCAAATATTTGAAATATAGAGAGAGTTTGGTGTTCTTACAATTTCAAGAATTGCTTACACTGGTCTCAACTATAATGAAAGATACATAGGTACAAAATGTCACAAAACTCATGAAGAATAAATAAAAAGAATTTATCATCAATTGTTAATAGCGAGTTGACATAACGAAACTTAACTTATATTCTCAAAATTGGCAAAACAAAATATAAGCAGTCCATTCACCAGGTTTTCAGACATCTCATAGCGTATTCTACTGGCTGCACCAATGCGAATTAATTCGAGCTAATTATGTCATTTAGCTTTACAAAAATTGGAATTAATTCGAACTGATGAAACCAGTCGAATACGCTATTAGTATGGACGCAATGATCTATTTTTTTTGTAATATTATTGTCTCTGCTAATATTACATTTTTATTAGAGGGTACGATTGGTACACAAATACAAAAAAGAAGTATTTGCTTTTCTATTCTGTGCTCACGAAATATCCCAACCTACAAATGCCAACCAATTTGTTTACCTAAATGCAAAAGATGACAGTTACCCTTTAGCCTAGAAAGTTTGTTTATTTCCCGTTGGAAATAGAGGAAAAATTTGACAATTGCTCGCTAATAAATATCCTAGCTTTTGGAAAAATATTTATGATGGCACCAAAGTCAAGAATTGAACAAATTATTGATAGTATAAACTCAACAAATGCTAAAAGGGTTGCATTTCTCCTAGTCCTCATATTTGCTGCCTATCATACAATTCTTCACTTGAGATTTGGTTGGTACCTAAAAATAGTTTCATACCGATTATTAGTTAAATTCACTCACTTTCTAGGTTCTAATTCCTGTAAATGGTTGTTGTCCGATGGGAGATATAAGGGTGACCAAGAATGGCAACCTTACGGTTGTATGCTTCATCTTTATACTAAGATGTAAGTTTGCATTTTTTGGTCAGGCAGATGATGAAGTTATTTTTTTTTAGAGATACAAGAAGATGCTTGAGGTATCTTGCTTTTTATGAAAAAAAAAGTTATTTTGCATTTGTTGGAGATTCAAGAATTCAAGATCTTTATGAAGCATTTGTTGAACAGATACAAGTTAGTGATGGAACGATCACAGAAAATCCAGAAGCATTTCATAAGTCATTCATTCACACTGAGGATAAACTTAAGCTCAAAGTTGAATATTTTCGATTTCCTGATGTCTCAGTTGATATGATTAAATTATTTAGGTGAGACTTTTTAATTTCTAGACTAGATGTAAGTTGTAATTTATATAGTCTTTGAAAGTAAAAGGTTTGACTATTAATTTGTATGATAAGTAAATACTTTTGCAAAGAAATACACTTTTGTGGAAATAAAAAAATTATGTGTGAGTGACTTCACAACCAGCGAGCCTTTTATCAAACAATGTCTTTTGTCTGAGATAACATGTTTGGTTTCAAGATAAGTACGAGTTTTGAGGATATATACTGCAAAATAAAACCAAAATTGAACGGAGTACTGTAATATAATAAACTATAACTATATACTTATAGTTAAACTCAATAATCTAATAATATCTAGATAGCATATCTCTATATGCTATCTAGATATTATTAGATTATTGAGAGAAATCAACTTCGATAAAGGAGCGAGACGCATGAATTTTGCATCAGCCAACTGGAATTGCAACATAGTTTTGATTAGTTAGTTAAAATTAAAACTTCTGTATTTTTTCGTGTATGGTCATGTGTTTGGAATCTCAACCAAATATGTATATTTTATTATCTCAATGTGATATAAACTGTAATTTTTGTATAGATCTTGGCAAAAAGGAAAGAATGAACCTTCCATTATAATAGTTGGCACAGCTTTACCAGCGATTAAGAGATCTAATGGATCTCTGAATATGCTACATGAATATACAACAAATGTGACCAAGCTGTATCAACCAATCAATGAATTACGTAAAAAAAATGTAAGAGTGCTTTGGGCTTTGCAAGTACCTGTAGATGAAGAGAAGCTTAAACATGACAACAAGATGATAACTAATTCCCTAATTGATCAGTATAATGAAGCCGCAATTGAGGTAATCAAGTCAAGCTGTTATTTTAAAATTTGAATTTAAAAATTTATGGTGTTGTGTTATCAAATTGAAAATTGTGAATGAGATAGCATTTTTCTTGTATGTTTCTTGTTGTCAGGCTGTGATCCATACTAATGCTACGTTAATATTGATTTCAAATTGTTAAACAGAAAAATTTAAATCACTCTGAATTTTGTGTTCTCTGGGTAATGATTCATTTTGTGTTTTATGCAATGCACCCCTAAGTTAATTATTCATCATGTACCTATTTTCAATAATTTCATTATTATGTCTAGGTATACCGGGTGTCCCAAGTTATTGTATACAGGCAAGATCTTGCTTATTTGATGAGATATTAAAAAAATTCCTTTGAATAACATCAAAGTATCTTCCCAATGATGTATAAAAAGATTCTTTCATTTGACAGCCCTATGGTAGCTAGCCCTCACTTTTTAATTTCAAATGGCACCCCCTCTATATTGTCAGTGAAAATTGCGTGTCATTCTGATTGGAATACAACGATAGCACATATTTTTTTAGTAATAACAACAAAAACAATAATATTTTGTGACTTCTTTTACGCTATTCAATTCTCTTTATAAAAATGAAATGTCTTGACCCATGCTTGTACAAACTTCACATATGAGAAGTAGATGAATTTTTGTTTTGAAAAACCGAGAAATAAGAAAATAATAAATAATTTTGAACACCTGCTTTGTATGTTTCTTCGTTTTTTGAATTGCATAGTGGGTATTTTAGTTGCAATTCATACTTCGCAAAATGTTAATGTTTTTTTTGTTATTACTTAAAAAATACCAAGTATGTGCTATCGTTGTATTCCAAATAGAATGTAATGCAATTTTCACTGACAATATACAGCGGATGCCACTCAAAAATAAAAAATGAGGGCTAGCTACCAAAGGGGCTGTCAAATGTAAGAACCTTTTTTATACATCATTGGGAAGGTACTTTGATCTTATTCAAAGTAATTTTTTTATATTTTTATTATCTTGTCAAATAAGTTAGTCATTGCCTGTATACGATAAGTTGGGACACCCGGTATATGATTTTTTTTTTAAATTTATAATTTTAACTGAAATGAATTACCAATGGATGGCTCTTGCCTGATATATATCAATCAATAAAGAATATTCCCTTTCTCTCTTGACCAGGTGTGCCATCCTCTAACCTCTACTCTTTAGAAGCTACACACTTGTCATAAAATTCTTCTTCTGAACCTGAGAGAATTTATAGAGAGTGGAACTAATAGAGGTGCTTGCAGGTTTTGAAATTTGAGAAGTTTTCAGTTATTTTTTTAAATTGTGATTATTTGCCCGAAATACCATCTGATAATATCAGTACAATGGATAAAAATAAGGCATCTTACATCATTTCATGGGATTAGTGGAGAATTATCTTCCAGTTGCTTGTACGGTTGAAGATATTGTTTACACAGCGGTTTATTTTAATTAAAGGTCTTCCTCTTTCGCAATAGTTTCATGGGTTTGGGTGTAATTATTTACATACTCTGAAGCTATTGAAGTTAGAGACACACCTCATATCTTCAAATAAAAAAATTGTTACACATGTTTCATGATTGCATTTTATACATAAAACAATATGATTAGATACATGTATTTGGTAGCAATGTGATGAAAATCAAAAATAATGTATTTTTTTCTAGTCAATTGTAACTTAACTTTGGTATTATATACAGTAATGAAATGAAAAATTGATTTTTTTTAGAGAAATCAAATTCAATAATATTGATCATTTTAGGTCTTAACACATTCATCTGCGGACTTATGGTGGAGTACAAGATTGGTTGGAGAAGGTATGCTATCTGAAAGTCCCGATGGTATCCACTTATCCAAGAAGCCAATGAGGCATAACGTACAAATACTTTTGAATATGTACTGTAACGATTATATGAATTTTGATGATGGCACATGCTGCAGTTCAACGGAATCTTACACAATGGTTCAGAAAATAACTTTCCTTTTTCTTGGCATATGGTGAGTTTTTAAAAACTATTTCAATAATGATAACCTATTTTTCACATCCAGGATTAAGCATAAACCATAACCATTAAGAGGGGTTTATACCATGTGGCTTTTTTGTGATCTGCCAAAGTTTAATTCATCTAATTCTTTTCTTTCCATTTCAAAAAAATTAATAAATAAGGACTATCCGCACTGACGTATTCTTTGAAATGAATAATAGTGAGAACCTCATTTAAATTGATGGTCTCTAGCTTAAAATAAAGTGAAATAAGTTTTGAATTGATCGTTGAAACGGTATAGACCCCTCTCAAATAGTTTATCTCTATAAAGCAACTAAAATTAAAACATTATAAAATACTAACTGAAAAATTATAATCATACTAATGTGCAATAATTTCAATAAGTTGGTCAATATTAGGTTTTTTGATGATTTAACCAATATTACCAATATCATTAACCTGTAATCTGAGAGTTGAAGCTCCACCCACATAGGCATCTATTATTGAAATTTGAAGGCTACTATTGGAAAACTCAACAATTAATCAGAATGTGACTTTACACATGTTCTTTTGCTTTCTAAAGCAGCCATTCTCTGGCTTTAATAAGCAAAAGTATCTTTAAACATATATATTTTTTATTAATTTTTTTTTTAAATTTATAATATAATATTTAATTTTTTTTTTAAATAGAAATCCAATCTGAGTATTATCTTCTGCTTAATTCTTTACAGTTTTGTTATCGCCATCATTTTGTATTTCTCTAAGGCATTTATGAGATGGAGAAGGAAATTCACCCATGAATACACACTGCTTACAGAAGAACCTCAAACAACTGAGATAGTATCCACTGTGCAGACTTGCTATATACTGTTCAGTTCAATTTCTCGAATTTCTATTATAATGTTATATTTTTTCATTTGTGATAGAACTAACTTTTTTATGAAGGAAAATAAGTACTATTCAGAATTCAGTTTTTGGCTTCCCATTTTTTATATTACAGTACTTGGATTATTCTTTACAGAAAATAGCAGATTCACTAAAGTTTTACATCAAGATCAACTCAACGAAACCAAAGGCTGGATGCTTCTTGTTATCCTTGTGTATCATGTAACGGGTGCAGATAGAATATTGACTATCAATATGCACATGAAAGTACTGATTTCAAGTTACTTATTTTTGTTGGGTTACGAACAGTTCTGTTATGTTTGGCATCGGAATGATGTCAGTACTAGAAGTTATTTCAGAATGATGTTCCAACTCAACTTTATGACTGTCACTTTATGTTTATGTATGAATCGACCCTATCAATTTTATTATTTTGTTCCGTTGCTGTCTTTTTGGTATATGATGATATATTGTTTTGTAGCGTTACCACCAAAGATTACTATGGCAACTTCAGAAAATAATCCGATGCAATATTCATATTTATTGATTAAATTCATCTGTATATTCAGTGTTATAACAATACTTTATTTATCAGAAGTGTTCTTTGAGAAAGTTTTTGTTACTCGACCTTGGAAAGCTCTGTTTGTTTCCACTGATGATGATATTCGAGAATGGTGGCTTATGTGGAAGTTAGATAGGTATTCTGTTATTCATGGAATGGGATTTGCAATTTTGTTATTGCTTGCTCAAAAATATAATTTGTTTGATGATAACAACCATAGTAATTTATTCTCAAGGGGGTTCACACTGAGTGCTACTCTTCTAGCTATTGTGGGATTAGGATGTTATCTTACAATGACTTTCTTATGTCATGATGAAATGGAGTGTAGTGAGATACATTCTTATGTGGTATTTATTCCAATTATTAGTTATATTATTCTGAGAAACATCTCTGGTTTTCTGCGAACTAGATACTCTAGTCTATTTGCTTGGTTTGGAGAAATCTCTTTAGAGCTCTTTGTTAGTCAATATCATATTCTTCTAGCTGCAGATAATCATGGAGTTTTAGTGTTATTACCTGGATACCCAGTTATGAACATAATTATAACTTCTTTCATTTTTGTGACCGCCTGTCATGAGTTTCATAGGTTGACGAAAGTATTACTTCCATTTGCTGTTCCTTCTGACTGGAAATTAGTACTGCGAAATGCTATTTTATTTTTAGCTATTCTAGTCCCAATAGGTATAAAGGATGGTATGTTCTGAATGTTCCGTCTGTATTTGAGTTTATAGTGTGAGCATGAAATATGTGTTCTTTGAAGGTGAGTTCTGAAGAATACTTGGACATAGAGGATTTATGTCATAATAAATCCATGCCTCTATCATCTGTATAGGGGATTATCATCTTAAAATTCTTTTGGATTATATGAAAGTAGAATGCAAATACCTTCATTTAAGGTAAACCATTAAAAAAAATCTTTAAGGAATGAACCTGGTTTTTTTTTGGATAGGAGGAATTATTTATCTTTCTAGGAAAAATGCTTTAAAACATTTGCATTTTTGTTTCTGTTTCAATGATTAGGAGAAAACAATCTCATTTTACTGACCTATGTGAAACAATTTGTATAAATACCAAACAGATCTAATTTTGAAATTCATTTAAAAGAATTCAAATAGAAACGTTTAATGAGGCAAATAAGTATACTATAATTGACTCTTTGGACTTGCCATTTTTCCTCATTGAAGACCTGATCAAAAAATATACAGTTGATTATTTTCTCAAGAATCAAGTTTATCAAAAATATCACCCCATCATAAGATACACTCTGCTTAAATCAATGTCAGAATAATTAAGATCTCTCAAAACGAAACCATCTATGTTTATGAATTGTCCATTAGCATTTATGGTGAAATTTGTCAAAACTGCTTAGTTGGATATAATTTTACTTTCTAATATTTAGTAGGGATCTACTGTGATTTTAGTAATTAAAATTCATTTTCAATATATCGGCCCAAACATGCAAACAATTTGATCATGTTTTTTTCCACTATGTAGATTCCTCTTATTGTTCTATTATTAGTGCCTCATTTTGCAAATATAGTGTATTATATTTTTGGGAACTCATTATAATTTTTACTGAAAAAGTGTATTGGATACTTGTAAAAATTCATTGTAACTACTGGTATTATCAAAGTCTGAAAAATATTTCAATCTTTTGTACATATTATGTAAGAAATGTAATTAAGATATATGTAGGAAAGAATGATCTCAAAATGTTTGTATATATTAACAGGTATAAGAAAAAACAAATTATATTTAACCATTTGTTTTATTTGAGCATTTTATATATCAACAAAATATAAGTTAGCGCACGATTACACTTAGTTTTTAACCCTTGGAGGGAGGTTAAATCAATTTTAACAAATGTGCATTCGTTGCATAAGTCACCAAAGTGAATGTGACTGGGGAAAATATAAAAAAGAAGGTACCATTTTTGGAAAGCAAATGAATCACAGATCAATAAATTGCTTTCTTTGAGTCATTCACCATTTCATTTGAACAGTGTTTCTTTTTGATTCAGACAGGAATTTTTGTATCTTGGCTCTTCCGGATCTCAGAATTTGTGCAGGTTATGAGAACCAGTTGTGTTCTATTCAGGCAGTGTCCCATCTCTACTTCAGGCACAGCACTGTTCTTTGTTCAACAGTGAATGGCTGGAGGGTCTCCAGAATCAGCACAGTCTTAACCATTAGGCCAAACAATATCAGGAATGTATTTGCTCGTTAAGGTGCATTTAATTTTTCAAGTGGTGTTGAATTGAAATTCCATTGAAATAATAAATATAATTTTTAATCTGGTGCTTTAATAACAACAATAAATTTACAAATCAGAACGTACACCAAATCCAGGGCCTGGTGGATCTCCCTTGAGAGAAGTTGGTTCACCATGAGGTTCTGAAGCGAATCTTCCACTTCTAGAGAGCAAAAAGGTATATGATGATTAATTATTTATAGAACAGTATATGTTCACAGATTAGTGAATATTATTAATAGTTCAAGCAGCAAGCTATCCATACACAATATTTAAAAAAAGATCTTTATGCTGAATTATATATGTAATATTTTCTCGTTTTCTCATCTTTAATTTTGTTTTTATATAAGTAATACAACTATAAATCCACATAATGGTTGCTCACATTCTCGATTTGTTACATTTTCTTTTAAATTATTTTAATTACATTTATTCAAATATTTATTGATGCTATTTGGAAACTAGGATAGGTCCAGCATGTATAAACTCAGTTCTTACTTTTTCAGATAAAAAGAATCCTTGTTTTGTATGTCATATTTGTTGATGTTATGTACAGGCTCTAAAGCCTCTGCGATTAATGTTTATGATAAAATAAACTACATTATTATTTTTATTATTTGCAGCAAGTATTGACTGTTAATTTGTTTATTTTCTAGTTTAAACTGTTGTAATTTCATTAATTTATCCAACTTCAAGTAAGGGTATATCTCTCAGAGGAAAGAAAAGATAGAGGTGCCTTATAGTATTTGTTGACATCGCTATAACATTTTTGTTTACAAACACTCATAATGTACTGCGTTGCCATTCTGAGGAAGAAGTAAACTTTGCTCCGTTCTGTGGTATAGATGTTTTGCGAATATTCTGTGGATTTGGCAACACTGTTCTGTTGTTGTTATTGCACGTTGACAACTAGAGGGACGTTAAGTGTTAACTGTTCATTTTAATTTCACGTTTGTAATTGGCGTTATTTTATACAAGTTTGTGAATTTTAAGTTACATATTGTTAGTTTTAATCATGGTAAAATCTCGAAAAACATGTATAGTGTGTAAAACATCCAGAAATGAAAACCTAACCTATCATAGGTAAGTTCACGTTTTGAGTCCATAGGCGTAGAATATATCTCGTCTATGGCGTAGTATTTGTGAGATATCGAAAACTTAATTCAATGCTAAAATTTGTAGGTTTCCTTCAAATAGAGAATTTAGCAAAATATGGTGCCACGCATTAAGATTGCAAATGAACAATTTGCCGAAATATGCATATGTTTGTTCCAAACATTTCAGCACCGAAAACTTAATAAGAGGCAGTCAAAGAACCACAATTTCTAAATATGCAGTTCCTCGAATTAGCGAGTTTGAAAGGTGAGCATTAATATGTATATATTTTTAAATATGTAATGGTGTGAAGCATTTTGTAAGTGTTCTTTTATTTGAAACTTGACGTAGTCCTCACATTTGTACATTCAGCAATTTTACAGACCTGAATTGAAAAGAAGTTCCAGCACGGAAACTGCAAGTTCCAGAACAGTAACAATCCCAGACACTGATAATCAAAGGTAGTTGTGCTATTATTATTAACTGAAAAATATAATATATATATATATATATATATATATATATATATATAATCTTATTTTCAGCCTATTGTTTACTTCCAAAAAATTCTTAATTAAACGTGTAATTGAGAGTCTTCCCCCAGAAAGTCGAGAATATGGATTCGAAAATTCCTTCAGTGATACAGAAACTGCAAGTTCAGCAAGTTCGAGGACATTAACAGCGGATATTGTCTTTGGAAGGTATAAATATATTATATAAATGAATTTATTTTATTATTTATTTTTTTGAAATAATTTGAAGTCAAATTGAAGGTGTCACTCAATATTTAAATATTTTTTTCTAGCTTTGAGTCATCTCCTGAAGAACATGCTGCTTCTTTAACCGAAAAAGCTGCTCCTTCAACTGAAAAATGCACAGCTGGGGGGCTCAAAAGAAAGTAGGTAGAAATAATTATTTCATAATAAGGATGTTTCATAGAAATATTTATAATCTATTCAACACATCTAATTTTGGGTGCAATTTGAAATATTATAAAATTTTTAGGTTCGAAGCAGATTCTGTGTTTGAAGTAGATAAATCAGTCTTTACACCATCTAGCCCTGGAATTTCAAATATTAAACTGAAAAAGTAAGTTCTCAGCCTGCTTAATTTTTTTTTAATTGCATCAGATTTTTCCTTGTAAATACTTTTAATTTGAAAAATTGTAGGCGTAAACTCAATATGCCACGTTTCTTTGGCGACATAGAATATGAAGATCTGGAGGATCCAAATAGGCGAAAAATTTGTTGGAACATCATTAGAAATACAGTAAACAAGCTGAAGATGAAAATAAATAATTTGCAAGCCAAAAGAAGACGGAGAGAGAATAAAATATAATTTGAAAACTACTTTTTTCTGTTTTTTATACCCAAGCATATCGTCGGCTAAGAGTGTAAATCTGCTAAGTCCATTTTGAACAATTTCACAGGAGACCAAAAAAACCGTACAGTACAGTGTTATAATAATAATAATAAGAGAGTTTATTCATGAAAATACATTCAATAAACTCCATTGAATGTATTTTCATGAATAAACTCTCTTATTATTATTATTATAACACTGTACTGTACTGTTTTTTTGGTCTCCTGTGAAATTGTTCAAAATGGACTTAGCAGATTTACACTCTTAGCCGACGATATTTGAACGTTAGGTAAAGTTATATAATAAACCAATAAATATGTGCGTTATTATTTCCTCATTGACATGGGTTTACATCTGAAATATTGTGAATGGGCACTTTTCGTAATTTACAAAGAAATATGCAGGGAAAACTTCAGGAAAAATAGGTTATTCTTATTCCACTTTAGCTAAACACTTAATTGCGATGCTTTTTTCGAATCCTCAGGTGCACTAGGATAGCTACAGCTCCCAAATATTGGGGAATCACCTCCCATTTCCTCTGATAATATTGCTTTATTGTTTGAAGTTTACAATTTTTTACCAACTGAATAATGCCCGCCACTCACGAAACGTTTCTTCCAGCGTTTGGTAGCTAGCGTCGAAGAGATTCCAGTCAGACAGCTCGGGACACGGCCGTACGACTGTAAATCAGAGTATGAATTGACTGCCCGACTGGAATCTCTTCGACGCTAGCTACCAAACGCTGGAAGAAACGCTTCGTGAGTGGCGGGCATTAAAGCATTGTATTTTACGACAGTTTATTTACTGTTTCCATAAGATATCTACTGAAATATCTCATTACTTCTTAAAGAAAAAATGAAACTAGCCAGTTTTCATTTTGAAATATGGTAAGTCATTTATATTCTGTATTTCAAGTTCAATATCGATTTTTGTAATATTAATACTTATTAAGGAACCATTGACTACGCCACGGAAATGTTTACTATCCCTCTAGTTGTCAATTTTGCAGGTTTGTTGTTTTTCTATCTCACTTTATCATCATACTGTTGCAATTGATTACAATACAACGCTATTTACTTCTAAGGGCACCTCTATCTTTTCTTTCCTCTGAGGTATATCTTATATAACCATAAGATCATACAATAAATGAGAAATGAAAAAATGGTTGAATATATTGCTTTTGTCGAATGAATTTGAAGTTCTATTTCTTTTTCGATATTTTCAGTTGTTTTGGTGTTTTTTAATTCACAAGCAATCATATAATTATCACAGTATAAAGATATACTATATTGTGATCAGGTTCCAATAGGGACACTTAAAAGTGCATGCAAATCTCTAGAACTGTACAGTGTTGCCATTTATAATTTATTTACTTATCTCCATATGGAACATTCGATGCACATAGAATAAAATTAAGCCCAGAATATTTAACCTGGTATTACTTGACCCAGTATTAGTAGGTTGGTGCACACTGTTATTAGTACCATATTCTGATATCTATGGATAAAACTAAAACAGTATAAATGATGCTATTGTTATACTTGATTTTTTTAGTACTATATCGATACTTATAAGATCAAAAACCTTCTTTAGATTGAGACGACATTTGCTCCCTCTTATAATTGTTCTAACAAGCTGAGGTGTTCTTTTTTAAGCATGATATAAATTTTCTTATAAATTCAAAGAAGTTTTGGGTCAAATCTGTGCTTACCTTGGTCCAGCCTTTGGTTTTTTGCCAGCCTTCAAGTCATTCAAAATTTCATTTGTATCATTCACTGTCAAATCTTCCTGAAATAACAAATTTCATTTATAATCAATATAAATTTTTAAAATTATTATCAGGTATGATTTTTAAAATGGAGAATCAATACAAATCAGTTAAACCATAAAGAATTTTGGGCTCATATTAAATTGATTAATATAATATTATATTATGAATGATTGCAGGTACTTCTACTAGTACTTAGCCAATGATCTAATAGTAAGTAGACAGCACATAGAGAGAGGAATCAGCTTTAACAGATAGGGAGCAGAAGCCTAACCAACCCATGCTTTTATTGGTTGAACATATTGAACCAATCCATCATTGAATCATTTTATCATGTGATTTGGCTCCCCTTATCATTGATTGAAATTCAAACATCTTTCAGTTGATGTGACATGAGGCTCAATCGTTATCCCTCTAAAGTTAAAGTCAATGCTCTATGTATCATTAGATCGTTGTTCATAACATGAAAATTTAAATATTTAATTGAACTTAAGTATTCAAATTCACACAACGAATATTTTTACATTTGAAATTCTTGAAGTAGTTCAATTTCATATTGCTACTTACATAATAGTCATCATTTATTTGTATCATTGGTGCATTAACACAAGCTCCCAGACACTCAACTTCAGAAATAGTGAACATCATATCTTTGGATGTTTCTCCAACCCCAATACCTAAATTTTGTTTACAAGCATCCAATATTTCATCGGAGCCCCTAAGCCAACATGGAGTCGTGGTACAAACTTGTACATGATATTTACCAGTTGGGTTCCTAATAGAAATAAAAACAATTATTTGGTTTTCCTATCTCTTCAAATTTACCTCATGAACATAGTGTAAAATGTAGCTACTTCATAAACCCTCATTTTAGGTAAATTTAAAATTTCAGCAACTTTGTGCATAGCAGATAGGGGAAGCCATCCAAACTGCCTTTGAGCTAAATCCAGAAGAGGGATCATAGCGGCCCGTTTATGACCTTCTGGATAAATAGCAAGGATAGCATCGACTCTCTAGAAAACAAGTTGAAATCAAGATTTCAAGGATAACTGTTATTATAGTAGAGTAAAAAATCATAATCGCTAACCATCCACAGTAGTTTCAAATGAAAAAGCTTCTCATTTTTTCATGAAAACTTACCTTTTTGTTTTCAGGACTGAATTCAAATTTGACGTCTGGATTATTTTCTGGGGTATCTCTATGTACAAATAAACTATCGTGATTGAGGGAAGTTGTAGAATGTAGGGAACGAATCCCTGCAAACCGTCCCTACAACGAAATCGATCGTCATTATTCATTATTTGATAGGAAAATATACACCAACCACTAATTTTCCGAATACTTCCAAAGTTTTCAACATCATAGAAATATAATATTATAATAATTCCCAATAATCTTCTCAAAAATGTTCCAATTTTTGTCCTAGGATCAGCTGCTAAAAAATTATGACATAATATGACAAATCTTTCAGAACTACAATGACAATTGAGAAGGTCAACGTCTCGTTTCTTTTTTAAATGGAAAAGATATCATATTCTTTTCTTTTCGCTAAAATTTAATCACTAAAATCAAGTTTTTGTATTTAAAAATATGATTTGTCATTAGCTTATTATAATCTCTTATTTATGTGTGGTGTAAACAGTTTATAGCATACATAGACCTAATTGAATTAGGTCTATGTACTATGGACAGTGTTCTGTGGTTTAAATTTATGACCTCTAACCTCTTTCAATTCAATATTTTTGATAGTTTATTTTGTTTTTGTTTACATTTCAGCTGCCATGAGCGATGAAAATTATGTAAATTCTTTCAGAACAGCTGATAATTATGCGAAATATTTGGATCATGATTTGGATAAAAAAGTAAAAGCAAAGTCGTTTAATATTATATATTCACAATTTTTGTTTTTAGCTAATACCCCTAAACCTACTAATAAATGGTATGAAGGCACGTTTAGATCAATGCCAAACAGTAGTAAGTATAAGCCATGATAATGTAGAAGAATCCACAAAGGCTTTGAGTTCTCTAAGCTATTGTAAAGATCAGTTAGATGATCTTTGTTCAAAAATTGACACTGTTGAGAAAGTAGTGGATCATATTAAAAGTAATTTGGCCAATTTGGAGGATGAAATTGAGAAAGCTGAACAAAAACTGGGATTGAACAATGATAATCTAGTGGTCAATATTCTAAACCCTTTACTTTTTGTGAGTTGAAATACAAATCTTCTATGTTTTGTAGAAGTCTAATACTATAAAATTATTTCAGAGAAAAGGTGGGGAAAAGAGAAATATTATAGTTGATGTACCACAGTTTGATCCAAGTGAATATTTCATTCCTGAAAAATCTGAAAATGAGGAACTTTGATAGAATGTATTCTTATTTTTATGATTTAAGTTAATTTATTACAATGCGAATTTGTTACTGATAAAAAAGGAAGAAACATTTGTTTATTGAAACAACATAAACTGCTTTTGCCTCAAGTCCTTTGCATGTTGTTGTAAACTAAAAAAACCTGCAAGAAAATTCTTTAATGTAGGTATTTTGAAAATAATCATTATATTGAGTTATTCATTTTCTTTATTTTTGAATATCAGATAAAGAATAATGTGGCTTTTTGGCATTATTTCTTATATTAAATCTTTAAAATCATATTTTTGACACCATAGGCTTAGGAAGATAGGAAATGTTGAAGTTGTTCTGTGAAAGTAATCATTTTTCAGCATTTTAAAAAATAATGGTTTTTTTTAGTTCTTATGAATGAGGCTAGAGAGATTCTAATGAGTAAAGCAATACATCGTAATAATTTCTTTTATAATTTATAAATTCTTGAAATTCACCAACATACCTATCGAAACCTAGTTACATAAAAAAAAGGTTACCGTTAAGAGGGAGAACAATTATATCTACATATAACACAATAGGGGCCTTAATGTATTTTGATTTCAATGACATTTTGATTATTTACCTTATAAATGATTATTCGACAAAAGTTGATTTATCTGAATAAGATATTAAGAAGGTTTATGCAAGAATTCATTTTTAATTTGATAGTAATTACTTGTCGATGGTTCAATAAGAGTGAATTTATTTTTATTTATTTATGAAGGTTGAAGAGTTGGGGCAGAGCCTATAAAACTCAAAAAAATCAATATATACATTCTACGCAAAAAATATATTAAAATGAGAAAAAAATGCAAAAATGAGTGAAACAAAGTGAGAAAAAAATTCCACCATCACAAGTGATCCTGCCGAACGCGATGGCACAAACTGTTATAACTGTTTTTGAAGGCATTAACCGACACCGAGTTCACAACTGCCGTCGGCAAACTGTTCCACGCACCAAAAACACGGTTGGAGATGAAATTGTGCCTCTGCGATGATCTAAAATTCTTCTTTACATGCATGACCAAGAAGACGACCGTCGGAGTTCAGAGTGAAAAGGCCGCTTAGGTCAGCACCAAAGAGACTGTGAAGAGCACGGTAGGTTGTGATGAGATCACCTCGAACCATCCTGTCTGCAAACGATAGTAAATTCATGAGAGAAAGTCTTTCTTCATAGCTTGGTCGTAAAATCCCATATGGCAGGCGCGTCGCTCGGCGCTGGATAGTGGATACCCTCTAACAAGGCCAAATCCCTATGGGGCGGATGATATACGTCTTAAACAGGACAGCACATGTTGAAGGCTCGCATCCATTAAAGGCCTTCTTTATCAAGAACAGAGATCTTTTAGCCCTATTTGCAGTGGAGAGAATATGGTCGGACCAGCTGAGATTCTCGGTAATAATCACACCGAGGTCACAATGACTGCTACAGGTGTTGATGGGGATATTGTTAAGATACTAATGATGACGGGGATTGATGGAACCTAGGTGTAAAACAGCACATTTCTCCTGGTTAAGGGGCAACTACCACTCCCGGCACCAACGGCTCAGCGCTTCCAGGTCCTCCTGAAGTTATACTGCAGCAATAATAGGGTTTCCGAACAATTTCGTGTCATCGGCAAATTGAGAACAATTAGATTTGAGGATCTTAGCTAAATCGGCTATATATAGGAGAAGAGAAAGAGGTCCCAATACGGAACCTTGCGGAACGCCGCTCAAAATTGGTCTCGGTGAAGACAAAACTTTGCCAACTCGAACTTGGAAGACTATCAGTAAGAAATACCTCGATCCAACAAAGAAGACGGCCCCGAATCCCTATATGCTTTACCTTTTGAAGTAGGATCAAATGCTCGTGAAAAATCTAAATAGATAACGTCAACTGGATGGAACTTATCTAGGTACTTTGACCAGGAATTGACGCACTCGAGAAGGTTGGTAATGACCTAACGACCTGGTAGGAAACCTGTTGACTGTCCGGTAAAAGGCGGCTTTCAATGACAAAATGAAGGATTCTCTCATGAATGATCTTCTCGCACGCCTTAGATAAAATCGGGACCAAACTGATGGGGCGATAATAGGCAGCATTACTCTTGTCTCCTTTTTTGAAGATAGACGTCATCACTGCACTACGCCAAGTCGAAGGCAAACGAGAAGTCTCAAAGGATCGAGTGAACAGTAGGGAGAGAGGTTATGAAAGGGGATTAGCACACTCCTTCAAAAGTTTGGCAGAGAAACCATCAATACCTGGCGAAGAATATTTAGGGCAGAAAGGTGTGCTTCATCGACCGAAGGAGGAAAACTTATGTCTGTGATCTCCGAAGGATTGTATGGCCCAACCGATTTAGGTAGATTTGTAAATCCCCTAGTGAGGAGGAGGCAAAACAATCCGCCAGTACATTTGCAGATTATTCGGGGTTGGAGCACGGTTGACTGGTGAAGTTTGTAAGTAGTAGGATGTCAACTTTATAGTTGGCTCGAAGCTGGCTTCTACAATTATCTCATATAGATAAAGAGAAACAACTAAGAATGTGTTTATGAAAGATCTACCAATCATCCTCAAAAAAGATTAAATCCGTTAGGAACTGATAGATTGGGAAATCGTATGCACTAGCAGTACATACTCTACATTCTACAACAACTAGAAATGACAGGTATCGTCAGAACAACGTTAAACGATCCACCTCGCTTTTTTCTTGTTACAGCAAACCTGGTACCTATATCACTGCTTGATACAAATCTTCAAGTACTAGTAGTGTTCTAGGACAACACCACTACAATTGTAGAAGGAGATTTCAATGCGAAACATCCCAAATGGAATAGCCATACCTGAAATCACAAAGGTATTACCCTAGAAGCGTTCACTACACACAGAACCCCGAAATTACGAGTATGTTAATAGCCCCAGAGCAACAAACATACCATAACTTTTCATGAAAAAAAAAACAGATATCTTAGACATTACCATAGTGGAAAATGTCAACAATTCTGTGATGCATATTAGAAATTGCATCAACCCTGTGCGAATGAGGAAGATATAATAGATTGGACTTCGAAAGAAACGTTTGAGGAAACCCTTCGCTCCGCCCTGATAGAAGCGACCAAGGACCACCAGTCAACGCAACATGGACGTACGACACCCTAGTATATCATGAAGCTGATGAAGAAGAAAAACGGTTCAAGAAGAATAGCCCGCAGATCCAGAGATTCAGCCAATAAAACAGCGGCAAATCAACTCTAATGAAATTTGGAAGGGCTCTCCGAGATAGTTCAAAAAATGACGATGGATACAAAAGCTACGATCTCACACGACAAAGGACAATTCGATTTGAAACATGGAAAAAGTTCTGAAATCAGAATATAAGCCCATCCAACCAATCCACGGATCAACCGTCAGAAAAGTGTACACAGACGAAGAAAAAAACTGAAGAATTCCTGCAACTCCAACTGCAACTCCAATGCAGACCTTAACCTCATAGGTAAAGTGGAAAAGTACACGCTTGACCAAGAGTGCTTTATAGAGCCAATCACAGGAAGTTCGAAAAATTATTTTACTATAGGGAAATAATCCGGGGACCCGATGGTATCTCAAATAGGACCCAGAAACGGTTACCATCTTCCACAGGTATGTGTAATTATAGTCTCAAATTTATATATTTTCCAGATAGAAGAGAGATATTTGGCCCCACGACAGGAAAGGACAAGAAATTCCTTTGAAACCATCACCTGCTCATCCTCCTGTCGTTATTTGTGAAAGTCACCGAAAAGTTCATCCAGTAACGCTTGGCCAACATAATCAGACTAAAGAACATTATCTCAGAAGAACAGATTGGGTTTTGTCTCAAACACTCTACCACAGATCAGCTGCTCAGAGTCGTAGAATATGCAGCAATCAGTTTCGACTGGAAGCAGGTAACTGGTGTAATATTTTTGACTTTCGACTTTTGACTCGACATCTTTAAACGTGTCGAGTCATCCATTCCTTCCTACAAAGCCACTGGTTCAGTGCAAAAATCTCTAGGACAATCTCTATTTCTAAAGATCTCGAATCCGGAGTCCCTTAGGTAGTGTGTTGTCTCATTTTCTATATTCCGCAAACACAGCCGACAGCTCCAAGTGTGACCGAAATCCTCTAGCCATTTGGATGAATTCTCTGTGTCTTGACGGCTTTGGGTTCGCTGGTAATAGGAACCTTTTGGGCTTCCTTTTTAGCTGGTGCAAGGGAGAAAGCGTTGGCCTTCTAGATCCATCTCATCATAAACCATTTCCATTGAAACGGGGTGTGCCATGGCGATGTGCTCGGAATAAGGGTGGGAGGACCTTTTTTTGTGATATAACGTCTGAGTCATAACTTCTATCACTCGTTGTTCATACTTTCGTTTGTCTACGTCGTTTTCAGCCCGTTGTCTCATTTTTCATTTTCTCGTTTTCCAGATTGCTCAATTTCCCAATTAACAGGGAGAATGCATGTTTGAAATGCTGGTTCGATTATTCCGAGGGGCGAACAGGTACCCCAAATTTGTACAATGATGACTTCCCAATGATTTCCTATAATTTTTCATGGTTATAATTAACCTTAGTTTGGGTTAATATCAGATTATCTTTTTTTGGAAAAATCAAGGATTTTCGAAGAAAAAAAAAATTAATATGAACAGTAAAAAAAATATTTTTTCGAATTGTTACTTATAATTTTTTTCTCAAAATTAATACTCACTATGTTCTATATCTTCTAATCAATAGGGGTTATGTCCCCACTAACACCCCCCCCCTCGTTACTCCTATGACAGAAAAAAATGTTTGAAAAATTCTTATTTTCTTTGATAACAATTTATTGCAGAAAAAAAGGTCATATTTGCAACAAAACGCAAATCTTTCTTAATTTTCTTAATCTTTTATAGTTTATATGATGGTATTAACAAATCATAGAAAATAATTACCGTTTTAGAGATTTGGATCACAGTTGGTGTTTCTTAAATGGGGCACACTATATATTTTGTTAATGCAGTTTATTGTCCGCAGATTTGTCGAATCATCCCGTTATCGGTTTTTCAAATAAAAACAAAAATTTCAAAAATATTGAGTTCTTAATTTTTTTGTAGGACACTTTACCGCAACTAGTCGGTCATCTTGTACTGTCGGCTATATTGTATTGGAAATAATGATGATTTACTTTTCATATTCTTCCCAGCAAACCCTATGTCAATATTCAGTTGCAAGATTTCAACTCGAAAGGCGAAAAGCTTTTAAAAAAGAGATGAATCAATAGAAAAGTTACATAAATCATATATAAATTGCCAAGACTTCCGAATAACTTTCCATGACTATGAAATGTAAAATGACTTCCCAAAGCTGTTCGCCCCTCGTATTATTCTTATTCTCATGATATGATACTAGCTATAATAGCGTTGTTGATCTGATATTTTCTACTGAATTGTAGGTTTGAAATTTTCGTTTTAAAATTTTTCGTTTTTTAGCTTTATACGTTAAGAATTGAATTCCTCAACCCTTTTCATCTTTATGAGAATTCCTTAATAGATTTTCTGCTTTAATCTACAATCAGGTGCGAAAAAACGCAACCAGTATTTATTAAAATTTGAAGTCTCATAGTTTTATTATTTTAGCTTCAATTTTTTCAGTAAACTGTAGATAAAATTATTCTCAACTTAATTTCAACTTGCTTATTCAATCGTTCGTTAAGTGCTGGATTATTAGTCACTTTGAAACACCTGTGGAATAATTTCGCGGTCAATTTCTTTTCATTTTCCAATTTTCATCAAAGTCCATTTCTTTTCAACATTTTGTATTTTGGTTCATGGCTTCAAGTGCATTTTTTTACGTTTCGGTAATAATTCGCCTTAGAAATGTTTCTGAAAAAGTGTATAAAATTGGGAATAGGAAGAAAAACACTTGATTTGATTTAACATTTCATTTTCATCAAATCATTCCATCAGAACAATTATTATGATTTCAAATTCCTAAAAAATCTTATAAATAAGGGCACTTCTACTTCTAACGATAAGTTATTCACTTCTGCCTAATCAAAATTGTATTTCAGTACTGTTGAATAACTACAAATAACAATTGCACAATACATCAGAATATGTGCGATGATGACCTTGAAGGAAATACTTTTTCTAATAATGTATATCTATATCTCTACATATGAGAAGGTACATTTTTAGGTACCTACCTACATATAAGTACTACAGTCAGCTTGTTGAATATCTACTTCAAATATTGAACAGGTTCAATTATGAGGGAAAACATACATATATGTATGATAATTGCAGTCGACCCGGTTGAAATCACCAAAAATTTAATCGATTAACGATGATCTGTATGTTTTTATTGTTTAACATTTGTAGTTTTAACACTTGCGGTGAGAATAGTGTGAAGTTGAATTTGAGATAGTCGATTGACGAATGAAAGTGTTTATTTAAGTGAAGTTCAGTGAAAGAAAAAATTAAAAACTCCATAAATAATCAAATTATCTGTATGTTAATTTTTTGTCCTACTTGCATTGTCAATCTAAAAACATTTGGAAACATACTAATAATATGCATCTCGCCAATTAATGTGCTATTCTTATATCAATTACAGAATTAGATCATATTAGTTCCCAAGCGCAACGAAAATAAGACGGATATTCTCAACATTGTAGGCAATTAATTCACATATTTAAATGGTTTGAGGAACCACAAATTCTCCCCTTGTCGAGTTTTTGCTGAGCCAGCCTTTTTAGAGCCACTAATTGTATCAAAACTAATTATATTAATTGGACGAAATATATTCCTTCAGATGAATCTTCTAACTACTAAATAGAATTGAGATTAAAAAATTTGCAAATTTTAAAATTGTGTACTACTTCCCTTTCAGATGACAGTATGACTTAAACCGCTCCTTTCTTCTTAATATCAAAATGATGCTGTTCCATTTCACATAGGAACATTATGTGATTTCTCCAATTTTGAAAATTAATTAAGAAAATTTGTTTATGAAATTTAATATTGCTAAATTCAATTTTTTATCCCTCATAGTTCCCGTATGAAGTTATGTTAATTTTATTTCAAATTTTTCTGATCATGTTACATCTCTAATAACCGTGGTGCATGTGACCTACACATTCCTACTCCTGAAAATATGACTATAATGTGGCTATTGAATCAAAATAGGTCGTATCAATATTTTGAAATTGTGAAATTCGATCGAAAAAAATAGTGTTTGCATGGAATTGTTTTTGAATGAGGAATATCTAATTGAAACATTTTAAAACAGAAAAAATCGACTTCAATAAAGGAAACTGAATTTTACAGAAATCAAAAGTAGCTTATGAATTCTTGAAGATATTACCAATATAATCAATGAGTACCTATATGAAAAAAATGCTATTTGCATTCTTTCATCTATACTTTTGTTCTTGAAAATTGTGATTTATACATGCTTTGAAACCAACAATCGGAATATCCTAATAATTTATGATCAAAAATTGAACATTTTCCTATCAAAGAAGGGAAATAATATTCGACTGTATTGGATGAAATAGTTCAGATGAACTCAATACTTTCAAATTCATTCTATAAAATTTCCTCTTCATATTCCAAAATAACAATCAATAAGTGTGTATAAATTTTAACAAGTTTATATATAATGGCTAGATTTTTTTGGAGGTCCTAATGCAACTCTCCCGCTAATCTATATCGCTTCTAAATAGTTAAATATTCGTATATCTTCTGATATATTCAAATTTTACGAAATATAAAAAAGCGACCAGCGCTTCAAACGATTTCTTATATGTATAAATATCTCTATATATTTTTTCATTTTCTGATTAATTAATTCAAACTTACTTGAGCACTGTTGTATTCAGATTCATCCACAAGTAACAAAGAATTTATTCTTGAATTCATTTGTTCCGAATGTTGAATTATTAGGTGTCTTTTAAGTTTTAGTGTAAAAAATTGAAATTATTGAAATTAAGTTTCGTGAATAATCCAGGCAATCATTGATGATACTCAATTCAATATGAGAAGTTAAAAAAATCTAAGTTATTTTTGATCCCATATCTGTTTTTACAGAACAAATTCCTTGTTACCTCTTCATATTCCAGTTATTTCAATATAAAATGTGGCCTATTGGAATAAGTAGGTATATAGTTGGTTATTGAAAGCGTTTTAAATACTAAGATATGCTATAAACTCTATCAATCAATTACATGATACAAATTTCAAAAAAACATTTTCACGAATATATTTCTCATGATTTTTTCGAGAATAATGATTATTGTATTCAAAATTCATGTCTATATATTTGTTGAAACTCATCTTTTTTAACGAAGTGAACATGGAATTCACAGGTTTTACTCTTTAATATCCATTCATAGATTAAGATCCTAAATTTTCTGTTCGTTTGAATAGAATACGTTTGTCATTTTGTACTTGGAGGATAATTGGCTTCATATATGTTAGTGGCTGTTTGTCAAAATCATGGGAAATATTCGCTTAGATGTATAAAAATACAAGAAATTTTTCCGTTAATAAAATTCATTATCTTCCATAAGATAATTGAAAAAACACGCATAAATGCGAAAAAGCTTATGCGTTTTAAACATCATCGTTTGAACTTTTCTCTTTGAACATATAAGTAGACGAAGTTTTGATTATGTTATTGAAAATGACCGTTTTAATTTACGTTCATACACATGTCACCAATTATTTCACTTGTCTTCATCTAGAATATAACATAACAAATGGATGATGATTTTTTTGAAGAGTTATATCTGATTCTTCACATTTATTGCTCTTTCCTTTTGTAAGGGTATATAAAAATAGGCTCTTTCTTCTTCCATTTAAAATTATCCAAACATATTGGGTTTTTATAAAATAGGAGGAGGCTTAAACATTAGGGCAGTTGAATATACCTACAGCAGTTATCCCCAAATTTTCAGAAATCAATAATAAAAGGAATTGATTGAATTCTATTGGGAAGTATTTTGTTTCGATATTACGAAAAATTGAAACGAAATTCAAAATACATCTCATAATAAGAATCATGAATTGATCCGAAGAAGGTAGCATTAGTACCGAACGACAGGTACTTATCTGCTTTGTTCTTCCAGATATGTTGAGGGATTATTAAAATGACAACGCTATAAATGGTGTCTTACAATTTGTACTTCTACAAGAAAGAAGAAAGAGTTTCTGTTTCATTTTTGGCTATGATCAACGTTTGAATATTGCCTTGAATTACTATTGACTACCTTCTGCTATAAGTCCTCGTCTTCATGTACGGCTAGTGGAACCGATATGGTTTTTTTAAGAGATCTTTTCGGCGAAATTGGTGGGCTTCCTTGTGGGGTGGAAGGCGTTGTTCGAGAACCAGAAGATAATTCCACTCTAGATCCAGATCTAGATGGTGGTGTTGATCCTACAATAAAAAAGATCGCTTTTTGATTTGATATATTTTTTTAATATGAATGCAAACAATAGTAATTAATTTTTGTTATTTATGAAGGTTCATTTTCATTAGAGTATGAAAAGTATGAGTATTAATTGGTTTTCTATGTGTAAGGCGTACTATACGACATTATTGAATTTGTAGATTTATTGTGGGAACTTCTACACTTTTTTATGAAAAGTATTTTAGGAAAGGAAAAGTGTATTAAGTGTGATTTATTGAACTCATGTTTCAGATTCTTCTGCTGAGTTTTGACTCATAAAACGTACGAACATTTTTTATTCTTTGAGATGATTATTGTGTAAAACAATCAGATGATGCGGATGAACCATTATTTTTAATTCGAATCTCGATTCGAATAGATATTGCCGACATTCTTGATGTAAATGCAAACAAAGGCAAGGGCGTAGATCTTTTTCTTTATTGGGTGGGGGTAATCGAAAAAAAATTTTGTGACCACATTGTTTACTTAAAGCTATAATGTGAGAAAAAGAGGTTTAATAACAAAGTTTGAACCAAATTACTCGATATAAAATTTTTTCATAACCAATTCGATTGTTCTTATCTTATACTGGTTTTTCCTGAATTGGAGTTACGAAGGAAAAACGCTCAAACGCTTTGTTTTCGAGATACAGGGTTTTTCTTGTAGTACTACTTTTTTGTGATGCTTAACCAGTTTATCGAATCTTTATTAATCTTTGCTACAGAGTTGATAAATAAGTACCAAAACTTATAATTGATTTATTTATCACATCTACATAACTTAATATTTACAATTATTTGGATTTTCTTGAGAATAACTATAGAGAATTGTTTGAATTTTTTTCTCAAAATCGATTCCAGATACGACAAAACTACAGAGAAGCTAAAAGTGTAGTATTCAACCAGAGTTTCTTTTTAAATTTTTCTAAACTACCAGTGGTTTACAAAAAAATTATTCTGAAGGAGAGAAGCGGGCACCCTTCCAGAAAAAAATCACCCTGTAGATTTGCATTCAAGGTGCTATGAGAGAAAAACTTGAACTTTAACACCTGTATCTCAAAAACAAAGCGTTTGCGGACTCATGTTATACGACTTTTTTCTTAAAATGATCCGAGAAATTTGCCATTTTCATTTCTACCTCCAATTTAGGAACACCCTGTAGAGTCAATTCAAAACCGAATTACTCTGTTCAGTTCTTTGATAACTACAGTATTGAAATTTTGTGACGAGAATGATACAAAAAACCGAACACAACGGGTAAGTGTATACCGATGACGAATGCAAAAATCACATATGGCAAATCGGCAATGCCGAGAAAGCGGATAGATAAAGGAAATTAATAAACCTCGGACAAAGACGAACTCGTAGTGTAATAAAAGTACTCATCTTGAAAGCGATAATAAACTCATAAACCGTAAAGGGGTCCGATTTTTTACTGACGTGTCGATTTCAAAGGAAAGTAAAATGACCATTATTGGTTCATTTCATGGAGAAATTTCCATTCTTCGTCATTGCGCGATTCCTGAAATTTTATATTTTGAAATTCTTGGGGGGAGGATTGGATAATTACCCCCAGTACCCCCTCCCGTTTCTACGCTCTTGTGCAATGGTATGGTAATCAAAATTAGTGAGTTTGATCTGTGAAATTCGTTGAAAGTAAAAAAAAAAAAAAAATAATACGTTCTTCTACTAATCCAGATTTCTTGGAAAAGTAGAAAATGCCGCCCTCCAATATTTGCCACCCGTCTAGAGCTGGCCCTGTGGTTTCAGGTTTTTCTGTTGAATTTCGACTGAAATTCGAACATTTTGTTTTTTTTTTCTTCAAGATGATTGAGTAAAACAATCGGATGATGCAGATGAACCATTATTTTTGACTCGAATGCGCCCACCGTGAACATCAGCTAATTTGATATGAAAAATCAACTGTGAATTTCTTTGGAATTAAAAAAAATATTTGATACATTTTTCTAGGAATTCGGATTTCTCGGAAAAAGTAGAAAATGCCGCTCCGGAAAAATGACGGTTTACCGGCCTCTAGAAATGGACTTTTTTTCATGAATATATAGGTATATGTAAAGTGTCATAATTTTCTGATTTCTGGAAATATAAAGGGTTTTCCAATAAGAGTTTTCATTTTGAGTAGCTGGCTACCGAGCAGCTTTCACTTTGAAGCTGTCTGACAATTGACAATTCAGCAGAAACAACTACACCATTACTAAAAATGGGAAGATACATGCTTCAAAAACGAACTGAAATTGTTAAAATTCACTATAAAAATGGCGAAAATCAGGAAGTCATAGCAATTTTGGGTTATCGTGAATCATTTTTTCGAAAGCTATAGTGAAACTGGTGAAGACAAGTTAGTGATGTGAAGGATCGAAAGCGCTTGCGTCACTCAAGAACAAGAGCGAATATTGCTGCTGTAGCACATAGTGAAAACTCAGGTTTGTCGAATTCTCGTCGGTCTTGAGAATAATGCATTCCACAGAATGACATTATACAGTATTTTGCATAAAGATTTAGGTATGAGGCTTTTAAAGTTTAGTTAACACAAGAACTCAAGCCGATCGATCACTAACAATGTCGTATCATCGCTGATTGGGTCCTTGAAATGCATTAAAATGATACGGATTTTCATCGAAAAATCATCTTCAGTGATGAGTGCCTTTTCTTTTTCCTTCGGAGGCTAAGTCAATAAGCAGAATTGTCGCGTTTGGTACACGGAAAATTCAAGAATGATTGTTGAAAAGACTCTACATATTCAACGTGTCACCCTTTGATGCGGATTTTAGACTGGTGGTGTGATTGGAACTTTCTTATTTCAAAATGAGTCTAGCGCAATTATTACGGTGAATGTATTGCACTACCGAGCTATGATAAATGATTTTTTGTGGCCAGAATTGAAAGATATTGATGTGGACGTCATTTATCTCCAACAAGACGACACTATGTGCCACAGAATCAAGAAAACAATCGTAATTTCGCAAGAAAAGTTTTCAATTTGTGTTATTTTTCGAAGAGGTCATCCAGATCTTGTAATTTAACACCTTTGGAAAAACTACTTCAGAACTCAGGAAGAGCTTTGTATCATTGGACGATACAGCTTTACTATCTAGTTGAGAATATTCTCACTGCCTTGGAGCGAAATAACGATATTGTTCATCTTTAAAAAAAATTTCTAGGAAAACGTGTGTCAAAAAAAATGAAAACGCTCCAGTAATGTACACTCATGGTAGAATCTTAAGCAGGTAGTGAATTTTTGAAAACGGAATGTACAGGGTGTTTTTTCAACTGCAAATTTAACCTGAACTTATCATGATTCCCACCCTGTATTTTTGAGAAAGTGTTGGAATTATTGAATGTAGACAATCATGTTGTTCTACACTAAAAATTTCATCCATATTGATGGAGCCATACAAAAGTTATGAATAAAAGAAAAATTAGTCGAATCGGACAAATCACCCTGTAGACTCTCAATAAAGGCCCCCAACCCTAAACCAAACATTATTGTTTCGAAACTGCCTTGTCCAGTGTAAACTTCTCCTAAAATCTGACGGTCTCCTCCGGAATCACCCTGTATGTTTCATAGACTCGACCGAAGATGTATTACATATTTTATATGATAGAAATATATATGATTCAAATATCACCCAAACATTAGAAGATATATCGAAACAATACAGCGAAAGCGCGAAACAACGGCTAATTAACAAAATACATCCCAATAAATAATGATAACAGACAAGGAATGGCTGAATTTATCAGAAGAATTGAAGAATACTCAGAGGAAGAAAATGGGTGACAAGGAAATTCAAATACTTCGTTACGCAGAGGATGTAATGATAGTAGCCGAAAATGGAGATGACCTCCAGATACTTCTGTATGTCGTCTTCAATACAATCGCAAGAGAGTTCATTATGTTGATCTCAGTGGAATAAACAAAGTGTATGACCACGTCAAAGCAAGATGCAAACTGGGTTGCCGGTGAGGTTATCAAACAGGAGTCATTATTTAGTTACCTGGGTGAGTTTGTCTATTATGGGAACGTGGAAAAGGAAATAAGACAGCAAGTCGCCAGGACCAATAAGGTGACAGGATGTTTAAACAACGCGATATGGAAAAACAAGACCCGCATTTTACAAGACAATCATCAGACCATCAAGACATACATCGTAGACTGTCCGTAAAGACATATAGCAGGCGAAACATTGAGAACGGTGTGGAAATATCAAAAGGACATGTGGGGGCAGAAAATAATAACAAGTAGTTGAAACGGGGTAAAGCGGAATGGAACTAGTACATAGGACGAATGACGGAGGATAGATTGGTGACTGCAAGGGATAAGTCACTAAGAGGGAGGCGAAGTGTTGGTCGTCTTAGAAAGAGATGGAGGACATCGACCTGGGATGAGGTGGATTTTTTGATTCAAGAACAGGCATTTTGCCTAAGCTGGAAGAATACAACTGTCATGAACGGGTTGGTCAGAGAATGTTGACCAACGTTCACTTATCTCCGGTTGAGATGTTCTTTTAACCCCTGCAAGAGCGGCTTTCCAGAGGTCTCGGAGAATTAATAATTATGTAAATTCACAAGATGTTATGTGTAAGTCCGGCCCGTCGCTTCAATGGACAGGTCTTTTTAGTTGACTTTCTTTCTCTAGGGACAGGATTAGTTTACTGGGTCAATAAAAGTCGATTGAAATTTAAAAACTAAATATAATAAAGAAAAAAAAAAAAGAAAAATACCCAAAATTACAATATCCACGAAATTTCTATATTTTTGACTCAACGGCAAAAATTTTATGATAAAAAAAATGTCTCAAATAATCTGTTATTCAAACAAAAGAAACAAAATAACCAACTTTGAACTTGGGAGAATCGGGACTCCTCAAATAAACTTATTTTCATCGAAAAAGTATTCAAAAATCAAGAAATAAAAATAAAATAGCCAAAAAACTTGCCCTTATCCCGCGATGCTAGGTGTGTATTATAGGCCCTGCCTAAACCTAGTTTTAATTTCTTCAAACTGTTCACTCGAAACGTGTAATTCCTCTTTTAATATTTTAACTCCCGATTCGCGCACTCCGATCTAATCTAATTTATACCAATACAATTTCTAAACTTTATCCCAAAAAATATAATCCCTGTTTTTCTATTTCTGACCTAATTCTTCCTCTCTCAGAGCCAAAACAATCCCTTTTCTTGAATACTTAAAATCTCGAAAACTCACTCATATACCAATTTACCATCTATTTAACTTATCCCCATAAAATATTACTCTAATCTTGAAAAGAAATTGTTTTGCTCTAAGTCCGGTTTCGCGACCGACGTTCGTATTCTCAACCCTTCTCAATAAGAGACCCTAAGCGATACTGACTAAAAAACTTAAGCCTCATCATTCCTTCTTCATTTTCGTCAACAGACCCCACCAGCTCAAGCAAATTTTTCTGCTGTCTCAGCTAGAAACATACTTCTACTTTGCCTAACGAACTTTTTGCTGTGTCATCTGAGAATGACCATGACGGTTTTTCGCATGTATCGAACTCAGATAAGCCAATATTTAGTTTATTCTTTCTTATCCGTGAAAAATATATTGATTTCACCAACGTGGTTTCGATACGTCTGGAGACGGTAACTAAGAAAAGCAATAATCGATAAAAAATATATCCTGCTTCCAAGATAAGATCAGTTTACATAAGTCGCTATCGCTCTTTTGAATTTAAAGTATATTCTTTCTGAATAATGATCCCAATAATTTCAATAGTTTCAATAATTTCCAAATTTCCGCTTTACTATGATAATTTCAATAATTTCCAAATTTCGGATTTACTACACAACCACATGTGTGCGAATTAGTCATGGAAAATTTCACCAAAAGGATATGGTGCTGCAACTGTAGCCGTGACAGCTTTTTGGGTGATATCCCCTCCCATCGGCTTGCTTTCCTCTTTTAAATGAAATAATCAATGATTTCTCTCAAAATGTACTGGTTGTTTTCAATATCAAAATGAAACCATTCAATGAAAAACCCTGGTTATGATGTTGATCATATACTGCATTTTTATCGGTATCCGGATTTAAACAATACTTTTCTACATAATTCAACTCCCTATAAATTGATAAGTTGTTCTCATCACTGGAATTGGAGAATATTGAAAAACTCGATCCATCCATTACACATTCAGTACAAGTGAGCTTGTGCCCTTTGAATTTAAATTGGTATTGTTAAATCTGTCGCCTCTGGGGAAAAGCCGGATGTTAAAGCACTTTTTCAAGCGTTCCGAGATGAGTTCGAAATGCATCGATTAACATGGGTCTGTGCCGCTGTAAATCAAATTCAACAGAGAACAGATCGATCAATTTTTGGTGCATTGGAAGGTTTGCCAATGTGAAAATATACCATACTGAAATATTAAAATGATCGAAGAACAGATCACTCATTTTCAAAAACAAAATTTTGTAACTTTCTATGAAATTTATTGGAAAACTGAAAATTTGCATGTCGAGGTTTGAAATAATCATCTTTCTCCCTAAAATATTTTCAAATCCACTTATTTTTAGATCTCTACTTCCGTTTATACCGGAAACAAATTACTACTTCATTTATTTCAAATGGCACATTCAGGAATAAATTCAGGGTGAAAAAAGTTAATGGGGGTGTTTATCAGAAGACCATAAACTTGGACAACTCAATTTCATCAAAACTCAAGATTTTTCCAATTAGAACCTATATTCTTTAAAATTTTAGTCAATACTATGTATAAAGAAAGGGGGGAACTTAAACAAACCACATATCTGAACTGAATACTTCAAAACTTAACGAGGAAGAACTATGAGGCAAAACCGAAAAATTCTAACTGTGTGGACTAGTCTGTGACTTCCAGAAAACACACATCAAAACTCTGGAAACAGAGAAAGAAACTGAAATTCGAGGTTTTGATAACTAAATTTGATATTTCATGAATTGTAATTAATTGTTCGTTGGGATTGTTGAGAAATCCATAAACCAAAAAATTTTTTTCAATGTTTCCAGAGTTTTGATGAATTAGAATTATCTAAGTTCATGATCTTCTGATGAACACCCTGTACATTTTTGGTCCAAATCGCAAAGTCTTATAATACTACGTATTTGCCGAATCGAAAATGACAAAGGTTTTTCGTAAAAAAAAATTTTTTGCAGAAATATCAAAAAAAATGTGAGTCTTTGTCACCACTATTTTTTTATAAGAATCCCATTAACTCATGAACCGTTGAGTTTTTATCCAAGGTATGGCATATTGCTGCATATCTAATGCAACATACTGGGTGTGCGATTTGAAATGAGAAAGTAGTAGTCTATTTTCGGTATAACCGATAGTTGAAGAGTTCTGAGAATATTTGAGGGAGAAAAATCATTGTCTTAAACCCCAACATTCAAATTTGCAGAAAAAAATTATGAATAGTTTTCCATAAATGTCTGATAGACCATCGCGGTGAATCACCCTGTATATAGGTGAAATGTTACATTTGTTGGAATGCGTTTCGGCATATGAATAAAAAACTTTGAAGACACTTAAACATAGAAGCGAAATCTGAAATACTAAAGTATACATAGTTACATAAATGTGATGGCAGTAGAACAGGAAAACTGTGATAAAAAATACATATTTATATCTCTCCCTCCTCTAAAAAACTTAATTGAAAAACACTGCGAAACTCGGATGATCTGCCTCGTTAAAAACGAACTTGGCAGGATGCCATTCGATAAAACCCAGATTTGAAAGAGAGAACCTCAGATAGGGAATGGCAGAATAGATTCCATTTGAATAATGGAGTAATCCAATAGGAAAACACAGGCGGGATATTTATTTTCAACTTCTACGACCGAGGAATCTTCGCATTGTATTATTTCACATGGAATTGTATACTGTGATGAACGAACTGGATTATTTATAGCTTAATAATATACTCCCTAAAAAACATCCATATATGCTCATCCGATTTTAATACATATTTTCAGTGCCTCTTACTTTGTGAATTAGGTACTATAGAATTCAGGTTTGAAAACAATACAATACTGGAAAAACATTTATTTATGACTCAGATTTTTTTTGTAGGAACCCCAAGGTTTAATTCTGATGAGGTGGTCGATATCGTCTGAAGGAAACTATAAGTTCGACAGTTTGCAATAATTCTTATACTAGGCACGCCCAATGGCCCAATAGATAGACGATAGAACAGGTATTTTTTGGGGTCAAGGTAAATGTAAAATATGTGATCTGGAATTATCTTGTGAAAATAAAGCCCTATGCACCAGTAAGTTAACCTCTAATGAAAACTAGTAGTGATCTACTACCATATGCAGTATAGCTTAATATCATAAAACCTATATTGTGATGAACATAGTGCTCTCTGTCAAATCGCCACATTTGTCACTTTGTCACCCTTGACTGGATAGGATATCATACATTAAGTGATATAATCAACTGATTCCATTTCTGGACCAACTTGAAATTCTCACCAGAGTCGATGAGAAACAGCATCCAGTGATAAAAAGAATAATATCCTACAATACTCTCCAAAATACTGATAAGCGATGGCTTAGGTGCTGATATTTCTGTGTCAGTACGAGCTATAAGCCTTCATCAGCTATTCCAGTTCATAAACTCTTGTTCGGTATTTTCACATTCATTCATCCATCGGTATAGTACTTGAGGATATACTACTTCTACACGAAACTCCAAAATAAGATTATTCCTTGAGTAATTAATTAGAGAAACTAAGCGGATTATTCTTTCACTTTTTTCACTTCAGCCATTTCGATGATTTCAAAAAGTTTCCTAAAATTTTGTTTCATAATTTCAACGTGTCCGCACATTCTCGACAACTGAATGTTTCCCTCACACGTATAAACTTGAAAATTTAATCACTTGTTGCTGTATGTAAAACGTTATTCGAATTGAATAAACATAAAGATCTGAGTTGTTAATTTTTTGTAACTTTACTATTATGCATTTCGTCTTACTTCGATACAAAGCAATCGAGATCGGCAAATTTTCGAAATTTTCAAAATATTCGAGTGAATTGAAAGCAGAGAGCAAGAGTGATATATCGTCCTTTCAGTCCTCATATACGCCTATATGCTACATAGAAAAATTTACTCAATTTTCCATGTCCCAATATGATAAAAACACACACACACACACAAATAGGGGAAAAGATATCGTGGTGCTTACCGGTATAACTCCTGAGGCCTGGTGGGCCAGACCTGGGTCTGGAAGAGTTTGCAGGGGTACTGCTCGTGCTTTTATTGCTCATTGTGCTCGGACTTCTAGTAATTTCGGACTTTGACCGGACGGAATTACGGCTTGACCTCTTTCGCTGTGGGGTGGACCTTTAAATATTTAATTGTCAACAAAATCACTCAAGAAGATTCGGGTTATCGATCAAAGGAGCAAGTTTCAAGAAAGAAATATTCGTAAGAAAAAAATTGCGAAAACTGAAAAAGAGGCAGATAGAACTACTCGAAAGAAGAATTTAATATTAAAAACAAATCTAATGAGAAAGAAACGATAGATTACTCCTCACAAATTGCCTTTTTCTTGAACATATCTTTAGCTAGTTGTGATTATTATGTGAGTGAATTGAAATACCTGACCTTAGCATGAGTTTTAATGATCTGAAAATCCTTCAGTGGGTATCAAAAACACGTATGCAACCAGTTAAAAGGTGAGCCGACGGGATGTAGTGAAAGACTAAGAGCACGATTTTACAAGTTATGTTAGATATAAGGTTTGAGACTTTTCAGCGTAAATATTAACAGATCATCAGATGCAGAATGATAGATAGGCCCTAAATTCAGTAAGTAGCGAACAATGTACAATGCCCATACTCTTAAATCTTCTATAATACAGTCAGCGACTGACTGCACGTTGAAAGAGAAACGACAATTTTATTTTTGAACCATTTCCTTCGGCTTCCGGTCGTCTATAGAATAAGAGTGGAATAGTCACAGGCTGTTGAATTTGCAACACCCTTTACACAATTATTTAGCCTTTGAAGATGACAAAAGTTGAGGTAACTTGGAATGAGAAATGAGATTCTCCAAGGTGACACAGACCACCTCAACAGAATTGAGACTGAGCGTTGCAATGAGTGCATGTGTATGTACTAAATATTGGTGAAATCGGACAAGCATACATATAAATATGAGTCCAAGCTTTGGTTGAATTCAGAAGATCGCTACACTGATTCAAAACAGGTAATCAAATCAGGGTGTTTTTAGCGAAAAATCAGTGGCGACTCCAGCTTTCAAAAACAGGGGTGACCAAGAGGTGGCCGAATTTTTTTGGGGGGGCCAAAGTAATCGAAATTATAGTTCTGCTAATCTTGTAATTATTTTACCCTTAGTATGTCAAATTTTAGGTTGGGCCAGTAGAATTGTAAGAGGGTCCAGCCCCCCACTGCCGCACCCTTGCGTTGCCACTGCAGAAAATACATGCACCATAATTTTGAACTACTGAAGACTGATTGCATGAGTCAGAACGCAGTATACCAATTTATCCATGAAATTAAAATTTTTCGAAGATTATTGAGCCAAATTTTCGCATATTCAGTGATAAAATTTCAGTGATTGACTCAAATCTCTTTGTGGCATTATTTATTAATGTTAATTTATTTTTCTACAACGTTTGTCCAGATACATGCACGGGAGAATTAATATTATTTAAATTCCAGTATTAACCGGAGAAAATAAAAAAAAATCAATCTCAATATTTGCCTATTCATAAATCAAGAAGAAAACTGTGAATAATTTACTAATAAATCTACTTATCAACTGTGTTTCATTGAAGAATTGTGAAAAAGCAAATCTTCATACTTCGAAATCAAAGACGTCTAAAAAACGATTTGTGTGACGTTTTGAGTACCACTTTTCATGACTTCCTATTTCTTGTAGAGTGCTCCCCCTAATCTCTTGAATCAAGTTAACACGAATGGCATAATATTTCAACATGATTGAGTACCACCAAATCATTATCAGAATAATATTTTCCAGATAGATGGTTCTGAACATATGGTCCAAGCTCCCGACCTCCTAGTTCAACATACCTAACACCGTTAGATTTTATGTTTGGAGACATTCAAAAGTACGCTGCACAAAGCGAACTTGACTAGATTTGGCAATTTCTCATTAATATTTGATTTATACGGAGTATTACAATAATATAAATTGGAAAATCTCAAAAAATAACCTGATATTCCCCATTGATCCATCCAGAACAATTTGTGGAAAAACTCTTGACTCGATTGAGAAGTTTTTTTGTCAATATTTCACCTATACGAAGTTTTGAAATTTCAAATTTTGTTTATGAAATGTATATTAGCAATTTTTTTGATTTATTCAGAAAAATCTCTGGAACCTCAACTCATTTACAACGTCAGTTGAAAGCTACATCAGAAGTCTCTATGAACTGACAATAAGGAATATTATGAAATATTTCTCGTACTCTTAATCGAGGACGATCATAATGAAATTGAAATAAATAATCATAAAATTTTTTTCCAGAAATGATTAGTATTTGGTATTCAACTCACCGGCATAGACCTGTAGGGCACTCCTCGCCCAAGGCACATCGACCTTCGCAAATTGACCTTGACTGCAAAAGTTCTTCATAATTTTCCAACATTAGCATACATTGCTCCCGATCCGCCTTAACCAGTGCCAAACTGGGATATCTCTCTTTGAGTCTTCTACGTTCCTGCAAATATAATAGAGATGATTATCTAAAAGAACCAAATAACATAATATATACACTTTGGAAAATATGATAGGAAGAAGGCAGAAAAAAACAGGACACAGTCCTATTGAAAAGAGGAAGAAGAAGAAAATATTGAGTTAACAATTTCAAGCTTCATGTGAAATTTAGTGTTGAACGCGTCATCAGAATTATGTAAAAACTTTAAAAAGCACTGACGTGAAGTCAGGATAATATCTACTCCACGTCACTGCTAATCCAGAAAAGTCGAATCGAATAAAACAAAATGTATGACTATTTATCTATTAATCTTATGTTTTTGTCGCTGTAGGTATTTTATTTATTCCTGAATTTCTTCGACGCCAATGAATAATGCGTAAGAATATAGAATATATCTGATTTTCATATCCACATGACACTGCATACGATCGAAGATTGATTACCAATCACACCCCAAGATACAAAGGGAGGTAGGGCATGCAAAGTTGTAGTATTGCTTTGAAAACTAATTGGTATTACAAACATGTGTTCTGCTGAAAACAATAATTAGTTTCGAATGCAAAATCGTAGGAATTTTCTATATGTTGAATGTGTAAACATCGCATTTCAAATAATTCAAAAGCAAAGGTAGTGTTGTTTTTTGTCTTTATGAAATAAATAATAATGTCATTCCTCTTTCAATGAGAGTTATACGAAATTCTGTGTCTAAATTGCTTGGGCTGCCAAGTGTTATACAGGCGGCTTAGTAAAGTCGGTTTGGAGATTTTCATTGCACGGAATGATGACAAACGCAGCGGAGTAGAATAACCTTATGTTGTTCGTAAGAATCATAGATTAAATATGAAAAGGTAGCCAGCAAACTGAGCCGAATTGCCGCCCCTCAAATAGCTGCGCCTGAAATAGTCGCTTCATTGCTTCACCCCAGCTATTTGAAGCGTTGTTCTGGCGTTGGACGATTCAAGAGGAATTGCTAAGACGTATTCTGAACAAAAATGTTAACATAGTTTGATACAACTATCGAACCATAGACAACAACCATCGAAACTTTTCATGCAGCTAAACATATATCTGTATTATTCAGGTATTAATTTCAATATCAACACAATCAGGATCTGAATGCACGATGGAAAATATGGTTTCAAAATCAAGAGTAGACAACAAGCTAAATATTAATATTTGATATTATTTTGGCGACAATATTGTGTCATTAATTATTTTCCCTAGAAAATTGATAATAGAATTTCGCTACATAATTACTAAGACGAATGTTCAATCAATCATACGAAGCAGTTTCAGAACGAGCAAATTCAATTAGAATCAGTTCTTATTGATTAAGGAAGGAATCTTGTTGACTAATACGAAATACAAACAACTTCTTTAATAGCATCAAGGTGTGTTTCACCTGAAAAGCAGACGTCACGCCCCTCAAATTAATCAGATTGAGGAACTACTCCACCTAGGAATGACGTAAATTCTAAAATGAGCTTTCAATACGGGGGAACTCTATACCCTTCCATTTATTTGAAAGGACATTCGAGTGCCCCGAGGAAATAACTCCAGATATGCTGCCTTCAAGGGACTCCGAGATTTCTTATGAAAATATTGAAAAAGTAGGTAGAGAGATGAAGGTTATTGAAGAAATAAGTCTGAATAAACATACGTTTCCGAAATCACAGTTTGTAAGATATGGAATGTTATTAGTAACCCTTTTATTTTTCTCCTGCTCTGCAAAAATAAGCTATTCTAATTTTGCCGATATTTTGCGCTCATTAGAATTGAATTTATGTTCGAACCGAAACCCCAATTTCTCTGATATCCGAAGGGAAATTCAAGAAAGGAAAAAATTATTCTATCAATATTATAATGCAAACTTCCTCGATAGAATTTTTCAGTTCAGTTCACACGAGATGTTGTTGGTTTTTTATTAGGTACACGTTATTGGTTTGATAATAATCCGTGAGCTTTTATAGAAGCTAGGAATCAAACACGTTTACCATAAAACGAATATTTTTTAGGAATTCGATTATATGTTTTTGAACGGGTCACATTTTTGTGTAGATACCTTCGAACGTCGAAGATTTACATTTTAAAATATTTCAATCGTGAAGATGAATCTAGTTGCATGTCTCTAGTGATAGATGTTTAGCAAAAAGTTTCTTACAACTTCAAAGTTTTCTGTGAATACATGGTGTCCAGATACAAGAACAACGTATCCAGATAATGTTCTCCGAATTCCCACCACTATCGCAACTAGGCGGGGACTTTAGGACTGCAGACCCCCACCCAAATGGATTTTCGTTCATCATTATCCTACATCATTTATTGCCTGATCGGCAATATTTCAATAAAGAAAGAATTTCTTGGGCCATTGCTTTTGAAAGATAACCATACAATCTTTCCTGGTCCAGCCATATAACATCTATATGTACTTAATAGAGCTACTCATTATATCGTTCTTTCCATGGTTGCAGCTTAAAGACGTGTAAGCTTCTGTATTTATGTTATGTCCGGCCGATTCTTGAGTTTGCCGGCCCAGCTTGGTGGCCTTAACTCAAGGGTGATATGGATGCATTGGAGGCTATTCAACGCACTTGTACTCGCCCAGACTATAATACACGACTCCACCTCTTGAACATCCCCAGGTTTGAGCGGCAACGTGAGAGAGGTGATCTCATTGTAACCTACAGAGCTGTCCACGGTTGTGCTGATGCTGATCTGCAGTTGATGTTCAAGAGAAACCAAAATCATTTACGAAGCCACCCTTACAAGCTTGGCAAGGAAAAATTTAAGATTACTATTCGACAGAACTTTTTATCAAACAGAATATTTGAGAGCTGGAACCGATTGCCATCTGACGTAGTGACTGCACCATCAGTTAATTTCTTTAAGAATCGCTATGATAAGTGTGCCTCGAGGTGTGCCTCAACTCTTTAATTTAGTTTTTTTGAATTACTTTTATATATTGTATTGAGTTTATAGGTTTATTACCTCAACTCTTATTGTATCTAATAATAATAAATTCGAATTTTATTGCCACCAGGTAGTACATAGTTCAGTAGTTGAACATCAAGTATCATGGTTGAACACGTCCTACAAAAATACTTCCTATAGCTGAGAAGTTGCCGACTGATGCTGGGATTGCTCGGTCATAAAAAATATTCAATTATGCTACTCGCAAAAAGGTTCCGAAGCAATCTGGCTTCGAATTTTCCGATTGGGTACCAGATTTCTTAGATAATATTAATGAAATTTGTTATATTTTGTTTAGGTTGAGTTGAACAGGAGATGTACTTAGGTGCATTACTGGACTCCGCCTATTCTCACATTTTCGAGGTTATTTTTTTTCTTTGTAAAATTATTTGTATTGATCTTGTATTGTGGGAATAAAGTCAATTATTATTATTATTATATGACCAGGATTTTCAAACATTATCAAGAATTATCAAAATTATATGAAATAGACCGAAATAACCGATGAATGTGAATTGGAGATGTGGAAGAAGGAATTATCGAGAATTTCCTGTTCGAAACTTAGTGCAATATCGGTACTTTCAGAATATGATGTGCAGTTATTTCCATATCAAAATGACTCAAAATTGTTGTGTCAGTTTCGATGGTCACGCCGGAAAAATCTCAATCTACGCTCAAGAGACTGAAAACGTACAATGGGAAGTGAGAGATCGACTGTTGAATCTTGATTTTGATTTTATATGTATTGAGAATGTATACTAGGAACATCTGACAGAAAACTGAATATTTAAAATTATTTATTTTTATTATCTTTAAGTGTTAACGTCGGACTTGAGTTCAATCTCCGAATTATAGAATGAATTTCAATTTTTTCATGAACCCTTCTAACTGTCGCTTAATTCGTTCGATGTTCAGACCTCCTCCCAAAAACAGGCTGTACCATTCCCATGGTACTGTTTTAAGATTATCTTAATCAAATTTTGTTCATTCATATATACCACAGAGGATGGCAACTACTCCTACTACTCCCGATGAGTCAGTTTTCATGGAAACAGTTTCATTGAATGAAGCATGTTGATAAATATTGACACAAATTGACGAAAATATTTTTTTTTTTGGGTAATCCTTGTACCTAGTTATTTTTTGGATTTATTTATTTTATAGCGACGGGCCAGCACTACATTATGCTCTACACGTTGGTCTCAAATGAAGGTTTTAATTCACAAAGAAAAAAATTTCATCAAGAATTACGACAGAAAGTAGAAGACCAGCGAATGTGATTCATGATGTCATACAAGAAATTTACTTGATGGTATAGGAACATGCTCTATAGCCCTAAGGAAATTTTATTTTCTTTCTATACATCATGCATTTGAAAAAACGCACTTATCATTTTAGTATGTCTCATTGGAGCCTGTGATTTCGAACAACCCTGTTTGATGAAGGATGTATTTTATTACACGTAAATAATACAAATATATCGGTAATTTATAGCCGAAATTTCAGCATACTAGGATTTCAACTACGGAAGTGACGAATGTTTAATTGAAGCTACGTTTTGCACAAAAAAGAACTAAATTAATCAATTACTCGAAAACCGTTAGGAATAAGGACAAGGAAGTCAATACATAAATAATCAAGAGGCTAAGACAAACCGAAAAAAGAAGTAACATACAGGATGGTTTGGTTTGAAATATCAAAAATGCTAAGTAGTACTTTTTTATATAAGCGGCACTACCGCAACGCTGAAAAATTTAGATCGACAGAGTAGTGGCTCCTCCTCAAGAAACCAAATTTTCAATAAAATGGTGCATTTCGTTCTTCATAAAAGACCAGGGTGCCGAGGTACACCCTGTATATTACGTATTGAAATCATGTATAGAGATGTATTTCTCTTATTATTATTATTATTTCCTATCACAATAATGCCACTGGGCATCATTGTGATATGGTAAAATCTTTTTGAGTGTATTCCAATGGATGAAAAATGAGGATTAGACCCAGAGGTCCAACGATTAAGTAAATTTAATTTTTTTATTCACAATTGATAGCAATGTAAACGAAGTAATCACAAAAAAAAAACGGTGTAATTTCAAGTAAAAATGTGTGTTGTGCATGATTAGAATAAAAATTTTCGTTTAGCATAATGTTCGTTGCGTGTCGACTTCCACGTTGATATCTACTTTTTCACGCTCCATCGAATGATGTCATTTCCCAGCTTGTCACACTATCCAGAAACTGATTTTTCACTTTTTAAGCCTGTAAAAATTCAAAATCGACTTTTCTACATTTCGACCCTTAGATCTTGTGTTAGGAACATTAGGTAATGGGATAACCAAACCTAAGTCTTGGTGTAACTTTCACGAATTCAAATCGTATTTTTACTCCTTGACTTCAATCTTCATTTCTAATCCAGCTTCATGATGAAAATTTAACGTCCAATTGTACCTACTGCAATTTCAAACGAAAAAATCAATTGAAATCAAAGAACTAAAATTATATATTGAAAATTTTTTATATTGGATAATACCTGTATCACGATAACACCCTGAATAATCACCCTGGATTATCCTTCCAAACATATGCTTTTCGATTTTTTCTTTATTTAACTAATGAAACTCGAAAACATCGAACTTCTACGTAACGCATGTTTCAATTTTGGAAAATATTACGCAGGTAATAGAGGGACAGGCGTCCATCTAACGATGAATCACTTCAATGACCATTGAAAAAATTTAAGGGTAGCTGCTAATCGCAAGTGGGTGCATTTTCTGGTATGAATGCCATATCAAAATGGAAAACACATATTGGGAAAATCTTAATTATACGTCTGATTTTGACAGGGTGTGCTAGAGTTTTCGTTGGAACATCCTGTATATAGGTAGCATTGCAAAATAATGATAACGTAAAATGACACATAAAAATATTCGCATACCTCACCGATCCTTAGGGACTCGAATTCCTGAAGCTGTTTTTGGAAACCCAAGTTCGGATTAGCAACAGATCTACCGGCTTTGACGACCTTCAGGGCTTCCTTCCAGTTGAGGTTCGTTACAGTCATGATGTAGGCAACAGCTACGGTCACGCTGCGTGACATACCAGCAAGGCTGAAATTACATACTTATGTCAAGCTAAAGTTCAATTTCAGTTCTCGTTCGAAGAATCGTCGGCATTCGTATCCACGAAAAATGCGAACAATTATTATTGGATTAGTATGAATTCGCCCATTTAGAAACTTTGCGAACCAAAAAGAAAGAACTCATTCCATTGAATTTGTGCTAGAGGGAGCTTTCATTAAATTCAAACGTAATTCAATTTTAAGTCCTTCCGAACTACTTTTTCGAGAGATGGCTAATTTACAAGGGAAAAAAATAGTTTCAGTTGATGACGAAATAATGAATCGTGCTCTTTCATCCACGGGGAAATAAAATGGGGAAATCACTGACATGAAGTGAGGTGCTTTTGAGAGCTCGTTCATTTATGTCAAAATATATTCATATTCAATATGGGCGACGAAAGTGATGACGTATCTGAGACGAGCTCTCAAAAACAAAGTAATATCGATGTTAATATCGAATATAAAAATGAAAAAGGCTTTTCATGCTGCTCAAGAAAGTGCGGTGTAGTCATTTGTGCATTCTGTGAAAAAATTATGCATAAATCCTGTGCTAAAAAGATGGAACACATAAAATTTATTGATGGGTTTCATATAAACTGCTGCAACTCCGAAGAAACTACCGGGATATTGCTTCGAAAATCAGAGGAAGAAACAGTGAGTACTCTGGGATTACTCGAGATTAAATTATTGGAGACTAAAAATCAATTTCTCACTCAACTGTTAGAATCGGCGAATGAAAAAAATAAAATTCTAAAATTGAATAATGCCTTACTCCTACAACGAATACAGGATATCGAACGGAAAACAAATGCACCGCAGAAAAACGCGAATAAACATCATGAATCTGTTGATAACAATTCCCATCATAAGGTTGTTATACCAGTCATTAAAATCGACAATTTGACAGATTGTTCACCGGCATCTGTAACTGATGATCTCAGAAATATGTTGCTAACTGCGAATATTCCTTCAAGCAGCTTCGCAACAGGAAATCCTCCAAGCAGAAACAGTAAAAGGAAGATATCCAATTTATCAAACCCAGTGTTATTGCATAAAAATGATCAGGGTATGAAATTGGATCAAACTAAGAATTTGCATACTGAAAAACCAATTGATCGAATTGAAGAACCAGAAAAATTATCCTGGACTCAGGTAGTCAAGAAAAAAACAGCGAAACAAAAACAAAGCACTATGGCTGACCTTCTGAAGGATGAAACAAACTCAAATTCAAACGTTCATCCGTTAGAAACGGCACAACGAGAAAAAATGCAAGAAATTATAAACCTTGATAAATATTCCGAATGGAAGAATGTTTCTTATAAGGCTAGGACACATCTTGTCAGTGAGAATAATCATAATAAGTCAAGCAATAGCACAAATCCTCAAAAGAAACGAAGAACTACGCAGATTGGTACAGCACCAACCGCTGAACCTAGTGGATCTGGTTTTCAAGGAATGGAGAAGAAAGTTTGGATTTTTATAAATCGCATAATGAAACATGTCACAATACAGGATATACATAAGTACATTGCAAGTAAACCTGGTTTTGAGGGCAACCAAATAGAAGTGAGGGAGATACCTGGGAATCCAGAGGGTTTAAAAAGATTTGTAGTGACAGCACCGTTAGTCCATAAAGAAGAGATGTATAAGTCAGAGTTCTGGCCAAATGGAGTCGGTATTAAGAGATTCAACTTCAATAAGTATAGAGAACAAAATTTTTCCGTGATGAGAGGAGAAGCAACAGTAAAATAACGTTCAAAACATGTCAAAGTTTCTCAGGATTTTCAGTCCTCCATCAAAATGTCAGATCTGTTGGTGGGGCGAAGCAAGGGAAATTTGAAAATTTGTTACAACAAGACAAACCTGATTGTTTTGCATTGACAGAACACTGGAAAGATCCTGATGAACTCGAGCAGCATACCTTTGCTGATTACAAGCTTGTTAGTGCCTTCTGCAGAAGTAAGGGAAAGCATGGTGGCTGTGCTGTGTACTGTCTGAATCATATGGAAATCAAAGAGAGGCTAGATCTCAAAAACCTCAGTGTGTCCACTATAATCGAATGTTCAGCATGTAATGTTTCTGTTTATGGTAGTAAAAAAATTGTTGTAGTGTGCATTTATAGGCCTTCTTCATCTCATGATTTTTGAAACGTTTTTTGAAAAATTAACTTTAATTCTAGAAATACTAAATAGTGAGAATGCAACATATGTTATCACAGGCGATTTCAACATAAATTTGTTGGACAGGGAATTGGAGGTTGCACATGACCTTGTTTCTCTCCTGGAGACCTTCGATGTGGAGATTACTGTTTAGGAGCCAACAAGGATTAGTAGTGGTAGATGCCTGGATAACGTATTCACAAATATTGGTCAAGGTAAGACCACTGTCATTGAAGCGCACTTATCTGATCATTCTGCACGGCTTTTTAGGAGCAACATTGAAGTTATCAAAAAACAGTCACATAAGACAGTGAGCTATAGAAACTATAATGCAGAGGCTTTAAATGCTTTTCTGGAATCTTTGAAGGGCAAGACTTGCGGCCCCATTGGAAATGTTGCAGCCCAGGGTGTAAATGAAACATGGAATGAGTTTTCCGATTTCTTCATAACTACTTTCAATGACCATTTTCCATTGCTAACAAAAAAAGTTCCAATCAATTCTAAACGATACAAAGAATCCCCAGAGTTATTCAAATTAAAGCAACATCTTGACAGCCTTTTTGTGATATCTTGCATCAACACAGACTTCGTTGAAATGTATAAAAGAGCAAAGCGAGACTACGACATAGCCATTTGCAGGGATAAGCGGAACTATTATGGTAACTTGATAGAAAATTCTGCAAATAGACCTAAGACCACCTGGCAAATTATAAATGACTTGAAACCAAGTAAAAAAAGGCCCAAAACAAGTATCTTACCCGATGGTAATCTGCAGGAAATTGCTGAAAAATTCAATATCCTTTTCCAAAGCAATGAAGCTGGGTACATCAATTTAGTTCAAGAGAATTCTTTTTCTGGAATTAAGAAGATTGAAAATTCTTTCTATGTATTTCCTGTAACTGAAGGAGAGGTACTCTCATGCATAAAAAGCCTAAAAAATAAGAATTCAACTGGCTATGATGGAATTCCTATGAGAATTATAAAGGACTCTGCTCACATAATAGCTGAACCTCTTAGCCGAATTATCAACAAATCTTTCATAGAGGGGGTTTTCCCTGATAGATTGAAAATGGCAATTATCAAACCACTATTAAAAAAGGGGGACGCTGAGCACCTTGGTAACTACCGCCCGATCAGTATTCTGAATTCTTTCTCCAAGATCTTTGAGAAAATATTGGCGCAACGTTTGATCAAGTTTTTCGGAAAGTTCCATGCGTTCGACAAGTCACAACATGGTTTCCTTTCTGGTAGAAGCACTGAAACTGCAATTTTTCAATTTATTACCTCCATCATAAATTCAATAGAAGCTGGTGAAGTACCTCTTTGTTTGTTTCTCGACTTATCTAAAGCCTTTGATAATATTGATCATTCCATACTTATACACAAACTCGAAAGATATGGCATCAGAGACAAACAACTTCATCTCATCCTAAACTATTTGCAGAATAGAACGCAACAGGTTGCTATATGTATGGATGGTAGGGAATACAACTCCACTGTGAAGAAGATAGCGAGAGGCGTACCTCAGGGAAGTATTCTTGGACCGCTTCTTTTCGTCCTTTACATAAATGACTTGCCAGAGGTCCTCAGGGAGCACTCTTGGGAATCAGTATTGTATGCTGACGACACAAACATAATGATTAGATCACATAAAATCAGTAACCTCATTTATGGAGCACAGAACGCTTTAGCTCAGAAGAAGTGGTGTGAACAGAATAGTTTGCAGCAGAACATGACTAAGACGGAGTGTGTAGCCTTCCGTACAGATAGAAATAATTTACTTTTCCCAAACAGCTTTGAGTGCAGAGGGCAGACTGTAATGTTGGAGAATACCACAAGATTTCTGGGTATACATCTTGATGAGAACCTCAAATGGAATGAACACAGTCGCATTTTAATTAAGAAGTTGAACTCCTCTATTTACAGCTTGAGGGTTCTGAAATTTCAAATTGATGCCAACATCCTAAGAATAATATACTGCTCCCAAATCGAATCGCTTCTCACGTATGGAATAATTTTCTGGGGAGGCTCATCACTGATCGATAGAATATTTATTGCTCAAAAGCAAGCACTACGGGTACTGCTGGGGCTTGGTTTTCGAGAATCCTGCAGAGGGCACTTTAAGCAGGCAGGGCTAATGACATTGCCTGGAATGTATGTGTACAAGTGCATATGTTTCATTCTGGATCATCCCAAATTCTTTGAGGAGTTTGAAAATCAAAATAACACCCGACGACTCTACCCTTATCATTATCCGCTTCACTCCCTTACATTATCACAAAAGGGTGTGCATTTCATGTGTATCAAGCTATTGAACTCACTTCCTTCAGATATGCTGAAATCCAGAAAACTTGAACGTTTCAAGAGAATATTGAAAAGATTCATTATAAACAGCGAACCCTATAATTTGGCTGAATTTTATACATGGTGTAGAAATTATCAACCGGAGCTGTGAGACTCATGCTTTCTTCTTGACTTGTTGTACTTTGCTGTAGTATATATCAACTCGTTATATTTGTAGCATTTTTACAATTAATAAATTTCTATTCTATTCTATTCTATACAGGGTGTTCTTAAATTGTAGGTATAAATGAAAATTACAGATTTCTCGGATCATTTTAAGAAAAAAGTCCCATGAATATGGGATCGCAAACGATTCATTTTCGAGATACAGGGTGTTGAATTTGTTGTTGAATTTTATTTAAGTCTTTTATTCATAGCACCTTTCCTTCATGAAATACTTGATTTAAATTTGGAATATATATCTATTCCAATTAGAAGTTTTCATCATGTGATATGCAATTTGGAATTCAAATTTACAGGGTGATATTTTTTCTGGAACAGTGCTCACTTCTTTCCTCCAGAACTTTTTTTTAGTGGACCACTGTATTCAGAAAAATGTGAAAAAAAACTTTGGTCTTGTACTACAATTTGTGGTTTCTTGTAATTTATCATATGTGCTACCAAACAATTCTATAGTAATCCTCAGAAAAATCCAATTATAAAGATGCAGTTAGTTAGCTGTGGTGAATAAATTAATTCTGAATATTGGTACTTATTTACTCAATACATAGCGAAGAAAATTAAAAATTCCTTAAACTGGTATAATCATCACAAGAAAGTAGGACTACAAGAAATACCTGTATCTCGAAAACCAAGCGTTTGCGAGCCTATGTATACAGGATGTCTCGTGACTACATAATAACGCTCAGGTGAAGATAAGAGAATGATATCTGTTTGAGTTGAGAAGATAAGTCAGGACTTTCATTTCCGAGATACAAATTGTTCAAAAAAATTGGAGAAATTCCAAACGACTTTAACTTCTGAAACAGTCAACCAATTCTGCTGATTTTTTGTACGATTGGCGATTGGTCTAAAACTTTTTTACTTATTCTACATATGATTGCAGTATTTCTTCATCATTTTTTGTAATTGAATATCTTTTTTCGAAAGACGTGTTTCTCACACACCAGCAAAATTAGTGGAACGGGTAAAATCTTGGGAACAAAAAAAGTGAAAGTTATGCGTTTATTCAGAATATCCTCCAGAGTGAATATTGACAGCCAAGAATGTCAACGGAGCCTTAGATGTTGCTTCATCTTTTCTGAAAATGTCCTAATGTTAACTGAAATTACAGCACTTTATATGATACCGTTATTGAACGAGCAATTGATGTTTCAAAGCTGTTAAAATTAATTTCAATTGATACACTGAATCGAAAGTGTACTTAAATTCCACGAGAAAGTTAATTGTATTGATGGATTCATCATTTTCCAATTGATGAACTGAGACATCAATACAATGAAATCAAATTATTTTCAATGTATCAAGGCACAACTTTCATTAAACCAAAACATGTTCATTATTAAAATGTTCGTTCATTATTAGATCGGATATACTTTGTATCGATAATGTTGTCAGTGGTGGATTAATTAACTGCAATGCAGCAATGCAAGGATAAAATGATTTCGTTACATGCGTAATAATCGAAATTAAATTTTATATAGAAAATTAAGAAATATAACATCATCAAGAATTAATTCAACTTCAACATGAAATACCCATATAGAAGAAATGATGAAAAAAATAAAATATATAAAATAAAAAGTAGAAAAAAATATATTCAAAAACTTAAACTATAAAAAAGAAATAAAACCCATAAAAATAAAACTCAAAACAGAAATATCAAAATATCAGTATCAAAAACACTCTCTTCGGATGCTGAAAAATAAAAAAAAATAGGTAATGCATAAAGGAAAATTTCTAGCTTTAGATTTGGCAAATTTGACACGGTTGACACTGCTCAACTCAATCGAGACCAACGGATAGTATGAACTGGCTTTTAGCGAACAGCTTACGTTTCTGGAGACCCAAGCGAGCGCTTATTTGGCCTACATGGTGATCCGCCACTGAATGTATTACTCTTCATTGACATTGTCCGGAGTAGTTGATGTATGACTTTATACAACTTATGAAAAAAGTTCTTCTATCCAATGAATATTTCATCGAAACAACGAACGTTCAATATTAATTTCAGAATAGTGATATTAATGATACAATGAAAACATTTAAAGCCATTTGACCATTTTTTCTCTCAACATGGAGGTAACACAATTAATAAAAAGGCGTAATGTTCAGAAAAGATGAGGCAATATTTGGGCGTTCGTAAACATTCTTGGCTGTCAATGATTCCCTCCACAGGGTTTTTTGAATAAACGCTTGCTTTTCACTTTTTTTGTTCGCCCCTATACAGGGGTTTTTCAAAAAAAAAAGAAACGCTGGAATTACTATTCAAGAAAAAATGAATTGCAAACTTCGTTGAGATTTTCCCGGCGAGTATATTTGCATCAGAAATGTAAATTTTCAGAGAGCCATTTGCGGTTTCGGTTTGATGGTAATTAAGGAAAACTGCAATATAATCTAGAGATTAGTTTGGTCTTTGGGAAACTTGTACTCACCAGTGTATGAGAACGTTGCCGCCACGTAGCCGAGCGGCATGGATGAAGTCGTTACATAGAGAGAAATATTGTGCTAGGTTTTGGTCGGGTGAATCGGATGCCATAACACAGAGATAGTGTTTATCCTGAAATGAAATAATTTAATTTAACAGGTGAATGGAATACAGTGAAGGTAAAGGGTGTTTTTTTAGAGCTATAGAGCTTTAAATTGCAATAAAACAACGATGGATTATTCGATTGACATTGATTTTATTTATCCGCAAGATAATCTTGTGGCATTACATTTTAAATATGATTTCTGGCATATGACCGCCACGGCTGGCTCGGATGTAGTCCAATCTGGACGTCCAATATTCGATGACTTTTTCCAACATTTGTGGTCGTATATCGGCAATAACACGGCGAATGTTGTCTTCCAAATGGTCAAGGGTTTGTGGCTTATCCGCATAGACCAATGACTTTACATAGCTCCACAGAAAGTAGTCGAGCGGTGTTAAATCACAAGATCTTGGAGGCCAATTCACAGGTCCAAAACGTGAAATTAGGCGGTCACCAAACGTGTCTTTCAATAAATCGATTGTGGCACGAGCTCTGTGACATCTTGCGCCGTCTTGTTGGAACCACAGCTCCTAGAGATCATGGTTGTTCAATTCAGGAATGAAAAAGTTAGTAATCATGGCTCTATACCGATCACCATCGACTGAAACTTTCTGGCCATCATCGTTTTTGAAGAAGTACGGACCGAGGTAAGGACCAATGATTCCACCAGCGCATGAAGCGTACCAAACAGTCATTTTTTTTTGGATGTAACGGTGTTTCGACAAACACTTAAGGATTAGCTTCACTCCAAATGCGGCAGTTTTGTTTGTTGACGTAGCCATTCAACCAGAAGTGTGCTTCATCGATTAACAAAATAAAATGGACGTAGTGCGCGATACGTATTTCGCACAGAACTATTATTTTCGAAATGAAATTGCACTATTTGTAAGCGTTGTTCAGGCGTGAGTCTATTCATGATGAATTGCCAAACCAAACTGAGAATAAATCACTTGACAGCTGTTGAATCGGTCGCCATCTTGAATAGTAATGCCAACTTAAAGTTATATACCTCGAAAAAAACACCCGTTATAACTATAGATTATTCTAAGATATAATTTTGTTCGTATACTTTCATACATAAACAAAAACTGTATTAGAATTACGCGTTAAAAAACACAGAACTTTCGTTGCGCTTCTGCATTCAAACTTTTCTTGTACTCCTTTGTCATTCTACTGCAGCGTTTTTTCATTAAATAAACTTTCAATTGGACGCTATATTCACTAAATTTTCTGTAACATCGTATCAGGTTTAAGTCAATTGCATGTTGTTTTATTTCAAATATGTTTTAGGAAATTCATACCAGAGGTAGAGGACTTTGTAATTACTTTAGGTAAAAAGAAAACTAATAAAAAGAACATCCACCGAATTCTCTTGAAATGTCTTCGACCAAGGCAATCGTGGATAAAAGAAATTCATTTAAAAAATGCATACAAAAATTCTTTGATTATTGTATTATTCGTTGAAATGTATGTATTATTTTGGAAGAGGTTCATTTTGAAGAAGATACAAAAATTGAATGAATAAAACGGACTACTCCTACTCTTTAAATATACAGGGTGTTACAACAAAAAAGTGACTCCGTCTATGGGATTAGTAGAAAACTGAAAAATAATTGTGGTCTGCTCAATACAAAATTTTCGTAACGCCATCCTTATTAAAGATGAAGGGTTAAATTTCCACATTTCTTACGATTGTACCAAAAATACTTGAAACATTGTAAGGAAATTTTAGACCAATAACTTTTGGAATTAGTTTTATATCTGTCTCTCATAGAAAATGCTTCAGTCACTTGGTACATACCAACTAGTATTGGAAATAATTTGTTAAGATTATTACTTCATAATTGTCAAATCAAAATATTTCGAAAACGGTACATTGTACCGAGTTTTACCAAGAGTAGTGCCGCCGCCAAACATTTTGGTGCCCCGGCAAAATAATATTTCGCCGCCTTACTCTGCCTAATTTATCTGAATTTTTTTGGATGAGTCTCTGTTATTCCCCTCAGGTAACATTTAAATTTCATATGAAATTGTATCTTTTAACAGAAAAATCACCTTGTTAAATTTATCAAACGACGTTTTGTCGAATTCATCAAAACATCCTGCATTGTTTAAAAGTACGATGCTCTATAAGACTACAGTTAAAAGACGACGTAGTTCTTAAAGGTGCATTTTAGTATAGTATGTCCAAAGTCACTTGGAGGAAGATGAATATTTCAATTATACAAGGTTTGTCCAAGTTTCCAGAAATTCCTTTGGGCCCAGTGAATTTATTGCCTTCAATACTTTCAGATAAACCCCGGTATTTTGCAGATCGCGGTATCCACTTCAAAGGGACATCTATGGCCAAGAGTTTTTATGGAATAGTTCAAGTGACTGAATAAACTATACCTACCTATTTGTATTTTCATAACTATAGTTGAGAGCACCTATTCGATTTAAAAAAGATTGGCTCGGAGTAATTTTATTATTTACTACAAAGAGTGGGATCTATCAGCTTCCAAAACATATTTGTATAAAATTTCATCACATCAATATTGCCAGTAGTTTCGGCAAAATAGTAAAAAACGTGTTGAAATTTTTTGCCTTCAACACCTTTTATCTTGAATACGGATGGAATTACGAAAATGGAAAACATTCGAGGTGCGAGAGAAGAAAAATTCGGCAAATAATGAAAAAAAAAACAGAATATTTTTCCACGGATTCACCAATTGAGCGACGGAAAAGGTTATTCTATTCCAAATGAAATTAGAGAGAGATCTCGAGTTCTTAATAAAAAAGCTCAAGAACTAAGCTGGGTTTCGAGGGTGGATAGTTACTTTTTTATTTCTTGTTAGGTAACGGATTTACGGCGAAATCGACAGATTGCGTCTAGAATAGAGTAGAATAAAATCTTTTCGTTGATAATAATTGCGAAAAGTTCAGAGATTCAGGATTCTTGCCAATTATTTCCGGAAAAAAGTGCAGAATTGAACCATTCTACCACAAATTTGGAGAATTAACCATCAAGCGAAGCAAGTTGAAAAGTTAAAAAATTGTTTTCTTTCTATTGTTTTGATTTTGGTTCGATTTGGGATTATTTGGAAAATGGAATTCGTGATTTAGTCAGGGGGTTCTGAAATATCCCCAAGTTTATGTTCACTACATTTCTTTTCTAGTTATAAACATTCGGATAGACTGAACAATAGAAACGTTTGTATTTAATTCATATAATATAAAAAGGACAAAATAGACCAGCCAGTTTTTTTATTCAGTAAATTTAAAAAAGGCCAATTTCGACTTAAATTCACTGCTAAACCTGTTTCGAAAAAAGTTTAGAACATTAATTCCTGTCTCTATAGCGATATAGGTTCTCCTTTGTTGAGGAGAAAGAATATAATTATGATGATACTGAGGGAAAATTTTTCTGAATGAATTTTATGGATATGTTAGTACAGGCAATTACAGGTTCTCGAAAAATTCTTTGAAAGAAGTTGAAAACCAAATTTTGATTCAGAGAAGTATGGAATTAGAGCTCCAATGGCACTATTCGCAGATTAACTGAATTTAATTGAAAAAAAAAGATCTTATCAGATGTTATCGTCTAGTTTATTTCAGAAAGATAAAAGATAGTTTATCCCAGAACATAGGTCGTCCCCATCGGTGGACTAAACTGTTGCAAATGTATACAACCCCGAATATATCAATTCAAATTGATAACAAAGAACAATACAATAGAACGGAATATGATAACACCGAGCAAAATCATCCAAAATATTTTCCAATTTCGAAAACGACTTCACATTTATTTGCATATACATGAATAAGCGTCGAAAATAGGAGGATGAGACGAAATATTATTAAATATGAGAGTAACAGATTCTTCTAAGTATAAGTTGAGTTATGAGTTGAAGATCTGTATTGACATAAATTTTTTATACTATAAAATAACCTTCCTTAGATACATTCACAATGTGTGAATAAGTATTCTGAAGAATTTTTATCGTGTCTATCAGTTGGTGTTTCTGCAAATATTAGTTTGAAGCTCAAAGATTATACAGGAACGCAATATATCGATTTTGATGAAATTAAGTGTTAACATTCCGATAGGATCGTCAATAATTCCTTCCACAGAACAGCACCCAAAAGCAGAATAACACACTTCTTAGTTGAGAGGCAACTTCCACTTCCGGCACCAACGGTTCAACTTCTCCAGGTTTTCTCGAATCTGATGAGCTGTCACGTTGGGGTTACCGAAAAATTTGGTATCGTCGGCAAATTGTGAACACCGAGAATTGAAGATCTTGGGTAAATTAGACATGTAAAGGAGAGAAAGTAGTAGACCCAAAACAGAACACTGTGGAACACCTCTTCCAACCCGAATATGGAAGGTTCGATCGGTAATAAATGCCTTAATCCAACAAAGCAGGTGGCCGCGAATTCCAAGATATTCAAGTTCATGTAGGAGAAGATCCAGAAGAATCCAGATAAACAACGTCAACTGAACAGGCTTCATCTAGAGACTCGGACCAGGAATTCATGCATTCAAGAAAGTTAGTAATGACTGATCTCCAGGAAGGAAGCCGTGCTGACATTGGGGAATAAGGTTGCTGCTAAGTGCAAATTCGAGGACACTATTCAAGATAATCTTTTCGCATAATTTCGCCACAATCGGAACCAGACTAATTGGACATGGAGAATTCGCATACGCAGAATTCCCAGGACCTTTCTATCTCGTGTTTTGCTGTACCATTTTGATGAAATTTCAGTATGAGTATTCGTATCGGGTCTTAAGGGCATCCACCGAATCTCCTACGAATACATGGTGCGCATTAATGTACGTGGAATTCCCGTAAGACCCATATCTTTTGTTTTATTTTGATGACATTGATATAGGGGATTTCGGTTGGTCATGAATTTTCTCATAGATTCTCATTGATAAAGAATTTCACTCGAATACAGTAGGTACTTATTGTCGATAAACTAGAGATAATTGAATTTGACCACGGATTAATCATTAAGTCTAAACTGATCGCTTGCATCATTTTCGACATGTTTTTAGACTAAACATGAGACTGAAACGGAAATAAAAAACAATATGAGACTTGGAAATCCAGCAGTATAAGACAGCAGAAGGATAGAAGGAATTTGCTTGTTATAATAAACCACAGTTCAGAGAACGTTTCTTGTGCACTGCCGATGCCATATTCAAATATTTATCATTTCACATTATCATCATTCTGTCGTTCTTCAATTCATGTAAAATTAATGTAAAGCTGGAGAATCGAGTTTTAAATGAATAATGAATGCTGATACTGTTGAGTTGAAATTACAAACCTACCGGTTATCTCCGGTAACTCATTTATTTTATGCCTTGTGCGGTCGAGGGGTTGAATGTTGAATACCATTGAAATCGCATCATCAATATTAATCTTGGCCAGTTTCCACAACAGAGTATAAATTGTAGTTCTCTCGTAAGAAGTGCTCGACAGACGAAACTCATTTATAATGATTTTTTTTTCTTATAAGAATTACCCTTCCCTCGAAATTTCTAAAATATAAAATTTCAGAATTCTCTACAAAGATGAAGAACGAAAATTTTCCCATAAAATGAAAAACATTTTTTTTGCTTTTATTTGAAATTGACGCGACAGCAAAAAATCGGACCATTTTGCGGTTTATGAGTTTATTATTGCTTTCAAGATAATTACTTTTATTGCATTACGAGCACGTCTATGTCCGAGGTTTATTATTTTCCTTTTAAATTGAATTTTCACACGCTAACCTGCTCAATTCTTTTCCGAAACAACTCAATTTTATTTTAATCAGTCGAAAAATCGCCATAACTCACTAAACATCCACTTTTCACCCTCAGTTGGCTGGACATTATCGCAAATAAGCTCAAGTTGGTACGACTCCTTAAAAGGATCATTTCAAATTATCTAGTATCCTGTAAATTTCTGTGATTACGGAAGGCGCAATAGACGAATGAATGACGAGAGCTCAAAAGCTCAAGAGAGCAAGTCAAGTGGTTCTTTAATTTTTTCTATCTCTTACAGTTCCCACAAATTTTCACCTAGAAAGTATTTAGGTATATTATTGTGAACTTACCGAGTGTATTCTTCTGGCTGTGTCATGTATTGCTAGGATGTGGGTGATTTTGTTCTTGTTTAATTGATTTGCATCTTTGGAGTCTCTATAGTTTCCCACGTAAAGCCCTGGCAGCACCTTCAATGAAAAGTATTTGTTAAAAACATAAATTTAAATGGAATGCTTCTAGATCACCTTCGAACAGCCGAATTCAAATTCAGTTATTTTTTCTCCAGAAAATGAAATGAAATCAGAGAACATATCCAAATATATCTCGAAGTCACACTAATCAAAATGATTATGAGCTGAAAGGAATGCTTCTAAATCAATTTTGACAATGAATTATTTTCTCCAATGATAATTTGTGAGGTTATAATCATAGGTTATGTTTTGACATTCATTTCGATAACCGCATAGAGTAATAAACATAGATATTACTCTGAGGATAGCCGGAACGGTAAATTGTAAACTGTAATGTCTGTGATGAACTGCTGAAAAACAAAACGAACTAAAGATGTCGACACTGGACAGTGGACACTATAATGTAATACGTATAAAGATATATAACGAGTGTTCATTAAAATTAGTGGTCAAGAGTGTTGTGGAGAAATAAGAGTTGATTATCTGTTAGTGTGAGTATCACTTAGCTTGTACCATATTCTTGCCAGATTCGAAGTATGTGAATAAATGTTAGGGATATGGTACAAGCTAAGCGTTAGTCGTTGTTACAGAAAATCAACTCAAATCTCTCCAAAGCACTCTTAACCACGAATTTAAATGAACGCTCGTTATAAGGACTGTGTCATATAGACATCAATAAATTATATCAATGTGATTATCACATTGTCTCTGCGTCCCAAAACCGATGTAATTTCGGTATTAGAGATATCTGACAATACGTTGCTACGAAGGATTTTAACATTTTATGTACATTGTTCCATTCGATTAAATAATTTATTGAGCTGTTATACAAGGAATTTATCCAATTCCACTATTCTGGGTTCAACGAATTCACCCTTGAAAAATAAATGATTCGCGTGCACGAAGCTTCGCATTATTAGCTGTAGAAATTTAGGAATAATGATATAATGATATTTAGATATATGGTGTGAAAAAAAAAACATTTTTGCTTTCAATATTTGTATCATATTCGTAGGTTTCACTGGTGTTTTTCAAAATTGGGAGGAATCTCAAAAGCAAAAATATTATCTATATTTCAACAACTTCAAAACATCGCTTTGTCATTTCGTCAAGATAACAGTGTTATGAGGTTCCATACGGTCGCAAACACTCAAATTGGAAAACTCTCTTCTTGAATTTTTTAAGGTTCTGATGATTAGATCAGCGTTACATTTTTCACCATGCTTCAAATTGTGATTTTGCATGCAAATATATAAAAAAATTTCCCCGATCGCTTATGCAGTTTACTAATTATCAGGAAAACAACATTTCTAACGGTCATATTTAAGTAACCCATAATTAGATTAACGCCCATTAACGAACTCAACCGCGTCATTTGAAATCCGAACCCACCCTGAAAATTTTATCTAAGTGTTTAGGACATTCCGTTAATAAAGATAATAGAATTTGAAGGGGGATTCCTTCATCATTGAGTCGTACCTAAGATGCATAGAATCCCTGATGTGTGACTGATTCGATTTTGTTTCAGACTTTTTAAGATATCCATCTGTTGCTGTTCTGCTTAACTAGAGTTCTGTAAGGTGGCGCTCTTGAAATACTGATTTCGGACTTCAGTTCCTATCGAATTTTTAATGAAATGAATGGAATATAATGACAGAGTATAAAAGATTGTTACGAGCATAAAATATAAAATATTGTTCTATACCCAAAGGTCACGAGAGCTGAGAATTGAGAGAAATGTCAAATATAACCGATGTATGCGCCATCTGAAACAGACGCGGTTCCTCGAAATGAAGTAGGTATAAATCTCCCGTTTTATCTGAAAGTTTTACAGGTATAAGTAGACACGCTAGGTTTTCTATGTATCTTAGTTGATCCTAATCATTCCAGAGAATTCCTGGCTATGAAGTCGAAAAATACAGACATTGTAACCAAATGATGAAAGGACAGGTTCTGGAAACGCAGTCGATTCTCATGGGAGTCGCCTGTTCCATTTTTGAGCGTGCGTTTCCAGAACCTGTCCTTTCATCATTTGGTTACAATGTCTGTATTTTTCGACTTCATAGAAGAATCGAAGATCGTATTAATGCGATCTTCATTTACTCGAAATCCTTGATAACATGAATTAATAATAATAATCACTTAATAATAATAACTCTTTTCAATTCCCTTGAAAAAATCTATCTAAGTCCACAAAATAACCATGCATATTAACTCAAAATTATTGTAGCGTTATATTTCACCATTTTTACCTCTATGAGTCGAAGACCAACCAAAATTACCTCTAGACTAAGTAGATTCGAAACCCCGCCACCCAAGTCTCAACGTGTCATTGTCATATTCAATGGTGCAATAATAACACCATTTAGATTTGTAAAGACTATAAGCAATGCATCTTCAGTCAATGTTTTTATCCCGACTCTCCTAGGACTCTGCACAGTACAGGGTGGGCAAATTTCGATGTTTTAGCACTACAACTTTTGAACCAGAGGAGATAGACAAAATCTGATACCCACTTCCCGATCTCTTTTTCTGAGAAACTAACAAGGGTAGTATTCATTTTTGGCCACCTTCTTTTGTTTTCGAGTTATAAGCGAAAATTGGAAAAATGGCGATATCGAAAAACATTTATATCTCCGCTAATACTGATGATAGAGCTCTGAAATTAAAACATTATACAGGCACTTTTTTACGTAAAATCCAGTGGCGTGCTCGTATTTTCAAAAGGGTTTTTAATTACGAAGCTATGACCCAAAGTTGTTTTTTCAAATGGGAACACTAGATTTTTGTGCCATTTTCTGAAAGCTTAATTTTTCCTGATTTCAAAAATATATAACATCGTATGATTTGTATCAAAATAAATGACAGAAAATGGTCAAAAACCTTCTTTTACTTAAGAGTCTCAATATTTCTATGGTTTCAACTGTTGATGAGCCTTTCTATAACAAGAGCAGTGTCCTTCCGTCAATCTGATTATTTCTATGCTTTTCACTTATTTCTACAAAATTCGAATCTATATTTATTTTATACAAATAGTTTCGAAAAGATAAACGAACTTGGAGAAAGTTTCCTAGGTAGCTTGAACACAGTTTCAAATATTCATCTATTGAAATATCGAGAAGAGGTGTCGACTGTGCATTGTGCAATTGTTGTCATTATTAGGTTAAATATTATTTCTTGTTTGGTCCTTCGTAATTAAAATGTTGAGTTCAATCATATGTGCATTGTTTGATATGCTGTTTAAAATGGATTCTGGAGACCCATGTAAATAATCTCCTGATACATGCATCGCAATACAACTCTTTCGATTGAGAAATTCGATCTTGTGGTTTCTCCGTTATTTCCAAATAAATTTTTAGATAAAAAATTTATAAAACATATCTAGATTCGAATTTTGTAGAAATAAGTGAAAAGCATAGAAATAATCAGATTGACGGAAGGACACTGCTCTTGTTATAGAAAGGCTCATCAACAGTTGAAACCATAGAAATATTGAGACTCTTAGGTGAATAGAGGTTTTTGGCCATTTTCTATTATTTATATTGATCCGAATCATATGATGTTATATATTTTTGAAATCAGGAAAAATTAAGCTTTCAGAAAATGGCACAAAAATCTAGTGTTCCCATTTGAAAAAACATAACTTTGGGTCATAGCTTCGTAATTAAAAACCCTTTTGAAAATAGGAGCACGCCACTGGATTCTACGTAAAAAAGTGCCTGTATAATGTTTTAATTTCAGAGCTCTATCATCAGTATTAGCGGAGATATAAATGTTTTTCGATATCGCCATTTTTCCAATTTTCGCTTATAACTCGAAAACAAAAGAAGGTGGCCAAAAATGAATACTACCCTTGTTAGTTTCTCAGGAAAAGAGATCGAGAAGTGGGTATCAGATTTTGTCTATCTCCTCTGGTTCAAAAGTTGTAGTGCTAAAACATCGAAATTTGCCCACCCTGTACATTCTTGCACTGATTTGCTAAGAGTAAATTAGTTGAAAAAAATTTTGCCCAAAAATAAACAAAAAATAAAACTTTAGCTCAATTAGCTGTTTGACGTGTTGGACTCCAAATCCCACTCATTCATAAGAAAACCTAAAAATTTGTCAATTTATCTATTGACATTTATCAATACCCGTGAAGACGTTGATTCATTTTGAAATTTTTTAATGTCAATTCATTTTTCAGTGAATTCATCTGGATATGTACGATCTACTCTTACTATAGGGAATCTATATCACTATTATTTATCTTCGAATATTCATTGGTTCACCTCTATATCGCATTACCTGTGTGAGTCGATGTCAACCAAGAATGACTTGTTCAACTCGAAATACGGCTAGGTCGAAGATAAATCTTGGCCTCGTGGTCATTCGACTTAACGAGAGTCCACTGTATAGCGTTTTCGAAAAATATAACAGCAACAAATTTTATTTTCTCAAATCCCGAGGCCACTGAATTGAATGATAGATAATGCAGTATAATGAGAATTCAATCAGAAATAATTAAAGGGTTCGAATCGATTTAAAAGTTAATTGTACAACAAACATTGAGATATTCATACCTAGTAAAGAGCGAACATCCATCAGATTGGATTTAAAACCTGTTGGACACCAGCATTGTCCATCTAGTATACAATGCAGTTATTAAAGGGATTTATAGCGCTTTTCATCACTTTAAAACTCCAACACATAAACAACTCATTTGGAATTTAGCATAGGTCAGTTTCTCTGAAGTATTATAACAAAATGAGCTGATCATCCAGTAATCTGGAAAACAAGTGTTTCAAATCATCTAAACAAGGATACGAATAAGACAAAAGTTTCGACAGTAGTAAAGATAACATTGAAGCAACATTTGGATGAACGAAGGAATTGTTAACCTCCTACAAAACTTTCAGATCAATATAAAAGCAGGAAGCCGTTGTTTATTTCAAAATGGCCAGGATAAGAACGTCCTCGAAAGTATTCTATGATCTCAGAAAAATATACGACACAGATTATCTCCCTGGTAATAATGCCTCTTATTCTAGAATCATGGTACCTACGATGTAATGAAATGTAGAACCAAAGAAGTGTTTTAGACCTAAGAAGTTCCGAATTTACTCCTCCATTAATAATGAAACTTTACCTATGTTTCCGAGAAATCATTCGGAAATTGTTAATAAAGAAAAAGGTACTGATAGTAGAAAACATTTTGAGGATACTTCTTTAGGGTGAACAACTTTCTAACATATTCATGGGCCAAATTGAATGACAAGCAAGAACGACAAATTCATATTATTCTATGGAGAGATATGGAAGCAAATCGAAGGAAAAATTTAAGGGTCTATTCGAACGCGATCTTAGCACAACGACCTCACTTAGCTCCAGTAATAAGAGTTTCACGCCATCATCGTGTAGGGTGAATTGAAATTAGGGGTGATTGACCTTTGTTCTCCATCTAAATTACAACCAAATTATCGGAATCGATTTTATGATGGAGGTTGTTGGTATAATGAAACATCATTATTGGGTTCGAAAAGTTGAACAGAAAAGTTAATGGAGTAGGTTTCTTTTATTTCTATATTCTATGAGTGTTCCATTATCACCTTTCTGTTTGTATCATCGGTGGAATCACAATGTTGCTAGGCTTTTTATCGATATTTTCAAGGTCACCTCAGAAATTCGTTAATGATTTCGATTTCTTTAAACTATGTTTTTACTCATTCATAGAACTATTAGTTTCAACATACTGCTGTTTCAGTTTAGGTTATTATTCTTCAGATATATAATTTTGATTGCTCATTGTTGCACACTTTATGTTGAATGTCGAAATAACTAATTCTGCTTTGTGTTTATTCAACATTTGGTAACATTGATTACAGTTTCTTATCTACCAAGGAAAAATAATTCGTGATAATGGATATGAAAGAAAGGTATTATTTTCATTCAGTTGGTACAGTTGTTAATCTAATTAATGAGTAATTTTGAATGCGATCAGGACGAAAAAGAAAAAAACGAACTCAAAAGAATGCTGAATAGTATGCCAGTATTTTCAGACTTCTTGAGATACATTTTTCAAACTCATTTTCAAGAATCCTTTTCAATATCCACCACCAATCGATTTAAGCTATTTCCAGACATTATGATTCAAGTTTTGAAGGTAGAAAAATATCAATCATATCAGAAGAATGCCGTATGTTCATCAAAAATATTGGTTGAGTTTTTGATCAGAAGTTTATTTATGATTTGTTGGCGTGATGCAAATCCATAAGTTTTCCTTTCCTCAATCTGGTGAACTTTCTCCTAGAGTTGGCTTCATAATTTTTAATTCGATCGAACTTTTGCGTTCGGTAACATTGGTTGAAGTTGTAAAAATTAACAGGTATGGGATATAATTAGTGTTCCACAAACCTAACACTATTCAATTAACAATCCTCAACATTAGCGTTGTTAATTTCAATCAAAGACTTGGCTGATTGCCTACCAGAGCAATACAAATTTTCTGCTTCATCTCTATCGTTTTTGAATGTACCTACTCTATCATTCATAAGCACGATGTTTCTGATGGAAACGATTTTGTATTCTATGTATATTAATCGAAAACTTGACGATCCAAACTCAGATGCAAAAAAAAGTTCTATAGTTTTCTTGTACTTGGCTCAATTTTCAAAAGTCTTTCTGTAAACTGTAAATAAAATTATTCATTTCAACTTGCATATTCAATTTCATGTTGAATGCTGGCTCATTAGTTACTATAGATTCTTAATCAGAATAGTATATTCTAAAACAAGTTGCAGAATGGGCTCCTATTCCAACACGAATGCAAAATTCAAAAACGAGCGACGAAGGAGCGAGTTTTGGAACGCATGAGTGTTTGAATTGACTTCTGCAACGAGTATTAGACGATATTTTCTTTATTTCAGTCAAGTTTTGTGAGATATTGTCGAAATTTAATGAAAAATTCAGATTATACATCCTAGTGACATTTGTATTGTATCTTGGCAGTTGGTGTGACTGTTACGAAAATTGACAGATTACGGGATTTCAGTTTGAATCTTACGTTTCGAATTTTGAAATAATTTAACACCAACAGAATTAAGAGAAATTGCGAATATTATGTCGCAAATCATTTCACTAAATACAAATTATATTATATCGACAATTTGACGTGTGTTGTATTTTGATAGGAAGTCAGTATAGACAACCACAAAACGAAAAACATAACTGAAAACGATGCTGTAATGAGTTCATTACAGCACTGTATTTAGAACTGTAATGAACTCATTACGATACTGAAATAGAGAAATTCATTTTTAAGCTTCGTGTGGAATAATTCCGAAGTGAATTTTTCTCAAATTATGTACCAATTTTCATCAAGAACAAGAACCATTCCTTTTCAAAATTTTGTGTTTTGATTTATGGCTTGCATGTGCACTAGTTCATTTTTAAGGGACAAATAAACAATTCACCCCATTTAAAGAAATTAAGAATTTTTTAGTATACCGTATAGTTTTGGTCATTGTGCCATAATCTTGGTTCAAAAGTTCAGTTTATGAGTTTACCAATACAACGAGGAGGCAACAATATATTTATGTTATACCTAATGATAATAATCAATCGGTTCAAAATTAATTTATGAAAACTTATTGAATTCTAGTAAAAAATCAAAACAAATCAATTCAACTGTAACATAAATAACCTAAAGAAACGTCCTTTTTTTTAATTCAGATTAATATTTTTTCATTTACTGCCTGCATATGTCGGTTCATATTGTCGATTAGGTAAAAGCATCTAGTGAAAAATGTCATTTCTTAAAGTAAACCTTTGATGGTAGGTTCATTTCTTTCTCAAAACTGAGTTAGTCAACGCCATCATCCAGAACACAAAATTTTGCAAAGAAATGGATCTTGATGAAAATTTGACGGAATTATTACACAGGATGTTTCTGGGTTGGGTTTTACAACAAACTTCTGATCAACCCTGTAAAGTAACTAAAAAGCCAGCACTTAACGAAATATTGAATATGCAAGTTGAAATTAATAAGTTTATCTATAGTTCACCAAAAAATTTTGATAATTTCGTTTAAAATAAGAAAACTACGAGACTTCAAATTTCACTAAATATCAACTTGTTGCGTTTTTTTGCACCTGAGAGTATAAACAATAATGTATATATTCATATCATGATACAGAATAGATGGTATATTTTTTGAAGGTAGTAAAGGTGTGAATCTTCGATAATGCCTGAATATTTGCTCGTTCACCCAACAGATTGATCGTCACAAATTATCGTAATTTGAGTGAAGGATGGTTTTAAATAATTAGGTTCGGCTGACTGATGAGAAATCCGAGGTCAAAGTCAATTCTGTCCGACTGTCAACACAATAACTCTTGAACGAATAGACCTAGGTTTTAGGGTTAGGTTCAGATCTCGAATGTTGCGGTTAAGTTAATCAATGGGTGAATTCCGACATTATGTGAACATGCCCGTTCAAAATTTGGTGTCCATAGTAATTTCAACACTATCGATTCGATCGAAATGAAAGATTACATTCACGGAAATAGTTATTTATAACACAAGTGCAGAAGGCATTGATACTTCTCCACGAATTCGAAATTCTTGAATGAAATTATTTCAATGAACGGTTGTTACAATGAGCCTTCTGTTCGGGTACTAAACACTATTTTCTCTAATTCACTGATTCGTTATTCAATACTTCCATGAATATCGTTTATTGATTTCTGCATTGAAACATGTTAGATGGCAAAACTGTTATCTATATCGCACATTTGACTGATCAAATATAAATCCATGACAGGAGATTTTCGATTATTAACATGAAAAAATAAAATATAACTATGATATCTGCGTGAAACTGAAATTTTTAATCTCGAAGTAACAGAAATGTGAAGAAATAATCAAGATGAAATTTACTATCTAAGCTGTCTACAAAATTCTGTTGATTTAATGAATAGAAATAATTGTGAATTGTCTTGAATTTTTTTTTTTTAATCAATGAATGTAATTTATTTTACCGAATTTAGTACAGTAATTTTCAAGAAATACTGTCAATTAAACCAATTAATTGTAATTTCGCCAGCGCTAATTACCGCTAATTAATAAAGTCGTAAACGTTCAACCATTATTTTCCTCTTCAATTTTTGTGATTTTTGGACACTCATCTTTTCGGACGTGGGCAAAGGTACTTTTTTGTACGCTCACGATTGGAAATAAGAATGATATATGAGATATTAAACATCAACTATATGAATTGACATTAATAATGTAGATTAATTTATTTTAGAACGAATAACTGTTAGTTCAATTTTAACAGGGTGATATTCATATGAACTGATATCGTATGATTCCTTCATTCGATATTAGATTATCTGTGACCATAATAGTCCTTAGTTAAGTAAGTTAAACGTAGTAAAGTACACCATCTGATATAACTAGCTATGAATTCGGCAACATCGTCATCACATTAATAGCAAATGAGTTCATTACACGCTATTGCTCTCTTGTGAACTGTTTTAATAATTAAGTGTAATACACGTAGGTATGGTTATGTACTGAAGGACCGTAGGGAATACGTGTCAGATTCAGTGATATATTATAGAGAGTGATGCAATTCAATCAAATAGGCAACTTGGTTTCTCATTTGATGGCATTCAAAGTCTGGTTCAAATTCACCTCTTTATGATTTGAAACCGTAGAACAGAATATTTCTTCGAAACATTTAATAAATAATATCAAGGATTATGAATTGTGGATGGAGAGAAACTTCTTGAACCTAGTTCAATTGGCATATGAATAAGATTCAAATTCGTATGATTTCTATGTTTATGAAAACTTGATACCTATCTTATATTGGGATAAATATCGAAATTATATTACTGTGCCAAGAAATGCAAGTTCAACCGACAAAATATCAAAACCAACCGAAAGAAGGATATATTATTGAAAACTGTAGAATTGAGTTAACGGCTAATAAATTAAATAATCCAATTAACATAACATTTTGTATTTTTTAATACCATCTTTCCTCATCAGTGTCTTATAGTTTAAAAAACTTACTGAAAGGAAAGGTAATCTAGAAATAATATATAGGGATAGCAATCTCAATAAGTGAATAAACTCTTTTCTTACTCTTCTGTGAAATGAATATGCAAATTATGCTTTACAATCAGAATTACAATTTTTGACAATTTAATTTCATGTGTTGGTTGATGGTGACCAATTATTTCGATATTTATATTAGATTATCTTCATCAAGTAGAGATATCTGGCGTTTAGAATTGTATTAAGAAATTTTGAATGCTACATGTAACAACGATTTTATGTGAAATATTTGTACCCTGAATATCTCTATAGTCTATATCAACAACGCAAAAGAACAATTCCTTAAGTGAAATTATTCAAAACATTTATAATCTCATCATTTTTATGATATAAAAATATATAAATTTATTCTTTTCATTTGAAATTTATTGATTAAAATTCAAACATCAACATAACTTTATCGAAAATATTTGTCCTATTGTGACCTTTTTCAATGGTTCGAGGGTGAAGCTTTACCTTTTCTGATTCAATCAGGCCGTTATTGATTGAAACTTGGAATTGGAGTGGAATTATAGTTCAGTTTAGAGGAATGAGGTGAATATTGAAAAATAATTCTGTTTACGAGTGAAATTTACACTTGAGGAGTTTTAATATTTTTCGTCAGTATCATTCAATGATTAAACAAAAGGTACCGAAAATAGGTATTTTCGGTATGTTTTTCTTTACACTAGAAACGATTTCTATACTCTGGGCGTTTTTGGGTGTCTACTCAGGCGGCCTTGTTGATAACACGAACTTTCGAATAAATTATTCCACATGAGATTGGTGAAATAGCTAAAGCGATTATCATTGAAATATTTTCCGTAGAGCCAAAAGAGAGGGAGAAATGGTCTACAAATAATTTTAAAATGGAGCAATGACGTGCAAAGGTAGGGGAACAATTGATTCTTGCATAACTAATGAAAAAATCTAAGATCTTAAAGCCATTTAGCATTCAGCCTATAGAGAAACGACTCGATGCTCAAGTCCACAATTAATATTAAAATAATATGAATATATAGTTATAAATCGCAATAATAAAGTCATTGCTTCAGGGATTCCAAAGCACTATAATTATTATCTCGGAAACAAAGACAATTACTAATACGTCTAATTCTCATTTCAACACTGCCACTTCTTTTATACCCCTAACAATACTAAAATTAAATTCTTCAATTTTTTTGAATCATTTCAGATTGTAATAATTGTAAGAAAACATCAGTTGATAACACCATTACATCGCTTAGCCCGGACACAACAATTTTTTGACTACTGGGGGGTGAAATTCTACAATTCCCTCCCATCAAGAATGAAAACCCTGCCAATGAATGAATTTGATCGAACCATCAAAGAGTTTTTAATTAACGGTTTTTTTTATAGCATATAAGAATATTTAAGTTCGAGTATGTTATTATATAATATGAATAATTTGACATAACATGTAAATTTTGATGTTGAATAAACTTTACTATTACTATTACTAATACCTTGTGAAAATTTCACTGAAGAAGTGTTAGATTTGATTCGAGTATATGCACAGGAATATTTTTGGAGTTATTTGAAATTACCTTCTGAGTCCATGAGGTGTGTTTTCTAGAGATCGTGTGAAATTTCGTGTATATGCAAGAGTACCAATAGGTGTAATGTGAAAAATAAATTCAGGATTTATAACTATGATACAAATCCCAATGTGCTTTTCATTTCATGATCTAATCAAACTTTCCGCTTAATACAGAATTTAACTTATCAACGTCGAAAAATAAGACAAGAATGGGGGAAAAATAATGAAAATCTCCACATGCCTCAGATTTTTAGGCCATTATGGAAAGCATTACAGTAAATAACTGGGATCGATTGAGTGACGGTATTACTGGGAAAGCTACAGGAATTGCTCCATATTTTTTTTGGATCTTCTTCGGGTATCGAGATTCCCAATATTCAAAAGAAATATATTTAGATTTATTTAGAAAAAAATTCTCATTCAAATCATAAATTGTGACGTAAGTGGGGAATCTTGTGATATTTTTTAGGAAGATCGTGTCAGCAAAACGTTCGATAAGAGTCTTCTCATCATCAAACAAAAGGATCAGAGTGGACGCCAAGGACGGAGTGAACGGAGAAGATTTAGTGATTGAAGAACAACTAGATGAAAATGAAAAAAGAAGCTGTGACAACACATCAGTGGAGAAAGGTAACGAAATTCAGCCAGAACTACTTGGAAGAAGGAGTAATCAGAGTAACGAAGAAAAAAGAGAAGAGATAAATTAAAATTAAACTCTTGATATTGTTAATAATAGTTAGTTTAATTTTCGGTTTCCCCCTGATGTAAGGAAAAATCCACATAGGTCAACTAGGCAGCAAAATTATCACTCTATTCTATTGAAATAGTATCGGTATATAATCGGTTGAGGTCCTTCAATAGTGATTAGTTAGAGTACTCCGCAATGAAAGATGAGGCTTTTTTATTGTTGCTTCTTCTGAAAAATTATATAGAAAAAAAAATGTTATGACCGGATCCAATAATTATTGTTATTACATAATAATAATGAATTAATTATTAATTAATGATTGGAAAAGAGCCTTTTACTCTGATTCTCGCTTAAAGAGTACCGATAATTCCCAAATCCAAAAAGAATGTGAAAGGAAATATGCTCAGTTCAAAACTTCTTTTGATAAAAGTGTTGATGATATTCTGAAAAAATTTGCATTTGGAACTAATTGATGAGAATAGACAATACTTCGGCGGAAATACTTTTATTAACATCTAAACTGGGAATTACACAAAGAGGGTACGATTAATCATGGAAAAGTGTTAAATAAGGAGAATTTGTTGGTATTCAGTATACATAATGAATTGCTAGAAATATTGACAATGAGTTGATAAAAACCAGAAAAGATAAAGTCAATCAGGCTGGATTTTAGGCTGTACTGTCAGATGACACTAAGGACTCGTCAAAAAAGGAACAAATAGTTAGGGAGTAAGGAACGCTTTTCTGGATTTTGTCCTTGCAGAAAAATTGAATGCTGAATCTCTAAGTAACACCTATAACTTAAAAACTGGTCTCAAACTACAGAATTGCAAAACTCAAGCTCAAGCATACTATGGGGCAATTTTATGAGTGGCAAATTGAGCGGAGTTCAAGCAGGTTTGAATCCTGCTTGATGCATTGTTAATCACTTACTCAATTTAGCCGTCGTCGACTGTAACAAGGTAGTACCAGAATTTTCAAATTTTTCCATATGAGAATTTCTAGGTAAAACTTCGTGGGTATTATTATTGATTCTATGATGAAAAGTACCTACTATTTTTTTATTCTGGTATTGTTATTCCTTCCGAATTTATGTCTACATTTTATCATGCATGAATAACTATCTCTTTCATTATTATACGGTTTAGTCATTGAGTATTTCTTCATTTATGACAATTTACTTGCTGTTGTTATGGATTTTAGATATACGTTATGTATACCTACATATTTCGTTTCATTTGTGTTTTTATATGTTGAATGAATTTTTCTTCGTTAGCAGCGCTATCTTTTCTATGAAACATTTATACACAAACAGTGTAATAATACTTCCTAGTTTCCTTTTATTCTTTATCTTTTCTCAAAAATCTTGGCCTCCTCAAAAAGAAACTACATATACATACATATACTTCATTTTCAAGCTGAATTCCTTCATTTTAGAAATTGAAATTGGATCATTAGTATTTATGAAGTCAATTCAACTGCTTTTTCAAATATTTCAAGAAAAGTATCAATTAATTTTTGTTTTTCGATCAAAATATTGAATTATTCGCATAGAATTTGGTACAAAATCAATGCTATCATCGGTATATTGAGCCACCTCTTTCAATAATTCATTTTGTATTAGGCATCAATATTCACATATGCATTTTTTTTCACAGTGAAACCCTCAATAAGTAGGTACTTCAATTTTATTTATTTCACATGCTTAGTAGGAACTTGGGAAAACTCGATGAAACCACAGTTATAAAATTGTTATATTTCAATGAAATTGATAAGTATGTGTTTTGATGATTATTTCAATTAAATCACGTGGATTGATATTTATTTTTTAGTTTTTTCTCATTGACTCTCATCATACATCACAAATTAATACTTCATTTCGGAATAAGAATGGAGATAGTAATAACTTTGTATTAAATATTCGGTATTTTGCTCAATTCCATTTATCTCTCCACTGATAAACATCAAGCAGAAAGGGAACTATTCTATAGATGGAAAACAAGGTCAATATCAATTCCACCAGCAGGAATGACGCACATGTTGGTGCAAGTCTCTGCCATGCTCTACCTAACATAAATATTATATGAAATGCGGAAAATTGAGGTTTTGAACGACTTCCTTGGGAAATTTTTTTTTCAATTTTCTGTCCCAAACTTCATTTCACTTTGCTCATGGAATATTTGATAAACGTTGGTATTTGTGAAGATAACATCAACAATGGAATATTCAAACAGAATATCGAAAAACAAAACAATTATTTGAGTGAGAAGAAATCAAAACAAATCAAAATATTCCTTTTTTTTAACTAAAAAACATTTCAATCTTCGTGAAAAATTTTGTGTTTATGGCGGCATCAGAACCATAGGAAATTCAGGAAAAATAAAAAAAAATTGGAGATCACTGACGGTAAGTCAAGAGTTTTTGAGCGTTCGTTCATTCATGTGCAAATATAGTATATATGCAGTTTATATATTCCGTGATCTCCAAGGTCGCAATTTGGCATGATTGAGGAGCGCTCAATAGCTTCTGTTTTCACGTCAGTGCTCTCCTCATTTGAAATCAGCAATCAACTTTCCTACTGTATCTCCTTTTCGTAATGTTTTTAAACCAAACTCGCACCGAGTATTGTTCAAAAGAATCTTCATTTCAATTTAACGCAATACTTTCATTCGATAAAAAATGTGCTCTTCTGACTTTTCTGTAACGGCGCTGATGACTCCCGGTGAATATGCACAAAAGATATTAAGCCGCTCATTATTCGTGAAGGCAGAAGAGACAAATGAAACTCAGAATGTTGACATCGCGCTTTGATCTTGCACACTCGACGAAGTTGTTTGATTTCAAAGTTAAACAGAGAAGAATTAATTCGACTTCCAATAGTCGATGCTTTGTGATGTAAAGTTCAGTGTGCAATTAATATGGACCTTTTCATAATTCCTACCAAGGTCTCTTACGATTCACGATTTGTATGAAACTTTCATCACTCGATAACGATTGGTTGAACAAGAAAAATTGCAGAGCGAACATTTCAGTAGTATTTTCTAAACTCGGTGAAAATTTAGGGAGTAGATATTGAAAAAGAGACTTTTTGTTCTTGGATTAAATCAATATACCTTACCCCTTTTAGGTTCAAAGTTATAAATTTTTGAATATTCTTTTTGAATAGTATAGAAAAATTCCGGGCTTCTACTCGATTTTCAACCTAAAGTTTCGCTTACTATCATGGTAAGCATCTTTATATTAGGCCAATTGAAAAGTCCCCGGTCTGATGCACAGATGGCGGTGCTAGTATTGAATCCATATGATTTTTAGTAAGTACCAAACTTCAAACAATACGTGTCAAAATTTGACAGCAGTTCGACCATTAGTTTGTGAGATATTACCTTGTGAGTGTAGCTACTTTTGTTATTTGAACAAAAAAGAATTTCGTGTGCTGAAAAAATATTGCTGTTTGAAGGGAAAAATACCGTTGAATCAAAATCTTGGTTTGATGGGAAAGCTGTGTGCAAAATGGGTGCCGTGGAGCTCACAATCGATCAAAAGTAACAATGTATTTGAAGCTGTTTAAGTGCAATAAACCTGAATTTTTACATCGATATGTGTCAATGGATGGAACATGGCTCCATCATTTCACTCCGGAGTCCAATCGGCAGTCAGCTGAGTGGACTGCACACGTTGAACCGAATCCAAAGCGAGAAAAAACACAACAGTCTGCTGGCAAGCTTATGTCATCAGTATTCTGGGATGCGCAAGGTATAATATTCATTGATTCCCTCCAAAAGGGCCAGACAACAGCGATTATGGATGAAATCGTTAAAAAACAGCCCCATTTGAAAAAAAAAATGTGCTGTTTCATCAAGACAATGCGCCGTGTCACAAATCAATGAAAACAATGGCAAAATTGCATGAATTGGGCTTCAAATTGCTTCTGCATCCACCGTATTCGCCATATCTGGCCTCAGCGACTTTTTCCTGTTCTCAGACCTCAAAATAATGCTCGTTGGAAAGAAATTTATCGCCAATAAGAAGTAGTCGCCGGTAGTGAGGCCTATTTTTAATCGAAAGACAAATCGTACTACAAAAATGGCATCGAAAAGATGGAAGATCGCTGTATCGCTCTCGAAGGCAACTATGTTGTATAATAAAATCGAATTTTGCCAAAAAAATGTGTTTTACTATGGTAGACCGGGGACTTTTCAATTGGCCTGTTAGGTGTTCAGATAAAGTAAGAAATAACCCCTTACGATGCTACTTAGCTTCAACATTAAGTGGTTTGCTCAAAATTGTCTATTTCAGCTATAATTCTGCCGATAATTCGGTCTCTATATGACTACGAAATTTATGTTTGATGGTAATAAACTAACAAAGTCGTTATGAGTCAACATTTTGAGAGGCGGGCGACAAGACTGATGCTTTACTTCTTTTATTTAAGGGTCAGACGAGGAGGTGCGAGAGGGTTCTCATTTCATTCTCTTCTCCCTTAAGAGCTTCTCGAGAATACTTGCTACTTGAAATGTTGTTGGAATATAATTGAAGTGCCATTTTTGCCTGAGTTATAAGCTATGCAAATTGAGCTCGTGCTATTTTAATATTTTTTCCTTTTATTTTCATGTGAGCGGATTATATGATTTTCTAATCTTTCACTCAATTCCCATTTTGATGGGCTTGATATGAGATGAAAATCTAGTTTGATATATATGCCAGCGTTATATTTCAAATTTATATCAGTATCATATACAGGTTGTTCCTGGAGGTGAAAACGAAAGATTTCGCAGATAATTTTCTCTCATGGTTTCTGAATTTAGATGAAATTTGAGTAAGATTTTCCAATTTAGAGTTAACATTACGTAATATGCCAATTTGGATCACAAATCTAGAGGATGATTTTTTAAAATGTGTTCGCTTCTTCTTGGTGTACTATTCTCCTAATTTACATTACTTTGACTTGATGTATTCTTTGAGTACATCTAGAGCAGGTGTGTCTTCACCCCATTCACTGATGACTGATGACAATACATGAACATCCGACAATTTTTCTGGCCTTTTTTTACCAGTGGAGTCTATTTTACAGGGCCTACTCCATTCGCCCAGTTTTTTGTTATTATCTACCTTTATTAAAGGTATGCCATGTTCGGCACATAAGGCTGAGATCAATTTCTTTAGCCGTTCATCGTCTCAAAAGATCTTCCCTTTTGTCTAGTGCTTTGCATACTTGATGCAGTCCATGAACAACGCCCTCAGCAATTAAGGCATTTTTGAGAACTTCTTGTAGTGCCTGGTGTACATCCATTGACCCACCCAAAACAGGAGTGCGGGGGTAACATCAACCTCTCCGTCCGACATTTTGATCCAGAATCTTGAATAAGGTTATCGTATAAGAAACTGGTAGTTTTTTAAAATATTAACTTTGATCTAATACAATTTGGTTTCATGTATTTTTGTCGTATCTGCAACCGATTTAGAGAAACAAGTCTTTAGAAAATCCAAATTATAGAAAAATGGAGTTAATAGGCTCGGATGAATAACTTAATTATTACTTTTGGTGCGAATTTTTCCGATATATAGCGATGATTCATAAAGATTTGATAAACTTGTATAATCATCACACAAATATGAACAAGAAACACCATATATCCTGAAAACAAAGCGTTTGCATGACCATATTTCTAGGATTTTTTCTTAAAATTACCCAAGGATTCTCTCATTTCATTCATTGTTTGTATGTCCCACTTAGGAACACCCTTAATATTTATTAATTCATTTTGCCTAATGTCTTAGCCCTGAGATTCGCGGCTGTTATTATCATTCCCATCATTAGTCTTTTTACCTTTTAATTTCTTTTAGTTATTTTAAATTGAAAAGAATTACCCTATTTCAATTTATATTCAATTCACTTGATCTCCTAGACCTGTAGTACACGTATGAGATAATGGCTTTTGCATATTTTTCAAATTAATGATCATTCCTTATTTTGTCATTGTTCAACTGAAGAACAGTAAAAAATAAATTTAATAATAATAAATATAAATAAAATAACTTTTTATGCAATTTTAGTTTTTGTAATTGAAGAAGATGTTCGCTAAAAATTCCTAAGTAGAAGTTCTTTGCAGCTGCCTCTAGTATCGCATCTTGCCAGTAGAAATTTCAGAGATGTATGAATTCGGATCCATACTAGGCGGACTCCAGACAGATGTTCATCAATATTTGAAGGTTTCCCTTCAGTTGAATATTACAAAGGTATTTGCATACATGTTTAATAGTATTCCCTACTCGAAAATTCAAAATTAGAAAGACATAATGAGGTAGGATCAGGAATAGCAGTTCATTTTGAAAATCACTCGTCTAATACTCAACATTTCTTGAGATAAGTAAAGTAAATCTCGTAGATTTCTGTTCTACAAATGATATTATATCCGTCGTTCATTAAGTTCAATTAGATGAGTTGCTTTATACCAATTTATCCAGAATATCCTTCCCAATTTGAATAATCAAAACGGATCTGGATATGAACTGATGCAATTGCTCAATTCCACGAGAATGCTGAACGACTATTTATTCAGAAAGCAGGGTAAGATGTAGATTTAGCTTCATTATGAAGAGGAGAGACTCGCGAACCTGATAATTCAATAACTTATATTCCGATTTGAAGCCGACCGATGATCTATTTTATGGAAGTTTAATATTTTCACCGATAGGAAATATATTTCGTCCTCATATTTTAGGCATTTTTATTAATCAGATTGTCAGTCTAGATTATACAGAATGTTTTAGAATAACGCCAGAAAATTTCAAGGGGTTATTCTTGACACTGTAGGTACGATTACTTGCCAAAATACAGGGTGTTGAAGTTTGAAAAAAAATTTTTTCCTTGTTATATTGAAATTCAAAGAGATAGTAAAATGACCGTTGAAGCATTATAATAACTTTTTGAACTCTCTTAACAATTATTGAATTATTTTGGATGGTGAGGGGCGGAGATACAGCGGTATTGTGTGGTTTACCTATTTTACTCTTTTTGTTACATTATTTTCAAAAAAGGAATTTCAATTCTGAAACTAAGTTAGAATCATGTTTTCTAGCATTACTTCATTTTTGAATGTCAAATGTTCGTATGTCAAATTCTTATATTATTCTTATCGACCAGTCATATCCTTCAAAATCATAAATAATTGAACCCAACACTACCCCTATTTTCTGACTTTGACCATCTTTTGAGAGAATTCAAATACTTTTTTCTAGAAAATTTTTCAATTCTGGAAATAGTACCTCTTTGAGAGGGACACGAACCCGCAACCTCCGAATCACTAGCACTCCACCACTAAGGTCTGACAAATTATCTGCATGCCAATATAGTATTTAGGTACCTTGTAACTAATACACAGACGATAAAACAATTATTTCGACTTATTTGTACAGTTAAGTGAAAAATTATAGCAATAGCCATTTTGATATCTTTTTGATTTCCAACATATTGAGGAGAAATTTTTAATTCAATTCTCGGTTTTTTCGGGAGCAGTCATCCTAGAACCACTAATAAATTCAATGAAAATTCAGGTTGTATATTTTTTAACTTATTCAGAACAATATTTAACTTCACTTTTCGTTAGTCTTGCATTTTTTCATTTGTTAGTCTTCGTTTGTTGCGCTGCACCTGTGACTCAATTTTTACTAGCACTTTGAAAGCCCTTGTTTGAACTCTGAAGTACGATGCAACAATATAATATAAATTGAAAATATTTTTTATTTTCATTAAGAACAACTATTTGTTGGTCAATTATCTATTTTTCTGTTCTGTTAAGACCCCTCTTCAGGACACTAAAAATTTACGAAGTTCATAAATATAAAATGAAGACAAGATAAGACCTAAATGGTCGGTACGAGAATTACATCGTCCACGATGTTAACAAAGTCTTTATAAATCAATGCAAGAAAACTAAGGATGATTATAATCTCTAGCATCAAACAATTCAATTAGTGAATACAATATTAGCACATATGAGATTGTTAGATCTGCATCTTTTTTGTCAATTCGTATAGGACCGACCTCTATACATTCTGGCAGATCGTATATCAACATACGCGCATTTAACATAACATAATATCATCAATTCATTCTGAAATTATGCCAAATTGAAATTCTGGGTTAACATTTCAATACTGAAATAAATTATGTGCATTCTCGAAAGAAAGTTTGGCAGTTCTATCTATTATGGTATACAACGACTGACTATTTTTTTTCTAAACTAAGAAAAACACAAAAATACAAAAAAACTAATGATTTTATAATTATGTAATATGAATATCATACAGAATAGTGATTTATAATACAAGTGCAAAAGGTATTGATATTCTTTCACGATTCCAAAATTCAAAAACGAGCCAAATGAAGTGGAGATTCAAAGAAGATTTGTGAAGTAGGTAGTAGGTATGTGATGTGACAAATGATTGTTACATATTATAATGTTCAAAATAAAAAAACTCTTTCGATTGTTGATATTGATATCGAAGTTATTCTTTGTTGTTTTTAGGTGTTATGGTTGAAAAAATATAAAATATTCCTTAGGCTGGTTTCTTTTCAATGTTTCAATGCTACTGACTCATATCCATTTAATGGATACTTACAACGCCTATTTCTAGATCATTTTCTGGAGTGCTATTTTCTCGATTTCTGAAGTTAGGTAGCTAATGAAATGGGTTATAGTTTATGAAAACTGTGCAATTTCCATACAAAATTTTATTATTTCCTTTTTCAGTTGAAATGAAACATTACCTGGCAAACTGATAATGAATTTTCATCACAAATGGACAGAATCCATCAAATATTTAAAAATTTCTTGTGTTGAAACTTGGAAAATGCCACATCATTATTCATTGAAAAAATAATTAAAAAAAACTTTTTAGAATTGAAAATTTTGATTAAATTTCGATTATCTATTGATTTAATCACTCTTTGTTGATGGCTTTTTTCTGTTCAGTCTCTTGTTATCGAAGCTGCTTGGCTTTTCTTGACCTTGTTGGTTCTCAAATTGATGTACTTCGGAAATACGTCAAAATGTAAACATTCGTTCTAGAAACAAGTGATTTTTGTATCATGAACTGAAAACCAAAAATTAGTTCATGACAGATTTAAGTTTGATGTGCTTCTTGGAAATTCCATTTCAATTAAAAAATTTCTACGGATTTTCGATACACGTTCTTCATTCTTACCATTCAAGAAGAACTTATATTTTCACAAAAAAGACAAAAAAATAAAAATTAGTGGATATTTTGAATTAATCATTTTCCATCTGAAATTTTTAAAATCTACCGTATTCTCGATAAGTATGTAATTCCAGCTAACTGTCACCTTTCCAAAATAGGTAGGTACAGATCTTTTCCACTCGATAGAACACATAACATTACATAAACATCGCAGATACAGCGTTGAAGAATTTTTGATTTTAGGATTATAATATTCTTTTATACAAAAACACTGCAATACATAAATGCGGGTCTTGAACCGAATATTCTCGATTCAAACTTATTCCTAATAAAATTTTGAAAATTTCATAACGTAATCTATTGAAGTGGGGACTTCGAAGTAGTTTATCTGAATTTAATATTATGTCACCAATACACATCATCAATAGCAATTTTTTGAAAATTCATCGAAGGTATTATTCTGTGAAAATATTTTATTAATGGAATTTTCAGTTTTTCTTCTGAATCTTCTATCAGAACTACCAATTTTAGTAAATAGTTTATTCACTTCCAGTGAGGAATTCCTGTAAGCGTATGGATTCCGAAGATTTTCTAATTAAAAAGGAAAAATTCATCAATTATCGGGGATATTATGCCAGGTTTCCTTCGAATTCATAAGTTAAAAATAAAGATCTTCGAAAATACCAATATATTGAAAATATCAAATTGTACTCACTATATTCACTAAGTGAAAAACAATAATTTGTTTAGAGGTCAAGAAATGAACCGTTCCAAAATATCACAAACAACCAAAATTTTCAATTTTTTCATCAAATAGATGCCGTTGATATAATAAAAATTGCATTATCTTACCTTTTCATACATCGTATAGAATAATATAAAAAATAAACCAATTTTTAAAATCGCACATTCTTACAAATATTTCATTTTAATTTTCCATTGAGGTTGATCGTGAGATATGGATTACTAATTCATTCAGTTTCTATCAGGTTATTGAACTTACTTTTATCGCACATCTACTAAACATGACTATGAATGAGCAAGTTTGCGAGACAGCAATTCAACAGCTTTTGAATTGTGAGATTGATTTTTTACAATATGAAAAGTATGAAAACAAAACAAAACTCAACCGTTTCAAATGTTTTGATGTTTTCCCTGACTTACTTTTTCCGGAGGATGAGGGCATCAATGAAAGATATATTATTATCGAAGGTTTTAAAGAAAAAAAATGATTCAACCAATATCCTTGAAAGTTTTGAAAACTTTTTTCATGGTATGTGTTTGTTCGAATGATTATCTAGATAGCATGATTTTCTAAGGTAAGCAGGTGCTCAAACTTGTGCTTGGGGTTTCTTTTCGTGGTATTTCCTCTAAGAAGCATGAAAGACATGCAAGAACACGGCACTTGCCTTATTCATGCCATTTCCCATGGTGCGAAATGGGTTATAGAACAGTTGTTATCACATGACTGCACGCGGGCCGACTGAAAATAACCGGAGCAGGAATGAGAAACACTCGCAGTTTTCCCCTGGGGCTTTCCTTGCAGCGTTGTCAGATTGTATAGTAGCTTAGAGAGTGTTGACAAAGTGGAAGCTTCGCGTTAAAATGAGAAGACTATCGCAGATTTCAGACAGTCTTAAGATGTGATTTGCACTCTTTTATTGTATTATTTAATTACTGCCAAATATTTCCAGCGAAGTAGCGTATTATTAGTGAAAATTATTTTTATTTCTCTTTTGATAAGAAGAGCCTATTATAGGTTTCGGATTATACTCAGATGATATTTATTGACCTTTCATGTTTATTTCATAAAAGATGACCTAGTTTCAACCTGAAAATTCAAGAGAATAGATTTTTATAGAGAAAAATTTTATGATTCCTATGAAGTTTCATTGAGAATTCCACACATGCAGGGCCGTCGAGGGGGGTGCGAATGGGGTGTATAATGGTTTGGTGAATTTATTTTCAAGAAAAAATGTTTGAATCCACACTTGAGTGTGGAACTGTGAAAAATTCCACACTTCTATAAAAAATTTTTTAGGAAAGAAAAAATGTATATTAAGTGTAATTATTTTTTATGGATTCAAATTTTAATCCAATAGATTATTTTTAGGATAAATGGGATGCAATGCAATAAACAATAAACATGCTCAACTGAATTCTAATGAATAAATGATAAAATATATGAATTGAATTAGGGTTTCAGATCCTTCTGCTGAGTTTTGACTAAATATAATGCTCGAACTTTTTGGTTTTTTCTTTGATATGTTTAAATTAAACAACCGGATGATGCGAATGAACAATTATTTGAAATTCGAATTAATGTTAAAGATATTCACGATGCAAATATGTTTTAAATTAGTGAATTCGATCGTTAGTGAAATTCGTTTAAATCAAAAAAAAATTATTTCATTCTTCCAGTAATCTAGATTTCCCAGAAAAAGTAGATTACACCTCCCTCCATTATTTGCCGCCCCTCTAGAGTGGACCCTGCAGTTTCAGGTTCCTAGCTCAGTTTCGATTTTAGAAAAAGCTTGAAAATTTATTTTTTTCGAGTAAAACAATCGGATGATGCGGATGAGCCATTTAATTTAATTTAATTCGAATGCGCCCACGCCCAACACTAGTTAATTCGATGAATGAAGAATATTATGAAAAAATGGAATGTGCTATACAATGATAAATCTTCTTATATTTCTTAAGAAGGGTTAGTTGGAAGTGATGAAATGGAATCGTCTTCTTATATTTTGCATTCCATTCTGAGGAATCAACATTTTGATTAGGGAATTGAAAGGAAAATAATCTAGAACCCCAAGTGGCAATAAAATTCAGCAACGTAAAGCGAACACCGACAAGCCTGATGATTTTTTCGGACTGAATTAAATCTGATTTGATACTTTGGATTCTACACATGTGATTTTTGTTGATCAAGCTTTAAATGCCGGCCTTGAATTTTGCCGCCCTAAGCGACCGCCTACCCTGCCTACCCCCTTGCAATGGCCCTGCACTCATGTGATTTTTAACCAATCAGAGCTTGTATTTCTGACAGATCACCATCGCAACGGATAAATTTTAGTGGAAATATTTTTGACGTTTATAATGACAGAATATTTTTTTTGACAATCTGAATTTTATTTGTTTACGTGATAATTTTGATTCATGACAACTAAAAGCTTAGATGTTTTCTAAATTTTTCGGACCATTATGATTAATGTTTATATTGAAAACGCAATTATTATATACTATGGCAGGTTGATTGGAAGTTGCTTGTTCTTGATGAGTACTTAATAAAGACGAAAATTGATGTTCTTGGAAATAAACACATTTGCTGTGGAATTTTCTTACCGAATACCATACGAGGTCAAATTAATTTCCGGAAATAATGTGACCTCTAGTGATATTAATAGTGAAAATTTTCATTGATGTCAAACTAATAATGTTCAAGAATTTTATATATGAAGAGTTTTCCAATAAGAGGTTTCATATTGAATAGCTCGCTGTTTGGGCAGCTGTCACTTATGAAGCTATCGTTTTAATACATTTGACTAGTGAAAACTACGCCAATAATAAATATGGAACAATATACGCTTCAACGATACACTGAAATTGTCAAAATTTACTACAAACATGGTGAAAATTTTGCATCAAATCTGATGTTTACTTCTGGGTCGTCTCGGCACTTTCTCGGTCGGCAATAGTAAAACTGGTTGAAAAATTTGAGCTGTTGGGACTAGTTAGTAATGTGAAAAATCGAAACCGTGTGCATCGATCAAGAACAACTTAACGACATATGCATTATTTGTCTACCGAATCAAGTGCAAAAATATGGAAATTCAATATTTCAACGTAATTTCCTAATGTGAATTCAAAATGTTACGTTCTTATGTTCGGAAAACGGAAAAGTCAAAATAGACGGATAATGAGCTCAAAACTGCTATCACTGCCATACAATCTCGGTGAAGAAAGTCGGTCGATCTTTCAATATTCCAGAATCGACTCTACGTGATGAATTGAAGATCAACATCAATACAAAAAGGAAACTAGGAAGAAAACCGACAATCAACAAGAAGCCGATATGGCCAATCATATGATAAAATTGGCGAATACTTTCTTTCGATTAGGAATAATACAAGAAAGGAGAAATATTAAATGCATATTAATGACCTTTTAAATTCAACCAAGAATCAGATTTTAAGCTTTGCAGATGACAGCACTCTTATAGCGTCCACGACAAACAAGAAGCCTGTATCAGCGTCAACATCCAGTTCCCAAAGAATAGCTCAAGCTGTGACAATCAACAAAGATCTAGGGAACTCTGCTCACAAGAAAAACATCGACAGTTGCACCCCAACTAATAATGGACAATAAAACAATAAAACCAACCAATGGACTTAAGCTTCTAGGGGTCAATATCAGTCCAAATGCAACCTGGCATGAGCACGTCTGCTCAGTTGCCAAGTCAGCTGCACAGAAGCTTAGCTATCTATTTCGTGCGAGGAAATTGTTCACTCCAAAGCAGCTTTTATTACTTTATAAGGCTCAAGTGCGTCCAGCTATGGAATATTGCTCTCATGCTTGGGGTTCAGCTCCTAAGCACTCGTTACTCCTACGTGATTCCATTCAAAAAAGAGCAGTGCGCCTTATAGACGATCCAACGTTAACTGCCAACCTTCATAGTCTCGATCACCGTAGGAAGGTTGGAGACTTATGCCTTTTTTACAGATACTACCACGGAAGGTGTTCTGCTGCCATTGCCTCCATGATTCCTCCAGGGGCTCAATTTGATAGACGAACAAGGCTAGCCGATAATAGTCACCAGTTTGTCGTGCATCTTTCAGCAATCAGTTCAAAACTTAGCAAGCTTTATTTCATGCTAAAGTCTATCGATTTATATGGGGTTTTCACTATTATTCATTTTAAAAAATTCATCATTACGTCATTACGTCATTCTTTTTTTGCAATTATTTTTTGGAATGGAGAGAAAAAGAATTGTGTAATTTTTTTTTGAAAAATAGATATGTATATGCATGATATATATCTTTCCCAAGAAGTATTTATTTCTTAATGAATTATCACATATCTAACAATATTACACAGAAAGTCTTGTCGAAGGCTAAAATCCGTTCTTTCTAAAATTGAAAGTAGATACGTACAAACGTATTATGAATTCTTGCATGGGGTAGAAAAGACGGTAAATTAGAGGAACGTTTGGAATTGCTTCACTCAACCTAAAAAGTGGTGGGATCTCAAAAACGCTGAGGAGACAGAAGTAGTTGAACTTTAGCAGATATGATAAATAGATAAATGATAAATAAACAGCTTTATTTTTCTACAGGTGAAAACCCAATTACAGAAAAATTTACAAATTAAAGTTTTGATTAACAATTGAAAAATAAAATCATTATCTTCTACAGCTGAGAAATCTCTGTTTAACAATGTTAAAATTGTCGAAGAAAATATCACAGGTCTCACATAAAAGACTACATATATGCTAAATTGGAGTTCGAATCATACAATTATTCCTACGAGGAACCAAATAAAATAAAGGCCTATATCTCATGTTGGATTTTGGAACATGAAAGTTGAGCCTCTCCAGTAGGTATGGACTATCAACACTACCGTGAACAAACTTGTACAAAAAGATGACAGCCTGCAAATCCCGCCGATCAGCCAGAGAGATAGCATTGAACCTACTCAAGAGCACAGCATGATCAGTAACTCTCGGGGGATAGACACCTTCTTCTGTATACAGGGTGTGACGTAATTAATGGATAATCCTGCACTGGCGAATAGGGGAGGTCATGGCCGACCAGAAAATGTAAAGTTATGTTCAGTAAAAATATCATAGTTTTCGAGATATCGTACAATTTCATTTTTTCTAAAAAGTGCAAACATAAGGATTATCATACTTTTTTTCTCTTAATTAAGCAAGATAGTAGGAATTTGGTAGTTTATCTCATAGCTATTTGAGAGTAAAATAAAAAACAATGCCAAAAGAAATAACAAGATTTGTGATCACAGCATTGAAATTAGTGAGTAAAGGTGCACTTTTTAGAAAAAAATGAAATTGTCCGATATCTCGAAAACTATGATATTTTTACTGAACATAACTTTACATTTTCTGGTCGGCCATGACCTCCCCTATTCGCCAGTACAGGATTATCCATTAATTACGCCACACCCTGTATGAGAAAAATTTCTAAAACCTACGCTGAACCAACTCCAAACGCTGACTGTGTTATAGGCTGCCATATAATAGAGGCATACTCAAACTTAGTTCTCACCAGCGTTTAAATAGGAGAACAAGTGTTCCAGAATTCTGGAAATGTCTTGCATTACGAATTATAAAGCCATACAATTTAGAGGCAGCACTCAGTAGGTCATTTATGTGAGGAACAAATGACATCTGACCATCAAACAGAACTCCCAGGTGCTTAACACTACTTACTCTCAACAACTGTACATTTCCCACAGAATAATCAAACATAATGGGGTCCTTCTTTCTTGTAAAGGAAATGATATTGCACTTAGAAAAATTTAACCTCAGACGAATATCCTCAGACCATTGTAATAATTCTATTAACGCCCTTTGTAATCTAAAGCAGTTGTGCACACAAGTCACCCTCAGAAAAAGCTTGAAATCATCCGCAAACAGCAGCCTCATCACATCAACGACATAAATCAAATCATCGACAAACAGCAAAAATAGAAGTGGGCCAAGATTAAAGCCCTGAGGCACACCAGACTCAAACAAATACTCGAAAGAACGAGAACCCTCAACAGAAACAAACTGCCTGCGACGCGACAGATAGGACCTAAGGAGACATATTAACCGCGTACTGAACCCATACCTATTCTCCAACTTCCTCAGCAAAATCTGGTGATCTACTCTATGGAAGGCCTTCTGAAAATCCGTGTGGATGACATCAACTTGACCGGAATCATCCAAACTTTCAAATAGAAATTGGGAAAACGTAGCCAAATTTGTAACACATGATCTCCCAGGCATAAAACCATGCTGCTCCTGACTTATCTGGTTTTTGACAAATGAAAAAATTTTGTTGTACAGGGTGGGCAAATAAGCTAGGTATGCGGCTATATCTCAGGATCCACTCATCGTAGAGACTTGAGGTAAAATATTTTACCACTAATGTGTACAAGAGAACACACTAAAAATTGTTGTGAAGTTCATACCTCTACCGCTAGGGGGCTTAATAGCTACCGTCGAATAGAAAAATGAATTTTACTCGAAAATAATTCATATGAAGTTGAAGAAAAATATCATCACTGTTATCCTTGAACAATTCTCTATCTTTTTGAATTGTCACTTTCGATTTTACGACATCAAATAAGGGTAGATGAAAGGGAGAAATCTGACTGATTGAAATGCCTGTAACTTCAGTTTAGCTCAACATTTTTGAGTAAATTAGATCTCGTCTGAAAGATAATATCTTGTTGATTGATGACAAAATAAAGTCATGATAAATTTGTTTTTGCTGCTTTCGATAGGGGGCGCTAAGTCAGAAGTTCATTGTTTTGTTCATTTTACTCCGAAATTTCAAATGTAATGATGAGATTTTCTAGAAACAGAAATTCCATCAAATTTGCATGAAAAAACCTGAAGGTCGCAAAGCGATAATTCCAGGCGTTCTGAAGTTATGACCAAAAGAAGATATTCTTCAACTGATGCACTGCGAAAAACCAAAAAGTGTCTTTGAGTTCAGACAGAAACAGAAATCTCATCAAATTTGTATGAAAAAACCAAAAGGTCGCAAAGCGATAGCTTCAGGCTTTCTGGAGTCTGGATTTGATGTCGTAAAATCGAAAGTGATAATTCAAAAAGATAGAGAATTTTCCAAGGATTACAGAAATTATATTTTTTCTTCAACTTCATATGAAACATTTTCCAGTAAAATTCATTTTTATACTCGACGGTAGCTATTACGCTTCCTAGCGGTAGAGGTATGAAGTTCAAAACAATTTTCAGTGTGTTCTCCCGTACACATTAGTGGTAAAATTTTTTAACGCAAGTCTCTACGATGAGTGGATCCTGAGATATAGCCGCTTACCTCGCTTATTTGCCCATCCTGTACATCATTACTTCTAGGATCTTGGAGAAATTTGAGAACAAGACTATTGGCCGATAATTTTTGATCATGGCTTTATCTCCAGTCTTCAAAATAGGTATTATCTTTGCCAACTTCCAGACCGACGGATACACAGAAGAATTCACAATTATATTAAAAATCGCGCGAAAGTCCCGTGGTATAAACCCCTCTTAAGAAATTCACATTTTGATGATTCTGACTCTGAAAATGATGATGAAAGTCAATTATGCGACGATGATGAATTAGTTGATGTAGATCCCGTTGAAAGTAATATATTGGTCTGCAGAGAATTCGGGCGAAACAAGGAAATTTTGTAGCGTTGTGTAATGTGTTCGAACTGGGCACATGTTGAATATAGTGGTTTGGATTCAGCAGTTAATTGAACGTTAAAAAACAAGAGTAGACGGAAAATAGAATCCTTTTCATAATGAGTTTTTATAAAGTGCTCACGAAAGTTTGTATTTTTCACAATTTATTTGTTTTGTTTATATTTCATTTGTGTTGTTTAGAATTTATGTGTTCATTTAAGGCAAAAATGAATTCTTCAACTATAATTTTGAGCTTTTCAGCTTTATTTGAAACTTGCGCAGAATTACCCCATTCCATACGCGATATTACCCCGGCATGAGGAAATTCCGCGCAATGACATTATTTTGAATTCTTATTGTATTTTTCGAATCTATTCGTCAAAGAACTTTTTTGTGAATGATAAGATAACTAATAGATGCATTATTAGAAAGTTTTTTAAGCATTATCCCTTAGGCGAGCGGAATTTTCCCGTTCTCCCTACAACTAAAAATCACATTGCTACAACGCCCTGAACATATCACCGTTACTCCAAATTTTTCATGAAACCCTGGAATTTTTCAAATCCCATAGTTGTTATTTTTTCTTCATTTAGAGAATGTGATGTTATTCAGAATTACAGTAAGTAACCATATTCACCTGAAGAAGTCAACATGTAGTTGATGAAGCAATGTTATGTTGAATAAATTATGCGGAAAATAAGTCATTTTACTTTCAATCAATTCTCCTAAGTAGACACCAAAGATATAGATGTTGAAAAAAGATAAAATTACGATTTTGAATATATGGTTCTCTTCAAAAAAGAAAAATGGAATGGTCATATAATAAAAGGCGATTCAGAACTAATCCAAACAAAAACGTTATCAATCATTCTCGATTATTGATTTCCTAGGGGTGTTCGAAAAGCATTTCTAGTTGTAACTTACTATTGAATGATATATTTGAGGAAAATAGAACAATCAATCCTAAACACCGTTTCAGAAAATTGAAAACGTTTTCAATTACCACCGTTATGATAGGATCTTACATCACATACCACTGAATTATTAAATAGATCGAAAGAACGGAATTGAAATGAAAAAACTTTCCTCAATTCCTAGCGAACAGTATTTCGAAATTTATTCTTTGCACAATGAAATGTGTGTCAATTAGTTTTTAGATGATATTGATGGTTGAAATTCCAAAGAGAAAATATGATTTTGAGCGAAAACAAAAAATATTAATTATATACTGCTAGATTTTTCATACCCTTAATTATCCTAGCAAAAAGAAAAGATTTGCACCGAAATAGGGATGTTTCCTATATTTTGAAATTGCTTTTAATTTGTTGTAGATAAGCCCTATATGAACACGAAAGAAATATAGAAAGTACCAATAAAAAATACGTAAATAAAAAAAAATTCAAAATTCCAGCTGAAACGCTCCCTTCTGTAAGGTATTATAATGACGTCACTGCATAATAGAGACACCACCATAGACAAACTAATTAGTTTATCTATGGTCACCACGTTCTAACGGTCTGTCAAACTGAACTGATATCAGCTGATATTGACAGTCAAGGGATTTTATCATCTGATGTTCTGAACCATAGATCAACTAGTTCTAGATGAGATTAGTTTGTCTATGTTCTAAACGGTTCAGTGCTATGACGTCAAATTACCCTGATTGGCGTTCGCAGTCACGTGCTAGTCGATAAGAATTAACACAATTTAAATCAATTTTATTAAATTGAATAAGATACAGACTTTTAGTATTTTAAAAACGGCCTTTAATGTGGAAAACTACAATTCATTTGATTTTATTATATGACGCAACATCCCTATTCAATCGTCAAAATTTCAGTTCAACTTGAATTAATTGCAATTTCTGATCAGTGTACTTGTTGAAGTAAAAAATTGGTCGTTTGGAGAAGAATTATGAATTTTCTGTGATTTTTAGCACACCCTTCAGGTTTCAGAATATATTAAGAGTATGGTCAGTATAAATCCTTGGGTACTTCGGTTAGTAAGTTGACGGTCCGTATATATCAAATTCCTCAAAAAGCTGTGACTATTTCCTCAAACTTCTGTGAGTTATGTGTCAACAGAGAAACCGACCTTTTATTCTGTTGAGGTTCGGTAATCACTCTTCAAATTATTGTTTATGAATTTTTTCCATGACATCTGACACTCAAAGACTTCATTTTATCATTTTTAATATGGAATAAATACCCATCAGAGCAATTAATAACCTCCAAACTTCTGTCAAGGCAAAATTTTGTTGTCAGTGACAAATGGCAAGAGGTCAGTTCATTCGAAGCAGGTTACCTGAAATATTGAAAACCGCTAGTAACTTATCTGCGATATACATACCATACCGTCCATACCGTATAGGAGTAAAGCGTATCCACCATTTTGCAACAACATTAGTTTGTCTCCCAGTGGCATATTCAGAAATTGAAATTACGCTAAGGATTAGTAGTAATATTAAGGAACTGCGAAGTTAATGAAATACATATGTGACTGACAAAAATAAATTTGGATCTATCAGGTTATGACCTTTTAAATTTAAACGTCAGAAATGAAGCTTATATATGAATTTGAATAGTACTCACAAAAATTCGATTTTTATATATATATGTAGGGTTTTTTATATCGTTGTCTAGGGGTTTATATAAAAAGGCCGCCAGAACTTAACTATTGTTTATTTACACTATGTACAATTCAACTTCAATTGAATGTACAGCCACTGAACTTTCGTCTATCGAACTATCGAAGTTATTATAATTGTATATATCGGGTGTCCCAAGGTGAGTGGCCTATTAGATTATTATGGAAACTATTGATAGTAAAAATTTCAAATTTTGTGGATAGATATTTGGCCATATAAGGTATATTTTTAAAATAATTTCACATTTCCAGTGTTGCCGGATGTACGACAATTTGGCAACAACTTTGTTATTTTGAATAGGACATCCGGTATTTCTATTTTTTTTATGATACTCCATAAAATATTAAATCTATTCACTTTTACTTTTCCATCCCTATCTTCAACGGTTTTTGAGTTATTAATTATTTTTCGAAATTTTAGATCAAATTGGCGTATTACAAAAATGACTCTTGTTCGCTCAATATTTGAGATTTAAGTCAGAAATTTTGCAAGTCGTTAGATATTGATCTGATCTGTGTCACTGCTTTTGAATTATGGTTGTCAATAATACAGGACGGACCAAAAAAATTCATCATTTGCCAAGTTACAAAATTGTGAAAAAGTCTATTTTTTCAAATTAGACACCTAGTATATTTTTCAATTTTTGGAATCAGTACAACACACTCTACAATTTTTCTACTCACGTCCCTATACCTATCTCAACTGGATTCCGAGTTATATGCGTTTATTAGATTTCACATTGATTCAATAAGTGTTAATTTCTTTTGTATTGTTATTTTCTCTTTGTCGTTCATAGATCGATATATCAATGAATGTTCAATCCATAAATGTCAAAATAAACAATTATTGCCTAACAGGTGTTTTGTTCCGAGGTTTTTCTATAAATAATGACTCAAGAAAGATATACACATATAACGCATATAACTCGGAATCCAGTTGAGATAGGTATAGGGACGTGAATAGAAAAATTGTAGAGTGTGTTGTACTGATTCCAAAAATTGAAAAATATACTAGGTGTCTAATTTGAAAAACTAGACTTTTTCACAATTTTGTAACTTGGCAAATGATGAATTTTTTTGGTCCGTCCTGTATTATTGACAACCATAATTCAAAAGCAGTGACACAGATCAGATCAATATCTAACGACTTGCAAAATTTCTGACTTAAATCTCAAATATTGAGCGAACTAGAGTCATTTTCGTAATACGCCAATTTGATCTAAAATTTCGAAAAATAATTAATAACTCAAAAACCGTTGAAGATAGGGATGGAAAAGTAAGAGTGAATAGATTCAATATTTTATGGAGTATCATAAAAAAATAGAAATACCGGATGTCCTATTCAAAATAACAAAGTTGTTGCCAAATTGTCGTACATCCGGCAACACTGGAAATGTGAAATTATTTTAAAAATGTACCTTACATGGCCAAATATCTATCCACAAAATTTGAAATTTTTACTATCAATAGTTTCCATAATAATCTAATAGGCCACTCACCTTGGGACACCCGATATATGTATTTCCGAATAAATATTATTATTATTATTTTAATTCGTATAATTCTTAATCGTCTAATTGTCTGATTATTCGGGTAGATCTATATCTAACATCGAATTATCTAACTAGCTGCGTCTAATATATTTCACGTCGAATCATATGCGTCTATCACGTCTAATTCTAACTATGTCCGTCTATTCTCTAACGTCGAATTCTTTAACCTTCTCCGTCTAATCTGTAACGTCGAATACTAACTATGTCCGTCTGTTCTCTCCCGTCGAATTTCACCCTCGTTCGTATGTATCGTGCTCCAGTCTCCGTCTCAAGTACCTCTTCCCCTTACGTCTCCCTATATCGATAAATCTGCATGGTCCACCGTTTTAGGATCGATCGCGTAGTTTACGTATCGTCAAGTCAGTAGCGTATCATTCGTTTGGGTGGGTTAAGAATTCGGATCCCCCATATATTATATCATGGACGAAGTACTTAATAACTCCTAGTACTTGCTTGTTATCTTTAGACCATATCGAGTTTGGTATTGTTTGGGACTAGTGGCAATCGAAGCTCATGGCAAGTAGATTTTTGCGAGAAAACTGGTGAGTTGCTTTGCTGCCCAATCATCCCTTATAGGACTCGATAGGTGATGTTCGATAACTCACCGTACATTATCTCACGATAACTTGATGGATGTTGGATTTCAGATCCATTCAGATTATCGAAGATTATATTGAAAGAGAGTTGTGAAATTCAGACTACAACATGAATAACTCGGTATCTAACCTACATATCCCTAATATGATGAATAAATCAGATTTTCATAGGCAGTGGAAGGCATAGGAAGAAAAATAATTGAATCAAATGAATTTCACCTTGATGTCGGCACTATTTTAATGCGAGAATATGAATTCTTGGATAGCCACCACATCGCAAGTATATAACGTCTATTTTATTCCATTATCCAATGAAATAATCCAGAAAAAAATATACCATGTAGCTGTTTCAATATTTTATTGGCCCTCATAAGTGATTTTGAGGAAGTAGGACTATTTGTCAGTTTTGTAGATGAAGGTATTACTACATCTATTGTGCGAAACGCAGAGTAAAAATAAACAGTCTGAAGTGACGATGAGACAAATTCTAGACAGAACAGCAGCGGTGTTTTGTACAGGGTGAGCAAATAAGCGAGGTAAGCGGCTATATCTCAGGATCCACTCATCGTAGAGACTTGCGGTAAAAAATTTTTCCACTAAAGTGTACAAGAGAACACACTGGAAATTGTTTTGAAGATCATACCTCTACCGCTAGGGGGCGTAATAGCTACCGTCGAGTAGAAAAATTAATTTTACTCGAAAATGTTTCATATGAAGTTGAAGAAAAAATATCATCACTGTAATCCTTGGAAAATTCTCTATCTTTTTGAATTGTCACTTTCGATTTTACGACATCAAATAAGGGTAGGTGAAAGGGAGAAATCTGACTGATTGAAACGCCTGTAACTTCAGTTTGGCTCAACATTTTTGAGCAAATTAGATCTCGTCTGAAAGATAATATCTTGTCGATTGAGGACAAAATATAGTCATGATAAATTTGTTTTTGCTGCTTTCGATAGGGGGCGTTGAGTCAGAAGTTCATTGTTTTGTTCATTTTACTCCTAAATTCCAAATGTAATTATAAGATTTTCTTAACAGAAACAGAAGTTGCATCAAATTTACATGAACTTCTGAATCAGCGCCCCCTATCGAAAGCAGCCAAAACAAATTTATCATGACTTTATTTTGTCCTCAATTGACAAGATATTATCTCTCAGACGAGATCTAATTTACTCAAAAATGTTAGCTAAACTGAAGTTACAGGCATTTCAATCAGTAAGATTTCTCCCTTTCCAATACCCTTATTTGATGTCGTAAATTTGAAAGTGACAATTCGAAAAGATAGAGAATTTTTCAAGGATTACAGTGATGATATTTTTTCTTCAACTTCATATGAAACATTTTCGAGTAAAATTAATTTTTCTACTCGACGGTAGCTATTACGCCCCTACCGGTAGAGGTATGATCTTCAAAACAATTTTTTGCAGTGTGTTCTCTTGTACACTTTAGTGGAAAAATTTTTTAACGCAAGTCTCTACGATGAGTGGATCCTGAGATATAGCCGCTTACCTCGCTTATTTGCCCACCCTGTACAAGCTTTAAACCTTTGATATGTTTCACAGAGAACAGGAATAGTCGCGATGAAAAACATCGAAACAAGATATAAAATAATGCTTCCAGAATAGTTATTTGCAATATAATAAAATATGAAATCTGTATGAATCTGTGATATTCTCGCACGATTTTGTTCTACAGGATGTGGCAGAATGAGCGGAGTATCCACATAATTAGAGAATGCCTTCTTCTGAACTTCATTCATTAATTTTTGATTCTTCTCTATCAAATATATATTCATTAATAATACATGATAATAATAATTTCCCAAGTCTTGAATTAGTGAATATGTTTGAGGGGTGTATGAAAACCCTTGTTCAGAAATCTTCTTCATGCCATAAGTCGATGGTTCGGTCCTTGGACTGGGACCTTCTACAAGTCATAATTTGAATTTTACAATTTAAAATGGAACCAAATGCCGAGAGGTGTTGGCCTTTGAAATGGTCTATGTTAGAAAAGAGGATGCACTAAGACACTCAAAAGTCAAAGAAGAAATTGCACGGGAAATGCACTACAAATCAATTTTCGAGTATTTTCAAACATCATCAGAATCATTCTAGGAGTGTAACCCATTATTTCCGTGATCACATATTCGATACGGTTGAGATTTTGGGTGCATATATAAAAAAACCCTTTCGAGCTTTGAATTCACCGTGGTTAGAGTTGTAGTGACTGGTTGCTTGTTCTAGAGATGGCGTCGTGAACTGTGCATATCTCGCTAAATCGGCATGCTCCACTATGGAATGGAAGGTGTATTTGGCAGGGATCACTGAAAGCTAAAATGACGTTTCTATCAGTGATCACGAGATTAAACACCGCAATCCCTTGGGAGGGGGGTAATCAAAACCAAATCAAGTTTTCGAAAATTAGTTTTCAGATTTGAAAAGAGTACAAAAACAGAAGTAATTCAAATTTCCGCGTAGACAATTTTGCTGTACCTACCAATTTTCAACTTGAAAGTGAAATTGTCGAGAAATTGTATATCAAAAAGTGGTTATAAGTCACTCTTGGTAATAAATCATTGAAACTATCAATTTCCTTCTTATTTTAAAAACTTACTATTATTAAATATGTGAGTTTTCCTCTTTTGTCTTCAGACCAACCCATTGTTGTACTTGTGATTAAAAGAAGAAAAATTGGTGACTATACGTTCATAATTCAAAATTGACCACTTGAATATTTTATGGAAATAAATGAAAAGAATAGGATCATTAAAAGCTCATCGTTAGAGACTTTTTGAACTATAATTTTGGTAATTTATGGATTGTAAGAGGACGCCGTCACAACCGGCTTTCCAGATCACCTAATTTTTATCCCAGATCAAGATTATTATGTCTGGGGTTATCTAAAATTTGTGGTATATTCGTATATATTATCATGAGGGCATCTTATATTCCCGAAAAAAATCGAAAAAACGCGTTGCTAAGTAATATTTCAACAAAAATCATGATTGCTGGTGGCAACAAAAAGCCGAGTCGAAATCGAGGATTTTATTACTTTGCATTATTATGTTTATAAAAAATATTACTTTGCATTATGTTCTTCCAATTTTTTTTATAGGAAAAATTAAATGTCCGAATGGTATTTGACAAGACTATTTCCTCAGGTCTTCTTTTTGTATAAGGACTGGAATTTTATTCCATACGCCTCTACTTTCATTTCTCCAATTTCCTTCTTTTGTCTAACTTTTTTCTTCTATTTGGTTCTTTGAAAGAGGTACTTCCTCTTATCTGTCTTTCTTAGTTTAATCTGTAGTATCTTTCTTAATTCCTTATTGTCATGATCTTTCAATTGTCAATTCATCTCTGATTTGGTGGTTGCTTATATACCATGAGGCGCCAACCGCTGTTATAATTATTGTATTTAGTGTACTTCGCAACTTGTCTTTATTATTGTCTTTTGTATTATACCAGGTTACTCCTGCTTACGTAATGCTCGGTATTAGCACTATTTTTATTATCTTCATCTTGTTTTTTAAGGAAATATTTTGGATTGAGCAGTGGGTACAATCTCCCGTGCAATTGTCTTGCCTTTATTCTCTTTTCTTTTATCTGTTTGTTAAACTTCATTCTTTCATCTAGAATTACTCCCAGAAACAAGACTATTTCATGAGGCCATAATTATGTGTTAAAAGAAAAGAAACCATTTTTAATTCTAGATTGAGAGTTTATGATTGGTGGAAATTGAGACGTGAGAAATAGTCTACTGAAACATATAATCGGAATCAGCTTATTTCAAGAATACAAGCTAGCAAGGAAATGAAAAACAACCCTAATGTAATTCGTTCGAAATATTCTCAAACGAGAACAAAAATTTATACACTGAAATGGAGGACATTTTGAGCAGCTCATGTAGTTTGTTTACCCTTAACTTTGTATCTCTTTGTTCTATTCAGTGGCTTCTTTCATCATGATGTACATAATTATATGAACTCTTATAAAATTGATCTAATTTTTTTCATTTATTTCAATAAAATATTCGAACTTTCAATTTTGAATGATATACATACATTTCGCGATTTTTTTTCTTTCAAATTACATTCCTAGTAACTACACAAATGTTTGGTCTAAAATTATTGAAAAGGAAAGCTTATGTATTTAATAATAGTAAGTAATTTCAAAATAACATGGAAATCGATAGTTTTAATAATTTATTACCAAATATGACTTATAACCACTTTTTGATATCCAATTTCTCAATACAGGACGCGAAATGTCTGATTCAATTTGAATCACGCCACTTCGTTCCGTTTTTTGTGCTCTTTCCAAATCTAAAATCGGATTTTCAAAATTTCAATGTTTCAACCGTTTAATTATTTTTTGTTAATCCATACCTGGATTTTCGTTGCGATAATTAAGTGGCTCATTTAAGCTTTAAATAAGAAAGATGAATGTCAAATATGAAGAATATATTCTGGGTGGTTCGCTTGTTATGATAATGAGAAAATTTCATGAATCACCCTGTATATCGGTAACCAAGGTAGACAAACCCAATAAATGGAGTAAATCTAGCTAAGACCACGTTTTTTCGTTTACCGATGAAACACCCTGTAGATTGCATATGTATAACATCAGAAAATTTTGATCAATTCTATTATATTTTCCTTCGAAAAACCTATGTTCATTAAATTACTAATATACCCTTTGTCTAAGAATTAAATTCTCACATGCAACACTCAAACTTTCTCGTGATTTACAGCCATAAAGTATATTGAAAATATTATACGCAAATATTTTATATTCCAAGAAAATTCACTTCATATGGAAGCAACATAAAGAATGTTGATTCCATGAACGCATGTTTCATTTTTAAATAATGCCAGAGGAATTCATTGCTCTGAAAAAGCTCATGAATTCAAACATATCGTGGAAATTATATGGGAAGAAATGAAATTGCCGAATAATTTTCCTTGATATTTGAGATATCATTGATTTCTTAAGCCATCAGTTAAAACGATATGAAAAAAATCGATGAGCAACACATATAAAATAACTTCTATGAGAGTTCATTCAGTTCAATCCTGACCAACGCAATTGAATAAGAACGAATCTTCAATGAATTTGCAGAAAACTGTGTAGTGTTGGCAACGGAGCGTTATTCCACGGCGGCGCTTTGTCTACCCTATGGGGTCGATAGAAAATGAGAGACCACGAGGTAGAAGAAGGGAAAACACCCTTATCAATGACTTATTCCACTTCCTTTATTTCGCACCTTATACTTTCTTCAGAATGATCTCCTTCCTGGATGCATTTTTGTGAATTGACCCTTAATTTCCGTCATGGGAGAGATAAAAGAAAATAATTTTTCTTTCAAGGGGTGTCTAGGGGGAAACATGATGGTTTTACATTCTATTCGATGAATTCACGATTAAAAGAAGACTTTGAAGAAAATTTTATTGTTGTTATGTCAGGATTAATGAATTATGAAATAAATAAGATTAAATAAACCGAATATCGGACTGGTAGAAGTCTAGAACAATGGATAACCACAGTCAGATATTTGGTTTATTTAACTTCGGTCGTTCTGCGTTAGAGCGTTAGTTCTTCTTCATAATTAGAGAATAATTAAGATTGAGTTAATTTTGACCTTTCTCCATGTCTAAATTCTTCATTATGCTCGAACAATCGGAATTATCCAATAGAAGACCATATATTTCGAGAAGAATGGCTAATAGTCACCTTTATATGAACATATAACATTTTTGAATACATTTCCACAATTAGTTCTTAATTTTTTACTACTAATTGGTCATTGCTTCGAAACCTAGGAAGAGTTTTAGTATAGGAATATTAATTTCAATCCACTTGGGTTGGTAGGATAGGCGGTCACCTAGGTCGCCAAAATTCAGGGGCGGCATTTCTAACTCAATCAACAAAAATCTCATATGTTCTAAGTTCTGAATGAGAATATAATCTAAACAGGAAGGAGTATAGCCAAATTTAACAAGAAAAACTATCAAATTTGTCGCATTACACTTATATACATATCTCAAATGATGAGAAATACCCTTTATAGTACTTTTTAAGAGTTATTGACGCTAAAACTCATATCCTCGATAGTCTTGTCTGCGTTCTTTTTGATGAACTTTGATAAAAACAGAATAAAATCCAGCAAGGATTTGATTCTGGGAAAAAATACAGTTGAAGCAATATCTTGGCTTGATGAAGATTTTCCGAGGTCTGCACCAGGAAAATCAACCATAATTGATTGGTATGCTAATTTTAAACGAGGTGAAATGAGCACCAAAAACGGCGAAGGCAATGAACAGCCCAAAAGAGGCTGTCACCGACGGAAAAATCCAAAAAGTTCACAAAATAATTTTGAATGCCGTAAAGTGAAGTTGATCGAGGTAGCAGAGAGCTCACAGTCGATCAAAAGCAACAAAGTGTAAATGAGTCTGAGCAGTGTTTGAAGCTGTTTATGTGCAATAAACCTGAATTTTTGCGACGGTATGTGACAATGGATGGAACATCGCTCCACCATTTTACTTCGGAGTCTATAATCGACAGTCAGCTGAGTGGACTGCACACGATGTCACGATGAATCGAATCCTAAGCGAAAAAAAACACAACAGTCAGTTGGCAAGGTTATGGCATCATTATTCTGCGATGCGCAAGGTATAATATTCATTGATTACTTCCAAAAGGGCCAGACCATCAACAGCGATTATTATATAGCGTTATTGGATCGTTTAAAGGATGAAATCGTTGAAAAACAGCCCGATTTGAAGAAAAAAGGTGCTGTTTCATCAAGACAATGCGCCATGTCACAAATCAATGAAAACAATGGCAAAATTGCATGAATTGGGCTTCGAATTGCTTCTGCATCCACCGTATTCGCCAGATCTGGTACCCAGCGACTTCTTCCTGTTCTCAGACCTCAAAAGAATGCTAGCTGGAAAGAAATTTAGCGCCAATGAAGAAGTAATCGCCGAAAAAACAGAGGCTTATTTTGAAGCGAAAGAAAATCGTGCTACAAAAATGATATCGAAAAGTTGGAAGATAGCTATAATCGCTGTATCGCCCTCGAAGACAACTATATGTTGAATAATAATATCGAATATCGAAAATGTGTTTCATTATGGCAGACCGGGGACCTGTTATAAAAAATTTTCAGAGGTGCCTTAATTTTTTTTATCTCTCAGTAGAAGACCCCGATTAACCAATATTCATTTTTTGCATTCTAGAGAGTTGACTTCTTTTAGGGCGGCAAATTGGCTAGCGATGGCTCTTATAGGAATATTATGTAAGCGTCACAAATTGAATTTCATCTGACATAAATAATAATATTGAACTTTTGCAAGAACTCACATGTTGTTTATTATCAGTTCACATTTCAAATTTGAATTATGAAGAATGCAAAGTCTGAATGTCAATTTTCAAATCCAAAATTTAATTTTTCATCTCAATGGACAAAGCTTGTTTCAGGCTGAGCCAGAGGTAATTGCAGCTCATGGAGTCTGGCTGTGATTTCATCAATATCTAATACGATCAACACTTGCTCTATTGGGTTGAAACACATAGGTTATTATTGTTCCCGCTGGGACAACTCCCTGTATTCTCCAAGCTCAGCCTACCATCAAAAATGGATGATACGAAAGCAGAGCCGAGAATTAAATCACGGAACGTTTCATCATTTATTTATCTCGTGCTCGTCGGGAGTCCTGACCTAGATAATAGTTTCATGCTGGGTTTTTCAGACAACCCACACTAGCGGAATTTTATTTACCCAGAGTCAACATCTTTCAGATTAATATCCTGTTAGACGAAAATAACAAAATATCGTTTTTGTTGTTCCCTACTTTACTCGATTCATTTATCAAACTCAATGTAGGTACATATGACACACCTATACATATATTTACGTTTGGTTTGTTGATACATTATTCATGGATAGCTATGGCATATATGAAATAAACTTCCATGCGTGTACTATAATGATACCTACCCATAATGAGAGAAGGAATATTGGGAGAAATATTGAATTAATGTTGTTTTATCGATTTTAGTACCGAATTAACCTTTTTTTTGTTTCTAATCTCCACGAGATATCGGGAGATATTTCTTATCCACAAAATTTACAATTACTGTAGGTCTAAACCAATCAATCAAATTCGGAAAATGACAAAATCTTCATCGAAGAGGTGTTAAACACATAGTTTACTTTACTTTAATTTCAAGTGTGAAATCTTGGTATTTGTGGTCTTGAAGTCCAAAGCACTCTATTTTAGCAAATACAAGATGTAATTCATTAGAACGTAAATTTTTTTTTTTCGTTAACCAGGGGGAATCCTCATGGATGAATACCTTAAGGACGGTCGATAGTGTCTTTGATACGAGAGTCTTTTTTCAATATTTCAAATTGAGTTTTACTCAATTTTGTTCCATCGTAGTAAGATCTCTGGGTCGTTCGTGAAAGGTTGGCATCCTATCACATTTTCGACAGGGTTGTAGTCAACCACTTCTATTTAGCTTGTTATTTGGATATTGTCTTGTTTCAGGAAATCTTTTTCAGCCACCCATTTTTAGAGTCTCTGGATTTTATCTTCTTAATATTGCTTTGGTAACAGCATAGCCCCATGCTGCCGATCCATATGTTGGTTGAGGTCTTACAATGAAGATGATTCCATGTTTCGTATTGAGGTTCACTTGATCCCTATAAGTGGGTACAGCTTGCTGAGTTTGTTTTATACACTGCGAATTTCATACATTTTTTTCATATAAATGAGTCTAGTATCTATACCTTTTCAACTCCAAATTGGGACTAATCACATTTAAATTGGGAATAAACACATTCAAAATGAGAATAAACAACTTCAAAATGGTTAGCACAATCAAATTGGGAATAAACACCTTCAAAATGAGAATAAACAACTTCAAAATGGTTAACACAATCAAATTAGGAATAAACACATTCAAATTGGCACTAAACAATTTCATATTGGGAAATGACATAAAAATTTCAATTTGATACCTACTTCAAAAGTATTCACCTTTTCAACTCCAAATTGGGACTAATCACATTTAAATTGGGAATAAACACATTCAAAATGAGAATAAACAACTTCAAAATGGTTAACACAATCAAATTGGGAATAAACACATTCAAATTGGGACTAAACAATTTCAAATTGAGAAATGACCTTTATATTTAAATTTGATACTTCAAAGGAATTGTCAAATAATATAGGTACCGGTCAGATAATTTATAAGTGCGCTAATATACATAACATCAATATGCCAAGTTATATAAAACAAACAGAAGCAGCGAATATCAAAAAGCAGATTTGTGCAGTTTATAATAATAATGGAGATTGGAGAGAATTGGCCAATAATATTGGAGTGAAGCGTTCGACGGCTTACCGCTGGGTGAAAAATCAGGATAGAATACCCATGCAACGTGGAGGAAAAAGGAGAACAAAAATTACAGAAGGACATCGCGAATTTATAGTGCAATATGTGGAGGAAAATAATAAAATCACGCTGAGAGAACTCAGACAAAAGTTTCTAACAGATCACCAAATTATTGTATCGTCTGAGTGTTTGCGGAAACATTTGGATGGATTGCTGTACACTTTGAAAGATGTACGCAGAGAACCTGAAAGATTGAATAGTGGTGAAACAAAACTACGAAGAAAAGAATATGTACAACAGCTTTTAAATTATCAATCAGAAAATATACCAGTAACATATCTTGATGAAACAAATTTTAATTTGTTTATATCACGACGGCAAGGGCGATCTAAGAAAGGGACCAGATGTCGATACATTTCAGCAGGAGGTCGTGGGGCTAATGTTCATGTCATTGGATGTATAGGAAACATGGGATTGATACATCATGAAATAAGAAGGGGTTCATTCAGAAGGGAAGAAGCAAAAGAATTCGTGCGAAACTGCTTACGAGCTGCTTATAATATTTATCAAACTCGTGTTGTATTAGTAGTTGATAATGCTCCTTGCCATGCAGGCTTAGAAGAGGTCTTCCAGGAACCTGAATTTCAAGACCATCTTCTTCTCAGGCTCAGTACTTATAGTCCAATGCTGAACCCTATAGAATTTGCATGGTCAAGTTTCAAAGCTGCAGTTAAAAGAGCGATGTCTCTAAGGTTGCAACAGATTTTGGCTGGCGAAGAAAGGACAAATCTTCCTCAAAACCAGTATCGCTTGCGTGAATTGGAAATTATTTTGCGTGATAATATAAACATAATAAATATCAATAACTGTGCGAGATATGTGGCGCACATACAGAGATATTTTCCGGATGTTTTGAACTTAGTCGATATGGTTGTGTGATTTTTTTTTTAAAAAATATATGTATATAAGAAAAAATTTTCGGTACTGATTTCCATATTTTCCAAAAAAATTTTTCATATTATTAGCGTAAGATTAAGTTAATGTACATAAACTTTGAGTTCTACCCATAATATTCAATACATTTCTTTCTCATTTGGAGTTATTTAATCTCAATACAAAAGTTTACAATCTCCATTCTTAATACCTATAATATATACTATAAATACTTTTGAAGTAGGTATCAAATTGAAATTTTTATGTCATTTCCCAATATGAAATTGTTTAGTGCCAATTTGAATGTGTTTATTCCTAATTTGATTGTGTTAACCATTTTGAAGTTGTTTATTCTCATTTTGAAGGTGTTTATTCCCAATTTGATTGTGCTAACCATTTTGAAGTTGTTTATTCTCATTTTGAAGTTGTTTAATCTCAAATTGAATGTGATTAGTCTCAATTTGAAGTTGAAAAGGTATAGTGATTAACGAGACGTAGTTCGCGAAACATCACGAGAGCGCAGCTCGAGTTGGTATTCGTTTTGATTACATAACGAAATATTTCAATATTTATAACAAAAGCACTGCATTTTGATAATTCAATGACGTTTCACTGAGCTTGACTTATTTTTTTTGCAAACGTCCAAGAATGTTACTATGGAAATCATCCCAATATGGCAAGAGGCGAAACATATTTCTTGATTTTTATGGGATATCCTGTTCATTTCTATTTTCTAGAAATCATGAAAAAAGAAAGTAAGGTTATGATGTCCTTATCTGATCTATGCCCTCAATCTTCACTTTGAAACAAAATCGCTACTCTTTCCACCTGTTGGTGAACTTCCAGTTGAATCCCAACTCAATCTACGATTTGACGTTTATAATCCGCAATTTGACAGTTGATGCTCGCTTTAATTCAATCAATGGTTAACCATCCCTTATAATTCCCGGCCCTAAGCCACCGAGGAAGCTTGTTATTAATTCACAGACGCAAAAATCCATCAAGTTTGAATAATTCGTAATATCATAATGAGAATTTATTCCAGTAATAATTGTTATCAAAACCGGATTATTGATGTGATACTATTACTTACTTTACTACTAATGCGGATAATGATCCGGAACCACGCGCTGGCTTTTTAGCCTTAGTGGTTCATTTGTTTATTTCAAAAATGATCCGGAAACAACAACTCGAGTTTTCAGTCACATGAATGAATGAGGTCATTTTTTGACTTGTCGGTTAGCTCTGTGTTCGAGCCTCCCTTTTTCCGTTCATTTAATTGAATTCAGTTAATTTTGTACTGAATACTCTGATTACGCCCCTTCCCGTAAATCAGGAAGCTCTACTTTCAACACGGTAAATGCGGCAACAGGGAGTATGGTACACAAAGCAACCGATTCGAAGGTACCAACAGTCTAGCTGGAAGTCAGGGAACTCTCATATTATAACCTACATATTCTTCTCTATGCTCCACATTCCTGAAAATACTAATTATTGTATTGTTTCGAGAATATTTGTTGTTTGCAAACAGTAATGACTAACGTTGGTGTGCAGTATTGGGAATCCGGAAAACAGAAAAGCATGGAAAAATTAACTCATTTGGAAAATACGAGGAAGGAATATATTGCAATGAAGAATTTAGCTGACAGTAAAACCGAACAGTTACAGCGAGCTGTCAAAGATATTGACGAGTCGAATCTTAAAATTTTGGAGCTCACCAGGGCGCTGGAAATATCTAGATCAAAGAACAATTATTTGAAAAACACAATAACTTCGATGAAAAGCAAATCCGAAATTTCAGAAGATGAGCTTGAAAAAAATATAGAGATATCGAATGAGAATAATCAAAAAATTTCGACGATTGAATCAGAAAACTCAACTCTTCGGGAAGCTATTCATAACAGTCAGATCGAGTGCATGGAATTGAGGAGATGTATCGAAAATGTGGGAATACAGTTAAAAAATAAGCAAATGATGATAGATGAATTGAAGAAAAAGAACATTTCAATCCATAAGAGCTTTTGCGAAATTCAACAAAAGTTCCAGGATTTGGAAAAACAGAAAGAAAGTGCCAAGAATGTAGGAAATATCGTACAAGAAATAGAGGAAGAGATTGAATTGACTGAGAGCATCAAAATGAAGTGTGAAGCAGAGGAAAATGAAAAATTTTCTATAGAGTTAGAGGTGGCTAATCTGAAGTCAACAATAGAAACTATAAGTCTTTCTATTAATAGCAGTGTTAATAAGGAAATGCTGGAATCAACACTTCCCTCGTCTGTTCTTATGAAGAACTGGCTAAAAACAAGATGTTCTTTGTCTAAGAAAATGAGTGAAAATAATGAATTGATAAAGCAATGCATTACGAATTTGAAGGAGAAAAGAAGTGAAAATAAAAACTTGATCATCGAGTTGAACAAGTACCAAAACGATGTCAGGGTGCACCAAGAGAAAAATAGTTCCAAAGAAGAAAGTTAAATGTTCTGGATCGTTGATTAGTAAATACATATTTGTTCATGCTGTTTTATAAGGAAAATATTGTTTTTCAAAGAGAATATTTTATTGTTGTAATTAATTTGAAAATTGCAGTATTAAATGAAATGAATCAATTTATTACGGAATATATATTATAATGCATAAAATAATAAGGAGAACACTGACGTGAAGTCAGGAGTTTTTCAGTACTCTTTCAGACAGGAGTATACTATATACAGGGTGATTCACCCTGATGTCCTATTAGACGTTCATGGAAAATTAATCATAATTTTGTCCTGAAAATTTGCATGTTGGGGTTTGCGACAATGATCTTTTTCCCTAATAATTCACAGACCTCCACAAATTCAGTTACTCCGGAATATATGTTTTATTCTTTCAGTCATTTATACGTATAAAAAAGGGCCTTCCCAAAAATGAAAACTTTAAGTGTTATCCGGGAAAAATTCGAAATTTCTAACTGTGTGGAAGTAGTCTGTGACTTCCGGAAAACAAAGAAAAAACTAAAATTAGGTGTTTCGATATCTAAATTTGACTATTCATGAATTGTAATTGTTTGTTCGTTGGGGTTGTTCAGAATCCATGAACCAACAAAACTATCAAATTTCATATTTCTAATTCTTTCTTCATAGATTGAATTGAAAATATTTTCATTTATGTAGTTTTCAGTTGTTCGTTTTTCTTATATAGGTATGAAACGCCAAATTTAGTTATCGAAACATCGAAAAATCTTAATTCTGTCAGTTATACCTATATATGTCACGGATAAATTCAGTGGTTCTTTTTTCATATAATTTTCGAGTTTTTTATGGCTAGCATAACGTGATTAACATGAAATTCTCCACAAGGCTTGAATTTGCCATTGTACATCCAATTGAAAATTTTAATTTGGATTTATTATACAGTTTTGTAATTAACAGAAAAACAGAATTGGAAAGGCCATATTCAAATAACCCCGTAGTCTGATTTTACCCATTATCGAACTCAACTGCGGAATTCAAGATACGAACCAACCCTGAATTTTCAAGTTTTTTGGTCCTTCCTTCGAAAGTTTTCCTACATACCTATGGACAAACAGAATCAAATTTGAGTACAGATTCTTGATTTGTTAGTCGAACTTTATCGTTTGTAGCCATTCTCGGCTCGAAATGATCGTTTCTGAGAACGAGCGCTCAAAAAAAAAGAGAATTAGTATCATTTGAGAATTTGGGAAAGTAAGAAACTCTAGGTATTTTTATACAAAGTTCATGTGATTATGTATTTTCTTCCAGGAAAAACGGTGGGAGGAAGAAGTATTTTTATTCCAGAAAGATAAGCTTGGAAGCTTATTATTTAAAATGAGGATATTATTTCAGATATACATATATGCAAATTAAATGTCACATACCATAATTATTGATTGATTAATAAATGCAGTAGCTGTGAACCAATGATAACGTTCGTGAGGTAGGCCGAAAATTACCATTGTATTTTAAGAGGCCATTAGTCAGTGTGGAAATCAATAAAAGGACTGGACCAAACTAATATTGTGGGAAACAAGGGTGCGTGATTCGATTATATTAGGAAGAATCATCTTCAAGTTCCTCGGCCTTGATCTGGATATTACCCTTTTTTCAATCAGTATCTTCAGAAGAACCCTAACTTCAACCGTTAATAAGAATTAACTCATACGAATATTATAGTGTACATAATTTCAAAATGCAATTTTAAATGGTGTTGCTGGATGATACGCGGGATATTTAGGATAAGAGATGATTGTTGGCCTATTAAGTTATCCAGTAAGGGAGAGGGAAGAACAGTGGTATGCTTATTGTTCAGTTTAGTAAAAATCTGTTAAAAGACTGTTATGAGAAGAAACTACAAATTTTGATTCAAAGTGTATCATTTTTCCTCATTCCAGAGTTGCTTTGAACAATGAGAACAAGTAGGACAATTACAATTGGATAATTCTCATTCATTAATAATTTTGAAATATCTTTTGGATGGAAATACCTATAGGTATTTCATGAAATTCCATTCTTTTATTATAGAATTACATTTAGAATTAGCTCACAATTTGAAATGCTATGAAATCGAATGATACTTCCAAAAAAGTGTTATGTATCAAATTTTTGGATTTATAATTTTGAGGTAACGAAAATGTATATAGAGGTCATAAATGCAGCTGCTCGTAAGATTCGATCCAATGTGACTTTGGAGTTTGATTCAAGGCCAAGTAAATTTTTCGAATAGATACTATAGTTTGTTTAGGGAATATTATCTAATGTTCTTGAAAATGTAAAAACTCTTGCGTTGTTTCCATAAAATGAATTTCTCTCAAGATGAAACGATTCATGGTTTTAGATGGTCATGATGAAGTACTTCAGAGTTATTTCTCATAGAACCATTCGTTTCTGTATTCCGAATGAACATATTCACCAATGAAACTACTCATTCTGTTTTGAGATTGTTTTTGAACCCCACACATGTAAAGGGCCTAGATCTTTGTTTTCTTGAGGGGGTAATAAAAAAATATTTTTTTTGACGACATTGTTTAGTCATATCTATAATGTGAGAAAAAGAGGTTTGATAACGAAGTTTGAGCCAAATTACTAGAAATATTTTTTTTTATTACCAATTCGATTGTTCTCACCATCTCACTTTAAACTGGGTTTTCCTAAAATGAAGTAACGAAGGAAAATGAGAGATTTCTTGGATAATTTTAAAAATAAAATATCCCATAAATATGAGCCCGCAAATGCTTTGTTTTCGAGATACAGGGTGTTTCTTGTAGTCCTACTTTTTTGTGATGCTTAACCAGTTTATCGAATCCTTATTAATCTTTGCTACAGAGTTGGTAAATAAGTACCAAAACTTATAATTAATTTATTTATCACAGCTGCCTAATTGGATAGTTATAATAATTTGGATTTTCCTGAGAATTAGTTTCAATTTTTTCTCGAAATCGATTGCAGACAAAACTACAATAAACCAAAAAGTGAAGTACTGTGTACTGAACCAGAGTTCCTCTTTAAATTTGTCTAAACTACCAGTGGTTCACAAAAAAATAATGGAGGAAGGAAGCGGGGACCCTTCCAGAAAATTCTCACCCTGTAGATTTGCATTAAAAATTAGGATATCACATGATGAAAACTTCAAATTGGAATATCTATGCCAATTCAAGTTAAATATCTTGTGAAGGGAAGGTGCTGTGGCAGAAAAACTTGAACTTTAACACCTGTATCTCAAAAATAAAGTGTTGTCAAAAGTAATCATGTTATAGGACATTTTTCTTGAAATCATCCGAGAAATCTGTTATTTTCATTTTCACCTTCAATTTAGGAAGACCCTGTAGTCAATTCAAAACTGATGTCTTCACAAATGAATTGCAATTTGAATGAAACAAAATAAATTGTACAGCACAGTCCAGACAATTTTTCGATGCGAATTTCTCAGTTCAGTTCAACAACATATTGAAATTTTGTGACGAGAGAATGATAAAAAAAAAGAAAACAACGGTCAGTGTATACCGATGACGAATGCAAAAATTACAGAAGGCAAATAAGGAGCGACACCGACAAAGCTGATAGATAAAGAAAAATAATAAACCTCGTACAAAGACGAACTCGTAGTACAATAAGAGTACTCATCTTGAAAGCTATAATAAACTCATAAAACGTAGAAGAGTCCGATTTTCTACTGCCGTGTTGATTTCAAAGAAAGTGAAATGATTATTATTGGTTCATTTTATGGAGAAATTTTCGTTTTTCGTCTTTGCGAGATTTCTGAAATTTTATATTTAGGAAATTTTGAGGGGTTATTACCCCCAGTACCCCCATATTTCTACGTCCTTGACATGAGTTGATATCGTGTTCAAAATCTCACCGCATGTCGAATTGCTACCAGATGATGCATTAGTACATAATTGTGAATTTTGAATTGGTTGTGTTTCTAAATTAATGGTCTTTAGTATAATTCTGTCTCTCTTCTCTTTATTATTTTTTTTGTGTGATGAAATATGCTATTAATTTAATTTTTGTGTTAATCTTACAATCAAAAAAAATATTTTTGATTGGTTATTTGTTTTTTTATGAGTATTCACTTCTTCAAATTAATATGCTTAGTAGTTTGTGTGTTCAAAATTTCAATCATAACCATTCTAAGAATGAAACGTTTCATATACCCACAACGATTTAATTCATCGAATAAACGAAAAAAATTAATATTTCTATTATTTTTTATGAATAAGCTCCTGCCAAGAAACATGTATATTTTCTATTGAAAAGTTTTCTACTTGACCTTGAAATGATTTTGAAATCAAATTGCAAGGCCACATTTAACATCTGCAGCCTTTGTCCCCTATGTAGACTTGGAAACTTTCATTGGAATAATTTCTGATTCAATCTCTTAATTCAGGCGTTATTGGCTGTGTATCTGCAAAAATCATCTAAGAATAATATTCTGCAATCAAATTAATCTATTTTTGTTGAAATCGGTATTTTCAACGAAATTTACAATATTCCTATAAATAACTCCTGCGATTTCTTGATAGGGTCTTAATTTTAATACCCCACTAAATTCACTTATCTTCCATCTTTGCATTTCTTTGCCTCACGATTCGAATAATCGAAAAAATTTCAAGCAAATTAGCCCCCTCTTCAAAATATATGCCTTTTCTACTTCAGAGATTTGAAGAATTTCATTATTTGATGTCAAAACGGTATTTTCATTGAGAACTACTACAAATATGATATGGATGTCAAAAAAAAAATAATTATCAACTTTTCACAGATTAAAAACTACTACTACTTTTCGGGCTCCATCTTTAGTGTCTGTAACTAAGCGTGGAGGGCTCAGAAAAAAAGTTTATTTGAAAGACCCACCCTATTTTTTGAAAAGGAATCTCCTCCTAATTTTTTTCGCAACTATTCTTGAACATCCCGTATATTTACTTATTTTTATTGAAACCATTGAAATACACATTTCATATAGGTACATATAAAGAGATAACTCCTGAAGATCTAAAAAACTGATCGTTACGAAATTGTATCAAAGAAAAAGAAGCCTCACTTCACTCAAAAATAGATGGTACCGTTTGTCAAAGAAATACCGACAAGCTTGATGAAATGCAAAAAACTCCTGAAAACAGGGGTCATAACACATGCCGATGTGCGACCGTAATATTTATGATCTGAATGCGGCACCTTTAAACATGCCAACGCCCAACAGATATATTTATGACTAGATAAGGGCACGCTTGAACATAGCCATATTTATATTATTTCTTACCACAAATTAAAGTTTTGTTGATCTTGTGATTATTTTAGGCTTAGTACGCAAATTCTGTTTCCAGATTCCTCAGCATCGCTCGTTGGTAGGCGTAAATACATAACGGGTGATTTTTTTCGAGGTTTATAACTTTAAGTTGGCATTACTGTTCAAGATGGCGACCGATTTAACAGCTGTCAAGTGATTTATTCTCAGTTTAGTTTGGCGATTCATCATGAATAGACTCACTCCTGAACAACGCTTGCAAATAGTGCAATTTTATTTCGAAAATAATGGTTCTGTGCGGAATACGTATCGCGCACTACGTCCATTTTATTTTGTTTAGCGATGAAGCGCACTTCTGGTTGAATGGCTACGTCAACAAACAAAACTGCCGCATTTGGAGAGAAGCTAATCCTCAAGTGTATGTCGAAACACCGTTACATCCAGAAAAACTGACTGTTTAGTGCGCTTTATGAGCTGGTGGAATCATTGGTCCGTACTTCTTCAAAAAAACGATGATGGCCAGAACGTTACAGTCAATGGTGATCGGTAGGGAGTCATGATTACTAACTTTTTCATTCCTGAATTGAACAACCATGATGTCCAGGAGCTGTAGTTTCAACAAGAAGGCGCAACATGTCACACAGCTCGTGCCACAATCGATTTATAGAAAGACACGTTTGGTGACCGCCTAATTTCACGTTTTGGACCTGTGAATTGGCCTCCAAGATCTTGTGATTTTACACCGCTAGACTTTCTGTGGGGCAATGTAAAGTCATTGGTCTATGCGGATAAGCCACAAAACCTTGACCATTTGGAAGACTACATTCGCCGTGCGCCTGTGGCAAGTGCCACCTTCGCAACACCCTGAGTTAAGAATGCATGATGATTTTTTATGTTAATTCAAGTTGAATCTCATTCGGTGCATTGAATTTCTATACATTTTTGTTGATCAAGCTTGAAATGCGGTCCTTGAAGTTTGGCGCTTTAGGCGACCGAATACCCAAGCCCTCCCCTTGATCGGACCTTGAAAATTTTAAGTCTCCAGCATATTACGTTGAGCATTTTTGTGTGAAAAGCGGACAATTAATTCGATTAAATTATTTGAAAACATCTCCACAAAATGTTGGAATTACAGACATTCAGCCCAATTATAGCCAAGGGCGGATCCAGACGATGTTTGAGGAAGACTTCAATTACCATAGTTAGAATGATCCAATTTGGTTCAATTATGCGCTGTTTCGTTCGATAACTACAGTTCGAAGTTATCAGTTGTGCCTTAGGGGAACAGCTCTTCGTGGATATTTCCCTGCCAATCTCTAAACACACATCAAAACCTTCCTGGCCGTTTCCGAAGGCTCACCTCGTTTCGACCACAACCGTTTTTGCTTGACGTTGTCATAAATGATCCACTTTTCATCACCAGGTACCAAGCGTTTCAAAAATGGGGCGATTTTGTTGCGATTCTGCAATGATTTGCAGTGGAAATTGGGACCATGCGGTTTTTTGCGTTAGCTCGTGTGGTATCCACACATCTAGCATCTTCTTGAGATCAGCCTTATGCAAATAGTGTTCCAAACGGTTTATTGTGCACTCTCAAAATCATGAGCAATCGAAACAGGACTCGACAATGTCCATGCTTTTATCGATATTTTCGACAATTGGCCTAAGGGCCGCCGCCCGACATTTTAGCACCCCGGCGAAATACAATTTAACCGCCCTGTTTTGTCTAATTTATCTGAATTTTCTTTGAAGGGGCCTCTGTTATTCCTCTCAGGCAGCTTTTCAATTTTATATGAAATCGTATTTTTCAACTCAAAATCACCTTGTCGAATTTATCAAAACATCCTGCATTGTTTGAAAGCATGACGCTCCATTTATAAATCTTTAGCAAAAAAACGACGTAGTTCTTAAAGGTGCAAAAAGTCTTGGCACCCCGGTAAAATGTCCGGTATGCCGCTCCTGGCGGCGGCCCTGATTGACCTTCCAGTGCATGGTGCATCTTTGACATCGAAATCACCTGAACGGAATCGACGAAACCAAAATTGCACGTGATTGGCTATTAAAGTATCAGGTCCAAAAATACTATTTACATTTTCAGCCGCCTGGCTGGTATTTTTGTCTTTATCTAAGAAAAACTATAAAATATAGCGTATTTTCTTTTTGCTAGTGTCCATCTTTGTGGCGCACTCAAACTTAACTGAGTCAACTCATCACAAAACAGTCAGAATGTTTTTGTAGTGCGAAATCTCATCTTTCTAACGCCATATAGTGAAACCCGATCGGACTTGTACAACGCCAAATACAGATAACTAAAGCCATCTATCATCTATCGGAAAAATAATTAATTCCTTTTTACTACACCTATTAAATGAAAACATATAATCAAATATTAAAATATAATAACAAATTCTATTCTCCTATTTTTTGACTAGTGTATCTTTGGATAATATTTTCAACATTAATACTGCTGCAAATGGTTCAATGTATATGCATCAATGCCAATACATTCAACCTGTCTTCAACCATGAGGGCCATGCCCCCCCTGTATGTACCCCTGATTATAGCATGCTGTTCTCTTGAAAAAGAGGACAAAATCGGTAGTTAATAAATTGTGCTACATAGAAAAGCAGGCAAAAAAGTTAACTCGAACCATCATCAGTGAAAAAATCACGAAAAAAATTTGTTTTCGTTTGTTCCAAATTCGAAGTTATAAAATAAAGGAATATAACGTTGTGTATAACACTTGCTGATATCCTTGAATCCTAATAATAGATAAGAATAAATTCTAATCTTTCAACACGATAACAATTCCGTATTAGTGCATTCATGAACAGATTGAATATTTGACTCTAATTTAGAAGCGACACAACAATCAAAAACAACGATCATATTAATTCCGTATGATATTCACTCATTGATCCAGATGCCAAAGTCGACAAGTTATAGTTCACATAACCCATACACGAAAGAAAGAAGAACAGAACAGTAATTTAACCGATACCGATCATAATATTAAATCTTCTTCACTGCAGAGATTTACGTTCCAACAGGAAAAGGGCGCAGGTCCTTGCATTATTCTGTGGGGGTCCAGCGAGGAAGACGTCTCCAATACGTTGGCAAACTCAAACCACCCTCATAGTATCGCGATGTGCTGAAAATATCGAACTGCGTGATTTCGCGAGTGTAAAGTTAGGAAATCAATACCATCATGTCAGCGACAAGTACACCGAGGTAGGTTAATAATTTCATTGTTCGCTTATCAATTTGATCTTCATTGCATTCACCTTTGACCAAATTATCGGTATTGCGAATGGGGTTAGGGGGGCGAAACGGAGAGTTTTGAGGTTATGTGTTGTTGTGAATCGTGAAAGGGGTTAGATCTGAAGCCGGATACCGCATGCCGGTATACAGAGTTTTTCTTGATAACGTTGATTGTGCTAGCTATCGCGGGAATATAATCATTATGAAATACTCAGTTATTGTTATTATGCTTATTTTTTATTCTGATAACTTGTTTTTTTCCTTTTTCAAATCTTTTTTCGTGGTTGCAATTGCTAATAATACGTGATATGCTAATTTTGACCTGAATAATTGAGAATTGATTTTGAGCAACATATGTAAAAACAAACATATTAAACATGGGTAGGCAAATTGTCAATTACGTGTTACCGATTTCACTTTTTTATAAATTATTTTCACTATTCGAAATTTTTCAATCGGATTCTTCAAGTGAAAAGATTAATGTTATGTTGCAATTGATGTTGATTTGAATTTCGTTGACTTCTTTTTAGGTTCTAGAAAAAGGTTTGGTTGAAAATAGTTTGTTTTTTTTTGTTTTATCTTATATCAAATGATTCGAAAATATCTAATAATTGAAACATTGATGTATGGTTTGAATTCAATGTTCGCAAATTTCGAAAAATTATAGGTACTTATTTTGAATAGAATTAATCAACTTTTTTGTTAAGTTTCGAATATTCTTATGAAATATTTACAACATTTGGTGTTTCATATTGTAGTTTGAAGTATCGACTGCTTTGGTTATTACAGACTGTAATAATATGAAAATGAATATTTAAAGGTGTTATAAAATTATTAAGAGCGATCAGTTCAAAAATTAGTACCCTTTATTTTACGCTAAATACCATCGATTTGTATGAGGTTTTCACTATTATTCATTTTGAAAAGCCCGTCATTGCGGAAAATCCTTTTCAATTAATTGTTCTGAAATGGAAAAAAAAGAATAATATGATATTTTTTTGAGAAATAAATATATGCATGATATAACTTTCCCAACAATCCTTTGTTTCTTAAGGAATTTCCACTTGAAAATATTATCCAAAAAGTCTTGTCGAAGACTATAAATGCGTTTTTTCCAAAATAAAGACTTAAAAACGTATTTTGAATTCTTGCATGTGGTAGAAAAGACTGGTAAATCAGAGGAACGTTTGAGATTGGTTTACTCAACCTGAAAAGTGATGAGATGTCAAAAACGCTGAGGAGACAAGAATAGATCACGAGAAAGTCACGAGGTATAAACCCCTCTTAAGTGGATATAATAATATAATATATATTTCAATATATTTATTTACCATTTACCAAAATATAATAGTAGGATTACTTATAAAAAAAAATGTATCATATGTATAAATGTACCGGGTCAATTGTTTATGTTGAATCAGTCAAAAATTTTGTAATTGAAACATCTTACGGAAAAATTTTTCGAATAAGAGTTGCTGGTTTTAAGGCGTTCATTCAATTCAGTCTTGTGGGGGCGACGGAGGCCAACTTTGGAATTTGAAATGGCGATTCCCATTTCAAATTGTTTTTTATTGCAGATTCGTATTTTATAGAGAAAATTTCAAGCGTTTAGTTCGAACAAATACTCACGATTCGTCACAGATGGCTCTTCCATCGAATTTAAATTTTTTTCATCTGAACTACCTTGACATATTCGTTCCATTAATCATTCACATGAATATCTGACGTTTACTTGTTTTCAATACATGATTGATATCAATACTATCATTGATCATTTGGAAATGGCAAAATTATTTGTTCTTGTTGTTTTTGGTTGAAAGAGCAGATATCTAAATTCAAAATGTTCATTGACAGTGTACTTACATCGAAACAGAAGAATGTGAATTATTAATGAAAAGGATACGTTGATATTATAATATTATTAAGGTAGTTTCGACGAAAATTTAAATTCGATTGCAGAACCATCAATCGTGAAAACTTGTTCTCACAAAAATTTTGTATTTTTTTGCCGTAGAATATAGACCGGCTATAATAAACAAAATTGATCCAAAGTTGATCCCCTCCACCACAAAGGTAAAGGGAATGAAAGAGATTGTAGAATAAATGTACTACCTTTTCAAAACTATCAACTTTTTTTCGAAACATTTTCCATAAGATCTTTCCATTTAGAGATTTTTAGCTGAACCAAAAAAATCTCCCATCAATACATATTTCATGGGTTTCCAAATGGGTTGATAATTTGTGCATGCTAGAGAACAAAACAGTACAATTTTTTTGCAACTGCATCCCTTTTTGCAGTCGCAAAAAATTGTGTTCAGCAGTTTTTCCGGCGCAGGTGGGAGTAAAGTTTGAACTGGCTCTAATAAATTGTTGACCAACTTCCAACCCCATTCTGTAGGCTCTAGCTGATAACCAAGCCACACTTAAACTTGGTAATAAATCCGAAAAAGATGTTGATGAGCAGCAACTGAGGTTGGAGGAAGACAAGCTAATTGAACTTGTTTTTTATTTTTAGTATTTTTAACAAAACATGCATATCGATGATTATCTAAACAGGTCGTTTTTTAGGAGCTCCGTACATAGAAAGAAGTAAGTGGATGCCGTTGGTGATAACTTCTTGTTGAGTTGAATTACTTTTTTAAAAACTTCAGCACATTGAACAAAATCTTGTTCTTCGAACATTTTGAAAACTGCTATTTTACCCCTCCTATAAAATGCAGATGTCGTATCACAGCCAGTTATTTGGTGTAAAAAAAGTACATGATTTTGACACTTTACAAAAGTAGATAAACTTTTTGATGAATACATATCTGATTGATGTTTTAAGAAAAAATAGTTTTTCAGTTGGCGTTCGAGAAGTAAGTAATACGAGTAAGTCTACATTTTCACCAACAACAATAGTTGTATTTGTCAAATTGAATTGCTCTATTGCTGTTTCAATAATCATCAACACAGAAGCATCATTATTATTATTATTATACGTGGCGTACTCATGCATATTATGACGATAATAACTTTTATAACTTTTTGAATCGGTATATCTCAGAAACGGTGACTCGTAGGAAAAAAAACTGATGTTACATTTTTTATAGATAATTTTATAATTCATAATTTTTGTCTGAGGTACTTTTATGATAAAACTTACCGTTTTGCTGAAAATCGCGAAAAACTCATTTTTTGATCTTTGACCTTGAATAAAATTTTTTCCTTACACGGGAATAATAGGGAACTTTCAGGTACTGTTTGTAATTATGTTTTGAACAATTTTACTCATTTTCAGCTAGTTGGGAATTTATGTTCCTTCACTCTCATTTTTTCGTTTAAATCACAGATAAAAGAGTAGAAATCTAAATTGACCGGACTATAGTGCTGCTGCAGGGGATACTATAAAAGAGGATGAAAATAGTCGTCGATCGCAATTGGCCTGCGGTCACAGTGACCGCACGACGACGTTAAAGGGTTAATATTCAAGTTTTATGTACGCAAATAAAATATTCACTTTTACACATGAATTTGAACGCATTGATTGTTTTTTATGAGCATATAACCCACCAATTGATAAAAGTGGGGACACGGGGGAGCAGAAGCAGTAAAAAGAGCAATTTTCGTCCCAATAGGTACTTCTCGTATTTCATTGGACTATTTTAGAATTGTCGCAGTATCTCGCAACATCGAGAGAATCGATAGGCGTGCCATTGTACCATTCTGTGCTATGAAATCAGCTCAAATTGAACAACTCCATCGACACAGAAATCGCAGAATTTATATTCTAATGAGACAATCGCATGCTTTTATATCTCTTGTGATGAGAAGATTTTTGTTCAACTAGGTTCTTCACATTTCAGTCAATAATTCCGTGGTCTACCCAGTAAAACACAAATTTTTTAATTTCAACTTCTTTCTACGTCGACATATTGTCACTTTCGTGAGTAATACATGTACTCCAACGCTCCTTACTTTTCAATATCTCTTCTGTTAAAAGATTCGTCTTTGAAATAAGCAAAAAATTGATCCAGATTTTGAGAAAGATATACAGATTGAATAACAACCGTGTTTTAAGCCTCAACTTCAGAAACATTCCACATCAAGACAGAAGAGGAAGTTTGAGTCAGGTCATAATCAAGAAAATAACTAGAAAATTCTACGCACGATACAGAAATCATAGTAATTAATTAAACACACTGTATATCGAAATTTCTTGAATTTGATAGGATATTCGAATAAAAGAGAAAAAAATATAGGGAGCAAAGTTTTTATCGAACTTTTGATACTCAATAAATCTAGTAGAGATAGGAACAGTTCAGAATTTAGAGTTAGGCGATGAAATCGCTCGACTAGGTTTTAGGTGGCTATTGCGAAATCGATACAGATGTTTATTTAGCGATGAAGCACAAATCACCAGGGAAGGTATTGATAATTTTAATAAATCACAGAAATACCTTGCTTTCTTTATTTTTCCTCATTCATTCGAATATGCTAGCAAATTCAAGAAATTTTGATATACAGGGTGTTTTTTGGGTTGAATATTATTTATCAATTTTTCCTAGGCCGGACCTGAAAAATGAATTCATTTGCTATGTCTGTATGAAGTTGTTGTTCCAGAGAATAAACGAACCGAATATCATGAAAATATATAGGGTGGTTTGAAAGTTATGGGTAATTGAAGAAATTGACAAAATCAATAACACTGTATCTTGATTATGAAGAGAGATTGACCCTTCAAATCTATTCTTAATCGCCTCAGTGTCCTCGATTTACCCTTAGCTTCCGCTCATTCACCAATTAATATCCCTGTATAAGGCAGCAAATGGAGAGATATTGACATTTTCACGTGAATCATGGGCCTTGGGGGGGAACAACCAAGCTTTGGAAATGAAATATCTAAGAAGAGCGAATATATGAATTAAGAAATTAAAAAATACGTCAAGATCTAGGAGACAGATTCGTTACACGAATTGATATATAAAAATAACTAAGTTGGTGCGGCATTTTAACAGAGTGAACATCGAAAGCCTTTTAAACAAATATAGGAAGCCAAAATACAGAAGAGAGGAAGACCAAAGCAAACTTGGAAATAAATCTTTAAGTGAAATAATTATTAAGAGAAGACAAACATGGAACTAAGGCTATGAACAAGAGAGAATGTACTAAATTTGTGCATGGAAGTGAAACAATATTAAGAATTTGACCTATTTAAATTATATAATTAGATCAAATAATGAACTGATTTGAAGATTTGCAATACCCTTAACCCTACACCGTTCTATGGCAATTGAGTTTTTCGATAATGTACAGGCTGTCCCGTAAATAAAATATTTACCCCCCGGATATCAGCAAAATCAATTTTACTTTCCTAGGCCCAATAGTTTCTGAGATAAGATTTTTTCAAATTTTCAACCAATTGACACTAATACTGGAACAAGCGCAAAATTGATTATATAATAGTTTTTGATCTCTTCTTCTAGTGGAGCACCAGGCAAAAGTTTGTAATTCTGAAATATTGAGCCGATATTGGTTCCAAACAATTTGGGACGACTCTCCAGTGTGTAAAATAACTTTCTAATGAAATGTTTTATTAGAGAAATTTTCTGTGTAGGAGTAAGATCTGGATATCTGAGTTGAGTTCGTTGACGGATAAAACTTTTGCTATGTCTATGGTTCGGGTTTATATCCATATGAATAGAAAAATTGTGAATTCTGAAAATCAGATGAGAAATAGGAAAACGAATGTTGATATGTAAGCAAGGTGTATCTGATATGGGCAAGATAGATCTGTGTAATAAATATCTAGATTTATGGGCTAGGTAGTTTTACCAATTCGGTGGATCTATCCACCATGTAGATCTAGCAATTAGGTAGATGTTCCAACAAGGAAGATCTGTTGGTTTACTTGTTATTATCATTCTAATTGCGTTATCCAACAGTGCGTAAAATAATCCATCGCTTTCAATGAATTAATACCATCACTTCAAATCGGTCGATGAGCTGGGTTATTGAAATCCTTAATGAGATAGCACGAGTTTATATGGGTGAAATTTTTCCTCTATATTTAGATATGACCCAGAAAACCATTTATGAGAAAAAATACATATCGAATATGCGTGTCATGCCGTACCATTCGAATATTATCATGAACCTATGTTAACATTGGAATTAGTGACCGTGAAAATACATTTATGCGATACAAGCTTCATACGCGATAATGCCACTTTCAATTTTTTGAAAAAGAATTTTTTTCCAATTCTTGCTTGTATCAGGAGATAGAGATAACATTTTGCATAATTATGTATTCCTTATCATTTGCATTTTAAAGTTTTTAGCACATTGTAAGCCTTACCTATTATGTTTATGTATTATTTTTTTCAAGTACAATTTTTATCCATGGATATATCGTAGTTCAATTTTTTGATTTATATGCTATACTTACATTTCACAATAAATATTAAATGCGCAGTGAATGTATATAGACAAATTTATTTATTTATTCATTCATGCGGGCTTGCCACATTACAACTTTAATTCTATAATGTATTCTGAACAAAAAAGAAGAAAAAAAAAAATCAAGAACTAGATATGAAAAGCAGAAAAATCAACATTAACATGTAAACAAAATATTATCATTAATAAACCTTATTCCTATCCAAGTATCGCTTCATTGAAAAAATAGACAATGCAAACAGATCAATATTTTTGGAATTGGCTTGTGTCAATGATCTGTCTATCGGATTATTGAAACTATAATTAGTTGGACAAAATCGAATAACAAACAGTTCTCGGTTTCTGAAATTTATAGTACAACAATTCAGCGTCACATTCTCTAACAAATGTCATATAATATGAAAATACCTTTACATAATCGGTAATACTGAAATGGTACTAGATAATCCGTCTGCTCAGTTGAGGTCATTTTTTTTCGGAAGTGATGGTGTATATTTACACAGGGTGACCCATTTTAAAAGATCCTCAGAAATTGGGAAGATCCTAGATCAAAAAATGTTCCAAATGAAAGTTTCTTAGTCTTGAGGGGGACATCGAATACAGACACTCAATGTGACTTTAGAGTCAATGTCGAATCGTTCTGTTTTTTTTTTTAATAGGAAATATACATTTTTTACAGCATATTAAGCTTCTTAAAAACTACAAAAACTTCTCTGGAAGTATGAAGTTTTTTCATGCTTGTGTGATGTTCAAGATAAATTACTTGAAAGTTATTTTCCATAGAACCATTTGTTGTTGTATTCCGTATGAACATATTCAAAAATGAAAACAACTTTGTATTCTGACTTTTTTTGACCCGTAGGTAAACATGAGTTGACTCCGCGATAATAAAATCTCAACGCATTCCAATTTTTTAAATTATTATCACTGCAAAAAGATACATTCGTACATAATTGTGAATTTTTTAGGATTGTGCGTAATTTCAGACATTTTTCTTTGATATTATTTTTTCTTATTCCTTTATTTCTCCTAGTTATTTTTCTCGTTAATTATTATTTTTTACAACGTTTGAAGCTTATAACAAAGTTCGAACTGTGCACTGCTAATCTTGGGGAAACTTTTAAAGATTCAGTTGAAAGAAATGTGCTTTCAATTTTTGTTTGATTATTCTGATTGAAAAATAAATTTTGGTTTGTTATTTGTCGGTCCATAAATACTCACTTCTTTGATGATGCTCAGAAGTTTGTGTATATCCCCCAACGGTTCATATTATAAAAAAAATTATGGAAAAAAAGGTTCTTAGTTTTTTCACGATGAATGAGATTATATGAAATGAAATATATATATATTATTCATTCAATAAATCTCATAAACCTTGAAATGACCTTGAAATCGAACCCCAAGGTCACATTGAAGGCTGCACTCGATATCCCCCAGAAGAATAAGAAACTTTCATTTCAAACATTTGTTGATCCAGGCTCTTCCCAAGTAGTTATTCTCTGAATGTGACAGTAATCCCTAAGCGGAAAGACAAAAATTCCTTGTGATGAAATTTTAATAATTTCCTTTTTCCTCTATTCTTCAAGTCAGCTCTGCGATTGTTTGAGTACGTGATAATTGATTCAATTGTGAACGTGAAAGGATATTACTTCTGATTGTTCCTATTCGACTATTGCGATTTAAGTGTTCGATGCAATTTTTAATATCCACTTTACGTTTATTGCATGTCAATATCGCATGTCGAATGGTCTGGAATAACGAAGCGGGAAATGCTTATTTTTAACCGTGATAGGGTTGGGTTAGTCGTTTTATCATCGTTACCGCAGGGTGCTTCGCATTAAGTGATTAAGGGTCAAGGTCAGCAGGAATGGTATTTTATATACATATATTCACGCTTATCGTTTGCTGTTTTTACATATTTTGCTGAAATATTAAAAGAGCACTGAGAAATAGTCTGGAGCCTTTAAACATTCTTCCATTCATGTACCAATTGCGTTCTTGGAGATAACATATATCTATATACTATTTTGTGGTTTCCAAGGGCGTAATTGGCACATGAATGAACGAGCGCCCAGAAGTTCTCGACTTCACGTCAGTGATTCCCTAATTATTTTTATTAGTTCCCTCATTGAAGTAGAATATCCTTATACGTGAAGAGTTTCTGCAAACTTGTTCAAATTCATATTGATGTAACTTTTCGAATGAATATCTTATGAACGCCTGGGTGAATGAAAAAGACCATATTTCCACTTGTTTATCAATCCTTGATAGATGATTCTGTTTTTTTTTGTGTTAGCAAGGATTGATGTGTTTAACCCTTTTTTATTTTCATCTACTCATTGGCTACTGTAGATCTCTGTATGTACAATTGTAAATTAGTAATCGCGTACAGACTCTTGCCTCTTCCTTCAATGTTTATGCTTAATACCTCACAATCTTCATTATTTTTTCTTGGTCGTGTTCTCGATTTGATGTTTTCTTTCACAAAGTTATTGCAAAGATGATCAACGTTTTCTATATGTGATATTGTCGGAGTTTATACTTATATCAACCAATAATCACGATGGTTATCAATTTTCACAATATTTCCATTAAGATGAAAATTGTTTCGGCATTCGATTTGTTTTTGGAAATTTCTTTAGAATCTTTAGTGATTGTTTCATATTAATAACAGAATGTACAACATAATTGGAAAATTCAGGACTTTTTATGTGTAGCACAATCAGTTTTTCACCTGACGTTTTGCTCACTACTATGGAAGCATCTTCAAAGGTTTTTCATCGTCGAGTTGCAATCCATGATTTAGAGTTCTCTGAAGATGCTTACAGCAGCAGTAGGCGGAGTATTAGGTGAACAAGGTGACAAGGCCGATATGCTCCGAATTTTTCAATAATGATTCCTTATAATGATAAAACAATCACTGAAAAGAATTTTTCAAAAACAGATCGATTTCAATAAAAATCGATAAATTCGTATGTTATACTATCATGATTTAGTCTCAATTTATGTGTAACTGCATATATTAAAAGGGGAAAATCCAACCTTTCAAGCATGCGCTCATTATTTTTCACACAAATTATTAAACCAAAAACGGTATGAATGACATGTTATATGTATTCAAGGCATGAAAATTTTGACCAGAAAGTTCTCTCATGTTCGAGTTGTGTTCAGGAGAGTAAATACAAATGTTAAGGCAAAAATCGACATGCGGAATTTCTTGAAAGAACTCAAAGAATACGAATTGCTGCTTGTTTTTTTGAATTTTCAATTCTTCGTCGATAAGCCGAAAATTTGAATTCTATAATAAATATTCTAGATTGTTATTCATCATGGTCAAAAGGTTGACATATTTTATGAATTCTCTTCATTTCTGACAGAGTTGAATCATTCCGGGCTTTCTGGCTGTAATCTAATTGGTTTTCTCACATAACGTTTCGCCTACAACTGTGGTAGGAATTGGTTGCGCGGTTGTAATTCAACCGAACTGGATGTTATCCTTGGGATTATAAATTCACGGCTAGACTTGATATTCAAGCTACTTCACTTGGCTTGACTTGAAATCAACTCAAGTTCAAGTCAATCTTAGTGGTTTTTAAATGTCAAGTCAAGTCAGTATTTATTTAAATCAAGTACTTGACTTGACATTGAAACACCACTACTTGACTTGAACTTCAGTTGATTTCAAGTCAAGCCGTGAATCCCTACTTGGGATAACATGGGTTTTTCTACTTTCTTTGATAGGTGGAGCGGGTAGGTGACTTAACCATGAGCTATGAACTGTTGCTGCCAAAGATTAGGGAGAGAAAGATAGGAAACGAAGCGACCCAGACGACGCCAGCGACATCTGTTCTGTCAGTTGTAAACAAAATTGGTTAAAATATTATTACGGAGGCTATTTATAAACTATATAAGATTAGATTAATCTAATCTAACCTAATCTTTGCTTTTGAGTTAAATCAAAGATTAGGGTTAAATCTTTATTTGTAAACGTGCTGTGCAAAGATTAGTGTTGTGGTTATTAAGCACACGTGTTATTGAATCTGTTTATCAAAGATTAATATTAATTTGCTGTTCTTGTCAAGACACTATTATTTAGTGCCAAAAGTTGGATCGAATTCTCTGGACGCAAAGATCTTGACCTGGGTGCTTCGAAAGACTATAGTATGTGTAGTGAGCATTTTACAGAAAACCAGTTCAAATGTATATATCCACGGACATTGCTTTGGCGTGGAAGTATTACTCATGTGAATGGACCTAAATCAGATGTTCTTCCTGAATCAGAGTCTAAGATGATCATCCATGAAGAAACTGTTCAAACGGATCAAAACGTACCTCTATCTAATATTGGTGAGTTTTTCCTGTTATTAATTGAATCACAAATGTATAGATTAAATATCACACGAAGGAATTGAAAACTGAGTGACATTGTATTTCTTTTTTTGTAGAAAGATTCTGCGTTTGCTGTGAACAAATATTATCATTTGATAATTTTTGAAAAGAGGACACATGAATGCAAATCATATTTGTAAGTCTAGTTACTTGAAGTTGTTGAATGAAATTATCAATTCAAATTAGTGATAAATGCAATAAGAAGAAATTGTTTTTCTTTTCTCTAGATGTTACAACGGAATCAGAAGGTTTTATAGAAGCAAGTAGCAGTTCGGCCACCCCCAAATGTAGTGGTAGTTAGCTGAGCCCCTTAACCAACCAGAAAATTGAAAGAATGAAGGCTAAAATCAATTCTTTGAAGTGCAAAATATTTAGGCGTAAAGTTCCCCACTGTTTTTGCAAAGGAAGACCCATCGAGGCTACCAATAGAACAAATATCTCAAGGTTGATATGTGAATCAAAACGAAACCTTTCCAAAGATGCTCATATTATTTTTCCTAATGAGTTGAAAGCAAACTTTGATAATAAATTCAACAGAAGATATGATGATGACTTGAAAGAAATGTGCTTGTTATGGTATTATGCTTCACCAAAGGGTTATAAAGCATTATCCAAATCACTCAACTTACCCACTGTTAGGAGTTTGAGAAATTGGCAGGCGAAGCTTAAAATTTCTCCTGGTATAAGTCCAGCCATAGAGGAATCGCTCAAAATTCATTTTAAAAATTGCACATACCAAAAAAGAAAAATTTGCATATTGATTTTTGACGAAATTTTTCTTAGTGAAGAGATTCATTATAATAGGGCGACAGATAGAGTAATTGGAGTTGTTGATACTGGCAACATAAGGAGAAATGAGAAGGCTACGTCTGCACTTGTCTGTATGGTAAGGGGCATCGTTTATAATTGGAAATTCACTTTGGGGTACTGGTTTTTGGCCGTACGGCCACAAATTAATTTTTACCATCAATTTTTTCTGATTCACTTGACTCTGCTTTTAAAGCAGGACTCATAGTGAAAGCTGTAGTCTGTGATCAAAGTCCTGTGAATCAGAATGTGGCCAGGCAGCTCAAAATTTCAGTTAACCAAAGTTGTTTTTCCAGAAATGATGAGAAAATTTTTTTCTGTTTGATGCTCCTCACCTACTGAAAAGTGTTAGGAATAATTTGGCGAAATATGACCTAATTTATAAAAACAAAACTGTTAGGTGGAAATACATTGAATCAGCTGGCAAATCTTCAAACACTCTACGTGTGCGCTTGCTACCTAAACTCACTGAAGAGCATTTCAATGTGACATCATTTAATGCAATGAGGGTAAAATATGCCACTCAAGTATTAAGTGAATCGGTAAGTGTAGCAATGCTCGTACTACAGCAGTTTGGAGAGTTGCCAGCTGATTCCTTAGCTACAGCTGAGTTTGTGAGTGATATGGATGAACTGTTTGATTGTTTGAATAGTAGCAAACTCGATACTGATTTACTGAAGATGAGATATGCCATGAGTGATGGATCACCTCATGAGAAATTCATTTCAGAAATCAGGGACAATTTCAAAAATTCGAGGTTTCTACTATCTAAACGATCTATCGTTCCCTGCATTAATGGTTTTATCATAATAATTAACAGTGTCTTACAACTTGCAGAGGACTTGCGTTTGAATTATGGTGTTGCGAAATTATTGACAAGACATCTGAATCAAGATCCTGTCGAAAATCTATTCGCCACTGTAAGACAACAACACGGTTGTTGCCGGAACCCAAGTTCTTTGCAATTTGAGAATGGTCTGCGGCATACATACCTCACAAGTATTTCAAAGTTGTCAAGTCAGACAAACTGTGAAGATGACTTCTCATTTTCATTGAGAAAATTAACTGAGTTGAGTGAGCTTTCCGAAAGTCAAATAAACAGTCAACCTGAAGCATCTTTGTCTTGGAAAGCTATCGATAATATTGATGTTGACCTGCAGGATGAAAATGCCTTATATTATGTTAGCGGATATATGGCAAAGAAATTTCTAAAATTGCACCCTTGTGAAAAATGTAAAAGTTTACTCGTGGACGATGAAAAAAAATTAACAGGTCAGCATCAATTGTTCACATATTTCAAACAGGGAGAATCACTGCCAGAATCTGAAGGATTGCTTTATGCTTCTCAGTTTTTATGAATATATAAAGAAGCTTGAAGTAATCCATAATGTGCACTTCAAGGACCTTCTACATAGTAGGCATATAGTGGGGGATCTAGTGGAAATAGTCAGAGGAAAAATGAAATTTCATTTGATCTGTGTACACCAGAAGCCTCTGGCCATTTCCTCAAGATGTTTATGACTACACGTTGTCTTTGGGGTGTTCGGTTCGAAAATCAAAATAAAATAAAAAAAGTGAATACAAAAAATCAAAAACTCAGAAATCTATGCAATGAATAATGATTCACATTTAAGATTACTTATATATTACTTATTTTTATGTATATATTCTTCTGTACATTTTATTATGTTTATTCAATTGAATTAAAAATTCCACTAATTTGACAAAGCATTTTTATTTAAATAATCTCCTAATATGTTAATTTCATAATATATATACAAATATATATATATATATATATATATATATATATATATATATATATATATATATATATATATATATTTTTTCCCCCGTTTAACGGGTTGGTGCCTGAGCCAACCGGGCCGACGAAGCCAAGGTTGTCTCAGGAGCTAGTTAAGAACTTCCTGACTATATGTGTTGTGGCCAAAATTACCTCCTTCTGAGCTTGGCTGATCAAGCTTGTGTTTAGCTGTAGTCGTGTGGTGTTTTCAACGAGGTGGGACTCAACCAATACATTCACCGAAATTATGAGGGGCAATATAGAGGTTCTCTCAAGTCAATAGATCTCCTTAAGCTCGAATGCGAGATCATGGTACTTGGTCAATTTCTCCGTGTATGCTCGAGCTAGATTCTCATCGGCCGGTACCGTTACGTCGATATATATATTTATATATATATATATATATATATATATATATATATATATATATATATATATATTTTTTTTTTTTTTTTTAATCACCGTTGTAGGGTAAGGCTTCGAGGTTGCCGGTTCCTCACAGAACAAGGCAACACTCAATATATATATTCTTTTGAGAAAGAGCAATAAAAATTATTAATTTCAAACAATCAAGCAGATGTGTCGATGAATCTCAGTACTAGCAGAGAAAATGTAACGGGGCATCATACATTTCAACGTATGATACAAGAGAACAGATAAAAACCTCAGCAAAAACTCTGTCTCCCCGTATAAAAAAATATATTTTAATATGGTATAAAAAAATAGAAGCTACTAGTGAATGTGGAATACTGTGAAGATTTGAAATTCGCGCCAGATATAGATTTCTTTTTCGTTAGATGATTTCAGCGCCACCTGTTCTTTCAGTTGTAAACTGCGAGCCTAAAAGTGGGTCGCCATTTAGCACTAGGGTTAGTACGGCGTTTCCTATCTTTCTCTCCTTAATCTTTGGTTGCTGCCATGTCATTTGAGTTGATGTTATTGGAATGCTTGTAAATTTCGATAGCTTGTATATTCATCCGTGGGGTAGTTTTTGAAATTTGAGAGAATTTGATTGTTTATTTCTGCAGTTTTGTCCTCTCGTGTTTGATGTCTTGGCATTCATGTTCATTTTATTTCTATCTAGGAGGGCTTGTCTCAAGTGAGTTGATTCTACTCAGTTCTCTTAACAATTGTATTGTGTGCTCCCTACTTTTGTTGTATATGGCTAGTAGTGTCCTTATGAAGATATCAATCGGTGTGAGTAGGTTATCTATGTTGCCAATTGAATAACAGATTAGTCCAATGTCTCCGAATATTCTTCGAACGGCGGTAACAACAGCATATGAATATGGAATCTAATGAAATATACGAGTAATTCAATTGCATAAACAGGAGAGAAGATACATCAGTCGTTCATAGCGTATGGATACTAGCAATACATAGATCAAACCCGTACCTAAGCAGTCGGAAGGAGATGAATCACCTACACTCACTGTACCTTATGGGGAAATTATAAATACCGTATTCGTACTTGCACAACTATTTTCGAGAAATCCCGATACAAATTACAATTTACTACTGAGCAACCTCTGAAGATGCCTACCGCAGTTGTTGTTGAAACGTTTATTTAAAAACCAATTGGACCACGGTAGAAATCTCCGAATTATTTAACTCTGTTGAAAACTCCATCTATGAAAGCTTTCAGAATTAAATCCCTTCATGTTCAAGAAAAAAATGAGTATGTTGTTTTCGCTGTTTATTTTGTTGTTGTTATCATAAATCAGGTTTGATTCTAATGGGGATTTTTCATTTTCCATTTGTTGAAGTGAATCTTGGATGCTTGTATATATTGTGCCTCTGATTTTCGTTGAAGTTTATCTTCGTATCATTTTTTATTCAATCTATTCCATAAAGGCCGTGCATGTTTACATTTTGAGTTGATTGTGTGAGATATACTTGATGAACGATAGGTGCTAGTTTCGAAATTCGCGCATTTTGTGTGATTTCGAATAATTATTATTATTATTTCATTTATTTTTCTATTGTCTATATGTAAACACGTGTTATTTATAAAATATGCTTTTATTCATTTTTCTAGTGGGCCATACTTTCTTCCATTGACCATCATTTTCTATTTCCATTCCGGTGTATTCATCGTCAATTTTTACCTGTTCCTTTTCAAGGTTTCATAATTTATTGAGAATTTTTGCAAGTAAATATTAACTCCAAATTTTCGACAACGTTTGCCGAAGAATTCCTGTTCAATTGAATAATATTATATCTAATTATACTCGATTAAGTCATTGGTGCGTAGCTCACAACGCATCCAAATGATATGTTTTAAACGAGCCTAGGTCACATGTTAACATAAGAAGACTTCCCTTTTGTTATGACAATCTCGACGTGATCACTTGTAACCTCTTGTTGTGAATTTTTGACGTGCACTTTTTTTAATACAGAATTGGAGTATTGTGAGTATTTTTTCATTGTTGCTTTCCTGTACACTCAATGAACACCAATTGCGTTTACTTACTATCCAATAATTATTTAAACTGAAAATTGTGATACGAAAATATCAACCTAATCGAATTTATTTCATGAATTAATTATTCCCGTTTGTGTTACTCCAAAATAATTTCGAATCGAAATATTCAATCAGTTAAGTTCAACTTGTCCACTTCGAAGCAGAAAATACGGAAGTTTTATACGGATGAAATTATTCAATTATATACTTATAACGTAGATAATTTAAGACACGGAAAAACATTTTATGATATTTTGTACTTGAGTCATTATCGCTAATATCAGCAAAAAGTGTACTTCAATCTGAATCAGGGTAACTAGAAGAAGGATAAATCTAGCAGGCAATTCGAAACTCGTTAATTCATATAATTTTTCATGATTGTCGGAGTATTTTATGTTTTACAAATGAATAATTTCCATACATTTGTCACACAATAATAGAGAGATATCCATTGAATTTTTTTCCTCATTTTGGTCAAAAACAATGTTTCATAATAATTTTCGAATAATTGGTTCTGAATGTTGCATATCATTGATTGAATTATCGATATTATAGATTCTTATTTTAATTATTTACCAATCCACGAAATATCTTCTATATACTTTTTTTTTAATGTCTACAATTATAGTCCATTCATACTAAAACTAAGCGTACCTCTTTCTCAACATTAAAATAATGAATCAATATTTTAGACATTGAATTTTGAACCGAGATCCTTTATTTTCGTCTTTGATCCGATATATCATAGTTGATCGTTGTAAGGTCACAATTTAGTACTGACGAGAATTAGTAGCATGGAAGGTTTGTTTTTTGCTCGGCACCAAATCATCGAAGACAACATTTTGCATTCAAATATGTATACAGGGTGATTGATTGGTGAATGAGCGGAAGCTAAGGGTAGATAGAAGACACTGAGGCGAGTCATAATAACCTTCATTTGAAAGGTACATCTCTTTTTATGATCAAGATACAGAGTGTCTTATTGATTTTGTGAATTTCTTCAATTACACACAACTTTCGGACCATCCTATATATTTTCATGATATTCGGTAAGTTTATTCTCTGCGACAACTATTTCATACAGACATAGCAACTGAATTTTTTTTCAGGTCCGGCCTAGGAGATATTGATGAATGAGATTCAACAAAAAAAAACACTCTGTATATCAAAATTTCTAGAGAGTTTGGTATGATATTCGAATAAAGAGGAAAAAAACTAAAGGAAGCAAGGTATTTCTCGAACTTCCGATTTATTACCCAATAAATATATTAGTAATCGGAAAAGTTCAGAAGTTAGAGTTAGCAGATGGATTCGCTTAACTAGTTTTTAGGTGGATATTGCGAAATCGAAGAGTTTTATACAGATGTTTTTTTAGCAATGAAGCACAAATCATCTGCGATGGTAGTAATAATTTGAAATAATCATATGTCTGCGCCGAACCAAATCCTTTTGCTACAAAACACGCCCAATACAGGTTATCGTTTAATGTTTGATGTGGTGTTTATAATAGTAGATTGGTTGGTCCGTACGTGTTACTACCGTTTTCAACTGGTGAAGTTTTGTTTTGATTTGTTTCAAAATATTTCACCTGTTCTGCTTGATGCAGCTGTTGATGTCGGAGGCATGTATTTTCAACACGTTAGGGCTGCACTTCATTTCGAGGTCATTGTGACCAATTTCTTGAAATAAAATATTCTGAATTGTTGACTTGGTAGGGGTGGACCTATTAACTAGCCTGAATGGAGCACCGACTTAAATCCTATCAATTATTTTGTCTGGGTTTATCTACAATCGGGTTTTTACTCGACGATAAAACTTTTTCGTAATAGCGTATTATTTTCCACACGTATTGACGTTTGGAAAGTAGTACTTTTCCAAATTCGTGCGGAAAAAAGCCGTGCTATTCACTATCCGCACTCATATGCGTGCAGAAAGTGAATAGGAAGGTTTTTTTCTGCAAGCGAATATTAAAGAGTTGCATCAACCATAAAATTTTGGCATGTCTCTATGCGCCAATCATAAAATTCAAACGTTCCTCTATGCGGTTGAGCGCACAAGAATATTATTTCTTATAACGTCAGTCGGTATCAAAACGAAAACTCTCCGTGAAAGTGTTTCATTTACGCTAGTAGGAACAAATATTGTTCCTAACCCATGTAGAAAGTGCCTTTTCGGCACTCTACAGCTTGACTCCGCCTCGCGTCGTTCGGTCAACTGCAGTCTCTTGCGGAAAAGTTTCACTTTCCACACTTGTTAGGAAAATAACTATTTTAGAGAATCGAGACGCTAGCAACAAATTGAGAAATGATAAATGAAAATCAATAACATGTCTAATTGAATAGGCACAAAAATGCATTGAGCAGAGTAGCAGAGTAGCCATTTACAGCAATTTTTGTGATACTTTTTTTTCTGTATCAAAGACTTTTTTATAGTATTAAGGTTTTTCATTAATATGTTCTTCATCCCCGATTAGTTGTCCTATTATTCAAAGTATGATGTATATGTAGTGGCTAAGAGAACTGGGGAAATGAAATTATTAAAAATATCAAGAAATAATTCTTGATATTTTTAATGAGTTGACAAATACCTGATTGAAGTTTGGAACTATTGACGATACAGTATATGTTTACTCCTGAAATATATAAGGGGTTCACTCCATATGAATAGCCTTGAAAATGACCAAAAATAAAGGTCGAAACGTCGGTATTTTATAACGGAATTTCATTTCCCTAGTCCTCTCTTAGTCACTACATTTACATCATAAATTGAGATGTTATGTTTTTCAGAACTCATTCATTGTTTATTTTCAATTTAAATATTCGATAAACAAATTTAATCCTCGATGAAATCGGTTTCATCAGTGGTGATATCACTAATTGAAATGATTAAAGAATTCTCCAAACAGAGACCTCTGCAAAACTTCGTTGTCTTTCAATTTTGTGACCAAAAAATTCAATGAATTAGTAAAATTAATAATTGCCGAATGAAATTATTTTTTTTTAATTGAAGTAACTGTGTTCAGGTTTGACTAGATTTATTAAGTATGTAATCGTATGCGGAAAAACGAGAAATACCTTGCTCCATTTAGTTTTTCTCTTTTATTCGAATATTCTAGCAAATTTTAAATTTGAAATTTCCATAAACAGAAACTTTTTTTTTATATTATTTATCAATTTTTCCTTAGCCGGACCTGGAAAATAATTTCAGCTGCTTTGTCTGTATCAAGTAGTTGTTGCAGAGAATAAACGTACCTGATATCATGAAAATATAAAGGGTGGTTTGAAAGTTATTGGTAATTGAAGAAATTGATGAAATCAATACAACATTCTCTATCTTGATTATAAAGAGAGATAGACCCTTGACACATAGGTTATGCTAACTCGCTCCAGTGTCCTCTATCTATCCTTAGCCCCCACCCATTTACCAACGAATCACCCTGTATATTGGTTTGAATTTAACTTTTTATTGAAATTTACAAATTTTTTGCGACTCAATGCTGCATCTTATTGACACCATTATTGGCACTCTATGACAATTTCATCTTCGTTGTATTTTCTAGCATCTTAACTTCCATTCGATTCTTCCTGAAAATACCGGAAAAATTCGAACAAATCATTCCCCTCTGCGCAAAATATACTACGATTCATAAGGATTGGAATAGATTAGATCAGATTTAAGGAGTTCCATTGAACTACGACCTAATGGTCTATTACCTATGCACCTCATCAGTGCTATTCTCACCTTTACTTGATCTTAAGCAAGCCAGTTTCAGAGTTCTAATGAAATCCGGAGCCTGGTATGGCTTCAAAGAGGCTACTTCCCCACTTCTACAAGTTTCTTAAATCATATTTTGTGTTGGCTAGTGATGGCGAGGCATTTCGTCACCAGGTGATCCGGAGTTTCTTCCTCCTCGGCACAGAATAGCACATGTTTTCTGTTAGAATCATTCTAATGAGGTGCTTTCTGAGGTCACACTGCCCTTCAAGGAAACCAGTGAGGAGGTGTTGCATATTCTTGCTAAGTTTCAAATACTTCTTAGATCTCGCTGTGTCAAAAATGTAACACCGAAGCAACCTAGTTCTAAGCTCAAGACTGAGGTCACGATTCACAGAAGTATCTTCATGTTGTTAAGAGTCTTCTTCACCTTCTCGATTCTATCAACTCTAAACTTTCGGGAAAGCGGAAAAACAACCCAAAGAATTCCTGGACTACTACGAATCTACCACCAGATAAAAGAGTCTAAAGCTTATACTTTAAATCGAATGTTTCGATGACAACAGTAAATCGTGAACTGTACTACTCAATCTCCCCGAAAAAGCCTATTCGGCAAATGTTTTCTTTCTGAAAACCTTGGAAGGTGACAGGCAATCTCAATTCTCACAATTTAATTCCTCTCAGATCGGTATAAAAGACTCGTATATTCAAGACAGCCAGGATAGTTTTAATGGGTAAAAGACCCACACTGTTTTTCGAAGCGATATTGGTCCTCCATCCATATAATTCGGAAAGTATTTAATTGTTATTGAGAGACATCAATTATAGGAGTCAGTAAGGGTATGGAAGTTACAGCCCCTTCAATGTGAAACCCATTAGGTAATTTTCATTGCAGTTTGGCAGGCTCAAATTGAAATTTAGAGGTCATTGAAATATTAGTTTATTACTTTGGAGAGTCTTGAATTTTCTTTTTTTCTGGTTGGGCCATCATCATGAAATTCTTTATCCGAGCGAATTTTCATCTGCTGTTTCGTAATTGCTATATTCACAGAACCCTTTGACGGGTATTGCTCATCAACGAACTCAACCGTGGCATTCGAGATCTGAATCTACCCTGAAAATTTAAAGTCTCTACGCGTCTACCTGTCCGAGAGATATCGTGTTTACGACAGCCAGACATAGGGGCAGAATAGTGAATCATACGTAATCAAAAAGATATAGATCCAAAAAAAAATTGCAAAATATTTCAATCGATAAATATATTCTTGCTGATATCAGAAGCAGACATGTTAATTAATTTTTTCATTATATACCTTCATGATTCCTCATAATATATATTTTCAGTTTCCATTCAATTCAGCCAACCTCACATTATCCCACCTATTTATTTTCAGTTAACTGACTTCATATAGTGTGAGTTCAAAAGATTTTTTAAATGAGATCCGTTTTATTTGAAGGTCAGCTGATAAGATTTGACATTGCGGATATCCTACGAAGGAGTGTCCTCTGATGATATCACTAGTCTGCATCACTCAGACAATACGATCGATGATGAATGATTTGTTTTGTTTTTTTCGTCAATGACACGAAATATATGGACTGCAACCTAGTCTGTGAGGTATACAATAGAAATAAAGATGTGTTTTTTGGCATATTCAAGGATTTTCGGTCATTAATTCGAGGACAATAGAAGCATTTATGCTAAATTCATGACGGATTATGAACAACCAGAACAAAAAATCCACATTGATCCTATCAAAAAACGAGATAGTATTCCGAATAACTTTTAGATTTTGAAAATAGTGGGATAAATAAGTTCTAATGAATATTTCATATTGAAATTCAGTAAAAATTCTCATTCGATATATCTTACGACATATACATATCTATTTGCTCAGAATATAATTTGATCAATGACAATTGACGATAATTATAATAATATATCATTATTGTAGTTTTAGGGGTATAAACTCCTTTATGAGATATATCTGAAGCCAGTATGTCCGAAAGTTAATGCTGCAGTTTAAATTAATTTTGGGACGTAGATATTTAACATAAAATACCTTGGTAGAATAAATACAGGTCTTCTAGTGAAATTAATGTGAATAAAACAGATAAATTTTCAATTTCAGAAGTTTCAATCAATGAAAATTCATTTGAACTTAATCCTCACAAATTTTTCTATAAGTAATACTACAATTATAATTTAATCTAAATTGTAACTAGTTTCATATAGTGGCGAAAACGTTGTTGATTATAGGAGATCTTTGGAGACTAGCATCGAAACTGTTTTATATTCAGAAGAAAAATTACTCCGATTTTTTCAGCAATTCAGAGTTGTCCAGATTTTAGTTCAATAACTTAGGCAACAAATTTTTTCATGAAAAACGTTCATATAAACATAATACATACAGGGTGTTGAATTTTGAAAAAAATCTGTTTTTTACTGATAACTCTAATATGATAACATTAATTGTTTTAATTTTTAGAAATCTAGATGATGTAATGTTTCGAATTAGGTGTCTCCTGCCAAAATTATTCAGTTACGTAGATATAGGGGTGCGATGATCCTTTTATTATTACAAATCTACACCACTGTATTATCCGAAAAAATTGAATTATTTTTGAAATGAAGAGAGTTATACTTAAAGAAAGGTCGTCTGAATTTTTTTTATAAAATGTACCGTTGTCGAGATAATCGAGTACGAAGCAAGAACTAAATCTACAAAAATTAATGTTTCATGTTTTCCCATTAGTGATAATTGAAAGTATAAAAATTGGCGTAGTTTATTATAACGCTTTCAGATGGCACCCTGTATAATGATTAATATTCGAAGGTGTTATAGAAACAAGTAGGTATAACGATTATAATATGGTTTATATTCCTGCGAAGAAAAATGTTTTATATAATTATTTATTATTTCAAAGAAACCTAATTCTGAGATCTGACTAGTAGGGATAGTTTGAGTTATTGCACCACTGTCTCCGAGTGTGAAGCGTAACTAAATGCCAGTACTACCATGGCATAAAAATTGGTCAGTGACTTTGACAGGAGTAGAATTGTTGCCTATCGAGATGTTCATTCTATCGCATAATTGGGCGCATTGTTGATTGTACTGTATGACGGTAATGAGTGTGTCTTGTCAGAAAAAAGCGGTGGAATACAAAGTAAGTTTGATCAATAGATCAAACGTTGTGTTAGACATAGATTGAAGATAAATTTTTCGACATTAGATCTCCGAGACTGTTTTGCTACTATGTATCAGATAGCTTAGCAGCAAAGGTTTGGAAAAAGCAGACATACAGCAGGTTAGACTTGTGCAACATCAAATCTGAAGCATTACATATCTTCAGGCTGATATTTACATCATAAGCGCATACTAAAGCTGAATAACCAAGAGACCATCAGGATATCATTGATATGAATAATGAATAGCAGTGGTCCCAAATTTTATCTTGTGGTACTCCATATAAGAGCTCATACCCAAATGATTTTGTGCCATTAAAGAACAACCGCTGTTATGATCACTGTATTTAGTGTACTTTGTAACTGATCTTTTTTATTGTCTTTCGTATAATACCAGGTTATTCCTGCATACGAGACTTTTAACACTATTTTTATCATCTTCGCCTTTTTTTCTAAGGAAAGTTTACGTTTTGGGTTGAGCGGCGGGTACGGTCTCCCATGAAATTGCCTTGCTTTTCTTCTATCTGTTTGTTGAAGATCATTCTTTCATCTATAACTGCTCTGTGATATTTTGCTTCCTTTTTTTTATTCTATTTTGATTGATTTTCTATTTTGACGTTTACTGCTCTCTCTTTCTTTAGTGTTGCTCCTCCGAAGTAGATTGCAACTGTTTTCGTCGTATTCAATTTGAATCTCCATTTCTTGACGTATTCCATTAGTTTATCTAGATCTATCTGTAACTGCTTAGTAATTGTTTTCCGCATTTCACTGAGATAGTAAATAGCGGTGTCATCTTGACACTGAGCTATATTGCATCTATAATATGAATAGAAGCAGTACTTGGGAACTCTGGCTGCAAGTTCTCTAATCGTCGACCTGGTGCTATCGATATTCTCTCTGAATTTTCTATTTTCCGGGTACGATTGTATTAATCTCGTAAGTTTGGTTGGATATTTCATCAACTTCATATTGTATATCAGACTTTGATGCCACATTTCACCGAATGCCCTTTCTATATTCAAGAATATTGCACCAGTGTCTGTAGAGAGGTTCATTTGCTATTGGAGGTTAGTCCTACCAGTTGGTGGATCATTATATGCTCTTTCCGAGACCCAAACTGGTGTTTTCTGCGAATCTATTTCTCTTTCACTTTACTAATTGCTGATTATAGGCTTATGGGTCTATAGTTCGCATTTTGTGACTTTTTTTTTTCCAGAATAAGATTGTATTCGCCGTTTTCCATTTGCTTGGATAATATCCTGTTTTCAGTATGAATCTGGCTAGCAGAGTACATACTACAGAAAGACAAAGATGAGAAGATATAGGGGATGTACCTACTCTAGTACTCTCTTCTTGTTATCAATTGGATTTATAGTGTTTGTGGAAAATAAAAGGAAAATAATTTGTCGCTCTCCGTTTGACTTTCGGCATTCTTTATGCATTCTTTCTTTGTAACACATTGATTTTACAAAGTTACCAATTTGCCAGTACTGTATAAGTGATATAAACTCTCTTCGTGTACTGAAGGAATATTTGAAATGATTCTCGAGGAACCATGAAGGATCGATGATTTGAACATTTCCGTTGTTAGGTACTGTTATGGCATGGTACAAAACAAATCAGAAAACAATTTAACCATTGTTTCCATACTTCGATAATGACAAATTTGACTGCATGAAAAAAGCCTCCATTCTTCATCAACTGAATCAATTGACCACAAAACTGTGGAATTATCCAACCGTGATGTTGCAACCAGACGTCACCGTCGACAGCGATTAAAGTAACTTCCTGACCGAGAACATGAAGTTCGGAGTATTCATCCCATCCAGTATTGTTGGATCTGATGGCACAAAAATCCATCAACAAAACACGATTTTAAAGCCGCTGTTACACTTGACTGACAACATGGAACAGGGATTAGAAAGGTAACGTTGTGTTTACACACTGTGAACAATACCGTGCTGCATTGTGCAAAGAGTGGACTTGAGTTTTGTGTTGTGATTTGCGGCTTTTTCGATTACTGTGTGTGCATAACATCGAATGAGGTGTCTTTCTGAAGATATGAATGATGAACTCTCTGTGGATTTCATTTCTCTGTTGGTTCTTCTTTTTTGTTTTTTATTTTATCATGATATTGCATTACGATGGGTAGAAATTGTATTCGATGTTTCCATTTCATATACCGGTCTCAGTAATCTTTACCGAAATGCGTTTATCCGTTGAGAATTATCTCTTAAATTTTGAGTAACAGGTGCTTGGTGCTTGTCAGTGTATAATCATAAAATGGATCATTTTTGCTTGGCAAATTGTTGAAATAACGAATATTGAACGACCCTTTACATATATTGCTCCCAACAAATTTTTTGTTGACTATCACACCTTATTATCGAGTAAACTTTTTACAACATTTAGGTTTTTCCATCCGAATTTTACTGAATCATATTAATATTTGGAAGAAATCAACTGCCGAAATTTTCAACAGTTTGAAAAATATCAATTGAATTAATTATAGGACTAACTATTGATCAATTTATGTGTAAATTTCCTGGTGAAATTTATTGCTGCCAATACAGACTAATACTTTGTATTATAGTTTTTCGTGACTAGCTCCTTTGATTCTTGAATTAGTTTATGATATTGGGAGATTTAAAATTTGATTTGAATAGAACACCTAAATCATTTAATCAACAAGAATGTTAATTCTCTGTGGGGTACATTCTTAGTTAAAACCCTTGTACAGTGCATCCCATTTTGGGTGAGACAGCCAGGTTTCTCGCTTGTTATTTAAGATAGAGCCTCGCGGTTTTCCCGTTCCTGTCCTACTTTTTCGTGGAACTCAAGTTGGTCTAATCAGATTTTGCATAACTGTTTCCGTTCAAGAGATACAGGGTGATTTTGAAAATTGATACTTTTCGGACACCTCCTTTATCTCCGAAGTTAACAAAGATAATACACTCATCACTAACATGAAAAACTAAACGTAGGTACCTACCTAATAGCAACAAATAAATAATACAAAAATTCATAAACATTGTATAATATCTTACAGATTAAACTCTTCAAATTGCTGTCCATTTTCCCTAATACATATTATATACTACAGTTAAAGACACAACAGTCTCGAAGATCTTCGTGCATCAACAGAAGCAGTTTTTCAGGATTTAAAAAACCGCCTGTTATAATATAAAATGCACTCAGGCGTATTGAAAAGTTTTGTCAATTATGTATTAGGTGAAAATGGACAGCAATTTGAACAGTTTATTCTGTAGGATATTATGCAATGTTTATGAATTTTTGTATTCGTTGCTTTTAGGTAGGTACCTACGTTCTGTTCTTCATGTAAGTGATGAGTGTATTATCTTTGTTTGCTTACTCTACTATAAATAAGAATCACAAATGAAAATTATCCAATTGATTCTTTTTTTATATTGGAAATCCATTGCCCGTTAACAAAAAAATCATCATTATTTGATGTTTTAGTGTTTTTTTAACATTTCTGAACATCCTACCTATATAGTATCATACATCATTTTGAAGGGAAAAAAATAACGAATTCAACGAAGTAATGATATATAGGGTGTTCCATTAAAAAAAATATAGGTTTGTGTTGAATCTTCAAAACCATACCCCGAAAAAAAAATTGAGTACGCCACTGGATTCTACGCAGAATTCTGATTCAGACGTAGTTTTTATCTCAGCATTATTTCTTATAACTTCGGAGATAAAGGAGGGGTCCGAAAAGTATCAATTTCCAAAATCACCCTGTATCTCTTGAACGGAAACAGTTATGCAAAATCTGATAAGACCAACTTGAGTTTCACGAAAAAGTAAGATAGGAACGTGAAAACCGCAAGGCTCTATCTTAAATAACAAGCGAGAAACCTGGCTGTCTCACCCAAAATGGGATGCACTGTACCGGCAAGTCAGGTTCATCTATTTTTCAAAAGATTCTTAGAGCAGCCTGGGAAAGTTGTAAAGGAAATTGAGGAAAGCTCTTACTTGGTATCAGGATCATTTATATATTATAATAATATTCATTCACCATTTCAATTTTAAATACACAATAGTCTTTAAGCTAATGATAAACAATATAGAATCCCCACAATAGGATAAACCTGTGCGTGTTATCCATTCGTATATAGCTGTAGCTGAGGCGTAATTTATTATTATTTGATTTTGGTCGGTTATACATAGAAGACACAATTCTCTAAAACTTAGTATGAACATTTGAGTAGATAATTAACATAAAGAAACAGATTAAAATTCAACATAGACGAAATTGGGTTATTTTATTTTTCATTCTTGCATTTTCTCTGGTTTTGATGACGCGTCAACATGAAATTGAATTAGATTTGTAAATTGTTATTTCACATCTAATTTTCATTCCAAACAATTATAAATGCAGAATCAATTAATTGAAAGAGCTAAATTGAGAAATTGAATAAAAACCCAACTAAAATATGCCTGATCTCAAGAAAAAATCGAAAATTATCATTTCAAACATAAACATAACAGTATAGGAGTATATTTACAAATTTTTTTGCATGTACGCAAAAAGCATGGATAATAAATGTGTGAGGTGCGCAAACCACTTAGGGAACGGAGTTGTCTCGCGCGTATCCGTTTTTTTTTTTTTTTTTTTTTTTTAACGACTTTATTCTTCAATTAGATACAACAAGGCGACAAGACAAGACGTTTCCTAATGGAAAAGAGCACCTAGTTGCGCTAGCCCTAGGTGCGCCCGGGAATGGATTGAAAATATGTACCTGGTTTTTCTAGGCTTCATGGATAGTGTTCTAATACTAGGAGGGTCAATGCAGAGTAGAAGTTGATTTTTGTTTAAACATTATTTTCGTGACAATTTCCGGATGACATTAAACGTACGGATATTGCATTCCAATACCTTATGATTTTGCAATAATTGGAGGAAAACATTTCTTCAATACATTTTACGATTTTTAAATACGTTTTGAAATATAATCGAATAACAAATCCGACCGCCGTATGTCATTCGCGATCAGCCATCCAAAGCTTTTCTGGAAATCTAAAGGGTTTTCCAATAGATATTCAATTTTGATTTGAGAAAAAACAACTTTATTTTAAAAGTAATCAATGGATGTTCAATAAATTGTGAAGAGGAAAATATGCCGATAAAGATGGAAAATGACATCAACCGGTTATATCCTTTTCATGAAATTATACCATTCCGCACATTTGTGGCCGTATGTTCTAGATAAATTCACGAATTCTCTCTTTTACTTCTTGAATCGATTATGGAGCATTGGCAGACTTTGTCTTTCACATCACATCAAAGAAAAAAGTCTGAAGGTGTTGAATCATGAAATTTTGGGGGCCAATTGTGATAACCTTTTGGAGAAATAACGCGGCCAGGAAACTTCTCCTTTAAAATTGAGATTGTTTCGTTGCTTGTGTTGCACGTTGTGCCGTCTTGTTGAAAATAAACGTTATTCACATCAATATCTTCCAATTTTTGCCATAAAGAAATTCATAGCCTAATTTCCACGATCGACGACGAATCGACAAACCGGTGTTTGTGTCAACACTATGGTCTACAACAACAGTATTCTCAGTTGCTCTGGAGGTACGCACACTGTTCCGATTATTCACATCACTAATTTTTACACCAATTTCACTATTATCGGTGGAGAAGGTGCTTCGCGACAACCCAGAAGTGCTTTAGTTTTGCGAACTGTGACTGCAAAATTGTCACCATTTTTGTAATGAATTTTAACAATTTCATTGCGTTGAGGAAGCGTGATCGTTCCATTTTTAGTAATGGTATAGTATTTACCTATCAGATGTCGAATGATGACAGCTTCAAAAGTGACAAACATCTCATTGAAAACCCCGTCTAAGAGTTATTTATATAGAAAACGATACAAAAAATGGTTTGCAATTGGTAATCATGTCGTCGTTTCGAAATCTCGATCCATAAATTATGACGATATGAAATGGGAAAACCAAATAATAAATATGTCATCAATATTGTCGATTTCCACATATAAACATCAAATTCAAAGAATGTTTTGCTGTTATCACACTCATAATTAATAATTAATTAATTCTTAAAAATTGTTGTACTAAATTTGGTAAAATAAATAACATTGATTGATTGATTGAAACCACTGTTTGAAGCGGTCATTTTTTTACGAATGGAAAGTTTATCAGGCGAATGAAAAAAATTAACTTCCACATGTGTTATATCTAATATTTTTACAGAAGAAAATAGTATGTGCTGCCATCTTATATAACCTGAGAACTTTCTTTTATATATCATCAACAAAACTTGACGCGAAGCGGAGTTCAGTCGAGTATTTGAGTGCGAACAAGACGGGGTTAAAAATAACATTTTTTTTTACAAGTGCAATTTAAAACATATATCAAATTTGATTGCTTAATAATTATTCATATACACTTGAATGATGGCCGTAATTCTGCATGTCCTTGCCATAGTTTTAAAATAATTGACGTTAATTGGGCTTTTGGTGCATAGAGACAGAGAATCAAATTTACCAGGGGTTTTACACGCATTGTGTGGAAAATTAACTCTTTGCGACTTTATGAGCGTGCGGAAAAAGGTTGAAAGCGCACGCTTGAAGAAAAAAATTCTGCACACTGTTTTCGAATAGTGAAACTTTGCAAACCTATTTATGTGCATAGTGTTGAATCATATACACTCTTGTGGAAGAACAATATTAAGCATATATTGCTCTAAGGTATTTATTTGATGCATAGCTCCCCGAGATAGTTAATTTTTTAAAATTTAATTTATGAAGAGATTAGTTTAATTACATGTTGAAGCTAACATTTCGTTGATGAATGGAAAATTAGGTTAGTAGCGCACAGAAACTAGGTTATCATTTCTATCAGATATTTCAGATAATATTGATATAAACTGCAGAAATTTTTTGCAAAGATTTTATTAATTGAATACCTATAACCGTGAAACGAATAGGAATATAAATGAAAATAATGACTTGCGGTCATTGTCTATTCAACACTGCATCTTCATTTAAACCGGGTGATTTTTTCATCCAAAAATCTCAAAAAGGAAATATCTCATGAAAAAATGTTTCGAATAAAATGGTTTTTAGGAGGAAGTCCACTTATGATAGAACCTCTTCAATTTAATCCTCCCTTGTACTCTCTCCGGGATACGAGGGTCAACTCTGGAATTCAAATGGGACACCCCTATTTTAATTGCAGGTGTTTTTCACGAATCGTCATAGATGACTCTGAATTTGTGTTTGGAATTCGCTTCTGAACGACCTTAACGTACCTGTTGCACTAATCATGAAATTATGACGTTTTCTGCTGAATTGTTTGTTTTCAGTATATGTATTGATCATTTGAAAACGGTGAAATTATTGATTCTTGGTGTTTTCTTCAAAATACTTGCCATTGAATAAAAAGGATGAGTTAATTGAAAGATGACTATTTGGAATCTATTATCTCCTTCGAGCCGTTTATCTCTATGCGTAGAACGTTTTCTATCGTTTAATTATGAACAAAACAATACTATTAGAAAATATAATGGATAAAAAAAAATCTTCTAAAATGGGGGCCATGTTCAATATATTGCCATAGGCGCAATAGGACCTACCTAGGTACGTCTTTGCTGCTCCACATCTCTGGCCTGATTCAGCCAGTTTCTTCCTGTCATCTCTCTTTGTGGTCTGCTTCTACTTCTCTAGGTTTCACGATGTCTTCATTGTAATGTTCTTAGTCTACTTACATCTCCTGCTATCCTATCTGGCTATGTGACCAACCCTTTTCCACTTTTTGACCCATGACATTCCTGATGTATGTTCTCCCTCTGATTTCCTTGTCCTGATTTTTTTCTCTCAACAATATGTTGAGCTTGGCGCGTTCTTTTGCCCTTTCTGTTGCCCTTATCATATAGTCCAATTCATGAATATCACTCGAAAACACGACAATGTCGTCAGTTAATCGCAGGTACTTGATGAATGTGCCGTCAACTTTGATGCCTTCCGTTTGCCAATTTAGTTTTTTTAATACATCTACAACAGTAGATCAACAGTTTCGGAGAGATGGTGTCGCCTTGCATCACTCCTTTTCTATATTTATGGTGTTGCTATTCAGATTTTAGATGAATTTTACCTGTATATTGGAATTTTTGATGTGTACTTTATAATTTGTGTGAATCGTCTATCGAATCCAGGATGTAACAGGTTTCTATGGAATCGAAAGCTTTGTTGAAATCGATGAAAGCCAGGTGAATAGGTATATTATATTGTGTTGTTTTTTCGATTATTGTACAAAGGGTCTGGAGGTGGTCAAGAGTGTTGTAGCCTGTCAGAATGCCTTCCTGTTTTACTAGCTGATAGAATCATATTTATTGTCCAGGCGGTTATAAACAATTTTTGTGAAGAGTATAATACAGAAAGCAAATATATTATTAGATCTTCGGAACTACAGTACCTAGATACTGTGGTATGAGGAGCCATCTGCTGAGTGAAACAACATTGTTCTAGTTACCACGTGCAACATTTATTTGATACCTGTGTCGTTTGATACGTTGTTTGGTATTTCCTGTTGCCTGATACCCAATGAAATCATTTTCCTAAAAATGCTCACAACCCTATTAGGGTAACTGGTGGAATTAACTTCGAGACAAATTGAGTTTGACGGCATTGATGGTCTATGATCGATCGTCTTCATCTATTGCAACAAGGTAGTTACCATTAACGTCCTCTGATGGCGTAACATAACAAAATGTACGATTGTGCTTCAGTTGCTCAAAAAATATGTTTAGGAATGAAGAACCTAGAGCAAAAAGGAAAGTTGTGAAAATTCGATCATTTCAAATCAATGTTATTATTTCGAAAGATGAATCAGAATATTAAGTACATTATTAAATTAGAGAATGGGGTTAATTATTAAACCATGTCTCGAAATACCCTGGAACGTGCCATGCAGAAATTTCTAAGTTTCAAATAAGGAATAGTACAGTTAACGTGCCTTGTAGTAGTTGGTTCTTATTTTCATCAGCATTTGAATTATTTGGATTATTGAACGGTCGGAGTTCACTGAAAGTGGCAGGTGTTCAATAATTAATATGCGTAGAGAATATCACTATTCAACGCAAGTGTATCACTGGCTTGCATTGAATCGAATTGATTAATGAATATATGGTATATTGATATAGTAGGATAGGTAGATATCATTGAACCGTAGATATTAGATGCACATTTTCTTATCAAGTTATCAAGGGTGAATGCATTTTCTACCAATACAAGTTATTATCAGAAAATTTAGATTGAAAATTTGCTTGAAATTTTTCTTTTTGACTTTTACACATACCGTCTTCGTTGACATAAAATTATTTGGTAATTCCTTATATTTATTTAGTTTATCTGCGAATCTAAAAATGTTGGTCTTGTTTACAAATGTGGTGATTGTTATAATCATATTATAAGTGTTGTTAATTTCCGGTTTTTTCAGATACTTTTAGGCTAAACATTCGTTGTATCTTTTTGTCAAAATATATGTATTTTTCGGATTTGAAGCTCAAAGTGGCCTCACGATATGGTTTGACTCACTAATGATCAATCCGTTCTCAAATTCCGGACGGACTTATACACATGATAAATTCGAACAGAAGAAATTTTGTAGTAATATGTGCTATTTTTGAGAATTTCACGTTTACTCACTACAATTAATTTCAGGTGAAATACGATTCGAATAGAAATGTATGTATGTGAGTGAATACTTTAAAAAAATGTATAGTGGGTCATGATGAGGTCAAGTTTAGGAACTAGATGCCTTAAAAATAATATTCGTCCTGAGGAAGACGCTCGAAGTCCCTTTACCTTCCCGTCACCCCTTTCTAGTGATATCGATGTGATTAAATGGAGATAGGTCCGTTTTATGCATAACATCAGGGTAGGTTAGGACCTATAATGCCTTAGAACCGTAAAAAATTCGAAAAGAATGTCGAAAAAAATTATTCAATATTGCCGTGGTTACAAAAATGACAGAGTTGAGATTTTGAGTGATTATAAATAACTATAATATTCAAATTACAATTTCAAGAATTCTGGAAAATTTCGATGTGATCACATCATCATAATATCGAAATACCTTGAACCGAAAATGAACTTTTCTGTTTACAGGGATCATTCAACCATTCCATGTTGGTTAAAAAAATTAATAGTGCTCTACCTGAAGATCATAACAGGATCTCCTAACCACTACAAACTGATCATTGTAATTATCATTCGATTCCGTTAGACTTTTGGCTTAGAGTAGCGATTTATCGTTTGTCGTAGAAGACTTATGTTCGTATCCATCGTCATTCAAGATTTCATTTTATTTTTCAGGACACGTTTTTCCATAATTTGAGATGTTTTATGAAATAAGAGAAAACTCGCACAAAAAAATTGTTGACATCGTTAGAACGAGATTAGTGGCAACTGAAGAACAATGAACAATGTATCATTGAGAGTAATTGATTCGAAAAATATGTAGAATGAATTGAAACCGACTATAATCATTAAAGGGTTTGGCTCTTGATGAACTAATTTTCTCCTTTTTTTTAATATGTCATCATCAATTCACGCTTGAGGAAAGCTTTTTGGAGGCAATATAATACAGATATGGGGTTCACGGTAAATTGAGAAAAATCTGCTATTATTCACATATCCTCCTTGAAATTTCCATATTCATACACTCGAATTTTCATCATCGAAGATTTTCTAACCATTTTTCAAATGTATTCATGATGATTATTCTTTTAAGATCGAAATACACTTTTACAACATATGTTTCACGATTTTTACCTACGATTAGAGTACTGCGTAAAGTCCAGTAATGCCTCCAACTGCTGACATTGACATGCAATCAGACGTTGTGATTGGAAGCTCGCAGAGCAAAACATATCTCCAACTTGACCAGGGTAACTCTATCAGTCAGTTTTATGCACTAGGTCAGTGTTTTTCAGTTGAGTGAATAATAATTTTATAATAAAAATAATATACTTATAGAATTCAATTTATAAAATTCACCTCTTGGTGCAAAATAACGTGAATTAAAGAAATCACAACCAGTGTGTTAAGACATTAATTCTCGGGATAAGCAAGGCAAATAACATAGAGCATGCTTGCTCCAAAAATCATAGTTACCTTGAATCCTCGGATGAACTTTTGTCAGGATAATGGGTTGATATTCAACAAGTATTCTTTTTTATTTAATACAAATGGTATACATACATGCTTAATTGTTCAAAGTTCTGATATTAATATCATTTGCTTCCAATATCTCAAATTAAATTTCAAGGTTCATTTGATCATCATCACTTCATACGATACTGTTCTTCAAGTATTCGTTTCTTCATCTTTTTCAATGAAGGATCATAAGGCTAGTACACTTAGTTGGTGTGATCATGACAATAACCACAATAAATAATTTAGAGAACCCACTATGATATTTGTTTTATTACATTTATTCGTCATTTACTGTAATCATAACAGAACAAAAGCTAAGGAAATATGCATTCTCAAATCATAAGGATTCTATTCATAATAATCAATAACTTTTTACGAATTCTTCTGAACAACATGGTGATTCAATCCATATCTAACCGAGGTATAATGAATTATTAAGATATCCCGTTTCTTCTTGACTCACTTTTGTTGTTGAACTATAAAATGAGCGTTATTTCCCATTTTTTATCGGTCTTGCTTTAATTACTCTTATATAGTCTGGAACCGAATGATATTTCGGTCAGTATATACTAAGTGTGCTATTAATTCTAAGGTAAACATTATTTAAAATTGGTATCGAAAAAATACAACGAACAGATCATTAAACGACTGTTATTTTTCTACTTCTCACTGTAGCTTCTGTTGATTTCCAAAATTCTGACGAATAAATGAAAAATAACGAACGGATCTGATATATATTTTGATCAATAATATAATGAAAATAGAGCAATACCATTTCATTGAAGATATTTTTTTTACAGAAAAAAACCTGCTTTTCCTGGGTCACTTACAGATCTTCACAGATTCAGAAAAACTGTTCATGGTCATAATGGGTCCAGCCGGATAGTGATGGTGAGGAAAACAGACCAAAGAACATTCGCATCTTTAAAAAACGGACAGGTAAAGATATATTGAACAATCACCTGTTTCACTTGAAGCAAACTATCATAAAACCCGCATTGTTTCAAATAGCCGATGATATTTCAGCATAATAATAAACTCTTTAATTTGGTGTTTTACTATATTAATATTTTTTTTCAAATAATATTATATATTTAGAAAAGTAGAGGGCTATTGGGGAACCTTCGATAGTATCATATTCCCTATGTCAATTGTAATTGTGACTTTACTCATTAAAATATGACGTTATTTCCTATAAATATATATGCATGAATTCCATAGAGTGATTGCAAGTACAATAAAATCAATAAAATCCAAGTTATTCAAACCTTTGTCATGCTAAGTAGCAGAAAAAGTCCTGAGATTTTCCCGGTTAGTACCTAGATCTACCTAGTGGAGGAATTCGTCTAATCGGTAGATATACTCACGGCAATAATAACCTAATGGTTAGATCAATGTAGACAGAAGCCCACAGATCTTCCTTGGGTACTCACAAATCTACCTTAATCTATCTGAGCACCCATAAAATTGATAACCTCACACATTGCTAATAGGTGTAACTCGATGCTTTTGTGTACTTTGCTCCTAAAAAAGTTCTGATGGAACAGCTTACCCAAATTGCCATACCAAATTTCATCAAAGCCCCCGTAAAATCCTAGTTTGCATATCATATACATATGTGAAATGGGTGAAATTTCAATTGAACCATTCACGACCGAATATTTCAGGATCCAAAAATCGAGACAATCACACGAGAGACAATCGAGACTTTCAGAGGTCCAAGAACGGCATGCAAAGTCACCACAGAGAAAAAAGACTGCGAAGAAGAAGTTCCCCCCGATATATTCGAAAGTTTAATCATGAAGAGCAGAAGCTGCAGTAGACTGGACAGCAAACCGACTCCGACCAAGGTAATTAATTCCAGAATTTTAGCAGCTTTACAGCCGTGTTTTAATCGGTTTCTATTCTAATTCTATTCAGTTATTGTCATGTACTTCATCAAGTATAGGCTCACGCCTCCGTGAATTGTTTATATCTGTAGATGTTTCTTCACAGAATAAACTATCTTATGACTTGAGCCTATACGCGTAGGATAAAAAAATCTCCTCGTCGTCGGCTTCTCACTCCCCGCTAAGAGGAACATTCACTCAATCCCAGATATTTAAAATATCAGAAGGGAAGAGCTCGGTCGTATCCGGTCCTTGTGGCCCTCCTGGTTCTCGTCGAACTTCTGGTCCTCTTACACGTGATCTCGCCAGTCTTTGGATCTGTCCGTCGCCTCCAAAGAATTTTCTCACATTGCAATACCTAAAAGAACAGCTTCTTGCATATACAGGGTGTTTCCTAAACATGCGGCAAAAATTCAGGGGGTTGTTCCTTGGACTATTCTAAGAATATATTGTCCTTTGATGATTTTTGAAAAACCTATTTGTTTCGAAGATATAGGGGAAACAAAATTTCAGATAATAACATTTTATTATGAAAAATTACATGAAAATTCAACTCAACCTACAAAAACTGTTGAAAATGACCTTCTCTAGCCAGCATACAAGCATCCAATCTTCTCCTCATTGACTGCCGAACCCTTTCAAAAACACCAGGATCATTTCTTATTAAGTTACAAAGTCAAAGATAAAATGTTAATTGCTAATACATCACAAAACGAATTCAAATGAAAACCGTGTTTAATCTGTATTCCTTTACCATCTGCACTTATCAATTTTTAGTCAAAAAACTGGCCGTTTTTAGTAATTGGAATGTTGTTAAACAAATTTAAAAATAAATTGTACCTACTTAGTAAACACAGTGCGGTACGCATTTTTATTTGAACTATTATTAATTTTAAAAATATGAAAAATGTTGTTCGCCCTGTATCTTCGGAACAAAGAGGTTTTTCAAAAATCATCCAAGGACAAAACATGCTTAAAATAGTCCAAGGAACAACCCCCTGAATTTTTGCCACATGTTTAGGAAACACCCTGTATATTACAAATATACTCTCAAGTAATTGCTAGATATTTCTCTTGAGATTTTTGGGTACTATTTCAGTTGTTTAGAGGATAATTAAAGTATTTCTCGTTGCCGCTTTATCTGAATTCGAGGTCCCTATATTTTGAAATTTTTTGGACCTCCTTTTGACGCATGTTGTTGTTATTTGGTATTGCTACGTCGATGAGTATTGCTGTCTTTTGATGTTTATCGACTAGTAGTATATCTGGTCTGTTATGAGGGACTGTTTTATCACTGTAGGTACTGCACGATCCCAGTACAGTTTATAGCTTTTGTTCTCTAGGATGGTCTCCGGTTGGTACTTTTAGTATGGCACTTTTCCAGAATGAATTAGTTCTAATATGGCTGCCAATTCTTGGTGTAGTATTTTTCCTTCTGCATCGTGTCTCTCCTCATATTCATTTCCAGCAAACATTTGACATCCTAGCGTGGTATGTGGGATTGTTTCATTCGTTGGACATCCATATTGGCATCGATCGTCAGTTATAGTTCGATCCTTAATGATATGCTTACAGTAATTTTTCCTTGAAATCACTTGGATGGCTAAAAGAAAACCTTTTCTGCTTTCTTTTTCTCCATTTCTGGATACATCGCACCATATGTGAGCCAATATCAACATGATCCTGGTTAACTTCGTTGAAATGTCTCCCATGCAGGGGCTTCTCTCTCCATCTTTGCAGTTTTTCTTTGTTTGTCTGGTGGTTGTATGAAAATTGCTCTTTGTGAAGTTGTAAAGGTTCGACTGCTTTACACAGTATTTTGTAGAAGTCTGATCTACTTGCTGGATCCCCGAAGTATTCCCGTAGGCTTTGTATCTGCCTATTAGCAAGTTCCAAGATGTCCGTCAGAACTCCTACTACCTACTCCTGCGGGGCGTCGTCGGTACTGGCTCTTGACTCTGTACTTGCCCGAGAGATGGCGTCTTGGGCTCTTTGAATCGGCTCGAACAAGTCACCAGGCTCCAATATAGAGATAAGGGATTCACGGCTCGACTTGATATTCAAGCTACTTGACTTTGGTTCGACTTGAAATCAATTCAAGTTCAAGTCAAATAGTAGTTTTTCAATATAAAGTCATGTATTTATTTATGAAGTACTTGACTTGACATTGAAAAACCACTATTTGACTTGAATTTGAGTTGATTTCTAGTCAAGCCAAGTCAAGTAAATTGAATATCAAGTCAAGCCCTGATAGAGATGTAAAGTGTATTTGGCAGATATCACTGAGGAACAAACTGATGATTCCATCAATGAAACACCGTATCCGAAGAGGTGTTTTAGCGACTTATATTCATGAACTGATATAGCTATTAATTGTTTCCTGCTTTGTAGACCCTCAGACATTGGCCGGCTGCTCGGTTATTTTGAGAAATTAACTAAATCCTGGCCGTACGGCGCAATCCATTTTGGTACATTGCATCATGTGGGGTTGTCCTGTGAGATTGCGAAGATTCACCACATATTAATCGAAGAATTTTGTATGTTCAACTTTAGGACGATATTTTTTGTAGCCTTGTATAAGGAACAGTATTGTTTCCGAAAATTTGGATAGAAGGAATTTGTTAGGGGGAGAAATATATAGCCATATCTCGACATTTGCCTCTTATTTATCAATCATAATTCAAACTATGATTTTGCTTTGAAATCACCACGCTGTCCGTTCTAATGAAACTGATTTTTAATTAACAGCAACATTGTTTCTCAGATACATTGTAATTTTGTTTCAAAGAAATAAACCGAGATCAATACTTGAATCATTTTATCGGATGGAATTTCCTTCATACAATGAGATCCACATGAGATTATCCCTAAAAACGCAGAATCATTGACTAGGCGTTATCTTCTCATAATCATTTCATAATCGATTTCACAGTTTCGGAAACGTACTTTGTTTTGCCGACTTTTCCAGCTTCGTTTTATATCAGTGAGGTGTTCTTCATTATCTGAATCTAGTAATTATTTTTCCCGACTCTCCCAACAATTGATTAGTCATAATTTATGGATGTTTGATTACGACCCGGGTTATATATACCTATATCTAGATACACCTGCTAATTTCATCTCAGTAATGTGAGATATATTGTTGATACCCTGCTAGTGGCAAATTTTTCGCTTTATTTTATACAATAGTAAGTAACTTTGAATTGGCAATATTTAATTGTGATAACGTTAGTTGTGTTAATACGAATTGTGTTGGTAATATTAAGCTCACGAAAAAAACCAACCCTTTAGTTTATCAGAAAATCTTTTATGAAAAATTCATCTACTTGGATGGTTATTCCTTTGTTGGCAGAATTTTTGAAATGATTTGCTTTTTTTTCCATTGTATCAATTGCAGGGTTGTTAGTAAAAATGTATAGTTATAAAATGTAGAAATATAGAAAACGAAATGGTGGTAGTTATCGCCAATAATCATTAAATTCTATAATCTCTTAGTATGTTTTATTTGGAATTACTTCGTTGATGATTTAGAATTCAAAAAGTATGTACCTTTCAACATTAATGTTCCTTTTTCGCTCCTTCCATATTTTATCACCAATAGGAAATAATTTCCGAGCGTTTCATTAAACTCATCATTTTAATATTTCAAATTTTATCAAAACAGTAAAAACAGTAACTCCATGTAAAGGACAAGAGACAAAAGACATTAGCTCTCGTATATCTCTTGAATGTTTTGCTCTGCTTGCTTGGTCTATGAAATATTTTTGAAGGCTTTCTAGTTGTCCCTGAGCAAATTCTTTGCTGTCCAGCAGACCCTTACGTCTTCGGCATTGTTTTTCCAATGAGGCTTTTCGGATAGGGATTGTTTGCTTTTGACATTAAAGTTTTATTTTTTCGTTACGGGTTATCGATATCTGTTTTCCTCCATAGAACTATACGAAAAGAGTATGTTAGGATTGATCATGCATATGTATTTAAGGATCTCGTCATGATCTTGATGTTGTGGTTTGATTTCAGAATGTTTCTAGTGCACCTTACGAACTCAGTTGTTATAACTTTCTGTATTATCTGATGAATAATTCGTCGGTTTTGTTTCATTTCACTGTATTTGGGTATTTGTGTAGATCATCCAATTTAACTGCTTCAATCTCTTATCCATTTGAAATTGTGATCGGTTGATCTAAAATTTTTTTCCCATACTAAGCTGAAAGTATGATATTTGCCTACCGATACCATTAATACATCCTTCGAAAAATTTTCAACTTGTTTGACTATCACTGTTATAAAACTCTTTTCTGTAGCGTTTAGTTGTTTAGAGAGGGGTATCTACTCCAAGCAAAACCATGAAGGTCCAAGGAAAAATTCCTCTCCTAATTAAGAACTGCCTAGTAGCTATGTGTGCAGCACGATATTTTCTCTTCAGTTAGACATTGCATAGTTGCATACTTTAGAAAGTTAGAGAATAAACATTATTATCATTATTATTCTATCAAGCGGAAGAATTCAATTGATTGTAGAAGTAATTCTTTTCGAATACTAATTTTTATTCAATACCATATCTAAATGAAAAATCAACCAGAATATCAGAAACAATATTCGATGGACTTAGTTATCGTAAGATTAAATCAATATTATTTCACTGCTAAATTTCAGGTATCATTGGGTATCTCATATGTTCAACGATTATTTCGATTCTATTTTGTGACTCAAAATGATGGATGTCGATTTTATGTAATGAGTTGGAAAATATTCTCATGAAGATAATCTATAAAATGATTGAATGGGATGAATTTGATCTCTTATCAATTGCGTCGTCATTACTGATAATCCCGTTTTTGCCAATATATAGATTACGCACTTATAAATAGGTTTTGCTCATCGACACATACGTCATTGATTCATTGAATGAATGAAGCTTTTTCAGGGATTGATGTGTTTTCACACAATATAAAACGTTTATCAATATTACTTCAATTCGAGGATCATAATGTTTACTCAACAAGGAATCATACTTTCAACAATATAATAATGTTTTGCCTCAAGAAGAGGTTGAGAAAAGTTGGACTTTCCCCACTTGTTGCATAATATACTTTTTCCTGCAACTGCTATGAAAAGTAGCGTATTCTTCATAGCTTACTCAATTTCAAATCTACGTATTGTACATACTGTGGGAAATATTATTTCTCACGGCACTTTGCCCACACCTCGTTTGGTAGACCAATGAAATTGGGCTTTCGAGTCGTTTCTATGGAAACGCAATAAATTAACATATACTATCAACGAAGGCCATTTTGATTTGAATCAAGTTCATTACTTGAATTATTGAAATTTGTGCAGTTGAAGGAAAAGTATAGTGTGCAACATGTGAAGAAAGTCTATTTCTCGCTCGTATGTTTGCGGCACTCGCCTTTCAAGCTCGTGCCACAAACTTCCACACTCGCGAGAATAGTTGGACTTTCCCCACTTGTTGCACAATATACTTTTTCCTAAAAAGTGCCAAAAATAATACTCAGGCATGAACGAATATATGTTGGCATCAAATGGTTCTTGATAAAAATTGGTAATTTAAAGGAAATTGATCACAAAATTATTCCACAGGGTATTTTAAAATTTGGGTTTCAACAAAATTAATTCTGTATAATGATTAAGAAGCCAACATTTTATGCAAGACTGAATGTCCAAGTTGAAGTAAATAATTTCATCTACATTAGGTGAAAAAACTGAAAATTCTACAAAATGTCAATTGCTGCGTTTTTTTTGTACCTAAGTGTAATATCTTCGACATAATGACAGTTTTTCTGGAATCTGTATCGAAATAAAAAGCAGCTACATACACGTCACGTATATACATCATTTACAATATAATACATTTTGTTCAAATTCTAATTTATTTTATTTACAGTCGAGATATTCCCTTATGGATACATTCGCTAAAGAATGCCTTCAGGCACATAACGAATTCCGGAAGAAGCACGGAGTCCCCCCTCTGAAACTCAGCAAGGAAATCTGCCGCGACAGTCAGAAATGGGCAGATCATCTGATCAAAGCAGGAGGTTTAGCGCATAGTAACAACGACAAATATGGGGAGAATATATTCTGCATGCAGTCAAGCAATCCTAGCTTCACGGTGAAGGGAAATGAACCTGTAGAGAGCTGGTACAAGGAAATGGATAAACATCCCTTTGGCGAGGAGCCGAAGAATTTGGAGTCCGGACATTTCAGTCAAGTTGTTTGGAGGGATTCCAAGGAGTTGGGGGTGGGATATGCGAAGTCTGGGGGTAAGGTGATTGTCGTCGCGAATTATTATCCACCAGGAAACTATGTGGGGAGGTATGTGGAGAATGTGCCACCACTTGGAAGCACTCCCTCTGAAGTTAGAGAACTAGCTAGAGATATACATAAGGTAATTTTTTTCAATCAATTCTTTTGAAAGTCTTCCGAAGGGTTTCATAAAACTTTAAAACTTTTGAAAACTATGAAAATGTCAAAAATTAACTGAAATTGAACACAGAAATGATTTGATCGAGCAAATCACCATGATAAAAGTTTCATGAAACCCATCATCAAACTGTCAGTAATGTGATAAGAGCTGATATCTCATATAATTAGCATTATTAGGAAGCGAGTGGTTTATCATATTATTAAACTGTTTCCGAGTTAGAACAACATTGATTTCAAGTCTGTCTGTCGGTCGGTGTATCTATACATATTTCAACATATTTTCGATTAAATTAGGCATGGATATTCAATTCGAGATGTAAATGTTCCCATACAAAATTCGTATTTTACATGCGAGAATATGTGAAGTACACGTTGAGCACAAACTACTGTGTTTAACTTGTCCCGGCAGCTCAAATTTTTTCACCAGTTTCACTATTGCCGGCCAAGAAAATGCTTCACGACGACCTGAATATGCTTTAGTTCTTCGATCTTGAATACAAAATATTGACCATTTGGTCGATTTTAACAATTTCAATGCGTTGTTGAATCATATATCGTTCATGTTGAGTAATGGCCTAGTTTTTACTTGTCAAATGTCAAAAGATTACAGATTCAAGAGCATATTGAAAAACCCTTTAGTCTTTCTTCCATATACTCAATGACATGATTGCACTTTCCAGATGGGTTTCACATTCATATGAAGGTATTGAAATTGATTACATAATGAAACACTTTTGATTATTTTCAGATATCCATCAGAGGCGCTGATGATTCCCTGAACGTTGGCACATTCGAAGGTGATTTTCTTGATGCGCACAACAAATACAGAGCCTTACATGGGGTTGGACCTTTAGAGTTGGATAGAAAATTGAGCAAATATGCTGAAGAATGGGCAAGACACTTGGCTTTCAAAAATGTTTTAGAAACACGCCCTAATTGTAATTATGGAGAGAATATTTACAAGGTTTCATCTACAGATGCGTCATTCACATTGGAAGGAAACGTTCCTGTTGAAAAATGGTAAGTAAAATATGATAATTGTTTGAATAAAATAAAAATTCTGCAGTTTAACTCTATTATGATGAAAATGGAGAAAGTATCGCTGGTTTGTTTACAAAGAAGACAAATACCACTTAACAGTTTTGCTAGCTAGTATGCCCTTGTGTGGTGTGGTTTACAACTTTAGTTTCGAGAATTATGCTCATTCAATTTCCATCAATTTAATGATTATCGGTCAATTTTCGGATTGTATTAGGCGTGTAAGTTCCTGCTGTTTGTCAATAGATGGTTCCAGCTAAGATGTATAGAAAACTTGGTGTGTGCACTGATTCGATTTGCTTCAGACTTTTTGGGATGGTCCACTTGTTGCTTTGCTGTTCTGCTTAACCAGTTCTGTAAGGTGGCGTTTTTCAGAAATGTTCGAATTCCGCCGTTTAAAAATGAATTACTGATTTTAGACACTGCAAACTCTCACAATAAATTACAATTCAGTTCCTATCGAATTTCTGATGACATGAATGGTTCCAATTAATTCGAGCTAATTATGTAATTTAGCTCTGCAAAAATTCGAATTAATTCGAACTGGTGCAGCCAGTTGAATACGCTATTAGTTCCAGCAGTTAATGTTGGTCGATTTTGACATATCTTAAAAATCATGAATCAAATTTAGACGTATGGTAAACAAACACTTAAGTGATTTTGTTTTGGCTTCATATACTTTTGGTTGGGTGAATATGTCTGATTTTGTGCCAAATGATCGTCATTTGCGGAAAGTGTTGATTTTCTCCTTCCATTTGAAGAAAACGGGAGTTCGAAAAAGTTCACGGAAATGCTGCTCTGAGTGAAACAACCCAAAAACCGAATACGTTGAATTGGAGGTATTGCTCGGAGAAGACCCGTGCCAAACTGAAGAAGAGCTTTCTTCACCATTAGGAGTTACCCGACAAGCCATTCCCAAGCAACTCCATGCGTGGGGAATTATTCAATAACAGGGATTCCTTTTGAATTGGAACCAAGGAACATTTGATGTCATTTTTCACCTGTGAATAACTGCTTCACCACCAAAAAGAAAGGGTTTTATCAATAGCGTCGTACCGGATGATGAAAAATAAAAATGGAACTATTACAGCAACCCAAAGTGAAGTCATGTGAAATACCCAGTCATGCTTCCACGTCTTCGCATCGACCAAATATTCAAGCTGTGGAGGTTATGCTGTGTATTTGGTAGGCGGTATTCTTTATGAGCTGTTGGAAACTGAGTGAAACCATTACAGGGAAACAGTATTGAATTCAATTGATGCGATTGAGCCGAGCACAGCGCGAAAAACTGCCATAACACGAGCAGAGGTACGATAAAATGATTCTAAAGCATGATAACGCTCGGCCTCACATTACTAAAGCCCAACCACCATATTCCTTAGATATTGAGCCGTCAGATTATTTCCGGTCGATGACACATGGTTTGGATCATGTTCCACTCATATGAAGACATAAAAAAAATGGCTTGATTCGTGGATAGCCTCGAAAGATGAACACTTTTACCGTAAAGATATTCGAGCTCTAGCTGAAAGATAGAAAAAAGTTGTAGCTAACAATGGTTTCGAAAGATTAATTTGTTATCATTTTCCCACAATGAAATTGAATTTCCATAAAAGAATCAGCGAGAACTTAATTACGTAGGTACCTCATACTATCCAACTGGAACTGCCCCTTTTAAATACCTTTGTAATTGAAGAAATAATGATTCTCACTATTATTAGAATAGAGAATAATTTCGAATGAAGACTTAGCCATAACAAGCCATTTATTATTTTATTGTGTTTGTCAACAGGTACCTTGAGGGTAAGAAGCACATTTACGATAAAGAACCAAATGATCTGAGCACGGGTCATTTCACACAACTCATTTGGAAATCGAGCAAGCAGTTGGGAGTCGGCATAGCGAAACATCAGGGAAGCATTATAGTAGTCGCTAATTATTCACCTGCTGGTAACTTCGTTAAACAGTTCGTTGAGAACGTTCCACCCCCTCTTAGATCAGGTTCAGTGTCGCCGACCAAGTCAGAAAAGAACAACAACAGTCATCATAACGACCGAAATAATGTCGAGTTTTCGCAGTTTGCCCTGGAAGGTCTGAAGGTACACAACGAATATCGTAGGAAACATGGAGTGCCCGAGATGAAACTGAACAAAGAGGTTAGTTGGAATTTGAATTTAATTTGACTGCCTTGATTTCCTTTTTCAAATACATGAAACGAGCGCACCTAAGTGAATTTATAGCTTTGTATCCTTTCTTGTTTAGTCATCATCTTAAGCTAGAATAGTGGGGACTAATAATATCATAATAGAAAGGCTTATGTCTTGATTTAATAATTGTTTCGTCGGTAAATATTTTCAGAAAAAATTCTATTACAGAAAGACAATGTCTTTCATTATTAGTCTAAAATTATTACCTTATGGGTAAGCAATATTTGTTGTGCAAAAGTGTTTCATTCAAGATGTTTTCCCACAAGAAATGTTACTTCAAAGAAGAGCCAGTTTATAACTTCGATACCTTGTATCTCGAAAACTAGCGTTTCTCGTAGCGGAGAATCTTCAGCTTCCTCGGTGGCTTAGTATAGTGAGTAGAGCGTTGGAATAGTGATTCGCAGGTTGCGAGTCCTAGTCCCGCTCGAGGTGGAGTACTTTTTCCAGAATTGAAAATTTGTCTGCACTATTTACGTTATATTTATTACACAGACGCTGTAATCCATCATTTTCAAATAAAACCTACTGCATTGAATATGGTCTCCCCTTCAAATAGACCTTTTTGCAATATATAGACGATACCTACTCGAGGAATCCAGCAATAAATTGAAAAAAGTCGGGATATCACATAAAAATATTTTTTTTTAATCATCTAACCTATCATTAAACATGAGGTTCATAGGATTCCACTCAACGAAAAATTTCTACTACTACTACTATAATTAAAAATGGTCTATTTTTTTTTTCAGATGTGCGATTATTCTCAAGAGTGGGCCGATATCTGCGCCAAAAGCGGAAGAATGTCCCACCGTCCAAATAGCCCATATGGAGAAAATATTTTCTACAGTTATTCTTCAGATACTAGCGCTACCCCTACTGCACGAGATGCAGTCAAAGCTTGGTATGACGAAATCAAGTTGCATACTTTCGGTGTTGAAACAATGAATACTGGAACCCTCCATTTTACACAAGTTGTATGGAAAGAAAGCACAGAATTAGGCATTGCATTGTCGAAAAATAGAAAGGGTGAAACATACGTGGTTGCCAACTATAATCCTAGGGGTAACTTTATGGGACAGTTTGTTCAAAATGTTCCAAGGCCTAGGCAATGACGAATTATGTTTTCAAAGAAGAAACTACTATTCAGCATTTGACAATTTTTATGTACTTCTCATTTACTGTGACTTCAGAAAACTCCGTTATCAATAGAAATATTTCACTAAGTATTTACGATGTCGAGGATAAAATTTCAAATTTTTAAGATAAGACGTCGTTTGAAAAGAATTTCATAACATTTTCCAACGCTTTTCTAGATGCGATTGTTGATAATCAGTACCTGTGAGTCATTTATAAATAACAATATTCTATATCATATACCTACGTATAATAAAACTAGTTCTTCCATTCCAAAGATATCTGATAAGTAGTTTGAATCAATATACACCATTTGATGGTGTTCAGTGATTTTACTTAAATGCCAGTATTATTCCAACATTCCAAAGATATTTCAGTCATATAGGACAGCAGTTTCTATGAAAATTACCATTTATACCTTATTGTGTGATAGATAAAAAAGTGTGATTCATGAAGACTGTTATAGTTGTTGAGTGATAAATTCAATCCCTCCAATATTGTTGTAGTTATTACAAACTATTTTAAGATTTTTCGATTCTTATCACAGGAGTGAAAGATTTTGAATTAATTTAATTCATTTTTAGTAATAATTGTTGTTGTTGAACGGAATAACCATAACAGAATGAATTGAGTGAACATATTATTTTCTGGATATATTACTATATTCTTCTTATCAATAAAATTTTCCAGTAATTCTGGTTTATTATTTTCGAACCACAGTGTTTTTATGCTCTCGCATTGTTTAAAGCATTATACAGGGTACTACCAGAGGTGCGAAAACTTTAATGGGGGGGGGAATCTTCTTGAAAAATTAATAGGTATCTTTCATTCAAACAAACGCCCTTAGGCCTTACTTTGGAATGTTATACGCTTCCAAATTGAAGAAATATATTTTCTAACAAAAACAGAGCAAACAAAACATAAAGTTGAGAGCTACCTACTACATTTCGATTTCATTTAGAGATGATCCGTTCATGCATGATGTTGTTCTACTTTTTTACTAGGAAACTATTACCATCACGGAAAGATGATGAAAAATTTCGCAATGAATCGTTATTTTCAACAGATATTTTCTAAATTGAGAAAATATGCAATAGGTGTTACATGTGTCATCCCTTTCTCGAAGAAAAACCTTTCAACTCATTTTGATAGTAAGTAAGTAAGTAATCCCTTTATTTCATAAATTAAAATACACGATTGTGAAAATGAAATTCGTCATAAAAAAGAAATCAACAAAATAACAAAACAGTGATATTTCTAAATATCTATCCATTTTCATAAAAAATTACATTCAAAATACTCTGATAAGCAATATGGCTCCAGAGTCAGCATTAATTGTTCGACCTGACTCTTAACAATCCTTCATCGTCTTTTGCTTTCATTTTTGTGTGCAACTTTCGTTAGAATCTGATAAACCCGAATATAAGCATCGAGGTAAGCATCCTTTCTCGGATATTTTTAATCGAAGTTTTGGGTAGTTATAGTTCATTCTTTCACTTCGTGTTTTTAGATGACTGATCGAACTTTTATTCTTGAACAAAAATATAATAATTTCGTACAAATAGAGCCCTGTCAATGTAAGGATGTTATTTTCTCGAAAGTGATATCTGCAGGAGTTTCTAAGAGTACGTTTCTGCACTATGAAGATCATTGGCCTCACCTTTATTTCCCCAGAAAATTATTTTAAACCTGACTGTTGACTGAAAGCTCGAGAAGTACACGATTTTTAGTGTGTTCTGATCGGAGTAAGGTTTCAATACTCGCAAGGTATAATGGATAAAAATCAATTTCTTTCTCAGACACTCAATATGTAGATTCCACCGAATATTTCCATCTATTGTTAAGCCTAAGAATCTTGTTGACTTTACTGTTTGTAAAATTTCATTTGCGAACTGGATTTCTCTGGGTGAATTTATGTTGGATTTTTCCGTTTTATGAATAATCGCAGTAGTTTTTATGTTATTCAAGGTGATGTAATTACTTTTAAACCAGTCAACGAGACGATCGCTTCACATCTGAAGTGTCTGTGAAAGAAATTGCCGATTTTTCTCACGGATCAGCAAATTAAAGTCGTCTGCAAAATTTATCAAACTGAATTTCAAGCCTTCCACAAGTCTCTCTGCATCATTCACGAATACAAGGAACAAGAGCGGGCCGACAGCGGGGATAGGCCCTGTATTGAATCAGTGCTTAGTGTTCTAAAGTTTTCATATTCAAACAAATAGTATTTTCAATGAGTACATAGATTTTCATTAGTTTCGGTAATTTATTGCATACTATTACTGTTTATTAGATATCTTGATTGCATAATTAGATTCAGATTAAGGGTTCATGCATTAAATCCCCTTTTAATATTTTTCAGACATTCGAAAAAAATTTCGACAGGATCCGTATTCTACGGTAAAATATACAAATATTTGGTACGAACAATTTTTCAGGATTCGTCATATATAGCTCTGTAATTGAATTAGAATTTCTGTCTGAACGACCTCAAGGTATCCGTTCCATTAATCATTCATATAAAATTTTAGTCGTGAATTGCCCAGGAATATATGGAAAAACTGTAAACGTTCCCTTAATTAGGGATTCACGGCATGGCTTGATATTCAAGCTACTTGACTCAAGCTCAAGCAGCTTGAGCAACTCACGTTCAAGTCGAGTAGTAGTTTTTCATTATCAAGAGAAGTATTTATGTATCATGTACTTGACTTAACATTGAAAAACTACTGCTTGACTTGAACTTGAGTTGATTTCAAGTCAAGCTCAAGCCTTTTGAGCTTGAGCTTGGGTCAAGTAGCTTGAATATCAAGCCAAGCCGTCAATCCCTAGCCTTAATATAGAAAGCTTCAAAGATTGAAGGAGATTTCTACTAGATTCCTGATAAAAGCGATCCATTTCGATTTTTATTCTCTCAGTTGATAGGTACATGCTTTTGAATAGGTATTTTGAACCAAAACTCCTAGAAACAATAAATTTGCCATTTTCAAATGATCAATGGCATGTACTGAAAACAAACATTTCACCAGGGCAGGTCAGAATTTCATATTAAAGTATACATTAAGGTCGTTTAAACGGAAAATACAAAGCTATCTGTGACAAATTGTGAAAAATTGTTCCAACAAAACCTCTTTATTATGTCGTAGAATATGAATTTGCAATTCATATGACCCTCGTCCCTCCACAAGGGCGAAATAAGGGGAAGAGTTTTTGTCATAAGTAGACTTCCGTTTCACAACCATCAATCTTTTATTCGAAACATGTTTCCGTAAGATGTTTCGTTTTCGAGATTTTTAACTGATTCAACTTGAAAAATTCAACCAGTATAATATGTCCTTAGGATCATTTCTGCGATATAAATTGATCTGGAAATATTGTTTTGTTGGCTTTATAGCCAACCAAATTCGGGAGTTATCTCCCGAACCATCCTACAATTTTTTTTCAAATTTAACAGTTGTTGTCACCCCAGGCCCTCAAACTGTTCATAAAAATCATACCAAAAGTACAAATCAGGATTCCAGTTTTAGCTTATGGCGTAATAAATCATTCCTTCCTAGAGTAGGATGACTGCTGAATTCATCGAATCTTTATTTGTTGACATTCTTTGAGATCGTATGAATAGAAGTTGATTAATGAAAAAACATAATGGAACGAATATATATATTGTGCTACAGGCTTAATACAATGAACATAACTTTATTGTATAAATATGAATCCACATTCGATCATATTTATTATGACACTAAATACATCTCTTATTTCATTTCATCTATATAATCTTTGAATTAATAGAAATATTTCATGAGTAGAAGTGCTTACTTTGCTAGAATAACCATAAATATACAGCAAATAATGCGATTTCACATCTTCACATATGACAACGTTAATTCGATAGTGAGCTCGGAATGTACAAGCTTTAATTATCTTATAATAATGGATATATTTATATACAGTATCATAAAAAATTTTAGTTATAGAGACTTCCTCAATGCATTTCAGATGCTAGACAATCTCTTGAATAAAGCAGTAGTACCAAAGCTTAAATTGGTCTTATGGACAATTCCCAATTTTTCACTAGAAAAATATATGCACATATTTATAGATATGTAGAATAGGTGTACCTACATTATTTCTTATTTGGACCACTCCACAGTCTTATCTAAAAATATTCACCTAAAGGTTGATGATATGAATAAAACTACTTGAGGCAAGGGAATCGCGCCTATTGATTCCTCGGCATGGATATATGTGTTTTCTCATGAACAATATAGACTTTTTTTGACATGAAATACCTACTCATATGTTTCTCTATTAAAAAATATATAGAAAGTAAAATTGTACCCAACAAATTAATTCTTGCATAATTATAATATTCATAATATTAAATAATTCAATATTGAATTTGGAAATTACATACAGATGAAATAATTATTTAGATCCACTTCTGTATAAGTATCGCGAGGCCAGGTTTACATTGGTTTATCAATAGTAAAGTTCACTAGATAATTTTTCAGAAATACTCGACTGCGCTTATTTTGGTAGTAGAGTATTCACTTTAGTTAGTAATTCGAAAGAGATGAACAAGCAGGTTGGGCAAAAATATCGAGGCGTTGTTGAAAAATATTTAGTGCAACCCGCAGATAGTGAGGAAGTTATAAAAGAAGAAACTTGTAGGCAAAAAAGTAAGTGAGGTAAGGGAAGTGGTACGTTGGGAGCATCTGGTTATCTTATAAGACATTGCAAGACCAAGAAGTGGCTGAAGCACACAAGTAGTTAGAAACACACTAACTTCAGCTAAAACGAAACTAAGTAGTGTTCGTTCTTTGTTCACATTGGTATAGTCAACAAACAAACGAGTAGAGTAGAGTATGATTGTGGAAGTGGGGGTGGGATAGTCGAGTGTACTATTCCACACATGCTATCATCTACTTTACTCGGAACTTCCCTCTGCAGTATTTTTAGTACTCTACTGTCACTAACATAACCTGTTCACATTATTCTAGTAAGGGATATAAAGCACTCCACTATCGAACTCTACTACTAATTATATCAATGAAAACTAGGCTTACATATCAAATGAATTTTTTATAAATGTTTTAATACTGAAATCGATTGATGAAGAAGGAAAGTTTTTCATTTAATTCGAAATATTTTGAGAATTTTCACTAATTCTATCATTCATTATCTATTGGTCATTATATGAGGAAAATGATATTCTAATCAAATTAGATCACAAGACCTACACAAAATATTTTGGTTATCCAACTTGTCTGCAACCTTGACTTTGCATCGTGCCAATTCTCTTGCAGGTCCTCAGATTTACCAGATGACATAAATAGAAACTTGGAGTGTGACATATTGTGCAGATAACAGGTGGCTATGGTTGAGGTATAATAGTCGTATTCGGAGCTTCGATTTGTTTGCTTCAATTGGATTCGTCAATTTATTAATTTCACTGACCAATGAGTATGGCAGAAATTCAGTGAAAGTGGATGATTGGGGGACTTTAATTTCAATCGAGAGATTATTTCTAATACAGAAGACGATAGGCGGTAGTAATGGGTTAAAAAGAGTTGAAACCTGCCAGTGAAATAATTATGAAATGATACGTCGAAACCATTTGTATCTGGACGAATTGAATATCAATAACATAAAGAACTCAACATTTAGTAGGGTTCTCAACCAAAGCATTGACTAACGGGTTAATTCAGTGTACTCAAGTACCTATTGCAACTAGAATGTTTTGAAAATTATGAAATTATGAAATTCTCACAGACAGAATTGATTTTGTAATTTTCAATATATGAATGTTGAATGAATTGATATGATTATTTCTAAATTCATTGAATACAGTTCACCAACATGAAACGAATGTAGCAGTATATGAAATACATATTTCTTTTTTAGCACCAAATCCTTTCAATTAATTGTATTAATTCTGATTTTTTGCATTGAGTATTTCACATTAAGGACTTAATTGTTGATATATAATTATTATCTTATTATAATTAGAGTGTTTTCCCAATTATCTCACTCATATTAAGAAATTTAAATATAGCCGAGGAATAAGCTCTTTGGACGGCCTAACTACATACACTGATAAGCATACAAATTATGCATTCCTATGCTGAATTTTTTATGTAGGTACCCGTATTGTTATTATTTTGTCGATGATCTGATACTTACTACTTATGGATAGGTATCAGTTCTATCGTCAAATTGACATAACCATATTAATTGAAATAGATCCGAAGCCATTTTTGATCTCAACTATCCCTTTACTCGAAAAAAATATTTTGATCCCCATTTTATTTGTATAATCATGATCCTCCAGAATATTACTTAAATTCTTCTGGAAGAACCGACATTCCTGCACCTAAATTCATTTCGAATAATCACTCAATCATCAGAATCTGAGAACGCAACATTAATGAACTATTGATGGAAATGGAGAAAAAATGTTCATTTAACTTAATTTTTCATAAATATTTTTATATTCCATATTATCCCCAATGGAATAGTAATTTACGTAACAAGTCCGGAAAATAGGGTTTTTTTGGACGAATAGACAAAATTTCAGGACGAGCGTAAGCGAGTCCTGGAAGTCTGTGAGTCCAAAAAAACCATTTTCGGGCGTGTTGCGTACAATATTTTTTCGGCAACCATGTAAAATAACACTATCGCTGCTGCTTTCCATATTTTATTGCGATTGCGATCAAAACACATGCAAATTTTTGACAACTAATTTCATATGAACTGTCAGCCGTTATCTCGGTTGCTATGGATTCTATGATTCTTTTCCGGCTTAGTCCGGGAAGTACGTACTTTCAGGACTAGGCCGGGAAATGCTACTTTCTCAGAGAAAAAGCGTCCGGGAAGAGAGCACTTCCCGGACGGTTGCCGAAAAAATTAATTTTTGTCGCTAACTTTCGAAATCCATAAAAGTTTCAACGAATATTCATTACTTTTATTCACTAATTATAATAAAAATGCAGTTTCTGCACAATTTATTTGTATTATCTAATTAAGCAAGTTTTCACCGCAAATTTATAATAATTTTCAGTTAAATTTGGAAGGAGGTCCGAATAACAGCCGCGTTCTCAAATTCAATTGTGTTGACATTTGAAACAGTTGAATAAATAATTCAGTTTCACAATGAAGGGTTTTTGGCTAGATCGGCAGAATACAAAAAACATGAAAGTTCAGTCTACGTTGTTGTGAAGTCTTTAAGGCCAAACATTTCGAGATGAAGATTGACGTGAATAAATAATAGCACCATTGGTATCATAGCCTTTCAGCTCAATAGTTCGAAACTCTTATATACAAGATTAATGGCATGAATGAAGATTTATAGATGAGAAGGTCCGATGTTTTTATGATACATTAGTATTAGATGAATTCTATATCGATAAGGTATACTATATATAACAACATAGATGATACTCTGTAGATTTAATAATATCGTTCTTCCTCATAAATTCACGTTCAATTTCATTCACGTTAATCATCCTCTCCCTCTCAATGAAATTAGAAGCAAGGTTACCGATAACACAGCACAAGTAATATTACTATTTAACACTATCTTCCTAATATTATTTCATTGAATATCGTTTTCACAAGAAAAAATTGAGTCAATAAATGATAACCTACTACCTATATTTCCCAGTTCTATTTAGCGGCAAGCTACTACTATCAGTTTTTTACAATTGCTGAACATAAACAAGTGAGCCATTGAGCATCTCTTCGACTCTCTCACTGAAATACTGTGTGAGCGGATAGGTACCTACCACTCGATTATAGTGAATGAAAAAATAATTGTCTGAACTCTTTGTTCTCTTAATTTTTGAAACAGCAATACAAATGGAATGTCATTAAATTCTGAAAAAATATAATTTGAAATAACAATAATTTATAACGTAATTTATATTTCAGCTGAAATAATATGAAATCACAACGTGAATATCGATAATAAATTATATTCGAATGAGATGTTGAAGTGTTTGTTGAATTGATTAAGTAATATAGGAATGTCCGTTTATTTCGATAAAATTACGAAAAAAATTCTTCCAAATTTGACAAATAATTTTAGCAACGAGCATTCGAGATAATTAATTCCATAATAACAATGAAGAAATATTGAATTTTGATAGCAGAAATCTTTTTTTTGTCAGAAATATAAAATTATGTGGACAGTGGTCAGTGACTTAACAGAAAGAATAGGAAATACTCTTAATGAAAATTACAACATTGATAAGGAAGAGGCTATTGCCAATGAAATTTGAATGAGCTGTTGTATGGCATATCAAAAGATTAATTCACTAATTAATAAATAGAGCAGGGTTTAACAGTATTAACGAACATTTTGTTCGTATACGAAAATATCAAATTTGAGATGTTGAACTGCGTTGGAATATTTTTAAAGTGTCTTCTGAGAAGTAGGTAGTCAAGTGTACAAAGCCTAGTTCGCTGAAATATCTATATTTTTCTTATTTCTAGGATAATTGAAAGTCCTGCTTTTTCATTAATATAATCGCAGTATAGTACTCTACAGATTTTAGATTAATTCAAAAGTGTTCGATTTTCCAGATGAAGATTGTTGTCGTTCTTCAATACGTGAAATCTGAGAAATATAATGAGTAAATTGAGGTTTTGGCGTCACTTATGAATCAAAAATGAACTATCAGTAACCTTGCGAAACTAGCTCTGCGCTAAGGAGCTACCAACTAGCAGAGCGCCTAATGTGGAAGCGAGGAGATCTAGAGCCACTTGTTTCTAATACTACCAGATCTCCTCCCCCACATGAGGTTATATCATACGATCGTCCCCTGCAGATGCTGAGGATCCGTCGGAACTACCGGAAGCGAAGAAGTAGGCAATGCGACCTGTGGAGGCATTGCCTCGCTGTATGGCGAATTGGGAACATTGATGCCCACGTTGAGCTGCTGCGGAAGGGAACAGCTCGAGGTTGGTATGCCTGTATGGCCAAGGTTCATGGAGCTCCCTGATATGACTGAAGGATGCGGAGAAGGGTTGGATATCAACGCTGTGTTACTGCAAATTACTGGCGGACTATTTTCTTCCGGAGGTGTGACTTCCAAACCTGAAATAATCGTAATTTAATACTTACAGTAGGTATATGTGAAGAATAACCTTCGTATTGAAGGATGATGAACCGTTGGCTGGTTAGTGTTCTGAGTCATGTTATTATTATTATTATTATTATTTGAACTGGGGTCGTTTTGCTTCGGTAAGCCTTCCGGGAACTGCGACCATGCAGATCTTTTGTTCACTACCCTACTCATTCATAGAAACCCAGGGAGGTCGTCAACGACGTTAATAAAATTGACAACCTCCCTAGGGGCCTTGGCCATTACCTCTCTGGTATCCAGGACCGGCTTGCCCATGTGAATGGTTCTTAGGCCAGCCAGCTCTGGACACTTGTATATCAAGTGTTCAGCCGTTTCTACTTCCGATCCACAGAGCCTGCAAATCTCGTCTGCTGACTTACCCATACGGTACAAATGATGTTTGTACCGACAGTGCCCCGTCAGCAGTCCCACCATCACCCGAAGCTCTGCTCGCGACAGCTTCAGGAGCTTTCTGGTGTAAGTAGGTGAAATCTTCACGAATTTCTTTGCCTGAGCAAGTCTAGGAGTAGTAGTCCAGTGGATTGTCCTACTGTTCAACTTCCATAGCTGGACCGCAGCTTTGTATTGGTCTTTTCCTATCCCACAGAAAGGCTCAGGTCCAGCAGGTCTTAACATTGATGCACTTTTTGCAAGCTCATCCGCTCTCTCATTTCCTTCAACCCCACAGTGCCCTGGTACCCATAGTAGAGTCACCTTATTTCCTCTGGCCAGTTGCTTTATGGTGTTACGGCACTCCCAAGTCAGCAGAGACCCCTGACAGCACGATTCCAGGGATCTCAGCGTGGTTTGGCTGTCCGTGGTGATGTAGATATGCGCCCCTTTGAAGTTCATTTTGGGACACTCCTGGGCGCATACATAAACAGCCATTATCTCGGTCTGTAGAATTGAGGGCTCACTTCCCAGGGCTTTAGAGATCCTCAGTCTAGGTCCATATATCCCAATGCCGGTGCCCTTCTCTGTTTTTGATCCTTCTGTAAACCATATGGATGACTTTTTGTCCAGACGATTTATGAGACTTATTGCACTATGACGGTCATTTATAACCGTTTCAAAGGGCGTTTCAAAATCGTAGGTGGTTGGCATAATAGCTGATGGTTTTGCGAGGAGATTTGAATCTAGTTGATTCAGTATCCTCATATGTCCAACCCAGTTCCCAGGAAGGAGATTTCCATTATGGAAAATTCTGAGTCATGTTAACTATTTCAAATGGCTCAATTCACACATAAAAGACTTTAGGACCTTTCCAAGCTTTTTTATAATACTACAATGCTGAAGGCTTTCATGGCCTTTGTTCGTAAAAATTGGAACATTCTGTACTTTTCAGTTGTGATCTAGTCCGTATTTTACCCTATACCTAGATCATATATTGCTACTTGATGTGTTGCCTTAGAAGATACTTACCGCTGTCGTAAGTGAAAAGTATACTATTCACTTACGACTGCGGTAAGTATCTTCTAAGGCAACACATCAAGTTGCAATATATGATCTAGATACCTCTGAAATTGCTTGTTACCGCAGTATTCAGCGAAACGTCAGGTGACAAATCGACTAGACCATGAAAGCCTGGAATTTTCCAAATCCATCAACAATAATACTAGTTATTCATCTAGACAGGGTGACCCCTAGATAAATATCATATCTACATGTTATGATATTATTATTTTAGAATCGTTGAAATATTTGACCTCGAGTTAGACAACTTAGAGTTTGCTCTTCTCGAAAATAACGAATATGCGAAGCACCAATATTATTTCAATAGTAAGTTAGAATGGTCTGTAATATTTTAGGCATGTGGTTCTGGACCTACCTAGCACTTGACATTTTTTCAACTCTGTCTCTTAAAATTAAACGGTCTCTCCCAAGAAATATTTCTTCAATAAAAAAAAACTAGATGCGTAAAACCAATACGGCAAAATGATTATTCAGCGGAATGCAATGAAATTAAAATTGGTGGCTAATGATGCTACCTTTTTATCCTGACCATCCTGAAGTGAACAACGAAGTCTTATTTCTCATACATCGATGTAAAAAGTATTTATTTAGGATTTAGAAAATTCACTGTTATTGTAACGAATTCTAAAAATAAATTGGGTCTCTTTTTGAATTATTATTAATTCGTATTTATTGTAACTTTGTAACTGTCAAACTGTAACAAACTAAAATTCCAAAGTGTTTTTATGGATCCATAATTGAATCGCTATACTTGAAATTTCATGTCTTCAAGAGGGCTGAAATCGTAATTATATTTCGAAATCCAATGTATTGTATCTGATTCACCATTCAATGTAAATGTCAATACCCGTACCAATGAATACGAGTTCCTGTTTTCAAACACAAGATTTCTTTGCTCAAAGAATATACCAACCCATTTAATGAATGGGGTTTGAAATCAACAGGGATTTTGTGAACCAGTCGCTACCTATTCAAAAAGAATTCAGACTTATTTTCTCTTTATGTTACCGTACGGAAACATCATCTATTAGATGAATACCTTGTATCGGATGTTGTTGAAAGTTTCGATAACGAAATATTTCTGCAAGATGAACTCAAGAATTTATTTCAATGATCTGATAATCATTATGTTTTCTGAATAATGGATGATTGAAATAAGAAAATTTAATTTTTTCTCGCAAGAATAACTTTCTTTATAGAAGATACGGGTGAAAATAAGAATTTTTCCTTACGTATGTGTTCTAACTTAGCTTCGTCTTCAAGATAGAGGATACCAAAATTATAAGAAAGAATCAGTTTTTTTATTATTTTCCCCAAAACCCTTTGACTGCATTCAAATCAAACTCTGCATGCCTATTTCTTGTGATCAGAAGATTTTTTTTTGATAAAATCGGAATAATAATATTAGTTTCATTAGCGTCTTAGAGTATGTTTAATTGATATTGAATAACTATACACGTTTTTTTGTTTGTTTCTGTTTTCTCATTGAGCGACTGAAAACGCAAATTTTAGGTCTCCTCACGTTTTAAATTTTATATTGATATAAGGAAAAAGTTATTCATCATCAGAAAATTTTTAACTGTATACGGATTCTCTCGGTGAGATCTCTCGTGAACAATCTTTCCCAGAGAGCAACTCTATCTTCGTCCTGATGAAATAGGCATAAATTCTGGTTTGGATTACCACCAGTATGAAAAATCCAAAAGGGTTAACTCTCGACAGAAAGCAGGCCAACGGAATGATTTCAAATTTTTCCATGAAATCGATAATATCTACTTATTGATTAGGGATATGTTTCTTCCCATCAAAAAATACCGTATTTAGTGTAATTTCGAATGACATATCAACTTCTGTGCCGTTATATCATGGTTAACAAAATAACAACGAAGAGCTGAAATATTTCAAACCTAAATGTGCTTCAATCTGGAGCTCCTTGTGATTGAAAATCAAAGTAAACAGGCATTGAATTTAAAATCTTACAATTTCAGTCGCTTAATAATTTTGGGTATTGAAATGTTTTCTTGAATTCAATGAATTAACTCAAATGGAAATTATGCAAGTTACTGCAAAATACAGTGCGCCTCAAAATTATGGAACGAATTCATTTTCTCAGAAGAAAAATATTTTGGCAACAAAATTCTGAAACACGACAATATTTGTTTCACTTTAACAACACTTTTATGCATTTTTGAAGGATTTTTGTTGCACCCTGTGCCATCCCCATCAAACCACTAAATTTTTTGAATAGTGAAGTGGGTCATGTGGTACTTTTTTGGCAAGGTCTTCGTATCTTCTTTACAGGCGTGCAGAAATGTTTTGAAGAATTAGTTAGTTCGAGAGGATTTAAGTATGTGCACTTTGTCATGGCTCATTTACTTTGAGACGATGGTACTGATGAAATTTGTCACCGAATGAAAGTCGACCATTACAGTTTTATTCATGCACAACTTTAAACCCCATCATGTGAAAAATTAGAATGTGTGAAACACTGTGCTTCAGTAATTATCTTAAATAGGTATGGAATTAGTATGTTATTAGTAAATTTTTTTCTTGAAAATTTCTGCACGTCTGTAAAGAAGAGACCTTGCCAAAAATACCACATGACCCACTTTCCCTATTCAAAAAATTTAGAGGGTTAATGGGAATGGCACAGGGTGCATCAAAAATCCTCGACAAATATTTTTTTTTTGGGAAAATGAATTTGGTCCATAATTTTGACGCGAATTGTCCAAGCAGTAATAAGTTGGATTAAAGAATACAAAGAATCAAATTTTGAATTTGAGGATATTTCGATTCTACATTCAGAAATGACACGGCTGTTTGCTCAAAATGATAACACAGGCCAATAAAATGAAAAAAAAAATTTGGTGCCAGAAATCTAACATCTGATTTTAGATGTTTTTAATGTGCTGATTCCAAAAATGCCACCAGATTTTTTCTATCAGCTCTAGTTTTTGAGATACACGTTACAGGTTAAATGATATATTTTTTTCTGATAAAGGACAACAAATAAAGACATAAATATGTACTTAATCGTCAAAATAGAAATTTCCCAGAATCTAATTAGCCAAATGGATACCTGGAATTGTCCCTGACCCAATGTTCCTGTACTAGGAACTACTCAATACAATGAATATGAAACAATAGCATTAGTTTTGAGAAAAATTAAATACGAAGAACATCAGTGGTCATTTTGTGTTGATTTAAAAATGGTTAACTTCCTCCTTGGACAGCAGAGTGGTTATACAAAATATCCTTGTTTTTTGTGCCTTTGGGACAGCAGAGCTAAAAATGAGCACTGGGTTAACAAAAATTGGCCTTCAAGAGATGTCATGATTCAAGGAATACAAAACGTGATCAACGAACCTTTGGTTTCAAGAGAAAAAATCTTACTTCCGCCCTTGCATATCAAGCTAGGCCTAATGAAGCAATTTGTGAAGGCCTTAAATCGAGATGGAAATTGTTTTGGGTATTTGTCACGTAAATTTCCTGGCATTAGCACGGAAAAACTAAAAGCTGGTATATTTGATGGTCCTCAAATAAGGCAACTTGTTAAAGATCCACAATTCACCACATCAATGAACGAGACTGAATCTAACGCTTGGAGTTCATTTGTTCAAGTAGTACAAAATTTTCTTGGCCATCATAAAGCAGAGAATTACGTAGAATTAGTGGAAACTATGCTTTCAAATTTTAATATTCTCGGCTGTAACATGAGTATAATAGTTCACTACCTCCCCAGCCACCTAGATCGTTTTCCAGAAAACTTAGGTGATTGTAGTGAAGAACAGGGGGAAAAATTCCACCAGGATATTAAAACTATGGAAGATCGTTATCAAGGACGATGGGATAGCCACATGATGGCGGACTACTGCTGGAGCCTTCAGCGAGACTGCCCTAGTAAACTCCATTCTAGAAAATCGTATAAAAATTTTTTTTTATGTGATTAGTGACTAAAGTAATTATGTAAATTAAGTTTTTGCAATAAATACTTAAATCCATCTGTCTTTGTTTTTTTTAACTGTCAATAGTAATATTATATATTATAACAATTATAACGTAAATTATATACACAATTTTTTTGAAAATCTCAAAAACTTGATCTGATAGACAAAATCTGAGAACTTTTTTACATTCTGCATCCAAAAATTACTCAGGAACAGTTAAAAAATCACAGGCACCAAAATGTGTGTTGGCCTGTGTAATCAAATGATTCAAATGGTCTGACGCGCTGAAATCTTTCTGCTCACAAAAGCAATAAATTTTGGGAAACTAATGTTTGGGCAGTGTCGTCAGTGCTGATGAATAAGCAACACGACCTTCTCCTAATCAGCAACATCAACTTATTTCTAGGTGGAAATAGGAGCGAAAGGAAGAGCGAAGAGTCCGTATTATTCAGTATATTAATGAATCCGAGATTCGGATTCGTGAATATTCAGTAGATAATCAAGTATAATGAATATTTAAACGTGTTGATCGCACTTGCCAAGAATTTCAAGTGAAAACAAACTCGTGAGTATTTCTCTACAAGATTAATGTTTTGCAGGAAAGTTGTTTTCGTTAATTCGTGGTGGAATGAATTAATCCGTTGGGTTCTTGAATTTTAGACATCGGTGTCTACGTGAATCAATTATCTCAAGGGGAAACGCTAAATTTTGAATGGCCTCATTCTGCGATTAATGAAAAAGGATTAACTCTGGAATAAAGTATTTGATTGAAAGTAAATAAATAAGTGGGATTATGTCTGAGCCATGATGTATTCGAGAGAAAATTGCATGGATTTTAGATTGTTTCGGAATGGAAATCTCTGAAAAATACGTTGTTTTCTAGTTTAATCCAAAGTGGCATCAATTTTTTTGTTTCGAATAAAGCATTCAGTAGATAATTGCAACTCAAATTGAAAAAATGAAATTTATGCATAATGAATAATTTTTTACATTTCTTTGTTTTTTAAGAATTCTGAAGTAATTTCTGTTTCATTTCTTCCAGTAATTCATATTACAAATTATTCTCAATATTCACTCAGAGAAAAAATTGCACCAAACCCCCCCAATTCGTATATAACCGTTTTTATAATTCTAAAGTAAAATTTACATTAGCTCTGCGAAAAGCCAATCAATAAATACAATTTATACAAAGTCACTTGGAAGAAGCCAAAATATTTCAATTAAACAAGGGTTGTCCAAGTCTCCAGCATCAGTAACTTCGTATGAACTCCGATATTTAGCGGATCGTCTATGAAACCAAAATGTGTCAATTTGGTTGTTTTTATTGGCTAAAAAAGTCTACGTTTCGGTTGGGTGCCGATTTGGTTTTTTTCATTGGCAGCAGCTACGCTGAATCCTATAAATCAGTGCGGCCATAAGGGGATTAATAAAATGAGCATTTTTACGAATAATTACGAATAATGTATATCGAAATCACTTGAAATATTTGAAAATATTTTTAATATACAAGAGTTCTCCAAGTTCTCAGAAATTTATTAGGGCACAGGGCATTGTTTAACCAGTCATTTTGAATGAATTCCACCATGCTAAGTGATTGTCTATCGAAATAGTAGGTGTCGATTTGATAACTTTTATTGCTCAATAGGGCACGTGTTGCTGCGTGGCGATTTGGACGCCCTTATTGGTGGGAGTTGTGCTCATCTTCCACATCTCATCAATAGAACTGGTTTGAAGATTTCTTAAGAGCCGTTAAAGAAAATTTAATCAAACACCGACAAAGTATTCGACAGTTATCGGGAAAATGAGAGATGGTTTAAGTGATTTCAATGATGACGTTCGAAAAAAATCTGTGGCACATGTTAAAAATGAACATTTTGCGATAAAATCGCGTACTCCAGTTACTTTCAAAGTAATGATACGTCGAGTTATGAAGAAAATGATATCGCATTCCAAGCTCTCATACTACTGAAGAGAAGATTTTTGGTGGAATACAAAAGGACTAGGTGAGATTGACCAATATCATTTCCACAACATTTTCTTATCATTTCTATCAAATTTATTACTAGTTTGCATAATCTCCAGGCAGAGCAAGTTCATCTGAAACACTTTAGTGTGCTTATAATTTTATGCAATGATTATTCCACCATGGTTGATAATATTACTTGCTATTATTTCACAGGAAGAAAATATAAAATAAACAAATTATAACATAGTAGAAAAACATAGTGACATCAATAATGTGAAGATTAAAGCTATTCACATCATGAATTATCTGAAAGAATCGACATCAGAGTTCAATACAATGCAATAAATATTATTCTCAACTGAACATCAGGACAAGCGTTTTCATGGAGTAGTTCAAGTAAGATTAGAAGAACTTATACCAATATGGAAAAGTGGATCGATTCCATTTTTGCACTTCTTGAGACCGAACCCACCTTGTGGGCTTATAGAACGTTTTTATATTGTTTCCTGAAATGAGTTTTTTCAATCACCGAACGATTGAAGTTTATGAACACATTTCACTTGAGAATTAGTTATGTTTTACCTATGTATAAATTTATTGATTCAGATTTTAGTTTAGAAAAGACCGAACATAAGGTTCTCGAAAAATTATGATTCACTTCAGAACCATGGTTTCCATAATTAACTTTTAAGAACTTGTATTTTCATTCATTCATTATAGTGGGTATACCGGTTTAAATATTTATTTCGACTCAGAAAACTAAAACCAATTTTTATTCTATTCCATCTCCCAGAGTTCATATCACAGCTACATACCTATACTTCCGTTGAGTGCAATCTTAATGGGATTGCTATAGTTCGTCGAAAAATGAGACAGCCCGATGTCCTCCAAGCTGCTTTTCCTTCTGCCAACATTCATGAGTCCCTGACGGAGAGAATTAGATCGCCTCATCAATATGTCATCTATAACTCTCAGCGAGTTCGATCGTCCCCTTTGATATCCTGCTACCGTTGGGCTATCTGGTAAGGATAAAGAGTTGGACTTAGTAGTTGCCAGAGGAGGAGGTCTTGGAGATTGGTAGCCTGCCAATAGAGAAATTGAAATATTCTGCGTTAAGAGTTGAAGAGACATGATGAGACATTTAGAATCTTTTGACGAGATAATAATGAAATAATATTCGATAAGCTGTATTAAAATAAAAACAAGAATTGATTGAGTGAAGATGAAACAGAGAAAATTATTAGTGCGTGGGAACGAATTCCAGCATTTCAGTTGTGTGAGTGTACAAGGTTGGTAATATTCTTGACTAGTAAGGCTATCTTAAGAACTATTAGAGCTAGAACAAAACGGATGGCTGTAAAGCATCATCATTGAAAACGACTCACTAGACAACAAATTCTTCTCCCCTTGTACAGTCCGTCAGAAAATGAGATTCAAACCTGATAATCCTAAGCCTGAACTTCTTCTACTAGCCATCCCTAGTTGTGAATTGGATTGGAGCTGTTGAAGTAGTGTTTGTGAACAAAAACTAATGTTGGATTTCCTTCTACTGTTGTGCCTCTCGAAAGTTTTTTGAGCAGAGAATGGACTTGGCCTAACTAAGTATCTGTGAACAATCCAAATGAGATGGCATTTTGAGAATATCTCTATACGCCTCCATAATTATCAGGTATAAGATTGATGCGAGTCTAAATCTAGTATTGCAAAGCAGATGCCGTACCTACATTCAAAAATTTTTTTGTGTTTGGAGAATTCTTAGTAGTATCTCCAAGTATTATTTTTTTGACCCTTTTTAAGTTTTTGTAATACAATTCCTTATATTGAACATATGGTTAATATGAAATACCAAGTAGGTACAAATTGATCAAAGGCATGAAGTACGGCTGAGTAGATGTTCTAAAATATTCACTGAGCCTAAATGAAGAAATGAAAAACTTCATTTCACTATTTGTTTCTATTTTCTAAAGAAGTCAGCTGTTAACTGCAGAAAAGAGTAGGTACCGAATCGGAGGAAGCGTCAAATTTGTTAACTTACATATCACCAAATTTTAGATGCTTGATTTTGGACTCGAAGTGAAATAGAGAAGATTTTCGAACAAGAATTATGGTATCAAATTTGAAGTGCCATAATATTCACTGTTTCTGAGAAACGCTCTTAATACTATAGGCAGCTCATGGTTAATAGTAAGATGATGACCGCATATAGAAGCAAATCTTTCAGATATTTAAATGATGGAGTTTATCAATTGAGAATAATATAATAATGAACCTCATCCAGATAATAAAATCTGCAGAACTTATTTTCCTTCAATAGACGTAGATCTTAACTTTTTATCAGTGTCGAGCTGCAATCTATGACCTAGAAACCTCTGAAGTGGGCGATGCGTTGAGTGGAAAATTATGAATCCAGTAATTTTCTAACTAGCTGAAATGTCCGGCCGTGAAAGCCTTCAATTTTTTTATGATATTCATTATTTTCAATAGTAAACCTTTGAAATTGTTGGGGGATTTTTTAAAATAATTTCTTATATGTTTTCGTTTACCATCAGAGGACTCCTCTCATAGTTATGAAATTATCTTTACGACATTCCGTTCATGAATTACTTTCTATTCGATTATCTTAACAGAACTCAGTCCATTACTGAAACTCCAGGAATAAAATTTCGAGAATATTTTGGCAAATTCGTCGTATAATTCGAATTTCAACTACTACTTCGTAATTGTAGATTTAATCTCAAGGAAACATTTTCGTGCTATCTTATAGCCCTTACTATCTTGGATACCTGTATTTTCAGTGAATTTATTCAAAATAATGTAGTTTTAACATAAGATGAGATATGATTCCAAGTAAAGCATCTGGTAAAATTTAGTTTTTCCAATTCTGCGATTCTAGCTTCAATTTTCCGAAAAATTAACATTTTGTCTTGAATTCATACAGTTTTCGAAAATGTATGACGGGTATCACTTTAGATTATGTTTTATGGGATTACTCACATTATATCACCTTCTTCGAGTTTAAGATCACAGCTTGGATTTATGATAACATAAGATAGACTACTCCTCTTTTCGCTGACATCGGTATAATCAACAGCAGGTAAATTGAGGCTCTCCATGCGGGATCGCACCAGATTCGCTATTTCTGCTCTCTCAATCTGTTGTTCATGATTGTCTTTGGCCTCGTCGGTCATATTTACTGAGCACTATAAGAAATTTGAGAATTGATCAATTATAAATACTAATTTTTCTCATGCTTTAACAGTATTCTCATTTTTTGTTTTTTTTTTAAAGAATATAGTGTCTAACTGATATAATTTGTTATCCCACAATATCTCTCCGAAAGGACCTTAATCAGCAAATAAGCAGAGAGATCGAGAGAGAGTGATAACATTCTTCCAGACATTAAAAAAGAACTAGAGAAGAAAATTCGAACTTCGAACACAATACAGGAAAACTACCCTCAGTAAGTCATGCGAATGGCTCATTTAATGCGCCGTATCTGATATTTATTTACTGACTTGGAAAAGCAAAGATAAAAGCTATTTCAGCGAGAATCTGAGGTGTAACTTTGAATGTTCATTATCTGACTATAGAGTTCAGCTTTGAGTTATATATCATGATATCCTCAGAATTCTGCTCAGAGTGTCCACATGTAAGATCGATATTACGTAGTCACGAAATTTCAACCTACTCGAACCATTCAATGAAGATTGGCTACAATTCATTCACAAAGAATACAAAATCTATATGCTAACTTAACAGTATTGCAGAGTCTCTTAAGGTACTACGGTTTTACATCACATTATGATCTAGAAAATTTCCCAGGTACCTAATAAATCTTGAAGATGTGGCTCGTTATCGAAGATGGAAACCATAGAAAAAATTGATATGAAACATAATTCAGTTCGTTTCCTAGAAAGGGAAAAGGCGATAAGGTAAGACTTGAAATGAAAAAAAATTAGTTTGATTAATGAAAAGGCAGAATACAATTGATTTAAAAAAAAATTACCTAGACGATGAATAAAAACTCATAATTTGAGAGATATCAAAAGACGTCTCCGAAAAATATAAATAGCCAATAGTTCATTAAAATTATTAACAATCAAACTTTTTTTTTGGCACCATAATGAGATATAGTGAAGAGGATGGGAAAATCTCTATTATTTGCTTTAGACTGAAAATATTGTAGAATATAAATGAAATGTGTTATTGACACATTTTAAAAGTCGTATTTCAGAAATTACAATGTTTTCAGGACAACTTGTAGGGTGAAACGAAAATTTGCAGAAGATTTGAGAACTTTTCGGAAATTCAATGGAAAAAATCGTAAAACTATCTTCATCGGTTTTCAATATATGATCTACAATTGAAATCATTATAACCATAACATTTTCCGAATTAAGTTGGATACCTCAAAAAGTACCTCATATAGATGATGACAAGTGGGGTATTTAAAAATGGAGATTATGAGTACGATATAAAAAGCAGGCATTTTCATTTGAAAAAACAGCATAATATCGTGTAAACCCTCCTAGACCAGCTTGTAGAATCAAAAACAATTTAATAATAATTGGAATCATTCTCCTTTCCCAAAGAGTCACGAGAATTATCGACCTATCGGGCACTATTGTCTTACCCCATATAATATTATCTTTGAAATCCAAGTATAACCAAACTTTTTATCAAAACGGTCTAAGCCCTTTGGGTGTTTATGTTTTTTTTTTATTTTATATATGGATTATCTTCAAAATAAAACTATTGTTTCAAAGAGGTTTTCATCTCTAAAATTATACTTACTAACGCTTAACATAGCTATCTGTAGTCCTGGGAGCAATTCATAATGAAAAGGCACTACTCAACGAGATCAGCAGAAATTAAACTACTCGAATTCAATCAACCAATAAGTACTTACTATTGAGGATCCCTTATCAGTACACCTCAGACAATCACTGCCATCTTTTGGTCGATAGGTTACTCCCACTCGATCAGATCCAATGTCTTCTTCAATCTAACAGAAAGTAATGAAGAAAGTCTAAGTTCGTGCACTACTTGGAACGTTAGCAGGAAAAAAGTGTGTTTTGAGTTTTTGAAATCACTCCAAAGATTCATTCAGAGTAGGAAACATACAGTCTTGGCAATAGCACTCTTGACATGATGAATATAAATATGAGGAATAAGGATGCAATCCCAATAAATTAATAAAGATGACTTTTGAGTCAGTTTAATCATCGGAATTCATTATTATTATTTTTCAGGGTACAGAAGTGATGTATTGTCATATTTTTCGATCATGTTGAACACTGTTGTATTCAGATACGATAAAATAACGATTCGAAAAATTTTACTGAAAGCCTGAGTAAGTGCAATCGGATTTGTCAAAACGATGGAAATTGTTGACTAGTATAATTAAAAATGAATCACTCAACCACTGCACCTCGTTGTCAGCTTTCAAATATCATTCAATAATAGTCCTAGAGAATATATTAATTTTTTATGAAATACTAAGAAGTATTATAATACGAGTATGATTTTGTTATTAGAGGTGTTGCTCTCCGTTTGACTTTTGCAATTCTTTATGCATCACTTTCCAATATAATTATTCGGCATGCCAAGATATCGTCTTACCAACACTGTATGTTTAATATTATGAAATTATGAAATTTAGGAAGATATCGAATATATTAATATGATGCATAAACAAATTTGTGTCGAAGCGCTATATTTACAGATACAGAAACAATCGTGATGGTGCTTCTGAATGATGATAATTCTCTAATTCATGAAATTGTGCTAAAATTGAAACAATTTTAATTTTGTGGAATTATGAAACACTCTACTTATTGCACATGGAAGTTTTCTATTACCAATAGTATGATATTCTCAATATAACCAGCCAACTTTTGATTTTCTGGGTATTTTAACAATAAATGTGATACAGCATGATAAAATGGAGCTCAATAGGTAGCCTATATAATTTAGATCGAGGCTTCTCTCAATGTCGTGTCATTCCACAACTTTTGTCAAAAAGTCACAGACAGACATTTTAATAACTATGATCAGTTGTAGATCCTTCCAAATTGACTGTTGATTGGGAAGTCCTATTTCTATACTAGATAGACGAAAACTGATGTCAGTGTCTGAGCCTAATTTTCATGAGAAACTTGTAGGATTTCGTGACTTTGGTATATTTGTGTGTGCCGTGTCACAGACGCTTGGGGAATTTATTGTTATCGGGAGCCGCCGGGACTCCAACCCGGCACCTTGTCGCATCTCGGTGAGTGAGTCTACACTCTTAACCTCTAGGCCACAGTGTGCGGTGTTTATTGTTGTTATGTGGAGCTTTATGAGCCGCCACAAACTCATTGGCGAAAACCGCATCAGGCTGTTTTTCGAAAATGAATATTTTCGAAATGATGCTGTTTTTTATTTTAAATTTTTCATCACAAACTCATATTTCATGAGATATCCCCATGAAATTTATATTTCGAATGGGATATCCCGTATATTTCTACATCTTTCGATAGAGCTGACAATTATCATTCCAAAAATGTAGCATGCTTAAGATTTTTTTTAAGTCATGTTCGATGTCCCAACAGGTGGCCGTCTAGGTCACTTGACCTAACGTCTACTATTATATTTTATCTTTTAATCTTCCCTAAACGTAAAAGTTCATAGACGTTAGGTCAGGCGACCTAGTCGGCCACCTGTTGGGACATCGAATATGACTTCAGAAAAATATCAAGTAAGCTTTATTTTCGACAATTCGACATTTTCAGTTTTTGTCTAGCTAGTATAGAAATAGAAATTACCATCCCATTCAAATGTATCCAATTTTGCCTATTCTGTACATCATGTGATTCTAGTTAAATTTTCGCGTGGTTTGCATTTTTTGATCCAACTCCCCAGGAATAACTAAGAGGATTCAACGTTCGAGGAATTGACGTATAATGACATTTAATATTCGTGAATGCCCTCGAACGTACAAACATTTTTCTTGAATATTTTATATAAATCAATTCTACTTGGAACATTCCAATTTTTATTTTATTCTAGAGAAATTCACAAACTAGACGAGCAATTATCTTTATGAATGTAATATCTCCATTGTTCAAGAATTTTCACAAAATACCTAGGACTTTCATGTGTTGGGTGTGCTGGGGTGGTAAAAGCAGAAAATAATAAGGGGATCTATATAATACACACTCGTGCGGATACATTACATGAAGTTTCATGCATCCTGTATGTAACAGATCTCTCGCTGAGTGCGTGTGCTTCGGAGAGAATGAAGTGTTGAATTCAAAGTTTGAATTTAGTTGCAATTATTACGGAAGATACAACAGTCAAATTGAAGATACTTTTTTTGGTTTGTACTTCTTTCTACAACCAAGAAAAATGTGACGTTTCCTAGTTTTATATGGAAATGTATTCCTTAAACTTGAAGTTTCATTTGACGAATTTTCACCTACTTGTACTGAACAGGGTTGATTATACAGGGTGTTTCATTGGAAAACGGAAATACTTCACAGGTGCATAGATGGCACCAAGGCGGTTCTGGAAATACCCCACTTATTGGGTTTTACTGTCTTCGTAGCCGAGATACAGGGTGTTTTATGAATTTTGCCCGTTTCTTTGAGAGGCCATATCAAACGAACCACCCTGTACGTTTTCTTCTTATTTGGAAAATATGTTCCTAATTGAGAGCCCAAACGTATTAAGCAATAACCGCCTTGAAAATCCAGGTCCGGGTAATCAAAAAATTATGAATCGTTTGAATCCTCGAAACAACACCCTGTACATCGGAATTTTGAGAATCTGTTTTAAAATTCGGAAACACCACTAAAAACTCAACTGGGACGTGTACTTCGAATTTTCGCGCAGACAGTTTCACTGCATAAATTTTCAACGTGAAAGTGAAGTTTTTGAGAACTTGGATACCTGAAAGTGGTTTGAAGTGACTTAACAATGAATTATCGTAAGTAATTGCACAAGTGCATCAAAATTACCGATAATTTTGCATGACAGCGTGTTGTCATAAAAACTGCATGAGTTCATTTTCATTTTTGGAGAAAGAGCCCGACACCGAAGGTGGAGGGCTCTTTCTCCAAAAATGAAAATGACCGAATGCAGTTTTTCAAGGAAAACACGCTGGAATGCGAAATTATCCGGTCATTTTGATGCACGAGTGTAATTCGGGGGAATATTTCCCGAATAAACTGTTACATCACTTGTCAAACTGATGTAGAATGGAATTGCCATAGATTCGAACTGTGTAAGATGCATAGAAACTATGCATCTATGAACAGAACAATTATCGCAGTGCAGTTTCGCTTCCTACAATGCAATTATCGCTGTAATTTTCGATAATTGTTCTCCAGATACATAGAATTTTTGACAGGAGGGAAATATTCAATAATATTGAATCCATAATTATTTCAACATTACTTTGTAATTCATTCTTAAATTGGTTTTTCATTCAATTATGGATTCAATATTTTTGATAATTCATTGTTAAAAGTCACTTCAAACCACTTTCGGGTAAACAAGTTCTCAAAAAATTCACTTTTACGTTGAAAATTTGTGCAGTTGAGTTTTTAGTGATGTTTCCGAATATTAAAACAGATTTTCAAAATTCCGTTGTACAGGGTGTCGAGGATTCAAACGATTCATGATTTTTTGTTAACCCGGATCTGGATTTTCAAGGCGGTTATTGCATGATACGTTTGGGCTCTCAATTAGGAACATATTTGTCAAATATGAAGAAAATATACCGGGTGGTTCGTTTAATATGGCCTCAAAAAGAAACGGGCGAAATTCATAAACACCCTGTATCTCGGCTACGAAGAAAATAAGACCCAATAAATGGGGTAATTCCAGAACCGCCTTGGTGCCACCTATGCACCTGTGAAGTTTTCCGTTTCCCAATGAAACACTCTATATACGTGAGGAACAATTTTCGTGAAGAAGAGAGATGATAATAAGATATTACAGTGCGTGGCAATAAATACATGAATTGAAAATGAATTATTCAATTCAGAAAACAGAACGCATCAACTATGCATCATGGCCTAAAATTTTATTTTTGGCAGGATCATAACTTTGTACATTGATATTCAGAACTGAATATGGAAATGAAGGGTGGGCATTCCATTAAAAGTTTCCGGTTGCCATTTGCAATTCACACAGTCACTCTACCTCATGACGTAGGTCTTTTCATATATGCGTTTGTGAATTTTTGTGGAGTGCGATAGTGCATCAGGTGTCCCAAATTCGTTGTCGACTGGGGGATCCCAGAATACCTTTGAGTTAGAAAAAGAGTAGTGCTATATTTTCACGCTCCATTTTCGAAAGAATTATCTGGTGAAAATCGCAACATCATAAATTCAAGTGTTTTCAAGTTATAAGGGAAAATTGGAAAAAGGCGGGAAATAAAAAGTTCTCATAACTTCTTTTTCATTATTGGTGCTATTGACATGTAACAAAAAACCACTGGCGTTTATTTTTCATTGTCGCTATAGTTTGAAGTTATAATACGAACTCGTGTTTCTTCAAATGTGAACCATAACAATTTCAATTACCAATTAAATCGTTTTTTTCCCTTTCCATAAATACATATATAGCATGATAAATATACTTTTACCAAAATATACGAATTATCGGAAGTAACAGTTTCACATGGGTAATCTACCTACTTCTTATCCAAAAACCTTAGAAATTCAAATAAATAAAATATTGGATGGTCACCGAGGTCTCTGGATTGAACTTCGTCTGATTTTCTCTTTTGGTCACATTTGGAGAACAGCGGTCATCAATTTGAAAATGTTGAAATCATGAAAACATCCAACTGTAGTGAATCCGGAGACCTTGGTGGCCATCGAATATTTTAATTATCTGAATTTCTCAGGTTTTTTGAAGAAGTTTATAAATAAGAAGTTTGATTTGCCCTGTGAAACTGAAACTTTTGGTAATTTTTATAGCTTGGTAGGAAATTTATATATCATGCTATATACTTTCGAAAAGGAAAAAAAAGCGATTCTATTCGTTATACAAAATGTTAGGTTTACATCTGACGAAACACAAGTTTGTATTATAACTCCAAACTCTACTATGGGTACCAGGGCACTGTGGGGTTGAAGGAAATGAGAGAGCGGACGAGCTTGCAAAAAGTGCATCAAGGTTAAGACCTGCTGGACCTGAGCCTTTCTGTGGGATAGGAAAAGACCAATACAAAGCTGCGGTCCAGCTATGGGAGTTGAACAGTAGGACAATCCACTGGACTAACACTCCTAGACTTGCTCAGGCAAAGAAATTCGTGAAGATTTCACCTACTTACACCAGAAAACTCCTGAAGCTGTCACGAGCGGAGCTTCGGGTGATGGTGGGACTGCTGACGGGGCACTGTCGGTACAAACATCATTTATACCGTATGAGTAAGTCAGTAGACGAGATTTGCAGACTCTGTGGATCGGAAGTAGAAACGGCTGAACACTTGATATTCAAGTGTCCAGAGCTGGCTGGCCTAAGAACCATTCACATGGGCAAGCCGGTCCTGGATACCAGAGAGGTAATGGCCAAGGCCCCTAGGGAGGTTGTCAATTTTATTAACGTCGTTGACGACCTCCCTGGATTTCTATGAATGAGTAGGGTAGTGAACAAAAGATCTGCATGGTCGCAGTTCCCGGAAGGCTTACCGAAGCAAAACGACCCCAGTTCGAATAATAATAATAATAATAATAATAATAATTAAAACTCCAAAAATGATGGCAATAAAAAATAAATGATAACACCAGTAGATTCTATCTAAAAAATGCCTGTGAGATGTTTTTGGGTCATGTTTATGCCACCAATAATAATGGAGTAATGTGAACTTTTCATTTCAAGTCTTTTTCCAATATCCCCTTATATTACATGAAAACAGTTGAGTTTATGAGGTTGTGGTTTTCACCAAATTAATTCTCTCGAAAATCGAGCACGAAAATGTGGCATTCACTTTTTTCTCGCTCAAAGGGGTTTGAGGTCCCCTATCTATCTATCTTTCTATTATTATGATAATGGTCTTTAGACTGAAACAATAAAGCATGTCTCTACTGATAGTTACAGACAATGCAAATAATGCTCAAAATTATCTTTGAGATTTATCTGGGAAAAGGGATATTCCGAGATTATCAATCATTAACATTGTAGAAATCAAAAATAGATTATTCGATCATTTCGACCTGAAATTTTTGAATTAGAGAAATATGATATTATTAAGCTGTCCCTACTTACATATACAACGTAATTTGAAGGATTTGTGGCTATGATCGCATAAATATTATAGACCGTTTTTTAGATAGATGAGAAGGTAAGCTATCACTTCAGCCGAAGATAAAGAAGATGATTTCTGAAATATGGGTAAAACTGTTTTCCAAACTTATTGTCGATTACACCCTTGCTTTGATCGCGGCAAAATTTGTTAGACTAATGTACCTTAAATCTTATTTCTTTTTTGTTGATTTGGATTTTCATAATCTCATGCTTCTTCGATGATTCTATTCATTCGCACATGGTAAATTTATTTGAGAAAATTACCGAGTACTATTTGAATATTAATTTTTGGAAAAAAGTGCCGCCTTACCTTACCACTTTCTCCAGCATGGCAGGCAAGTGCTTCTTTTCGGAATGATCCAAGAATTGACTTAAACAGCCACAGAAGATATTTTGCAAATATCAATGCACCATTTTATTTTGGTTTTCGGAAAAAAATTAAATATTCACTTTCTTAGGTTGGGATTTGATAAAACATGAACTTTCATAAAATGAATTGTTTTATGAAAAAATGTACAAGTTCCGAGCTTCTGGAAATTTCCAAAGCCGGCTGGCATAATAAAAGTAAAGAACACAAAAATCAATAATTGTTATTAAGATTAAATCATCGAATTGTATTTGGCCAGAGATTCATTCCGAAAAAACAATCGGTTACTTTTAATGGGAAATAGGAACATATCAATTCAATCTTTTCTAAACCCCCCTTCATTTCAATAACCTAATAGAAGTGAAATTCAAGAAGAAATAGTATGATCAATTCGAATATTGGATATGAAAGGTTCAACATCAGGAAGCATTACACTGGACAAAAGAGAAACATTCAATAAAAGGAATCAAGCTATCATGAACAATTATATTCGATGGATTCGAAATTTCAAGCAATTATTTTGAAAATGTGCTGGAACATTTTTGATTTGTTATTTGATAAGTTACTTTCTCGTATACAACAACTTTTTTTCAGAAAAAAGAGGTCAAAAGTGCTGGATGTTATTTTTCGTTTTTGGAAGACGTACTCACCGAAGCTACGCGCATACAGCTGGACCATGTCGATGATTGGTTGCTCATACTCACATGTGAGGTTTCCGACAGGGATGTGTCTTGGGTTCGATAAATTCCGATCGGTATCTCACAGGTCGTTGAACACAGCTTCTGGTAAAGACGGCCGTACGTTCGTATCCACATGTCGTCTTTGGTAATTTTCATCTGAAACGAGAAATTTTTTTTCAACGGTAATATATAATATACACTGCTGGTAAGTCGGTATCTTTATTCATATATATTCTTCTGAAAAAGAGCAGAAACTCTGTCTCCTCGTATAGGTAGGTGTAATGATTGGTTTGTGTACTTTTATTTTTACAGAATAAGCTGACATATTTATACTTGAGGGCTACTTCTTCATCCAAACAAAATGTCATCCATCCTTCCTTCTTAACCAAATTTGACGATGCATATATTATAATTAAATTTGAAAAAAAAACCTAAAAAGAAGCGATAACTGTTATAGTTTTCATTATTGTGATTTGAAGTTTGCAGCGCATTCTAAAGAAGAATCTGAATATATATAGCTTGAAAACCAACAAGAAATATATAAATTGAACAAGTTTTCACCAAGTGAAGTTAATGATTTCTACTAAGCTACACTCACTAGGTGGGCTTCTAATAGAATGCCATTTGAAGAAGCATAATCTTGCAACGACCATGATTTTCCTAAGTCGATTTAAAGTACACCAAAGGGCTAGAGCTGAGGAAATGGTCCAGAAACAAGGTTGATTCAATTCTTGTATCCTTTTTATAATCATATTTTGGTATAAAGCAGAAAATTAATCGTGAGAAATTTCTTCAATTTCTGGTAATTTTTTTTTCGTTGAATACATGTAAAAAATTTTGTTCGATTTTTGAAAAAATTTTTTCACAGAAACTCTTAGAAAAAAGAGTACATTCAGAAAAAAAAATTAAATAGTAACCGACAAAATATCGAACGTTGCAGGTTTTTCGCCATCTCCAATTTTTTTCAGGGTTATTCATCTTTTTTGAATTGAGCATATTCTGATTTGACCAAAATAAGTAACTCCAAAGGTCATTCTCAACTGATCATACTCAATAGAATATTGCTCAGAAATTATGTTGCACACCCTGTACCCACTTATGCCTCGAAAACGAGGAATATGTCATACGGAAAAAATGTTTCTCCCGGTGTCATCATTACAAAGATCCTACAATTTTAACCCATCAAAAATACAATACAATAATATACAATAATGAATACAATGGTATACAGAGGCATATGAATACAAGAAAAAAAAGCATTCATAACATTTATTTGTTAAGGTAAGTATACGGCAATGGACATTCTTAAACGAGTAATATACATTTTTTGATTTTATAGGATCTGTGAAGTACTCTTCCAATCTGTAGTAGGCTTTTCGCATCAGTTACGTCTTGAGTACATTCCGTAATTTTTTGTTGCTCAATTCCCTATATTTTTCTGGTAGCTAGTTATATATTTTTACCTCTTGGTGGTTTATACTTAGTTGGGTCACGGCCAGTCTGTGCTGGGTGATGATGAACTACTTGCATTTTTGATGTTGCACTGATGGTTGAAGATATTGAGCTGTAAACTATTTTTATGGTCATGGATGTAGGTGACACAGGCTAGTTTAAATAAGGATGTCAAAGTGAGGATATTTTCCTGCCTAAATAGTTGTCTACAGCTCGATGTTCTGTTTTGCATTACATATCATCTTCAAAGCCATTTTTTGCTTGGCGAATATGCGCTCTCTTCCAGGCATGTTTCACCAAGCAAGTACTCCGTACGAAATTGCCAAGTGAAATAAACCAAAATATGCCACTTTCGTGGCCTGTTGTCCAGCCGACTGCTTCATTCTCCTTATGACGAAAATTCCTCTAGAGAGAGAAAAAACAACAAGTTCATTTATGTGGTACGAGAACTTTAGATCTGACTGGATTTGAATTCCAAGAAATTTGAGGTAGTAAGTCCCAGAGTATCTCAGTGTGAAGCAAAATGTTTGTGTCTTTTCGGCGTTTATCCTCATTTTATTAGCAGTAAACCATTGTTGAGCTTCCGCCAATGTCTTGCTAGTGCTATATCTAGTTCCTGTTGGTTGAGGGCCGAGTGGAGGAAGCTGGTGTCATCCACAAACATAACCACGTCCATCTGTTCTATATTCGCGGGCAGATCATCAACATACACCAGAAAAAGAATTGGCTCTATAATTGATTCTTGTGGAACTCCACCTTCAACCAGTTCCCAGAGTTTTTTCGCCTATTTCTACTTGTTGGTACCTTTTTTCAAGGTAGCTGGTCATCAACTTCATATCAACTCCTCTTATCCCATAAAACCTCAACTTCTTTAGCAGGAGTGAGTGATCAATACTGTTAAAAGCTCTGCTAAGGTCGCACGAGGATAACTCACATTTCCTTACTACAACAATGGCGTAAGCGATTTTTCGGAGGGTTTCAGCTAGTGCTGTTGTGGTAGATTTTCCTGTCTAGTATTAAATGAAATATATATCTGGATCGATTGGACAGCTATCAGTAAAAATGATTTTGATGCTAATAACGTTATGGATTTATCATTATTAATCGAACACCTCAAATATGTTGCACAAAATAATTCATGTTCAATATTGTTGTAATGATGAAACATTTTCCGATTATCTACCGGAAGAAAAGATGATCATTCCCAGCGCGGAGGTTGTTGAGATGTAGAGTAGTCATTCTTTTTTTTCATTGGCAGTTCATAATGCTGAAAAACCGAAACCTGAAGATAATTCCGGTCAAGCTAAGCTAAACGGATGAGTCCCTTTGATCTTTTCATTTCAGAGAATAACCTTAATTTAAGCTTCAGCAACTAACTCGATGATGAACCAGAGATCGTATACATAAATAAAACGACCTAAATTAAGGAATAGGAAGAATGTTGCCATTATCCTCTTTTTCACAGTTTTGCCCATTAAACATGCCTCTTTCCCATCTTCATTCGCCAGCAAGCTGTGTACATTTTGGCGGATATTCAAAAATTAAGTTCAATTAGGGCGGACGAATGCCTGCGGGAAGTACTGCTGCTGAGGGCACAACAAAACTAATTAAGTCCTAGTCTGAGTGAATGAGAGGCGGCAATAGGACTGAATTCATAATCGCTAGAATTTCATCTGCCGCGGACGTCGACGAAATTAAACTAAATTCAATGTTTAGCGGCCAGAACGGGATGAAATTGGAACAAATAGAATTGTTGGGTGAGTGGGATTGAGGTTATTTGATACATCGGTCGTTTTTTACGGACTTCATTTAAATTATATTATTCCGCAGAAATTAACATTTCGCTGACGGGAGTATGTAGTGAAGCAGTCTGTTTTCGAAAGTTTCGGACACATTGATTGAAAAAGCACAAAGTTAATTGCTTGCTATAATTCGTTGGAATGAATTGACAGATTTCTCCTGAAAAAACACGTTTATTCATTTTCCGCAATTTTGGTTTAATTTTTCCAAGAAATAAAAAATAACATAACAGTATTACGTACGAGGGCTACTGTTTATGTATTGAGAATTGACAACACTGATATTTCCAGGTGAAATCTGATATTGACATCGTAAAATCTAACATTTTTTGTTTTATAAGTACACATACCGTTTTGACGTACGAGTACAATTTTTGATGTTAAATTGAAAATTTCATCGCTACCAAAATAAAGATTTAACTCGTGAAAATTTTAGAGCTATGAAAATCAAGACTTTCGACGTGATCTAACTTGAGAAAAATGTATCTATCAACTAAATTCAACTTTTGGCGATGAAGCACCATTTAAAGCCACTGTATATCGCTAGTATACTGAATTCAAACGTGGTCTTAGTTCGCTCACGGACGAAGTTAAAGAAGATCATCCAAAATCAGTCGTTGAGCCGGAAAATATTGAAGCTGTGCGAAAACTAATTGTAGAAGATCGTCATATGACATATCAGGAAATCGGGAGATGTTTAAACATTAGTATGACTAGTATACATGTAGGCTTGGTTAATCGATCGTCTAGAGGTATGATTCGATTACCTGGCCTTTCGTCTTTTCTTCGTGACTTTGTTGGATTTGTAATAATTAAACTCTTTTGAATTATTCACATCTATTTACAAAGCCACAATTACATAGTACAAACTCGGTATTGGGAAGATCTTAATTACGTCTTAATTACAAGTTTCCCACTACGGTACTGAATTTCGTCTTTAACACGTTTAATTGTTTACTCGAAACGTCTTCGTCGTACTTCAAGATTTCGGTCGTCTCGTCTTTAACTTGTTCGCGACTCGTCTTAATCTAGTCCGCGAACCGTCTTTACGTCGTACGTCTTAAGTTGACCGACCGAACTTGTCTCGTCTTTGGTTTGAGTTAAACTGTACCGTCTGTACCCGTCTTCGGTTTAATCTGAACTGTTTCCGTCTTCGGCTTAATCTTGACTCTCCGTCGATCGGAACTACCCTGTCTCGGTTTGACCACACCCTTAGGGGAAGGTACCATCCCCCTAGTCCAGTAAGATTTTTGCCGTACCGCCCCCAAAGATCTTCCGGTTCCTGGAATCGAATATTCTAGAAGAACTAGGGCCTGAGAAAAAGCATGAAACACATGTGGCATAATCGTCTTGTTCCGAAACCTTTCCCAACCCCATAAATCCAACCCCATAAATCCCTTAAGTTTTACCATCGACATATGACATTCTTCGACATCCCGAAGAATAGCACATCCTTTTTACATTATGTACAATACGTTCCCTGTAAATCTATTGAAACTGTCATGCCCTCGACATTAAAAGAAACTAATAGGTCTCCAACGCATCCGGTTGACCATCTCAATTATTTACAGGGAACAATAAACTGGATCCTACATTCGACCCCCCTAAAAATTAGAGTTCAACCCGAACTCATCATCGTCCTCGTCTTCGTGAGGTATCCACGGTTTCATGAATTCCGCACATGTAGATGTCCTCATAGGACCTTCATGAACCCCGACTTTTGTCACTTCGTACCTCTCCTTTCCCTTCGATCGGGATACCTCATATGGGCCTAAAAACTTTCGTTTACGCTTCTGACCCGCGCCGAATTCCGTTTGCCTCATCGCTACCAGCTTTCCTACCTGGTACGTCTCGACCTTCTTTCTTCGTCGATCATAACTTCGTTCGTTATCCCTTCGTACCTTAGGTAACTGCTCTGTGCAGTTACTTCTCATTTGCGCTCTATCGTCTTTGAACCCTTTCCTCCTTTTTTTCCCAAACGCTTCAACCACTGACCGGTGTTCCTTTTCGCGTACTCTAACCCTTTCCACCTGATTATTTCTTCTGGAGACACCGGTCGTTCTCGTTACCTGGTTTATGGGTTCCTTCTTAATTTTTAATTCTACGTCTTTCTTCTTATTCGCTATGTAGGTCTGGGTCAATTTACCGTCTTTAATTTTCATAGATGATTTATCGACGAGTTCTCTATCGATTCTACATTCAGCGTCGTCGATGACGATATGCATCAACCAACTATTCGCAACCGCTTGTTTCTTCGATTTCACGCTAATCCCTTCTTCCCCAATTAAAACAGTAGCCTGTTTCAGAATATTGGTACCAAGAATCGCTTGAAATCCCAATGATCCCTTAGGGATAACATGAAATTTAAGGTTGAACAATTGTCCATCTATCTTCACGTCTAATTTCAAAGAACCCATTGTTTTCACCGTGAAATGACCCAAACCTCTAATGATGGTGACGTCTTTATCTACCTGTAAGTGACGCAGGTATGAATTGTAAATATCCTCGCGAATAATGCTTATTTCGCTTCCGGTATCAAAGAGAGCCTCAACTGCAAACGCCCCAAAAATAAGTCTGATCGCATTTTTGGGAACTGATTCCACCACGGCCACTTCCGTGGTTTCAACCTTTTCTCTGCAACTCGCGGCAATATGTCCATGTTTATTGCATCGGAAGCATTTTGTTCCTTTGCTTTTATCTGGGCATTCCCTCGACTTATGCCCTCTTTGACCGCAACTAAAGCAAGATTCGCTGCTTGCTTGCGCACCGTTTTTCCCGTCTTTAATGAAATATTTTTCTTTCGTCTCCGTTCGCTTTTCATTACCGTTAGACCTTACATCTTTTCTCTGAAAATGAGAATCTCCCCTCTTGGTGATTTCCTCATAAATTTTGGCCTTCTGCTTGAAATCACCAAAATTTTTCGAGCCATACAACACTATTTTATTTGCGGAAATGTCTGCAATACCGTCTATGATGTATTGTATTACCGCTTCCTCCTCGATATTGGCTCTACTGCCGATCTCCCTCATAGCGAGAATGTACTCTTGTACACTCTCACTAGATTTCTTACTCCTGCTAGCCAGGAGTTTGTGAATTTGCGCCGAACTCACACGGACTTCAAATTCCTCGCATAGCCGCTCTTTTAAGTTTGCCCACGTCTTTATCCCAGTCTGTGATTAAATGAACAATCTCGCTAAACCCGACAGAGATTTTTTGGCAAATATTAATTTTTGAAGATCTGACCAACCCGTCATCGCAGCCATTTTTTCAAAGTCCTCTATCCATCTCCCGACCGGATAATTATCGGCCCCCGTGAATTGTCGAATGGAATCTTCTACGTCCCTAAACGTCAGAGAGAAACTACTTCGACAATTACGGTTTTCCTCTTCGAGCTTCATTTTCGACACCGACACAGAAACAGAGCTAACTAAATCATCGTCATTTTCGTCGTCGTCATCGTCTTCGTCGTCTTTCTCTAATAGGGGACCACACAAGAAATCGCACACCCTTTTGGCGATTTCTTCCGTAGAACCCTAATATGGCAAATTCAAAATTTGGCATACTGCCTCTAAATCAGTCTCAGTCAATTTTTGTTTAACCTCTTTGATTTTGTCTTGATGTTCGTTATCGTCTTTGTCCCAATCAAATCCGTCAAAGTTTCGTATTGTCCTACGTCTTTTGTATTTGTCACCTTCGGTCCCGAAACAAGCTATGTGCAGTGCTCTAATAGCCGGAACTTTGGCTTTCGAAATACCGTCTTCAATATTTTTTATTTCGCCTAACGAGTACATTTTCAATTGAGGTATCTACGTCGAATCGTCTAATTTTACCCGTTGACAGAAATTCAGTAGCCGCTCACAAATAAAAGCAACAGTAACACAAAATAAAATGGACACACACAAAAATGAATGGGAATAAGAACAAAAACAAAATCAACACACTAAATCTACAGAAAATAAATCGTCAGATTTGAGAATCGGAGATCAAAATATTCGTCTTCAATCCTGATTAAAATATACCAGAGAAAAACAGATACAGGAAAAAATTCTCAAGTGAATAAAAGTCAAAAAACAGTGAATAATCAAATTAAGTCAAATGGAATTGCAGAACCAACAGCTTATGAATTTTTCCTAGCCTCGTCTTAAAAGAAAAATTTCTACCTTGTACAATTCCTCGTCTTGTTGAACGTAATCCTTTATTCACACTGTTACACAAAAATGACCTTTTATCACTTCACACACTTCCTAGATGGTCTTCTCCTCGTCTCTCGGTTGATCTTCCTTCTTTTGTAGAATATTCTCGTCTACGTCGAATATTCGAAAATTCCTCTCAGGTCCTGGACGATTTTCTCCTTAATGTAGGCTTTTCACTTTGATCCCGGACGATTTTCTCCTTGAAAATACTCCACAGATCCCGGTTGATTTTCTCCTTGAAAATCAACTTCAATCCCGGACGAGCCCCCAAAATGTAGGCTTGGTTAATCGATCGTCTAGAGGTATGATTCGATTACCTGGCCTTTCGTCTTTTCTTCGTGACTTTGTTGGATTTGTAATAATTAAACTCTTTTGAATTATTCACATCTATTTACAAAGCCACAATTACATAGTACAAACTCGGTATTGGGAAGATCTTAATTACGTCTTAATTACAAGTTTCCCACTACGGTACTGAATTTCGTCTTTAACACGTTTAATTGTTTACTCGAAACGTCTTCGTCGTACTTCAAGATTTCGGTCGTCTCGTTTTTAACTTGTTCGCGACTCGTCTTAATCTAGTCCGCGAACCGTCTTTACGTCGTACGTCTTAAGTTGACCGACCGAACTTGTCTCGTCTTTGGTTTGAGTTAAACTGTACCGTCTGTACCCGTCTTCGGTTTAATCTGAACTGTTTCCGTCTTCGGCTTAATCTTGACTCTCCGTCGATCGGAACTACCCTGTCTCGGTTTGACCACACCCTTAGGGGAAGGTACCATCCCCCTAGTCCAGTAAGATTTTTGCCGTACCGCCCCCAAAGATCTTCCGGTTCCTGGAATCGAATATTCTAGAAGAACTAGGGCCTGAGAAAAAGCATGAAACACATGTGGCATAATCGTCTTGTTCCGAAACCTTTCCCAACCCCATAAATCCAACCCCATAAATCCCTTAAGTTTTACCATCGACATATGACATTCTTCGACATCCCGAAGAATAGCACATCCTTTTTACATTATGTACAATACGTTCCCTGTAAATCTATTGAAACTGTCATGCCCTCGACATTAAAAGAAACTAATAGGTCTCCAACGCATCCGGTTGACCATCTCAATTATTTACAGGGAACAATAAACTGGATCCTACATACATAAGATTTTGCTCGAACATTTGTGTGTTCAGTAGCTATGGTCAATTTGGATTCCACATTTTTTAAATGATGCTCGTTCAGCTGATATCTTCACAAAGTCTGCTATGTCGAACAATTTCACTTAGCGGTCATTCAAAATTATTTTGTGAACTTTTTTGGTTTTTTCGTCGGTGACAGCCTCTTTTGGGCATCCACTGCGTTCGCCGTCTTCGCTTCGGTGCTCATCTCACCACGTTTAAACTTAACATACCAATCAATGTAGGCTTGGTTAATCGATCGTCTAGAGGTATGATTCGATTACCTGGCCTTTCGTCTTTTTCTCCGTGACTTTGTTGGATTTGAAATAATTAAACTCTTTTGAATTATTCACATCTATTTGCAAAGACACAATTATACAGTACAAACTCAGTATTGAGAAGATCCTTATTACGTCTCAATTACAAGTTTCTCACTACGGTACTGAATTTCGTCTTTAACTCTAGTTTAATTACTCGAAACGTCTTCGTTTATCACGTCTTTGTCGTACTTCAAGTTTTCGGGCATCTCGTCTTTGATTTGTTCGCGACTCGTCTTAACCTAGTCCGCGAACCGTCTTTACGTCGTACGTCTTAAGTTGACCGACCGAACTTGTTCTGTCTCCCGTCTCAAACTTAAGTTAAACTGTGCTCTCTGCCAATTGGAACTACCCTCTCTCGAATATCCCTTCTTTCGTCTTGGCCACACCCTTAGGGGAAAGTTCCATCTCCATGTCGTCCAATAAGAGCTTTGCCGTACCGCCCACAAAGATCTTCGCGGATTCCTGGAAATCGAATATTCTAGAAGGACTAGAACCTGAGAAACAGATGTAACCATCTGGCATGACCGTGTTGTCTTTGAACCTTATCAACCCCCAATAAATATCTTCAAGATTTATAATTCTTGACATATCTTCGACACTTTGAAGAATAACACATCCTTTTTATATTATGTACAATAACATTCGTTCCCTGTAAATCAATTGAAACTGTCAGGCCCTCGACACTAAAAGAAACTAATAGGTCTCCAAGCATCCGGTTGACCATCGCAATTATTTACAGGGAAACAATAAGTAACTGGATCCTACATTAATGATGGTTGATTTTCCTGGTGCAGACCCCGGAAACTCTTCATCAAGCCAAGATTTTGCTTCAACTAAATTTTTTCCTTTCAAGAAGCAATATTTTATCAGCACACGAAATTCTTTTTTTTTACATCCTTTTTCAAATAACAAAACTAGCTACACTTACAACGCAATATCGCACAAACTAATGGTCGAACTGCTATCGAATTGTGACTTGTTTGTATCGTTTGAAGGTTGGTACTAACTAAAACTCATATGGATTCAATACTAACACCGCCATCTGTGCATCCGAACGAGGACTTTCCAAGTGGCCTAATATAGAATGGACAGCAAAAATAATTGTGTGATGCAAATTATTAACCAATAAGAAAATTGATATCAGAAATAGTTTACAGAATATAAGAGAGGTTGAAATGTCTTGCCTAAATCTGGAAACCAAAAGCGTAAGGAAAGGTGAAACGGACAAGAGAAATGCAAAGACGATGAATTTTGTGAGAGTTCGTCTCAGAATGCGGCCGCACATTGAGGCACATATTTTCATATCCCCTGAGCCCATAATTTCTGTAGAGCCCTGGATATACAAAGTTTGTCCAATTTAACAGTAGTTCTGTAGGCGATTATGAGTTTATCTGATTTCTATAATTTTAAAATCTCCCCTGTATTTACAAGAGGTCCTACATACTTCAAAGTAACAAAATGTTATGTATTACGCTAAGCAACGTTACGCTTCGTTTCCGGTTTGCTGCACGCGCGGCAAAACATCAAAAAGACAGAACAATTGACGACCTGTCAGACGAGAGATCCAAAGAATATAAAAATTGAGCACAAACGAGCGAAGCGTAGAAGTATTTACACTGAGAGAACGAAGTCGTAAAATTACAGTGGAATTAATGGGTGAGGTATGATAACCTTTGCAATTTAACGAATTTTGCAACGAAAAATCCTTCTAAATCATAGAAAAATAATGGAAAGTGGTTTTGATTTCACGAAATATGTTTTTGCGAAAGATTTCTACCAACCAACCTTGTGTGAAATCCATAAACATAAACAATTTCCTGAATATGATGAAAAAATTACAACTCTCATTTGAATTTACATGTAAAATGATAGAAATGAACAGTTAAATAACAATAATTATAAAAATTAGAGAATTTATGGTACAATCACCTCAAATGTAGGTTCGGATTTGGAATGCCATTGATGACCAAATCCGATTTGGGGTTCCATAAACATGGCGGTTGTTTTCCTTATTATTTCGAAAATATTAAATCGGTGGAGATGATATTTTATCATTCAGATCTAGACTAACTCGCTCTATGTCCAGTTTCACGTTAATCAAAGAAAATCCGAGAAAATCAATAATACTCAGTGACAATACTTTCGATATTGTTGAGTTTTTGTATACGGATATCGAATAACTATTTCGAGCAAAATTTTGCTTCAATCACGGATTCAAAACCATAGAAATTTCAAGCGAAATACGAAAATGCCTAATATTTAATAGCGTATTCGACTGGCTGCACCAATATGAATTAATACGAATTTTTGTCGAGTTAATTCCATAATTAGCTCGAATTAATTCGCCAGTCGAATACGCTATTAGTAAATTAGTTCCCACCGACTGAACAGATTTGAAATTTCTGTGTCGATGAATTTTTATTGCCACATCAGAACCAGTAACTACTTATTCGACTTAGTTGAAATTTTGCGTGTAGATGTAGATATTAACAGATTCAAGCTCTGTGAAAAATTGAATGTTAATTCCGTCTCAGGAACCATAGAAATTCAAGCAGAAATCGAAAACAACATTCCCAGTATTTAATTGAGCTAGAAAAAAATGAATGGCCCCTTTTTCGGTTTCGATTTTTGAAAGAATTGATTTGGTGAACACCGCAACCATATAAATATTATGCTTTCAAGCTTGGCAAATGGTGCGACATGAAAAGTTCTCATAAGGTCTCTATCATTGGTGTTATAAACATGAAATAAAAACATTCTACAGGTACTTTCTTCAAGTTCAAGTTTGACATTTCATGGATTGTAATAAATTGTTCGTTGGAATTGTTGAGAATCCATAAACCAATAAAATTTTTAATTACGAATAATAAATCGAATTTAATTATTGAAACATCGGCTTTTATTTTCTTTTAATGTTTTCTGGAAGTCACAGAATATTCCCCTCAGAAATGGCGTTTTTTCCTCAATTCAAGTTTTTCCTAGATAACTCTCAAAATTTCCATTTTAGATCAGAAATATGGAGAATTTCGTTTCCATAATTCTCCTTAAGTACTTCTAAGGATCCGATGAAGGGAGCAGCTTCTGCATAAAGCTTGAAGTTTGTATGTTATATCTACACCCAAAATTTTAACTTCGTTGAGAATTGTCGTCTTTATGCTAAAGCAAATACAGTGCTAGCAAGACGGTATCTTGGGATGTTAAATTAGGCTGCTTTAGTTCTTTAGTTTCTGGGATAGTGGACTTACAGATTCTTGATAAGTGTTTATTGTTTGGATTCAACAAATTCAGAAACGTAAACTGTGATGTTTAAATATTTTCTTCTGGAAAGCTTGCAAAAGTTTTCATAGAAAATGACATATTGACGTTAAAAATATATTTCTTACCGATGTCAGGAATCCTGAGCCTGGAGCCTGATCTATCCCAAGTAACAGCCTGACGAATGTGATGACGTAATCTTTGACGAAGGCTTGGTAGAGAAGGGTGTCCAACATGCTTGCACTAAATACGCTACCAGCGGCAAATGGAAGTCTGAACATATAAGATATGTGGGAACCTCTCTCTTTCTCACACTGAAACATTTTCCACTTTTGAACATAAATTGAAAAATCTGAATATATTCTGAAGTTTTCAAATCTTATTTCATAGTCAAATTTTTTTAATTGAACGCGTGGATAATGCACTAAGCTAGCAAAATAAGAAATTCTTCCCTGAGGCAATCAGAGAACTAAAATACTGCAAATAAGTCATCATAATTTAACACAATAATTTAAGAAGTGGAGTTTTCAATCAATAGTACAAGATCCGACGACGGTAAAAAAGTCCCTAAACTTTCTTCTTCTTCAAGTACCTATCCGCTTCGAATATAAGCAATCATAAAAACTTTAATGGATTATAATTACATATACTTTCGTTATAGTAAAAAATATATGTTACTATAGGACCAGGGGTCGAAACTGCCTGTACGACAAAAGGCTTAAAAAAATTAAAAGTCTCTCTCCTGAGAGAGATTTTTAATTTTTTCGAACCTTTTGTATAAGTGATTTCTACCTTCAATTAGAAAGAAGAAAATAATAAGCAATTCTGTCAAATTGGCACTGTTTAAATGAAATAAATAGGTGTTGCAGAATGGCGAATGAGCCGGTTCCAAAATATTGTTTTTTTTGTAATTAACCGCATATCTATGATATACTTTACGATGAATTATTGAGATGAAAGAATAGCACATGTTTTATTGATTGTATTCGATCCAAGTATATACATATGTATAATCAGAAATTTTCGATCAATGCGTACTATTGAACGTGTGGGCCCTTCTCATGTTTTTAAAAACGAGGTTTTTTTCCATGAAACATAATGACGAAAATGGAATTGTAAATAAATTATCATTACTATTATTACGAACAGAAGAAGAGAGGAGGTTTAAATCTATAAAATCTTGTAAATACAAGCATACATCAATTATATTAAATGTACGCAATAACGCTCTGATATTCCATCAGAAAATTTAGACTCTGTGACGTATGATAATTTTCTTGGCAAAGCTTAAGCTGATGACCTCGAAGGTAGTTGGTATTGGTGAAAAAATGATCAAGGTAACCACCAAATGAGCCTTGTAGCGCTCTATAGGTAACAATCAGATCGCCTTATTCACTACGTTCCATAAAGGAATGAAGACCGAACATGAGTAATCTTTCCTCATAACTAGGACGAACCACATCAAAGGGCACTCGAGTTGCTCAACTTTTGACACGTTCGAAAAGATCATGATCACGCACCCAGACAGGATAGTGGAACTCTAGAATGGGCTGCACATACAGGATATTTGCTGTACTCATCGAACAGCGAGGAAATGCCTTATTGATCAAATATATCATTGCACTGCTTTACATTCAAAGGGTAGGAGTTATTTACGTTCCCACTCAGATATGCGATTCACATCCCTTTGTAACTTCATCATCATCATCATTCAGCCCTAAACCGTCCACTGCTGGACATAGTCCTTCCCAAGGCATTTCCATCTTTCTCTATTCTGTGCGGCTTCCATCCAGTTGGTGTGGATTCTTTTCAAGTCATCGGTCCATCTCGTTGGAGGTCGGCCTCAGCTTCGCTTGTCTGCTCTTGGTCGCCATTCCAGAATTTTCCTCGTCCACCTTCCGTCGTTAGATCTTGCAACATGTCCTGCCTACCTCCATTTAGCTCTCGTTACTCTCTCCAAAACATCATCCACACCCGTCCTTCTGCGAATCTCCTCGTTTCTAATTCTGTCTCTCAGACTTATTCCCAGCATCGATCGTTCCATCCTGCGCTGCGTTTTCTGCAGTTTTCGTGCCGATGCTTTGGTCAGGGTTAAGGTCTCTGCACCTTTGTAACTTAGCGAAGCAAAAATCCTGCATAGGAGAGGTCAGCCACATATATTGAAGAAAGGAGTGACCTAAGAACAGAGCCCTGTGGGCACCACTCGTCAAGCTTACTCTGGGAAAGTGATGCACAAACTTCAACTGAGAACTGACGTTCAATCAGAAATGATTCGATCCATCCAATCATTTCCCGCCTAATGATGAAATGATTCAGCTTACAAATAATTCGCCTGAAGAAAACGCGAAAAAACGCTTCCGAAAAATAAAATACACTTCATCTACAGGTTTATTCATAGCCAGATATTTGGTCCATACATATAGGGAATTAAGTAAGCACGAAAGGCAAGGACAAAATCGTGTTGACAATTACGTATCCTTTTATTGGAGATTTCAAAAGGCAGCATACGCGAGCAAATGACCCTCTACAGCCCAACCCTCAGACCGCCTGAATGAAGCAATCACCTAGAAACGGCCAGCTTTGGCCAATAGGAAAGGTATTGTGTTCCATCAGGACATCGCCAGGCCACTTATTGAAAGTGACTCTGGGAGCTTGGTTGAGAGGTTATTACTCGTCCACCTTATGGTCCAGACACGGCACCAAGTGATTACTATCTGTTTTTTTCCATGGCGAATAATTTTCTGGTGAAAAATTCGCTCCAACAGAAAACCGAGTGTCGATTATTTTTCCAATAGGGACGAGGGCTTCTATGAAAGAGGCATAATGATGTTACCTTCCAAATGGCAACAAGATATCTAACAAAACGGCGCATATTCAACCTGAATACGATCATTCTAACTATGGTATTCAAAGCCTTGTATTTCATACAAAAATAATAGATTTATTTTTACTGAGTATACCCATATATGAAATAATGCCGATAAGTCTGCTATTAATTGCCATCTAATCTTAATAACTAGTCACGCTATATCATAACAGAAATATTCTCACTAGATACCAGGAAGCTCTAGACTCTCGGGGGTTTTTAATAGATCTAGTAGGTATGGAATAAGTGCAATATAGCAAGAAGATTTCAGGCTTTATAGCCGTTTATCCTTGAACTGCTGTAGTTATCTTCAGAGGACCTAGGAAGTAGAGAGTAGAGAAAATGACATTTTCAATAGCTTGTATATTTTCAATCGGGTCGAATCGAAAAAAATTGTGATTCTTTTGACATTCTGAATTTCCTGAAACGATAATCAATTCATAATTAAATGTGACACCATATACTTGATATGAATTCAATGATACTATGAATAGAATCTACAAATATATGAAAAAAATGTATATACAATAAGGCGTCCCTGACAAAAGTAAGTAAAAAAACTCGATATCTTTGCAACGGATGACAGTTTTGAAAAATCGATAACTGAAAGTTTTTCGACAAACCTGAGAGTAATAAATATGCGTTGAAAAATATAGGGTTTTACATTTGGGAAACGCCAACTTTCGTCTATATATCTCAAACGATGATTAATTGCTATGATCTTCTATAAATATCATATAAACTATAAAAATTACTAGAAACACTTTTCAAAATTTAATCAAATATCTCGAACAGAAACAGAAATATAGCGAAATATTGAATCAGTCATTCGTCCTGTAATTCGAGAACAAATCAAGATATCTGTGATCTGCTTTCTGATATCTGATTACTTCGAAAAACGAGATCAGAGGTCCTTGAACATTTTTTATCTCATAGTTCTTCGAGATGTTTTCAGTGAATATCGAAATTGGGACATCCTGAACATAATATGTTCAGAGTGCCACGAGCCGCCGCTGATATGACTACTTATTTATAATTTTTGGCCTCTGAGCTAGCTAGACATTTCATAGGTTTTAAGAAAGAATATACTTTAAATATTCTTGTTGAATCGCGAATTGAAAAGAGCAAAAAGGGGAATTCTGATGTCCTTTACGGAATCACATACAGAACTCCCTTCTGACTTATTGGAATGATACCTTCTTGTCGATTCAACAATTCAAATGATATCTTACATCATTTCTTGTTTGTTCGGAAAGGAACTTGTTACAAAGAAGGCAGATATGAATTCAAAATAAAATATTTCCGCTACCTCACAAAGGGACGGATCGAAGAAAATTCGGAATTCACGCAAGTCACTTCAGTAGGAATATAAAGTTTCATATTCTTTTCACCGTTCAGCAGAAGATTCTGGGTTCAGAACACAATGGCGTTTAATATGACATTCGCTCAAGAACACATTTTAAGTTACTGTGAATACATTGCTCGCAAATCTTTTTTCATACAATTGCAAGAGAAATTGTTACGAAAGAACATGCTTACTTTTCAACGATACTTGCTCATAAAGGAATATTCAGTTCACCGAACAATAGTTTCAGAGTCGATTCATATAACGCTCTCACCTTACAGCTCGTAATTCGTAAAGTGTACTCATAAAAATAATAGGTTCATCATTGAAAATATATACAATTCAATAAAAAGGCAGAGATATAAAAATGAACAATTGTCAGAATCGAAGTCATCATGCGCATTCATTGTTTGCACATAAAAAATCTCACAAAAAGCCGTATATAAAAAATAGAAGATCTAGTAAAAATAAAAAATTCAGTAGAAGGCATCTTTCACTCCACACAAAATCGAAACGAAAAATAAAATAACGGTTGTTTTTTTTAGCTACATGAGAAGTTTCGATGTTTGTTGTCTATGTTTTGACAGTTCAGAATGTCAAACTGTGTTGAAATTTTTCTTCACAACTCATCATAAATAATTCAACGCCAGAACAATGCATCCAAATTTACTTTGAAAAAATTAATCATATCTATATTTGATTCCGGGAAGAGCGATTCCTCGTATGCTTATTGAGACTGCAGCTTCCTCGGTAGCTCGATTGGTTAGAGCATCGGACTTGTGATTCGGAGGATGCGGGTTCGAGTCTTGCTCGGGATGTAGTTTTTCCGGAATAAAACAATTATTTGTTAGCCATCAAAATATTAGGCTACTACAAGTATGCTATATTTTTGGAATGGTACTTTTGAGCCCTCTAATCAAATATGCAGAAATATACAGGGTGACTCATTCAAAAAACATTTTTATATCGATATCTCATGAAATATCAGTTTGCCGAAAATTTAGTTAACGCAATTGAGTTCTACGTGAGAAATTTCTATGAAAACAAATAAAAACAAAATGAAAGAAAAGTTACAGCCATTTATCAGAAATGAACATTTCCGAAGAACACCCGGTAACTATGTAACGGTGATAGCTAGGAAGTTGCGGTTTCGCCAATGAGTTTCTCAAGACAATTGGACCTCAGACACCCACAACAGTTGTCGCCTATACAGGGTGTACACTTTCAAAACGGCCCAACTTCAAGGGGAGATTATACAAGTCATTTGCAACAAAAAATGTCATATAACACATGGTCGAAATGTTGGCGGTTATTCTACAATTTAACATTTCTTGATTTCATCGAATTCATTACTTTTTTCCATAAAACGAATTATATCGTATTTATTTCAGCATCCTCATCGAATTTGATCGTATATTCCGAAAGAGCATTAAATTTGCCTTAATACGAGAAGTTATGAGTGGCAAAAGAATTTTACTGACGAGAGTGGTGAGGTGGTGAATATAAATATTCTGAATTTTTCATTGTCATCATGTTAGCCATGATATTACAGCAGAAGGAAAGTAGCTATTACAAAACTTGATATGTCGTTCGCAAACCTGCTAAATGGAGAAGTTTGTACTGCAAAGAAAACATATTCTCATCAATAGTTTTCCATTCATAAAACGATTGGAGAAATATGATTCATTTCGCTCTCTTCAGAAAATTTATATTCACCACTCCACCACACTCGTCAGTAAATCTCTTTGGCTATACTCATGACTTCTTATATTAAGGCAAGTTTAATGCTGAGAGATGAATAAGATAGGTTTTATGGAAAAAACATTTCGACCATGTGTTATATGACATTTTTTGTTGCAAATCACTGGTATAATCTCCTCTTGAAGTTGCGCCGTTGTGACAGTGTATAGTAAAGAAATGGGACTTCCCCTTCAAAAGTGTCCAATTTGGCCCACCCCGTAGTTTGATTTAAAAAATTATTGCATTTGGTTCAACCATGGCAAAATAAATTTGATATTATAGAAGTTTAATGGGTCTTCTTGATAAAGGATATTTAATATAAATCAAATAATTTGACAACCTTGTGTCTAATCCTTCACAATAATATATCTGTATGATATATTTAGTTTATTTTTGTCTTGGAATATATTCCAATTCTAAATGACTGAAACTGTACAAATTGAGCAAACGGTTAATAAACTGAACAACTAAATTAACATAAAGACAGACGTACGTTTCGGAATTTTTGTATTTAATAATACATTATAGTTCAATGAAATTAATTGAATTTACAAACTTACCACGTGTATATTCACCTAAACAAAATTGCAAGTAAGAAACTACAAACTAACTAAACGTATCGGTTGCTCTGGTGAGGATTCACAGAGCAAGCCATTACTGAAGGTAGTCATAGATTTCTCCCTTGTTATTCTTTAGAAATGAATATACAAACTGAACTGAAACTGATGTTAATTTAGTTGTTCAGTTTATTAACCGTTTGCTCAATTTGTACAGTTTTAGTCATTTTGAATTTTCTTTTGGTTGATTATTAAATTTGTCATTTTTAGAATTGGAATATATTCCAAGACAAAAATAAACTGAATATATCATACAGATATATTATTGTGAAGGATTAGACACAAAGTTGTCAAATTATTTGATTTATATAAATTTGATATTTCTTATGTATTTATTCAATTTTTGTTAATGTTAATTTTTCCAAATTTCATCATTAAAATTTCATGGATCACATCTAATACGGTATAACAACTGATTTGTGAATCAAATATCATAAGAATAGCTCTTTCCAAGAAAATCTATGGATTCCGGACGAAGAAAAAAAAAGATCTGATAAGTGAACGGAAATAAAACATGCAAACGTATAGGGAGTCTACTTACCTTTTCCATTTTGGACAGATGAAGCGCGTATTTGTCGTGAGCCCTGAACTGCATAAATCTCATGTTCGAAGATTGCGACAGTTCCGTGATACTCTTGATGCTGGGGAAGAACCTGCAAATAAATTGAATGTCAAGGTGTGTGGGATTTATACGAAATGCGGTGTTAATTAAGGTCTCGTAGAGCACCACGGCTGAGGTTTAAGGAAAAAAAGCCGAATTTTTTTTTGGAGGGTATTTCCTTGTGGTTCAACCGGAAGTAACATAAATTCTATTTCCCGAAAGAAAACACTGTTTAAATAGCATTCTTGAATACTTTGGGGTATCCTTTTGCTGTCACATTTGGACTTTCACTCCAATCCTCATTTGTTTTCGTATAAACTGGGTGTAACATGAGTGGTTGGCCACAGCATAGAGGTGAATGTGGGTCATCTAGGCCTTTCAGGAAAGTAGCTTGTTGTGTAAGCTAAAACTGATAGTTTCGTAGATATAAGGTAATTTACAAGAATTGGCATAAATTTCTGATATCCATAACCTTAAAAAAATTTCAGACACTGTATTCATTAGGATTGAGCGGTACACGTTGTTTGAAAAATTTTTTAATCATGAGATCCCTAAACTATAAACATCAAGCTTCAAAAGCTTTTTTCAAATTGAAATACGACCATTGTTATCGAAAATACAGCCATTTCGAATTTTATTTCGATCCTTTAATTTATTCCTCTAGTATATTATGAAGCATATTTCGCAAGAAAAAAGTTTTTGGTTCCTAGCCTACAAAACCGGAAATTAAAATGAAGAAACAGTTGGTGAGAAATAGTCTCTAGATTTTCTTATTTTGAAAACCTGTTGAACATGCAAAAAAAAAATTTTTGAAAAAACGGATTTTCGTCAATAACTTTTCATATCTGATTCGATAGTTTTTCCGATAACATATTTGGATAGCTCGTGAAAAAAACTATTACTGTGATGGGTCACTTTTTTCAATATTGCTCAAAGAATAAGTCACAAAATCCAGTAAACCTCTTACGTGAAACACCCCTTACGTTGAAATAATTAAGTGACTTATTTCCGATAGAATTTCAAGAAAAAAGTCTACATAAACTTTTGTCCGGAAATGGTTCGTTCCGGAGATAGAAGATGTGAAATTAAATTTTTTTGTTCGCTTTTTGAAAATAAGTTATTTGCAAGAAATTTGGTATTCGTGTTTTTTTTGACATGGGAAATAATTTCGTGTTGATTTTTATGTATCATCTGAAGGGCGCTAAGTATGCTGTTATTATTTATTTCAATTGCCCTTATATTTTCAACAGTAAACTTTTGTTACTTATCATGTTAAACCTTATTCCAGGTAAAAAGGTACACTTCCTTATCAACGCTGGAGGTGATCTTCTTCGAGATATTTATAATTTTCTATATCCATGCATGTTAGTGAACTCCTAGGGCGCTAAGTAAAGTTGCTGAGAACAACAAAAACTAAGTATATGGTAAGTCTCGTCAGAATAAAATACTTTTTTCCTTTTGAATGTTTATCGCAAAATTATTAGTTTTCGAAATAAAGATGATTGAAATTTTTGATAATATGATTGTTTTTTTTTCAAAGCACACAAAAATTTCAATTTCAATCTGCGAAACGAAGCATTTCCGGACCCAAGTTCATATCTACTTTTTTTCTCAAAATTGTCTCTGGAATATGAATATTTTAACGTACTTATGTTACACGTTACACCCAAATATTGTGACGTCATTTACTTAATTTGTATAGTTTATTTTAACATCAAATCATTCGAAATGAAGGAATACTATTATTACTATATTCACCACCACATTTTGTATATTATATAGAAAAGGAAAGGTAACTGGAAGATTCTAAAATATCAGAAATCATCAGATTATATTATTGGTTTTGATAATTCATTTAGCTGAATGAAATAATTGTAGAAGTTGAAATTTCTGTTCCCCGAATTCTCGAATGGTCTGCTAGGCAATCAAGTTTGTAACTTGGTGAGAATTCAATCGGAGCAGTGCTATTATATTAAAACCTCATAACAGTGATGAATACTGACTCCCATGAAGACTATCTAGAAGTCGAACTAAAAGAAAATGGAGGATTAAGGGTTGATCCACTTCCTCATGAATTCGATTCAGAAATCTAATTTCGAAGTTTTGTGGCAACTTCTTTAGACGTCACCTCCTTTCTAACCTCGTTCTCTTATGGAGGAAATGGATTTATACGAACATAAGATTAAACTTTTATTCGAAATAACGAGTTTGCGAATGAAACTCATTTATGAACCTGGAATTCGGTCATACTCCATAAATTCAGAATGTAGGACAAGTTTTGAATAAACTCTTAGTAGGAATTTTTGTAAGTAAATGTGGAGTATACATTATACATCAAGAAAGAATAGGTGAATTGAAAACTTTAAATTATTTTAGAGGCATAGTAATGATGAAAGATGTCTATAATTTCGGATATACAGGGTTTTGGGGGATATAAATCAATTCAACAGTGTAAAGGGTATTTTATAAGCAATTATGTCTACTGTATCAAAAGCGCTGGCCCCCCAAAATTTGACATATTAAGGCCTTAGATAATTACAAGATTAGCTGAACTATAATTTTGCTTTACTTTGGCCCCCCCCAAAAAAAATCCGGCACCCCCTTGGGCACCCCTGTTTTTGAAAGATGGCGTCGCCACTCATCAAAAGTTCAATAGGTACTTTATATCTATACTGATAATTCACTATTCCAAGATCTACGATACACAGCAAATATCGTTCTAGTATCTGGATGACCCATAAGGCATGAGGTTAAGAAAAAACCAAAATGAAACGAAAATTTAAAATTTTTTTCTAATAAAGCAGCTGGAAATTGTAAACGTTGTGTCCAATTCATCGAGATGAGTTTGTTAGCGACCAGAAGATACAAGTACCGTCTAGCAAATATTTTTAGTTTTTCGACCTATCCTAGAGAGAGCTCACCCTTTTTTGAAACACCATGTAGTTCTGTCATGATACCATACTTGAGATCTTCTCGCATGTTACTGAGTTGTTCTTGGTCTTCAGCATATAAGTACTTTCGTTCATTCTCCTCAGAACATTGGGCAAGGTGTCCTGCCATTTCAAAGAAGCCGCCACCTTGATGATGACGCCAAGCACTTTAGTTCTCTCACTTGGTCACGTGAGCAAATCCAAAAAATGATACGTTTCATTTCTCTTTCGGTGACTCGTGATTTCTGGGTTCTTCAGCATTCTCTCTTACGTTTTCTTCTTCTGAGGTTGATTGTTTGGGGAATTGTTGAATTTTTCAAAGATTGGGCTGTGGTTGTGATCCAAGCTAGGATTATCCTTCCGTTTGGGTCTGCTGTCTTGTTTTCACTTCTAATTCGCACCTTGTGGCCCATATGTATGTAGTCACTCATAGTGAGTTGGATCATTATTTGGGATTTTTCCATTATGTGTGTAGTTAGTTGTTTCCGACGTTTCGGCAAGCATTCGCCTGCAGTCTTCGGGGTGTTGGTCCTAAGAAGGACCGATTATTTGGTTCTGAGAAGAGCCGTTTGCCGATTTAGATCTACCTGGAATCGTACGCACCATACTTTTTTCAGAGTTTGTATTAGGGATATCGGGGTTTGAACCCAGGTTAGCTCGTTTGCAATGCGTTTACTCAAAGTCAAAAGTCAAAAAATATTTATTTTGATAATTATGTACAGGATGGGCAAATAAGCGAGGTAAGCGGCTATATCTCAGGATCCTGTCATTGTAGAGACTTGCGGTAAAAATTTTTACCACTTAAGTGTACAAGAAAACACTCTGGAAATTGTTTTGAAGTTCATACCTCTACCGCTAAGAGGCGTAATAGCCATCGTCGAGTAGAAAAATGAATTTTACTCGAAAATGTTTCATATGAACTTGAAGAAAAAATATCATCACTGTAATCCTTGGAAAATTCTCTATCTTTTTGAATTGTCACTTTCGAATTTACGACATCAAATGAGGTTGAGAGAAAGGAAGAAATCTGACTGATTGAAATGCTTGTAACTTCAGTTTGGCTCAACATTTTCGAGCATATTAAATCTCGTCTGAAAGATAATATCTTGTTGATTGAGGACAGAATATACTCATGATAAATTTGTTTATAGGGGGCGCTAAGTCAGAAGTTCATTGTTTTGTTCATTTTACACCGAAATTTCAAATGGAATGATAGAATTTTCTTAACTGAAACAGAAGTGCCATCAAATTTGCATGAAAAAACCTCAAGGTCACAAAACGATAGTTTCTGGCTTTCTGTAGTTATGGCCGAAAGAAGATATTCTTCAACTGATGCACTGAAAAACCAAATTGTGACTTTAAGTTCTGACAGAAACAGAAATCCCATCGAATTTTCGGAGTGCGCAGTAGTCCAAGTTCTGACTCCTTTCAAATTTAGTGGTGTCGAAAGGTTGCCAACTTCCTCAGATTGGATCTTATGATTGGTGCTTAGACATCCTTGATCTCTAAAGAAGGCATACTGATGGGATTCGGAGTGATAGCCATGAGAGCTGCTTCTTTGATTTTCCTCTATTTCGATCTTCCTTTCTTTGATTTTAATGAAGCTTCATCCTATTTGATCCTATGGTTTTCGCCCCAAGCATGTTGGACTAGCCTGGATTTATCTGTTTCTCTCAGACGAGCTCTTATTTGGTGCTCTTTCACTTTTATGTTGAGAAGGCGTTTGGTCTTTGCAATGTACGCTCAGCCACACAACCATTAGTCCTTTGATTTTCATATTCAGGTTTCACCTTGATTAGGTTAGCTCTGACTGAGTTTTAAGGGTGGAATGCTGTTCTCACACCGTATCCATTACTCTTCTCAGTTTTTCTAATAATCCTTTAACGGATTCAGCTTGTGCAGTATCTAACAATGACTGGAATCGAGAAATCACAGAAATGAATTTTTACAACATTTTTTGCTGTGGTCAAGGTCAATTATAACTAGAATTAATTCTGTGTTCTCTACTCAAATTGCGGGATAGGCAGAAATATTTAATTTCCACAAACCGCCGGAATTCTATCCCACCGATGGTGAATATTGTAGTTATTTTATCCATATATTGGAGCGTTGGAGTTTGGCATGTGTTGGATGGACAAATATAAAATTCGAGTACCAATGGATTATAACATGAAAAATATTTCCGCTTTCGAAAGTAAGATTACGAATACGATCAAATAATATAGAAGGTGATAGAAGGTTAATAATATCAATTAATATTTAAGAGTAATTTGAATTCTGTTATGTTTATATGCACCGAAAGCCCAAATAATGTCAAGGATGAGATAACTATGGTAATGACATTAATGTGTTTGTGAATTATCAATCAAATCTTTTGAGTTTCAATTCATTCCAAGCGCTTGTAAAAAAAAATGTTGTTAACTCTTGCGGAAAATGTCTTTCACACATCAACTGCTTGATTGAACCCCGCTTCGCGTCATTCGGCCAAAGCAGTTTCGTGCGGAAAAGTGGGGCTTTCCGCCCTTGTTAGGGAAATAACTATTATAGATTTTAGAGAACGAGGATTTTTTTCGTGAATGAACAATTTCCGATATAACAGGCCAATCGAAAAGTCCCCGGTCTACCATAGAAAAACCATTTGTTTTGGCAAAATTCGATTTTATTAATCAATCTAATTGCCTTCGAGCTCGACACAACGATGTTCCAACTTTTCGATACCATTTTTGTAGTACGATTTTGTAGTACGTCTTTTCTTTTTTCTTCGAATGAGGCCGTTTTTTAACGATTTCATCCTTTAAACGATCCAATAACGCTATATAATAATCGCTGTTGATCTTCTGGCACTTTTGGAGGTAATCAATGAATATTATACGTTGCGCATCCCAGAATACTGATGCCATAACCTTGACAGCTGACTGTTTTTCCTCGCTTTGGATTCGGTTCATCGTGTGATGTCTACTCAGCTGACTGTCGATTGAACTCCGGAGTGAAATGATGGAGTCATGTTTCATCCATTGTCATATATTGACGCAAAAATTCAGGTTTATTGCACTTAAACAGCTTCAAACACTGCTCAGAATCATTAACACGTTGTTGCTTTTGATCGATTGTGAGCTTGCGCGGCACTCATTTTGCACACAGCTTTCTCATGTACTCGTGAATGATATGATATACACGTTCAGATGATATTTTCACAATGTCTGCTATTTCGATCAACTGCACTTTTCGGTCATTCAAAATTATTAATTTAATATTTAATTTTTTCGTCGGTGGCAGCCTCTTTTGGGCGTCCACTGCGTTCGCCGTCTTCATTGCTCATTTCACCACGTTTAAACTTAGCATACCAATCAATGATGGTCCTCTCCATCAAGCCAAGATTTTGCTTCAACTGTATTTTTTGCCTTCAAAAAGCAATGTTTCATCGGCAAACGAAATTCTTTTCTTCCATCGTTTTTCAAATAACAAAAGTAGCTACACTCACAATGCAATATCTCACAAACTTAATGGTCGGGCTGCTGTCAAAGTTTGAGACATATCGTTTAAAGATTGGTGTTAACTAAAAATCATATGGATTTAATACTAGCACCGCCATCTGTGCATCAGACCGGGGACTTTTCAATCGGCCTAATAATTGCCAAGCAGAGCTCAAATGAAATAATTCTATATTTCGTTTTTTGCAATTTGCACTAAACTAGTTCGATTCAGGAAGGAAGAGTCACGAACCAGGAAATATGATGTTTTGCCAACTATCCCTAGAAAAATAAGGAAATTTCTCAGCTACTTTTCATATTGATGGTGAATACGGTAAAGTAATCTAACATCAGCTCTCAGAATTGTTTCATTTATGGCCTTCAAGATCTTTAGAACTCATTGCACTCGACTGTTGGTTGACGAACCCAACCTGAATATTCGATTCTGACCCTCTGATTGGCCGTCCGTAAACAAGATGAATTTCGAACGAAAGCACTCAAACACTTGAAATTTTTAAGTCGGATTCGAATCTTGAATGCCGCGGTTGAGTTCGATTCAGCAAAATCCGACCTGGAGTTCCGTAAATAATGATTCTATGATTTTTTTTTCAAAAATGCATATCCGATCGGGATAAATATTAGTTTTGGATTCAAAATGATAATTTCAAGCGCCGTGTAAAATTTGATGTTGTAGGCATCACCAGAATAATATCGAAAAAAAATTACCCAAATTTCCGTGACCAGAGTTGAGATTTTAGATGATGAAATAAAATAACAATGAAATTTCTGGTCGAAGTAATCACATAATCAGAATTCTAGATCATTCCATATGAATATTGAAAAAGAAATGCATAATATTCGAACAATAAATGAATAATATCAAAGAAAAAATTATTGATTTCACATATAGTACACAATCTCTATATATCAGTTCAGTCGACGTTACTTAGAAATTTCGGTACACAAGATCATCTATATCAATTCCACAACGATACATATATACGAGAAGATTAATATCACTCTCCAGATCAAATCCAGATGGAATTCGCGTATATATTTCCTCAATGGAAAATGAGAGGAGCTTGCACAATACAATTCTCATTGTATTTTTCTGTGATTGATGATAGGTAGACTGAGTTTTCGTCAGGTTCAATTTCTGGGCACGAATATGTTTTCTTCTACAGACGAATTGGAGTTTATGTGATTTATTGTTTGGAACTAATGGAACTATTCTGATATACTATCAGAAGGATGATATAAAAAGACGCTCTACTAACAATATGTTCTTTAGATTTATGGAGTTCAGTGTGAAAGATAGTGAGTTGAAAAATTGCCATAACATTCGAAGCTTCAAAGTTTGACACGATTATCAGAATTTAAAAAATTAGAACCAAGATGGATGTTAATATTAGTTCTGTCTCTTTTCTTTATTATGATGATAGATTTCTAAAAGAATTGATGAATATCACAAGTTTCGAATAAAGCATTTTATTATGGGGAAATCAAAAAATTAATTTTAAACGGATAACTAGGTATGCTTTTTTCCACCGAATTTTGAATTATGTTTGACATCTTCTCGATAATGCGTTTTAATAGTCTGATTTCATTGTCCCCTAAGATTATGAAATAAAATAAATTTATCTGCTTATCTACCATATGTAGTAGGCTTTGAGAAAACTTTTAGAATCAAAATATAAGTTTATAGCTGGGTATCTCAAATTCCGAAATTTCACCTGATTTTGACAAGGATGACTGGACTACACTGAGAAATTCATGAATACATATTCTTTCCCATTTCCAAAACAGAGAGAATATTATATTGAATATTCCTAAAAACTACTCTCATGATGTAGTTGAAATGCGACCTTAAGTTTACAACCAATTTCTCACGAACTTGAAAGTGAAAAATGATTGGAGTTTTCGAGCGCTGGTTTATTCATGCACCAATTGCGTCCTTGGAGACCACATATGCCTTTATAGTGGCCTCCAAAAGTGCAATTCGCGCATGAATGACGAGCTCTCAAATTCTCCCGAATTCATTTTATTGCTTTCTCCATTTAAAAAAAAACGTATTATTAGCTTTTCAGAACTCGTTCATTACATAGCTCATTGTGCTTTTGGAGTCTATTAAAAAAAAGCGCTCAAAAGCTCCAGACTTCACACCAGTGATTTTTTTTATTCGAGAATAGATCGAGGTGAAGATATAACATAAAATTATCAGCTACTTAAAGCTCAGTCAAATGAAAATATGCAACTAGGATATGTCTTTCTCACGTTCGAGAACTCCAATTCTCATAATTCACGATATTTTATATAAAATTCAGCGAGTGTGCACATAATACTTTTCTTCAGTGATAGCATCAAGGGAAATTTTACAGAAATAGATGGCTATATTGAATCGAATGAGTCAGCCTTCGCTGCCATAAAAATGTTTGTTGGTCAGTTATTTTCTAATTCAGTCCAGGTCAGCTAGGCATAAGGGTTATAAAACACTAATGGGAAAGCACCATCCTCTCGTGTGAATTATATGGGTTGGATATTCACTGAAAGTGAAGAATTGAAAACTATTCGCCTTAGATGTTCCATGCAGAAATCTTTTTCTAAAATCGTTTCTATTATTTATATTGAAGTGTAACAATTTTGTATATCAAATAAACCAAAGTGTAAAAGGTGAAGTGTTTTTCTATTGATTCACTACGATATTTTAACAATTGAAGTTGTCAAATATTTTATTAACTGGGTCTTTGCTTGATGAGAATCCATTCTACTCAGTACTAAATGGCTGATATTCTATTTCCACATTTCACTAAACAGGGCATCCCAGGAGTCGAAGTCAAGCCGGAATCAAGTAACAGACTAAGTCATAATAGTCATAGTCGTATCTTTTTCCAATTATATTGCATTTGTTTTTTATTCTGGAAAATGCATATCCTGTTTTGATCTTCGAATTCCTGTTGTCTCAAATCTTTACCTTTTTCATGTTTAATTTTTCCTTTGATATCCTGAATAATGCTTCTGTAACCTATAACCTTTAATTATCAACTGCTCCAGCTTGGGAGTTGATGTCACTTTTTTCTCAATCAAGTATTCATAATTAATATTTCGGCCTTCTCTAACTGAGCTTACTAAAAAAAATTACTGCATCAGTTTGGCAAGTGGCTTAAAAGCGAATTCAATAAAGATCCTGAAATGGTATAACAATTCAAGAAATTCAGTTACGAACAATTGCTTTCAACTTATCACAATAAAAATGATTCTAGTGTATCAAATCCGAGCCTCAACTTTAAGAATCTGGTTTGAATGGGATGGAGTGAGTGAGTGAGTGCCTTCATAAAGTGTGAGTGCGACACAGAGTGACACCGCTTTTTGGTATTGGCGCACGTAATACAGATCAGCACACTATGCTTCTTTCTATATTGTACAGTGTTACTTGTGTAGGTACTCACGACTTTTGGCTTCGTTCATTGGAATTTTTTGCTTGTGATTTGGATTTGAACAGTTTTGATGACCATGTCTTTCCAAAATTTTTTTTTTTTTTTGGTTCATACCTTTAAATGCACTTCTTCCTTTTAGGAGACAAATGAACTCCAATAAACCAAATTTTGGGAAATGCCAGTTTTTGACCAGCTGAATTCGCTTATTGTGCCATTATGTCCGTTCGTTCGCTCAGTTTATGAGTCTAGCAATGAGAAGACATGTTATTCAGTTATAATGAAAAGCAATTAATTACGCAAACTAATTGAGTTAAAATTGAAGATTAAACTTCAAAACACAGTTCAATTGTAAATGAAAAAACATTAAAAAAAAAGTGAAATACTGAATGTTATTCTCATTTCAAAACCATCACAGGCTTTCAATTCAAAAATACCAATATTCTCGGACTTCAAGAAAAATTTTCAATATATCGTCTCTGAAATCATTAGGTGAAATGGTTGGTTTAAATTTTATTAGCGCATTCAGATCTTGAACTCATTCTCGGAAAATATCGAATCTCTAGGTATCCTCTTTCCAGAGTTATTCTTGCATCAAGCGTATAAAAATGTCTTCTTTTGTTTCTCTACTATTTGTTACTCGAAGCGTTTCAGCATAACATCCAGTGTCAGTCACTCTTCACAAAGAGTGTGAATTAAATCGATAGAATGAGGAGGGCCCGAATACGAGAAGATTGAGAACCGCTGCCCTAATCCAAGATGAAAGGAATAAATTTTTTGTATTTCACGGTCGGAATGGTTCATTTTGATCCTATTTTCCTGCTCGCTGGCGGATTGTGGGAATAGGAAGGTGAATTAGGAAGGAATTTCTGGACGTTGTGAAAAAATTGCGGTTGGCTTGAGGCTTGAGATACAGTTTTGAACGGAAGGAATTGTTTGAATGACAATTCTTGAATTCTCAATGCTATAAGGTGTAAGAACTGTTGGATAATTAATAATTTAATTCTTAGTACCAGAAATTACGATTGATGGCACAAAACATTGTTGAATGTATTTCTTCACCTCTGAAGTTCAAATTAAACTCTTTATCATAATTAAATATGAACATTGAGTAAAAAAAGTAACTGTAATGAATTGGAAAGTTATTCAAAAATAAAAAGAAACAAGGAAAACGTTTTTCTTCAGTTTTAATTGAGTTTATTTCTAGATTATGAGATTTTTGATTTGCTATTAGAGAATCCTTCATTTTTGTCACCTGATCCTTTGCCTGACATACATACATATTCAGTTGAGAATTGTAGTTAACTCAGTTTCATATTCTGATTTGATTTTTTTTTCACCTTAATATGGAGGATATAGAAATACATATTTGATGTGAGCAGTAGAGCAATTATAGGTCGGTGGGTGTATGTAGCGAACCCCCAACGGGGAGAGATTGATGAGCTTAAGTCAGAAGTATGAGAAAAATTTTTGATAATTTAATTGTCACTTTGGAGTAAATTGGTAATGGGAATTTAGATATCATTGTTCTGTATTCAATTCATCTACTTTCCAGCTGAAAACTTCATCTTTTTGGCGTGAAGGGAAAAGAAATAGCTGAAAATTCAAGACGAAAAACAGTTTTTTGTGAATAACTCAAAAAAAATATCCACTTTAGGGCAAGGGTGTGATGCATACACTCACATTATTTTTTAACGAAGATTCAATGTCTGCCATAAAAAAATGGGGTTCTAATTTGAAAAAATTGATTTTTCACGATTTTGTCATCCCTAACTTTGAAAGCGATTTTTTCACCCCCTGTATCACGAATCGCGATTTCGATTTTCAAAGTGGATACATCAATCTTACATCTTGAAAAATCCCAAAAATGAAAATTTTTCATCCAAAAACCTCGAAGTTATTCTTGTTTCAGCGGAGCTCTATTTTCATTTTTTTTTCGAATTTTCCCGCTCAGAGAGAATTTTCCAACCAAAACTGAAAAATGTTACATCAAAATAACTTGAAATTTTCTAAGGAATCTATTTCTGCAATAAAAAAATGGTGTTCTAATTTGAAAAACGAAAGTTGACGTCACCGGAGGTGCTCATGCCTTGAAAATATTTTAGATTTCATCAGCTTCATGAAATACTTATAAGTGCTGAATTTCATGGAAATACGTTCAGTAGTTTCCCGTATAAATATGGGTATCTTCATGACTTCTGTGAGTAACATTCAATGGTTAAAGTCCATGTTCTGGACGCATGAGAAATTCTAACCTTCTTTCTCGTTAACTCTTTCTCGTTTACTCTCTCGTTAACTCTCTCGTTAACACGCTCTCGTTTAGTTCTATATGTTGTGTCAGTTGTAAAACAACATAACCTACTCGGGGTTATATATAAATAAACCGTTTAACCAGTGCAGGACCTATTATTTTATACAGTCCATTATTTCGAAAATAGTTCCATATAGCTTCCTTGAAGAATAGTGTCTCATTCTCAAGTCAAATAGATATTCATTGAGTATATGAATCATTATTAAAAAACTACTAATTGGCTTAAACTTGAGTTGATTTCAAGTCAAGCTCAAGTCAATTACCTTGATAATACCTGCATATTACAAATGAGTAGGGGATCGACGGCTAATGGCGCTCAGCGGACAATGGCGCTAAACTTGAGTTGATTTCAAGTCAAGCTCAAGTCAATTAGCTTGATTATCAGGTTAAGCCATGAATCTCTACCTGTAGTAGAAGGAGTACTTAATAGTGTGTGCATATAAGTTAGCAGATAAAGAAAAATGACAAATTATCGATATATTCAGTAAATAATAAGACCTACATCCTCCTTCCTGAAAAAAAACATCAGCAACCTATTTGATTTGTTCATTCTATTTCGCACTGAATTGTTATTGTGTCCTTCAGGAACTTCCTATCATGAAAATATTTCGGAAATACGTTTTCCGAAAAAGGAATCTGTCCTCTTTGCTTCTTTCCTGCTCAAAAAATTAGTATAATATATTTCACATATATCCTTTAATGCATATTTGTTCCAACCTCAGAGTAATAAATATATGTTTATTACTCTATATAAATACCTAGTAATAAAATAATCATATGATTTTAACTCCATAGTTGTATATTAGAGCATGTAATTCGGAAATCGATGTGACGTTCTGAAAACTGCATGGAATATGATAATAATAGATTTAATTCTCTATATCATCGAAATAATTGCATAATATTCATTCCATAATACGTGATGGAATTAAATTCAGTCAAAATGTTTACGTGAATCAAATGTTGCGGTTATAATATTAAATATCAAGTGATGGAATGTGTTTTGATGAAATTCCGCAATAAAAAGAGCAATAATGTAATACATATGGCCTTAGCATCCGATGCCAAAAATTCATTATTAAAAAAAAGTAGAACTTTATTTTATCTTCTTGCCAACCAAAACCGATATCTGTCAATGTGTTTACGAGATAATACTAGACCTACATATTACAAATGAGTAGGGAAGCGACGACTAATGCCGCTCAGCGGACAATGGCGCTCACTCATTTTCCACAAAATTCTTGCTTTAATCTGATTTGTCTATAGCGTGCCATCTGTATTAAAGTATTTTAAGCATATCATGAACGCGCAACGTTGTAGGCAGTAAAGATCGCTTACGCTTACGCTCGTCCTGGAAGTCTGTGAGTCCAAAAAAACCATTTTCGGGCGTGTTGCGTACAATATTTTTTCGGCAACCATGTAAAATAACACTATCGCTGCTGCTTTCCATATTTTATTGCGATTGCGATAAAAAAACATGCAAATTTTTGACACCTAATTTCATATGAACTGTCAGCCGTTATCTCGGTTGCTATGGATTCTATGATTCTTTTCCGGCCTAGTCCGGGAAGTACGTACTTTCCGGACTAGGCCGGGAAATGCTACTTTCTCAGAGAAAAAGTGTCCGGGAAGTGAGCACTTCCTAGACGGTTGCCGAAAAATTACTATTTCATTATTTTTCAATGAACTAATTAGCAAAAGTGCATTTAAGGTGTTCTGATTGAAATATCCAAAGACATTATTCATAAGATTAACCATCGAAGTTATGCCAAGGTTTTCAGAAATTTTCGACCATTCGGGTTATTGCGCTGAAACTGACCGCAGTTGCGAACCAAATAAGAAATCTATAAACGATTTGGTGAATAGCAACAGCCAGACAGTTCCTGAATCAGAAAGTATTCAACTCATAGCTGGAAGCTCTGGGGCTCAACCAAAGGTAGTTTCTGAACCAGAAAGTATTCAATCAATAACAGTGGGCCCTTGCAGCTGCTCAGGAGCAGATCGACCACATGAATCTGTGATTATTGCAAAACTCAATTTTCCCATTTTGAACTATTATTTGAAAAAAGTACCTGAAGGGATCTCAACTATATTCCTTCCACACCTGTAATAAAGTTTTTGCTGTTATTAGCGTAATTGCACCTGCCTAAGCGCCATCACCCTATCGAGTCGGGCAATGGCGTTCATTGGATACCCTCAGAAAAATATAATTTCTGATTTATATTTTGCTTTGAATGTAAATTTATAAATACAGGGTGTGGCGTAATTAATGGATAATCCTGTACTGGCAAATAGGGGAGGTCATGGCCGACCAGAAAATGTAAAGTTATGTTCAGTAAAAATATCATAGTTTTCGAGATATCGGACAATTTAATTTTTTTCTAAAAAGTGCACCTTTACTCACTAATTCAATGCTGTGATCACAAATCTTGTTATTTCTTTGGGCATTGTTTTTTTTTTATTTTACTCTCAAATAGCTGTACTATGAGATAACCTACCAAATTCCTATCATCTTGCTCAATTAAAAAAAATAAAAGTAGGATAATCCTCATGTTTGCAAATTCACTTATTTTTTCTTTAAGTTTCAATCGTTATGGTGAAAAAAAAATATTGAGACCGTTGTGAACATTTCATAAATAAATTGTCTATTTTATTGCGGTTCTTAAATGGTATAATACATGTTATTATTTCATTGGGTTCTCGGATTAGGTTTTATTATTACAACTGAGGTACTAATTTCAGAGAAAGAGAGTTTCAAGGATTTTTGATGATACCCAATAATGGTTAAATAAAACTCAGTAGTATTTTCACTATTTATTTTAAATTACAGTAAGTGCTCGAAACGTTCGCCTTCTGCACGAATGCACGCTAAACATCTTATAATAAAAGATCGTTTGATTCATCGCGCATATCTGGCTTGATTAATATTTCGAGCTGCTTCGTTTATGCGTGTGTGTAATTCTTCAAGTGAATTTATAGGCTTGTCATATACCTTCTCTTTGAGACATCTTCAATAGAAAAAATCTAATGGATTAAGATCAAGAGATCGTGGTGGCCAAGAAATGCAATGCAAATCAAGCTGCAGGACTCTACCGGGAAAGGTTTCCCAACGCTCGCCACCCTGACTATCGAGTATTTATTAGGGTGCACAATGCTCAGAGAGTCGAATCCCAGGAACCGGCATTGGTGGTACTAGTGGCATGAGACCTCATCGATATGACGAGAAGCAAGTGCTCGACGAAATTGAGAGTGATTCACCACATCAGTATGAGCTATATCAAGACGAACTGGCATGTCTACAAGAACTGTTCACAGGATGTTACGTAAGGAACAATTGCACCCGTATCATTACCAAAGAGTCCAATGTCTTCTACCAAGAGACTACCCATTAAGGCTCACATTTTGTGGAACCATGTTGAGAAAAATGAGAAGCGATCCTGATTTTTTTAATCGTATTCTATGGAGCGACGAATCTTCTTGCAAAAAAGACAGCTTCCTCAACCTGCATAATATGCATAGTTGGCAGGTCTCTAATCCACATCTTATGAGACAAGAAAGATCCCAGTACCAATTCAAAATTAATTTTTGGACTGGGATTTTTGATGGGCAAGTGATCGGCCCATTTAAGTTACCAGAAACACTAACAGCTGACCGATACCTTCATTTTCTAAGACATACACAGCCGCTTTTACTAGAAAATTTGAATTTAAAGGACCGGAAACGGATGAGGCTGCAACATGATGGCTGCCCTGAACATTTCGCACGACAGGTACGTTATTACTTAAATGAAAAATTCCCGAGAGGATGGATTGGACGAATGGGTGCAATTTCTTGGCCACCACGATCTCCTAATCTAAATCCATTAAATTTTTTCTACTGAAGATGTCTCAAAGAGAAGGTATATGACAAGCCGATAAATTCACTTGAAGGATTACGCACACGCATGAACACTTACTGTAATTTAAAATAGATAGTGAAAATATTAATTTGTTTTATTCAAACATTATTGGGTATCTTCAAAAATCCCTGAACTTTCTCTGAAATTAGTACCTCAGTTGTAATAATAAAACCTAATCCGAGCACCCAATGAAATAATAACATGTATTATACCATTTTAGAACCGCAATAAAATAGACTATTTATGAAATTTTCACAAAGGTCTCAATATTTTTTTTCACCATAACGATTAAAACTTGAAGAAAAAATAAGTGAATCTGCAAACATGAGGATTATCCTACTTTTTTTTCTTAATTGAGCAAGATGATAGGAATTTGCTAGTTTATTTCATAGTATGTACAGCTATTTGAGAGTAAAATAAAAAACAATGCCCAAAGAAATAACAAGATTTGTGATCACAGCATTGAAATTAGTGAGTAAAGGTGCACTTTTTAGAAAAAAATGAATTTCGATATCTCGAAAACTATGATATTTTTACTGAACATAACTTTACATTCTCTGGCCGACCATGACCTCCCCTATTCGCCAGTACAGGATTATCCATTAATTACGCCACACCATGTATATATGTTGCTATACATGCAAGTCAAATGTTTCACGAAAACAGAATGGAAAAATCAGTTCTTGTTTCTTTAGAAATCTGAAGATTTTCCTAGGTGAGCGCCATTTGCCGTCTCTCCCCTACGTACATCAGAGTATCTTCTACAGTGATAAATATCTGTTTATCATCTAAAAGTTAAGATCAGATGCCCGCATTTTTTCGACAAAGACAAGTGAAAAGTTTCCGTGGAAACTGGTTATTTGAAGAAAAAACATTTCCTTTAATAAGTGAAGAAAATTCCTTCACCGAATTGAATGGCCTCATGAAATACGCTCACACATTTGATAAATAGCATGGCTAAGTCCAATACCTCGGCACTAATTAGAGAGCAACAACCTTTATGTATGATAATCTTTCACATATTCAATAAACTGTGGTATACCTGATTACATTTTGAGCATTCACAAAGTGAATGGATGACTCCTTTGCCCTTTCATGGGTGTAAATTTCTGAAGGCTAAATTCTGCTAGATACTTAATTAAAATAAGTTTATTCAGAGTTTATAATATATAGGAAATTTTCATTCAACATGTTTTCTCAGATTGAAATTCTGGAGTATTTCTCAATTTGATCATTCATATTAGCTACATACAAGTCTTCATGATTATTCAGAGAGTTCGTTTTTTTCAAACCCACTCATTTGAATATAGCCGTTACCATAATCAGAAAACCATCATCGAAACCAACAAAATTGTTTTTATGTGTATAAGTAATTATAAATTTGTAAGGAAGGCGTTAGTAGAGGGCGACAAAACTTGAAAAATTTTAATTATTCGGTGGATTTCTTGAAGAGTTATTGAACTAAAAAAATTTCACCCATAGGGGAATGTTTATGGATCACCCTGTATGACCGTGCCAAGCAGAGATTTAGAATTTTTATAATGAATTGATCCTTTGTGGTTCCGAAAACGGACAAAAATCTCAATGTTCACGTGAAGGCTGATCCAATATTCACGGAAATAGGAAGAATCTGAAATTTTCCTAGTCCGGATCTGATTTACCCGAATTCAGAAATATTGAAGGAAGGCGATAGGAAAGGTTGACAAAACTTCAAAATTTTAAATTATTCGGTCGATTAGTTAAAGAGTTATTCAACAGTGAAATTTCATTCATAAGATGAACATCACCCTGTATATCCCAAACGAAGGCACTCAGGCGATTGAAACCTCTTGATACGGGTCCTCCATGTGACTTTAATTCATGATATTCGTTTGTCGCATTCTTCCCGGGACACCCTGTATATTTATAAGTGTTTGATTTATGTAAAAAAAAATAACAGGAGATTACCAAATCTTTCTGAAAATCATCACTACAATACAAGAAATGTATCAACTCTGTTTGTTCCTGCTCACAGAACGTCTAAATATGAGCGTTCTCCTCATTTTCAGAGTATAAGGTTGTCTTCCAGTTTCGTTAAGGGAGCTTGACATTACTGTGTTCAGGACTAAACTGAGACAATTATTAGTGAATAAGGCTTATTATATTGTGAATGAGTATATGAGAGATGCAGATGTTTTGTTTGATTTTTGATCTCATCAATACTTATATCTTATCAATACTTTGTTTTTTTTTGTAGTGGACGTATCCTATACATATTTATGTTAGAAGGTATTTAATAAGTATTATTATTATTATATAAAAGTCGAAGGAATAAGTAGTGATTATTTAAGTTCCCTGACTAAAACATTGTTCCAAATATTCGTGAATATAAAATACATTATGAAAAAATTTTCTTCCGGGAGAAAAAATGAAGTTGTGACCCTTAATTTTTTTCCGGGAGAAAAAATGAAGTTGTGACCCTTTCAACGAATCGGAAGATTTCGGTGAAACAACTCGGTCGAATCGGAAAAACCCATGAATGATTTCCTCAAGCATGAAGCGCCCTCTCCTATTACACGCTTTTCTGATTCAATTACGTATACGGTATAGGTGCCTTGGGAGGTTACCTGACTGTTACCATAATAAAATTCTGCGGAGAGAAAATATATTAGCTGCTTTTCACTCCACAACATCATCCCTTGCCTGATGTGATAGGGACTGTGGTAAAGTATTGAAAACCTATACGTGGATTTTTGTGGGACTATCCAGAACTATAATTTCGGGATATAATTCCTGGAACGGTCAAATGAGAACATGTATAAAAAGTGTTATGGTAAAAATATAATTTAGGAGATAAATCAAAACTATATTGATAATTAGAAATTCAGAAAAAATCATGGTATTAGAATTTTTTTCGCCTGGCTCTCCTTCTAAGGTTAGGAAGAAACCTTCAGCATACTGACAGATATAGGTACCCTAAGCAGAACAAAATTGAAATAAATTCACATAGGCGTTCAACTTTGCTTCCTACGTTTTTTTCCAAATTCAAAGCTTTATTGTGAAAAACTTTTTATACATTTATGATTCAAAGTGTTGTCCAACGCTGGCCACTACTTTCTTCAATCTTTCGGCAACGTACGAATTAGCGATGAGCAACTCGAGCTGTTCAACTCGATTAACTCTATTTGCAATCTCAACCAGTCAGCTCGATTGCGTTTATTCGAGTCAACTCGGAACTCGGAAGAAACCATACGATTCGGTGAATCGTGAATCCCCGTTCGTTCCCGTTGCAACTCGAGCTGTGGCTGGCCCGAGTTGGGTTCGATCTTACGAGTTACGACTATACGACGTAAACCGAATCAAGCCATCGTGTTGTTGGGACGCCGAGTTAAACCTTCCTTCACCGAACTGAACTCGGTTCAACCGAATTTCAACGTTCCAACTCGTCGACCGAGTTGAGCCTTCACTCGGTGCGCCGAACGCATAGAGTTATTCGAGTTGGACCCGGATGCGGCCGACTCGAGTCAACTCGACTTTCAAACAGAGTTGGTCATCGATTCAACTCGAGTAGATCGAGTTAAGAATTATACGACTCGTCCCATCACTAGTACGAATTCCGCGTTGAAAAAACTGGTTATTTTTTGAAACGATCCACGAATCGATACAATTTCTTAATTCTCCATAAGACCGGAAGTGCTCGTCAGCCAGGCCGTGTGTCATTGATCTAAACAAGTGATAGTCTGAGGGAGCAACGTCTGGAGAAAACGGTGGGTGGGGTAGGATTTCCCACTTCAACATTTCTAAGTATGTGACCACTTTCGTAACATGAGGTCGAGCAGTGTCATGCTGTAAAATCACTTTTTCATGTCTCTCGTTGTATTTCGGCTGTTTGTCTTTCAATGCTTGCCTCAAACGCATTAATTGCATTCGATAACGATCGCCTTTGATTGTTACAGTCGGTTTTAACAACTCATAATACACCATGCTGAACTGGTCCCACCAAATACTGAACATGACCTTGGAACCGTGAATATTCGGTTTGGCCGTCGACGTTGAAGAATGGCCGGGATATTCGCATGATTTTCTTTGCTTGGGATTATCGTGATGAACCAATTTTTCGTCTTCAGTCCAAATACGATTTGGAATTTTCTTTCATCTTTGCCTTACAAGCAGCTGTTCACAAACGAACAAACGCTGTCAACCTCTCTCAGCTTCAACTCGTACGACACCCAATTTCCTTGTTTCTGAATCATTTCCATGACTTTCAGTCGTTTTGAAATGGCTTGTTGCATCACTTCCAATGATCCTGCCAATTCTTGTGGCGTTTGACACGTGTCTTGATCAAGTAATGCCTCCTTTTCTACATCTTCAAAAACCTTCTCTCTTCCCCCGCCATGCTGGTCTTCGACGTCGAAATCACCGTTCTTGAAGCGTTGAAACCACTCTCGGCACGTTCTTTCACTAAAAGCGATCTCACAATAGGTATTTGAAAGCATTCTATGAGCCTCAGTCGCAGATTTCTTCATATTAAAGAAACATAAAATTAAAACCTCCCGCAAATAACGGGAATTTGGATCGTGAGCTGACATATTTGATGAGAATAACTTACAAATACCTAAGTTTATTGTATAACATTGTGACTTTTGATAGAAAGACCTATTCATTCAGAGAACTTAATAGTAGAATTAACACAAAATGAACCAATTTTATTTAATTGAATTCGAGAAATAAGATAATGAAAATACTATTTCAGTATTTAAAAAACCACCTTTAATGTGGAAAACCTAAATTCATTTGATTTTATTATATGACGCAACATACCTATTGTATGTTTTAATTCAAGCAAATCCTAGATAAGATGCTTGTAGCATGTGCGTTAATTATAGCTTAACACATAGATTTTTATAGCAGCAGCATGGTTATTATACATTTTATCATGGAACTCATGGTAGATGAGAAATCCACTTTTCTCACGGGCATAACGAAAAAGGCTAGATAAGAACATTGAAAATTTCATTTCACGGTATGAATGACATATTTTCGATGATAAATTAAAAACTCATTTTGAAATTTCAATTTGTTGCTAAGATGGTATAGATATTGATATTGTTTTCTAGTCGCTAAGCCAAAGACGTCTATGAGTTATTTTATTGAATATTCCCCTCCTGTCAAAAATTCTATGTATATGGAGAACAATTATCGAAAATTACAGCGATAATTGCATTGTAGGAAGCGAAACTGCACTGCGATAATTGTTCTGTTCATAGATGCATAGTTTCTATGCATCTTACATAGTTCGAATCTATGGCAATTCCATTCTACATCAGTTTGACAAGTGATGTAACAGTTTATTCGGGAAATATTCCCCCGAATTACACTCGTGCATCAAAATGACCGGATAATTTCGCATTCCAGCGTGTTTTCTTTGAAAAACTGCATTCGGTCATTTTCATTTTTGGAGAAAGAGCCCTCCACCTTCGGTGTCGGGCTCTTTCTCCAAAAATGAAAATGAACTCATGCAGTTTTTATGACAACACGCTGTCATGCAAAATTATCGGTAATTTTGATACACTTGTGCAATTACTTATGAAAATAAGAATATTCAGAAATGTTCATTAATAACAATATCACTTGAAAACATTAGAAGTATAATTAGTAGAATTGTTTACAGTTATAACCCTTTTGATAGTGGAATTGGTATTCACTGAAATTTAAGCAGAAAATAGCTATTATAATAATCACCTTTGCGTTTTCGATTTGGCGAGGCGTTCTCGTGCCCATTTCAAAAGTGCGACCTCTCTCATAGGATTGCAGTGTTTTATCCCAGGAACACTGATTGAATCATCAGTAGCGCATTTAGTAGTGCCTGCCTTATACACTTCCGTCTCCGAAGCAGAGCATATAGTGACTGCCGTAGAATGTTCGGATTTACGAGGCGTGTATTTAAAGTAAGGTCTCCAAGGCCATTGTATCCGGCAACACTGTTGTATACGTTAGGCCCCCCTCTACCAATCGACACCTGGTGGAGCTCATTAGGACGCTCAGTCTTGACGTAGCAGCCATTTGCAATGAAAGTGCCGGTTATCGCCCGCCAGGTGCGAGTAACGTTCCGTCAATAAGTTTTTGCACTCAAAAAAAAAACTCCACCTATAGAAATTTATCGTAAATTGGAAGAAGTGTATGGTGAGAAATGTATGATCGTGAGAAACGTTCGAAAATGGTGTAGAGAATTTCCTGCTGGCCGACTAAACGTTCACGACGAGGAGCACAGCGGCAGGCCGTCACACTCGGACGAAACACTGCGGAATGTTGAGCCGCTTGTGCTGAAAGATCGCAGGTTGACTATCAATGAATTGGCCGAAAAACTCCAAGATGTGTGCAGTAGAGACTCTATTCATTCAATTTTGGTGAATAACCTGCAATAACGAAAATTGTCAGCCAGGTGAGTCCCGAAAATGCTTACACCGGAGCACTCATTACTCATTACGGAATTTGGTTGGGATGTGTTGGACCACCCTCCTTACAGTCCCGACGTCGCCCCTAGTGACTTCCACATGTTTCCTGCTTTTAAAAAACATTTAGGAGGAATGAAATTTGCGAACGATGAAGAAGTTCATGAAGCGGTCATTTCGTTCTTGCGCGAGGCGGCGGGATCGTGGTTCGAGGAGGAGATACAAAAGTTTGTCGTACGAATGAGGAAGCTCATCGGAGTGAATGGCGATTACGTAGAAAAATATCTTAAATTTCAATCTTTACAGCAATGTACAAAACTTGGTAAATAAATGTTATTTAATGTGAAAAAAATAAATGGAGACCTTACTTTGAAGACACGCCTCGTATATCCCAAGTAGTTCTGATCTTCCGAGAGATGCGCAGCTATGATGCCATCTCTCGGGCAAGCAAAGAGTCACTTCATCAGTAATTCGGTGGAAATTAATTAGTTCAAATCAAGAAAAAGAGAAGATTGTTCAAAAGTTACAAAAATTACGATCGTTAGGAAGTATTGATTTCTGACAATAATTGTAGTTCGATCGATACGCCCCTCCTAAGAAATGTATACCTTCGTTCGGTTAACTTATACTTATCGTTCTCAGAAACAAATTTTTGCGCTATTGATTATTAAAGTCAGTAAGTTTCACACTTTTTCATTCGCTCCTTAACCACTTTTAATTCTGATGCAGATTTTACTGATTACTGGACTTACAATATTCGTAAAGGTTTCAAAATATTTCTTATTGAAGATTTTATTATCTTCTCGGAATTCGTAAGCTTCTAATCTAATGATAGTGGGGTTCATGCGGAATACGGAAGTAAATGAACGAATAAAGTTTTTAGTTATACGATAACAAAAATGATTATTATTGCCATTACTATTACAATTATTATTTTATACTCTGAAAAGATAAATTATGAATTATCTTTTATGTGAATCATTCCAAATGTGTACCCTACAACTATCAAACAGAACAGTTATAGAGAAATCTTGAAATAATCACACCATTTTTGTATTCAGTACAACACCACGGTTATTTCAGGCACGACCGTCGATGAAAAATGCGACATAGAAACTTCTATACTCACTTAAACATCGTCTGAACAGCCACTATGGTGTTACAGTCGGCTAGGGAGTCCTCTTCGGCGGAGTTCGATAGCTCCTTGTTCACGACGACCACATTCTCCGCCAGAATGATGCCCGCTCGCAGAAGATCATCCAAGCTGCAATAACAATAATTCAGGTCGGTAAGCCATGAAGCCAGGAAATAGATAAGATCGGTTCCGTTTCGGTGAACCATACGCGGAACATAAGTTACAACGTTTATAGGAATGGACATAAAGCAGAGTTTATGGCTAGCTCACGGTCTGGAACAGATCGATGTCGTCACGAAAGAAATGTTAGGTGTAGGATTAGGCTCGGATATTTGTATGGTGTGGGAGTTCGACATCTATTTGTATGGAATGGGGGTTTTAGTGGCCGTATGAGGTGGGATTTCTTCGACATTGAGGCATCATTCAGTCTTGGAAATACCTGAGTAATTTTGCAAAATTGGTTTTAGTAGTGATGTATACTAACTGACAAAGCATTTGCAACACCCAGAAGGAGCTGTTTATATTTTATTTTTGTTAAAACATACATATAGTACTTATAGCAAAGAATAAATTATTGAATTTGGAGAAAAAAATCGTGAAGGTTTTTCCATGAAAACAATTTTTGTTACTCGAATATTGTAGTCGTTTTTTACAAGTTTCTTAAATTTTACAACAAACCAGCTGTTCGTGGAGATCCAAAATCCATGTTTAGTTGTTAAAATGCCTAGAGTACGCGGAATTCATCACCAGCCAAGTGAATTTGAAAGAGGTCGAATTATTGGTCTACGGTAGGCGGAGTCATTTCGAGAAATCGCTAACTGTACGAACAGAAATCCAACATCTATTATGATATAATGTAAAGCTTGGTTTGATAATGCACAAAATCATAAAAGAATAGGCACTGGAGGTCGAAGGGCACAAATAAAGTTCATGATCGACTTCTAAGACTTATGGCAACCGACTTGCGACAACTCGATCTTTGGCTGATGAGTGGTTAGGAGAACAAGGCTATAACTGTCCGAACGGTTTACCGACAGATAAGATATTTTGGACTGGTATAATCGACCCCCATCTTGTGTTACCTCTGACGGTTGAGCATAGTCAACAACGATTACAGTGGTTCAAAGTACGTCAACATGGAATGTGGAATGGCATCAGGACGTCTTTTCCGATGAATCTCGATTCTCCTTGGGTGCACATGATAGCCGAAGAATGGTTAGACGACGTCGGGGAGAAAGACGTGAACCGCAGTTTGATGTTGAGCGTCATGTACACCGGACAGTAGGCGTTATGGTATGGGTTGCTATTGCACATGCAAGGAGGTCACCTTTAGTTTTCAATCGAGGTAACATGACAGCGCTGCGTTACCTTCAAGGAATAGTGAAGCCATATGTTCTCCAAGATTTCAGCACGATAATGCCCGACCTCATGTTGCCAGAGTTAGTTTAGTGTTTAGTAGTGTATAGATAATCACGGTAGACAAACACATTATTAACAAATTCATCAGAAAAAATTGTAAACCCTTCGTTTTTTTCTCCAAATTTCAATCATTCTCTCCCAGTTATACTATCTATATTTTACCAAAAAAAATTTAAAGTTTAAACAGCTCCTTCTGGGTCTTGCAATTTCTTTGTCAGGTAGTATATTTAGGAATGAATGTTTGAGACACTACTCATTTAATTTGCACTATGAATACGGACGGAGTATTCTTCACATTTTCTTGGTCTTGGTCCTTGGACCACCGAGACGGTCCTTATACACTTTTGCGGGAATAGCAGTTTATGTGAACTGGTTAATCAGAATTTATATCTCTATGCATCTCTTAAATCTTCCAAAAAAATCAATCAAAATTCAATAACTGTTATCAAAAACATATGAATTCCGCAGTTGAGACATGGAAAGGCTGGTAGAGATTATCCCCACCTCTAGAGCAGTTAAGACATGAAGAACTCAATCAGACTCAGTTATATCATTATTGCTTTTATACGTACCAAATTTTTCCTGTATCTGAGGACTAAAATAATATTAATGGGTGTGCTCTTGCTAATAATGTCTTTTCAACTTTACTGATAATGATGGAAGGTTTTCAAATGCTTTTGCTGGATTTATGCGGCAATATAACTTTAGATACCTCATACTTTGTTTTACATTGTTTTACTACATTTAGGTTTTCTTTGTTTTAATTGTTTTACTATATCTCATTTGGTTTTTTAATTTATCTGCAGAAAGATATGCCTTTCGAAAAATTGAATTCGAGTACAGCTTACAACAAATGTTATTTATTACTTTGTTGAAAAAATGGTGTTGAGGAAATACCGAAGCTTCCTCAATGCTTTCGATATTCTGCTTCAATTTTTGTATTATCCTGATGAAACGGCCAGCACAAAAATTGGCATGATGCTTAAAATTGGTATTTAATATTTACTTGTCAATTATCAACTCCATCAAATCTGTTGTTACAGAAGTAAAGGTCAATTCGTTTTTAATATATTCGGAAGAGCAATACCCAATCGCAAAAACCCACCTTCAACTCATCAGGAATTGAGTTTGGCCTTCAGGAAGAATGGAACGATATGCCTGAAAATTTCATCTATGACTTGATTCCAGGGACGCCTAGGCGTATCGGGCTGTTGATTGAAAGAAGAGATAGTAATACAAACTATTGAATTTGTTATCAGTTGTGGAGTGATTATAATTAATCGGAAATAAATGATCGATAAATTTAGATTTTTTCTCATTCTTCCTATTTCGCCTAATCTTCTATAAAAAACAGAGTAATAAACAAAGAACATAGATTGTTTATTGTTCGAGAAATCTAGGGGGTCAAAACTTTTAACGATGTGTGAACCTTCATGAGTAATGAAGCAACCTCAAAACTTTGGTTGGAATGAAATTGTCTGAGCCAATCAAACGATTTTCGTTGTCTATGTTAGAGGGTCGAATTGATCAAGTTTTTGCTGGGGAACCGGATTGGAAATCCGGGAAAACCGATAGAATTACTGTTGAAAAAGCCAAACTAATCAGATTACGTATCAAGATCCAATTCTTGTATGATCTGGGTTCAGCTTAGAACCAATGCATTCGGTTGTCTTTCTGTAACAATTCAAATAGTTGAGTTACACTAATTGTTTTCTGGGCGCTCGTTTCCTGAACAGATTGGAGATTTTCTGTTCATTTCTAAACTTTTGATGTAGATATAAGATGATAAGATTTCCGGGCTTCGTGCAGAATTTCATGTTGATCGTATTCCGAGAGCCAAATAAAAAAATCAAGCATAATATCAACAAAAAATACCAAATATATTCGTGACCACCGATTTGAAATGAAATTTTGGGTTTTGAAATTTAAGCTTCGCGCAAATTATCGAGCTTATCGAATCATCGAAACCGTAGGAAATTAAAAATGCACATTGAAAAATAAATATCAACCCAATATTCTCCTCACAACAGTTCCGATCGCTAAGAAATGGTTATCAGAACCATAAAAATTTCAAGCAAAATATAGCACAAACTTTCATATGATAGCAGCAGATCCAACTGAATTGAAAATAACAACTTCAAGATTAAGATGTCTAAAAACCTGGTGTATGGACTGATTAGCTTTAGTTTTGCTAATTTTGAGAATATTAGTTCAAGCTTCTGATTGGCTACGATCGGTTTTTAATTGATGTATCCTGTCAAAATCAAAGGAAAAAAGATCGAAATTGAAGGTATGAGATTGTGGCGCTGCCAGGAAATAAAACTAATATTTTCAATTTGGTGGAATGCCATTCCATCCAAAAATTGACGAGTGCATTCACCATGTTTTTAGACATCTTATTCAAGATCAATGCTGAATTTCGTGGTCATCTTGTCATCAGAATCATAGAAAATTCAAAGTGGAATCTCGAAAAAAAATGGGGAAAGTAACGACATGAAGTCGGGAACTTTTGAACGACAGTTCATTCGTGCGCCATTTGCGCCCTTAGAGACTACATATATCTATAGAATTATGTGATCTCCAAGGGCACAATTCTTGCATGAATGAACAATCACATACAAGCTCCCTTATTTCATATCAATATAATATTTATATGGAGAGAAAATAGTAGGTATAAACTAGTTTTAATATCTGAAATGAAAATCTAGAATTCATAAAATGCTAAAATAAATGTGAAGAAGTGTAAAGAATGACAATTTGTGTTCTGTCCAATTATTTTCAACACTACGGAAGAAATTTTGGGTTCGAGACAATGATCATTCTTCCTGAAATATTTTCAGATCTCTACAACTTTCGGTTACACTGGAAACTGAGTGCAACTTCTTTATTTCAAATGGTACATACAGTATATCATTGCATCATTAGATGCAATTTTTTTATGACAATTTCAGCCATACCTTGCGTAAAACCTCAACGGTTCATGAGTTAATAGGATTCTCATGAGAAAATGATGGCAATGGGGGACTTTTTTTGAATATTTCTGCAGAAGAGGTTTTTTGCGAATGAATCTTCATCATTTTCGATTCTGCAAATACTTAGTACTGTAAATCTGTTTGCGGTTTGAAGGAAAAATTAACAGGGTGTTCATCAGAAGATCATGAACTCAAATCGATCAAAACACAAATTTATCAAATTAATCAAATTAGAACCTATATTTTTTTATATTTCAGTCGATTTAAAATTTTAAAACTGAAATGAAAACTTGGAGAGTTATCGAGGAAAAACTGCAATTTCCAACTATTTGGGAGAGTCTGTGACTATCGGAAAACACAGAAAGAAAAGAAAGAAACTAAAATTCGATGTTTCGATAACTAAATTTGACATTTCAAGAATTGTAGTGAATTATTCGTAATTGAAAATTGTATTGGTTTATGGATTTCTTAGCAATCCCAACGGAAAATTAGTTATAACTCATGAAATATTAATCATAGAATTTTAGTTTCTTTCTGTGTTTTCCGGTCACATCATACTCCACACAGTTAGGAATTGCGGTGTTCCTCATTTAAAGTTTTTCATCGATGACTCTTGAATTATTCAGTATTTTTGTACGTAGATTCGACTGAAATAATGAAAATATAGGTTGAAATTTGAAAATCTTGAGTTTAGCTGAATTTGAGTTGTCCAAGTTCACGATCTTCTTATGAACACCCTGTACATTTTTTATCGAAACTGCAAACAGTGTTATAATACTACGTATTTGCAGAACCGAAAATGAAAAAGGTTCTTACGAAAAAAAAAATTTCTATAGAAATATTCAAAAATATGTTATCCCCGTCGTCACTATTATTTTCATAAAAATCCCATTAAATCATGAACCGTTGAGTTTTTAACCAAGTTATTGCATATTGCTGAAATTGTCATCAAAAAGCTAGCTAATAATGCAAAAATATACTGGGTGTGCCTTTTGAAATAAGAAAGTAGTAGTATATTTCCGGATATCCGGTTGAGTAGTTCTAAAGATCTGAAAATATTTTATTGAGAAAGATCATTGTCTCAAATCCCAACATGCAAATTTTCAGAATAAAATTTTGATAAGTTATCCATGTGGGATCCAAATTCTTAACACCCGACTGAATGATACGCTACTGACTTTACGAAACTAGAACTACACGATCGACCCTAAAAGGTTGCACCATGCAGATTTATCGATATAGGGAGACGTAAGGGGAAGAGATACTTGAGACTTAAGGACTGAGATACGATACAATATAGGAACGAGGGTGGAATTCGACGTAAGATAGTAGACGGACATAGTTAGGATTCGACGTTACAGATTAGACGGGGAAAGGTTAAAGAATTCGACGTGATAGACGCATATGATTCGACGTAAAATAGTAGACACAGCGAGTAAGATAATTCGACGTTAGATATAGACGGATCAACGCGAATAATTCGATAATTAGACTATTAACAGTTAGACGGAATAAAATAGCTTCGATAGACAATAGACGAAAGTTCAGTGGCTGTACATTCAATTGAAGTTGAATTGTACATTGTGTAAATAAACAATAGTTAAGTTCCGGCGGCCTTTTTTATATAAACCCCTAGACAACGATATAAAAACCCTACATCCATAAACGTCCCATAGGCTATCGCGGTGAACCACCCTGTATACCTTTATAGCATATAGTATGCCGTCAAAACAAATGTCACTAATTCAACTCGTGACTGTCGTATGAATACTGTCGAATATTTTAAACTTCGTGGCTAATTCACTGTCTGTAAGCATAACGAGCGATGTAATGTGGCTAGAAATAAAATGGAGAAATTCTACCGGTTAATTAATGTTTTCTCTTATCGCGTCACGTACGACAAACAAATGTCAAGCAAAAAAAAAAAATTCCCCGATGTTCTGAGTGGAAATCAAGCAGTGGCCGCTTTCTCGAACAAAACGGGCAGGCAAACTCAATGATTCATGATTACTAATTACGATGGCGACTCCATTCCAATCCGAGAGCCAGCACTGCGAAGCGCTTTGAACATATCCACCATATTGACATAAAACTATTCGACGTAAAAAGAAACTTACCAGTCGATCGATCCCATCATCCAATAAACTAATGGAAAATACGAAATCGCGTCCAAAAACGCGATGTCCGGTCTTCTCTCCAACAGCAGTATGATGGGGTTCAGGGACGTCTTTGACCGGAAATGGGCCCTCAGCGGTATAATAAAGTTGTAAATTCCGTTCGAGGCGTAATCTGCAGCGAGGATGATTGTCTTGTTCTGCCACTGATAGTCCCTGGCGTTCCTGTAACTGCAGTGTTCACAAACTTGCGCCAGCTGAAGACAGCACAGGGGCTTCTTCTCTTTCAGGAGGTAGCACAGAGTCGGACTCACGCCAATATATGGCGATACTGGAGGGAAGCCTTTGACTATCCTACAAATTCAAAAGATAATGGATTGAAGTTTAATGGTAATTTGAAAATATTCACAGGAATAATAAAACATGAATGGAGTTATCAAGAACAATGAACTATAAGATGTGGTCCATTAACATTTCAATGAACTTTTACCATACGGTAGAGCGGTGTGACCTTGCCAAACTGCCTAATATTGTAAGTTCCACTTTGTTTTCGTAAAGTTGGCAACATCTTGCAGAAATCACGAATCGGAACCTTTAACCACACTATATACCCACATGTTGCAACCGTCGCAGTCGTCTGGCGTACTTTGAATGGTGTGCTACGCTATGTTATGTGAGCGGGTAATTTTTTAACGAAATACTAGGAGTTGTGCTGAAAATATGGCGAACGCTTCATCGAAATATATTTAGCAGCTTACTTCATATTCATTGACGTCACGTTAAAAAAAAACTGAAAACATTTGGTTGAAAGGATTTCGACATTTCGGGAGATTTCACTATTGTGGCCCTTTGGCAGGAGACATTGCCACATACCAAATTTGTTTCACCTGTTTCATTTTGAGGCACAATTATGGGTCGTCGATACAAAAAGGAAGTTGGATCCAAGTAAATATAGAAAAAATAGAAAACCGAGAAATCATTGCAGTTCGAAATGAAAACATTTCAACACAGCTTCCGAAGTTTACAACATTCCCAGAAGAAATCTTTGGAATAAAATTAACAAAAGATATATGGGCGAACCCGGAGGTATGAGTGCACTTACATATAGCGCCAGCACTTCATTAAATTGCCAAAAAACGCAATTTTGAGGCATTGGTAAACTCGCACCGATTTGCGGGTCACTTTGCCAATTTTTTAAAAATGAAAAAAAAAGAAGTATGCACCTTTTCATCTGATTCTAAGCACAGCAGTCGACAACTGAAATGTTCAAATTGAACATACTTTGCACAGGACTCATTTCACAAAAAAACGAAAAAGTAACATCAAGAAAACTATAAAAAGTGGTGTAAAGTCACACCGCTCTACGGTACCCATATTGTCAAACTAAGTTCGGAACTAGAATAAGAACAAACGACATAATATTGCCCTAGAATCGTAGAGCATACACATCTTTGGCTTTGATAGCGATAAACTTCCATAACAGGAGATCATAACAAGATGTTGCTCAGCAAACCGTTCATCGAAGAATAAATTCACTCCAGAACATACTACCCAAAGATTCCTATTCGAAAAAAAAATAGTAGTGCACGATAAGATCAAACAACAAGAAATGGAATTTGATTATACTAACTGAAAAAGAATCTGCAACAGCCAGAAGGAGCTGTTTTGAAATTTTTTAATAGAACTTAGATAATGTGGCAATGATTGAAATTTGGAGAAAATAACGAAGGATTTACAATTTTTTTTTCAATAAATTGGTCAATAATGTTATTATCCACCCCGATTATCTATACTCTCCCCAACACGTCTCGGCATTCTTCTGCTTCTTCGTCTTAATTTAAGCCTAGGGCTTGTATATTCCACTTTAGTCCTCGGTGGATGTAGATATCTAGGAATATTTCCAGCGCTGGTCTTCTGGTACCTGGGATTCCGTCTCGGGCTATCCTAGCAATTCTGCGCAGGCGTCTCTGCATTGATACAATAAACTTGACTATTTCTTCTTGAGGTATAGAATCCCCAGCTACCTGTACTTCTTGTCTCAGAGCCGCCAAAGTCCGTGGGGGTTGAGGTAAATTTCAAACCTTCTTCCCATGATGTCCCAAACATGTTCTATGGGCGAAAGATCGGGGGATCTGGGCAGCCATGGCAAAATATTCACATGGGTCGCTTCGAAAAAGTTTAATCTAACTCTGCCAACACGAGGTCAGGCATTATCTTTCTGAAATATTGAATTCTCTAGCCGGTTAAGTTAAGAGAGAACATATGGCTCCACTATTTCTTGAAAGCAACTCAGCGCTGTCATGTTACCTCGAATAGAGACTAAAGGTGACCTACTTGCATGAGCAATAGCACCCCATCACATAACGCGCACTGTCCGGTGTACATGACGCTCAACATCAAACTGAGGTTCACGTCTTTCTCCCCGACGTCGTCTAACCCTTCTTCGGCCATCATGTGCACCCAAGGAGAATAGAGATTCATCAGAAAAGATGACCTGATGCCATTCCACATTCCAATATCGACGTTCACTGCACCTCTGTAATCGTTGTCGACTATGCTCAACCGTCAGAGGTAACACAAGATGGGGTCGATAATGCTGCAGTTCAAAAGACTTTATCCGTCAGACAGTTACAGGATGGACTTGTTCTCCTAACCACTTATGAGCCAAAGATCGAGTTTTCGCAAATAGGTCTTTGATGGCCACAAGTCTTAAACGTCGATATTGAACTGCAATTGTGCCCTAGCAACGTCTGCTGCCTACTCTTAGATTTTGGGCAATATCAAACCACGCTTGACAACATCTCATAACAGGAGTTGGATTTCTGTTCGTACTGTTAGCGATTCCTCAAAATGACAACCCCGCCGCCCGTAGACCTATAATTCGACCTCTTTCCAATTCTTTTAGCTGGCGATAAATTCCGCGAACACATGCTCTAGGCATTTTAACAACAATTGAACATGGACTTTGGATATCCGCGAACAGCTGGTTTGTTGTAAAATTTTAAAAACTTGCAAAATACGACTACAATATTTAAGTAACAAAAATTGTTCACATGAAAAAACCTTCACGATTTTTTTTCTCCAAATATCAATCATTTACTCCTTGCTATCCCTACTATCTATGTTCGACCGGAAAGAAATTTAAATTTAAAGAGCTCCTTCTGGGTGTTGCATTTTCTTTGTTAGTTAGTATATTTCGGCATAAAGATCTCTAGCTATGATCATATTGGAACAGAGTTGAGAAAACAAGTTGTAAAAGCCACAAGAATAGCGGCATGCTTCAACAACATAGCAGGGAAGAATAAACACATTGATATTGTAGCAAAAGCCTGGATAAATAAGACCGCAGTGAAACACAATGACGTATACAGCCGAAACACGTTCTGAGACAGCAAAGACATAAAGAGTATTAGAAACAACGGAAATTAAATTATTGAAAAGAATAGGCGGAAAAACATTAATAGACAAAGAGAGAAGGGAGAATATCAGAGGGGTGTGCAAATGGATGAAATCAATGAATGGGATCTTAACAGAATGATAGAATAGACCAAGCAGATCAATCGTTTTGGTGGAAATAGATTCGTTAAAATCACAATGTATGTTGAACGAAAACATAGTATGGAATGTATCTACTGAAAAATAGGAAAGAATCAGTGAACGAAAAAGTATGATACAAATAAAACTATTACATCAGGAAAATGAGTTATGAAAGAACTATGCAGAATGTCCCTGAATGAATGAATAATCCTAAAACAGTGTATAGAAACATTGGCTTAACTAGAGTTGACTCATGGATAGCTACCTCCACTTTGAAAAAGCAAAATCTTTCAATTTCTCTTTTGAATTGTAACGCTCACAAATAAATCGAATCCATTTGTGTCTCCATGGTGAAATATTCCTCATTAAAATACCAACAGATATGCAGAAAACCGTATGAATAACTGAAGATTTTTTTTTCAAATTATTCAACTTTCTCATTATGTGAAAGTTTTATCGTTCATAGTGGAAAAAATGTAGGAAAGCCAGAATCTTCAGAACTAAGAGATCAGATAAAGAGGTAGACCATAAGACAAGAACTCTAGATACAAGATGTGGTGCGATTTGGCAAAATGGTTGAAAGTAAAGTAGATGAACAAGAGAATAGAAACCAGCAGAAAAACACCTCAACAGACCTCCTAAAAAAGATGGTATGAAAGCTGGTCATCCGCCTTACAGTTGAGAGTGGAACCCTAAAGAAGTTGAAAACTAGACTATGTCTTGGAAACATTAGAAAGAAGAAGAATAACAAGACAAGTCGCCAGTAGTACGAAAATGATCTCGAAAGCGTTGGAGCTACAATATTCCAAACTAGTACACTAATACAAAATCGAAGTAAAACAAGCAATGTGTCTATGCTGTAGAAAGGAAGAAGAAGCACACCAACTGGGATGATAAAATAGTCATTTATAATACAAGTGCAGAAGGTATTGATATTCTTCCCAGAGTTCAAAATTAAAAAACGAGTGGTAGAATGAGCTTTCTTTATACTATAATTGAGATATGTGCCTTAGACTGCTGGAATAAATAGTACGTCCGCAGATTTGCGAAGCTAGGAAATCCCATATCTCTAATAGGGTTTATTTTGTTTTATTTTAACCTTATACTTTTTAAGGCAGTTCTCAAGAGAGATCGTTCATGTATGGATACATTTCCTCATTATACCTATCCATAAAACTTTCTAGATGGCGTCGATGGAAGTTATCTTATTATGAAGTATTTGCCCAATATTATAATATATGTATACACTGTGTCCGTAAAGTACATACAGAACAATTTCATTTTGAGCTAAAGAGACCATTTTAAGAAATAATCCTGAAACCTATCGATTTTTGATTTTAATTTATCGTATTTTAAAATAATAATCTAATGTACAGGGTGAATTACTTTCGAGTAATGAAGTCTTCGTCATTTTTTTTTAAATGGAACACCCCCATTTCGTCCTAATTTTCCTATTACTCTAGCTGAGCTGCTTCCAAAAATGTATCACATGTTGATTCCAATTGGTAGAGGGTGGACAAAAATATAATAGTTTTGTGTGTGCTCATAAAGCAACGCGTAACATTCTTTATTAGTTAAATTAACAATATTATCAAAAATACTTATTGTCTAGCGGCAATTGGTTTGAACGGTACACCCTGTAGTTTGTAACATTTTTAGATCGATAAAAATGAGCTCCTTCCAAACATGTTTGGTACTTGTGGTCTAGCAGACAGAAAATGAAAGAAATTATTTCTTATCAATTCAAAAAAAAAAACATAGTCGTCTAGTTTTTTGCAGAATGTCATTATTTGTTTAGTAATTTATAGGTGTTCAATGACAGTTTAGTACTACAATATTTCTGGTATTCGTGAATGTTTTATTTATTGCTTAGATTTAATTTATTACTTTTGTCCACTCTATACCAATTAGAATCAACATGTGATACATTTTTGGAATCTGCTCAGCTAGAGTAATCGGAAAATTGAGACAAAATGGGGGTGTTCCATAAAAAAAAATACCGTGACGTCATTACTCGAAAGTAATTCACCCTGTATATTAGATCATTGTTTTAAAATACGGTAAATTAAAATAAAAAATCGACGTGTTACAGGATTATTTCTTAAAATGGTCTGATTAGCTAGAAATGAATTTGTTCCATACTTAACGGACACAGTGTATGTATTTTACATTATTAGAATAATCCAATTGCAATTGCCATTTGGCTTCATGATTCCTTATCACTGGAGAATAATGTTCTAATTCAAGAACAGAGAACCGCTAAAGGCAAATACTATAGACCAATGATCATTCCCCTATTCAAGAATGGGAAGTAAAAGTCATGATGGTATAGACATGCTTCCACTAATTACTCATAAGCGGGATTATTCAATTCCCGCAAAGTTCAAGTACAAAGAGCACTTATCACATCGTTAGGGTAAAAGCGTCTGCAGCATATAATTTCTCTGTGAATTAACGCAGATATAATTTTTGCTTGTTAAATTCATAAACCTCGGTGAAACGGGCAAGGGAGAACAACTAGAGCGGGTTAATTCATTAAGCGTCTGTAAAAAAGGGTGATAGTTATTTGTGCAACCAGTTGAGAGGAGCACTATTTATCTCACGTATTAGAATCGAGTAAATTTATAATCTTTTTAATATGTAGTACATTTAATTTGATTATGATGAGGAGGTGTTTGAAATATTTTATGCTCAAAATTATTCTTTATTTTTCGAAATTAATGGCGAATTATATTTCTCATCAACAGTAGCAAAATGAAAATATTTCAAAACGTCAATGAATTTAAAAAGTGTCACTTTATAATAGGCAAAATGACAAATTCTTGAAAACTATCTTATAATGTTTAGAAACGAATATTATTCACCAGGAAAAATATATCCTTCTGCATATAGTAAAGTTTTTGTAGGCAAAAATGACAATAAAGATTTTATATTTAAATTTTGCACCAAAACTCGTTGCTAGTGACGTCATCTGGTAGCCTTTGACCAAGATACGCAACGGACCAAATATCCCGACCCGATCGATGATTCGGTTATCTTCGTGAATCGGTTGAGTCGTTCTTCCATGAGTTCCCGAGCTCTGTCTTCTGTAACTAAAGTCATAACTAGTCATGACAGTTACTTTCCATAGATCTTTAGGAGCTTCGGGTCCGAATATTTGGTCCGTTCTAGCGTATCCTAACTAGTACTACGTGACGTTATTCGCTCTGATTGGTGTTCAACATATCATGGCGGATATTCGAATTTTGTAATTTCATTTATTAGAAATGATGACTTATCTCGCAATAAATAAGAATATGAATGCTTGTTTCGTATTCTTTGACCTAAGTTATTACAAAAGTTTACTGACAAACCGTATGAAAGGCAACGTAATTCTCACAAAAAAAGACATAATGGGAACTGATGTGTGATTTCAATTATTCAAGGAAATAAATGGCTTCAAAAATTTCATTCATTCTAATAATATGATTTATAAATAACAAAAAATATGCTGAGAAACATGCTTAAATTAAAAATCCTAACTTTCTGCTACAATTTCAATGTAATAGAACACATGGGCGCCCGCAGAAATTTTTCTCAGGGGGGGCAAAAGATGAAAATTATTGAAAATTGATAAGGCGTCCATGATTGTCGTAAGCGATATTAGTATTCCGTTTCTTTCTTTTTCTGTATTTATATTCATAAGTGGGGGGAGGACTGTGCAAAATAAAAATTATGAAGTTTTCCACTTCAACATTTTTTTTTAAACATCAACAACATTGGGTGATGTGAAATAATAAGGTAACTCTCTTCAAAAAGAGTCACATTCAATGGAAGAATTTACAAAAATATAAATATAAAAATATGGAGAACGAAATGAAATAATTATTATAATTACTGATAAAGAAAAAACAACGAGTAATAACGAAATGAAAAATATATACATATATGCTCGATAAAACTATGTTCATAAGAATAATAAAAGCATAATAATAAATCTTGAAATATACAGTGAATGACGCAAACAATGGAGTTTAAAACATGATACTAAAATATGATTCAAAATAGCGCAGAATTGCTCCAGAATGTGAAAACAACAAACAAGTATTGTATCAAAATTAACAAATCATAAATTGCAAAAAACAACTCATAAAAACAATATTAATTCTGAAGACAAAATACTTAATCGTTATACAACAGAGTAGGCATATTTTATTCTGATCTAAAATTTAATTCTGCGCTGAAACTACGCTCTATAGCACGAGTAGTACATGGAAATGTAAGGAGAAGCCTAAGGCATTCTTTGATAGCAGGAGAAAATTTACATTGTCCGATAAGATCTTCAATTTTTATGTTTTCATCCATTTGTGATTTAGATAAATACTCATTCCAAATGTTCAATTCACTTTCTAAATTTTCAATGTTATACATATTGCCGACCTTAGATGCGAAAGATTCAATATCTAGTAATTTTGAATTCTTTGGCAATTCAAGAAAGAAAAAAGAATCTCGTTTCAAGGGCTGAAATCAAATGATCTAAATATGGGATGAATATAGATTTTTCGAAGTAATCTTCAGCTGAATCTGCTTCATAATTAGATCTGTACATTTGTCTACCGCAAATTCGTGGTTTTCCGATCTGTATATTGAGATTCAGAGCAATAGTTGATGCTTTGGAAAAAATTTCTGTGAAGCATGCATCATCTGAGCGATGTTTTCCACATATTTCTTTAATTAAATTTATATGACGGTGAAAATCTACAAAATTAATAGAAACACCTTGTAGTGTATTTGCTATTGGTTCCGATATATTTTAATATTTACTTGCTACCGTCAAACAAATCACAAAAGTGAAAGAGTTTATTGCAGCCCATAACTGAGCAGCTCTTTTTGTTGATGAAGAATTCATTGAGATTTCTCCAGATTTTATAGCAAAAAGAGTTTTGAATATAGTATTGAAGTTTTCAGTGAAAACTTGCAAAGATTTATATTTAGCTGACCAACGAGTTTCACAAAACAAAGGAATATTTGGAATCAGATTTCTTCTTAAGGTACTCTCTCGAAAAAAGACTATAATGTCATTAACGGTTCCAATGCTCTTACGAATCTCAGTTATTTTACTGATGTCATTTATTACTAAATTCAACCTAGTGGAGGCGGAAATAAACGCTATCTTGTACTTGTCTCTTATGATATTTTGAACCCTGAGAATTTCACCAGCCATTGTTGAGCCTCCATCATAACCTTGTGCTACAAGTTTGTCCAAATTCAAACCAGCTGCGTTGAATGAATGGATCTCTAAATCTTTATCTCCAACGTCTACTCTGAATTTCAAAAGATCACTAAAATTTCCAGAGTTCTTGTTGCTCTCTCGTATAGGCATATCTTCAGTTCCGCAAAAAACTTTTGTTTTTATAATCTGTAAATTTTTTTTTCGATTTTCTCCAATACTTTTTTTCTTACATTCATCTATTAAAGACAAAAGGAGAGTATATATAAGATGTTTTTTTTTTAATTGACACGCGTGGATTGCGTTCGGTTCCACGATTTTTCTTCACCCAAGAATTGCTCAACGCGTCTAAAAAAGTTTTCAATTGAAAAAAATACCTCTGCGGATTATGGATATGTGTATAGTATATTATGGATGTCTTTATAGTAATTCCATTGAAAACTGGAAAATTGTTGTGAATCCATTACCTTCCTTTTTACCTTGCCCTTTGGATTGAGAAAGTAATATTGAGGGTGTTGTGCTGAAAAATGAGGTTATCAAAATCTCAGGGGGGGCCATGGCCCCTCCTGGCCCCCGCCTGCGGGCGCCCATGATAGAACACAACAATTAGAATTACTGCTGAAAAGTGAATTTACGTTTATTTCTAAGCATACTTTTTTGTTAGTAATGAATCATATCATGAATGAAATCTTCGAAGTTATTTATTTCCTTGATTAATTGAAATCGGACATATGATCCCGTATTATTTATTTTTTGTAAAAATTGTAGGTATGTCCTTCCATGTGGTACGGTTAAAAGGTGAGCTAATAAATCACCCTTTATGTCACAATTGACAACGAATTGAAAACACAGTCAAAACGTAATACCATTTCAAATATTCATTATGTATGAAGTATTATACCACTAAAGCTTATCTCAATATGTTGTATGCTTCATGAATTGACATAATTGACAGTAATTATTCGTAAATTCCATGAAATAGTAATTTACGTAACAAGTCCGGAAAATAGGGTTTTTTTGGACGAATAGACAAAATTCCAGGACGAGCGTAAGCGAGTCCTGGAAGTCTGTGAGTCCAAAAAAACCATTTTCGGGCGTGTTGCGTACAATATTTTTTCGGCAACCATGTAAAATAACACTATCGCTGCTACTTTCCATATTTTATTGCGATTGCGATAAAAAACATGCAAATTTTTGACAACTAATTTCATATGAACTGTCAGCCGTTATCTCGGTTGCTATGGATTCTATGATTCTTTTCCGGCCTAGTCCGGGAAGTACGTACTTTCCGGACTAGGCCGGGAAATGCTACTTTCTCAGAGAAAAAGCGTCCGGGAAGTAAGCACTTCCCGGACGGTTGCCGAAAAAAAATATTTACACAAGGTGTCTTGAATTCAGAGAGCCAATCTTCACTAGAAAGGGATAGAGGACACCTCTGCAAGTTTTGAAATGATATTCGAATTACTTTAGATTATATTTCTTCCAATATACAGGAATAACTGTCCCGAAAGTTAGAGCCATTTTAAATATCTGCAAACTTTCCCGAAAACAATAGTCCTGAGATGACTTCCAATATAATTTTATATCTCTTAGCCACGCAATCTAATGCCAGATGCTGCACTCGAAAACTAGACTCGTACAGCGTGTTCACATATTGGAAAATCAGTTTCGGTATTTTAGGTGTTGAGGCGAAGTCAGCTGTGTGGCTGTTGATTCTATGCAATTTGTACATTGTGTTCTTGTTTTAAAATGTTCTATCTATGTTTTTATCTTCAGAAACCGCTGATGACCAATTATTGTTTATGCAACAATGCAAAAGAAAAAAAACCCAGTGGGTGCAGCACTAAGGTTGCCCGTCGTTTGCTCCTAAAATTAGCTTTCTACAGTGAGTCATTTTTGTCTTACTACAATATTATCTGTCAAAAAAATTGAATCATTTATGTCTCAACTCAAATACTTATACTAGATTTATTCAAAGTTGAAGCATTGAGACCCCGACATTTTATCGAATCCTAGTGCCTAATGTATAGATTTTTAATGTGTAAGATTTTTTACGGGGGTGAGGGAATTGTGTTATGTAATACAGAGAATTTCCATATGTGCATGCTCAATGCCTACCCTATATCCAGAAAAACTGAAATTACTATCCAATTTCATAAAAGATCGACAAAACGCAAAATATGAAAATATCGGGAACTTCTCGTTTGCTCATGATCAATGTACACGTATATATAAAATGACATACTGTTTAGTTTTTCAATCATATATTTTTAGTTTTTGCAATAATACTCCCATTTTGGTACTGAATACTAACTTTGGTTAATTGTTTTCAAGTATTATAAGCTGAAAATTGAATTCAACAACAATAAAAAATATAAGAAATTATTTTGACTTCAAACAAAATCCTTTATTTTTGTCCGTATACTAAGGACAAAATGACACACTAGTAATAGACATAATGACATTTCGCAAATAAACATTTTGGTTCTTTTCGAGACAGTAATGAACGATGTATGAGCCCAGTGAACACAACGAAAGCAACGTAGCCACTGTTCACCAGGTTTGAAAAGGAAAAAACGTCACTGAATTGATGCAGGGGCAGTCATCGTCATCCTCATTTTTTTCTTAATTTTAAATGGTTTAGTGTCGGATTATTTGACATCATCGACTATTATATTTTTCAACGGTCTTGTTTTCTTTACCACCGGGTTTTTAATCATTGAATAATGTTTTAGTAACTTCTTGTTTCTTCTTCTTGGGTGGATTGTTCGCAGCAGATTTAGCTTTGATTTTGTCAAAATTGGGACTTGTTCCTAAGGGAGTGGTGAAAGAATTCCATTACGAAAGAAAAAAGATCCTTTTGAAGTTCCTGGTCTATTGTAATCATTAGTAATCGATAGGTTTTTTACCTTATTTTTTACGAGATACATACCAGAAATTTCACGTTCTATCACGTATAGTGCATGCAAACTATGTACAAAATAACATGAAAATGAGCTCATTAGTTTCACGTGAAAAGCAATCTATAAAATTGTATATAATTTCCAAAAATATATTTTCTTCACATGTATCGGATAAAATGACATACTATGTCGTTATGTCCATTAGGATAGTATGTCATTTTGTCCAATACATACTCTTTATAATATTGAAGAATAACTTCAAAACAAAACCAATATTTATCTTAAAACTTATACATATTATTACGTCATAAACGTACTAACAAGAAAATATTCAATATACAACGAATATTATCATGACACTCTCCAGAAGCAATTTAGAATTTAAGTGAACAAAAAAATTCAACCGACCAAAACGCATTTGTGGTTATTGCACCAATGAAACAGAAGGTAGGATGTCAATTTCTTTGCAGGATTGTCATCATCACAAGCGGGTCCTGAATCACTGTAAAACCCCGGTATATACGGCACCAATTTTGAAAAAATCTAAAAGTTCATGTTGTCCGCATATGTTGTTTTGTCCGCATTTCCTCTATTCAAAAAAGTTTAAATTTGTATGAAACAATTCACAGCGCCGAAAAAAAATATATCAAATATCATCAAAAACGGATAAAAACTGATGTAAAAGTTGAGGCTGATACAAGAGTTTGGGGACACACAAACCGATAAATAGACCGACAGTTTGACAGAGAGACACGAAAATAATGTTCAGAATAGTTGAGATGGAGATTTTGAAATCGAAAACAAAGAGTTTTTTTTCGTCCCGAAAGTGATCACAAAGATTTCTATGAAGAGTTCATTGAAAATCGGATAAAAGTATAAAAGATACGGGTAGAGGATAAAACCAAGAACAAATTGTTATAGTTCGAAAGAACTGCTTCAAGGTTTTCAAGGAATTGGACTGAAAATTTTCTCATGACCAAATAGTCCGTAACAATCTTCGATACAATTCAAATTCAATTTCAATATCCAATGGGCTAGAATATATAATGAATATGTAATCACCAGTGGCCGTAACACTAATATATGAGAAAACATACGTTCAATAAATCATAAACTGGAAACATAACTTCGCCACTGTTCTCTAACTTTGAGTGGTTTTCTGTTCTGTAAATGTTGGTTTCTGCATAATTCAACATTCAGAGTTCCAACTAGTTGTCCCTAATGGATTCGCTTATCCAAATTGAATACACAACGAAATTTCTGTTTGTAAATTTAATGCTGTATTCGACTGCAGTAGATTATTTCAAATTTCGAATTTTGGTTGCGAATTTGGAACCCTTTTTTAGGTATCTGACGTTACATATTACTGGAAAACAAAAAAGAATTATAAATAATTTTCATGTTCATTTTCATATTTATCAAAATTGATGTAAACGATTAATCAGTGCAATGAGACTAATGAAAAATCATCTGTTGGTGAAAGCTAGCCATCGTTCATCTCATAAATAATTTCGTCACAATATCTGTAAATTTAGAATTTTGAGCTAGGAATGGTCTGATAAAGTTGTCTTCACTTATGACGAACTCAAATTTGATTATGTCTGCCCGGAAATCTATCAGTAAAAACGATAACTCTAAAACAGGGGTGATCAGAAATTTGAAACTTTCAGAGGATGTTCTGATCTCGAATACTGCGATTGAGTTCGTTGATAGGCAAAATCCGAAATAAGGTTTTCAAAATTTTATTTTTTTTTTCAAAATTGCAGATTCGATTGAGATGAAAACTTCATTTCGATGTAAAATAATTACATGTATTTCCATTCAAAATGAATATTTCATGAAGGATTACGCAAAAAATATAACCAAATATTTCCATGACCACGAAATCGACTGAGTTGAGACTTCGGCTTTCGATATGGAATAGAAACTCCAAGCGCAGTGCAAAATGAAAAGCATACACATCATCAAACTGAATGAAAATTCAAGATTAACTTTGAAAGAGAATACCCAGTTTTTATAGTTAAAGACTGGGTAAAGATTATAGTCCAGTCATCTTAGTATTTCACCTCCGAATTCGAGATAACATCGTACAAAATTGTATTTTGACATCCTGAAAGTTGTCTCAAAACATATCGGGTGTCCCAAGGTGAGTGGCCTATTAGATTATTATGGAAACTATTGATGGTAAAGATTTCAAATTTTGTGGATAGATATTTGGCCATGTAAGGTACATTTTTAAAATAATTTCACATTTCCAGTGTTGCCGGATGTACGACAATTTGGCAACAACTTCGTTATTTTGAATGGGACATCCGGTATTTCTATTTTTTTTATGATACTCCATAAAATATTAAATCTATTCACTCTATTTTTTCCATCCCTATCTTTAACGGTTTTTGAGTTATTAATTATCTTTCGAAATTTTAGATCAAATTGGCGTATTACGAAAATGACTCTAGTTCGCTCAATATTTGAGATTTAAGTCAGAAATTTTGCAAGTCGTTAGATATTGATCTGATCTGTGTCACTGCTTTTGAATTATGGTTGTCAATAATACAGGACGGACCAAAAAAAATCATCATTTGCCAAGTTACAAAATTGTAAAAAAAGTCTATTTTTTCAAATTAGACACCTAGTATATTTTTCAATTTTTGGAATGGTCTCGTTTTTGATTGGCTCAGCCTAAATATGGCAGCTTTTTGTTCACATTTTCCGTTTACTTGATTTTTGGGATTTATTCAAAATGTAGGGCTTATTTTATTAAATCAATGTAATTCATTCGAATATAAATTTATCCAATATACAATAAAATACTATCAGGCCAGTTGAGTTCAGTCAATTGTATTCTTAAGTTCTATAGTTGAGCCCCGCCAAATTCGCCAGTTTTAGGCTCAATTTGAACGAATTGTCGCCACTGTGTTTTATTGGTTCACTGTAGGTTAGATCATCATTTACTCTGACTTATAAAATAGAAAACACGAATCAGCTATAGGCCTTGGAATTGTACGCCCATAGTTACCAAGGTATGATTCAAAACTTGCGAATATTGAAGATTAGTAAAAGTAGTAGGTATACAATACAATTGAACAATTGTACCTTCCGTGTTATTGAATAGATAGATATTCAATGTATGTAAAATATTATTGGGAGGACACCACCATGTGACTTTTTCGCGATCTGTCGATATTTTCCCAGAGGAGGGGGAGAGAAGAAAAATGTGCGGAGTTGAGATAACGATTGTACGATCAGTAGGAGTTAGGAATATTTCAATTGTTTTAATTTTCGTCGAAAACAAGTGGTTTACTGGACCTTTGAAAAATATTTACAAGATTTGCCACCTTTGTAATGATTTTTGTAGGATTTTTTTACGAATATTTTCAAAATACATCTATGCTTTGGAGGAATACCATATCATCAATTCTTTTGCTGAAAACGACCAGTTAGCAAGATATTTTTTTTTATTCGCGACTCAAAAATACTGAAATATTGAAATGTAGTTTATTGCTTAAAGAAATGATGTGGAAACATTTCCCATAAAAATCGATGATTTGTAATGAAAATATGTCTGATTTCGTTTTCAACTGAGCAGGCACGTGACGGTGTTCTCTCTTGAATGATCATACCCAACCGCGAGCTCTCCGCCTTCTATTTCGAAAACGATTCAACGTATAAAAAATATTTCGAAACAAGAGCTGTTCTTGCGAGTTCTGTAATCATCAGACACTCAATAGAAAATCTCAATATTCATTGTACTTGTAAGGTACAATATGTCATATGTAACCCCATCTTTCTTCCGCTTATATTGATGAATAACGATTATCATGTCTCCCTACAAGGTCGCTATCGGTTTCATAAATTGTGGTAAACAGATCGAAATTCATTATCTACGTCAAGGAAGAGAAAATATCGTTACTTTTGATAGTACAAGCCGGTTTCCTCTGTTTTCTGAGAATGAAAGATGCGAACTTATCTTTTACACGCTTAGATTATTCTGAAAGTTTTAAATTGGAAGCGGTGACGATGGTTGGCGATATTAACAACCTTCAACCTTCACAAAGAGAGTTTTCCAAACATATTCAAAATCATGATCAACACTGATGATTTGAATAATTATTATAGCCCAAGAGCCCTCGACGGCCAGACCTTTGTCATAATGAAAGCTTAAAGCTTTTCTGAGCATGTCTCCTACAAAGGTAAAGACGACCAGCGAATATGGAGTTTGGGTTGTGGTTACTTTGGCAGGTAACACTTGATAAAGATGTTTAAAATAGTACCTTAAATTCGTCAAAGTGTATAGCTATTTTTTTCAATATTTTTTGGGGTTTATTGAAACAAACCGATTATATCCATTATCGGACATTTATGACAGTTGCTACTCCCTGCCAACAACCCTAAACATTATAATTATACTTTCGTTATAGAATGAAAGCTGAATTTTAAATGTTCTTGGGACCTATAGAAAATTTCACCTCGATAGCCTTACTGTTTCAATGGTTTTTACATTTTGCCAGATACATAATAATAATAATAGTAACTTTATTGTAAGAAAAAAAAATGATATATGATAGGGGCTAAGTCTAGCTCAAGGTACTCCACTTAACCGCAAAATAAAAAAAGGAAAATCCCTTCCGTAATCTGCACCTCGCAACAGAATCAAGACAAGAATAAAAAATTGTCAATCCATAGTTTAATTTGGACAATACTAGTGACTCACAGATATACTTTAGCGAGGAGAAGTCTCTGCCGATACAAATGACGCAGGGCAAGAGAGAATCTCTTCAACAGCATTGAGACATGTTCCCTAAATCTCAGCTGAAAATCATAAATGATGCCAAGGTTACTGCAACAAGTAGAAGAAGTAATTTTCTCACCACCCATATTTACTTCGACTATAGCAGAAAGCGTTCTGGGCTAGAAAGGTATGTGTATACAGTTTTCACATTGTTTTTCAATATATTGGACCTACAATAGCACATTATTGCCGACAATTTTCTTTTTATTGATTATTAGCACGAAAAACAAGAAAGGGATAAAATGATAGACGAAACTGGGTGTCATCGCAATGAAAATAGGTGGAAAGGAATCTAACTCTTTATAAATATCCAAAATATAAATCAAAAATAGTAATGTACCGAGAATGGAGCCCTGCGGAACTCCTGAGGTTATTTGACAAAAATCTGAAAAGGTGTCACGCAATCTAACTCATTTATATCTTCCAATAAGGTAGGACACAACCCCAAAGCCGTTCCGTCAAAACTGAAATAGCTCAACTCAGCACAAAGTAGATTATGGTCCAAGGTATCGAAAGCCTTTGCGAAATCCAATAATACAAGAATGGTAGCAGCTATGTCATATAAAGTAAAATATGTTATTCCAATATAGTAAAACACAAAAAAATAATATTTTTACGTGTAAAAAAGTATTCAATCGTTTTTAATTCATTATCTTAAAGGGCGTAACAACTGCATGGCGCAGTTTTTTTGAATTATACCGAAGAAAATATAAAAAATTTAGGTATATATAGTCCAGGAGCCAGTAACAGATATACATGACCAAGTTCCTCTCAAACAGTAATTAGTAGAATGCATCAGGTAATAGTAGTAAAAAGTCTCGTGAACGTCAGCTGCGACTCTGCTGGGGGGGGAGAGCGGCGGCAGCCCCCCAAACACGAAGAAAAAAAAATAAATTCAGTCATTTCCTCCCAACTGAAAATTTGTCAAATTGTAGGTAACCCAATATCTAGACGCAAAAATGCAATCAGCTGGCTATAGCATGGTGGATTATACGTCAGCTGGTGCCTCAAACATGAAAAAAAAATTTTCAATGACAGCTCTGACAGCGACTCTGATAATGAATCAGAGAGTGCCACACTCCCGAGAAAAGTACTTTCTCCACATGTTGCACAATAATATTTAGTTACTTCCACTCTCTGATTCAGTATCAGAGGCGCTGTCAGAGCTGTCATTGAAAATATAATTTTTTTTCATGTTTGAGGCACCAGCTGACGTATAATCCACCATGCTATAGCCAGCTGATTGTATTTTTTCGTCTAGATATTGAGTTAGCTACAATTTGACCAATTTTCAGTTGGGAGGAAATGATTGAATGTATTTTTTTTCTTCGTGTTTGGGGGGTTGCCGCCGCTCTCCCCCCCAACCGATACGTAGTCGACGTTCACGAGGCTCTTTATTACTATTATCTGATGCATCTCACCAAGTATCTCTCGAGAGGAAATAATCAACCAAATTTGCACCTGGCTCCCGGACTAATACTTTTACGAATTTAAGGTACTATTTTGAACACCTTCACTACCGGTTAGCTGTCAAAGTAAACACAATCCAAACTCTATAGTCACTGGCAGTGGCGGGTCTAGGATTTATGGACCTCATCGCGAGAATTGTCCAACGCCCCTTGTTTTCAGGTTAATTTCTATATTAATTTTGTTGTGAAAATATGCGTTCTGCTTCTATGCTATAATCACCTAAGAGCACTGTAAATAAATAACAACTTTTCAGAGAAGTGGGAGGAATTATACTGAAATCTCAAAACAAACGTATAATTCTTTGAAATAATATGAAATATAAAAAATAACAAAGGAACAAATTGAAATCACTAGAAGAGTACATAAAATATGATAAAAAAATAAATAATAAAGTATCAAAATCCCTCGGAAATGATCATTGGATATAACCAAAACATGTATATAATATAAACTCAGTGAAAATCTCTATCTGAAAATTAGTTTATAAAAATTGATATATTCATTGCAGCTGCTTCTTCTGCTTCTATGGATAATATTGCAAGTCAACTTAGTCTCTCTTGTAACATTTTATTCCGTAAATAATTTTTGATGATTTTTTATTTGAAAAATCCCTAGTGCTGAGCTGAAACCTTCGATTTGGAACACAGTCGGCTAAGGGCTGGACTGGGATGGCTTGCGTCGTACTGTGCAGGTACTGAACACAGAGGGTAGAATATTTGCAGCACATCAAAGTAAGAGTCGTAAGACTGGAGAATATATTCTGATAACTTATTCGCCTTAACAGAATAGAATAACAATTTCAAACATATTGTTACCACTTCCGCGTGGGCCCTCGGGCCCCCCGCCACTGGTCACTGGTCGTCTTTAGCTGGACGACAATGCAGATAATGAGCTATTTTATTTATGGTTCATTTATATTGTCATTAAGAGAGCTGATTTCAAAATTCAATTGATTTCGTCTGTTGGCCAGTTTTCTTTCAATCAGTGAATGAACAAGTGAAACATGCAAATATATGTCTCTTTAATAATATCAAACCAGACAAAATTATCATTTTTATCACTAATGTTGATGGAAGATCCATATAAAATTCAAATGTATGAATAATACGTGGCCAATGACATAAGAAAGATGAGTTTCTACCAAAAAAGACAGAGAGGATTTAACTTACCGCACACATTCGTCATGCCATGCAGGTTTTTCAGAATCACTGGAGACGTCTATAAGACTCGACCTAAGGGGTGCAAGGTAAGGAGAGAGTGATCAAGAAAAAGAGGCTGAAAGTGCAAATTTACAGTGCGAGGTTTGAAATCGGCAATCAGATATTCAGATATAAACGTTATTTATTCAGTTTGGAATGAATTCATTCCTACGAAAATATATTATTTCCATAAAATGTAAATTTGTTCCACACAGTTCATGAATTGGTCCTTATTCAAATTTCATGAGATGGAAAAATTTATCCAGTTTCGAATTTGATCTAAATCAGAATATCTGACACCATATTCACAATATGTCATGAATTCTTAGTATATATACCGAATATCTACAACCATTTTATTGAATAGGAAATCCAATCAAGATCGGCGTTGAATTTCAAATTGTGTAAAGTTTAATCTATGTAATAAAAATGCACATTATCCAAATATGAAATTAACCGGCATTTGAAGAAAACCTGGCATTAAATACAAAACAAAAGCAAAAATAACCGTCTGCTTGTTTATATGTGAAGGATAATAAAAAAAGGAAAACAACACTTGACTATATTTTAAGAGTTTTCTATTTGGAATCCTTCATCATGAATGATTAATATTGAAGGAACCAGTATTATGTTGGCATAATACTGGTAGACTCTTGAAATCAAATGATTAATGAAATATGTTTTCAATGTTACTGTTTTGTTTATTCTTCATTGGAAAAAAGAAGGAATTCATGATATATTGTCCAAATAAAGAAATTAAAGTGAGCAGTGTCAAAAAAAGAATGAAATAGTTACACATAAAAGCAACAGACAATTTTAACATTCATACATAAGAATAATACGAATAATCTATACTAAATATTATCTTTAAGTTGAAATGAGTTCCGTTTTAATTTTTACTTTTTAAATATCTTTATAGGAAACCTATTGATCTCATATAAATACGCCTTCTTATCCCAGTTATATAATTGTTGGATTTGAATTATTTACACCGAAACATAATGAATAAATTTGATATGATATGCCTCATTTTCGAAGTGTTTTTTACTCGTACTTTTTTAGATTTTATAAATTTTGTTTCCTTTCTTTGCAGAACAGTTTTAGAATGTTAAATTAATTTAGTATCACGTACAGGTTAATATAATCTGTCAGTATATATTACCTCTGTGACAAACTATGTTTATTTGTTGAAGTTCTCGAATAAACTTTATTATTATTATTATTATTATTATTCTACAAAGGAAAACCAACTAAGAAATCCAATGAACTTGATTGCAGGAGTCAATAAGAAAGTTTTTATGGAAATCAAAAAATACAAGAGTGAAAAGTCACAGATGAAATCCTGACAGAATCTACTCATTCTTACTCATTGACTAATGGATTTTATTCCCACAGTACAATATCAATACAATTTCACAGAGAAAAAAACTTGAAAATTCAGTTTAAGAAAAAGCGGAGTCCAGTTATTTACCTAAGTACATCTCCTGTTCAATTCAACGTATTTGAAATGAACTTAGTCATTGTCAGGCCCGTCGACAGGAATAACGGGCCCAGGGGGTATAAAAATTTGAACGCCAAGCGCATTCGCCATTTTGATTCGGGCTCTTACAAAATTGAGAAATATAAATTCCTCGTCTTTGCATTTCTTCCCAATTAAATAACTAGTTATGTCTTGTTTCTTTGAAAATTTTCTGATGAGCATTAAAATTCATTAAGTATTTTTGAGATATCACACGCAATTGTATATCTATTGAAAACTCGAGCATAATAGATAGAAAAAATATCGTTATAAATGTTATTTGCATCCAAAAGGATTTAGATCTGTTGATGTAGATTTAAAATGAAACAGATTAAAGGATGAACAGTTTAGGACAGTTTATGTTTTTTGAACAAAACACAAGTGGCTATTGAAATGTGCCTTTTCTGACCTTGGCTGCTGCACAGCACTAGTTAATGGAGTGAAAATCAATTTTTCGAGATAAATACGATTCTAAGCATAGCATCGATGGTCTCGCAACTGTTAATCGAGCCAAACAGAACGGGAATAATTTTCTATTCTCGATCAAACATTAAAACTTCGTCCGTCACTAACAAACTGATACAGGGAATGTATAAAATATTTGCAATGCAATAAAAATATTTGGAAAAATTGCATCTATGTTCTTGATAAATATGTTATTCAACAACTCCACTGGTAACAAAATTGAGGATTCACCTCCAAAATTTTTACACATTTCCTTCAAATTATTGTATTTCATCGAATACATCTTCAGACACATATGCTTAAAATTTTCCGAAGAAAACTTTTGCTGTACACAATATATTCATTTTTTATAACTGGAAATTGAATAAAAAAATCTAACTTGTATGTAGGTATCTTTTCTGAAAGTTTTACTTTTATTTTCACTTTACTTATATTCTCACTTCGAAATAGATTCAGTTTTTCTTCAAAATGACACTAGGTTCACTCAACCAAAAAAAAAAAGGAATGGATTGAACAATACTGAAAATATGGTATTAAATAGAAACATGCATCTACATCAAGTGCAGATGATATTGCATGCTATTATTGTTAGGATATGATATGCGATATGATATAAACTTTTATGTTTAGATTTGCACTCGATTTTCAATACCGTGTAAAAAGTTTGAGAACTTCGAGATGCGTTCCTGCCAGCATGGCATGATATAATTCGATTAAATTCCAAAGAATTCATTTAATTCTTCATACAAATATCGGAATGTTCATTTCAGAAGCCAATTGAAGTGAAATTTTTGAAATCTAAACGCCTCCACGCAAACTGTTCGTAACAAACGATATGATTTAACAAAGCTTGAATTAGCCACCCACACACGTCTGCTGTTGATATACTGAACTTCATCAGGTGTGACCGAGAAATCGATGAAAAGTTTCAGTTCTATTTATTAACTCACTAGGTGCGGTGAGCCATTGACAACACCTTTGGGTTCCATAGTGCAATGCAGGAATATTTTCAGAACGTCGCGACTGTCGTTCATATGACAAGGAGAAATAATACCTTCGATTATTTACAAGCCATCTTATACTTCAGCGAGTTAGTGAATCTGAAGAGATATATTTTTCATTGAATAAAATCTGAAAAATTTACAAATCAAATTTCTCCTTGAACCAATAAATGTTTCATAGATTTACATCTTCTCGAATAGAATTTTGAATAGAGACAAATCATTGATTTTATCGATTAGACGAAAAAGTAAATAACTGAAACTTTCAAATTCAAAAATGAATTGTTGTTGAGTGTAAGTACCAAGATTAGTTATCTGCATTCACTATTTTGATTCTTTGATATAGTACATTCCAGAATTTATTTTGTTTTTCATTATATTTCTTGTTTTCGTCAATTTTATTTTATTTTCAAACCAGTTGGGGCGAAAAAGAACTGCTCATTTCCGCAGAGAAAATTATTCGTGACATTCATTGTTGCAAATAAATTCTATGCATACAATGGAATGAAATTGTCTTATTTATTTTCAACCCATATGGTCCAACAACCCATTATACGGTTCTAGATGGAGCCGGCAATACAGGCCACCAGAATGATCATCCCCACTTCGCCATTGAAACAGAACACTCATTTTTCAGATATCGTATGACGCAGATGATTCGATTGTTGCACTGTTCCTCTGGACCATGAGTGTTCTCTGAAATGATCTTAAATATCCCATCTTTCCAAATATATAAGCAAGCCTATGAACGGTATCCTCAATAATCATAAATAAAAATGAGAATACACAGTGAACAAAGCTCGATAAATTATTAATATGCATCCAATTTGAAGTACTGAATAACAAGAACCGTTCAATGTAAAATTACGAGAACTTCAATTGAAATTTCATTACAAGAAACTGTTCAAATGAATTCGCTATGTTACGTTGAATGTGAATAGTGGAAATATGTTTTATTCCGACATTAACAGACACTATTCGAAGATATTTCATGTACAGAATGGTTTCGTACCAGTGGCGGCTACTGAAAGTATAAAATGGCAAGGCACAAAAATTATTTTTATTGTCAGTTGAATGATAATCATTATAAAATATTGTAAAATTAATAATTGATGTTGATATGATGAAAATCCTGCAAGGATCGAGGAAAAACATGGATGTGTTGAATTGAACTGCACGCACTAGTTAAAACCAAATTGAATACGTAGCTATGTATAGCAATAAGTAAACATCGCTTGTGGTGCTATAGATTTGATTTTTGACTGTAAACCGTATACTTTTCCTGGAATTAGTAATATTTTGAATGAAAATCGAATGTTCCGAATTTGGCAGATAAAAATTGGACTGATTATTCAGCAGAACGTCCTGAACTTAGGTCATAAAATCACATGAATCGCTCATCAAGTTGGTCATTTATTACAAAACGGAAAATTGAGAATGGCAGATGTTTCATCAACTTGAATTTTTTTATTCATAACACAAGCAAATGAATAGCACAATTCATTTTGGATGGTTTTAGATATTCCTGAAAAAACTGATCTACTGTTGAACTAATTGCAAACCCTCGGCCAACAAAATGATTTATTCAGAGTTATATTGCGAGTGAGCCAGTTGTACTTTTCATACCATGTAGGATCCAATTATTGTTCCCTGTAAATAATTGAGATGGTCAACCGGATGCTTGGAGACCTATTTATTTCTTCGAGTGTCGAGGGCATGACACTTTCAATGAATTTACAGGGAACGAATTGTTATTGTACATAATATAAAAAGGATGTGTAATTCTTCGGGGTGTCGAAGATGTGTCATGTTGGTTGTAAATCTTAAGATACTTACTGGGTTGGGAAAGTTCGAGAACAAGACGGTCGTGCCAGATGGTTACGTCTGTTTATCAGGTTCTAGTCCTTCTAGAATATTCGATTCCAGGAATCCGCGAAGATCTTTGTGGGCGGTACGGCAAAACTCTATATACTATCTATATTTTTAATTTCTGCAGAAAATGTATATTCTCTGTTGGCACTTCATATCGTGCACTGGGTTTAATTTCAATAAATTGAAGTTCACCTTTTGGTCCTCTCGAAGAGATGCCCGCGGATCGAGGTATGCCTCGAATTCATCATTGAAAGCAGCCTTTAAAGGTGTGGAAATACTCTCTATTTCTTGTCGTGTCTATGTAAATAATGCGCTAGAGAAGGAAGTGAGATAAAAATAGAAGAACCGTGAGATTGAGCATTAGAGATTGGATATTATGGAAGAGAGACCCAGTGCCGTACGGTATGATTTGAAATTGAGGATGAGATGGATCAATAAAATATTCGTTTAATACGTATAATTTCCAGAATTTGGTGGGGCGCTGCCTCATAGGACAAGCCGCCACTGTTTCTTACCTCCTGTCGAAGCCATGGAATTCCCCAAAGTCCTATTGAAATAGTCATTACCGAGTCTGAGCCTTTATTTTCTCATTAATTTGGTTCAGTGCAAATACGTTTTCGTACCTATTTCAGACCGAAATAAAATGCGGGATTTCATTCCTATCACAGACGTTGCTTTAAATGAGTTTCCTTTGTTTTACCATACTTCAAGGACTCTGTGTAATGGGAAATTTTCATAATTTGCATCTCAATGACATCACTTCTTTTTCTCCAAGGTAACTGATTCACGAGAAGATTATACGAAAAAATAAATCTTCCAACTGAAATTCATTCTGTCTGTTGGAATTGTTTTTACATAGAACTCGTTCCCAAATCTCGGATGTAAATGATTGTATTTACAATTTGACAATTAAATATTTTCCATCCTACTATTTCGATGCTTATTTTGTGATGAAAATTACAAAAATTGAATGTGGCATATCTGTAGGCTTGGTTAATCGATAGTCTAGAGGTATGATTCGATTACCTGGCCTTTCGTCTTTTTCTCCGTGACTTTGTTGGATTTGTAATGATTAAATTCTTTTCAATTATTTACAAAGCCACACTTATACAGTACAAACTCAGTATTGAGAAGATCCTAATTACGTCTTAATTACAAGTTTCTCACTACGGTACTGAATTTCATCTTCAACTCGTTTGTTGATTCATCGAAACGTCTTCGTTTATCACGTCTTCATCGTACTTAAAGTTTTCGGTCGTCTCATCTCTAACTCGTCTTAATTTAGTCCGCGAACCTTCTTTTCGTCTTACGTCTTAAGTTGACCGACCGAACTTGACTCTTCTTCGGCTTAATTTGAACTGTCTCTCTGCCAATTGGAACTACCCTGTCTCGAATATCGACCTCCCTTCTTTCGGCTTGACCACACCCTTAGGGAAAGTAGCATCCCCTAGTCCAATAACAATTTTGCCGTACCGCCCACAAAGATCTTCGCGGATTCCTGGAAATCGAATATACTCGAAGGACTAGTACCTGATACACAGATGTAACACATCAAATTCTGATGAAAAAATGGTAGCGACGGGGACTCACATTTTTGTGAATATTTCTGCAGAAAAAGATATTTTCGAAAAAACCTTTTTTATATTCGATTATGCAAATACGAAGTATTTGACTGTTTACAGTTTGGATGAAAAATGTACATCAGGGTGTTTATGAGAAGATCATGAACTTGATGCAATTCATCAAAATTCAAGATTTTCAAATTAGAACTTATATTTTTTATTATTTCAGTCGATTTCACGTACAAAAATATTGGAGGTTGATTGAGCAAACCCTATACCTAAAATGAATAGGTAATTGAAGAGTTATCGAGGAAGAACTTCAAATGAGAAAAAACCGCAATTGCTAAATTTGTTGAGTAGTCTGAGACCTCCGGAAAACACAGAAAGAAACTACAATTCGATGTTTTAATAACTAAATTTTATATTTAATTGAATATAACAAATTTTTTGTTGGGATTTTTGAGAAATCCATAAACCAATACAATTTTCAATTACGAATAATTTATTACAATTCTCGAAATGTCAAATTTAGCCTTCGAAACATCGAATTTTAGTTTTTTTCCCAAAAAACACAGACTTCTCCACACAGTTAGTAACTGCGGTTTTTCTTCATTCAAAGTTCTTCCTCGATAACTCACAAAATATTCATTTAAGGTACAGAATTTGCTCAAGTAACCCCCACTCCTGTCATACGTAGAATCAATTGAAATAATAGAAAATATAGGTTCTATTTTGAAAATGTTGAGTTTCAATGAATTTGATTTGTCCAAGTTCCTTATCTTCTGATAAACACGCTATACATTTTTCGTCCAAACCGTGAACAGATTTATAATACTACCTATTTGCAGAATCGAAAATGATAGAGTTCTTTTCGAAAGAATTCTTCATTGCAAAAATATTCAAAAAAATTCGAGACCATTTTTTTCATAAGAATCCCATTAACTCATGAAGCGCTTTTGCTCAAGCATATGGCATATAGCTGAAATTGTCATCTAAAATGCTATAAAATGATGCAGTAATATACTGGGTATGCCATTTGAAATAAGAAAGTAGTTCAGTAGTATTTAATATAGAAAACTTGTCAGGAATGTGGACAATGCTTTATTTTTCTCACAAGTTTACTTTTGACAACGTTTCGGAGGCGATTTCCTCCTTCTTCAAGGCTTAAAAACAAAAGGACATTTAACAAACAATAATAAGGACAGCTCCTGAAACTTACCTCTAGATTATCAAGTTTTCGAGAAAACAGCAATTAAGCTATATTTCATAAAATTATTTGCAGGATTGAATTACAATCAGGTATAACGTCGCCAAGTAGTATGTTTCCGATATAACTGAAAATTGTAGAGATCTGAAAATATTTTAGGAAGAAGGATCATTGCCTCAAATCCCGACATTCAAATTTATTGCACACAATTGTGATCAGGTTTTGATAAACTCTCGAAAGGTCATCGCGGTGAATCACCAGGTATAATCTTAACAGTTGAAAAAATTCGAGCAAATTCGAAATCACATTTTCCCTTTTATGCGGTGCGTGGTCCTTTGATAGTCAGACATGTTACGTTTCACAATGGACTAGTTTTCATTTTTTTGTTAAGGATTAATTCTAAAAATTTAAGTAAAATGAAACAAAAATGTGGAAGAATCATTGAAATATCTCTAGAAATAAAAAAGTTATGGAACTTTGAAGTTGCGCTTGAAAGAATAATTTCATAGTACGTGTAAGTGGCGTGACGTCACACACTAGATGACTGGTATTCGCAGAGTGCTTACGAATTCATTGGTATACAATTACTTGTGCCGTTCGTGTCGTGTTTTGTTCGTTACACGATGGCTGAAATAACTCACTATATATATATATACATATAAATTACTTTTTTCTCTTTTTACTTTTTACTCCTCACATAAATATGTTTTGCCTTTGATAGACTTCAACAACCAGTACTCAACTACCAACTGTTTATGAAACGTTTTTTAAATAAATCATCAAGTTGAACCATGATGAAGCAAACTCAAAAGTAGATACTTACTTGAAAAGTTTAACTCCTTTTATTTCAGCATTGACATAAGATGGATTTGAAGAAAAAAACTCCATCACTGCGAATATATCTATTTTAGGCAAATTGTCACTTTGTCTTTTCACGAAGCCTTCTTCCATTATGGTGACATAAAAACAAAACTCGAGATAAAACTACACTGTACAGGGTGGGCAAATAAGCGAGGTAAGCGGCTTTATCTCAGGAACCACTCATCGTAGAGACTTGCGGTAAAAAATTTTACCACTTAAGTAAACAAAAGAAAACACTGGAAATTGTTTTGAAGTTCATACCTCCACCGCTAGGGGGCGTAATAGCTATCGTCGAGTAGAAAAATGCATTTTACTCGAAAAATTTTCATATTAAGTTGGAAAAAAAATATCATCACTGGAAACCTTGGAAAATTCTCTATCTGTTTGAATTGTCACTTTCGATTTCGCGACATCAAATAAGGGTGGGGGAAAGATAGAAATCTGACTGATTGAAATGTCTGTAACTTCAGTTTGGCTCAACATTTTTGAGCAAATTATATTTTATTTGAGAAGCAACATCTTGTTGATCAAGGAAAAAATATACTTATGATGAATTTGATTCAGCTGCTTCCGATAGGGAGCGCTAAGTCAGAAGTTCATTGTTTTGTTCATTTTTCTCTGAAATTTCAAATGTAATGATAGGATTTTCTTAACGGAAACAAAAATTTCATTGAATTTTCATGAAAAAACCTGCAGGTCGCAAAGCGATAATTTCAGGCGTTCTGTAGTTATGGCCGAAAGAAGATATTCTTCAGCTGATGCACTGCGAAAAACCAAATTGAGTCTTCAAGTTCTAACAGAAACAGAAATCCCATCAAATTTGTATAAAAAACCAAAAGGTCGCAAAGCGATAGCTTCAGGGGTTCTCTAGTTATGGACGAAAAAAGATATTCTTCAACTGATGCACTGAAAAACTAAATCGTGTCTTCTTTCGGCCACAACTCCAGAACGCCTGAAGCTATCGCTTTGCGACCTTTTGGTTTTTTCATACAAATTTGATGGGATTTCTGTTTCTGTTAGAACTTAAAGACACAATTTGGTTTTTCGCAGTGCATCAGTTGAAGAATATCTTCTTTCGGCCATAACTACAGAACGCCTGAAATTATCGCTTTGCGACCTTCAGGTTTTTTCATGAAAATTCAATGAAATTTTTGTTTCTGTAAAGAAAATCCTATCATTACATTTGAAATTTCAGAGAAAAATGAACAAAACAATGAACTTCTGACTTAGCGCTCCCTATCGGAAGCAGCTGAATCAAATTCATCATAAGTATATTTTTTCCTTAATCAACAAGATGTTGTCTCTCAAATAAGATCTAATTTGCTCAAAAATGTTGAGCCAAACTGAAGTTACAGACATTTCAATCAGTCAGATTTCTATCTTTCCCCCACCCTTATTTGATGTCGCAAAATCGAAAGTGACAATTCAAACAGATAGAGAATTTTACAAGGTTTACAGTGATGATATTTTTTTTCCAACTTAATATGAAAATTTTTCGAGTAAAATGCATTTTTCTACTCGACGATAGCTATTACGACCCCAAGCGGTGGAGGTATGAACTTCAAAACAATTTCCAGTGTTTTCTTTTGTTTACTTTAGTGGTAAAATTTTTTACCGCAAGTCTCTACGATGAGTGGATCCTGAGATATAGCCGCTTACCTCGCTTATTTGCCCACCCTGTACAACTACAAACGGCACGAGAGCCTTGGCGCGGCTAAGTATTTAAACGTAATTTATGGTGTAGCGATCACAGGCAAGTGCCGTGACGTCACAGACCAAATACGTTCCGCGCTAAAATACGTAAATTTAAATAATCTATTTCTCAGTCATTTATTGATGGATTTTCAAAATTTTTTCACTGATTTATCAGTATTGCTCTATATTTTAATTCCATCGTGTCAAATATAGTATTATCAACATCACTAAAGTAGTCCATTGACATTAAAATATTCGTGTGGGTAGGTACTATATTTCCAGCGGAACTCATTTCAACACGTCAAATTCAAAACACAAAACTTACGCTATTTTTTCACTGGGCGACCTCCAGGGGACGTCATCGTCAAGCTCGTCGTCGCTTTCGTCTCCTTCGTCCCCAGCGTCCTGGCTTATGTTGAGTGTGGAATTCGTGAACATGTCCGGCACCGGAAGTATACTCGGCCTCCTGGAATTTCTTCGTTGATTGATCACTTCAGGACTGAGCAGGTTGGGATTTTCCCCTGTTCGAGGAATGTCCAGGTGATTGCCCGCTATCGATATGTCTATAGTTGTTGAACCCGGTGAGGATTCTTTCAGACACTGTCTGGAATCGCTGAGTCCGGTATTGTCTGGAAATGTAGCTGGAGGAAATCGAAGGTGATTGAATTTGAGAGAAGAATGTGATAAAAGACTCTCTACGCTAATTTACTATGATTTTGGAATCGATTATCGAAGTTTGTATTGAAATTGATAATTAATTGTTCGAAGTATCTCAAATCCTGGCCTTCTTTTGAATATCTCTTCATCAATATGTACAGGGTGATTGTTTATATTTTACTCGATAGCTATTTCAATTAATGTTGTCCCTACGAAAACGTTTAAATGGATTAAGCATATTTCATGAAGATTCAGAATTCAATATTAGAAAATGAATAAAAACATTATGAATATAAAAATTTCATGCGAACTAGTATTTTTCAAATGGAACACCTTGTATTTTATCTTCCTAATCGGTAGAGCTCTTTCTCCTGATTTCAAATATATGTATATACTTTTTTAAGGTTATCTTTGCCAGATTTCGAAAAATTTTGATTTTTTCGTCTAAATCTAAGGCAGCTGTAGAACGCCACATGATATAAAGAAATTACAACATTGTCATGTGGCATTCTACAGCTTCCTTCGATTTAGACGAAAAAATCTAAATTTTCAGAAATCAGGCCAAATGCACCTCAATGAAGTTTATATAATAAATCATGAAAAAATCTCTACCGATTACGAAAATGAAATACACGGTGTTCTATTTATAAAATACTGGTTCACAACAAATGTTCATGTTTTTAAAACTTTTTTGCATTTCCTAGTACTGAATTTGGAATCCTCATAAAAATTTATTTATATTCGCCAATTTAATAGTTATTTATGCAACAAGTGCAATAAACAATTTTTGCACGAGTTGCATACAACATTTTTTCTACGTTCATGCAAAAAGCAAAAAATGATTATTGATGTGCGGCACTAGGTGTAGGAAAATGAAAAGCGCAACTTGAATACTTATTATTAATATCGATTTGCATTGAAACAGGAACTGATACGTTACGAACAATTTAACTCAAACTTTATTTTTACCCTCAATGTTGAAAGTAAATGAACAATTGGTGCAATTTTCAATATGAATATTTCGTAGTGAAGTACTTTTTAAATCCATTTCTTGATTTGTTACTGCTGTAAACGTATTAGTACTTGGTAGCTGTACATCGTTATTTCCTTCAGGCTGAAATATTTGTTAGTCATGATGACAGCACCTTGAAGTAGAATGACAGATGAGTGCAATAAAAATTTATTGCACTAGTGCAATAAAGAAATTCTTTTTCCACTAAATATAGTTCAATAAAGTTTTGCTTTTTGCATGAATGTAGAAAAACGTTTTTGTAGGACCAATGAGAAGCTATTGAGTACAATATAAACAATCACTCTGTACATAATTTTTAGATTTTGAGCGAGAAATAGTCTCAAACGATTTCGTCCGCTTGTTATTTTATTACCGAACACAAAATCTCAGTTCTATCAGTTTCATGCTCACGGAAATATTGCTTGATCTTTTTCCGAAATACTTTTTGAATTTTCTTCGGTTTTGGTGACACGATAATCATGAAATTCGCATGGAGCTTGAAATTTTAGTTCACCTTTAGAATTGGTAGTTTAAAGATTATTCTGGAAATGAAATTTCTGACAGTTGAATATTTGTTACACTCTTCGCGTTAATGATCAAAATTCGACTATGGTTCCGTGAATTTAGCCCATTGAAATTTGCATTTACTTGTGGAATAATTATTTCGAGCTTCATGCGAAATTTAATGTTGATGAGCTATCACAACAAGTAACGATTCAGGATATCGATTGTCTCACTGACAATAGATTTATTCGTGTTTATATTTCACATAAATATAAATAAAAAATTTAAGACACTTCGAACCATAGAGAATTTAGGATTGAAAATATTTTTCTATTGGTAATGAATTGATGAAAATCTGCTTTGATAAAATATGTATAGCAGCAGTGAGCTACACTTAAAGCTCGTTCGTCACAAACAGTAGCAACCCCAATAATAAATCAATACACCAATGTGAGATGAGATATAATTAATAATTTTGGGGATAGTAAGAGATTACAAAAAACATTTCTGTTGTTCTTCGAAGGGATCTATTTTTTTTATGAATAACAAAATATACATAATAATATCGAAAAAAAAACAGTAAACAATAATAATAATATAGTGGTGACTTGTCTTATGCCGGTGTGATGACACCTCTCGCTATGCAATACCATGTAAAACGGTGCTGCTCGAGATTTAGTTTTTTTTATTTTTTAAGACACCAGTTCGCCTCGCGGTAGTTTTTTTCAACCGCACACATGAGCCAACACCACGATAATAAAATTTCTCCGCATGCCGAATTGTGAGGATGTTACTCCTGCAAAAAGTCGCATTGGAACATAATTGTGATTATTAGATCGTGCCTTATCTAATACAATTTTCAATAGTACTATTTTTTTATGATTAATTATCCATATTATTATTCCTCGTTAATTGATGCTCTTATCAATCCTCTGAAGCTTTGAACGAAGGATAGAAATGTGCATTGCTAAGAATGGGGAAATTTTTGAACATTTAATTAGGTGAAATGTGTTAATAATTTTTCGTTTGTCTCCATGAATCCATACTATTTCGAATATGCTAAGTAGTTTTTTTGTTGAAGATTTTCATCATAACCATTCAAACGGCTATTATGAAGTAATTATTTTAGTATGCTAAAGATGAATAAACGAAACTAACCTGTTTCATATTCGGGGAGGGAGTATTGGAATTAAAGTCATACTTTGAATAGTCTCAAAAAATATGGATTGAAAAAGAGTGAACATTTTCCTGGTTCATTTAATCAGTTGTGAAAATTCTGCTCATGCTTTTTCCGAATGGTTTGTTTCCCATAAAATTGGGATTTCACGTCGTGAAGGCAGGGATGCTCTCAAACTTTGTTAATGACTCTCATTTCCATCGTGTTCGAACATGCATGCTTCGTATTCAACAAGTGAATGACCTCGACGAATCGATGAAAATCTGAATCCTCCAGATTGGTAGCCGACAGTCACCTTCAACCAGTGTTAAGTTGTGCTACTATATTCGCTTATAGGGATTGCAGTGCTCAAGATTTTCGTGCGTAACGTCAGTCAGTCGATGAGGTTGCTTGAATAAGCTATTGAAACTTATCCTTGGTTTGAATAAATTTATCTATATGCCTTCAATCGCAGTCCAATCGTGGCATGAGTTATAATACCATATCAGTTGGAAATAAATACAAAATTTTTGTTCAATATTGGAATTATTATTATTATTAATTATTATTAATATAGGAATTTATTTGAGGCAATAAATAACACAAATAATTCACTCTGTGAAAATTTCTACTTAGGTTCTTTTTCGCCATATTTGGTCTGAAAATGAAATGAATTCTACGAAAGTAAGAAATATAATGGAAGGAATATATTTTCCCATTCTGTAAGAACAGAAAACGATAAAATTGAACCCATCTGGTTGGAGTCCTTCTACTTTTATGACAATAATAATTCCACGAATACAAATAGATAAGATTGATAAAATTTTTATGGCATCGAAATCTCATTGGCCGATTTTATTGACGTTTCTATAATAAAAGTTTCTCCAAAGAAATCTTCCGGATTCGATAAGAAGCCATTTGATATCCACTTGGGCTCCCTGCAGTATTAGCTACACTATAAGTTGGTTCGGGAATATTTCGACAGATATGGATAATAGTGTTCTTTTGGAATTTGAAAATCTCTTATTAAAAGTTTCGACCAATTGATGATGATCATCAAAACTATCTAATGTTTGGTTTTTTAAGTTGAAGAAATTGAATAAGTACTATTATTCTATAAGTTGTTGAACTAAAGCTTTTTGTTGAGTGACTGAATATTAAACAAATTCAAATTCCACACTCGCGAGAAAAGTTGGACTTTCCCCACTTGTTGCACAATATACTAGTCTCCAATAAAGCATGATATTCCTCAAACGGCGTTGAACTGATTTAATTATAGGAATATTTAGTGACATGCATTCCAATTTCACTCTTGCAAGCCATAGAATTGTACACAATAAGTTAAAATTTGCACGTATATCTAGTATTTTATTCTGATTTTAAAGTTCGACTGTTTCAATGGTGTTTTCTATCGAACTTTTCGATGCACAGGATTAATACTGATTCTAATATTCGGTGCGTGCACATTCATCACCCAGAATGTCTCCCTCTATCAACATTTCATCAACCATAATTACACGTTGCATGTTGAAAATTATATTAGAACACGGATACCAGAAGCTTCGCAACGTAGGCCTGTTAAAATTCAGAGTTAATTTGGAAACACAATCCGAGGGTTGGCCAAATTTGAAGCAGAAAACAGAATGTGTGGCCCATTCAATCAAAAATGAATATATCTCTGATTTCAGTATAATACTACATGGTTTTTGGGCATAATCTACAGAATCTTTCGTTGTGAATTAAAAAAAATTATAAAACAAAGGTGATATTTTATATAGGAGGGAGGGGTTACATTTCCCAATTCAGAGATGAAATACTAGAAGGTTTGTATTTTTTATTATGAAATAGAGTCATCCGCATTTTGGTAAAATAAGTTTTAGAGGTAACTTCTCTAAGATGAGCCCCGTTAGAGACAATACGAGTATATTGATGAAGGCGCTCTCTGAAGTTTTTCGCTAGCCGATGGCACATTGCGATGGTTATGACGTGAATTTCATCTCAGATTCTGATCCACTCACTGTAAGTTTGATAGTCCAAGTCATATTGAAGCTTCCCAAACTTCAATTAGACATCCCCAATGCAACAGCCTATTTTTGAGTAGATCGTGTTGGTGATTGGGGAACTGCTTATCTCGCAGCCTCATAATTTTCGGGTTTCTTTCAAATTTTCGATCTTGGAGTCTTCTTTGTGGTCGTATGCTTCCTACTTCTTTCAAATTTGCAATTCAGTTACGAATTGTTTTCGCACAGGGAACAGGCCGGCCTAATGAAGATACGATGCACACCTGACCAAATCATAATAGGAACTGAAACGGAGTAAGGGATGAGCAAACATTATCGATATATGGAAATATCGATATTGCTTCTGAAAATTTTCGATGAACATCCTTCAGGTTCACTCTAACGCAACAGCCTCAAAAGTGGTGTCCATTCTGCTGCTGCAGGAGGCTGTTTTCATGGTATTTATCAACGTCTTTGTTTAAATCTGTAGAGTTGGTATATTAATATAATAGGATAGGGACAATTAAATGATATTCCAAAATAAGTACTAACCTAAATACTGAATAAAAAAATTAGATGCTTTCAAATAATCAGGTGAATGTTGTTTATGGGCCCCGATCATGATCCTATTATGGGGCAGAGCTCATATTCGGACCAGGTCTTGGTATAGTGTTTCTTTTGTAGTTCATTCTGCCACGAAGCAAACCGAAGTTTTTATCCAAGAATATAAGACAAACATGGAGACGTGAAGATATGGTAAAGGCTATGGAAGGTGTTAGTAATAAAATAATGGGCCTTAAAAGTGCAAGCAAACAGTTCAGCGTGCCACGATATACACTTCAAAGGTTGTTGGAAAAACACAAAGAAGGCAATTTGAATATTAATGACGTAAGTAAAACTCCACTAGGAAGGAAAACAGCATTAGGAAAGGAACTGGAAGAAGAACTTGTTCAATACATTTTGTCAATGGAAGCTACTTACTATGGTCTTACAAAAAAGGACATACGAAAAATGGCATATGTTTATGCTGTTCGTAATGGAATGACTCATCCATTTAAAAATGGTGTGGCGAGACGAAGCTGGACAGATGCGTTTTTATTGCTATTTATTCCTCCGCTAGAGCATTAGGCTTCAATAAGGAAAATGTGAAGCAATTTTTCGACTATTTGAGTGTGAATACTCAAAAAACAACTTTTGCCCTCACCAAATTTACAATGTTGATGGGACTGGGCTTTCAGTCGTTCAAAGTGAAGTGGCATTAATGGTGGGAAGGAAAGGAAAACGGCAAATAGATGCAATAACCTCAGCTGAACGGGGTTAACTAGTAACGGTTATAGCTGCTATGAGCGCTGGAGTTCAATTTGTACCACCAATGTTAATTTTCCCAAGGAAAAATCGCAACGAACAGCTGATGCGAGGGGCTGCTCCTGGTTCAATCTATGCAGTACATCCAAGTGGGTGAGTGCAACAGAATCTATTTTCTGATTGCATGAGGCATTTCATATATTTTGTCGAACCAACAATAGAATGTCCAGTTCTGCTAGTGTTAGATGGCCATTATAGTCACATACGAAACTTAGAGTCATTCGTCTATCTCGTGAAAATCACATTACCATTGTTTCTTTGCCTCCTCACTCAACCCATAAATTGCAACCCCTTGTTAAAACGTTCATGGGAAGTTTCAAGGCCTATTACAGTGAGGAAACCCAACCATTTGCTGTACACTTCAACGAACATCGAACCCATATCAAGCAGATTGCAAAAACTAAACAAGAGATTCTACAGCAGACTACAAAACATGGTAGATACATTGCTTCTTTATCATGATGAGGAGCACGTCAGAAAGAAAAGGGAAATTCCCCGCAGCAACACTTATCCAAAGTATGAAAAGAGTTTATAATATGACCATTTGAATACTATTATTATTGTTGTTGTTATATATAGATATTTTTTGTATGAATAGAATATGGCATATGTTAATTGTACTGAGCTGAAGGACCTAAGGTCGATGGCTCTTGGCTTTGAGTCAATAAAGACATTTTGAATTGCTGATATTTGAAAAATGAGCGTTTCAAAAGTTGTCAAAGATGTAGAAAATGCGAACAAAAGAATTTAGCCGAAAAATGAGACCACTTGTTTCGCCACTGTGTTTCATCAAATCACTATACCACAAACTGCACCACATTTCTTCGAAATCGAGAAATTTTACGTACCCCATCTTGTAGAAGACGAAGTGAAAAGGAAACAAACAAACATAGGTTACAAATATTGCAAATCTATGCCAAAAATGTTAAAAATTTGGCAGAGCTTTCTAGAGACTACTTCTTGTAACTTGTTACTTTTGTTAAGAAGAGCATACTCATAAAATGAACTTATTTGCGCTTGTTTCAAGTTTCCAATATTATCGATAAATATTCGAGAAATCTGTTTTCGAATAATAAGATTCAGAATCTGTTACAAACATTTATTTTACATGTTCGCAACGCTTCTTGTTAATACGCTACAGATCGTACTAAGAGAAATATCGACCTCAAATTTGTCGCAAATTTACGTTTCCAGTTTCCACTCTTCCCAGAACCCATTTTTAATTGATGGAACAGGACAAACGATTTCGGAGCTGAGCTCCATTTCCCTTTTTATATGATTTTTCATTGTGAACAAACTGTAGGTCGCTATTTCCTATCAATCTTTTCGAAATTCGAAAGGTTGATGCTCTTGGCTTTGACATTGGAACGTTCGTTCGTTTTTTTGACAAAAAACAAAAAAAAAACAATATTGTATTAAATAAGATCGAAATTTTAATGAAGAATTGTCGATTCCTAATACCAAATAATCTGATGAGGAAAAAATACTTATAAGCTTAAGAATTTCGATACAAATATTCTACTCTTCATTTCGACATGCCATTCCACTTGAATATCGCCTTTTTTCTTTCAAGTGGGCTGCCAAAACGACAACGAATGTAACAACAACCAACAATGCGTTGACCAATGAATACTGGGCGATCTATGTTCAACAAGCGCAATATGCTTGTAACCACATAGCTCCATGCAAGTGCCCGCCAGAAAACGAAGGCCGATTCCGACAGATGTGGAATAATCGAGTGCCACAAGACTCCAAATGCCCAAACGATTGCGATTGCCGTATAAACTGTCTAGTCCAAAACCACAGAGCTGTCTGCTCCTGTCTGAACGGCTTTGAAGGCAATCCGAACATCGCCTGTTACGTAGTCGTTTGTGAATGAGAGTCTGGAAAGGCTTGTTTGTTATGGATCGGAATCATATATAGGTGATTCACGCGTTCATCAAAGCTTTTCTGATACCGATTTCGGATAGTTCCGCACTTTGGGGAATTTTTCAACTTTTAGTTCAACACATCAAGAAAACGAAGAAAAAACAGGGATTTTGAGAATATTTTGAAAGACATATAACTTTTTTTATTGATATACAATGCCCCAAGGGAGTTAAAAGTGTTCAACTCTCTTGGGTTACCCCCGATGCTTCTACACCTTTTCCAATTGTAATACAGAAAGTGTAATGTAATTGAGAAAAGTAAATTGAATTTCAGAAGATGGAATATGGCTTAAAAATTGAACGTTATTTTTCAGAATAGTGAATTTGGAATTCAGAAAAAGAACTTGATATTCAGAAACGGTAATATGTATTTTAGTATAGCCACAATTTAGACCTGAGCAAAAAATATTATCAGGTAACAAAGGATTGTGGGGAGAATTATTCGATATAAATAGTAAATCTATTCATTACAATTTCTATTTGATGTCTGAAGAATTTCCATTTTTATAATATTTATAGAATGAAGAATTCGCATAAATAAATTTTCCTCTGAATGCATATTCTGCAGATAAGATGGTATTTTCGTTTCTCCTGGAGAAGAAATGTACGAGTATCAGGGGACCGATGAATTCCTAGAATTTCAAAACGGAAACGAGGTCTATGAAGGAGAGATAATTCCGTTGCTATGCGAGAACGTATTATTAGAGATGAATAGCTTTCGAGTTATACGTATCTGGAAAACCAGAGTTCGAATAACTCGGAAGATTTGGAGGTAAACGCATAGTTGGAAATGAGATACTCACCACAGTCTTTACCCATTTACTTTTTATTATCGCTCTAGCTTTGTACAGCTGACTAGTTCGAGTATGATGAATACGACATTTTTATGTCTATGGTATAAGTAAGAATATTTTGAAATTGATTGTTATTACTATTGCTCGAATCAATTGATTTTTACAAGTACCTTTTACTATAGTCTAAGCTCAATAGGTATAGGTTATATTTCCGTTACTCAAATTTGGTAGAGAATATGTTGATAATATTCTCGTTTATTCAAGTTGTAAATTGACTTAGTTGATATTTTTTCAGTTGTAACGTCTCATCTCACATTGAGTTTTGTATACAAAACCATTGAAGCATCATTAAGTAGTCAAGCAATTCATGAAATATAACACTGATATCCAGCCACAAAAATACGAATAATTTTGTTATATAAGAAATGAATAATTATTATCGTTCCACATCACACTAATGTTAGGATAATTTCAAATATCCCAGATGAGAACATTGAGAACTGCGTGGCAAGATATCGTAGATACTGTTTTCATATACATAAAATAAAACGAAGTAATTTCCACTATGTTATTTAGTTGTTAGCAACAATTGTTTCGCCACACTGTGGCTTCATCAGGCTACATTTCTGAACTGACATCAGTTCAGAAATGTAGCCTGATGAAGCCACAGTGTGGCGAAACAATTGTTGCTAACAACTAAATAACATAGTGGAAATTACTTCGTTTTATTTTATTTATAATGAATTTCCGCCAAGTAAGGACCGAATCCATTAAATGTTTTCATATACCATTTGCGAATTATAAAATGATAATTATTTGCATGAATGCCCTAATAATTGGATAATGAGTAATCTGAATTGGTAATTATTACAATAATGATATTGAAAAACAATATTCAAAAATCCTGCTAAACTAAGGGCTATATATATTTTCATTTAATTCCTGTAAGGTCACCAAGTTCTTGAAATTCTCAAGATATTGTCCTCATTTCAAGACAAAAAGTAATTTTATATTTCAAAACAACACAAGACAAGAAATATCATGTCCTCACCAAGATTTCTTGCCAAGGAAAAAAATTCTAGAAATATCTTGACTGTTTCTAGTTGGTAGGAAATTAGATCCAGGCTCATGAAAATTGACATTTTAGAATATACTCAATTTTTATTTGAATATAAAAAGACACATAGAGTTCAATATTCCGAAATTTGTCTCCATAGTCTCCTTAGGCAAGTGGATAGTATCTTTATCATGATATGGCCTTGGAAAGTAACATAATTTTGTTGTACTTTATAAACGTCAGACTTTTGAACCATCAAGCCCTCGAGTGTTGTCTAGTTACTTCAATTAAACTTCATCGCTTGTCTTCAATATCACAGTCTGGAAAATTGTTTGAAAAATTGTCTGGCAATAAAAGAACGACGCCTCCAAGTCATTGAAAAAATCCATAACAGCGGAGACCTTGTATTGGTGTCTTAAGGAGAGTATGCAATCTCCTCTCACTGCATTGCCTGGAATTCAAGCTGTAGAATTCCAGGCAAGCAGTTCCAGCAAGGGGAGGTGCATATTCCATACTCTCTTTAAAACAGCAATTCAAGGTCTCCGTAGTCGAGAATTATTTTCAATGGTTTAGAGGTACGTCTTTTCTATTGCCAGTCATTTTTTCAACAAATTATGCCAACTATGATATTATAGACGAGCAATGAAGCTGAATGGAAGTTACTGCACAACTGACCACAACTGAGCTTGATGGCTCAAAAGCCACCTTTTGGTGGGCCGTCTTGTCTGTAATATATGTTTGCTACTTTAACATGCTAAAGATTTTTCTGTGTCCAAAAGTTGAGAAAGCTGCAAATGAATCATTGCCTGATTTTTGAAGGACCACTCTTCTCTAAAGAATAATAGACTCTATGTCTTCGAGTATTTTCATTTATTTACACGTTATGAATATCAACTTGTTGTAGTGGTATGGCCTTATTAATCTTTCGAGATTAATTCCATAAAGATCCTTCTTGTTACCTGCCAAAGTAACCTACCACTACCCAAACTCAATAGTAGCTGATCGTCTTTGCCTTTGTAGGAGACATGTACAGAAAAACTTTCAGCTTTTATAAAATGACGAAGGTCTGGCCGTCGTGCGCTTTCTTGCTTTAAAAGTCATGCCAGGTATGTATAGTATATCCAAAGTCACTTGGAGGAAGCCTGAATATTTCAATTATACAAGGGTTGTCCAAGTTTTCAGAAATTTCTTCGGAATTTATGAAAATATTGCTATCAATACTCTCAAATAAACACCGGTATTTAGTCTTGGAAACAAGAATGTCCCGATTTAATTGATCTTACTGGCTGAATATTTCCCCTCTTATTCCCCTTTCCACTTTGAGAGCGTTTTTGGTTACACTCATTGGCTGCATCCACCACTTCTTAATTATTTTCTAATACTTCGCATAGACCAGTGTGGTCCATAGGGGTATTATTGAAATGCATTTTTACGTGGTTTTATTTCGTTATGTGACTGATGCTTTCAATGATTTCGACTATGATGTTTGGCACAATTCTATGGCTTATGTAAGAAAAGATGAATATTTCGCAATCAAATCTTTTCCTCCATTTACTTTCAAAGTCGGAATGGATATATGACGGGTTCTGAAGAAAATTATTTCGCATCCTAAATATCTTCATTCCACTGAAGGAAGAATTGATTAAAATGAGAAAAACCAACAAAATTTTCATTACATTTTCTGATTTTAGCAATGTTATTACTGGTTTGAGAAATCATGTAGGATAGGCATATGATGTAGAGGCTCTCAGTAGCAGCTACGTAGCCGGATCGAAGATCAATCGAGTATTTTATAGAAAATAGAAATATTTCACCATTTCCTGCCAACAGTCGGGACAGTTTTAATAATAGGTTACATATATCTTTGAATATTTATTTTGATTCTGAATACGATAAATTTAAAAGATATCGAGGAAAAACTTGAACTGAGGAAATACTAGAACTTCTAACTTAGTGGAGTAGTCTATGACTTCTGGAAAACATAGAAACTAAAATCGAAATTTGGATAACTAAATTTGACATTTCATGAAATGTCATTAATTATTCGTAATTGAAAATTTTATTGGTTTATGGATTTTCAACCATCTTAAAGAATAATTTATTACACAATTCATGAAATTTCGACTTTTATTTTCTTTTTATGTTTTCTGTCATAGACTACTCCATTCAATGAGAAATTGCAGTTTTCCTTAGTTCAAGTTTTTCCTCGATAACTCTTTAAGTATAGGATTTGCTTGAGACCCCTCCCTTTTTATATCTATGTAAAATTGACTGAATGAAGAAAAATATAGATTTTTCCAAAAAACTTTTCATGAGATATCTATAGGAATCTCTTTAACTTATGAACCGTTGAGCTTATACTCAAGTATCGCCATATTGCTGAAATTATCATCAACCAAGCTATCTGATAATGCAGTAATATACTGGGTGTGCTGTTTGAAATAAGAAAGTAGTAATATGTTTCCGGTATAAAAGGAAATTGTTTAAATTTTCAGCACAAAATTATTATTAGTTTTACGTAAACAATAGGCCATCGCGGTGAATCACCCTGTACATCACTATCATTTAGCCTTCTGCTTCCACTGAGGGATATAAATAACGAAGAAATAAAATTCAATTCGGCAACGTAGCTGCTAATTTGACGTAGAAAATCGGATGTCATTGAAGGATCTCAAGGTCATGCACCAATTCTACCCTAGTTCGTCTTATCTTCAGACAGAACATTTCCGAATTAATCTCAAACATTTTCGTGCTCTTATAATTCTATGCAACGATCAGTTCATCATCGTTGATAACATTCCTTGATAGTATATTACAGGTCGAGAATAAAGAATAATCAAATTATAACACCGTAGAAATACATAGTATCATTTTTGATGTAACAGCAAAAGCTACTCACGTCACAAATTTTCTGAATGAATCGACATCTGAGTCCCATACATACGCAAAAATATTCTTTTCAACTCAAGGGCTTGAAGAGTGTGCGCCTATGGTTTATGACTGTTTTGCAATTATCTCTGGCCAAGCGTTTTTATAGACTAGTTCAAGTGACTTTGGATATACTATACATGTATATTGCATGTTGATGTCAACTTTTGAACGATGTAATTCTAAATAATATCTTCACAGAATTTTTTTTTTATCTTACAGATTGAGGGGTCCTTTGAAATATAGGAGTAAGTCCTGGTGTTGCGTCAAGTGAATTTCACACAAACTTTACGGGCAGTTGAATATTCAGAGAGACGCATTTAGGTCGGAAAACCAACCCCAGCAGGTACAGCGAGGGCTAAAAATAGAACAGGAACATCCTTGGCGCCACATTGGCGCTACATATGGTCATCCTGAAGCCACATCTAAGGGCAAGGAACGAAGACGTGGACCGATCAGGGACCTGGATTGCGATTTGGTATGCAAAATCCAAAGCGACGCTCAACATCCCCAGGAAATAGGGGTACCATATTCAGAACGCTCGTAGTTGTTACTTTGTGAACATATAACTTGTACAGCCAAATTCAATATATTGGTTAAGAAATCCGGTGTTTCATCATCCCAATTTAATAGAATTACAATTGATCGATCCAACCAAAAACATCTGGCGTTTTGGTACAAGCTAAATTAAATATTCGAAACCAATTATTTTGATTTTTCATGAGTATCACTACCTTCTGCTATTTCATTCAATATGAAAACAGTACCCCGACGAAGCTCGAAATGATAAGATGCTGAAACATGCGCTACAACACTCACTGACACACGTGGGCACTTGCAGAATAAGTTGAGGTGATCGGGTACCGTCTTTCGTTGTTGCGTTTGGAGCCGTCCGCTTCTCTTCCGGTTCCGCCGTTTTCGTTTCCGTTGAGGTTGTGTAGTTATTGTTAGCTTGTTGGTTGGCAACGGTGAAAGATGAATTCTCCTCTTTCGTGATGCTCATGTAGTAGCAGGTGTCGCTCTTCTTCATTATGTGACGAGGGCCGGGATTGAGCAGGATGGTGTCTTCATAAAATTCGGGCAGTTCAGCAGGTCGCACTCCTACTAGAGCAACGCCATATCTGAAATTCATATCATAAAATCAAATGAATCTAAATATGCATTAAGAAAAAAAAAACTCAATTGTAAATAAAGGTTAGTCTAGACTCTAGATGAAGTACTCAAGTATAAATTTCGATCTTAGGTGACGAAAAAGGACCAGTCATTCTCATTGTCATGAGAAAATAACTATAAGTAAACTCCAATGCCCTGTTACCGTTTCACTGTATGAAATTTTTATTTACATGTTACAATTTTTCTTATAATAGTCGCCGCTCTCAATAAAGGGTGTTTTTTTTAGAGCTATAGAACTTTAAATTGCAATAAAACAACGATGGATTATTCGATTGACATGAATTTTATTTATCCGCAAGATAATCTTATGGCATTACATTTTGAATATGATTTCTGGCATATGACCGCCACGGCTGGCTCGGATGTAGTCCAATCTGGACGTCCAATTTTCGATGACTTTTTCCAACATTTGTGGCCGTATATCGGCAATAACACGGCGAATGTTGTCTTCCAAATGGTCAAGGGTTTGTGGCTTATCCGCATAGACCAATGACTTTACATAGCCTTGGACTTGTGTTGGTGTTATGGATAACTTTGCTGGACTAGCGAAGAGTCAATAGGAGTGTATATATTATAAAATATACACTCTTATTGACTCTTCGCTAGTCCAGCAAAGTTACCCATAACACGCTGAAATTGTCAGTTCATGTTAATATTTTAATTCTTTTTATTGGAACCGGTTTTTTCGTAAATGGAAAATTTGGTTTGAAGCTCCTGAGACAATAATGTACGAATAACCAAGGATAATAACGCATAAAGCAACCTCATATAGAAACATTATTAGATCGTAGTTTCATCATCGATTTGAAAAGGAATTTCCATTATCACTATCAATGAACCATTTGAGTCAAAAAAAGGTTGAGGGAGTAGTTATCGTTTTCTATAGGTAAGTGGTTATTGGATAATGTAATTATCAATTCGATGTTCGGAGATTGCGCGCACATATTCATGCTAGAAGTCGGCATACGAAATATTAAAAAATGCCAATTATGTTTTTCTTTTTGTTTCAGATTACTGTTGGATATCAGGTAAAGCGTCATGAATTAAATTATTTCCAGAAGCAATTCCAGGCTTTTACTCGAATACGTGTATATTCAAAAGGAATCAAGATATCAAGGTGAAATGAAAATTGAAAGATGGTCTTTATAATAAACTGAGTGTAAACCTTAAAAATTTCCTGAACTGTTCCACAGATTGTCAAGCAACTGAATGAAAAATACATGTATTTTTTCACCCTGTATGAAAAACTCTTCTGGAGTTTATTTCAATAAAAAAAATTCATCATCAATTTAGCGGAGAAATAATTGAAATCGATGAAAAATTACGAAAGTTCTTGGTCAACAAACTTCAGCAAAACTTCAGATGGCCGAGTTTTTTAGCCGGTGGGGATATATTTCATCAATTGCAAAATAAACTGATCGAGAAATGGGAAGAACATATGACAATATAATAAATATGTTGAATGTATATCAACAAGAAGACCTTGTTTTATAGCAACGAAAATTCATATTCTTTATTGCTGCAATAAAAATATCCCATTCAGGGATATAATTCTCCTCCTATCGAAATTGAAAACACGTAAAATCTCCCAACCACCAATCTTAATTTCATCCCTGGCTCTCGTATTCCCTATTTTTCACATAAATTACATTTTCCAGCTTTTATATTCCCATCTCCGTTAATGTAGATATCCAGTTCACGGTGGGAAGAGAACGAAGATTCAAGAATGCGCAATCAAATTTCTACTTACTTCCGATGAGAATGAAAACTTGCGTAGGTAAAGCTCTTTCCCTCGTATTCGCCGAAGAAACGGCTGTCGCCTAAGACGATATGATAAATTTCGTTGCCGGAGCATCGACCGTAGAGGCGATGCCATTCTTCCTGAGACTGTTGACCTTCCCTGGAAATTAATTTCGTTAATTAAAGGTGTAAACTGACTCACTAGCAAATATTAAATGGGTATATTTCTCGATATTAATAGAATATGCTTCAGGTTTGAGTATTCCTGGAGGTTCAGGTTATATTGAATACGTGGGGTTTCAGAATGATTGAACTGGTTATCACGATTGGAATTAGCAGGAAAAATCAACATGAAATGATTAGCTTGATCTATATGGCCATCTACAGTACAGTTCCATCATTTACGCGATGGTATTCAGTCATATAAACTCGTTCATTTAAGAGATATTAGGTTTCACCAATGACGCTTCAATTTATACAAATATAAAATATATATTTCAAAATATGGTAAATCTTAAGCATATACAGGGTGTCCCGGAAAGAATGCGACAAACGGATACCATGAAGGACTCGTATCAAGAGGTTTCAATCGCCAGTGTAGCTTCATTTGGGATATACAGGGTGATGTTCATCTTATGAATTAAATTTCACAGTTCAATAACTCTTTAACTAATCGACCGAATAATTTTAAATTCCGAAGTTTTGTCACCCTTGGCTATCGCCTACCTTCAATATTTCTGAAATCGAGTAAATCAGATCCGAACTAGGAAAATTTTAGACTTTTTCTATTTTCTTGAATATTGTATCACACTGTGGGAGAACATTATAATTTTTTCCGGTTTCGTAACCACAAAGAATTGATTCATAATAATAATTATGAATTCCTACTTAGCACGTAGCACGGTGATCAATAAATATTCCCTTATGAGAGGAATTACGTAGTTCAAATTAATTCGAATTTTGCAGTTCGTCATTCACTAGGAATGGGATCAACAGTTCCCGTAATTTTCATGTATGGGCTAAGAATAATACAAAATGTGTGATTCCTAAAAATTCCCAAGTTAGATTCTTCATAAATGTTTGGTGCGGTATCTATACCAATCGTTTGATTTGCCCCATTATTTTCGAGAATTGTTAGACAGGAGAAATTCATGAACATTTTTAGAAATATAATGTTGTTTATCAGAAAACATTTCAATGGAAACATTGTGGTAGCAACATGATGGAGCTAATGCGCACTAACCAAAAAAAGTGCGCGAATATTTGACTTAGACTTTCGCAAACAGATGGATTGGCAGAAGTGGAAATGTGACTTGGCCTCCTCGATCCCTTTATCTGACACCGTAGGATTATTTATTATGGGGAGGTTTATGCGAAAGAACTAACAGTAGGGAGCACTGTTACAAAAAAATTTGATGTTTGCGATATTATTAGATCTGAACCGAATACTATAGTGAAATATGTGAAACAAATATATCAACATGCTCAAAAATGTATTGAAATGGAGGGATATCATTTTGAACATTTTCTGCTGAACTGAAAATATTTTATTTCTGATTCATTATTTTCAAATTCGAATATTTTCAATTTATTTGCTGTTTTAGTTCTATTCTCTATCCATTTTGTTGATTGAAAGTTTTCTTGAATATTTCCTAAAAATTAAGGAGAGACATTCGTAAAGGGTAAAAAACCTGCAATTGTTGAAATAATTTCACCGATAAATTCAAGAAACTATGAACTTTCTTTCATACAGGAATATTTAATGATCATCCTATATAACGGTGGCAAGCAGAGATTTAGAATTTATTTTATGAATTCATCTTTGTGGTCACGAAACCGGAAAAAATTATAATGTTCACCTACAGTGTGATTCAATATTCACTAAAATAGAAAAAGTCTAATATTTTCCTAGTCCGGATCTGATTTATTCGATTTCAGAGATATTGAAGGAAGGCGATAGTAAGGAGTGACCACACTTCAAAATTTGAAATTATTCGGTCGATTAGGTGAAGAGTTTTCTAACTGTGAAATTTCACTCATAAAATGAACATCACCCTGTATATCCAAAAACGAAGGAAGTCAGGCGATTAAAACCTCTGGATACAAGTCCTACAAGATGACCTTCTTTCGAGGTATCCATTTGTCGCATTCTTCCCGGGTTATCCTGTATATAACTTCGTACAAATTATTTGTTTCATTTATTTCATGTAATCTGAATATTCAATAAAAAACTGGACGTAGGAAATGAATAATTCGTTTTTTCGATGTTGAAAATGAATGTTTTTTTGACGTTTCTCACTGAAAATTATCAACTACCGATATCTCGCATAAGATCAATATGAGGTTCCCCGCATAAATTGAAATATATAATCTAAAAAACTTTTCTGATCAGGTTTCTGATCAATACTGAAAATAAAAGAACACAACAATATAACAGGTTATGAATGAATTTTTCAGTTCGGTAGCATCCTCCAAACAAAAGAATTAAACTGTATATTTGAAATCATGACCATTACGTCTTATATGCGCTATTTTCGTATTACTTACTGCCCTCTTGACGTATGCAACAACAAGGTTACAAGCGTTGAAGCACCAGGACACGTACAGTTGTTTGCCAAAAGAGCATACTTGAACTCGTCCTCACAAACCACATACTCAGCAAATTTTACGTGCAACTTATTTTCAGGCCTGAATATTTGTACATATTGAGCTACACTTGGTGCAAAATCCTTCACAGCCCAGGATCTGAGTATAGTGTGTTCATCCTGTAATAAAGAAAAATAATATAGTTACATATTCATTTTCATTTCTTTGATTATTTCATTAGATTATTCATTCAACCATATAGTTCTTTCTATCTATATACTTTTGTATTCATTTAGTGGTCCATCCATATATCTCATTCATATATTTGTCCATTGAATATCCATTTTATATGAATAATGAAGTGAAATACTACACAGGGCAAATGACCAAAGCAGTCGATGCATTCAACTAAGTTCAGAATGATTTTGAACATATCAGAGATGTGGTCAAAAATCGTAAGCTTTTCACAACTACATAATATTCAGTTTGTTATCATCCAATGCTCAATGTGTGGTAAATTGAAAATTTATAGAAATATTCAAAATATAACGAAATAGGTACTTTTCCATTGGATTCTTATCTTCCCAGACTATTATTGATAAGTGAAATTCAACTAGCAGCCAGAATGTGAATTAAAAACCGAATAGACCCTTGATAGTTTCAGTATGAAAAATTCAATTGGTACATTATCGCGAATAAGGAACGTAATAAAAACAAATGGGATCATAAATTGTGGCTTATCAGTTAGGAGAGAAAATTAGAGTATCTGGCTGAGAAATATTAAAACTGAGTTCATGTGTTTTTTACAAATACTAGGTGGAGATTTCGGAAAAATTCCAACGTAGAAATTTTTATTGATGAGCGATTGTGCTGAGGGTGTCGTTATTGGTTAAATCTTTGAGGAATTAAAAATACCAAATATACTCAAAAAGGGTTCTTTTTTCAGTGGACACGAAAAAACGGCAGTATCGATTAGGAACTCATACGAAGAGTTGCCAGTGTTTGTCGGTAGGAAGTCTAGCATAGGTCAGAACCATTGTCTATTATTTTCGAGTTGTCCAAACTTTGGTTAATAAAAGGAGAACCTAAAATAATTCTGAGAACATGGACAAAACCATCTAATACCACTATAGAATAGAATAATGTTTATTTTCTCAAAAAAAAAAAAAACAAAAAAAGTTCGACCTTAAAGAAAATATCGATTTTATTTTTGAAACAATCCCAACTACCTTCCTTGAAATTCCATCTAGCCTCAGGTAAAGAAACATTAATGTGTAGAATATTTCCTATACGAATTTAAATTGGTCTGTGTTGGCTATGTGGGAAATCATTTAGAACCTTACGTCTAACAGGAAGAGGTTCAGATCAGTATCTCCAGAAACTATACACAAATCTGGATTATTTCCTCTATTACATCTGGAAGAATGGAAAGTTGGTTCATCTTCTCATAAAAAATCAGATTAATTTTATTATCTTCAATCCATTCAGTTAATGCTATACCATTTATATTATTTACTGCAGAGCCCCACATCAAATGGTGACAATTGAAAATACCACAATAAATTGAAGGATGAGGGAGAATGATATCGAAATTTCTAGGCCAAAGAGTATTAGGGGGTTTGTAAATATCGATGACGAAAATATTACAAAATTTGAAAGCTATAAAAAACACTCCGTCAACTTCACCTTTCCGAACCAATTCAACATTAGTTATTAATGATTTTTTAACATAACTAGTTAGACCATAAACAGGACTCAAAAGGTAATCTATCAATACATAACCTGTTATAAATCCTCTTTCACGGAGTTGTTCTCCTGTTGCCGTGTGGGTTTTTGGTAGAAGGATCACCTCCGCGTGATTATCTATGGCCAATTTATACAAAAAATCACATTTGTCCTTAGAAATTCCTTCAATATTTATGTCTATAACACTAAACTCGCTCTGAAATCGGGAAGGTTGCTTCAACCAGGACCGATCCTTCGAATCCTCAGATGTACCAGGATCGCTACAGGACCCTAATAATTGGGTTATAATCTTCCATAGATTTAAACAGTTTGTTTTCTTCAAAAAAACATTATAAAAATGCACAATAAAAATGACACGCATCTGACACTTATCGAGTTAAAAGTAAATGTATTAGGTTAACTCGGAGTTGGCAAGAAAGTGTGAAGTGAACTAGAAAAAAGAAGCATGAAATCTGGTGAAATTATGCAACGAGATAGCAATCTGCTGAATTCTAGATGGACCAGCCTAGTTTTAAGGAATTAAAGAGGCTAAAAACTTCATTATTTACAATTCTTCCCAACTCATATTTATTTGTCCAGGACTCTGAGGTCTCCCAAAATGAGATAATATTTTTTTAGCAACCTTAGGAATTTTTGATAATTTTTTATTTTTTCATTTTTCTCGGTATATAATGAAATAATTTGACTTTAATTAGAAACTAATTATGCCCCTCAAAAAAGAAAATCAACCCAATGAGACCCGTACATTAGAATGACAAGCCTTATCCACATTGAATTCCCTTGGAATGTTTAGAATAATATATTCCTCCTGGGGTTCCTGAAATTCGTTGGATTTAAGATATAAATAAATGAATAGCGTCTGTATTCAAAAAAGAAAAGAAAAAAAAGTCTGTTAATCGGAACATTCCAGCCGAATTCTAGTAAAACTATTCAAATTAACTCCACAGTGATCTTCAAAGGCAGAGTAATGAAACATAATTTCAGTATGAAAAAAAAAAGATGACTGAGATAAAATCAAATATTTTTTTTAATTTACCAATAAGCAACAGAAAACAATCAGCACCTCCGTCCAAGACAAGAAAGAGAAAAATTAAATAAACAAACAAACACATCAAGGTCCAATTATAGATCGTCTACTCAATAAAAAAGATTTGAGTTTATATTTGAATAATAATTTGAATTCTGAAGGTAATGAGTTATAGAGGTAAATAGACTGGTAAATAAACCTCCCAAGATAACAGCTGTTTTATGATGTGGAATTATGAATTTATCATTAACTCTCGCAGGTCTGGAATGTACATTTCTATATAACACCAACTTTCGTCTCAAAAAATCCCTGAGAAAATTTGATGGTATGGGTACTGCCTTAAGTATAATTCTCAATTGCGAAGCGAATACTATTTCAGCTTAATTATGTTGATGATGGAGTTGCATAAAAATTCAAAAATAAGTCTTCAAGTTATATCAACCATTTTCAGAAAAAAATTTTATATTTGCGATGGCAATTTTTACTTTTCAATTTTTTTGTTTGGTTTATACTACATTCTTTTCTTTCATTTTGGTAGCAGAGTCGAGTAGAATTTAAATCAATGAATTGTCAATAAGTAAATAATCGAAGAAATCAGAATACCTATGGCCGATGATCCAGTATCAATTGCGGAGAGAGAAGATGATTTCCAAAGATAATATCAGTTCGATATAACAGCTAAAATGTTCAGAATGATTGTGTCAACGTCGAAGACAAAATGCATGACCACTTCAAAGATATCACTACGATGTAAGCTGGAAATTGACAACCAGGTTGTACAACAAGAAATGAAGTTCAGATACCTCGGCGTGGAAATATCTGGGTTTGGGGATGTCGAGGCGGAGGTAAGAGAACAAGCTATGAAGGCAGCACCAACAGCTGCTTGTCTCAACAACATTGTATGAAATAATAAGCATATTAGAGTTGATGTGAAGTCTAGAATCTACAAATCGAAATTAGACCCATTCTCACTTACACGACAGAAACTCCAAAAACAAAACAAATATTGAAGGCCACTGAAATGAAGGTAGCGCGCAAGATAGCAGGAAAAAGACTCAGTCACAGATCACGTCAGGAGCTAAATATCAGAATAACGTGTGAATTGATAACATCAATGATTGGGTAGTGAAAAGAAAGCAGGAGTGGAATGAGCACATCAACCACATGGACGAGAGCAGGCTGATAAAGATAGCAAGGGACAAGTCACCGGTTGGTCGTAGAAGCGTAGGAAGACCCCGCAAACCTTGAAGTGATAATTTATCAATTGAGTGAATTGAGTGAGTTGAGTGAGGCAAAGAAGCGAGGAAATACAATTTTCTTAATAATGAGAAGGTAGAAGAAAAATAAAAGACATTTCGCTTACGATCTACGTATTTTTATTGCCTAAATCATAGGTGTATTACCGACTAAGTGCATTAGCAACATTAAATCTGATGTTTCATTGAAATTATTCGTATTTTTCTATATCGGAATACGATACGATATACTACTCGATGAAACCTAGATATATGTATCATATTACATTGCATTGAATATTATTATAATGATCTCACAGTTATCCAATCAGTCTTACTTTTCTGTGATTATTCGCTTGGAAATCGATAATGTACATGGAACTGCAGATAAATCATTTGAGAATCCATTGTAATTTCAGAATTATGGCGAGAGAATCAATCATTCGCTTGACGTTATATTCTGACACAATTCCTGCATTGTCGATCACCTTCTAGGTATTTCTCATGAAGATAACTTCATTGTTCGGCCAATATACAGTGAATCGTCTGACGTAAAATTTCCTGTTGACATACTTTTGGAAACATTTCACCAGAAATTGAAAACCTATACCCGCCAGTAACTCAACAAAAACCGAGTTCACGTGTAGTAGGCAGAGATTTCCAAAAAATTCCTATTTAGAAATTTTTGTTGGCGGTTGATTGAGCTGAGAGTGTCGTTCTTGATCAAATTTCAAGGAACTGAAAGTACCAGAAATTATACTCAGTAAGGTTTTTTTTGCAGTGGATTCGAAATGAATGACAGTATCGATTAGAAACTCATAGAATAAGTTGCCAGTATTCGTCGGTAGGAAGCCAAGCTTAGGTCTATTATTTTCGAGAAGTCAAATCATTGGTTACTTGAAGAAAAACACGAGATTGAGTAAAGAACTGAACGATTGGTAGCCATTGAAGGAAGTGGTTCTCGATCTATAGTTCTGACTCTAAGAGGGGATTTATAAGGGACTCTAAAGTTAAAATTAGGGAGACTTCAAAATTTATAACTTTACTTTATCTGGTTATCTCTCAGTTTTGTGAATGCATTAGGTTAACTCGGAGTTCGCAAGCAAGTGTGAAGTGAACTAAAAAAAAATAGCATGTAAAATTTCCTGTTGACATACTTTTGAAAACATTTCACCAGAAATTGAGAACCTATATCCTGTCAGTTAACAAAAATTCATGGATACATTTTTGCAGTCTTCAGAACACACATATATGTTGTCATGGTGTCTGTAATTTTGAAATTTTGGACCGGTAATTGTCTCTGATTTCAAATGCTGCAGCTGAGTTTGAAAATGGGCAAAACTTGACTATGAGGTTCGTGAAGAGGCCAACAGACTTTCCAGAAAAGGTGCAGAAACCAGGCGAATTTATCTACAAGATAGAGTTTCAGAAGAAGGAAAAAAGCGAAAGATAAACTCTCTGGCAGAATATTCCAAGAAGTATTTAGATCTTAAAGAAAATATACAAGATGAGTGTAGTAACACCGCTTCACTGTATTCTTCACAGGACATTCTCGCCTTAGGAAACACCTAATAGAAATGGGTCTAGCAGAAAATGACGAGTGCAGATTGTGCGGAAGAGGAAGAAACTACGGATCACTTGGTGACGGAATGTTTCGCCATCACTAGCCAACGCCAAATTAGCTTTGAGCAAGAAACTTTTAAACATGAGGAAGAAGCCTTCTTGAAGCCATCACAGGTATTGAGGGTCATTAGAACTCTGGAACTAAAAGGAACTAATAGCTCTGATGGGGAGCACAATGGACCATTAGGAACCCTCTTAATTAGATATAATCTAATTTAATGAGGTTCGTAAATATTCATTATCGAAATTTTGTTCTCCTGATATTTTTGAAATGACAAATCTGATCAAAATGAAAATTCGATGTAAAAAATTGCGGAACACTCCGGACAAAATTGTTAATCATTTCATCAGAGCTACATAAAATTCAAGCAGAATTTTGAAAAAACCTTATATTCCAACGAAAATGTATCCCACGAAGTTGGAATATAGAAGAACATAGAATATAGAAAAATTTCAACTAATATTTTAGTGTATTTGAAAGAAATTTGTTCAAAAGTTCAAGTTACGTAAAATGTTTTCACATTTTTATTTTCCTAATCCCATCTGGATTAACTATTCGACGACAATGATAACATAATCGATCACATCTCATATGTACTACTACTTGTGTAGTACCTAACGGCAAAAAAGGCACCACTCAATCGTGATCCAGGACCCAGGTATAAACATTTTTCGCGAAGGCGTCAGATTTTTTAAGGGAGCTATATTGAAATAAATCACAACCAAACGAAAGACATTAGGCATTCTTAATTCAACCAAACTTGCCCTTATATAAGTACAAAATGAAACATACAAAAGAAGACATGGCGACATTCTAAGAGCTCATAAAATATTTTCCTACGCAATGGAAAACACTTTAGTTATGACGTGTAATCTTTTAAATGTGGGTTCTGATTCTTCCATCCTTAGTAAATATGGTTTAATGATTTAGAGCAATTCTCCCATTTCCATCATCCTCTGGGTTATGAGCACAGAGATCAACCGTTAAAGGCGTCAAATGTTCAGATTCAGTTTTTCAAAAAAAAAATAAATAAAATAAGTCACCAGACAAAACTAGTTTCTGCTTATTACAAGAAAAAATTTTAGCACACTTTCATTGAATTAATGGTTTATGGTAATGAACTCAACCACATTAATCACCATAAAAAATCATTAATTTAATGAAAGGCATACGTTTTTCTGAGATCTCAGAAGTTAATCGAATAGATGTAAGTAGGACAAGTAATTGTGGCTCACAATTTTCTGTACATTTATTTTTTTCCTAACGCTTATTTCCAGAACATAAATAGGGTTATCACTTTGTAGCAATGTCATGATATTTGACTTTTGAGCCAGTATAAGTCTCAAACATAAGGTTCGACTCTCTGCTGACAAATCATCCCTCAAATTCAAATTTGTCTGTTCATTAGGACGGTCGTTGACAGAATGAATCAGTTTAGGTTTTGATCTGGAATGCTGTAGCTAAGTTCATTGTTGGGTCTAATCCGATAAAGAGGTTCCGTAAATATGACCGTCCGAATTGTTTTTCTTCAATTTCAAAGCTGTAGATTCGATCGCAAAGGCTTTAATTTATTACCAAAATACTAGGATATTGTTCTCAATGAAGGTAATTTGGAACTACGTATAACCGATATTCATTATCTTTCAATGTGCCCTTCTTCAAAATCAATAAATTAAACATCTGGTATTTCTCAGAGAACCCTCGACTTACAAGTTAACGGTTAAATTTATTTTATTTAGCTTGGTTTGAATTTCATTCAGTGATGTTTATGGGAGACTTATATTTCGAAGATATATTAACAAAAATAATGACTCAAAGGTGCCTTTAAAAGAGAAAAAATATTTGCTCAGATTTCTCAAGATTTGCTGAATATTTCCCCTCCGCTTGCAAGTCAAGGGCTTTGTCAACAAACGCTGTTGGATACTTGAGTAAAAACATATTGGTCGTATTAGAAAAAAAATTATATAAAATCTTCAAATATTCAAAATTCCAACTAAATTGAATTTGATTTATAAGGTGAATTTTATTGTATTTGGTACAATCTGTGCGATTATGATTTTTTCAGAATTGTATTCCTTGATTGCATTCGAAATTCTTGGATAGGAATCTCGGTAGAATGCGGTACAACAATTGATTTTTGTTACACATAATCCATTCGAATATATAATATACCTAAGTAGTTCTAAAAAACAGACTGGACGGTGAATGGAAAGTTTTTCTTCAATTAGATTCATCGATTCTACACATTACAAAACTTAATCTGCGGAAATTTCAATCAACCCAAATCGTTCCTGTAATATTCGTTAAATTTCTATAGATATTCAACTCGTGAAAAGTCAGCGTCGAATTCAATCAAATTTATATTTTCTAAGAACTGAATCAATACCACAATCAAAGAGAATACATTTTTTTCTGAATGAAAGTTATTCATCATAATTCTCAGAATGCATCAAATTTCTATCCAGCCGTTAAAATTCAAAATATGGAATATTGCTCAGGGTTGACTTGAAATGAGATTTCTCGCAGCCGTATCGCTTTTATTAAAATTCTGGAATCCGTTAATCCACGCCATTCGTCATTGTTCAGACGCTTCTCTTTCCATGTATCAAAGATTAACGTCCCTGTTAAAATGAATAAAATTCGTCTGTAAGTTTCGTTGAATATTTTATCAGTCCAAGCGCCAAGTTTTGTTTCGAGTAATTTCGGGACCCTCAATGTTCATAAATGATACACAGCTCTCAGGGTAGGCCTTCGATAAATCATTCAGGGAATTTTAGATCGTACACGTGAAAGCCACTGAAAACCGATAGAATATGTTACGGAAGAAGGGTCTAGAGTAGAGCTGGGACTTTTTCACCTTTTTGTATTCGAATATTCATCCATAAATTTATTCGATTATTCGAATAATTCATTCAAACAACTATTCATGCTTGATTATTCATGAGTAGTCATGAATATTCAACTATTCGTTGATTATTCAGTGATTATTCAATGATTATTCAGTGATTATTCAATGATTATTCAGTGATTATTCAATGATTATTCAATGAATATTCAGTCAATATTCAGTGACTGAACTCATGTTTTAATGAACCAATCAAATCCAGGCGTTTTGATGAGTGAATATACTCTTTGCGACGTGGTATAATCGTTTTGGTGTTTTGCCTCTCGCCATATACGATCTATTAGTGTGACGTCACAAACCGCCATTTTTGGTTCTCCTGTCAGTGTTCGGAATCCAAACAAATAAATTGTCATTCAAATTAGTACGGTCTCTTTGAAGGAATTGGCTTATTTTCATAAATAAGAGTATTTGAGGAACAATTTCAGTATTAATTGATAGATCGAAGGAACGAGGTTAATACCAGTAACTTTGAATCCTGTTTCATTCCCCAGATTTTGTAAAAAGCCGTGTTTATTAGTTGAACCTCAAGTTCGAACTTACGGAATTAATCTCGTTTCTTCTGTCTATCAATTAATAGTAAAATCGTTCCTCAAATAATCTTATTTATCAAAATTAGCCAATTTCTTCAACGACAACGTACTAATTTGGAATGACAATTTGTTTGTTTGGATTCCGAACACTGACAGGAGTTCATTTATAATTTCAATTCAATTGTATCTATCAATTTCAATATTATGTAATTTCCAGTAATTTTAATATTAATAAAACGATTTGTCCGTAGTGATTCACAAAACATTGTTTTAATCATTCCTGAATAGTGAGCCAAGTGATTATTCAAACTTTCATTCGTAACTTCATAAATATCCAATTACTCACTGAATAGAAAACTATTCACTGAATAATCAGTGAATACTCAACTATTCACTGATTATTCATGAATAGAAAAGTAGTCATTGATTATTCAACTATTCAGTGAATATTCATGATTATTCGAATAATGCAAAATGCAATTATTCGAATAATCATTCAATGATTATTCGAATATTCAAATCATTCATTCATGATTCCCAGCCCTAGTCTAGAGACTCATCAGAGACTATAAAATATCTACTGTCAATTTAAGGACGAAAACTCGCAATAAGTTATCAATCTGAAAGTTGACTAATTATAATGTAGCGACATTTCTAGGGGAGTATTTTCGTCGGAATTTTTACTTAAATACTTCCAATGCAATCTTCATTTTACAGCCCCTGGAAAATATTGTAGAATATTTTCCAGGAATAGATTTTTACCCTATTCTTGATAACTATTGGAGCTGTATTCAGGAAATTGGATTTCAGTGGAATCTTCAGTTGGCGACTACTTCATTTGGAGAAATTTGTGGTTTTATAACTCATGAAAATGTTAGCGACTCACTGATCTCATCTACATTGATCAACAATTGCTAGGGATCACTTATGAACTTCTGTTCATTTGTATTTTTTTCAAGTTATCTCGTGAATATCTGTACATTATATGTTCTCTAAGGAAAAAGAAAGATGTTTTGAGATGATTATATCAAAGTCTTCCTCACTTCATCGGCTCTTGTTCACAAAATCGATTATTATCTGTAGGCTGTTACAGGTGGAGTGAAAAGCAATGTGATATTTGTTATTAAATCTGTTTTTTCTCTCGTTCAAACACATAAGGTGACAATAATTGAAGAAATGAGGACAATATCAGCTTATCAGTCATGCCGAGAAGACGTTTGGCTCCTGTGCAACTGGACCAAATCATACGGTGGATACAGGAAGGTTTGTCCCAGCGAGAAGTGTCCCGGCGGTTGAATGTTTCGCAAAGTGTCGTGAGTCGGGCTTGGAATAGGTTCATCCAAAACGACTCAGTAGCTTATGTTCATGGGGGAGGTCGGCAGCGCAGTAAAACAGCTGCCCAAGATCGTCTTTTGATCCTCAATGCTAGGAGAAATCCCACTTACCCGGCGTCGCGGCTCAATAGATCACTGAGAGTTGCAACAGGAGTTCCAATTTCGAACCAGACTGTAAGACGACGACTACATGTTCGTGATTTGAGAGCACGTAGGAGGGTACAACATCCCCGTTTGAATAGGGAACACCGGGTTCATCGACGGCAATGGGCTGAGGAGCACCGCAATTGGATACTTGAAGATTGGAGCCGATGTTTATTTACGGATGAGTCTAGATTCCGTTTGGTCAACTCCGATGGACGTATTCTTGCTTGGAGGGAAAGAGGTCGAAGGTATGCAGAACAGTTTATGGTACCCACAACAGCTTTTGGCGGAGGTTCTATATGTGTATGGGGAGGCATTTGTTCGAACCAACGCACAGAGTTGGTTGTTCTGCAGAACACCACCATGACCAGCCAGAGATATCACGATATGATTATTGAACCCATAATTGTTCCGTTTGCGGCTTCCGTGGGCGAGAATTTCATTTTAATTGACGATAATGCCCGTCCACACCGTAGTCGTCTGAATAATGAAGCGCTAGAAACTCATGCTATTGATAGGATGGACTGGCCAGCTCGCTCTCCAGACATGAATTGCATCGAACATGTCTGGTCTGAGATGTCTAGACAATTGTCAACCTTAGAACAACCGATCAATAACCTGGAGGACCTTTCAAACGCTTTACGGGATATTTGGTAAAAAAGTATGCCTCGTAGGGTAGAATGCTTGAGACGAGCTCATGGGGGACCAACTAGGTACTAGCTTAACCGAAACTTCAGCCTTCTTGTGGTTTCATCATAAAATTTCTATGTTTTTCAAACACAGAATTTTGGGTGTTCCTAATAAAGTCTTTTTTTCTCTCCAACTTTCCATTTTTTCATTCTTTTCTCAAGTGAACCATATTATCAACTGAAAATACTCTGATATCTGACTAAATTTATAATCTCGGAGCGAATATTTCAGAAATAAATTTAGAACAAGTAAGTGATCCCTATCAATTGTTGAGCAGTGTATTTCTTAATTTTTCATTGAATTTTCGAAACACTTGCTATGTGTACGCTGTTTTCTCTGAAATATCACTCATTTTGTCGCAAACAGTGACGCGGCAGTGTCACAGAAAGCCATATTCACATATATTCTGAGGAAAGTATTGGAAAAAAACCTCTTAAAAGTGCTAATGAATACTCACAGCAGCAGTCTTATCAGCATAATTTCTGGCAGCCAGGACAAAACAAGCCTCTGCCTCATTCATTCTAGCTCTAGCTAAATCACTGTCCTTCAGGCACGAACCTTGAATGTATATAACTCTTTGAGCCCAGATAGGTACTTGTAAAATCATTCTCATTGTTGTATCTAACTCCATTGGTGAAAGAAGGACCTAAAAAAAAGATAACAGTGTACAACTCTCTTCATTCTGATATTTATGAAAAAAAAAACTATTCTCAAATAATTTGCATTTGTGAAACAAAATTTTTTTTGTTAGTTTCTTATGAGTAGGTAAACCGGTTAATAAAAGCTGACTACTACCGAAGACTAGTTATTCTGTTTTCGTTGTCTAGTTTTTGCCTTTGGTGAATTTTTTCAAGCCCATAAGAGGGCACCACCAATAACTTCAATTTTATAATAAGCCACCGGGCCCTCAGTGGTCATTTTGGCGATTTGACGTTTCAATTAGAAGCCTTTTAAGAAGAAAATATAACCTTTGAAGAAACATTCAAACAAGGAGAACTTCAAAATAATTCAGCTTCAATATTTCCTTCCCAATAAAGTTTTTGACGTATGCAATAAAGTGCTATCTGCAAATGTGAATACCTCCTCAGTGGATGATTTCAATAATATTTCCGACAGCCTTGTGAACTCAGAGCGATATTGTTGATTCGAGTGCGTTTGCAGATCTTGTTTGTGCTTTTGAATTTCGCTGTCTTACGTTGAGTTTTTAGATCTTTTATCACTTTTTTTGTATTGAGTTAATATGCTTTGCCCCAACTTCGAATTTCTATTATTGATAATGATTAATTACGAAAACAGCACAACATCATTATGATCTAATGAGTCAAATCGCTAACCAGTAGTTATCACTTATGTCTGAAACGATTGTCGAATCAGGGCATCTGACGCTCAAATACCTATAAGATAATAAGAGATCGCACACCTACGATCAGATATGGAATCGGACGTCCGAATTTTGGATGCAAGAGCAGTGCGTCTTACAATGGAACCTATTAGAAGTTTGATCCGAATACCCGAGGGCAAGCCGTGCATTGTTTTTGCATAGTCTAACACAAACATACGATTGTTTTCATCAGTTTAATCAGTTTTGATAAGTGAGTGAAGAGAATTGACCTGAAACTTATGCAATACCCAGGGGCGGATCATGGCGGTGTTTAAGGGGGTTCATAGAAAATCATGGCATATGAAGGTTAGCAAAAAAGCGGAAATTTTCGTTGGTACCAACTGGTACCTAGTGTTTTTTTAAAGAAAGATGGATTTTTGCAAATCATATCATATTCAGTTTCCAAAATTTTTGTAGAAAAAAACAAGTTCAAAAAATTTCACATATTTCATAAATATATGTAAATTTATTTCATAAGAAAACTCAGGCTCATGAAAGTATAAGGAGTAGTTAAAATAAATCCATTATTTCTGCATGAAGAACAAAGCTACAATCACTATATAGTTAAAATTTAGGTCAAATATGCGCTGTTTCGTTTGATAACTACAGTTCCAAGTTAACAGTTGTGCCTTAGGGGAGCAGCTCTTCGTAGATAATTCCCTGTCAATCTCACTAAACACACAGCAAAATCTTCCTGGCCGTTTCCGATGGCTCACCGCGTTTCGACCACGACCGTTTTTGCTTGACCTTGTCGTAAATGGATCCACTTCTCATCACCAGTTACCAAGCGTTTCAAAAATGGGGCGATTTTGTTGCGATTCTGCAGTGATTTGTAGTGGAAATTAGTTCCATGCGGTTTTTTTGCGTTTACTCATGTGGTACCCATACATCTAGCATCTTCTTGAGATCAGCCTCATGCAAATAGTGATCCAAACGAATTATTGTGCACTCTTAAGCCTTCCAGTGCGTAGGGCATCTTTAACATCGAACCTACTGGAACGGATATGACGATAACAAAATTGCACACTATTTACATGTTCAGCCGCCTGGTTTGAATTTTTGCCTTAGTTCAAGACAAACTATATAATATAGCGTTTTTTTTTGCTAGTGTCCATCTTTGTGGTGCGCTCAAACTTAACTGAGTCAACTCATCACAAAACTGTTAGAATGTTTTTGTAGTGCGAAATCTTATTTTCTAACGCCATATAGTTCTGAAGTTTAAATGTGAATCGTATAAGTTTCTATACCAAATAAAATTGTCGTTTTTTTCAAAAATATTCAATATGATATGTATATGAATTCCTCATCGAACAAGAAGAATTATAAGAAGTTCCAGTTTTACTCAACAAATCAACCAAAGAGCCTATCTTCGAAGTTAATGGAATATTCGATGGTCATCAAGGTGTCTTAAGATTTTTGTCACATTTGAAGAGCAATATTCATCAATTTGAAAATGTTGAAAAAAATCTAATGCTGTTGAATCCGCAGACTTTCGACAACGAACATTTTAATTATCTTAAGTTCACAGATAAAAAAAATGCATTTATTATTCACATTCCCTTCATTTCACAAATATAACTCGAATATAGGTCATTCCATGTAACTGAAACTGAAATCTGAGAAGAACGTGAGAACAGTGACTGGATAATGAGAATATGTACTCACCACATAGAAGTCTTGTAGGAGCGGGTGTGCGTAGAATTCATTCAAAAAGTCCATGATTGTGTCTGCATGTAGTGTTGTGCTGCACACGACTACGTGTTTTTCAGATTGTGCTCGATGTGATGAATAGGATCCACCCAGCTTCTGCCTTTCCATCCACGTATAAGCGAGTTGTTCGAACTGGAAAGAATGATACTGAATTACGTTATAAACTTTTGCAATTTGGATCGAATATTATTATTAATCTAATTACACAAAAACACATATAGACACTCAAAAATGGGTGAAAATGTAACACAACGGTTCGGAGTTGTACCTTTACGGCCAAATTTCGAAATTCACATTTATATTTTATGTGTGAGGGACTAGCAGGGGATTATTCAACAAATAGAAAGAATATTTATATTTTATTATTTATTATGAAATATTGAATTGATTTCTTAGGAAGATTATTGATTAGTAATGGCAAATACTTTAAATACTGATTGACAAAGAAACACCCGGAAGGAGCTGTTTGAATTTAAATGTTTTTCGGTAAAATATAGATAGTATAGCAAGGAGGAAATGATTGAAATGTGGAGAAAAAAACGAATGGTTCACAATTTTTTCAATAAATTTATTAGTAATGTGTTTCTCCACAGCTATTATCTATACATCCCCCCCCACACGTTTCGGCATTGATGCAATAAGATGGTATATTTCTTCTTGAGAGATACTATCCCCAGCTAACTGTACATTATGTCTCAGAGCCGCCAAAGTCCGAGGGGGCTGGCGTAAATTTCCAAGCCTTGTACTTATGATGTCCCAAAAAGGCTCTTTGGACGAAAGATCGGGGAATCTGAGCGGCCATGACAAAAGATTCACATGAAAAAGTTTAGACTAACTTTGGCAACATACGGTCGGGCATTATCTGGCTGAAATATTGGATTCTCGAAGGTAACGCAGCGCTTTCATGTTGCCTCGAATGAATACTGAAGAGGAATTGCATGTGCAATAGCACGCTTTACCATAACGCCTACTGTCTGGTGTACATGACACTCAACATCAAACTGAGGTTCACGTCTTTCGTCTACCCTTCTTCGGCCATCATGTGCACCCAAGGAGAATACAGATTCATCAGAAAAGACGTCCTTATGCCATTCCACATTCCAATGTTGACGTTCTCTGCACCACTGCAATCGTTGCAGGCGAAGCTCAACCGTTAGAGGTAACACAAGAGGGGATCGATAATGCTGCAGTCCAAAAGACTTTATCCGGCGGTAAAACGATCGATTTTGGGCATTATCAAACCACGCTTGACAACATCTCATAACAATAGTTGGATTTCTGTTCGTACGGTTAGCGATTTCTCAATATGACAACCCCGCCTCCCGTAGACCAATAATTCGATCTCTTTCAAATTCACTTAGCTGGCGATAAATCACGCGTACTCGTGCTCTATGCATTTCAACAACAACTAAACATCGACTTTGAATCTCCTCGAAAAGCTGTTTTGTTGTAAAATTTTAAAAACTTGCAAAAAACAACAACAATAATTAAGTAACAAAAATTGTTTACATGGAAAAACCTTCACGATTTTTTTCTCCAAATTCAGTAATTTACTCCTTGCTTTACTATATATGTTTCACAAAACAAAAACATTACAAGTTAAACAGCTTCTTCTAGGTGTTGCAGTTTCTTTGTCAGTTAGTATACACTCCTTGGTGAGTTTAATCACAATTTTTTAAAGAGCTGTTTTCATCAAAATATTTTATGTCGATGTTAATTCGAATAAAGACTGATACAAGGTGCGCAAAGTTGATTCCTTACATTTGAAATTAAGTGCTCATTGTGCGTTTTCTGAATTACTCTATCATGCGGACACCATCTCTACAATTCTAGAATGTTGGGTCGGGAATGAACTCTGTTGAAATTACAGCTTGCAACAAGCTTGAGATTGTCATAAATCAACTGCTTCCCATCGAAATTATCCTCGAGCCGTCCCCGAACCCAGTACGTACATTCCGTTTTGTTTCATGTAAGTCGCTTAGCCTTCTTCCGGGACATCCCGGATCCGTTCTTCTTAAGAGGGATTACTACCACATGGCTTTCCGCGTATCAGTCAAACTTTGTTATCCATTCATTTCCTTTCTGACCAAACATTTTACGATGCACGAAGTTGTACATTCACTTCAATTTCTTTTCTTTCTCTTTTCGAAAGGAAAAAGTAGAGGGATGCACTGTACGACGGTCGATTATTTTTTCAAATAATTGAAGTTTTATCTCTTTTTTAATGATTTTCGGAAAGTTGTTTTGCACTAATGATCTAAAAATATATCAGTGCTTGGTACATTACACAATTCTTCAATTTTTCTGCGAAAAACGAAGTCACCAAAAAATTTTTTTTTTCATTTGTCAGTTAAAAATATTGACTTTTCATAACTTAGATCATTAATTGAAAGAATTTTATGGAACCCCATAAAAATCGGTGGTTGTAGGAGGAACAAATCTATAATTTTGTTTTGAACTGAGCAGTCACGTGGTGGTATTCACTCTCAACATCCGTAGGTTGCATTGGAAAGTATTCGAGATTGACTCATTTATTTTCACACTTCGAGTATTCAGTCCAATTCTTTTTTCGTACAACACGATTTGAATAATTTCAGCGTTTATATTTCCAAACTCAGTAATTACATAGTGGAATGTTTGTTTTGAACCAGGAAATAATATTCAATAAGTGAATTTAGAGTTGAGAAGCAATTTGTGAGCCCCCAGTTTCACCTGTTTCTTCTTCCTATGTGCGAACGATACTGTGAGATGGTCTCCAATTTATATTGTAAAAATATATCCTGTTAACGAAGCCGTCCAACGTTGATTCAATAAAAATCTCAGCAACCTTTGACCAATTCAAGTCCAATAAATCGTAGTGGCTGTATTTTCCAGTGTAATAGAAAAAGTGCGATACCACCATCCCGTATAACCTCCAACGATAAGGTTCAACTCATTGATGATGAATCCAATCTAAAAATCAATTACTTCCGTCTGTCCGTTCATAATCAGGAGAACTCTCGAATAAAAAGAAATAAAACTTGAAATTTTCAGCGTAGGTTCGACTCTCGAATACCGTGTAAATGAACAGTATCTAGACGTGAAAAAAATTTCAACCTATCATGTTCATAGCCTATTAGCCTAACAGGATCACAAAAAAATTCGAGAATATTATCGAAAAAAAATATTTCCTTGATCACGAAAGGAACAGAGTTGAAAAATAACAATTTCATGCAAGAAAAGTTTCCTGGACGTGTTACTTCTCAAAGAGTTGAGCACAGTTGGCCACCGAGAACTTGTGATTTAGCACCTTCAGATATAGGAGGTCTGATCTTATGCTCCATAATCGATTCAAGACCTTAATAGATGAAATTCATTGGAGACATACAGATGCAGATTCCGTGAATTGGTCATGAAAAATATCATAAAAATGATATGATTTAGCAACCGTAGCCTCACAATAAAATAAAATGAAAAATATATTTATTTGGAAAAATAGTTTTGTGGCTTGAGGACTTTTTTTAATTTACTTTAACCACAAGACAAAAATTATCTTCTTCAAGTTCTCACATTGAATTGGACTAATAAGTCCAATTCAATCTGAGAACTTGAAGAAGAGAATTATGGTATCAATTGATTTCTCTTAAAATAAATTCTTTTTTTGATATCATAATGAAACCATTTATTGGAAAACCCTTTTCAAAATGAGAAGTAACATTATTCTCCTAAATGGGCAGATTGAGATGATTCAAGAAATCCTAATGGCTTTTTGGGGAATCCATGAATAACTTTTGGGTTGCCCAAGGAGTAACGGCACGTATAGTCATTTGAGAAATACTCGTATAGAGAAGTTGGTCCTTAATTTAAGATATATTCAGGATAATAATACCGACTTCGATTCTTGTCATGTCCATCTATAAACGTTCACATAATATACCTATATTTCCCATCGAATAAATTATAACTTATTCATATCGCCTCACTATTTCAAAATAACGCCTCCTGCGTTTCGTGACTTCATATTAAGGTTTCACGTATTCACATAATTTATTACACGAGCCTGTCTTTTTCCGATCCATCAATAATGGGTGGAATAAAACAGATCAGCTTATACGAGTAATAACATCAACTATATTGATTCGAATAATAAACATGCCTGAAAATATTCCCCAGAAGAACAACAAACCGACCATCGGATAGCCAATAATGCTATTCCGTCGACAATCAGAATGGCTCAAAAACGAGGAAAAATTATTGATTCGTTATCAAGTATTATGGGAGTTCAATATTGAAGTTATTTTTTACCAATCATTGTTAAAAATTCATCAAGCTCAGTTGAAATCAATAATGTTTCAAAATTAATCATTTCTCACCTTGTTAAATGGAGGATTCGGAGACCACTATTTTCAAATGAATTTGATCACTTTAAACGATGTAGATACAATAATTTTTATTAGTGGTTAATTTCTGTTTCTTCTTCATAGTGATTTGAAGATACAGAGTGTTTAATTGAGTTCTTCAATTACCCATAACTTTCGAACTACCTTATATATTTTCATGATATTTGTACGTTTACTTCTTGCAACTACTTCATACAAACATAGCAACTGGATTTTTTCAGTTCCAGCGTAGGAAAAATTGATGAATGAGATCTAACCCAAACAACACCCTGTATATCGAAATTTCTCGAATTTGATAGGGTATTTCAATACTCAATAAATCTAGAAAAACCTGAATACTCCGACAACAACCATCTTATAGCGTATTCGATTGGCTGCATCAATGCGAATTAATTCGAATTTTTGTAGAGCTAACTGACATAATTAGTTCGAATTAATTCGAACTGGTGCAGCCAGTCGAATAAGCTATCAATTTGAAAAAACATTGAATTTCATTCGGTATTTATTAATTTAACTAATTTTATTGAAATTTTCAAGACACAAAATTGAAACAACGAACTGCAGAGGTTTGACGAAATATTTGTTTGGAGGAATCTTCAATCATTTCATTTAGTTATATAACCACTGAAAACGATAACATCGAGGATTAAAGTTATTCATCGAATCCTAATGAAGAAACTTGATGTTATAAAAAAGCCTTCGAAACAGAGAGAAAAAGTTCCACAACAACTACTCAAATTGGTTACCATTTTGCTCAATGCATTTCTGTGCTTATTTAATTAGACAAGTTATTGATTTTTTTATATTTTATCGTTTATTTTGTTGCAAGCGTCCTCGATTACATGAAGAAGTGCATTCTACCGTTTATTCGTGTTGAAAAAACTTCCGATCTTAAAAGCGATGGGGTCGTTGAAGGGAACTAGGTCATTTTTCAGCTATGGGAAGCTCCTTCGGCCTTCATCCTACGAAGAATTAATTGGTCAGTTATATCATCCTACCATGAAATCCTTAGGACCCCCCTGCACAGGCACATCTCAAATGCTGTAAATTTTTTCATCAAGGCATCAGTTGAATTCGATGATTCTTCTCCTCCTTCTCTTTTCCTATGGAAAACACATAACAACGACGGAGACGCAGTTTGGTTGTCATGGTCAAGAAATGACTCTTGAAGTCATTTCCATCCTGGAAAACTCTGCCCTTGTCTTTCTTATTCGACATCTTATTTTCTGCGAGATATCATTGGTATGTATATTTATCGACTCGACTTAAACTGTCTACTTATTGAAAATATCATTTCTCCATCAGTGATTCTATTTTCACTAGGCACCATGTATATTTAGTTTTCTCTACATTCAGTCCGTATTCTTGGCTAAGCTACATCGCCCTATGTTAATACCTAGAGAGCTAAATTTTTAGGAGTATTCGAGACCTAGAAATGTGGATGAACAACATATGCTGGCCGAAGCAGAAGAAGATCCTTGTACAAGTGTTCAAATAATTTCTTGAAGAAAGAGAAGTACAGTAAAATGCAGGAGATGTTGCATCGATGCAGGCAAGATCCTTCTTTTTCAATTCATTATGCAGACCGATGAATCGTGCTTTAAAAGAGTTTGCGTATTAAACATTCACAATTTAGATGAATAGTCCGTCGAAAATCTCTGCATAGAGAGGGAAAACAGATTCCAACATCAATTCGGGGTAAATATGTAGGAATCCTGGATGGCAAAATTATCGTTCCGTAAGAGTTGCCACCGAGGCTTGATGGAGTTCGTTACTAAATTTTTTATGGAACGAACTCGGAACTTACTACTTGAAATACCTCAAGATTTACTTGAAAGTATTTGGCTCTATCTCGACTGGGCATTAGCTCACTTCGCATAACCGAAATGTTCAATGCAACAATACGATCGGATCGATGGATAGAGTGTAATAGTACAATAGTATGGCCACTACGTTCACTGAATCTTAATCCATTAGATTATTTTTTTGGAGACGAGGTAAAACCATCGATGATGATGAAAAAGATTGCGACAAACATGACAACGCATTTCTGAAGTGATCAAGAATAATTGGAGAGCCTTACTAAATGAAGAGAAATTTTTTTGGGCAGATGAAGGTTATGCATAAAGGCTCATTTTCGAGGTGACAGTACTGATAGAACTATCATGATAGTTTGATAGTGTTAGTACTTATCGCAGCAACTGTACCCATGTGAACTACTCGATAGTTGCTATCGTGATAGTGCGAAAGTGCTGTCGCTATATCAGGATAGTACTACCGTGATAGTTACTATCATCGTGGAAATTAGCCTTATGAGCTGGAGGAAGGCAGATTTTAAATTTGTATTCAGCTGCTCGAAGACTTTTCCCGTTCTGTGTATCATTTTGAAATAAGTCCATGCTCGCTTTATCTTGTCTGAAGCGTTATTTCTCTTGTGACCGTGTAAACAGTATAGCAGTGAACAACAAGTTTTATCAAGATACTAAAAGGAGGAGTTATCATTTCATCCCACTATTAATCGATTTCCTCATCAGGAACAATTTCGGGGGAGTAAAGTATACTCATTAATATCACGCCCACTTTACGTTATTCATGGAATGGAAAGAAGGAAAATTGGAAAACACTTCAACGACAGTTTTTTATTCTTATCGAAGATTGATCAGAGAAACATGATATAGTTTTTTTCAACTTCTCATCAATGGCAATGGGCAATTGTGACACCTAGTTAAAAGAGCAGTTAATCTGAGATATCGGTTGCACTGAATGAACCATTCAGAATGATATAGGTATTGGATTTCATGTTGTTGATTCACTAATAAGAATTCGTTGAGGTTTTTACACCTTGATATCTGATCTAAATATTCTTTTAGTGCAAGTGATGGAACTCTTCTATTGGAATTGAATCATAGAGTACATGATTTTATTTCTGCATAGATTCGAGCGGAAAATGATGTCTACAAATATTATATTTTCACTCGAAACGACCCTGTTTTTGTTTATTATATTACACTCTATTTCTGAATTACTTGAGGGGATAGTGTAGCCAGGTGCGGATCCAGGCGATGTTTGAGGGGGGGGGGGGGGGCATAGAAAGTCATGTTAAAGAGTTATCAGAATGCTACATATTTTTATTTTCAGAAATTCTTTAACATTTCGAATATACAATCTTCTGGATGGTACCTTTCAACACGAAAAATTAATACTATTATTTCCAACTCGAAATATATTCCTATACTTCCGAGTCCATCCGAACAGTATTATTCAGCTTTTATTTTCTAATAACTTCAATGAACCCGAAGAGCTACTCGTACCAGCATTTCCGAATGATTTATTTATTCAACCTATTCGAGTAGATGGAATACTCATATTTCAATCATGATTAAATGAGCCAAACGCAACCGCAAAAATGTTTCTGCTGATTGAATGAAAAGCGTTCTATCAGTCAATCAGCGAACTCGATAGAAGAGCAAATTGAATTGTTTCAATGCGGAATCTTTCAGGTCAAAGAGCTATAAGAAAAATTCACAAGAAAAAGTCTAACAGTTGTTAGAAGTTGGTCTTTTTCTAAATGTATTTCCTGAGTCTATTCAAACTTCAGTACCGGTTTCGAAAACACCTTCATATTTTTCACTACATCGTATTAGGTGAAGATATCGAGATTCTCTGATATTCTACATGCAAATACAGAATATTGAAATTATTAAGGGCTTCAGGACACAAGCAGAGTAAAAATTCATGGAGTGGTAATAGAAGAATGAACGCCAATAATTATTTATCTTGCGGATGAATATCCCGAGCAAGTTAATTTAAAATAAAACTATGTTAAGAGAAGAACATTAATAATAATTTATAATGATGCAAGCAATTCAATATAAAAAATGTTCAAATGTAAGGATCATTTAACCTTCACAATTATACATCTTTCAATATACAGGGTATCGCAGGAGTATCCTACCCTTAGGTAGGGTAGGACTAGGGGAATACGAATTGAGTACAAAATATTAACTTCTACCTTTCATAGAAATAATTAAACCAAATCAGAACTAAACTCATAGGCAGAACTCATTGAACTTGAGATGTTATTGATAGTTCAAAAACTTTTATTCATCCAGGATTTAGGTACCTATCTCGTGGAAGTCGTTAATGAATATAAAAAGTAAAAATCTTCTTGAAAACATAGTGAACGTCTAGTAGATGATTAGAATTTGCTCATATATGAAATAATTCATTAGTGAAACTATACAATAAAAATTAGAAATAAATAAGCCCAAAGACAAAATATGAATTCTTCGAAACATAATTGGGGTTCAATTTCTATGCTGAAAACATGCTCACAACTGAAATTTGAGATAATTTTTGCTGAAAGTTTGTATTCCATATTATTAAACATTTTTGGAATCACTAAAATGACCAATTTGATGAATAAAGAATATGCTGATATTATGTTCGTGTATATGATATGTGTAAGGGAAATAGATTCTGTGTTTAATACTCAGATTTCTGATGTTCGCTTGGCAAGTTCGGTTCATATTGACTTCTTACAAAATGTTTTACCTGTCAGGCTCTACCAGGCTTTTTATCACAGAAATATTTGATAAAGCTGGACCTAGTTTTAGCTTAGGAGTGAGAAATAATCATGAAAATACTTACCCAAATAGGTGGATAGGTCGAAGATGACCCGTTTTAAGGGCCTTCTCTACCTCCAGATCTTAAGCCACTTGATTATTCCGCAAGAGGAAAATTGAAGGATATAGCTTATGCTGAACACATCGAGTCAAGAGATTAGTTGATGAATTAAATTGTCAATTATCACGATATACAGGGTGGCCATTTGAAAACGAAACAGACGAGATTACAGACGAAATAAAGTTTTTCGATAGAAATGCTCGGACAGGTCGATTTCTGTTTCGAGGGGGACAACTTAAGATGTAGGTTACAGACGCATAGCGCTTCAACCCTTGCTGCTACAACCCCCACCTCCAATTTTTGAATAGGGAAGATGGGGTGAGTGATACCTCAATTTAAAGGTGTTTTTATACTGATTTCAGCACAGTAATTGTTTTTTCATTTTATGCATTAGTTCTCGAAATATTCATGCGTTAGTTAGTTAGGAAGGAAGCCACAGTCATGGTTGTTTTGAAGCTCAAAATGTCGATTTTTCACAAAACACTACAAGTGCCATGAAAACACCACTTCATTTTCAAATACTTAGTTAAGAATATTTCGAGAACTAATGCATAAAATGAAAAAACAATTACTGTGCTGAAATCAGTATAAAAATACCTTTCAAATGAGGTATCACTCACCCCATCTTCCCTATTCAAAATTTAGGGGTGAGGGTTGTAGTAGCAAGGGTTGAAGCGCTATGCGTCCGTAACCTACATCTTAAGTTGTCTCCTCGAAACAGAAATCGACCTGTCCGAGCATTTCTATCGAAAAACTTTATTTCGTCTGTAATCTCGTCTGTTTCGTTTTCAAATGGCCACCCTGTATTTATAAATAATATGATTCAGAAGGTTATATCCATTCTTGAAATTCGACAAGATAAATGAGTATAAGCAAATGGTTTTCAAATAAGTTTCACCGAATTCTAATTCAAGGAAATCTTTTTTATTTTTATGACTTATTACAGCATTTCGATATATTTCATTTTGTTGTTGTTCATAAAGAACTCTCGATTTTCTAGATGATTTTTCAGAAAGAATTTTACGTTTTATTTTCAATAACAAGATATGTCAGTCCTATTTATGTGAATAAGTCGAATTTGTTGAACTTTGTCCAATTCGATAAATTCATAAGAAAAGAATGTTAGATGTGACAACTTCGAGTGATACCGCGTATCGAGTCTAATATTAAGTGAACCGTGTTTCGAAGCTGAATTCATGCTCTTTTTGAAAATCTTAACAATTATTTTGAATTCGAAATAGAAAACGATATTGTCAAGCTGAACATTCATTCGAATGAGTAATAATGACTGTAGCCCTGGAATGTTGTAATAATTAATACTTCTCTGACTAGACCTCGGCATGTGTCAATAACATCCTGAGTTTCAATAAATTTCGCCGATAAGTTTGGTTCTGATAATGGTTTAATTATTTCCATGAATATGAAAACCCACCCTGTAGCTTTCAGAGGAAAGGCAGATATTAATTTTTTATAATCAATCCGTACTCCTCTAGTCCTACTCAACCTCTTATAAGAGTAAAACGGGACACCGTGTATACTCTCCTCTCCTGAATTCATTCTCCTACGTGAGGAAATAGGGACGTCATGATGTTTGATTTACTATTTTTAGCGATTCGTCTCAATTTTGTGTTTTGTGAGAGGCCCCAATATACATACTAAATGACAAAAAAAGCCACGAGCTTTTGAGCGTTCTTTAATCACGCGGTAATTTATTGTACTATAAGATCACAGAAAACCACAGTTGTGTATATATACATTTCTGTGGCCAAAGCGTGAGATCTTTCTTTTGACACGTCATACACACCTTCTCCTTTGTGTACGGCTTTCCTGATTCGATGCCCGACAACAAACAACCACCGTATTTAACTTCTGTGTACCCTCGTCCCTTGTCGCTATTTCTGTAAAGGACAATCCATTCTAACTCGAGTCTAATATTCCATTGGCATCTAACTAAGCTGTTGAAAATATTCTCGACGTCTCTACCCTCTAGGCATAATTCCAGGAAGATTCGAAATATTCGTCCTTGCGAATATTTGTATTGGATATGTCCTAGTTTTATAGTTACGTTTCGAGCTTGCACTTGTACCTAGTGTTCTCAGGCTCCACAGTTTCACACATATTTTATCTTTTGAACCTTAATTGCTAGGCCATATAATTCCTTTTATTTTGTCATTCGGAAAATTTATATATTATATCTACTATTTTTGCTCGTTGTGAATCACTGAGTCCCATATGCTTGGGCATGTTGAGGGGTTAACAACGAGTTTCATAAAACTTTCATTGACCGATAAACTCGTTGATTGTAGTTTTAAATCAATGAAGTGTTGAAAATGAACAGAAATTACAGAAATTATTTGATCGTGAATATCACCTCGATAAAAGTTTCATGAAACCCACCATAAATATATGGGATTCTCTCAAATACTGTTCATTATTTGACATCACCAGGTTTGTGTGGGTAGTTCGAATCATTTGATTTCGAGCTGAATCAATTGCTTGATAGGTTCAACAATATGTTCCATGATTTTTTGATCAAGTTCAATAATCGAGCTGAAGAAATATTGTTGAAAATTTCTGAATCATAAGCTCCGAAACTTTTTAGAAATCCGAACGCCATTAATTCACATCAATTACATATTATTTATATCATGGCAATCAGTATCATGAGGCCTATGTCCAGGAGTGGACTCAAACGGGCTGAAGAAGAAGAAGAATCAGTATCATCATATTGGACAATTCCAATCCGAAAGATCTAGTGAAAAAACTCCTAAAGAAGAAACTTGATCGCAATTTTTGTCAAAAACTAGGAACATTATACCTCTTTCGAAATTTTATCATCGCGGTGTCAAGTCAAGTTTGACTTGTGCGGTTAGAACAAAAAACAAAGTAGTTCATTGTTTGAATATGTTTATTTGGAATACAAAAACGAATGATTCTGTGAGAAAAAACTTGTTAGTATCATCATGACATTTCAAATTTTCATTTTATGGAAAAAATGAAAGAGACAACATATTTTAAGTTGTTTAAGATGATTTATATTTCCCAAAGAAAAATGTATAATTCCTATTAAAAAATTTATTAGATCTTAAAATAACGTTGATATCAAACTCCAAGGCAACATTGAATGTCTGTTTTCGATGTAATCCTGCAGACTTCGACTTGAAACATTTTTTGATCCAAGCCCTCCCATATTGAAATGGGTTTCATTAAATTTTCCCCCCCGTCTGAATTTATAGATGCCTTTAACCTGAAAAACTAATGTATGCTCCAATGTTCAAGCATATAAAATTATCAGTGTTTTTCTTTCTGAGTTAGGATAGAAAATCTAAGGTTAAACTATCAGAATTGAACGAGCAGTGTAACCAACGAAAATAATTCGGCGAACCGATGGTTGCACAACCGTCACAAAAAACATCTTTATAATACCCGCTTCGTTTCAACTATCGGTTGAATTTTATTTAGCGGTTGGGCCTCTTCGGTTCAACCATACTGTTAAAATACTGGCCGTAATTCTTCTAGTTTTCATCCCGATTGAGACAATATTTTGAACGGCCATAGTTCGTCCTTCAACAAACTTGACCGCATTCGAGGTTAAAATCTACTCTGAAAATTTAAAGTTTCTAGGTCCTTCCGTTCGAATGTTATCGTGTATACATAAAACCGGCCGGTCAGACGTGCAAAATTGGATTTGAGAACGGATTGGTCATCATCTTATCATCTTATCCTCTGAGACTGTCCCTGTTCAAATTCGAAAAATACAAACGAAATGATCGGTTCGACTAACGAGCGCTCAAAAATAGCATATGTTCGTCCACGTTATATTTTGTGTTGGGTGAAGCGAGAAGCGTCATTTATACTAGCCTCGCAAATTAACGATCAATTGCAATTTGCTTTCAATTTCATGGTAATAAACCAGAAAATTTTAATGAGATACTAAACACGGTATTAATTCCACGTCCGGCGGGCTTTGAAGCAGTCCTTGGGCTGAACTGAGACCCATTGGCGTCAAATACGGGCGCTAAAATATCTTATCGTCCTATCGGACAATTCCTCTTCTGAGAACTTCTCACTGAACTTCAGTGTTTCTCCATAATTGTTAATTGATAATATCTTCCTCGCCAGTATATTCAGTGAAATATAAGAACTGGTCTGAAATGTAAGCGAAAAGAGTAAAATATTTCTCATTACCAAGGTCTCCGGAGATTGAAAGAACTTGTAGGTCCGTGAGTTTTTTTTGTCGTACACTCATACCCATTCCTTTGACTGTAAAAACCTCCCTTGCGGCCTAAATCTTCAGAGATCAGTACTTTATAGAACTTGGAAAGCGTCTGTATCGTTGGACATCTTTCCTTTTTAGGGCCGATCGGGTCCAGCAAGTTTGAGTTACACATGCCTTGCTGTTAGCCTCCAGAGGTTCGACGTAAACACAATTGTCAGTTGAAGTGGCAATTTTTATTTTCCTCCATAAATTTTTTTTTTCAACTTTGATTTCAAAAGCTCGAATAAGTTTTATTATGATATCAAGAGAAACGTAGATCAAACACTCGAATATTTAAACAATAATTTATATATTTATGTATTTTACGTACAAAAAAAACTATTCTGGTTATATATTTTGAGGGGATAACGTTATTTCATCCTGAGAGAATTGTCAGTTTGGCACACAGTGGCCTCTGCCAAATTCACCTCCCATTTTTATAGCGGAGGGCTATTCCTGAAGGAAATTAACTTGAAGATCACAGAACCAGGTGTTCCTAAGCGATCACCTATCCAAGTCCTAATCGCACTCGGCACTGCTTGGCTTGGCAGTATTCTAATATCAACTGACAATTTCAGCGTGTTATGGGGGACTTTGCTGGACTAGCAAAGAGTCATTGCAAATGTCTGTATCACAGATAAATATGAAGAAAAACATGCTTGTACTTCTAGGTTACTCAAAATAGCTTTCTGTGTCATATTGTTCCTTATAACAAACATAACAGAATTCAAATTTTATGAAAGGTGGTTCACATAAGTGGGTCACTGGATTTTGTGATAAATTCTTCAAGCACAATTGAGAAGTTACCCATCAATATGCTAGTATAGGAATATTCAGATATGTTATCGGAAAAACTATCAAACACAGGAATGGAGTGTTATCAAGGAAATCCTTTTTCTTCAAAAACATTTTTTCTTTCAAAATCGACTGGTTTTCAAAATTAAATGAGTTAGAGACAATTGATCACCATTTTTTTTTCATTTCAACTTCCGGTCAAAACAGTTAATCTATAATGAATAAAGAGAATATCGGACAGGCAGAATTCTAGGTTCAGAACAAATCATTGTTCACACTCATGAACTTCACCAAATTCATTAACTATATCTTTCATCAATACTATCAATTTCATTAAAATTGTATGAAATAAAAACAGAATAAAAACTATGATGTTCCAGATAAATTATGTTGAAACTCGTGAAAAACATATGGATCGTTATAAATAGTACTTTTATGCTAATCTGCCCTATCCTCAATTAATTCCATTAGTTCTACAATCTAAACAATCTTTTTTTAGGTAGGAAGTTATCCCAACACGAAGCCTTCTGTTGTTTTCATGTCATTCTCTCCATTTATATGAAGTTACTGAATTACGATTTGAGTGTTATTGCTGAGAAACATGAGAAATACAACAGGAAAATTGGTGGTCGTATGGGCGGATCTAAATAATCTAGAAATTAGAGACGCGTATTTATTTTCTGGAACACGAAACATATTCGATTATTTTGGATATTTGCAAACTGAAACTTTAAATAATACACGGAATATGGCATTTAACTTGAGACGAAAATCACCTCAAAATCTATATGTGATAGAGAAACAATTGTTTCAACTAAAAGTTGTAAGATATCAAGGGAGAAACAAAATGAACATATATTATTTGGTTTCAACCTTGACTCTGACTTCAAGGTTATTTCAAGGTGAACTTGATTTTCTTTAGATAAAAGTTGTTCTTCTGAATATCAACAAAAGTTCTGGTATCTGAAATTCCTTAATTGAATCATTAAAACATTTTTCTCAATTCGATGCAAAAATATTATAAGGTATCATTTCTTATAATAAAACCTTCAAACTCCCAAGAAATCGTTACCATAACTCTCTAGTTCAAATTAGTGCAAGAGTGGCTTATCAGTTATAATATCACAAGAGCATAGACAATATTCGATTATAAATCGATTCACAAGACGTAGTTCGCGAAACATCACTAGAGCGCAGCTCGAGTGATGTTTCGTGAAGAGGTTCGTATAATCGAATACATTGTCTATGCTCGAGTTGGTATTCCTTACGATTATATAATAAATTGCATTTTGATAATTAAATGACATTTCATAATTGAATATGAAGATGCGTTGAAAATAACATCACCATACAGACAACAATCAAAAGCAGACAATTCATAAAAAATTCCTCATTCCTAATCACATTGAACATAGAGACGGTGTTCGTTCGTCTGTATTTATCACTGTTTCATAAAAACCGCGCTGAATAATTTAAAATAGACGCCAATAGGGCGCAATAACATGTTGAACCATCAGGAAATATCGATCTCTTGTGGAAAGGAAGTTTACAAATATGAACAGAAGTCAAGCAAGGCCCTCATCATTGTCAATGAGGTGATTCATTAACTGATCATAAACTTCATGATGAGTAGGTATATTGTATACCTGATGGCCCATCATTTGTACCGTATGGGTAAGTCAGCAGACGAGATTTGCAGGCTCTGTGGATCGGAAGTAGAAACGGCTGAACACTTGATATGCAAGTGTCCAGTGCTGGCTGGCCTAAGAACCATTCATATGGGCAAGCCGGTCCTGGATACCAAAGAGGTAATGGCCAAGGCCCCTAAGGAGGTTGTCAATTTTATTAACGTCGTTGACGACCTCCCTGGGTTTCTATGAATGAGTAGGGTAGTGAACAAAAGATCTGCATGGTCGCAGTTCCCGGAAGGCTTACCGAAGCAAAACGACCCCAGTTCAAATAATATCATATCATAATAATAATACCCGATGGCCCACTTCAGACGCGGGTCTCATTTTGAGGCAGTAAATTGAGATATTCTGAAAATATTTTTTCGTGATGTGTATATGATAGTGAGAAGCACAATTCACAATAATTTTTATATAAACAGGCTGTTCGAAAACAAAGATATGGACAAAAGTAATATTATTTCAATGTAAGACCCTCTATATGAATTGAAAAAAAAATTATTGTTGTTTTTAAAATATTCCTTGTGGTGTACATATGCATTTTTAGATATTTATTTACAATAAAATAATCGATGGGTACCTAACGAAATTTTTTTTTCATTACCCAGCCCCTCAAGAAAAATAAAAGCCCTTCCTAATTGCTTGTGATGATAGAAAATAGACCTTGGGAAAGATATCCATCTGCTTCCATGCTCGCTGTTTCTCCCGAATATCTTATTGAACTTCCAGAACATATCAGAAGCATTCAAATCAACTTCAGTTCCGCCTGGAGCATTTCCTCGATAGAACTGATGACAATCGATACCTTATTATTTAGATACGTTCTTGTGGAGAATCATATTTCAGTGAAGAACTTTAACCTAGTTCGAGAATAAACCTACATGAAAATGGTTACGCTAGTCGTAATTGATATTACCCCTGGTAAAAAAAAATGGCAATTCAATAGGATTCACATTTTCAATGACGTGTTATCCGAAACCAAGCTTGTACTACTTCGCTTGTAACTAAATCGATGAAATTTAATTGCTCATTAGTATAACTTAATTGCCAAGTGAAGGTGAGTTTTTTCTTCCGAAACACCTTGTCATGCAATAATTTCCTCATTTATATTTAGTAGGGAGGTATATTGAATTATTAAAAGTATTTCAGAATCTATTAATTCCATTCATAATCAAGAACGAAAAAGTAATAGACGAATTCCATCAAAGCTAACTAATATGGAATATTTACTTTTTTTGGTTCTATAAATTTGGCGTCGGATCGAACAACTTTTTTCATGAAAATGATTCAATATAAACCCATATCTTGATTTACTTCGTTTTCGAGATGAAGGGAGTTAAAGTTTGAAAAAAGAAAACAGTTTTTTTAATAATTGTTAGAGTATTACTTCATCTGAACAAATTCCGAGAGAGGCAACCAACATTACTCACTACCTATTCTTGTTACTTCATCTCACGACCGTAGCGCTGCTAGCGCTCAAGCGAGTTACGAGGCCATCGAGAGGAAGAACAAGAAAGACCTTCAATGATCGAGAGCAAATGTCAGAGATATAACCTGAGTTAGCAACTCCTTCTAAACTTCCCTTCTGTACAGAGCTTGCTTAGAGACTAGCTAGAGTGTTTAATAATAAACGATTAATATCAACAACTGTGTATTAGTATTTTATATACCTTAAATATATTCCAATAGGTTATAGGCTCAGTGCACGCTATAAACTGCGCGACAAGGTAAACAATTGTTCTGTACACACAAGAAAAATATTGAGGTGAGTTGAATTTCAACAAAATTACAATACTAGATATTTTATTTAGTTCAGTGAATGGAAATGAATTATTTCATATTCATTCCTGAAATAGAGAATTCCTGTTATACAGTATATATTGTATTTGGAAATAATGTGTTTACCTTTCTATTAGAAGAATGAGATATTTTACTTTACACATGATTTATAGATTTAGATTCAGAGGTTGAACTTTAGTTTTACTGTAGTGATTTTGCTAACATACTGTCTGTTTTAGATTTGAAGATTCTACATACAGCACCTAGAGGTTTGGTAATGTAAAATTGGATGTTTCCCATTCCACATACATAAGCCAGAGATGTAGATATTTTGAAAGTATATATATTCATAATGCCTGATAAAATTTTGGGGAACTATTTATTTCACTAAACCACAAAAACTGCAGTATGGTAAGATTAGTGATAATCAATATTACAGGGCTTCTTTCATACAATGCTTGCTGTGCTGTGTTGTTTGGTTGTAAGCTAGGGTTATTATAGAATTCAAGTATTCACCCCGTATCTGTACAATGGCCATACCTAACTCAACAGGTATTCATTGCAGTGCGTGATACCGCTTTTTGTAGTAAGGTGTATATATATGAGGTGGTGATATTTTGAAAACTTCATAGCCTGTTTCGAATTGTATTAGATTGCTGTGCGTCTGAGACAATTCAGAAGCACGAAACAAAATTTTATATCCTATACCTGGTAGTAGAAAATATTAGATGTACTAAGAGAGCATATAATTCACAAAAATTGCTTAAAATACATGATATAAATATTTTTGTTTCATAAAACCTGAAATAGATGGCAGCCAAAGAAAATCAAGGAAACCCATTGGTGGAGTATGATAGTGATTCAGATTCCAGCACTTCCATAAGTGCAGAACACAGAGGGTTCATACATAACGAGGAAAGAGAGAATTGGCAGAACCAACGTAAGTTTCTTCTGAGATTAATAGTTGCCATTTACTTGATTTTACTTGATTAGAGCAGTATCAATGAGTGATACTTAAGAGACTAAATGAAATATTTTAGAGAATTGACCCCTTTTGAGATATTAGAGATTTGAGAGAGGAGGAATTGTCGACAATAGAGAGAGTAGAGTTATGAGAATATAAGAGTATTAGAAAACTCAGGTATATAAAAATTATTAATTCATGTTACAGAGGTAACTAGAGTTATGAGAATAATTTTTTATTAAACTCTGGAGAGAGTAGAGTTATGAGAATATAAGAGTATTAGAAAACCCAGGTATATAAAAATTATTAATTCATGTTACAGAGGTAACTAGAGTTATGAGAATAATTTTTTATTAAACTCTGGAGAGAGTAGAGTTATGAGAATATAAGAGTATTAGAAAACCCAGGTATATAAAAATTATTAATTCATGTTACAGAGGGAACTAGAGTTATGAGAATAATTTTTTATTAAATTTTAGAGAGAGTAGAGTTATGAGAATATAAGAGTATTAGAAAACCCTGGTATATAAAAATTAATTCATGTTACAGAGGTAACTAGAGTTATGAGAATAATTTTTTATTAAATTTTAGAGAGAGTAAAGTTATGAGAATATAAGAGTATTAGAAAACCCAGGTATATAAAAATTAATTCATGTTACAGAGGTAACTAGAGTTATGAGAATAATTTTCATTAAATTTCAGAGATTTAGAATTGTGAGAATATTTTTAGAGGTTAAATTTTTAGAGATGTAGAGTGTGAGAGAACCCAGATATATAAAACAAATCCATGTTACAGAGGGATCCGAAAATGTAGGACGAAACAATGAAATTAACCTTGTAGAAAACATAACAATTCAAGCTGCTGGAGAACGGCTGAGATTGCTAGAGAATAAGACTGAAGAGGTGGCCAAGAGGAATAAAGAGATAGTTGATCAATTACTAGAGTCCTCCATTATATTGAAGGAAGTGATGAACAGTGCTAGACAAATGGTACAGGGTCTAACACAGCTATCACAAAACAATCTGGAAGCAGAGAAAACCCGTCTCAAAATTATCGAAGAAAAGAACAGGAACCTTGTTCAAGCGGAAGCTCAAGCCCCAAAAAGAAAAACCACGGAAGACAATGGGACCGCTGCAAAAAGGGCTAAAACTTCTGTGGACAACAGCTCAAACCAGGGAGAAGGATCGAGAGACTTGTCGGAGCAAGAGCTGCTTAGCAACAAGATGAGTATTAAGAGGGAATATAAGCTCAAGAAAAATGCAAATTTTGAGATCTGGATCGACAGTCTGAGATCCGAGCTTTTGACAAATGATTTGTTGGATGTCATAGAGCCAAGTTCGAGTGACCACACTTGGTCAGAGGCAAACAAATCCAAAAGAAGCAATTGGGTACGAGATATAATCATCAACAGGATTGACGAGAACTACCATAAGAAAATTCTCAATATCCGAGATCCTGTTGAGATAATTAGAATTTTGAGGTCCTCCAGGAAGTGCGAATCAAATGTGACGCACACTTCAGTAAGATCTCGCTTGTACTCCATCAAAATGGAGAGACACGAAACAGTAGATGATTTCTGCGAAAGATTTGACTCAATAGTGAGAGAATATGAAGCATGCGAGGATGGGATCGAGCTCACCGCCCAAGAGATGAGATCTGCTTTTTACCAGGCTGTATCACCAGTCACACCCGAACTAAGAAATGCAGATCTGATCCGGAGACAGACCTCAAATCAAGAAATGACCCTAGATGAGATCAAGACTTTCATCTCTCGATTAGAGGCTGAGAAGAGGTCTGAGATTAAAGAGGAGATCCCAACAATTCAACGGGTACAAAAATTGAAATGCTTCCGCTGCAACGAAGAGGGACACAGGTCAACAGAGTGCAATCTGAGGCAACAAAATAAGTGGTACTGCTTCGGCTGTGGGGAAATCAAGAGCCATAAGAAGGAGGATTGCCCTAACAACAGTAATACGAACAAGACTAGGCCTGTTAAATTCAGAGGATCGAGTAGAGGCAGGTTAATCAAGTCGAGCTTCAAGACGAAGACTACGAGACATGGCCACACAGGCCAGAGGAGAATGAGAGGAAACGGGAGACTCATCAAAGATATTCACGTCAAGGCAAGAAGGGTTGGACGTATAGAGTCGAGAGAACCCAAAAACAAAACAGGTAAGCTCAGTCGAACCATTACCTTCATTGCAGATTCTGGAGCAACACACCATATCGTAAATGATAGTCTGATTTTGAGAAATTTTGAGAGATGTCAAAATGCAAGTATAAAGAGTGCTAATAAAAAGGAGATAGCAGATATTGTAATCGATGGTAAAGGTGAATTGATCTTGTATTCAGATTTTAGAGGTGAGAAAACGATGAAATTGCAAAATGTATTTGCAGCCAAAGATGTTTCTGAGAATTTGCTTTCCCTACGTAAACTTGCAGACTCTGGGTTCAAGATTTACCTAGATAACCAAGTTCTAAGAGTTTACAACAAGGTTAATAATGAGATTGTTTTAGAGGGACAGTATGAAAAACCGAACTGGATTCTAAACTTCAAAGTGAGAAAGCAGACTTCCGATGAAACTGAAACTGAAAATCAGTACGAAGTTTATTGTTGCAGAGCAACGATAAGCGAAGAAGATGAGATGAGCTTGCAATCGCAGACACATTCCAATAACCAGTTATTAGGTTCGGAGGGAGAACCGGAATCTGCGATTGGGAGGGAGAAAGAGAATAATCTCATTTCTTCACCTAAAAACAAAGCTCTACAAGTGTCAACTGACGAAACAGACGAAATGAAATCTGAGCAACAAGAGAAAAATTGGGACTGCAGTCATATCAGTAGAAATGTAATTAAGATCGATGACTTGGAATGCAAAACTTAGAGGAATTATGTATCGTAAGTCCATTAGACAATAACTCATATAATTCAGGAAAAATTAACGAAGCAATGTTATGGCATTGTAGACTTGGACATGCTTCACTTAACTATCTTAAGAAAATGCAGAAGTTAAATGACAAACTTAAGAAAGTCATATTTGACGAATCTATTTTAGAATGTGAAGTATGTATTATGTCAAAAATGGAGAAACTACCGTTTAAAGAAACTAGAATGAGAGCTGAGAGACAACTCCAGCTGATACACACTGACACGATGGGACCTATCAAACCACCATCTCATCCAGGTCAGAAAAGATACATTAACGTCTACATAGACGATTATTCGAGACTTGCTAAAGCCTACTCATTAAAAACAAAGGACGAGTCGGCTGAAGCATTAGAAAAATTCCTAATATCAACAAGAAACTTGTTGGGGAAAAATGAGAAGGTGTGTTACATCAGGTCAGATTAAGGAACAGAATTTACCGGAAAGAAATTCCTAGAAGTACTAAGTAGAGAAAATATAGAGAACGAGTTTGCAGCACCATATACGCCTGAACACAACGGAGTAGCAGAAAGGTTTAACTCTACAATCCAAAAGAAGGTTCGTGCATACATGTTTGATTCCGGACTACCTAAGAGTATGTGGGAGCTTGCTGTTGATGCATCTATACATGCGTACAACAGAACACCACACAAGTCTATCGGATAGGAAACACCATTGACAAAGTTTGTACCAAATGCAAAATGCCACTTTGATCAAATCAAGAGATTTGGATGCATTGCATACGTAAAAATTCCAAAACCCAGCTTGAAATTTGGAGAACGTGCCCTGAAAGCTGTCTTAGTGGGTTACACCGCTACAGGATACTTGATGTGGCATCCAAGCTCCGGAAAGTTCTTCGAATCTCGACATGTGTGATGTAACGAGAAACTTGTCTACAAAGATGTTTATAAAAATAAACAACTCGAAGACACAAGAGCAAAATTAGAGACCCAGGAAAATATAATAGACTGGGATTGGATGAAAAACATTGAAGAGACCAATGAGGAACAACAAGAAGTAGAGATGGCTGAACCGAGGAAACGAGGCAGGCCTAGAAAAGAAACTAAATCAAATATTCCAAAACTTGGAGATACAGTTAACACCTCGAAACCATATACGAGGAGTCAAAATAAGGGAAATGCCGATGAAAAGGCAAGGAATCTGGTACACTTAGAGAAAACCGTAGAGGACGTAAGCTATGCGAGGTTTCTTAATTACTCTGAGAATAATATTTTAGAGAAATATGAGAAAACCGATAGAGAAGAAGAAATGAGGCTTTATCTCATTTCTTCATTAAATAAAGAACCAATAAAATTTGAGGAAGCTATAAATTCTAAAGAAGGCCACTTATGGAAGAAAGCTATAAAAGAAGAAATTGATTCCATGATACAAAACAAGGTTTGGATTTTGGTAGATAAAAGGAATCTTCAAATATCTGGAAAACGGGCAAACATTATAGACTCGAAATGGGTATTTAAGAGAAAATTAGAGGCAAACGGCCTTACACGATATAAGGCAAGATTAGTCATACGAGGCTTCAAGGACAAAAATATTTATGACCTTAAAGAGACGTATGCACCAGTATCAAGACTTCCTGTAATTAGAGCTACATTTGCAATAATAAATAAGTATGACTTACATGCTTGTCAATTAGATGTAAAAACTGCTTTTCTAAATGGCACTATAGAGGAGGAAATTTATATGGAGATTCCAGATGGAGTAGACATCGACAATGAGATCAAACGATCTCATGTATGTAAACTCCAGAAAGCTCTCTATGGACTAAAGATAAGTCCAAAGCCATGGAATAAGAGATTCACCGAAGAAATCGAGAAACTAGGTTTGGAGAATGATTTACATGAGCCCTGCTTATATACTTGGAGGAGAAATGGTAAAATGGCAGTACTAGTCATATATGTAGATGATATACTGCTAGCCAGTAATGACATAGAAAAACTGCAAGAAATAAAAGACCATTTGCGAGCAGCATTTGAAATGAAGGATCTGGGAGAACCTAAAAACTTTCTAGGTATAAATATAAAAAGAAACCGAGAAGATAGATATATAAAAATTGATCAATAAAATTATACTTTGAATATATTAGAGAGATTTAATATGAATGATTGCAATGCTCAGAATACTCCTATGGTAACCAGACAGGTAGAAAACAGGACTAAGAAAAATCAATCAGCAAATCAACAAAATGACTCAGATGAACAAGAGATGAAGAGAGTTCCTTATAGAGAAGCGATTGGTAGCCTAATGTATCTCTCAAATGGTACACGGCCAGATATAACATTTGCCGTTAACTATTTAGCGAGAAAACAACTAAAGCCCACCGAAGCTGATTGGAAAGATGTAAAGAGAATCTTCAGGTATTTGAAAGGTACTGTGAATTTGGGCCTTAAATTCACTGCTCAAACTGAAGGCTTAGAAGCATTTACCGATGCAAGCTTTAGGGACCATACTGACTCTTCATCAACTGGAGGGTATGTTATTACATTGTTTGGAGACGTAATAGCTTGGAGAAGCCATAAACAAACATATGTCACATTGTCCACCTGTCAAGCCGAATACCTAGCTATGAGTGATGCGTGTCAAGAATTAATATCTCTCGATAAGACACTTAGATTTGTGGTAGGAAAAACTATGTTTCCTATAACAGTCTGGTGTGATAACAAATCCGCTGGAGACTGCACCAAGAAAGATGGTAGCCACAAACTAAAAGTATTTGATGATCATTTAGAGGTAATAAATGACGACCTACTACATAGAGAGAAATCTGGACTCAGAAGACACATGGCTGAAACACATGGTGATTTCATAAAACAATGTGTTGAAGAAAAGAAAATCACAGTGAGATGGATTCCAACCAAGGAGAATGTGGCTGACATAATGACAAAACCTTTACCATCAGACGGTCATAAGAGATTGACTCAAAAACTTATGACTTAATTGAATTTTTGTTTTCAGAATATTTCTAGAGTATAAGCTTATTGAATTCTGTTTACAGATTAATCTTAGAGTGGATAATGCTGGTTGTAGTTCGATGAAGGGAGGGAGTGTTAGAGTATTACTTTATCTGAACAAATTCCGAGAGAGGCAACCAACATTACTCACTACCTATTCTTGTTACTTCATCTCACGACCGTAGCGCTGCTAGCGGTCAAGCGAGTTACGAGGCCATCGAGAGGAAGAACAAGAAAGACCTTCAATGATCGAGAGCAAATGTCAGAGATATAACCTGAGTTAGCAACTCCTTCTAAACTTCCCTTCTGTACAGAGCTTGCTTAGAGACTAGCTAGAGTGTTTAATAATAAACGATTAATATCAACAACTGTGTATTAGTATCTTATATACCTTAAATATATTCCAATAATTATAACTACAGTATTATTATATTGATTGGTTTCATTTTCAGGTATTGAAGTCTTGATAATTCATTGTTAAGAATTAGGTGTCTCCTATTAAAATTATCCAGTGGCGAAGATATAGGGGTGTATATTGAAAATCTGCGACACTGCTTTTTATGGAGAAAATTATAACATTTCTTGAATCAACGGTGTTTTACTAAATCAAAAGATGTCCTGAATTTATATCATAGAATGTACCGTTTTCGAGATAATCGAGTAAAAAGCAAACATTTTCCACAAAAATCTACAAAAATGTATTTTTCAAATTTTAAATTCAAATGATAAATGAAAGTAGAGAAATTGGGGTAGTTAATCATAACGCTTTCAAATGCATTTCATTTGTTCAGAATGTGAGCCATTCTTTTTAACACATACCTCTCACCGACGAAAAATTGAACGATCCAAATTTGCTAAATCACTAGGTTACCATAATTTATTTTTGTCGAAAGTGTTTGCTTTGTACTTGATTATCTCGTAAACGGTTCATTTTATGGAAATAATTCACGATTCCATTTTTTTTAGTGAAATACTGTTGATTTCAGAAATGGAATAATTTTTTTTCAACAAAAGACAGTTGAGTAGATTTTCAATAGCAGAAGGCTCATCGCTCCCCGATATCAACGCCACTGGATAATTTTGGCAGGAGTCACATTGAATTATCTTCAATAATTCAATTAGAACAATGAATATGTTATAATACTAAAGATACAAATGAAAAAATCTCTAAAACAAAGCTTGTAAAGATATATGTTTATATGAACTTTTTTTCAATAAAAAGTTGTTCTATCCGACGCCAAAGTTATTGAACTAAAATCTGGACCATCCTGTATATATCGACGAAGTTCATAGACTCTATGGAACAGTTCAAGTAAAACGTCGAAGAAGGAAATACATAGTTTAATGAGGACTAAATTGAAAACAGCGATGTCTTCAATTTGATCGATTCCCCTTTTTATGTTATTGAACTTCTAGGGAGATCGATGTGGAAGTTTCAAAACTTAAGTTCGATGGTAATGTAGAAAGCTGAAATTTTTATTTTACGAACAGAACAGAAGAAACTTTTCCATCAAATTTCTCCTGTTCTCGAAATAATCCATTTATAGTTACTCACTTTAAAAACGAGATATAAGCCTATTTTCAGGAAGTATCAAATTGTTTGTGATATTAGGCCAAGCTTCCAATATATTGTCGATGAGTTTCACTAGACATGATATTGATCATATCATCAGTTTGAATTTGAATTATCTATTGAGAGAGAATTGTTTTGATCGTAAAAACCATGACAATAAACACTTTATAAAAGCAGGAATGAACTAATTTAAACCTCTTACCTGGGTAGGTAGAACAATAAGGGCAACACAGATCATTATGACCATATAGAGCTGCGAAGGCCAAATATCTGGAACGAAATCACCGTATCCAACAGTGGAAAAAGTCACCACAACATAATATGTGGCTTGAAAGAGGTTCAGATGTCGGTGTCCAGCTCTTTGAAAATGCTGAATACCACATACACTGAAACAAAAATCACGAGTTGAACTGTTTGTTAGGAGTTATATAAAAATTCTTTCAATTTTTGTATTAGGTGCAATAAATAATTTTAATATTCAATTATTTCATATTTCATCAAAAAACTGTAGAAATGTCAAAAAAACACTGTTCAAAGTGAAATATCAGCATAATGTATTTTATTCAAACGAAAAGTAGATTTTTATTCCATCAATTTTTCGAAAACCTCCGTGTTAAACTAAAACAAATATCTCAAGAGGGCATTTAAACCCCTAGTTCCCACTCAATTTGAGGTCCTTTATCTCCTCACAACATTTGTCTCTAAACTTTCATTTTAAATCTATTATGAAAAAGGCGCAATTGAAAAGCACGCTGGGCGAAATTTATTCCTATCTCGGGATGTAACGGGTTTTTCAATAGGTGGATTCATGTTGAATGGCCCACTATTTGGGCAGCTATACCTGGAAGTTGAAATTCTTGAAATTTGACAAGTAAAAACTATGCTATTAATGAAAATGAAACGATACACACTTCACCGAAGCAATGAAATTGTTAAAATATACTACAAAAAGTAAGAACAGTTCGAAAAACAGCCCATATACAGCAGGAGAAGAAAGTGATCTCACTTTGAGCTTTAATTCAAACGGCTAATGGCCCTGGTAGTCGAAGCCGTAGAACTTAAAACTTAACTTAAAGTACTTTAGGTTAGTCGTGAAGCGGCTTCTCCGCCGCTAATAGTGAAACTGGTGGAAAAAATTGAGCAATTGAGACAAGTTGGTTGGCTTGAACAACCAACATGGTGAACCCATGTTGGTTGTTCAAGAACAACTGAGAATATTGCTGCTGTAGACTGTAATGTTGATAAAAACCCAGATTTGTCGATTCCTCTTCCATCTTGGTTATTAGTTATTCCACAAACAAAATTACCCCGTATTTTGCATTGGGACTAAGGTCCTATAACCTATGTAGATATGTATGTGAATCAATCACAATATCGCAAGAAAAGTTTCCTGGTTGTATTATTTCTCGGAGAGGTGATCACAATTGGCCACCGAGATCTTGTGATTTAACACATTATTCTTCGGGGCCATTTTGAAATATAATGCTCCACAATCGATTCAAGACCTCAAAGATGGAATTCGTTGAGTTATCGGGGAAATACAGCCGCAAATGTGCGCATTGGTCGTGGAAAGTTTAATGAGAAAGATATGGTGCTGCAACCCTAGCCGTTTGCCTGATATCATTTTCCATGGCATACCTTTCCCTTAACAACATCCTTCGATATCTCTCGATATACTCTTTTTCATATCAAAATGAAACCTCTTATTGAAAAACCATGTAGTACACATCAACTGGAAAAGTTTCATATATTTTTGAAGGTGATTGATACGTATATAAAATACAAGTCATACAGAAGAACAAAATATTGTATATGTAGGCATTTTTCCAGGAAATATAGGACTATGCGATACAATTTCAGCAGCGTGCGATAGAATAGTATATTCGAGAAAAGAAAAAAAAGGACTTTCTCCACATGTTGCACACTATTCTTTTCCTACAACTACACAAATTTCAATAATTCAAGTAATGGACTTTATTCAAATCAAAATGGCCTTCGTTGACAGTATGTGCTAATTTCTTGTGTTTCCATAGAAACGGCTCAAAAGCCCAATTTCATTGGTTTACCAACCGAGGTGTGGGCAAGGTGCCGTGAGAAATAATATTTCTCACAGTATGAGCAATACATAGTTTTGAAATTGAGTAAGCTATGAAGAAATCGCTACTTTTCATAGCAGTCCATTTGAAGTCGACTGGACTCTTGCATACATATGTTCGGCTGTTTCTGCTTCTGATCCACAGAGCCTGTAAATCTCATCTGCTGACTTTCCCATACGGTACAAATGATGTTTGTACCGACAGTGCCCCGTCAGCAGTTCCCCCATCACCCGAAGCTCGGTTCGTGACAGCTTCAAGAGCTCTCTGGAGTAGGTAGGTGAAATCATCACGAATTTCTTGGCCTGAATAAGTTCAGGAATGTTTGTTCAGAGGGTTATCCTATTATTCAACTTCCATTGCTAGACCGCTGCCTTATTTTGGTCTTTTCCTAGCCCACAGAAATGCTCAGGTCCAGGAGGTGTTAGCCTTGATGCACTTTTTGCAAGTTTATCGGCTTTTTCGTTTCCTTCAACACCACAGTGCCCTGGTATTCATGGTAGAGCCACTTTACTGCCTCTGGCCAGTTGCCTAATGACTCCCAGGTCAACAGAGACCACTGGCAGTACGATTCCAGGAATCTGGCTGTCCGTGGTGATGTAGACATGCGTCCCCTTGAGGTTCATCTCAAGACACTCCTGAGCGCAAACGTAAACAGCCTGCATCTCAGTCTGTAAATAGAGGGCTCACTTCCCAGGGCTTCAGAGATCCTCAGTTCAGATCCATATACCCCAATGCCAGTACCTTTCTCTGATTTCATCATCGGTGAACCATATGGATGACTTTTCGTCCAAACGATTTAGGAAACTTATTACACTAGGAAGGTCAGTTATGACCGTTTCAAAGGGCCTTTCAAAATCGAAGATGGTTGGCATAACATCCGATGGTTTTGTCAAGAGGTTTGAATCTAGTTGATTCAGTATCCTCATATGTCCAACCCAGTTTTCAGGTAGGAGCTTTCCATTGAGGGAAATTCTTATAGCTTCTGGCAGGCTACATTTCCTTACATGTAAGGGAGGCAACTCAAGTGCTGTGGAAGCTGTGCGCATAGCTCCTGTATTACCAATGCATGCCAACCTTTTCTGTTTCTGCAACCGGCTGAATGTGGTGGTCTCTCCGGTTTTCGTCCACTATGCTAGAGACGCATAGGTGACAATAGGGCGTACTACCGCTGTGTATAACCACAGTACCATTTTCGGTTTCATGCGACATGTTTTATTCCAAAGAGTTTTTTTCAGGCCCACATGGCCGCCGTGGTTCTGGAAATAATCTATGTGTTCCCCCCAGTTGTAGTTTGAGATTGAAAGAAGACAGTCTCACGTGTTTCTATGGAGTGCTATGAGGTACCTAGCGAGTCAAGTATAATATCTTCGTTAGAATTATTTCCTCAAACTGAATAAAGGGTCCGTAGTAAAATGAATCTGGAAATAAATTAATAAGATAATAACGAAACGAAATAATTAATTTAGTATCAAAAACCTTTAGGATGTTTTACTGATTGGGCTATCAAATCCGCTGACGCCAAATCAGCTTTTCTCGAATTTTCATTATTGATTTCAGATTCGGTTTTTAATAGTGGTTTTGAGTTTGATGTTGAGTGTTATTCACGATTAGATAACATCAACTAAAAACTCAACGATAAAGAAGCAAAATAAAGGAAAAGTCCTTTTTGGTGTTAGGTATTTTCTCGTTGTGCATTTGATATGATTTTTTTTATTTCAAATTATTCTATTTATTTATAATGAAAAGAGTTAGTTTCATACACGATAGAAAAACAATCACGAATCAAGGCCTTTATAGCCGAGTAGGTAATACCCTGGCGTTATGAAGAACAAAAACAAATCTCGAGGTAGAGGCTAGTCCACAGAAAGCAGTAAGGCGCTATCTAACCTCCTAATAAAATATTCTTCTTGCTTGCATAAGATGAGAGAGACGAATAATGACTATTTCCTTTGAAAATAATAAACATCATAGATATGATATTTTTACAATAAAGACCATGCATGATACGAGGATCTGTATTCTTTAGATATGGGATACTACCTATTAAATTCGAACAGACATATAGTTGGATATTTCTTTTTCTGATATCCCGAATGTAATTTCCATGCCAGAACCCTAGCAGTGAAAACCTATCTCATCAATACATTCAACACATAAAAATGGTTTATGTACCCTACGAGGCTATTTGGTTTTCACGTTCCTGTATAATTTTCTGTGTTGAAAAGGTTAGAAACATTCAATAAATTTCAGAGTTTTTAACATAACTTTTTCAATTATTTATGTAATACTCTAGTTTTGCCTTTTACAAAACGCAACAGCTGTAGAATTTTTTTCCATAATTCGTAATATAATTTCAACATACATCATAATGTAGTCCTATAGTTATGGAATATTTTTCAGAAATTATACATAACTGTATACAGGTATGTATATATGTGGCATCCAATGGCGATATTGGCGCACAAATTAACTATCGTTCAAAATCTCCTGACTTCTCATTAGTGATTTCTTAATTTTTTTTTTCGATATTCTGCTATAATGGTTCTGATGATGCTATCAACACAAAATTTCTCACTAACATTGACACAATTATTCTTTGCAGGGTGGGCCACGCTCGATTGTACCCTTGACTTTTAAGCAGAATGGTACGAAATTATTGAAAATTTGGTTTCTTGGATGGATTTTTATGAATCTAAATTATTTTCAGCGCTGCGGTGTTGCCGCTTATATCTAAAAGTACTTACAACTCAAATATTTCGAATAGAACACTCTGTATATTATTAATTTTTCGGCTTGCCGTAGCCTCTTGAGTATTTATTTATTAACCTTTTTGTCCCCATCTCTAACAGTTTTCGTGCAATTGATTGATTTACTTTTTTTGTGCATAACGGGTCTCAATCATTATCACTTCGCTACATGGAATTTTAGAAAGCTGAAACATGTGTTGAAACACATACGTACAAAATATATTCAAAATCATAGACTTCAGCGAGAAATACTAAAATAGTGCGTTTTTCAAATGGAATGACCTGCATATCATAAGATGTATCGAAAAAAAATTGAATCTCCTTGGAGGCGATATAACATGTTCCTTTACCTGAATTGTAAGGTTTCTTAATTACTTTATTTCATACTGATACATTACAAAGGCATAAATGCTTAGTTACCGTAACTATAAACATTGTCATAACTCCCTTGGGAGTTAAACAGGGCAGTTATAGATCTTTAACTCCCTCTAAAGTGTTCACAAAAATAAACCGACAGTTGTCGAATTTACCATTAAAGTTGTTACCCGAATTGCAAAGATTTTCTATTAAACGGTTGTCACTGTTAATGACTGTATTCAAACATGAAGTTGTTTCCCTTCTTTCATCTGACATGCCAGCTAACATTCTTGCAGTTTTGTTTTTCAATTCCATGCTGTCGGCCAAATACCCTTCTGCCACCGTTGAACTTCGCCATCCACCATGTCTCTTCAATGTTGTCATATTTGCTCCTGCATTGACCAAGGCAGTCGCAGAAGTCCTTCGCAGACAATGTCCTGTGAATGCTTCTGGATTCGACAATTCCAAAAAACTAGCAATTTTGCTTGGAATTTTCCCGAATGTATTTTTTCCAACCGGTTGAACTGAGCAACGTTTTCCTCGATACGTTAGAAAAAATCTTTCCGGGCCCGATGGACGTAGAAGCATATACTTCCTCACTAGACTCAATGCAGAGAACTCGTTTTCTTCCACAATAGTAAATCTCTTACGAATATCTGTTTTACTTACCGGAATGTCAACCACCATAACAGAGCCCCTATCTTCGATGTGATTAATTTTCATATTCAAAAGTTCTTGACATCTACAGCCCCCGAAATAACCCATAATCAAAACTACCTGTGAAACAGAACAATAAATGTGCAATCGTTACAGTTTGCATTACATGCCTTATGAAGTAAGTATCAGACGCATTCTTCAAAAATTTGACAATATCTTCCCGACTAAACACTTGAGACTTTTTTGGCTCATAGCCTTTACTTTTGCGTTTGAGAAACGCTTCCAATTCGTGAAATTTACTTCCATCTATGTCATATTTCATGGCAACTATGCCTACTTAATTCTTAATAAAGATAATTCGTTTTGTTCTGAAAACCAAAACAATTTGGTTTTTATATTTCATGCAGTATGAAATAAAATTAATTATCTATCTTGTGAATTATTGGATTTTAACCACCTCGGGCAACGCAACAATCCCTCGGGACTTACGTCCCTCGGGATTGAAATGTGTTGCCCTCTGTGGTTAAAACCCTCTTAACTCCCTTGATACATAAATAACTATAAAAGCAAGTTTTCATCCCGATGGCAACAACAAATTCTTTATATTGCCATTGGGATGAAAATTTTGTTTTAATGAAGAAACCATATTATTTAGGTGCAGAAACATATCATATCATTTAAAAAGGAATATAATTTACATATCATTTTATGGTATGCAGGTCATTCCATTTGAAAAAAAGGGCTTTTTATCATTTTAGTAGGTCCGGTTGAAGCCTGCGATTTTGAACAACCCTGTATGATTAGGGACGTATTTTATTAAACGTACCTAAATTATACAGGGGATATGGGTAATCCATATCAAAAATTTCAGCTTCCATGATAATCCCATTAACGTATGAACCATTGGGTTTTTACTCAAGTTATGGCTTGTTGCTGAAATGGCCATCAAATAAGCTGATGATAAAATAATATATTAGGTGCGCCAATTGAGATAGGTAAGAAGTAGTCCTGTTTCCTGTTTCCTATAACCAGAAGTTGTAGAGATCTGAAAATATTTCAGGGAGAAAGATTATTGTCCCAAACTAGGACTATCAGGCGAACCTCTAGTGAGCGTTATACAGGGTGGCCACTTTTTCAATGGGATTGTATTGCTAACTTTCAAACCACAAGAGTTAGAAGGTCGGTCAAATGGAGAAAAAGTTGCATGCATAGAAGCATTATCTAGCAGTTCAAACAAATCGAGATTATCAGGACTGGTTATTGAGATATCATAAGAAAAGTAAATTCTGTCATTTTGATTTTTCTTTTTTTCCCAGTTTATTTCAAATATTATCCAAAAATGTTACAGGAATTTTTTATTCGACAATAGATTGTTCTCAATTTGACGTAATCAGATTTCGTATCCAATGTTTCGTGCTCTCTGGGCCACCCTCAACCTCATTTTTTTCAAAATGGACCTGTATATTTTATGACACTTTTCGAAATAACTTTCAACGCTGAATTCAACGATATATCATACAATGTCATTCAAAGTTGATTTTCAGGTGATTTTGACCCTTATCAAAATTTCTCTGGGTCGGATCTGTATTACATTTCGGTACCTTTAGTTTAATTAACAACATGCAATACATTTCGATGAGAAAATCAACTAACTCATCTTGAACTAAATGGAATATATCAGAATCAAATCAAGAAACAAGTAATAATTATTTATTGATTTATTATTTACCCTGTTCACTTTTAATTGTAAGGTCTTACCTTACAAGTAATAATTATTTACATATTTCAATTCATAATAATTAAACGAATTATCATTTAATGAAAGAAGTATCGACTGATTATTCGGAAGTAAATGAAAATGAATGAATTAAGTGTTCGAAATGTCCACCATTTTGTAAAATGCACTTAACGGTTCTGGAACCCATACTTCTCATACATTTGCTTATTTCGTCTTCTTGAATACCTTCCAATACATTCTCAATATTTTCGCGAGAAATCACTATTGTTGGATTTGTCATTTATTCCGTTGAAACAAATTACAGAATCGAACTTTATTTTGATATCATTACGATATAAGTTTTGCAAGGCTTGGTATTCAAATTTAAAATCATTGTATTGGCGTCTCTTGACTATTTTATTAACAGCAGTTCTTGATAAATTGCATTCACTACAGATCCGACCCAAAGAAATTTGGATAAGGGTCAAAATCACCTGAAAATCAACTTTGAATGACATTGTATGATATATAGTTGAATTCAGCGTTAAAAGTTATTTCGAAAAGTGTCATAAAATATACAGGCCCGTATTGAAAAAAAAAAGGTTGAGGGTGGCCCAGAGAGCACGAAACGTTGGATACGAAATCTGATTACGTCAAATTGGGAACAATTTACTGTCGAATAAAAAATTCCTGTAACATTTTTGGATAATATTTGAAATAAACTGGGAAAAAAAGAAAAATCGAAATGACAGAATTTACTTTTCTTATGATATCTCAATAACCGGCCCTGATAATCTCGATTTGTTTGAACTACTTGATAATGCTTCTATGCATGCAACTTTTCCTCCATTTGACCGACCTTCTAACTCTTATGGTTTAAAAGTTACCAATACAATCCCATTGAAAAAGTCGCCACCCTGTATTTATTCGCAGTATTTAAAAGAATATTATATTAGGTTGTGATGAAAGCAAATAAACTTCATTATTATTATACCCCAACATAAAAATTTCCAACAAAAAAATTATGATTAGTTTTCCATAAAGGTCTAATAGGCCATCGCAGTGAATCACCCTGCATATAAAAGTTTTCTAACGTAATGAAAATAGAGGATGTGTATGTAATTCAAACCTGACCATCAAAACTTTCAACTTCCGTAATAACGACTGATCAATAGCGTCTGTTATAAATTCACCACCTGCACAAGTCGTGAACCCTCGTATCCAACTTTTCCATATGAAGCGCTCAATAATTCAACTAGAAAAACCACCAGTAAAAAGCAAAAATCAGATCAATATGCCGTCATAGCATGATAATGATTTTCATATGCAGAATGGCCGGATATTATCTCTCGAAATTAGGTTGACCAGAACTTTCACGTGTCAAGTTTGTTTGACATGGTTTTGTTGCATTCAGGGAAATAAATGGAAGGGGTGTGTTCGATGCGAAACGTGAAAGGGAAAGAGTAAGTATGATAACATGATGACGTCTCATTAAGGGTGTTCAATACCTTGTTCATACCACTGCTATTTCAGTGCTAATTTCAGTGCATTCCAATTCCAAAGTACAGGTCGGATTCATTTCATTTTTTGAGTGAACAATGACGTGATAGTGAACTTGAAGATCTCGTCTCGATTTTCAAAAAAAAATCGATAGTATTTCGAAAATTGAACTTTGAAATTAAACACTTTCTTTAAATGACTATTCAGCTTTAGAGAGACTTCTCATTTCAAGTAACTCATCCACAAATGTTCAGTGATATTATGAGTTTTGAATTGGTGCAAGCATTTTTTTAAAATTGCTTGATTTGCTCTAATTGTAGATGTTTTTCAAATAGAATTATGCTTTTTGGAACGCCTCCCAAAGGTTTTCGCCTTTTTGCAACATGAACGCCAATAGAATCTGGGACTGTATTTTATGGCTCGAGATGAATGACACTTTTATGATTTACGAGGGTGGGGTTTCTCTGATTGGCTAAAATTGTGTACATTACTCGTTTATGACAATATTGCACTGAAGAATAGGGATAGGTAGAAAACTTGTTATGATATCATTGTTAGAATTACAAACGATACTGTTCCTAAAATATATATGCTAGCTGATTTTATTCGTAATGATGTCTGGAGAAGTACATTTTGAGCGCTTAGTATCATAAAGAAAATTTCAAAAGTCATAAAGAAATTAAGATGAAAAAAAGGTATCTGGATTTTTGCCGAAATATGGAAAATTATCAATATTTGAGAAATCTGAAAAAAAATTCTCAAAAAAAAAAAGTTCTTTTTAAAAACTCCCTATTCCCGAAACTCTATCTACAATATTTGTCATTTAATTTAACCCTAAAAATAGGCAATTCTTGATTAAGAAAATTTTCTCGTACTTCCTTCATTAATATTAACTTGAAAAAATTTATAGTAAACATTTTTCGCTTCGTGAAGCCATTCTTGTATACATACCTCCTTGAAAATTTCATGTCATAAAAGTTTAAGAAATTGCAAAATTTTTTTATAAATAATTTTTTTCGTTAACAAAAAATGAAAAATTTATGTAATGCAATGTAAAGTGATGTGCGTTTTTTCTTTTTCATCATCATATACCGTTTCTCCATCAGCGAATGATATCTTTTAATCCAAAAAAAATCCGCCATTTGTGTAATTGAATTTCAATAATATGAAATTCTAACAGTATTGAAATATTCGATTTTTTTCTCGAGTTAATAGATGCCTTCGTTGATGAAGGAAGGATCATAACATATTGAATTGAAAAAATTCACACATTACATTTTTTGTTTCTTTAGATTTCTTAAATGTTGATAGTTTCCGAGACATCACTTCGCCACAATGGCCGTATTTTTCGAATTTTGTGACGGGAATGGTCTCCAACGATAGTGTTTGACTCACCGATGACGAATCCGTCCTCAAATTCGATTCTGGTCAGTCCGTCAGGCCGTCCTATACGTGACAAATATATGATATGCAGCCCTTTCTCTCTATCTATATATTCAATTTCAATGAATTTATAAATCAAACTAGAACTTTATGAATCGTTATTTCTTAGAATATATAAGAAAAGATATTTGTAGATAATTCAATTTTGAAGGCATAACTTATTCCATTTATGAAAAGGAACTGTGTAATTAGTATATTTTCTATATGATGAGTACCTATATATTCGAATGGGTGATACAAAAAATATTAGTTTAAGCTATTCGGAAAATGTGTGAATAACAGTGCATTTATTTGTGGTATTTTTTATATTATTATTGACAACAAATATTAATTTTGCAGACACATATCAATCAGTAAAGTATTACTTTTTCTGCCTAGGCAGCAAAGTAAGTAGTTTCATGACTGCACTTTGTTTTTGAGCGTGCCGGACGCAATGGTTGCAGTCAAACGATCACATAAGACACTTACACTCACACTCACAGAAAAGTCTAGCTATCAGGTGGACAAAGGAGAATAACCTTCCCCTTGAACATTTATAGCTTTTGAAAAGGCTTAAAGACAACGCAATTGATATAGATGCATCCAAAAAGGTCCAAACTAAAATTGATATGTATTTTTCAAGAAAGTAGAAGATATTTCATTTTGCATACACACATAATATGTATGTATACAATATTATAAATACCTACATGTACATATTTACATAACGTGTTACATGTACTTGAGTGTTTTGTTCAGTTTTGTTTTATTTTATGAGAAAATAATATTTTTTTTTGTGACTTGATTAATAAGCCTTATTTTGATAATTTATAAGTTGCTTCATTTCATAAATTAAAATCAATCCAGTAATCCGGACGCCTCCATAATCCGGGCAGGTACCGGAACGAAATCTGCCCGGTCTACTGAAGTTATACTGTACATGGCTGAGCGTAGCGTGGCTGGGAATTCAGCTAAGGAAGTCAATCACTACTTTGTCGCCTAGTAAAACAAATTATTGTGTGAATTTTATTTGGCAATAACCCTTTTCATCCGATTTCGATGAAACAAAGCTTGAATATTGAACTTAGATGAGCTGAATATATCTGTAAAAACCCAAAGTGACACCCGATAGACAGAACAAAATACAACTTTTCATTCCTATTCTGTTACTCTTTTCTTATTGCTCTCACTAATTTTTTTTCACGACTTATAATACGTGTCAAATGTCAAATAATCATTTGAATAATCATTCTGAATTTCAGGAGAATATCAAAAATTCTCATCTAGATAAAGAGACCGACAACAATAACCTAATAAATCGCATATCTTATATTCCTATACACAGTGTTGTGGCCTCCAAAGGCGCATAAAATGAGAACTCAAAAGCTTTTCGAACTTTACATTCTAGAAATCTCAATATCCAAATTTTTCTGATTATCTCTGTGAAATCATACAACCAGAGATGATCATATATTTTTTCTCAATTCGAATAAATTGCTATTTCTATTATCCATACTCAAAATAAGTCCATGACAGTGGTTCATTGTCATTTCTAACTTCACAATATTTTCAGCGATTTTCTTATTTAGTATTATATACCTAAACAGTGGCGTACCCAGACATAAGCCTTGGAGGGGGGATAAAGGAAAAAAAATCAAATTTTCCTTCTTTTGAAGAAGTTTTCCAAAGAATTTTGCTTACTCATAATAAGATTGTGATATATAAGGTTGTTACATATAATCGATATTCCTCCTGGGGGTATATATCCCCCTTATCCCCCCCTAGGATACGCCACTGTATCTAAACTGAACTGAATTTCTAAAGTTTACAGAAACACAAATTTACTCTTTGCTGGGCTTCATCGAGAGTTGAGATTTTATTAGGGGCAATAAATACCAAACAGGCGGTTCTTCAAATTGAATGGGTGTGTCAGGTACAAATCTACCAAAAATTTTCGGGTAGCTCCATCTAGCGGAATTGCAGTTTCAGCGCAAAGTAGTCTACAACCTTAACAATGTTAGAATACTATATTCTATGTCAAAAAAAATTAACTATTATTTATTATTATTTACTATTTCATATTAATGTAGGATCCAGTTATTGTTCCCTGTGAATAATTGCGATGGTCAACCGGATGCTTGGAGACCTATCAGTTTCTTCTAGTGTCGAGGGCATACAGTTTCAATGAATTTACAGGGAACGAATTGTTATTGTACATATAATGTAAAAAGGATGTGTTATTCTTCGAGGTGTCGAAGATATGTCATGGAGTTGTAAATCTTGAAGAGATTTACTGGGGGGTTGAGAAAGTTCGAGAACAAGACGGTTGTACCAGATGTGTTACATCTGTGTATCAGGTACTAGTCCTTCGAGAATATTCGATTTCCAGGAATCCGCGAAGATCTTTGTGGGCGGTACGGCAAAATTTCTATTGGACTAGGGGATGGTACTTTCCCCTAAGGGTGTGGTCAAGCCGAAAGAAGGGAGGTCGATATTCGAGACAGGGTAGTTTCAATCGGCGGGAGAAACAGTTCAAATTGATCCGGAGACGGGAAGAGTTCAAGGCAAGTCTGAGACGAGTCAAGTTCGGTCAGTCAACTTAAGACGGTTCGCGGACTTGATTAAGACGAGTCGCGAACAAGTTGAAGACGAGACAACCGAAAACTTGAAGTACGAAGACGTGATAATCGAAGACGTTTCGAGTAATTAACACTAGAGCAAAAGACGAAATTCTGTACCGTAGTGAGAAACTTGTAATTAAGACGTAATTAAGATATTCTCAATACTGAGTTTGTACTGTATAATTGTCGCTTTGTAAATAGATGTAAATAATTCAAAAGAGTTTAATTGTTACAAATCCAACGAAGTCACGGAGAAAAAGACGAAAGACCAGGTAATCGAATCATACCTCTAGACGATCGATTAACTAAGCCTACATAAATACTTATCATTATTATTATTTATAGTATTTTGACAATAATCATTGAAAAGAGTAAGAAAGGAAAACATATCAGCAAATAAAGATATGCACTTTGCACTGTTATGTTCAGATTGATTGTGCTGATTCAGATAACTGATGAGATTTTTATAGTCGTTTGTGTTAAAAAAAAACTGAAAAACCGTTGATTGGTATATGAATTGTTTATTCATCATTTCATTAGCTGAAAATGAATTATTGAACTTATGTGGCTTTTATGACTTGAGATATTCATATTCCAAGGAAAGCGCGATAAACTAGAACACGCGACTCGAGACGTGCCCTGAAACCGAAGCTTCGAGAAGTGCCCCAGGTGAAATCTAGGTTATTAAACAATTTAGTAACTAGTAAGTTCTTGATTCTTGTATGTGATGTTCCTGAAGTTGCGGCTGAGAAACCTGGAGGTTATCCTAGTTGATAGTTGAGAATTTGACATTACCTGACGTTGTAGATTGAAATTCATATTAATTTTAAAATTTTGATGTCGAAATTTCAACTTCTATTCAAGCTTCTTTCCATGTAGATTCTTTCATTATCCGAATTAGGTTCAGTGAAAAATAAAAGTGTATCTATATTTCTCTAATTCTGTGGTTATTCCGTTCATTCTTCCACATCTTGTAGAACAAAATCGTACGAGAATATATCAGAAACGCACAGTTTTCATGGTTATATTTTATTATAATATGTTGGTACTCCGAACTTTCCGCCACGGCTTTATCTGTCAATTCATCAATTTGCCTTGAAGAAATCAGTTCTGCCAACCAACATTTTTCAATGCAAAAATCACTATATGATATTTATGGAAATATTTCATTAATTTCAATAAAAATGCAATGAATTAGAGAAAATAATGTATAATACTCGTACAGAAGGCTCATTCTACCACTCGTTCATTGAAAAACTCGCCACTTCGTGGCTCGTTTTTGAATTTTGAACTCGTGGAAGAATATCAATGCCTTCTGCATTTGTATTATAAATAACTATTCTTGGACTTATCCACAAAGGAATACAGTTTTTCTTATGAAACTATTCATGAAATCAACCGATCCAAGGTCATTATTTACCGAATTTGAAAAATTGGTAATATTTTTGTTTTATCGTAGAATGATTGATGAACCAATCAAAGACCCCAATTCCCAAATGAATACTATGAACAATATTTATACGTTTGTTTTTATGGTAATGTCTTTTTATTGTTCATAGCGAATTGTAGTTTATGAAAAATATACAGTTCTCAATTTAAATTCTGAATCTATATTTTTTATTTGAATTACAATTTCGGTTTATTAATGACCCGAAACATACAGACCCTGTCTTGCACTGAAAATTTCAAGTTCATAGCTCATTCTGTTCCAGAGTTATTGTGTAATTGGCGTCCGGAGAGAAATGATTTTTACCCCGAATTCTTCATCAGTGATACCAAATCGTTTGAGATCACTGTCAGTTCAGAATAAACGATAATCACAGAAATTGAAACGAAATAATAGTTCACTTTCCTTTTGAATAAGTAGGTACGCCAAAAATTTAAAAGCATTGACTGAATTCGTGATTATGTAATCCTTTTATGCAATTTCGAATGATCCTCATACTTAATTCAGTCTTCTGAACACAATCACCTGTGTCTTTTTCACAATTTCCGAATGAAGGAAAGATAAATACATACTTGAAAGGTTTGAGGAAGTTTCAGAATAAAATACTTGGTAGTTTTGAGAGAAAGAGTTGCTATCAAATCATTCAAAGGAACCTTTTTTTCATATGGATTTGTTTGTTCATTAAGAAATTCATTTCTTTTTTTGAAATTCATAGATATCTGAAAGTGGAAATACCGCTTTTCCCAAATATTTTTCATTTTGTCATTATTTCGAACTTACACACGAATAACAGAAAAATCTTAATTCAAGGGGTTAACGGATCCGAAAAAATAAATCGAACATAGTTGAATTTTCGGATAACTCACTTTATCGATAATTCTCATATACATGAAAAATTTCGGTGGAATCTGAATGATAGACTCAGAAATATCAAAATTTTCATCGAAAACCTCTTTTTGATCTCCTAAAGAAAGATCCTTTCGAAAATAACTTAACTAGTTTGCAAAGGAATTTCAGTTTAATTACTGAGAGAACGGCATGACTCTGAAGCTATTGAACCGATTTTGCCTTATAACTAAGATCTCTATAACTACACTGGCTTTATTTACGGAACCCAGCATTCAAGACCGAGCCTACTCAAATGTTGAGTTTCTAGGTTCTTCCGTTCGAAAGTTTTCGTATATACAACCGAACAAAATCAAATTCGAAGACAGATCGTCATCAGTGAGTAGAATATTATCGTTTGTGACCATTCCCGGCAAATTGAATCACTACTACATTTATTTAATGAGCTTGGTGAATTAAGATTCTCAACACTTGGAATTGCTGGTTGAAATCCTGAGTACAGTTAATCTGAAATTATGCTCTTTCCCTGGCATAGTAGAATCTCATTCAGCGAACAGCCCTCCACTTCTAATCGAATTGGCATCTGACAATGCTTCGTCCCTATTCGTAAAGGTAGAATAGCGAAATTAGGTTATCATGTCAGGTATTGTCCCAATATGATTAACTGCGTCGCACTAATTTTCTGAGACTGACTGTGATTCATACGACAGACACTTCAGTTAATTGGGGCTCTTCCAAATATATGCAAGAGGAAATTTCCATCTTTGAATGTCAGATCTAAATCTATGGAATCTTCTTCAATATTCATTCAAATTTCTGCCTAACAGGGATGCTTTGAAGAATTTCAGAGTTCATATTCATACAATATGAATATTGAAATTCAGGTATGGTAATCCTGGAATGAATTAACCTAATTGTTGGATTGCTTTCCGAAAAAAATGAATAAAAAATCAATTTTTATGTTGACGTTTGAAGCCCAATCGAAGTGAATTTTCGAGCTCTCGTCCCCGAACATTTACGTATGCCGTAATATATCGTACGCCTAAACATAAACTGCTCCAAAACAAAATAATTGGTATTTACCCGCTTGCCATTATCCATCTGTATGTGAATTGCAGTAATAGTAATATTGATAAACCACCATAATCCATCAAAGATGTGTTGCTGTTTTTGAAACCAGTGCACCTTATTCCAATAAATAAATAGCTGAACGCGATATGGGCGGTAGAAGTGTTTGAAATATTTTCAAGGAAATGATTACCGAAGTTATAAGGTTCAAACAAATCAAGAAAACTTTCATTACACATTAAAAAGTGAGGAATTCTATGAAACGCTGATGGAAAAAGATAAGGAAAATACATGGTTCATTTCTGAGGAATATCTTAACCATGGTTTTTCTTGCACAGAAAACACATCCCATCAGTAGTAAGATATTGGTCAAGGAAGAATATGCCCCCAAATATTTCTATGCCGATTCTGCTCAGGAATATGAGATTTTATCTTTTTAATAGATTTGGCTACTGTTTGGCTCAACAAAGTGGATTATTTGAACATTTAGTTTATATTTGTCACCCCACAATTCAGCATTATCAAATCAGTACTCATTTTCACAGAGGTAATTATCTGTGTCATTCATTGTCGCAAATAAATTCCCCGCATAGAACGGAATAGAAGTGTAATATTCATCTTCAACTGATATGGTCTAATAGCCGATCTAATGCTTGTACAGCGGCAAATATTCGACTATCAAGTTGCAACGCAGTTCGAAGGTGTAAAAATCCCCACTGCGCCATTGAAAGAGTACATTCTCTGATTCTATATGGTATCGTGCAGATGTTTTGATTGTTGCACTATTCCACTGGACCTAATATGGAGTATGGAATAACGTTGAATATCTTATACATAAAAAATACCTTTGTATTATATTTTTAATAGGTGTATGGTGTTTCATACAATACTAAAAATTCATTATGAATGATTTCATATTTCTGATTGATGTTAATTTTTCGAAATTTAAGTGCTGGTTTTTGCCTTGAAAATTGCTATATCGTGATCACAAGTTTAGGGGATAAATACCATATCAAAACTGTTTTTTTGTAGCAAATTTCATAGGAATAGATTTCACAGTTTCCGATAAGCGCTCTGGATGGCGTTCAGTGGATGGATGGATAATTTTTCAATTTTTAGATTCCAAACATTCCAAAACATAAACTGTGAAAATTTCGTTTCTGAGTATGATTTTGTTGTACAAATTGTATTCTCAAAAGGGTGACGTATTATTGTCTGAACTTCGACAACAATTAGGGATATTAATTGAAAATTTTAATGAAAATGTGATTGTAAAAAATTAATAAACTTATTTCAAACCAACTGTAACGTTCGTTCACGAATATTCACAGCACATTATATATTTCCACTTAATGCAATCTTAAGGTTTGAATTGAATTGAAATTCTGCAGATATTAAAAAAAAAATATGCGAAGAAATTACCTACAATGTTTGTAATGTTCTGTGTCATATGACCTATAGCTATTGAATTATAAATTCGCAGAGAAATTAAACAGAACGAACGCGTGGAATTACGACGCTAGATTTCAGTTAGGACTTAAATAAATTATACCTACTTGAAATACGAGACGGAAACAAACGATATGGGTAGAATGTTCAGAGCTCTGGACAGGAATAAAAGAGAACGGACTATCTGACATCACGCAAGAATAGTGCAGCATTTTCTTCATGCTCTTAACAAAATTGCTTTGATGGATATCATAGTCGTCAAAGGAGTTCAAGTTGCCTGGCTGATATAAAATGAAAAAAAACTATAAATACAAGTTTCCTCTTCTGGGAACAGTTCAATTCGCTTTTCGAATTGAACATATTGGCTGCTTTCGCTTTGATGTTTAGTAGAGCTCAGTTTTCCATATAACTTTTCAGAAAATTTGATATGAAGATCTGTGAAAATTTCAATTTCACTGCGTCAAGGGTACCACCGATTTTTAAAAATATTAACTAGCTTGAGTTTAGTTTTATGTATGAGAATAACCTCATAAGTTCACGCTGAATTTTTAGGGGATCCTATCATCAGAATCTCTTACTACATAAACTAACCAATATCAATGACTTTTTTCAGAATTAACTAGTTGACCGTATTCTTGTCTTCTCTCCCAGATAGCACCTATTATGTATTGTGAGGATTCCTCACTGATTGTGAAAATGACAGTGTCATCAGCATATGTTATGTTTTTCAGTATTCCTCCATTAACCTGTGGTAAGAGAACACGTCCTTGCCAGACTCTCTGCATTTCAAATTCCTCTGATATGTTGGATTCTATGTTGATATTTGCGTTCTGTTTCTATTAGAGATTTCTGATAATGTTGATTTGGTTATTGTTTAAAACTTTTTTCCTCGGACATTCAATAGTCTAGAAGAGGAAGTAAAAAATTGGGGTCTGCTCGAAATTCCGAAATATGTCTTCCATGACGAGCAGCACTAAAATCGATTAGTTTTGGTTAGTGATTCATGTATATTTCACCTGGAAAAAATTCCGATTTTAATGAAATTTGAACAGGTTGTACGGGGTTACTATGGAATTGCTCTGTCCAGTCATCCAATACGAAGACCCTGTGCTAACTTAAGGAAGACCGAAGACCTAAAAATGTTCGTTGTTTTTGCGGTAGTTCGATCATAACTTCTAAACTAAGTTGTTCTCGACCAGAACGTTCATTCATAAACTTGTAAAAATTCGAATTTTCTACAAATTTGTGTCCTAAAACTCTTACCTAAACCTTATATCAACCGAGATGCAGAAGAACAATATGAGAAGAAATTTCTCAAAATGGCATGGTGGAATATATCGAAAGGCACGTTGAGAGCAATACCGAGTGATTTTTTATGGTTATCTTAGTGGGATTAGCTACCAATGCACCAAGGCAGTAGAACGTTCCTTGCTGTACCGTACTACCAAGTTTAGTTTGCGTTTTCCAAGACAACCTCAGTCAGCACCATTATGAAGGCGAAATTTCTGTCCGACGACACAAAAAAATTTTATAACGATGCTGAAGGTGAACTGGAAATCAAGGATTTCCAACTCAAGCAGACAGTGTAATACACTGATGTTCTGATCGTACAGACTGCTGTTTCAGTTTCCGATAGTGTAGTCATTACGGGGGAAGATATTGATCGTCTTGTGCTGCTAAATGCTAAGAGATTTTCACAGCAAAAGTCTACTTCCAAAAAACTGATCTTTGTTATATAGATTATTGGAAGAGTGCCAATATCTAGGTCCAATTTTTGCAAATTCGAGAAAATTCACCAGATTTTGTTCGACATTATCTCGAATGATATTAGCTTTGAGAAAAAGTTTATAAATGCCAAATAGCGGAATTTTTAAAAATCTACTACTGTCATAATGAACGTTCTGGTCGAAAACTACTCAATTCAAATGTTAAGAGCAAAAAATAAAAAAGTCCGAAAATGTTGAGGTTCTTCGGCCCTCCTCAAGTTAGCATAGGGTCCTCATGGAGAATAACATCCCACAACACCCCCGAACAACCAGTAAAATTTTCAATAAATCCGATATTTTTCAGTTGAAATGTATAGATATGTAATGCTATTGAACTACTAATGGTTTTCAGTGCTGTTCTTTAGTTTGGAATTATTGCAGTCAATGAAGCATGTATAAACATCTTTCCTTTGATGTCAACATTTTTGCAGCAAAAATTGAGACTACAAAACGTATCACGTGTACCAATATTTCTACTGAAACCAAATTATTCACTTCGAATATCTGCTCATATTTTTCAAATATTCTTTGGTGTATGATCTTCAAGAATATCTCAAGTATATTAGATATGAGGCTCATTAGTCTGAAATTATAGCACTTTCGAATAATTCTTACTTTTGGGATCGGAGTGAATGTAGATTGGAGCCATTTCCGTGGTATATGTCTCTTATATGTTTTGTCAAACAATTAAACATTTCACCACGATATGAATGCTGTTTTCATCTATAATTTGTATCTTTTCGGTATGTATGTTATTTGTTCCTGGTTATTTTCCGGTTATTACATTTCAATCGAATTATCTTCTTCTACCTAAGAATAGGAAGACAAAAATTTTCATTTTGCTGAAGGTCTGCTATCAGAGAATTGCTCTGGTTATGTGTACCGCATTCAGAAATAGCTGCTTTTAGTGTACATAGTTTGTTATAAACGTTCAAAAGTTGATTTGGTGATTTTCATTTATATATACCCGATTTTTCTACTATGTTTCTGTAAGTGTTGAACCTTTCATGCTTTTCCTGTTTCGCTCTGATCGCTTCACACAGCTTAATAATCGAACTTTTTTGCTTGTTTGCTTTTTTTTGTGTGTTTTTCGATATCTCAAAGTGTCTTTATTTATTATATATTTTTTTGGGTTCTGGGGACAAATAGCGAACTTCGTTTGACCTATTTTTGTCTCTCGTTTTGAGGAATTTTTTCTTTCGTTGTTGCTGTTGTGTACTTAATCGACTTGTATTCATCTACATCTTCCAAACGGTTTTTCTTAAGTTGAATCGTTTTCGGTACAGAGGGCAGATAACGCGCGGCTAGACAATCATTAATCTGACTTATTGCATAGAAAACACAAATCAGCAATACCTAGATGGTATGAGTTCTTAAATGTAACCTATGTATAAAATATTTCAAAAACTGAAAGAGATATGAAACATGAAATATTTGATTCTGGAACAATAACAGATATTGGTTCGAAATTTTCAGTGTTTGCTGAAATATTGAATTACTCACCTAGTGAAGACAAGACAAACCAACGTTGCTGATAATATCGTCAACTGTTGGGATAAGGCCGACTGTGACTTTTGCATAGCTCTATGTAAATCATTCTGTAAAAAAATATGAATTAATGAAGAAATTAAAGACATCTCTAGAATGAATGAAGTAAAAATATGGAAACACCAACTTCGTTTATGAGTTTATCGAGACAATAATCGACCGATATTAATTTCTATTTGGTCTGGAATGAACAAAAAGGTTCACTGCTCTGCTGGAGGATATAATGAACTCAATTTCAACTGCTGTATGTTTACTTCGATTTTATCATCCAGTACGGTAGTGAGAACATGTCATTACCACATAGAGTTTGATTTACATTACTAAGGCTGGTTTTAGAGTCACGCTGACCGTCGGCGCTGACAGGCCAATATGTATGATTACTTATGAAGCGTTTTAGAATAACGCCGACGGCTCAGCGCTGAGGCCTGAGGCATCGAGCGCGAACGCGCAACGCGTTAGCGCCGCTGACCACGCCGCGCTGACGCGCTACCGAGCTCAGGGACCGTTACTGTGTTACGTAAAACGTACGCGCTGACGGGGACAGTCAAAGCAGCAATGAATCGCGATATTGATAATGGTCGTGTGATTGAAGTTGTGGTTGGGCTTGACCGTACCTCACGACGTTCAGCGTGACTCTGAAACGACTTGCTAGTTGCTACGCGCTGAGAGCTACGCGCGTAGGCTTCAGCGCTGACGGTCAGCATGACTCTAAAACCAGCCTAAGATAGAAAAGTCAATAATTAATTGTTTATTCGTTAACAAAATATACAGAAAAACCTAAACTCTAGATTTTTTTTGTGCAGAATGAGGAACATGTACAGAGTGGGGCAAATTGGATATTTTTGAATGAAAAGTAGTATTTCTATTATAGATAGACGAAAACTGATGTCGATGTCTGAGGCCAGTTTTCATCAGGAATTTGTTCATTTTCGAAATATTGCTGGTACTGTTATTCTATTGAAATAAAACATCCTGCAATTATTAAATATCGAAGGAGGCATTTCCTTCGGAAATGTGTGTTATGCCAAATATTGGCTGGCGCAGAGACTGTGTAATAAGGAATTATACAACTGCTTCAGTCAGACATATAGCCACCTGTTAGAGCAGGAATTAGTTCTACGATGAAGCGATAAAAAGTGGAAGGCTTCACTGCAAAACAAAATAGTCCAACTCTCATGGAAATATGGTCATTAAATCATATAGGTTAACTGCGGCAACAAAGGAAATTTTATATTCGTTGTTATCGAGCTAACGCCACCAATCGGTGTTTCTAGACATATTACTTCTGAATGAAGATTATAGGGGTAGGTTTGACGTAATAGGTATACTTACAAACATATTCTCTAAGGCATGTTTTGCCAACCAACAATTCAAAAATACAGGTATGAAAAGGTTTCTTAAAGGCGGGTAGAAAATCTGAAATAATAAAATAATTAGTGATCCTATAATTAACACATAACTAACTTAATACTTACAGTTAACGTGAATGGAATGGTATTGACTATCTCTAAGATGAAGTGAAAAGACAAAAGTTGTTGCCATATATTACCCTGAAACAAAAAAAAAATCGGATCAAATTTGCAGGAATTAACCCAATTACAAGATTATATCCCGTGATGAATATTCATAACCGGCAGTGAAGATTAACAAAAGGGTGACTCTTTATTGCATTCCTCATTGTCCTCTGAATATTCCGAATGAAACCAAACAGGTGAAATTCGGATACGTATGAGGAACAATTTAATATATCGCTTTTTGTGGATGTTTTTGTTTATAGACGGAATAAATCACTGAATATCCCCATTTAATGGCTACCTCATTCGACACAATTATTAGTAAACAATGGATGTGTGCAGTGTTTTGTGTTGAGTTGGGCCATTTCGTTGAATGAAATATGACAATACGAGTAATAACCGTCGAAAAAATTTTCATATCCACAATACAGATGGGAACATTTTCAATTATAAATAGAGAATTCAAAACAGTATTTTAGATATTGATGAGTAGAAAATTGGCAGCCTATATAGTGAGTTTATTCTAATTATGCTCAACATTAGAAACTAATTCTTCCAACATGAGTTATCATGAATACTAAACTGATTTTTGGAATCTTTTATATGTAACCACATGATATAAAAAAAATTATGTTTTAAAGGTTAATTTGAAAAGAATCATATTTTTTTGTAAGAGGAAATCCAAGTTATCCTGAATAGTTATTTTCTTTATTCTTTGATCAGATAACAAAGTTGTATTGTACTGTACGAACAAGTACTATGGGTGTGTTCGTGAAGTTAGCAGCCACCATTTCGAAAATCAAAAAATTTTTTTTTTGCGTTCGTTAGTAACTATTCGTAACACAAAAATTTCCGTTTGTACCTCAAGGATACTGATAAAAAAACATCGCATTTCGCTGGGGTGCTAACTTTACGTTTTTTTTTCGAATTTTCCAAAAAAAAATCCATCGTAAGTAACTGTTTGTAACACAAAAATTTTCGTTTGTAACCCAATCTATAATGAAAAAAAAAACCTTAAAGGCGAAGTTAGCACCCCAGCGGAATGCGATGTTTTTCTAACAGTATCTTTGAGGTACAAACGAAAATTTTTGTGTTACAAATAGTAACTAACGATGCACTTTCAAACTGATTTTTTTTGCAAAAAATCGAAAGAAGACATGAAGTTAGCACCCCAGCGAAATGCGATGTTCTTCTACCAGTTCTTCTACCAGTATCGTTGAGATACAAATGAAATTTTTTTTGTTACAAATAGTTACTAACGAGTTACTAACGAATGCAAAAAAAAATTCTTAATTTTCGAAAAAGTGGGTGCTAACTTCGCATTCTAGGAATGACATTTTTTCATTATAGATTCGGTTACAAACTAAAATTTTGTGTTACAAACAGTTACTTACGGTGGACTTACAAACTGAATTTTTTTTCTTTTGGAAATATCGAAAAAAAACGTGAAGTTAGCACTCCAGTGGAATGCGATGTTTTTCTATATCCTTGAGGTACAAACGAAAATCTTTGTGTTACAAATAGTTACTAACGAGTTACTAACGAATGCAAAAAAAAATTTTTGATTTTCGAAAAAGTGGGTGCTAACTCCACGGACACACTATGGGTATTTGTTTTAGGGCATACAGACGCAAATATTCCATTTGAATTTCAGTTCTTTCAAATTTCTCGGTAGCTTTTATATCAAAAAAGACTTCAGAAGAAGGTTGGCGCCAAATCTGTACAGAATTGGGAAGATAACAATACAAGTTGGGAAGCAATGATAGGAAACATAAAGGAAGTTTCTAATTAAACCTTTAGGAACCCGAGTTAAATAGACTACGAGAAAATCGATAAAACGCTCTGATTTTCTAAAGAGGCGGAGAATGAGTGTTGGAAAAAAGATATTCTACCTCAAGTACAGATCTTGAAGAACAAAAGCGATAATACCAAGTCGAACGTGTTTTGAAAAAGAATTATTTTTTTTTCTCAGATCATGCTATGACTTGAACAACAAACAAACTTATAGGAATAGAACAATTCGAAGACAAATAACTCTTAAATAAAAAAAAACTCCGGGTTTATTTAGCTAGCATTGAAAATAAACTGCTGAAATAGAGTTGACAAAGTGTAATAGATCCATTGAGTAGCTTGATTCGAAAAATCGTTTTGAGTCACAACATTGCGGATAGATATCGTACGATTATTACAATTGTTATATTAAAGAAAACTACAGAGGCATACCAATTTTAAGCACCATATTGAAACATGAAAAAAATTCAAACGATTAAAATTTGCACCTTGATCATTATTATTATTATTATTTGAACCGGGGTCGTTGTGGCTCAGTAAGCCTTCCGGGAACTGCGACCATATAGATCTTTTGTTCTCTTCCCTACTCATTCATGGAAACCCAAGGAGGTCGTCGATGACGTAAATAAAACTGACAACCTCCTCAGGGGCTTTGGCCGTTACGTTACGTCCCGGGTATCCAGGACCGGCTTTTCCATATATGAATGGTTCTTAGGCCAGCCAGCTATGGACACCTGTATACCATGTGTTCGGCTGTTTCTGCTTCTGATCCACAGAGCCTGAAAATATCATCTGCTGAATTTCCTATACGGTACAAATAATGTTGGTACCGACAGTGTCCGTCAGCAGTCCCACTATCACCCGAAGCTCGGCTCGTGATAGCTTCAAGAGCTTTTTGGAACAGGTAGGTGAAATCGTCACGAATTTCTCAGCCTGAGTAAGTCCAGGAGTGTTAGTTCAGTGTGTTATCCTGTTATTTAACTCCCATTGCTGGACCGCAGCCTCATATTGGTCTTTTTCTAGCCCACAGAAAGACTTAGGTCCAGCAGGTGACCTTGATGCACTTTTTGCAAGATCATCGGCTTTTTCATTTCAACAACATACTGCCCTGGTACCCACAGTAGAGTCACTTTATTGCCTCTGACCAGTTGCCTTATGGTATTACGGCATTCCCAGGTCAAGAGAGACACCTGGCAGTACGATTCCAGGATCTCAGCGTGGTCTGGTTGTCCGTGGTGATACACCTCGTCATACTTTGAGATGAATAACAAGGATTTAGGTCAGTTAGATCGTGCAGAAATTGATGCAGTCTTTGTCATCCGGCACATCGAACATCATAGATGTCTCATAGATGTTGAGAAAGCATTCGAACACGTCCAACTTAAAGACTTTAATGAACTTATTGATTGATTGATTGATTGATCTACTCTACTTATCATACATATTTTCCATAGAGCTGGATCAAACCACAGAAAATTTATCGGAAGCAAATAAAATCCAAGCCAAAAACAATAACCTAACCTAACCGCACCATTATCTGTCGGAAAAGGTTTCAGACGGGGTGATTCCTTGAATCCTATTTTTAGTATTATCATCAAGGATAGAGTAATGAAAAGAATACCAAACTGAAATAACATAAAACTGGTAATAAAGAGATTTAAATCTCATGTTAAGCCGACAAAGCCGATTTGGTTGCTGAAAGCGAAGATAATCTACGGCAGCTTCTAGACTCAATATGAATATATAAACATCTAAAACTAAATGCATAGCAATATCAAAAAATACCCATTGGTCGCACGCTAGCCGATGATGATATTATCATTCAACAAGTTAAAATATCGATTTTTTCAAGAACGATAAAAACACACTGTGGAAATGAATTATTTAATCTTTGGCAATCGATTTCGGTATATTTACCATCATTAGGCCCGCTGAAAATATACATTTATGAAACTTTATGTTATTAATTTGACAAAATTTGAGGTTATCTACCGTACATTGAGGTGGATTATACGTATGATAGATAGTATATATTCATCGATTTGATCTTCAATATGCAATTTAAAGTTTTTATTTTGACAATAAATATCAATTATATTCTTCGAAGAATTTTTCTTGCGTGGTTGTGTTGATTTTAGATTAGACGAAAGTGAGGAAGTCTGTTTACGTAGTATGGCATATGTCTATCTTTGGAATAATTATTGGCGGGAATTTATTAATTTGAAAATACTATTGTCGCGTATGGTGAAATCAGACATTTCGTTTAGTAAATGTTGACTATCTTTGTTTTTTAAAATTTCGTGCTGTTCTAATAGTGTTAATTTATAGTAATTACTTTCTTTATGTAGGATCTTTAAATTTTCAAATTTTGTGTTATGATTTGACTCATTCAGGTGGTTTCCTAGTGCAGATCTAGGTTGATTTTTTTGGTGTTCATTGAATCGCTTTTTCATGTTACGTGTCGTCATACCGATATCGAATGCAGGACAGTCTGAGCAGTTAATATTGTATACTCCACTCTGTTCCTCTGGTTTTTTCTTATTTTTGTTATTCAGTAATAAATTTTCTAGGGTTCTATGTCGACTATCTATTATGGTGTAATCGTATTTATTCATAATCTGTTGGGTATGCTGGTGTAAGTCTTCGTAATATGGTATACTTATGAAGTGTTTCCTAATTGCAATGTGGGGGTAAATTTTCTTCAAAAGTTGTTTTCTCTTTATAGAAGTGAGAATTTGGTCAATGTATTCTCTTGTATACTGGTTGTCGTTGCCTATTTGATATATCATATTTATTTCCTTCTGGTAGTTCTCGGCTGACAGAGGTATGTTGAGGAGTCTGTGAATTAAAAAGTTGAAGGCGGCTCTTTTTATCGAGGGGGAATGATATGAATGATAAGGTATAATGGTATTGGTTTGTGTCGGTTTTCTGTAAATATCGAAAGAAAAATCATTATTATTATTTAATGTTACTTTAAGATCTAAGAAATTTATTGTGTTAGATGTAGGGTGTTCTAGAGTGAATTTTATTTTTAATTTTGAGTTTATCATCTTAAAGAATTCGTCGAGATCTTTGTCTGTCCCCGTCCAAACGCAAAATATATCATCGACATATCTCTTCCACATGATTATTATTAGAAGACAATATCGAGAATCAGGTATAGTGGATACAAAACTCAAGTTCTTCCACCATTATCTGAACAAACATCTACACAATGTTCAATATCAAATTCTCATAGAACGTCTAGAAGAGGACATATTTTACTCAAACCACGAATCTGACCAAAAGAGAAGAATAAAACTTAAAAGACTGATTGATGGAAAGCACAGGACAACACCAACAGTACATCAGGAAAATACACGACCGTCTAGAACATACAACCCTTATGTGTTTCACGATAGATTTACCAACCTCTCCAATATAACTCTCGATGAAGACGAGATAAAGACGTTGAATTTAGGACATAAATTTGCACCGATCCCCAAGATACAAGATGTTGATAAAATAGCTATAGAACTGGAAACACAGATCCGAAATAATCCAAATTACAACACTATAGCAGTTGAATTGGCAGATGCGCTGAGACCTTTTAAAAATACAAAGGTAAGAGCGTGCAATCGAAAACAATTTTCAACCAACCGAAATTTGAATGAGAGTATAAAGACGATTCAAAAAAGAATTACTGATAATGACCTAATATTAACTAAAGCACTACTACTAGAGAAAAAAGCATATATAGATAAAACCCCAAATTTTTTCGAAGATAACGGTATAACCAAAATTAAAAACAACCCCCTCTCTAAATACTCCACTAAAGTGAATAAAACATTGAAAGACACTAATCCCACTTTACAAAAATATGGTCAATCACTGTACAATATGAAAGAAAGAAACCCATTAATACCGAAACTCTATAGCACTATTAAACTACACAAACCAGAAAAAAGTATAAGACCGATCACCTCTGCCATATCATCGCCTAGCCATAAAATTTCCAAATTTATTAATAACTTTTTCACGAATAAACTTAAATATCGGTCGGCATATTCAATTAAAAATTCTATAGAATTGGTTAGAAACATTGAGTCATTGAAACTAGAACCTAACAAAAGCTACAAACTTTTATCATTCGATATCATAAATCTCTATACCAACGTTCCCATCAGTGACTCGCTGTCTCTGATCGAAGAACAACTGATGAAACATTACAGTACGGACAACTTCCTGAATCTGGATACAGCCGATGTTATGAACCTATTGAAGTTATGTTATCTGATAACAGAACAGAACTTCTTCATTTTTGATGACGTCATATACACGATGAAAGATGGCTTACCCATGGGTTCACCATCTAGTGGTCTCATTGCAGATATTTATGTAGACCATGTAGAAGAACAAATAATGAAACTACCATATAAAGACAATATAATCATGTGGAAGAGATATGTCGATGATATATTTTGCGTTTGGACGGGGACAGACAAAGATCTCGACGAATTCTTTAAGATGATAAACTCAAAATTTAAAATAAAATTCACTCTAGAACACCCTACATCTAACACAATAAATTTCTTAGATCTTAAAGTAACATTAAATAATAATAATGATTTTTCTTTCGATATTTACAGAAAACCGAAACAAACCAATACCATTATACCTTATCATTCATATCATTCCCCCTCGATAAAAAGAGCCGCCTTCAACTTTTTAATTCACAGACTCCTCAACATACCTCTGTCAGCCGAGAACTACCAGAAGGAAATAAATATGATATATCAAATAGGCAACGACAACCAGTATACAAGAGAATACATTGACCAAATTCTCACTTCTATAAAGAGAAAACAACTTTTGAAGAAAATTTACCCCCACATTGCAATTAGGAAACACTTCATAAGTATACCATATTACGAAGACTTACATCAGCATACCCAACAGATTATGAATAAATACGATTACACCATAATAAATAGCCGACATAGAACCCTAGAAAATTTATTACTGAATAACAAAAATAAGAAAAAACCAGAAGAACAGAGTGGAGTATACAATATTAACTGCTCAGACTGTCCTGCATTCTATATCGGTATGACGACACGTAACATGAAAAAGCGATTCAATGAACACCAAAAAAATCAACCTAGATCTGCACTAGGAAACCACCTGAATGAGTCAAATCATAACACAAAATTCGAAAATTTAAAGATCCTACATAAAGAAAGTAATTACTATAAATTAACACTATTAGAACAGCACGAAATTTTAAAAAACAAAGATAGTCAACATTTACTAAACGAAATGTCTGATTTCACCATACGCGACAATAGTATTTTCAAATTAATAAATTCCCGCCAATAATTATTCCAAAGATAGACATATGCCATACTACGTAAACAGACTTCCTCACTTTCGTCTAATCTAAAATCAACACAACCACGCAAGAAAAATTCTTCGAAGAATATAATTGATATTTATTGTCAAAATAAAAACTTTAAATTGCATATTGAAGATCAAATCGATGAATATATACTATCTATCATACGTATAATCCACCTCAATGTACGGTAGGTAATTGATTGCACGCTCTCACTGAGATAACCTCAAATTTTGTCAAATTAATAACATAAAGTTTCATAAATGTATATTTTCAGCTGGCCTGATGATGGTTAATATACCGAAATCGATTGCCAAAGATTAAATAATTCATTTCAACAGTGTGTTTTTATCGTTCTTGAAATTATGACTAAACATACTATGGAAACATTTATCAACAAAGTTAAAATATCGAGTTAAAAAAACAAACTAATGCAGTTGCTCTTAATGTTTTGAAATGAATGGCTTTCTTTTCTACCTCTTCTTTATATGTGCTTCTCATTTCATTTATTTTCGACATCTTTATGGAATAAGAATCTGCACTAAAAAATATACATTTAAGAAAATCAAGTTGACCTTGAAATAACCTTGAAGACAAAGTCGAAGTTAAAAAAATATGTTCATTTCATGTCTTTCTGCTCACCTTACAATTTTTATTTGAAAACATTTTTTTGAAGTACAAAGGTTTTGAGATAATTCACTGTCTCAAGTTCAATGCCGTACCCTGTAAATTCAACAATAAGACCAATTATGATAAAGACTATACAATTATATTAGTCAGAAGAATTTCTGGAAGAGATAGCGTGCGCAAATATCAGAAGAACACGCAAGATATTGATATTTGCGTACTGAACAGAAAAGTCCCTTCAAATCATCACATTAAACGAATGAATGACTCACGAATAGCTAAATTTGCTGGCGATAAATAACTTTCAGGTCGTAGAAGTGTCGAACTACCAAGGAAACGATTGCATGACAACTTGAGATCAGATTAAGCATGGTAATGAAGAAGAAAAAACAGTTATGCCTAATTTGAAGAATGGAAAAGAAAATCACAGCCGAAATTCATATGCTTGCACATCTGAATTAATTAGGTAAATTTTTTTCATAAACGGACTTGGGTGATAACTTTTCTATTCAGAAAAGACCAGGGAGCAGCCTAATGAAAAAATTGAGATCGGTAAATATTTCTGAAATTTTTGTATGTTATAGAATATGACCTCCTGAGGAAGAAAGTCTAGGATTTAACTCAATCCTATGACTAGTTTTCGACAATCAAGGTGTCGAAGTTGAAAAATGGCATTTCTTTGAAGTAGGAAACATCTTGAATGAAACAATTTTGCACGACACAAATTGCTAATACTGAGATCTACTCTAAATCTACTCATGCTTTGTTGTTTGAAGTTGATAATTTTTTGTATTGGTCTATCTCAAAAAAAAATATATACCCATAAAGTAATAATTTCAGACTGGTTTTTAACGAAAATTATTGTTAGGTATGGGGTGAGTCATACTTAATTAAAAAAAAATCGTTTAGATGATAATTCAACCTGTAATTGAAAAAGTCGTCAGTGGAATCATCTTATTTTTTAAATTTTTTGTCATTACTCTCAGTTCGAGCAGACTATTAGAATGTCAAACAGTTTTGGTTTGCTATGATCTGTTTTTGAGATTCACAGGATAATATATTGAGAGGGGGGACAAAAGATGTCAAAAAGTTATATTCAATGAAAATTTCATACAGAGTAACGGTAAGAGACACATTAACGTTTACTCAATGTTATTTAAGCATTGTAGAATGAAAGGCATTGTACAAACTGTCCAAATTTCGATGTTCATTGAGAGCATTTCAAGAACTATAATACCCAGAGTGCAGCTTGGTCCTTTCGAAGGGCCAGTTTCATAAACGAAAGTAAAGTCTCGTTTTCCTGGATAAATCTCCTTTACCAATGGTTTTTCATAAATCAATCTTGAGGTTAGAAAAAGGTTTGAAGTGTCCTTCCTCATTGAGTCCCAATATTGGCGCTTTATGACAAAAGGAAGGGATCCTTTCTTCACGCATGCTCTATGACTACAAAAGATAACCGCATTTTGTTGTGTCATTTCCATCACACATTTTTCCGTACCACACAAACTTTCTTGTTGAAATTATCATATTTGAAATTGAAACTTTCACTTTATACACAAAATTTCTATTTGTATGAAATATTACCAAATGCAGACGAAGAATTACTAGTTCTCAAAGTAATGAAGCCCAGGAAATTTAACACTTACGAATAAAAGAAAGCTTTCTAATGAAACGGTCTTTACCAAGGGGAGCTTTTACGCATGGATTATGAAACTGACCCTAAGTAACCAAATCCTATCTTACGAGCGTCTTTCGTTAACTACTCTTGATTAGGACAGGATTGCATTATTCAAAGAATATTCGCGAACTATAATCATTCAAAAATAGAAGCATTAAGAGAGAAACTTTGTACGGTGTATGAAGTTGTACCGGGTTTTTCACCATGATTTGACCCCCCCATTCAACTTTGTTACTAAAAGAGGTAGAGAAAAATGTTTTCAGAAAAAGTTCCACAAAATCGACTAGTGTTTTCAAAAATGATTTCTCAAAACGGAAAATATACAGAGTGGGCAACATATTGATTGCAACTTAATTTTTTCAAATGGAACACCCAGTATATTTTTCAGTTTTCAAGGGGAAGGCTGCGATACTTCAAAATGCCCTTTTTTGAGTTATCCCGTTGGCAACGATATACGTTTCATACACAGAAAGAGGGAAAATTGTAAATATTTTCACTTTATGTGAAGAACAATAAAAATAAGAAAGCTAAAAGGAGAGAATATATGGAGTTGCATCCAAATCATCCAATTCCAATTTATAGTGAAAAACGTATATCATATCGTTGACAACGATATAACTAAAAAAAAAGGATTTTGAGTTATCGCAGCCTACTACTTGAAAAGTGATTACTGAGCATGCCAGGTGGTTCTTGAAAATTTGAAACTCTGTGGTACTCAGAATAAGAGAGATAGACCAAACATATGTTATATATTCGAAATCAGGAGAAAAAGAGCTAGTCAAATATAGAAAAATATACAGGGTGTTCCATTTGAAAAAATGTAGTTGCTATCAAAATGTTGCCCACCCTGTATATATTTCATTTTTTGAAATCATTTTAAGAAACACTAGTCGATTTCGTGAAACTTTTGTAGGAAACATTTTTTTGTACCTCTTTTAGTAACAAAGTTAAAGGGGGGGTCAAATTATGGTGAAAAACCCGGTACATTCACATTATATTCTACTTTTATTTATGCATATAAGTAGAGGGCAACACTATACGATTCAGGAATCTGATTTTCACCTTTTGACAAAACTTTTTTTATAATATTTTCATGTGAAAATTTATGTGGTGTGCGGAAAGTATATATCAAGAATATATATTTACTCTTCAATAAGAAAATCATCGAATTTTCCATTTTCCATTCCAAAAAAAAATCATAAAGGACTTTCCAAAATGACGGACTCTTTAAAATGAATAATAGTGGAAACCTCGTATAAATCGATGGTCTCTAGCGTGAATTAAACCGTTTCCATTTTTGAACTGACCGCTGAAACGGTACAGACCCCTCTTAATCGATATGTTATGGTTTCACATTTCACAAATTCTGAATGTATGCCTATCTATTTACGCTTCCCGTTGTGTACATTGATAACGAAAACAAGTTCGCTCAGTAGAAACGAAATTATCGATTTCCCTAATCTCCTTAAAAAGCCTGAGTAGGCTATAATCCCTATGGGAGTACAACGAACACGTTATAACACTTAATTGACTGGAAAACTGGCATTCGATAAGTCAATTTCTTCCATCCGACAGGGATTCTCAGATATTTCGATGGGTTAATTAGTTGGGCTGTCGGACTGAAAAAGAAATTAAAGATAGAACGGCAATTAACTCTTCAAGATTTTGGTATGGAATCCTATCCATTAACGACGCTCATACATTGGTACTTAGGTTCCAGTGTACAGTTCTAACATAGTCTTATGTGATATAGAATTATTCAATATTCTTCAAAATTGCGTGACAGAAATTCATAGACAATGGTATGGTTACATTAACTTTCTTATGTTATATTGATGAAAACACAAGAATTAATTATCATATATTTATGTAGGATCCAGTTAGTTCCCTGTAACTAATTGAGATGGTCAACCGGATGCTTGGAGACCTATTAATTTCTTCAAGTGTCCAGGGCATGACACTTTCAATGAATTTACAGGGAACGAATTGTTATTGTACATAATGTAAAAAGGATGTGTAATTCTTCGGGGTGTCAAAGATCTGTCATGTCGGTTGTAAATCTTAAGAGACTTACTGGGGTTGGGAAAGTTCGAGAACAAGACGGTTGTACCAGATGTGTTACATCTGTGTATCAGGTTCTAGCCCTCCGAGAATATTCGATTTCCAGGAATCCGCGAAGATCTTTGTGGGCGGTACGGCAAAGCTCTTATTGGACTAGGGGATGGTACTTTCCCCTAAGGGTGTGGCCAAGAGTGATCAACAAACGAGTTAAAGACGAAATTCAGTACCGTAGTGAGAAACTTGTAATTGAGACGTAATTAAGATCTTCTCAATACTGAGTTTGTACTGTATAATTGTGGCTTCGTAAATAGATGTAAATAATTCAAAAGAGTTTAATTATTACAAATCCAACAAAGTTACGGAGAAAAAGACGAAAGGCCAGGTAATCGAATCATACCTCTAGACGATCGATTAACCAAGCCTACATTTATTCAATAAACATAATGAAACAAAATAATTTCCACTCATTATATTTTATTTGATAATGAATTTCAATCAAGATAAGAACGAATCTAGTTACTATACAGGGTAATTTGCCGCGATGGCCTATTAGACGTTTATGGAAAACTAATCATAATTTTTTGCTGAAAATTGGCATGTTGAGTTTTGAGATCTTACTCCCTAAAATATGTTCAGATCTTTACAAGTTCCGGTTATACCGGAAACAGACTACTTCTTCAATATTTCAAATGGCACATCTGGTATATTATTGCATCATTTTTTAAGGCAATTTAAGCATAATGCCATACCTTTGTAATAACTCAACGGTTCATGAGTTAATTGGATTCTTATGAAAAAAGGTGGCGACGAAGACACAGATTTTTTTGAATATTTCTGCAGGAGAATTTTTTTCAAAAAACCTTTTTCATTTTCGATTCTGCAAATACGTAGTATTATAAGACTGTTTGCAGATTGGATCAAATATATACAGGGTATTTATGAGAAGATCATGAACTCGGACAACTCAAATTCATCAAAACTCAAGATTTTCATTTTAGAACCCGAATATTGATTGTTATTTCAGTCGATTCTGCGTATAAAAATAGTGGAGGTTACTAATGAAAACCCTATACCTAAAATGAATACTTTGAGAGTTATTGAGGAAGAACTTCAAATGAGGAAAAACCGCAATTATTAATTGTGTGGAGTATTCTGTGACTTCCGAAAAACATAGAAAGAAACTGAAATTTTATGTTTGGATTACTAAATTTTACATTTCATTTCCTGCTCAAATACCTATGGTGAGGCCGCTTTCAGTGGAAGAACGTGCCGAGCGTGGTTTCAGCGCTTCAAGAACGGTGATTTTGACGTCGAAGACCAGCATGACGATAGAAGAGAGAAGGTTTTAGAAGATGCATAATTGGAGGCATCACTTGATCAAAACTCGTGTCAAATGCAACAAGAATTGGCAGGATCATTGGGAGTGACGCAACAAGCCATTTCAAAACGACATAATGTCATGGGAATAATTCAGAAACAAGGAAATTGGGTGCTGTACGAGTTGAAGCCGTGAGATGTTGAACGGCGTTTGTTGCTTGTGAAACAGCTGCATGCAAGGCAAAGACAGAAGGGATTTCCGCATTGCGTTGTGACTGGAGACGAAAAATAGGTTAATTACGGTTATCGCAAGCACAGAAAATCATCGGGATATCCTGGCCATGCTTTCACGTCGACGGCCAAACTGAATATTCACGGTTCTAAGGTCATGCTCAGTATTTGGTGGTGTCAGCTCAGCGTAAGTTATTGTGAGTTTTCAAAACTGACTGAAACAATCACAGACGATCGTTATCGAACGCAATTTATGTGTTTGAGCCGAATATCGGAAGACAAACGGCCGCAATGCTCGACTGCCATGTTGCTAAAGCGGTCAAGACATACTTGGTAACGTTAAAATGGGAACTGCTACCCCACTCGCCGTATTTTCCAGACGTTGCTTCCTCGGAGTATGACTTGTTTCGATCAATGGCACAACGCCTGGCTGACCAGCAATTCCGGTCTTATGAAGAAGATAAAACTGGATCGATTCGTGCATCGCTTCAAAAGATGACCAGTTTTTTCCACGCAGGATTCGTACGCTGCCCGAAAGATGAGAGAAAATAGTCGCCAGCGATGGACAATACTTTGAATCACAAATGTGTAGGATCCAGTTTATTGTTCCCTGTAAATAATTGAGATGGTCAACCGGATGCTTGGAGACCTATTAGTCTCTGCAAGTGCAAACTCAATGAATTTACAGGGAACGAATTGTTTTTGTACATAATGTAAAGAGGATGTGTTATTCTTCGGGGTGCCGAAGAATGTGTCATGTCGGTTGTAAAACTTAAGAGATTTATGCGGTTGGGAAAGTTCTAGAACAAGACGGTTGTACCAGATGTGTTACATCTTTTTCTCAGGTTCTAGTCCTTCTAGAATATTCGATTTCCAGGAATCCGCGAAAATCTTTGTGGGCGGTACGGCAAAGCTCTTATTGGACGACATGGGGATGGTACTTTCCCCTAAGGGTGTGGCCAAGACGAAAGAAGGGATATTCGAGACAAGGTAGTTCCAATCGGCAGAGAGCACAGTTGAGATTAAACCGAAGACGGGTACTGACGGTACAGTTTAACTTAAGCCGAAGGCGAATCAAGTTCAGTCGGTCAACTTAAGACGTACGACGTAAAGACGGTTCGCGGACTAGATTAAGACGAGTCGCGAACAAATCAAGGACGAGACGACCGAAAACTTGAAGTACGACGAAGACGTGATAAACGAAGACGTTTCGAGTAATCAACAAACGAGTTGAAGACAAAATTCAGTACCGTAGTGAGAAACTTGTAATTAAGACGTAATTAAGATCTTCTCAATACCAAGTTTGTACTGTATAATTGTGGCTTTGTAAATAGCTGTAAATAATTCAAAAGAGTTTAATTATTACAAATCCAACAAAGTCACGGAGAAAAAGACTAAAGGCCAGTTAATCGAATCATACCTCTAGACGATTGATTAACCAAGCCTACAAATGTGTAACCAGTTTTTTACTATAGAGCCTCGAATTTCGGAAAAAAACGGATTGGAAAATTTGTAAGCCTATGTATAAAAACTAAATTTTATATTTTATGTTTAATAACCTATAAAAAGATGTTACCTTTATAGCCGGGCAGTTTTAATGGTAATAGTTGGTTAACAGGAAAAAAGGTCAGGCTTTTTTAGAACCTCATCTTAAAACAAGGCCGATTGGTGTAGATTTCAATCAGAAATCATCTTCAGGTCAGGTTTTAAAATGGTCTGAGACATGTCATTGAATGATGGAAATAAAAACCCTTCACAATACATCAACAGTTTTTTCCCGATCAGGATAACTGGGAAATTTCGCAGAATTTTTGGGATCATAATTCACAGTTAATTGAAAAGTTCACATTTCAGTTACACCGGAATAAATCAAAAGGGAGTTCATCTAAATTTCCAGCTGACCAGTGGAGTTTATGCTGTATGAAAATCCGATTTGAATCAATCTACCATCAATAGAGGGTCATCGACTTTCTATGGAACAATTTGCTGTATTCAGTTCTAATTACAGGCGGGTTCTGTTCACTGATTTTCAATGGGACTTCACAGACCCTTTCTGCTCGATGTTGATATAAATTTCTCTGGAGATGACACATCAAGTGATCTGCCGATAAATGCAAGTCGAATATTTGCGGAATTGGTGTACGATAAGGTTGAATTCATTCACAAAAATCAAATAATAAAAGTTGGCTTTTCCTGACACTGCATCTTCTTATTTAGTGATTTATACATTGAATTGAAAAGCCACGTATATTGATTTCTTTTTCTGCTACTAACATATACTATTTAAGAATTAAACAAACACAAATCAATTCAGCTACCAAGCTAATTCCAACCATTATTTCAAGTTATTTTTTAGATAGCCTAATAATTTCTCAATAATGTCAACATGTCCTTTTTATTATGGTCATCTCACTTCTATCCATAACGAAATTTGTTTTAGTAAATATATGTAGGAAATTAGTAAATATAGGAACATGTGAAGGTTCTGAGAGGCGTAGACAAGGAGAGACAGAGCTTGTAAACTCGATAAAAAAATGAAAATTGGAATATCTGTTCACGTAATTCGAGGGAAGAAATATGATCATTTGAAGCTCATAATCCAGAACAACTTTTAAATAGTTCTAACCCTGTAGTTATAGTATTGTTGGAGATTATATAACCAAATAATTCATCTTCACGACTGAACCGAATTGAATGGTGGAAAATCTCTACCTGTTATTTCCTCGCTCATTGTCGCCAATGAGCAATTGACATTTCTCATTATGAAATATCCATTGTTCTTAGCAACAACGGAGCATACGTGCTGAACTCGATGCAGGCTTCGAACCGGATAAAACATCAGAGGAATAAATGGCTTGCAGACAGGCATGATATCCGGAAAACGTTACTTCCATGGAAACCCTTTCTTTGAGGAAACGCTATAGGCAAACGAGGAAAAAGTGCGAAACGTCCAATCTACAAAATGGATAACATAGAAGTGAACATTCTTAAGGTCCTCTTTTCTTTTTCTTATAGAAAGTGTTACTCTCTCATGAGTTAAAGTTCATCAGTATTTTAACGAATACTCATGTTTAATAGTTGAAAGGTTGATTAGAATTCACGAGAGGATCCTTATAAACTACTCAGTTATGATTGCAACACTATAGAGAATATAACCTTCAATGCGACTTTCATCCAGAGCCTTATCTAGGTATCTACTATTGCGCCTGTGGCAATATCTTAGACAGCGGCCCCCATTCTCGAATATTTTTTTCATCGATTATATTTTCTTATAGTATTTTTTTGGTCATAACTTAAGTCATACATTTTGTGATTATTTTATGCTTAGTACGCAAATTCTAGGGAAGGCTAGCAATATTTTCAATATTTCCAGCAAGGGCGTAGAAATGGGTGGTAATTATAACCCTTTCCCCCAATATTTCCAAAATATAAAATTTCAGAATTTTTGCAAAAACGAAAAATCGACACGGAGTACAAAATCGGACCCTTTTGCGGTTTATGATTTTATTATCGCTTTCAAGATGAGTACTTTTACTGCACTACGAGCACATCTATGTCCTAAGTTCATTATTTTCCTTACCTATCCGCTTTGTCGGTGTCGCCTCTTATTTGCCATCTGTAAATTTTGCATTCTTAATCGGTATGCACTTACTCGTTGTTTTCGGTTTTTTGTTTCATTCTCGTCAAAAAATTTCAATACTGTGTTCCTAATGTGTAAAAATGAAAATGACAGATTTCTCGGATCATTTTGAGAAAAAAAGGCTATAACATGAATCTACAAACGCTTTGGTTTTGAGACACCGGTGTAAAAGTTTTTTTTTTCTCATAGCACCTTCCCTTAGCAAGATATTTAACTTGAATTGGCATGGATCTTCCGATTTAAAGTAATCATCTTGTGATATGCTTAGTTTCTATGCAAATCTACAGGGTGATATTTTTTCTGGAAGGGTACCTGTTTCTTTCCACCAGAACTAATTTTTGGTGAAGCACTGGTTCTATAGAAAAATGTGAAAAGAAACTCTGGTTTGGTACAACACTTTTTGGTTTTGTTGTAGTTTTGTCGAATCTGCTATCGATTTCGAAAAAAAAATTCAAACAGCTCTCTGGTAATCTTCAGGAATATCCAAATTATTATGAAAATCCAGTTAGTAAGCCGATATAGATGAATTAATTATAACTTATGGTACTTATCAACAAATTCTGTAGCGAAAATTAATAAAGATTCGATAAACTAATAAATATAAACATCACTAAAAAGTATGACTACACAAGAAACACCCTGTATCTCGAAAACAAAGCGTTTGCGAGCTCATGTTTATGGGACTTTTTTTTCTTAAAATTATGCAAGGAATATTTTCCTTCGTAACTCCGTTTTAGGAAAACCCAGTATAAGGTGAGAACAATCGAATTGGTAATAAAAATTTTTTTTGAGTAATTAAGTTCCAACTTCGTTATCAAACCTCTTTTTCCCACATTACAGATATGAGTAAACGTTGTTGTAAAAAAATTTTTTTTTCGAGAACACTTTCGAATTATTATGTCTGGTGCTCCAAATTTTTTCTCTCGATATTTTTGGGCGCTCCTGCAGACCTTGCGCCCGTGGCAAGTGCCACCTTTGCCAGGCCCTAGATACGGCACTGCTTTCATCCGATAATTAATTCAACTACAACCTGTCTCGTATTTAATTCAATTATTGTAAACTTAAGTATTTTCCAAATGAAAGCATACTCAAAATATTGAGATTTAGCTCCCAGTTCGGCATCAGAATAATATTCAGGTGCAGAAAGCGAATTGAGGTTCTCCTACATTTTAAAACTAGAAGGTAAGTAAACTAATTGAATCGAAACAATTTCGGTTTCATCATACTACTCACAGAATTCCCACCCAGATGTGACATATACTTTAGGTCATAAAAAGGAAAGACTAATTCACAATAACCCATGAGGTTCAATACAAAGAATACAGAAACCGATCCTGGCAATCTCTCAATATGCGAATGCGGATTATTTATTACTCAATGGACTAGTTTATAGATGTTGATAATACTATATTTGACACGATAGAATTAAAATATAGAGCAAAACTGATAAATCAGTGAAAATCCATCAATAAATGACTGAGAAATAGATTATTCAAATTTACATATTTTAGCGGGGAACGTCTTTGGTCTCCGACTCGTCTGTGACGTCACGCCACTTGCCTGTGATCGCGACACCATAAATTACGTTTAAATACTTAGCCGCACCAAGGCTCTCGCGCAGTTTGTAGTTATACAGTGTAGTTTTAACTCGAGTTTTGTTTTTATGTCACCATAATGGAAGAAGGCTTCGTGAGAGAATAAAGTGACAATTTGCCTAAAATAGATATATTCGCAGTGATGGAGTTTTTTTCTTCAAATCCATCTTATGTCAGTGCTGAAATAAAAGAAGTTAAACTTTTCAAGTAAGTATCTACTTTTGAGTTTGCTTCATCCTGGTTCAACTTATAACGATGATTTATTTAAAGAGCGTTTCATAAACAATTTGTAGTTGAGTACTGGTTGTTGAAGTCTATCCATTATCAATGGCAAAGCATATTTATGTGAGGAGTAGAAAGAGAAAAAAGTAATGTTTACTGCCCGTATAAAATCCGGTATGAATCAATTCTATCTAAGTGGAGTTGATATTGACGGGCGTCATATCGTCTTTTATATTTTTTAAAACATGAGGGAGATAGTTCGCAATATCCGGGGTGTAGTATGTTGTTTTTTGTGTGTGAATTTAAAGATTTCAATATTGTCGGTAAGGGTTCGGAACGATCTAAATAGGTGTCTTTCCTGAGACAACGCGATTTTACACAAAATAATAATAATAACAGGTGATTGTACACCAATGAATTCGTAAGCACTTGCGAATACCAGTCGCCTCGTGTAAGTGGCGTGACTAGACGCTGCGTACTATGAAATCATTATTCCAAGCGCAACTTCGAAGTCCCATAACTTTTTCATTTCTAGAGATATTTCAATGATTCTTCCACATTTTTGTTTCATTTTACTCAAATTTTTAGAATTAATCCTTAACAAAAAAATAAAAACTAGTCCATTGCAATCTCTAGCAATGTGTGGCATCGGGGCTGCGCCCCAATATGCGCTCAGGTGGTATATTCAGATATTACAGCCAAGATATCCATTAGGCTATCCCGAACGTTTCTTCATATGTAATGTGCGCGATAGCAATTAGTCGGATGTCGCGACTGTTACATATGATCAACAGTTGCCATCAGTTCCCTAAAGCATGAACGAAACATCCACACAGGTAAATATTTTGCAGCAAAAACGCTTGATCCCAAGAATCTCTTTTCTAAGAAAAAAGGAACGAGAAAACAACAACAACAAAAACGCTTCTTATATAACTGTCTAGATATACGATTAGTGTTATTGTGAACGTTACATATGAAGCGCTATTCGGCATAAGTCTACAGGATATCTTGTCGAATTGGAGACATACAAATACAAACACTGTTTCTAAAAATGGCCACTTAATAATATAAAATGCCAAATTATGTAAAATGTTCAACGCGAAACGTTATCAGTTCTTTCTGATTCTTCATTATTGGTGCTCTATACATGAAATAAAAAATTCTAGAGGAACTATTTCTAGTAAAATCCATTTTTTCTGGTATTGGACTTACGCAATGGACCTAAAATTTTGTGGGTCTTTACCCAATGAATTACCAGGATTACAGATTTTCGAGGTCAATTCACAAAGGCAGATATACATAAACATATTGTTAACAACAACTATAACTAAATGAAACGACTACGGTAGAGTGGTGTGATTTTGCAACGGAGGTGACTTTGCCGAACTGCCTAATATTTTAAGTATCACTTTGTTTTCGTAAAGTTGGCAACATCTTACAGGAATCACGAATCGGAACCTTCAACCACACTATATACTCACATGTTGCAACCGTCGCAGTCGTCTGGCGTGCTTTGAGTTTGATTGGTGTGCTACGGTATGTTATGTCAGCGGGTAATTTTTCGACGTGGCTATATATGCGAAATACTAGGAGTTGTGCTGAAAACATGGCGAACGGTACATCGAAATAAATTTAGCAGCTTACTTAACATTCATTAAACATCACGTTAAAAAAAACTGAAAACATTTGGTTGAGAGGATTTCGACATTTCGGGAAATTTTTCTATTGTGGCCCTTTGGCGGGAGACACATACCATATTATGGGTCATCGATACATAAAGATGTTGAATGCAAGAAAATATAGTAATTATACGGAGAAAACACTAATCCGAGCAATCAATTCAGTTCGAAATGAAAACATTTCAATATAGACAGCTTCCGAAGTGTACAACATTCCCAGAAGAACTCTTTTGTATAAAATTAACAAAAGATATATGGGCGAACCAGAAAGCATTAGTGCACTATTATATACCGCCAGCACTTCATTAAATTGTCAAAAAACGCATTTTTAAGGCATTGGCAAAGTCGCACCGATTTGTGCGATATTTTCATCTGATTCTGGCCACAGCAGTCGACAACTTGAATGTTCAAATTAAACATACTTTGCACAGAACTCTTTTTTTTTTTTAAACGAAAAAGTTACATCAAGAAAACTAGAAAAGGTGGTGCAAAGTCACACCGCTCTACGATACCTCAAAGTGTGACAACCTTCTGGATCAGGATTAAAGAGCACCCCGCAGTTTGATTACCGCTGCAGTAGGCATAATATAACACTTGTTCATAGTATATTTTTCGTATTTAGAGGATATATTGATTATTTACAATAGTTGTAAGTGGTCACTGAGGGCTTACGGTACACTGCGCGATTCAATAATTCCTAATGACTGATAAATTATTAATATGTTTTTGTCGTATTCAGCACTTGAAGAATTAGTGCTACCTATATGCTGCCCGTTTCTTTGAATATATATGCGTCTTTCCATTCCATTCCAAAATTTTTGACATTATCTTGATTAGGTATCACTAGAAGTGGTAGAATTGAAAATAAAAGGTTTTGAATGGATTTCGTATAAAATATGTTTTGGAATCATTACGATTTTATTGAAATATTTAGAAACCTTCGACAAAAAAAAATTGATATGGAATCGTCATAGGTTTCATAAATAATTGAAGATATTCAACGGTTGAAAAATTCAAGTTATAAATAATCTCTAACATGGAATTAATTATATTCACGATGTACAGACATATAGAACCAAACTTCTTACCTTATAACCTAAATAGGCTAGCAGTAGAGCCTCTGTCAGACTAATTATTGCAAGTATAACTTGTACAACCCAGAGCTCGAAAGGACGATTAACCCAAATTATGGCGTCCCAATTTATGATAGGGTTTTCTTGGAATTTCTCCTCTGTTAGGTTGGCAGATATGATGTATTCAGATTTGTTACCTGGAATACATCCATGACTGAAATGGAAAATCTCGAATTAGTTATAGAAAATACTAATGATAAAATAAGTGTTTCATTGACAATTTGACTTTTTATTCAAGTTTCATCTATTTTAACAATCTTGATTCAATAGATATATGTATATACTATATTGAAATATTTCAGTACTACTAGAATGTTTTCGATTTCAGTATTTCATGTTGTCAAGTATTCGAGATTTGAATATTTTTGAATTGTCTCTCTTGATTTTTAGCACTTGAAAAAGTAAAATAAATCTTGGAAGAACTAGAAAGGAACTTGAAAATCGATTAAAATATTCTTCTTAAATCTCAGAGCAATAAAATGTTTTCTCTAATTCTGTGGCAGATGCTTTATATTGCCACATCTTGTAGAATAAAATCGTACGAGAATACCTATCTAAAATTCGCACAGATTTCATGGTTATATTTTATTATTATTTGTTGCAATTCGGAACTGTTCTGCCACGGATTTATTTATCATGTGTCAAGTTTTTGTTTCAGAAAACTGTTCTGCCACCCGAATTTTTCAATGCAAAAATGTAACAATTCATAGAAAATACTATTAATAATACATAGTACAATTAAACGTCATTCCTATGCACTGTTGATCGAACCCAGGTTTTTGACAGGGTAAATTTCAAAGACGTTATACACATCTTACAGGAGAAATGAATTACCAATAAGGTTATACAAATAGTCACTAAACCTAACAAGAATACAACACGATAACGCACTCATAGATGACATTCCAATATCAACAGGAATTAGACAGGGCGACAGTTTAAGTCCAAGTCTTCCATCTTGTCCTAGACCGCATAATAAACGGAGTCAAAACTACAGAAGAGGATACACTATGAGAAACAGAGAGTTCCGAATTGTATACTATGCTGAAGATGCTCTCCTGATAGCAGAAGATGAAGACAGCCTTCAACGAATGCTTTTCAGATCCACCCAAATGGCAAAACAGTTCAATATGAAAATATCTATCCCCAAAAACAAAGTCCATGACAATAAATGAAGACCCAGTATACTGTAAAAAAAACAATAGACGATGAAATAATAGAACAAGTTGTGAATTTCAGCATTCATCATGGAATTATAGATTCAAGTAGTAGAAAGATCTACGGGGAAAACGCATACAAGCTACCAAGGCCGCCAGAATCTCTGGAAGTCTGCGTGACGTCATATGGCGTAACAAATTCATGTCCACCTCAAGCAAGGTGAATATATACAAAGCAGCTGTAGGTACTCCCCGTATTAATTTATATAGTCGAAACCAGAGCAGATCCAAGCAGGACAGAACAACTTCTCCGAACAACAGAGATGAAAACCTTAGATCATTAGCTGGAGTAACCCTCTGGGACAAGAAACTAACAGATGTAGTCAGAAGGGTACAGAGGAGAAGACGAGACGGGAAGGCACATGTTGATAGAATGAGGGAGGGTCGGCTAGCAAAGATAGCATTTAAGAAGAAGCCAAAAACCAGAAGGCCAGCAGACATACCTCCAAAGAGATGGGCTGAATCATGGACATCGGCATTCCAAGATCGAGACTGAAGAGATTCGTAAATACCCTAAATTAGCCCTAAATTAAGTGGAAGAAGAAGTGAGTCTTCAGAAACACCTTGTAAATCAAGGACGATATTTCTGATGTGCTTTCTGATAACTTCTTATTTCGGAAACAGGGATCGGGTCCTTGAATAATTCTTCCTTATACTCCTCGAGATATTTTTAGTGAGCATCGAATTTTGGACATTCGAACATATTAGTTAACCTATAGCATTGAAAGTCGGAAACGTTTCCCTTTCAACCAGAATTGTTCGAAGACAGTTAATTTTTTGATGATTCATTAGGTGTACATTTTTCATGTGAAAATTTCAGAGAAAGTTTTTTAAAGAAGATGTAGAAAGGTGTATCTAGCCTCTTGCAAACTACCCTCATTGAATCTGAAGGATCCGACTAGTAAATGCAAATAATTTATCATGGTATTCCCAAATAATTCCCAGAATTTGAAGGAATTATGTTTCCGCTTTCGGTAGTCAATAATGATGAACTGCGTCGGTTTATTGCGGAACTTGCTTTTGGTATTTTCATTTTTCTTATGATTTCAATAGGGCAATCCACATATTTTGCGCGAAGCTTGAAATAATCATTGTTCATCTAAATTGAAATTTTCATTCCTATCGAACCTACAGTTTCGACGTGAATAGTAAAACAATATTGAAATCTACCTTATTTACGGATCATCTAGTTGTTCATTGATTATCATCGAACTTAACTGCGGCATTCGAGTTCCGAACCTAACCTGGAAATTTAAAATTTCTATTTCCTTCCGTTCAAAACTTATTTTGTATTCGGCTGCTAGAAAGACATAATCGAATTTAACTACGGATTCATCATCAGTGAGCCTAACCTTATTGTTTGGGAAAACTTGAAAACTACTGATATTGTGACGAATTGATAAAACGATCGGTTCGGGAAACGAGAAATCAAAAATATCCCGTCTGAATGTCACAAGATAATGACGAAATTGAATCACATAATAAAATAATATTATCTGGAAATCCTCTAGGGAATTACATTGCACAACCCCTTTTAAGGAAGATGTTACAGCAAGTAGAATTCTAATGACCTCACGTCAAACCCTTATCTCGAAGCAGAGAGCGGGAAGAAAGGCGAATTTGGATGTAAATTTCGAAGCCGTTTATAAGGATACGTTTTATTGAGTAATAAAATGGATAGCTTGGGTATCCCATAAAATCATCTCGGGAAGAATGGATGATGTGATACCGTTGGTTGAATGACTTTTATTAGAGAGCTGATCTAATTGTAGATGATCGAGGAACGACCCACGATGAATCACTTCATCTTTGACTAGGATTAGGATGATGACATCGTCAACCCAATTTTTATGCCCAATAAAACTTCATCATCTACTGAGATTTGTGGGCTTGAGTGGATTGAGTCGAGTGAAATGCGCCCAATTAATTTAATTTTAAGTTGACTGTTTCGCATATTCAATTCTTATTCTGGTCAAAGAAAACCTGCCCAACCATTCAATATTATTGCAAATAACGTTTTGTTCAAGCATCCAATCGTCATATGTTCTGCGCATTTCGTGCGAGGCACTCGAATATTGTGCGCGCCGAGGAATGGCGCGCTTTCCCTATGTGATTTTCCTTTTCTTGTGAGCTCCCTCATTGCTCATTTATTACAGTACCGAGGTAGTTATACTGCTCTACTTGTTCTATTCAAGTTCCGTCACGTACAAGTGAGCTCCTCACCTTTGCTTATTATCATCTGTTTGGTCTTCTGCACCTTGATATCAAGATCATATTGTTGACTGTGGTGCATAATATCCCCACTTGTTACGTTCAACGTTGTTCAACGCGATCAAAGGCTTTTTCATAATCGATTAGACATGCATACACATAACAGTTAACGTCTTTACATCTGATTTATTGGGTATTCGATCTTCTTTACATCGTCAGATTAGAACTTGAACCGAAAAAAGTGCCTCCCTGATACCAACTGCCTCCAATAAACCGAATTGGATGTGCAATATCTATTCTTCGCAACTGCTTTTCTAGTTTTCAGTTGCTTCGCCTCATGGATCAGTATCGGGGGGCCTGTTGCTTTTTCTGATAGTGGATTATTGAGATCTGGATCCGTATGCTTGACAAGTGATCTTTTTGACGTACCCGTTTTACGAACGAGTGGTCCACGTGCGAGCGGTTTTCCAAAATGGTATTCTTGACAACCGTTCGTTCCATTAAACGTACACGTTCAAAAACGTGTACTCCCATCATTGTAAAATTTCACAGATGAGATGAAATGGCATCAATTTATGTTTCGTCAATTCAAATTGAAAAAAACTTCGGAGAGAAATTGTTCACTTATATATTTAAACAAGTTTCAGCAAATCGAAAGAAGAACTCAAATAACTGATAGTCAAAAATATTGTCTGATTGGGTTTTAAAAAAATAGCGCGGATCTTCAAAAGGGTAAATTCTCCAAACAATATACTTACAAAGATGCAGTGACGGCTCGTCGGGGTCGGCAGGGTCGGCCGGGCCGACCCAAAAATTATCGGGAAATAGAAAATAATTCTAGATATTCAATTCATTCAAACTCAATCGGAGTTATCGATTTCGATATCCAAATTCCCTCGGTAATGAATATTTCCACTCAGAACAGGAAAATATAACTTATACCGGCCAATATTTTCTTTCGGACCCACCTAATATTCGATTTCCAAAGCATCCAGCGTTGTTATTCCCTTTCATAAATTGTAACAAACCACAATCGTAAATGGTTACTTTTCGTAACATCACCCCAAACAAGTTATTCCAGAATTGTACGTAACACCGTAACATTAGGTCTGAAATGTAACACAAATGTTACAATTATACAATTGCAACTCCTGGAATGTCACTGAAAGCATCTCATCACGTTAGGTCGGCCAAGAGCCGATGGCGGAACCAGCGCTACCGAGAGCGCTACGTAAAGGAAAAGATACTACGACATACGCCCAGAATACGACCACTCAGTAGAACGGCACAACAACTCGATGTTAGGTCGCTTCCCAATACATAGGGTCGGCTGGCCGGTTATCCTATTGCAGAGCGTCAAGCAGCAACTTTTCACAGTTTATTTCAAATATTTGATAATTAAATGAATGGTTAATTATGAGACATTCGTTCGATAGTAGCTATTGATTTTCAGATCATGAAAATATAATTAATATATTCAAATGAATGGTTAATTATGGGATATTACGTCTTAATCAGAAAAGAACTTATTTATGCCGTTCGATAGTAGTTAGGTATTGATTTTCTGATCATGAAAATATAATTAATATATTCCTAACTTTGAAAACATCCTGATTTCAAAAGTTCTGTAATTCGCAACTTGCGGTAAGATCGGCCAGCCGTACCTCAGTAGGGGGATAATTGCATGCACATGGCTTCGCAGTTGTTTGTATTTGAAATTGAATAGAAGCAAGTGCGCGTCAGTGTTGCCGAAATCACCGATTTACCGGTATTTATACCGATTTGGAAACTGATCTCCCGATGTACCGAAAGGGGATAAATGTATACCGTTTTTTCAATTTCATAGATATTATGTCGAAATTGAATCTTTTACCGAAAAATCAAATATTTTTTATAATTAGATGCATAGACAAGAGATTAGATGAGCACATCTTGCTCGGTTTAGATACATAAAGATAAGATTCAAAAGGGTCTTGGGCCTTCATTACCGGAAAGTTACAGACCACGGGCGCTTTCGAAATTTTGGGCTTTCCGGCTTATACATGTTTATTACTCTATAGGATTAACTTAAAGGTATCGACAACATTTGTCGGCAGGTTATTGCATACAATTACGCAATGGGTTCATGATAGGAATATAGGATAAAGGAAACGCAAAAATTTTTTGGCTTTTCCAATAATTTGTCCTTATGCGATTGGTCTAGATTTTTGTGTTATTTTCATTGGTTTTAAACATTTGAGCCTTTTTTGCAAAGGTGGAGAAAGTGTCAACATTCAGTGCATATTTTGTTTAGAAAAATCAGTTAACATCACAGCTTGCTTGGGTAAATACCAAAATTTTATTGTACTTTTGTAGTGGAAGCTTCTTACAATATCTTTAAGAAACTGTCTACTCAGCTCTACCAGAGAAATAGATCCTATTTGGGCTATTTGTTCTTCGTTAGATTGTGGCCGACCCACATTTAGAGGGCACGAGCCGTCACTGCAAAGATGCATAAAGAAAATGGGCAGAAATTGATAACATACTTGTATGCCGGGTGCATCTAGAGATTGGAGGAGGAGAAACAGGCTGCAAGCCTTCTATGGAAATCGAATTATCCAAAATAGAAGTGAAAATAATAGATATTTTTGAAAAAGTGTCTATTGATCTATTGATAGAAGTGAAAATAATAGATATTTTTGAAAAAGTGTCTATTGAGAGACATAAAGAGACTCAATTTTTCTTTTCTTTATTAAATATTTATGTTGTGCATTTCGTTGATTTACTTGTTATTTATTAGAAAATTTTTTACATGAAATTTCATAAAAATGTGTTCATGTTAATTGGAACAAACGAAATAGTAATAATTTATCAAGAATTTATAAGTCACATTTCACATCTATGGATTCATTGAAATATATATTGATGAAATGTTCAACAAATTTTCAAATTACTAGGCTTGATGATTGCGAATAAAATAATGCATCTCAATCTTCCACCTGCTGCCAATTCCGGATTTATCCTTTTCCTATTCACTTTATCTCGATCTCTACTATCGTTGAGGAAGTCATATATTCCCAAATCAACTTGTGATGTACCACTTACTGTCTACGAAGTAGAGGGTGACCACGGGAAGTATTTACATTTTTGATGCGACTGTACTCGGCCTTGGCAAATTGGGGGGGGGGGGGGGGGGGGTTTGGGCGGGCGGTCATTCACCTCCTTAGCAGTGGTCATTTAGGTATTCCAGTCGCAATGGAGCCGTGGACAGTTCAACATGGCGTGTTTACGTACGATTCTTATGTAAGAAACAATGATTCAGTGGTAGCGGCTCAGCGTGATTCTCGCATTCATTTTAACGTAGGACGGCATGGAGCTCTACCTACCCGACCAACGATTATGAAATGGGTTACAAGTTTTCGGACCACAGGCAACATTATGGCGAAAAAACCACCAGGCGCTACACGAACAGTGAGGACTCCTAGTATGGCAGAGCTTCCTCAACAGAATTGAAAAGTGCATCAGAGAAGACGGCCATCACCTTCCTGACATTATTTTTGAAAGTTAAATTAAATGGCATATCCTAACAAACATGTCAGAAAAGTAAATAAATTTTTTGTTTAAAAAATTAACACCGTTTTGCTGTTTTCAAAATGTGAATACTTCCCGTGGTCACCCGTTACAATGAAGAACCCTATGCTTGAGTAGACAGCTTCAGAAACCCAATATATCTTTCAGGCTTTTGATTTGTCTCTTTTTTTGTTGTATAAATATTTGGGAGTTCCATCCACTGGTTCACTTTCCAGAGGTGTCATCATCCATGTTCTTTGAGGATATTTAGAAACATTCAAACGAATTGTTTCTCACTCAAATCAATAAATTGGTCTCCGCGCTGTGTTAATCTCCGCTGATCCACTTGTTCCACATAATCCAATAGATCCATTAATAACAATTGTACTATTTAGTCCTACATTATCTCAGAAGAATAAATATGACTTTTGAATATATCTCTATGGCATTCAGATTGCCAAAGAATCAAAACGAATGCCAAAAAGCGCTCGCAGTAAGCATTCGCACTGAGAACGTGTACGTTTTCAAGTTGACGAGTCAAGAATACCAAAACGTGTGACATTCGAAAAGTGCGTATACGTTTTGAAACATCACTTGCCGAGAATAGGGTCCCAGTTCTTCGAACTTCAAAAAGCGTTTTCAAGTTCGATTTCTATTTATCGTTATTTAAGTCTTGCTTCTCTATAATAACCTTTCCATTTGTGCCCATGATCTTTATCACTTCTCGCTTCTTCCTGGCTTCTAATCTGTGACAAATCTTTTCTATGTTCTTCTTGATTTGCTTTCAGTATTCTCATCTCCATTATATTTAGAATGTCATCAGTCTCCTCTATCTTCATGAATTGTTTCATCTCCCCTTGTAAATCATTGTTCTCTTTCAATTTATAAACTTTTCCATTCATGTATCGAGCTGACTCCTGCCTTATTATAGGTTTTTTTGTAAAGAAAACCACTATTACAAATGTGAATTTGACTTAATAATAATAATAATAATAATAGGTATTTATTTCCAGAATTGTATGTACATTACAAAATGAAAACAAGTCACAAATTCTTTACAAAAAAAAATAAATCAATGAACTAATATATCTATGATATTTGTACATGACAAAAGTCTATAAATTCATTTAAAGAATATGGTTCACATTTAATTAACAGTTCAAATAATTGTCTTTTGAAGAGTTTAATTTCTTTAATGGATCTTATTTTTCTAGGTAAATGATTGAACAGTTTCATACTCATATAGTAATTATTACGCTCTGTACTCGTTAGTCTGTGAATAGGTAATAGATATTCAATCATTCTCTTGGTAGGATTCACATTTTTACAATCCTGAAAATAGGAATTGTTCTTAAACAAAAATAACAAGAGTTTATAGATATATAAACCAGGGGCAGTCAGTATATTATGTCTTCTGAATATACCCCTACATGATTCTCTGTATTTCATATAAAACATTATTCTTATAGCTAGCTTCTGAGCGATGAACACACGTTCAGCCTGAGTACCCCCCCCCCAGAAAATAATTCCGTATGACATAATTGATTGAAAATTTGCAAAATACACAATCCTTAAGGTGTCTATATCTACTCTATTTCTAATAGCTCTCAATGTGTATATGCTTGTATGGAGTCTTTTCGTTACTGATTCACAATGCAACCCCCAACTAAGAGCTACTCTCTAATTTGTGGTTGCTTTGTTGGTACATTGTACTGTTCGCTACCTCAATTTAAAAGCTTTGATGTCATAGCCAGGGATCGTCCGCCTCTTCACTTTATTCTTTTTTATAAATTCCACCAGAAATGTATGATCTAATTCAATGTCTACTCCTGGATAGGTTTCAACAGAAATAAAAGAGTTTTGGAACCTCCTGTTGACCAGAATATAGTTCATTTGGTTTCGGACAATGTTATCAGGTACTGGGTTTTTACTTACATCAGCGATATTTTCGATCGAGCGTCCGTTTCGATGATGTTTATATGATGAACTTAACTGTTACTTAATACATCAGTAACAGATCCAGTCTATTCGAATTATTTCACTGCCTTTTCAATTGTACGCTTATTTTTGCAGTAAGTTTTCATAATTTTCACACGTTTTGCAGTAGATAAATCCATATAGTTGGATAACTTAACATCTGACGCTTCTAAGATGTCTAAAAACATGGTGAATGCACTCGTCAAATTTTGAATGCAATGACATTCGACCAAATTGAAAATATTAGTTTTGCTTCGTGGCGGCGCCGCAATGTCATACTTGTCATTTCCGTTGATTTTGATTGGATACATTAATTAAAACCCGATACTGACCAATCAAAAGCGTTGTGTAATCGAGCATGATCGTGCAAAGTCGTGAAACAAAACACGAAACGTTTACTGGAATGAATTCAAATATTCGTAATAGAGAGAGAGAGAGAGTTTATTGGTATTTCAATTACAAGAATTACTTCCATAGATCATAACTATAATGAAAGATATACATATAAGTACATAATGGCACAAACCTCGTAAATAATAAATAACAAGAATCTTAATTTGTTGATAGCGCTACCTACAGTTGACATAACGAAGCTTAACTAATATTCTCAAAATTGGCAAAACAAAAGCTAATCAGTTCATACACCTGGTTTTTAGACATCTTAGACGCTTCGGATTACAGTTCTGTCTGACATATATCTTAGACACAGAGCTGTGAAATCAGTATACCGTGGATTTTGATTATGTGGAATTCATCACTCATTATAAAATAATTAATCTTTCACATGTTCTATTCAAATGATCATGCTTCTTCGAAATGAAAATTAATAGGGTTGTTGTGTAATGAAGTACCTACTAACATTTAATCGAAATTCCGGAATCATCTCGAGCTCTATTACTTGATATGCTCGTACAAAGGTACGTAGTTTCCATGCGTTAGTGGAGCCACCTAAACATTCAACCGCGAGGTTTACTACTACGTAATCTGCGGAAACGACATCGTTATTCTTCATGATCATTTTATTTATGACGTGACTATATGGGTAGAACATTGTAAAATACTCATAAGCTTTGAATGCTATCGTTTATGATCATTCTTCGGATGTGATTTCCTGTATCATTATTAGATTTTCGTTACTTACTCTCATGTGCTCACCACTGAATTTAATTTCATAATGAAACTTCCAAAAGGATCAAAATTACCCAGATGACAAACTTCAACTTCTGTGTCATGTCATATCACCCTACCCCTAGCTATCAATTACATGGTTAGTTCAAATTATCATTCAACTCAATTTTTTTTTGAGAAAGTGTCCACCAAAGGCTTATAATAAATATATAACTCGAGTAGATTTTCAATATACTTCACAATGGCAGAATGACATAGTCAGTAGAGTTTAGTCAATGTCAGACTTTCGTAGTTGATATCTGGGTTTTTTGTGATAATTTGGTATTATATCTTCATTGGGTTGTAGTCAACAGGTCTTTTGAGCTTGTCATTTGAATGTTGCTTGCTTTCTCAAAAATCTTCTCGGCATTCCTCTTCAGTAAATCTGTAGCAGTTCCTCAGTCTCAAGTCTCTGTGTCTTACGAACCAAGGCAGATTCATTGTCGCTCTTAACAATTAATTTTCTGTCAGTTGTATCTTTCTAATATGACTTTTGGCTTTCCTTCTTTATTAATTATGGCTGCTTCTTTGCTATCGTTTCATAAGTGAATTGAGGTCTTCCAATTCACTTTATCATTCTCAATTTTGTATTTTATTTGAGAAAAACTACTTTTTAGTCGTACATTTGTGTTCAAAAGACTGGAATTAGTTGATAAAATAGAATAATGAAATTAACATTTCAATTGTTTTAAGGAATTGCATGAATTGGAATTTGAAAAAGCCCACAAGAACTCCTGAATTAATGTAACTCTCAATTTTGAAAAAAAAAATTTTCTAATTTTCATGTTTATATATTTATATTTCAATATGTTGTATTTTCGTTTCACGATATACATTTCGTGATCCCGGAAAGATGGAACATGAATTTTAGTGTTAGACTGAATTGGGGTCTTGAACGATAGCGTAGACATTTGGAAGGCATTATTTTCCCCAAAAAAATTCCAAAATAGTGTATTTTCCTAACTGATTACATTTTTCTGGCTCATTCTTTTTTACAAATATACTTTTTCCTGAGACAGCTTGTATGAATGCAGTGAAAACATGACAATTGAAGCAGTCAGTACCTAAACTTTTTTGAAACCTTACAATTCAGAAGGTAATAGTAGGTATTTTTCAGCTTCAATTATATAATTTATTCCACTACATATTACTGAACAGCGCCTCAAAGAATGGTAGACTCTTCTCTAAAATTTTTCGTCTATATCATTAGATACCTTGTAAACATTGTACGATTGTAGATTCCTACATAAAATGAGAAAAATAAGATTCAAAATACTCACCATTTTGCATATGTAGGATCTAGATCAGTCACGACCCGAAGCATGTATAAAATACAGGTCAGCAGTTTGAATAATAAATTGGCTATTCTTATCCTAAGACCTGAAACAAATTTGATAGTGAGTATATTGACGTCTCAGGAATATTGAAAGCAGATTCACATTAGTTGAAAATATAAGACCATTTATGGATAATTTCTTCACCATGTATACCTGGTATCAACTCTTTTTTCAACTAATAAAAAATAAAAAATGATGTAAACATTTATTGATTTAAAAGTCATCATCAACCAATTGATAAATTTAAAATTTCTTAAATTGTTTATTTAATTGTAAATGTCGATTTGTATAGTTATTTCAAGAGAATAACAAGGAAGAAATCTATGACTACCTTGAGTAGTGGCTTGCTCTGTGAATCCTAGAGCAACCGTTACGTTTAGTTAGTTTTTAGTTTCTCAATTGCAATTTTTGAGAAATGGATATCCAAGTGGTGAGTTTGTAAATTCAATAATTTTGTTAATAATTTTGTTAATCTCAAGAGAGCTGAGAGTTGGAAAACACAGGCCTAAGGCCTATGATATGTGGAAGAAGAAGAAGAATAATTTTGTTAAACTATAAGGCACTGATGGGGAAAAATTGTATTATTAAATTCAAAAATTCCGAAACGTACGTCTGTCTTTATGTTTATTTAGCTATTCAATTTGTTAACCGTTTACTCAATTTGTACTGTTTTAGTCATTTTCGTTTGGGTGATCATTAAATTTTTCATTTTTAGAATAGGAATATATTCCAAGACAAAAATAAACTAAAAAAATCCTACAGATATATTATTGTGAATGATTAGACACAAAGTTGTAAAATTATTTGATATTTACTTAATAAAATTTCCAACAGAAAAATCGAAGAAAATTATTTCTTGAGGTAAGAATATTTTAAAATTGTCGAAAACTTTACTACATAAAATTATTAAATGAAAAATTGTTACTATAATGAAGAATCGCTGATATTAACAATGTTATGAGATCATGAATGAATCTATATAATACAACATTGAACAAGGAGCTAACCTGTTTTAAATCCAATTATTTAAGCAAGTTTAGAGATTCCTTGAGAATGAAGGAAATATTATAATTTAATAATGTAATCCCGACATGTGAATATCACATGGAAAGCTGCATTAAGAGGAGAACATTGCCATTATTCTGAAGAGGCTGAGTTCTGCTGAAGAACAATAAACTTGCTCCAGAAAAGACGAAGCAAGTACGTCATAGACAAACATCATATGAATCTGAGGATTGAAAATCCATATAACTGCATGAAGTTCAAGTACTATAGGACTCCTTAACAATCCCAGATAAATCTGCCCTACTTCACCATTCCTTCTGATATTTCAAGTATTTGGGATATGAAAAGGTACACTATTTTTCGATGCTAATAGGCTGAAGTCGGATATACTGATATCTACATATAAAGAGAATATAAAATAAAGAGAGAAAAGTTATTTCGATAAAACCTTATGAAAAACTTGAGTGCTTCTCCTCAGAAAATCGAAACTGTTCAGAGTTCGAACTTTTAGGATCTAAAATTCTCCGACTATTTCAAAGGCTCATCATAGAAAATATAGTCCTTGATTTTTATTGCAAAAACGTGAAGGGAAAAATGCAAAACTCATCTCCTTCCTAAGAATGCACGATAACCGCAAAAAGGATAAGAAATGGAGAATAACGTAAATTTGGATATATTGTTGGCAGATATGTACGTTAGAAAGTTGGATAAAAGGTTTGGGGATACTCTCTTTTATATCCGATCATTACTTATAAAGTTCTCTTGAAGAGTCCAACGAATGAAAATTACAAAATCTAGGTATGTAGATGTGTATGTAATGTATTTGATACAATATTTTTTTCCAATTCTTATTGTTTAAGTCAGGTTTTGATATTAATCGTTTCGATAATAGATTATTTCGCTAATTCATTATGTTGAATTTTGGGTAAAATATACAAGGATTTTTTTCTCATCCTGAACTGAAGTTCCATTTATTGACTTGAATCAATAATACGAACATTTGAATAAACCAAAAATAAGGAACTACATTCAATGTTCATTCTCAACTTTCGACAAATATTAGATTTAAAATCTGAGAATTCCACCGATGATTATGCTTTTTGTCAGTAGGCTTTTTTGAAATAGAACAATGATTTGAGAAAGTGCGTACTTCCTTACATGTTTTATCTCATTTTTCGCATACAAAACCATACTATATTCAGGAGATTGTCAAACGGAATCTTCTACGGAATTGGCTAGGTACATAATTCATTTTTCACAACTCAAAGAGTGAAAACGTGAATTCAGTAATTTTTTGTGTGTAAATATAATAAGATCAAAGAGCCTGCTCCTCTCTGACCAATTACATATACCATCAGCGGGTCTTTCCATTGACGGAATGATAGAGAAAACAAGCATCAAGAAAACTTTCACTACGATGCTAAGTAGAAAAGAAGATAGGAAAAGAAAGTCCATAATCCCAGCTCTCAAAATGAAGCCACTATGCTCACTATCGTTAGGTCGCCATCCAAATGTCTGTAGGCAATCGAAAGATGTGTGGAAATAAACCTAAGAAAAACAATAAGAAAAATACATATATTCTGACAGTCAGCTGCAATCAAAGCATTGACTTCATATATCATCGATTCTAAGATGGTATTCGAGTGTCGAAGGAAACCTAATGAAATAGGCATGAATGCGTAATCACTTGGGAATTGAAGAGAATGAGGAGGCCAATAAACTCGCCAACAAAGAAGCACAAACTCCTTTCATTGACCCTGAACCTTACCTATAAATGTATCTATAAGAAAGCGTTTCAAGAGGTGGAAAAAACTGAAAGAAGAACACTGACGGAATATTCTAGAATCATTCCAAGTTTACCCTGGGAAGCACGTCATAAAAGAGTCTAGAAGTATAAACGACTAGTGCACATTCTGCGGGGAGTAGAAAGAAACTCTGGATCACCTGGTGACAGAAAGTATCTTGATTTTAGCAAGAATATGCAGCACCTTTTCACTGGATTCTTTACAACGCATTGCTGCCTCGGGATGCACCTCATGAATAAGAGTCTAGCAGTAAACGAAGAGTGCAGATTCTGTGGGTGCAAGTAAATACTCTGGATCGCCTGGTGATGAAATTCCTCACAATCCCTAGCCAACGCAAAAAATTCTTTGGACAAGACTTGTAAAAATAAGAATTTATCTTCCTTGATGTCACCATGCACCACTGGATTTCATCAGAACTTTGTTGAAGGTCGAGCTGTAGATTACAACGTCTAGTTGCAAGAATAGCTCAAATGGAGTTCACAATAGTCTAAAAGGTCGTGATTATTTTTGGATCGCAGGATCAAAAAAAACTATTTTGATGTCAGTGAGTAATTAAAAACAGCAATTATAATCGAGAGTTCGTTTTATCGTCTTATTGCTCGACCAATATTTTTAGTTAGTCATTTAGCATTCTCCATTTTCTTTGTAGAATTTGTAGGGTAATAACATCACAATCTAACATAGTAGATACAATATAAAAATGTCAATGAGTGAATAAAATAACTTATCGCAATTACAAAACAACGAAGGGTCAAGCACAGCTAACCTGAGAATTCTATTGAAGAAATAAAAAAATTAATTCAACACCTATTAATGATGGTGTAAATAAAACTCTAATTAAAGATATAATTGGAAGATAAACATTTTTTATCTTCTTTGATAAGGAATTAATATTCATGAAATGCGCTAATGCGTGATGAACATAGCTTCCGTTGCTGAAAAGTTTATTTCTTATAATTAAAAAAATTTTCAAGCTTTAATGCTAACGGATGAATAACGAGTAAAAGTGCTTTGGAACAAACTGAATTCGTATTTCATACACAATTTTTTTCAAGGATATAATTACGACAAAAACTTCAAAAGGATCATTCGTCTACAAATACATTGAAAAATTTAATGAACTCCAAACTTCTTGTACCGTGAATACTTCCTACTTGCGTTTCCGTTTATTCCTCAGTTTTTTACGAACTCATAACAATGAAGAATTTCGCCATTATAGAGGATCGAAAATGCCGCTTGAGGCCTATTGCCTGAAACTTTTTCGGGAATGTTTTCCAGGTTTATTTTTATGCTATGTTGAGGCGATCCGAAGCGGAGCTAAAGTATTTATCGCTGATTTATCATGCTTGAAGAAACAAGAAGTTCCATTGCTTTTGAGAGAATATATTGTACATGGCTATATTTATTCATCTTGGGGAATAAGACATAGGTAACAACGGAACTTATTATGTAAATAATCGACTTCATTGAAACGAAATATGGGGTTACATGCAAATTTATGACGTGTTCTCGTCGTCAGAACCATAGAAAATCAAGCAAAAGATAAATACTTCAAGCTTGGTGCAAAATTCATTTCCTCATCAGATCCGAATAGGTAAACCCTAATTCAAATAATTATGTTAAGTAATAGGATTGTATCATTGAAAGCCCTCATCTAGTGGCCTAGCGAGTTTAAATGCCTGGGGCTATTAGCTTTTTAGCGAAAACCATATGATATCAAATGTGGAATATCCTCGCAAATTGATAAATGAAAGGGTTAAATAAACAAAATCATAGACCCAATCTAGGTTTTAAATTCAAGACGAAAAACGTTGTTGAAAAAATGTAAAAAGTGATTTTGAAAACACGCAGTTTCGAAACAATAAAAAGTAAATAAAATGTCATTGAGGAGGTTGAAATTAGTCTTGTAAATCGTGTACATATTTCTCGTTGAAAACGATCAAGGACCCTTTTCATAACGCGAGAAATTTCACATTCTGCGGAAATACCAACATCTCTAGCCAATTCTCCGGGCACCATGCGGCGTTTTCTTACACGTATTGTGTAAAATGCATTTTAGCATCTAGTATTCTTAGTTTTCCTTTAAATTTCGTACAGACATCAACTAAAATCATGAAACTAACCTATTTTATATTATTTATATACGATGTTGAATATTTTTGAAATCAGGAAAATCTAGTTTTCCCATTTGAAGAAACATAACTTTGAGTCATCGCTTCGTAAGTAGAAACCCTGTTAAAAAGACGAGCACGCCACTGAATTCTACATAAAAAAGTGCCTTTATGATGTTTCAGTTTCAGAGCTCTATCATCAGTTTTAGCGGAGATATAAATGCTCTATCATCAGTATTAGCGGAGATATAAATGTTTTTCGATATGGGAATTTTACTAATTTTCGCTTATAACTCGAAAACAAAAGAAGGTGGCTGAAAAATAATACTACTCTTGTTAGTTTCTCAGGAAAAGAGAGAGAGAGAGAGTGAGAGAAATTTTATTAATTGGTGTGTCGGCATCATAGGCCATTTAACAACATTCTTGCTCATCTCAGAAAAAGAGAACAAGAATGGGGTATCAAATTTTGTTTATCTCTGATTTGAAAGTTGTAGTGTTTGAACATCGAAATTTTCCCACCTTGTACCTACCTACATGTGAAGACCTATCAACCTACTAAAGTTCAAGCTCGTTTCAAGTTTATATCAGCCAATCATTCAGTCAGTCAAAGAGTAAATGAGATCATATGTATTTATTTTCCGTTTTTGTTATATATTTGCCCGATATTTGTGATATTTTTTAAAGTATCAGCTCGTATCCTACTCTCATCTTGTGAATTTGAAATGTTCATATTGAAGCAGGTGATTTTTTGTTGTATAAAGGTACACAATACGGCGAACTCGATGGAACTTTGCCTAGCTCATTTCCGGGCGCTGAAATATTAATAGTTCCATCATATAAAGACATTGTCTAATCCCGAAACTTCTATAAGACGCCGAGAAAATTTATGACTTTCAACTTACCAGAGCAATTACACATTCCCAGAGAGGATGAAATACGAAAGTTGAAAACTCGCTTAGCGTGAATAACATTCGCTTTATTTCATGACGAATCTTAGGAAGACACCAGGAGATGGGTACCTCAATTTGATTAATAAAGTTATCAGAAGGAAATATAACTCTTCTCTCTTCGAATTATCGAATTATTCTACTAGCACTCTTAATCAGTACAATAATAGGTAGAAAAAGTTCGTTGAAAAAAGCAAATTCATGGAAACTTGTCATTCAAAAAGAACTGAAAATATTTAATAATCTGAAATTCAAGCAGATCCCTGTCTGGCTTGGTCAACAAACATGAAAACAATGACGTTAAATCTCTGGTTCTGAGTTTTTTCAAACTTTGATTAGAAATTCGTAGATATCTACAGTCAAACATAATAGCTGACAGTTATTCTTGTTGGGAAACCATATCAATCATCGAAGCAGTAAATATAAGATAATATTAACGAACTGAAAGGTTTATGAAGAATGCACTAATAAAATCACGAGTCATGAACTACAGAGAAAGTGAATATGTCTTTGCTATCATATTTTGCGTAGAGAACATCGACCATTCGATATCATTATAGTTGGAGACGAGTGGATGTATGAAGAACCAGATGAATTAAACTTGGTTAATGATATGAAAGAATGGCATGAATTTCTGTCAATCAAGTTGAAAAAGTGGTAGCAAATAGAGAATGTCAAAGTTATACAGGGTGATTCACCTTGATGGCCTTTCAGGCGTTTATGAAAAACTAATCATATTTTTGAGCTGAAAATTTGCATATTGGGATTTGAGACAATGATCTTTCCCCCTGATTTCCCCTTTCAGATCTCTACAACTTTCGGTTATAACGGAAACAGACTACGACTTCTTCATTTCGAATGGCAAACCCAGTATATTATTGCAGCTTTTTTGATGAAAATTTCGGAAATATGACGTACCTTGGGTGAAAACTCAACGGTTCATGAGTTAATGAGACTCTTATGAAGAAAAGGGTGTCGAGAAGGACTTACATCTTTTTGAATATTTCGGCAGGAAATTTTTTTTTGGAAATGTTTTTTCTTTTTCGATTCTGCCAATACGAACCGGTTCATCAGAAGTTTATGAACATTCGAATTTAATTCAATTTGAATTAATCAAAACTCAAAATTTTCAAATTTGAACCTATATTTTTATTGTTTCAGTCAATTCTACGTTTTATCAGTCAACACTGTACGATCCCAGTACAGTTTATAGCATTCGTTTTCCAGGATGGTCTCCGGTTGGTACTTATATTATGGCATTTCTTCAGAATAAATTAGTTCTAATATGGTTGGCAATTCTTGGTGTAGTATTTTCCCTACTGCATCGTGTCTCTCTTTATATTCATTTACTGCAAGCATTCGACATCCTCCCGTGATATGTTGGATTGACTCATTCTTTGGACAACCATATCGGCATCGATAGTCAGTAATGGTTCGATCCTTAATGATATGCTTGCAACAATTTCTTGTTGAGATCATTTGATCTTGGATGGCTTAAATGAAACCTTCCGTTTCTGGATATATCGCACCTGATGTGAGCCAATAGTTCGACGCTTCAATGTCAACATGATCCTGATTCACCTCGTTGTAATGTCTTCCATCCAGGGGCTTCTCTCTCCATCTTTGCAGTTTTTCTTGGATTGTCTGGTGGTTGTATGACAATTGCTCCTTGTGCAGTTGTAAAGGTGTTGATTCGTCTGCTTCACACAGTATTTTGTAGACGTCTGATCTACTTGCTTGATCTCTGAAGTATTCCCGTAGACTTTCTATCTGCTCATTAGCAAGTTCCATGATGTCCGTCAGACCCCAGCCTCCTTTTTTTTCTGAGCAGTGTAGTTCTCTCAATGCTTCTATCGGAAAATGTTTTTCCTTTTTCGATTATGCAAATATGCATAATGCGGTTCATCAGAAGTTTATGAATATTTAAATTCAATTCAATTCAAATTAATCAAAACTCAAGATTTTCAAATTTGAACCTATATTTTTTATTGTTTCAGTCAATTCTACGTATTAAAGGAGGAGGAGTTACTCGGGAGAACCCTATATCCCAAACGAATTCTTTTAGAGTTATTGAGGGAGAACTCGAACCGCAATTTCTAACTGTTTGGAGTAGTCTGTGACATCCGGAAAACACAGAATGAAACAAAAATTCGATGTTTCGATAATTACCTTCGACATTTCACGAATTGTAATTAACTGTTCGTTCGAATTGTTGAGAAATCCATAAACCAGTTGAATTAATTATGAATAATTAATTGGAATTCATGAAATGTCAAATTTACTAGCGAAACATCGAATTTTTGTTTTTTTCTCTGTTTTATGAAGGCGCAGACTACTTCACACAGTTAGAAATTGCGGTTCATCCTCATTTCAAGTTTAAGTAACTCCTCGTTAAAATTGAATGAAATAATAAAAAATTTAGGTTCTAATTCGAAAACCTGAGTTTTGATGAATTTGAGTTGTCCAAGTTTATGATCTTCTGATAAACACCTTCTACATTTTTGATCCGCAAACAAGTTTATAATACTACATATTTGCAGAATCAAAAAAAAAAATTCTGAAAAAAACCTTTTCTGTCTAAATATTCAAAAAAAAGGTGAGTACTCTTCGCCACTCTTTTTTCATAAGAATCCCATTAACTCATGAGCCGTAGCGTTTTTACCCAAGGTATGGCATATTGCCCAAATTGTTATCAAAAAAGCTCCATAATGATGCAATAATATACTTGGTGTACCATTCGAAATAAGGACTTAGTAGTCTGTTTCCGATATAACCGGAAGTTGTAGTGATCTGAAAATATTTCAGGGAGAAAAATCATTGTCTCAAACTGCAATATGCAAATTTTCAGTTCAAAATTATGATTAGTTTTTCATTAACGTCTAATAGGCTGTCTGGGTGAATCCTCCCCTCTACAAAGTGGATCAACGGTTATTGATATAGACAAGTTCAATCATTAGTTTTATATGTATGTAGGATCCAGTTATTCTTCCCTGTAAATAATTGAGATGGTCAACCGGATGCTTGGAGACCTATTAGTTTCTTCAAGTGTCAAGGGCATGACAATTTCAATGAATTTACAGGGAACGAAATTTTATTGTACATATAATGTAAAAAGGATGTGTTATTCTTCGAGGTGTCGAAGATATGTCATTGGGTTGTAAATCTTGAAGAGATTTACTAGGGCGTTGTGAAAATAAAATAAATAAAATAAAATAATTTATTCGACCTTAGGTTTTGAATAAACAATAATCACAGAGACATATTATGTCTGTTCGTGATGATTCAACTTAGTACTAATCCTACAACCTAAAACAAAAATCATTCTAAATTTCTTAAATAATCTTCATTGCCAGGTTAAACGTCTTGATCGGGAGTAAAGTGTCACTGTCGGGAGTAATGTCTGTCACATCCGGTGTTATGTCCCTTCCATTTCCATCATTTTTCACTATCTCGTCTATGAGCTATTTATTATTCTGAAATTGACTTCTCTGCCTGTCTCGAATATCCACTGCTTTGTCTGCTTCTTGAAAGTACTAAAATTCTTTATTTTTCTGATGTTCTCTGGTAATGTTGCATATATCCGTGGAGCCAAGTATGCACCACTTCGCTGGCCAACTCTTTTAGAGGCTATGGAACTCTCAAACTGTGACGTCTTTTCTCTTGTTGAATAGGGATGGTTCCTCAAACAGGAAGCTTTCCGCTGAAAATGTTTGTAAGAATTTCCATTGTGAATAATTGATAAGGTTCCAGCATTCCTGATAATTGATAGATCTCATTGCTTGGGAAGATCAGTGGTTTACCATACATAATTTTCAAAATCCACTTCTGCAGAGTTTCGACTTTATTCATGTGGGTGTCATACGCGCCTCCCCATCCTATTATACCATATGTTAACTGAGACTGCACCAGCGAAAAGTATAGTTGTCGTAAGTGGGGAATGTCTAGATATTTTTTTAGATATCTGAATTTATACAATAGGCCTCTTAGTTTCTTAACAACGTTGTTGATATGTTTATCCCATCTCAGATTTTGATCAATGGTAATACCCAAGTATTTGATCTCCGTTGCTTCCGGTATACAAGTTTCCTCATCAACTCGCAGACAAATTGGGAGCGCCAGATCTGTAAGACACGAACGTAATGTACTTTGTTTTCTCTATGTTAAGTGTCAGTTTATTGTATTTGAACCAGTTTTTAATTTTTTTAAACTCCACCTCTACCATCCGCTTTAGCCCCTTCCAAGTGCCGTTCGTGTAGAGGATCGCAGTATCATCCGCAAAACTGATGATTTTTCCATTCTGTCGCATCAACAAAAGGCTGTTCATGTACACCAAGAAGAGGACAGGTCCGAGAACGGTGCCCTGGGGTACTCCAAATGTCACAGACCTAGATTTGCTTTGATACCCTTCTATTTCTACTATTTGCTTCCTGTTTTTTAAATAACTCTCAAACAGGTCGTATGATTTACCTCGAAACCCACACACGTACAATTTTCTGAGCAGCTTTTCATGAGAGACAGTATCAAATGCCTTTGCCAGGTCAATAAATATGCATAATGCGGCCCTCTTTTGATCCAACAACTTATAGATCCCATCTGTCAACTCGAATATGGCATCCCTTGTTGATTTGCCTTTTCTGAACCCATGTTGACTTTCTGCGATAATTTCATGTTTTTCTAGAAACTGCGTCATCCGTGTTTTAATGATTTTTTCAATAATTTTACCAAAGTTTGAAATGAGAGAGATGGGTCTATAGTTTTGAATATTGGTTCGACTTCCAGCTTTATGAAGGGGTTTTATTATAGCTGTTTTGAATATTTTTGGAAATGACCCTTGTTCGAAGCAGAGATTGATCAAATATGCGATGGGTTCTGATACTTGGTCCTTAATTTGTTTAAGAGTAGTAGATCTTATCCCATCAATACCCGGAGCTTTTCCCTCTTTAAGGTCGCTTATCACTTTTTTCACTTCGGTTGAGTCTGTGGGATAAAGAAAAATGGTTTCCTCCAGAAAATTCTCATGCTCCTCAAATTCCTTAGGTTCCCTTATTTTATCTGCATATTCTTTTCCAATTCCACTAAAATACTCATTGAAAGTTCGAAGACAATACGGTCGTACCAGATGTGTCACGTCTGTGTATCAGCTTCTAGTCCTTCGAGAATATTCGATTTCCAGGAATCCGCGAAGATCTTTGTGGGCGGTACGGCAAAGCTCTTATTGGGCTAGGGGATGGTACTTTTCCTAAGGGTGTGGTCAAGCCGAAAAAAGGGAGGTCGATATTCGAGACAGGGTAGTTCCAATCGGCGGAGAGACAGTTGAAGTTAAGTCAAAGACGAGTAAAGTTCAAGGCAAGTCTAAGACGAGTCAAGTTCGGTCGGTCAACTTAAGACGTAAGACGTAAAGACCGGGATCAAAGTGAAAAACCCACATTAAGGACAAAATCGGCAATCCGACAAAGTCACGGAGAAAAAGACGAAAGGCCAGGTAATCGAATCATACCTCTAGACGATCGATTAACCAAGTCTACATGTATTCGAAACATCAACCTTAATTTGACATACAAATTTGTAATGTTCTTTGGTGAAATAAACCAGCAAAAGGAATAACGTTCGCTTCTCCGCAAATGAAATAAAGTTAACAATATCCCCGAATCTAATATCAGAGGAGGTCGTGTCTTGGATCTACTCAAGCTCTATGAAGTATGAAGGTCATCATTGTCATCAAGAAAGCTTCCTAATGATGCAATAATATACTGGTTGTACAATTCGAAATGAGGAAGTAGTAGTCTGTTTTCGGTATAACCAGAAGTTGTAGACATCTGAAAATATTTTAGGGAGAAAGATCATTCTCTCAAACTCCAATATGCAAATTTTCATTTCAAATTTATGATTAGTTTTTCATTAACGTCTAATAGGCTGTCTGGGTGAATCACCCTCTACACAAAGTGGATCAACGGATATTGATATAGACAAGTTCAATCATTAGTTCCTTATGTATTCGAAACACGAACCTTAATTTGACATACAAATTCGTAATGTTCTTTGATGAAATGAACCAGCAAAAGGAATAACGTTCGCTTCTCCGCAAACGAAATAAAGTTAACAATAACCCCGAATCTAATATCAGAGGAGGTCGTATATGTCTTGGATCTACTCAAGCTCTATGAAGTATCTTCTAACCTTGTTGACAGTGTATCCAGCGCTTTCCCATCCAAATTGACGCCGCAGAGGAGGAAGTTTTCAGTAAGGAGTAATTGCCGCATCTCTCGTCGTCCGAGATTCTCGAGTGTTTCAAGTCCCCAAGTAGCAATTAAATTCACGTCGAGTACATGTACCCCGCGACTTCCTCCAAGTTGTTCGAATTATGAGATTTTTCGGAATAATTGCCACTGCATTCTGAATTTGCAGAAAGGAACTATAAGGGCAAATAATAAAAAGTTGGCGGGAAAAAAGTTAAACTTGGAGTTGCACAATCATTACTTCCAAATTGGAAAACTTACCAGCCGTTTAGAACGATATACATCAATTTGAAAAAAGGGTTGTTTTTATGAAGCCGGGAGATATTCTTAAACGAACTGCCTCATGAACAGTGTGGAACTCAGTTTTTGATGATCACGATCTACTGCACTAAACCTAATCTGCTGGTATTAGATTCACAGCATCTAATTGCCTCCCCAATGGGCACACTTACGTTGATTCAACGTTGTTTCGTTGAAATTGAAGTTACCGGTTGAATTTTCCACGTTGTCATCTAAGATTCAAAATAAAACGTGTTTATAAAGTTATATCCAACGTTTTTTTCCAACCGTTAGTTTTGAAACTAGTTTTCTAATAACTATTTACGTTATTCTGTTAAGTTTTTCAACATTGCATTGAAACCAGTCAATAACCACCTATCTATAGAACACGTTTATTAGATTTAGAATTTTCTAATAACTACCATCTGTTTTCCATTCAACGTTTATATAGACATTTTATTTTATTATTATTTATATATCATTTATGTCGTTTCTTTTGGTAACATATACGTTTGGGTTCATGTTGAATAAATCTGTCAATCGACCCGGCCCTCAACATTTTTCTAACTCAAATGGTTGTTAGTTAGAATGGAATGTTCGTTTTGAATCGATGATGAAACTACGATCTGATTATGTTACTATATCACGTTGTTATATGCGCTACTATTCTTAGTTAGTTCCAATAAAAAAAATTAGATATTGTGTTTAAACCACTTAATTTTGAACACCGGTCGAATTTGCTAAAAATATTGTTTTTTTTTTCGATAACATGATAACTTTCTATTTCTATTCGATAGTTTTTCGGAAAACCGATAGCCTGTAAAAGATACTATTATATTGTAGGGTCACTTTTCAATTATGCTTGAAGAATTAATCACACGCTGGTAATTAGGAAGAAGATCTTTAAAGAGACCTAATTGAGTAGTCTGCAAGTACAAGAATGATTTTTATTTATATTCATCTGTCATGTCCTAACATTTACACATTCAATTAAGCGGCTGGTCACTGTATTTTGTATATATAAATTTTTAGTCATTCGTAGCTAGTTCAGCAAAGTTACCGATAGCACGCTGGAATTCATAGAATACAGCGCCGAGAGCGCTTAGGAACACCGTGTACTGTAAGCTTTAAGTTTATTTCCTTCAGGCAAAGCCCTCCGCTTAGAAATGGAGGGGGTATTTGTCAGAAATCACTGCCAAACTGATGATCCTATCTGTGATCTCCGGGTGAAACAACGCAATACCCTCAAAAATTAGCTTGGGTGTAATACGTCTCGCCAAACATTGTATTTAATATATTCAGAATGTACCAGAATATGATTAATTTGAAACGTGTATATTTTCGTTTTGTGAAATACTTAAATATATAAACGATTGTTCACATATTTATATTTTTGAACGATTTTTTATACATTTGAATGTTTTATGAACGTTTCTGTTGATGTCATAATGAAACCGTATTTATACGTTTAAAAACAACGTTTAATATTACTGTTACTCAACCATTTCATAAAGTTATATTAACGTACCTGTATCCAGTGAGTATTAAAGTTTTGATTCTTTCTTTGTAACAAGCACGATCTATATCGAGAGTTTATGTTATTAACCAGGTAACCTGTTACTTAAGATGATGTCTTCTTCTTGAGATTTGACACTCAGATATACTCAATTTTCTGTTTTCAATTGAATAATTAAGAAGGTTGATTAGGATTGTAGAAAATTAAAAGTCATTCTCAATAATTCCGTTTTGAATCATAATAATACTTCCGAATATGTATATTGAAGTAAATGATCACAAGTGGGGTATTTCGAAATCAGAATTTCATGGAGATTATCAGTATGATATGAAAGTTGGGCATTCTCATTTGAAAAATATATGGTGATATTGTTTTTCACCACTTTCGGACAAGCCTAGTGTCGATTCGGTCAAAAGTTGAATCATTCACCTAGCCGAAATTTACAAAAGTTATCGACCGATTGAGCACTTCTGATTCACCCTGTATATTTGGGTGTTTACTTGCTATTTCAAAAACCTTTTCTTGGGGATATCTGTATCAGGTTTCTTTTCTAAAAGCTGTTAAAAACTGGCATACAGGCGTGAACTGTAAGTATGATAAACTTGTCTGACATCCATCATTATCATTAATGATCAACACACATACCAGTCTTCTTTTTTTATATTATGTTAGTCTGAGTGTCAATGATGAATGAAGAAGAGTAGTTGTAGTTATTATTTGGTTCCTTTTCTTGTAGTTTCATTCAACAGAAGCTTATATGATTATCTTCCTATGTTCTACTCATTTTTTTTTATTTGCCACAGGCATAGATTACCATGAAGTCAAGCTTGTTGCTGTATTTTTGTCGTTCAAGAATTCAGGCTGAAAGATAGGAAGAGGAACACAACCATCCGAGAGGAATTCAAGACTCAGGACAAGAACCAACCGCAGTTCTCAGGCTGAAGTTTCACGCATATTGGATCCGTTGCATTAAGCCACATGGAATTTACAAAAATAGTTCGTGAAATTTCTTGAATTAATGATATCCAGTATGGTGGTATGGAGTTGGAGTCGAAGCCTTTTATTTTTTCTAAGAAGTGCTCGCTGTCTTCTTTGGCAGAATAATTTTTCATAAAAATGCGATATCTCGCATCATTCACACTGGTGCAGTTCCTGATACCATACATACTAGCCGTGAATTCTTGAATGGTCTTCATTTTTTCATCAATGAAGATTTTATTTCAAAATTTGAACGACAAAAAAAAAGGAAAAAAAAACCGAACAAAAACAAATAGAATCAAAAAAGCAAATATAAACAAACAAATTTATATATTTAAATAAACAAAAGGATATAAATAGAAATAAAAACTAAAATCTTTCGGATAAAAATAACATTAAATAAAGAAATGAAATACTAGATACAGTTGAACATAAAAAAAATAAATGAAAAATCAGTATCAATCTGCAATCAAATCATCGTCTTTAACATCCATACATAAATTTTCACTATCCATCGAATCGAGCATATTTTTTGTAGGTTGAAAACGACAACAATCACCTATCTCTTTAAGTCCTTCTTTAGCATATTATAATAATGCTATATTTTTATTTAGAAATCTGTTTCTATTTTTTGTTTTGATGCGGTTAATAGCCGAAAATATTCTCTTGTATTTGGCATTCGAAATCTGAAATATGCTACCACCCAGATTTGTCGATGAAATTCTAGTTAGACATATTTTTTTCCACTGAATAGATTACCAGATGTGAGATAATGGTATATTTTCAACGGAAGTTTACACACCATCTGTTTTCAAAGAGGCACCCTTCGGATATTCCATTATTCTTCGTATTTATTCTCAGCCGACAGAAGTTTTAAGATTTTATTATGTTTAAGTAGGTACGTTCTTCTAGAAACACGTAGAACGTAGAACCTCAATGAGAATGAACAATGAATTGATTCATAGAAACAGTCTAGACATCCGAATTTCCATATTCACAATCGTCTCGGTTATATTTTTTAAAACTACCAAAATCTACTAAAATCTACCAAAGGATTTCTTCCCACTAAAAACTCCATGAAAATGCGAAAAATCTACTAAAAAAGTAGATTTCTACTAAATCTGGTCACACTGTATACGAGTCTATCGCTATCCTTTTCATTTCCAAGAACAAATAGCATGCGCACTCTCTTTCTTTCACTGGACGGATTTCAAACAGCTGCTATGCTGTGTCCTCACTCGCAGCAATATTTAATTTTTTTATAATTCGACAACCGGGATTCTGGACTGGTTTTTCGCAGGCAACCCTATACCACCGTGTTCATAATGAAATAATCTTTAATTTTATTGATTTTGATTAAATAGTCAGACCGTTGCAAAATGATAGTATAGATTGACCTGTTTATACCTGGCAACCCGAGAGTTGTGACCGGAAAAAAATAGGCAACCTAACGTTTGCATATTCTATGGGCTTCATACTTTCGATTGGTATAGAATTTATCTAATAAGCAAACCGGTGCAATGTTCGAAAAAAAATTTTGTTTTAATTATCAATTAAACCTACTCTGGACTTAAATTTGTTAGGCAACCCATATGTGATATATTTATTGACATGTTAAATTAAATATAAAATACGTTTTATCAAATGAGCATCTCGGTGAAGGTCGTTTTATATCGGGATCCTATACTATTAAGTTTCCGAAGATTTGTTGGTCTCTCACGAACCACCATTGCATAAAGTGCATGAATTAATGAAATGAATAAATGAACATGAACAGATCCGGTAAACTCTAAAGATACTAATGATGATGTTCAAATTTGAACAATGCTAAATACCCATATTTAACCAAGAATATTGAACGGCGAAATGCTTCATTCTATGCATCGCCATAATGAAAAGCTAGGAGATAATATAATACAATTTCTGCAACAACTCATTTTCACGCATTCCGGATTCTAGTGATGGATTAACAGGCAACAAAGCCCCGGGAATTTATGTGGGTAATATTCAATATTCATGTTCGTTCAATCGTTTCATCAATTTTATTGGAGTACGTAACCCAGAAACATTCGTTATGCCACATATTCCTAGAATATTCAATTATGTACAGGATGTAAAGAATTCGTTGTCCAGTGAATTAAGTAATCTCAGAATCCCTTCGAGCTAAAAATATGAATGACACATTATCCTGCTCGATTTTTGAGATAATTAATTTGGCGAAAACCGCAACCTTATAATAGTTTATAAACTGTTTTTAGGTTAGGTAGGAGAGTATATGAAACAAAAATATTCTACTCCTTCCGTAGAATCCATTAGTGTGATCTTTTTTATTTCAATTAGTTTTCGACAGTTATAATAGAAAAGTGCTTTCTTAATGTGAACCGTTGAAATTTCTGTAACAGAACATTTCAACATTTCAGCCGAGACTGGGGAAATCATCGCTACCTGACCAAGCACTTCACGTCAAAACTTCAATTTTGTCACTACATTTTCTATTGTTCTGACGCCGTGAAATACTAACATTTGCATGAGACTTGTACTTGCTTTGATTCATATGTATATGCATCACCTAGACCCGATCCAATCATTGGTCACAGAAATATAAGGTGTTTCTTTTTCAATTATCTTCTTGAATATTCTATTGTTCATTTCCTACGGTTCTGATGATGTGATCAGTTCTGAATTTTGCACGGAGTTAAAATTGCTATAATTCATAAACACGCAGAGTTTTAACTATTTTAATCTATTTTATGAAAGATAAGGTGTTTTTTTTCGATATTCTACTTGAATTTTGTATGCTTATTATTATACGCGAAATTTCGCAAGCTTTGAATGCTTACTGTAATAAAATTTCAACCCGATCGGATATGTAATTACGGAATATTGTTTTTTGTTTTGTGTATATCCTTGAATTTTTGATCTATTTCTATGGATATGACCATGAAAAGAATGTTAGAATTGCACGCAATTTTTTAATTCTTTTGGATCTCGGATGTGTAGTAGAAAAATTTGGTTTTTGCTCTTCGATATACTTGACAATTCTGTGGTTGAATTATTAACTAGAAACTTTGACTAAAGCTTCAATTTTTTTATCAATGCACGCAAGATCCAAATCTGATCAAATCTGTATTGGTTGTTTTTCTCAATTTAATTCTTGAATTTTTATGATCTGTTTTCTATAGTTCAGATATGACCGTTGACCAGATTCACAATTTGCACGGAGTTTGAAATTGGTATTTCATATTTACACCCAGAATGTGAAGATACAAACCTCCATTTTATAAATTAACAGAAATGCCGAATTTCGATCAGTCATATTCACGGAACCCCTAGTGGGATTTTGTATATAAACGAACTTAACCCCGGCATTTGAGATTCAAATGAACCCTAAAAGTTTTTAGTTCCTTTTGTTCGAAAGTTATGGAGGGATCTGGGATGGACATAATCGAATTCAAAGACGGATCACTAATCAGAGAACCGAACCTTATCGTTCGAGACGAAACTTAGAGATGCATGTCATTTTGAGAGTAATTATTTATGGTTTTGATGAGATTTGCTATGGATCCAGTTTGGTTGATCGATATGACTTCGGGCTATTTTGGAGATACCGAACAAAACCTGAAATTTGTTGTGAATATAAAATTATCCAAGGAAGTGTCTTAAGTCGACTGTCATGTTGTTGTGAAAAATGTCATCTACTCAACACCCTTCACCTTCATTGGACAGCACATTTGCCGTTACAAGTCGAGAGGGTTGTCGGATTCCCTCGAGCGACCACGGCTCATGCCGGATAAATGGGAAAACCATCATTCAATTCTCCAGCCATGGACCGGATACCAGTGTCGTGTCATGTTGATGTAAAACAAGCCTTAGGTGGATCTATTGTCTAGAATCTAGATAGATCTACCAACAAGATAGATCTGCGTGAAGTGCTTATTAATAAAATGACTAAGTATTTCATTAAATGAAAAATAATACAAAAACAAAGAAGTTGAGTGGTGTACTTTCAAGAGATTATTATTATTATTATATAGATGAACCATGAAATAAAAAAAATGCAGAAAATGCATCATGTCATGACACAAGTACAAATTATTGAAGCTTTTATTGAAAAAATCGAATGTCTTAATGACCATAACCGAGTATATTCCTATCAAATTCCATACTGAATCACATCAACGATAACTACGACATCGAGTATCATGAAAATAAATGAAATCATAACATGCACTACAAAATACGAATAGACAATAGAAGGTACATCATGACATATAAGAGACCAATAGCTGAGTACAAGGTCGTAGCCAGAAAAAAAATTCGGGAAGGGGGTATCCGATAGATGGAAAAACAGCAAATGTTTATAATAAATGTAAGGAAATTATGTTACTGATCTTTCATAGTGAATATGTGCGACTTACTTCAGAGGGTGTTTCTACAATTCAAAAATTATGATATGATGTCATTAAATTTTAGTTCGCAAATGGTTCGTATTCCGAGATAAGGGGCGTTGAAGTTTATTTATTGTTCTTAATTTTCTTCAGAAAAAAAATGGTTTGGCACTCCTCTTGCGGAAATTTTTTTTATCTAGATGTCGATGATTTCTAATAATTTATCAGAGAAATTACTTGCGTTAAGATGTTTTACGTTTTTGTATGAAAACGGCCGGCGGCTCAAACGAATAAAGGCATAATAGATTTTTTGTCACATATTGAACGAGGAATTCAAAAATGATTTTTTATTTTGAAATATTCCAATGGCGCACCATTTTTCATTTCAAAAAAACAAGAACAATGAATGAACTTCAACACCCGTTATTTCGGAATACAAAGCATTTGTGAACTAAAGTTATATACTAGTATGGCAACATTTCATAATTTTTTTTTCATGTAGAATCACCGCCCTGAAGTTTGTCTTCAAAATTTGTGAATATTTGGGAAAAGCATGTTGGTTGATCTATTTATTCTATTTCAGATTTGTCCAGCCTCAATATCATCCGGCTTATGTCTTGGACCTCTCAAACTACAAAAGAATATCACAAAATCTTTTTGCACAAAACCAAGCTCTTCAAAGTGCCCGAAAAACAGATTGAGATGGACGCAATTTTTTTTATTTCAGGGGCAACGTCCTTGGCTGAATAGGAATTGTGAATGAGAATCGTGTAAGCTTGAAATAATACTAATGCAAAATAGCATCATATTGAATAAATACAGCAATTAATCAACAATATACATATAAAGACATTCATTACTCAAAGAATAGAAGAAGCATAAAATGGCAAATATAATTCAAAAGAAGCTACCCCACCAAAACTTTTGAAAGACATGAAGAAGTGAGATGTCCGCAAAAAAATGTTCATTTTATGTGACAGGACAGTTAAAACAACAATGTCTTCAATGTACATTAGTTAGTGAGAAACCTTTTTAAGATCTGTTGAATGTTGTTACGACTTCCAGCATTTCTTTATGTCTCCATTTGGATGAATCTGTCAATTCGGTGAACTTGAAGAAAATTCTTATTTTCCAATAGGTCTTCACCACGATTTCACCTCTAATATTCAGGTTGGCAAACTTTTCAATGCAGTCCAACATTTTATTGATCTGAGTCTTTTTTCCCATAGAGCTTAGAAATGGAAAAATTCTCACGAAAGTATTGGACACAGGTGTTATTTCTCAGGTTCGTGTTCATGAATAATGAAAGAATAGTAAATATCTAACTGAAAGAATGCGAAAAACTTTCTAGTTCTTATATATCTGGAGATATCGATCTTGAATTAGGAGGTGAAATATAAATGAGGACTTCATAATATATTCATGACGACAACACAATCATATATCTATAAGGAATATACCACCGATCTAGTATAATATAAACTAAGTATGTAGTCATTCGGGAAATCGTTATACGCTGACAAAAAATTATTTATCTACTCCTATTGAATTATATATTCATTATTCAACTGTTTTTGAGAAATTTATAGTATCTATTAACAAACATCGTGAGTTATCTAATTATTGTGAATGTTTTGCTGAAAACGATTAATTCAGATAGTGAAGATGAAATATTATATAGGTATACATTTCTAAAAGACAAACAGCTAATGTTACCATACAGAATTACTTGCCCGAAAAAAATTTAAAGGAGTTTGTAGCAGTAAGGTCATTAAGTCGTCGTTTACAGGGAATGTTTTTTGGTATATTTTAATGCATTTTTATAGGCAACTATTAAGGGTTTTCAATATAGTTCTATGTCTGTACTCTGTACTGGATTCGAGCTAGCCGAAGCTAGTTCGATTGTGATTGGTGACACTAAGTTTCCATCTCTTTTGTAGTCGGGATCGAGCACATATGTTTATTTCCCGTTCCTTCTGTCTATATTCTAAGTTTGTTTTTTTTTCTTAAAAGTATAGTATTCAACTTGCGGTAATGGTCATAACTCACTTGATGAATTACAGCACTCGCCTGCGGCTCGTGCTGCAAACTTCATCTGCGTGAGTTATGACCTACATTACCGCTCGTTGAATAATATACTATTAAAGGGTGACTAGTCTTAGATAACTCAAGGTTATATCAAATTGAAAGTAAAAGTACTGTTGCAATGATTCGAAAATTACTTACTAGATCTCTGATTTTTGATGAAATATAGTTGAAGTCGTTCTTTGAATGTGTTCTCGTTCACGTAGTATTCCACACGCACTCTGAAACAAAAAGAAATAGAATAGAATTTTTTTTATATTTTATTGCATTTCAGGGAATATGATATAAAACTCAGTTTTCATGTATGTAACATAAATTATATTTCTATTATGTCCTTAGATGTGTTAATTTTCTCTGACATATCTGGCACTTGTGAGGAGAAGTAAGCGATCGGGTTGAAGTAGAAATTCACTGTGAATAATAGGTCTTGAGGAAGTCACAATGGCCATATTCCATTGGTTGAAATATCAACATGAAATGAAATATAATTTTCAGTAGGTACTCAATTACAGTATAATTCGAAAATATAATTCAGGAAAAGAAAATATGCGAATCTGCAGAAGCAGGAAAAAATGTAACTATAATAAAGATATTTTGAATATCCAACGGAAAAATGTCTTCAACAAAAAATGCCCAAGGTGTAAAAAGGAGTTGGCATAAGATTCTCACTGAATGGCCAGCAAAAAATTTCATTTCTGAAAAATGTGAAATCATTTCACAGTTTTTTTAGAACGAAGAATATTGATCATATTAAATATTGAGCTGGATCCCTATTTTTCAGGGTATTTCAGATGGAGGCAGTGGCTGGAGAGGATTCTCTAATAATTTATCCATTCCGAAAATGAAATTTCTTCAGATACATTTAATCTTCAGAGAAATTTAAGTGGGATATCGGTATACACATCTCGTTTAAATATCCTAGGTTTTTCAATCAGTAAAATACACTGCTCAACAATTGATAGGGATCACTTACTTGTTCTAAATTTATTTCTGAAATATTCGCTCCAAGATTATAAATTTAGTCAGATATCAGAGTATTTTCAGTTGATAATATGGTTCACTTGAGAAAAGAATGAAAAAATGTAAAGTTTGAGAGAAAAAAAGACTTTATTAGGAACACTCAAAATTTTGTGTTTGAATAACATAAAAATTTTATGGTGACACCACAAGAAGGCTGAAGTTTCGGTTAAGCTAGTACCTAATTGGTCCCCCACGAGCTCGTCTCAAGCATTCTACCCTACGAGGCATACTTTCGATCAAACGATTTATAAAATTTTGGGGCAAATTCGTCCAAATATCCCGTAAAGCGTTAGAAAGGTCCTCCAGGTTATTGATCGGTTGTTCTAAGGTTGACAACTGTCTAGACATCTCAGACCAGACATGTTCGATGCAATTCATGTCTGGAGAGCGAGCTGGCCAGTCCATCCTATCAATAGCATGAGTTTCTAGCGCTTCATTAACCAGACGACTACGGTGTGGACGGGCGTTATCGTCAATTTAAATGAAATTCTCGCCCACGGCAGCCGCAAACGGAACAATTATGGGTTCAATAATCATATCGTGATATCTCTGGCTGATCATGGTGGTGTCCTGCAGAACAACCAACTCTGTGCGTTGGTTCAAACAAATGCCTCCCCATACACATATAGAACCTCCGCCAAAAGCTATTGTGGGTACCTTAAACTGTTCTGCATACCTTCGACCTCTTTCCCTCCAAGCAAGAATACGTCCATCGGAGTTGACCAAACGAAATCTAGACTCATCCGTAAATAAACATCGGCTCCAATCTTCAAGTGTCCAATTGCGGTGCTCCTCAGCCCATTGCCGTCGATGAACCCGGTGTTCCCTATTCAAACGGGGATGTTGTACGCTCCTACGTGCTCTCAAACCACGAACATGTAGTCGTCGTCTTACAGTCTGGTTCGAAATTAGAACTCCTGTTGCAACTCTCAGTGATATATTGAGCCGCGACGCCGGGTAAGTGGGATTTCTCCTAGCATTGAGGATCAAAAGACGATCTTGGGCAGCTGTTGTACTGCGCTGCCGACCTCCCCCATGAACATAAGCTACTGAGTCGTTTTGGATGAACCTATTCCAAGCCCGACTCACGAACCTTGGCGAAACATTCAACCGCCGGGACACTTCTCGCTGGGACAAACCTTCCTGTATCCACCGTATGATTTGGTCCAGTTGCACAGGAGCCAAACGTCTTCTCGGCATGACTGATAAGCTGATATTGATCTCATTTCTTCAATTATTGTCACCTTATGTGTTTGAACGAGAGAAAAAAACAGATTTAATAACAAATACCACATTGCTTTTCACTCCACCTGTAACAACCTACAGATAATAATCGATTTTGTGAACAAGAGCCGATGAAGTGAGGAAGACTTTGATATAATCAACTCAAAACATCTTACTTTTTCCTTAGAGAACATATAATGTACAGATATTCACGAGATAACTCGAAAAAAATACAAATGAAGAGAAGTTCATAAATGATCCCTAGCAATTGTTGATCAGTGTAGGAGGAGTGCTTTTGTGTTTCTGATAGGTTCACAGTATTTGTGAGGTTGTCTAGAATTACTCGGACATTTAAATCAACTCCGTTAGTTAATGAGGATGAAGAAGTTTCCTCACTCTAGTGGTTACCGTTCCGAGTATCACTGCCTTCTGCATCCACATAAGTGTATTTCGTTTTATTATGAACAAGACCATTTTCTCTGATGATAAGAGGTTTTATATGGACGCTCTTCAGCTGCTACATATTATTTATAAACTGTGCCAGCGCCTCCTCCTATTTCGCTGTTCCTCTTGGGATATTTTCCTTATGTTGTAATCTAGAGGCACAGCAAAGTCAATTATTAGGGTGATATTCGCTACTTTGACCTATATCACCATGTCCGGTTGATTACGCTCTTCACTTCGTATTGTTATGAATGTGAGATGCCAGTATATCTTAGCCTGCCATTTTTGCATTAGTATTTCTAATTGGTCTAATCTTCCGGGTACTTCCTCAGTGGTTATTCCAGATAGGACAAGAGGCGACCACAGTTTTTTCATAAATTATATTATTTATTTGGATGACTATCATTGATCTGTTGAGATCCATGATATTCATTATGCTAGATGAGATGCACTTGATCCAGTAGCTGCGATACATGGCTATCTAGTGCTCCAGCACGTATTAATTGTTGGCTCAAAAGCAAAATGAGGAGAAAATACATTTTTTCGGCAACCGTCCGGGAAGTGCTCACTTCCCGGACGCTTTTTCTCTGAGAAAGTAGCATTTCCCGGCCTAGTCCGGAAAGTACGTACTTCACGGACTAGGCCGGAAATGAATCATAGAATCCATAGCAACCGAGATAACGGCTGACAGTTCATATGAAATTAGTTGTCAAAAATTTACATTTTTTTTTTATCGCAATCGCAATAAAATATGGAAAGCAGCATAGCGATAGTGTTATTTTACATGGTTGCCGAAAAAATATTGTATGCAACACGCCCGAAAATGGTTTTTTTGGACCCACAGACTTTTGTCTATTCGTCCAAAAAAACCCTATTTTCCGGACTTGTTACTTAAATTACTATTATTTCATTTGGGAAAGACAAAAGCTATTCGAAAATGAAAATAACGTTACTAATAAATGCACAAAATTATGACAACGGATTCGAATCACAAATAGTACTTCATTCTGTTTTTATAAAGGGTTATTTCCCAAGAATCTTACTTATCAATTATTGAACCAGGAACGGCATATCGGACATTTTACCGGGGCGCTAAATTATCAAACGTCAGTTAATAGAACAAGACATACTTTGTGACCCAAAATTTTTTTTTTAGTGAAAATATCATTATTTGCAGTAAAACAAAAAAATTGTCAAGCACTAATTTTATTCAAATCAAACAGGCGAATTCGGCAAAGCATTTATTTTGCAGGGATGCCAAATATTTGGCGGATCTTTGATTTTCCATGACTTCAACGCCTTTCCTTGCTCGGGAGGAAATTGTCGAAATTCCTGTTGATTCCATATCATTCAATTTTGAATATTTTGAGAATGCTGCATTTCAGGAGGAACGATGAACAATGATATAATTCAAAAAATTGATTATCATTTTGATCGTGAATTCAGATTATCACTTGCTAATTCCGTAGAGTTTTATCAATCCATAAGGCTATAACTTGGAAACCATCGGAAATAGAAAAAAAGTTATTGTTGAAGAATATATTGGTTATAGAAATCTTTCACCCAATTATTCTTAAGCTGAATAATCAAGTGGAAGATAAAAAGGAGAAAAAGAATTTTTTTCAACTCCAACTGCCTTCAAATTCTCACCCGAGCCTAACCTGAAGAAATAGTGTTTAAAAAAGTGATATCTGATGAGAAAAATGTATCAATTTCAATGTTAAACTTTTAAATTCATCTTGTATAGAATCATCAACTGAAAAAATGAAATTGAATAGAGTAGCAAACCACTATCTGTCTGAAATTCAGTATTTCCTTCCGTCAATCATGCAACAGTGTTCTGTGTTTCCTCAGCCTCCATTGAATTATCAAACCAAAATAATGGTTGATTTATAAAGCATTTCCATCATTAATAGCCTCGATCCATTTTCTCATTATTATCAACCATTGATCATGAATGTTCTGCAGTAATCATTCATTATAAGATACGTGTTGACCCTTAATCCTCATCCCCTCCATGGCCATTCATTATAGGAGACTGTTGGTTATGTCCTTTTTGATCATTCAATCATGGAGGGGATAATAATGAACAATAATAATCCGTCGTAACACTCTCGAAGAAGATCGAAAATCATTCTGCTTCATTATTGCCATTGATGAACTTTCGGTTTCATTCAGGAAAAGTTAAGTATTCTCCTGAATCTTAAATAAAATAGACCGAGGATTACAGGATGCGTAAGATGGTACACTTTTGAAAATTCTAAATTATGACCGACATAAACGAAATCGAATGTTGCTCAATTTCAAAAGAAGAGGAAGAAGTCACTACACTTTATTTACTTTATTTTTTATTTCTCCATAACTTACAAGCTGTGTTCCCCCCGCGAGCTCAAGAAAGCTCAATTAAGAGCTCGTGTTTGAGCCCGCTTGAGGAATCAATAGAACAAAACAAAATGTATTCTTCTCCTCTAAAAACAACATACAGGTAAGTCCTACACTAAATTACAATTTAAGCTGGCTTACTGATTATTATGAAAATCTGAAAATTTCAAAACAATTCAGCCTGTCTTCCAAAACTGTCGAGTAACCAGGATTTTGTGTGTTTCTTAAGGGAATGAAATCTGCGGCATCTTAAGAAAAGATGGTATTACATTATAAATTTGGGGTAACCTGTAGAGAAGCGAAGATCTTGATTTTTCTCTGGTCACTCTTGGACCTCTCACTATCCCATTTTCAGCTTGACGCGTTCTATGAGTTGAATCCATAAAGTCAAGCCTGTGTCGAAATTTCGGAATAGAGGTTATCAAAGTCTTCAAATAAAGTTGTCTGGGATCAAGAATCCTCAGCTCCCGGAACAACATCTCCGTTGGAAATAGGATAGGCTTTTCAAAGAGAACCTTTAATAACCGTTTCTGCGCTCTCTCAATAATGAGGTAATATCTTCCCACAAGACCACCCCAGGCACTAATACCATACTGGAGGACCGACTGTACAAGGGCGTAGTACACGGTATAACGCATATCCCATGGCAAGATTTCCCTCGCTACGCGGATCTTATATAAAATTTTCCTCAATCTTTTGTGCAACTCTACACTGTGAATATCCCACCTGAGGTGACAGTCAACATAGACTCCAAGATACCTAGTAAACTCTACACGATTCATCCTGTCACCATCGAAACAAAGATAGTCATAATCAGGCAATGAGTTAACAGTCAAAGAAATGGACAGGAAGTGTGTCTTCTTCATATTCACCGAGAGCATGTTCCAATCAAACCACCTTTTCACAGTGTTCAAATCAGTTATGGCCATATTTTTAACCTCCTCCCATGAACTCTGTTCAAATACAAGACATGTGTCATCAGCAAATGAGATTATTTTAGCTTTAATATTCAGATTGAGGAGGTCGTTTATATATATGAGGAAAAGTATTGGACCGAGGACTGTACCCTGGGGTACACCCCACTTAACCACTGCCTCATTACTCAATGCATTATTGATCTTTGTCTGCTGTATCCTTCCTGACAAATAACATTCAAACAACTTAAGTGCTACGCCTCTTATACCTATGTTCTGAAGCTTTTTCAATAGTTTTCTGTGGCAAACGGTGTCAAATGCCTTCTTCAGGTCAACGAACACAAAGAGAATCTTCTTACCGTTGTCAACAGCACCATATAGACTCTCCATGAGGACATTCAGTGCATCCGCAGTTGACCTTCCCCGCCTAAAACCAAACTGCAACTCAGAGAGAATCCTGTACTTATCCAGGTACTTTACTAACCTCGAGCAAAGTACTTTTTCGAACAACTTCGCGAGCACAGATATGGTAGAAATCGGTCTATAGTTACCTGGGTCGCTTTTATGACCTCCTTTGGGGATTGGAGTTATCAATGAGATCTTGAAATGGTGGGGGACAAAACCCTCCGATAAACAGGAATTGACCAAGTCAACAAAGGGCTCTATCAAATACGGTGCAATTATTTTCATCAGAGTGTTACTGATCATATCGTGACCAGGTGCCTTGTGGTCGCCTAAGGAACCTACGAGCCCCATTATCTCAGCTGAATCTGTCGGTTCTAGATAAAACGAACCTCCGGTCTGTCCAAGCTTGAAGTCGAACTTAGAATCATCTGGGACCTTCGGAACATCAGCAGCCAGCGATTCACCAACACTCGCAAAGAATTGGTTCATTGCATCCGCTATCGCGCACTCATCAACAATCTTATCATCGCCAATCACGACCCTATCGGGCACTGATCTAGATGAGCCACCACCATCAAACACTCCATTGAGCACCCTCCATGTTCTTCCGTGCAACATCCGCGGTGCCATGAAACTCATCCCATGATACGTGCATGAGATCATTTTTTAATTTCTCCTAGTTAATGCACCTCCTGAATTTCTCTTGTGAATTACAGTACCCCGGATTGGATGTCTGAATGGCAAGTGTCGTATAGTGATCAGTAATGTGGGTTTTCAGAATAATAGGTTTTATTACTACGCGCGCCACAGAGTTGCTGACAAAGACGTGATCGATACACGATGAGGTACTCTCAGTCTCTCTGGTAGGAGAGTTTATGAGCGATTTGAAACCAAAGCCACTAAGCAACTCGAGATATCTAAAGCTATCAGAACTACACTGATTCATAATGTCCACATTCAAGTCACCCAGAAAATAAGTCGTACCATTCAGCTTTGGGGTCGATAGAAATGTTTCAAGATCTGGAAGAAAATCGTCGATCTTGTAGGTATGTGGTCGATAGTATGGTAACACATTAAATAATCTACCATGTTTTTCGAAAGAACAAACCATCACATTAAGACTTCGAATTACCTTTATCTCAACGGAGTGAGTTAAACATGATCTGATATACACGACAACACCATCATTTTGATTTATATTTGAACCATTATAATAAGCAACGTAATCCGGAATACTGAACTGATCGACATTATCCACGATCCATGTCTCGGTTCAGACGATTATATCAACATTGAAATTAAAAGAAGAAACAAACGTGAGGAATTCATTGTGATTTCTACTAACACTTCTTACATTCATTTGCAACAAACACAAATCCTGGTCATTACCCGTGAGGAACGTCTCGATGAGATCACTCTCATCCAATACCTCAGTCTCCAACTCAGTAACATCAATTTCATCTATGAGATTATTCATCACCGAAAAGAGTAAACATGATTAATTAGCCAACATAAAATGAAATCAACGATACTATTCAATTTGCAAATCCTCTAAATATATAATAATAAGAACAAAAATAGTTTGATTGAAAAAAACAACAAAATGCAATTGAATCTACAACTATTCTGATACTACTAAACTACTTAACTAATATTATCCCTGAAGAAATGGAATACAATCATGGAGGACGGGCAAGAGGCAGTAATATACTCGTTTACAATTCCACACGCTAAGGCTGGCCACCCGTTTTGGAATTCGATCTCAAAATTTTTGGCCTCCCAGGATTCTCAGTTTTGGATGGTTTTTTTAGTCTGACTAACCTTATTTGGATGCGCTTTGGCCGTTGATGCCATCTTCTGCTCAAGAGTACCTGTTCGATTCGGTGTTTGCGCTCCAATTGTCGGTTCCACCTTCCGATTAGGGCTACATTTTTCTCCGGTTGTTTGTTGTCCGCTTCCATTTGATGACTCCATTCCATGACTGGATACCTGGTCGGGTGCTCGTAATTCATTCTCTGAGGGCAATCCGAACTCTCGTCGTGAAGGAGTCGATGGGGCACTATTTATTCCACGGTGTACTGCCCCGGACTGGGTTTCCTGACTGAGTTGCTCAAGTTCTTCAATATTATGGGCTTTTCCATTCACAAACAATGTATTCTTCCTGATGTAACATTTCACAGATGGATTTTCTCTCATTTTATATAAATAACTCCTTAAAATTTTTCCATCAGACCTTTGTTTGAAAGTGAGATCATCTCTAATGGATATTTTCGTGCCCTTCAACTGTCTACATCGCCTCAGGACCTCCAGTTTTCTGAAGTAAGACAAGAACTTAAGCAGGCCGCTTCCCTGAGGACCCAGCACATAGGCATTGTTGAGATCAGTTACGTCAACCTCCACACCCAATCTCTGTCTCAAAAAACTGCAGACGCCATGAGGGGTGGTATCAGTGGGATCGTTCAGGCCACACACATTATTCTTTCTCATCATTATTTCAAAGTTCTCCAGTTTGGCAGAAAGAGAAGTATTCTCATCTTCTAGCTGACTTACTCTATGGTTCAAACCTTCGATCTTAAGCATTAATCTACTTTCAGCCGCTTCCATAACGGATCTTATTTCATTACGGCTCTTCACTATCTCCTCCCTCAGTACCTCTACCACCCTCTCAAGATCGCCCGACATAATGATATTCAGTTGGCCTGCACGTGTATGTTCTCCTTTATTCTCGCCCGTCGATTCTGTTATCAACTGATATCGGGCATATGATAACTTGAATGATTATATACCAATAAGTGTTATCGAGTGAGAACAATCACAAATTCACAAATTTTCAACTCAACGCAAAGTGAAATACCGAAACAGTTGAAATATTTCAACTCAGAATCAAATTTAAGTGTTCTGAACAGATACCTCCTATGACACAATACTTAGATTCGTGTAAAATTAGGAAAATGCATACAGGTTCAACTTGTACGTCTACACTCAACCGATACATGCATACAATTCATCTGCATCAATAATTCATCTGTTCACAAGCCAGTCTCAAAAAAACGCCTTGACAAAATTAGCAGTTGTGCTTCTATCGCTGTAATCTTTCTCCATAATTAAAAACACATTCATCAAACAAGGATTGATTCATTTTGGAATAACGAGGATGCACGTTGTTAGAGAGAATGTACAGGGTGGGCAAATAAGCGAGGTAAGCGGCTATATCTCAGGATCCACTCATCGTAGAGACTTGCGGTAAAAAATTTTACCACTAAAGTAAACAAAAGAAAACACTGGAAATTGTTTTGAAGTTCATACCTCCACCGCTAGGGGGCGTAATAGCTATCGTCGAGTAGAAAAATGCATTTTACTCGAAAAATTTTTATATTAAGTTAGAAAAAAATATCATCACTGTAAACCTTGGAAAATTCTCTATTTGTTTGAATTGTCACTTTCGATTTTGCGACATCGAATAAGGGTGGCGGAAAGATAGAAATCTGACTGATTGAAATGTCTGTAATTTCAGTTTGGCTCGAAATTTTTGAGCAAATTAGATCTTATTTGAGAGACAACATCTTGTAGATTAAGGAAAAAATATACTCATGATGAATTTGATTCAGCTGCTTCCGATAGGGAGCGCTAAGTCAGAAGTTCATTGTTTTGTTCATTTTTCTCTGAAATTTCAAATGTAATGATAGAATTTTCTTAACAGAAACAAAAATTTCATTGAATTCGCATGAGAAAACCTCAAGGTCGCAAAGCGATAATTTCAGGCGTTCTGAAGTTATGGCCGAAAGAAGATATTCTTCAACTGATGCACTGCGAAAAACCAAATTGAGTCTTCAAATTCTAACAGAAACAGAAATCCCATCAAATTTGTATGAAAAAACCAAAAGGTCGCAAAGCGATAGCTTCAGGCGTTCTGGAGTTATGGCCGAAAGAAGACACAATTTAGTTTTTCAGTGCATCAGTTGAAGAATATCTTTTTTCGTCCATAACTCCAGAACCCCTGAAGCTATCGCTTTGCGACCTTTTGGTTTTTTCATACAAATTTGATGGGATTTCTGTTTCTGTTAGAACTTGAAGACTCAATTTGGTTTTTCGCAGTGCATCAGTTGAAGAATATCTTCTTTCGGCCATAACTTCAGAACGCCTGAAATTATCGCTTTGCGACCTTTAGGTTTTTTCATGCAAATTCAATGAAACTTTTGTTTCTGTTAAGAAAATCCTATCATTACATTTGAAATTTCAGAGAAAAATGAACAAAACAATGAACTTCTGACTTAGCGCTCCCTATCGGAAGCAGCTGAATCAAATTCATCATGAGTATATTTTTTCCTTAATCAACAAGATGTTGTCTCTCAAATAAGTTCTAATTTGCTCAAAAATGTTGAGCCAAACTGAAGTTGCAGACATTTCAATCAGTCAGATTTCTATCTTTCCCCCACCCTTATTCGATGTCGCAAAATCGAAAGTGACAATTCAAACAGATATAGAATTTTCCAAGGTTTACAGTGATGATATTTTTTTTCCAACTTAATATGAAAATTTTTCAAGTAAAATGCATTTTTCTACTCGACGATAGCTATTACGCCCCCTAGCGGTAGAGGTTTGAACTTCAAAATAATTTCCAGTGTTTTCTTTTGTTTACTTTAGTGGTAAAATTTTTTACCGCAAGTCTCTACGATGAGTGGTTCCTGAGATATAGCCGCTCACCTCGCTTATTTGCCCACCCTGTACATAGGCGTACAACTTTGCTTCCGCCGTTTTTTCTATGAATTTCGAGGCTTTATTGTGAAAAACTGGTTATACATTTATGATTCAAAGTATTGTCCATCGCTGGCCACTACTTTCTCTCATCTTTCGGGCAGTGTGCGAATCCCGCTTTGAAAAAACTGGTCATCTTTTGTAGCGATCCTCGAATCGTCCAATTTTCTTACTTTATAAAACCGGCCAGATACGCAGTGTGCCATTGGAAAACAAGTGATAAACCGAGGGAGCAACGTCTGGAGAATACGGTGGGTGGGGTAGGACTTTCCATTTCAATGTTTCCATGTTCGCAACTAGAGTTCGAGCATTGTCATGCTGTAAAATCACTTCATCATGTTCTCATGCCGAGCTGAGTCGCCAGAATTATCTAATCAAAATCTAATCAGTGAACACATCAGTATTTCAGGGATCTTAAGTAGGTCGCCTATCTTCAGTTATGAAAAAGGCACCTAAAGAAGAAGAAGCAGGCCGCAACTGTGACCGTCCCCACTCCGTTATTGAAAGAGGAAACTCGTCTATTCAATATAGTATTACGAAGATGTTTCGATTGTTGCACTGTTCCACTGGATCTGTATATCCTCCTCATTCGGAAAAGTCATCTAGATCAACTTTTCACCTTTGAAATTAACTAAAAAACTATTTCGAACAACCAAATTTATGTACTTACTAATTGGATTCAATTCATTAAACTCAACTGCGACATTGAAGATGCGAAACTACTCTGCCAATTTTAAGTTTTAAGGTTTTTCCGTTCGAAAGTTATCGTGTATATGGACACCTGGACAAAAGCGAATTCAGGGATGGATTCGTCATCCATTATCCGGTTTGTGACCTTATTCTTCGATATCATTCCTGTATCAAACTTCGAAAATTAACTACACAAGTTGCAACGAAAAGATGGAGCTTTCGTTTCAGAGAACGAGCGCTTAAGTTTGTGTACCTAAACTGATGGGGCTCGGATATTGTTATGAGACCTTTTGACATCAACATTACAATGCCAACTATGATGTTCAAATATGATCATTATTAAATTGAATTCAATTATAATTGGTTCAAATTTCAAATTTAGTTTAATTTTAATTAATTTAAATTTAAAGAACAGGTTTCTAAGCTTCAAGGTTACATAGTTATAATCAAATGAAAATTTTCTTAATTGATTGATCATTCACAGTCAAATTGAAATGAAAAATTTCAAGAAAACACTTCGGACTAAAATATTCTAGTACGAATTGAAATCAGCTAGGATATTTCCAGTTTAGTTTTTTCTGCAGTTATTATCGTTATGGTATTTCTGTCACATTTGGCGGATGAAATAAGAAAAGTCTTTCTTAATATATATTATATAATAATATTAAATTTCGGTACACAAAAACAACATTTGAGTAATGGCAGTGAGAGTGTTAGGAAGGCATGCAGTTTTACCGAAGAACTAATTTTACTCTACTTTTAATACACTAATTTTTTAATTATATCGTACTTTCTCACTACTCCATTTTTTGCTTGAATGGTACAGTTAATTGTCACAATGGAAGGTATTGGTCAAGAAAAAATTCTCACTTGACTCAAGAATGTCACAGTCAACGCTGCGAGAAATTGAATGTTTACATTGCAATAATCGTCGATATCTTGACGCCATATTTCCTGGAAGGTGGATAGAACATCGAGGGCCTATGTGGCACCAAGTTCTCCAGATTTGACCTCCTTAGACTTTTTATTTCAGAATCATTTAAAATCAAAGGTTAAGTTCAATATAGCAACTAATTTAGCAGTAATCCGATAAGTGTACAAAATATTTACACTTGTATCGGTCAGTGCCAAATAGTTATTGGAGCTCAATTTGAACATTTGTGTTGAATTTTGTATTTTGGGATGAATAAAGATTTTATTCTATGGAAGTTCCATTTTTAACTCCCACAGAAAATGTGTTATTTCCTCAAAAAAAATTTCATCTAGGAAACCATTTTTTTCACACCATCAATGGATTAAGTTGTCTCGGGAAATAGCAACAAAAAATTGGGAAAAAGAAAGGGCAAGTCGTTTGAAAAAAAAATGATGTCACTCTGTAAACAATGAATAACGTCATACGTAAAAATTTTATGCCACAAAGAGATTTATTGAAAACTAAAATTGACCTGTCTAAGCCTTCAGCTTGAAAATTTTGTTTTACACTTTATCCAAACATTTTATTTAAATCAATGATAATAATAATGTTGAATATTCTCCAAAGTAACACTTGACGCCACTTGCAATTATAATTTAGAAATACAAAGGCTGATGACAATTCCTCACTCGTACATGAACATTCAATTTCAGCAGATAACTGACAGCAGAACTATTTCCATTTCATTTCACTTTCGTTTAGTAATGAGCCGCCATCTAGAGTTACATAAAACCTCACCCAAAAACTGTTCTATATTTAGAATGGCGATTGATGTTGTTGATAAGTCGTCATGCTCATAAACTCTAGAGAATAATAAACTGTGTTAATATTTCAGACAGAGGTGTGTTGAAGTTAACGTTATGAAATTCTTGTGGAACAACATCATGAGCAAACTGAAAAAATATTGTTATTTTCTAACGAAATTCATTAGAACGCACATGATATTTTTGTGTGGGCAGTGAAATTTTGAAGGGAACTTCGTCAAAAAAAAGAATTTGAAATATGCAAAAAGATATTTTGAGAGCCTGCAAAATTTCGATTTGTATGAAAACTATTTGTTCCTCTGTTTTCTATGGCAACTCTCCTAGGCGAATGTCACTACTCCGAAGATTATAATTTGCACGAATTAGGAGAACCGTGTGTACCGTATGTAGGCTTTGTTACTGTGTCCCTTCACCTATCACTGTTTGGGTTTTACTCAACGGGAATGATTAGACGCCCCCCCCCCTAACCTTAATATTTCTTTCTTTGCCTGGAGCCTGAACATTTGACTTTCGGCCTAAGAGTACGAGGTCCTTCCCACTAGACTAACCACTCTTGAAGAAGTCGCAAATTTTGTTTTTTTTTTGATAAAATCTGCATCCTGGAAAATGATTCCTCAAAACAAATGTCATTCGCGAATTTACCAAGAAACAACTAACTCGAATATATCTCGAGATTTTGTTTCAACAAATTTTTCTCGAATAATATTCCACGACACTTCACGCACTTTGCTCATTCAACAACAAATACAGCTCATGACATACATACATAAGTGATCCACTTTCCTTGTCAACCCAAATTCTTTCGAAAACAGCCGAAAAGTTTCTGTGAAGGCTGTTAACGACGTTTTAAAAAAAGTGAAAGTTGACCAGAGATACGCGCAGAAGTCACAAAAAAATTGAGACGCCAGACGTCGCGGCGCTGTGAATAGTTTTTCAGGAATTTACCTTTTTCAATAAACAAATCGGAAGATGCTTCGATTTTATATGATTATGATTCTTAAAATCAAAGAAGCTTTCATCTTTTTTAAGTACCGAATTATTTCGTTTTTCTTATAAATTATCTTTTCCTTATTTCATTATATTATGTTACTTTCTCCAGAATATTACGTTTTAAATATGTGCATTCTTTTGTTACTTTCGTTCACAAATTATCTAAATTATCAGTTTAGGATACCACATTTTTTTGGGTGTTGCATAGATAAATCCCTGTGAGTTAGGTCTGGCGATTTTGGGAAAAATCGGATGGGTCCATTCCTATCATTATTCAATGCCGCTAAAAATTGAGCAATAATTCTATTATAGACTGAGATTGCACGTTCTATCATCAAATTGATAATGAATTAATTTGTTACAAAGCCTCCTTGATTTTATGGAACAATATCATATCTATTCCCCCAAATTAAGGCATACCTACGGCCATTATACATCAAAAACGAAAAAAAAAGATTACATAAAAATAACATAAATACAAATGCCTACGGTTTGAAATGGGAAAAATTATATTTGAAAAAAAAATCATCTGTCGTATGACGTGATACAAAAAGGAAAGTTCCTATTTTCGGAAAAATTCGGCTTACTTAGATAAGTGAATCACCCTGTATATCTAAAAATACACACCTAATCAGTAGACATACCGATTAAATATCGAATATTATGAAACGTTTACTTTTGTATAAGCTAAAAAATATTTTGCAAATAAAACACCTAAACCAACAATGGAATTGTAAAAAAAAATTTTTCTTTGGTTGAGTATTCGAATATAAAGGTGAATGTGCCTTGTCGGCGTGTTCTGAAAACGATAACTGTCGAAATACGAGGGGATAACAGACGCTAAATTCAGGTATTGATTTATTCTGGTACCCACTTCTAACGACCAATTAATACGAACCAACCACTCAATTCTAGAGGGTCTATTAATTCCCTTTCATCACAGCTCTTTTCACTCCGTTATCGCTTGAAGATTCCGAATCATATCAATCTGAACGAGAATATCCGCGTCCGAATTGTTTTCTCCGACTTCTTGATTTAGATTTGAACTGTGTTTGTTGAAAATATGCCATCAATCTAGAAAAATGTTATTTCATCATAACTGTGTAACCTTGGGAACCCGATCCATAAATTAAAAGCAAACACAATTAACTTCATTTTGTTAAAAATTATATTGCGGTAATTGAACGATATAAAATCAATGAATTGCAATTAAGTATTGGCATTGTGATTTTGATTTCAATAGGTCTCATAACAATGTCCGAACCCCTTCAGTTTACACAATTTTTGAGCGCTCGTTCTCTGAATCGATGGCTCCATTATTTTGTCGCAATATGTGTAGGAAATTTTCAAATTTTGATCTAGAAATTGTATCGGAGAATGAGGTTGCGAATTGGATTATGGATGATGCATCCGTCCCCGAATTCGATTCTATCCAGCTGTTCACATACACGATAACTTTCGAGTTTCGAACGGAAGTACATAACTATAAATTTGCAGAGTAGGATCGGATTTTGAATGTCGCGGTTGAGTTCAATGAGTGAAATCCTACAGGGATTCCATAAATATGGTTGTTCATTTCAAAGGTGAAGACCACAATCAAAACATTTGGGTGATACGATATCGAATAAGCGAGTGTTCTCCTTTCTTCCAATGACGGAGTGAGGATGGTCACAGCACACTGTATTTTAGTCTCTCTCCAACCTTGGGATTGGTTACAACAATTTAATTCCATTGTATGCGAGGATTTTATTGGCAATGAAAGACTCAAATAATTTTCCTTGAGAAAACGAGTACTTAGGTTTTCTTTCGCAATAACTGATTTGAAACTAAATTAAAATCTACAAAATCAAGAAAATCACTCAAACACCACATGAAGTGGTCCAGTCCAAGATCTTTACATTTTCGAAATCAAAATCATGTTCATATGAATTATGAACATCATGAACATGATTTTGACTTTGTAATATCCTAACATTTTCAAAATTAAAATCAAGTTTATATATATTATAAACATGATTTTGACTTCAAGAATATTACGTTATTATTATTATTGAAAAGGGTTACAGAGTTGAGGGACATTAAACTCTGAATTAAGAATTTTCCAAAATACAGATCTAGAAAAAAAACAGAGATAAGTGAAATAAGTAAATTATGGTCAAAACAGAGACTTTCACTAGGCCACAAAAATTATAGGGTAAAATAGGGAAACATGACGCGGCGGGAGAGAAGACGCAATTCGATAATTCGCGTTTTTGGTACACGCAGCGCCGGTTGCACAAGACAGGTGCATACAGACGGTTTACTCTTGCCGTTCGAAAGAAATCATGTTGAAAGTGAGCTAAACTTATAAGATATTTGGTCATATATACTTGGTAAGTACCTTAGAAGATTGCAAGGTGTTTAGTTTGATCCACTATTGATTAGAAATCCGCTAAAAGTCGTCGTTCTGACTAATTAAGTTTGAAGTTGGGTTATTAAGAAAGTTATATTCTTATTATATTCTTATTCATAGCTAATTCTATGTTTCGAAATTTGTTGTAACCTAAACAGGTGCGTGATCTATCCCATGGGTTTGGAACAGATGACGCTTGATATTTCGGGACAGATGACGCATAATAGTTTTTCATTTTCAGACCCAAAATACCGACTTTTTACACTTATTTCCAAAAGAAATCCCACTTTGAGCATTCGTAAGGCCAAAGATGTATACATGTCCCGAGTTGCAGGTATGAACAAAGAAGGGCGCATAAATATTTTGAGCTTTTGTCTGCACAAAACTTGACTGATTGCAGTTCAAAAAAAAAATGATTGGCGAGGGAAAAAGAAGAAAACCGTAAGAAGAATAAAATGTCAGAGAAAATAATTAGAAAAACATCACAAAAGACATCAGAAAAAACATACCCAAAAAGTTGATGACAAACAACCTTGCTAGAATAAAACGTGTAAAACGACGTTTGGTAAGTTCTTCCTCTGAAGAAAATGGTGCGATGGAAAACGATTCCATAGACGACGAAACTTTTGACGAAAATGAATGCTTAGGTTGCTTGGAGCGCTACGAAATTACCATATCTGCAGTGGAGTGGATTCAGTACGTGGATTGACGCAGGTGGCTTTATGACACGTGCAAATCCTTCAAAAACTACTGTATACCCTGTGAAAATAAAACAATTGCCGAAGAGTAAGATTTCCGGCTGTTTTCCTATATCATCAACAAGCCGAAAACTGAATAATATTAATTAGTGCTCAAGATGGCAAATCTGTTCTTGAACGAATTTACTGAAACTGCATTTTCAATTTTGTGGGACAGGCTGTTTTTTTCGACATTTTTGTCAAAATACTTCTCTATTGAGCTTGTATGTATGTCTTTGAAGTTGATTCATATTCAACAAGTACAGGTAGGACATATCGACGCCGAATATGTAACTATCAGTTCTCCCCTCCAAGGACCATTGGCAAACGAAAAAAGGTCCATTATTTGTAGCTGTTTCTTATGACAAGGGCGATTCACTCCAAAAAGAATGCGTGTGACACGACGCTGTAGGCCCTCCAGTAAAACAGCATGTACAACCAACTACGGATGCCAAACCGGACTAACATATTCAAGTGTTCGTCGAATATATGTACCATTTATGTATTCAGGAAATAGCCTCCACATTTTTGCCACGGGAAAAGTTCTGGACAACATATATAAGACGCTTGGTTTTTTTTTGTGATGTGCAATACATGTTCAGTTCGCGAAATAAACATCCAACAATTTCAACACCGTCAATGTAATACGTCAAACCTGTATTGTTTTTACCCAAATGTACAATTCGATAGTTTTAAGGGTTCAGATGAATCAAACAACCAACGACTCTGTTCAAGTCCTCCTGCAGGGTTTCATATTTGTTGAGAGGACAATTGAATAATTTAATATCATCGGCAAATGAAGCACTGTCCGATTTAATTCAATCAGTTTGATCGCTCACGTACACTAAAAATAGCAACTGACCCAAAACTTAGCCCCAAAGAACACCACTGAGCAGTGAGCACGCATCTTGGATCAGATCTGGCAGCACCAGCCTTACCACGAACGATATGTCAGTTAGTTAAGAAGCTCCTAATCCATTTCAAGAGCGATCCTCTAATTCCAAAGTGCTCCAACTTGTCAAAAGCCTATTTATTGTAATTTATTGTAAGTAAAATATCCAGAGTCATTTGGAGGAAGTCAGAAGGATTGTTCCAGTTTACAGATTTTTCTTTGGAACTAGTGAAATTATTGCCTAACAACGTTCTCAAACAAACCTTGGTATTCTGCAAATCGTATTGGAAACAAGAATGTATCGATATGGTTTTTCCTATTATCTGAATAGTCCAGATTTAACTTCGCAGGCGATTTTGATTATACCCTTTGGCTGCATTTATCACTTCTTAATTACTTTCTGATAATTGGCAGACCAGTTCGGTCGACTGAGGTATTAATGAAATGAGCATTTTTAATACTCAGATTTCATTCGTTGTATGTTTGTGTGTACAAATCAAATGAATAAATATTTGTGACTGGAGTGTAGAAAGTCAGTGTGCCTTTATTGTTCAAACACGAAATGTAAACGTTCCGTGGATAACCATTTAGTTCGACATTTGGTGGTATAGGAAAATTTTTCCTAATTTTTTTTCACCGTATACTTCATTTGGTTCCCTATTTGGGGTGATATATGTAGGATACCGTCATTGTTTCCCTGTAAATAATTGACATGGTCAACAAGATGCTTGGAGACGTATTAGTTTCTTCAAGTGTCGAAGGCATGACAGTTTCAATTAATTTACAGGGAACGAATTGCTTTTTGTATATAACACAGAAAGGATGTGTTAATGCTTCGGGGTGTCGAAGATGTGTCATGTCGGTTGTAAATCTTAAGAGATTTACTGGGGGTTGGGTACCGGATGTCACAGCTGTGTGAGCGGAACGGCAAAACTCTTATTGGACTAGGGGTGGTACTTGGCACTTTCCCCCTATATCGGAGTGGTGCTAAGGGTGTGATCAAGCCGTACGAAGGGAAGTCGATATTCAGGGGAGGTCAGTAAGTTCCAGTCGGTAGACAGTTCAAGTCAAGTCTAACACGAGTTAAGACTAAGTTCGATCGGTCAAGACTTAAGACGTACGACGTAAGACGATTCGCGAGTTAGATTAAGACGAGTCGCGAACGAGTTGAAGACGAGACTAACGAAACTAGAATTAATGACGAGACGACCGAAACTAGAATTAAAGACGAGACAACCGAAACTTGAAGTACGACGAAGACGTGATGCTCGAAAACGTTTCGAGTAATTAACTCTCTAATTAAAGACGAAATTCAGTACCATAGTGAGAAACTTGTAATTAAGACGTAATTAAAATCTTCTCAGTACGGAGTTTGTACTGTATAAGTGTGGTTATGTGAAAAGATGTGAATAATTCAAAAGAGTTTAATTATTACAAATCCGACAAAGTCACGGAGAAGGAGACGAAAGGCATATAACAGATTATTCAAGCCTATATATATCAGTTTTATTCTTTAACTTTCTAGTTTCAATTGGTTTTTATCGCAAAAGTTCGCAGTCTCACAGACGTTATCATTTGTTCTTTGAAATTTCTCCTTAGAGTTAAGTAACATTATTAATCATCTCGATAAAGCTGAAATAGTTCAGACGAATCAGTACCCAATGATGAATAAAGATTGAATTTGATGAAGAACTTCACAGATGTCATCGGAAGACTCTGTAGGTATCCCTCAAAGGCACATCACACCGAATAAATTCGTTATTATTTCTTCCCGGAAGTCCAATAGAAATTTCATCGAATAGTCGAATGATTTCAATAAAGGCGATAATTGGATATCCGAAGAGGAAATTCTTGACACGTGGAAACTCCTCAAAGAGAACTCAGAGCTGTTTACGTTCGTCTGGAACTTTGAACGCCAAAGTCTGTCAAAGTAATGGAAAAGTTCACTGAAGTCCGATAATTTTATTTTTCTCTGTAAATACGGTTACCGGAAGAAGGTTTATTCACCTTTTTTAGGTTATCTACCTGTGAGTTCCTCCTCATCCAGGTGAAATGCTTTTCTAATCGCGACGAAAAATTTGATAAATTTGGGGTATTTCTTCAATAATTACGTTAATGAATATAAAAATTGAGTTCTGGCGATCCTTTTTCTCAACCCGTAATTAGTACTCATGGATCCTGGTACCCAAGAGCCTTTTTTGGTGAGGATATATCTTGTCTATAAAGCAGGAAGATGTAGGAAACTTGAAATCCCAATTTACCTTCCAATATGGGATGTGTCTGAGGGAGAATAAGAATGAGACCTGTAACGAAGTCTGATTATTCCAATAGGAATGATCAGGCTCCGTCTAGGGAATATTTCATTGTTTTCCGTTCCAATTAATCATTCTGATATATTTCGTGAATATTGTAATTAATTTATTAATTGTTCACCGCGATAATGAAAAAAGTCCATGCCTCATGTTTTTCAACCGACCAGGGCCTCGAATTGTCGGATTGAAATAATATAACAGATTATTTATTTCGGTGTTTTTACCGCCGATATATTTTTTTCCAGATGTTAGATTGCGTTCCGACGAGAGAATTTTTTCGAATAACGAGGTTTTTGTCGACATGAGTAGTCACGTGGGCTGAATTCTTTCACCGTCCCCCCACCGAGGTTATAAAAGGGTGTAACCGGCCCAAAATCGGTATTCATGTTTAGGCATTCAGTGGTAGAGATTTTTAGGTTCATTAGTAGAGATTTTTCATTACAGTTATTCAGTTTTTTTGGTCATAGTAGTTATTACAATTCAGATATTCAGATTCAGATAGTTGTTCAGATTTTAGAGGGTTTTTCACGTTCAGGCATTATTATTGATAGTTAAAGTTATTCAGATTGGAAAGAGACATTTTGGAGGAGTTACAAAGTGATTGGACAATAGTAAAATTGGTAATTGAACGCCAATAGTTTCAAATCCGTTTCTGGGGTCGAAAATCGCCATTTTCATAAGTTAACTTACTTGTTAGTCATTTTCTGGAGAGTTTGCTAATTTTTACTTGTGACTTTCTCATACGAGTGAACATTCAAGGGTTTCATTTGATAGAGACAGCGAGAGGGTGGTGTACCGGTGGAGTTTTTCAACGCGTTAGGATTAGTTTTCATTCCTTCCCGAATCTACAAATCCACGAATCTCATCTCCATATATATCATATCCCGGCTCCCAGATCCGACTAACTTGTTCAACGGTTCTAACTGACATTAAGTTGGTGAGGTAAGGACACAGTAGTTGTAGACAGTACAAATTATCTCAGTAACCGAATTTAAGTATACATATTGATACAGTTTATACTTTTTTTGATTTCCCGTTTTGATGAGATTGTCTGTATTGTAGAATTGAATCAGTAAACCTATTAATTCTTTTACGTTGTTTGTTACTTGGTCACCGCTACCATCCTGCCTTCACTAAGCTACCCTGGTAAGGTTTGTCAATTTCTCCCTAAAATTGGCTGGCGCTCGAGATACTACTGCAAGGTGCTGAACAGCATTGGCAGAGGCGCGCCGTGACGCAAAAAGGAGCGTGGCAGGCTAAAGGTGTCACACAATAAATATAAATGCAGCAATGTCACTAGCAAAAATTTCAACAGGAATTAGATATTCAACTGCTGCCGACTTGTTTGCAGTTTTGAATGTACCATTGTTACAACTCACCAACAGCATTGTGAAAGGGTTGCAACTCCTATTGAGGAGTTGGTTTGAAATTATGGAGGATGCTGTAAAAGTGGAGGCTGAAATTTTTCGTAACTTGGGCCAGATTGACCAGAATGGTTTTTTCCTCCTTATGGTAATTGCAAATGGTACATGAAGTGAGCAGTTCAACTTCGTGAATTCTGATGCATTGTCTGGATTGGTAAGTTATATCTTTACGAGAGTTGCTGATGACAATAGTTTCAGTACACTGAAAAAAATATAATATATAATGAAATTTCATTCTGTTATGTATACCCTTATTATTGATATTATGAATTTGATCTTGAGTATTCGTTGTATCGATGAAATATTCATTGGATAGAAAAACTTAGTTCATTAGATTTATATTAAGTCTTGGATTAACTTCTTTGGACAATTTAAATGAACAGTAATACCTACATTATTGATTTTCTGAGGAAGAAGTGATGAAGTATCATCACCATGAGCAAAGTTATCACCAGAAGTATATTCGAGGCAGCAAAAGTTTGTATTTTGAATCTAACATCCAGTTTTTTCAAGAAATGAAGTTGGGATCTGAATAAGTAACGTCATATTAATCCTCACGATCAATATTTGAAATATTCTACAGGCACAATGTTTTTCGCCGCAAACATTGTATACTCTCAAAGTATACGAAGCGATATTGGAGAGTAGACTAAAAATAAGCACAGAGGACACACTAGATAAAGCTCAGAGTGGGTTTATGAGAGGGAGAAGTGTACAAGAACACATTTTCACTCTGAAACAGACCATTCATAAGATGAAAAGAAGTGGAAGAAAGGCTTATTTTGTATTTATAGATCTGGTGAAAGCTTTTGACAGGGTTAGTAGATCGAAAATGTGGGATATATTGAAAACAAGAGGGATAAACAGAAAGTTGGTGGAGTCTATTAAAAGTGTTTATTGTGAAAGCTTGAACTGTGTTATTGTCAGAAATATGAAGTCGGAGTTATTTGAGACAAAGGAGGGACTGAGGCAGGGTGGAGTGCTGAGTCCGACATTGTTTATACTGTTTTTGGATGAGATAATCAGAGAAGCAAAGGAGAGAACAGAGAAGCTTACAATTGGTTTTAAGAACTTAAGAAGAGTTGTAATATCAGAATGTGCCTTTGCGGATGACATCGTATTGATGGCGGGAACAAGGAGGAGTATACAGGGAAATTTGGATATATGGAATGGAATACTGAGAAAATATGGGATGGAAATAAATAGAAGAAAGACAAAAGTGATGGAAGTGAACGATCAACGGGAGGATGATTGGAGATTGGAAATTGAGGGAGAGGAAGTTGAAAAGGTGAAATGTTTCAGATATTTAGGAGTGAACATAGAAAATACGGGAAGCCAAGAAAGGGAGATTAACGAGAGAATTGAAAAAGCCGGCAGATTATACCACACAATTAATAGGAAATTCCTAAGAAGAACTGAAGTCGAAGAGAAAACTAAAATGACCGTGTTTAAGTCGATATTCAGACCTGTTCTGTCGTATGGATGTGAAACTTGGAACACAACAAGGAGAATGAGGAGTAAACTACAGGCAGTAGAAATGAAATTTTTGAGAGGAGTGAAGGGGGTTACAAGGATGGACAGAAGGAGAAATGACGACATAAGAGGTGAATTGGGGATAAAATCATTGGAAAGGTTTGTGGGTGAGAGGCAGTTGGGATGGTGGGGACACTTACATCGTATGGAGGAAGAGAGACCAATCAAACAAATATGGGAGGCAAAAGTCGAGAAAAAGGCAAAAAGGGGGAGACCGCAACAAACATGGGAGGATATGGTAGAGGAGGAAATAAAGAAAAGAGGGAAAAGCGTCAGGGAAGCTGAGATGATGACATCAAATAGGACAGAATGGAAGAAATTCATTGAATCAAATTAGAATTATTCTTAAGTTATTGTTAAGTTGGAAAATGTAGATAATGAAACCCATACACCGAAAGGTATCAAATGGGATACAGATTATATATATATACATTGTAACAACAACAGAACAGCCAGGTTCAGCAATGTATTCGCCATAACTGCGTTTCCATTTTGATGAAAGCAACCATAATATGTGTATACAGGATGTTTCAAGTTCGACTGCCTAATAATACAAATAATAATTACTTTCGAGTAATGACGTCACCGTCATTTTTCTTTGAATGGAACACCCCCATTTTGTCTCAATTTTCCGATTACTCTAGCTGAGCCGATTCCAAAAATATCACATGTTGTTTCCAATTGGTACACGGTGGACAAAAATACAATAGTTTTGTGTGTGCTCGTAAAGTAACGCGTAACATTCTGTATTAGTTAAATTAAAAATATTATCAGAAATACTTATTATTTATCGGCAATCGGTTTGAATGTAACACCCTATAGTTACATTTTTAAATTGATAATAAATAATTTCTTTCATATTCTATCTGCTAGACCACAAGTACCAAACATGTTGTACATCTAAATGTAAATCTTAAATGTAATAAACTACAGGGTTTTACATTCAAAACAATTGCCGCTAGAGAGTAAGTATTTCTAATAATATCGTTAATTTAACTAATAAAGAATGCTATGCGTTACTTCATGAGCACACACAAAACTATTGTATTTTTTTCCATCCATAGCAATTGGAATCAACATGTGATACATTTTCGGAATCACCTCAGCTAGTGTAATCAGAAAATTGAGACAAAATGAGGGTGTTCCATTTGATTTAAAATGATGGTGACGTCATTATTCGAAATAAATTCACCCTGTACAATAGATTATTTTTTTAAAATACGTTAAATTAAAATAAAAAATCGACGTGTTTCAGGATTATTGCTTAAAATGTTGTGTTTAACATAAAATAAATTTGTTCCATACTACACGGACACAGTGTATACGAGCCGTATGGAGTTGCTCCATTTCCGAGATATGACGAGCATAGAACTTTCCAAAAAACGGTACCTAGTTATTTATAAATTATCTTGAATATTTTTCTGTAGTTTTTATTTTTTATTTTGAATAACTAACCGTAATAGAGCATCGCAATCGCTCCAATGGTGTAACAGCCTGTATGAAAAAACTGTCCCATTTCAATTCATAAAATATGAGCCATCGTTTTATTCCTATGATTTTCCAACGAAGCTTAATAATTTTTGTGATATCAAAATAAACTAGGATATATTTTGCAGGCGTGCCTTATCATCATTGGAAACAGGCCTGATTTAAAAAAAACATTTTGTTCATTCATTTACACATTTTTTGAACAACCTATGTATTTCGAAACAATTAGATAATGTAGCTCTAATGGAGCCTAATGATACTGTGAAAATTTGAAAATTTCAGCCCTTCACCGTAAAGAACATCGCCATCGCGCCAATGTTGGAACAGCCTGTATGAAAAAACTGTCTCATTTCAATTCATAAGATATAAGCCATTGTTTTATTCTTATGATTCTCCAACAAAGTCTTATAATTTTTGTGTCAGCAAAATCAAATAGGAGACCCTCCTCGCACTTAGAAGTGGAAGATTAGAGCTAAGCGCTCCACGAATCTTTTGGACAAAATCTACTGATTGTGTTACTATATTTTCGTCATCTATATATTGAATCACGTTTAGAGTTTTCGATTGTCTTGCTAGTTGCTTGGTGGAAAACTATTTAATTCATATCAAATACAAGTTATTAGTTTAGAGCTAACAAAAAACATAAAGAGGGAAGTTTCTGAACGTAGATAATATTTATGAATAGGAATAATATATATCTTTTTATATATTTTTTAAAATTGAATGCGTTGAAAATCTTTTAAAGGAATAATATCCAGAACACAATCATACGGCCAAAAATACAAAAATTTTGAACGAACAATTTTTCACGATTCGTCATATATTGCTCTGTAGAAGAAACTATATTTTCGTCCTCAACATATCCGTTCCAACAATCAGTCCCATGAACTTTGGACATCTCCTATTCGACTTTTTGGTTTCAATACATGTTTCATCATCGATCATTTGAAAAAAGGTGAATGATTTATTCTTGGACTTGAGGTTCAATATAAATAATAAATTGCTCATTGATTGAAAAAAAAATAATTAAATGGATATCTTGTATTTGGACCCAGGTAGAAATATCCGTCAAACATCTCATCTTTAAACACAGAACGTTTTCCTTCGTTTCAAAGAATAGTTGGACAATTTACGACTAAAATTTCATCTGAATGATTAATGGAATGCGTCAAACGTCTTTCAGATGGAAAATTCGAATTCGATTACAGAGCCATCTGTGACGAATCATTCAAAGTTATTCATACAAATATTTTGTATTTTTTGCCGTAGAATTCGGATCTGATATAAAACACAAGGGTTCCCATTAAAAATTTCATAGTTTACCCCCGTCCTCTTGGACTTCCTTTCAAAACCATCTACATATTATTCAAAACATTTTTCTGTAAGATTTTATCGAAATTTTTGACTGATTTAAATTGAAAAAGTAAACCGGTATATGTGAAATTGGGAATTGTTATTTCCTTAGATTTTTTGAACGGAGGCATCTATACCTATGCCTTATCAGTTAGAAAAGTAGCCTAATGATACCACAGTGTAGCGTTGCTAACAATTAAATGATTTAGTGGAAATTATTTAATTCAATTTTATTTATAATGAATTTTGGCCAAGTAAGGTCTGAATCTATTATAAAAATGGTAAATTTACGAGGAATTTGTACTTTAGAAGTACAATTTCCTCGGAAATCTACCATTTGTATAATAGATTCGGTCCTTACTTGGCGAAAATTCATTATAAATAAAATTAAACAATAGATATTTGCCTAACAAGTGTGGAAAGTGATACTTTTCCGCAAGAGACTAGACTGTATCTCCGCTCCGCGTCGTTCGGTCAAGCTGTCGAGTGCGGAAAAGGCACTTTCCACATGATTTAGGAACAATATTTTTCGTACTACCGTAAACACTTTCACGGAGAGTTTTCGTCTTGACACCGACTGACGTTATAAGAAATTATATTTTTGTGCGCTAGCCGCATAAAGGAACGTTTGAATTTTATGATTGGCGCATAGAGATATGCCAAAATTTTATGATTGAAGCTACTCTTTGATATTTGCAAAACCCTGCTTATCACTTTCCGCACGCATATGCAAGCGGAAAGTGAATATCAAGAGTTTTTTCCGCACGAGAAGTACTACTTTCAAAACGTCAATGCGTGTGGAAAGTAATACTTTCGAAACGCTTGTAGAAAAAATAAATTCCACTGAATCATTTAATTGTTAGCAACAATTGTTTCGCCAAACTGTGGTTTCATTAGGCCACATTTCTGTCTTATAAGAGTACACAGTTTTTCGGAAACTTAAAATTTGACATTGACAGAAGAATATTCGATAGGTTATCATAAACTTCAAAGTTATATCGTACTTTTTGCCGCCTGGGATTTCCAACCTATCGGGAGGAATTCAATAAAGGGTATGAGTTTACATCTGTTATTTTGTTCAACAGAATATTTTGGGTATTATACCTGTTTATTTTCAGGGATTCTAATATTGTTAATTTTACGCCCTCATTTTCTTAATGGAGAATTTCAAAGTTGAGTTATGGTCCGATTCTGTCAAATGATTTGCATAAGTTGAAAACGAACTATCAGGTGTATAACTTTTTTGGTGTTCATTTATCCTTTTCTTGAAAGATCTGTTTGTCCAATATAAACGATAGGGCAATCATTACAGGTTAATTTGTAGACACAGGAAAGCATGCATTTAAGAGTTTTTGAGTGATCGTTATTTCATTCGTCAATTGCACCCTGCGTGCAATGATGCAATAGGCGAATGAAAAATGAAAAATCGTCTTAAAACGACAGTACTTCCCTTATTCTTCGGAAATAAAAAGTGCCTTGTTTTGTATATCGAAACTTTATGTTACCTAAAAAATCTTAGAACACTCTCCAAACGGTTCCATAAAAGTGATCTGATTTTTCACATTGCGCTTTCGGAATATACGCAGCTTCGTGAGGCCTTCAAGAATTATTATTTTTTCAAGAAACGGTGAGCAATTTTAAAACTATACAAAATTGCTGTAGGAAATACACAAAATGAACGTAACGCACGTTATATTACACATTCCGCTGAGATACATTTCCATTCATACAACATCAAGATCTGATTCATCTACTATGACAATGTTACAACATCTGGATTACAATGTCTACGAACAGACAACACAAAAACACAGAATCTATAGCCTAAGGATACATACAAGAGGATGATACAGAACAAAACGACCATCGCAACTCACATAATCATTCACAAACATAATATTGAAATGTCCATTAATTGAAAACAACGAACACCTAATTACCTAGGTATTTCCTCGTAGCTATCCCATCCTGTGATGCAGCTGAAAGAACTCGCTCCTGGCGATGCAGCCATTTCAGTTTATACACATTCTGATGAATATTCGGCACTAATCTGTTGTCGTCACACCGTTATATCCTCTGTTATATCGATTAGCAGAACACTCGTAATCACCTGTTCTGAGATTCCAAGATGATGTCACTCAAATGGATTCAACAAAAAATGTTTATTTTTCATCTTTCCTTACTTATTATGTTGATAATTTTTTTCGTTTAATGTACTTTTGAAAGTTTACAGAAATATTCATTTTCGAATAGTTTCTGTATCTTATCATTCAGATAATAAATCTAATTGAAAGAATAAAAATTAATAGGAATATGGTGAAAACTCGCCTTGTAACAGATGCATTTGTTTTGATGCCAACATTCTATTCTATTCTATTCTATTGTCACTTCTTGTCAGACGGGACACTATAGCAGTAGCGTAACATAATTTGAATAATTTCGAAATTATCAATTCATGCTCACAAATAGTTCACAATGTGATTTATTCATGAAAATTCTTTATGTTTCAAAAGGGTCAGTGTTCTCCCCAGTTTAATGATTTAGCTATTGTGAAGTTATGAAAAGAGGATTCCACAATCAAATCAGGATTATGATTGGTGACACTAAACTTCCATCTCTCTTGTATTCGGGATCGAGCACGAATGTTTACTTTCCGTTCTTTCTATTCTTATTCTAAGGTTGAAAACGATTATATGGGAGCCAACTTGAATAACATCCAATACTAAAAACGACTTATCGATTATATTTGAGTTACTACCACAGTTTCAGAATCATTTTTCTCTAATTATTTGCCAAATCCGTTCATTCCAATGATCTAATAATAAGAAGATAGCGTATAGGGACCGAGAAATGGACTTCAACAGAGGCAGATCAGGTCATTGGGCTTCCCTAATCATTAGTTGAAACGTGACACGAGGCTGAATCTTTCTCCCTAATGTTGGAGTCAATGCATGACTTCTCAAGAGCGTATATATTAGATATTAGATCAGTGGTCACCTTGTAGAACTAAATCGTGCAGGAATATCTCAGTTTCACACTGATTCAATGTTTATATTTCAGTATAAGATGTTGGTATTCGGATTTATCTATTTTCTGTTTATTCGGCGTTAATTTTCATTTCTTGTGAGAAGTTTTGTCAATCAATATTTTTCATTGCAAAAATCACTAAACAATATTTACGGAAAAATTTCATTAATTCAAATAGAAATTCTGCGAATTATTAAAAATAATGCATAATATTCTTACAGAAACCTCATTTCTGAATAATCCGTGATCAAATTCCATTCTGTCCGGCCGGTCTAGTCTTCTCACAATAACTATCGAACAAAATAACCTAGGAACTGTATATTTTCAATACAGGTTCGGCTACCCAATAAATGTTTAAATGAAAAAAAATCCAACAAGCAGTCTGTTAAATATGGCGCTACGAAATATTGTGTTTTTCTGATAAATTTGAAACTATGGATGTGATATATGACAATTGCAAGCCTCATAAGGATCATTCTCTAGGATCTGAGAAAATTTAAGTAGAATATCGGATGAATAATTTTCCGATGTTAGGTTCCATTTTTATATTTAATAAAAAAAGTATTTCGACAGAAATCAATAGATGTTCATTTTATTCTAGTAGGAGATATGCCATTAACTATGAAAAATGATATCAATCAAATGGCCGCCACGACTGAGGTTGCGCCACTATATTCTTATATTTAACTTTGACGCACCTTGTAAATTATTGAAGGTTAATTTTATTTATTTGTGATGTTTTAAGATCAAATAAATTCTATTTCTATTTCTATTTCTATTCTATCACGAAATTTTTCATTACCAATTCGCACATTTGCGGTTGTATGTCCTCGACAACATCACGAAGGCCTTGAATCGATTATGAAACATTCCGAGAGACCTCATATTTCACATGGCCGAAAAGAAAGAAGCTTCAATATGCTAATTCACAAGATCTCTGTGGCCAATTTTGATCACTTACGTCATTGCTGGTGAACACCGGCTTGAGTTTTAGTGTTACCTGAACTTAAAAAGGATTAAGACCTAATAAATCTTTTTGCAAATTTCTGTATAAGATGGTTTGTAGAATGCTTGCCTAACTAAGTTTTAGTCAACACTACGGGCTAAAGCAGCAATATTCTCAGTTGTTCTTGAGCGACTTACTTGGTTTCGATTCTTCACATCACTAACTTGGCCCAACAGCTCAAATTTTTCTGGTCAAGAAGATGCTTCGCAACGACCCAAAAGTGCTTCAGTTTCATGAATCATGACTGTAAAATTTACACCTTTTTTGTAGTGAATTTTAACAATTTCATTCCGTTGTTAAAGTGTATATCACTCCATTCTTGGTGATGGCGTCGCTTTCGCTTGTTAAATATCATAAGATCACAGTTTCCATAGTGATAGCTGAACAAATAGCGGCTTATTCAAAATGAAATTTTATAATATAGGAAAACCCTTCAGATTTCAGTTTGATCGCATTATCCGAGCTAAATAAAGTATCAGCTGAATGACGAAAAAATGCCTAATTATTCGTGGTGACATCCTACAAGGTTGTTATGTAATTTTATATGTAAAATAATTCCTCGAATATTTCAATATTTCAGAAATATCATCTTATCAGAACTCCTCATCTAGAAAATATAACTGACAACAATGATATCAACATAAATTACATCTCATAAACCTTCCTAGGTACATATTACAGGGTGTATCAGTTTCAATCAGTATAATTTGCTTTTACAGAACAAAATTTGAAATTCCAGATCCAGAGATCATTAGATTCTCGAAAGACGAATGTATACCGCTGTTTCTTTGAAGAAGATGAATAATAATAATAATAATAATAACGTTTATTATTACGTTTATTATTAGCAATATCGTTTCTTTGAAGAAGATGAATGAAGCAATATCGAACTGCTTGTTCAATTTGGAGTATAATTTGCTTTTACAGAACAAAATTTGAAATTTCAGATCCGGAGATTATTAGATTTTCGAAAAACGTGCTGACTCGAAATTGGCTACAAATTCATAATTTAGTCAGCCACGAATTGAATTCGATAATATTTCGGATATCTTTTGCTTTTAGTGAACGTATCTGTCAAATAAACAATCAAATCTATTGTTTCAAGATATCTCTCCGAAATATTACCGAATTCAATTCGTGGCTGACTAAATTATGAATTTGTAGCCAATTTCGAGCCACCACGTTTTTCGAAAATCTAATAATCTCTGGATCTGAAATTTCAAATTTTGTTCTGTAAAAGCAAATTATACTCCAAATTGAACAAGCAGTTCAATATCGCTTCATTCATTCCTTAAAAAAACAGGGTTATCCTTTTTTCTTCGAAAAACTTGAAATGTGGCTGAATTGCACGCCACTGATGTTCCCCCAAAATCTAAAATATCTTCATAAAATAGCCCTTAGGGAGTAGGGTAGGCATGCAAATTTTTTCTTGTGAAATTCAACACCCTGTATCTCTCTTAAGGATCGAGATAGAGGTATATAATATGAATTTTTCCGAATCAAGACAACGAGGAGGATATCCATTTAATTTTTAACGATTAAAACTGATACACCCTGCCTATCTTTGTAGGCTTGGTTAATCGATCGTCTAGAGGTATGATTCGATTACCTGGCCTTTCGTCTTTTTCTCCATGATTTTGTTGGATTTGTAATAATTAAACTCTTTTGAATTATTTTCATCTATTTACAAAGCCACAATTATACAGTACAAACTCAGTATTGAGAAGATCCTAATTACGTCTTAATTACAAGTTTCTCACTACGGTACTGAATTTCGTCTTTAACTCGTTTGTTGATTACTCGAAACGTCTTCGTTTATCACGTCTTCGTCGTTCTTCAAGTTTTCGGTAGTCTCGTCTTTAACACGTCTTAATTTACTCAGCGAACCGTCTTTTCGTCTTACGTCTTAAGTTGACCGACCGAACTTCGGTCTTCGGCTTAATTTTAACTGTTTCTCTGACGATTGGAACTTACCCTGTCTCGAATATCGACCTCCCTTCTTTCGGCTTGACCACACCCTTAGGGAAAGTACCATCCCCTAGTCCAATGAGAATTTTGCCGTACCGCCCACAAAGATCTTCGGGGATTCGTGGAAATCGAATATTCTCGAAGGACTGGTACCTGATACACAGATGTAACACATCTGGTACAACCGTCTTGTTCTCGAACTTTCCCAACCCCAGTAAATCTCTTAAGTTTTACAACCGACATGACACTTCTTCGACACCCCGAAGAATAACACATCCTTTTTACATTATATGTACAATAACAATACGTTCCCTGTAAGTTCATTGAAACTGTCATGCCCTCGACACTTTGAAGAAACTAATAGGTCTCCAAGCATCCGGTTGACCATCTCAATTATTTACAGGGAACAATAACTGGATCCTACATCTTTATGGAAATGAAACACAAATGGGCGAGCGTCCAAAGGCTCCTTATTGGTAGTCAATGTGACATTATGTGAAAACGCCTCTTAGTAAATAATGGAACGCGAAATGCAGAAAATTATCCGTATCAACTCACCCATAAGATTGATTACTTCATAGGTATTTTCCACTCTTTTGTATGCAATTGTTTTTTATGCTACATGTATTTCAATCAATTAAATTCTGCTAGAACGGTCTCCTATTCTAATTCAATTCGAATATTTCATTTCATCCGAACGTTACTTTTGTTACGGAATTAATTCTGCTCTCATAACTGGAGAACTCTACGTTAATAATCCTAATAGCTCCCTCATGTAATATTCATCCTTGTAAGTTACACTAGATTATATCTGTAGATACATTAACCGACATTACCAACTACGACCACCGTTATTAAATAAGCAAGCTACTTATTTATGGAATATTATTATTAAATCCATGTAAGATTCCGTTGTTCCTGGTGTACATTTGAAGATGACCGATTCTGTACATTTCGGAGAATCTATCACACTATACCTACCTACCATACATACTAACGGGTTTTTTTTCGAGGTATATAACTTTAAGTTGTCATTACTGTTCGAGATGGCCACCGATTTAACAGTTGTTAAGTGATTTATTCTCAGTTTGGTTTGGCAATTCATCATGAATAGACTCACGTCTGAACAACGCTTGCAAATAGTGCAATTTTATTTCGAAAATAATGGTTCTGTGCGGAATACGTATCGCGCACTACGTCCATTTTATTTTGTTTAGCGATGAGGCGCACTTCTGGTTGAATGACTACTTCAACAAACAAAACTGCCGCATTTGGAGTGAAGCTAATCCTCAAGTGTATGTCGGAACACCATTACATCCAGAAAAACTGACTGTTTGGTGCGCTTTATGGGCTGGTGGAATCATTGGTCAGTACTTCTTCAAAAACGATGATGGCCAGAACGTTACAATCAATGGTGATCGGTATAGAGCCCTGATTACTAACTTCTTCATTCCTGAATTGAACAACCATGATGTCCAGGAGCTGTGGTTCCAACAAGACGGCGCAACATGTCATACAGCTCGTGCCACAATCGATTTATTGAAAGACACGTTTAGTGACCGCCTACTTTCACATTTTGGACTTGTGAATTGGCCTTCTAGATCTTGTGATTCAACACCGCTAGACTATTTTCTGTGGGGCTATGTAAAGTCATTGGTCTATGCGGATAAGCCACAAACCCTTGACCATTTGGAAGACAACATTCGCCGTGTTATTGCCGATATACGGCCACAAATGTTGGAAAAAGTCATCGAAAATTGGACGTCCAGATTGGACTATATCCGAGCCGGCCGTGGCGGTCATATGCCAGAAATCATATTTAAAATGTAATGCCACAAGATTATCTTGCGGATAAATAAAATTCATGTCAATCGAATAATCCATCGTTGTTTTATTGCAATTTAAAGTTCTATAGCTCTAAAAAAACACCCTTTACTTTATGACGAAATTAATTTGATCATTAGGTGACCCATTGGTGTGATTGATTATGTATGATGAAATGATGTTGAATAATTGGTCCTATTATATATATTTATGAGAAAAGTAAGTGTATATCGATGACGAATGCAAAAATCATATACACTTTTTGCAAATTCATCGACTTTTTTGTTTCCTTCAACACCATAGTGCCCTGGTACCCATATTAGAGAATCCTAGATTAAGAAACATCTGATTGAAATGTTTAGAGTATTCTCACAGTTGCAGTTAAAGTTTACAAAAAGAGTCGTGATTTTTGCTGATTTAGTTCCGGAGAAAATAAATGAACTCCTTCTGGAGGGTTTCACTTTTGAAGGACTTTTTCTGCATACACAAAAAAAAAATTCCGTGAAAAAATTATTCCTCCAATATTTTTGATCGCAATATACTGAGGTGAACTACCGAATTGCATGTTTAGGAACATAATTTTATCCACACACAACAATTATGTCATCAAAAACATCTGACAACTTACCTGTGACTACGACAGGTATGTTTGAGTACTACACTCTAATTTACATCGTTTCTCTTAGATACAAAAAAATAAAGAGATAGTGAGATAATTGAAATTCAAGAATTTTCTCAAAAAGATTTGATGACCGTTCAGGACTTTCCGGCAGTTAAAAAGAAGTGTTTTCATCACTCCCAAAACAATCCGTTCATTTCATTTCCAACAGAGCGTCAACAGGAAATACGTGCCCGGGGTTATATGAAAATGCCAGATCCATCGCCTCCGCCATTTTGAGTCGTACACAAAATGGCGTATTACAAATTTTTTGCACTTCTTCACTCTTCCAATACCGCGTTATGTCTGTATCTTTGTCTGTGGCTTTTTATATACATTGAAATTTATTAGGTATTATATATCTGCGTATTACAAACAATCAGATATCAACCGAAGACACGAGAATAAACGATTGAAAAATAATATCGATATGGTTTTTTATTGGCATCTACTCAGAATCTTGGTTTAAATTTGAGGTGAAAGTGTGGAAATATTCACCTGAAAGGTGCTTTTACACCTTACTATTTCGCCTATAGAGTGAAAAAATCAGACCCAACTTTACCCTTGAGAAATCATATCCTATCAAATTGAACCAATTTTAATTGTTTCGTTTTGTAGACAGTTTCACTTTGAATTGATAACGATAATGAAATTAAATCAGATCAAATTTTTTCAACAATATATCATAATATTCTGCACACTAGTTTTAACAAAATGATATGATTTATTATCAAAATCCACTAACCGATTTCAATTTTTATTGAATATCTGTATCTGATAGCTATAATTTATGTTGTTCTTATACGATTTCAATGAAAATTGTTAGTTTGTGTTGTAGATAGTCAGATCTCAATTTCAGCTCTTGGAAATAATGGAAACTATAATAATTAATGAAGTAATCTAGTCTTCTAAGACTAGACCTATAAATTTTAATGGATTAAACTAGGTATCAAAATATTTTTCGACAAATTTTGATCTTTGCAAAATAGTTTCTATTTGAAAAATTTTAAATTGAATACCCTCAACCTCTTTCGATTAAATTGATAGTTCTTGTTATAATTACGTGTGAATAATTTTCTGATTAATTGTTGAATTTAAAATGAATTTTTCAGTTGACATAAGAAACAGAATAATAAAAAGAGTAAAAGTGTGTTTAACATGTTCATAAATGTGTCACGGTACAAAAGAGGAAATAAATACAGGGGTATTCAAAACTTGAGGTGGCGAAAAATAAAGGAACGTATCAAGTCTGATATTTTTGATCTTAGTTAATGAACCGTTCACCACACAATTATTTTGTTTGAAGTAATTTTTTCTTATGAATATTTAATTTTTTGAGGTACTCAGTATTTGTTTTTTTTCTAATTACGTAGATATAATAATAAAGTTTGACATTCCAATCAGATTCGATTGCTCAAATCGAATCCCACCCAGATGAGAGACCTGCTTCAGGTCATAAGCTTGAACTGGCTGATTCACAAAATTTCAACAAAGTGTTTCTCTATAGTCTATATGGCACCTTGAAGAGCCAGATATAATTTTTCTGAAGCAGAAGAGAAGTGGCTGCGATCAATAACATATCAATATACCCTATCAATATACTAACAATAGGAATAATCTCTGTTTTTCATATCATAGGATCAAAATACGTCACTATTTTGGGCGTAAAATTGTATAACTATCTTTCTATCTCGAAAGACTATCATTCTATTGAAGTGTTTTTTTCAGATATAGTTATTTCAGTTGAGTTCTTATAACTCATGAACATACTGGGCGAGCCTTTGACTTGTAAATATATTTCAACTGTAGATTCTTGAGGTCAGAAGGAACCTTCAACATTATTTCCGATTCGGCCTAGATGAAAAAATTTGCCATTTGAAATTTTTATAATGAGCTATGTCACCCCTGGAAACCTTCACACTTTTTCCAACCATAAGATATACGTTTTAAACTTGGAAATGGAATAATATACATATTAAACAACCATCATGAACTCACTTTTTCTATTCCATTTCGTTACCGAAGTAGTATTTATAATACAATAAATTAGTTATCGCAATTTAGTTGATGAAAAATATTGAATATCCTTCTGTTCATTTCATTTTCGATAATAATAACGACTTCAGCTCACAACCGCTCATATAAGTTCTAATATTCTTCCCCAATCATTTATTATCGTTGTGTATTTCATTTCATACCAGAGTTAAACCCATTTAACTTTTCATTTCCATTTAATTAAATGGATGATATTTATCTGTGTACATTAAAACGTCCATATCTAGCAATGTTTCCAACTTGCCAAGTTTAAAAATACAGAACACTATAATTCCCTTCAGAATAATAAACTAAATCTATATATCTGTACCTTAGAGGTTAAAATATATGTTTTACTCTGTGTTATGTTTATTTAACATTCATTAATTTATTCTGGTTGAAAATGTTTCCTGAAAAAAATTAAGAAAAACCCAACAAAATCAAGAAGTTCTTCATGTAGGTACATACACATAATTTAAGAAATTTGGGATAATCGAGTAATACTGAAATTTCTTATCCTGATTGGTGGAGACTATTTGGTGAAAATTATTCTTTTATTCGATTTCGGAATTGATCTTAATTCTTCAAAACAGATTTTATGATTTTAATGAAGTAGCTTCATATTATAAGAACTGTGCCAAAGCTTAGTGATTTGAGATCTAATTGTGGAAGTTGAGGTAAACTCATTCAAATACATTCATTTTCAAACAAAGTACTGCAATTTTAAAATTTGAGACATGACAACAAAGCAGATTTTAATTTCTGTGACTTCTTTTCAAACAGATTTACATTCAGGCGAATTACCTATTTCTTTAATTTCGTAGGTTTTTTCAAAACATATCACCTACCCGAAAAAGAAGCATTATATGATGAAATATGAAAAATACTTTTATTCTTCAAAATGGTCATATATTTATTATTGAGCGTTCGACTTACTTCTAAGAGTTGGGTTTGTTGAATTTCTGATATTTTTATGGAATGTAAGGGTCATAATGAAAAAACTGGAAGATATGTATGGAATTTTATGTACGGAGGAGTTTCTTCATGTGGATGAGACTCTATATTACGAAAATCATTTTCTTCGATAGAATCGTTCACAGGATTTAACTGAGAAATACATTTTCCCTGTATTTTCAAGAGTCTGTATTTATTCAACCGAATCAATCGATTCGAAAAAAATTTTAAAAAAGTTTTTCTTCTGACCTCCGGAATTTTCTGTTGGAATATGTACAGGTCAAAGACTGTATAATGTTATTTGTGGTTCTTCTTTCGAAACACTCATTGACAAATAATTGTCACTGTTGGCTTTGTATTCGTTTGAGAAATAAATTTGATTTGATTATACTTCATGTGGATATTTGCCTTTGGCTATTGGGTATATTTTATGTTTATGTAAATTTATGTGAAGAATTTTAACTCAACAAGGTAGTGATTTACTTTGCTAATGTTCTTCATATTAAATTATATAACTTGACAACGATCTAATTCTGGAATCGCTCCATGCGAGTAGGTCTTTTGTTACTGGAGGGATTGTGCTTGTTCAATATATTTCCACATCACTTCGTTTCCTTTATCTGAGTTTGAGAGATCGAGAATATTCCCAAACTGTGAATGGAGGCACTGATGTTATAATGAATATTTGTCTTATGGAGGATTAGACCCGAAAAATTCTCTGACATACTATGAAAATTTTTGCAAAAACTCAGATATTGAAGCGAGTTCCAACAAGAATTTTGTCTTGGTTCGAAATTTATTGAATTATCACCTATTATAACCATGAAATTCGTCGAAAAAAGTAACCTACGTCAAAGAGTACCACAGATTAATCATGACAAAGGGGGGTCTTTCGGAATCAGAATTTCATCGGGGGAGTATGATAATATGGAAATTGGGCTGTTCCATTGAAAAAAAGGGTGGTATTGTGTTTCAGCTCTTTTGGGACCAGCCTGTTAAGTCAAAAATAATCAAAGCTTATGCGCTCAGTACTGTCGATTATGTCAAAATTTGAATCATTCTGCTAGCCCAAAATTTACAAGAGTTATCGACCAATCGAGCACTATTGTCTCACCCTGTATACTTCTGAAATTTGTCATGAATATTCGAGTGACTTTTCACATATTATTTAAACTCAATTCAAACGTAGTTGGATCTTTTGCTCTTGTTATATAAATATTGAAATATTCAGTAATTTCCTCCGACATTCTGCTTAGATCTTCTTATGGTTCTCGAGGCGCGATCAACATGAAATTCTGCATAAAACTTGAAAATGCTAAGATACATCGACAAGCGTAATGTCAACACATTCGGTTATGTAGTTACTGTACTGTGTACTGTAGTTACTATTTGTTTTACATTCAGCTTGAATCTGCTCTGGCTCTGATGACGCTATCAACTTGAAAATCAATACGTAGCTGAAAAATTGCTTTTTGTATCTACATTCATAATCTAAAATCATACGTTTTTTGATAATTGAATTATTGGCTTATTTTTTTCGATATTATTCTCGAGTCTTCTTTAGTTCTATTGAAGCAATCTACAGGAAATTTTGCATAAAGCTTGAAATAATGTTTCCACAATTCATTCTGATCGAATTAGTTGATTTGAAATGATCAGGAAAACGAAATTTTTAAATTGTCCTTATTTCCATATTGTTCATATTTACGGAAACACTAGCCATATTTTGCCACTTAATTCGAGATCCGCACCTCATCTAAAAATTCAAAGATTTTAGGTCCTTCCATTTGAGAGTTAACGTGTATGTTAACAGACAGCTGGACGGACAAACTCGAATTTCAGAACAAATTCATCATCATTGTGTCGAATTTCATCGTTTGAGTCCAATTCCAGTTCGAAAATTATGGACAATGTGACGCAACGATAAAGCGGAATGTTCAGGAAACGAGCAATCAAAAAAGAAATAGAAGTAAAGTGATACGCATATAATCAAGTCGAAGAGAATGTTTTGGAAGTAGTGATTAGCGTTATGCGTTCGATTTCGATTAATTACTAATATATATACTCATCAGTAACCTGCATTTGCCTAGAACAGTAACCAAATTGGTTCGATATTATGATAATCTTCACCCAATCGCTTCCATTGTTCGATGTCATTTGAGTATTATCTCGTGTCAGTATGGCTATATTCAACTAAATAGTGCAGGATACCTAGAATCCTCTAATCTAAACAATAGCAGCTACAAAGTGCCAACGGATTGCGCGTAACAAACAAAGCGATATTGCAGGACAAAGTATGGAATCCCTGCTTATTACAGCTTAGGCAGTCGACAGTTCTCTAATGAATGATTACCTTGGTATTTTGTCGTAGCTGTCCCAATTATGGATGCAACTGAAGGAACTGTTCCCTTGTGCCATAGGAATTCGTACAGCATTCAAGCCATACATTTTTAACTGCCAAGATGTCCAGATCCTCTGCAGTTACAAACTAATTAAGAACGTTTACTTTGTGATTATCCTAGATGACGTCACCTCAGAAATGTATTTTTTCAACTATTTTATAATGTAGTGCTTCATTTTATACAGTACAAAAATTTCTTGAAATTAGTTTTGTATTATTTCCGAGCATTGGGAACAATCCCATTTACACGGAAAAAATATAGGATTATACATAATAAGCCTGTTTTTTGTAATAAAATCGTTCAAACACATATTATGTAAACATAATTCCCGCATATTTCATTTCCATCAGATTGTTGAAACGGGAGAATGTAAAACTGGTTTTCATTTTAACTTTGACCCAGCCATGATTATGAATATAACAGACGAAGGAAATATATAGATAGATGATAGATAGATATGTTTATTCTCATTGAAATAAACAAAAACAAGTCACAGAGATAATTACATATGTGTGAACATATGTGTGAACATTATAGGCATTATGGAAAGGAATGATGCCTGTATTCCGAAAGTTTTTTATAAAAATTTACGGAATATTCTGGTTTTTCAAACAGAAAGTGTATTAATTTTTTTCTGGTTGGAAAATTCATCATTGAATGAAAATCCAACTATTCTATTCCTATTTATTTACGAAATGAAAATGACTGTTATCTCAATTTTGGACGAATTGAAGAAAATAATATCACTAATTAATGCAACAATTGTACTTATCCGATATTGGTTAATTTGATATAAGAATGTGAACAGTTAATGAAAGAAAATTGAGGAAATATTCTGAATTACCTGGAAAAATTGAGGGGTTGTGAAACATAAATCTCTCTTGTGGAATTCCTAAAATGTCAAACTATTCTCGAAAATGGAACGCGAGAATCATTCGAAGACACTCTTGTGAAAAACTAATGGTAATAAAAATATTTCCACCAAACTACATTGTTCAACTATACCTTTTCAACTTCAAATTGAGACAAAATCAAATTGGGAATTAAAAATGGGACTCAACACATTCAAATTAGGAAAAATCAATTTTGAATTGGTCGACATTTATTGCTAGTTAATTTAATTTTTCTATGAAATTCAAGCATCTTTGTACGTAAAAAAGGAGTAGGAAACGAATCTATACCGAAGTTCAATTCAAAAAAGGTTTTATATCAAAATGAAAGATCCTCAATAATTTTAAAACAACATTATAATGTTTTTTCAAATACAAAAAACTTAACCGAAAAACATCAAATACAACGAAATACCTAATATACATGTTCATTGCATTCGCATATCTAATATACAGACCAATATATCCAATATACCGACCATCTGAAATGAATCTTTGGAAATGAGCCACATATCTTGCACAGTTTGATATGTAAATTGTTGTTATTCTTTTAATGTTATCTGTCATTCTTCCCCACAAATCACCATTTCCCCTATGGATCGCATGTTTTTTAATTGATTCCACTTTTTTTTTAGGGGATGTTTGCGAGTGAAACTTTAGGTGTAGTTACTACCTATTTACTTTCTTAAGGAAATGATGTCAGAAAAAATGATTAAAAAATTAAATAGGAATTTCTTAGAGTTTATATAACGAATTCATATAAGAAAAGATGTTGTTCCAAGCTGAATTTGAATATGTGTTAATTCCGAATTTGAATATGTTTAGTCCTAATCTGAAATTGATTTTTCCCTATTTGAATTTGTCTCAATTTGAATTTGAAATGGTATAGATGGTATCATTTCAATGGTTGAGAGGTTTAGTAGAGGTAATTTGAAAAAATTGTTATTTGCATATAATAACTGGAATATTCCAAAACTCCCATCCGTATATTTCTGGAAAATAGTAAGTTTTTCAGACCAATAGATAATTGATCACTGCAAAAACTACTAAATAATATTATTATTATATTTATCATTTCAAAACATTTTCCTGATACTGGAAGTCAACAATAAATTCTTATTAAGATGTACTGGTGAACTGAAGAGAAAAATGTAGTTTGACCTCTTCTGAAGCTCCAGAACTGACCGTATTCCATTCATTATCCTACTTTCTGCCAACTACTGAATGAAATATGGACTATTTGCACGAACATATTGTGATGTTTAATGCTACAAACCCGTGATTCGCCTAATCTAATACAATAGATGAGAGACAATACATGTAAAGATGTTTCTTCAGAAGATTTCAACCTCAACTAGATAGTGTCTGGTGAATAATTCAAGTCATTCAAATTAGGGTGCTTACCCATAAAATCAGATCAAAAGGTGCAATGGTAGAATAAAGATACCAAGTTTCAATTTGCTCATAACGTTGAAGGACTGGCATTGGTTACAATTAGAAAGAAAATTGATTCATCTTTGCGAACTCAACAGCTCTGAAGAGTTTCATAAGGTACTTCTTCATTAGAAAGTCGAAAATAAGATTCCATCTCTTCCACGATAATGAACAGTACCATAATAATGTTAAATGAGACTATAGTATCCGGAAAATACGGACGAAAGACATAAAATGTTAGTATATTCATTATCCTGCAAAGGAATTGAATCAGAAAACATAGTGTGAAGGAGTATCTAAGACTATTTCAATCCATTTTGCTGCAGCTCTCTCCACAACTAATTGAGGTAAGTGATCTTACATCAAAGGAGGTATCAAGAATAGAAAATCATTTGAGAGAAATCCTTAGATCTTGTTCACCATATATGACTCCCATGAGAATAGCTCACTATACTCTATATAGTGAAGGGGGCACAACAGACCCCAAGGTCTAGGTGCAAAGTGACTTCTTCGCATTAATAGGCTATTGGGGTATCAAATGCAAAAATCGACAACCTAATTTGATGACTCCTAGATGAGCACAGGAATAAACTAAGTTTCTCAGATTATTATGTTGATGAAATTTTCGAACGTTCAAAAAACGGTCAAGATGAAAACATTCTTCTGATAATGATATATTTGTTGAACGAGTTTAACTATAAAAAGGAATAATTCTGATAGAATCAGTTATAGTTTTCACAGGTTGTGATATCTCAATAGAGCTTTTCGAGTATTGCATTATAATTTTTTATCGTCGATCACTCAATGAATTCATTTTTTAGTATGGAAATAAAAAACATATTACACCATTCGATATCCATCAGCACGCTATAGATTGATAATCAACTTAATGCACTTTCCATCAACTAAATTCAGTCATATTAATGAAATAACATCATTCGATTTATATGCTCACTAATAATTATCGCCATACATTCGGAAAACAACATAGTTATTATATTCGAAATTCAGTCATAACAGTATCATTTCTCTTCATTGTCGTTAATACATTTCCAACCTTTCTCATACGAACAAGTTAAACACATAGCAGTTGAAAGTGAAAAATGATGGATAAAATCTTAAAGCAACATTTCGACAAACCAAAATAAAATTCGAGGAAAGCATTCGACTTCAGTTTCTCTTGAGCACTCACTCATCATCGCTTATTACACCGTTAAGGAGCAGAATTAAAAGATTATAGGAGAGGTAATCTAGTAGGATATCATTGCTGTCGGTTATTAAATCTAGACGATCCCTTTGAAATTCGAAATGAGCTTTTGATTGATTATTCCGATAATATACAATCTAAAAATTAAATCTTTTCTTTATGAAAAGGTATGTTTTTTATATTTTATAAAAAGGTTTTTAGACATGGAGTTTGATGCAAACCTCAGAATTGTTGATATTCCTACACGCAAAATTTCAACAACGTCAGTCCTGTCATCACTGATATTAGGTTTCTCTCTATACCTAAATTAATTTTTTTTTTGGGATTATAATGAAAATACCGATAATTGAATATATTGAGAGGAAGAGAAAGTACCTGCATTTATTGATTTTGCAATCGAACATAGTGTTGAAATACATATTTATCCGATAAACATATTCGAAAAAGTATAAAAAATATTCTTCGGGTGAGTCAAATTTTTAAACAAAAAAGGAACATAATTTGAACAGTATTTGTATTTTGAAGATTTGAATAGAAGGAATATTCACGTTTAATATTAAAATGTAAGAAATAGACTTGTAGGGAAAAAAGGAAAAAAAAAACGTGATAATAATAATAATAATAATAAAATGGTTTATTCTGTAAGCTACAGGGTATAAACATATAGTCACAGAGGCGTGAGCCTGTACGTGACTTCTAAATAAACAAGATATAATGCAGTAGCCAGTATTCAAATAAATTCACAAATCAAGATCAAATTCTTTTAACATATTTCAATAAAAATATAAAAATGATGTGCAGAACAAATACTAGAAAATACTACCATAAAACAAAAATTCAGGGGGAATTCATAATTCCCTAATTCTACCATCACAGCAGTCGCAGAAGCATTTACGGGAACATTGTAAGCAAATTGGTTTATCGCCTCGTATCGACCCCTCCTTTTGTTAAATTATACCAAGCAATATTTTCAGTTTTTTTTTTTGGTTTGTTCATCTTTTGCTTTGATGTGATGCATATGTAGATAACAGGAGCAGAGGAATTTGTAGAGTGTGAGATATTTTGTGAACCATATAAACTTTCTCCCACTTGACAAGTTCTTCAAACCATCGTAAACACGTTTCCTCGAAATCGGGACCGGAAATGTTACGCGAACATACTCGATATCTTTGTATGTAAGTGGTGACAAGGAGTCTCCTACTCGGATAACATGTATTTTGATATGTAACTAGCTTGCCAAACTCACCCCATTCAGTGGTTACAGCATTCTGAGGATAAAGAAGGTACTGCAAATTACATCTTTGGCGGCAGTTTGTAGTGGGAGATATGATGACTTAAGTGTTATGGTTTTTTTCTGTGGATATTCATCATTTTATTACGAATATACAAATGAGACAATTGTAATTTTTTTTGTATTAAATTTCCATGATTTCATCATCCAAAAAACATTTTGTGTCTTTTGATTCCCTTGGATTCTCAATGATGTCGGCCATAAGTACATAGAAGGAATTCGATAAAAGTTATGGTTTTCGAAGAAACGACAAAATTTAGTATGAAAACATGATGAGAGATGATGATTCTCTGAAGTTGAAAGAGAGAATAATATTGAATCAATTAGGAGTCTGCCATAGATAAAATGAAAATATGTCAAAATCCCTGCCCCCGCTAAACATCGATGCCTCATTTGAAAACAGGGTTGTCCAACAAGGGGCATCATTTTGAATAGCCCGCTATCTTTTTTCAATCTGTCGTATTTCGAAATGAGTAGAATCTACGCCATTACTAAGAAAAGAATGAAACCTGCTTCAAAACCGAAAATTTGCAGTCACAGTTCTCAAGACTGAATCATTTTTGGGTTTCCGAAAAGCGCCTTCTCGGCCGGTGAATTTTTAGAAAAATTTTAGCTCTTGAACAGGTTATTGATGTGAATAATTGAAGTCGTTTGTGTTGTTCAAGGACAAGGATGTTGAAGCTTTGAAAACTTGATAACTTGAAAACTTAATAAGAACAAAAAAATTGTAAAAAAATTGGCAAAGGAGTACGACGCTTTCTTAGCTTCTGAAGCCTCGATCAAAAAGATTCCAAGGCTATTGGGTCCCGGTTTAGACAAATTCCCTGGTCTTTTGTCTCACCGGGAATCTATGACTCAGAAAATTGATGAAGTTAAGGCAACCATCAAATTCCAGATGAAAAAGGCCTTGTGCCTTTCTGTTGCCGTGGGGCATGTTGATATGAACACTGATGAATTGGTACAAAATAACCATCATTTGGCCGTCAACTTCTTGGATTCTCTTTCGAAGGAACATTGGCAAAACGTCAGGTCTTTGCATGTGAAATCATCCATGGGACCACCAAAAAGATATACTAGATTTTAATCTTGTTTAAATGAAATATGAAATAATAATATGGACAGGGATTATTGCTTTCGTAATCAGTAATGATTACGAAAACCCAGGTTTGTATGGATCGCGCTACCAAGCTATGATTGATGATTTTTTATGAGCGGAATTGGAAGATATTGATTAGACGACGTTTATTGTCAACAAGACGGCGATACGTGCCATATAAGCAACGAAACAAATGCAATCTCGATCTATAATGGCCATCGAAATTTTGTGATTCAACACCTTTGGACTTTTTCTTTGAACCACGTAAAAGATAAGGTCTATGCCAATTATCCACTATCGATTCAAGATATTTAGATGTAATTCATGGAGGTTATGGAGGACATACAGCACAAATTTCCGAATTGGTCATGGAAAACGGTGCTGTAGCCGGAGGGAGGGGGGGGCATTTGACTGATATTGTTCTCCATCGTTGATGGCAGGCATATTTATAATGAAATAAACATCCAATGATTTCTATTGAAATATAGTAGTTATTTTATCATATCAAAATGAAAACTCTTAATGGAAAACATTTCTGGATAACAGGTCAGCTGTATCAGCTGATGATAATAATTGGCTCATTGACTTCCAAAACGATATATGGATCATTCAACATAAATTTGACCTAGGGGAAATTATGTAAGTCGGAAGAAGTGTCAAGCAACCAGAAATTGAATATAATATTTTTCATTCAAAAGTGCTTTTTCGAATTATGAATTGTTAATTCCTTCACAAGGACCCAGACAAATTTGAAAATATATACCTTGATTATGATTGGGAAACGGCCATAATCTAACAATATGGGCACTGCCAGTTTTAGTGCAGAATCGCTTCAGGACACATGATATCTAAATTTTTATTATTTCAGAATCATCCTTTGCAACTGAAAATCATTCAAAAATATGTCTACTTATTAGGAAGATGGCATCCCTCGTAATATTTTCATTTCAAAAAGTTCATTCAAAAACAAATTATAACGTCTATGTTTTTTTATTTCGCACTATTGCCCGAATTTTCGTGAAATAATCTTTCAATGTATATGCAGAGCTTCATAAGACTGAAGATGACAAAATTAAGGCTCATATTAATGGTGATAGAAACTATTGCGATAGTACTATTTTGATTGTGCGACAGCAGTCTCGCACTAACACGATACTGACTATCGAGTGGTTACATGATGACAGTTGCTGCGATAGTTACTATCACTATCACACTATCGTGATAGTACTATCACCTTGAAAATGAGCCTTCATTTTGTGAATTGTGAAAATTTTGGATTGATATCTGGTGTATGAACGTATTGAAAATACTTCAGGGTCCAATAATAATTTTCAAGCTTTGAAATGAAAACTTTTACAAACATATCATGAAATATTTCAGAGACGAAGAAAATATTGTGAGTATTGGATAGTAAATGTTTCCACAACTATTATTAAATATACATATAATAGCTGGTTCTATCTATTGAAAACCGCATTGAATCAGATTACAAGAAAAATCGAATTTCGGGCCTAAGAAAACCTTCACAAGTTCATGGATAGTTGGCATTTGATGAAATAATGCAAAATTGATTAGATTTCCTGAATCCCTGAATAATGCTCCAATGTAAATAGAGGGCCCTCTTCAACTATTTTTTCGACTAATAGTGATGTCCTGTTAGAATCGAAATAGTTTGGAAACAAAAATATGAACTTTTCCTCGCTAAGTCGATATAACTTTTGAAAAATATTCTATTCATTAACACTTTGCACGGAAAAAATAACCTTAATGAGTTTTCCATCAAATGAAATAACATAATTCAATTCATATTCACTCTGATAATCATCTTTATATGAGTTCTCTGAAAACAATTATTCTATTATAACTATTCAATATTCCCCATTAATTATATAGGTACCTGTATTTTCCTTAATCTCTTAAAATGATCTTTCATTATTCATATCAAAACCTTTTAATCGCAAAAATATGTCTTAGTATTCCATTATAATTTACACCAAAGTATAACAATCATAACAAAATAGATGAAGTGTTGCACCTTCAATTTAATTACTGGAGCAAACAATGTTGAATTTCATCAAGGGTCATTCTACCATTCAAAATAGCTGTTGTAAAAAAGATCAACCAGAAGTGGGGTTAAGTTTCGTGTCTAGAAAAACTTTGGTCAACATGTTTGAGATTTGATGAAATAATATGTAATTGGATCCATTGTGAGATATTTCGTGGTATATTTTAGTTCAAGACAATTACACAACTGACTTTAATATTGATGACAGATCATATGTTTGAATGAAAATTTACGGAATTATTTCAACTGAATTTGAATAATAATAAACGCAGTTTAAGCTGACGATATTTCTTCGTATTATGGTGACGCCATCTTGGAATGATAAAAAGTTTCGAAACTTTTAGGTCATGAACTTCAATCGACTGACATTGGTGCAATAATTTAAATGACAATCCGTAATCTTTTTAACGGTTCCCAAACGTTTCAAAATCCCGTGTTTCGTCCTCGGGTGACCCCTTCAGGTCGCATACCTTGGTATCCTGTCGTAGCTGTCCCAACTCGTAAGACAATTATAGGAACTGTACCGCGACGAGGCTGCCATGCTATCTGCACACATGCGGACAGAATTACGCGAGTGATCGCGATGGATTTTCGGCGTACGAGTTAAAACTTGCCATGTTCGCGGGGCCGGGCGCCACACGCCACTGACTAGGGGCGCATCACGTCGCGGCGAAACGGAGACGGTCGTGCCCGCCGCCCCTCCCACAGGTGTTACGCCTGTCAGGTCTGACGGTGAAAGAAAAGGGGTCTCCGTCGGCGAGTCTCCTCCGTATTTTCGAGTGAGCTGTCATAAGCATCGGTCCTTCAATTTCCCCGTCAAGCACCTTGTGGTTTACACTAGTTTTGTAATCGGGTTGTGTATTTTAAGGAACAAGGGATTAATTAATGCATTATTTACAATGGCCGGGCAGTATGACGAGTGGGGACAATTCGGGCAAGGTGACTAATAGTTTATTGTTCGTGTTGTTCTGCTACCGATGGAAGCGAAAGCATTATAATAATAATAATACCTAAATCTTTATTGGTCCATTTATACATTTATAGGACAAGTCAATATTGAAGTATAATAAAGACAAAATAAATAGGTAAATTTTTACGAAATAGGTTCATAATACCCAAGGTCGTAGAAATGGGGGGTACTGGGGGTAATTACCTCCCCAAGATTTTCAAAATATAATATCTCGCAAAGACGAAGAAAGAAAATTTCGCTATAAAATGAACCGATGAATCATTTCACCTTCCTTTGAAATCGACGCGTCAGTAAAAAATCGGACCCCTTTACGGTTTATGAGTTTATTATAGCTTTCAAGATGAGTACTTTTATTGCATTTCGAGCTCGTCTTTGTCCGAAGTTTATTATTTTCCTTTATCTATCCACTTTCTCAGCATCGCCCCTTATTTGCCATTTGTGGTTTTTGCATTCGTCATCGGTATACACTTACCCTTATTTTAGGTTTTTTGTATCATTCTCGTTACAAAATTTCAATATGTATAATAGGTATTAAAGAACTGAACTGAGTAATTGGCATCGAAAAATTGTCTGGGCTATATTGTACAATTTATTGTGTTTCATTCAATTTGCAATTTACTTGTGAAGACATCAGTTTTGAATTGACTATATCTGCAGGGTGTTCCTAAATTGGAGGTACAAAAGAAAATGACAGATTTCTCGGATCATTTCAAGAAAAAAAATCTCATAACATGAGTCCGCGAACTCATTGTTTTTGAGACACAGGTGTTAAAGTTCAACTTTTTCTCCCTTCACAAGATATTCAACTTGAATTAGCATAGATATTCCAATTCAAAGTTTTCATCATGTGATATCCTGATTTTGAATGCAAATCTACAGGGTGAATTTTTTCTGGAAGGGAGGCCGCTTATTTCCTCCAGCATTATTTTTTTCGTGAACCCCTGTTATTTTGAAGAAAATGTAAAAAGAAACTCTGGTTCAGTACTACACTTTTTGGTTTGTTGTAGTTTTGTCGTATCTTCAATCGGTTTCGAGAAAAAGCCCCCTATGGTTATTTTCAGGAAAATCCAATTTATCATAAAGATCCAGGTAGCTATCTGTGATAAATAAATCTATTATAAGTTTTCGTACACATGTACCAACTCTGTAGAGAAGATTAATAAAGATTCGATAAACTAGTCGAGCATCACAAAAAAGTAGAACTACAAGAAACACCCTATATCTCGAAAACAAAGCGTTTGCGGGCTCATGTTTATGGGCCATTTTCTTTTGAAAATTATCCAAGGGATCTCTCATTCCTCGTAACCCCAATTTAGGGACACCCAGTATAAGATAAGAACAATCGAATTGATAATAAAAAAAAAATTCGAGTAATTTGGTTCAAACTTCGTTATCGAACCTCTTTTTCTCACCTTATAGATATGAATAAACAATGTCGTCAAAAAAATTTTTTTCCCCCCAAGAAAAAACATCTACGCGCTTAATAATACCTTATATCAACAAAAAAAAAACGGATTGTACATTTAAGAGGGAACATCACCACGTGCTCAGTTCAAAACGAAATAAGAGATTATTCTTCTTGAAAATCACCAATTTTTATGGGGTTTTCCTCGGGGTTTTCACATCATTCCTTAAAACAATAACCTACATTCTGGTATTTCAATATTTTCAATCATCACTGGTATTCGTGTCCTGACTTTTTAAATATTCCCCTGTCCTCTCTGCCACTACATAGTTGAATATTTTCAATTCGCGAATAAAAAAAAATAATTTTGTTAACTTAACTTCTACTGATCGTTCAATCGTTCTCGCAACACCGCATATAATTTCTACCTCTCCTCCTCTTGGCTCTGGGAAAATATTGACATATCACGAGAAACTTATGAGGTGGTGTTCCCTCTCAAAGTAATAAATTGAAACAGAAATTTATGAGCAAATTTCCCACTAGTGAAAAAAAAAACAAACAAAAAATCTGACACTACAAGTTGCTATACCCAAATACTCCACAACATTATAGTATGCTTTGCTCGGATATAGTGATTTGACTCTACTCCTGAAATCAGCCCTTAGATACTAGCTTCTATATTTGTAAGGCAAATGATTATAAAAAATGAGACGTTGATGTGAGACAGATGACCAGTATTATAGTTGTGGAACCTTGAATTTTATCCATCTAGCGGATATTAGTTTTTATGTATATAAACAATTTAGGAGTGTAAATACAAGAGAACGTGAGAATTTGGGGGCAGCGAAAAACGAATTGCCTGACTCTCTATGACTTATGCTGAACATGGTGCACATGACCTTTTTTATGCATTTTACACTCTCTCACTGTGTATAAAATTAACAAAAAATAACACATTATACGAAAGGTGACAGGTTAGCTGCCAGGCCATCCCGGATGTTGAAAAATCTTTCGGACCTTAAGTTTTTTTGCCAATAGTGTTCAGTTGAAATTACACAGCACTTTTTCTTGTAATGAGTCCATAGTACTATCTGGACATTTCCAAAAATCTCAAAACGCATCCAACTTCTTGTTGGATGAAGATAGGTAAGAAGTCCGAGTGGAGTTCTTGAAAGGTTTCGATGAAAAAGTAATTGATTTTTTTCTTCTTCCGTTCTCATATTCTTGTTTGAGAAAGAACATAGTATATCCGGGCCGTAATTCGGTCCACAGATTGGAAAGTGAAACCCTTATCTGAAAACTCATTATAAAAACTCTCACACCTCTATTAATCAGCAGTGCATTCTTCCTACAGTATTCCACAAACCACAAAAAAAGAGTTTTCTGTTGATTCTTTATATCTTCCAGTAAACCAACATATACTACATTGAAGCTATCATCAGGGAATTGCAAGAGAAGAATTATTATTCTTTTTTTAATAAAATAATTCAATAAAGAACTCAATAAGATCTTTGAGTGACTTTATACCTGATACATTATTCCTTTGAGATTGTATCATCAGTGAACTTTATCAAAATCCTGAGTGAAATGAACTCAGCTCAGTCATTTATAAATAAAATGAACTACAACGGACCAAAAATGGACCCCTGAGGTACACCAATACTTACACTATGAGAATCACAATTAACATTATCAGTTTTCACCTAAATTTCTCCCAACTAATAATAATAAATAATAAATAAATAAATATGCCCTACAAATGCCCTGTAGATATCAAAGAACGGAGCAGCAACATGCCTGCCAGAATCCAGAGAATCATAAACTCTCTGAAGTAGGTCACCAATTGCTGTCTGGGTGGATCGAATTTTTCGGAATCTATGCTGGCAATTGCTTACGATATTGAATTTAGCGCTGAACTCTGTCATACGATTGCATACAATTTTTTCGAATAATCTGGAGAATATACTCAAGATCGATTGGTCGATAATTGGCATTGTGATTGTCCTCAACCTTGTTGTGAATGGAGTTAAAATCTCCATTTCCAAAATGTTCGGTCTCAAAACACATTCCTGAACAACTTTGGTTTCATGTCTGTCAGTCTGTCGGACTGCGTGTCCGCAAATCCTTGAAGCAGATTAACTTTTAATGTTCTTATTTTGATAAAATTTTATACGGATATTTTGTTCCTATTCGAATTTCAGCTTGTTTCTTGCTTCACTTTCCGCTCTCATAGAATTTGGTATGACTATTCAGATTGAGTAATAAGCTTCTTGAGACGCAAACGTAAAATTCTTAGGACCTCAATATTCCTCGAAATACTGATTCGATTTTATTGCTGGGTTATGAATTATTACATAACGATTGTTGAACTATCGAATACACGGAAATCATTGGCATTCATAAATGCGAATATCTCAATATTCAATATTAAAGAAGGAAATGAAACACTCATCTGTATGTGGAAAAGTTATCGAGGGTATTGTTAAAAGCAAGGAAAAAGAATAAGGATATGCCTTCAGGAGAAGTGAGGGCATGTCCTTATTCTTTTTTCTTACTCAACTGTATGTTTCACAATTTCAAAAAAATATATAATTTTTCGTTGACATGCATGTTTCATCCCATTCTCAAAACTGAATATAAAATGAACATAAGTTTATATTATTTTCGAACTAAATAACATGAGTTGAAACCGGAGACAGGCTCAAATCGAATCGATCGTTTACAATTGGTAGATTTCGTTTTTAGTTGAAAAAATTTCGAAAAACTCTAAAACGTCTAAACGTTCACCTTTATCATCTTTGTGTCAAATTATTGTTTCATTAAAATATATAAAGGGGTTGAAAAAATCATTTGTTCACTCATTTTGAAGAATCGTCCTTTCATGTTCTTCAATTCTGATTCCGAGAGATCGACCGGTCTGACCTATATAAAATGCAGGACACAAAACACCTTATAAACACCACTCAACTGTGTAATATTCAGTCCATTCTTACCACTGAAAAACATTAATCTTGAAGTTTCTTGTTTTGTATTCCAAAATCCTACGTGACTTTATTTTTTTTTTAAACCCAAAATTTCTTAGTCAATCCTGAATATTGAAGAATTTTTCGTACCTTGGGTTTTTTTGTCAATAGTGGTCTGTTGAAGTTACTGCATGTTTCTTTGTAATAGTTTCATAGTACTATCTGGACCTCAATAAACAACCAACCTCTTGTTGGGTGAAGATTGATAAGAATCCCGCGTAGAATTTTTAAAGGTTTCGATGAAAAAGTCATTGATATTTTTCTCATTCCGTTTTCATATTCGTCCTTAGACAATATGGCAACCGAAAATTGGTTTTCGGGATCTTTGTAGATTTTCCACCATTTTAAAATTACTATTCCTGAATTCTACCACAATTTGAATTCAATTTAAAAAAAAAACCAAATGCGAAGGAAACTGTCAGTTCAAAAGTGAAAAAGATCTCAAAAAAATTATAAATTCGACATTAATCACCCTGTATCTCGCCTATGCTTCGAAAGTAAAAATTATTAATACTGATTTCATCCACACGGTTATATACCTTTGTTCAATTGATGGTGAAACAAAATGGAGTTCTGTGATCCCCAAGAGCGTTATATGTGCATTAATGAATGAGCGTTTAATCAGCGCTTTTTTTCCAATTTTTTTGTTTATTTTCTCAACATGAAACTGTCACCAATCCCTTTCTCCAAATCAATTTCTCACTCAAGGGCGAAATATAACTTGAGTTAACTCTCGTGACGAGGAATCAGCGATTTTATCAATATGAAAGAGATTGATAAAACAATTGAAATGTCGAGAGAATGGGTTGTGCCATAAAATGCTTTAGATTGATCACTTCCTGTTATGAATCTCTCAGCAGGTTACAAAGAAAACAGACATTGTAAAGTAGATAGCTTTTCCGACAGTGTTGAAATAAATGATGGATTGAAAACATCATTGGGTTGAAAATTTTTCTCGAATATTAATAAAATATGCTCTCGTTCAAATTGTCTTAGATTTGATTTTGTTATATGGGTAATTTAGTATCTCAGATATTATAGCTAAAATGCACCTACATTTACCGTAAATGTGTATTGAAAAATAAAACGTGAAAATTAGACGATGTTATTTCTTTAATTGTTTGAATAATGAGAATATCCATTTATAGTATATCACATTTATCTCATAATTTATATGTGTGAGTAAAAATCACTTTCAAATATGGTTTTTACGATATTCACCAGTAGTTAGTCCTACACAAAATTTGAAATTCGTTGGAGAATGCTTAAATGTACTGATTTTCCTGTATTTAAAAGCTTCCAGAAGTTCTATCATTGTTTTCATCAAATGTTGATGAATCGAGAGGTATAAGCTTGAAAACTTAGGCAATCACTCCGTTTTTCTTCTTAGAGCAGTTGTTTCATGTTTTCCATATCCATATGTTACTCTGAATATTTAAATATTACTAGTTCCACGAGTAAGTAGGTATACGTTTGTTGAACTATCAGTAGATATTTGAACTCTATCCAAACTTCCTTAGAATTTCTGTTTCATTAAATATTTTCAACTGCGTACAGCATGTAGATTCAATTACATTTCACAAGATAATGTGGAATAACCACGGAAGGATATTAAAATATTCATTGCTGAGTATTACTGGGTTATTTTAAAGTCGGAAGCAGTATATTGCTCTGTCTTTTTCGGACAAAGCATGACTCCATTAACCTTTTAAATTTTTGATCACTTTCTTCCCACATAAAAATGAGATACATGCTACAATTTCATAGAAATATTGATTATTTCCTTGTCGTATCTCGAATTGTTTCACAGTGTATAAAATATCACAACATTTGAAAAAATAATGCATATATTTTCTCAAGATTCTGAGAATGTTTCGAAAGTAAAATGTATTGCATTCAGAAATCTACTTTTAATTTAAATTTTATTTTGAAGGAGACCATTTGTGCTTCCTTCATTATGTAGACCCGAAAAAGAATTAATCTCATGAAAAAACATTTCTTGTTCCGTTCGTTATCGACAAAAATGTATAAGACTGTGTTCGTTGAAATATGTTTCCAATGTTTTTTATAACTGAAAATAATTCCACCAAAATGAACGATATGTAGATTTGGAAAATGCATTCGGAGAGATAGGATATTCAACGTTATTCCAGCGAATACTCATGGTTCAGTGGAACATTGCAACAATCAAAATATTATCAGCGTGATACGATTTCGGATAAACGAATCTTCTCTTTCAATGACCTAGGGGGATGGTCACCGGTTAGCGTTGCCGATTGATAGACAGTCGATTGGTCGAATTAGTTGCAATATCATATCGGTTGAAAATAAATATGACAATTTCATGCCATTGTATGCCAGGAATTCATTTAAATGAATGACACCAATAATATTCTCTTTGAAAATGAATACTTGTTGAATTAATTTCACGGCATTCGGACAATTTCTCAATACAGGAAAAAGTACCTCACTGAGCGGGACTCGAACCCGCAACCTCCGAATAACTAGTTCAACGCTCTAGCCACTGAGCCATCGAGGAAGCTGAAGCTTCTCCGCAAAGAGGAACCACTAATCCCAGAATCGAGTGTTAGTACGCCTTACAAACTACATTTATAATTTGTAAGGGTTGAGGAAAGTTGAAATTGATGGAAAGAGCATAAAAATAACGCCAATGATCATTACGATTCTCTTAACCTTTGCTCTCGCATCGTCGACATTTCGTGACTTCAGCTTGATTCAGGTTTCTGAATCTTCCGACCAACCGACCTACCGAGCTCGGGTTAAATAGGTAAATAATGGTTCAACGTCTGTGTATTAACATATTGAATTAATTCCATGGCATTCAGAAAATTTTTCAATTCTGGATACTTGAGTTCATTATCACCATAACTTGTTTGGAAATGAAATAAATCATACGAAAGTAAGGAATATAACAAAAACAATAGGGTTGACAAATTCAGATTGAATGTTTCAATAATCCACCTTGTTGAGCCGAACAGTAGCCAAATCTATCTCATGTCTCTGAACAGATTCGGCATATTTGCTATTTTGACGCAGTGGGATTATTTTTTAACTTAATTTATTGACAATCGTGGCTCTATCAATTTTTTGACCATAAACCAAATTCTCCAAAGGAAAAAACATTGGAAAATAAATCTGGTTATCTGGGGGGGCATTTGTAGAAATGACAAGGTTCGAAAAAATTTTCCTGTGATATTGAATGACTACTCTTGCGTTGTGACTTGGACATCCACCCTGTTGGAATCGGAGTTAATTGGTACGCACCGATATACTTAGATCCTTATTATTTCTAGACCAATATCTTACTACTGATAAGTTATTTTTTATTCGAGCAAACGATAACTATTTTCATTTTCTTTCATCATAATCGTTTCAAAGAATTCCATACGTTTTATTTTGTCCCCATAACAATGTTTTCTTTTCTGTTTAAACGTTATAACATCGGTTACGATTTTTTTCAATATTCCGAACAGTTTTATCGCTCATATCGACTTGTTCAGCAATTTGTTTTCTCGAACAAGGTGTACTAGTGTAGGTACTAGTTTCAATGTCAGCACACATTATTGGTGGTAAATCAATCTTGAATTTTATTATATAACATATTTCACTTCAAACAACATAAAATGCTAGGGTCATTCCGTACCTGGAGATCCTGAAGACTTATGGAGAAGATGTTGGAAACAAAGCATCTGATATTTGTATTGATTCATTTCAAACAAATTACCTGAATCGTTTGTGTCTTAAGATTTAAACATGATATCGAAAACAGATTCCGAAGCCAGACCTACTAGAGCTTCAAAATTGTGTCAAGCAGACGTTAATCTATGGACTAATTTCACTTCGAATATCAAGATCAAGCCTGTGATCATCCCCACTTCGCCATTGAAAAAGAACACAACACACCCTTCATTCAATATTATATCTGGTAGATGTTTAGATTGTTGCACTGTTCCACTGGACCATGGGTGTTCTCTGGAATACGTTGAATATCTAATCATTCCAAATGAATTGTCTGAATCTGTATGTGTTTCAAAAAATGAAAATCTAGGAAAACGCTCACATTTCATAAGCTCTCGAGCGCTCATTTCGTCATAAGCGTATTGGAGAACACAGAACCTCCTGAAATTGGGCATGAACATTCGAGTGTTTATTTTACATATACAAATTAAATTTCAACTTGGTACGATCTGTTGTTGACGAAAAATCGCTATTTTGGTCGATATTTCACTTGAATTTTATATGGTTTTAATGACGCGAATAACACGAAAACGGAGAAGAGATTTTGTTTAATGTTTAAAATTGTTTTTGAACATCTACATGCAACATTTCAACTCGGCAGGATCTGTTAGTACAGAAATTTCCGGTTTTTTGTTTCCGATGTTCTGCTTCTATTTTCTTCATTTCTGGTGGAGAAATCAACACAAAATCTCTAAACTGGATCGGCTCTATTCCCACTGAAATATTGACATCTTTTTTCCGATATTCTTCTCATATTATGATTTTGCGCTCAGCATGAAATTTATCTTGAATCTTGAAATATTTATTTATCCAAGATTCACATTCAATATTCAATAAATTTCGAACGGCCACATAACGGAACCCCCTAGTAAGATACAATAATGAAATCAACTGCGGCAATCGGAAGAAAAACCTACCCTGAAAAAGTTCCTTCTCTCTTCTATTAAAGAGTAATCGTGTTCATAGCTGGACCTGAAGGATCAACATTATTTAGTCACACTCCATCGTTTGAGACTATTTCCGGCTCAAAATACGAAAATTACGGATATCGTGACGAATCCAATTCAGCATTTCGCAGGTACAAAAATATACCGGGGGTATCAGATATGAGGTGAAATATGAAAAAGTCTAATTTTACAAATGCTCCGAGAATATCTGGTTTTAGTTTACTCAGACGACCATGTACGAATTCCCTAAAATTTAAAAAATAACCATTCTGAAGAAACAATGATTAGATAATTATTTTCACCTCTTCCTGTAATACTATAGGTAAAGGAATGAAAAATGGTGCAATCGGAAGCTTTCCGTCAGGAAAGAAATGTTCCTTACGTCATTTTGTCACCACTAAACACGATTTAAAATACAGTATAACTTCAGTAGTCCGGGCAGATATCGTTCCGGTACGTGTCCGGATTATTGAGGCGTCCGGATTACTGGAGTGATTTTAATTTAATAAATAAAGCAACTTATAAACTATAAAAATAAGGTTTATTAATCAAGTCACAAAAAAAATATTATTTTCTCATAAAATAAAACAAAACTGAACAAAACTCCTAAGTACATGTAACACGTTATGTAAATATGTACATGAGGTATTTATAATATTGGATACATATATATTATGTATGTATGCATAATGAAATATCTTGTACTTTTTTGAAAAATACATATCAATTATAGTTTGGACCTTTTTGGATGCATCTATATCAATTGCCTTGTCTTTAACTCTTTTCAAAAGCTATAAATCTTCAAGGGTAAGATTATTCTTCTCAGTCCACCTGATAGCTAGACTTTTCTGTGAGTGTAAGTGTCTTATGTGATCATTTGACTGGAGCCATTACGTCCGGCACGCTCAAAAACAAAGTGCAGAATGAAAGATGCTGCCGCCGCGCTGTTTCCAACCGGCATGTAACCGTTTTTTACATGTATAGACAGGAAAATGCTATTGTTTTGCATAATGAATATTTTCGCGCCCGGATTTCAGAGGTAAAAATTTCAAAATGCCCGAATCCCAGCAGTGTCCGGAATACTGGAGTGTCCGGACTAGCGACTGTCCGAACTATCGAAGTTGTACTGTACAGGGTGGGCAAATTTCGATGTTTTAGCACTACAACTTTTGAACCAGAGGAGATAGACAAAATCTGATACCCACTTCTCGATCTCTTTTTCTGAGAAACTAACAAGGGTACTATTAATTTTTGGCCACCTTCTTTTGTTTTCGAGTTATAAGCGAAAATTGGAAAAATGGCGAAATCGAAAAACAGTTATATCTCCGCTAATACTGATGATAGAGCTCTGAAATTAAAACATTATACAGGCACTTTTTTACGTAGAATCCAGTGGCGTGCTCGTATTTCTAAAAGGGTTTTTAATTACGAAGCTATGACCCAAAGTTATGTTTTTTTAAATGGGAACAGTAGATTTTTGTGCCATTTTCTGAAAGCTTAATTTTTCCTGATTTCAAAAATATATAACATCGTATGATTCGGATCAATATAAATAATAGAAAATGGCCAAAAACCTCTTTTCACCTAAGAGTCTCAATATTTCTATGGTTTCAACTGTTGATGAACACAGAAATATTGAGCTTTCTATAACAAGAGCAGTGTCTTTCCGTCAATCTGATTATTTCTATGCTTTTCACTTATTTCTACAAAATTCGAATCTAGATATGTGTTATAAATTTTTTATCTAAAAATTGATTTGGAAATAACGAAGAAACCACAAGATCGAATTTTTCAATCGAAAGAGTTGTATTGAGATGCATGTATCAGGAGATTATTTACATAGGTCTCCAGAATCAATACGCACAGGTACCAATCCATTTTAAACAGCATATGAAACAATGCATATCTGATTGAACTCAACATTTTAATTACGAAGGGACAAACAAGAAATAATATTTAACCTAATAATGACAACAATTGCACAATGCACAGTCGACACCTCTTCTCGATATTTCAATAGATGAATATTTGAAACTGTGTTCAAGCTACCTAGGAAACTTTTTCCAAGTTCGTTTATCTTTTCGAAACTATTTGTATAAAATAAATATAGATTCGAATTTTGTAGAAATAAGTGAAAAGCATAGAAATAATCAGATTGACGGAAGGACACTGCTCTTGTTATAGGAGGGCTCATCAACAGTTGAAACCATAGAAATATTGAGACTCTAAGTAAAAAAAGGTTTTTGACCATTTTCTATTATTCATATTAAAACAAATCATACGATGTTATATATTTTTGAAATCAGGAAAAATTAAGCTTTCAGAAAATGGCACAAAAATCTAGTGTTCCCATTTAAAAAAACATAACTTTGGGTCATAGCTTCGTAATTAAAAACCCTTTTGGAAATACGAGCACGCCACTGGATTCTACGTAAAAAAGTGCCTGTATAATGTTTTAATTTCAGAGCTCTATCATCAGTATTAGCGGAGATATACCTGTTTTTCGATTTCGCCATTTTTCCAATTTTCGCTTATAACTCGAAAACAAAAGAAGGTGGCCAAAAAAGAATACTACCCTTGTTAGTTTCTCAGAAAAAGAGATCGAGAAGTGGGTATCAGATTTTGTCTATCTCTTCTGGTTCAAAAGTTGTAGTGCTAAAACATCGAAATTTGCCCACCCTGTACATACTACACTGTGTCCGTAAAGTATGGAACAAATTGATTTTTAGCTGAACAGACCATTTTTAGAAATAATCCTGAAACACGTCGATTTTTCACTTTAATTTACCGTATTTCAAAAAATTGATCTAATATACAGGGTGAATTACTTTCGAGTAATGACGTTCCCGTCATTTTTTTTAAATGGAACACCCCATTTTATCTCAATTTTACGATTAATCTAATTGAGCTGATTTAAAAAATGTATTACATGTTGATTCCAATAGGTACAGAGTGGACAAAAATGATAAATGTTGTACTAAACTGTCATTGAACACCAATGACACAATTGAACACATAATGACATTTCACAAAAAACTAGACGACTATGTTTTTTTTTTTAAATTGATAAGAAATAATTTTCTTCATATTCTGCCTGCTAGATCACAAGTACCAAACATGTTTGGAAACAGCTCATTTTTATTAATCTAAAAATGTAACAAACTACAGGATGTTACATTCAAACCAATTGCCGCTAGACAATAAGTATTTTTGATAATATTGTTAATTTAACTAATAAAGAATGTTACGCGTTACTTTATGAGCACACACAAAACTTTTGTATTTTTGTCCAACCTGTACCAATTGGAATCAACATGTGTTAAATTTTTGCAACCAGCTCAGCTAGAGTAATCGGAAAATTGAGACAAAATGGGGGTGTTCCATTTAAAAAAAAATGACGGTGACGTCATTACTCGAAAGTAATTCACCCTGTATATTAGATTATTATTTTAAAATACGGTAAATTAAAATGAAAAATCGACGTGTTTCAGGATTATTTCTTACAATGGTCTAAGAATTTGTTCCATACTTTACGGACACAGTGTATATTGTAATGCATAGGTATGAGGTTCTGTACTCCATGTGAATATATGCACTCGTATCGTATGCATCTTAGATGTATATTGAAAAAAAATATTTGTATTAAATTAAGTGTATTGAAATTTCATTACTTGCGATTGCGCTGCTGCAGTTTCCGTTGCTGAAATCGCCATCGCCATTATAAAATTTCAAAAATAATAAACGCTTGTTCTATCAATGCTCGCTTTATTATTTCCATCAAAAACAATCTCACAAGATTTGTAGGTGGCAGAATCCTAAACAGATAAGTTCCTGAGATTCACCCTTCTCTAATAGCATTTCATTTCAATAATAATAATAATATATATATATATCATCAATATTTCATATGATACCTTCCGGTGTAAGGGTTTTCAAAATTTACAATTACTACATTCTGATATCAACTTAATAAAATTCTTCCATTCAGTCCTGTTTGAAGTCATCAAAATGGCCACTATGACACTGCTATAAAAAAATTTGTATCCCTTGAAATCTGCACGCCATTGGGTGCAGCATTTGATAGCATTTTATCAAAATTTAGTCACAAGCACACAATTTTTACATTAAACTTTTTTTTTGTAGGCAATAATAACGCTGATATGGGGTGGGTAATTTATAGTGAATAACCCTGTACATTTTAATTATAATTGGGCAGAATTCAAGGCAGAATTTAAACATAATTAAATCTGTGATTAATATCTCTGAAAAATTCGGAAGAATTGAAGGTATATGACCGAACATGATCTTGTTTTCTCTATGTTCGGATATTTCAAATCTTCTTACCGAGCTATTCTCCTGGTAAAGCTATCCGGTGGAGTTCGAAAGAAATATGATATATTTTCGAGAGTTAGCTCCACTTTAGCTCATGACGTGTTTACTTTGCTATTAAGGATATCAGGGATAGTGACCTATTTTATATAGAGTATTATTTATTAGATGTAATGTAATGATTCTTTTCCAGGATTTGTTCCCCGAACAGAAAGCTAAATTGTTTCGTAGTGATGTAAGTAAAAATTAAATGTTGAGTTGAGAATGGTCTGAAAGGGTAGTCTCATATCAAAGTCTGTCTGTCCACCCTCAAATAAGACGACTTTTAACTTGAAATTTCTGATGAAGGTTCATATTACGAATGCTGAGAATAAGGTCGTTAAAAAAAATCCAACTAGAAGTTCCGAAAATATGAACGATTAAAACTTTGTTTTCCTTATAATTATAAAACTACAGATTCGATGTAATTAAATATTCGCATTCAGATATAAAATATTTGTTCGATTTTCCATGTAGAATCTTATGTAGATTTGAAATATTAAGAATAATGTCGAAAAAATACTCAATATCTCAAATAACAAAAATAATAATCAATTTGAACATGGCATCGAGCAGTTCCTAGTCGATCTGCCAATATATGAACTGGTTCAAAAGTGTCCGAATTCCGTGCAACATAATGACCTCCTGACCCCTGTCAACACTTTTCTTGATTTCTTCTTAGTACATTCATTCTTATTTCCATGAATTAATTCGGATTTATGTATGATGGGTGTCAAATTCGATGCTCGTTAAAAGCATCTCGAGAACTATAAGACTTAGAGAAAAAATCTCCAAGGACCCCAGATTTCTCTTCTCGACATGATCAAATATCAGAAAGCAAATCATAGACATCTCGATTGTTTCTCGAGTTACAGGGCATTTTTGAAAAATTACTGTTTCAAATATCGACTCGATTAAATTTATACAATGGACACAAAATGAATTAAATCTCGAAATACATCAAAAATATTTTTATATGAGGGGTACCATAAAAAATCTTATGTACGTAATTACAATATTGTCCATTGTTTTGTTTGTCATTTTATATTATTTGACTTTTCACAGTATGTCTTTCTGACAATTGTATTTTTGATATATATTTATATTTTTATTTTTCACTTTATGACTTATACATATTTTATCAATGTTTTACCATATGACTATGGAATCTTAAAATCGTTAGTTTCAGTGAGCAATTAACCAAACTGTAGAATTATGTTATCCACCTTTTTTCACCTTTTCTGTAAGTTTTTCGCTCAACTTCATATATTGTAGCTAAGAGTATAATATTTTTCAGAATCATATGTTTGATAATGTCGAATACGCCGAAACATATAATCGGATGATTTAATATACAAGGTTCCAACAACAGAAGTGTTTTATAGACTTTTCCTTCAATTTTAAAATTGCTGTCTAGTCTGGCGTAATATCTTTCTTACAACTTCCTGACAGAAATTGTGTTTCACTCAATAATATTAGGTATCACAACATAAATGGAAGAGTGTTTCAAAATGGTTTCTCCCAGTCGCCCTCAACAGTCATGATCAATATTTTTAGTTTTCAATATTTCGTGGTGTTATTTTTAGAAAGATCTCTTGATAATCTAGGTCCACGGGGGATTAAGTACAACTTTTCATGAATAAAAAAGTCCCTTTGGAGCGCAACAACCGACAAACTGTTAAATATAAAGAATGTATGTTTAAACCCCCTTCTATAAGTATACCCCGAAGATTAGTACTCATTCATAAATAACGTGCGTGAACAATTATGAATTCATAATTGAACACTATGCCTTGCGATCGAAATGAGTTCATTCATAAATATTTCACTAGATTCGAAGAAACATCGTTGAATTATTCATTAATCATGCTATGTTGATCTGAAAACCAAAACATGAAAATACTTGCTCAGTTGTTACTGTAGTAGAATGATTTAAAACATGAATATTTCCACATGACTGGCTCGACTCGAATATATTTTGTGCAAAAAATTTGGATTGACAGAAAATTTCCTATATCTAAGTTATTGAATAGGTACACAATCATAAGGAATCGAAATTAAACAAAAAATAATTCAGGGTTTATCTGTAATATACAGGTCCTGTAACAAATAACATAGAATATTAGAATGGAAGTATATATAAGGAAGCAGTATGACTGATTATTTCCCATTTCAATGCAGAAATTCCGGAACTAAAAGTGCTAGGACTCAAGAGCGTAGAAATGGGGGGTACTGGGGGTAATTACCTGCACCCCCCCCCCAAATTTTCAGAATATAAAATTCCAGAAATATCGCTAAGACAATATAAAACAATAATAATAGTTTCGTCGTATCTGTAATCGATTTCGAGAAAAAGTTGTAACAGCTCTCTATTGTAATTCACAGAAAAATCCAAATTATTATAAAAATCCAATTAGGTAACTGTGATAAATGAATTAATTATAAGTTTTGGTACTCATTTACCAACTCTGTAGCGAAGATTAATAAAGATTGGATAAACTGGTTAAGCATCACAAAAAATTAGGACTACAATAAACTCCCTGTATCTCGAAAACAAAGCGTTCGTGGACTCATGTTTATGGACCATTTTATTTTTAAAAATACCCCAGGAATATTTCATTTTCCTTTGTAACTCCAATTTGGGAACACTCAGTATAAGATAAGAACAATCGATTTGGTATTGAGAAAAATTATTTCGAGTGTTTTGATTCAAACTTCGTTATCAAACCTCTTTTTCTCACATTATAGATATGAGTGAACAATGCCGTCAAAAAATTGTTTAGGATTCTTTTTGCTACATAAAACAAAATTTCATTTTTTTACGGGTTTTCAACACCCTGTATCTTTTCAATCGAGCCGAATAGGAAAGAATGGTAAACGAACAAGTGTTTCCTTTTACCTCTGGAACCTTCGGTTGGAATATATGTACCACTCACAGACTCACCCTGTATATACATATATTATATTATAGTAATATGATATCAGTAAATCAATTGGTAGAGAATATCAGTTTACAATTTTCGAGATGGTCACATTATTTTATTGCAAATTCAATTTCTAGTTCGAAGATAATTCACGGTTAGATCATTCATACTTCTAAATAATATTTTACGCAACGTGTTACAAAACTCATTAGGTGCTGAGGGGTTTCAGAATGTAAAAATAGTTGAAAAAAAAGCTTTGAAAATCAAAATCGAGGTGGTCACATCATTTTGATACCAATTTAAATTCTATTTTCAAAAAAATTTACCATTTGTTCCTGCATACTTCTACTTTTTTCACGCAGTGTGTTACAGCACGTAGGTGCTGAGGGTTTAAGAATGAAGAAAACTTGATAAGAAAGTTAAAAGCATCAATTTCTCAGCTGATCACATCAAATATTATCACGAAACTAATAAAAACAGGACCATATTTTAAAACTTTACTTAAAACATGAATTTTGTCGTTGATACCCTTTCGAAAAAGGGGTGTTATTCAAAATAATAATTGAATTCTGAGACTGAATTATGTATTTTTTCATGGTAAAAACGACATTCCTCTTCAACGTGTGAAAATATAGATTTCGAAGTCTGAAGGAATAACCTCAATGATCTGAGTACTGCCCTGAAAAATATGCAAATTGCATGAAACGTTTTGAAGGGTTGTGTGGGACGGAAAAACCCACACAATGAAAAAAAAATTACGCTGATTATGACGTACAATATTTTGCCAATTTGTTTGTGGATCAGCACCACTTTTTTCAGCATCTCGAATTCTTTTTATTTGTTTGCGTAAGTTTGTCCGCAAAGAATTAATTTTTTTTATTACTCCTTGTTTATCGGCGTCAGGAAACTTCCGGTATTTTTCGATCAGCACGGAGTACTGTTCATTCCTTTTTCCTACGGTTTGTATAGTCTTTACACTTTATGTCCCACAAAGCTTGGCGTGAATGACTTCTATCAAATCCAGCAAAAATAGCCTATCGGCATTTTCAGAAGCCATCGTGAGGAATCCCGTTTTTGACATCGACAGACGCCACATTGCACAATATCACCCATAGACGATGCAATATTTTTCTATATTGCTCAATAAATATCTAACTATTTTGATTTTGTAAAATGTACCTATTGCGCAAACTAGCAATATCATCTTCACACGACACAACATTGCACAATTTTCAATATTGTACAATATTATTTTACGATTATAGGCCGAATAACATCAGCATGGTTTGAGTAATGCTCCGAAAAATTATTATACTATTATTCTCCTGATTTGTGTTCAAAATTGTCTCTGAGTTTCATAGAAAAATAACGTGATTTATAACCGATTATTGGAATGTAAATGAAAGACTGACATATTGGTTACAGATATGTGATCAATATGTGTTGCTTATTCGGAAAACATTATCATGTTTATGTTGATGCTCATCAGGGATTATAATTACTGGAATGTTCATTAAAAAAAAACCTTCAGTTGTAATGTCAGTCTAGTGTCTGCCTCGGTGTGTGCTGGACGTATAGGAATAGCCCTAAGAGTACTTCTGTGAAAATTTCAATTTTTTAAATCATCATGAAGAAAATACAAGGTATTACATTTGTATGTGACATGTTGATCATGACAAGACAAATCATTCTGTTTATGATAAAATTCCTTCTGGAAATTGATAGAGGACTTTCACCGAACTACTTTTCCCTAAACTTTTTGCAGCATTGTTTTCTGAATGAGATATGTACCATTAGAATTGTATTTCTAATATTTTGCGTCACTTTAGAGATATTCAAGGCCATTATAGCTCGAAAACAAGAGGAGGTGACCAAAAATAATCACTACCATTGTTAGTTTCTCACAAAAAAAAGGAGAAACGGTTATCATATTTTATCTATGTTCTCTGGTTTAAAAGTTGTAGTGCTAAAACATCGAAATTTGCTCAACCTGTACAGGTACCTATTCTCAAATAATGTGGAGAAATTTTCAACTTTGTCTAAAATACGACGAATAGTGAATCAATGGACAAGCTTAGTGATGTTGATAATTCTATATTTGACACGATAAAATTAAAATATAGAGCAAAACTGATAAATCAGTGACAAAATTTTGAAGATCCATCAATAAATGACTGAGAAATAGATGATTTAAATTTACGTATTTTAGCGCGGAACGTTTTTGGTCTGTGACGTCACGGCTCTTGCCTGTGATCGCTACACCATAAATTACGTTTAAATACTCAGCCGCGCCAAGGCTCTCGCGCCGTTTGTAGTTGTACAGTGTAGTCTTAACTCGAGTTTTGTTTTTATGTCACCATAATGGAAGAAGGCTTCGTGAGAGGACAAAGTGACAATTTGCCTAAAATAGATATATTCGCAGTGATGGAGTTTTTTCTTCAAATCCATCTTATGTCAGTGAAGAAATAAAAGGAGTTCAACTTTTCAAGTAAGTATCTACTTTTGAGTTTGCTCCATCATGGTTCAACTTATAACGATGATTTATTTAAAAAACGTTTCATAAACAGTTTGTAGTTGAATACTGGTTGTTGAAGTCTATCAATGGCAAAACATATTTATGTGAGGAGTAAAAAGTAAAAAGAGAAAAAAGAAATTTATATGTATGTATATAGTAAGTTATTTCAGCCATCGCATCGTGTAACGAACAAAACACGACACGAACGGCACAAGTGATTGTACACCAATGAATTCGTAAGCACTCTGCGAATACCAGTCGTCTAGTGTGTGACGTCACGACACTTACACGTACTATGAAATTATTCTTCCAAGCGCAACTTCAAAGTCCCATAAATTTTTCATTTCTAGAGATATTTCAATGATTCTTCCACATTTTTGTTTCATTTTACTTAAATTTTTAGAATTAATCCTTAACAAAAAAATGAAAACTAGTCCATTAACTGAATAAAGTCATCCATGTATTTTTATTAAATCAATGAATTTATAATAAAATGCAGATACACCGATGATTTAATATGTTTATCATCATGAACTAATATTTAAGACCACAATGATCGATTGAGAATCATTGACAATCTCTGATTTCTACGCTGAATTTTCTCGTCGACGGAGAATCTCTAAATAGTTGATTCATCTCATCATGTCCTATAATAATTTAATTATTGTATTCAAACAGCAAACCTACATCGAGAATCTGTATGTCTCTAATTTTAATGTTTTTATACCTGAGCAGTGGCGGATTTACAGATTTGCCGCCTGTAGGCAATTCAACTCCTGCCTCCTCTGAATTTCGATACGGTAGTTCACAATCATGATATCAAATAAATCAAACTTTGTGTTCGATCATCCTAGTTGCATCAACTTTTCCCGGATGGTTTATATTATTGAAATCTAAGGTACCGTGTCAGATTCTTGATTATTTTTACAGCAAAATTTCAAAATCAAATTATTTTAAGCAAAGAATATCTCAATAATGTAGCACTTTTAAAGTGAGGTACCATCAGCTCCACGAATTCTGAATCTGGATCAATCAGAAAACAATACCTGAGCTCCTAACCAGTTTATGTGATCTCGTACAAATTGAAAACGCATAATTCGATGCTTCCTGAGAAGTTCCTATTCTACCTTCATCAATCGATTTCGAACATCAACATCAGGAAGATGGCAATTTCGAATACTTGTGGAAACCGTGAATCTGTCATGCCTCAACGATGTGCACCGTCTTCTTCCAGATCCAGGTCTTCTGGTCAGCCTGACTGCCTCCTGATGTCCTGTCAATATTCTTCAGTCTGTAGATAGGTTAACATTCATTCTTTCAGTAATAGATCTTCGGCTCAGCTCATTTTCAATAAGTGCCACTATTCTCACACAATCTACAATTGGTAAACTCATTTTATGAAATTGTTTCTTTCAGAGAATGAAAAATAAATCTTCAATGACCAATGTTGAACGCAACTTTTAAACGATGAATTTATCGTGAAGAATTAATAATAATAAAAATCTAAGTATAAAAATCTAAGTATATATAAAACCGCTTGCACATATACGTCAAACTTTAAACGTAAAATCACAGCCCAAACGGGACCATCTAGAGCAAAAATGACAAGAATAAGACCCCCCTCAAAATCGTCTGGAGATCCCGGGAAAAATCCCAAACCTTCGATTCTCCTCGCGGTTTTCGAGTATACGGGGTGTTTCGGATCATTTTGACATTTCAAGTCCCATATTTCTGTGGTATCTGTGGACAATTTGACTGTCAGTGTCATGTTAATAATAAATATTCCATTTCGATATACGAAAGTTCTTGAAAAAGTTTGCAGTTTCCAAAATTGTTATTCAATATTTAAATAAATGCCGACAGATAAAATGCAAAGTCTTCGGCGAATCGAAAATTCGATAGATATTTGTCAAAATTTAGAAATGAACATTGATATCATCGAATGCATTTTCCTCAATTCAGGTTTGTTTTAAGTGTTTGTATCATTCAATTGGATATGAATGTTACTTTATTTCAGGAATTTTTCGTTTATTTTCCACAAACTATAAAACTACATTCTCTTTCGTGAGAATTTGAATCTATTGCGACAGAAGATGGAACTACAAAAGAGAACAGAAGCTTCATTCATCAATTCAGTCTTGGATTGGAGTGAAAGTTATGCTACTATGAAACAGTATTAAACAGATAGAAAAACTCCTTATAGATAATTCACAATTGGCTTTATTACTGGAAAAAAAGAGCCAAGTTAGTCAGATAACAGTCGAAAGTTTCCATGTGTTTTTTGAATATCTAAAATATACACTTTTACGACAGAGGAGTGCAAAAATATAAGTGACCACTCCGTTTTTGAAGAATTTGAGTGCAGTGCTGTTGAATTTATAATGAATAAGTCAAATCTTTCATACTAATAATTTCAACTATATATACCCTGTTATATTATTTTCCGCTCAACTGAAACATGTATTAATAAACCTTGGAAATTAGAGACTCTCAAACTTATAACCTGATTTCTCAAAAAGGTTTTACCAAGATAAGATATTATAGGTAATTGCTTATGAGGTAACATAGGCCATGGGTATTTGAAAGGCAAGTCTATTCATTATGTCTCTTTTTAGTTGGTTTATTATAGCTATACTGAATATTTCTAAAAATAACATTCACTTTAGATGTGAATTAATTAAATTTGGACTTATGCATCATATCATATTTGACTATGAAATTGAGAAAGACATTCTTCTAAATTCCATTATTAAGTCTTTTGAATAGTACTTTGAAGATATTGATTTCAATAACGTATGGAATATATCAGTTGAAATACTAGTCAAAATGTTACGACAGAAATAAATTTTGAAGGATCATTCAGTATATGAAGAATTTTAACATGGCAGTCACTTTCGAAATTGGTATCAATTTTGCAGCAATTCAATGAAGGTATAAAATACTTTAAAAAGCAACTATTTATTGAAAATTTCCATGTCATGAATGATCAAATTTGTATACAAATGTAGATACCTACCTATTTGTTCACTAAAGTTTCCAATCTTTTAATCGTTATAGGAATAGGTGCTATATGGCCATTTCAAAAATGCTATCCTACTGATTTATTCATTGCTTTTCATTTTGGTAAAAATTAAATTTTTCATTGATTCAGATCCAAAGTTAACATTTGAAAAAATCAAGTCAAACCCACTAATATGGGTCAATAGTATTGGTCGATACAATTTTAGTACCGATTTCAAATACTCAGTTCCTTTTGACTGAAGTAAAAATTGAACAATGATCTTTGTATCTTGAAATGAGTTTTGCATTTTTCCAGTGTTCAACAATGAGATAATTATTAAATTGACTCAAGAAATTAACAGAGTATGCTATATCAGGACAATTAATACTGCTAAAGATGTTAATAAACCTATTAATTTCTTATATGGTTCATCATTACAACTCTCTTTTGTTGAATCAAAATTCAATTTAGTTTTCACATGTTCACAATCAGACATGTTGAATTATTGCAATACATATTTGAAGAATATAATCGATAGCTTTACTACCTTTTCCATAATTTCTAGTAATATTCATCCCTAATCATTTTTTAGCTTCCCCTAATTTCTTAATCATAAAATTTTCTATCAGAAAATTAATTCAGAATTAACATTAGTTGAAACAAAAAGTCATCCACGTACAATGCAACAATAGTAAGCCAATTATTTTTTGATTTATGTAAATACTATGATCAATTGTTGATCTTTTGAAACTTATATCTATCAAAATTTTATTTACTATATAGGACATAAATTGCCCTGTTTAATTCACTTCTGAGTAAAACCCAGAGCCACAAGTCTCGTTCTATAACATAGCATCAATACAATCTTCAGATACTAAAAAACTCCTCAGTTCGTCAGGAATTTCCAATAGGTCCTTCAAATTGTTGCAATTATATTGTATTTCTTCACAAAATATGGAATAGAAGAATAATTTGCTGCTCAACTGAAAAATGTATTGATAAACCTTGGAAATGAGGGACTTCTTATAACCTGATTTCTCAGATATGGGTATCCGAAAGGTAGATCTATTATTCATTCTGCCTCTTTTCAGTTTGTTTATTACTGAATATTCCTAAAACAAAAATCTCACTGTAGGTCTTTTCATAGATCTTATCGAACGATTATGTAAATTCAATATTTGTCAAAACTGAAAATAAACATTGAATGCAATTTCTTTATTTCAGGTAATATTTCTATTAATGAGTCAATTGAATAAATGTAACTTCATTTTAGGGCTCACAAGTAAATATCCAATGGAATGATAGCCCTTAAAATATATCTATTATTCATTTTGAATTGACTTACAAGAATATCAATATTTTCATCGGCAAGACATAAAACGACAAATTTTCTTTCAAAGTTGAAATTCAGAGAAAAATATGCTAATAATTGTCTATTGTAACTATTAAATAAACAAAAAAAGGACCATAAAAAGGATTACAACTTAACTAACAAACATAAACTTTTTTTGTCAATTTTTCCCACCCAATCATCAATTAAATTTGGACTTATGCATCATACATGTCTCTATAAAGAAGAAATGTGCTAATTTAAAATCTTAATGTTGGGATTATATTATTATTCAATATTCTCTAAAAATTTTTTACAAACCTATAAGCATGAATAACTTTCTTGAAAGACTGACGCTCACATTTTGATTATTCATTTCTCCCAAATTCTTCAAAGAAAGAAATTGCCATTTCTGGAAAAATGAGATCTGAGAATTTGGTTGATATCGGTTATTTTTTATTCATTATTAAAGAATACAATATACGATTTATATTTCAACAAATTTTTAAGACATGCGTATGACTGACATTATGATCATAGAGAAATCTTTGTTTATGGTTATGACTGCGTTCGGCAAATCCACACTAGGGATGGGCAAAGGTCAGAAAACTATCGATATCTATACAGGGTCTTTCACGAGGAACCTCACCTATATTTATACGTGAAACTACTGAACGTATTTTCATGAAATTCAGCACTTATAAGTATTTCACGATGCTGATGAAATCTAAAATATTTTCAAGGCATGAGCACCTCCGGTTTTTCCGGAAATGACGCCAACTTCCGTTTTTCAAATTAGAACACCATTTTTTTATTGCAGAAATAGATTCCTTAGAAAATTTCAAGTTATTTTGATGTAACATTTTTCAGTTTTGGTTGGAAAATTCTCTCTGAGCGGGAAAATTCGAAAAAAAAATCGAAAATAGAGCTCCGCTGAAACAAGAATAACTTCGAGGTTTTTGGATGGAAAATTTTCATTTTTGGGATTTTTCAGGATATAAGATTGATGTATCCACTTTAAAAATCGAAATCGCGATTCATGATACAGGGGATGAAAAAATCGCTTTCAAAGTTAGGGATGACAAAATCGTGAAAAATCAATTTTTTCAAATTAGAACCCCATTTTTTTATGGCCGATATTGAATCTACGTTAAAAAATAATGTGAGTGTATGCATCACACCCTTGCCCTAAAATGGATATTTTCTGAGTTATTCACAAAAAACTGTTTTTCGTCTTGAATTTTCAGCTATTTCTTTTCCCTTCACGCCAAAAAGATGAAATTTTCAGGAACTGTTATCTGAACCATGCTGTAGATTTTTCACCCCTTCTTGAAACCGACTTCAAGTTACTATTAGGAGAACCAGGGCAAACTCTCGCAGTTATAACTAGAGAATTTCTCAAGTTTGTCATGGTTCTGTTAATGGTATCTCTCGTTGGTCTGGGTCGGTCAGGAAACCTCTCAATGAACAGTCGAATCGTTCTATCTACAACTTCATTCTCCATGAAGTAGAATGAGATTTAAATAATCTTCATTGGTAACATTAGGCATAGTGATTGATTTTATAACTTAATACGAATTATCACCAAATTAATAGTAAACACAAAATGCTACTGAATAAAGAGGAATTTGGCAGATGTAATTAATGATACTATTATTAAAAAAAAAGAATGTAAAACATGGTAGGTTTTTGCATATGGTTCATAAGGAATTATTTATTTATCACTGGAGAGAAAACCGATGGCCGATTAGTTGAAATAAAGAGGTTTCCGATACAAATTCGAATCAAAATTCGCCATCTATTTAGGAACAACCTGTAACTTTTTTCTCTTGCATATTAGGGTAGTAAAATCTAAAACATGGTTTAAGTAACAGTTCCTGAAAATTTCATCTTTTTGGCGTGAAGGGAAAAGAAATAGCTGAAAATTCAAGACGAAAAACAGTTTTTTGTGAATAACTCAGAAAATATCCACTTTAGGGCAAAGGTGTGATGCATACACTCACATTATTTTTTAACGTAGATTCAATATCTGCCATAAAAAAATGGGGTTCTACTTTGAAAAAATTGATTTTTCACGATTTTGTCATCCCTAACTTTAAAAGCGATTTTTTCACCCCCTGTATCATGAATCGCGATTTCGATTTTCAAAGTGGATACATCAATCTTACATCTTGAAAAATCCCAAAAATGAAAATTTTCCATCCAAAAACCTCGAAGTTATTCTTGTTTCAGCGGAGCTCTATTTTCGATTTTTTTTTCGAATTTTCCCGCTCAGAGAGAATTTTCCAACCAAAACTGAAAAATGTTACACCAAAATAACTTGAAATTTTCTAAGGAATCTATTTCTGCAATAAAAAAATGGTGTTCTAATTTGAAAAACGGAAGTTGGCGTCATTTCCGGAAAAACCGGAGGTGCTCATGCCTTGAAAATATTTTAGATTTCATCAGCATCGTGAAATACTTATAAGTGCTGAATTTCATGAAAATACGTTCAGTAGTTTCACGTATAAATATGGGTGAGGTTCCTCGTGAAAGACCCTGTATATTGTATCGATAATTTCTGACACTATCGAAATGTATTGAAATATGTAAGAGTAAAATATCGATATATATCGCTGTGATATTTTGGTGTGAGAAAATTCTGTTGATTTGAATAAAGTTTTTCTATCATAGAGGATAATAATAAGATTCAGATGACAAGATTCAGTGGAAAACGACATATTTAGTAGTTTGCTTCCATTTTTATGGAGTATTTTGTCCTCCTGAACATTTATAGGGACATTGATGTTGACGAGGACGCTGTGATTACAAGGTTTTCAAAGGGTTCAAAGTTTTAAAGACCAAATTAGATTTTGTGATGTAGTTGCCAATTGTCTTCTTTTTTTCATATTAAACAATCTAATTTTTTTTAAATTTCTACCTGAATGGTTAAAACCGTGATAAGTAAATAATGGCATTATAATACAACAAATACATAAGGGTACAACTTTTTTTGCGAAATTCGAGGCTTTATTGTAAAAAACTGGTTATACATTTATAATTCAAAGTATTGCCCATCGCTGGTCACTACTTTCTCCCATCTTTCGGACAGCGTATGAATTGAAAAAACTGGTCATCTTTTGAAGCGATCCACGAATCGATTCAAGTTTTTACTTCTTCATAAGATCGGAAGTGTTGGTCAGCCAGGCCGTGTGCTATTAATTGAAACAAGTGATAGTCCGTGGGAGCAACGTCTGGAGAATACGTCGGGTAGGGTTGTGGGGTAGGAATTCCCATTTTAACGTTTCCAAGTATATCTTGACTACTTTCGCAACATGGGGTCGAGCATTGTCATGCAGTAAAATCAATTCATCTTCTCTCTCGTTGTATTGCGACGGTTTGTTTTTCAATGCTCGGTACAAACGCATTTATTGCGTTCGATAACGATCGCCTGTGATTCTTTCAGTCATAATACACTACGCCGAGCTGGTCCCACCAAATACTGAGCATGACCTTAGAACCGTGAATATTCGGTTTGGCCGTCGATGTGGAAGCATTGTCAGGATATCCTCATGATTTTATGCGCTTGGGATTATCGTAATGAACCCATTTTTCGTCTCCAGTCCCAATCCGATGCAGAAATCCCTTCCGTCTTTTTCTTGCAAGCAGCTGTTCACAAGTAAATAAACGTCGTTCAAACACCTCGCGGCTTCAACTCGTACCGCACCCAATTTCCTTGTTTCTGAGTCATTCCTATGACTTTCAGGCGTTTTGAAATGGCTTTTAGTGTCACTCCTATTGATCCTACAATTATTGTTGCGTTTGACATGAGTCTTGATCAATTATTGCCTCCAATTCTGCATCTTCAAAAAACTTCTCTCTTCCACCGCGATGCTGGTCTTCGACATCAAAATCACCATTCTTGAAGCGTTGAAACCACTCATCTATATCTTTATTTATTTAATCAAACGGAACAAGCCATTTTACAGATGTACCAGAAAATAACTAAACCTAGACATAAACAATATCGTTGGTACGTTCTTCCACCAATATCGTTCTCACTATAGGTATTTGAAAGCATTCGATGAACCTCAGCTGCGGATTTTTTCATATTTTAATGGAAAATTGAAACCTCCCGCAAATGACGAGAATTTGGCTCGTAAGCTAACATGGTTAATCGTGAATAACTTTATGATGCAGACACAAATCGACTAACATGTCAATGGCGTTATGTTCACAAATACCTAAACTTATTGTATGACATCTACGATATATTTATTTCTACTACCACTTACCGTTACAGCCATCTATTGCAAAACGGCGGACGCAAAGTTGTACGCCTTATATAAATATTCATATGAATATCTAAATATAAATATTTTTGAGAGGTAAGGCTTGATATCGGTATAATCTGGGATTTGGTCCCATAGAAATACTCGAAGCACATAACGGCGAACCCCCTCAAAATTTAAGGCTAGGACCGCCCTTGATTTGTCGTCATGGAAAGTTATTTGCATCAAATATTTTCATGTGAGCAAGGGCGAAACGGTATGTTCTAGGAAAGAAGTCATATAGAATTCTACCCTAGAATCAGCATAGGATACCGAGTGAATCGTCTAAAATCAGCTAACGATACAAGGTTTCCGAAAAAAATCTTTTATTTTCTAGAGGGATACCCATTGAAGGATCTACCGGCATAGTGACGGGGTCCAAGGGGCGGAGCCCCTTCGGCGAGCAGAGCGAGTAATAATAATAAAATGGTTTATTCTGTAAGCTACAGGGTATAAACATACAATCACAGAGGCGTGAGCCTGTACGTGACTTCTAAATAGAATTATTCGAAGAGAGTTTCTTTTATCAAGTTTTTAATCCCTTATACCTGAGAATCTATATTTCACGTATATTAAGTTGATTTTCTAATGGGAGATAGATGAAGAACAAAATATCATTGAATCAATTTGAAGACATGAGTCTACGGGTCTTTCACGAGGAACCTCACCCATATTTATACGAGAAACTACTGAACGTATTTTCATGAAATTCAGCACTTATAAGTATTTCATGATGCTGATGAAATCTAAAATATTTTCAAGGCATAAGCACCTCCGGTTTTTCCGGAAATGACGTCAACTTCCGTTTTTCAAATTAGAACACCATTTTTTTATTGCAGAAATAGATTCCTTACAAAATTTCAAGTTATTTCGATGTAACATTTTTCAGTTTTGGTTGGAAAATTCTCTCTGAGCGGGAAAATTCGAAAAAAAAGTCGAAAATAGAGCTCCGCTGAAACAAGAATAACTTCGAGATTTTTGGATGGAAAATTTTCATTTTTGAGATTTTTCAAGATGTAAGATTGATGTATCCACTTTGAAAATCGAAATCGCGATTCATGATACAGGGGGTGAAAAAATCGCTTTCAAAGTTAGGGATGACAAAATCGTGAAAAATCAATTTTTTCAAATTAGAACTCCATTTTTTTATGGCAGATATTGAATCTACGTTAAAAAATAATGTGAGTGTATGCATCACACCCTTGCCCTAAAGTGGATATTTTCTGAGTTATTCACAAAAAACTGTTTTTCGTCTTGAATTTTCAGCTATTTCTTTTCCCTTCACGCCAAAAAGATGAAATTTTCAGGAACTGTTACTTAAACCATGTTTTAGATTTTACTACCCTTATATGCAAGAGAAAAAAGTTACAGGTTGTTCCTAAATAGATGGCGAATTTTGATTCGAATTTGTATCGGAAACCTCTTTATTTCAACTAATCGGCCATCGGTTTTCTCTCCAGTGATAAATAAATAATTCCTTATGAACCATATGCAAAAACTTACCATGTTTTACATTCTTCTTTTTTAATAATAGATATCATTAATTACATCTGCCAAATTCCTCTTTATTCAGTAGCATTTTGTGTTTACTATTAATTTGGTGATAATTCGTATTAAGTTATAAAATCAATCACTATGCCTAATTTTACCAATGAAGATTATTTAAATCTCATTCTACTTCATGCAGAATGTAATAAAGTTGTAGATAGAACGATTCGACTGTTCATTGAGAGGTTTCCTGACCGACCCAGACCAACGAGAGATACCATTAACAGAACCATGACAAACTTGAGAAATTCTCTAGTTATCACTGCGAGAGTTTGCCATGGTTCTCCTAATAGTAACTTGAAGTCGGAGAAGGGGTGAAAAATCTACAGCATGGTTCAAATAACAGTTCCTGAAAATTTCATCTTTTTGGCGTGAAGGGAAAAGAAATAGCTGAAAATTCAAGACGAAAAACAGTTTTTTGTGAATAACTCAGAAAATATCCATTTTAGGGCAAGGGTGTGATGCATACACTCACATTATTTTTTAACGTAGATTCAATATCTGCCATAAAAAAATGGGGTTCTAATTTGAAAAAATTGATTTTTCACGATTTTGTCATCCCTAACTTTGAAAGCGATTTTTTCACCCCCTGTAACCTGAATCGCGATTTCGATTTTTAAGGTGGATACATCAATCTTACATCTTGAAAAATCTCAAAAATGAAAATTTTCCATCCAAAAACCTCGAAGTTATTCTTGTTTCAGCGGAGCTCTATTTTCGATTTTTTTTTCGAATTTTCCCGCTCAGAGAGTATTTTCCAACCAAAACTGAAAAATGTTACAACAAAATAACTTAAAATTTTCTAAGGAATCTATTTCTGCAATAAAAAAATGGTGTTTTAATTTGAAAAACGGAAGTTGACGTCATTTCCGGAAAAAACGGAGGTGCTCATGCCTTGAAAATATTTTAGATTTCATCAGCATCGTGAAATACTTATAAGTGCTGAATTTCATGAAAATACGTTCAGTAGTTTCCCGTATAAATATGGGTGAGGTTCCTCGTGAAAGACCCTGTATTTCTAATTTAAAAAACGGTGCAAAATCTTAGCGACCCTTTTGTTTTCGCAGGTGTATTTTATATTACACTCACAGTTCAAAAACAAAACAGTAATTATCCTTCCTTAATTATGAGTTGTACTACAGTTTGAGTCTTATTATAAAAGCATAAAAATAACTTTTTACCAGGCCTTATGTTTACAAAATCATTAATAATATCATAGTACGGAATCTTTAATCTCATTCATCGGTATATTTTACAATGCGTTCAGCAATTGTTTGTGTAGAAATCCTGAAATATTGAGTATTTGGCTCTGTATATGGGAGTATATTTCAATTTTTATTTAATATTTTAATTCTTCTCAATCTACAGCCCTTTAAAATTTTCCGCCCTAGGCTTCAGCCTACTCGTCTTGCTAATAAATCCACATGAGTACCTATGGTAATAAACTAATTCTCAAGAATAATATTTTCTCCCAATATCTACAAGTTGACATTTGAATTAAACAACACGAAATAACATAAGCGAATAAAAAAATTAAATGCTTGGAAAATTCAATAGCGAATGAAATATTCATGAATTCAAAAAAAATCTGGAACCTAGCCACTGTATGTTGACAACTTGGAACTACAAATTGGTTAACAGATCCCTTCCGATTGCGGTTTCCTATTTCTCTTTCCACCAGTTCCGTTGGTTAGTGTCACAATCAATCCGCTCAGACAGCGAGGTTGTAAATAAAGAGGATAATCAATACGAGTTTTCCAAGCAGAGCTTGGGTCACTTTCTCACAGATGGCGATGGAGTACAATTTCGCTCGGTGAAAACACTACGCTTTATTCATTTTCTGATTGAAATATTTCGAGAGAAAGTTGATATTGGTTCTTTATCTTAATTAATTAGCTTATGTATCTGAAGAAGAAACGAAAAAGCTAAGTGAAAAGTTTTTGTTTGAGAGTGGAAGAAAATGGAGTGCTATAACATTTTGTATCGATATATTTTGCGAATTTTGAGCCGAGAATGGTCTCAAACGATAGCGTCTTGTTCACCGATGAAGAAGTCGTAAAATTCAATTCTGTCCATTCATCCGTCTAGCAGTAAATATGAACAATCCCAATGAAGAAAATCTAGAAAATCGAAATTTTCTGGATAAGTTCAGACCAAAAATGGTGCAGTTTAATTCATCAGTGGATACATGCACATGCAAAATTTCATATTTATTTTCTGCTTGTTCTGGGGAAAATAAATTATTAGTCAAGAAATACGGTATTTAACAGACCAGAAGGATGTCTTCAAATTCGTCGTTGGCGGTTCTACCGCCAGAGGGCAGTATGTTTGTTTACAATTTGAGTTGTTCAAGTTCCGTTGTCTTTTTAGTATTTACATCTATTATACAGAGAAGTGTGGAGACTGTTTGTGTTGTGAATGTATGTGATTTAAATTCTGAGGTAATCAACATATTTACACATGCTCTAATCTCCCCCACTAACGAATTCGAATTATGATTCAACGTATTGTCCATGGCTGGCCGCTATTTTCTTCCATCTTTCGGACAGAGTAGGAATCTCGCGTTGAAAACACCGGTCATCTCTTGAAGCGATCCACTAATCGATCAAATTTTTTACTTCTCCATAAGACCGGAAGTGCTGGTGAGTCAGGCCGTGTGCCATTGATCGAAACAAGTGATAGTCCGAGGGAGCATCGTCGGGAAAATACGGTGGGTGAGGTAGGACTTCCGATTCCAACGTTTCCAAGTATTTCTTGACCACTTTCGCAACATGGGGTCGAGCATTGCCATGCTGTAACATTACTTCATCATGTCTCTCGTTGTAAGGCGGCCGTTTATCTTTCAATGTTCTGCTCAAATGTTCGATAACGATCGCCTGTCATTGTTTCAGTAAGTTTTAACGGCTCATAATACACCTTGGAACCGTGAATATTCGGCGTGAAAGCATGACCAAGATATCCTCATGATTTTCCTCCCGCAAATGACGAGAATTTGACTAGAATGCTGACATATTTAATAGAGAATAACTTGATGATGCAGACACAAATCGATTAATATTTCGAAGGAGTTATGTTTACAAATACCTTAGCTTATTGTATGACGTCTACGATCTATTTATTTCGACTATCACTTACCGCTACAGCCATCTATTGAAAACGGCGAAAGTAAAGTTGGATACTTAATTGAATTTCTATTTTCTTCTTCTCCGTTAAGAAGGCGTATCGGCTGTTCATTTTCGGTCATGGCGGTGTTTTTTTGTAACCTAGATTACCTATACTGCCTCGCAATCGTTTTGGTGGACGTCCGATGTGTCTTATTTCGTGGGGTTGTCGTCCCTGGTGATCTTTGCCATGCCTTCCGGGCTCATTCATTATTTTGAAAATTTAAATCCCTAAATGTGTCTTCTCCTCAGATGTGGTTAGTTCTATAAGACAGGTGAGGCAGTACCTCGCCAAAAGACAAAACATGGAACTTATTGACATTCAAAGCTAAATGGTTACGATGACACCATGCGTTTTTATGATATTTTGCCTGTTGTAAAGTGGCCTAACTCCGATTATTATCAGTTTTTGAATATAAATCAAGTCTGCTGCAAACATTAATCTTGGCAAGATTTGAAGTGGTGATCCAAAATTTAATTTCACTATAGATTGGTGGTGTAGGATCAGAAGAAACAGGAAAATGATACTCTGTTAGTTCGCCGACGTTTCGGAAAAATTTATTTCCATCCTCAGGGCTCTACAAAATTTACGGAAAACATCATTTGCAACATTGATGAAGGTGTTTACAAAATAAAGGAAAGATGAGCATTACTAAAAGTTATTGACTAGAAAATATCACAGAAAGGATGGTCTGGTATAATTTATATATACAAAGAAGCATTATAAAATTCAAAACATTTTTAGTTTAAAATAAGAGTAAAAATAAAAAGTAATATAACACATATAGGTATAAACAAAGTACTTACAAGCTAGACAAATGTATCTTCCCAAAATCATCTTATTAAAATCTAAATCAATTCTCCAACATTTTACGTGTAAAGAAATCATAATATGTATATTAAAAACCGGGGACAAACAATGCGACCGATGCATAGATAGTATGCCGACAGACGGAGGTGAAATCAAAGGAACAGCGGACTCGAAACAATTAGGGTAAAAAACTTAGACGTATGTATGTGATGCGCTGAAGTAATGAAGTCGATAGGGGCTAGAAATCTTTATTTTGTTTTATTATTATTCCGTAGTTGGGTATTTGTTTTTAATAAGGAAAAATAGAATCGGCTAAGTTGTTGTATGTCAGCTCTAGAATTTACTGAGTCATGGATACTTATTTGTAACATCTCAAAAATTAGCCGATTGCTCAAGTATGGTTCCCTATTTAATATTTTGACGTCTTCAAAATTAAAGTTGTGACTTTCATTCAGGCAATGTTCGGCCAAGGCTGTTTTAGGGTTGGAGATCGGCAAACGGACAGACCTAATATGTTCCTGTATTCTGGATTTCAGATATCGGCCCGTCTGGCCTATGTAGACGCGAGAACAATTTAGACAGCTGATTTTATATACAACATTGAAGTTCAGAAGAGTTGGTGTCGGGTTTTTGACAACACTGAAAAAATTCTTTCCTAAGGTATTTGAACTTTTGAAAGACACCCTGACGTTCTCCTTTTGAATAACCTTGGATAGTCTCTCTGAGAGGCCTTTGATATATATATGAGTTTGTTATAATATAAAATTGTATTCGAAGGTCCCTCAGATGAAATGATCTGTTGTAGAGAGGGTTTGAGAGACTCCCCTAATATTTTGCTTATGAGATAGCTGTTGTTAAGTAAGATGGATCTGATCTTTTTCAGGTTTTTTTCATGATACCTTTTGTCAGAGAGGTTCAAGGCTCTGAACTTGAGATTTCGTATGATGTTAACTTTATGTATCATGGCATGATGGGAGTGAAAACCTATATACCTGCCAGAAAAAGTAGGTTTATGATACCAATCAACGTATAAGACATTATCATCCATGCGTTCAACTCTCATGTCAAGGAAATTCAGAGCGCTTTTTGATTCTAATTCTAAAGTGAACTGTAATTTTGGGTGGAAAGAGTTGAAAGTGTCCAACACGAGTTGTTCAGTGTTAACAGGAACGGAAGTGAAAATATCATCGACATAACGTTTGAAAATTGGTACACTGAAAGGTAAACGAGAGAGACAATAATCTTGAAGTTTTACCATTACAATGTCACAGCAAATCTGCGAAACACAATTCCCCATCCCGAAACCAAAAATTTGCCTATAAAATTGTCTGTTGAAACAGAAATAACTGCTAGTTATCAAAAAATTATATATTAATTTGAAGGTTTCAAAATCAAATGAGGGGTCAGAAACCATATTCCAATTTTCTTCAATGATTTGTAGTGCTAAATCTGTAGGCGTGTTAGTGTAAAGAGAAACGACATCAAGTGATAGTAATACATAGTTAGGTGGCAATCTGGTCTTATTCGTTGAATTGAAGAAGTCGAAAGAGTTCCGGACATAATGTTCGTCCTTAATGAATATCGGCTTCAATAGATCAGCGATGAATTTTGATAGCTCGTATATAGGGGAACCAACAAAGCTTAAAATGGGTCTCATCGGTATGCCTGTTTTATGTATTTTTGGTAGAAAGTACATCTTAGGAAAAATGCCATCGTTAGAAGTCAATTTCTTCGCAACAGGTTCCGGTACTAGGTCCTTGTTCAGCAGAATTTTGACGAATCTGTTGTTTTTGTTTTGGACGCGAACAGTGGGATCAGACTCCAATTTTTTATTCATCCCTATTCATAACGACAGTGACGTTACGTCACTGTCGTTATGAATAGGGATGAATATTCTAAAAAGTGTACAGAACTTCTTGACGATTCGCAAACCTATGAAAAATTGGAGTCTGATCCCACTGTTCGCGTCCAAAACAAAAACAACAGATTCGTCAAAATTCTGCTGAACAATACATCAAGTGATAGTAATACATAGTTAGGTGGCAATCTGGTCTTATTCGTTGAATTGAAGAAGTCGAAAGAGTTCCGGACATAATGTTCGTCCTTAATGAATATCGGCTTCAATAGATCAGCGATGAATTTTGATAGCTCGTATATAGGGGAACCAACAAAGCTTAAAATGGGTCTCATCGGTATGCCTGTTTTATGTATTTTTGGTAGAAAGTACATCTTAGGAAAAATGCCATCGTTAGAAGTCAATTTCTTCGCAACAGGTTCCGGTACTAGGTCCTTGTTCAGCAGAATTTTGACGAATCTGTTGTTTTTGTTTTGGACGCGAACAGTGGGATCAGACTCCAATTTTTCATAGGTTTGCGAATCGTCAAGAAGTTCTGTACACTTTTTAGAATATTCATCCCTATTCATAACGACAGTGACGTAACGTCACTGTCGTTATGAATAGGGATGAATAAAAAATTGGAGTCTGATCCCACTGTTCGCGTCCAAAACAAAAACAACAGATTCGTCAAAATTCTGCTGAACAAGGACCTAGTACCGGAACCTGTTGCGAAGAAATTGACTTCTAACGATGGCATTTTTCCTAAGATGTACTTTCTACCAAAAATACATAAAACAGGCATACCGATGAGACCCATTTTAAGCTTTGTTGGTTCCCCTATATACGAGCTATCAAAATTCATCGCTGATCTATTGAAGCCGATATTCATTAAGGACGAACATTATGTCCGGAACTCTTTCGACTTCTTCAATTCAACGAATAAGACCAGATTGCCACCTAACTATGTATTACTATCACTTGATGTATTGTTCAGCAGAATTTTGACGAATCTGTTGTTTTTGTTTTGGACGCGAACAGTGGGATCAGACTCCAATTTTTCATAGGTTTGCGAATCGTCAAGAAGTTCTGTACACTTTTTAGAATATTCATCCCTATTCATAACGACAGTGACGTAACGTCACTGTCGTTATGAATAGGGATGAATAAAAAATTGGAGTCTGATCCCACTGTTCGCGTCCAAAACAAAAACAACAGATTCGTCAAAATTCTGCTGAACAAGGACCTAGTACCGGAACCTGTTGCGAAGAAATTGACTTCTAACGATGGCATTTTTCCTAAGATGTACTTTCTACCAAAAATACATAAAACAGGCATACCGATGAGACCCATTTTAAGCTTTGTTGGTTCCCCTATATACGAGCTATCAAAATTCATCGCTGATCTATTGAAGCCGATATTCATTAAGGACGAACATTATGTCCGGAACTCTTTCGACTTCTTCAATTCAACGAATAAGACCAGATTGCCACCTAACTATGTATTACTATCACTTGATGTCGTTTCTCTTTACACTAACACGCCTACAGATTTAGCACTACAAATCATTGAAGAAAATTGGAATATGGTTTCTGACCCCTCATTTGATTTTGAAACCTTCAAATTAATATATAATTTTTTGATAACTTGCAGTTATTTCTGTTTCAACAGACAATTTTATAGGCAAATTTTTGGTTTCGGGATGGGGAATTGTGTTTCGCAGATTTGCTGTGACATTGTAATGGTAAAACTTCAAGATTATTGTCTCTCTCGTTTACCTTTCAGTGTACCAATTTTCAAACGTTATGTCGATGATATTTTCACTTCCGTTCCTGTTAACACTGAACAACTCGTGTTGGACACTTTCAACTCTTTCCACCCAAAATTACAGTTCACTTTAGAATTAGAATCAAAAAGCGCTCTGAATTTCCTTGACATGAGAGTTGAACGCATGGATGATAATGTCTTATACGTTGATTGGTATCATAAACCTACTTTTTCTGGCAGGTATATAGGTTTTCACTCCCATCATGCCATGATACATAAAGTTAACATCATACGAAATCTCAAGTTCAGAGCCTTGAACCTCTCTGACAAAAGGTATCATGAAAAAAACCTGAAAAAGATCAGATCCATCTTACTTAACAACAGCTATCTCATAAGCAAAATATTAGGGGAGTCTCTCAAACCCTCTCTACAACAGATCATTTCATCTGAGGGACCTTCGAATACAATTTTATATTATAACAAACTCATATATATATCAAAGGCCTCTCAGAGAGACTATCCAAGGTTATTCAAAAGGAGAACGTCAGGGTGTCTTTCAAAAGTTCAAATACCTTAGGAAAGAATTTTTTCAGTGTTGTCAAAAACCCGACACCAACTCTTCTGAACTTCAATGTTGTATATAAAATCAGCTGTCTAAATTGTTCTCGCGTCTACATAGGCCAGACGGGCCGATATCTGAAATCCAGAATACAGGAACATATTAGGTCTGTCCGTTTGCCGATCTCCAACCCTAAAACAGCCTTGGCCGAACATTGCCTGAATGAAAGTCACAACTTTAATTTTGAAGACGTCAAAATATTAAATAGGGAACCATACTTGAGCAATCGGCTAATTTTTGAGATGTTACAAATAAGTATCCATGACTCAGTAAATTCTAGAGCTGACATACAACAACTTAGCCGATTCTATTTTTCCTTATTAAAAACAAATACCCAACTACGGAATAATAATAAAACAAAATAAAGATTTCTAGCCCCTATCGACTTCATTACTTCAGCGCATCACATACATACGTCTAAGTTTTTTACCCTAATTGTTTCGAGTCCGCTGTTCCTTTGATTTCACCTCCGTCTGTCGGCATACTATCTATGCATCGGTCGCATTGTTTGTCCCCGGTTTTTAATATACATATTATGATTTCTTTACACGTAAAATGTTGGAGAATTGATTTAGATTTTAATAAGATGATTTTGGGAAGATACATTTGTCTAGCTTGTAAGTACTTTGTTTATACCTATATGTGTTATATTACTTTTTATTTTTACTCTTATTTTAAACTAAAAATGTTTTGAATTTTATAATGCTTCTTTGTATATATAAATTATACCAGACCATCCTTTCTGTGATATTTTCTAGTCAATAACTTTTAGTAATGCTCATCTTTCCTTTATTTTGTAAACACCTTCATCAATGTTGCAAATGATGTTTTCCGTAAATTTTGTAGAGCCCTGAGGATGGAAATAAATTTTTCCGAAACGTCGGCGAACTAACAGAGTATCATTTTCCTGTTTCTTCTGATCCTACACCACCAATCTATAGTGAAATTAATCTTGGCACTGGTCCCAAATTTAAACCTTGTAGAACACCAGACGAAGCAATGAAATTGCTAGAACAGAACGACAATTTCAATCTGTACGTACTGACGTCTATGAAGCAATGAGCCTTATGATGAGCTTAATGAAAATCCGTTGACAGTCTTCAGGTTAAACAGAACGTTTAAATATTTTCTCATATTTTTAGATTGACTAAAATTTCAATTATTTTCATATTTTTATGCTTTCTTAATATCCGCTCCTTCCTAAATATATTATCCATAATTTTCTCTTCATAGAGGATAGCGTCTCTCAATCTAATATGGTACATTTGGTCTGAAAACGCCATTAAGCTTTGAATAGAAAATATCGCATGCCTCATCTAAGTAATCCCAATTCAAAAAATATCGCACCAATCAGCATTGGAAATCATGTCATACATTATCAAAAAATTAGCTACTGAAAATCATTCAACCTAGGATGTATATTTCTGCTTCGATCTTTTGAACACATGAAGAAGAATATTCCATTCTACTACATGCCATAAAAACACAAAAATGGCTTTTTTTGGGACAATGCACTTCAGGAGATAAAAAAGTCTTCAAAAATTGAAAATACATGAAAATCAATAAAACATTCTGTATCTTGATTATAAACAGAAATAGACTCTTCAAATATAGATTATACTGAATCAAGAATCAACTCAGTGTCCTCTATCTATCCCTAGCTTCCGCCCATTTATCAATGAATCACCCTGTATACATAGTCGACTATTAGAGAACAGGAGGGATGGTGTTACGAAAGCTCAGAAAATTTAGAAAAATAAGGAAAAAGAATACACAAAAGATACGTTGGAAGCACTCGACCTACCTTTGTTGGAATGAACGCCAGAGTTGGAGATGGTACTTCCCAGTATCTATTGTCTTGAGAAAACTTGCAGAAAATAGCGAAAATGTCCAAAAATTTCGTGGTTCCGATTGAATCAATTCACGGCGTAGCGCACTTTTTGGAACGAGAATTCGAACTGATCTCTCGCCCATTCGTCACCATATGCAGTCCGAGATTTCCCAACGTATTTTATTACAACTAAATGAAATGAATAAATGAACGGAATAAATGTGAACATTAATTAAAGAAATCGACGCATTGATTCAACGATTGTTTCGAAACAAAATAAATAATTATATAACTGAATTTAGAATAAAATTAGAACAAAATAAACAATGAGTGTTGCATTAACAGATGGAGAATATTCTATTTGGAAGAAGAAGAAGCCCTCCAAATATATCAGCATATTCTGTAAACAAAAACACAAACCAATCACTACATACAGGGTGTGGCGTAATTAATGGATAATCCTGTACCATCGAATAGGGGAGGTCATGGCCGATCAGAAAATGTAAAGTTATGTTCAGTAAAAATATCATAGTTTTCGAGATATCGGGGAGACTGATTTTGCTGAGGTTTTTATCTTCTTGTATCATATGTTGAAATGTATGATGGCCCGTTCACATTTTCTCTGCTAATACTGAGATTATCTACATATGCCTCATTGTTTGTAGTTGATAATTTTTTGTATGGCTTTATCTCAGAAGAATAAATATATCGGACATCAAAATCAATAATTTCCATAATAAATTTGAGATAATGAATGTCGGAAAACAAATGACTCTGTAGCATTATGTGCGACTATAAAACTTCTTAATTAGTTCATTATTCACGGAATTTAAATTAATCGTCCATTTGAGCTAGAGAGCTAGAACTATAAATTCAAAATAATGCCACAATAAATTGTTTCAAATGATGGGAATTACAAAGTGTGTCATTCTCATTGGAATTCATTGTGAAACTTAAAAACTCATGCATGCTTCTTGACTTTGTTGTTATCATTTATTGATATTTCATATTTTTTTTTGTATGGAATAGTATTCAAAGATAATGAACGAGGCTTTCCTATACAGGATAGGCAAAATTAGTTATCTGAAGAGGCTATTTCGACAACTAAACATGCAATTTTCCTTGACCAATCCGAAAACGAAAGGAGAATCAGTGTTGTCTAGATTTTGTATTTTGTTCGAAATTTAGAAAATTACCATCCGAATTCCTGCGAAAATGCCACTTGACAAGAAAGTCGCCTTTAAAGGAAGCTTAAAGGTGCCGAAATTGGTGTAGTATTCTGTGTATAAAGTTGAAATATAATTGACAATACAGACAGATGTTTTTTTTTTTATATATATGTGCTAGGCCACTTTTGGCCATCCACACAGCGAACATTTCATAATCTCTAAGACTCTATCAAATTTTTATTATCCACCACCAGACATGCACAACATCCATGACCTAGCCTGGATTCGAACCCGGTACCCTCGGCAACAGACAGATGTTATTATGTTACGAAGCCATAGAGCATATACGAACAAAAAGGATACCTACCTTTTTCGTCATAAAGAGCCATCACCGTACTTGTTGAGTTTTCTTCAACATTAAAATTGGTTTATTTGTAAAAGGAACTTCTCCCGGAAAAATATACTTTACTTTCGATTATGGAACTGTCCCTTACTCGGTCTTTTCAACTTGCATTTTAAGTCGAATGTTACTTACTACAGGCACTTTTTCATGTGCGCCCAACTGAAAGGTATGGTTGATGTTAACCTAGCCATTTTTAAAATATGACATGAATATTTGAATGTAGGCTACATTTAAAAGTACTTTTCCTTTGATGCAATTTTTTTGTTGATTTCAAAAATGTATTTTGGTATGGCATAACACTTATTCCACAAGAAAAATATCTATCTCCTCCGCTTTTCGACCACCCGTCCTCTTCTAGCTCCGATAGTTATCGAATTTCACCCACCCTCTAAATTCAATAAGATTTATTCAAACTTTAAACGTATAATAGCCATCAATAAAGAGAAAAATATTGTTATATATTTATCTTTCAGACGAGATCTAATTTGCTCAAAAATGTTGAGCCAAACTGAAGTTACAGGCGTTTCAATCAGTCAGATTTCTCCCTTTCACCCACACTTATTTGATGTCGTAAAATCGAAAGTGACAATTCAAAAAGATAGAGAATTTTCTAAAGATAAAAGTGATTATATTTTTTCTTCAACTTCATATGAAACATTTTCGAGTAAAATTCATTTTTCTACTCGACGGTAGCTAATACGCCCCCTAGCGGTAGAGGTATGAACTTCAAAACAATTTCCAGTGTGTTCTCTTTATCACTTTAGTGGTAACATTTTTTACCGCAAATCTCTACGATGAGTGGATCCTGAGATACAGCCGCTTACTTCGCTTATTTGCCCACCCTGTACTTAATGTATTGTTGAACGAAAATGTTTCAGTTTGATTCATTCTCGAAGTTAAAGAGTGGAATACTAGACACAACAATAGTTGGAATTATATTCCCTTCTTCATATATATAGAAATTCATTTATTTTTTCAATCAATTGTCTTTTTTTCGATGGAAGACTTATATTCAAGTGTTCTCTGAATAGTCAGGTGAATAAGTTATTCACAATATTTCTTGATTGCAATTAAACAAAATACTCACCAACAGGAACGTTAGTTTCAACAATAGATAGTAATATAGTTGGTTGTTTCATCTCGTAGAAATGGAGTTCATGTAACTGAACAGAACTCACCTGAAAATGAAAATACGAGTCACCCTCTTGTTGTATGTAATTCGGTTAGTAGGACCTTAGTTATATATTAATTTCATATAAACACATTTTTGCATGCTCGGAATGAGAAATCAAAATGGAGTATAATCATCATACACCTGTTTGACTGATTGTATAAAAAAATAGTACAAGCAGCAGTCAACCATCGACCAATGTCTTAATATATTCAGTTTCAGTTTAAAATAAATCTGTTCACATAAATACTTTTGTATATAGTTGTATATTGAAAAATGAATTAGTGCAGTGAAAATCAGTCGATTAAATTAACCGGAAACGAAACAATACTTCATGAAAATGGGACTTCTTATGTACACTTTTTATTATACTGCAGACTACCATTATCAGATGCAACTTCTAGTAAAAGATTTAATATGTTTTTTTTCATATATTCTCAAGAGTGCAAATTAAATTGTTTTTTGTTGTTCATCCCCCACCCCATATCTGCTAGAAGAGAACAAATTTGTGTCGTAGTAGTTAGGGCTATCATTTGAGAATTTGAGACCATTTCCGGCTCAAAATTCGAAAATTACATACATTCTGACGAAATAATACAACGATCTGTTTAGCGAAAGAGATTCAAAAAAATTATTATGAGTAAAATGAACACAAGATTAAATTTATATATCTAACAGAAAAAAATTTAAGCGGTGAAGCGGTAAATATACGGTTCATAAAAGAAAACTGGGGCACAATAGATCAAAAGCAGAATAGTGAAAACAAGAAGTGAATTGAACATGATGAAAGCTGCCAACACAATCCTCGAATGAAGATCTAGAACGATCTAATAATGTCAAATATTCCTTTTCTATCTGGGACACTTTATCAGAAACAGTAGTAGGTTCTCTCGAGGGTTCTCCCTACTACAAGCTACGACATATATACAGGGTCTTTCACGAGGAACCTCACCCATATTTATACGGGAAACTGAACGTATTTTCATGAAATTCAGCACTTATAAGTATTTCACGATGCTGATGAAATCTAAAATATTTTCAAGGCATGAGCACCTCCGGTTTTTCCGGAAATGACGTCAACTTCCGTTTTTCAAATTAGAACACCATTTTTTTATTGCAGAAATAGATTCCTTAGAAAATTTCAAGTTATTTTGATGTAACATTTTTTAGTTTTGGTTGGAAAATAACTCCGCCTGGGGCGTTTTGGTGGTGGATTGAGTAGCTATCAGGCGTCACTGCCGGTCCCAAGCCCGGATAAAGGAGGAGGGTTGTCAGGCGAGGGTAGCATCCTACCTGGCGTAAAAACTATCCTTGCTCACAGATCCAATAATCAGCCTCGGAATAGGACGGATGCAACGGTAATGAACATGGCTAGAAATAGGACAACGAATACGGTTTTGAGAGAAAAGAAGAGAAATTGGAGGAAGAGAATTTTAAGGGTTGCCTGCTGGAATATCATGTCCTGGAATAAGAGATGCCATGAGATACTTCTAGAGATGAGGCAACACAAAGTTGACATCTGCGCACTGTCTGAGACTAAGCGGAAAGGCAGGGGCACTATGAAGCTTCCTGGTTACATCTTCGTTTATAGCGGCGTAGACCATTGTAAGAGAGCATCAGCAGGTGTAGGAGTCTTGATTGCGGAAAAATACGAGCCATTCATCAACGATATCCGATACATTGATGAAAGAATCCTTGTGATGTCATTAAATGCAGAGTCCGGAAGGACACATATTATAAGTGTTTATGCCCCAGACAGTAGTCGGAAAAAAGAAGAAACAGATGCCTTTTACGAAGTTATTGAAGCAGAACTGAGAAAAATACCGCCAACCGAAAGAATAATAATTTTGGGAGATCTGAATGCACGAGTGGGCAACAATGTGCTGCCAGGGATAATGAATCGATTTAACGAAGATCAAATCAACGATAATGGTGAAATTCTTGTCGACTTCTGCGCACGTCACTCTCTGAGGATAAACAATACTTTTTATCCGCACAAACTTCAGCACAAAATAACATGGCAAAACTCCCGAGGTCAGCACTCTATGATAGATTATGTCATATCAAACAGAGCCATACATCCATCCCAGGTCTTAGATATCCGAAGCATAACATCAGCAAATATCGGCTCGGACCACAATCTTGTTTTGTGTAAACTACGAATGAACATGCAGAGAAAAAAACAGGATAAAAATAACATCATAAAAACTAAATTCAACATCGAATCTCTCACCAACGCATCAACAAAAAGCCTGTACCAAACACGTCTCCAACAGAAAATTGAGATAGATGGGATTGAGGAAATAGATGACGTAGAAACATGCTGGATAAAGATTAAGAATAACATCAAAGCAGCGGCGATAGAAGCAATGGGACAGAGACAAATAAAAACAGTACAGAAATCCAACAACAAAGAATGGTATTGCCCAGAAATAAAAGAGTTAGCGAACGAGAAAAGGTCAGCCTACGTCAGATACAGAAGCAAGAAAACATCAGAAGAGAGGAGTCGATATATAGAAGTCAGAAATCGGGTCAACGAGGAGATAAGAGACATAAAGCGGAAATACTGGGAACAATTCACTTCGGAGATGGAACACGACCTTTATGGAGCTCAGAAAAAAATCTGGAGCGTGCTGAGGAGAAGAAGGAAAGAGGTGGCGGAATACACTAGAACTGAGCAGATTGAGAAGAAAACGTGGGAAGAACACTTCAAAGGGTTGCACTGTGCGCATGAAGAGCAGGATGATAATCGCTACAGTGAAGATGCGGAAAATACTGGCATGTCTGAGATCACGAACCAGGCAGTGAATGAAGCGATTGAAAAATTGAAGAATCGTAAATCCCCAAGTCCAGACGAGATACCAAATGAACTCCTTAAGTATGGAGGGCCCGTACTTGGCAACGAATTAAGATCTCTCTTCAACAAAATACTCAACACAGGAAAGGTTCCAGAGGAATGGAAAAAGAGTGTAACAATACCCATTTTCAAGAAGGGGGACAAAAAGAAACCCGAAAACTATAGGGGAATCACCTTGCTGGATTCTACTATGAAGCTGTTTACCAGGATTCTGACGGATATGATACAGCGGCACATGGACATCTCTGAAGAGCAGCAGGGGTTTAGGAAAAACCGATCAACTCTGGACGCCATATACATAGTCCGACAGCTAATAGAAAAGTCCATAGAGTACAATAAGCCCATGTACATGTGTTTCATAGACCTGACGAAGGCTTTTGATCGCGTCCAACTGAGAGATGTCACTCGTATCATGAAGAAGAAACATGTTCCCAGTGATATTGTAAGGATTGTAGGGGAACTAAATCATGAAACATCCACTAGGATTATGACAAACAACGGTCTCACAAAAGAAATACCAACACCAACAGGAATAAGACAAGGAGATTCCTTGAGTCCCCAATTATTCAACATAATAATGGACGATATAATAGAAGATTTGAAGAATACAGCAAGAGGATACAAGCTAACAACCGGTGAAATAAAGATAATCTGCTACGCCGACGATGCAGTAATTGTGGCTGAGAGCGAAGACGATCTACAGAGGCTCTTGTTTAAATTCTACACAAAGGCAAAAAATTGAACATGGAAATATCTACCACAAAAACCAAATCACTCGTCGTTTCAAAGGAACCAATTAGATGTAAACTTGTAGTTGAGGACCGACCAATAGAACAGGTTATGAGGGTTGCATATTTGGGCGTGCAGATCTCGTCCAATCAGGACAGAACTCGGGAAATTAAAGAACAAGCAAATAAGGCGGCAAGAATATCGGGCGCTCTTAGAGACATTGTGTGGAACAACAAACACATGCGCAATCAAACCAAGGTCAGAATATATAAAACTATTGTGAGACCAATTATGACATACGGTATCGAAACGAGAGCCGATACTAAAGTAATGAAGAACGCACTGCGAACTGCTGAGATGAAGGTGCTCAGAAACATCCTGGGCCTCACATTACGAGACAAAAGAAGAAATGAAGATATTCGCAGCGAATGTGAGGTTCCGGATGTAGTCCGATGGGGTCGCAATAGGCGAGGATTATGGAATGCCCACGTGGAAAGAATGGGCGATGGAAGAATTGCGAAGATTGTGAGAGACGGAACACCGGGAACACGCAGACCGTTGGGGAGACCACCAAAACGATGGAGAGACTCATGGACTTCGATCTCACAGGAGGCATAATAATTGGAGAATACAAGCCACAGGCTTAAAATATGAAGAAGAAGAAGAAGAAGGTTGGAAAATTCTCTCTGAGCGGGAAAATTCGAAAAAAAAATCGAAAATAGAGCTCCGCTGAAACAAGAATAACTTCGAGGTTTTTGGATGGAAAATTTTCATTTTTGGGATTTTTCAAGATGTAAGATTGATGTATCCACTTTAAAAATCGAAATCGCGATTCATGATACAGGGGGTGAAAAAATCGCTTTCAAAGTAGGTAAGGGATGACAAAATCGTGAAAAATCAATTTTTTCAAATTAGAACCCCATTTTTTTATGGCAGATATTGAATCTACTTTAAAAAATAATGTGAGTGTATGCATAACACCCTTGCCCTAAAGTGGATATTTTCTGAGTTATTCACAAAAAACTGTTTTTCGTCTTGAATTTTCAGCTATTTCTTTTCCCTTCACGCCAAAAAGATGAAATTTTCAGGAACTGTTATTTGAACCATGCTGTAGATTTTTCACCCCTTCTTGAAACCGACTTCAAGTTACTATTAGGAGAACCATGGCAAACTCTCGCAGTTATAACTAGAGAAGATGCTCGAAGTTTTGACCGTTAATTTCTAGACATTTATTTATACGTCTCAGGACTTTATTACATTCTCCATGAAGTAAAATGAGATTTAAATAATCTTCATTGGTAAAATTAGGCATAGTGATCGATTTTATAACTTAATACGAATTATCACCAAATTAATAGTAAACACAAAATGCTACTGAATAAAGAGGAATTTGGCAGATGTAATTAATGATATCTATCATTAAAAAAAAAGAATGTAAAACATGGTTTTTGCATATGGTTCATAAGGAATTATTTATTTATCACTGGAGAGAAAACCGATGGCCGATTAGTTGAAATAAACAGGTTTCCGATACAAATTCGAATCAAAATTCGCCATGTATTCAGGAACAACCTGTAACTTTTTTCTCTTGCATATTGGGGTAGTAAAATCTAAAACATGGTTTAAGTAACAGTTCCTGAAAATTTCATCTTTTTGGCGTGAAGGGAAAAGAAATAGTTGAAAATTCAAGACGAAAAACAGTTTTTTGTGAATAACTCAGAAAATATCCACTTTAGGGCAAGGGTGTGATGCATACACTCACATTATTTTTTAACGTAGATGCAATATCTGCTATAAAAAAATGGGGTTCTAATTTGAAAAAATTGATTTTTCACGATTTTGTCATCCCTAACTTTGAAAGCGATTTTTTCACCCCCTGTATCATGAATCACGATTTCGATTTCTAAAGTGGATACATCAATCTTACATCTTGGAAAATCCCAAAAATGAAAATTTTCCATCCAAAAACCTCGAAGTTATTCTTGTTTCAGCGGAGATCTATTTTCGATTTTTTTTTTCGAATTTTCCCGCTCAGAGAGAATTTTCCAACCAAAACTGAAAAATGTTACATCAAAATAACTTGAAATTTTCTAAGGAATCTATTTTTGTAATAAAAAAATGGTGTTCTAATTTGAAAAACGGAAGTTGACGTCATTTCCGGAAAAACCGGAGGTGCTCATGCCTTGAAAATATTTTAGATTTCATCAGCATCGTGAAATACTTATAAGTGCTGAATTTCATGAAAATACGTTCAGTAGTTTCCCGTATAAATATGGGTGAGGTTCCTCGTGAAAGACCCTGTATTACAAGTTACAATGAATTCATAATGAAGATCTGATCAAAGGAGTATTTCAAGGCTTGTCAACTAGAGGAAATTGTTTGATGACTAAATACTACTATATAATTCAGGATAGCAACAAACAGAATAATCAGAAGAACTGGAAAGGCTCTCGATCAAAAATATATCATCGTAAAATGGCGAAACATCAATTGATGACCCCAATGGAAATATGACAAAGAGGCAGTTTTCGAATCTCCTTTCGGAAATAACTTTCAGCCTCAGACATATCAACCGGAATTAACTTCTAAAAGAAACAACAACCCCAAAGCATTTCACTAGTTCTCACTTCCATTTAAAGGCTTCATTTCCCGCAAATAATCTAGAGAACGGCTTTCCGGAAGTAATTGTTCAGCTTCGCGCGAATTGCCTGTTACCGCGTGAGAGATCATTCCAATGGAGCATTTTATTATACACTCCATCACAAAGTTCTCATTGTATCGAGCGAGAAGAGGTAGCTATTCGGGCCAACATGCAATGGATCTTGGAGTGCAAAATGAAAATTAGAGTGCTCCCTGAATGTGAAGGGTGTTCAATTGTACTCGTCAGTTTTAACGAGAGCATTATCGATCGATATTTCAGTTGATTTATGCCTGTTTCAGATATCGAAAAGCTCAAATTGTTACATTTACGTGGATTTGCTTTGAATTTAATCGTGCCTTGTACTTCCACACAAAATTCCAATGAAACCGAACTAATAGTTTTTAAATCAATTCTGGAAAATATCTCAAGACTTCTTTATACAGGGTGTCTGAAAAATGGTGGCAAATCTCTCGGATTCAGATAAAAAATAAGCTAACAAGGATTTCCAGTGACGTCATTTAGGCGGCCGTATCTCCGTAGGGAGGCCGCTTGAAAAAAAATTATGGGAACTTGTTATCTTATTTTTTATGTTTTATCTGAATCCGAGACATTTTCCTCATTTTCCCGGACACCCTGTGTATCTTATATGTCTTCAATTTGAAATTGAAATCAGTTCCTTTATAGAATTCCTGTGAAAATATTCTAGCACAAACAAACCAACGACTTGGCAAAATTCAGCTGAAATTTGGAAAATTTCGTTCATTAATTCTTCATGTGTTTTTCTTTGGGTAGATAAATGGTAATTTCTTTTGCTATTCATTTCTGTGTGAAAACTGAATTTCAAACTATAACATTGAAATCATTTCCACAAACCATGGCTGCTGAATTCATCCAGAATATTATTTGATCAATATTACTCTCTAATAGCACTTGATTAGTTGAAAATTGTTTATAGAGTTACTGAACATATTTATCGATTTTGTCGGTAACCTTATTTGTGGATTTGCCATCAATAAATTTCTGCTACGAGTGTCCCAAGTTTTAAATAGCTTTATCGTATTCATATTAGCATCACTTTGATATAGATTTTCGGTTAATGAATTCCATATATCAATTTATCAAACCTCTCTTTCCTCTACTCTTAGGGATAGATATTAGTTGCTGGAGTTTTTTAAGGCTTTATCTATTTTATGTGCTTAGCTACATTGATTGGAAATTTCATGTGAATAGCTTTTGCCGTGTTCAAGCTACGAAATTATGTCTTCATGATTATATGACAGGATGACTAGATATTATTTTATTGAATTCCGACCCTATATTTGATAGATCAAAAATTTGAATGAAAGTCCAAGAATTTACAATAATCTAAGACAATCCCTTTTTCAATGGTAACATACCAGACTTGATTGTAATTTGAGTAATATTCATTTCTGTATATTCTAAGGTGATCATTTCGCAGATTTCTGGTACGATGATGAGTGTATTTTTATTATTTTTTTCATTTAAAATTTTTCAAGTCACATCAACCAATCGGGTTAATAGAGAACACTCTATGAAAGCAAATTTTGTATAATAAATAATTTATTATCATAAATAATTTTTGAATAATTCTATATCACACATATAACGTAAACTATAAGTAATCATTCCTATGTTGTGTCGGGCACCAGACTCTTGGTAACTGAGGCAATCCATTAAGAGGTTTGTGATTGTTAGTACCTCATCACATTCTGAGCATCATCTAGTCATGGGTTAAGCGGGTATGTCCTATTCTTAGTCGATTTATTAGTACTTGATCTGAGCGGTTCAAATTTTGTTTCCAGTATTTAATATTATTTAATTATAATAGCCAGTTGCCGGTTGCTCCTTCTCCAGTTTTCTGCCCATGTGGTTGATATAACATGTTTCAGCAATACTTTGAAGTCCTCATTTGATATATACCTCATTATCACATATGTTATGGCCTCAGGTATTTTACCTAGATGCTTCTTGATCAGCCCATCCATTTCCATGAATACCAACCCTTAATATCTTAATGATATCAATGTGAACAGTATATCTTTTATATTTTTTAGGTGCGAATTCTTGGGACATAATAATAATATATATAATAATTCCTAATAATATTTTCAAGGAATCAGTTATGATAAGTATTTATTGCAGGCAATGTAGCTTTCTGCCGATAATATGGTGTGATGTGGATTCAATTTGCAGCATATTGATTTGTTTGGGGTTATCGATGCTTTAGCCACTCTAACTTCACTCTTAGTCGCATCAGTATATATTTGCTGGAAGTCTGCATACTTATCGAAAATTTCCCGGAAAGCAGTTAAGATTATGCTTGGTGGTGTAATTTCCTTATCATGTACCAATAAATCAAAGTTGCAACTTGGAGCTTCCATTATACAGGGTGGAGTTTTCATTTGTTCATCTTCTATGGTTGACGGAAACTACAGATTCAATTTTTCAGTGGTACTCTTCCTCACGAAACTGCTCAAACGACGCGGATAAGAGTTCGGGAAAGCAGTTGGAGCGAGGAAGAATTCTTCTTCTTCCCCTTACGTTAGGATCAAGGTCCTGTGTTTGCATCAATGGTTTTCCAGGCGGAGTTGGGATGATGAAGCTTTCATACCATCTTATAGATGGTCGTCCAGGTGGTCTAGAAGTATTGGGCCTTTTTTCTTTTGCTATCTTAGCCAACCTGTCATCTGGCATTCTATCTACATGGTCTTTCCATTCTCTTCTTCGGTTTCTTGATCATCTTACAACGTCCTGAATCTCACACATTTCTCTTATTTCCTCGCTTCTCTTCCGGTCAAATAGCGTATGTCCTGTTATTGATGTTAGTGTTCGCATTTCGATTGTCCTTAATAGTCGCTTAGTTACTGTGTTCTCGGCTTTGGTTTCTATTGCATAAGTTATAATTGGTCTCACGCACGTCTCATAAATTCTGACTTCGCTCCTTGTACTTATGTGTTTATTACGCCAAATTATATCTCTTAGGTAGCCTGATGCCTTTGTTTTTTGGGCTTTGACTTCCTCTTTCAGATTCCTATTGCTTGTAATATTCGCCCCTAGATATTTGAATGACACCACTTGTTCTACACTCTGGTCGTAAAGAGCGAGTTTACATCTCCGTGGTTCTCTAGCTACAGTAAGTGATTTTGTTTTTTTCAGGGATATTTCCTTGTTCAGCGCTTTTGCTGTTTGTTGAAACTTATACAGAAGCCTTACACAGCGTCGTCGGCATAGCATATAATTTTGATCTCTTTTCCTCCCATTCGGTAGCCTCTTCCAGCTTGCTCTACTTCGTTTGATTTTCATTCGTCCTATTTCTCACAATTTTGTAGTCATCATATGTTATTGCATTGGATCTGTATTGTTGATGAAATTTTCTCTTCTCTTCGGCCAATGTCTTAACTTCTTGTTTGAACCAAGGTTTTGTATTTGGTCTTCCTTCCTTCTTTATAGTCCTCCTTCCTAATGCTTCTTCCGCTGCTTCCAGTATATTAGTTTAGTCCACGATGTTTCAATGTTTTCCAATTCTTCTATATTATTAGCAGTTATCTTTCCTCTAAGCCTTTGTTGGTATAAGTGTATGAGCGAGGGACTCCTTATCAGATATTACAGTGGTCCACGTCCAACGACAGTAGATCATGGTCTTCTGTGATTTTTGTGTAACTACCTATTGTTTTCCCCATTTTAGTCACCAATAATTTCTTCATGCGCGGAATAAAATCATCACTTAGTATTAACAATAGTCGTATTTTATCCCATTCCTTATAAAAATATATATATAAATGAATTCCTTTAAAAACGAATTCGTTTTTCCCTTGGTCACGGCATCACGCGTCAATGGCTGGACTGATTCCACTAATTCTTTTTTTGTTGTATTTGTTATTATCAGGAGAAGGTTCTTATGTAAGAAAAAAATACGAAAGTTGCACAGGAAGCTAGAACATTTCACTTTTTTAATAAAATAATGTGTCACTGGCTGTAATATTCACGTAGTTGACATTAAAACAAAGAAACGTTTTTTACATGATCTTTGCAAATATATCGGTCGGAGTTGGTTTGTGGTCGGAGTTATAATAACAAAATGCCTACATAATTCATTTACCATTTCTTATTGGTTTCTACAGGATAATTTGTAGTGTGTGTTTTTTTCTGAAGTGTTCGTTCAACAAGGTTAGTCAAATTAATATAGTATTGAAAAGTTTTGATAAACAATGTTAATACTTTTACAAAAGAATATGTACTATGGTTTTTTTTATTTTCAGTTGAATTTTTGTTTCTAAAATGCCGGCAATTAGACGTACAAACTAAAGTTGCAGTAATACAAGAGCAAGTCAAACTGATGAGCAACGTGAAACGCGGAATGAAGTTGAACAGAATCGACGGAACCGAAACCAACAAAATCGAAGTGTTGCCTTTAATCCCTATAGAGCTGCATTTAATTATAACAAAGAAATTGACTAAAGTACAGTGCATCCCATTTTGGGTGAGACAGCCAGGTTTCTCGCTTGTTAAGATAGAGCCTTGCGGTTTTCACGTTCCGGTCCTACTTTTTCGTGAATCTCAAGTTGGTCTAATCAGATTTTGCATAACTGTTTCCGTTCAAGAGATACAGGGTGATTTTGGAAATTGATACTTTTCGGACCCCTCCTTTATCTTCGAAGTTATTAGAAATAATGCTGAGCTAAAAACTACGTCTGAATCAGAATTCTGCGTAGAATCCAGTGGCGTACTCAATTTTTTTTTCGATGTATGGTTTTGAAGATTCAACACAAACCTATATATTTTTTAGAAGGAACACCATGTATATCATTACTTCGTTGAATTCGTTATTTTTTTCCCTTCAAAATGATGTATGATACTATGTAGGTAGGATGTTCAGAAATGTTAAAGAAACACTAAAGCATCAAATAATGATGATTACGAAGTTCGCCGGGTCAGCTAGTTTAATATATATTGCAATTGCAATATTGTTCAGTGTTACTCGTACTGTGATACTTTCTAGAACTTTAAAAAGCGTATTACAATAGATTTGAATTCAACCAGAGAAACGTCAAAAGTAATTGATTCTGATCATTAACTTGAGTCCGGCATTTGACATACAAACCGAGCCCCGAAGTTTTCAGATCCTTCTGTTCGAGAATAATTGTGTTTACGAACAGACATGATCGAACATACATAATCGAATGACATTCTGTCGAATGAAATGCAAGCAGGGTAACAATCACTTCAATAATCTTAGTTGGCAATAGTAGTCTAGTTATTTAATGGATTCGGTCCTTACTTGGCGGAAATTCATTATAAATAAAATAAAACGAAGTAATTTCCACTATGTTATTTAATTGTTAGCAACAATTGTTTCGCCACACTGTGGCTTCATCATACTACCATCCATGCTACTTCTAACCACCCGTTAAACCAAAAAATGGCTGCATACAATTGTATGATCCATAGATTAATCAATTTACCTATAAATCATGCTAATTTTTGTAAAGAATTAAATTTAATTAAACAAATAGCTGTGAATAACTGTTACAGTCCACATGTTATTGATCAAATTTTGAGGAATAAACAAAGAAAGCAAGCTTTGAGTCTAACATACCCTAAGGTAAATTATGGTATTGATACTAAATTTTTTTCGTTAACTTATGTTAATAATATTTCTGAAAAGATTGCTAAATACTTGAAAACAAAATTCAATTACACAATATCCTTCAAAACAAGTAACAACTTAGAGATGTTCATTAAAAACAATAAAGACAAAACAGATAAAGAAACTAAATCCGGTGTCTACAATTTAACCTGTAATGATTGCCCTATGGTTTATATTGGACAAACAGGAAGATCTTTCAATAAAAGGATAAAGGAACACCAAAAGAGTTATACATCTGATAGTTCGTTTTCAACCTACGCGAATCACTTAAAAGAATGGGACCATACCTTCAATAATAACTTTAAAATTCTTCATTTAGAAAACAAGAGCTTAAGACTAGCACTCTTAGAATCCCTAGAAATAAACAGGTATAATACCCAAAATATTCTGTTGAACGAACAAACGGATGTGAACTCATCCCCTTTATTGAATTTCTTCCGATAGTAATTGTAATTTATACCCTTTCGAATATTTTAGTGTCAATTTTGTTCCTATATAAGATTCCGAAAACCTTTGTACTCTTATCAGTTCAGAAATGTAGCCTGATGAAGCCACAGTGTGGCGAAACAATTGTTGCTAACAATTAAATAACATAGTGGAAATTACTTCGTTTTATTTTATTTAGTAGTCTAGTTGTTGGCCGTATCGATATCGATTAAAATAGCCAATACTGTAATACTTTATCGCATAAAAATAAGTAGAGCGTTAAAGGCATTTCATTTCCGGAATACATTGCGATAATTGGTACATACATAATATACATCTCATCAGCATGGGCGCCCGCAGGGGGGGGCCAGGGGGGGCCATGGCCCCCCCTGAGATTTTGATTACCTCAATTTTCAGCACAACAGTCTTAATATCACTTTCTCAATACAAAGGGTAAGGAAAAAAGGAAAGTAATGGATTCCCAACAATTTTCCGGTTTTCAATTACTAAACATATAATCCATAATCGGCAGAGGTAGCTTTTGAATTGAAAACTTTTTTTAGGCGCTATGAGCACTTCTTGGGTGAAGAAAAATCATAGAACCGAACGCACTCCATGCGTGTCAATTTTTTTAATAAATTCATCGTATATATACTCTTCTATTGTCTTTAATAGATGAAGGTAAGGAAAAAAGAGATGCGGAAAATAATACAAAATTTTTACCGATTATAAATACAATAGTTTTTTGCGGAACTCACGATATGCCTATACGAGAGAGCACCAAGAACTCTGGCAATTTAAGTGACCTTTTGAAATTCAGAGTAGAATCTGGTGATAAGGATTTAGAGGTTTATTTATTCAACGCAGCTGGTAACTCGAAATATACTTCTCACAGATTTCAAAATGAGATCATTTCGATAGCTGGGCATGTAATAATGACAAATGTTGTAGAAGAAGCAAATTCTTCGATGTATTTCAGTGTAATGGCTGACGAGTCTGCTGATATTTCTGGACATGAGCAGTTATCTATTGGAATACGATATGTACATGAGCAAAATGAAAATTTTACAGTGGAAGAAGAGTTTCTTGGATTCGTACAATTGAATAAATTGAATGCTGATTGCATAGCTGCATCAATCCTTGAGGTTTTAGAAAAATCTGGTTTGAATTTGGACAAACTTCTAGCACAAGGTTATGATGGATGCTCGACAATGGCTGGTGAAATTCACGGGGTTTAAAAGATCATAAGATATAAGTACAAAAAAGCAATTTAATTCCATTGCATCTCCCATAGGTTGAATTTAGTAAAAAATGACATCAGTAAAATTACTGAAATTCGTAATAGCATTGGCACCGTTAAAGGACATTATAGTCTTTTTTCGAGAGAGTACTTTAGGAAGAAATCTGATTCCAAATATTGCTTTGTTTTGTGAAACTCGTTGCTAAATATAAATCTTTGCGTTTTAGCTGAAAACATTAATACTATATTGAAAACATTTTTTTGCTATAAAATCTGGAAAAATTTCAATGAATTCTTCAACAACAAAAAAAGCTGCTCAGTTATGGGCTGCAATAAACTCTTTCACTTTTGTGGTTTGTTTGACGGTAGCTAGTAAATATTTAAATATATTGGAATCAATAGCAAATATACTATGATTTGTTTCGAAAAGAGTTACCGTTTTATTTTACATCACCTTATGTTGTTGACGTTATAAAAAAAAAGTTGAATTGAAAAACTTCACATTTACGGACATACTGATGTCGCCTTATCGTTTTTCAATAATTTTCATTTTGCCCCCCCTGAGAAAAATTTCTGCGGGCGCCCATGTCAGATAATTGAACATAACAGTATATAATGTATGTAGGTTTGATTCATCGATCGCGTAGGGATATGATTCGATAACCTGGCCAATTGTCGTTTTCTGGTTGACTTAGAGGTTGTACTAAGTAAAAACTTTGCAATGAAATAAACATCTATTCACAAAGTCTTACAGTATTACAGTACATAGTATTGAAAAGATATTCGCGTCTTAATTATAACATTCCAATACGGTACTCAATTTCGTCATCACTCTTTGTTTGTTGATGAAACAAAACAGTTGTCGTATATCACTTATTCTGAGTCATCTACGTCTAACTTTTAAGTCGGTCGTCTCGTCTTGTGCTCAATTCGTGACTCATCTATTTTAAGCTCGCGACTCGTCTGATTAAAAGTCTTAACTGACTCTTACTTCGTCTTGACTCTTGGTTGTTGACTGACTGTTAACTGCTGACTACTAACCCTTGACTTTCGGTTACCTGCTTTTCGTTTCATTTTACGATGGTTATCTATTTTTCCCCCACCTAGCATCTAAGTACGAAGTATCATCTTTGTCCAATAAAAAGTACGTTTGTATTGTATTGGGAATTTCATCCTTAAGAGGAGCTTCCTAAAATTATATCAAACAAATCAATTGATACTTCGTTTTTCTTCAGGACGTTGGGCTTGATACGAAGAATTTAATTTTCTGCCAGATTATGGCAGATATCATGATGAATGGAATCTTTAAAGATTAAAAATAATTCATGATATCTTAGCAGTATTTTGCAAGAACTCCAAAACAAAATTTCAAACCATTAATTCATAGAGTTAAATTGTTTTCGAGCCAAAATATTTGAACGTCAAAGGACGTTCAACTGTTTGGAGTTCTGTATCGATTAGTTGGCTGACGGGGCAACCTGAATGCATTCATCAAGCCAACATGAGTTAGAAAAATAGGTGTCGTCTACTAATTATTACTGTCTGACCCTCCACGGCTCGGAACTGTAGGACTGCATCACCACATCAGTTATCATTAGCAGTCTCATTTGGTGAGTTCAAACAAGTTATAATCTGATAATATTCCATAGTTTAGGAAGATTTTCGACTATAATTGAAATTGAAAAATCAACATATCATGTCACTCTTGACTCACCACCTGTTTATGAGATCAGTTTTATAATCATGTCGAATGAGAAGAACAAATAGAGGTAGCATTCAATCTCTTTACAAAAATCACATTTCCGAAAAAAATGGATCTGTTTGAGTATAGCTAAATGAGAGAAAAATTTAATTTTCAAAATATTATGGTTTGCAACATTTTTTCTCCTCAATGCAAATACATAACTGAGAACCGATGAAAGTGAAATCATTTCGAATGTAATGTGCTACAGCTTATCTTATTTTTCTGGTCATGCTACTGGAAGGTAGTCAACGTTGCTTTCTTTATAGTCGATTTTTTTTCGCATTCACTCTCAGAAGTTTTTTCAAAGCAATTCAATGTTCGTACAGGCTACTTTTCTCCATTCGTAGTTCTGATAAGACATGATTATTTTTGAAAGTTCAATCCATACAATCTTGCTTTCTTCACTTGTAGAAACAGCCCCTAGAGATCCCAAAGTAGTGTAGTTGATTAAAATAAAATATGCAGCACACTTTGCAATACCCGTTACCGTGAGATTTGAAATTATAATTGTTTCGTATAAAGGATCAAAGCAAAATTCTGTAGTAAATCGGAAATTAGGAAAACATTCAAAATTAGGAGAAATCGAATTTTTGCATCTTGGGAGATCTAAATTATCCAATTAATAATTTTATCGTTCAACAGTTTTTTTGTTACGCAATCCGCAATCGTCTGAAGCAGAAAATTTGTCTGCGCCCTTGCTGGAAGAGCATAAAAGAAGCTATAAACATTCGGCATTCAACAGTAAACAGCTTTGAATACCAAATCGTAGAGATTATCCATAAGTTGAATCATCAAATCAAAGCTTCCAAATAATTCAAAAGCGAAGATATTCTTGTTCTTCGTCTTTGTGGAATACATAATCATTTTATTCCTCGTTCAATGAGGGTAATAGGGAATTCTGTTCATATTGGTTGAGCTGCCATGTTTTATTGATTATTCTGGAAGCTTAGTGGAGGTACTTTGAAAATTTTTATTGCAGGGAATATTGAGAAGGAGCAGCGGAGCGGAACAACCTTATATTGTTTTTAAGAATCAAGGATGTAATATGAAAAAATGACCAACAAACTGGGCTGAATTGCCGCCCCTCAAAAAGTGGCGTCTGAAACGGTATCTTCACTCTTTAACCTCGTAACGCCAGCCCTGATTGAGGGGTTAACACGGTTTTAAAATTGTTTTCGAAAGTTCAAATCAAATGCGCATTTATGATGATCAAATGTTCTCGAACTGAATAATTCTTCTGAGTAAATATTTGTAAATAACATGAAATTACTTTCAAGTCCCTTAGCTTAGACCCCTTTATTATGGATCAGTCTGGAGAGAAGATATGAAAAATTAAGGCAGTACCGATCAGGGACCCAATTGTGATATTCTGGAAAATTGGAATGAAAACTAGTTTTTTTTACGAAAGTGATTATAACGTCTGTGAAATAAATATAAGAAAATAGTTTTACGATGTGCAGACAAATTTTTCAATTCTGGAAAAATAACCTCCCCGGGCGGGATTCGAACCCGCAACCTCCGAATCACCAGTCCGTCGTTCTACCAGCGTTAGCTCGGTTGGTAGAGCGACCAGAATTGAAAAATTTGTCTGCACGCCGTAAAACTATTTTCCTAGTTTTTTTTTTATAATTCCGAGTGAAAAATCTGAGGATTACCCCATATCTAAACCAGACGAAGAGGATATGTTAACGATAGAAAAAACAGGTCAAAAATGTCAGTTTTTCAGTTGACTTTTTAGTATAATATTCAGCGAGATTCTTCTGATTTGAAAAATAACGAAATAAAAACAGGTATGACAGTCCGAAGTTCTCCCAAATTAAGATATAAGGGTTTAATTTTTTTGTTTTTAGGGATTTTTTTTCGAAAAATTGGAAATAGTTATTTGTTAGTCATGAACTTTAGTTTGAATTATAAATTTGATAGGCTTTATCTGAGCCCAAGATTAGTGCAATTTCCATTTTCTCTCATCATACATATCAAAAATAATTAGATTTTTCTATTTCTACCTTCATCTCAATAAGTCCTATCCCTAGTGCGAAGAGCTGAAACCCACAATTCTCCTCATTTCTGAGGAATATTATAATCAAATCATTATCATACTAACCAGTGGAAAGCCGCTTTTTCTCCTTTGACAGTACCCAAAAAGATGGTAATTATTACAACTCCAAGATTAACCGGTCCGTATTCACAAAGATTTATAGTAAATTCGATATAAAATGAGAAAACAAACATGACTAGTTATATTTCCAATACACTTATTTGATAGAGCATTCGATGTAGTTCTTGAACGAATATTCGAATATCTAATTGGAAAAATTGCTATGGAGGATGTTGTATCAGATGTAGGTATCTTCAAAAACAAAATTTTTTTTTAGTCCGGGCCTGCGCTGCCAATTATTTTTGAGGGCTGCATAATGGTTACCGTACTCAACTTAGCCTTTGGAATTTTCATAAAAGTGTATGGAAGCCATCAACAGTTATACCGGTTGAAAATCCTATAAACTAATAGACTAATGGTACAATTTTCGACACTAATTCAGACTTTCCAAATTGTCATGAATTCTCACGGAAAGCATAAAGCAATTTTTCTTGTAATTTCCTGTATACAACAGGCGCATAAATTAAAGAGCGCTATGAAGCTCCAGATTCAATTGAGTGCTTATCTCGATTTTTTTCAACGAAGATTTTGTGTGGACTAATTTCAGAGTATTTGAATTCTAATATGGAAATAACTCTAGTGGTTATGTGTAGGTTTAATTAATATGGAATTTAAGTCTTACTAGAATTACCTCATTCCACATAATACTGAATTATATTACAATTAATGTGCAAATTCAGAGCTATAATCTAGATCTTTTCTGCATAGGAATTTATGAACATTAACTTGATAGGACATAATTTTCGAGCCCATAAAACACAACTCTCGGAGAATGAAAGAAGAAGGAAATTTCATATTTGGTAGTTGATTTTTCGAATTATCTGTTATAATACCATCATTATCTCAAGAGATTTCATTTTGTATGTAACGATGCTCAAATGTCTGCTACCTTTGGTTGGTTTGAAGTATATTCACCTTAGAAACTCAAACAAACAAATATCGGACTGGCAGAAGTCTTGATCAAGAATTTACCCCAGAAGTCTAGACTTCTGTCAGTCCAATATTTGTTTATTCATCTTCGGTCGCTTTTCGTTGGGAACGCTATTAATTATTTTCATTATCTCAGAAACTTTATTCAAAGTTTGTCGCATAACGATGAAATTTTCGCGACGAGGTATAAAGAATGAAACCTCAGTTTCAACTTCCGGATGAGTAACTCACAACCGAGCTCACAACATTATTAAATTTTTCTCAGATGCCTCAATGAGATCCTTGAAGGAGATTAATAAATCATTGTTTCATTTGACACCAAAACAGGTATAGGATGAAGAAGTTCATGTTCTACAACTTCCATTTATTACAAAAAAAATTATCCTTTATTTCAGCACCATCAATCATTTATGATTATATCTTTCTTCATCAGGTAATCAATCATTTTTTTCCTGCTGATTTTGTTGAAATTTTTGCATCCTGCTTCTCAATCCAAGAGATTCAAGAATTGAATACGGTTAATTTCGTACTTTCATCTGTACCCCTTTTTGACATTTTTCATTTCCTGAAAGCAAATTTTATTATCATCGAAACACTTTCTACAAAATGAGAAAACAAAATATAAGTGGGGTGTGTCATTTGAAATGAGCCCGATAAAAACGTTTGATTAAATCATCAATGGATCTCCTCACTCTGAACACCCAGTGGAGTTATCAACGATTATCAAAATGTCAGTACTAACCTCCGTTTTAGTATTCATTTGGTAATTCTCATTTATGTAGGGTTTTTATATCGTTGTCTAGGGGTTTATATAAAAAGGCCGCCGGAACTAAACTATTGTTTATTTACACTTTGTACAATTCAACGTCAAATGAATGTACAGCCACTGAACTTTCGTCTATCGAACTATCGAAGCTATTTTATTCCGTCTAATTGTTAATAGTCTAATTATCAAATTATTCGAGTTGATCCGTCTATCTCTAACGTCGAATTGTCTAACTAGCTGCGTCTAATATATTTTACGTCGAATACCACCCTCGTTCCTATAATGTATCGTACTCCAGTCTCAAGTCTCAAGTACCTCTTCCCCTTACGTCTCCCTATATCGATAAGAACTGCATGGTCCACCGTTTTCGTCTCGTAAAGTCAGTAGCGTAACATTCAGTTGAGTGTTAAGAATTTGGATCCCACATTTATAAAAATTCATTTTGGGGTTATTTGGTTGAAGTGGAAGTATAATTTTTAAGGATATTGAACTTCTAACAAACTTGGCTTCATTTATTCCATGCAATATGGAAATTCAATAGAAATCAAGGCGTTAGATAAGGAAAAATATATTATTTACACTTTTGTGGTACTCGGTGTGTTTCCAAATAATTTCCGAATTCAGTTCTAATGGAGCCTAATGATCGAAAATTGCAGCGGTTAATCACAAGGTAGCCTCGCATTCATTCTTGTATACTTTTTACCCCGAGACAATTTTACATCACCTACATATGATTCAGACGAAAATTGGCATAAACATTTTGACCACTGGTTTTGAAATTTCAGTTCTATCGGAGTAGATATTAAAAAAATAAAACGTTTTAGTAGGTTGTAGATTATTGTTTGTTTTGGTCGATTGGCTATATCTATTCCTTTCAGAACTTCAAATACAGTTTCTTATCCTGATATACTACTCAATCAGTCCTATGGTGATCATTTATTGGAAAATCTGATAATATCCTTATTCCTTAGCAGCTTTTGCTATCCTTTTGTTAGGCTAGCCAGTTCTTGAAACTCTCACCGTTCGAAGTCGACTATTTCTTTCTCCAACTTGCAGATTTTATCTGCCGTCAGGTCACATTCGGATAAATGGAATTTGTACCGAGTGTGCCCTGTTACAATGTCTTATAGTGTATTCGACTGGCTGCACCAGTTCGAATTAATTCGAGCTAATTATGTCATTTAGCACTACAAAAATTCGAATTAATTCGTACTAGTACATTGACCCGAAGCCCCTAACAGCTGCAGAAGCTCCTTAGTGTGGGACGACAAAAATTATACATAAATATTTTCACTTGAGCAAGACAGGGTCTATTCTTTCACAAGTTCTCCTTGATTTTCAGTTAGCACTGCCGAATCACCGCCCTTTAGTGTTATTTCCCAAGCCCAACGCTTCATTTTCTTTTCTTGAACGGCTATAAATGCAATGCTGCTCTTTTATTGTTTCACCCCAAGAATATCTTCTCGGCATCCACCATAACGACCAATTACTAAAAAAAAACCTAAATTATTTTCCTACTTGAAATGAAAATGCTACAAACAGTCTGGTTGAGTTGGTAGTTTCACGTCTGCTCCTCAATGTAACCTGTATGCCAACTCACCAAAGAATACACAGCTGCACTCTTTATTTCCACTATAACGATTGAATGCAATGATAAAAAATGAATTATTCTTTTGACAGTGAATGAATGAAACGAGGGTGAACTCATAGACAAGCTATCAAATTGTCGAGAAAAAAGTCCCATTGTTTGCTGTTATCACTTGTTTTCAATTCTGCAACTTCAAATACATTTTTGTCAATAACTATGACAGTTATTCTCATCTGATTCTTTGTAAGGTACGAATAAATTATTTGGAATGTAATTTCACATTTCAAAATTAAATGATTTAGACCAGTGTTCTTTAACCTCTTCAATATGGCGACCCCTGCGTCCTATTATAAAAACCGATATTACCCCGAACTTGAAATTTTAGCAATACGAAGAATAAAAGCAAAAACAAATATCTTTTTAGATTACAACATGCACATTGAACGTATTATGTGGAGGAAAAAAGCGGGTACTGCATCAGAAAAAATATCACTCTGTAGCACTTTGCATATCACGTGATGTTAACTTTAATTTCAGTATCTATGTCGAAAATTATATGAGGAGTGTCTCATTTTCTTTCGTACCTCGAATGTAGGAACATACTGTATAAAAATGAGTTGAATAAAACAGTAACTTTGATGATTGGTCAAGTTTAGATCCATATTGAGATGATTTCTCCATTAGTTTTCAATGAAACTCAAATTGGTAAACCACATTTACATACGAATGTGGTGAAAAAGGGCATTTTATAGCTCTGTTACCCACAATGGGATATTCGGCACTAGCTTTCAGCCAAATTGTAGGAGATCATAGTTTTGAAATTTTACTCTGATGTAAGTAGAATTCTCGCGAAGTCCAAGAAGTAAAATTTTGCTTTGGCCGATACTTTTTCATCTTCAATGATGTTCTCATTAGCAATTTCCTTTTTTTAGCTTGGTTTATCATTCGATTAGGTTTTCCTCATATTGTTCTTCGTTACGCCCACAGAATAGCTGATATACCTCCGCGGGAGTAATTACCCCTAGGTTCGGTACGCAGGATTTAAACCGTTTTACGGTGTTTGTCCACTTGTTGAGGGTGTATGGATACTTGATACTCCGGTCTTTTGTTTGACTTCGTAATTACTAAATTCAAAACAAATATTTAGGAAAAGTCCTTGACATAATCGATTTTGATCTTAATGTAACCATGTTGCGTAGACGGTCCATTTCGCAAAAATACTTTCTTCATATACCTGAATGTTGTGGATTTCGTCCTTATGAAAAACACCAAATAATATGCAAAATCTACGCAAAACAAGTTTTCTGTGAACGACCCATCTTTTGAAGCTAAAAAACTCAAATAAGAAGAGATAATTGAATAAACTTTTACCCTCCTGAAGACTGACTAGGGAACATTCATATACATTAATGGTTTGTTAGAAATTTTTTTTATATTGTATTCCGAAACATCATATTTTGTTCCACTCAGAACGAATAAGTAATTCTTGTTGTTTTTATGATTTTAATTTGTATGTCATAGCACCTGAGGCTTTCCAAGGAGTTTAAATACTATTTCAGTTGATCTACTTCATCCCTCTAATGGTTCAAAAGTTAATATTCATTGATTTTTGAAGTGCTATTCACTTCACCTCAAAGTACTGGGCGAAGGGGATAACATTTCAAAAAATATATATATCAAAAACTATGCACCCAAAAATTTTGGTTAATATGGCAATCGATAGCTAAAAAATCATATATCTATGTATATTACAAAGGCCATTCCGCTTGCATTAGTACTTTGAATGTTATTCATGAAAAACCTCAATTTTTGATCCACTTCACTACATTTGATTGTACCGATTTATAAGTTTCTTTCAAACCACCCATAAAAAAAATTTCGCCACTATGAATTTTCACTAACCTCGAGGAACTTAACGTTTATATCTTACGCACACGTACGGGTGCCTTATTTTAAAGCACACACATTTCATATTAGACAAGCGCGCCAAATCCTCAAATTCCTCTGAGAAACTGCTCGTATGCCATCTCATCAACTATGCCGTAAGAAAAATCTTTATATCTTCTCAGCACGAATTTTTTCGTGTATTCAAAAAATATAAATATGTTCTGTACTTATATACTTATACTTACATAATCAAACTTTCATATTAATCAGCATATATTCATCACTTTCATCAACTATAATCGAATAAGTTTTCAATAACATTTATGATAAAGTATATCTTCAACTATTCAGTGTATCATACGTATGTTCCTTTTTGTTACTCGTAAAGGATATTAGAAATGAATAAATCACAGAAAGAATTGATAAAATTATTTCATTGTCTAAGCATCAACATGAGTATGAAATAATTTTCTTGCATCATAATGTTTCCTATCAGTTATGAAGTATTCATTTTTCTTGATCACATACGCGAAACGTGTACGAAATAGGTAGGGAGTGAAGAAAATTGTTATGTCCATTTCCCAGAGGCTCTACTGCAACAACAAAGCTTAATGATATTCGATTAAGGAAGTTTCGCCAGTCGAAGAAAAATTTCACCTTAGCGACTCCTGAACCGAATGCGATCATTTCTGATGGAGCAAATGGGAGGAATTGGATATTTTATGGCTTTCGGTTCCTTTATATCCCTTTCCATAAAATGGATAATTGAACACACGAATGAATTCCAACCAAAATTCCTCCTGTCAATTCTTTTTCTTTCTCTAGGGAAAACCCACGAGTAAAAGGTCAAATATCTAACCGAAAAGAGAAATATCAGAAGGTGCCTGCCTTCCGATTCGTAGAGTAGATCAATAAAAAATTCCATGAGGAATATCATTCAGCACTTTGAAACAACGGTGATAATGAAAAATGTATTATTTGAACGGAAGTTTCCTTCAGCTGAATGATAAAAAGATCATAGTTTGCTGTCTAGCCTGTATGAGTGTGGTGTCAAGAAACCTCTTTTGTGCAGGAGGAAGCAATTGATCTGCATCAAATATTAATGGGTACTCACCCTATGATGCGTTCAAGGTTAGTCATTTATTGATATTTTCTAATATGTAGGAAAAAAAAACAATATTTTATGCATGTGCATCCAAAGTGTGAAAAAGTTTAATCAAGGCATTAAAGTAATTATCTCCGCTCTCCGATTTCTTTATATTCCTTGTTATTGTTTGCATTAATACAGTTCAGGTATATTTGAACGTAAACAAAATATCCGCGTTCAATCATCAAACAAAGATTGGGTCAAGTGAATCAGTTAAAGATTTAAGACTTGAAGATCCACTGTATCATCAATCTATTGATTATAAGTTTGATCGATCATGTAATTGGTGTGCTTAATGAACCTAGGAAATCAAAAAAATTGGGTACTCTGGCTTAATGCAACTCTGTTCTCTTGTGGAAAGAAAACCAAGAAATGAATATTTGCTATGATGTCATGTCTCTGATTTAAGAATTGAAGTACTAGACAACTAAGTTTGAAAATGAATTTACAAATTACTGAGCTTTGGCACAGCTCTGGTAATATGAAGATGCTTCATTTTAATCAACATTCTATTTTGAAGAATCCAGATCACTCACGAAGCCCATGTTCGAAAAAATTTTCACAAAATAGTCCCATTGTAATGGTAACAGTCAAGATCTGAAAATCCGCCTAAAGACTGCTGCGATCGAACATTACTCTATTCTTCAGGTCATTCAAGCTGAATACTCCTAGTTTATTTTCAATGCCAAAATCAAGATGAATGAAGTGGTAGAGTTGGCTATAATGTACACATCATAGAACAAATTTGATTTCAAGTGGAGTCTATTATTATTTGAACTGGGGTCGTCGCGGCTCGGTAAGCCTTCCGGGAACTGCGAACATGTACATATTTTGTTCTCTGGAGTCTAACTCATCCATTTTCCGTTGAATAAAATGCGATAACATTTCATTTCCATATTTCCATACTGATGGCTTCAAAAATATTGCCGCAGGTCAATATTTTTATGAGATAGTTGGAACAAATCAAATGCTTCAGTTTATAAAGGAATTGTTTTCTATCATTGATTCATTTTTTGTCCTAACAATTTTTTGGGAAATTGCATTTGAATATCTTGAAAATATGCTTGGAATTCCAATATTCTGTTGAGTTTCTTCAAATCTTTGATGTTTCTCATTTCATGCTAACATATACTATAACACTAACAGTGTGAGCTGTAAATGAAAAATTTGAACATAGATTATTCGAACTTTTAAGGTACCTATACATATTTTTAGGATTTTTTGTCATTCTAGTGTTCTGTGTCTCAATTTGGCAACAATCGAAATTTGAAGTTCAAACTTAGAATTTCCACAGATGAATATCATTTATTTGAGAATGTAAGGTTGAATTGTAATTACAATATGAAATAAACAACAATAATGAATGAATGGATATGAATACCAGAGCTAATATGGGTACGTGCTCAATTAAAATTATCAAAAATGAAATTGGAAATCAAAAGAAAAATATTTAATCTTCAGAGTCAACGAACTCATTCATTGTATTAGGGATATTAATTCGTTCAACAAACGGAATATTAAAAGTGATTTTATGATGATTCTTCTGATATAGTAGATCATTTTCAAGGTTCAAATGGTATATCTCATGCTTGGAAAAACTACAGTGATTCAGTTTCCAGCTCATTATAACAATTTAAAATGGCTATATCTTTTCATCTAGTCCGAATAGAAAAAAATGATACAACAAAAAAGTGTTCCTTTTAACCTAAGGAATCTACTGATGAAATATATGTATAAGTGAAAGACTCACCCTGTATAGTTTTATAAATAATATTAGAATACCGCAAAAAGCACTGACGCGAAAATCACAGCTTTTATGTGGTCGCTCAAATTTTACCCATATAAATATTTGCTTCAGTACAATCAATTCAGTGTACTGCACTTCAATTAAGAGCCCTCAATAAAATTGAGATAATTTGTTTGAGAATAGTATTTTCCGAAGTAACTACGAACAATAAAACCAGTACTCTGAATAATACAATGAATGTACCGGATTTTTCAACATAATTAGGCCCCCTCCTTTAACTTTGTTACAAAAAAATGTTTTCTACAAAAGTTTCACAAAATCGACTAGTGTTTTTTAAAATGATTTCAAAAAATGAAATATATTCAGAGTGGGCAACATATTGATTGCAACTTAATTTGTTGCTGTTTTCCCCTGATTTCGAATATATAACATACGTTTGGCCTATCTCTCTTATTCTGAGTACCACAGAGTTTCAAATTTCAAGAACCACCTAGCAAGCTAAGTAATCAGTTTTCAAATGGTAGGCTGCGATAATTCAAAATGCCCTTTTTTGAATTATCTCGTTGTCAATGATATATGACATACGTTTGTCATTGAATGAAGATATTCATCGAATATGCACTACACAGAAGTGGAAAAATTCGAAATATTTTCACTTTTTGTGAAGAACAATAAAAATAAGAAAGCTACAAGAAGATAATATATGGAGTTGCATCCAAATCATCCAATTCCAATTCAAAGTGAAAAACGTATGTCATATCGTTGCCTACGAGATAACTCAAAAAAGGGCATTTGAAAACTGATAACTGAGCATGCAAGGTGGTTCTTAAAATTTGAAACTCTGTGGTACTCAGAATAAGAGAGACAGATCAAACATATGTTATATATTCGAAGTCTGGGGAAAAAGAGCTAGTCAAATATAGAAAAATATACAGGGTGTTCCATTTGAAAAAATGGAGTTGCAATAATATGTTGCCCACTCTATATATATTTCCTTTTTTGAAATCATTTTTAAAAACACTAATCGATTTCATGAAAATTTTGCAGAGAACAAAGTTAAAGGGGGGTTCCGATTATGGTGAAAAACCCAGTACGTATGTATGTAGGCAAAGAATACGAAGATTGTCATCACTTCATTGAAAATAAGTTTGGCACAGAGAACGACAATAGATAAAGAGAGGCAATATGGTTGTGCACTGATAAATATAGTACCTATATGATTTCAATGATATCCGAAATACAGGTTCAAATCTCTCAATGAAACATTCAGAGTCATCTCCACCATTGGCATCGATCCATTGCACGAGTTAAAATTTCAACAATGAATGTTCTGTCTATCACTCTATCCGAAACTGACAAATTTCGTATAAGGTAAATTTTTCCGATAGTATGCTTTTTTCCAGTTTTTGGTTGTCCAATTATTGACGGACCACTCCGAATATTCACGTATTCATTTCAGTTTCGCACAAAATAACAGTGAGTTTGCATATCGACCAATATTTTTCACTTTTTTTAGCTTCATTGTATATCACTGATAATGAAGTTACATTAAAAAATTTCCACCATCAAGAAAGGAAATATTCGATAAAACAATGAAATCTTTACTAATGGAATATGTTTTAATATTCTGAGAGAACAAAATAGTATATTGTGCAACAAGTGGGGAAAGTCCAACTTTTCTCGCGAGTGTGGAAGCAAACACACGAGCGAGAAAAGGACTTTCTCCACATGTTGCACACTATACTTTTCATACAACTGCACAAATTTCAATAATTCAAGTAATGGACTTGATTAAAATCAAAATGGCCTTCGTTGACAGTATGTGCTAATTTATTGCGTTTCCATAGAAACGACTCAAAAGCCCAATTTCATTGGTCTACCAAGCGAGGTGTGGGCAAAGTGCCGTGAGAAAAAATATTTCCCACAGTATGAGCAATACATAGTTTTGAAATTGAGTAGGCTATGAAGAATACGCTACTTTTCATACCAGTAGAAAGAAAATGATTATTTCAATTGAACACATTGAGGTCATTCCTGAAAAATATCTTACGTAGAACCGTTATGAATAGGCAAACGAAAAGAAAAATATGGAATTGCGATTTTGATTGAATTCTTGAAAATTCATTTTTCATTTCGGAGTTAAATCTGATTGGGAATTTTTCGAAATTATTACAGTCAACCGATTTATCGTAAATAGTTAATAAGGAGTCAGAGATTACCAATAAAACAGTCATAATATTTACAATTGTGGACCACCTGGGTATTTGTAACGCCACCTCATCCAAGCTGTCGGAAGGGGTCAGTGGTGTGCGCTCGAACAGACGGCTGGGTGCTAAGGTAAGGGCTGCATTCGTATATCGATGACAAAGGACGGTACGTGAACCTGATCTTGCCGATCTTCGTCGCCTGCACTGCTCTTGGTGTTTCTTCTTCTTATTCTCTTCGGCCTTACGCAGGTTGTGCAGACGAAAAAAGTACATGGACATGCTGAATGAGCAAAGAATAATTAGTAATCATGCTCAGTGATGGTTCGGATCACAGAATTGATGGTCGATAATGTAAATTATGGATAAGAATTTGATCTTAATATATGTATATCTATAGAGTATATAAATATAATGTTGGAGGAAGTAAGTTTATTTGGGACGAATAATTAGGTTGAGTGAGGAAATCTAAAAATTTGGCCAGGGACTCTGTAAAAATATATTCTTAAACAAGTTGCAGAATGGGCTCCTATTCCAACACGAATGCGAAATTCGAAAACGAGCCTTCTGCAACGAGTATTATTATTTTCTCGGTTTCAGTCAAGTCTTTTCAAATATTGTCGAAATTCAATGAAAAATTCATATTATACATCCTAGTGCCTTATGTATTGTATTCTGGCACTTTATGGAAATTGACAGATTATGAAATTTGAGTTTCAATCATGAGTTTCGAATTTTGAAATAATTTATAAAATACGCATTAAAGTCGTGAATTATGTCTGACGAAATCGATTTCACCACCAAAATTAATAGAAATTGCGAATAATGTTGCAAATTATTTCCGAATTATATTATATTGATAATTAACATTGTCAATTGACAATAAAACCGAAAACAATGCTGTAATGAACTCATCACAGTATTGTTTTTAGTAGATACTGTATTGAACTCCTTACGATACTGAAATAGAGAATAGTAATTTACGTAACAAGTCCGGAAAATATGGTTTTTTGGAAGAATAGACAAAATTCCAGGACGAGCGTAAGCGAGTCCTGGAAGTCTGTGAGTCCAAAAAAACCATGTTCTCGTGCGAGAATATATCAGAAACGCACAGTTTTCATGGTTATATTTTATTATTCTATGTTGGTACTCCGAACTTTCCGCCACGGCTTTATCTGTCAATTCATCAATTTGCCTTAAAGAAATCAGTTCTGCCAACCAACATTTTTCAATGCAAAAATCACTAAATTATATTTATGGAAATATTTCATTAATTTCAATGAAAATGCAATGAATTAGAGAAAATAATGTATAATACTCGTACAGAAGGCTCATTCTACCACTCGTTCATTCCAAAACTCGCCACTTCGTGGCTCGTTTTTGAATTTTGAACTCGTGGAAGAATACCAATGCTTTCTGCACTTGTATTATAAATAACTATTCTAGTACTATATTGTTTTCGTTATCGACACAAATTGTAGGAACTGAACTATGATCAATGAATGGTACTAAAAACCACCAAAGGCGAATGAAGGGGCAAGTGAGTGGTTAATCCTCCCCAAATTCTAGACCACTGGTGGAACTGCAATTTTTCGATATTTCATTGTTACTAAATGGCGAAAGAGCCAGGAGTTGTAGATTCGTTGCACGATGTAAACATTATTAGGGAATACATTTTATGACACAATTTAACAGCTTAACATAAGAGAAGAAAGAAATCGATAACAAGAAATTCAAATTTAAAACGTCCGGTATTCATTTTCACTGCTCGAAAATATTATATCTCGTATTGTTTTCATTTTCGGCAGAAGGTGTAGGTACTATAAACTCCAATTAATTGAGCTAACTAATGGATTTTGTTAATCACCAGAGGCGTACTGTTGTATTAAATATAGTTATTGATGTTTCTATGAAATTGACAGATGACAGTTGTCAAGTGAGTGACTTCATGTTTGTTGAGGGTCATTTCTTCCTCCAATATTATTATCAAATGTTGATTCATCAAAATCACGCTATTTGTTTTTATTTTGTTTTGTGAGTATTCAATACTTGTGTTTGTAGGCCGATAATTCAATATTTACTATTCATCGCACAATTCTTCCTACTCAGATGGACGAGTTTTCAGTTTGTAGGATTTCACATATGCCTACTTATGCGTTTCGTCCCTGGCACACACACCGGACTCATCAGTGTGACTTTGGTATATTTGTGTGTGCCGTGTCACAGACGCGTGGGGAATTTATTATTATCGGGTGCCGCCGGGATTCGAACCCGGCAACTTGTCGCATCTCGGTGAGTGAGTCTACACTCTTAGTCTCTAGGCCACCGAAAGCTGTGTTTTATTGTTGCTATGTGGAGCTTTATGAGAAGCCGCCACATGACTCCCTCCCCAGTGACGGAGGAACGAAACTTATGCGTGTTACGAGGTCATCGGTGCAGCCGGGTGATTGCCGCCTAATCAGAGCTGCACCTCGCGGCATCGTGCGGACGATGAATGCCGCCTATTCAGGTCCGCTATACCGCGGCAGACCAAGGAGCACGTCATGGGAATGGGCGTCTAGAGTTTCGTTTGTAAATTGCAGATATATGGGAGCTATGCATCAACCTTCTGCTTTCCAGGACACATCGTTAAGATGGCCATTCCCATCACGTCGGGGTCACCAATGTAGGATTTCACATATGCCTACTTATGCGTTTCGTCCCTGGCATACACACCGGACTGATCAGTGTGACTTTGGTATATTTGTGTGTGCCGTGTCACAGACGCTTAGGGAATTTATTATTATCGGGAGCCTCCGGGACTCGAACCCGGCAACTTGTCGCATCTCGGTGAGTGAGTCAACACTCTTAGCCTCTAGGCCACCGAAAGCTGTGTTTTATTGTTGCTATGTGGAGCTTTATGAGAAGCCGCCACAAGTTTATATAACTCCAACTTTTTTTTTGAACAGGCTGACATTTTTTAGAGCTTACTCATCAGAACAAAATATTTTTGAATATTTTCCTGAATATATTCCACTGATCTTCAATATGAAACCCTTACGATATATTCTGCAATAAGTTACAAAATCTACCTGCTGGATTTTGAAAAAAAAAGTTAACCGTAAAAACAGGGGCACACGTTGAGGGGGGCGTTCCACCTCAGAACCCGCACCAGCATAGGCCCCCAAATTCACAATGGTCATTAATAAGCAGTTGAGAAAAACACCCTAATGAGTTTATATGAACAGAATATTCCAACCTAATGAGGGACGGTTAGGTAAGGACCCCCCTCATCTATAGCAGCCCCAGGCCACCAACTATGTCAGGGCGCCCCTGCGTATGAAATTCAAAAACTAAACTTAATGCTTGTCGTTATTTTACTATTATGATCCAACCTTTCATATTGTAACGCACTCAGTGGTAAGGCTCATATTTGGTCGAACATTTATATCTATTAACCATCAAATAGAATTTTAGATCAGAATAAACTCGCAGTGGATTGTGCCATTGATTTCTTATTTATCTTGAAATCACCAAAGCGTGCCACCAACTCGAGTGACTATCGGGATATATACAGTAATAATTATTTCATGCCAATTTTGGTTTCATTATGAGTCATACCGCCAACGAAATTATGTGTCGCTATCTCGGAAATTAGCATGAGTAATTCCTCAAGGGTTTTCGATTTTGTGGAAATATTCATCTCATAAACAGCATTAGAGTTTATGTTCTTGAGATACTGACCTCAATGTATGAAAAAGTCATTTTATATTGGACAAATCGGATTCCTTATTGCCAACAAAATCAAGGGGTACATTTGAATGTATTTTAATTATAATTCGATAGCTTCTTCTGAATGAAAAGATGTGAAAATTCCTTGACTGCACAAAAATGTTTTTGTTTAATTTTATTAAATTTTTCTAGGGCACTAATAAATTATCGGAGCCCTTATTTTAAGTGAACTGTAAATATTTTCGAACTTTCCTAACGAAGATGAAACTAATTGGATTCAAAACTTCCTGCAAATAATGCGTAAGTTTCATATTGTAGAGTAAAAAATTCTGGGAATTTTCGAGAAGGAATGCGATGAGAATCAACTTCACCATATACCAAGAAGTGTTGTTTTTATGTTTAACTTTACATATTAGTATTTCTTACTTTGCGTACTAAATATGTTTCCTAAATTCAGTGACTTTTACCTTCATTCAACTGGAAAGTATTAAATCATCTGAGTAAATTAAGGAACCGACGAAGGAAACTCATTTGAATGCAATTTAAATCTGAGTTACCCATGGCTGAAATCGCCCTCTTTCCCATACTTCAAGGACAACTCTTTTGCTCATTTCTGCCTGTTAATAAGATGCGATATTATAACATTCAAATTAGGCAACGTTCTCCATTAAATTGGATTTTCGCATTTCATAATATTATCAAACGGAAAGAAAGTTCCAGATTTGAATTTATATACGAGGACTATCTAAATTTTTTTGATGAGATTGTGGTTAGGGAAAATTTATTCAATTTGGAAATTGAGAATTTTATACCGAATATCATGCTGCTTAAAAGTAGGAAATTCAAATCTCATATGCACATGGGTGGAAAGAGATTGGTGTACAAGAAAAAAAATAGCGGCTTGGAAGATTACCCAGAATAACAATTGATGAGAATAAATGTAGAAACGATAAGGTTCGACTCCAATTCTATTTGTGCGTCCACCGGTAACTCACTAGTGAAAGTGAAAATTAACAACTTAAAATCGTAAGAGTTGATTCGGATAATGAATGCTTCGGTGGAGTCAGCTAATAGGCAAAATCCGAATGAGGGTTTTGTGAATACAGCTGATCAAAATTTTGTTTTTCTGTTGTTTTAAAATTTACAGATTGGATAGAGATGAAAAAATGCTTCTAGATGTAGAATACTATTTTCAAGCCTTGTGGAATTTTTAATATCGATCGTTAAACCAGAACCATCGAAAATTCAAGAAGGGTATCAAAAAAATACAATATTTTCGTGATCACACATACGATGATTTTGGGTGTTAAGAATAAATAACAGATTTCAGTGCCGTACGAAATTTCAATCATATCATATCATCAGAATACCGCCTATTCGAAAAAAAAGTTGGAGAATAAATACCCAACATTTTTGTGATTATGAATACGAATAGTCCAATAACATGGGCCCGCAAATGCTTTGTTTTCAAGTTTTTTTTATCATAGATACAAGATAAGATAGATATTCTAATTTGAAGTTTTCATCATATGATATGCTAATTTTGAATGCAAATCTACAGGCTCATATTTTTTCTTGAAGAATGCTCGCTTTTTTAATCCAGATTTTTTTTTTTTGGAAACCACTGGTAATGTAGGAAAATGAAAAAATGAACTCTGGTCCAGTACTACACTTTTAGGTCCCTGGCTTTGGTTTGGTCGAATCTACAACCACTTGAAAAAAAAAATTTCAAACAGCTGTCTAGCGATTCATTGAACTCCAAAATACTTAAGTGATCCAGTGAGCTGTGATGAATAAATTAATCATTTATTTATTAATGTTCGTATTTTTCACCCAATTTGTAGGAAAGGTCAACAAAGATTCGATAAACTGGTATAAGTAGGACTACAAGAAACACCCTGGATATCGAAAAATAAGAGTTTGTGGATCCAGGTTGATAGAATTTTTATTCTTTAAATTACCCAAGATATCTTTTATTTTTCTTGGTACCACCAATTCAGGAACACCCGATATGAGGTAAGAACAATTGAATCCGTAATAAAAAAATACTATCATTCCGTGTAAGTTGGTTCAAACTTCATTATCAAACAAGTTTTTCTCACATTACAGATATGAGTAAACGTTGTCAAATTTTTGGTCGATTACACCCCAAAGAAAAAAGACGCCCTGGAATTGGGATGAGACTTCACCTGTAGATGAAAGATAAATATTTTAAACTAAGTGCAAATTATCGTGAGGGGAGCTTCATCAGCATCATAAAAAATTCAGGCATAATATGAGAAAAAAATGACAACAGAACTTATCATAACATAAAGTTAAAATTTCCTATTACATATATGATAACAATTTGCAACGATTTTGCACGCTTCATTCCATGTTACGCTACTGGAATTTTCGAAGACGCGGTAATTTGTCAATTAATCGTATATCATCGTATCGAATCTTCTGAAAGATTTTCAATAATTATTGAGACTTACCTACTTACGTACCTAAGATTTAGATTTCTGTCATTAATAATTCAATTTGAGATTTGGAACACGAATATTTGTATTCAACAAGTAATGATCTCACCAGAACGAATTGATTTAATTTGAAACAGTAGTTTTTTTAGAGTCATCAATCTTGTCGAAACGTATTTCAGGTTTGGTAGGATTCTTTTATTGTCAAACAATTTCAACAAAACTCCTTCTCAGGTTTATTTGATAATAAATGTAATGATTTCTTTGTAATTTCTTGGTTAGAAATCCGAGAAGGAGTTGTAAATTCAATTTACATATTCTAATACCGTTGTTCATTTTCTCAAAGCACCTCCCGTGGGATTGGAACAAAGAAAACCTCCCGTGGAATTGAAACAACAGAAACCTTTCTTGGGTTTGAAAAATATCAAGAAGTGCTTCCTTGAGATACAGAATTTGGAATAGTACGTATGTTAAACCACTTTAGTTCCTGAATCTGAAAGAATACCTGCGTAATACCTGGCATTATCACATCAACTTCGTTGAATGGGGATTGGAGTACTATAGCTTCCTGATAAGATCTGGTGTTCGGAAAGCTGAAAATAATTTACAGAAGAGGTTTCATCTTAATAGCAGAGTAACTCATTTAAAACCGATTTAAGTCGAGTTTCTATTTCATTATTTGTTTAGAGTGAAAAGGATCGATCATTGTATATTTTAATTTTATTAAATTTGTAAAAACCTGGGTAGGAGTTTTGTTGCCAAATTAGCCAAACCACCCCTAGAAATTAGTCTTTAGAGTCTCATGGGCAATTGTTACGTTTCAAATTGCAAGCTTCGTGCAAAATATAGTATAAATAGCGACATCAAAGCAGAATATCGACAAAAAATAGGAAAGCACTGTCGTGAGCTTTTCAGCAATAGTAATTCAAGTGCCAATATTCCTATTCACTGTGGTTTCCAAAGGTATAATTGTTGCATAAATTAGAAACTTTTGAAGCTCCTGATTTCGCGTCGATATATTTCTTGATTTATCACATACTTTCATGATGGCTCCAAGCTTCCTTTGAAGGAGTTATTTCTTTTTTCATAAAGAACAATAAAACTCAGCAAGCTTTTCAGAATTTATCAGAATCAAGTTACTATTTCCTATTGATTAGATTCCGAATGAGTTAATCTCAAAATATCATACAAATATCTTTTATATTGAATTCGATTCGCATCGAATACTCCTCATGGCTTCAAGTTCTTTCACATATCAGAGTCTTCTCGAATAAGTGTTCAAAACATATGTACTCTCAAATCAAGCTTCTAGAAATTCCTCTTCACAACGGAAAGCTTGGGAGCTTCATCCAAGAACATTTGTGATCATCTACACAAAAACCCCATTGTATGTTATGGCCCTGCAGTAAAATTCCATCCCCACAGTAATATGAAAAATTACAAAAGACTCCCTAATGACTTTTTGCGGATATTTCATTTCATTATTATTTTCAACCCTAATCTTTCCACAACGATTTAATTAATGTAGCTTCATTATCATAACAGAAAATACCCGCTTTTTCTCCAGAAGATGGTTACCAGATAAAAAAAGTAACGAATATAACGTTCCATGATAAAACCCCTTGAATATCAATTTCATTCTTCCATGCCACAATGCTTTACAAGTGGAGAGAACAAAAAATAATATAATATAGGATTATCGAGTATGTCCCCGGTCTGATGCACAGATGTCGGTGCTAGTATTAAATCCATATGATTTTTAGATTGTACCAACCTTCAAACGATACGTGTCAAAATTTGACAGCAGTCCGACCATTAGTTTGCGAGATATTGTGTTTTGAGTGTAGCTACTTTTGCTATTTGAAAAAAGATGGAAAAAAAAGTATTGTATGTGCTGATAAAATATTCGAAGGGAAAAAACACAGTTGAAGCAAAATCTTGGCTTGATGAAGAGTTTCCGGGGTCTGGATCACGAAAATCAACCATCATTGATTGATACGCTAAGTTCAAACGTAGTGAAATGAGCACCAAAGACGGCGAACGCAGTGGACGCCCAAAAGAGGCTAACACCGACGAAAAAAACTAAAAAGTTCACAGAATAATTTGGAATGACCATAAAGTGAAGTTAATCGAGATAGCAGACATTGTGGAGATATCATCGGAACGTGTACATCAAATCATTCACGAATATTTGTACATGAGAAAGCTGTGTACAAAATGGGTGCTGCGCGAGCTCACAATCGATCAAAAGCAACAACGTGTTAATGATTCTGAACAGTGTTTGAAGCTGTTCAAGTGCAATAAACCTGAATTTTTGCGTCGATAAGTAACAATGGATGAAACATGGCTCCATCATTTCACTCCGGAGTCCAATCGACAATCAGCTGAGTGAACTGCACACGGTGAACCGAATCCAAAGCGAGGAAAAACACAACAATCAGCTGACAAGGTTATGACATCAGTATTCTGGGATGCACAAGGTATTGTAGTCATTGATTACCTGCAAAAGGGCCAGATCATAAACAGCGATTATTATATAGCGTCATTGGATCATTTGAAGGATAAAATCGTTGAAAAACGGCCCCTTTTGAAGAAAAACAGGTAGGTGCTGTTTCATCAAGACAGTGCACCGTGTCACAAATCAATGAAAACAATGTCAAAATTGGATCAATTAGGCTGAAAATTGCTTCTGCATCTACCGTTATCGCCAGATCTGGCCCCAGCGACTTTATCCGGTTCTCAGACCTCAAAAGAATGCTCACTGGAAAGAAATGAAGAAGTAATCGCCGAAAATGGTATATCACGCCGAAACTGGTATCGAAAAGATTGCTATAATCGCTGTATCGCCCTCGAAGGCAACTATGTTGAATAATAAAATCGAATTTTGCTGAAACAATGTGTTTCATTATGGTGAACAGGAGACTTTTCAATTGGGCTGTTATTTCAATTATTATCGCTACTTCCACATGTTGAATGTCAATGCTCCAGTATCGACTGCAGATTCTACTTTGGAATTGACCATGATCGGTTAAAGTTTAGACAACTTGATGAAAAGCGATCCTGAATTTCCTATGCAAAGGCGTATGTACCCTGCTGTTGCAGTTACGAAAGTAGGTTATTGTCCATGTAGCTAGGTCTAATCCTCCATGTAACATCTTAACAGTTGCCTGAATAACTATTTTGATTCCATTGATTTTTAAATTCTCCAAGTTTCCAGAATCGCATAAGTACCTATAATTATTGTTAATTAGGAAAATAGTGATAAGCTGGATATAATTAAGTTTTTTTCTTGTATCACAGATATTCCACAAACACTACCAATTTAAAAATTGTAGTCGTCTATGGGAAACACCTTCTAGTTTATCATTATTTCTAATCATATACCTTATTAATTCTTGAAGGAAAAAATCCAACCCCTATAATATTTTCACATATTTCCACTGTTAGATTCCAATAATAGAATAAAAAATCCATCTGCCTGCATCAACTAGAGCTTTTCTCGGAAATCACTATTCGTAGGGAATTTAGTAAAAAAAATTGATTTCTATAACGATTGAAAACTTAATCCAGGAAAAAATCAAGAAAATATAATTCGAAAAATTCATTTTTTGGAATTTAATAATAAATCACAATGACTTTTGATGTATTGCTCTGAGTTAACATATGTACTTGAAGTTTGTTGTATGGATTTCTGATTTATTTAGGTAATTATGCAGTATATTTTGAGTTGATATGAAACGTTGATATAAGAGGTGCGTTCTTTGTGGAGAAACTCGGGCATTGAGTGAAATATCGTATCACTAATATGTTTTCATTTTCGCGCGCTTCATGGAAAATTTGATAGTTCATGTTGGGGACAAAATTTGACTACTGAAAATGAAGTATGCTCCCTCTATCTATGTTTATTACTCTGAGGTTAATGCCAAGACGCTAAATCTTGTTTAGTGGTTGGTAGGCAAACTTATCGCTGAAGTATTTTGCGGACGCTAAAATTATTAACTGACTTCTCTTTCATATTAGAAACATACAATTTCACAAACATTGAAAACCCCAAATTAAAAATTTCGATTCAGTCATACACTTACATTTATAAGTGGAATTGGTATTCATTTAAATTGATTTAGCATAAATGTCTCTATTTCTATTAATGCGACTCCTGATTTTTCAGTAACCAGATGGAAATTGATTTATTCAAATCAAGAAGACAATGAGACCGTGCAAAAAAAACTTTAAACATCACGAATGTTAAGGATAGGAATGATGCACTTTAAAATGACTATAATGGCAATATTTGGTTGATGTTTTGACATTTTTTATATCTTTTGCGTTCAGCCGGTTATGTCATTCAATCATGTAAATATACAGTATTCGAAAACGTTTGGAAATCGTTTTATCAAAAGCAATGCTCATTTGTGAAGACCGAGAAAAATCTAAGAAAATTCATCGACTACATTATATAGTTAATCTACTCACTATTCGTCATATTGTAGAAAAATTTCTGTACCAAGTTTCGAGCCGTTCTTGATAGATACCACTTTCAATTGTGTCTATAATATGACGAATAGTGAGTTGATTAACTGAATAATGTCAACAAATACATTATTTTCATATTCTATTTCAATTTCGGATTATTGAAATTTCGGAAGAGATGACACCGAGTTCGAATCCGGCCGATGGATATTCAACAACATTTTTTCTTCTATTTTCATATTTTTCAGGCAAATTTCGCATTAAAATAGGAAATATTAAACCATAGTGTTAAATTTTTAGTATTTTTCATCCACCATGAATTTTTCGCCTTCTCTAAGGCCTGAAACTATTTTTCGTAAGAATTTGAAAGGCTCTCTGCGAAAAATCGATTTCTTATTGAAGTTTCTAGTAAATATATCACATTTGTTGACGACATATCCAAAGTCTATATATAAGATAATATTTTCTTGGTGTGGATTATCATATAATTAAGGTGATGGTTTCCAGAGTTTCAAATTAGTTATAAATCTCCATAAGAGCAGGTTTCTTTCCATATATGTATATCGTCGTTGTAAAATTACAATGTAACAAAAAATACCGTTTTTATCTAGTTTTCACTATTTTTCTAAATAGTTAATAATTAATTGGAAATGTAGAAGAATTAGTCCGTAACAGGTTATTGAAGAATCTATAATCATCCCGTTGCTAATGAAATTATATATATATTTATATCATCCAATAATATTCTGGGATAGTGATGTGCGTCTGCAGTAACTGGCAACTGGAGTACTCTCACAGAAAATATATTCACACAGAATTAGCAGACTTTCCAGTAATTTGTTTTTAATTGACGTAAATATGAACTAGTCGGGCATTCATCAATTCAAATCAACAACGATGATATCAGGTTGCTAATGTAGCTCGCCTCTATGCATGATTTTGATTAGCGTCTGGTTTGGAGTGGGTAATTGATGAATCTAAATCTTTCTCTTTGATGTGGTCGTCTGGTTGATCTTTCTGCTCTTTCATTACAGACGACTGCAAAACAGGAGAATTATACTACGTCCTATAATTTGGGAACATTCTCTGATTTCAATTGATAGCTATTGACAGAAATGACTTATTATGATGACTTTGAATTGATATTTGCGGAAGAAGATGGATTTCATTTTTCATATTCAAACTTTCGTGCAACTCATTATCTTGGCCAACTCATCTAAGTAGAGATTAAGAGTAAATATAGTAGATTAAGAGTAAATATAGTAGAGTGTTGAAATCAGGATCAACAGAAAATTATAAGAAAGGATGGCAATGGCGTAAAGTAAGGAGTTTTGGGTACTTTATCATTCGTAAGCCAATTTCACCCTTGGAGACAATAGAAAAACTTAAAATTTTTATTATCTCAACTGAGTCGGATCTGTTAATACGAAAATATTAGAAATTTCGACTCTTTCGATATTCTACTGGAATTTTATATAGTTCTGATGATCCGCATTTTTTCACCTACAAAAAAAGGTCAGTGGATTTTGTGGTCACATGAATACTAGGTAATTAATAAAAATGAATGAATTTGCATGGCATAATTGTTATTCTATATTGAAATCCTAAATTTGATTATGATTAAATTTCTAGTTTTAAATGATCGAAAAATTCGCCAACATTCACGAAATCCGCGCTCGCATTATATCTATTGAATTAATGAACCATGCTTTCGAAATCCAAAACATCGCTGCTAGTTTCTGGTTTCTAAGTTCTACCTAGAGAATTATAATGTTTACGTTCGATATAGATGAACCGATAGAATTAAAATGGACCACGGACCATATCACTAACATTTGATTACATACTTCGAATCTGGAAAGAATATGGTACAATCTAAGCGCTACTTGTAATCACAGAAAATCAACTCTAATTGCTCCATAGCTCTCTTGCCCACGAATTTGAATGGACGCTCGTTATAAATACAATTTTGCAATTCAGAATACACGAAGAGAAATTACAGAAGGTGATATACACTGTTATAGACAGTTCCCTTCCTAATTCGAATTCTGTAACGTCGAAGAGAAGAAAAATTGTAGTTAAACGATGTCACAAAGATTGGAGATTGGCTGCTCAATAATACATACTTGAATTTACGAGAGTTGTTCGAGTGTTGAAATGGAAAATACCAATTCACAGGTCAATTACCTGAACAAATAGTCACCAAATCAGTTCACACGAAATCGAAGAGATCTATATTGTGCTTTTCTTATCCCTATTCAAAGTGTGATATTGGGAGGTTGAACCAAAAGAAATAGGAAAAGCAAGAATGTTTTTGTCCCGATAAATAGAAATCGAGATTTCCGGTTGATTTTTCATATTAATGTTTCGGTGTCAGATTATAAAGGATTTTTGTTTCCCGAATATTCCATTATATCGCAAGACCTATGAGACTGTGTTCATTATTCAAAAAATTATCCAGTATATTTGTGAATTCTTTCAGAGCTTTCTAATAGGGGTAGTTCACAACACAAATATGTGATATTACAATGTAGTTAGTACGGCATCAATAGGTTACTGCTGTTTCTAACGTCAATTTTCTTCGTTTATTATTGATCAACAAAATGGGTAATCACATCTTGAAAACCGGTGAAACAGCAAAAACGAATAAAAACCTTAAATTCCATACCCAGAAAGTTTCAAGTCCTCAGTTTTTTTCGTTGGGCAGATTTTGTGTTTACAACCGGATGGCTGGACTCCTTGAAACGATGGTTCGAACCCCATTGTTTCAGAGTATTCCCGAATTAAAATACTAAAAATGCAGACATTGTTCCGTCGTTTTGCAATGAATGGTTGTAGCGGTAAGTGGTAGTCGAAATAGATCGTAGATGTCATACAATAAGCTTAGGTATTTGTGAACATAATGATATCGGTATATTAGTCGATTCGTGTCTGCATCATATAGTTATTCTCCATCAAACATGTCAGCTTACGAGCCAAATTCCCGGTATTTGCGGGAGGTTTTCAATTTTCTCCTTCAATATGAAGCAATATGAGGCTGAAGCTCATTGAAAGCTCTCAAATACATATGATGAGGCCGCTATTAGTGAAAAAACGTGCCGAGAGTGGTTTCAACGCTTTGAGACCAGTTATTATGATGTCGAAGACAAGCCATTTCAAAACGACTGAAAGTCATGGAAATGATTCGGAAACAAAGAAATTGGGTGCTGTACGAGTTGAAGCCGTGTGATGTTGAACGGTGTTTGTTTGATTGTGAACAGTTGCTTGCAAGGCAAAGACGGAAGAGATTTCTGCATCGCTTCCTGACGGGAGACAAAAAATGGGTTCATTACGATAATCCCAAGTGCAGAAAATCATGGGAATATCCCGGCAATGCTTTCACGTCGACGGCCAAACCAAATTTTCACTCACTTCAATTGATGCGTTTGAGCCCAACATTGAAAGACAAATGGCTGCAATACAACGAGAAACTTGATGAAGGGGTTTACAATGCTTGACCCCATGTAGACATACTTGTAAACGTTGAAATGGGAAATCCTACCCCACCCGCTTCCTCTTAATTTCACTTTTTTCGATGAATGGTACATGGCCTGGCTGACCAGCACTTCTGTCTTATGAAGAAATAAAAAATTGCACTGATTCGTGGATCGCTTCAGAAGATGACCAGTTTTTTCAACGCGGGATTCGTACTCTGCCCGAAAAATGGGAGAAAGTATCGGCTAGCGATGGACAATATTATGAATCATAAATGCATAACCAGTTTTTTACAATAAGGCCACGAATTTTGGAAAGAAAACGACGGAAGCAATGTCATAGGCCTATGTACAAAAATATACATATTTTGTCATCAATCTATTTCCTTGTATTTAGTTATATTATATTTATATCATTTTACCGATACAAATGTGATCAACATAATTCAAATCAATATTTCAACATAGTCCAGACGCTCTGAAAGATATTTCAAGAATTGAAAAAAGAAACACAGAACCTTAAAATTTTCGTGAAAAACCTTCGAACATAATCTGGAAGCTTCACATCTGAACGAGTATAGCGATCACACTCTTTCAGTATAACCCCCCAACAGAAATTTCCACATTCTCATCATCCATGAATGAATAACGATCTTGCAGGTCATCTGGGAGAAGCTATATGTGGTTTAATGAAGATCCGAGTATCCGGAAATTCATAGATGAAAGAGCGTTTCAGTACGAAGAGAGAGTCACAGTGGGATTTCAACCACACGTGCATTACCAGATTGAAGAGATATCCAATATGGAAAAATATAGTGTGTCCTCCTTAAAAAACATTTACTCTTGCCTTTATCTCTTGAACGGTAACTAATTTCTATAATCTGTTATGAGTATCATATAAACCTTAAAAATTTTTAGAAGGTATCATCTTGAAAATTTACGAGTAGCACTTATTTATAAAAATATGTACCAGGCTAGTGTTAGTGGCCTAATTTAGCCAAAAATTAACACATGTACCTATCAGAAACGTTGGATGCAAAACTGTATATTTGATTCTGTAATTGGTTATCGTTGATCCTTATGCTATTGGATAATTATTGGAATTATTGGAATTCAAAAAATTCATTAGGAATGAATACGAATATGTGGAAATCTGCATATCCTCATTTTTCAATTTTAATTTTTTAATTCGAAATATTTTTGGACGTCTCTAAGCTAGCTATGAAACATGCCTATTATTTAGAATATTTATTTTATATTCTCAAATAACTAGGATGAATTGCCTGGACGTGCAAATACTGCGAATATAAGACAATCTGAGTCCATATAAACAGGAACAAAATATCTATTCACAGCAGACTTTTCATATCTCCAAAAATAAGAGTTCACTCTGTATTGCGTACTGATGGGAGTAGCAATTCTGAAATTGAATTTTGTGTAAGATTCATCATTTTCAAGGAGACTACAAAAATGTTACCAATTTAAATATAATTCAATTCACAACAGATATTTCGACCGAAATAATTAACTCAATTTACTTTTTCTAATTGTAAATCCCGCCTCAGAATGCAGCATGATATTTCTCTATAAATGGAATTAGGTAGAGAATAAGAGAAGCAGAATCTGAAAGAGAGGAAACTGTGGAGAATTTGAAAATCAGGTTAATTTAATTCAAGCGTTGAAATCAGATTCCAGGCTGTCGAATTTTCCTACGAAAATACATACACTCCAATTCCACTCTGGAAGTACGTTATCAGGCTTCAGCAATTGCATTCGGGGATTTCAGACCCCAATTTGGTGCGATTGAATGAATTCCAAGCTACGGGACAGCAGGTTCATTCAGGAGTAATCTGTTATGCATCAATATTTCATTATATTTATTCGAAGTATTTTTGATTCGGATGTTTACAAACAAAAACAGTAATGCAGCACCGGTTTTAATTCATACGTTTTTGAGGATGGAGACTTGGCATTGGGATTCTTCTTGATCCTTGCAAAGGCCTTTGATAGCTTGAGTGTTTACATTTTACTAAGAAAAAAAGTAAAATATTATGACTTTAGGGGATCCGCTTTGGAATGGATTCAGTCATTTCAAGGGAAAAACACAGCTGGTAGAAATATTTACTAACAATGGTTCTGTAAGATCTAAACCACTTGAGTTGAAATTGGGAGTTCCACAGGGAAGTATTGTTGGTCCTATCTTTTTCATTATGTACATAAATGAATTAATTGAGAATTCACAAAGGAACACATATGAAGTGAGTACAGTAAATTATGCAGATGACTCAAATATCCTTTTGGTAACGTCTTTGTGGCCTGAGTTATGGCAGCTGCTTGAGGATGTTATTCTGCAGGCTGAGATGTGGTTCAAGGAAATTAACCTTATTTTGAATAAGAAACAAACAGACATTGTTCTATTTCATCCTACAAATTCTGGCATACTACCACCAGAGAGTATTACGTCACAGAATGAAGAATACACTTTATCAAGATTTGTTGAATTCCTCGGCCTCTATTTAGATGAAGAACTAAATTGGCATTAGTACATACAACAACTTTGCAATAACGTAGGGTCTTCAGTCTATGCTCTGAGGGTTATCTCAAAATATGTTCTTCATAACGCTAAAAACTGCATATTATGAAACACTACTGAGATTCGTTATAACTTTTTATGGCAGTAGAAATATTTCATCTCTATTTGCTCGTTTTTATTAGCAACCCCATCAGGAATTCGAAGAGGGAAGAAGGTAGTTTTGTAGCACAAATACATGGCTTCAAATTTGTATGAACCTGCAGTTTGTGTTCTTTAAAGTGAATAGTCACAAAGTTGCAGGATGTTTTTTTATGGAATTATGGTACCGATAAAAAATAAAATAGACATTTTCTATTTTATCGTATAATGAAGAAGAAAATATTTTTAACAAAGAGTATTAGTAAAAATTCACCACAAATTCTCAAATATCTCACTATTTGTTCTACAAACTATCCACTTTCCCTATGAATACTAAAATTAAATTTTTCATCTGAAACTGTGAAACTCGTGAAGGAATGGGAATAGTTATTTATAATACAAGTGCAGAAGGCATTAATATTCTTCCACGAGTTCAAAATTCAAAAACGAGCCACGAAGTGGCGAGTTTTGGAATGAACGAGTGGTAGAATGAGCCTTCTGTACGAGTATTATACATTATTTTCTCTAATTCATTGCATTTTCATTGAAATTAATGAAATATTTCCATAAATATAATTTAGTGATTTTTGCATCGAAAAATGTTGGTTGGTAGAACTGATTTCTTTAAGGCAGATTGATGAATTGACAGATAAAGCCGTGGCGGAAAGTTCGGAGTGCCAACATAGAATAATAAAATATAACCATGAAAACTGTGCGTTTCTGATATATTCTCGCACGATTTTGTTCTACAAGATGTGGAAGAATGAACGGAATAACCACAGAATTAGAGAAAAAAATAATTGAAATAAGTGAGTAAACAGTATATCTGTCATATTTAAAAAATTGCTGAAAAAGATATAAAAACTTTTGAAACAGTCTGAAAAGCTCTGAATTTCCTCAACTTTTGTGGAGCAGTATATGTGTATGGAATTGAGTGAAATAATGTATCACTGATATGATTTCATTTCCGCGCCCTTTATGTCAAATTTAATAGTTCATGTTGGGGACAAAATTCGATTACTTTAAATGGCGTATGCTCCCTCTATTGATGTTTATTATTCTGAGGTTACAATGAAGCTATAAATACAAATCGTTTTTTTATTGGCTAGCCTGTAAATTATAATTCCAATAGAAATGATGTTGCGAAATGGCGAAGGCGCCGAGTCCTTTTTTCTATGCATGTGAATAATATAAAATATGTAACTAGAAATACAGAAACTTTTCATTACTTAAATATAGGACCCATATCTATATGATATTCGTTATGACTAAATAACAAAAACAAATAAATTCCAAAAACTGAAAAATAAATAGTAGTTCACAAAAAGAATTGAAATATTTCTTTGAGATAAGGCCTAATAAAATGATTAATGACAAAATAAAGGTTACTGAAAAAGGCAAAGAGAACAGGAAAAATAAATACCATGAAGTAAATTAGTTCTTGCGAAATCTTCGATTAAAAACTTCAGTTAATTTCTATTCCAATTTTGCCGAGACAAGTAGGTACCTAATTATCGCGAAGAAATACAATCACTGTTTTCTGATCACTTTGAATTGTACCACAATTTTGAGCCAGGATCGGTCTCAAACGATAAGGTTCGACTCAATGAGGACGAATCTGTCCACTAATTTCATTATGTTGTCCGTCCGGCTGTATACGTTCACTTTAGAAAGGAAATACCTAGAAATTTAAAATTTGTAGTGTATAAGTTCGGATTTTGAAGGCTATGGTTGAGGTCAATTATTGGCATTATCTATCCGAAATTTTGTGTTCCTGTTTCAGAACTACGATTTTGATTAAAATAAAATTGAGTTGAGATTTCGGGTGTTGATATGAAATAATGATTTTATGTTTCGCTCTAAGTTTCATACCAATTCAACACCATGGCAAATTCAAGAAGAATATTGCAACCTATCCTTCAATAGACTAGACTAGATCACTAGAATTATCTAATTAAGTCACATATACTTCATTTCTGGGAAATATAATCGTTAACCGAACTGTTGGAAGATTCCATCTTGTCATAACAAAGTTATTAGAGCGGAGATAAGGGTATTTCACAATATATCGTACAAGTGGGAGTCTTTCAAGGTGAGTGAGTAGCGAGAATTCTGTCTCCAACTATACATTCAAGGGGCTCGATCATGGGCGCCCGCAGAAATTTTTCTCAGGGGGGGCAAAATGAAAATTATTGAAAAACGATAAGGCGACATCAGTATGTCCGTAAATGTGAAGTTTTTCAATTCAACTTTTTTTTTATAACGTCAACAACATAAGGTGATGTAAAATAAAACGGTAACTCTTTTCGAAACAAATCATAGTATATTTGCTATTGATTCCAATATATTTAAATATTTACTAGCTACCGTCAAACAAACCACAAAAGTGAAAGAGTTTATTGCAGCCCATAACTGAGCAGCTTTTTTTGTTGTTGAAGAATTCATTGAAATTTTTCCAGATTTTATAGCAAAAAAATGTTTTCAATATAGTATTAATGTTTTCAGCTAAAACGCAAAGATTTATATTTAGCAACGAGTTTCACAAAACAAAGCAATATTTGGAATCAGATTTCTTCCTAAAGTACTCTCTCGAAAAAAGACTATAATGTCCTTTAACGGTGCCAATGCTATTACGAATTTCAGTAATTTTACTGATGTCATTTTTTACTAAATTCAACCTATGGGAGATGCAATGGAATTAAATTGCTTTTTTGTACTTATATCTTATGATCTTTTAAACCCCGTGAATTTCACCAGCCATTGTCGAGCATCCATCATAACCTTGTGCTAGAAGTTTGTCCAAATTCAAACCAGATTTTTCTAAAACCTCAAGGATTGATGCAGCTATGCAATCAGCATTCAATTTATTCAATTGTACGAATCCAAGAAACTCTTCTTCCACTGTAAAATTTTCATTTTGCTCATGTACATATCGTATTCCAATAGATAACTGCTCATGTCCAGAAATATCAGCAGACTCGTCAGCCATTACACTGAAATACATCGAAGAATTTGCTTCTTCTACAACATTTGTCATTATTACATGCCCAGCTATCGAAATGATCTCATTTTGAAATCTGTGAGAAGTATATTTCGAGTTACCAGCTGCGTTGAATAAATAAACCTCTAAATCCTTATCACCAGATTCTACTCTGAATTTCAAAAGGTCACTTAAATTGCCAGAGTTCTTGGTGCTCTCTCGTATAGGCATATCGTGAGTTCCGCAAAAAACTATTGTATTTATAATCGGTAAAAATTTTGTATTATTTTCCGCATCTCTTTTTTCCTTACCTTCATCTATTAAAGACAATAGAAGAGTATATATACGATGAATTTATTAAAAAAATTGACACGCATGGAGTGCGTTCGGTTCTATGATTTTTCTTCACCCAAGAAGTGCTCATAGCGCCTAAAAAAAGTTTTCAATTCAAAAGCTACCTCTGCCGATTATGGATTATATGTTTAGTAATTGAAAACCGGAAAATTGTTGGGAATCCATTACTTTCCTTTTTTCCTTACCCTTTGTATTGAGAAAGTGATATTAAGACTGTTGTGCTGAAAATTGAGGTAATCAAAATCTCAGGGGGGGCCATGGCCCCCCCTGGCCCCCCCCTGCGGGCGCCCATGGGCTCGATTTCTGCTGAATTTCAGGTGAGAGTTGACATGCATATTTTACGGTTGACATTGAAGGTCAAGGTAGATAATGTTTATGATTAAAATTCATTCATTCATTTCATAAGAAAAATTATTAGGTGTGGTAAAAAGAAATCCATTTTGTTTCCAATAGATGACTTCAGTAAAATGTATCTCGCGTTGTATAAGTCTGATCGGGTTCCACTAGATGGCTTAAGAAAGTTAAGATGAGATTTTGTTCTACAAAAACTTCTGTGGCAGTTTTGTGATTAGTTAACTTAGGATAGTTAGAGCGCGCGTCAGTGATGAAAATACGTTATGCGTTACATTTTTTCTTCGTTAAAGGCGAAAATGCAACCCATGCGGATAAAAATGTAAATAGTGTTTATTTTTAAGTAACTGTACTAGCTATCCACGCGCAATTTTGGTTATGCCGATTCTGCTCCGGTTATTTAGATGCCAATTCTCAAAAATGTTGATAACACCATGGACTTTGTCGGGTCTAACCGTCATGTAAGCAGTGTTTTGAGCCAAAGATGACCAAAAAAAACCGTTTGGTACCATTGGCATAAGGCTGGTCTCATAAAAAGATTTATGTATTGGTACCGCACAAGTTGATCAAAAAAAAACCTCATGGACCCAAATTCAAATCACCAAATCGCTGTTGAATCGAAACAAACTAAACAAATTTTTGAAGCGGACTAGTGATGAAAAGTGGCTCACTTACGACAACGTCAAGCGGAAACGGTCGTGGAAAACGCGGTGAGCTGGCGGAAAAGGTGACCCCGCAAGGATTGATGACCAGGAAGGTATTGCTGGGATTGGCAGGGAATTATCTATTACGGCACAACTGTTAACTCGGAACCGTCTGAAGGAAGCAATCACACAGAAGCATCCAGCTTTGGCCAATAGGAGAGAAATTGTGTTCCATCAGGACAAGGTCACGCCTCACACATCGGTAGTGACTCGCCTCCGGACTCGCCAGAAGCTGCGAGAGCTTGATTGGTAGGTTCTAATGCATCCACCTTTTTATTCGGACCTGACACCAAGTGATTACCATATGTTCCTCTCCACGGAGAATAATTTTTCTGGTGAAAATTCCTCTTCAACAGAGACTTCTGAAAATTGTCTAGCTCAATTTTTGGCGAATAGGGACGAGGGTTTCTATGAGAAAGGCATAATGATATTGTTAGGAGTTTATTGTGTTTCTTATGTGAAAAACTAATCTGACCGCACATGTTGTGCATCGATAGAATGTTACTTTTCAGTTTCAAATTAAACCTGCAACGACGTAGTAATTATTTCAACCTTCCTTCAGTGTGAATAAAAATAAAGTAGTGAATTACAAGGATCAACTTATTCAAATTAATAATTAAACCCAAGTAATAACAGATCTAATCATCAAAATGGCAACAAGTTATCGAAAAAAACCGCGCCTATTCGACCTAAATCGTATCATTCTAAGTATGGTAATGAAGCCCGGTTTTTCATGCAAAAATACATCATATAGTAATTTACGTAACAAGTCCGGAAAATAGGGTTTTTTTGGACGAATAGACAAAATTCCAGGACGAGCGTAAGCGAGTCCTGGAAGTCTGTGAGTCCAAAAAAACCATTTTCGGGCGTGTTGCGTACAATATTTTTTCGGCAACCATGTAAAATAACACTTTCGCTACTGCTTTCCATATGTTATTACGATTGCGATCAAAAAACATGCCAAATTTTTGACAACTAATTTCATATGAACTGTCAGCCGTTATGTCGGTTGTTATGGATTCTATGATTCTTTTCCGGCCTAGTCCGGGAAGTACGTACTTTCCGGACTAGGCCGGGAAATGCTACTTTCTCAGAGAAAAAGCTTCCGGGAAGTGAGCACTTCCCGGACGGTTGCCGAAAAAAGTAATTTTCACTACACATTATATCATAGTCTACAATTTTTTTTCACCAACAATATTTGAATCGCCGCACTGTAAATTCATCAGATTCACTTTTCAAATGATGGAAATCAAGAAAATTCCTTAAGCGTAATTATTGAACATAAAAAAACAAGGTTATTTCAGCTTAATTCTTAAACTATCGTATCTTCTTCTTTGCGTGCCCTATCCATCCCCGACGTTGGCAATTAACATGACAAGTTTTAATCTATTGGCAGCGTTCCTAAAAAGTTGTACCGTATCTGAAAATGATCAAAGAGAGTTTACTTCAGGATGAACGAGATGTGTTAATTTTCTAGCAAAACATCGTAACGATTTTTTTCCTGAAGGTCTTTCGAATCGAATCAGTTTGGTTCGGTTCAATCATCATTCATTCTATATGAAACCGATTCAAATGGTTCAACTCGTAGAATTTTTTTATCTCGAATGAATAAGATATTTTCATACATTTTCGGAAATTAATGAGCAATAATGATAATTATGTTGAAATGGATAATGAAGATTAATCCAGACAAGTCGCAGTTTATAATTTTCGACCACAAAATCTCTCCTGCATCATCAACCTACATACCAAGTTGATGAAGAAAAAACAATATCAAGAGCCAAATATTTTTCCAAATTAGTTAACAGAAAACAAGGCATTAACATCAAAAGTGCATCAATAATATATAAAACAATCTGTAGACCTTTATTAGAATACGCACACCCAGTGTTTGCCAACTGCAAGCCTTCAGCAATTAAAAATCTCACAGTAGCAGAAACCACCTCATTGAGAACCATAACCCGAATGAGACATCCTAGAAATCCACTTCATAATCCTCCAAACAGTCTACTTTATCTAAATACCAGAATAGAACCTATTGAGATAAGAATGAGCAGACTGAATAAGGCATTCTATAATAGGTTAATTCAGTTGGATGAAGTGATTTCTCTATACCAGGAAGACAGAAGGATTACATCTAACAGAAAACATCCAGAACTCCCACTTATAGCAAAGATCAAAAGTTTGATATGAAAAAATGAAATAATAATAACCTTTTACCTTATACAAATTCAATGTAGGTACCAGAAATTGTTAAAATACAAGCTGAAGGACCCTTGGTCGATCCAGTTGCATATGCAATAAAGTACTGTTATTATTATTTATTGGATATATTCTTATTTCAAAATTATGAATTATGAGATAATGTACCTACATATTCAGTATTATCGTAGCAATATGTAATCTCGAAGGAATTGATTTGATACATTTCGTATCTCTCATTTTGATTTATTATTTTCAGTAATAATCCTTTGAAATCATTCGACAGAAAAAATGATTTGTGAAAATTTTCAAAAATTACGTTTAGGAAAGTATAGAATGAAAAATCTAACAGAATAAATACACCATCAGCAGTACTACATTCGGAGCATTTCTCAGAAACTATAAAAGATATTCGCATAAAGTTTGTTAAAAAATCAGTTGATATACCTAATTGATCTTCCTAACCCGAGATTAAAATCCTCGAGGTTTGAGAGATCTAGGAATCAATTTTTGAATATTTTTTATTCGCAGGAATTGAATGCAGAGAATGATGAAATTTCAATCGTGTAATGCTGTATAGAGAATAAATATTTTACAGCAAGGTCAAGATCAATTATTTTCGGTGTAATGAGTTTTTCATTATTCACCTCTGAATAATCTTTTGATGATATCGGCATCACAACCTATTCCTACATCACTCCCGAAGGGCTGGTTTTTTAACATGCGAATAAATAAATATATTTGCATAATGAATAAATATGTGAATTGCGAGGTCTATCAGTTATCTCGCGGCCTCAAGTTTAATTTCAAAGGAGTAGGAATATTTTTTCATTTCATAAATAGCGCTTCAATGAATAATATTTTGATTTCGAATATTCTTCGAGTTCGAGATAATAGGAAATAATAAACCATTGTGTAAACTTTGTAGTGTTTTTTGCCTTCAAATTCAATAGATTATGTTCCCGAGCTGAAAAGATCAAAGCGATATTGTAATAGATTTTTGTACCAAATTGAAAATCATTTCAGTTTTCAGTTTTCATACGTAGATTTCGAAAAAGCTCTGGGCGAAGAAAGCTTCGGATTTCTGGATTCTATACATTCTTAAACGTAAACCAAAAAAAAAAAAAAGTTGGAGTATTGAAAATAATTGCAAAAAAATTAGTTAAACCTACTAATGTCTGCAAAAAATCCCATGATCGATTCGTAAGGTTCATTATTGAAAATAAAGGAACAAAATCAGGTACAGCTAAGTAGAATCAGATGAAATCTAGAATATTCATTTTCAATTTCACTATGTTTCTGTTGCTTATGTGTTTTCAGCCTTTTTGAATGATATTCATCAGTATTCCCCCCAACAAACCGTAATCTGTGTAATTTTGTGAGTAATAATTGAATAATTCTGTATGAAATAAAAGATAACTGAATTATATATTCTCATCACTTCAAATTTCAATTGACAATCTCGTCAACATATCTCAGTAAAACGAACTTTTCATGAGCGTAGAAACTGTGAAACGTATAAAGCAGCCGCATAAGCTCACCTCTCAATTCTAGCAGGAGACCTGCTTTATTTCACGTTTACATTCTAGCGGTGTGTGGAGCATGGAATAATTGGTTACAATCAACTTATCCAAATAGATGTTCCTGCTCAGAACTGAATGGAATATTCCTCTATGAATCACATTGTAATCAGAATGATACAGGATGAGTTGTTGACCTTGTTGGCCAGGAGATTGCAGATTGTACAGAAATGTTTGTTCCATTTAGGTACTACATGGTTATGTGACACATGCATCGCCTACCTTGGAATATGGAAGTACAGTTGGCGAAGTTGCGTTATGAAACGATAATTTTTCATCCTCAGAAACAGAGTTCTCGAAATGTAGGTAATAAAATAGATACAAGTATTTTCTATTATGCTCCCTTTATTTTGAGATCCATTGATAACACACCTTTATAACGATATAATAAGTGGTTTGTTGAAGATGTGGAGATTTTTCTAACGATGCTGTTGCACGGATCACAAAGTGTCGTGAGACAATATTTAGAGAATAGAGTACATAGAGGGTTTCACTTTGAATAGCATGCTTTCTGGGCAGCAGTCCTTCTAAAGCTATCATCTTTTGACATTTAACAATTAAAACTACGCCATTACTGAAAATTTAACGATACACTTTAAACAATATACTGAAATTGTTAAACTTCAATAAAAAATAGTGAAAATTTTGCAGTCACACTTCGTAAGCTGAAGCACTTTATGATAGTCGTGAAGCATCTTCTCGAACAGCAATTGGTCACGGAGGTGATTCAACACCTTAAAACTTTTTCTTCGGGGTCACGTGGAAAATAAGGTCTATGACCTTGAAAGTAGATTCGTGAAGTTATCGAGCCAAAAATGTGACAATTAGGCATGGAAAGTTTCATGAAAATGTTATGGTCCTACAAACGTAGCCGTGGCGGGCATTTAGCTGATATCGTTATCCATCGTTAATTGCATACCTTCCTATTCACAATGAGATAAACAGCCATTGATTTCTCTCGTGTTTTTAATATCACAATGAAAATTTTTACTGGAAATCTCTTCGTATAGAGAAGAACAAAAAAGATTCACAATTTATGATTGTTCGTTCCGACTTTGAAATCTTGAAAATATTGAATATTAAGTATTCAATATGAAACAAAATATTTGGGGATATGCAGACAAAACGACACATGCGGTCAAAATGAAGTTTTAGATTTTTTCAAAAGTTGCGCCATATAGCTGCAAGCTACAAGAAATGAAACTTAAAAGCTATATACCGAAAACGAAAAAATATAATAAAACCCAAAACAAATCAAATGGAGCCAGGCTTGAACGATAAAAAATTAATGAGAAAAAAGCTCACGCCTAACTACCTACAGTAAAGCCGTGATCCCATAATAGCCCTTCTTATATCAGATTGATTACAATGAAAAATATCAATAATAATATGCTGGATGGTCATGTAGTCATGACATATACGATATACGATTTTGTAGATTTATTTTCATGTGAAACTAATGAGCCCATTTTCATGTTATTTTGTACATAGTTTCGCATGTACTATACGGAATATAACGTCAAATTTCTGGTATGTATCTCGCAAAAAATAGATAATTACCTATGCAGGTGGTATTATAATTCATATGAAGTTGGGGCTGTTATTCCATAATACTTATGGTAAGACAACTACAGCACATGAATCCTGCCGAGGCAACAAACAATCTTTGAACAACCATGATATCGACCACCTCTCTTACACTGCCCCAAGATTGAATCTCAAAATCATGCCGATATTTAATTGTACATACCCTTGATTTATTGGTGGCCATCAATAATGATGCTGAACATTTCAATAGGAAGGAGTCCCAAGCATGCAAAAATATGGAAGAAACTCAGAATTCTGTAATCCATGAACCGGAATGTTTTACCGGAAAACCAATTACATGGATATCTGATGATTACAATAGACCAGGAACTTATAAAAGATCATTATCCTCTCGTATTGAGATTCTTTCACCACTGCCTCAGGGACAAGGTATAATAAAAAATCCAAAAGCTCGCAAATGCAATTGTCATTTAACGTGAACACCAAGTTTTGACAAAATGAAAGCACCCAATCCACCCAAGAAAAAGAAACAAGAAGTTACTAAAACATTATTCAATGATAAAAAGACCCGGTGGTAAAAAAATACAAGACTGTTGAGAAATAGAAGAGTCGTTGGCGATGAAGAATCTGAAACTGAACCGTTTCAAATTAACAAAAAAAAAATGAGGATGACTATGACATTTATTGCAATGTTTTTTTTTCGTTCCAAACCTGGTGATCAGTTGCATTCAGTGTTGTACTGGATCTGGAAAAGAACCATAACGTTTATTCGCAAACTTTGCTTACTTAAGTATTATGTATGTCATTATGTCCATTGCTAGTTTGTCATTTTATCCTTATTATAAGGACAATTCGAATTGAGCAACCCTATTAACTTTTCAACTAGGTCTAATCATGAAATCTGGAATCCGTGATATTTATTCATTGTGTATTCTATCGATTCATTGTATTATTCCCCCATTACATTATCAGATATGGTTTTAGTCTTCGACAAGATCCCGTCATTCTGATAATAATCGATACCGGCTTAATGGATATTGGTTTTCGGAATCCTCTAGTGTTCTACAACGCTTCGGATCATATCCCAGCAAATATAAATTTCCATACGTTCTCTTGTACCTATAGAATGCTTAAACTGAACTTGTGGTTTCTCTCATTACTAATTCCCAAGGAGAAGATTATTTTTTCGAAAATTTATCAACAAGAGAATTCAATATCCTCATTTCGTAAAATAAAATGAATAACATATCTTTTCAAAGAAAATATAGGTTATATACAAGAGCCAGGAAATTTCTGATGAAAAGTATTCGGGAGTTAAAGGAATTTTCATTGGAGTAAGTGGGTATTCATTCAACTCAAAAACATAGGAGAATATGTTTCAACATATTTTTGGTTCCTTGGTGGCCATTGGCCCAGTATATCGTTTGTTGCCTTGAGACTCTTTTATGAACGGTATCCACGCAGTGCTCGCACAACAGAGTGTTAGCTCTGACGTTTTGCAAATATGCCCTGTTGAGCAATATCCAGTTCTTCACTTGTAACTTATGCTCTTCAAAAATTTCCAGGAGCCGCGTTCATGGATTTCACTATAGATTGGACTGATCTAAACGGATCATCAGTTACTGTTAAACTTAAATTATCAAGTTATTGAAAATTCGTGATGTGATACTTTAAGAAAACTATTTAACCAATCCCAGATAGTACGGTGTGATATCTTCAAAATCTTTTGACACCTCAAACATTTCTGAAAGCGTTCACGTTGTTAAACCTGCTACACCTTATTTTACCTATATATATTTCCTATTCCTATACCCATGGAGTCAGAGCAGAAATTATATGATGAGAGACGTCGAACAATATGCTACATCACAAATTCAACATTCTAGAAAGAGAATAACCCCAATTTCTACAATTGCAAATGCTGCTCTGGACTCTAAACCAAGCAGGTCTACTTAGAAAATGAAATAACAACAAATGAAAAAGATGAAATCGGCTACCGACATAGATTATTTGCAGAATTCATTGAAATGAACCCCATATTATTATTATTATCACAAAGGGGGCAGAGGTTGTGTCAAGTCCACTTAGAACATGTAAAAAATAAATCCTGTGAAAAATATTGGAAAGAATGAAAGTAACACAGTGGAATAGTGTTGGCCTATACCAATCTTTTAGAAAGAAAACGTTCTCTTTGGATCTACCTAATACAGCGAGAAGTACTAGGAGATCTATGTCTTCTATACAGTAATGGTGTTTTGCTCCTCCTTAGTATAGCGGTATCCAATATCATAACGTTGGCATCTTTTTCTGCCTGCTGTACTGGTAAATCCTCAGCCTTCATATTCGATTTAATCTAAAGGAATTTGGCTTGTGAAATTGTCTTGATCAAGGTTGTCTTTGAGAGGAAATAGTTCGTTCATGAATGCACACTGAATCTGGCACACAAAAATGAAATTTCAGATACCTTCAAAACATTGTTGAATTTGGTTTATTTTATTCCATATTCTTTTAATGTTTTTTTTCAACTTGAAATCAACTTTCATTTCTTCATTGAATAATTTCTTCACTTACCTACTTACCAACTCAATTTGAAATGTTCTTCAGATTTTATTAACTTTGTTACTAAAAGAGGCACAAAAAAAATGTTTTCCACGAAAATTTCACGAAATCGACTAGTGTTTTTCAAAATGAATTCACGAAACGAAATATACACAGAGTGGGAAACGTATTGAATGCAACATTTTTTAAAATGGAACACCCTGTATACTTTTCTATATTTGACTAGCTCTTTTTCCACTGACTTCGAATATATAACATATGTTTGGTCTATCTCTTTTATTCAGATTACCACAAAGTTTCAATTTTAAGAACCACCTAGCATGCTCAGTAATCAGTTTTCAAATTGTAAGGTGCTATAACTCAAAATGCCCTTTTTGAGTTATCTCGTTGGCAAGAAAGAGCTAGTCAAATATAGAATAATATACGGGGTGTTCCATTTGAAAAAATGAAGTTGCAATCAATATGTTGCCCACTCTGCATATATTTCATTTTTTGAAATTATTTAAAAAAATACTAGTCGATTTCGTGAAACTTTTGTAGAAAACATTTTTTTGTACTTCTTTCAGTGGAAAAGTTAAAGGAGGGGTCAAATTATGGTGAAAAACCCGGTACTTATGTTTCAAAGGTCTCAACTCTAATAGATCATTTAAATATAATACTTTCATAGATCCGTCCAAAATCATCTCAAAGGATTATGTGAATGATTTCCATGTAGCAAACACTCAATAAGTAGGTATATACTCATTCAAATATGTTGCTCGAGACCTGCCTCTATACTTCATCTTCATCCACGTAGGTGAATGCAGAATCGTATAATATGTTATCACGGTCGCTTTCTTCTGAATCCATGAAAATCTCTGGATTTCACTATTCGCTATTTTGTTAATGTGTCAAAGTTTGCAGAGGATATTTTGTCCCCCAAAATTCCTTCTAACTCCACATGCATCCCATTAATCCTTGAGTAACGAATCGAGTAGTATGCAATTCGATCCTCTTAGTGGTAAAACCTAATCCCTCTAATTTTGAGATAGGATTTTTTTTAGCCATCTGCTACTGTATTTGGAGGATCATTCTATATACCCCTGTTTGGCTTATGCTCACACAAGTTTTGCCATTTGAGTTATTACCTCATGAAAAGTAATATTGAATGCGTCACTAAAAAGTAGAATATTGCGATTGCCTTAAGTTCTCCTTACGAGAAACACAATTAGAGCAATAATAAGATCTTCAATGAGAAGTGGTCATATTATTCCTCAAGCTGTTGCTGCTTTGTGTTCCTGGAATTCATCATTCTCTATAAACACTTCCGAGATATATAAGTAGGGAACTAGAATAGAGCGTAAATGAATTATAATGGGAAGATAATCGATATTTCAACGAATTGCTCATGTAGGTGGATGTTTTTTTTTATTGTTGAATGAGACGGCTGTGAAGAGATATGTTAATTTTAATCAAAAAGTCTATACATGGGAATATCGGCAAACAAATTCAACAACACAGTGTATGAGAAAAATATGACTAGAATGAATAATATGACTAGAATAGAAGGTGTATAAGCATGACTAAAATGAGAACTTTTGGAAATAATTAAAATTGAAAGCGAAAAAAATAAATATACGAGCATATCAATAATATGTGTGTAGGTCGATGTTATGACCAAAAAAGTAGTGAATGCGCCTACGTGAAGTCTGATGCTCTCAAATGCTGGTCCCTTCACCCACATCAGCTATTTGTGTAGATATAGCGCAAAATTTTATATTGTCCATTGCAAAAAGCAGTTGCCGTGCGACGAAGATGAGCAGCAATCTCTTGAAATCGACAATGAATTTGCGTTCGACAAATGGCACACTTTTGGGATAGAGTTTTGGGAGAATCAATTTAGTGAAACCCAAAATATCATGAATTCAACTGTTTTCAAGCTTTAAGATAAAATTTGAAAATGGCGTGAAATGAAAAGTTCTCCTGAATTCTTCATTACTGCCACTATGAACATAAAACAACAATATTCTACAGGCATTTTTCTCAGTATAATCCATTGTTTTTTCATTGCAATTAGTTTTGAAGCTATAATATAAACTTACATTATGAGTTTGTATTATGATTTCAGAACTAATGGCACTAGAAACAAATGATGACTTCAATGGATTTAACTGAACAATGAACCTGTAGAATGGTTTTGTGTCATGTTGATAGCACCAAAAATAAAAAAGTTATTGGAACTTTTCATTTCACGCCATTTTCCAATTTTCTCTTTTAGCTTGAAAACGAATGAACCTATAAGATACACCAATTAATTACTGCTCCACGCTCGCATACGATTATTATTTACGAAAATTTTCACTCAAGATGTCTTTTACTCGTTCTTCTTGGATACTCTGAGCAATTGTATATTTGTATATATTCGATTCATAATTATAATAATTGGGAAAGCGAGTGCTTTTTTAATCGCTTGTACGCGACAAAGTGACATTCCCCGAAGAAGATGACGTTTGCACTGTCAAATATTAGCGCGAATACCTACTTTGGATATCAAATGTATAAAAAAAAGCATTTTGCAGTTCAGTAGAATTTGACGAAATGAAATAAGCAGAAATATGTTTGGTATTCCTTGAATCGAGCATTGGTTTTCTAGCTTTTCATTTTGAAACAGAAGGATTGGGATGGAAAGTATCATTTGCCCACGTTATATGTACATCGAGGTATTCAATTAGCCATTAACAACTGGAAGTCAAAGGATTTCATCAGCTCATTGAAGCTTACACTACAGACATGCACATGTAGTTCCCTGTAATGAGTGGCTTTAATAAGCAGCTATACTTGGTTTGTGTGGCAACGTTGTTGATGTGTAGAAATAACTCTAATGAACATGAAATGTACTCAATGTTCCGGTTCATAATTATTCAATTACTGAATCTTACTACCGATAAAATACAGTATGATTCACCGCGATGGCCTATTAGGAGTTTATGGAAAAATGATCACAATTTTATGCTGGAAAATATAAAATATATTTTAATTTTCAAAACTGGTCGGATTTTCTTCGATAATTTTTGGCATTTTTTTGTAATATACTGAACATAATGAAGAAACTGGAAGATTTGAAAGGATTTTTGTACTATTTTTCCAAAAATCATTTTCTCCGATAGAACCGCAATAGTATGTAGTGACTTGGTTTGCTCAGAGATGGTGCTATGGTGGTAGTGCGCCACAAAACATCGGCCCCGGCGTATTTAAAGGGGTCGACGCGAAGCAACCGATTCACTTCTCACCCGATGGTGTGGGAAGGTGTGTCTTAGGCAGAGATCGCTGGATAGCCTAACTGAATAGTCCACCAGCGATCTCGGGACGAAACACTAAGCCCCCAGGAAAGGGCGCGCATTAAATTGGGCTCGAGACAGACTCGCCAAATTGGTGACCCCGACGTGATGTCGGAAAGCAGCGGCGTTGGAGCGGAGAGGCGACTCACTGCCCCGTTCAACGTTACGGCTACTGGGGTGCCGAGCCTCGTGTTTCCGTCATCACAGCACGCAAGCGCTCTCTCCCCCCTGTGACCACCTGCGTACTTCCTCCTAGGGAGGCTCGTCGTTACTGGTGAGGGGATATGTAGTGACTCGGTTCACTCGATTCACTTCTCACCCGATGGTGTGGGAAGAGATCGCTGGATAGCCTAACTGAAGAGTCCACCAGCGTTCTCGGGACGAAACACTAAACCCCCAGGAGAGGGCGCGTATTAAATTTGGCTCGAGACAGACTCGCCAAAAGTATATTCTGAAACAAGTTGCAGAATGGGCTCTTATTCCAACACGAATGCGAAACGACTGAAGAAGGAGCGTGTTTTCGAACTCATTAGTATTGGAATTGCCTTCTGCAACGATATTTTCTCTATTTCAGTCATGTTATTTGAAATATTGTCGAAATTCAATGAACAATTCATATTATATATCCTAGTGGCAGTTGGTGTGACTGTTACGAAAATTGACAGATTACGGATGCTGTAATGAACTCATTACAGCATTATATTCATAAGTAATTGCACAAGTGCATCGAAATTACCGATAATTTTGCATTACAGCGTGTTGTGATGAAAACTGCATGAGTTCAAGTCAAAGACTCTCCCTGTATAACTATTACAATACATATGAATTTAAGTGCAATTGGATAAAAAATTTTTTTATTGAGAAAATATGAGGAGAGTACCGAGCTCTTATTCATTAAGAGGGGTTTATAACACGTGACTTTTTAGTGATCTGCCAAAGTTCAACTACTCCTGTCTCCTCGGCGTTTTTGAAATCTCATCACTTTTCAGGTTGAGTAAAGCAATCTTAAACATTCCTCTGATTCACTGTTTTCTTTACCACTCGCAAGAATTCAAAATACGTTTGTAGGTCTTAATTTGTAATTTTAGAAAAAGGAATTTTCAGCCTTCGACAAGACTTTTTGTATAATATTGTTATGTGAAAAATAAATCATCTAATTCTTTTTTTTTTCATTCCAGAAAAATTTATTAAAAAGGACTTTCCGCAATGACAAACATTCATATAAATCGAAGGTCTTTAGGGTACAATAAAGCGAATTAATTTGTGAACTGATCGCTGAAACGGTATAAAAACCTCTTTATGCAAGTTCACAGAATCAGAAGAATATATCGAAATATTAATATCCTAACCTAACTTTCCAAACGATATATTTTATGTGCATTGTACCACATGATTTTGCATGTGGTAAATAGGATATTTCCACAAAAAAAAGAGAATATTTCATGGCTGGGTAATTAACGACCTTAACTTATCCGTTCCATTAATCATTCACATGAAATTCGGACGTTTTCTACTGAACTGTTTGTTTTCAGTACATGCGCGTAATGTCATTGATTATTTGAAAATAGCCAATTCACTTGTTTTTGGTTCAAAGTACTCTCCATTATATAAAAACGATTCAACAATTGAAGGAAGATTATTTGGAATCTAGAAGAAATCTCCGTCAAGCCGTCTATGTGCGCATAGGGTTTTCCATTGTTTCAACGAATAGTTGGATTATTCACGACTAAAATTTCATGTGAATGATTAAGGGGACGGATACATTACGGAAGTTTGGACGAACAATTCAAACTAAGATAGAGAGCCATCTATGACTATTCGTGAAAAATAGTTCCAACAAAATTTTAATTTTTTTGCGTAGAGGAATTAATTGGAAGAGTTTCTGACATTAATAAGTGGACTTTCCGCTCAAAGCCATCAACCTTTTATTAAAAATTTTCCAGTAAGTTTTTTCCTATTTTCTAGTTTTTTTGATTGATTCAACATAAAACAATCACCCGGTATAGAGTATAGAGTTTCTAGTTTATATTTGAACGAACAATGATCAACTTGTTGGTTAATCCAACTGTAAGTTCGAGCCCACTTTGGTAACAGCTCACAGTTAGGACTCAATATTCAACTTCCATCAGCTAATGTGTTGCTGGGGTAATTAGTTCAACAGCACGTTATGATTAATCCTCCGGAGAATTCTCCTTTGGTTTATACTGTGAACCACTTGTTAATATGTATTATAAAGAGAGAAGCTGTCGTGTTGTGAAAATACCTCGAAAATTTATTTCTTCGGATAAATGCAAAGGCACGAATAAAATTCTCTAAGCAGCTGGACGTGACTAAAAACGATGTGAAGGCCTTTCAAAATTTTGACACTATATTTTCCTCGGTACTCGATGTCTTCTGTGAATTCATCGTTGAATCAAATGATGTGGTGATATTTTCCTATAATTGTGGAATGTGATCATTTATTTGACTGCTGGAAATAAGGAGGTTTACGGCTTGGCTTGATTTTCAAGCTACTCGGCTTGAGCTTGACTTGATTTCAAGTTAAGCTCAAGTCAAGTAGTAGTTCTTCAATCCCAAGACAAATCAAGTATTTATTATGTGGCGGCTTCTCATAAAGCCCACATAGCAACAATAATAAACACAGCACTCAGTGGCCTAGAAGCTAAGACTGTGTTCTCACTCACCGAGATGCAACAAGGTCCCGGGTTCGAGTCCCGGCGGCTCCCGATAATAATAAATTCCCCAAGCGTTTGTGACACGGCACACACAATTATACCAAAGTCACACTGATGAGTCCGGTGTGTGCCAGGGACGGAACGCATAAGTAGGCATACGTGAAATCCTACATTGGTGACCCCGACGTGATGGCGGAAAACTGCGGCGTTGGAGCGCAGAGGCGACTCACTGCCCCGCTCAACGTTACGGCTACTGGGGTGTCCATCGGACACTAGAGCCGATGGCACGCCGAGCCTCGTGTTTTTGCGTCACAGCATGCAAGCCCGACGTGATGGGAATGGCCATCTTAACGATGTGTCCTGGAAAGCAGAAGGTTGATGCATAGCTCCCATGTATCTGCAATTTCCAACGAAACTCTAGACGCCCATTTCCATGACGTGCAATACGTGCTCCTTGGTCTGCCGGGGTATAGCGGACCTGAATAGGCGGCATTCACCGTCCGCACGTTGCCGCGAGGTGCAGCTCTGATTAGGCGGCAATCACCCAGCTGCACCGATGACCTCCTAACACGCTTAAGTTTCGTTCCTCCGTCACTGGGGAGGGAGTCATGTGGCGGATTCTCATAAAGCCCACATAGCATCAATAATAAACACAGCACTCAGTGGCCTAGAGGCTAAGACTGTGTTCTCACTCACCGAGATGCAACAAGGTCCCGGGTTCGAGTCCCGGCGGCTCAGTTTTTCCATACGATAGATTCTGCCTGATAATTTTCAAAAGAACCATAATTGTGAATCTCCAGAGTTTTTTTTTCAGAAGAAATTTCAGATTTCCGATGAAATTCAATTTGAAAAACAATTTTATTTAATTTGTTGAACTACCAAATAACATTATTTATCCGAAGGAGAAAATCGAAGTTGTCTTTACAATTTCTTCGACTTCGTTCTATTTCGAAACTTGCCAACTCCACCACATATATGAATATATTATATTTAATGGTACACGGCAAAAATTTGCAGCATTCAGAGTTGGACAACATTGCTATCACGTGTTCGAGATATTTCGAGAGGATTTCTATTCGGTCGCATTCATTTTTACCAACTTGGAGTAGTGACATGTTCGGCATATTGATAGGGTCCAGAAAAATCAAGGAGTCCAAGAATGTCGCACGATACGAGTGTAACCTGTTCCCAGATGAAAAGATATACTTCGTGAAAATGTGAGGGCATAATTGCTTTAATTGCCGTACCAGTTTGCTATTTTGATTCCATTGCTTGGTTTTCAATGTCATTGTTGAATACATTATGTCCTCTGGCAGAATCTACTAACTTCAGATCCCTTAGGCTTAGGCATAATGTAAACAGGAAAAGAATTTTTATATCTATTTTCAGTTTTACCAAATTCTAACAAATTATGAGCACTATCGAAAATGTATTCGAATGGTTAAAGAAAGATGCCGTTAGTTAAATTGCATGAAGCAAATATGAATTTATTATTTATCTAACTGGTTATCAACTTTCCGTGAAGAAAAATCAGATTTAAAAAGTATACCTGCAAGCATACTTGAAACCTAATTTTTCGAAGCTATACTTTACTGACCTTTTTCAATTCTTCAGCAACCTCAATGACATTTCAGCGTAGTCAAAGTGGCTTCAACTTTTGACAGAAGGTTTTTTGGAGTTCGACGCAAACAGTTTTCTGTATTCGTTTGAGAATACCATAAACCCAATTACTTTTTTTATAGTACAACGACCTTGTCTATACGTCAGCAAAAGCCTCTTTCCTTGACAATCCTGTTGGCTCTAAGAGGGATTACTACCACGTGGTTTTTCGCGTATCAGTCAAACTTTGGTACCCATTCATTTCCCCTCTGGCGCTCCTGCGATGACCAAATTTTGTACGGTGTTCGAGGTTGTAATTTACTTCAACTTCTTTCTTTTATTTGAGCAAATAAATAGAGGGCAGCACTGTAGGACAACTTCCATGAAATAATAATTTTACATCTTTTGTAATAACTTCTATTAGGTTTTTTTTTCCGAATATTTCAAAAATATATCAGGGCTTCGCACAGACTATATATCATTATTATTTTTTTTTTCATTCACGAATTGAAAATATTCACTTTCATTCATTTAGATTTATGTTTAAGGAATTTATGTGATAACCGCATAAAAATCGGTGATTTGTAAGAAGAAGTTTAATTCCGTTTGAACTGAGCCACCACGTGGCGATGTTTCCTCTTAAGCAGAATATTATGTCCACTCCAAACTCGAGGAAATTCACTTACAAAAAAACGTTTCTATCTGAACGCGATTCCAATCTAACAGTCCTAAATAAAACAAATACAGATATGAAAAGAGTCAGATTTCATTCTGACGCTTTGACAATTACTCACTTTTCCAATTATCGTATTCCGTTCCATCCAGTGAGGAACAGCTTCCATCGGAGTTTGAATTCTGTTGAAAGTTCGAGCACGTCTGCGATGTTAAAATATCAGATTAAAAGGGGAAACGTATTCAACAGTAACTGATATTCCGAGATGAAAATATACCAGGGCAATATAACGCTTCAGCAAATACCGCCAAGTTTGGTGTAGATTACGAATACTCTCTTGCCCCTAGTCAATTTCCGGAAGAAACAGTTGGGCAAGATGATTTCAGACGAATCTTCATCTGAAAACTCATAATCCCCTTGGTTTGGATGTTTAGGGATATTTTGCAAATTCATCGCTTTATTGTACGCCTTTTTATGATGATAAGATCTTAACGTTGAAGGAACTTCTTGAGAAATGAGGTTAAGTATGTGGGACTGAATGCCTTGTTAAACAAAAGAAATAATGAAAACTTTTAACTGAGACTATTCACAAGTTTATGAATCTTTCAGCGTGTATATAAAATTTACTATTTCTTTTCTCTTGTAAGAATGGACTGCTTTGATAATTTCTCGCTATGAATCGAGATATAAGTATGAAGGCCTTTATTATCGGAAGTAATAAACTCTTACTACTTCGTGTATTCAATACTGAAAACAATATACGATCATTCAAAACGAATGGTTGGAAAACAGAAGATAAGCACAGAATTGCGATGTAGCATCCAGTGATAACTGATGGAATCAGCTAATCAGAGATCCCTGCTTTATTCACCTTCCTGGTGGAGAGCTTTATTACGTCACCTCGTTGAAGAAACAAGGGTATATACAGAGTGGGTGTTTAAAAACTTGCCATTTGCGTTCTCGGAAGTTATGAGAGGTATAAAAAATCAAATAAAACAAAATTGTTCAAAATGTAAAGTAAAGGTGTGAAACCATATTGGTATCTTTAGGCATTTACCCCACCAACCTCTGTGCTCAAGCCGTCCCGAAACAAAATTTTCTAATTGCAACCTTTCAGTTGTGATACATAGATTAAGAACTCGTATAGAATACTTCACAATGATTAAAGGTAAAGCTAGATGAAATGGGAGTTTACACGATTATTTCAATGAAAACTGAAACATAAGACGAATAATGAATGTATTTGAAATTTGCCAAAAAATTCTAGACTAGACTAGATATTCTAGACTATTCTAGACTAGATATTCTAAAATTATTTCAATAAGAATTGGATTGTGAGACGAATCATTAATGTATATTTTACATCAGCCAAAAAATCCTGAATAGGAAAGATGGTCTGAAACTAATTATTATGTGGTACCGACTGCATCATTCAGAAATCAATTGAAATATTAATAACACTATAACCATAAACAATTATAAAGAAAATTTTCTCTAAAGGAAATCACGGATAAAGGTTTTTAAGCTTTCACTTTTCACCCCTGACTTATTGAAAAGTGCAAAATATTTTCGAAAAAGGTACCGTTAAACCGGAAATAAGATATATTTTTGTAAAAATTTAACACGAAACATATAAGATAAAACTCACACATTTTGACATAGACAACATAGCTGTTCAAGTTCAAGTTGCTATAAATAATATGTCAGAGAAACGTCGCGTATTTTTTCTTTTGAGATACAGGTAACATATTAGTCACATATACATAGAATAATCAAAGTGTTAAATCCGCATTGACAGACCATATTTTAAATACTAGATTTACAGAAAGTTAAAAGTTTTATATACCGGGTCAAATTCGTTGTCTAGTGAGGGGAACCCAAAATCCCTTTGAGATATTAAGAAATGTATGTAGGATCCAGTTATTGTTCCCTGTAAATAATTGCGATGGTCAACCGGATGCTTGAAGACCTATTAGTTTCTTCTAGTGTCGAGGGCATGACAGTTTCAGTGAATTTACAGGGAACGAATTGTTATTGTACATGTAATGTAAAAAGGATGTGTAATTCTTCGGGGTGTCGAAGATGTGTCATGTCGGTTGTAAAACTTAAGAGATTTACTGGACTTGGGAAAGTTCGAGAACAAGACGGTTATACCAAATGTGTTACATCTGTGGATCAGGTTCTATTCCTTCGAGAATATTCGATTTCCAGGAATCCGCGAAGTTCTTTGTGGGCGGTACGGCAAAGCTCTTATTGGACTAGGGGATGGTACTTTCCCCTAAGGGTGTGATCAAACCGAGGGAAGGGAGGTCGATATTCGAAAGAGGGTTGTTTCAATCGGCAGAGAAGACAGTTGAAATTAAGCCGAAGACGGGTAAAGTTGAAGTTAAGTCTAAGACGGGAGACAGAACAAGTTCGGTCGGTCAACTTGAGACGTACGACGTAAAGACGGTTCGCGGACTAGATTAAGACGAGTCGCGAACAAGACAAAGACGAGACGACCGAAAACTTGAAGTATGACGAAGACGTGATAAACGAGGACGTTTCGAGTAATCAACAAACGAGTTAAAGACGAAATTCAGTACCGTAGTGAGAAACTGGTAATTAAGACGTAATTAGGATCTTCTCAATACTGAGTTTGTACTGTAAAATTGTGACTTTGTAAGTAGATGTGAATAATTCAAAAGAGTTCAATTATTACAAATCCGACAAAGTAACGAAGAAGAAGACGAAAGGCCAGGTTATCGAATCATACCTCTAAACGATCGATTAACCAAGCCTACATGTATACCAGATTTTCTGGATCAATTTTTGAGAGAATTAATTTGGTGATTTTATGGGTTCCAGGATTTTCAAGAGATAAGGGTTATTGCTGCTGTTATAAACATAAAACATTTTACTGATACTTTTTCCAGTAGAATCCATCGGTGTATTTATTTGTTTTTTATTGCAATCAGTTTATAGTTATAATACAAACTCGTGTTTTTTCAAATGTACCTAAGCCATAAAAATTTCTGTAACAAATTAAATCGATTTTTTCCTTCACAATAAACATATAACATGATATATAAATCGTGTTCAAATTTGTTTTCTATACCTATTCTTCTTCTATCACCAAATATTATTCATAATTATTATTTGAATGGTAGTTGATATTTGATAATACATAAAAGTTGTAAAGAATGTAGAAATGCCAGTTGAATTTCAATCTGGACTCTAGTCTAGTGTAAAAAAAAACACGCGCATTCCAAACAAGAATCGTCAATCTCAGGCACACAAGGCCGTAACCAGTGAAGGGGGATCAAGGAGGATTGAAACCCTGGACTCCGAAAGATTGTATTATTAGTGCGCTCCTCTCACTCTGTTGTTAAAGAACTCTCACATTTGCAAATAGTTTTGGACAAAAATTTGAAAATCTCGGTATTAGCAAAAATATTTAAAGTGTCAGGTCAAATTTGGTGTAGTATGAGGCGTCTACGATATAAGGCGGATGGAATATTTGGACAAATCTAAACTAGATCGACCAACATGAGTTATGGAAGGTCTCGGGGACGGCTAGTTCTTTTTTCCAAACATTCACAAACTCGTGAAGTTTTTGGCGACACTACTTGTTATCACATAAACTGATGGAACTTCTTCTCTGAAATGCCTCGAAACTTATTGAAGAAACTCCAGAGGCCAGAAAATATTAAACCGTTTGGCTTCAATGTCAATCCACCTGCAGAATTGAATTCAACATCTGAGAAGGTAATTAATTTATTCGCTGCGAAAAAACTAAATTTAATTTATTTTGTAATGAAGTCTATATTTCTGTGATGGTTTTGTAATAATAACATATTTATTAGGTTATTAGCACCCTTTTCTTTTTTTTTATCAAACCGATTTCGTGTTTTTCTACTATTCCACCAAACTGAACCGCCCTTTTTTTTCTGACAAAGGCCTCGCAGAATCAGACACGAAAAAGGCCTCGTGTTATACAGAATTTAACGAATGAACTCTGGACATGTTCCGAATATTAATTGAGACGGAATGAATAATAATAAAATAAAATAAAGATTTCTAGCCCCTATCGACTTCATTACTTCAGCGCATCACATACATACATCTAAGTTTTTTACCCTAATTTGTTTCGAGTCCGCTGTTCCTTTGATTTCACCTCCGTCTGTCGGCGTACTGTCTATGCATCGGTCGCATTGTTTGTCCCCACTCTTTAATAAATAAATATTATGATTTCTTTATACGTGAAATATTGGAGGATTGATTTGAATTTTAATGAGATGATTTTGGGAAGATACATTTGTCTAGCTTGTAAGTACTTTGTTGGTACCTATATGTGTGTATATTACTTTTATTTTTACTCTTATTTTAAACTAAAAATGTTCTGAATTTTTTAATGTTTCTTTGTATATCTAAATTATACCGGACCATCTTTTCTGTGATATTTTCTAGTCAATAACTTCTAGTAATGCTCATCTTTCCTTTATTTTGTAAACACCTTCATCAATGTTACAAATGATGTTTTCCGTAAATTTCGTAGAGCCCTGAGGACGGAAATAAATTTTTCCGAAACGTCGGCGAACTAACAGAGTATCATTTTCCTGTTTCTCTGATCCTACACCACCAATCTATAGTGAAATTAATTGAGACTGTCCAAATTGTCCTTTATTTACTTATGAGACATCCTTTAAAACTGTGAAAGAACGATAAATGCAGATATTGCGTTCTTCATAAAATTGCCCCTCAGGGTCCCCTACTGAATGTTTTCAACCTCCAGGCACCAATATAACAGATTCAATATTGAGTCATTCGAACAAAGGCGGTTGATTAATTTTGTTGCAGTCACTACGCATTTCCAAACTTTACACAGACTTCCACAGATAGGTATGGTGCATTTTAATTCAAATTTAATGAACGAATGTGACAAAACAAAAATTGAATAGCCCGCATGCGAGCCAGTATAAATTGGCATCTGAAACACAAAAAAAAATCTTTTCACAAAATCATCACTTCCTATGTTGATAGGACTGTATCAATCTCGCTGGAATGATGGGAAATATAATTGAATCGAAGAAGACCTGCAAGGCCGGTCGATTTTTCTTGCAGCTTGCAAAAGGTCACTTGATGAAATTAGGGCTTTAATTTTCATCTTGACGTTGGCTGTTCCATTTTTCTCTCGTTTCATCCCTTCGTCTAACCTATTTCATAATATGATAGCTACGTGGCGTTATTACTTCAGCAAGGAGTGAGCCAGAAGGTTATTGGGTGAATTACAAGTTTCCGTCAGAATGCGAATGTATTTTCGAAGACGTCTGAAACAGCTGTGACTGCTTCGCTGCTGCATGATGCCGAAAGTTGAAATAATCTTTCTGTTCGTTGTGAATCGAATATGTTCCTTGTATATTGGGGTTTGAGACAATGATCTTAATCTCTAAAATATACTGCTCCTCAAAAGTTAGGCAACTCTGAATTTTAAGAACAATACAATTCTGAAATGTGTGTATGTGAGTACATAAAAAAAGATTAAATATACAGGGTGTCCCGTAAAGACCACGTCAAAGCGAGGGAGAATGTAGATCAAAGGACAACCCACCTGTTATGACAATTCCCATTATAAAAGTCTTACCGTTTTCGAGATATTTTTTTTTGTTGGAGAATAATGAATTTTTGCCCCTTTCGATAGTTTTTTCCTTACGGTTGGTACAATTTTACATCTTTTTGGTTAATTTTTTCAGTAAAATATTGCTGAAGAATGATTTTAACGTTTACATTAAAACCATCCTCCGAACATTTTAAAGGGGGGCTATGAGAAATATTTTTATTGGTAGTGGATTATTTTGTTCATGAAGTTAAGCCCATCGTAGTGGAAAAAAATGTACCGAGCTACTGCTGCACATTACACCAATAAATTGTCTATTTTATACTGATTTCAAAAAGGTATCACACAAGTCATTTGTTACTCAAAGAAAAAATATATGGCTGTTTTTATCCAAATGGGTACGTTTCTGACAAAATCAAGTTTGTCAATTTTGTTGAGAAATCTTCGATGTTGCATTACTAAGTGAACAATGGCAATTGTTCACGTGAGAAAATATTACTCGCATAATTATTCACCTCAACGAAATTCAATTTTGCGGCAAATTTTGCGAAAACATCATGCAGATCCAGATTTTTTTAATAAGATCATTTGGAGCGACGAGTCTTCTTGTACCAAGGATGGGTACATGAAGACCTAAATCCTCTGGACTTTTAATATTGGGGCTGCCTAAAAGACAAAGTATACGCAACACCCATACGTGATGAAGCCGAATTACGGATGCGTTCTCTCAATTCGGCTTCATCACGTATAGATGTTGCGTATACTTTGTCTTTTAGGTAGCCCCAATAATAAAAGTCCATAGGATTTAGGTCAGGTGAACGAGGAGGCCACAAAATTTCACCTTCTCTTCCAATCCACCGGTGGGGATAAGTTCTATTCAAATGTGCGGTAACTTCGAGTCCGTAATAATAATAATAATAATAATAATAATAATAATAACAGTTTTGACTGATAAAACAGTCCCTCACAACAGGCCAGATATATTGCTAGTTGATAAACAACAAAAGGCAGCAATACTCATCGACGTAGCAATACCTAATAACAACAACATGCGTCAAAAAGAGGTCGAAAAAATTTCAAAATATAGGGACCTCGAATTTCAGATAAAGCGCCAGTGGGGAATGATATCAACGAGAACTATTCCAATTATCATCTCAACAACAGGAATAGTACCCAAAAATCTCAAGAGAAATATCAAGCAACTAGGACTTAGTGAGTATATATGTAATATAATGCAAAAAGCTGTTCTTTTAGGTACTGCAAGGACGGTGAGAAAATTCCTAGGAAGCGAAGGACAGGTCCAAGGATCGCGTGTAAGAGGACCAGAAGTTCGACGAGAACCAGGGGGACCACAAGGACCGGACACGACCGAGCTCAGCCCTTCTGATATTTTAAATATCTGGGATTGAGTGAATGTTCCTCTTAGCGAGGAGTGAGAAGCCGACGGCGAGGAAAAATCCTACGCGTATAGGCAAAAGTCGATAATAATAATATATATTTATCCTTTAGACCATTATTACATCATATACACAATATCAATTATATATACAACAGCAACAACTATAGGTATAGGATATGTCAAATACAAAAAATAACCTAAATTAAGCTAATTTATCATCCGCATATATTCATCAACACTATAAATACATTTGGACAACAACAATTCAGAGAGTGAGGTCTTGAATATTTTCTCATCCTTCAAATTTTTCAGTGAAGCTGGCAAAGCATTGAACAATTTGACCCCCATGTATTTGGGACTTTTTTCAAAGGCAGAAATGGAGTGCTGAGGTATCACAAAATCATTAGAAGACCTCGTGTCATATTTATGACAAAAATTATTCCTATTAAATGAACTCAAATTTTTTCTAACATAATTCAAAATCTCCAATATATACAAACTTGCCAATGGCAACACTTTAAATTTCTTGAACAAAGATCTACATGATGTACGGCTTGACACACCTGCCACATACCTTAGCGCTTTCTTCTGAAGTCTAAAGACTCTTCTCCAATGTACAGAAGCCCCCCAGAACAAAATACCATACAATATTCTCGATTTGAAGTGTGCATTATAATATGAAAGGCATATATCCCCATCAGTGAGTTGTTTCAATCTGAACAGGGCATAACAAATCCCCGAAAGCAATCTACACAATTCATCCAAATGCTGTTGCCACGATAGGTTCGCATCAATAATGACACCCAAAAATTTTGCCGAATGGACCTGTTGAATCGATCTATTTTTGACTCTTATCAGTGAACTTTTATTGATATATTCAGCTGTGTTTTTAAGTGTGAAGCTAATAAAGGCAGTCTTATCGGTATTCAGAAACAGGCGATTGCTATCGAACCATTCAGACAAACCATGTAAGCGCAATTTTGCCCTTTCTACAGCTCCATTCGTGGTTGGGTCAGAACATAGCAATGTATTGTCATCTGCAAACATTGTCAAATCGAGAGGACAATCCATGATGTCAGGCAAGTCATTCACAAATAGGAGAAATAATAGCGGTCCCAAAACTGAACCCTGAGGTACACCGCACTCCACATCCCGGAACGAAGATCTTATTCCGTTAATTTCTACCATCTGTACTCTATTTTTTAAATAAGATTCAATCAGTTGATTTACGATACCTCTAAATCCCAAACACTTCATTTTATAGAGAAGTAAATCATGGGGTACCAAATCAAATGCCCTACTGAGATCCATCATGACAGCAAGGCACTTGTTCCCATCATTCATACTTTCATAAAGTCTTTCAATAAAATTCATAATTGCCGATTGTGTTGACCGTCCCTTCCTAAATCCATGTTGACAGTTGGACATTATAGTGTGCTTTTGAAGGAACGACAACATTCTGTTGAATATAAGGCGTTCATAAACTTTTGATATTGTCGACAGCAAGGATATTGGTCGGTAATTTTGCGCTAACTTCTTATCGCCCTTTTTATGTACCATTCTTATTTTCGCAATTTTCAGAATATTCGGATAAACTCCATCAGATAAAGATCTATTTATCAAAATGGTTAATATTGGGACAATATATGGATAAATATTCTTCAAAATATTCCCTGTTATCTGATCAATACCTGACGAATTCGATTTCTTTAAGTCATGTATAATATTAAAAACCTCTGACTCTGTAGCTGGAAAAATAAACACCGAAGAACTCACCCTATTGGTTGGCTGTTTGTCCGAATTTTTATTTGGAATCTTATCATTTATTTCCTGTATTATATGAATAAGATAATCATTGAAATAATTAGAGACCTGGCAAGGATCATCCACCAACCTGTCGCCAATCAACAATTCATGTTTATCATGTCTTACTTTAACAGCCGAACCTATACTCTTACCAATCATTGCCCAAACAGCCCTTGATTTGTTTGAAGCCTGCCTAAAAAACTTAGCAAAGTACTGTCTTTTAGCTGCCAGCAGAATTTTATTATATAGTCTTTTATACTTTTTATAGAAAATAATATTCGAAACTTCAGGATTTGAACACTTAAGCATATACAAATGCCTAAGCATTTTAGATGATACCCTAATACCACAGGTTATCCAGGGCTTAGAATTCGCCCTCCTAACAGTTGTTTTCTGTAATGGAAAAGATACGTCAATGTAGTAAGAAAGGACACCTACGAACTCATGAAATGCTTCATCAAGAGAATCTGCATTCAGTACACCTTCCCAGCACTCCTTAGAAATATAATAATAGAAAGTGTTATAATTAGGCGAGTTGAAAATTCTACAATATCGTTCATTATCACTATTCAAGGCTTTTTTAGTATTAAGTGTTAATATCTGAGAAGTATGATCAGATAGTCCATTTGCACATACCTCTGACTTAACTATATACTCCCTATCAATATTGCTACACATATAATCAATGCAAGAGTTAGATTTATCACCATATCTGGTAACTTCGTTAATAAGGACACTAATATTATATGATGATAATATATCCAACATCTCACTTTTATAAACAGAATTGCTAAAGAAATTCAAGTTCCAATCGCCACATAATATAATGCTTCCACTGTCCAAGGACAGCTCTTCCAAAATATGATCAAGCTCTACAAGAAATTGCTGTAAATTCTCTAAGATAGGTGATCTATAGACTGTCACAATTTTAAGGTTTGTGTCATTAGGAAATAACAACTTTATGCCACATATTTCAAATATTTGTTCTATTGATTTTGAAGATAATCTAGAAATACATGATGCCTTAACAGATATATTATCTCGTACATAAATCGCTACCCCGCCATTTTTCTTTATACTTCTACAATATACAGTAATATTATCGTATCCATTTAATTTATAGGCATTTACTTCATTTTCACTAAGCCAATGTTCTGTAAAGCATGCTACATGTATATCCTCTGTATTTAAAATAACTTCAAGATCTTCTATTTTATTTCTTATACATTGAACATTTTGATGGAAAATTCTAATGTTATGTTTCATATTTACCTCGATATTACAATTATCAGAATTTTGTTTGAATGACTTACAAATATTTTGTTTAGATCCACTATGAAGAGTTTGTCCTGCTTGGGAATTTATTCGCAACTGATACTTTTCGTTATTTATTTCACCGGCTGTATAACCTGTCTTGAGGAGAAAAAATTTTTGAAATTGAATTCTCTAACTATAATTCCAAAGGGCCATACTTCTGGTTTGGATACCTTATCAAACATATTCTCAGGAACACCAATACTGAAGGCCGAATTCTGTCCCTTAGTAGGCAATTTTTTGACTTCAACTTCATCAATTCCTTCTAAAAATGATAAATGTTTTTTAACATCATCAGGCATAACATTTTGACCAGAAATGTGACCTATATATAGCCACTTTCGGTTTGTAGCTCCTTTAATTTTAGATGCTGAAGAATCTTTACTTGTACCAGTAAACAACACTTTAATGTGCTGGGCATCCATCATGTTGAAACTACAGACATACGTCGCAGCGCCAGTGGCACATCTTCCAATAAAATGGGCAGCTGGTTGGTTTAAAATTCCAAATAATTGTTTGCGTTCAGTGATGGCGGCAGTTCGATCGGGCCCAAAATTGCACCATTAAATATTCCAGTCCATAAATTGATCTTGAATCGATATTGTGATCTATCTTCTCTCACCTCGTGTGGATTTATGATATTCCAGCTATGCAAATTGTGGAGATTCATGTACCCATTCTTGGTACAGGAAGACTCGTCGCTCCAAATGATCTTATTAAAAAAATCTGGATCTGCATGATGTTTGCGCAAAATTTGCTGGCGAAATTGAAATTCGTTAAGGTGAATAATTATGCGAGTAATATTTTCACACGTAAACAATTGCCATTGTTCACTAAGTAAAGCAATATCGAAGATTTCTTAACAGAATTGACAAACTTGATTTTGATGATTAAAAAGTAAAATAACTTATTTCCGCTTTATATATTTATTTTCACAACAATTGTTTCGTCATGATAACATGACTTCGTTAGGTGAGCATGGTAACTAACTACATATTTCGGATACAGTTCTTTAAATAGTTGAAAAAAATATGGTGTGAAATATAATAAAATCCTGGAAATTCTTGGGTTTCAAAACAGGTTGAGTAAGGGTGATTTATTTAGGTCCGTGTGGTCGTAAATCCAATGACTTGTAGTTCTGGGGTTCAGTGGTTGAAGTTCCAAAGTCCCTGGTAGTTTTTGTGTTAGCTCGAAGGACCAATGTTGGGGTAGCGTCAAAACGTTACCTTGAGTTTCAAAATAGTGGATTTGTTAAGGACTCAAGGGTTATGACAATAGATTTATTGATACAATACAAATTCCACAGTTCACCGGAAATATGAAAGTAACTTGGTATTTCTCTGGTTAACGTACTTCGAACGGAAATGAATATGCTAATTTTATAAACAAATTGAAGACACACATCCTTCAATCTACGTTTGATTAAGAAATATGAAATACCTTCTGAAATTATTTTGTATGAATATTATTAGAAAATTATGATATGAATAAGATTTTTCTGTACGTTTCGTACAAAGTGACTTGCAAGAACCACGGTGTTTATCTATCAGCTAGGAAGCTAGTGTTAAATAATTTCTCTGACAGTTAAACATCTAAGAGTTTTGTACCCAGGTGATGAATGGATATTCCTCGTAGAAAACTCCATTCATTTCAAGTTGATTACATGATTACATTCAGCATCCACTCCTAGGAATTATCCCCTTGCAATACTGTACCTACAATTAGTTTGATTACAAAGATCTAGGAGCCTATATTGATATCTCGAAAATTATGATGTTCACTTTTATAGTAGGACAAAATTCTAGAGATTGTCGATTGAGTATGCAGTCATCATCATCATCATCATCATTCTCAGCTAACAACCCATTGTCGGATTAAGCCTCCCTTAGTGTTGTCCATCTCTCTATATATTTTTCCTCCAACTTCTTCCGAATTTCCCGGTTTTGAGCTTGCTGTCCCCAGTTTGTGCCCAGAAGTCTTTTTATATCATCAGTCCATCTTGTTTGCGGTCGCCCTCTACTTCTTCTGCGTGGCCGCCATTCCACAATTCTGCGAGTCCAGCGCATCCAGCGAGTATGCAGTAGGATATATAAAATACAGGGTGTTTCCTAAACATGCGGCAAAAATTCAGGGGGTTGTTCCTTGGACTATTTTAAGCATGTTTTGTCCTTGGATGATTTTCGAAAAACCTCTTTGTTTCGAAGATACAGGGCGAACAACATTTTTCATATTTTTAAAATTAATAATAGTTTAAATAAAAATGCGAACCGCACTGTGTTTACTAAGTAGGTACAATTTATTTTTAAATTTGTTTAACAACATTCCAATTACTAAAAACCGCCAGTTTTTTGACTAAAAATTGATAAGTGCAGATGGTAAAGGAATACAGATTAAACACGGTTTTCATTTGAATTCGTTTGCTGGGTGTAACTTAATAAGAAATGATCCTGGTGTTTTTGAAAGGGTTCGGCAGTCAATGAGGAGAAGATTGGATGCTTGTATGCTGGCTAGAGGTGGTCATTTTCAACAGTTTTTGTAGGTTGAGTTGAATTTTCATGTAATTTTTCATAATAAAATCTGAAATTTTGTTTCCCCTATATCTTCGAAACAAATAGGTTTTTCAAAAATCATCAAAGGACAAAATATTCTTAGAATAGTCCAAGGAACAACCCCCTGAATTTTTGCCGCATGTTTAGGAAACACCCTGTATATTTTTCACATTCATTGTTGGGATATTTGCAATTATATTTCATATTCATTGCGAATCGTTCTAGTGTTGATAAATTAACATTTCTGGGAATCTCCCCACTTAAACATCTAGTGTTCATTCAGATGTTTTTAACTCCCATTAATCAAAATTAATGAAATTTCACAGTTTTTCTTCACACCAGAAATAATGTTTATAGGTTAACAGGGTTGATATGACGTATAATAATTCTGAAGTTAAATTCTCAACATCAAATATATTCACTTCATCAAGTTACATTAAAAGGATATGAATAACGAGTATATGTATTGTAACAAAATCAATAGCAACCGCCACATGAAAACTCATATAAAATATTAAATCCGAATGTATCGTATATTTTTCAATGGTAAATGATTTATCCGACTGCAACCACAATTATAAACCGAATTTGTATCGATTTTGTCCACTAAAATAATAATTACCCATGTTATTCTCAAATATGATTCATTGGCCTTTTCAATTGAAAAGTACGTGGATTATCAGGCAACCGCTAAAATCAATTATTTTACCACTGAGGATGAAAATTGAAAATGAAGTAGTATTGTTTTGGTAGGTATATAAAATATCGAATTGTCTATTTGGGATCCTACAGGATGTTTCATGAATAATCGTACATATTTACAGTTATAAAGCATGATAATTTGGAGAGTCAGAATCAGTGTTGAAAATTGTCCTATCGCCTATTATGAAAAACAAGGTGTTTTGTGTATTTCATGGAAAACTATCTACCGAATAATTACCTTCTTTCGTTTATTTTCATGAATTTATTTATCGTATGGCAATTAAGACACAGTGAACTCAAAAACTAATTTACATATGTAAGCTAATGAAACATTTTCATGAAAATATCACAGATTAAGTCGACGTCAATAACCAATTTTCTCAGTTGAATAATCAGTATCCAGGTCTGACGTTAGGAATAAAACAGGGAAATGACGTTTTAGGCACCTCTATTTGAGGGGCGGCAATTCAGCCCAGTTTGCAGGCCTCTTTTTATATTTCATCCTTGATTCTTAGGAACAACATAAAGTTTTTCCACTCCGTAGCCTTATCAACATCCCCTGCAATAAAAATCTTCAAAACATCTTTACTAAACCGCCTGTATAATAAATAACACATGGCAGCTGAACCAATATAAACAGAATTCCCGATTTCCGTCATTGAAAGTGGAATAGAATCATTATGTATGTAGGCTTGGTTAATCGATCGTCTAGAGGTATGATTCGATTACCTGGCCTTTCGTCTTTTTCTCCGTGACTTTGTGGGATTTGTAATAATGAAACTCTTTTGAATTATTTACATCTATTTACAAAGCCACAATTATACAGTGAAAACTCAGTATTGAGAAGATCCCAATAACGTCCTAATAACAAGTTTCTCACTACTATACGGTACTGAATTTCGTCTTTAACTCTCGTTTAATTGATTACTCGAAACGTCTTCGTCGTAGGTACTTCAAGTTTTCGGTCGTCTCGTCTTTAACTTGTTCGCGACTCGTCTTAATCTAGTCCGCGAACCGTCTTTTCGTCTTACGTCTTAAGTTGACCGACCGAACTTGTCTCGTCTTTGATTTGGGTTAAACTGTACCGTCTGTACCCGTCTTTGGTTTAATCTTAACTGTTCCCGTCTTCGGCTTGACTTGAACTGTTTTCTCTGTCGATTCGAACTACCCTGTCTCGGTTTGACCCCACCCTTAGGGGAAGGTACCATCCATCTCCTAGTCCAATGAAATCTTTTGCCTTACCGCCCCCAAAGATCTTCGCAAATTCCTGGAATCGACTATTCTAGAAGAACTAGGGCCTGAGAAAAAAAGATGAAACACATGTGGCATAATCGTCTTGTTCCGAAACTTTTCCCAACCCCATAAATCGTTCAAGTTTTACCATCGACATATGACATTCTTCGACATCCCGAAGAATAGCACATCCTTTTTACATTATGTACAATACGTTCCCTGTAAATCTATTGAAACTGTCATGCCCTCGACATTAAAAGAAACTAATAGGTCTCCAACGCATCCGGTTGACCATCTCAATTATTTACAGGGAACAATAAACTGGATCCTACATGTATGTAAAATAATCGACATTTCCTTCTCTATCGAATTATTTGGAAGCCGAAGTTTACACTTTCAACATATGGAAAATTCTCACGATTTTGCATACGAAAATATCTATTGAATGCGAAATGTTTTCAGCGGAACACATGTTACACCAGAATTAATTTTTTTACGATTGCAAGATTCTTCATTGGAAAAGAAAGTTCTGTACTTTCAGCGAAGCAGGTGCTGTTGGCAATAGGTACTGAAAAGCTTCATGTTCGTGTTTTTGATAAATTGCATAAAACACCCATTATATCCTAAACATTAAGAACAAAACAAAATTTAACTATCCAAATTCTCCTGCGCACTGACACAAAGAGCATGTATTATGCACTAATATATAATATACTTATATTACTGAATCTAACTTATTATAATTTGTTCCACTATTTTTTATATTTTAAGTATAGGCATAGAAATAAGCAGTTTTGTGTCACCGATAATTTGTCACTTTCAGGATATAAAAAGTTCTTTCATATAATGATAATTATTATTTTCGTCGTCATTCAGAGAAAAAACTGCATTTATGTAATGTATATCTGATTTTGACAGCCCAACAAATTTCTGATTCGAATAGCAATAGTAAATAATCAACGACGCCGACGCTCATACTTGAGTGATGTATTCACATCATGGTCTATTCTGTATATTGGCTTCTCTGTGATATAACTCCTTAATACGCGATGAAGACGAAGAGGCTTCCTCGTCCGTTTCTGAGGAGATTTATAAGCAACTGATCTCATCTTAATGGTAATTAGTTCTACGATTTCATCATTCTCCTCTGAGCAATAACTTACGGGAAGAGCCAATTCGAAACCGACGGATATTGATTCCCAAATGACGGCAAATAAATCCGAATACCCTTTGTAAAACTGATGTTCTCCAATTCAGAGTAACCTTTGATGTTATCTAGATTATTTCCATATTCAATATAGTTGTATTGACTAGTGGATATACTGGGACAAAGTTAGAGGTTTACATTGTTTTTTATTATTGTTTTCCTGACGTTTCGTCCAATATTTGGGTTTCTTCAGATGCTTACATACACTAAAATCACTTGAATATTCAATTAAAAAACAAAATTATAACATTTTTTAAAAATCAGCAACATTGGGATTTACTTTACTATATTAAAAAGCTCACTTCAATAATCAAAATCAACATCATCTCAGAAATCATCTATGGTAGGTATGTTTGATCTGTCATGACCGTCGAAATGTAATAATTGTTATGTTATTCATCTGTCAACGTTGTTATTGTTCTTCTTGTTTATGTATCTGTTGCGTTCATTATTATATCAATTGTGTAATAATACTTTATATGTTATTGAAGATTGCTGTATCGGTCATAAAATTGCGAATTTTTTTCTATTTTATCCTCAATACTTCCAGTATATATTTCTCGTTTTAGTTTGTTTAATTCTGTGTTTGAAATTCGAATGTTTTCAAAGTCGAATGTGTGGTTATACTACCTTTTGCGAGCTCAGCTAGGGCTGTCTTCTTCGTTATATTTTTAACATCATTGGCGTGTTAGTGTGGCAGTATTTATTTGTATTAATTATTTATTTACTGAAGCAGTTGGTACAAGATATCTGGTATTGTTGATTTTAGAAATATCCTCTGAATTTTGGAAATTTTCTCTGTGAAATGTTGCATCACTGAGATTTTTTATGCAATGCTTTATGTTTTTTATTATTGAAATTTTATTTGACAGTGGACTCTAAGATTTGAAATAGCCTATTAGATCCCGTGGGTTTGTTATATGTATTTGTTTTTATATTGTTTATTCTTCTTAATTAGGGTCTACGAATGGTATTTTGTTGTTAGTTCACTCGTGACCTGTATTCTGTGGTGTATTCCATTGAAAAGTCGTAAAATGATGAGTATTGTCATCATATTACCTTATCCAATATCTTCTGCTTTTACACCTCTTGTTTCTTACAGCGTATTGTGCGCGTGAAAATAGTTCAAACAAACTCATTAGTTCTTATACGATTCTCATTTGTGTGTGTTTAAGACAATTTGTATTTTTCTGAGGATTTCGAGAGAATCGTTCAAAATTTTTTTCTCGAAATCGGTAGCATATACGATAAAACTACAAGTGACCATAAAGTTCAGTATATCAACAAAGATTCTTTTTACACTGGACATTGTTCTAGAGAAAATATCACCCTGTGGTTTTATAATACTTATGCCAAATTTCAGTTGAATATCTCGTAAAGTGTAGATACTATAAAAGAAAAACTCGAAAAAATTTCAACGTCAACACACTGTATTTCGAAAAAAAAATGAGAATCGTAAGAACATATGAGTTTTTTCGAATTATTTTCACGTGTACAATACGCTCCTGGAGTCTGGCCCGTTACTTTCGACTCACCTTGTATAATCAATGAAGCCTTATAAAGCCTTTCAACATAGTAAAGTAAGTTGCAGTGTTGCTAATTTTCAAAGAATGTCGTGATTTTGTTTGGTATTAGTATACTCAACTAAGGTAATATTAGACTCTGACGAAGCCTATATATTGGGCGAAACGTCAGGTCAACAATAATAATAATAAACAAATAAGACTTCCTAACTTCATCCTAGTATCCACTAATCAATCCAAAATCATATTTTGGGAACCCAAAATAATTTCACGCATTCAACACCAAACGGAACTGTAATATGAAGATGTTACAACTATGGATCAAGCCTCAAAAAATACATCTCGTTGAATTAGTGTTTCATTCGAGACAAAGGTATAGACCCCAGCGAATGTGTTTCCGAAAATAGAGATGAAAATAAAAAAACCCTATAGAGAGGTGTCTATTACCTCATCCATCATCTGGAACAGTCAGCACTCGACATTTTTGTTACAGCGCTAGAAATTTTTTGACTGAGTTTTCTATGGAAAACAGAACATGAGTTATGATATAGCTGACACAATATAAGAGCTAGAAAAAAATCAGATCTCACGCCAACCCATTCGCAATTTCATCTCTCACCTTTTACACTTTTCAGAACGGTTTCAATCAAACTGAAGAGAAATGACATCAGTGGAATATTTGTCATGAGAACTCCGCGTCTTACAAAATCTTCTGGGGCCTCTAGCATTTTCTAATATTATTTCATAACACATTAACTGATTGCAGGATATTTCGAATATACGAAAATTTTTAATTTTTCATGAGTATTATGAGGCATTCAACTTCTTGAACACTTTCTCGATATTTCCGTTTCATTCCATTGGTATACGTCGGTTGTTTTGTTAATAACAACATCGATATTCAAAGGATGATTGTACCTTGAGGAATGGAATATAATTTTATCAAAAACCATAATTAGTTAATCAACTAGTTCATATTTAATTTTATACCTAAAGGTTTGTCACTTTCAGGTGGCAAGCAATATTTGTTCATAGAAAATCTAGAAATTCAACATGAAGATTAATATAAGCTTCATTTCATTAGCACAAAGGCAAAGTAAGAACACCATCTACCGCTTTGGGCTTCCCACGACATCCTCAGATGAAATGAGGCTGATTTAATATCTCACTAAAATAATACGAGGATATTGATTGAAGCGTATCGATATATTTTCTCGTTTACTTCCTTTTTTTGTGAACTATCGTAATTTGCATGCTAATTATACATAATATTTTGCACATAACTTTTATCTACGAATCAATTGGACGATGAATTAAAATTTTGTGAAAACCTATTCGAGTCTTCAAATGTCAATATTTGGATAATGCCATGCAGATCAAAAAAGCGTTACATAGTCAACTACTCCAAAGTGCAAAATAAAGGCAAAAACACATTTTTCACTGAAAACAAGTTTGTTGAAAGGGCATAGGTTGAACATTTCTGAGATTTAACTCGAATTTTATCGACAATATGATGACAAGATGTCATCATCAGAAACTCAGAGATAGTAACTAAATTCATCCGGTTTGGATCAGAAACTCGACAGTTCAGAAAAATATCTATGAACATGAATCTTTATTATTTATTTTCTTAGTAAAATACTTATTCTTAGACAATATTACGCCGTAGATATTGAGAAAACTGTAGAATAGTATATTCTAAAACAAGTTGCAGAATGGGTTCCTATTACAACACGAATGCGAAATTCGAACGCATGAGTGTTGGAATTGCCTTCTGCAACGAGTATTAGACGATATTTTCTCTATTTCCGTCAAGTTTTGTCAAATATTGTCGAAATTCAATGAAAAATTCAGATTATACATCCTAGTGACATTTGTATTGTATCTTGGCAGTTGGTGTGACTGTTACGGAAATTGACAGATTACGGAATATGAATTATTTCTGCCGAAATCGATTTAACACCAACATAATTAACAGAAATTGCGAATAGTGTCGCAAATCATTTCACTTGATCCAAAATATATCATATTGACAATTGATCTGTGTTGAATTTTGACAGGATTGGAAGTCTGTGTAGACAACCACAAAAATAAGACTCAAAATCAATTTTTTCCGTCCGTCCGGCCTTTAGTATTAACGATTACTTCTAATCGAAAGGACCCTGATAATTTTCAGGGTAGATTCGAATTACAAATGGCGCTTGTTAATGTAATATTCAAAACTCTTCAATTTAATTTTTTTTTTGCATAATCACAGTCATCCCATATGTAAAATATTTATCAGAAAAACTGAGAAGAATTGATAATGAATACGGTGTGAAAAAAGCATTTCTCCCGGAAAACATTGTCAGGCGTAATCTAACAAAGGTGAAATGACAAAGAAAATCAAAGAACTAATAATTGCGTATACGAAATAGCATGTGAATGCTCAAAGCATTCATTGAAGAGACTAAAATAACCTTAAGCATAAGAATAAGAGCACCAAAAACTAGCTCAACTAGAAGAAACATATAAATCCAAGCTAGTCCAACATATAAACAGTAAAAATAACTATCCACCTATGTACATGACTAGTTTTAAAAGGAATCAAAGAAAATATAATGACCCAATATTTTTGTGTCCATGCAGATAATATTTTGGTTGGTGTTGGTGTTGATATGAAATAACATATCCATGCAGAATTGAAAGTGATCCCATCATTAGAAGCAAAGAAAATTGATGAAGAGTATTCGAAAAAAACACCCAATATTTCGTAACGATAGCGTTATCAGAACCATACAAAATTCAAGTAGAATATCGAGAAATAAAACCTGAATATTTAGATCTGACTGTATAAATTATATGGCAATTTCAAACTTCGTCGAAAATTTCATGTAAATATCATCGTCAGAAATTTAAGTATAATATCGAATAAAAATGGAAATTCAGGCCAATCTTGTTGGCCACGTAGTTCTAAGTTGTTCAAGCATGCAATTGGCGCAAGAATGAAGGAGCGCTCTGAAGCTTCTGAGTACACATCAGTCCTTCCCTCATTTTTTATTTGGGCATCAGATGTGGCAAAATGATTCCTCTGGTCTTATAAAAAAAATAACGAACAATAAGAACTGAAAGGACATGGATTATTCTGAATGAGAAGGTAGATATTACGAAAATGAATGAATAATTCATGGCAACCACTTCAATCTCGGAGTTCAATCCGAACATAAAACATCTGCTGTCAAAGAACGCAGTAATTTGTTTGATCAAATTAAAAAGTGTACAGGTAAATATCCGGATTCTTTGATTTCACGGAAAGCGACCATAGAAAGAGTTGGAATTAATGATGTTCTTCATTTCGAAAAGCTAAGAAGGAACACTGCATACAATTAATGTCCTCGTTCATATAAAACTCGTTTATAAGAAACCCGAAGGGATCAGTTGTTTATTCTTCCATAAATCCATGAAAAAATGTTGAAATTTTCAGACAAATGAAAAAACTAACTGTGTAAAATACTAGTCAGTTGGGTTGACTTCCACAATTCAATTATTCACTCCAGAATGAAACATATGGAAGGAATTAGGTGACTGAAAACTTTTTCCATCGACAGTCGGGAAACTGAGATTATTCTGAATGGATTTTCTACTTATGTCGAAGAGAATATCTCATTGTAGTTGGAAGTCACAGTTTTCGGCTTACTCGAATGGAATTACAAATACAAATTCCATTACTTTTCGTAATGTTCCTCGAAGGAAGGACTCAGAGACAGACATGTTGAATTTGGTATAAAATAATGGAAGAATTAGAAATTACAGAACAAACGCGAGTCACTCATGAACGTTTGACTAAAATTTCTTTAGCGTAGATAACGTAGAATGAAAATTAACTTTTAGAATATTATCATATTGCTTTTTCTATTCGTGTAACTTATTTATTTTGAATAATGCTGCTGATTGACAATATTGTCCAGAGAATGTTTGCTTTGAATAGGATTGAATATCATAATTCTTTTTTCGATAATGTGATCAAAGATTCCTTATCTCCAGTATACAGGGTGTTTGGCGGAACATTGAACATACCAAAAAGGGGAGGTAAGTGGGCTCATCTGCTATCTACTCAGCCCCTAAGTTTTTCACCACGGCCCCAAAAATTTTATTGAAACGCGAGATTAATCTTTGAAATTTTTGGCAATTGTTTCTGAGAATGTTTTTTTTTATTTGACTGTTAATGGTTTGTATTTCTTTTTAAAATTGATATTTGTTGCAGGCTCTTGTCAGAAATAAAGTTATGGGCATTAAATTAATTCAATTAATAGATTTATTGTTTTACTAATTTATTTATATATTCATTAATTTATTCAGTCAGTTTTTTTTATTTAGGTATTCATGTCTTTATTTATTTATTCATCTTTATTCACATCTATTTATTCATTCATTCATAATAATGTGTGCCTTTTATGAATTTGATTGTAAAACCATCTCTGCTTAGATATTTTTTGAACTAGTTTTATCGTTTTGAATTGTTATAGAACGGAATTCGAGAAGGCTTTGCAAAGAAGATATGTTCCTGAGTATATTCAGAACCACTTCAGGGTTAGAGAATGTTGCATTTATGTATCGAGGTCGATTTTTATTCCTTGAATGCAGTCTGAAAATGCTTGTTAGGTTCTGGCTTGAAGAGGACAGATATGGTCGACAATCTCGGACACGATCAATTTGTCTTCCACATTGTTGGATTGTGGAACGTTGAATAGAGTCACATAATGTGATTTACTTATTCTATCTAGCAAATCACGTATAGAACTGTTCGTGAATTCGGACAACGTCGGTCGGATAAATTGTGTTCACTTTCTGTTATTTCATCAGTCGTAAGTAACAAACTCTTAGCCAAGTTAAGATTTACAATCGTCCAAGGACATTTCGTGGGTTCTAAGAACCTCAGAAATACTGTTGATGCTAGACGTACAAACATCAAGGCGCGCAATCAGATCGTCCTGATGTTCTATACTCGCTGCCATCCGGATGAGGTCGTGAAACATCGAAGCCATGTCGACGAACAAGTAGGTTGCTACAGCTTAATATCCAGGGAAAGATAATGGGCAGAAGATCCATAGGAAGAGGAAGGAACTCATGGTTGAAAAACTCGAGAGAATGGTATCAAAACTAGGCATAGCTTTGATGATAGCCAAACTTCGGAACGAAGAAGGCACCTGAAGAAGAAAACAATGATAAAACATAATATATAATTTCATTCGTTAGTTGGGTGCAGAACCAGTATTTCCTGATACTCACAACTGCATCAACTGAACCAAAAATAAAAAGAATAAAACAAAAAAAAATTTTGAACTTCCAATAGTCGGTACACTTTTGTAAAGATTGAAAAAAAATTCAAATTAACTTGTCCTAATTTTATACTTAAATAACCCAACCAAAACTTTTGTTAATTTCCATTCCATAACCTAATATTTCTCTTCTCTGTGTCAGATAATTTTCAGGAGATCAGTCGTCTCTGATAACTATCGAATTCTTTTTTAGTTTTCAATGGCTCCTGTCCTTGCTTCATTATAATGCATTTAATGCTTGCGGCCACCATCAGTCTTCATTTTTTGACATAGTCAAAACATTTACCCTGATGAAGATACAGTGTGATGAAATAATTGTTGCAGAAAATAAAATATTTGTGGATTTTCTGTGGCAACAGTTTCAATTGATTTGAGATTTTGAGTGTGGGGTTAACAATTACATTTTCAAGCTTCGTCCAGAATTTATTCTTGATAGCGTTGTCGGAGCCATGAAAAATTTAGAAAGAATATCGTTAAAAAAAAGAGGAGAGCATTGATTTTAAGTCAGGATCTTTTGATCACTCGTCATTCATTCGTCAATTTCGGTTTGGTTATCAAATCAAATTTATTTCACAAATTATTACAAAACATGCGGTAACAATCAATAGTCAATAAAAATACAATGAACCAAAATATCAACAAAATCTTAAAGAAATTTACTTGAACCCATTTGATAAAAATTTGTCAACAGAGTAGTGAAATCTAGCCCTTAGTCACTACGGACGGGTCATTTTGACCCACACGACATAAGACGAGCCGAAATTCTTAGTTTCGCGTGTGAGTAGTGGGGTGATTCTTCTAGTATTCTCCTAGCCCTACATAATCTCTGTTCTGACGTGTTAGTCGATCTGTGTGCGTTCCCGTGTTTGCTGATATTGCTGTATTTGGGTCGAATTGACCCGTGCGTAGTTTGAACGGTAGTGTTATATGGAATATGAGGTACGTTTCATATTCAATTGGATGAATGAATCATTCCAAATTTATATCAATATCAATTCATTGATTTTGTTTTTCTACAGTATGAATAGGCCACTCACTGAAGCTGAAATCCTACAAATTGTTGAAGATGAACAGTTCTGGGAGGATTGTAAATCCACAGAAAATTCAGAGGAAGATGAAAATATTCTCGAAGTGCAAGACAGAGTAGCTGCTACTGAAGCTATTCTAGATGAAGGAGATATGAGTGAACCTGGGGAGAGTGATCATGAAGAAATAAGCGAACATGACAGTGATAGCGAACGAAGGAGTTGTGTAGACCACATGTAGTAACCAGGATATCTAACCCTAAGATATCACTCAAACTTCGAAATTTAGCAGCGGACATATTTGATTTTGAGTTTTCCCATCCACTAGAGCCTCAGCCTCGGGTAGGAACTTCGAAAAGAAAGAGATGTGCCATTTGTCCATCAAAAAAAGATCGAAAAACAAACACCTTCTGTTCGATGTGTAAAAAACCGATTTGCATAGAATGTGCCATAAATGTTTGCCCCTTATGCAAAAATACCAAATAAAATACTTGAGTTGAAAATTAATGTTTGAAAATTATTATTCCCGAATAAAATGTAAAAATATCGTTTGTTTTCTTTTGTTAATATACAGTTATGATGTATTCTAGCTTTCAATTGAAGCATTAATGAACGAGTACATACTCAAAAGCTTCACGACTTTTGATCTATCTATATTGAGCATAGATTCCTTATACCTGCTGTTAAATTAACTATAGGCACTTTTCGACTTTCAAAAAAAAGTTTCGAAATAATCTAAATAATTATAACATGAGAACGTTTCCTCAGTAACAAAATATATTTAGTGATCACCGTCAATTTATGATACGCAACTTAACTTGTGTAACAGTGTTAACTGAAGGAATCAGTGTTTCTCGGGATTTCTCTCCATAAAAAGGCAGAGTTTAGATGTGTTTCCAATTATGTATCTGCACTTCGGCTATATAAAAACCATCATAACTTCAACAGAAAAACACTTCCCAATAATTATAATAGACAATTTCCCCAACCGCTAAAACTTCTGAAAACAAGTATGACAGAACTCGAAGGAGAGAAAACTTCTCCAATGAATCTCCTCTGTTTTTCGATTCACCCTGGTCTCCGTAAAACTTCTCACTCTTCCTACTTTCGAAGTGATTGTTTCCGTGCTAATGAAGAACAAAGTTCAAATCTATAAAATGGGAGTGCCTTGTTAACGGAACGAACCTCTTCCGTCACAATGAGCTCGCGTGAAGTGGTTGACGAGCTCGTTGAACATTTCAAAAGAGACTGTACTCCGATATTCAACATTTTTGAGGAAATCTTCATGAATTTTTAATTATTCCTCTGTTCCCGAATGATGTAACGCAATGTGAAATATTATACATAGTATGGCCGCTCCATTATTCATATTATTAACTGACTTTGAGGCAATTACAGAATGGGTTCTATGAAAGCATTCTATAATTGATGCCATAAAATCCTTCATAATTGACCAGCTCGAGGAACTTTTTATTTCTCTGATTCGATTACTACACTGATCAGCAATTGCTAGGGATCACTTATGAACTTCTCTTCATTTGTATTTTTTTCAAGTTATCTCGTGAATATCTGTACATTATATGTTCTCTAAGGAAAAAGTAAGATGTTTTGAGTTGATTATATCAAAGTCTTCCTCACTTCATCGGCTCTTGTTCACAAAATCGATTATTATCTGTAGGCTGTTACAGGTGGAGTGAAAAGCAATGTGGTATTTGTTATTAAATCTGTTTTTTTCTCTCGTTCAAACACATAAGGTGACAATAATTGAAGAAATGAGAACAATATCAGCTTATCAGTCATGCCGAGAAGACGTTTGGCTCCTGTGCAACTGGACCAAATCATACGGTGGATACAGGAAGGTTTGTCCCAGCGAGAAGTGTCCCGGCGGTTGAATGTTTCGCAAAGTGTCGTGAGTCGGGCTTGGAATAGGTTCCTCCAAAACGACTCAGTGGCTTATGTTCATGGGGGAGGTCGGCAGCGCAGTAAAACAGCTGCCCAAGATCGTCTTTTGATCCTCAATGCTAGGAGAAATCCCACTTACCTGGCGTCGCGGCTCAATAGATCACTGAGAGTTGCAACAGGAGTTCTAATTTCGAACCAGACTGTAAGACGACGACTACATGTTCGTGGTTTGAGAGCACGTAGGAGGGTACAACATCCCCGTTTGAATAGGGAACACCGGGTTCATCGACGGCAATGGGTTGAGGAGCACCGCAATTGGACACTTGAAGATTGGAGCCGATGTTTATTTACGGATGAGTCTAGATTTCGTTTGGTCAACTCCGATGGACGTATTCTTGCTTGGAGGGAAAGAGGTCGAAGTATGCAGAACAGTTTATGGTACCCACAACAGCTTTTGGCGGAGGTTCTATATGTGTATGGGGAGGCATTTGTTTGAACCAACGCACAGAGTTGGTTGTTCTGCAGAACACCACCATGACCAGCCAGAGATATCACGATATGATTATTGAACCCATAATTGTTCCGTTTGCGGCTGCCGTGGGCGAGAATTTCATTTTAATTGACGATAATGCCAGTCGTCTGGTTAATGAAGAGCTAGAAACTCATGCTATTGATAGGATGGACTGGCCAGCTCGCTCTCCAGACATGAATTGCATCGAACATGTCTGGTCTGAGATGTCTAGACAATTGTCAACCTTAGAACAACCGATCAATAACCTGGAGGACCTTTTTAACGCTTTACGGGATATTTGGACGAATTTGCCCCAAAATTTTATAAATCGTTTGATCGAAAGTATGCCTCGTAGGGTAGAATGCTTGAGACGAGCTCGTGGGGGACCAACTAGGTACTAGCTCAACCGAAACTTCAGCCTTCTTGTGGTTTCATCATAACATTTTTATGTTATTCAAACACAGCATTTTGAGTGTTCCTAATAAAGTCTTTTGTTCTCTCCAACTTTCCATTTTTTCATTCTTTTCTCAAGTGAACCATATTATCAACTGAAAATACTCTGATATCTGACTTAATTTATAATCTTGGAGCGAATATTTCAGAAATAAATTTAGAACAAGTAAGTGATCCCTATCGATTGTTGAGCAGTGTATTTGATGAAAATTTCTTTTTATGCTAGGGGTACATTGAAGTCTACTGGCTAGAATTCATCTTTTCAGATCTAACTGTCTCTTGTTTCAATATCCTGTTCAATCATAGCAGATAGCCGAGTAGATAGATTTTACGACATCCGTAAGAGTCGTCACATAATGATTATTGAAAAATCTCTAGCAGATAAGTGCTCCGAGGACGGCAAGTTCTAAACATTTTTACACCATATACTTCTAGTCTTCGATTCACACAAACTACAAATTTAATCCACTGAGATACACAGAAGGTATCCAACCCTATAACCTTCTATCAGCACTGCAATGATCAGGATCTTGGTTAGCAGTCCCAAAGTATTCTTGGAATATGAATATTTATGTCTATGCAAGTACAAATATGTTCTCCTAGATGCGTGTGCTATCTATCAACTCCTTTCATCAGCTTTCTCATTTTATATAGTGAAACCCAGAGTAAAACAGTCCTTTGGCACCCTTGCAATTGTCATATTGTTGCTTCTACCGAAACGCCGCTTTCTGAAACGTCTTATGGTGTTATGGCATTCTCAGGACAGCAGAGAAATTTTATATACCGTCCTTCGAACAAGAAGCAACAGTTTTGGTCCTTAGAGCCGGATGAAACAACATTTTGGTACTTCGAACCAAATGAAATCACACAGGGTTCTTCATAGCTGCCCAACGCTGGAGCGAGTTGTACATGGGCTTGTTTGCTCATGGATGGCTTACAAACACTTTTTTCTTACTAGTATATGCATTTGATCAGATTGTTCGTGGATTACAAGATTCCTTCGATATCTAAAGATAATTTACAAGAGCTACTCTTTCAATTTCGTTTGATTAAATAAATAAATAAATTTCAATAGATTGCATCGTTAAATGGAGTTTAACATTGAACTTGAAATGAAGGCCACCATAGCTTTTCGGATGTGTTGTGACTTGGGAATTTAACTCAAACCATACAGTCAAGTTTGATATTTAAAAACTATTCAGGTCGATAAACCAACTCCCGTAGCTACAAATAAAGAAAAAAATTGAACGGGAACATACTTGGCGACAAATATGTTCATTCTGAAGTCGCACCTAAGAGCAAGGAATAAAGACATGGACCAATCACACCTGGATGACGATTTGACCATGAGTGAAAATAATCCAAGTCACTGAAACATCCCCATGAAATTGGGGTCTCCTAATCAGTACGCTCGTAGCTGTTACATAATAAACATATATCTTGTAATCCAAAAATTCAGTTTATCAGCTAAGAAAATCAGTGTTTTATTATCAATAGAATTCAGTTGAAATTCAAAACAAAAATTGGTCCTTCGAGCCGGATACTGAGAATATCGAATGATATCGGCAAGTAGTGTTGTGATAATCGGAAAGCAAGGCTAAGTTTCACATGTGAAAAAAGATAGCAGAGTTCAGCGTATTCAAGGCATTTTTGGGTGTTCCACTTGGGAGGCAACACCTCAACACAAACGAAAAATCAACGCAACAACTTCGACAGTTTTTGAAGTTCACTTTGCAACAAAAACGTACAATCATCGCAACAGCATATTCAAGGCATATGTTCCCGAATTCCTCTTGGGGACAGTACAAACGTACACACCAACAAAGGATTACTGATTACCCAACAACTGATTTAGTAGTAGGTATTTAGTTATAAACATACACGTTGAAGAAAAGGACAGATTGGAGTACATTTTCCTTTCTTTCCTCATATACTTTGATTCGATTCAACAGTGCTGGTTGAAATTTAATAATTTGGGCTCTCATTATTTCACAAATTGTCTGAATTCAACGTTTCAGTTTTAATTGAGCGTAGAGGTATGGTTAAAGCTCAACTCGACTAACTCGGTTTGAAGCCTTTTTGAAAACTATAGAGTCAGAACAGTCAGGTCAAATCCCGGTGCATATAGAAAAATGCACTTTTACTGTCGTAGAGCTACATCTAGGGGTTGTGTTGTGACTTTGTGCAGACCATCGGTGAGTTGTGTTTTATGTACTGATATAAATAAACTGTCTGCTGACCTCAACTGTGAGATCCCGTCGATTAATAATAATAGAGTCTAGATTAGATTAGTAGATTTAAATTCAACTGTATTATCTATATACAGATATATACAGATGAATCTTTTATGAAGGTATTCGAAAATATTATGACTCAACTTAGGAAGGTTACTGGTAATGTAGCAATATTGGGGGATTTTAATTCGTATTTCCATGCTCCTGATAAAAATTGTAATTTGTTTTGTGATTTATTAGCCGCTGATGACTTTATTCGTTGAGTACAAATGTCCATATTCTTGAGGCATATGAGTGTTCCAGGGATAGTTGTGCTCTTATTTCATCCTAGCTATCTAACAGATTTCAAAGTGTGTATTATAACAATAGCTGGTCTGGTACACTGGGTGTACCACAGGGCTCTGTTTTGGGCCCTGTATTATTTTTAATTTTCATTAATTACCTTCCTATTTTCTCAGAAAGTATACCACTATCCTCTTTGCGGATGACATTACTGTCTCTGTGGCATCCGGTGACTTGGCTACCGTGCTAGAGGGAGGGGCTGCTGCGATAGACGACGCTTTTGACTGGTTTACTTCGAATGGACCAGAAAGACTGTTAACTTGCTCCTTTCACTTAAGAAGATTGATCCAGTCTATATGGGCAGTACAAGGTTTTTAGATCTAACTGTCGATTCTTGTCGTTGGGATTTCCACGTTGGCCATCTGGCTACCAAGGTTTCGAGGAATATTGTTCTATTGAGATCAATGTCTCGAAGATTATCAATTGAGGTTTTGAAAGTGGTTTATTTCTCTTTGGTTGAGGTTGTACTGCGTTACGGACTCTTGGCTTGGGGAAATTGCTTTTCCAGTGGTAGAATTATTGCTTTGCAAAGAAGGGCTATTAGAATAGTTGCAGGATTGTCATATAGGGAAAATTGCAGAACTGCATTCATTAATTATAAAATATTGACTTTCCCTTGTCTCTGAATTTTTGATGTATTAATCTATACTCATGCTCATAAAAATGATTATAATCAGAATGGAGGTTACCATAACTATCCTACTAGGGGAAGGGATCTCATCAGGGCAAATTTCTGCAGATTGACTTCATCTCAAAAAGGACCATTTCATATGTCGGTCAAACTATATAATGAAATCCCTTCTCAAACAAAGATCTTGCCTGTGAATAGTTTCAAAAAAAGAATAAAATTTTTTTTAGCAAAGAATGAATTCTATAGTATAGAGGAATTTTTATAATTCAACCTTGTGGGCATTGATATTTAATTTATTGAATATTTTATATATGTATGTTATTTTATATTTACCTATTTGTTGAATTATTTGAATTTCATATGACGTGTGCAAGCAGATTTTAAAGCATGAATAAACCTACTTAACTACTTACAGCAATCAGCTCATGATTATAACAAGCAATACCCAGAGACTAGTCGCGTATTATTCGAGGATTTTGATATGGATGATCTATTGTCAATTAGTCGAATAAGCCAAATTGCTCGAAAAGGGAAAGATCAGGTTCTGCAAATACTTGGGTTCAATCTTCGGAAATAGACATTAAAAATGAAAGGAGTTTTCCAGATGAAGAGAAAGTGGTAAGGACATTGAGCATTATATGGCAGAGGGTTCATCAACTAAGACACTCGGTTCATTGTGGAATGATACTCTGCATTAAAAATTAAGTTCGACAAAACTCAGACCAGGGTAACAAAAAGGGCAATTTTGGGGCTAATAGCCCAGATCTTCAACCCATTAATCCAAGTCGGTCCTATTATGGTGAATGCTAAGATATTTATCAAGAAAAGCACATTTTACTGGGACGAGACACTTCTTCTTAATTTACACAGTTCTTGGATTCGTTTCAGTAATAATATATCGGAGTTGTCTGAAATAAGGATAGGTAGACATGTCATTTTTGAAAATCCTAAGGAGATACAACTGCATACATCCTCAGTGTCGATGGCAGCCTATATATCTGTGGCTTTTATCCGGTTCAGATGCAGCAGTTGTACATCACGTACACCATGTGCTGCTTTACTAGATGCCAGGTTGGTAAGGGCAATTTAAGAATCCATAGGTATTTCTCTCAACAAGATTCAGTTTTAGTCGTTTTCTAAAGTAACATTGACATGGATTCACGGGGAATCTAGCCAATGGAAAATATTCGTGCCGAATCGAACATCAGAAATTCTTTTGAGGGAAAGGATCAGTGAGCCCATGTAATCTCAGGCGGCAATCCGGCTGACATCATTTCCAGAGAGACAAAGCCAGGAAAGTTGGGGTCACATTCATTTTGATGGCAAGGGCCAAGGTGATTAAGATCGAATGAGCAAATGTGGCCCGAGTGGAACGGATTCAGTAGTGATGAGGTTACAGAGCAAAGAATTTGCGACAAAAATTTTTATTGCGAAATCTCATTGAACATATTTGACCGATTTTTTTTCGTCAATTTACAACGGGTATGGGCTTATTGTTTGCGATTCATGAATAAACCTTTCAAGGGGAAATTGAAATTTGAGTAAGACGCTTGCAAGCGGCAAATATCCCATACGATCAAAAACACAAAATTGTGCTACCGGTGGAACATACTATGACGAACCTCATCATTAGGCATGAGGACAATAGAAACATGAATCAAGGAGCACAAGTTCTTCTTTCATCGATGCGATTGAAATATTGGTTATTATTAGGTCGTAGTACCATCAAAAGTATACTGCATAAGATACTTGTTTTCGTGTCAAACTTTCAAGCTTTAATTATATGCTGGGTATTCTACCATACTATAGGGTAACGCTTAACTTTCCAACAGCAAGAAGAGGTTTGATTCAAAATATATATTTCGATAAAGGGACAAATATAATTGGGGCAAAGCGGAAACTTCGCGAACAATATAATTTTTTTAATGGAGATAAAACTGCAGGATGCATTTTTGGAATATTTTCAAGTAATATGATAAAATATTATTTTATTCCACCGAAGTCAGCTAAATTTCACATTTTAAAAAAGTTTCATTTAATGAGAGGCTAACTTGTGATGAGTTCCATACATTTGATATATGGTACAGATAGAGGCATGCTCAAACTCACGACCTTCACACCCCTCTCCGATGATCTTTTCAACCTGTATGTACTCACACCAGGTCATTTTCTTATTGGATCATCACTTCTATCAACACCGCAAGAAGATATACGATTCGAAAATCCAAATCGAATCAAGAAGTACCACTACTTGAAACGAATCATACAGCATTTCTGGGTCAAGTGGTCCAAGGACTATTTATCGACTCTTTTTTAAAGTATAACGAGGTGGCTATCGAGTCAAGGAACCAGCAAGTACGGTAGGTATTCTTAAAGGAGGCAACTCACCTCCTCAAAAATGGGACTTAGCCAGAATCACACCCTGGTAAGGGCAGTATAGTGCGTGTCGGGACAGTGAGAACTGCTAAAGGATTATTTAATCGACCGGTATCGAGACTTTGTGTTTTTCTGATTGAAAATTCACATTCTTCGCGTGTTAGGGAACTCTACCTGGCAGGTTCGGACGTTCAGGAATTTTATGTAAAATCAAGTTGTATTGTTCTTTCAGAGGCCCGAGGATGATTTGAATGAAAATCGAAACGACGCGACGGCATAATGTCATCGAATTGATTTCCTCAATCCTTCACCTCTACCAATTCACTTACGAATATCACATTGAAGGTCATTAAACTAAGTATAGTTTATTATTGGTGTTTGTATTATAACTTCAAAACTAATGGCAAGAAAAAATATGTTATCAGACCGATTGATTGCGTATAGGATGTTTTTGTTTCATGTTGATAACACCAATAATGAAGAAGTTATGAGAACTTTTCATTTCACGCCATTTTCAAATTTTCTCTTATAGCTTGAAGACAGTTGAATTCATTACGATTTTCGTCAAATTCATTCTTTCAAAAATGAAGCCTGAAAATGTGTCATTCAATTTTTTCTATTTCAATTCTGTGATTTTGTCTGCATAAAAATGGCGCCCCATACGAAAAAAAAGGGGAAAGAAGATTTTTTTGTCACGAGTTGAACGAAGAATTCAAAAATGATTTTTAGTTTGAAATATCTCAGAGGTGTAACATTTTTTTCTTGAAAAAATCAAAGTCATTACCCTTAAGTGCGCCAATGATGAACATTAAATTCTTAATTGTCAGAAAATGCGTAATAATTACCTCTTGAAACCGACTAAATTTCATTCGCATATATATATCGACTGGTTTCAGAGCAATAAATGAATAGTCAATTTTGTAGTAATATTTTAACACCGCGTATAATTTCTTTCATGCAGAATAACCTAAAATTTGTCGCACTTATTCACTTACACCCTGTATATCTGTGTGCAATTGACCGATGAATGACGAGACCTCAAAAGTACCTGACTTCACGTCAGTTCTAACCACATTCTTTTCTATTTCGAAATATTTTTATAACATAAATATTTCAAAGTTTTACCTTTCTTCTTTGAATCTGGAAATATTTTCCTCACAATATAAAAATTGTCATCTCAGAAAAAACTTGCATGTCTATGACACCTCGATATAATGTATAAGTCACCTCGAAATAAAAATTACTCGTTTGGAACAGCCACAGCCCGAGCTCTCTCTTCATTCACATTCAATCATAAAAATATTCTGATACATATGGTGAAATATACCGCTTTTCCAGCTTTCCATATTTTTCCCAGAATCAATTTTCCGATACCAAGTCTCGGTCCCGACAAGACATACACTAGTTGACATTTTCGTCATTCTTGGGCTCGTATGACATTGATGAAATTGAATGGTCTCATTTCCGACTACAACCACATTTTGTGTCCAATAAACTCCAATGAAATACGTGATTCTGGATGAAGGAGGAAGAGTGAAAAGCACATCGTACGTCAGAGATATTCGATAAAATGTTCCCTTCATTCAATTCAGGATGCCGCTATTTTAAGATTCGATATTGATTTCCATATATACGGATTCTCTCATCTGGATTGACTACGTAATATGCAAGTTTTCTCCTGCTCATAGAATCATATATCTCTTCACTCAAATAAGTCCCTGGCGTGCCTCAGTTGTTCTCATTAGTACCAAGATTCAGAAGATGCCTGTCAAAATTTCAGAACATAGACTAAAGTCTGGATGGAGATATGGAGGATAAATAAGGCTACATTTATTGTTGTTTAAAAAATGGTTGGAAACGAGTTGAATGAATTGATAAAACAAAAATACTGTTTGTAATGGAAAACGTGAATATTTGTCCATGAAAAAACTTTGCGCAGCTGATCGCTGATCAAAAGCGAAAACGCATCGTCTTTTGTGAATGCTGTTTCGATTTGTCCAAAAGGAATAAATGGAATTTTTCAAGTCGATATGTGAATGTTACAGAAAATATGGATTTATCACTCCAAAGTCAAAGAAAGCGTCTGCTGAGTGGAAAGCAGTCGATGCAATCCGTCCAAAGTGATCGAAATCTCAAACATCAGCTGGCAAAGTTAAGGCATCCGTATCAACAGTGAAGATTACATTACGTTATTGGATATACTCAGTGAAGAAATAAAAAAAACGACACAAATGCAAAAGAATAAATTTTCTTTCACAAAGACTTTCATAAACTAATGAAAACAATGAACAAATTGTACTAAATACGCTTCCAACTGCTTGAACACCCAATAAGTGAAAATCTTAAAAAATTGAGTTTATTAGGAAAAAGAAATTCAACTTGGAACAAAAAAAAAACACGAACATTGCAGGTTTTCCGCTATTTTGAATTGTTCTTTCAGGGTTCTGCACCTTTTCTGAATTGAGCATTCAAAAATTCTTTATGTGACCAGAAATTATACCTTCAAAGGTTATACATAACTGACCACACGCAATAGAATATTGTTCAGAAATTACATTGAATAACCCGTACCTCGCTATCTATGACTCTCCCGATATCATCTACACGACTATATATCCAGTTTACGATGAAACACCTTGTATAAATAACTCTTCTAAGATACCTACTACAGAATAACTATCATGAGTTCTGAATAAAATATTGCGGATCCAAGTCCCATATAATCCTCTTAAACTGACCTTTCACAAGTAATAGCTCTAGACATGAATAAAAGAGGTAATAGGATGAAATGTCAGTTCTACGGTTCATTCTATATCTGCAGTGAAGAAGAGTATAGTGGTTTTTCATCATTTTCATGAGCTCATCGACCTGCATATTTTATTTTTAGAAACCAGAAATGTTTGGGGTGAGTTCGGAACTGGAATACCGCCGGTGAGATCGTTAAAAGGTGCATGATTTTAGTAGGTCTCCGTAAATATAGACGTTCGAAATTTCTCTCAAAATTTGAAAACTACAAATTCGATCAATATGCATTCAGATGAAGAATAACAATTTCAAGTTACATGCAAAATTTCATGTTGATCAGATCACCAAAAATATTGAATGAAAATTTCAAGCTTGGTGTATAATTTCGAGCAGTGGCTTATTGGACTTAACACCTTCGCAAAACCATTCGCCCCTCGAAACTCGCAATAACTCACACAATCATAAAACTTCACCGACATATTCGATAATACTGCAGGCGTTACCGAGCTTGCTATGTCAAAAAATTTTATACTCAGTTCGTCGGAATTTTTAGGCCACTCATGTAAAATTTTTATGTGACCCCATCAAAAAAAGTCGAGTACTCAAATCCGGTCAACTTGCCGGCCAGGGTAGTGTGCATCTAATGCAGGAAAAGTTCTATTCAAAGATTCTAGAACAAGACGTGCACCATTCATTCAGATGAAATCATGTTTTCTAGAAGTCATCAATAATGTCACGTATGGCTAGTATAATAACATCTTCTAACATATATAAATATTTTTCCCATATTAGTTTCCATCTATTACAGAAGGTTCTACAGCATTATTTCCCATAAAACCAGTGCATTCGTTTAATTTTTTAGGATATTGCGTTATTGATGATATTTCAATTTCTCAAGACAATTCAGGAAAATGAAGGATTTTGGTTTGCATGGAAAGCAAATGAGGATCTAAGGGTGAACAAAAAATTTTATGTGAATTGAAATTTTTTTTTAATTTTTCTCATAATCTCACAAAAAAGGATTCTATAAATAAATGAAATTGTTTTTTGTTTTCGATCCGAAACTCTTATTCCCTTCCCAATTCGCAAATAAACAACCTCAACAAGGATATTCAACCTTGAACCTAACCTGAGAATTCAAATCCTCAAGCACATTTCGATTTCACCACAAAATTCTTCATGGGTTGAGATGAACCCAATAATTTAAAAGCATTCTAGGCTTACAATTCGAAAGTTACACGAAAGAAAACCTCGTGTTCCCCTGTAAAAAGTGCCCAAAAACGATAGCGTAAACTCTTTATTGAAGGAGCAAGGAAATTCAGGAATGTATGCTCATAGATAATGTTAATAAAAACACAACACATTTTTTTCAAATATTTCTTACAATGAAGATCTAAATAATGTTGTATATAAAAACATTTCAATATACCTTGCAAGAGATTACAGGTCAGGGATGAATTTGGTTGCTTCATACCCATATAAAAAAAAATTAAGTTGATGAAGAGGGTCCCGCTTGGATTATCAGATTATACCGGCTCAAACTACATCTCCAGCAAATCTCTCACGCTACTAAAATATACATTTTCGTGATCAGTAGTTAGCTTGTGATGAGAAGCGATTATGTCATTGGTTAGTACTGATCCAGTAACATACTACAACAAATTAATGGCAAAGTTTCGTTACTAAATTAGAAATTAACGAAAAGCCCTCTTTCAAGACTTCAGTTAAAGTGAGTTATGCATGCCAGACGACACTTGTTAACAGATAATCAGCTTAATGAACCACAAAATTGCGGTCTTAGCCGTCTTCAAGGAAGCGGTCAGCTTACAAATGTCTTTTCCACGATGTAGAAGTTCAACCTTTATTTTAGTCTCAAATTTATATTCATACTGAACATTTGTATGCGTATGTAACTTGATCACATTTCTATCGTAGAGGATCCTTAATCATTGTAAAAATTTCAATACTCTGCTTTTTAAAAAGACTTTTACGGGACTGAAAAACATAATTTTGAAATTTTATATTTTTATATCCGTTATTCGGTTAATCTTGAGTTTTTTTTATTTTTACAGAATTTTCTATGGTTTGGATGACTCGATTTACATAAAATTTCGCTTTGAGCTTGAAATTCTCATTTTTTCAACTTGGTTGGATAGATTAGTACAATTATATGCTTGTATATATAATATATCCGTTATAACTAATAAATGATGACGCAATAAAGACGAAATCTCGGATGAAGTTTTGTTTTTAAATTTAAAATTCCAACTCGGTTGACTCTGTGCTCACGAAAATATTCGGTGAGTTTTGAAATTTTGCTTGATTTTTCAATGGTTTTTTTGACGCGATGACCGTGAATTTAACATATAAAATTGTTATATTAGGTCCGAATGGTGAATTTCATCCCTATCGCACTTGTAGGATAGAAAATTTAATTTCAAATCATTATTTATAACCAACTCAAATGCGGTATTCGATACCCGAACATATTTTGCAATTCCTTCACGGTTGACCAGACAAAATTGAATGTGATCACGGATTCACGTGATGATTCACGATCAGTGAATCGTTTAATTATATTTTCGGCCCAAAATTCTAAAATTACAGACATTGAACAGTAATGATAAAGCAATTAGTTAACTAGAACGAACTCTCAAAAAAGTATGGGTAAAAGTACGTGTTTTGAATCTATTAAGCGATTTTGGGAATGTTGGAATAAAAATACTAAATTAAGGCTCAATGTTGCAATTAAATCACCTTCTAGGCAAAATGTGCACCAATTGCGTCTTTGAGAACACAAAACTGACAGAACTGTATATAGATATCGATAAGGTATGATTTATTATGATGGTGTCTATAGAAGAGGTTCTCAAGGATGAAGACTACCTTTTCCTCTATGTCTTTTAGTGTAGATTTATTTTGATTTTGTGGAAAATTCGCTTGACCGATTCATTCAATTTGCGAAAGAAACCTTCGTATAGCAGTTCGAAACAAACTCGCTGATTTTTTCCAGAAAAATTAAAGTTTATAGATTATTGGTGACGTCCATGTTTTCAACAGTTAAATAATGATAACAGGAATTAGTTTATGATTTATACTCGGTTTTCTATAACTTTAAAAGTTGAAAGGTGCTTCAATTGTATCTCAATTATTTTAATGATGAATTTCGAAATTTTTGGAATTCATTCTGATGGAGAAAAAAAGAATTATATAGTCTTTCAGAGAAAATCTTTCTTGTGTAATCCATTTCGATAATTCAGAATTTCAAGAAATGGAAATATCACCAAATAAGAAAGCGAAAAATGACAATTTGTCTTGAAGTAGTGTTTTTTTAAAATGGGTAATTCTATCTATTTTTCCAATTCATCATTGGAATAATTCGGTAGGAAACACTTTTAATTATTATTATTGAACAAATACTGAACATTCTTCTTGTAAATAAAATCAGTGAGGTTATTCTAAACTGCCCTACGAAGATTTTTTTAAAATTGGGAGAATCGTTCGAGCGATTTCCGCACAGAATCAAAATGGACCTGCACTGAAAAACCTAGTGAGACAGGTAGTGTATGTACACCCTTTACACACCTTTACAATACATCACAATACAATACACAGTCATTTACATTTACAATACATACGTGAGCAATGAGATATGATACTTTTGAAATTCGGCATGAATATTTGAGTAATTTCTTCACATGAAAATTCTAAATTTCAACCTAGTCGGATATGTTGTAATTGAAATAATGAATATTTTTTCTGATATTCGGTACATCTGTAGGATCCAGTTATTGTTCCCTGTAAATAATTGCGATGGTCAACCGGATGCTTGGAGACCTATTATTTTCTTCCAGTGTCGAGGGCATGACAGTTTCAATGAATTTACAGGGAACGAATTGTTATTGTACATATAATGTAAAAAGGATGTGTAATTCTTCGGGGTGTCGAAGGTGTGTCATGTTGGTTGTAAAACTTAAGTGATTTACTGGGGTTGGGAAAGTTCGAGAACAAGACGGTTGTACCAGATGTGTTACATCTGTGTATCTGTATAAGTGTGGCTTTGTAAAAAGATGTAAATAATTCAAAAGAGTTCAATTATTACGAATCCAACAAAGTCAGCGGAGAAAAAAAACGAAAGGCCAGGTAATCGAATCATACCTCTAGACGATCGATTAACCAAGCCTACATAAATCACTTTTGAGCCTACACATCTTCATTCGAAATTTCAAATAGGTCGATTCTGTTGTCACCGAAAAATATTTTCTGATCACGCTATCATCACAAAAGCCTGTTTTCTCTGGCTCTGATCACCGACATGAGATTTTGAATAAGGCTTGAAATTATTATTTCACATATAAATGCAGAATTTCAACTAGATCAAATCCGTTGTTTTGAAATTATCAGGAAATAAAGATTTCGAAATGCCATAAGTGAGAAACCCTTAGTCGGATTCTGCCCAATAACGAACCTTCCCTCAGCATGTGAGTTTCTAAGTTTTGCCTATTGAAAGTTATAGTGTCTAAGGCTGCCGTAGATATTTTAATTCAACCACGATTCTATCGTTTGAGATCCTTATCAGCTCTTATTTCGAACAGGGATATCTCATAGATTATAGAGATTATTTTAGTGCTATGTTCAGCTATCTAGTACTTAAAACATCTCCAATAAGTTCAAAGGTCCACTTTTTCAACTTTCATTGAATGCCAGTATTCATGAAATGTAAAATAGATCAAAACAGATGTGCCAAATTATAATCATGCATCGATATTCGATATAAGCTTATTTTTCACCGACTATTCTTAAGAGAATTTTGAACAACTGATGACAAAAAGAGTTTTTAAGATATTCTTATTTTCGCTGAAAATTATGACCGCACGAACCACCGATTAAGATTTCGCTGAGATATTCGTAATACAACATCGCATTATTTTATAGATCTGTGAATCTTATTGTCGATATCGTAAAATCCATGCTTACTATTCATGAAACTAACCGCATATAAATAGAGAATAAATAGAGTAAGTCATCCAGAATACCGAGAATGCAACTTTATCAAGTTGGGTCCGCGTCATCAAACTGAGCTTATCCATTCAAATAGTGAGCGCCAAATAAGCTGAAAAGGTTAACAAATTAATAGACACTGACAGGAACGTACAGCTGGAGTTCAACTAGACGTGATGATGGCAAGAGAATATCAATTATAGAGGACTTAAATTTTTAACTGGATCGAACAGGTGTGAAATGACCAATTAAAACCCCTCTTTTTTTTTGGAAGCAGAGACAACTCTGGCTTAGAAAAGAAACAACCAATATTCTCGTGATTACTGACCCGATCAGGTGAAGATTTCGGCTTATATAGACAAGGCAGTTTCAAGGTCCGTTAAAAATTTGTGTGAACAGCTCAACCGAAAAAGTATCAAAAAATAACAATCTGATATTTCACTAGCAACACATCCTACCGAGTTGAAATTTTTCATAAATATGAAAAATAACAATTAAAAGCTCTAAGGAAAATATTGAGTCGATAATTCCATCAAAATTATGAAATATAATATATAGAAAATCCAAAAGGAGTATTGAAAAAAACCCTAGAATTTAATATGGACGCATATTTGATTGGGGGGGGGAGATTCTGCGTGTACGTATAGAATAACCACTTCAAGCTGCTTCCGAAATTACGTGTTGAAAACTCAATCAGAACCATAGAAAATTCAAGAAAAATATCGAGAAACGTTAACACATTTTAGTGACACCAGATTCAATCGATTTGAAATTTTGCGTGGATATATAGAATGGCAATATCAACCTTGGTGTGATATAACAAATCGAAAGCGGTATCAGAACCATAGAAAATTCAAGCAAAGTTTCGAAAAGAATGAGGAAAGCACTGAAATATTCCGATACAAAATGTGAACCACCATATTTAGGGAGATGATTATTTCTGGAATGTGTGTTTATTGTCTGAGGAAAGAGAAAACAAAATACAAGATGACCAGGCTACTTTCGGAATTCATTTATAGCAGCTTTTTCGTATGATCAACAAAAATTGTCCAGCAGAGTAATAAATGACACTATGTTGAAAATATGTATCAAATTATGTTTTTCCATTGTATGTCACTTTGCAGATCAATTGGTAGTTGTATTTCATAAAGGTTTTGAAGACAAGTTACCATTCGAGATAATATTGCAAATTGGCGGAGGCGTCGGTTCTTAGAAGGAATTCTAAGCTTGACGATTTTTGCACAGCTATACTCTCTCTGAAAAAAAAATCGATAAAGAATCTTCAAAAATAATTGGAACTGCGTTTTGCATTTCTCTGATTCTTCAAACAAATATTGGCGTTTTTATTATTGGAATGTGAAAATCATATCTTTGATCATCGAATTTCAACCATTGAAAAAACCAAAACACAAAATATTGAAATTTCAGAAATGATTGAAAATTATTTTCTGACCGTCATTAAAATAAAAACATAAAATTCAATAAAAAAAAATTCAAATATAACACTGTGATTTATATATAAAAAGATTCGAGAAAATTGGTGTCAAGAGCTTTCATGCGCTCGTCATTCGTATATTGTAGATACCACAGGATTGTTTTATATCTATTATGTAATGGAATTTATTATGGTTCGATGTTGTTGGTTATTTTATCTAGATGATGATAAGCTCCTCCTGAAATTCGGCTTGAACATTCGAATAATTATTTTACATATACATGTAGGATCCAGTTATTGTTCCCTGTGAATAATTGAGATGGTCAACCGGATGCTTGGAGACCTATTAGTTTTTTCAAGTGTCGAGGGCATGACAGTTTCAATGAATTTACAGGGAGCGAATTGTTATTGTACATATAATGTAAAAAGGATGTGTTATTCTTCAGGGTGTCGAAGATATGTCATGGAGTTGTGAATCTTGAAGAGATTTACTGTGGGGTTGCGAAAGTTCGAAGATAACACGGTCGTACCAGATGTGTCACATCTGTGTATCAGGTTCTAGTCCTTCGAGAATATTCGATTTCCAGGAATCCGCGAAGATCTTTGTGGGCGGTACGGCAAAATTCTTATTGGACTAGGGGATGGTACTTTCCCTGAGGGTGTGGTCAAGCCGAAAGGAGGTAGGTCGATATTCGAGACAGGGTAAGTTCCAATCGGCAGAGAGTCAGTTCAAGGCAAGTCTAAGACGAGTCAAGTTCGGTCGGTCAACTTAAGACGTAAGACGAAAAGACGGTTCCCGGACTAGATCAAGACGAGTCGCGAACAAGTTAGAGACGAGACGACCGAAAACTTGAGGTACGACGGAGACGTGATAATCGAAGACGTTTCGAGTAATTAACACTCGAGTTAAAGACGAAATTCAGTACCGCAGTGAGAAACTTGTAATTAAGACGTGATTAAGATCTTCTCAATACTGAGTTTGTACTGTATAACTGTGGCTTTGTAAACAGATGTAAATAATTTAGAAGAGTTCAATTATCGCAAATCCAACAAAGTCGCGGAGAAAAAGACGAAAGGCCAGGTAATCGAATCATACCTCTAGACAATCGATTAACCAAGCCTACATACATTCAAACTAAATTTCAACCTAGATATTCTGTAGGTATGCAAATACTGTCCTAATTTCTTGGTTGATTTCTTCATTAATGTGCAAAATCCGTCATATACATATAACGATATGAAATTTTGATTCCTCAATAATTGACAAAATATAGAAGAGATCAAACTTAACTTTCGAAATCAGTTGTTATGGTCAATCAAATTTTCGGTGAGGATCGTATCATTGGAAAAATAATATTGTAAGATTTCGATATCTCAGAATCTATTTGATTTAGTTATCGAAACATCGATTTTTAGTTTCTTTCTATGTTTCCCGGTAATCACATTCTAAGTTCTCCACTCAGCTAGAAATTGAAGTTTTTCCTAAGTTCATGCTTTTCCACGATAACTCTTGAAATTTTATTCTGTTGAAATATTTCAAAAATGATACTTTCGTCGCAACAATTTTTTTCATAAGAATATCATTAACTCATGAACCGTTGAGGTAATACCCAAGTTATGGCAAATTGCTTGAATTGTCATCAAATAATCTGTTTAATGATGCAATAATATTCTGGATGTGCCATTTGAAATGAGAAATTAGTAGTTCTGTTTCCGGTATATCCGTTGTAGAGGTGTAAAAATATAAAAAAAAGGTTATTGTCTGAAACCCCAATATACAAATTCTCAGTCAAAAATTATGATTAATTTTCCATAAACGTCTAATAGGCCATCCCGGTGAATCAACATGTATATAGGAGAATAATCCATATATTTTGAAGAATTAATTCAATCTAGCAGTAGTAAATTCAATGTGCAGTATAACACAAATGAAAGATTCAACTTCACCTGAAAAATAATCTTAGATTTCACGAGACTTTCATTGAATACACCAGATATTTTTGTTGCAAACCTAAAAACCAGTCCGATTTCCAAGACACAACTTCAATACAGAATTATTCGCTATCTGAACCCGAAAACAATATTTCCTATTCAAACTCAACCAGCTCACCTGACATTTCGGGTACCTCCGTAATAAAGACAAACCCCATCGCTTCCTATTCCAATATCCATTTCGGCATTAAAATCAGACAACCGAAAAAAGCGACAAGTTCGTACCAAGCAAATTGCGAGGTTACCACTATCTCTCGCTTGTCAGATTCGCAACTTAGGTGATTGTGTTCGGTGAGTGTTCATATTGTGCTTGTCACAGGAGGCCGTAATATATTTTCCGCTCCTCCCCACCCTCTTTCCGCGTTTTATTCAGTGAGCTTTCCTTGTATTTGTTTGCTCAGTCAAAACTCCTTGAGGAATTTGAACGAGACAACTTATTTTTATACCTTTCGAATCGATGAGTCGGTTTGATACGAATGTTTCAAGGATCAGTCAATTCACACTTCTGGAAGTGGGTGTATATTTACAAGGATATTTCTGACAGGCCGAACAACAATATAGACCTGACAACTTCATAATTGTTTATCAGTGACATCAAAATATACATAATATGGATGGAAATGAAATTGAAAATGAAGAAGATAAATTGATTTCTCTATAAATATTTTTTTTTCTTTCATTCGAAGATGCCATACAGATGTTCCTCTTTCGAATATTGAAAAAATCGTAAAAAATACTTGACTGATTTCAAAAGTCGTATTGAGAATTTTTTGAATCTATGAATAATAATTTCAAGAAGGGTATAGTGTAGTAGGCATATCAGGATGTAATATCAATGTGTAAGAAAGAAAGGCATATAGAATGGCGTTTAATGGAAAGCGACAACGTTTTCCCCTCTTGAAATAAGAAAAAGATGAGAATACATCCACACGAATGTACAGAGTGAGTCTTTGACTTGACTTGATATATTTCAAGCGAAAACTCATGATATCTAATGGTGAGCACTTTAAGCATTTGCATTAAATTTTTACTGGTACTGTTTTTTAAAAATATTTTCCTTTCAATATAAATTGTACGATCAGTTAGAACACCTCTGTTGCATTTAGTTTTATCATTATTATAATTCCATAAAAAACACCCTGTAACTTTGTCAATATTCACTCTATAGAACTGCAGGTTCATACAAATTTGAATCCATGCTACATTTTTGCTAAATACATCCATGCATAATTTCCCTTTTTAAATTCCTGATGGGGTTGAAACCCTCTCCTGAGAGGTTGCTAGTAGAAAGAAGCTTTGTATCCCAGATCATGTCCCTCTGTCAGCAAAAATCGACCTGTGAGTGTTTTCACAAATTCTGGTTCGTTGTTGAGTTATTGGGGGTGGAAACTTTTAAATGAGACACCCTGTATACATAATATGTATGTATAATAAGGAAATAATTTTGTGTTTTTCAACTCTTCATTCTACTCCAAAACAGTGGGAATCGATATTTTTATTTATACATTGTTGTTACACATTGTTATCTTTTCAATTTATTAGGAGTTGATCTTGAATATGAATTTTAGAGTTTAAAAGTATTTTTTATGAAATTATTTTCAATGAATTTTGCCGATGAATTTGGTTCTGATGATGGTCTCATTATTTCCATGGATATAAAACCTCACTCCGTAGCTATCTGAGGAAAGGCAGTAATTAATTATTGTAGTCAATCAGTACTCAACTCGAATTCAGTCCGTCCTCATTTTTCAAGATAATATGAGTATTCTTGAATTTTCGAATTTCCGATAACACTATCGAAATTATGTTTTGCTCGATGTTTGAGACTGTTATTCCATACAAAACGGTAACTCTCCATCTAATCATTGCTCGAATTATAGTCACGAAAAAAATAGATTTTTCTTCTCTAACGTTTTGCTGAAGTTCTTATAGTTCTGATGATATAATCGCTAACTAAAGGTTCTGCAAAAAGCATTTATTTTATGATTGTAAAAAAATGGATAATTTTTTGCAATATTCATCTTGAATATCCTCTGGTTTGTTATTGCTCTGTATACTTAGAGAGAAGAATTTAAAATGCCATTCTTGGACAACACACAGAAGTTGTTACCATTTCTAGCCACAGGCGGCGTTAGTGAAACAGTTCTGGCACCTCATTTGAGGGGTGTCAGTTCAGCCCAGTTTGCTGGCCACCTTTTCATAATTCCACTTCGCTGAGTTTGTCGATTTTCCATGCAATAAAAAGCTCCAAACCGCCTTCACTAAGCCTCCAGTATAATATATAAACATGAAATGTAGTTATGAGGAGGGTCATGATGTTATTGATGCTTTCTGAACATGAGCGAATTCTTCAGGTGCCAAAATTACTCGCAAGTTCCTGTTTCTAGCTAGATAGATAGATAGATAATGCTTCTTTATTTCAAATAAACAAATACAATGTTATACAAAGAAAAAATTTAAGTGAAATGACGTCATACATTTACAGGCCCTTATACAGCCCCTTCGAAATATTCTGCCAGACTATATGGCTCTAACATTACTAATAAATTCTTTATTCTATTCCTGAATAGTTTGTAATCTGTTATACATTTAATTTGATTAGGCAACTTATTGAAAGCTCTTATACTCATGTAAGATGGACATTTCTCTGTTAATGTTAACCTATGTGCAGGAAAGTTTATTTCTAAAGATCTTGTGTTATATAAATTTAAATTCTCTTCTGTAACATTGTGCCTATTTTTGTGCAGAAACAAAAAACATTCGAACAAATATAGACCAAAGACTGTGAAAATATTCTTATCTCTAAATTTTCCCCTACAAGATTCCCTAAAATTTAACTTAAAAACTATGCGGAAAGCCCTTTTTTGTATCAAAAATATTTTATTTAAATTTTCATTATTTCCCCAAAATATTATTCCATAATTGTAATTTGCTTCAAAATTCCCAAAATAAACTATTTTTAAAGTTCTTTCATTCATGTATCTAGTGATGGATCTCAATGCAAAACATATTCTACTTAATTTAATTGACAGGATCTCAGTGTGTTGACGCCAATTAATAAATTGGTCAATGTGTACTCCCAGAAATTTTACACAATCTGATAGCTGAAAACTGTACCCTGGCCAACTTATAATATTTGATTTTTCTTTTTGTGATCTGCTTGTATCAAATAGAATAGCTTTTGATTTATTTTCATTCAATATTAATTTATTTTGGTCAAACCATGCTTTGGACTTAAGAAATAATTGACCAGCTTTCCTTGTTAGTTCATCGAAATTTACATCACTTACTTAAAATGATTTCAACCATTTGTTTGCATTTCCTCTTACACCATAACATTCAAGTTTTTGTAAGAGATATATTGTATCTATTGAGTCGTATGCTTTGGACAAATCTAAAAATATACCCAATGCCATTTTATTATGCTCAAGCTGTTGTATTATGTACTGCACAAACCAAAAAATTGCTGTTCGAGTTGAGCGTCCTTGAAGGTAACCATGCTGGGCGTCGGTAAATAGCTCATTCTCAACAAAAAAATTCATCAGCCTCAATGACATCAACATTTCAAAAATTCTTGAAAATCCTGGTAATAAACTTATGGGTCTGTAGTTGTTTATATCTAGCTAACATCTAGGTTGCCGTCAGTTCTCTGATGTAGTCATTTGTTGAAATTTCTCAGATTTTATCCTTTGCGTTATTGTTGTAGTTTGGTGCAGCTAATAACATGGGTTCATTTTATCCAGAAATTATATTATTACATCGAACTGCAACTAGATAGATTTATTACTAACATGGTATGGTGGGTATCTATCAAAAAGTAAGATCAGCTTGCTTACTTATTTCATCTATTGTAAAAACTGCAGCTCTAAAAATATGTGATACGTGGAAATATCGAAATTTTATTTATAGAATGATTTGATTTGGAGCTGCTACTGAGAGCAAAACATCCATTCGACTGAATATCCTGTTATACTGGAAATTTCAGGGAGAGGGTTCAAAACATAACAAGGTAGGTATTCCATCATTTAAAAAATTCAATTCGAAGCCAAAACCTCGTGACACGGAATTTCCTTCATCGGATATTCCAAATTCAATGACTCACTAATAGGATGAAATAGCAACGTTCTGAATGGATGGCAAATTGAAAGAATTAAAATCTGACGGTCTTTGCGAGCGAGCGAAGAATATTCGGTTCTACCATTTAATTTCGCTTTTGCTTACTTTATTGCGACGTGTGCTGAAAGTACGGACTGGGATTTAATAATCAGTTACGGAATTCGACATTGTCGTTTCATATGTTATCTATGTTTTATACTATGAAACGAAGCTCTTTTCAATTCCATCCTTTAATAATCCAGAGAAAAAGGAAATAAAGTGGAGACAGGGTTGGCGCTCGGTCCTTTCGACCCATGAGTCCCTTGTTAAGGATTTATCAATGACTAGCCGACCCCACAGACACTGTCGGGCCATTTATTATGAATTTACTTTTTTTTTGTGCTGAGAATATCCTGTTTGTTCCAATTTTAAGAGGGAACAACCCCATGTTCTAAACGGAATCAGAGATATTTCTTCTTACAAATCACCGATTTCAATGAGGTTTTCACATAATATCTTCAAACAATATCCTTTATTTTAGCATTGCAATATTTTGGATTTGGAAATTAAGAGAAATCCATTTGGTAACTTTTCGTTTCTTTCAACCGAATTGATGATATTGTCAGTTCACGAGAATGTCACGTGGTGGTATTCCCTCTTAAGAGAGAATAACACCAAGTGACTGACCAGTTCAAAACGAATTTATACAGGGTGTTCCTAAATTCATGCAACAAAATTGGGGAGGTGAATGCACGTACAGGCTCTTGCCTCTGCGATCAATGTTTATGTTTAATAAACTATTATTATTATTATTATTATTATTATTATTATGAAATTAAGATGGGTCTTTCCTATAACAAAATTTCTTCAGCCCATACCTTTCCGAAATATCACCCTTGAAAGTTGTGCCTGAATTCAGTTTCAATTTTTTTTCTGAAATTCTAAAATCCATGACACATAGACTACGTACGTGTATTTTGGCTGAATGTGTTTATTTCCAGCATTTATTATGAATCCCTCCACATTTTTACATCTCTACTGTTTTCCGCTCAATTCATTGGAAAAATTATAATATATGGTTGTTCTCTTCAGCTATTGGTTTTGGAAAAAAATTCGAGAGTAAAAAATTCTGTAAACAAAACAAGGATTTTAAATTATTATTTCATTTTATGAAACTCCATCTCGAAAAAATTTTTGATATGAAATAAAGTTAGGGTTCATAATTTCACCCCTGTATAATATAACAGAAATATAATACTCATGGTTAGTTCTTTGCGAGTGTACGAAAATTACAAAATTTCAAGTTTCTTGCTCAACTGCAATTTTAGACAAAAAAATAGAAACTGGATCTTAGGCACCACCTATTAAGGGTGAAATCTCGGAAAGGGATGGGCTGAAAAAATTTTGTTATAGGAAAGACCCATATTAATTTCATACGAGCATTCACCTTCTGAATTTTGTCACATAAATTCTGGAACGCCCTGTATATTTTTCCTTGTACAACCACAGATTTTTATGGGATTTCACATAATTTCCCTAAACAATGATCGTCATTATAGAATGACAATATGTTTAATTCGCGAATGAAAAAAAAATGTTAGAACTGAGATATGTACAATTTACAAAGCACTGATATATTTATAAAATATTCGTGAAAAAATACCTACAAAAAATAATTACAAAAGAAGTAAAACTATAATTTTGTGAAAAAAAATAAGCGACCATCGTATACTGCTGTCCTCTACTTATATGATTCGTAAAGAGAAAAGAGATAAAATTAATGTACAACACTTCAAACACCGTAAAAAGTTTTTTCATCGCAGCAGGAGCGCCAGAGGTGGAATGAATGGGTACCTAATGTTTGACTGATACGCGGTAAGCCACGTTGTGGTAATCCCTACTAATCCCACTTTGATCTATCATCCGCAGCTAACTATCTTATCAACATTTGACAGTCCAGAGGCGGATACAGGTAGGGGGCACGCGCCTTCCCCTTCTCCCCTTGAGCGATTATGCTTATTCGAAAATGGAAAAAAGACTACCTTCTGAATAACTTTCATGCGATCTCGGTACCCTTAAAGAAATCCTGGATCCGCCCCTGTGACGGTCTCAAATTCATTCGCGATAATTTGGATTGTTACATGAATTGTCTTCCGTTATAAATCGTATGACTTATCAAAGGAAAGAATAATAAGCCCTTCTATCATTCCATCCAGATGTCTGTAATTTGGAGGTTTCATTGAAAATTATATGAACTGATGAGGTTAGACTCAATGACGAAGAATTTTTTTCGCACAATCTCTCGATGATTTATCAAGAGCTTCATCAAGATTTCATTCTTGACTAATTGAAAACTTCAATTCTGAAATTGACCAGTGTATTAGTTACAACGATAACATTAATAACAATATTTTTACTGAATAGTTGACTTGTTTCGATTCGTTAGAATACTAACAATTAATTCTAAATTAAATACGTAAAATTAATCAAAATTTTGAATCTTGATTTTTCCAGGTAACATCCTAAGTTTCTAGAAGCACTAGTGATGTCCATTGAATCCATCTTCAACGTAATTGGATAGTTATTGGAAAGTTGAACTTTTACGGTATCATAATACACATTAACAATTATTCAGGTAGGCACGGTTTTCACATGCGGGAAACCAACAGACCGTAAACTATCATGTTGCAACAATAATTGCGGTAACCAACGAAGCATGCTGAACTAATTCTCCCAACATTTGCTACATGCTATTTATCGGTCGGGGTGGTAGTTGTTACGTCCGATAGCTCAGTATTGTTTGAGAGAAAAATGGACTGTATATCTGCGTGCGTTTGTAGTTGGATAGTTGGAGCGACAGCGAAATATTTGATAATAATGCAAATAATAATTGCGGTCAACAATGATGACTTACCAAATGGGGCTTCAGGTTGAAGAACAAATGGTCTCTGGTACAAATCCCAGCTCTTCACAGGGCCCTTGGTGCGGGTTATCAGCTCCAACTTTCTGGGTTTAAAGCGGTGTAGAAAAAAACACTAACAAAGGCGTAGGCGAAAAGACAAAGCGATGAATAAAGCGGGTATTTCAAAAGCGTTAAAAAATCAAGAAAAAAAATGCGAAAAGTCAATTAATATTTAGAAATGTCAAGCACAATTTTTGGGCGAACTAGCGAAGTCAATCATTCAAACTATATTATTCATATGTCTCTTGCGTTCTGGGCAGAGCCATCAGTGTTGACATCGTTTACGCGCAATCCTATGATACTTCGCGGTCGCTCGAACTTCATAACTGTTTCTTGCACAAACATTCTCCGGGCGCGAAAAATGGAAAATGAATGAAAGATAAAAAAAAAAGAGAAAAAAAAAAATAAATACCGTACATAACATTGGTTTTCTAAAACTGCATTAGGTGCGACTTAATTATAAAAAAAAATTGAGAGAGAAAAAAAAATTAATTTATTAACCACAATTAATATAGGTGCCTATCAAATTTCAACAGGCAAAGGGAAAAGCTTAACAACCGGTCTCTTCAAGAAACCAGATCGGGTTTTAACAGTGGCGATGCGGGAACGTCCATCGATTGCATTGGACAGAGATGAAATTCGTCCAAGTGCCCATTGGCAAGGAGGAAGCCTCTCATCTTTGATGAGCACTAAATCTCCAAGTTTAGGAGGATTATTGTCCGGCGTGTACCATTTGGAACATTGCTGCAAAGTGTGCAGGTATTCACGTTGCCAACGTTTCCAAAAATCTTGTTGAATTCGCTGGAGACATTGCCAACGACTAAGGCGGTTCAAGGGAAGTTGGGTAATATCGGGATAAGGAAGGGCATTGAGTGGTTCAAGGGTAAGGAAATGACCAGGTGAAAGGGCGGACACATCTTCTGGGTCTGAAGACAATGCTTCTAGCGGGCGAGAGTTCAATATAGCCTCGATGAGACAAAGAACCGTATAAAACTCCTCATATGTGAGAATTTGAGCTCCTATAACTCTGCTCAAATGGGTTTTCACAGATTTGACACCTGCTTCCCATAAACCACCCATATGCGGAGCTGAAGGGGGGTTGAAATGCCACTGTATGTGCTCCCTTTCAGCAGAATCTTTCATCAAATTGATTATTTCTCGATTGGCACCGACAAAATTAGTACCACAGTCAGAATATAAATGACTTATTCTTCCTCGTCGCGCAATAAGTCTTTGGAGAGCGGATAGAAATGTCTCAGTGGACAAATCGGTTGCCAATTCTAAATGGAGGGCCTTTGTAGCGAAACAAACAAATAAACATACATAAGCCTTCACCGTTTTGACACCACGATGTCGACCTATAGTTATAGAGTAAGGACCTGCGAAATCTACTCCACAATTACTGAAAGGTTTAACTTCAGAAATCCGTGGTTTTGGAAGTGCACCCATAGGGGGTTGATATGGCTTGGGCCGAATTTTGAAACATTTTAAACACCTATTCAAAACCGAAGAAATGGCCTTTCTACCACTGATGATCCAAAATCTTTGAGCAATCAGAAATCTAAGAGTGCGAAGTCCTGCATGTAAATATTTTTTATGGTACATATCAACGACAAGTGCTGTCAAACGACTCTTTTTAGGTAAAAGCATTGGGTGTTTTGACTCGAAAGATAACGAGGATGAATCAATCCTGCCTCCTACTCTTAATATACCTCGTTCATCAAGAAAAATTTTCAATTTTTGCCAATGTTTGGGAAAAGTGTTCCCTTTAACTTCGGTTGAAAAGGCATGTTGTTGCGTGACTCTGACTAATTGAAACAATGATTCATTTAGCTCAAGGAGTGTGAGATTTCCAGACAGTTTATCACTCTCTTTTTTAGCGTTATGCGTGAAGCGAAGAACATATGCGAGAATTCTTTGAATTCTGGTCAACGAAGAAATACTATCGAGTAAAGAAATTATAATATTCTGGGCAGATTTATCTGAAAGTTTCGAGCAAAAATTATTAATGTTCTGTTGAGTGGTCACATCAATATCGATATTAACAGGAAATGAGCTTGAAGGCGTGTGCAATAATTGAGGTCCATCAAACCAAATGGACTGATAGGCGAATTCTGAAGGCAATAACCCTCTGGACCCGGCATCAGCGGGGTTATTTTTGGAGTCAATGTGATACCACGAAGCACTAGGTACCTTCTCCTGGATGTGAGCTACTCTGTTGGCTACAAATGTAGGCCACCGATGTGGTGATCCCTTGATCCAATCTAATGTGATTTGGGAATCCGTGAAAGCGTAAACTTTACAAAAATCTATAGAATCCCGAAATACGTGAAGGCAATATGAGAGGAGCTTGGCTAGCAGTACAGCACCGCACAATTCAAGACGCGGAATTGTTATTCGTTTCAGAGGAGAAACTTTAGTTTTTGCGCATAAAAAATTATTATTTGGTTGATCGTTGTCATCAATCATACGATTATAAACCACGGCGCAGTAACCCCTCTCAGAGGCGTCACAAAATCCTACGAGTTGGTAAGACTTGGCTTTCGGGGAGAGAAGTTTGCGAGGAATGGTGATCGAGGATAGGATCTGAATTTGGGATTTGAATGCATCCCAGACTCTAGCGATATCTGGAGGAAGTTCATCATCCCAATCAATACCTGACGACCAGACTCTTTGCAAGAGGTGCTTCAGGAGAAAAGTCACTGGAGCTAAAAAACCTATGGGATCATAGATGCGAGCTATTTGGGAAAGTAAGTGTCGCTTTGTAGAAGATTTATTCAAGGGTTCAAAGCTGAAGCGAAAACAATCTCCCTTTGGGTCCCATTGCAAACCCAAAATCTTCAAAGAAAAGTGTTCATCTTCCTGGTCAAATGTCAGAGGATCAGCTGACATATGTGAAGACGGTATTCCTGCCAAAACGGAAGGGCAATTGGAAGAAAATTTTCTAAGTTCGAAATTACCCCTATTCAAAAGTTCAACTAGTTGCTGGAGCAACAGTTTGGCTCCTTCCAACGACGAACTGCCAGCAACGATATCATCAACATACGTATTTTCGAGTAGTGCTTTTGAAGCCAAAGGAAATTTAGGACCCTCATCATCAGTTAACTGAATGAGGGTGCGCAATGCTAGATATGGGGCACTATTTACACCATACGTTACTGTGAGTAACCTATAGTCTTGAGGTGCCTCATCGACTGAAAACCTCCAAATAATGCGTTGATAATCTGCATGGTCTGGCCTTATACGAATCATGCGATACATCTGTCGGATATCGGCGCATACTGTATATTCATGCAGCCGAAAACGAAGTAAAATCGAAATTATATCCCTTTGAAGTTTCTTCCCGGTAAGAAGATGATCATTTAGTGAACCTTCTTCAGAACAAGGAGATTTTGCGGAAGCATTGAATACTACACGAATTTTACTCTGACTATTCTGAGCTTTTACAACGCAGTGATGAGGAAGATAATATGAGTTTCGATTAATGCAGTCGTAAGGAATAATCTCCATATGATTGGATTCAAGATAATCCCGCATAAACTCAACATATAATTTATACAAATCGGGCGTTTTCAAAAGTCTTCGTTCAAGAGTAAAGAACCTTTGCAGCGCCAGTTCACGCATTCCAGTAAACTGCGGCAAACAACTGCGAAATGGAAGCGAAACGACGTATCTACCCTCGCTGTCGCGATAGTGTTGATCGGAAAATATCTGATCACATAGTTTGTTATCAGGGGATATCGGTTCTACTGAAGGCAAGGAGTCAAGTTCCCAAAATTTTTGCAGAGAAATATCTGTGGAGAAATCTGAACATGAAGTTAAAAATGTTGATATAGATGGTTTTGATTTACAATAGAACTTCCCCATTAAAATATAACCGAAAATGGTGTTCATAGCGTCAATTTGACCAGGTTTTCCAATTATCTGTTCAGTCAACATGATTTTCGAAAAAACATCTGCGCCTAATAAAATATCAATCTTACCAGGGGTATGGAAGGATTCGTCGGCTAATTTTATGTGCGCTAAATGGGACCAAGCGGAAACAGGAATCGGATGAGAAGGTATCTCATCACAAATTCTGTCTAAAATTATTGCGTCTGTCAACAAAACAGGACCATTCAATTTACATGGGCGAAACATTAAAACTAAAGAACCATAAGAAGCGTTCATTTTCATGGAATTAAGACCTTTTACCTCAACATCAAGTTTGTGCCGGGGTAAACCTAACAAATTCGCAGCCTTTCGAGTTATGAAAGAAGACATGGATCCACTGTCAATCAAGCAACGAAAACGATGAAACATTCCAAAATTATCTCTGACTTCAATTAACGCGGTGGACAATAGAACTGTAGGTGTTTTATGAGAGACACCAGCGGATGCTGACAAAACTGCCCAATCAGAAGAGGTAGAAGGAGGTTCCTCTGATCCAGCGGAAGTTTCACTGGAGGGCCGTGCAAGGTGCAACAAGGTGTGATGTCGTTGATGACATTTTCGACACGTATTCACAGACTTACAAGATCGCAAATCATGTATGTTACTCAAACAATTGAAACATAGATGTTTCTGCTTGGCGAATGAATGACGTTCTTGGGGAGTTTTTTCAATAAATTTTGAACATGAGAGAAGCGAATGGTCTTGATTACAAAGCGTACAAGTGGATTTTGAGCGTTGATTCTTATTGTCGTTAGAGAAATAGGTTCCTATGCGTTGTTTTGAATTGGAAGAACTATTTGAATCACCCGTTCTGGTATTATTAGAATTATGGGATGTACCCAGAGTGTCCATTGCAATACAATATTTATTGAGAAATTCAAGTAGAGTCTTGAATTCGGGAATCATAGAGGAACCATTTTCAAGTTCGAAGCGTGCGATAGTTGAATTATCCAAGCGTTTTATCAAGAGCATAAACACGATAAAGTCCCAAGATTCTACAGGAAAATTCATGTTTTTTAGTGCGGCCAAATTTTCAGTGAATGTACTTAGTAAATTGCGAAGTGCGGTTTGATTATTACAATTGATTTTGCCTGTGCTTTCTATTGCGTTCCAATGAGCTTGGGCTCTCAACCTTTCATTGGAAAATCTATTGACCAGCGAGTCATAAGCGATCTGATAATTATCAGAAGTCATCGGCAATGTGCGAACTAAAGATAGAGGCGGTCCTTCTAACGAGGATATCAAATAATTGAACTTTTCAATTTCAGTGAGCGATTGATTGTTATGAACAAGGGCGTCAAATACATCCAAAAATGTAGCAAATTGCGTATAATCTCCTCTGAACTTTTTTATTTCTATTTGCGGAAGTCGAATGTTAGGAGTTAAGGAATGAGGAAAGCAAGAAGCAAGACTCTGCTTGCGTGTCAAAACAGATTGCGTCGATTCATTCAAAGATTTTTCATTTGGATCAAATAATTGAGTATAAATAGTTTTGACAGAAAAATAATCATTTTGAAATTCACGTTTTATTGCTTCTTCTGAATCGAGATCAGTATCTTCACCTTGTAACAAGATTGAAGTTACAGTTTGGTGTTGTTTATTAAACTCTTCGCGAACATCATCTATCTCGGTAAAACGAATTCTAAACGAGGTTCTGAGATTAGAATCTGTTGTTGCTTTATTGGCCAAATCCAATAATAATAATAATAATAATAATAATAATATGCTTTATTTCATGTAAAGGAAAATACATTCTCGAATGAATTTACTCGACATGAAATAGTGTCATAGAAGGCTTGCACTCAGATTGCATAGTTCAAGAATTCCTCAATCGTGTAGGGTTCAATCTTCAGCAGGAGCTTGTATACGAGTTTCTTTAGATGTTTCAGGGATGATTCTTCTCTTATGTAGTTCGCAATTTTGTTGTAATAACGTATACATCTGTACTCTGGTCCTTTCTCAGTTAGGGTTAACCTGTGCTTTGGGTATTTTAGTGTGGTCGTTCTCGTTTCATATTGACTAGCTGTTTTCTCCTTGAAGTAATGCCTATTTTTGAACACGAAAAGTAGGCACTCCTGGATATGGATTGCAGGTGCAGTTAGGAGGCCATTTTCCCGAAATATCCCCCTGCAGGATTCAATTCTCCTCATACCAAACATCACCCGAATGGCTCTCTTTTGCATCTTTAATATGGCTGTCATGTTGCTGGAGCTTCCGTAGAACAAGATCCCATACCTCATCTTTGACTCAAAGACCGCCTGGTATATCGTTTTCAAAGATGTGGAGTCAAGATGTTTCCTGAGGACTCCCAATGTGTAGCAGATAGAGCTCAGATTTGTTCGTAGTTCCGAGATATGTTCGTTCCAATTGAGGGATTCATCTATGTGAAGGCCTAAGAAATGTCCAGATTTCTGCAGGTGTACAGTGGAGTTTGTCATTTGGATGTTTGTTGGCGTCTGAAAGCCTGCATGTGTAGTCTTGAAAAGGATTGCTTTTGTCTTCTCCGTATTCATTTGTAGGTTGTTGTCTTTGAACCATTCACTTGCTTGAGCTAATGTTGTCTTCACTAAGTTGGCTGTTTCTGGAAAAGTATCTGCTTTTATACTCAAATCGGTGTCATCTGCATAATTTATCATCTTTATATATGGTCTAGAGTCAGTTATCATGGACAGATCGTTAAGGAAGATGATAAAGAGTATGGGGCCCAATATACTTCCCTGTGGCACGCCCAGCTCAGTAGGTGCTACATCTGACAATGTTTCCTCGTTGTTCTGGAAAATTACCACTCTGTGTCTACGATTTGTCAGGTAGGACTTAAACCAGTTTAGTTCTGTTCCCTTTATACCATATGACTGAAGTTTATCAAAGATGAGATCATGGGATAGGCTATCAAATGCCTTCGACAAGTCCAGCATTAATGTAATCATGATCTGGGAGTCCTCCAGAGCACTCAAAACCTCAGTGATAAACTCAAATACTGCAGTCTGTGTTGATTTTCCTTTTAGGTATCCATGTTGGCAGGACGTCAAGATATCCTCTTCTATCAGGTATGAAGTTAGTTGCATACAGATGGCCATTTCTAATATTTTCGAAAATGTTGGGAGGATACTTATCGGTCTATAGCTCTCTGGTTTATTTAATTCCCCTTTTTTGTATATCGGCTTAATCAGTGCCGTCTTGAAAATCTCTGGGAATATGCCATTTTTCATAGACGTGTTTATGAGATATGTGAGAGGACCTGCAATCTGTCTTGTGCACTCTTTTGCAAGCTTCATTGGGATACCATCAGTGCCACAGCTATTTTTGTTCTTCAACATACTTATTATTTTCATGGTTTCTTCTTCAGATATTGACCGAAGTTTGAGGTTAGATGTAGCGCCTGGGATCTTACAGTGGGGTTCTAAATTTTTTTTGCAGTTGGTTTTATTGGTTGTTATGGATGAGAAGTAGCTGTTGAACTCATTTGCCATTTCTTTTGGATTTCCTGTTATATCGGTATTTTGGTGTGTGCTACCTTTAATTTTCTTAACTGTGTTCCACAGGGCTTTGGTTTTGTTGTCCGATTCAAGTATTTGTTTTCTATAGTTCTGGCGTTTTTCCTCTTGGATAATAAGATCATATTCTCTTTTTGCTTCTTTGTACGGTTCTTGAAATGCTGGGTTGTATATTTTGCAGGTATGTAGTATGTCCAGTCTTGATTTACAGTTCCTTAGTTTTTCGCTCTTAGGCTTTGATTTTTTGGTGGTCTTCAGTACTGATTTCTTCATGGGACATGAAAAATCCATCTCGAGTTTAAATATATTCGAAAAGGTTGCCCATTGTTGATCTACCTCCTGCTCTGGGATATCCTTCAAAATTTCCCAATCTACTTGTTCCAATCTTTCTTTCAGCTCCTGTATGCTATGCGGTGTCATAATTCTTTTGTATTTATATTTATTAGTATCCTCTATTTGGTGTTTTATTGTTAAAATTTGAGCTGTATCGTGGTCTGAAATGTTTGTTCGTATTGTTTTTGCTGTATAGTTTTTATGGTTTGTAGCTATGTTGTCTATGCATGTGCTACTGGTAGATGTGGTTCTTGTCGGTACTTCTATTGTTGGTATTATGCCATACGAGTTTAGGAGCTCGAGAAAGTCCTTTGTGTTCCTATTTTCCTTATCAAGTATGTTGATGTTAAAGTCTCCTGCAATAATAACTGTGTTCTTTGTCCAGGATATCATATCAAGTACTTCTTCTATTTTCTTGAGGAATAGTCTGGTTTCATTTGGAGGGGAATAGATGGATAGCAGTATTATGTTTCCCGAGTGGGTCCTGATCTCAACTGATGATATTTCCATAACCTTTTCTATTGACATTTTTACTATATCTTGTCTTTCTTGGTAAGCTGTGCCTCTTCTTAGGTAGATTGCACTACCTCCATGTTTATTTAGGGATCTGCAGAAGGAGCTTGCAAGTATGAAGTCTTGGATACCATGATTGCTGAGTTGTTGTTTGTCTCTCCAATGTTCAGTTAAGCAAAGTGCGTTAAGAACTTCAAGATCTTTTATTGTATCCTCTATTATATTTATTGAGTTGGATAGGGACTGGACATTTTGGTGCAAGATGGAGAAGTATCTATTTGGGTAGGTGTTGTGCCCCTGATTGTACTCTATAAAAAATTCTTTTTCAAGAATTCTTTGTGCCTTCTGAAGTCGAATCTCTTGATTCCCACTCCTTCTGGCCAAAAGGACGTATCATATAGGGAGTCTTTTTTATCTATTGGTGCTGTTACTAAGAATCTTTTGTTGTAATTTGGATCTCCTTCTAGTTCGTGTACATCTATCTTACAATTATGAAAATCTTCATGTTTCTGAATATATTCTTTTATGGTTTCTGCCTTCACATGATTTTTAATACGGTATAGGTACATCCACACTCTTCTTTCTACTCCGGCGAATCCGGCACTTCTGTCATTTTCGTTTAATTTAGCTGTTCCCAAATTTTTCCTAGGTTGCTTGTTAGTTGACGTTAATCTATTTCGTCGATAATTTACCTCCTTGAATGTACCTTCATTGTCTTGATTTGCTCCATTTGATTGTGGTTTTGGTTTTATGTTTGTAAATTCGATTGGATTTGGCGTTTGTTTACTGGATTTTGAGGTTGACGGCTGTCTTGATATGTCAGACATGTAGTTACCGAGTACTGCTTGTGAGTAGTTCATCTGCGTCCCATTTCTGTTTTCCTTACTACTGTCATTTTCATTTGATGTCGAAATCGTTGTTGCTCTTGCGCAGGATATAACTTTTGAATCCCGAGGATTATTTCCACCGTTTGTTGTCATCTGTTTTTTATCGGCATTTTTATTATGATTTTTTCTGGATTCATCTAATTTCTCCATCAATAATGAGTTGTTTAAATTCAGGATTTTGTTTTTGTCTTTCATTTCTTCGTTAAGTAGTTTCAAATATGCAATCTCCATTTTTAGTTGGTCATTTTCCGCTTTCACCTTATTTAAGAGGATTGATATTTCTTTACTGTTTTCTGATGGTCCCAACGGGTTTTGAGCACTGCAACACTCGATGATGCCATCATTTACATAGTTCGCATTTTTTATTCTTTTAGAGCAACTATTGTGGTAAATTTTTAAACAGTTTTTGCACACACAAACTTTGTTTTGCTTTGAGCAGCATATAGTGAAGCTAATTCACCTATACACGATGTTCTCGCGAACTTAGCTCTCTTCAGTTTGAAATCCGTCATGTTTCTGTTCGATATTCACAGTAAAAACCAAAATATAATGAAATGTATAGAAAATTAATTCAAGGTAAGTCCAAAAGCAATCAATAATTTTCAAATGTGTGTGCATAAACGATTTCTAGACGATGGAAAATGAAAGGAATGAAGATAGGTACATATGACGTTACTCGTCACCAGATGCGAGATTATAACTATGAACTATGAAATAAAAGGCACAAAAAATGTTTATGACAGCGATAAATGGGAAATGAAAACAAATTAATAAACCAAAATTATGCAAAATTCAATATCCGGCTGCGAAAAAGGACCAATGTTACGTCCGATAGCTCAGTATTGTTTGAGAGAAAAATGGACTGTATATCTGCGTGCGTTTGTAGTTGGATAGTTGGAGCGACAGCGAAATATTTGATAATAATGCAAATAATAATTGCGGTCAACAATGATGACTTACCAAATGGGGCTTCAGGTTGAAGAACAAATGGTCTCTGGTACAAATCCCAGCTCTTCACAGGGCCCTTGGTGCGGGTTATCAGCTCCAACTTTCTGGGTTTAAAGCGGTGTAGAAAAAAACACTAACAAAGGCGTAGGCGAAAAGACAAAGCGATGAATAAAGCGGGTATTTCAAAAGCGTTAAAAAATCAAGAAAAAAAATGCGAAAAGTCAATTAATATTTAGAAATGTCAAGCACAATTTTTGGGCGAACTAGCGAAGTCAATCATTCAAACTATATTATTCATATGTCTCTTGCGTTCTGGGCAGAGCCATCAGTGTTGACATCGTTTACGCGCAATCCTATGATACTTCGCGGTCGCTCGAACTTCATAACTGTTTCTTGCACAAACAGTAGAGTACGAATAAGTGCCTACTCACTTGTTCAGCCGGTTCTCTTTCTTTGTCAAGAAGAAACATTGGCTTCAATCTATGGAAATTTTTCGCAAATAACGATTTAGAATTATATTCTATATTTGTTGAATTTTCTCGAAAAAATTCCACAAGAAGACATAAAAAAACAGGAAAATTCGCTTTTTGTGAGGTGTTTTCTGTTAATTTTGAAAGTACGCTTTCCCTAAGAGTGTTTCATTCAAAAAACAAACTATTGAATCATCAGCAAAGCAATCCGTGTTCCTCTCCATCTCCGTAGAGGAGCATTGTGACTGCCGTAGAACGGTCGGTTATAGATCCCAAGCGTTCTTCCAAGAGATGAGCAGCCCACAACGCCATCTCTGGGGCAAGAAAAAAAACAACAAGCTATCCTGCTGTCCAAATGTCTTTTTTTGAATTCTGAGCCGAGAGTAGTGACAACAGATGAAGAATTCGATCTCAAAATCGTTTATATCCTACCGTACATAGTCCTATCGAAAGGAATGTGCTAGAGACTTAAGATTCTCAGAGTGAATTCACGGTCCGAAAAACCCGAATGAGTTGGTTACTGATCAAAAATTATATTCTCGATGCAAAAATACCCAACCGATGTGGAGTTAGATGTCAATTCAGTTTCATGATTGAAAAATAAAAATTCATGAAAATGTTTGTGAAATGTCCATTCAACCATTGTTTGTATAGTAAAGTTATGCATGAAGAGAGTATTCCATATATTTAGTGTTCTATCTTCACATGGGTTATGTTGACATGGGACCTGATAACACTAGAAACCATCTTTCGGGAACGGAATCTTTTGTTTCGAATTTTTTCGATCGAAAAAATTCCAAGATCCTAGAACTAACCAACTAGGTCTTCTATTTCATCGTAGAACTTATGCCAAAAAGCTGCAGCATTTTTGTAGGATTGGTTGATCGACCACCTAGGGTTATGATTCAATAACTTGGCCAATCGTCGTGTTCTGGTGGACTTTGCTTGAGGTTGTACTTATTGAAGACTCTTCAAATATATACACATCTATTCACAAAGTCTTACAATATTACAGTACACAGTATTTAAAAGATATTTCTGTATTAATTTTTATATCTCACTAAGTGGCTGTCGTCGAATATCAGGTTTTCTAAATACCGTCGCCTACGTGTAAGTCGATCGTCTCGTTTTGTACTTAATTCGCGTTTCGTCTATTTAAAGTTCGCGACCCGTCTGACTAAATATTGACAGAATTTTCACTTCGTCTTAACGTCTTTACTCTCGACTGTTTACTGACCGTTAACTGTTCTCTCCTCTGATCCTTTCATAGTTATCTTATTTTCGCTCTCCATCTGGGCCACACCCTTAGCTTCTCCCCAGTATCGGGGAAGTTCACCTTTGTTCAAAAAAAATTTTTGGTCTAAAACTCTTCGCGGTTCCTAGAAATGGTTTTCACCATAGAATCTTCTCGAACCAAAAGTGTGGAGATGTGGTACGCATCATATTCGTTTTCAAGAGTACTTAACCCTCAATAAATCTCTCAAGAATAACAAGAGAAATTTTTTTCCATTGTAAATTGTTATTCTTTATATTGAAAATGTCATTCACTGGACGCTGAGATTAATATAATTCTGAATATACTGGTGACCATATTATGTCAACTATTCACAGGGAACAATAATGAAGATCCTACATTATCATTTGTGAACTTCAATAAAAAGATCAATTTCATTCGAAATAGACAATTTTGAATGAAGGGTATTTTAATTTCTGATTATTTTTTCTATACTAGTCAGTTTCTGCAGGGAAATTGTTTCAAAAAATGATGAATGACATTTGTTAACAGTACTGGATACATTCCACAGCTACCTCTGTACGAGAAACTGTTAAAAGAGTGAATGTAATCTTATCGAAGTCAACCTAAATACTGAAATTTATGGAATCTGAACTGGATGGCGAGCAGTTGATGTTGCAGAAATAAGAACAGCTCTTATGGGGATACAATAGTCATTGAACTATCTACACCATCAACTGGTCGCCCTCCAGTTTAAAGTTCTGATAAATTCCAATACCTAGGTTCACTTCGAGAAGGTTACATTCACATATTCCGCTGCAACTGGCCGGATACCTTCGAACAGAGGAGTGAGCCAAAGAGATACTATCTCTCCGAAATTGTCCTTGGCTCTGGAAGATGTTCTCAAGAAATTCAAAAGAGACATCAGAGGTATTAACTTCGATGGCATCAGACTCGACCACCTCAGGTTTGCCGATGATATAGTTCTCATAACTATGAGAGACCCACATAAACAAAAAGAAGCTTATGGCATCCACAAAAATGATTGTTTGACGATATAAAGAAGGTGACTGGGCGAAATTGGTATCAAGACACAAGATAGGGAGCCGTGGAAATGTTTGACATATATACATGTCCAGGATTGGATTAATACGAGTTGGGAAAGATAATTTTAAATAGTATTGAAGTTCATTCGACTTAATGAGTACTTTTAGATTTGAAATGTTCGCCATTTCCAACTGGAAAAAATCCTTCATTTTTCACTATTACTCCCTATACTTGATTATGTCAATGTTGCCTATATGGGTCTGGCGATAAACTAGTTGAAGGAACAAGACAAGCTTACGAAGCAGAACAACCGCAGAGGACTATGAAAGTATCGTGGAAGCGGTCAAGAGGAGCTACGAGAGAACAAATGAACAACAGAAAGAGACACAAAGGAAGAAAATGGAAAAACTGATGAGAGACTCCAAGAAATACACACCATTAGAGCATACAAAAACGGTGATAAACTTGTCGAGCAAGACTCTCAGTGACGACCAGAAATACCTCCTCAACAAGGGTCTGAAGTTCTCCATAGCACCCAAAAACGTTCCAAAAATTGGAGTGATGTTGGCGGCAGAGGAAACAGCACAAAGGATACAAGACCCGGAGAAAGCTGAGGAGTATAGGTGGAAGATAAGAACTGCACTGGATTCAACCACCAAGCAACCTGAATCCAATATCAACAGGGCAGAACAAAAAGCCCTGAAAGAATTGAAATCAGACCCCACCATCAAAATACTCCCGGCAGACAAGGGAAATGCGACGGTCATCATGGATGTGGACCAATATAACAAAAAAATCAAAGAGGTCTTAGAAGCAGGAGAGTATAAGAAACTGAAGAAGGACTCCACTTCATCAGTGGAAAACAGAGTCTACAGAACCCTGCATAAATACAAGGCTGAATTCCCAGATCCTTACACAAGATCAAGACTAACACCCCACTACAGCAAACCTCCACATCTATACGGTCTCCCAAAAATACACAAGGAGAACATCCCCTTGAGACCGATCGTCAGCTCAAGAAATTCCCCTTGCCACTCCTTAGCCAAGTTCCTCCTCAAGATAATATCACCACTAAGAGGCCACACAACAGCAATGGTCAAAAATACGGAACATTTCATAGAAACCATGCGCACACAAGAAATCCTCAACCAGGACACCATGGTAAGCTTCGATGTATCCAGCTTGTTCACAAATGTTCCCACAGATCAAACACTCGAGATCGTGAGAAAGAAATTCGAGGAGGACCAAACATTAGCTGAACGAACCACACTGAGCATAAATGCAATTATGGATATGCTCTCAGTCTGTATCAAGACCACGTATTTCCAGGTAGATAACATCTTCTACCAACAAGAATTCGGAATGGCCATGGGTTCACCATTGTCCCCGGTACTGGCAGACATATATATGGAAGATTTCGAGGGAAGAGCATTAGACCAATATGTGTTAAAACCGAAACTATGGCGAAGATACGTGGATGACACATTCGTGATATGGCCTCATGGAAAAGAGACCATCGCAGGATTCCTAGAACACCTCAATAACATAGAGGAATCCATAAAATTCACGATGGAAATTGAGGAAAATGAACAACTTCCATTCCTGGATGTGCTCGTACACAAACAGGAAGGAATTCCTCGAACCACGATTTACAGGAAGCCAACGAACACAGGTCAGTATCTCCACTTCGAATCTCACCATAACCTCAACACCAAATTGGGAGTAGCCAGATGCCTCTATGACAGAGCAACTCAAGTGTGCTCCAGTCTGAACGATAAGAACGAAGAATTCGATAAGATCACAGAAATTCTTGAGAAGAACGGCTACCCCAAGAGGATACTAGAAATCGCCAGAACACCGAGGGATAACACAGAACCTCGACCAGAAACACAAACCGAATCAACTGAAACGATAACCACGGTCATCCCATATGTGAGAGGGTTATCAGAAAAACTAAGAAGAATTGGTAATAGATACGGCGTGAGAACTGCATTCCAAACTAAGAACACTGTCAGGGCTAACCTAACCAAGGTGAAACCTGACAACGAAAATCAAAGAACAAAAAATTGCATATACGAAATACCATGCGAGTGCGGTAGATCTTACATTGGAGAGACCAAACGCCCCCTGGACGTCAAAGAGCACCAAAAACTAGCTCGACTGGGAGAAACAGAGAAATCCAGGCTAGTCCAACATGCTTGGGATGAGAAACATAGGATCAAATGGGATGAAGCTTCCATAATATCAAAGGAAGAAAGATCGAAACGGAGGAAACTCAAAGAAGCAGCCTTCATGGCTATCACCCCGAATCCCATAAGTATGCCGTCTCTGGAGATCAAGGAAGTCTGGGCACCAATCATAAGATCTGATCTGAGGAAATTGAACCCGGTCCAGGTCGGAAGCACCTCGACACCACCAAATTAAAAAATGAATCGGAATTCAGACGGATAACTGCGCACACCATCTGCGCAACCCGAATATTCGACTACTGCGCATCCCAACTGCGCATACAGGTGTAACTTATATTAAGCTCAATGCGTATAGATTACTACCTGCTTCTGTAGACTAGTGGTGAGAGTTAAAGGATTGCAACCGATACGACTAAGGTTCAAACCCCGATACCCTCATACGAAATCGAAAAACGTATGGTGCGTACAAGTCCAGACAGACCAAGTTTGGCAAACGGTTCTTCTCAGAACCACCCAATTGGTCCTTCTCAGGACCACCACCCTGAGGACGGCAGGCGAATGCTTGCCGAAACGTCGGAAACACCCAACCGCACAGATGATGGAAACAGCCCAAATAACTATCTAACATATAGTCCATCATCAATATCAAGACAACAACTAGTTGAAGGAACTTGAGCGCTTGCAGAATGCTGGTGTCAAACTCGTCTACAATTTGATCACACCAGTCAATTAAGGCAAGACCTAAATTTATTAACCATACTCTTGGGATATAAGGTTCTTGAATCGCGGGAACCTACGTATTTATATCGCAATGTGCGGCTTCTTGGAGATGCCATTCATCAGATATGAGTGCTTAAAAATTTTACTTTGCACATCTCACAAATTTTTCCAAAAATAGTTTTTTGCAGTTTTGGAATCGTGTTCCAACAGAGATATTCCGAAATTTTAAATTCCCTAATTCAACCTACTAATTCAGATAAAAACGATAAACGTATCAATGATTCTTTTAGCCTTAAATTCATCTTCAAATCCTTTCCCAGTCAGAATAAATAGTTTGGAAAAAATTTAATTCCATATAAGAGATTATAATAAAGAATGTATTCAGTTCAGGTCTATTGACACTTCATTATTCGAATATTCTACAATCTATTCAATATCACGTTCCATCTTCTGAAAAAATTGGCATCCTTCCATGAGTGGAAAATTCATTCCCCCACCACCATTTCTGGCACGAATTCGAACCTGTTCAAATAAAATCTGAAGTGGAAAATCGTGTTACTTGAATCGTTCTTCATAAAGATATTTGATGAAGCCATTATTTTATACCGCTACACCATCATATCACGCATAATGTTTATAATTCTTCCATCGACTTTGTTTCTTAAGGTTTGAATTGTTACGCAATACAACTATATTGTAATAGCTTCTGAATAGAATAGATAGAACGAAGTCATTCGGAACTACTTTGGTGTCCTTATATGTGCACAGAGTTTCCTTCCAAAATTATGAGGTTATAAGGAGATCCTGCAGGAAGTGACAAAAAAGAAATTGCAATATTTCGGCTACATCATGAGAGGCTCAAAATATGAGTTTCTACAACTCATAATCCAAGGGAAAACTGTGGGAAAAAGATCTGTTGGAAGAAGAAGAATATTCTGGCTTGCGAACCTGCGAAAATGATATTATATCTACAAAGAGTAGGATAGCCAACATGATTGTTATATACGATATGCAAATGCTTTGTTGCTGCATTCAGATTGATTTGTGAATATAGACCTAAAATTCAATCCACAATAACAGAAACAAGGATTATCTGATTTGATTTATATTTATTACAAAATTAAATTGAAATCCCATAACAAGTATAGCCCCTTGAACGATACCATATCAGGAACACAATATTTTCAACTGAATATAAAGAATTCATTCTATAATTCATAGATTGAACTGAAGGTTGAAGTGAATACAAAAGATAATACGAATAAATAATTTCAATTTTAGTTTTCTTTCAGATATTCCTAGGATATGTAATACTTTCTCAATATGGAATGCAAAATCATAATAAATATTCAACGGAGCTAGCCCAGTCAATATCTCACTTCCCACTGTAATTTTATACGTTTTGCTACAACTGCTATGAAAAGAAGTCTATATTTCATAATTTAACCAATTTCGAAATTATGTATTGCCCATTTACTGTAAGACTATTTTTCCTCACAACCATGGCCACACCATGCTTGATGGACCAAAAAATGAAATTGGCCTTCTGAAAAGTCGTTTCTATAGAAACACTAGAAAGTCATTTTGGATTGAATCATTACTTGTTTTATTCAAATTTCTGCAATTGTAGGAAAAGTATAGTGTGCAACATGTGGAGGAAGTCAGTCCTTTTACTCACAATCAGTAGATAACCTATGAATTTGTAACCTTCAGACTAGTTGGAAAGCCAATTTTTATTATACTTGTTCGGATAGCAAGTGTCTCTCTTCCGGATAAGAACTGTCATTTTCCCGGCTAGCATGTGTCACTTTCTTTACCTCCTCACATTATTGCTACCATTGTCATCTTATCTATGATCAGATACAATGTATCAACTTTTTATGTTTCCTAGCAACGAACTCACAACTTGCTTAGAAGTAATTTGTGATATCCAAGATGTCTTAAACACTGGTGTGGTCACTGTTCTTGGATTTTAATGTTATTGGTCCCTTTTCACTTGATTTCCGCATCGTTCCTTATGGCGGCGCTCACGTCATCTTTCTGTCAATGTCGTTTTGACGTTAAATTGACAATAAACTACTATCGATAGAGCTTTGAATGATTGTTAAAATTGTATGAGGAAGTTCAAGAAATCTCTTTCTTCCTTTAGTTTTCTCTGCTTCATTCGAATATCTTAACAAATTCAAAAAATTCTGATATACAGGGTGTTTTTTTTTGGGTTGAATCTTATTTATCAATTTTTCCTATGCCAGACTTGGAAAAAAATTCAGCAAGCAATTGAAAAAATCATTAAAACTCTTCAAATGTAGATTATTCTGACTCGCCTCAGTGTACTCTATCCACCCTTAGCTTTCGTTCATTTACCAATGAATCACCCTTTATGTTCACGACTAGATCAAAGAAAAAACATGACAATTAGGGATGTTCTAGAATTTTCGGTAGCGTGGCATCTCTCCTTCATTTACGCGGCATCTCTTCTAGTAATGTAGGAGTAATGCTGACTTAGATGTGAAAAGTAAATTATCAATTCAACTAAATTTTTTATTCGAATGAAGTTTTAAGTACTATCAATTTCTTAAGAAAATTCGGAATAATACAAAAATTGCGAACTTTTGTCAAACAGTGTGCAAAACTTCCGCACATACCCTAATTATTAGACCAATTGAAAAGTCCTCGGTCTGATGCACAGATGTTGGTGCTACTATTGAATCCATATATTTCTTAGTTAGTACCAACCTTCAAACGATACGTATCAAAATTTGACAGCAATCCGACTATTAGATATTGCGTTGTGAGTGTAGCTACTTTTGTCATTTGAAAAAAGATGGAAAAAAAATTCGTGTGCTGATAAAATATTGCTTTTTGAAGGGAAATCTTGGCTTGATGAAGAGTTTCCGGGGTCTGCACCTGGAAAATCAACCATCATTGATTGGTATGCTAAGTTTAAACGTGGTGAAATGAGCACCGAAGAAGGCGATCGCAGTGGATGCCCAAAAGAGGCTGTCACCGACGAAAAACTCAAAAAGTTCACAAAATAATTTTGAACGACAGTAAAGTGAAGTTGATCGATATAGCAAACATTGTGAAGATATCCCCACAATCGATCGAAAGCAACAACGTGTTAATGATTCTGAGCAGTGTTTGAAGCTGTTTAAGTGCAAAAAACCTGAATTTTTGCGTCGATATGTGACAATGGATGAAACATGGCTCCATCATTTCAGTCCGGAGTCCAATCGACAGTCAGCTGAGTTGACTGCACACTATGAACCGAATCCAAAGTGAGGAAAAATACAACAGTCAGCTAGCAAGATTATGGCATCAGCATTTTGGGATGCGCAAGGTATAATATTCATTGATAACCGCCAAAAAGGCCAGACCATCAACAGCGATTATTATATAGCGTTATTGGATCGTTTAAACGATGAAATCGTTAAAAAACGACCCCATTTAAAGAAAAAAAGGTGTTGTTTCAAGAAGACAATGCGCCGTGTCACAAATCAATGAAAAACAATGGCAAGCATGAATTGGGCTTCGAATTCCTACTGCATCCACCGTATTCGCCAGATCTGGCCCCCAGCGACTTTTTCCTGTTCTCATACCTCAAAAGAATGGTCGCTGGAAAGAAATTTAGCGCCAATGAAGAAGTATGTAATCGCCGAAACTTAGGCCTATTTTGAAGCGAAAGACAAATCGTACTACAAAAATGGTATCGAATAGTTGGAAGATCACTATAATCGCTGTATCTCTCTCGAAGGTAAATATGTTGAATAATAAAATCGAATTTTTTCAAAAAACATGTGTTTTACTATGTTAGACCGGGGACTTTTCAGTTGGCCTGTAATGTTGTTCATATTCAATTCAACTCAAATGATTTCACCGTCCATCCGTAATAATTCGATCATTGGTCCTGAACCACCGCGAACTTCAGAATATTCATAGCATCGAAAGTCTCTACAACGATTTGAAAAGTCACCACTAAAAATAGTCGGCTAAAACCAGATTGGTTTCGAAAAGGCAGATACTTATCCGGTTCGGGTTGGAATTATTGTTTACATGGAGGTCTGTGTTTGCATGCTACACTGTAAATTGGCTTTTACTCCGATCCAATTAACGTTTTTCACATAGTTTTATATCGAAATTGAATAATTTATTAATTATTCCCCTTTGATTCGTAACTCTATGGTATTCACTCTTGGAAATTAACTGCTAAAACTACTATTGGAAATGATTCATATTTAGTTTTAAAATTTTTATATCTGGGATCTGTTTGAGATATTCGAAAAAATTCTAAAACGTATTTTTCACTCATTTTCATGTTTTATATGATACTCATTACAGATCATAAAAATTTATCAGTGTTTCAGAGATATAAGCGAGAGTTTTTAAATGTGACGTCCGATATAGATTCAGGAATAACGTTGATCACAAAATACAACCCTGTTTTTGAGAACAAGAACGCAATAACCAATACGTACATATCAAGATGTCTGAATATTATATGAATAATATATTTATGAATATGATGAATTTTTCTAGAGAGATTCGTTTTTTAATAAACAAGGTGTCCAGTAAAGACCACGTCAAACCGAGGGAGAATGTAGATCAAAGGATAACCCACCTGCTATGACAAAATTCCTAGAATAAAAGTCTTACCGTTTTCGAGATATTTTTTTTTTTTGTTGAAAATAGTGAATTTTCGCCCCTTTCAATAGTTTTGCCCTCACGGTTGGTACAATTTTACATCTCTGGTTGATTTTTTCAGTGAAATATTGCTGAAGAATGATTTCTGCTGCACATTACACCAATAAATTGTCTATTTTATAGTGATTTCAAAGAGGTATCACACAAGTCATTTGTTATTCAAAGAAAAAAGATATGGCTGTTTTTATCCAAATGCGTGCGTTTCTGACAAAATCAAGTTTGTCAATTCTGTTAAGAAATCTTCGATGTTGCATTACTTAGTGCCTTTCAAAACTATTGAAAGGGGTAAAAAAATTCATTATTTTCAAAAAAAATAAATATCTCGAAAACGGTAAGACTTTTATTATAAGAATTTTGTCATAGCAGGTGGGTTATCCTTTGATCTACATTCTCCCTCGGTTTGACGTGGTCTTTACGGGACACCCTGTATGTGAAAGGATTTCATTTAGTTTATTGCTCACTGCAATCAAATCTGGATCAAAATCCAGAAAAGCACCGCTAGAATTCAAAATTATATTCTTGAATATTAAACCTTCATTGCTAATTCATATGATAATTTATTCACAAACTCAGGTTGAAATTATTCATAATTTCATATTCTCTCATTGTTTAAACATTTCCTAGACTTGTGGCAGTATGTTGAAGCTCTGAGCACCGTTTATTATTTCTTTCTCAAAACTATGCATTAATTATTCAATTGATACCAAGCAATTCTAAAGTACAGATCAATTTTAATGTTCACATCCTACAACAAATCAAAGTTTATTATATCACATTGATGATAAAAATATTCAAGATACCACAATTTCCACAATATAATACGGATAATCACATACACAATGATATGCGATTATATTTTCGTTGAATATAGCGCAACTTTCGTCACCATTGGTTTCTAGGAATGACATCAATGACATACATTAGTTCAAAATTACAGCTTTCGTATAACTGACTTCACCTAATGTAACATGCATTTAGTTTTCACCTCTAAGATCTGATTTAGTAGTAGCATGTATGATTAAGGTTCATTTACCCATCTACATATGCTACTGCTTTTGGTCATGACGTACTGAGACTTATGACTTCATTATGTAACACAGGAGCTAATATTCTCTAAAATTAGACATCAAGCAAATCCTATTTATGTTGGAGATATAGTTTTCCTCATTAACTCGATCCCCTTTGTAGTTCACCAAAGTTTCAATTTGAATAATTAGACGTAATGTAGTTTGTCTATTTGTCCTGACATAAAATCTGCCAGAATTCAATTTTTTTTTGAGCAGGTGAACATATTTCAGATGCGTCTTTATGAGGTATGAACAAGTCTTTGTTCAGAAATTGGAAATATTGTATAATTTTTTCAATACTTGATTTGTCTCTGACATGACATTTCGCATGAATCTAGAAATTCGATCGAATATGTTCTTTTTTCTGTTTTTTTCTGCTCATAAACGAACATAACCGCGATGTGAACCAATCTTGAAAATTTCAAATGTCTAAATCTTTCTGTTCGAGTTATAGTGTTTAGTGAGTCAAACCTCATCGATCCCTATTATCGAGTTCATTTCCGGTTAAAATTTCGTGAGGATATGACAAGAGAGCTATGCAAGGAAAAGTCGCTGACTAATTAAGTTAATAATTACTTCCAGTATAACCGGAAATGACAAAAACAAAAATACATTGTATAGTTTCTCGGGTTTCCAGATGACACTGCAAATGAATTCCGTGAAAATCTTTGCAGTAGGGTAGTGAGAAGAACACGTCTATTGAATTCAATCCGACATGTATCAAATGTCAAATGTCATTTTCCCTTTATTTCAGCCCATTCATAATATGAATGAGTGTTATAATAATTATAGACTCATCAAGGGTAATGTGTTATTCCCTAGATAATTTCACAGTACCCTGTCATTATTGACCATAACAGGGCAAATTTATGGACGTAAATTCATGAATTCAAACATTTGTAATGGGAACAGAAAACGCCCATTAATGAATTATTGGGAGCTGAACCATTTCATTCACTAAATACTGATATTGATATCATATAAGCCAATTTTTTCATCGAAACACGAACTGAAGGATATCGGAATTATTTTCGGAGCCTGGTAGTAACACAAGGATTTTAACAATAGTTACTTACTAAAATATCGAACAGTCTGTTCAAAATTTTGCAATGAGAATACAGATTGGTATGTCGAACATTGACATATTCCTTTATGCTATAAATATGAATATATATTTTTATATATTTCCTTCGATTTCTGTGGTATTAATGTTTATGACACGTAAAAAATTTGAAGTAGAAAAAAAGTCAAGAGTGGTGTACACAGTTTTTTTAGATTATTGTGGTGTTGTGCACGTTTGATAATAAATTTCATATGAATTTCATGCAGCTGTAGAGCGATTTCATTAATCAAAAAATAACAGATTTTGGGTAGTTATACCACTGATGAATAAACTGTACAAAATAATGTAAATTTGGCAAATTGGTTAGGACTTCTACTACCACTTTACTTCTGTATGATCGAGAGTTCCGGTCTTGGAAAAAAAAAATATTTATTAAGGGGTCCCGTAAAATCATTCATGAAACAATGTTGCTACTGAATTGGGGAAAAATCAAAAAAAGACTACACAATTTACCCACAGCTAGTCTGATAACAATTTGTACAAGCTCCAGTGAGATAAACTTCATGAAGCTGGGCTTCATCGAAATAGCAATAATTCAGCTTTGAACCCAATACGATTGGTATTGGTATTGGTAACCAAAGATGATTGGATATAGCTATAATTGGTGATTACTATTCCACCTCGAACGCCAATGTGACCCAATGGATGAGTACAATAGAATTTGTGTAATTCAACTGAATATTTCATCTATGATAGTATTATTTAATTGGAAATATTTGTGTTCGGTCAATAGAAAGAATTTTCATTAGAAAATTAATTATTATATTTGTTTGTTTGAGTTGAATGTTAACTGAAATTCGATGAACAAGTATGATTGTGTTTAGGTACCTACATCTTTCAGATATAGTTTTTAATCGACAAAATATCCGAGCTTAAGTCTGTGGCGACAAAAAGCAATTAGACATAATGCCTGTGTCTAGCCGAGATTGTCGTCACAATTCTCAATATAAATGTACCTACATTAGTGTAACAATGGTCTTTCTTGGTACTTGTGCATTTAAGTTTCTCATTCATATGGTTCTCAGAAAGATACAATAGAGAATATCATTTCACTCCCCTCATTAATGTACAGGTACCATGATACCATTGCGCAAGCATACAACTCAGAGAATAAGAAAAGGAAGAAGAAATTCACGGTGTACATTTTTCTGGTTTAACCCAGGTATAAAACTGGCAAAAGGAGAGTTGAGCAGAGTAAGTTACGAGGTGATGACCAGTTGAGTTAGTAGAGTGTTCGAGAATGTTTCCAAGTAATGTACCACATTAAAGTCCTCGTCTGTCGTCCATCAGTGTTTTAATAATACCCACGAAAACGCGATACCTCGAATATCAATACATCGCCGTTCTCAACTTGTTGGCCTTTGTTCTTCGATCACGTGGAAAGACGTCGCATTTTTGCTTATTTGAAACTGATTGAAGATGAGCATTTATACCAAAGAATGGTTTTCAGCGATCAAGCTCATTTCCGATCCAATGGCTTCGTCAAAAACAAAATTGTCGTATATGGAGTAATGATAATTCTCAAGCTATTAATGAATCACCATTGATTGAATCTATTTCAATTGACTGTTTGGTGCGGTTTACACGCTGGCGGTATCATGGGTCATTATTTCTTTGTAAAATAAAATAAAATTCGTTAGAAGTACTATCTTCTGGATATTCATCTGGTTTCAATACATTTTTTTTGCGAAGCCTCTCCTATGTTCCTTGAGAAAATATCCGTTCAACTGGGTGTTTTACCTGTAGACGTTCTCACCATAATTTTAAATTTGAAACTAATTCAGAGTAAGTATTCTCAAATCCAACATTCCTAAATATATTCAAGGAAGTTAGATAGAACAGAAAAATTTATCACCAATTATAATGAAGTGAAAACCGTGGTAAAAACTAACAAACAATCTTTCCAATATTCCGTTTTCATGAGGACAATGCTCCCCAAGAGGAAATGTTGAATATAAACTTCATACACAAGTTTACTGCATCATAAATCTCAAAGGAAGAATGGCCTCGGATGTGTAACGTCATTGAAGTGGTCTCACTATCTTTTTTTCGTAATTCTGGTATATTTACGACAGGAAATTTCTGTGATATTAGCTCCCCTGCAGCTTAATAAGTCTATGTAGTGAAAAAGAATTATCTTGAAAGAGTTTTGGTGCATCCGAGATCAACCAAGCATCAGATATAAAATATTTTCAATATCCATATTTAAAATCTTTCTGGTGCTTGAATGAAATTGAAAAGGGTGAATTCAATTAATTAATCAAAGGATCGCTGAGATGGAAAACTACCGAAGAATGGGAATTACTTCGTCTTTAATATTTGAAAAATAAGATATCACGATCAAAACTCAAAAGAGTCAATTTGGATTTGACATGAAGAGAATCTATGGTAAACAACATTTTTATTTATTTATTAGTTTTCATTAAGTTGTTTGGACATGTTGGGGAATACTTTCGATAGATTGGATCACACTGTTCTCATTTGAAACTGACTCAATGTGATTGCTTAATGAACGAGCTGTAGTCAAGTTCGGATTATCGATAACACAAGTATTGACTTTTAACTCTTGGTTTCAATGGTGTTTTCAATGGACCATGCATCCCTTTCAAGAGAAAATTGGCTTTCGGTGAATTTGCTCGAAATTCTTATATATCGTAGAATTCGTGATACTGATCAAATGACTTCACTGCATCCCCGCTTTGAAATCAACCGTTTATATATGTAGGATCCAGTTATTGTTCCCTGTAAATAATTGAGATGGTCAACCGGATGCTTGGAGACCTATTAGTTTCTTCGACTGTCGAGGGCATGACAGTTTCAATGAATTTACAGGGAACGAATTGTTATTGTACATATAATGTAAAAAAGATGTGTTATTCTTCGAGGTGTCGAAAATATGTCATGGAGTTGTAAATCTTGAAAGGATTTACTGGGTGGTTGTGAAAGTTCGAAGACAATACGGTCGTACCAGATGTGTCACATCTGTGTATCAGGTTCTAGTCCTTCGAGAATATTCGATTCCCAGGAATCCGCGAAGATTTTTGTGGGCGGTACGGCAAAGCTCTCATTGGACTAGGGTACTTTCCCTAAGGGTGTGGTCAAGCTGAAAGAAGGGAGGTCGATATTCGAGACAGGGTAGTTCCAATCGGCGGAGAGACAGTTCAGATTAAGCCGAAGTCGGGTAGAGTTCAAGTTAAGACGAAGACGAGTCAAGTTGGGTCGGTCAACTTAAGACGTACGACGTAAAGACGGTTCGCGGACTAGTTTAAGACGAGTCGCGAACAAGTTAAAGACGAGACGACCGAAAACTTGAAGTACAACGAAGACGCGATAAACGAAGACGTTTCGAGTAATCAACAAACGAGTTAAAGACGAAATTCAGTACCGTAGTAAGAAACTTGTAATTAAGACGTAATTAGGATCTTCTCAATACTGAGTTCGTACTGTATAATTGTGACTTTGTAAATAGATGTAAATAATTAGAAAGAGTTTAATTATTACAAATCCAACAAAGTCACGGAGAAAAAGAAGAAAGGCCAGGTAATCGAATCATACCTCTAGACGATCGATTAACCAAGCCTACATATATGTTTAAAATAACTTTCCCAAAATTTCCAAGAAACGAAAATTGGAAAGAAACTTTTTCGAATATATATACCAACTCTTGGGTGCGGTGAGTAGTTCTTTGTGTATATAATGTCAATTATAATCACGAATTACAGATTCTTCAACTTTCACTTTGTGATACAATCCAATAAAATTGTAGTGACTCTGCATGCCCGAAAGGGGGCGTTACTTGCTTCGTGTCACTATCCAGTAAGGCATCGGTGGGTTGATAATGAATACCCGAATTTGTGCAGAGTTACCTCTTCACTATGGTCTGAGGGGGTGTGTCTTGGGCAGAGATCGCTGGATAACCCAACTGATGAGTCTACCAGGATCTCGGGACGAAACACCGTAATCACTTGAGAGGGCGCACCTCGTAATATTTTCTCGAAGGTTTTCCAGTTGAAATCTTCTAGAGGGAACATCATTCGTAGAGATAGTATAAAAAAGTAGTGAATTTATCCCATAAGTCATAAGTATTTTCTTTATTTCATAACTCAACTGAGTTACTTACAGAAAACGCCACACATTCTGTGGTGTAATTGAACAATTGAAAGTTTTCATCTATTTAATACAGAAATGAAAGTTCTTCAATGAAAATGTCCCATCTGAGCCAGTCTTCACATGTTGTTTCGAATTTCAAGAAGAACGTTTTATCAAAACGACGGATTAACTAATCAACTACATGACAATTCACATCGTACAATTCATGAATACCTACATTTATGTATCCCTTCAAATTCTTAAATTTGTGGTGTTCATTCTATAACAGTCAGGATCTTCACTGAATACCATGGTGACATTTGTCAATGCAACTTCAATGCCACACAACACAAATCGCACCTTGTTTCCATTAAGCTCCCATTACATTTTTAATGAAAAACTTGAATGCTGCCCAGAGAGAGATTCAACTGTTCAACGAAAGTTCCTAGAAATAACCCATGAAAATTTTACCGCAAATCTTCAGAAAATATCCCCCACATAAATTATTTTCACACTGTTCTCTCTATTCGAATTCGCGTGTATATATGATAGATGTGTTTTCTCAGTAGTCGTTCCGTAACTAATTCATGGAATTTCTGGGGTACAATAAGTACAAAGATAAATATTGCATCATTGTTTATATAACTGCCGTAATACCAGTTCTCTAATAGATTCAAACCCTCCTTCCCCATCGAGATCACCCAAGAGATCAACCTTATTTCGTAAAGTCTTCTGTGGAGATTCATTATACAGGGTGTCCCATAAGTGGCACGTCACAGTGACACCGGAGGTAAGTCAGTTAAAGAGGGACCTAACCAGCCTAACATGACCCCAGTAAAAGTTGCATGGTTTTCGATTTATTACCAAATTACGTTTTTTAGTGAATGTTCACCTTTTTTAACATTGTCAGGGTCAGAATTCTGCTGGAAAGCTCTCGAAGCTTATTTTTTTGTTGTAATGGAATCTTAAATAGTTATTTAAGATGACATGAGTATGATTCTGTCAAAAAGTTATGTGGATTTCCGTAAATTAATGGATAAATCTTGATTTCAATTGCTAGCAAAACGAGAACTTCGACTTTGGACACCTGCTGTGAAAAAAAAATCCTTGAAACAAAACGAGCAAGTAACATCAAAAAATTGGGCATTTTAGACAGATTTAGAAATGGTACAATACACGAATCTTATGCCCATAAAACTAGGTATTTTCATCATTTTACTGATGCCCTACTTAACTAAGTTGAAACTAGGAACCCCGCTATCAGGTAATTTTGCCGCTTGCTATGACATTACATTTGATACCGGGCTTTGTTATTATTTGTTAAAGTCACAATAGGAAAAAAGATGGATTAGGGGAAGCGAAAAAGGAATATTATTGAAAAAAAAGGTAAATTAATTAAAAACAGACTTAACTTTCGATTATTTATTTAATTCTTAAATCTAACTTACAGTAAATGTTCAAACTGTTTCCCCTCGGACTCTAATGCATAAATGACACCGTTTTATAAAATTACGATTCAATTTTCTTAAACTAATTTCCGATATGGTCCGGGCTGCGTCGAATACGCGTTCACGCAATTCTTCCTCGCTTCTTATTGGTTTTGCATACCCTTAGTTTACAATTAGTTTAAGAAAATTGAATCGTAATTTTATAAAACGGTGTCATTTATGCATTAGAGTCCGAGGAAAACAGTTTGAACATTTACTGTAAGTAAGATTTAAGAATTAAATAAATAATCGAAAGTTAAGTCTGTTTTTAATTAATTTACCTTTTTTTTCAATAATATTCCTTTTTCGCTTCCCCTAATCCATCTTTTTCCCTATTGTGACTTTAACAAATAATAACAAAGCCTGGTATCAAATGTAATGTCATAGCAAGCGGCAAAATTACCTGATAGCGGGGTTCCTAGTTTCAACTTAGTTAAGTAGGGCATCGGTAAAATGATGAAAATACCTAGTTTTATAGGCATAAGATTCGTGTATTGTACCATTTCTAAATCTGTCTAAAATGTCCAATTTTTTGATGTTACTTGCTCGTTTTGTTTCAAGGATTTTTTTTTCACAGCAGGTGTCCAAAGTCGAAGTTCTCGTTTTGCTAGCAATTGAAATCAAGATTTATCCATTAATTTACGGAAATCCACATAACTTTTTGACAGAATCATACTCATGTCATCTTAAATAACTATTTAAGATTCCATTACAACAAAAAAAATAAACTTCGAGAGCTTTCCAGCAGAATTCTGACCCTGACAATGTTCAAAAAAGTGAAAATTCACTAAAAAACGTAATTTGGTAATAACTCGAAAACCATGCAACTTTTACTGGGGTCATGTTAAGCTGGTTAGGTCCCTCTTTAGCTGACCTACCTCCGGTGTCACTGTGACGTGCCACTTATGGGACACCCTGTACAAATATGAAATGTTATTTCTATCCATAAATTATTCATTTCCATGGAAAAACATCAAAATGGAAAACACTGAGAATTTGACACTATGATTTATTATTTCCTCTTCCAACCCAAAATATCTCGACTGGTGACGACAAAATATGATGATATCGATGAAAAACAATATTAAACTCCAGTAGCAGGATTCGAAAAAAGTTTCAAAAAACCATAACTCCGAAACAATAAAAGCTAGGATGTTTCGATTGAAAATTTTATATATGGTTACCAGTGCTGTCACATACAGGGTGGCCACTTTTTCAATGGAATTGTATTGGTAACTTTTAAACCATAAGAGTTAGAAGGTCGGTCAAATGGAGAAAAAGTTGCATGCATAGAAGCATTATCAAGCAGTTCAAACAAATCGAAATTATCAGGGCCGGTTATTGAGATATCATAAGAAAAGTAAATCATGTCATTTTGATTTTTCTTTTTACCCACTTTATTTCAAATATTATCAAAAAAATTTTTTATTCGACAGTAAATTGTTCTCAATTTGACGTAATCAGATTTCGTATCCAACGTTTCGTGCTCTCTGGGCCACCCTCAACCTCATTTTTTTCAATATGGACCTGTATATTTTATGACACTTTTCGAAATAACTTTTAACGCTGAATTCAACGATATATCATACAATGTCATTCAAAGTTGATTTTCAGGTGATTTTGGATTTACATGGCTTGTCAATGAAAAAAACTATTTTTGAACTATTAATAAATAGTAATTGATAATCAATAATATAAATAAAAACATCATCATATATAAATAGCATTGGCAGTCATTATATAAATAAAAACATCATATCAGGTAAAAAGCATTGAATGTCAATATATAAATAAAAACATCATAACATGTAAGTACAAATCATCGCTCAATATCAAGAAATACACATATGCACAAAAATGACTACAAAATTAATTCACTCATTCAAGAAATCGCTCAACTTGTATACTGTATGATCCAATAGTAAATCCTTTACTTTTTAACAGAACACAGCTGGACTCAATTCTTTGATATGATCCGGAAGTTTGTTATAAATTTTTAAACATGTATGATTCCGATCTTGTTGGATCTTCTTTAGTCTTGCAGAAGGGATAGCAAATTTATTTTTCTCGCGTGTATTAATGGAAATTTGAATTTTTCGGAAACTTATCATGGTGTTGGTGAACGTAATTGGCGCAAGTAAGTATAAAAGCTGCCGTTATAGTCAAAATTCTCTCTCTCTCTCTCTCTTTATTACCTCTCTACAGCTGTCTGTTTTTTTTTATGTGGAAGATGGCGCGTACTGCTTTCTTCTGTTGGATTAAAACTCGCTCAGCATCTGTACTCAGACCCCACAGCAAGTCACCATACAGGGCCATACCGTGGAAAGATGAATAGTATGTTAGCTTCGCAATATCAGGACCAGCAATTTTTCTCATTCTCCTGATCATGAAAATGGAAGTTATATTTTCCAAGAAAATCTCTGAATGGCTTTCTTTTGTTCCACTCATGGATTCTACACACTTCGTAAGGTAAATCATGAAAATTTCCAGTTTCCTTCGACCGATTCTGAAGGTTTATTGAAAATAAAAGACCAGAATGGAATCATTGCCTACCAATTTTTATTCATTTCAGAAATATTTGGAATAGTCGATGATGCAAAGCGGCCGTATGAACCCCAGCCGGATTATTATTATCGTACCTACTACTTAACTGCACCATTCGATATCCGAACCTACCCTGAAAATTTTAAGATTCAATGTTTTTTCCGTTCGAGAGTTATGGTCGGTGGGACAGCTGGATGAACGGACTAAACTAAGTTTGATCGTGGGTTCTCTGTCACTGAGCCGAAGCTTATCATATGAAACTATTACCATTTCGAAATTCGGAAAATACAGAGAACGTATCTATATGTTCATAAAATTCAATTCAAGGATCAGAATCGACTTCATTGAGTTCTTGGAAAGGTATTTTTTTTTAAGTATCATATTTCTTCGATATCCTCTGAATACTTCGTTCGTTCGTGCAATTGAAGGAGAGTCTGCTTACTTTCTGATACTTGATGAAGGATCCAATTAGAATTACAAATTTCACATCTTCGCCAGCAACGCTGTTATGGTTTTAATTTTTTTTTATAGGAACGTACGAATTGTTCATGAATTTGGAGATAAACCCCCACTGAGTGATTAAATTTTACTCAGTGCAACAACTGAGTGATTGTTATTGCTTTTGCATCCTTCGCTGTCAACATTTTCGAGAACTTATGTTTTGTCTCTTCGCTTTGATATTGGAATAAAAGTATTCTGACGATGGCAATGAAGATGGCTGTTAGCCGAAAACGTTTTACCAAATTTCAGAATTAAATATGTACTTGAAGTACAGATCATCTCTTTTTTATTATGATCACATACTCAAGTACACAGCCAAAATATATACGAAATTATTCTTAAATGAATAACATATTCTGTTCATTACTAACCTCAGTGTTTGAGAAGATATTTTCCATTGTATTTGTAACCTGACAAGGGCGTAGAAATGGGGAGGGGGTACTGGAGGTAATTACCCCCTCCAAGATTTTCAAAATATAAAATTTGAGAAATATCGCAAAGACGAAGTACGAAAATTCATCCATAGAATGGATCAATAATAATCATAATGCTTTCCTATGAAATCGACACGTCAGTAAAAAATCAGACCCATTTACGCTTTATGAGTTTATTTTCGCTTCCAAGATGAGTACTTTGATTGCACTACGAGCTCGTCTCTATTCGAGGTTTATTATATTCCTTTATCTATCCCCTTTCTCGGCATCGCCCCCTATTTGCCATCTGTGATTTTTGTATTCGTCATCGGTATACCCTTACCCATTGTTTTCGGTTTTTTGTATTATTCTCATCACAAAATTTCAATATGTATTTATCAACGAACTGAAATGAGCAATTCGCATCGAAAAATTGTCTGGGCTGTGTTGTACAATCTATTGTATTTCATTTAAATTGAAATTTATTTGTGAATACATCAGTTATGAATTGACTATATTCACAGGGTGTTCCTTAATTGGAGGTACAAATGAAAATGACAGATTTCTCGGATCATTTCAAGAAAAAAATCCTATAACTCGAATTGGCATAGATCTTCCAATTATAAGTTTTCAACATGTGATATCCTAATTTTGAATGCAAATCTACAGAGTGAATTTTTTCTGGGAGGGTGGCCGTTACTTTCCTCCAGAATTATTTTTTTGTGAACCACTGGTAGTTCAGGAGAATTTAAAAATAAACTCTTGTTCATTACTACACTGTTTGGTTTGTTGTAGTTTTGTCGTATCTGCAATCGATTTCGAGAAAAAAATTCAAATAGCTTTCTATAATTATTCTCAGGAAAAACCAAATTCTTATAAAGGTCCAATTGAATAATTAAATAATTATAAGTTTTTAAACTTATTAACCCAATCTTTAGTGAAATTAGTAAAAATTCGATAAACTGGTTAAGCATCACAAAAAAGTAGCACTACAAGAAACACCCTGTATCACTAAAGCAAAGCGTTTGTGAGCTTATATTCACGGGACGTTTTTTTCTTAAAATTATCTAAGGAAACTCTCATTTTCCTCCGTAACTCTAAATTAGGAACACCCAAAATATAGTGGGAACAACCGTATTGGTACTAAAAAAAAAATTTCAAGTAATTTGGTTCAAACTTCGTCAAAAACTTCTTTTTCTCACATTATAAATGTAGGATGTAGTTATTGTTCCCTGTAAATAATTAAGATGGTCAACCGGATGCTTGGAGACCTATTAGTTTCAAGTGTCGAGGGCATGACAGTTTCAATGAATTTACAGGGAACGAATTGTTATTGTACATATAATGAAAAAAGGATGTGTTATTCTTCGAGGTGTCGAAGATATGTCATGGAGTTGTAAATCTTGAAGAGATTTACTGGGGGTTGTGAAAGTTCGAAGACAATACGGTCGTATCAGATGTGTCACATCTGTGTATCAGGTTCTAGTCCTTCGAGAATATTCGATTTCCAGGAATCCGCGAAGATCTTTGTGGGCGGTACGGCAAAGCTCTTATTGGACTAGGGTATGGTACTTTCCCTAAGGGTGTGGTCAAGCCGAAAGAAGGGAGGTCGATATTCGAGACAGGGTAAGTTCCAATCGGCAGAGACGAAGACGAGTAAAGTTCGGTCTAAGTCGAAGTAAGAGTAAGTTCTGTCGGTTGAAACTTAAGACGTAAGACGAAAAGGTGGTTCACGGACTAGATTAAGCAGAATCGCGAACAAATCAAAGACGAGACGACCGAAAACTTGAAGTACGACAAAGACGTGATAATCGAAGACGTTTCGAGTAATTAAAACTAGAGTCAAAGACGAAATTCAGTACCGTAGTGTGAAACTTGTAATTAGGACGTTATTAGGATCTTCTCAATACTGAGTTTGTATTGTATAATTGTGGCTTTGTAAATAGATGTAAATAATTCAAAAGAGTTTGATTATTACAAATCCAACAAAGTCACGGAGGAAAAGACGAAAGGCCAGGTAATCGAATCATACCTCTAGACGATCGATTAACCAAGCCTACATAGATATGAGTAAAAAATTTTTTTCGATATCCCCCCACAAGTAAAAAAAAAGATTTGTAACCTGATTTGAAATGGAAAAATCGAACTGGGCGGAAATTTTTATCCTCTATATGCAACTGCATATTCTCATAATTTTCGTTGCATTTCTTCCTCATCTTTCCATGAAATTTTTTTGTCCTTGTCCATCCTCGATTCCTGTTAAACGAATGAATGAGGAAACAGAGAGAGACTGAACCTATTTCAACCGTCTAGTCGTCTGCAGTAGTGACTGAACCATTGTACTTTCCAATTTAAAGCGCATGCAGAATGTGTACGGTTTGAGAGTGAATTTAATTCATACATTCGAGTGGGTATAAATGTTCAAGGCGAGTTCGTCCAATTATTCCCCTAGATGAACAGATAAACTAACCCCTGTTAGGTATGTTCTCATATGACATGCAAGCATACATAGAGTTAAAAGGATCCATGAAAGAAAATATAAGCTGTGTTAATAAGGTTGAATCGACAGACAAACTTGTCTCGCTTCCGTGAAAAGGCTGTTCGAAATTTTCCATGGAAATCGCACTTCTTCTTACTACGTTCATTCTAAACTGCACGCAGCACAGAACGACAAGTTCGATTCATTTTAACTTAGATTAGAGTTATTTCAATGTGAATGTTTTAAAGTTTTGAACCCTTTCAGGTCTATATACACCATGCTTGTGTGACTTCGGAGAACTGCTTGTTTCCTATGTTTGTTTTGTGACTAAGTCCTTATCCACTTCTTCTACAGCACTTTTGATTGTTTACGCTATATTGAAAACTCTATTGCTTGTGTACCTCATGGAAATTTTTAGACAGCACACCAACTCACCAACAATTTTAATTTCATATTCATGTGCTTTGAAAAGATCTTCCCTCCATTTTTTAGTATTGTTCCTTAGTTTGAAGGCGTGTTTTTTTATTCAGATGGTTTGAAAGGATGTTTCAATCATGTTTTGAAATTTGATATTATCAGTGTGTGTGTTTGTGGTGTTATTTTATCAGTTACTCAATTTTACGCGCTTTTACATTCACCTCGATTTCACTCTCTTTTCAAAATACAAAATGTAGAATCAAATCACCTCCATTGAGTTGAAGCTTCACAATATCATTATTTTTTGGCCTTTAGCCTTTAGAATTCATTATTATCTGAGGATAATAATGAAAAGATTTTATTGGTAAATGATGAGTGCCTTCTGTTTTTTAGCGCGAAGTACTCGAATAGACTGCAATATGATTCCCTCACGATATAAGTAATTTTTGTCCAACGATAAGGATTTACTTATTGACAATTTTTATTTCCGAAAAAAGTACCTCCTCAAGCGGAACTCGAACCCGCAACCTCCGAATCACTGGTCCACCGCTCTCGCCAATGAGCAACCGAGTAAGATGAAAATTTCAACCGCATATCAAGGATCCGCTTCAGATTCAAATGTTAGTAGTAGTATCCCTTACAAACTATGTAGTTCGCAAGGGTTAGGGAACATTAATGTTTGAATGAACAATTATAATTAATTTCAGACATTAACCATATTATACTTGATGACGATTTCGTGGTCAGAGTCAAGAATTTCCGTTCGACCGTCCTTAAAAAAAGGTGACTCTCAAACAGTGAAAACAAGAAACTTGAAATTTTCGGATAATACATGACACATTTCAGATTGTTCAAGGACGAAATCGGACTAGAGGTTCCGTGGATATGTCCGTCCGAAATTTTAATTTTTTGATAATTCTAGAACTACATATTCGATCGAAATGAAATTTTTGGAAGTACCTGAAAAAAATTAAAAACTTCATACAATGTTTATAGCATAACCGGATAAAGAGTGCAAAGTTTGTTTATTGTTTCATCATAACCACAAGAAACTTTTAGGCCAATAATAGAAAAAACTATTATTTTCATGGTGAAAACAAATTCAATTCGATTTAATTTGAGTTCGTTGATGGTTGAAACCCATTTGACGGCACCAGAGTTATGAACATACATGCATGAATTTCCGTTTTTTCAATTATCGGGAATAGTTATTTTCCTAACAAGTGCGGAAAGTGTTTCTTTCCCGCACGAAACTGCCGTTGATGCAGGAAAGTTCCTTTCCGCAAAAGTTAAGAACAACATTTTTTCTACAAGCGCTTGAAATGATTTGAAACTCAAGAGATTTGATTAATTAATCACATGAACATGAATGACAGACATAATTCTGCATGTCGTTACCATAGTTTTATCTCATCTTTGACGTTAAGTGGGCGTTCGGTGCATAGAGACATGACAGAATTTAATTCATTCTGTAATATTTCCATGCGAAAAAATCCACTGTTATTTCTTTCCCTCATGCATTTGCGTGCGGAAAAGAAATAGCAGGGATTTTTTTCGCATTTTGGGAAATTGATTCTTTGTGACTCAAAATGCGTGTGGAAAAAGAGTTGAAAGCACCCGCTTGTTGAAAAAAATTGTTTTCGATTTCTGATGGCTATTGATAACCATCTGATTGAACTGAAATTTAGAAGTTGCGACATAGTGAAACAAATCTTCGCGAATATCCGTGATGAATGCAAAATAATGTTCAATGTTCAAATTTAAAGAATGAATTTTTTTGTGAAATTTCGTTTTTATAGAATCCATCCGTCAGATCTGACTGAAATTTTGGAGAACGGACTGACTTGTTCTCTTTTATTTGCACGGAGAATCGCAGGAATGCCAGGATGCAAAAAAATACAAGAAGTAGGAAATTTTTCAGGTTTGTGCAGTGTATGGCAAACATCTTTTCACTGTGAACTAAACAACACCAACGTGGCATTTTCCAAGACACTTGAATTGAGAAAGATTTTGTTTGAAATAAATTTCTAAATTCAAAATAATTTCAGTAATATTCAATTTCCATTGTTATCGATTACTGTTTGTTGATTTATAGATAGTGCAAGAGAATTTGTACCTAAATGGTAGAGAATCTCAACTAGAGTCCTTGGTACTCTTTATAAAACAGATTTCATACAATTTTGAAATGTTCGTTTCTATTTTAATCCACTTTGGTCATGTTTATTGAGTTTAAATAACAAAATAATTATTGTATAAGGTGTGTGAATAAGTCTTTCCCGTTTTTTTTCAAATTTTGAGCCTTTATCGTGAAAAAATGGTTACAAATGAATTATTGAAAGTATTGGCCATCGATAGCTACAACTTTTCCCCATCTTTCTGACAACATATGAATCCCGTTGCGAAAAAATTCGACCTGTTTGGCCTCTATCCAGTCATCCACCCATTTTTTGGCTTCCTCGTAGGAATGGAAGTGCTGGTCAGCCAGGCCATGCGTCATCGATCTGAAGAGATGGTAATCAGACGGAGCAATGTCTGGACTATACGGCGGGTGGGGTAGGACTTCCCATTTGAGCGTTTCTAAGTATGTTTTCACCGGCTGTGCAACATGTGGGCGAGCATTGTCATGTTGCAAAATAACTTTGTCGTGCCTGTCGGAGTATTGTAGCCGTTTTTCTCGCAGTGCGCGGCTCAAACGCATCAATTGTCGTCGATAGACCTCGCCTGTGATCCTTTCATTCGGTTTCAGAAGCTCATAGTAAACCACACCTAGCTGGTCCCACCATATACACAGCATGAGCTTGGCGCCATGAATATTTGGCTTGGCCATCGATGATGATGCATGGCCGGGTAGTCCCCATGATTTTCTTCGCTTCTGATTATCGTAACCGATCCACTTTTCATCGCCAGTCACGATACGATGCAGAAAACCCTTTCTTTTATGTCGCTGAAGCAGCTGTTCGCAAGTGATAAAACGCCGTTCGACGTCTCTCAGCTTCAGTTCGTACGGCACCCAATTTCCTTGCTTTTGGATCATTCCCATGGCTTTCAAACGCTTGGAAATGGTTGTTCGGTCAACTCCCAATGCTTCAGCAAGTTCTTCTTGCGTTTGACACAAATCTTCATCAAGCAAAGTCGCCAATTCTTGATCTCCAAAGATTTGCGGCTGCCCGGAACGCTCCTTGTCTTCCACGTCGAAATCGCCACTTTTGAAGCGTCGAAACAATCCGCGAACACTTGAATCATCGACACAACCTTCTCCATAAGCTTCCTGAAGCAACCGATGCGCCTCGGCAGCAGATTTCTTCAAATTGAACCAATAAAGTGAAACTTCCCGCAAATGACGTCGACTCGGCTCAAATTTCGACATTTTCACGATTTCAAAAATTTATGATGCGAAAAAATTTCAACTAATGTGTTAGTGTGGAATTGTTGACAGATGAATAAGCTTTGATTATGACATATGTAACCATTAAATACTCGCACAGTATTGGTGGCGCCATCTCTTACAAAAAACGGGAAAGACTTATTCACACACCTGATATTATTCATTGGAATTTTGCTTATAACCTTTTCGTGTTGTACTCTTGGTAAAGCTCGACCACAATTCATCAACAAACGATTGAATCGATGCAGTATTCTTGCAGGAATTCTGAAAATCAATCTGGAAGAAGCAGTAACAAATTCATCGAAGATATTTTTCGACTATAAGGCTAAAAAAACATATTATACATATCTCATCAGAAAATGAGCCATATGATAAAGGTGAATACCTATATAGTTGTAAAGTATATCCAAAGCCACTTGAACTAGTCCATAAACACGCTTGGCCTGATGTCATTTTGAAGTGGATACCAGGATCCACTAAATACCGGGGTTTATTCGAAAGTATTGTTAGGCAATAAATTTACTGGCCCCAAAAGAATTTCTGGAAACTTGGACTTGATATTTTCATTCCGAGCTATATGCGGATTTCGGGGTGATGGAGTCAGAGATATGTTTACTCTGCGTCAGAACCTTCCAAACAGAGGTTTCAGTGACTGGAACAGCCTTCCCAACTCCGCGTTTTGGGCTCCTCCTGTCAACGCATTCAAGAACAGATACGACAGATGAAAGTCAGCCCAACAAGGAGGACACTAATTTCAAGCCTATAGTTTGGAACATTTTAGTGTCGTTTAATGTGATGACTCTTTTCTTCAAATTTTTTTTCACTTACTCTTCAAATTTTTCCAAGTGCAAGTGTACCAATCAGTAAATTATTCATTTTGGGTTTATAGGTTATGAACCTCAACTCTTATTCTTTGTATAAAAATAATAACCCTTGTATAATCGAAATATTCTGGCTGTCTCCAAATGACTTTGGATATAATTAAGATGCATAGAATACCTGGTGTGTCTACTTATACCTGTAAAACTTTCAGACCAAACGGGAGATTTTTCGGATTTATACCTACTTGACTTCGAGGGATCGCGGGCTTTTCAGATGGCGCATACATCGTTTACATTTGACATTTCTCTCAATTCTCGACTCTTGTGAACCAAGGGCGTAGTTCCTTTTTTTTCTTGGGGAGGGATAATCGAAAAAAAAATTTTTGACAACTTATTCATATCTGTAATGTTAGAAAAAGAAGTTTTATAATGAAGTTTGAACCAAATTACTCGAAATAATTTTTGTTGTTACTAATTCGGTTGTTCTTACCTTGTTCTCAAATAAGAGTTACGAAGGAAAATGAGAAATTACTTGGATAATTTTGAGAAATTAAAGTTTCATGAATATGAGCCCACAAAGGCTTTGCTTTCAATATACAGGTTGTTTCTAGTGTGTCGTACAGTTTATCAAATATTTATTAATCTTCGCTACAGATTAGGTAAATAAATACCAAAACTTATAATGAATGCATTCATTAGAGCTTACTAGCTGGATCTTTATAATAATTTGGATTTTCCTGAGGATTACTAGAGATTTTTCTCGAAATCGATAGCAGATACGACAAAACTATAACAAACCAAAAAGTGTAGTACTGGACCAGAGTTTTTTTTCTACATTTTTCTAAACTAACAGCCATTCACCAAAATAAAGTTCTGGAAGAAGGAAGCAGGCATCATTCCAGAAAATATATCACCCTGTAGATTTGCATTCAAAATTAGCATATCACATAGTGAAAACTTTAAACTGGAATATCTATGTCCAATTCATATTAAATATCTTGTGAAAGGAAGGTTATACGATGAAATAACTTGAACTTCAACACATGCATCTCAAAACAAAATGTTTGGGGACTCATATTATAGGACTTTTTTTCTTAAAATGATCCGGAAATCTGTCATTTTCATTTGTATCTCCAATTTAGGAGCACCGTGTAATTACCCCCAGTATCCCCCTATTTCTACGCTCTTGTCGTGAACTTTGAGTATAGAACAATAATATTTTATATTCTATGGTCTGTCATTATATTCCATTCATTTGAGTGAAAATTCGATATGAACTGAATTGTAATTTATTGTGAATGTTTGCAGTGTCTATAATCAGTATTTCATTTTTAAACGGCACCAGGCAGATGCGGGAATTCGAAAAATTTTAAAGAGCGCCACCTTACAGCACTCTGGTGAAGCAGACCACCAAAGCAACAGGTGGGTCTCTCAAAAAGTCTGAAACAAAATCGAATCAGTAAACACACCAGGTATTCTATGCATCTTAGATATAATATACCAGATGATCTGTAATTTTTGACATATTTCCTTTTCATTGTGTATTGTTGAGCAATAATTATGAGAATGAACTTATTCATTATCTATTCATTTATTGGATATTTAGATTGTACATATCCTCGAATATCAGCTAAAATATTTCAAGATAATTAAGAATGATCTTTTCCAGATAAAATAGAATATTTCCAAAGAAATGGGAAATAAAAAACCAAACGGTTGCCCTTTATTTGATAGATACTCAATCCAATGAATTGCGAGTCCGTGGTATGAAGCATTCAATATATTGATCAAGTGTTCCACAAAATATGATAATAATCAAAAATCAATACGAAAGTCTGAATGAATTCATTGACTCCATGGTGTTGGACTTTTGTCAGCAGGCTCTCCGTTTATCTCAGAATTCGATCAGTTCAGAAGAGGGAGCTCCAGTAGACTGTCAGAATACCTCCTTTTGACTCATCGAAAAATTTCAACCTTGACATATTTGAAGGAATCGATCCGTCGTGAATATTTTAGCAAATCCCATGTGAATAATTTATCCGTTCATCCTGAAGAACTTCGAACACTGTAATGGATTTGGGATGAAAAGTATCCCTATTTGTTTTATGCGGACATTAAATGTGATGAAGGTGAGTTTTTCCGGGAACTTCATGGTGTGATAAATGGTCGTCCTAATGAATCTTTTTCACTTATTCTATGAGTTTTATCCCATTATAGAAACACTATTGATTTCCGTTATTATTAAGAGTGCGATTAAGTTACGAATGTGAAAACAGCAACAGTTACTAGCAACGAATTTACGTCTATAAGAAATAAAATGTTCTGTGAGCTGTAAAAATGAATGTTGATAGGGCCGCTACCAGACATTTTGGCGCCCCGGGAAAATAAAATTTCGCCACCATACTTCGTCTTATTTATCTGATTTTTCATTGAGCCCTTGCTTTTCTTCTAGGCATCTTTTCTATTGCATATGGAATCGTATTCTTCAATTAAAATCACTTCGCCAAATTTATCAAAGGACATTTTGTCGATTTCCTTAAAAATTGTCCTGCGTTGTTTGAAAGTTTATGAGTGTATAGTAAACAGACGGCTTAATTGTTGAAGGTATATGAATACTTGTATTTTCATAATTCAGGGCCTGCTTTAGCGTTTTGCGCCCCGGCAAAAATACAACTCGGTGCCTTACAGGTTTGGGGTTTTGTACACCTAAAGAGCGGGCCCAGTCATACCTATTTCAATAAAATTGCTCTTGACACGTTTTTTTTTTTACTTCAAAGAGTGATTATGTCACTAGGAAAACATTTTTGTGTAAAAATGTATGTCGTGTTTTATTAACTGATTTTGCGCTCCTATATTTTGGCGCTGCGGCAAAATGTCCCTCTTGCCGGTACTGGCGGTGGCCCTGCCTGTTGATCTAATTCATATTGTAATGGATAAATAGATACCCAATCAAAACTATTGATAATAATATATAATTTCAAAATTATTTCAAAGCTACCAGGGGGCACTATCAGAGAAATTGGGTTGAAATTACGAAAAAGGGGTCTGTAAAATCTAAAAAAGGTCGATTAACTGGCTCCAACATTGATATTTGTTGAACGCGAATACTCTACACTTGGAAAATTTTTAGATTTTTGCAATTATTGAGTTAAACTACGTTTCAAAGAAACGATAAGATCCTTTTGGAGAAATTGGTTCCCGAAAAAAGAATAAAACACACAGAATATTTTAACTTCCTACTTTATGGATTTCAATTTATCCCCTTTTTTACTGAAGTATTTTTGATCAATAAATAAATGATAAATAAATAACAGAAATTATATCTGGTGTTATGGTGTTACAGACAATTTAAATGAATCTTATGAGCTGAAATATCATTAGTATCATCAAAAAAAAAAATTTATATTTAAGTTTAAGAAAAATCAATTAATGTTTATTTCATTGTGAAGAAGAAGGTAAGCCAGTGTCAGTTAAGTGGTCGCCACGTCTACGGTTGCTGCTCCATATCCTTTCCAAGATATTTTCCGTCACCAATTCACACATTTGCAGCTGTGAGACGTCGATAATTTCACGAATCCCATCTTGGAATTCTTGAATCGATAGTGGAACATCGTCATAGGCTTTACTTTTTACATAGTCCCCGAAGAAAAATGTCTAAAGGTGATAATTGTGTTAACCACTTCGAGAAATAACACTTCAAGGATTTTTTTTTGCAGAATTGTGATTGTTACATTGCTTGTGTGTGACTTAACGCCAAATTGTTGAAAATAGACGTCGTCCACATCAATGTCTTCCAATTCCTGCCATAAGAAATAATTAATCATACCTCAGGAAGTATAATTACCTGGGAACTGTTGTCAACGAAAATAACGATAGCTATGAAGTGATCACTATAAGAGTGGAAATAGCTAGAGCCACATTTTCTAAAATGAAAAAGATATTATGTGGCTGAGATCTAAGCCTTAAACTAAAAAATTCGCCTTGTGGGATGTTACGTGCTGTCAATTCTTTTCTACGGAATGGAATCGTGGACATTGAAGAAGATTGATATCAGAAGGATGGAAGCATTTGAGATGTGGATGTACCGTAGTATACTGAGAGTATCGTGGACGGAGAGAGTGACGAATGTGGAGATCTTGCGGAGAATGCAGAAATAGAAAGAATTGGTACTGACTATCAAAAAGCGAAAGCTGCAATTCCTGGGACATATTATGAGGGGAGAAAGATACCGGTTGCTGCAGCTTATTGTCCAGGGAAAAATAATAGGCAAAAGATCAATTGAAAGAAGAAGAAACTCATGGTTGAAGAACTTGAGAGAATGGTACAATTGCAACAACTGCCAATTTTTTAGATCTGCAGTATCGAGAATAGGCATAGCTTTGATGGTAGCCAAACTTCGGAGCGAAGACGACACTTGAAGAAGATACCTCAATAGCGCAATCCATTCTCCGTTCTCGGTTGTTCTTGAGGGACCCCAGTCGGTTTCGATTCTTGAAATCATTAATTTGTCCCAACAATTGAAATTTTCTTACCACTTTCACAATTTCCGTCCGAGTAGGTTCTTCTCGACGACCCATGCTCTAGATTTATGAATTTACATTGTAAGAAAGGTGAAGTTATCATTAAATTCATCATAAATAAAATAAAAAGAAGGTAATTTCCACAAATAAATTTTTGTCTGTGACAATTGTTTCGCCACATTGTAGCTTCATCAGACTACATTTCTGATCTATAGTGAAAGTGATTTCCACAAATATTTTATTGTCCGCGATAATTGCTTCGCCATGATAAGTTGTGATAAGTGAAAAGTTGGAAGAGAATTCCACGTGGTATAAACCCAGGTAACAAGATGTTTCAATCGTCGATGTATAGCTCCGAGCAAATTCCGTTATTCATTTTGGCCATTAGGTGCAATCTTGAGTTGTTTATTAATATAACCACTCCGAACATTAGCGAGTCATTTGTGTTCTACATCAAGTATCGATGGCATTCATGTCATCTGATACATTTAGTTCGGCATCCAACAAAAAGCTCTTAGTGATTAAATTAAGTTCAGGTGATTAACGAATATTCATTTCATTTTTGTTTCGATATTCTACTTGATTTTTCTGTTATTCTGTGGACGGAATCAATGAAATTTTGCATAAAGCATAAATTTAATGTTTTATAATTTTATATTCACTTGCAAATTTTCATTTCGATATGATATTATGTAGGTGTATCTGATAGAAATCCATTATTTCTCCAATATCGGGTGTCCCAAGGTGAGTGGCCTATTAGATTATTATGGAAACTATTGATGGTAAAGATTTCAAATTTTGTGGATAGATATTTGGCCATGTAAGGTACATTTTTAAAATAATTTCACATTTCCAGTGTTGCCGGATGTACGACAATTTGGCAACAACTTTGTTATTTTGAATAGGACATCCGGTATTTCTATTTTTTTATGATACTCCATAAAATATTGAATCTATTCACTCTTACTTGTCCATCCCTATCTTCAACGGTTTTTGAGTTATTAATTATTTTTCGAAATTTTTGATCAAATTGGCGTATTAGGAAAATGACTCTAGTTCGTTCAATATTTGAGATTTAAGTCAGAAATTTTGCAAGTCGTTAGATATTGATCTGATCTGTGTCACTGCTCTTGAATTATGGTTGTCAATGATACAGGACGGACCAAAAAAAATCATCATTTGCCAAGTTACAAAATTGTAAAAAAGTCTATTTTTTCAAATTAGACACCTAGTATATTTTTCAATTTTTGGAATCAGTACAATACACTCTACAATTTTTCTATTCACGTCCCTATACCTATCTCAACTGGATTCCGAGTTATTTTCTGACTTAAATCTCAAATATTGAACGAACTAGAGTCATTTTCCTAATACGCCAATTTGATCAAAAATTTCGAAAAATAATTAATAACTCAAAAACCGTTGAAGATAGGGATGGACAAGTAAGAGTGAATAGATTTAATATTTTATGGAGTATCATAAAAAAAATAGAAATACCGGATGTCCTATTCAAAATAAGAAAGTTGTTGCCAAATTGTGGTACATCCGGCAACACTGGAAATGTGAAATTATTTTAAAAATGTACCTAACATGGCCAAATATCTTTCCAAAAAATTTGAAATTTTTACCATCAATAGTTTCCATAATAATCTAATAGGCCACTCACCTTGGGACACCCGATATATCGCTTTAGTTATATCTATCTCGCGTTATATAATTCTGATCAGGTTTCACTGGATGGCGTTAGAAAGATGAGATTTCGTACTACAAAAACTCATGTGACAGTGTTGTGATTAGTTGAATCAGTTTCGTTTGAGCGCCGTCGAAGATGAATACTAGCAAAAAAATACACTATATTTTACACTTTTCCTTCGATAAAGGCGAAAATGCAAGCCAGACGGCTGAAAATGTACATAGTCTTTATGATCTTGATATTGTAACAGTCAATCACACGCAATTTTGGTTTCATTAATTCAGTTATGGTAATTTCGATGTCATAGATGCACCATGCACTGAAAAGCCAATATTCGAAAATCACTGTCGATCCTGATCATCAACTGTTTTGATTGCCCAAGAACTTCAGATCGCACAAAAAACTGTTTATAACTATTTGCATAAGGCTGTTCTCAAGAAGAAGCTCGATGTAAGGGTACTACACGAGTTAGCGCAAAAAAACAACCTCATGGACCGAATTTACATTTGCGAATCGCCGCTCAATCGCAACAAAATCGACCCCTTTTTTGAAGCGGTTGGAGACTGGTGATGAAAAGTGGATCACTTACGACAACGTCAAGCGAAAACGGTCTTGGTCGGAATGCGGTGAGCAAGGATTGACGGCCACAAAGGTTTTGCTATGAGTTTGGAGGGATTAACAGGGAATTATCTACAATGAGACACTCCCCTACGGCACAACTGTTAACTATGAATATACTGTCAACAATTGGCATGTGTGAAGGAAGCAATCTCCCAGAAGCGGCTAGCTTCGGTCAATAGGAGAGGAATTGTGTTTCATTAAGATAGCGCCAGGCCACACAGATCTATAGTGATGCTCTGGGAACTTGTTTTGGCGGTTCTTATCCATCTTATAGTCCGGACCTGGCACCAAGTGATTACCATAATATGTTCCTATTCGTGGCGAATAATTTTGCTGGTAAACAATTCGATTCAACATAGGCTTTCGAAAATTAACTGTCTCAAATTTTTGTTAATGATACAGGAGGACTTCTATGCGAGAGGCATAATGATATGACCTTCGAAATAGCAACAAGTAATCGATCTCAACGGCGAATATTTGACCTAAATTGGAGCATTCTAACCCTGATAAAGAAAGCTTTGTTCTTTATGCAAAATTAATGGATTTCTTTTTAATAGACAATATATGCCTTAACAGAAATTTATCATTTTATTTTTTTCTACAGCTTGAAATAGTTGTTTTACATCCTAATGCAAATAATCATCTGCATCGAATCTTAAAATGAACAGGAAATAAAGATTCGGCAATTTTTATCGAATCATAAGTCGGATTATGCCTATTAACGAAATTAATTAAATTTCAAGTTTCTTGATATTATCGTTCAGGGCGGACAGCTGGACGGATGGCCTGAGAAGGTTTCATCATCGGTAAGACTATTTCTGGCTCAAAATCCTAAAATAACCAACATTCTGTCAAAATAATGAAAATTTTTCAGGAAAGAAGCGCTTAAAAAGATTATAACTGAGTAGCTTTGATTTTTTCTTGTAATGTTGAATCAGTTTATCCTGAATAAAATTATACATCAGAAGACAAGGCAAAAAACACTCGATTTCCGGCCCAGACATGAAATCCTCAAGGTTTTTGGAATTGTTTAGCGCTAAAATTCTCAAGCTTTTTATTTAAACACCTCAATTGGTTCAATACGTTAAGTGCTACGTCAAACTTAACGACATTTCTGAATAGTTATTGTCAACTTCGGCATTATACGAGAGTTTGTAGTATTTATATACAATATTTCGACATTATACGTTCAAATTATATATCGATCAGTGCAGTTCAAGTGGAAATGAACTTTCAATGCTTGAGATTCAATCATGCTCAATATCTTCGAGCATCAATTTTTACATTCATTTTTAATGAAGTTCGAAACTTTTTCTTGTCTGATTGAAAAATCTTCGATTTTCAATTAGATAAAAATAGGTCAAATGGTCGGACTCCAAGGCATTCGGAATATAATACTATTATCTCTTTTTGTATGTATCTATATTTCGAATATCCTAAATGGTGTAAAAATTTATATACGGGTGTTTCCTAATTGAATGTCAATATTTATGGGGGTTCATTTTGAGTCCATTTTAAGAAGAAAACTTCATATGAATGTAGGCTTGGTTAATCGATCGTCTAGAGGTATGATTCGATTACCTGGCCTTTCGTCTTTTTCACCGTGACTTTGTCGGATTTGTAATAATTAAACTCTTTTGAATTATTTACATCTATTTACAAAGCCACAGTTATACAGTACAAACTCAGTATTGAGAATATCCTTATTACGTCTTAATTACAAGTTTCTCACTACGGTACTGAATTTCGTCTTTGACTCGAGTGTTAATTACTCGAAGCGTCTTCGAAAATCACGCCTCCGTCGTCAATTCTAGTTTCGGTCGTCTTCAATTCGTTCGCGACTCGTCTTAATCTAGTCCGCGAACCGTCTTTTCGTCTTACGTCTTAAGTTGACCTACCGAACTTGACTCGTCTTAGACTTGCATTGAACTGACTCTCGACTCGAACTCACTTCGTCCACCCGCTGGAACTTACTCTGTCTACTCTGAATATCCTTCCCTCCTTCCGGCTTGACCACACCCTTAGGGAAAGTACCATCCCCTAGTCCAATAAGAATTTTGCCGTACCGCCCACAAAGATCTTCGCGGATTACTGGAAATCGAATATTCTCGAAGGACTAGTACCTAATACACAGATGTAACACATCTGGTACAACCGTCTTGTTGTCGAACCTTCCCAACCCCCCAGTAAATCTCTTCAAGATATTCAACTCTATGACACATCTTCGACACCTCGAAGAATTACACATCTTTTTTACATTATATGTACAATAACAATTCGTTCCCTGTAAATTCATTGAAACTGTCATGCCCTCGACACTTGAAGAGACTAATAGATTTCCAAGCATCCTGTTGACCATCTCAATTATTTACAGGGAACAATAGCTGGATCCTACATGAATATATGTCCTAAACGTCTTACCTTTTGTGATAGAAGGGGGTGAAGTTTTCAAAAATAAATGATTCATTATTAATATCTACAATACCACTTCAGATATTTCAATAAAATTTATCATACATCTACTACTTCCAATTTTCTCAAAAGTCTTCGAAAAAATAATTCATAATCAGGTAATGAACCATTTCGAGAGTGAAAATCTCTTTTACAAAAATCAATTCGGATTTAGAGAGAAATCGAGAACATATGATGCTATATTACGTTTTGTTGAATATACGCTTGACGTTTTGAGAAGGGCTTGCTTTCACTATCAATATTTTCAGATCTGAGTCAAGCTTTCGACTGTGTTTCCCCACAGGCTTTTCTAGACAAGCTGGCAAAGTATGGGTTTGATGAGATTAGTCTTAGACTAATTATGTCATATTTCACAAACAGGAAGCAGAAGGTTTTTTGCAATGGTACATGGTCTGCAGAGGGTCTGTCAAGTCTTGGGGTACCACAAGGTTCCATATTAGGACCCCTATTATTCATAATCTTTATGAATGACTTCTCCTACTTCATGGCTATGTTTGAACACCTACTGTGGGCTGACGACTCTGGAATTACAGAGGGGCATCGATAACTGCATGGGTTTGAACAGCTTGCGAGAGTGGCAGAGCTGAGAGCCAAGGAATGGTTTGTATCAAATATGGTAGTTTGCAATGCAGAAAAGACATAAACCATTATGTTCAATTTGAGAGAGATTTAAAATCATTCTACCAGTGAATCAGTAAGGTTTCTGGGAGTTTATCTAGATCCAAGTCTCACCTGGATCTCTCATGCCAATGACACAGCATTCACAATAATAAAAAATACCTTCCTGCTCCGTAACTTGGCCAACATTGTGTCAAAGGATGTTATTAAGGTTGCCTATCATAGTCTGGTCGAGTCACATCTGAGATACTGTGTACTGATCTGGGGTAACTGTTCTAGTAGGGAAAGTATTTTCAGATTGCAAAGAAGAGCAGTTAGAATAGTTGCTGGTTTAAACTACAGGGATGATTGCGTAGACGCCTTCAAAAAACTTGAAATCCTGACATTTCCCTCTATCTATATTTATGAATGTCTTGTTTATGCATATAATAATAACAGGGATCTTCCGAAGTTTGGTGATACCCAGGATTATTACACACGATATAGAAACAACTTGAAATCTAAGTGTATGCGATTAGAAAAATCCAAGAATGGACCTAATTTCATTTCTCATGAACTTTTTAATAAGATACCTGCAGAGGTGAAAAGGCTCAGTCTCAAAAAGTATAAGCAAACTGTCGGTGAATTTTTGCGGCAGCATGCGATCTGGAGTGTCCAAGAGTTCCTGTCCAGTAGTTTGAATTTTAATCTCTTTTAAATTAATTTATTTTTTGTGTTCGTAATGTTGTAATGAGGAATGGTATTTTATATCATTCATAGTCGTATTACTTTATTGAGTAATGCATTTATATTTTATATTATATTCCGAAACATAATCACGGCATATGTACATTATTCGTAGAGACAATGATTGGGATACTACATCAATCGATGAATAATTGATAGTGAGTGTGTGTGCCTATTGTGGCTGTGCATCACAACACAAAGCCTACACAGAACCACCAGACTATTTGATATTTTCAGTTTGTAAAGGCTTAGACTCTTAGAGCATCAAGAGAGAAGGAAACTATTAATGACGAAACTCAAATTTAACAAACTATTTGTATCCCTCAAGTGTAAACTTGAAACAGATATTAGGGTGTTTGGAATTTAGATCAAAATTCGAGAAACCATCTTCTGGCCATGTGATCACTTGACGGCTACGTTTATAAAAAGTTTTAAAAACTAACATTCTTAATTGAATAATTGGAGGAAAACTTGGTTGCTTTCATTCGAAATATTCATTATTAGATTATTTTTGTCTAATTACAGTGATGAAGAAAATAATAAATAATAAAAACAGCGAGAAAACAAGTTCATAATTCTGTACGAAGAATTATTCTTGTATCTATCGATTTTTATTTTCATAGTTACGCTATGCATTTTTAATTTTGAATTTGAATTTCTTCCCTTCACAATTTTTTTTCGAACCGCAATATATAGGCTATATGATATGTCAAATGAACGGTCATTCGATTACCTATTCAGCAATGTGACTCAAAAGTAAATTGGTTATGCCATTTTTGTATTGATACACAAGAAAAAAATTGACAATTGAATATTGAAGAGTAGGTACCAGAATCAGGTTATATTTTTTGTACAAATTGACGAAAATGTTATTTGAATGTTTAAGGTTGAATGATGTTATTAGAAGTAAGGTATAGATGAAAATATTCAAACTCAATAAGTCCCTCTTTATTCTTTTTTTACCAGAATTGAAGTGTAATATCTATATCAGACAGCGAACATTAGGAAAATAAATCAATAAACAACAGGAATGAAGCTAGAATATACCTCGTCTCAATAAATTGAAGAATAAATGAAAACATTTTCTGATTTCATCAACTGGATTTATTTCATTGTTTTGGTATAAGTATAAGGTTAGGTTAGAATTCCGATCGAGATAATAACCATAACATTAACTTCGATATAAGTACATTCTTGAGCTAGTGTTCCTCGTACATATCGCTTTATAATTTCACTTGATCGTGATGATGAATTGCAATTAGATGTGAAATTGCAATTTCAGGTTTCTGCAAAATTGGGTGCCAGAAGCATAGCAAATTCTATAGAATTTCTAAAGAAATGTGTATATTTCAATGACACTAGATCCGATTGACTCTGAATTTATTGCGTATTCAAAAATACCAAGACGGCTTTCAAGAGGATCGGAACCTCTTATCTAGAGGAAGAAGAATCGACAACAATGGCATCATAGGTGCATGAATGAATTAATACTCAAAAGCTTCTGACGCATTTTTGTGATTGGTGTCTAAGTAGTAAAACCACATTAAAAGTAGATAATTTCGGTAAGGTTAAGTATTGAACCTATTAATGAAGAAGTTCAATTGATAGCAAGGAAATAGATTTGAAAAAATTTTTGTCATATTACATTCGACTTCAGTCCATTTTTGATGACTTGACATTTATCTTGGCTGAAGATCGTTAGAATAAATATGTTAAATATTATGTTCTTTCAAATTAAATTCCAAATTATCATTTTTTTTTCGAATTCGAAGGGTAAATGAAAAAAATATCGATGTCAAATCAGTTATCTCAACATAATTAGGATGAAAGTGTATTTGAAATAATGTAGTTACCTTACGTTGATGATGGTATAAACCAAATATCTGGGCGATTTCAAATCCGCAAATAACGATGAATTATTATATTATCGAATTATATCAACTCGAACAATTGCATATAGTCCGTTCAGGAATTATTGACATTCCAGGTGGCTGTGGAAAATCGAAATTAAGTTGGTGAGCGCTTAATAAGTAATATTCTGATTTCCAGAATTCAAGTTGGTATTTGAAATGTCATTGACACTATATACATATTTTGAAATATCACCAAATACATTTCTAGGTTAAATTTATATCTTTTATTTCTATGAAGAAACCACAGCAATTTGACTGATATTTTGTAAGATGAAAAATAAAGCCACGACTGTACTCTCAAGGCCTACTTCGATGTCAATAATAACTGAATGGACTATAAGATATCTCGAAATTTGTGTGAGATAATCCTAATTATATTTTGTTTATAGAATGGTGAGGTTATGTCATTATATCAGTAGAAAACGACAAAGGTATATCACATTATAAATTCAGATTAATTTGAAGTGATATTTAATTAAATAGTATAGGTGAACATAGAATATGAGTTTGTTGAGTCTGAGTGATAACTCTGTTCCATTGATATCAGAAAAATATTTCTGGAGAATGTTTTGAATTAATACGTATACATAATTTTTGCGAATAAATGAATATTTACAAAAATACTTTATGTGGATTCAATGTATTTTTTCAAATCACTTGAATATGCCACATTATTTCTGTGGAAAACGACTTAATATCATAGATCGACCATCAAATTCTGTGACCCAAAAAACATCTAAAGCATTGACATCATCTACTTCTTTTACGAACCTAATGGCTTTTGTATAAAGTTGTCAAAAATATCTTCCAGTTTTTCACTTTTTCACACTTGGAAAAATAAATTCGTCGGAATGTTTGGTCCCATTCAGGTCCCGGTGAACGTTTTTTGACTTTCCCAAAGAAAAACGCACCAACCCGCCGGATCGGGAACTGCACCCGCTCAGCGCAGCCTGCACGTGTTCTGAAGTGCGTCTCCTGACGCCAGACAACATGTACCCGTAACGAAGAGATTTCCCGTGCGCACGACTCCCAGCTTGGGAGGGAGATGAAAATCCACGTGCTCTTCAACTCCGGAAGGAGAAGGATCAAGGTATACTCCTGACTTTGACACGATGAAAATACGCAATTATGCGTACAAGCTGTTTTGATTTGTTCCACAACGGACTCTGAGATAATTTGTCCAAGTGTTGGTACACTAAGTTCAGTAAGAACCTCAGAGTAATAAACATGGATAGAGGGAGCATTATATGTCATTTTCAGTAAGCAAATTTTGTCTCCAACATGAACTATCAAATTTGAGATGAAACGCGCGGAAATGAAGACATATCAGTGATACGATATTTCGCGAGTTCATCCATAAAGAACGCACTTCTGATATCCCATAGTGAATCAACGTTTCACAACTCAAAAAAAATTGAGATGATCACCTAAATATATCAGAAATTCAGAAAACAAACTTCTTGCGCGCAAACGACACAATAATAATAGTAATGTTTATTTATTTACATGAAACAACGGATGACACTAGGAGAACAATAGTTGGATTTCAGCAGGTAGATACAGACAATAATAGATATTCTGCATACTGAAATTTCGACAATTAGGAAAAATATCCGATTCCAAATATTCACATGTAACGAAAAAAGTGTTGTTACGTACAACTTAGTTAGTAACGTTAGATTCAATATTACATGTTGGTAATAGGTCAATGAAATTGAAATTGATTTATGTATTATAATGTATGAAGTTCTTCTGAGATTCTCAATATTCATCGATATTGATATTATCATCTCATTTCCTGACAATATTAAAATACAAGTTTTTGGTGGCGCCGAGACTACGTTTTCAAATGAATTCTACCGAGTTGAGAGAACTGTAACAAAATCCTTTCGCTATTTTCAGAGATAAGCACATACCAGCAGACAGAATTTAATGAATCATCTTTTTTTGTTATCGATCATACGCATTATTCATGTATGCTCTAAATCGTATTAAGTCCAACAAGCAGCATATTTCGGAACAATCTTGAAGAAGAAAAAAGAAGTTGGCTGTTTCACCAAAAACCAATCCCTGGCCAATTCACAAGCAAGAAACACAAAGACAGTATTAAAAAATCACTTAAAATATTATTGTTGAGCGATAATTGATTGATTGAATTGATCAAGTAAATTGAAGAAAATTTTTATGATACATTATAATCATCAACATAAGCATATGCTTATGTTGATGATTATAATGTATCATAAAAAGACATTGTGGAAAAGCCAAATTGCATAAATACATCATTTTGGTTACTGTACATTTTCACGGAAAATCCCGAAACACGTCAAATTCAAATTTCAAATTGTCATTCTCCTTCTTAAAAGTGCGAATCCTACCTTCAACACCCTTCGAAAGACAGGTACAACTCGGAATTTTTCAAATGGAAAGTATGCGCTTGTGATACAACGTGTGAAAGGCTCTTCATTCTCTATGCAGAAACTCCCTCGAATATTCCCAAACCTTATTACAATAGTACTGAACTTATTTGCCTTCAAGTTGTGAAAGAAAATGAGAAAAACCATAATATTGTGTTTTACAGATGGCAAAGCACTTTTTGTGGCAATGTTAGTTTCTTCAAAACGCCTCAACAAATTGTTTCTTGCTTATGATCTTATGAATTGTCTAATTTGTGTTTATAAACTTTATTTTTGAATTATGATTCGGTTAACGGAAATTCACGAAGTAAAAATTTCACAATTGATTAGTTACGGAGATACCACCCGAACACATAAAAAAGTAAGTCGCTTATTTCATGAGGAATTTCCGGATTTGCCGCGTATTTCCCAAGGGATAATAATTAACATAGAGAAGCAATTTCGCAAGTTTAGATATCAAAGGGAGATCAAAAAAGCAGCTGCTAATACACTGTGTGAGGATGTGGAAATAGATGTGTTGCTTGAATTTTATGAAACTCCACATAAATCGAGTAGAGATGCCTCCACAACATTCAATATCAGCCATACATCGATTCTAAATGGATTTTTTTCTGATTTCTCTTAAGAAATCAGAGAGTAATCAATGTTTAAATTTTTAATCAATGTTTAGGCAAATGGTGCACTTGGCCCTAAACATATTAAGATAAAATGAATACCTATGAAATAATATCTACCCAGGAGCTTTTGGAAGACGATTTTGATAGGAAAACTTATTTTTGTGAATAAATGATGCACATGTTGCACTTTAAAGCAAAAAAATTTCTAAATAGAGAATGAAGAGACCTTTCATATGATGTATCACAAGCGCATACTTCCCATCTGAAAAACTAATAGTTGAATGTGTCTTTCGAAGGGGGTTGAAGGTAGAGTTCGCATAAGCATACCATACCGTTATTTCACTTCACTTGATCAATGATTTATAACCATTTCAAAGATTCAGTTCCAATGTTTCTGAGCGTTAGTCTCTGCATTAATCTATCATCTCGTCACAGTCTCGTGTAATTACACATGAATGTCTGTAATTTTCAAACAACAACAATGATGTTTGATTATTTCCGGTCGATGCACAATATTCCTGTTTTAGGTTCGTTAATGGACAACACTAGTTAGGCTCAGATTGATGTTTTACTATCAGCATCACAACCTAGTTTGCTATCAAATTCGACTAGCCTAGAGCAGGGGTCGTCAACCTGGGGCTAGAAATCTTCATGCAGTTCTTTGGATCTGAAGCTGCGGCTCCTTAGTTCGATGTTATTCATGAAAAAAAAAATTAAAAAACGAGGGTAGGCACCATATGTACCTCTCAGCTACTTGTCCTCGCTTTTCACCGCTCCCCTCCCTCACGACACGCGTAATCAGAATTGTTAACAGCATCTGGTCAGAAATACTATACAACTATCGTCAGTTTAGGATTGGAATTATAAAAGTATGGTTGAACCGATGGTCGCCCAACCGCTAATTGAGATTCAACCGACAGTTGAACCGAAGCTGGTATTATAAAGATATTTTTTGTGTTGGTTGTACTATCATAGCCAATTTATTTTGATTGGCTACACTGCTCGTTCGATTCTGAGAGTTTTCTCTTCGATTTTTTATTCCAAACACAGAAAGAACTAAAAACTGATAATTCCATATGCCTCAATGTCTTACCTCAAAATTCGGCTGATAGTCATGTTTAACATAATAATATTCAATTATTATGGAAGATTGATCGAGATAGATCTAATACATATAGATATGTATTAGAATATAGGGCTTGGTTTGTGTGATTGGATAGATTATATTTTCACACTCAATACGGTCCTTTCTCCGTCATGGTTAATCTATGTTGGGAAGAAATGAAATTTTGGGTTCTCGTATTACAATCATGATTAGTACATCTATCAAACTTATTTCTATTTTTGTACACCAATAATAAAACATTCTTAAATATATAATCCATATACTGTTAATATGTACCTATTCCATGATATGAATGTAGGATCCAGTTATTGTTCCCTGTGAATAATTGAGATGGTAAACCGGATGCTTGGACACCTATTAGTTCTTCAAGTGTCCAGGGCATGACAGTTTCAATGAATTTACAGGGAACGAATTGTTATTGTACATATAATGTAAAAAGGATGTGTTATTCTTCGAGGTGTCGAAGATATGTCATGGAGTTGTAAATCTCGAAGAGATTTACTGGGGGGTTGTGAAAGTTCGAAGACAATACGGTAGTACCAGATGTGTCACATCTATGTATCAGGTTCTAGTCCTTCGAGAATATTCGATTTCCAGGAATCCGCGAAGATCTTTGTGGGCGGTGCGGCAAAGCTCTTATTGGAATAGGGGATGGTACTTTCCCTAAAGGTGTGGTCAAGCCGAAAGAAGGGAGGTCGATGTTCGAGACAGGGTAGTTCCAATCAGCTGAGAGGCAGTTCAAATTAAGTCGAAGACGTGTAGAGTTCAAGTTAAGACGAAGACGAGTAAAGTTCGGTCTAAGTCGAAGTAAAAGTAAGTTCTGTCGGTTGAAACTTAAGACGTAAGAAATACTTGTAATTAGGACGTTATTAGGATCTTCTTAATATTGAGTTTATACTGTATAATTGTGGCTTTGTAAATAGATGTAAATAATTCAAAAGAGTTTAATTATTACAAATCCAACAAAGTCACGGAGAAAAAGACGAAAGGCCAGGTAATCGAATCATACCTCTAGACGATCGATTAACCAAGCCTACATGAATACATGTAGGATCCAGTTTATTGTTCCCTGTAAATAATTGAGATGGTCAACCGGATGCTTGGAGACCTATTAGTCTCTTCAAGTGCCAAGGGCATGACAAATTCAATGAGTTTACAGGGAACGAATTGTTATTGTACATAATGCGAAAAGGATGTGTTATTCTTCGGGGTGTCGAAGAATGTGTTATGTCGATTGTAAAACTTAAGGGATTTATGGGTTGGGAAAAGTTTCAGAACAAGACGATTATGCAAGATGGGTTACATCTGTTTTCTCAGGCTCTAGTCCTTCTAGAATATTCGATTCCTAGGAATCCGCGAAGATCTTTGGGGGCGGTACGGCAAAAGCCCTGATTGGACTAGGGGGATGGTACCTTCCTCTAAGGGTGTGGTCAAACCGTGAGAGGTCTATATTCGAGAGAGGGTAGTTCCAATCGACAGAGAGCACAGTTAAGATTAAACCAAAGACGGGTACAGACAGTACAGTTTTAACTCAAGCCAACGACGAGTAAAGATCAAGTTCGGTCGGTCAACTTAAGACGTAAGACGAAAAAGACGGTTCGCGGACTAGATTAAGACGAGTCGCGAACAAGTTAAAGACAAGACGACCGAAAACTTGAAGTACGACGAAGACATTTCGAGTAATCAATTAAACGAGAGTTAAAGACGAAATTCAGTACCGTATACCGTATAGTAGTGAGAAACTTGTTATTAGGACGTTATTAGGATCTTCTCAATACTGAGTTTTCACTGTATAATTGTGGCTTTGTAAATAGAAGTAAATAATTCAAAAGAGTTTCATTATTACAAATCCAACAAAGTCACGGAGAAAAAGACGAAAGGCCAGGTAATCGAATCATACCTCTAGACGATCGATTAACCAAGCCTACATACATAACCAAAAAGACATTTGTAGGAGAAAAATACTGGAATGCTATTGATTTGAGGGACTTGCTCAAATTCAACACTTTTATTCGGATTATCTGTTGTATTCAATTCTCTCATTTCTATTGCAAAATTATTCAATAAAGCACATGCCGCAATGAGCAATTTTGTTTTTTCTCGTTTTGATTGTATTCCTAATGCAAGTTTCTTGTTTCAAAACATTATGTGGACAAGAAGAATAAACATAGAATATAAGGTTATATCCCTATCTTCCTATCTTCAAGGGTCAATTTCCTCAACCATCGGTTCAAGGCGAAACCTCTACTCGTTCCACCAGTTGATCAATTTACAGTTGAGTACGAGCTCAACCTATGGTTTGGAGTTTATAATACACATTTTCGTAGATTACGCTCGATTGAACTCAACCGACGGTCAACCATCCTTTATAATATATTAAAGAATTATTTAACGAAATGGAGACTCGGTACTCCGACCTCTTTCTTCACAATGAATTGCTTTCCAGAAGTAAGGTGTTGGAAAGTTTTGCTTTGAGCTTGAATGAAATATATACATTTCTGAATTTGAGAACAGCAAATGGTAGCAAAAATTGTTTTATGGAGCATATCAGAGGGAAATTAAATGAGCTGGATCTAAAACTGCAAGAAAAGTGGAACCCAGCACATTTTGTTAGAAGAATTTTTTTTCGGAGAAAAATTAATTTTTTTTGCAGAATATATTCAAAGCAGTAAATGAGTTAATTGTCAATTTCTGAAGAAATATCGCGATAGAACCCGGGCAACTGTTGACACGAATAAAAAAAAATGAGAAACGAAATTTTTGACACACAAATCAATCAATCAATCAAACTTTATTCATTCAGTTTCTACATAATTTTCTACAAAACTTGAAATAAAATAAATCAGTATACATTTCAATCCATTATAAATAGCTTAAAGAGAGGGCGTTGCCTAAGACAATGTCTTGTTTGCAAGTGCCCCCTCATGAGCTTAGGCACAGCGCAGTTCTAAAGAAAAAGAGAAAAAAAAAATACCAAAATAGCAGGGTTCAATTTAACTTAAGAGGTTGAAATCATCAAAATCAAAATCGAAGGCAGGGACATGCGCAAGCCGAGAGCAGTATATGGTCATTTACCAACAGTTACCTATGAGAAGACATCCGAGAAGTAGTTTGGATTTTTATGCAGAAAAAGATTGATTTCATCTCTGAACTTTTTCTTATTTTTCTTAAATTGTTTTAGGGCACTTGGTAATTTATTGAAAAGTAATGGGCCGAAATACGTGATGAAACGTTGGGAGAATGAACTTGTCATAAGCGGAACAACAATATTTTCATTTGAAGCTTGTCTCGTTGAATGATTATGCTCTTCAGCTACTATTTTCTTTTCCATCTTTAACAAATATACTAGCGCACAACATACATAAAGGTTCCTTACACTCAGCAGATTATTCTCAGAATATATCAAGCATGTTGGATATAACGAGTTTTTACTCAATAAGATCTTCAACACTGCGTTCTGACAAATCGAAAGTCTTCTGATATTACTGTTATACATACCTCCCCACACAATTATACAATACCGCAATAGGGATTCAACAAGTGAATTATAAACATTTATCAACATTGTTTTAGGAAGAATATTTCGGAGCTGGTAAAATTTATAGAATGTATTCCTGAGTTTCTTATTCAAGTACAGCACGTGTTCATTCCATCTAAGATGCCTGTCAAGTATAATACCCAGGTATCTGACACTCTCAGCTCTCTCAATTACCTCATCAGCACTCCCCAGCTGAACCCGAATATTATTTTCAGGCGGTTGACCAGATATAGTGGGTGAGAAAGTAATGAAAAGCGTTTTTGAGAAATTCAAGCTAAGCAAGTTCGCATCCAGCCATTGGAGCACCTTGTTGAAACCCAATTCTGCCCTTTGATAAGTTTCTGTCCATGTTTCCCCCGAAAAGAGAAGAACCGTGTCGTCCGCATAAGAAACCACATTCAGATCTTTAGAAATGGATCCTATATTATTTATATATATTAAAAATAGGATAGGTCCAAGGACTGTACCCTGTGGAACCCCACATTTTATATTTCTAAAGTCACTTATTGTGTTATTTATTTTCACTCCCTGATTTCTATTCTGCAAATAGTTCTTAATTAATGCAAGCGGACCCCCACGTATACCATGTTCTTCTAGGCGCTGAAATAAATTTTTATGGGAAACCGTATCGAAGGCTTTACATAGATCAATAAAAATAGCTAGACTTTTTTGACTGCTCTGATAGTGTGAATCTAAGTATATATAAAACCGCTTGCACATATACGTCAAACTTTAAACGTAAAATCACAGCCCAAACGGGACCATCTAGAGCAAAAATGACAAGAATAAGACCCCCCTCAAAATCGTCTGGAGATCCCGGGAAAAATCCCAAACCTTCGATTCCCCCCGCGGTTTTCGAGTATACGGGGTGTTTCGGATCATTTTGACATTTCAAGTCCCATATTTCTGTGGTATCTGTGGACAATTTGGCTGTCAGTGTCATGTTAATAATAAATATTCCATTTCGATATATGAAAGTTCTTGAAAAAGTTTGCAGTTTCCAAAATTGTTATTCAATATTTAAATAAATGCCGACAGATAAAATGCAAAGTCTACGGCGAATCAAAAATTCGATAGATATTTGTCAAAATTTGGAAATGAACATTTATATCATCGAATGCATTTTCCTCAATTCAGGTTTGTTTGAAGGGTTTGTATTATTTGGAATTAATTGGATGAATGTTACTTTATTTCAGGAATTTTTCGTTTATTTTCCACAATCTATAAAACTACATTTCCTTTCGTGAGAATTTGAATTTATTGCGACAGAAGATGGAACTACCAAAGAGAACAGAAGCTTCATTCATCAATTCAGTCTTGGATTGGAGTAAAAGTTATGCTACTATGAAACAGTATTAAACATCAGATAGAAAGACTCCTTATAGATAATTCACAATTGGCTTTATTACTGGAAAAAAAAGAGCCAAGTTAGTCAGATAACAGTCAAAAGTTTCCATGAGTTTTTTGAATATCTAAAATATACACTCTTACGACAGAGGAGTGCAAAAATATAAGTGACCCCGTTTTTGAAGAATTTGAGTGCAGTGCTGTTGAATTTATAATGAATAAGTCAACTCTTTCATACTAATAATTTCAACTATATATACCCTGTTATATTATATTCCGCTCAACTGAAACATGTATTAATAAGCCTTGGAAATTAGAGACTCTCAAACTTATCACCTGATTTCTCAAAAAGGTTTCACCAAGATAAGATATTGTAGGTAATTGCTTATGAGGTAACATAGGCCATGGGTATTTGAAAGGCAAGTCTATTCATTATGTCTCTTTTTAGTTGGTTTATTATAGCTATACTGAATATTTCTAAAAATAACATTCACTTTAGATGTGAATTAATTAAATTTGGACTTATGCATCATATCATATATGACTATGAAATTGAGAAAGACATATTTTTCTAAATTCCATTATAAGTCTTTCGAATAGTACTTTGAAGATATTGATTTCAATGACGTATGGAATATATCAGTTGAAATACTAGTCAAAATGTTACGACAGAAATAAATTTTGAAGGATCATTCAGTATATGAAGAATTTAACATGGCAGTCACTTTCGAAATTGGTATCAATTTTCCAGCAATTCAATGAAGGTATAAAATACTTTAAAAAGCAACTATTTATTGAAAATTTCCATGTCATGAATGAATGATCAAATTTGTATAAAAATGTTGATACCTACCTATTTGTTCACTAAAGTTTCCAATCTTTTAATCGTTATAGGAATAGGTGCTATATGGCCATTTCAAAAATGCTATCCTACTGATTTATTCATTGCTTTTCATTTTGGTAAGAATTAAATTATTCATTGATTCAGATCCAAAGTTAACATTTGAAAAAATCAAGTCAATGTAGTTATTGACCCATATGGGTCAATAGTATTGGCCGATACAATTTTAGTACCGATTTCAAATACTCAGTTCCTTTTGACTGAAGTAAAAATTGAACAATTATCTTTGTATCTTGAAATGAATTTTGCACTTTTCCAGTGTTCAACAATGAGATCATTATTAAATTGACTCAAGAAATTAACAGAGTATGCTATATCAGGACTAGTTAATACTGCTGAAGATATTAATAAACCTATTAATTTCTTATATGGTTCATCATTACAACTCTCTTTTGTTGAATCAAAATTCAATTTAGTTTTCACATGTTCACAATCAGACATGTTGAATTATTGCAATACATATTTGAAGAATATAATCGATAGCTTTACTACCTTTTCCATAATTTCTAGTAATATTCATCCCTAATCATTTTTTAGCTTCCCCTAATTTCTTTATCATAAAATTTTATATCAGAAAATTCATTCAGAATTAACATTAGTTAAAACAAAAAAGTCATCCATGTACAATGCAACAATAGTAAGCCAGTTATTTTTTGATTTATGTAAATACTATGATCAATTGTTGATCTTTTGAAACTTTTATCTATCAAAATTTTATTTACTATATAGGACATAAATTGCCCTGTTTAATTCACTTCTGAGTAAAACCCAAAGCCACAAGTCTCGTTCTATAACATAGCATCAATACAATCTTCAGATACTAAAAAACTCCTTAGTTCGTCAGGAATTTCCAATAGGTCCTTCAAATTGTTCAATTATATTGTATTTCTTCACAAAATATGGAATAGAAGAATAATTTGCTGCTCAACTGAAAAATGTATTGATAAACCTTGGAAATAAGGACTTCTTATAACCTGATTTCTCAGATATGGGTATCCGAAAGGTAGATCTATTATTCATTCTGCCTCTTTTCAGTTTGTTTATTACAGCTATACTGAATATTCCTAAAACAACATTTCACTGTAGGTCTTTTCATAGATCTTATCGAATGATTATGTAAATTCAATATTTGTCAAAACTGAAAATAAACATTGAATGCAGTTTCTTTATTTCAGGTAGTATTTCTATTGACTGATAATAACTCTCACATTTTGATTATGCATTTTTCCCAAATTTTTTAAATAAGAAAGAAATTGCCATTTCTAGAGAAATGAGAATTTCAGATTTCAAAATGTCTCATTTCTCCAAAAATGACTAATTACTACTTCAAATATATATAATAGTTGATCAAATATGGTGTATTTCTTTACAAATTAGTTAATAATTTGAAGCTTTAATCTCAATTTTCAGACTTGAATTGGTCCAACATCTCTAGATATTTCTAATTGATATTCCACAAATAAAAATCCTGTATAATTACTATAATTATCCATCCAAATCCTGTATAATAATCCATCTTCTGAAAAGAAAAACAGGTGAATGTTTACTATATAGAATTAATTTTGATAATGATTCAAAAGTGATGAAATTTTGCTTACTTACTAATTTTGGGTATTAGATCACGAATCCGGTGACATAAATTCCTCAATCCTGCTGGTTTTTTTTAAAAATTTGTAAAATTGGCTTGATGAAGGTAAGGTTATCCACATTAATAGCTAGTTTTCTTGTATTTTATCAACTGATTCTCGTTAGAAATGATTAATTAATCACATTTCAAGCTTTTCCCTAAAAAAAAATGGCTTTTTCTCGTCAAAAACTACTATTTTATTCATTGTTTACATCCGGTGGCGGCAATTATGTTCAATACGTAACGTCTGTCAAATGCCAAATAATCTGCAACGTTGCCAGTATGCCCAGATCTTCTTGATGGGATCGGTCTTTACTTGGTAGAAATTCATATTAATAAATTGTTTGAGATTATGACGTATTATAAAACTGTATGGAAACTCATAACATGACAAGTCTACAGGGTGGCCACTTTTTTAATGGGATTGTATTGGTAACTTTTAAACCATAAGAGTTAGAAAGTCGGTCAAATGGAAAAAAAGTTGCATGCATAGAAGCATTATTATTGAGATATAAGAAAAGTAAATTTTGTCATTTTGATTTTTCTTTTTTCCCACTTTATTTCAAATATTATCAAAAAATGTCACAGGAATGTTTTATTCGACAGTAAATTATCCTCAATTTGACGTAATCAGATTTCGTTTCCAACGTTTCGTACTCTCTGGGACACCCTCAACCTCAATTTTTTCAATACGGACCTGCATATTTTATGACATTTTTCGAAATAACTTTTAACGCTGAATTCAACGATATATCATTCAAAGTAGATTTTCAGGTGATTTTGACCCTTATCCAATTTTCTTTGGGTCGGATCTGTATTACCTTTATTCAGTTTAATTGGCAACATGCAATATGCAATAAATTTCGATAAGAAAGTCAACTTACCCATCTTGAACTAAATGGAACATATTAGAATCAAAGCAAGAAACCAGTATACTGGTTTCTTGGTTCTTCTTTTATAATAATCATTTAAATATTTCAATTCATAATAATTAAACGAAAGTATCATTTAACGAAAGAAAAATCAGATGATTATTCGAAAGTAAATGAAAATTAATGAAGTAAGTGTTTGAAATGTCCACCATTTTGTAAAATAGGTACACTTTACGGTTCTGGAACCCATACTTCTTATACATTTGCTTGTTTGGTCTCCTTGAATACCTTTCGAAACATTCTCAATTTTCTCGCGAGGTATCACTATTGTTGTATTTGTCATTTGTTCCGTTGAAACAAATTACAGAATCGAACTTTATTTTGAGATCATTACGATATAATTTGTGCAAGGCTTGGTATTCAAATTTGAAATCATTGTATTCGCGTCTGTTGACTATTTTATTAACAGCAGTTTTTGAAAAATTCCATTCACTGGCCACAGTTCTCGATTTTTTTCTGGGTTCGATTGAATTTGGGTCAGAACATTGATATCGTTAATAAACTTATTTGTTCTTACATACACACCATTAAATTTGGATGAGGGTCAAAATCATCTGAAAATCAACTTTGAATGACATTGTGTGATATATCGTTGAATTCAGCGTTAAAAGTTATTTCGAAAAATGTCATAAAATATGCAGGTCCGTATTGAAAAAAATGAGGTTGAGGGTGTCCCAGAGAGTTCGAAACGCTGGATACGAAATCTGAATACGTCAAATTGAGGATAATTTACTGTCGAATAAAAAATTCATGTAACATTTTTTGATAATATTTTAAATAAAGTGGGAAAAAAAGAAAAATCAAAATGACATAATTTACTTTTTTTATGATATCTCAATAACCGGCCCTGATAATCTCGATTTGTTTGAACTGCTTTATAATGCTTCTATGCATGCAATTTTTTCTCCATTTGACCGACCTTCTAACTCTTATGGCTTAAAAGCTACCAATACAAACCCATTAAAAAAGTGGCCACCCTGTAGACTTGTCTTGTTTGGTTTCCGAAATAGTTATTTAGTAATCTTCCATTCAACTCTTTCTTAGTACCTATCCTCTCAATTAATTTTTACTTTAATCTTTAATAACAGTAATTAATGATTTTTCAATACTTTCAATCGGTTTGTCAATCAGAAATGCTTGACTGTGTAGAAATAGAGTATAAAGTTCTAATAAAGAGTCAAAAAAAATCGGTTACAGCTTTTAAGGCCTTTTTTTCAGCTAAGAAATTTTTTTTCAATGGCACTCATAGCTTCAGCAAGCGTTCAATAGCTAGAACTAGTGAAAGCCATCGAATTCTAGAATAAGAAAGAACATTGCTGTAAGTTGTTTCTGCATACTCACGAAAACCTTTCATCGTTCGACCCTTACAAAAAATATCGAAAAATATTTGAAAATTTTAAGACCAATAGAATGCACAGAAATTAAAATCATATCGGCGGAAGTGGAAGCAGTATTGTGAAGTCTATGCGCTGGACAACCGATAGTTTCATTGTCGAATTAAAAAAAAACTCGCCTTTATTTTACTTCGAAGTAAGTACCGCACTGACAGCGAAAATATTTTATATGGAAATATTAAGGTACTCTAAGGATTCAATATAAAATAAAGTGATTGCATAAGACTATTTTTTTGAACAATTTTAATAATTTTATTTTCAATCCTTCGGTTTCTGAAAAATAATGTTTGAGCAACGGAAACAGCATTTCAGATTTATGATTACTGGAATCCGTTGAGATTCCATGAAAACAAATTTTGTCTCACCTACACTATATAAGGAAATATGAATCTCATAACGGTCAAATTACTGACCGGGACAATTGAATAACTAACCGGGACACGGGGACTCAATGGTCCAAACCGGGACATGTCCCGGCGTACCGGGACGTATGGCAGCTAATCGTGAATAACTTTATGATGCAGATACAAATCGACTAACATGTCGATGGCGTTATGTTCACAAATACCTAAACTTATTGTGTGACATCTACGTTATATTTATTTCTACTACCACTTACCGTTACAGCCATCTATTGCAAAACGGCGCGCCGTTGCCGCGGCGGAAGCAAAGTTGTACGCCTTATATAAATATTCATATGAATATCTAAATATAAATATTTTTGAGAGGTTAGGCTTGATATCGGTGTAATATGGGATTGGGTCCCATAGAAAAACTCGAAGCCCAAAATGGCGAACCCCCTCAAAATTTAAGGCTAGGACCGCCCTTGATTTGTCGTCATGAAAAGTTAGGATTTGCATCAAATATTTTCATGTGAGCAAGGGCGAAACGGTATATTCTAGGAAAAAAATCATATAGAATTCCAACCTAGAACCAGCATAGTATACCGAGTGAATCGTCTGAAATCAGCTAACGATACAAGGTTTCGGAAAAAAAGCTTTTATTTTCTAGCCGGATACCCAGTGAAGGATCTACCGGCATAGTGACGGGGTCCAAGGGGCGGAGCCCCTTCGGCGAGCAGAGCGAGTTGATGTTATTAACTAGATCGATTATAGCGTCTTCAGTAGATCTCTCTTTCCGGAATCCATACTGTCTTGGATATATAAGCTTGTGGGTTTCTAAAAAATGGACTAACCTATCTCTCAAACACTTTTCGAAAATCTTCGCTAGGTTATTGATAACCGAAATTGGCCTATAGTTGTTAATATCCCGTGTACATCCGGATTTAAAAACTGGAGTTACAATGGAGGTTTTCCAATCAGATGGAATCTTGGATGAGGAAAATGTCAAATTTATTAGGTGAGTCAGAGGCTTTAGGATGCTGAGATGAACATTCTTTATGAGAACAGAAGAAATACCATCGGGCCCCGATGAAGAATAATTCTTTAGAGAGTTAATATGCGTAATAAGTTCGTTCTCTTTTACAGGTTGCAAAAAGATGGAATGGTTGCTGTGTATTTTTGTTGGTTTCCCCCTAGAAGAAGAAGAAAGGGCGCGATTTCGTATTTTCTTTTGAATGTTTTGTCCGATGTTTAAGAAAAAATCATTAAAAATTGAAGCCACTTGAGTTTCATCGCTCACACTTCCCTCCGTGGTGTCAACTTTATAAGTAAAATTTCGTTTTTTTACAGAATTGGTAGCCTCATTTACTATTTTCCATGTTTGTCTATAGTCATTTTTCGCTTTCAATAGTTCCTTCTTAAAATAATCAACTTTAGCTATCTTTATAATTTGATTCAAACTATTTCTGTATTTCTTATACTCCGTTAAATATGTCGATGTGCAGTTTTCTCGCAAATTTCTTTTCATCTCATCTCGCATATTTATAGATATTATTATCCCTTGGGTAATCCAAGGCTTTCTTTTCCTAATTTTACTACTTGATTTGATTGTAGACGTATGAGATTGTACATAATCTATAAGCTTATTTTTGAAAAGAGTATACGCCTCCTCAACATCCACGCAAGAGATCACGTCCATCCAATCTTCATTCAGTAATTTTTGATTCAGAGCACGATAATTAATATATTTTCTTTCTTTCATTACATTTTGAGAAATTCTAATACATTCGTTATTTTCAATAGACAGACCGATAATGTAATGATCAGTTAAAGAAGTACGGAGGATGAAAGATGTCATATTTTCAAAAAGATCATTCTTACTCTTAACAAAAATGTGGTCTAAACAAGCCGTAGACATTGCTGTTTCTCTAGTTGTTGAATCTATACACGCCACAAAACCACTTTGAGCTAAAATGTTCAAATACTCAATCACTTTTGGATCCATTTCATCCTGAATATTCACATTTAAATCCCCCACAAAAATCTCCACATCCTTGAAAAATAACCCCAGGAGAGTCGTCTCGAGATCTCTCAGAAAATTTTCTAAATTCGTAGAAGGTGGTCTATAAACCCCCATTATTCCGAATTCTCTATCACCCACCCTAAAGGTACATCTCAAAATATTTGTCTCCGTAAGATGAATAATCTCACAAGTGGAACATAAATTATGTCGAACATATACAACAACACCATCGTTTCTATTGAATTTTGAATCACTATAATATATGTCGAAATTCGGTAAAGAATATCTTGACTTATCCTCTATCACAAATGTTTCAGACAAAACAATAATATCAATCTTCTCTAAGTTCAATTCATTCAGGTATATAGTTAGTTCATCAAAGTTTTTGTGCATACTTCTAATGTTTAAATGTAATAAGTTAAATTTCCTCTCCCGGCCGAGCTCATTCCTCAACTTACCAAGATCATCGAAAATTTTCGCTGTCGGATGCTTACATATCCCCGCCTCATCTGCTCCATCCAAAAAACCGTTAATGATGAAGTTTCAGAACTTATTTATTCAATCAATAAATTGAACCCAACCAACAATTATAAAATATTAAATCTGAAAAATGAAAAACTTTAACCAGTAAAGAAAAACAACTTATTTATTCAACCAATAAATTGAACCCAACCAACAATTATAAAATATTAAATCTGAAAAATGAAAAACTTTAACCAGTAAAGAAAAACAACTTATTTATTCAATCATTAAATTGAACCCAACTAACAATTATAAAATATTAAATCTGAAAAATGAAAAACTTTAATCAGTAAAGAAAAACAACGTAACAGAAAAAGAACCCCGCTCCCCTTTGAAGCAAATTTAATATAAACTTCTATTCTAGGTAGACAAACATTGATGTTATCTGAAATATTTGCAGGTCAAGCATTTAAATCTTGACCTTCTAAATCGGAAAAGTCATGAACACTACTTATCTTCTTCCTTTTGTCACCCATTTTAACATAAATATTACCATCAAAACTATAAACATTTCTTCTTCCAAACTTTTTCCCTAATTTCGAAAGTAGTTCGAGTTTTCTAGGTGTTAAATCCTCACAAATTACCATCTTAGATCCCTTCAAGTGTTTTCTGTGATCAAAAAGCTTCTTTTTGTTTTGATATCTACCAAGTGCAATAATGACGGGCCGCTCCTTTTGACCTTTTCGTTCCCCAACACGATATACTCGTTCAATATCATCGGACGTCAAGGAAATTTTCATGGTATCCTTAAAAATCTGCATCATTTTCCTCCTGATATTTTCATCATCTTCTTCGGGAATTCCATATAGACAAACATGATTCCTTTTTTCATGTTGTTTACAGTCGTCTAATCTTGACTCGAGATACTGAATCTTCTTATCTTGTTCATTTATACGTGTTTCTAGTTCGTGAATATTTGACGTCACCTTTGCTAATATGCGATTGATAAAATCCTCGTCAGATAAGAGTTCCTTGATAACTTCTTTTACGGTGATTTTCATGTCCATAACTACCTTAGGACCCATTGCATACAGGTACTAGTTATAACTAATTTATTGATCTTTCAATCAAGAATTCAAGTTAATTACAACAATTTGACTACCTCAATATAACAATTTTTGCAGGAGCGTAAGATTGTACGTCTACTCACACCGCACCATGCGTAAAAATATAAAGGTATTTCATAGTTTCAATAATTTGTATCGAAAAAGTTCTTCAAATATAGACTCATCTTTATTTCAAACAATTGTAAATGATGAAACATCATCCGAATTCTTCCTGTCTGCAGGTCTCTAGATCCTTTTGATTTGTATATGTATTCATCCATAATATATTCTTGGGAGATTGAACAGGCGGACGCAGTTATGCATAAAATATGGCTTATATGAATGACTACTACATTAGCGACCGTCAAACTGTCAGCTCAGGAGGAAATATATCTGGAAATGAAATTCCTTGTATAAAATTGTTTCTCTGTGGAGAATTTCGAACTAGATCCAGAATGAAACAACACTGGATGTTTGTTAAATTTCAAAAACTAATTGAAATTAATTAATGAAAAATCATTATTTAACCAATAATTCATTTCCTATAATTGCTCTACTTCTTCTAGCCGAATTCATTTTCTTTCTATAATTAATTTTATCAAAGAATTTTCGCAACGTCATTCTTCCTTATTCCACACAGCTGAGGCCGTTTGAAGACAAAATATCCAGTGAAAATTCAATTTAATTTTCAACAAATGCATAATATACGCATTCTTTCGTTTTTTGAATCAAAATTATTATCGTTTCCTTCATTCAATTATATGCACCATATAATTCTTATATCCGATTTTACCTATCTATATCTTATTTATAGATTGATACTCTCATATTTCAAATATTTTGCACTGAGTACTGAAGGTTGTTTTATTTTTCAATATCTATTCACCGAACTATGTGCTGTTATTCTTTTGAAGGAAGCAATAAAGATTCTAAAAAAATTGCTTTTTAGGATAAGTGTATCTAATTCTTCTTTCAGTCATTATTTTCAAAAATCCATCTAATGGGTTTTTGGCAATATAGCCATTTGAAACAATATTCCTAATTATTAAAAACTTCCATAGGACATTTCAAAATCAATCGGAAATACCAAATGCAAGTATAATTATTTGATTTATTCAGACTTTGTAACTATGTCCTTTCAGTTTCCACCACTGCAAATTCGAAAAAAAAATGTTTTATTCTCGAGTTCATTACCTTATGTGAATCTGCAAAATGTTTCGGATAACAAATGTGTTCAAAAATTACAATATAGGAATGAAGCCAAAATGGCGAATGCGCCAGTTCTTAAAATTAGCTATCTAAGTACTTGTTTTTGGGCGGCCACTATCATTTCATCACAATGTCTGTAATTTTTAATTTTTTTGAAGTACATGATGTCAAACGAAAGGGATACACTCATTGTGCTCAATTCATCATCGAATTAGAGTTTGTCCTGCTGTATAAACCATAGAGACCATTAATTTTGAATAGAAAGACCTATCCGTTCAAAATTTATATTTTTGGTTTTTTAGGTTTAACTCAATAATTACAGATTCGATCGAGATGAAAGTTTATATTAGATGTAAAACGATAATTTTAAGTACGTCCATCGCATTAAAGGAGTCATGGAAATATCATTATTGCCCAATATTTTCGTGACTAATCGACTAAGTTGAGAACAATTAGAAATTGAGGAGTGTGGTTGAACATATAAGACTTTAATTTGATTTGACTGTGATAACTCACCCCTTGCTTCATATTACTGTCTGTTCCATTTTCTCGAAGATATCTCAACAGTTGAAATAGTTGTATGTACTTATCGAAAATCTTTTTCTATAGATAAAAGTATCTATGAAATTTCATCTGGCTCACAGTCTAGATCAAATATCAGTTTTTTAGAAACACTGCATTTCGTTGAAGATTCATTTATGTCAACGAAACATATCGAAAGAAATTAATCTATAATTAATGCAACCTTATGATTTTTTTTTGTTTACGTTTATTCACGGAATGAATAAAATTGCTACTGTCACTGTTTATAAATGGAATGATTTAAATTCTCCTACACAATACCGTTACGTTTAATGTTTTTGCCTCATTCACTAATTGACTGATCAACTTGAATTTCGCAAAATCTGCATAACATTTTCACTGTTGAATGGAATATAAAGTTATAGCATATAGGGATTTGTATCCATTCCACAGCACTCAGCAGCAGTCAAATCAAATACGAACTTCCAAAGGGAGCATAATGAAAAATTATATCAAGTAAATATTGAATTCTCCCATACTAAAACATACAGTATGTAAATTTGAAAAAGGCCAGCCTTAATATATAGGCCCCCATGCAAAATGAGATAAAATGCAAAAAGAGGTGAACTTTCGTTCGTAGGGGGACATTCCATACATTTGCTGCCAATCAATTTGGATCAACTCTGTGAGCGTGATGAGAGCAACCCCTTAAATCGTGAATGGGAAAGGAGGTTAGGTGACACTTTGTTTTGAAGGTCATTCGAATGCCGTTTCAAAAACGCCATACACTTGAACATTTGTATTGGTACTTGAAAATCAAAAGAAAAAGTGGAATAGTCACGACAGCTAGAGTTGCTATGAAAAATGAAAATAATAAAATATATTCTGTTATAATTTTGCAAATTGTTGTCCATCATCTCAAAAACAAAAATTATCCTATTTTCAAATTTGACCCTTACGTTTTCGGAAAATCCAATTTGGACTTCTCGGCATGCTGTGAGAAAAAATCATCCAAAATTCTTACATTGATCACACCTTCAATGATTATCAACTTAACAAATATTCTGAGCAAATATCCAGAAGAAAAATTCACCTAAGCTACATAGAGTATCTTGTGTGCCAATCATCTGTACACAAAAAAATTATTATACACTTGTATTTACAGGCGACGCGATAAAAGCAAGGTGGAGGAGGACCGGCGGGGAAATCAAGAATGAAACATGTGAAACGAATTTTTTTTTTCTTTGAAACAGTGAACTAAAATATCTCTGGTGCGCTAATAAAATGGTTTTATTTCGATCTTAAAAATTCTAGGATAATGTTTTCAAGTTCCGTAGGCAATCTATCGAAAAATCCAATAAAGTTAGCCAATGACTCCAACAAATACCTAGTGAAAGTTATTCAGGATATTCAATTGGGTCAGAAATATGCCCCTTTTGTTAACATTATCCCAGAAAATGACAGGTGTTTTTGGAACCTTTGAGTGTTGCTGAGTTAGTTGTATCATCTATTCATTTGAAAAATTAACACTACAGTGGTTATGATGATTTACTAGTTGGTATCGTTCAATCATAAATTAGAGTTATTTCCACTATACTCAGTTAGACATATATTGAACAACTCAATGAAATTTTCAATTTTTCCGACTCAATTAAAGAATGCTCTGATAAAACCACTCTTCAAAAAAGGTAATCCAAATGATCTTGAAGCGGGTAATGAACTTATTGGTCTCTAGCGACCAATAATTTCTTTACCCGCTTCTTCCAGAATTTTTGAACTAATGGTGTAGACTACTCAGTTTTAAGAGTCAGTGTAATTTTTTATTCCAATGTCAACATGGATCTTTGCTGGGAAGATCGACTGATACTGCTAATTATCAGTTCACGAATGCAATTATACAGGGTGGCCATTTGAAAACGAAACAGAAGAGATTACAGACGAAATAAAGTTTTTCGATAGAAATGCTCGGACAGGTAGATTTCTGTTTCGAGGGGGACAACTTAATATGTAGTTTACGGACGCATAGCGCTTCAACCCTTGCTGCTACAACCCCCACCCCCAATTTTTGAATAGGGATGATGGGGTGAGTGATACCTCAATTTAAAGGTATTTTTATACTGATTTCAGCACAGTAATTGTTTTTTCATTTTATGCATTAGTTCTCGAAATATTCATGCGTTAGTTAGTTAGGAAGGAAGCCACAGTCATGGTTATTTTGAAGCTCAAAATGTCGATTTTTCACAAAACACTACAAGTGCCATGAAAACACCACTTAATTTCAAATACTTAGTTAAGAATATTTCGAGAACTAATGCATAAAATGAAAAAACAATTACTGTGCTGAAATCAGTATAAAAATACCTTTCAAATGAGGTATCACTCACCCCATCTTCCCTATTCAAAATTTGGGGGTGAGGGTTATAGTAGCAAGGGTTGAAGCGCTATGCGTCCGTAACCTACATCTTAAGTTGTCCCCCTCGAAACAGAAATCGACCTGTCCGAGCATTTCTATCGTCTGTAATCTCGTCTGTTTCGTTTTCAAATGGCCACCCTGTATATCATTTAGAAAACAAACATTTTGCCTTGGGTCTTTTTATAGATTCAAGAAAAGCTTATGATTATTCAGATCATGAAATGTTATTGCTGAAACTTGAAAGGACGAAACATTAACTGCAGACCGCTATGGGGAAGAAATTCTTGTACCATTTATTGGTGAATAAATTTTGAGGTATTGACTCAGAGTTTCTTTCCCCAAGATGGTAGAGGAGCATACATGGCTACAGAAACTATTGCCTTTTTGAGGAATGTTTTTCAGGATCGGCTTATCATTTTCAACATTGAGCATGAATGTCCTCTTCGGTCTTGCGACCTCACACCTTGACCACCTTGTGATTTTTTGTTTGTGGCCTCAGTAATAATTCTATTTTTTAAAGACCTGTACCCTAGCTGTACCTGACTGAGTCCAACAATGTTGTTCAGGCGTGAGTCTATTCGTGATGAATTGCCAAACCAAACTGAGAATAAATCACTTGACTGTTAAATCGGTCGCCATCTTGAACAGTAATGCCAACTTAAAGTTATATACCTCGAAAAAAAACACCCGTTACAAAGAATAAGAGTTGAGGTTCATGAATTATAAACTCAAAATGAATAACATACTGATTGGTACACTTGCACTTAAAAAAAGAAAATCAAAAAGTATGCAAAAAGATGAAGAAAAGAGTCATCATATGATACAACAATAGAACGTTCTTACGTTCCGAACTAAAAGCTTGAAATCAGTGTCCTCCTTGTAGGGCTGACCTCCATACGTCGTATCTGTTCTTGAATGCGTTGACAGATGGAGTCTGAACCACGGAGTTGGGAATTCCAATTCATTCCATTCACTGAAAACTCTGTTTGGAAGTTCTGACGCAGAGTTGTTCTGAAATTTTCCTGCTATAGTTTATAAACGTGACCTCTGAAATGGTTACTGTTGAGAGTAAACATATCTCTGATCCCGTCACCCAGAAATCCGCGTATAGCTGGAAATGAAAATATTAAGTTATATTATGTTCTACATACAAAGCAACAAAGCTCTGCTTGTTCAATTTAGTAGTTGATGGGGTTTTTTCGATATTTTTCTTGAATTTTCTATAGTTCTGACAACACTATAGCCAGAAAATTTTGCTCGGAGCTTGAAATTTTAATTCTTTATGTATATTCACACAAAATCTCAATCTGACTAGACCTGTTATAACGGAAATGTTAGTTCTTCCACTATCTTCATGAAATTTCTGTGTTCCTCAGTCCCCGCGAGCTCTTCTCTCCTCGAAGGATGTCAGTCCCATGCCATACTCTGATGGTATTAGGCTCGATTAGTTCCATATATCATATACATTTTTTTTGCTGACTTTGAATATGTCAACTTATGAACTTTCATTTTGGAATCTTCTTACTCCCTTCCTCTGTGGATGTTAGCTATCAAGCTGAACCACATTATTTTGTTTGGGGATGAAGGATTATATTCAATACTCTGCTTGAAAAAAATTGAAACTTTATTTAGATTTACTATTTGCCAACATTATACAGGGTGGCCATTTGAAAACGAAACAGACGAGATTACAGACGAAATAAAGTTTTTCGATAGAAATGCTCGGACAGGTCGATTTCTGTTTCGAGGGGGACAACTTAAGATGTAGGTTACGGACGCATAGCGCTTCAACCCTTGCTGCTACAACCCCCACCCCCAATTTTTGAATAGGGAAGATGGGGTGAGTGATACCTCATTTGAAAGGTATTTTTATATTGATTTCAGCACAGTTATTGTTTTTTCATTTTATGCATTGGTTCTCGAAATATTCTTAACTAAGTATTTGAAAATGAAGTAGTGTTGTCATGGCACTTGTAGTGTTTTGTGAAAAATCGACATTTTGAGCTTCAAAACAACCATGACTGTGGCTTCCTTCCTAACTAACTAACGCATGAATATTTCGAGAACTAATGCATAAAATGAAAAAACAATTACTGTGCTGAAATTAGTATAAAAATACCTTCAAATTGAGGTATCACTCACCCCATCTTCCCTATTCAAAAATTGGGGGTGGGGGTTGTAGCAGCAAGGGTTGAAGCGCTATGCGTCCGTAACCTACATCTTAAGTTGTCCCCCTCGAAACAGAAACCGACCTGTCCGAGCATTTCTATCGAAAAACTTTATTTCGTCTGTAATCTCGTCTGTTTCGTTTTCAAATGGCCACCCTGTATATAAACGAAATGATAGAGAAGTAATTTTATAATCATATACTTTCATAGCAAATTCTCGTGATCTTTCCTGAAATTCATCGAACATTCTTCAGTCAACTAAATCATTCTACATCCAATCATTTCTCTAATCACGTTTCCTGAACGATGATTTGTATCTTCACAAAATCGCGCCATATATTCTTTCTGGACAATTAAACCTGTCGATGTATTGGCAGGAATCTGCTAACTAGCATCATCCATCAGATATTAATTTTATCGCTGATCCCGTTTCAGATAATTATTATGCAAACGAGGCTCGACGTTCCAGTTCAAATACGAAATTGTCCAAAATGAGTTTCTGTGAATGGATTCCTGTTCGGTATGTGTGAAATATCCTAAAATTGTGTAATGTATGTAATCTGTGTCCATCGACTTGAACGCAGAAGTGAGAACAGTTTTCTCCACAGGAATTTTTGATTAACGTTGCGCGTACTTTTCGACTGTCATCGATTTAAACCTGCAGTTTCTGGCAGGTTTAAATCGAGTCAAATCAAATTTGTTTCATGAATTATCACAAAACAGGCAGTAACAGTCAATATAAATACAAAAAAACAAAATATCAATAAAATTCTAATTGAATAATAGGTTTGTGGCTTGAGGACTGAGCAAATCCAACAAATCTTTATAGAATTTTCGACGTTTCGATCTCGATTTGAATCTTTTTCCAAAACTGGATTTATTAGGTAATACGTTGTGGATGTGAAACTTATCGGTCATTAAATATGAAATTAATTACTGTATAATATATCCAACTTGAAAACAGTAGCACTTATGTCAATCAAAAATTTTAATGAAATTTTCTTGAATCCTTCTGGCAAAAATTCATCAACAGAGTAGTAACATCTAAAAATCGAAGAGAGTCTGAAACGTCTTTCATATGATTGGCATAGTTCAATTTTGTCTGGGAGATGATTATATATTTTGACGGCTGAATATTTCGTGGCTTCCTTTATTCTATGATATAGCACGCAAAGTTTTTTTTTATGTGTTTCTTTATATATGTATATGTATAAAATATACAGTATAAAAACTATTAATCAATGTCCTAAATTAGTGTAGATGATGAAAAGTTGCTATTAACTAATACACAGCTTATCAGAAATATAAGATAATATTAGTAGGGTAAAAGCCAATATCGACAATGGACTAAAAATGTGAGTATCACATTACACCACAGGAAAACAGAACATTAAGAACCCATCAAGTTTATAAAATATTCTTACTCAGTAGTAGTTCTTTTTCATCTTTGCTAAATTTCAGGTCATTCAAACTCTGAATCTGAAGAGTTTGATTGCGATGTGGTTTGCTCCCTGCTGCACTTTCGGTATTCTATTGAAGGGAATGCTAAGTAATTGCTTTCTTCTGGTGTTGTACTCGTGGAAATCAGTTAGTTCTAAACTTCTTGAGAGTTCAGTGTAAATAAGCCAAGGCATCGAGAATAAAAACCGAAGTACAGATGATTATACCCTACCTTTTAAAAATATCTCAGGAACTCTCTATCCAACGCATCCCAAAAATGACCTTTATGGCTTTTTTCTGTTTCCGCAGGACCCTCTGTACATCGGTTCTATGTCCCCATATTATCATACTGTATATTATTCTTGCGAAATATTAGAGTTTGGATGTGTCACTTTTGCATATCTTTTTCATCTTCTTTATTAGGTAGATCAAAGTGGGGAGTTTGCCACATAATTCGTCTATGTATTAACTCTAGTTTAATGAAGATTGAAAAGTCACACTCAAATATTTCAAAGAATCACGTGTTTTTTTTTGTGAACAAAAGCTTCTGGGTTGTATTTTTGGTTTTCAATAAACCATTCGAAGTGAACCAACTCTGAGCTCTCAATAGCGATGTTGAGGTTATTATTTCTATTCTGTTTCTACTTCTCGACCTATTCATGAAAGCCTTGTCATCTGCATAGCTGCAGAGTTGATCCGCTCTCAAGTTGGCATGTAGGTCATTTGTGAAGACGATAAACAGTATCGAACCCAGAATCGATCCCTGCGGCACCCCTACATTGATTTCCTTCAAATCAGACACCGGTCCATCCCACTTCCTCATCTGTGACCTGTTTGTTAAATAGGAAGCGAACATGTTAAGAGCCTTGTCTCTTATTCCGTGAGATTTTTCTATGTCGAGAAAGAATTCTATTCCAAACGGAGCCTAAAGACCTGCTCAGATTGCAGGCCAACTCCACTTCCTCATTGTTATTGAAAGCCTCATTTAACTAAGTTTTTCGAAAACTATGCTGGGATTCATGGATGAACTTGTTGCTCTCGAGAAAACATAAATCACTTTTCAATAGAATAATAGTATTTCGAAGAGTTTTAAAAACTCTGGCATCACAGAAATTGGCCGATAATTCTCAATTGGCCCTCCTTTCGATATAATAATAATAATTAATAATTTATTCACTGACTACATTACAACATATATACACAGTAAGAAAATACAAAACATGGGTGGAGAACATAAATGCTCACATAATAATAAAATCATGTATTATAACAAATAAAGGAGTGAATAAAGTGTTAATCACAGAAGCTTTAGCTACGAAAGCTATTGCTTGTACGTGATATAATCAACCTAGATTTAACTATCCTTTATTGACAAGTGAACGAACAAACTCAAAATACACAACAAAACGAGAAATATTTCTGCTTCCTGTAGTTCCACCTAGAACAGCCTTTGGCTGATCAGAGCAATCAATCCCGATCTTCCGATAGATACTATCCACTTCCTTGACATCTTTCTGAACAAACTTAAACTGTTGAGTTTCTTTATGTACGAGGGTAGCTGATTGAAAACTTTCGGAGCAAGGTAGTTACAGCAGCGCTGTCCTATATTCTTTTCACAACGGGGTATGTTTAAGGAGCTTGATCTATTTCTGGTGTTATAACAGTGGTCAACTGGATCGGAAGTAATTTTCGACTTTTTCATATTTATTAGCATACTGAGACAGAAGAGTTGTCTTACATCAAGCATCCCGGACTCCCTGTACAAACTATCGTTGGAGAACATGAGTGGTTTACCGTAAATAATTCTAAGTATCCATCTTTGCATTACATTTAAGTTCTCCAAATGATTATCATTCACGCCGCCCCAACCAATAATTCCATACGACAATTGTGGCTGCACTAATGCAAAGTACAGCAATTTCAGGTGTTTCAAGTCGAGGTAGTCTTTTAAATATCTAATTTTATATAAAATGCCTCTTAGCTTGTTGACGACACTTTTGATATGCATGTCCCATTTAAGGTGTCTATCGATCGTTATACCCAAATATTTGATGGAGTCCGCTTCCGGGATATGTAAGTTCGGTGTGACCATCAGGGGTCCAATATGTGGTAATCCACTCGAGTACGATGCGAATGGTAAATATCTCGTTTTCTCCAAATTTATCGTCAATTTATTGTACCTGAACCACATATCCAGATTACTGAAGTCCTTCTCGGCCTCAGCTTTCAGGGTGTTCCAAGAATCTGACTCACAAAACAACGCCACGTCGTCTGCAAAACAGAGAACTCTGCCTCTTACTCTGACACTCAACAAACTGTTTATATACAGTGTGAATAAAAGGGGTCCAAGAACCGTGCCCTGAGGCACCCCGTAATTTACATACATTGCTTCACTTAACTCTCCATTTACACTTACTTTTTGTTCCCGATCCATCAAATAACTTCTCATCATGTTGTAAATTTTACCTCTGAAACCGTATTTTTCCAATTTATTGAGTAGTTTTTCATGGGAGACTGTATCAAAGGCCTTAGAGAGATCGATAAATATACATAAGGATTGTTTTTTCTTATCTAGTGAGTTGTAAATACAGGATGTCAGGTGTCTGATTGCATCTTCGGTTGATTTTTCCTCTACAAAGCCATATTGAAATTGTGAGATAATTTTATGTTTCGTGCAAAATTTTATAATCCTCTTTTTCAATATTTTTTCCATAACTTTTGCTATATTGCTGATCAACGATATTGGCCTGTAGTTCTTCATTTCCAATCTACTACCTTTTTTGAATAGAGGTTTTATAATACCTGTTTTTAAACTTTTCGGGAAATATCCTTCATCAAAGCAACAGTTTATTAGGTGAGTCAGAGGTGCCTTTATCTCGTCAGATATATTCTTTAGAGTTTCCGCTCTTATGCCATCATATCCCGGTGCTGTTCCCTGCCGCAGTTTCATAATCGTCTCGTGGACCTCCTCGATGTTCGCAGGGGTGAGAAACAAGGAGCTTCTTACTGTTTTTTCATGTTCTCTATAGTTTTCCGGAACACTTATTTTTTCTGCATACGTCTGACCTAAGTTAGAGTAGTATGCATTAAAACTGTCACAGATCCGTTTCCCAGACTCCACCATTGTTCCATCTGCCGATACAATCTTTTCAATCTTTGTCTCAGGCTTCGAACGATTGCATATGTTATTTACACTGTCCCAGAGTGCCTTGGACTGGTTAACATTGTCCTTTATTAGCTTTTGTGCATAATTCTTCTTCGCAACTTTGATTAACTTTGCCAACTTACCTTTATAAACGTGGTATTCTGTCTTCAGAAGTGAATTATTCGGATCCTTTTGTAAATTTTTATACAGGTGCTGTTTTATATTTATCGATGTGAGGAGCGCGGAAGTAATCCACTTCTTTTTAATATTTTTTTGTTTTTTTAACCTTATATTTTTAGTTGTTTTTTCGATATATGCACTTATTCTGTCAACAAATTCATCAGCCATTTCATCTATATTATGGACAGAATAAAATTTTTCCCACCTCTCCTCTCTCAAGTTTGTCTTTAGTGCTGCGTAATCTATATATTTTTTATTTCTAGAATCGGAATTGGGCTGTCTCGTTGATGTTGCATCCAAGTCCACAGTTAATGCAATAGGATAGTGATCGGTAATAATATGTTGAAAGACGTACGATTGAATTGGAATAGAAACATTTTCTTTCACATAGAAATGATCTATGCAAGTTTTACTTTCTGGTCGAGTGTAGTCATTTATGTGCGATTCATATCCGTATGTGTTCAAGATATTCTTGTATTCCTCAGAAAAATCTAAATTCGACATAAGATCTATATTTATATCTCCTGTTATAACATGCATATCGCTCCTTTCAACCGTTTGAATATATTGCTGTAAATCAATGTTGAATTTTTTTGGACATGTACTTGGGGGTCTATAGACGGCTGTTAAAATAGCTTTCTTAGATCCAAACTGTGTTGAAACTTCCAGAATGTTTATATTTCCTAGTTTCTTTATTTCGTGTGAAAAACTGATTTCATTCCTAATATAAACCAACACTCCATCGTTCTTATTGAGTGAACCCTCATTGTATAAAATGGTATACCCTTCAATCTGCAGCAAATTCAGGTCATAGACGAAATACGTTTCGGTGAGTACAATAATTTGAATATCGAGCGCAAGTTTATTCAGAAACAAAACAAATTCGTCCATATTTTTCATCGCACTTCTAATATTAAGATGTAAGATATTAAGTGGTGTTTGTATAGGTGGCAAAAAATGATCTATGTCAGGTATAATCTTAGCAATGATTGGTTCGTTCTTATATTCTCTAATGTATGGATCCATTTTGTAGCAGAAAACCCACAGAAAAAGCCAAACAACTTAATAGCCCAACGCAACAAAAATAAACAACAGGACAAAATACAACAAAATCAACTATTTCAAATCCTTTCTTTGTACGTTCAAGCGCAATCTGGTTACTCTTTCTGGCTTTACAATTTTTCTAGCAGTGTTTTCAGCCACTGGTGTGCTTTGCAATCGGTCGAGAACCGAGATCTCCTCGATATTTTCAGGAGGTTGAGCCTGAGTTCGTACTTCTTCCGGGTTATGTATTAGGGACTGAGTCGGGGTCGCCGGGTTGCTGTTAGTCCGGCGGACAATGGGATGTTTTCGAGCTTCTTCTAAATCGTGGAGTGTATACTCTTTATTGTTGACTACAAGTTTATTTCCTCTAATATGACAAGTTTCTCCTCTTTCTCTTTGCTCGATCAAATATCCCCTAAGCACTCGATACTCGTTCCGCTGCTGTTCCGTCAGATCGTCTCTGATGGCAATACCACTGCCCCTCAATTTTTTGCAATGTCTGATAACCCCAATTTGGTGTTATATGGGTGTTATCATGCGACCTTGAGGTCTTGTTGAAAGACTCCTTTTTCAAAACAATCTTCAATAAACACAGAAAAGAATAAATTTTCCCTCAAGAGAAAGTGCTAACCAACATCCTTGAGGGATGACCGTTATCCTTTTTTTCATTTTTTGAATAATCTCCTCGTTATCCTTTACGCATGACAATCGTTGATCATCTTACACAATGGATGATTTATATTTGAAAGGATTTGCTTGAGGAGCGCTAACGAAAGGCTGTAGAAATCCCTAGTGTATTTGTTTTTTAGCTTCTTTGTTAGTTTCATGGTTTCTCTTTCTGTTGTTGGTTTCCGATAGATAAGGTCCATAGAGTTTATCCTGGGATCTTTCATCAACACGCTCGAATCATTCAAAGATAGTTGCACCTATCTCTGTATGTCTCCGCCGACAAAAATGAAGTAGTCGTTTAGGGCTTGGGCAGTGGTTGTGTATGAGATTATCCGACCTTCTCCCTTTTTCCTGATTCTTCACGTATCAAATTTCACATTAATTGTTGTTGCATACTGATGTAATTTGCCACCTTTAATGTATTTGTGCTTGAACATGAAGCAAACTAGCATAGATGAATCGGCCATGAAAGGTGGGGATATTGTACATTATAAAGTATTCTCTGCATGAGAGCGTTGTCAATCATAGCCATAGTTCTTACTGCTCTTCTGCTTGATCAAAACTGAGTTTGCTTCCAGTGCATCACCCAAAATGAGAATTCGCATTTATTGGCAATTTTTTCTGCCTGTCTGAGAGGAATATGATAGATGACTTTTTAGTGAGATCTTCTATTTGAAGTTACTGACTGAACACAAAAATATGTGTGTAGAATGAAATTGTACGGCAGCTATAACTTTGGCTATGACTTTCACCTGACCATTGCACCCTTTTGTTAAGCAAAGTAAATAATATGTTATCAATAAAGTTCAAGTTGTTATAGAGTAAGTGTATTCGCACATTTCAATTTCCTTATCATAATTCATAATACAGGGTCGTCCACATTTTAGCGCAATATTGAAGTCTTGATATTGTAGTGTTTCGAATTAGTTAAGTGTCCCCTGCCGAACTTATCCAGTGGCGTGGATTTAGGGAGGCGATGATACTTTTTTCATTTAGAATGTATATACTATCAACAAAAATTAATTTAGCAAATTTTTCCATTAGCCATAAATGAAATCACTAAAATTGACGAAGTGTATTATAAAGCTTTCGGATGACATTTAATTGAACATTCCAGAGAGAAAATTTGTCAGACAATTAAAAATTAAAAATATTCCCAAAAATTTTTATTGTTTGATTGTCTTTCAGAAATGTTCAATTGAATTCTATCTGAAAGCGTTATAATACACCACGCCAATATTTGTACTTCCATTTGCCACTAATGAAAAAATTTGAAAAATTAATTTGTGTAGATTTTTGTGGATAGTATTTACTTTGTACTCGATTATCTCGAAAATGGTACATTCTATAAAAAAAAATCAAGAACCCTTTTTTTAATGAAGCTCTGCTGATTTCAGAAATGGAACAATGTTCCTAAAAAAACAGTGGTGTACATTTTCAATGAGAAAAGTATCATCGCACCTCTATATCTACGCAACTGGAAGAGTTTGGCAGGAGACACTGACCTAATTTGAAATGCTACAATATCAAGACTTCAATACCTAAAAATTGAATCAATGAATGTAGTAATACTAGAAATATAACAAAAAACTGATTTTTTTTCAAACTTGAACAACCTGTATCTCGTGAAATATGTTCATAGAAAATTTTTTTCATAAATAGTGTTGTTCTATTCGACGCCAAATATATTGCACTCAAATCTGGACCACCGTGTAATATAACTGAAATTAATTCTTGGAATTAGCCCCAAGCCAGTGAAGATGAGGAAGAACTACAAATAAACTGATTCAACCCCAATCTTTTCCATCTTACTGCTGTCACGATGTCTGTATTTTCGGATAAAGAATGTACCATTTCCGACTCGAAATTAAAATTTCCAGATGGATCGTAATGTTACAATCCATCTAAGTTTCTCTAGACGAGTGTTTCTGATGTCAGAAACACTCGTCTAGAGAAACTTACCTAAAACAGTGGCATCTAAGTGAATCACATCTCATATATACCTTCATTTATTATTTGATCTCCAAGGATGCAATTAGCGTTTGATTGAATGATCGCTTGAAAATTTCCAACGCCAAGTAAATACTTTTCTCTAAAATTACCACCTTCACCTGAAGGTATGCAACGTATTATTTTAAATTAACTTTCAACCAATTTAAAACGATATATTGAATTTGAATTGATTTGCACATCTATTAGGAATCAATAACCATACAATAATTCAATGATTATTTCATTTTACCCTCATCAGAATTAATACTTCTGGAGCAAGAACGAAATGGCGGAGGATCCGGGTGCAAATGATCCCCAAATTTCAAACTACTGGTGGAATTGAAATGTTGTCACGAATGTCCAATATTTTCTACGTAAATTTTGCACTTTTCATTTGTTAGCACTCGAATAGAAATTAAGTGGACTGTATGAAACTGAACAAATTCAGCTAACACTGGAAAATGCACCACAACCCTTTAGTTACAGTTACCCTCGATACTATTCCTTCTGTGCTTGGTGATCCCCTCTCATCTGGAACTTCAACACCAACGCCAATAGTCTTGTTAGAATGAAAATGATTGTTTATAGCCTGAACACTCGAATATTTAGCGAAAAGAAAGATATATCCGATTCATATACACCGAGTCACTCAACTGTAATAATATTTTCAAAAGTACCACAATTCGCATGAGCATAGTGCCCTTCCAAAACTGTGGTGCATAGTAAAATATTAATAATAAAATCGAATGTTGCACTAACATCATAGTGTTGAAATCGATATTTCTGAAGATATTTCAAATTGAATTTGATGCTGCATTTTTATTTTGACTCAATGTGTGTTAATTATTTCGGAGTTTTGGATCATTATATTACTTAAATCCTGACCAAAGAAAATATAAATATATAATGCAATTTATCGGAATTCCTTTATAACGAATATTCAATATGACATGTGATGTAGTAGGATTCTAGTATTGCTATTGATGTTGTTAATGAAAAATCATTTTAATTTTTGCATTTACATATTGAGTAGTTTTCAATTGGGACAAGGTCTCATTTGTGTTATTTGAAATCCCCATCTATTCATACAATCCTATTTCCAACACGAATTCTGGATTAATGTATGATGCGGTGTATTTGCATCACTAATATCAGCAAATCTGAATGATCACTCGTATTTAGAGATTTCTATTTCTGGGGCCAAATGAAATCACTTGTATATTCCCAAGCCATAAATTATGACAGCGAATTGATAACTGCAATCTAATGATACAAAACACCGAAATGATTGAAGCAAATTAACATCAAAATAATGATGCAGCTTCAAGTTCAACATGGAATATATTAAGAAATAGTGACCTCATCGTTATGAATGAAGAGTGCAAAATTTACGTAAGAAGTGATGGAAAATCAAAAATTTGTGATTGAATTATTCTTGAGCAAATTTCCGCCAGTGGCATAGAGTATGGAGTGGATCAACCAGTCATTTGACCTTGTCGTACGCCTCTGGTGGTAGCCAGAAACGTTTATTGAGTACAATTCAGTAAAGTGGCTATAGTATCTGAAGAATAATGAAATAATATGATGATGCTTTCCCAACATACTAAAAACAGGTGTCATCAAACCACTTTATAAGAGTGGCTCTACATTCAAAATGAAGAATTATAGACCTGTTACAATAATATCCAACATTGCGAAAATATTTGAGAAGATAATAGCAAATAGAGTTGTGTCATTCTTGGAAAAAAATAATATTATCTCGGATTGTCAGTTCGGATTCCGTCCCAAGAGGAGTACTGAGGATGCAATTAAAAAGTTGACAAATCATATTTACGGCAGCTTAGACAGAAAACTCCCATGCTTAAGTCTATTCATTGATCTCTGTAAGGCATTCGACACTGTGTGTCATGAAACTTTATTACATAAGCTTTATCGGTATGGCTTGAGAGGAATATGCTACGATCTATTAAAGGACTATTTATACAACCGGGAACAATATGTCGATTTGAATGGCGTCAAGAGTGAAAAAAGGAATATTACATATGGGGTGCCCCAAGGTACTGTTCTGGGTCCCATATTGTTCAACATTTATTTGAATTCCCTGTTAAGTTTGGAGTTGCAAGGCGAAATTATTTGTTATGCAGACGATGCAGCGATATTTTATAGCTCGAGTTCGTGGTTTGAACTGAAGAACAAGGCAGAACAAGATTTGCATCAGATACAACAGTGGTTCAGATATAACAAACTAACATTAAATGTAGCCAAAACAAAATACTTGACGTTTAGCTCCTACTCCTCCGGTATTCCTAATATGGGACCCTTGAGAGAAGCCAATGGAGTAGAGATCGAAGAAGCAGATCATATTAAGTACCTAGGAATAATCATAGACCGTCACCTAAAATGGGATCTTCAAGTGGACAATGTAGTACGAAAGATACGATTCATGCTGGGCCGTTTTAGAAGGATGGCCGAAATTTTGGACTTCAAGCAAATGAAGACTCTCTATCACGCATTAATTGAGTCCCATCTATCGTACGGCATTCTGGGTTGGGGTGCAGCATATGATTGCCACCTCAACAGGCTGAAAATAATACAAAAATCATTCTTAAAAATTATCCTAAGAAAAAGCAGAACGTACAGCAGTGAATGGACGTATAAAGAAGCGGAAGTTATGGATCTGGCACAACTATATGCATTTAAGACTCTGATGGATAATCATAAAAATAAAAATGATATAACACACTCTACTCATACATATCCCACGAGAATAAAAGGTACTCGTCCCACTACTATAAGAGCTGAAAAGACAATTGGCCAAAGATGCAACCAATACTTGGCTCCAAGAATATTCAGCATTCTACCTGAAGATATAAGGAATATCCAAAATTGTTATCAGTTTAAATACAAGCTAAAAATATGGATAAAAAACACCGAAAGAACACTGCTCTACAATATTATAAACTCTAAATAAATAATAAAATAAATGTGTGTATATATGTATGTATATGTATGTATATGTATATATATATATATATATATATATGTGTATATGTGTGTATATATTACTTACCCGAATCTTGACCAACTACTCGATAACTGAGAATTTACCCGAATTGTGACATAATACACGGATGTGGATATGGATCACCGAATTGCGACACTGAACCTGAATTGGACTATTCACACTGGATTGAGAAAAGACCGAAAATGGAATGATACTCTGCATCTACTTACCTACACATTAAGGCTAATGTAAAATTTTGTAATATTTGTGATTTTACTCACAGAAAACCATTTTACTTGGTTTTCTCCATTTTTTGAATATTCATTAGTCCCTCATATGTATGTTTATGTATATGTAAACTTTGACGATGAATATATATTATTATTATTATAATAATATTCTGAACTGAAACATTATATCCAAGTGATTTGGCTTAAATCTTCATATTCTGAACTGAACATTCCATATTTCCAACTTCTTATGATACTTCCTGTATAAAGTATATAGGTATGTATTTCAATGAATTGAATAATTGTAATATACCTATTCAATTATGACTTGATTAGTGTTTATTGCTAAGAATTTAAGATATACATGAAAGTTTCACCTGTGCCGTCTTCTAAGATCTAGATATTTAATAATAATATCTAATTTTTGATAATTATGCTAGAAAGTTTTCGTTTTTCATCCAATAATGCATTCACAATCAATGAAAATATATGTGAATTTGCTTCATTAGACAAAGCAGAAATAGTTATTTTCAGACAAAAAAATCTTACTATCAAGGATCACCATAGGGGATTTCAACGGTTTGCCATCAACATAGTAACCAAGAATAATAATTAACTTCTTACCCATATAACATATTCAAATACTCATTAGAGTTATATGCAATATGAAATATGTACAGAGATGTAATTGAAATATTTTTTGGTTACAAAATTAATCATCATTCTATTGATAGGTAATTATTTTTATTGACCAATTATTAGACGAATACTAGATAATTTGAATGCAATTCTCATTACAAAACCCATTCTTAAAATAATTCGAAATGTAAATTGTTGAAGAACTCATAATATATCATATTACCTCAGTATAATCGATTGAAGAGATTCGAATTCAATCGAATATTCAGAATTTATTAAAAACTCAATATCAAGATTTGAGAACTTTCTTCAATAAAATATTCTCAGCTTATGTGATATAACATATGTAATATCAGTAATTTTTTGGTTTTCAGCCGTAGTAGACGTTTATCAAAATTAATCTTCTATCTGAACTGAACTGACACTTTGTCAAAATTAAAATTTTTAGGCCTAGTAGTATTTGATTGTATATAGAACAAATTCGTTCAACTGAAGAATACTACAGAGACTGAATAAAATGAGGCTTTCATTTTGAATAAATCCCAAAAATCAGGTAAACGGATAATGTAAACATAAAGCCGCCATATTTAGGCTCAGCCATTCAAAAACGGGACCATGCGTTTCATCACTGTGGTTTATTAAGTCACTGTAAAGCCAATTTCAGAGGTGCACCCTCTCTCTGAGTATTGTGGTGTTTCGTCCCGAGATCATTGATGGAATCATAAGTTTATAAGTTTGTCACTCAGTGACCTCTGCCAAAAGCACCTTCAATCTCCATAGTGGACTAGTGGAGTATGTCAACTTTGCAGTAGTGGGGATTTATACCCCCAGAAGTGCCGATTTAAAGAGTGCACACGACGTCATCTTTTGGGCAAGCACAGAGTCACTACAAAAGCATATAGTCCGTAGGGATTCACGGCTTTGCTTGATATTCAAGCTACTTGGCTTGAGCTTGAGTTGAAATCAACTCAAGTCAAGTAGTAGTTTTTCAATATCAAGTCAAGTAGTCAATGAATAAATACTTTACTTGAGATTGAAAAACTACTACTTAACTTGAACTTTAGTTGAGTCTCTCATCTTAATAATATACATATATTGATAGTTATGTATTTCACGATTTTCGGTTCCGAAAAGGCATCAATAATATTTTATCTCTGTTCTAGAGATGCGCAATGTCAAAAAAATGGTTTAAACGAAACGTTCAAAACCCACAAGCTAATAATTGGCTATAATAATTTTAGACATCTCAGTTCATTACTTTATCGAAGTACCTATCTTTAGTATTAATCCTAAAGTGATAAAAACTCACCTTGAATCCTCAAAATACAATTGTACTCACCTGAAAAAAAATCATCATATCAGTATATCATAAATCAAATAGGTCATGGTGTAAAGATAATAAATATTAATATTTTCAAGCAAACTATGCAACATCACGTTACAAATGTTTGTATTTTCAATGTCTATTCTGTTGATCTATCTTTCAAACCACTCATTCTATAGAGCTTACTTCAGAATATGCAGAGTGCGGCAAGGAAGGGATATTTTCGAAATAATTGACTTTTTTGTTTATTATTCATTTTATTATTCAGTGGAACATGGTCATGATGAGTATGATGACAAATATTGAAATTGTAGTTTCTTTTGCCTCAACTCCAGAGTCCTGATGTAGCAATATAGAATATAGTCTTATTACTGAAGATGCACCCTGTATAGCATACAAGATAGGCCGCATACGATTTTATCCCATATATCGTTTTTTAGGAAGAGACCATTGCTCTAGTGATCAAGAATATTTTCAGCATCGCGGTTTTGTCGCTTATATCAAGAAGTACAATACCTTCGATATTTTAAATAAAACATCCCGTACCTTATTACTTTTTTCGGTTTGCTTCAGCCTCTTGATTATTTCTGAGCTATGAAGCTAAAACTTCACGAAAAAACAATTCAAAGAAAGGCAATAAATAATATACACATACAGTTTTGATGAAAATGTTTATTCTCTACTGTCAATGCGTTCCAATCATAGCAAAAACGTGCAGAAAGTTGAATGAAACGTATCCTGAATAAAATGAAATTTGTAACGACATAATTGTAACAGTTGAAGGTACTAAAAGAAATTCACAGAATTGATTGAAAATTATTTTCATAGGTTATAAATGATTGAAACACAAACAATAACAGAAAAAGTTCACAATAACTATAACGGACTACTATTCTCTTCCAAACTTTTCAAAATGCGAATGTTCAGGGAATGATTTCTAATAAATATCATTCGATTAATATCAAGAAATGTAGATTAAATTCAATTATTCTGATTGATTAAAATGAAAATTTAATAATTCGATCCTGAAAATATGATGAATAGGCGCATGAACGAATGAATGCCGAGAGTTCTTAACGTCTAGACAGTTTTTTTCTCGTCACCCGATCTCTCCATGCCGATCTAGGCCACCTCTGACTATTTTATACTGATGAAATATCACAATTCACCATGATCCGTGCAATTTAATAATGAATATAAAAATTCAATAATGGTTCAGAGCATCAATTCATCGGAAAAAACACGGTAGGATCAAAGAGCTAGCGACAGAATTTTCGAAATTGCTATCAGAGGATGGCCTACAAAGGATTAAATTTGACGTGTGTGAATTGAATGAATACATGAACCCCTAAAATCTGTAACGATATTGCCCCAAAGTCCCCATACTAATATCGAAAATTTTCATGCTAGTGAAGTTTCGATCATTCGACTCATTTCCTGAAAAATATTTGTGGAATTGGCATGTATGCTTTTGTGAAATTACAAAATAGAAAAATAATAATCCATAACCTGTTCATTTGCTAGTTCAGCTGAAACAATATTGATTCAGAAACATCTTCACATGATGAAAGTTTTGACGAAACATTTTATGTATTTTATATACTCGTATGTATTATATGTTTTCTTTTCTTCTAGGACACGTATTCGTATATACTTATTGGTTCTTTAATAAATCATGAAATACGAAATAATTTATTTTATATATTTTTTTGTTCATCAAACTTCTAACCATTTTCCTCTATTTATTGGTTTTCTGAAAAATAACCTTCAAACAAATAATATATTTCTACTTGATCGTATCTATAAACAGTCACCTTTGGGTGAAAAATGCTTCAATATAGCTGGAAAGTACCTCAACATAGCTAATCATTCTTCTGAACACACTAACTGACATGTGTACCCAACGGTTCCATCCTTTCGACTAAAATACACATTGACTTACCATGGAAACATAGAATGATACTACAAAATGTCATTTGTCATGTTTTTGGAAAAATTTTCTTTAGGATACGAAAACGTATAATGATAAGCATGCTTGGGTCCTTCTGATTTCCTATTATATTTTCATCTTCGTGTTGAGTCCAATGAATGCGCCAACCTCTATTGGTATATAACTAAATAAAATTTTAAAAATTTAAACTTTTAGATTACCTGAATAACTTTTTGTAAGTTGATTAGTCGATTTCAGAGGGTTTTACTCAGAATTAAATATATAATTCACTAGCAGCGTGAACAAAGAGGTCACTTTCACAGATTTTTCCCCTCACATTTTCCGAATATATTTTTATTTCTCAGAGGGTTATTCAAAATATCGTTTTTTCCTATCCCCTTAATCAAAAACCACTTTAACCTCAGGACGCTTATAATTTTCCCTGCAATAAAACCCTGCTTCTCTGCCGTAAGCTAGCAATAAGAGTATGTAAATCAGATTCTCCGAAGGGTCCTTAGAATGTAAGAATTGGAAGGACCTTTCATTTTCTCGTTCAGGAGGATCTCATCACGAGAATCCGGAACACATTCCGAGAGTTGAACACTCGAAATTGATATGAACACTCCCAGGGGAATATCATCCAATTACATTCATGAGATATATCGCATTTGTTCAAATCGGGAAAGAGTTTAATTTGATAATACGATCAGGAGTGGGGATTATGTTATTCATTCATTTATTTCACATCGGATGAAACCCAAAGGTTTCGATGGCAATGAAAACAAGCACACATAAATTTGACGATGATGTACAGGGTGAGTCTTTGACTAATACATATGTAGGATCCAATTATTATTCCCTGTAAATCATTGCGATGGTAAACCGGATGCTTGGAGACCTATTAGTTTCTTTTATTGTTGAGGGCATGACAGTTTCAATTGATTTACAGGGAACGAATTGTTATTGTATATAATGTTAAAAGGATGTGTAATTCTTCGGGGTGTCGAATAATGTGTCATGTCGGTTGTAAAACTTAAGAGATTTACTGGGGTTGGGAAAGTTCCAGAACAAGACGGTTGTACCAGATGTGTTACATCTGTTTCTCAGGTTCTAGTCCTTCTAGAATATTCGATATCCAGGAATCCGCGAAGATCTTAGGGGGCGGTACGGCAAAAGCTCTTATTGGACTAGGGGATGGTACCTTCCCCTAAGGGTGTGGTCGAACCGAGAGGAGGGAGATCTATATTCGAGAGAGGGTAGTTCCAATCGGCAGAGAGCACAGTTCAAATTAAACCGAAGACGGGTACAGACATTACAGTCGAAGACGAGTCAAGTTCGGGCGGTCAACTTAAGACGTAAGACGAAAAGACGTTTCGCTGACTAGATTAAGACGAGTCGCGAACAATTTGAAGATGAGACGACCGAAAACTTGAAGTACGACGAAGACGTGATAATCCAAGACGTTTCGAGTAATCAACAAACGAGTTAAAGACGAAATTTAGTACCGTAGTGGGAAACTTGTAATTAAGACGTAATTAAAATCTTCTCAATACTGAAATTGTACTGTATAATTGTGGCTTTGTAAAGATGTAAATAATTCAAAAGAGTTTAATTATTACAAATCCAACAAAGTCACGGAGAAAAAGACGAAAGGCCAGGTAATCGAATCATACCTGTAGACGATCGATTAACCAAGCCTACACATATATTTTAACCAAGAATCCTGAGGTCAAAAGAAACACTTTTTTCCTCTATTATTTTTTCGGATTCTATTTCTTTTCTCACTTATTATAGCTGGTATTCTGGACTTGACGGGACTTTGATGGAATTTTATGTTCGGAAATAGAGATTCATAGCTTGGCTTGATTTTCAAGCTACATGGTTTGAGCTTGACTTGATTTCAAGTCAAGCTCAAGTCAAGTAGTAATTTTTCAATCTCAAGTCAACTCAAGTATTTATTTGTCAAGTACTTGAATCTTATAAGCTACTTGATTTTGAGCAGTTTTATTGTGAAATGTGAAGAATCAATGAAAAAATTATGAAATGGGAACAAAATAAAAAATTTAAAAAAAATAAAGTTTCTTAATATTGAAAAACCTCCAGGCTTTGTTTGATTTCATAAATTTCAATCCAGGATCTAAGAGACATGAGGTATCTTACAGATTTGTCGCCTAAAGGCGGACACTCACGAGGCTACCATGTTCGAGCGTTCGGATAATTTTACAGTCGGGCAGCTCGGGACACGACCGCACGACTGTAAATCAGAGAATGAACTTGACTGCCCGACTGGAATCTCTTGGACGCTTGGCGTTCAAAGTCTCGAAAAAACGCTTCGTGAGTGGCGGGCTTAACCTATTTCGGGTTTTTGTAACTGTAAGAGCAGCTAGCGTTGATGAAAAATCCTTGTGCATTTTGGCCAAGTTTGAAAAGATATTTCTGAATCAACCGAAATCTTCCAATAGATTTCATATAAATGTGAGAAAACTACTAATAAAGTCACACTGGCGAATGCTTCAGTTTCTCGGCGATGGAGGAATCCTCTTATTTAGTCTAAGCGCGCACGAGATTACAGAAATACATTTATGTATGCCGTGTGATGCGTGCATATCAAGCTCAAGTAATATCAAGTATCTTGATATCCAGTCAAGCGATAAATATCTAAAATCAAATCAAGACAAGCTCAAGTGTGTAATTTTCACAAGCTCAATTTCAAGTCAAGTATTTGGTTAAAATGTCAAGCTACTTGGCTTGATGAATCCCTATTCGGAAAAGATTCATCACACCAATAAAAAACAATATCTCTTTATGGATTTTCATCCGAGCCAAATGGGAAATAACGATGAAGGAAAAAAGTGTTTCCTTTGAACTCAGGACTTTTCGGTTGACATACAGCTACATGTCAAAGACTAACCCTGTATATTATATTATAGTTACAAGAAGTCGAGCATCCAACAAAATGAGTCGTTTCCCCGAATATCTTGGAGTGGTCGTTTCTGAACATATCGCTCTTTCATTTCGTCACAAAATCTCTAATTTTCGAAGACGAATCCATCCTCAAATTCAAGAATGTCTCACCTTAAGCACGATAACAGAAAAATCTTCAGACTTGAAATCTTCAGATTATATTAGGTTCTCGGATGCTTATAAAATAGGGGTTTCATAATTATGACATTTCGGAATTATGATTTTCTGATAATTTCTGAACTAAGGATTCACTTCAGATAGAAAATTTCGGATTAAGCATTAAAGGAATAATTTCAAGTATCAGTCAAAAGCTCTTGCTTATTGCGTTAGCAGTACTAGAAAAAGATCAAGAAGAACATTAAAAAAAATTACCGTGAGTTTCAAGTTTTTTGAAAAATTTTAAGCCTATATCATAATCGGAACTACCAAAATTTCAAAAAGATAGTGGAAAAAATTCTACAGAGTGAATGTCTACTTTTAAGTTATTATGTTTTATTTCCAAGAGAACTACTTAGATATTCAATCATGGAGAAGTTCAAGATATAGCAAATTCAGGTTTAAAATATCTCAACTGTTCGTTGGTATCTTGTTAGTTATAGTGTTATGGCCGAGGACAAGCAGATACCACGAAAGTTGATATTCATCTCCTCACCACGCCCACAATAAGAATATACAAGGATAACTGAAATATAATCGATTTGAAGAAAAAGCTTGAAATATTTCGTGAAATCAAGAAATGTTGAATTGAAGAATATCCTTCAACATTTTGACCATATTTTATATGACATTTCTTGTTGCTAATGATCTCCCATTGAAATGTGGTTCTTTCAAAAGTAGACACCCTGTATAAAGTAAAAGATTTTTAAAGTGAGTTTACCGACAATACAACTATGTAGATTTTGATTACAAGGAAAAATCTTCAAGGTTTTCGTATACGATATTTCTTTGAAGAACAGAACAACTTTCAGAAAAAGGATATATTTTTCGTTTAAATAAAGGGTTCAAAAGATGCAAGAATATACAAGGAGAATGAAATTTTTATGGAGTTGCGATTTTATGGCAAGACAAGGTAACGTTATGTTGGAAAAAATTTAGTTTCACTGAAAAGATATAGGTAGTCCATCTTGAATAGAGTAATTTGAATATAGCGTCTGCTTCTTCCATTATTCGATACCGATATATTTTGCCTAGGCTTTCTCACCAATTTAATGTGTTCCCCCTCTCAAAAGGATTGCGGTGTTTCATCCCGAAATCTCTGATAGAATCATCCTTATGGCATCTCGGTGACCCATGTTATATACACCAACCATATCGATATCGGAGCATGGTTCCTCTCTTCCGAGAATCACACAGCCATAATGGCATATCTATAGATCGAATTTTCCAAACACGCATTTGTTATTGTGATATGCTTTCTCGTTACATTGATAAATTACATTGTGGAGAAATTCTGTTCGAATTATATTTCACTTTGGATGTTAATTAAGTCAGGCTTCAGGCTTAATCACACAGGACGAAATTATGAATAGGTGAAATGATTACGTAGGTAATGCTTTGTTAAATTATAAATACAATTAAGCAGAAATCAACTACTCCTTTGTCAAAATAATGGTTCATGCTTAAATAGTTCGAAAACGATTTGAGCAAGAGCAAGTGTGTATAATAAAGCTTATATCTTTCCTTATTTTTGGGTTCTTCGCATTTTAATGCTTTAACTGTTTAAATATCAGAAAGCAATTTTCGTGAAATTTTTTATTGAACATGAAGATTTTTTGAGAAGTAATAAATCAAAACCAATAAGAAAACGATTGAATAAACTGATGGAGACTTCTCTTTTACTTTAGAATTCCAGGTTCAGCTTTGCGAATATTCTCGTGGATAAAATCCACCGATCGATTCCTGCTGGGTAAATTCTTGATCGTAAATTCCTGATAATTGAACATTCTTGTCGCGATATGCCAGCCAATACTCAAACACTAAAATCAATTAAACCGTTGAATTGTTGGTACAATTCGTGGCAGAACTACTCCATTTCCTGGGACAATGATTGCCTAGTCGCAAAAGTTAATTGGATAAGATTAAACAGGGAAATGGGAATGATATTTATGCAATCACAGGAAGGTTATCCAGCACATGGATTTGAAAGGTGGTTGGAAGCCATCAGGATTAATTAACTGGAAGACTGAATTTACTTCAAACCGCCAGAAGATATTGAATTATGCCTTGATAATACACAGAGATTCAGAAGTTTTGCTTTGCCCTTGGCATTGCCATATATCTAAGAACGTTTTTTATGAGGGGTTTATAACAGGCCAATTGAAAAGTCCCCTTAGAGTAAAAATCATTTTTTTGGCAAAATTCGATTTTATTATTCAACATAGTTGCCTTCGAAGGCGATACAGCGATTAGAGTGATCTTCCAACTTTTCGATGCCATTTTTGTAGTACGATTTGTCTTTCGCTTCAAAATGAGCCTCAGTTTGGCGCTAAATTTCTTTCCAGCGGGCATTCTTTTGAGGTCTGAGAACAGGAAAAAATCGCTTGGGTCCAGATCTGGCGAATACGGTGGATGCAGAAGCAATTCGAAGTCCAATTCATGCAATTTTTTCATTGATTTGTGACACGCCGCATTATCTTCATGAAACAGCACTTTTTTTCTTCAAATTGAGCAGTTTTTTAACGATTTCATCCAACAATCCAATAACGCTATACAGGGTGGCCACTTTTTTAATGGGATTGTATTGGTATTTTTTAAACCATAAGAGTTAGAAGGTCGGTCAAATGGAGAAAAAGTTGCATGCATAGAAGCCTTATCAAGCATTTCAAACAAATCGAGATTATCAGGGCCGGTTATTGAGATATCATAAGAAAAGTAAATTATGTCATTTTGATTTTTCTTTTTTTCCCACTTTATTTCAAATATTATCAAAAAATGTTACAGGAATTTTTTATTCGACAGTAAATTATCCTCAATTTGACGTAATCAGATTTCGTATCCAACGTTTCGTACTCTCTTGGCCAACCTCAACCTCATTTTCTTCAATACGGACCTGCACGTTTTATGACATTTTTCGAAATAACTTTTAACGCTGAATTCAACGATATATCATAGAATGCCATTCAAAGTTGATTTTCAGGTGATTTTGACCCTCATCCAAATTTAATGGTGTGTATGTAAGAAAAAACGATATCAATATTCTGACTGTAGCCTGTGAATGGAATTTCTCAAAAACTGATGCACTGCGTAAAAACCAAATTGTGTCTTTGAGTTCTGGCAGAAACAGAAATCCCATCAAATTGGTATGAAAAAACCAAAAGGTCGCAAAGCGATAGCTTCAGGCGTTCTGGAGTTATGGCCAGTTAGCGATTTCTCGCCTCCCGTAAACCAATAATTCGACCTTTTTCAAATTCTCTTAGATAAATTACGCGTACATGTGCTCTAGGCATTTTACCAACAACATAAGTTATTCCTCTCAAGGATGAAGGGTATAAAGGATTATGATATTACTTCCGATCCATTGCAGTAGATGATGAAATTCTCTAAACAAGATTCCACTGACAGAGTCTTAACTTGGTCTCTTTGAACTGGTGATATAAAACACTAATGGTTTCAGATGAAGATTTTTCTCAGATGAATTTCAAATAGTTTAATTATCTGACAATGATAATCCGCGAAAGAAAAACTGTATATAAAAATCTTCACTTTATCGAGACGAATTTATTGATTGATTAACATGTGTATGTCTTTTTAATTTTACGCTGCTTATGATGGCTGCAGGTCATTCAGTATTAAGGCAAACCAACACATCTGAAAAAGGTCTTCATCGGAATAATTAATCACCCTGTGTGGCTAAAATCCTCACTTATTTACGCTGAATTCCAGACTTCAGAAAAGTTTAAAGTGAGATCTTTAATTATTCACCTCGATACATTCGGAATGAAAATCAAATCTAAAACATCCTGGCACGTGGCTACTCTCAACGAATGGAACAGATGAAAATTGGAATGAGCCATATTAAACCTAACTGCAGAAGAGCTGATATCGGTACAAATTGCTTCCGCGGTTGTTGGATGAGAGATTAATTATTTTCAATGAACCGTGACGCGACACAGAATTTCAGTTAATTTTCCACGCCGGCGTTTCAACAGGGAAGGCTGATGTGAAGCTGTTCTTTGTAGGATTTAACCATGTGAGGTTTGATGGAAGTACTTGCTTTACGTATTGTTATGTGGTCTGATAGTCGATGATCCTTACCCTTACAAGTTCGCACACATTCAAGTTATCAAGTTAAATTATGTAATCGATCCATTTCTATCTTCTATGTGCTCTTGATGTATACTAACTGACAAAGAAACTGCAACACCCAGAAGGAGCTCTCCAAATTTTAATTTTTTTTTTGTTGGTAAAACCTATATAGTATAGCAAGGAGTAAAATATTGAATTTGGAGAAAAAAATTGTGAAGGTTTTTTCATGTTTATGTTACTTAAATTTTGTAGTCGTTTTTTGCAAGTTTTTTTAATTTTACAACAACCAGCTCTTCGAGGAGATCCAAATTCCAAAGTCGATGTTTAGTTGTTGTTGAAATGCCTAGAGCATGTGTACACGGAATTTATCGCCAGCTAAGTGAATTTGAAAAAGGTCGAATTATTAGTCTACGGGAGTGGGGGTTGTCATTTCGAGAAATGCCCAAAATCGAAGAAGAGTAAGCACCGGACGTCGAAGGGGCACACATGCAGTTCAAGATCGACGTCTAAGACTTATGGTCATTAGAGACCGATTTGCGACAACTCGATCTTTGACTGATGAGTGGTTAGGAGAACAAGGACATCCTGTAACTGTTCGAACGGTTTACCGCCGAATGAGGTCTTTTGGACTGCAGCATTATCGACCCCATCTTGTGTTACCTCTGACGGTTGAGCATTGCCGGCAACGATTACAGTGATGCAGAGGACGTCAACATTGGAATGTGGAATCAGGTCGTCTTTTCTGATGAATCTCTATTCTTCCTTGGGTGCATATGATGACCAAAGAAGGGTTAGACGACGTCGATGAGAAAGACGTAAACCTCAGTTTGATGTTTAGCGTCATGTAAACAGGAAACTAGGCGTTATGGTATGGGGTGCTATTGCAAGTAGGTCACCTTTAGTCTTTATTCGAGGTAACATGACAGCGCTGTGCTATCTTCAAGAAATAGTGAAGCCATATGATAATCATTACCTTAACCGGCTCGAGAATCGAATATTTCAGCAAGATAATGTCCGAGCTCATGTTGCCAGAGTAAGTTTAAACTAAGCGACCCATGTGAATTTTTTGCCTTGGCCGCCCAGATTCCCCGATCTTTCACCCATAGAGCATGTTTGGGACATCATGGGTAGAAGGCTTGGGAATTTACCCCAGCCCCCATGGATTTGGCAGTTTTGTGACATAAAGTACCTACAGGTAGTTTGGGATAGTATCCCTCGAGAAGCACTAGACCATATTATTAGATCAATGCCGAGACGTGTTGGGGAGTGTCTAATAGATAATTGCAGTGGACAAACACATTATTGACAAATTTATTAAAAAAAATTTACTCCTTGCTATACTTTCCATGTTTCACAAAAAAAACAATTTAAACAGCTGCTTTTAGGTGTTACAGTTTCTTTTTCAGTTAGTATATCAGAGTGTGTAATACATGTATATGGATAAACACTCAGATTAACAAAAGGATAAATATGTATATTAAAATAGAGACATTAAATGATTGAAGATGTGGTGGCATCATTCAGTACAGGATTATTTTTTCAAAATGTATGATATTTTTAATTGCAATAAAAGTGTTTAACTAAAAACAAGAATAATTCCTTTAATTTTGATCATAGACATGTATTTTTCGGGGTCGCCAAGTTCTCAAATACAAGACATTATTATGTCAATACCAAGATAAACTAGTGATCTTGAAATGCCTTGACTAACAATTAAAATACTCCAATTGAAAATTATTCGGAAAAAAAACAAATAAAAACAGAATTCTGCAAAACAGAGAAAAAAATATCCCTGTATCGTACAAAAAAAATCAAATTGCAAATAAAAATGACGTTTCAGATGAGGAGGTCTATTCCTGTGTTGTGTGCACGGTTGAATATTCCAACAGTGCATCTGGTGTGGAACGATCTAGAGCACAACATACTGAATGTGGTCCCATGAGCAATGCAGTGGGGGCATATATTCATATCTTTGAAAACTGCAACAGTAATTCAGAATGATTTTTTTGTGATGAATATTTTACCAAATTTTTGTTTTTCACGAATATTTCACCAATAAACAGTTTAATAATGGTTGAACTATTTTCATGTTTTTTGTTGTTCTCCATCAAGAGTGTGTCGATATACCCCATACCTTGTGTCATTTTACCCAAAGAAGGGGTTTGTTGACACATATGCAATTACTGTGAGAAATAATAACACGATATGGAAATTTACTGTTACCAGTTGATAAGTGAGTTATAACTCCAACAGATAATAATACTAGAGAATTCGCATAAGTTTCTCTAAGATTATCTATGAGTGAACTCTCCGCGGTCTCCCCTACCTATATCAAGATTATATACGAGCCTAAAATCATTATCATTTCAAAAACTGTGGAATGGATGAAAATGTTGCTTATCAAGTTGGTATTTGGTTATATTGGTGAATTGACGTGAATGGAGTCTATATTTTTTCACATAAGCAAAAAACTAGTTTCAGGTCATCTACCTTTAGTGCTTCCTTTCAATTAATTATGCATCAAAGTTGTCAATGTTACAACTGGTGTAAAAAACGGCAGCTTTTGAATGCAGATTAAAATCGTCTTTTTTCATCAACACATTCCGATTCTGCCCAGGCTGGACAGTGACGTGATAATTAGTTTGCAGTGCAGACTCATTTGCACTGGATATTGGTTTCGGCGGCAATGTTACCGTAGGCCATAGCTCGTTGTTGCCATTTCTTTGCATTATTGCATTTGCAGCATTGTGACAACTGCGCGTTAGATTCTGTAATGAATTGTTAATTGACTACTCCGCATAGTTAGAAGTTGCGGTTTTTTTCCCATTTGAATTTCTTCCTCGAATAAAATTAATAATAATTAAGAAACACCCCTCTTTCTACAGTAGAATTAACGGAAATAATGAAAAATATGGATTCCGATTTCAAAATCTTGAGTTTTGATGAATTTGAGTTGTTTAAATTCATGATCTTCTGATGAACACCCTGTAAATTATTGGTCAAAACCGAAAACAGTCTTATACTACATATTTGCAGAATCGAAAATGAAAAATGTTTTCCTGAAAAACCTTGAAAATTGAAATGGCATCAGGTCGTCTTTTCTGATGATCTCGATTCTCTTTGGGTGCACTTGATGGTCGAAGAAGGTTTAATGACGTCGAGGAGAAAGACGTCAACCATAGTTTGATGTTGAGCGTCATGTACACCGGACAGTAGGCGTTATGGTATGAGGTGCTATTGAACATGCAAGTATGTCGTCTTTAGTCTTTATTCGAGGTAACATGACAGCACTGCTGTACCAATATTTCAGCAAGATAATGCCCGACCTCATATTTCCAAAATCAGTTCAAACTTTTTCGAAGCGACCCATGGCCCATGGCCATGGCTGCCCAGGTCCCCCGATCTTTCGCCCATAGAGCATGTTTGGGACATCATCAATCAATCAATGTTATTTATTTTACCAAAATTTAGTACAATAATTTTCAAGAAATACTGTCAATTAAACCAATGGTTTGTGCCTGACAGTAACAATCATTACATCTAAACAGTTTCAAAATCAACAAATATACATGAACCCATTTTAGTATTTTCATTTCACTAGCTTATAATTATACACACATATTCTCCTATTTATTATTTCATTTTTTTTATTATTTTCTCCCCATTTTATTGTTTCCCCCCCTATTTTTGTTCTTCCCCCTATCGACAGAGATGAATGCAGCACAGTACAACTCAAGAATTAAGAATTATGGTTTTTATTTTTCTGAAAAAATGTCTGAGGTCACTTACACGCTTTATCTCCTGAGGTAAGGCGTTGTATAATCGTATACCTACGTGTGAGGCATGTTTTTGAGAAATTGTTTTCTGTATTTTCGGAGTTTTTATTTGATTTTGGGATTGACTTCTTGTGCTATAAGTATGCTCATACCTTACATAATCTACACGGTGTTTATATATCATCAACAGAGCATTTTTGTGGAATAATTGTCCAAGAAGGCTTTGAAATTTACTCCAGCTCCCACGGACTTTGACGGCTCTGATATATGAAGTACAGGTAGCTTGGGATAGTATCCCTCAAGAATAAATAGACCATCCTATTGCATCAATGCCGAGACTTGTTGAGGAATGTATATATAATCACGTTGGACAAACACATAATTGAGATAATTGTAAACCCTTTGTTTTTTTTTTCTACGAATTTCAATCATTTACTCCTTGCTATACTATCTATGTATTACCAAAAACATTTTTAAATTTTAACAACTAATTCTGGGCGTTGCAGTTTCTTTGTCAGTTAGTATAATTCTAGTTCTCTGTGGACTCGGTATATTACTTGAAAACTTTTCCACGGGAATTCTTTTAATTATCGTTGAGCGCACTCTTCAACAATGAAATTGTTATCCTCGGAAACTATGGGTTACTAACTAGTTAGCAACCTTCTAACTAGTTATCAACCTACAGAGGAAGGAACGCGCGTCTAAGGTTAATTAAAAAATCCCGTTCACGAGGGTATGGTTAGTTCAACTTTCTACTTCTTGTATCTTCTGGGAACATAGCTTTTTTGTCTCTTTTGTGCATCTAACAGAAACAAATCAGTTTGTCTTCAGAAAGGGATTTGAGCCACATAAAAAAAAATGTTTATTTTTTCTGTATAGGAAACTCATAACATAAAGTCTGTTTAATGCACTTCATCGATAAACTTTATATACACACAAAAATTCAGCCAAATCTGATTTATAGGTTCTGAGATATCGAAATTTCGAATATTAAGAAACCTAAATTTCTTATAATTATAACTTCGAAATCATTGAACGAATTTAGCTCTTCAATTAAGATAATTAGGTCGGGAAGGTACCCTGTGAATTTCAAGTCTCTGGTACCTTTCGTTCGAAAGTTGTGGAGTTCACGTAGACAGGAAAAATAGGGATAATTAATTTAAATATCACATTCTTCAGTGAATAAAAAATAATCATTCAAGACCACTATCGCCTCTGAAGCCGAAATTTGCAAAAATTCAGTGCAAATGACAACTTCCTACTAGCTTGGAAGTAGCTCAAAAAGATCTGAATTTTCACTAACTGGTAAAAACATTCTGGTAACGCTATCAGCGCGAAGCTGCAAATGGTATTTTATATATGCACGCAAAATATCAACCAGATCGGATTTTTATTTCCAAAATATTTCGTATTTTTTTTCAAATATTCTTCTTTAATTTTCAATGGTTCTGATGATGTGATTAGCTTGAAACTTTGCACGGAGCTTCCATTCATTACTTCACATAACATCCAGAATCCCTGATCCATCAGTTTTGTGGTCACGGTAATATTTGGTCATTTTCTTCTTGAATTTATCTTTGAATTTCAAAGGTCCTGGTTATGCTATCCACATGAATAGCTCAATAGATCTTTGAGTCAAAGTGCATGATAGGTCGGATAATCTGTCGCTCCTCCTCTAATCTAAATCCACACGAATTTCTGCACGATGAATTTTATGAATACAATCTCAATTCGATCGAATCTGTACTCGGAAATATTCAAATTTTTTTCCAATATTCTTCCAGAAAATTATTATAGTTCTGATGATGTGATCTGCCTGAAATTTTGTTTGGAGCTTGAAATTATGATTTCATGTAAACGCCCAATATTTTACACTGTTGGTTTCGTGAAAAGGAATAGGTATATTGGAAAATTTTTTTTCGATATTCTCCTTGAATTTTCTGTAGATCTAACTGCACGATAAATATGAAATTCCGCGCGAATCTAGAAATTTTCATTCAACATTTGAAGGTTAAGTGAAAATTTCGAGACTCGTCGTGTGATGTGATGTGCACTTGAGTGCACATTTTCATCTCAATGGAATTTGAAACAGACTTGTAACGCTTGTATAAAGTGCAGCGGAAATCACGATCCTACAATCTGTAGAAAATCAAAGTATACCCCTGCCAATTGTGTATTATGTGGACAAAATCACACGGCAAACAACAAAGGGTGTGAACTCTATCAGAACCTAAAAAGAAGAAAAATAGTAAAACAAGTGGGCCATCCTAACGGAAAAACTTACATCCTAACGCTCCCATTATAGACTTGTCAAATAACGAGAAGACCAATAACAAAAAAGAAGAAAGAAGAAACGAAGGAAAAACTGAACAAAATAAATCATACGTGGTGATTAACAGTCATAAATAAATCATTGGTGAGTCGAATTGGTGAGTCGAACCGCATCGTTTGAGACCATTTCCAGATCGAAATTCGAAAATAACAGACATTAAAACGGAATGAAAAGACAAAAGGTTCGAAGAACGAGTGCTCAAAATCGCATGTGAGCAAGATTTTCACATGAAATTATTATCTCACAACCTCGCCCAATACAGTACGAATACAAACATTTATTTAGGTTACAAAGGTCAGTAAAAGAATGGTGTCGCGTCACTATTAATCAACTGGATGTTTTCCTGTTGCCTCCAGTTCCTTGCGTGCAGACTCTTGATTCCTCAAATGGTTAATTTTATTTATATCCTCACCAATCTGATAGGACAAACATAACTCTCTGTATTCTAGTGGATGCGGATCCTGAAAGTGAACGCATTTGGTACATTATAACGTTGTTTTTTTTTTATTCGAGGTGTGTTCTGGCTAACGTGAATCTAATGTTATTTGTCCCGAATCTCCTAGACTGTTAGAGACGGCAAGCTCAACACAGAAATATAAAATGACAAATAACAAGAATTTCTACTTCTACTGGCTTTGTCGAGCTGAAATTAATATTTATTTTCTTTCTTCTTCATCTAAAAATGTGTGAAAGTCAGGTGCCTATGATATATTATCTAGAAAAACGATAAGAGACATTTTCGTCTCCAGATTGCTCGAAACCCTTCGTCTTATCTAAACGCCTTCCCTACCGCTACTTCAAGGTGCACTAGGTACAGTACAACCGAGAGTACAACACATTCGATTCTGACAATCCTAGCTTATAATGTCGATAAAGAAGAGACATTATGTGAAAACCTACTCATTCATGTTCTGATTGATTTTGATCTGAATGATAATACATTTTAAACTAATAATAAAAGTCTTTATTATGGAGAATTTATGAAATTTAGGTAGAGGATATTGTTGAGTACTGTAGAATTAACCTCAAATCTTAACCATGAGTTAATTTCTTTTATTCGATCTTCCTCAACCTCAATTACAAAACAAAATTCTGCACAACAAAACAAAATTCTGCACCATGAGCACTCAAACAATTTAAAACCTTTCCACAAAATTGAAAAAAAATTGAAATACCCCATCTCAGATCGCAAACAGATTCAAAAATATAATACACAAATAGAAGGAAAACGCCAAAAGAACGCCAAGACTAACATGTCGAGAAAGCTGCTTGGTCAGCCTGGTTATAAAGCGGGTCTTTCCGAAAATAATTCAATATAATATGCAATTTGATCTTATTTTCTTATTTACCTATCGTTTCTGTACTCAAAGTCTAGGCTATTCATGCAATTGGGTACCTACTTGTTAGTGGTACGATGAATATGTCCTTTCGTTGTTTTGATATCGAAATGGTACGTTCAGAACAAATATTGATGAAGTGTACACCAGAACGAAAAGTAATCCTATCGAAGAGGTTTAGCGGTAGGTAATCCGTTCAGTAATGATTGTAAAAAATAGAACATATAAATGGAAACGTTTTCTGTGCTCCCTACAGGATCAAATTTACGTAGACCGTGTATAAATCTCAGCAAGAATTATGTAGTAGGTATTTAAATCCTGTTTCTATCGAAAGAAGTTAATCAGTGACCGTAGAAGCATTACAATAGTTCATATATGTCAGTACTGTAGACACAGTACAATTTTGCTGGGCTTATTCAGAATACGTATGGACCTGAAATATTTACATTAACAAAAAATAACATCTGCAGAATACAAGTGATGCAACGGAGAATGAAAAGGTCAATGCTGGGAATTACCCTCAGAGATAGGATACCTAACCAAACCATAAGGAACCGAACAGGAGTAAGAGTTGAGGCTATCTTACAGCTCAAATGGAGCTGGACTGGACATGAGGCGAGAATGAGTGATGGAAGATGGAAGAAGAGACTTGTGGAGTGGAGACCTAGACATGAGGCATATAGAAGTAGAGCACGACCTCCTAGTCTGTGGACAGACGATATAAAGAGAGTAGCTAGAAACTAGATTCAGACGGCACAAAACCGAAAAAGATGGCTAGAGTTAAGGGAGGCTTTCGTACAGCAGTGGACGGGATAAGATTTGGGATGGTGATGATTCAGAAGACCTTTGAATTGTTATAAATTCCTCAAAGTTGCAAAGCTTTCAATAAGCAGTTGGATATATGCCTACTGAAACGAAAATCAGTATCGACTGACCCAAATTTCCAGAGAATTGATTCACCTTGTATTTATTCTAACCTACATTTGCCATGAATATTCAGAGTATCTGATTTATCAATACAATCCTTCAAGTAGTACCAAAACGGTCATAGACAAATATATGAGTCGTAGAGATTTTCTTATTGAGACTACATATTTTAGCATTGGCCTTTATTTAAAAGGTGCGGTTCAACTATATAATTAAACCTGAAACGATGTACAAACAATATATTATGGGAACTAAAATAATTAATTCAATTATTTTACGTTAATCTATGGCAACATTTTTGTGATTATCTCATTAGGATATGCTGTTATATAATATTGATAATGATAACTTATTGATAATTGATATTGACGTTATCATATTTCATTGGCCAACAAGTTGATTTTTTCACGCAAATAATGAGATTCGAGCTAACTGTTGAAGTTAAAGTATTCCTCTTCTCATGTTCAACCAACCTATATTAGATATTCAGTTTTTATCTAACAATGTTATAAAATATTCTTTGTGTTCATATTTTGAACGTTTCGTTTGAAGAAATATTTATTAATATTTATCGTTTCTTAATGACATAGTTCTGTGAAGCAAGATTCATCAATAAATAACTTGAAGGATTAAACTGTTCAGAATTATTCATTGCGAATTTACTGAATTCCTGATAAGAAGATATTTCTGAGGAATAAATAAGTGAGATGATGACGACTCAAATATGTGAGAGAAGGTAATGCTAGCTTTCGTAGAAAATTCCGATATTCTCGTACATACGAAACCACTGAATTGTTTTGTCAGCGCTTCAAATCCCTGTAAACCGGTCTCAATGAAAACAAAACAATCGAGATTAAATGAACAACGACGGTCGAAATACCCGAGAGCACAAGTAACTTTAAATGATGGTCGGGAAAGCCTGAACCAATTCAAAAACAAAACAGTTTTTAATCGTCCGCCCTGCAGTTTTATCTCTCCAATTCATGGAGTAATTGAAAAGATTTGTTGAATAGATAAAACGAATATTCTCATCAACAGGAAAATCCTCTTTTGATAAAATAGATCCAGAATTACAAAATCTCTGAAACCCATCTTCATTTCTATCAAATTTGGTCACTCGGAGAGTTATTCACTGTACGACTTTATTTTGAAAGAATCTAAATTGAAATCAAATGAAAGTTCTAATTCCACTTTTCAATGAATTCGAATTATTTCGCTTTACAGAAGCTTTTTCAGATTCTACATTTTGACTAACTGTTAAATATGAAGAAACTACTGTATTACAAAACGATTGTTATTTATATCATTAAAAAGGGAAAAGTCTGAAACTATCATTCAATTTTCAAGTAATGACCGAGTCAAACTAATAAAATATAAATTATTGTGAAAATTTTTCAACAGTTCTAACAACCAATCAAATTTTATCATTTTGTGTCGAATGAAACAATTTCACCCAGAGGCAATCATGTCAACATTACACTTATTATACAACTCATCTTCTGATGAACCAATAGAATACGTAAATTTCCCATAGTTACGGCGTATTGATAAGTGAATATACTACTTGACGACGTGCTATAATCGTTTTGGTGTTTCGCCTCCTGCCATATTGTGATCATTTCCATAGTATAACATTCTTGGACGTTCGCCAAAAAATAAAAGTCAAGCTCAGTGAAATGTCATTGAATGGTCAAAATGCAGTGCTTTGGTTATAATTATTGAAATTATTCGTTATATGTATAGTCGTAACGAATGCCACTCGAGCATAGACAATATATTTCGATTATTTGAACCTCTTCACTCGACGTAGTTCGCGAAACGCCCCTCGAGCGTCACGTGACTCGGTGTATAATCGAATATTGTATAAGCTCTTGTGATATTATTACTAATAATTGCATTCAGTGCAACTATCAATTACTATGAAAACTCGATTGAGTCTGACAACTCAATTCCAAATAAATTTCAAAACATAACGGTTTGGCAATAACGGTTCAAGTATAAATGCGCTAATCAAAGAAAATATTCCAGAAATAGATCATACAGTCACATATCTGTTTGGGGAATATTTAAGCATTTTTGGTGCAAACGAAAATATGAATTGTATGAACCTAAAAGCTTTTTGAAGAATTGATGTTGATACTAAAAGATTAGGTGATCAATATGATAAAGAAAGACGGTGCCGAATATAAAAAAGCAACGGTGAAAACAATGGGGAATGTTTCTTGCAAACTCTTGCAAAAACTTTGAATAATGACTAACTAATATAATGATCGACCCGTTTCAACACAATATAGATAGTATTTAAATCAGCCCGAGATTACCACGATGCGATGGTAATGGATCAACGTTATAGTAGAGAACAGCAACGAATTTAATATTTGGTTAGATTTTAATAATGTCATAAATTTTTGGTCAAAAAATTTTCCGCCGAATATCTCTAAGGCAAATAAAATGACAAATAAATGACTCATAATTTTATGACGAATTTCTCAAGCTCGTATCTTGGTTACAGCCCTCAGCCACGAGTTTTCGATTGTCATAAAATTATCTCATCTCATCAATGTCCTAGGGATATTACTACTGATTAGAAATTTAAGAATTAGGGATTTCTGGAAAAATAACGCTTCAAAAGAAATCTCGAAAATACCTCTGTAATTTATAGAATTACAGTACCAACCTAGGTCATAAATTATATGAAATAATTTCTGAAAATGCATCCCTAGAATTTTTAACATTTTCTTTAGATATATTCATAATATTCGACATAAATATTCCCTTAAGCTAGGAGGCAACGCCTCAAGAATTTTATGTGACAATATGGGATTTACTATTGTATTTATTCATACACTAACCATTTTCTGTTTGATGTTCATGTTACAAACTCATGAAAGTGAAGGGGAAAAGCATCAATTGATCGAGTTTATGAACGAACAGCAATTTTTCACCATATACATAAACAGGACTGTAAAACTTTTGAAATCATATTTCCTTGACTCCTATTGATGTTTGGGATTCTTGAGAGGGTTGCCATCCTCTTTGATGTCCTGATAGTAAACCAACGAATTTTCAATTAAAAAAAATCTCCCTTCAAATGAAAATCGAGCCATCCCGGTCTTTTTTTATGTGGGACACCTTGTATATTCATCCGAAGACGTAAACGTCATAAAGGAACCAAAATGGGACAATGAACCTAATATTCTTGTGCAAAATTTTGTGCAATTATTCTATAATTTCAACACTTCTGTGTTTAATGTTGATGTATTTGTTGAAACTTCAAAAATTAATAAAGGAATTAATAAAACTTGATGTATTAAAATTTCCTTATCAGCAAACTGAATAAGATATTTTTATAAAGAAGTAAAACTCGTATAAGAATATCCAAATTTTCTTAGAACGTATAACGTTCAAATTTATTATTATGTTCCATATATGTAATATTCGGCTGAATTCAATGCAGCGTATTTCGCCGTTGGATCCGACATCATCCGTTTAAATTCATATTTCATAATAAAATCCAGTTCGGAAAGTTCCACATTATAGTTGAGCAAAACGAAAAAAAACTGTGATGATATGAGGAAAGAGTACGAAAATCGATAGAGAGACGAGAACACGAATTTTCGAACATGTAACGAAATACTGAGAATCGATGGATACCCAGCATCAATCGTGGAACGTATTTTATCAGCCGCATCCGATGAGAATCGAGATTCATGGGAATGTTCCCTTTCAGGGGTGAAATACGCTCACGCGAACGACGCGTTTTTGAAAAAAAAAGAACTGGCAACCAGGATAGAGAAAAAGACATCTGAAATTTAGAAGGATTCTTTATCTGTATGCTGGTGACATTCGCGAGCTAGAAATGAAACTACTCAAATGCTAGAAATTTTATCATTGCTGTGATTTTATTTGTTTCACAGGTAGTGTTAGAAGTTCCAAAAAATCTATTGAATTACTTTAGTAAATATATTAAACTGTCTAAACAACGAGCTAGTCTTATAAACTGCTTTGCCTTTCAAAATCTTTCTTCCAAATCTCCAATTCAACGAACTTTATCAGGTTGTTGAAAGGGTGGGCAAATTTCGATGTTTGAACACTACAACTTTTAAACTAGAGGAGGACTAAATCTGATACCACATTCTCGTTCTCCTTTTCTGAGAAACTATCAAGAGTACTACTCATTTTTGGCCAACTTCTTTTATTTTCGAGTTACGAGTATAAGCAAAAATTGGAAAAATTGTGATATCGAAAAAATTTACCCTATTAAAAATATGAGCGCGCCACTGGATTCTACGTAAAAATGTGCCTCTATAAAGTTTTAAATTCAAAGCTTCATCGTCTGTATTAGCGGAGATAGAAATTTTTTCTATATCGCCATTTTTCCAATTTTCGCTTTTCCTTCCACTGAAGGAGGTGGCCAAAAATGAGTAGTACTGTTGTTAGTTTCTCAGAAAAGAAGAAGGAGAATGGGGTTAACCATAAAACAAAAATGTAGATACGATGCCCTATGATCGATAAACCAAATCATCCTACACTAAAATTGATATTAATGTTGACAATTGTGGATAATCTCGTTTACAACTTCAAATCTTCACTGCCAAAAATAAAAAAATTATGTTGTTCATAAAACAATTGCTCAATTTTGAGAAAAAGCCATGTTAAATATCACCGAAATGATAGGTATGAATCTAGATGACATAAGATATGGAAAATTCCCAGATAAATACCGATGATGTATTCACCTCGGAATCCCGAGCCGAGAGGTATGATTTTCATTGTTAATTTAAGTGTAAAACTTTTGGATTGCAATGTGTTCAGAGAAATCATGTAATAATCGAATTAATTTCCCTCGACTAAGGATATTATCGAAAATACTGATATCTCACTAAACCAAATATATTTCAGTTATTATTCTGATGTTCTCTACGTTAATTAGAATAGCATTGTGATATGTAAACAAAGCTAAAGCTAATATATGAATGAAAATCAGAATTGCACCATATCCTCCCTCGGCCTACTTAATAATATATCACCTACACTACATTTCCTTCATTGTATTCTTGAACAAAGGATGTCGACCCAAATAACCTTCTCAAAGAGATCGTTAACAACGGTAGAAACAGAGGATTTCACATAAAATAAAGGAAAAAATATAATGAGTGGCTTCCAACTTACTTCTGAATGGGATGTGTATAAGTCTCTCTTGTAACTCAAAACAGAAAAGATGGATAATGCTAGAAATAATGAGATGCACCACCCTCTAGAGACGAGGATCCTATTTTGTGAGGGAAAAAAGGAAATTGGGTCAGCATTAGAAGATTCAAACCCTCCAATATTTTATAACGAGACTCGATTGATCCATCTGAGGAGATCTGGTCACATCGAAATTTAATTGGATAAATCTTCAGACGGAAAAAATCTATATGTTAAGGACAAAGTTCAAAGGCTTTTTCTGTAAACTTTAGTAATAAATGATTATAGCGAACACTTTTAATATCATTTTTGAGTTCTCCTTTCACGAAACATCGTTTCACTATGTCACTCGTCATTTATGTGTATTTCGCAAGATTGAGGTGGTAATGGACTCAAAACGATATTGTTTGACTGACTGATGAATTCGTTCTCAAATTTGATTCTGTCCTATCACCACCGAAGGAAAGGATAGAAGCTTGAAATTTTCAGGGTAGGTTTGGATTTCGGATACTGCGGTCAAGTTCGTTAATGGACGCAATTCAAATAGAGGTTCTGTATATTTGGCAGTTTAAAATTGTAGTATTCTTATTATTTTCGAAACTGCAGAAACGACTTTTATAAATATGTATACCTGAATGATCTGAGGTCTCCAAAGATGGAATTTGCTCATGAATGAAAGAATTCTCGAAGGCTCCAAAGCTGTTTTTTTCAAACATTCAAAATATGTCTTCCAAGATTGAGCGAGATTGATTGCAAGTTTATCTTGTAAAACCAAAATGTGCTCACCTTATCATCATGTAAAATAGTGTTGCTACAAAGTTGTTCAATAAGTTTTGAGGTTCGATGAGAAAAACACAATTTTATGGTTTAAAACATCAATACGCTTGTTCCAACGAGATTCCAATTTATGAATTCCATCCCTGAAGTGAGAATCTGGAAGGGTTACAAAATACGCTCATACAGTTGTTATGACCTCATCATTTGATGGAAAACGCTTTCCATGTATGAATTTTTTCAGGTTTGGAAACAGATGGAAGTCTCTAGGGGCCAAATTCGGTGAATACAATGGATGCTCTAACAATTCGAACATCAATTCATGGATTTTAGCCCAAATTCTCTTGTGACACTGTGCATTTTCCTAATGAAAAAGAGTATTATTCTTCTAAAACTAGGTATTTTTTCACGAATTTTTTCCTTCAGATGTTCTAAAAGGTTACGACTTTTTGGTCGATTTGTGGACACGAACTCGTTTCGGAAGAAGCACTCTTTAGCCTATTGTTTTGATTCAGGATCATGGTACTAGACCTAAGTCTCATCCACAGTGATGAATCGACGTACAAAATCTACTTTATCCTTTCGAAAAGGCTCTAAATGGTGCAGAGAAACTCGCGTTCGAATGTGTTTTTGTTCCATTGTTAGAGAATGCGGCACTTACTTTGCACTCAGCTTTCTGAAACACAAAACTTCTGTCAAAATTTTGCTTGCTGCCTAATGAGATGACATGGGCTTTCACTAAATCTTTTTCATTCATTCATTCGACGATTTGATTTTCCAACACGATATCCTGTATTTTTTCAACGATTTCTGGTGTTGCTATTTTCGTAAGTCCTTGACATGGATCGTCTTCAAGGCTTGTACGACCAAGTTTAAATTCAGCAACCCATCTTTCTACTATACTCATTGAAGACGAAGAGTTCTTATACACTTTCAACATTCATTCATAAATTTCCTTCGCTTTTAAACCTTTCAGATATGAAAATTCAATCACTTCATTTTTTCCATTGTAAAAAAATACTGTATCACGTTGATACTATATCACTTGAAAAAAAAGAATAAATTCACAGATTGAAATGAAACTTCACACACGTTCATATGAAGAGTGTGCCAACATAAAAAAATTAGGCTATTAGGTATTAGTAGTACGGCCACAAGTAATTTCATGTTCAATCATATGAAGAATAACCGTAAAAATAGGTAACAAGAGAATATGTTCAGGGTAAAGGCCTTTGTATAAAAAATCTCTGTCCTGACTTGTAATCTTAGCTGAGTTACTGATACTCGATTTTTTGAGAATAGTTGACACGTGCATAATATTTGATTAAAATTCATGGATGATCATCGAAGCTATAGAGCATACAAATTTGTTAGTTGAGATAATAGATTTAGATTTAATTAAGGAGGTTACGTTTCACTGCGACCTAATGGTCTATTGTGCCCCCATCAGAGCTATTCTCTCCATAACGTGATCTACAGCTCGCCTTCCAGTTCCAGAGTTCTGATGAACTCCAATATCTGGGATGGCTTCAAGGTGACTAATTCCTCATTTCTATGAGTTTCGTGTCCAAAGCAGGTTTTGCGTTGGCTAGCGATGGCGAGGCATTCCTTCAACAGGTGATCCGGAGTTCTTCCTCCTCCCCACAGAATCTACACTCGCCATTTTTTGTTAGACCCATTCTCATGAGGTGTTTCCTAAGGCGGCAATTCCCTGTGTGGTATCCAGTGAGGAGGTAGAGCATATTCTCACTAAGATCCAGATACTTCTTGGATCTTGTAGAGTCAGAGTTTCTAAGAAAATTTTTGGAGTGATCCAGACCAGGAACATTCCGCCAGAGTTTTTCTCTTTCGGTTACCTCCTTTTCCTGAAACTCTTTCTTGTAGGTGCATTTGTCTACATCACAGAAAAGTTCCGGGCCGATGAAGGGAGTTTGTGCTAGTTTTCTAGCAAGTGTGTTGGCCTCCTCATTCCCTGTGGTTCGCGAGTGGTCAGGAACCCAGACTAAAAAGACCCTGTTATTCTTACCCATTTCATTAAGTTTTCTTCGGCACTCCAATACCATCTCAGAATCGATGGTATATGAGCTCAGTGCTTTAATTGCAGCCTGACTATCGGAATGTATCGCTATGTCACATTTTCGATAGTTTCTTGCTATGTTGATTTCTACACATCTTTCTATTGCAATTATCTCTTCCTGAAAGACACTTAGACAGTAACCAAGCGAAATTGAGCATTTGGTACCAGCCCCGAATACACCAGCGCCAGTCCCCGTCGTGGTTTTGGAACCATCTGTATACCATTTGATGGTATTCTTTTTAAGAACTACGATTGTGGACTCCTTTTTCTAATCCTATTTTCTTCTTAGTATCGTAATTAATGTTTTTTCGATGCTAATTTTCTTTATCATCCCATCACTGGGAAGGTATATAATTAGTCAAGGAGGACCAGGCTCTCTTATTTCTACTTCCCTCATTGCCGGTACCTTCCCTAGATAGTCTTAGAGTGGCCTCATAGGCCACTCTCTCTATCACTAGATGAAGAGGTGTGAGATCTGTGATGATCTCCAATGCCCTAGTTGGGCACGTTCTCATAGCTCCAGTGATGCAAACACAGGCTTACCTTTGTATTGTATCAAGGGCTTTCCTCGTGCTGGTCTGACTTGCTCTAGCATGCCAGACTATTGCCCCACTAATTATTATCGGCCTAGTTGAGATAATAGTGTTACATTAGGTCTGTTGAAGGATGCTGATGAAAAAGCATCATGCCGCACCCATTGGCTGAGTTTTTTAATCACGTCGAATTGCAGGCTAATTCAGTACTTGTGTATTTTTTTTATGAAAGAAGAGGACTCTGTGCAGACATATTTTGAAAACTTGCAGACCAGAAGATTTTGACTTTCGAATTTTGTTCCGAGGATTGAATTGAAAATATTGAAACATATTCCACCCAAAATTATACTCGTAGTACTCGTACTCGAGCAAGCTGAAATATACTGCTTGGTTGTGGACTTGTTCAGGAGACTGAATTTGATTGTGAAATAACGTTTTGAAAGTTAATGCGCATAATTTCGTGACAAAATCACTGCTGGAATCCTGCCAAGCAAAACTTCTAAAAAATATTTCGTGAGGTATTTTCCACAACCTTTCGTAAATAAATGAAATATTCACCACGTAAATATGACGGAATAGGCTAATTCAAATTGGATCAGAAATTGTAATTCTTCCGCATTGAAATGAATTAAAAGCAGCATTTATATTCACATTAAGAAGCCGATGGAGTGATGAAAGGGGCGACTGCGAAAACTTCCGCTAATGCGATTTCCGAGATAAGTAATTGACTTATGAAGTTGTTTCCTTTGCCCATCAATTATGGGTTGGCCTGTTTGCCACGTGTATATTCATCTTCAATAATATTTTCATTATTCCTCCTGAAATTTTCATACCATTGAAACTTTTCCACTCACATGATCATTATATGACAAAATTCAATTTTTATAGAGATTAAATGAGTAGGTATAGTCCATTTGGGAATTATTGACATCGAAGAAGGCCTTGAACGTCCAGTAGCGGCGGCTTTATTTCTGGTTACAAAAATATCATTTGAAATTGATATGGTTTCATCATTCATCATAGAAATAACAGTACATTATTTCCATTTCTTTATCCCAAATTTTCGAAATTCCGAAGAGAGCCATATAACGTCATGATATTCCGATATGGAGAAAATTATAGTGGAGTGCTATCATTTTTCAAGGAAATCCATTGAAGAGATATCTATTCTTTTAAGAGTCACCCTTGAAAGATCCCGTTGAAAATCATTGAAATATGCATGTTCCTTTTCACCGAAGGCTCTTCAATAATTGTTGCATTCTTGATGGACACTGGGTATCAACCTGCATACATAATTCTAATCATATAAAGGTAGCCTGCTATATATTATCCCAATATATAGGGATTATTTCAACTGAGGTAGCTAAACTGGTAAAAAAACATAAACAAAACAACGTCGCATTTCTGGTGTTCCATTAACTTTGATCTGGAGCTAAGGTTGTTTAGGTTTGATTTTCATGAAATTTTGTGGAGACTGTGGAGAGTTAGCTTATATAACAGTTAACAATATTACAAAGTTTCAATATTGTTTTTTAAATATAATTTTACTTCGTTTGAAAATTTTTCAATTCAGTAAAACTAATTCTTGAAACAACTTTCCTCATAAACATTTCGATATTTTCCGCAAAAGCCATTTTTTTTCGTATGGGACACTCCGAATATGTTTTCATTTTTCTATAGAGCTTCTAATTACCATTTCAGAAATATAGCGTGGGTAGGTATTTAGTAATTCACTGAAATAAAGCCCAAGACCTAGAGCTTTCCGAATCAACGTTCAGAGAAGTAGACATTATAAATTCAAACAATGAAATCTATGTTGAGTTTGCAACTTTTGTTGAACATGATCAATAAAGTTCGGAATTTATTAGATATAGAATACATTTTCGCATGATTGTGGCACACTTAGTTAAAGGAGGTGAATTTGAAAAGAAAAGATCAAGAAAATATGTTAAAAATAGTGAGTTGGAAGAACTTGTCGTTTAAAAAATGCTAAAAAAAGATCACGTGATTAATGGACAACCCCTTAAGAGAATTTTCTATTATTGATTTCCCTAAACTAAATATACAAGATTATTTCCTAAGGAAATATACTGAAGGTTTTGATTAATTAATGGCTTACACTAATTACAAGTATTACGTAATTTTAAGTAATAAGATAAGTGATGGAATGAAATTTCAATAATATTCATAGACAAATAAGGAGAAGACACTGATCTCTGATCAGAATAATTTAATTAATTGTGTGCCGAGTACAAGTTTAGATATCACAAATAACCATCCAAATACTGTGACTCTGTCCCCTGTTGCGAAGAAAAGATCTGGCATTTTAAATCAAATTAGTATCAAGCGAAAGAGTCAGTTAACATATAGAGAGAATTTTTTTTATGATATTAGTATACGACAAAGGGAGCAGTTGTCTAGATTGAAAAAACCATTGAAAAGTCCAAACATAAATTAAAATTAGCCGAGAAGATGAGTGATTCCATTCTGTTAGAGCTTCTTCATTCCTCAGGGCAAAAAGAAAAAAAAAGTGAAATAAACAGAGCTTCATTTTCACTCCATATTGTTCTATTGTTATCACCCCACTTTTTACAAAATTCTCTTCAGGATCACCTTTAATTTTTCACTTTGTTCCAGGTTTCGAACAGCTTATGTGGGACTTCTGCCAAACAATTAAAGATTCCAATTCTAAATCAACCCTTCGATTTCCTGGATTGTTGTGAGTAATCACAGAAATTATTATTTTATTGTCAATATTCAAATGAAATGCTTCCTTCATCAATAGTTGAGTGATACAATGAGATATATCTAATATGATTCAATTATTTCATCAATTTCTGTTCATAAATATCAATTTGTATAATTATCTGCAATAAAAAGTTTTTCAATTCTAGTTGAGTATTATTACTGAGGTTAAAAATTGACTTGGATGCAAAAACTCACTGAAATATTTTGTAAAAATTGTAAATGATATTACAGTTTATTCACAAATTTCGGTGCTGGATATATCATTCAACTGCGAGTTGCTTCGAATTATTAAATAACAACTGCGCAGGAAGAATCAAGAATCATTAGTTCCAATTCCCTGCCCATAGTGTCTCCAATAACACGTATAATTAATTTACCATTGAGAAGTCAATCAAATTCCATCCAAGAAAAAGCTCTACATCCCTCTATCATATTGGTCAATAAAATTTAGAAATAGTAATTTTTGGAATCAATTGGAACTGGATACGGTGGATTTACATACCTAGCGGTGCCGATTTAGAGAGTGATGTTCATCAAACGACGCCCTCTGTCCGGCAAACATTAAACCACTACAATGGGAATGGCTGGATCATAAAATCTTCCTGTTTAGTTCAGTTCAAATATAACTGCTTTGGGGAAGCAGGAAAATGGGTTGGTTAGGGTCACGATTTACATTTTGTGCAATTCACTTTCAATTTGCAAAATATTTGATGTATTATGTGTCCTTACTTGATGAAAATCCATTATAAAATAAAATGAAATTAAATTAATTTGTATCACAATTGACAACAATTGTTTTGGCAACAACTAATTCATACCATCCGAGTTCAATGTTAGAATTAACTCAATTCAAAGACTCTGAGCTGAATATGTTCTGAGGTCTTAAAAATTACTATTATCTGGTGGTTTGTTTAATCTTCGTGAACCATGTTGTGTTTCTTCAGCTTTACATTTCTACTGATTCATGTTTTTCTTATAGAAAAACAATAGTGGTTAATATTAAACATTAGTAGAATCAAATTTTGTTTAATTTCAATTGCGAAAAGTTGTACTCAATTATATCGTATATCTTTGTCCAGAATCAATCCCAAGTAATTGAATGCTATGCGAATTTAATCGTTACCAATAATAAGCTTCTAGAGCAGAATATTGAAAGCAAAAACGATATTCAATATCCAATATAATGACAATACGAATCAACCTGCTGTAATTCATTATTGCGACGTCTGTATTCGAGAAGATTTAAAGTTGGATAGAATGCTATTAATCAAACCCAAAAACAAATAATAACAGGGAGAATTTATGATTTGAAGAAAAATCACAAGTGTCACCAATAGTGACATCTAACCTTGGGGTGACGAACTTCCCTAATTACAGAAAACTCTGGTTGAATTACAATTGTGAAGTAACAATGGAAACTACAATGCTAATTAAATATGAAAACAATAATATTATGTTATAGAAATTTTAACCTCGAAAATTGTTAAATTGACAATTTGAAAGTGAAACTTTGAAATAATAAATTAAGCTATGTGCGAATTAATACAATAGGAATAAGATAACTGATTAATTACGGAAAACTGATCTGTAAAATTAACTAGTAGAATTAACAAAGCAGAAAATTGAAATGTTTCATCACAATGTCTGTTATTTTCGAATGCGTGAATGACAGTACTCTAAAACGATAACTTCGACACACGAATGACGAATCCGATGTCAAATTCAATTTTGTCCATCAGGTCGTAAACACGATAACTTTCGAACAAAAGAAATACAAACTTCAAATTTTCAAAGTTGATCACGAGTGCCGCGGTTGTATTCGTTGACGGATAAAATCCTACTATGGGAATCCGTAATATAGCCCTTCGAAAATATATTTCTTGAAATATCAAAAATACGATTTCGATGGGAATAAAGATTAGATGTAAAATAAAATTTCAAATTTATGAAAAAATATAATATTGATCGCATCAGCAGAACCGAATTTCAGATTTCGCTATCAATCAAAAGATGAAATATTCAGAAAAGATAATACAACATCATAGCGTTTGTAAACATTCACTCCACACAGAATAAACACTTACTTTTAACTTTTTTATTCGGCCTTTCAGTGGCGATGCTAGGGGGGGAAGCGGCCCCCCCCTGAAATTCTGCTGCCACCTCCTAAAATTTGACATACTAAGGCTAAAAGATTAGAAGAACTATAATTTCGCTTTAATCTGGCCCCCCAAAAAAAAATCCGGCTCCCTCTTGGCCACCCCTATTTTTGAAAGCTGGCATCGCCACTGGGCCCTATATACAACAAAAAACGAAGTAACTGAGAACGGCATTCAAAGAGTTATGTTACCGAGATTCAAGTAACAATTAAAGAAAAATTGCTAAAATCGGTCAAAGGATTCAAGAAAAAATGAACTACCTACAAACTTCGTTGAGATTTTGTCCATTCCCCTAATTTTGCCAGTGTGTAAAAGGGAAGCAAAAGTAAGAACGGCAATATTTATGGAACTCAGATTTTGCACATTGACGAATTTAACCGAGTCATTGGAAATCCGAACTAGCCTGAAAATTTTCAGTTTCTAGGTTTTTCCGTTCGACCAAAGTTATTGGGTTTATGACCCCCGTTAAGCTAGCAGAGCATCTTTCGATTTTTTATTATTTTTTAGGCCATAATTTTAGGCTAAGTTATTACCCCATTGAAAAATGTTTTCATAAAATTGCCGAAGAAAACGCTAATCGATTTCTTATGGACAATCAAATTATACCATAATTTCAGGCTCATTATAGGTTCACGTATGAACCCATCACCAAATTTCTGAATTCACGTTTTTTAAAAAACCTTGGATTCTGCTAGCTTTAACGTTAAGCTAGCGGAACCCAATCGTGAAGAATAATTTAGCTTACATATAATATATCATATGACATGATATATAAATTTCTTATCAAACTATAAGAAACATTTAAAGTTTCACTCGGCAAATCAACCCAGTACCTATCTATAAAAATCTGTGTACTTCAGATAATTATGTAATATATTCGGTGGCCCCCAAGGTCTCCGGATTCAACACAGATAGATTTTTTCAACATTTTTTTTATTTTCACATTGATGAATGTTGTTTCTTTGAATATTTTAATTATCTGAAGTCCACCTTTTGTTTTAGATAGGCACTTGGTTGTTTGTACCTATTATAATTTCGAAACTAATGACAATAAGAGTAAATCATTATTTCAATGGATTCTACTGAAAAAAGTGCCTGTAGGATGTTTTTGTTTTTTGTTGAGAGCACCAATAATAAAGAAAAGTTGAGAACTATTCATTTTACTTCATTTTCCAATTTTCTTTTTCAACTTGGAAACAGTTGGCCCGATTCCATTCGATCAGTGAGTCGAATCCAATTGTTTGTGTTCAGTCTGGACTGATAATTCTAAAGTAACATACCTACATTTGAGCGAAATTACATAGCCTGCTATTCCCTTGAAATAAGCATTAAATGGCCACGAATAGTTTAAAATATTTTCTCATTGAAAAAACTTAACCGACTTATTAAGACAAACTGAAATATGAATTCTCATTCGACGATTATCTTGTTTCCACAAAAATTGACCACATTAACAATTTGTGTTAAAAATTTGGAAATGATAGGCATTTGCATGAAATAATGAAGTTTTCTCATGACATATTCTATTTCAATATAGGTAATGAGACACTTCTGGATATATCGTAATGAATAATTTTCAATATTGCTTGTAATGAAGTCGCTTGAATATGAAGGAAATTTGTGGAATTTCTGTTGAATACGGCTCAAGAATATTTGTTACCATTAATTTTAAAGAAGTAATTGAAACGCCTGAAATCGATTCATATGAATCGAAAGTATCCACGAAATAATTAATTTCAAACATATTTTTCCCAATTTAAATAATCAACTGTTCAATGGAATGTGAGTTCTCTAATTAAAACATCTCATTTGAATTGCCTTTATATTCCCTAGTTTCCGATGAAATTATCAAAAATAAAATAATAAATTTTCCCGGCGAATAATATTCCACCACATGAACAACTCATATTCGGTCATTCTATTTTATGTGCTCCCCCTGTAGTTATGAAATTTTAGCACTCATATTGACAGAGACGATGGCTCCGTGGATTATTATCTTATACTTGATAATTGTGCCCAACATGGACCAAATATTTATGCCTATTCCGATTCAAAATCATAATCTATTTTTATGGTAGCCAAAATTTTGTTGCAGGCGGCGAGACAATAAAGATTTATTACATGTTTTTCAAATAAGTAAACACACTACTAAACACTCATCTTGAAGCGCGAACATCTGCTATATCAAGATTTCTAACCACAAGCGGTAGGCAATATGAATAATTAAAAAATAGATCTGCTATATACAATAAACAACATAGCGGTAGCCTTTGTATCATATTTGTGTTAATACAGATACTTTTATTTATTTAAAAACTACAATCTGATCCACAGGATGCTGCCGCAAAGACAGAAACATTTTCGTTATGCTTCAGATAGTGCCGAAGTTAAAGAAGCTAACGGTCTTGTATTCGAATTCAAATATTCGAATTTTCCCTCTGAATTGATGAGCCCTCTATAGGAATAGGATCAACTGTGGAGTTCGTGATCGTGATGATCTTCGTAGGGCAAGACAGTCAGTCGCCATTTCCTTATTTTTATTGTAATCGTTTTAGCGCGTGTGTCTTATTTGTGCAATTATCAAGTGTCTTGTAATTTTAAAGAATTGTTGTGAAATATAACTGAAAATGTTCAAGAACAGTATGGATCATAAACTGGCCAGAGAAGAAATGGAAAAGATGGAGCGAAGATTATCTGCCATGTGTTCGAAGTTAGGATTTCATTGCACCCAAGTTAACGGACAGAGAATTTGTACATCGGTCCGATATCCCGAAAAACCTAATGTAAAGGGCACAGAAATTTTCATTGGTAAAATTCCAAGAAAAATTTTCGAAGATCAACTCATTCCATTATTCATGAGGGCCGGTGAATTATATCAATTTCGACTTATGCTTGATTTTTCATTTAGAAATCGTGGTTTCGCTTTTGCAACGTACACTACTGTCGACGGGGCTGAAAGAGCCATTGCCTTCTTCGATGATTTCGAAATTGTTAAAAATACTAGGATTGGTGTTTTCAAGTCGGTTGATAACTGTCGATTGTTTTTCGGGAATATTCCACAGCAATATGATAAAGATGACGTTGCTAGGATCCTGAAAGAGAATTTGATTGATGGTATTTCCGATATAATAATGTACAAAGATTTGGTCCGACCCGAGTTAAATAGGGGTTATGTGTTTGTCGAATTTGTAACACACAGAGATGCAGCAATGGCCAAAAAACAGCTCTATCCAGGTTGCCTAATTATTGATGGTCAATCTGTTTTTGTTGACTGGGCCGATCCAATTCCAGATGTCGATAGTAGAATAATGGCTAAGGTGAGTGCAATATATTTTTACTCAATATTTTGAGGTACCCTCTAAACATAATTCTCTTCTTCGATATATTTTTGAGTATACATACTCTGTACATATTCCAAAAATGGCTTCACCATATTATTTACCTGATTGGAAAATACTCTTGCTATTGTGAATTGTAATGTACCTATTGAGTTGATTTTTCATTATATTACCAAAACTTCTCAACTATGAAGTTGAGCTTTTTTTTAATTTTCCTAATTCAATATTGTCTCTAGTCTTGATAGAATATATAAAATACAATGCTTTTCACAAGCTTTGTGAATTGCATGTCTGCAATTTGTTCCATAATGATTTCAATTTGAGAGGAAATTCCAGAAACTACTTGATTGAATTTGTTTCAAAATGGATAGAAATAGAACTATACTTGAAAGAATGAATATTTTCTTCATCTGTTCCATAAACAAATTGAAAATAGAAGGAAATAGGTAGGTAATACTTCAAATATCTAGTGTTAGTTATCTCTGTAATTGTTCACTTAACTTGAAATGGCCTTTCTGTCTGGGTATTATTATTTTCTTCTGTCGATTCTAGTTATTAGATTTGAGAATTAATTATCATGTGTAGTTTTAAATCAAGATGCCTAAAAAAATCTGGTGTGCCTACTTATACCTGTAAAGAGATCACTGAAGTTTCAGAGGGCATCTATAAAAAAATGTATTCATCGTTTATATTGGAACCTATTTCTCGCGATTCATGACCTTTGAGTATAGAATAATATTTGATATTCTAGGCTCCTGACAATATTTTATGTACTCTGAATAGACCATTAGCCGTCTGTTATTTTATTTCAATAATTTTATTATACATTCGATAGGAACTGAATTGTAATTTCTTGCGAAAGTTTGCAGTTTCTCAAATCATTATTTCATTTTTAAACGGCGACAGACAGGTAGGGGGAATCTGATCAATTCTTAAGAGCGCCACCTTGCAGAACTCTAGAAAGTTCTATCCAAAGAAATAGGTGGACTATCGCAAAAAGTCTGAAACAAAATCGAATCAGTACACACACCAGGGTTTCTAGGCATCTTATTTCAAATTAAGGTTAGGTTCATTTCAATTTTCATCAAAACTGAAAACCCAGCAAAAAAGGAATTAAATCTAATTCTTGAGTTCATTCAGTCACGATCATCAATAAAAGACAGTGAAATTATTTTTGCTAATATTCATCACACAACAATTGTTTCGTCTTCACTTCACTGCATTGGATGCAAATGGTAACTTATCAAGAATATAGATAATATACAGGGTGGTCCAGATTTTAGTTTGATAACTTTGGCGTCGGATAGAACAACTCTTTTCATTAAAAAAGTTCATATAAACATATACCTATCGTAACAAGCTTCGTTTTTGAGATACAGGATGTTCAGTTTTTCACTTAGTATCACTCTAGTATTATCAAATTCATTGTTTTAATTTTTAGATATTGAAGTCCATATAATGTAATGTTTCGAATTAGGTAAGTGTCTCCTGACAAAATTATTCAGTGGCGTTGATATAGGGGTGCGATGATCCTTTTCCTATTGAAAATCTACACCACTGCCATTTTTTAGGGAAAATTATTTCATTTCTAAAATTAGCAGGGTTTTACTAAAAAAAGAGGTCTCCTGATTTTTTTATATAATGTTTCCATTTCCAGATAATCGAAAATACGTAAAATTTTTTTTTTTTTACAAAATTATCGAGTGGCGTAGATTTAGGGGTGTGATGATTCTTTTCCCATTGAAAATCTACAACCCTGTTTTCTTCTCCAAAAAATTATTTCATTTCATGAATCAACAGGATTTTTTTTAAAAAAAAGGTCTCTTGAATTTTTTTCATAGGATGTACTCTTTTCGAGTTAATCGAGTAAACACTATCCACAAAATCTACACGAATTAATTTTTGAAATTTTCCCATTAGTGATAAATAATTAATAAATGAATGAATATATGTTTATTGTCAAAGAAATCATCAATTACATAAAAAAATTAAGTTTCACTCTATGTGAATACTTCCGAAAACCCACAAAAGCCCATGGACTTTTGCGTGGAAATTTTTACGAACAAATCATTTCGACCACAAGACAAAAACAGGAAGAATAGACAATTAGAACACGTATCCAATACATTACTTATTTTCAGATAAAATTTCGTCTGTTATGAAAAGTATGCCAAAACTGCGACGGCTGCTGTCTTATCCATAATTTGAACTTTTTACAGTATGACAACTGTGATATTGTTTCTCTTCTTCGAGCGGTAATTTATTATGTAAGAGTGGTGCAAGGCAAGTAAAGTTACTCTATCACTTTTCATCACTATTGGCAATTTTATACTTTTATTTCTTGATCAGCGACAATTCCCATGTCCAGGTTGTTTCTTCTTGTAGTATAGAAGGGAGCGAGCATAGAGCTGTTGAACCGTAAACACTTAAGCTCCCATCGCATCGCTGGGAAAATTATTTTCTTTTTTCGGCAACCGTCCGGGAAGTGCTCACTTCCCGGACGCTTTTTCTCTGAGAAAGTAGCATTTCCCGGCCTAGTCCGGAAAGTACGTACTTCCCGGACTAGGCCGGAAAAGAATCACGTCGTTCGTGTCATTGTGAATATGAAAATCTTGGTAGGGATATTTTTGATAAATGCAGTTGATCATTACCATAGCAACTGAGATAACGGCTGACAGTTCATCATATGAAATTAGTTGTCAAAAATTCGCATGTTTTTTGACCGCAATCGCAATAAAATATGGAAAGCAGCAGCGATAGTGTTATTCGACACGGTTGCCGAAAAAATATTGTACGCAACACGCCCGAAAATGGTTTTTTTGGACTCACAGACTTCCAGGACTCGCTTCCGGACGCTTTTTCTCTGAGAAAGTAGCATTTCCCGGCCTAGTCCGGAAAGTACGTACTTCCCGGACTAGGCCGGAAAAGCATAATAGAATCCATAACAGCCGAGATAAAGGCTGACAGTTCATATGAAATTAGTTGTCAAAAATTTGCATGTTTTTTTATCGCAATCACAATAAAATAAGGAAAGCAGCAGCGATAGTGTTATTTTACATGGTTGCCGAAAATTAACTACTACAACTATTCTGTGAATTATTTTTCTCTATTTTCGTAATGAGTTCATTATAGTTTTAAAAACAGTGCTGTAATGAACTTCATTACAGCATTGTTTTCAGTTATATTTTTCGTTTTGTGGTTGTCTACACAGACGTCAGACTTCCAATCCTATCAAAATTCAACACACGTCAATTAATGTCAATATAATATAATTTGGATTTAGTGAAATGATTTGCAACATTATTCGCAATTTCTCTTTACTTTGTTGGTGTTAAATTGATTCCGTCAGACGTAATTCACGAATTTAATGCGTAATTATAAATTACTTCAAAATTCAAAACGTACGATTCAAATTGAAATTCCGTAATCTGTCAATGTTCGTAACAGTCACACCAACTGCCAAGATACAATACAAATGTCACTAGGATGTATGATCTGAATTTTTCGTTGAATTTCGACAAAATTTCACCAAACTAGACTGAAATAAAGAAAATATCGTCTAATACTCGTTGCAGAAGGCAATTCCAACATTCATGCGTTCCAAAACTCGCTCCTTCGTCGCTCGTTTTCGAATTTCGCATTCGTGTTGGAATAGGAACCCACTCTGCAACTTGGTTGAGAATATACTATTCTAACACATTTTTGTAGTACCACAATATGTTTATTGTAGCAATCAGATATTCCTTTCAATCCAATTATACCATGACGTGAATGTGGTTCTACCGAGGGTTCTACCAATGCATGATATGCTGTTTTGAGTTCTTTTATATCACATATTTCTCGAGCTTTTTGAATTTAGTCAGCAATGTACGTTTTTTTTATGTGATGTAGTCAGATCGAGAGTCAGATTGATGAATGAAGTTATAAAAATTGGCGTAGTGCATTATAACGCTTTTAAATCGAATTGAATTGAACATTTCAGAAAGAACCTCGGAAAGAACATTTTTCAGACACTCAAACTATACCAAATATTTTTTATTGTTTTATGTGTCTGATGAATGTCGTTTCTGAAATATTCAATTCAATTTGAAAGCGTTATAATGCACTACGTCAATTTTTGTTTTTTCATTCATTACTAATGAGAAATTATTTTTTGTAGATTTTTGTGGATAGCGTTTGCTTTGTACTCGATTATTTCGGAAACGGTATATTCTATGAAAACAATTCGAGAGACTTTCTATTTAGTGAAGTTTCTCATTTCAAAATTAAAATAATTTTCTTGAAAAAAAAAACAGTGGTGTAGATTTTCAATAGGAAAAAGATCATCGTACCCTCAATACAACGCTAATGGATAATTTTGACAGGAGACACATACCTAATTCGAATAGTTTTCGAGTTATAAAAAGTTTTGAAAATTGAGGGATGAAAAATCATCCCCTGTATCCTTTTGCGAGTCGCCAATTGGTCGTGGTCAATCGTTTCGAAATAACGATTTCACAGGGCCAAATATGGTTATGCTCCAAAGAACCATTTTCGATTTATAAGATTTTGAAATATAGGGGATGAAAAATCATCTCCCGCATCCTTTTGCGAGTCGCTGATTTTTTTTTGTGGCCAATCACATGCGTATAATTACTCTACATGCCCAATATAATTATGATTCGACGAATATTTTCTGAAAAAGACAGATATAATTTTCACGAATGAGAACTCAAAGTTCAATTTTTTTTGTATTGCATTTCATTTTTCCGCTTCAATTTCATCAACTTCGAAATCTGCATGTTCTCTAATTGTAGACCGGCCACAACCATATTTTGAAACATCCCGGTTTCAGTACCTCTTCTGTATACCTACTTACAAAAGGTTTGGAATGGATGTGTTCAGGCCTCAGGGTGTTGTGTAGATCACGAAACTGCTTATTGTAATTTTTCAAAATGGCGAAGGGGATAGCAGTGAGGTCATAAACATGGACGCCGACATTTTTTTGTTAATTCCATCGCACCTATAAAGTATATTTGTCTCTGTATGGTGCCGTTTGAAAGCTTATTAGATGTTCTTCAATTTATTTCCAGACGCCCAAAGCGTATCTGTTATATTTAATAATTAAAAAAAAAGAAACATTTTTTTGGCTATTTAAAAATATTCTTGTTTTACTGATCGGTTAGAATGATCGCCTTTCCAGTACCCATATCAAGAATATTTTTGAAATCGCTTTATAAAAATTCATATTTTGTCAAATATTTTTTTGAAAATAATAGATACGCATTAGCTGTCTGGAATTAAACTGAAGAACACTTAATAAGCTTTCAAATGATACAATATACATGCAAATAGACCAAATGTAATTAACGAAAAAAACTATTGGCGGCCATGTTTACGACGACAACGCTATACCCCCCGCCTCCACCATTTTGAAACATTTCAACAAGCAGTTTCATGATCTACACTACACAATGCCCTGATCACATCCATACCTGTTGTAGGAAGAGATACCGACGAGATTTGGGTCAGAGAAGGAATTTTCTCATGTAGCCGGTCTACTGATAGCATGCTGTGTAATATTATTTATATAGAAACATTGGGTAATGTCTGAAATTAAAATAGTATAATATTTGATGGTTAACAGACAATTGTTCAATTCCGGAAAAAATACCTCCTCGAGCAGGACTCGAACCCACAACCTCCTGGCTTAGTGGTGGAGCGCTGAACTAGTGATTCGGAGGTTGCGAGTTCGAGTCCCTCTCGAAGAGGTACTTTTTTAGAATTAAACAATTGTCTGTTAGCCATAAAATATTATGCTATAACAATTATTTATATAAATATAAATAAATTTTGACTGATTGGCCGCGTTCGGATTTTCGGGAGCTGTGCAATATCTATATATTTGGAAATTGCCAGTTTACTCCACCAAAAATACTCAGTTATAACAGTGAAGAAGATAAATTATTCAAGCTTTCTGTTCTGCTTGTATACGGTGCTGAAGACTTATTGATTTCTAATGTTGGTAGAAATCTCTTTAAAGTTACAGGTATCTGCGGAAAGCTGGGTTGTCGGTTGGAGGAGAAGAATTCTTCGTGAATGCTCAGTGGTTTATGCCGAAATATTCAGTAACATTGAAATGAAGCGGGTGAATTCAAAATTTTCTGTTTCAAACTGGAAATATCAATGTATGATAATCAGTTTTTGTTTTTTAGTCTGGGTATTAATGGTGCTCAAACATTCTGCTAGGTTAACACTGGTACGTTTTTTGTGAATTCGTTAGTTTCTAGAATTTTGTCTTTAATTATCTCACAGAGTTTAATTCGCCTGATACAGTGTTAGAGCACAACCAAAAAGTTTTCCGAGTTTTCGAAAAATTTCTCAATTTATAGGATTTATCCCCATTTTTTTTCAAATTTTTCAGCTGTCCGAAACTTCAATTTCTTGAGAAATATAGTGCTCACTCTACGCTTGTTTGCTCGCCCTGGGGTTATTTCATTTAAGGTCATAATCGCAGAGCTGCCATTTGGGTAGGCAATTCTTGTGGTAGTTGGACAAAAGCGGTATTGTTTTGGTATAGTTTGTTTGCCTGCGTTCGATTACACCATGTAAATATTTTGAGCATGATTTTGTTGAAAAAATAGTTGATTGTATAATATCATAACGAAGCACTATACGCGCAACTGTTATATTTGGAACTATTTTACATAAAGCAGAATCAAGCGAAAATATTTTGATAGTTTAAGCTATGTTATGAATTCCTTGAATGGATGCCGAACGCATTCTTTGTTGTACAGGGTGTCCCAAATTTGATGCTCACTGAAAGCATCTCGAGCATCTTCATTCTGCAAAGACCCCCGACCATTTTTTTTTCTTACATCCCAGTTATTCATTAAAAAAACCATTTGAGCAGAATTTGCATGAATATATTTGTCAATATTAACTCTGAAAATTCGATACAAAGTGAGGATTGAATATAAATTCAGGTTATTCGAACGATCTAGAAATTAATAAATTTTCATAACTTTTGGCAGTAGGTACTCATGAGGTAACAACAACAAAATGAAAATCACTATGTAGGATAAACATTCGATGAAAGCACTAGTAGGGTAAATGCACTGGTTCTCGACCAGTTAAGAGAAACATCGATTTTGAGCACGATTTTTTCACTCATAAACTTATCAAATTTCAATGGTGTTGGTGTTCATCGATTCTTTGGCGAGTTTTAAATGATTTGTCATATAATTTTAAACGTTCTTTCCGCATTTAACCTTTGAAATGTGGAAAAATATAGAAAATCTCAATAACCTTCGGTTCTCGACCACGCCGCCGAGTTCTCGACCATTTTTGTGTTAGTTTTCGACCACTAATAATAGTGGCCGCTCCACTTAAAAATTTTATAAAAAACTTTAGAGCGAGATGAGTGATTAGTACTAACTTTCGTACCGTACCATCAACATCACTACCTATCACTCAGATGGGTTTCAGAGGAGCTAATCAATTAAGAAACACTCGAAACGTAAAAAAAAAATATTTTGCAAAAGTTTCCACTTTCTATAAATATTTCAAAATAGCAACTCATACAACATTATTTGGTTATTTTGTTCTTAATATCTATTTAGAAACTAATGAGTAAATAAAATATAAAACATCGACCACAAGTGGTCGAGAATTAAGTACAATCAAATTGGTTCTCGACCGCGAATAAACAAAGGGTAGAAATAAGTGTTTCAACGTTAATTCGGTGGTCGCAAACTAATATTCAGAAAGTAGATATATAAATGAATCAGGGTATCGAAAAAAAAACGAAAATAATCCAACAGAAATATATATGTTGATATAAACAATTATTGAAGTAACATATTGGTTCTCGACCACTTTGGTCGAGAAATAAAAGATACAAATTTTCCAATATCAGTTCGCGACCGCCGAATATTTAACAAAAAAATATACATTTATCTGCTTCTTGATTGAAATACACTCAAAAATATATCTTATAGTTGATATGGAACAAAATATACACACATAATTCATTTAAAATAAGAAATAATTACTATTTTCTGGTCATACATCACAAAGCACTTTTCTAAGAGAGGACGAGAAAGAACCCTTTTCTATGATAGACGATTATAAACTAATTTTTAGCGCGAAAACTTTGACCTATACCCCTACTATGCAAACTATCTTGGAAGGGTAGAATGGTCGAGAACACGTACCGCGAAAATATTTCACACTACATGATATATTTTTATTATTATTTTATCTCAAATCACGAAATGGTCGAGAACCAGTGCCGGTCGGCTAACCAGTGCATTTACCCTATGATTCCAAGAGCTTTTGAACGTTCGTTTATTCTTGCGCTTGCTGATGGCGATTTAATGGTTGAAATTTGTAATATATTACTTCAGATGTAATTCATCTTGATGCCATTGTTTCTATCAAAAATTGCAAGCCCTAATAGTCCCACAGTAGAACTCGGATTTCAATCACAATAATAATATAATAATACGACGGTGAAAATAATAAACCATTTCACGAAATTCACAGTACATCTATTCACGAATAGTTGTTTTTGTTTGATTCTTTCTTTTTGATTCGATTTCAATAAAATAAAACATTAATGATGCCCCAATTCGATTCCAATCTTCCCATGGGAATATACATATACGCAAATAGAGCATAAAATTAATGATTTTATGAGAATACAGTTACAAGTTAACGTCTATACTGACCAACAGGGAAAGAGAATTATTGCCATTATTATAAATAACCTTCGGCACCTCCCTTGGGTGAATCTCTGCTAGACAACATTGATTCTTCTCGATTTTTAAGAATGCAAATCAAGAAATCGAATCATGCAACAATTGTATTGAAAGCATATATTGATACGGTGATACAATTAATTGAATATGTTTCACCGTGAACTCTCTGATTCAGGAAATGAATTATACTCTGCAGATTGATGTTTATCGAAATTTTTTCTGCTTGAGATATCTCAAATATTATGAGAAGTTGATGAATCATTATGTTAAATTTTCAGAATATGTCCGGTATATAACATTTCAGAATACCTTCCTCTTCATATCAATAATTCGTCTTCAAGTTTCGCCGCAAAATCGAGAATAATTTCGACTTCAAAGAACACGTACCTTGGATTTATATTTATATTTTTATAGTTTTAAATTCCCTTGAATGCCAGACCAGAAATTCAAGAAAATGATCATTCCTTCTCACTTATGTGGCGCCATCTCATCGTCGTAGTGAGAAGTTCCATTTTATGATAATCTGCAATGAAACTCGGGAGCTGTGCAATACCTCTATATGTGGAAATTGCCAGTTTACTCCACCAAAAAAACTCAGTTATAACTGTGGAGAAGATAAATCATTCAAGCTTTCTGTTTTACATGTATACGGTGCTGGAAACTTATTGATTTCTTATGTTTGTAGAAATCTCTTTGAAGTTACAGTTTTCTGCCGGAAGTTCGGTTGTCGGTTGGAAAAGGAGAATTCTTCTTGAATGCTCGGTGATTTATGCCAAAATATTCAACAGAAGAGAGTGAATTTAAACTTCAATTTGTTTCATACTGTTTCAACTATAAATGTATGATTATCGGTTTTTGTTTTTAGCCTGAGTAATAATGGCGCTCAAAATTTAATCTTAGTTTAACCAGAATTTTAGTTGAAAGCTTTCAAATATGCAGGTATTTGAAAATGGTCAAAGATGTTTTCAGCTTTACAATATCTTATAGCCCTTTATTGGTTTTCTAATCACCATTTTTGTATCTGATATCCATATGAATACTCTACCATTTGTGTAATCTTCAGTGTCTGAAGATGAACTTTGAATGAGTTCAAAGTTACTCACAATGCAATCCCCATCTACATTTTGTTTTGCGTCTAAAAACACCAATTTTTAGACTATTATTCAATTCAATAGAGATTCTATATTTTACAGGTGACTATACTCTTCATTCATCATATTCCTGTGGAATTGAACAAGGAGGAACTATCTAATGCTATGAGCCAATATATGGATATAAAAACGGTGGTCAAGATACACAAGCAGTTGAACTACGCTTTCGTCCATTTTTGTTCCAGAGAAGCAGCTGAGAAAGCCAAAGAAGGTCTTAAGGGTAGGTAACTTTTATTTTTTTTGCTTTCTTTATTTTTTGTGTTTGGTATGATCAAATAATCACCAAGTAGTTCAGGTCCTTATAAAAAAAATAACGTTCATGTCGACAGTGCACAACAGAGGGTTTTTGACTCGAGAGTCGTATGTCGACTGTGGGTCATACCGTGATGTCATCGACAAATGAAGAAATTATTTTTTTCTTAGCTCACGTTAAGAATATTTCGAGGTTACTATTCGATCAATGGTGATGCTGCTTGTATCAAAATAACGAGTGTTCATAAAAATTCGTGGTCAAGAGTGCTGTGGAGAAATAAGAGTTGATTCCCTGTGATTACAAGTAGCGCTCAGCTTGTACCATTTCACTAATATTCATTTATATGTATACTTCGAATCTGGAAATTATATATAGTACAAGCTAAGCGCTACTTGTAACACGGAAAATCAACTCTAATTTCTCCAAAGCACTCTTGACCATGAATCTTGATGAACGCTCGTTATAAATAAGATGTCATGAAATACATTTCAACATTGAGCATAACACTAACAATAATATGTTATCAATAGAAATATCATTCATCGAATTCTAAAAAAATTTCAAGTTTTTCCATATGAAATCAAATTAACTTAAGAATTCAACGATAACTGACTCTTGCAATTTTGTGAAGTCTGTGAATTAATACAGGATGAGTGCTAATTTCAATTCAACATTTGCTTCTCTGAAGAATGTTTTTTTTTCGCTCAATGATAATCATAAATGTTGTTATCGTTCGGATGAAAATCCTCACATTTTCTTTGAAACCACTTGAGAAATCGAATTTCTGAACAGCCATATTCAGTGACATATAGTTGAGAATGAGTTCGTTACCTTCAAATACTGGAAGAACTAAATAATATTTTAAAATTTATGTCACACAATTCTTTGGAAGAATTACGCCAGCGACTTCTCGATGAATGTAGCTGAATTTGATCAAACTGAGCCTGGCAGTATCCTAGATGGTCGTTGAATTCTCGTTGGACCTCGGTGACAGTTTGTTGAGTAATATTATTGTTACATTCATTTGTAGTCCTAGATTGCAATTTTCGGTATTAAAATGATTATAAAATCAATTTTTTCGAAAATTTCTTTATTTAATAGTACGAAATTCTTAATGTGTTGTGTGGAGAAAAATATGCTCTTTCAAATGGCACTATTAAAAATAACGGTAGCAATAAGGTAAGGTTAAGGTGAAAGTGTAAGAATAGCTTTAGCTAAACTTTCGCCTAATAAAGACGTATATTATTATTGTTATTATTATAATTAAAAAAAAAATTGTCAATGACATAGCCGAAATATCAATGACATCATCAATGCGATTAAAACGTCAAAACATGCGCAACTTGAAATTGAAGTACCAATACCAAGATGGCATTGGAATGATTTTGGACTTGACTCTGCAGACATGTTCAACTAGTTAAATATTGTTATCGTTTTAAATATTATTTGAAATAATCTAGTACCTATATATGAAAATTTTGTCGTTATTCTTGTTGTTACAATAGGAATTATCTAGCATATTTCTTGAAAGCTAAGTCGGTTTTCGGTATTGTTTTTGATTACAATTGTGTATCGTGTTCTTCCTTTTTGATGCTGCGATTATGCCTAGAATACGACAACGTGAAATTATCGACAATTGAGTGAATTCGACAAAATTGCATTATTAGATTACGTGAATGTGGTTTTTCTTTCAGAGGAATGATCAATCGTCTCAACCGTAAGCAATCCTTTGTATTACACTGTTATCAAGCATGATCCAGTCCAGAGAAGGTCAATATCGACAAATGAGGTCCAGGATCGTATCTACGATTTGAGACTTCCATGAACCAAAGCGGCAAATGAATCAACGTGAAATTCAAAGATTTTTTCATTATAAAACAGCAGTGCATTACTATAAATAGAAAGAATTATGATCTGGATATTCGTTTACGTCCTAACTATGATTGGCCCATACTAGGAAAAATTATTTTATTTAATTATAAAAGGATATAGCCTTTTCATATTCATGTATTGTATCGCCACTGTGTTTCATCAAGTCACTGTAGTCATCGACAGCAAAATGTTGAGTGGTTTACCTTGCTAGTGGATTGGGACGTAGGGGGGGTCTTCAGTGACGAATCGCAATTTTGCTCAGAAAAATACGATGGTAGCATAATGATCATACGCAGACGTGGAGAACATAACAATGTGTAGTTTTTTGTTGAGCGGCATATGAACCACAATGTACGGGTTACGGAAAGTGGACAATTATTTATGGAAGAAGGTCTCAGTTGGTATTCACCTACATGTTCCTCCAGGTCCTCCAGGAGCTTGAGGACCCGATTTTTCAACAGAATAAAGCCTGTTCGCGCATTGCAGGTATTCTATGGAGTGTTTTAAAGAGACTAACGTCAATATCTTACAGGTCAGATCTCTGAACCTTCTGCCTATCTGAAATAGTTGGGACATGATTCAGCCAGTCCTTCACAAACATGAAAAGCATGAATTACAGGTGGAAAATCGAACATATGCTGGATAAATGACTAGGAGGGTGCAAGAGTGACTAGATAATAGGGCTGGTGTAATTTATCATCAAAAAATGCCTCTAATATTTTTTGTTTGATTTCATTGAAATTTTCAACTTTGATTAGTATTTTTGCCGAGGTGTTTTTGTGTTGCATTTTGAGTCGAGTCTATAGGGAATATTTATTATTGAAAATCTCATCAACCTTCCCCATTCTGCAGATTGTTCTCAGCGTCCCTGTTTGAATGAGGAATAATTTCAATTCTTTGATCCCTCGTATTTCATTTTCCAGCAATCCGTTTTCATAGAACCTTTCCTGTTCCAATAAGATATTCTTGTTTGATTTATGGGAACCCTTCTTGCCTTGTCCACATTTACATTGCATATAAATTTCTACCGTGTGAAATGTTTATGATACCATTTTTGGGGTTGACTGCCCTTGTAATTCAATTCTTTTTATTCCCAGAAGACCTGCGAATATCGTTGTTTAAATGAAATGCAGTACTTTATGTATTCCTCCAGAGATTTCATGTTTGATATACATTTATCATCCGAAAGTCTGCAGTAAATTTCAGATTAATGATGTCAAAAATTAGAGAAATGCTGAATAACAAGTTTTTGTATGAAACTATAAAATTTGCATGCACTAGGTTACGGCATCTCATAAAATTCGTGTGTTTAGATTTTTATTCAATTTATCTGAATTTTTCAAGGTTTGTCTGGATTATTTGTTTGTTTCATTATTGATCCTACCACCTCATATTCCCTATTACACGTTTTGATTGTGAAGGTTTTTCCAAAAAGGGGTTTCATATTTGAATAGCCTGTTTTCTGGGTAGCTGTCATCTTTTGACATTTGACAAGCAAAATCACGATTACTAAAAATTGAACGATACTCTGTGAACTAGCAATTTGTTGTTTGTATTAGGTAATATATCATAGAAATTGAAAAAAGTAGAAAAATAGGTATAATATTCTGTGTATAAAGTGTAAGTTAATATAGGTCTTAATTTCAAATTCTCAGATATGATGATTTTAATGAGAAAGTTACATATTACATATAACAACTATTGAGTGAATTCTATCAAATTCTCCACAGGTGCAGAAGTAATTTTTTCTATAAGAAAGATTGAACTGTTGTTCAATAGCAGTTGATTCAGAGACTTAGCTTTAGATTAGATCTCAATTGTTTAAATGCATATATGACATTTTAAATCTGGAATTGCATATTTTTCAAGACAATCTCTGTATGGCGGATGCAAAAATATTTTTTTAGACGAACAAAGAATTTCACTGTATCCAAAATATCTTACAGGGAAAATTGGAGGGGATATCAGATATTGCCTCCTTCAACGATTCCTTCAGTTCATTAACGGAAATAAAAAAACCAAAATTTCATTCGATAGGACCATTCAGAGCAGACGCTATTCAGATAATATCTACTCAAATGCTCTTTACGGATTTTCTTCTTTTCATTTCGTAAGAGGAAGTTCGACAATTGTACACTAGAAGCAGCAGCTAACGAGTTTTCCTTGTGAAAATGTTCGGTGAAACGATTATAATGTCTACCGCCCTACGCTATTTTCACCGTTTAATCAAAACATCATCTCCATATGAGAGCGCTCCTAATCTGCTTCCACAGCATCAGTAACTCGATTAGTTTTGTCACTTTACAGAATTACAAAGTTGACCTCAGAAATTGAATCTAGTTCATTATTTCCCATCATAATACTTCTGAAATTGTTCGAACAATAAAAATTTCATCTAACCAGAAACAAATTCCAGATTACGTTCCACAAATGTGTAGTATCCTCATATCGAATAAAGATGACAAGGTGCTGTGTGAACATGGATTTTTTCGAGTTTTTTAGAAGACGAATTTGAAAATTTCCATCGTTAATGGCTTACCTTCCTCTTCACAATGAAATGAACATCTATTAATTTTTCTCAAAATATATAATTATTTTTTTACTTATAAAAATCAAACATCTCATTCGAAAACCCTTCATTAATGAACAATTCAATTTCAAACAGTACTGCATTGAATCTATGAAGAAACCAAATAATGATATATCGGCACGACTACATATTACCTGAACCAACTAGTGAAATAAATTATATCAAATTCTCCACAGGTGCAGAAGTATTTTTTTCTATAAGACATGAACTAATTTTCAATAGCCGTTGATTCAGACTTTGAACTTTAGAGGGAACACCACCACGTGGTAGCTCAGTTCGAAATTAGGGATATATCTTTTTACAAATTACCGATTTTCATGGTGTTTTTACAAATTTCCTTAAACAATAATCTATTTATATGGAAGAAAGTGAATATTTTGGATTTGTGAAAAAAAAAATAATTTGATTATGTTTCGTTTCTCCCGAAAAAAGTTGATGATATGTATGTACTTTGGAAAGAGCAATATATTTTTAAAATATTCTTGAAAAAAAAAAACTAAAAATTATTACAAAAGAAGTAAAATTATAATTTTGTGAATGTTGTCATACAGTGCTGCCCTATACTTATTTGCTTCGAAAAAGAAATAAGATGAAGTGAATGTAGAACTTCGTACACCGTACGAAGTTTGGTCATCGCAGGAGGGCCAGAGGGTGAATGAATGGTTACCAAAAATTGACAGATACGAGAGAAACCACGTGGTGGTAATCCTTCTTAAGAATTGTATCTTAATTGTCCAAATGCATATATGATATTTTAAATCTGGTAAAGTAGCCTGTTATTTAGAAATTGCATATTTTCCAAAACAATCTCGACAGCGGATGGAAATTTTTATTAGACGAACAAAGAATTCCACTCTATCCAAAATATGTTACAGGGAAAATTGGAGGGGATATCCTCCTACGATTCCTACAGTTCATTCATGGAAATAAAAGGATTCAAAGTTTCATTCAGTAGGACCATTCAAAGCAGACGCTATTCATATAATATTGACACAAATGCTCTTTATGGATTTTCTCCTTTTCATTTCGTAAGAGGAAGTTCGACAATTGTACACTGGAAGCAGCAGCTAACAAGTTTTCCTTGTGAAATTGTTGGGTGAAACGATTATAACGTGTACCGCACTACGCTATTTCCTACGTTTAATCAAAACATCATCTCCATATGAGAGCGCTCCTTATCTGCTTCCATTCGATTAGTTTTGTCACTTTACAGAGTTACAAAGTTGACCTCAGAAATTCAATCTAATTCATCATTTCTCATCACAATCCTTCTGAAATTGTTTGAAAAATGAAAATTTCATCTACCCAGAAACATAATCCAGATCACGTTTCACAAATTTGTAGTATCCTCATATTGAAAATGATGACAACGTGCTGTGTGAACATGGTCTTTTCGAGTTTTTAGAAGACGAATTTGAAAATTTCCATCGTTAATGGTATACCTTCCTCTTCATGAGGAAATAAACATCCATTAATTTTTCTCAAATTATATCATATTTTTTTTACTTATTAAAATCAAACAACTCATTCAATAAACATCCATTAATTTTTCTCAAAGTATATGATTATTTTTTTACTCATAAAAATCAAATCGTGAAAAAAAAACAACTGAAAATTATTAAGAAAGAGGTGAAATTATAATTTTGTGAAAGTCGTCGTACAGTGCTGCCCTATACTTATTTGCTTCGAAAAAAGAAAGAAGATGAAGTGAATGTACGACTTCATGCACCATATAAAGTTTGGTCATCGCAGGAGGGCCAGAGGGTGAATGAATGGTTACCCAAAATTGACAGATACGCGAAAAACCACGTGGTGGTAATCCCTCTTAAAAATTGTATCTTAATTGTTCAAATGTATATTATGATATTTTAAATCTGGTGAAGTAGCCTGTTATTTCGAAACTGCATATTTTCCAAAACAATCTTGACAGCGGATGGAAATTTTTTTTAGACGAACAAAGAATTCCACTGTATCTAAAATATCGTACAGGGAAAATTGGAGGGGATATCCTTCTACGATTCCTACATTTCATTCATGGAAATAAAAGAATCCAAAGTTTCATTCAATAGGACTATTCACAGCAGATGGTATTTAGATAATATCGACGCAAATGCTCTTTACGGATTTTCTCCTTTTCATTTCGTAAGACGAAGTTTACAATTGTACAGTGGAAGCAGCAGCTAACGAGTTTTCCTTGTGAAAATGTTGGGTGAAACGATTATAATGTGTTACCGCTCTACGCTATTTTCTACGTTTAATCAAAACATCATCTCCATATGAGAGCGTTCCTAATTTGCTTTCACAGCATGAGTAAATCGATTAGTTTTGTCACTTTACAAAGTTACAAAGTTGACCTCAGAAATTGAATCTGGTTTATTATTCCTCATCATAATCCTTCTGAAATTGTTCGGAAAATGAAAATTTCATCTAACCAGAAACAAATAGCAGATCACTTTTCGCAAATAAATAGTATCCTCATATTGAATAAAGAGACTGAATTAAGTGATTTACAATAAACGAGGAGAGTTATATATTTCCACTTCGGTTACAGAAAGTAAATTCATTTATAATATTTGACCAAAAAAATACACCATTACTTTTTTTATAGTAAGTATTCCGAGTGACTAAGACTGAAATGGGAAAACCTATCATGATTAATATCTCAGAAATATTACAAACATACATTTTTTTCGAAGAACAAAAAAGAATTAAAATGATAACAAGTTTTCCATCAAAAGAACCATAAAAAATGCAAGCAGCATATCGTAAAATGAACAATAATAACCGTTTTTATTATAACCAAATAACCAAAATAAAAATCATCTTGATTTATTGAAGGTCACAATATCAAAACGATTGACAGATTATTAATATTTCACACAAATTTTATAAAATTATAGTCAGGGACTTCTGAAGGCTCGTTCATTCATGCACGAATTGCTCTTTATGTAGCTAATATAGTTTTAGGATTTTGTTTTTTTAACGGAAATTAGACTGTACAGGACGGAAAGAAAACTAGATCTCTTTTTTTGCCATTTAACCAAGCTTTCGAATAGTGATTCTATTCTTCCTCAGGGTTTACTAAAATGGAAAAACAAACAATTAATACGATCACTGCATACACAATTTAACATTTTTCAAATTTCTTAATAACTACTTACACAAAGTGAGATCCCTTCTTCAACTTACTTGAATTCATAAAAATTTCCACGAAATAAAATAAAATAATTTTTAATTATTATTTACGACGTCAATTACTACTTTATTTGGTCTGATTCACCACTACTGTCAGTCTTTTGTCATCTAATTTTTCTTCTTCTTCACTCCTGTTTCTTCCCTCAGTCTCCCTTTTACTCTAACCATCCACTGGTCCCATGTATATTCTGTATCTTTCTTAGCTGTACAGTCTAATTTCCCTTAAAAAACAAAACCCTAATATAAAGAAATGGCACATTAATGAACCAGCGTCCGAAAACTTCTGACTTCACGTGTGTGCTTTCTTCATTTTGTTTTTTCAATATATTTTCGTGGAATTAGATCTGGAACATATAAAAAACAATTATGCAAATAATTCATTGATTGGTTTCGCTCTGGATGTGTCTCACTAGAAATATATGAATATTTATTAATATAATATATGAAATAGATATATGATTTAATTGTGAATCAGTTCGCATAACCTCCAAGAGAGTTTCAGAGTGATGAAACTTTGAATATCTGTTTCAGGATTAGAAATAAACATAATGAATAATTCTGTTCGATCTGCGTGGTTTGACAATGTTTATTCCTTTTCTCGAATAATATAATCGATTTGAGGAATCTGTAAATTAAGTGATTCAAAAATGAATATGAAATATTCATCCGCCTTTACATTTGCATTCTTCACAAAAAAAATTGGAATTTATTTCGTAAAAGTTAGCGAAATTGAATTGTTGGATATTCGAAAAACAAGAACTTGGGATATGGGGATAAAAATTATAATATATAATTTCAATGGTATCTTTCAAATTGAAAAAATTATAATGTACAGAAATATACACAAAATTTTTTTTTAGCAAATGATGAAAATTTATAAGGCATCTCTTGAACCATGATTTCAAATATTAATCCGTCAGTTGCTATCGATGTTTTGTTCTTACCGCATTCATTATGAGAATGGCGATTCACAGGTGCCTATTCGCCTCGAATATAGCTGAATTTCAGCCAAGAAGCTCGCTTTCTTTTCAACACAAATACGTTGATCCAAAGAAGTTACTGAATTTTTATAATTGGATATTTTTCCTTTTTTTTTCCAGTACTGCGGTATCTAAGGTCGCAATTGGCGCATAAACGAGCGCTGAAAGATCCTCACCCCATGTTATTGCTTTGTTCATTTTAAGATATTATTTCCAGTGAACAACCTCTTCAATCGTTCAAGGAAAAAAATTACACAAATTTTCAAATTTTTATGGATATTAGTGTTGATGAAAACAAAGTATAAGGATAAGGACAGTCCCTCACAGAGAAATACTAACCTTAGACACGTGTTTCCGGCTTTCGGCCCTCATCAGTACGGTGAAAAAGTGTTAGGATGAGCAAAACTTGAAAGAAACAACAAACAAACAGAGTCAACAACAGAAGCCAGCAGTCCATTTGTGGTTTCAGCAGGAAGACCCAAAGTTTTTTGGGCAACAACCAACAATACCACGCGGAAAGGTATAGCTAACTGCGTGACATCCGGATCCAGAAATAATAACATGTGGAAAGGATAACGAGGGTAATTGTTCATAAAACAAAGTATAAACTTTGTTTTATGCATAAAACAAATCCAAAAATTGGAAGAATAAATATGTTTTGCTACGCCGTCCAGAGCTTTTATCGAATATTTCCCTCCTGTCAAAAATTCTATGTAAATAGAAAAATAGGGAAAGAGCCCGACACCGAAGGTGGAGGGCTTTCTCCAAAAATGAAAATGAACTCCTGCAGTTTTTATGACAACACGTTGTCATGCAAAATTATCGGTAATTTGGATGCACTTGTGCAATTACTTACGAATATTTCCCCCCTGTCAAAAATTCTATGTATATGGAGAACAATTATCGAAAATTGCAGCGAATATTTCCCTCTTGTCAAAAATTCTATGTATATGGAGAACAATTATCGAAAATTACAGCGAATATTTCCCTCCTGTCAAAAATTCTATGTATATGGAGAACAATTATCGAAAATTACAGCGATAATTGCATTGTAGGAAGCGAAACAGCACTGCGATAATTGCTCTGTTCATAGATGCATAGTTTTTATGCATCTTACTCAATTCGAATCTATGGCAATTCCATTCTACATCAGTTTGACAAGTGATGTAACAGTGTATTCGGGAAATATTCCCCCGAATTACACTCGTGCATCAAAATGACCGGATAATTTCGCATTCCAGCGTGTTTTCCCTGAAAAACTGCATTCGGTCATTTTCATTTTTGGAGAAAGAGCCCTCCACCTTCGGTGTCGGGCTCTTTCTCCAAAAATGAAAATGAACTCATGCAGTTTTTATGACAACACGCTGTCATGCAAAATTATCGGTAATTTTGATGCACTTGTGCAATTACTTACGACAACACGCTGTCATGCAAAATTATCGGTAATTTTGATGCACATGTGCAATTACTTACGAAAACTTGTTTGCCTGAAACTTCCTACAAAATTGGTTAATTGCTACATCATTTGGATTAAACTCATTCCAGACGAAAATCGAGAAATCAATCGTAAGAAAAGGATTTATTGGAAACTTATCGTCTAATAAACATGATATTCAGAAATTTCCACGATGATGATTAATACAAATATTCTCTAAATATTCTGAACCTTGAAATTTCGGAGCACAATTATATTTACTGTGCGTTCATCTTCCTGACACGTTCAACAAAACGCGAAAATGGATGTACTGCGGTGGTAACTCGCTAAATTTGTGGTTGAAAGCTGAACACAAATTTATGATTCATCGGTTAATATTGCAAATGTGATAAATTGGATACGAGTATAACAATGAAATGGTATATAGAGCCGATGGGGTTCTAATTTACCGATATTACCCACATTATGGTTAGATTATCGAATTTAAATAGAATTAATTACACTTTTGTATCCGCGCTGAAATATATTCATTTCGATTTATACCCAACAATGTTGATTCAAATCCAGCGTTGTTCGATGCGCACAAATTTCCTGTCGAGCACAGTGAACAGTGGGTACTTTATTCGATGTGGAAATGAGTTTGAATTTCAAATCAGAAATTTGAGTGTATTATCCTTTAACTTTCCACAGGATTTACAGAACCCTTTTTATGTCCAATTCTAGTGGAAAATAGTCATATTTATGATCTATTTAGTGTACTGTCTCTTTGAGCTGTCGTTTCCTCGAAACATCGTTCTATCATTTAATCGGAATGATGCTGAGGGACTGATTGGGGTCATTGCTTCATACTTGCATGATAGGCGTCAATATGTACAGATTGAAAATTATCGTTCTAACCAATACGTTGCTTCATCTGGTGTTCCACAGGGCTCAAATTTGGGGCCCCTTTTGTTCCTACTGTTTGTCAATGACCTCATTGATGAGATCGGGATACCCATCTTGATGTTTGCGGATGACTTAAAGTTGTATTTGGAGATCATTAGTGAACTGGATTGCGTCACTCTACAGCGGGCCATAGAACGTATAGCTGCCTGGTGTCATCGAAACCATTTGGCTTTGAATGGCAAAAAATGTTATATTGTATCATACACTAGGAGGAAGGCAATAATTAAATATGATTACAATATAACGGGTAATGTGTTGAGTCGTCTCACACAAATCAAAGACTTGGGTGTGATATTTGATACGGAGTGCACATTCTTGCCTCACTTGGATCATGTAGTTTCATCGGTGTGCAAGTTTTATAATTCGCAGCGGTAAATCCTTTACATGCGTTGATACTTATCTATCATTATTTAATTCATTCATAAGAAGCAAACTGGAGTACGCCAGTATGATATGGAGACCTATTTATCAATGCCATATACAACGTTTGGAGGCAGTGCAGAGGAAGTTTTTAAAGTTCTTGGTTTGGAAACAGGATGCTGAATATCCTCCTATTGGATTTGATCATGAGTTGCTGCTTGATAGATTTGAGGGCAAAAGTTTGGAAACTAGAATGCTAGCATTGAGTTTCATTTATAAACTTATAAATAATAGGATAGACTGTCCAGCATTGTTGGAGAATTTACCAATACTTGTTCCACGTGTAGAGAGCAGAAAAAATTTATTTTTTTATTTGAGAGCAGGAAAAACAAATTTAAGTTTGAGGTCACCAATTCACTACTTGTGTAGTACTTATATTAAGATAGCTCATAGATGCGACGTTAACATTGACCCTCTTTATAAATTACTCCAAGTTCATGTAGAATTGGATAGGTAGTTCCTAGATTTAATTCTGTAATTTTTGGTTTTTTCTATGTATATCCATATTGAGTATGACTATGTGTTGTTGTGTTTTTTATTGTAATTGCAATTTTTTTTTCCTGTAATTTGGTTGTAAACCTGTTGGAGAATAAAGGCTTATTATATTATTATTATTAATAGCTGTAATGCTGGAATTTTGAACAGGAAATAGTTTCTAACGTAAGATTCCACTCATCGATATCGAATCTGACCTTAACTTCAATTCTGTCCTGTTCAGCCGAAAACCTGACAACTATGGAACCCAAAGATCCAAAAACTACAAATTTTCAGGACAATTAATGAATTCGTTAATAAGCAAAAATTTGACCAGTGTTTCAGTAACTTTAACAAATTTTTCTCTTATGATTTCAAATTACAGATTTTATTGGTATGAAATTTTGCGGGATTTAAAGTTGTTCGCAACCATTATAAAAATTTGACAATACTCCCGTGACCAAAAAAACCGGGAGATATGATAAGATTTTGGGTATATAAGCTAATCTCATAATTGAACCAAAAAAAATCAAGAAGACTTGTCTTTCGAATTTTTGTTCTTTTGGCTCTTTCTTCCTATAGATGGGTGCAGTTTGCTCATTGCTGAGTTAATTTCATCCACTGCGTATCAAATATGGTTTTACCTATTGATGTACAACTTCCGCCTTTTTGAAATAGATGGCTGAAGCGGTTAGTGGGAGTCGAAATAAATAGATCGTAGATCTCATATGATAAGCCTAGGTATTTGTGAACAAAACGCCATGGAAATATTAATCGATTTGTGTCTGCATCATAAAATTATTTTCGAATGAATATGTCGGCTTATCAGCCAAATTCTCGTCATTTGCGAGATTCGTGGCAGATTTTTCGGGAGGTTTTGATTTTCTTCTTCAATATAAAGAAATCTGCGACTGAGGCTAATCGAATGCTCTCAAATACCTATGACGAGGCCGCTATAAGTTGAAAAACGTGCCGAGAGTGGTTTTAACCCCTCAAGAACGGTGATTTTGACGTCGAAGATCAGCAGGTCTGTAGAAGAGAGAAGGTTTTCGAAGATGCAGAATAGGTGGATCACATGATCAAAACTCGTCTATAACGCAACAAGAATTGGCAGGATAACTGGGAGTGACGCAACAAGCCATTTCAAAACGCCTGAAAGTCATGGGAATGATTCAGAAACAAGGAAATTGTGTGCCGTATGAGTTGAAGCCGAAAGATGTTGAATGGCGTTTGTTTGCTTGTGAACAGCTGCCTGCAAGGCAAAGACGGAAAGGATTTCTGCATCGCATTGTGATTGGAGACGACAAATGGTTTCATTACGATAATCCTTAGCGCCGAAAATCATGGTGATATTCCGGCCAAGCTTCCACGTTGACTTCCAAACCGAATATTCACGGTTTCAAGGTCATGCTCAGTATTTGGTGAGACACCTCAGCGTAGTGTATTATCAGTTGTAAGAACCGACTGAAACAATCACAGACGATCGTTATCGAACGAAATTAATGCATTTGAGCTGAGCGTAGTGTATTACGAATTGTTTAAACTATCACTTGTTGTTATCAATGGCACACGGCCTGGCTGACCAGCACTTCCGGTCTAATGAAGAATTAAAAATTGGTTCGATTCGTGGATCGCTTTAAAAGATGACCAGTTTTTTTTTAAAGCGAGATTCGTACGCTGCCCGAAATATGGTGGAAAGTAGTGGCCAGTGATGGACAATACTTTGAATATAAATGTATAGGAAAAAACGGCGGTAGCAAAGTGGTACGCCTATGTATTATCTAATGTTACACCTTGATACTTGACTTCATTTTCTCATTTCATTTCATCTTTATCTATCCTTAGATTTGAGTTGATCTCTCATCTCAATAGAATAGCCTAGTTCTTTTTGTGATTTATTTGAAGTTCCTTATTAATAAACCTTTCGTCTATATCTGCTACTCCCGCATCATCTGCAGATAGGAGTGGAAAATTGAACAAAAGCGGTGTTCTTTATATCGGGCCGATTGCTTGCCCTGAGGACGTAAATCAGGCAGTTTAGGTCATAATCGCCTTTAGGTAGTTTCGTGACGCAACTGACAAAAATCGTTATTGTTTTGGTTTAGTTTGTTCACTTCCATTCGATTACACCATTGGGATATTTTGAGGCTTTGAGCATGATTTTGCTGGTGAATAGTTGAGTTTACAGTAATTCAATAAAAATCCCGAGTCGCTGAGGTTTCATTCAAGATTTTTGTACTTGAAACTATTTTCCAAACAAGCGAAAAATAGTTAACATTATTTTGTGAATACCTGGAATGCCAAGAGCAATGTTTCATGAAATTTGATATATTATAATATTTCATCCATATAAGTTCTATTTGCGAATAATTTGAAGCTCAGTTAGTTATGGAGGTAGGCATTAATGTTCCAGTGATAAGTTTACATATAAAGAATATATAACAACCTAAACCGACTAGTTGCATCGGAAATATTGGGTATTTTGTTTTCCGATATTCTGTACGTAAAATTCTAAAAAAGCAGACAACATAATGGAATGTTATGGCACTGTTCGAGGAACATGTGCTCAAAGAGCTGAGTTTACTAGAAATCTTCAATATTCCAACCCGCATATACCCATAACAAATTCATTGCTAAATAAACATGAAATTTCTCCGTTATACAGGGTGTTTCCTAAACATGCGGCAAAAATTCAGGGGGTTGTTCCTTGGACTATTCTAAGAATATTTTGTCCTTTGATGATTTTTGAAAAACCTATTTGTTTCGAAGATATAGGGGAAACAAAATTTCAGATAATAACATTTTATTATGAAAAATTACATGAAAATTCAACTCAACCTACAAAAACTGTTGAAAATGACCACCTCTAGCCAGCATACAAGCATCCAATCTTCTCCTCATTGACTGCCGAACCCTTTCAAAAACACCAGGATCATTTCTTATTAAGTTACACCCAGCAATGATCCGATTTCGCAAGTCTTCCACATTTTCTACTGGAGTGGTATAAACCATCTGCACTTATCAATTTTTAGTCAAAAAACTGGCCGTTTTTAGTAATTGGAATGTTGTTAAACAAATTTAAAAATAAATTGTACCTACTTAGTAAACACAGTGCGGTACGCATTTTTATTTAAACTATTATTAATTTTAAAAATATGAAAAATGTTGTTCGCCCTGTATCTTCGAAACAAAGAGGTTTTTCAAAAATCATCCAAGGACAAAACATGCTTAAAATAGTCCAAGGAACAACCCCCTGAATTTTTGCCGCATGTTTAGGAAACACCCTGTATATGTTTGAACCTGAACAAGTCTCATAGCATATCTGAAAGAGCTGAAATTTTGAATTGAACCACTTGATATCCGAGCTAGATATCCATACCAATTATGTATTAACACAGGGCCGTAGCCAGGGGGGGGCATTATGGGGCAATGCCCTACCTTTAATTTTCAATGCCCTACCTTAAAAAATAGTAACAATTTAAATAATATTCAAAGGAAATTTCATTATGTGACGTGAGGAAAAAATTATCACTCGCAAATCAATTCTGAATTAATCACGAGTTGTTAGAGATTGCGAACTACATCAATAGAGTGCACCGTGGTCATTGTATATATACAGCACGCTGTATTTTCAGAAGCACCTCATGTGCTTATTTTCTTGATTCCGCACATAGATGGCATTTGAAGTATGTATGGGACCTGTACTGGAATATACGCCCCTTGGTAGGGGGATCCCCATATAACCCAAAATAGAGTTTAGCGAAATAATTGTTTGTTTATTGAAGTGAAGTGAAGTGTTGATTGACTCATTTAGCGATGGATATAAGGACTTTCTTTACCAAAAAACGAAGAGTTGAAGAGGGAATTCATCACGATGAACCCCATTGCTCAAAACCCACTCCTAGTTCTATGGAAACTAGTTTGGCAAAACAGGTTGGTAGAAATAGAATTAACTATGGTATTCCTTCGGATATTGCACGAATCGGAGAACCGATAAAACAAATTATTTTAAATATATATCCCAAAGAAAATAATAGGGCCTTTGTTGCGGATTGGTTTAAGCGATATAAATGGTTGCAGTATTCGGTCGAGAGAGATGCTGCTTTTTGCTATCCTTGTCAACAATTTTTACCCCATGGAAGCAAACAAAGTTCTTATACTTCCACAGGATTCAGAAACTGGAAAAATGCCAGTGATACAAGAACTGGGTTTCCAAAACATGAGAAATCAATTCCTCATACACAAGCCATGGCGATGTGGCAAGACAAACTACGCAGAATATCTACAGGTAGCAGTGTCGAAACTTTGATAAATCATGAAGTTTTAGAAAAAAACCGGTATTACATGAAATCAATTGTTGAAGTTATACAATTTTTAGTTGTCAACGAGTTAGCTTTGCGAGGAAATTATGTTTTGGAGGAAAAAAAAGAACAAGGATTATTTCAGAATTTATTTGAATACACGTGCATGAAAGATCCGAATTTGAAGGAGGCTTTCAGCCATATACCACAAAATGCGACATATCATTCACCGGAAATTCAAAACCAAATAATTCAAGCAATGGTTCAAGTAGTACAGAACTCCATTGTCAAAGATATCAAGGAATCTGACGTGAATTGGTTCACTCTAATGGAAGATGGAACGAGGGATAAGAATAATCGTGAAAATATTGCTATAGCAATACGTTACGTTAAGGATGGAATCGTCAATGAGTCGTTGCTGACAGTTACAACAACTGAACATCTTGATGCAGCAACATTTACCGAATTAACTTTAAACACTCTTACGAAAAATGGCATTGATCTCTCCCGTATGCTAAGCCAATGCTATGATGGAGCAAGTGTTATGAGCGGAAAAGTTTCAGGAGTTGCGACTAGAATAGAGAATCAATTGGGCCGAAAAATTCCTTATGTCCACTGTTATAACCACCGCTTACATTTAATAGTTATCAGGACTATCTCTGAAATGACTTTCATCCGTTTATTTTTTGATCAATGCATCATGTTACATGAGTTCTTTCATCATGGAAAAATAGCTGCAATGTATGGTGGAAAAATAATTGGCAGATTACTCGAACAACGTTGGTCAGGACACTTGGCGGTTACAAAAGTTGTAAACGATAATTATTCAGAGATTTTGCTAACTTTAGATAAAATGAAAAATGACAGATTCAATGGTGACGACGTTGCCAAGAGTGTCGGCATCAAAAAAATTATGCTTAATTTGGAATTCCGAATGGCTATGGTTGTGGCCAAAAAAATACTATCCATGCTTCAGCCTGCAGATGCAAGTTTACAAGCCCGAAGCGCAGGATTGAAAGACGCCCTAATAATCATAAATTGCGTCCAAAATGAAATCACAAAATTGAGAACAGATGAAATGTATCATCAAATTTTGGAAGAAGCTAAATCTATGACAAGCATTGATTCTGAAAATAGGACTCACACCCAAAAAAGGCAAGTCAGAAGATCTAATCGCATGGATGACTACTTGATGTTTGACTCTTCCTGTTCCTCAACGAAACAAAATGAAGAAGATCAACCATTTAAATCTGAGTATTTCGAAACATTGGACATACTAGTTGCTGAATTACAGAGAAGGTTTTCAGACAACGATGATCTGTTAAATTCTGTAGCGAGTCTCGATGAGTTGGATGTGAACAAAATGGAACCTTTGAAAAATTTAGGTGAGTGTAAGGCAATTAACAAAATGATGTTGCTGCTTCTAAAATATTACGCTTGTTTATTCATATTCAATTCACAATTTAAATTAACTTTTCAGGTATAACAATTCCATCAAATGAAGAGGCTACAGTGGTTAAAGCTTATTTGAGTCGTCGTGAGGATAAAACAGAAGACATAGTGCAAGTTTTGTACAGACAGCGAGAGGCTTTCAAAGATACATATGAACTCTTTGCATCTGTGGCGACCATAGGATGTAGCACTGCTGTTTGTGAATCTACTTTTTCAACCTTAACTGCAATCAATAGACCTCAGAGGCTGTCAATGAGTCACGAAAGAATGGCAGGCATGGTATTTCTGGCCTTTGAAAAGAGAAGGACTCAGTCTGTTGATCTGAATGAAGTCCTTCGCATATTTAATAATATGACAAATCGAAGGATTCAGCTGTTTTGAGGAAGTTTTTTATCATCATTATATTAATCACAACATGTTGAAAGAAATAATATAAACTGAAGAAATAAATATTTTTATATATACATACTACCATACACTCAAAAGTAGGTACGATGAAAATTGATTCATCAGATCACATCGAGTACAATTTTTTACTTCTGCCCTACCTGTAACCTTCATTGCCCTACCTTAAATTCATTTCTAGCTACGGCCCTGTATTAACATCGAACAAGTAGATAGAACGTGAGATTATGGAAATACCAAGATTTTAACGTCAGTGAATTTCAACGCAAAGTCTTTATCTGGAATAATCTAATTTGTTATTGGACCAATTTTACTGCCAAACTGAATATCCATACTAAAGTTCATTGAAATCAGATAAGAATTGTAGAATTTAAGATTTTTACAATTATTATACACGCGCACACCGATAGATACCTTCGGTAGACTCTGAAGTGGAATCATTCCCTCGTTGAATCGATCCTGATATCCAATAAATATGGAAATTAGTTCGTGAATAGATTTAGGATATAACAACACTTCTTTTTGTTGAATGTTCTTGTGCTGAATATACAGGGTGTTCCATCATTGACGCGATTACGGTTAAGCGCTGAAATTTTTGTTTGTGACTTGATGAGTTGTTATTCCTACTTGTGTTTTGGTTTTTTATGTGTATAGATAACCAAACGCTAAATAAATAAGTTTAAGTTTTTTCGACACAGTATCATTGGGCTCTATCAGAGCTACAATCTCAAAATGCTTGGGAATGCACAGGGTGTACTAAAAAAATGTAAATGTTATTTTTTTTATGAAATATTGAATTTTATACAGCATAGAATAAATGAACTCAAGGTTTTTCGAAGTTTCATAAAATTAAAATCGATTTTGGGAAAATAAATTCAATTTTAATATATTGAAGTGAATTGATTGAAGGACCTAATAACATCGAAATTAATGAATTTCTTTACTAATTTTTCAATCAAAATATTCCGAAAACGGTACATTCTATCAAATTTTTCAGTAAAAGTACCTACCTTGTTCACTTGAAATTTCGATTAATAAATCTAACCTTGAAAAAGTTATGTTCAATAATACTTGTTATCAACCGTGTAACTAGCGCCTTTTATGATGTATCAGCTTCTCAAACATATTCGTACAAAATATCATTACAATGTTGCCAGTAGTTTTGGCAAAATCCTAAAAAATGGGTATATTTTTTTTTTCAACGCAGATCTTAAATACGGATGACGTTACGAACATTTTTTATTGAACAAACCCCAATTATTTTTCAGTTCTCTACCATCCTAGAGACGGGTTAACTATAACATCTTGTATTACAAAATATTGTGGGGAAATGTCAACACCTAATTTATAAAAGGAAACTAAATTTCTAACCTGACTGATAGATTCCGGACCCTTACCGTATTGGCACCCTGCTGAATATTATAACATTACTTTATGGAAGAAATCTTTGATATTATTTTTCATTTTTCAGCCCTTCCATTTCCAGATGTAAAAGTCGAATGGGCCCGTCCTAGGGAGTATAGTAAGCAACAACGTTTGGAATCGCCTCCTACACATTTTTGTCTGTAAGTAACTATCAATATTTTATCTTTCTCATTTTTTCATTCTTGTCAAATGCCTTCACACGCGTGAACTATAGAACGTATCGAACTAGTTCTCTTTCTTGTCTTTTTCCACACTCGCGAGAAGAGTTGGTCTTTCCCCACTTGTTGCAAATATACTATATTTTCATTTCTAGGGTAAGAATAACTTTTTCGAATGTAGATTTCCATGAGAAAAAATAGGATTCTGTAAAAACTTTCCAGCTAATATTGATTATACCCAAAATAACAAATTATACAAGTTGTTAATCACAATCTGAATAATCTGGAATTCGAAACGGTTCGACAACTAGAAACATTGTAAAAAGAGCGTTAGGAACGGACGATAACATAAATTTCACGTTGTTCGCAATTTGAGAATTTATGGCCGGCGAATTTCAGTAGCGACTCGTAAGTTTCCAAAGAGGATGGAATCAACAGAAATACTTACGTAATTCCTATAAAACGTCCATTTTACTATTTTCCTTGTTGCAAGAAATTAATACTTTCTGAAGCTGAGGCTATCGATACGACTTACAATGATATATACATACGTACAAAATAACAAATTGCAGGTTTGCATTCATTAATTTTCAAAGTATTGTCTATTGTCCAACATGAATACTAAAATTGGCAAAATATTCTTTACAATTTATAACGTATTGACAAATGTTCAGTTTTCAACTTCAAATAGGAGAAGATTTCATCATTTACATATTCACGAGGAATTTAATTCAAGTTTAATACTTATTTTGTGAATGTAAAAAGTTTTTTATAATTAAAATTGGTGCTTCAATATAAAATCCGTTCATGATTTGACTTGACATGAACTCCCCTAATTTTTTTGCTGAATATCAGTTCTCTTACAATTATCATCCAGTAGGAGGAGCTCTTTTCGAAACGTCGTTCCTTGAACAGATTGTTCTATAATTTACTCAGAATACGTCAAATGACTCACCCATGAAGAATCCGTCCACTTATGAAATTGCTAGGGAGGTTCTGATCACAATGCCTCGGTTGAATTCATTAATGGGTAAAATATTACATGGATTGAATTTTTGTTTTAATGATAATTTAAAAACTACATATTCGATTGAAATGAATATTTGTATGATATTAAAATGTAAAATGACAGTTGCCAGATGTGAAATCTGTTGATACCAAATAATAGAAAATATGAAGAGTATCTGATAGAATTATACTATATTTTCGCAAGCACTGAACCAACGAAGTTAAGAGGGAATACCACCACGTTACTGTTCAGTTCAAAACGAAACTATCGGTTTTTACTCTTACAACCACCGATTTTTATTAGTTTTTCACTTTTTTCTCTTACATAATAATCTACATTGTAGAATGACAATATTTTGAATTTGCAAATAATAAATATTTTGGTAACTTTTCGGTTTTCGCATAAGAATTGATATGTTCAATGAACAAAGCAATGATATATTTTGGAATCTTCGTGGAAAAACCTACAAAAAATCATTACAGAAGAGGTAATACTAGAATTTTGTATGAAAATTAATCAACCGCCGTACAGTTCTTCCCTCTACTTCTATGCTTCGTAAAGAGAAAGAAAATACACCATACAAAGTTTGTTGTTTTTAACGACGACTCAATAAACAGACTGAACTGATCAACACCATAAAAAGCCGTAAACTTGAATATTTCGGGCACATTATGAGACATCCAGAAAAATATGGCTTGCTTCATTTCATTATCCAAGGAAAAATAATGGGGAAAAGAAGCGTAGGTAGGAGAACAACTTCGTGGCTGAAAAATCTTAGAGCGTGGTTCGGCAAATCAACAGCACAACTGTTTCGCGCTGCAGTGGATAAAGTGATGATAGCTAATCTACTTTCGATTTTAACATCATCATCATAGTCAACGATCGCAACGGTCATGACACTAGAAGAAGAAAGTTTGGTCTTCGCAGGAGCGCCAGGGGGAATGAATGGATACCAGGATACCTGCCTAATGTTCGACTGATTGGCGGAAAGCCACATGGTGGTAATCCCTCTTAAGATTTCGAATATTTATGTGAAATAATCATTTAGAGCTCCGTCGAAAATTTCAAGATTATATCATCAGAAGAAACCAAAGAAATATTGGAAAAATACTTATTATTTCCCTCAATACAGATCCGATTGTGTTAGATTTGGCCGGCATATATCAATTCCAAACCTCTTGCAAAGTTTCTTGTTGATAGCTTCTTTCAAACCATTAAAAATTATGGCAAAATATATAAAAAAAATATGATCGTGCATGTATAATCATGGGGTGACGAGTGTTTCCCTCTTCTTTTTTTTTTTTTGTTAAATTGTACGTCACTTTACTTGCCATCATCACGAAAGCGCCGTCATACCATTGAGTAATTCATTCGACAATGTCTCCGCTATACAATCAGCTTTCGACTTAGATTGATGAAGAATTTGGAATGTTTGATAACATATTTATTAAATTATCCTGGACAAAATGAAATGAGCACTGCTCTTTTCAAAACGAGCCGCCTCTGAAGGAATCTACATAAAAATTTAACGTCTGTAAGGTTCAATCGAATTGATATACATGAAGTCGAATCATAAAATGAATTCTGTGAAGATAGCAAAGCTGAATATTTGATCAATAACAATTCACAGTTCTCCGATACGAAAAGTTTTTTATGGTATCTCAGAAATTGGTATGAAGCTGTTTCAGAAAATATGCTATGGCATAGCACATTGTGTACCAATTTACATACGACTATAAATTGGTAGACATTGTGCTATACCACATTGATCCTTCAACTCCATATATAAATTTCAAAGACAGAAATCCAGGAATTCAAATGAAAAAATGTTTTTCTCATGTATTATATGATCCTCAATATTATTGAATGCATAAATTGCTATAAGAGACAATCGAGACGATCAATTTGGTACTGAAAATATGTCACACATTGATTCAGAGTATCAAAGGTAGATTAAGCTTGTGATAACTTTTGAAACAGGCTTGTTCAAGGTTTTGCTGAGTTGATAGGATTTTCTGTTGAGGAAATAATTATATACAGGGTGTAGCGTAATTAATGGATAATCCTGTACTGGCGAATAGGGGAGGTCATAGCCGACCAGATAATGTAAAGTTAGTTCCTTGAAAATATCATAGTTTTTGAGATATTGGAAAATTTCATTTTTTTCTAAAAAGTGCAAACATGAGGATTATCATACTTTTTTTCTCTTAATTAAGCAAGATGGTAGGAATTTGGTAGTTTATCTCATAGTATTTGAGAGTAAAAATAAAAACAATGCCCAAAGAAATAACAAGATTTGTGATCACAGCAATGAATTTAGTGAGTAAAGGTGCACTTTTTAGAAAAAAATGAAATTGTCCGATATCTCAAAAATTATGATATTTTTACTTAACTTTACATTTTCTGGTCGGCCATGGCCTCCCCTATTCGCCAGTACAGTATTATCCATTAATTACGCCACACCCTGTATACGTAACTTCTATTGAAGATTCGTTTTTTTCTTTGTCGGCAACTATTGACTTCAAATTGAGATTAGGATGCATCGTTACGCCTAGAAAACTACCTACAAGGAACGTCTACTTGAAATGATCCTGATATATTTCTACTATAAAGGCCTGGATCTGCTCCAGTGTCCACCTTCTTGGTACAAAAAACAGAAACAGCTTCAGAGTTCAAATGTTCAATGTTTTCACTAGAGTAATTCAATCATCCAGCACAAGCTTGGATGTGTGTTCCTTTTCTTTCATGTTTTCTTAAAAGTACTGAGCTGGCATTTTCTTTCATTATTGAGTCGTATTTAATGAATGGGATCAGAACACTTAAGATACCCCGTGACTTAGAATGAAAGAAAAAAGTTTATATTTGTCAACCTAGCAAATATATCGCAGAAAGTTACAGAGCTACAGTTTTGGCAAAAGATGGCCAACAAGATTTGGCAAATAATCAATAACAATGTAAAATCTAATTACCCGAGGCCATTGGGATGTTCAATGGGTATAGTATATTTTATCGGATCAGGAAAAGGTCGAAAATTTCAGTGCGCATTTCAGAATCTTATAATGATATCGAATTGGAATATCAAGAGTCGTTGATTCAACAGGACCCCTCATTATTCAAATCAAATAATTTATTCCCAAATCAATGTACAATACATGAAGAAGAACATGTCATAATAACAAAAAATAGAATACAAGTTAATATAAATCAGCTATACTAATCCTTTACACTTACAGTGATCTAAATATTCTTGAACATTATAAGGTTCAGTTTCAATTAGAAAGTTTGATATTTCTCTTTTAAAATTTTTGAAATTATCGATTTGTTGAATCTTTCTTGGTAAAGAGTTATACAATTTCAGGCACATATATTTGACATTCTTCTCAGTCAAAGTTAAAGAGTGTTGGGGAAAATGAAAGGGAATCATTTTCCTTGTACTATTAGTATTTCTGAATTTTTCGAAATAAGAACTTTGCTGCCGGAAGAAGAGTAGGCACTTTTTCACGTATAGCCCCGTCAATGTTAGTATTCCATTCCTCCGAAAAACACCACGGCAGGAATATCTGTATTTCATGTTATTCATAATACGTATTGCCGATTTCTGTACAAAAAATTTATCAGATGCATCAGAAGCATTACCCCATATCATTAAGCCGTATTGTAGGAGAGACTGAAAGTTGGCAAAGTAGACCACCCTGAGAAAGGAAGAATCTACTCTCCTCGACAATACTCTCATTGTATATATTACCGAGTTCAATCTTTTTCTCACGTTTAACACCTGAGAGCTCCAGCTTATATGGCTATCAAGGATTACACCGAGAAAGTTGGTTGAAGACTGGAACATCTTTCCGCCACCTTCCAGGGATACTCTATCAGGAAACGTCAGTTTGGAATTATGTGTCGTAAATAAAACACACTCTGTCTTCTCCGAGTTTACTATTATTCGGTTATTCTCACACCATTTCGAAAAATTTTCATATTCAGCTTTGATGTCATCAACTGCGTCATCTAACAGTTTTCTAGACACTATGATGTTTGTGTCATCCACAAACATCAGAAGCAGACAGTTTTGGACACAATCAGGAAGGTCATTTATGTATAGAAGAAATAGTAGGGGACCAAGAATACTTCCCTGGGGTACCCCCATCTCCACAATCCGATCAGCCGAGAAATAGTCTTCCCCATTCAGCTCAATTTTTACCTTCTGAATCCTGCCTCTCAGAAAGCTCCGGATCAGTTCCAGTTGATTGTCTCTGATCCCACAGTGGAACAGCTTCTCCAGCAGCAAGTCATGGCTAACGCAGTCAAATGCCTTACTGAGATCCAAGAACAGACCAATTGAAGGATTTCCATTCTCTAATTCCGAAATTATTTCATCAACCATTTCAAATATTGCGGTCTCTGTGTTCTTCCCTTTCAAAAAACCGTGTTGATTACTCGCAAAGATATTATATTTGCGAAGAAACTTAATTAATCTCACTGATAGTATTTTCTCGAATATTTTTGAGAATGCGCTCAGAAGACTGATAGGTCTGTAATTTCCAATATTGTTGACATCTCCTTTCTTATAAACAGGTTTCACTATTGAAGTCTTCAAAGACTCTGGAAATATTCCCTGCGTGAAACAAGCATATATAATTTCAGACAGTGGTTTGGCTATCAAATGAATTGACCTTTTGATAACTGTCATAGGTATCTCATCATAGCCAAATGAAGTTTTATTTTTCATTCTTTTGACAGTATTAATAACTTCATCATCAGTCACATTAAATACGAAAAACGATTTAACGTTTCCTCTGTTTTCAGAGGGTTGAAATTTTTTCTTAGTTTGGGAATTTTGAATTAATTTTTTGGCTACATTGATGAAGTATTCGTTGAAATCTTCAGCTAGATGCTGAGGATTTTTTGTTGTTATTTGATTGTGGTTTTTATTATCCCTACCGGTCATGTTATTGACTATTTCCCATACTTTCTTTGGTTTGTTATGCGAGTTAGTTAAAATTTTGTGAAAATGTTCTTGTTTCAGTTTTTTTAAGAGTGTTTCATATTTAGTTTTTGTTATTTTGTAAAGATCCATATATTCACTTTTATGATGAGAAATAGTGTAAAGAATGTCCAGATGGTTTTTCAATTCCCTCAATTCAGCAGATTCTGCATTGAAATTTCTCGACTTGCCTTCACTTCTTCTGGACCAAAATACCGGAAAAGCTTGCTCAAAATGAGCTCTATAAGCCGCGAAAAACTGATCCCACTGTCGATCAGCAGAAATGCCCGGGTCTATTACATCACACCAATCTATAGTTGCTAACGATGTCAAGAAATCAGCGACTGTTTGGTCATTTATCAGTCGCATACGTTTCTTTCCCCTGACCACTCTCTCAGATGAGCAACGAAAAGAGAACTTCTGAGCAGTGTGATCAGAAAGATGGGATGGAATTATAGTTGATTCTCCGCTTTCCAGGTTAGTTATTATGTTGTCAATACAAGTGGATGAGGTTGATGTAATGCGAGTCGGTTTATTTAAAGTAAATCTAGCATCAAATCCTTCTATTAGTGAAACAAACGTTCTACTTTCTTTCGTTTGTGAAAGCAAATCAATATTATAATCTCCAGCTAAAATATAATTTTTTCCCTCAAGTGTTAGTATATTTAGAAGTTTATATAGCTTTTCAAAAAATAGTTCATCATTTCCTGTTGGCGGGTGGTAAATACATACTATTACGTACTTTGACGATCCTAACTGAACCTCCACTGCGGAGCATTCAAAACATCGAATAACACTAAGTGAGGTTAAATCAGTTCGCTGTTTACAAGAAATATTAGACCTACAGTAAATTGCGCTGCCTCCGTGGCACCCACTTGGACGACAGAAATAAGACACCAATTTCCATCCTTCAATGACATATGCCGGTAGTTCATCTCCACTCTTCCAATGTTCCGTGACAGCCACGAAGTCTGCGCGAATATTGTTTATAAACACTTCAAGTCTGTTCAGACAGTTACCTATAGATTGGACATTTTGATGGACTAGAATACAATCTTTAGTATTTAAATTTTCACATTTCGGCGAGCGAGTCGAAATAAAAAATTATTTATACATGTACCTTCCGGCCAAATTTCAGGGTTTTTAATTTTTTCAAAGTCACCCTCCTGCACAGAGATCTTGAACGACGAATATTCTTCCGGTCTATTGGATTCTAGCTTTTCGCACTTAATATCTTCAAAACCATTTATTTTCAGATAGGTAGTCAAATCTTCAGTTTTCAAAGTTGGATGTAACTTACATACATGTAGATGACCATATTTTGGCGCACTCTTTATTGTTATTTTTTCACCTTTCCCTATTCCAATAATTCTTTTAGTTGAGCGTCGAGTTGACTTTCTGCTTTCGACCAACTTGAATTCTTCGTCAGCAGATGTAGTCGGAATAAGTTGGGATAATACACTCGAGACACTTTTTTGATTTGAAGTAGATTTAGCCTTTTTTTCTTCAGTACACTCGTTCTGTATCTCCATGTCGCTGTTAGATGATTTTTCTTTATTATGTGTTACAGTAGGGTGAGTTGAACCAATTTTTGTTCCATGTTTCACTTTATGTGTTTGTTGTGAACCCTTCAAATAACCATGGAGCAAAGTATGCAGTTCCTTGTTTTCAGTAGTAAGGGCAGAAATCTCCCTCTTCAAATTATTTATTTCAGCCCTCATTGATTCAAGAATCGGATGAAGAAAAGTTTCCATTCCCTTCTTCATCTCCTCCCCGATCAAAGATAGAAATAATGATTGGTTTGGATCCAAATTATTCGAATGTGAGGTTATGTTAGCGGAACAGAAGTTACAGTTCCATTCTTTCAGAACGCCTTGTTTTTCACTCTGAACCACACTTTCCTTGGATACTTTGACACATTCAACATGATATATATGAGAACTATTAGCAGAGCAAGTAATAGACTCATCATTTCTACTAATTGTTTTAGAGCATTTACTACAAGTAACCGCCATTTTGAATTCTATTTGTCTCCTATTGGTTCTACTCTGGTCGCTAGCATGATTCCATACCTGAACAATTCAAGTGCGTCTGGATTTGATAGAATTACTAACAACTCGTTATAAGGTCATAGCAAACTGCGGTTTCTCTTGAATCCAGAATATTTGCAACCTGAAAAAAAACTACATATTCGGAAAGGAAGACATGCCCAATTAAAAAACAGGTTATGCAATTTTCTTATTTGAATTGAGATGTTCTTACATTTACTGAATTAAGTAGAAACAAAATAATTATTCCAACTACATTTCAGTAGCTCCACAAAACAAACCATGGACACTTCACTAATTTCAGCCCTAATTAATTTAAATATTCCAATTCGAAGTAGTCCAAGTACGAAAAACAACTTTCAAATTGACACATGATGAGGTTATTATTAAGTTTCATTTCCCATCAATCGAATTCCATATCCAAACAAACTTGAAAAATGTTATTGTAACAAATTATTCTTTAAAATCTTGTGAGACTTGCGAAAAATTTGAATGTTAAAATCCTAAACAATCACTGTTATTGTTTCCAGTACAGCAAATACTATGGAAACGTGTGGATAGTGATATATTCACTTATGATAACCAAAGCTATTTGGTGGTATTTGATTTTAGTATTACTGATAAGAAATACATCCAATAGCTCCTTGTTGCATCCATAAGCGATAAAAACCTCTATTTGTAAACTTTGGTCTACTAAACCATTATGGATGCAGATAATGTACCGATCAATAGTGAAGTTGAGAAGTTAAGCTAAAATTAGCTAATGTCCAGGAATCTGAAACCTGCTTTTAAGGAGTCCACAATTTCCACGGTTAAGCTGAAAAGATCAATTGAGACAAATATTCTTAAAGTAGGAGGAAGAGAAAGTGTTCGTAGTGCTTTGTTGAATTATAGGAATGGGCCTCTTACTTTTACTATTACTATGAATATTTGAGTGCCAAAAAACTAAATATCTCTGACAAATTGCTGAATACTGAGCTAGGCATAAATATTCATAAACAATTGCAAAAAAGATACATTAATCCATTTAATATTAACTATCAATCAAATTGCAATATATGAATTGTAATAAGGATTTGCCTACACTTGAAAATGATGATAATGTAACAGTGTATGATCACCACATTAGACATGGCAGACAAGACTTGTTAAAGGTGACCATGTGACAATGAAAGTTCGGAAAGAGTATTAGAAGAAATCGCCATGATATAATCATAATATACTCATTTCATAAGTTCCTTTTTGAGCTCGGCATTTTCGTCGTTCTTTGGATTACACTATACGTAGGTGGCATGCAAATTTCTCTCAACGATACCTGTTTTCAAATCAATAACTTTCTTTATTGCATGGTCCTAAGAAGAGGTAATAAAATATTGAATCAGATATTTCTATGTGAATACTCGATGATGCACGCTTCACGATTCTTAAGAAATGATTAGATAGACAGATTGGCACACATCGATGTAGTGGTTCAGTATTGCAAATCAAGCATACAGAATAAATGATGAACTGAAATTATTTTGCTCAAACTTGAAACATTCACAGATCTTCTTGAACCGAAACTTCTCAACTTGGTAATAGGATTGGATAATCTAAAAATGAGAGGTCTTACTGGTGCTCTGGTAGATTTTTGTAGGCTCAAAGGAAGCTCATTTACCTGCAATCGATCAGCGTAGCTGATGATAATCACACGTGCTTATAAGAGAGCGAAACATGTACAGGGTGGGCGAATTTCGATGTTTTAGCAATACACCTTATACCCGAGGAGATAGACGCAATCTGATACGTCATTCTAATTCTTTTTTCTGAGGAACTATGTAATATGCAGGGTAGTAATTTTTGGCCACTACTTTTGTTTTCGAGTTTTTCATCTAAGAGTCTCAATATTTCTTGGTTTCAACTGTCGATTGGCGGAAGGAGACTGTTCTTGTCTTTTTTTCTGTGCCTACAATAGTTGAGAAAATATTGAGACTCTTAGATGAAAGAAGGTTTTTGACCATTTTCTATTATTTATATTCATACAAGCATAGAATGTTATATATTTTTGAAATGATCGAAAAATTCATTGGAGGATCACGAAATTTGCAGAATTAATATTGATTTTCTATGTTTTCAGGTCTCTGCCACCTAGAATGCGTCGCCATTATCAACAATACATTAATACTTTACTCTCTGAAACTTCATCCAACGATAGTCAGCAATCGGTAAGAATTTCTTATTTACATGAACAACTTTGTTATAGGTGGAAATATTAATGTATGCAAAAAGTTACACTTTTTTTTCATTTCAGTCCTCGGAAGGATCCATTAAACGTAGTGTCACAAAGAAACAAGAACCCCTATCACAGGTAATAAATCAAACATTCATATACGACTATTATGGCCAGTTGCTGCACCATTTCCCTAAATATTGATCAAAATTTCAATTATTATTAATTAAAATTTAAATTAAATTGCACAATTCACCGTTCGTGATGACTTACCCTATTTGTTTTCAGGACGGTCTCGTTTACATGTTGCTGGGCCAAAGGTCTAACAAAGTACATATCTTGCCGACATCAAAATAGCGAATGATACCATCTTAAAAGTAGATCAATGAATTGAAATAGTTATTTGTTTTACTAGGCGGGAACATAGTAGATTCACTGCCGCGGCCGATAGTCCAGCTAAGTCTACTTTGCTGCCGAGTTGAACATATAATTTTTTCTGCGATTGTTTACAATAATATATGTGGGATATTGTATTTGCGAATTATTACAACAATTTTCCACAATCTTTTAAATACTCCTGTAGTGATAAATTAAAACAAAATTCGATAGAAATTGCAATTGTTGGAATGGTTGCTATGGAAATGTATGTATATGTCCATAATAATATAAAGCTAGGTTGACATGGCTAGTGGATCACAGCTGTGGTTCAAGAATACATAGAAAACGACCCGTTTCAACGGAAGAGTCGAGCGAATATTCACGAAATGAACGATTTATCCTAGTTGACACGGGTAGTGAAGCACAAGCGAGGTTAGTTATGTGTGGAGATCGACTCGTGTCAACGGAGGAGTTGTGAAACTATTCTCTAAACGGATGGTTTAGAAGGCGGCACGAACGTAAAATGGGATATCAAACATGTTAGATATTCAACGTGTTTCGTGGTCTTTGAGCGACCATAGTGGAAGAAGACATGGGTTATTTTCGATTTTCTTTTACTGAATTGTGCTGTACTAGGTTTGTGATACTTTGTAACATTTTTTTTCGTTACATACTACTTTGAAAATATCTCCCAAAATATGTTTATTGGGTTTAAACGGATGAAATAAATGTTTACTTGTGTACTTGTACTAAATATCACAAAATTCAATTAAAAGCCAGGCCAGCACATATGTCATAAATTTTCTGGGTTTCACAGGAATACTCAAAAGTTAAAAAAAACTCATCCCAGCACATCTGTATTTCGATTTTGTGCTGCACTCATGGGAAGTTTTGCCCCTGACATTTCCGTTAAAAAAAAATTGAAGAAAGTTAGTCTTCCACTTTCGTTTTTCTTCGGACAAAATTGCTTCAGATTTGCTACATTTGTTCAGTTGCCTTGTTCTGGTCAGATTTTCAGAAATGACTCTCTACTTTTTCTTCAAAGGATGGAAATCAGTAAATTGTTTGAAAATCTGACAGACATTAGTCAGCTGAAATGTAAAGCCCAACTATACAGGGTGAGTCTTTTCTTGTACATGTCCGATTCCATTTCATTTGCGAGATATAACTAAACATTACATTTTTTTATGGATTTCCAACAGCCCATATCTTTTCAACCGAGCCGATTCGGAAAAAATGGTGAAGGAAAAAAGTATTTCTTTTGACGTCAGGAATTGCGATCTGCAAATTTCGAATTTAATTCTACTGATAAGTTTATCGCACAATGAAATTCCGCTCATAAAGCAATGTTTATTGATCACCCTGTATGACAGTGCCAATAATGATTTTTGAATTTTCTCTATGAATTAATTATTTGTGCTAACGAATTCGAGATAAAATCATAAAACACATACAAGGTGATCCAATATTTCCGAAAATAGAAAAAGTCCGGATCTATTTATTATTTATTTATTTAATTTACGTGTCTCAACACTGGTCATTGACACGGATCTGATTCGTTCGCGATTTCAGAAATATTGAAAATTTTGAATTATTCGATCGATTAGTTAAAGAGCTATTGAACTATGAAATTTCACTTGTAAGGTTAACATCACCCTGTATATAGCAAACGGCGATCTTGATTCGAGTCCTTCATGATGACCTTCATTTATGCATTCATTTGTCGCATTCTTCCCGGGATACCCTGCATATAGCCTACCTTTATAAAAATATTCTCAGCCAAAAAATTTTGTGAAAATATTAACGGCAAGAGAAAACGAAAAAGCGAGATTCCTTGGATAAAAAAAGACCTATGAAAATAGAGCCAAAAACGTTTTGCGATTGATCAACAAAAATCACATGTTTAGAAATTTGAAATGAGATTCAATTCGGTCATAAGCAACAGGCAGGAATACCGACAAAGTTAATTCCCATCAAAAAGGAGCCGCATCATAGTCATAAATATCTAGATTGACGCAGAAAGACATGTGCAGTCATCAGGGCTGGTCGGCATCCCTTTGTGCCGACGAAGAAACAACATAAATTTGCCAAATAGGTTCTGGAGATACGAATATACGTCATTTCGTTCCCGTGATAAAGGAGTGAAATCATCGAACGCAATGCACTACCTATGTCTACCTAGCTTAACTCATGAAATGTTCCATTTCCATTGAGAATAATCGTTTTGCTCTTAGGCAAGAAAGTCCTTACTTTGCTGTCTAGGTAGGAAAAGTAATACTTTGCTGATTGATATGTGTTTCACATTTTTAGGTGTGCTGAAAAGTTCATATGTTGACACATATGTATACGGCGGTACTGTTATTAGATCGATTTCTATTATGCCCCCTAACCTTGAAAGATACTTGTATCAATTTGAAGCTGTTGGACTAATAGTTTGTGAGATATAGCATTTTGAGTGGGGTAACTTACGTTAGTTCGAAAAAATGAATAAATAGGAATTTCTTGCATCACATCGCTTTTTGACCAGAAAAATTCTGTTGAAGCCAGGGCTTGACTCGATAAATTTGACAACCGTTGAGAAGTGGTTTGCTACGTTTAAACGAGGAAAAATGAACACCAAGGATGATGCACGCGGTGGACACCTCAAGGATGCTGTTAGTGCTGTTACCGACGAAAACATCAAAAAAGTTCACGAAATAATATTGGAAAACCCTAAAGTGATGTTCGTCGAGATAGCTTAGATTCTGATAATGATTCACATAATCGTGAATGAATATTTGAGCAAAAACAACAACGAATTGATGATATTCAGTATTTTGGGGTGTGCTTGGTTTAATATTCCATCGATTATTTTGAAAAGGGAAAAACCTCGGGAAAAACCATTAACAGTGATTATGAAATAGCGTTATTGGAGCTTTTAATCGCGGAAAAATAGCCCCATTTGAAGAAAAAAAAAATGCAGTTTCACGATGGTGAAATTGCACATAAATTATGCTTCGAATTGCTTCCGCATCCACCATATTCAGAACCCCAATGAGTTTTTCCTCTTCTATACCTCGAAACTTTACTCGTTTGAATTTAAAGCGCTGAAACTTGGCCTTTTTTGAGGCTGAAGACCTCAAAAAAGGCCAAGTTTCAGCGCTATAATAATCGTTGTATCGCCCTCGAAGGCAACTATATTGAATAATGATATCAAATATTATCGAAAAAAAATCCCTTAAATGAAATTACTACAACATAAAATTTGGGAAACCCGCAGAGATGGTATTGAGGCTCTGAAAAAAATAAGGCGGGCAGAATTACCGCAGTCCGTCTCGGATTAGACTGGCCAAATAAAACGGGAAAATGAAGGGAAACCAATGTGAATTTCTCCTTCGTTTCACCACTGGTCGCCACATGTTATCGAATGCCCTTTTATGTCAACCCGTCGGGTAGGTATCTCGTGTTTTTTTTTAAAATATTGTCGACGTCTCGCCGAATGACATCTTCAGCTGACCTTCGAGAACGAAAACCTTATCGATTCCCTGACTCCTGTCTAGACAACTGAAACGTGCAATTATCAGCCTCTCAAGTAACTATCCTATGTCATTTGAAAGATTAACCGCTCCAGATTGGTCGAGTTTTCATACCTTCCTCTTCCCCACTCATTTTACCTCTATACGCACTCGAATGCTGTTGAAATTATGTTCCCTTATCTCAGTGGACCACTTGAGTTCGCCGCGACAGGACGTCTTCTGTTTGACTAGGGTTGACCTAACAAACGCGGTGGCGATCAGGTAGCTATAGTGATCGCGATCAAAAGACATAAAAGGTTTATTATTAAACATTGATGAGAGTGGTGGTAGGTAATACCTATGCACTCAATTAAAAATATGAAAATAAATAGTATTCTGAAATAAGAAAGTATACACAAAAGAAAGGAAAGAAAATGTCCTCGCAAAAGCACCTCACCTTACCCTATGTCCTACGTGAGCGACTAATGTTACGACGCGAGCGACGCCAATTTTATGTACTACGCGAGCGATGTGAGCAGCGCGACTTTTTTTGTCCTACGTTGAAATCTACAAACGCGACACGACGCGACATAAATATGGTTGGGTTGGGATTGTGCATTGCGGAAGATCAGTCCGTTGTCATACGCTTGTAGAGAAACAGTTATGATGAGGTGGTCAAGAAAACGTAAATTATTCATATGTGAAAATGTGGCTTCAAAAATGCTAATTGTAAGACGCAGAAAAATGGGAAGAAAGAGAAATCCAACAAATTAAATATTTTTGGAACGAATGAATTTTGGAGAGTTTCACCACTTATATAAACAATTAAGGACTTCTCCAAATTTATTCCACAGTTCCTACAACATTTGACTATATAGAAACAATCAAAAAAATCTAAGAAATACGTAAACCATTACTGAATTGAAATATTTTTTTTCAATCTGCATGGATACCTACGTATTACATATAAATAAGGTTTATTTATTATTACTCAATGATATATTAACCTCAACTATATTTATTTCCTTCAAATGGATATTTCTTCACCATTAGTAATATAAGTTTTGCGTAAATAAATGAAGTGGAATAATAAATGATGATTATTGGTGGGATTTCAAATAAATTATTTATTTCCATGAAACTAATATTTGTTTGACCATAGATCCAATAAATGATCCATTAACTATAATGCATTTTCGATAATATCAAATAAACACTTCTCCCAGTGTATATAATACTATAGTTAATTTGTCAATCTCACTTGTTTCCCCCAGTTCATCGGCAATTCTACTCCATTCTCTATCCACCAACAGTCGATTATGATATCTTTTATCAGTCTTGTCCCAGAGTATACTGGAATTTCTAACAGCCAGTATTAAAACTTCGTTTAAATCATTCATTGTAGAGCGGTCGAAGTAAACGTGCCTGCATCAACAAGAACTACTGAAGTTCGCGCGAATTCCGCTTGGAAATATCAAATAATTTGATCGCCGACAGAGCGCGAAATTTGCCTGAAACAGTTTTACGACCGATACGACTGCACGTAGGACAGCGCTATTATATTCCAAGGTTTGATAAATCGCGTTTGGTCGCGTTGCTCTCATCGCTCGCAATAAATCGCTCACGTAGGACACAGCGTTAGTCTATCGTATGAGTTTCTGAACGCGTTCACTGAACCCATATTCACCACTTCATCGGGAAGCTTCGAAAAAACGGTTGGACAGTTCATTCGACAGGTAGTGCGGAACGGTGCCTTGGCAAGTTTGAATTTTTGGCCTCGAAGGTTATTCCGGTTCAAAATGAACAGGTGCCAAAGATATACACCGAAGAAACCTTGCATCGCTCGGAAGGCCACTATCAGATCTCCCCTAGCACGCCGATCCTCGAAGCTGGTTAGTCCAAATAGTCTCAGCCTAATACGGTAGTCAGGTCCAGTGACGGTTGGGAATGGAATTCTGGTGCACCCTCTCTGCACGGACTCCAGAAGGCGCGAGTCGGATCTCAGGGTGACCCACCAAGCTGGACCCGCGTATTCCAGAATTGGCCTCACGTAAGTTGTGTACAACAACTTGGCGGTCTGGATATTGCAGCCACGGAAAGAGCGCTTAATAAGATAGGCAGTCATCTTGGCCCTATTGCAAATGATCGTAATGTGCCCTGGCCAATCTAAATCACAATTAACCACCACGCTAAGGTCACAATGGCTCCTGACAACGGCAAGAGGTTGCCGTTGAACGCATACGGAAGTGAGGGGTTATTCTTGTCAATGTGCATGACGCAACAATTCTCCAGGTTGAGAGGCAACAACCACTCTTCAGCCCACCGAGCAATCCTATCCAAATCAGTCTGCAGCTTGTTAGTCGTCAGAGATGGATCGTCGTAAAATTTGGCATCGTCAGCGAACAGGAGGCATCTGGAGCCGAGCAATCTGGGAAGATCTGATGGGTGGAGCAAGAACAGGAGCGGTCCGAGAACCGATCCTTGCACCCGTCCACCTAGAGTAGAAAAAACGCCAACTCTCATCCTGAACGTTCTCCCACTGAGGAAGAACTCGATCCGAGAAAGCAAGTTACCTCGAATCCCTAAATGCTTCAGTTTGTAGATGAGACGACGGTGGCGAAACCGGTCGAAGGCTTTAGTGAAATCTAAGACGGTCAAACTCAAAATATTGAAGTAAAGTGAGTTTTCCATAAACCGAATGGACTGGCTTGGGTTGTTTTATTAGCATTATAACCTTGGATTTTAGAAATTTGAAAGAAATTTCTAGGATGGACGAAAACTATAATGATTAAAAAGAAATTAGTCAAGAGAAAATGTTCACCTTGAAACAATTTAATGCAGTTGCTACGTGGAGCTGGGATGTTAAATGTGATATCTGTGCTATTTGCAAAGTTATGGATGAGTGCCTTAGGTGTCAAGCTGAGAACAAAAAGGATTTTAATAAATAATATATAATTGGCTAACACCTGCACTTGGTAATGAAAGATAAAAAATACAAAAAGAAAAAGAAGTACGATTTCCAAGTGTGTAATATCATACGATATTAATTAACTATCTGGTTAATGTATCAACAAAAATGCCATCAACATAACCATTGTCAAGCAGAAGATTTCCACTCTATTTCATAGGAATCATAATCGAAAGTAAACCAAGGAGAATGTATGTCATCAAGGAAAAGTAGCGATATACCGGTTTCACCCTTATTAGGGATCATCAGTACCGCATAACTCAATAAGATGCATGCTATTTCATTTGTTCGTCATCTTGGGTTGAGTTATGCGGTACTGATGATCCTAATAAGGGTGGAAATCTTCTGTTTGACAATGGTTATGTTGGTACATTAACCATATAGTTAATTAATATCGTATGATATTACACACTTGGAAATCGTACTTCTTTTTCTTTTTGTATTTTTCATCATTTGAACGTCATTTCTGAACAATGCTGCTCATTTTCAGATTGACGCATTAGTACACTATTTTTGCAGAGAATATATTCGCAACTTTTCCAGATTGGTCCTTAATACTTTCGTGAATAGTTGTTTCTACATAACAATCAGTAACTACTTCTGATGAGTCCATGATATTTATAAGGTGTTTTCAAAAGGTGGAAAATCATTCAGGGATATATAACAACACTTTTGCTTCCCTTCGTTTTATCATTATCATGATATCGAAGAATTATCGGAAAAAATGTTGCAACTTTCCCTTCCTTTTTTGTATAGGTTTACCATTTCCTCGAAAAAGGCAACCTATTCCTAATGAATCTTTGATTCTGAAAACATTCCATCAAAACTCCTATTAAATTATTATTCCTTTAGAATAGATCCTGAACCTGGATTTTATACAATCTTTCCTCATGAGATTTATGTTTAATCTTTTTTTCCAAATATCTAATTTAGTTTTTTCAAAATCTATTATTTTCTCATATTCCAGATGACATTATCAGTACCTAAGAATGACACTGCCGTTCTTAATTCTTTGGCATCAATGAGATATAATAACAGAAATTCTGAAAATCTGTCTTGTGAAGCAGTGAGTATGATCAATATCAGAATAAAATATTGAAAGAGTAATGTAGAAAATTTGATTGAGAAGTTTCCATGAATTTTTCCAATGCTTTTTCATGTTAATGTTTTGAAACCAATCCTAACAAAAAAAAACTCCTAGTTTATTGATAATATAAAAATATTATTTTTTTTGCTTTGCATGAATAACGCTCCATTATCTAAAGATCTTTTTAGCTACCTACAATCCAGACAAAATGAGTACTCCAAGATTTATTTTTAATATGAAAAAAGCAATTTTTTCTACTTCATATTAGGAACTAGGATATGTATGAATTTTTTTTTTGTTTAGGAAATCATCAGAAAAATTGAGGGCATGCAAATGCAACAGCCTCCCATGATCTCCCAACGAATCGCTAATTTTTCTAGAACTCCAACTACTCTAAGGGCCCTTACACCCCAGCCATCAACCTGCTTAGAAGAGGTAAAAATACTGTATTTATTCCATTATCTATTCTATAATTTTTTAGTTATTTTTATAAGTTTCATTCTGTTTGAGTGATTGGTTCAAAAATTATTGAGCTTTATTGGACACTAGAGACCATCGATTTATAAGAGGTTTTCATTATTATTCATTTCAAATAATTCGTCATTGCGGAAACTCCTCAATTATTAATTTTTTATAGTGGAAAAAAAATTAGACGAATTTTTTATTGAAGAATAAATATATGCTTGATATATAATTTGCCGAACAAACATTGTTTTATGAATTTTCACATAAAAATAAGTATTGTCAAAAAAAGATTCTTCTAAAATAAAAAATAAAGACGTAAAAACGTATTACGAATTCTTGCATGTGGTAGAAGAGGACGACAAATCAGAGGAACGTTTGAGATTGGTTCGTTCACTCATCTTTATGAGTGGTGGGCTCTCAAGAACGCTGAGGAGAGAGGAGTTGTTAAACTTTAGCCGATGACGAGAATGCCGCGTATAAACCACTCTTAACTAGTTTATTTGTGAATTTAATTCAACAACCTATAATAATTGGGATATTTTTATCGTTTTTTTGAGACATAACCTATGTGAATTGAAAAGTGAGCCAATCCATTTATCTGTCATATCGATACGTCTTTTTGTTATTTTATTTTTTGAAACCCAATCTCTCACGTGAAATATATCCTTTGTTAGGTTGTTCATCACTCGGTTCATCATGTCTAGAACGGACGGACAAATTTTCATCAATTAGGTTTTCGTTAGAAATGAAATATAATATTCGTAGAAAGTCGGCCTTATTTTTCAGAGGAATAAATTTTAGGAAGATTACAACGTAGTCAAAACTAATAACGGTTATAGAATAACCTAGTCGAAGCTCAGAACAAGCTGATCGACGTCTTCACAGTTGATATCATTGACATCAACATTTTGATTAGAGATGCGCCGAAGCATCAATTCGGCTTCGGTATCCGGCCGCTTTGGCCTACTTTTCAATTATTCGGCTTCGGCCGAAGCAGTTGTTCGATTCGGCCGAAGCGACGAGATACAATTACGTGTTGAGACTCGCTCATATCGAATGCATCAGACCAGACGCCCTTTGATTGTGCTTTCATTTCGCGTTTGAAATTCGAAGGGAGCGGTAGTTGTACAAACTTACAAGTAAAATGTCTAAAAAGAATAGTGATATTTGGAAATATTATTCGCTATGTGATGACAATAAATATGCGCGATGCATTAACTGTAATTCTGAAATATCTAGGGGTGGTGTTGGTAAAAGTTGTTAGTTGTTTGTTTGCTAGAGAATATATATTCAGTACCAATGAGCTTATTATTCACTGTATTTCTAATCTAAGTATATATAAAACCGCTTGCACATATACGTCAAACTTTAAACGTAAAATCACAGCCCAAACGGGACCATCTAGAGCAAAAATGACAAGAATAAGACCCCCCTCAAAATCGTCTGGAGATCCCGGGAAAAATCCCAAACCTTCGATTCTCCCCGCGTTTTTCGAGTATACGGGGTGTTTCGGATCATTTTGACATTTCAAGTCCCATATTTCTGTGGTATCTGTGGACAATTTGGCTGTCAGTGTCATGTTAATAATAAATATTCCATTTCGATATATGAAAGTTCTTGAAAAAGTTTGCAGTTTCCAAAATTGTTATTCGATATTTAAATAAATGCCGACAGATAAAATGCAAAGTCTTCGGCGAATCGAAAATTCGATAGATATTTGTCAAAATTTGGAAATGAACATTTATATCATCGAATGCATTTTCCTCAATTCAGGTTTGTTTGAAGGGTTTGTATTATTTGGAATTAATTGGATGAATGTTACTTTATTTCAGGAATTTTTCGTTTATTTTCCACAATCTATAAAACTACATTTCCTTTCGTGAGAATTTGAATTTATTGCGACAGAAGATGGAACTACCAAAGAGAACAGAAGCTTCATTCATCAATTCAGTCTTGGATTGGAGTAAAAGTTATGCTACTATGAAACAGTATTAAACAGATAGAAAGACTCCTTATAGATAATTCACAATTGGCTTTATTACTGGAAAAAAAGAGCCAAGTTAGTCAGATAACAGTCAAGTTTCCATGAGTTTTTTGAATATCTAAAATATACACTTTTACGACAGAGGAGTGCAAAAATATAAGTGACCACTCCGTTTTTGAAAAATTTGAGTGCAGTGCTGTTGAATTTATAATGAATAAGTCAAATCTTTCATACTAATAATTTCAACTATATATACCCTGTTATATTATATTCTGCTCAACTGAAACATGTATTAATAAGCCTTGGAAATTAGAGACTCTCAAACTTATCACCTGATTTCTCAAAAAGGTTTCACCAAGATAAGATATTGTAGGTAATTGCTTATGAGGTAACATAGGCCATGGGTATTTGAAAGGCAAGTCTATTCATTATGTCTCTTTTTAGTTGGTTTATTATAGCTATACTGAATATTTCTAAAAATAACATTCACTTTAGATGTGAATTAATTAAATTTGGACTTATGCATCATATCATATATGACTATGAAATTGAGAAAGACATATTTTTCTAAATTCCATTATAAGTCTTTCGAATAGTACTTTGAAGATATTGATTTCAATGACGTATGGAATATATCAGTTGAAATACTAGTCAAAATGTTACGACAGAAATAAATTTTGAAGGATCATTCAGTATATGAAGAATTTAACATGGCAGTCACTTTCGAAATTGGTATCAATTTTCCAGCAATTCAATGAAGGTATAAAATACTTTAAAAAGCAACTATTTATTGAAAATTTCCATGTCATGAATGAATGATCAAATTTGTATAAAAATGTTGATACCTACCTATTTGTTCACTAAAGTTTCCAATCTTTTAATCGTTATAGGAATAGGTGCTATATGGCCATTTCAAAAATGCTATCCTACTGATTTATTCATTGCTTTTCATTTTGGTAAGAATTAAATTATTCATTGATTCAGATCCAAAGTTAACATTTGAAAAAATCAAGTCAATGTAGTTATTGACCCATATGGGTCAATAGTATTGGCCGATACAATTTTAGTACCGATTTCAAATACTCAGTTCCTTTTGACTGAAGTAAAAATTGAACAATGATCTTTGTATCTTGAAATGAGTTTTGCACTTTTCCAGTGTTCAACAATGAGATAATTATTAAATTGACTCAAGAAATTAACAGAGTATGCTATATCAGGACTAGTTAATACTGCTGAAGATATTAATAAACCTATTAATTTCTTATATGGTTCATCATTACAACTCTCTTATGTTGAATCAAAATTCAATTTAGTTTTCACATGTTCACAATCAGACATGTTGAATTATTGCAATACATATTTGAAGAATATAATCGATAGCTTTACTACCTTTTCCATAATTTCTAGTAATATTCATCCCTTATCATTTTTTAGCTTCCCCTAATTTCTTTATCATAAAATTTTCTATCAGAAAATTCATTCAGAATTAACATTAGTTAAAACAAAAAAGTCATCCATGTACAATGCAACAATAGTAAGCCAGTTATTTTTTGATTTATGTAAATACTATGATCAATTGTTGATCTTTTGAAACTTTCATCTATCAAAATTTTATTTACTATATAGGACATAAATTGCCCTGTTTAATTCACTTCTGAGTAAAACCCAGAGCCACAAGTCTCGTTCTATAACATAGCATCAATACAATCTTCAGATACTAAAAAACTCCTTAGTTCGTCAGGAATTTCCAATAGGTCCTTCAAATTGTTGCAATTATATTGTATTTCTTCACAAAATATGGAATAGAAGAATAATTTGCTGCTCAACTGAAAAATGTATTGATAAACCTTGGAAATGAGGGACTTCTTATAACCTGATTTCTCAGATATGGGTATCCGAAAGGTAGATCTATTATTCATTCTGCCTCTTTTCAGTTTGTTTATTACAGCTATACTGAATATTCCTAAAACAAAAATCTCACTGTAGGTCTTTTCATAGATCTTATCGAACGATTATGTAAATTCAATATTTGTCAAAACTGAAAATAAACATTGAATGCAATTTCTTTATTTCAGGAAGTATTTCTATTAATGAGTCAATTGAATAAATGTAACTTCATTTTAGGGCCCACAAGTAAATATCCAATGGAATGATAGCCCTTAAAATATATCTATTATTCATTTTGAATTAACTTACAAGAATATCAATATTTTCATCGGCAAGACATAAAACGACAAATTTTCTTTCAAAGTTGAAATTCAGAGAAAAATATGCTAACAATTGTCTATTGTAACTATTAAATAAACAAAAAAAAGGACCATAAAAAGGATTACAACTTAACTAACAAACATAAACTTTTTTTGTCAATTTTTCCCACCCAATCATCAATTAAATTTGGACTTATGCATCATACATGTCTCTATAAAGAAGAAATGTGCTAATTTAAAATTATTAATGTTGGGATTATATTATTATTCAATATTCTCTAAAAATTTTTTACAAACCTATAAGCATGAATAACTTTCTTGAAAGACTGACGCTCACATTTTGATGATTCATTTCTCCCAAATTCTTCAAAGAAAGAAATTGCCATTTCTGGAAAAATGAGATCTGAGAATTTGGTTGATATCGGTTATTTTTTATTCATTATTAAAGAATACAATAGACGATTTATATTTCAACAAAATTTTAAGACATGCGTGTGACTTATGATCATAGAGAAATCTTTGTTTATGGTTATGACTGCGTTCGGCAAATCCACACTAGGGATGGGCAAAGGTCAGAAAACTATCGATAATCGATATCTATATATTGTATCGATATTTTCTGACACTATCGAAATATGTAAGAGTAAAATATCGATATATATCGCTGTGATATTTTGGTGTGAGAAAATTCTGTTGATTTGAATAAAGTTTTTCTATCATAGAGGATAATAATAAGATTCAGTAGTTTGCTTCCATTTTTATGGAGTATTTTGTCCTCCTGAACATTTATAGGGACATTGATGTTGACGAGGACGGCGTGATTACAAGGTTTTCAAAGGGTTCAAAGTTTTAAAGACCAAATTAGATTTTGTGATGTAGTTGCCAATTGTCTTCTTTTTTCTTATTAAACAATGTAATTTTTTTTAAATTTCTACCTGAATGGTTGAAACCCTGATAAGTAAATAATGGCATTGTTTAAGGAGAAGATAGTTAGTTACTTCGGTTCAAATATCATTGGAGGAAATTGGGCAATATCGTTAGAGGGCGCCACTCCGGAAGAGGCCCAACATGATGGGTTGCCTATGTGCAATGTTGAAAATTCAGACGAGTATTAATTTTTGGGTATGGTGAACAACAGATGTCTCTAGTGCGTTTCTTGTTCAATCTTTATTCATCTTTCTGTCGTCGAGCAGGCATCGGAAGAAATTCTCTTGGCCGCAATACATTTTTATTACCCTTGCCGCATGCCGGCTAGCTGCATGAAAAAGGGTAGAGCCTCAGAGTAAGAAGTAAACTGTTTACTTCTTACTCTGAGGGTAGAGCTATTGTTCGAATCGTATTTTTGGTCATAATATTGTTTTAAAAGCTTCGTCGCCCTACCTTCAGACTGAAATAAAAAAAAAATTTGGCACGGGAAAAAAATTAGACATTCTATCTCTGTTGACAGGTAACAAAATATAACTTTCTCGAAATTACTTTTTTTCCCGGGAAAAAAGTGAGTGTAAAGATTATACATATATCCGGGAAAAAAGTATAGTCACTTTTTTGCCGGATAAATTTCGTGAAAAGTTTTAATAATATTGTTAATTTAACTAATAAAGAATGTTATGCGTTATTTAATGAGCACACACGAAACTATTGTATTTTGTCCACCCTGTACCACTTTTAATGATCTTTTGAAATTGAGAGTAGACGCTGGTGATAAATATAAATACAGAAATAGAAAGAAACGGAATACTGATGTCGCCTACGACAATCATGGACGCCTGGTCGTTTTTCAATAATTTTCATTTTGCCTCCCCTGAGAAAAATTTCTGCGGGCGCCCATGCCTCAGTTACGTCTAAAACCCCTAAGTGATACTAGATGGTCAAGTAGAATCGATGCTAAAGTTTCATTTTATTCAAATATGTGATAGCCTTTTAGAAATAACAGAAAATGATACTTTCAACATAAAAACTAGACATAAAGCAAGTTCTCTTTTATTAAATATTCATTCTTTTAAATTTATTTGAAGTATCATAATTTCTTATGACGTTTCATTCCAGATTAATATTGTAAGCAACATGATGCAAAGTGTAGCGATTGACATTAAAGTGTGCCAAAACCATTTGAAGAATTTAGTTGATCATTTCAAAAATTGTAGGGATGATAATGTTCTCGAGGAAAAACTTGCGGGAGCTGGAAAACTAGCGGCTGTTCTTGAGATAGCTCAAGATTTTTCTCCATTATATACTGTAAGACGAAAGTATAAACCAAAATTGTTCGATTATGAACAGACGGAAGATCCAAAAATCGCTTTTAAAATAAATTTCTTTTAGAAAATAATGGATCAAACACTTAGTTCCTTAAATAGTAGATAACGTTAACGGTTTCTGTTTTATTTGTGATATTCTTAAATTAAATGACAAATATCTATTGAAATGCTGTCATGCTCTTCAACAAAAGCTAACTGATGACATGAAAAAAAGAGACTGAAATGAAAGAAAATGATTTATTCAACGAGATAAGAGCCCTAGGATTGTTTTCATTATCTGAAGCGAAAATCCTCTTGAAATTCTACAATATATTTTTGAAAATAATCTAACTTCTTCTCTACCGAATCTTAGTATTGCCTCAAGAATCCTTCTCACTTTACCTGCGTCCTGTGTCTGTTGCTTTTGGTGAGAGATCATTCACTGAATTAAAAATTTTTAAAAACTATTTGAAGTCTACCATGTCTCAAGAAAGATTTTCTGGATTAGCAATCTTAGATATAGAGCAAGAGATACTCGATAAAATTGATTGATTGATAATATAAAAGAATTTGCAGCAGCCAAATCTAGAAAAACATCCATTCAATTTCTGGATTGATCCTAATTAAATGTTTATGCCTTTATGAATAATTTATAGAAGAATACAGCTTAAGTTTTGAAACACATTTGAAATGTATTATGTTACAAATAACACCATAAAGTTCTTAAGACAATGAAGGTTGCTGATAGATTTTCAACCATTCTATACTAAATTCTCAACAAAACTTAAAAAAAAAATTTCCGATTATACAGTAGTACTTTTCTCCACCTCCCCCCATCGAGGGGCGCCAAAATATGTTCCGCACGCGGGCGTTGATGTCCCTTGCGGGGGCCCTGAGCAATATTATTCAATGCTTAACGCCGATCTGAGAGGGGAAACTTATATGGAATTTTATAATTTTATTTTTCATGAAAAATCTCTTTGCAAACCAAAATTCGATATAATTTGAATCAAATATTCAGCTGAAAAAGTCTTATATGTATATTCATAAATTAAACAGTCACGTCCTATCACAAAACAAATGAGATTTTCACAAAAAAGAGAAGAGTTTTTTTAAATCAAATTTTCTTTTTCTTTTGGCAGTATTCCAATATTTTAGTTACCTATTTGAGGTAGATAACCTTGACATGAAACTATTCACTGATAACAATTTTACATAATCAATTAATTAAATTTAAAATTCTCTTTTCGAAAAACTAAAAAATAGTCTTATACTTATTTTTCTCCAATCACAGTATTTCTTTTCAAACGCAAATCAGATCATACATTCCCTTCACGATTTTCATTTCAGATAATCCGGTCCAGAGATATCGTGATCACCGCAAAATTGGTCTTTTTTGCGGAGCTCTAGGAGATCGGCGATAGCAGGGCCCCCGCAAGGGACATCAACGCCCGCGTGCGGAACATATTTTGGCGCCCCTTAAAGGGGGGAGGTGGAGAAAAGCACTGCTGGATAATCGAAAAAATTTTTTTTTAGGTTTTGTTAAGAATTTATTGTAGAATGGTTGAAAATCTATCAGCAAGCTTCATTGCCTTAAGAACTTTATGGTGTTAGTTGTAACATAATACATTTCAAATGTGTTTCAAAACTTAAGTTGTATTCTTCTATAAATTATTTATAAAGGCATAAACGTTTAATTAGGATCAAACCAGAAATTGAATGGATGTTTTTCTAGATTTGGCTGCTGCAAATTCTTTCATATTATCAATCAATCAATTTTATCGAGTATCTCTTGCTCTTTATCTAAGATTGCCAATCCAGAAAATCTTTCTTATGACATGGTGGACTTCAAATAGTTTTTAATTATTTTTAATAATTTAGTGAATGATCTCTCACCAGAAGAAACAGACACAGGTAAAGTGGGAAGGATTCTTGAGGCAATACTAAGATTCGGTAGAGAAGAAGTTAGATTATTTTCAAAAATATATAGTAGAGGATTTTCGCTTCAGGTAATGAAAATAATCTTAGGGCTTTTATCTCGTTGTATAAATCATTTTCTTTCACGTCAGCCTTTTTTTTCCTGATCAGTTAGCTTTTGTTGAAAAGCATGACAGCATTTTAATAGATATTTTTCATTTAATTTAAGAATATCACAAATAAAACAAAAAACGTTATCGTAATCAGATATCATATCAAACCTACTATTTGAGGAACTTAGTGTTTCATCAATCATTTTCAAAAAGAAATTTATTTTAAAAGCGATTTTTGGATCTTGAGGTGCCTCATCCGTCTGTTCATAATCGAACAATTTTGGTTTATACTTTCGTCTTACTGTTTGTAATGGAGAAAAACCTTGATCTATCTCAAGAGCAGCCGCTAGTTTTCCAGCTTCCGCAAGTTTTTCCTCGAGAACATTATCATCCCTATAATTTTTGAAATGATCAATTAAATTCTTCAAATAGTTTTGGCACACTTTAATGTCAATCGCTACACTTTGCATCATTTTGCTTACAATATTAATCTGGATTGAAACATCATAAGAAATTATTATACTTCAAATAAATTCAAAAGAATGAATATTCAATAAAAGAGAACTTGCTTTATGTCTAGTTTCTATGTTAAAAGTATCATTTTCTGCTATTAATAAAAGGCTATTTTTACATATTCCAATGGAAAAAATTTAGCATCAATTGTACTTGACCATCTAGTATCACTTTGGGGTTTTAGATGTAACTGAGGTGAGGATCATGCTTTTCATAACATTCCAATTTTTTTGTGGATGAAGTGAAATATATATAAAGTTTTTGTACAATATCAAAAGAGTCCACTGTTTCATTTGAAACCTTTAGCAGTATCATTTTCAGTTTAATTTAAGCTGTGTGCAGCACATGGCGCAAAAAATGCCCTAGGATTAGCATCGAGTATGCGTTTTTGTAAACCAATATCTGCCTATTTCATACCGATTGCGACGTTCGGAAACTTGTATAAATTGCAAGAAAGAAGTTTGGAAAAAATATTGTTGAAAACATTTGAAAGAATCTTTTTCGAAATCCTTTGGTCCATCGGTTCTTCATGCGGTCTATAAGAGGTTTTTGCGCCCTTTTAGAGTGGCGCCCGCGTGCGGTGCACGCGTTGCACGCGCGGTTGCGGGGGCCCTGGGCGATAGCAACATTCGCGAAGATTATTTTGACAAATAAAAAATATGTTAATATATTATAAGGTTATTATAATATGTACACCAATTTTCAAATTAATAAATTGAATAGTCTGCGCGAAAAAAATTCTTGAAAATCCGTCTTTTTGAAGCCTTCTAACTGTATGTAAGAATGAGCGAAATCCGATAACAAAAACAAACCCCGTTACGACCAAAGCAATAAAATCCCAAGCTCGAAACCTGGGTCATAAACATCGAAGTGTTTCTACTTTACTTGGCTCCGATTATTTACTCTTCACGTCAAGTTTTGTACCCAATGTAGAAACCTCTTTACCGACAAATGATTATAGAAATAGCCGCCTAGAGGGCGCATTAGGATGGACCCCAAAAATTCTGAGTTTGCCACATAATTCTAATAGGTACCGCCACATACGCACATCCAATGCCCTTTGCAGGGCGAGTAACCAACTATCTTCTCCTTAAACAATGATAATGGTATTATAATACAACAAATACATAAGGGTACAACTTTTTTTGCGAAATTCGAGGCTTTATTGTAAAAAACTGGTTATACATTTATAATTCAAAGTATTGCCCATCGCTGGTCACTACTTTCTCCCATCTTTCGGACAGCGTACGAATTGAAAAAACTGGTCATCTTTTGAAGCGATCCACGAATCGATTCAAGTTTTTACTTCTTCATAAGATCGGAAGTGTTGGTCAGCCAGGCCGTATGCTATTAATTGAAACAAGTGATAGTCCGTGGGAGCAACGTCTGGAGAATACGTCGGGTAGGGTTGTGGGGTAGGAATTCCCATTTTAACGTTTCCAAGTATATCTTGACTACTTTCGCAACATGGGGTCGAGCATTGTCATGCAGTAAAATCAATTCATCTTCTCTCTCGTTGTATTGCGACGGTTTGTTTTTCAATGCTCGGTACAAACGCATTAATTGCGTTCGATAACGATCGCCTGTGATTCTTTCAGTCATAATACACTACACCGAGCTGGTCCCACCAAATACTGAGCATGACCTTAGAACCGTGAATATTCGGTTTGGCCGTCGATGTGGAAGCATTGTCAGGATATCCTCATGATTTTATGCGCTTGGGATTATCGTAATGAATCCATTTTTCGTCTCCAGTCCCAATCCGATGCAGAAACCCCTTCCGTCTTTGTCTTGCAAGCAGCTGTTCACAAGTAAATAAACGTCGTTCAAACACCTCGCGGCTTTAACTCGTACCGCACCCAATTTCCTTGTTTCTGAGTCATTCCTATGACTTTCAGGCGTTTTGAAATGGCTTTTAGTGACACTCCTATTGATCCTACAATTATTGTTGCGTTTGACATGAGTCTTGATCAATTATTGCCTCCAATTCTGCATCTTCAAAAAACTTCTCTCTTTCACCGCGATGCTGGTCTTCGACATCAAAATCACCATTCTTGAAGCGTTGAAACCACTCATCTATTTCTTTATTTATTTAATCAAACGGAACAAGCCATTTTACTGATGTACCAGAAAATAACTAAACCTAAACATAAACAATATCGTTGGTACGTTCTTCCACCAATATCGTTCTGACTATATATTTTAGTAGAAAATTGAAACCTCCCGCAAATGACGAGAATTTGGCTCGTAAGCTAACATGGTTGATCGTGAATAACTTTATGATGCAGACACAAATCGACTAACATGTCAATGGCGTTATGTTCACAAATACCTAAACTTATTGTATGACATCTACGATATATTTATTTCTACTACCACTTACCGTTACAGCCATCTATTGCAAAACGGCGGACGCAAAGTTGTACGCCTTATATAAATATTCATATGAATATCTAAATATAAATATTTTTGAGAGGTAAGGCTTGATATCGGTATAATCTGGGATTTGGTCCCATAGAAATATTCGAAGCTCATAACGGCGAACCCCCTCAAAATTTAAGGCTAGGACCGCCCTTGATTTGTCGTCATGGAAAGTTATTTGCATCAAATATTTTCATGTGAGCAAGGGCAAAACGGTATGTTCTAGGAAAAAAAATCATATAGAATTCCACCCTAGAATCAGCATAGTATACCGAGTGAATCGTCTGAAATCAGCTAACGATACAAGGTTTCCGAAAAAAATCTTTTATTTTCTAGAGGGATACCCAGTGAAGGATCTACCGGCATAGTGACGGGGTCCAAGGGGCGGAGCCCCTTCGGCGAGCAGAGCGAGTGAGTATCAATAAAATCGATTCGGTGGCCGCTTCGGCCGAAGCTTCGGCTGCTTAGTATCCGGCCGAATCACAAAAAAGCCGCTTCGGCGCATCCCTAATTTTGATCAGTGTTTCTTTATTATTCTTCACCCTGCTCATCGAGCTAACAGATTGGCGTGTTTCAGACGAACAAAAAAAACTGTCTTCAGTCTGAAATGATTTTTGATAAAATGACAACACAATTATTTATAGAGCTTACTTCGGAGCAAACTAGTGCCGAATTGGTTTCAGTAATACCAAATACGATTAGGATTCATTCCACAAAAAGAACGTATGAATGATGCCATTACATTTTATGAGAGAAATATTCTCAATTCGATATATTGATCAGGTGCATCAGTTTATATGATAGCTTGTCGTAGTAATATACGAAAAGCTATCATAAACTGTTGCATCTGATCAATCTATCGAATTGAGAATATTTCTCTACATTTGTCTGGAATTGATCAATCTCTCTCCACTATTGTGCAGAATACTAAGTATAATAATAATAATAAGTTTATTCATCCATTAAGACACCATACAAAAGGTATATAGGATAAGTCAACATGAAAAAAAAAAAAATTACATAGAAGCTTAAATCTAAGACAAAATATCAACACAATATTCCCCAACTGAATAATAACATTTTTTCAACAAAATTTCCTTTATGAAGTAAAGGAAATTGAACTTGAAGAGTTTGAATTTACGTGAGTCCAGTGATTTCACAGAAGATGGTAAGTGATTGAATAACTTAATGCTCTGATAAAGTGGAGAGCATTCAAATTTGTGAGTTCGGTGCTTAGGCACTAAAAGAATCTGTGAATTCCTGGTCTTGTATTCATGGTTGCTGGATAGTCTTGTCCAGTTTTTTTCGTTTTCTTTTGCATACACAAGACATTTCAAAATATAAATGCAAGGTAAGGGCAATAACCTATTTGCATTAAATACTGGCCGACAACTTGTTTGAGAACTCAAATTAAATATTTTTCTTATTATTCTTTTCTGTGCGATGAAGATTCTTGAGATATCTACACAGCTGCCCCACAAAATAATATTGTATGTTAAATGGCAATAAACCAGGCTATAATAAATGTCTAATAGTGAACCAACAGGAAGTACATTTTTAACTCTTAGTATTGCAAAAAAAGTGGTGTTGAGTTTTTTGCAGAGATAATCAACATGGGTAGTCCAACTTAGATTTCGGTCTATATAGACACCCAGGAATTTGGTACATTCACTTGGAACAATGATGTCCTCCATATAACGAATTCTCAAATTACCCCTCTCGAAATTTTTCAGGCCGAAGTAAACACATACCGTCTTATCTACATTTAACATCAACCTATTCGAGTGACACCAATTCACAAATTGTGTTACAAGGGTCTCACAAGCTACTTGTAATTCCCCACAGCTCCGGGCCGAAATGACAACCGAAGTGTCATCCGCAAACAGTGTCAGCAACAGGCACGTTAAATGATGAGGCAAATCATTAATAAATAAATACTTGACGTTTCATATATCCATCAGTACATGAGACAGTTATATTCGAATAACCCTACATATCCCTATGTTCAAGGAGTTCCAGCACGTTTTTGTTCGTATATTCGTATAATCCAATAAAGAAATATTTTTTGCCAGATGGTGCCTCTGAGTGAAATTCTCTTTTACTGATAAGCGATGTATATATATATATTTCACTTCAATATTCCAGGAAACTTCTGAAAATTCATTCGATATGTGAAAAGGAAGCATGTGGATCCTTATCCATACTTATGGATTTCCCAAAGTTGATAGTTTTTTAGGTCTGCTACAATCGATGATCGTAGCATGAGAATTGATTATATTGGGGATTGAGACATATTGTTTTGGGTTTCATCATATTGTTTCGAACTGAAAGTTCCCAGCGAAATATAAAATGAAATAAAATGAACGGTATTCTCGAAAATAATTTAAAATTTTATTCATCTTCAATACCGTGATATGATTTAGCCCTCTCACGGAAGATGGACGATAATCAGTCTTGAATTTTCATTGGGAACGAAATTTTAAGTACTGAAGCGCCAAAAATATTGCCAAAGACTTAATGTGATTCGATTCCATCAAACGTGCTTTAAGTTCATTGAAGAGAAGCGAAGTGGATTAAATATAAATAAAGAATGTTATTGGAAGGTTTTACAGTTTTCTAGGGAGCCAATTTGGTGGAAAGGTCAGATTTGTGGAAAGAAAAATCATAAATTTTACACCACCTTAACGCATCATTCCTCAAGGCTATGATTGTGAACGAATTTATGCTGAAGAAAAACATATTCTCTGTTATGGCTCCAATTGACTTTCATATACTCAAATAACACTTACCTGCGTCAATCTCTGAAGAAAAAAATTAATTAAGTACTGACGTGAAGTTGGAGCTTTTGCACTAAAAAAGATTTTTTACTTATAATTCTGCACTCTGAACAAAACTGAAGTCAAAGTTCTCTGCCATGAAATGCCCTTAAAATGTAGAATAACATGATATTTTTGATATTTTCAACACAATGTGTTTCATCATTTATTTGGAACAATTTTTGTTATTTTTGTGGGAATGAAAGCATAAGAATAAAAATTATGAATAAGTGTTTGAAAGGTAAGCTTTTCCCCCTTTCAATACCTTTACAGGGTGATTCACCGCTATGGCCTATCAGACGTTTATGGAAAACTAATTTTGTTCTGAAAATATGCGTGTTGGGGTTTGCGTCAATGATCTTTTTCCCCAAAATATTTTCAGATCTCTACAACTACCGGAAACAGATTTCTACTTCCTTATTTCAAATGGCACACCCACTATATTATCGAATTATTAGATAGTTCTTTCGATGGCAATTTCAGCAATATGCTATTCCTTGGGTATGAACTCAACGGGTCATGAGTTAATGGGATTCTTATGAAAGAAATGGTGGAGACGAGGACATTTTTTTTGATATTTCTGCAGAAGAAGTTTTTTCGAAAAACCTTCCTCATTTCCGATTCTGCAAATACGTAGTATTATAAGACTTTTTGCGGTTTCGATCGAAAATGTACAGGGAAGATCATTGGACAACTCAAATTCATAAAACCTCGAATTTTTTAAATAAGAACCTATATTTATTATTATTTCAGTGAATTCTACTTGAGCAAACCCTATGTTTTGTTAACAGTTATCGAGGAAGAACTTCAAATGAGGAAAAACCGCAAATTCTAACTAACATCGAATTTAAGTTTCTTTCTGTGTTTTCCGTTTTCCATAAACGTCCAATAGGCCATTGTGGTGAATCACCCTGTATAATATACATATACCGTTATATATAAAGTTTATATGTAAAAAATCGATGAAGCCTGGAATTATGATTCTACACCGAAATGAAAAATTCAATATCGATTGAACCACAAAATTTCAGATCGCAATAAAATTCTGAACGACCATATTTATTGAATTTTAAGTTGTTTTGCCTATTAACGAACTCAACCGCGTTATTCGAGAACCGAATCTTCCCCTGAAAATCTAGTTTCCAAATTTTTTCGTTCGAGAGTTATCTCATCATTCGCAATGAATGTCGCCTTTCCTGGAGATTAATTTATCTGGAAAATTTTCACGAACTCGTTGCAGTGACAAATTGGACATGTGTGAAGTTGCTCCATTCTGCTGGAACTATGTTCCTTGGTTATAGCCACGAAAGTTCCGCAGTTCAGTCAGCATAAACTCATCTAAAATCCTCACATAACTCTCTGAAATTACAGTAACGGTAAAAATATAGTGAAGCATCGCATCAAACATTAAAAATGAAAAATCCACTATTTCCTATTTCCAACAACCTTACTCCGACTGTGGATTTATAATTTTTACTACCGCTCTCGTAGATACCCCACTATGTGCCCTCTGATGCCTACTTGGTGTGATGCTTCACTATGTTTTTATCCCAAGTCCACGCGCTATTTTATATTCAAAAAAGTAAAGGCCGATAATTCTTCGCGATGACATTGCAATCTATATGATCACCTTTGCCGGATGAAGAAGTTTCTCATGCTTGCGTTTCGTAATGGCTGAACTGCAGTAGAGGAAGTTGACATGAAAATAAGCTTCATCCAATAACAAGATATTAGTAAAAGTTTGTAAGCGTTTATTGTCTGGTTTACGAATTCTAATCTGAATGACATCTTGGGATTTCAATTCTAATTTTATAGGGATGCAGTTTCAGATATATGCAAAATGTGGTGTAGCGTTGATGTATGCACATTCAAAGCAATTGCACTCGCTTTTCAGGCTCGTGCCACAAACATCCACACTCGTGAGAAAAGTTGAACTTTCCCCAATTGTTGCACAATATACTATATCTTTGAGCTGTACATATAACAGTAGAATCCTTAGGTCAAAAGAAATACTTTTTTCTTTTACCGAATCTTTTCCGATTCGGATCGGTGATTTTTTTATAGATTTTCAACAGCCTGTATCTTGGCTATTGAAAAAAGAAATGAGTTATGTTACCAAAATCAGGAACAAATAATTGCTGAGGAGTATACAGAAAAACACTGAAATTCTAAAAACTGAAATAAAAAGTTGTTGGCTTATTCGGAAACATTTGTGACAATGTGGAATACTACCTTTTATCAATACTGGGAAGAAAAAGAGAAGGAAAAGGTAGCGCCGACAAGAGACATTCTTTGAGAATCGTTTGTACAAAATACTGTCACTATATCGTAAGCCTTAGAGTATCTCTACAGAAAAATATCAATTTTGTGAGGTCTAGTAATCGAGGTGGACAGTTATAGAACCTCATCTTTTAAATTCTACCATGACAGTCCCTATTTAAGCATCTGTACCAAAATAATGTACGAAGCACAACTTTCTTCATATTCTATTTCCAAGTTGTCGATCTCATCTGAAGGTGATAAAGAATCTGTATTGGAAAAGAAATTTTCTGCTTACGGGAGACCTTCCAATCAGTCGCCAATTGTGGGCGCCTAAAGGAGAGGGACACAGTAACAAAGCCTACACCGAACAAAACCTGTTTTTGAGATATGAATCTCAAAAAATCTAAATTATATTTTTTTTAGTTTATATTTTGGATCAAAAATTGCATAAAATTTGACAATTCTATTCCCAAAATCTGTAACGGTTAATCGCCTGTTTTTTATATCTTTTTCATGTGTCCATATATTTAGCCTTCCAAATTCATTTAAAGGTGCCATCAAAGTTATTTATATATTTGTTGGAAATGAAATATATTATTTCACCATTATATATTCAATCAATGTATTGCGAAGGCGAAAAAAAGACCCCATATAATGATGAATCAAGTAACGTGTATTTGAACGGTGAAAAGGGATCAAATAAAACCGGCGTGAACTTGGCAGCCACTTTTCAGCAGCCGAATTAATTCCAGCAGCCAAACGACCAGTGGTGTCGGTAGAAATTAAAACTAATGGATCGATCTGTTTTTGGGGTGCAACGCAAGAATTTCATTTTTGAGTACACTTGAACGACTTCAATCAAGTATTTATGACATTTCAATGCACAAAATAATATTATATATAGATTAACGTGAATCATGCTGATCAATGAAACGACGAGGTACATACAAGTATTTTCACGAATGAAACATTGAAAAATATTTAGTCAAGATGATATTTGGAATACTTACTCTTCAATAGCCACAGAATAACATCCGAAGCACATTGATTTGCAGGCCGTCTAAGGGGTAGTTTACACTTGTGAATTTTTCGAAATTTCTACGAACTCCCCGGAAAAAATGATTCGGCTCCTGAAAAGTGGCTGCCAAGTTCACGCCGGCCGGTTATAATAAGTCTTTTATCATTCAAACAAAAAATATTCTTCAAAATATAATGAAGAACAGCATAATGTCAGCATTCAAATCGGCTTGTTATTTCGACATATTTATTCGAAATATATCTTTTTTCAGCCACCAAATCGTAATCCACTTATTGGACTTCCAATCACCCTGATACCAACTAGGGTGAGTATTCTCTAAACATTTGATTCCATTATTAGCATCTTCATCAGAATATTTTTCAGCAAAGGGCTACACCTCCACCTATGGTTGTATCTGACAGATCTAAATATAACGATGTGATGTATCCAAATTCCTCATGCAGAAACGCATTCTACCAACCATTCTTCCGCAACACAACTATGTTCACTTCGAGAGAGGTAGGTTCATTTGATAATACCAAAACTTTGATTCGATCTAGATCAAATTTTGCATTTAGTTTTCTTCCTCTATGAGTTATGTGGCATAATATCAAGTGTTCTGCGAAATTCCGTATTGATTGCGTCACTAGAAACAAGGAGTATCGAATCATCAGAAATCAATATCCACATGAAATAACTGACAACAAAAATGGATTACGTCTCATTTGTATACAGGGTGTACACTTTTAAAACGGCCTAACTTCAAAGGATGATTTGCAACAAAAAATGTCATATAACACATGGTCGAGATGTTGGCGGTTATTCTTCAATTTAACATTTTTTGATTTTACGGAATTTATCACTTTTTCCATAAAACCAATTATATCTTATTCATTTCTGCGTCTTCATCGAATTTGATCATATATTCCGAAAGTGCATTAAATATGCCTCAATATGAGCAGTCATGACTCATGGGTGGCAAAAGATTTTTACTGACGAGTATGGTGAAGTGGTGAATACAAATATTCTGAAGGGAGCGGAATAAGTTGTATCTTTCCAATAGTTTTATGAATGAAAAACTATAAATGATAATATATTTTTTTTACATAAATGGCTAATTCGAGAAGCAGGTGACAGTTGAACTTATTTGGTTTAATCATTTTTTTATTCGGTAAAAATAACAGGAATTCAATTCATTTATTTATGAAACATTGAACATAATAGAAATAAGTATTTCTATGAAAATTATTGCAATATCCAATCATATGCAGCTTCGAAATAGAACAAAGGAAAGTTTGAGTATTTGCGTCTTTTTCATTGTCATCACGTTAGCCATGATATTACAGCAGTTGGAAAGTAGCTAGCACAAAACTTGATATGCCGTTCGAAAGCCTACTAAATGAAGAAGTTTTTACTGCAAAGAAAACATATTCTCATTAATAGTTTTTCATTCATAAAATGATTGGAGGGATACGACTTATTTCGCTCTCTTCAAAATATTTATATTCACAACCTCACCACACTCGTCAGTAAAACTCTTTTGCCACTCATGACTTCTCATATTAAGGCAAATTCAATGCTCTTTCGGAATATATGATCAAATTCTATGAGGATGCTGAAATGAATAAGATATAATTGGGTTTATGGAAAAAAGTGGTAAATTCCGTGAAATCAAGAAATGTTAAATTGAATAATAACCGCCATTATTTCGACCATGTGTTATATGACATTTTTTGTTGCAAATCACTTGTACGAGTATAATCTTCCCTTGACATTAGGCCGTTTCAAAAGTGTAAACCCAACCCTGTATACAATTTTGAGGTCTCCAAGGTCGCAAGAATAGACGAAAATTCAATAGCTTCCGATGACAATCCAATGCTTATCTTGATTTTTTCTATTCATGCTATGAGGACCTATTCACTTAACTCTTTTGTTACATTAATAATCATAGTTTGAATATTTTTTTTCAATCTTTTTGCAGCCTTGTTATCCGCAACAATCTGGTGCACCAATGATCACCTCTGGAAGGGTAAGAAATTAACACATTGCGAATTCATTAATTTATTGATATCAAAATGATCTCCCGCAATAAATAGGAATCTCAAATTTGACACCAAAAATCCATGTGCTGAATGCTTTGTTGATTTCGAAAATGTGGATTGTTGGGGATCTCTGAGATTGTTTCGGTTATATATACTGAAAAAACTGTAATTAACATGAAGAAAATAGGTAGCGTCAATTTTATCAAGTAGCGAATGATTTGAATAATTTCGAGAAAATCAGTCACAAACATTTTAAAATTTGAATTTTCACCTGAAAAAATAACGGGATTTTGCTTGACAAACTGAAGAAGTTGAAACAGACAGCAAATTAGAATAGATTAAAATCTTGTGAGCGCATACAAGTTTTGAGTCGCATCAAAAAAATATCTTATGCTTTTTTGGAATTATTAATGGAATACTTGTTCCAATTCCAACTCTGAAACTTCTGATATTCATTAGTACTATACACCTTATGAGTTTTTTTCATACGTACTTTGTGACACATGTAGATTTTGAAATTTTATAACTAACGAGCAGGTGTAACATATCTTTTGTCCCCAGAAAGTTTGAAAATCCATTCACAATTCAACTTCTCATTTTTCAATTTGTTCCTTTTTTGCGTAACAAAAACTGTTCAAGAACTGATGTCTATTCTATAGAGAATCAGTGTAGATTAAAAACATAAATCAAATAATTTGACAACTTTGTGTCTAATCCTTCACAATAACATATCTGTATGATATATTCAGTTTATTTTTGTCTTGGAATATATTCCAATTCTAAAAATGACAAATTCAATAATCAACCAAAAGAAAAATTCAAAATGACTAAAACTGTACAAATTGAGCAAACGGTTAATAAATTGAACAACTAAATTAACATAAAGACAGACGTACGTTTCGGAATTTTTGTATTTAATAATACAATTTTTCCTCATCAGTGCCTTATAGTTCAACTGAATTATTAAATTTACAAACTTACCACGTGTATATCTACCTCAACAAAATTGCAAGTAAGAAACTACAAACTAACTAAACGTATCGGTTGCTCTGGTGAGGATTCACAGAACAAGCCATTACCTAAGGTAGTCATAGATTTCCTCATTGTTATTCTTTTGAAATACATATACAAATCGACATTTACAATTGAATAAACAATTTCAGAAATTTTAAATTTATCAATTGGTTGATACTGACTCTCTAATCAATAAATGATTACATCAAATTATAAAAGTTTAATGAGTCTTCTTGATGAAGGATATTTAATATAAATCAAATAATTTGACAACTTTGTGTCTAATCCTTCACAATAATATATCTGTATGATATATTCAGTTTATTAAAATAAACTGAATATATCATACAGATATATTATTGTGAAGGATTAGACACAAAGTTGTCAAATTATTTGATTTATATTAAATATCCTTCATCAAGAAGACTCATTAAACTTTTATAATGAGATTAAAAACTATAAACTTGTCGAAACAACAGTGTGACGAAAGTCTTGTTATAAGAATAGTGAAAATTGGAGTTCATTATTATTTGCTACTAATTGCGCTTTAGTTTATTTAATTATATCAGACCACTTATTGATAACTTTCTATTTCAGAGCACTCCTGTAGTCCAGAATCACGCTTTTCCATCTGTTTTTAACCCTCTTTTCGAATATTTCTGAATATGTTTAAATATTTACATTTTTTTAATTATATTCTATTCATGTTCTACTTATGAAATTTTTCTAGGCGTAATTGCTTTCATTCCTTTGCGTTGTATTTGTCTATTTTAAAGTTTTATATATCATTTTCATTGTTTTCCAATTATCATTGACCCATTCTTCTATGCACTAAAAATATATTTTTTCGAATATTATTATACCATGAATTATTTGGATTTATTATTCGATTTTATTCAATTTTCTTTCGATGTTATCTCGAATTATCAATAAATAGGAAAATATTTATTATTTCCAAGCAATTGCTACCAATGTAGAACTGCTAGATTCATTTAATCTTCCGACAATATAATTTCTATGAAATTTAATCTTCCTGATGATCGAATTCTATGTTTATCACATTATATACTCTTCGAATTACTTTATATAAACAATTTACACGCAATGAATTTCTTTCTAAAAAATGAATTTTGTTTCTTCACCGATATACCTACATTTTTTAGAAGCGCATTTCTGACACATTTTTCTGAATATAAGATATCATACAAAAAAGAATGTGTCAATGATTTATATTATTTTATTCAATATTTTTATCTTCATCTAATATAATGTTTATAAATATTGTATGTTCGTTACCTTCTTTCATATTGTCATTCAGTGTATTCTTTCTGTACCGTTCTTGAAATAAATTTTTGTAACTAATATCTGTTTCATTTGACAAAGCATGGTACACATTTATTTCTGGAATAAAGTAATGGACCTAATTACTTCATAACTATAAGAGCTGGAATTTATTCATTTGAATAATAGTATATTTTAAAACAAGTTGCAGAATGGGCTCCTATTCCAACACGAATGCGAAATTCGAAAACGAGCGACGAAGGAGCGAGTTTTCGAACGCAAGAGTGTTGGAATTGCCTTCTGCAACGAGTATTAGACGATATTTTGTCTCTTTCAGTCAAGCTATGTGAGGTATTGTCGAAATTCAATGAAAAATTCAAATTATACATCCTAGTGACTTTTGTATTGTATCTTGGCAGTTGGTGTGACTGTTACGAAAATTGACAGATTAGAGAATTTCAATTTGAATCGTACGTTTTGAATTCCCAAATAATTTAAATTTACGCTTTGAATTAATGACGAAATAGATTTTACACCACCTGAATCAAGAGAAATTGCGAATAATGCTGCAAATCATTTCACACTATCCAAATTATACATTATATTTGACAATTATTGACGTTTGTTGCAATATGATAGGATTGGAAGGCAGTAGAGACAACCACAAAACGAAAAATATAGCTTGATAACGATGCTGTATTGAGTTCATTACAGCACTGTTTTTAGAACTGTGATGATCTCATTACGATACTGAAATAGAGAAATTCCAATAAATGTTTCCCCAAATGACAAATGACAGCCACTGATAGTTTCTGTGAGTTGTCATCCACGAGTATGATGCAGATAATCAAAAAGTGAATACGTACTGACGCATTTTTCCGAATTAGTATTCATATAATTTTTCACGATATTCCTCATGAACCTTATATTTTGAATTCTTTCTTTCGCACACAAATGTGGAATCACAATACAATCATTCAAACACCCCGCAAAATACACGATAAAAACGTTACTCAATGATCAGTACAATATTCTGGAAGAATTGAAAGACATCAAAATGATAAATGCATGCTTGAAAAATTCGAGTGTGACATTCTACATCGACACCAAATAATCGATAAACATTGAAATTTGAAAGGTATAGCTTCATATCTATTTTGAATGGTTAATGAAATTTCAAGAAATTCCAAATAGATGATGCTATGTTTTCTTGCTATGAATTCCGTTCTGTTCTGGTTGTCCGTCGTGTATCTTGACATTTCTTCGATCCTCCTTGGAAGAACCGAAGAGTCGAAACTATTCAGCGAGTAAATCAGTACGTTTTACGATTAATAACATGTGGTTCTAAAAGTTAGAACATATTTCACTGTTGTGAAGAAATTTTTGGAAAACTTATTTTGTCTACGAACTTCTTTATCACATAAAAATATAGTACAATCTGAGAGTTATATTCTGGAATGTTGAAATGTTGCGATAACAATTTTGTCTGATTTCCTTATCGAACGATTTCAGTCGTATTCAATCGGTTCTACCCATTAACGAACTTAAATATTTGGACCCTGATCTTACTCTGAAAATGGTAACTCGCTTACATTTTCCTTTCGTGATTTATCCTGTATCCGACGGGCAAATTCATCTATTCATTTACACCTCGTGTACATCATTTTCTTCTCACAAATTCTAAAATAAATTTTGGCTAAGGACAGCCCTCTGTGCGTTGCGCATCCTTCAATTAAAATCATATTTTTCAAGAGTGAAAATTATTTAGTAATGTAAAGAGTTGATTCCTTAGGAGCGATGGAAGGAGAAGAAAAATATCGCTAGTTCAATATTGGACTTTTACATCATGCTTTCTTGGGAGGGAGTTATGATTATTGCCCATGGGTACAAGGAGTATTCGTTCATAAAAAACATTTAAAAAAATTGTAGGAAAGTATTAACCATTTGATCATATGCGCAAAACGATAATCTACCAAATTTCTTGTCTTGAGCTTGCTCCCTGCAACAATGATAAGAGATTCAATCGGTGGTACCTAGTGCGACTATTGGAATGAATTTCAGGAAAGTTATCTTACTTTTCATTGCTGACAGCAAGATACAGGGGCGGATCCAGACGATGTCTGAGGGGGGGGGGGGGCATAGAAAGTCACGACTCATATCGATTAGCAAAATAGCGGAATTTTTTGTTGGTGCCTATCGAGACACGTGTTTTTTTTTTATAGAAAGATGTATTTTAGTATATCATATCAAATTCAGTTTCCAAAATTTTTGTAGTACGAAACACAAGTTCAAACAATTTCATGAATATATGTAGATTTATTTCATGAGAAAACTAGGGTTCAAGAAAGTATGAGGTATAGAAAAAAATTATTATTTTTGCATAAAAATCAAGATTTCAATTACCACAGTTGGAATGATCCGATTCCGGTCGAATATGCGCCGTTTTTTTTATAACTTGTTGCTATTTTGAAGGTTTGTGTATGCCTCCCTCATAGAAGTTCTAGTCGCCATTGGCAAAAAAATGAGACATTCGAATTTCACGAGCCTCTGTTGAAACGAATTTCTCACCAGCAAAATTGTTTTCCATGGACAGCAAGAGAGGTAATGAGTTGGGGCCAGGTCCGGACTATAAGGTGGATGCATAAGAACCTCTGGCGAGTCACTATCGATGTATGTGGCCTTACGTTGTCCCTATGGAACACAATTCCTCTCCTATTGGTTGCTTCTGGGCGATTGCTTCCTTCAGAAGGTCCAAATGTTGACAGTACAGTTACGAGTCAATATTTGTGCCTTAGGAGAGCAGCTTATGTAAATAATTCTCTGTCAATCCCACCAAATACACAACAAAACCTTCCTGACCGTTTCCGACAGCTCACCGCTTTTTTACTAGGACCGTTTTCGCTTGACGTTGTCGGAAGTTATCCACTTTTCATCACCAGCCACCAACCGTTGCCATGGCCCTTATATTTTTTTTCCAATAGATAGCTCCGATCGGGTTCCACTACATGGCGTTAGAAAGATGAGATTTCGTACCACATTATCTTTTGCGACAGTTTTGTGATTTGTTTACTCAGTTTAGTTCAAGCGTGCGTTAAAGATGGACAAAATATCAAGGAAGAAATCCGCCCCTGGCAAGATAATTATTGCTTGGTTTTCGTACCCCAATTCGAACGCGTAGAGTTTTTCAACGTGCTTGCCTCGAGGCAATCTTGTCAAGAGGAGGAGGGTTTAGTTGTAATATAATTAGTGAAGTTCTGAATCGGACGCTTAACAATTGTTTTACTATTGTTCACATCATAACATAATCATTCTGTATTTAGAGGATCTACGATTACAACAATTCCACTCACGTATAATAATTTTTCATTTTCAACGAAGTTTGTAAACGAAAAAAGGGGCCGTTCTAGTATTACATAAGCACTACAGGGGGGTGGGGGGTCTTACCTCTGCTTATTTTTAATGAATGTGGCCTAGATGATGATGACGTCAGCATTGAGTAATTGTACATATTTGTTATTCTCTTCAGTTGTAAATATGTACATGGTAAGTCAATAGTGCTCGATCGGTCGATAAATTTTGGCCTAGTAGAATGATTTAAATTTTGACGGAATCAACACCACTTAGCACATAAGCTCAAATTAATTTTGACAGGCTGCTCCGAAAATGGTGAAACACGATATCACCCTGTTTTTTAAATGGAAATGCCCAATTTTTATATCTCGCTCATAATGTCCATGAAATTCTCATTTCTTATACTCCAATTGTTATCATTTATCTGTGGTCCTTTTTGTCGTAATCCACTTGTTTCGAAAAATTTCATGGTTTAAACTGAAGTGTATATCTTGGAAACCGTTCGATATAATTGTACGATTTATTTTTTATTGAATTCCCAAAAAGTTTTTAAATCTTCTACAAATTTTCGGATCACTCTACAAGTGACACTGACACTTCAGACAATGAAATTTTTTTAAAATGATCTTGGAAAAATTTCAATAGGTCCATTTTTTTCGAATGGCACGCCCTGAATATCTATTGCCTGTCGGCTAGGCTCACTAGGCTAGTCTTGGCTAGCAATCTTCATTTTTGTCTGGACTTGTGCCTGAAGTGAATAATTTTAAAATGCTTCGCATTTTATGTTTTGTACTGGGGCTGGTAATATACTCTTCATGCATTGTATTTCAAAGGGATAAAATTAGTCTAAATAATATCTACTAATAATATCAATAAGATCAGCGAAATCAAAGAAATCATAAAAATATTTGAAAACACAGGATACAAGAAAATGATAGTAAGTAAGTAAGTAAGTAAGTAAGTAATTTATTTCGTGCCTTTTATACTTTACAGGTATATTACACACGTCAAAATAAAATAGGTAAATAACATATGACAAAAGTGATTGAACATAATTATACGACAAACATACAAAAAATATATATATACATATGTCATGTGTTAGATAAAAGTTCAAATTCACACCTCAATAGTGGCAGAAAGAAATGATGCAACGCTATAAAAGGATTTCTCAATCAAGAATTCTCTGATAGTTCTCAGAAACATCTTTTCAGGTAGATTTCGAGTTGACGACGATAATTTATTGAAAAGTTTATGGCCTAAGAAAGCTGGGCCGACGTGCGACTTCTTCAGTCTCACATAATCGGATCTCATATCATTAGCTCTTCTAGTATTGTGATCATGAAAATCTATATTGCAGTTGAAGGTCTTTTTGTTTACATGAACATACTTAAGGCACTCATAAATGAAAAGTGAAGGAAATGTCAGAATCCTCAAACTCCTAAAGGCTGCCTCACAATCATCCCTGTATCCAAGATTCGCCATCAGCCTCACAGCCTTTCTTTGTAGCCTGAAAATGCGTTCCCTACCTGAACTGTATCCCCATAATATTACACAGTATCTCATGTGGGATTCACACAGGGCACTGTATGCACCTCTGAGCACAGGCAATGATACACTTCCCACTAGTCTCCTCAGCACGAATATATTTTTACTAATCTTCGTGCTTATATTCTCAATATGCACGTTCCACGTCAGTTTAGAATCCATATGAACTCCCAGGAACCTCGATGATCCCATCAGCGACTCATCAGCGATCCTTCTCAAAGTAAAAAGCAGGTACTCTGTCTTGTCATCATTACAACATAAACCATTGGTGTTAAACCATTTCTTGGCTCTCAGTTCAGCAATCTGAACGTCCTCACAGACAGCAGACATATCACGTCCTCCCACCATAATACTCGAATCATCCGCCCATAGAAGATGATCAAAATCAGACATATAGTCAGAAAAATCGTTGACAAATATAAGAAACATCAATGGTCCCAAAATGGAGCCCTGAGGAACTCCCACATTCACCGACTCCCACTGTGACCACATACCTTGACTGAACACCCGCTGACGTCTGTTGGCGAAGTATGACCTCATAAGGTCCAAGCTTTCTAATTCAAAACCATACCGTTTCATTTTCTCCAATAGTACTGACTGTCCAACACAATCAAAGGCCTTACTCAGGTCTAAGAATAGGGACAGTGAGTGATAACCTTTCTCGAAACATTCCAGTGTAAAAGTCAGAAACTGATAAACTGCATCCAAAGTTTTTTTATGTTTCCTGAATCCGAATTGTTTATTTGAGAATAACATATTTGATTCGAAATATTCCATTATTTGGAAATATAAAGCTTTCTCTACAACCTTGGAAAATACAGGCAATATGGATTTCGGGCGATAGTTTTCTACAATATTTAGCAGACAACACAGACGAAAGTACCCAACTAAACCACTAATGGATGTAATAAAGGACCTCTCAGAAACACTGTAGCTGTTAACACATTGAAATACCTTTTTTGTGTGAACACATACATTTCTTCTTTTTTTTTTTGTCAAACAGAATATCTTAGTTATTTTAGCATCCGTAATATTGTACAAAATGTAATTCACACGGGCAGAAAGACGCAAGTCGTTAGCCATTTGCTAAGCAATAAATATACTTTCTCTCTCTCTCTCTCTATTTGAAAACATATATTTTGACAAAATTAAATAGAGATTACGTGAAAAATCAGGAACAAAGTCTGAAATGAATATGTTCGAAATAACTGATATTTTCAGCTGAAAAAGAGTCATCAATATTGATATGATCTGCTCAGATGTCTGCAAAACTTTTTTAATAATTTCACTATGATTGAAATGAGGTGCAGTTCGATATGAAAAAAGTTTGCAAACATCTGAGCAGAGTTATCGACCGATCGAGCACTTAGGTATACATACATTTTTTTGTGGTAAATATTTAAATATATATTTATTGAGAAATATTTTCAATTCTTTTCCTATTATGATAGTAAGCAAACTAATTTGAATTTTGCGAAGACTGAATTTTGCTTCATAATGTGTCAATGTAATAACTGGGACAACAACTGTATGAGGGCTTAGAAAACGGTGTTTCCTAGAGATGTGCAAAAAGAATCTATTCCAAGCAAAAGAATCGGATATTCTACTGAAATTAAAAACTATGGATACTTAGATACCCGTTGTATTTGTTTATGTACTTTTTTTTTAATGAAGATGATTATTATTGTTATATTGAAATTCACCTAATTATTTCCTACGTACCTCTCTTCCAATCTCCAACTAGATCTACTGATGTCACTCCAGGCGCTCATACTCCGGTTCCTCCTAGGCAGAAGAGGTCCTCTACTGGAGACCCTGTCAATAGTGTCGGGGGGGAAGTTCACCCTCAGCCTGGAGGTCTGTAATCCCAATGAGCTCTCATCACTAGGGATCATTTCGTAGCTCCAGGGCCTCGAGTCCGGGGGTTCGTCGTACCGGTTTTCTTCCCCCACACTGTCACCGGAAGATTCTGGGGAATGCACTTTGGGAGTTATTTTGGAAGCTGGTTGGGAAAACACTTTTAGGGGAAGGTTGTCTTGTGGATCGGGTTTTAGAGTTTAGTTGGGAAGCGGAAGTGTCCTTTTCTCACATGATTGAGTTTTTCATTTCAGGTATCCAATGGATGAGAGATCTGGAACAAATTAATTGTCAAAAAAAAAGAATGCAATAATAAAGAAACACTTTATTTAAATATTCTCAGATCATGAGAAGAGCTTAGTTGGGCTTCGAAATAAAAAATCAGCGATATCGACTCTACATCTTAATTCAAAATCACCTATAAAATGAAGATGAGAGTACCTACATCCAATTTTGATCTACACATTCAGGTGATAAAGCATTAGAAACCGATGTATCTGTTTATTTCAAAAATTCATGAAGCAAATAGCGTAATTGATGAGGGACAGTGGCATACCCAGACATAAACCATGGGGGGGATAAAGAAAAAAAAAGTTCATTATTCGTATCCGATGTCATTTGAATTTCCAGACACTTCTTGAGATTGATTTTCAATTCGAGTAGTTCGGAGCTTTTACTTCAGAATCTTATTAATTTCACCGGCCCGATTTTTTATTTTCAACATCAATTTGACATTTATAGCCCGTAAGTAAATGATGATTATGCCGACGACAGTAAGATCAGATCAAGCCCTTTGATTTAACCGCTGGTTGATGAATTCGTTGATTAAATGTTGCACAATCAAATTATTATTGAGCGCAACGCTCAATAATTTGATTCTGTAAAAATTTAATAAGTACGCCACTGATGAGAAAAGAATAACGCAATGTCTGTAATTGTCGGATTTTTAGCTGGAAATGGTGGATAGGATTCAACTCCCTGATGATGAATCGGTCATCAAATTTGATGCTGACAATCCGACCCGCCAGTCGTATTCATATTATCTAATATTTTCATGACTACAAAATGGACAGAGTTAATATTTTGTATGTTGATATGAAATAACAATTTCAAACTCCATGCAAAATTTGTCGGACCAAAGATCCGACCAGATTGAGATTTTGCTTGTATATTAGGCCAATTGAAAAGTCCCCGGTCTGATGCACAGATGGCGGTGCTAGTATTAAATCCATATGATTTCAAGTTAGTACCTACCAACCTTCAAACGACCATTAGTTTGTGAGATATTGCGTTGTGAGTGTAGCTATTTTGTTATTCGAAAAAAGATGAAAAAAAATTTCGTGTGCCAATAAAATATTGCTTTTTGAAGGGAAAAATACAGTCTTAGCAAAACCTTGGCTTGATAAAAAGTTTCCGTGGTCTGCACCAGAAAATTCAACCATCATTGATTGATATGCTAAGTTTAAACGTGGTGAAATGAGCACCGAAGACGGTGGACGCCCGAAAAAGGCTTCCACCGACGAAAAAATCAAAAAAGTTCACAAAATAATTTTGAATGACCGTAAAGTGAAGTTGATCGAGATAGCAGACATTGTGAAGAGATCATTTGAACGTGAACATGTACATCATATCATTCAAGAATATTTGTACATGAGAAAGCTGTGTGCAAAATGGGTGCCACCCTAGCTCACAATCGATCAAAAGCAACAACGTGTTAATTATTCTGAGCAGTGTTTGAAGCTGTTTAAGTGCAAAAAACCTGAATTTTTGCGTCGATATGTGAAGATGGTTGAAAAATGTCTCCATCATTTCACTCCGGAGTCCAATCGAGAGTCAGCTAAGTGGACTGCACACGATGAACCGAATCCGAAGCGAGGAAAAACATAATAGTCAGCTGACAAGGTTATGGCATCAGTATTCTGGGATGCGCAAAGTATAATATTTATTGATTACCTCCAAAATGGCCAGACCATCAACCGCGATTATTATATAGTGTTATTAGATAGTTTAAAGGATGAACTTGAAAAAAAGGGCCCCTTTTGAAGAAAAAAGGTGCTATTTCATCAAGACAATGCGCCGTATCACAAATCAATTAAATTGCATGAATTGGGCTTCGAATTGCTTCTGCATCCACCGTATTCGCCAGATTTGGCCCCCAGCAACTTTTTCCTGTTCTCAGACCTCAAAAAAATGCTCGCTGGTAAGAAATTTAGCGCCAATGAAGAAGTAATCGCCGAAACTGAAGCCTATATTTTGAAGCGAAAGACAAATCGTACTACAAAAATGGTATCGAAAAGTTGGAATATCGCTATAATCGCCGTATCGCCCTCGAAGGCAACTATGTTGAATAATAAAATCGAATATTGCCAAAAAATGTGTTTTACTATGGTAGACCGGGGACTTTTCAATTGGCCGGTTAGCTGAGTGCTATTTTCTTCCTCAAACTCCGTGCAAACTTTACCTGATCACATATCCGATCAGATTGAGATTTCGCTTGAATATAAATCGAATAACCTTCCAAATTCTTGCAAAATTTTTTCAGAGATATAATTTTTAATCCATGTATAACCGGTACCTATATTCTCAGGTCACGAAAATAATTTAACTTATTAGGGAATATCGAATGATGGTATAATTCCATCAGGACCAGTTCTCCAGAAACGTCTGATAGGAACCCGAACTTGGACAACCAGGAGCTTTTGCGCACCCCTTCATTCATGCTACAATTACACTCTTGGACGCTTTTTTCTATATTCTGATGGAATTTAAACACTCAATTTTGCACGGAGCTTGGTATAAGTATTCTCGATAATCCGGGTCAGATCTGTAGCAACCGAAATATTAGTTTTTCGATATTGTCTTCAAATTTTTTATGGTTCTGATGACGCTACCTACCACCGTCTTTCCGATGAATGATCGCGTAAATTGAGATTTTCAAAATATTCCAACTAATCCTGAAATTGCATGTATGTATTTCAGGGGAACATCAAACTATTCGCTGTTGAGCAAACAATGAACGGTGATGGGACAGTAATAAAGCATAGAAGAGACAAAACCAGCTCGCCTAACTTGAAAAACTCTAGTTTCTAGAAGATCTCACAAAGATCTTAAAAGTCGATGCAGAAAAAGAGATATTGAAAATTTGGAGAATTTGGGGCTAACCATAACTACAAAATTCTCCAAACCGAAGATAAGAGCTCCAAAGTCTATATTGACTAAAAGTAAAAATTTCTAAATGACGACTTTATTTTCATTCCTTATTAAATATTATGACACAAATTTTAAATGCTCCTCCAGTGGGGTGTGAAAATCGCTTTCTTATTTTCTCCTATTCTTTCCTCACATCCTACGCTATTTTTTTTTTTGAATTTATGAAATGTACAATCATACCGATACTTCATCATATGTATAAACGTGCAGATTATTGCGATGAATGCAGATTCTGAAGCTAAATTGTACAAAATGCTGGAGACCTTATCGATTGTACTATAAAAGTTTCACTTGTAAGTCAACAAATTAAAAACTTAAAATAGCATCAAATAATAACGAGATACAGTAAATCAAAGAATTTTTCGCCTTAGCAGTAGCATTACCTATACATCTGAAAATAAGTCGATACCATATATCGAGAGCTCAGCAAAAGTTAATCTTTAAGAACATAATTCTTCAATGTGGTAGCTACATGAAAGAGGTACCTAGGTGTAAAAACTTTCCTCTATAGTAATATATACAGGGAAAATTCGAATGATAAAGGAAAACCATAGGAGCAACTGTGGTTTGTGGGGCTCCGAGAACATGCTTCTTATAGTTAAAGAAAAATGATAACACAAAGCTGTCCAAAGAAATATAAGAAGAAACCATGGAATATACGTATCACTGAGGTGATAGTTTACCTCTTTTTAAATTTTTATTTTATTAATCAATTTAGAGAAGCGCAATATAAAAAAGATTGGTACTAGACAGATCCTAAAGGGTAATTATTAAGTGGAATATTTTACATTGATCATATGCTGTCATTCTGTTAGCAAGAACAGCAAAAATCTTTATTTTTTGGGTGCTATACACTTGTAACATCACTGAGTATACATTCAGAAGAAATCGAACAATAATAAAATGTATTTTTCATCTATGTTGCATAATGAATGATTACGATAGCTTAAGATGATACACCTGATTCACTTTCATAGATCTGACAAAACAGAATGTTGTTTATGTATGTTAATTGATTCCGACTGGTTAGCAGTTCTGTTATCATAGGTATTTTGTAAATACGGATTCATGCTCAATTTAGTATATTTTAATGAGGTGCGAAATTTTTTAACAATTATTTATTGATTCTTCTCTTAAAATGCTAAAACCAATTCTGTTGGATACTACTTTTTTTTGCCAAAATATGGACCGATTTCAAAATGTATTAATTAGTTTTTTTCATCCGTTGTTTATAAAGAACATATGTATATAGAACCAGTTCGTATAAATTGATTATTTAATTACATCATGATTTGGTACTAATAAATTTGATATTTTGGTTTCATGGTTGATAACTTTCATTCGGTAATCAAAAATCAGCGAGGTATTGTATTCCGTTAATCATGCTTTAATGATATTGGTTATTGAAATGGAAATTATATTTCAAGATATCATCAGGAGGTCCAAAGTTATGTTTTCTAATAGAGCAACAACAACGCCACAAGTTTTCAATATTTGGTGTTAATTCATTTGTACACACTTGAATTGTATAACTGGGCCCTTCATTCAATGATGGTGCTAGGTAAAACTTTATCTTTCGAAAAGTGAAATATGAAGACTCGAAATTTTCACGATACCTTTGAGGTCTGAATGTGTCATCATGCGTTATGCTGAGGAATATGGAGTAGTGGTCAGTAAGGTTGGTTCGAAACACAATTGGAGACAGTCTAACATTTCTATGTTTACTAGAAAGTCTTACAAAGAAATGATCAATTATTGTACTAGAGTCTTCTCTTCTCATGATTCACTTCAAATATTCCATTGAACAAACCAGAGTTGAAGTTTAGAGATGCCTTCTTGCAGGTATTTCGTTGCTATTTTAGGACACCAAAAATTGTCATATGTCAAGAGTGGAGGTATCGTCAGCGTCTGTTTTCGGCATATAGGATATATATATAATGAAAACAGAAACGGAGAGAGCAGAGATCATTGCGGGACTCCGGCTGAAAATGAAGACCATCCCAGTAACCGTTAAAGCCTTATATTACATCCGAATCCTTCTCCACTCATGACAAAGCGTAACCATCTTGTAAAACCTGCTGTAATTTCCGTCCAAGCAGTTTTTAAGAAATCGGAGATTTTGCTATGATTGTTTTGTGTCCCGCGAAAACACTCTTACATACCCAGTCATCGATTTTTTCGAATATTTATATGGCCAGATAGAAAATAGTATATTTTTCGGCTGAATAAAATGACGGAAAATTGAAGTCGAGTCATATAAGGTTGAAGTTATACAGGGTGTTTCATTGAAAAATGTACAAACGTTAACCTGAGGAAGAGCTGACCCAGACTAGTCCAAAAAACCTATATATGATAGGTTTAATCTTTCCCATAGCCAAAACACAAGGTGGTTTATAAATTCACCAATATTTTCAATTCTTTATAACTTTTGAACCACCCTGTATATTTGATTGATATTTGGAACGAACAATTTACTCCATTAGGTCCTTCGATTACTTTTTTTTTCAAATGGCACCCCCCGTATATTGTCAGTGAGAATTGCGTGTCATTCTATTTGGAATACAACGATAGCACATACTTGGTATTTTTTCAGTAATGACAACAAAAACATTAATATTTTGTGATTTCTTTCACGTTATTTAATTAAAAAACTAACGTTTTTTATAATAAAAAACCTGCTTTGAATGTTTCTTCGTTTTTTGGATTGCATATTAGGTATATTCTGATTGCAATTTATACTTCACAAAATGTTAATGTTTTTGTTTTTATTGATAAAAGAATTCCAAGTATGTGCTATCGTTGTATTCCGAATAGCTTGACACGCAATTTCCACTGACAATATACAGGGGGTGCCATTTGAAAATGAAAAGTAAAGGGTAGCTACCACAGGGCTGTCGAATGTACGAACCTTTTTATACATCATTGGGAAAGTACTTCAATGTTATACAAAGCAATTTTAAATTATCTTGTCAAATAAGCTAGATATTGCCTCATACGATAACTTGGGACACCCGGTATATATTTCTATAACTTTGGTCACTAATTGCCTCTCATAGGTTTCTTGAGTTTCTGAACAATTCAGATTTTGTAGTTACGAAGTACTGCCTTGTAACCTTCTTTATACATAATTTTTTAAATACATTTTCCATATAGATTTTTTCGTCAATATATTGGATTCAAACATCTGGACACAAATTCCAATTTTTCGGTGTTCGACAAGAAAACGACATGAAAACAGAATGATGTTTCGCTTTTAACATAAGGTCACTTTTTTGAAAAAAAAATTTCATGGAGAGAAACATACTTCATTAAAATTTGTTCATTTTAAATTAGATCGATACTCAAAATTCAAGAGAAACTAAATACCTTGTCTTGCCATGAACACGAAATCTCTCGAAAATTAAGCCCTTCGGGGATCAATTTTTGGAAACTTATTTTATTGATAAATTTTATAAAGATTTCATATGGGTTTAACTCCGGAACCACTAGATGGATTTTGCCTATGATCCAACCCTGAAAATTTCAACTTTCTTGAACAGCCTGCACCAAATTGGATACGTTCTATTTCTAGATAGACAAAAACCGATGTCGGTGTCCGATCACCAATTTTCATGAGAAACTCATTGGCGAAAATCGCAACTGCACAACTATCATCGTGATATAGTTACCGGGTGTTTATCGAAAATATTCATTTTCTGACTTTTTATGTAGAATTCAATGACGTTATTTGAATTTTTTGCGAACTGATATTTTATGAGATTGCAGAAATATGGCATACTTGATATTTTTCCGAAGTCATGTTCGAGATATTGAATTTTGACCTTGTTCAAGGCCAAGTTTGAATTATATAGACACCCGATATAGGACCAATTCAATACCTTTCGACTGATATTCGAGAGAGACGTCAATCTATAGAATTTCTGCATGATTCTTTGATATCTCACAATTTCCGTTCTAGGTCTAGATCACTTTCTGTTTGTTTACGGTGACCGTATCCAAGACATCATAATAGAATGTCATAGGTTGTAGTGAAAAATTCAGGAATTATTGATTTTCAGTGAATGATGGGCATGTCCTGAATGCTAATTAATATTTCAACAATACTGCATTGAAAATAACAGATTTTGTGGATCAATTCAAAACTGCAGAGCCCCTGTATAATAGATGCTCTTGTGTTCGTTTATAACTATAATAATAGACCTGGATTAATTTCTCCTTTCAACTTGCCTATTGTCCAGAAACTCAATTCAAGCGAACGGAATCAATGAATCGTATCTGCCAGTTATTTTCGGAGTACAGTGAAATTTGAAGGACGTTCTAGAAGAATGAGTTCTTGACTTTCAGTAATGATGCGGAAACACTTAAGGGTTCGGTTTCTGATTGAATGAATTTTATTACTGGACAAGCTATTATTCAGCGAATTTTCAGGAAATAAATAAGACTAACAATATCAATTCCAATCAAGATAAGTACTCACTGATTTTATTATTTAATGCTCAGAATATACAGGTCAAGTGTTTTGATTCGTCATTTGCAATAATGAATTTGTAGGGAATGTCTCTTAATTAAAATATTACAACACGTTCAGGTTCACGAATGAAGTCGAACAGTTCACAGTTCATTGCAATTTGAATTAAGTTTTCATTTGAAAAATATCGAATACGCCGTATGGTTATCAGTGACGAATAGTTATATAATATTGAAATTTAAAAATTTTTGGTTTATTTGCAAGGAGCGTTGAAGAAATGTTGAGATGCTAGAATTGAATTTCCGTGATAGCATTTATTTTCAAAAAATAATTCTATCTACAAAATTGGATACTCTTCTAGGATGATTTGGTGCATATGTTGTGTATTGACTCTGTCTGGTCAGAGATGGCGCTATGGCTGTTCGCGCCATTTTACTTCGGCGCTGGCGGATTTAAATGGGTCGTCGCTTTGCAACGACTCGCCAAAGTTGAAATAGAAAAAGTGAAATATTTCAACTGTGCGAAGAGACAATGACGAATCCAACCTCTCCTACAGAAATCAAAGAATTGATTAGGAAACTGAAAAATAGGAAAGCATTTATTATATTATTATCTTCTTTTTCTTCTTCTTCAAGTATAGTGGGCCAATAACCACATAATCAACATAAACATAATAAATCTTCTTTCATTGTTCACATGATTTCGCAGACTGAAGTTTTTACATTGTGTTGATAAGACTGAATGAAGTATAAAGTTTGCGAAATTTTATGGAAAATACGTTAATAATCGTTTAACGACTGTGTGAACACCATGAAATTAATTTCAATCATGGAAAATTACATGAATAGGAATTTCAACAAACTCGCAAGAGCTGCTGTCATTCTTCAAATCGAAATATCCTATACCCCAATTAGGAGAATCGATACAAATCCAAGGGCGTAGAAATGCGGGGGTACTGGGGGTAATTACCTCCCCAAGATTTTCAAAATATAAATTTTATAAATCTCGTGAATATGAAGAACGAAAATTTCTCCATAAAATGAACTAATAATAATCATTTCACTTGCCCTTTGAAATCAACCCGTCAATAAAAAATCTGAACCCTTTACGGTTTATGACTTTATTGTCGCTTTCAAGATGATTACTTTTATTGCACTACGAGCTCGTCTTTGTTCGAGGTTTATTATTTTCCTTTATCTATCCGCTTTCTCGGCATCGCCCCTTTTTGCCATCTATGACTTTTGCATTCGTCATTGGTATACATTTACACGTTGTTTTCGGTTTTTTGTATCATTCTTGTCACAAAATTTCAATACTGTACTTATCAGAAACTGAACTAAGTAATTCGAATCGAAAATTGTCTGGGCTGTGTTGTGCAATTTATTGTGTTTCATTCAAATTGCAATTTATTTGTGAAGACATCAGTTCTGAATTGACTATATCTACAGGGTGTTCCTAAATTGGAGGTACAAATGAAATGACAGATTTCTCGGATCATTTGAAGAAAAAAAATTTGCGTCAATCTAATTCAGGAACACCCAGTATAAGATAAGAATCATCGAATTGGTAATAAAAAAATTTTTTCAAACTTCGTTATCATACCTCTTTTTCTCACATTATAGATATGAGTGAACAATGTCGTCAAACATTTTTTTCGATTAACCCCCAAGAAAAAAAATATCTACGCCCTTGTACAAATCTCAATTAATTTTTTACCTAGGTTCACTATTAATGAATTATCAAAACAAATCTCAGTTCTTCTTTCTCTTCACGACGATCGACGATTCTGTTTAATTATAGATATCACAAGATTGTGATTAGAATTGTTTACCTGTGAATAAAACGTTATCATTTCTACTGATCTCCACAATCACATTACCATTCCTGAAAATTCATTCGAGTGATTTAATTGAATGATCATCGATTTTTCTGATGAAATAATAAATAATAATAATAATAATTAATCATTCAATATTAGTCTATTCGAACCCAATTCAATTGTAGCCAGAAGTTTCGGCTAGTCAAGCAACTGTAAAAATCTCTTGAAGTGGTATGTAGTCCCACAATTATTCTTATTGTCTGCGATGATCATGGTATGAATTTACACAACCAGTGGCGGATCATCCGGTATGCTTAGTACGCTGTTTCGACAGAAATTGCAGGGGGAAGTATAGGGGGGGCGAAAGTTTTCAAGCGTAAAGGTATCCGAAAATCGTCGATCTTCCACTGCCCTTAACTATTCTTATTGTCTATGATGATCCTTCACCTCAACTTCTTAAAAGAACCCTGGAATTATATTTTTTTTATAACTCAAAGATTACCCCTCTCATTAATAAAAAAATCAGGAGCACTGATTTAGCTTAGTAAGATTCTAATCGCTTGTGCAGACCACAGTTCGTTATTATGCAATTTGATTCATTATAATGATAACAATGATATTGATGTGGATTTATTTATCTTGTTGAAGGGTTTCGATGAGAGTGATGACACAATAGTCTTTAATTTGGCTTGGACATTCGAGTGATTATTTAACATAATACAAACTGATTTCAACCAAGCCGGATGTATTGTTACGGAAATATTCGGTATCGTTTTCTGGCGATGAACATGAAATTTTAGCTTGAAATTGTGTTTTTAATCTCCATCGATCAGATCTGATATGTTCACGATAATATTGGGTATTCCTTTTCCAATATTCTTTCCGAATTGTTGACGAAGAACCTTGAAATTGCTATTTTATATCTCATTTTATATAATGGCCACGGAAATATTGGTAATTTTTTTTTGATCCCCTTGAATTTTCTGTGGTTCTAGTGACTCAGTTCAGATGAAATTCTGCATGAAGGTAGGAATAGTTGCTTCATTTCGATCGAATTGGTGATTTCGAAATCATCAGGAAGTAGACATTTTGAACGGTCGTATTCGGATTCTACCCATTAACAAAATTAACCGTGGCATTAGAGATTCGAATCTACCCTGATAATTTCAAGATTCTAGTTTTTTCTGTTCGAAAGTTATCGTATTTCCGAACGGATAGACATACTTGAATTTTACCACGAATTCATCATCAATGAGTAGAATCTCATCGTTTCATACCATTTGCTTATCAAAATTTGAGAATTATCTCTCTTAACTACCTATATATACAGGGTGAGTCTTTGATTTGTACATATATTTCAACCGAAGATTCCTGAGGTCAAAAGAAACATTTTTTTCTTTTATAGTTTTTTCCGATTCGGCCCGGTTACAAAGATACAGGCTGTTGAAAATCGATAAAAAAATGTGATTTTCAGCTATATCTCGTAAATGGTTCTATTGAAGGAAATGATTTTTGGAATATAGCTTTTCCTTGATGTGATACATCTTATCCGAACACAAGATTCCCTACACATCTTTCAGTTTCTTCATTATGAACATTACATCACATAAAAATACCAGAAATTCGAACAACCCAACTCTTAAAAATAATTTGAACGTTCATTGAACAATATTTGGCTAATTTGAAAAATAAAAGTATTCTTCATATTTTCTCCTACAAAGCGCCGTTTTCGAGTAACTTGATCTTAAAAAAAAAAAATTATCTGTGAAATTCGAAAAATTGGGTACTTTGGCTAAATGCAACTCTGTTCTGTTGTGGAAAAAAAACCACAGAAATGAATATTTACTATGATGTCAAGTTCTCAGATTTTAGAATTGAAGTACTAGCCAACTTAGTTTGAAAATGAAGTTATTTGAATAAGCTCACCTCAACTCTTCTATTTGATTACAAATTACTGAACTTTGACACAGCTCTTATAATAAGAAGATACTTCATTAAAATCAACATTCTATTTTGAAAAGTCCAGATTTCCCATAAAGCCCATGTTCAAAAAAGTTTTCACAAAATAGTCCCATTATAATGGCAACAGTCAATATCCCACTAAAGACTGCTGCTATCGAACAATACTGTATTCTTCGAGGGTCATTCAAACTCACATCGAAACATACCACTAAGTACATACTAGACAAATTTTCATGTGATTGAGATTAAATACTTTTATTTTTTTGATATTCCATAAATTCATCCTAGAGCATATGATTGACATACTTCCAAGAGTGCCATAATTGTTTGAATATGAAAACAAATAGGTGAGTTGAAAGAAACAGGATATTCAACTGTGGATATTTATATTGAATACTTCTCATTTATTTTCAATGGCAAAATCAAGATGCATCAAGTAGTAGAGTTGGCTATAATGTAGGTACATATTATAGAACAAATTTGATAACAAGTGGAGTCTAACATTTTCCATTGATTAAAGAGCCATAAAACTTCATTTCCATATTTTCACACTGGTGGCTTCAAAAATATTGATGCAGATCATTATTTTTATGAGATAGTTGGAACAAATCAAATGCTTCATTTCATAAAGGAATTACTTTCTATCAGAATGCATACTTATTTATTTTGTATCCACACAATTATTTTGGAAATTGTTTTAAATTTCTCGAAAATATGTATGGATGTATTCTGTTGGGATTCTTCAAATCTTCGATGATTTTCATTGCAAGCTAACATAATAATCATAATATCAAATATCATAATAACAACAACAGTGTAATCTGTAAATAGTGTAAATGAATATTTTAGGTTAGAACATAGATTATTCGAACTGCTGTGTTTAAATTTGCAACACTCGAAATTTAAGGTTCAAACTTAAAACCACAGACAACTAGTCTGTGTTAGAACTTTTACAGATTTATTTGCGAATGTGAGGTTAATTGTACGAAATGAAATAAACAACGATATATTATAAATGCGATATAATAAATGAATGGATATGAAGTATGACTATCAGAGCTAAGCTAATATGGGTGGTAGCGAGCTCAATTCGTTATGATTATCGAAAATGAAATAGAAAATCAAGAGAAAAATATTTAATCTTTATCGTCAATGAAATTGGGATAATTGTATTATAAATACTACTTTGTTCAACAAATGGAATGTTAAAAGTGAGTTTATGATGGTTTTTCCAATCTAGTAGCTTATTTCCAAGGTTCAAATTGTATATCTTATACTTGCGAAAACTTCAGTGTTCCGGTTACCAGGGGTGAATTAGCTCATTATGAAAATTTAAAATGGCTATATCTTTTTAACAGGGCCGAATCGGAAAAAATGGTAAATGAAAAAAGTGTTTCTTTCGACCTCAAGAATCTTCGGAAAAATATATGTACAAGTCAAAGACTCACCCTGTATATATATATAGATATAAAATTCATATAATATATAAAATTAAAAAATCACGAAATCGTGGAGGAAAAACTACTCTTATCATTTAATCTTCAAATTAATATAAATGAGATATGATAACTTCAAACTTAATATTATTAATAAAATTCATGTACTTCTAGAGGGAAATCTTCTTTCTTCATGATTCTTGAATAGCATTATTTACAATCATATTTTTCTGCGAAACATACCAATAGTTGGAATCGATGTTTCTTTTATAATACTGGGTGTTTCAAAATTAGACGTGAACCTTGAAGGACTTGATAGTATGACTCATTCGCTCTCGTTTGAGCCATATTTAGTCATAACCAAAAATCAACAGTTAACGAGATATTCGAGTTCTTGTGACTTTCAAAGGATTTCTCACTTTATTTTTATACGATGGCCAAATTTGATTATAATTTTTGATTATTTTCGTGGCCAGCGAGAAGTCCGGATTTAACATCGTTAAAAGCGAGAAGATTGAGAATGAATTTCAGGCGGAAGGTCATTTGAAACATAATTTTCTACATTTTCTACTGAAATTTTTAGTTTGATTTCAATAAGTAAATATTTGATTCATTACTTTCTTTTCTTTGCTTCTCTCCCCTTTCAAACCAAAATCTGCAGAAACAAAAGTAGTGCCTGCATTTTATCATACATAAATTGTGGAAGTTGCAGGCAAATTCATATTTGAAAGTTAGTATTCTTTTTTTCATATACCAACTTTCAAATCGTACTAATTCTTTTTCAACATCTCATCATGCAGCATAGTTTTGCTTTTTGTATACATATAATATCGTTTTCTGATGAAAATTATCCACAATTTGAATCGAATTTGGCCAACGTAGAAAAAATTGCCGAAAAATGAAGTGAGATGAGAAATTTTTCAAAAAACACAAGAACTCAAATATCTCGGAAGCAATTCATTTTCGATTATAAATTCACAGCAAATGAGCAAGGTTCACGTCTAATTTGGAAATACCCTGTATGATGAAATGCCAAGGAAAACAACCAAAACGTTTTACATGCAAAATTCAAAATTTCAGTATTTTACCAGTTTGCCAATATACCTATGTATATTTTTGTTAGTATCCCGAAAACTATAATAGTTGAAAAAATGTTGCAATGCTTGTTATCACCGTTAAACTTGAGGCTAAGAAACAAAAGGTATATACTCAACATAAAGAATTCATTAATACATATAAGAACCCAATCCAAATATTGTACATTCTACACAAAATATCCTCGTAGGTACATCCATTCCAAATATCTTGTTTTCGGCACATCGATCGTTCCGGAATAAAGGGGGTTAAGGTTAAGGATATTCTGAACAAACCCCAATTCATTTAATCTGTTATTTACTCCCTCGATTTTTGTCAGTTCCTTCTATCCTAAATTGCGAATTATGAATGAGCAGACCTGAACAGAAATCTGTAGGTTGGATTTCATTATTTGGTCAATTACTGATAGAAAATAATTAGTTTTTGAACATGAGATCATTTTGAACATAAGGTTGCTTCGAAAAAGATTAGTTTTCAATTTGAAATGATTGACGAAAAAATTCAAAATATAAAAATCTAGAAAAAAATAATTTTATGATTAAGATATAAATTCATCAACTTTTTGTGCTCAAACAAAATTGACAAACGTAGGATTACTAACAAATGTTATTAAACCTACGTTTGTCAATTTTTGTTTGGTATCAATTTCTTAGATACCAAGTTGTATATTAATCAGAGCAATAGAAAACTTGAAAACTCTAGATCGAAAATTGAAGCGACGCTCGCCATGTCCCAAACTATTCAACGACCACTATTATTAAACCCGATGACGTGAACAGAAACGAAAAAGTCCATCGACTTCGCGAAGAGTTTTTCGGATTAAAACTCTTGGAATATCGGTTTTCCTCACGTAAGTTCATGGAAAAAGTTGAATTCGCACAGAATTCAATTAAAGAACCAGTCATCTGACTGACGTTACTCTCTTCATAGAGTTTTGATGTGTGATGCACATCCTCAATAGAAAACTAGGGAAAGACAAATTTGGAGCAAGGTGCAATGAAGGTAAGCAATTTAATAGTACTAGTTGAAAACATAGAAATATCTAGAGATATAAAATTCTCCTAAGAAACAGAGATTTCCTATGAAGAATTGTCTGATTTCATTCTAGAAGTTATGACAAATTCATTAGATTCCGAAAATCTTGAAACCAATTGGGAAATCAATGAGGTTGGAATTGAATATGGAGTGTCAGACGCCGAGGAAAATGTCAGTAACGATGAAAATTCAAGGAATGCCTGAGGAAATTTGCACCGATTCACTTTAAGCCAAACGAGGACCCGGTAAACCAAAAATAGTTAGGTCCGGTTCAACCGAGGGTTCAACACCAAGGGAATGGGAATATCAGTGAAGAAGTAGATGGCCCGTCTCGAGGGGAAGCTGAAGATTATTCTCAGTGAGCTCAACACGACTAAGTACTTGGGAGATTACCTGTAGAGAACATAGATAACAGTAATACAGTGTTAGTCATAATTGAATGTGAATTATGACATTCAACGTTAATTCTCCCATTATTGTATAAAAAAAGTTATGGTGTAATGATAAGTGAATAATATACCCTTGACGACGTGGTATAATCGTTTTGGTATTTCACCTTCTGCCATATTGTGATCATTTGTGATTCTTAGAGCACGTTCACACGACAAGCGGTCTACGCGCGGTTGAATGAGCGGTGGATAATTGGATACCGTTCACATGGAACGCGGTTGCCAAGCGGTGACCGCTCGTTGCCGTAACGGCCCGTATTCAGTTTGAATTCTACATTTTGGTTTGAATCTGGATTCAGTATCAGATTTAGGTGAAAATTAAACGTTTTTAAGTTTTGATAGGTTATTATAAATCGAATAGTTTCTATTATTCATCAATTAAAACTGATCCTACTTAAATCATCTTCGATGACATCGTCCTAATAAGTAGCAACATGCAGGAATTGAGCGAGATGTTAAAACAACTTATTGATGCTCTGAAAAAAGTCGGTTTGAAAATTAATGTTTCGAAGACCAAACTTATCAATAACACCACAGAACACATAAACATTGACGGCACACAACTTGAAAATGTAGAAGAATATATATATTTAAGACACTCAATAAAAATCGGCAAAGAAAATCAAACAGCAGAGATAAAAAGAAGAATCAGGCAAACTTGGATGGCTTTTGGAAAGATGAAATATATATTCAGGAATAACGACATCCCAATAAACCTCAAAAGGAAAGTTTTCGATGCCTGCATATTACCGGTAGCGACATATGGCCTGGAAACTATGGCAATAACTAAGAAGACCACAAACGGCGCAAACCAGCTGAGGGTGATGCACAGAGCGATGGAAAGAACTATGCTCAATGTCTATCTTAGAGACAGAAAAAGGAATGAAGAAATCCGACGAAGAACTAGAGTCGTAGATATTATAGCGCGTGTTGCAGAATTGAAGTGGCAGTGGGCAGGACACGTGGCTCGACAGGAAAAAAAAAGTAGATTAAATTCAACACAAACAGTAGCTAGAATACAGTTGTTTAAAGTTTTTCAATAGACTGCCTAATGAAATCAAAGAAATAAATAATTAAAAACCATTTAAGAATATAATATTTAATTTATTGTTGAATAATTATAATTAGAACCATATACTTAGTATAGTAGATTTCTGCTGTTAAGTGGTAGGTGAATGTTATTTTGATGATATTTCTCTTCATTTGTATTTGTTCTACGTGTATCTCATGATTTCTAAATAAAGAGCTATTATCATTTTTATGTGGTCACATAATAAATATTTTTTCTTCATTAGCATCTTCTTCACAGGATATGATGACGAGTTCTTCCCAAGCCCGTCTCCTTGAGTTTTTATCTGAATATACACTACTTGTCATGTCGCATATTACAGGAAAATTCTCAATTTCATCTATGAATAATTTAGGAGCGTCCGGTTCCATTTTGAAATATTTCTGACCGAACGGATCGAAGGAAAATACGTAAATACGTCTCTGGCATCTATCAGCTCGTGCAAGTGCGCTCATCTGAACGGTTACATTAGAAACCTATGATCTCAAACCGCGAGCCAACGCGCGGTTACTACGGGCACTACTTGTAAACGCGCGGTTTCAAACCGCGCGTAAACCGCTCGTCATGTGAACGGGCTCTTAGACGTTCGCCAAAAAAATAAAAGTCAAGCTAAGTGAAATGTCATTGAATCATCACAATGCAGTCCTTCGGTTGAAGTTATTAAAATTATTCGTTATATAATAGTAACGAATACCAACTCGAGTATAGACAATATATTTCGATTATTCGAACCTCTTCACTCGACGAAGTTCACTCGAGATGCGCTCTCGTTATGTTTCGCGAACTACGTCTCGTGAATCGGTGTATAATCGAATATTGTCTATGCTCTTGATTTTATAACTGATTATTTGTTATTAAACCTACGTTTGTCAATCTTTATTTGGTATCAATTTCTCAGACACCAAGTTGTATATTAATCAGAGAAATAGAAAGCTTGAAACGATTCATTCATCAATAGAAAGATTTAAAAAAACTAGATCTTTCCTCTAGATCGAAAATTGAAGCGACGCTCGCCATGTCTCAAACTGTTCAACGACCACTATTATAAAACCCGATGACGTAAACGGAAACGAAAAAGTCCATCGACTTCGCGAAGAGTTTTTCGGATTAAAAGTCCTGGAATATCGGTTTTCCTCACTTAAATTTATGGAAAAAGTTGAATTCGCACAGAACTTTCAATTAGAGAACCAGTCATCTGGGCGCAAACAGTATCATAGATACCTTCGGTAGTTACTTTGTGAAAACTTTATCGAAGTTCATATCCTGACTAGAATACGAGTCGTGCCCCAAGGTTATCAATTCGATCAATTCACAGCTCAACACTCAAGAGTGGATATAGTTTCATATCTGTCAAATCGATCGCAGTTTCCAAAGATATCAAATCTGATAAATTGAAATTCTGAGATACCGAATGATAGTTTTTAAGTCCTATTTTATATATCATTTTCATTATTGTTGTACAGGGTGTCCCGCATCTAAACAATCATATTTTACTGTTGTGATGTGAAGGACTCAAAAACAGAAAAAAATTCAGGTCTGAACTCCACTGTTTCTGATCCAATGTAAAACGTAATGCACCTCTACCAGATGAAGCGTCTTGAGAATGCGCAAACTTGAAATTCTCGCTATTTCCAAATTTCGCGTCTACTAGTACAATTTTGACGAAAATAGGTATGAGTATTAAAGTTTCTAACTTCTTAAGATTTTCTGACAAGAAGAATTGGCAGGATCATTGGGAGTGACGCAACAAGCCATTTCCAAACGCCTGAAAGTCATTGAAATGATTCAGAAACAAGGAAATTGGGTGCCGAACGAGTTGAGGCCGAGATATGTTGAACTGCGTTTGTTTGCTTGTGAACATCTGCTTGCAAGGAAAATACGGAAGGAATTTCTACATCGCATTGTGACTGGAGGCGAAAAATGGGTTCATATAATACAGGGTGTTTCCTAAACATGCGGCAAAAATTCAGGGGGTTGTTCCTTGGACTATTCTAAGAATATTTTGTCCTTTGATGATTTTTGAAAAACCTATTTGTTTCGAAGATATAGGGGAAACAAAATTTCAGATAATAACATTTTATTATGAAAAATTACATGAAAATTCAACTCAACCTACAAAAACTGTTGAAAATGACCACCTCTAGCCAGCATACAAGCATCCTATAGCGATTCATAATAGTCAAAGATAAAATGTTAATTGCTAATACATCACAAAACGAATTCAAATGAAAACCGTGTTTAATCTGTATTCCTTTACCATCTGCACTTATCAATTTTTAGTCAAAAAACTGGCCGTTTTTAGTAATTGGAATTTTGTTAAACAAATTTAAAAATAAATTGTACCTACTTAGTAAACACAGTGCGGTACGCATTTTTATTTAAACTATTATTAATTTTAAAAATATGAAAAATGTTGTTCGCCCTGTATCTTCGAAACAAAGGGGTTTTCCAAAAATCATCCAAGGACAAAACATGCTTAAAATAGTCCAAGGAACAACCCCCTGAATTTTTGCCGCATGTTTAGGAAACACCCTGTATATAATCCCAAGCGCAAAAAACCATGGGATACCCCGGCCGGTTCAGATCTTGTTGAGAAGCAGGCAGTTATAAGGATGTGTGGACTCACATACCGATAGACAAACACGAAACCAAAGTTTTTCATGATGGTCTGAAACGAATTTTGTAAACACAATTTTGTTAAAATTTCGTTCCTGATTTCAATCGGATTGAACTGGATTATTCTGATGTGAAGGCTGAAACTGAGATAGTGCTTGGTAAAACCTAATGAATCAGATTGGTTCAGTGCGAAAGGGACCTTAGGTTACAGTTGAACGGAACAATCCAGTCCAAAACAGACATGAGTTGCCCTGAAAGCCACGATGAAGTAATATTGATATACTTAACGTAACCAACTCATTTTTTCTGGGTTGCGGGAATATGGGAATAATTTATTGATGGAAAACGATATTAGATGGAATCGGGTTGACTAATCAGGTTGTGTAATTCTTCAGAGAATTGCCTGACAATATGAACTCTGTTTTAATTGAAATTATGACCATTCTAACAGTCAAAATTGATTACAATTATACGAAAAATTCAACCTTCACTTGGGTACTCATTCATTATCAAAGAATTATCATGAAAATGTTTGATATGTAGCTGAAATCATCTCAATCATCTCTTGAGAGAATTTGATTTTATGACAGCTTTTTGTACTAGACACGTCATGTTATAAATTTATTGATTTTTATGAAAGTAAAAGATATAAATTTATCATTTATATGTAGGCTTGGTTAATCGATCGTCTAGAGGTATGATTCGATTACCTGGCCTTTCGTCTTTTTCTCCGTAACTTTGTTGGATTTGCAATAATCAAACTCTTTTGAATTATTTACATCTATTTACAAAGCCACACTTATACAGTACAAGCTCAGTATTGAGAAGATCTTAATTACGTCTTAATCACAAGTTTTTCACTACAGTACTGAATTTCGTCTTTAACTCGAGTGTTAATTACTCGAAACGTGTTCGATTATCACGTCTTCGTCGTACCTCAAGTTTTCGGTCGTCTCGTCTTTAACTTGTTCGCGACTCGTCTTAATCTAGTCCGCGAGCCGTCTTTTCGTCTTACGTCTTAAGTTCACCGACCGAACTTGACTCGTCTTAGACTTGCCTTGAACTTTTCCCGTCTCCGGCTTAATTTGAACTGACTCTCTGACGATTGGAACTTACCCTGTCTCGAATATCGACCTCCCTTCTTTCGGCTTGACCACACCCTTAGGGAAAGTACCATCCCCTAGTCCAATAAGAGCTTTGCCGTACCGCCCACAAAGATCTTCGCGGATTCCTGGAAATCGAATATTCTCGAAGGACTATAACCTGATACACAGATGTGACACATCTGGCATGACCCTATTGTCTTCGAACTTTCACAACCCCCTAGTAAATCTCTTCAAGATTTACAACTCCATGACATATCTTCGACACCTTGAAGAATAAAACATCCTTTTTACATTATTTCTACAATAACAATTCGTTTTCTGTGAATTCATTGAAATTGTCATGCCCTCGCCACTCGAAGAAACTAATAGGTCTTCAAGCATCCGGTTGACCATCTCAATTATTAACAGGGAACAATAACTGGATCCTATATATATACTTGTCAGCGATAAAGATTTTTCTCAAATAGGCGAACAACTGCTTTCTATTAAATTTTTCTAAGCTTCACCGAGGGACATTTGAAGTATGCTGAAATTTTTCCTGCCCGAACGAACCCATTCGTTGGTATTTGGAAATATCAACCGGATTTGCTGAAACCTATCGATCGGAGTTTGCAAGGGGAGACTTTGAAGTTCAATTTAAATAAATGGCATTCAAATTATGCAGGAATTGAGCAAACCTCTCCAGGTCGTGGAGATAATCCGAAAAGATTCACACACCAATGAAAACTCCTCTTGGCATTTGCGTATTGCGATGAATACTTTTCGGGAAAGAAGTGAATAATCCCCTCAAAATCCCTACAGACAATATTTCAAACTTGCCTAGACATTTGAATCATCCACAGTTTTATTTTATTGAAGCATCAATCGCTAAAAACTGAATAACTGAATATAGGTTTGAAAATCTTCAGATTATGGCACATCTTTTTCGTACTGCATAACGATCTCTCAAACTTCACCTCGTTATTGCCACATATCTTCAAACAAAATTATCTTTACAATGGGTGTAGCTTTATGAAAAGTAATTTTTGGAGGAAAAGACTGATGATGTAGGTAAAACTGCTAAACAAATTATTAGTAGTAAGTGAAAAATGTTATATGAATCTCTCATCTAAATGGTTATACAGGATGAGTCGGGAGGAACAGGCCAAACTCCAGGAGCGTATTGTATACGTGAAAATAATTCAAACAAACTCATTCTTATACGATGCCTATTTGTTTTCGAGATACAGGGTGTTGAAGTTTGAATACATTTTTTGTAATGATCATACGAGTATCGAATCTTTATGGATCATTGCCACAGATCAGGAAAATAACCATGAAAATTAATAATGAATTCATTCACTACTTCTTACTGACTGGATTTTTCATAACAATTTGTATTTTTCTGAGGATTTCGAGAGAATCGTTCAAAATTTTTTTTCTCGAAATCGGTAGCAGATACGATAATACCTCAAGAGACCACAGCGTTCATTAAATCAACAAAGATTCTTTTTACATTTTTTCAATTTTACAGTGGCTCACCAAAAAAAAGTAGGTACTGGAGGAAAACAGTGGCCGGTGTTCCAGAGAAAATATCACCCTGTGGATTTGCTATGGAAATTGGCATGTGACATGGTGTGAACTGTCAATGGTAATATTATTGCCAAATTTCAGTTGAATATCTAGTGAAGTGTAGGAACTATAAGAGAAAATCTAACTTCAACACATTGTATCTCAAAAACAAATGAGAATCGTATAAGAACAGATGAGATTGAATTATTTTCACTGCTAGAGTTTGTCCCGTTCCTCCCGACTAACTTTGTATTTCTTGAAATTCCGCATAAAAAGAATACAAGATTCTGTATATCCAGGGAGCAATTCAGGTCATCATCTCTAACATCTCCGTCAGTTTCTGTGTCTACATCAACGGAAACGTATGTATCGCTAAACAAGCGTGTTAAATTGCAGGTTCGAATGTCTGAAACTGATGTTGAAGATTATATGGAAGACTTGAAAGTTGCATGGTGGGAGTATTTCAGGAGAATTCATTTTCAGATTTCTTTACCGGAAATCAATGGAATGAACAGAAATATAAATGGGAGTTTGTCTCCGAAATTAAAACATACAGGGTATTGGAATTTCTTTCTTGAATCTAGGGCGTGTACTACAGAATCATCATGTTGATAATGTCTGTGCTACGGTACACTGGAAATCCGTTGGAGAACTTTTAGCCAGAGGAATTATGTTGGCGTCTTCTTACTGTAGAAAGAGAGGTCTTCATGGCGAATACACAATAATTTAAATTGAGGAAGGTATAAATTACTCTGAGAGACGTGATTACAAATTATCAAGGGAACTTAGTTGTTTCGAATGTGGTGCTTCACAATAAGTTATTGAAAGTAATGATCGCATGTATCTACACTTTATTCTCTATAATCCCAATTGCCTAGGTACTATAGATATTTTCTTTGGGAGAGTTGAAAAATTGCTCGATAAATGTCTTTCAGAAAATATAATGATAGCTTGCGATTTTAATATTGGTATTCTCCTACCAGGAGGTTACAATGGTCACAAATACATTCATTATTAATATTATTGATATTGAAGAACTTAACACCAAAACAATGTATTAATTAGCGAATTAATTCACTCCATTGAAGTCGAAATGCGTATAAAAAACAAAGGTATACAATTAGAACTCTAATAGAAATAAAAAAACATTACAGAAACTCTAGATAATGAGGAAGTAATCAAAATGCCCAATCAAAGACCTTGCTATCAGGCCTTTGATTCAGTGTCCCATGAAATTCTCTTATACAAACTTCACTACTATGGTTTCAGAGTTGTGGTTTATAATTTTTTTAGGTCCTATTTGAAAAATAGAACACAACATGTAACTTTGGGAGATACTCCATCCAGTGAAACAATTCTTGATTTTGACATACCGCAAGGATCCATATTCAAAATCAGTATATATTTTTTGGTCTAGATGAGGCAAATAGTCATACTTATGGTTGTGGACACAGCCATCTTACTTATGGAATTTTCTTGTGGGGCCAATCATCAAACAAATTCTTCATACTGCTATGAGAGCTTTAAAAGAAATGAGTGGAAGAGGGAGCTGCAAAAATTAATTAAAACGGAAACCAATACTTACTGTACCTTCAATTTATATCAGGGAATGTTTCGAAGTACATACACCAACACAAGAAGTCAATAAAATTCAATCAAAATCAACAGAAATACAACACAAGAAGAAATTTTCAATTAATAACATAATTAGGTACATCGCTTAGCTCGTATTTACACAACAATGTTTGATTATGATGATGATGTCCTCTCATCTAGAATATAAACTTTTCCAATTGATAAATTACATCAAACCATCGAAGAGTTTTTGATCAATGCTGCTTTCTCTACATAACAGAAGAATAATGGAGTTACTATATTGTTTGTGAATGATTTGACGGAATATGTTAAATTTTGAAGTTGAATAAATGAGAATTATTATTACTATTACCTACTATTAATATCAAGGCTAGAGGAATGAAAAAAAATATACCAAGATCCTTTTAAATATTTGTGGTTGATGACAATGAACTACTATTTGTTGTGGATAAAATGTAGTACTAATTGTAGTATATTCTACAATAGATTCAAATTCGTCCCAGCTCGATCACGCATGACCGGTGTTGTTGGTATTCGTGGTCGAGCGGGAGTTTTATGCATTCTGAGATCAGTATTTAAATATACCACATGCAAGTGTCATCTGTATCAATTGTTAGAATAAATGTTAAATTCAATATAGAAGAAATTTCATTCTTCTAAAAGTTATTTTGCCATAAAGCAAAATCACACTAATTATCACCTGAATATGGCGAACATATCCCCCTTGATGTTTTGAAACATCATATCAGATATTATTCTTCTTCTTCAAGTGCCGTCTCCTCAACGGAGGTTGGCGACCATCAACTGGAATTCCTCTCTGTCTCGTGATATTATTAGATATTATTAGTCAAGCTTTATCATATAGGAAGTGGCATTGATGATTTCACTAACTTATTAGCTTCCTCTAGTGAACTTGGTCTAACAACGACTAACATGGATTCACTGAAGGTAGAAGTACGGAAACAACAGTATTTTAATTCACACAAACAGGGCCGTCGCTAGCCAAACTGCAGTCCTAGGCAGAGTTTCATTTTGCCGTCCTAGACAAAGACCCATTTTGCCGCCCTAACAGAAATTAACTCTGCAGAATGCTAAAAATTAATATTGGATAATCGAGGTCCAGCGCCTGCTCAATCGTTTCTACCGTTCTATGATATTTTTATGAATTCAAATTTTAATTCAATAGATGATTTAGGATAAGTGGAATGTAATAAACATAAACGTGCTCAACTGAATTCTGAAGAATATATGATAAAATATATGAATTGAGTTCAGGTTTCAGATCCTTCGTTATTTTTCTTTGATATGATGACTATTTATTCAAGATGCAAAGATGTTTGAGATTAGTAAATTTGTTAAAAAAAACATGAGTGAAATTCGTTTGAATAAAAAAAAATTTAATTCGTTCTTCCAGTAAATGTAGATAATGTCTCCCTCCATTATTTGCCGCCCCTTTAGAGTGAGCCCAGCAGTTTCAGGTTCCTAGCTCAGTTTCGATTTCAGAAAAAGCTTGAAAATTAGTTTTTTGTTTGTTTTAATTATCGAGTAAAACAATCGGATGATGCGGATGAACCATTATCTAATTCGAATGTGCCCACGCTCAACACTAGTTAATTTGATTTTGATATAAAAAAAAATTAGGAATATTATAAAATAATGGAATGTCGTACGAAACAATGAAACTTCTTATATTTCTTGAGAAGTATCAGTTGGAAGTGATGAAATGGAATCGTTATCTTATATCTTGCATTCCATTCTGAGGAATCAACATTCTGATTAGGGAATTGGAAAGAAAATAATCCAGAACCCCAAGTGGCCATAAAATTCGGCAACGTAATGGGAACGCCGACAAGCCTGATGAGTGCATGTGTTTTTTGGCGTCAATAACTCGTAAACAGCACTATGAGGGGATCAGGCCACATCTGGATATTAATGAGTATAATGTATAATGCGGACCTTTTATGGTTTTTGATGTTATTTAAATTTGTCGGTATTCCTTCCTGTTGTTGCTGACTGAATTAAATCTCATTTGGTACTTTAAATTTCTACACATGTGATTTTAGTTGATCAAGCTTGAAATGCCGCCCTTGAATTTTGCCGCCCTAGGCGACCGCATACCCTGCCTACCCTTAAGCGACGGCCCTACACACAAAGAATATATGAATCTCATTAGGAGGAAGTGGTACCTGCAGACTTGTTTGTTATTTTTTCTGAATGATGGACTACTTTTGCGGAAACTAATAAATAATTAACTCAGTAACCGAAAACATTTTGTTAATTAACTTGGAGGGCAGGACTATTTTTTGTAGCTTACTTGACTAGGCATATTCCGGGCTTTTTCGAAAATTGTTATACGTAATGCATAACCACCTTCCTACCACATATTATTGCCCAATCATGAAAGCCTTTCACCATTTTAGCTTTCCCAGAAAATTCATATTTTGTTCAAATATAATAAATATTACATCTAATCTGCACAACCTCTGAGCTACTGAGAAGCCCAGGAGATAAGGGATAGAAAACATAAATTGTTCTTTTTGAAGAGGAGTTTTTATATTCACCCTGCCTTTCGAAAAATTTCAGCTGGATTTTTCCCCTTCTTATTTTAAGAAATTTACTGTGTATCCAGACTCTTGAAATGTGAACAACCATCTTTTTGGTATTTGGCTGGATGGCTACTTCGAATTTGTTTTTCAGTGTTTTGCCCACTCTTCCCATCGTCCATCTCTCTCTACATGATCCCTTCATAGTCGGCGTCTTGATCGAATAACCCGAACGATTTAATGAATTTTCAGCTCTTTCCGTATTGTAGAACTCCTCATTTAAACGCTTGTGAATGGCAGCTTATGTCAGTTGTTTAATCAAATTTTATAGAATAGATTCATTTATTTTGTATGGTTTCAGATGCACGGCCAACAAAACAATTCAACGTTATATACTGCCAGTCAGTAGTACTTTTCATACCATGTATTTTGAAACCCCCTATTTGATTTTCCGATCACACTCATAGTCACAAGACTTCTACTTAGATCGCTTTATTCTTTAATTATGTATAATCCTTATAGGATTGACTCGAAAAATTTTGATGGTTTACTAATAAATTCACAAAATCACCAGTACTTAAATAATTTTCATTTTCTTCGAGAATTTGAGACGACTCACTCGGTCCCGCTAAATTCATCAATCCATCTGATAGTAATTAAGTCCATTAACAAATTTCAAAATTTATCAAAAAAAAGTTTACACTAACACGAGACAATCACAACAAAGCGAAAACTAACCCGATTTCTCGCTTCCCGAATAGTGTACAATAATTGCAGTTCGCCTTTTAGCCCTCTCTAGAAGATGGCCTATAAAATCTATATTAGAAGTTCGAAGCCGTCTTCAAAGGCGTAGGAGTATTCTCGATTTATCGTCGCGTGATGTAGATAACTCGATAAACAAGGAAGCGCCTTAGGCATGCCGCAGACCATTTACTTCTTAAAGAAGAAGTGAGATGTATATATGTAGGATCCAGTTATTGTTCCCTGTAAATAATTGAGATGGTCAACCGGATGCTTGGAGACCTATTAGTTTCTTCAAGTGTCGAGGGCATGATAGTTTCAATGAATTTACAGGGAACGAATTGTTATTGTACATATAATGTAAAAAGGATGTGTTATTCTTCGAGGTGTCGAAGATATGTCATGGAGTTGTAAATCTTGAAGAGATTTACTGGGAGGTTGTGAAAGTTCGAAGACAATACGGTCGTACCAGATGTGTCACATCTGTGTATCAGGTTCTAGTCCTTCGAGAATATTCGATTTCCAGGAATCCGCGAAGATCTTTGTAGGCAAAGCCTCGGGCAAAGCTCTTTTTGGACTAGGGGATGGTACTTTCCCTAAGGGTGTGGTCAAGCCGGAAGGAGGGAAGGATATTCAGAGTGGACGGAAGTAAGTTGCGGTGAGGAGTCGAGATACAGTTCAAGTTAAGTCGAAGACGAGTAAAGTTTAAGTTCGGTTTAACTCGAAGTAAGAGTAAGTTCAGTCGGTTGAAACGTAAGACGAAAAGACGGTTCGCGGACTAGATTAAGACGAGTCGCGGACTAGATTAAGACGAGTCGCGAACGAGTTAAAGACGAAATTCAGTACCGTAGTGAGAAACTTGTAAATTAAGACGTAATTAGGATCTTCTCAATTCTGAGTTTTTACTGTATAATTGTGACTTTGTAAATAGATGTAAATAATTCAAAACAGTAATTATTACAAACCCGAACAAAGTCACGGAGAAAAAGACGAAAGGCCAGGTAATCGAATCATACCTCTAGACGATTGATTAACCATATGTGTACATATTTACAAGAATCGTGGAATTGAGATAGATATTATGGAACAAAGACCTAGTGCCATACCGAATGATGTGAAATTGGGGATGAAATGGATTAATAAAATATAATAAAATATTAATTGGATTGATAAGTGTATTTTACAGAATTAGTGATTCATTTGGTGAGGCACTGCCTCATAGGACAAGCCGCCACTGAATCCTTTCATTACAAACTTCAAAGGCATTTGGGTTAATATTTACCGATGGTTCGATAGGCCTAAATATTGGACGTTTGGTGAAATTTACCTCTAGTATCTGAACAAAACGGATAATTACCAGACGTAGGTATCTGAAAGCATAGAACGCGCCTGACAAACGCCGGAAGTAGGATATGAACGCAACCCTAATAATTTCCGTATGTGTCTTTTCGCAGATGAAAAATTCATGATAGACGTGAAATGAATAAAGTGAACTGGTGGAAAAGATGTCACAATGAAAAGGAGATGATAAATCTTTCGGTTCATTTCTGGGAAGCTGACAGATTTTCCAGTTGCAATGGCGCACTTCCTTCGCAGGTGATACCAAGTATGTCATACAAATCCTGATGGATTTTAATGACATTATTCAACTCGGCAGGATATCAGAAGGTGCAGACAATTGAAAGACAATTATGCGAATCCAACGAACAAGCTATGACGTCAGAGTTCTGATTCTAAAATGCACAACTCGACATATTTCCATTACTTCTGAATCAATCAAGCTATTCTATCTGACTATGATTACAAATACAGAGAGAAAATGACAGAATGTTCGTAGGATGTAATGAAATAAGTTTTTGTTGTGCGAAACCTTTTTTCCGTTCCCTGTATAGGTATACCTAAAATCGAACGGGCAGTGCCAATTTCAACCTATTACTTCTTCACAGCATGAACTCTCCAACATTTTTCAATTCTCAATCAACGAACTGTCCGTTATAATAAACGAATCCATTCCGTCTGGCTTAATGTGAAATCCATTTGAAACTGGAGATTTGCCTCATGGTGACCCATCAGAATTGGTCTCCAAGTTTCAGCTTTATCCCAACTTTCCATGAATTGGGAATTTGATCTGTTTAATCTGTTTTTAATTCCAGTTATATGGGGTGGAATTAGATTCTCGCATGGCTCGATCGTCCTAAAATCGAATTATCGAATTGAAAATTTTCATCATGAAGCTGTTCATTATCCCCTCGTGAAATTCATAACAGAGCTGGATGACAAATTATTTGCTTCGAAGGAATGACATATTTTAACTGAGAAATATGGATGGATCCTGTACTGGGAGGAAATCATGTGGGTATTACTATACTCTTCCCTCCGTTCGACCTAAATGAAAGCTATAGTTTCAGTGTAACATTGTAAACAATAGTAAAAAAAAAGTCACAATACATTTTCCTTTTTCTTTTCTTTTTCGACAAATCCAAAATATACAACAGAACCGAAACCTAAAAAAAGCACTGACGTGAAATCAGAGTCTTTTGAGCGCCCGTGCATTCCAATGCGTCGTTAGATATAACATACAACTCTATACATATAGTTATATTTGATGTGATATACTATGATGTTATTGATGTCGGTTTTTTTTATCTAGATGGGGATAAGAATCTTCCAAAATTAGAATAATTATATGACATATACAAACTAAATTTGAACCTACTCGTATCTGTTGTTCAGTTAACTTTTTTTTTTAAATGATGTAGGATCCAGTTATTGTTCCCTGTAACTAATTGAGATGGTCAACCGGATGCTTGGAGACGAATTAGTTTCGTCAAGTGTCAAGGGCATGACAGTTTCGATGAATTTACAGGGAACGAATTGATATTTTACATATAATGTAAAAAGGATGTGTAATTCTTGGGATGTCGAAGGTGTGTCATGTCGGTTGTAAAACTTAAGAGATATACTGGGGTTGGGAAAGTTGTGTTACATCTGTGTATCAGGTACTAGTCCTTCGAGTATATTCGATTTCCAGGAATCCGCGAAGATCTTTGTGGGCGGTACGGCAAAATTCTCATTGGACTAGGGGATGGTACTTTCCCTAAGGGTGTGGTCAAGCCGAAAGAAGGGAGGTCGATATTCGAGACAGGGTAAGTTCCAATCGGCAGAGAGTACAGTTCAAATTAAGCCGAAGACGGGTACAGTTCAATTTAAGCCGAGACGGGTACAGTTCAAGGCAAGTCTAAGACGAGTCAAGTTCGGTCGGTCAACTTAAGACGAAAAGACGTTTCGCGGACTAGATTAAGACGAGTCGCGAACAAGTTGAAGACGAGACGACCGAAAACTTGAAGTACGACGAAGACGTGATAATCCAAGACGTTTCGAGTAATTAAAACTAGATTTGAAGACGAAATTCAGTACCGTAGTGAGAAACTTGTAATTAAGACGTAATTAAGATCTTCTCAATACTGAGTTTGTACTGTATAATTATGGCTTTTTAAATAGATTTAAATAATTCAAAAGAGTTTAATTATTACAAATCCAACAAAGTCACGGAGAAAAAGACGAAAGGCCAGGTAATCGAATCATACCTCTAGACGATCGATTAACCAAGCCTACATTACTATTCTCACGAAAGGAAATATCCTATAATGTTCAGAGAACTTCCTGAGAACCAAGGGAAGGAAAGTAGGAATTGATGCTCTTCGTAAATTTCTGGAGGTTAACTCCACGAGAAAAACACCTCCTCAGGCAATGTGTTCAAAAGCCTAGCTGTTCGTTAGATGAACAAGTCCTTGAAAATTGATGTTCTAGAGGTCTCCAAAGTGGCCACGAAGGGGTCTGAAGACTAAACACTACGAAGTCAATTTGGAAGAGATTGCCAGAGGAAGAAAGACAAGTGATATTTCAGAAGACCATCGCTCATGGGAATATGTATAAAATAGAGTCAGGACCCCCACTTTTCAACGGTGTTCTAGAGAAGTGACTGAGTTTGTGAATGAGGCCCACCGAAGAGACGAATTATCTCTTTTTGGATAGAATCTAATAGTTTCGGGATATGTTTAGGTGCAGCACTCCAAACATGGAAACATTACTCCAGGACATTCTTTATACTATGTCCAGGATCATAAGCAGTAGACCCGGAGTGGAATAGCTCCTGGCACGAAATAGAAAACCAAGTTTTTGGGTGCACTTTTAGCAATTGGATTTCACGGGATTATTCCAAGGAAGGTTATTGCTGATAGTAACACCAAGCATCAATAAGAATGTCTTCAAGACTATGGTTACTCCTGACAAGCTTATGTTGGACATAGTGAGATCGGCTTTTCTAGAAAAAAGACATGCTTGCGTTTTGTCTGCGTTGAACTCTACCAAAGGATTGGACCCCCGTTCGAGAATTGTTGCCAGATCCAATTCATAACATTCCTTTCTCGTTCGTTTCTGATTTGGCATGCTGGTATTGTAGCCCTGGAAGAAAATGCGGTATGGAGAGTACTACGAGGCGTGTATTCAAAGTGAGGTCTCCATTTATTTTTTTCACATTAAGTAACATTTATTCACTAAGTTTTGTACATTGCTGTAAAGCAAATCGCCATTCACTTCGATGAGCTTCCTCATTCGTACGACAAACTTCTGTATCCCCTCCTCGAACCACGATCCCGCCGCCTCGCGCAAGAACAAAATGACCGTTTCATGAACTTCTTCATCATTCGCCAAAATTGAATGAATAGAGTCTCTACTGCACACATCTTGAAGTTTTTCGGCCAACTCATTGAGAGTCAATCTGCGATCTTTCAGCACAAGCGCCTCAACATTCCGCAGTGTTTCGTCCGAGTGTGACGGCCTGCCGCTGCGCTCCTCGTCGTGAACGTAGAAAATTCTCTACACCATTTTCGAACGTTTTTCACTTCCATACATTTCGCACCATACACTTCTTCCAATTGACGATGAATTTCTATTTAGTGCAAAAACTTAATGACTGAACGTAACTCGCACCTGGCGGGAGCGACAACCGGCACTTCCATCGCAAATGGCTGCTACGTCAGGACTGAGCGTCCTAATGAGCTCCACCAGGTGTCGATTGGTGGAGGGGGACCTAACGTATAACAGTGTTGCCGGATCTCATCTAGCGTTACTTGGAAACCTTACTTTAAATACACGCCTCGTACCTTCCGTGAAGCTGTGCAGTAACTATGTAAAAATAAGACTGTTATTTTTAGGGAAAACAACTTTATAACTTCTATGTTCTTTGTTCTATGATCTATGTTCCATGTCTGAGATTCTAACCTAAGACTAGTTCATGTGGTATTTGTGAGTTATTTTAGAATCCCGAAGAAGTGGCATTGTTTTTGATTTCTTACAGGTTAGTAAACTATTTTTTTTTATTTATTTTTATTTTATTTCTTTGTATTACTTTGTATAATATTATTCCTTTTTTGTATGTTATTATGTTATATTTTAAACTAAACAAAATAAATCTTACAGATTCAAGACATCAAATCGTCTATTTCTTTGATATAAAAATAAGAATTGATTACATTCTTATAACTATTAGTTCTACAAGGAGTATTGCCGTAAATAACTTATTAGTAACTATTAGCATTGAGTAATGAAATAGATTTGAACTCAATGCTAATAGGTATAACCTATTTTTTTTATATTCCTCTTGACTTTTCTATGATTCTGATGATGTGATCAACACGAAATTTTGCAAGACTCATTACAGTTTAACAACCGTCGCATACATGTAGGATCCAGTCTATTCTTCCCTGTAAATAATTGAGATGGTCAACCGGATGCTTAGTCTCATCAAGTGCCAAGAGCATGACAAATTCAATGAGTTTACAGGGAACGAATGGTTATTGTACATAATGCACAAAGGATGTGTTATTCTTCGGGGTGTCGAAGAAATGTGTCAGGTCAGTGATAAAACTTAAGAGATTTATTGGGGGGTTGATAAGGTTCGAAGACAATACGGTCATGCCACATGTGTTTCATCTTTTTTCTCAGGCCCTAGTTCTTCTCGAATATTCGATTCCAGGAATCCGCGAAGATCTTTGGGGGCGGTAAGGCAAAAGATTTCATTGGACTAGGAGATGGTACTTTCCCCTAAGGGTGTGGCCAAAACGAAAAGAAGGATATTAGGATATTCGAAACAGGGTAGTTCCAATCGGCAGAGAGGACAGTGAAGATCAAACCAAAGACGTGTACAGACGGTACAGTTCAACTAAAATCAAAGACGAGACAAGTTCGGTCGGTCAACTTAAGACGTAAACGAAAAGATGGTTCGCGGACTAGATTAAGACGAGTCGCGAACAAGTTAAAGACGAGACTACCGAAAACTTGAAGTACGACGAAGACGTTTCGAGTAATCAATTAAACGAGAGTTAAAGACTAAATTCAGTACCGTATACCGTATAGTAGTAAGAAACTTGTTATTAGGACGTTATTGGGATCTTCTCAATACTGAGTTTTCACTGTATAATTGTGGCTTTGTAAATTGATGTGAATAATTCAAAAGAGTTTCATTATTACAAATCCAACAAAGTCACGGAGAAAAGACGAAAGGCCAGGTAATGGAATCATACCTCTAGACGATCGATTAACCAAGCCTACATACATTTCTCTGAATTAAACATCTTTTTTTATTCAAATTGCTTTTGAATTTTACTCTGATTCTGATAATGTAATTGCAATAACCACGGATAACCTCTTTTACATCTGAAAGCGAAATCTCAACTTTGTCTGATCTGTTATCACGAAAATGATTTGAAGAAAACTTTAAATTATTATTTTACATTTCAATGTTAAATTTCATTGAAATAATTAGTTTTGAAATTACTCGCAGAAATAAAATATCGAACGGCCATATCGAAGAAAAAGAATCTGAGAGCATGTTCGGCGAGCAGGCTGTCGACAGGAATCAAGGGTTAGGGATATGAAAATATGGGTCTACAGTCAATTCCGCCATTTTGTAACGCAATTTTTTCGATGTGAAATAATATGGGTATGAGATGTATTGATGGCGAAATAAATAAATTAAACTGTCCTCCTTAATTTTCTTGCATGTTCATATCACTCATATTTTCAGTTCGAAAAGGAACGGAATGCACTGAACGAAACTACAAATCTGCTATATTGAAGAAACATGGGTAATAAAAATTGAAGAACTGTCATTTGAATTCATAACATATAAGAGATAAGCAATAAAGCAATCGTTTCATTCCTATGATTCTCCAATAAAGCTAAATTTTTCTGATATTGAAGCAAAATAGGGAATATTTTGCAGACGTGCGTTTTTGGCAAGTAGGCCTGTTTTTATTGGAACAATCATTATATTACAGATTCTCAAATGCCAAAGTACCGAAAAACAGCAAATTTTCTTCACTCATAATAATTGTCCATTTTTATTTTCTTCCGTTTCCAGACTCCAGGAGACTGCAGACAGCATAATAAACACCAGGTTCAGTAACTGAATACATCGTTGAGCCTGAAAAACAGGGAAAGATACTGTGAAGGTCAAGGGTATCCGGAGGGCCCAATTAGAGGGCAATTTGCACGGAGCTGGATAATGTTATTTTATATGAACACCTAAAATCTCAACTTCGTCACGGAAAAGGTAGATGATATTTCTTAAAATTTCTACTGTTCTGGTTAAGCTATCAACATAGAACTTTGCAACAAGACTTGAAATTGACATTCTATCATATATGTAGGTTTGGTTAATCGATCGTCTAGAGGTTTGATTCGATTACCTGGCCTTTCGTCCTTTTCTCCGTGACTTTGTTGGATTTGTAATAATTAAACTCTTTTGAATTATTTACATCTATTTACAAAGCCACAATTATACAGTACAAACTCAGTATTGAGAAGATCTTAATTACGTCTTAATTACAAGTTTCTCAATACGGTACTGAATTTCGTCTTTAACTCGTTTGTTGATTACTCGAAACGTCTTGGATTATCACGTCTTCGTCGTACTTCAAGTTTTCGGTCGTCTCGTCTTTAACTTGTTCGCGACTCGTCTTAATCTAGTCCGCGAAACGTCTTTTCGTCTTACGTCTTAAGTTGACCGCCCGAACTTGACTCGTCTTCGACTTAAGTTAAACTGTGTCTCTGCCGATTGGAACTACCCTGTCTCGAATATCGACCTCCCTTCTTTTCGTCTTGGCCACACCCTTGGGGGAAAGTACCATCCCCTAGTCCAATAAGAGCTTTGCTGTACCGCCCATAAAGATCTTCGCGGATTCCTGGAAATCGAATATTCTAGAAGGACAAGAACCTGATAAACAGATGTAACACATCTGGTACGACCGTGTTGTCTTCGAACCTTATCAACTTCCCAATAAATCTCTTCAAGATTTACAACTCTTGACATATCTTCGACACCTCGAAGAATAACACATCCTTTTTACATTATGTACAATAACAATACGTTCCCTGTAAATCAATTGAAACTGTCATGCCCTCGACATTAAAAGAAACTAATAGGTCTCCAAGCATCCGGTTGACCATCGCAATTATTTACAGGGAACGATAATTGGATCCTACATATATACGGCCGAAGGAACATAATCGCAGGACGGATGCATCATCAGTGAGTCGAATATTATCCTTTAAACAATTTTCGGCCGAAAATTCTAAAATTACTGACATTGTGACGAAATAATAGACCAAATGGTTTGGATAAAAGGCCTCAAAAAAGAAATTAACGTGATGTCGAAAAGTATCCTGAAAAAAAATATTATTCTCCTTATTCTCACAATATTTCAACCAATATTTAATGTCGAAATTTATTCCAAAAAACATTATTATATTTATCATATCATCTGTCAGTTCTTCATAAAATGTTGTACTTACTACAAAATCCTTACAATTATTTATGTCGATATTATAAGCTATATTAATTAGAACTGGCAATGTTTCAATTTGAATCGGATGCATCAGAATTGTGTATTTGTTCTTAAAATAATAATTTCGTTAGGTCTCTTTCAATCCGTGAAGCTATATGTAAATTTTGTTTCTTGACGAATATTTCACGTATCACTACTATATTGATTGATTTCCATTCTCCGTGTCTCTCCAAAGTGGTTAAACTACAGTGAATTAATAGAACACAGTGGCGACACGAGTGCTTTTGTTTTTGATTGGCAGCCAGTTTCTGAGCCTGAATCTGGCGCCTTTTTGTTTACATTCTACATTCATTGTTCTGAATTTTGTGATTTATTCGAAATGTAAGACTCATTTTATCAAGTCCCTGTAGTAGGTATTCTTCAGTTGAATGAATTTGTTCTATATACGAATCTATCAGGCCCAATAATTTCAATTCAATTATTGAGTCGCTGTAGGTTATACCACCCAATGACCACAGGAACATTGATGTAACGTTGTGCAATGGTTGGGTAACAAACCGTTTATTATCAGTAAAAATGTCTCGGGAAATGACGTTTATTTGCACGATGTATTATATCAATATTGAAACATGTTTTTAAATGTACGAATACGATTTTATTATGACATAATAATAATAATATAACTTTATTCAGAATAAATAAACAATAATATGGTTACAAAGAAGAAATGGCTACATTTCGGATATGAATAAAGTGGTTTAGAGATAAGTGCAAAGCACTTGTTTCCCATTACAAAAGACAGATAGATTCACTGTTTAAGTATAAAAATATGAAAAAAAAAAAAAAAAAACAGTGATGAGGTATTAAAATTAAAAATAAATATAAATGTAAAGTTGTAAAGTATATATGCAAAAATATTAATATGTAAGATGTTAGAATCATAAAAATGTGAAGTGTAAAAAGCATAAACATTCATAACGTAAAGATATAAGAAAAAGAAAAGAAAAAAAAACAGTATCACAATGAACTCACAATAATAAACTGCAATAAAATGCAATATAGTACAACATATCAAAATATTATAAAATACAACGAAATATAACGAACATATTCATTAGATTTCAGTGAGTTGGGAGAACCATTCTCTTTCATTTTCATATATGTATCTCTTCAATTCTCCTTTAAAATTCTGTGTGGTCTTGCAATTTTTTATCTCCTCAGGCAGCGAATTGTACATTTTTATTGAGATATAGGAATATGCTCTTTGCGTTTTGGATTTTGTAACAAGCGGGATTATGTGTTTATTTCGATTCCGTGTGTTGTGCTCATGGTTAGGAATCTCAGCTTTATTTTTCTGGAAGTGGTACCTCATATTCACACAAAGGTAAAACAATTGCCTGATATCCATGACTTTTAACTCTCTATAGAGGCTATTGGAATTATATCTAGAGTTTTTATGTAGGATCAACTTCAGAAACCGTCTTTGTATTACCTCCAATTGGTTGAGATGTGTTTTAAGCGCACCACCCCAAGCTGTAATACCGTAACGTATATGACTTTCTACGAGGGAGAAATAGATCAATCGCATTTCTCCAATAGGTAAGTAATTGTTCAGATATTTAAATTTATACAAAATGGTTTGGAGCTTTCTAGTTACATATTTTATATGGCAGTCCCATTTGAGATGTGTGTCAAGGTATATTCCGAGGTATTTGGTTGCAGTTACGGATTTTAATGCCAATATTTTTCCCTCAGTATTTATTTCTAGTTGGTGAAAAGGAGGGACGCCTGATTTATTGCAACTGAAAGGTAAAACGTGGGTTTTTTCAAAATTTACTGTTAATAATTTGTCATCAAACCAATCTTTGACAAATTCGAAGTCTTTTTCTGCAGTACTTTTTATTTCTTGCCACGTGGGGGCCTGATAAAAAATAACAGTGTCATCAGCATATCCTATGATGTCACCTTTACTAGCAACTGAGAACAGCTCATTTACATATAAGTTGAATAACACTGGTCCTAGGACTGTTCCTTGGGGTATTCCATACTCTATGATTTTTGAGTCACTTGAGACATCACCAATTTTTACTCTCTGGGTCCTTTTATCCAAATAGCTCTCCATGAGCTTATTACCATTTCCTCTTATTCCAATTTTTTCTAATGTCTCCAAGAGCAGTTTATGGCTGACAGTATCGAATGCCTTTTTTAGGTCGATGAATAAGCATAAACATGGATTTCCCATTTCAAGAGCTTGGTGTATTTTCTCTGTGATATGTAGTACAGCATCTTCTGTGGAAATTTTTTCTCTAAAGCCAAATTGTCTGGGAGAAAACAGGCCGTATTTATTTATGAAAGATATAAGTCTTTCTTTTAATAATTTTTCGAATACTTTTGATAGATTCGTTATCAGTGAAATGGGCCTATAATTGGAAACAGCGGATTTATCCCCATTTTTATGTATTGGAATGACAACTGAGTTTTTGAAAGAAGTTGGCCATATTGCCTTATCTATACATCGATTCAAGATATAAGCAAGAGGGATTACGATGTTGCCTGCAATTTGTTTTAGTGTTTCAGCTCGAATTTGGTCTTCACCTACAGATTTTTTGTTTTTCAGGTCATTAATAAGATCCTTCAACTCAGCCGGGTCGGTAGGAAGGATAACTATGGAATTTGTTAGTCTTTTAGTGTTTGATTTGAATTTCGGATTTCTTTTGATTTTTTCAGCAAGTTTTTTACCAGTTTCAATGAATGTATTATTGAACTCGTTCGCAATATCTATATTTTCGTTCAGTAATTCACCATTTTCATCTTTTATACCCTGTATTTGTTTGTCTGATTGTTTCTTGCCACTGATATCCTGCACTATATTCCAGAGATTTTTTTTATTGCCCACGTTGATCTGAATTTGTCGTTTGTAGTAGTCGCGTTTGGTTATATTTATTAAATTGGTGAGTTTATTTTTATATCTTTTGTAATAATTTCTCAATTGTTCGTTGTACGGGTTTCTGTGTAGTTCCGCAAACAAATTGTTTTTTTGGTTGATGGACTTCAATAGAGCAGTCGTCAACCATGGTGCAAATTTTGTGTTTTTCCTAGAGCATTGTTTATTTTCAGTACATTGTTCAATAGCTCTTGTTAGAACATCAATAAAGTTTTCCATAGCCAAATTGGGATCTTCTGTTGAGTATACAGACTCCCAGTTTTCCAGTTGCAATGTATCATTCAGCTTTCCAACATTCATAAATTCCCTGTATCCCATTTCATACCCCCTTTTTGTTATTTTGTAGTCCATAACAATTTGTAGTATAGTTGTAAAATGATCGGTGATGTCGCTTTTCAGAACAATGGGTATTGTCATATCCAGTATATTCCATTTACTCTTGATAAAAATGTGATCTATACAAGATATTTGGTTATAATGTATTCTTGTGGGATCGTTGATGCTGGATATGTACCCAAGTTCATGCAATATACTGAGATATTCGGTTGCGTTGTCATCTTCCTCTAACAAATTTATATTTATGTCGCCTATGAAGAGATAAAAATCATATTTCTCCTTTTCAATATTCTCAAAGTATCTGATTAAGATTTGGTTGAATTCATTAATGCTCATTGAAGGTGATCAACAAGAATCAACAAGATCAACAAGAATGTCGATCGAACACTCAAATATATAAACAACTGTCTATATATTTCACATAACAAAAACTAGACACGTATCAATTATTATGCTTATATTTGTAGTACATTCTGAAAATACCAAATATAATATTTGACGAATATTTGACGACCCAAGCTGATTTTTTTTTGGGATTGCGTTGTTTCATCCTGAGATCACTAATAGAATCGTCAGTTTGGCACTTAGCGATTCTACGAAATACACCTTCCAAATTTCTATTGCGGAGGAATTTTCCTGAAGGAAATACATTCAAACACGGGGTGTTCCTAAGCGGTCATCTATCCAAGTTCTAACTACACTCTGCGCAGATTGGCTTCGGTATTCTAACTTGAATCGATAAATTCAACGTGTTATGGGTAACTTTGCTGGACTAGCAAAGAGTCACTACATATGTGTATACAGGGTGATTTCGAAGGAGACCCGTCAGATTTGAGGAGAAGTTTACACTAGTCAAGGCAGTTTCGAAACAATGTTTGGTTTACGGTTGAGGGCCTTCATGGAGAATTTGTCCGATTCGACCGATTTTTCTTTTATTCATAACTTTGATATGGCTTGATCAATATTGATGAAATGTTCAGTGTACAACAATATGATTGTCTACTTTCAATATTTCCACTACTTGCTCAAAAATACAGGGTGGGAATTATGGTAAGTTCAGATTAAATTTACAGATTGAAAAAACACCCTGTATATTCCATTTTCGAAAATTCGCTACCTGCTTAAGATTATACCATGAGTGTTCATTACTGGAGTGTTTTATCTTTTTTGGCAAACGTCCAGTTTTCCTAGAAATTTTTTTTTAAAGATGAACAATATCGTTACTTCGCCCTTAGCAGTGAAAATATTCTGAATTAGATAGTAAAGCTGTATCGTCCAATGATACAAAGCTATTCTTGAGTTCTAAAGTAGTTTTTCCAAATTTGAAATTCATTTTTAATCACTCATATTCTGATGTATAAAATCAGTTTATTCAGAAAATATCTTTGTACGTACCTATATATATATAATCGGTTTTAGAACGTCCGGCTACGTTGTCCGATGCCTAACTTCCACTAGTTCCTATCGTTCCATTGGTCCTCTCTTAGATTCCTATCACTCATAGCCTTGGTTATTCCTTCCTTCCATGATTTCTTGGGTCTTCCTCGCTTCCTGCGGTTTGGTGGTATCCAGTGCATGGTCATCCTTGGCAGTCTGTCCACATTCATCCTCTGTACATGTCCATACCACACTAGCTGTTTTCTTTCAATATCTGTTGTCAATGATCCATCCACTCCCATACGCCGCCTGATGTCTTCGTTTCTGAGTCTATCTCTTCGGGATACTCTTACAGATCGTCTAAAAACATCCATCTCAGTCGCTTCGAGCTTCCTCCTGTTGTTTTCCGTTATTCTCCATGTTTCTGCGCCATATATTAGAGCGCTCTTGACAAAGGTCTCATAGATGGTGTATTTCTGTTTTCTACCAATATCAGAGCTCCACCATATTCCATTCAAACAGCCTATGTTTCGTCTGGCTTGGGTTATTCTTTTCTTAATTTCCTTGTCGTCTTTTCCTGTTGAGTCAAATTCAACCCCCAAGTAAGTATACTCGGTACATGTTTCAATTTCTTCTTTTTCTAACTGAATATTCTGTGGCGGAGCTCCTATTGGCAGGTATTTCGTTTTTTCGGTGTTCATATCTAGACCCCACATTTTATACTCATCGTGCAGTTTTCGAGCCATATATTCCAGATCATCTTTGTCATTCGCTATGAGGACCTGGTCGTCTGCAAACTGGAGAGTGTATAAGCATTTTTCTCCCAAATCGATCCCCATTCCGCTGCACTTTTTCTTCCATTGCTTCAGTGCTCTTGCTACATATATCTTAAATAGTGTCGGGGAGATGCAACATCCCTGGCGTAAACCTCTATCTACGTTAAACTTCCTTGACACGTTGTTACCAATTTTTATTCGTGATGTCGATCCATCATAGAGATTTTTCAGTGCTTTTATTAAAGTATAACTGATATTTGTTTCCTCTAGTGCTTTCCATAACATTTTAACCTACGTAAACCAAAAAATCGACAACAACTTATACAGAATAAATATTCGAAACATATTATGAAAGGCAAAACTAAGGATTAACACAAAATTTACATAGAATGTTAGCAATAATTTCTTCTTTTTTGATTATATATTCGCGACTTTTTTATTAAATTTCCAATTGACCTTCTGATGAGGGATTGATTTTGCTTTAAGATATCACATTCCTCGAAAATTATTTCAACTAGGTATTCTCTACTTTTTTTTTCAGAAGCTCCACATAAAATAATCTGAAGTGTTGAAATCAGGCGATCTTGGTGGCCAAGCCATTGGGCCTCTACGACCAATCCAATTGTGGATATTAAAAATTCCATTCCTAGTAAACATAGCCTCGTCACTGAATAGAATACGAAAAATAGTTCGTTGGTGACTAATAACCCTGCGACAAAATTGTAATCGTTTGGGCAGATCTTGTGGCAACAGTTCTTGTACCTTTTGATAGTAGTATGGGTAGAATTTTTTTTTCTTCAAAATCTTGCACTCTTTGCTATGCGAAATTCCTAATTCGGTACCAATTTGACGGGTACTAATAAACAGTTCCTTCTCTACCCGTTCAACAATTTGATTGAAAATTTCATTTTGTGTGAGCCTATCAATGTGCTCTGCCTTACTAGGAAAACTGGGCGTATGCCAAAAAAGAAAAAACGCTCCAGTAATGTAACTCATGGTAGAATCTTAAGCAGGTAGCGAATTTTCTAAAACGGATTATACAGGGCGTTTTTTCAACCTGTAAATTTAATCTGAACTTATCATAATTCCCACCCTGTATTTTCAAGAAAGTGTTGAAATTATTGAAAGTAGATAATCATATTGTTCTACACTGAAAATTTCATTAATATTGAGCAAGCCATACCAATGTTATGAATGAAAGAAAAATCGGTCAAATCGGACAAATCAACCTGAAGACTCTCAATAAAGGCCCCCAACCATAAACCAAACATTGTTTCGAAACTGCCTTGATTAGTGTAAAATTTTCCTAAAATCTGACGGTCTCCTCCGGAATCACCCTGTATAATATCGTAAACAACCGCTTGAGTAAATATGTTCATGTGTGGACATCACTGATTTATATAAGAAATATAACTCTTGTACTTCCAGGTTACTCAAAATAAATCTCTGTATTATAGATCTTCTTCCAGATAAAAAACATAACAGAAATTCAAATTTTGTAGAAGGTGGTTCACGTATGCGGTCACTGGATTTTGTGATTGGTCCTTTGAGCAGAATGTTAAAGTAAAATAAGACAGTATTTTTCACTGGCTATATAAATATGTTATCGGAAAAACTATCGAACACATGCACGGAAAATTATTAAAGAAAAAAAATTTATTTTTGCAAATTCAACCGGTTTTCAGAATTTAATGGTTTAGAATCAATATCTGATCATTGTTTTTCCATTTGATTTCCCGACTTTCTCGTAAATGGAAAATGTGTTGAAAGCTGACAATGGGAAATAAACGTTGCTTGATAATGTACCAATAACTGAGGATAATAGCGCATATATCAAGGTGATATAGTAACATGATTAGATCGTAGTTTCATCATTGATTCAAAAAAGGTTAAGAGTTCGATTAGAAGATATATTAAACATGCACGATGATATAATGCTGAACACAATCGTGTATGCTACCGAAATAAACGACAGAATGTATGAATGATGTGTTTATATCAATGTTGAATGGAAACGTGATGATATAGTTATTAGAAAACATAAAATCAACGTGTTTTATAGATGCAATTTTGAAATAACGTTCAATATCAGCATATCAATAATATTTACAAAGTAACGTATAATAGTTATTTGAAAACCGGTTTCAAAACAAACCCTTGTAAAAATGCGCTGAATATAATTTCATATACACGCATCTGACGCAAGTAAGATTTTCGAACCAAAATTACAACGTTGAAAATTCAACCAGTAACGGGAATTTCAATGAAACAACGTAGAATCAACGTGGGTACCTTCAGGGAGTACAGTGGCTGAGTTTCTGCGTAAGCAGTGATCGGTGTATTTTTTGGATTCGGTAATTCAAAAAATTCAGTGATAACACAGGTGATTTTTCCAAAAGTGTAAAAACCAATAGGTTGGATAGTACATTTTCTGGTTTTATCAAATCATGTACGATGTGGTGTGTTGGCTGAATGAGAGGACAAATTATCTTGTGTATTAAGAAATATTATTTTCTCTAATGGCAGCATATTCCCTGTTGAGTTGCTTTCTAATTATATAAAATAAATACTTGGAAGGTGACTTTTTGTGACGATTTTTCATTGACAACTTCGTTCTAACTTAATCTTGTGTCCTAATGACAATAACACACTACAAAAAAATATAACATTTAAAGCATGAAACAATGAAGTACAGCATGTCCCAACATTCCCCTTATCATTTCAGAACTATTGATTCAACTCTCGAACATCGCCATACTTGATAGTATATAAAGAAACACATGTCGTGGTTAAGTACATGGTTTCATTGGTTTAGGAAACACCGAGTTGATAAAATCTTGTAACGTAGTTTGTTATCGAATTCTCATTCGTAAATTATTAGAATAGATAACTCGTCGATCAAAGCCAGTTTTTTCAACTCTAAAACTCTATGGAGTTCATTAAATAGGTTATAAGTATTTATATTGTTCACCACGTACAGGTAATTTTTCAACAATAAATTATTACCTCTGTGGTAATCATGTTTATTTATGTAATGACTATATTGAATCATGCATAAACATTATTATAATTATTATTGAAAAAGGCCTAATGGAAATTCGCTATTATGAATAAAATAGAAACGATTTTACCACTCCAATCTCTATACACAAAAATGCTTTCAGTGAAATAAAAAGATTTGATCTTTGTGAGTGTTCAGAAATCCTTGCGTTGAAGCAACGGAGGTCGTATTCAGATTTCAATGTAGTCAAATGGGGCGAGTAGTTATACCAATTTAGTCAGCATTAAACTGAATCATGAAAGTTATCCGTTTATTCGAGCTACGTTCAGAGAGCTCGAACTTTTACTATGGAAACAGTCTTGGTGTTATGTTTAGTACAATGCTTAAATTAGAATGAAGTGGTTTAGTGAATAATCAAACAACGGAAAGTGAAGACTGTCGAGAAGGAATTCAGAATTGGATATGGAAGGAAATATGTAGAAACTTGGAATTTCTCAGACGAAATCTGTTGAACTAATATTTATAATAATACCCTTTATTTCAAAATTATGAAATTTTACAAAATAATGCATCAATTAAGAGACACATTGTCAAAATATTTGAAAACTAGTTCATCAACTGAAAATAGATAGTGTTTTGGGTAGAATATCTCCAATGCTCGTGTATTGTGGATTCTAGGTTGGGAACTGGTAAAGTGCTCTCTATTTTTATGAAGGTCTAAGAGATACTCTTGAATATGGATTGCCGGTACTGTTAGAATTCGATTGTTCTTGAACTTGCCTCTACATGATTCAGTAGTCTTCATCTTGAGCATGAGCCTTAGTACTCCCTTTTGCAGAATCATAATGTCACTTAGTCTTCTTGATGTTCCATAAAATACAATCCCATAAAGAATTCTGGATTCAAAAACTCCATAATATAACGTTTTCATTGTAGAAAAATCTAAGTACTTCGACAACATCCCCATGGAAAAGCACACAGAGGTTAATGATCTGCATAACTCGTCTGTATGTTTAAACCAATTTAAGGTATCATCCAAGTGAATTCCAAGAAATTTTGTAGAAGGACACAATTTTATGGTGGTTGACTGTAAGTTGGTTGTTTCAGGTGTAATGAAACTAGCCTACCTCGATTTGAATAGAACAGCTACTGTTTTCTCCTTGTTCAGTAATAATCCATTAGTCCTGAGCCAGTGACTTGCCTGACCAATAATAACCATATTTGATTTTGTAATAGCATCCAGGAATGATTTGGCCTCAACAGTAATATTGGTGTCATCAGCATACTTGACAATTTCAACATTCTCCTTATCTTCTTTGATGTCATCAAAATCGTTAGTAAACATAACAAAGAGCATTGGTGCTAAAATGCTACCTTGAGGTATTCCAAGTGTTACATTTATTATATTAGACATTTCGGTATCGCCATTTCTTGTTAGTGTAGTCATTCGTCGTTTGTTAGCCAAGTGAGATCTGAACCAATTCAATCCTGGTCCTCTTATTCCATAAGCCTCCAGCTTGTTTAGTATGTATTCGTGAGAGAGTGAGTCGAAGGCTTTAGATAGATTCAGGAATAGACCAGTAGTGATATTGTCATTCTCGAGAGCTTGGTATTTTAATTTCTGATTTAACACTTTGTCCCTTTATATTTCTGAAAATTGACCACATGCATTTGGATTTATTATCTGAATTTTCAATTTTTTCATGATATTTCTTAGTGAATAGTCATATTTCTTTTTCTCCTTCTGGTATGAAGCACATATTTGTCATGGTTTGAGGAACGTAGAGTCCATTTGATAGGATAGGAACGTACATAAAAACCGTTATTTTATACCAAATAGTAGATATTCATGAAAATCCCAAAAACCAATTGTTTAGTATGAGAATGAGCCATTGAAAATGGCACTGTCATTTATCTGATATTAAAAAAACTGTCTATCCGGATGTTTCGACTAAGAGCTGATTTTCGTTTGTCGTTGAAGACTTAGTTGTGACCAAAGATGGTAATGTCGCAAACTAGCGCAAGTTGAGCGAATATTTTAAGATACTTACAGAAATACTTCTTGAATATGAGAGAGTTTTGAAGGTATTGGTGAACTTTTATGTTGTAAATAAATTGGGGGTAAGTAAAAAATATCTGCCGAATTATCACTAAGATGAAGTTAAATTATATAGAAGATTTCGAATCCAATTTTATGTCGATATGTTATTATATATCTAGTGTTTCGATCTATATTCCATTTTCTTATTGAAAAGTGAAATCACAAGCACCTGAAACAAATGAAATCATTCACTCCTCTAGTTTTTCGAAATATAGTTCAGCAGAATTGAATCAATATTTACGCTCCTTTTTTCATTAATTATTGTTGAAGCTCATATGGAAATTCCATATTCCTAGAAAATTCAAACCTCGCAAGGGTCAAAAAACGAATTTTGGTTTCACTACCTTCCTCAAGCATCAATAGAGGTAGAGATAACAAGATTTCCTGTGATCATAAAATCCAAACTTTTGCCGCGTACGTCTTGGTCACGGAAGACACATAAAATGAAGAACGAAATTAATGGCCTCACGTTCGCGAATCATTACCCATATCACTTCTTCCAATCATGACATTCAAAAATAATTCACCCTTACTTGAATCTTCGTCTACGTGGAGGTATATAGTATATACAAGAAAACTGTAATATGCAAGAGTACCTATCACTGAACCTGAAAACAATTAAAATGGTAAAACTAAAATTTGGGAGAATTATTAAGGAATTTCTTCAGACCTTCAAGTTTTCACAAGTATACAATAAAAATTTGCTCGTAATCTACTCTCCATACATAAACTGTGAAAATTTTTTAAAGCCAGTTATATGTATATCTATAGATTTGAAAATATTTTTTTTGTACTGTGTATAGGTAGTCCGAATCACAGTTTGAAATTATTTCCATGTATACAGGGTATTCGAAAACAAAGATATATGAATCCAAAATAGAACGGCAAGCTCAAATAATGATAAATTATCACTTACTCAGATAACTTAAAAGTACCATTTACGATAGATGACGAGAATTTGAATATATGGGGGCTTATTAATTGATAATGAACAAACCAGTTAACCACCGATACAGACAATGTTTTTTCATTTTATTGGCTACTTACATACCAAAAAAATCAAGATTATACAAAGTGATCATAATTAATATTCAAAAAATTACTACAAATTATGGCCAAAACCTTCTTATTTCAAATGACATCCCCTGAAAAACTATGAAGTTTGAACTTAAACTTCATAGTTTTTCAGTTATAACCTCATAAAGTTTCGAAATTAATTTTCACGTCCAATACGATTGGGAAATACTGGAATACTAAGAAAGATTTTGGGCACTATTTGTGGTTAATTTTTTAATATTGATTATGTTAAATCTATATTATCTCTAATCTCTGTATAATCCTTAATTTTATTTTTATTGTGTATAGTATATATATATATATAGTATATATATATATATATATATATATAATATATATATATATATTATGAATCTTCGACAGCTGTATATGCTCGTGCTTGCTGTGCATCAATTTAAAAACATTTCGTCCGCGGAATTTAACGAGCATTTGCATGGAACGCGACACAGAGGACGAATGATTTTAATACCTAGAACAATGAAAACCATAGGACAACGATCGCACACATTTTTATCCCCTCGAGTGTACAATTACATACCAGCGTGTATTAAAGCAAGTAATAGCTTAAAAATTTTTAAATTAAAATTGAAAACGTGGATAGGAAACTTAAGTTCTCAGGAAGTTACGAATTTGTTGGATATTAAGAACTCGTATGTTCATACCTGAAATGTTGGGGGGAACCTTGGTCACAACAGCGGATTAATTGCATATTGGGCTCCTGATGCCTTGTAATGTGGTGTTAACAAAATGTTGTGTATATAGTCTATTAGATATTTGAGTGTATATTGTGTACATGAAGAGTAGAACAAATAATTTCAATGTAGATGCCTCAAACAAGGTGCCTACGCACCTTCGAGGTAAAGAATAGTTTATTGATTTACCTTTGTATCCATATTTAGGTTGAATTGTACTCAAATATGTTTGGTATAAGAAACTGTACTCTGAAAAATGTTTTAATTTTGCTCAATAAACTTATAATAATAATAATAGAAATAGCCAAGTCTATTTGAGAAAGAATTGTCTGTATTGGCAACTAACTGGTTTCTTCATTAATTACTAAACTCCAATTTTCAATTGTTCATCATTTCCTGGCGAATGGTGTTTGTAAGGTATAAAGTGAACACAAGAAACTCATCATTTTTTGAGCTTGCCATTTAATTTTTGGAATCATATGGTAGAGTGAACCACATAAAAAAGTAGAACTTTGGTCTATATATTTGTTTTAGAACGCTCTGTATATATGAAAATGAAATATTGTGCTTCCGATTACTCTCTACACATAACAAAAAATATTTTCAAAATATCGTTAATTAAAATGAAATCTGCGTCTTTGGTGGACCACTCGGTATATTTACCACTCGTTTCTCGAACAAAGCGAAATATCATTTCGTCCTGATGACTATATTTTTCGAAATTTGACCCGGCAATTATTCCAATGGGGTAAATCCGGCAATTTCTTTTTCTGAAACCAATTTAAACATACGGAATTCCGAATTGTCATTCGATTTTACGCATTTAGAAAAATGAACTGGAATAATTCAAAGGATAAATAAGTCTACTCGGACGAATCCATCGATTTAACAAACCTTTTTTTAGCTCACTTCGATCCTAAATACAACTGAAATTGTTGCCGTTGTGAAAGCTGCAATGAAATGATAGCTTGTGCAAAAGGCGGATCGTTAGTTATTTGATGGAAGCCATTTTTTCTGGAGATGCCTCAAGGCCTGCAATAGCGGATAGCGCTTCCAGATTCTCAGTGCCTTCGAAAGGCAATAATTCAGGGAACTACCGAAAATCCTGTTCGAGAAGACTGCCAACATTATTAGAAACGACCGGGAGAGGTTCGCCGAGTGTGACACAAGTGATCGACGTTTTATTAATGTTCCTTGCATAATTTGGTTACTCGAATCTCCATCAACGGTTTGTGTTTGTTTTTCCCAATTTGTTTGGACTTTCTGCAGACTCTTGTAATAAAGAGGATGTTCCTAAATTAGAGGAGTAATGGAAAATCAGAGATTCCTTGGGAGGTTGAGTGTTAGAGTAGCCTCTGGCTAAACTTCGCCTCTCGAGAGTTCATCTTATCTGTATAGAAACAAGTTAATGAATGAATTGATAAATAATTTTAGGAAAGAAGAGTCCTGTAACCATAGGCCCGCAAACGCTTTCTTGAACTGCTACTTGTATTGTATGTGATGATTAGATCAGTTTATCGAATCATTATTAATATTCGATACAAATAGGGTAAAAGATCACAGTTCACTAACTGAATCTTTATATAATTTGGATTTTCGTGAGGATTATACTAGAGAATTTTTTGAAAATTATTTTCCGAAAACGGTAGCAAATAAGACAAAGAGTTTGTTTCACATTCTTATGAACTACCAGTGGTCCACCACTGGAGAAAAGCAGGCACTGTTCTAAATTGCATTCAAAATTAGCATATCACATAATGAAAAATGAAATATCTATGCAAATTCAAGTTGAATTCTTCCAGAAAAAAGGTACTATAAGAGAAAACTCTGAAGAAAAATCAAATTTTAACATCCTCTAACTCGAAAACAAAGCATTTTCGGTTATGGAACTTTTTTTTCTTTGAAAGATCCGAGGCATCTGTCATTTTTGTTTGAACCTCTAATTTCGGAACACCCGTTTACAAATGATTTCATGTTTCCGGTGGAACATCCACGTATTTTTACTCGTGTTCAATAACGTTTTGACAACGATTTTGTCATTCCCAAAAGCTAATGATCTCTTTCCTAATTCCAACGAATGTATATACGGATATACCCTCATTACCTTATCTTTTCAATCTCATTTACCTCCCAGAATAATTCTTACCCCCCTTCATATTTCTGATCAACAAAGGAAATAATAAAATTGAGAACCCGAATACACTGGTATAAAATGATCAATAAAACGTTAGCAATAAATTAAATAGAAGACAATGTGGAAATCGTTGACGTGATGTCAGAAGCTTTCCAGCGCTCATTCATAAATTTCACTCTTGGATATCAAATATACATAGATACATATCTACAGCTATGTGGACTCCAAGGGTGTAATCGGCCCATTTATTAATGAACTTTCAAAAGCACCTAACTTCACATTAGTGCTGCCATCATTGATTCAAAAACCCCGGGCTTTTGAGCGTTCGTGTGAATTTCGATTTTTTCATTTGAAAGTAAACATCAACGCCGATCACAAAAGCTAGTCAGTTTCGAATCCCCAAGAGTAGTTAGATCTGTTGCGTTCGACCAGGCAACCCCTAGATCATCCTTAATCCTTTAAATTCGGGGCTCACTTGGAATTTCGTTCTCTCAACGGGTGTCTCTCTCGGCCTTCTAAGCTGATTCCAACCAAATAACCGCTAATAATTCGGCGAACCGTATGCCGCTTCTGCTTTGTTTGAATAATGAATATCTTCTGTGGCACCTCGCCAATGTAGAATAATTGAGCGTTAAAGTGCCAGTCTTTGTAGCTGTCCACTTTTCGAAAGTGAGTAATGGCTTTATCAGCAACAGTAGCTTAAAACTCGACAATCCTCTACATTATTTGGTAATGGTCAGAATTATAATTTTCAGAATGGGTTTGATTCTTTTCCTTATTTATTTTGATTGTTTTCAATAACTTCTTGAAACCTTTGAGGAAAGCGGATTGCATAATGGGCATAATGGATTATAAAAAAAATATCATAAAGTAGTATGTACTGATATCATGTCAAATACCGAAAATTGGAAATCAAATTCAGTACTTGACATTAATTTCGTTTTATGTTTTCTATAAAATGAAAAGAGTAATTTCGAGGATAATTTGAGCTTTGGAAAGCAGGAGAATGTGTTGGTCGTTGGAAAAGACCTTTTGGTCAACCTCATGGCCTTATAATATGCGTTATTGTAGTGCAAAATTCATTAGTTTTCCGAGGAATGATACCGCACACTTTATTAGGGATAGTGGCCTCCAGTCAAATTGGCTGAATGTGTTATGTTATAGTTCAAGTGATCCAAAACAAAAACCTCAATAGTCAAAGGTTTTTTTGAATGCTGGTTTTGACGCTAGAGACCCCTGAAGACTCTTATTTGTTCTTGTTGTTAAACAATACAAAACTTCATCCTGGATAATCATCACTATTCTGAGTAATCAAGATGTAAGCAGTCGTTAATATGAGATACTATTAAAAGCATTGTTTTTTGGTGTTTATTTGATCAATTATATATTGTGTTCCAACTATTTATATTTTTCAAAATTCAATTATTTGAAAATTGCTACAAATCGCTTAAGCGACCTACAATAAACAAATATGAGAAATGTATGTTAATTTTATTATGAAGTTGTAACTAGTAATTTTTACTAAATAAAGAAATATTATTATTATTATTATTATTATTATTAATATTTATGAATCCTATTCTACTCCTTATTCTACATCACATTCGAAAAAATTACGGAATGTTCCTTTAAAAAAAAAGCTTGGGTTATATTCGAAATATCTTTCAGTACGGAACATTTTGAATATTACTTTCGCTTTCTTTCGACAGGATATAGTCTGAGAGAATATTTTGAGAGCTATATGAAGCTCACAATTGAGGTCGTCATTTCTTTTGAATTCGAGTTTTCAATACTGTAATTTACAATACTGTATTTGAAAATGAAGGAATATTATTATTGTCATTATTTATTGCTATCGTACTATTACACTTCTTGAATTTTATTATTACATTTTTTCATTTTTATAAAGGTTGCATTAATATCTTGATAAACTTCATTTCCAAAATTATCAGATCGAAATGTGAAAATTAAGACAGAGGTCAGAATAAGTTTTAAGTGTTACGGCTTCGACTGCCAGGGCGATTAGCCGAGAGGTCAGAATAGTTCACAGATAACATGATATTATCATATATCAATCTATTTCTTCTACAAACGATTGAATTACTGTATTGGTACGTAACATAAATATTAAAAATAATATATATTATTTGAATCAATATCATTGGGCAAAAATTAGAAATTTCAGCCGTACATTCTAAATTGATGAAAGAACGTCTACGCAGAGGTCGCATATACATATCTAGCGTGTTGTTAGCACTTTTGCGCCCTAATAATTCATGTATGACGACCCTCTCGAGAGATTCTCATCCTTCCTTTTCTTACCCTTCCAGGACTAGCTCGAAACGCAGTATTTCTACAGTAGTTGACGGATTTTCCACAGCAAACATCTCCTTCTTGACTTCAGCATTACATCATCGACAAAATTCTGCTCTCGACTATTTAAATACGTGAACTTACCGGTTGGTTTCTTGCGACAGAATATACCCTAACTTGAAAAACATCATTGAAATCCATGAGAGTCACGGTAATGACCGTTTTCGTTATTTTTTTATTATTAAGTGTTCAGTATTTGTACCCTAATGACAATAACATAGAAATGACTTTTAGAGTGGCCACAAATTTATCATATCTATCAGCGAAACTGCAATTGCTGCACTTTTCAACTCTTAAACTTAATTTCATGTATAGGATAAATCATAAATAAAACTTTTACAAATTAATTCTCTGAATTATCTCAGAAGTCGGTACTCTTTAACAGTGTAATAACATTAACTAAGAGTAAAGACTTGACTACTTTCTTTTATCTACCAAGAGTTAAGGTTCACAAACCGAAAGAAAGATGGCTGAAAAATTTGATACCTTGATACATCGGAGACATCTCATACCTAAAGTTGATATGTTTGGGGAAGAATATTATTCTCTTGTTTCTTGTGTTATTTGAATGCATACTATAAAACTTTATAGTATTGATAAACTTGTCAATACGATTTCAATTATGTTTTGTTCTCGTGAGACATTTTTAGATGAAAATTGAGGCTAATGTGAGAATACCATTTTCGATGAAGAGGGATCTACAAAGGGACCGCGGAACAGAGTTGAATATCAAACCGAGTATTATGAAAGCCCTATTAACTTTCGATGAATTTCTCCTCAGCAGGATATTAGAAGACAGCTGAAAGTGCAGTAAGCCGTAGTAGGTGCTTTGAAAAATGTCACGGAAAGGGATCCGTTATTATTTCTATTGTTTAATATAAACCGTTCAGCTTCAAGCATGTGTGTTCCATTCAATATGTCAGTCACTATACATCGATCAACTTGATGCAATTCGATTCAATAATAATGATGCTTCAATACGGATCTCGAATTTTTTGGAATCAAAATTTGATAGTTCGAAATTCATCAATTTCGTTTTGTTCCCATTTGAGTAAAATACCAAATAACTAGCACCCTTGAATAAAGTTCCCTACTAAGAGTGTCTCTGTAAGTTCTCCAAGATGTCCGAGAAACAGCTATAGAAACATCATCAGTAACCAAGATTATTTTGATTATTTTCAGCAGTAGATGACGTTCATAAGATGTTAAGATGATTCAATGGGTTTTTTCCTAAATTGAAAAATCACTGATAAACGACAAAAAAGGAGTTGTCCCAAGAAAGATCCCTGTGGAACACCTAACGTTAAATTATGTTTACTGGTTAAAACTTCTTGAACTTTCACGGCTATTCTACCTCTAGATGAATAAGAATCCAGTCTAAGATAATGGGCCCAAATCATGGAAATTGTTTAGTATGAATTTATGGAAGAGATTATCGAATGCCTGGAATAAGTCGAAGAATACCCCTGCGACCCAATTACCAACATCAAGGCATTTATAGATGAAATCCACAAAATAGAAAGGTTCGATCATGCTTTATTGGGTTTAAACATTTCATCCAAGTATTAAATATACAGCATACAGGGTGTAAATTGAGTGGTTGTCCATAGCCTAGTTGTAAATGCAGGTCATCCAGGTCTTGCAGAAAAGTAGCTTGTTGTGTATCCCAAGACTGTTGGTTTTGGAGATATGGTCCGATTTTGTTCAAATTTCGTGTTTATTTTCACTTCATACAACCCTTCGAAACGTTTCATGTGATCTTAATATTTCCAGGTCAGTACTCAGGTTATTTTGTTTTCATTTCAGAATTCGAAATCTTTATCATGAAAAAAAAAAAGATAATTCAGTGCATGAATTCAATTTTCGCTTTGAATGATACATTTTTTTTCCAAGAGGGTAGCAAACGAAAGAATTCATGTTGTATGTAGCTTTTTTTAAAATACGGTCTTGTTTTTATTTCTTTCGTTATGATATTTGATGTTATCAGCTGGGATTTTGAGTTTTATTCTTTTCTGTTCAATTTTTCTACATTCTAAAACCCTTAACACCTACTGAGTGTTATAACACGCTGCGTAAAATATTGATCAGAAGTATGCATGATCAAACTGTGAATTCTTTTGAAAATAGAAATTAAATTTTTATTTATTTTTTCCATTTTTATTTTATTTATCAACATTTATTTAACATCAAAAATTAGTATTAAAAATTTGATCCTTGAGAAATTTTAAACCTATTTTATGGATATAAGAAATTTCGGCCACTTTTTATTAATCACCCTGTATCTCCGAAACTAACAGTCTTAGGATACACAACAAGCTACTTTTCTGAAGCCTGAATGACCTGCATCTACCACTAGGCTACGGCCAACCACTCATGTTACACCCTGTATATCTAAAACCGTTTTCATTTTCACAATATCAGAAGATTCCATTGAATCCATTAAAGAAGATTATATTACTATGAACTGATATTGAAAAATTCGATTTTTTACTAAGGCCAGTCATATTCTTATATTGGATAACCTATGAGGTTGGTCATGAAATATTGCCTTCTAATAGAAATCTTTTTTCCGCTTTGTCTTCAGTTTTCATCACCATTAAAATACTGAAAAACAAAAACTATTTCTACTCGTGGCTAAGGCCGAAAATACGATTCAAATTTATGAAATGGTATGAATTCCGGCATGCAATGTGAAAAGAATTCTGCGGTAAAACTACCAGGAAATTGGAAATTCTTATGGAATCGTACTGTTCACTAGAAATGAATTTTATGAAACATTCATAGCCAGCGATTATTTCATCGAGCAGGGCCGTCTTCGCCATATTGCGGGCTCCTATGTTCATTTGAATTTATTAATTTGCAATCGCGATATTAAAGATTAAAATAAAAATTTGCATCAAATGGAAAATTGTTATTTGACATCGAGGTACACACCAAATTTAATTTTATTGGATCTATATTCTCATTGGAATATCAGAAGCTTGAAATTGTTATTTCATACCAACGCTCCAAATATCAATTTGATCGAACGTGTGGTCACAGAAATATTGGTTTCTTTTGATTTTATATTTCTTAATTTTTTTCTGCTTCTGACGATCGATGATGACAATTTGGAAGAAGCTTGAAATTGTTAACTAAATGCAAGTTTATCTCTATGGAATTCGTGGTTTTGGAATCATAGAAAAAACTAAGTTCGAACGACTTCTCGGGTCAAAATTTTAAAATTACACATAACGCATTGTTGTTAGTCTTCTCCGTTTTTTTCGTTTCAAATGAATTTTTTTTTATAAAATATATATATTCGTTTGAAAATATGAAAGAAACTAGGGGCCCCTATCGATTGCGGGACCCTTGACAAGTGCCTTGTATTCCTATTGGAAAAAAGGGCATGCCAGCAAGTTTATATTCACTCAAACCTTGACAATTATGTTAAAAGTGAAATAATCCATTGGAAATATTTTCTTCAGATTATCTGTTATGTAGGCACCGTGTGATTCAAATTCGATGATGGAAATTAAGCTTGATACCTATATCCTTCATCAGAGAAAATATTTATAGTGATGATATTATAATATATCGCCTTCTTCAATGAATGGATAAAACACCACTTTCACCTACATCTAGGATCAAAATTAATAACCAAGTTTTCTGCAAATCCTTCAATTTATAAGATTAACATATTTTTCAACTCATTCAATGATATTCATTAAATTATTACTGAGCAGGTGTGGAAGATTCTGACAGGGCTTCAGTATTTTTCTGGAATTTTTTCAACAGTTATTTAATTTCAAGACACTTGTTGAAAAAACTAAAAATGCTGTAATTGTTATTTCATCTTTAATTCAAAATTCTAATCCATAGTTTCTAGGGGTCTCCCCCGGTTCGTTCCAAAATTGAATACCCTTTAGATTTGTTATTGCATCGAATAAGTCATGATGTTCTACTAAAAATGCCTTCAGTAAAAACTCGGTTCATGAGTTAATGGGATTCTTATGAAAAAAATGGTGGCGATGAGCATCCGATCAGCGAAAATACGACTTTGCTGATCGACCAGAGTGAGTTCTTGTGTTAACGGAACTACAAAATCTTTAAGAACTAAGTGTTCATCATGCGAAATACGGTGTAATGTCCTTTATGGAATGCCTAATTCTCAAAATCGACGAAGAGTCGACGAACCTGGGTTTTCCTCAACGTTACGGGTTACAGCAGCAATATTCTCAGTTGTTCTTGAGCGATCATACGGTTTCGATTCCTCACATCATTAACTCGCCCCAAAAGCTGAAATTTTCCACCAGATACACTATTGCCAACCAAGAAGGAGCTTCACGACCACCCAAAACTGCTTTAGTTTTGCTAACTGGCCTGCATAATTTTCACAATTCTTGTACTGAAATTTAACACTTTCAATACGTTGAAGCGTTTACCGTTTCATTTTTAGTGGTGGTGTGGTTTTTACTTGTAAAATGTCAAAAGATGACAGTTGCCCAAATAGCGGGCTATTCAAAATGAAACCTCTTATTAAGGAACCCTTCACATCGTAGTAGAAAATACGTTGAACGTATCTAAAAATTTCGTGAGTGTAGTTACTGCAACCTTAGTAGAATACGTGCTACATCTCCGACTATACTGGCAAGATAAACGTTTAGTCAAAAAGGTTGATAATACTTATGGAATAAATAGTCCTGTTCTAAGGACTCTACTATTTTCAAACTTTCACCTTTTCAGTTTATAGTGCAACAGTTTTTGTCAACGGGGGAAATAGATTAAACTGCTGTTTTCTCTCTCTATCAAAATCCACTTCATCATTATAATGTTTCCTTGTCACATCAAAGCTAATCTGTTCTTCGCGTTTTAGACCAGAACCCAAGGGATAATTTGAAACAACGTTAATTGGTATTTTATGAATATTTGACGCCCAAGTAATTTGGGAGCAGGGAAGATTAGTAAATTAGCATAAAACAACATTTTGGCTTTGTCATTTCGTTTTCCCTCTTGATTTATATGAACTATATAGCGAAGAAATTGATTGAGTGCAGAAAAATATTTTTCTGAGTTGAGTGAATAATTCCTGATCTAAGAAAGAGAGAAAATTCATAGAATTATGCTTCATTCAATAAATTCCAGGCTTAACCAGTAAGAAACTTTAAAAACAGCGGGCTAGGTTTAGTGAGGTAGGTTGTGTTCTTCAAAAACGAAGTTCCACACTCTTCGCCCCTTTGTAAGGTTCGAGGAGGATTTCCTGCTCACTTATAAAAACATCGAATATTTGATTTTATCCATGAATTCTTTATCAGAGGAGCAACCTTTCAGATTTGCATCTCACAAGTCACAACCCCCAAATTGTTAGCCCCTTGTTCTGAAAATAGAATCCATGCTTAAAACAACATCAATATGATTATAACGAGTGTTTTTTTTTGGCTGCATGAGAGTTTCGATGCTTGTTGTATATGGTTTGACAGTTGAGAACGTCAGACTGTATTAACCTTTCTATTCAGTAAGATTTGGCAATTCTTCATTAATCATTCAACCTGCTTTCTAATTTTGCATATTTACTTTCATGAATTGGCCTAATGAGCAAGCAATACGGGCAGTTATTGATCGTTTTCACACTAATTTACCCTTTTCGATTTGAAGACATCAACAAGATGAAGAAATATGCGTACTGAAAAGACTATTGCTGCTGTAGCGCGATATGTTGAAGAAGACGCCGTAATAGGTTTCCCTTTCCTTTTCGATACGTCAGTGTTCTCAACTTGTTGGCTTTGTCCTTCGACTACATGAAAAATTTTGTGTGAGAATCTTGGCTTACATGCCAACAAAATACAGCTCGTGCAATAACTGAAGCCAAATTACGTATTATTTTTGCTGATTGTGCTGGTTGTTGAGTGTGAAGTGTTAAGTGATGCAAGTCACTTCTGGTTAAATGACTTCACTAATAAGCGAAATTGGCGTATATAGAACAGAGACAATCCTCAAGTTTCAACGGTTGTTTCACTTCGTTTGTCGCGTTGTAAGTTCGTATTTTGAATTTCTGATATATGTAGGTATTTATTTGAATATATATTCTGAGTAAATATGAAACGTTGATTCACAATGGGACATAAAAAGTGTGAAGTTTGTGGAGAAACGAGCGAATTGAGTGAAATATCCTATCACTGATCATTTTTCATTTCCGCTCCCCTTATGTCAAATTTGATAGTTATGTTGGGGACAAAATTCGCTTACTGAAAATGAAGCTCCCTCTAACTATTTTTATAACTCTTCGGTTATGTCGACAGCAATTTTTGAAACATTGTAAACCAATATTCAAGCCACCATTGACGCCATATGGCCAGATTTATTGGATAGTGTTATGAAAAATTAGGCTGATCGAATGGACTATATGTAGGCGCAGCATATGCCGAAAATTATTTTTTAAAAGAAATATCATGAAAATATCTATCAAATTATAATAATAAAAATTTTATACCAAAAATATTTCTGTCTTGTATTATTATTTGAAGTTCTCAAACTTTCAAAGAAACTCGATAACGATAACATGACGAAAACTATTTCAAATTAATTTTATTAGTGTGGATTGATTGATATTGATGTGAGATTGTCATAAAAGCTGATGCTAAGGATGTCTGTTGTATTCTTCATTTTCTTTGAACTCATTATTTGGAAAACAAAATGGCACAGATATCTTGTGACTAACAGAACGAAATCTCTTGATGAGTCAGCTTGGTGGCCCACTTTTCATTTTCTTATTCAGTTTCCGTTCACCTACCTGAAAGGCTAATTCAGTCCCAATTTGAGTTTGAGGAATTATAGTCTGAAGTGCTTTACAAACTTCGTTTTCTTTTACTTAGGTTTCAGAGGTCTCATCTCTGTTGTTGAAGAGGTTAGAAGTTATTTTATTCAAATTAGGTTTAAGGATTATAAAGTTTCGTGCAACTTGAAATCGATATTTATGCTTCATCTACATTCCAGATCTTTTTATGGTAGAATTCGAATATCTCCTAAGATACGAAGAGTAATTATTGAACTCATTATAATTAATAGAGAAACAAACTTGACGTTAGATTAAAAACCACAAAGGAAATTTCTGCTTAATATTATGATGGGTAAATAAAACTGAAAACATTTTGAGAAACTGAAGACATTTTGAGAAGCTTATTGAGTAAATTTTTCAGTAGACAACATATGGAGACGCTACATTGCATATGTTCCACAATTGTTTATATTTTGCACAAATTACTCGATAAATATGATTACGCTCAGTTTAAAATCATTGCTTTTCGTTGTGTTGTTGAATTTTTCAAATAACGTAAGTATTCAATCTCTCATAACTCATAACTCAGATATTATTTGGACTAAGTGGAATTGCATTTGGTATCGACGTCATCATTTAATTGTATTCTGTACAGGAAAGAAATATCTATAATTGGTAACATCACCATAGGAAGAGAAACATCCATCGAAAATTAAGAAACATTTTCGCATTGGGTTCACTATTTACATCAAAAGCGCCATGTCATATTTTAAGTACTACGTTGCTTTCATGCTATTAATGAAAACATGATGATAATGCTGGTTATACTATTCCTCCAAATCCTCAAAATTATACTGAATAGTGGTTCAACATATCGTTTGCGTTGTCGCTTCCAGATTAGGAAATTGATTTTTTAACTAATAACAGGTGCCCAACGTACATTCAAGAAATAATTACATACATTCAGGTATATGCTGGAATTAGTTATTCGACTAGAATTTGTTATTTATATTCAAAATGAAGAGAGTAATCAGATTTTTCATAATTGATTGATGGATATTAACAAAGAAGTGGTGCTCTTTTGTTCATTTTATCCCAATTTTTTTTTAACATGGATTTATGATACGAAGACATTATTGACCTTGCTGATTTAATCTTGATGGCACCACTGTCCTTGATTAATTCAAAATCATACTCAGAGATGTGACATTTTCCGAATAATAGTACCTATTTAAAATGCATCATACAAATTACCTATTTCCATTTTGTATTCAAATAATATTTTAAACAAAGACAATTGTACTTCCTCTGAAAAACTTCCAAGGACATATCTTATATTGGAAAAATGCCAAAATCTTTTGAGGAGTTCTCTGAATACAATAAAAAAATAATGTCATTTCATCATAACGTTATTTTGCCATAGATCGTTAGTAGAACAGTGAAAAAGAAAGACATAGGTGCATGTTATGTGATGATTCAGATCAATCTAGTCATATTGAGAGTGCTAATTTCACTATTGATTTGGAATCACTTTAATATCTAAAAGATGTCGATATTAGCCTACTATATTGAAATCAATACCTTATACAGGAAAAATCGTGACTATATTTACACCGGTAAAAAGGTTTTCTCTTATGGTGATGATTATGTGACGCACATACTGAAGATGATCGATAGTATTTTTGAACAAATTAATTCATAGAAATTATTGTAATAAATTTATTTTGGTAATGCACTTATATTGCTGGTTAAATATGACTCGTTTAAATAAAAAACTTAAAAAGAGTTCTATATCATGTTTCTCTATCGAAAATTTTACTGGTAGTGCAAACAAATATAAAACTAATTTTAATCGCGATCAACTTCAAAATAGTAAAGGCTGAAACAGTTCAATATCCAAAACATTTAATGAGAAAAGTAAGTTAAAAGCTCTAACAGTATTTTATATCAATAAAGTCTCTTTAAAATTCATATTTTGCATTTCGTATTTCAAATATAAAATAGAATAGTATTCATTATTTTGGATTTGAAATACAAACTTCGAGATATCCATTTACATAACACAAAATATAAAAAATAAGTGAAACAATTTTTCCTCCTGCGTCCATATGTTCAGCAGAGTTTTTGTGCAATTCCTAGTCAGAGGAAAAGATGGATTAAAAGTTTTACTATGAATAGATGTTTGAGCTCCATTAATTTGTTGAAATGAATAGAATCAATCCTATTATATCCAATAAGATGACGTAACGATAATGAATGCTGTTTTTTAAATTTGAAATAAACTTTTCATTATTAGTAAGTGCTTCTTAAATTCTTCATGGTGCGAGATATTTCTAGTTGACAGACATAATAATGAATTATTATCGAGTATCTGAATTATTTGTTGATATACCTAAATATCTAATATTTACGGAGACAATTAATGAAATCTTCGTGAATCTTTGGTGTCTGGCACTATTGCTAATGTTAAAATTTTCGAATTACATGAACTTTGTAGAGAATTTCCTGAATAATCTATACATCTATTACTACATCTATTACCCGAATAATGAACGGGAATAAAGGTATTCAAAAAAAAAAATTATTATTGTGAGCTGGTACACGACACACTCTTTATAAGAGGTTGTCGTTGAATTATGTTGGTTTCAATGGTTTCATATGGTTGTTTGTCAGTATGTGTGTCCCCAAATATTTCAACCTCATTTACTTCAATTATTATCCAATTTTGACAGAATTTGCCATGGCTGTCCAGTTGAAGTTTTACGGCCGGTATTTTAATACTGGTAATAGGTTGACGCACGGTTCAACCATCGGTTATCCTTGTTTAAGAATAACTGATGGTTGAACCCTGCGTCAACTACCAATTTCCGTATTTCTTAAAATAAAATTTGGTAATTGACGCAACGGTTGAACCGTCAGTTATCCTTCATAATACCGGCTCTTATTCATTCATATTTCAGACTGTCCACTTTCTTTGTACATACGTTAAGGCATGAGATTACGGTGACCTCAATATCTCGCGTTGTATTGGTCCGACTTTGATCAAAATTGAATATGTTCATTCGGTCTGGATCATAAGTGACTCACAAATAATTCAACTATTCAGGATTTACATGGCACAAATGTGAAATTCCTAGATGTCTTGCTTTTGACGTATCCCATTCCAATTAAATTTTTCTCAAACGATTCCAAAGGTTTATAATTGAAAATAACGAAGCAAAAGGTACTGAGCCGTTCGGCATCTCTACATTCCAAACAGCTAAAACTTCCTGTTATAAGGTGAAAATTCCATCACGATTACCAGAACGTTACATGTTCCAATTTAGACCCTTCCTTTACGTGTTGAACATAAAAAGGAGGTGGCGAGTGGATCCAAATCAACTAGGACATCCTGGATTACGACGGCTGAAATGACATGGGTGTACATTCTGAACCTAAGACGAAAATTCATAAAAAGTTATAACTGCTGAAAAATTATTCTTCTTTTTCGAAATTAATTTTTTTTGGGAACTTCTCAAGTATGTTGTCTTCATTTTTCGAATTTGAAGCTGGGTATGATACTGAATTACATTCAATATAGGATACACGGTACTCAATAAGTCCCGGGCCTTGCGCACAGATGGAACAATTTCTAGGACAATCTTCAGAATAAGCGTGTCAAAATTTTGGAACACAGAGTTAAGTCTGGATGTTGAAAGTTTGAGTGACGCTAAGTAAGTTATCAAAAAACGGATACAATGAGTTTCTTGTATTTATAAAACATAAATTCTTGATAGGAAAAACATTGTGGAAGCAAAGCAATAGCTAATGGCTCATCGTGGTTTTTCAGACTTTGTTCCATCCACAACGTTTAGTCAGTACCTACGTCGTTAGTTTTCCGATTTTACTTTTTTAACATTGGCTTTCAGGAATTAGTATCGAAAATGTTTTTAGTAAAGCAGTTTTTTTTTGCAAAGAAAACCATTTATGCATTATTCTTGAATGAACCTGTCATCGCAGACAATCTAGCAGTAGATAATAGTTTGTCATTGAATTTTATTTGTAAAGAACATTATTCGAAATGCAACAGTTTATATATCATTGATTTATTGTACAGCACGCATACAATGCTTCATGCAATAAGATATAAGTGCAATAATGTACATGTTGAGCTTTATAGTTTAAATGACTGAGGTCGAAATTTGATCTATCTCTCGAAATATCTCATCGTTTTTATCTCATCGTTAAGCATCATTTTCGAATACAGAATAATTTGTCACATTGTCACAAATTGGAAGTATTGAAAAATGTGCTGCTTTTTATTCCTTTTAAACCTTATGGAACATCATTATGGAACTCTCATCACCGTTATTTAAACCCTCAAGACAATTCAATTTCATTTTTTTTATTCGTATCATTTTCTTTTATCTCAATTATTCAATTGTAAATATATTAATTTTTCATCATTTTATGTTGTACTTTTTCATTTGATGGTAGTCTCTGAAATTCATTTATAATCACATAGAAATTATTCTAGGGTATACTTTCAATTTTTTGGTTTTACCTTCACCTAGAATGTGAATGTGGAATGGTGTATTGTTCTGAGCATTTTTATTTGATAATGAGAAATTAAATGATCAGGATATTGAAGTTTTAATGGAAATTGCTTCTTCGTTCATTGCTTATTTTGGTGGAACTTGTTCAACTCAGTTCAATTGCATTGAAGTACTAATTTCAGCATTACCCTGACGTATTTCACTTTCAACTTGAAAAAAATTGTAATTGGTTTTCAGTACTTTTATACTGCACCTAAATGGAGCAGAAAATACATTTCTACATTTCGTGGTCGCCAGATGATATACTAGTTATCTAATTTCAGACACTTTGGATCCTTCATTGAAGGTGATTCAATGAGTGTTGTGAAATTAATTCTACTATTTGTATTCCAAATTCAGTGATTTTTGCACATGCTAGTAAAGAATGATTTTACAAAGGAAAAGTAGAATTATGAGCCCCATATGTGATGAAGATATTCATTGCATTCTGTTGAAGCCACCCTACATAAACACTAAACATTCGGCTTCACAAAAATTCAACTGAAATGGGAAAACAAAAATTGTCTGAAGACAATTTCAACCTTAAGATGATTCAATTGCATCTGCATCAATTCGAAGTAATTTCCTATCAAACACTTGCAGAAGCTTCGCTAAGATTTCCTTCATGCACACTGATTATCCTAAGCTGAAAGGTGGCAAGGCATGCTAGATGATCTCTAAATGTTCCAACTACTTTTCTACTCGTATGATTTCGTGAAGAGAAAAAAATTAAGAGATGCGAAGAAAAGGGGTGCAGTATAGATTACCGAAGAACAATTAGGGGACGAAATCAACACAGATCAGTCACACTCATTCACATTAAGGGGCGATCCGAAACATTTAAAAACAGCGACCGGACACGAATCACATGCACAACCGTTAGAGATCAGCCAGAAAGTGGGGTTAGGGTATGAAAGAAGAGCTGGCTCAGCGAGGAGCTCACCATGCAAGAGAAAATCGCGGGACTGCTCGTCGACAGTTTAAAATGCCAGAATGCGCCAAGGGAAGCCGTTGTGGGGCATCGATCGGGCCCGACTGACTGCGGTAGGCTCGGGAGACTGAAAATGAAGGGATGCGTTCTGCCGAAATTTCGGATTCGGCACAAAGGAGTACAATCAAAAGCGAAGGGATCCGAGAATTTCTAACGCTTCTCAAGATTTTCAGAATAGGAAGTGGTGGGCAACAGTAGCGTACCCAGACATAATCTTAGGGGGAGGGCAGTTGTCGTGTGATAAAGACACGAAAAAAAAAATATTTTTCGTTTCCAATGTCCTTTGAATTTCAAAACCTTCTTGAGATCGATTTTGACCCATCGGCGTCGTTGTGTTCGAACACATAAAACTTGAGGATTTATCGCCTGCTCCAATTTTCTTTGTTTTGAAGAAGTTTTCCAAAGAACTCAACTTACTGGAATACACAATGGAAAGAGTCATATACACTGTGTCCGTAAAGTATGGAACAAATTCATTTTCAGCTAAACAGACCCTTTAAAGAAATAATCCTGAAACACGTCGATTTTTTATTTTAATCTACCGTATTTTAAAATAATCTAATATACAGGGTGAATTACTTTCGAGTAATGACGTCACCGTCATTTTTATTTCAATGGAACACCCCTATTTTGTCTCAATTTTCCGATAACTCCAGTTGAGCTGATTCCAAAAATGTAACACATGTTGATTCCAATTGGTACAGGGTGGACAAAAATACAATAGTTTTGTGTGTGCTCATAAAGTAACGCGTAAAATTCTTTATTAGTTAAATTAACAGTATTATCGAAAATATGAGCCCTTTGATATCGCTTGTGGATGAATTCGTTGATTCAATTTTTGCATGATTAAATAATTGAGCGTTGTGACTTATAATGGATATTCCTCTTGGAGGGGGATATATCTCCCTTATTCCCCCTTGGGTACGCCACTGGTGGGCAAGTCGGCGGAAGAACGCCAAAGATGAGAATTAGACCGGACGAATGCAAGCGCACAAAGACAGAAATGAAGGTCTTTGATGATTCGAATTACAGAGTCGTTCTGCAGATACGAAAGCCCTTCAATGAGACCGACGAAAAATGGAGTGTCGAAGAAGGTTTTGTTGCGAAACCAAGAAACCTAATGAGATGGAATGTCAAATTAGCAATCACAAAACGAATGATTTCTTTATCATTTGTTTTTTCACTCTTTTTAAGATATGTACAGGGTGTCCGGAAAATGTAGGAAATCTCTCGGATTCAGATAAAACATAAAAAAATAAGATGACAAGTTCCCATCATGTTTTTTCCTAGCGGCCCTCCCTACGCAGATACGACCTCCTAAAGACGTCACTGGAAATCCATTTTATTGGAATAAATTTCAACTAAACTAAAATTTTAAACTATTTAATATAATTTGAAGAATATTTGATATGATGAACAGTAGTAAGGACCTCTTGAAATACTACCCTACAATTTAAATTAGTTCTTTTAGTTTACCAGGGGCGGACTAGGTTGTTAATGTGCCTTTCTGTGCCAAAACTGCATAGTTGAGAATCTTTGTAATTTTGTGTAATTTTTTTTGTATTCAATAACATAAACTAGAACTTTTTCGTTCCTTGAATAACTTTCGTATCACACTTTGTTGCCGACAAAAAAATTAGAATTCATGGTTCTTTTTAATAGGAATAAAAAAATTGATTCCTTTGTTATTTTGTTTTTCAAAAACGGTTGATTTTATCGACGATAAACAACAGCAGCTTAATGTTCAAGCTATCCAAATTTGTTTTTTCTACTCCTCATCATACAGATTGTTGAAAATGTAAGCATTAAAATGTACAACCTAGCACAACGACAGTACATGAACTATTTCGAGCAATGAAAGTGACCAAATACCATTTCGATGGGCAATCAACTAGCATACTTCAATTTATTCGATAAACTTTAAGACAATAAATTCCCTGCTCCCTAATAAATATCTGAGAATATATATATATATATATATATATATATATATATATATATATATATATATATATATATATATATATAAAAAAACGCTCATTCCATTAAAACGTTCAATGCGACTATAGATTTTGCCCATTTCAATCTATGTGCGGCATGTTTAGTCCATGATCTCTGTGCGGCACATGCCCCCAGGAATATGTGTAAATTTTTTTTTCGAACTCCATCTAATGAACGGGTTATCAAATATTCAATCAATGTACCAAAGGACTCAGCTGCACTTGCCTCCGGTGTCCTGTATAGCCCAGGAACTAGATGGAAATTCAGTGTTTATTTACTTGGTATTAGTTCGACTTCTAGGCAAGATGAAAGAACATTGAGTCGTTTTGTTCTTTTTTCAAGTAGTTTTGCATAATACACGTTGATCCTCTGTTGTGTGATTTGTCTCAATATCAGTATGAACAAGAATCGACACGTTTAACACATGCCCCGGGAGGCATGTGCCGCATCAAACTAATGAAACATGAGTTTCATGCCCCTGGGGGCATGTGTTGTAATAAATATTGGAATAAGTATATTTTTCAAATAGAAATCAATTGCTATTTCCATCGTTCAAATCGGGGAAAAAACAACTCATTTATGGATTTCGCACTGGAATAATGCACTCATGTTTCTGGTGCCGCACTTACTTTAAGACTCAACACATACCCCCGTGAATACGTACCGCAGTGAACGTGTTAATCCCCTACTGACCGCACTAGTCTATGCGAATGATAAGAGAGATAATTAAGAAGTGATAGACGGGCGTAGCAGCAAGTAATGAAAGTAACCAAATCGGCATCCGGCAGGAACGTAGACTATTTTACCCAATAAAAGCAACCAAATTGTCACATTCTGGTTCCAGGGTTAAGTTGAAAGTGCTGCTAGGTACTTCCTGACCCCAAATGAATTGCTGGAAACTTGGACAACCCTTGTGTAATCGAAATATTTCATTCACCTCATCATTTCAGCGGCATCTTTTCCTATGGGCGATGACAATTCGCAGCGAGATTAGCAGACCAAGGACTAAACGGTACTCAGACTCTACAAGCATGGATTCATTCGTTCTATAATTATTGAATTGAAGACAAAACAATGAGAATATCGTTTCTGGAAAAGTTCATACAGTTACAGGCGATAAAAAGATGACTTATTGGCACAAGGCTATAAATTGTCATTCTGCATCCAAATGCAAATTTTCATCCCAATCGAACTCGCAATTAATTGAATATATTCGCAGAATCCGTGGCTGTAGTTTGCCCAGTAATAAACTCAATCAGGGCTTTCATGATCCAAACATTATCCTGAAAATATCATGTTTCAGAGTCCTTTCATTTCAATCGTTTATACGGACGAACATTATCCAATTTACGGACGGATTCGACAGCATTGAGTAGAACTCTATCGTTTGAGACCACATCCAGCACAAAGTCCGAAAATGATAGGCATTGTGACAAAATGAAAGACTGATCGGTTAAGAAAACGAGTGATCAAAAAAGCAAAAAAAAACACTCTACATAAAAGAGAATAACCTCAACGCTCGTCGTTCAGTATTCATGCCATATCGAATTATGTACTCGGATAATATGAATTATTGAGAAGTTTTGGCAGACATTTTCCTCCTCCAGTTGGAAATAGACGGTCTACACAAACGGAACGTATTTTTTTTTTTTTTTCAGTTCGCCTTAGCAAGATCGATAAAAAGGAGTATTGACGTAAAGGCAGAAGCTCTTGTACTTTTGTGGCATTTATACTTGAAAGCTATTCTTTAAGTATTCAAAATATGCCTTGATATGGCTATAAAAACTGCAAATTTTACTCTCTCGTAGAATATATGATAGATGTTGGAAATTTATTTAATTCATCGTGGAGATATTTCACAATTTTAATACCTCTTCAGAGAGGTTAAAATTCCATGTTTAACGACATGTCAAAACTAATTCGAGGCTTTTTTTCTTTATTATGTTTCTGATCACAACTAATGATACATAGATCCATTTTCACGAATATATTTTTCAAGTTGACATTGCTTAATGTAACATATTGTATTCAAGTAAAGATTGGAAAATGGATATTGATGAACATATTAATTGAATGATCACATTCGAGTTCAATGCTAGTGGATTTTAATTTATGCGAATCTATATCAATACTTCCAATTGTTCGAATTGAAATGAAAAGTAAAAGAAATAAGTAGTGATTAGATATCATCATCACATTGATTCGTCAATGCCAATTATGAAAATTTCAATGTTAGGTAATCAAATTTTCCTATTCATTTTCTAAGGAGTAATTTCATTTGATTCAATTCCGAATCACATCAGAAGTCATGAATTAATCTATCAATTTGTTGTCATGTTTTGTATTTTGTATAAAATTGAATTAACCATTTTCAAATGATTTTTACTTGAAACCTCATATAGGTATTCTCCGAGAAAAGCCCTGAACAGGAATTTTTATTCGATATTTAAATTCTACACATTCCCAAATGTTAGCTGAAAATCTCAAAGGTTCAAAATATTTTCAGATTTGTTGTGACGAAAATATTAGGCATTTTTTTAATATTTTTCTCGAATTTTCTATGGTTCTGGTAACACGATCAACATGAAGTTAAAGCTCGGAATTGCAATTACCAGATGTGGAACGAATATTCGCATTTGACGCTTTTGTTTATTGTAGGAGCCCCAATTGAATATTAGGTCCTTTTTCGATCAGCTCTATTTTTTTGAATCAATCAACGAGAAATTGCACAAAAAGTTGAAATTATGTAGTGCATCCCATTTTGGGTGAGACAGCCAGGTTCCTCGCTTGTTATTTAAGATAGAGCCTTGTGGTTTTCACGTTCCTGTCCTACTTTTTCGTGAAACTCAAGTTGGTCTGATCAGATTTTGCATAACTGTTTCCGTTCAAGAGATACAGGGTGATTTTGGAAATTGATACTTTTCGGACCCCTCCTTTATCTCCGAAGTTATTAGAAATAATGCTGAGGTAAAAACTACGTCTGAATCAGAATTCTGCGTAGAATACAGTGGCGTACTCAATATTTTTTTTCGGGATATGGTTTTGAAGATTCAACACAAACCTATGTTTTTTTTAATGAAACACCATGTATATCATTACTTCGTTGAATTCGTCATTTTTTTCCCTTCAAAATGATATATGATACTATGTAGGTAGCATGTTCAGAAATGTTAAAAAAACACTAAAATATCAAATGATGATGATTTTTGTTGATGGGCAATGGATTTCCCATATAAAAGAAGAATCAATAATAATAACAATAATTCATAGCGAAGAAAGCTAGATCAGATTGGTTTTTTTCCCTCCAATGCCTACTTGATAAAACAATGCTCCCAAATGCATAGTAGCCATAATAACAACAAGGATGTTTGTATCATCAATGACGTACTAGTTTTAAAAATCGAAAGTAGTAATCCTCTTATTGAAACATAGAAAATTCATGGCCCATTTACAAAAAATCATCATTATTTGATGTTTTCGTGTTTTTTTAACATTTCTGAACATCCTACCGACATGGTATCATACATCATTTTGAAGGGAAAAAAATAACGAATTCAACGAAGTAATGATATACATGGTGTTCCATTAAAAAAAACATAGGTTTGTGTTGAATCTTCAAAACCATACCCCGAAAAAAAATATTGAGTACGCCACTGGATTCTACGCAGAATTCTGATTCAGACGTAGTTTTTACCTCAGCATTATTTCTTATAACTTCGGAGATAAAGGAGGGGTCCGAAAAGTATCAATTTCCAAAATCGCCCTGTATCTCTTGAACGGAAACAGTTGTCCAAAATCTGATTAGACCAACTTGAGTTTCACGAAAAAGTAGGACAGGAACGTGAAAACCGCAAGGCTTTATCTTAAATAACAAGCGAGAAACCTGGCTGTCTCACCCAAAATGGGATGCACTGTACATATTACTTTATTCATACACACATTTGTGTTCGTAAGAATCCAAAAAAGGTGAGATTTGTCTCACCCAATCAAAAGAATCCGATTAAGGTGAGTTTTCGCCATCTTATTCGCATTCATTGTAACTGCAATATTCAGTCATTTTTTTCCGATTCAGATACTGCGATCAATGCGATTAATTTCACTGTTTCGTTGTTATATTGTTATTTCCCATCTAAATATAAATTTTCATGTCGATTAATGCGTAGTTTCGAAGTTATCAGGAATACAAAATTACTGATGGCCATCATAGTGATTGGAACCTCATCGTTTGAGTCCATTCCCGTTTCAAAAAATACAGACATCGTGATGAAATGATAAATCGCTCTATTTGGGGACGAGTATTCTTTTATTGAAGCAGTCATTTATAATAGCAATAACTGGAGTTCAAGATTCTTCGAGAAGGGGTTCAAGATCACATACAGAAAACCTCAGGATGAAGAACTGTTTTCATTCAAAACCCATTATTTCTCTACATAACTATGAGTTGACTTCTATTATTACTATTTGGAAAATTATGAAAAGCTCTAATCAACATTAGCAAAACTCTGTAATCAATCATTTCCAACCAAATCCTTGTTTTAGAGGTGTGATTATCACAAAATGAATTAATATTCTTCTAAAGCTGTCTTCTCAAATTTTCCTCAATTCAATAAATAAATCAGCAAGTGTCATTCCCTTCTAGGATTCTGATTGAGTACTCCAATTTTTAATTTTTTTTTTCAAACTCAGTTTTTCTTCAGTATGGTGTACGAAAATAAGTTTAATGTATTCTGGAGGATTTGACGTGATCAATTTAAACGATGACAAAATAAATATCTCTTCACCTTGTGTTGAGGACATCATTAATCGATCTCTGAATTTTTCTTTGACGGCTTCTCCCACTCCTTCCCCCTTCGTTTTAATTCACTAACGCACTCGTAAAAATATACGGGTTTTCCAAATATATTTTTCAATTTTATATGAAAAAAACGAGTATATTTCGAGGGAAATCAATTAATGTTTATTTCATTGAAAAGAGGAAGGTATCTCGTGAGATGTCAAAAGATGACTACTTCAAAAAAATCAAAAATGACAACTGTCCAGATAGCGAGCTGTTCAAAACGAAAGCACTTATTGGGAACCCTTTGGTTTGGTTTGAATTTACACTTGAGCTTAGTGATAATACATATAAGGTTTCAGTTCTTGGTTATTTGTATTAATAATAATATAATAATAAATAAGTTTATTCGTTCCAAAACTACAAATAAACTTAAAAAATACTGTGGAGTTATTCAATGACAACTGTTTACAGATTGGTGTAAATATTATTTTCCTACAACTGCTATGAAAATTAACATATTCTTCATAGCTTTCTCAATTTCAAAACTATGTATTGCTTATACTGTGGGAAATATTATTTCTCACGGCACTTTGCCCACACCTAGATTGGTAGACCAATGAAATTGGGCTTCTGAGTCGTTTCTATGGAAATGCAATAAATTAGCACATACTATCAACGAAGGCCATTTTCCATCACTTGAATTATTGAAATTTGTGCAGTTGTGTGCAACATATGCAGAAAGTACTTCTCTCGCTCGTGTGTTTGCGGCACTCGCCTTTTAGGCTCGTGCCACAAACTTCCACACTCGCGAGAAAAGTTGGACTTTCCTCACTTGTTGCACAATATACTATTGCGTCCCTCTCGGGATGTTAGAATCGAAACTAATTTTAGTCCCTTTTTCTTGAGACGATAGTCGTTTTGAGGATCCTTCTTTTTTTCAGAAGAGGTAAAAGAATTATGTTTTCATTATTGAGCGACACACGTAATATATGTATATTCTAAAAGTGAAATCACAAGAAATGAACACACCACCCACCTAAAATGGTAGTTGAACCGAGAAAAATGATAGGCCGAGACATGAGAATATACTAAACATGAGAATATACTTAAATACAGAGAAAAAACTGATGAGTATTCACGGGAGAATAATAATTATGTGAATTGAAAAAAAAAATCAAAATTGAACTAAAAATGCCTTTACCAATGCAATTGCATCTTGAGGAAGGAGCAAATTGTTAGCACTGAAATAAATAGATGTACATAACCGATAGCTCTTTGAATTGAATGGCCTAATTTCTTGGTGAGTACCTACCCAATTAAATATTGCTGCCTTCCACCGAAATCATCAATTTATATATATATAAAGAGTGGGGATCATTGCTGAGGCAAGGGAAAAGTCTTGCTAACGGGACGATTATTATAACTACCCTTAGCGTGTTTGCGTCTTTTGAAAATGGTCTCACTCAATACAGTTTTCTGCAACCAATTAGAAGATGGAGTTTTCAGAAAATGAGAACTCGCCCACTATAAGATAATATGAAGTGAGAGGAAGCCTCTTGATGCTGGATTTGCGGAGTTATATATATATTCTGATGTTACGTAATATCAGAAAAGTGGAGCGAGATTTTCTTGTTTTTGGGTTACTCGATTGCATGCAAATTTTATACATCTGATCCACGAAAGAGTAACTGTTGAATCTACCCAGGCGATATTCGAGAAATATCAATCTCATCAGTAATTCTAGCTTTGGAATCGAGATCTTGTTACGAGGAACAACTTTTGATTTTGGGCAAACGTGTAAGTATCTCATTTCTTATTATTTTTTAATTAGGAGATAAATGGTATGTATGCTTTCAGAAGTGCCACAAAACCGTGTAACTCACATGATGAAGGGTTTTCAGGATCCAAATTACACGCTATCATTCAATTTGACAGGTTTGCAATTTCAGAGTTCAAATTTTGTCTAACCTTAAGATTCAAAGGAGGAGGTTTAGTATCCCAATAAATCCCTAGAACCGAAAGGTTCTGAATGATTGCCTTCAAATAGAGAGTGAGAGGAGTGAGGAAACGAAAAAGATATATGAGACACGAACCAACTGTGATAGAATAGTTCATTTCGTACATTAGACGTCAAAAGGGAACACCATTTAGGTGAAAACTCCAAGAGATGGATTCCATTGAAGACCCAAAATTTTGATAGTGTCGCCCTTTGATTCGAATCCTCCTAGAGTAGGAAGAAACACAGACGCTGGATGACCATTTCTGAAGCTCGAAACCTGTAAATTTAGGCGATAAGATCAACTGTAACTTAAAAAAGAGTTACAACTATGAACGACTTCATATAGGTACGAATATATCGCTATGGAGGTTTTGAATGCTTAACGATAGTTTATAATTTACAATATGAGTACAACTGTTTCAAAACTCTCATCTTGATGTCCATGAACCTGAAATTTACAGTGGAGAGGCAAAAATCTTTCACTGGAGAACCTTCAGTTTAGAAAATCGCCAGAGGATTGTTTGAAATTCAAAATTTGCAAACACATTTGGCTAATATCGGCTCTGAATGCGACGCGATTGGTACGGAATAGAATTAGTGTTACAACAATAATATTGTTCTGCAATTAAGGGCCAGTGGTTTGAATCTGATTGGGTGAATAATATATTATTGATTGGTTTGTTCTATGGCATGATGGATCGCATACCTACTACACAATTATTTCTGGTTTTACTCTCAGAGCCGAAAGCACACTAATGTGCTGAAGGAACAATCAATTCCGTTATGAGCAATAGGCTCCATGTGATTTGAGTCGAAATAATCTTTCATGGATCGATTGTACGAATCATAAAGCATGGGATCTTTTGACAATGTGCGTTCAAGAAAAAATCTGCAGTGTTCCTCTCTCAAAATGGTGATTTGGCATTTCGGAGGGGCAAAAGAACAACATTATGTGTGAGAATGAGTGCTAGAGAAGTGTTTTTCCGATTATATATCCTCAGGGGAGGATGTAGAAACTTTTTCAAGGTACCATCGATTTCACCACCTATCGATCCAAACAACCAAGGTTTGAACCTCCATAAACAGATATAGCACATTCTTCCCGGGTCACGCTGTATATGCCGAAAGAGAATTCATAATGATATATTTTCTGTAACTAATGTCTAAATAATAAAGACCTGTATCCGACTTTTGCCTATACGCGTAGGATTTATCCTCGCCGTCGGCTTCTCACTCCTCGCTAAGAGGAACATTCACTCAATCCCAGATATTTAAAATATCAGAAGGGTAGAGCTCGGTCGTGTCCGGTCCTTGTGGTCCCCCTGGTTGTCGTCGAACTTCTGGTCCTCTTACACGCGATCCTTGGACCTGTCCTTCGCTTCCTAGGAATTTTCTCACCGTCCTTGCAGTACCTAAAAGAACAGCTTTTTGCATTACATTACATATATTCTCACTAAGCCCTAGTTGCTTGATATTTCTCTTGAGATTTTTGGGTACTATTCCTGTTGTTGAGATGATAATTGGAATAGTTCTCGTTGATATCATTCCCCACTGGCGCTTTATCTGAATTTCGAGGTCCCTATATTTTGAAATTTTTTCGACCTCTTTTTGACGCAAGTTGTTGTTATTAGGTATTGCTACGTCGATGAGTATAGCTGCCTTTTGATGTTTATCAACTAGCAATATATCTGGCCTGTTGTGAGGGACTGTTTTATCAGTCAAAACTGTACGATCCCAGTACAGTTTATAGCGTTCGTTTTCCAGGATGGTCTCCGGTCGGTACTTGTAGTATGGTACTTTTTCAGATTGAATTAGTGTTAATTTAGTTGCCATTTCTTGGTGTAATATCTTTCCCACTGCATCGTGTCTCTCTTTATATTCATTTCCTGCAAACATCTGACATCCACCCGTGATATGTTGTATTGTCTCATTTGTTGGACACCCATATCGACATCGATCGTCGGTAATAGTTCGATCCTTTATGATATGCCTGCAGTAATTTCTAGTTGAGATCACTTGATCTTGGATGGCTAAAAAAAAACCCTCTGTTTCTGGGTACATTGCACCTGATGTGAGCCAATAGTTCGACGCTTCAATGTCGACATGATCCTGGTTCACCTCGTTGAAATGTCTTCCATGCAGGGGCTTCTCTCTCCATCTATCCAATTTTTCTTGGTTTGTCTGGTGGTTGTATGAAAATTGCTCCTTGTGAAGTTGTAAAGGTGTTGATTCGTCTGCTTCACACAGTATTTTGTAGAACTCTGATGTACTTGCTTGATCTCTTATTATTATTATTATAAATGACATTTACTTCTAAGCGGGAGCAGTTGGCTTCAAATTTCTGATTAGAGTTCAAAGAAGCAGTATTCGGGAATACGTAGCAAAATAAATACTTTTATATATTAGGTACCTACTCCCTAAAAAAATGTTGACATTTTGATCGATATTGTTCTTGAGTTGAATAACATGATTATGTTACGCGATCAACATGATATTTTGCAGGAAGCTTGAAAATGATTTTCTATATATTAAATCGGATCAAATTTTATTCCTCCGAATATGGATGCAAAACTTTGACTTCGGTCACATATATTATGTTGTCACTCAAATTTGGCACGAGGCTTGAAATATTTATTCAGTATATCCATTTCAAATCTCGACCCAATGGAATCCGTACTATAACAGAAACTAACAAGAACACAATATTTCGAATAACCATATTCACGGAATGTCCTAGTCGAACTCAAACACGGCATTCAAAATTCGAGCCTACCGACGAATTTCCAGGTCCTTCCGTTCGAAAGTTATAGTGTATAGGTACGGCCAGCAGGACGAACGGACAGAATCGAAGTTGAGGACCATTTCTGGCTCAATATTCAAAAATCACACACATCGTGATGAAAATACAGTCAAGAACAGAAATCCAAAAATACCGACCTAATGAATGAATAGTAAAATTGTATTTATTCAATCATCCTAATCCAATCATGCAGTGGTTGAAAGTTAATTCAATTTAATTATCTAATTACCTACTATGAACACCCAACTAGGTATTTCATAATAACCATACTTCAATTCAGGGAAATTGATAAGATGCGACACTTCAAAGTCATTCAATTCGCCTTGGTTGGTTCGACAAGGAATATTATTTTTACGGCAAAGCCATATCCTGAAATGAGGATATTTACAGTGAATGCAAACGAACTAGTTTTCTATAATAGAGCAAACATTTTTTCGATTGAACTCAGCAGTATTTCTGTGTTCATGCAAAGAAATTAATCGATAATTATAAATTATAAATGAATACAGGACGAATATGATGAATATATAAACAGGATGACCATGAGAAAATGTAGATATTATAATATATTTTTTCGAATGAGGGTGCTAAATCCAATTCGTTCAAATAAAATATTAGCAGAATGAGTCGATCAAATGCTCGAACTCGAATTTCGAAATCAAATCATTGTTTGTTTTTATAGCTCATGCACTTCTTATCCCACAACTAAGTTCTGCAATGGTACAGCTCGTTAAATTTTAATTAAATTAATTAATCAATTTCGTCTGTTCATTTCATCTTCTTCCAGAAGAATCACAATACTGATTACTGTACAAGAACAGGGCCGGCGTGAAACGTGAAACAGTGAAGCGACCATTTCAGGTGCCTCTATTTGAGGAGCGGCAATTGGGCCTAGTTTGCTGGCCACCTTTTCATATTTCATCCTTGATTATTATAAAAAACATAAGGTTGTTCCACTCTGCTGTGGTTACACATTCAACATATAGAGAATTCCTACGATTTTGCATCTGATACTAGTTACTGTCAAATTCCAAATGTTTTCAGCAGTACATTTGTTTGAAACTCCAATTAGTTTTCGAATCGATACCGAAACTTTGCATGCCCCACGGCCTTTGTATCTTGTGGTGTGATAAGTAATCATTCATCGATCGTACGCAGTTTCATGATGTGAAAATCAGATATAGTGCTAAGTTCTATTAATTCCCTTATATTCCTTATATTGAACGGAAAAATAATAACTTTGTTATTATCACTCATAGATAATCAAGCGGAATATCGAAAAAAACCCTAATATTTGAATATGAAGAATAACAGTTTTAAGGCCCTTCGAAAATAAACGGAAAATATTTTTTTTGATTGGTTCATAATTTCTCTCATTTCAATCCAACAGTAACTGAAATTCGATATTCTTGTCATGAAGATCCGGTTGTCTTGATAGAATATTCATGGTTGCATAAATTCATTGAAAGAAAAAATCTAGGGAACGAACTTGGGGTGTTATCTAGAACCAGAACCGATAAAGCTCAGCTACTGCTGAATAATGTATATTCAATTAAATTACATTACTTACATATTATATCGATTATATTTCCTCTATTCGAACTATCAGTTAATTTACATTTACGTCGAATTCATAATGTTTTAATCTGAGATAATCCCGAAATGAAAAACAAATTGTGAAAAATTCATGGACAGTCGCAATGTCAGCATTACTTTGTAATATCATTATTCATTGAGTCGTATAGGTTTGTTTACATTATATAAATTAACTATTCTTTTATCGATATGGAAACCATGGTCGGATACATTTGTAAATGGTGTCGTATGATAAAATGCCTCGAACCGCAGTATTCGAGATCTGAACATTCCCAGAGAATTTCAAGTTTGCTGGATTGAAGGACGGAAACTCTTGAATTCGACTTCGAGTTTGTCGTCAGTAAGTCGAACCTTATCGTTTGAGATTATTTTCATGTCAAAATTCGAGAGGAAAGGTTCCCAAGATAATCCCTTTAAGCAAGAATTGACGTAATTCCCTAGTTTCTTCAAGTAACGCAAAACTAAAAATGTACACTCCTCTTAGAAGAGTCCGTCTTTCATTTGCATCAGCCAAATTATTCAGTCACAAAAAAATTTTTAAATATTTTCGATTTCCCGAAATCTTACAAAAGGATGATTCCTGTGGTATCGGTAAGATGACCCTAGGGATCAAATATGTTCGAAAACGCTCAGTTTATAAGATACAATGTGTTAAAGTTTTATCCAGATTCCAGAAGTATTGACCTCTTCAAATGAGTAAACAGTAACAGAATAAGTGGCGCCTCCTACAAAAAACCGAAACTACCCACTTCAACGTCAAACTAATTTCCTATGCATTCTTGTGAAAAATACAGAATAATGGTAATAACTTCAACACGCATCGATTCATCAGACTTGAAATTTTCAAATACAAGTATTTATAAAACGATTGCTTGTAGCGACTTGTAACAAGGGTAGCTTTTTACGTAAATATGATAGAGGAATCGATTATTTTACTGAAAAATGTGTTAGAGACACGCTCAAAAAGTTATAAAAGAAAGAGAGGTGTAGGTGGCGTCCTCTACGAGTGAGAGCAATAATACAAGCAGGTTAGAATTCGACACCCCAAAAAAACTTTCAATAACAATTTTCGTTCGATTATGGTCAGTATTTCGAAAGTTATTCAAAAAAAACGAATATAAAAATAAAACTTTAACATCTTGTATTTTGAAAACAAAGCGTTTGTGGTCATATATTTATCTATTTGGACAATTTATATTAGAATATTGTGATGAATTACCTCCTGAAGTTTGTCGAAATACTTCTGAATCACCCGCTATAGTCGTTTGCCATATACCTAACATTGAGTTCAGGAATGCTTCATGATATAAGAAATATAAGATATAGATACTAATGCCCATTTTAAAGAGAGAATGTCTCATCCGCATATTAACTCAAGTATGACGTCACACGTTCTAGTCTACTCCTTATATATTTACTTAGGAAATCTCGATGAAAACTAAATTCTCTAGAAAAAATGGGAAAATGGAAAATAAATGACTGGGATATATAAATTGTAAACTATTTCATCAATAAATAAAATTGCCTTCTATTGTTCTGGATTAATGAATCTGCCATCGGGCTGTAATATCAATGTGTTAGAAAGAAATGCATACAAAATTTTGAAAGTCAAATGGAGAGCGACAACGTGTTCCCTTCTTTCCTCCCGCAAACAATTAAAATCCAATTGAAACAATATGAGAGTACATCCCTTAGACCTACCTCTTTTCACCTTTTCACCTATCTTTATCTCTGTCGGCATCGTACTAGTGGCGTAGTTTCATTAACACCTAGCTTTTCGTGAGAGCCTTTTGCAGAACAATAATCCGCATTCTATAAGAAAGGGATATGCGTGTATGAAATATTAATATTATCAAATGGTTTTTGAAAGCTGACAGCGCGAATAAGTTGTTTGGCGGTGGCTTTAACTCAAAGCAGGTAAATGCAATCATGACGAGAAGAGAACGGCCACCGCTGAGTAATGAGTCGAGAGGGTTCAATTTGTATGTATCCAGCACTCCAATTTATCAAGAAATGAACAGTTAGATATATAGAAAAAACATGGATATGAATCATATAAATTGAAAATTTCTCAAAATCAAAAATTCAGGCTAAATATTATGATAACCAATGAATGCTCATTTTATCTTCTTGGTCACCACAATCCTTCAGTAACCAGATATTGGTCTCGAGAAAATAAACCTTTGATTGTTAAGAATGGAATGTCTTGCTGAATGATGACTATTTGAATGGGAAAGAATTATTTGCAGATAGGTATGTACGGCTTGACCTGACTATTCCAGCTACTTGACTCCGGCTTGACTTGAAATCAACTATTTAAATGAATACTTGCACTTGAGTTGATTTCAAGTCAAGCCGAAGTCAAGTAGCTTGAATATCAGGTCAAGCCGTAAATCCCTATCTGCAGATGCTACAAGATGTCATTTTATGACGATTTCGAAAAAATTTTGTTTCAGAAGACCATTCCAGAACTGACAGATCTGACATTTGGCTGAGGGGCACACAAAAGTTTGTTTCCTATCAATTGCATTGTAATCCTACATAAACGAAGTGTTGTAATTGCTAACATAGTTTATATCCTGTAGTTTCAATAATCTGTACAACATCGAAAATGTCTGCGTTTTGTTCATTTGTGAAATGCTCTAGCTCTATGCGAGCTTAAAGGGACAGGGTATAATTTTTCAGATTTCTTGCAGCTTTGAAAAATCAAGGAGATTTTTCAAAGGAATTATCTAGTGAACGTCGTAGTCCATGAATAGGGACTTTAAAACGAGGTCCTTTAACAGAAACACAGATCAGAAATGGTCGTATTCGTTCCAGACATTTCATTAGTGGTAAGATAATTGCTCTATTTCTATTAACGTAGATCTAAATTATTAATATTTCAGGGAAACCTGCTCCATTGATGAAAAAATAATCCTGCTTGGATACCAACTCAAACTATGGGTTATTTATCTGGGGCTCCAAAATATATATCAAATCTAACAAGATATGAGAGAACTATTGAGAGGGCTCGATATGATAATGATGAACGAGAGGTTTGTGTTATTCTTTCTGTTGACTTTCTTTCATAAGTTATTTTTTTAGGTAAATACTGGTAATTCTCAGCTATTGATCCTATTGATCAAGAAAATGTTCCAAGCTGATCTTACACTTCAGGAACTGAAGAAAACCTGTCATCCAAAGAAATTATAGGCAATTTGGTTGGTGCTTCCGTTCAAACTGATTTAACAGTAGAAATATTATGTAATTCAATTGAGGAACTTGAATTTCGTAATAGTGAAATTTACACCTTGAAGTCAAAATAAGAGACCATGAAATCAAATAAAAATTCTATGAGAAACAATGATTCTAAAACATTATATTTTACAGGATTGCCAAAAGCTTAAATGATATTTATACTTCATGTAGTCTTGCTACCTTACCTTCCATCTCATCCTAACAATGATTCAACCTCTATCCATCAACAATTGCTTACATTAATGAAATTGAGATTAAATTGACCCTTAAAATATTTAAATCGCAATAAGCCCACCGACACCTTCATAGACTATTTGGAAATGTCTACATAATCTGTATGAAAGGTGTTAAGAATTCGTCTGAATGAATTTGGATTTCAATTTGGCAACGTGGTATGGTATCTGCGTATACCTTATGCTTTGATGCATATGTTATATTTCACTTTTCTCTTCATTCTTATTCCATTCTTGTTATAAACCATTGAAAGAGTAATTCATGTATATTAAACAATTGAACTATTAAAAAATAAATGTATTATTGTGGACATATCGTAGAATCCTTAAGATATCCTGGACTTCACACACAACAAATGAAGAAGTATTGCGCAGGTTGGGGACCGAACGTGAGCTATTCAAGCTTATAAAGATCCGTAAAACATTTTATTTGGGCCACATCTTGAGAAACGACAAATACCGATACGCTCAACTTATTATAAAGGGAAAAAATCGAGGGAAGGCGCGGGCTGGGAAGAAAGAAACTGAGAAATATACGATAAGGTAAGGGATGTAAGAAGAAACTGCTAACCCAAATGTCAACCTCACCTGCTCGTGTGATAACCCTTGTTATCCGGTGCACCCTGCTACTTAACCGACGAGGCTCTGACGACCGAGCCACTGCCGGAATAAGCAGTACCCACTTGCTAACCAACACCTTCAGGTGGAACGGCTGGCAAGTGAAGGGCACCATTTTGCCCTGGGGTCAAGAAATTGGCCTCAAAGGCGGATGAACCGATAGAATGTTCAACGGCATAAGGATACAGAAGGCAACGGGATAACACCGTATTAAAGATCTTCAAGATTCCCCAGGACAATCACCATGACATTGGAACCGCAATTATTTAATGTTACTGATCATGGAAATCGGATGCCAAGATCCGGCAGGAGAGGAGAAAAATATGCTTTATTGACTTCGAGAAAGCATTCGACCAAGTCAAACACATCAAAATCTTCCAATGTCTGAAATCATACAACATACCTATAGACTTTTATGATATGCGCCTTTTAATAAACCTAAACACCTGTAGTTCGGCTAGATGATATCATTACAGGTGAAATACCAATAAGCGGCGTGAGACAGGGATGTGTTCTGTCACCCCTGCTGTTCAACCTTTATTCAGAGAACATATTTCAGGACGCTTCATATGGCAGGACAGAAGCAGTAAAGATAGGTGGTGAAATTATAAACAACGAGAGATATACAGATGACACTGGTATCTTTGCGGAAACTATGAAGGACTTGCAAACACTGCTGGATAGAGTGCATGAAGCTGGTCAAGAATGGGTCATAAATATAAACATCACAATCCAGACGCGGCTAAGAACACTCCGCTGTTACGTATGGAATATTCTCTTGTACGGTTGTGAGACATGGACGCTTAAAGTTGACACCATGAATGAAATAAAAGCGTTTGAGATGTGGTGTTACCGGCGAATCCTCAGAATTCCATGAATTGCACATACCAGCAATGAAGTGGTACTAGGACAGCTGAAAAAAAATCGAGAACTTCCGAACATTATAAAAATACGAAAGGTTAGCTATTTCGGTCATATAATACGAGGTCCAAAATATCGAATCCCCCTACTGATTATACAGGGGAAGGTAGAAGGCAGAAGATGGATAGGCCGCAAGAAGATTCCGTGGTTGCGGAACATAAGAAATTGGACTGGACTGGGGGTTGAACAACTATTCCAAGCAACGAAAGACAGAAACCAGTTCAGTCAAGTTTTCATGGAGAGCGCCCACGCTTGAAGACTGGCACGGCACCGAAAGAAGAAGAATTGAAATAAACAAATAACTATTATACTTTCCACGAAGATATACAAACTACAAAAACCAGAACGAGCGATATCAATTTCAAACAAAAGGCTCAAGACACTTGTAGATTGGCCTGAAAGAGGAAAAAATGTTCCTGAATGCTTCAAACTGGCATTTGGCCACAAAGTTGCAGTGATTATTGACTGTTTTGAAGTATTCACTGAACGACCTTCCAATATCTTGAATGCAGCCTGTTTAATTATGAACATCATGAAACAATCACGTTTTTGATTGATATAACTCCCCAAGGAACAATATGACATATATTTGCATCATGAGGAGGTAGCAGAAGCGATAAATATATCAATGAAAATTATGGGTTTTTGGATAATATCTTACCTGGTGATATAATTTCAGCTGATAGAGGATAGAGGCTTTATCATAGATGATGTTGTGGGATTTAAATAAACTAAGTAGATTATGTCTGGTTTTACAAAAGGTAAAAGTCAACTACATTCACTGGTGACTGGACTTTGAAATAACACGTAACATTGCTACTGTTCGAATTCATGTGGAAAGAGAATTTGGCTATTTGAAGAAAAAGTGTATAATCCTCCATGAAACCCATTCCATATCAAAGGTATCTAAGACTAGCGAAAATGATAAGAGTACATTAGATAAAATTGTAGTGCAATAATAAATATATGCCATTATATATAAATAAATAAATACAACCTTGTTACAAATAGTTAAAGATATTGTGCGTTCTTTATTTTGGTATTATTATTTTATTACCCTATCAACTGAATATCGAATCATCATTTCCGATAACCATACTGATGTTTCAAACAGTTTTTTTTTAAGGTTTTGAAGATGTCAGAAAAAAAATGAAAAAAGAACACACCGTTAGAATATAAAAATAATAAAGCTTTATCCATTTCAGACTCCTAATACAGTTCCTAGAACTGATGACAGAGCCATCAAGAAGATTAAACAATTTTTCCAAATGAATATGCACAAAAAATAAACTCAAATAACAAAAAATAGAATATAATAATATCAAAAAAACAAACTCTTCAATTCGAATAAACTCTTGATATTATATGTATGTATATATAAAAAATTCCATTAAACCAACTTAGGTAGAAATATGGTCTATTTCAACATATCCAAAGTGAAACCATTGGGTTAGATATTCGTCGTTATCACATTAAGGCCCAGTTTCACCAAACAGCACTTGATCCCAGATTGATTAAACTCCGCTTGTTACTAAAGCAGGCTTAACAGTGTTTTTTGTTTCACCATGCATCAACCCGTCCGAAGATGATCGCGATTAAATAGTCAAACCATTTGGCAACGTTGTGAATAAAAAGTTATATAGTTTTCTGTCTCGTATTAGCAGTGATGACCACCATTGGCGCTAGATGTCAGGTGTCATTCATTCATAACTCAGAACATTTCAAAACATTTGTCATCTTGTAAACAAAAAACAAAGTTAATTTTTGCCAAAAATGTCGAGTGATGTGCTTCGAAATGTTGGAAACTTGCAGAAGTTAAAAAGAAATTATCTCATTTCACAAAACCACACATTCTATATAAGTAATTTTATTAACTTATTTATTTTCATTAACAAGTTTAACTGCTTCTTAAATAATATTTCAATCAAACATATCAATAAATTATTCTTTGCAATAAATTTCATAAAACACAAAAAGAAAGTTTACGTGTATTTTAAATGGGAAATATTGAGCCTATACATATACTTGGTCATATTTTGATAAAATTGACCCAAAAATTAGAAATTTCCGGAAAAATAATTACATAGACAAGAGTTCCATAATGATAAATAATTATTAATCTCAACTTGAAAGGTTATAATCCTCCGAAAATGGCCGATTAGTGCTAAATCGCGATTGGTCGATTAAATGGCGCTTTGGAGTGTGGTGAAACGCTACATTACATTAATCGTGATCTAAGGCCTCACTTAAGAGCCAAGTCAAGATTAAAGCATTTGGTGAAACTGGGCCTTCATCATTAGACTTCTATCATCTGGCTTAGCACAAATACAACAGCTTTGAAGATTAGCTCCACCTTTATCAGTTACCCTGCCAGCAACTCTGCAATTATAACATATCAATGGAAGTCCAAAGCTTTAATCAAATTTTAAATAAAGAAAGTTTAATTAAAATGAATTTTTTTTAAAGAAATATTTAATTTAGACCAAACTACAAACTCGCAGTATTTCCTTTCTGTGAAAACATTTGTAGGTGAATTTGATGGTAAAAGGAGTGATTTTTCCTTTGAGATATCTCACCATTTACAAGTTCTAAGCAGGATTGTTTCATTTTTTAATAATCTTTGTTAGAAACATTGTCTTTCATAAGGAAAGGGCATTTTATTTCCATAACACCTAATCCATAAAAACCACATGATAACATTGTATCTGATGAAGCACCAAGTTCTGGATGTTTCAAAGAAATTGTCAAACCACATTCACGAACAAGAAATTTCTGATGCTTTTCTTTAATATTGTTCAAATATTGCTCGAGGGCTTTTCAATAAAAAACTGAAAGCTATTCAATCGTATTGGAAATTTTTTGAGTGATGTCATTGTTGGTATGATAAAGCTAGATTTAATTCAGTAATGGGAATTTGAACTGAATTTGATATTGGATAAACATTCAATATCTCCCTTAGGTTTCCATTCCGTGGAAAAGAAGACAATTGTAATTCAAATTGATGATATCGTCTTCCTTGAATTCAATATATCAACGTATCGATTCAGCAGCACTCATTGATACAAATATCGCAGATCGATCTGGATTACGACATGGTGTCGTTTTGGACAATAAATCTTTTTTTCGCGAAAAAGATAGCTAGAGAGAACGAAATCAAGAGAGAACTTTCCGCCTCTCATTCTTATAGACGAACAATGGTTAGTTTCAGCGCCCCGAGTCCCGAGATAATCAAGAAGATTGATCTGAGAAATAAGCTTCGAAGGTTATCCAGAATTTGTACACCGAGAAAAACAATTAGAGAAGTACCATGGTTGTACAAAGCGATTGTGATTTCCGAATCAATCATTCATTTCGAAGGGAAGCATTCAGAGGTGATAACCTAGCTATATAAACCATAAATTGGAAATGATTAATAAAAATTTCTGGAAACGCTATATTTCAGAGTGGTTTGTGTGGATGTTTGTCACCTATACAGGTTGGTCCACATTTTAGTGCAATCAATTTGGCGTCGGATAAAACAACTCTTTTCATGAAAAGAATTCCTATAAACATATATTCTAACGAAGTTTGTTAGAATATATGTTTATAATAATAATAATTCATTATTATTATTATAAACATACAGGGTGAGTCTTTGACTTGTACATATATTTTAACCGAAGGTTCTTGAGGTCAAAAGAAACACTTTTTTCATTTACCATTTTTTCCGATTCGGCCCTGTTAAAAAGATATAGCCATTTTAAATTTTCAAAATGAGCTAATTCACCCCTGAAAACTGGAACACTGAAGTTTTCTCAAGCATAAGATATACCTCTTGAACCTTGGAAATAAGCTACTAAATTAGAAAAACCATCATAAACTCACGTTGTTGAACAAAGTAGTGTTTATAATCAAATAAATGAGTTATTCCAATTTCGTTGACGCTAAAGATTAAATATTCTTCTCTTGATTTCTATTTCATTTTCGATAATTATAACGAATTGAGCTCGCTACCACCCATATTAGCTCTGATACTCATATCCATTCATTCATTATATTTCATTTATATGATATCGTTGTTTATTTTTCGTGCAAGAATTAACCTTAAAATCTCAAATAAATAATATTCATCTATGAAAGATCTAACACAGACTATAGTAATCTGTGGTTTTAAGTTTGAATTTCAAATTTCGAGTGATGCCAAATATAAACACAGCAGTTCGGTTCGAATAATCTATGTTCTAAGTTCTAACCTAAAATTTTCATTTACAGTTTACACTGTTATTGTTATAAGATATTTGTTATGAAATGAAGCATTTGATTTGTTCCAACTATCTCATAAAAATATTGAAATGCATCAATATTTTTGAAACCATCAGTATGAAAATATGGAAATATGTAAAATATTCTGGCTCTGTAATCAATGGAAAATGTTAGACTCCACTTGTAATCAAATTTGTTGTTAATGTGTACCTACATTATAGCCAACTTTACTACTTAATTCATCTTGATTTTGGCATTGAAAATAAATGAGAAGTATTCAATGTAAATATCCACAATAGAATATTTGGTTTCTTTCAACTCACCTAATTTGTTTTCACATTAAAACAATTATGGCCCTCTTGGAAGTATGTCAATCATAAGCTCTTAGGATGAATTTATGGAATAGCAAAAGAATAAAAGTATTCAATCTCAATCACATGAAAATTTGTCTAGTATGTACCTAGTCCTAGTGATATGTTTCGATGTGAGTTTGAATGAGCCGAAGAAGAATACAGTATTGTTCGATAGCAGCAGTCTTTAGTGGGATATTGATTGTTGTCATTATAATGGGACTATTTTGTGAAAACTTCTTTAAACATGGGCTTTATGAATAATCTGGACTTTTCAAAAAGAATGTTGATTTTAGTGAAGTATCTTCTTATTATCAGAGCTGTGCCAAAGCTCAGTGATTTTTAATCAAATCGAGGAGTTGAGGTGAGCTTATTCAAATAACTTCATTTTCAAACTAAGTTGGCTAGTACTTCAATTCTTAAATCTGAGACATGACTTCATAGTAAATATTCATTTCTGTGGTTTTTTTTTCCACAATAGAACAGAGTTGCATTCAGCCAAAGTACCCAATTTTTTGAATTTCACAGATAATTTTTTTTTTTTAAGATCAAGTTATTCGAAAACGGCGCTTTGTACGAGAAAATATGAAGAATACTTTTATTTTTCAAATTAGCCAAATATTCTTCAATGAACGTTCAAATTACTATTAAGAGTTGGTTTCTTCGAATTTCTGGTATTTTTATGGTATGTTATGTTCATAACAAAGAAACAGAAGAATGTGTATGGAATCTGGTGTTCGGAGAAGATGTATCACATCAAAAAAAAGCTATATTTCAAAAATCATTTCCTTCGATACAACCATTTCCGAGATATAGCCGAAAATCACATTTTTTTAACGATTTTCAACAGCCTGTATCTTTTCAACCGGGCCGAATCGGAAAAAATGGTAAAGGAAAAAAGTGTTTCTTTTGACCTCAGGAATCTTGGGTTAAAATATATGTACAAGTCAAAGACTCACCCTGTATATTCTAACAAACTTCGTTTTCGTAATACAGGGTTCGAATTTAAAAAAAAACAGTTTTTTTACTTATAACAGTAGTATTATTTCATTCATTGTTTTAAGTTTTAGGTGAAGACTTGATAATGTAATGTTTCGAATTAACTAAGTATCTCCAGCCAAAATGATTGTTTTCTCACTGAAAATCTACACCACTTTCTTTTTTTCGAAAAAATTATTTCATTTCTGAGTCAATCAAGATAAAAAAGATCTCTTGAATTATTTTCATTGACTGTACCATTTTAGAGAATATCGAGTACAAAGCAAATACTATCAACAAAAATCTACAAAAATTGATTTTTCAAATTTTTGAAAGTACAAAAATTGTCGTAGTGTATTATAACGATTTCAGATAGCATTTGATTGAACATTCCTGAAAAATAACTGAAACAATAAAAAATTTTGTGAATATCTTTTATTGTCTGATGATTTTTTTTTTTGAAATGTTCAATTAAATGCCATTTGAAAGTGTTATACACTACCCTAATTTTTGTACTTCTATTTATCACTAATGGGAAAATTTGAAAAATTAATTTTTGTAGATTTTTGAGGATAGTATTTGTTTTGTACTCGATTATCTCGAAAATGGTACATTCTGTGAAAATAATTCGAGAGACCTTTTTTCAATGAAGCTCTATTGATTTCAGAAATGAAACAGTTACTACGAAAAGAAAACAGTGTTCTAGATTTTCAATAAAAAAGTATCATCGCAATTGGTCGAAAGCAATTACCCAATTCGAAACATAACATTATCTAGACTTCATTACCTACAAATCAAAACAATGAAAGTAATAATAACAGAGTTGTAAGTAAAAACGGGTTTTCTTTCAAACTTTAACACCCTGTATCTCGAAAATGAATCTTGTTGGATATGTAGGAATTTTTTCATGGAAAAAGTTCACTCTCTTTGTGTTTTGAATCAATGTTTTAAGATTACGCCTTTGAAACAGATTATACATAAAGTTCGTAAAAGTTACAGGAATTATCCTAAAATTTCATTATGTCTAGGTTGCCAACATTTTGCTGAAACACAACAGATAGTTCAAAATGAAGAACATCAGACAAACTTTCAAAGAAAGGGAACACAGCGTAGTATTAACTCAGATGGAAAATTAGAACATCAGAAATAAAATGAGTACTTATTTATTTATTCATTCATTTAATTATTTCACCATTTTACAGCCTAAGCAAATTACAGAATGGGTAGAAAATACAAAATTACAATGAATAATACAAAAATAGAAAACACAAACTTTTTATATAAATTGCGACTCTTAAACAGCCCTTTTCATATCAAATTGAGTGCAGCAAAGAACGTCATTCTGAGCATTTCAAAAATCTGACACATTGTGAACAGTGGCGAAAATTGAAGTACGTGTACGTTAATATGCGGAAAAGGAAGGTAGAACGTGGTTACATTTCGAACAGGCCGCCTCGGGAGGTGAAAATCCACTGAAGCTAGCAAGTAAGGGCAATCAATTTGAGTACATATAATATTATGTAAAAAAAGAATTCTCGAATAAACCCGGAGTACCTCTAGGGGGTTCACATGAAATCTATTCAATGAATATTCCTGTGGTATACCACGATAAGGATACATGTAGGATCCAATTATTGTTCCCTGTAAATAGTTGCGATGGTCAACCGGATGCTTGAAAACCTATTAGTTTCTTTTAGTGTCGAGGGCATGACAGTTTCAATTGATTTACAGGGAACGAATTGTTATTGTACATATAATGCAAAAAGGATGTGTAATTCTTCGGGGTGTCAAAGAATGTGTCATGTCGGTTGTAAAAGATTGGGAAAGTTCGAGAACAAGACGGTTGTACCAGATGTGTTACATCTGTTTATCAGGTTCTAGTCCTTCTAGAATATTCGATTTCCAGGAATCCGCGAAGATCTTTGGGGGCGGTACGGCAAAAGCTCTTATTGGACTAGGGGATGGTACCTTCCCCTAAGGGTGTGGTCAAACCGAGAGAAGGGAGATCTATATTCGAGAGAGGGTAGTTCCAATAGACAGAGAGCACAGTTAAAATTAAACCGAAGACGGGTACAGACGGTACAGTTTAACTTAAGTCGAAGACGAGTCAAGTTCGGGCGGTCAACGTAAGACGAAAAGACGTTTCGCGGACTAGATTAAGACGAGTCGCGAACAAGTCAAAGACGAGACGACCGAAAACTTGAAGTACGACGAAGACGTGATAATCCAAGATGTTTCGAGTAATCAACAAACGAGTTAAAGACGAAATTCAGTACCGTAGTGAGAAACTTGTAATTAAGACGTAATTAAGATCTTCTCAATACTGAGTTTGTACTGTATAATTGTGGCTTTGTAAATAGATGTAAATAATTCAAAAGAGTTTGATTATTACAAATCCAACAAAGTTACGGAGAAAAAAACGAAAGGCCAAGTAATCAAATATACCTCTAGACGATCGATTAACCAAGCCTACATACATGCCATCAAGTTTAAAACTAACGCACTCCAGAAATTGCCTCTGTATTTTCTCCAAACTATCAATGTGCTCCACACTATACATCGATTTTTTAGCTTTGACCTCACAAGCGCCGTAGAAAGGAAAAAAGGGATCGAGACTCAAATAGGTATTTGGAGTTCCTAAGTATGAAACCGAGAGTTCCCTCCGCACTCACATGCGGCACTAAAGTCATCCCTTGATCGAATAAAATTCCCAGATCTTTACATTCACTCACCCTATTTGAAACACTCCCTTCAATGTTGTAGGTACTGAAGAAGGATTTTAGATTTCCCACGACCAAAGGACAACACATTGCACTTTCTTATATTTGATGAATTCAAGTCTCTCCTACACCAATCAGTCAGTTTATCAATATCACCCTGAAGATCTCAACAATCCTGGATGGAAACAATACGGCGAAACAATTTACAATCATAAATATAAACATACATGAGAAACTGGGAGAGCAAAAATAAATTCATATCATTCATGAATAACATAAATAGCAGGGGCCCCAAATGGATCCCTGCGGAACTCCAGACGACGCTAAGAACTCAAATGACCTGAATCCGAAACACTGAACGAATAATTTTCTATTTGTAAGATAAGATTCCAGAAAGAAGATGAAATTCATTGTTAAGCCAAAAGAAGGCAACTTTATTAGAATAACTCCATGCTCCAGCGTGTCAAACGCCTTAGAAAAGTCTGTATGAAACCGACCTGGCTACTTATGGATTGCTCATAAAGCAGGCTATAATCCTGAAGGAGTTAGAAGTAGTGTAAACCCCTTTCACCTGTTGAACCCATAGACATAGAATAATATGGACTGGGTGTTAGAGAGAGACAATTGATAGCGCTGTTTTGTGACAAGGATACAATATTCAATGGCAAAACATTGATTCCGTGAATTGATTGTGTGTTTTCTTGTGGAGACTACGGATTCTTGAATGATTTACTATGAGTTTGTTGTAATTCTTGTGCCAAGGGCGTAGATCTTTCTTTTTCTTGGGAGGTGGGGGTAATCGAAAAAAAACTTTTGACGACATTATATAATGTGAGTAAAAGAGTTTTTAATATTTTTATTACCAATTCGATTGTTCTTTTCTTATACTGGGTGTTCCTGAATTGGAGTTACGAAGGAAAATGAGAGATTACTTGGATAATGTTAAATAAAAATGGCCCATAAATATGAGCCCGAAAACGCTTTTGTTTTCGAGATACAGGGTGTTTCTTGTAGTGTAGTCCTACTTTTTTGTGATGCTTAAACAGTTTATCGAATCTTTATGAATCTTCGCTACAGAGTTGGTGAATAAGTACCAAAACTTATAATTAATTTATTTATCACAGCTACCTAACTGGATCTTTATAATGATTCAGCTTTTCCTGAAAGAGCTGTTTGAATATTTTTTCCCGAAATCGATTGCAGATACGGCAAAACTACAAAAAACCAAAAAGTGTAGTACTGAACCAGAGTTTCTTTAAAATTTTTCTGAACTACCAGTGGTTCACAAAAAATAATTCTGGAGGAAAGAATGTAGATTTAGGTACATTCAAAATTAGGATATCACATGATGAAAACTTTAAAATTGAAATATCTATGTCAATTCAAGTTAAATTTCTTCTGAAGGGAAGGTGCTTTGAGAGAAAAACAAAACGTTTGCGGACTTATGTATTTTTCTTCTGGAAATGATCCAAGGAATCTGTCATTTTCATTTGTACCTCCATTCTAGGAACCCCCTGTAGACATAGCCAATTCAAAACTGATGTCTTCACAAATAAATTGCTATTTGAATGGAACACCATAAATTGTAAAACATAGCCCAGACAATTTTTCGATGTGAATTACTCAGTTCAGTTCTCTGATAAATACATATTGAAATTTTGTGACGAGAATGATGCAAAAATCCGAAAACAATGGATAAGTGTATACCGATGACGAATGCAAAAATCACAGATGGCAAATAAGGGGCGATGCTGAAAAAGATAAAGGAAAATAATAAACCTCGGACAAAGACGAGCTTTTTTGCAATAAAAAGTACGCATCTTGAAAGCGATAATAAACTCATAAACCGTAAAAGGGTCCGATTTTTTACTGACGTGTCTATTTCAAAGAGAAGTAAAATTATTATGATTGTTCCATTTTATGGAGAAATTTTCGTTCTTCGTCTTTGCGATGTTTCTGAAATTTATATTTTGAAAATCTTGGGGGGCGTAATTACCCCCAGTACCCCCCCCCTCCCCTTTTTCTACGATTCTACGTCCTTGTCTTGTGCCTATTTTAGTACTAATAAACTACTTTAAATATACCTACTTCATGTGTAGCTTTTAATTGTGTTGTTAGGTCCAAAAAGTGTAATACGTAAAATTTCATAGGTAAGAAAACAAGAAATGATGTTTCGTTTATTTTTTTGAATATTTTCACAGGTTTCCGGAAAATTAAATAAAATGGATGATGGCAATGAGGAGTAAAGACTACAAACCTTTCGCCACAGCCTCAATATATGTAATAATCACTTCAAAACAGAGTACTATTATGTCAATCCCTAAGGAACCAACGTTTTTGAAGGAAGGAGCCATAAAATTATAATATTGAGAACATTTGTTACTAAAATGAAAGAGAATACTTTACAGCAAATTCCTACCCTATATAAAACCGGAGTTATGAATTTTTGTTATTCGAGTTCAAAAGCAAATAAGCCCTGATTCGAATCTCTCTGTCAGATGTTTATTATAATTTTTTTGTAATGATATTTATAATATGCTTTTTTTCATAATTGCTTAAATATTTGATGATAGAAGGTAATATAATAAATCCTTGTATAAAATTTGCAGTACTTTTTTACACCGCCAAAGTAAAGAAAGATGTATACTTTTGGAACGTAAGGCTGAAATGTCCTTTGATAGGAAAAGTATAGCACATTTCCAATAACACTCATTATTTTCTCAGTCTGTTTCCCAAAAATATTTTGACTATTTTTTCTGAAGACAAGAGATATAAAATATTCAAAAGTTCATAAGGGTTCTTTTGAATCTATTATTCATCACAAATTGTGAATTCCCTGAAGTTCAGTTACACTTGTAGCTACATTGTATCGAATATAAATTTAAATATCTTTTATTATCATATTATTCATATATTGGGCTTTCTGGAATAGAAAATAAAATTTTTTTTTCAGATAGGACTCAATGTAATTCGCCTTTCTTTATGAGAGATTTCAGATATCATGAAAATCTGTCCCATACAATTCCTAAATGTGATTCTTTTATCTATTTCAATACTATTCTCATACGAATAACTCGATATATCATTAAAAAAAAATCAAATAAAAATCAGTTCAAGCAGAATAACGAAAAAAATTAGGGTAGCACTGACGTGAAGTCAGAAGCAAATTGGAAAAAAATAAACAACGTCATATTTCTATTGACATTCATCTGCTCATTATCCTAATAAAAACAAAATAATCGCATGGAATTGAACGGGATTGATTTCATGATAATTCAAAAGAAAAAAAATTGTGGTAACCGGAACCTGAAAGGTAAAACATATAAATTCTAGTTGATTATTCAATATATTATTCCATTGTGTTTTCCACACCCTCGATGGAGAAATGGAGCGTAGTTATTAGCATTTAAAAAATTGTGATATTTCTCCATTCTTCAAACCAGAATGTCAATTATTATCTTTGATCTGAATGCGTACGTAGGTGGTACAAAAGCTATGAATCATGTATACCTATACATATATCATATAAAGCAGTATAATAAGTTATATTAATTTTTGAGGGATCGTTCTACGAACCGATCGCTTTATCATTTCGTCACATTGTCAGTATATTTCCGATTTTGAGCCGGAAATTGTCTCAAAGGATACGGTTCGGCTCACTGATGACGAATCCTTCCTGAAATTAGATTTCTGATAGTTCCGTTCCGTCGGAACACTATAGCTATTGAATGAAAGCTATAGAAACTTGAAAGTTCGGTTCTTGAATGAGCTAAATCGGAATTGGGGTTCCGTAAATTTGGCGAAATTTTGTGTTTCCTAACTTCGGAACTGGAAGTTTTATCGAGATAAAAATTTGCATTTTGAAGTAGAATGATAATTCGAAACATCTAGTGCAATTTCATCTTGATCGCATAATCAGAACCATAGAAAATTCTCACAGAATATATAAAAAATTAGGAGAGCACTGATGTAAAGTCAGAAACGCTTAAAATTTCGTTTATTCACATTCAATTGACGCACGAATGACGAGAGTTTTTGACATTACGTCATTGCTCTCCTAATACAGTATTCACACGAAATTTGAATTGTCACAAGAATATTAAGTTAGTATTTCCTATTGAATATCCTAGTCGAATTTTTGATTGTTCCGGTGAACCAATCCTCACAAAATTTTGCACACAGCTTCAAATACTCACTTCTTCTTTATATATATGCAAAATCTCAACTTGATCGGATCTGGAATCACGAAAATATTGATTTTTGATTTTATTCGGTTCTGATAATGTGATCTGTTTGAAATTTCGTACGAAGCTTGAAATTGTTATTTTATACCATCGAGTATTATTCTTAAGTTAGTGTTTTCCCAAAATCATCATACATAATGACAGCAATGGTACTATCAACATAAATGTAAAATGTATTAGTATATTATAAAACAAGTTGCAGAATGGGCTCTTATTCCATCACGAATGCGAAATTGGAACTCATGAGTGTTGGAATTGCCTTCTGCAACGAGTATTAGGCGATATTTTCTCTATTTCCGTCAAATTCTGTGGAATATTGTCGGAAGTCAATGAAAAATTCAGATTATACATCCTAGTGACTTTTGTATTGTATCTTGGCAATTGGTGTGGCTGTTACGAAAATTGACAGGTTATATTATTTGAATTTGAATCGTACGTTTTGAATTTTGAAATAATTTATAATTACACATTAAATCTTGAATTATGCCTAACGGAATCGATTGAAACCCACCAGAATTAAGAGAAATTGCGAATAATGTTGCAAATCATCTCACTATATCCAAATTATATAAGTCAGTGTAGACAACCACAAAACAAAGAATATATCTGAAAACAATGCTATAATAAGTTTACTACAGCCCTATTTTTAGTACAGTAATGAATTCCTTCCGATACTGAAATAGAGAAAAACATATTATGGCATGGGTGGACTAGAAATATATTATGTTTGATAGAAAACGATTCAAATTTGCAATGATGTCCATGGATATTGTGTTTCCTTTTTTTTTTTGTACAACAGTTCACAAATCCAGAAACAATTCATTTCACAAATGTGACACTTACGTGAGTAAGATCCATTGTAATCAAAACATGAAATTCAAATACTCACTATATGTTAAGCTTCAACAATCCAAAGAACTACTTGAAAGTCTTAAAAAATGGAATCTTCTTATGCATTTAACGCCATTTCATAATGCCACCATAGCAAACTAAGTGATACTGATCTAATGAGTTAATTTCAGATTCTGATGATGACCACATCGTTAAACGCATCAAACGCAAGCAATGATTGCCTATATGTATAAGAGTGTAGTCATTGAACCTTCCATTGTGAACTCAAAATATTCCATTTTCATTTCATCCTGAAAATTTGAAAGAGTACATACCCATTTTAGTTTGGTATTAGTTTCCTAATATTTCTAACGCTCCCCATTTTCAGATTTTACTAACTGTAGGTACCACTTAGATCTGTCGATCTTAAATCTTGAATATTCAATACCAACTTGCTGTGAATTCAAACGAAATAATAACGAGTACTTAAATGATCAATTAGTTAATTTCTCAAGGAAATGAAAATAGTTATGTGCAATTACATTTTATACGGTCGAAATACTCAGTTGAAATTCAATGATCCAATTATTACACTTGGCCATGAATCAAGTTATGTAATTCTGTCTTCTCGAACAGCCATGAAAATATAAGGAAGAGACTCGTCAACTGAAAAAATCTTTCACCAATTTGACTACAAAGTAGTTGAGTTAAAACTTTTGGTTTATTGTTTATTTAGCATGAGCGTCAATCCATGTCCTCGCTTAGACTTTTTAGTATGCAAAACGAAGCAATTACCGCATCTTTCAAATTTTTTTTTCATATATATTTTAAAATGTTTAAATCACATATTTTCTTATTGAATAATACAGTGTCTATAAATGATAGTAACATCGTAGTGTTCTTGAAATGTTGAAATGATCATCGTATACCTAATATTATATAATTAGGGTGAAATATGAAATTTAGTGAAATAAATAATTATCAGTAGGATAGTATAGAGCTGCTTCCTATAATATTGTCGATAGAATATGTCAATGAATTCCCTGAATCCTTCTATCTCAAAATTCGGCAATGCTTGGTAATTAGTTATCAGAGTATTCATTCATTTTTTGAGCGCTATCAAGGATTTCCGGTATTCCGGATGTCCTTATACACGATATCTAGAAATCTATGTTGAGTTCGATAATGGGAAAAATCCGACTACGGGTTCCGTAAATATAGCAGTTCAAAATGTTATGTTCCTGTCATTTTCATCACAATTTAAATTGGCTTTTGGATCTGGAATAACTGCAGTTTGAATTTTTATTTTCACCGCTTAACTAGAACCATTGAAAATTCAAGAACAATATAGAAATAGTTATTTATATTACAAGTGCACAAGGCATTGGTATTCTTTCACGAGTTCAAAATTCAAAAACGAGCCACGAAGTGGCGAGTTTTGGAATGAACGAGTGGTAGGATGAGCCTTCTGTACGAGTATTATACATTATTTGCTCTAATTAATTGCATTTTCATTGGAATGAATGAAATATTTCCATAAATATAATTTAGTGATTTTTGCATTGAAAAATGTTGGTTGGCAGAACTGATTTCTTTAAGGCAAATTGATGAATTGACAGATAAAGCCGTGGCCGAAAATTCGGAGTACCAACATAGAATAATAAAATATAACCATGAAAACTGTGCGTTTCTGATATATTCTCGTACGATTTTGTTCTACAAGATGTGGAAGAATGAACGGAATAACCACAGAATTGGAGAAAAATATTTTATAGAGTGGCCTTATAGGCCACTCTCTCTATCACTATATGAAGTGGTGTGAGATCTGTAATGATCTCCAATGCCCTCGTTCTCATAGCTCCAGTGATACAAACACAGGCTGACCTTTGTATTGTATCAAGGGCTTTCCACGTGCTGTTCTGAATTGCTTTAGCATGCCAGACTATAGCCCCATAGGTCATTATCGGCTTCACAATCATGACATACATCCATCGCAGTATTTTTGAGTTACATCCCCAAGTCTTACCAGCCAAACTTCTGCACGCCATCAAGGCCTTTATTGCTTTGTTAGCCGTAACCTCAATGTGTTTCCTCCACAGAAGCTTGCTGTCTAGTGTTATTCCCAGATATTTGACTTATGATTTCTACTCTTTGATGTCTCCGTTTAGAGAGAGGGATTTCATAGCTGGAAGTTTCCTTTTCCGGGTGAATGGGATTACTGTAGTCTTGGATGAGTTAATGTTCGGCCCCACTGACAAGCACCATTGTTCAATTATTCCAAGGCCCTCATGCATTGAGTCGCACAAGGTGCTCTCGAATTTTCTTCAACTATTAAGACTATATCATCTGCATAGCCTATACAGTCGAAGCCAAGCTCTGTGAGTCTGTGAAGTAATTCATCCACTACTAGGCTCCATAGAAGGGTAGATATTACTCCCCCTTGGGGTATTTCACTAGTGGTTTGATTACCCACCTGTTTATAATGGTTTTGATCACTTCTCGCCTTTAGAGTGCCTCTCTGACCGACACATGTGCTGTGTTGTCAAAAGCCCTAGATGTGTCTAGAAAGGCACACATTGCGATCTCCTTGTTATTCAGAGTACTCTGGATGGCTTCAGTCAGCTGATACAAAGCAGTCTCTGTTGATCGGCCCTCTCTGCAGGCATTCTGACATTTATGAAGTGGTTTGTTTTCCAGATTCTCCGTTCTTATGTAGTTATCCACCACTTTCTCCATTGCTTTCAGCATAAACGATGTTAGGCAAATGAGTCTGAATGATCGGGGATCACTCCCATCTTTCTTCCCTATTTTTGGTATGAAGGTTACTTTAGCCCTCTTTCATAATTTAGGTATTTGACCCAGTGCTAGATTGCTTTTGTTATCTTCAGGAGATGGGGAAGAATATCTTCCAATCCTTTCTCTAGGAGTACTGGGAATATTCCATCTACTCTTGGTGATTTACATGGTTGAATTGAAAGGTGTTTATTGCCCATTCCAGCCATTATCTTGTAAAAATTTTCTTAGCAATATCCCAATCATTCTTGTGGGGATTTTTGGTTTGAGTTGTTATATCAGCGTTCATTATGGGTTCACTACCTGCGAAGAGTGTTTTGAGAAAAAGAACCGATCGTTCCTCTTCTCCCTCTGTGTATGACCCATCTGGCTTTCTGAGCGACATTGTGGGCTTGATTCCCCCTTTTGCCATGACTTTTTGTAATATGGCTGCTGTTGAAGTAGAAGTGATCTCTCCACAAAAGACTCGAAAATTGAGTCTTCTGGTCTTCCTGATCTCCTTATTGTACAGAGTAAGCTTTTCAGTGTACCTCTGCCAATTAACGTCTCTTTTGGCTTTGTTGAAGAGCCGACAAACCTCCACTCTGAGGGTTGACAGGTTCCCATTCCACCAAGGTGCCTCTTTGCTTGTTGGAACTTTCGAAAATCGACAATTTAAGTGGAAGGCCTCTATTATTGCCGTACTAACTTGCTCGATTTTTTGTTCCAGATTGTAGTGCGGGTGTTTTGCCCTATCATTTTCGATCTGTTCTAAATTATCCTTCAGATGGATCTTATATATCCATTCCACCAATCCGTGTTTCTAGGATTGCGACTTGGGAACGACGAAGTAACCTCCACCGTTATATTGAATTCGATAATCCTATAGTCAGAAAGTGAGGGTTCATTCATCACTTTCCAACTTGTGAAAATCCGACTGCGGGTTCCGTAAATATAGTCGTTCGAAGTGTTATGTTCCTGTCATTTTCTTCGCAATTCATCCCAATTGAATTGAAATTGACATTTGGATGTAGAATAACAATTTGAATTTTTGTGCATTTTATTTTCACCGCTCAACTAGAACCAATGAAAATTCGAGAAGAATATCGAAAAAATATTTTTTTACAAGCGTGCGCTTTCAACTCTTTTTCCTCGCCCATTTCAAGTCACAAAAAGTGACTTTCCCACACGCAAGTATTAAAGAATCAATTAAATTCTGTCATGTCTCTATGCACCGAATGCTCAATTAACGTCAAGGATGAGATAACTATGGTAACGACATGCAGGGTTATGTCTGTTATTAATGTGTTTGTGAATAATTAATCAAATCTTTTGAGTCTCAATTTATTTCAAGTGTTTGTAGAAAAAATTTCGTGCGGAAAGTGTCTCTTCCGCAATCAACTGCCTGGTCGAACTACGCGAAGCGTGCAGAATTTTAAACTGTTCTCATCATCAGAATTAAAGAATTCAAGAAGAATATTGGAAAATAAATTCCTACTAAATATTTCCGTGATTACAGATTCGAATAGTGTGAAATTTTGTAGTCATTTATATAAAGAATAACTATTTCAAGCTTCTTGCGCTTTCGTGTGGATAGAATAACCAGAATCATAGAAAATTCAAAAAGAATATCGAACAAAATTACCCAATATTTCTGTGATCACGAAACCAAAGGGGTTTTGAGATTGCTTATATCAAATGATAATCTCAAACTCCGTGAAGAATTTGAAGCTGATAACATCATCAAAACCATAGAAAATTCAAGAAGAATTTTCAGAAAGAAATACTCAATACTGAACACTGCAAAATATCAATTACCCAAATTCACCAATATAACACATTATTACTACTTATTTAACCAAATAGTAAAACACTTGTATATTTCGTAACAGCATCCGATAGTGTCATGGTCTTTGTATATTAATTATTCTCAGATAGAAACTTTCACTACTTCAGAGAAAAACAAAATTCCAGGTTCCTCTGGTAAATCACCATATTGACATTGAATATCCGTAATCAAGTCTTCCTAAATAATAATTTGGCAACTGGAGCATCAGTGAAAGTAACCTTCGAAAAGATTGAAATCGAGGATTTTTCTATAGCTCATTAAGGTTATGTAAATATCGATATACACAGATCATTCTCCTTCTACTTTGAAATTCATGTTCCATCAATGAAAATTGAGTAGGTGGTATATTAATTGAAGATACTCAGAACAGAAAATACTTCATTTTTCAAGAAACCAACCAAGTTCGAGCTTCAAATATTAATTCACTTCGTACACACATTTCATGTATCCAATATACATCAAATCATTGTAAATCCGGACCTGTTAATCTATGAATAATGGATTGGTTCTTTTTCACAACAATTAAGTTATTTAATCTCACATTAACAAGTCTTAGAGACACGAGTATGCAAATTTTGGGATGGCAGGTGTTTGTATAAGAGATGATGATTTTTTGCAGTAGAATAACAACGAATGATATTCAAATAATTATTATTATTATGTTAAATATGGATTACAAGTAAAAATAGCATTTAATCCCATTAGCTGAAAAGGTCTCCTACCAAAAATAATGCTTGGTTCAAAACGAGGTTCAAAAGCAAGGTCTGGGTAGCTAATTGACAAAAATATTTCATTCCCAATTTCTGAGTGCAAATAAGTCAATGTGCCAAGTAAAAAAAATTGGGGAAACTTGCAGGCCAGGTTATTATTCATGTTGTTCACATTTAACATTATAATTATATATTTTTGAGGTTTATTCAATACAAATGACCTTCTTTTGAAGAAACAACACTTTCAATCGCAAAATTTCTGTGTGAAATAAGATATTCAGCACATTTTTCAAGAGTCCATTGTTTTGCAAAAGTGTAGCAGTATTGACATAGTATAAAGAATGGATTCTTATACAATGCTATTGTCGATAAGTTTATTATGGATAAAGTGTTCAATATAGTTCATAAGCGTATATATTTTTTTGAGAAAATTGATGTGCGGTACTTTTTACTAGATCCAATATCAAATATATAATTTTCTGTGTCCAACTCTACGCTACTCATTATTGTCTTATAGGGCCTATATCATCAACATTGTGTTCATCTACAGTGTTAGTGTTCAATATAGTTCATAAGCGTATATATCTTTTTGAGAAAATTGATGTGCGGTACTTTTTACTAGATCCAATATCAAATATATAATTTTCTGTGTCCAGCTCTACGCTACTCATTATTGTCTTATAGGTCTTATTTCTCATGAAAAACTATGAAATTATTCAAGAGTTATACCAGTTGAAAGTTTTTGATGAATTGTATTAAACGTCCTGTATCTGTCTTAGGACAATTACCAACCTGATTAAGACTATCTAAATTATCCTGCATTGGCGATGAAAGCATATTCATTAAACACCCTGTATAAGGATTCGAATGGAAAAGAGAAGTACCGATTCTTCTTGTTTTTACTTCAGTAAATTTTTCTGTTTCTTTAAAAAATATAGCTTTAAAATTTCGAAAGCTGACAATCGACAGATCGTATGCCAATCCAGCTTAGAATGAAAAACTTATTTTGTTAGTTCGAAACTACTAGCTGCCCGCCCCGATTTCGCACGGGCGGTTTATATTATGAAAAAAATTGGACAAAATATATTATGAAATAAAATATAATGTACCGGGTTTTTCACCATAATTTGACCCCCCCCCTTTAACTTCGTTACTAAAAGAGGTATAAAAAAATGTTTTCTACAAAAGTTCCATGAAATCGACTAGTGTTTTTTAAAATGATTTCACAAAATGAAATATATACAGAGTGAGCAATATATTGATTGTAACTTCATTTTTTCAAATGGAACACCCTGTATATTTTTCTATATTTGACTAGCTCTTTCTCCGCTGATTTCGAGTATATGACATATGTTTGGCCTATTCGTCTCATTCTGATTACCAAAGAGTTTCAAATTTTAAGAACTTGGCAAGCTAAGTAATCAGTTTTCAAGTGGAATGCTGCGATAATTCAAAATGCCATTCTTTGAGTTTTCTCGTTGGAAAGATATATGACATACGTTTGTTATTGAATGGATCTTTTCATCGAATATGCACTACACAGGATCGAAAAAATATTTTCACTTTATGTGAAGAACAATAAAAATAGGAAAGCTACAAAGAGAGAATATATAGAGTTGCATCCAAATCATTCAATTCCAATTTATAGTGAAAAACGTTTGTCATATCGTAGCCAACGAGATAACTCAAAAAAGGGCATTTTGAGGTATCGCAGCCTACCATCTGAAAACTAATTACTGAGCATACCATAGTAGTTCTTAAAATTCGAAACTCTGTGGTACTCAGAATAAGAGAGATAGACCAAACATATGTTATATATTCGAATTCAGGGAAAAATAGCAAGTCAAATATAGAAATATATACATGGTGTTCCATTTGAAAAAATGAAGTTGCAATCAATATATTGCACACTCTGTACATATTTCATTTTGTGAAATCATTTTAAAAAACACTAGTCGATTTCATGAAACTTTTGTGGAAACATTTTTTATACCTCTTTCAGTAACAAAGTTAAAGGGGGGTCAAATTATGGTGAAAAACCCGGTAATTAAATTTTTGGTTTTCCTTTCTGGTGCGAAAACAAATAGAGCAGATGCCTTACCAACTCTCGAGCATGCAGAACAACTGCCCAGTGCCCATTCGAAAAACTGGGCAATTCAAGGTTTATTCTACGAATTTGTAACGATTGACCTTGTGATTTATTTACATAATTTGACACTTTGAAAAATGTATTTTAGGTTGCTTGACAGAAAGTAGATGATTGAATTGAAACAAAAATGATTCTTCCTTATTTTGTTATAAGGATTATTGATATTTTATTTTGGAACATGTAATTCTCTTGATTGCGAGAATAAGTTATCGAACGCATAGTTATCCACGTTTCTCAAAATCGAATAATTTCCGTTTCAATTCAATCAACTGCTTTCTGTTAGGCAACCCAAAATACATCATTAGAAGTGTCTAATTATATTCTATGATTTTTCGATCGGTCAGAAGAAAAAAAAAAATCTTTTTTTTTCGTACAATTTTTTAGAAAATATTTTGTTGTATAAACCTTCTCATGACAGTAATGAACACAACAAAAAAATATATATATAATTTAGTACAGTCGTTTAAACCTGATGCCCTTACATAATATCCATAGATCTTCTTTTATATAATATAACAGGCCTTACTTCTTCATTGGCGCTAAATTTCTTTCCAGCGAACTTTATTTTGAGGTCTGAGAACAGGCAAAAGTCACTCGGGGCCAGATCTGGCGAATTATTATTATTATTAAATAAAATAAAAATAAAATAAAAAATAAATAAAATACGGTGGATGCAGAAGCAATTCGAAGCCCAATTCATGCAATTTCCCATTCATTGATTTGTGACATGGCGCATTGTGTTGATGAAGCAGCACCTTTTTTTTCATCAAATAGGGCTGTTTTTTCACGATTTCATCCTTTAAACGATCCAATAACACTATATAATAATGGCTGTTGATGATCTGGCCCATTTGGAGGTAATCAATGAATATTATACCTTGCGCATCCCAGAATACTGATACCATAACCTTGCCAGCTGACTGTTGTATTTTCCTCGCTTTGGATTCGGTTGGTTCATCGTGTGCAGTCCACTCAGCTGACTGTCGATTGGACTCCGGAGTGAAATTATGAAGCCATGTTTCCTCCATTGTCACATATCGATGCAAAAATTCAGGTTTATTGCACTTAAACAGCTTCAAATACTTCTCGGAACTGAATCATTAACACTCTGATGCTTTCGATCGTCTGTGAGCTCGCGCGGCACCCTTTTTGCACACAGCTTTCTCATGTACGAATATTCGTGAATGATATGATGTACACGTTCAGATGATATCTTCACAATGTCTGCTATCTCGATCAACTTCACTTTATGGTTATTTAAAATTATTTTGTGAACTTTTTTCGTCGGTGACAGCCTCTATGAGTGTCCACTGCGTTCGCCGTCTTATTTCACCACGTTTAAATTTAGCATACCAATCAATGATGGTTGATTTTCCTGGTGCAGACCCCGGAAACTCCTCATCAAGTCAAGATTTTGCTTCAACCGTATTTTTTTCTCTTTAAAAGGCAATATATTATCAGCACACGGAATTCTTTTTTTTTTCATCTTTTTTCAAATAGTAAAAGTAGCTTCACTCACAACGCAACATCTCACAAACTAATGGTCGGACGGCTGTCAAATATTGTCAAATATAACGTATCATTTGAAGGTTGGTACTAACTAAAAATTATATGGATTTAATACTAGCACCGCCATATGTGCATCAAACCGGGAACTTTTCAATTGGCCTAATAAAGATTTACAATCCAAGAGGATCCATGTGTAATCTAAAATTTAGTTGTTTTTCGTCATCTCGTACATTTGTTTGATGCTGACCTTCGTCTTTAGGGATGATTCATCATTTCCAGAACAAGAAAAGGGTCCTGTATCTTATTGGTTCTTATTCCACTCGAAGCTTGGGACTAACAAGTAGGATTTACCCAAACCGACATATCGCTCTAAGGGATCTCGTTAGTTTTTAGCAGGGGTTGTATTGTGAGTTTTCTCAATTATTTATATGTATGGGCGTGTTCTTGGGAAAATGGTTCTATAATTTTGTTCGGATGTTTGTAATTTGCAAATGTTTACTAAAAATCATTTCAACAAGGGTTGGACCCTTTGTTAAATAACTTGTTATTCTAATGAATTATAAAAATACTAATAAAGTCCAATATCTTAAAAAAATTCCATCTCAAGGTTCTAGTCTCGATAGTTTTGGTGTTGTGGATTTTTCTTCTTCGAGTGAATAATTCAGGTTCAAATTCTCATCATGATAATTCCTATCACTATTCTCTATACGATTTTTTGAATAGGAACCCGTGGTATAATAGTTATTTATAATACAAGTACAGAAGGCATTGTATTCTTCCACGAGTTCAAAATTCAAAAAAGAGCCAAGTAGTGGCAGGTTTTTTAATGAACGTCTTGTACAATGAGCCTTCTCTCAATATTTTATCTAATTCACAGAATTTTTATTGAAATTAATGAAATATTGCCATAAATGTCTTTTAGTGGTTTTTGCATTGAAAAATGTGGATTGGTAGAACAGTGTTCTGTATCGCAAATTTGATAGATAAAAGATAAATCCATTCCAAGAGAGTTACAAGTACCTACATATAATGATAAAATGTAACTATGAAATCTGTGCGAATTTGTGATATTCTTGCACAATTATTTTCCACAATATGTGGCAGAATGCAGAATGAATGGATTAACCACCAGAACAAAAGAAAAATAAATACCATCTCAAAGATTGTAAGACTACTTCCTCGACATTCACTTCTAAAAAGCCAGCACACCACAGTACATTTTTATCGGTCTTGTAAAACTATTGAGAAGTTCCAATCAAAACATGCACCGTTAAGTCGAAACGCTTAAAATTCTTATGGAACCTTTCATATACCTTTAATTATTTCATCAAAATCGGAACGCGAACTATTCAGATCCCGGGAATGATGTAAACGCATAAGCAAGTCAAATAGCTGAATTTCCTATGAATTTTTTTTTTCATCAAACTTAAACTAGTAGGTCGCGAGTTGTGCAAGATGTTTTAATATTAAACACCATTTCTTTTCATCCCTCAGTGATTTCTCCACCTTTTATAGATTGGGAAGCAAAAGGTCCCATTGAATGAATTTTAAGTGATTGGGATAATCTTAATATCTTCAAAATAGATGCATTAAAAAATATTGGATTTTGTTTTTTTTTTTCAGGTTACAATACTGTGAATGAGATAAAAGGTTTCATTTTCAAATGAGAGTTTTCCGTAAATCTACAGGGTGGGCAAATAAGCGAGGTAAGCGGATATATCTCAGGATCCACTCATCGTAGAGACTTGCGGTAAAAATTTTTACTACTAAAGTGTACAAGAAAACACACTGGAAATTGTTTTGTTGTTCATACCTCTCTCGCTAGTGGGCGTAATAGCTACCGTCAAGTAAAAAAATGAATTTTACTCGAAAATGTTTCATATGAAGTTGAGGAAAAAATATCATCACTGTAATCCTTGGAAAATTTTCTATCTTTTTGAATTATCACTTTCGATTTTACGACATCAAATAAGGGTAGGTGAAAGGGAGAAATCTGAATTATTAAAATGCCTGTAACTTCAGTTTGGCTCAACATTTTCGAGCAAATTAGATCTCGTCTGAAAGATAATATCTTGTTGATTGAGGACAGAATATACTCATGATAAATTTGTTTTTGCTGCTTTCGATAGGGGGCGCTTCAACTGCTGCACTGCGAAAAACCAAATTGTGTCTTTAAGTTCTGGCAGGGATAGAAATTCCATCGGAGTAACATAAAACAATAACAACGTAAGGAATCATTATAGTGATAAATCATTCCGGCAGTATGCTTTTAGGTAAATAATCTATCTGAAATGTAACCCAAATTGAAATGCATATACATATTTTAAATAATTGGAGCCTGAAAACATCAAATAGGTTTATATGTAGTTACATTAACACCGCTACATACAGAAGAGATATTTTCTTCAAGTTCATTCTTTCTGATAATTTTTCGAAAAAACTCTTAATCTTCTCTGTTACTATTCTGGCCCGTCGAGAGGGGGTGGCGGTAGTCATTTATCCTGGTCCCGTGATTTTTAGGGGATCGTAATTTTCAGAATGTCTTAATATAAGTATAGATGAAAAATTTCTGAGTGAATTTTATCCATTCATCTCATGAAACATCATAAAACGTCGAATATTTCCACGAATCCCTCCGCCTACCCTGAACATTATCTATCCCTGTTTTCCGGATGTAACGAGGTATTCAGTTACTCAATCCGGTGTTTATTATGTTGACTCTGAGAACAAAAGGTAATAAAAATTATGAAAATATAAAATAATGACAATACGTGCATAAGGAATATTTCCTCTTTGTCCGTACTTTGGAAATAAGAATCTGAAATATAATGATGAAATAATGCCAATAAGTGCATAAGGAATATTTCCTCTTCGTCCGTACTTTGGAAATAAGAATCTGAAATATAATGATGAAATAATGCCAATAAGTGCATAAGGAATATTTCCTCTTCGTCCGTACTTTGGAAATAAGAATCTGAAATATAATGCTTGTGTAATAAATACCATCTTTTTGGGGGTATATATTAGTCCATGGAAGAGCGACTTTCCACTGACCATTATGTTATCAAAATGATGTTATTGATAAATTTGTGAGTTGCGCCCCGTCGCACTAGGGGCAGGTCCTCTTGTCTTTTCTTTTTCCTATAAAGGATGAGATAGAGGTTAAAAAAAATCTTTGAATAATTTTAATATTAAATAATGAAAGAAACTCTAATCTTCGACTCAGATGATGCCTAGTAAATTTAGCGCATTCAAATTATGACAAAATAAATATTTCCTTCCAAATTATCCAAAACACCTCAACAAGAAAGAAAAAAAATAATTAAACACTTATCAATGGATATTATAGTTCGGAGAATTCAGACCTTTGGACTTTTTTTACTTATTCGTTTTTTTGTTTGTTGTTCTCAAAATTAGGAGAATTTTGCTCAATAAAAAAAAAAAAGCTAAATTTTTTTTGACCTGTTTTTCCCTTATTTCCGGAATCCTTATCGTCCGGTTAGGTAATCCTTAATTTAATTTCACTCGAGATAAACAAATTGAGAAAAAAAAAAAATTTTCTCTTCGCCAAAAAATTAGATTCTACTAGGAACTGATTTTTTTTCCTACGACCCAGCCAACCGTTCAACCGACTTTCACAAGATCCTGATTGATACTTTTTTCTTCCCGTAACTATCGACTACCTTGAAATCCCGATCGATACTGCCTTATTTTTCTAATCCATTCTTACAATTGATCACTCACAGAGGGGCTTAGTTGAGGGAATTAAAAGCAATTTCTTGTTATATACCAAATATTTTCTCAGAAGAATTATTCCGTTCAAAAATATTAGATCATCAAAACTGCGTATTGAACCTTGAAAGACAAATTTAAAAACCGTGTTGACCACTCAATTTATGTGGCATTAATGATCCATATATTTGAAGTCCGAGACTAAGAAACTGCTGAAAGATCTAATTATGAGTTATTGATAATTCTAACCTCTCACGCTGCGTAGAATTCGGTTCAACTTAATTTTCAAGGTTTTCCCAATTTCCGATTTATTATACTTGATTCAATGAGAATAGATCTGGTTTGCAATAAGGCACATCTGTAAATTATTTCTTATTTTGTTTTGATATCATAAAAATTATTTAGGTTTGTTGAAGAATCATCATATAGGAAAAAAACGATTGTTTATCTCTATATCTTATGTTATGACTTGAAATGGTTATTTTTTCATTTGTACTACCCTCGATATAACCTATGTTCCTATATAATACTACATTTTGGTTCAATCCACCTCGTTTTTTTTATGCTGATTGAACCTAGTGTCATTTTGAAGAAAGAAGTGATCCCTTTCGAAGTGAAAATATAAGTAGGTATAGTGAAAACAGTTACAAGTAAAATTTCAAAAAAGTTACTTACCAGGAAATTATTTTATTCTATTTTAATCATCATCAATACGCATTGTGTAAACACTGTAAACCCATATTGATTGATTTTGCTGTTTCTTCCTATATATCTTTATTTTTAATTCTTCTTCTTGCGTGTGAATTAAGGTCTCTATTGTTTTAAATCCAGTCCACTGTCGAATATTCGATGAAAAACAAGTATATTTTCAAAACATTTGACATTTTCGAATAGCTGCAATTTGATCTCCTAGGATTTCTCAAGTATAAACGTTGGTTTGATTTCTTCACTGTGGGATTGGGGAAATAGTGAAGTCAAGAAGCACTTTTTAGCTAAACATTTTACACGTTCACCTTAAATTAAAAATCAATTTGCGGAATAGACTCAATGGCTTTGAATAAAATTATGAAAATTCGGTAAAATTGAAATGCAGATTCTTGTTTGCTCGGTTGTTTGTTGTTGTGACTAAATAATATTCAATATTGTTTTTTCTAATATTTTTATATTAGATCCGGGAGATGAGAATTTTCTATATTATAGAATTTTGATTCATTTTAAATTTTTTTCTGAAGTACAACGGACAGCAAGAACAATTAGATGATGCAAATTGTAAACAATAAGAAAATTGACATCAGCATTATTCTACAAAAAACAATAGATTGAAAGGTATCGCAATAAGTATGGTAACCAAACGCATAATAAAAAGTTAATTCGGTAACAGAAATGCAAAGACGATGAATAAGTAATTCGCCATTTTGTAAGAGTCCGACTCAGAATGGCGGAAGCGCCTGGCATTTTTAGATCCCCCGGGTCTCTCAATTCCCTTAGACGGTCCTGTTAATATTACATCAAGAATCCGCTTGATAAGAGCTGACGACTAGCTCCTTTATCTACTTCTAAATAACTAAATATTTCCAATCCAAAGATGATAAAATAACCCTCATATCAGCTTTTATTACTGGGAAGAATTGTTGCTTTTAGAGATGACGGTTAATTCTTCAAAAATATTTCCGTCGCAGTCATTTTACTTCAATAGTTTTAATGCAATATGGCTGCAGAAGGTAGGAGAACAAATAAACCTATTGATCAACCAAAACGTCAAGTTCAAAGCTTCAGGCAACTACATCTACGAGACTCTTTCATTTATATGCGACAAAACGAAAGCTTACCCAATGGTTTGAATTTTTGAATTGATTTAGCGAACGGCAGCATTGAACATCAAACTGGCCTAATGTCATATTCAGCACAAATCGTGATTCTGTCTAAGTATGTACGTATAAGGATAGAATACCGATATATTTGAATTTCATATCTTCTACTTTGGTTCCTCATATTGTTGGAGGAATACTTTTTTGTTTAAGAGCTATTGCCCAGATATCCGATCATCAAATCCCTCTATTCGAAACAGTAGGTAGGACATCTTCGAGTTATATACTTCCTAGCTTTTCGTATACAATAAAATGAGATGTTCAGAAGGGAAAATTCATTTTATTGTCAAATTATTAACCCAAAATTTGATTCAAAAAGAACTTTAAAATGAGGTGTCACTCGACTCTTGTTTCCTATTCTTATGGTTATGTATGGCCGTGTTTTCAAAACTTAAAAGTACGACAAAATTTCGCAAATTATTATACTATGAAAATATCAGATGTGGCTCCTTTTCATTGGGACATCCTGTATACAGAGTGGCCACTTTTTTAATAGGATTGTATTGGTAACTTTAAAACCATAAGAATTAGAAGGTCGGTCAAATGTAGAAGAAGTTGCATTCATAGAAGCATTGTCAAGCAATTCAAACTAATCGAGATTATCAGGGCCGGTTATTGAGATATCATAAGAAAAGTAAATTCTGTCATTTTGAAATTTCTCTTTTTCCCTCCTTAATTCAAATATTATCAAAAAATGTTACAGGAATTTTTTATTCGACAGTAAATTATCCTCAATTTGACGTAATCACATTTCGTATCCAACGTTTCGTACTCTCTGGGCCAACCTCAACCTCATTTTTTCCAATACGGACCTGCATATTTATGACACTTTTCGAAATAACTTTTAACGCTGAATTCAACGATATATTATACAATGTCATTCAAAGTTGATTTTCAGGTGATTTTGACCCTTGTCCAAATTTACTGGTGTGTATGTAGGAAAAAACAAGTCTATCAACGATATCAATGTTCTGACCCAAATTCAATTGAACCCAGAGAAAAAATTGAGAAGTGAATGGAATTTATCAAAAACTGCTGTTAATAAAATAGTCAAGAGACGCGAATACAATGATTTTAAATTTGAATACCAAGCCTTGCAAAAATTGCAAGTTCGATTCTGTAATTTGTTTCAACGGAACAAATGAAATCCAACAATAGTGATTCCTCGCGAGAAGATTGACAATGTATTGGAAGGTATTCAAGGAGACGAAACTAGCAAATGTATAGGAAGTATGGGATCAAGAACCGTAAAGTGCAATTTACAAAATGTTGGACATTTCGAACACTTACTTACATTAATTTACATTTACTTTCGAATAATCATTTGATTTTTCTTTCATTGAATGATACTTCCATTTAATTACTATGAATTGAAATATGTAAATAATTATTACTGGTTTCTTGCTTTGATTCTAAGATGTTCCATTTAGTTCAAGATGGGTAAGTTGATTTTCTTATCGAAATGTATTGCGCATGTTGTTAATTAAACTAAAGGTACCTAAATGTAATACAGATCCGACCCAAAGAAAATTGGATTAGGGTCAAAATCACCTGAAAATCAACGTATGACATACGTTGAATTCAGCATTAAAAGTTATTTCGAAAAGTGTCGTAAAATATGCAGTTCCGCATTGAAAAAATTAGGTTGAGGGTGGCTCAGGGAGTACGAAACGTTGGATACGAAATCTGATTACGTCAATTTGAGGATGATTTACTGTCGAATAAAAAATTCCTGTAACATTTTTCGATAATATTTGGAATGAAGTGGGAAAAAAAAGAAAATCAAAATGACAGAATTTACTTTTTCGGCAACCGTCCGGGAAGTGCTCACTTCCCGGACGCTTTTTCTCTGAGAAAGTAGCATTTCCCGGCCTAGTCCGGAAAGTACGTACTTCCCGGACTAGGCCGGAAAAGAATCATAGAATCCATAACAACCGAGATAACGGCTGACAGTTCATATGAAATTAGTTGTCAAAAATTTGAGTGTTTTTTGATCGCAATCGCAATAAAATATGGAAAGCAGCAGCGATAGTGCTATTTTACATGGTTGCCGAAAAAATATTGTACGCAACACGCCCGAAAATGGTTTTTTGGACTCACAGGAATTTTGTCTATTCGTCCAAAAAAACCCTATTTTCCGTACTTGTTACGTAAATTACTATTTCTTATGATATCTCAATAACCGGCCCTGATAATCTCGATTTTTTGAACTGCTCGATAATGTTCTATGCATGCAACTTTTTCTCCATTTGACCGACCTTCTTACTCTTATGGTTTAAAAGTTACCAATACAATCCCATTAAAAAAGTGGCCACTCTGTATAAAACTCAATATCGTAATATTCGAACTGATGACTTGGACAATAATAATTAATAATTCAGCATATGGCCAAATCTATCGTTAACGACCAACTGACGGACATAAATGTAATTCAATTTTTTGAAAGCATAATATCCTTCTTAAAAATTGAAGCGTTCAAGCCTTTGGGCTTGAACGTTTTCCGTGAAATAATCAAGAAAAAGTTCGCGTTCTCGAAATCGCTCAAATTGAAAAAACAGACAATAAAACAAAACGATAGTTCGATTGAATTAAATGACTGAAACATGTTTTTTGGGCTATCTGATAAGTCGTCTATGGGTATATCATGCCAAGGTTGAGAAGAGCAATGCATGTGGGTATCCGAGATAAATCTGAGATATTCGTAAGAATCGATAATTAGTTGAGATCAATCCGGTGTACATTTAAAACATCTGGTATTTTGTTACGAGGTTTCATTTCAATACGATGGATGAACACAATTTTCAAGAATTTATGTCAATTGATGTGTTTGGCATTGATTCTAATGTATATTATCTGCATTGAATTGAGTAATAAGGATAAAATTAATTTATCGTTTCGTTTAAAGAATCTCCAACAAGAAGCTTTTTTAATTAATAGCTTTTGGCTCATCATAGTTTTTTCAAATGATAAATTTTATTTCATTGGAATAATTTCTCTGACAAGTTTTTTCATTCCATTAGAATGTTATAGAAGCACGAAATTCTTTTCCAATATAGTATTCAATGCAAACGATCTTATTTCTCGAAATATCAACCAAGGTACAAGGTGCTGATCAATGCCATAAGTTTTGTAATAACAACTAGGTATCAGTAACAATTAGGAAACTATTCGAATAAATAACTACTAATTGATCTTCGGTGTATCCGATATGTCCTTCAGAACATTCACCGCTGAACAAAATCTGAATTGTATCTTCTTTCACGTCTTCTCAATTTATAGCTACCCGATTCTCAGATTGAAACAACACCAACGGTCACTAATGGAACTAATATTATCTATTAACTTAAGCAGCTTGAAATTGAAGGTACAAATTTCACAATTATGGTTTTATTTATTTCAAAATTTAAATCGGATTTTCCATAGTAGGGCACTCCAAGTAACAGTACCAGTTTCCATCCTGTCAAAAATTGTTAAATTTATAGATTGTTTCGAAACTTCTTGAAAACTTACAGGTTTAATATTATAAATACGATGCACGTCAAAATTATGGAACACATTCATTTTCTCAGAAGAAAAATATTTGGCAACAAAATCCTAAAAAAGGTCAATTTTTGTTGCACTTTTACCAAATTTGTATGCATTTTTAAAGGATTTTTGTTGCACCCTGTGCCATCCGCATCAACCCTCTAAATTTTTTAAATAGGGAAAGTGGGTCATGTGGTACTTTTTTGGCAAGGTCTTTGTATCTTCTTTGAAGGCGTGCAGAAATTTTCAAGAAAAAATTTTTTTTTTGAATTATTTAGTTCAAAGGGGTTGTCAGTATGTGCACTTTGTCATTACTCATTTACTTTGAGACGATGGTACCTGATGAAATTGGTAAATGGTCACCGAATGAACGTCGACCATTACAGTTTTGTTCATGCACAACTTTCAGTACGAACCGTGTAACTAGCGCCCTCTATGAATGTCAGATATAAAAACTAATTCATGGGATGTATGAGCTCGCCAAACATCTTCGTATAAAATTTTATTACAATTAGAAAAATTGATTAATGTCTGATATTAATTATAATATTTGCCTCTTAGCCAGCAAATATCATGCTATTTCATTACAATGTTGCCTATAATTTCGGAAAAATTGTAAAAAATGTGAATAAATTTGATTTCTTCAACATCCTTCGTCTTGAATACGGATAGCGTTACGAATATTCTTTTCTCTAATTCTGTGGTTATTCCGTTTATTCTCCCATATCTTGTAGAACAAAATCGTTCGAGAATATATCAGAAACGCACAGTTTTCATGGTTATATTTTATTATTCTATGTTGGTACTCCGAACTTTCCGCCACGGCTTTGTCTGTCAATTCATCAATTTGCCTTGGAGAAATCAGTTCTGCCACCCAACATTTTTCAATGCAAAAATCACTGAAATATATTTATTGAAATATTTCATTAATTTCAATGAAAATGCAATGAATTAGAGAAAATAATGTTTAACTCGCCACTTCGTGGCTCGTTTTTGAATTTTGAACTCGTGGAAGAATATCAATGCCTTCTGCACTTGTATTATAAATAACTATACTGAACGTACCTCAATTGTTTTTCAGTTTTCTACCTCTCCTAGAGACGGGGTAACCTTTTTTGGAAACACCGTGTACACAAGGTAGTCCAGATTTTAGTGCAATAACGTTGGCGTCGGATATAACAACTATTTTCATGGAAAAAGTTCATATGAACATATATCCTATCAAACGTTTCCGAGATACAGGGTGTTAAAATTAAAAAAAAAAGTTTTTTACTTATGGCTCTCTCTCTATAACTATTATTCATTTTTTTAAATTTTTAGGTATGAAAGTCTAGACAATGTAATATTTCGAATTTGGCAAGTATCTCTTGCCAAAATTATCCAGTGGCGTAAATATAGGGGTGCGATTATCCATTTCCTATTGAAAGTCATCATCCCTTTTTTTTCGACAAAATTATTCCTTTTTGAAATCAACAGAGCTTCACTAAAAAAAGGTCCCTTGAATTTATTTCATAGAATGTACCATTTTCGAGATGATCTAATACAAAGCAAACATTATTCACGAAAATCTACAAATATTAATTTTTCTAATTTTCTCTTTAGTGATCAATGAAAGTAATAAAATTGACTTAGTGTATTATAATACTTTAATTGAACATTTCATAAAGAACATTTATCAGACATTCAAGCACCAAACTATTTTTCTGATGACGCATCGGAACTTTAAATGTATACGTTCTGGTTTCAATCCAAAATTCAGAAAATCAATCAATGGAAATATCTCCAGAAATGCGATAAATGAAAATTTTACTGAAAGTAGTGTTTTAGAGGAAGTGGTTATTCCATGTGATAAAAAAAATTTCGAAATTCATCATTTAAATGAGAAATATTTCAATTTTCAAAGTAATATAAAAAAACCATAAATTTTTTTGTGAAGAAATCAGTGAGGTTATTATAAATTGCCAAACGAAAGTTACTTCCAAAAAGTGAAAAAATCAATAAAGCACAGAATCAAAATGAATCTCCACTTAAGAGACTTAGTGGGAAAGATAGTAAACATGCGGTATTTATTAAGTTTCGGGCCTACACTGAAAATTTCAGGTTTCTAGGTCCGTCCGTTCGAAAGTTATCTTGTATACAGACGTACAGAATCGAATTTTTGGACGGATTCATCATCAGTGGGTCAAAGCTTCTCGTTTGAGTAGTAGTTATAATTGATTGGAGCTGAAACCAGAATCTGTCCCTAACTTTGTAAAGAAATATAGTATTAGAAGGTCAGGCGGATCGATTAGTGACCATTTAAACTTTTTAAAAACAAGCGCAATATCATTCAGTGAGAAAAGAACTTAAAAATTAGTTGATCTTAAATCCGTATAAAATAATTAACCCCGAAACTATTGAACCTTAAACATTCTGATCGAAACTCTTTCCTTTGAATAGCTCATAAAATTTGTTTCGATATACACATTGTACACATTAGGAAATGTAAAAAAAAATTTAAATGTGAATTCTCGAAAATTCCTCAGATTCGTCTGATACTCATTGAACAAATTCTACCCATAAGCCGCTCACGTCATATATCCACATACATACATATATCCAGTTTATTCAAAAGAGTTTCGCTATGAGTTGAAACGTAGTAACCATTAAATAATCCCAACCTGAAAATAATACAGCAAAAACATTACTTTGATAAACCCAAAATTCTAAAATAAACATAAACTGTAGATTCTCATGCTCCAAATCCTATCAATTTACTTAGACCCACATTTTTATGGTTTCATATCATTGTCAACTAATTAAATAATACCTTCTTTAAATTTTATCAGTTAACGATAAAAAGGGTGGGAGAAGTTGCGCGAACTTGAATTTGCCATAGAAAGGTTTCAAATTAGTCGCCTGGTGCTCGAATATAGTCAGTCAGTTTATAGTGCGGAATATAGTCAGTTATCCTAATTATTATTTATAAATAAACACAGTTTTGTAAACATGCCGGGTACAGGAAATGAACTCGGCAGGCGCCAGAGTATCCCTATTCTTTATACTAGAGGGACACATTATGAAGTAGGCTTCGATGTGGTAAGTATTGAATTTTAGCATGAAATATTTTAGTTCAAACTATTCTATGAATTAAGAGAAGATATCTGAATAATTTAAGATTTCGCGAAAATATAGACTCACTTCAATCGCGGGAAACACAAAGTTAAGGGTATATTTTTGATAAAACAAAAAAAATCTGTATGCCTTCAATTCAATTTCAAACATTACAGTGACCCTAGAAATAAATACAAAACTGAGTTCACTGTCACCTGGTGATACAAAATTTGATACCTATTTAAGAGTTCATCGTTTATTTTTGAAAAGTTTTCTAACAAAAAATACAATGCTCGTGTACGGCTTTCGTGATAACAACAGAACATATTAAAAGCTTGACGGAAGTAATAATAATAATATAGTTTATTCTCGATAAACATTAATCACAGAGGCGTGAGCTTGTACGTGATTTGTAATACAACTTATAAAATTAACCATAGCCACTATAAAACATACAAACTTAATAATAATTCTAATGTGACAGGAGTAAAGCTTCATTTAAGATCTTACATAATGAATGGTTTCAATGACGAAACGCATCAAGACGGAAGTACAACAGAAGATTCTCCAATAGTCGACAACTACTTCGCCGGGTGTTTTCCGATGCTTTTTAAAGGCCTGCAAGATCACCTGACTTGAATCATTTTGATTATTTTATCATAGAGTTTTTAAAACAACTCGTGCACGTTGCTGAAATTATGCCTCGAGTTTTGAATAACCCTATATGGTAAAGTTCATGCGATCAAGTTTTTTTTTAGTTGATAGAGCAATGATTTAATGCAGGTAAAATAAAAAATTGGTCCAGAAAAGCTTTTCAGAAAATATCATTCCATATATTCAGCTATCATCATATATGAAAATGAAGACAGTCGTTGAAATATATCCCAAAATCACACTAGAATTCAAATCGAATAATCAGCCTTCGATTGACATTTCAGAGTATTTTAGACTGTAATAATTAATCTGAAAAAAACAAAAGTGGATATTGAAGGTGATATTATTTAGAAAACCAAACACTGATCCCATAAATAAACTAGATTTGGATTCCAAAATTTGATGGTAGGCAGCAATTCTCCCGAAGAATAATACCTAGAAAACATAAATACAATCTAAAGAGCTAATCTATCTGGATCATTAAGGTGATACTTACAAAATAAATAAACCTTATTGGACTCATCGCTCACAAAATTCAGATTTTCCGGATAATCTCAATTTTATATGGAACCATCTACTATTTTTTTTTAATCGGACTAGAATTTATAAGAGTTGAGACGGTTACACAGACCCACAGGCAGACAAGAAACCAAAGTTTTTCACGATTGTCTGAAATGTATTTCAAAAGCGAAAGTGAAATCGAAGACTCAATATTTCAAACAGTATTTCGACAATGTACAGTTGAAGAGTGGATTTTAAAAATGTTCTAGTTGAATGATTTTATTTTTGAGCACTCTTTCACTTTAAGATAAATTAATGAGTAATTATAACTTTATATGCACATATGAATGAGATGCAAATCAATTCCTATTTTCGAGCAGTTACACTTCACTCTTTAAATTATTGAAATATTCCAATTCGTTATTGATATTTCAATTGAGTATGTTAAACCAACTCATTGTTATATTTCTTCGGATTTTTCCCATTCTCTTCTAGATTATTCTAGAATAACTTTTTATCTTAGAACTTTATTAGATTTCTCTAATTGAAAATCTATAATAGAACAGAGATGCATTTTATTAAAAATTGTGTCAAGTGTCTTATTTCTTTTCATTTATTCATATTGAAATAATGTTTCATCAAGTGATAAACGAGGAATCAATTTCGATTCCATGTATATATAGATAAGTTTATCATTAGGACTATTTTTTTCAAATACTAACGAAGGTACAAGGTGCTCATCAATGCCACAAACTGAATAATAACATGTATCACCGGCGTTCGTGACAATGATAATATAATTTGAATAAATACTGCTTGATATTCCGCTCTACCTGATTTGTTGTTCAGACGATTCCTCAACACGAAAGCTCTATATTATTCTTCATGAATAATCAAGATCCATTAAATTTTTTCAAATGAAATCTTCTGATGGTTAAAAAAGTACATATAATGATCGCATTTGCGATTAATTCATAATATTCTCTGTTCATATACTGGACAGCATTTCTGAATTGATGTCATTTATGATAGACTTTCAAATTAGCAGGATCTACATCGAAATCGTTTCTGGAAAAATATTTTATCCAGGTGTTCCACTCAATTTACAGTGTCAGTTTGGAGAGTGGGGATATCATAGGGATCAATTCTGACGCACTTCTGATTTAAATTGTCCTATCGGATATTATTATTATCATTTCACTGATAATAGTCGAATTCGTTTAGGTTTTAGGGACACATACAGGGTGTCTCGAGTTCGACGGCCTAGTAGACGTTTTTAGTTTACTGATCCTATTGGAAATCTGAAAATTGGACTTATGATATCATTATCAGCTAAATTGTTTTTCGACCTAAGCATTTCCAGTTATACAAGGAATGAATAATATCCCTAAAAAAATTATGGTTTTTTTTTAGTTTCCGAAAAATCAATGAAAAAATGGAAATACGTGTTGTCAGTATTATATCCATTATATCTACTCGTTCTCAATATCCTTAGCGTAAATCGTTTTTTTTTATTTCAGTATCGTAATGTACCTACTTATTATGTTATATCATAATGTACTTTATTTCAGTATCGTACAGTACTAAAAACAGTGCTGTAATGAACTCCTTTCAGCATTGTTTTCAGTAATATTTTTCGTTTTGTAGTTACTTCCGATCGTATCAAATTTCAACACACGGCAATATAATATAATTCGGATAATTAATTAAAGTGAAATGATTTGCGACATTAATCGCAATTTCTCTTAATTTCTATTAAATCAATTCCGTCAGATATAATTATATAATTCACGAATTTAATGCGTAATTATAAATTATTTCAAAAATCGAAATGTACAATTCAAATTCCGTAATCTGTCAATTTTCGTAACAGTCACACCAACTGCCAAAATACAATACAAAAGTGAATAGGATGTATAATCCTCGGTATAATCTGAACTTTTCATTGAATTTCGAAAATATTTCACAAACTTGACTGAAATAGAGAAAATATCTTCTAATATTCGTTGCAGAAGGCAATTCCAACACTCATGCATTCATTCGCATTCGTGTTGGAATAGGAGCCCATTCTGATGCAACTTGTTTTAGAATATACTACATATTACAATTTCGAACCCTAAGAAGAACTTGGAAGCATGGACTTAAATATAGGAGGGTACTAGAGGTAATTAACTCCTCAAGACCTATATAATTAGTGAGTACCTGCCGATTTTGTTTTCATCTGCTATAGGTATCTACTATGAAATATTAATTTCATATCAATTTTATTTATTCATGGTTAAGCTTTCAGTATGCAATGAAACGTTTTTTGAGTTGTGAAAGAATTTTTTACAGTCTGGCAACGACATTTTTCTCGATCGCTAAAATAAATGAACTATACCTATTATTTCGTAAATCTTTCAATAAAAGCAGAAATAACAAAGAAAACACTTTCAAGTAAACAAGGTGTATATTTTCATGAGGATTCATATTAAATGGAAAACTATCTATAGAGTCCTACGCAAGGGATATGCTCACAACTATAATCCTCCAATCAATATTCCTGTGTGTGCTGTTCTTTCTACGAAAACTATTATCCCATAAAAATTGAACTTTCAAGGCTTCCAGTAAAAAGGTTTATCACACTATATCCACTTTCGAAGCGAGGGAGATATGAATTTATTGGAGATTAGGAGCATTGAATCTCGTATTTAATATCACTTACCAGTAAAACTTTTGCGAATCTTGCTCATCAATTATCCGAGAAGAGCTCAACTAAAAAATCAGTCATTCTATTGTCTTTTATATAATTATCTGAACAATTTAATATATCTCGAAACAACAATGAATCGGAGATTCCAACCGTAAATAACCGGTTCCTTATTTTTCAGATTTGAGGCAAGGTTGGGATCTTCCGCTATTTTGCTGAGTGAATAAAGCAACGTTTTCAAAACTGCCTTCGTAGGCTTTAATTTAAAAAAAAATGGTAATTTTACCATTATGTAATATGCAAAAATATTTAATCAATTCAAATAATCAAAGCCAACTCAAATCCCCAGGACACCGAGCCAACAGGTACACGACAAGACATAAATAAAGCAATCAACATATTCATATAATATCATACCAAATAGCTTTTCAAGGACGCTTTAAACAATTTTTTCGACTCCGGAAGAAATCGGAAAGTTTATTGTTTGAGTAAGTATTATACGAAATTATTTTATATTCGTGATGTCCTTCTTTGAGTTTCATTCCAAAAATAATATTGAACTCCTAACTATTGGAAACTACTATTATACCGTTACACGTTTTCAAATTCATGAAATGTTGTTGTTTGTAGGTATAGAGATCGTGATATATTTTTCGCATTTTCAAGAATAAACCGTTTACGTTTTGAATTCTAAACAACATTCTAAGTATCAGTGGATTTGTTGGTTTCTTCCAAACCACGGTGAATTCATTGCAGCTCTCAACAGTTTATTTTCTGTCACTTGTATCTTCTTGATTTGGCTTTTAGCAGCATAGCCCCTACTGTCGATCCATAAGTTAGTTGGGGTCATGGAGTTGACTTTGATCATCCATCATTTTGGTTATTGGACTCTTTATTGCTATTAGTGGATAAAGTCTGCTTGTTGCTGGATTTGTTTTATCCCGTGCGTATTTCATATTGTTATTTCAGCTAAGTCTATTATCTAGCATTATACTATTTTATCTCTTTTCCGCTTACCTTTAGATGTGAGTTGATCTCTATTTTTCTTTTCTAGGACAATAACCAGGCCCTTTTTGCCGTTTATTTGAATTTTCCATTCAATCAACCAGTTTTCTATATCTTTCAGTGCTTCTTGTAGATGCACTAGGGCTAACAGATTTCTTGGTTTTCTTGGGATGTCGTTTTTATATGTGTTGTAAAATAAAAGTCCTAAAACTGAGCCATGGGTAACTCCTACTTCTACTCATGTATTGGTAAATACTGCGTAGTTTTTCATTATTTTGCGAGTTCTGATAGTATTACTTTCCATCCTTTTGTAGGCTAGTCCTTCGTGCCAAACTTGGTCGAAGGCTCTCAACATGTAATAGCAATAGTCCTGTGGCTTGTTTATTCTGAAATTCTTCCAGTAACGCTGGATTCAATAAGCTTATGTTTGATAAGCCTCTGAATCTAAATTTCTCGGGTGGTATCAGATTCAGTGCTTCTGTTTCATCGTTTAGTCTTCTTCTTAGTCTCCCCTCAACTATTTTTCCAAGTACTGACACGAACTTATTGGCCTGTAGTTTAGTGGGGATTCTCTAGCTTTCCCTGATTTTTGGCAGTTTTCCATCTTTTTGTTCTGTTCTATCACTCACATTGACTGAGTATCTTCTGTAACATGAAGTTTGTTTTTTTATTTGTGTTTTTTTTGGTTTTCAATTTACTGATGACTTATTGTTCTGTCTGTGGTGATATTGTCGGATTTGGAATGGTATCGCAACCCGGTGTTTCCAACATCAGTTCTTCATTTACTTCTACTTCTTCTTTCTAGTCTTCATTTCCATCGTCTTCTCTGTAGTTAATTCTGATGACTTCTCTTTCTATTGTATCAGATAGAACTTCCGCTCTTTTAATTTTTGAATATGCCATCACACTTGTTCCGTCTACTTAAAGTGTTATGAGAGACTGAAGTGAAATATGAATTCTAATGAGTTTATAGATATCCTTACGCTTTACAAGTTTCATGGTTACTTTTTCAATAAAATGAATAGACAGACAACAAAATTAACAATGCTGTTTTGTGTTCAGTTCATTTCTTATCGTTCACGCTAATTTTCTCATTGATCTGTGAAATATACAGATACATGATTTTAGTGCTTTATTATACAAGGTGTGCCTAAATTGGAGGTACAACTGAAAATGAGAGATTCCGTGGATCACTCTAAGAAAAACGTCCCATAAACATGGGCAAAAGCAAAAGCTTCGTTTTCGTGATACAGGGTGTTTCTTGTAGTCCTACTTTTTTATCATGATTATACTAGTTTATCGAATCTTTATTAATCTCTTCTATAGATTAGGTAAATAAGTACTAAAATTTATAATTGATTTATTCATCACAGCTTACTAACTGGATCTTTATAATAATTCGGATTAATAGAGAATAGTTTGAATTTTTTTTCTCGGAATCGATAACAGGTAAGACAACTACAATAAACTAAAAAGTGTTATACTGGACCAAAGTTTCTTTTTACATTTTTCAACTAAGTACTAGTGTTCCACGAAACTAGCTGAAGTAACACCTACTATTTTTGTACGTAGAATCAACTGAAATAATAAAAAATATAGGTTCTAATTTGAAAATCTTGAGTTTCAATGAATTTGAGTTGCCCGAGTTCGTGATCTTATTGAAAACCCTATATACATTTTTTATCCAAACCGCAAACAGTCTTATAATATACTACGTATTTGCAGAATCGAAAATGAAAGAGGTTTTTTGGAAAAAATCTTCTTCAGTGGAAATATTCAAAATAATGTGAGTGCCCGTGGACACAATATTTTTCATAAGAATCTATTTAATGATGCAATAATATTCTGAGTGTGCCAATTGAAACAACATGAAGAATAGATCTGAACATATTTTAGGGAGAAAGATCGTCTCAAACCCCAAAATGCAAATTTTCAGCTGAAAATTATGATTAGTTTTCCATGAACGTCTATTAGACCATCGCGGGGAATCACCCTGTATATTGAAATTCCCGGCAAGCACAATTTGTGAACGCTATGGCGTACGATTTGTAAAGCCTTTATAGTTGATAAGTAACTGCCTTGACTGGCCATGATAAGATATTATTTATTTATAAATTTTCCGCTTCGATATCTAGGTCATTAACGGGAAATAGGACTAATTTTAAAAATATTCAATATATATAATAAGTCCTATTTATTTGGATATCGACTTAATTGTGTTTCTCTGCAATAAATGAGGGAAACTACATTTAAAGCCTCTATCACAATTATGAAATAAAACAGATTATCTTTTTGACAATTCTGAAATGTCAGTTATTGACATTCCAGGTAACTAGAAAACTAAAGGTAACCCTAATAAAATGTGGTTTTCTTTACATCTCTCCTCCTCAAAGAGAGAAAATTTACAATTGATAATGTGCATAATAGATCATTCACTGACAAATACTGGAGATAATTTCGTTATATGATAAAAATTTGATTCTGCCTTTCTGTGTCCAGTATCCACTTCATAGATTGAACCGGAAATCTTCTTCAGAATTTCAAATGGGCCAATTCTCAATTCGTCCAATTTCTTCCTATTCAATCGATTTCCATTTTCTACGTAGACTATGTCTCCCTCTTTGAATTCATATTCCTTCCTGTGTGAGTCGAATATTTTCTTATTATATTCATGTGATTTTTTTGTGTTTTCAAAAGCTATTTTTCTATCTCTTTCAAGAATTTCCTTGGTACTTGTCGATTTTAATTCATTAGGTAGAATATTTACATTTTCACCCTCCAAGAGATATTTTGGAGCAAACTTTGTGACTGTATGCTCTGTTTCATTATATTTTTCCACACATTTCTGTGCAATAGTAGACCATGCAATTTTTTTTTTACTTTCATTAATTTTACATCTTATTTTATTTACTATAGTCTGATTCAGTCTTTCATTGAGTCCATTTGAAAATGGTGCATCCACAGCAGTAAATATCAATTTTATGTTTTCTTTCATCAGAAATTTCTTGAATTCTTTCGAATTTATTCCAGGGTATTGGTCTGTTAATACCATATCAATATTGTAAGTTTGTATCACATTTTTTAACAATTTAATGAAATCATCAGAGCTTTGATTTCTCGATGTTAAAATGAAGGCATATCTAGTGAAATGATCAACCAAAAGATGCAAATATTTTTTTGTTGATCGCAAACCTCCAAATCCTCCAATGGTGTCAATAGACACAATTTCAAATGGCCGAGTTGCTGGACCTAATTGTGACATTAACCCATATTTTGGTTTTCTCCTCGATTTGTTTTTAATACAGATTTCACATTCATCACAAATTAGTTTTATGTTCCTGATGATATTATTTGCTGAATAAAATGGTGTTATTTTATTTTGCATCTGAGTTCGTCCAATGTGACAGTAGAGATCATGTACATTTTTAATTAAAGTTATACTAAATTTTTCTGACAGCATAATTTTTTTTCTTTTCTTATTCCGCTTGAAATAAATGCCATTTTCTAATATGAATTTTCCATTTTGTAAATTCAAATTGCTATGTTGGTCTCTTTTTATATCTTCAAGATTTATTAAATTGACTACTTTCAAAAAATCATCATCATTTTCATTTGGTTCCAAAACAGGATTTCTGCTCAAACTATCAGCTTCTTGGTTCATCTTTCCTGGGTTATATTTGACTTTAAAATTATATTGGGATAAATAATATGTTAAATCTCCTAGTTCATCATCTGTTCTAGATTTAATGTTCATGTTTTCTAATGGTTTATGATCTGAGTAGACCACGAATTCTTTTCCCATCAGCCAATGTTGCCAATATTTCACAGCTTCTTTTATTGCCAAACATTCGAGATATATTGCCTTCTTCTTTTTTTGTGCTTCATTTAATTTTTTTGAAAAATAAGCAACTGGTCTGCTGCATCCGTTCTCACCTTTTTGTTTTAGAACCGCCCCCACTCCTTTGATACTAGCATCTGTGTAAATGTATATTGGCAGTTCAGAGTCGAAGATCTTTAGGATTGGTTCAGAACACAGTAATAACTTTATTTTATCAAATGATTCCTGGCATTCTGTAGACCATATAAATTTTACATCTTTCCGTAATGAATTGTGTAAAGGGTCTAGGATTAGGGAACTCTTTGGTTCAAACTTATTATAAAAATTTATCTTTCCTAAGAACTGACGTATATTTTTTTTTGTAACTGGAACTGGAAAATTTTTCACAGCTGCTAAATTATCTTTCAGTGGCCGGATTGAATTATTTTCTATAATGTGACCTAAATATTTGGCATAACTATTCGCAAATGTACATTTTGAAAATTTTAGTCTGAATCCTTCTATTTGAATTTTTTCCAACAATATTGATAGATGTGATAAATGTTCTTCAAAGCTTCTCGAAAAAATCAATATGTCATCTATGAAATTTACTGCAAAATCGGATAGTTTGTATTTTCTAATAATGTTACTCAATATCCTCTGGAAAATGGCTGGAGATGTCCTCAATCCAAATGGAAGACATGTCCATTGAAAATGGCCTTCTTGTGTTACAAATGCAGTTTTGTATCTATCTTGTATTTTCAAAGGAATTGACCAAAATGCTGAATTAATGTCGAGAGTAGTAAAATATTTACAATTTACAGTTTTGATCATTAAATCTTCGATCAATGGAAAGGGTTGTGATTGGGGAACAACAATTTTGTTTAATTCTCTGAAATCTATACATAACCTTGTTTTTTTTTCATCTTCTTTCTTATATGCCAGAGTTACTGGAGCAGCAAAGGGACTATAAGATTCTTCGATCAAATTTTTTTCTAATAGTTTTGATACTTGATTTTCTATTTCCTTCCTATCTTCATTCGTACATCTATATGGACGTTTGTAACAGTATTTATCCACTATCAAATCAATATGAGCTTCGTAATGTCTTACAGTACCAACGTCATATTTATCTTTTGCAAATACTGATTTATATTTCTCTATCAATTTCTCTATTTCTGATTCTTTGTTTGAATCTAAATGGTTCACGACTATCTCAAATTCATCTATATTTATATGTTCATTGAAATTTATCTCAAACCTATTAAAATTTTCTGTTTGTCTACATTGATTTCAAAACGTTCACACTCTTTATTAAAATCTTCAATCCATTGGTTTGCATTGAAATTTCTGCCAGTAAATTTTCCTATCATAAATTCATTCGCAATCTGTCCTAAATTTTTTGATTCTAATTGTGCTGGCTTATTGTCAATTAATTTTTCTAGGAGTTTTTCCAAACTTTGTTCTGCGCTAGTGCTAGTAGAGGTAGATTTATTAGTATTTGCTTCTTCCCTTATTTCTTCTAGGTAAATATCATCAAATTGTAAATTTTGCTCTTCATCTAAATAAGTGTTCGCTAAATCTTCTGTTAATTTTATCCATATTCTTCTATTTTGATATCTCTTAGTCAAGGATTTTTTCACTTTCATAAAATTTGGAGTATTAATAAGGTGCTGATGCAAATTTACTGGTTGGTATTCATCAGGTAATCCAAAAACCTCCCCGTTGCCTGTTGCTATTGAAGTAACACATAAAATATTTGACTTTCCATCTGGCGTAGGTTTCACAACGAAATCGAATCTGAGTTTTTCCATGATTGGTAGGATAGGTACGAGTAGATGACGAAAATGTAGTTTTATAATAAGTCCTATTTATTTGGATATCGACTTAATTGTGTTTCTCTGCAATAAATGAGGGAAACTACATTTAAAGCCTCTATCACAATTATGAAATAAAACAGATTATCTTTTTGACAATTCTGAAATGTCAGTTATTGACATTCCAGGTAACTAGAAAACTAAAGGAAACCCTAATAAAATGTGGTTTTCTTTACATATATACTTAATCAACAATAATAATGACAATACAATTCGTATGGATTTCAGATCATTATATCACCTGAAGATTGAAATGATACATGTTAGGAATTGAGAAAAGCATGCGTAATCATCATGATCCCACTTTCGCAGTGTTGCACCCATTGAAGATGATATTCAATGCCATTATCGATCAAGGGCGTAGAAATGGAGGGGTACAGGGGGTAATTACCCCCCCAAGAATTTAAAAATATAAAATTTCAGGAATCTCGTAAAAAACGAAAAGTTCTCCATAAAATGAACCAATAATAATCATTTTACTTTCCTTTGAAATCGACACGTCAGTAAAAAATCAGACCCCTTTAACACTTATGAGTTTATAATCGCTTTCGAGATGAGTAGTTTTATGTTTTATTGCACTACGAGCTCGTTCTTGTCCGAGGTTTATTATTTCCCTTTATCTATCCGCTTTCTCGGCATCGCCATCTGTGATTTTTGCATGGGTCATCGGTATACACTTACCCGTCGTTTTCGGTTTTTTGTATCATTCTCGTTACAAAATACTGTAGTTATCAAAGGACTGAACTGAGTAATTCGCATCGAAAAATTATCTGGGCTGTGTTTAACAATTGTGTTTCATTCAAATTGCAATTTATTTGTGAAGACGTCAGTTTTGAATTGACTCTATCTACAAGGTGTTCCTAAATTGGAGGAACAAATGAAAATGACAGATTTCTCGGATCTTTTGAAAAGAAAAAGTCCTATAACATGTGTCCGCTATAACGCTTTGTTTTTGAGATACGGGTGTTAAAGTTCAAGTTTTTCTCTAATAGTAAATTCCCTTCACAAGATATTCAACTTGAATTGGCATAGATGTATTCCAATTTAAAGTTTTTATCATGTGATATCCTAATTCTGAATGCAAATCTACGGGGAGAATTTTTTCTGGAAGGGTGCCCGCTTATTTCCTCCAGAATTCTGTTTCTGTACTACACTTTTTGGTTTTTTGAAGTTTTGTCGAATCTGCAATCGATTTCGAGAAAAAATCAAACAGCTCTCTATAGTAATTCTCAGGAAAATCCAAATTATTATAAAGATCCAGTTAGGTAGGTAAATAAATCAATTATTAGTTTAAGTACTTCAACAACTGTGTAGCGAAGATAAATAAAGATTTGATAAACTGGTGAAGCATCACAAAAAGGCAAGACTACAAGTAACACCCTGTATCTCGAAAACAAAGCGTTTGCGGGCTCATGTTTATGGGCAATTTTATATTTGAAATTATCCAAGAAATCTCTCATTTTCCTTCGTATTCCTCCAATTCAGGAACACCCAGCATGAGAGCGTGAGAGCATGAGATAGAAACAAGCCAATTATCAATAAAAAAAAATTATTTCGAATAATTTGGTTTGAACTTCCTTATCATACCTCTTTTTCTCACATTATAGATATAAGTAAACAATTTCATCAATTTTTCGATTACCTCCCCAAGAAAAAAAAGGTCTACGCCCCTGTTACCGTATCTGAGCAGTCTGAGTACCACTAATATTTCCTTCTTTCAATAATGACTTACACAAAGACAGGGACGAGTAATATAACAATCGAGAGCTAAAGTTTTGATGCACCTACTTCACTTACTCAATCGACGTCATAAAAATGAGGAAAGCACTGACATCAGAACACAATAGTAATTTACGTAACAAGTCCGGAAAATAGGGTTTTTTTGGACGAATAGACAAAATTCCAGGACGAGCGTAAACGAGTCCTGGAAGTCTGTGAGTCCAAAAAAAACATTTTCGGGCGTGTTGCGTACAATATTTTTTCGGCAACCATGTTAAATAACACTATCGCTGCTGCTTTCCATATTTTATTGCGATTGCGATCAAAAAACATTCAAATTTTTGACAACTAATATCATATGAACTGTCAGCCGTTATCTCGGTATCTATGGATTCTATGATTCTTTTCCGGCCTAGTCCGGGAAGTACGTACTTTCCGGACTAGGCCGGGAAATGCTACTTTCTCAGAGAAAAAGCGTCCGGGAAGTGAGCACTTCCTGGACGGTTGCCGAAAAAATATTTTTAGTATACGAGCACTGACGTGATGTCAGGAGCTTTGAAGCACTCGTTCATTCATGAGCTAATTGTACACTTGGATATATTTACCTATATACAGTGTTGTAGTTTCCACTGAAGTAATTTGCATATCAATAAACGAGCGCTCAAAATCTCCTGAGTTCACGACACTGCCTTCCCCATTTTTATGATATCTTCTTCAAACCTTTATTAAGTAACTATTTAATTGAGAGATTTCAAGGATCTATACAATCTTATCAGCTAACTAATTTTATCAGCTTCTCTTATATAACGACTCTGTGGATGTATTTGCAGCTCTATTGATCTACCACTTCCACCAAATGATCGGTTAAAATATTACAAGTACATAGACAATATTCGATTAAACCCGATTCACGAGACGTAGTTCGCGAAACATCACGAGAGCGCAGCTCGAGTGGTGTTGCGCGAAATAGTTCTAGTGAAGAGGTTTGTATAAGTAATCGAAATATATTGTCTATAGATAAATAATGGTTCAACGTCTGTATATTATCATATTAAATTAATTTTACGTCATTCAGACAATTTTTCAAACCTCGATGGCTCAAGCGGCTAGAGCAGCCATACTCAACGTGCCCTTTTGGCCCTTTTTATGCGGCCCGAGCCACGGCATAGTAAAATATTACAATTTTCACAGTAGTATCATAAATAAGGTTTCGAAATTCCTCAAAAATAACGTTATCAATTCATTTACCCTTATTGCGTACACACAGAACACTATTACCATAGTATAAACAATGGATTCTTTATACATACTATGATACTACCTATACCTAATCTTCTAAGCGAGAATGCCTTATCTCACTTTTTTTGCTCTTGTAGTTTTCGTTTCTATGTATTCTTGGGTGCGTTTTTTTAGCTGATTATATAGTTAAATTGTCATATTATTATGTAATATTTTTTCTGGTCAGTACCATGATTTTTAAAACCTCTTATTAGCATTATTGCGTGAATTATGCTAATAAAAGGGTTTAGAAATCATGGTACCTACCAAAATGAAAATTTCCGATAAAAAAAATTAGTCCAATATTCTTAAAATCATCAATAGTATCCCCTGTTTTTGTTTTCGTGAGCGTTTTCCTTACATCCTGTATATTTTTATTTTCGCACTTCCCTACTAATATTACGAATGCGAAGAAACCTAATCTGCCTGTCTGTTACGCTCTGACACATAAACCACTGAATCGGAAACAGGAACAAGTGGAGCTTAGGAAAGGACTTAGGCTACTTTGTTACCGACTTAAAAAATAGGATTTTGATTATGCGCGATAAACGAAAATCGCGCGGGCTGAAGCTAGTTTCACAAGTAGGTAAATTACTGCGGCTCACAAGAATGAACAGTAGCAATTATGCGGCCCAAGGTAAAAAAAGGTTGAGTGTGACTGGGCTAGAGCATCGTACCTACTTGTTATTTGGAGGTTCCGAGTTCGACTCCCGCTCGGGGAGGTACTTTTTCAGAAATGAAAAATTGTCTGAATGCCGTGAAATTAATTTAATATATTGTCTATGTTACTATGCAAATGATCACAATATGGCAGAGGTGAGACACCAAAACGATCATACCACGTCGTCAATGGTATATTCACTTATCAATATGCCGTAATTACGGATTCTATTGGTTCATCATCTAGTGGGAAATATAACTAATCTCGATATCTATTCCTCTCTCTCAAAAACACTGCTTTGGTATATAATATCTCCTTCCAAAGCAAAATATTCCAACTTAAAAGGAAGATATAATAATGTCAATAAGAAAATGTTGTTGAATATCTAGCAGCGGAAAATGAACCTCGTTCCGGATTTTCAAATAAAAATCTATGGATTCTATACAGGGTGAGCCTTTGACTTGTACATATATTTCAACCGAAGATTCTCGAGGTCAAAAGAAACACTTTTCTCCTTTACTTACTATTTTTTCCGATTTGTTTTTTTTTCTCACTTAGTATAGCGGGCATTCTGGAATTGATCGGACTTTGATGGAATTTGATGTTTGGAAAAGATTCATCACATCAATAAAAAACTATATTCTGAGAATTATTACCTTCCATTCATTTGCGAGATATAACTGAAAAGTGAAAATTATATTATTTTATGGATTCTCAACGGCTTGTATATTTTCAACCGAGCCGAATCGGAAAAAATGGTTAGAGAAAAAAGTATTCCCTTTGGCCTCTAGAATCTTCGGTTGAAATATATGTACCAACAAGTCAAAGACTCTCCCTGTAGAATCCCGATTGGGAACATATGTTGATACCGAATAGAATAAATTCAATTCAATGTACCTACTGGCACTGATAGTTTCGATTGAATGAACTAGTTTATTCAATGTTTTAGGAGTGAGTCCCTTCTTTTGTCGCTAGAAGTGCAAAAATGATAGCACATTCCTTTATCTCTTGAGTTCAATTGAACTCAATTCACAAAACTGCAATTAAAAATGAGATTATTGCTTTGTTGCAATCAATGAAATAAACAAATTGTTACATAGTCGTTATAATGCCGACTTAAATTGAAGAGGAGACATGAAAATCATTAGCTAACTCATAAAACGTTGATCACTTATCATCTATTGCTCGTTGAATAATTATTAAAAGACTATTAAATACTTATGTTCATTATTTTCACGTCACTCAATTTCCTATAGGTATTCCACGAAATACAATTATACATATTGTAAATGAACGTTTTGACTCAATGAAACAAAAATTATATGTTGAGATTATCAAGATATGTTTTGAATAGTGTATAGTTATACCCAATGAAGTTATATAAAAAATAATAAATTCGCAATTTCTTCAAAGTTATTTTTGTAATGGAGCGACCATTGTTTCACCTTACTCAAATATTTGAATTATATCTGATGTTTATTAAGAATGTATTTGCATCTATTGAGTATCGAATTCACAAAATACCAAGTGAGTAGCTCACAAAATTTCCATTGACTACTTCATTATTGAAAATTGCGAGTGAGGATATATAATTTTTTCCTCGAAACTTTTCAAATATTTATTTTGGTAATAAATGCACTTACCGGATGAAGTCCACTTATGCTAAATCCATTTCCACTTTCTTCAGCTCTGTAGGGGAGCGGTGGTCAATTTTAGAATTTCAAATGGGAATCTCTATTTGTTATTGTAGATTCATATTCTACGGCAAAAAATACATAGTTTGGTATAAGTTTTCACAAATGGCTCTGTAATCGAATTCAAATTTTCCGTCCAAACGACCTTGGGTAATATATCCGTTCTATCAATAACTCACATGAAATTCTTGTCGTAAATTCTGCAACTATTCGTTGAAACAATAAAAAACGTTCTGTGCATAAAGATATACGGCTTCACAGAGAATCCAAATTATCTGCTTTCAATTGATACTTCATTCTTAAATTATGGAATTTCGCCTTTTTCAATGATCAATGACAGTTCATGTCTACTGAAAATAAACAGTTCAGCAGAAAACGTCAGAATTTCATGTGAATGATTAATAGAACGGGTACATTAATGTCGTTCAGACGGAAATTTCGAAATCTTGAAAAATTTTCCGTACAAAACTTCAGTATTTTTTACCGTAGTATTCGATTCTGCAATGAAAAAAACAGGATTTCCATTTGAAATTCCAAAATTGGTCCCCCGTCCCCCCACAAAGGTGAAGTAAATGGAAGAGATTTTAACATAAGTGTACTTCCCCCTCAAAATCGAAAATTTTCCCTATTCATTTTTCAATAAAAAATTCATTGAATTTTTTTCCCATTCCATAAAAAATAATAATTAATGAGTTTTCGCAATTCCGAACTCTTTAAAATAAATAATATTGAAAACCTCATATAAATCGATGGTCTCGTAAGCGTAAAATAAAGAGTACTTATTTTTGAAATCGCTGAAACGGTATCTATAATGGAATATTAGAATTTCATCATAATATGTGATTTCCGAATTTTGAATTGAAAATGGTACAAATATAGAAAAACAAATTCAAGTTTCGTGAAAACTTTCAGCTTGTGAACCATAGAAAATAAAAGAAAAATATCGAAAAAAAATTGGAAAGGAATGAAATCATGAACTTTTGAGCGCATATTCATTCATGCACCGAATGCATATTTGGCAGTAGCGACGCTAGAGGGGGGCTAAAATTCTGGACCCCCCTAAAAGTTGACATCATATGAAATCAGCTTATCGAATTTATCAAGGACTTTTTGGCAATTTCTTCAAAAAACATCCTGCACTGTTTAACAGTACGACACTATAAATTTATAAAAAAAAAGATGACGTAGTTCTTAAAGGTGCATTTCAGTACATATTAGTATTTTCATAACTATAGTTGAAAGCGTCTATTCGATTTAAAAAATTTAATCTAAGAAATTTCATTATTTCACTGAAAAGAATGATTGATTTTGCGCCCCTACAATTTGACGACCCGGCAAAATGTCCGGTTTGCCGGTCCTGGCCGCGGCCCTGGATTGGATCTGCAACATCATCCGCGAGAAAGACTATATTTAAGTGGCGACACCTTTCTTACTTTAGTTAGATTTTGATGGAATTAAACGAACTGTGAACTGCAAATGAAAATTAGAATCGCAACAAATGCAGTTTCAAGTTTAATGGGTTTGGTGTTCTATTATCCTTCATTTATCGACCATACTTCGTTAGTTTGATTATCTATACTATCTATACTCTTACCTATACATATATAAATTTGAATAAGTTGGAATATTTAAGGTCGGATATCAATCAATTACAACAAACTGGACATTCAATAATTCTGTTGTGATAAGCGCTTTTTCTCCGTTTTGTTTCGCATAAATTATTCATTGAATACTTATGTTTATGAGACTGGTTTAAATATAAAAAATTGCAGGGAAGGACTTTCGGTTCCTTGATTGAAAGTTTCGTAAATTCATCTACAGCCCTAAATCAAGAATATTTACCTGCTTACAATACACCTGGAGGAAAGCAAGCCTACGATGCAACTCTCAACAATTTGATTCAGAATTATCCACAATATATTAAAGAATTGGAAGGAATTGCTGATGGCTCGAAAGTTCCATTCTATAAGGTTAGTATTCAATTAATAACTTTTTATCCTTCATTGTTTATGATTTCCATACCAGGTGTTCTTGAGATGTTTCTTTATCAAAAATTGAGGGGAGATTATTCACATAATTTTTCTTCTTATCCAAATTATTCCAATTATTATTCAAATTACTGCTTACTTCATTTCAAAGAATCTGATGAGCTCTTGAAATAAAACTAACAGTTTTAGGGAAGAATCAAGACTTAGAAGTTACTTATTTAATTTGAATTTTCAAATCCATTTTTCAATATGAAAATGTTGAAACATTCAAAAGTATGATCCAAAATTTTAAGAGTTGATTTTTTTCAGTGATACATTTCAAGAAGAAAAAATTGTCAATATTGTTCTTCTAATCTCAAAAAATAAACGGTTCAGAACTATTTTTTCTAATTTATCTCATCAAGAAAACCTTTATTTATAAAGCATACCTAATGCTTTTATTACACTTATAATTTTTATATTTCATGAATTTCCTTTTCTATGAATCTCATGATCAAAATCCAGTCTCACCGAAATTATTATTTAGTGAAGGAATACAATTATCTGTGACTCCACCGCATTCATCGAACTCAAAATTTCGATCCATGTATGTAGTAGGTACAACTCGAATACGTCTTTTTCTCCTTCAGCTCTTTCAATCCTTTAGAATATTTGCTCTGTTTTGGATCATCTTTATTTCAGTATTTTATTTCTTGTTATCTCTTATACTCCGCAAGTGTACCTATATGTTTCATTAGTCTAAATTTTTCTGTTTTTCTCCGTTATAATTTAATCATTGATTCACAATGCATATCTTCTTTACAGCTCTTCTTACTCCATATAGATGACGTGATACTTCCAACAGTACATAAAGAAGGTTCGAAGCAGCCAACAGGATGTTCTTCCATTGCAATCAATTTAAAAGATGAAGTAAGTTAAATTACTTAATCTTCAAAAATTTTATAAATATAAATGTACTAACTGACTCAGAAACTGCAACACCCAGAAGGAGCTGTTTAAATTTTAATTTATTTTTTCGTAAAACATAGATAGTATGACAAGGAGTAAATGATTGAATTTGGAGAAAAAATCGTGTTTTTTCATTAAAACAATTTTTGTTATATTGTAGTCGTTTTTTAAATTTTACAACAAACCAGCTCTTCGAGGAGATCCAAAGTCGATGTTTAGTTGTTGTTAAAATGCCTAGATCACGTGTACGCGGAATTTATCGCCAGCTAAGTAAATTTGAAAAAAGGTCGAATTATTGGTCTACGTGAGGCGGGGTTATCATTTAGAGAAATCGCTAACCGTACGAACAGAAATCCATGAGATGTTGTAAAGAGTGGTTTGATAATGCCCCAAATCGAAGAAGAATAGGCACCGGACGTCGAAGGACACAAATGAAATTCAAGATCGACATCTAAGACTTTATGACCATTAGAGGCCGATTTGCGACAACTCGATCTTTGGCTGATGAGTGTTTAGGAGAACAAGGCCATTCTGTAAATGTCCGAACGGTTTACAGCCGGATAAGGTCCTTTGGACTGCAGCATTATCGACCCCATCTTGTGTTACCTCTGACGGTTGAGCATCGCCGGCAACGATTACAGTGGTGCAAAGAACAACTACTTTGAATGTGGAATGGCATCAGGTCATATTTTCTGATGAATCTCGGTTTTCCTTGAGTGCACATGATGGCCGAAGAAGAGACATCGACGCGGAGAGAAAGACGTGAACCTCAGTTTGATTTTGAGCGTCATGTACACTGGACGTCTACTGTCCAGTGTATAGCGTACAATGGTATGGGGTGCTATTGCACATGCAAATAGGTCACCTTCAGTCTTTATTCGAGGTAACATGGAAGCGCTGCGTTACCTTCAAGAAAAATGTTCTCCATTACCTCAACCGGCTCGAGAATCCAATATTTCATCAAGATAATGCTCGACCAGCCAGAGCCAGAGTTAGTTTAAACTTTTTCGAAGCGACCCATGTGAATCTTTTGCCATGGCCGCCCATATCCGCCGATCTTTCGCCCATAGAGTATGTTTGGGACATCATGGCTAGAAGGCTTGGAAATTTACCCCAGCCCCCAAGGAATTTGGCGGCTCTAAGACATGATGTACAGGTAGCTTGGGATTGTATTCCCCAAGAAGAAATAGACCATTTTATTGCATCAATGCCGAGACGTGTTGGGGAGTGTATAGATAATCACGGTGGATAAACACATTATTAACAAATTTATAAAAAAAATTGTGAACCCTTCGTTTTTTTCTTCCAAATTTCAATAATTTATTCCTTGCTATACTATCTGTTTTAACAAAAAAAAATTTTAATCAAATAGCTACTTCTGGGTGTTGATGTTTCTGTTTCAGTTAGTTTATAACATATTTTTTCAAATGAAGTTTTCAATATAAAGTCATATAAACCCTATTATTTTCATCATTAGGAACTACTTATGAAATGTAGAGTTTTTTCATATAAATGTTATGAACAATAAAGTATAATAATATTATTCACTGCCAATACATAATAGTAGGTATAGATCTGAAGGGAAAAGATAGAGTATCTTGAAACCCCTTAAGACTTCATTAACATTTTTCGAACTTCTTCAGTAGGCATAAATAGTAATTCTACCAACTGAGGAAATGCTTGAATTAATGGATGCTTTTAATTCTTACTTCATTCGAATACGGGCAACGCAATATCTCAATAAAAGCATTTCATTTTATCGTCTCTTCAATTTAAACGTATTGATCTCCTCCTCTTGGGAAATGCAAAATAACAAACAGCCCATCAATATTTTATGATCTCAACTCCCTAGCGTCGTTTCGAAAAATGAAATAGAATAATAAATTTCCTTTCCAATTAGCAGCTTCATGAAATATTTCTTGTTGATAAAAAGTTAAAATGATTGTCAATACTCAATAGGAAAGGCTGAACATAAAACCTAGAATTTTTTTCGTACAGTTCCATGTAGGACTTATTCTAAAACCCAACCACAGATGCAATTTATGTATCAATTCTTCCTTTGAAAAATATGATATCTTCATAATTTATTAAGATCAATTGAAAAAATACTTACCATTCTTGGATTGTGATAACAATCTTCAATGTTTTAGTTCATAGCATATTGTCATTAACTTTTTCGGTACCTGAGGTAGGTTTCTTATTTAGAATTTCATAAGCTTTTAACATTGTGAAGGTCTTCCTAGTGAAATAGTTCCAATTTTACTGGTAGAAAAAAGGCAACAAAAGCATTCAATATCATCTTCAGTCCACATCAGTGGTCATGTCTCCATCATTCCATTAGTTCCCAATAGATGCAGTGCTGCCACTTCAACTTGAATGTGATCCGTAGATTTCATCGTAAAAATCTTTAGATTCTTTTTATTTTAATCATTTTGGTTTGAATCTGGTTTCAGTATTAAATTTAGGTCGAAATTCGACTTTTTAAGTTTTCAGAGGTAATTACAAATCGAATAGTTTCTATTATTTATCAATTAGAACTGAAAATGTTATTATTAGAAAGTAGAAGTGGCTTTTTACTTATCCGTATTTGAGACATAATTAAATACATATTCATATTTAAGTAACGAAACATTTATTTTATGGAAATACAACAGGTAATAATCAACAACAGTTAGTACGCGAATAAAAGATACAAAATAAATAATTTTAAATATTCAGAGTTTTCTTTCAGATCTTAGTAGGATAGATATCTAATACATTCTCAATATCAAATTCAGAATCATATAATAAATATTCAACAGAGCGGGCACAGTCAATCTCTCAATTCTCATTGTACTTCTCAAATACCTTTACAGTCTCTTGAGGGTAGAATGGGTTTCTTTCGGCGTAGTCGTCGATAATGATAACATACAAAATATTTTGCGTAATTTAGATATGTTGGGAAATAACAGCACATCATATTTAGAAACTAGGTACCAAAAACCGATATTGCACTAAGTTTTGAATCGGAAATTCTCGATAATTCCTTTTTCCAAATCTTGAATTCAAATTCAAGTGTTATTTCGTTAGCTGTTTCTAAATACATTTAATATAATTTTATACATTTTTTTGAATCAGTCGAAGAGTCATTATTCTGATTTCCGATCAAACACTTGAATGAGACAGATTGATGTTTGAGAAATCTGTTACTAAATCGGAAATTTTGAAGCCAGATGCTTTTATTGCTTTGCATAACCTTTCTCGAGTAGCACAATTGCGTATTTTTTATGGTCGAGTAATGCCAGATTGAGCATACAAATTCGTCGTCTTAAGGAAGTATTTTTGTAGGACGTGTTCAACCATGATACTTGAACAAAGAAATAATAATAATTCTTTTTATCATGCTGTTCTGCCATTCCCAGCTTAACAGTCGAAAATTAAAGATATTGGGACGAAATGACAGAGCGATATGGTCAGAAACGACTGCCTAAACACTGAGTGAAATTAGTTATCAAATACAAAAGTCCAAAAAAAAAAAGAAAATATTAGGTACCCCAAACAGGCCAATTGAAAAGTCCCCGATCTACCATAGTAAAACAATTTTTTTTTGGCAAAATTCGTTTTTATTATTCAACATAGTTGCCTTCGAGGGCGATACAGCGACTATAGCGATCTTCGATCTTCCAACTTTTTGTAGTACGATTTGTCTTTCGCTTCAAAATAGGCCTCAGTTTCGGCGATTTACTTCTTCATTGGCGCTAAATTTCTTTCCAGCGAGCATTCTTTTGAGGTCTGAGAAGAGGAAAAGGTCGCTGGGGGACAGATCTCGCGAATACAGTAGATGCAGAAGCAATTCGAAGCCTAATTCATGCAATTTCGCCATTATTTTCATTGATTTGTGACACGGTGCGTTGTCTTGATGAAACAGCACCTTTTTTTCTTCAAATGGGGCCGTTTTTTTAAGATTTCATCCTTTAAACGATCCAATGACGCTATATAATAATCTCTGTTGATGGTCTGGCCCTTTTGGGTGTAATCAATGAATATTATACCTTGTGCATCCCAGAATACTCCTGCCATAACCTTGCCAGCTGACTATTGTGTTTTTTTCTCGCTTTGAATTCGGTTCATCGTGTGTAGTCCACTCAGCTGACTGTCGATTGGACTCCGGAATGAAATGATGGAGCCATGTTCCATCGATTGTCACATATCGACGAAGAAACTCAGGTTTATTGCACATAAACAGCTTCAAACACTGACCAGAATCGTTAACACGTTGTTGCTTTTGATCGATTGTGAGCTCCCCCGGACCCATTTTGCACGCAGCTTGCTCATGTACAAATATTCTTGAATGATATATCATTCAAGAATGTATTTGAACGTGTACATCATATATGATGTACACGTTCAGATGATATCTTCACAACGTCTGCTATCTCGATCAACTTCCCTTTACGGTCATTCAATATTATTTTGTGAATTTTTTGATTTTTTCGTCGGTGACATCCTCTTTTGGGCGTCCACTGCTTTCACCGTCTTTGGTGCTCATTTCACCACGTTAAACTTAGCATACCAATCAATGGTGGTTGATTTCCCAGGTGCAGACCCCGGAAACTTTTCATCAAGCCAATATTTTGCTTCAACATTATTTTTTCCCTTCAAAAAGCACACTTAATTTTTTTTTTCATCTTTTTTCAAATAACAAAAGTAGCTACACTCACAACTCAATATCTCACAAGCTAATGGTCGGACTGCTGTCAAATTTTTACGCGTACCATTTGAAGGATGGTACTAACTAAAAATCATATGGATTCAAGACCTAATAGGTCTAAGACTTCCACTTAATGTCATGCAGAAAAATCAATTGATGAATTTTGATATTATTAATGGAACGATAGTGATCAAATTCATTTATAGTATTTGGACTTTTTTAAAATCAAAAAGCGAAGAAATAAAGAAGTATCAGCAGACGTGACAGAACGGCTGCTAGGGGGACATTCGTCATTTCACATTAATGGAATAGTTCAAATCAGTGTGAGCTTTCCAATTAGCTATGTGAATACTTTATTTGTTCTTACATTTACATCTTATTTAGGGGTATGTAGGACTCCCAACAGCTGATCGGGTTATAGTGTGCTGATATATTGCTTAGCTAGCGAATACATAGATACATATACCATTTACATACCGATACATTCATTTTCTAGGCAATTCTTGGACATACAGAAGATGCTCTGAGTGAAACCCTAAACCATTTTTATTTTGTGTCTGCTCACATAATCTCAGATAAGCCACAAGGAAGATGGAACGTCAAAGAAGAAAAATTTACCTCTTTATGCTATGCGGGTCATTTGCCTGGATATACAATGAATTACAATCATCATGGTTTAGTTTTTTCGATAAACACAATCAGTGCCAAAGATGTCCAGCCAGGAAAAACACGTGAGTAATGGGTTCAAATGTATTAGCTATAAATTCAGATGACTTCAACACCTGTTATAATATTCTGAATAGTTTCCTGGCTCAATTTTCGGTGATATTATTGTAGTGACTTTTTGCGCGCAAATTCAATTGGTGAGTGGGCGCAATTCTCTGCAGATTGGCACCGCTTGGGATAAAAACCCAACAGTTCCACAAAAAAGTCACCACAATCTACTATGGAGGTCTACAAGGCAGGGACCACTGAGTCCAATTCTGAATTCTGATGACTCCATCAGTGAAGCCGGAATTAAACAACATCCTCTCAGAGGATCTCCCTTCATGAGACTCATTAGACGCAAAAACATGTCGTTTTCCAACTATTTGTAGAAATGCTTTTCTCAGTGCACGCAACACTTGGGGCACTTAATTCAGATAACAGATTTAGATGTCAGAAGCCGCATTTAAAGCTTGCCAACTGCATAGAAACTGCACGTAAAAAAAAAATAAAAACTATCACAAAACGTTCGGAACGAAAATGAATTCGTTATTCTTTTCGAGAAAATGAAGTCAAATTCAGTAGACATGATTGCCTAAAAAGCAAACATAGTGCAGCAATTTTCCAGGAGAACACCAATAATGGCTTCAAGGTAAAACAATAAAGCCCAAAAAAAGTAATAGCTATTCTACATATTTCAAGTTGGAAACATATTTCGCTATTAATTAGTTAATTATTTATTACGCAGTCCCTACGAGACCCCTCTAGGAACTATAGAATCTCATGTCCCATGGTTAGCTTCATTCCTTTCGTCGGCAGAATCTAAGGCGAAGTATTTAGGGGCAGCTCGGTTGTTTATTTACTCACTAATGATAGAAATTAGATAATTAATGTTATTTATTGCACACAAAGTGCAATATCCCCAGGAGAAACCCATGTGGTCCTTGTTGTGGACTTGTGGACTATTACCTAATAGATAAAGAGTATCACTTTAACCGCAAGGGTAGATAAAGTAACAATTTAAAAGCAAGGGTGGATAAAATGTTTTAACTTTTTCTATTCCTTCTCATGAATCATCCTAGATTTTTGGGGCAACAATAAAGTTCCTGCTTCCAACGCTGCATCTTCTACGTCTGATTGCAGGTTTTCTTCTTTTTATTTTCCGTACATTTCGTATTCGCTTCGTACACAAAGAGCCAAAATAGTGAACACTCCGCGCAAAAACCAGAATGTAAAATTTGTTTCACATTCGTTAACAAAATATTTCATATTCCTTATAACGGAGTAATACAGTTGCAATTTTTGTGCCAAAAACTTGGAGACTTGGAGGGTCGATCTGTTCAGACTGCATTATATCAGTTTACGGAAAGGGTTATAAGACTTCTGGAGGAGGATAAACTTGAAAAGCTGGGTATTAGAGGTAGTGCAAAAGACTGGATAGCTTCATATCTTTCCGAGCGATCGCAGAGAGTGTCTATTGTTAAAAATGGCAAAGATGTAAAGTCAGATATAATTGAATCAAATTATGGGGTACCTCAAGGCAGTGTTATAGGACCCATCCTATTCATAATTTTTATAATAGATATATGTGATGTTATTGAAGACATCCTAAAATTGTTAACTTCTTTTGTTGATGACACAAATTTGATGATTGGTGAAAATGATTTTGATGATATCAAGGCAAAAACACTCTCAATTTATAATGAATTAAAATCGTGGTTTACAAAGAACAAATTATTAATGAATGAAAATAAAACATCAGCTGTGCTATTTAGCACAAGCAGATCGCAGAAAATGAGGGAAAATGTGTTGGATTTAAAAGGTTGTAATGTCAAGATTGAAGAGTCAATTAAATTTTTGGGGGTATATTTGGATGGTTTCCTTAAATGGTCATATCACATAGATTACCTGTCAGGGAAGCTATGTCGTGTAGGATTTGGAATCAGAACATTATCAAGGTATTTGAGTCTAAATAATTTGAAAACAGTTTATTTTGCAAATTTTGAATGCCTTTTAAGATATGGAATTATATTTTGGGGATCAAGCTCAGAGGTCAATAAATTGTTTGTGTTACAAAAAAGGGTGATGAGGTATATTTTTAAAATGACTTCAATTCAATCATGTAGGGGATTATTTAAGAGAAATAAAATGTTAACAATTTTTGGTATTTATGTATTAGAATGTTTGCTTTTCTTTTTCAAGAACAAAGATATTTTTTCAGTTCACACAATTAAAAGTATTTACCCTTTAAGATCGCAGAACTTACATTATCCTATACATAGGTTATCTCTATCAGAAAAGCACCCATCTTACATGTGTATTAAATTGTATAATAAACTACCTGATAGTATAAAACAGATGGATGATTTTAAGAATTTCAAGAAAAATGTCAGAGAATATTTGATTTGTTTGGAACCATATTGTCTTAATGATTATTTGAGTTAATTTTAGTATTTTTGTGAATTTTGGCAATTTGACACTATTTCTTTTATGTATAGTACACTGTACAGACATGATATGAAATAAAGAGTATAAAAAAAAAAAACGACTTTTGCCTATACGCGTAGGATTTTTCCTCGCCGTCGGCTTCTCACTCCTCGCTAAGAGGAACATTCACTCAATCCCAGATATTTAAAATATCAGAAGGGCAGAGCTCGGTCGTGTCCGGTCCTTGTGGTCCCCCTGGTTCTCGTCGAACTTCTGGTCCTCTTACACGCGATCCTTGGACCTGTCCTTCGTTTCCTAGGAATTTTCTCACCGTCCTTGCAGTACCTAAAAGAACAGCTTTTTGCATTATATTACATATATACTCACTAAGTCCTAGTTGCTTGATATTTCTCTTGAGATTTTTGGGTACTATTCCTGTTGTTGAGATGATAATTGGAATAGTTCTCGTTGATATCATTCCCCACTGGCGCTTTATCTGAAATTCGAGGTCCCTATATTTTGAAATTTTTTCGACCTCTTTTTGACGCATGTTGTTGTTATTAGGTATTGCTACGTCGATGAGTATTGCTGCCTTTTGTTGTTTATCAACTAGCAATATATCTGGTCTGTTGTGAGGGACTGTTTTATCAGTCAAAACTGTACGATCCCAGTACAGTTTATAGCGTTCGTTTTCCAGGATGGTTTCCGGTCGGTACTTGTAGTATGGCACTTTTTCAGAATTAATTAGTGTTAATTTAGTTGCCATTTCTTGGTGTAGTATCTTTCCTACTGCATCGTGTCTCTCTTTATATTCATTTCCTGCAAACATTTGACATCCTCCCGTGATATGTTGGATTGTCTCGTTCGTTGGACACCCATAACGGCATCGATCGTCAGTAATAGTTCGATCCTTTATGATATGTTTGCAGTAATTTTTTGTTGAGATCACTTGATCTTGGATGGCTAAAAGAAATCCTTCCGTTTCTGGATACATCGCACCTGATGTGAGCCAATAGTTCGACGCTTCAATGTCGACATGATCCTGGTTCACCTCGTTGAAATGTCGTCCATGTAGGGGCTTTTCTCTCCATCTTTGCAGTTTTTCTTGGATTGTCTGGTGGTTGTATGACAATTGCTCCTTGTGCAGTTGTAAAGGTGTTGATTCGTCTGCTTCACACAGTACTTTGTAGATCTCTGACGTGCCTGATTTGTCTTTGAAGTATGTTCGTAGGCATTCAATTTGACCATGGGCAAGTTCCATGATGTCTAGCAGACCTCTGCCTCCTTTATTCCTCGGCAGTGTCGTCCTCTCAATGCTACTTTTCGGATGGTGCTTGTGTGCTTTCGTCATCAAGGTTCTCATTTTGCGTTGCAGGTTTTCCATATCTGTTTTGGTCCATGGAATGATACCGAAAGAGTATGTAAGAATTGAACATGCATATGTATTGATAGCTCTCGTCATGTTCTTGCTGTTGAGGTTTGTTTTTAAAATTTTGTTGATTCTCCTAATGAACTCAGTTGTTAAGTCTTCCTTCATTCTTTGATGGTTTATTCGTCGGTTTTGTTTCATTCCTAGGTATTTATAAAGATCGTCCGATTTCATTGCTTCTATCTCCTGTCCATTGGAGAGAGCTATCGGTTCATCTTGGATTTTTCCACGCACTACGCTAATAGTACGACACTTGTCCAATCCGAATTGCATCCCCACGTCTTCCGAAAAATTTTCCACCAGTTTGACCATAATTTGCAAGTGGTTTTTGTTGCCTGTTATAAGTTTGAGGTCATCCATGTATAGCAAATGATTGAGTGCAATATTATTTCTGTTTCCTTTCACATTGAAACCTTTTTCAGTAGCATTCAGTTGTTTAGAAAGGGGGTTCAGCGCCAAGCAGAACCATAAGGGACTCAACGAATCTCCTTGGAAAATTCCCCTTTTTATTGGAATATCTTTAGTAGTTATGTTCGCTGTAGAGAGTTCGATATTCGTTCTCCAGTTGCACATTGCATACTTCAGAAAGTTTATTGTAATTGGATCGATCTTGTATATTTCCAAAATTTTTGTCAGCCACCCATGTGGAATAGAGTCGAAGGCCTTCTTATAGTCAAAATATGTCATAAAAAGATTTCTGTGTTTTTTGAAGGCTTGGTTGCATATGATGGAATCTATTATCAGCAGTTCCTTCGATCCTAGTGCATTCTTGGAACATCCTTTCTGCTGTGCTGTCATTATATTATTTGTCTCGCAATGTTTGTAGATACGAGATGCTATACATGATGTGATGATTTTATATATTGTTGGTAGACATGTAATTGGTCTGTATTTTGATGGATCCGCTGTGTGTTGCATATCCTTCGGTAAGAGGTAAGTGGTCCCTGTTGTTAAAAATTTGGGCATTTCCGTTGGATTACTTATAACATCATTTATGGTTTCAACTAGCCTGCCGTGTATACACCAAAATTTTTTCAACCAAAAGTTGTGGATTCCATCTGGGCCGGGTGATTTCCAATTGTGTATGTTTTTCAATATTTCATGGAATTCTTCTATAGAAACTGCGTTATGCGGCATTTGGTCCATTGTCTCACAGGATTTCTCTTCATTTCTTATCCAATCAGCCTGGGAATTGTAGGGGGTTGGTGTAGCCAGTTGATCTGTCCAAAAATTCTCAATATCCTCGACGGTTGGATAACTTTCTGGTGTTGCTGACATATTATTGTTTAACATTCTATAGAATTTTCTTTCGGAATTTTCAAAAATCATATTATCCTGTTTTCTTCTATAGCTTTCATTGTATCTTCTGAGTCTTTCGGAGTACACACTAAGTTTTTGTTTCAGTGTGTCTAAAATTTGTTGAGCATTTTCATTGTTTGGATCAAACGTTGTATGTTGCCGGTGACGATCCATTATTATATTCACCATTTTTTGTAATCTTCTAGACGGCGAACCTTTTGCAAATTGGGTGAGCCTCCCAATTTCTTGGCGGATGCTATGAACTTTGTCTTCTAGCCTTTTTTGCCAATGTGGTTTATTTTGTTGTTTTTCTCTGGCTGGTTGCTGACTTTTAGGTTTTGGCTTCACACCTAGCACTGTTGCTATTGAAAATGCTGCACAGTATATGATGAGGTGTAATGATTCGAGATCATGGTAGTCAGAAAGATACTTGGGTATAATCTCCTTGTTGGTCATGACCAGAAGATGAGATAGTTTTTTAGATGTCCTCAATCTTGGCAGAATCGGTCGTCTCAATGGATCTGTGCCCTCAAAATCTATAACGCATCTATTCATTGTGGCAAATAATCGCTCCAGTAGTTCTCTTTGGTCTTCTTCTGGATTTACGACGGGTGCAGCATATATATTCCGTCGTTGAGCATCACTTATTGCTAACACATCTGCGTTGTTTTGTTCCTCAGAGTTCATTTGTGCATTGATGTTGTGTTGGTTTTCAGCACAATCGTAGTTTTCTTCAATTGTCGTTTCGTTGTTAGTGAGGTTCCTATTCTGTAGCCTCAGTTGGACTTCATTTTTTATGGTGTTAAGTCTCTCATCGGGTACAAGTTTATTTCTCAATATGACCCGGTATTGGTCGGCTACTCTTTGCTCAGAAACTTGAAGTTCGGGATAGTTTCTGTGGAATTCTGCAAATAATTTTTGACGGTAGCCTATTTTATCCTCTTCCATATTAGTCACTTCATAATATATGCGCATGATCGTTTCATTTATCGAACTTGTCCATTTCATGCGTCTTCTTGGTAGACCTGCTTGGGTGAGTGCTGGTTGGGGATCCTGCGCAGCACCTTCAGCGGTCGGAGAAACTCGTGTTATTCTTCTCCTAGAATGTTGAGATTGTGGAGGCGTAGCATTTTGTTCGACAGACGCCCGTCTCCTTAGCACTCTGTCACCGACGTCCCGCATACTGTCATGTCCAGCGCCGGCTCCAGACACGCCCTGACGAACCTCAGGCAGCGGCTCTATATTCCTATTCCTTAAATTCACCATCATTCATGGGTTCCTCCGTGTCGTGGGGGAGACGGCCTTTGATCGCTTTTTACGATCCGCAGAGCTACGGTGGGAGAATTCTTGAGCTGCTTTCCACACGGCTTCGTCCGTTACCCTGGACAGGGACCCTTCGACAGGTTTCAGCTTCCCGGGTCAGAGAGCTCCTGGAATCTGCGGTGGGCAGGAGTCGATTCAACTCTCCTGATAGGTGAATCGCTAGAGATTCACCTACCGCTACCCTTAAGAGTATTATTATTATTATAATAACAAATTTCTTTGTGTGGGTTGTGGTCCTTATACTGTGACTAAAGTAGTTCACGGCCAAGGACAAATTAGGGAAATTAAAGAACGGGATAAAAACACTTATTCAATTTATTTCCAACCCACTAAAAATGTGTGAAGAAGATGATATTTAGATCTAATCGTTTTTTAAGGATCGCTGGACACTTGGGTCGTTGCGGCTCGGTCGCAGGTACTTTTTCGTCGGTCTCGGGAACAGATGTGAAAATCTTTAATCTTCTCGTTGTCGGTGTAAGTGTTGCACATATGTTGTAGATGTAGTTTCTCGTAGACTGGTCTGAAGTGTCTGAACTCAACTCAATTGCCTTATTCGCCCTGAAATGCCGATTTTTATGGGCATTCAGGCCGTTTTCCATTCGACCGTTAGCAAAGCCTTTCTACGGATCCCTTATGGGTGTGGCTTTGATCATTCCAAGTTTTTACACCGTTTTTCTGTTTTTAGCATTTTGGTTCGAAATTTAACTTAAATCGAATATTTTTGAGGGAATCGATAGATTCCCTACACAGTCACCCACTAGTAACGAAGTTACGAAATCATTGTTAGGTACTTCTTTGGGAAGTGTACCTTCCTACCGGATCTGGTTTTTCTGGTTTCTGGGGATACTGCTTGATCATTGGCTTCGTTTTCTACTGGATCTTCTTTGTGATCTTCCTCATGCTCTTCTTTTTCAAAATTGTCGAATATGTAGGCTGGTTTTGAACGGTCGATTGTCACCGTCGTTTCTTTGTCGTTGATCTTGATTAAGAAATGTTCTGGATCTCTTCTCAAAACTTCGTATGGTCCGTCGTAGGGTTTCTGCAGGCCAGATTTTGGGCCCTCATGTCGGACGAAAACAAATGGTGTTCCAATGCCTTGAACACGAAGCTGGGTCGTTTTCCGTGGTGGTTGGCGTTGATGGGTCTTATTCTTTTTATTTGTTGCTCAGATCCACTACGAAGTCGGCTGTGTCTGCACTGTCATCCGTACTTGTAGCTAGGAATTCTCCGGGCAATCTTAATGGCTCTCCGTATACCATTTCTGCAGCGGTTGATTTCATATCTTCCCGCCAGGCTGCTCTCATTCCCAGAAGGACACTGGGAAGCGTTTCGGTCCAACGGTCGTTGCTGTGGCATTTGATCGCTGCCATGAGCTGTCGATGGATTCTTTTCCACCATACCGTTGACTCCTGGATGCTAGGCTGTGGTTGGGATATGGTTCGTGCCAGTCAACTTATATTGCTCGTTGAACAGGCTTGACTCGAACTGTCTCCCTTGATCTGTGGTGATCTGGAGTGGAGTGCCGAACCTCGCTATCCAATTCGTGTAAAACTCCTTAGCGATGGTGGATGCTTCCTGGTTCTGCAGGGGAATTGCTTCTGGCCATCTGGTAAATCGGTCGACACAGGTGAGGCAGTATCGGTAACCCTCGGCGTACGGCATGGTGATAATGTCCATGTGTACATGATCGAATCGACGTACTGGTGGCGTGAAAGTCCCTGGTGGAATGATGACGTGACGAGTAACTTTGGATCGCTGACATTCTAAGCAGGTGCGGGACCATTTCCTGCAATCTGCGTTAACTGAAGGCCAAACGAAACGTTGCTTCCCCATCTTCGTAGTTGCATTGGTACCAGGGTGTGCCAGTCTGTGGATCATGTCGAATACTTCTCGCCGGAATTGCTTCGTCAGGAATGGACGTGCTTGGGGGGTCGACGTATCGCAGTACAACATCTATGATCTATGCGGCTTCATTGTATTGCCTTGCAGTCCTTGCAGATATCTCCGTAGCTCGTTGTCGTTCTCTTGTGATCTGGCCAATGCTGCATAGTCCAAGGTGGGAGTAATTTGGTCCACTCTTAAAAGGGCATCGGCAACGACGTTCTGATCTCCTGGGACGTAGCGTATGTCTGTGGAGAACAATTGCCTTATTCGCCCTGAAATTTCGATTTTTATGGGCATTCAGGCCATTTTCCATTCGACTGTTAGCAAAGCCTTTTTACGGATCCCTTATGGGTTTGGCTTTGATCATTCCGAGTTTTTACACCGTTTTTCTGTTTTTAGCATTTCGGTTCGAAATTTAACTCAACTCGAATATTTTCGAGGGGATTTGATAGATTCCCTACATTTGAAATATTATTTTTCACCTGAATTTGAAGAAAAATTTGTATTGCACACGACGATAAAATCGCATTATCTTCTCGAGAGTAATTAGCGACTCATGTCTCGACGCTAAAATGCGCTCTCAAAGATAAAGTTTATTAAACACAGGTAGATAAAAGCAGCGAACACAACTAATTCACTATGTAACAGTTTCAAATAAGAAAGTCGCCAGATTTGACCCATATTTATTAAGCATGTCTTGGACATAATTGATGACAGAGGGGTTTCATTTAGTGTATCCCCTACAGATTTCAAGAGCCTTTTCTAATGAAGTTGTATTAAAATAGAATTAGTTGCCCCAAGAACCCCAGAACAGTGGCGACGCCAGCTTTCAAAAACAGGGGTGGCCAAGGAGGGGCCTAATTTTTTTTGGGGGGCCAAAGTGAAGCGAAATTATAGTTCTGCTAATCTCTTACCCTTAGAATGTCAAATTTAAGGGGAGGGCAGCAGAATTTTAGGGGAGGGGCAGCAGAATTTTAGCCTCCCCTTTAGCGTCACCACTGCCCCAGAACCTAAGCGCATCTATGATATATGATGTAGGTACTTGGTTTTTTATCTTTTCTCCAGTCCATTCAGCGAAAACTTTTAAATATACGATTTTCTTTTCATTTCAAGCACGCCATTTTCTGACCAGGGCAATGCTAGGAGCTGAAAATTTTCTGCAGGTCCAGCAGATTCTGCGGGATACAGGAGTTGGTGCAGCAGATGCGTGTTCAGTAAACATGACCTTTTTACAGCAGGAAGGTGATAGAGTGTTCCATAATATCGAAATCGGTCCAGCAATCAATTCTAGTGAAACACAACTCAGTGCCTTAACGATAAGTTGTGGAGAACATTTCTACCATACCAATGAGTGAGTAGAAAGCTCGAAGTTATTATTATTATGGATATTGTATATCTTACAAATTTCACACAATTGATTTCCTTCATCTCAGAGAATATGCCAACTTAATTTATAAAACATCAATTGAATCTTAGAATATTTTATTTTTATACTTTTATTCTGGTTAGATTCGGTTACCACGCCCACTCGTCCTGGCATTTGTCATTTTAATTTTCAGATTCTTTTCCATGACATCTAACACTCAAATACTTTATTATTTTAATATTTTCAATTATGAAACATATGCCCTTCATTAAAAACTTTTAGTTGTTTACAATATATCGAAATTTTGAAAATCCTTTTTAGGAAGGGTTAGAAATTTGGAGATGTCGCCAAAAGAGTCGACTGTCGACTAACCCTTGCGCATCGATATTTAATACCAAAAGTAACTTTATAACCACTTTTTGATATCCAACTTCTCGAAAACTTCACTTTCTAGTTGATAATAGGCGCAGCACAATTGTCTGCGCGAAAATTTCAATTACGCGATTTCGTTTGTTTTTTTAATCTTTTCAATTCTAAAAAAGGATTTTCAAAATTTCAATATAAAGGGTATTGTTTCAAGGATACAATCGTTTCATAAGATTTTCTTTCTGATCATTAAGAGACTCATTCAAGTTTCAAATAAGAAAGATGTGTCCCAAATATGAAGGAAATATAGTGGATGGTTCACTTGTTATGACCTAGAAAAGAAATGAGCAAAATTCATTAATCACCTTGTATCTCGGTAACCAAGGCAGTGAATAAATGGGGTATATCTAAAACCACCTCTGTTTTCTCTATTCACTGTTCACGTTTTTCTGTTTACTAATGAAACACCTTGTATATATGGCCCACTTGATTGTCTCCGATTCAGTGAACAGTGGCAGTTGCAATAAAGATAAAAAAAATATAAATCAAATCTAAACTGGGCAATACTTTCAGATTCCAAAGACTGAAAGAAAATCAAGCAAATCCATTAATGCTTCTCAGTAGTAAATGCAGATCTGAAACTTTCAAAAATCACCATCCGCCTTCTACTTTTGAAGATGTTGTGGAGATGCTGAGTGATACGTCGCATCCTGAACAAAAAGTTTTCAGAGACCAACCAAATGATTATGTTAAAACTATTGCAGTTGGTAAGTTCTTAATTGCAGAGATAGTCTCAAAAATACTTTTTGATATGATCACATGAATTGGGTTCTTATTGAAAATATTATTGATTTCCCCATAAGATTTCTGCATGTACCAATCCTCAGTTCCTATTATTGCTTTTTTCCACAATACTAATATTGCCAGTTTATATGTTTCGATTTGTATTGTAAAGTTTTATGGTGCATAAATATATTATTATCTTCTTTGGAATGTAGTTAATCTCTTGCCAGAAAGGATAAACTTATAGTAGAATCTACTTTTCTATTTTCAGTAGCCATCCCATGTATATTTCAGTTTTGTGAAGTAGTTGTCATTTTATGAAATACTTAAATTGTCCAATTGCAAAAGATGTCAACTCAAACTTAAAACATTTTATTAATTTTTCAGGAATATTTGACTGCAAGAAGAAGACTTGGAGTCTTTACTCTGATAACCCAAAACACAATGAACCATTGGTTGTACTTCCATTAGTTTTGAAGAATTCAAAAACTAATTAATAGCCTTGAGTTTGGATCACATCCATTACTTTTCCATCAATGATGTGATATGTATGACTTAATTATATCTATACGCTATAATGAAATATCTCATACTTATTCCAGATATTTTTCAGTGAAAAATTTGCAAAAATCCAATACAAATTTAATTTTCATTATTCATTTCATATTCATTAATTATTGCAAATATTATGTGTTCTCAAGTATTATGAGAATTGTGATGTTAAATTTGAATGTATATAACATGTAGGTATGTGTAAAAATGTCTAGATTGAATAAATAATGTTCATGACCTGGAGATTTAGTCATGAGTATCAGAATCAGATATTTCATTTTCTATTTCTAGATCACCGTTTCTTCAGAACCTAACCTTCAAATCCGTTTTTGTTATAAATTTCTCGAGTTAAATATAAATTAGGGATATCTATTTATAACATAACGAAAATATTATAAAATTCTCAAAGTAATTTATTCATTCTGTGAGCTGGGCAAACAGAATATTGCATTAAAAGGAAATAAATTCAAACAATAAAGTTATAGGCTATTTACTTTAGGTATGAAATGACGTCACTCCTATTGGGATTTCAGTATCAACCAAAAACTTCTTGTTACTACTCAAAACATTAAGAAATATGGGTATATTTGCTCACAATAACTCGAATAACATGCAAATTCCGAAGTTTTCGAATCAAACAGAGAACCAAATTAATCAGCATGAGAATATTGTTGATCTTGATTTTATGACATCATTTCATACCTAAAGTGAATAGCCTAATAACATACTTTTAGTGAATAAATAGTTTATTCTTTTTATATATCACATGTCGAGTCTCCTTACTGAATAATTTTTGTTATCAATCCTGCAGCGATAGTAACCCCACTTTGTCTCAGCATTACTCTTCCTAACTCTTTACAGTCACTGTAAAGTTCCATCCCGATGGCCTTTGATAATTGTACCTGTACAATGGCACTTGTATTATTCACAAGAAATCTAGGGTGTTTCTTGATCTGTTCTCCAGTACTCTTGTTTAATTGAGCTACCAACTTGCAAATCACAGCAGGTTCTTCTAAAGATTGATGGTGCAATACAACCTACAAATAAAATGTATATTAGAAAAAAACTGCAAACTATACTCAAAAATAATTATCACATCAATCGATTAATACTAAAAATTTCAGGAGTTTAGGAACATTCATTAAGTCTTCATGTTGAAATTACTCTCTCAAAATTTCCGCATTCAATAATCAGGGGATATACCGTCCCTTGAGATTAATAGTAGTCTAAGTCCAAAATCACATCTTTTCAGGTGAAACATTTTTCTATTCACGACAACAATTATATTCACTACAACTTATTATATTCCCATCATTTCTGGGATTCCCGAGGGTATTCCTCTACGTCATTGAGATATAATACTTCTCGACCAAAATTCGCCTTGTTTTATGAGCAGATAGAATACAAAATCGGCAAAATGGAAATTTTGGACTTAGAATTGTTCTCGTCTCAAGGGACGATACATCAAAAAATTCAAGAGCTTCAAAATAAAAATGGAATGAAGAAAGCATATCTATATCATCAATAATAATCAAAATAAAGCGTTAATCAAGAAGCTACTGAACTGTGGTAATAAAAACTGAAAAATATTCTAGAGTAATTGAAAACCAAGTAGGCAATTACAGAAATAAAAAAAATATAAGGTTGATATAAATACATCTTATGATGTCAATAGAACTGCAACTACATACAATCAAACTTAAAACTCACATTACAACCTTTAGTAATTGGTACCGTCAGATTAAAAACAACTATCCTTGTTTCAAACTTTGACGCCACCTGGACTGGATTTTGGGGATCACATAGGATATTTCCCACAGAAACATTCTGCATATCAATACCAGATAACGTAACAGTAGCCTGATCGCCAGCAAATACTACATTTTGTGATACTTCATCTATCGATAAAGATTTAACACTAGCTGTTTCCTTATTTGGACATACTAGTACCTTGTCACCAACATTTAAAGCACCTGTTTCAACTCGTCCAGAAATACAAAATGCTGATCCAGTACCCTGAAATCCCAAAAATTAAGATTAATCGCAAACAACTAATTATTGAATAAAAAATATTTTTGCATATAATTTTGTCACAATTACTGTAATTTTCGAATTTTCAGCCGGAAAATGTATCAATCGGCCAGGTTCAACTCACTGATAACGAATCCCTGGTCAAATTTCATTCTGTCTGTTCGACCGTCCGTAAACAAGATAACTTTCGAATAAAAAAATCCTTAAAACCCAAAATTTTCAGGGCGAGTTCTGATGCCATTCGTTAATGGGCAAATCAGACTAAATAGAGGTTCAGTAAATATGGCCGTTCAGAATTATGTTTTCCTGATAATTTCGAAAATAGAGATTCGATCAAGTATTATTTGGCATTTAGATGTAAAATAACAATTTTAAGTTTCTTACAAAATTTTATATTCATGACATCACCGCAAACAGAGAAAATTTAAAAATATAAAAAAATTGATATTCCAATGCCAACAGTTTCGAGTTGAGATTTGGTGTGTGAATATAAAATAACAATTCCAAGTTTCAATTAAAATTTCGATCTGACTAGATTGAAATTAAGTCGTTATTTTTAAAAAATTATTTTTTCAAATTTGATGTAAAGTATCGATCAAATATTCATGCTGAACTTGAGGAAGATCTTATTATCAGAACTACCCATCTAGATGAAATAGCCAATGACAATATCATAATAAAACACATCTCATATATACTATATCTATGGTCTTCAATAGGGACATGCATGAAAAAGCTCCAACAGACCAAGAAAATGCTTTAATTCAAATTTTTTGTTACTTACCTTGAATATATCATTTATTGATAGCCTGAAGGGTTTTGATACTGGTCTCAAGGGCGGACGAAATCCATCTATGAAAATAATCTAAGTGAATTCTATTGTTTTTCATTAGAATACTTGTATACAGAGATTTATCATTACATCTCTACTTGTTTCTTTCAGTCTCTAAATGTTACAAATTACCGCAACCGATAAAATAAACTTTTAAAGCATTTATCTTCAACCTTGTATAATATTTCATTACTCACAAACTGTGGGGAGTAACATAATATCATATTCAACAGCATTACAAGTGATTCACTCAGAAGGAATAATTTCTACAACTTCATTTTTGAATAATTCAGCAATCTTATGAATGAAACAATTACATTTTTGCAAGAAATGTTTTCACCATTGATTTTTCCAGGATCATTATCTGAAGAAAACATTAAAAATGCAGTAGATTGGAATACACTCACGTCTTCCAATCAACAAAATGAGTCTTACAGACTTAAGGAACAACAGATTTATCAAAGTAATTTAAGCTATAGTGATTTATCAAAAATTGTCTAATGTACAACAATGTCAACATTGAAATTAAAAAAAACATACCTATAACTTCCAATAAACTGGGACCATTGTACCATATCAAGAGATTATCCTCAGTTGGCTTCTTCACCAAATTCTGCCCAGTGAGTCCACTACATGGGACATAAGTTATATCAGAATCTTTGAAGCCAGCTTGTTTCAAAAAGGATTTCATTTTATCAATTATCTCATCAAATCTCTGTTGTGACCAGGAAACTGTATCTAATTTGTTTATAGCAACAGCAAGTTGAGTCACTCCAAGAGACCTAACAAGGAGTGCATGTTCTCTGGTTTGGCCTCCAAAATCAAAACCAGTTTCAAATTCACCTCTTGTTGCATCAACCACGAGTAGAGCAACATCTGCTTGGGCAGCGCCTGATATCATGTTAGGAATGAAATCTTTATGCCCTGGTGCATCCAAAAGAGTCACCTATGAACACAAGTGCAAATAAAAAGATCTTCAAATACCAACATCCACATATAAAAGTGAAAAGAAACAAATCTTGTACCATTTTTGTGTTTGTTTCAAATTGACACCTTCCAACATCCATGGTAATGCCTCTTGTTCTTTCCTCCCCAGTCTCATCTAGAACCCAAGCATACATAAAACTCTGTTTCCCTAGTTTTTTGCTCTCTTGTTCATATTTGTGCATTGTTCTTTGATTTACCTGAAAAAATAATGTAAATTAATTCCAGCAAAATTCAAAGATTTTTATTTGTTTTCAATAGATTAGTTATTTCAAACGTATACTGGTACTGAATTATGGACACTCAACCTCAATTGAATTGTTTAATAATATTCAGTAGTCAAAATGTTCCTTAGAGTTGTGTCTCAACACAACTTTTATTTTTGTGATATACATAATAAAATATTTTTTTTTTATTTCAATTCATCAAAGACTTTAAATTGAAATCAGGGAGTTTATTGCTGAATAAAATAAAAACAAAGTAATTTTCCATTATAACTTCGCAAGGGTGGTTCCTTGGACTACCTTTTTAGAGTTCTAATCATAACAAAGTGATATTCTAACAATAGCCACTGTTGCAATCATAATATGCCATGAAAACATAACATCTATATATCTTAATATATAAAACACGTAAACCAAACATGATTAAAATATTTCAGCTATTGAATTTTCTTATTCTAATTTGTTATCTTCCTTCAATGTCATTTGGTACAAGCTCAATAGAATTATGCTTTTAGTTCTTGAACAAAATTGAATTCAAATAAATATACCTGTCCCATTGCATATAGAATGTGGCCCATCAGAGTAGATTTACCAGCATCTACATGTCCAATAACAATCATATACAGATGTTCTTTCATATCACCACGTTCCTTCTTGTATTGATCTTCACTTATTCTTGCATCTTTTTTGTTGCTCTTAGCCTCCTCTGCCTCTTGATTCTGGTTAACAACTGGTGTACCTCTTCCAGATGATGGTGACTGTGATCTTGATTAAACAATACCATAATCATATCAAAAATAAAAAAATATCCTTCAATTTCAATTTTTCAACACTTCAAAACACTAAATAAGTCTATTACTTTATTTGCCATTCTACAAGTACTATTATTTTATATTCAAATTTTCTACTGATTATACTTTCATCTTGTATTGATTGAAGCTCGATCTTCGTTCTCAAAAGATAATTTGATTTTTTTCCTTTTAAGTTAAGAAACACTGAAACAAGATCTTCTAAAATTTACAGTGCTCACTTGATACTAATATATAATTTTTGGTCTCAAAAGTACAAATTATTGTACTTCGTAATGTCCTTTGAAAAAAATTTTATTTACTATCACGGGTTTGGAAACAAAGAGTTCACAAAATCTGAATATGAATTGAAAAACACATTTTATAATTGTCAAGTTCGAAATTTGATCATATTACTAATCATATAGTATTACTCAAAAATTATAAAGATCATTTCAATGGTCAATAGGATGTTACATTTATTTATAATGTCCTTGTAATTTCAAAGAATAAATAGTACTAATATAAAAATCACAAATAAATAATAAAATGATGTCAATTATATTTTCAATGATATCTGTATTCTTTGTGAGGACAATCCTAAAAATTCAATAAGGTATTTTTCCCAAATGACTAAGATTCAATCAATATAAAATTTTCAAGTTTTCCATATTTCAAAGCCCCCTAAGCATCTGTGAGATCTCACAAAAGCTCACTTGTGTTCTATGTAAATTTTGTTACTGTCTCCAATAACTACCTCAGGCTAAGATGTAAAATATTGGAACAGAATCTCAGAGTCAGAAAACATCTACCCTGACTGGTTAATTCAAATCCAGGACTTTTCAGTCCTCTTCCCATTTGAATAAAATACATACTAATATTTTTTCCTCCAGAGAAAAATGTAAAAAAAAATTAACATTCACATACCTTGAAATTGTAGCTGATGAATCGATTTCAAAACCTTTGATAATGTTGACAGTAGTTGGAACAATAACTTTTGATGGGATTATAGTTGTTGTTGGTAGAAAACCTTTTAAAATGCATAACATAAAACAAATGAGAAAAACTATTCTACAAACTCCATTTCTATATGAACTGATGAAATGAAAAGCTGAATTACTTTCAAAAACAAATCACAGATGTTGAAGCACAATCAGTCTTCATGATATATTGTAAATAAAATTTCATGCATGGATTCTTTTCTTAAAAACTCTTCAAAATCCCTCAGATTTTCATTACATTTTAATACTCCGAGAATTTTGTAAATTGTCAAAAAATCTATTAGACATTAACAAATCATGTTAAATCTCTCACCTACAATGGTAGGTAAGCTTTAGGAACAATTATTTCAGTCATACCAACACAATTCTTAAATATTTGACGGTATATGAAGTCTTTTTGTAATGAATTTCTTGTAACTTGGTTTCTTAGATGTAATAATCAAGATTATTGGTAAAGATTATTGAGCGATGAGGATAAATGTTGAATAGTAAATATTACTGATGTCTTCACAAACTCTCATGCCATTCATATTTGTATTTGTCATCTTTTACGAATACATCTTGGGAAACTAATAATTTTGAAATTTCATCATTATTATTATCATACCATTATAAACCATAAAATTGTAATGAGGTCATCACTATATATTCATTTCTTCTTAAATACAAGGTCAAATACAAAAAAAGAATAATATCAAGGTCACTATAAATTATACACATTTCACTTATAATTTGTCACAAATTTCTTCTTACATGTTTCTTGATTTGATCGTCAGGTGAAGGTTTTAAAAAATTAAAAACAGTCAATCTAGGATCCAACTTTTTTTTCTTTCTTTTGCAAATTTTTACTTTAGGTAATGTATATCTGAGACACAACATAAGTCCCATTGGAGATGGTCTCTTTTCAGAATATTGATGTCGTTTTGTCAATAAACCACTGAGATCCATGGTGCACTCCAAAATGTTGTCTTCCTCTTTGTCTATTTCTTCATCTACAAAAGGAATTTCAAATTGTTCTTCATTGGAAACAGGTCTGAATTTCAATTTCTGAAAGTTGTTTCTTTGAAGAGCTGCTGTCAAATTAATATCAGAACTGTCATCATTTTCATTGTTACCAAGCGAGGGCATACTCTTCACTTGAATCACCTTCAGCTTGGAAAAGTCTTTTGATAATGATGGAAGACTTGTAGTCAGTGTTTGTTCACTTCTAATTCTTTCCACAAAATTTTGACTTTCTTTTCGTTCAATTGTATTCAAAAATGAATTCAATTTATCATTTAATTTATTTTTTATTCCATTCAACTTTAATTGACCCTTAGGTGATATATTCTCATTTGATAACGTATGTTCCAAAATATTTCTTTCCTCTTTACCACAGTTAGGTTTAACAGAATCTTCCACAGAAGTCTGTGGATGAAATAACTTGAAACTAGAATTAAGTTTTAGTTTACTTGTGAAATCACTTGAAATATTATCCTTCAGTACATCATTTTGTTTGGATATTTTAGAAATAAAAGATGCTTCATGAGATTTGTTTCCTGTCTTAGTGTCTTTAGAACACATCTTCATTTTAGTAAGAAATGAAGCAGTTTGTGGGAGTTTATTCTCTATTTGAGAGCCAGTTGCACCAGAATTAATATTGTTCTTTATTTTTGCTAAAAACATGCTAGTAAGATTAGAATCAGAGGATGATGTCATTAAGGATCTCGATGCTTGATGTAAAACCTTATTGACACTTGAAGTACTTGGGCTATCACATTCATCAAATGAATTTCTATCCAAAAGTATTTTACTTGTATTATTTTTTGGCTGTGCATTATTTGGAGAGCAGTACAAGTTTGCTGAAAAATTTACTTCATCTATAGATTGTGGTTCAACTATCTGTGCAGTGAATGATAATGAATTTGTATTGAAAGATGAGCAGAACCTTTGTTTAGAGTGATCAAATGATAAATTTGTTTCATCTTACCTTACATAACATCCATTGAAGAACCAAAGAGTTACATGAAAAATAAAAAAAGATATTTTAAAAAACTATCAATCAATAATTATCACAGATTAAGAATTTTTGAAAAAGTGTTAGATATGTGAAAATTTCTACATGCAAAAAATGAGAATGGTTGTATCAAATGCATGATTCCTTGAAAAAACAACTCATGTGAAAAACTTGTATGAATTGAATACTTATTTGAACCTAAGGATACAACAATGGAATGACTATCCAAATTTTCATTTTGTATTTTCTGGGTAAATTATTCAGGAATTAACTGCAACCATTTTTCTCATTGAATTCCAACTCTATTGAAAAATTAGGGCAAATTGAAAGTTCAAATGTCAGAAAATACATTTTAACTCAATCGCATAAAGGTTTTAAAAGACGTTGCATTCATAAATAGTAATAGGACATGGATTTACGAGTTTGACATGTTAACCAAACAACAAAAATTGAAGAGAAGGCAAAAAAATTCATCAATAGTCAATGGGATATTAATGTGTTCATCAATTCAAGCTTGAAAAGGAAGAATATCCACAAATAGTAAATATCAACAAAATTGTTGAGTATAAAATAGCAAAAAATTACAGTTTAGTAATGATATAATCAGGAATATAAATTCATTCAAATTTCTATTCATATTAAATGAGAGATTGAAGGATATCCTTCTGCTTTTTATGCAGTCAATCGAAGACTCCAGAATTCCAATGCATTCGTGACTATATGGTAAATAATAAATACTAGCATTGCATTGTATAAGGAAAAACTCTAATAATCTCTAATTTTCAATTGGCATAGGGTAAATGCACTGGTTCTCGACCAGTTAACAGAAACATCGATTTCGAGCACGATTTTTTCACACATAAGCTTATCAAATTTTAATGGTGTTGGTGTTCATCGATTCTTTGGCGAGTTTCAAATGATTTGTCATCTAATTTTAAGCGTTCTTTCCGCATTTAACCTTTGAAATGTGAAAACTTATAGAAAATCTCAATAACCTCGGTTCTCGACCACGCCGCAGAGTTCTCGACCATTTTTGTGTTAGTTTTCGACCACTAATAATAGTGGCCGCTCCACTTAAAAATTTTATAAAAAACTTTAGAGCGAGATGAGTGATTAGTTCTTACTTTCGTACCGTACCATCGACATCACTACCTATCACTCAGATGGGTTTCAGATGAGGTATAATCAAGTAAGAAACACTCGGAACGTAAAAAAAAATTATTTTGCAAAAGTTTCCACTTTCTATAAATATTTCAAAATAACAACTCATACAACATTATTTGGTTATTTTGCTCTTAATATCTATTTAGAAACTAATGAGTAAATAAAATATAAAACACCGACCACCAGTGGTCGAGAATTAAGTACAATCAAATTGGTTCTCGACCGCGAATAAATAAAGGGTAGAAATAAGTGTTTCAACGTTAATTCGGTGGTCGCAAACTAATATTCACAAAGTAGATATATAAATGAATCAAGGTATCGAAAAAAAAACGAAAATGATCCAACAGAAATATATCAGTTGCAATGAACAATTATTGAAGTAACATATTGGTTCTCGACCACTTTGGTCGAGAAATAAAAGATACAAATTTTCCAATACCAGTTCGCGACCGCCGAATATTAAACAAAAAAATATACATTTATTTGCTTTTTGATTGAAATACACTCGAAAATATATCTTATAGTTGATATGGAACAAAATATACACACATAATTCATTTAAAATAAGAAATAATTACTATTTTCTGGTCATATATCACAAAGCACTTTTCTAAGAGAGGACGAGAAAGAACCCTTTTCTATGATAGACGATTATAAACTAATTTTTAGCGCGAAAACTCTGACCTATATCACTACTATGCAAACTATCTTGGAAGGGTAGAATGGTCGAGAACACGTACCGCGAAAATATTTTGCACTACATGATATATTTTTATTATTATTTCATCTCAAATCACGGAATGGTCGAGAACCAGTGCCGGTCGGCTAACCAGTGCATTTACCCTATTTAGTGTTTACTTTATTCTTCAAAATAAACTATATTGTATTGTTAAAATTTGGTACATTGTTATTATTCATTTTTTATTTGATTTTTGAACTTCAACATATCAATGTTCTTCTGTCATACCGCTGTAGTGTAGATAATATTTATCTTCAACTTTCCCAGGTTAATTTCATTATTCACCAAAGCCACTAAATGCTTAGTCCTGAAAACCGTCTGTTAAATGGGCAGGTATGTCCTACTTCCTTCCATCTCAATAACAATTGATTTCTTCTACTGAGATGTTTTGAACAGATCTATTCGTCCATTTGAGATTTCATTTATTCCAATTATGTCCCATAATAACAGAGGCTACCAAAATTCATAGGATACATCAAGTATTGAATATATAAAAGCATTATTCAGGAACAAAAATTTTTCTCTCTACTAAGTAATATTTGACCTACTACAGCATTTTATCACCTAAATATCCATATTAAACTCTCATTAGAGCAATCTCATGTGAAGAAATGATTTAGAATATTTCACCTCATCCAATTTTTTGGAGTGTACCTATTTTCAATTTGTAGCTGAACCCAAAAAGTTTTGTTTTGCATCAATATATTCATTGATAATTCAATTTCTAATTCAAAAGGATTTGAAAATTCATTATGCATTGAATAATAATGGATTTCCATTTGTGTTTTAGTTCATGAAATGTTTTTCTTTCCATAAACTCAGCTTCACACAATATACAACATGCCACAAACTATTAAAATAATCACCTTTATCTCGTCTTTCTGTTGGTGGTGAACATTGGGATTTCAAAATAGAGTTGACAATTTTCTCGCAATCGAACTTCTGACTAATAATTATCTTTACTAATTCATGTCTTGGCATCCTCATTGGAGCAAACACAGACTTGACATGTTCTAAACAAGATTCTAATTTGGCTTTATCTTCGTCTGTTAATTTTAGAACCTGAAATGATTTGAAATATTATTTACATGCTATAAACATTCTAGTAAATCATATAAGTATAAAATGGGAATGTTTGTTTACATTGTAAAAAATTCAATATGAGTATAAAGAATTAAGTTGTAGGAATATATTCAAGTATCTACCTCTTCTGATTCATCTTCCTCTTCAATATCTTCTTCCATCGGATAATCACTTCTGGATTGCCCAGATGATTCCCTGTTATACATAAACTGAGTGTGGCTTGGTGAAATATATATATCATCATCAACAGAATGTCCATACACATCATCATAACCATCATAATCTAAACAAAAGAGTTCATGAATGGAATTGATGATGAATATAGCTCGTTACCTTCAGAATAATCCATATTTCTTATATCTCGATGACGCGACATGTTTGTAAGTATTTTAGAATAACCCTTTGATTTATTTCCCAATTATCAGTAAATCTGAAATTATTTTATTAAGTTATAAACATTTGAGGACTTATAATACAAAGTGAATACATACTCTATAAAAGTGGAAATTTCTTTTCCTTGACAATTGAAATGACAGATTTAAAGAGTTATTATTTCTTTTTCTTATCAGGCTTTCGTTGTAATTGTAAATAAAAAAGAGACCATTGGAACCATAGAATTAATAAAAAAAAATAAAATAAAAAAAAAAAATTATTAGTTCAATGATTGGAACCATTGAACTAATAATAATAATTACACGATATGCAACCAATTTATCCCAAATAGCATTGGAATTATTCCTAGGTTAAATAATTATATGTTCTAAGGTATTATTTAATGAATAAATTTCAATTTTGGAATTTAAAATCTAATCTGGACTGAAACTCTGATATCTGAATTTGTTCTTGAGAAGGTTGCATGTGTGTAACAGCTGAGCTTCTGCTGATCTAATTACTAGTTTATATTATTTCAGATGCGGGTCATAGGTCATTTTTAATACTGAATTAACGTGTCATGTTATGTAACCACCACATCATTCATCTATGAGCTGAATTTTTCCATTTTCAGATTGTCTTTTCCAGTTTCCTTCCAATGTTTTAAATGAGGTGTTAAGGTGTTACGAATCTATTTTTCTGAGATTATGAATATAATCATATTATATTTATGTCCGGACAAAAAGCTACTGTAAATTTCACACTATGGTTAATTATTTCATCCTATATCAAGGAAGTTCTCTGAACTAAGCATTTGAAGAACCCTCGAAATTGAGGAATTTCAGTTTTCATGTGTCATTAATTTTAATAGCGTATTCGACTGGCTGCACCAGTTCTAATTAATTCCAGCTTATTATGTCATTTAGCACTACAAAAATTTGAATTAATTCGCACTGGTGCAGCCAGACGAATACGTACGCTATAAGTTTACAATGCTGCTTTTCTTCAGCCAGGGGCGTATCCACGCAGGTCTGTACTGGGGGTAATTAGCCTGCACCCCCTACCCCCGGAAAAAAACTTTTCACACTTAATATCTGAATACAAAAGAAAATATATCAAATATTATACAAAAATTAAAGAAAAATTTCTGTTTAATATTATTTGGTTTGAAATTCTAACAATGGTAAGAGTTTTCCACGATCTATGAAAATAAAAGGATTTTCTACCGATATTTGTTTACAGATTTTTAATTTACAAGCAGGCAACTCTTATTTTAACGTCGGGTGGGGAATACATAGGTATAAAGAATGTTTGTTTATGGAAATACATAACATGATGTTATAATATTCCTCAGAAATGAGGGTATCGGCTGGCGCACTAGGGACAGGACTTCTTGTGCTGTAAAATAGAGACAAGATGAATACAGAAAAAGAAAAATCTAATTAATTTTCTTATGCATAATGAGAGGAAATGCTGATTGCACTTATTCTGGGCCCAGATTAGACCTATTGAATTTATGATTCACACAATATTTCATGATAGAAATAAATAACTATTTCCAGTTTTTTCCAAAAAAAATTATAAACCAAAAAAAGTTGAACCCATATCAACATAAATATGTATGTCGATGTTCGGGAGAATTTCAGGCCTTTCAGGACTCTTATATTTATATCCTGTTCTTTACTTTGCAAATCAGGAATCAGGGTTTGACGACCTTTTCTCGAACCAAATATCATAGGTGCTACCATAGTATAAGGAAGTAGTCCTTATACTATGGTGCTACCTACCTGTTTCGTCCCGAGATCGAGGATGGACTCTTCAGTTATGCAATCCAGCGATCTTTGCCTAAAACGGCTAAAACACCCATTCACACCATCGTGAAGAGGGGACTCTGCTGCAACGCGGCGGCTCCCTTAAACCCACCGGGCCGCATTAAAGAGTGGAACGACACCCATAACGCCATCTCTCAAGCAGACAGAGCCACTACAAGGGTAATTTCGTTAAAATTTATACCAAAAAGTATGAATCCAAAATTTAAAGCTGTTTTTCCAACGCAGTCGGATTCTCTTCGTCCGGTTAAAATATGAGGTTAATCCTTTGTTTTTCACCGAGAATTATAAAAACTCGTTTTTTTCACATTACAAAAATATTCCCTTCTACCTCAAATCTATAATTTTCCTGGTCTAAATAACGTTCCTTCCGACTTTCTTATGTCGACGATCGATAATCTATTTTTCGTTTCTATCGTCTTCCTCGAGTCCCTGATCGATAATGCCTATTTTTCTATTTCTTTTCTCCAAACCAAACCGAACGAATCTCTGATAGAAAAGCCTATAATAAAATAATATATCGGGTGTCCCAAGGTGAGTGGCCTATTAGATTATTATGGAAACTATTGATGGTAAAGATTTCAAATTTTGTGGATAGATATTTGACCATGTAAGGTACATTTTTAATATAATTTCACATTTCCAGTGTTGCCGGATGTACGACAATTTGGCAACAACTTTGTTATTTTAAATGGGACATCAGGTATTTCTATTTTTTTTTTGATGATACTCCATAAAATATTAAATCTATTCACTCTTACTTTTCCCTCCCTATCTTTAACGGTTTTTGAGTTATTAATTATTTTTCGAAATTTTAGATCAAATTGGCGTATTACAAAAATGACTCTAGTTCGCTCAATATTCGAGATTTACGTCAGAAATTTTGCAAGTCGCTAGATATTGATCTGATCTGTGTCATACAAAAGAAATTAACGCTTATTGAATCAATGTGAAATCTAATAAACGCATATAACTCGGACTCCAGTTGAGATAGGTATAGGGACGTGAAAAGAAAAATTGTAGAGTGTGTTGTACTGATTCTAAAAATTGAAAAATATACTAGGTGTCTAATTTGAAAAAATAGACTTTTTTACAATTTTGTAACTTGGCAAATGATGATTTTTTTTGGTCCGTCCTGTATTATTGACAACCATAATTCAAAAGCAGTGACACAGATCAGATCAATATCTAGCGACTTGCAAAATTTCTGACTTAAATCTCGAATATTGAGCGAACTAGAGTCATTTTTGTAATACGCCAATTTGATCTAAAATTTCGAAAAATAATTAATAACTCAAAAACCGTTAAAGATAGGGAGGGAAAAGTAAGAGTGAATAGATTTAATATTTTATGGAGTATCATAAAAAAAATAGAAATACCTGATGTCCCATTTAAAATAACAAAGTTGTTGCCAAATTGTCGTACATCCGGCAACACTGGAAATGTGAAATTATTTTAAAAATGTACCTTACATGGTCAAATATCTATCTACAAAATTTGAAATCTTTACCATCAATAGTTCCCATAATAATCTAATAGGCCACTCACCTTGGGACACCCGATATAATAAATATGTGGAAAATTCTTCCCTGTTTCCAGACACCGCTGCTCGCGAAGTCACTTTTAGACAGAATGCATTACAAAAATTAGGAAATAGCACTTGAATACTGATAGGAAGTACCCTGAATTACAACAATATTCCACGGTAGAACTAACCGGAAACTTCCAATAAAATTTCATGGAAACAAATGTCAACCACACATGGAAAATACTGTCATTACTACGATAATATTCAATAAAACATACAAGAAATTCCAGTTGAATCCTAGGTAACTACAGGAAATTCCTATAAAAGTTCAGGTTATAAACTTCAAATACAACTAACTAGTACTCTAATATATGAACGATAGTTCTTCAATTCTACTAAAATTCCTGCTAAATCGATACCACAGTTCCGTTGTAAGTACAAAAATTCCTGTTTTAGTTTGGTGTTCATCACTAGAACCGGATGTCCCAAATGCATATAGTTCGATTTCTCTTGATTTTGAATGTTTTCCTTATTTCCGATTTACTACAATAACCCTAATGAATTTTCCTTTCATCTATTTATCCCAGCATCATTACTTTTAGTGCTTTGGTCGGCAGCTTCAATATAGAAAAATTTCTTGGGGGTTGTTTCTCAGAGGTATAACCATGAAATTTAAATTTCATTGTCCGCACCAATTAGGTAGTTGTTAGTCGTTGAACATCATGATACAAAGAAATACTATTATTTATTATTTATTATGGTTGAACACGTCCTACAAATACTTCCTAAAGCTGTTGAAGTTGCCGACGAAAATTACAAATGATGCAGGGCTGTTGGGTCAATAAAATTAGCAAATATGCTATCCGAAAAAGGTTCCTAAGTAATACGAACACCTATCAGGTTTCAAAATTTCCCCAGTGGGAAGGGAATTTTGCCATAACATTTTATTGAGCTGTCGTGAAGTGCAGAGCATTGACTCCAACAACGCAATCGACCAAATTTTTTTTGAGAATTAGTCATCCCGCCATTGAAATTAGATGGTCTTATATGGTTTATCAGGTAGGTATTCATTGGGAAGATTGATACAATAATATGATGTGATAATGTAATAGGTATCTATAATGTAAAATATAAAAAAATAAATTTATTGACCATATCCAATCTCCTCTCCTTTCATGAGTTAATTTCAAAAATCTGGCACATCGAAAAACTGATATATCTTTTCTTTACTCTCGTCTAGCTCGTAATTTAGGCATTTCGAATTCCTGTAAAAAGGCACAAATTACTAGGAAAGTTACTTTGTATTCATTGCAGTATTGAATCCAGAAAATTTTCTCCGGAGGAGAATTTCAAAATCTAGGTTGTAGTCAAAAATTCGTTTTGATTTCGAGAGATAGTTTTTTCTTCGAAGGGGTATCGGTCATGCTCAGAGGGGGTATATCCCCGGGCACCCCCTGGATTCAACACTGATTTATTGCCATATTATTAGGAAAGTACTCACAAAAAATTGGTGTAGTTCGAACATTTTATGATCGGATAATCTTTTTTATAGCATTGAGTACCAATAATATCGAAATATATTATACCGATCTTTTCAGAGACTCCACTGTTGACTTTCTTCAAACAGTCGTGAAATTTCAAATCGCAGTCACATGGTAACCTGTAAATTGAAATTAATATAGGTACAGGGCAAGGGCGTAGAAATTGGGGTTACTGGGGGTAATTACCCCCTCAAGATTTTCAAAATATAAAATTTTTGAAATCTTGCAAAGACGAAGAACGAAAATTTCTCCATAAAATGAACGAATAATAATCATTTTACTTTCCTTTGAATCGACACGTCAGTAAAAAATCGGACCCTCTTACGGTTTATGAGTTTATTATCGCTTTCACGATGAGTACTTTTATTGCACTACGAACTCGTCTTTGTCGGAGGTTTATTATTTTCCTTTATCTATACGCTTTCTCGGCATCGCCCTTCATTTGCCATCTGTGATTTTGCATTATTCGTCATCGGTATACATTTACTCATTGATTTTGGTTTTTTGTATCTTCTCGTCACAAAATTTCAATATGTAGTTATCAAAGTACTGAACTGAGTAATTCGCATCGAAAAATTGTCTGAGCTGCGTTCTACAATTGATTGTGTTTCATTCAAATTGCAATATTTGTGAAGACATCAGTTTTTAATTGACTATATCTACAGAGTGTTCCTAAATTGGAGGTACAAATGAAAATGACAGACTTCTCGGATCATTTCAAGAAAAAAAGTCCTATAACATGAGTCCGCAAATGCTGTGTTTTTGAGATACGTGTGTTAAAGTTGAAAAATTTCTCTTATAGCACCTTCCCTTAAAACAAAAATATTTAACATGAATTGGCATAGATATTCCAATATAAAGTTCTCTTCATGTGATTTACTAATTTTAAATGCAAATCTACTGGGTGAATTTTTTCTGGAAGGGTGCCCGCTTCTTTCCTCCAAAATTATTTTTTTGTGAACCACTGGTAGTTTAGAAAAATTTAAAAAGAAACTCTGGTTCGGTACTACACTTTTTGGTTTGTTGTAGTTTTGTCGTACATTCAATCGATTTCGAGAAAAAAATTCAAACAGCTCTCTATAGTAATTCTCAGGAAAATCCAAATTATTATGAAGATCCAGTTGAGTAACTGTGATTATTATAACTTTTGGTACTTATTTACCAACTCTGTAGCGAATATTAATAAAGATTCGATGAATCGGTTAAGCATCACAAAAAAGTAAGACTACCAGAAATACCCTGTAGGTATCTCGAAAACAAAGCGTTTGCGGATTCATGTTTATGGGCCATTTTTTTTCCCAAAATTATCCAAGGAATCTCTCATTTTCCTTCGCAACTCCAATTCAGGAACACCCAGTTTAAGATAAGAACGATCGAATTGTAATGAAAAAAAATTATTTCGAGAAATTTGGTTCAAACTTCATTATCAAACCTCTTTTTCTCTCATTGTACATATAGGTAAACAATGTCGTCAGAAAAATTTTTCGATTACTCCAAAAAACTTCCAAAGCTCGGAAAAAATTATGTCCGATTAGATTTTTCGATTTTCTTCAACAAGAACCGCCTCACAAACTTAGGTGGTATCATCTCTTATAGATGACATATTGATAACATATCTCAACCGTCTTGTGTAGCATACAGCATACCTTGTAAAGAAGTTGGGATTTGTCAAGTTATGTTTAGTTTCATAACCAGCCATCGTTTCAGGACACATATCGTGAGTTCTACAACAACTGTCGGTATCCCCATATTTTCCTAAGTCATCTTCATTTTCGGCTATATTTCCTTCACCACACCATTTTGTACCTAAAAAAGTATATATATAGGAGTATATGTGTGAAAAAAATTTTAATTACTTGAGGTAGAAAAATGATAATCATTCTGAAGAGTGTATGCTTTCAAAACTATAATGTGATAAAATGATGAAAAAATCCATTTGAAAAATTTTTGTCTATGCTTCGTTGTTTTTTGCTCGCGAAAAGTCAGCACTTCACAGTACATTATTTTCGATCTTATCTCATAACATCATTTCCCGAAAAATTCTGCTGAATTCCTATGAACTAGTCGGCAATTATTATTATACAATGAGCTAGATAAGGTAGAGCAAGTCCTATAGAAATCAGTTTTGTTTATCAGCTGGTCCACGTGAAATTGTGTTATTATTTGAACAGGTTTTTACAGGCTTTTTTGTAATTCCAGTTTGTACTGTTGTTTTTGATAATTCATTGTTAAAAGTTACTTCAAACCACTTTCAGGTATCCATGTTCTCAAAAACTTCACTTTTACGTTGAAAATGTGTGCAGTAAAATCGTCTGCGCGAAAATTTGAAGTACACGTCTCAGTTTAGTTTTTAGTGGTGTTTCCGAATATTAAAACAGATTTTCAAAATTGCGATGTATAGGGTGCTGTTTCGAGGATTCAAACGATTCATAATTTTTTTTAACCCGGACCCGGATTTTCAAGGCGGTTATTGCATGATACGTTTGGGCTCTCAATGAGGAACATATTTGCCAAATATGAAGAAAATATACCGGGTGGTTCGTTTGATATGGCCTCAGAAAGAAACGGGCAAAATTCATAAAACACCCTGTATCTCGGCTACGAAGACAGTAAGATCCTCTGAGGTAAGACCCAATAAATGGGGTATCTCCAGAACCGCCTTGGTGCCACCTATGCACCTGTGAAGTATTTCCGTTTCCCAATGAAACACCCTGAATATAGTTTTTATTGGTATAATGTTCCTCAATTTGATAGTTTTTAGGAACTATCGTTTATGAGATCTTGATTCAAAATTTTACGGAAATATGACCAGTTAATATTTTGCATTTGCTGCATTTCAACTATTCATTATTAGAACTAAAATTGACCATTCTTGAACTTCAAATATGTGGCTGAAATGGCCAAGGATTTCATAAAACGTTAAACAGAAACTTCTCATTGCAATTAATGACGAAAACGTAATAACCTTTCAATGAAACTATCAATTCGAAGGTCTATTTACCTGGAAAAATCAGGAGAGAACGAAGACTTTCATCTGCTCTATCTAAAGTGTTATCGAGTTCACTGGGATTGTCTCTGATCTGGAGACAATTTATGATATATGTTTCGATTATAATTGAAACAATAATGAACACCTTCATTTTGACTGTAAAAGTTTACACTGGTACTTTTTTTTGATTTATAGGTATACTTATACGTACATAGGTAATTTATTTTTTCATGAATAATAAATTCACGGGACCAGTCGGCATTATCATCATGATAGATTGAATGTTTTGCATCAAACCTTACAAAAAATAACTATAGATACATATTTATCAAAAAGACCCCTGCTTATTCAGAATATACTTAACCTACTATCAAAACAATTGAATTCCTTAAAATGTAATTTCACTGAATGGGATATTGAATAAGATAGCAGAAAATAATATCTATCATGTACATATAAATAAATCTGTGAAATTTGTAGTTCTTTATTTAATTCGAGTCACAAACAAAAATGGAATACTTGAGAAGACTCAATTCATCAAGACAATCTTATTAGCGAAAAAGGCAAATTACAAATACTATGTACTTACTAGTTTTTCGAAATTATTTTTCACTTTGAACTTTTGAATTTTAATTTAATCATTTTTTTTCACTTCTTGACTGTTCAAAACTCAACATTCATCATTAAGAATAACAATATAAATCAATCATATTCTCAGAATTTTTTTGTGGTATTGTAAATAAGATACATTTTGCAGTTTGAACTATTATAACTAGAGGTTAAGTAATATAATTTTTTTGTATTGGATTTATAAATTCAACGACAGTTTCAAGAAAAAATATATTTCAAAATTAAATGTATTACATTGAATAATTTATGGAACATTCAATTTTGTGTTATAATTAGAAATATGATACATCAAAAAATTGATAAACTTTCGGCTTGGTCCTGTCTTGATGATAAAGTACACATTTTGATGTGAACCTGCAAAATGAGAATGGAATTCAGTCAAAACTCATTCAGGAAATTTGATATTGAAGCAATAATTTTTTGATATTTTCTGCTATTGCTGTACAACCTCAATGAGTAGCTTTTTTTAACTTCTTTCTTCATATCTGAAATTTCCAAAACTAAAATAATATAGTAAAAATTAGGAAAGATTAGTTTGAAAGAGATGAGAGACTATATTATTAAGACTATTCTATCTCGATGCATTGAGATCAGATAATACTATACAGGGTGGGCTAAGGTCGATGGTACCCTAGACTTTCACAGAGAACGGAAGGAGCTACGATTTTATTGAAAATATGGTTTCTTGGGTATTATCAGTGCTGCAGTGTTGCCGTTTATATCAAATAGAACACTTTGAATGTTATTACTTGTTCGGTTTGCGTATCCTCTTGATTATTTATGTATTAACTTCCTTGTTCGAGTAATTATAATTATAATAATTGTCATACTGTGTGAAGCAGTCAAATCAACACCTTCACAAACTCACAAAGAGCAATTCGCATACAACCACCAGACAAACCAAGAAAAACTGCTAAGATGGAGAGAGAAGCCTCTACATGGAAGACAATTCAAAGAGGTGAATTTTCACTCATTGTCGTTCAGAACCAGGAAATCAAAAATTGGAGTTTATTCTCGTAGCGAGAAAAGGGTTTTATCAAAATAAGTATGTAATTTCCGGGAACTGAGCCAATTTATAACATCCTCCATATCCCTCTCGGTCTTACATCTCATCAGTGTGTCCCAATGCGCATCCCTGTAAAAAATAGCGATATCATCCGCGAAACTTATATTCAGTATTCACCAGCCATGTCAGTCGTTGGAAGCTTATTAATACACCGTAAACATAATCGAACCGAGGGCTGTACCCCGAGGAACCCAAAATAGAACAACAGTAGAAGAAATTCAGTAAAAGGTGCTTGTGAGCTATTCTCAAATTATACAAGCACCTTTTATTGAATTTCTTCTACTGTTGTTCTTCTTCCAAATAAAACAATTCTCTCTAACAAGTCTGTTTTATTTCAGAGTATGGAGAAAAACTTCTTAATTCATTTATTTGAACAAAAGACTAACAACACACTTGATATCAAAAAAAAACATGATAAACAAAATGAACATCATACATAAATCCAATAGTAGGACCCTTAATCTTTGATAAACATCGAAAGTCACAAATCTAGAATCTAGAACTATCTACTACTACTTCTTAGTAGCATGAATGAAGGTCATCATGGAGGACTCTTATCAAGAGGTTTCAAGGGTCTGTGTGCCATCGTTTGGGATATACAAGGTGATGTTCATCTTATGAGTAAAATTTCACGATTGTAAACCGTGATATTCACCAATTCACCTGACATGGCTTGAGTTCCATCGGTGCAAATCGAAACACAATCTTTTCATTGCAAATTCGCCTTAGTATTTGATATCATTTGAAATCTTGAACAATTCGGTTCTTCCTTCTATCTGGTTAAGAAACAATGAATCTTCACAAACCTTTGCAGAATCTAATGTAACAAATCAAATGGGATTCATTACTGGAGTCAGCTGCTCCGTCTTCGTCAAGTTATATAGCAAAACATTTTCCACTCAGCTCGGATTCAAGTTGTTGCAGAATATCAATAATATAATAAGCAATAATATCAATAATAGAATAAATCGTTAATTCGTCGACAGATTGTATCATTTGACACTGGAATATTGTTAATTTGTGAAGCATAATTCTGACCAAACTTTATGCCTAAACCGAGCAATTTATCACAGGAATTTGGACAGAAATAGCAAATAATCAATTATGATTTTGCCAACGTTTCGGAACGACTTGTTCCTTTTTCAAGGCTGAAAATAAAGCATTTATTAATCATAAATAGAAACATCAAACATTTGATCTCATACCTCATCATACAATTAATAAAATATATATTTAAAATAATCAAAGTGGAGAATAAATAAACGTTTTCGACGTATGTCAGTCAATAGATTAAAAACAAAGAAACTGAATCGGAACTACATATGTTCTGGTGCGATGTATCATTGACACATATTCTCAATTTTAGTCTCGGCTTATTCAACTATTCGAACCAGCAAATACACAGCACAAAAATTGTTTTTATATATTTTTTTATTTTTGTACCGTGTATTTCCTGGTTCGAATAGTTGAATAAGCCGAGACTAAAATTGAGAATATGTGTCAATGATACATCGCACCAGAACATATGTAGATCCGATTCAGTTTCTTTGTTTTTAATCTATTGACTGACATACGTCGAAACCGTTTTTTTATTCTCCAATTTGACTATTTTGAATATATATTTTATTAATTGTATGATGAGGAATGAGATTAAATGTTTGATGTTTCTATTTATGATTAATAAATGCTTTATTTTCAGCCTTGAAAAAGGAACAAGTCGTTCCGAAACGTTGGCAGAATCATAATTGATTATTTGTTATTTCTGTCCAAATTCCTCTGATAAATTGCTCGATTTTGAACATGGACGTGAATAGTACAGAATCTTTATGCCTAAAATGTCTTTGTAAGCGGGTAAAATAATTTGCTCTGCAATAATGTAGGATTTTTTGCATTTAGCTTCTTTGTAACCCACTTTGTATGAAGCCAAGAGAGCCTTCTCATTTACTGCCAGCGCTTTATTAGAGTTTGACTTCTGTTTTTTGAACAATCTCATTTCTGCCGCAAAAAAACTCACGAGGTTTTAATAGATATATTCTCTGTGCAGAGCATCTTCATTTCATTCGGTTTCATGCGTTCTGCAGTCAATGCTTGTAAGGCCGCACCTACATTAGGTCCGCATTTCTCCCGATCCGATCCGATCCGACGTTATCCGATGGTCGGACGACGTCGGAAGAAAACCAAACACCTTTATCTTAATGTTAGTGCCTACAATTGAAACGAAGCCGTCATCGGATAGTGTCGTGAGTCGTCGTGAATCGAGAATTCGGAAGCTTCGTTTCAATTGTAGGCACTAACATTAAGGTTAAAGGTGTTTGGTTTTCTTCCGACGTCGTCCGACCATCGGATAACGTCGGATCGGATCGGATCGGGAGAAATGCGGACCTAATGTAGGTGCGGCCTAAGGAATATTCTTAATCTAATTGAATTGCGCGCGAGTCAGTAAATCAGATTGCTTCTTAATATACGTGTGGGATCCAAATTCTTAACACCCGACTGAATGATACGCTACTGACTTTACGAAACGAGAACTACACGATCGACCCTAAAAGGTTGCACCATGCAGATTTATCGATATAGGAAGACGTAAGGGGAAGAGGTACTTGAGACTTAAAACGGAGACTGAATACGATACAGACGAACGAGGGTGGATTCGACGTAAGATAGTAGACGGACATAGTCAGGATTCGACGTTAGAGACGAGACGGGAAAGGTTAAATAATTTGACGTGATAGACGCAGCGAGTAAGATAATTTGACGTTAGATATAGACGGATCAACGCGAATAATCAGACAATTAGACGATTAAGAATTATACGAAATAAAATAGCTTCGATAGACAATAGACGAAAGTTCAGTGGCTGTACATTCAATTGAAGTTGAATTGTACATTGTGTAAATAAACAATAGTTAAGTTCCGGCGGCCTTTTTTATATAAACCCCTAGACAACAATATAAAAAACCCTACATTTTGGGGGCTCGTCCGGGATTGTGAAAAACATCTTCATCGTCCGGGATATAAGAAGAAAGAAACCCTCACCTCGTCCGGGATAAAAGTGGAAAAACCTTTTCATCGACGGGATAAAAGAAGAAGTACCCCTACATCGTCCGGGATCGAAGAAGAAGGAAACCCTATCTACATTGTCCGGGATAAAAGTGAAAAAAGTTTTTCATCGACGGGATAGAAGAAGAAAACCCCTACATTGTCCGAGATAGAAGAAGAAACCACACATTTCGAAGAATTATTTGGAGAAGACATCGAAATCGACGTAGAAGTGTCCAGAATTTGCGACGAGGAAGAATTGCCAGTGAGTCAATCAACAATTGGGAATACGGAAGAAGCCAGTACCAGAGGTGTAGACGAGAGAGTTTTGATCCAGTAGACGAAAGGACCGAAACGAGATCAATTTTCCGCAGTAATCAGAGGATGAATGGTAAAATTGTATGCAGACTTTCAAGGTAGGACGTTTATCTTTCCAATTTCCATATTGCGAGGCTTGTTGAAGAAGACGACCAAAGAAAAGACTTTATATTTGTTTTTTAACATTTTTGAATTTTGAAATTGCATTTGAACATTGTTGATATTTGTGATTATTGATTTGATTTATTTTGTGAGAATATACAGCCATTTAACGTTCGCTATTAGTTCGAATTTTTGACAATTTTAAGTTGAGATAGCATAGTCGAATTAGTATTGATTTTAGAGTTTACTGTTTTAATTTGGCGGTTTTCGTTCATTTGAATTTTCAGTTTTTCGTTGAATATTGACTGAGTACTTTTATTGAAAATGTCAACTTTAGGCGATATTACTATTATTGAAAATCAAATATCCAATGCTAAATTATCTGCTGTCAAAGCATTACATTGTATTTGTTTCGGTGATGAAGGCGAACCGCGAAAGGTCCGTAGAGTACTACGTAAATTTTCGGGTTTTGGATGGGACAAAAACTCAGACGAACACTTAACCAAAGTACAAGACGTTTATAAACAACTCAAACTCCCAGACCTGATAACCGTTTCCAATATGCTTGGCTTGGATTATAGTGGAACCGATGACGTAATTATCGATCGTATATGCTCATTTTTAATAAAATTCGAATATGGCTTTGAACAAAATGATGAATCGGAGAGAGATGACGAAAATGACGACGAGACGGAAAACACTGACGACGAGAATGAAAACAGTGACGTAGAAAAATATTCCTCAAGACATGACAAATTCAATAGACGAAAAATTATGAAAAAACAGAGTTTTTCATTGACTTTTCAAGACGTGGAAGATAGTATTAAGTCATTTGACGGAAAAGACGATTATCCAATAGAAAAGTGGATCGAGGATTTCGAAGAAATTGCAGAAGTGACGGGATGGAATGACTTGCAAAAGTTAATATTCGCAAAGAAATCTCTGAAAGGTCTCGCGAAACTATTTATACAATCTCAAAAAGGTATTAGAACCTGGAATATTTTGAAGAGGAGATTAATTCAGGAGTTTGAAGTCAATGTGAACAGTGCACAAATACATAAAATGTTGATGTTTAGAAAGAAGAAATATGATGAAAATGTTCAAGAATATGTATTGATCATGAGGGAAATAGCTAGTCGAGCCAATATAGAAAATGAAGTTGTAATTCAATACATTATTGATGGGATACAAGACGAATCATCAAATAAAATCATATTGTATGGTGCCAGAAACTTCCAAAAATTCAAGGAAAAAGTGAAACTGTATGAAACTATTTCCAGGAAACAACCTGTAAGAGGTATCAAACCTTTCAAGACGAAAAGAGACGATATGAGACCCGAGAAAAAACATGAATTCAAGAAGGAATATAGAGATGAAATTAGTCATCAAAATAGAAGGTATAAGCAAGAACTTTGTTTTAATTGTGGAAGCCACGGTCATAAATCCAAAGAGTGTCCAGACAGAAGTAAAGGCGTGAAATGTTTTAGTTGTAAGAAATTTGGTCATTTATCATCGAACTGTCCTGACAAAATTTCACAACAGACTCAAACTTCTAAAAAGGTAAATACTATGAATATAGTACCGCGAAATGCAATAACATTGACGTTTGACGAAATTAAATTAGTAGCATTATTTGATACCGGCAGTGATATAAGCGCCATTAGACAGGACGTGTACGAATTATATTTCAGAGACGATTTGCTTTCGAAGGATAATATCCTAGTTAAAGGGATAGGATCAAATCGGGTTAAAACATTAGGTTCAATCAGGAAAAAGGTTGAAATAGACGGCGAAGAATTTGATATATTGTTTTACATTTTACCTAAACCGGCTATGGATTTCCAAGTTATAGTTGGAAACAATTTATTGAAACAAGCGGAAGTACACATAAGAGAGGAAGAAATTGTTGTACACAAAATAGAAGAAAAATTCTTGATGAGTATCAGAGTTGAAGATAGCATAGCAGACGATGATATTGATTTGACGCACGTAGACGACAAGTTAGACAGAAAGTTAAAGGAACAAATTATTGGGGATGTTATGCCAAAAAAGACGATGTCTACCAATTTTGAAGTACGCAAAGATGAAGAACCGATATGCATAACACCGGAAAAGGAACAAGAACAAAAACCACTTGACGAAAATGGATTGTTAGGGAGAGTGAAAATAACTCAAAGGAATAAAATTAGAAAAAAGAAAGATAACACAATAGTGTTATCCGATCTTATAGAAAAAGAAGTAAAGAAACAGTTTGACGAAGCCAGAGAAAATTTGAGAGAAGAATTTCATAAGCAGCACTTAATAAAAGTCGAAAATAAAAATCGGAAAAATTATAACGAAAAAAGGAGTAAAGCCGCATTTTTCATACGGAACATTGTTAAATTCGCACAAGTCAATCAGTATGATCGATTAGGTGATACCGAATACAGTGAATTGCAATATTGTAAAAGTAATCTAAAGACAACCTAGTCAATAAGAACATCAAATGTTGTTTCTTTGTTATTTACAGGTAGGATTAATATTCTAGATTATGTATGTAACTGTGAATAGTGTATATAATAATAAAAGCTTTGTAAAGCCGAAATAAAGATACAATTGGTCATTTTTTTTAAGCTTGTTACAAGCTACACGCATGTAAAAGTATTCCGTTGAAATTTCCACAGAAAATGCTAATTCTTAAAGAAGAAATGAGAAAAAGTTAATCCAGAGCTTTGTTTTTTGGCCGAGAAATGTTTATATAGTTGGGCTATAAACAGGTTGTCCCGGGAAGAATGCGACAAACGGATACCATGAATGAAGGTCATCATGAAGGACTAGTATCAAGACGTTCCAGGGGGGGCCATGGCCCCCCCTGAGATTTTGATTGCCTCATTTTTCAGCACAACACCCTCAATATTCTTTCTCAATCCAAAGGGCAAGGAAAAAAGGAAAGTCATAGATTAACAACTATTTTTCGGTTTTCAGTGGAATTACATACTATACATATGTATAATCTATAATCGGCAGAGGTATTTTTTGAATTGAAAACTTTTTTAGGCGCGTTGAGCACTTCTTGGGTGAAGATAAATCATGGAACCGAACCAACTCCATGCGTGTCAATTTGTTTATAAATTCATCTTATACACTGTATCCATATCCGTAAAGTATGGAACAAATTCATTTTCAGCTAAACAGACCATTTTAAGAAATAATCCTGAATACGGCAATTGGTTGGAATATAACACCAGGTAGTTACATTTTTAGATTAATAAAAATGTATAAAAATAAGAAATAATTTCTTTCATATTCTGTCTGCTAGACCACAAGTACCAAACATGTTTGGAAACAGCTCATTTTTATTAGTCTAAAAATTTAACAAACTACAGCGTGTTACATTCAAACCAATTAGCGCTAGACAATAAGTATTTTTGATAATATTGTTAATTTAATTAACAAAAAATGTTACGAGTTATTTTATGAGCACACACGAAACTATTGTATTTTTGTCCACCCTGTACCACTTTTAGTGATCTTTCAAAATTCACAGTAGACGCTGGTATTAAATATATATATACAGAAATAGAAAGAAACGGAATACTGATGTCGCCTACGACAATCAAGGAGGCCTTATCGTTTTTCAACATTTTTCATTTTGCCCCCCCTGAGAAAAATTTCTGCGGGCGCCCATGTACATAGTTTTTATCAATATTTGCAAAAAAATAGGGGTCAATTCCTTTTCAGAAAATCTTTCATATAAACTATTTTTTTTGAGCCCCTTCCAGCTTAGTCACAGCCCCCTATAAAATTCCCAAAAATGAAATAAAGCTGACATTTTTTGCGGGCGTGAAAGCATTCAAAAAAATTGTTGGTGGTGTTCCTCTATGATTCCAAGGGGTGGAAAAAGCCACCGCTCTAACTTGCTTCGCAATAACTTTTTCTTTTTCCATATTTTACAATAAGAAAATTAATTTTGGATAGACTGATCCATTCTTAACAAATAAGATCTCTTGTAATTTTTTGCTAACATTCAGGATTTTTGAAAAAAATAGTAATTTACGTAACAAGTCCGGAAAATAGGGTTTTTTTGGACGAATAGACAAAATTCCAGGACGAGCGTAAGCGAGTCCTGGAAGTCTGTGAGTCCAAAAAAACCATTTTCGGGCGTGTTGCGTACAATATTTTTTCGGCAACCATAAAAATTAAAACTATCGCTGCTGCTTTCCATATTTGATTGCGATTGCGATAAAAAAACATGCAAATTTTTGACAACTAATTTCATATGAACTGTCAGCCGTTATCTCGGTTGCTATGAATTCTATGATTCTTTTCCGGCCTAGTCCGGGAAGTACGTACTTTCCGGACTAGGCCGGGAAATGCTACTTTCTCAGAGAAAAAGCGTCCAGGAAGTGAGCACTTCCCGGACGGTTGCCGAAAAAAAATATATCAAGAGATAATACGCCTGAGTTGTAGAGGTTGAAATTATTTTCGACCACAAATTTTTTCCAATAGGCGTATGTCAAAACGATATTTTTAATACAAATATGAAATGATTGTAACAAAATGAAAACAATTATAAACTTTTCACAAATTAAAAACTACGTTTATTAGGGGGCTGTAATTAAGCGGGGGGGAGGCTCAAAAAAAAGTTTATATGAAAGACCCACCCTATTTTTTGACAAGAAATCGCTCCCTGAATTTTTTCGCAACTATTCATATACACCCTCTATAATATTGTGTATTATTTCAAAACTTTAAAGAAAATAATATATTATATGACTCAAATTATGAACGAAAAAATACTATAAGAAAATATAATAGATGAAAATAAAATCTTCGAAAGCGGAGGACGCTGTTTAATATATTGCCACAGACGCAATAATACCTTGATACGGGTCTGACGGTTCTGAAATAGAAATATATTTCAAGCTAGGTTGACATGGCTAGTGCATCACGGCTTCTCGGAAAACGACAGTCGAGCGAATATTCACGAAAAGAACGATTTATCCTAGTTGACATGGGTAGTGAAGCACAATGAAGGACAGAGTCGGCTCTAGGGGTGAAACGGTGGAGCGACCGTTTCAGGCGCCTCTATTTGAGTGGCGACAATTTGGCTGGCTGTCTTTTCATATTTCATCCTTGATTCAAAAAACATAAGATTGTTTCGCTTCGCTGCATTTGTCAACATCCCGCTTTTACTAAGCCTCCTGTATAATAAATAACTCATAGCAGCCCAACTAATATACACAGAATTACCCATTACTCTCATTGAAAGAAGGCTAACTTATGTATTTCACAAGGACGAAAAACAACACTACCTTCGCTTTCGAATTATTCGAAGCCGGTGTTAACACATCCGACAATGGAAAAAACTAGTTACGTTCCCCCCCCAAATGACCCAGGCACCTATTAAATTTTGCCGTCCCTCCTAGAGTTTGACATACTTAGGCTCAAATAATTACAAGATCAGCAAAAATTTTACCTTCAATACATTTTGGGAAGATCCATATCTATGAACGGCAAAAAAAATGACGTCCCAAAATGGCAAAAGTGTCTGGGGTCCACATTTTCAGTATTTTGAGTATCTAAAAGTTCCCCCCCCAAAAGTGGGGCCTGGATCCGCGCCTGGTATAGGTACTACTACCTACCTAATTGGTGGTGGTAATAAAATTCCAGCTACCGATCAGTTGATATCCAAAATGAAATCCTTAATATTAGTAAAATAGTAGTATCATTAGTGTGGCGAAGTACTGAAAAGGGAAATTATGGATAAAGTGAAAGAGGAAGAGCATATAGCATATGAGCAAATGATACTGACTTCAGGAAAAGAACAAGAAGAATCTATTGGAATTATATTCCAATTATATTTTGACGCAAAGTGTTACAAGAAGTACAAATACAAGAAGATTTTGTTGGTTTTGTCGAATCAAAAGGTCTGGACGTGGAGCATATCGCAAAGGCAATTCATCAGTTTGTGTCCAAAGAACTCAATCCAGAAATGTGCGTTTGCCTTGGATTCGACGGCTGTTCGACGATATCTGGGAAAGAAGGTGGAGTACAAGCAATCCTCCGTCAAAAATACACCAAAGCTTTGTTTTTCATTGTGCGTCACATAAACAGAACCTGGTGATTAACGATCTCAATGCTTTATCTGATATCCAGAACAAACAAAAATTTTTAAAATGATCAAAAGTCACCGTGACGATGCAGAAAAAGAAGCTGAGGAAATAATGAAAGATGCCTTCACAAACGCCGAAAACCTTGGACTAGAAAAATAATTAGAGGCACTGCCCGGACTGTCGAAAGATAAATTCACACGAGCAACCAACCAGCCTCTCGCCCATCTAAGTACTGGAGAAGGTCTATAATTATTCCTTACGTGGATTCCATCATCAGAAGATTTCCTGAAGAAAACACGCCAGAGTATACATTAAGCAGACTACACCCTGCTCAAATGCAAGACAATTGATTCCATTTCCAATGCTTGTGACACTTTTTCCAAGTTTTTTAATTTAAACATCAGAAATGAACTCGAATTGTGGCAAATGATATGGAAGGACAAACCTGAACTCAATTTTAAGGAGCTGACCGTAATTCATTCAATTAAAGAAACACGGGACCTTTTTCCTGAGACGGAAAAGGCTTTGTAAATTTTTATTATTCAGCACCGTGCGAAGAATTAAGATTTGGCTGAGGAGTTCAATGGTTGAGACTGTTGAGAGTCGACTTAACGGTTTGGCGATTAAGAACAATCATGGTACAGCACTATGTGAAAACTTCACAACAGGGTGGTTAAATAATTTTCAAAGAATCCGAGAAGGTTGTGTTTAGGTTAGGTTGTAGTTTTATGATTTTGATATATTCAAAATTTGTATTTCATTACATTATCAGCTGATAAAACGTGATATCGAGAGAGAAGGAGAGAGAGAGAAAATGATTTTGTTTTGTTTGGCTCCCCCCTTACCCAATGGCTGGCGACGCGCTTGGATGCTTTTTCAACAGTTCCACTGAAAAATTCTTTCTTTCAGGCGCCAAAATTACACGCGCCGGCCCTGGTGAAGGTTAGTTATGTGTGGACACAGGGCTGGCGTTAGGGGTCAAACAGTTAAGCGACTGTTGCAGACGCCTCTTTTCGATGGGCGGCAATTTAGCCCAGTTTGTGGCCGCCCTTTTATATTTCTGAAAAAATGTAGTCTTGATTCTTGAAAACAACATGAGGTTGTTCCGCTTTGATGCGTTTGTCAACATTCCCTGCAATAAAAATCTCGAAACCGTCTTTACTAAGCCGCCTGTTCAATAAATAACACATGGCAACCCAACCAATATAAGCAGCATTGCCTATATTACCCTAATTGAATGAGGGATAGAATGCATTTCACTAAGACGTAAAACAACACTTCGAATTACCTGGAAGTTGTTCACACATTCAACATATGGAAAATTCTGAATTCGAAACTAGTTACTGATAAATAAATGCTAAATGTTTTCAGCGGAACATTTTTAATCCCATTTAGTTTTTTTACATGCCTACCGCCCTTTGTATCTTGTGGTGTGATAGAGGTAATCTTTTATCGATCGTGAATGTGAGAATCAGATATATTATTATTTACGCATTGTTCATCGGTGTCGAAGAAATCCAAGAATTCATAGTAGGTAAAAATGTCCGAAAAATAAGAAACCCAGTGGAAACGACTTTAGAAAGAAACGATTAGAGAAACCAAAAATGGCGAATTATCATCGAGGCAGGTGATGTTTTTTGTTTTCGTTTATTGATACCTACTTTTTCTGCAGGGGCTCCCAAAAATTCTTTGCTTCAGGCGCCAAAATTGCTCGCGCCGGCCCTGTGTGGACATCGACTCGTCTCAACGGAAGAGTTGTGAAACTATTCACGAAACGGATCGTTATTATTACGGCGGTAAGAACGTAACATGTAAAATGGGAACATGTTAGATTTTTAACGTGTTCGTGGTCGTGGAGCGACCATAGTGGAAGAAGACAAAGGTTATTTTCGATTTTGTTTGTACTGAATTGTGCTGTAATAGGTTTGTGATGCATTGTACCAATGATTTTTTTTATACATACGACTTTGAAAATATTTCCCAAATCATGTGTATTGGGTTTCAACGGATGGAATAAATTTTAAGGATATGTACTGGATTAACACAAAATTCAATTAAAAGCTAGGCCAGCACCTATGTCATAAATTTTTTGGGTTTCACAGGAAGTCTAGAAAATAAAAAAAAACTCATCCCAACACTTCTGTATTTCGATTATTTTATAGAAATATGTATGATTATACAGGGTGTTTCCTAAACATGCGGCAAAAATTCAGGGGGTTGTTCCTTGGACTATTCTAAGAATATTTTGTCCTTTGATGATTTTTGAAAAACCTATTTGTTTCGAAGATATAGGGGAAACAAAATTTCAGATAATAACATTTTATTATGAAAAATTACATGAAAATTCAACTCAACCTACAAAAACTGTTGAAAATGACCACCTCTAGCCAGCATACAAGCATCCATATAGCGATTCATAATAGTCAAAGATAAAATGTTAATTGCTAATACATCACAAAACGAATTCAAATGAAAACCGTGTTTAATCTGTATTCCTTTACCATCTGCACTTATCAATTTTTAGTCAAAAAACTGGCCGTTTTTAGTAATTGGAATGTTGTTAAACAAATTTAAAAATAAATTGTACCTACTTAGTAAACACAGTGCGGTACGCATTTTTATTTAAACTATTATTAATTTTAAAAATATGAAAAATGTTGTTCGCCCTGTATCTTCGAAACAAAGAGGTTTTTCGAAAATCATCCAAGGACAAAACATGCTTAAAATAGTCCAAGGAACAACCCCCTGAATTTTTGCCGCATGTTTAGGAAACACCCTGTATAACTCATGTTTTGACATCCTGAGCAAATTTTTAAAATCTTCAGGAAACGTGTAACACAGCAGAACCCATTATCTATAAAAAGACTAAAGAGAAGCTCCGGACAAACAAAAAATTATTAATAGTTCGAAATCTCGAAACAGCACCCAGTACATCGGGATTTTGAAAATCTGTTTTAATATTCGGAAACACCACTAAAAACTAAACTGAGACGTGTACAGTGCATCCCATTTTGGGTGAGACAGCCAGGTTTCTCGCTTGTTATTTAAAATAGAGCCTCGCGGTTTTTACGTTCCTGTCCTACTTTTTCGTGAAATTCAAGTTGGTCTAATCAGATTTTGCATAACTGTTTCCGTTCAAGAGATACAGAGCGATTTTGGAAATTGATACTTTTCGGACCCCTCCTTTATCTCCGAAGTTATTAGAAATAATGCTGAGGTAAAAACTACGTCTGAATCAGAATTCTCCGTAGAATCCAGTGGCGTACTCAATTTTTTTTCGGGGTATGGTTTTGAAGATTCAATACAAACCTAAATTTTTTTTAATGGAACACCTTGTATATCATTACTTCGTTGAATTCGTTATTTTTTTCCCTTCAAAATGATGTATGACACTATGTAGGAAGGATGTTCAGAAATGTTAAAAAAACACTAAAACATCAAATAATGATGATTTTTTGTGAATGGGCCATGAATTTCCTAAGTTTCAATAAGAGGATTATTACTTTTGATTTTTTAAAGTAGTAGGTCATTGATGATACAAACATCCTTGTTGTTATTATATTATGGTTACTATGCATTTGGGAGCATTGTTTTATCAAGTAGGTATTGGAGAGAAAAAAACCAATCTGATCTAGCTGTCATCGCTATGAATTATTGTTATTATTATTGATTCTTTTTTATATAGGAAATCCATTGCCCATTAACAAAAAATCATCATTATTTGATGTTTTAGTGTTTTTTTAACATTTCTGAAGATCCTTCCTACATAGTATCATACATCATTTTGAAGGGAAAAAATAAAGAATTCAACGAAGTAATGATGTACAGGGTGTTCCATTAAAAAAAATATAGGTTTGTGTTGAATCTTCAAAACCATACCCCGAAAAAAAATTGAATACGCCACTGGATTCTACGCAGAATTCTGATTCAGATTTATTTTTTACCTCAGCATTATTTCTAATAACTTCGGAGATAAAGGAGGGGTCCGAAAAGTATCAATTTCCATAATCGCCCCGTATCTCTTGAACGGAAACAGTTATGCAAAATCTGATTAGACCAACTTGAGTTTCAGGAAAAAGTAGGACAGGAACGTGAAAACCGCAAGGCTCTATCTTAAATAACAAGCGAGGAGCCTGGCTGTCTCACCCAAAATGGGATGCACTGTACTTCAAATTCTCGCGCAGACAGTTTTACTGCACAAATTTTCAACGTAAAAGTGAAGTTTTTTTTTGCAGACGAAGAACCAACATACAATTGGCAAATACGTTCGTGAAAAACGAATATACGTCATATAATTCTATTCGCGTGTATAACAGAGTGAATTCAACGGTCGCCTTCCACCACCCATGTCAACCTAGCTATATTCGGAGCGGCTTCTATCGATATATCATTCTCAGCGAAGAGGTCAAGAAGAGAGGACTTGTTTTCAAAATGAGTATTGTAGTTCGTTTTGGTGATACTGAGAATTTACAATTCCTAGAATATTATAGGAATGAGAAGGTGTTATGGGACCCCTCACATGAGGATTATAAAAAAAAAGATAGACGGGCTGCAGCAGCACAACGAATTGCAAAAAAGCTAAATGTGTCGAATTTCACTGCTTCCCATGTCATTATGAAATTTAAAAATTTACGAAGTTCCTACTCTCAGGAATTGAAAAAAATTGCGACCAGTAAAAAAAGTGGTGTTAGTTCAGACGATGTATACAAGCCAAAGGTGGTTTGGTTTAAAATGATGAATAGTTTTCTCAGACCTCATGTGAGAACGCGTGAAACACAGTCTAATTTGGTAAGTTGAAATTATATTACTACTGTTCATTCGCTTATAACTAAATGACCTGATACCATCTATAGGCAACACATCAATGTGTAAAAAATACACATGTTATGAATTCATTCGTTCGTCTCGCGCTAAAGTGACAATTTAGTATTTACATTTTTGCTTACACTTTTCATCGTCAAATAATTGAAATATTTCATATTCATCTGAGAAAATATTCTTGCAATTTCATCTAAGACTATCAGTGTTTTATATCATCATTAAATAGACCAAGTATAAAGTCATTGTGAGTAAATTCTGGTTCGGAGATCTTCTGAATTGGATCGGAAGTAATACTCTTATCCTTCCAACCCTCCATTCCTGATAGGATTTACTTCTGAAGCATCACCTTCAACATCGAAGAGCACAACAGGAAATATTAAAGTAGAAACTTTCAAACAACTGTTGCTTGGTCTGTTTAATTCTTATTGTAAATCATCATCATTTTCATCTCTTGATATATATAGTGGTGAAAATTCAATCACGGATTTTCAACTACTCTATCATTTGCCATTGACATGGAAGAGCCCCTTCTTGAGAGGGAACACCACCACGTAGTCGCTCAGTTCAAAACTGAACAATAATGAATGATTATTCTTACAAATCACCGACTTTTATAGGGTTTTCTCATAATTTCCTTAAACAGTAGATGATATGGGGGGCAAGTAACAGCTATTCTAATTCCCAAGGATATATTAACATGTCCATCATTCAATACTGCAATGATCTTGTGAGTCTGCGCATGCTCGTCCTGACGCCTAAAACTCGGTTTCCGTCAAGTTTGTTGTTATTTTTCGTGTTGTACATCGTATATGTTTTGTACCTCAATATTAGTTCTATAGAACAGACTGAACGTAAATATTATTCAGTTATAACTCTAACAGGTAAGAAAGTGTTTGTTTCTATATTTTAACTTGGGTTGTCGAGTCACTATGTTTTATTTAAAAACAGAAAGGAACACAATGAACTAACTTGAAATGTATTCTTTCAGGATGGTGAAAAATTATAAAAGAACGACGGAGAGGGGACTGGAGAATATGAAGAAGAATATGAAGAATGATGTGAATATTGTTATCGAAGAGAAATGGGGTATAAACTAGTGTCAAGAACATATTCTGTATCCCAAACGACCCTGGAAAGAAAAGTCAAAAATATTCGTATAGACCTAGAAAGTCCTGCTGCTCCTGCAATTTCGATGAAAGTTCCTTCAGGTCCAAAAAAGAAAACATTCCCTGATGATGAGGAGAAAGAACTCTGCAATTATGTATTGGACATGGAAAGCCGTCTTTATGGTCTCACAACGAAAGATTTGAGATCATTGGCATATACACTAGCTTCGAGGAATGGAAAAAAACATATTTTCAATTCTGAGAAGAAAGAAGCTGGTAAAGATTGGGTGCAGGGATTTGTAAGAAGGCATCCAGAGTTGTCCATAAACAATTCAGCTGCATGAGCCGCAGGTTAAAGAAACAAGCTGTCAAACAGTTTTACAATTTCCTCGGCAACATTTACGATGAGCACAAACTTTCTCCAGACAGAATTTATAATTGTGATGAACAGGAATTTCAGTAGTTCCCAAGACTAAATAATAAATAATTGCAAAAAAGGCAGAAAATAAGTGGGATCTATAACTTCTTCTGGGAGAGGTACTACTATAACTGAAAAAATATGTTTCAGTGCTAGTGGTCAATACATGCCTCCAATGATGGTATTCCCAAAGAAGAGAATGAATCCACAGTTGATGCTCCTGGAGCTTGGGGTGTTCGTAGTGGCTCTGGATGGGTGACAGCTGAATTATTGCTTGTCTGGTTCAAGAAGGTTATTGACTTTAGTGGGGCAACGGCTTATCGTCCTATGCTGTTGTTGTTAGATGGCCACATGACCCACACACGAAACCTTGAAGTCTTAAATGAAGCTCATTCCAATGGGGTTGTTATTTTATGTTTTCCCCCTCATACAATCATACAACTCATCGACTTCAGGTTGCCGACATCACATATATGAGACCCTTGATCACATGAATACTATAACCAACAAATCACAGCCTGGCTTCGCAGCAATCCAGTGATGGTGGTAACTGTCCGACAAGTAGCTGAGATTTTTAGTAAAGTTTTCATTCAGGCTTCTAACGGGTGTTTTTTTAGAGGTATATAACTTTAAGTTGACATTACTGTTCAAGATGACGACCGATTTAAGTCAAGTGGTTTATTCTCAGTTTGGTTTGGCAATTCATCATGAATAGACCCACGCCTGAACAACGCTTGCAAATAGTGCAATTTCATTTCGAAAATAATGGTTCTGTGCGGAATACGTATCGCGCACTACGTCCATTACCGATGAAGCGCACAAAACTGCCGCATTTGGAGTGAAGCTAATCCTCAAGTGTATGTCGAAACTTCTTTACATCCAGAAAAACTGACTGTTTGGTGCGCTTTATGGGCTGGTGGAATCATTGGTCCGTACTTCTTCAGAAACGATGATGGCCAGAACGTTACAGTCAATGGTGATCGGTATAGAGCCATGATTACTAACTTTCTCATCCCTGAATTGAACAAACATGATGTCCAGGAGCTGTGGTTCCAACAAGACGGCGCAACATGTCACACAGCTCGTGCCACAATCGATTTATTGAAAGACACGTTTGGTGACCGCCTAATTTCACGTTTTGGACCTATGAATTGGCGTCCGAGATCTTGTGATTTAACACCGCTAGACTACTTTCTGTGAGGCTATGTAATGTCATTGGTCTATGCGGATAAGCCACAAATCCTTGACCATTTGGAAGACAACATTCGTAATGTTATTGCCGATATACGGTCACAAATGTTGGAAAAAGTCATCGAAAATTGGACGTCCAGATTGGACTACATCCGAGCCAGCCGTGGCGGTCATATGCCAGAAATCATATTTAAAATGTAATGCCACAAAATTATCTTGCGGATAATTTAAATTCATGTCAATCGAATAATCCATCGTTGTTTTATTGCAATTTAAAGTTCTATAGCTCTAAAAAAACACCCTTTACAATGTCAACGGCTGTAAATGGCTCCAGAAATTGTGGTATTTGGTCACACGATCCAACAGTTTTTTCAGAAATTGACTTTGCTCTACACTGACTACAGATATACCACAAAAAAAGAGAGATTATCATTCACTGAATGATTACCCGAAACCCATGGTGAAATAATTCAAAATAGACCACTCACACCAAAAGAAACTTCAGTTGTCCCCAAAAATGTAACGACACCTATAATGACATCTTTTGAGATAAAAGCAGAGCCAAGGCCTGGATGCTCTACTTGGATGAGCAGCATTGAAATAGACCAAACACTTATTACTCCACAAACAGTTTTTTCTGTTGCTTATCCCCAGAACGTGATGCATTATCCTACAACAGCCAAAACTTCACGCTTGACAAGGAAACGAGAAAAATCGGCAGTTATAACGTCTTGTCTTTACAAAAAGGAATTGGAGGAAACAATAGAAAAAATAAACTTACGGAAGCTAATAAAAAAAAAATGGGAAAGGAGTTGAGAGAACAGAAAAAATAAGAAAATTGAAGAGACTATAAAAAAAACAAAAAAATCACATTCTAGATCTGGAAGTGAAGACGAAGAAAATAATTTGCCTTGTTTTTACTGCTATGAAAAATACTTGGATTCTAATGAACGATGGGTCGCTTGTTATTTCTGATGGGCACACTGTAGCTGTGCTGGAATAAATGACGAGGTAGACGGGGCAGTATTTGCATGCGAGTTTTGCATTCAAAAATAAAATATATCTCCCATACCATACCCCATCTTGCCCCCTAGGATACCCCGTCGTACCCTACTGAGAGGGCAAGATGTAGTTCCGGACATTTTTGACAGAATTTGTAATATTTTCTTTTTCTACAAATATGGAGTTTTTTGAGTTGATTATAACCAAAGATATATAATGTGATAGTAATTGTGAATAAATATATATTGAAAATGTTTGAAATTGACAGTTTTATGGTACTTCAAACGTTAAGGTCCCCATCTTGCCCATCCTTTCCCTAATCTACAAGGAAGAAAGTGAATAATTTTAATTTGCGAAAGAAAAAAAAAAGAAAAGTTGGTAACTTTTCGTTTTTCGCAAAGAAGTTGATGATATGGTGAATGTGACTAGCACCGATATATTTTAAAATGACAAAAAAACATTTGAAAAGCGGTTAAACATTATTTCGTGAAAACAGTAATCGTCTGTCGTATAGTGCTGCCCTTACTGCATAAATTCGCAAATATTTATCAAATTCTTCAATACTACCTACAATTTGATAATTCAAGCAACGTTGCTGCGTTCCGTTGATTTCACTTACTTTCTTAAGCTAGGTTGACATGGGTTGTGCATGGCGTTTCATGATTTCTCGCCTTTTTCACGGGCGACGAAATGACGTATATTCGTATCTCCAGAACCTATTTGGCAAATTTATGTTGTTTCTTCGTCGGCACAAAGGGATGCCGACCAGCCCTGATGACTGCACATGTCTTTCTGCGTCAATCTAGATATTTATGACTATGATGCGGCTCCATTGTCGGTATTCCTGCCTGTTGCTTATGACCGAATTAAATCTCATTCCGAATTTCTAAACATGTGATTTTTGTTGATCAATCGCAAAACGTTTGTGGGTCTATTTTCATAGGACTTTTTTCATCCAAGGAATCTCGCTTTTTCGTTTTCTCTTGCCGTTAATATTTTCACAAAAGTTTTTGTCTGAGAATATTTTTCAATATTTCTGAACAAATCAGATACGGACTTTTTCTATTTTCGGAAATATTGGATCACCCCTGTACGTGCACTTTTCTAGAATTCGTAACCAGAAATAATTAATTCATAGAGAAAATTCATAAACCATTATTGGCACCGTCATACAGGGTGATCAATAAACATTGCCTTATGTATCATTGTTCGATAAACTTATCAGTAGAATTAAATTCAAATTTTGCAGTTCGCATTTCACTAGGGATTGAATCAACAATTCCTGTAATGTTGATGCATGGGCTAAGAATAATCCAAGTTCGGTAATTCAAAAAATTCGCAAGTTTCTCAATTAAGGTTTGCAGTGTTTATAACAATCGTTTGATTGGCCCTCATATTTTTGAAAAATAGGTTGACAGGAGAAATTTATAAGAATTGTTTGAAGCATACTTCAGTTACATCTCGCAAATGGAATGGAATTGTTAGAAATGAATATGGTTTTTACTGACATGATGAATCTTTTCCGAACATGAAATTCCATCAAAGTCCGGTATACTAAGTGAGAAAAAAACGAATCGGAAGAAATAGTAAAGAAAAAAAGTGTTTCTTTTGACCTCGGGAATCTTCGGTTCAAATATATGTACCTGCAAAGACTCACTCTGTATAGTTGGGCTACTATATACATATTTCTGCTGACTGATGTCTGTCAGATTTTCAAACAATTTACTGATAACTGATTTCCATCCTTTGAAGAAAAAGTAGAGTTATTTCTGAAAATCTGACCAGAACAAGACAACTGCACAAATGTAGCAAAAGTATCTGAAGCAATTTTCGCCGAAGAAAAACGAAAGTGCAGGACTAGCATTCTTCAATTTTTTTTTACGGAAATGTCAGGGGCACAACTTCCCATAAGTGCAGAACAATTTTTACACATATTTTCATAAGAAAAATCGAAATATAGATGTGTTGGGATGAGATTTTTCCAATTTTCGAGTAGTGCATGGCGTTCCATGATTTCACGCCTTTTTCACGGGCGACGAAATGACCTATATTCGTATCTACAGAACCAATTTGGCAAATTTATGTTGTTTCTTCGTCGGCACAAAGGGATGCCCGACCAGCCCTGATGACTGCACATGTCTTTCTGCGTCAATCTAGATATTTATGACTATGATGCGGCTCCTTTTTGATGGGAATTAACTTTGTCGGTATTCCTGCCTATTGTTTGTGATTTAAATCTCATTCCATAATTCGAATTTCTAAATATGTGATTTTTGTTGATCATTCAGATCAGATCAGATTTAAATCTCATTCCATAATTCGAATTTCTAAATATGTGATTTTTGTTCATCATTCAGATCACCACAACAATGCCCTAGGCTTTTTAATCAAGGCTTGTTCAGTTATTTGGAAAATTCTCCATGCTCAGATCACATAATAGTGGGCGACATGAATATCAACATCTTATCTAACGAAGACCACGTGGAAGATTACAAAAACACTATGAACACATTTGGATTTATGTCATTTATTAATAAAATTACTAGACCTGCAAGCCAAAGTTGTATTGATCACATTTATGTTAAAGGTTTGAATCAGAATAAGACTTCACATAATATCAATGGCTTCATTTTTGACTATTTGATTACTGACCATCTCCCAATAATGCTATCTTGTGATAAAATAGAGGAATTTAAGGAAATGAAAATCAAAAGTAAAAAAAAAACTTATATTCATTATTCACAACTGAAACATGACTTACAAAATGAAACCTGGCAAAAAATGTATAATCAAAAGGACGCAAATTCAATAACTGAAGAATTCATGAACACCCTGATAAATTATATTAAAAAACACACAAGAAGTGTGAACCAAAAACATGAAAATATCAAAAGAAAATCTTGGTTATCTCCATCTTTGTTAAAATTGATTAACAAGAAAAATAATATATACATGGAACTCAAAAGAAACCCAGAAAATCCCCAAAAGAAGAAACAATATTCTGAACTGAAAAATCAAATAAAAAAACTCACACAACATGAAAAAAAACAAGAATTAGAAAAGTTCATGGCAAGAAACCAATCAGAAACAAAGGCCATCTGGGATTATGTGAAAAATGTATGTAGAGAGGATGCACATGTAACAAGAATAGATCACATTAGAACGGAACATGGTTCGATCGACAATCAATCGAGTATTGCTGAAGCATTTAACGAATACTTTAGCACATTAGGACAACAATATGCGGATAATATACCAGATATTGAAGGTTATAGAGAGATTGACACTTGGCAAAACACAACCTTTTTTCTGAAGCCTACAGACTCACAGGAAATAGAAAATACTATTGAAAAACTCAAAATAGGAAAGTCACCCGGAATTGATGGTTTGCGAGCAGAAACGTTGAAACTGATAAAAGTAGAAATCTCCAAACCTCTGACTTATGTGGTCAATTATTGCTTCCAGAATGGTACTTTTCCGGATATTCTAAAAGTGGGCATAATCAAACCACTCTACAAAACTGGTGACAAAGCTGAAATGTACAACTACAGACCTATATCATTGTTGTCTACTATTTCAAAAATTGTTGAAAAGGTTCTGAAGAATAGAATGGTCAGCTTTTTAGAGAAAAATAATGTTTTGGAGGACGCTCAGTATGGATTTAGGAGTGGGAGGTCGACGGAGGATGCAATAAGGGAGCTAACTGGTCGAATATATGAATCTTTGGATAAACGGATTCCTAGCTTATGCATCTTTGTTGACCTTGCAAAGGCCTTCGACACCGTATGCCATGGGAGACTTCTCGGGAAATTGTGGAGATACGGATTTCGCGGTACAAGTTATAAGTTACTTGAATCTTACCTGGACAAGAGACAACAAATTGTGGATATAAACGGAAATCAAAGTTCCCCAAAAATTGTTAATTACGGCGTTCCACAGGGCACAGTGATTGGCCCGCTGCTGTTCCTGATCTACATCAACAGCTTGTTGAAGTCCGGAGGCACGGGTGGAATACTCAGTTTTGCTGACGATACTGTGATTCATTACACGGCTCCCACGTGGCATGAGTTGAAAAATAAAGTAGAAGAGGATTTTGATGTTTTGGGAAAATGGTATCAAGCAAATAAACTCACACTAAATTTAAAGAAAACCAAATACATGGCTTTTTCCTCTTATGATTCAGATCTGCCATCAATGGGAGATCTTGAGATTAATGAAATTGTAAGGATACCAGAAACAACATCAATAAAATATCTTGGAATAATGATTGATGCTAATCTGAAATGGGATAAACATATAATAAATACAGTAAGAAAACTGAGAGGACTTCTATATAAGTTCAAACTTATGAAAAAATATTTGAATGACACTAAACATCTAATGATGTTATTCAATGCATTAGTACAATCCCAGATCAACTACGGAATTATAGGATGGGGAGGAGTCTATGACACGCACTTGAAACATCTGAATACTATACAGAAATGGATATTGAAGATAATTTATGGAAAAAGCCTGAAATTCCCAAGTGATCAATTATTCCAATTAGCAGGGATTCCCGATATTAGGCAGACATATGCACTCCAAATACTCCTGAACATCTTTAAAGGAAATATCAGATTGAATAAGACAGAGCATTTGTATTCTACAAGAAAAAAAGAATATAGCTACCAAACACCAAGAGCAAAAAAAAGGATAGGACAAAGATCTTGTTTTTACCTAGCCCCAAGGATATACCAAAAAATTCCTGAAAATCTGAAAAAAATAAAAAATTATATATATTACAGAAGAAAGGCTAAACAATGGTTGATGGAAAAAGGAAGAGATTGTATAAGCAGAATAATCAATCAGGAAGATTAAAAAATAAATAAAAAAAAATAATGAAATTAAGACTTACATTTTGCGACATTTGATGAACCCGAATATGGACACCTACCTACCGATTGGACCTTCACCCCTGAAATATGTTCACCTAGAATGGATCTTGGAAACCCACCCGATTGGACTTTTACCCGGAAGTGACATGAACTAGAACGCGAAGCAATATTGACTGGATGGAAAGAATTCACTTCTAATTTAAATATTAAAAATAATGTATATTTCTTCAAATACTTTAGAAAAACCTTTTATTTATAATTACGCACAGGTTAATATTTTACGAAATGGATACCTCTGTAATTTTTTTTTTTTTTTGATGTTTATATATATATTCACGAAACGTTTGTGGCTTTATGTTCATAGGACTTTTTTTATCCAAGGAATCTCTCTTCTTCGTTTTCTCGTGCCGTTAATATTTTCACAAAAATTTCTGACTGAGAATTGTTTTATAATAGTTGGGGTATATACAGGGTATCCCGGGAAGAATACGACAAACGGATATATAAATGAAGGTCATAATGGAGGACTCACATCAAGACTGCCGTTTGCTATATACAGGGTGATGTTAATCTTATAATTGAAATTTCACATGTCAAAATCGATCGAATATTTTCAAATTTTGAAGTGTAGTCACTTTACTATCGCCTTCCTTCAATATTTCTGAAATCGCGAACAAATCAAATACGAACTTTTTTCTACTTTCGGGAATATTGTATCACCCGGTACGTGCATTTATGATGTACAGAGTTCGAATTTTTCCGAAAGTCTCTCTTATTTTCTGAAAAATCGAGATTTAAAAAAAGGATGGTCCAGCATTTTCGTTTCTTGTTCTCACAAATGAATGAAAAAAAATTGTCTTATGCCGTAAATATTTCCAAGACAATTGTTCGAATCCTCCGAGATATTATGAAAAAAAAGTCATCTAGACACTTTTATTTTTTTCCAAAGGAAAAATGTACAAAAAATTATGCCACTCTTGAGAAAATTTGTGCCGCTGCGATTTTCAAGCTAATTCTTCCAAAAAATAAAGAAAAAAACAGAAAAAAGTTATCCCTGCATATTCCTTTTTTTGCGAAATTAATATAATTGTGCCAACTTATGCCGATCAGATTTTCAGATAAAATCAACAGAGATGCAGAAAAAAAGAAAAATCAGTTTATTGTAGGAACATCAGTATTACTGGCAACACTGTGTGTTTAAAAAAAAAATCGAAAATCCAAAAGTGCTGGGTCTACTTTACTCACATCAAAAAATTGTGCTTCACAGCTACACCCATGTAAAGGTAGGTATTCCGTAGAAATTTCCACAAAAAATTAATCAATAACAAAAACTTAGAAAAAGTCATCCCAGCTTTGGTCTTTTTGATCGAGAATTGTTTTATACAGGGTAGATCTTTGGTTTGTACACATATTTCAACCGAAGATTCCTAGCGTCAAAGGAAATATACTTTTTTCCTTTACCATTTTTTCCGATGTTGAAAATCCATAAAAAAATGTAATTTTCAATTATATCTCGCATATGAAATGGAATCGAAGGAAATAATTTTCGGAATATGGTTTTTACTGACTTGATGAAGCTTTTCCGAACATGAAATTCCAACCAATTCCTACAGAATGCCCGCTATACTAAGTGAGAAATAAAATCGATTCCGAAAAAATAGTAAAGGAAAAAAGTGTTCCTTTCGACCTCAGGAAACTTTGGTTGAAATATATGTACGAGCAAAGACTCACCCTGCTACATATACATTCTGCTGACTGATTTCCATCCTTTGAAGGAAAAGTAGAGAGTTATTTCTGAAAATCTGACCAGAACAAGGCAACTGCACAAATGTAGCAAAAGTATCTTAAGCAATTTTCGCCGAAGAAAAACGAAAGTGCAGGACTAACTTTCTTCAATTTTTTTACGGAAATATCAAGGGCACAACTTCCCAGAAGTGAAGCACAAATTTTACACATATTTTCAAAAGAAAAATCGAAAAACAGATATGCTGGGATGAGTTTTCTTTAATTTTCAAGACTTCCTGTGAAACTCAAAAAATTTATTGAATTGAAATTATAAATTGAATTTTGTGGTATTCAGTACAATTTATTTCATCCGTTCAATCCCAATAAGCATGTTTTGGGAAATATTTTCAAAGTACAAAGTATAACAAACCAAGTACAGCACAATTCAGTAAAAAAAATGGAAAATAACCCTTGTATTCTTCCACTATGGTCGCTCGACGACTAATAGAATTCGTTAAATATCAAACATTTTTGATATATCATTTTACGCCTTTCGTTACTATCCGTTTCGAGAATAGTTTCACAACTCTTCCCAGAGCCGTATCTAGGTACTATTGCGCCTGTGGCAATATCTTAGACAGCGCCCCCATTTTCGAGGATTTTTTTCATCGATTATATAGTTCTTATAGTATTTTTTTGTTCCTAATTTAAGTAATTTATTTTGTGATTATTTTATGCGTAGTACGCATATTCTAGGGAAGGCTAGCAATATTTTCAATGTTTCCAGCAAGAGCGTAGAAATGGGTGGTAATTATCCCCCCCCCCCTAATTTCTAGATTATAAAATTTCAGAAGACGAAAAACGGTATGCACTTGCTCGTTGTTTTCGGTTTTTTGTTTCATTCTCGTCACAAAATTTCAATACTGTAATTATCAAAGTACTGAACTGAATAATTCGCATCGAAAAATTGTCCTGGGCCGTGTTATACAATTTATTGTGATTCATTCAAATTGCAATTTATTTGTGCAGATATCAGTTTTGAATTGATTATATCTAAACGGTGTTCCTTATGTGTACAAATGAAAATGACAGATTTCTCGGATCATTTTGAGAAAAAAGTCCTATAACATGGATCTGCAAACGCTTTGGTTTTGAGATACCGGTGTTAAAGTTTTTTTTCTCATAGCACCTTCCTTTCACAAGATATTTAACTTGAGTTGGCATAGATCTTCCGATTCAAAGTTTTCATCTTGTGATATGCTTATTTTGTATGCAAATCTACAGGGTGATATTTTTTCTGGAAGGGTACCTGCTTCTTTCCACCAGAACTATTTTTTGGTGAAGCAATAGTTCTATAGAAAAATGTGAAAAGAAACTCTGGTCTAGTACAACACTTTTTGGATTGTTGTAGTTTTGTCTTATCTGCTCTCGATTTCGAGAAAAAATTCTAACAGCTCTCTGGTAATCCTCAGGAAAATCCAAAATATTATAAAAATCCAGTTAGTTAGCTGTGATGAATAAATTAATTATAACTTATGGTACTTATCAACAAATTCTGTAGCGAAGATTAATAAAGATTCGATAAACTTATAAATATAAGCATCACTAAAAAGTATGACTATACAAGAAGAAACACCCTGTACCACGAAAACGAAGCATTTGCAGGCTCATGTTTATGGGACTTTTTTTTCCTTAAAATTATCCAAGGAATATTTTCCGTCGTACATTCGTTTTAGGAAAACCCAGTATAAGGTGAGAACAATCGAATCGGTAATAAAAAAGAATTTTTGAGTAAATAAGTTCCAACTTCGTTATCAAACCTCTTTTTCTCACATTACAGATATGAGTAAACCATGTTTTATTTTCGAAAACCCCCCACCCCCAATAAAAAAATAAGGTCTCCGTCCTTGGTTTCCAGATTCCTCGGCATTGCTCGTTGCGAGGCGTTTACATGAAAACCGAGTTGTGATCTTTCGAATTATTATGTCTGGTGCTCCAATATTTTTTTCTCTTGATATTTTTGGGCGCCTCTGCAGACCTTGCGCCCGTGGCAAGTGCCACCTTTGCCACGCCCTAGATACGGCACTGACTCTTCCTTTGACACGAATCGATCTCCACACATAACTTACCTCGCTTGTGCTTCACTACCCATGTCAACTAGGATAAATCATTCATTTCGTGAATATTCGCTCGACTGTTCCGTTGACACGGCTCGTTTTCCAAGTATTCTTGAGCCACAGCTGTGATCCACTAGCCATGTCAACCTACCTAGCTTAAATCATTCGATGCGAAGAAGTCAGGAAGGAAGGACGTGTTTTCAAAATGAGTAGTGTAGTTCGTTTTGGTGATACTCAGACATTACAATTCCTAGAATATTATAGGAATGAAAAGGTGTTATGGGACCCCTCACATGAGGATTATAAAAAAAGAGATAAGCGGGCTGCAGCAGCACAACGAATTGCAAAAAAGCTAAATGTGCCTAATTTCACTGCTTCCCATGTCGCTTATAAATTTAATAATTTACGAGGTTCCTACTCTCAGGAATTAAAAAAAATTGCGTCCAGTAAAAGAAGTGGTGTTAGTTCAGACGATATATACACGCCAAAGGTGATCTGGTTCAAAATGATGAATGGTTTTTTAAGACCTCATGTGAGAACGCGTGAAACAATGTCTAATTTGGTAAGTTGAAATCATATTACTAGGTACTCTATCATTTGCCATTTTCATGGAAGAGCCCCTTCTTAACTGAAATATGAACACAACTGACAATTGGTCACGCTCTTGGGATGAGGGATGGTACCCCGTAAATCTAGCAGAACCACTTTCTCATATATTTTTTTTAGGCCATAATTTTAAGCCTACCTAAGGCTTATTTATAACCCTATTGAAAAATTCTTCGCTCCCAGATTCATTCATTATGTGAACTGACTGGTATTTTTTACCCTTTTGTTTCTGGTTCTCCTCAGAAGAAGTCTTTCAATTATTAGTTTATTATCCTTTTTATTATTTTTCTGCTTTTCAAGATGTTGGATTTTCCTAATTCATGAATCCTATGCTTCGATATTTTTAACGGGGTGTGTATTCTAACTCTTTCGAAGGTATGTCTGTATAAGGTGAAGGGGTTTGTTGATAGTCTTGGTGTCCAAGAAAGTTCGGTTGTCGATGAGGGTCCAGCAATACCTAAATTTCTTCTCTAGGAAATCTGGAATAAAGATAAATATTACCGTGGTAATTTCACCACGGTAATATTTATCTTTATTCCAGATTTCACGTTATTCCTGATATTTTTTGAGTATAATACAATAAACTTCAATAACAATACTACGTGATTTGTTGGTTAACCTCAATACATTCGAACAAAGTGATGTTATATTTCCTCATATTATGAATATATCAATTAATTTAGCATGTAAAATATGTACCTGGGAGATGTTGTACTCGGTTATACCAGCTTCCATTTGTTTTTGATTCTCAATACAGCCACAAGATGGTCAACTAACCATTTTCAATTATGTGTTATTGTGTTTGTTTACAACTTTGACAGTATTGGAAAGAAATTCCTATGTCCTCTATTGCATGGTGTTACGTTATTTCAAAATAAATTTTGTATTTCGTCAAAACTGCGTTCACGTGTTCTCGGCAAACGGTTTGCTGGAAACTGTCTAGTGCCTGCTATATTCACACCGGTTAGGACCCCTGTTAAGCTAGCAGAACCACTTTCGAATTTTCGATTTTTTTAGGCCATAATTTTAGGCTCATTTTAGGCTAATTCATTACCCTATTCAAAATTTTCTTGCTCCTGATTTGTTGGAGTAATCGCGGGTTCTGCTAGCTTAACGTTAAGCTAGCCTGCTAGCAGAACCACCAAGCTATCGATATCCTATGGAAAATCTGATTACACCATAATTGTAGGCTCTTTTTAGGCTCACGTTTGAACCCATTACTAAATTTCTGAATTTATGTTTTTAAAAAAAAACCCTGGGTTCTGCTAGCTTTACGGTTAAGCTAGCATAGTGCTGCGATACGTCCCGGTACGCCGGGACATGTCCCGGTTTGGACCATTAAGTCCCCGTGTCCCGGTTAGTGATTCAATTGTCCCGGTCAGTAATTTGACCGTTATGAGATTTATATTTCCTTATATAGAGTAGGTGAGACAAAATTCGTTTTCATGGAATCTCAATGGATTCCAGTGATCATAAATCTGAAATGCTGTTTCCGTTGCTCAAACATTATTTTTCAGAAACCGAAGGATTAAAAATAAAATTATTAAAATTGGACACATGGCCAAATAAATCATCTTACACTGAAAAAAATATTGTTCGTAATATCAATGAATGCCGTTCATCGACCCTACGTACGTTGATACAATGTACTTTTCATTATACCAACGAACAAATTCGTTTAAGTTGAAATTCATGTTACGTACAGTTTCGTTGTACCAATGAACAGGCGTTCGTTGACGGTTTTAGTGCCAACTCCGCCTTTGGATTAACAGTTCATCATGGGAATATACACAGGACATCAACTCAATGAAAGATATTCATCCCCCCAATGATCTTGATACGTTGTCCCAATGAATTTGTTCATCAACAAAGCCGACCGCCTACTAACAGATCACGTGACTCAAGTAAATGAAAGAATAACCGATCCGAATCGGAAACGTTTGTTGGTTCGATTAGAAATATTTATTTACTGCTTTATACAATCACTTTATTTTGTATTGAATCCTTAGAGGACCTTAATATTTCCATATAAAATATTTTCGCTGTCAGTGCGGTTAACACAAATAGGTTCTTACTTCGAAGTAAAATTAAGGCGAGTTATTTTTAATTAGAAGAGTTTTTTTCCGAAGACAAACTATCGGTTGTCCAGCGCACAGACTTCACAATACTGCTTCCACTTTCGCCGATATGATGTCAATTTCTGTGCAGTCAATTGGACTTAAAATTTTCAAATATTTTTCAATATTTTCTGTAAGGGTCAAATGATGAAAGGTTTTCGTGAGTATGCAGAAACAACTTACAGAAATGTACTTTCCAATTCTCGAATTCGATGGCTTTCACTACTTCTAGCTATTGAACGCTTGCTGAAGCTATGGGTGTCATTGAAAAAAATATTCTTAGCTGAAAAAAGGGCCTCAAAAGCTGTAACTGATTTTTTTTTTTGACTCTTTATCAGAACTTTATACTCTATTTCTACACAATCAAGCATTTCTGATTAATCTGATTGACAAACCGATTGAAAGGATTGAAAAATCATTAATTACTGTTATTAAAGTAAAAATTAATTGAGAGGATAGGTACTAAGAAAGAGTTGAATGGAAGATTACTAAATAAATATTTTGGGAACCAAAAAATACAAGTCTATAACAAACTAAAGAATGCTAGCACGATAAATACATTGCAATACGTTAAATTTGACAGATAAGTCAGAGATTTTTCACAACACCCGATATCTCACCAAAATGTGCCAATCTATTTTCGCAATTCTGGAACACAATGTTCATGTGAAACGGGTGTTTTCTTTTCTTTGAGATCTTGACACTGGTTTAAGAACGAAATGCATCAAGCGCAGTAAGCACAGTGGAGAGCATAATTATTTATAATTATGAAATGACATAAGTAGAATTTTATAAATTAGTGAGCCTAAATGTGAGAAAAAGATTACTTGAAAAGGCCAAAACTTCGAAATATATGAATGGGCTAAAAAAATGGCACCGAGGATCAAGCCTACAAAAAAAGGGTACCATACCTACTTGTTTATTATTGCGACTTTATGTTGTTTTTATTGCGAATTGATATAATTTTTGTTCTTTATAAATTAATTCAGTGGATATGTCCGAATAAATCTTATTTTATTGGGGAATGTGTTATCATTCAACTACCAAAAAAGTCAATAATCCTAGAAACCCTGGAATATTATTAAATGAATAACTCTCAGATGAGGTTTCAATATTTGTGTAGTATTTTAACCTCTTTCTGTGCTTCTTCTCCCGGTCGATGTTTCAACATTTATGGCAGCCCTAAGCTAGCAGAACCCAATCGTAAATAATTTGAATATCATGATAATTTTAGGCTCTATTCGAACTAATTAATTACCCTATTCCGGAATTTTTTGCTCCTCAGATTACCGAGAACTCATGAGTTCAACTACTTCATTAATCTCATTCCGGCAGTACGTGAAAAATGCAAATCTCATATGAAGAGGGAAAAAATTATTATGGCATAATTTTGGGCTCTATTCAAACTAATTAATTACCCTATTCCGGAATTTTTTGCTCCTCTGATTCCAGAGATGTCATGAGTACTTCTCCTGCATCATCCCATTCCGGCAGTAGGTACGTGAAAACTGCAAATCCTATATGAATGTGGAAAAAATTGTTCCCCTGACATTTCCGTAAAAAAAAATTGCAGAGAGTTAGTCGTACACTTTCGTTTTTCTTCGGACAAAATTGCTTCAGATACTTGTGCCTTGTGCAGTTGCCTTGTTCTGGTCAGGTTTTCAGAAATAACTCTCTGCTTTTCCTTCAAAGGATGGAAATCAGTAAATTGTTTGAAAATCTGACAGACATTAGTCAGCTGAAATATATAGCCCAACTATACAGGGTGAGTCTTTGCTTGTACATGTCCGATTCCCTTCCATTTGCGAGATGCCGAGATATAACTAAAAATTTCATTTTTTTTCATGGATTTCCAACAGCCCAAATCTTTTCAACCGAGCCGATTCGGAAAAAATGGTAAAAGAAAAAAAGTATTTCCTTCGACGTCAAGAATTGCGATCTGCAAAGTTCGAATTTAATTCTACTGATAAGTTTATCGCACAATGAAATAACATAAATACATAAGGCAATGTTTATTGATCACCCTGTATGAAAGTGCCAATAATTTTTGAATTTTCTCTATGAATTAAAAATATGTGGTTTCGAATTCGAGATAAAATTGCAAAGCACATACAGGGTGATCCAATATTTCAGAAAATATAAAAAGTCCGGATCTGATTTGTTCGCGATTTCAAAAATATTGAAGGAAGACGATAGTAGAGTGACCACACTTCAAAATTTGAAATTATTCGGTCGATTAGTTGAAGAGTTATTGAACTATGAAATTTCACTTATAAGGTTAACATCACCCAGTATACAGAAAACGGCGATCTTGATACGAGTCCTTCATGATGACCTTCATACCTTCATTTATGCATACATTTGTCGCATTCTTCCCGGGATACTCTGTATATAGCCTAACTATATAAAACAATTCTCAGACAAAAATTTTTGTGAAAATATTAACGGCAAGAGAAAACGAAAAAGCAAGATTCCTTGGATAGAAAAAGTCCTATGAAAATAGACCCACAAACGTTTTGCGATTGATCAACAAAAATCACATGTTTAGAAATTCGGAATGAGATTTAATTCGGTCATAAACAGCAGGCAGGAATACCGACAAAGTTAATTCCCATCAAAAAGGAGCCGCATCATAGTCATAAATATCTAGATTGTCGGTCGGCATCCCTTTGTGCCGGCGAAGAAACAACATAAATTTGCCAAATAGGTTCTGGAGATACGAATATACGTCATTCCGTTCCCGTGAAAAAGAAAGTGAAATCATCGAACGCAACCCATCATCCCATATCAACCTAGCCTACATCATTCGATGCGAAGAAGTCAGGAAGGTAGGACGTGTTTTCAAAATGAGTAGTGTAGTTCGTTTTGGTGATACTCAGACATTACAATTCTTAGAATATTATAGGAATGAGAAGGTGTTATGGGACCCCTCACATGAGGATTATACAAAAAGAGATAAGCGGGCTGCAGCAGCACAACGAATTGCAAAAAAGCTAAATGTGCCTAATTTCACTGGTTCCCATGTCTGTACTAAATTTAAAAATTTACGAAGTTCCTACACTCAGGAATTAAAAAAAATTGCGTCCAGTAAAAGAAGTGGTGTTAGTTTAGACGATATATACACGCCAAAGGTGGTCTGGTTCAAAATGATGAATGGTTTTTTAAGACCTCATGTGAGAACGCGTGAAACAATGTCTAATTTGGTAAGTTGAAATCATATTACTAGGTACTCTATCATTTGCCATTTCCATGGAAGAGCCCCTTCTTAAACTGAAATATGAACACAATTGACAATTGGTCACGCTCTTGGGATGAGGGATGGTACCCCGTAAATCTAGCAGAACCACTTTCTCATATATTTTTTTTAGGCCATAATTTTAATCTTATCTAAGGCTTATTTATAACCCTATTGAAAAATTCTTCGCTCCCAGATTTATTCATTATGTGAACTGACTGGTATTTTTTACCCTTTTGTTTCTGGTTCTCCTCAGAAGAAGCCTTTCAATTATTAGTTTATTATCCTTCTTATTATCTTTCTGCTTTTCAAGATGTTGGATTTTCCTAATTCATGAATCCTATGCTTCAATATTTTTAACGGGGTGTGTATTCTAACTCTGTCGAAGGTATGTCTGTATAAGGTGAATGGGTTTGTTTTTTAACTGATAGTTTTGGTGTCCAAGAAAGTTCGGTTGTTGATGAGGGTCCAGCAATACCTGAATTTCTTCTCTAGGAAATCTGGAATAAAGATAAATATCACCGTGGTAATTTCACCACGGTAATATTCATCTTTATTCCAGATTTCACGTTATTCCTGATATTTTTTGAGTATAATACAATAAACTTCAATAACACTTAAATAAAAGAACATAACGGAAAATAATTTCGAATTTTCTTATGTTACGCCAATGCATACTACGTGATTTGTTGGTTAACCTCAATACATTCGAACAAAATGATGTTATATTTCCTCATATTATGAATATACCAATTAATTGAGCATGTAAAATACGTACCTGTGAGATGTTGTACTCGGTTATACCAGCATCCATTTGTTTTTGAGTCTTAATACAGTCACAAGATGGTCAACTAACCATTTTCAATTATGTGTTTGTTTACAACTTTGACAGTATTGGAAAGAAATTCCTATGTCCTCATGGTGTTACGTTATTTCAAAATAAATTTTGTCTTTCGTCAAAACTGCGTTCGCGTGTTCTCGGCAAACGATTTGCTGGAAACTGTCTAGTGCCTGCTATATTCACACCGGTTAGGACCCCTGTTACGCTAGCAGAACCACTTTCGAATTTTCGATTTTTTTTAGGCCATAATTTTAGGCTAATTCATTACCCTATTCAAAATTTTCTTGCTCCTGAATTGTCGGAGTAATCGCGGGTTCTGCTAGCTTAACGTTAAGCTAGCCTGCTAGCAGAACCACCAAGCTATCGATATCCTATGGAAAATCTGATTACACCATAATTTTAGGCTCTTTTTAGGCTCACGTTTGAACCCATTACTATATTTCTGAATTTACGTTTTTTTAAAAAAAAACCCTGGGTTCTGCTAGATTTACGATTAAGCTAGCTAGCTAGCAGAACCCAATCGTAAATAATTTGAATAACATGATAATTTTAGGCTCTATTCGAACTAATTAATTACCCTATTCCGGAATTTTTTGCTCCTCAGATTACCGAGAACTCATGAGTTCAACTACTTCATTAATCTCATTCCGGCAGTACGTGAAAAATGCAAATCTCATATGAAGAGGGAAAAAATTATTATGGCATAATTTTGGGCTCTATTCAAACTAATTAATTACCCTATTCCGGAATTTTTTGCTCCTCTGATTCCAGAGATGTCATGAGTACTTCTCCTGCATCATCCCATTCCGGCAGTAGGTACGTGAAAACTGCAAATCCTATATGAATGTGGAAAAAATTGTTCCCCTGACATTTCCGTAAAAAAAAATTGCAGAGAGTTAGTCGTACACTTTCGTTTTTCTTCGGCCAAAATTGCTTCAGATACTTGTGCCTTGTGCAGTTGCCTTGTTCTGGTCAGGTTTTCAGAAATAACTCTCTGCTTTTCCTTCAAAGGATGGAAATCAGTAAATTGTTTGAAAATCTGACAGACATTAGTCAGCTGAAATATATAGCCCAACTATACAGGGTGAGTCTTTGCTTGTACATGTCCGATTCCCTTCCATTTGCGAGATGCCGAGATATAACTAAAAATTTCATTTTTTTTCATGGATTTCCAACAGCCCAAATCTTTTCAACCGAGCCGATTCGGAAAAAATGGTAAAAGAAAAAAAGTATTTCCTTCGACGTCAAGAATTGCGATCTGCAAAGTTCGAATTTAATTCTACTGATAAGTTTATCGCACAATAAAATTCCACTCATAAGGCAATGTTTATTGATCACCCTGTATAAAAGTGCCAATAATGATTTTTGAATTTTCTCTATGAATTAAAAATATGTGGTTTCGAATTCGAGATAAAATTGCAAAGCACATACAGGGTGATCCAATATTTCAGAAAATATAAAAAGTCCGGATCTGATTTGTTCGCGATTTCAAAAATATTGAAGGAAGACGATAGTAGAGTGACCACACTTCAAAATTTGAAATTATTCGGACGATTAGTTGAAGAGTTATTGAACTATGAAATTTCACTTATAAGGTTAACATCACCCAGTATAGAGAAAACGAAAAAGCAAGATTTCTTGGATAAAAAAAGTCCTATGAAAATAGACCCACAAACGTTTTGCGATTGATCAACAAAAATCACATGTTTAGAAATTCGGAATGAGATTTAATTCGGTCATAAACAGCAGGCAGGAATACCGACAAAGTTAATTCCCATCAAAAAGGAGCCGCATCATAGTCATAAATATCTAGATTGACGCAGAAAGACATGTGCAGTCATCAGGGCTGGTCGGTATCCCTTTGTGCCGCCGAAGAACCAACATAAATTTGCCAAATAGGTTATGGCGATACGAATATACGTCGTTTCGTCGCCCGTGAATAAGGCGTAAAATCATTGGACTCAATGCACTACCCATGTCAACCTAGCTTAAATCATTCGATGCGAAGAAGTCAGGAAGATAGGACGTGTTTTCAAAATGAGTAGTGTAGTTCGTTTTGGTGATACTCAGACAGTACAATTCTTAGAATATTATAGGAATGAAAAGGTGTTATGGGACCCCTCACATGAGGATTATAAAAAAAGAGATAAGCGGGCTGCAGCAGCACAACGAATTGCAAAAAAGCTAAATGTGCCTAATTTCACTGGTTCCCATGTCTGTACTAAATTTAAAAATTTACGAAGTTCCTACTCTCAGGAATTGAAAAAAATTGCGTCCAGTGAAAGAAGTGGTGTTAGTTCAGACGATATATACACGCCAAAGGTGTTCTGGTTCAAAGTGATGAATGGTTTTTTAAGACCTCATGTGAGAACGCGTGAAACTATGTCTAATTTGGTAAGTTGAAATCATATTACTAGGTACTCTATCATTTGCCATTTCCATGGGAGAGCCCTTTCTTAACTGAAATATGAACACAATTGGTCACGCTATTGGGATGCTACCCCGTAAATCTAGCAGAACCACTTCCGATTTTTTGTTTTTTTAGGCCATAATTTTAAGCTTATCTTAGGCTTATTTATAACCCTATTGGAAAATTCTTTGCTCCCAGATTTATTCATTATGTAAACTGACTGGTCTTTTTTACCCTTTTGTTTCTGGTTCTCCTCAGGAGAAGCCTTTCAATTATTAGTTTTTCATCCCCAAAATGTTGAAGCATTATATCTTCATGCTCATCTAATAATAAATTTTCATTTTTCAATTCTGTTATCAGGGATTTCAGTGTTACATTGGAATCAAAGCAGTGGTAAAGACCTCTGCTTTGATTCTTACCTCAAAAGTGACGTAGAAAAATAAGATTCTAGAAAATCGTTTATACCCGTCAATTTTGTTCTTCAGAAGAAATTTTGTTACATAAAAATCATCATACCATTTCATAAATCTACGTGGAAACCACAACCCCTTTAAATTTGAATAGGGAAGATGGGTTGCGGGATGAACATAGAACCACAAACGTTTCGTGAATGATCAACAATCACATGTTTAGAAATTCGAAGTATGGAATGAGAATGAATTCGTTCATAAACAACAGGGAGGAATACCGACAAAGTTAATTCCCATCAAAAAGGAGCCGCATCATAGTCATAAATATCTAGATTGACGCAGAAAGACATGTGCAGTCATCAGGGCTGGTCGGCATCCCTTTGTGCCGACGAAGGAACAACATAAATTTGGCAAATAGGTTCTTGAAATACGAATATACGTCATTCTATTCCCGTGAATAAGAAAGTGAAATCAAATTTTTTTCAATATTTTCATTTCTCAAAATTTGTGGAAATTTTGAAATCGTTTGTAGCATTATCAAATTCTGAATTTCATATCCTATCAGTCGACAAATTTATATTTATTCTGAAATTCTAACTAAAGTATGCATTCAAGGTGGAGGTGGAATATAGCTTGAAGAAATTTTCATGATATATGCAAAATAGACGCAGTGGAATTGTTAAACAAAATAATTATTGTCCATATCTGAGTTGAATTTTTGAAGATTATATTTCAACAAATTTTTCTAGTATTTTTATCGAAATCATCATACTTCTGAGAAATGAATGTATAAATACATTGTAGGTATCGGGTGTCCCAAATTCGTTGTCCAGTGAAGGGATCTCAGAATACCTTTGAGCCAGAAAAAAGGAATGGCACATTTTCTGGCTCGATATTTGAAAGAATTATTTTGGTAAAAACCTCAACCTCATAAATTCAACTATTTTCAAGTTATGGGAGAAGATTAAAAAATGAAGTGAAATGTAGAGTTCTCATAACTTCTTTGATATTGGTGATATCAACATAAAACAAAAACAACCTATAGGCATTTTTTTCAGTAGAATCCATTGGTGCTATAGTTAATTTTTTATTGCCATCCATTTTGAAGTTATAATAAAAACTTGTGTTTTTTTTAAATAAAAACCATCGCTTAATTTTTCCCTTTTCAAAAATATATAAAATGTTATATACATTTCTTATAAAACATTAAAAATCATGTGCCTAATCTATAGGTAATATAATTTATGAACTTCAGATAATTAAAATCTACGGTGGCCACCAGGGTCTCCGGATTTAACATCGTTAGAATCTTTCACCTGGTCACTTTTAAAGAACAATTTGAAAATATTGAAAAAATCATACGGTGTTAAATCCGGAGTCCTTAGTGGCCACCGTATATTTCAATCATCTGAAGTCTAGGTTGATTTGCTGTGTGAAACTAAAACTTTTGATGATTTTTATAGTTTGACAAGACATTTATATATCATATTACATATTTTTAAAAAGGGAACAATCAAACAATTTTATTTGTTATAGAAATTGCTATGGTTTATATTAAAAACACACAAGTTAGTATTATAACTTAAAAACGAATGCCAATAAAAAATAAATTATTACACCAATGAAATCTACTCAAAAGTGTGCCTCTGGGATGAGTTTGTTTCATGTTAATAGTACTAATATTAAAGAAGTTCATGAGAACTTTACATTTCACGGCATTTTTCAATTTTGAACAATTTGGGACACCCGATACATCATCATGAAATAAATAAGTAATGAATTATTTATCAATGGAATATTATTATAAGTTAGTTTACTCACAAAGAATGCTCAAAAATCAAGCATTTTTTAATAGGGTGATCTTTTTTGAAACACTGGGTTCCTATGAGGTTGAAATACATATAGCCAATGAAATCAGATTCCACACTTCCAACATCTTTCAAACAATAGTAAAATTCGTCATCACAACTGCAATGTAATCTACAAAAAAAGCTTTTATTATTAATATCATTTTTCACAATTGATGAGAGCCAAGATGAAAATTGATAGGGTTTTTTCACATGTTAATAGAAAAAAATTATATACAAGGTGTCTCAAAAGAAAGTTTATATTTGTTTAGTTTAGAGATGAGTTTTTGTTGGTGGAACTGCAGAACGTTCCAGGCTATAATCAAAGAACATGATTCCAGCAGGATAGAGCAACTTACACAGTATATTTTCATAATTGATAAACATTTTTGCGATAAATGTCTGTTTTTTTAATCGTTTTGTGAGAATTCACAGTGTCCTTAGATTATATAGGATTATGTTATTTGTTTATCAATTTGACTAGAATAATCGTCTTCACTGTTCAGTATATAATAGTTGACTAAATCTGAACACGCTTTTTTCACATATAATTTTTGTTTTGGTGGCACCTTGTATAGGGTGTTTTTTTTCGAGGTATATAACTTTAAGTTGGCATTACTGTTCAAGATGGCGACCGATTTAACAGCTGTCAAGTGATTTATTCTCAGTTTAGTTGGGCAATTCATCATGAATAGACTCACGCCTGAACAACGCTTGCAGATAGTGCAATTTTATTTCGAAAATAATGGTTCTGTGCGGAATACGTATCGCGCACTACGTCCATTTAATCGTTGACAGCGATGAAGCGCACTTCTGGTTGAATGGCTACGTCAACAAACAAAACTGTCGCATTTGGAGTGAAGCTAATCCTCAAGTGTATGTCGAAACACCGTTACATCCAGAAAAACTGACTGTTCCAAGATCTTGTGATTTAACACCGCTAGACTACTTTCTGTGAGGGTATGTAAAGTCATTGGTCTATGCGGATAAGCCACAAACCCTTGACCATTTGGAAGACAACATTCGCCATGTTATTGCCGATATACGGCCACAAATATTGGAAAATGTAAATCGAAAATTGGACGTCCAGATTGGACTACATCCGAGCCAGCCGTGGCGGTCATATGCCAGAAATCATATTTAAAATGTAATGCCACATAATTATCTTGCGGATAAATAAAATTCATGTCAATCGAATAATCCATCGTTGTTTTATTGCAATTTAAAGTTCTCTAGATCTAAAAAAAACACCCTTTACTATGGTACCTACTTCCATAGTATAAGGAAAGGATTCCTTATACTATGCTACTACTACATTAATTCCATACTGGCAGTAGGTGAAAAATGCAAATCGAATATGATATGACCGAAATAATGAAATCTCACAAGATTTGATTTTGAATGTAAAAGCAAATGCACTCACGATTGACATTTTTCAAGATGGGTTTCGTCGAATTGTTTTCAATTCAATATCAAGAATTCATAGTTTGATCTAGCATACTTCTAATTAATATTTTACCCAGCGTGTTTCAACACTCAGTAGGTGCTGAGGGTTTACAATGAAAAAGAGGTGAACAGAAAGCTATAAATTATAACATCAAATATTCTTACGAATGAAATAAAATCAGGACCGTATTCCAAAAAAGTCACATAAAAGATGAATTTTTCGTTTGCTACTCTTTTTGAAAAAGTGTGCCATTCAAAGTAAAAATTGAATTCATTAGGCTGAATAATGATTCTTTTTATTTGGGAAATAACGATATTCCTCTAAAAAGTGTTAAAAATATAGATTTTGAAGACTAAAGAAAAAACTCAATAATCTGAGTACGGCCCTGAAAATATTGAAATTACATTAATCATTTTGAAGGATTGCATGAAGTGAAATTTGGACAAAATCGGACTGCTGATTTTCAAGTTACGGAGATCAGAAATTTATGCCAATTTTCATTAATCTCTCTGTAACTCCGAAACTATCACTTGCCCCTACTCTTCGTTCATGGAAGCGCAATAACAGCCACAGTCTATTGTTTCCATATTAATCTAATTAAGAAGTTAAGTTAGGCTAATTAAGTGGATAATGTTTGTCTTTTTGTTTTATATACACTGATCAACAACTGCTAGGGATCACTTATGAACTTCTCTTCATTTGTATTTTTTTCAAGTTATCTCGTGAATATCTGTACATTATATGTTCTCTAAGGAAAAAGTAAGATGTTTTGAGTTGATTATATCAAAGTCTTCCTCACTTCATCGGCTCTTGTTCACAAAATCGATTATTATCTGTAGGCTGTTACAGGTGGAGTGAAAAGCAATGTGGTATTTGTTATTAAATCTGTTTTTTTCTCTCGCTCAAACACATAAGGTGACAATAATTGAAGAAATGAGAACAATATCAGCTTATCAGTCATGCCGAGAAGACGTTTGGCTCCTGTGCAACTGGACCAAATCATACGGTGGATACAGGAAGGTTTGTCCCAGCGAGAAGTGTCCCGGCGGTTGAATGTTTCGCAAAGTGTCGTGAGTCGGGCTTGGAATAGGTTCATCCAAAACGACTCAGTAGCTTATGTTCATGGGGGAGGTCGGCAGCGCAGTACAACAGCTGCCCAAGATCGTATTTTGATCCTCAATGCTAGGAGAAATCCCACTTACCCGGCGTCGCGGCTCAATAGATCACTGAGAGTTGCAACAGGAGTTCTAATTTCGAACCAGACTGTAAGACGACGACTACATGTTCGTGGTTTGAGAGCACGTAGGAGGGTACAAAATCCCCGTTTGAATAGGGAACTTTGGGTTCATCGACGGCAATGGGCTGAGGAGCACCGCAATTGGACACTTGAAGATTGGAGCCGATGTTTATTTACGGATGAGTCTAGATTTCGTTTGGTCAACTCCGATGGACGTATTCTTGATTGGAGGGAAAGAGGTCGAAGGTATGCAGAACAGTTTATGGTACCCACAACAGCTTTTGGCGGAGGTTCTATATGTGTATGGGGAGGCATTTGTTTGAACCAACGCACAGAGTTGGTTGTTCTGCAGAACACCACCATGACCAGCCAGAGATATCACGATATGATTATTGAACCCATAATTGTTCCGTTTGCGGCTGCCGTGGGCGAGAATTTCATTTTAATTGACGATAATGCCCGTCCACACCGTAGTCGTCTGGTTAATGAAGCGCTAGAAACTCATGCTATTGATAGGATGGACTGGCCAGCTCGCTCTCCAGACATGAATTGCATCGAACATGTCTGGTCTGAGATGTCTAGACAATTGTCAACCTTAGAACAACCGATCAATAACCTGGAGGACCTTTCTAACGCTTTACGGATATTTGGACGAATTTGCCCCAAAATTTTATAAATCGTTTGATCGAAAGTATGCCTCGTAGGGTAGAATGCTTGAGACGAGCTCGTGGGGGACCAACTAGGTACTAGCTTAACCGAAACTTCAGCCTTCTTGTGGTTTCATCATGAAATTTTTATGTTATTCAAACACAGAATTTTGAGTGTTCCTAATAAAGTCTTTTTTTCTCTCCAACTTTCCATTTTTTCATTCTTTTCTCAAGTGAACCATATTATCAACTGGAAATACTCTGATATCTGACTAAATTTATAATCTTGGAGTGAATATTTCAGAAATAAATTTAGAACAAGTAAGTGATCCCTATCAATTGTTGAGCAGTGTATTCGGCAACCGAATAAAGCAACACATTATTCATTCTTTGTGAAAATTGTCCCAATATAATAATAATAATAATAATAAAGTTTATTTGACTATAAAAACAAAATGAACACTTCAAATAATATTGTACAAATAAACTGAAATGAAGAGACAGAGGCTCACTTCTAAGAAGCTCACCTGTTAGTCTCACAACAGAAATACGATTCAAAGACAGCCACTACAAAAATGGAAACAAAATAAAAAAAATTATCTGGTCCAAATGGACATCATATACACCGAAACTTAAATATATCAGGATACACCGTGTGGAACTGCACAACAAACGTACTTTAGTTAACTCTGGCAATAATTGTCACTTCAGGGAATGTTAACATGAATAATAATACATGAATAAAGGCTACTTTAGGGAATTTGTCACTTCAGAAAACGAATAGCAAACAAATCTTTTATATTTTATCTTCGTCATATTCTGTTATTAATAACCATGGGCTCCCGCAGAAAGTTTTCTCAGGGGGGGCAAAATGAAAATTATTGAAAAACGATGAGGCGTTCATGATTGTCATTGAAAACTGGAAATTGTTGTGAATCCATTACTTTCCGTTTTTCCTTGCCCTTTGGATTGAGAAGGTTATAGTGAGGGTGTTGTGCTGAAAAATGAGGCAATCAAAATCGTTATGTATAGTTTTTCTATTCAAACCGAGTAGCCACCGAATCACTTCCTTCTTGAATCTCACAGGGTCTCTCAAAGCTCTCAACGTAATTGGGATTGTTCCATATACCTATTTTGGGAGCTAAATATGTGCAAGATCTCTGACCTATCGTTTTCGTCGTTTTACTCTCTTTATAGTGGTCGAGTTTGTGTCTAGTGGAGTAGTTATGATCGATTTGCCGAAGTTCAATTTTTCTTCTTTTTATGAGTGCTGCAATCTTCATGAAACACAGTTGCCTCAAATCCAGCACATGTGCGACTCTGTATATCTCGTCACTAGGAAACAGCATTTTATGACCGCAAATTATCTTCAGTATACATTTCTGAACGATATTCAATCTTTCTATATGCACATCATATGCTGCCCCCCAGCCCGAAATACCATATGTCAACAGCGACTGCACCAAGCCAAAATAAACCATCCTTAGATATTTCAGATTGAGTTGCTTTTTGAGACGTTTGAATCTATGTAATAAGCCTCGCAGTTTCTTTGCTAGTTGTTCGCAGTGAAGTATCACTGCGAACAACATATTAGTAAATATGTTTCGTTATATTGTGTTTTTTCTTCATCTGATATCGTTGCTGGTTTTCCGGTAAATTTTCTTCTCAGCATTCTAAAATGCTTATGACTACTTTGGATCTCGCTGTTTTTGATTTTTCTTTGAGTTGGTCTTTATAGGATGAATTTGTGATTATTTTAGTACTCGAGACTCACTTGCCCCAATGTGTCATGAGAAGTGAAATTAATGTTTTGCAAAGTACGCTTATGTTTGGCAACGTTCTAAATATCAAGCCTAATAACATGTGTTTGATGTACTCGTAATATGATGTATTCTATGAAATATTTAGAATTTTCCTATAAATTATGAAAAATCCTTGTTCAATTCACCTGAAATATAATAAGTCAAAAGTTATATTACGATGAATCTCCATATCCACTTAAGTTTCACTATTTGTCATAAAGTTTTTCATCGACGCCATGAGGTGATTCGTGAACTGTATTAATTGTTGCCTGATATATTGCCGGTCAAGGGAGATATTGCGAAAGACGCACTTGCCCCGTATGTCTCACTTGCCCCACTATCCCTTATACAATTTGTGTTTCATTTCGAATATAAATTATTACTCACTTTGTGTGGAAAGACGTATTTGACAAATTGTACTTGGTTTCACCACCATTAATGATGAAAGGGCATTGATCGTGAGTTCTGCAACAACTATCGGTTTTCCATAATTTACCCAAATCGTTATAATTATCCGCAATATCTCCTGTGCCACACCATTTCGTACCTAAGAAAAAATATTTATTTATTTTTAATATTATTAAAATTGAAAAAATTCAGTAGTACATTTCACGATAGTGGAAAAAAAGTTACATAGTTTATGAACCTATTCAGTATACATACAAACTCTCAAGTAAATCTTTGTAATAAGTCATTTAAAATGATCAGTAACTTCAAAAACGTCATATGAATTTCAGTTGTTTGCAGTGCTCCATTTTTTCAATTAATATCAAGTCCACGTGTTATGCGATTTTTGTAATCTTTGAAAGGATTATAGTCCTTTCAACAAGGTTCCTAAATAAATGATATTTTTTGTGCATTTTACAGTTACTGAAATGCGATATGAAGAGACTGTTGTGAACAACATTTTGAAGTATGAAAAGGATACAGATTCATGATTGTCATAATTAAGGAATATACGTCATATAAGGGAACTTTTACCCTACACTCACACCAAATCCGTCATCGGCCGAACTTTGTTATATTATGTATATTTATATTATAATTTTTCATAATATTGTACATACTATGAAAAAAGTGCTTGGATCTGTATTCTCAACAATTTGGGCAATTACAAATGCTTTATGCTTTTTCGAAACTGCTCAAAGCGCATACCTGTATTCAGTCCTTGATACTTTATTGAACGTTCATTTAATCGCATTCTTATCAACGATTATTGTAAATTGTTAGTTATAATATTTTTAACAATAAAAACTGATAATTATTTATGCTTTTCCTTTTAATTAATCATTTCAATTCCAGCTCTACGCAGTCTGTTAGCTCCGTAAAATCGTAGAGAAAAATGGACTGTATATGTGTGCTTATGAAGCTGGAGCGACAGCAAAATATTTGATAATGTTATAAAATACTAATATGTAAATTGCTGTCAACAATGATGACCTACCAAATGGGGCATCAGGTCGAAGAACAAATCGTCTTCGGTACAAATCCCAGCCCTTGGTGCGGGTTATCAGCTCCAACTTTCTGGTTTCAAAAGCGGTGTAGAAAAAACACTAACAAAATGCGAAAGCGAAAAGACAGAAGCGATGAATGATGCGGGTGTTTCGAAAGGGTGAAAATTCAAGAAAATACAGCGCAAAGTCAATATAATATTAGAAAAAGGCAAGCACAATTTTAGCGAAGTAAGTATGAATCAATCATCAAATCAATCATGAATTCATATGTGTCTTACGTTATAGATTGGGCCTAAACTGGCCTTAATAGTGTTAACCTTGTTTGTGGGAGCTTCCTCTCCCTCTGATTCAGCAGAAGTTTTGGTGGAGGGTTGTGCGAGGTGTAACAAGATGTGATGTATTTGATGACATTTACGACAGGTATTCACAGACTTGCAAGATCCCAAGTTATGTAATGTTACTCAAACAACTGAAACATAGATGTTTCTGCTTGGCGAATGAATAACGTTCTTGGGGAGTTTTTCCAATGAATTTTGAACATGAGAAAAGCGAATGATTTTGATTGCAGAGCGTACAAGTGGATTTTGAGCGTCTTATTGTCATTAGAGAAATAGGTCTTCTTATTGGAAGAACTACTCGAATAACCCGTTCTGGAGTTATCCCAAAGTGTCCATTGCAATACAATATTTATTGAGAAATTCAAGGAGACTTCTGAATTCGGGAATCAACGAAGTCAATATAATATTAGTAAAATTAGAAAAATTTAAGCGAAGTAAGTATGTATCTTGCGTTATGGACTGAGCCATCAGTGTTGACATTATTTACGTGTTACGTGCAAGCTTATGATATTTTGCGATCGCTCGAACTCCATAATTCTCTCTTACACAAACAGTCTTCTGCACGTTGATAAATATATGCAAATTAATAACTGTTAAATATGTAAAGTTTCACCAATTTAAGTAGAGTTTATGCAGCATAAAAATGTCAATTTCACGTAAAATAACCCGATAAGAACTGTTATTCATTAATTTGAAAAATTAATATAAGATTAATGATCGCCAGTTTAGGCTACTTGTATTTCAATTCATATCACTGGCTTTTGAAAAGAATAAATGGCACAATTGTTATGTATTTCAAGTGGAATTGTTTTTCTGGACTGCATATAAAGTCCATTATTATTTCAGTTATTACATTGTAAACATTAGATTGACTGACATTATTGAGATTTACTTTAATATAATCTACTTTGATACCCATTGTGACATTCATTTTTTATCGAAAATGAAGTTTCTACCCTACTACGCCACTGCTTCCGGAAACTGGAGTCGGCCATATGCGTGAACCACTCCGGTCCACAATTTCAGGCTTAGAACAATACTAATAATCTATATATTTACTTATATCTATTTTTTAAGATTTGAGGTATTATGTATGCTCCCTCCTGTTATTCTATACTCAAACGGCCTTTTACCGGCACTGATCCAGCGGTCGGTGTGTGTGCCAGATTTCTCAACCGGTATGAAATCGGACGTCTAAAATTGATTTTTGTGCAAATAGCCATAGAGTACAACTTTCATTTATTTCTTATCTTATCATTTTGATTCTTGACAAGTAGTACTATCTTACGGTTAACACCATGTTCATATGCCATACCATATCATATTAATTGAATAGATTAAACATATGATATTTTTTTTCCAGGAATCGACAGAAAATAGTGAATATTCCGAAGACCTATCGCAAATAAATTATGAATATTCGGAAGACTTATCGATAATAAAAAGTGAATATTCAGACCAATCCGTAGTAGGAGATGAAGAAGAAGTAATTTATGAAGATCAACGGTCTTCTGAAACAACTCAATGGGGAGAATTCGCCTCAAAAGAGGGATATAACTCACCAAATCCTAGCAAAAGAGCTAAACGTACTTCAAGCATTAATACTGATGGCACTAACACGTCTTCTTTGAACGAAGCACCGAATCGATTGAGGTCTATTCCATCGAATCGATCAGACATCTATGATGAGTATAGTTTGTTTGGCGAGCAAGTAGGAATGAAGATACGAAAACTTTCTTCAGCAAGAGCTAGGATGATGGCGCAAAACATGATCAATAACATACTATATGAGGCTGAAATAGGGATGTATGACAATGATCAGCAAAAACAAAATAGTGCTCTATACAGTCGGCCAGTTCCCTAAAGATTCGGAGCAACCATACACCTCCCTGCAACCTAAGGAGATACCATGATACCAAGGTCTTGTCTTATATGTACATAATTTAGTGAATATAGCTGTTTCTTATATTATAGTCAGTAAGGAATGAACATTTTTTATCAACTACTAAAAGTGATGAAAAAGTCTATCTACTTTTAATAACTCTCAAATTGTAACATACTTACTCGTTTCAATTAAATCTTTTGAATTGCCTATTATTTTTTTCTGTGAACATTTGGTAATATGAGAATGAAAATATGCAAGGGCGTAGAAATGGAGGGGTACTGGGGGTAATTACCCCCTCCAAGATTTTCAAAATATAAAATTTCAGAGATCTCGTAAAAAAGAAAACCGAAAATTTCTCAATAAAATGAACCAATAATAATCATTTTACTTTCTCTTTGAAATCGACACGTAACTAGAAAAATGGACCCCTTTACGGTTTATGAGTGTATTATCGCTTTCAAGATGAGTACTTTTATTGCACTACGAGCTCATCTTTGTCCGAGTCTTATTATTTTCCTTTATCTATCCGCTTTCTCGGCATCGCTCCCTATTTTCCATCTGTGATTTTTGCATTCGTCATCGGTATACACTTTCTCGTTGTTTTTGGTTTTTTGTATCATTCTCGTCACAAAATTTCAATATCTAGGTAGTTATCAAAGAAATTAACTAAGTAATTCGCATCGAAAAATTGTCTGGTATGTGTTGTACAATTTGTTTCATTGAAGTTGCAATTTATTGGTGGAGACATCAGTTTTGAATTGACTATATCTACATGGTGTTCCTAAATTGGAGGTACAAATTAAAATTACAGATTTACCGGATCATTTCAAGAAACAAGTTTTATAGCCTGAGTCCGCAAACGCTTTGTTTTTGAGATACAGGTGCCGGCTTCTTTCCTCCAGAATTATTTTTTTGTGAACCACTGGTAGTTTAGAAAAATTTAAAGAGTAATTCTGGTTCAGTACTACACTTAATGGTTTGTTGTAGTTTTGTCTTATCTGCCACCGATTTCGAGAAACAAATTCAAATAGCTCTCTATAGTATTTCTCAGGATAATCCAAATTATTATAAAGATCCAGTTAGGTAGCTGTGATAAATAAATAAATTTTAAGTTTTGGTACTTATTTACCAACTCTGTAGAGGAGATTAATAAAGATTCCATGAACTGGTTAAGCATCACAAAAAAGTAGGACTACAAGAAATACCCTGTATCTCGAACACGCGGGCTCATGGTTATGGGCCCTTCTATTTTTAAAATTATCCAAGAAATCTCTCAAGAAAAAAAAGATCTACGCCCTTGAAAATATGCTGCAACAAGCCTTGTTTTAATGCGTATTATTCATCAATTTCATTTTCATAGTTTGATATTTTTTCAAAAAAATCGTGAATGCAATGAGTTTTAGTAGGAATTTGGCATCCATATTAATGAAATAAATCGAAATGTTTGTTTGATATATCGTTACCCATTAAATAGTTAGCGGTTCTGGGAATGACAAAGTTTTAATTTCTTGTGCAAACATTTCATAGATAAAAAAATCTTTTAGTGTTCGATTTCAAAATTTCCGCTTGCAACTGACTATTCTGAACAACTTTGATTTAGTGTCTGTGTGTTCACCAATCTTTTTACCTCTACAATTTTTATTCGATAATGATAAATTGTGGAATGTGTATTCTTCTTGGGCCTTAGATAGCCCCATACTGGTTTCAGCTTTTCCAGATTTGGAGTTTGCATTATGGGCATTGGTTAAAATGAAATTTCCATGATCTCCATATGTTATGGTGTACTAGTCCAATTTTGATGACATTTGATACCCGTATTCGTCACCATGCTGTGCTATGAATGTGGAAGGTGTATATGACAGGGAAAGCTGAGTACTTTACTGAAGATCCATTAGTGATCCTGGAATCATACACCGCAATTTCCATGAGAGAGGAAAAAACCGAGCCAAAATTTGTTCAGGACGCCTCGCCAACAAAATATTAAAATGACGAATCTCCTATAGAGGTTCATATGAGAATTAAAAATGAACAATTATATAATATAACATTTACAATAGATTATGATTAGCTGAGTTCGTTTATCTCTACGCGGCCCATCTTTAGATGTGAGCCTCTTGAGTACTGTGAGCCGACTTGCATTTTCAAGTTCATTTATTTAACAGTGTTATTTTACATCCGAACGTTTTATACATTCGATGGATTTTGTTGAGTTGGTTCATTGTGGTCCTTTGATGAGTATTGAACAATTAAGATTTATGTCATAAAATAAGGGACAAGGGTATCACTTTAGAGGTTAGAGGTTAGGTTCGGTTAGTCGTTTTATTTGATTGATTCCGTTAAGTTGTTTCATTTTTGTCGTCTTGTGAGTATTTAAAAATTGTGTCATATAATGAGAAGTTTTTTAATTTTTTTATTTTTAAGTAACTGCATATAGAAGCCATCTCTCTACAGATAGAAACGCAACTGAAATTGCAACAAAACATTCTAATCTAAGCATTTTGACAGTTAGGTTAAATGTTCTGCTTGATAATAGTTGGACTGAAGGTATGAACATTTCCAGCACGCACCATCGGCCTCAAATAGGCACAAAAGAGTTCTAGTAAGGTACAGGGTTAACCAGGATAACTTCCTCATGGCTACATATCTCATAGCTTGGCCTCTGCGCCAACTGATGATGCAAAATAAGCGTAATCGAAGTATTTTATTTTTCATGCTATTTTCCTGAGTGTCATTATAGTATAAATTAATCAATTAAGATGAAATTAGTGATCAAGTTCAATATGGATAGAAAATGATAAATCTTTTACCTGGATAAATCCACTGGATACGTTGAAATGAACCTACCGGAGAGGTTATTGTGAAAAAATCGTTACTGGTATTGTGACATGCCATTCTGAAAATATTTCTTTAATTAAGGTATCTGAAATGCCTATGTAAAGTTATTTAAGCTTCTTAAATTTTGTAACGATTCATTATTTTGTCCTTTTCCTTAAATAAGGGTGGTTTAAGGATATTTTAATGAAAAGCTTATTTGTTATAGGGTGGTTAACAAAAATGATTATAAAATTTTCCTCAGCCATAATCTTCAACCGAAATTTACTCTAAATTTCGCCTAGTGAATCACCAAGAAAAAACAGCTTTATTTATAAACCTTTTCAACGACGCATAATGCATTGCATTAAATCGCTTTTTCTTTGGACAATAGATGTGAAACTGTAAAAGTACAAACAGGTATAGTATACACCATCTGAAGTAAAATTATTATTTACGATATTCTCGATTATTACCAAAAGTTTGAAACTTATGAAAAAAAAATCTGAGTATGCCTACCACCTCTAATTCAAACCCTACATCGTTTTCGGATAGAATCCACAACTTCTGCAACTGCCCCTGTCATTGCCTCAGCATATTGTAGCAGTAATGTATAATGTATTTTTTGATAAGATGGCTACGATGAATTAGGGTAGTATACACACCATATCTTTCAGATACCCCAAAGAAAGAAATCTTTAGATGTCAGATCGGGACTTCGAACAGGCCATTCGATCGATACGAATCTACCCATCCATTTTTCTTCGAAACGAAGCTCCCTGAGCCGCGACTAGCCCAAGATGCGCCTCTGGCAAATATTATAATTGCCCCCTTCTTGTTTTTCATTATGGTGACTCAAATTCGAGATTAAATAATGGTTGCTGAAAAATTGCCCATACATCACATTGTGCGTTAGGAGTGCAACAGTGAATCGACCGTTTCAGGCGCCTCTATTTGCGGGGCGGCAATTTGGCCCTGTTTGCTGGCCGCCTTTTGTAATTCATCCTTGATTCTTTAAAACAACATACGGTTGTTCCGCTCCGCTGCGTTTGGCAACATTTCCTACAATATAAATTTTCAGACCTCCTTTAATAATTCGATTTGACATTTCTGCAAAAGCAGGCAGGTGAAGTGTTATTATAAGATATTAATTTATTGTAGGTGGGTGGAAATGTCAGGAAAAAAAGCCAGTGGAAACGACTTAAGAAAGATACGAATAGCAAAAACGCTGGAGAAATCAAAAGTGACAGGAGCTTTGATCATATTTCCATGCCATGTTGTTATTGATGCTTTTTCAGCGGAGGCGCCGAAAAATTCTTTGCTTCAGGCGCCAAAATTACACGATACCACCCTGTTTTTTTTAATGAAAATGCCAAATTTTGATGTCATACTCATCATCTCGATGAAATTTTTATTTCGAAATACCCCATTTGTTATTATTTATCTGGTTTGTATCGTGTTTCACTACTTTCGGACTAGCCTGTAGAGTCAAAAATAATTTAAGCTTATGTGCACTGAGGTACTTCGATATTTGAATCATTCTCCTAGCCCTAGCCCAAAAATTGCGAGAGTTATCGACCGATCGAGCACTATTGACTCACACTGTATATAACACCAGTGCAATGTGCAAAAATGGTATGCACTAACAGGAAAATCTGAATTTAAACATATAAGTACTGTTATGGTTTTTCAGACGCAAAATCAAAATATATTCAAAATTAGAATTATCTAATTATATTTTGTAATATAATTTAGAATAAGTATCAAAAAGGAAAATTCGATTCAAAGAAATTCCAAAATTCAAGTGACAGCAATTTCATAGATAATCGATAGACAGTACACAGAAAATTTCACGATCTACGATAGCCGAGAAAACATGAGAGGGTGGAACGTCAAGTAGAAATTTGAAAAACGACGATTAAAATAATTGGTAGATAAAAGACTTGTTTTCTGAAGTTTGTAAAAGCAATAAATGAACCAAAATAATACAATCAAAGCAATATTATTGATGGAATGTATGAACCAAATAAGAATCCTGAAAGTCCTGAAGTTATTGTTGTATATTAATAATTCTAAATTCGAATTTCAAAATTTTGTTATAGTGCCTAGAACCCAGAACAAAAATTAATATAATTTTCAATTATAACTATTACAATTTATATCAGTTCCTACTCTTCTACCAAATGCTCGTATCTTGTTCTAGAATATCTTAAATGAAAAAATGTTATTCGAGAGAAAAAATACTCACAGAAAATTCAAAGCATACATGTAATGCATAGGCGAACACATGGTTCTTACGTTTCTACATAGACACTATGCTTTCAAACAAAATCTGTAATTGATGTTTCAAATGCAATTAGTGTTTTTAAATATAGTTAGATACAATAAATTCGTATCTGCTGCATATTTCTTTGAGTATTGAATATTTCCGCGAACTCCCGGAAATCGGCTAACAATAGGTAATGAGCATTAACTTGTTATGGAGATAAATACAGAGTGTTTCAGTGTTATGGGATTTTAGTTTCAGAGGGAATTTTTCAAAATATACTCCTCCATGAGAGTTAAAGAAGTTTAGACATTTTGATATTTTTTCAAAAGTTTAATTTTTTTTTACCAACTTTTTCAATAGTAATAGTAATAGTAGTAATAGTAATAGTAATCTTTATTCATGCTTTACAATTGAAAAACAATGTTTGCACTCGTCAATATAAAATATAGGGATAAATATTCATATTTACATTTATAAAAATATATACTATATACACACATATAACACAATTAAATATAACAATTCAAGGAATGAATATATCAACGAACAAATCAGAGACATACTGGTCAAAAAACAGAAATTTCTCACAGGTATTGGTTTAGATCACAATTTAAAAACTCATCAATGTCGTAAAATGCACCTTTCATTAAAATATTCTTTACAGAATTTTTGAAACTATTTAAGGACATAACATGATAATAAGATGGAATTTTGTTATATAACTTGATGGACATATAAAACGGCCCCTTTTGGGATGAAGTCAGTCTACAAAAATCTTGTTTCAAAAGATTTCCACCTCTAGTACTATAGTCATGGGTGCTTCCAACTCTAATGTAATCATTCTTGTTTTTATGAGCGTGAAGTAATGACTCTAAAATATAGATACAGGGAAAGGTCAAGATCTTGTGATGAATACCATGTATCTAAATGTTTACTCGCATTTCTTAATCACTTATAAGTTTCACGATTTCAGGTAAATTTATTTGTGGTAAGTCATTTATAGGTGCTTCTTATAATATATGTATATTTCATTATATTTATTTATTTCGGAGGTGGAAGTGATCGTGCTTACTGAAACGTTCATTTTAGAAGATCCTTCAGTTTTTACTATACCGGGATATATAAATATTTACAGTAACGGCCGATATAATTCCCACGATGGTGTTTTAGTATACATTAAAGACCACCTTGTATATAATTACAAGATAGTGGAGATTGGTGAAGTGAACGCTCTGGAGGTCGATCTCGTACACCTAAATAAGAAATTCAAAATTACAGCCATATACAGGTCACCCAATTCTTCTGAGAGCATGTTCAATAGTGAGCTCTATCATTATCTGGCCAATATAGGAAACCATTGTGAATCCAATATAGTGACAGGCGATATCAACATGAATCTGCTCTCGAGAAACTGCCCTAAAGCAACAGAGTACATTAACATTTTCAGTATGTATGGATATAAATCATTTATTAACAAAGTCACGCGACCTGAGAGCAGATCTTGCCTGGATCACTTTTTTGTCAACGGAAAACAGGGCTTCAACTATAATACTGTACAGGGCTTTATTTTAGATTATGAAATAACTGACCATTGCCCAACAATGCTTACAATTGAGCATGAAAAACCTAATACAACCATTCAGAATGAGGATAAATACCGAAGGACATTCACTAACTATGCAAAATTAAATTCAGATTTACAGAGAGAAAACTGGACTCAAGTTTATTCAGAAAAAAACTGTAACAGTAAAACTGAGAACTTCACCAAGATTTTGCGAAAATATATTGAAAAAAATACTGAAGAGGTCATAAAAAACCGCAGGAAAATGCCAAAGAATCCATGGATTACGAAAGCACTTCTTACATCCATAAATGAAAAGAATCGACTATACAAATTACTACTCAAGAATCCTAGCGACATTGAAGTAAAGGAGACATATGTAAAATACAAGAACAAACTTTTGAAGGTAATAGAACATTCAAAGCGAAAATACTTACAGAGGTGCATTGATAAGAGTGGAAGCGAACCTGCTGCTATGTGGAAACATGTGAAAAATTCGTATAAGGAACCTATGAAACAGAAGGACATAAAAAAAATTGAGTATAATGGGGAAATAATAATGAATAAAAAATTGATTGCATCTAAGTTCAATGAATACTATGGTAGTTTGGGAGCTGAATACGCTGGTAGGATTATTAAACCAGAGAACTATGAAAGTCCAGTAAAAGTTCATATAAGAGACAGTATATACCTCATTCCTACTGATAAACATGAGGTTGAGATGATTATTGGAACACTCAAGAAGAATAAAGCTCTAGGTATTGACGGGATAAACTCGAATGTTCTCAAAGAAGTGAGACAGAATATTTCGACGCCTCTAGCACACATAATTAACGAATGTTTTTTAAACGGATGTTTTCCAGATCCTTTCAAGATTGGTGTCATAAAACCTATTTATAAGGGTGGTAATAACTTGGAAATGTCTAATTATAGACCCATATCCTTGATATCAAATCTCTCGAAGGTAATGGAAAAAATTATGAAAGTAAGACTCCAAAAATTCATTGACAAACATCGTCTATTGTCAGAGCGACAGTATGGGTTCATGGAGGGAAAATCGACAGAGGATGCAATAAGGGAAATGACCACGTTCATCTATAACGGATTAGACAAAAAAAAACCTACTATGTCCATATTCCTCGATTTGTCGAAAGCATTCGATACGGTTGACCACAGAGTACTTCTTGGAAAAATGCATGACTATGGAATCAGGGGAGCGGCTCTGAGTTTGCTGAGGAGTTATCTGACAATGAGGAAGCAATGTGTGTCCGTTGATGGAGAGAAGAGTGAAGAACAGGAAGTGAGATACGCAGTCCCTCAGGGAACGGTCCTTGGACCATTGTTGTTTCTGCTCTATGTAAATGACCTCCTGAACATGAACATCTTGGGAAGTATCGTTAGTTTTGCTGATGACCTTTCGATTTCTTATGAAGCAGAATCTTGGGAACAACTTAAATTAAAAGCAGAAAAGGATTTACAGAGTATCTCAGATTGGTTGAGCTACAATAAGTTAACCCTCAATATGGAAAAATCTTGCTATCTACCATTTACATCCTATGAAAATGGTCTACCAAACATAGGGCCAATAAAAGCGAGAAATGGAACAACCATACTGGAGAGCAGAGATGGATTCGTCAAGTACCTTGGGATCACCGTAGATAGACATATGAGATGGGAGTATCACTGCGAACAACTAGCAAAGAAACTGCGAGGCTTATTACATAGATTCAAACGTCTCAAAAAGCAACTCAATCTGAAATATCTAAGGATGGTTTATTTTGGCTTGGTGCAGTCGCTCTTGACATATGGTATTTCGGGCTGGGGGGCAGCATATGATGTGCATATAGAAAGATTAAATATCGTTCAGAAAAGTATACTGAAGATAATTTGCGGTCATAGAATGCTGTTTCCTAGTGACGAGATATACAGAGTCGCACATGTGCTGGATTTGAGGCAACTGTATTTCATGAAGATTGCAGCACTCATAAAAAGAAGAAAAATTGAACTTCGGCCAATCGATCATAACTACTCCACTAGACACAAACTCGACCACTATAAAGAGAGTAAAACGACGAAAACGATAGGTCAGAGATCTTGCACATATTTAGCTCCCAAAATATATGGAACAATCCCAATTACGTTGAGAGTTTTGAGAGACCCTGTGAGATTCAAGAAGGAGGTGATTCGGTGGCTCCTCGGTTTGAATAGAAAAACTATACATAACGTTATTAACAACAGAATATGACGAAAATAAAATACAAAAGATCTGTTTGCTATTCGTTTTTCTGAAGTGACAAATTCCCTGAAGTGACATTTATTAATGTATTACTATTCATGTTAACATTCCCTAAAGTGACAAATATTGCCAAAGTTGACTTAAGTGCGTACGTTGTGCAGTTACACACGATGTATCCTGATTTATTTAAGTTTCGATGTATATGATGTCCATTTGAGCCAGAGAATTTTTTTTGTTTTTTGTTTCCATTTTGTAGTGGCTGTCTTTGAATAGTATTTCTGTTGTGAGACTAACAGGTGAGCTTCTTAGAAGTGAGCCTCTGTCTCTTTATTTAAGTTTATTTGTAAAATTTATTTGAAGTGTTCATTTTGTTTTTAAAGTCAAATAAACTTTATTATTATTATTATTATTATTTATGTATATTGCACAAGTCATTGAAACAAAATTTACACAAATTCAAAAATATTACATGACAAAATATTATAAAATAAACGTTACCAAGTCAATTAAAAATCAATATCCATTTCAGAGGATACAAACTCATCCACACTATAGCAGGCCTTACGTTAAAGGTAGGCTTTAATACAATATTTAAATGTTTCAGCAATTTGTTCTATTCTGACAAATCTCTTTTTTTCCTAGTATTGTAGCTATGAAAATCGTCATTTTTCATTACGACATTGAAGCGTCGAACTATTGGATCACATCAGGTGCGATGTATCCAGAAACGGAGAGTTTTCTTGGCCATCCAAAATAAAGTAATCTCAACGAGAAATTACTGCAAGCGTATCATAAAGGATCGAAGTATTACTAACGACCTATGTCGATGTGGGTATCCAACGAATGGGACAATACAACATATCACGGTAATTTGTCAAATATTTGCAGAGAACGAATATAAAGAGAAAAACGATGCAGTGGGAAAGATACTACACCAAGAAATTGCAACCTTATTAGAACTATGTAATTCATTCTGAAAAAGTGACTTACTACAAATACCAACCGCAGACCATCCTGGAACACGAAAGCTATAAACTGTACTAGGATCGTACAGTTTTGACTGATAAAACAGTCCCTCACAACAGACCAGATATACTACTAGTCGATTAACATCAAAAGACAGCAATACTTATCGACGTAGCCATACCAAATAACAACAACATGCGTCAAACGAAGGTTGAAAAAATATACTGGAATAGAATCCAAAAATTTCAAGAGAAATATCAAGCAACTAGAAAATGGTGAGTATATATCTAATATAATGCATAAAGCTGTTCTTTTAGGTACTGCAAGGGTGGTGAGAAAATTCCTAGAAGGCGACGGACAGGACCAAGGATCGGCGGGATCGCGTGGAAGAGGACCAGAAGTTTGACACGACCGAGCTCTACACTTCTGATATTTTAAATATCTGGGATTGAGTGAATGTTCTTCTTAGCGAGGAGTGAGAAAGCCGACGGCGAGGGGAGTTTTCTCTCCTACGCGTATAGGCAAACGTCGGGGATAATAAGGGGTAGCTAGCGAGTAGCGGGTAGGAAATCCTTAGAGATTCACCTATCAGGAGAATTGAATCGACTCCTGCCCACCGCAGATTTAAGGTGATTGTTGACCCGAGAAACTGAAACCTGACGAAGGGTCCCTGTCCAGGGTATCGAGCGAAGCTGTGTGGAAAACAGCTGAATAATTCTTCCACTGTAGCTTGGCGGATCGTAAAAAGCGATCAGAGGCCGTCTAATCCACTACACATAGAAACCCATGAATGATGATGAATTTAAGGAATAGAAATATTCAGTTGCTGCCTGAGGTTCGTCATGGCGTGTCTGGAGCCGGTGCTGGACATGACAGCATGCGGGACGTCGGTGACAGAGACAGGCGTCTTTCGAACAAAAGGCTACGCCTCCCCAAACTCAACATTCTAGGAGAAGAATAACACGAGTTTCTCCAACTGCTGAAGGTGCTACACAGGATCCCCAACCAGCACTCACCCTAGTAGGTCTACCAAGAAGACGCATGAAATGGAAAAGTTCTATAAATGAAGCGATCATGCGAATGTATTATGAAGTGACAAAATTGGAAGAGGATAAAATAGGCTGCCGGCAAAAATTATTCGCAGAATTCCACAGAAACTAACATTTCGGAAAATGGACTTCATTTCTAATGGTGTTCAGTTTCTTATCGGGTTCAAGTTTATTTCTCAATATGACCCGTTATTGGCCGGCTACAATAACGGGTCATATTGAGAAATAAACTTGAACCCGATAAGAAACTGAACACCATTAGAAATGAAGTCCATTTGAGGCTACAGAAGAAGAACCTCACTAACAACGAAGCGACATTTAAAGAAAACACGATTGTGATGAAAACCAACACAACATCAATACACAAATTAACCCTGAGAAAAAAACAACGCAAATGTGATACCAGTAAGAGGTGCGTAACGACGGAATATATATTATGCATCCATTGAAAATCCATAAGAAGACCAAAGAGAACTACTGGAGCGATTAACTGCCACAATGAGCATACGCGTCAAGATTGCCAAGATTGAGGACATCCAAGACACTCTCGCATCTTTTGGTCATAACGAACAGGGAGATAATACCGTCGAAAATGATGTTATTATTCGTTAACGACTCGAGGGCTGAGTTCAGTCCCTTGGGAACAGATATATGCTTAATAGGACCCATATTAATCGTCATTTGGTTCTTAAGAACCTGCCAATCGGTCCATGATGAACCAGTGGAATATTCTTCTACATCGCCCATAGTGAGATGGCTCTTTCGATGATCCGATAAAAATTTTTTGGGTGTTGTCCGCAAAATTGTTCATAATTCTTCGATTTGGCTTGATGATTCTTCTCTACCATGCTAGATGCTTGGCATCATGGTCGGTAATTTGGTATCGAAAACACGCCTTAAGTCTTCATTGAGTAGTTTTCGTCCTGGCCTGTTATATGCGGCCATTAGTTTCATTTCACCGGAGTTGGTGAACACAGCAATTGGGTTGGCTGTTCCATCTTTTCTCTCGTCAATCCGGTCCCTACAACGAGAGGTTTGTTAGTTGAGGATTTTAGTTTCACAGTTCATCCCTGTTCAGGTAGTCCTCAACCTCGTCGTTTTGTTGCTAATGCCATCTATCTTTTCTTATGCCCCCCATTTTTATTCCAGAAGTATCATCATCTGGGACATCATGGCTGGGAATATGACCATGAGTGTCTCAAATTTTCCTATTTTAGGAGACTTCTTCTTGAGCGATTTCTTTGTCGCCTTTTTGGAAGATTTTAACGCTATCGTTTTATCTAAAGGGCATTTCGTGATCCCTTCATGCTCTTCTGCGTATTTTATGTTGTAAATACGACTTTCGTCTCTTGTCGAGTGGATGAGGACAAGTGGAATTGGTTTAATTTCCTTGACGATTTTCATCCAAAAGACTCCGATTGTTTCCCTATTATTATTATTATTTGAACTGGGGTCGTTTTGCTTCGGTAAGCCTTCCGGGAACTGTGACCATGCAGATCTTTTGTTCACTACCCTACTCATTCATAGAAACCCAGGGAGGTCGTCAATGACGTTAATAAAATTGACAACCTCCCTAGGGGCCTTGGCCATTACCTCTCTGGTATCCAGGACCGGCTTGCCCATGTGAATGGTTCTTAGGCCAGCCAGCTCTGGACACTTGCATATCAAGTGTTCAGCCGTTTCTACTTCCGATCCACAGAGCCTGCAAATCTCGTCTGCTGACTTACCCATACGGTACAAATTGTGTTTGTACCGACAGTGCCCCGTCAGCAGTCCCACCATCACCCGAAGCTCTGCTCGCGACAGCTTCAGGAGCTTTCTGGTGTAAGTAGGTGAAAACGTCACGAATTTCTTTGCGTGAGCAAGTCTAGGAGTGTTAGTCCAGTGGATTGTCCTACTCCCATAGCTGGACCGCTGCTTTGTATTGGTCTTTTCCTATCCCACAGAAAGGCTCAGGTCTTAACCTTGATGCACTTTTTGCAAGCTCATCCGCTCTCTCATTTCCTTCAACCAGCTTTTTCATTTCCTTCAACCCCACAGTGCCCTGGTACCCATAATAGAGTCACCTTATTTCCTCTGGCCAGTTGCTTTATGGTGTTACGGCACTCCCAAGTCAGCAGAGACCCCTGACAGCACGATTCCAAGTATCTCAGCGTGGTTTGGCTGTCCGTGGTGATGTAGATATGAGCCCCTTTGAGGTTAATTTTGAGACACTCCTGGGCGCATACATAAACAGTCATTATCTCGGTCTGTAGAATCGAGGGATCACTTCCCAGGGCTTTAGAGATCCTCAGTCTAGGTCCATATATCCCAATGCCGGTGCCCTTCTCTATTTTTGAGCCATCTGTAAACCATATGGATGACTTTTTGTCCAGACGATTTATGAAACTTATTGCACTATGACGGTCATTTATAACCGTTTCAAAGGGCGTTTCAAAATCGTAGGTGGTTGGCATAATATCTGATGGTTTTGCGAGGAGGTTTGAATCTAGTTGATTCAGTATCCTCATATGTCCAACCCAGTTCCCAGGAAGAAGCTTTCCATTATGGGAAATTCTTATTGCTTCGAGCAGGCTACATTTCCTCACATGTAGGTGTAAGGGAGGCAAGTCTAGTATGACCTCCAGCGCTGCCGTGGGAGCTGTGCGCATAGCTCCTGTGGATTGTTTCCCTAAATCATCTTCAATGGTTGACATCTCGATCCTTTCAGGGAATCCTCTCTGTGCCACTTTCAGTATTTTCTCCTTAGGGAGATGGTACATATGAAAGGGTGAATATTTTGTTTGGAGATCTTGGTGATCCTTCTATTATCGTTGCATCCATATTACACGCTTTGTGTTCTGACTCTTTAATTTGGCACTGTTTGAAAAACTTCATAATCTCTGACCAGTTTTCTTTCGTCAGAAGGATAGTTGGCGGGATTCTAGTTTTCTCTCTTCTTGTTCTGCCGGTTTAGGCTGAGACTCAAATCTCCTCTTTTGGGATTGGCATCCTCCTCATTAGTTGGAATCGCTCCTGAGGGAGCGTGGCCAACTGTGGAATATTACATGACTTTCGATTTAAGTTCTGCGTTTCTGACCTATCGTAGGGACCGGATTGACAAGAGAAAAGGTGGGACAGTCATCTTGATCAAGAAGTCCATTGCTCACTCGGAAATTGATCTACCCGATCTTGATCATTTTGAAGCCAATGCAATTACTGTGAACACCAACTCCGGTGACATAAGACTGATTGCCTCTTATTAGACCAGGTCGGAAACTACTCAAAGAGGACTTGAGACGAGTTTTCGATCCCAGAACATCGACAATGATGGCTGGTGATTTGAACGCCAAGCATCCAGCATGGCATAGCAAAATCACCAATACTAGTGGAAGAACTCTGTCGCCCGGATGTGTTGAACATTACGATGTTTATGAACATCCCATTAGTTCATCAGATCATTGCTCTATATGAGCTTAGTTCCGATCATAAACCTCTTTTGGTTCATCTAAGCGACGAATTTAACGAGGATTCGACGAAAACCAAGTCATGGACAGATTGGCACGTTTTCAAGAATCAAATGACGACAAACACGGGTCCGATTAAACTCATATATGACTCCAAGAAACTGGACGAAGAACATCAAAACGTCATTGGAAGCTTCGACACGAGTTTCTTCCTTGCCTAGTCAGAAGAACTCGATCCCAGGGGATATCAAGGAGCTTATCAGGGACAAGCCCAGAACACACTCAGCCCTGAGGACCGTCGAGTGTTCAGTCAGCTCAAGGCTAGAGTCAAGGAGGCTCTCAGATAGGTCCGAAATGATCGTTGGGGATTACGCTAAAGGAAAAAATCAACATCTCGATAGTCAACAATTCTACTCGTTAAAATCTCTAAGATGGTCATAATTTTCACGCCTTTCGAACTCGGAGCATTTTGTTACTTTTTCTACATTCATGCAAAAAGCAAAACTTTATTGAACTATATTTAGTGGAAAAAGAAGTTCTTTATTGCACTAGTGCAATAAAACTTTTATTGCACTCATCTGTCATTCTATTTCAACGTGCTGTCATCATGACAAACATAAACGTTCAAACCCACTACATATTTATCAGATATGCTGTGAGATTGGCAATACGTTTTAAGCAGTTACATATTTTATATTATTTTGTATTAATGTTAGCAGCCAGAGATAAACAAACAATGCCTTCCCGAGTATAACTCCTTAATCAAAACTGATCCGATTTGTAACCGTCTACCTCCATAGAGCAAACTGTCTGTACTATGACCACACCTCATGATACATTATGATACATAGCAAAGTTGATCACAAGCGACTATTTATAAATTATAAAAATGAAAAATGTACCGTCCAGCCTGTAGGGTTCATTTTTCATTTTTATAATTTATAAATAGTCGCTTGTGATCAACTTTGCTTGGCCTCAAGCAACCTTATTAGTACCATTGACCACAGTGAACACTCTTTTCTTATAAGTTTTCGTATATGGAACCTGAATAACCAATACGCTGCCCCGATCTTCCACGTCATCTACGGTCATAGTCACCAGCTCGCCGATTCTACACCCTCCAGCACAGTGCTGCCAACCCTACCTAAATTTAGGTAGATCTACCTAAATTCGAACTAATCTACCTATCTACCTTTTTTGAGCTCGATCTACCTTAATTCAGCTCCGCGCGAACTTTACGGTTTTAGATCAACGAAAAACCGTTTTACCGGTAACGTGACTATGAAAAAAATTTATTCCTTATTAACGATTTCACATCTTAATTTTTACGCACGCCATTGGATACGAAGATCTCCGGAGATCAGCGGCGGAGTTTCAGAAACATACAGATGCAAAGAAAGGACTGAAATTGGTAATAAACTGATAAATAACGATGGCTGCGCCTCAATACGCACTTGCTTGATAGAAAAATAGCGATAGTAAATATGGTTGCATGTACGTAGGAAAAATAGATAGGTTCGTATTGCTCGCAGATTAATTGAATCGATCATTATGCTTAAAAAAAAACCAGAATAAAATAAGATCGTCGAAAGGAATGAGATGAGACCCTCTGAATGCATCGAAGGCTGCTGTCGGGAAGCAATAAAAGACCCTTTTGGGTGTTAAAATAATAAAAGTTTTGGACAACAAGCGTTTTCTTGCAAATTATCCACATCTGTTGAAATGAAATATTTGAAAGACTATTTATTCTTTCGTGTTCAAGTAGTAAAGAGAACAACTTTCTTTAAAGCAGGCTGCTTTAGTAGAATTGCTGAATCGGGATATTGCGATTTTGACGAAACAGAAAAGGTGTCGTTTTGTATAGGTAAGTTTTTTGCTGAATTTATCGAAAATATGAGTGCCAGTGATAGTGGAGGCGAAGGAACAAGTCGTGGTCCATTACCGAAGAAAAGAAAGTATTACCAGACCTATAAGAGTGATTGGGAAAAATTATCATTATTTTATATATATTTGAATTTTAATTTTAAATTATTACATAAATATATTTTTTTGTTTTTCAAATTTTTTTTATTATGTGAATTCTTATATTTTTTTATTAATTCATCAATATTTATCATTAATAAAGTATAATTCTATGGACTCAGTTCTTTCAAAACTCCTAAAAAAAAAGGAAAAAATAATCTACCTAAATTTGGCAACATCTACCTAAATTTCGAACCTCTATCTACCTTTATTTGAGCTCAGTGGGTTGCAGCACTGCTCCAGCAACACCCATAATAAAAACTACCTTTATCAATAAATATTGCTCATCAGGAGCGGCATCTAAAAAGTATTCAAACTCCTCTCTTTTGAATACCTTCGACTTCATTGCTACGTATCCCCTGGAATGTTGCTTCAAAAAGGCGGTGACTTGGTGAAATCTGCCGATGTCTATTTTTTTCTTTCAGAGCCAACATTTTCTTAAGTTGCGAATAGTAGGACCATAAAGACGACGACTTAACTTTCTTGGATTGTTCGGAAATATACGCCAAAATTATTTTTTAGTTGACACCTTTGGCTTTTTTATTATTTCTCCAGGCACAAAATGCCGTATATTGCATTATTCGTTCATTTTGAATATATCATTTACTAGTATGAAGTATTAGGTATATATTTCTATGAAGTATATGTATTCGGTATTCTATTTAAGCATTCCAAGTATACCAAATTTCTTACTTTACTTTTTCCGATCCAATATATACTTGGATCAAGATTAATATTTCAAGAATATAATCTTTCTTGATTTGAGAATAGATTTTTTCCGTGTACGACTCACCGTGTGAAAGGAACTTAAAGGTAGGTTGTAATGTTGTAAATGATTACTAAGTTTGCACGCGGACAGCGACAAAATGAGTGATGTAAGATGTAAAGGAATGCTGATTGATCTGATGTGAGATAACTAAAGTTTTTAGACATCTAATCTGATGCTATTGGCTTTCTGAATGAGATGCAGGGCCAAGGCCGTTACTAGCCAAACTGCTGCCGTAGGCCGAGACCCGATTTGCCAGGTTGGATTGGTGAATTTGTATTCATAGATTTAGTGTGGACAACTCCACACTATTTTTATGAAAATTGTTATTTTCCTTACTCATGCGGAAAGTGCCTTTTTTTCTCTTGCGGAAAATATCACTTTCCACACTTGTTAGGAAAATTACTATTTTCGTAAGTAATTGCACAAGTGCATCAAAATTTCCGATAATTCTGCATGACAGCGTGTTGACATGTAAATGAACTCATCATTTTCATTTTTGTGGAGAAAGAGCCCCTCCACCTTCGGTGTCGGGCTCTTTCTCCAAAAATGAAGATGACCGAATGCAGTTTTTCAAAGAAAACACGCTGGAATGCGAAATTATCCGGTCTTTTTGATGCACGAGTGTAATTCGGGGGAATATTTCCCGAATAATGAATGATGTAGAATGGAATTGCCATAGATTCGAACTGTTTAAGATGCATAAAAACTATGCATCTATGAACAGTGCAATTATCGCAGGGCTATTTCTCTTCCTACAATGCAATCATCGCTGTAATTTGCGATAATTGTTCTCCATTTACATAGAATTTTTGACAGGAGGGAAATATTCATAAAAATAGTGTGGAGTTTTCCACACTAGATCTATGAATACAAATTCACCAATCCAACCAGGCTAATCGGGTCTCGGCCTAGGGTGGCAGTTTGGCTAGTGACGGCCCTGCATCTCATTTAGAAAGCCAATAGAATCAGATTAGATGTCTAAAAACTTTAGTTATCTTACATCAGATCAATCACGCACGCATATGCGTGCGGAAAGAGAATAGCAGGGCTTTTTTCCGCACGAATTTGGAAAAGTACTATACTTTTCAAAAGTCAATGCGTGGGGAAAGAATACATAGATACTTTCGAAACACTAGTAGGAAAAATATATTTTATGTGCAATTATTTTTTTATGGATTCAAATTTAATTAGATGATTCAGGAAATGTGGAATGTAATAAACAATAAACTTGCTCAACTGAATTCTTATGGATAAGTGATGAAATATATTAATTGAATTCAAGTTTGAGATTCTTCTGCTAAATTTCGACTTCATAAAACGCTCGAACATTCCCTTTTTTCTTTGATATGATTAAATAAATTAAACAACCGGATGGACCATTATTTTTAATTCGAATAGATGTTGCACACATTCTTGATGAAAATATGTTTAAGATTAGTGAATTTAATAAAAAATCATTTGTTAAAATTTGTTGAAATTGAAAATAGTATATTCTAAAACAAGTTGCAGAATGGGCTCCTCTATTCCAACACGATTGCGAAATTCGAAAACGAGTGACAAAGGAGCGAGTTTTCGAAAGCATCAGTGTTGGAATTGCCTTCTGCAACGAGTATTACACGATATTTTCTCTATTTCAGTCAAGTTTTGTGAAATATTGTCGAAATTTGATGAAAAATTCAGATTATACGTTCTTGTGACTTTTGTATTGTATCTTGATTCTTGGCAGTTGGTGTTACTGTTACGAAAATTGACACATTACGGAATGTGAATTTCAATCTACGTTTCGAATTTTGAAATAATTCATAAATACTCATTAAATTCATGAATTATGCCTGACGAAATAAATTTAGCACTACCAGAAATCAGAATTATATCCAAATTATATTATATTGACAATTGACTTGTGTTGAAATTTATAGGATCTGCAGAAGTCAGAATAGACAACCACAAAACGAAAAATATAACAAAATAAAAATATAAAAATATTATTTATTTCATTTTTTCCAGGAATCCAGATTTTTTGGAAAAAGTAGATAATGCCCCCTACCATTATTTATCGCTCCTTTACAGCGGACCCTGCGGTTTCAGGTTCTTCTCAGTTTGTACTTATTACATTATAAAAAGCTTGAAAATTCTGTTTTTTTCTTCAAGATTAACGAGTAAAAAAATCAGATTATGCGGATGAACCATTATTTTAAATTCGAATGCTCCCATGCTCAATACTAGTTAATTTGATATAAAAATCAAAAATATTATAATATAATAGAATATGAATATGAATTAATGAAACTTCTTATATTTCTTAAGAAGCATAAGTTAAATGGAATCGTTTCTCGTATATTTTGAGTTCTATTGTGAGGAATCAACATTCTGATAGAGAATTGAAAAGAAAAACAATCCAGAAGGCGCCCCAAGCAGCCTTAAATTGAGGCAACGTTTAGCAAAACGAATGCCGATATAAGTGCATGTGTTTTTTTAAGCGTCAAAAACTGGTAAACAGCACTATAAGGGAATTACGCAACATCTGGATATTTATTAGTATAAGAGCATGTTCACATGAACGAGCGCTGGATAATTGGATACTGTTCACATGGTGCGCGCTTGCCAAGCGCAGAACGCGCGTTGCCGCTACCGCCCGTATTCAGTTTAAATTCTAAATTTGTCAAAAATGGAAGTAGAAACAGTTTTAACGGTTATTCATTAACGACGGCAGCAATGAGGAGACAACAGATGGAGATATTAGGTACACCCAATTTTTTCATACAGAATGATTGAAAATAAAAGTACAGGGTTCCATCTCCGTATATTTCTTGTCCCATAGTGATTGGAAAAATTTCGAGAAACACTTCGAATGAGTTTGTTTTGGCGTATGTTTGAAGATTGAACTAGTAACACCCTAAGAAGGGGCGTTTTAATCCCTCAAAATTCAATAGTGGAGAGGGAGTTGAGTGAGCTTTCTTTTTGAAGTTCTTGGAAGTCTCTTCACAACGGTGTATGAAAAACGTAATTTTGATGAACCGTTTTAGCCAAAAATCAATTTTTGGCTCAAATGAGACACCTTGAATATTTTGGTTATTTTTACAATATGTAAAAGACCATTTTTATTGAGCTCTGTTTACAAACTAAAAAATCTGAAAGAAAAATCATATACTTAAAAAAATTGAATTGTTTCATCATGCTTACAATAACGAAAATAAAATCTGCGTTTTCGAATCAAATTTTCAAATTGTTCTCCATTGACTTCCATACAAAAATACAATCTTGACTGAAAACCGTCTCTAACATGGTTCAGCATAATTAGTATTATTCGACCTTACTCATTTACAATTCGTTGGCGTAGGCGTAAGCGTAGTTCGTCCAAATTTTCAGGCTGTCTCAAAAATCTTGGCAAATTTTTCCAATGACTATGTGCTAACAGTGGCGTAACTAGAGTTGACTCATGGGGGGGGTTATGGGTAGTGGCAAGTTTTAGCGAGTGACCTGAACTGAAGTGAAAAGCGGGGGGGGGGGGAGATATCGTTTCCATTCGAAGATTTGTGTGAAAAACTCTTTTAAAAAAATTATTTCATCATACAGGCACAATATATATTATACTATTGAATGCTAAACTTAATAAACAATGAAATACGAAATAAGAATTGAAAAAAGATTGAAAATATTCTAAAATATAAATGTATAAGTAAAAATTGCTATCACGCTCCTCTATACAGTCATTCAAGAAAGTCTAAATTCAAGACGGCGAGGTGTTTTTGCCAGATCGTCCAACACTTCAGCAGCATTGATATCTAGCTCTCTGTGACTATTGAGCATAGCAAGCCCGTTCAACCTTTGCTGGGCAGTTGTGTTCATGTTTTCAATCTTCTAAGAAATGAGAAGGACCTTTCACTGGTTGATGTCGATACAGGAAGAGTGGTAAGAATTTTCAGGAGGGTGTTGTTAGTCGGGAAAACAACCTGATGGCAGGCAGTGTAATAATTGATTGCCTCCCTTGAGCTATTTTTCAAATCTTTCAACCTCTCGTACCACATATGGAGTTCCCCATATGGCAGCGATGTCACCAATTTGAATATCTTTCTGATATAAATTCAGCAGCTTTTTAAAACTTTCTTCCTGTGTTCTGATGACTTCAGCATTACTGGTAGAGGTCGGTATAAGACACTCAAAACTTTTCAGTACGTCTTGATGTTTCAGAAAGCGACTATTTAATTTACTTAAAAAGGGATCTAAAAATGGCAAAAATAGGGATATCATAAAGTATGATTGAGGATTGTCGGTTTCGATGTTGCACCTAAGGGTTTGTCGTCCAGTTCTTCTTGGGGCTTTTATTGAGATACTGAGTAATTCAGCCATAGTCTCTGATGCGTTAAATATGGTTGCGGATTCTTCTTCAGCATTGGTTCTGATTTTTTCTATCGTCCCTTTTAGATTAGTCACCATGTTCATAGCATTTAAAAGATCGATATGTTCATGCTGCAAAAATCGAGCAAGGGGCAAACTTAAGGAAAATACTCTAGCCATCACTTGCAAACTGATTATAAAGGATGAACTCTGAAGTGCACATAAAAGCTGCGATACCATCGACACTGATTCTACATCCTTCCACTGTGAAACTTCTTCAAGAGCCTCCTGGACAGCAGGTAACATTTCTTGAAGTAGTAATATTGAATCATGGCGCTCAACCCACCTAGTTGGACAGAGTTGTTTTAGACGAGTAGATTTGGCTTCAGGGAACAGTTTATCAATTGCTCTTGAATTAACCTCCATTCTTTTTGGGTTGTTAAAAAACACACATAGTTTTGTTGCAGCAATTTCTGATTTTCTAATCTCAGAAATTGAACATGATGCACTTATAGCAAGGTTTAAGCTATGGGATACACAATGAACATTATTGCAGTCGGATGCTCTTCCATTACATATGCCTGTGCTCCGTTGAATTTTCCACTCATTGCAGCGGCCCCATCATATCCTTGCCCCCTCAAATACTTGTATCAATTCCAAACTCGCGTAATGATTTCAAAATGACTGTCGCAAGGTTTTTACCAGTTAAATCAGAAACAGGTACAAACTGAAGGAAATCTTTTTTAATATCATTGTTGTATAGGTATCTAACGCCGATTGATGCTTGTTCTTGTGTTGAGATGTCTGTCGTTTCATCTGCAAAAACAGTAAAACATTTCGCGGAATTGACCATCTCAACCAATTTCTTCAACATTATATCGTTAATAGCCAAAATAATTTCATTTTGTGTTTTTGGTGAGAGGTAAGTAAAGTGCATTTTTCGATCCTATTTCTAAATGTTTTTTCAGAACCTCATCTCCAGAATTGGCTCTGCATCTCAGAAGAGCTCTGAAGTTTCCCTCATTTTCAACAGGACAAATTTCCAAGTTGTTCTGCCAAAAAAATTTTTTCCTTCTGATCAATGGGGGGGGGTTACGTCCCCAATAACCCCCCCCCTCGTTACGCCCATGTGTGCTAAGAAAAATACCTTGTGGCTAGTCTGAGATGAAACACTCTGTTAAATCAACAATATTATCAAAAATACTTATTGTCTAGCGGCAATAAACAAATGATGACATTTCACAAAAAACTAGACGACTATGATTTTTTAAATTGATAAGAAATAATTTCTTTCGTATTCTGTATGCTAGACCAAGTGCCAAACATGTTTGGAAACAGCCCATTTTTGTGAATCAAAAATGTAACAAACTACAGGGTGTTACATTCAAACCAATTGCCGCTAGACAATAAGTATTTTTGATAATATTGTTAATTTAACTAATAAAGAATGTTACGCGTTATTTTATGAGCACACACAAAACTATTGTATTTTTGTCCACCCTGTACCAATTGGAATCAACATGTGATACATTTTTTAAATCAGCTCAGCTAGAGTAATCGGAAAATTGAGACGAAATGGGGGTGTTCTATTAAAAAAAAAATACTTTGACGTCATTACTCGAAAGTAATTCACCCTGTATATTGAAATACGGTAAAGTAAAATAAAAATCGACGTGTTTCAGGATTATTTCTTGAAATGGTCTGTTTAGGAAAAAATGAATTTGTTCCATACTTCACGGACACAGTGTATAATGTGAAAATACAAGTAAATGAATTTTTATTCTATTCATTCCACCTTCAATACATTTTCTGAAAACCCATATTAATGAACGGCAAAAAAATGACATCTCAAAATGGCGGAAGTATCTAAAAGTTCCCCCCCCCCAAAAGTGGGTCCTGGATCCCCACCTGAAGTTATGTGAGCGGGTAATTTTTTAACGTGGGTATATATGCGAAATACTAGGAGTTGTGGAGAAAATATGACGAACGGTACATCGAAATATATTTGGCAGCTTACTTTACATTGAGATGCATAGAAAACCTATGCATCTTACTTTACATTCATTAAAAGTCACGTTGAAAAAACTGAAAACATTTGGTTGAGAGGATTTCGACATTTCGGGAAATTTTTCTATTGTGGACCTTTGTCGGGAGACATTGCCACATACCAAATTTGTTTCGCCTGTTTTATTTTGAGGCACAAATTCTGGGCCGTCGATACAAAAAGAAGTTTGATGCAAGGAAATATAGTAATTATACGGAACAAACACAATGCAGTTCGAAATGAAAACATTTCAATTCAGACAGCTTCCGAAGTGTACAACATTCCCAAAGAACTCTTTGGAATAAAATTAACAGAAGATATATGGCCGAACCCGGAGGCATTTGTGCACTAACATTTACCGCCAGCACTTAATTAAATTGCCAAAAAACGCATTTTTAAGGCATTGGCAAACTCGCAGTGTCAGTGCCAAATTTTTAAAAATAAAAAAAGAGTGTGCACCTTCCCCTTTCCCCTGAAGCACCCCCCGCATTTGCGGGGCTTCGAGCCCTGACAGGTGTGAGAGAGAAAGAATACCGTTACTTCGCATGTAGAATGCTGGTTTGTTTACGATGAATTTGACAGTTTCGTTTTGGCGCGTTCCACTCAGGAGCTGCTTTCCAGTCAGGTATGTGTCACCCCGGGGTTCGGAGCACTAGAGCTTCGAGCCCTTGCTATGAGTGGAACGCGCCAAAACGAAACTGTCAAATTCAATGTAAACAAACCAGCGTTCTACAGCTGTCTCGTACTTTATGCGAAGTAACGGTCTTCTTTCTCTCTCACACCTGTCAGGGCTCGAAGCCCCGCAAATGCGGGGGGTGCTTCAGGGGAAAGGGGAAGGTAACGCGAGGGCTCGACGCCCTGTTTACTGGAACTGGAACACTACAAGTGCGCTTCGGAGCTCCTGACGTTGGCTGGAAGGCACTTATAGCAAGGGCTCGAAGCTCTAGTGCGCCGAGCCCCGGGGTGACACGCACCTGACTGGAAAGCAGCTCATGTGAACGAGGTCTATGCATAGTCTGCGCCATAGACAAATTCTCTATGGTCTGCGCTATCAGTGGTCTGGGCAGAGGAACAATACGGTTTCCGCTTTGGAAGGTCAACACAAGATGCCATGCGTTGACTATGTCACGGCAACCCTAACAGAGAGCTTTTTTTGTCGAAATGATGAAGGGAAAACTCACATTGGTTCGCATTCGCAATTATTTTCACGTTCTCTTTGACTACCCCAATTCGCGACAACAGTTCTGGGCATCTAATGGCAAATGAATGAACAGGCGCCCAAAAAGCTCTCGACACCTAGCCAATACTTTTCTCAATTTTTATTTCGTACAAATTTCTCATGCGAATGGTAAAGTTTGATTCTTATTTAGGAAAATATCAAGGCCTATCAGCAAAAAATTTAGATTTATGATTTTTAGTCCATATAAACTTGTTGGCAACGTAATAAAAATGTGCTCAATTATATCGATTGCCAGTCAGAGTACATATTTATTTTCATTGAAATTGATTTAACTTTTATTCCAACATTGACTTGAAATATGAAATAGAGCAAAAAGAATATTTTCCCCTTGTCTTTGAAAAAGATAATAAAAAAATTTTAATTTTTGTTAGGTGAAGAAGTGATTAAAAATGTCCTTTAGCAAACTGAAAGGGAGGTAATATTTTTGTTTTCAATAATAAGTAATTTCAAGGAAATAATCATATTTTTAATCTAATGAAAAAAATTAACTCAAACATTATAAAACATAGATTCATCAAAATACAAATCATAAACATCTCATCATTTCTCAAAAAAATTTTTAACAAGTTAATCACATCATTATATTAAACACAAAAAAAATGATTTAATCATATTTTCAATTTTGTTAGTTCCAACTAACCCAAAATCAACAATTTTTCTCGGCCAATAACTCCATTATTCGCTTGAGTATACTTTCTGTTATTTCAATTTTGGTACGTGAAGCATAGAGAGATTCGAGTTTTTCTGCCTTGGAAGATAATGCATTAAGCATTTCTGCATCCTCAAAATTTAAATCAAACTCAAAATTAGCTTCTGTATCATCATTTTCTACACTGAATATTTTTTGGTTTATAACTTTACTCAGTTTTTCCAAGGAGAATTGTAACCGATCCAAAAATTCTGATTTCCAAATATTTGCAGTGTTTTTGAATTTTTCTGTGTCCTCTACCTGAAGTATTGTAAATCTCATAAGATTTAACAAAGATATTAATTTATCATACTGTAAAATACTATCAATATCTATAGTTCCACAACATCTTTTAATGAATGTATACATTTTTTCTCCTTCAAAATAACATAAGTCTGAATGGTGTTCTTTTTGCAATTCAACAAGAATCTCTTTATATTGCGTTATCAAATATCCTGCTACATTTGAATGGTCTATCTCAAATATCCAATTGGTTAATAGAAGATACTGTGCTTTTGGTTCAAATTTATACAAATAAAGCTTGAAAATATCTAGGGCTCGTTGCCTCATTTCTTGGTGTTGATTATAAATTATAACTTTCAGCAGAGCTTCCCATATACTTTTATTACCTTCTAAATCAAGTATGAAGTGACTCAACTTTGGAGTTCTTTTTAAAAGCATTTCTAGTGTACACAATCCTTTCAATATAACGTAATTACTGTAAGAATCCAAAAGTTTTGAAATAAAAATTAGAGATGAACGAAATATGTAAGTGCTACTATATATTCTTGGAACAACTTCATAATCAACATTTTCATCCAACAGAAAATGTAAAAACATTCCATATGCAAATTTGGTTGGTTTGAGGGGAACTTCATCATCCATTCCTAGATATTTGAATGGATCTTCACAAATTGACAAGATTTTCCTTACAATATCTTCGGCCATTCTTCTTAATCTAGTTTTTTCCGTATGCAGTCCTAAATCCATATATCCGATAGGTTTTGCTAATAACTGAATCAGATATTTTAATAAAATTATTCTGCTTTCACTATTGGATTTAAATTGTTCTGAGTAAAAGGGAATTATTAAATTATAGAAGCGGAGAATATCTTGATAAAGTATTTCAATATGAAAAACATCATTATCAGACCTTACTGAGGTTACACCATAATCTGGAACACTACACTTGTTGAGACGTATTTGTATCGAGTTAACACACCTACCTAGGTATATTGTATTTTCTCTTGGAGCTCTTCGAAGCACTTTGTAAATGCAATTGAGCAAAATAAAGAAGTTGGTGCTATCAGATAATTCAATTAAACCTACGAGTTGATGTAAAATATCGTCAACGAGAGAGGTTTCCACTACTTTCTCAAGCAATTTAACACATATGTTGAATATATCAGTACTTTCGGCTTCATACTTTGCACAAATATATTTCGATATAACAGGAACAAGCTCATTGGCACCAGTTTTCACAGCAGCATAATTTTGACTATCTTCTAATAAAGAACATGCAAGGCTAGTATCACCACTGTCTAAAGCGCTTTCCACTTCATCGGCTAATTTTTTTGAGTTTTCGGAAATAATTATCATAATGTAATAATTTGGGCTTACAAGAATTTAACTTAGCTGGTCTCAATAAAGATTAAATCATTTTTTTATTTCAATATCAAAGATAACAGTTTTTTTACAGAATAAGCAGTTCTGAGGCCAGTTGGGACTGAGGACTGAGTTGAAAATTGAACCACAAATAAAAAACTAAATTTTAATTGAACTCTTCAGTCTTTTTATCGTCAGTGTCGTCTCGCAGCGGTGCCAAACGTCTGAAACTCATCTTCGGTAGAAATGACTGCTCAAAACCAATCGATTTGGGGGAAAATCGGTAGAAGGAAGATTTTTCTAAGAATCTCAATTTTTAAAATAAAACAGAAACAAAGGAACATTTTAATACATTTTCTGGGAACACCTTTCCAAATCCAATTAAAATCGAACAAGATCATCAAAGAGGAAGGATTCATGTGAATCAAGTGAGAATTATTATTATTATTATAATTTGATTTGAATGAAACCCTTTCTTACGTATTTATATCGTGCAAGATGGGTGCGGGGAATCCCCTATTATTATGTGAATTATGGAGGGTACAGATATCTCCACCCTCCATAATGTGAATTGAACCATTGAACGAGATCAAGAGGAGTTCAACTAATCTCTTGTCCTATGTTTGGATGCTGGTGTTTTACTTTTTAATCATATTATTCTCTTGTCTATGCATCGAAATATGGAAAATATTTCATTCTTCGGTGAAAGATTCAATTTTGACATATCTATTTAATTGAAAAATCGGTAGATATCTCAATTTTCGGTATTTCGGGGTCTTCAAATCGGAAGAAATGCTGAAAGATCGGTAAGTTCGGCAACACTGTCCGTCTCGTCTTGCCACTCGTTTGACAGTTAAAATGCTCGTCACGATCACTGACAGCGATGACACCTTTGATAATTCTATGTTCTAAGTCCTCAATAAATATTTTGAAATTTGGGTTATTTTAAAATTAGGTGCTGAACTAGTGCCGGAGTTAATTTTTTTGAAAATGGCACTCACATTCGAAAATGTAATGGAGTATTATTATAAAAATCCCAAATTTTCAGATCCATCTGATATATCCTGTAGAAATTTGTAAGTACATGAAAAAGAAAATAATAGGCGAATTAATTCAACTATTCTTTTTCAGGAATCCTATCAAGAAATGGCTCAAAGATCAATTAAAACAGAATACCGGAAAAAATAATGATATATCTAGCCTTATTCGCAAAGAAGGAAATAAATTTTATAAGGAGAAATCTTTAACAAATAGTTTAAAATCTTATAACTCTAGTATGTGTTATGCACAAGAATCTTCAGAGGAGTATTTCTTAGCTTTAGCTAATAGATCAGCTGCAACATTTGAGCTAGAAAGATATGAAGTAAGTGCTATAAGAGATATATTATATTAGTAAGTTAGCTCTTTTAATACACAAGCTGTAAGCTTCTAAGAGATATTCACAGAGGGTAAGAATAGAAAACATTAGTACACATAAAGTATATTTTTTCTCTGTATATGAACTGTTCCAATATGATATTTAGTTAACACGTTCACGGACACTTATTTTTCATGCTATGTGCATAGTTGGACAGAAACGGCATAAACTGCATCGGTTTTTTTTCTGACTGGGCACTGACGGCATTTGCCGTCAAAGGCTTGGTGCGTTGTAAATATGTTTAGCGAGGTTTCACGTCAATTTTGTATATGAAAGTCCCTCTGGACACATGTTAGGGTTCTAGATGCGCTTCAGTTCGAATTTATATGCAGTTGGACATTGTGTGTAATCAGTGCTTGATTGAATACACATTGAAAATGGATGAGCAGAGAATTTATCGAAATAATACACAAAGGAAATAAGTCCATACCATCCAAAAATTCTATAAAGAATACTGGTCATGTTCTTTAGGCCATACCTATACCAGAACACTCTAACAAGCATGGAAAATATTATAAACGCTGTTTGCAGTGCTATAGGATGAAGAGAAGAAAAAACTGCTTGGCAGTGTCACGATTGTATAGGCAAGCCACCCCTTCGTGAAGGGAAATGTTTTCAGGATTGGCATGAATAAGTGATATTTTTAGTAATATTTTTTGGTAATTTTTTAGTAATATTTTTTACCAAAGCATTTTGTACTGATCTCTTCAGCTTGAATACATGTTTTTTTTCTTTCGAAATAAAGTGTTTTGATTTAAACTTTTAACATGCCGTATATGATGTCATTGCCATTTGTGAATGAACTATGATTTTTGCTGGATATGACGTTATATGATGCAGTGTTTATTTTCAGTATTTCTGATTTTTGGAAAATAGTGATTCTAAAGCTACAAGCTTTCTCTATGTGCAAAAGAACCCATTATATCGCTGTGACAATCTGAGTGCATCCGACTATTTTTTAGTGTCCTGCTGGATTCAAAGTCAATGACGTGATATGACGTCACTGTCCGTGAACATGTTAATACAAATCTATATTGAAAGAAACACTCTCTCAAGTGAATTCCTTATGCCAAGTTTTTCAATCTACCTCTTATCTTATTTATCTACTTTCACATAAAAAATTCCAACTTTCAAGTCTTTTATATTTAAATTTAATTAATACCTACATTATATTTTAGGATTGTCTGAAAGATGTAAATTTATGTTTGGATTCTCCTACCTATCCTATGAATTTGAGGCCAAAATTATATTCTAGAAAAGATGAATGTTTGAAAAAACTTGATAAAATCTCAAACACAAAAAATCAATTTGAAAATGACATGGCTGTTAAAACCGAACAATTACCTTTGTTTGAAAATGGCGAAAATCCGAATTATGCATATGCTGCTCCTGCGATAGAATTAAGGTGATTATTTAGTTATGAATGTGGGTATAGATTCTGAAATATATAACACATGCAATTAGACAGTCACAAGTTTTTATTGTCATTTGTTATAAGAACATCATTTAAGTATGTAAGATTATAGCTGAATTTTGAATTTTTCTATTAGTTTTTTGCTGCTTGAACTCTGTAAGAGTGGAGAATAATATCCAAGAATATCTACCCAATGACAAGATTCACAGCTAAGTTCAATTTACGTAATAGATGTTTAGTTTAAGCTCAAATGATTGTTCTTAGTTGAAAATACACCCCAAATATGCAGAGGAACTGTACAAATAGTAATGCCATTATATAATTTTATGGCAAACAAAAACATGTTTCCACTTTGAATTTTATTTTTGACAGGTTTTTGGGTTGCCTAATAACAGATTTTAAATACACTTTGGGTATGGACCGTATATCTCCTTCCTCAAAGAGCGGTGAGTATTTCCTCAAACTAAGGTGAGTTGTCTGTTATCAGAGCAACCTTACATTTATTCTGGCGAGGTTCAAAAACCACTACCACTCGTCTTCTCATTTAATTTTCAGATGTTTATGAACATATTCCATGACATCTGAGACTCAAAGACTTTATTGAGATTTTTTAGTTGTTTCCAAATTACAAGAGTTATCAATAACCTTCAAATATCTGTCAAGGCAAAATTTTGTTGCGGTCCAAAGCAGGTTACCTGAAATATTGAAAACCGCTAGTAACCGCTCCGAAATTCTCGGCAATATCCGGGCCATACCCTCTGTGTTTTCAATGCTTGATTCAGGGCTAATTACCGATCTTGAAGGTATAATACTTGAGTTTTTTATTTTTTTTTTTTCAAATCAAATCAAACTTAATATCCCATTTTCTGTATTAATACGACTGTACTATAAAAACCTGAAGAGAAATTACAAAAAGCTGTTATAAACAGTGTCTTTCCTATTTTGAGTGAAACAGATAAAACATAGTGTAGTAGTGGTAAAAATTTTATTAGAATTTCAGGCTTGGCTCAATCTAAGAAGTAGGCCTGATGGCATGTGCATTTTAAACACGTACCATGAGACTCAGAATAGACATGAAATAGTATTAGTGTGGTGAGGACTTAAAACCTGTTATTAGGCAACCTGACTTGTCAAAATTAAAATTCAATGTGGCAGCGATTGGGGTTTAGAAACTTTTCCTGCGCCAAAAGCTTTAGCTTTTCTAGTATTAAATTTTACTTTTCAGTTAAAAATAAGGATATCAGAAAGTTTTTGGATGGTCTTTATGTGTCAGAAAAGACAACAGTTGTACAAGGTTCCTTCAGACTCGCCAATTTTGATAAAAAGAGTCGGCAAAGCCATTAATAGAAAAGAGTAGTAGTATAAGCTTGTACAGCATGCCTGACACAAAAGTGTACAAGACAACGAACAGTCGAGTTCATCTAATCCGATGGAGTAAAACTGAGGTGCCAATCAAATTCAATCGATTGTGGGCATTAAAGCCAATTATACTTCCTGTAATGGAGGAAATTAAATGATGCCATAATAATTTGCAGGTTCAATGAAGAAAAAGGAAGACATGTAGTGGCTAAGCAAACTATTAAAAAGGGAGATACCTTATTCATTGAGAAAGCATTTGCATTTGGCCCAATATTTGATGAACACTCAAGAACAATGCATATGCTGAAATGTCATGAGTGTCTTAATGATATTTACTGTGGTGTTCCGTAAGTACTTCAAAAAAAATTATGATTGAATAATGTTGAAACTGCAAATAAGTTCAAAATTGCTATAATGAAGGCATTGTCAAATTTTGATAAAAACTATTCAATCACTGTCATTTATTCTAATATTGTGTTAATGTTTGAATAGATAATAACTAATTTTCATAATGTTTGCGGCAATTATTTCGCCAATTCTGTGGCTTCTTCAGGTTATACATTTCGACCGATTATCGCAAACATTAGAATATTAGTGGTAATTATTTCGAAATATACATATATATGTAAATACAGGCTGTTTCAAGTTGGACTGCCTATTGGACGTTTCTGAAGAACAGGGCCGATTTGGAATCTGAAAATTCGGATAAAATATTGAGCGATTCCTATTGAGCTTGAATATTTCCTAAGCACCGGCACTTTCGGTTATACAAGAAATGAAAAAATTTTTTTTTTTTCATTTCGATTCTTAGATATTATCAGGATTTCCATTCTCAATCACTCATTCCTCACATTATTGCGTTAGTTCTAATAGTTTTCAAAATATTGAAAAAAAAAACTGAAAAAAAAAAGAATTTCCATAATCACTATTATGTGAATTATTATTTTTCCTATAAATTACCTATGCCTAAACTTGATTCACTTTGCCGAAGAAAATTATGTAGAAATATCGTGCATCTCTTGAATTTGAGAAATATCATCACGTGGTGTTTCAAATATTGGGATCATAACTTTCGATTTTCAAATTAGAACCTTATTTTTTTATGAATTCGTTGGATTTTATGGAGAAAAATAAGAGTAGTATAATACAAAAACTTGTCAGAAATTTATTTTTCTCACAAGTTTACTTTTGCCAACTTTTGTCCACATTCCTGACAAGTTTTTATATTATATTGTTTATCATGGACGAAAACCAAACCTAAAGGGTAGTGTTCAGACATGACCATGCCCCTAGTTTAATTATTCGAGATTTTATGAATTTATGTTATAGGTGGAGTTAATTTCACTCCATCTGTTTCCAGAAAGACTTATAGACAATACACTGTAATCATAGAAATTTAAATGTCTAATTATTTTACATAGACTGCCTGGGTAGTACGGTGGATTGAAGAGTCGACTGTGGTGCCGAAGATACCAGGTTCGAATCCTGGCTAGGTCATGGATGTTGTAGATGTCTGGTGATGGTAATTGAATTTGAAAGAGTCTTATAGAAAATGAAATGTTAGTTCTGTAGATGGTTGAGAAAGCCTAGCACATATAAAGGAAAAAAAAAATTACATATGAGAAGTGTATTCATCATCAAAGCTACACTTATATTTATTTATTTAATTTTACGAAATTAATGGAAGTACTGAACTGGTATTGATACAGTTCCTGCACACAAATTGAAATTGAATAAAAGAGAAAGAGAGAAGTCTTTTGAAGATTGAAAATAGTATGAAATAAATGATATGTTCTAGTGACCACCCAAAGTAGAAGAAATATGTTTTTTGATCAAACTAAAAAAAAAAATCACGAAAGATGTTTGTAACTCATTTGATTTCCTCCATATTCAGTGATTGAAAGGAGTCGGAAATTCGACGAATCAATTCATCCTTGCTAACAACCGGAGTTGCATAAACTCTTTCTTTATTGTTCCCCATATATAGAAATGTAATGGGGTGAAATCCATGCGCTTGAGCTTCATCCCTTTAAAGGTGAATCCGGTGAATTCAATGTTACTGTGCCCCGTTTCGTTGACGGAAATGCGAGATACTTTAGTATCCATATCGAATAAATCATCTTGTGGTGTAGATGAAATTCCAATTCACCATGTCATTGACTTTATTCTACTGCCACTAACTTACCTTTCCAACCTTTCATTTGAGTGCGGATACTTTCCCTCTGAACTCAAGACTGCTATTGTTTCACCTGCTCACAGAAAGGGTGACCATACATCAGTTAAGAACACTATAGACCAATTGCACTATTGTCGGTTTTTTCAAAGCACCTGAGAAATTGTTTTTGGTGCAACTTTCTCAGTTCACTGATCTTTTCGGATTGCTGTCCTATAGACAGTACGGATTTCGGAAGGGTAGGAGTACGCAGGATGCTGTGTTGTCGCTATACAGTCGAATTCAGGATAGCTTCGAGAAGAAAGAATGTTGTATGGTGGTTTTTTTTTATCTGAGTCGGTCTTTTGATACATTGGCTATATCGATGCTATTAGCCAAGCCCGCATAGGACTACGGGGTGTGGTATTGGGGTGGGTCCGGTCATATCTCACGGTTAGATCTCAGATGGTAAGACTTTGCGAAAACGGTGTGGTTGTTTTATCTGGCTTGTGGATGCTGTTGTCTGGTGTGGCTCGGGTGGTACTCTCGGTGCTGCATTGTTTGATCTGGATGCGGATGACATGGTTGACTATCTGGGAGAATATGGGTTTGTCACACAGTACGTTGACGATACATCGGTTCTTTTTACGGTTGGAAGCTATGGAGAGCTGGCTCTATAGACGCGGAGTTGTCTCGCAAGAATGAGGGTATATTGCTCTTGAACGGAATTGCACTTAATGAGAGCAAGACTGCAGCAATAATCTTCTCTCCCAATGGAACGCTACATAATGAGACCCCTCCAATCTGGTCTAATGGTGCGAACATGCAGCTGTCCAATGAGGTTAGATTCTTGGGCGTCATGTTTGACAAACAATTGTGCTGGAAGGAGCATGTGGCGACCCTGTGTGGAAAGCTTGCCTCGAGGAATTTTGCGATACGTTAGTTGAGCATACATGCGATATGGATGTGCTCAAAATGTACTATAACTCCTCGATTAGTTCATTGCTGGAGTATGGAATTCTATGTTGGGGTAATAGCACGGATGTGGACATGGTTTTCAGGATGCAGAAGCGCATAGTTCGATTTTTGTATGGCCTCACTAGACGGACTTCCTGCCGTGAATATTTTAGGGACAATTTTTCAACTGTTCCATCACTCTTTGTCTTGCATTGTGTGGTTTACATTGAAAAAAATTCTGGTTTTTGTTCCCACAAGGGGTAAATAGTATCTATAATACTAGGGGTATGATCTGCAAAAAAATTAATATTCCTTTCACGCGCCTGACCCAGGTGCAAAAAAGCTTTCGAATAATAAACTCGAAAATATTCAATCACTCACCTAGTAGTACCCGGAATATTGAACGATCAACATCGTTTAAAAAGTCTGTAAAAAAACTGCTACGGCAGAATGTATTTATTCTTTGCATGAGTATTTCGATTTCAATTTCCCTGTGTATGTTTTAAATATTATGACATTTTCCCGTACTGTACTATTTCAGTCAGTGGAAATATTATATTATTATTATTAACCTTTTGGTAACTGAATACCTTAACCGAAATAATAGTAACTCATCAGGTAATAAACCTCAAGAACTAAGAATCTCAATATTTTCTGGAACTGGAATTTTGCTCATTGATGTAATAGCGTACTTTACCATCAATAAAAAGTTCAAAAACACATATGCTGAATATTCTCTGAAAATTGGTTTCTCTTATCAAATGGGGATTTTCATGTTTCCAAACATGAGTATTTCTTCTATTGAATAATCTTTCTTCGCTAAATTTTGGTTCGTCAGTCTAAATGATCTTTTAATAAGTCATCTGTTTCCAGAGTTTGCTCTTTTTCGAATTTAGAGTTTTGCATTTTGTGTTTTTTTTCTGAATTCGTTGTACTGAATATTGCTCAAATTTACTTGGAATTGATGAATTTTCGATATTACCACATCATTCTACTTCGGAAAAAAGAATCGAGTTTATGCATAGGATATGTACAGTAAAAATAATTTACATAGTAGTGACTATGGAATTCTTCTGCTTTTTTTTTTAAATATTTTGAAAAGTATTAGGACTAACGCAATAATTTGAGGAATGAGTGATGGAGAATGAAAATCTTGATAACATCTAACAGATAAAATTAAAAAAAAAGTAATTTTTGAAGAAAATATATATTTCTTGCATAACCAGAAGTGCTTCGGAAATATTTTTAACTCAATATGGTTCTGTAGAAACGTTTAATAAGCAGTCGAACTTAAAACACCCTATATATTGGTTTCTGAGTCTCAGATAAATCTAACAAATAGGGTTTTTGGTCTCATTTTTATCGGTTTTATGTTGGTGCTTCAATACAGAAAGCCATTGTGGTATTTATAAACTCACAAATCTAATAGAACTTTCTTGATTTACAGTTGCAGATATTGTGCAAAATGCATTTTTTGCAATTCAAAATGTCGAGATAAATCCTGGGAAGAATCACACAAATGGGAATGCCGAGGAATGTTTGGAGATATTTGGTACCACTTAGGAATTGCATATCCAGCTTTCAGGGCTTTATTGAAAGGCATCAACAGTACCCTCCAAACAGTTGAATTGGATAATATAAAATGTTTTGGAGACAAAGAGGATAATTATTCATTTTTCAACAGTTTACTGTTCGATAAAGATAACAAGTATTTAGATGCTTCAGTTGTAAGTTAGATTTGAATTTATTTTCAGTTTCTGATTTTCAGTAATTTAAAAAAAATTTTTTTTCAGATGAGTATAACTGTTGTGACATATCTAAAACATTATACAAATTTCTTCATATGGTTTCTATCTCAACCCAAAAATTGTTATAGTTGGACTATGCATTGCTTAGAAACTTTCTTTGAACTTCAGCTTACTAAACACATACTTCAATTTCAGAATAATAGTTCAATAATAGAACACTGGATAGAAGGGAAAGATTTGCCTTCAGACAAAGAACCAGTAGCATGTGGTATTTTTCCTTCTGTTAGTATAATGAACCATTCTTGCAAACCTAATATCACAAATTAGTAAGTATAACAGTTCTTCTTTATATAATTGAATGAGAAAGTGAAGTTTGTCTCAATTTGTGAATTCAGTTCACAATAATAAGTTGGATAATAAATTTTGACTTGATGCATTACATTTGTTATACAAGTAAAAATTTGAAAAACAGAAATTGCAAGAGTTGTATCAATAAGCATAATAATCCATGGACAATAAAAATTCTTATATTCTTTAGAATACATATCATTACTTTAATGTTAAATGTTCACTCAGATGCTCAACATAATGATTATCTTATTAGTTTACAATTTTATTGATAACTTGAGTTGATTTTGAGTTGATTTAATTATTACTTTGTTCTATGAATATTATTCTTTCTTTCAGTTTTGTGTGTGACACAATAGTAGTTAAGGCGCTAGAAGACATCAAGAAAGATGAAGAAATATGCAATTGTTATGGTATATGTTACCGGAATATGAATAAAATTGAAAGACAACAAAATTGCTCCCAATTGTATCACTTCAAATGCAATTGTGTAATTTGTTCAGATCCTAGTAAGGAAATGGTAATATTTATATTGTTCATGATTCTTCATATTATCTTTGAATCTATTTTAGGATGTATTTGATGTTTTCATTTGTACAAAGTGTGGCAATGATATTCCAAAAGTAATCAATAAAAAGAAAATATTTTTGTGCCAAAATTGTGGCACTAAAGTAGACAATCAAATTTTAATAGATATATACCAGAATATCGAACTTGAAGAAGGTAAGAAACATGTTGAATGTTTTGATTGATTTTATTCAATAATATTTTAATTTTACAGAGGAAAATGGTGTGGAATCGTTACTTAATTCTTTAACTCGCAAGAAAAAATTGCTTAATAGATATCATTCAAGTTTACAAAAGACTTGTTTCAAATTATATCTGTTTTATAAAGAGATAGGTAATGCTTATATGAATTTCTGTTAGAGACGATTCTATGAATACATATGTTTCAGGGAACACTAAATGTATGTTGAAGTATTTCAAAAAATGGCTAAAAATAGAAAAATTCAAAGTAGGACAGGATATACAACTATTTGGTTTTCTTTTATATGAAGTAGGCTCTTTTTTATTTTCAAAAGCCAGCACAGTTGAAGACAAGTAAGAATTTTTTCTATTATTAATTCATTTTTTCTTTACGAATATTTTCCAGACAAATGCTTGATGAAGCTAAAAACTTTTTGGCAGAAGCCAAACATATTTGTGAACTACATTATCCTCCATATATCACTCATAGGATATAAATTGGAGGAAATTAAATGGTGGTTGAGTACAAGGTGTATAAAAAAATGGTTTTACCTTTGTGCTGATGTAATGTAGTGGAAGAGTAGTAAGATCAGAAACATGACTTTTACTCAGCAGAGGCAAATTATTATACTAATCTGGACAAAAAAAAAGGCTGTGAATGCAGAAAGATGTATCAATATGCAAAAGTTATTTTTATATTATATTTCTTTATATATATATATATATATATATATATATATATATATATTTTGGGGGTTTGGCGGAACATTAAACATAAGAAAATGGAAGTTAGGTGGGGTTGCATGCTACACTCAGCCACAAAAATTCGACTTAGACCCCAATAATTTTTTTGAATGCCCTCAAATTATACAAAAAGAGTTAACAAAAATTTTAAAGATCAACTTCGTGGTGCATTCAAATTTCCAAAAATAAAAAAAAAAATCTTGGCGTCCAGGTCCAATTTTTGGGGCTGAGTAGGTATCAGACCAACCCACCTACCTCCCATTTTCGTATATTCAACGTTCTGCCGAACATTCTGTATATACAGGGTGAGGCATTTAACTACTATGTACTAAATGTTTCAAATAAAAATTTTTAAGTATCAAGGGGGACAGAATATGAATTTATTTTTTTTAACCTTCACTTTGACTTCAAGGTTATTTCAAGGTCAACCTGATTTTTTAAATGGAAAGTTATATTTTTTTAGTGCAGATTCTTATTCTTCTTAAAAAAAGTACTAACTTTTGTTGCAAATTCTTTGGATTTCAAAATATTCAACTACATTTCATGCAAACAGAAAAAAATTAAAATTAATAATGATAAATTTTTAATAATTTCATATTATTTCAGTAACTGTTCAAAATGATGACTTTGGACTTCGATACATTTATCAATTCTTCTAATAAATGATTCATTACATTACTTCAAAGTTTCTGCATCAATATTCCTGCAGCCGTATAAAGAAAATGTAGTTCAATATGATGAAAAAAGTTTCAAACAAAAGTTACGACTTTTTTCATTAAGAATAAGAACCTGCACTAAAAAATATACCTTTCCTTTGAAAAGAATCTGGTCAACCCTGAAGTCGAGGTTAAAACAAAGTATGATACCCAACAACTTTTAGTTGAAAATTTTTTTTCTAAATTTCATAGTTTCTGAGATAATTTACTGTCTCAAGTTAAATGCCTCACCCGGTATATTACTTTGAAACTAATGAAACCGGTCCATGCTATAATATGTTGTAAACAGGTCAGCTTCATTCAAAGCTTGGCCTTTGTCCTAATTTTCCTTGGAGAAATTATTAAAGTTGATTTTTAAAAATATGAAAGATGTTTTATTATCCATCATTGTTCTAAATACTCTCCACAATACTTACAATATAAACAATGAAAATATATCTGTAATATTCACACTTTTTCTAATACATCGCGGCGAGTGGCACAAGTAGTGCAAGTGCCACAAACAAAAATTCAGTTTTGAGCTTGAAAATGAAATGGATTTAAAGATCAATAAATCTTTATTTTGGCTGAAATATCACAAATTTTATCTCAGCACAACAGAAAAAACAATGAAATTATTAAATAAATAAATAGTTTTTACTGCTTTGAATTACTTATTTTTGCAAAAAAGAATATTCCAAAATCCTAGTTTTAGAAACAAAATTGACATTGGTAATGAACTATGTTATTTAATATCTTCAATTGAATTCAGAATCTGGTTGTAAATATTCGAGCTTATCCACCACATTGTGCCAATTTTGTATCTTGTTCTTATTTGATCAATTCGATTTTTTTGAATGAAATATTTGTTATATTTATTACTTACTATCCTGGGTAGTCGGGTACCCACTATGTCATATAGATTGAGTGTTGAAGATACATTATCTTTTTAATTTAGTCTTTAGATCATAACAATTATTATATTGTAGAACCACCGCTAAATACAAATAAAAATTCCGTGGACAAGAACGTGATTACTACTTGAGTATACTAGAAGCTTCGATAAACAATATTGAAACATCACAAAAGTAACCGTCAGAACGAATAGAAAAATTTTTATATTTTCTCACGTATGAACTTCATATTATGACATTTTTAGATCTTTTCAGTTTATAAGTTCACATTGATTAATGATTCATTTTTATTGAATCATATTAGAGGAAAATCAAGTTTTGAGAGAAATATATGACCAGGCGGCAGCTTTTTTACTATTACTAACGCCTACATTGTGTGGAAAATCTAACCAGATTTTCTTAAAAAACAATGTATCTGGGCAGTCTTTTATATGGCTTGTTGCATATCCTACACCTACCCAATACAAAAAATTCACATTAAAAGAATAGAATAGGAGATTTGAAGGAAATAGGTTCACTTACGAGTAATCAGTTTTATTTAATAACAAAATAAGGATTACAAAATAATAGAAAACAATGTCACATATGACATTAAAATCTTTCACAAAATGATTCAGCAACGTACACCATTTCTGAAAACAGGTGTCTTCAGTATTCATATGAAATTGCGATTCTTGAAAAATGTTTCAATAATAAATATTGATTTTTTAAACTTTGGCATTAAAGAAGCATAAAGGGGTTTTCAGTATTTTGTAGTTAACCCCCTCTAGAATTTGTAGAAGAGTTCAATCATCATATTGCACTATAAGAAAAACAACTTTGAGATAAGATACAGTGACCCAATAACAATTGCAGGTACCAACTTCTAACAAAAAAGGATCAAAAGCTATAACAAAAATTTCTTAAAAAATTGACAATGAAGGCATTTTTAGATTATGAACTATTTATACTAATGATAGTTTATTTTAATAAATGAAGTGAGGTACATAGTTACTATAATAACTTGTAGAGATATAATTCCAATCATTTTCTCTGAACTAGTCATTCTGGAAATGGAGAATTCCAGTAACAATAAACATATATTTGTTTCAACATCTTATGTCAAATTTTTAGGCCAACCTTTGACGTTTAAATTATTCAAAAAGGAATACATTTTATTGAAATGTAATAATTTTGAACTGCAATAGCAGAACATTAGTCTGAGGAAGAAAATCAAGAAAAAAGTTTATTAAGTGCAGAATTATTCTTTCAGCTAAATCCAAAATAATTGTGGAAAGTTAAGAGTAGCAATTAAAGTTTGAGCACTCCACCTATCAATTGAGAAGATTTTAACTTCCAACCAATTTTTCACTGTCAATAAGTTTCATTACAGCAGACAAAAATTAAAATAAATTCACCTAACATAATAATAACAGTCACCAACAATTTGTTGTTCAACAACTATAGTATACCTTGAAACAATAAAATTATTTCAAATTTTCGAGATTTATCGCAATGGTTGCACGCTGCCAAAAATTCCAAGAGCAAATTCTACCATTTCAAACTAAATATTTGTTCTAGCATGATTAATGATCAAAAATATTACCACAACTAACGACTTTCAACTGTCCCTAATTTGGATTGAGGTTGATTTTCAGATTCCTCTGTTAGTTGTCTCTTTTCTATTTCTGCTTTAAAATGTTCTATATCTTCGTGGCTGAAATCAAAGTAAATTCATTCAATATAAGGAACTGCCTACACTTCACTCTCATATCTCTTTTAGCCCCGAATGCCACACTGTTATAAGTTTATTTTATTGTTAGAGTATCTATGTGAGATAGATAAATAAAATATATAGTTTTTATACTATATTCATAAAAAAAATGAAAGTATTGGAAAAAATGTCTTTATTTTTTATGACTACCAAAAAGAAAAGAATTTATTTTTTCAAGAATTCGGCTCAGGTTTAACTTAAGCTTATTTGTCTATCTCTGTTCAAAGTCACAAATCAAAATTTTTAATGAGTATTATTACAAATGTATGACGGTTAAAGGTGAACAGGTCCGGACTCCGGACCAATACAAGATCAGATGACGCATGCTGAGCTGAATAAGGGCGTCGCCAATATTCAACTTAGCATGATCGTCAGGATCCAAAAGGATATGGCAAAATCTAGTCATAAGAACCAATTATTTATATAAACCAAATTCATTTATTGAAACTGAAAGAAATTATTATGTATCAAATTTTTATAGTTTGAATACATCAACTTGTACCATAAGAAAACTTTGGGATTTGAGATTATTTGTTTATATAACTACTCTTATTGAAGTGTTGCTTGAATCATAAATTAAGTTACCTCAACTCACCTTATTTGAACAAATAGAATACCATTAATCACGTTTAACATGTCCAAAACAGATCCCATAGAAGGGGGTTGAATTTGGATAGGAGGTAACGAGGATCCATTTTTACCAGTGCAAATTTCGTTCATTTTTTTCTGAAGTACCACTGCTTGTTGGGTGAGGTGTTTCAAGCATTCAGAAGATTCTTTGGTTTTTTCATGATTCTCACCCAGCTGTGAAAATGTTATATTATCATTAATATTGTTTTTCAAATAGGATGTCCGAATATAAGTAAAGAATTACTTAATCAATGTTCAGAGACAATATAAAAAATATTTAATAAAAGAAAGATGAACACTGTTTGAAAAATTTAATTTTTTTAATTAAGAAAACAAATATTTTATTTCATCGATTAAAAAACATAAAAATAGATTTTTTATGAAATATGAAAACTTTTTTCTAGTAGCGACTTAAATACAAATTTAAATTTGTTTTTAAGGTGAAAATCTGACCATATTCTTTGGAGTTAATTAAATTATTCTCTGAAAAGTGTATATTATGACATAAGAAACCCTATTAGGATGTTATAGAGGACAATACTCAAACACAGGATTTAAGCATGAAATAACTTACTTGTTGTTTATAAATTGTATAAGCTTCCTTTTCATTGTTGAGTGCAGATCTGAAGTTACCCATACAACTCTGCGTTCTAGCCACTAAATGATAGTTAACAGCGACTTTCATGGACTTGGCTCCATAATATTTGATATTTAGTGCCAAAGCCTTTTCTAAGAAACGTAATGATAGTTCATATTCTCCAACTGCATGAAGTATTAGGCTTATATTGCTCTAAAAATATGTTGGGTTATGATTACGAAAAAATAAAATTTTCTAGGTCTTACATCTAACAAGGCCACTTCTGGATGGTTCTCACCACATACTAATATAGCAAGATATCTGGCTCTGTATAAAAGTTTTAGGGCAGTGGATATTTGGCTATTTGCAAAACAGTATAAGGCAAGATGAGCCTGAAAAATATTATAATTAGTTGGATGTCAGGAATAAAAACAATGGGAATAGTTAAAAATAATAATATAGTTCACATATTGATGAGAAAAAAGCAAATTTCAAATAAATCTGTATTCATTCAATTGATGAGCAATATTTTCAATAAATTGTAAATCAACCTACAAGATATGAACCCAAGGGTCTAATGTTTTGGCGCGGTACTTGGTGGCTCTTCTAATAATCCAGTAATTCATTTTATTTTCAATGATCTCTAAGAAATAATGAAGTAAAAAGGAATTTGGCGCAGTCGGCAACTTCTATATCTAGACCTTAGTCAAAAAATTTTGAAAATACATATGAAAATAAAAAATCACCATTAAGAACAAACCAGTCAAATGAATGAATACTCACTGGAAGAGATCCCATAAGTAATTATTGATTTTTATCAAGTACTTACATATTCGGTAATTGTGTATGGATGGTCAATGCCATTTACTCTTTCAGACATCAGAACTGCCTTTTGCTGATAAGCCATCGCTTCTGTATGTTCACCCATAATATAATTCAATCTTGCGATCATCCTCAAACATTGAGCGATTTCAGGATGCATAGCTCCATAGACATTATTTAGTAAATTAAGGGCTTCTGTGATTAGTTCATAACCGTCTTTTAAGTAGCCTTGTTGAATTTTACTTTGACCTTTAAGCAAAATAGACTTTTGATTTATGATCATCTGCATAGTATGATTTCTTTTCATCAACAAAATTTTTCCAAAAATTTGTGTTCAGAAGACTGAAGTATATTGAGGCAAAAATCTACATGAGAAACATTGTGAAAAAAAGGAGATGAGATTGAACAAGAGCATAGAAGCTCCAGACTTAACGTTAGTACTTTTCTCCTTTTGATTGCTGCTTTTATCTGTTAGTTTCGTCAACCTAATATATTAGATCTTCATAACAATAAAACATATTACATATATTCACCATACAGGGTGGCCACTTTTTCAATGGGATTGTATTGGTAACTTTTAAACCATAAGAGTTAGAAGGTCGGTCAAATGGACAAAAAGTTGCATGCATGGAAGCATTATCAAGCTATTCAAACAAATCGAGATTATCAGGGCCGGTTATTGAGATATCATAAGAAAAGTAAATTATGTCATTTTGATTTTTCTTTTTTTCCCACTTTATTTCAAATATCATCAAAAAATGTTACAGGAATTTTTTATTTGACAGTAAATTATCCTCAATTTGACGTAATCAGATTTCGTATCCAACGTTTCGTACTCTCTGGGCCACCCTCAACCTCATTTTTTTCAATACGGACCTGAATATTTTATGACATTTTTCGAAATAACTTCTAATGCTGAATTCAACGATATATCATACAATGTCATTCAAAGTAGATTTTCAGGTGATTTTGACCCTCATCCAAATTAAATGGTGTGTATGTAAGAAAAAACAAGTCTATTAACGATATCAATGTACTGACCCTAGTTCAATCGAACCCAGAAAAAAAAACGAGAACTGTGGCCAGTGAATGGAATTTTTCAAAAACTGCTCTTAATAAAATACTCAAGAGACGCGAATACAATGATTTTAAATTTGAATACCAAGCCTTGCAAAAATTATATCGTGATGCTCTCAAAATAAAGTCCGATTCTGTAATTTGTTTCAACGGAACAAATGACAAATACAACAATAGTGATACCTCGCGAGAAAATTGAGAATGTTTTGGAAGATATTCAAGGAGACCAAACAAACAAATGTAGATATAAGAAGTATGGGTTCCAGAACCGTAAAGTGCATTTTACAAAATGGTGGACATTTCGAACATTTACTTCTTTAATTTTCATTTACTTTCGAATAATCATTTGATTTTTCTTTCATTAAATGATACTTTCGTTTAATTATTATGAATTGAAATATTTAAATGATTATTATAAAAGAACCAAGAAACCAGTAAGCTAATATGTTCCATTTAGTTCAAGATGGGTAAGTTGATTTTCTTATCGGAATTTATTGCATATTGCATGTTGTTAATTAAACTAAATTAAGGTAATACAGATCCGACCCAAAGAAAATTGGATAAGGGTCAAAATCACCTGAAAATCTACTTTGAATGACATTGTATGATATATCGTTGAATTCAGCATTAGAAGTTATTTCGAAAAATGTCATAAAATATTCAGGTCCGTATTGAAAAAAATGAGGTTGAGGGTGGCCCAGAGAGTACGAAACGTTGGATACGAAATCTGATTACGTCAAATTGAGGATAATTTACTGTCAAATGAAAAATTCCTGTAACATTTTTTGATGATATTTGAAATGAAATGGGAAAAAAAGAAAAATCAAAATGACATAATTTACTTTTCTTATGATATCTCGAAAACCGGCCCTGATAATCTCGATTTGTTTGAACTGCTTGATAATGCTTCTATGCATGCAACTTTTTGTCCATTTGACCGACCTTCTAACTCTTATGGTTGAAAAGTTACCAATACAATCCCATTAAAAAAGTGGCCACCCTGTATAATATTCTGATAAAATTTTGTGATTTAAAAAGGAATTCGGTACTTAAGTGGGAATTTCTGTTTTAAATCCTAACCATAGACGTATGATAATATGGACTGCGTGTTAGAGAGTGACCATTGATATCATTGTATTCTGTAAAGGATAGAATAGTTAATGACAAAACATTGGTTTTGTAAATTGAGTGTGTTTTCTTGTGGTGATTACCGATTCTTAAACGATTAACTAAGTGTTTGTTGTAATTCTTGTGCTTATTTTGGAACTGAAAAATAATTTTAAATATGCATGCTTTGTGTGCAGATTGTAATTGTGACAACAACAAAAAATTGAGGAAAAGCGTGACTGTTTTTTGGGATGGAAGTGATGCTTTGCCCATCAAGGTAGAACATTTCAGCCTTACGTTCCAAAAGTATACATCTTTCTTTACTCTGGCGGTGTACTGCAAATTTTATACAAGGATTTATTTTTCCCTGTTATCATCAAATAGTTAAGTACATATGGAAAAAAACGTATAATAAATATTAATATAAAAAAGTTTGATATGGGGATTCGAATCTAGGTTTATTCGTTCAAAACTCGAACTTCAAACTTCAAAAGTTTCCTTGCTTAGGGATTGATATAATAGTTCTCTGTTTTGAAGTGATTACAACATATTATGGTAGTGGTAGAAGGTTTGTAGTTCGTTCTCCTTATTGTATTACCCATTTCTGTTTTAGCGCCTTATTTTTCGGAAACATGTGAAAATATTCAAGAAAATAAACGATATATCACTTCATTCTTACTTACCTATAAAATTTCACGCCCAACCTTTTTTTGGTTCTAACAACACAATTACAATCTGCACGCTTGTTAGAACCAAAAAAAGGTTGGGGAAATTTGCATTTTTCTGAAAGAAATTGTAGATATAATGAAATTCCGTCCCATACAGTTCCTAAATGTGATTCTCAATATTTCTCTTTAAAAAAAATTAAAAACGCGTCATTCCCATAGCCATGCGAATCTTTTGCCATTAATTATTCCATCCTTCACAATACAACCCTTTCGTTGATAGTCTGCAAAGCGTTGCCAGTATAAGTCACGTGAGAGCCAGACCATGTTATTATAGATCTGTGATCTAAACTGGTAGATTATATTTCTACCTGAGAAACCATCCGATTTCTACTATGATAATGATTTGATGGAGGGGTTAGATATCAAATTTATGTTAAAAAAAATCTTTCAAGAATTACAGTAAGGGTTATTACCTGTGGTATAAAAATTGTAAGCATCTGTTGCTTTTGGATTAATATGCTTGACAATCGGGAAGATATTCTGGATATCTTCTTCGAAAAAGATTGGTTTGTTTTTGGATTCGAAATTATAATCTTTCAGCAAGATCTGTAAACCTGTCTTAATGCAAAAACCTCTCAATAATGAGATTTTCTGCAAAGAATACTGCTCCAAAGCACTTTCAATATCGGAACAAGCAAGATCAAAATCATAATACGATTTCACTTCTTGCTTGATCTGATTCCACAAACTTTTCGATGTGAAATTTGCCCATTCAGTGCTATCATTGCAAGATAGAGGATTAGATTTGCCTCTACGCTTGTTGCGTTTTTTGTTGTTACGTCCATGAAACTGTAAAAGCAAAATGAATTCATTAATACAAAAAATTGGTCAAACATTGTACTTGAAGAGTATTCTACTTTTATATATTTTCAATGGTTTTTTCACGTCGCTACGTTGAACAATTCAATTTAAACCATTTTCAAAGTGATGATTTCAACAGAAGCAATATCGAATTTTGTTAAGTTTCAAGATCATACTACTCAATATTAATTTTGGAGAAGCTTACAAAACAAATTTCTTCACTGAAACACTATTGTCAATATACCTTAGTAATAAAATATATGTAACCATGTGAAATATACAGGGTGTTCTGATTTGTTTCCGACAAACTGAAATGGGTGATAGATCACATCATTTTAAGCAAAAAAGTTTCTATGAACATGGGTCCGGAAATGCTTCGTTTCCGAGATACAGGGTGTTAAAGTTGAAAAAATAATTCGCGTTTTCTTTAATATGTTTTGACTGCTTCGAAATCCTTTCATGAAATTATTCCTATTCAAATATTAAATTTAAATTCATTTTGAAAATTTCTAAGGCGAAATGCATGCGGATTTTCTATTGCCCACTAATAAGTAGAAGTGGTTTGCTATGTAATTGTTGTTTTTAAGTGTTCTGAATATTCTGTTTCCTGAAATATTGCGTTGTTGGGATGCTTTACGAATACTGAGTTTTTATTTTCTTCGAAGGTCTGTAAAATCCTATTTCTCTGTAGATGATTTCTTCTTTGTATGCTTCGTTCGGGCCTTTGGTAACCAATACCATTTTCCTGTATTTGTTGATAAGCTATTAACTTAGTTAACTATAATTATAATTAATGACATCTGAACCTAACACACTTAAAATCTGTCATTGTGTATAGCCATTTTAAATCTATTGCCGCAACAATTGTTGAATGTAAAACAATCAATCATTCGAAGATGTCATTTGTGCATTCAACAGAACGGTGGACATTTCGAACACCTTTAAAAATTATTATGTTATTTTGTTTTGTTCTAAATTGTTACTTCTAAAAAATATTTAATTTAAAATTGACCATATTCACCGTCGCCATATTGTTGTGCGACAATACCAACTACCCAGTGTTCCCTACGAAGAAATATTGAGTTTACTAGAAAAATTCCACAATATAAAGTTTATAAGTGAAGTTTATGTGTACCTTTTCTGGCTGCTACGCCAGATAGGCTTGTTTGGGACAATATTTTGCAAAAATTTCACCTTTTGGAAATAAAAACATTAGTGAAAGGTGGTTTTCTGAACAAATTAATTGTGGCCGAGTGTATAAATGAAGGCTTCGCTCCATTTTTGGAAATAGTCAGTGGAAGAATAGTCTCTATGGCTGATAGTATTTTTGATATTAGCGGTATTTTTCTAGTTAACTCAATATTTCTCCGTTGGGAACACTGGGTAGTTTGTATTGTCGCACAACAATATGGCGACGGTGAATATGGTCAATTATTACAAATTTGTTTCTACATGTTTTAGAGATTACAAAAATATGGATTTGGCTTAAAATGCGTTTTTCTCTGAAACGGTTGCCCCTAGCAACTTGAATGAGTTATACTTTTTTCAACTAGAAAAGTCAGGGGAATCGATTTTTTTAGTCCAGAATGACGTACAGGGTAGCACAGAAAAGTTGCTACGGTTTAAAGGGGACGAAATGATTACCAGTGGCGCCCTCTAGAAAATACAACCAAATCGACCACAAATTTGAATTTCTCACCTCAAAAAACCCTATGTACCAACTTTCATGCAATTATTTGGAATCAGTCGAAAGATATTTAAGAAAACGCTAATTATTTTTTCAACTTTAACACCCTGTATCTCGGAAACAAAGCATTTCCGGACCCATGTTCATAGGAACTTTTTTGCTTAAAATGATGTGATCTATCACCCGTTTCAGTTTGTCGGAAACAAATCAGAACACCCTGTATATAGTTAAAGACTCAACTTGTATAGAAGAATAAAAAAAATATCAGTTGCAAAAATAATGTTTTTCATTCTTATCTGAAAAAAATTTTACCTCGTCAATTCCTTGCAATGGATTTGATACAACTCCAGAATACAGGAAACAATTCAAGAAGTGAGCAATAGCAACAGACAAATTCATCATTTCACATCCCTAAAAAATAAGATTTGTATTTTTCATTCTTGATGTGAAAATTACATCAATGTTTACCTGCAAATATACTGTGAATATGTGCTTGACAGACCTCAAGATTAGTTCTCCAACAGCTATACTATACAAGTATTCCAACTGTTTCACTTTACCCAAGAGATTTGTGACTTTACCAAGATATCTGATGTTAATTCCTCTGGTATGCATTGATTCTGACAAGGTAGCACCATCCATCGGAGCAGCAGAATGATCTAAGCAATCTCTAATCTGGAAAAGAATTGTTTTTCATTTCACTAAAAAACTATAGTATTGGATTAACCTAGAAGAGGGTGGAATAGTCTTATGGATAATGACATATGATAAATTTTTTAAATCAGCAAAAAAATGTTTAAAAAAAATCACTTTTGATTATAACTTACATTCAATTCAAAAAATTATGTGAGATTTTTAAAACAGAGAGGTTTACAAATCCAACCATAACATATTTCAATTATACATTTAAAAAGTGCCAATAGAAAGCGAATTGATTTTGAATATGTGTTGTTCAATGAGCAAATTTTGCAGAATTATTCCGAATATCAAATTTTCAAATTTTGATCATAACCCAAACTCTAAAAAGCCAGTTCTGTCTCTGATCTCAATTAGTCTGGAAGAAGAAACATGGCAAGAATGTGATATCCGTATTCTTCTAGCTCCCATAGTTACGAGATAACCCCGCTCGTAGTAGTAGTACTTACAAATGTTGGTATTTGTACAGTTAGTAAATATTCAGCTGCATCTTTAACCAGTTGTCTCTGCTTCGTAATTGGGGGATCCAAACTGTCAGAATGTCTGATGCCAGCAGAATATATATCTGGATTGAATCTTATATCGAATTCTGTTTCTTTTAAAGAACCAACAGCAACTGCTGCTGTCTTAACAATGTCCTTGGTACTTTCTTCCACTACAACAATAATATTATATAGCTTTATTGATTATTATATATCTTTTTGAAGTCAGACTTTTGAATGTTTTTCATGGAATCCAATGAAACAAATATGTAGTAACATTTTACAGGGTGTTTCATGAATAGGGTCCCATATTGAATGCAGTACAATTTTGATATTGAATTATTCAAAAAACTCTAAAAGGAAACATCTTACAGAACAATGTTGCAAATAAGAGGTTGATGGTTTTGAAGGGTAGTTCACTTATGCTAAAACGTCTTCTATTTACTTCACCCTTGTGGTGGGACGGGGTCAACTGTTTTTTATTGCAGATTCATATTCTAATGCCACAATTACAATTTTGTACAACCAATTTTTACGATTCTTCACAGATGGCTCTCCAATCGAATTTGAATTTTCCGTCTGAATGACCTTAATGTATCCAATCCATTAATCCTTGAAATAAAATTCTTACGATTCCTGCCGAACTGTTTGTTTTCTATACATAGCAAAATTATTTGTTCTTTACAAGTTTTACAACTAAAATTTCATGTGACTTATTAATGGAACAGAAACATTCAAGTTGTTCAGGCTGAAAATTCGAATTCTATTACAGAGCCAGATGTGACGAATCTAGAAAAATTGTTCATACAAAAATTTTGTATTTTTTGCCGTAGAACACGGATCTGCTATAAAAAACAGGTGTTCCCATTCAAAATCAAAAAGTTGATCACCCTTCCCCAGCAAAGGTGAAGGAAATGAAACCATCCACTTTTTATTCGAAATATTTTTCCATGGGATATTTTCATATAAAAATTTTAAAGTATTCGATTTATAAAAAAAAAACAATTAATATGTGAGTCATTGTTGACTGCAGCTGTTCAGAAAAAAATAATGTTTGATACTTACATTCAATTTTACTAGTTCCTGTTACGCTCTCAACTATTTTTTTAGCCTCTTCCTCTTCTATCTGGCCCTTCTTCAAGGATTTACTATTTTTCTCCTTAGTGTCATCTTTTTTATTCTCATCAACTCCGTCCTTATCTTCTTCTGCGGCAGATTCTATTGCTTTGTCTTTTTCCTGTTTTTCTTCCGCCTTTCTTAGATTTAACTGTTGCAGATGGTAGGCGGCGAATTTGATAAACATCATATATCGAGAGTCAATGAAACTTTCAAGTAATTCCTGACGAAGGCAACAGAGCTTGTGTTTATGCTCAATCGGAAATCCGAGAAGTTTAACTTCTTTTGAAAGTTCATCATTTTCAACTGAAAATAAAATAGATTGGGAAATAATAAAAAAAGGTTACAATTACAATATTGAAAAAAATTTCGGAAACTTATCCACAATTATCATGAAATTTAAAATATATATGGCTACTATGGTACTGAATACAATATCCCCGCATTTATACTTTCGGATGTTTATTCAAATAGGGTCAAACTTAATTTATTTATGTAATTGATGATTTATTTGAGAATAAACATATATTTATTATTTATTTATTTATAATGAATAATTAGTGGGATTCCACTCCAGCTATATCCTATATCCTATCATAAATTATCAAAGTTTCAAAATTATTCAATGAATATTTGAATGATGTATAGATCAATAAATGTAAAGAACTCATTTCTACCTCTAAGAATGGTAGGTTACATACCCTGTAGCTCACTCAATAAACCATTTTATTATTATTATTATTATACTATCCCTTCTTCTAACCTTTAAATATCACAACGAATAATTTTTCAAATTCAAATAAAAAAATTCAATCAATTGTACATTTTCAACTGGCCTGATGACGATTTGTTAACCGATATTGATTGCCAAACAATAAAGGATAATTAAAAATAGTGTGTTTTTATATGTATGTATATGTCATCAGCTGATAATTTCAAGCATAATATGGAACAGCTCGTAACTAAATCAATTTCCAACTTACGTTTCAAAAAATTTACATCTGGCGGAAAGGTTCTCAATAAATCTAGAATGTAATGACGTCCATCATTGCCGATAATACCTTTGCACTCAACACTTGAACATAACTCAACGATTTCTCCTTTATCATTGATAACATGATGTGGAAGAATTTTCAACTGTTGACCAGCTTTATTGAGCTATAAAAAACATATTTTACATTAACGATTTCAAACTGTTATTATATAGAACTGAAAAAAAATGTTGTTGATTTTTCATGTATTGGAGAGATATCCATATAAAATATTTCATTGTAGAGTTCTCCTAGACTCGTAGAAATTTATATCAAGAATTTTTGTTTTATTAAAGTTCATTTCTGTTCAGGTTAACCACGTAAACTTCAACATTTTTTATGGGACTATACTCAACTCATACTCATAAAGATATGGGAGAGGGGGAGATTATTCGCCCTCTCAGTCACAATCGACAGTTGAGCATTGTGAGTTTGCCTACTATGCGTATGTAAGAAACATGACTTAGTGGTAGGTAGGCTTTAAGAGCTTTTTGTTTCAACGTCAGCTGCTATGGAGCTATCCCTACCATACCAAAGATTATGAGGTGGGTTCCAAGTTTTCAAACTTTCTGATTTTATTTGCAAACTTTTTGTTTACAACTTTTTTTTCATTTTTTCAATTGGGATGGTTAATCAACAGCACTGCAGATATTGGGCAGGAGAAACCTCCTGGAGACATCTCTAAAAAAGATGTGAGCGATATGGAGACAAACATATTGGTTCCTTCTTTTTTGAAGAGAAAAGGAAAAGTGGTGACAGTCAAATATGATTGGTATACAGATATGACCAATGCATTTTTCCTCCCACAACTGGAGATGCTCAATCTGCAACAGGATATATAGTTCCAGCAAGAGGGAGCCACTGCTTAGACAACTTGTTTGCAGGTCATGTAGTTTCCAGATATAGAAATATGGTATGACCCTCTTGTTCTCCCAATCTAAACATGTGTGATTTTTTTTAAAGATACATTTGAGGTAGAAAGTTCTTCTACAGCGACCCAATAGTTTGGATGAATAAAAGGAAGCGTCATGTGGTTTCCAGATACGGAAATATGCTCTAACCCTCTTGTTTTCCCAAAGTCAACTTACCCGACTTTTTTGTGGGTACATTTGAAGGAGAAAGTTCTTCTATATAAACCTGGTAGCACCTATAATCGAGGAAAACTGAAGCGAGTGTGGTAGAGCTTCCTGTAGATAATCGAAAACTACATTGTGGAAGTTGGATATCACTTTCCTGACCTTAGTATTCCTACCTTCAAAAATGGCATATCCCCACAATCAATAAAATAATAAAATTAAACATTTTTGTGTTGGAAATATAAATAAAATGTTTAGGTCAAATGTTTTCTTATTTTCACAAGAGGTTTGCTGATCTTATAAATAAGTCTCCATTGCGTCCTCACTACTCAATCTAAGATAACTCTATTACCTCAAAGATTGGGCAAGAACTCAAGAATATTAATATCACAATAAAACAAAGAGACATGATTGCTATTGTTGTTAATTATACTTTATAGCTTATAATTCAACCAATCTATAGAAGGGGTTCCAAATATTGTTGTGTTAAATTACATTAAGTGGTAGAATACTTTTTAATGATTAAACTTGTTAGCTTTGCAATTAATTTTTGTTCGTGGTACTTGAGACATTTTGAAAACCAATATTGTATATGAAACTATTCACTTCTAGTTTATAAACTGATAATTTTTTTTTAACTTACCAAATCTAAATACTTGGGATGAGATAAAACTGTTTTACCAAAATCAATGGATCCGTATACAACAGACTGTTCTTGTTCTCTCTCCAAAATACCCGGAATGATAGACTGTGCTGTTACTCGATATCCTCTATAGTCTATTACTACAGTTCCTAGTGTATAGAGTCCAGGTAAATCAACTGCACTGTAAACCCTGACACCTTGGAGATCATTTCTCTGAAAGATTATTTGAATAATTATGCTCCAAGTGATACAACAATGGAATCAAATTAATGAAGCATGAAGGAAGTAGATAAATGTGCAAGCCTTGTATAGTTCTTGTAAGAAAAACAAAACAAATTGTGCGTGAAATGTAGTATTATTCTTGGCTTCTGATAAACTTACGGGCGCCACAAAAGCTGCGGCATCTCCTCCTAAATCCTTATAATGATCTCTGACGTCAAATCCTAAGGAGAAGAAAATGTTGTTCCATATGAACATTTGCATCTTTGCCTCTTCACCAGGATTGATGGCCATCACATTCCCATCTATAACAGCCATAGCACCTCTAGTAGCTGCGGCAACAAAATCACTGTGAACTTTGAAAATTGCTCTTTCTCTTAAGAGACGTTCAGGTAGTGTTTTACGAGGTAGTTCTCTAGTTGTTTGAAGCTCCTCATTCCAGTCACGCGTCTGGCCAGGAATATGCTCTTCATATCCTAGTTTTGATGAAAATGCTGTAAAAGGATATGGGGATTACAATGTGGGAAATTGAATATTTTATTTTTGATTTTCAAATATAAAACCAGAGGAGCTAACATGAAGTGTATCAAATTATGATCAAGTAAAGTTTCCATTACTTCTTTAAATCAACTCTTAGTAATTATTTCCTTATAAGTGGATACAATAATGGAATTTTCAATACTAATATTTCAATACAGAATATAATCATTCTATTTTTTTTTTTTTTTGGAACAAATGATATTCAGTGCAAAATTGGTAAACTAAATATTTTCAGGGCCATATAGGCCATAAAAAAGAATGGGTCACTATCAGCTTCCCGCCATAATCTCACTTGAGGATGTACAAACTCCTAGGTATCTATCATCAGTAATGGTTTTCTGAATATGTATTCGTTCTGTGTGAGCAATGGATACAATACCAGCCCTAAAAATAGCCCTTCCTCCGGCGAAGGCAGGCACAGGGCGAGCATGGACGGACTTAGCTACTTTCGTTGGCTCTCTCCAAACACAAATTCGATGGCTATCCCGTATCAAACAGATTCTTGTATCATCAGAAGAAAATACCAAATTCCAAAAATTTTTGTCGGGGTACCCTCAATGGTCGACGACACCTCGAACCTGTCGCAAGTATTCGTCTCCCTAAGCGGGACTTAAATTCCCAAGTTATGTCTCATATCCCTTCGAAGTCCCAGTAATACTATAGTCGGGTTACTCCGTATAACTAAGTGGACATAATGGTCACTTTGCGAAACACCAACTCTATTAGCCAAAATCTTTTGAACATGGTCTTCTTCAATAAGAGCCACTATTCTTGCATGGTCAATCTCACTCAATAGGGAAACGGATGACATTTTTTTAAAACCGATAACAGAATATTTTTCGACAAATCTGGGTTGAAAAATATAAGGTTTCCATTTAAGAAACACCAACTTTGCTCTATATCTCTAAAACATTAATTAAGTTCTACGATCTGTTATGAGTATCATAACAGATCGTAAAAACAGAGTAAAAACGTTGGGGAATTTTTTTAATATCTCGAACAGAAACCAACATATACTGAAACATTTGAAACAGTCATATTTCAGAAATGCCCTCTAACTCGAGAACAGATCAAGATATCTATGATCTGCTTTGTGATATCTAATTACATATTTCGAAAAAAGAGCTCAGGGGTCCTTCAATATTTTTTCTCTATGTCTTATAGTTTTCGAGATTCTTTCAGTAAGCATCGAATTTGGGACACCTGTACATATTCATAAAATATTACATAACCCATAAAATATGTAACTTTTATATGATGTGAGTAGGCTTTAAAACTCTTATCACTCAAAATAAAGATGAATAAATTAATTTCAACAAAATATGAATATTTCAAAATTGCAGTTATTTTTTTTCTAATATTTGATATGTAGCAATCTTGATTAATCTTATTTCAATAAGTATCGAAGCATACTATATTGAGTAATCTGATGCTCAATAAGATGGACTTACTGTCTTCAGCTCTGATGGCGTCTACAGTATGCTCCATAAGAGGTGCAGTCCAAGCATAAAGTTGATATGGTGTTGCAACTCTCTCAAAGGGATGTCTTTGACTACGTTTTTTTTGGAGTAATGAGAAATTACGTTTGAATTGGGGTGATATTTGGTTAAGTAGTTCAATAAGTGAATGGCACAAATGACTAGGGGTAGCAGGCTTAGGATTAAACTCCTCTGCTGTAGATCTGAAAGTATTTTTATAAGTATAATAAAATTCGAATATCAAGTAACGTTATCAATAAAATTTTATACGTTATGATTATTATAGCATAAGCACACCTTAGGAAGGCTGACAAACTCTGAGCTTCTGAAATATTCCAGAGAGGCCAACAAGGGTTTGGATAAAAATGCTAAACACTTACTGGTTTATATAAAATCCCCTTGAACAAGCAGATATATGGTAGTGTTTATCTTCTAAAGTAACGACATAGAGATACATCAAATCCCCATGAATTTTTCTATTTCCAGGAGGAGGATTCCAGGCAGATGTAGTCAAAACCTAAAAATGCATTAATTTTCAGAAAAATTAATTAATGAGTTTTCTCCAATTAAAAATGAATTTTTTATCCATATTTGAATTTTTAAGCTTAGTGATTATTCATCGCCTATACCTATGCAAAAATGCAACCAAGACTAGTATTCTAAGTACCCTCACCAGCAAAAAATCTTGGCCACCTAAAATTTGGCTGAAGGTTATTGTCAAAGAACTTTTGGAATTTTTCATCATTTACAGGGTGAAAAAAAACGTATATTTGCAGAGCTTATATGCTCAGTTTGCTACAAAGACCATTCTTTTCGCCATCTCTCAGTTTTTATTTCACCTTGATATCTTGCTTTCTTTTGTAGATACACTTATGTGTAATCAAATAAAAGCTTGAAATTTTAAAAACAACCCAAGCACTATTAAGGAACAGGAAAATATATCAAAAGCAGCATGTACTGAATTATTATTTATCGAAAACGGCGCTCTAAATGCTCAACGTTTCATACAAGACGTTCTTCAAGAAGGTGTAGTTCTCTATGCTCCATTTATGAAGATAACTTCATTTTAATACACGACAATGCAAGACCGCATGTAGCAAATATTGTTAACCAATATTTGGATAAGGTTTATCTCCAACGATTAGAATGGCCTGCATGTAGCCTGGATCTGAATCCGGTCGAACATCTCTGGCATGAAATTCAAAGAAACATTCGTCGTCGAAAACCTGAAATACTTAACAAGCTGTTTTTTGCGTTGCAATTTGAATATAACGCAATTGCTCAATTCGATGTCTCGGCGATTGCGTGATGTTATTTCCGCTAGAGGTGGGCACACGAAATATTGAAAAATGCCAATTACGTTTTTCTTTTTGTTTCAAATTTCTGTTAAATATTAAAACATTACCAATTAAATATTTTCCCTAAAACAATTCCAGGCTTTCATTTGAATATGTGTATCTTCAAAAGAAATCAAGATATCAAGGTGAAACATAAACTGAAAGATGGTGGAAAGGATGGTCTTTGTAATGAACTGAGCGTAAACTCTACAAATTTCCCAAACTGTTCCACAGGGTGTTAAGAAATTGGACTACAAATATATGTTTTTTTTACCCTGTATAAAACAGATACATATCAATATTTATGGAAAACTTTTCTGGAGTTTACTTCATTACCAAAGAATTTATCTTTAATTTGACATATATACAATTGAAATCGATGAAAAATTACGAAAGTTCTTGGGCAACAAACTTCAGCAAAATTTTAGGTGGCCGAGTTTTTTTGGAGGTGAGAATATATTTTCAATATTAGTATTTTCAAACTAAAACATACATTCTGCATTAGACATTTCCAGATGATAACAGTGAAATTTGTTAAAGGGGTCAAACATCGACCAGTTGTTAATTTTTTTGATAGCTGAACTGTTTGATTCCATACTAATCAAAAAACTTTTGATTTATAGTAACAATACACCACGCACGTGAAGGACACATAGAAACACAATACGAGTAATAGTAGTCGTCTGTGTGCCCCTCACAAAAGAAAACAGTGTTGTCAAAATCAGCTAACTGGAAATGCCTTATTAGTTTCTTCAAAATGTTAGGAGAAAATAGGGTAGTGATGAATGGGAGTAACAATTCCTAATGTGCAAGTATCGTTAGTTGGAGAATCAAGAATGGTGCATTCTTGGTAGGCATAACTATGTATCAAAATGAACCAGATTTTTTTTCAGACAACTACTTATAATAATTGAATGCAAAATTGTAGTGAGCTAACAAAATATATTTGTTATCAAATGTGTGTATTTCTCCATACATACCTTCACACACAGTGGAGACTTTTGATCTTTCAGTTGGGGCTGAAGAGGAGATAGTGGTCTTTCTTTATTATCTGGAAGAATGTAATCTGGAGGAGTACAGTCAACACTTTCTGGGCGAGTCCTCTTTTTTTCTGAAAAAGCATATCTAAAATAAAACTCAACATATCCTTTAAATATTATATAAATGTACTCTGCACATTTTATGTGATAAAATATTTTTAATCAATGGAAAAGTATTCGGAGTTGAGCTAAAAAGTGTTTTGCAATGGAGACCTCTTTCCACATCATCACAAAGTTCAAGTTGGCCAACTGTGGTATTGATGTTGGTTTTAAAATTATGTATTATAGTGGACTCTCATTAAGTCAACACACCATGGGTCATGATTTCTCTTCGAGTTACGTATAGTGTCACTTGAGCGTACTTCGAGTTAGACAGGTCATTCATTTAATTTGAGATACAGAGGTAATGAGATATAGAGGTAAACCAAATGAAAATTCGAGTTATAGAGGTAAAGAATAGTGATATTGATTTCGTATAGAAGTAAATCGCACACATTTGGATGAATTCGCTGTAAAATGAATTGACATTTGAACATTTTAAAATGAATCAACTTCTATGCGTGTTGACAAATTCTGAATATTGTAAGAGTTTTTCCAATAAAGGAGTATGATTTAGAGCCCAAAACATTCAAAGTATTATGTTCGTTTATTTTTAGGCAACATTTTCTTCTACTCAGCATTTAATTCTTAGAACTCTGCAGTCTTAGGAGAGTCAGTATAAAAAAAAACATTAAACAAAAGGTGTACATCCTACAGCTTTTACAAAACTAAACGATGTATAAATGCACCATTAAATATGATCGATTCACTGACACGTTGTGTCTTGTGCGGCGGGGTTTCGTATTAACTACTTTCTTCGAGTTATAGAGGTAATTTTCATGTGTTTCGATGAGGTAAAAATGTTTAAATATAACCGTGAAATAATTTCCAGTTATGCATGGTTATTTTTCAGACTGAGACAGGTTTTTTCAAGGGAATTGAAAATAATTCGTTAACGAGGTTCAAGTTAACGAGAGTCAACTGTATCTAATAATCACAATCTGATTTCACACAAGAATGGATTTTTAGTTTTCAAAGCAGTAATAGTGAAATTTCAATTTCACATTTTACAAATAATGTCAAAACCAAATTTGAGAATAATTTTGAAGATGAGCCAGAAGTGTATTAAGTAACACTGGTTGAATATGAGATGAAACTAAGATGCATATTAGATGAAACTAATTGGTCCAATTGTATTTGTGATGATTAGTATTGCAAGAAAATCATTGAGATATTTATTTTACCCTGAAAAATAAAAATAATGCCTTGATAGATTTTCAGATATGTTGTGTTGCTAATAATTATATTTGTTAGAGGGCAGATAGATCATTTACCTAAGATATCTCCTTGAGTAACAGAATTCAAAAAACTTAATGAACAGCACTCAACTCCATTATATGAATCAGCTGGACCAAGACTTTTTAACAAATCTCTAATATGTCGAACATGAATACGAGCCTCACGCATAGTATATGGTTCTTCTACTACTTTAATTATAGAATTCTCCTTCAAACCCTCTATATTTTTTAATTCAGCAAAATTATCAAGTGTATTTCCATCAACTTGTAATGAAAAGCATGTACGATGACAAGTATCTTCACGATCCATTAGTAATTGATGAATTTCTTGGACCAATTCCATGCTAGATACCTGGGGAATAAAAAATAATCAGAATATTCTATGATCAAAACATTTTATTACTTTGAAGATTTACCTGAATATCAAAAGGTTCAGCACCAGGGGCCACAATTTTCACGGAGAAGCCAATATCTTGTATGAAAACATCTTCCTTGTTCTTATCCTCGCTTTCATCTTTCTCCTTCTCTTCCACATCTTTGGCTAATTTGTTTTCTGTAAAGTTTACAAGATATGTTAAAATTTCAGTCAAACAGAAAAGATGAATTGTGTCTTTTCCTCACCTTGGCCATTTTCAATCAATTTATCATTATTCAGTTGCTCCTCATTATTGTTCTTAACAATATTTTCCTCATTTTTTTCTGTAACAAAAGAAAAATGTACCTCCTTCTTGAACATTATATTCAATTAAAATTAAATTATCTGAAGGAAAACAAAAAATGAAATAAAAACGTTTGTCAATTTTGAAAAGTTCAAAAGTAAGTCAATTTAGTTTGATGTGGGCAATATAAATAAAGAAGAAGATACAAACTCATCTATAGTTGCTTTCAAACTTAAATTACAGTTCATTTCAGAGCCAACTAAGGCTGTAAAAGGTACACAAGAAATTATATGAATTGATACTTGAACTGCTTCATCAGTCAGATCAGAAGCATTAGATAAAATGAGTTTTTATCCCGACCCTTTAGGCACCCTTCATATATTTCAAACAGTTTATCTCAATTAGGAAAATCCATTGTATTCTTCATAGTCTCTAGTACTATGACCTTATGCAACACAGATTCTGTAAGTCTGTAATTAGCTTATATTAAATTCGTCTAACAAAATTATTGAATTAATTAATGCATTAAAAAAATTGTGATTCAGAATAGTGAAGGGGTTGATTTTTTCACTTTCTTATGATGAAATTATATGGGAGATTGCTTAGTTTCTTACTAAAAATTCACCCTTCTAAATCATCTGCATCAATTTTAAAACAGTCGTGATACTATTCTTTCTCCAAGAATTCTAAGCAATATACATCTACATGTTTCATTACCATTGGATATATGCTATTGGGCTGTTAAAAGTTGAAAGAGCATTTGAATGACTGAAGAAAATTTAAATATTTGTCTAAATGAAAGATTTAACACTGTCTATACTCAATCTACACACTATATGAAAGGAAAAATCAAATTAAAATCAGGACTTTCAACTAGTATTTTTATATATTTTCTTTAGGTCAGATTATGATTCTTTTAATTTTCATTATACGTACATAATTGAAAAATTAGTAACGTAATATTTTCCCTTCATCATTTCTAATTGTCATTCCCACTAAATTTCATGAGAATAATGTAGGTATAACTTCAAATAACAGAATATTTTAATAGCATGAATTTTTTCGCCAATTCTTCGAATTGAACTGAAAACTAAATGTTTCTGATCTTTCATTTATTTATTTTCACTTTCCTAAAACTGATAAGAAATTGAGATTTTCAAATTCAAATTTGTCCCGCTCTCTAGGAATATTGATCAATTATAACAATGTAATGATTAAAAATGAACCAAACGACAATTTTATTAGTTAATTATGATGAAATTGATCATTCTGAGGGAAAAATGTGTGTTGTTGATAGTAAATCATTCACATAAAAGAAAAAAATAATAGTTTGTTCTTATGTAATATTAGGTTATGGTTGTGGTCGGAAAACATTCTAGAAAAACTAGGAAACCCATTTATCCAATATTATATATTTTATACAGAAAATCGAACCTGAAGATTTAACTCCGTTTTCTTTGATGTTCACAGTTTTTTTAGCCGCATTATTTTCGGAAGAACCTTGAGCCATCGTAACCACTGCACTGAAATAGATTTGATGAACTGAAATTACACGGAATTTCCAAAAACTTGTATGGATTTCGAATTTTATCCCAACTTTTTACTACCCAGGGGATAATAATTCAAAATAGCACGTGCTTTTATCAAATAACTCTGTAAAAGACAGAGCCCCCTTCGTACTTCCCCCTCTACTTTACACAATTCTTATTGGTTAGATCACTGTTGCACAGAAGCGGCTAATCTGACCAATATCAGTAACCAACAAACAAATAGGCTGTAAATAATAATGATAAGAGGTTAACCATAATGAAGTTGAAATGGAATAAATGAATGAGTGCATATTTTGGTATATCTCTGCAGTCTGCAGATACATATGTATTTTTATTTTATTTTATATTTCATTTGAAGTTGACAGTAAAAATCAAGGTTCTTATTAATTTATTGAAGATTAGTAGGTACCTATAGTAGGAAGCTATAAATTCAAAGTATATTAAAGAAAAATGAACCAATAAAAAAGCTGCAAACTGTGGTTTAGTAAGTTTCCGGTTAGATCCTCTCTTGACTATTGACTTAAATATTTCAGCAGGCTCTTTGTTTTTGAAGATGACAACATCGTTGTCGAAACGTTAGTTAAAAGTTTGTACCGAATTGACATGAAAGCCATACGGAAGGTAGTTTTTTTTCCATTTTTCAACATGCATCATTGCTCAAGAGGCCCCCTGCGCAACCCCTCCTCTATCTGCCCCTGCAGGTCTCAAGGTGGTAGATTGTAACTCGATTATGGATGAAAATCTTCAGCATTCATATAATATTTGTTAATAGATATATCGAATTTTCTTATTTTCGGTTCCATTTTGTGTAAAATGGAATGAATTAGTATGGAGACAACAAAAAGTAATTTTGGCGCCAGCAAAATACTTTACCGACGCCTTTGGCAGCAGCTATAAAATATATAAGAAATTGTATTATACTCTGATGTTTTCAAAGAATTATGAAGCTACGAACCATCATCCAATGCAATAACCCAAGCCATTTTCGACTTTATATGAGTTTTTTTCTGCCGACATGCAAGACCACACACTGTTCAAAATTCAGGGGGAGCAGCCACTCAGAACACCACCTCGAAATCATCTCAAGATCTCTCTGTAGGATGTAATGATGTAGAAGAGGATTGGCATACAATTTGAGATCGTCAGCATATTGAGAGCAGAGGGAAGTCAGAAGAAAAGGCAAATCAGAGAAAAAGCAGAGGACCCAAGACAGATCTCTTGCGGCACACCACTATTGGTAGATCTGAGAGAAGACAACTTATCATGAATACGGACCTGAAATTCTCCATCACCAAGAAAGCAAATAATCCAATGCAACAAATCACCACCCACACCAAAGTGTTCAAGTTTGTGAGCGATACGACGAAGTGGTACCCTGTCGAAGGCTCTAGAAAAATCAAGATAGATTATATATACTGGTATACCAGAATCGACAGACTTACTCCAATCATCGACACACTTCATGAAACATGTCAATGCCCCATGCTGACATGGCGACAAAATGTTTTTAGTAAGGGTAAAATTCTGCTGCTAATATGGTTCACCGATGGATCAAAATCAGAGGGAGGTACCGGCATTGGGATATATGGACCTAAACTGAGGATCTCTAAAGCCCTGGAAAGTGAGCTCTCGATTTTACAGACCGAAATACTGGCCGTTTATGTATGCGCTCATGCAAGTCTACATCACCAAAGACAGCCAAACCAAGCTGAGATCCCTGGAATCGTACTGCCAGGGGTCTCTGTTGACTTGGGAGTGCCGTAACACCATAAAGCAACTGGCCAGAGGCAATAAAGTGACTCTACTATGGGTGCCAGGGTACTGTGGGGTTGAAGGAAATGAAAAAGTTGATGAACTTGCAAAAAGTGCATCAAGGTTAACACCTGTTAAGGATGTTCCAAGAATGCACTAGGATCGAAGGAACTGCTGATAAAAGATTCCATCAAATGCAACCAAGCCTTCAAAAAACACAGAAATCTTTTTATAACATATTTTGATTATAAGAAGGCCTTCAACTCTATTCCACATGGGTGGCTGACAAAAATTTTGGAAATATACAAGATCGATCCGATTACAATAAACTTTCTGAAATATGCAATGTGAAACTGGAGAACGAATATCGAACTCTCTACGGCGAACATTACTACTAAAGATATTCCAATAAAAAGGGGAATTTTCCAAGGAGATTCATTGACTCCCTTATGGTTCTGCTTGGCGCTGAACCCTATTTCTAAACAACTGATGAATGCTACTGAAATACTATATCTATACATGGATGACCTAAAACTTATAACAGGCAACAAAAACCACTTGCAAATTATGGTCAAACTGGTGGAAAATTTTTCGAAAGGCTATTAGCGTAGTGCGAGGAAAATCCAAGATGAACCGATCACTCTTTCCAATGGACAGGAGATAGAAGCAATGGAATCGGACGATCTTTATAAATACCTAGGAATGAAACAAAACCGACGAATAAACCATCAAAGAATGAAGGAAGACTTAACAACTGATGAGTTCATTAGGAGAATCAACAAAATTTTAAAAACAAACCTCAACAGCAAGAACATGACGAGAGCTATCAATACATATGCATGTTCAATTCTAATATACTCTTTCGGTATAATTCCATGGAGCAAAACAGATATAGAAAACCTGCAACGCAAATTGAGAACCTTGATGACAAAAGCACACAAGCAGTAAGCACCATCCGAAAAGTAGCATTGAGAGGACGACACTGCCGATAAATAAAGGAGGCAGAGGTCTGCTAGACATCATGGAACTTGCCCATGGTCAAGTTGAATGCCTACGAACATACTTCAAAGACAAATCAGGCACGTCAGAGGTCTACAAACTGCACAAGGAGCAATTGTCATACAACCACCAGACAATCCAAGAAAAACTGCAAAGATAGAGAGAAAAGCCCCTACATGGACGACATTTCAACGAGGTGAACCAGGATCATGTCGACATTGAAGCGTCGAACTATTGGCTCAAATCAGGTGCGATGTATCCAGAAACGGAAGGATTTCTTTTAGCCATCCAAGATCAAGTGATCTCAACGAGAAATTACTACAAGCATATCATAAAGGATCGAACTATTACTAACGATCGATGCCGTTGTGGGTGTCCAACGAATGAGACAATCCAACATATCACGGGAGGATGTCAAATGTTTGCAGGAGATGAATATAAAGAGAGACACGATGCAGTAGAAAAGATACTACAGCAAGAAATGGCAACCAAATTAAAACTAATTCATTCTGAAAAAGTGCCGTACTACAAGTACCAACCGGAAATCATCCTGGAAAACGAACGCTATAAACTTGTACTGGGATCGTACAGTATTGACTGATAAAACAGTCCCTCACAACAGACCATATACAGGGTGTTTCCTAAACATGCGGCAAAAATTCAGGGGGTTGTTCCTTGGACTATTCTAAGAATATTTTGTCCTTTGATGATTTTTGAAAAACCTCTTTGTTTCGAAGATACAGGGCGAACAACATTTTTCATATTTTTAAAATTAATAATAGTTTAAATAAAAATGCGTACCGCACTGTGTTTACTAAGTAGGTACAATTTATTTTTAAATTTGTTTAACAACATTCCAATTACTAAAAACGGCCAGTTTTTTGACTAAAAATTGCTAATACATCACAAAACGAATTCAAATGAAAACAGTGTTTAATCTGTATTCCTTTACCATCTGCACTTATCAATTTTTAGTCAAAAAACTGGCTGTTTTTAGTAATTGGAATGTTGTTAAACAAATTTAAAAATAAATTGTACCTACTTAGTAAACACAGTGCTTACGCATTTTTATTTAAACTATTATTAATTTTAAAAATATGAAAAATGTTGGTCGCCCTGTATCTTCGAAACAAAGAGGTTTTTCAAAAATCATCCAAGGACAAAACATGCTTAAAATAGTCCAAGGAACAACCCCCTGAATTTTTGCCGCATGTTTAGGAAACACCCTGTATATTGCTAGTTGATAAATATCAAAAGACAGCATTACTCGTCGACGTAATAACAACAACCTGCGTCAAAAGGAGGTCGAAAAAATTTTAAAATATAGGGACCTCTAATTTCAGATAAAACGTCAGTGGGGAATGATATCACGAAAATTATTCCAATTATCATCTCAACAACTGGAATAGTGCCCAAAAATCTCAAGAGGAATATCGAGCAACTGGGACTTAGTGACTATATATGTAATATAATTCAAAAAACTTTTATTTTAGGTACTGCAAGGACGGTCAGAAAATTCCTAGGAAGCGAAGGACAGGTCCAAGGCAAGGATCACGTGTAAGAAGACCAGAAGTTCGACGAGAACCAGGAGGACCACAAGGACCGGACACGACCGATCTCTATTCTTCTGATATTTTAAATATCTGGGATTGAGTGAATGTTCCTCTTAGCGAGGGCCGAGGAGTGAGAAGCTGACGGCGCCGGCGATGAGAAATCCTACGCGTATAGGCAAAAGTCGGTGTATAATAATAATAATTCAAGAGAGAATAATTTTGTTCCAAAACTAGACTTATTCTTGAGAAAAACAATGAAAGATACATTTTTTCTCTCTTATCTAGGAAATTCTAGAGGTGAGAAGTGTTTTGTTTAAACTACCCAAATTATATAATGCTGTCGGTAGAAATAAAGCCGTAAAGTCAATTTTTGGTGATTTTTATTTTTTGGCTTGGTAGATTGGTTTCCATGTTTTCTACCTTCCTACGAAGTATAACTATCTTAAAACTATTCCAAACATATCTAAAATTATTTTTAATGAATTTAAAAGGGAAATGAAAAGGGCTGTAAAGTCATCGTTCAGGGAAGCAAGAACGCCGCATTTATTACATCCAAAGCTGAAGATGTCTGAAATATCTAGACATCTTATCCGAAGTTAAAACACCTTATTATAGTTGAGAAGAAAACAGAGTTCCGGCTTTTTAACTAATTATTAACATAATAAATTCCGCGCGGGCGAGCTAAACCTATAACTTTTGACTTTACAGCCTTCTTTCTACTAACGGCAATATAAAGAATAGGTGTTTAGGAAGAAGTAGTCAAATTAAAAATGCGTTGTACTAATTGATGTCTGATATTTTTTTATTTTGATGTTTTGTTAGGGTTATAAGCTATTTTAATATAAAATAACCATAAGTTTCTTCACGATTAGGATGATTGCGAATTATTTCTCTACAATTTTCTAAGGATTCAATTCCGCTTTCACTTTTCTTACAATTCTGAAACATTCAAGCTCCAAATTGAGTCTTTTCTATAATATCACAACAGGATAATTTAGGACCTATCTTATAAATTTTTTTTAATTCCGATAAATTCTTATAACTTTTTTGAAATAGTTACATTTTAACAAATAATAGTTCCCAAAGAAAGTAGTGCAAATGTGTTGACATTTTTTGAAATTGACATTAGGAATCTGTGGTTTCGACATCTCCGTGATCGAGGGAGAAATCGGAGATTTGATTCTTTTGACAATTCCCAATATTTCAATATCAGTTTTCACAACATTTTCTCACGAATTTCAAGTCCACCTTGAGCATTTGTGCCGGACACCTCTTGATTTTTGCCACCATGTCTATCTCTTCAACAATATTTTCAATTTGGGAATGAAATTGGAGCCATCATAAAACAATAGGGAAAAGGGCATTATGCCAAAGTGCGATGTGAAAACCCGATATATACCGGCTACTTTTGCTTGGGCCCTGCTTTTATCAGCAACTGGCTTATTCTTTTACTACCCGTAAGTGAAATTCAGCAACAGTTCATCAAGTACAACTCAAATCTAGAGCTTGGATGTTGAATGTATATTTGTTTTTTTTTAGGGCTAGATATTACCTGCCAGATTATCCATGGGTTCCAGTATACCAAGGAGTTCTTACCTTTTTTGTTCTTGCTAATCTATCCTTAGCCACTTTTATGGATCCTGGAGTTATACCAAAAGGTGAAATACTCTTTTTGTAACTGTTATGTACATTTTCCAAAAGTAAACAATTAGTCATTGCTATTCTAAAATACTAAGTAAATGGTTAATATTTTCTAATATAATCATTATCTTATAAGTTTTTGATAATGATTATTTGTTTGAATCAAATCATTGAAATTTATAGTTGAAATTGGTTCTTTGTTTTGCAGCTCCTCCAGACGAAGATAGAGAAGATGATTTTAGGGCTCCTTTATTTAAAAGTGTAGACATTCATGGAATCACTGTTCGTATGAAATGGTGTGTGACATGTAAATTTTATAGACCACCAAGATGTTCCCATTGTAGTGTATGTGATCATTGTATAGAGGTGAGTCTTTGTTTTTTGGTTCTATATGTTCTCAATCTGAAATTCTAAGATACCTCTAAATACCGTAGAATTTTTAATGGAAACATTATCAAAAGAGTCAAAGACATCTTTCGTGAAATAATAATTTATCAATTAGTAATTTGTATGCCATTTTCATGCCTAAATTGAGGGCTATTTCCTTCAGAAGGTCGGCACTATGTCTTTTGGACGCTTGTGTCAGCCTGTAGTATGTATCAATATTCAAACTACTGTATTTTATCCTTCCTACTGTATTTTTATCCTTCATGGTCATGTGACCCGAGTTTCAACCTTTCTCTCTTTAATGTTGGAGGCAATTTACTATCGTTCAAAGGCACATCTATGTATTATGAATTATGAGATCATTGGGTTGGACCTGCACACCTTGAGAAAATTGTCAGTTATTATTTTTGAGTTCATATTCTTGTTTTGTAATATTGCAAACAACATAGGCTGAAATGAAATTGCAAAAAAGAATTGTTTATAACTATTATGGCCACCAGTGCTGGATCTAGAAGGAGGGATCAAAAGTGTATTCTTACCCTGGGCGGAAAATTTAGGGGTCAACAACTTCAATCTTGGCAGACAAATACACTATTTAGCAGGTTTAGCAAACAAATTGGGGTTATTCTGAACACATTCTTTTGTGACTCCTTTGTCATGCAAGAATCAGTTCAGAGAAAGTGAATTGAAAGCACCACTGACAATTAAGAATTTGCTGTACAGCATTTGGAATACCTTTTAGGCAGGCCTTGAAATGAGACGCCATATGGTAATAGAATTTGAAAATCTTTATCACATAATAGCAAAAGAAAAAGTAATTTTTCTAGGAAATATCAGATCATTCTTTTTTTATACCCTGAGCACGTTTGATAGAATGTTCTCCCATATTACCAAATAAGAGAATTCTGAGGTGCAAAAAGCAATTAGATGAGATGTGTGATGATGAATCAAGAATATTTCAACCTGTTGTAAAGATACAGTGATGATATTTGATCAAATCTCATCTGAAATGAAAATGGTAGGCTACCAGGGTGAATCTAGATTATGCTTTTCCGTGATGAAATCGTGAATATCGTGAATAATTGAAGAAACATGGAGCAGATCTGGAAAGAATATATAAGCAAGAATTTCGAATTTTGCTCTAAGCTCCCTACTACATCATTGATGAGCCAGAATCGTTTATCAAACCTAGCAAAAAAAAATCGAACTACTCATAAGGTCAACTATGACAAGACTGAAGGTTCGTTCGCAGAACAAAAGGCTCGAAGACTAAACTTGTATTTTGTAGACAATTTAATATATATCCACTTTAAATATCGTGTTATTTCAGATTATTTTTTCTTATTAAAATAAATGTTCAATAAGTTCATACATTTTGAGAAGGCTCAACGGAGAATGAGTAGCTCTACACTGGTCGTTTTGACCTTTTTTTGGAAGAGCTTATGGGCATCTTTTGCTGGAATGATGATAATGACAAGGGTTCATTTGTTACTAAGGGGCGGCAATATTTCATTTTGTACCACTATCTTCTATTTGAACTCCTTTTTGTGATGAATAATGTTAAATACCTGAAGTCCCTTCATTTAAAAATAATTCTCCATAATATTTGAAACTAACTATATTTTCTATAAATGATTTTCAAACAAATTTTAGTTAGATACCTATCATATTCCAAGAAGTCTTTCGATATATGGAACCGAAAAAATAATGAATGTCTTTGATTAATTCATACTTGATGTAAAAAATTGGATGGCATTTAGTTCTCATAAAAAAAGCAAATGTTATACTGTTTCCCTTTTCGCTTCATAATTTTTCCATTTCTACAAAAAAAATATTTTAATTATCATTTAAGGAATTCATAGGACTTGCAGCAAAATGTGTTTTATTAATCATTATAGCAATATTCTAGAGGGAAAAATTTTTCCTTGAATTATCTCATCTCATCTATTTGTTGGTAATGTCACGTGAAACCAATAAAACTTGTGTTGGTGGACCCCATATTCAATAAAAATTCTAGAAATCAGCTTTTTTCAGGGAGCAAAAATTGAAAAGTTCTATCTAATCTGATGGCTGACTAACATCAATGTAGACACAAGGACATGAGCCTTTTTTTTCAGTTTTGCCCAATTACACGAGTTCAGAAATAGGTTCGAAAAAAAAAGCATATTTTGGGCTATATTACCCTAATATCTTTAATTATTTGAAAGGATAATTTTGGAACAATCCATTTGCTTTTACTAAAATTGGATATTGTGGTTGGAATTGTATCCAAATTATCATATTATGGTATTTATTAGCAATAAAATTAATTTTGAGAATAACTGAAGAATTCTATGCATAATTAATTGCTGATTTTTTTCAGTAAACAAGTTGTATAATCTACTAACTGAAAATTTTATTTTAAGTTAACTTTTGATTCCTCGTTGAAATTTCTGTTTTGGTTCAATTTATCAATTTTGTGATACTATTTTTCATAGAACGAGTTATTAATCATTTGAATTAATAATTAAACATTTTTTTTGGATAGTGAATTTGGCAGGTGCGACTACTTTTTCGAATTGTCCCAAGTTTTAAAATCTCAACTATGCCACCTGAATGGAAAAATTCAAATTTGAAATAAATGTCTTAAGATGGAGAATGTATATTGCGAAGTTGATACTGAATTCAGAATTATCGCTGATTCTTTATTAAAATTAAAAAAAAATTATTTCGTGATCTATTCTAAAGGTTTAATTATTATTGGAAATAATAAAACATCCGTGCGCCGTCCAAAGCTTTTTTTAGGAAATGTAGGAAGTTTTTGGGAATAAATTTGGTGCAAAAATCGGTTGCTAAAATCGGTTGCTATACGACATTTGTCCGATGGGCAACGGATTCCATAGAAAGTAAAAAATCAAGGATTCAAGAAAAAATAAATTCTCTGAAATTCTCTTCAACACCCTGTATAGTGAAATATTGGAATTTGATGTAAACATTCGGAAAGAGCAGAGATTTTTCAATGGGGATCACTAAATTTTAGTCTTTCAACTCATACGATAATTTCGGCCAAAAATTTTGTTCACTTCTGGTTCTGACTTCTCAGAAAAATCATACATTGAGATTAAATTTTTTTTTATTTTATTTAATTTTCTTCAGCAATCAGAACATACATTTTATGAGCTAATTTATTAACGTCTAAAAAATAGCGTGACAAGTCCCCTCCATTGAGAGAATCTTCTAGTTCTTCAGTAAGTCAGATTAAATTGGAAAATTTTCATGTTTCGCTGATTGAATATTTGTATTTGCTGATATTCTGACAAATTTTCCAGTATTTTCCAGAAAGGCATGGCTTGTGTTATGACAAATTAGCAACAATGAATAAATAATAATAATAATAATAATAATAATAATTTATTCATCCATAGCGACATATTACAAATACGTATTGGACAAATAAAACATTTTGAAATGTTGCTCAAAATCACAGATGTTGCTCGAAAGGACAATACAGATCTTATAGCTTGCAACTTCGATAAGTTGTTTCTATTTCAGACGAATACACTAAGTATTTCAAATATCCCCAAAAAGGGTCCACCTTTGCCTATCCACATGTTTGTGCTCCATAAAGTTCCTGTCCATAATTGAGGTGAAGTCTTATCAAGCTGAAAATACATCCCTTCCCATACCTTTGAGTAATACAGATAGATGATTTTGAAGGAAATCTAAATAAAGATCACCCATAAGCCGCCTTGGTAGGATGTATGCCTCAATCAATTAGTTCCTATAAACTTCATGCCATACGAAAATTTTTGTTGGGATTTGGTGTACCTGATAGCATGAGGATTTTCTTCAGCCCACATATCCGAATTCCTCAGACTGAAGACGCCATCCTTCGTGAAAATGGCTTCATCAGTAAATAAAATTCTATTAATTATTCTTTCATTTCTTAAAATCCATCGACTCAATCTTAGTTTCTGGAGATGAAAAGGGTAAAAGTAATTTTTCTTCAATCTACGCCATACAGTCACATGGCGTACGTTCAGAGCAGTAGCAATCCTCCTGGTGCTATTTTCTGGACGTATTTTTTTCATTTCAAGAAAGTCTTCATCGATATTCAGATGCCTATTTTCTTGGGAATCATTCAATTTTGATGTTGGAAACTGGTCATTTTCACGAATATAATTGAAAACTGAAGAAAATGTTTCCTGATGTGGTAATCTTCTATTTAGAGAATCTTGATTGGAATTCCCGTACAGCCGCTCTACCATTAACGTCACAAACAACATATCAGCATATTCTTGAATCGAGAATTTACGAGGCATTATTATGTTCGATTTCAATATTGAAAACAAACCACAAAATCTCAAAAAGAATGTCTGTACCAGTTCCATCAGTTATAAAATTTTATGTGATAGATATTGTTGTAGCCTATTCGAATAAACTCTTTTGGGATTCAACACAAAATAATTTCTCAAAATTTTATTATTTAGTGAAAAATAATTGTCAGAATATCAGGATCAAATATCTGAATGAATGTATTCAATCAGCGGAACAAAAAAATTTCCCACTTTTATCTTAATGTACGATTTTTTTGAGAAGTTAGAGAAATTCCACTATTGAACTAAATTTTTGGTCAAAATTTTCGATTAGTTAGTTGAATCACGTGCGGGACATTAAAATCTAGTGACCCCCATTGAAAAATCTTTGCTCTTTCCGAATATTTTCAACAAATTCCACTATACCGGGTGTTGAATCTCAGCTTGTGAAAAATTCCATATTTTTCTAATCGAACCTGATTTTTTTTTAAATAAGTTTGAATAATCGATGGAACTAATAGAGTGAATTGGGCGTTCCAAATATCAATCAAATATACTGGATGGTTGAAAAGTTATAAGGAATTGAAAATATTGGTGAATTCATAAACCACCCTGTATCTCGGCTATGGGGAAGATTCTACCTATCATATTTTATATATAGGTTTTTTGGACTCGTCTAGGGTAACTCTACCACAGGTTAACGTATGTACATTTACCAATGAAACACCCTGTATAGACATTTTTTTTCATATTTTTTTTTTGATTTGTGATGAAAGATAGGATAATGAACAATATTATAAAATTTGCAGTGGTCCTGTTTAAATGAAAATAAAATGAAAATATAAGATTAAAAAAATTAATTGATCGAGATGTATTTATTAAATTATTTTCAACTTTGAAGCTCTACTCCTTAGTGTAAAATTTTTGTTATCAATTTCCTTCTGCGATAAATAGCGTCAGTTCAACATGCTCATTAACATATTATGTGGTTAAGGAACTGAAATAATCGAATACCTTCCAGGATTTATAAATATTTTTCACTCAATAATTCTTTTTGGTATTAACCTAGGGAAGGGAGAGTAAACCTTTGTTTAAAATAAGCAGTCTATTATTCATTTTTGGAACCGTATCTGAAACATTTTTCCTATGATTCAGCTGAAATTTTGCCCCCAATTGTATTCATTGCGGAAATCTGATAAGATCTTTTAGGTTTTTTATTTTGAATGATCAAAATGATAGGAAGTGACCAATATTGCATTCCAGAATGTCAAATTGCGGAAAATGGGTAGTATTTGTTGATAAACCAGTATCAAATGTTCTGTAAATATTCATTTAAACAAACGCATCTTGTTATTTTATCACACATTAAGCTAATAAATCGTATATTATGATTTTTATAATTTTCGATATATATTCATTCTATGATTCATCAGTATCAATTTATATATGCATTCAATAACGTATCAAGGTAAATGAACAAGTAATTTGTATGTTATCGATATAAAAATGACCGAATTCGAATGAATTAGAGACTAGAGAGAGTTCATTTTACCATGATTCGATATCTGAATTTATAAAATTTGAAAATATTTGCAATAAATTTTTAAAATTTGAGATATTTCATTAACAGGACAGTGCTCACAATAAAGAATTATGTTTTTGAGAGTTCCTTCCCCGAGCAGAGTGCTTTGTTTTATTTCGTCATAATATCTGCAATTTTCTAATTTTCTACCGGGAACAGTGTTAAATGATAAGGTTTGACTCACTGATGACGAATCCGTGGTCAAACTCAATTTTGTACGTCTATTCATTAACACATAAACCTATAGAAACTTGAAATTTTCAGGGTTGGTTCGGATCCTGAATGCATTGGCTAAGTTCCTTAATGGGCAATATGGCAATTTTTGTATTTACTGTGTAGGCCGCACATGATTTGTCATCAGCGAGTCGATCTTCATCGTTTGAGATTATCATGCTCAAAATTCGAAAATTACAGACATTGTGGTGAAATGATATAGCGATCTGATATTATTTGCAGTTATAAATCTTTGGAGTTGTTCATTTAAAATATTGCTCTAATCACTCTGTGCAATTTTCACGATTTGAAATGTTTATAATTAAAAAATCCATCCGTTTTCTCAGAAACTAGATGAAAAATTTGATACAAAATAATGTATACCTATTGAATTGAACGTAAAGTTATAGACTTCAAATAAAATAGAATGGAAGGTTTGATGGCATACATTTTGTTGAGAAAGTACCGGAAATTGAAATTCAAGAATTCTACAAGTGATTATAGAATTTTTATGTCGATGATTTGGCTAATCACCCTCCATACTTACGCGGAGTTTGAGCTTCATCTGTTTTTTTTTACATGCAGGCTGTTCCTTAAAGACATGCTAATATTTAAGTGACCCATATTCAGAAAACGAAATTCAAATAAAATAATTTTGTGAACATTCTAAATTTTGAGGTTCCGGGAGATGAAGGTTTATAATAATAACAATTTTAGTGGATATCGGAAATATTGTATGATAAAATTTATATAATTACCTATGTATGTAATGTGTCACGATAAATTTCATGAAATGCATTTGTTGACGATACTGCTTCTGCTGCAGCTTCCGTATTTATGTTTGTTTTTCTATTCATCTACATAGATGTCACGACTCACGGTGGTACCAACAAAAAGTTTGATGATTGACATATTAGTAATTTCAATGAATTCTTTAAATTCCATTCATTGTAATACATCTTATAATGTTTATTGTTAATTGATAATTTGAGCCATTTCCTTCAATAGAATAATGCTATCCTACAAGGTTTGAAAATATCAAGACAAAAACTTTCTTTGAATTTTGCATTGCAAATGTGTGTCGAAGACTAGAAGTGAGATCGAAGAAAAGACACATATACACTGTACACCCTGTATACCAATTGGAATCAACATGTGATACATTTTTGGAATCAGCTCAGCTAGAGTAATCGGAAAATTGAGACAAAATGGGGGTGTTCCATTTAAAAAATGACGGTGACGTCATTACTCGAAAGTAATTCACCCTATATATTAGATTATTATTTTGAAATACGGTAAATTAAAATAAAAAATCGACGTGTTTCAGGATTATTTCTTAAAATGGTCCATACTTTACGGACACAGTGTATAATATATATCTCATTGAACAGGCATTGTATTGAGTAGATTCCTAAAAATATGTTTAAAAGATGTTTCGATATTTGGATTGCCCCTATAATATTTGATATTTATTCATTTATTATTTATTTATTTACTCAACTCAACATAATATTTTAAATTTTCACAATAAATTAAATTAATCCTGATTTAAGATACCTTAAATGAAGACACCTGGACACAAGGGCGGCCCCAGCCTTAAATTTTGGGGGGTCGCCGTTATGGGCTTCAAGTTTTTTCATGGGGCCATTTCGTACCTTGTCTGCTTGAAACACATATTAAGTGTTAGGTGGTTCCATTTTGGGGGTGTCATGACCCTCTTGACCCTCCCTCTGGGAGCGCGCTTGCTTGGACATTCACAGATTTAATGAAACTAGGCGTCCCAGCTATCCAGAAAATAAATCATTAGGTTTAAAGATACACTAAAAATATCACCTACAATAAAATGAATATTTATTTATTTTTGTTTGCAGACGTTTGACCATCACTGCCCATGGGTTAACAATTGTATTGGAAGGAGAAATTACCGCTTCTTCTTTTTTTTCTTGATGTCCCTAAGTATGCATATGATAAGCATATTCAGCTTGAGTCTAATCTACATTTTACATTATACAAAAAGTTATTCCAATGTGGAACCAATTGTGGCGTATCCTTTTCATTATTGTTATTTTTAGGCGAATATTCATAAATGAATTGGGATTAAATTGTCATCTTTTTTAAGTTAACATACACCGCCTAGAATGCTCCCAGATCTCAAGAGATGAAAATACGAATGGATAGGAATACTGTATTGACTTTCTGAAAACTATGTGAAAGACATTCGACTCATTCGTAATATGTTTAACCAAATACGATATGATTTTCCTTAATATTATTAGTATTGGCCTGATGGCCTTGATATCAATATTGGCCATTCCGATTTTCGGTTTGACCGGTTTTCACATGATGCTAGTTTCAAGAGGTAGGACGACAAACGAACAAGTTACTGGAAAATTCAAAGTTGGGTATAATCCTTTCTCGAGAGGATGTTGGGATAACTGTTGCTACGCCTTATGTGGACCACAATTTCCAAGGTAAGATTTCATTGTTTGGTAACAAACACCAAAAGGAAGTATGAATTCTAAACTGTGAATTTTTTGTCGTTTTCTTATCAATAAAACCGTTTAGTTTTATATATTCTCTTCTTAGTTGATTTAATTATCTATCTTCTGAAAAAATGGAACTGATTTACAGGGTGATTCAAATTCGATGTCTTATGATGGGATCTCTGAAATAAGCAGTTTGAAAAATACTAAATGGCACATTTTCAAACCCTTTTCTCGAGCATCGAAAAAAACTACAAATTGCATGTTGTAGTTCCTTTGATTCAAGATGTGAACGAAATTTGGAATGTGTGAAAAGTTTTCTCCAACTGTTATAGTCTCCGGAGATAGCATCATTAAACAACGAATTCGAACTATGCTATACAAGTTTTTTTTTGTATATGATAAAACATGCCCAAATTCCTATTGATTCTCGCGGCAGCTGCTAACAATTTAACTCAATTGCTATTGTGAGAGTTAATACGATCATTAATTCAAACTATTTCATATTAGTATAGATCTTGATAGATATAGATTTTTCCTTCGATCGAACGAACAGTATTAGAGTATAATTTGACACTTCGAAGTATGTATTTTGGGTTGCCTGACAGAAAGTAGATGATTGAATTGAAACGAAAATGATTCTTTCTTATTTTATAATAAGAATTATTGATATAATGCTCGTGCGAAGCCGAGGCGGGCAAGTAGTGAGAGACAAAATAAAAAAGTGACGGACTTGAATTTTCATATATTTTCAATTAAGTACTAAAATTGTTTTCTCAGGTATCTTACATTTCAACTGATGAAGCCACAAAGTCACGAAACAATTGTGGAACATCTGTGAAAATTCAAGTTTATCATTATTTTTTTTTAAATAAATTTCCATCAAATAAGGATAGAATCAATCGAAAAAAAATGAAACGTAAGCATAGCATGGTATGAGGTATGCTTTGAATGTTATCCAAAATCAATAGAAAATGTTATTCCTTCATGCCCATTCATTTCACCGTTCACTGTATGTCATGTTACTAAATGTCAACTTTACGATAGTGTGCAGCTGACAGGTAAGTTCAGTGAATCTAGAAACTGGAGGTGAAAGAATGGGCCTTAGAATGGAACACTTCTGATGTCACTGAGCGTTATACTTGAGCATTAACAAATTTTTATTATTTTTTTCTTGCCAGAGTTGAATAATTAATTTTTCAATTTTCAGCTTGAAAAATCCGAAAAAATACACAGTAAAACCGAAACATTGCCCACACGGCCCGATTTCGACGATAACGAACGACAGTCAAGTGAAAACTTACATGGATAACAGCAATGGTGTACGTAACATTAATTCACATGCTTATAATAAAGTAAGTATTCTAACTGCGCTAGCTTTAAGAGTGGCTTTTGGCTTGTTTGTTTTCGTGCAGGTGATTAACAATTTTCATAATTTTTTTTTAATTTTCTTATTTCTAATTAGGGTGGGTGTATGTAGAATTTTGACTCACTTAAAAATTTAACATTTAACAGATTAATTTGATCTATTTCTTCTATTTATTTTATTAACACTATAGAATTTTTAGCACTTAATAGAGTAGAAAAAGATGTCTGAAAAAATGATCATTATCAGAAGGTAAGCGTTAATCATGTGTGTAATTTTAATGTATTAATAAACTAATGAGCTAATAGGTGCTATTTTGTGTACTGTATAGATATGAAAATTCAATTGATATTGAGATCGTTAGAGCTGCTTAGCCAAGAGATTCGCCTTTTAATAAAACTAATTAGGGGTAATACTCGATAAGTAGATCCATCAATCAATAGAAAAGGATATTCAGTTATTTTTGTTATTTTGTTATTAGTAGTGCTCCTTCAGTATTTTGAATTGAATGTTTCAAGCAATAAGCTAGATAACAGTAATAGAATCCAAAAACTAATGATCACAAACAATAATATATGTTGAAAGGTTTCTCAAATAAATATCCGAAAATATGAATATTCTGAATTAATTTTTTTAAACATAAGGAGAACTGCAACATCGAAATAAAGTTGCATTCAGTTCCAATTATTTTATAGTGTTATTATTGTCAATCTTTTTCAGAGTTTTCATGTTTGTTCTTTTTAAAGATTTTTTCTGATATCTTCGTATTGATGCTCATTCGTTATAATATATTCTGGTTTCATGTGAATGGGAGATTATAAATATAATCATAGAATTTATTTAAATCATTATTTCTCTATGATAGAGCATACATCATATCTATATCGAATTCCCTATACATAATGTTAGTTGTGGTCCAAACATTGAATATTTACGTAAAGAGACTGTTTATTTCTGAAGAAATGATATTTTTCAAATTTTCTAATTGCAATATTCAATGCAGTAGTATATTGATTGTTTCATGTAAAAAGTCAATAATCAAAAAAAATTTATATTTTGGTATAACTGATTACCAATATGAAACCAAAAATATCGAACATAACAAAGATATTGATGAACTGCTTCCATAAACAAACTGATTTAAGCTGATATAACAGCAAAGTAAAGAAATTGAAGTGAAATATAGATATAGATCAACTTTTTTGTGGTAGGTTAAGAATTTACAATGTTCACATTATAATCTTGGAAATACTTTCACAACTTGCAAAAAGTCAAAATGATCTTGATCCATGATCTATTTATTTTTACTTGATCTTTATTTGGTGGACATTATGTTTGATTGTTTACGAATTATATCAGACTACAGTGGATGAGGAATATATTTGTAGATACAAACATCTAAGATTTTGTATAGTTTCACTATAATAAAGTTATATTATTTTGAAACATTTATGTTGATGTGGGTGGATGGTATTCTGGCAATTGGAATTATGCTGAATATTAACGAGAATTTTATATAGAGGATGAAATATCATAAGTTATAATAAAAACATCAGAATTTCAGATGAAAATTGGCATTTTCAGTATATATGAAAGTGATTCTATGCTTTCTTTATTGAATTTTACTTGATTTGAACCAGTAGGCTTGACCTATCGATCATGGACTTATCAAGATATAAACACATGTGTTAATTGAAAATCTATTACATTTACTGAAAATGAATTGTACTGTGTAATATAGATGTCGCAGTTAATAGATTCTTTCTTAATAATTTGAAAAAATGTGCTATTTCACCCTTAAATCCTCATATCTAGTAGTATCTCCATATGTAGGTTACAGTTCAGTTTATAGAAGTTATGAAAGTACAGATTGCTTTTGTTGAATGGAATATAGTAGCTTGGTATTTGATAAATAGTCGTATTCTGAATGCTGTTTGGTGCTGTAGAAAACCTTGAGCTTTTTTCTTCTCATAAATCGATTCTTCTTCTAAACTTCCATCATAAAGCGTTTCTTCCAGCTATCACCTGGCAGAGACGGCTGCGACCTTGAAATGGAACCATCTGCTTCTCAGTCTCAAGATTGTGAACCCACTCCTCCTCTGCAACGTCATGGTTCCAAAAACAATTTCTTTCTCCCCCAAGGTGCTGTTCCAGATGGAGGTGGAGATTCACCTCGCCATCCTAGACCTAATATTCATTATCCAAGAAGTAGTCCTCATCCGAGACCTCGAGGACTTGATCCATCTGTTCGGGGGGTTACACCTGATGGTCCTCAAAGACCGTCACCCACGTTGCAACAAAGGATAAAGGCACAAGGAGTGCCTACGCCTTTAGCAATGTCTAGTCCTGTAAGAAGGTAAGAACAGTACTTTAAATAATCTTTCATTATTTACATTGTGTAGAGTATTTTTCAGTTTTGGACATTTGGACATTTTTTTTATTGTTGGTTTTAACTTGTGATGATATTAATGGGCACAATCCTTCATTTACATCACCAGATCTCTTACAGCCACCCAAAGCGAAAAGTGCACTCTCCAGTGTGTTAATGCCTAACAGTTTGAATTAATCCTCAAAACGTTTCTTTTCACTGCCACCCCTTATTCCAATCAAATTCTACATTCTACCATCACCACACGTCGCTCTCTCGTCATTTTATTTTTTCTTGAATGCTATTGTCATAAGATATCCTATAAATATAATCGAAATATGAGCCAAGATGTAATACTCATACAAAATGGAATCTGAAGTATTGGAGATAGTAAAATGTAGGATTTTGAATGGAGAACGGTGTGGAGAGTGAAAGGAATCGCTTTGAAGATGATTTGAAACTGTTGTGCATAAAATACACCGGAATGTGTACTTTGGGGGTCAGGGGTTGAAAATGGAGGGTTGTGCCCATTAAGACTTTCGAATAGCATACCGAATACTATTTTTCAGCGAATTTAGTAGAAGCCATTTTTCATTAGAATTTTGCGGGGTTCTTTGTTCTTTCCATTTAATTTTTTCTAAATTGATTAGTTTTGGTATCAAGTATATAATATCATTGGTATAAAGTATATAATATCATTGGTATAAAGTATATAATATCATCAAAATTCCACAGTTTTTCGAAATCGACACAAAATTCATCATCAGAAGCATCAGAATATTTTTACAACCAAAAAAAATTTTGCCGATACTGGAAAACGTTTCATGACGTCATTTGAATCCTAAATTGAATTGCAATTAACTAAGCAGTTGTTATGAACATATCTCGAAGAAATGTTGACTGTGGATGTACAGAATGTTTAAATTAACCCAAGGTTGAGAAACTGTCAGCTAATGTTTTTATAGGAACTTTCGATCACATTTCTTCTCTGGTTAATATGTTCAGTTCCTAATTCCACTCATAAAACAATTCAAAGATATTGTAAAATTCCTGGCTTTTTAGCCGTGGCCTAGACCTAGAATAAACCTACAACGAAGATTAAGATCACCAAGAGATAAAATGGCAAACCAGCGGCAAGTATCTTGAGATAATAATAATAATAATAATATTTATTTATTTCACAGTATAAACATACAGGAAAACGTCAAGAATAGCAATTATATCAATAAATATCACAAATAACATGATTTTTGTACAAACATGAAATATCAAACGTCAAGAATAGCAATTATATCAATAAATATCACAAATAAAATAATTTTTGTACAAACATGAAATATCAAACATTAAAAAATATCACAGTCGAAAAGTTCAGTCACCTCATATATCGCTGTCCTCAACAGCACCCTCTTCACCTCTGTGCTGAAACGTTTTTCATTTAGAGCCTTCAAACGATCAGGTACCATATTGTAAAATACAGGACCCCAGGGATCAACGAATCGCTGAGTAGATGTCAGACGATGGAAAGGTGTCTCCAGGGCAGCCTTGTTTCGCGTATTATAGGCATCTCTGCTTGAATTTCTGGGAAACTGGTGGATGTTTTTGTGTACATATTTGAGGCAGGCGTGAATGTACATACATGGCACAGTCAGAATTTCCCCGGTTATGAAAGTTTCCTTGCTGCTATCCCTAGGTGCAAGACCATACAGTGCTCTTACTGCTCTCTTTTGAAGCCTCAACACCCTTAACGCCTCGGATGTCGCTCCCCATAAAAGGATACTCTGGGAGGCTACTGCGTGAAAGTTGGCAAAATACGCTTGACGAGCTACCACAGCTGAAGCACACATTTTCATTCTTCGGATGGTGAATACTGCCACTGATAATTTTGATATCAGAGAATCGATGTTGGTCTTCCAACCTAACCTACTTTCCAGATGGATTCCAAGAAACTTGATGGGCTCAGCTGTTGGTACCGAATGTGAAAGCAAGAGATGTTGTGTTTTGCTATCATTCACTTTCAGTTTGTTGGCCTGAAACCACTCTGCCATGCGCTCCAAGACTGTTGTAACATGATTTCGTATCTCCGCAGCGTTCGCGCCTCTCACCATAATTGAAGCATCATCAGCATATAGGGTGCCTCCATAGGTTTCAATATTGCCCATTAAATCATTGATGTATACCAGAAATAAGATCGGCCCAAGCACCGAACCTTGTGGAACACCTGTTCTGATACTTCCAACCCTCGATCTTTGATCTAACCATGTTACTATCTGCTCCCGATTTGACAAGTATGAAGTTATCAGTTTATGAGCCACCCCTCTCACTCCATAATGGTGTAATTTGTCGAGTAACACATCATGATCGACGGTGTCAAAGGCCTTCGTTAAATCAAGACACACCAATTCCACCATATCACCATCATCCCAAGCTGATGTTGTGAGCTTTATTACTTCACAAATCGCAGACATTACTGATTTTCCTCTCCTATAACCATGCTGCCGTTGTGAAAAGAAATTGTTTTTTTCAAAGAAATTCACCAGCCTCTTCTTGATCACCAACTCTACCACCTTGGACAACACCGGCAATATTGATATTGGCCTATAATTCTGCTGTAGACCCGCATCTCCATTCTTATATACAGGAACCACTCGTCCTCTTTTTAGTCTACTCGGAAATATCCCCTCCTCCAAACATTTATTTATAACCTCTGCCAGGGGGTACGATATCTGTTGTTTCACCTCTTTTAATAACTTCGTTGAGAGATCATCTATGTCTTTCGTTTCTTTTGCTTTAAGACCATCTATAACTAGCTCAATTTCGTCAGACGTGGTAGGATGAAAGAAACATGAACGAGAGTTATTAATTTTTGTATCTCGTAGATATTCATGGGCTGTTTTAGTCGTTGGTTGTATTTCCTTCGCAATAGTTTCTCCCAACTCGCAAAAGTAGTTATTGAAATCTTCTGCGTTGAGAGCCGTATCCGGTATTTGCTTCCGCTCTCTAGTGGTTTCTTTCCTTATGACGTTCCATATAGCTTTCTGTTTGTTACTGGCACTTTCAATATGTGAGGCATTTCTTTCTTTGGTAATTATCGTAATCTCTTGATGGTATTTTTGTTTATGCAGCCTGTACACCTGATAGTCTTCTTCTCTCTTTGTAGTCACCGCTCGAAACGGCCAGTGCATCCAGATTGTTTTTCATCTTTTTCAATTGCTCTGTCAAGTAAAATCCATCGCATTTCTTCGTAGCATATTTGTAAGGGAAACACTCATCGAATTCTTTAATGAGGATGTTGTACATCTTATTAAATGCATCTTCTGCTAACGCTTCTGTTGAAAAGTCCCGCCATGAATATCGAATCAACCTTTCTTTGTATGCTTTTATATTGTCATCATTAATTGTTTTTCTCTCCTTGGAACATACTTTCCGGTATTTTAATATTGTGAGTATTTGCGCTTTATGGTCTGAGAGGTGCACTTCTGTAGTTTCCATCACAATATTTTCTTTACCGTTATTGGTAAATATATTATCTATACAGGTAGAACTAACCCTAGTTATTCTCGACGGTAGCAATGTTGTTATTTTCAAGCCATAAGACTTCAAGAGATCTGTCAAGTCTTTCACTTCAGCGTTATCTAGTAGAAAATTTACATTGAAGTCACCAGCAAGGTAGACATCGTGCTTGCTATATTTTTCCGATATCATCGACAATATTCCATCCACCACTTCCAAAAATAGTTCATAATCTCCTGTTGGTGGTCTGTACACTGCTACTGCGATGGATTTCTGTTTCATCAACTCAACCGCAGCAATTTCTACATGTTGTTCTATTGTGGTATTCACTATTTCTAGAATATTTCTGTATTTCAATTTTTCATTGACCAAAATGACTGCTCCGCCATGTCTTGCATTTTTCCTGCAATATGCGGAACCTACTTCGTAGTTTTTTACTTTCAATGCATTCATTTCTTCGCCTTTTAGCCAGTGCTCCGTCAAACATACCACATCTGCCTTTTTCTCCGCTAAACATACATTTAACGAGTCAATTTTTCTTGAAATACTCTGTATGTTCAAGTTCAAGAGTTTGAAATTGCAGCTCAAATTCTCTGCTCTCTTTTTTCCTTGTGGTGAAAAAACCTGTATTTCCTAACTAAAATGCCTTTTGGCCATATTTCATGTCGTCTTACCTCCTCCAACATTTTCGCATCAAACCCAATTTTGAAAGATTTATTCTTACTGTGGTTGTTCTCATGCTTTTCAATTTCATCCACTAAAAATGATCGACGACCTTTAACAATCACATAGAATAAACAGGAAGAAAGCCAAAGAGAATAAAAAATAATTTATACCCTTTAATTAAAAGAAAAAAAACGAAACCCTGAGAAATGCACTTAATGAAGATTGGTACATTAGAAACGTAGAAATCAGAAACCTCACAACTAGAGGATTATATTCAAAAATTGGCAAAAAGAGCCTTCGACATAATAGAATCATATGAAAACAAAGGATTGAGAAAATTATTGGAATATCACAGCAAATAATTCAGAAAAATAAAACGACTGAAGTCCATGCTCTGAAATCAATATAAGCAAGCGACATCTTCGCAAATTGAAAATGACCCCGGGATATCAAAGTCATAGATAACCGAAAAACAATACAAAGTTCTAAAACTACAATTACACAATGAAACAGGAAACAATAGACATTCAATTTGGAAAAATTCAGCATCTTTCTTCTACGACTTTGAGTTTAATCTTTAGAATGAAGGACACTCAAAATCTTCCTTCAACCAAGAAATTGGTTTTTGGAACACGTTTAATTTCTAAATGAGACTTTACTTCCGATGATGAAACTGGCCCTTAGACCTGCCTACCGCAGTAGTAGGCGAAACCTCATCTGAGGTGGAGAAAATAAAGATTTTTCCAATTGGAATGATGCAATTTGGAATGGTTATAATGACCGCACTGTATTATTTTTTGGCAATTCTGTTCAGAAGGTTATGCCATTTAATCAAGGAAAGTCTAAAGATACACGCTTCAATAACGTTAAGCAATTGTTAGATTGCTTTATCAAAATCAGTGAATTGTGGATTTGTGTTAACTGAGAGACATTTAAGAAGAATTCATGAATGACATATTCAGTGTTGCCATTATAAGCATTTCAAATAGTATAATTCCTATTCGAAAACCCTGTATGAACGCCTCATCCGGACACAATAAACTATCTCGGAAGATGCTTGCTGCAGCAGTAGGCAAAACCATCAGGTGAGAAATCGACTAGGCCAGGGTTAAAAAACCCGGAATTTTCGATTATGTTTAACCATCCGGTCGTGAAAGCCTTCAGCATTAAATTCAAAGAAAATTGAATATCATTTTTCTGGTGAAACTATGGATACAGCAATCTTGAAATTTTATTGACAAATATGAATACCTAAGATACCATCAAAATGTGTAAGTGTCGTGATCACCCTGTATACCCAAAAAGAAATGTTGTAATTTAAGCACCAATTTAACCATGTTAATATGGTTGATTGAAATAGCATGAGGTACTTGCTTTGTCCTTCAATTTTATGTTTTGTTGGAAACTATTTCATAACATTCATTACCTCTGCCTTTTTAGGTGGACTTGAAAGGGAGCTTTTGCTTTTCATATGCGTCACAAAATCAATAAATGTTCTTTAACTGGAACTTTAACAACCTGTATAAACAAATGGCTTTTGCATAAAATGAGAGTGCTTTCTCATAAAGGAACAAAATGACTGTTTTGAAATGATGATAAAATCAAAATGGGTCACTTTCTGATAAATTAACAGACACCTATACTATTGCAAACGATTTCCATTCTAGGTTTTACTAAACGAAATTAATGATCATTATGTTATTTTGAAAGACATTATATTCAAGAAAAAAATTCAAAGAACAAAAAAAAAATGTCGCTTCAATGATTATTTTGTACATTGAGTGAAATTAAAATTTGATATTGAAAATTCTGCTGATATATGTAAATGAGGCTACAATTTCAACAGCTTGCGACATATCATATTCCAGACGGGTTCAATAGGGATCTTCATCATATCAGATGATCTTGATGGGCAGAGTAACTAGTTGATAATATGCCTATCCATGAAGGCTATCGTTTTTTTGGCAACATGAAGTTTGGCATTATATTGTAGAAATGTGTTGGATAGCGTTAAAGTATGGAATCACACATGGCTCTATTACTTCCTCAAAGTAGAACCGGGTTGATATGTTGCGTCTAATGGAAAAAACTGGTGCTACATATACATACAAAAACACCCATTCATTATAATCTTTTGTGTGGTTAACATGGCGGTTTTGTCAGATTGTGGACTACGTCTCCCGCCAGTTCGTCTTCTCATGTATGCCCGATCATCATGCATCCTCAGATACAAGTGAAAGTCATCACTAAAAATAGTATGCTTCATATCCTGGCTCCTTATTTCCTTGGACCCTAGAAAATGGCGATGTCGATAATTCCGCTCTAAGAGATAAAACCAATTTACCAGTGTGGATGATAAAAGACCAAAACTTCATAATTGGCGATACACCGTATTCTTAGCAATACATCCTCCTATTCCCTTAAAATCACTGTTTTAATAATGGCCCGATTTCTGCTAAATTTGAATCGCAAGATCCAAAAACTTTAAAAATTTTTGGCCAGATCATTCGTTTGCTATCAGATAGGAATTTTTGTGATAATTTTTGGACATTGCAAGATAAAAAGGTTATTCGACATTTATGATATTGGATGTTGTGACCTTCCCACTTTAAATAATTTCTTGGATAAGACAGTTTTTTGAGGAACAATTCACTTTTCGATCCCTGAAGATGACTATGATAATAGCCGAAAGCTTGGATTCCATTACCTGATATATAAAATTACACTTTCTTTATAATTTGTGAATCTATATCGAATACATTATCTGTATTGTTTCCATCTGTAAATCTAAAAACTACTATGTATTCAATATCTACAGATCATGTGACCTATTACAAATTTCGCCTAAATGGAGTTATGGAAAATAATCCCAAAAAATATTTTGCTCATTAGTAATATTGATTTTGTGTCGCTATGTATGTATCGCTAGTTCTGCCAGTCAAAACGCTTCGCTTCCACAGGTCGAACCCGAGTACTCCCACCCAGCCTAGAAGGCCGGATTTCATCGGTATTGCGGCAAATCACCAACAACCGCCCCAATACTACGACTACCAACAGAGCCAAAATACACATCACGCACACAGGCCCATGATGGCCAGTACCCAGAACTATGGAAGTCCTCAGAGAAGATTTATGTCTGAGGGCGAATTGGTAAGACAAGAGGCGCAGTTGTCTTACCCCAGATCGAACAACACGGTGGACAACATCAGGGAATTGGCGAATTCGCCACAGAGGGGAGTGTATATGTGGAAAGATACCTCCCCTGGTTATCCTCCGCCCCAACACACTGAATTCTATAGGTAGGGGCAAGTAGATATCCAGAAATTGTAGATGTGGTGTGAGAGAGTTGGCTGTAATACTGCCTACAGGCCAAATTTTACTGCTTGATGGATTGTAATTGACACTTCGTTGTTGAAGCCAACCTGTGATTATGTACCGATCGAGAATTGTCATTGTGTGCAGTGATTTGATTTTGATTGAACCAGGCCGTGATTTGTTTTTCCCGAACTTGATTTTTATTATTGAAAATTAGGGAATTATACTGCGCTACTTTTGAATATAAATAAAAATCCAAACTGATGCTCAGCTCTAATGTGCACACTTTATGCGAAAAATAATTTAATTACAATAATTTTTGAAATATATTCTTTCATTATTTTCCTGTTTTTCAAATTTTGGATCATTTTTTTTAAATATTATCGTCAAATCAAAACTTATCGTCAAAGAAATTAAGTGCTAGTGTCGGAGAGCTAGCAGTTGATTTGACTAACCCATTTTTCACAAAGATAGAAAGATTTTAAATAATTTCTTTTATCATCGTTCTATTAAGGAAATACAGTTTTTTTTTTTTTAAGAAACAGTAGGTGGGCATCTGTATATTGAATGAATTAATCTAATAATGAACGTGGGCGGCAAAAAAGTATAACAGAACAAAAAATATTTTCAAAATTTTTGCTTAGAATCTGTCAAAGTAATGAACGAGTTTTCTTATGATTATTATACGTTAACTACGCTCACCTTGAAATTAGATTGAAAATCAAGAAACTATGCATTTTCATTTGAAGGTAGTCTTAAACGTGGACGAATAAACAGTCAAAGGCTAGTATTGTCTACCTTTGGTAGCACAGTGGTTTTAGAGACGGCTGTGATGCTGAAGGTACCGGGTTCGAATCCCGGCTAGGTCATGGATGTTGTACATGTCTGGTGGTGGACAATGCATTATTATATACTACGTGATTATGGGTACATAGCATGACTGCTGAGCCCAAATAAAATAGAAAGAAAAAAAAAAAAAGGCTAGTATTGAAATGAAAATCGACTATTAAATTATCGCTTATAACATATGTTTATAACTGATATTGAGAAGTTGTTCTAGAAGAGGAAATTTCAGATTATTGTTTCAAAATTGAATTTCGCTTAAATTATATTAACTATGATGAAAGGCATTGAGGGTATTCTTTTTTACCTATCAATTATGATTTTTATCAACAAGTAATTCGAATTTTATATTTTCATTTATGTTTTGTAATCTTAGAGTTTTCGTAAAGCAAGGTAAGAATATATGACTAATATTAAATAATCAAGCTTCAAATTTTCAGCTGTTTTGCAATTCATTTCAGCCTGCACAAGCTTATCATTTACACTCAATCATAACACATCTTATTTTTTTGAAATACTGAGTTGTGTTATTACAGGAATTCGTTGAATTGTCGATTGTGTGGAACTATTAATATATACATATCTGGAACATTATTAGCAGTATTTTAGAGAAATATCACATTACAGGTCAATTATCATAATTTCAGATCTAATCCTACTAGTCCAACACAACAAGTGTATACGACAGCTCAACCTAGATCTTATCATCCAGCATCTAGAGGTGGGGTACCTGTATATCCTCCTGCTAGTCCACAGATCCATCGAAAGATGCAACAGATGGGAACTAGCTCTTCTGCTGTTCAGCAACAGGTACGATATTTTTCAATAATGCATTTGGTACCTTCTTATTATATTTGGAATTATTATTATTCTTCAATCTTACTTTTTGATTGGTCTTAAAGAGGAAGTGAAAAGAAAGCCTTGACAAAAAAAATGATTCTCCCTGCATAGGTATAGATTATAGTTATATATTCCTATTTGCATGATCTTTTGAATTTGGTTATTGAAATTATGAACAAAATCTTTGTCGAAATGACGTTTAAGGAAAATAAAAATTCCGTTTTCAAGTATGTAGTCACGGCCCTCAGAGTAATAAACATAGATAGAGGGAGCATATGTCATTTTCACTAAGCAATTTTTGTCCCCAACATAAACTATCAAATTTGAAATGAAAACATATCAGTGATACATCAGTGATATATCAATTCACTCAATTCGCGAGTTCCTCCACAAAGAACGCACTGCTTATGTCCCATAGTGAATCAACGTTTCATATTAACTCAAAATATATTGAAATGAATACCTAAATATATCAGAAATTCAGAAAACAAACCTCAAGCGCGCCAAACGACGTGAAACAACCGATGACACTAGGAGTGTAAAAGTTGCCAAACCTTGGATTTTGGCAGGTAGATACAGAAAATAACAAATATTCTGCTCATTATAAATTCGACAATTAGGAAAAATATCGGATTCCAAATATTCAAATTTGCATATTTAATCAGGAATCACTCAAATAAATATATTTTATTCAATATAATATACATTCATAATGATATAGTAAAATTGTGGATTTGAAAATATATCACAATCCGACAACGTAATCTAACCATGTCGGGGACATGTAAAAATTGCGTATACTTCCTCTAACCATGTTTTTTACTCGTATGTCACGGCCTCATTGATGAAAATGTAGTTTAATATAAAAAAAGCCTTACCGAACCAGTGTGCTAAATTGAGCAGCTGGCAAGCTGCTTAACAAATCGGAACTACCCAGAAAGACGCGGTTCTTTACTGTCCACAGCTCCATGACTAACTACTCACGCGCACATGTCTCAATAAAGACAAATACAAGAAATTTGGAATGTGTTTGACCATTCTGCCACTTGTATATCGCATTGCTAAACCTGGTATGTGAATGAATATGTGTGGATCCTTCAAGCTAGATGCTTCAGAAAGGTATCTTCTAGCTCCAGGAAAGATGGGATAGAACCATTAAACACTCAAATGACAAGATTTAATTGCAGTTCGTTTTGGTTGTTGAATTTTGTTCTTTCCACCGAAAAAACGTTTCAAATAACGTGAAAGTTTTAAGTAGGGATTCATCAAGCCAAGTAGCTTGACATTTTAAGCAACTACTTGACTTAAAAATCAAGCTCGTGAAAAATTAAATACTTGAGCTTGGACTGACTTGATTTTAGATATTTATTGCTTGACTTGATATCAAGCTACTTGACATTACTTGAGCTTGATATGCACGTGTCTCACGGAATAATTTTCTGCAATCTCGTGCGCGCTTAAACTAAATATGGGGATTCCTTGAGCATCGAGAGATTGAAGCATTCGCCAGTGTGACTTTATTAGTAGTTTTCTCTCATTTCTTTGAAATTTATTGGTAGATTTCAGTAGTTTCAGAAATCTGAATGCTGGAGCTACATTGAAAATATAGGTTTGAAAAACCATTGAAATTAATTAATGCTTTTATTCAATATAAAAAAGACTCGAAGAAAATAGAATATTAGAAACAAGAAAAATATATAGAAAATTATTACACACTTATATGTATTTATATAAAAAACTGAGAAGAATGGAATTTTTCTCAGGAAAAAACAAAACGAATTTCGACGAAGCGGCAAATATTGGAGGCGGCATTTTCTACTTTTTTCGAGAAATCCGGATTTCTAGAATTTCCGCATCAGCCTATTGTTTTACTCCAACAAAAAAAAAACAAAATGTTCCAGCGTTTTATAAAGTCGAACCTCGGCAGAAGAACTCGAAACCGCAGGGTTTGCACAAGAGGGGCGGCAATTATTGGAGGGAGGCATTCTCTACTTTTTCCGAGAAATCTGGATTACTAGAAAATTGTATTGAATAATGTTTTCTACGAATTCCAAACATGATTTTTTCAATGAGTTTTTTGGATTGATTGTTTATTTTTTATTTTTTTAATTTATGTTTCATTTCAAAAAAGTTGATATTTTCGGTTCTTTTATACAATAAGTTTAATAAATAAAAAGTGTTTTTTGCAAGGTTCCTTCTCATTTCATCATTTTGACTTGATTTCAAGTCAAGCTCAAGTCAAGTAGCTTGAAAATCAAGCCAAGCCGTGAATCCCTAGTTTGTTGGAATACATACATTTTATTTTTTTTAGATGATGGAAATTTCATTCGTTATAAAGTTCCATGTTTGAATTATATGTGTGTGTTTGTATTTCTAGCAGCAGGACAACCGTCGCAGACCCATATCATTCGTCCGAGCCCTTGAGATGACAGATGGCGTTGAACTTTCCCAATCCGGTGGCCAATGCTCCGCGCATCTACCTTCTCAACGGCCATCGACGCCCGAACGTACCAGCGTCTACGATATGAACTATGAAATTTCCGTATAGGACAGGTGCCGGCACTCACATCGATGTGATTGAGTGCGTTTATAAGTTCCTCTGTATCAGAGGACAGAACCAGTGTGCCCCAAAACTGAATCAAATATTAACTCTCGTTTCCCAATTCTAAAAATGAATAATATCCTGTCACTCCTCCTTGAAAGTTGTCTTTCACTTGTCCTTTTATGTGCGTAGGTGATAAATAGGTTGGTGTCTGAGCTGATCAAAGAAATCTTGAACGTGGCTTGTTCTCGATGAAACGGTATACTCTGCCTACTTGGAGAATTTGACCGATTGTTATGAAAACTGCAGAATTTTTCTATTTGGAAGTAATTTAAAGTTCTCGGAAATCAATTTTTTTTTGACATAGTATAATATTAACACTAAAAATTTTCAATGATTTTTACAGACTCTTGAAAACGATTTAATGGCTTTTCCAAATTGATGGGGTTATACATCAACAAATCCTTTTACTTATAAAAGGAGGAATGAATTTTTGAACGTGAGTTATAAATATGTTCATAAATAAATCACAAAAAAAAATGCGAGTTTCTCTTATGCTGATCAAATGAACATTTTGCTTTATCGAAAAAAATTAATTGACGGCTATGGAAAATTTTAGAGAAATAATGACTATAAATTTACATAAAAAATATGATGTTGAGTTTATTTGAAAGAAAAGAGAGTAATAGATAACACTTATTTATTAATTCATTTATTCTTTCACAACCGCTCTAATTTTGTACCATTTCAGTTCCATTGGCTGACATCAGACATCTTTCATGATTAACAGCCATTAGGCATAATAAAAAAGGTAAAGATGCAGAGGATCAAATACTCCAATCTGTTTGGGTCATGTTATTTTGGATCGTTACATACAACATTATATTCCGGTTTTTCAAAATTCCTTGAAATAACTCTCACCTGACGCAATGTGAAATATATTCGGATTGAATAGTTGAAGAAAATAAGTGAATCCATGAACTAAAATATGTTTCAGAAGTAATTAGGTTGAATAAGACTGTTGGAATTTTAATGTTTTTTATTCTTAAAGTTGAGTTCTTGAACTTAATTTGGATTTTCAAATTTTTCATGTAACTTGTATCAATGTGTTTGTTTAAAATTTAATTTGTATAGTAGTTTGTAATATAAGAAGAATTATGTTGAAATTATAATTGCACAAAAATAAAAGTTACCAAAGTTAAAAACTCAAATTCAACATAACTATTTTTTATTTATATATTTATTTTTTTGAACAAGTATTTAAAGTAGGTGTGTTTTGATTGAAATTTTTATTTTTGTAACCAATTTTAGGAAAAATTCTCTTGAAGCGGAAAAATCTTGTCTCTTTACTTATTTATTGCAATTATTTTTTGCGATTCAGGAGTACATTTAATGAAATAAAAAGCAAAATATACTGTTTCATTGAAGATACATTTCACAATTCTCTGGTGGCCAATTTTTGCTCAGACTAACTTAGGCTGTAAAAAAAATATTTATCTATCAGCAAGAAGTATCCTACTCTCTATCTGTCATTATCAAATATAAAATTATTCTGTCTCAATTAGTCATTGCATTGAAAAAATCAAGCCAAATTTTTTATACAAACAGTTGACCAATATAGGATAATCAGGTTTCATCACTTCATATTGAATCAATCTCATTATTCCCATAAAAAATATATTTCTTGTTATTTCAAATTGATTATTATTTTTGGTTTGGTGTCATTTGGAGATAATCCTATGCTCAATAATAATAATGTTTTTTTTATTAATTTAAAGGATTTTGATTCTCTGATAACAGTTGCAAACAAGTTGAGTTGTACCTGTATTGAAGAACAAATTAGATGTAAATAATTCATTGCCCTTTAAATATTTGGTTTGGTCTTGAGACAAGTTATTTTGAATCTGAACCTTTAATTTTTATTTTTTTTATTTGCCATAGTGTGATTAGGATGGATAATATATTGTTAGTAATTATTTCGAGAGAAAGTTCTATGTAATAGCTTCATATCTTATTTCAGAAAAGATTTCAGATGAACTTCAAATAAAAAATGAGAACTCCTGATGAAAGCATAGTGGTCTTATTCATCACAAGTCTAGTCAGTTTAGATACACTATGTTTTAAAACAAATCTTATTGAAAGTTTCCAGGAATTTGTATGCAAGTTTTAGAAATATTGGCTATTTTAAATATAATTTACTTTCAATTCGAATTTTTCCAACAAATGTCTTCCATTATTTTAGATAATATGCCCATTTGATTTTTATTGTTATATAATGGTGCATATCAAATTGATTATCTTAACACAAATAGGTACGTTTAGATATTTTTTGCTTTTATTTTGTACATATATTATTAACATTTTTTTTGTAAGGATACTACTTGCTTATATTGATAACTTGAGGAAATTATTGTCAAACCTAACAAAGATATAGATAGTATGAATATTAAACATAATTTCTTGTTTTTGAAGGGTAAACTGATTGCTATCAAGCAATTCCAACAAAATACTGTATTTTCAAATTGTTAATTTATTTTTGTATATGATGCCGAGCAGGGTAGTCATTAGGTTTTGTTCCAAATGTGACCTTACATAGTTGGCATTTTGTTTATGATGGTTATGTTTTATGTATGGTTGTTTGTTGTTGATTTTCTGAACTATTCTTTTTTATTGAACAAATATAATCATACTAACAATGAGGCTCAGGCATTTTATATAGTAAATTTTTATTATGTGTATTATCAGTAACTGAGTTGGTGTAAATATATTAATAATTTAGTATATATAATTGCATTTTTGAACAACCTTAATTCATTTTGTGTTTATTAATTTTACAGAATAATAATCATTCTGGTAACTGATTATTTAAGAAGACAGATTATGGGAATTGTAGGAATTGCTTTTGTGAAATTTGTCATGTCTTCATCAAAAATACTTATGCAGTGCGTTCAAAGGTGGTCAATACATAGTAGAAGAGTTGCTTTGCTCGGGATGGTTATCAACGTCTCCAACTGAAAGATTACTTTGAATCCAAAATACTTTAGCAAGTTTTTGTTTGGTATCCTGCAACCAACAAATTTTGTGAGGTCTTTCTTGATGGAGAATGATAAAGGATTGCACAGAAAAATTTCTCTGATGATGAAATTTTTTATTATCCTCCATCAAGAACGATCTCACACAATTTGTAGGTGACAGGATCACTATCAAATCAGTAGTTGAGTTACAACCTCCTCCAACAGCCATCCAATTCTCGGAAAAAATTTCTGTTGACTATATCACTTCTTACATTTTTAGTGAGAAAGTTCCCATAGCGACCTTCGTTTCACAAGCAAAAACAAAAAGATGGTGTTTCACATATATCTTGGGAAATATATATATTTGTCGAAAAGTCATTTGCAATACACATCTAAGATGTCTAAAATATTTTAGACAGTTAATACCCAGTTGCTGGAACGTTCATTAATATTTAATGCCACCATTGTAATTTTAATTCTTATCCATTGGAGGATTAAGAGTTAAAATGTTAATCCTTCATTAGGTCCTTTAGGAGTAGCCTTTTGGAGGATTAAAATTTTTAATGAATGTTCCTGCAACTATGGGTGTCTATCTAGACATCCTAATCACATCAGAAACGTATTTGGTCATTACTTCAAAAAATGAGCTACCAAGAACTGTGGGATTTGAAAATTTTTCTCAAAAGATATTCAGAATGAAATTGCCACTTAATATGCCATGAAAAAAAAACGTCTGTGTGGAATCATTTTTCAGAATATCTGCTGAATAGAAACTAGTCCTTAGATTGAGAACTAACTATGCCAGTGGCAAGCAATTCTAACATTTAACAATAATAACACATAAATTCTCCAGAATGAGCTCCCTTTTCATTAAAATTTCAATATCTGTTTTTCTCTTCATTTCAAGCCGAAAAGTATATTTTATCAAAATTTTTACTTTAGAGGCCAACTTTTGGCATAACATGCCGAGTTAGTCAGATATAATTTCTTCATAGCAGAAACGATCAATTTTGGATGACAAAATTTGAAAAAAAAATCGAATAAAAGGAATCAAAAGACCTCTAGAAGTCTCACAAAGGTTAGATCAATGATCAACCTTTGTGAGATGAAGTCTTTTAATACCTTTTATTCGATTAATTTTAACTCACACAATGGGTATTCTATCTAAATAAAAAAAAAAGTTGGAATCATTCATTTTTTTTGAGCATACCATACGCATCTTGGGAAAATCTTTGGTCATGTTGGGTAGCTGCTGATCCGCCAGTAATTTTCGATCGAAAGAATTATAACGAAATATCAATATTTGTAGCTGTGGCACTCAGAACAATTACTAAGGTGAATATTTTGACGATTATCATGGAACTGTCGATATCTCGAAAACTAAGACACTTTTACTGAAATCAAATTTGAATATTCTGGTCGGGCATGACCTAAGCTAAGACAATAATTTTTCGTTTCTCTAATACTTTCTACGTAAATATATATTAATTATTTCGGTGTTTTAGATCATTAGATTGTGTTTGTTATGTAAACTGAACTTCAATAAAAAAATTGTGCAGCTCAGAGGGCGTTATCTAGGGCGTGGCAAAGGTGGCACCTTAGACTATACAGAATGTCCCGGGAAGAATCCGACAAACGAATACCATAAAGGTCATCATGGAGGACCCGTATCAAGAGGTTTCAATTCGCCTGAGTGCCTTCGTTTGGGATATACAGGGTGATGTTCATCTTATGAGTGAAATTTCACTGTTGAATAACTCTTTAACTAATCGACCGAATAATTTCAAATTTTGAAGTTTGGTCATCCTTTTCTATCGCCTTCCTTCAATATTTCTGAATTCGAGTAAATCAGATCCGGACTAGGAAAATTTCAGACTTTTCCTATTCTCGTGAATATTGGATCACCCTGTACGTGAACATTATGATTTTTTTCTGTTTTCGGAACCACAAAGAATTAATTCATTATAAAAATTCTAAATCTATTGAAGGAAGGCGATAGTAAAGGGCGACAAAACTTCAAAAATTGAAATTATTCGGTGGATTTGTTGAAGAGTTATTGAACTAAAAAAATTTCACTCATAAGGGAATGTTTATTGATCACCCTGTATGACCGTGCCAAGCAGATTTAGAATTTTTATAATGAATTGATTCTTTGTGGTTCCGAAAACGCAAAAAAATCTCAATGTTCACGTACAGGGTGATCCAATATTCACGAAAATAGGAAAAGTCTGAAATTTTCCTAGTCCGGATCTGATTTACTCGAATTGAGAAATATTGAAGGAAGGCGATAGGAAAAGGTGAAAAAACTTCAAAATTTGAAATTATTCGGTCGATTAGTTAAAGAGTTATTGAACTGTAAAATTTCACTCATAAGATGAACATCACCCTGTATATCACCAACGAAGGCACTCGGGCGATTGAAACCTCTTGATACGGGTCCTCCATGATGACCTTTATGGTATTCGTTTGTCGCATTCTTACCGGGACACCCTGTATATAAAAATGAATCCCTTTTTCCTTGGTCACGGCATCACGCGTGAATGGCTGGACCGATTTCACTAATTCTTTTTTTGTTGTATTTGTTATCAGGAGAAGGTTCTTATGTAAGAGAAAAATACGAAAGTTGCAAAATTCACGTAGTTGACATTGAAACAAAGAAACGTAGTTTATAATGTTTATATGCTCTTCAGTGCCATATCTAGGGCGTGGCAAAGGTTGCCACGGGCGCAAGGCCCACAGGGGCGCCACAAATATCAAAAGAAAAAAATATTGGAGCTCCAGGCGAAATAATAATAACTCGGTTTTCATGTATATATACGCCTCGCAACGAGCGATGACGAGGAATCTGAAAACATTTAAAAGATTGCAAGCCTTCCATAGAATTTCAATACTAAGCCTAAAATAATCTCAAGATCAACAAAACTTTAATTCAAGGGTAGAAATGATATTAATATGGCTATGTTCAAGCGTGCCATAATCTAGTCATAAAAATATCTGTTGAGCGTCGACATGTTCAAAGGTGCCGCATTCAGATCATATAAATATTACGGTAGAGCGTCGAATTATATGTTATTAGATATCTCTATTTTCACTAGTTTTTTGCGATTCATCACACTTATGCTCTTTGATCTATGATCTGTCAGAGCCGCATCGGTGGCGTGGTCGACAGAAACCTCGACTGCGGCACCGAAGGTCTGGGTTCGAATCCCGGTGAGGGCATGGATGTTTAGTGGTTGTTCAAGTCTTTGAGAAAATATAAAATTGTATGTTGACATAAGGATGAATGCGAGTGTGAATTATATGCAATACATGTGGGAAAATTAGGAGAAATCCAACAAATTTGTGACTGGGTACATAACCAAAGGTTGAGCCCAACAAGCGAGAAAGAATGAATATCGGTCGGAGTTCGTCTTATTAAATCTATTAATGTAAAAATTTGATTGAAATAAATTTATATTTTATATATTTCTTTTTCTTTTCATTTACTATGAATCAATATTATGTCATATTATAAATGTAACAGATCCAACACCGCTAATGACCTACATGTCGAAGGGGCAATCTAATAAATAATAATAATGTCTTTTTCAAGAAATCCAATTACAGTGCATAATAATTTCACATATACATTACATTAATTTATTAAATTGTTAATATATTTTTCTACTTTCATGTGAACTTAAACATCCTAGCTGTGTGAAGCTGGCACCCCTAAATGCGAAATTTGGGATCAAAATTTCAGCATCAAAATTTCAGCATCGTTTATCCATCGTAGGTCCACGTTTGTCCACCCAATAATTCCATTTGTCCACTCCCAGAATTAAAAAAATCGACCATTCGAAATTAAGCGAAGTGGTTGATTTTTTGGTTTCTGGGGGTGGACAAATTAAATTATTGGGTGGACAAACGTGGACCTACGTGATGGACAAACGATCCTGAAATTTTGAGCTCAATATTCGCAATTGGGGATGCCAACTTCACACTTCGCCTAATTTCGAATGGTCGATTTTTTGGTTTCCGAGAGTGGACAAATGAAATTATTGGGTGGACAAACGTGGACCTACGTGATGGTCAAACGATCCTGTAATTTTGAGCTCAAAATTCGCATTTGGGAGTGCCAACTTCACATTTCGCCTAATTTCGAATGGTCGATTTTTTTTAATTCTGGGGGTGGACAAATGAAATTATTGGGTGCACAAACGTGGACCTAAAATGGACACGATCCTTAAATTTTGAGCTCAAAATTCGCATTTGGGGGTGCCAACTTCACACTTCGCGTAATTTTGAATGGTCGTTTTTTTGGTTTCTGGGGGTGGACAAATGAAATTATTGGGTGGACAAACGTGGACCTACGATGGACAAACGATCCTTAAATTTTGAGCTCAAAATTCGCATTTGGGGGTGCCAACTTCACACTTCGCGTAATTTCGAATGGTCGATTTTTTGGTTTCAAGGGTTGGAGAAATTAAATTATTGGGTGGACAAACGTGGACCTACGTGGACCACTTTTTTGCAATTTGGGGGTGCTGCTCAGATAATGAACGAAAAAGATGTATTTTCCTATACCTATCTCTCGAACGGTGCCTGGACAAATGAAAAAAAGGTGGACAAAAGTGGATCTACGATGGACAAACAACGATTCTGAAATTTCAAACTCGAAATTCGAATTTGGGGATACCAGCTTCCCACAGCTAAACATCCTGTGTCTTAAATGTAAAGCATGTCACTATGCAGCTATGCATTTCTTAAAATGACATTTTTCCGAATATTTTTCACCCCCACTCCCAAAAACTTTTTTTCAAATAGCACTATATGGTTTGTGATATATCAGATATATTGAAGGCTATTCGATTATCCATGCAGTGGTGTGACTAGAAGGAAAATTGGTTATGTCATTTTATATTGAAACATTAGGAAAAAAATTATAATTTGTGATTGGGGAATACTGAATCAGGCCATAATTCTTGTACAAATAATTTTGGAGAAAAATCCCTCCACCCGTCGATTTCTATTTTCAAATTAAGTAAATCAATGCATTTTTTGAAGTTGGAGGTTCATAACTCTAAACCTCCTACCCCCACCAATTTTATTTTCGTTGAAATAACTGAATTGGTCATCAAACCTTCTTTTCTCATGAAAGGATATATCACAATTATTATTATTATTTTTTCAATAGAAAAAATGATGGTTAGGGGTATGAACCTCCAACTTAAAAAAGAAATCGACGAGTAGGAGGATTTTTCCCAATAATCATTTGTACAAAAATATTGGCCTTACATTTGATATATCACAATTCATACAAATTTTAAAATAAATTGGGAATGAGAAATATCAAATCAAAAAATGCACAGTGTAACTTTCTTTTGGAAATGAAAATCGACAAGTGCGAGGATTTATCTAACCTGATAATTCTTTGTTCAAGAATTATGGGTTTGTTGTGTTACTTTTTGGCACGCTGTATAGTGAACTAGGAAATATATGTTGTAGATATTTACATTTTTCCTCCAAGAATTCTCTTAGTATCTAATTCATTAGTTGAGCATTAATTCAAAGTTAGATCTCCTTGCATACAGTCCTGCAAATCCAGGAAAAGTAACATGAGATAAGAGCAAGGCGAATTCTTCAAAGACATGAAAATATTACTTTTATCAGCTGAAGGAAATCTCAGTTAGACCGAATAGGAGCTGTTCAATTAATGTGAACCTGTACAGGTGTGAAAGTTTTCTCCGACAGTCTGGACTGCAACTAATCCTAATGCCGACAATCAACAAGATATGTGCGGATATATTCCAACGGAGTGGGCAACCTGATCGCACTACATTTGTTTCACCAGACATTACCGAATAAAATTAAGCTGGAGCTCACCTCAGTCACGAACTGACAGTTGATAATACTGTAGACTCAACTGGACCTCCACTTTAAAATGGCATAGCGCGAAAATTCAAGTTTTGACAACAGTAGTTCTTTGTTAGTTTTGAAATTGTTGTTGAAAGTTTGTGAATTTTGATTCGACGGTTGTTTGTTTTTGACTCGAGTGAAAATGAGACACATAAATGGAATAGCTGCGATTGAGATAGGAAAGAAAATCCCACGTAAAATAGACGAAGCAGCACCTAAAGGTGAGCAAAATTATCGAAATTGATATCTCCTATGGTTTATTTTTATTTCATTGTGAAACTTCCAGTATGGAGTTCAATTTGTTTTTCAATATGAGTTACCCAGAAAGAATTGATAGACAACCCTTAGCTTGTATTTCATTACATTTCATTGTTGATTAAGCTTGATCACTGATCTTGAAATATAGACTTATTAAACCGGCTTGTGTAATTATTTATTGTTCGCGAGCTATTTGAATTTAATATCTATAAACAGTTTTAGTCAGTACTAAACTGCAATCTCTCAACAAAATGTATTAGTTTATCCCAACGCAAAATTATGTTTATGGGCATCGTTACCAAAATTCATAAAAAATATAAATTAAGTATCAAATGTTGAAGTTATATCTTTGAATGTTCGAATTGTCAATGAGAATGAATGACAAGTTTTTATCTTATTCAACTAAAAAAGCCAATTCTCGATCTTTTAAAATCTTTGATTCTTGGTATAAAATAGTATATTCTTAATAGATTTCTGTTTTGGCATATAATGATGATAAAATTACAATGTTACAAATCACAAATACTTTTTGTGAAAAAATTGTAAGATATAATCAAGGTGAGCATATCTTACAGCGGTATCTTTCTGCAAAATCTTTGAGAATTCATATAAAGAAATAATTTCTTATATTTTCGAAAAATACGACAAAAAATATCGATGATGAATCTAAATTTTTACTGATACTGATATGTAAAGGAAAGAGGGAAATTATAGGTTCATATTGAGAGACGTATAATAGAATACAGGAATCTATGAAGTACCTAAAATTTGAAAACAATAAAATCGTCGCAAAAATTTGTTATTTATAATGCATGCTTCCAAAAAACGTGAATTATTTCCGAATTATCCCTTTCGAAACTTATGTTTTGAATATAATAGAATCCATAAAACGCTTATTTTGTGTGGTATAAGTAGTTATTATACGATGTTAATAAGTCATAGCGTGAAATATTCAATTTTTCATTTCGAATCTGTAGATTACCTACCAGTTCTGATAGGTATTCAAAATTCCTTTACATTGGCAGAATATGAGTAGGTACGATTCTTATTATCTAAAGCATAATATTACTGAACAGTATTAAACTGAATTATTTATCCAAAATCCGCACGAACTTTTTTAGTTAAAGTGAACTCTCAATTTTTATTGAGATGAAAGAGAATTTAGCGATAGATTTAGACTAAAATTATAAAAATAATGGTTGGTTTGTTTCATTGGAATGAATAAGAATACTTAATTCTTACACAATTGGTGATTTATCGTCATATTTATATTCATTGTGGGGTAAATATTAAATAAGACAATGCCTTAGGTGAAATAAGGATACAGTAAGAGAACCTACACTTAATACGACTGATAACTGATTATGTATTTCAGTGATTTAATATCCTGTGAAAAAAGCGTTTCTTTTTGATTTACCTATGCGTTCGCTACCTGCGATTTCCTTTGAAATACTACCTGAGTGAAGTAGGAGGCATTCGTGAATATCACTGCGAAGGAAGATCTCATTGGTGTATGTTCAACCATAGTATAAAGAATTAATTCCTTGTACTAAGAATCGTCAATAATAAACTTTTGAAATCTTCGAGCAATAAAAATATAATATTTCATCAACTGGTTAATTTTTAAGCCTCATATTTTCTGAGAAAAGCTCTGACAGGAGTAGAATTTTAATTGAATATCTAATCGTGAACTTTTATTTGCCGAAGAATAATAATAATAATTTGAAATTGTAAAAGGAAATTTCGTACAAAGATTTCTTTTTGAAAGACTTGGGACCAAAATTAATTATATTAATTTACTAATTTAGGAAAATGATGTAAGATTTTTGAAACAACAAGTTTTGAAAATGTGTAAGTGTAAGCACATATCGATAACTATTCTCCTTAAAAATTTTAACCAATCATATTACTTAGCAACGAATCAATATTTTTGACTATTCTGCTCGAAAAATTTCAACCAAACATATTAACGCATATAATACAAATCCCTCAGCAACGAACCAATATTTTTGAATATTAAGGCAGTGTAAAAAATTCCCGGTATTTGCACGTCTGCTTAAGGTCAATATTTTTGTGACGTTTTGAAGCATCGGACACATTCGGGATGATTGTCAAAAAGATTTTAATTTAATTAAAATTGAGTGAATTTTTTTTCTGGAAGAAGTCCTTCATATACCCCTCGTACTTGCTAAATTATCGAATATTCGAGTGTTTGGCAAGCACTCGTAATATAACTACTGATTATTGAATATCAAATGTAGCGTGAAAATATCTGTGTTTTGCACGTGTACTTTAGGTGCATATTTTTGTGACGTTTTAAACCACCGAAAACATTCGGGATGATAGTACTTCATATAACCCTCGTGCTTGCCAAATTATCGAATATTACAGTAATACTCTGAATAGTTTCAGAATGGTGTAGTTTGATTGATTCAGATACTCCGATTCAAATATTGTTAGATTAAATACATTTTTTATTCAATAATATCTACAGGAGGAGCGACATATTTCAGGGAGTGATTCTGCATGAAAAATAATGACAGTTTGCTATATAAATTTTATTCGCAAATACTTTGTATTCCGAGATACGTGGTGTTAAAAGTTTTTTTTTTTTTAATCTGACTATGTATTTATTGCTCTGAAACCGGTTGCAATATTCAAATAAAATTTAGTTGGATTCAAGACGTAGGTAGTTGTTGATATGCAAATAGGAATTTAATGTACATCATTAATTGGCACGCTTAGGTACGGCTAATGATTCCTTTTTTTTAAGGAAAAAAATAGGTATGCTAGAGATATTTGAAGCTAAAATAATTTTTGAATTTCTTGTTCAATTTGTGACAAAAAATCTCTCATGCCTTTTTTTCGTATGTACTGCTGTTTTTATGAAAAAAAATAAAACATGTATGTTTCATTCCTTCAATAAATCATCTATTATTAGATAGATAGAAATTTTAGAGATAGAGATTTTTCATCAAAAATGATTTTTAATTTGAAATAAATCAGTGGCTTACGGCTTACAAAAAATTGGGAGCACAGAGTGAGAAACTTTAACACCCCTTATCTCGGAAAACGAAGCATTGACTACAATAAGTTATATAGTTAACTATCATTATTTTTCTTGCAGAATCACACCATGAAGTTTGTCGCACTTATTCACCAACACTCTGTATAATAAACTTTCACATTTCCATAGTTTCTGTTTTGGAAATATATAAAATCTCGAAATTCATCTCAAGGATACTTTGTTTCGTCTTATTGAAATTTGAAAAAAAAAATTGAATTCAGAAAAAAACTTACGCGATTACGTAACTCCATATTTCAACTGAAGATTCCTGAGGTAAAAAAAAACTCTTTTTTCCTTTACAATTTTTCCCGATTTGATTTTTCTTCTCACTCAGTATAGCGGACTTCCTGGAGTTGACCGGATTTCGAAAGAGATTCATCACATCAATAATGAACTATAGGTATTCGGAAAATCATTTCCTTCGACTCTATTCCATTTGCGAGTTATAACTAAAAATAACATTTTTCATGGATTTTTAACAGCCTGTATCTTTCCAACCGAGCCGAGAATCGGAAAAATGGTACAGGAAAAAAGTGTCCCCTTTGACCTCAGGAGTCTTCGGTTGAAATATATGTATAAGTCTAGTCACACCTTGTATATCCGTGAATAAAGAAACAAATCAGTAGTGACACCTATTAATCCTTGCTTGAGCTTAAATCCAATAGTAAATTTTGAAGGCTGAAAATCTAGAAAATAAATTGAAACAAATTCTCGAAAGCTCCATCTGTATAATTGTTGTCTTGAAATTGATGAGCCCAACAGCCCAAATAACTCTATCTATCTTACTATACCTGTATTCTTACAATGATATCACAATATTTTTCAGCGCAAAACTTATTTTCTTGAAGAAATAAAATTTGATAATTTTATTTGGAATTAGGAATAATAACACCATTTTCAAACCTTAAAACATGACTTTTTCCAGATATATTTCGGTATCGACTGCCAGGTTCATCAGCCATTAAATATTTAATATAAAATTTTAATTTTTTATATTATGAGCGAATGAGGCAGATAATAAACTATTGCAGCAGATTGGAAATATTTATATTATGTACTTATAACACATTTAAAAGTTAGCACAATTACAACTATGGAATATTTTTAAAATGGCACAAAAATCCCAACATTGTTCGTTGCCTATGAGTGGCTAGAAAAAATTAGTATTTCTGCCGGAACTTCCATAGGTACCTGAATTTCGAAGGCTTGAAATTTTATGAATATTTGATTTGAAACAAATAATGCTGGTTTCAATATTTGCCAGATAATTTACTTTGAAAACTATTAATAACAGTTGAATATTCTGTCATGTTTGAAACTTGAAGAGTTTTTCTTTATTAAATTCTATTGGTGATGTGATGAGTAAAAAAAAGGTCTGATGCTTCTGAATTCATCATACAAATATGATAAGAATTCAGTTCAGCTACCTTATTTATTCATCGATAAGAAATTATCCAGAAGTTTAATTGAATAATTTAAATTTATAGTACCTAAGCAAATGAGAATTTATAACCGAATTCAAGGTAACGAAAGGTTAACAACTCTACTGTAGAAGCAAAGAACAAATGAACCGTTCTTTTGTATTTCCTCATACTTGTCCTTTGATGAAGTTATCAAGTGTTTTGGTAGATACTATCTGGTTATGCCATGTAAAATGCATTCTTCAATAATAAATATACAGGGCGAGTCAAAAATGTGTACCGAGCTTTCTGAGGCTTATAGTACATTGAAAAATGAGTATAATCTGATGAATTAACTTATGGCCCAAAATGCATATTGAGGGAGATATCTCCTTCCAAAGTTTATTAAATTGAAAAACTTTCTCCTACTAAAAACAATTTATAACATTCATTTCCATCCAAACCTTGTTGGGGCAGACTTATTGTTATTTGTTATTGTTTATCAAAGGCACAAGAAGGTTATATATGATCGACAAAATTAAGAACAGAATTGATCATGGCCTGCTAAAATATCGGTATCGATAAATCTCGCAATGAATGAATCTGCTGACATCGTGTGTCTACAAAAATTTAAATATCTCGAAAACAGTTCAATTTTTGGTATTTGGAGAAGAGAACCATTTTCATGTAATTTTCTTCGCTCCATCGAATGCTTCGATTTTTTTACCAAAACCAATACAACGAAAGAAGTTTTCCCAAAAAAAACATGACTCACCCTCTGAAAACACCTTTTATAACAATATTAGTGATGTAGTGTAAAATGTATCAGGTGTGTGAATAAGTCTTTCCCGTTTTTTGTAAGAGATGGCGCCACCAATACTGTGCGAGTATTTAATGGTTACATATGTCATAATCAAAGCTTATTCATCTGTCAACAATTCCACACTAACACATTAGTTGAAATTTTTTCGCATCATAAATTTTTGAAATCGTGAAAATGTCGAAATTTGAGCCGAGTCGACGTCATTTGCGGGAAGTTTCACTTTATTGGTTCAATTTGAAGAAATCTGCTGCCGAGGCGCATCGGTTGCTTCAGGAAGCTTATGGAGAAGGTTGTGTCGATGATTCAAGTGTTCGTGGATGGTTTCGACGCTTCAAAAGTGGCGATTTCGACGTGGAAGACAAGGAGCGTTCCGGGCGGCCGCAAATCTTTGAAGATCAAGAATTGGCGACTTTGCTTGATGAAGATTCGTGTCAAACGCAAGAAGAACTTGCTGAAGCATTGAGAGTTGACCGAACAACCATTTCCAAGCGTTTGAAAGCCATGGGAATGATCCAAAAGCAAGGAAATTGGGTGCCGTACGAACTGAAGCTGAGAGACGTCGAACGGCGTTTTTTCACTTGCGAACAGCTGCTTCAGCGACATAAAAGAAAGGGTTTTCTGCATCGTATCGTGACTGGCGATGAAAAGTGGATCCGTTACGATAATCAGAAGCGAAGAAAATCATGGGGACTACCCGGCCATGCATCATCATCGACGGCCAAGCCAAATATTCATGGCGCCAAGCTCATGCTCTGTATATGGTGGGACCAGCTAGGTGTGGTTCACTATGAGCTTCTGAAACCGAATGAAAGGATCACAGGCGAGGTCTATCGACGACAATTGATGGGTTTGAGCCGCGCACTGCGAGAAAAACGGCCACAATACTCCGACAGGCACGACAAAGTTATTTTGCAACATGACAATGCTCGCCCACATGTTGCACAGCCGGTGAAAACATACTTAGAAACGCTCAAATGGGAAGTCCTACCCCACCCGCCGTATAGTCCCGACATTGCTCCGTCTGATTACCATCTCTTCAGATCGATGACGCATGGCCTGGCTGACCAGCACTTCCATTCCTTCGAGGAAGCCAAAAAATGGGTGGATGACTGGATAGAGGCCAAACCGGTCGAATTTTTTCGCAACGGGATTCGTATGTTGCCAGAAAGATGGGGAAAAGTTGTAGCTAGCGATGGCCAATACTTTCAATAATTCATTTGTAACCATTTTTTCACAATAAAGGCTCAAAATTTGAAAAAAAACGGGAAAGACTTATTCACACACCTTATATTTTAACTATTTATTGAACAGATTAATGTATTTTAACATACATTTATGTACTCAATTCCAATCTGGTGGAATTGATCGTTCAAGAAATTATTTTAATTTTATCAACTTTGGAAGGATATATCATCATTAATATGCATTTTGGGCCATAAGTTCATTCATCAAACAATACGTATTTTTCAATTTACTCTCACCACCAGAATGCTTGATACACATTTTTGACTCACCCTGTATATATTTTTTAGTGGGTTTTTTAATGCACTTTGCAACCTACTGTATAAAGTATAAATTGATGTCCTCTTAGGTATTATTTAATATGAAGTAAAATGGAATGGCTTTTCAGACATAATATCTTCACTTAAATGAGATGGAGTTGATTTTAGTCGTTTGATACAAAATTATGTATTGCTCTTTATTTACAATTATTATTTGGTCAAGTGATAAGTGTTAGTTTGCGATTAGATATTTTAAATTTGTTCAATCTGTTATTATAGTGCCGATGATTTGGTGACTAATGTTGCATTATGCAATAGGATGAATCAATTGTGAAGAAAATTGCGAAAATACTTTACACCCAGACACATTTAATTTGACAGATGAGATTGATTTTAACTTTTACTTGGATTTTTTAAAAGCCTTATTATTTATTAATTTCAATGTTAATGGTGATGACATTTTAGGGAGCTAGAAGGTATACTGCCGGTAGTTGACATTAAACCTGATGTAGGTACTTCTTCTACGTCTATCTAAAAAGTAAATTTCATTCATTACAAAGGAATGAGTTAGCTTTCAGAAAACTGAATATTAAATTATTTTTCAGTGCAAACTAATTTTATTTGAGTACTTGGAGAAACTTTTAGAAGTCGATGGTCTTACACATATTTATGAAACTATAGCTATATACCAAACTGAAATTTTTTAACGGCCATAATATGAAATTATCCGATATTTTTCCAAAAAACTGTCAGATATTTCTTAAGTTGTCAAACTGTTATTATTATGGACATATACAATTCAATAGCAACCAACCATTCCAACAATTGCGATTTCTATAAAATTTCCTTTTGATTTATCACTATACAGGCAAAATAAAAAGATTGTGGGAATTTTAATAATTAGCAAATACAATATTTACATATATCATTATGAACAATCGAAGAAAAAAAATATGTTCAACTCGGCAGCAAAGTAGATTGACTTCCTTGGCTGAATTCCTAGCATTTCTACGCTCGGCTGTGAACTAACAGACGCGATAGTCAATCTAATTCTTTGCTGCCTAGTAAAACGAATAACTATTTTCAAAATTAATGTTGAAATCATTGGACACGTGGTGCTCATAACGATCCTAAGCACAAATCTCTGACAAATTCAAATATTAATGAAAAAAATTCATTCATATCATTGACTATAAGTATTTGGAATAAGCCCGATATTAAAGTTCGAATAAGTCCTTAATGAATAGTAGATTTCTCAATTATTATCAAAAAGTCAGTGCGTTCTTCTAGAATATACCTTCAAAATCTCATTCAAATAAACTCATTCATTTCGGAGTTATTAGGTTTTTCCAAGACCCTCCTATTTATGAAGAATCGAAATATCTCAAAAACGGTAAGATTTAAGTATATGAATAGCTATTTATAATACAAGTGCAGAAGGCATTGATATTCTTCCACGAGTTCAAAATTCAAAAACGACCCACGAAGTGGCGAGTTTTGGAATGAACGAGTGGTAGAATGAGCCTTCTGTACGAGTATTTTACATTATTTTCTCTAATTCATTGCATTTTTATTGAAATCAATGAATTATTTCCATAAATATCATTTAGTGATTTTCGCATTGAAAAATGTTGGTTGGCAGAATTGATTTCTTTAAGGCAAATTGATGAATTGACAGATAAAGCCGTGGCGGAAAGTTCGGAGTACCAACATATAATAATAAAATATAACCATGAAAACTGTGCGTTTCTGATATATTCTCGCACGATTTTGTTCTACAAGATGTGGAAGAATGAACGGAATAACCACAGAATTAGAGAAAATTCATTTATTCCATGCAATCTAAAACTTCAATAGAAATCAGTATGTTATATAAGAAAAAATATGTTTAATCATTAACACTTTTTAGATACACCCTGTGTATTTCCAAGCAATTTGAGAATGTAGCGGAGCCTAATCAACATTTAAGATCATTTATAACTGTAGTTAGAAGGGCGCTATTGGAAAGCACATTTAGCGATATAATTTTAAATCTCTAGATATAACATAGTTATGTCCTGTAATGAAAAACTATCAGCAATGTAGGTCACAGAAGAGTTCAAAGTCATGATTCATGTGGAATGCTAATAAACTACATAAATGAACTATAGAATATTCTAAATGCTGGACACGTTTTTCACTTGCCAGACTCGGAATTATTTTGTAAAGATATCGATCTACACAACATATTAAAGGTGAGGTAATCCTTCACCAATGGGGATTTTTTCATGGTTGTGATTTCCAATGTTATAAGTTTATGGTAATTCGGGAATTCTGATTGCCTTGGAGGTAGAGACGTTACTTTAATGACATACTTGCGTCTCGGAGACGAAGGCAAGTAGGACGAATGAGTATTGATAATTCATGAGGTCTATTCATGTTTTTTCCTTGTTTATTCAGAAATCTCCAAACTACGTCTTAATTTTTTTTGAGATTCTCATGGCTGGTTTTTTGTGAATTTGGAATTAGAAAAAATTGTTCCTTAACTACTAGAATTCTTCAGTCCCTTGCAAGAAGTCAATTTATGAAACTTGGTTAAATAAGGTTTTCATCCAGGTCTCGTCATAATTCAAAATATCATCAGTGGATAGCATTTAACTCAATCAAATATTTAATTTCACTCATTATTTTCGGTTATGCCTAGTTTGAATTAGAATATTCTAAAACAAGTTTCAGAATGGGCTTCTATTTCAACACGAATACGCATGAGTGTTGGAATTGTCTTGTGCAACGAGTATTAGACGATATTTACTCTATTTCAGTCAAGTTTTGTGAAAGATTGTCGAAATTCAATGCAAAATTGATATAATATAAATAAATATTTCGATCTTTAAGTTGATGACAATTGTAAATGATCAAAAAGGAAGAAAGTTACTCATATCAACTTAGTAGCTGACGATACTGGCTGAATCCCGCTTCAGAGTAGAGAGACTTCTTGAATACTGTGCCATTCAAGAATGGTGTTAATATATGTTTTACTTTTATTTCTCCAATTGAAATAGCGAAATAATTAACGAATAATAGATTGAAACATAGTATGAGCAAAAGAGCTGAGCAGTTTTCTGTGTACTCATGTAACTTATTAATGAAGACTATCAATACCACTAAAAATTTAAAAAAAACCGCAGCAATCCACAAAGAAACCCCGTTTTAGCTGCAAAGTAGGGAAAAACTGTGCAAATATGCTCCTGGTTCAAAAGTTATGATAATATTATTACATTTGTATATTTTATTGCTATGTCTATTTTGAACACCTTGTAACTTGGCGTGGACCATAGATTTCTTCTTTTATTATTGAGGGCGTAAAGGTATAAAAAAACAAAATACCTACCAACATTTCAAATTACCCGGTAACCATTTTTCATACATCCAGGTGCCTGGTCGTATCATGTGAACTTCTCATCAATATATCAAACGAAAAAATTGACATAATATTATCCTAAAAATATCATATACATATAAGGTTCTGCGATCCTTTTGTTTGCTTGAATGAGTCAAAAGCTCCTGACTCAAGTTAGTGCATTTCTTAAATTTTTTTATATGTTTTTATATGATGTGTACGCATTCGCCATTTTGTTGTATAAGCATTGACGAGTCTTTCTCGAGCCAAATCTCTGGGAATTGAATTGTTTCATCTCGAGATCATCGGTGGAAAATTAAGTGATCTCTGCCAGATATACCTTCCCACTCCATCGTGGAGAGGTGACTCTGCTGTAATGCCGAAGCTATTATAAACCTGCAGGGGCCGCATAACCCATAACGCCATCTCTGGGGCAGACAGAGTTATTAAAAAGCTTTTTTTAACGAATTTCCTTTAAGAAGGTGTATGAATTTTTTAAATTCAATTTTTAGGTTTAAAATAATCCAGAGATTGAAATATGAAACTTCCATTTGGTTCTTCTCGCTAATATATGAAACCTTATTACGTATAACTACATATTGGTTGATGAATAAGTGAATAAACTATTGTTTATCTACCTGAACAACTGCTTCTGCTATCCAGCGAAAATATAATTAAGATCAAAATAGTTTAATGATTGATTCTAATCACTATCAAACAATTCAATTTAATTTATATTTCTCATGCGAGACAGTTAAGTATTGAAGTTTCAAGCGCAAAAAATCATTATTTAATTATAATATTGTGAATAATTCGAAAATTAATTCTCTTAGATATGTACTGTGCAATAATTAAATTTGAATTCCACGGAAATTTTTCCAATGTTTATGATCAATTATTACTTCGTGTAGTTATACCTACTTAACTTTTATGTTTATTGGATGAGTTATAGTTGTTATGAAATAATTCTTGGTTCTGCATCTGGTTATGAAATCGGGTATATAAAGCCATTGTTCTTCCATGACATCTGAAATACAGCGAAATATTTCTGGAATATCTTGAAGAACTAATTAACATTCGATTATAAATTATGGTTTATTAAATTGAAAAAAAATGATTAATTTGAATCAGGAATATTATACTTTTCGGTTTGGACTAGTTAAAAAATTATTAACTTTTTGAATAGATTTCCTGGTTTTCATTTATTTCATTAGTGTTAAGAATTCTATTCTGATTACTTTATTTAGCGTAGTTTGCAACTGATCCTTATTATTGTGTTTCGTTTTGTACCAGGGTAATCCTGCATAAGTATTGCTTGGTATTAGCACTTTTTTTATTATCTTCTAAGGAAAGTTTACTTTTAGGGTTGAGCAGCGGATACAATCTCCCGTGCAATTGTCTTCTTGACTTTTTTTCTATTTTCTTCCATCTGTTTGTTAAAGTTTATTCTTTCATCTAGTATAACTCCGAGATGTTTTGGTTCCTTTTTCTATTCTATCTGCTATTTTTATTTTGACATACCTGCTTTCTCTTTCTTTGCTCTTGTTCCTCCGAAGTAGACAGCAACTATTTTCGATGTATTCGCTTTGAATCTCCATTTCTTGAAGTATTCCATCAATTTATTTAGTTCCATCTGTAACTGCCTAGTAATTGTTTTCCGCATTCTACTGTGATAGTATATGGCAGTGTCATCTGCAAACTGGGCTATCTTGCATCTATTCATTTTTGGTATATCTGCCATGTATAAGTCGAACAGCAGCGGTCCTATCACTGATTCTTGGGGAACTCCGGCAATTACTCTGATCGTCGTCCTCATACTATCGATATTCACTCTGAATTTTCTATTTGCCAGGTACGATTGTATTAATCTCGTAAGTTTGATTGGAAATTGCATCAACTTCAGTTCATTTTGTATACCTATCAGACCTTGATGCCACATTTTATCAAATGCCTTTTCTATATCCAAGAATATTGCACCAGTATCGGAAGAGAGGTTCATTTGCTCTTTAATATTTTCCGTTAGTCGTATTAGTTGATAGATCGTTGAACGCTCTTTGCGAAACCCAAACTGGTGATCTGGAATTATTTTTTTTCTTCTACGAAATCTGTTAGTCTTCTGTGAATTACTTTCTTAACCCTTTACTAATTGCCGATAATAGGCTTATGGGTCGATAATTCGTTGGGTTTTTTGTCTTTTCTTTTCTTCCAAATTAAGATTGTATCCGCCGTTTTCCATTTGTTTGGATAATATCCTGTTTTTAGTATGAATCTAGCTATTAAGTTTTTTATTGCTTGACTGTGAATACCGCCTATTCCGGGTGCTTTTCTATTCTTCAATGCTCTGATAATTTCTTCAATTTCTTCTTTAGTCACTTCCTTTGGATCTTCTTCCATTTCACTGTGATTATCGTCTGTTATATTTCAGCGTATATCAACTGATTGGTTGAATTGGTCGCCGTTGATTTTTGGATTCGGTTTAAGCTTATGTTCCAGTGAATCTGCAAACATTTCTGGCTTTTATTCATTTGTGATAGCTACTTAATTTTCCTTCTTCAGTGCTAGTATACTAGTGGAATAAATCAAAGGATCAAAATAAAATTCGAAATTTTAAGCGTTTTTCAAATGGCTGTATTTTCGATAACAATGGTCGTATCTCAATTTGAAAAAGAACTTTTTGAAGCTTGAAATTTATAGTTTAGAGATCTTATTATGAAAAAATTTTTCAAGCAACGTGTACCGATCAATCCTAATGAATACAGTATCTAAAATTTCTGCGAAAGTTCAGTTTTTTTCAGGTGTGTGAATAAGTCTTTCCCGTTTTTTTTCAAATTTTGAGCCTTTATTGTGAAAAAATGGTTACAAATGAATTATTGAAAGTATTGGCCATCGCTAGCTACAACTTTTCCCCATCTTTCTGGCAACATACGAATCCCGTTGCGAAAAAATTCGACCGGTTTGGCCTCTATCCAGTCATCCACCCATTTTTTGGCTTCCTCGTAGGAATGGAAGTGCTGGTCAGCCAGGCCATGCGTCATCGATCTGAAGAGATGGTAATCAGACGGAGCAATGTCTGGACTATACGGCGGGTGGGGTAGGACTTCCCATTTGAGCGTTTCTAAGTATGTTTTCGACGGCTGTGCAACATGTGGGCGAGCATTGTCATGTTGCAAAATAACTTTGTCGTGCCTGTCGGAGTATTGTGGCCGTTTTTCTCGCAGTGCGCGGCTCAAACGCATCAATTGTCGTCGATAGACCTCGCCTGTGAGCCTTTCATTCGGTTTCAGAAGCTTATAGTAAACCACACCTAGCTGGTCCCACCATATACAGAGCATGAGCTTGGGCGCCATGATAATTTGGCTTGGCCGTCGATGATGATGCATGGCCGGGTAGTCCCCATGATTTTCTTCGCTTCGGATTATCGTAACGGATCCACTTTTCATCGCCAGTCACGATACGATGCAGAAAACCCTTTCTTTTATGTCGCTGAAGCAGCTGTTCGCAAGTGAAAAAACGCCGTTCGACGTCTCTCAGCTTCAGTTCGTACGGCACCCAATTTCCTTGCTTTTGGATCATTCCCATGGCTTTCAAACGCTTGGAAATGGTTGTTCGGTCAACTCCCAATGCTTCAGCAAGTTCTTCTTGCGTTTGACACGAATCTTCATCAAGCAAAGTCGCCAATTCTTGATCTTCAAAGATTTGCGGCCGCCCGGAACGCTCCTTGTCTTCCACGTCGAAATCGCCACTTTTGAAGCGTCGAAACCATCCGCGAACACTTGAATCATCGACACAACCTTCTCCATAAGCTTCCTGAAGCAACCGATGCGCCTCGGCAGCAGATTTCTTCAAATTGAACCAATAAAGTGAAACTTCCCGCAAATGACGTCGACTCGGCTCAAATTTCGACATTTTCACGATTTCAAAAATTTATGATGCGAAAAAATTTCAACTAATGTGTTAGTGTGGAATTGTTGACAGATGAATAAGCTTTGATTATGACATATGTAACCATTAAATACTCGCACAGTATTGGTGGCGCCATCTTTTACAAAAAACGGGAAAGACTTATTCACACACCTTTATATTTTTGGCCCACAGACTTGGAAATTTTTTTTCCAACTCAACCACTATATGAATGAGATAACTTGTTCATTCAGCTTCAATATCGTTTTTTCAAAATTTCGATACGAGCATTTCTCTCTGAAATATCGAACTTTGAGTTGAAAAGGACCTGTTTGTCTTTAACTATCAATAACTCACCAATCAATGATTGCTCAGAAAATTTAGGGGATGTTTCGAAATCTTGAATGAATTCTCTACAAGAAGTAGCTATGGTATTTTCGAAAAAAAAATTTTTTTCGTTCTCTACATTAATTTGAAAAGTTGATAAAAAAATGGCTTTTGGAGGCGTTTTGGATAATCAAGCGCTGAATTGAAAATATCGAAAAAACCATCAATGTTGAGTGTGCGTTTTACAGTTCAATATCACCACAAAAATCTCAGAGACTTTCAATTCAATCTATGGAGCGGTTTTTTTGTTTCATTCGATCGAATTTTCAAAATATTAAAGGATCACGAATTTCGATTGAAATGTTCATAATCTCCAACAGAATGAAAAAATTGAATTTTCAAGTTTTTTTTATCTGCATTTTTATCAATAACAGAACAAAACAATAACAGAATACATAAAATAATTTTTTCGAAAATAAAAAAAAGAAATTTTTTTTCCTTTTTCAATTTTTTTTTATTGACTCGAAATAAATCAATTCAACATGTCATTATCATTTCTAATGCGATTTCGTAATTTCATTCCAAGATCTTGATGATAGAAACCAAGTTGAATTCGAAATGAAGTTGATATACCCAAGGGAATTTCGAAATCGATCTACTCGCTTTTCAGAAATTGCATATCTCAACTTTTCATCTATAGAACTTTTACAACGGTAAAAAAAGGCAGTTTATTCTCAAAACGAATTTGCAAAATTTGATATATTTTTTTTTATTTCCTAACATGGTTAGAATGTGTGGTTCTTTAATTTGTTGAAATTCGAGCGAATGAAACAAAAAAACCGCTCCATGGATTGAATTAAAATTCTCTAGGATTTTTGTGGTGATATTAAACTGTAAAACGCACACTCAACATTGATGGTTTTTTGATATTTTCAATTCAGCGCTTGATTATCCAAAAAGCCTCCAAAAGCCCTTTTTTATCAACTTTTCAAATCAATGTGGAGAACGAAGAAAATTTTTTTCCGAAAATACCATAGCTACTTCTTGTAGAGAATTCATTCAAGATTTCAAAACATCGCCTAAATTTTCGTAAGTAATTGCACAAGTGCATCAAAATTACCGATAATTTTGCATGACAGCGTGTTGTCATAAAAACTGCATGAGTTCATTTTCATTTTTGGAGAAAGAGCCAGACACCGAAGGTGGAGGGCTTTTTCTCCAAAAATGTAAATGAACGAATGCAGTTTTTCATAGAAAACACGCTGGAATGCGAAATTATCCGGTCATTTTGATGCACGAGTGTAATTCGGGGGAATATTTCTCGAATAAACTGTTACATTACTTGTCAAACTGATTTAGAATGGAATTGCCATAGATTCGAACTGTGTAAGATGCATAGAAACTATGCATCTATGAACAGAACAATTATCGCAGTTCAGTTTCGCTTCCTACAATGCAATTATCGCTGTAATTTTCGATAATTGTTCTCCATATACATAGAATTTTTGACAGGAGGGAAATATTCGCTGTAATTTTCGATAATTGTTCTTCACATATATAGAATTTCTGACAGGAGGGAAATATTCTGTGCAAACATTGATTGGTGAGATATTGATGGTTAAGGACAAAAAGGTCCTTTTCAATTCAAATTTCAATATTTCAGAGAGAAATGCTCGTATCCTAATTTTGAAAAAAGGATATTGAAGCTGAATGAACAAGTTATCTCATCCATATAGTAGTTAAGTTGGAAAATTTTTTTCCAAATTTGTGGGCCAAAAATAAAAACTGAAAAAATTTCGCAGAAAATTTAGATACTGTATTCAATAGGATTGAGCGGTACACGTTGCTTGAAACATTTTATCATCATGAGATCACTAAACTATAAACTTCAAGCTTCAAAAATTTCTTTTTCAAATTGAGATACGTCCATTGTTATCGAAAATAAAGCCACTTGAAAAACCGCTTAAATTTTCGAATTTTATTTTGATTTTTTAATTTATTCTCCTAGTGCTTATTCGCTTTCGTTTTTCTCCCAGTTAGTGATGTCATCATTTGCCACAGTGATTGGTCTTCCTTATCTAGTTCTTATAGCTTCTTGTACCATTCTTCGTTGAACACTTGTCTAACTCTGTTTTTCACTTCGTTGGTCAATTTATTCACTTCAGTTTTGTCACCGGGTTCACTGTGCGTCTATACTGTTTCTTCGCCTTTTTCTTTTCCTCTAACAAAATTCTCACGTCTAGAGGTAGCGGTCTCTTTTTGGGTATTTTCTTGGTGGACTGTGCTTCAGCTTCAATTATTCTCTTTTCTAGATCCTCGATTAGCTGTTATTTGTTTTCTTCACACTTTTTGTTTGAATGATTTCTATGAATTTTGCCCAGTTAATTGATTTTCGGTCCGTGGGTAGTCCGTCTGTTCCGATTTCTAATTTTCAAGACCACAGGGCTGTCCGGGTGCAGTATTTATACAACATCTTTAGAAAGATTATATCAGTTTTATCTTTAGCTCTTCTTGAGACTTGTCCCTGTTTTTGTGTTGGTTTGTAAATTGGTTATTCGATATGTATTTTAAGAACTTTTCCTTTTTTGTCGGTCACTGGTGGTAGAAATATACCACCGACAAAAAAGGAAAAGTTCATATCGTAGAGATGAAGCTTCGAGTTACAACCTAGAAAACTGTGAAGATGCTTATCGCAGTAGTAGGCGAAACATCAGGTGACTAGATTGCAGAACTATCCAATTCTGCTGATTTAGAAGATTTTATTTTTCTTCCTGTTTTGTCCTATAATTATCCTTTTCTCACATAAATTTGGTAGCCATAAGATTGTAGATTGTGATCGATGAGATAATGATCCAAGGGATAAATTTTCAGTTACCTATTGAAGATTCTTTCGTCCTACTTTTTCGAATGGACGTGTAGGGAATTCAATGATGCGCTAAGAAGTAAGTCTCTGTAAACTCTTGAACAAATTAAAAATTAGGCGATAATGTTTTGAACCGGAAGACACTACTATCCTCACTTGCTAGAGAAAATTAATTCATGAAGTAAATGTAGTTAAGTATGTCATAGTAATTCAGTTTTTCAGTTCAAGATCACATAGAAACATAACACAAATTGTTAACACAAGTTTATTCGATAATGAATTTTAAAAAACGCAATATTTTTCGAACGAAATTTGACAACCGCCATAGACGAAATAGTTATTATTGGAGGTATTGAAAGCAATTGATGAATTTTACCTGAACTTCAGGTGTGAACTAGGCTTTCCTGTAGATTTTTGTGCAATAATTCATTTTTAGTGATGTCTTTGAGTCTATTGAGCCTTTTTTTTTATTATTATTTCGGCATCGATTTCTAGGATCATTATTCGTATCGAGCCTTCTTATTTCTATAATTAGTAAATTATCTTTTCTCTGCATCATCTTCCATCGATAGCCCTCATATTGTGGCCTAACATGATTATATCGTAGAAGCAGCTTTTGAGAGCTCGTCATACATGCGCCAATTGCACCTTTGAAGGACACATATACAGGGTGGCCACTTTTTCAATGGGATTGTATTGGTAACTTTTAAACCATAAGAGTTAGAAGGTCGGTCAAATGTAGGAAAAGTTGCATGCATAGAAGCATTATCAAGCAGTTCAAACAAATCGAGATTATCAGGGCCGGTTATTGAGATATCATAAAAAAAGTAAATTCTGTCATTTTGATTTTTCTTTTTTTCCCACTTTATTTCAAATATTATCAAGAAATGTTACAGGAATTTTTTATTCGAAAGTAAATTGTTCTCAATTTGACGTAATCAGATTTCGTATCCAACGTTCCGTGCTCTCTGGGCCACCCTCAACCTCATTTTTTTCAATACGGGCCTGTATAGCTTATGACAATTTTCGAAATAACTTTCAACGCTGAATTCAACGATATATCATACAATGTCATTCAAAGTTGATTTTCAGGTGATTTTGACCCTTATCCAAATTTCTTTGGGTCGGATCTGTAGTCAATGCAATTTATCAAAAACTGCTGTTAATAAAATAGTCAAGAGACGCGAATACAATGATTTTGAATTTGAATACCAAGCCTTCAAAACTTATATCATAATGATATAAGTTCTTTGGGACATCCTGTATATGTATGTACATTCCTATTGTCGTTTTTCTAAGGAAGAGCCGGATTGGGCTCCGAGAAAACTAAATTAATTGTGTGGGATTTTCAATTGGTCTAATAACATGTTTAAATTTCCATTGTGGTAATCATACCATTAACATAGGAAAACTAAATAACGAAATGACGGAGAGTAGGTACTGATTAAAGTTAATTCATTATTGCAATTATATAATTTTCATTGTTTTTTTTTATGTTTTCTTAGGTTGAAGGGTATCATAATGACCGAACGTGAAAATTATTCTTTTGTTTCATACAATTGATAAAAATAGTTATGTTGACAGTTTGGGGATAATTATTGCGATGTCTTCGAAGTATAATTTCATCAAGAATTTACTTTCAAATTCTTCGCTAAATAGCTAAATTCAGGACTGTTAAATTCGATATTGAAGTAAAGCATAATCTAACAAGATTATCATTGTGAAGAAATATTTGGATTCATTTTAGTCTGTAGTCTGTTGAACGAACATGGCGCCACAATAACTGCAATTTTTAATTTTGCTCATTGGATGGATGCAAAATATCCAAAAGAATAAGTAACGCAATGAAGTGAAGACCGCTCTGGTTCTGATGGTTCCCGTTCTCTTCAGATAATTTGAATATGATAAAGGCATGATCCTTTTTTGAATGTGCTTTGATTGTCTAACGAAAGAGGAAAATTAAAGTGACCGAGGTACTTTCGGAATTATTTTTTAAGCTTTTTCGCTTCCTCAACAAAATTGTTCTAACAAAGTGATATATGACATAGTATGTACTATAATCCTGTCTATTCAAAGTATGTCACTTTGCATAGATGTATTTTGTAGTTATACATGTTCCAAATTGGATGATCACTGACAGCAAATTCAGAACTATAAGACTTAGAGAAAAATCTTCAAGAACCTGCGATCTATTTTTTCAAAATAACTAGAAAACAGAAAGCAGATCAGTTCAGAGATATCCAGATTTGTTCTCAATTTACAGGGCGTTGCTGAAAAATGACCGATTCAATTATTTCGTTTTATCTTGGTTTCTGTTCGTGATATTCGAAAAATCCTAAAACGTTTTTTTAGTAATTTTAAGGTTCATATGATACTCATAACAGATCTTAAAAATAAATTATCGTTCCAGCGAAATAGAGGAAAAATGGGACATCCTATATTTTTCAGCTGTAGATTTGTCGGAAAGCATCTCATTATCGGTTTTTCCAAAATGTCATCCGTTCAAAGATATTGAGTGTTTCGACTTAATGTCTCTGATGGGACACCCTATATATAAATAGTCTTCATTTATTTCGAGATTTGATTCATTTCATGCCCATTGAATAATTGTAATCAAGTCATACCTATATAATGTGTCCAATTAAAAAACACCAACTCTTCTCTATATCTCTAAAAGGATAATTAGTTTCTAATTATTAAATGGAACACCCTATTATATGACTTGATTACAATAATACAATGGACATGAAATGAATTTGAACTCGAAATAAATGAAAAATGTTTATCGAATATAAGGTGTCCCACCAAAAAAAGTAAAAAAACTCAATATCTTTGAAACGGATGACAATGAAAAACTGATAACGGGATGCCTTGTTATGAGTATTATATAAACCATGAAAATTACTGAAAAAACGTTCTAGAATTCTTCGGATATCTTAAACTGAAACCAAGCAAGATATAGCGAAACATTTGAAACAATCATTTATCAGAAACGCTCTGTAACTTGAGAACGGATCAAGATATTTATGATCTGATTTCTGTTATCTCATTATTTCGAATAAAAAAGATCAGGAATCCTCGAAAATTTTTTCTCTAAGTCTTAAAGTTCTCGAGATGCTTTGTCAGTATTGATTTTGGAACACCCTGCATTCTAGATGACTCTACTTCGGGAGCAGATATTTCAATAACTAAGAGGCAAGGAGTTTAAACATTCAATTTGAATTCAGAAGACTAGTTGAATGAATGAACGAGCGCTAAAAAGCTCCTGACTTCACGTTAATGCTTTCTCCATTTTTTATCGTGGTGTTTCTCTTATTGAACTTATATTGCTACTCAATGAACATTATTTACAAAGTGGAAAACCAAATATTTTAGATTTTTTGAATGTTATACTAGGATTGTTGAAAGACTTTCTTTAAATCATGTATCCCTAATTTAATCGTGACAGATCAAATGATCCATTGAGTAGGTACGTTACGAATTAAGCAATGTCTATCAGAGTAGGTAGATTTTTTGCAAAATACTGTATGACTTATTTGGAAAATAATTTAAATGAGAAGTGAACAGGTCGAAATCGATATTAATTTAAAAATTTCCGATGTTATTAAGAATAGGAAAGATTAAATCGATGATTTCTTTCTCCTATTGTTGCCGAATAACAACACATGATAGCTGATCTCAATTGCAGAAAACATGAAGACTAATTTTTCATTTTTGGCGAAATTGGATATGCTATAGATAACGGTTCTCGAGAATTTTCAGCAGACAAGTATGCAAATAGAATTATTATATTCAATATACATGGTGATAGTTGACTTTACATATTAATTATCTACTAGTACACCTGAGTTGAGTCGTAAATTTCCATCAAGGAAAAATTAATCGAAATACTCTCACTTTGTACAGGTATTTATATTTTTACGCAGCGAAGAGCAAGTTAAATATGTGATCTAGAATTAAATGATATCATAACAATTGTTGCTTCGTTATAATATATGAGTGGTTTTACTACGAGCGGAAACGTTACATTTAACTCGTGCATAATCCAGACTGATTGTATCGATAGTTCAGTGGACTACATCAAACAATGATGAAATGCAACCCATTATTCTTCTTCGTTTGTTGAAAGGATGAGACCATAGAGATAAGCTTAATGGGGCGCAGTTTTATAGGACACCAATGCAGTGGCGCACCCAGAGCCAGAGATTGGCCCCGGAAAGCTAGCGATATTCGGGAAAAGTGATGTCCTAAATGAATCATTGCTAGCTCCCAAAGTTTGTTTCATTAAAAAAAAATGACACAAATTTTGAGAAGGTTAAATCACCCCCTCTGGGGTAATCAATCTCATTATTATATGAACATATTAACTTATAATTCAATTTATACTTGTATTAATTTGGTTTTATTTTTATCATCATCAACCCTTTATTCACTTTGATGATGAGGATGAGGGGTATTGCGATAACTAATTTTGAAGATATAGTTCCGACCTTAAAATTCCACTTTAAAATGTCCATCGATAATGAAATAACAGCGAAAATAGTGAAGCAATGTTAAGTTTATCTCGAGAATAATAATCCTATCTAACACATTTCGTTATCGATAAAAATTTTGAAGCGAAATTTCAGGATCAGATTCGAAATGAGGTATCACAACACCTCTCATCCCTATTCAAAATCAAGGGGTTGTACCCACCCCCGTTAGGGGGTTGCAGTTACGGGGATGCGAAGAGCGGAAAAATTGTTCTCCCTCGAATCAGAAATTGACGGGTCCGAGCGATTTTCCAAATTTTTATTTCAAAGCCGGAAAATTTAGGTGTTGAGTTTTCGTTGAACCACACTGCATATTGTGGATGAGTCTTGCAAACCTGCAATCAAGGCTGAGAGGGTAGAGTAGAGATCTTTATCCTCCATAGTTTAACCTAAAAAAAAAATGGCGCCGCGTATAACAGAGTCTGTAGAAAAATTTTGCAATAAATGTACAAAGGAAGTAAAAAATGTTGTGACTTGTTCGAAGTGTCAGAAGACTTATCACCCGAGTTGCTTGCTGAGAGTTTGTGGAATTTATGTAGATAGTGATGGAAAAATCTTTTGTTGTGATGACATAACCTCAAAACAGACAAAACTCGAGGAAAAGGATCAGGAAATACAGAAGCTTAAGACAAGACTATCTGAACTCATTGAACACTGTTTCGAACAATCTATTTGTAAACAAAATCTCTTAAACAACGGGGATTATTCTGGGGACTGCATTGACTTACTTGAACCGTCACAATCAGGTGAGAATGATGATAAAGATGTGATGTATCTAAACAGAATTATAAATGAAAAGTCAATATTAATAGAAGAACTTCAGGATAAAATTAAAGTTTTGAAAAAGTATACATCCCTATTAGAAAAAATAGATGAAAACTGGCATAAAACACCACCTGTAAGTCCAACCTGTAAAGAGTCTAAAAACAGATCTCTTCATCACAAAGAAAATGATGATCCTGTTGCGCCAAACATCATGGAGAAGTATGAACGAAAGACGGCGACATCTAACGAGAGTGATTATAACTCTACTGAGAAGAAAACGACAAATATAACAGAAATCTTCTCGAACGGAAATAAATCGAAAGAAGAAAAAAATTCAAACAAAGATAACAAAAGCTTACAGAAAAACAAACCTGGACGTAAAGCAAACTTGCGAGATAAAAGAGGTGAGGTGACTGGAACGGGTGACAAACTTTCCTCCTTCTTGGAAGCTCCTCGACGTGCCTGGGTCTATGTAGGACGTGTAAGTGAAAATGTGGCGGAGTCGCAAATTCTTAAACATCTACAAGAATGCTTCACTGGAAAAAATTTCATAATCGAGAAACTACCGAAACGAGACGGATCAAAAAGCTCATCGTTCAAGGTTGGAGCTGACCTATCCCTTATTGAAGATCTATATAAACCGGAAAACTGGCCTGTGGGTGTGGTTGTGAAACGTTTTAAGTTTTTTCTCAGAGAAAGGAGTAGTCAAAAACCATAGGAACCTAGCTGGGAAGGTAGAGAACCAGAGTGATCAAAACTGCAATGCAATATTAAACATAAACATACAATGCCTCAGAAATAAACTTGACGCAATGGATTTCGTATTAAATACTGAAAACTATAAAGTAGCCTGTGTGACCGAGAACTGGATGACCATTGATGAACTCAAAGCTGTGAACATTCCGAATTACAATGTGGCGAGTGCTTTTTGTCGCGAGGACTTCATACATGGGGGAAGTCTGATACTAACAAGAAAAGACTTTCTCGGCAGAGCGATTACAGAAATAAATGAACTATCTATCGAAAAAAATATAGAAATTTGTGGCGTTCTAGAAAAGACCACAAAAACAAATTATTTGTGTATCTATAGGCCTCCTCATGGAGATTATGATTTGTTCATGCAACGTCTAGAAACAGCATTGAACATAGTCTTCAAAAATCCACATCAAAATGTTGTAATCGCTGGCGATTTTAATATAAACTTCGATGAAATGAATAATGCGAAATTAAAATTGCAGGAATTAGTCATATCATTTGGATTACATATTGTATTCAAGGAGGCATCACGTGTAACACTGAGATCGAGCAGCTGTATCGACAATTTTTTCACGAATATGAGGTCTTCAACATATCAAGCATTCACGGTGAATCACCATCTTTCAGATCATCTGGCACAAAGATTGGAATTACAGACGACGGAAATCCCTGAAAAAGAAAAATATGAGTATATTCGAATTATGAGTGAAAATAACACTTACCATTTTCGAGAGCGATTGAAGAATGTAGACTGGGAATTCATCAGAAATATGTCGGCTCCGTTATCGTGTAATGGTTTCCATAAGGTAGTGACTGATACATTCAACCAGTGCTTCCCTGAAAAAAGAATAAGAATAAGAAGTGTGCCCCCAAAGAAATTTTGGGATAGACCGGATATAATAGAACTAAAGAAAAAAGTAGATGCAGCACACACTATTTTTTCAGTTGAAAGGAATGAAAACACGGAAAAGTTATACACGAAATTAAAACATCAACTGACACAACTAATTGAAAATACAATAAAAACTGAAAATACACAGATTTTGAATGAGTCGACCAATAAAAACCGTGCAATCTGGAAAGTCATAAACTCTAAAATAAAAGGCAAAACAAGAACAAACTACGCCGAATTACTGTCAGAGGAAGATTTCAGTATATATTTTTCAACAATGGCAGAAAAATTGGGTACACGAGACTGTGCCCCAGAAACAAGCGATGACTTTTTGAAGAGAAAAATAATCAGAAATCCCAAATCATTTTTTCTAACTCCGACTACACCACAGGAGGTCAAAAGAGCCGTGTCCGAAATGAAGAAGAAAACATCAAGGGATATATACGGTTTCTCAGTAAATATACTGAAAGAGGTGATAGACTATCTAGCAGATCCTTTATCTGAACTCATAAATTCCTGCTTTCAAGAGGGTTATTTTCCAGATGAGATGAAGTTGGCAAGAGTCATACCAATTTATAAAAAAGGAGACCAAGAACTGTGCCACAATTATAGACCAATATCAGTATTACCAGCAATGTCAAAGATATTTGAGTCCCTCATAAAATCAAGATTGGTCTCATTCTTGGAGAATAATTCGTTGCTGAGTGATCATCAGCATGGATTCAGGGGGAGTAGGTCTACTACATCTGCTCTGGTGCAGATAACTGAATTCGTCTTGCAATCGTTGGACGATTCAGAGGAGGCAATACTAACATGTATGGACTTGACGAAGGCTTTTGATTGCGTCAACCATGTAAAACTTCTATCCAAACTGGAGTATATCGGGATCAGAGGCCCAGCATACGAACTCTTTCGGTCATATCTGTTAAATAGAAACCAGATAGTAGATATTGGCGGAAAGAAATCTTCCAAGAGATGCGTTGCTACTGGTGTGCCCCAGGGATCTATATTGGGTCCGATATTGTTTTTAATATATATAGACGATATGGTATATAACGTTGCCGCGGATGAGAGGATCATTTTCGCGGATGATACATCTTTTTTGAATAGAGCACAAAATGATAGAAAACTCCAGCAAAAAGCTGAAAAATCTGTTCAGGAAGCCGTTGAATGGTTCAATGGAAATAGTTTGAAGGTGAATCCTGAGAAAACACAAAGGCTAGTAATATCAACCAAACGCCATAATAAAGAGAGTATTTCTTTGCTCGGTATGTGCATCAGTGGAAATTTGACTTGGACTGAGCATGTTAGTGAATTGTGTAAAAGGCTTTCCACATCATTATTCGCCATAAGACAAATAAAAAATATGCTCACAGAAAACGAAGCACTCCTCACCTATCACGCTCAGTTCCATGGACGAATGACCTATGGTATTATCCTCTGGGGTGCGTCGTCGGATGCACTCAGGGTCTTTCTGAAACAGAAGAAAGCGATAAGATTGATAGCCGGAGTTAATCAAATGACAAGTTGCAGATCGCTGTTCAAAAAGTACAAAGTACTTACCGTCCCATGCTGCTACATGCTCGAGTGTCTCCTCTACGTTCATGGAAAGAAAGAACTCCCAAAACACTCAAATGTACATGACCACCTTACGCGATCCAGAAATAAAATTGTGATTCCCAGCCACCGCATTAATAGAACTCAAAACACGTACATCTTCAATGGTGGTAAGATGTATAATAAACTTCCCGATCACATGACATCACTTCGTGGAGCGACCTTTAAGAGGCTTGTGAAAAATTTGCTTATTGAAAATGTCTTCTATTCCATAGAAGAATTCATGAACCATCAGTTCTAGTCATTATATTCACCAGTCAATTTTATATATGTATTATATTTATTTATTTATTATTATTTATATTTATTATATTTATGATATATGTGTCTAAATGTTATTGATGTGTGTACTAATGTTCAGGACATTTGTAGGTATACATTGTCTTATATTTTATTGACCTACCCTGTAAAGTTTTGAGGGAAATAAATGAGTATGAGTATGAGTATGAGTATAGTAGGTAGCTAGACAATGTCTAAGGATTTGCGAAAATTCAGGAACAATTGTTCGTTCATTATATTCGATGGGTTTTTCGATAAATATCTTAATGTTTTACGAATGAATTCTTTTAGAAATAATTTTAAAATTCATTACTCAGAAACTATAAAAGCTAAGATATTGCGGTGAAAAATATTGAATTCAGTATTATCGAACCAATAAATGTTTCCAATTTCATGAGTAGGTATTTGTTTGCAATGTGCGTGTAATTAATTTTCAAAAATTAAGTTAAAACTTCATGGATCATGATCTCAAGCAATGGAGATTGAAGAGGTGCAGCAACTGAATTTTGTTTCTGAATTTCATTTGATCAGAATATTCTTGGTTCTAAATTTTATGTGGATAGATGTTACAATTTTCGAGAAAAGTTACGGAGGGTAGAGTAACATAAATTTGTTATCATATTTTTGTATTCCATACATTTCGAAATGAAAACTGTGAAAATTTCAGGGGTAACTGTAGTGTAGTAATTTTCATTGAAAATCCCATTACATCATTTCAAGGGTAAAACGAAGTAATCGAATTCTTGACTACTCCAACTTGACAGTGTTATACTGGGTTATTCATTTCGTGGTCCGGCTTTGACAGTACTCTTTCAATGACATGTCAATCAGAACTGTCATCCGAAGCGTAATATGTAAGATGTCTAACACACTGGTGTGCCCACTTACTCTTGAAAAACCTTAAGGTTCAAGTGGCGACTTTTGAAGGGAGTAGCCTTCTTGGATTTTAATGGTATTAGTCCTTTTTCACTTGATTTCCTCATCGTTTCCTATGGCGCTCACGTCGTCTTTCTGTTTCTGTTGTGTTTTGAGGGTAAAATTAACAATAATAACAAGATCAACGACTTTTGACAGAATAAATGAAGATTTTCAAATGATGCCTTTGATTGGTCAATTCTTTGTACAGCGCCACCTTAAGGAAAACAAGGAAAAAGTGACCCATTGTGAGCCGAGTCACTAGAATTATCCCAAATAAAATCTAATCATTGAACACACCAGTCTATTAGACATCTTAGTTATATGTTTAGTCGAGAGTTAGCCATTTAACATTATGGATCGTTTATGATGATCGTGTGAATATTGTGAAATCTTACTACAAAAATAATAATTCCTCCATCAATTACGGTCAGAATATGGTCGATATAATCGTTCATCTGAGCGTGAAAAAATTCAAAGAGACTGGATCTGTTACTGATGTCTTGAGGCACATACATCATCTTTGTGCGTCCTCAATGGAAAATATGTAAGTCGTAAGTAAAAGAGTTGAAGAAGATTCAAATTTATCCATTCTTTGGCGCGCATAACATTCCACATCATCTCCATCTTGAAGTTCAGTTGACACAACACCTAATAAAGCCTATGAAAAACTATGATAACAAGCAAAATTGTCGCATATGGGGCAGTGCAATAACTCATGTAACCACTGAAAGACCATTATATCCATGAAAAGTCACTAGATCGTGTGCAATTTGGTCTGAGGAAATGATAGGCAGTACTTCTTTGAATCATCTCTTCAGCCAAATGATTTATTTGCCTGAATTCAATGATATGTAATTGGAAGATATGTGGTTCCAGCAAGATGGTGCATGGTGCATTAAGCTACATAAAACTATTCGTTTTGCTCTTATTAGAAAATAAATTCCAGAACGCGTAATTTCTCGTTTCGCCGATGTGAATTGTCTACCAATATCTCGTGATTTATCGCCCCTTGTTTTTTTGTGGGTTTATGCGAAGAATCGTGTTTATACCGATAATCTTCAGATTATTGACGATCTGAAAAGCAACATCCGTTATTGATTAGATTTTACCCCAAATGTACGGGCAATTCATCGAAAATTACCTCACAAAGATCGAGTGTTGTAAGAGATCACGGGAAGGACACAAGGACGTAGATCTTTTTTTTTCTTGGGAGAGGTAATCGAAAAAAAATTCTTGTCGACAACGTTTACTCATATCTGTAATGTGAGAAAAAAAGGTTTTGATAACGAATTTTGAACCAAAAATTACTTCGAAATAATAGCATTTTTTTGATTACCGATTCGATTGTTCTTACCTTACACAGGGTGTTCCTAAATTTGAGGTACAAAGGAAAATGAGAGATTCCTTGAATACTTTTAAGAATAAAATGTCTTATATATGGGCCAGTAAATACTTTGTTTTCGAGATACAGGATGTTTTTTGTAGACCTACTTTTGTGAGTTTATCGAATCTTTATTAATCTTCGCTACAGATTGGATGAGTAAGTACCAAAACTTATAATTGATTTTTTTCATCACAACTTACTGGATCTTATAATAATTTGAATTTTCCTGAGCATTACTGAAGAATTGTTTGACAAGAACCGACAAGAAACCAAAAAGTGTAGTACTAGACCAGAGTTTCTTTTTACAATTTTCTAAACTACCAGTGGTTTAACAAAAAAAAGTTCTGTTGGGAAGAAGCGGACACTCTTCCAGAAAAATATCACCCTGTAAATTTGCATTCAAAATCAGCATATCACATGATAAAAACTTTTAATTGGAATATCTATATCAAGCGAAAAAATGAGAAAAAAACTTCAACTTTAACATGTGTATTTCGAAGAAAAATCGTTTGCGCATTTATGTGCAATACTTTATTTCTTAAAATGATCCGAAGAATCTGTTATTTTCGTCGTACATCTATACCGATTACCGATGAGGAATACAAAAATCACAGATGGCGAAACAAGGGATATGCTGACAAAGCGGGTAGGTGAAGTGCAATACAAGTAATCATCTTGAAAGCGAAATAAACTCATAAACCGTAAAAGGGTCCGATTTTTTGCTGCTGTGTCAATTTTAAAGAAAAATAAAAAGATTATTGGTTCAGGCTTACGCCTCTGTGATTATATGTTTATACCCTGTAGCTTACAGAATAAACCATTTTATTATTATTATTATATATTATGAAAAAATTTTCGTTCTTCGTCTTTGACAGAATTCTGAACTTATATATTTTGGAAATCTTGAGGAGGGGGGTTATTACCCCAGTACCCTCAGTACTGCGCCCTTGGGAGGACATTTGAATGATTTTATATTGCACAAATAATGGCAAGGTCCAAGTATTATATTGAAATTTTATCTAATTAATGAAGTAGTGTTTTATTTACGTTTACTTTCAGAACGACTATAACATTTTTTCCATAACTACAGGTATTTTATTAAATATCAAAATATTGTACAAAATAGACAGAGCATCTTATTTTGAAATTATTTTATCCGAAACGTAAACTATGAAAATATCCTCTACTATCCAGCTATTCAATTTTTTTTTCTATAGCTAATGTTAAAATGTTATAGCAACTCTTTTGAGTAGATAGTGAATCACTTCAACCGCAAGGGTAGTTAAGTAACAGCAAGGATAGATAAAATGTATGAATTTTTTTCTTATACATCATCCCACATGGCTTTTTCTGCTTGTAGTAAATTTTCTCTGTACATTTTGTATTCACTCCGTACAAAAAACAAAAAATTGCTGAACACCCGCAAAAACCATAATGTAATTTTTTTTTACATTTGTTGACAGAGTACCTCATATTTCTAGTAACGGAGCAACACAGTTGCGGATTCAGAGTCAAAAATTTCAATTTTCTTGAAACTCGATTTTCCACCTCAATTTGAAATCTTGCTATAGAAAAAATAAAATCGCATTATCTTTTCGAGAGTAATTAGCGTCTCGACTGACGTCTTGACACTAAAATACAAATTTATCGTCTTGTACAATAAATAACTCTCAGTATATCTTGACCTTTGAAATATGTATTTATATTTCATAATATAGCCTTTCAGGAATATTGAAACATAAATACGAATTATTAAAATGATTGAGCTCTCAATAAATAATCATCTCATTTTCGTAAATAATCAGATTCATTCCATTCAAATATGTTTGAGCTTTTAATGAAGATGCAAGTCTTTCTCTTTTACCCTCTGGTAATTCCAAGAATTTTCTATAAGAATCCATTTAATGACCAATATCTTCTCAACGTATTGGGCGGAGATGCAGGTAGGAGAAAGCCGAACCCAGTCTTGAACAAGTAGTTTTTATTTTGGTCCTCTCAACATTGATGGCATAATGAAATGCCCGTTCGAATACCTATTATAATGGTATTTTTCAAGAGACAATTAAAGTCAAGTTTCAAGCACCTGACTCTTGTTACCTCGGTACACAGTCGTTCGGTCCCCCATCAGTTCCTCACTTGTGAAATAGCCGATCAATTTGGCGTAACCTGACTGGTGGTATCTTACACGATGAATAGGGCATTGGCGTAGACAGGGGAACATAGCCCAGGAAGTTTTAGAAAGCTCGGTCTCTTCCATCCAGAAGATTATGACTGAATTTCAATAAATTATTCATTTTTTATTGACTCTCCGCACGCATATGCACGCAAGGGTTTTTTCTGCACGCAAATATTAAAGAGTAGCATCAATCATAAAATTTTGACAAATCTCTATGCGCTAATCATAAAATTCAAACGTTTCTCTATGCGGCTGAGCGCACAAAAATATAATTTCTCAAAACGTCAGTCGGTATCAAGACGAAAACTTCCCGTGAAAGTGTTTCATTTGAGCTACTGGGAAAAATATTGTTCCTAACTCATGTGAAAATGGCCTTTTTCGCACTCGACATCTTGACCGAACGACACGGAGCGGAGTCTGCAGTCTCTTGCGGAAAAGTATCACTTTCCACACTTGTAAGGAAAATAACTATTGGAACTGCGTGAATGTTCCGATACTAAAATCATTTTCATCTCTTACAACGCAAGTCGACAAATCGAGTCTGTATTTTGCTAGATTAATCATCATTACGGTACCATAGTTTGTCTTCGTTTTGCTCACACCCCACCCAATTGTAGTTAAATTCTGAGTGAATTTGAAATACGACTCTTGGTCAAGGGTTGATTAGTTAATAACCTGCTATTTGATACTCTGAAAAATTTTTTAGACTTCATCCTATCGGCGTCTGGTTCTCGTCGTCTCACTGGTCTTTCGTGTTCCCGCCTTCAGATTTTCTCATCATCCTTGGTATGCCGGAAAGAAGCACTTCCTGCAGTTTTTCTTTACATAGCGAGTAGCGACATATTAAGTTTTACACCTTTGCCAATTGCAGTTCAGAAAATTTCATGTTTAATGCAAATATTTTTTCAGAAGAATTATTCGTTTTAACGAATAACCGTTTTAACCATTCAATTTATGTGATATTTATGGTCAAAATATTTGAAGTCAGAAATAAAAGAACCGTTGAACTATCTTATTATGAATTATGAATAATTTGAACCTCTCAAGATGCATAGAATTTGGGTTCATCTTAATTTTGAAGGTTTTTCCCAATTTCCGATTACATCACTCCCTCCTCCGAAAAAGTTCTGGCATCTATTGCCATAATTTTTCCCCTACTATGACCTACGCTCGTTCAGTAGTCCCTCTTTTCCAGTAATTACATTATGACATTTAGATATTGAACAGTCCCTAGACCATCATCTCATTGCGCTTTGGATTTTATCAGTGATGTAAGGCTCTTCGATATAATGACTCAGGGCTGATCTTATTATTATAGCCGATCCAGCGTGAGCTGTTCCGTCTGCGTGATTCGTATAAAAAATTTGGTAATTGGGTATTTTTACCACAGCCAGGTTGGTTGAGTGACTCTCTGAAATTAGCATGATATTTTTTCTAGATTTAAGAATTGCGCGATTTTCTAGGTATGATTTGTCTGCCCATTGGCATTCCAGACCGATATTCTTATGAAGCCTTCCTTTAATTGGAAATTTTGTTGATGATAGTAGTTAGTATGTTCAATACCATGCTGTTTTCATTTAATAATCGGTTGAATGATGTCTCGAATACGTCTAGAAATTAAGTCAGTTCAAAATCTGGACTTTCAACGTTTGTATGGGTAGGTGGTACTCGGAGTGGTATATTAGAGGTTACCTGAGTATAGCTCCTTGTAATTTGTGGAGGATTTTGTTCTTCTTCTTCTTAATTTAAGCCTAGGGCTTGTATATTCCACTTTAGTCCTCGGTGGAGGTAGATATCCAGGAGTCTTTCCAGCGCTTAGGGGGTCTGCCGACTGGTCTTCTGGTACCTGGGATTCCGTCTCGGGCTATCCTAGCAATTCTGCCTGCGTCCATTCTGCTGACGTGGTCGTTCCAATATCGTCGTCGTTTTCTTCCCCATTTAGCTATGTCCTGAGTCTGGCATTCCTCTCGGATGGCTGTGTTCCTCTTCCTATCTCTGAGCGTGTATCCAGATATGGTTCTCAGTATTTTGTTGCGTGTTGAAATGAGCTTGTGTTCCAGAAGTAATTCTTTATGTATACTGTATAGTGTGGACTGTTTCTGTTTCGCGTCTCTATTAGGTTCTGATTGGTTTCTGTAGTTTGAGGGATGACTACCAGAGCGTAAAGCGCATTTTGGAGGAGATTCCTTCGGTTTTTTGAAGGATTTACTGTCATGAGTCCGCCACAGCGTACAATGGAAGTGAAGGACCATGAATTGATACCTTTCATGAGTCCACCACCATTCATTCACATCTCTGGTTTTAAATATCCTTGTAAATGAACGGATTGGAACACAAGGTTTCTCAAAAGAGATATCCAATTTAGCACATCAATTGAAGAAATGTTTATTATCATTTTTGATGTAATTTGATTTCTTGAAAATGATACTGTTCAATATAAAAGGTCGATTTGCGACCCTGACTGAATCGATTCGAAATATTTCCTATGACCGCCTCAGTCTGGCTTCTAGTTCATGACGGTCATCGCAATTTCATTCATATTTTTCTCATTGGTTTTGAAGATGTAGACAATAGCTTATTTTTTGCGTATAGACGGTGTCCCGGTACCACTTGACTCTGTCTCAGGTGTAAATAAAGTAAATAAATACGAGTCAGGAATGCTCTAGTTTTTTTTCAAGACGGCGAAGCTTCTCGAAGAAAATATATGCCTCTAAATGATACTCCTATTATTCAATTTTTTTGTAATTACTAACCGATTCGGATAATTTTTTGAATTTGAGTAGATTCAAATTTCAGTGACGATTTGTTTCCAATACTTTCTTCATAAGTCTCCAAGATCGCCAGGGATGGACTGACCTTAACACTCAAAGATAGATACTTTTTTTGGTTGAAGATACCGGCGAAATTCATTTATGTATTTTATCATTAATTCTGAAAAAAAGGTCCATGAAAAAATATTTTGATATTCAATCATAAATATGGTGGTAACTCGAAAACGGTGCATTTTTTCGATGTTGCACTGGTATATTTTTTTTCGTAGAATTAATGGTGAAATACAAAAATTGGGTAATTTCGCCGATATCTTCAACAAAAAAAAACGTTTCTGACTTTAATAAGTGTATGCGATCAGTTCCTCCCTGGAGGTCTTGGAGACTTTTGAGGAGAGTATTGGAAACAAATCATCACTTAAATTTATATTTATTCAAACTCAAAACATGACTAGAATCAGTTAAGTCGGAGTCGGAAGTTATCACAAAAAAAAATATAGGAGTAGGTACCACTTCTAAGGGGGCAACGTAGGAAAAAAATGAAAGTATTCCTGACTCGTCTTTATATACTTTATTCACACCTGAGAAAGAATCTCGGGACGCCCATTATTCGAAAATAATGAGTTATTGAAGCTTCATATGTCTACATCTCTGAAACTATTGAAAAAAATTCAACCATAACAGACTCAACCGATAGATTTATTTTCCAAATTGAATTGAATTGTAAGTATCCTTTCATGTATTTTATTTAATTTTTCAATGGTAATATTAATTGATATTCACTTTAAAATAATGTAGTCGCAAACCTGGTACCTATAGACTTACACAATGGGAAATTCCCTTGGATAATAGCGTATTTATAGATATCATCCATGACCGTTTCAATGAATACAGATGAAATAGTTTTGTAGTGAAAATATCTATTATTTCAATGTTTACAGCTAAGCTATGAAATTTTTTCGGAATCAGTATTGCACATCTGAGGTAGTGTTGATTATGGACGTTTCCATGAATATTAGGAAACACGTAGTTTTGTAATAAACTCTTCAGGTTCTACACGTTACATAAATCATTCGATGAAATGATTGTTCGAGGACTTAAACTTCCACTAATTGCAATTGCAAATTCAAAAGTGTTTACATCTCACAATAATTTTAACAGCATTTATATAACTTATCAGGATAGTCATGACTCCTCTGATGACAATAAACTTCAGATCTATTAATTTCACATATGTAGGTATATCTTATTTCCACAAAGTTTTCAACCAGTGATCTAGTGTTCGTCGCTACACTTGTTATGTATACATGGTGATTCACCTCGACGGACTATTAATCATAATTTTGTGCTGAAATATTTTCAGATTTCTACAACTTCCGGTTATACCGGAAACTGACTACTACTTCCTTATTTATACACCCAGTATATTATGGCCTCATTATTTGCTTTTTTGGTGGCAATTTCAGCGATATGCCATACCTTGGGTAAATACTTAACGCTTCATGAGTTAATGGAATTCTTATGAAAAAAATGGTGGCGACGAGAACTCACTTTTTTTTTTATTTCTGCAGAAAAAGTTTTTTTCGAAAAAACTTTCTTCATTTTCGATTCTGCAAATACGTACCGGGTTTTTCATCATAATTTGACCCCCCCTTTAACTTTGTTTCTGAAAGAGGTACAAAAAAATGTTTTCTGCAAAAGTTTCACGGAATCCACTAGTGTTTTTTAAAATGATTTCACAAAATGAAATATATACAGAGTGGGCAACATATTGATTGCAACTTCATTTTTTCAAATGGAAAACCCTGTATATATCTATATTTGACTAGCTCTTTTTCCCCTGATTTCGAATATGTAACATATGTTTGGCCTATCTTTCTTATTCTTAGTTTCAAATTTATTGAACCACCTGGTAAGCTAAGGAGTCAGTTTTCAAGTGGAAGGCTGCGATAATACAAATTGCCTTTTTTTGAGTTATCTCGTAAGCAACGATATAATAACATTCGTTTGTCATATTCATATTCATCAAATATTCACTACACAGAAGAAAAAAAATTGAAATATTTATGTTTAGAACAACAAAAATAAGAAAGCTACATGGGGAGAATATATGGAGTTGCATCCATATCATCCAATTACAATTTATAGTGAAAAACATATGTCATATCTTTTCTAACGAAATAACTCAAAAAAGGCATTTTGTATTATCGCAGCCTTCCACTTGAAAATTGATTACTTAGCTTGCCAGGTGGTTCTTGAAATTTGAAACTCTGTGGTTCTCACAATAAAAGAGTTAGACCAAACATATGTTATATATTCGAAGTCAGGGGAAAAAGAGCTAGTCAAATATAGAAAAATATACAGGATTTTCCATTTGAAAAAATGAAGTTGCAATCAATATATTGAACACTCTGTATATATTTCATTTTGTGATCATTTTGAATAACATTAGTCGATTTCGTGAAAATTTTGTAGAAAACATTTTTTTGTACCTCTTTTAGTAAAAAAGTTAAAGGGGGGATCAAATTATGGTGAAACCCCGGTACAATTATATACCTGTTCGCTATTTGGACCAAAAATGTACAGGGTGTTTATCAGAAGATCATGAACTCAAATTCATCAAAACTCAAGATTTTCAAATGAGAACCTATATATTTCATTATTTCAGGCGATTCTACGTATAAAAAGTGGGGGTTACTTGTGCAAATCCTAATCCTGAAATGAATACTTCAAGTGTTATCGAGGAAGAACCTTAATAAGGAAAAACCGCATATTCTAACTGTGTGGAATAGTCTGTGACTTTCGGAAAACACAGAAATTAACTAAAATTAGATGTTTCGGTAACTAAATTTGACATTTCATGAATTATAACTGATTGCGTATTTGACTGGCTGCTCCAGTGCGAATTAATTCGAGCTAATTATGTCATTAGCTCGACAAAAATTCGAATTGATTCGCACTGGTGCAGCCAGTCGAGTAGAATACGCTATAATTTTTCGTTGGATTTGTTGAGATCCATACAAGCAATACAATTTTTATTTACGAATAATAGATTACAATTCTTGAAATGTCGAATTTAGTTATCCAAACATCGAATTTTAGTTTTTTCCGGTTTTCCCAGACTACACCACACAGTTAGAAGTTGCGGTTTTTTCTCATTTAAAGTTCTTCCTCGATAAATCTTAAAATATTCATTTTAAATATATAGGGTTTGCTGAAGTAACCTCCACTACTTTTGTACGTAGAATCGACTAAAATAAAAAAATATGGGTTCTACTTTGAAAATCTTGAGTTTTGAAGAATTTTAGTTGTCCAAGTTTATGATCTTCTGATAAATACCCTGTACATTTTTGATCCAAACTGCAAACAGTCTTATGAATCTACGTATTTGCAGAATAGAAAATGAAAAAGATTCGAAAAAAACTTTTGCTGCAGAAAATCCAAAAAAAGAAGGATCCCATGACCATAAAGTTTTTACCCAAGGTATGGCATATTGCTGAAATGATGGTCAAAAAAACCATTTAATTATGCAATAATATACTGGGTGTGCTATTGGAAATAAGGAAGTAAAAGTATATTTTTGAGATAACCGGGAGTTGTAGAGATCAGAAAATATTTGAAGGAGAAAGATCATTATCTCAAACCAAGACCTAATTTTCAGTATAAAATTATGATTAGTTTTTCATAAACGTCTAATAGGCCTTCGCGGTGAATCACCCTATATAAGAATGACATTTGAAATATAAAATATAATGCTATTGCATCATGCACACACGTTGGAAATTTTATTTAGATGTAATCCAAAAATGAAACTAACTATTATAAACTATAATAACTAAATATAATCAATTAGACTTCGGCAACATCAAATGGTCATTTTCTGGTTGTGGTTCTTCACGAATTTAGTGTACCAGAGTTTGAGGAGGATAGCCAAAGTAAGCAGTCTACTATGGTCCAAGATATTATCCTCCATATCTATGTCATTGGGATTCAAAGGTCACAGGGGATGGCCACGATAAAATACTATCTCTTTCTTAAGTCCATAATTCACTGAGTAATCAGTAATATGAAATGAATTCTGAATGATGCAATGGCGTAACTAGAGTTGACTTATGGGGAAGGGGAGTTACCCTCACTTTGAAAAAGCAAAATCTTACATTTATTATAGAAAAAAAAAGATATTTTTTTATTTGTTAATTTCATTTTTTTTTAATTTCTTTTAATCAGTGGGGAGGGTTATGTCCTCAATAACCCTCACCCCTCGTTACGCAGTTATATTGTAGGATGCCTTGAATCTGGCAGTTATCAATACGTCATTATTAAAATGTACAATCTAGGATATAGAGAACAACCCCAAAACCATTAATTCAACGGCTATGTACAAAATGTCCCAAATTCGATGCTCACTGAGAGCATCTATAAAACTTGAAAAACTTCTGAGCTCTTTTTTCGCAATAATAAAATATCAGAAGGCAGAGCATAGATTTCTCGATTCGTTCTCGAGATGCAGGACGTTCCTGAATTCGGTATATCTTGGTTTCTGTTCGAGCTATTCAAAAAATTCTAAAACATTTTTTCAGTAGTTTTTTGGTTTATATGATACGCATAACAGATCGTGGAAATCAATGTTCGTTTTAGAAGATTTGTCGAAAAATACTCCGCTATCGGTTTTTCAAAAATGTCACCCGTTATCCAGATATTTTTCTTCTCCATTCCTGAGATTAATTATACGCTTTATTGTAGAAAAAAGCCATGATCAAAATAAAAAACTGTAAATTACTCAAGTAACTCATTTTAGTTTGAAGACGCCACTGCCTCTGAATCCATCGAAAAGCAAACCTCATGTACCTGATATATGTAATATAATAGTTCGAGCCAAGAGATTTTGGGAAGACTATGTTATACCATAGTATAAGGATCTTATACTATGGTTATACCTCGGACTATACCTCCTACTGCGAATAAAGCCTTCTTGCTCATTCCTTATAATTATGCTTGACGTTTTAAGATATTCGCACAATTGCGGCTTTTCAATGTTGAAGTTTCTAAGAAATATATTATTGAAAGTTAAAGCAAGAATATCGAACATAGCTTCTGTCCATCTCATCCATTTTGAGTTCGAGGATCATCATCATCGTTATAACGATGTTCCTTGAGTATCCTTGAGGTACAAACGAAAATTTTTGTGTTACAAATAGTTACTAATGAGTTACTAACGAACGCGAAAAAAAATTCTTCATTTTCGAAAAAGTGGGTACTAACTTCACGGACACTCCTCAAACTCAAAATGGATGAGACGGACAGAAGATATGTTCGATATTCTTGCTTTAACTTTCAATTACATATTTCTTCGAAACTTCAACATTGAAAAGCCGCAATTGTGCGAATATCTTGAGGACGTCAAGCATAATTATATATCGTTAGTAATTATTTGTAGATAACACCAAAATTTTCGTTTGTACCTCAAAGATTATGGTAGAAAAATATCGCATTCCGCTGTGGTGCCAACTTCACGCTTTTTTTCGATTTTTCTCGAAACAAAATATTCATTTTGAAAGTACATCATTAGTAACTGTTTGTAACACAAAAATGACAAGAAAAACATTCCCTGTAAATGATAACTTAATGTTCTTAATGCTCACCAACCATGAAAATTTTTGTAAACACCTTTAATTTTTTATCTGCTTGTCTGTATTATTTCTGGTGGTGTACACAATATTTCATCTTCATTATATGAATTAATCTTTTTCAGCAAAACATTCACAATAATTTGGTTTTAACCTGAATTGAAAATGTCAGAATTATCAAAGTGGCATTCCTCCCTTCAATAACTATCACGGAATGTTTCCCTTTCGGTCAACCGAACAGAAACACAAAAGTATTGAAACACAGAGGCATCTTTTCCGATTTATTATAATGAGTTGTAGAAGTAGAGTTATTTTAACTCACGTTGTTTGTTAATAGATACTATTATTCGCTCAAAATCAGTTGAAAAATGAGTATATAATTTAATAGGAATAGATAAATAAATGTTACACATCCAGAACTCATTTTATTATTCCAAAAATTCAATTGGATCAAAGTTGCGACAGTAATTCCAATAAGATAAACGAATCCAATAATGCAGTTTTCAATTGGAAAGAGCATTGAATTTTTCCTTTATGTTTCACAATTCAAGGAAATTACTACATCAGAAACCCGTGGCATTGGATTTACGATTGCCTAACCGAATTCATCAATAGATCCTGAATGAATAGATTTTTTTTTAGTCTTCGCTGTAATTACAATCCTATTCAATATTAATTTTCTTTTAGCATTACCTCGCGAATGTGTTATTAATAGGAAACACGTTCAATTCTCCACTCATGAAAAATTCTATATTAGAACCTTTAATGATTTCGTTTAACTGTTTTTTGAAACCTATATTAAAATTGAAAACTGATGATGCAATTCTAATCAAAATTTGAATATACATTTCAACTTTATTAATTTCTACAATGCAAATTATTTTATAACAAAAAATTTAAACTAGTAGCAGCAGAAACTACATACATATCGACAATTTTTAGAAATGGGTTATGAAGAGGAAATGACGAATTCCAAATGAAACTGTAAACTATTGTGAAACAAACATTGCTCTTATCCAGAAGGAAAAGTATCTCGCTCAAAATTGGTTTCCTTCCACACTAGTGAAAATAACAACTATTTCACCTAATAAATTTTATCCGAATATGGTGATGAATTATGAATTTATTTGTTAATTTTAGCTATCGTTACAATCAAATCATTTTCTACAACTGCTGCAGTTAAGTACATTGTATTTATATTTGAACGAGTTTACCTCAATCTCCATTTAATTCAATAAACATATATCTATCTAATATAAGAATGAATGGTTTTTGTTTTTCGTGATTCAATTCATTTCGTGTCCATTTTACAATTTACATATAAGTAGGGGGTATCATCATAAATACTAACTCTCTTCTATATTTCTAAAACGGCAATTGACTTTCATGAATTGTTATGAGTATAATATAAACCTTAAAAATTACTGAAAAAAATGTTTTACAATTTTTCAAATATGAATCTCGAACAGAAAATAGCGAATAATTTGAAACAGTAATTTTTCGGAAATGCCCTGTAATTTGAGAAGGAAACAACATATATCTATGATGAGCTGCTTTCAGATATTTCATTATTATTAAATAATATAATAAATAATTAAATATATCGGGTCCCTGAAGATTTTCTTTTTGTTTTTTGATCTATTATATTGAATGCTTTGAGGAATCAGAGCTTCAAATTGAAAAATTCAATTCCACAATCAATAACAAAGTTATTCTTAGCAATAACTTAGCTTCTCTATGCGATTCTTCATAACGAATGGATTCAACTATTACTTTAATAATCTCATCAAAGAAATTGTGTTTCCTGAATTTCAAGTTACAAATTTAATATGTGAATTAATCTCATCCCGTTGAATTTTAAATTGACTGGTTCTCAGTTGAAATAGCTCCATTTTATTCTTCCACACTTATATAAAATGTCAAATATCTATTTCTTTATTGGAGAATTATACGATACCTACAATCTTAATGATTACATATTTCGAATATCACAGGTGAATAGTATCAAACTAATAAATTCAGTGAAGATAATTTCTGGAATAAATTTGGTGAATTTATTTTCTGGATTTCTACCATGAATGAATTGCAGAAGAAATAAAAAGATTGATTCAGAATAACAACAAACCGACATTCAGGTCGTGAATCCTTCAGTAGTTTTAAGAAGAAAAGTTTTAATACACCTATGTGTAAACTTTTGGGCTCCAGAGTGTTTAGAGAAGTTTGGAGAAAAAAGATATCTTTATTGAAATGGAAGATTTTTTAATATTTCGTCTACTGGCGTTCGTACATAATGCGGAATAGATATTTTTTTAGTATTTGCACCTTTAGTCATTTCAATACACGAGGTGTATATAGATGATATTTTTCGAAAATATATTGTCCTCATCCCGTACGCACGCTACTGAAGACATTCATACATTGAAAATGCCTATTGATGTTTGAAGGTATTTTGTCAAATTTTATTGAAATTTCAAGAAAAGTATAAAAATTAATGAAAAATTGAATGAAATGTTAAGAGTATTCATATAACCCAAAAGCATAAGCATCTAATTCTGAAACACGCTCTAGATATTTATGTTTCTAGAATGCCCAGTTTATATTTATTTTTTGTGTTACAATATTCTGGTGTATAGGTACATAAAATGTTTATTGAATTCATTTGTTGCTGCACACCATGACATAGTACACTGGAAAAACAAATAAAAACAGAATTTTATATATTTTGTGATACCACCAAAAATGTGCTTGAAATGTTTGTCTGGAAATATTAAAATTTTCCAGATTCCCACAAAGATGAGCATCCGCCAAACATGCCGATATGAAATCGAATGTCATTCTTTAATAATGCGGACATTTATAATGAATATCATAAGAAAATACTGTTTGGATGACATCGAGAAGTTCTTATAAGTAAAAGGATTGAGAACGGAATGAAACGAAACAAATGAATCGCATCGAACTCTAGAATGAAATATTCCTCTCGCGCATCCACCATTATAATGGTGGATGCGCTTCTTCGTGGGAATCTGGAAACTTTTAATATTTACATTTTTGACTTGAAATAGTCGAATTGTACTCATTGCGATTGCACAATCGATTGCAATATTTTGTACTACATGAATCGGTGAGGAATAGGATAAATTAAGATTAACTGGGATCATCTGCGTTAATGTTTGCCTTAGATATTTTATATTGAATAAAAGTTGTACTTGTAAGATGTTAAAGTAAACAGAGTGTACCTACATTCAGTGGCGTAACTAAAGCTAAATCATAGGGGGAGGGGTTTACCTCAACTTCGAGAGAAGCGAAATCATTCAATTTCTTATAATTTATTTTCAATAGTTATTTAATTTTTTTTTCTTCTAACCGATGAGGGAGTTATGTCCTAATATGTGCAGATAAAAAACTTGACTTCTATTTCTATATGCATCAGTTAATGTCGTTTTCTTCTTCAGAATCATTGAAAATCTAAGAAGAATATGGAAAAAAAATGGGTAAAGCAATGACGCGTCATTGCATTTCCTTTTTTTGTCAAGCTTTGAGAACTTGTTTTATACATTAGCATGCTGTTATCACCGAAATATAGGGTTTTCATATCTCTATTCTACATGAAATTTTACACGAGGCTAGAAATTTTTATTTTATATTTAGGTAAGCAGAATCTCAACATGATCAAATCTGTTTCTATTGATATCCAGTATTTTTTGGATATTCCTCTTGAAATTTCTCTGCTTTTGGTGACGCATGCAACAAAAAATGCATGAATCATGAAATTGTTATATCGTTCTACTTTTAAGTGAAAAATTTCATCTTCATCGAATTCGTAAATTTGAAATTAGCAGAAAAAAAAAGTTTCGAACGAATATTTGAGGATTCTTTACGAACGCAACCGATGAATTGGTGATCCGAACGTACGAAATTTCAAGTTTCTAAGTTGTTCCGATCCAGTGTTATCATGTTTACGGCCGGTCGCACGAACAGAATTGAATTTGTGGAAATATTGTTCATCAGTGAGTGAAATAACTTTTCAAAAATCATTTGATCGGACAATTATTTTTCAGTTTTTCGCTATAAACTTATTGGACAACCTCTAACATTCAATTCAAGTAGAGAAATTGATATTATCAAACTTATGAAGAAGGCTTCAGAGTATAAGTCTGGGAAGATGCAAAACTCATCCTTTAATCATTTGGTTCTAGCACTTAGATGAAATGTTTACATGTCACTTCAAGGAATTATATATTTATTTAAGAAGATTATTGGATAGAGGACTATAATATTCGAGCAGTTTCTTTTGAAACTAGACCGAAACAGAGATCTATCGTGCTTCCAACGAATTGTTGATTTAAAATAGAGAAAAGTGCTCTTGAGAGATAAATCATTCAATGAATGTATGTCAGCTTATTACGTACAAAAAATTGGGCGAGGTTTTGCTCGCTAAAAATATGCTAAGGCGAATTTGGTTTTGGCAAACCTGTTCGGTGGAATTCCTTCTGTCATCGTCTCTTGTCAATATACCGGTAATAGATTCGAATCATTTGCGAGAAGCGTGAATTGAATAAAAGGAGTTTTACCTATAGTAACCTTTTCTGGTTGAATCGTTTGCTTTCTTCTGTAGCGAATCGACCAAGGTTGTGGTGTGATTGCAGGAAGTGGGTAGGAAAACAATTAATTAGGAAGTACATTGTCATGTTGGTATGGATTAAAAATAGATAAAAGAGAATCATGTGCTATTGTCATGTTAGAGAGCAAAAAAAGATTCTGCGATAATGCGAAACATTTGCTGCCGTTGGCGATAAAAACCAATGTCAATAGTTTGTATGCCAATATTTTTGCTAACTTGATGCAGGTAATAGAGCAAGAAATAATATACGATTGAAATTACAAAAATCGTATATTATACATATACGGGGTGCCCGAAAAAGACCACGTCAAACGAAAACGGAATGTAGATTAGAATGTACTCCTGCTGATGTGAAAAAATCTTTTTTATGAAAAACTCACAGTTTTCGAGATATTTGATGTTTTATGAAAATGTTGAATTTTTTTCACTTTAAATACTTTCTTTCATGCCATAGGTACAATTAAATACTTCTCGAATCAGTTTTTTCCGTGAATAATGTCGAATGATTGCTTCAATTTATGCACTGAAAAATAGCACAAAATAGTATAGATAGATAGATAGATACTTGGATTCTGACAAAAAAAATGTTTAAATTTCAAGTTTTGGAGAAAGTGTTTCTTCGTACCTACCGAATTCGATCAGAGGTGGTGTAAAAAAACACTGGACCTTTTATCCATAATGAGTCGAGGAGTTCCCTATTCTGTAAAGATTTCGAAAAGGGAATATACAGGTGATGAACTTATAAAAAAAAAAGATATACAAATGTTTATCGAAAATGAAACATTTCTGTGAAAAACAAATTTTGTCACCTTTTGCACAAAATCTTTCATTTTTCGCATTCTGCTGTACCTTAATGAATAATTCTATTGAAAAATGTTAATTACTATTTTGAAGTGAAAAAATTCAACATTTCCACAAAACATCAAATAAATCATCAACTGATCAACATCAAATATCCCGAAAACTGCGAGACTTTCATGTAAACGTTTTTTTCACATAAGGACGAGTACATTCTGACCTACACCCTGTATAGATGTAATGAAAGTAACACCAGAATTATGAGCTGAAAATGGTCCCAAACGATTTCTTAAAAATCACTGAGGGAGAGGATGAAAAATTCGTCAATTTCAATTAGGTTCGTACAACCTTGTTAAACACAATGATTTTTGGAGAAAAATTTCACGGTTGAGGTCGAAATGAGCTGATTGAATTTGTTGATGAGTAAAATTAACTCAATGTTTTCGGAGATTCAATGATATGAATTTATTGCCTCGGTGAGTCGTTGAAGTACAATCCAATATAAATAATTGAAACATGGTAGAAAGTAGAAAAATAATGACATGAAAATTTTGGAAATAAAATAACTTGCGAATAATTTTCGATGCTGTAAGCTTCATTTCAATGATTTTTTATTTAACAATAAAGATTATCTCATAAAATCATTCCAGGCAGTGTTTTGTTGGGTCAGTATTTGGATAGGTAACCGCTCTGTCATTCCGATGTAGTTTCCCTATGACCTATTTTTTTTTTTTTTTTTGATATGAAAGGATTAAATGAACTAGCACGAAAAGCTGCTGGCTTTATATCAGCACTATTTTCATTTGACTTTCAGCAGTCGTTTCCTGAACAGATCACGTTTTGACACAAAGTCAGTAATTTTCGGATTTTTAGCTGGGAATAGCCTCAAACGATAACATTCTACTCATCGATGACAAATCCGTTCGTCTCAAACTCAATAACTCTTGAACGAGAAGACAATTTCAAACTCCAAGCAAAATTTCATGTTGATCGCGTCACCAAAACAAGAGAAATTTCAAGCAGATCGAATATATTTACCAAATATATCATGAAACCGGCGCAATAGAGATTTAGAATATAGATATAAAATTACATTTTTAAGATCAGTACAAAATTCCAAGCCAATCAGATTAACAGAACCATAGAAAATTCAATGAGAAAATCGGAATAGAAATACCCTATACATATTTCCTTAAAAACAAATCTGATGATATTGAGGTTTTCGTGTGTATACATACCTTATAGCAATTTCAAGCTTCACGCTATCTTTTTTATTGATAGCGTCTTCAGAACCACAGACAATTCAAGCAGATTATCGAAAAAAAATTATATAATATTTTTGTAACAACATCTCACACTGATTTGAAATTTTGCAACTATTTTTAGTAAATTCTGCAAATATAAAAAATAGCTTTGAACGCTCGCGAATTAATGCGACTGTTCATTATTTAATGTAACAATGGTGCCCTTGGAAATCATATAATTGTATATTGGTAGGTATATGTATATGAGATATGATTTATTAATCTCATTACATCAATTAAAAATATGTGGTCTCAAAGATGCAATTGGTTCAAGACGAGTTCAAGAGTAAACGAGCTCTCAAAAGCTTTTCATTTCACGTTAGTGCTTTCCGAATTGTATTCATTTAATTTTAAGTACCAGTTAACAAGTTTTATTGAATACCTGGTACATGCAAACTTAACACGCTTGTTCTGAAATTCATAATAAAAGAAATAACGCATTCTTCTCAGCAAAGTTTGGATACATTATGCGAAATCTGCATATTTTGTTTCTTAACCTAACCTCACCTAACCTGAATTTGGATTGATATTGCCATACTTCAAGGTCGGGTGAACTTAATCATTTGATCTGAATAAAAATATTAGATGTTTTTTTTTCTGACGTAAATATTTCTTGAAGAATAATGAACGTTATGTTCGAACATAATAATTTTGAATGCAAAGTACATTACCAGCCTTTAATAACTACTGAAATATATTGGATATATTAATACATCAAAAGTTTACCGAAATTTTATGGGTGCAGTGCACACTGAAAAATCTTCTTTGCCCTTTAGTTCCGAGGATACATCGGCTTTCATTTTGCCTAAGACTCAGTAACTTTCGAATTTTGAACAACGAAATCTTAAATGATTAGATTCGACTGGATGATGAAACTTTTTTGCGACCGATGATGTTACGATAATTCTCGAACGGAATATTCAATAAACTTGAAATTATCAAGGTAGGTTCTGGATTTGAATACCTCAGATGAATTTATTCAAGTGCAAAATTCGTTCGATGATTTTGGAGTTGTAGGTTCCCATAAAAAATTTTGTTTTTTAAATACTTGAAGAATAAGTGCGATCGAAATTATTTCGTTATGATCTTCTCATTGGTAGGATAATATTTTTGTTTGTATTATTTCGATATCTCAACATCTATCGTTGGATTTCACTGGAATTTTGTGTGTACTGTCTTTATTTAAGCAATGAATGAAGTCGTGATTCACGAATGAATCCTTTGCTATATTGATGATGTAATGAAGTATAGGTTATACATAATTATTTCCTTACAATAAATTTATTTAATTCTATTAAGAATTGGTTTTTGTTTTTTTCGATTTACTTTCCTTCTATTATAGGATCAGCATTTTGATGAAATATTGATTTCAGAAAAATTTGACTTAATCATAATTAATCTTTCAGTAGATATACAAAAAAACATTTGGCATATGATGTCAGTAAAATCGGTGAAATAATTGTTTTCCCCTGATGGCTGACGTCATGATATACGCCGGTAAGGTTAGCTCCCGGCCGGCCAGCTCCACGGGCACCATTCATTCCACCACGGTCAAACACACTTTCGTCATTTTCGATATTTGAATTGAATTTCTAGATGCGTGAATATAATAAATTGAGGTTCATCTTATAGAGAAATGAAAGATCTAGCGAGTAGTAATTTTTCGTTTACATAAGCTACATATAGGGATCAATTTCAGGATGGAATTGAAGAATTTCATGCCGGCCGAAGAGATTTTCATAATTTTTATATTTTCCGAATGAGCGGCCACAGATGAAATTTAGTCCATGGTATGAAGGATTGAAAAAGCCATAAATATTGAAATTTTCGTTCGCATTGGTTAACCCTATGGCCCCAGCTCTACGACCTGAATAGTATGATATCGTGCCTGCCGGATAGTCTTTCGTGTTTTTTATGTTCTTCGAATAAGCGGCCAAAAATGAAATTTAATCCATGGTATGAAGGATTGTAAAAACCATAAATATCGAAATTTTCGTTCACATTGGGTACCCCTAAGGCCCCAGCTCCACGACCTGAATAGTATGATATCGCGCCGCCGGATAGTTTTTCGTGTTTTTCATGTTTTTCGAATGAGAAGCCAAAGATGAAATTTAGTCCATGTTATGAATGATTGAAAAAGCCATAAGTATTTAAATTTTCATTCACATTGGTTACCCCTAAGGCCCCATCTCCACGACATGAATTGTATGATATCATGCCGGCCGGATAGTTTTTCGTGTTTTTCATGTTTTTCTGATAAGCGGCCAAAAATGAAATTTAGTCCCTGTTATGAAGGATTGAAAAAGCCATGAATATTGAAATTTTCATTCACATTGGGTACCTCTAAAGGCCCAGCTCCACGACTTGAATTGTATGATATCATGCCGGCCGGATAGTTTTTCGTGTTTTTCATGTTTTTCGAATGAGCGGCCAAAGATGAAATTTAGTCCATGTTATGAAGGATTAAAAAGGCCATAAGTATTGAAATTTTCATTCACATTGGTTACCCCTAAGGCCCCATCTCCACGACATGAATTGTATGATATCATGCCGGCCGGATAGTTTTTCGTGTTTTCATGTTTTTCTAATAAGCGGCCAAAGATGAAATTTAGTCCATGTTATGAAGGATTGAAAAAGCCATAAATATTGAAATTTTCATTCACATTGGGTACCTCTAAAGGCCCAGCTCCACGACTTGAATTGTATGATATCATGCCGGCCGGATAGTTTTTCGTGTTTTTCATGTTTTTCGAATGAGCGGCCAAAAATGAAATTTAGTCCATGTTATGAAGGATTGAAAAAGCCATAAGTATTGAAATTTTCATTCACATTGGGTACCTCTAAAGGCCCAGCTCCACGACTTGAATTGTATGATATCATGCCGGCCGGATAGTTTTTCGTGTTTTTCATGTTTTTCGAATGAGAAGTCAAAGATGAAATTTAGTCCATGGTATGAAGGATTGAGAAAGCCATAAGTATTGAAATTTTCATTCTCATTGGTCACCCCTAAGGCCGTAGCTCCACGACATGAATTGTATGATATCATGCCGGCCGGATAGTTTTTCGTGTTTTTCATGTTTTTCGAATAAGCTGCCAAAGATGAAATTTAGTCCATGTTATGAAGGATTGAAAAAGCCATTAGTATTGAAATTTTCATTCACATTGGTTACCCCTAAGGCCCCAGCTCCACGACATGAATTGAATGATATCATGCTGGCCGGATAGTTTTTCGTGTTTTTCATGTTTTTCGAATAAGCGGCCAAAGATGAAATCAAGTCCATGGTATAAAGGATTGAAAAAGCCATAAGTATTGATATTTTTATTCTCATTGGTTAACCCTATGGCCCAGCTCTACGACCTGAATAGTCTGATATCGTGCCTGCCGGATAGTCTTTCGTGTTTTTTATGTTCTTCGAATAAGCGGCCAACGATGAAATTTAATCCATGGTATGAAGGATTGTAAAAGCCATAAATATTGAAATTTTCATTCACATTGGGTACCTTTAAAGGCCCAGCTCCACGACTTGAATTGTATGATATCATGCCGGCCGGATAGTTTTTCGTGTTTTTCATGTTTTTCGAATGAGAAGTCAAAGATGAAATTTAGTCCATGGTATGAAGGATTGAGAAAGCCATAAGTATTGAAATTTTCATTCACATTGGTTACCCCTAAGGCCCCAGCTCCACGACATGAATTGAATGATATCATGCCGGCCGGATAGTTTTTCGTGTTTTTCATGTTTTTCGAATAAGCGGCCAAAGATGAAATCAAGTCCATGGTATAAAGGATTGAAAAAGCCATAAGTATTGAAATTTTTATTCTCATTGGTTAACCCTATGGCCCAGCTCTACGACCTGAATAGTATGATATCGCGCCGCCGGATAGTTTTTCGAGTTTTTTATGTTCTTCGAATAAGCGGCCAAAGATGAAATTTAGTCCATGGTATGAAGGATTGAAAAAGCCATAAATATTGTTTTTTTGGTTCACATTGGGTACCTCTAAAGGCCCAGCTCCACGACTTGAATTGTGTGATGTCATGCCGGCCGGATAGTTTTTCCTGTTTTTCAGATGAGCGGCCTGAGATGAAATTTAGTCCAAGTTATGAAGGATTGGACAAGCCATTAATATTGTTTTTTTGGTTCACATTGGGTATCTCTAAAGGCCTACTCCACGACATGAATTGAATGATATCATGCCGGCCGGATAGTTTTTCGTATTTTTCATGTTTTTCGAATTAGCGGCCAAAGATGAAATCAAGTCCATGGTATGAAGGATTGAAAAAGCCATAAGTATTGAAATTTTTATTCCCATTGGTTAACCCTATGGCCCAGCTCCACGACCTGAATAGTCTGATATCGTGCCAGCCGGATAGTTTTTCGTGTTTTTCATGTTTTTCGAATGAGCGGCCAAAGATGACATTTAGTCCAGGTTATGAAGGATTGAAAAAGCCATAAGTATTGAAATTTTCATTTTCATTGGTTACCCCTAGACCGCAGCTCCACGACATGAATTGTATGGTATTATGCCGGCCGGATAGTTTTTCGTGTTTTTCATGTTTTTCGAATGAGCGGCCAAAGATAAAATTTGGTCCATGTTATGAAGGATTGAGAAAGCCATGAATATTGAAATGTTCCTTCACTTTGGTTAACCCCAAGGGCCCAGCTCCACGACCTGAATAGTATGTTATCATGCCAGCCGGATAGTTTTTGGTGTTTTTCATGTTTTTCGAATAAGCGGCCAAAGATGAAATATAGTCCATGTTATGAAGGATTGAAAAAGCCATAAGTATTGAAATTTTCATTCACATTGGTTACCCCTAAGGCCCCAGCTCCACGACATGAATTGTATGATATCATGCCGGCCGGATAGTTTTTCGTGTTTTTCATGTTTTTCGAATGAGCGGCCAAAGATGAAATTTAGTCCATGTTATGAAGGATTGAAAAAGCCATAAATATTGTTTTTTTGGTTCACATTGGGTATCTCTAAAGGCCCAGCTCCACGACTTGAATTGTATGCTGTCACGCCGGCCGGATAGTTTTTCGTGTTTTTCATGTTTTTCGAATATGCGGCCAAAGATAAAATTCAGTCCATGGTATGAAGGATTGAAAAAGCCATAAATATTGTTTTTTTGGTTCACATTGGTTACCCCTAAGGCCCCAGCTCCACGACATGAATTGTAAGATATCATGCCGGCCGGATAGTTTTTCATGTTTTTCGAATAAGCGGCCAAAAATGAAATTTAGTCCATGTTATGAAGGATTGAAAGAGCCATAACTACTGAAATTTTCGTTCACATTGGTTATCCCTATGGCCCCAGCACCACGTCCTGAATAGTCTGATATCGTGCCGGCCGGATAGTTTTTCGTGTTTTTCATGTTTTTCGAATGAGCGGCCAAAGATGACATTCAGTCCAGGTTATGAAGGATTGAAAAAGCCATAAGTATTGAAATTTTCATTTTTATTGGTTACCCCTAAGGCCGCAGCCCCACGACATGAATTGTATGGTATCATGCCGGCCGGATAGTTTTTCGTGTTTTTCATGTTTTTCGAATGAGCGGCCAAAGATAAAATTTGGTCCATGTTATGAAGGATTGAGAAAGCCATGAATATTGAAATGTTCCTTCACTTTGGTTAACCCCAAGGGCCCAGCTCCACGACCTGAATAGTATGTTATCATGCCAGCCGGATAGTTTTTGGTGTTTTTCATGTTTTTCGAATAAGCGGCCAAAGATGAAATATAGTCCATGTTATGAAGGATTGAAAAAGCCATAAGTATTGAAATTTTCATTCACATTGGTTACCCCTAAGGCCCCAGCTCCACGACATGAATTGTATGATATCATGCCGGCCGGATAGTTTTTCGTGTTTTTCATGTTTTTCGAATGAGCGGCCAAAGATGAAATTTAGTCCATGTTATGAAGGATTGAAAAAGCCATTAATATTGTTTTTTTGGTTCACATTGGGTATCTCTAAAGGCCCAGCTCCACGACTTGAATTGTATGCTGTCACGCCGGCCGGATAGTTTTTCGTGTTTTTCATGTTTTTCGAATATGCGGCCAAAGATAAAATTCAGTCCATGGTATGAAGGATTGAAAAAGCCATAAATATTGTTTTTTTGGTTCACATTGGTTACCCCTAAGGCCCCAGCTCCACGACATGAATTGTAAGATATCATGCCGGCCGGATAGTTTTTCATGTTTTTCATGTTTTTCGAATGAGCGGCCAAAGATGAAATTTAGTCCATGTTATGAAGGATTGAAAGAGCCATAACTACTGAAATTTTCGTTCACATTGGTTATCCCTATGGCCCCAGCACCACGACCTGAATAGTCTGATATCGTGCCGGCCGGATAGTTTTTCATGTTTTTCGAATAAGCGGCCAAAGATGAAATTTAGTCCATGTTATGAAGGATTGAAAAAGCCATAACTATTGAAATTTTCGTTCACATTGGTTAACCCTATGGCCCCAGCCCCACGACCTGAATAGTATGATATCGTGCCAGCCGGATAGTTTTTGGTGTTTCTTATGTTCTTCGAATAAGCGGCCAAAGATGAAATTTAGTCTATGTTATGAAGGATTGAAAAAGCCATAACTATTGAAATTTTCGTTCACATTGGTTAACCCTATGGCCCCAGCCCCACGACCTGAATAGTATGATATCGTGCCGGCCGGATAGTTTTTCGTGTTTTTTATGTTCTTCGAATAAGCGGCCAAAGATGAAATTTAGTCCATGGTATGAAGGATTGAAAAAGCCATAAGTATTGAAATTTTTATTCTCATTGGTTAACCCTATGGCCCAGCTCTACGACCTGAATAGTATGATATCGCGCCGCCGGATAGTTTTTCGAGTTTTTTATGTTCTTCGAATAAGCGGCCAAAGATGAAATTTAGTCCATGGTATGAAGGATTGGACAAGCCATTAATATTGTTTTTTTGGTTCACATTGGGTATCTCTAAAGGCCTACTCCACGACATGAATTGAATGATATCATGCCGGCCGGATAGTTTTTCGTATTTTTCATGTTTTTCGAATTAGCGGCCAAAGATGAAATCAAGTCCATGGTATGAAGGATTGAAAAAGCCATAAGTATTGAAATTTTTATTCCCATTGGTTAACCCTATGGCCCAGCTCCACGACCTGAATAGTCTGATATCGTGCCAGCCGGATAGTTTTTCGTGTTTTTCATGTTTTTCGAATGAGCGGCCAAAGATGACATTTAGTCCAGGTTATGAAGGATTGAAAAAGCCATAAGTATTGAAATTTTCATTTTCATTGGTTACCCCTAGACCGCAGCTTCACGACATGAATTGTATGGTATTATGCCGGCCGGATAGTTTTTCGTGTTTTTCATGTTTTTCGAATGAGCGGCCAAAGATAAAATTTGGTCCATGTTATGAAGGATTGAGAAAGCCATGAATATTGAAATGTTCCTTCACTTTGGTTAACCCCAAGGGCCCAGCTCCACGACCTGAATAGTATGTTATCATGCCAGCCGGATAGTTTTTGGTGTTTTTCATGTTTTTCGAATAAGCGGCCAAAGATGAAATATAGTCCATGTTATGAAGGATTGAAAAAGCCATAAGTATTGAAATTTTCATTCACATTGGTTACCCCTAAGGCCCCAGCTCCACGACATGAATTGTATGATATCATGCCGGCCGGATAGTTTTTCGTGTTTTTCATGTTTTTCGAATGAGCGGCCAAAGATGAAATTTAGTCCATGTTATGAAGGATTGAAAAAGCCATTAATATTGTTTTTTTGGTTCACATTGGGTATCTCTAAAGGCCCAGCTCCACGACTTGAATTGTATGCTGTCACGCCGGCCGGATAGTTTTTCGTGTTTTTCATGTTTTTCGAATATGCGGCCAAAGATAAAATTCAGTCCATGGTATGAAGGATTGAAAAAGCCATAAATATTGTTTTTTTGGTTCACATTGGTTACCCCTAAGGCCCCAGCTCCACGACATGAATTGTAAGATATCATGCCGGCCGGATAGTTTTTCATGTTTTTCGAATAAGCGGCCAAAAATGAAATTTAGTCCATGTTATGAAGGATTGAAAGAGCCATAACTACTGAAATTTTCGTTCACATTGGTTATCCCTATGGCCCCAGCACCACGACCTGAATAGTCTGATATCGTGCCGGCCGGATAGTTTTTCGTGTTTTTCATGTTTTTCGAATGAGCGGCCAAAGATGACATTCAGTCCAGGTTATGAAGGATTGAAAAAGCCATAAGTATTGAAATTTTCATTTTTATTGGTTACCCCTAAGGCCGCAGCCCCACGACATGAATTGTATGGTATCATGCCGGCCGGATAGTTTTTCGTGTTTTTCATGTTTTTCGAATGAGCGGCCAAAGATAAAATTTGGTCCATGTTATGAAGGATTGAGAAAGCCATGAATATTGAAATGTTCCTTCACTTTGGTTAACCCCAAGGGCCCAGCTCCACGACCTGAATAGTATGTTATCATGCCAGCCGGATAGTTTTTGGTGTTTTTCATGTTTTTCGAATAAGCGGCCAAAGATGAAATATAGTCCATGTTATGAAGGATTGAAAAAGCCATAAGTATTGAAATTTTCATTCACATTGGTTACCCCTAAGGCCCCAGCTCCACGACATGAATTGTATGATATCATGCCGGCCGGATAGTTTTTCGTGTTTTTCATGTTTTTCGAATGAGCGGCCAAAAATGAAATTTAGTCCATGTTATGAAGGATTGAAAAAGCCATAAATATTGTTTTTTTGGTTCACATTGGTTACCCCTAAGGCCCCAGCTCCACGACATGAATTGTAAGATATCATGCCGGCCGGATAGTTTTTCATGTTTTTCATGTTTTTCGAATGAGCGGCCAAAGATGAAATTTAGTCCATGTTATGAAGGATTGAAAGAGCCATAACTACTGAAATTTTCGTTCACATTGGTTATCCCTATGGCCCCAGCACCACGACCTGAATAGTCTGATATCGTGCCGGCCGGATAGTTTTTCATGTTTTTCGAATAAGCGGCCAAAGATGAAATTTAGTCCATGTTATGAAGGATTGAAAAAGCCATAACTATTGAAATTTTCGTTCACATTGGTTAACCCTATGGCCCCAGCCCCACGACCTGAATAGTATGATATCGTGCCAGCCGGATAGTTTTTGGTGTTTCTTATGTTCTTCGAATAAGCGGCCAAAGATGAAATTTAGTCTATGTTATGAAGGATTGAAAAAGCCATAACTATTGAAATTTTCGTTCACATTGGTTAACCCTATGGCCCCAGCCCCACGACCTGAATAGTATGATATCGTGCCGGCCGGATAGTTTTTCGTGTTTTTTATGTTCTTCGAATAAGCGGCCAAAGATGAAATTTAGTCCATGGTATGAAGGATTGAAAAAGCCATAAATATTGTTTTTTCGGTTCACATTGGGTACCTCTAAAGGCCCAGCTCCACGACTTGAATTGTATGATGTCATGCCGGCCGGGTAGTTTTTTGTGTTTTTCATGTTGTTCGAATGAGCGGCCAAAGATGAAATTTAGTCCATGTTATGAAGGATTGTAAAACCATAAATATTGTTTTTTGGTTCACAGTGGGTACCTCTAAAGGCCCAGCTCCACGACTTGAATTGTTTGATGTTATGCCGGCCGGATAGTTTTTCGTGGTTTTTATGTTCTTCGAATAAGCGGCCAAAGATGAAATTTAGCCCATGTTATGAAGGATTGAAAAAGCCATAAATAGTGAAATTTTCGTTCACATTGGTTACCTCTAAAAGCCCAGCTCCACGACTTGAATTGTATGATATCATGCCGGCCAGATAGTTTTTCGTGTCTTTCATGTTTTTCGAATGAGCGGCCAAAGATGAAATTTGGTCCATGTTATGAAGAATTGAGCAAGCCATGAATATTGAAATTTTCATTCACTTTGGTTAACCCCAAGGGCCCAGCTCTACGACCTGAATAGTATGATATCGTGCCGGCCGGATAGTTTTTCATGTTTTTCGAACAAGCGGCCAAAGATGAAATTTAGTTCATGTTTTGAAGGATTGAAAAAGCCATAAATATTGAAATTTTCGTTCACATTGGTTACCCCTAAGGCCCCAGCTCCACGACCTGAATAGTCTGATATCGTGCCGGCCGGATAGTTTTTCGGGATTTTCATGTTTTTCGAATGAGCGGCCAATGTTGAAAGAGATCGGTGACCAAAATTAAAATTTTTCTTACAAAAAAAAAAGCAATGCTGATGCCGAATATTTATACGGATTATACGATAAGATTCGGCAAGTGTGTGCAATTATCCATCTGTGTCACTGAAATATCCAGCCCTCAAAGAGTCCGACGAATATTTATTTATTCTCCTTCATCTGGATGTAATAAACAAAAACAAACGATTCAGAGCAATCCGAGAGGTCGTCGGTGAAACCAGAACGTCCTAATAGAAGCATTTTTGCAACAAAATACAGATTAAGATATTCACTTGGTCCGTTTTCTGGCTGATCGAGCGATATTTTGAAAACTACAATAGCTATAGGCTTCCCGTTTTTTCAGTTTAATTTGTGCTGAAAGGTTTTTGCTTATAACGTATTTAGGAAGTTGACATTGATTGTAATATTTGGGAAATTAGTAATTTGAAATTATTGCATGATATATATTTTATGTGCACCAAGTTCCGTAACATTTTTTCAGGGTTTCGATATTCATGGGCGGATAATTACCCCCATTACCCCCCCTCTCTTAAATCCGCCCTTGACATTTTGTGAAGTATGAATTGCAACCAAAACACTTACTATGCAATTCAGAAAACGAAGAAACATTTGAAATAAGTTTTTTCTTATAAAAAACATCGAGTTTTTAGAACAAAAAATTCATCTACTTCTGATATGTGGAGTTTGTACAGACATTTGATTTTTTGAAGGATTATTAAATAATGTAAAAGAAGTCACAAAATGTTGATGTTTTTGTTGTTATCAATAAAAAAAAACAAGTATGTGCTTTCTTTGTATTCTAAATAGAATAGAATAGAAATCTACTTCTGATATGTGGAGTTTGTACAGACATAAAAATTTTTTAAGGATTATTAAATAATGTGGAAGAAGTCACAAAATGTTAATGTTTTTGTTGTTATCAATAAAAAAAACAAGTATGTGCTATCGTTGTATTCCAAATAGAATGACACGCAATTTCCACTGACAATATACAAAAACTATCCGACCGGCATGATATCATACAATTCAAGTCGTGGAGCTGGGCCCTTAGAGATACCCAATGTGAACGAAAAAAACAATATTTATGGCTTTTTCAATCCCTCATAACATGGACTGAATTTCATCTTTGGCCGCTTATTCGAAAAACACGAAAAACTATCCGGCCGGCATGACATCATACAATTCAAGTCGTGGAGCTGGGCCTTTAGAGATACCCAATGTGAACCAAAAAAACAATATTTATGGCTTTTTCAATCCTTCATACCATGGACCAAATTTCATCTTTGTCCGCTTATTCGAAGAACATAAAAAACATGAAAAACTATCCGGCCGGCACGATATCATACTATTCAGGTCGTGGAGCTGGGTCCTTAGGGGTAACCGAAGTGAATGAAAATTTCAGTATTTATGGCTTTTTCAATCCTTCATAACATGGACTAAATTTTATTTTTGGCCGCTTATTCGAAGAACATGAAAAACACGAAAAACTATCCGGCCGGCATGATATCAGACTATTCAGGTCGTGGAGCTGGGGCAATAGGGTTAACCAATGTGAACGAAAATTTCAATAGTTATGGCTTTTTCAATCCTTCATAACATGGACTAAATTTCATCTTTGGCCGCTTATTCGAAAAACACGAAAAACTATCCGGCCGGCACGATATCATAGTATTCAGGTCGTGGGGCTGGGCCCTTAGGGGTGACCAAAGTGAATGAAAATTTCAATATTTATGGCTTTTTCAATCCCTCATAACGAGGACTAAATTTCATCTTTGGCCGCTCATTCGAAAAACACGAAAAACTATCCGGCCGGCACGATATTATAGTATTCAGGTCGTGGGGCTGGGCCCTTAGGGGTGACCAAAGTGAATGAAAATTTCAATATTTATGGCTTTTTCAATCCTTCATATTATGGACTGAATCTCATCTTTGGCCGCTTATTCGAAGAACATGAAAAACACGAAAAACTATCCGGCCGGCATGATATCATACAATTCAAGTCGTGGAGCTGGGCTTTTAGAGGTACCCAATGTGAATCAAAAAAACAATATTTATGGCTTTTTCAATCCTTCATACCATGGACCAAATTTCATCTTTGGCCGCTCATTCGAAGATTATAAAAAACACGAAAAACTATCCGGCCGGCACGATATCATAGTATTCAGGTCGTGGGGCTGGGCCCTTAGGGGTGACCAAAGTGAATGAAAATTTCAATATTTATGGCTTTTTCAATACTTCATAACATGGACTGAATCTCATTTTTGGCCGCTTATTCGAAGAACATGAAAAACACGAATAACTATCCGGCCGGCGTGATATCATACAATTCAAGTCGTGGAGCTGGGCTTTTAGAGGTACCCAATGTGAACCAAAAAAACAATATTTATGGCTTTTTCAATCCTTCATACCATGGACCAAATTTCATCTTTGGCCGCTTATTCGAAGAACATAAAAAACACGAAAAACTATCCGGCCGGCACGATATCATACTATTCAGGTCGTGGAGCTGGGCCCTTAGGGGTAACCGAAGTGAATGAAAATTTCAGTATTTATGGCTTTTTCAATCCTTCATAACATGGACTAAATTTTATTTTTGGCCGCTCATTCGAAGAACATGAAAAACACGAAAAACTATCCGGCCGGCATGATATCAGACTATTCAGGTCGTGGAGCTGGGGCAATAGGGTTAACCAATGTGAACGAAAATTTCAATAGTTATGGCTTTTTCAATCCTTCATAACATGGACTAAATTTCATCTTTGGCCGCTTATTCGAAAAACACGAAAAACTATCCGGCCGGCACGATATCATAGTATTCAGGTCGTGGGGCTGGGCCCTTAGGGGTGACCAAAGTGAATGAAAATTTCAATATTTATGGCTTTTTCAATCCTTCATAACATGGACTAAATTTCATCTTTGGCCGCTCATTCGAAAAACACGAAAAACTATCCGGCCGGCACGATATTATAGTATTCAGGTCGTGGGGCTGGGCCCTTAGGGGTGACCAAAGTGAATGAAAATTTCAATATTTATGGCTTTTTCAATCCTTCATATTATGGACTGAATCTCATCTTTGGCCGCTTATTCGAAGAACATGAAAAACACGAAAAACTATCCGGCCGGCATGATATCATACAATTCAAGTCGTGGAGCTGGGCTTTTAGAGGTACCCAATGTGAATCAAAAAAACAATATTTATGGCTTTTTCAATCCTTCATACCATGGACCAAATTTCATCTTTGGCCGCTCATTCGAAGAACATAAAAAACACGAAAAACTATCCGGCCGGCACGATATCATAGTATTCAGGTCGTGGGGCTGGGCCCTTAGGGGTGACCAAAGTGAATGAAAATTTCAGTATTTATGGCTTTTTCAATACTTCATAACATGGACTGAATCTCATTTTTGGCCGCTTATTCGAAGAACATGAAAAACACGAATAACTATCCGGCCGGCGTGATATCATACAATTCAAGTCGTGGAGCTGGGCTTTTAGAGGTACCCAATGTGAACCAAAAAAACAATATTTATGGCTTTTTCAATCCTTCATACCATGGACCAAATTTCATCTTTGGCCGCTTATTCGAAGAACATAAAAACACGAAAAACTATCCGGCCGGCACGATATCATACTATTCAGGTCTTGGAGCTGGGCCGTTTGGGGTAACCAAAGTGAATGAAAATTTCAATAGTTATGGCTTTTTCAATCCTTCATACCATGGACTAAATTTTATCTTTGGCCGCATATTCGAAGAAAATAAAAAACACGAAAAACTATCCGGCCGGCACGATATCATACTATTCAGGTCGTGGAGCTGGGCCGTTTGGGGTAACCAAAGTGAATGAAAATTTCAATAGTTATGGCTTTTTCAATCCTTCATAACATAGACTAAATTTCATCTTTGGCCGCTCATTCGAAAAACATGAAAAACACGATAAACTATCCGACCGGCATGATAGCATACAATTCAAGTCGTGGAGCTGGACCTTTAGAGATAACCAATGTGAACGAAAATTTCAATATTTATGGCTTTTTCAATCCTACATAACATGGACTAAATTTCATCTTTGGCCGCTTATTCGAAGAACATGACAAAAAACGAAAAACTATCCGGCCGTTATGATATCATAAAATTCAAGTCGTGGAGCTGGGCATTTAGAGGTACCCAATGTGAACGAAAAAACAATATTTATGGCTTTTTCAATCCCTCATAACACGGCCTAAATTTCATTTTTGGCCGCTTATTCGAAGAACATAAAGAACACGAAAAACTATCCGGCCGGCATGATATCATACAATTCAAGTCGTGGAGCTGGGCCTTTAGAGGTACCCAATGTGAACGAAAAAAACAATAATTATGGCTTTCTCAATCCTTCATACCATGGACTAAATTTCATCTTTGGCCGCTCATTCGAAAAACATGAAAAACACGAAAAACTATCCGGCCGGCATGATATCATACAATTCAAGTCGTGGAGCTGGTCCTTTAGAGGTACCCACTGTGAACCAAAAAAAGAATATTTATGGATTTTTCAATCCTTCATACCATGGACTAAATTTCATCTTTGGCCGCATATTCGAAGAAAATAAAAAACACGAAAAACTATCCGGCCGGCACGATATCATACTATTCAGGTCTTGGAGCTGGGCCCTTAGGGGCAACCAAAGTGAATGAAAATTTCGTTATTTATGGCTTTTTCAATCCTTCATAACATGGACTAAATTTCATCTTTGGCCGCTCATTCGAAAAACATGAAAAACACGAAAAACTATCCGGCCGGCATGATATCATACAATTCAAGTCGTGGAGCTGGGCCTTTAGAGGTACCCAATGTGAACGAAAAAAACAATATTTTTGGCTTTTTCAATCCTTCATATCATGGACTAAATTTTTTCTTTGGCCGCATATTCGAAAAACATGAAAAACACGAAAAACTATCCGGCCGGCCCGATATCATACTATTCAGGTCTTGGAGCTGGGCCCTTAGGGGTAACCAAAGTGAATGAAAATTTCAATATTTATGGCTTTTTCAATCCCTTATAACATGGATTAAATTTCATCTTTGGCCGCTCATTCGAAAAACATGAAAAACACGAAAAACTATCCGGCCGGCATGATATCATACAATTCAAGTCGTGGAGCTGGGCCTTTAGAGGTATCCAATGTGAACGAAAAAAACAATATTTTTGGCTTTTTCAATCCTTCATACCATGGACTAAATTTTTTCTTTGGCCGCATATTCGAAAAACATGAAAAACACGAAAAACTATCCGGCCGGCCCGATATCATACTATTCAGGTCTTGGAGCTGGGCCCTTAGGGGTAACCAAAGTGAATGAAAATTTCAATATTTATGGCTTTTTCAATCCCTTATAACATGGATTAAATTTCATCTTTGGCCGCTCATTCGGAAAATATAAAAATCACGAAAATCTCTTCGGCCGGCATGAAATTCTTCAATTCCATTCTGAAATTGATCCCTAGATGTAGCTTATGTAAACGAAAAATTACTACTCGCTAGATCTTTCATTTTTCTATAAGATGAACCTAAATTTATTACATTCACGCATCTAGAAATTCAATTCAAATATCGAAAATGACGAAAGTGTGTTTGACCGTGGGGGAATGAATGGTGCCCGTGGAGCTGGCCGGCCGGGAGCTAACCTTACCGGCGTTCATGATATTGCTAAAATAAATGAACTATATATATGATATGATAGTTGTAGAGTAGACCCTTTTTTATATAAAGTTCATTGATCATTAGCAATTTTGCAAGAAGAGTTTCGTGGCGTTTTATTTCTCTAAAGGAGATAACACTTGGCCATTAAGATCGTGTGATTTAACACCTTTAAATTTTTTTTTGGGACTATGTGAAAGATAATGTCTATGCAAATGCTCCACAATCGATTAAAGGCCTTGAAAATGAAATTCGTGAAGTTATAGCAGATGTGCGAATTGGTTATGGAAAATTCCATCAAAAAAATATTGTGCTGCAGCAGTAGCTGTGGCGGCCATTTGGCTGATACCTTTTTCTATTATTAATGGAATAATTGAATAGCTAGAATATTTTTCATCACAAAGTTGGATAATTCAGATTTGGGTAATGAATTACTGAAAATTTCTTTAAAATTTCGGAGATTAATATTTTTCTATTATTACGATAAAAGAGGAAAAAATGAAATCATAAGTTAAATTTGCAGCGTTTTTCAGAAACTTTTGTCATTGTAACATAGTCAAAATGGCAAATTTGTCAAGGAATATCCACAAAGTTCGCATCCGCTTGATAAGATTAATAAGATAAGGTAAAATATTATCTATATTCTTTTATCATTTGTTCCTTTTTGAGTGGTGACCGAATATTTATAGTATCTATGTTTCAATTATCGCAGCCCCCGCAAACAGTTCTTCTTTAAAATTTTTATGAATAAACTTTTGAATAGTATTTCGAATTAGCTTGGACACATTTCGATTAATAATAATAATTTTTTTGCCAAATGATTCATAGGTTTCCAGGTTTTTCATTGATCGATTGATATTCGAGGAATCAAATTTAAAATGAAATCATTTCGAGAAATAATATACGAAATAGATAAAAATTTGAAATCAAAAATAAAATTATGATGATCCTACAATAAGCGGATTGGTTTATTATTTTCAAGAATAGGAAACATTTGTAATTGTTTTGAAAGAAAAAATATTAATCCGCTTTGAATTTTTACAGTTTATATTTGAAATTGTGTAGAATCTGAGAATCGAATTAAAAAAATCATCCTCCCTCCAACCTGAGCCTTTTTTTGATACTATAAAAGCTTCTCTGAAGATATTTAGTAGAAAGATTGCTGAACGGAATTGAGGCAAATAATCAAGGGAACAAATTTTAAACGAACATTTGAGAACGCATAATTATGAAATTGCAATCTATTGCTAATATTTAAATAATCCGAATCAGGCTGTGTATTCGTTTTTTTTAAATTTATATTTTTATAATTTTTCTTCACATGTCGAGATACTGTGCGTTAAAGAAATAATGAAACTTGTAGTATTTTTTTATATTTACAACGTTAAAATCGGTATTTTTGAGATTTTAATTTGTCTGAATTTGTGTGTAGCGTTAAATTATCAATGATAATGGAAAACAAGCCAGGAATTAATTCGAAACTGGAATTTCTGCAATTCAAAATTCAACATGTGATATTAACACATATTATATCGGAGTTCAATTTACATTTCTAAAATTTCCATAAATACATATTTGAATCAAATACTGAAACTTCTGTTGAATGTAATTCATTCCCCCTGAAACCGTTTAAACAAGTTTCTGATGAATAGATCAATAATGCTCATTCTTTGTTGGCAGAAGAATGCCCCTATATTCATAAAACGAAAGGGTGCAGAGGGAGTTTCTTTGAATCGCCTTCCCTCTCAATTGAATTCAACAAAAGGCCTTTTGCACCTGAATTTGCGAACACGGGGTGTGGAATATTTTTAGTTGTCAGGTCAATGCTTTGAACAGTGATTTATGGCGGATAGTTGAGTTTTGGGAATAAAAGTAGGGTCAAGTGGAATTATGTAATTTTTAGTTCAGGTAGACTCTAGAGGATGTTGCGGCCACTGATAGTGCAGGAGGTAAATTTTGTGGCGGTAAACCGTATTTCATGCAGTCTGATAAGATTTGGTACATTTCGGGGTTGCCGGGTTCACCAAATATTCCTTCATTTCAGTAAAATATTATTGGGCGTGCTATCGAATAATTATTATTGATATTATCTATGCTCTATTAACTGGCGTTGCTCGTTCTTAGGGACTGATGTATTAAATTTTGTTGGGGAAGATTTTACAATTTTTCCCTTAAAATTAATGAGATTTGTATAATTTATATCGACAGTTTCAGTACTTATTACACGATACCTGAAAATAGGATATTTTATTCTCATATCGAGGACGACAATCAAATTGAACCCGTCAAATACCTACTTACAATTGCCATACTACTTCGAATGAAAAAATTAGCAAAGATCAATTTCGAAAAAAATTACTTTTTGGTTAGGTTTTTTCAGTTTTTCTACTAAAATTTTCCCCAAAATAATTTTCTCAATGAACAAATTTAAGTAGAAATGAGAGTAGTCAAATTGATTTTCTCATAACTCTAAACATGTCGTCACGATGGTCGAACTTGAGTTTATGGAATTTGCAAGGGAAAAATTCCTGCGACTTTTGGCAACACTGCACCATGTGACTGTACGTCAGTGACCGGCGCGAGAGAAGAACGCGATTTTCGTTCTATTCATAAAGTTGGCCGCGTGGTTTTCTGAAACTCGGTGACGAATAGTGCTGAATTTTATACCGGTATCAGTAGTGTGTTGAAAATCGATAATTAGTGAGTGAACCGGCTGAATCCGCATCGAAATTTTCCTGGGCCCAGACAAAATTTCGCCAAAAGTCACAGACCAACGTATGATGAGATAATTGTCGATTATGAAAATTTATTTAAAATTTTTATTATATAATTTGTTCACACTGGTATTATCAAGAAAGAGGAAGAGGTTAAAGTGAACAGAGCCCAGATTTTTCAACAAGTTTTCCAAAGTTCCTTAATTATTTATTACACAAGTGATACATTATTTATTGTTGATTAGATTTATATGAAATTGTTTGTTATTTTGAAAGAATAAGAGATGGAGAGCGATTCTTGATTCGAATCATTTTACGGATATCGACCTAAAATAAATACGAACAGTTATTAAATACTGATAAATATAAAGAAATAAAAATGACAAGCAACTCGAAAAACGGCAAGGACTTTCACAAAACTAAATACACTGTCGTTACTATAGATGATAATATTGATGGCGCAAAAAAGAAACCAGGTGAGTGTAAATATCCTTCCACTTAATGTTCAATGTTGATATGAGTTGTTAACGATATCTTTATTCCTACTGGTTATTTTAGGACTCCTCTCGAATAAACCTTATCTTTTTTTGGAATATGAAAATATTTATATTTGGGTTCATTCATAAACTCGAATAATCACTCCTTACAATGATAAAGAGTTTTTCATTTATCAGGATATAACGAGAGGAATATAAATCTTTCAATTGGAATAGATTCCAAAAAATACTCATTAGAGAGAGAAAAAACCAACAACGTTGGAACCAAGTAAAAAAATTTTATGTCCAAACTCAAACTCGTCCATGCTCAATTTTACAATAAATAAATATATTTTACTCAAAAAAACCAAAAAACAACCCAAATTCTATCCTATAAAGTTTTAGTTATTTTTTTTCCATAAAATATATACTACAAATTTGACACTATAGTGTGTATTATCGTCCTCTACATTATAGAATATCTCGGGAAAAATTATATAAAAAATAAGATGTAATGAGTTATCTTACGTCTGAAATTTTGAATAAAATTTTCAACATTGGAACTAGTGAGGCTACTAGAACTCGGGCTAGAATCTATCGGTGAAAAAATTGTATTCAGCATAATTGTTGCAATATAACTATGTATAATATATATGACTCTCTTCAAATTGTAGAGAAGGAATTTTTTAAATTTGATCACAGTATTTTAAAGATTCTGAAATTGATGAATCGTTTTCTTGACATGGCGAATAGCTCTTGAAGTTTCCGAGAACACGTGTGGATGGTAAACGAACAAATTTTTCTATTAGATTTCTGGATTCTACAAACACCAAATTTTTCATTTGATTATCAACATTTAGCTATTATTGAAAATAATTAACCGAAAGTATAAATATAATCCCACGAGATTCGAACAATGGCGTTTTAATTTTTTTTAAATATTGTTCACACCGAAATTGCTGAAAAACTTTCAATGAGATATCTTTTTCTCAAGCAAGAGCGATCAATACCATATAGTGAATAATTCTTGCACCTAATTTTATGCAAATAGCTTTTATAGTTCCGAGAAATCCTCCGAACGGCGTATATATATTTGAATCACGGATTTTTATTCATTGTAGATTCTACACATTTCAACACCCGTAATTACCTCTTATACATTAAACGAATTTTTTTCTGATTCTATGGTTCGAAATTTTCGATAAGAAACCTTGAGGTTGGATTATCAATAGAGACCACGGTTTTGGCTCATTCAAAAAGAATTCCGGATATACTCAATATTTTAGTTGAAATAAATCAAATCTAATTCATATTTTCTATGCATAAAACAATGATTTCGATGATTGTTTCAAATCTCATGTTGATTATCAGAATTATAGAAAATTCTATAGAGGAATATTGAAAAAAAATTCATCTATTTTAGTGATGATGGCGTACCAGTATTATAGAAAATTCAAACGTTATATAGAATGAAACATGCTCAATATTTCCTTTATAATAAATCGTTATAGGTTGAAATTTAGTTTGTTTGTATATGTAAAGTATTCACATGAATTTCAAAATTTTTTTTTTTAAATCCGATAAATTTTATGTGAAAAATGTATCTTGTGTTTTTTCGATAGAATGGGTTGTTCTCTCGAGATATAGGCTTCTGAAAAATGCATTGAGAAGTATAATTGAAATGAAGTCTTCGGATGGCTGTAATTCGAATAGGAAGCATTTTGGTACAAATGTTTAGCGAACTATTTTCTTATTTTGATGAGCACTTTCACCCCTTGAATTTTTGTCCCTCAAATAGGGACGACCTGTTTTTGTGGTTTCCAATAGCGGTCAAAAGCTCCTGAAACCAAGCCAAAGCTTCCCTCAAATTTTTAATATTTGGGACTTTGTATATGTATGTAATAAATTCTATTTTTATTAATTTTTCCTTCCTTCATTCAATTGAATTATTAAAACGATTGGCTCAATGTCACGTATATTCCACGATCATACCATGCCATTCATTATTATCAAAGTCTGAATAGATTATAATGACCGAATATAAAAGAATATGGAAAAAACATTGTGTAAGTTCTACACAATGCTTTATTACTTCCTCCTATCTTACGAAATATCTCAACTCATATGATGTGAGGTTTGAACCTAAAACAGCATATTCCGAATTCTTGTTGGAATTTCCAAGAATTCATCATTTTTAGGGCTAGGATACCTGCTTTTCTGGATATCTAGCCTTTTTGTTGTTGGTCCGGACGATCCCTTGCTTGAAATATATATCACTATCCTCTCTACAAAAAACCATTTAATGACTATCTGGGAGAATAGTTATACTGCTGAAAGAATTCTCTTCAAATAATGTTCTCAATTTAATCGATGACAATTTATCCCATCGTCTTATCTTATTGATTCCAAGCTGTTCCAAAATCCAAACGCAGGAAGCCAATATTCGCATTTCATGATTGTCCTTCAGATAAGGCTCCAGACTGACGGGCTTTGAAAAGGGTGTAGGTAGTTATAGACGACCAGTAGCGTAACTATAGATTTTTTTTGAGGAGGAAATTCTTTGACATTCTCGAATATCGCATTGAATACTTATTCAAGTTGAATAAAATGCTCATTGTCTTTTTTATTGTATAGAGGAAAAAGCATTCCAAGCGAATGGGAGGGCGCTTTAAAGTTTCCTTCTATTGTTTAGTTCAGTCCCTAACTGGTTTTGAACGCTATTCAAAGGAAAGGAAGCGAAATATAGATACAATTATAGAAATATTTAATTCCAAAAGAATGAAAATGGGAAGGAGTTTTCGAGTAATAATTCATTTATTTACAAATGTTTCGAAACCTTAGGGAAATTATCGTCATAAAAATCTCATCCACCACACCAGATATTCCTCAACATAATAGGGCTTTATATCTACTAGTAAACTATGAATTTTTCCTTGAAAATCTGCAAATTACTCAATAACTTTATTCGATTCGGTAGATGATTAAACGATTTCATAGAGGACTAATAAGATTCTTTTTCTGTCTTAGAATATCTGTGTATGGGATAATTATAATTTACATTTCTTGTGTTATATTGTTTCCCTGCTCTATCTTTTTCCAATAAATGTTTGTTGTTGAAAAAAAATAATAATAAGATTCTTGAATGAATACACCATATATATAAATATATACACCATATAATAAAATGATTGTATTCATAAACCACTAACTTTTATCATTTTGAAAGCGTTAAGGAATACATATAATACTTTTTTATCGCTGTGAAATGGCCGAAATTGAAAATTGCCGCATAAGCTTCAAAATATTCTGTTTTTTCTCCTATAATATTAAACTTTTACGTACGAGTCAATTCAAAAGGTCTTTTCTAAAATAAAATAATAAAGATTTGTTGTTTCGGCACATTTATATTTATAAAATTTTATAAATCAGCGCATATATCATTTCCATAATTAAATTGAAAATATGCATTGTTACAAAGATGACCTTTTGTACCCAACAGTTCTAGAAGTACCTAATCGTTTTGAAATATGAATTATAGAGAATCTGAGTTGAATTTATGAAAAATAACCTAATTCTAATTCTGCTCATATTAACCGCTCGAAATTTTGCACAAATCTCGAAATTGAAAGTTTGCATTAGGACATTAAATTAAAATATAAAGCTCCATGCATTTCAAGCTGATGATATTGAGAGAGAAATATGAAGGTACTCATTATTTCCGTGATTACAATCCGATAGGGTTGAGATTTTGCAGGTATATGTATAGAATAATCATGACAAGTTTCGTGTAAAATATCGTGTTGATAGCCTTATCAGTACTACTTTTCCGTAACAACAGAACCGACCGATATTTTTGATGATGGATAATTTGTAGAAGGATCATTTGGGCTGTTTCCATTACCCCAAAGATTAGTTAAAATGTACTAACCAAGAGCGCAATTGGCGCATGAAGTAACGGGCGGTCTAAAACTACTGACGTCTGTAATTTTTTCATATTTGCTTTATATGATAACTCAAATCATAAGGAAGTGAGTTCTGAATAATTAGATGAGCCATTTAAAAGACAATCGTCATCGAGGCAGAATCACTCTTTTGAATTTTTAAGAATACAGTTCTATTTTTAGAAACGATGTAAGGTGTCGCTTTTAAATAGGTCTCGAACATAATATCATTTCTCCGCTTTTCGTGGGATCAGTTCCATTTATATTATCCGGACGTAATAGATATCCACATTACTCTTACGCATTTCCAGAAATTATTCTCAATTAAATGTTCGTTTTGACTGCTCATACCAATGATAAATAATGCTATAAATTGATACGCGATTGAATAATAGGTTGATATTGATTCAAAAACCAAAACAAAATAATTACTTCCATCGTAAATGATCAACACTCCAATTTAAATGGCCACAGGAGGAAAATTTACTCGACTGCTAATATAACACTCGATTGCTTAGTGGAAATGATTTATTGTATTAAACTTCATCAGGAAGCACTCAACTCACAATTTTGGATTTTCATAACATATCGACATCAATTCTGTTATTTCAATTATGTATATAAAACTCGGGCAAAATTATGATGATATTCGAAATATATTGAATTATAATAATATGAAAAAAAAATTAACAAAATCAATCAAATCAATATACTAAATTCTAAGGCAGTCTGAATTTGCATATTACATGTTTTTCTGCGAAGGACTATCTTGGAGTTTATGATTCGATTTTCAATTCCCAAATAATATGGATCGTATATTCATAGTTATAGCGTAATAACGATCAATTTTTATAGTTTTCATTAAAAGTTCTGTATGATAGATGCTCGTTACTCGAATACAGTACGATAAGATATAATTCTATCACGAATTTTGAGGTAGGGATATTGAATGATAAGATTTGACTCTCTGATGATGAATCCTTGAGCCAAATTCAATTCTGTCCGTCCGACTGTTAACTCTTGAACTGCAAAACTTATAGTATTCAAGCTCAAGGTAAAGGTTCGGATCTCGAATGCCAAGGTCAAGTTCGTTGATGGGCAAAATCCGCCAGGAGTTCCGTGAATATGAATTTTTATTTTCACGATAATTTGAAAACAAGGAATTAGATTCAGATGAAATTGGGCATTTTTACGTGAAATAGTTATTTCAAGCATGTTCAAAAATATTATGCTCATAAAATTCACGCAAAATCTTTGAAAAAAAAAACAATATTACCATAATGAAAGGTTGAAATTTTTCTGTATTTGTAAAATAATTACTCAAGTTTGTATGCCGAATTTCAGAAGGATCCATCGGAACCCCTCATCTAGATAACAAACAATGACGTCATGTCGAATCACATCCCATTTATACATACAGTTCAGTGATCCCCAAGGACGTAATGGGTGCATGAATGACGAGTACTTGAGTACAATTCCACAATTTCTTTTCTCATTTTTATTTCAATTCTCCATTTCATACTTTTTAATTTAAATTTTAAAAATATATTTCCAAATTTGTAAGATTAGAAGTGTTCAATCAACAGAATACAAACTGTTTAGATTAAGAATTTTGAATGCACTTCGTTTCCAACATTTATTTTATGCCACCTGCGACTGATTCACAATTGGTTTTTTATTCAGTCCGCTTCAATATAACGTCCAAAGTCCAGAACAATTACACGCGATATTTAATTAGAGCATTCAATAATATTGCAATTATAGCATTGGCCCCGTATGTAAGTATGGTGATTCATCAGAAATTAGAACGAAATAATTCAGCGAATCTACCATATCAGCTTTTATTTTGGAATGCTCACCGTGTCAACAAAACGACTATGTATAAGGAATTTTCAATCCTAAATACGAGGTAATGGAGACGTTGTTAGCACCAAGTAGGTAGCTGATTCCTGGAAATATGCAAGGTTTCAGAATCTTACGCAATTACTTCATGATATAGCTTTAATTTGCTTTTATTTTGTCAGGCAACGCTTTTTCATTTCCTGTGTTGTATGATGATCCGAGTCGTAATATATTTTATTTATAACATTTATAAATAAATTAATATGATGTTTTCAGTACGAGTGTAGGAAAAATTAGAAGATTGTGAACAATTTTCAAAATAAGAATTTGAAGATTGCCCTGACTGAATGTCAGGAGCTTTTTATTGCTCGTTCATTCATGCGCCTGTTGGGATCGAAAGATGTTGTATTTGCTATAAGAGATGTGAACATTATAATGTCATTGTTGTCATTTATTTTATCCAGATAAGGTTCTGATGAAACAATCCACCTGAAATTCGTCACGAACATTCCAGTTATCATTTTATATCCAGGGTGTGGCGCAATGAATGGATAATATGATACCTGGCGGTTGAGGAAAGTAATTTTAGTGAAAGTCCCTAGGTTTTCAAGATATTCAACAATTCCGAAAATAAAGAAAAAAAGAATTAAACCCTTTGCCACTCTTTTTGGTAGCAAGACTTTTTTGTTTTTTTTTTTGTATAGTATTCCTGGATAGATGTGCTATAAAGGGTGAGCTATGATTTTTGGGGCACATACATAGTTTTTTCAAACAAAGATCAAATTTATTCTCATAATTTTTCTTGAGTTTAACCTAAACGTGGTGGGAAAAAATTGCAGAGCTCCAAATAAAAAAAAAAAAAAAAATTCATTGAGATAACTCTGTATTTCCAGTATTTAATGAAAAATAACTTTGTATTACAAAAAGTCAAAAGTTCTTAAAGAGTGACAAAAGGTGTAATATTTTTGGATTTTCCAAAATGTCGAATATCTAGAAAACGCTATACCTAAAACATATTTTTCTGAACCGCCAGATATTATTATTCCATTGATTACGCCAAATCCTATATAAATATAATAATAAAATTGTAATTGAACTTTCTTTGATTCTTTTTATGCGATTACGAAATTTAAAAAATGCTTGAAATTTTTATTTCATATTTACACGCTAAATCTCAACATTTTCAAACCGATCGGATGTGTTGTCACAGAAATATGAGTATTTCTTTTCCAATAATTTTCTTGATTTCTATGGTACTGATGATGTGATCAGCTGGAAAATTTGCTTTGAGCGCAAAATTTTTATTTAATATCTACACCTAAAATCCGACGATTTTCTGGTCACCGAAATAATAGGTATGTTTTTTCGTTATTCTTCTTGAATTTTATTGTTCTGGTGACATGATCTACATGAAATATTCCAAGGAGCTGCAAACAGTTTGAATCTAAATATTTTTTATCCCAATCGAATATGTACGTCTGAAATTATAAAGAAAACTAAATTTTTGACGGATATACTTATTTACTTCGAAACTAAGAGTTGTGGGGTTTAGCGTCAAAAAAATACTGTATTCAGTATAATCTTGTATGCATATGTTTCGACACTATGTTTCCGCGTAGTTAATTTTTTGAGAATTGAATTCTTTAATTAAGTCTCCTTGTTTTCTGCTTTACAAATTCCTATATTGTACCTACTTATTCTTGATGAGCTAGTAAGATGCGGTATAGAAACTGATTTTTGTACCAAATTGAATAGAAAAAGCTTTTATAAATAGTTCTTGTGGAAAGCTCTGGACAGCATTCATGCGGATTTTTTATTCGATTTATATGGATTCAACATTATTACAAAAAGTGTGAAAATTTTCTTTCCTCAATCGATTCCGAAGAATTATTATTAAAATAATAAACCCATATGAAAATATCGACGAAAAATATTTTCAACGAATGCAGTCATCCGTTTCGAAATCCCAATAAAAAATTTCAAAAATTCATAACGAAACAAAATAAAACGAAGTAATTTCCACTATGTTAAACATATTAACATAGTGGAAATTACTTCGTTTTATTTTATTTATAATGAATTTCCGCCAAGTAAGGACCGAATCCATTAAATATTCATAACGAAACTATAAGAGCTAGGATATTGTAGTAAGAAATATTATATTATTGGAATTACCCTATATAGCAATATAGGTTTTCAATTACATGATAGGGTTGTGTTAAGTTTACGAGGAATGGGAAATTCAAATTTTGCTTCTTTGATTTTTTTCCTTCAAAAGTCAGGTTCGAAGCAATTTAGTAACTGATTTTTCATTTTTCATGCAAATGGCTCCTATAGTTTCCGAGAAAACATTGGATGGGAACGGCCGGATTTTATTTTGAATTTTACACAATCCAAAACGTTAAAAACATTTTCATTGAAAATTATAAACTAAAATTTTTTCATTACATCATGAAGGTTTTTTAATGAGAATTTATTTATTTTACAGTATGGTTCGGAACGAGACACTTCGTGACATTCATGCTATTTTTGGGCATGGCCAATGCTTATATTATGCGGACAAATATGTCAGTAGCCATAGTGGCTATGGTCAACCATACAGCAATCAGCAAGTTATCAGAAGGACACAATGATTCGGAGAGTGTAGATACCGAATGTGGACACTTCATTATTAATGGGGTAAGTTTCGAAACATCATTCCGTATTTTGAAGTAGATTCTAAGTATTCCACATAGGATATTAAGCGTTTATGTTTCTTCATTCAGTCTTCCTTCTGTTGATATGACTCGGAAATATTTTTTCCAGTTTCGCAATACCTTAATTTTTTTCTTAATTTTATCTTCATTCTTTGAATTGTTCTTTTTCATCGTCATCCCTGTAATCATTGTTTGGGACAATTTCCATTATAAATATTTGATTCCGTTCATTTCTCAACTTCCGTTCCTTTTTTTTTTTTTTAAGAAATGTTAGCAAAATCAGGTCCTGTGATCTGTTTGTTACCACTGTTCATCGGAGTTATCAAGAGCTTGGCAGGGTCTATTCAGTTTTCTTTCATGTTTATCTATTATGAATCTTATTTTTACTTAGTCTTTAATTCGTTCTTATAGCGTTCACTTTTTTTTTGTATTCTGGTTGTCATAGGCCTTTAATATTTCATATCTCAACTACAGTAGAACCTCGATCATCCGGCCTAATGGAGAAAATATACGAATGAAAAACAAATCATTGCATTGGTACCTATAATACATCGAATGTATATATTTTAGTTGAAAAAGTATGTAATTTTTGTCTGTCTTTTTTTTATTATTCATCTTGAGACAAATGTGAGCCCGAATTTTCCTCAAGTGGAGGACATCAATATAATCCGTATCATTTTCCTGCTCTAAATAGTGCATCAGACCATTTGCAAATCTCAACGCGTCTTTGGCAGAAACAGTGTTTCTCTAATTCTGTGGTTATTCCGTTCATTCTTCCACATCTTGTAGAAGAAAATCGTGCGAGAATATATCTGAAACGCACAGTTTTCATGGTTATATTTTATTATTATATGTTGGTACTCCGAACTTTCCGCCACGGCTTTATCTATCGATTCATGAATTTGCTTTGAAGAAATCAGTTCACCCAACCAACATTTTTCAATACAAAAATCACTAAAAGATATTTATGGAAATATTTCATTAATTTCAATAAAAATGCAATGAATTAGAGAAAATAATGTATAATACTCGTACAGAAGGCTCATTCTACCACTCGTCCATTCAAAAACTCGCCATTTCGTAGCTCGTTTTTGAATTTTGAGCTCGTGGAAGAATATCAATGCCTTCTGCACTTGTATTATGAATAACTATTTCCTGCGTGGAAAATTCTTCAACACTTTAATCGACAATCGTCTGTATCCATACAGTGGTTAGGTTGGGAAAATTTTGATGCGATTTCTGAATCATCCAGTATCTGATAACCAGATTCATTTAAATCCGAATTTAGCCATTCCTCAACATCATCGACTAAAACATTTTCAAATTATACCAAATTATTACTATGGCGCATGCGTAATGAATTGAATCCCGGATAATCGAGTGGATGTCTGCTCGTAGGAACGGATGAGTGAAAATGTCGACGAGCACGGATTACAGAGTAAAACGGATAATAGGAGAACGGATAATCGAGGTTTTACTGTATGTATTTTATTCAGTGTTAAAAGTTGGACTGGGCAAGTGAAAATAACTATTCGAAAACAAGTTCGAATACAAGGCTTGATTCATTACATATCGTGAACAATCTTTTTGTTTTGTTACAGACGTCTGCTCATAAAGAAGCTGATGGTGAGTTCGTATGGGAAACTGATATACAAGGTTATGTGCTCAGCTCCTTCTTCTATGGATACGTCATTACGCAGATACCCTTCGGAATCTTGTCGAAGAGGTACGGCAACATCTACTTCCTTGGAATTGGAATGCTGATAAATTCCCTGTTTGGACTCCTGGTTCCCGTTGCTGCCAAATTTGGTATTTGGTGGTTAATCGCAGTGAGATTTATTCAAGGACTGGGTGAGGTAAATAGAACAATTTTCGTCGGTGTACAAAGTGAATGATTACATTTTTGTTCGAAGTCTTTCTAAATTTTTCCAGTAACTAGTTATCTTTCTTGTTTTTCAACCGTGGGCTGGGGCAACAAAAATGTTTCATTTCATTCACTTTAGTACCTTGTATAGGATTTCAATTGTACTTTCTGGCCAGGGACCAATAGTACCATGCACTCATGCTCTGCTGGCCAAATGGATCCCCCCAAATGAGAGAAGCAGAATGGGCGCTTTCGTGTACGCAGGTATAATATTTCTGCCTTTATGTTTATCTTCAGAATCAGTCTAACGTTAGGGTTTTACGGTATGTAGAGTAAGGTTAGTTAATAGATATGTTTTGATGATGGTTTCGTTTGGATCACCAAGACATCAATTGCTTGGTTGATTCTTCGAGATAATCGAATTATAGCTTTATATTACAACCTTATAAGGAAATACAACATTCTAAGACACAAACGTGAAACACTGTGTTATGTCTTGTTTTGACTAAAAATTTTCACCTGTTCACCATAGCATGGAAATTGAATACCTGTATGTAAATATGCTTGAAGTGTGCGAGTTAAACCAAACGTATTGTGTATTATTGTTCTGTAGTGTAGGTCGAAAAATGCAGGTCGAGCTGGAAAGTATTTCGAAGTTGAGGAAATTTCTGTAAGTTACTCTGGAGTCCCATGGAAAGTCAAGGATGAGTTTTTGACCTCGAGGTTCTGGTGCTTTCTTGGGGAGGGGAAAAAGATAATTTTCTAACTTCTATTTGTTTTTTTGTCTATATGTAACTCAAAAACTACGTGAAAATTATTATAAAGGGAAAACTTCTTCCCATAAAATGTTGAGGAGCATCAAATTTCCTGTGAACAGCAGACATTTTGCACCATTGAGGTATTGACATTTTGAAAAAATGCAAATATGTATATTGAGTAGAATGGAGTTTGTTTTTGGGCTGATAGAATATATTCATCATTATAAATTGAGTGCCTATTTATACTTTGGCGAGGCGTTCTCGAATCAATTCCTAAGGTGTGCCCTCTCTCTGAGGGTTGCTGTATCAACGCGAGATCACTGATCTCTTCCATCTCCAAAGTGGAGTATAGTTACTTTGACCAAGTGCAGTGGGTTTATATGCCTAGGCCCTAGTAGCGCCGATTTAGAGAGTGCTGCGTCCACAACGCCGTCTCTAGAGCAAGCACACTCCCCTACCGATGACGCCTTAGAGCAGAAGGTACGAAGGTGTGTGTGTGTCCGAACAACACTGTAAGAGCCGTGATGTTGAGCATGGCTGTGAGATGCCACAGCGCTATGTTACGTAGTCGCGATTTTTGCGCCATACGTCGGGGTCACCACTTTGGCGAGGCGTTCTCGAGCCAATTTTGAAGGTGCACCCTCTCTCTGAGGATTGCGATGTTCCATCCCGAGATCACTGATGATGATCAGTCTTCCAAATACTGCTTCGATTTCCATAGTGTAGCATGGTGACTCGACCCAATTTGATGCTCTTCAACTTCATACAGAAAACGTTATTTTGCTGAAGCCGTAGTTTTCGAGTTATAGCTGAAAAACCGAAAATACTTTAGTTTTTCCCCCTTCTCAAGTTATCACAAGGACCACGAGATCGAAAACTCTGCATTGGCAATCCAGAGGACCCCTGAATAACCTATAAGAATTTAATTAACCTCAAAATTCTTTCCAATTGGACGTTTTAACTATATGTCTCAGAAAAATCAATACTCGACATAATTTATTGATTTGAATACAAGTTTGTCAACATATTGGACATAAGCAGAATTAACTGTGAACGAAAGCATTTCGGTCACACATTTTATATAGATACTACAAAAATCCAATCCGTATGAACATATTCACTGATCTATCTTTGAATTTTTTTGTACTGACTATTGATCACTAAGTTAATATAGGGAACAATGAGATTTCAAATTAAAAAAATTGTAGTCTGGTATAAATTTTTCTGAAGTTACAATTTGAATTGTCCGAGAATTGAACTCATCTTTTGACAATTTTTAAAAGTATAGCAATTACATACTACACCTTTTAATATCCAATGACTAGAATACCTTTTATTCACATTTTCGTGTTACTACACGACGAAACGAAACGTTTAATATCTTATTTTGATATTGGACATATCAATTGATCGTAGTATATTGAAAAAGATTGGTCATATAACTAGTTTAAATATAGTTGAACTTGTGTATCATTGAACTTCATAAATTCAATGTTGAAGGTGAAATGCGAATCATTTCTAAATGCCAAACTAGAAAGTATAGGTCTGGCAGTGAATAAGGTTTGAAATTGAGTAGCAATAATTCTACTTTGAGAATTTTGGAACCATATCGTACCGACGTCATTGGGGAATTAGGAATCTTATATAATTGATTTGAAGAATAATTATGTTAAGCAAGTAACGTCAATAATTATCATGAAAGAGTACCTGTTCGCTGTTTTGAGAATAATATTTTTTCACAGTTCACATATTCATATGATCTTACGTAAAAGGACACATCGTTTAATTTTGACATAGGAAGTAATTCTGTTTAAAAATGAGCCATGACCTTATGATAGCTCATTTATGATAACCGCTGGAACTTTTCGGTATTTTATTATACATTAATATACATTTCGAATATTGTCTTTTTTTCATTTCATAACTGTTGACTACTCATTTACACACAGTTTGGTTCTTCTTCATAACACTATAATTTTAATGTTTATATGGGTAGCAGGAAATAGATACACCAAAAAAACTAATGGGTTAAATTAGGATATTTACGAGTATGACAGCTCCTATTTCTCTGAGTGAGAAAGTTTGATTCGATACAAATATCAAAGTTTGAATATGCCTCTCAAACGGCTCTGAATTGCAAACTTTACACTATGGTTTAATTTATTGATAATATTGTAATAAGGTATGAGAGTGTTGGAATAGAAAAATTCAACATTAAAATAATCAATTTTTTTCTTTTTCTCTTCCAATCTAATGGCTTTCGGATTTTGTCCTCTCAATTAAAATTTTAACTTATGATTATAAAATTGTGTGAGTGTTTGCCATGACCAATTTTATTGTCACTTATACTCTACGGAATATGAATCTTCGAAAGAGTTTTTCCTCAGTGGTAATGCATCACAAAAAGATTGGTTAATTTGGTAGATATATGTCAATTTTTATAGTTCATATCTACATTATTACATGGGTGAATTGAGATATTGTGTATGTTTATTCATATGACAGAACCTTAGTATATTTATGATGATATAATATAAGAATATCATGGGTACATTAAGCGAAAATTTTCGTTATGCATTTGTGTGATCTTTCACTTTGGTTCTAGGTGCCCAATTTGGAACTGTCATCTCTATGCCTTTGAGTGGTCTACTATCTGTTTCTGAATGGGGATGGCCTTCAGTATTTTACGTATTCGGAGCATTAGGCACTATATGGTGTATCTTCTTTTTGATTTTTGTCTATGAAGATCCATTCTCAAGCCCACGAATAAACGACGACGAAAGAAAGTACATACAAAAAACACTTGGAGTCATTGATGGCGCAGCTGTAAGGATTATTTACTGCATCGCAGGAATTATATTTAACTCATGTTCTACAAATACATTTTACATGATTTTCGCGAGTATTGTAGATAGCATTGAATAACTTTTTTGATAACATTCGTTGGAACAGTCACTTCAACTCCTAGATAAAAACGTTATCAACTGCCTTTTCAAACTATTTCAATCAATAAAAAATACACAAGGATGTTGGAGCATTTAGAGTCAAATTTGAATAATTTAAATCACAGTTTTTGTTGCAGCGTTATATTTTGTTTTCCATGCCATTTGTTTTCAGTCGGTTGCACGTTATTGAAACGCTGATTGCAAATCCTTTGAATTACTATTACCTTATTGATACAAAAATATCAGATAATCAGTTGGTATTCTGGATAAATAATTTTGGTTTGAAAATATAACATTGAACATCAACTGTTGAAGATTAATGAGAAAAATATAAACTGGATGAACTTCAAAATTCACAAGTTATAACACATAGGTACAACTGATTTGCCCCAATTACATTAGAACTGATGCTGCATGAAATATACATCAGTCAGTTGAAGGTAAATATGGTGAAAATGAAAAGGGATGTGATAAGATATATTGAAGCTTGATTGGACTCCATATTTCCCAACTACCTGAAAATTAAAAAAAAATCGTTTGAGAAAAAATTCATAGGTGATGTTATATATCACTCCTTTCTATTTTGAAAAATCATAATATGCCAATTTTACTCCTTTTTGAAAGAACTTTAGGTGATTTGGACACACTGGCGCCATATCATTACGTTTTATTTTCAAACTGAAAATAACTTTTTAAGACCTAATGTATATTCCATCCAGTAACAATTGTGAATTGTGAAGTTTATTTATCGTTTGTAATGCATTAAGTGTTCCAAAGAAAATGAATCAAATAATATAATAAAAAATAATCGGTGATATCAATCCTGTCATTTGAACAAATCTAGAGGTTCTGGATACACACATCGATAATTCTGGTTATTAATTATAGGCAGTGTTTGTTTCCACGAGCTACGAAAAATTGATTTGAAATTCTCGTTTTTTGTTTTTCTTTCAGATTCATTTCGAAATTACAGGTAGAAACTTTCAGATTTCTTCATTTTTCGTACTCACATTCCACAAAAAATTATAAAGGGTTATTTTTTAAGTTATATGCTACATTTTCAGACTCCAAGAATACCGTGGAGGTCCATTGCGAAGTCCTTGCCATTTTGGGCTATTCTCTTAGCCCACATGGGTCATAACTTTGGTTATGAAACACTCATGACAGAATTGCCTACTTACATGAAGCAAATTCTTCGATTCAGTATTAAAGATGTAAGTAACAATGTTTATACAATTATTTGCGTCTTATGCTTCCTTATGGTGATACATAATTTTATTGTTATAAATTGTATAGAAGTTTCTTTATATAGTTGTTTAAAATTGAAATTTGCTTTAGAATGGATTCTTATCCTCGATGCCTTATCTTGCGATGTGGCTGTTCTCCATATTTATAAGTCATGTCGCTGATTGGATGCTTTCAAAGCCATACTTCACCCATACTGTAGTGAGAAAATTGATCAATGCTATTGGTAAGTTTCCTTTCTGCCCAAAATGGCCAATTTCACAAATTTCCAGATTAAAAATATGTATTTTGAAAAATATGTGTTCCATTCTCACTTCCGTATTCGTTCTGACTCTGCACCTATGTTCAATAGTTCTATGTAATGTACATTTATTGATGAAATTTCAAATGTGCAAGAATGTATGTCCAAGAAGATATTGGAATTTGTCGATTTAATTTGGAACTGATGTAAATTCAATTACCTGATACATCGAAATGAATTGGTTTTTGAACTATTTTTGTTTTTCTTTTTTCAGGACAATTTGGTCCAGCTATAGCACTTATCGGAGCATCTTTCACTGGTTGCAACAAGTGGCTAACAGTAGCCATTTTGACTGTAGGTGTAGGTTTGAATGGCGGAATATATTCTGGTTTCAAAGTAAACCATCTGGATATTTCTCCACAATTTGCCGGAATTCTCATGGCCCTCACCAATTGTTTAGCAAATTTGGCTGGTTTGTTGGCTCCTATTTATGCTGGACGCGTGGTCAAAGGGACGGTAAGTACATTTGGCCAATTCTGAATATCCAAAATCCACAATAAAGAATTTCTATAGTTACTACAATATTTGAGATATAGTAACATTTCTTCAAAATAAATATAAACAAAAAATTGCTGGCATACATTATCTGAAATTGAATTGATAACCTCTGACATGTACTAAATGACAAAGAAACTGCAACACCCAGAAGGAGCTTTTCAAATTTAATTTTTTTTTTGTTAAAACAGAAATAGTTTAGCAAGGAATGAATGATTGAAATTTGGAGAAAAAAACGAAGTGTTTACAATTTATTTTATAAATTTAATAATAATGTGTTTGTCCACCGCGATTATCTATCAACATGCCTCGGCATTGATGCAATAAGATTGTCTATTCCTTCTTGAGGGATACTATCCCAAGCTACCTGTACTTCACGTCTCAGAGTCGCGAAAGTCCGTGAGGGCTGGGGTAAATTTCCAAGCCTTCTACCCATGATGTCCCAAACATGCTCTATGGGCGAAAGATCGGGGTATCTGGGCGACCATGGCAAAAGATTCACATTGGTCGCTTCGAAAAAGTTTAAACTAACTCTGGCAACATCAGGTCGCACATTATCTTGCTGAAATATTGGATTCTCGAACCGGTTAAGGTAAGAGAGAACATATGGCTCCACTGTTTCTTGAAGGTAATGTTGCGCTGTCATGTTACCTCGAATAAAGACTAAAAGCGACCTACTTGCATGTGCAATAGCACCCCACACCATAACGCCTACTTACTGTCCGGTGTACATGACGCTCAACATCAAACTGAGGTTCACGTCTTCTTCCCCGACGTCGTCTAACCCTTCTTCGGCCATCATGTACACCCAAGGAGAATCGTGATTCATCAGAAAAGACGACCTGATGTCATTCCACATTTCAATGTTGACGTTCTCTGCACCACTGTAATCGTTGCCGGCGATGTTCAACCGTCAGAGGTCCAAAAGACCTTATCCAGCGTAAACCGTTCGGACAGTAACATGATGGCCTTGTTCTCCTAATTAGTCCTAATCACTCATCAGCCAAAAATCGAGTTGCCGCAAATCGGTCTCTAATGGACATAACTCTTAGACGTCGATTTTGAACTTCATTTGTACCCCTTCGACATCCGGTGCCGTGGCGATAAATTCCGCGTACACGTGCTCTAGGCATTTTTAACAACAACTAAACATCGACTTTGGATCTCCTCGAACAGCTTGTTTGTTGTAGAATTTAAAAAACTTGCAAAAACGACTACAATATTCAAGTAAAAAACTGTTTACATGAAAAAACCTTCACGATTTTTTTCTCAAAATTCAATCATTCACTACTTGCTATACTATCTATGTTTCACAAAAAAAATTAAAATTTAAACAGCTCCTTCCGGGCAGTTTCTTTGTCAGTATACATACAATTTTCCTTTTCTGAAAGATAATTTGCTGTTTCTGAAATTCAATTCACTACTCTGAAATCTAATTCTTCATTTCTGGACTATAGTTTCCTATTCTGAAATACATGTTTCCTTTTCTGAAATTGACCTTTGATTTTCTGAACTACAATTGGAAAAAATGTAGATGATAGCGCCTTTTAGATTTCACTAAAATTTTTATGTATTTCAAAGAGTGGTATTTTCACTAATAGAATATTTTTTCGTCAAAAAGTAGGTCTTGTTTTTTTGATTGTCTTTGAGCCCCTACAATTTGGCGCCAAGGCAAAATGTCCGGTATGCCGGTCTTAGCGGCAGCCATGGTAGCCCATACATAATGCATAATTGATTCAATTTTTTCAGCCGAGCCAAGCCAAATGGAGGATTGTATTCCTTACTGCAGCCATTGTGTATATGGGTTGCTGTTCATTTTACGTCATGTTTGGTTCTGGTGAAAGACAAACATGGGACCAAGATCGAAACCAACAGCAAAATCTAAACGAGAAGAAAAAACGGGAAACTAAAGAAAACAAAACGGAGACAACGAGTGCCTAACTTAGACACTAATATTGTGATTTTTTCAGAACATTTGTGAAACTGTAGAAATAAGCAGCTTAACAAGGAAGTTGAAAATAGATATTGAATAAATAGTTGTTCAATTGATGTGGATTGGAATAATAACATTGTAATTAATATTTATGCGGAAAAATTTGAGTTTTTTTAACTTGATTCTTAGGAAGCAAAGGAGAAGTTTGGAAGAAAAATATTTAATTTCTTTGGCTCAATTTTTTAAGATTTCTATTTTTAACATCCTTGTGCAGAATCAATGATAAAATATTTTTTTAACTGTAGTATTTAGATTAGGTAGAATCTCCGTACAATGTGTGAATAGTGTAGAACACATAAAGAGAAATGTTGTTACCTACATAAGAAGAACGTTTATATTCCATATATCTGATTTTTTATGATCGACTTTTTTTAATTCATCCCTATAACACTAGTAACATCAATCCATATATTTATCTCAACAAAACGTATGAAATTTGACATAATGCAGTTGCAACGTAAACCAACGTAAATTTTCAGTACTCGAAACTGGTACGCCAGAATTCACAAAAAAAAAAAACAAATGAAATTGTTCGCTGAAATGATTCTTTATACTGAAGTTTGAAGAATCTAACATGAGTGTAACTGCCAATGTAAACACATACAAGCATTGTGAAAGAAGACTTTTTCGCTTTGACGAATTCGTTGGAATCCTCATGCTACAAAATAAGATCAATAAATGAGCACATTTTCAGTTGACGCAATTTATTCATCAATAAAGAAAGAATACAACAATATTGTATATTCAAGAAAATAGAAATAACATGATAGATAGGCAATATAAAAAGTTATGACACCAATATATCGAGATTGCTCTATAGTTTTTTATAGACATGTACTAAAGGACTAGAACCAATATTGCACCATATTCTGAAGAATTCAATGAAAAACATCTAAAAATTATATATAATTTTATATTGGAGCATTTGAATTTTGTGGGTAAACGGTAATTCTTATTGAATAACAAGACAGTTTTATTGTTGAATAATGATATTATCTATGTAGAGAAAAGATGTCATGAATGTTGAAGCAGAAATTCATTTTTATGAGGAATACTTTTTAAAAGGATAATTTCAACATGAACTTCAATTCCGAACAATCAATAGTCTTTCCTGATAAAATATTAGTACGGATGAAATTGAATTCAGACATTTTCATTTGTATGGGAATATACTTGGTGAATTATATCTATTATAATCATAATAATACAAATTATGAAAAATCACAATTCATGCCAAAACTAAGCGACTTTCATCATCAAACTGAAATAATACCTAACTTTTGATTTCATAGAGATTGCCACTGCAATTGTAATTTAAATTTTTGATAAAAATCAATAAAATGTATCATATCACAAACTTCCAGTTTAGTTCAAAATAGTATTCATAGAATGTAACATCAAAGAATTTAACATTTTTAATATATTCATTTTGGAAGGGACATGAATTTCCATTCTTATTATTTTCGAGTATTTATAATGATTCCAAATTTCAAGTATCCTTGTTCAAAACTGACTGCAAAAAGATTGTCTAGTTATCAAGTTTTTACAGAGTTTCATCATTAATTTGAAAAAGGAAGAGAATAAATCTAGTAGGTTCGTATTATAACCTAATAGAAATATAAAAGTAGTCTCTGAAAATATTGAAAGGAAAAATTTAATAATTAATTGTCCAAAGTATCTGGTGCCGATTACATGTCAAGAATTCAATATAATTGATGGCAGGTCAACCAGGAATATTGATCAAAATACATTCGCCTCACATCATTAAACATCTATGGAAGAACTGCAGCAAAATTTTCTAATTAATGATTATGGTGAATCATTTCCTTCAATTATTTTTTGATCGACATATTTTGAATGATGCGGATACTTACAAGTAGCAGTTGTGAAAGAAAAATAAAATTCAATTATTTCTTCTCTTTTCCTTGTTTTTTTCACATGTAACAAGTATTATCCTTTTCAATAGCATTGAAACATGGATATCAACAATATTTTCTGAAATAATTCGAACCAAACATATTTTTAGAATTATATAAAATTCCTGAAGGATAATCGAATTCAATTTTGACCTACTGACTGGGAATTTCATTAGGTCAATATTTAAAAATGATATTGGAAATACAGGGTGGGTCTGCGAAGTCAATCTTTTAATTTCCAGCTAAAAAAAATCCAGAGAAAATCTTCCGAAATATTCTATTCGTATTAATCATATCAATTTTTTGTTTCACAGAACTTTCGGTTTTTCTAAATAAATATAAATAAGTTTTAGTAACTACATCATAAACCACTGAATTTTTACATACGTCGTCAAACGTTCGTAAAGGTACCGTTGATCAGAGTGTAGTTACTTATTTCAACTCAAGTAGCATTCTGAATCCATTGTGAACTCGAAAAATATTATATTGTTGACCTTTTTTCCGAATATTGTTAAACCTATATATACATTGGAACTATCATTGAACCATACAATTACCACCCAAGATTTTTGTTAAAATGAGTCGAATATCTTCAAAATTATTGAATCCGAAAATGTTTGCATTAAATAGTCCACATATTATACAAACTTTTCTTGTTATATATGTATTATGAAGCCTGCTATTCTAAACTAAAAGATCTTCCTCAGATGCAAATTCTTGAAAAGGGCTTGAAGTATCGCAGAGGTACCCTGTATATTCTAACTACATGTTAGTAGAAGAGTTTGCACGTTAGGACACCAATTACTTGTTCCAATTATATTTTTATTATGTCAAAAACCTACTCAGCAGCTGAAAATTCTGAATTGAAAATATTTCAATACATAAGTTTATTTATTATTACTAATGATTTATCGACCTGCTAATTCTATTGTCGATTGGCAGGCCGATGAGATTTTCTTTGATTGCAACAAATCGTCTGCTTCTCAGGGTTCGTTATAATATCGAAACTATACACTAACAATAAAAGAGGTAACAAGATATACATAGTTCTAAGTTTCTCCGAAATTCTGACGAATCAAAGTGCTGTTCAGTCAGTCCATTGGAGGTGAGGAATGCTTATTGCTCAAGCAATAATTAATACAATAATTATTGGAATGATTCTATCGTTTCTTAACTTACTTATATCTAAATCTGAAAAAAGTTCCATTACAATAAATAGATATATGACATTCATGTTGAGAGAGTGATTAAATAGAAAAATACTTCAGCTACTTAGGTATAGAGAGAATACTTCTTCATACATATACGAGTTCGACTTGATACATGGCTATATCATAGAATCAAATCATCGAATGATGTCTTTACCATTCTATTTATTTTATTTGGTCGAGTATATGTTGATATGTTTGAGAATGTTGATGAATCAAAGCAGAAATAAAAGGGAGGAAGGTTAAATGCAACACCCATACATTCAATTGCAAATGAAATGAATATTCTGTAGAGTTCAATAGGTCAAGAGATAGTGAAATGTTTTGTTTCATATACCGAACAAAAATTCCATCAATCAGTTGATTCTAAGCATATGGTAGATAATTTATTGTTCGCTTCAATATTTTCCAGTTCATGAAATTACATAAACAATAATTATCGATCTTTGGTTTCACTTCAAACCCTTCAGCTTAAGGATTTGGTTGAGCATTCAGTAATCGTTTAATAAATGGAGTACTTTTTGAATCGATTTCAATTTACCTAATTTGGCTGAGATAATCCTGTCGTTTTGAGCTAACTTGAATTTTCCACTCAAATTCCCAAGCGAATAGAAATATATTTCTATAATGGACTGATGCGGAAACCTTTAATATAATGAAGTTTTTATTGATGACCTTTATGTGAAAACCTTTCTTTACAGTTACATAACTGATGATTTGGTTTTTTTATGAGTTCATCCAACGTTACGAAATAAAATTGAGATGTAATTATTATTTTATTCTCTAACTACCATGTGCAATACAATGTTATCTATGTTGGAGCCATCAGATCCTTCAGAAGGACTACTTAAATTATTGATTCAAATTAAACGTCGAAGGTTTCGTAGAGTTTAGAAGAGAAGAATATCATTCACTCATTTTTAGATGGTTTTTTCAACTGTTTCTTTCAGGAGAATATAAGAGTGGAGTTTAGAAAGAACCAACCGAATTTGACCTTCCTCCCGCGGAAATCTATGATACATTTTCAAATATTTAAGAGCTCAAACCATCTTAAAACTACGACTAGATCGAACATCTGACTGAAAGCGAGTTAACCTATGTCTGCCTCCACAACAATCACAACTTTTCAGAACCAACTCTCACCCAATTCTTCTTTTCCAGTCTTGCTCTTCCATATCGCTTCTCCGTCATCTCTGATCGGATGTTACGGTTGCAGAGACGGACTTTAGATCCAGGCAAGAACGAACAGATCCCTTTATTTGGCGTTTACACGTGCTGAACGAATTCGGGATTGAGGAAAGAGAAACCCATGAACTCCGTTTGATCCAGATTCATCATGAATAGCTTATCGGTTGGCGTGAGATCCGTTTTCTCTGAGGTAAATTGCTTATCGAAGTTGCTCACGTCTTTACGGTGTTTCTGAAAGAAGGTTTATTTTAGGTGATGAAAATGGTGCTTTTAGTAAAGAAGGTATCTATTACCTACGATAATTTTATCGTTTAAATTTGGTCCGTTTGATCAACAAATTTGACAATAATTTTATCTGATAAAATTCCATACCCTACCTAAAATTCTTATGCTATACGTCATTTGTCAATAACAAAATAAGTGGCTAGAGCCTTTGGAAACCTGTTATGTTCAAAGGCTTGTAGCGCAAATTTTGGACTTTGTGTTATTCCTTGAGGAATCTGAATATTCATAAACGAGTGATAAACTTATTGATTGCGCTCAACGTTTTCCTCGTAGGATAAGAACATGTTAATTAGGTAAGTCTTTGCTGAGGAAGATTGATTTTTCAAAATGTAAGTATCATTAGAAATCGTTAGCGACCTTTGAAAAATAATCATATCAGTCTCACTTGCCTAAATCAAATTAAAAAAAAATTATATAGTAGATCTAAAAAATAAAATGTTCCAAAAATAATTTTCTGAGAAGGAAATATTTCTGTTAGCAACACCTACTTAAATAAGATATGCAGCTTTAATTGATGTGCAAAATAGATTGATAAATGATTCAGTTCAACGAATCCGTGTTTATACTTGATGTTTAAGGTTGTAGACTACTTTGCGCTGAAACTGCAATTCCGCTAGATGGAGCTACCCGAAAATTTTTGGTAGATTTGTACCTGACACACCCATTCAATTTGAAGAACCGCCTGTTTGGTATTTATTGCCCCTAATAAAATCTCAACTCTCGATGAAACCCAGCAAAGAGTAAATTTGTGTTTCTGTAAACTTTAGAAATTCAGTTCAGTTTAGATACAGTGGCGTATCCTAGGGGGGGATAAGGGGGATATATACCCCCCAGAAGGAATATCCATTATATGTAACAACCTTATATATCACAATCTTATTATGAGTAAGCAAAATTCTTTGGAAAACGTCATCAGTGAGTCATACACATAGACCTAATATCCATGGACCTAGTGTCACGTGATTTTTCAGAAGCTCGTAGAGGAGAAAGCATTACAGAGAGAAGAATATATGATTTCTCTTGATTCGAACAGAGATGCTACTGAGGGCAATCTGTCAAGAACCTAAAAGCAATAAAATAGGTGATTTATTACACTGAGATGGTCAAATGTCAAAATCATCTGATTGAAAGATATAAAGACATGATATTTTTTTATACGTTTTATGAACTGAATAGAATGAAATTTACATACTTTTTTATATTTATCATTTCGATTTGCCTAATTCAATGTTGGAATAAAATATGGCATATATTTGGATGAACTTCTACCATGTGAATCAGGAAAATTGAGAAATTTTAGACCATACTTCTTCTGACATTGTGGGGACAGAACAGGATTTAATGTAACAATGAGTTGGACTCGTTAATATCTCAAGGAAATATAATATACATATAAATAATTGCTTATAGGAATCAGCAATACTCTTATTGGCTATAGGTGAAGATAAGTAATATTCGATTCAATCATCTTTTGAATTGGTAATATTTCTTTTACTTCAGGTAGAAAAATTCTCAATATTTTTCACAATTCTTTGCTTTAAATTCAAATTTGGAATAACGATTTAACGTTCAACTCTTCGAGTTGAAAGTGATGTATATTGTTCTCTTTCTCTAGGGCAATAAATCAACTAACGAAAAAGATTATTTAAAAAAAATATTGCAATTTCTTAAACTTTTATGACATGAAATTTTCAAGGAGGTATGTATACAAGAATGGCTTCACGAAGCGAAAAATTTTTACTATAAATTTTTTCAAGTTAATATTAATGAAGGAAGTACGAGAAAATTTTCTTAATCAAGAATTGCCTATTTTCAGGGTTAAATTTAAATGGTAAATATTGTAGATAGAGTTTCGGGAATAGGGAGTTTTTCAAAAGAAATTTTTTTTTTTGAGAATTTTTTGTCAGATTTCTGAAATATTAATAATTTTCCACATTTCGGCAAAAATCCAGATACCTTTTTTTCATCTTAATTTCTTTATGACTTTTGAAATTTTCTTTATGATACTAAGCGCTCAAAATGTAATTCTCCAGACATCATTACGAATAAAATCAGCTAGCATATATATTTTAGGAACAGTATCGTTTCTAATTCTAACAATGATTTCATAACAAGTTTTCTACCTTTCCCTATTCTTCAGTGCAATATTGTCATAAACTAGTAATGTACACAATTTTAGCCAATCAGAGAAACCCTACCCTCGTAAATCATAAAAGTGTCATTCATCTCGAGCCATAAAATACAGTCCAAGATTCTATTGGCGTTCATGTTGCAAAAAGGCGTAAACCTTTGGGAGGCGTTCCAAAAAGCATAATTCCATATGAAAATCATCTACAATTAGAGCAAATCAAGCAATTTTAAAAAAATTTTTGCACCAATTCAAAACACATAATATCACTGAACATTTGTGGATGAGTTACTTGAAATGAGAAGTCTCTCTGAAGCTGAATAGTCATTTAAAGAAAGTGTTCAATTTCAAAGTTCGATTTGCGGAATACTATCGATTTTTTTTTGGAAATCGAGACGGGATCTTCAAGTTCACTATATCACGTCATTGTTCACTCAAAAAATGAAATGAATCCGACCTGTACTTTGGAATTGGAATGCACTGAAATTAGCACTGAAATAGCAGTGGTATGAACAAGGTATTGAACACCCTTAATGCATCATAAAATGATGACAGAAAGTACAGGCAACCTTGCTTGATAGAATATTCCGAGGAATATTCAATGTGTGTATAAGCGTGAAAATGATTTCGAAAAATTAATGTGAAGTGTGTTATACCAGATGCAACATCAAAAAATGTGATTTTCTCAATACGGCACTGAACTATAGATTAATCACTATAATTGAATATTGGTAGTTCTCCTAGACTTTTTTAATGAACATTTCATGGAGAAGTATAAAAGCATTAGAGAGTTATATGTTATGCATATAATATATAACTCTCGAATGCTTTCATTAATTAAACGAAACCTTAATTAATGAAAGCATTCGAGAGTTATATGTTAATATGGATTCAGAGAAGGAGGCTAAATTACCAAAACTAAGTCTTCTTAGAAATCTTATATGTTAAAATTTATAAGAAATATGTATAAAACACCCTGTATCTCATAAATGCATAGACTCTGATTATGTTTCAACCATTGATTCAGAATGTCCACATTGTCCAGCAATTGTACTGAAAGTATGAAATGTGCCTTCTGAACTTAGTCAAAATTTTTGATATTATGCGTCCCAAAGAGCTCGTCAGCTTAGGCGATTTCTGACATATCTAAGAAAAAAATTCGTTTTTCTGATCTTGAATTCTATCCTCAAGAATCAACCGTATTGCATTATATAAGCCATCAAGAAACATGTGAATCATTAATTGAAAACATGGCTAATTAATGAAGAACATAATTATTCAGCTTCAGTGGCCTTGTTAACCAACAAGACAAAACTTCTCTAGCATCCACCTCGCCTGAATGATGTTAATAATCAATCACCCAATAACAGAAAAAAAAATCATATTATCTAATAGACTCATTTTAAATATTAGTCAAGTTTGCTCAACTCACTATTTTTGGCTTGAATGGTGGTTGAACTTCTCTGTTTTCTATCCTTTCCCAGTCGATTCTTCTGAAGAATGCATGACTCCTTACATCTTCTTCGCCTCTTGTTCCACATCCGAGCCTCTTATTGGGATTCTTCGTGAGAAACTGAAATTAAAAATTGACGATTAATCAATAATTCAGAGGACAGATGCGAGATATATTGTTCGAGCCCCTATTAAACTTTCACGATATATTGAAAGAAATGTAAGGCAACATAAAAAATTGTATCTGAAAGGAAATGGTGGAATAGAATATTTATTCTCGAGATGAAAGTTACTCCGCATGAGGAACGAAGATGGGTTTTATGTTCAATGTTTAATGGATTTTACTCCAAATATCCCAACCTACAGTGAAATCACGCAGGAGGCTTCATATTAAAATGACTATAGTCATACTCGGTCTAGCTTGGTTAGCCTCAATTTCTACCTTCCGAAAGATTGAGTAAATTCAAGCTTGATCCTTAAATCTAGATCATATCATCAAATACATGATTCCCAAAGTTCACTAAGTTTTCAATTCCTTCTCAGTATGCTCGCATTCAGGAATATTTTCTCTGCTTCTTTTTATTAATGTTGTGATCACCTTGGCTATTGTTAGCTCACTTATCAGCGGATACTGAATAATATTCATTGCTGAATTTGCGCTATCCATTGCATTCTCAGCGTGATTTCTTCTTGTATGGATTATATTGTCAAAAAAAAACTTGTGAAATTTCCATAGTTTACGTTTTCGGATATACAGAGGCGAGCAAAAAAAAAAAAGGATCACTAAGATTTTGCACTGTTTTCTTCAATAGACTCACGTGTTCAAATTGATTCAATTATATGTTGTTCTTCATCTATCTTTCATTGAAAAATCAACAAAATGTGAGCTAAAAGCAGACATATGGGCTAAAAAACTTTATGAAAGAAATCATCTTCGAATAATTCCTCAAGATAAATTAATCGTTTATCATCAGTTGCGTCCACCGAAAAGTTTGTTTTCCACTCTCTGAAAGTTTACAAATTAAAGATTGTGCTAGAATAGTGACACTTATTGAAAATGGGCTGTGCCAGAGAACTGTTGCTAGAAGAATGAATGTTGGCTTATCTACAATCTGGAGGATATTGACAAGATAGCATGAGGCAGGCAGGCTGATCAGAAGAAGACGGTGCACATGGCTGGGGGATGACAGATTCATGGTTTCTACAAGTCTTCGAAATCTCCATCTTACTACTGTTGAAGTTCGAAATCGACTGATGGAGGGGTACATCAGATAAACGTAAATGAATGGACCGTAAGACGACGTCTCTTAGAATCAAATTTACGATCGTATAGACCTGCGACAGGTTCAGAACTCCTCAGAGAGCATCCAATTGCGCGATATCACATAAACTGGTTAGAAGCTTAGCAATCGAGGAGCTGATGGTCGTAGACGAGTTTATAGACGCCCAGGAGAAAGATACTCCGATGCCTGTAAAGGAGAGTGAGTTCCATTCGGAGGATGATCTGTTATGGTCTGGGAAGCTGTTATTTTAGGGGTCCGCACAGAGTTGGTTTTTATAAATGGATCTTTAACAGCAAGGTACATAGAGGAGATTCTTATGGACCATGTTGTACCTATATTAGGTGTACAACTTTGCTTCCGCCGTTTTGCAATAGATGGCTGTAGCGGTAAGTGGTAGTTGAAATAAATAGATCGTAAATGTCATATAATAAGCTAAAGTATTTGTAAACATAACGCCATTGAAATATGAGTGGATTTGTTACTGGATCATGAAGTTATTCACGATGTAACATGTCAGCTAACGAGTCAATTTCTTCTTTCTGCTTCAATATGAAGAAATATAAGGCTGGGGCTCATCGAATGCTCTCAAATACATATGGTGAGGCCGCTATTAATGAAAGAACGAAACGAGAGTGGATCTAATGCTTCAAAATGATTTTGACGTCGAGGACCAACATGGCGGTGGAAGAGAGAAGGTTTTCGAAGATGCAGAATAGGAGGCATAGCTTGATCACGACTCGTGTCAAACGCAACAAGAATTGGCAGGATCATTGAAAGTGATGCTACAAGCCATTTCAAAACGCCTGAAAGTCATGGGAATGATTCAGAAAAAAGGAAATTGGGTGCCGTATGAGTTGAAGCCGAGAAATGTTAAACGGCGTTTGTTTGCTCGTGAATAGCTGCTTGCAAGGCAAAGAAGGAAGGGATTTCTGCATTGCATTGTGACTGAAGATGAAAAATGTTTTCATTACGATAATCCCAAGCGCAGAAAATCAGCTCGGCGTAGTGTATTATCAGTTGTAAAAACCTACTAAAACAATTACAGGCGATTGTTATCGAACGCAATCAATGCGTTTGAGCCGAGCATGACAAACGGCCGCAATACAACAAGAGACATGATAAAATGATTTTACAGCTTGACAATGCTAGTCCCCATTTTGCGAAAGTGGTCAAGAGAATATTCGAAGGCTCATCACGAGAATGCGAAGATATTTGGACGCTGTAATCAGAGCTAGGGATTGAGTTGAATAGCATTGCTAGACTTCGCCCCTGAGTAGAATGCATCAATCCAATAAAAGCGTTTATTATTATTATATAGTTACTGATATTTTCGCAGTTACGAAAATTTTTTCAATTTTGTTTTCATTTTTCTTTGGGAAATTCTCTTTCTCCTACCATTTCAGAAATTTCATGATTCTCCTAAAAATTTTAAGTGAAAGAGGTATTTCAGTAGTTATAATCGAGTGACCCGTCAATAAATTATAGCATAATTGTTCAATAAGAAAAACTTACTCCTTTGCAAACATCCTTTGCTTCTTTAGATAAACTTTTTGGGTAGCTCACATTATGGTCTGTGATTGCTGCAAAGAGTTCCTCTTCATCTTCTCCATCGAATGGGGGCTGACCTACCAGCATTTCATACAGCAAGACTCCATAGGCCCACCAATCCACAGATTTGCCATAGGGTTGATAGAGAATGATCTGAAATTTTCAAATCATTATGCCCATTTATTACAAAAATAACTTGTATCTGAATGTGAGCGAACCTAATAAATAGTTTATTTTTTATTAATCTGACACATTTTTCTTTATTATATTCAATTTAATGGATTTGCTGTTAATGTAGTCAGAAAAAACTTCAAATTACGCACCGTAGAGGTTTCCGTAATGTGTAATAAGATTACGATATAAAATATAATGGAATATACCTCATTAGTGAATATTTCACAATACATATAAACCTCGAATATTAATTATGTAGTCCTCCAGCAAAATATAATACATATAAAAGTTAAACGTAAAATTGATACGATGGTATTAAATAGTATATTAAGTATCGAGAACGGTAAGGACATTTTACCGATCGAAGACAATAGTTTGGAATCCAACGGTAGTCCTTAACGTTCGAGATACTTACAGTTATTTGCACGATAGACACACTTTTACTTGAAAGACTAAATAATTATCCAAAAAATTAAAATAATCATTCGTACCTTAAATGTCAATGCTTTGTAGGAATATAATGGAAGGCGTTATCTTGGTGATGAAAGCTTATTCATTGTAGATTTTCAAAGTGACAATAATTAACTGAATTTACTTATAATTAAAAAATGAGTGATATCGAATCTTCAAAAGTAAAAGAAATTCATAAAACCTGGGATATCGGTTGTTCTGCAGTAATTCCTGATGAATCGAAATTTCGTTACGAGGATACATAAAAAACTTTGTATTGATTGCTTATTTCGTTCGATGAATTAAATTCAAATTGTTTGTGAATTATTTTATTATTTCGATGAATATTCAGTCATTCTCACTACTGTTCTGTATATCTTAGCAACCAGTATTAATAATTTACCAACATACGCGATAACCAACAAAAGTCAATCCATCGTGCAAAAAAGATTAATAATTTCATTCCAAATATCTTTTCATAGTTTTCATTATTTCAATTCCTCAGCATGGTAAAATCTGAAACATTCAAATCAGTAATGAGAAAGTTGTTCTAGAGAGCAGAGAGTCATGAATATCTATAATTTCAACTAAGAATCATTATATTACCTTTATTTGGATTTGATATTGAATCTTTGAGTATACTTTTATAATTTTTGTTTTTTTAATATATTTTTATTTTCTTGTTATTAAATTGATAAGTAGCCTATCTATATAATCTACAGTAAAACTTGAATGAACTGATGAGTGCTCGAAGGTCTTTGACGCCCAGTCAATCTATATTCTTTTGTATGAAAGGAATGTTTTATAAAGGAAGATACCTATAAATTATTCATGGCCAATTTCAATTTTTGAAATGGAAAATAACATCATCGATAAGTTGGATGGAAGAGGCATTGAAGAGAAACAGTCTGAAATGTTTGTTCAGGTTAAGAAAACTAAAGAAAACAAAATCGATACTTCCGTACTGCTATCCGAGAGATCCTTGCGAATTCAGGCCTTACAAACGCTGAAATGTTAATTATCCGCTTAAAGATAATAGAAACGTTTGACGGAAATAGAAGGTACGAAACCTCTCAGAGCTAATTTTTCTTGAATACCTTGTCAAGATGTTTGTCGATGGCCTCTGCAAAATCAATTATGAGCTAATGACCTGATTGTTTCCCTTACATGAGCTTTATGAAGGAGCTTTCTGCTTTAATCAATAATTTATAATCGGAGTTAATCGGTTGTAAAGGCGGTATCGGGAACATCAAACGTGTCAGTTGACTATGAAAGGAAATTATACTCAAACAGGAACGATGAGATATAGAAGCGGTTTTGGCGCGAATGCTGCAGACATGACAGAAATGGTAACGTTCCCGAGGGAGGTATATTCAGCGTTCATTATCATCACAAGCCTCATTGAAATGTTGGCATGATAGATTCAATGCGATGTGAATAACATAAATAGAGGGAGACACAACTCAGACTAAGAGTCCAAGAGGGTCGAGATAGGCAATTTCTGTTCAGAAAACAATTTCTATATCATGTTGAATGCCTAATTCAATTTCTCTATTGAGTTTCCTAATCACCGAAATATTTTTTCAGAACTAGCTACTTGGTATTTCAATTCATATTTCTATCTCTTATTCAATACCAGAAAATTTGCAAACAATGGAACAGGGTGCGTCACAATTAGTTTTCATATTTTAGAGGGTTTGAAAAACGTGTAAAATACGAAAAAAATAAATTATTCACCAGAAATGTTATATATACAAACTGACAAAGAAACTGCAACACCCAGAATTCTATTTTTTTTTGGTAAAACAAAGATAGTATAGCAAGGAGTGAATGATTGAAATTTGAAGAAAAAACGAAGGATTTACAATTCTTTTTAATAAATTGTTAATAATGTGTTTGTCCACCGCAATTATCTGTACACTCTCCAACACGTCTCGGCATTGATGCAATAAGATGGTATATTTCTCCTTGGGGTATACTATCCCAAGCTACCTGTACTTTATTCCTCAGAGCCGCCAAAGTCCGTGAGCGCTGGGGTAAATTTCCAAGCCATTTTTTCCTACCCATGATGTCCCAAACATGCTCTATGGTCGAAAGATCGGGGGATCTGGGCGGCCATGGCAATAGATTCACATAGGTGGCTTCGATAAAGATCAAACTAACTGTGGCAACATGAGGTCGGGCATTATCTTGCTGAAATATTGGATTCTCGAGCCGGTTAGGATAAGGAAGAACATATGGCTCAACTGTTTCTTGAAGGTAACGCAGCGCTGTCATGTTACCTCGAATAAAGACTAAAGGTGACCTACTTGAATATGCAATAGCATCCCATACCATAACGCCTACTGTCCGGTGTACATGACATCAAACTTAGGTTCACGTCTTTCTTCCCGACGCGTCGGGAAGAAAGACGTGAACCTAAGGAAGGGTTAGACGACGTCGTCTAACCCTTCCTCGGCCATCATGTGCACCCAAGAAGAATCGACATTCATCAAGAAAGACGACCTGTTGGCATTCCACATTCCAATGTTGACGTTCTCTGCACCACTGTAATCATTGCAGGCGATGCTCAACCGTCAAAAGTAACACAAGATGGGGTCGATAATGCTGTAGTCCAAAAGACCTTATCCGGCGGTAAACCATTCGGACAGTTACAGGATGGTCCTGTTCTCCTAACCTCTCAAACATCGAGTTGTTGCAAATCGGTCTCTAATGGCCATAAGTCTTTGATAAGTCGATCTTGAACTTTATTTGTACCCCTTCGACGTCCGATGCCTACTCTTCTTCGATTTTGGCATTATCAAACCACGCTTGACAACAACATCTCATAACAGTAGTTGGATTTCTGTTCGTACGGTTTGCTGTTTCTCGAAATGACAACCCCGCCTCCCGTAGACCAATAATTCAACAATTTTCAAATTCACTTAGCTGGCGATAAATTCCGCGTATACGTGCTCTAGGCATTTTAACAACAACTGAACATCGACTTTTGATCTCTTTTATCAGCTGGTTTGTTGTAAAATCTGAAAAACTTGCAAAAAACGATTTCAATATTTGAATAATGAAAATTGTTTACGTGAAAAATCCTTGAAATTTGCATCAAAATGTATAAATAATGACCGCGACAGAAAAACATGAAAAAAATTAATATTGGGTTATCGGATTCTTTCAGCTAGGGATGCAAAAATTGAAGGCATCTTTGAAAATATTGAAAAACATAGGGGAAATATTCATTAACAAAAAAAAAACTTGTACAAAAAACCGACTTCATTTTAGTATTGGTAAGAAAAAAGAAACCTTTCTCCTTTCCGTTCGTTTTATTCGCATCATCGTATCGCTGACTATCATATTTTTGAATGGTAGAGACTTTTTTCTGGTTCGCTGATATATTTTTTTCCTACTAGCGTTTCGAAAGTATTACTTTCTTACACGATGAATAGGGCATTGGCGTAGACAGGGAAACATGACCCAGGAAGTTTTAGAAAACCCAGTCTCTTCCATCCCAGATGTTAAGATTATGATTGAATTTGAATGAATAATTCATTTTTCCAACTAGCGTTTCGAAACGTTAATGCGTGTGGAAAACAGGCATTAACGTTTGGAAAGTAGTACTTTTCCAAATTCGTGCGGAAAAAAGTCCTGCTATTTACTTTCCGTTCCGCACGCATATGCGTGCGGAAAATGAATAGCAAGGGTTTTTTCCGCACGCAAATATTAAAGAGTCGCATCAATCATAAAATGTTGGCATGTCTCTATGCGCCAATCATAAAATTCAAACGTTTCTTGGTGCCGAGGGTACCGGGTTCGAATCCCGGCTAGGTCATGGATGTTGTATATGTCTGGTGATGGGTTATAAAATTTGAAAAGAGTCTTATAGAATATGAAATGTTCGTTGTGTGGATGGTTAAGCCTAGCACATGTAAAGGAAAAAAAAAAAAAAAAAAAAAAAAAAAAAACGTTTCTCTATGCGGCTGAGCGCACAAAAATATAACGTCATATAACGTCAGTCGGTATGAAAACGAAAACCATCCGTGAAAGTTTTTGATTTACGCTAGTAGGAAAAATTTTGTTTCTAATTCATGTGGAAAGTTGTAACGTTACAATTGCCCATGAGACTCTAATGAGACTCTAAGGACTAATTTCTAGGGGTGGTTTGGCTTATTTGGCAACAAAACTCCCACCCAGGTTTTTACAAATTTAATAAAATCAAAATATACAATGATCGATCCTTTTCACTCCAAACAAATAATAAAATAGAAACTTAACTTAAAACGATTTTAAATGAGCCAGTCTGCCACTAGGATGGAACCTCTTCTGTATATTATCTTCAGCCTTCTGAACACCAATTCTTATCAGGAAGCTATAGTACTCCAGTCCTCATTCAACGAAGTTGGTGTGATAATGCCAGGTATTTCGCAGGAATTCTTTCAGATTCAGAGAGCAAAGTGGTCTAACATACGTACTATCCCAAATTCTGTATCTCAAGGAAGTAGTTCTTGATATTTTTCAATCCCAAGAAAGGTTCCTGTTCTAATCCCACGGGAGGTTTCTTCGTTCTAATCCCACGGGAGGTTTTCTTCGTTCTAATCCCACGGGAGGTGCGAGAATCCCGACACAATTCTCGCCGATAAATAAGATTCCGAGTCTCAAATTAAATTAATAATGACTGAAATCTAAATGAGGTACTTATTCTTGCTGGAGTCTCAATCATCATTGAAAATCTTTCAGAAAATTCTCTCCAGGAACGCGCATCTGCGTTCCGACCGAAAGTACACGATATGAAACGATTAATTGACAAATTACCGCGTCTTCAAAAATTCCAGTAGCGTAACATGGAATGAAGCGTGCAAAGTGCCTTTTCTGCACTCGACAGCTTGACCGAACTCCAGTCTCTTGCGGAAGAGTATCACTTTCTACACTTGTTAGGAAAATAACTATTTCAATCACCTCCAGCCATTTTCTCTGACTAAATTAGGCTAAGTTCAGATGATCGTGCGTAAACGCGCAATCCACAACCGCGCGACTAGAATTACATAGGAGTCACACGCGCGATGTCGCGCGACCATATGAACATTTGTATATGACTTCTCTGTATCTTTAGTCGCTCGGTTTGTGGATCGCGCGTTTACGCGCGACCATCTGAACCGACCCTTAATCCTAAAACATACCTACTCCCTGATTCTCATAGTTCCTTTTTCGTCATTATTCACGAAATGATTTTTGGAACACTATCGCATATCTACAAATCTGTTTATGAATGCATAGCTAAAATGCTTGAAAATGAAAACTTGCAACTAAATACTATTGATTTGGTTTGAAGCCCAAAAATCCAAAGATACTTTGAAAAAGCAACAATACCTATGATAAGTCATTTACACATCCCTCAAACTCAAAAGAGTAAAAAATACACCCGTGGAATAAATTAAAGGATCAAAATAAAATTCGAAATTTTTAGCGGTTTTTCAAATGGCTGTATTTTCGATAAAAATGGTCGTACCTCAATTTGAAAAAAAACTTTTTAAAGTTTGAAGTTTATAGTTTAGAGATCTAATGATGAAAGAACCGACCCTTAATCCTAAAACATACCTACTCCCTGATTCTCATAGTTCCTTTTTCGTCATTATTCACGAAATGATTTTTGGAACACTATCGCATATCTACAAATCTGTTTATGAATGCATAGCTAAAATGCTTGAAAATGAAAACTTGCAACTAAATACTATTGATTTGGTTTGAAGCCCAAAAATCCAAAGATACTTTGAAAAAGCAACAATACCTATGATAAGTCATTTACACATCCCTCAAACTCAAAAGAGTAAAAAATACACCCGTGGAATAAATTAAAGGATCAAAATAAAATTCGAAATTTTTAGTGGTTTTTCAAATGGCTGTATTTTCGATAAAAATGGTCGTACCTCAATTTGAAAAAAAACTTTTTAAAGTTTGAAGTTTATAGTTTAGAGATCTAATGATGAAAAAATTTTTCAAGCAACTTGTACCGCCCAATCCTAATGAATACAGTATCTAAAATTTCTGCAAAATTTTTTCAGTTTTCATTTTTGGCACAGACTCGGAATTTTTTTTCCAACTCAACCACTATATGGATGAGATAACTTGTTCATTCAGCATCAACATCCTTTCTTCAAAATTTCGATTCGAGCAGTTCTCGCTGAAATATCGAACTATGAATTGAAAAGGACCTTTTTTGTCTTCAACCATCAATATCTCACCAATCAATGATTGCACAGAAAATTTAAGAGATGTTTTGAAATCTTGAATGAATTCTCTAGGAGAAGTATCTATTGTATTTTCGGAAATAATTTATTTTCGTTCTCTACATTAATTTGAAAAGTTGATAGAAAAAGGCTTTCGGAGCCTTTTTGGATAATCAAGCGCTGAATTGAAAATATAGAAAAACCATCAATGTTAAGTATGCGTTTTACAGTTCAAATGGAAAGGGTTAAATGGAATTCAATATTTTCCATTCCTCTGAGGAATCAACAATCTGATTGGAAAATTGAAAATGAAATTCATTCCTGAAACATCAAGGAGCCGCCCCAAAAGCGGAATAAAAAACGGCAAAGTTCATCAAAGATATCGAGTCTGATGAGTTCATGAGTTTTAGCGTCAATAACTCGTGAAGACGTAATATGGGGGGGGGGATTACGAGTCACCTGTGATAAGTATGAGTATAATGCATAATCCGGAACTTATTTTTGATGTTGGATTTTTCTGTATTCCTTCCTGTTGTTTCTGACTGAATTAAATGATCATTCGGTACTTTGAATTTCTACACATGGGATTTTTGTTGATGGAGCTTGAACTTTCGCCCCTGAAATTGGGGCCCGAGCAACCGCCTACCCTGCTTACCCCCTAGAGACAGTCCTGAGCCTCGTAGAAGTTTCACATAACGTTCTCGAAAGTGATACGTGTTTTTGAAGAGATTACTTTCTCATTTACAATCTTCATGTCGTTAAGGATCCGTCGACTTTGTTTGAAAACCTCGAATTCACATATGAAAAACGCAGGTGCAAGATATCCCAGTTTGTAGATGACACCACTATTTAATATCACATCAGTAGAATGCGGAAATAAATTAATAGGCAGTTACCGATAGACTTACAAAAACTGATGGAATACTGAGATTCAAAGTGAATATATAAAAAACAGTTCGGGGAAACAACAGTAAAGAAAGAGAAAGCAGGAAACGTCAAAATAGAAAACCAGACAATAGAATGGAAAAAGGAAGCAAAACATCTAGGAGTAATTCAAGATGAAAGAATAAACTTTAACAAACATATAGAAGAAAACAGAAAAAAAGACAGGCAAAAGCCCGGGAGACTGTACCCGCTGCTCAATCCAAAAAGTATACTTTCCTTAGAAAATAAGATGAAGAAAATAAAAAAGTTCTAATGCCAAGCATTACGTATGCAGGAGTAATCTGGTATAATACGAAAGACAATAATAAGGTTCAGTTGTAAAGTACACTAAATACAGTAATAAGAACACCGGTTGGCGCCCCATGTTATATAAGCAACCAACAAATCAGAGAAGAATTGAAAATTAAAACTATTAGGGAAATAGTTAACAAAAAAAGAAAGGAGACAATAGAGAAATTAAAGTAGAGTCGTAGGGAATAAAATTCCAGTCCTTATACCAAAAAAAAAATCTGAGAAAATCGCAGGTGCTCAAATATGGAAAGCACGGGTCCAATGAAGCTGCTCCATTTAATGAAGATCTCGAGGGTTGAGTTGACAATTTTACTTTTTAATACCTACATAATAAAATGAGAGATGGAATGATTGACGACAAACAAAGATTGGGAGAATTCTCTTTGAAAATTCAAAGAAAATTATTTTATTTGAGATACTGCCTAGATAAATTCTCTTGTAGATATATTTTTTTGCTCCCTTTCAACTAAAGTATGTGTCAACATAATATTCGGCTGTATTCACACAAAAAATTATTTCGTAACAACGATTGTAATTTTCGAATTTTGAACAGGAATGGTCTCAAACGATAAGGTTCAACTCATTGATGATGAATTCGTCTAATGATTCGATTTTGCCAATCCGTAAACATAACAACCATAGAATGAAAAAACCTAGAAAAATAGAATATTTTTTAGCTATGCTCGGATCTCGAATGCTGTGTTAAGTTCGTTAATGGACAAATTACGACTAAGGTTCCATAAATATGATTATTCGAAATTTTGTTTTCCTGTCAACCTCAATTGAAATTCAGATGTGAAACAACAGTTTCAAGCTTCGTGTAAAATTTCACGTTGATCGCGTGACCAGAACCATAGAAAATTCAAGATGAATATCGAAAAAAATTATCCAATTTTTCCGTGACCACAAAACCGGTGTCGAGATCTTGGGTGGTGATATAAAATAACAATTTAAAACCTCATGCCCCAATATATCCGTGACAACATATCCTATCTGGATGAGATTTTCAGAAAATTCGAGTGGAATATCCAAAAAATGAGAAAAGCACTAACGTGAAAGGAGAAGCTTCAGGACGCTCGTCATTCATGCGCCAATTGAACCCTTGGGTATACCTGTATATAGTTCTGTTATCTTCGAGGGTACAATTGGAGCATGAATGAACGAGCGCTCATAAGTTCTTGATATCACATCTGTACTTTCCTTATTTCAATCCTTTCATATCATCACCCCGTGTTCTACTTCGATTAATATCGAGGTTAATATCGTATTGTGATTCTATTCCAATGATAAAACTGCGGAATTTCTAGTGATTCTATTGATTCATCCTCCCAATGTATTGTAGAACAAGCTGGATGAATATATCGCTAATGTAATATTACAGGGTGAATCACCCCGATGGCCTATTACACGTTCATAGAAAATTGGTCATAAGTTTTTGCTGAAAATTTGCACATTGGGGTTTCAGACAATGGTCTTTCTCCTTGAGATATTTTCAGACCTACAACAGATACTTATCATCATCATCAGATAACTTATTTGATGACAATTTCATCAATATGCCATACCTTGGTAAAAACTCAAAGGTTCATGAGTTAATGGGATTCTTAAGATGAAATGGTGGTGATGAGGACTCACGTTTTTTTGAATATTTCTGCAGAAAAACCATTTTCCGAAAAAACCTTTATCATTTTCGATTCTGCACATACGTAGTATTAGAAGTCTGTTTTCGGTTTGGACCAAATATTCACAGGCTGTTCCTCAGAACATCATGAACTTGAAAAACTCAAATTCATCAAAACTCAAGATTGTCAAATGAGAACCCATATTTTTTATTATTTCGGTTAATTATATTTGTAAAAAGAGAGGGGTTATTTCAGCAAACCCTATGGTCCCTAATATAAAAATAATACTTTGAGAGTTATCGAGGAAGAAGTTTTAATGAGGAAAAACCGCAATTTCTGGGTGGAGTAGTCTGTGACTTCCAGAAAACACAGATAGAAACCTAAATTCGATGTTTGGATAGCTGAATTTGACTTTTCATGAATTGTAATCAATTGTTCGTTGGAACTGTTGAGAAATCCATAAACGAATTAACATTTTCAATTACAATTAATTAATTACATTCCATGAAATGTCAAACATAGTTATCAAAACATCAAATTTTAGTTTCTTTCTGTGTTTTCCGGAAGTCACAGACTCCACTTAGTGTAACTTCACTCAGTTAGAAATTGCGGTTTTTCCTCAATTAAAGTTCTTCCCCCTATTTATACGTTGAATTGAATGAAATAAAAATATAGGTTCTAATATGAAAATCTAGAGTTTGGATGAATTTGAGTTGTCCAAATTCATGATCTTCTGATTAGCACCTTGTACAATTTTGGTCCGAATCCAAAACAGTCTCATAATTCCCACATATTCGCAAGATCGAAAATTAGAAAGTTTTTTTCGAAAAACACTTTTTCTGCAGAAATGTTAATCAACACCATTTTTTTTATAAAACTTCCTTGAACCGTTTAGTTTTTACCCAAGGAATGGCATATTGATAAAATTGTTACCAAAAAGGCTATCTAATACTGCAATAATATACTGAGTGTGCCATTTGCCTTTAGTCTGTTTCCGGCATAACCAGAAGTTGTAGGGATCTGAAAATATTTAGGGAGAAACATTATTGTCTCAAATCTCAACATGCAAATTTTCAGCACAAAATTGTTATAAGTTATGAAAAGGTATTTTTTCATATTGTAACGTTTTTCGGTTAAATAAATCGGTACTTCTGGCTAATACAAATTTATTTCAGGTACACAACTATACATAACTATTTACAGATGATTTATTTCAACTATTACACTAATTTATTTTCACTACTATATTAATTTATTTCTACAACTTATATCTAATTGAGTGTACGGCACTGACCGCCGTTTTCCGTCGCACTGCCCTGCTCTGCGGCTTCGATTGGTTATATACCGCTCGCATCTCTCTCTAGAAGCGTCTTGATCTTTCTATCCAGCTCTCGGTGCTTCCGGTACCTTCTAGAAAGAGGCAGTGGCGTAGGGCTTGCGAATTCGTTACACTGCCCCCTTCCTAGGATGTTCAGTCCCTGAACATATCCGGCACGGTGGCTGAAACTACAGGATTCTCCGTTTCTGCAATTTCCTTGTTCACAGAAATAGCACCTAACAGTCTTCTCTTGAACTTTGAACCTCTCCTCAAAGTCACAATACCTCCCGGTCAGATCTTCCAGTTTCTCTTCCTTGAGAGCGTCGTCCCTCGTTATCAGCCAATTCACGAATACGGACACCTCCTTCTTGAATAACTGAACAGGTTCTGATCGCAGATATCCTTTCGCTTCTTCCAAGTCCCTAATCCAAGCTTCAGGATTTTTAACTTCTCGGCAATGTCTTGGTTAATATAACCTCGGGATGGTTCCAATTGCTGCAAGTTATATTTCTTCCTCTCTGCGCACACAACAAAATATTTGTGAGCTTCCAGCGTATCTTCCCTCTTGCTGTCAATGTGCTCATTGGTTTCTGGGAATTCCTCGACAAGTTTCTTGGCCTCTTGCTCTCTAAAGTTCGCCTTGTCCTCGATCACTTCCAACTCGCCTTCGAAAGTCTGAGGTTTTCTGAGCAAATCTTGGTTACTTTCCGAGTCTTGACTATTGGTATCGTAGCACAAGTAAACCTCTTTCTCGCTTATCCAAGAGATTATTTCTTCAGCTCTTCTATCGAACATATGCACCTGTTTTGCTCCGACCAAGAGTTCATTCAGACCATTCACCAGCTCCAAAAGACCCTTCCATTGAATCTGGACCTCAATCATCTTCTCCTGGATCTTGGCGCTATATCTGCATTTAGCTTCTATCGGAGCATTTCCACTGATTAAACATGATTGGAGCCTTGCCTCGCTATTCATTAAACTAGCGTAAAAAGTGTCGAAGGCATGAATTAGAAGTTCCACATGCTCGACATCAACTCCATGCTTTTCAATTTTGGAATTGGTCATCTGGTCCTTGATCCATTCTTGGAGCTTGGTGCACTCTTGGAGGAATCCGAAATACTGGAAGGCTTCAGAGAGGGAAACTTCCCTCTGAGCTACTAGCTGACGTAACTTCTTGAACTTGTGCACTATTTCTTCCTCTCTTTTCTTGATGTTATCTGCATCGTAGTGCTCTCTTCCCACAAGATGGCAACATCTCTGGGATAATTTATCGATCGTTTCTTGGTAAGCTTCAACTTTAGCAGTTATTATACTCAGCTCTCCTTGCAACGTCTGAATGGAAATCTCATCTCTACCAACCTCACTTGTTGCCAGAGCCAACAACTTGTCATCAATCCAGGCCTCAGCTTCTGAACTCTGCTCGTAAAACTTTTCCAATTCAAGGGCATCTTGTAACCTCAACATCTTCAGACTGGCCATATCCCTTACCATCACAAATCGATTCTCCAATTCCTTTACCTTCTCACTGATATCATTGGAGATCTCATGACCGGATCTCATCATGTTGACCGCCCTATCCATCAAACATTTCACGATGTGTTCCCTCGAGTTCAGCTCGACCTCCAGCGTCCGATACTTTTTCTGTAAGCTCTGGACCGCGGTAAGACTGATACTCATGTCCAAAGACGCTGCCAGCGATTTCCTATCGCTCAACCCCTGTACCTCCTCATCTATCTCGTTGATGCTCTCGTAGTTCTCTAGGTGCTGTTGGTAGTCATTTTCCAAAGCGGGATGGCATCTTAGGATGTTGTTGTCTGAAGCCAAGTCGTTTCCGAAATCGTTACTAACTTCAATCTCGACTTCACCTAGCCAAACCTCAAATTCTTCGACGGACCTCCTGAAGAGCAGTGCTTGATATGCCTCGTTCAGCTTTTCCCGTTTGATCTGCTTGAGTTCCAACAGTCTTTTCCAATCCTCTTTGATTTCTTCTAACCTTATGGCTATTTCATCTTTGGCATAGTGATTCGAATGTAGTAACTCTTGTCCCTCGTTTATTACGCTTTGCACTCTTTCATCGCTGTCCATAACCTCTGCTTCAAATGTAGAATGCTTCTGGATTTCACTTTCCAGGTTATGAGGTTCCCTATTGCTCTCATCTGCCGTTATTTGAAGCTTTTCTTTCAACCAGATCTCCACGCTGCAAACATTCTTCAGGAATTTCTGAAGGGCCCTGTATTCTTTCAGTTTCAGTCTTCTGGCTTCCGTCATTTGCAAACTTTCTTTTTTTCTATCTGGTATAGCTTCCATCATTTTTGACACTTCCTGATTATTCTGGTTCCTTTCATGGTCCTCCAGTTTCTTCGATTCAACCTCATTCCTAGTATTCTCTAACCTTTTCGTGTTATCCTTATCCATCATTCTACTACAATTATCCTTTATTTCATTTTTAAACGATTTGATGCTTTCCTTTATTGCTGTTCTGGTGGATTCAATTTCTGTATGGTTATCCTGTATTTGCTTGGTTAGTTGCTCAAAAGCTTGCTTAAAGAAATCCAAGGTTGTCTGATCCATTTTACTTGACTGCGATTCTCGTAAATGGCATTCAAAAATATGGTCACAAAAATATTCACACTACTCTCCACAGAAATTTCCACCAGAATTTTCACAAAAATGCCCACGAGAATGTCCACTAAAAAAAAATGTCCACGATAATGTCCACAAAAATATCCACAGAAATGTTCACGATTTAATTAACTCTCGGTTCGAAAACACACGCGAATCCCACTTCTGACACCAATTGTAACGTTTTTCGGTTAAATAAATCGGTACTTCTGGCTAATACTAATTTATTTCAGGTACACAACTATACATAACTATTTACAGATGATTTATTTCAACTATTACACTAATTTATTTTCACTACTATATTAATTTATTTCTACAACTTATATCTAATTGTGTGTACGGCACTGACCGCCGTTTTCCGTCGCACTGCCCTGCTCTGCGGCTTCGATTGGTTATATACCGCTCGCATCTCTCTCTAGAAGCATCTTGATCTTTCTATCCAGCTCTCGGTGCTTCCGGTACCTTCTAGAAAGAGGCAGTGGCGTAGGGCTTGCGAATTCGTTACAATATCAGAAAGGTACGAAGAACCAAGAATTCATCAATTCAAAAGACCGCTTGAAGATATTGCCGAAATTATTTTGGTCACTTGGCACAGCGGCCCTCTATAATCTCGCGAAGTTTGAAAGTTCTTCTCTCGAGTGTGTTTTGCGATTTGAAAAAAGGATAAAAACATCAAAAAAAGTATCCATCTTGAATGAAATTACTTTTGCCGCAGTGCCGGTAATGTTATATAATTTGTCGAAAAATATCAGATTGAGAAAAAAAAACTCATGCTTTTTCCACGAGAAGGATATGTGCCAAAAATTCAACAAATCTAATCGAAATGTATAGTTCAATGTGAATTTTGAAGTAGATTATGATTGTAAAAAAAAATCGATTTGACAGAAATTTTGACTATCCGTGATGAATGGTCATAATAATCAACAGATGCTTCAACTTTTATTTTACAAACACCCAGTTGCTGGAATGTTCATAAAAATTTAATGCCGCCATTAAAATTTTAAACCTCCAGTAGAAGGGGCCTAATGGTTACCTGCACCGTTTAATGCGGCATTAAATTTAATTAACGTTCCTGCAACTGGGTGAAAGAAACATTAAACTCAATAGAATTTCACCTACCTCTGGAGCAATATAATCCGGAGTGCCACAAAATGTTTTTGTGGTTTTATCACCTAGAATACCTTCCTTGCACATGCCAAAATCTGCTATCTTTATATGACCATCTTGATCTAATAATACGTTATCTAGTTTTAAATCTCTGTATACGATCCCTCGACTGTGTAAGAAAAACAGGCCGATGGCAATCTCTGCTGAGTAGAATCTGAAAAGAAAAGTATATGGAATGAATATTTTATTGTATGTATTTTATATACAGAGTGGGCCATTGAAAACTAAAAAGTGTATAATGAATATATATTATTCAATAGGTGTAGATAAAGATAAATTATCAGTGTCAAGGAATTAAATGTGTTAACCAACAAATAACATGCAATTCCGATTCACAGATTTATTTCATACTCATTAACTTGGTCTAAAAAATTTTAAGGCTCTTAAGATAAAAAGACGTTTTCTCGAAATGCGAATACTACCAAAACACATATATGAGATAATATTGTTTGCAAAATCGCAATTGTGGACGTTTATCAATGTCAAAATGATCTATAGTGAACGACAGAACGACACTGCCATACGTAACCATTTAAAAATTTAGAGGTGACGGTCACAGCTCCGAGGGATGGAATAAATTTCGGATGAAATTCATTGCAAACGATGTCCCCCTCGAAAATGTAGTTGACATGTCCGAGCGTTTTTATATAATTCGGTTTATGCCAACCTACAGAGCCGCTGTTTCGTTTCCAATGGAACTCTGTATGTATAGTCTTTCAGAATATATTACAAGTGATCAATGCATAAAAACACTAATAAAATTGTTCTTTTGAAATTTAATTTATTTCAAAGGCGTGAGATACAAGAGTTGATGATTATGTTTATTTAAAGCTGGAATTGTAATGCATAACACAAAGAGAGTCGAGAAAGAATATGATTCAACTGATCACAAATTCTTTCTCTGAAATATGAGAAATATTTAGTTCTTTGGATCCTCGAAGTCGTCAACTCTCGAATTTGACGTGTAGTCATAAACCCAGAAATTTGAAATTATGGGTTCGGATCTTGAATGCCACATTTAAATCCGTTGATATAGTCATAAAGCCACAAGATGTTTCGTAAATATCACACACTTGCCAGAAAAGGAGCACAAATCCCTTTCATCGGCCCGGAACCTTTCTGTGGTGTAGACCTACAAGAAAGATTTTCAGGAAAAGAAGGTAACCGAAAGAGGAAAACTCTGGCGGAATCTTCCTGGTTTGGATCAATCCAAAAAGTTTCTTCGAAAGTTTGACTCAACATGATCCAAGAAGTATCTGGATCTTAGTAAGAATATGTTATACCTCCTCACAGGGCATTGCCTCCTTAGGAAACACCTCATGAGAATGGGTCTAACAGAAAATAACGAGTGCAGATTCTGTGGGGAGGAGAAAGAAACTCCGAATCACCTGGTGACGGAATGCCTCGCTATCGCTAGCCAACGCAAAACCTACCTTGGACACGAAACTTATAGAAGTGAGGAATTAGCCTCCTTGAAGCCATCCCAGATATTGGAGTTCATCAGAACTCTGGAATTGGAAGGCGAGCTTTAGATCACGCTTTGGAGAGAATAGCTCTGATGGGGTCACAATAGACCATTAGGTCGCAGTGAAACGGAACCTCCTTAATTAAAGCTATCTATATATGCCGACTTCTAACAAAACTCGAGCACCTGGGTATCAGAGGAAAACTACTGAACTGGATAAGGGCTCATCTATCATACTATCATACCGCTCGTATCGTGTTCGGGTTGGATGCGAGCTGTCCTCAAGATCCTGGAGGTGCTCTATGGTGTATCCCGGGGATCCGCCCTGGGTCCACTGTTGTTTCTTTTGTACATTTCCGATTTACCTCTTCGCCTAAAATCTGCTGTCTCTCTATTCGCTGATGACCTTAAAATGTACAATTTCCCATTTGCCAATTATTCAAGACGACCTGGATCACTTAAACAACTGGTGCAACATCTGGATGCTTTCCCTCAACAGAAGCAAGTGTTATCTTCTGCCATCGGAGAAAAACCCTTGTCGTCCATATGGTAGGTATGGTTCTCATTTCCTAACTGTCCGATCTTGACATCATAGCTTCGGAAGACCTCAACTGGCGTAGCCTTATCGAGCATAGTTTCTCTAAAGCCAAACAACTATCATACATGTTTTACAAATTCTTCAAGGGTTGCAATGACAGAACAATTGGTACTATATTCAAGACCTACATTCCCCCAACATGGAATATGTTGGTTCAGCTTGGTGGTATTCAACAAGAAACGGGGCTGACCACACAAAGATGGGCCACTTGCATTGGCTATGGAACTATTCAACTCACATATGAACATCGTTTTGAATCCATGGGACAGACATCCTCCGAGGAGAGGACTGCTCGCGGGGACTAAATATTTTCAATCCGAGCTATACGCGGAATTCTAGGTGACAACATCAGAGATATGTTGACTCTCAACAATAACAATCTCAGAGGTCATATTTATAAGCTGAAGCGAGAAAATCCCAGAACAACTCAGCTTCAGAATTTCCTTCCAAACAGAGTTTTCGATGACTGAAACAGTCTTCCCAACTTCGTTTATAGGAAACTCATCGACGTAGTAATACCAAATTAATAACAATATTCGTTAAAAAGAAGCTGACAAAATTTCAAAGTATAGGGACCTCGAGTTTCAAATAAAGCTCCAGTGGGGAATGATATCAACGAGAACTATTCCAATTATCATCTCAACAACATAGTACCTACCCGAAAATCTCAAGGGAAATATCAAGCAACTAGAACTAAGTGAGTATCAGTGGCGACTCCACCCTTCAAAAACAGGGGTAGCCAAGGGGGTTCTGGATTTTTGTTGGGGGGCCCAAAGCAATTCTAAATTATAGTTCTGCTAATCTTGTAATTATTTTAGACAAATTTTAGGGAGTATATATGTAATATAATGCAAAAGCTGTTCTTTTAGGTACTGCGAGGCCGGTGAGAAAATTCCTAGGAGGTGATGGAGAGGTCCAAGGATAGGTTTGACAAAACGATGATATGTTTAGCTGCCGTAGGAGGATATCAAGTATTACAGTTTGATAACAGATTTGCCTCTTCCATTTATCAATATTCCAAACCATTTTAGGGGCGAGTTATACATTAGTCACGTTGCCTTTCGCTATCATGTATCCATTACTCAGACATGGCTCACTGAATAGATTTGATCCTGGGATCTACTTTCCGTGTTCAAGGCACTTTATATGCCTCAATTTTGGCGAGATATATAAGTGAATCTGAGACGGAACAGCAATATCATCAACTTTCTATGTCAAAGTTTAGAATTACAGGATTCGAATGAGCGAATTATAATTCTGATCTTGGGTGTAAATATTCATATTTGAACTTCTAATTAGGTGTAATACCTCGATAGCTCGTTCGATTTATTAATCAAACGAAATGATAAGTTCACAAATACATCCTACAACGAATCGTAAAACGAATATTATACAGGGTGATTCACCGGGATGGCCAATTAGACGTTTATGGAGAACTTTTCATAATTATGAGCTGAAAATTTGCATATTGGGGTTTGAGACAATGATCTTTCTCCCTAAAATATTTTCAGATCACTCCCAGTATATTATTGCATCATTAGAGAGCTTCTTTGATTACAATTTTGGCAATATACCTTGGCTAAAAACTCAAGTATTCATGAGTTAATGGGACTTTCATAAAAAAAATTGTAGCAATGAGGACTCACATTTTTTGAATTTTTTGACAAAAAAGTTTAATGAGACTGTTTGTGGTTCGGACCAATAATTTACAGGATGTTTATAAGAATATCATAAACTTGGACAACTTAAATTCATCAAAACTCTCAAGATGAAAACACAGAAAGAAACTAAAATTCGATGTTTCCATAATAAATTCGACATTTCAAGAATTGTAATGAATTATTCGTAATTGAAAATTGTATTGGTTTATGGATTTCTCAACGATCCCAACGAAAAATTAATTATAATTCATGAAATGTAAAATTTAGTTATCCAAACATTGTAGTTTTTTTCTGTATTTTCCGGAGGTCGCAGACTACTCCACACAGTGAGGAATTGAGGTTTATCCTCGATAACTCTTATTAATTTTAGGTATAGGGTTTGGTTGAGTAAACCCCACTATTTTTGTTCGTAAGATGGACTAAAATATTAAAAAAATTAGGTTCTAGTTTGAAATTCTTGAGTTTTGATGAATTTGAGTTGTCCAAGTTCATGATCTTCTTATGAACACCCTGTACATTTTTGATCCAAACCGCAAACAGTCTTATAATACTACGTATTTGCAGTATCGGAAAAGGAAAAAAAATTCAAAAAAAGCTTTTTCTGGCAAAAAATTCAAAGAAATGTGAGTCCTCATCGCCATCATTGTTTTCTTCTCTCAAAACTCCCATTAACTCATGAACCGTTTTATTTTTTGGCATATTGTAGAAATTGTCATGAAAAAAACTATCTAATGACGCAATAATATACTGAGTTTGCAATTTGAAATAAGGAAATAGTAGTCTGTTTCCGGTATAACTGGAAGTTGTAGAGATCTGAAAATATTTTGGGGAGAAAGATCATTGTCTCAAACACCAATATGCAAATTTTCAACTCAAAATTATGATCAGTTTTTCATAAACGTCTAATAGGCCATCCCGATGAATCACCCTGTATAATTATTCCTTCGATGTAAAATTCAATATGGTATTTTAATCTTTGAAATTATCTCCCTCGAACATAAACGGCAAAACCTTCCATTTATTCACACGTTATTCTAATTTGGACACAACACGCCAACCTCTCAGAGTTGATTCCATTGCAGTTTACATCAAACACTGAATAAGCATGATGCACGAATATTTAAAGTTTTAATGCCCTTTTGAAGTTATCATTGTGACAGAAAAGTTATATCTTTCTTAATTGCTACAGTTAAAAGTCCCGACTTCGCATTCATTCAATCCGAAAATCGACATGATGAATAACTTCCTCGTTCATTTAATTTTCACTTAACTTTTTCACTGCTTACCGTCGACGTTCAGAAAATTTTCTGTTCTTGTTTCCGTACATTAATTATTCGGTTTGGAAGTTCTTGATGAATGAGTAATTCCTGAGTGGTGTTTTACATTTTCTTGTGAATTTCGGTGGAAGTTATAAATAGTTAAGGACAAAAAAATTCTCGAAACACTTACACTGCTACTGGCTCCTTGAATTTTCCACATTGTTGAATTTGAAACATCAGATCACCACCGTTGACGTATTCCATCACAAAATATAGCCGGTCCTGAAAAAAAATTCGATGAATCGACCACATGTCCGCCAAAATAACACTGTAAAGGGTTAGAACTGTATAGAGGGGCATTACAGGGGTATCGAAAATCGTTTGAAATACAGAATTCAAATTTGCGTAGCGAGAGATGATATTTTTGTAGAGTGTGATACATTGCTGAATTCATAATTTTTTTTTATCACCTGATTAGGAGAACCAATATGGAGTCCATTAAAAAAAATGACTATCGCGTCTTGAAACAATGGAAAACAGAAAAAACCTGACGACATCATTAAAATCTCCATATTGGATAATGCCTTCAAACCGAATTTCAATAATTTATCTCCAGAAAAAAAGGGAAACCTCGATTTTTATTTTTTCCAAAATATCTCGAGAATCATTGGATATATTTTGTATCTATTAGCATAAACACACTAATCCCTAAATATCGCAACTTTTTATAATTCAAGCCACCCTGTATTTCTAACAGTTTTTTATATCCCTGTAGTTCCCTTCTAAATAGTTCTAACCATGTATTATATTAGCGAATCAGGAATGCGAAAATTACTTGCTATTTTGCGTTTTTCCCTCTCATAGTAAGACCATAATAGCACTTGCAATACTAATTGCACGATTTTTAAAATGACAAAAACAACAGCGGCTTATTGTATTTTATTCATTCATTTATCTAGAAAAGAATCGCAAACAAAAATATTTACCATTGTTTGGAAGCACGAATGTAGTTGTACTAAAAATGGTGGTTTCAAGGATAGAGCTAAGACCCGTTTTTCAACCATGGTGCATTCAACATCATCGTCCTGGATAATAATATCCTTTTTCAGAATTTTGATTGCATATAATTCGTCAGTGCCCTTCCTTTCTGCTAACATGACCTGAAAAAAATGAAAAATGTTATTATTTGTGATTTTAATCAATTAATGATTTTGAGCAGGATAGTAGATTCCTGAAGGTTTATTTTTCACCAAATTAAAGCGATATTTCAACTCAATAAAAACATACTCAAAAATAAATATTCCTTAGATGTAGATGCTCAGTACAAAATCGAATAAGTGTTCAATTTTTTCTATCACAACTCTCTTCCGTAAGACCTCTCAGATGCTTGGAGCTAAACAGAAAGAATTAAAAGTAGTGCTTCCTCTATTAAACAGGGTGTTTTTATTCAGTATCAAGATTTCAGGGGCCATTCTTCAGGTATATATATATATTTTATGGCATGCCGCATGCGCCTTGAATGCTTTGCATCGCGCATGCGATGTATCAATGGATCCAAGCATTAGAGACGAAGCGGGAGGGAGGATTAAAAGTGCGTCGGCGCAGTTCCGGTGCAACGTGTTCCACTACCAGAGGGGGCAAAGTAAATCTGCGTAAGTGAGTAATGACATTTTCAAACTGAGCATTATCAAATGTGAAATATAGGTTATGTCTCACATTTACATCCAGTTACGTTTACATCAGTAAACCGAATGATTGTAAAAAGGGAGATATTTTTTCAGGGGTCAAACCCTTTTTTGACTAATATATTTTTTTATTGTATGCCGCTGGTGGATTATGACATTTGAAATCAATTCTATATGTTGTTCATGAATTTACTGTCTTATGTAATTTTCACGCATCTGCGATCGTTATTGAGAAAAAGTAAAATCAATTTTTGTTATTCGCTACATTTAATTGAAATTTTTAACTTTATTCTTGTACAGTGCATCCCATTTTGGGTGAGACAGCCAGGTTTCTCGCTTGTTATTTGAGATAGAGCCTTGCGGTTTTCACGTTCCTTTCTTACTTTTTCGTGAAACCCAAGTTGGTCTGATCAGATTTTGCATAACTGTTTCAGTTCAAGAGATACAGGGCGATTTTGGAAATTGATACTTTTCGGACCCCTCCTTTATCTCCGAAGTTAGTAGAAATAATGCTGAGGTAAAAAATACATCTGAATCAGAATTCTGCATAGAATCCAGTGGCGTACTCAATTTTTTTCGGGGTATGATTTTGAATATTCAACACAAACCTATATTTTTTTCAATGAAACACCCTGTATATTATTACTTTGTTGGATTCGTAATTTTTTTTCCTTCAAAATGATGTATGATACTTTGTAGGTATGACGTTCAGAAATATAAAAAAAAACTAAAATATCAAATAATGATGGTTTTTTGTTAATGGGTCATGAATTTCCCAAGTTTCAATAAAAGGATTATTACTTTTGATTTTCAAAAAGTAGTAGGTCATCGATGATACAAACATTCTTGTTGTTATTATGGCTACTATGCATTTGGCAGCATTGTTTTATCAAGCAAGCATTGGGAAGAAAAAACCAATCTGATCTAGCTATCATCGCAATGAATTATTATTATTATTATTGATTCTTTTTTTATATGGAAAATCCATTGCCCATTAACAAAAAAACCATCATTATTTGATGTTTTAGTGTTTTTTATATTTCTGAACATCCTACCTATATAGTATCATACATCATTTTGAAGGAAAAAAAATTACGAATCCAACGAAGTAATAATATACAGGGTGTTCCTTTAAAAAAAATATAGGTTTGTGTTGAATCTTCAAAACCATACCCCGAAAAAAAAAATTGAGTACGCCACTGGATTCTACGCAAAATTCTGATTCAGATGTAGTTTTTACCTCAGCATTATTTCTACTAACTTCGGAGATAAAGGAGGGGTCCGAAAAGTATCAATTTCCAAAATCGCCCTGTATCTCTTGAACGGAAACAGTTATGCAAAATCTGATTAGACCAACTTGAGTTTCACGAAAAAGTAGGACAGGAAAGTGAAAACCGCAAGGCTCTATCTCAAATAACAAGCGAGAAACCTGGCTGTCTCACCCAAAATGGGATGCACTGTACATATATAAAATTCGGATTCACTCATATATATTTCAATTTTGTAAAATATTGTATGTAAATTTTTCTGGTACCAGATATTTTAAAAATTCAAATTGTAAAATACTTGTGTGAATATAAGAGGTATTTGATCGACCTGGGTTTTTGTCCCTTTCATTTGGTGAATTCAGAGATCAGAACAACAAGTCATGACTCAAAACAACTACTGTGCTCGGGTATTTTGCGTTGTAAAAAGAGGTTCCAAACTACATTATTAATTATAACTTACAAGTTACATACAAGTGTTTACAAGCTGCTTTTATGTGGTAATCAATTAACCTCTTTGTTTCGAGGCTCTTTGAAAACATCATATCTGTTGTATATTGTAAAAAGATATGATGTTTTCAAAGTTACAATATTGGTTATGATTATACGTAAGCAGGAAGAAATTGGGAAGAAATATTCAAGTTGAATATTCTAATTCTAATGCGGTGTCGTTTCAAGCTGTGACAGAAATGCCAGCATCGAGGCTTAAAAGTGCGAAGAGAACTAATTAAATGTTGAATGCAAAGTTGTCTGAAATTCTTCAAACGATAAAAGGGCTCTCTTCCTTGGTGTCCAAACCACTAAAAGATTCGTGTAATTTGAGTTATGTTCATTTTGCTGTCACATAATTCATTTTGGTGGTCTTGTTCCTAGAGTGAAAATAACTTAGGTTAGTCGAGGTCAACGCCAAGATGTTAACATCCTTTATCTTGCCGTTTCTGTACGTGTTTGTCCGTCTAGTTTCAGCATTCCAATATTTGTCTTCAAACTTGAGGCACAATGAAATTTGAAACGTGTTTGACTAGAGAACTCCTTCAATCGAATAAGGAGGGATAGTTTCATTGAGAGAACAGAAACTGCCGTTCAATTCGTAAGACTGAAGTTTAACGTGAGTTCTAATGAGGGGTCGAAAGTTTGTACAGCTTTTGTTGCAGAAGGAAACTTTGGGGTTGTAGAGTGTGTAATGGTGGGCCGTCATCTGGTCGAAGTTTGTTTCTACCCACAGATGATCTCACCGCGAGAACTTGCTTCCTGTCTCTTATAATTATAAACTAATTAGATTTATAGGAGGAGTGACAAGGCCACCTTGCGCTTTGATCTGCTGATCTAGCGATAACTATTGACTACAGATAAGATCTCTTTTCTTTAATTTGTATTGAGAGCTACCGACAGACCATGGACTTCTCTACGCATGTCTTGATTCCGGCCATCCTTCTGATTCACAACAAACGAATGAGGTTATAATCCAAAAATTTCAACCTATAATGTGAGCTAAAGGTATAAGATAGGAATTCCATGGCCCACCGCAATTTTTTTTTGTTCTCCTCATGCGAGTAAATTCTCTGATAATTGCCTATCGAAATTCAACAGTATAAAACTTTTTTATTGTTGAATAATATCACTTCAATAGCAACCTATTAGTATTAAGATATCTTTATAAGATAAGGACCTATGTTTAATGATTCTCAAAAGATTTGCTTATCATACGAAAAAATGCTAAGGCTAAGTACAAGTTTAATAGGGGTCCATAACGTTGCAGCGAAGCGATCAGTTAAAAAATTAGCACGCTTCATTTTAAGCTAAAGACCAGCTAAGGGATTCATATGAGGTTTTCACTATCATTCATTGATAAGAGTTCGTCATTGTGGAATGTTCTTATTTATTAATTGTTTGGAATGGAAAAAGGAATTCGATGATTCTTCTATAGAAGAATAAATATATATGATATTACTTTCCGAACATTTTTTTTAATGAAATTACACATAAAAAGGTTAAAAATGCAGTTCTTCTGAAATTAAAAATAAAGAATGTTTTGAATTCTTTTATGTGATAGAAACGTATGGTAAATCTGAGGAACGTTTGAGATTGCTTCACTCATCCTGAAAAGTAGTGGGATCTCTGAGGAGAGAGCCAGAAAGGAGCTGCTGAACTTTGGCAGATCACGAGAATGCCACGTGGCATAAACCCCTCTTAAGGTAACATGGAATAACACTAGCTATTGGGTATTGAAGTAGTATTCATTAATGAAGAGGGATTCAAATACACATGTGTCTTACTGAACTGTTAGAAAACAGTTTGTGTTATAAAACCGTTTCAACATCTAGCATAATCTAGTGTTCCTCCTCAAGGTTCGAACTTTGCACTACTTCTATTTTAAATACTTGTAGATAATCTGTGTGACGGCTTGATATGTGGGATTTTGTGCTCAATTGATATTCTAAAATTATTTTCAATTGAAGTAAAACAAAATTAATTTCCTCAAATTTTAATATTTACAACAATTGTGTCATCAACACTGTAGCGTCTTGAGGTAAATTTTATATTTTGACTTAATCGAACTTGATCTTGGACTCAAAGGAAAGGTTGGATAGGTTACATTGATGTACTTTCTGTCGAAGGAGTATTGCTAACTGACCATAGGAAAGCCACGTATTTTGGTCGGATCTGTTGTCACTTGTCACTGAAATATTGAGATTTGATTCAGATTTTCTTCCTGAATTTTCTCTGGTTCTGCTGAAGTGATAGACATATCTATAAGGTGCCTGTTAACAGTCAAATGAGAAGTCACCAAAAAATTATCTTTGATTATAAATATCTGTTCTTGTCAGGATTACTTCTCTGGTGAGCTATAATGATTCCAAACGAAAAAAAAAATGAAATTAAATAACTATGACAACTATAAGCCCATTACAAACCTACTACCTATGTATTTAAAAATTTTCGAAAATATTATGTAGAACAAACTGTGGAAGTGGATGGAAAAGAAAAAATATTTCACTTAAAACCATCATGATTAAAGGAAAGGCAGAAGTACCACCACTGCTCGCATGGAGGCATTGAATAAGATACCTAATGGAATCAATGGAAAGTCATGAAGAGGTGATATTTAAGGCGTTCGACATTGTTTCACATACACATCTACTGGTGAAATAACTCGTTTATGACTTCAGCAGTGAGGTATTCAGGTAGGTACTCAGATTATTGAATAATATTTGAGCGAAAAAACCCAAAGAACCTCGCAAAGAACTAACTGAAATGGTGTTTTTTCCTGAAAGCAAGAAGTCGATTAAGGAATACCTCAAGGATCTGTACTGGGAGCCATATTTTTCCTTCTCTACGTTAATGACCTCAACAGATAAAATTGTAATAGATTATATACAGGGTGTCTCGTAAAGACCACGTCAAACCGAGGGAGAATGTAGATCAAAGGATAACCCACCTGCTATGACAAAATTTCCATTATAAAAGTCTTACCGTTTTCGAGATATTTTTTTTTTTGAAAATAATAATAATGGCCGGTGTACCGCTGCACCTCGCATGTGAGGAATAATTTTCGTTGGGGTGAATAATTATGCGAGTAATATTTTCGCATGTAAACAATTGCCATTGTTCACTAAGTAATGCAATATCGAAGATTTCTTAACAAAATTGACAAACTTGATTTTGTCAGAAACTTACCTAGTTGGATAAAAACAGCCATATCTTTTTTCTTTGAATAACAAATGACTCGTGTGATACCTTTTTGAAATCACTATAAAATAGACCATTTATTGGTGTAATGTGCAGCAGTAGCTCAGTACATTTGAAGAATCCACTACCAAAATTTTCATCAAAAATATTTCTCACAGCCCCTCTTAAAAATGTTCGGAGAATGTTTTTAATGTAAACGTTAAAATCATTCTTCAGCAATATTTTACTGAAAAAATTAACCAAAAAGGTGTAAAATTGTGCCAACCGTAAAGACAAAACTATTGAAGGGTGCAAAAATTCATCTCGAAAACAGTAACACTTTTATAATGGAAATTTTGTAATAGCAGGTGGCTTATCCTTTAATCTACATTCTCCCGCGTTATAACGTGGTCTTTACGGGACACCCTGTAGAAGAAGCAATAAGGGTTATTGTTTAAAATCAAAGAAAAAGCATAAGGACATCTTTGACGAGAAGTTTTAACCGTAGATACGTGTTTCGGACTACGTGTTTCAACCCTCTACGTATAATATGTCTGGAGTAACGAGTAGAATTCCGTGTAGGCTACATTTTTTTTAAAACTAATCCATCTCTCAATGTTTAAAATACGTATATAGATTGATACACCTAGAAATGATACTTACCACATATTAAATAGTCAATACAGGGATGATCTTTTCACTCCACCGCAAAGGAAAACAACAATATTTCAAGCTATTGGGGTTATCTAATGAACTGAGGAATCAGAAAAATATATACTTTTTAAATTATCAGGAAAACTTAATTTCGAACGGCCATATTTACGGAAACCCTTGAACTCAAACGTTATATTCCAGATCCGATTCATTTCAAAAATTTGAAGGTTCTAGGTTTTTCGTTGGAGATTCATAGAATTCCAGATAGATGGCATTGAATCTGACTCTGGATTAGTCATAAGTGAGTCGAACCTTGCCGTCTGATGCCATTTCCGGCTCGAAATAAAAATTTTATTTCAGACATTCTGCCGAAATCTGCTCTGCAATCTACCTTAAATATTGTCTGGGAAAAAGGCTATGTAATTGGGATCAGACAGTCTTAATTAATCACAAACCCTAGGGAATACCCTACGACGCGAAAAAGTTGTTTGTCTTTATGGGATGTGAATGAATAACTTGAGATCCATTATATATTGTCAGAAATTTCATGACGTTCGGAAATAGTTATTTATGAAGATGAATGATGGCTGATGTGACGGATAGCAGTTGATGAAAAATTGATCTCATAGTGCCCCTACGAAATATTGGCTAATATTTTATGAGAATAAATCTTTGTGAATTTGGACAGAAACATTAAGCTGAATACAGACCTTATTTATAAAATAATGTGATATTTATTTAATATCACACAATTGGTATACTTCCTACGCTCATAATTGAATCCCCTGGTTTCAAAACCTGGCAAATTCGTTCAGGTCAAATGTTGGAAATCGCAAAAAACTGTTTCGTTGTGTTTAATTTCGAGAAGAGCGTTACTTTTATGTGAAAATGAAAAATCTCAGTTAGAAAACAACCATTTTTTTTATCAGGTAATATTGCCATAAATTAGACAAATAACATAAAATTTTCTGGTATTGTTATTGAACTTTGGATTAGTCTGGATTTGAAACTTACTTGCATGGGCCGTGGTTTGAAATTAGCCCTTAGAGATCATTATGATAGTATCAATAATAATAATAATTTATCACATTTTCATTGCTCTTATTTTAATAACAACAGAATTTCATTAAATCAGACTATGTATCAATATGGTATTCCTTCGATTTGCTCGCATAGATTTGCCGGCTCTAGAGTAGTGCCTTTTTCTGAGGCATTATATTTTTCCAGGAATTCTGCAGAATATCGTGATATATCGTTTATTTAAAGATATCTTGGATCTGTCGGGGTTTGAAATGCAACCCATACTTTGAAGGCGATTTTCTGAGAAATTTACAGGGTTTTGGATTATAATATTCCTAGTAGTGAGTAGTGAGTTGTTCAAGTGAAGAAAACAAATCCAGTTCTGTAACTAGCTCTGGAGTTGTCGGTTTTGAAAACCAGAGGATTCAATTATCATATTTTTTTTCGGGTGATCTTTCATGAACAAATCGTTCTATTATTTCGTTACAATGTTGGTAATTTTCGAATTTTGAGTGGTACTGATCTTGATTGATAAGATTCAACACATTGATGACGACTCCTTCCTCAAAATCGATTCTAACCATCCACAAACAAGATAACTCTTGAACGGAAAATTGTAAAAATATAAAATTTTCAGAGTTTCATCTTTCGAATGTAGCGATCAGATTTGTTAGTAGACTAGGGATTCCGTAAACATGTGCATTCAAAACCTTCCTGATGAATTCGAAACAACAAATTGAATCACAATATAATATTGCACATAGATGTGAAATAACAGTTTCAAGGTCCATGCACAATTTTATGTTGATCGCGTTTCAAAAACCAGAGAAAATTCGAGAATTTACTTGATCTTTTCGTTACCCCAAAACCGAGTTGAAATTCTGAATGTAGATATAAAATAACAGAAAGTTCAAGACGAATATTGGAAAAGAAATATCCTAAATTTCTGTGACAATGGATCTGACCAGGTTGAAATTTTGTGTGTACCTTACTAATGACAATTTCAAGCTTTATGCAAAATTTTGGGTTGTTAGAACCATAGAAATTCGAGCATAATATCGAAAAAAATTGTAAAAGCACTGATGAGAAATCAGGAGCTTTCGAGTTTTTGTGTGTTCAAAAGTATTAGTTATATAAGGGATGTGCATTTAGTGGAACCGATGTCGGAATTGGGGGATGTCTTTTAAGTTTAATTTCACTGAAAAATAATTCAGATCGATTATTCGAAATAATGTAGATTAACAAAAAAAAACAAATTTTGTTTATTATTATTATTAGGTATACCATTAATTATAACTGGCGAAGCAAATTATACTCCATGATGGAAGTTTTATCTCCGTCCAATCTACTTCGCAAAGGGTGATTGTTCCAGCACCACTGAAAGGTTCTTCTCTTCAGAGCTTGGTGGACACGACAAATATTGGCGGGCAATCGAGATCAGAGGTTTGTATGTTTATTAATTTTCCACCATAATAATGGATACAATTACGTTTTTCTGAATTGTATTCACCTAATAGTCCTTTAAATATGAGAACTTTATCCAAAACAGAAAACTTCATTTTCGTCTGATGAGGTGTTATCATATCAATTGTCGCTATTCAACAACATATCCGATAGAATTGTTCGGAGATTGTAATTGGTATTATTGCTAAAGTGACAAGATACTGGAGAAGCCGACTTTAGCCGTTTTGCTGCAGGAACAATTTAGAATGTAGGGAAGAGTCGCCCAAGGTCACGCTTTCATGTGAAATCATATACATATTTATATTCTGTTAATTTATTGTAAAACCGGAATCGTCTTCAAATATAATTATTTTCAAAAAAGGCGGTGTAACTTTTTCTATGGGAAATAGTTAATTGTAGTTCTATAATTTCTGGACAATTTTACTTCGTTTACAATTATTTTACAGACGAATAATTATCTTCGGTTTAATCTTGTGAGCTTTCTATATTAGTTTGTTCATTGGTGTCGAACTCGTTTCTTTTGACCAAGTGTGAAAAGTTGTAAATTATATCGGTATAGGATGATCTTCACCTTTATATAATAAATGTTTTCTTTTCTTTTAATTCTTGTTGATTTCATCATTATTATGCCTTTTATTATTCTAGGAAAAAATTCAAAAGCTTTATGGGATATGAAATATCCTCCAAGCAAGGATTTACATACCTTTCCGAAAGAACCTTTGCCTAGCACCATGATGAAATGGAAATCACTCGCTCTGATTATATCTTTTTTGCCCATATTATGTGGCACATCCTTATGCTCCACTGTAATAGATGGTTTTTTCGATATCGAAGTTTTCTGAAATTAAAAAAGAACTATTCATTCTATATATTATCCTCTATTTTTTGAATAATTTGAGGATGTGATTGAATACGTTAATTTTTCTTTTGGAATAGGTGTAATGAAAACTTGAACATCAAAATATCGATAGAATGGATCGTTTTTTATACATAGATTTCATTCGTGAAAGAGATGGTGAGTTAAATAGCGCACTGAGTTATAGGTACATTATGAAAATTTGAATTGAAAATTTGAAATATATTTTGTTCAGTTGTGAGATAATTGATGAAACCTATTTTCTCTATATGTTGCTTTATATAAATGTTTCCACTAATGACATGTTCACAAAAATGACATATTTACATGGACCAGGTATCACTAGAGGAACCTGAATATGTTCTCTATCTAAATGCAAGGGTTTCCACTATCACTTACCACCGAAGAAAAATCAGGCTGTAAATAGGCATTATGTGAAAAAAATATTAGTGACTATCACCGAAAAAATTTAAAAAACTTTGTTTTATCAAGAAATTGTGTATTTTATTTTATTTATATGGAATGATATTTGAAATAGAACCATACAAAATTACTCATTATGCTTAAAATCATTGACGAAAGAATTCCTGAATGAAATTAAAAATCGTTTGTTTCAATTTTGGGAAGTGAAATTTTCATTCAAAAATCATTAATCATTCAGAAGAATTTCTGTTCTCTTCCGCGAGTAATAATTTACATCATTGAAGGTCTGTGTTCAGGTTGTATTAATTTCTTTCAATGAAAAATTGTTGGATTTTTACCTTGAAAAATGTCATATTTATTGCGAACTATTTTTGCTCTTTTTGAATATAGATAAAACAATTGTTTTTCTGTGATTCAAAGGCTGGAACTTGAAATGCTCTCAATGAAAAATGAAGAACTTATCTTTTTTCATTTCAACCAATTTCTCTACATTTCTCTTCAATCAATTATAGATTGCATCTCACCCTCATCTGAGTTTTCATTTGTGCTAAATCTGCACCTTCCTCTGGCACTGGAACATTATAGAATTCACCTTCTTCCTGAGTTAAAAGCTTGAACCAACCATCAGCTGTAGATTTGATTATTTCTGAAATACCGAAAGAGAGGGAGCCCATGAAGTCATTTCGGGAAGTACGATCCCAGTCCCATACTTCGATAAGCAATCGACGATCTTTGTCTTCCGGTTTTAGATCACTGAAAAAAAATACCAACAGGAATGTAGGTAGTTTTAGCTTCGACATAGGCTGAAAAACATATTCGATATCGTTCGTTCTATGGAAAGGATACGCTTGCCATGTAAAAAATTTTTCTCTCAAAGTACTAGGATAATCAGTTATTCAGGTTTGTTCAATTTTCCTGTTGTGGATTTAAGAAGAAGACATTTGAAAATATAGGGCCTTCGACTTTCAGATGACAATTTTGGGAAGAATTATCTCAACAAAAATTGTTTTATATCTATATTTTATATAATATCACCTACAGCGATAATCCATAAAAACCTTTAGATTGATGCAAAAAATCTAGGACTATATATCGACCCTATGTGCAATAAGATGCAGCAGGCAATTCCAAAATAGGACTAGGATGGCGATAAAACTCCTAGAGGAGGCACAAGAATTGCCGACACAAGGATGAAGATCAGAAAGGTGACAAGAACTGGACATGGACTACCTAAATATTTCATATTAAAATATCAGGAGACAGTAAAGATGCAACCTCAGTAAAGTGAGTAGTATAGTATATCCAAAGTCACTTGAACTAGTCCATAAGAACGCTTGGCCATAGATGTCCCTTTGAAGTCGATACCGCAATCCGTTAAATACCGGGGTTTATATGAAAGTATTGTTAGTCAATGAATTCACTGGCCTCAAAGGAATTTCTGGAAACTTGGACAACCTTTGAATAATTGAAATATTCAGCTTCCTCCAAGTGACTTTGGATGTACTATACATTTAGCGCGATGCCATGAAATAATGAGTGTTTTTTCAAGAGTTTGAGAATCGTATCCAATTTCTTTGAATTTAGAGACACTTCTTGAAATTGATTGTCACTTGTCAAAGTGTCAGCTGTTGTATTCAAACGCGAAAAACTTAAAGATTCGCCTGCAACAATTTACCTTCTTTTGAAGAAGTTTTCCAAAAAAGTTTGTTTTCTCTTAATAATATTCTGAAAAGCTTTGAAATCATGCAACAGCAACACATAATGGGAGCTGAACACGGTATATAATAGAGAATATAATAGAAGTCATCCACCTCAAACTATCAACAGAATATACCAAACCTATTGACCTTTCTTTGTGAGTGAAAATGTTAACGCAGTAAGTAATGGCATTCAAAGTACCGAGAAAGAGATTTTTGCGACAAAAATAATTAGATATAAAAATATATTATTCATTCACTTTAGGGTCTTAAAAAATCAAAAAACTGCTATCAGGGGCGCCACCGATTCAATTCGAGTAGCTCGGGGCTTCACTTCAAGATCTCATTAATTTTTAATCGATTGTTTATAATCAATTTGGCATCTTTGATCTATCAAAGGGCTCGATCTGATCCGACTACCGTCGTCATTATTTACTTGAATCTTGAATCAACGAATTCATCTAACAGCGGTTCTAATGAATTCGTTGATTCAAGATTCAATTTCTGCACGATTGAATTATTGAGCGTTGTGACTTATAATGGATATTCCTGCTGTGGGGGGTTTTATTCCTCCTATCTCCCCCTTGGGTACACCACTGCACAGTTCGACATTTTCAACTGTCAAACGATAGACAACAACCATCGAAATTCTCATGTGGTTAAACAAGCACCCGTTAGTAAATGAGGATGAGAACTAATAGGGGGAAACATGAACCAAATACCAAAAAAAAGTAAAATGAGAAAATTGGAAGAGACGCACAATTACTGGAATACTCCAAATCGAACAATTCCAGAGATAAAACTATCATATTCAACCTCAAACAGTAGAGAACCATAGAAACCTGAAAAAATTTTGAAAACAAAAATATACAACTGATAACATACATTTTGAGATAACAACGACTACGAAGAACTAAGAAATAGACCAAACCATCAACAACAAAACTAACAAGAAAACACCAATAGAACTCGAGAAGTGGGAAAAGCGTTAAAAGCAAATATCAGGAAAAATGAAGACAGCAGCGAAAATAGTATATTATACATATACCGCGGGACTGAAGTAGTACATTTAATCCTGAAGGTGAAGTTTATGGCCCGACCGCAGGGAGGGCCATAATTTACCTGAAGGATTAAATGTACTTCAGTCGCAAGGTATATACGATACTTTTCGTACTTCCGGTATGATTTTATTAATTATTTCAATAATTTCAATCAGTTTTTTCTCTCTTCAACTCATTTAATAAACTGTCTTTAAAATAAGTTACCATAGTAACATTGCGTTGTGACAATTATAATTTAGAAACATTGTCATTACTAGTGTCATTGTAAAGAAACATTGTTATTGATAATTATTGGTATCATGAGTGAAGAAGGTGTATCTGATATTGATAAAAGAGCAGCCGAAGTAGGTGAAGAATTGTTACCACCGAAATCTAGAAAACTATACGAGCAGCAGTACGATGCTTTTAAAAAGTGGTGCCGCTTAAAAAATGTGAGACAACCTACTGAAAATGCGCTGTTAGTCTACTTCAATGATAAATCAAAAGCGGTTTGTGCCTCAACTCTCTGGGCACATTACTCAATGCTGAAATCGGTTATTAACATTAGAGAAGATATTGATATAAGTAAATTTCCAAAATTATTAGCTTGTTTGAAGAGAAGAAATGAGGGATTTAAGCCAAAGAAGTCAAGAATTCTCACGTCTGAGCAGGTAGATCAGTTCTTACGGGAGGCTCCGGATGATAAATATTTAATGCTTAAGGTAAATTTGGAAATTTGTTTATATTCAGAAATTTTAAGAAATCAATTTTTTTGTAGGTTGCACTTATTTTGGGCGTTGCGGGAGCTTGTCGTGGAAAAGAGTTGGTTGATTTAGAAATCGACGATGTGAGAGATTCCTTCCTAATTGCGATTAGAAACACCAAAAATAAAATTGACCGAAATTTTGTGATCAAAAATTCAGAAAACAGTGCCATCAGTTTTGTGACGATATTTCGAAAATATGTGGCATTGCGAAAGACAGGGACACCTCATTCAAAATTTTTTGTTCAATACATCAACAAAGAATGTACTACGCGAGTAGTAGGAAAAAACATGTTTGGTACATTTCCACGGCAAATAGCAGCTTTCTTGAAATTAGAAAATGCGACGTCTTATACGGGACATTGTTTTAGACGCACATCTGCGTTTTTGTTAGCTGATTCGGGAGCAAAAATAGACGTGCTGAAGAGACATGGAGGATGGAAATCCTCCAACGTGGCCGAGGGATATATTGAATCGTCTATTAAAAATAAACAAAAAATTTCAGATAAAATATTTGGTCAAGTCGCCGATTCGTCCACTATAGTTATGTCACAGTCCTCATTCTCGCTTCCTGTTTCCGCAGGATCTTCGAAACAAACACCAGTTCAATATGAAAAGGACCTATCTGTTACTCGTCAGTTACCTGGTGCATTAACCCAGGAAAGACTGGTCAATATGACGAACTGTCACAATATTAATTTGAATATTAACGTTAATTACCATTCTAATTAATTATATTTTTCAATAAAATATCTCTTAAATTCGTTTGTTTGTGATTTAATCGTTCCGGGAGTTTCGTCAATATTTAATCCCGGAGGGACTAAATGTGACACTTTAGTTTCTGTCACAAGGGAGTGAAGTTGTCACTTTAGGCCCGGAAGTACGAAAAAGTAATTCTATACTGCAAATTTCAATATAGAAACTGGAACCGACAATTTTCTTTTTATTTAGCAGGTATTATGAGAGCCGGTTGTAAGGGTGTTAGCTCTTCTACAATAATACTTTTCTAAATGCGTTGAACTAATCTAAAACTTCAATCGGCAATATGGATCAAAGAAAAACAATAATTGTCTTGGTTTGAACAAGTCTTTTGATTGGCTTCAAAACCATAACTTCATTAATCACATTTAATATCATAAGAGGGAAAATTTTGTCAGAAAAAGTTTCTTTAGGTATGAAAGATTGCTGCTTCGGCATCCTGGAGAATGACATTTTTTGATAGAATTACGAGCAGATCAGGCGAGTTTAGCACTCTATTAGATTCATTTGATTCATTTCAATGCGAAAATCGAATCGAAATTTGAAACATATTTTCTTTTATAAGAAGATGCTTTGGTGTCGCAAATATCTTCCATATGCTTCGAACGCCTTAGCAATCTATGACAATTAAAAGAATCTATAAAAATCATTTAACTCCGCCTTACAATCAATGAGTACTACTATTATATTGGTTAAAAATTTCTTCCGATGTAAAAGAGGGCATTCTTAATTAATACACCTATAAAACTCATAACGACGGTTTGGCCTTCTAAAGAATGAACAACCTTCTGTTGAATGATTTAAACAGATTCGATAAAGATAGCTATTCAGATGTCGACAACGTTTCCTACAATTATTCCGACCTGATTTTCAAATGCACGTTCGCACATATATTGAACGAGAAATATTCATTTTATGTTCAATAAAGAACGAATCACTGAGGTGAATTTTGTGACCCAATGAATAAATTCATGATTCAATCATTGGTATTTTAATTCAATAATAATACCCAATATTTGTAGGATTGATAGTAATTAACAACAATTTCAAGAAATTCATTAAAAAAAATTATTCCGTACAAACATACCGGGTCTATACCGTTTTAGCGAACAGTTTAAAAATGAGTACGCTTCATTTTACGCTAGAGACCATCGATTCATTTGAGGTTTTCACTATTATTCATTTCAAAGAGTTCCTCATTGTGAAAAGTCCTTATCCATTAATTTTTGGAATGGAAGGAAAAGATGTACATGAATTTTTTATGGAAGAAAAAATACATATATGGCATGATATAACTTTCCCAACAAACATTTATTTCCTTATAAAGTTTCGAATAAAAATATCATACAAAAAATCTTGTCAAGGGTTGAAAAAATGGTCAATCTGAAAATTGAAAATAAAGACGTAAAAACGTATTCTAAATTTTTGCATGTGGTAGAAAAGAACGGTGAAATTGAGGAACGTTTGAGATTGTTTCACTAATCCTGATAAGTGGTGGGATCTCAAAAACGTTGAGAAGACAAGAGTATTTGAACTTTGGAAGATCACGAGAATACCACGTGGTATAAACCCCTGTTAAGGTGCCTATTCACGTTTCTGCCACCTTTCAATTTGATCTGAAACTTAAAATCTGAAATACGCTTCACAAGATCTGATTGAATCGAACGGACAAACCTGAAGACTTCATGATGGATTTTGAAATTCAAAAAACCGATCCACTAGGAATTAATTTAGGCCAATTGAAAAGTCCCCGGTCTGATGCACAGATGGCGGTGCTAGTATTAAATCCATATGATTTTTAGTAAGTACCAACCTTCAAACGATAAGTGTCAAAATTTGACAGCAGTCCTACCATTAGTTTGTCAGATATTGTGGTGTATGTGTAGCTACTTTTGGTATTTGAAAAAAGATGGAAAAGAAAGAATTTCGTGTGCTGATAAAATATTGCTTTTTGAAGGGAAAACATACAGTTGAAGCAAAGTCTTGTCTTGATGAAGAGTTTCCGGGGTCTGCAACAGGAAAATCCACCATCATTGATTGGTATGCTAAGTTAAAACGTGGTGAAATGAGCACCGAAGACGGCGAACGCAGTGGATGACCAAAAGACGCTGTCACCGAAGAAAAAATTAAAAAAGTTGATCGAGATAGCAGACATTGTGAATATATCATCTGAATTCACGAATATTTGTATTTCCTTGTGCAAAATGGGTGCCGCGCAAGCTCACAATCGATCAAAAGCAACAACGTGTTAATGATTCTGAACCAGTGTTTGAAGCTGTTTAAGTGCAATAAACCTGAATTTTTACGACGATATGTGACATGGCTCCATTATTTCACTTAATCGACAGTTAGCTGAGTGGACTGGATGTGTTTTACTATGATAGATCATGGACTTTTCAATTGATCTGTTATTGGTAAGATTAGATCTTTCGATCGCCGAAAAGTAGCAAAAAACTAACGATGTGCAAATCGAAAGATCTTATTGTCAGGTCGACAGTACGTGAATAGGAATTGATCTATTTCAGCATTCCATAAAAAATTCACGACTGAAACATTATACCTATACGATAAAAAATTATCGTTTTGAAAATACGTGAGTTAAGGGAATCCACAGAAACTTATCCGATGAAATTTATCTTCTGATAGTTTTCAAGTAGTGATATTACGGATATTTTATGAAAATTTCATTGGGAATTCAGGTCTTCAGAGAAAACGGGTTCTGAAAATCTCCAGCATAAATTTTATGGCTTACGTTTATCAAAACCGATAGAAATATGGTTGAATAAACTTTATGGGAAGTTTATAGTCTTTTCCTTTGAATTTTTTCAAATAATTTTCCAGTGAAAATAATAAGAAATATTATCGTAGTAAGGAATGAAGGTTGGGATGTTTTTGTGACTGCAAGATTATAATAGGTATGAACAAATTTTCTCCTAAAAACTTCCATTATATAAACGGAAAACGAAAATATAGAATGGTTTGAGATGAATACGAATTCCTTTCAATAGAGCCAAGTTATCGACATTAATACAAATTTCAATGAAAAATCTCCGGAATCGATTGGAAAAAAATTCATGGAGCATTGTGGAAAATACAAAAAACTAAATTTCATAACCCTAAAAATATATAAGAACACTATTCCTGAAATTGATACAGTATAATGGTGCAATGATAGAATTTTTTTCAAAATTTATACTTTTGAAGTGACTCATTCATTCATTTCAATTGTTTACATTGATATTGAGTTATTCTATAATACAGGGTGTATCAGTTTTAATCGTTGAAAATTCAATGGAATATTCTCCCCATTTTCCTGATTCGGAAAAATGTATATTATAAACCTCTATCTCGATCCCTAAGAGAAATACAGGGTGTTGAAGTTCACAATAAAAAATCATGTGTATGCAATATCTTACTCGAAATAATTGGCTACAAATTCATAATTCAGTCAGCCACGAACTGAATTCGGTAATATCTTGGAGAGATATCTTGAAACATACGATTTGATTGTTTGTTCCATTAACGAAAAAGTTTATAGTACTCCCGTGACAACCCGCGACTAGCTGATTCATTCGTTACTTGTTGTAAGAGATGCATCGTGGCTGACGGTCTGCATTTTGAACATATGCTGAGATGTCATATCTATTTTTCGTTACCTTTTGATTTTTAATGAATTTCCTATTTGATTTGCAGCCAGTTTCTAATCAGCACGTCTTTCGAAAAATCTAATTATCTCCGAAACAGAAACTTGCCTTATTCATTCCTTAAAAATAACAGTGACAAACTTTTTTCTTCGACATAATTTAGATGTGACCGAATTGCACGCCACTGGTGTTGCCCCAAAGTGGAAAATATCTTGATAAAATGGCCCTTAGGGAGTAGGGTAGGCATGCAAAATGTCTTTGAGTCCAAGCTTTTTTATGGAAGCTATTGCATAAAAATGATTTTTTCTTGTGAACTTCAATACCCTGTATTTCTCTTAGGGATCGAGATAGACGTATATTAAATACATTTTTCCGAATCAGGACAACGAGGAGACTTCCCATTAAATTTTTAACGATCAAAACTGATACACCCTGTATAATTAAAACAATTTTAAGCGGTAGGTAACTGAAAAATACTCAGGAACTACTTACAAAGTAATTGTTTCATTCCATTCGGGGTTCAGAGAAGCTTTGATCGTTTTGGTTTTCTTTTTGACTCCATCCGAATCCGGGATCAGTTTGAGTTTGACATATGGATCGCTCAATCCGTTTGGATCCATCGGTATCATATTCCGACCCTGTTTCACTGAAAAAAAGTTTAAATATGATAAATTTATCAATACAGCCTCAACATTCAAAAGTGATCGGAGGAAAATTTCATACATAAAGGAAATAGTATATAATAATAAGAAGATTTTCAAATATCAAATCAATTGCTGATACAGAGAGATTCTACCTAGAATCACATAATAAAAAAATAACAGTTATGGGTGCACCATGATTTCATTAAATTTACCTCGTTCACATATTGAATATTGCACCTATCCTGACCAAATAATCTACACTGTGTCCGTAAAGTATGGAACAAATTCATTTTTAGCTACACAGACCATTTTAAGATGTGTTTCAGGATTATTATCCTGAAACACGTCGATTTTTAATTTCAATTCACCGTATTTTAAAATAATAATCTAATATACAGGGTGAATTACTTTCGACTAATGACATCACCGCATTTTTTTTAAATGGAACACCCCCATTTTGTCTCAATTTTCCGATTACTCTAGCTGAGCTGATTCAAAAAATGTATCACATGTTGATTCCAATTGGTACAGGGTGGACAAAAATACAATAGTTTTGTGTGTGCTCATAAAGTGGCGCGTAACTTTCTTCATTAGTTAAATTAACAATATTATCAAAAATACTTATTGTCAAGCGGCAATTGATTTGAATGTAACACCCTGTAGTTTGTTACATTTTTAGATTAATAAAAATGTATAAAAATAAGGAATAATTTCTTCATATTCTGTCTTCTAGACCACAAGTACCAAACATGTTTGGAAACAGCTCATTTCTATTAATCTAAAAATGTAACAAACTACAGGGTGTTACATTCCAACCAATTGCCGTTAGCATTATTTGAAATCAGTATCGTATTATCGGATCAGTATTAGGAGAATGAGTTCATGTTTTCGTTAACTTGTTTCCATAAAAGTATTTACAGATGTTTACTGTATAGTAAGTAGATAGGTATGTATATTCAGTGAAATAGTGAGTTATATTGTTTTTGTATGAAGTCATGGCTATTTTGCTTGAGATGACTAATTTTCTCATACCTATACTGCGCTGCGTTAAAACAGGTAGGTATGCCAAAGGACCCCGCACGTTTAGTATGGGAAATGGCTTTCCGTGAATTTGGCTGAATTTTTGATATGTTGTATTTCTTGATGAACTGATCAGAAAAGTCCTTAGCCACAAAGCTCAAAAATGGACAGTTTTCGAGATATGGAGCTTTGAAAATGGATTTTTTGCAATTTTCGTGGTTTTTGCCCATCAATCGGGGAGCTCTCATTTCTGGTTGGGATGGAATTTGGATGTTCGGCGGCCAGAACCCGATTGAGAAATGATCCATCTCGAAAACTGTCCATTTTTGAGCTTTGTGGCTAGAGACTTTTCTGATCAGTTCATCAAGAAATACAACATATCAAAAATTCAGCCAAATTCACGGAAAGCCATTTCCCATACTAAACGTGCGGGGTCCCTTTTATGGTAGCGCGTGAAGATGGATCAATTTTCAATGTTATTGACGTAATTTTAAAATATAAGAGGTGGCCTACTTTATTGGGGAGATTATTTCGAATCTAGCTTTGCTGTTTTATGGCTATCAAAATCTTTGCAGCTTATTTTCGATGGCAATTCTTGTTCTTCAATTGCCATCTTCATTCCGAAGGTCGCCAATCATCAGGCCTATCCGAATTTTAAATACGGCAGATCTGAAAAGCTGTCTTGAAGAGAAATTGACCCACTTTCTCAGGTTTCGCAGCCAGAAATTACGTATCTTTTTTATGCTTCTCATTCCCCTTTCTCTTTTTTGAATTATCAGGCGTATTTCTTTTCGGGGATTATGACAAATATTCTTTTTCCTTCCTCATTATCTGCATAATGCGGTTTATCCAACTTATTCTGCGAATCCTTCGGTACAACCACATCTTAAACGCATGTAGTCATCTTATCTGCGTTTTTCTTAGGGTCCGGCTTATACGTTAGGAAAGAGCACCGAGAGCTCATAACATCGTATCAATCACAGCCTGGAGTGAAGCGTGAGTTACCTCGTTACCTGCTAGTTAATTCTGAGTTTTTTCGAGAAGTCATTATTTTGATTTATCACAGTGCCCAAGTATCTATATTACTCTACCTTATCAATTGTTTGATTACTCAGAACAACATGTACATGTGTATTATTTGATATTTCGTGTTCCTCAACAGCTCTGGCCAACATTTCCGAAATATACTCTAGACCTGCTAATGAGGTCTCTATTATGAACGTACCGGGTTTTTCACCATAATTTGACCCCCACTTTAACTTTGTTACTATCATAAAAGAGGTACAACAAAATGTTTTTTACAAAAGTTTCACGAAATCGACTAGTGTTCTTTAAAATGATTTCACAAAACGAAATATATACAGAGTGGGCCACATTTTGATAGCAACTTAATTTTTTCAAATGGAACACCCTGTATATTTTTCTATATTTGAATAGCTCTTTTTCCCCTGATTTCAAATATAAAACATATGTTTGGCCTATCTCTCTTATTCTGAGTACCACAGAGTTTCAAATTTTAAGAACCACCTGGCATGCAAGCTTGCAGTTTTCAAGTGGTAGGCTGCGATAACTCAAAATGATCTTTTTTGAGTTATCTCCTTGGCAATTTGACTATATGTCATATCGTTGCCAACGAGATAACTCAAAAAAGAGCATTTTGAGTTATCGCAGCCTACCACTTGAAAACTGCCAGCTTGCATGCCAGGTGGTTCTTAAAATTTGAACCTCTGTGAAAACTGATTACTGAGAATGCTAGGTGGTTCTTAAAATTTGAAACTCTGTGGTACTCAGAATAAGAGAGATAGGCCAAACATATGTTATATATTTGGAAATCAGGGGAAAAAGAGCTAGTCAAATATAGAAAAATATACAGAGTGTTTCATTTGAAAAAATGAAGTTGCTATCACTATGTGGCCCACTCTGTATATATTTCGTTTTGTGAAATCATTTTAAAAAACATCAGTCGATTTCGTGAAACTTTTGTGGAAAACCTTTTTTTGTACCTCTTTTAGTAAGAAAGTTAAAGGTTAAGTTGTCCACGTATTTTTCTTTGAGGATAAAATCGAGGATGAAACAAACATAAAGTGGTAAGTTCATATCCATGCAGCGCTGACCCAACACGTTAACCGCAAATAACACTTCCCTTACGCCCAGCCTATATCTAAAGCCAAACTGAGTTTCTTTTATGTCCTGTTCTAATTTTCTATATGTGAATAATATTGTTGAACAGGATCTTCAGCTTATGACTCATTAGACTTATTGTGCAATAGTATTTGCATCTCAAGCATACTTTTTGTTCAATATTGCTGTTTTTCCAATTTTATAATTTAAACAATTAAATGTGTCCAAAAATGAATAGTACTTTTGTTAGTTTCTCAGAATAGATTCAAACCTCTTGGTAAAACCATCCGATGTTATGCCAACCACTTTCTATTTTGAAACGGTTATAAATGACCGTCCTAGTGCAATAAGTTTCGTTAACCGTTTGGACAAAAAGTCATCCATATGGTTCACCGATGGATAAAAATCAGAGAGAGGTACTGGCATTGGGATATAAGGACCTACACTGAGGATCTCTGAAGCCCTGGGAAGTGAGCCCTCGATTCTACAGACCGAGATACTGGTTGTTTGAACCTCAAGGGGCGCATATCTACATCACCACGAACAGCTAAACCACGCTGAGATCCCTAGAATCGTACTGCCAGGGGTCTCTGTTGACTTGGGAGTACCGTAACACCATAAAGCAACTGGCCAGAGGCAATAAAGTGACTACTATTGGTACCAGGGTACTGTGGGGTTGAAGGAAATGAAAAAGCTGATGAACTTGCAAAACGTGCATCAAGGTTGACACCTGCTGGACCTGAGTCTTTCTGTGGGCTAGGAAAAGACCAATATAAAGCTGCGGTCCCGCAATGGGAGTTTAATAACAGACTAACACTCCTGGACTTGCTCAGGCAAAGAAATTCGTGTCCATTTCACCTACCTACGCCAAAAAGCTCTTGAAGCTGTCACGAGCCGAGCTTCGGGTCATGGTGGGACTGCTGACGGGGCACTGTCGGTACAAACATCATTTTTGTACCGTATGGGAAAGTCAGCAGATGAGATTTGCAGGCTCTGTGGATCGGAAGCGGAAACAGCCGAACACATGGTATGCAAGTGTCCAGAGCTGGCTGGCCTAAGAACCATTCATATGGGTAAGCCGATCCTGGATACCAGAGAGGAACATATTTGCCAAATATGAAGAAAATATACCGGGTGATTCGTTTGATATGGCCTCAGAAAGAAACGGGCAAAATTCATAAAACACCCTGTATCTCAGCTGCGAAGACAGTAAGACCTAATAAATGAGTTACCTCTAAAACCGCTTGGTGCCACCTATGCACCTGTGAAGTATTTCCGTTTCCCAATGAAACACCCTGTATATAGCTGAAAATAGAAGAAAAAGTCATACTGTTGATTCAAATAGATAAATGTGTGCCACAACACTACCTATATACAGATCCATTAGTTATTCCAGTGCAGTTACGTCTTTTTAAGCTGAAATAAGATTAAAGTTTCGGCGTCAAGTTCGTTCGACACGCGAAAACGGAATTCGTGAATCAACACTTCCCTTTTCGACCTCAGTTGTAACATCAATTTCGAGTAAAATCATTTTTCCACTTTGTGGCGTCAACGTCTCGTGATCTTTCTGCGATACATTACACGAATGCGTGAATTATACGGGAAATTTGTTCGTGAAATATTACGCCGGGAAATCTAACGAAAATATTTCAATCACGTAAGAGGAGAATGTATACAATATCCTTCCTTTGTTTATTGAAGAAACCTCGAAATATTCCTTTCAATTCTCTGTGTACAGAGGAATATTCGGAAATTCCTTTGATTCTCTTAAACATGAATATTTTGTTTTTTTAAGTACCTACCACTTTCATGATATCGAAATCAGAAAGAAAATTATGAAATCAATAATTTGGAAAACCTCATATCTATTACGTCAATTAACTTGAACCTCATTATTTCTTAGGAATAAAAAATTTCATCTCTTATCGAATATAATACAGAGTTCTATAACAAGTGAGATGACTATACGCAACGGAATTGTATACCTACCTAGAAACAAAAATAAATAACAAATGGGCGAATACCAGTCAAAGTTCTTGTATGAATTTTCCAATTTGCTTCGGTGTTTTCCACTAATATCAACTACTTCTACCACTTCTTCAACATTTTGTAGATACAACAAAAACCAATAACATTATTAATATTATTAAAAGGACAGAGGAATACAATAAGAAAATTGAACATGAAAATAATTTTTGAGCCCCTTGCATTTTTAATACGGATACCTTTACGAAAACCTCTTATTGAAAAAACCTATCTTATTTAGCTTATGTTCTACTAATCCTATCAACGAAGCCATGTTTTTTCGCATTATATTATATTCATAAGGTTAATAATGATGGAGGGGGTTCTGAATTGGAGATGATCCTTGGATCATTTCGAGAAAAAAAAAGTTGTATAAACATGGGCCCGCAAACAACTTGTTTTCGAAATACAGGGAGTTAGATTCCGATTTTTTTAGGTTTTCATCTCATAGCACCTTCCCTACACAAGATATTCAACTCAAATTTGGCATAAATTTCCCATTCAAAGTTTTCATCATGTAATAAACTGATTTCAAACACAAATCTACAGGGTGATATTTTTTTTTGGAACGTTTTTTTTTTTCTCCAGAACTTCTGGGTATTATTGGACTCAGGGCCGTCGCCAGTCAATTTGGCGCCCCGGCAAAAAAAGTACATTTAAGTAGATAACTATTTGTAACTTGATGAGAGCGCCTATATTCGAATTCAATAAAATTGGCTTCAGATTTTTTTTTATTTCACTATAAACAATAATAATTCAACTGAGAAAATATTTTTTTGTCAAAAGATATGGCTCATTTCAATTATTGACTTTGCATCCCGACAATTTGGCGCCCCGACAAAATGTCCGGTATGCCGGTCCTGGCGGCGTTCTTTCCGCTGACAGTTCGAAAAATCGTAAAAAGAAAGCATTAGTTCACTTTTTGGTTTGAAGTTGTGTCATATCTGCTACCCTTTTCAAGGAAAAGTTTTTAAAAGAATTTTCGAAAAAATTCAAATTATGGTAAAGATCCAATTAGTGATGAATAAATTGATTATAAGTTTTGGTTCTCATTTACCCAATCTGGAGCAAAGATTAATAAAAATTCAATAAACTTGTGTAGTCATATCATATTATAACAAACAGAAGGAAAAAACATCGCGCATTTCAATATCTTTCAACTTCAACCATAAAAAAATCATTGATCATAGCGTGGTAGCACCGAGAGTAGCACCAGCCTCATTTACAAATAAGTGAGGTCCAATCACATCACCACAATCACAATTATTTTTGGATTTTCCGAGCCCCAAATGCGAGTTCTGCTTATAAACACAGCTTCCAAGCTGAAAATGGCTTCATCAGTGGAGATAAATTTTTTATGAAAATCTGGATCATTTTGATGCATTTCAAGGACCCAATCAGGGAAGATATAACGCTGCTGGTGATCGACCGGCTGGAGTTCTTGAGTTAAGACCTAAATCTTAATACAAAATGAATTGGAATGTTGTTTGAGGAATGCCTAATTCTCAAGATCAACGAGGAATTGACAGACCTGGGTTTCAAAGCTACAGCAGCAATGTCCTCAGTTTTTCTTGAGCGACACACGTTCTCGATTATTCAGATTACTAACTTGTCCCAACAGCTCCAATTTTTTCCTCAGTTCCACAATTGCTTACCCAAAAATTTACTCACGACGACCCAAAAGTGCTTTAGTTTTGCGAACTGTGCTTGCAAAATTTCCATCATTTTTGTACTACATTCCAATAATTTCTATGAGTTGTTGAAGAGTATACCGCTCCATTGTGAATTTTTTTCCTTTCAAATGTCAAGAGATGACAGATTTAAAAGTGACGACAGTAGGCTATGCAAAATTAAACCTCTTATTAGAAAACTCCATATTTTTTTAACGAATTTTCGGCATCGACTGCTAAGGTCACTCAGTTTGTTCTTATTGTATCTCCCTGTAAGACTGGAAAGTTATAACTTTATAACTAGTATTTGCCAGTAGAATTAAATTATTATAATAACTCATTTCGGCATATCTACCATAATTATTTCAAGGGATACTCTATGTCTTATATGAAAGTACATATTATATCACATAGGTTGTATATCTATCAGGCCATCGACGATAAAATCTTATGCGACTATTTAGATTATTTCCTTGTATAGTTTCCGCCAATATAAAACTGCTACAATATTGCCGAATATAAAATTCTTGGTCGTAAAAAAGTTTCATATGCGCAATCCAACCATAAAAAGGCAAATGAGGTCAGCTAGGGATAAGGCTACTAGATTCTCCGGAAATTCGGGCCGACTCTCACACAGAGAGTGGAAGCGATAAATAAATTAGATTCGTCTGTTAGTCGGTTGGAAAGCTTGGAAAACGTTTCTATCAGGCGACTAATGGTTTTGCAATTAGCAGCAGAACTTGAGACGAGGGGGAAATTATCTTGAAATCGCCGGAAAAAAAGAAGAGTGGGATACTCCGAACTATACACTATAAATAATTGAATTATTTAGGTCGATAGCCAAGATATATTATCCGAAATAACAAAAAGAAAATTTATAATGAAGATCTATGATTTGACTTTTTCGACCCCTTCTATAAATATCGAAAATTTCATCTTTATATTCGAAAAGTTAATGGAGATGGTCGAATTACAAGAAAATCATGGTCAGTATACCATTATACTGTCATTACTCCCACAATTGTAATTTTTTTCGTTACTTACCCCCATAAGCTCATGAAATATTTCGAATTCAAAATGGATTCAGTACTCTACTGTTACGGTCTTGAAGCCATCTATTACTGTCAGCCGTAACTTCTTTCTCAAAAAATCATTAATTGATTAATTTTCTATTATCTGATATGAATTGCCGTTTAATAGTCTACAGAACTCAGATAAGGCCTGAACTTCATCTCGTATTACCATCAATTATGCAGAAGAGAGAGACTCTGTGAATTTTTCGTACCTATATGCGATATGTGATATATGATGATTTTTTGTTCCATTTCCATTAAAAATACTTCATGCAGTTTTTCTTCAATGGTATGTGAGCGCCATAATAATAGTACTTTCTATTTAAGGTCGACGAATTTTGTATTCACTGTATTAATTTTTTTAAAAGTTTTTCACATCATAATTATCACCTGAAGATTAACTGATTGATTGAACAGACAGAGAATTGAAATAATCTGATGTCTTTTCATTATCACAGAACCCATCAACCTGAAAGTAGGTTACAAATTTTTGGCGCCCAACGTGGGGCCGTCAACATGAACGCTAGATGGAGGTACGCATATGAAAAGCGATAATCCGAAACATATCAAAAAAACAATGGATCTCTTTTCACATGCGTACCTCCATCTAGCGTTCATGTTGATGACGATTCTTATTAGTTTATAGAAAATTAATCAATTGATGATTTTTTTGAGAATGAAGTTACGTCTGATAGTTATAGATGGCTTTCAGACCGTAACACTACTAAGGTAAGCAAGTGTACATACATGAATGTATATTTGCGTTCAACGCCATTTTAACAACTACATTATCATAATGAAAATCTGGATGATACTGAGCAATCTCAAAATAACTTTTAACTATCTGCTACTATCCGATGACCCCTACCTCGACAAGCTCATATTTTCAGACAATTTAAATAAAAAAGAGGAAAATGGTTAATTGTTCAATTAATTTTACAATTTCATTGTCTTATGGTCCTCCTCATATATTTCTATTTTTTTCTCTCGATCTTCTGAAACTATTTACTAAGTCTCCTTCTAATATTCTCCAAATTTTGATTGTTTTTTTTCAAAATTTGTTCTCCGAAAATATCGCTCCATTATTTCGCAATCAAGCCTAATTTTCGAATTTTTAGCCGGTAATGATCTCAAACGATAAGACTCATTTCACTGATGACGAATCGATCCCTAAATTCGATTGTGTTCATCTTATACATGCAGTAACTTCAGACCAGAAGGATCTAAAAACCTGAAATTTTCAGGGTAGGTTCGGCTCTCAAATGGCGCAATTGAGTTCGTTACAGGGTAAAATCTGAAATATAGCTGTTTGAAATTTTGTGCTCTTGTTGATCGCAGAACTGAGAATTCGATAAAAATCAAAACTTGTATTTGGATGTAGAATGGCAATACGAAGCCTCGTGCAAAGTTTCATGTTGATCTTTCAACCAGAACCATAGAAAATTCAAGAGTAATGTCGAAGAAAAAATACCCAACGGAGTTGAGTGTTCATATTAAATAACAATTCGCAACTGAAAAAATCATACTAAAGAATACTAGACTTTTTATTTGCTCAATAGACGTGGAAAAAAACTTATATTTGATGCTGATATTTATGATTTATAAGTGCCATATAACCATAGAAGACCGAATAATCTACTATTTTAATAACTAAAAAACCGACGAATTTGAGATTTTTGATAAAAAATAAAAATGTCAAGCTAAAAATGAACAAAGTATTAATACTATAGTGACCACAGATCTAAGTGAGTTGAAATTTTGCGTGCATACATAGAATATCCATTTTGAGTTTCTTGTTAATAGCGGCATCAGAACTATAAAAAATTCAAGAAGAATAACGAAAAAACTGGAAAAAACTCTGACGAGAAGTTAGAAGATTTTATTATTTATTTTAATTAAATTTCCGTAGATTCTTATTCTCCATAAAAATTTTGAAATAGTTCTAGCAAACATTTTTAATCATTCGGATTGTATAGTATAAGAATATTGCGACTATTTGGAAAAGGATAATTCTTTCACATCTATCAAATGCTGGACTTTTCTGGGAGCGATTTGGGTTTAATGTGGTAATCAACCTGAATTTTGCAACTCTCATATTTTATGTTAACGACAGAAAAAGCTGAGCGTATGGCAATTTCAATTTGCTGACAATTGGTCTGAAAATTCAATTTACGCAATCGATGAGCGAAGATGCATTAAATTAGAAGGATATATAGGAATATGTCATAAAACTACCGAATATGGTGAATGAAATATAAATTAAGCGTATCGTCTTTAAAGTAAATCTTTCCAGAATAATACTTTTGCTATCAAATAATTCAATCATCAAAATCAAAATGTTTTAGGAATTCAAATTATCACTTGAATCGAATTATATTTCGTTAATTCTTATTTATACTTAAAACGGTTGTCACAATGTGGAAATTTTGTTTTGAACAAAAGAAATCGATCTGATTTGTCGAGATTTTCGCCAGGCATTTATTATAATGAGTTATGCAAAATCCACGATATTTTCCTCCAAAAATCTGGCAGACGAAAATGAATACAAAAATCAATTCAAAAATATTGATTTCTCTTCTCTCTAGGCCTGTCAAAAAATAACAGCAAAGAAATGAATGCCTTTTCACTTTATTGGACGGTCATCCTTATGAATCTAATATTCCAATGGTCAGACACCCTGCTAAAGTGCTATTATTGATTATATTGTCCTTTTCTACACTAAATCGAAATGATAATATTAGGAAAATGCTCTCAAATAACCCTATTCAGCTGCGAAATAGAGATTCACTGTGTTATATTGTTCCCTTGTTTTCATTAACCCATAGAATACAGCCATCAAAGAAGAAATTCGAATCTTGTAGGTATAAAAAACCAATCCAATTCTCCACCCATGGAAACAAAGTACATACGAAAGATCAGTAGCTGTGTCGTTTAGAATATATCTCCCATCCAATGAGACGGCCGAATAAATTGAACCCGTTTCGCTGACTTCCCAATAGAGAACATAAATAGGAATTTTATTGAGTTAGAATGGAAATATCGACAGGAGCGATCGAAAAATAAAATCAGTTTATCTGCGTACACGGGCCAGTGGGTACAGACGTATATTCCCTGGCTTCGCCATCGAGATGGAGAAATAGGGCAGAATGAACTGCTCTGCTGAAAACATTCATACGGAGGGTCTTTTCGTGAGGGTGTTCTTTCTTTATCAGGATTTTTTCATTCGCTAACGGGATATGGCGGTGGAAAACGGAACGAATACGCATTCATAATAAAATTACCTATTACAGAAGCTCATATTTGGAAATATATCATATTCTGATGATAAAAGACGGGATAAAATGAATATCAGTTCGAAAGTGATGAAAATTTGGATGTGATCTAGAAGGTTACGAATTCAAGGTGAAGACTTTGTTGCATGTATGGTATAAATATTAAGTTTCAGCTACCTAAGTTTCAAAAAGTAGATAAATATTCCTCAAAATATAATTTTTTCCCGCTAGAGGATTGATGAAATTCAATTATAAATAAGATTAAAAATTATTCTAATATTCCGTTGGTTATACGATTTTCGCATGGAATTAAAATATTCAAGATGAAACGTTTCCAAATTAACAATGAAAAGTTGTTTTTGAGCGAATACATTGCTTTATCGTTTCATCTGTAACTTCAAATCGAATAGAGATTATATGGATCGAATAGAAATGCACCTAAATCGTTTCGAATTGGTACCTATTCTTCAATTAAAGTAGAATTACTACAGATATCAAGTACGACTTACATTTGGCGATAGAAGAATAATTGGAAACATAATACTAAATTTGGAAGTAAGAGAAGTGAAACATTCCGATTTTTCAGATTCGTTCGTTTCTATTCGAGTTAAAGAATAGGTTGAATGTCTGTAATTTTTCAAATTTGAGCATATTTGATCCTAATAAAAATTTGGATTTGGATGGAGAATGATAATTTCAAGACTTCTGCGAAATTTTATGTTGATCACCAAACCAGAACCATAGAAAATTCAATTCGAATTCAATTCAAATCGAAAAAAATATTGGACATTGATATGAAATGAATATTTGTAACTCCATGAAACATTTCAAGCTCATCACATAAAAAAAAATCCTAGAAAATATGAGAAGAACATTCGAATAGTCATTTATACGCGTAATACAAGAGCAGAAGGCAATGATATTATTCCACGAGTTCAAAATTTAAAAGCGAGCCACGAAGTGGCGAGTTCTTGAATGAACGAGTGGAAGAAAGAGCCTTCTGTACGAATATTATTTTCTCTAATTCTATGAATTTTATTGAAATTAATGAAATATTTTCATTAATATTCTTTTGTGATTTTTGCATTGAGAAATGTGGATTGGCAGAACAGTTTTCTGAAATACATATTTGATAGATAATATATAAATCCGTGGCAGGAGAGTTCCGAGTATAAACAGATGCATAAAAATAAAATGCATCCTTGAAATCTATGCGAATCTACGATATTCTCGCACGATTTTGTTCTACGAGATGTGGCAGAATAAATGGTTCAGCCACAGAATTAGAGAAAAAAAAATACCAAATATTTCCACGAGTAGGTTTATTTACTAAGTTAGAACTTCTTTCAAAATTTTGTGAGGATAGCATCATCAGATTCATAGAACACTTGATCAGGATATTGTGAAAAAACCACTTGATAGAACAATTCGAAGCTCCGTGCAAAATTTCTTATTGATCTTGAAAGATTCAAGAAAAATATGAAAAAATAAGGAAAATACCGAGGTCAAGTCAGGAGCTTTTGAGTGCTCGTTGATTCATGCGCCAAATGTGTCTTTAGAGACCACATATATCTTCATACAGTTTTGCGACCAGCAATTGGCGCAAGAATGAACAAGCGCTCAAAAGCTCATCACTTCACTTGAGTGCTTTCGTCATTTTTAAATATTGGTATGTATAACAATCTGCTGGATTTGTACATTATGAAATTTTTTCATTAGATTGCTCAGAATTTTTAGACATCGACAAAATCATCAATAATGATTGAAAAAGATGAAAATAATAAAAAGTTGTTCGGCGTTTAGAATTTACATATATTCACTCATGGTTGGAGCTACGAATTTTTTACAAAAGGATTCGGATATTATACTTCTATACAATTCATCACACATAGATCATCATATAAAAATACTCACCTTCAACAACGAGTTTATTGCCTTTACAAGTGATCTTTAGCTGAATACGACCACGGCGTTCAGTATGGTCACAACCACATAGATTTGGCACACTTTCTTCACATCGTTTATGTACGTTCATATCACAAGCTGAAAAAATATATATCAAGTGAATCATTTGATTTTTCGTACCTTTCACATAAATTCAAATACAAATAGAATAGCTGTAAACAGTTATTCTAAAGATGAGTCACAGATTATCTTCCGAGTTCAATTTGAACTGGTACTTATTGTATTATGATTCTCATAAATTACAGATAATTTCGATATTTACAATTTGGCGAATGCGCCGGTCTATTTTTAATGTCGAGCGCTAACCAACATTGAACATACGAGGATAATAATGACAAAAATATTGAGTTTCTTCAACATAGCCTCACTGAATACTTTAAGAATCTTATACACTACCGCATAAAATTAGACCACCTGAAATTTTGCTGAAGTTCTTAGACAAGTTCTGACAAGTGCTGAAGTTCTTAGACAAGAACTTTCCTAATTTTTCGTACATTTCAATTGTTTCGAGGCCAAATTGAAGATGAATTCTTTGGTATTATAACAAACTCAAAGGAATTTCTCCAAAAATGTTGATAGCTTATTTATACATAGTGAAAAAAAACATGTATTTGTAATCCAATTTCTTAACACCCTGTAGAACAATTCGGAAAATTTTTAGAGTTTATGCCAAGTTTATTACAAGGACCATTTTTTTCGCCATCTTACAGTTTTTATTTCATCTTGAAATCTAGTTTTGTTTTAAAGATACACGTATTCAAAAAAAGCCTGGAAGTTCATAAACACGCCAAGCTCTTTTAAGGAACAGGCTGGTATATCAAGATCAGAAGGTACCGAAATATTATACTATATTAAATAGGGAGCTCTAAATGCTCCACCTTACAAACAAGATTTTTTCAGGAAGCTGTAGTTTCCTATGCTTCATTTGTTGGGATGACTTCATTTTAGTGTATTATAGTGCAAGACCGCAAGAAACAAATATTTTTACTAATATTTGGATGAGGTTGGTATACAACAATTAGAATGGCCTGCATGTAGTCCGGATGTGAATTCGATTGAACATCTCTGGGATGAAATTCGAAGAAACCTTCGTCGTCGTCCTATACCACTCAAAACACTCGACTACTTGCGTTTCATCGAGATCGCATCATTCGTCTTATCAATAGGATGTTTGTCATAATGAAAGTGATTAAAATATCTCTTCTACCTACAGTCGACTTGGAAGCAATATACAATAGCATTGCAAATTTACTCAGATGATTGTAATTTCGGCCTTCACAAAAGAATTTTGAAAAAAAAACCAACTATCTTGTGTCATGTAATCTTCTCAGGTCTTAGATTCATAAATAGGAATCCAGAACCAAGCAATTATGATGGCTATTGTTCAACCTTGATGTAACAACCATAATATACGTTTATTTTGATACCCTTTTGATCAAAGAATGCATATTCTGAAATCTGAAGCTGTTCTAACGAAGTAAATTGAATCTTGACAAGAACTGTCAACTCCAACTTGTACTATACGCTGAAATTCATGAGATGAAAAGCGCGATCGAACAGATTCTCAATTTCCGAACTCGTTTCTAGTTTCCAGGCTCGTCTATTTCATTAGGAAATCGTGCCGTACTCTCAATTATAGCACTCGATGTCGAGAATGATTCTTCGACGTCATTACAGAGGATGGTCACGTTACTAAAGTTCCAGAATATTCATATTCGAAGAAGTTTTCGTCTAGATAGATTTTTGAGCAGACACTTCGAATTCGTAATTGACTAAGTATAATATAATCACGTCGTGAACTGTTACAATCTTCAAGATAACAGGTGTGAACGTAGCAGGCCGTTTCCAGAAGACTATTAAACGGAAACACCCGAAGATGGTGACCAGTGGCGTGCGGCAAAATAACGATTTCTTATGGAAATATTCACTAGATCGGATATAAATTTAGGAAGTGGGTTCTGTACAGTATTTAGGGAATACATTGCAGGAAATATTGATTTACAATAAACCTCGGGATATTTTAGCAACGTTTCTATTCAACTTATCATCTGTCTAATTTCAAAAATTCATATCTCCGGAAGTACGAGTCGGAGCATAACCATATTTGGTATGTAGATCACTATTCTAATTTGCATTTCTAATTTAGTTATTCTTTAACGTGTACTTTCGGAAATACTTTTCGGAATTTTCGGAAGTTAAGGGTTGGAAAAACTACTTTTGGATCCCCAGGGAAGTTATTCATTTTTTTACAGTTCATTCAAATAGTAATCTACATTCCGAATAAGGGTATGTTTCGACACGTACTTTTGGAGATACGAATTTTCAAAATTTAAGGCTTGAAAAAACTACCCCTGTATCCCAAAGGAAGTCAATCATGTTTTCCCAGTTTATTCACATCGCTAATAGTAATCTATAGGCCAAATATGATTATGCTTCGACGCGCAGTTCCGGAGATATGAATTTTTCAAATTATACATATGATAATTTGAATGAAAACGTAGCTAAAATATCCCGAGGTCTATTGGAAATCAATATTTCCTCCAACGAATACTCTAAATACTATATGGAACCCACCTCATAAATTTATATCCGATCTAGTGCCACTGGTCACCTCCTTGGGGTGTTTTCGTCAAACAGTCTACTGGAAACGATCTGCTAAGTTCACACCGGTTTCAAGATAGAAGCATCCAGACAACGCTTAAAGCTGGAATAGTAAAAGATGTTGATTTTTCTCATTATTTTCACCATTTTGAAACACAGTTTTTGAGGTCTAGTACTATTTTTATGATTGAGAAATTTTTTTCAAAGTAAACAATATGTATAAACGCTTAGTGTTCGTTTCCGTGATAGACCTAATTTTGCCTCAAACGGTTGAAGAAGGTTCCAATGAAGAATCAATTTTGTCTATCTGGCCGGTCGTTCGTAAACACGTTAATTTTAGGAAAAAATGTTTAAATTTTCTAGGTTTGTGTTTGTTAATGTTTGTTAATAAACCAAATGCGCTCAAATATTTTGCAGTTATGGATATTCAAAATTTTGTTGAACACATATTCAAAGAAAGTAAAAATTCTCACATTATCCGTTTTTTCATAAGTGGAACTCGCTACCCACTAAAGATAAAACCTCTCGCTCAGTTAATTCTTTAAAGAATAATTGGGGAAGTAATCAGTTATCCAGTGTGTTTAAGTATGTTTTTTGAACTTTTTTTTTAGACTGAGTATTTTTCGAATTCGAATAGTTATTAAATGTATTGTGTTTTGGATTTGTGTTAGTGAATAAAAATATAAAAAAGGAAGCATCAGCCTGTAAGAACGATTTAATTGCACCTATATTTTGTCCAATTGAAAGAGCGATCGGTTCATCTTGAATTTTCACTAGCGCTACGCTGAGAGTATGACACTTTTCCAGTTACATATTATCACGGATACTTATTATCAGTTTCATTATTACTGAAATGAAATTGTATACTTTTCAGCTGAGTAGAAATAACCCTTAATCCAATGCTTCAAAAATATTAACATACCTGTACATTTCATTCCTTGATGGAGCACCCCGTAGAGTAACGACCCACAATGATCGCAAAATGTGGGAGACCCATAAGTATGCACCTTGAAATTGTGGCGTGTCCGAGTGTCCTAGAACAAATACATATGATTGAATCGAGCATACTCATTTTCTGAGTTATCTGAAATTTGATTGATTTTGCATGAATATTGCGATTCTACCCTTGGTAAAACGGTCAGTTAAAGCCGGCTAAGAATCGCATTAGTCCGAAAAGTCTATTTTTGATTGGCTTTTAAAAACAATGGATTACATGAAAATTATAAAAGGTTTTTCATAACTAGATGGCAAAAGTGCAAGATGTGATAGAGATGTCACGTATGAAAACCCTTCTTAGTTCATGATATTTGAGACAGTTGAGATTAGTGCACTCTAATTATATAGAGACTTGCTATCTCAAGTGACGAGCCCCTAGCTTTGTTGAGATATCCGTCATATATCCGCTGTTTCTTAGAAAATGTATATTAATTTATTTAGATATTACTTCATGACTCATTCAAGTCGAATGTATCTACAAAAAAACTCATGTTACATACAGGTAAAATATCACTTGTCGTTGTTGATCTTCTGAAATCTCCGCTTTATGCCATTATGTTTTTTCAGTTTTTCTCCAGACATTTCATCTCTATTACCTTCATGATATGACTAGTCTTTTATTTTTGAACCTTGTTTCTACCCATGTTAGAAAAAGGTTATAATATGGTAGTCTTATGAATTTGAGTCTTCAAAACTATTCCCACATATTTATTACGGATTATCGTGGTCGAGTTGTGCGGGGTTTCTTGATTCATTAGCTTTTTACATATAAGTAATATGTACTAAAAATTGAAATCTTCAGGACTAATGAATTGGACTTCATTTCTTGTGGTACGATATATTAATAATCAATCCTAGAGATTTTTATGTTCTCATACACTTCCAACGGGTTTCATAAAATTTTGATTGACCGATCAACTCATTGATTGTAGTTTGATACCTATGGAAGTATCAAAAATGAACTGAAATTGAACATACGAGTAGAAATGATTTGATTGACCAAATCATCACGATGAAAGTTTTATGAAACTCACCATTAGTCTAGAATCTTAAGCATTCGAAAAATTGTTTTAAACACGTGTAGAACCCTCTGAAGGTCATTCTCATTCTATGCTATTAGAACTGCATCGTTCAAATTTCATAGTATATTTATTCCTTCTTCTCTCGTTTAATCTGTCCACAATGTTTCTCATTATCTCATCTATAATTATGTTGAATTGAAGCGCTTAATCAGATATACTTTTTCATCACATTAATCACAATCATTCTACCTAATCGAGAAATAAGATTCAATTTGAGAACTTTTCTCAAAGTGCTTTTAATACTGCTTTTTATCTGATAAACAGATCAATATTCAAATATGCTCTCTGAATGAATCGATGTGCATTCGTAGCATAGTATACGAGGGTTACTATTCATGTATGGAGAATACAAAAAATAAACAAGCGATTATGATGCAACATATTTTTACTGATTTTCTAAATAATCGCCTTAAAAATCTATATACTATTGCATGCGGTTGAACCGTCATTCGAAATATTTTTGCCAGTCAGAAGATAGTAGTTCTAAAATATGCATTTTGAAGGCCTCAACCGCATCTTCGGGTGTTGAAAATTGTTGTCCAAGAAATTTATTCTTAATTTCTGGGAAGAGGAAGAAGTCATTCGGAGCCAAGTCGGGGCTGTAAGGCGGGTGACCCATTAATTTGATTTTTGTGTGTCCAAATACTCATTCGTTGCATTTGATGTGTGTGAGCTCGCATTGTCATGATGCAAGATGATCCATATTTTTGGTTTTGTTTAATTGTTTATCTCAATTTACCGAAAACTGAAACTGAAGTCTGAATTAAGGGAAACATTCAAACTGCCGACTGGCCTTTTCTTTCTGGTTCGTATCCATAAATCAACAACTCGTCACCTGTGACGATGTTGTATAGGTACTGTTTTGGATGCACCACCGTTTTATTACGAGATCATTATACGGCATCAATCGACACTAGCAATTTTTTGAACATGATTCAACAAATATAGAATCCAAATTGCACAGAGCTACCGAGCACACAAATTTTCGGGCAAAATCTTATGTATTCTAGTCGTACTTAAGCTTAAACACCTCTCGATTTCCTGATATGTTACATGACGATCTTCTCCGAGTAGTTTTCGTACAGCTTCAATATTTTCCGGCACAAGGACTGATTTTGGACGATCTTCTTTAACTCCGTCCGTGAGAGAACTACGTCCACGTTTGTATTCAGTATACCAGCGATATACAGTGATTTAAATGGTGCTTCATAGCCAAAAGTTGAATTCAGTTGATAGATGCATTCTTCTCAAGTTAAACCACGTCGAAAGTCATAATTTTCATAAATCGAAAATTTTCACGATTTAAATCCATATTTTGACAGAGATGAAATTTTCAATTTACTGTGAACAACAAAAATTACGCTCGTATGTGAAAATGTTATGAGTACTTATGACACAAAAAATGTCAAATTTTACGATGTCAATATCAGATTCCACCCTGGCAAGTGTTGCCAATTTTCAATACAAAAATAGTAGCTCTCGTACTTAACAGTAACACAATGTATTTGTTCCACCACCCCTTGATCGCAAACTCGATCAAACAAATTCACGACACGGTCGTTGAAAAATCTCATTTCAAAAATGAGGGCGAATGTAACCGGTCACCGCAGATTTTCACACCATTATATTTTTTCATCCCATAAAGCCCCTCCTCACCAAACATGATTTAATATCTCGAAGCTCCTATTCATCTCCAAATAAATTAATATGAGAATCCGATTATCTGCGTTTTCTAATCAGGAATAACATTGCCGTTGCGGAAGAGCCTCCATTCATTTGCAGAAAGTGATCGAGACACTTTCCTCTGATTCGCCACTCGGAAATTCGAGTTTACACACTCCGAATATTGAAGCTGAGAGCCAAGTTTCCGTTGGGAAGATCCAAATTACATTATGAAAATACTACGAAAATTAAGTGTTCCATCCCAGGAGCGAAGCTCACAACAAGCTCGGCAGGGTGACTGTAATTGAATGAGGAAGAAGATGGGGAAATCGTGCGGCAGATCGAAATTTGAGACATTCGTTATTGGATATCCCATTTATCTCCGGCGATTAGAAGGAATCGGGATAGGCTTTCCTGTGAAGTGTATCCAGGAGAAAATCCCCAAGTGCCAAATTGAATAAACAGATCAATATTCATTAGTGACATAAATTTTTTCAGCTCGATGCGATTTGTTATCGGTCCATAATTCTGACAATGAAATAACCTTTCTGAGAAATAACAAATGATCAGTAAGTAATCCCTTTATTTCATAAATTACAATACATGATTCATGATTGTGAAAATTAAATTAGTCATACCAAAGAAATCAACAAAATAACAAAACAGTGATATTTCTAACCATCTATCTATTTTCATTAAAATTACATTCGAAATCCTCTGATAAGCAATATGGCCCCAGAGTCAGCAGTAATTGTTTGACCTGATTTTTCAACAATCTTTCCTTGTTTTTTGCTTTTATTTTTGTGGGAAACTTGTTAAAAGCTGATATACCCGAATATAAGCATCCTTTATCGAATATTGTTAATCGATGTTTTGGGTAGTTATAGTTCAGATTTCTTTCACTTCGTACAAGTAGAGCTTTCTTAATGTAAGGATGTTGTTTTCTCGAAAGTAATTTCTGCAGGATTCTAAGTGTTCTAAATTTAGTATATGGTTCTGAGAGTACGTTTCTGCACTATGAATTATGAATAGTTCATTGGGCTCACCTCCTTTTCCCCAGAAAATTATTCCAAATCTGACTGTTGACTGAAAGATCAAGAAATACATGGTTTTTAGTGTGTTCTGTTCGGAGTGAGGTTTCAATACTCGCAAGGTATAATGGATAAAATTCAATTTACTTCTCAGACCCTCAAATATGTAGATTCCACCAAATATTCCCATCTATTGTTAAGCCTAAGAATCTTGTTGACTTTACTGTTTTCAATGTTTCATTTGCGGAATGGATATCTCTGGGTGAATTTATATTGGATTTTTCCGTTTTAAACACAATCGCATTAGTTTTTGTGGTATTCAAGGATATGTCATTACTTTTGAACCAGTCAACGAGACGATCGCTACACATTTGAAGTGTCTGTGACAGAAGTTCACGATTTTTCTCACGAATTAGCAGATTAAAGTCGTCTGAAGAATTTGCCAATCTACATTTCAAGTCTTCCACTACCCTCTCTGCATCATTCACGAATACAAGGAACAAGAGCGGGCCGACAGTATATCATACAGGGTGAGTCTTTGACTTGTATATGTACCGAGTTTTTCACCATAATTTGACCCCCATTTAACTTTGTTACGGAAAGAGGTACAAAAGATGTTTTCCACAAAAGTTTCACGACATCGACTAGTGTTTTTTAAAATGATTTCACAAAACAAAATATATACACAGTGGGCAACGTATTCATTGCAACTTCATTTTTTCGAAAGGAACACCCTGTATATTGTTCTATATTTGTCTAGCTCTTTTTCCCCTGATTTCAAATATATAACAAATCGAAGCTCTCTAGCAAATAGCATGAATCTGAAATTAGCGCATTCGCCATTTTGTTACGATGAGTTTTTGTATTGAATTTCGTCACGTTGAAATGTTCTCGATTTGATATGAATATGAATAAGTTTCAAAAAAAATATTACAATGTACCCAAATGGAATACTATAAAGACTGAGTTTTCGCAATTTCTTTCCGTCCGAGATGGGTAAGGTAGTTGAAAATGGTTTCGACTTATCTTACGAATGGAGATATCGACCACATATTTCTCTGCTCTTAACACTATCTGTTTCTCGGCAACTGTAGCAATAAAAATGTTTATGACTGATGGGAACACTCCTGACATGTAATGGGTCATAATTTGAGTCGTCTTCACTCTTTCACCCATAGTAAATTCTTGATTCGATATTTGAATTACCACTAGAATGGAATCACTTCAATTTTTGATCCACGTTCTTTTTGTTTATGTGAATGTATTCTTGTACCACGTGAAAATACATATAACAATTTTTCATTGAATCAGATTTGTAGAGGATGTAGAGGAGAAAATTTTTAACACAAGCCTCTTCTGATAATAACCTTCTACACAAAGTTTGGACAAAAGTGTTGAAAACTTGTGCAATTTATAATCACCGGATTGTATTCTCCGAAGGTTTTGTTGAAGTTCAAAGTAACTGCGTTCTATTTCCACTGTAGGCACAGCCAACAGTGGAATGATAGAGCACAATAATGTGGAAACGATGCATCTGATGTGATTTGTACAAAAGTATATTTTTTCCTCTTTCTATTCTGAAAAATTTGATTTTTTCCGGTCGATATTGGGTCTTAGTTTTTGGGGCAATGAAAGAGCAATCTGATTAATGAATATTGACTGAATTCTCACAGGTTTCTAGGTCAAGGATTTTTCTCACAAAACCAGCTTTTGGAAAAAAGGCCAACAAGTTCCAACTAGTCTATTAGATAAGCATAACTTTGAGCTGAAAATTTGCATATTGGAGTTTGAGACAATGATCTTTCTGCCTGAAATAATTTTAGATCTCTACAACTTCCGGTTATACCGGAAACAGACTACTACTTCTTTATTTCAAATAGCACACTCAGTATATTATTGCATCATTAGATAACTTTTTTGATGGCAATTTCGGCAATATGCCATACCTTGGGTAAATACTGTAGGGTTCATGAGATAATGGGATTCTTATAAAAAAATGGAGGCGATGAGCACTCACAATTTTTTGAATATTTCGGCAGAAAAATCTACCAATTTTTTTTCTTTTTCGTTTGTGCAAATACGTAGTATTATGAGACTGTTTCCGGATTCGAACAAAAATGTAAAGGGTGTTTATAAAATGACCATGAAGTTGGACAACTCAAATTCATCAAAACTCAAGATTTTCAAATTAGAACTTTTATTTTTTATTATTTCAGTCGATTTTACGTACAAACATAGTGGGGATTACTTAAGCAAATCCTATACCTAAAATGAATACTTTAAAAGAGGAAAAACCGCAATTTATAACTGTGTGGAGTAGATTGTGACTTCCGGAAAACACAGAAAGAAACTAAAATTCGATATTCCATATCTAAATTTGACATTTCAAGAATTGCAATTAATGATTCGTAATTGAAAATTGTTTTGGTTTGTGGATTTTTCAACAATCCTAACGAAAAATTAGTTATAATCCATGAAATGTGAAATTTAGTTCCCGAACATCGAATTTTAGTTCCTTTGTGTGTTTTGCGGTTTTTTCTCATTTAATGTTCTTTCTCGATAATTCTTAAAGTATTCATTTTAGGTATAGAAAAAAGATTGTTCTGCCGAAATATTTAAAAAATTTTAAGTCCTCATCGCCACCATTTATCATCGCCATGGTTATCCCATGAACCGTCGAGTTTTTACCACCCAAGGTATGGCATATTGCCGAAATTTTCGTCAAAAAAGCTATCTATCTAATGATGCAATAATAAACTGGGTGTGCCATTCGATATAAGCAAGTAGTAGTCTGCTTGCGGTATAACCGGAAGTTGCAGAGATCTGACAATATTTTAGGGAGAAACATCATTGTCCCAAACCCCAATATGCAATTTTTCAGCTCAAAATTACGATTAGTTTTCCATAAACGTCTAATAGGCCATACCGGTGAATTACCCTGTATATACGAGTACATAGGTCTCATCATCATTTATCATGATTAATACGCGCGTTTGATTTATGATTTTTTGTATGGTTAGGTTGAAGATAATAATTCGTGATAATTGTTCATTACATTTTATGGTGAATGAATTGAATTGAATGAATACCAAAAATGTCATTATTCTGATTTTCGTGTCTATATTGAATTATTTAAACATGACCAAAATTTTATTCGTGAAAACAACAAATTTCTGTTGATATTCAACATTCAATTTTATTCCATTGAGGCCTAAGGCATCTAGTGAAACTGAATTAGCTTGTAAGACAGTCAATTCTGTGGGAAAAACAGAAAATCATTTCATTCAACTACAGAAGTCGTTCCATTTGGACAAATAAGATCAAACACGCGTCAGCCATTTCTCATGTCATATATTATAATAGGCATTCGATAAAGAAAATTGGATTTCGATTCGTCGCGAGCCTTTCCAACTGGAGTTTGTCAGTCTGGGCACGAAAATATATGAGAAAGTTTTGTTGTGCGGCAGCCCTTATTTACTGGAAATGTTTTCACATTTCACGCAGCAGTGTGCGTTCAGAAGCTCTCCAAAAAACAATATTCCATGGAAAATAAACGTTCTTTGTTCATTCCTGAGATATTTCGCCTTGATTCAATTCTGAATTGAATTTCGGAGGTACTTATATATTTAATTCGTTCAATTCCTCTTCTGTTTCGGAATATGAGACCAATATTCTGATCTGTTCAAATTTAGAACATGAATTTGCGGAAATATGAAACCTATAGATTCAAAATCGAATAGGAAATATTTTAAATTTCATTAAATAATTTTCTTTCCCTTCACTGACTATCTGGAGTAATATACAAATATGATGTATTGAATATTAGACCAATTAAAAACTCCCCGGTCTGATGCACAGATGGCGGTGCTAGTATTAAATCCATATGATTTTTAGTTAGTACCAACCTTCAAACGATACGTGTCAAAATTTGACACCAGTCCCACCATTAGTTTGTGAAATATTCTACCCTGAGTGTAGCTACTTTTGTTATTTGAAAAAAGATGGAACAAAAGAGTTTCGTGAGCTGATGAAATATTGCTTTTTGAAGGGAAAAAATACAGTTGAAGCAAAATCTTGGCTTGATGAAGAGTTTCCGGGATCTGCACCCGGCGAACGGTGAACGCAGTGGACGCTCAAAAAAAGGGTTGTCACCGACGAAAAAATCAAAAGAGTTCACGAAATGATTTTGAATGACCGTAAAGTCAAGTTGATCGAGATAGCAGACATTGTGAAGATATCATCTGAATATGTACATCATATCATTCACAAATATTTGTACATGAGAGAGCTGATGTGTACAAAATGGGTGCTGCGCGAGCTCACAATTGATCAAGAGCAACAATTTGCTTCGATATATGACAATGGATGAAACATGGCTCCATTATTTCACTCCGGAGTCCAATCGACAGTCAGCTGAGTGGACTGCACACGATTAACCGAATCCAAAGCGAGGAAAAATACAATAGTCAGCTGGCAAGGTTATGGCATTAGTATTCTGGGATGCACAAGGTATATCAATATTCATTGATTTCCTCCAAAAGGGTCAGACCATCAATAGCGATTATTATTTAGCGTTATTGGATCTTCAAAAAACAGCCCTATTTGAAGGAAAAAAGGAGCTGTTTCATCAAGACAATGCGATGGTGACAAATCAATGAAAACAATGGCAAAATTGCATTAATTGGGCTTCGAATCGCTTCTGCATCCATCCGTGTTCTCCAGATCTGGCCCCCAGCGACTTTTTCCTGTTCTCAGACATCAAAAGAAAGCTCGTTGGAAAGAAATTTAGCGCCAATGAAGAAGTTATCGCCGAAACTGAGGCCTATTTCGAAGCGAAAGACAAATCGTACTACAAAAATGGTACCGAAAAGTTGGAAGATCGCTATAATCGCTGTATCGCCCTCGAAGTCAACTATGTTGAATAATAAAATCGAATTTTGCCAAAAAAATGTGTTTTACTATGGTAGACCGGGGACTTATCATATGGCCTGTTATTTGAACCTTGTAACGTCAAAATGGAAATGTTATTAAACATCAACACCTTGACCAACAAAACATTCTATTATATTTTCCGAATTCAAAAGAACACTATGAATTCAAACAGATATTGTTCTAAATTCCTAATGAAATATCTGAAAATGTTTGAGTCGCAGATGATTGTGGGTGGAAATAGGCGTTTCAAAATATTTCTATTCGAAATTTCAAAACTGAAGATTTACCAATAAAAGGTTTCATTTCGATAATAAAAAAAGAGTTAATGCCAAGAGTTTATTTCATTGTAAAGAGGAAGGTATGACATCAACGATGGAAAACGACATCAGTCAAATGGCCCCGAGGGCTACGGTTGTAGCATTTTCATGAAATTTTCCATGAAAAATTGGCACATTTGCGGCTGTATGTCCTCGATTACTTCAGGAATTCTATATTGAAGGTCATGAATCGATTGTGAAACATTGACATAGACCTTATCGTCCACATCAGTCTTGTTCAAAACATATAACATCCACATAAATATTTTCCAATTCCAGCCACAAAAAGTCATTAATCATAACTGAGTAAGGTCCAATCACACCACCAGCCCATAATAGTGACATGTTGAGGACGGAGAAGTTTTTAACAACCATTCCGGATTTTCCGCACCCAAATGTGACAATTGCGCTTGTTATTAACGTAACTTCCGAAGTAAAAGTGGACCTAATTACTGAATATGATTTTTCGATGAAAATCCGGATCATTTTGATACATTTCAAGGACCCAATCTGAGAAGATACGACGTTGCTGGTGATCGACCGGCTTGAACTTACGTGTTATCAACAAACCTGGTTTTTCGCCACACTACGGGCTATAGCGGCAATATTCTCAGTTTCCCTTGTGCAACACACACGTTTTCAATTATTCACTATAGTAACTTGCCCCAACAGCTGGAATATTTCCACCAGTTTCACTATTTCACTACTATATACAGGCCGAGAAGGTATTTCACGATGACCCAAAAGTGCTTTAGTTTTGCGTACTGCAAAATTTTCACCATTTTGTAGTAAATTCTAACAATTTCAGTATATTGTTGACATGTATCGTTCCATTCTTAGTAATGACATAGTGTTAACCTTTAAAATGTCAAAAGACGACAGCTTCGAAAGTTAAGCTGCCCAGATAGCGGGCTATTAAAAACCTCTTATTGGAAAACTCTTCACAGATAAGATCGCGCTGAAAACTGGCTCTCTGATGTAGACGAGAAGATACGTGAGAAATTAAATGTTGATGGTTCAGCCAATTAAAATTAGATCAGAAAGTTCAAGAAGAATATAAAAAAAAAACCCAATATTTCTGTGACCACTAAACCGATGGACTGAAAAAACAATTTCAAGCTGATCATATATAATAAGTCCTTCATTTTTCAACAGATAAACACCCAATTACATGAAATAATTACACTGCAATCATCATATAATCAGGACTCCAGAAGAAGAACATTGGAAGTAAATATTCAATATTTCCGCGAGTACAGATTCGAACAGGTTAAGATTTTGGGTGTGAGTTGAATATAAAATGTAAGTGGTGTCCATGTTGTAATTGGCTTATAAATGAACGAACGCTCATAGCTCCTTTGAGTGCTTTCCTCATTTTCCCATAATTGCATTGGATTATATGCGAAAATAAAATCCTCATCAATTTTACATCATTAGGCTGCTTAATTGAATAATTTCAGAGTATATGAGAATATTCTGATTTATATTGTACGTAGAGTAAAATTTATCGAATTGTTTCATGAAAGTCTAAGACTATTGAGCACTCGTCATTTAACCTTGCCTTCAGAGACAACATATATGTTGTATACAAGGTGTCCCAGAAGTAGACGTCAAACCGGAATTGGATAACAGTTAAAATAGTCATGAAAAAAGTTATAAAACAAATCCAAGTCGAGTATTTTCAGAATTATATTGCATTCTTTTATCCATGAATTTCTGTTGCCGCATATCTTGACTTTTTTCCATTTTCATTTTTCCTATGTTATCTTGAATAGTGCTTCTACAACCTGTAAACAATTTTAAGCCAACTTCTCCAGATTGGACGATAAAGACCCTTTTTGCCGAACCAAGTATTCAAAATCAATATTTCGCCAAACTTTATCAAATAACTAACTGTACTGAAAAAAATTACTACTAGATCAGTTTGACGAGTGAGTTCAATAGTTAGCGTATTTAAAAAGGTTTCTTTTCTTCTTCAGGTGCCATCTCCTCTCAGAAGGTTGGCTATCAAAATGACTACCTTCATCTTCGTCACTGCAGCCCTAAACAACTCAACAGAACTGCACTTGTACCATTATCTCAAATTATTCAACCAGGAGATTCTTCTTTTTCCGATGTTCCTTCTTTCCTGTATCACTATCTGCAATAAGATATATTCCTCCCCTCTCAGCACATGACCCAGATACTGCAACTTCCCAATCCTTACCTAGTGCAGTATTTCCCTCTCTTTATCCACTCTTTTGAGCACTTCTGTATTCGGTACTTTGTCTGTCAACCTTATCTTGAGGATTCTCCTGTACGTCCACATTTCGAACGCCTCCAGGCGATTACTAATATCCTGCTTCATTGTCCAGCTTCCATTCCATAGAGGAGCAAAGGGAATAAGTAACATTTTAACAACCTGACCTTGAGCTTTGAACTGAGATCTTTTCCACAAAATGAGGATTCTAAAATGGTAACATTATAACTTGTATTGGTCAAAAAAAAGGTTTTTTTAGAGAGTGCGTTAAGCATCTTCAAAGGTTTCTAGATAGTAGATTGTAACTCGGTAGTGATCTAGTCGGTTTTTAACCTGAACTTTTGTCGAGTTACAATTTACGACCTAGAAAACTCTGAAGATGCTTACCGCAGGAGTAAGCTAAACGTCAGATGAAAACTGAGTTAAGAGGGATTACCACGTAGCTTTCCGCGTATCAGTCAAACATTAGGTACCCCTTCATTTTACTCCTGGCGCTCCTACAATGACCACATTATATGGTGTATGATGTTGTACCATAGTATATTTCCTTATACTATGGTTGTACATTCACTTCATCCTCTTTCTCCTCACGAAGCATATAAGCAGAGGGCAGCACTGTACGAAGGTCGTTTATTTTTTTCACAAAATTATAGTTTTTACTCTTTTGTAATGATTTTCTGTAGGTTTTTTTCACGAACATTTTAGAAATATATCTGTGCTTCGTATAGGTTTTTTTCACGAACATTTTAGAAATATATCTGTGCTTCGTAAATTGAACATATCATCAATTCCCTTGCGAAAAATGAAGAGTTACCAATATTTTTTTCATCATATCTTTTATTTTAACTAAGCAGTTACGAGGTGCTATTCCTTCTTAACCATGGTTGATAGTCCCAATTCTGTCGAACACTTCGGCCGTGAAAGCCTTCAGCTCCTGACTTTTTCATTTTTGAACTATCGTTTTGTATTAATTTTGCTTCATTCATATAAAAACTTCAAATGGAAAACTCAGATTAGTATGTTCATTATTCGAATTCACTGTGATTGAAAAAAGTCCTCCTCGTTTTTATACAAGAAATGAGAAAACAGATAAACGAGTTCTGTTCTAATGAATTATTTCCTAATGAGCTTATTACGCCACATCCGTTAATGCATCCTCTTATCTCCGAAGGTCAGGGAAACCTATTATGACTCTTAATGCCTATCAAGGAATTTAAGTTTCCCGGTTATTGCTTAATGGAATGAAAACCCGCCAACTGATAAACATCAACAATATGGGAATAAATATCAAGGATGCTCGCTCTTTCAAAGTGTCCTTGCAGGTAATTTATCAGGGAAATGATTCTCTGTCCTATGCGAAGGGTTATTCCACAGGCTCTACAAGAATAATGACAAGACGCTAGTTGGTTTGATTGAGAGACAATATGACCTGAAAATTTTATCAGAGACTTTCTTTACGATACGGTGTAAGGTATTTCAAAAATTAATAATGATATAGAAACTTAAACGTAAAATCCGAATTGAATGACCACAAGTGTTGATATAATCTATTCATCATCTTCATTCAAAATTTTATCAGTCAACAATTCCATACATTATTGAGTGTCGATATAAATTATTTATATTGAACACATAAAAGCAAATCTAGCAAAAATGACGAAATAGACCCAATAGTATATTATGTATATAATGTTATTTTGGTGATCTTATACACACTATTTTTTTTACTTTGAACGAAGGCATCGACTGTTATGGTCATTAGCCTGTGTTAAAGTAAAAATATACAAAAAGGAAATTCTCAAACACTACGGACACTCAACAATTACAGGATTCGAAAAAGCTATCCATCCACTAACAAATATTGAAACAGACAAACAAATAAGTGAGTATATAAATAAGTTAATCTATGAGTATATGAATATATAACTATGTGAATAACTGAATATATAAGCATGTAAAGAAAAATGTGAACAGATAAACATATAAATATGTGAACTGTAAATAAATAAACAAAAAAAATGAATATCTATGTAGATGAACTGTCAAATATGTAAATGAACTAATAAAATGTATGAATAAATATATGAGTAAATATATTAATTCTTTCCAAAAACCCAGTTTTTCGTAAGAATATGATTACTTTTTTTTAAATTCCTGGTTCTCTTTCAAAACCACCCCTATAGTTGTACCCATACCCAATTCATTGCGAATACTTCTAAATATGTAAAGTAAAATTTCACTGAAACAAAATGAAAATCAATTGAAAGTCGAATTGATTAATTTCAAAATGACTTTTGTTCACAGTACCTATACATTTCCTATATAATGAGTTTTCAAAAACCCTATTTGATTGGTGTATTATTTTGCAGCATTATTATGCACAGTATAATTTGGGGAATGATTCTGCACGGCTTTCAACCGTTCAATATGATCTTACATGGTTTTTACGCATTATATACAGAAAATTTTCTTAACAATGAATAATAATAATAATCATAGAAGTCGTAGATAAAATTACTCTTTTTTTCGATCAAAACTTGAGAGGGAAGCCTATGTCTAAAATAAATTGTGAAAAGGAATGGAACTGATTCACTAAGAAATAATTCTTAAGAGGGAATGCCACCATGTGACTGCTCAATTCAAAACGAAATGATAGATTTTTATGGGGCTTTCACATAATTCCTTTGAACTTTATGCTACATCGTAGAATGACGATATTTTTAATTTGAGCATGAAAAAAAATAAAAATATAGTTGGTTACTTTTCAGTTTTCATAGAGGAATAATTGATGATATGTTCAAAATACAAACTACTGATATATTTTTAAAATCTCCGTGAAAAAAAATTCAAAAAATTATTACAACCTACCGTCGTAACAGTGCTGCTTTCTACTTATATGCTTCGTAAAGGGAAGAAGTTGGTCATCGCAGGAGCGCCAGAGGGGAAATGAATGGGTACCTATAATGTTTGACTGTTACGCGGAAAGCCATGTGGTGGTAATCCCTCTTAAATGGCTCTTTTATGATCTCGACCATTTCAAGATATAACTAGTGTCCTGTTTTTAGTCTCAAAAACCAATAGGTCTGTTCATTATTATTATTGAGTTATTAATAACTTTTTTTTTGTGGTCTATTCGTACCATTACTGAAATTTCTCTACAAGACTCTCTCAACAAAAGTTTATAATTTGTAAGGATTTTGTTTCTTTGGAAGAGTGTATAATTCCCAATAACACTTCAATTCTCAGGTGCCTGTTCGATATTCAAGTAAATTAATACTACTGACTTTGAAATTGTTTCAATTCTTTCCTGAAAGACTGCTTACAAAACTTTTATTATCTTTTTCATTATTCTTATTTTGATTCTGAGATATTACATTTCATTTTTGCGACCACAATTGGTCAGCAAATATATTCTCGATGAATAGATCTCGGGAATAAAAGTGTGCATTCATAAATGCAGTAATTCCGAAAGGAATTAATTTCAAAGCGAATGTGGAGGTCACTATTTCAAGTTAATCATAAAGCTGCGCGATTATTTGATGTTGATGTGCATTAATTAATACACATCAATAATTATGTCGGTGTTTTAGATTATATAAGATTGCAATCAATACACAAATTGAATTTAAATCAAAATAATGAGGTAGCTTCATGTTTTACTAGAAAGATCTGAAAATTAGTCACTTTGTCGCGATGAATCAAGATTATGATATTTACGTTGAAAGTATTGGCGAACAAGTCACTTATGGTAAAGTTGCAATTTCGTCAGTAAAATTTGAATAGTATCATACAATCACTTATCTTCGTCGTACGCCTCTGGTGGTAACCAGAAACGTTTATTTGGCATAATTTAGTAGGGTTGATAGTACCTACACTGCTGTGGAAATTACAAGTAAAATCGTCTTGTGAAGAAATCACAGATCATTTATTTCGAATTTTGAAATAAAACTCCCTGTATCAGTTCCGACAGGACAAATATTTTATCTAGTTGCCTATTACCTAAGCACTTTCATACAAATAATTATCTACAAAGATGATTTGAATATATCGAAATGAGACAGGTGGTAATTATAATCTTATGAAATGGAAAATATCATTGATATTTGAAAAATTCTTATTGTTTGAGAACATTTTTTTGTTATTTTTTTCAAGTATGAATAGTAAATTTTAGCATGTACATACATCAAAAGAAAATAAATACGCACTCCACCGTTGTTTAGAATTCTCAACACTTCATGCATAAAACATTGGAAAATTCAATAATGTTCTGAATCGTGTTGTACTGCTTTCATGCTTGGAAATTTAATCACGTTCACCCCTTATAGAATCCAAATTGAAATATGTATTGAAAAAAATATCAAGTTCACGTATGTCATGCTCGAAACAAATTTAAGTTGTAGAATAAAATTCGATCTGTAATAGAACCGCACAAAATTCAATTGTCTTTTGTGATTCAAATCAATTCCAAGAAAATGGTATAAAATTCACTTATGTTCACTCTGCTAAAATCCGATGAAACTACAAGCTTTCATGAAATTATGAATATTAATTTCGTTACCCCAGAGGAGGTTTAATGGAAATCGTGATCAAAGTAATAATTATTGAGCGAATTCTTGGAATGGGCATTTCATGTTCTCGGCCAATATCGTGGTAAAACGGGGCGAATTCGAATGAAAATTGTCTGGTCTCATAAAAACGAAGTAGCTGTTTTCACTACGTGGAATAAAAATGATATTTGAAGAGTAACATGTCCGTTCGGAGAATTTTTATATTTTGATTAGTTCCCAAGAAAATTGTCATTAGTCTGCTCAAAAAGAACTGTTGGGTAAAATGACTATTGAAAAGTAACGACATACACAGGGTGTTTCCAAATTAGACGTGAACCTTGGAGGAGCTCTTAGTATCACTCATTTCCTGTCCTTTGAACCATATTTATTGATATCCGAAAATCAACAGTTTCCAAGATTCTTGTGTTTTTTAAAACATTTCCACGTTTCGGATATCAATAAATATGATCCAAATAACCGCAAATGGGCCATACTAAAATGTCCTCCTAGGTTAACGTCTAATCTGGAAACACCCTGTATAAAACCATATAATGAGAATAATTAAAATTTAAGTTTTACTATAAGTGTCTCAAAAATTACTGAAAATTATTTCCATTTCTTGGAATATATTTCTATTCGGTATGCACCATGCAACAGCTCTTCTTTATCTCAGCTGTGACTACAAAATATACTTGAATAATTCTATATATTTAATTTTCGTGAATAGATCATTAGTAAAAAGTTATTCATATATACCAAGTGGCCCATCACAGACGATGAAAGGGATTAAAAATAGATATTTTGAAAATCTTTTTTTGTTATGTGTACAGGGTAGGAAACACATTTCAAAATGATTTTTATATATACACGGTGTTCTAAAACGAATATATAGACCAAACTTACATTTTTTCAATATAACAAAAGTTGTATGTGAATTCAAAAATGGAATGACATGCTCAATTAACGATGAGTTTCCTCAGATGACTTTATACCTTTCAAGCACCATTTACGATAAAATGGCGGAAAATTGTAAAATATGTTCGATTGGTAATTAATGAAGAAACCAGTTACGCCACCAGAACATAAAATGTTTCTTCTTGTTGTAAACATATTGGCTACTCCTATATAAAAAAATTTGAATTCTGAATTATACAGAATGATCATAATTAATATTCAAACATTAACTTCAAATAATAACCAAAAGAGTTTGAGTGATTGTGATATCCAATCCTTCTCCACTCTCATAGCATTTAAGGTTTTGATTCTCCCATCCCACACCCTAAGGCGAGCCCTAAGGTAATTTCAAAATCCCATATTCGATCCAAATGAAAAGTTTCATTTGGATGAAGAATGACAATTTGAAGCCTAACGGAAAACTTAATGTGGACTACAGAACAGAAGCAGAACCATAGAAAACTCAAGAAGAATATCGAGAAAAGTTACCCATTGGTCGACGTAGTTGAGATTCTTGGTGTTTATATGGAATAACAATTTTAAGCTTAGTGAAATACTCTGAGCTAATCACATCATCAGAACGGAAAACAACAGGAAATTGAAGAGAGTATTGGAAAAGGGCGACGATTTCTTTTATTTATCACAATTTTTCTTGAAAATCGCACTAAGAGGTGAATTTCAACTAAGAATCCTCTTCTATGATAGAAGCCTGAAGCTCTTAGATCCTTCATCTGAATTTTCATTTTCCTATAGTATTTACAAGTCCAGTCATATTCTTTTTCAGGATTATTTACGATGCGCAAATCCTAAAAAGTGTTCTGCTAACTAAAATTCTGATGAATCATAATATTGACTTGTGCCTTGTATGATTCATTGCAGAAAGTACAAATTAGGATCGCAGGCATAATAACTCAAAATTTTCGGATTATTACTATACATGTATTATCAGTATATTCACAAAAACCATTCTATCTTCGAAGTGAATCTTGACGTGGATGAACCACTTTATCAATGCACTCATATCAGTCTTGCAAATGTTCTCCAATTTCTTCTTTGATTATTGGGATGTACCAATAATGAATAAATCACTCAAATACAAATAACTCGAAGATCGTTGAACTACATCAAAGCAGGAGAAAAAAAATGAAAGAGATCAACCACAAAAACTCGGTGTAAAATCGAAAAAGAGTAGGTATAATTCGCGTTTGAAGTCGATGAAAATTTCAAACAACTTCAAACAAGTTTTAATTAGAATGATATTGTTAATTCTGAAGTTGTCGAAAACAATTTCAATTGATTCGCTTCAGATTTAATATTTTCATCTATTTTGTATGGAATTCAACCAAAATTTTCCACTATTGTTCAACTAACTGTGGGTGCAGTGCTTTGATTGCATTGCATTCTATTTCTAATTTTACAATGGACTCAGGACTTCTTATGTAAACTTCATTTCAGAAATATTTCCAAATAATCAATTGAAGACAAATGAGGCGGTGAGTTGATAAATTGATTATTTGCTATTAAAACCGAGATTTTAAGTATGGACCTGCGATTTCTTTCACTAACATTGCTGTCCATATAGTCATTTCCGATTAGTGTGAGGGCTTTTGATTATTCAATTGTCACTTCCGTGCAATTATGTTAGCAAATCACAGTCTATTAGACTGTTACAAAACTTCGGATGCAGAATTGTTGTTTCGATGGTATAATTTCCCCAATCTTAATTGAACGACTCTCAAAAAACGCTTGTTCAGTTTTCATTTGACGTCATACACAACCATGCGCACGCTTTTTAACCGTAGAATGGAAAATAATATTTTTTACTCCCCCTACAGAAAATGATGAAATTTGTACTATACAGGGTGTCCGGGGAATAACTGTACATACTCTTACCAGAGATAGAGTTGGACTAGCTGATTACTGATTGACTGTAAAAAAATAATTTCTGGATTTCCCTAGAAAGATACAGGGTGATTTTCCAACTTCATGGAAATACTTAGACCATCATAAAATCCAAACTTATTGACGAATAGTATTGAAACTTGGGAGTTTATTGGTACATGCTAAGGTCGAGTCAGAACGATATCAATTATTTCATTATTCCAGGGCCGCACTCATTAATCCTCATTTAAAGTGTTCAGGGTAAAAAAAACACTTTGTATTTCGAATTACAAATAATTGATTCGCTTTTTAGAAAGAAGCTAAATTATGCTTCAATTTGCGGTATCGCTTAAAGTTGTCACATCAACAATTATTTTTTTATGAATTTTTGAATTTGGATAAAGTTCGAAAAATTGAATTTTTCACCATGAAGAGAACTGAAAATCTCATGTTTGAATATAAAATGCGAAAGTATTAGTAAAAAATTTTCAAAAAAGTTCAGAGCTTTAATAAGCACATTCGATAACGAAACAATAACAAATGAAACAAACTAAAATACATTGAAGAGTACCTAATAAAAACGAAAATAGGAACGAATGAATTGCAGAGTTAACGTTATTTCAGAAGTGGTTCGAAATGAAAACCATTAGCTTGTATACATTTCTCTTGCCGAATGTTCAAATTGGATACAGCCTTGCGAATCATATCGCCATTATTTCTTAAAATATCGCAACAGTTGATAATTCTGTTCATCAGTTGTTCTCTTGACTGGATTTCTTCAGAATATACCATATCCTTCAATTTTCCCCATAAAAAATAATCTAGCGGGTTGAAATCTGGAGATCGAGGAGGCCATGGAATAGGTCCTCCTCGACCTATCCACCTATTTGGATAGGTATTGTCGAGGTAACTTCTCACTTCCAAACCAATATGAGGTCCAGCTCCATCATGCTGGAAATAAATTCCTCTAATATTTATTCCCTGTAGCATGCCGGGTAAAATATTTTGTAAGAAATCTAGATAAATCGCACTTGTAAGGCGACCGTCAAAAAAATGAGGCCCAATCAAATGTTTGTTTATCACAGCACACCAAACATTTACTGAAAATTTATGTTGTGAATTTCTCAGTCTTATACTGTGTGGATTATTTTCGGCCCAAATATGCGAGTTATGAATATTGAACACACCGTCTCTGGTGAATTGAGCCTCATCACTGAATATTGTTCTGTACAAAGTGACTCTGTGATTTGCTATCCAATGTGCAAAATTCAGGCTTAAGACATTATCGCCAGGTTCCAATCGTTGTACCTGTTGTATGTGGTACGGGTACATATTTTCCTCTTTGATTATTCTGTGCACCTTATGCTTCGGCAAATGTAATTGTGCACTTACTCTCCTTATACTAGTTGAAGGTTGTGCTTGAATTAATTGGAGTACTTCATCACTTCTTTCTAGATTCCTTTGGCGATCCTTCTTCCTATCTGGCACTCTACCATATTGCGCTATACAACTAAATACTGCAGAAAATGTTTGGTGATTGGGAATTCTGCGCGACGGAAATCTCAGACGATACTCTCTCACAGCAGCTCGACTATTTCCCTCACATTTACCATACACGAACATCATATCAGCATATTCTCTATTTGTGAAATTGGCCATTTTGGTAATTTCACTATTTTATAATAATCAAAGCACAAGCAACAAACAACAATCTCAAATTTCAGTTGTCAAAATGTTTGAAGTTTATCACAGAATATTTTATAGGAATTCATATTTTATCTTGTAGGAAATTTTATTTCTGTGCATTTTTGATCTTGAATCTTTGAATCTAGTAAGATATTTTGTAACATTCTCCCAAACTGAAAAGCATATCTCCTCTTTCTCAGAGTACTTCTGGGGTGGCCACCCAGTATATCAATAAATTATTTTGGTCTTCCTCACCTTCAGTGACTTTTTTAAGAAAATCTATTATTTATTTTCGAACTCCGCAAGATGACAAATCCTGTTCAGGTAAATAAATTAAAATTTTCGAACTTTATCCAAATTCAAAAATTCATAAAAAAATAATTGTTGATGTGACAACTTTAAGCGATACCGCAAATTGAAGCATAATTTAGCTTCTTTCTAAAAAGCGAATAAATTTTTTGTAATTCGAAATAAAAAGTGTTTTTTTTACCCTGAACACTTTAAATGAGGATTAATGAGTCCGGCCCTGGAATAATGAAATAATTGATATCGTTCTGACTCGACCTTAGCATGTACCAATAATCTCCCAAGTTTCAATACTATTCGTCAATAAGTTTGGATTTTATGATGGTCTAAGTATTTTCATGAAGTTGGAAAATCACCCTATATCTTTCTAGAGAAATCCAGAAATTAATTTTTTACAGTCAATCAGTAATCAGCTAGTCCAACTCTGTCTCTGGTAAGAGTATGTACAGTTATTCCCCGGACACCCTGTATAACTATATAAATGTCTATTTAAGCACTGAGCAACTTGAAACTGTGCGATTTATTTTACAGTGGATAGAGCGCACTATCAACAACCAATACGGTAGCATCTATTAAGTAAATTGCACAGTGAAAAACCAATAATATAGAGGCTTTAGTAGTTGCCACGAAAACGAATAACAGTCCGCATAGCCGATAATTTTTTGACGTTTCGGAATTATGTCGCGATTTGGCACCAGTTTTCAGATTTGCCTAAATTTTTATGGAAATAAATGCGGTCGAAGAAAAAGAATAGTATGCAACTCGAGTAAGAAAGATAAGCACTCGGTGCTTCGCGAGTCGTGCGTAATTTTTTCTAGTCGTGCGTAAAATGCTTCTCACAACTCTTGTTATGTAATAGAGGGTGTTACCTAATTGAATGTCAATATTTATGGGGATGATTTTTGGGCCCATTTCAAGAAAAAACCTCATATGAACATATGTCCTAAACGTCTTACCTTTTGAGATACAGGGTGCTGAATTTTTCAAGAATAAATCATTCAATATTGATATCTACAATACCACTACCAGATATTCAAATGAAATTTGTCATACATTCACTATGAATCAAGAGGCACTTTTCAATGTATCACTGTTTTTTTTATTTCCTCCAGTGGCGTTCGTGTTTTGGCAGATTTCTCCTGTAATAAAAATTGTTTTTGAAATTCCCAATCATTTCTTACCAAAGTTGATCACTTGACTTTTTTCAATTCAATGCTCGGTTTTCGTTTAAAAAAATAAAAACTGTTATGCATTATCATAAAAATATCGTTAATACATACATATGATGATATCGCCATACAGGGACATACGTAGATTTTATTTTTTTTTATGAAACCCGTGCGTCGGACTTAAAAAATTCAAGAGATCAAATTTGCTCATAATTGAATACAGATTTCATTTTTTTTAGTTATGAAAAATTTATCACCCTGTATCTCAACAGGTAAGACGTTCATGACATATGTTCATATGAAGTTTTTTTCTTGAAATGGGCTCAAAAATCACCCCCCTTAAATATTGACATTCAGTTAGAAAACACCCTGTATACTATTTTAACGGCACTTCAAAACTTTCCAAACCAGTTCTCGAGATGCCACGCGACCGCAGGTGTACCATTTCGGGCAATGACCAAATCGACTTATCCTTAATATTTCATATGACGATCAACTAGGTTACTGGTTACTGGGTTACAGTCCATAAGGACTGTTAAGACCATATATTCCCTGCTGACCGAGATTCCTTATAAATTTTTCTTGGATATAAGAAATATTCTGCCTACTCAAGTGAGTTTGAATATACTTCATCCAAATAAAAAAAAACATCAGTTACACAACGAACAAAAATCGAGTGAAATACTCATTGAGTTCTGTTCAAAAGGACTGGTAAGACGATATGTTCCCTGCTGACCGAGATTCGTAATGAATTTCTGGTAACTTTTCAATATAAGAAATATTCTGGCCTATTCAAGTGATTTTGAATATACTTCTACCAAATAAGAAGAAAACATCAGTTACACAACGGACTAAAATCGGGTGAAATACACATTTCATTAATCCACCTGGTTCACTGGTTATTGCGAATCATAAGAAAGATATTGAAGAAGTGATAGCTATAGTCAATGAAAGTAACCAAATCGGCATGGTGTGAAACATGAACCATAACCGATTTCAAGCGAATAACCTGGTCATCATTGGTAACAACACCAAACAACAATAACCAATTGCATTCAAACGGCTTTGGTCATTGTAAATTTGAACGAAAACTACATCCCCTTGTTCAAGAGATTGTAATTACTTTTGAAGCATATACTGTGTGCTACCTACCTGTTTGCTGTGTCTTTTTTCGCCTATTCTTAATACCTCTATTTTGTTAGTTTTTTGGCTATAATTTGAGTTTTTATTCGTTGACACAATCAGTTCATACATCGTTTCATATTTTGTTATTCCTCGTTACTGTTTTGTTGTTTGTTTATACTCAGCTGGTCGCCCGATTCTCAGACTGAGGACATCCTTCCCGTAGGTTATGTTTCCTTCGTATTTTCATTTTGAACAAAGTGCTTTTGCATCCTTCGCATCAACATTTTCGAGAACTTATGTTATGTCTCTTCGCTTTGATGGTAGAAACAAAGTATTTTTGACGAGTAAGTGGCTGACATACTGAGGTCTCGAATTGTTGCTCTTTGTTTTGTTTTTAGTGGTACTGAAGATGGCTGTTTAGCCGAAAACGTTTTATCAAATTCTATAAGTGAATACTTGAAGTACAAATCATTTATTTTATTATTATCATTGTTGGTTATATAACATGACGTCAGATAACCAAAAGTTAAAAACTCTAGACGTAGAGCCGGGTTGAACTTAGGTCATTAAAGAAGTGAGGTTAAATTTAATCCAAATAAGACACAAAAATATGCAAGCCTACACATTTCTCTGTTGACGGCAAGCTTTTTTTATTGAAACGGTTCGTTAATACAGAAGGATGATGTTAAAACAAAAATTGGTTGTGTTTATTCCGATTACAGCAGCAATTTTTAAAATATTGAGAAACTAATTAATAGAGCTTGTATCATGAAACATTACGACAGAATAAACTCATGCTGCTTCGAGTGTAGCTTAATTGCGATGTGAACACATCATTATAGGCTATTTGAAACCCATTTGATTAGCCGAAGTAGATAAATTCGTCGTCGTATATTTGTTTATTACTTCGACATGAAGAAGAAGTAAATTGAAATGGAATATTTTAATAAGCACTTCTTCATTTCGAAATGATTAGCATTAAAATACACTCAAGAATTTTTAAGCTGAATTGAAAATTAAAATCTGGAATGTAAAAGAAGTAGGTATAGGTATACTATTCAAACAAATATATTCGTCGCATTTATTCTAACTGAAGTCCAATGAAATAGACCTAGAGACTGCTATAATATATACTTTGATACCTTCAAAAATATCATTGATTCGTTGCTAGCTAGGTAAAACACAACATTTCGTTCTAAATGTTTTCTCATGCATATTCATGTATGAGAATTTATAATTCAAAATACTCAAGTGAACAGATTATTTGAATTCATATTTGACCTTTAAGGTGTAATAATGAAGCAAATATTTAATTTCCGCACTTGTGATTTTCCAAAATGAAAATAGAAGCTGGTTGAGAACGGTTGCATAAAAAATAAATATACTTACGTCTGAATCGGCGCCTTTGTCGACTCCAGGACACTTGAAGGTAACATACTCGTGGCAACGTTTGTGTACAACAAAACTGCATACTGAAATTAAAAATTACACATTAGTCAGGTAACTACCTACAGAACATCATTACAACTTCTGAACCGATAAATTTCAACTCATCTCTGGAAAACATAATAATAATAGGTTCTATATAAACTTAGCGTTTGACAATTCCCGATGAATATATTAAAAAATTGAAATAATCTATATATCAAAATTGCTAGAGAGCGGCCACAAGATTGATAAAATATCATGCCGAATTGTATTTTAAAATTTGAATTGATTTCAAGACAATGATCTTTCTCCCCTGAACATTTTCAGATTTCTACCACTTTCGGTAATAACGGAAACAGACTACTACTCCATTATTTCAAATGACACACTCAATATATTATAACTGTAAGGTGTGTAAGGTAAGTGAACAGGGTAAATAATGAATCAATATAATATATTATAACATCATACTTGCATATTATTTGATGGATATCAGACAATATTTTAATTCCGGAAAAAGAACGCCCTCGAGCCGGATTCGAACCCGCAACCTCCGAATCACTAGCATTTTCTGCAGAAGTATTAAAACAAAAATTGAGTCCTCGTTACCCCCATTTTTTCCATAAGAATTCCATTAACACATGAACCGTTGAATTTTCACCAAAAGCATGGCATATTGCTGAAATTGTCATCAAACAAGCTATTCAGTGATAGATTCATATCTATCACTTTTTTGAGGTTTTTGAGACAAAATTGTCTCAAACCTCAACCTGCAATTTTTAGCACAAAATTATGATTATAGTTTTCCATAAATGGCCATCGCGGTGAGTCACCCTGTCTGTATACATTTTTAGTCCTTCAAATGTTCTCAAGCAGCTAGCTCGAGAATTGGAAACACTCACTATTTAAATGACTTTAGATGTAAGTTTCCTTTCTACTCAATCCCTCAAGTTTCGTTTCATTCATATTAATCATTTTTTAGTTACTTTCAGCACTCGCGTTGACTGTGGGTAATGCTATAAGCACACAAGATTCAATAAATCTTAGGCTATTCGGTTCCCCGAAAATTGAGCATGGTGTAATGTAATTATTAATTTTAGATTAATATGTAAATTTGAAAATTTATTACCCGTGGAAACACCAACTAGACTTCAAGCTGAATACACTCAACAGAGGTGAATTGGATAACTTTGTTTCCTTCATTCACTATATAATCCTCAGACGATTCATCCCTTAACTTTCTAATGAGTTCAACTTCAGACTTTCAATTCCTCTATGTAAAATTTGAAATTTCCTTCAAAATAGTTTTTATCGTCATTACATGTTCTGCATACGCGGACACCAAGATATTATTGAGAAAAGATTTTCTGTAGTATATTATTCTCGTATCAAAAAATAGTGATTTATAATACAAGTGTGGCATTGATGTTCTTCCACGAATTCAAAATTCAAAAATGGGTCACGATGTGGCGAGTTTCTGAATGATCGAGTGTTACAATAAGCCTTCTGAACGAGTATTATACATCATTTCATCTGATTCACTGAATTTTCATTGAAATTAATGGAATATTTCCATGAATATCGTTTAGTGATAGAGAAAAATCTTGGTTGGCAAATCTTTTTCTGTATCGCAAATTTGACTGATATGTGATAGATAAATCAGTGATAGGAAAGATACGTGTACCAACATGTCATTTGATAATGAAATATAACCATGTAATTTATGTATAACTGAGATATTTCCATACAATTTTGTTGCTGTTTGAGAACGTGTTCTAGAAGATATGACAGAATGAACCGATTTTCCACAGCATTAGTGAATTTTTTTTCTCTCAAAAACCTGATATGCAGAACATTTATATATCCTGTTATAATGAAAATAGAAAACAATAAAAATAATGTGTTATCAACTTGATGCGTCTACCATGGATTCGTATCAGTTAACACTATCCGAAGATTTAATTTCTAGGAAGTAATATATTGATGCGATATTCCAAAATACATATCCCAAGGCCTGGGTGCTGTTCATTCATCAATACTGAATTTTTGAAGGGTGTTCCAAATTGAGTTTTCGAAATTCAATATGTAATCAAAAGACAAAAAATTCAAATTGAAACTTAAAGAGTTCTTATTTATTTCTTAAAGAAAATGCTCGAGAAATTGTTTGCCATTTACACTATTCTCATATCTCCCATACGACCACAACTTGTGCCTATACAGTAGCCGATTCTTTTATTGAAATTATCAATCACATTCTGGCATAGTTACCGCTCTATCTCACCAATAAATCGAATAATTCCTGTTTTCAATGCATTAGCATTTCCAGGATTATTTTTGTTTGAACACCTGTACTTTCACAAAGCCCTAAAGAAAGAAGTTTAAGTTTGGTTTATTAACGTAGCCACCGATCTAGAAATGTATTCCGTCCAAAAAGACTTTTTTTGAAGAATCGTCGTTTTGTTCCAATATCCAATTGTCAAAGCTCCGATGCATGGAATGATCTTTTGACAGGAATTCTTATGTTAATCGAACTTTGTAGGCCTTCCGCGCTAAATATTTGTGCATAATACGCCATACATTTTACTCAGAAAGTCCCGTTTGTTATGAACCCCTCAACTTTGACGTGTTAAAATAGTTGCAATACTATCATTCACACAGAGCCAATATTTTGTTTTGGACGATCAGGACGAAAATACTGACGTCCATTAACATCGTGTAATTTGCGTAATACATTTCTCACAGAACGATCATTTTCATAACATAATTCAATAATCTCAATATGTTGTTGCACGTATACGATTCCATATTTATGAATGGCAAATCTCCATCTGTCAAATAATATCTATAATGGGCGCATTGGAGGTTCGAAGTGTGTTACAGAGGTGAAACTCAATTTGAAAAGCCCTATATTATTTATAGGAATAATGAGAGTATTCATGACTGCATGTCAAGACACTTTTTACCATTTTTTAATGAATTTCTAATTAAATTTACTTTGTGAGGCTTTTAAATTGTTTATTGTTTAAAACTATTATCGACTGTGAAAATACTAACTGACAAAGAAACTGGAACACTCAGAAGGAGCTGTTTGAATTTGAATAGATAATATAACAAGGAGTAAATGATTGAATTCGGAGAAAATTAAACGTGAAAGTTTTTTCATGTAAAAGAAATTTGTCACTTAAATATTGTAGTCGTTTTTTACAACAAACCAGCTGTTCGAGGAAATCCAAAGTCGATGTTTAGTTATTGTTAAAATGCCTAGAGCACGTTTACGCCGAATTCATCGCCAGCTACATAAGTGAATATAAAAGTGGTCGAATTATTGGTCTACGTGAGGCGGGGTTGGCATTTCGAAAAATCGCTAACCCCATGAACAGAAATCCAGCTACTGTTATGAGATGTTGTCAAGCGTGGTTTGATAATGCCCAAAACAGAAGAAGAGTAGGCACCGGACGTCGGAGGGGCACAAATGAAGTTCAAGATCGATGTCTAAGACTTTTGGTCATTAGAGACCGATTTGCGACAACTCAATCTTTGGCTGATGAACGGTTAGGAGAACAAGGCCATCCTGTAACTGTCCGAACGGTTTACCGCCGGATAAGGTCTTTTGGACTGCATCAACCCCATCTTGTGTTACCTCTGACGGTTGAGCATCGTTGGAAACGATTACAGTGGTGCAGAGAACGTCAACATTGGAATGTGGAACGGCATTAGGTCGTTTTTCTGATGAATCTCGATTATCCTTGGGTGCACATGATGGCCGAAGAAGGGTTAGACGGCATCGGGGAGAAAGACGCGAACCTCAGTTTGATGTTGAGCGTCATGTACAGCGGACAGTAGGCGTTATGGTATGGGGTGTTATTGCACATGCAAGTAGGTCACTTTTAGTCCTTAATCGAGGTAACATGACTGCGCTTCAAGAAATAGTGGAGCCATATATTCTTCCTTACCTTAACCGGCTCGAGAATTCAATATTTCAGCAAGATAATGCTCGACCTCATTTTGCTAGAGTTAGTTTGAACTTTTTCGAAGCGACCCCATGTAAATATTTTGCCATAGCCGCCCAGATCCCCCAATCTTTCGCCCATAGAGCATGTTTGTAACATCATAGGTAGAAGGCTTGAAAATTTACCCCAGTCCCTACGAACTTTGGCGGCTCTGAGACATGAAGTACAGGTAGCTTGTGATAGTATCCCTCAAGAAGAAATAGACCGTCTTCTTGCATCAATGCCGAGACGTGTTGAGGTGTGTATAGATAATCGCGGTGGACAAACAGATTACTAACAAATTTATTAAAAAAATTGTAAACCCTTCGTTCTTTCTCCGAATTTCAATCATTTACTCCTTGCTATACTATCTTTGTTTTACCAAAAATAAATTAAAATTCTGGGTGTTGCATTTTCTTTGTCAGTTTGTATAGGTTTATAACATTTCGGGTGAATAATTCATTTTTTCAATATTTCACACGTATTTCAAACCCTCTGAAATGTGAAAACTAATTGTGACGCACCCTTTACCATTGTTTGCAAATTTTCTGGTATTGAATAAGACATGGAAATATGAATTAAAATACCAAGTGACTAGTTCTGAAAAAATATTTCGGTGATTAGGAAACTTAATAGAGAAATTCAATTAGGCATTCAACGTGATATAGAAATTGCCTTCGACGCTTCAATGTCGACATGATCCTGGTTCACCTCGTTGAAATGTCGTCCATGTAGGGGCTTTTCTCTCCATCTTTGCAGTTTTTCTTGGATTGTCTGGTGGTTGTATGACAATTGCTCCTTGTGCAGTTGTAAAGGTGTTGATTCGTCTGCTTCACACAGTTCTTTGTAGATCTCTGACATGCCTAATTTGTCTTTGAAGTATGTTCGTAGGCATTCAATTTGCCCATGGGCAAGTTCCATGATGTCTAGCAGACCTCTGCCTCCTCGGCAGTGTCGTCCTCTCAATGCTACTTTTCGGATGGTGCTTGTGTGCTTTCGTCATCAAGGTTCTCATTTTGCGTTGCAGGTTTTCTATATCTGTTTTGGTCCATGGAATGATACCGAAAGAGTATGTAAGAATTGAACATGCATATGTATTGATAGCTCTCGTCATGTTCTTGCTGTTGAGGTTTGTTTTTAAAATTTTGTTGATTCTCCTAATGAACTCAGTTGTTAAGTCTTCCTTCTTTGATGGTTTATTCGTCGGTTTTGTTTCATTCCTAGGTATTTATGAAGATCGTCCGATTTCATTGCTTCTATATCTTGTCCATTGGAGAGAGCTATCGGTTCATCTTGGATTTTTCCACGCACTACACTAATAGTACGACACTTGTCCAATCCGAATTTCATCCCCACGTCTTTCGAAAAATTTTCCACCAGTTTGACCATAATTTGCAAGTGGTTTTTGTTGCCTGTTATAAGTTTTAGGTCATCCATGTATAGCAAAGGATTGAGTGCAATAGTAGTTCTATTTCCTTTGACATTGAAATCTTTTTCAGTAGCCTTCAGTTGTTTAGAAAGAGGGTTCAGCGCCAAGCAGAACCATAAGGGACTCAATGAATCTCCTTGGAAAATTCCCCTTTTTATTGGAATCTCTTTAGTAGTTATGTTCGCCGTAGAGAGTTCGATATTCGTTCTCCAGTTGCACATTGCATACTTCAGAAAGTTTAATGTAATTGGATCGATCTTGTATATTTATTATTATTATTATTCATTGTTATTCACATCGCATTGAATCTATCATACCAACATTTCAATGAGGGTTGTGATTTACAAAAAAAAATTAAAATTTAAACAGCTCCTTCTGGGTGTTGCAGTTTCTTTGTCAGTTAGTATATCAAGGAAACCATGCAACTTCCCCGGCGCCATCAAAACGAACCCTGCAGGATTATTTGAACCGTAATACCATTCCTTTTTCACTCTATTCACCATGTATAATACGAACGCAAAATTCGCTGCCATTTGGAAACGAACCAGGTCACCCACAATGGAATCGTTAGCTTGAAAATTTGATGAGTACGTTCTTAAAATCTCGGGTTTCCACTGTGACTGCCGATAATTCGCACTCATTTCTTTTTCATGGGAAATTCAGCATTGAGCAAATATTCCGTAGGCGGTAGCTGCTCTACTTCGACGGTCTTATGTAATTTGTGAGCTACCAGGGCTTAGCGAAATACGCTAGTTCAAACTTCCTAACTGTGAATAGACGATAGGAAGGGAAATCTCGTATAGGATAAATCGTGTCTTAAGAGCATGGGCGTAACTGGTGTGAAGTAATCCATATCCACAAGAAGATACTCTCCGTATCTCTAAAATGTTCATGAAGAAGAAAAAATTATCAAAAGTTTATATTGCTTCATTCAAATAATAAATTACAAGCCATTTCCATATTGAAAATCATAAATAGCGTTTTTGCTTGCACCCTACTTTTGCCTCGGAGTGTACTTGTGGATGTATGGATAACTTCACACCGGTCTTACGCTGATTATCACTGTCAAATAACTAAATTATTTCATATCAATCTGAGAAAATATTTTTTCATCTTCATCTGAAACCATTAGTGTTTTATATCATCATTTTAAATATGAGTGAATTTTTGTTTAAAGAATTTCATCATCTTCTGAATTGGATAGGAAGTAATATTGATATCCTTTCAATTCTTCATCCCTAATCTAATAGGTATTACTTCTATGGAAGCATCATATTCAACGTCGGAGAGCAGAATTGGAAACATTAAGGTAGGAACTTTCAAACAACTGTTTCTGGGGTTATTTAATTCTAATTGTAAATCTTCATCATTTTCATTTCGTGAAAACGATAGTGGTGAATATCTTATCCCAGATTTTCACACTCTTTGAGTCCTTTGTTGTGCAAACGAATCTATGGCCTTGTCATAATTGATCTCATGATCAGTTCGATTTTTATGTCTCATATTGCGAGGTTCGATTAAGGATTTTGGCTTCTCGATGACCGAATATAATTTTTGATAATCTCAAGTTTGCCTAAACTTCGCTCGCAGCTTACCCGATCTAGTAGGGATCGTAGAGTAAATTGCAATGCAATAAAAATATTGGCAAATGAACCTACAAATAATGAATGTAGTTTTATTGTAAGATATTAAAGGCGTAAACCAAAATTCCCAAATCAAAGTGAAATTTGCTCTTTAAAAACGTTGAGTTCCTGACAAGAATCATATTTTCACAGATTCACAGATTTGATCCATGTTTCGGAAGTACTCCTTTTGACATATTTCAGATTTCACCACCATTCAGAAAGAGTCGAAGTGTTCTTGATTCATCATCACACATCCCATCGAACTGTTTTTTGGACCTCGGAATTCCCTTAATTGGTAAAATGGCGTCTACATTGAGTTTCTCAGCTACTGGATCAGCTTCTTGTATCCAGTATTCTATCTAATGTTCTCTTTTTTCGTTAAGTTTTTATCAGGCCATTCATTAAGGAGACAGAATATGAAAGGTTTATATCTTCTTTTTGGATTTCGATGTTAACCCGGAGATTATTTGCCCAAGTAGAGAGGTTCAGAACGGATTCGAACTTCTTAATAGCTTTTGTTTGATCTTGTACTTTGCGCATTCGGAGCAAAAAGAACTTGCTCAACACTTCCGGCAAATTATTTAAAAGGACCCATTGACATATTCCGCTGATTATTTTGTCGGACTGCTTCTTTTTAATTTGGTGTTGACATGTTTTTCCATGATACTCATCGAGTTGTAGGGCTGACAAAAGAGCAATATTTTGTTGGGGTTTTTTACATTTACAGGGTGGGCCACGGTCGTTGATACCTTAGACTTTCACGAAATAACTATTTCATGGAAAATTTGGTTTCCTGGATAGGAAACTCTGCTCTATCGATCTAAAAATATTTTTAGCGCTGCGATGTTGCCACTCATATAAAAAATCTCAACTTCGATAAAACATAGCTTCAATTGAACGTTCATCACTTCGGTACATGGAATCCTAGAAAGCTGAAATTTCGAGTACGGAGTATTATCAATATCCCGCGTATCATTAACGTGTATTAAAATACGCCCTTTTTCATAAAGAGTTCATGAATTGTACGGGTTCTCCCGTCCTCAGCTCCGCCACTGTCAGAACTGAATGCAAATGAAAATTCCGTGCTTGAGAAAGTAGTTGAACTGAAATATAACCTATAAAACATAGTCTGCTGAGAAATCAAAATGTTCAAAATCAATAAATCTCTGCCATCATTTTTTTTCCTCAATCAAAAAAAACTATGCATATTTTCACATGCTCTGTAGTGTTATTTATTTCTACAACAGAAATTAAACTGTTCGGTGGTATATCGTTGCTTTTAATCGGTTGATGTTGATAACGAATATGTTCATTTCATTCAGCTGAAATTCACGCTTCTGCTGATTTGGTATATGATGCAAATATTGTTTTGAAAAATATAAAATGAATATACGCATGTCGAATAGAAATATTCAGTGATTATTGCTTTCATGCCACCTTCCATCCCAGTATTTCAGTTTCAGTTGATAAAGTGTGAAAAACAATATTGCAATTTCATTTCACGTAGCTATAGGTACGTGCGGTCTAATAATTCAACTATTAATTATTGAAAGGAATGAAAATATTGACTTCCACAACATAATACATAAATTTTTCTCATAGATATTTTCAATATTATGCAATATTACTTTATGACATTATATTTGAATTCATTTGACCGCTGATATGCCGAAATTCAGTACCTAAGTCAGAGATTATTTTAAAATTTCAAAAAAAATTTAGACAAAATTTAATCGTAAAAAGTTCCGAGAAAAATTTTTTTCTTCATTTTATAATACTTTTTATTTACATTTTAACATTTTGTTATTCACCTAGAACATATTTGTAAAGGAATTGAATATATCGATAGGGGGCGCTAAGTCAGAGGTTCATTGTGTCGTTTTACTCCGAAATTTCGAATGTAATGATAGGATTTTCTTAACAGAAACAGAAGTTCCATCAAATTGGCATGAAAAAATCTGAAGATCGCAAAGCGATAATTTCAGGCGTTCTGAAGTTCTCCCTCCACCTTCGGTGTCGGGCTCTTCCTCCAAAAATGAAAATGATGCAGTTTTCATGACAACATGCTGTTATGCAAAATTATCGGTAAATTTAATGCAGATTTTCAAAGAAAACACGCTGGAATGCGAAATTATCCGGTCATTTTGATGCGCGGGTGTAACTCAGGGGAATATTTCCCGAATAAACTGTTAACTTGTCAAAGTGACATAGATTCCATAGATGCCATAGATTTAAACTGTGTAAGATGCATAGAAACTATGCTTCTATGAACAAAACAATTATCGCAGGGCTGTTTCGCTTCCTACAATGCAATTAACGCTGTAATTTTCGATAATTGTTCTCCATTTACATAGAATTTTTGACAGGAGGGAAATATTCGCTGTAATTTTCGATAATCGCATTTCATCTACATAGAATTTTTGACAGGAGGGAAATATTCACTGTAATTTTCGATAATTCCACTCCATTTACATAGAAGTTTTGACAGGAGAGAAATATTCGAAATAAATTTTTTCGATTTTATTTTTTTCTGAAATTTCTGATTTTCATAAAAACTGCTCAAAATGTGTTAAGATTTTTGCAATATTCAGGATGTTTTGGACATTTTTTGCTGTACAAAATTTGATATAAAATGTGCTGTTTTATAGTCGCGATTTCTATAAGAAGCAGTTTTCGTATTGTTTTTGTAATTTTGTATTTTTTCCTCATTCTGTAATTGGCTTCGGCTGTAGGATGGTATCGTCGCTAAATAAATGAAAAATGATAATTCGTTTGTACGGACGGATGGCCGTACGATTACACGGATGGACAGACACAATCGAATTTGACAATGAAATCGTCATCAACGAGTCGAAGCTTATTGTTTAACACCATATCCGTCAGAAAATTCGAAAACTACAGACACTGTGACTAAATAATGGATTTAATTTTATTCATCCATAATACTTATGAGTCTATGGCTTATCGCTATAGTGTTCACCTTGATAATTATCTAATGCCACATTAATTTCCCGAAAAAAAATATTCTTTTCCAATATTGATATAATTCTTGCTTGGATCGTTTATATTTCGAGTACTAGTGATTTTCCATTTCCGTAAAATCGAAACAGGAAAACCTTAAATATATACATCAATTGACCTTTTCGATTGTGAAAGAATCAATCTTAATTTAGAGGTTTGTCCTCAATGTTTCCTTCTTAAGGTATAACAAGGAGCAATTCAGATGAATAATTCAATTCAGGAAAATCGAAAATTCTAAAGGAGAGAATAATTTGGTTGGATATGTGTAGAAGTGGGGTTGAATAATATAAAAGTACATTTTCAAACCTTCTTTTTATAAATTTGTTGATTTTGAAAATTTCCAGAAATAATATTAATAACTTTTTTCAATAACATTATATTAAATGGTAATTTCAAAATGAATTTTATTAGATAAAACCTAAAATAGCACGAAATGATATGGTAGCAGCTGAAGGACTTTGGTTGTTGACCATGTGTGAATAAAGCCTTGTTTTGTTGATATGGTAGTTCGTTAAGAATTAATTGGTCAAACAAGAAATATAAAACAAATCAAACTCAAGATATAGAATCTATGAAGGTTCACTCTCTCTGATCAGAATAAGATAATTATCAAAATAAAAAAGATATAAAATCACAGTGAATAAAATCAAATTTGAATATGAAATACAATATATTAGAAGAAATAAATCAATTGTTGTATGAAAAACAATTGGGTAAGAAGAAAATATCCACCTTCAAACAACTAAGAAGCCTACATAATGTTTCCAAAAAGAAGAGTGAATCTGTAAAAATAATAGGAAATATCATTCAGATAAATAAAGAGCAAAAAAACAAACGGAATAAGGGGAAAACATGAATACCATGTGAATCAATGACTTTATAACAGATAAAAAGACTAAGTAATACTAAAACGTAATGGTTGAAGCTAATATATCAATGACAAAAATGAAATTGTGTGTATAATGAACGAATATTCTCCAAAGATTGGAGAAAATGTAGTTGAACGTATGAAAAACGCAATCCTCAAGGCAATAATGCATAATATAAATTTGATGAAGTAAATATTGTATTCTATACAATAGATGAAACAAATGTTCTTGTTGTTATGAAAGGTCTGAATAAGAATTCTGATCCGGGGCCCGGGCTATGATTGAGTAACGATTACAGACATATTAACTCTACAAAGATTTTTCGTGAAAGTCAGAAGATATAAAATGTTTATAACTAAAATATTTCCTGAAGAGCTTGAAAATCTTAAAATACAAACTTTATTCAAAACTTACGCTGACATAATATTAGAGGTCTATTACAGTAGTTAGTTCTTTTACAAAGATAATTGAAATAATATTGAAAAATAAAATTATGGAATTCATAAATAATAGTGGCCCTTTATGAGCGCCTACAGACTCAATAAATGAAATATTGGAAGCACTAAATAAAGGATATATTGTCTCAGTAGTCTTTATATACTTAAAAAAGCATATCATCTTGAAAAAAATGGGATTCAATGAAAATATTCGCAATTTAGTCGGGACTTATATTTCTTTCTATACATTATTGATTATATTTGAAGTTATATCCTGTTTGGGAGTGATCTAAAATAATGAGTCAAGGAAATATGAAAAATTCAAAATAAACTCATAAAACATCGACGAAGCTGTAACGTTCAATCGAACTGATCATTTTAAACGAGGCTATATTCTATTTTCGAACCTGATATGTTCCTTGAGTGAATACGTCAACATTTGTTCAATGAAGATCAGATGAAAAATTAATTGAAAGAATTTGCGGGAGTGAATTTAAATTACACTGTTATAAACGACAATTATAAGCAATCTTTGCAAAATTTGGTGCTGGTCCGAGTACATAATACTATGTGTGGTAAAGTAAGGAACAAAATTCAACTCCGATATTGAATATTTTCATTAAGCAAAACGCTTGGTCAGGTCAATTTCATTTTTTGATAATGGAAAAAAATACTCATGACGTGTTTAATTTTTACACAATGGCATCATACTGCTTTAAATTATTGCCCCTATTTATTTTGCTGATTTTTCATACTTACAGATTGATGGTGTAAAAAAATTAGTAGCGTAAATAAATTTTTCTTGAAAAAATAACACATTTACTGTGAGAGTTATAAATGAAACTTTAATGGAAAAAATCTTCATTTAACCCAAAAACGAACGAAATACAGCGCAAATGTTCAAATTTTACTCGGTTAGTCATTTGGCGCTCACCGTGCAAACACATTTACATCTCACACTTCACATAAGGACTTCAAGAGTGATCTGCTCCACTTCAGCGCGAATTCTGTGCCGTAACTTTTCTAAATTATTTGGCGTATTAGGTACTTGCATAATCTAGTGAATCAGCGAAAAAAACTTGGGGTAATCATTCCAAAAAATATATACGTCACTCTGTAAAAATGAATGACGTCATAAGTAAACATTTTATGGGATAAGGTAGTTAATCGAAATAATGAATGAATACTAAAATTGGAGTTTTGCTTGAATATTCAATAACTGGGTAATGAGTGTTGTTTTCCACTTGATCCATACCCTGTATAGCTTGAAACAATATTTATGTGGAAATTCCAATGAATATAGTTAAGAATATCCAGGCTGTATATGAATCAAACCCTTATCTTTTATTGCAAAGTACACTCATAATTGTTTTTGATTAATATCATTCAATTGAATGCTTTGTTCGTTTTTTTATGTGGTTGTTCTCTTATTTCGTTACGATGTATGTAATTTTCAAATTCTGGACCAGGAATGGTCTCGAATGATGAGGTACTGATGATCTGTTCTCAAACCCAATAATGTTATACCGACTGTTATATGTTATATGTTATATGATAACTTTCGAACGGAAAGAACTGAAAACTTATAATTTAATGGATATTGATGTACGAAAATAAATCAGAGATTTTGTAAATATGGACATTCGAAATTTTGTTTTACTCATAATAACGAGGTTGCATGGAGATAAAATATTGCATTTATATGACGAATTACAGTTTGAAACTCCATTCGAAATATAATGTCGATCGAATTACCAAAATCAAAAAAGAATCCAAGAAACATATCGAAAAAACACTCGATCTGATTCGACTTTGTTGAGAATTTGCATGTAGATAAAATTACAATTTTAAGCTTCAATAAAATCTGGGGTTGACCACATCATCAGAACCATAGAAAATTCAAGCAGAATATTAAAAGATGCCAAAAATTTTCGTTACAACATATAGCACTGGGTTGAATATAGTTTGTATTTGATAAAATAATCACTGAAATGCCGAATTTCAGCAGGATCAAGTCATCAGAACTCCTTATCTATAGATAGAATCACCGACAACCCTGACATCTGAGTAAATCACAACTGATTTAAAATATGTTCTACGTTGTCTTCAATATTGAATTATTTCATTGTGAAGATTACTTTGATTCATTATACATATTCTTACCAGGAATTGATCATTCAAAAAATTCCATCGGGTAAGAAATTTTTGTGTGCTCGTAAAATTGATTATCTACGTTGAATCTCCTGAATTGAGGTTTTTTCGAAAAAATCGTAAAATGACGATTTGATAATATAATAATAGTTCTTAATGTTGTGTGGTTCACCACCACCCAAGGCAACAGGTAAAGGTGTCTTCTGTGAAATCTCAGAAATTGAAGAGGAATTGGAATGGAGCTTTGAAATTTTATTGAGGATAGTTATCGATGGCGAATTTGAAATTATTCAGGTTACGTTGCACAAATTCAATACATTCCCTAATTTTTTCAACAATTCAACAGAATTGGGTTCAGTCGATATAATTTTTCAAACAATTTGTCTCGACTCCATACTTCCTTCGTTTAGTGAAGAGTGTCGTGTTTAAGTTAGTAGGTATCTAGAACATCTTCTTCTCCAGAGTAGAAAGTAATGGCATGTAATGAAAAACCAAAAGTAATTTCACAGTAGATATATACAGGGTTAGAACTATTCAGAGGAACACTAGAGGGATATCGAAATCCGTTAGAAATACAGGGTGACTTAAATCACAAAAAAGTAGCGTTATTTAGGGATCAGTGTGTTGGTGTTAACAGATCCAAAATATCTCCAATGGTTCCCGAGATAATATATGGCGAAAGAACTAAAAATTGAGATTTCCTTTTTTTCTGTATCATTAATTTTTTGTTTCTGGAGAAAACTTCACTAAACTCGGTTTGTAACCATTATGCAACATAAAGATTCTAATGGTATCGTCGGATTTTTTTCTATGTTTCATTATTTCAGAGACGCGATAGTCAATTTTTTTGTATGGGCTCCATATTAGTTCTTCTTATGAGGCTCTACAATGTATCACACTCTACAAAAACATCGAGTCTAGCTTACAAATTTGAACTTCCTTTTTATTTTTCTGTTCAAGTAGTAGGCTGGTGCCACAATTCTCAAATACTTTTTACTTCGTTAATTGTTACGTGAAACTTAATCACTTAATTTTGTAAAAACCTTTTTCCTCTTTGATAAGTTACGGCCTATTAGTTACATAATCATACACTCTACATAGCGTACAACTGGCAATGTCTGTAGAAAATATTCTATATAATTTAAAAACTCAAGTGATGGTTTCACATAACAACTGTCAACAAAGTTATTTGACAATTCTGGCTTCACCCTACTACTCAAACAAAAAAAAAGAAAGCCTAGATATTTATGGAAATGCACTGATAGGACTCTTCAAATGGAATGGTTATGAAAATACATTGTTATATCAACATGGTGAATGATTTACGTAGTAGGCTGAAACCAGAATTGACAAATAACTTAGTTGATAGTTGTTATGTCAAACTATAACATGATTTTTACAGACATTGTCAGTTGAACAATATGTAGAGTGTTGGTATTAGCATGATTATGTGATTAATTGGATGATCCTGATCAAACAGGATAAAAGCTTTTCTCTAATTCTGTGGTTATTCCGTTCATTCTTCCACATCTTGTAGAACAAAATCGTGCGAGAATATATCAGAAATGCACAGTTTTCATGGTTATATTTTATTATTATATGTTGGTACTCTGAACTTTCCGCCACGACTTTATCTGTCAATTCATCAATTTGCCTTAAAGAAATCAGTTCTGCCAACCAACATTTTTCAATTAAAAAATCACTAAATAATATTTATGGAAATATTTCATTAATTTCGATAAAAATGCAATGAATTAGAGAAAATAATATATAATACTCGTACAGAAGGGTCATTCTACCACTCGTTCATTCAAAAACTCGGCACTTCGTGGCTCGTTTTTGAATTTTTAACTCGTGGAAGAAGAATATCAATGCCTTCTGCACTTGTATTATAAATAACTATTTTAGAGATATTTCAGGAACCATTGGAGATATTTCAAATTTTTTCACACCAACACACTCATCCCATATGACACGATTACTGTTTAGAAATGTACAGTGCATCCCATTTTGGTTGAGACAGCCAGGTTTCTCGCTTGTTATTTAAGATAGAGCCTTGCGGTTTTCACGTTCCTTTCCTACTTTTTCGTGAAACTCAAGTTGGTCTTATCAGATTTTGCATAACTGTTTCCGTTCAAGAGATACAGGGTGATTTTGGAAATTGATACTTTTCGGACCCCTCCTTTATCTCCGAAGTTATTAGAAATAATGCTGAGGTGAAAACTACGTCTGAATCAGAATTTTGCGTAGAATCCAGTGGCGTACTCAATTTTTTTTTTCGGGGTATGGTTTTGAAGATTCAACACAAACTTATGTTTTTTTCAATGGAACACCCTATATATCATTACTTCGTTGAATTCGTTATTTTTTTCCCTTCAAAATGATATGAGATACTATGTAGGTAGGATGTTCAGAAATGTTAAAAAAAACACTAAAACGTCAAATAATGATGATTTTTTGTAAATGGGCCATGAATTTTCTATGTTTCAATAAGAGGATTTTTACTTTCGATTTTCAAAAGTAGTAGGTCATTGATGACACAAACATCCTTGTTGTTATTATGGCTACTATGCATTTGGGAGCATTGTTTTATCAATTAGGCATTGGAGGGAAAAAACCAATCTGATCTAGCTGTCATCGCTATAAATTATTGTTATCATTATTGATTCTTCTTTTCTATGGGAAATCCATTGCCCATTAACAAAAAATCTTCCTTATTTGATGTTTTAGTGTTTTTTTAACATTTCTGAACATCCCACCTGCATAGTGTCATATATCATTTTGAAGGGAAAAAAATAACGAATTCAACGAAGTAATGATACACATGGTGTTCCATTAAAAAAAACATAAGTTTGTGTTGAATCTTCAAAACCATACCCCGAAAAAAAAAATTGAGTACGCCACTGGATTCTACGCAAAATTCTGATTCAGACGTAGTTTTCACCTCAGCATTATTTCTAATAACTTCGGAGATAAAGGAGGGGTCCGAAAAGTATCAATTTCCAAAATCACCCTGTATCTCTTGAACGGAAACAGTTATGCAAAATCTGATTAGACCAACTTGAGTTTCACGAAAAAGTAGGACAGGAACGTGAAAACCGCAAGGCTCTATCTTAAATAACAAGCGAGAAACCTGGCTGTCTCACCCAAAATGGGATGCACTGTACAGTAGGCAATTTGAGCATATTAATATTCAATTGCTTTTCCCAAATAAATTATATGTATGAAAAAATTATATAAATTAAGTGTATGTGTATAATATTTGAATAAATCTGAATTTGAATTCCGTACACAACGGAAAATAATTCAATGTGAAAAATTTCATTTTTAATAATTGCATATAGCACACTTAATTGTCTAAAAAATAATTGGTGATAAATGTATATGTATATTATCAATTGAAATTCGTTCAGAATCAAGACTACTTTATGTCCTTGGCCCATCACCCAAAACGATTTTCTAGCATATTCATAAATTGAATTGCAAAAACTTCGAAATTATGTATCACTTCTGTAAAGGAACATTGTAGAGATTAGTGGATCTTGGTTCGAACTGAGAAGTCAACAAAAAGATATTTAGGTCGTAATGAGGTCAGTAGGTAATATGTATATCAAATCCCCAATTAATTAGTTTCCCTCAATCCTTCATTTTACTACTACAAGTACTAAGAACCGTTTAAAAACAACAGTAAAATATTTTAAAATCTTTACTTTATTATACACAAATATGAGTGAAATCGCATAGTTGTCTGGAAAACTTGTGTTTAGATGATATTAAAATGATTGGTCAAGGAAGTTGATGACAAAATAACCGCAAATCATGGACAAAACTCCAATGTTTAGTTAAACTGATCGTTTAACGACGAAACGTTCTATTTTCGTATATACATAGTAAGTTCCGCTGTGGGAATATGTTAGTGTTTCCTTAATGAATTATTAGTTGAAAATTTATAAGAAAAACATGTGAAAGTGAATTCAAAATAATATTTATGTCAGGGTCATTTACAACGAACAGTTTTTCTATTTTAATATCTGATTCCATATTTCAGTTGAATAAGATCACAAATATAATACTTATATCATTGAAAAAAACTCATTTCATGAGTTGATTTATTTATCTTCATTAGCTTCTAATCTACACCTTTGCCACAAATGTTTATTATTTTTCTCCCAGAAAACATTATTATCATTATTAATCATTTATCTTTATATTAATATTCGAATAACGTATTTTAATGTTCGAATATAAAAAATTAATATACCTCCCAAAGATAAGCCATATATTTCCATCGCTAACCACGATTATAAAACCAGAGGAAATGAATTACAAAACCTAGAAATACCACTTTTCAATAGAAACGCGAATCAGAGGTTCTTGCTTTACTTGTTGCCAAAAATGAACAACATCTTACCTGTTGACATGTGATCTCTTCAGATTAATAACTATAAAATTTACAACAAAATATCTGTTTCCATATAATTGTCAAGCACTCATTGCTTCGCTCTAATTTTTCCTTACTTGATCACCTATGTATTGATGATTTTTTTAATGATTTTTGATGTTCTAATGTTCAACTAGGTAGGAGGTATAATATTGAGTTAATAAGCCAAATATTGTATTGGGTTTTATTCGTCTTATATCCGGTTGACTAGATTTCACTCCCAAGATACACCTGTAGCAAGAAAAAGCACTAGGCTCTTAGGCATCTACGATTAATCTGACAAGAATCTAGTTGGAAACACTTTTACGTTGTTAGTGAAATTTTGTAAATAAGAATAAATAAATGGTAATTATCATATAAAGTATATCAATGTATTTGTCATTTTTTTTGCAATGTTATTATTATTAGAACTCCTTATTTCCAAATAACGAGAATATGATAATGTTTACAAACTTCACAAAGTGGGCAAATCGCAAAGCATTGCTTCCTGCCAACCCTTCAAGAATCAATAAAAATGAATAATAGTTTGGAGGCGCAAAAATAAACTGATTAGATTAGGAAAAGAAAAAAAAAGATATGAAGAAAAAACTATCCCATAAGCACAATAGAAACAAGTTTTTCTTCAAGTTTATTTGAATTAAGAACAATGTTGATTTATGTAGGTATGGATTATGTTGGTAGGAATACGATTCCAGATTTTGGTGGAAAAACTATTAGAGCTTAACAGGCCAATTGAAAAGTCCCCATGGTAAAACATATTTTTTTGACAAAATTCGATTTTATTATTCAACATAGTTGCCTTCGAGGGCGATACAGCGAATATAACGATCTTTTTGATACAATTTTTCTAGTACGATTTGTCTTTCGCTTCAAAATAGGCCTCAGCTTCGGCGATTACTTCTTCATTGGCCCTAAATTTGTTTCCAGTGAGAATTCTTTTGAGGTCTGAGAACAGGAAAAAGTCGCTGGGGACAAGATCTGGCGAATACGGTGGATGCAGAAGAATTCGAAGCCCATCATGCAATCATTTTGCCATTGTTTTCCTCGATTCGTTTCACGGCGCATTGTCTTGAAGAAACAGCACCTTTTTTTCTTTCAAATGAGGCCGTTTTTTAAAACGATCTCATCCTTCAAACGATCCAATAACGCTATATAATAATCGCTGTTGATGGTCTGGCCTTTTTGGAGGTAATCAATGAATATAATACCTTGCCCATTCCATAACACTGATGCCATAACCTTGCCATCTGACTGTTGTGTTTTTCCTCGCTTTGGATTCGGTTCACCGTGTGCAGTCCACTCAGCTGACTGTCAATTGGACTCCGGAGTTTAATGATGGAGCCATGTTTCATCCATTGTTACATATCGACGTAAAACTTCAGGTTTATTGCACTCAAACAGCTTCAAAAACTGCTCAGAATCGTTGACACGTTGCTGCTTTTGATCGATTGTGAGCTCATGTGGCACCCATTTTGCACACAGCACCCTCATGTACAAATATTCGTAAAGGATATCTTTTCACAATGACTGCTATCTCGATCAACTTCACTTTACGGTCATTCAAAATTGTTTTGTGAACTTTGTGATTTTTTCGTCGGTGACAGCCTCTTTTGGGAGTCCACTGCGTTCGCTGTCTTCGGTGCTCATTTCACCACGTTTAAACTTAGCATACCAATCAATGATTGTTGCTTTTCCTGGTGCAGACCCCGGATACTCTTCATTAAGCCAAGATTTTGCTTTAACTGTATTTTTTCTTTTCAAAGAGCAATATTTTATCGGCACACGAAATTATTTTTTTTCCATCTTTTTTCAAATAACAGAAGTACCTACACTCACAACGCAATATCTCACAAACTAATGGTCGAACAGCTGTCAAATTTTGACACGGATCGTTTGAAGGTTGGTACAAACTAAAAATCATATAGATTTAATACAAGCGCCGCCATCTGTGCATCAGGCCGGGGACTTTTCAATTGGCCTAATATATAAATTGAATGTAGTGTATTAGGAAAGATGGAAGCTCTATTTTGATGGTCCTTATGCTTCAGAAAACATATGACATATAAAATAATAATAATAATATATCTCAATAAATTACAAACTTTATTCAAAAATTTATCCATTGAGGATGCATATAAGTGACGCAGTAAATGTGATCGCAATACCTTATAGCCCAGAGTGCCAAATTGATCACTGTTTCATAATTAACAATTCCAGAAACTGTTGTTATTGGCATGTGGTGATATTCTCCCAAACCATTCCAACATGGTTTTTTGTTTTCCTTTCAAACACATTCACAGCCCACAGATAAGATGTGTGGCAGTCAGAGTGTTTCCAGGACAATAACTTGTGTAATATTCAATCAAAGCTGACTGAAATATTGCGTTCAATATGATAGGATGATTCAAATAACAGCCTGTGGTCATATATTCGAATTTCGGAAACGAAGCTGTAAGTACTCAAAGATGGCGAAAAGTGCCCAGCGAAAAAAAGGTAATTAATATTTCATAGAGCCTTATAGCCACTTATGAATAATGAAGGGAGTGCCTTTGGGGTCTGATGGCGAAAACAAGCGAAATACATATTTCAGGCTTATGTCATCTAAGCTAAGCTGGCTAGTGGTAATTTTCCCCAGGCACAAACATGAAGAACCCGGATGTGAGTCATTACTGCATGGGAATTATCCCCATAGTTCTTTGTCAGAACGTGACTACGAACTTAATGATGTATTTTCTGATTTTTTCTACATAACATACAGATTTATCAGGAGCAAAATATTCCATACATATCATTATGTTTTAATTTATTATTAGAAGGCACGTGAAGTCAGGAGCGTTTTAATTTTTGAGCAGATAATAGTACCAAATTAGCATAGTTTTGACTCACTGATGTAGAATTCGCTGTCGAAGTAGATTCTGTCCGTACGTCCTACAGGCCGCCCACCATGTAGGGTCTTTACGTAGAGGTTGTTCCATCTCAGACGAGCCACCCCGTATATTTCTTATCTCATTGTGATTGAAAAAATTTCCCGAAACAAGTCGATTGATTTTGTTTGGGCTACATCTTTCGACGTATTGGACGAGCAACCCCCAAAATTAAATATGGGAGAGGGTTTGAGTGATACTCCACTTGGAAGGTCTTGGAAGCCTCTTTACCGGTATATGAAAAAATTTTGATGGACCGTTTTCGCCCAAAATCAATTTTTTAGTTCAAGTGAGCCACCTTGAATATTTTGTTCATTTTTACAATGTACAAGCCCATTTTATTACGCCCTTTCTACAAGTTTAAAAAAAATTTTCAACAAATCACATTCTCAAAAAATTGAATTGTTTTATCATGTCTACAATCAAAAAAATTGAATCTGCGTTTCCCAAATGTTCAAATTGTTGTTTGTTAACTTCCATACAATGATATAATCCTGACTGAAAACCAGCCTAAAATATTAATAATAATAATAATACTCTTTATTTCATAGTATGTCTGTACAGTGTACTATACATAAAAGAAATGGTGTCAAATTGCCAAAATCCACAAAAATACTAAAATTAACTCAAATAATCATAAAGAGAATATGGTTCTAGAATAATAAGAGGAACGGAAATCGCCTTGTAACTGATGCATTTGTTTTGATGACACACCTTGTCTGACGAGACCCTATAGCAGTAGCGTAACAAAATTTGATTAATTTCGAAATTATCATGCTCAAAAATATTAGTGATCGACGTTCTCTTGTATACAGACGTCCACATGAAAGATATGTTCAGTGCACTCTTTCCCAATCAGCCTCTTCCCAATGGATATGCTCTCTCGCAAAATCCAAACGCGCCCTTCGATGGGCTGGGGTAAGAGCTGGGCCTCTTGCCGCGACACGAGGCCTTAAATCATATTCTCTGAGGCGATTTCTTATTGTCTGAGTGCTAATTTGCACCCCATGAGTTTGCTCAAGCTGATTTTGAAGGAGGCGAGCGGTTGCAAACCGTTGTCTCAACGAAGAAACTCTCAAGTTCTTGAATGGCAGTTGTTACCCGTGGTCTACCCTGTCCTGGTCTTCGAACATTCATACCTGTATCCCTGAATCGCTGCAACATTCTGGACACACTTGTATGGGTAACTCCAAACCTTTCTGCAATTCTTGTGTATGTCCACCCTTCTTCTCGCAACTACCTCTTGGGCACATTACTCTTGGGTCAAACACCTTTAGTTGTAGAAAAAATTTAAGATTTCCATAATGTGCGTTAATTCTTTTGCGCAGTGTATATTCTAAGATCTCTAACATATTTGAAGACACTCATTTACTATTCGGTGGCGCAGTTCGTCCAAATTTTCAGGCACAAAATTTTGGAGTTGACATGTTCCCACAAGAAGAAGTCCAGTTTATCAAATCTTTATTGATCTTCGTTACAGATTGGGTAAATAAAAACCAAAACTCATAATTCATTCACCACAGCTTACTAACAGGATCTTTATCTTGAGGATTACAAGATACTAGATTGATTGTTTCGATTTTTTTTTTTGAATCAGAAGCAGATACGGCAAAACTATAATAAATCAAAAAGTGTACCGGACCAAAGTTTCTTTTTATATTTTCCTAAATTACCAGTGGTCCACCAAAAAAAAATGTTCTGGAGGAAAAAAGCGGGCACTGTTCCAGAAAAAATACTAGGTACCATGTGAATTTGCATTCAAATATGCATATCACATGATGAAAACTTCAAATATCTATGCCAAATTTAAGTTGAATTTCTTATGAAAGGAAGGTGCTACAAGAAAAAAAGAACTTTAGCACCCTGTATCTCGAAAACAAAGGTTAAGGATTTCCTTCTCAAATGATCCAAGGAATCTCTCATTTTCATCTCTTCTCATCTCCAATTAAGGAATATAATATGTTTTTCGAATTTTATTTGCACAAACTCTTTTTTGCGTTGTTCGGTTCAACATTCCGCACTCGTTAGGAAAATAACTTTTTCTAATATTCCCTAGAATGAGCACAGATTTGGTTATGAAATGTATAGAACCCAACAATAAATAAAAGTAGTCTGTTGCTTTTCTCGCAAATAGAATTAACATTGGTATCTATAATATCAATTATATTTGATTGCATAATATGGAACAAGAATAAAGAGATATTGTTTCGAGTTATTGGATATAGTATTCCAGCACCATTTCGAATCGAATTCAACTTTCATCTTTCTCAGTAAAAAATAATGAATTCTATATTTTTATGGCTTTCAGCAGGGAGGCCCTATTCGTATTCAGAGCGTAACCCAACGACAAAAGCAAACTGCGCTGTTTCCAACTTTACATTTCCCTTCTCTGCATTATATCCATAGATTAATACAGATTCAGCACAGGAAAACCAGCATCAGGTGGAGACCAGGGATTTGTTAGGGGTAATTTCTTGAATGTGGCACTGATTTCGGTTATGCAACCCAATCGATAAAACAAACAATGCGTTTCTATGAACTTCAGGAGTCCCATTTAATCTTTGAGTAATCCCGAGGGACAAGACCACGTGCTGAACAGGATGGTCCGGATTTGAGCGCGGGGATTTACCGAGTGCCAAAACACATATTCCGGTCTATTTGAGCTCTTAATGGATTCGAAACGGGTAGCGTTTTGTTGGGAGATGCTGGAACGGAACGATTTCATTACTTGGCCAAACGTTTTGGCTGTCTGGAGTTTATGGTTGTTCTAGTATCCAAATTGGAAGGATCCAATTTCCATATTGAATGTACTAAGTGCATCATAAACTCCAACACGTTTTATTAGTAGTTTTTTTTTCAATACAAGAATACTCAGAGATCCACAGCTAATTTTGCACGTATTAGGCCAATTGAAAGTCCCTGGACTGATGCACAGATGGCGCTGATAGTATTGAATCCATATGATTTTCAGTTAGTACCAACTTTCAAACGATGCATGTTAAAATTTGACAACAATCCGACCATGAGTTTGTGAGATATTGCGTTGTGAGAGTAGCTACTTTTCTTATTTGAAAAAAGATGGAAAAAAAAGAATTTCGTGTGCTGATAAAATATTGCTTTTTGAAGGAAAAAATACAGTTGAAGCAAAATCCTGGCTTGATGAAGAGTTACCGGGGTCTGCACCAGAAGAATCAACCATCATTGATTGCTATGCTAAGTTAAAACGTGGTGAAATGAGCACCGAAGACGGCGAACGCAGTGGACGCCCAAAAGAGGCTGTCACCGATGAAAAAATCAAAAAAGTTCACAAAATAATTTTGAATGGCCGTGAAGTGAAGTTGATCGAGATATCAGACATTGTGAATATATCATCTGAGGGGTACATCATATCATTCACGAATATTTGTACATGAGAAAGCTCTGTGCAAAATGAGTGCCGCGCGAGCTCACAATCGATCAGAAGCAACAGCGTGTGATGATTCTGAGCAGAGTTTGAAGCTATTTAAGTGCAATAAACAGCTGTCAGCTGAGTGGACTGCACACGATGAACCGAATCCAAAACGAGGAAAAACACAACAGTCAGCTGGCAAGGTTATGGCATCAGTATTCTGGAATGGGCAGAAAAAAGGCCAAACCATCAACAGCGATTATTATTTAGCGTTAATGGATCGTTTGAAGGATGAGATCGGTAAAAAACGGCCCCATTTGAAGGAAAAAAAGGTGCTGTTCCATCAAGACAATGCGCCAATGTTGAATAATGAAATCGAATTTTGCCAAAAGAATGTGTTTTACTATGGTAGAGCGGGGACTTTTCAATTGGCCTAATTCATCTATTAAGTGTACAAATTTGCTTCCGCCGTTTTGCAATAGATGGCTGTAGCGGTAAGTGGTAGTTGAAATAAATAGTTCGTAGATGTCATACAATAAGCTTAGGTAATTGTTAACATAACGCCATCGAAATATCAGTCGATTTGTGTCTGCATCATAAAGTTATTTTCGATTAAACTTGTCAGCTTACGAGCAAAATTCTCGTCATTTGCCGAAGGTTTCAATTTTCCGCTTTGATATCATATGAAGAAATCTGCGGCTGAAGCTCATCGCTATCAAAAACCTATGGTCAGGCCGCTATTAGTAGAACGTAACGAGAGTGGTTTCAACGCTTCAAAAACGTCTATTTCAGCGTGGAAGAGAGGAGGTTTTCGGCATTATTTGATTAAGACTCGTGTCTGAAAGTCATGGGAATGATCAGGAACAAGGAAATTGGGTGCCGTACATGTTAAAGCCGAGATATGTTTAACCGCGTTTGTTTGCTTGTGAAGAGCTGCTTACAAAGCAAGGACGGATGGAATTTCTGCATCACATTGTGACTGGAGACGAAAAAAGGGTTTATTACAATAATCCCAAGCGCAGAAAATCAATTGGATATCCCGGCCAAGCCTCCACGTCGACGGCCAAACCGAATATTCACGGTTTCAAGGTGATGCTCAGTATTCGATGGGCGTAGTGTATTATGAGTTTTTGAAACCGATTGAAACAATCACAGGCCATCGTTATCGAACGTAATTCATGCGTTCGAGCTGAACATTGAGAGACAAACGCCCGCAATATAACGAGAGATATGATAAAGTGATTTTACAGCATGACAACGGTCGACCCCATGTTGCGAAAGTGGTCAAGACATATTTTGGAAAAGTTGCTCGGACTATCACTTGTTTCGATCAATGGCACATGGCCTGGCTTAATAGCACCGGTCTTATGAAGAAGTAAAAATTGGATCGATTCATGGATCGGATCAAAAGATGACTAGTTTTTTCGACGCGGGATTCGTACGCTGCCCGAAAGATGGGAAAAGTAGTGGGCAGCGATGGACAATACTTTGAGTCATAAATGTATAACTAGTAGTTATTTCTACAATAAAGCCTCGAACTTCGGTAAAAAAAACAGAGGAAGCTAAGTTGTACGCTATGTATGATTATTGTTTTTCACAAGAAATATCAATTAATCGATATGATCTTGGAACTTTTTTCAAAGTACTGAACATCAGTATATTGATTTGGAATTTCGACTGACTCTTTCAAAATATGTGACAATACTGTGCATGAAATAGAAATAGTGGACAATCATACTGTATGTTTGTACATCCGAACTGTACTATCATGAACGAGAAATAAATTTTTAAATTCAAATCAAGTTTTGAAGGCACTTGCAAGATCATTTAGTGATAAAAAGCATTAAATTCTTGAAAATAATAGAGTATTACAATTTATATACCGTGCTGGTAAGTTGGTATCTCAGAATGTAATATACAGTTGATAAAGTGCTAAAAAATGTCCAATTGGAAATAAGTTGAGGCTACATCACCTAACAATGTAAATATTCGTCATTGGTACAGCATCACAATTGTATTTTCAATATCACTTAGTTTTTCATGAGAGCAGAGTATCAATTGAAGGGTTTGGAACATGAAGAGATTATGTCACAAATCGAAAGATCTGAAAAATTTAGGTTTAAACTGTTTCTGTTCTTAATCTTAATTTTCAGGTTTTTACATAGCCATCTTCATACTTTGGTTTCAGGTTGTTTATGTTTATTCAAATTCTGCTACTCAACACTGTGTTATTACTCCTTCATCCACTGAACTATCTTATATTTTCAAAAGATGTAAAATAGCCTTCCATCTTCCAAGTGAATGTATTTGCGCCAACAAAAATTAATATTATTGAATGGTATTCGAACTCAGTTGTACGTAATTAAAATATTTTTATCATCTTAATTTCCACTTAATGGGAACTGTTCTATACTACTCATGTTAAAGGTTTCTAACTGTATTATTTTTAAATTTAATTTTTCTAAGTGAAGTAATAATTCATTAAATTTTTATGTTTAAATGTACAATACTCATACGTCACGGGAAACATGCCTCCCGTAAAACAGATCTCCTAGCCAAGCTCCCCAAGCACCAGCCTCCAGGATCTCATCAAGCTCCAATGTGCTCCAGTAAACACAAGATTGAGGTACATGAAACCGAGGGTATAACGAAAAGAAAATAATTGCGTCCGCATACTTTGTTCAAATGTAGCTATTACTGGACGAGTGTTTGCTCCCATTCTAACAATTCATGATATCAGTTTTGTTAATGTTTACCTTCAAGTTTCCGTCGGGAAGTTTTTAACATTCAATTTCTTGTTGAATTTGATTGGTATCAAAGTTATAAATTCAGCTTCACATTACAATTCTTCTAGGGTGTTTTTGATTTGATATCGGAGTAACTTTAGGCCTCATTTTTATGTTCTATATTACTGATTTTAAAATTGTAAAAATCGCGTAACTCATTGCGGACACAATTTACACGTCTCGCGTATCAAACAGTCAGATGATTATTTCTATAGTCAAATCAACCATTCGCCCTTTTTTACTCCAAGTTCACTGAATCTGTTATCTAATGAATGTCTGAGACATAATTGATCGTTGGCTTCATGAACGTAGGTAGCCCTTTCTTTAAAGTTCTTCTTCTTCTTGGTTAACCATTTGCTTTCCACTCCTGGATATAGGCCTCCTTCATGTTTCTTTATATTATCTCGTCTAGATCTTTTCGACGCCATCTATTTCCTACTTGCATCTTGATATAATCAGGTCGTCTTCTTGAGGTTCTCCCACACAAATGTTTTGTTTGCTCTGTTCGCCAATGTGTTAGTTTATTTGAAAATGTGGAGTTATCTTGACGAGCTATTTTTCACCATTCCAGTTTTGCACTTCGTTTTTTGTCAAATTTTTTCATTATTGAATATGTTACTGAGACTTATAAGCATCGCATATTCCATCGCTTTTCTGCATCACCCATATTTGATTCGCGGACTTTTTGGTGACCATTGTTTCAAAGCCATTTGTCGCTATTGGAAATACACATTTGTATATAAAGCACACATATTTAGATTTTCATAGGTATGTTGTTATTTCCGAATATGAATTTCATTTTGCCAAAACCACTTCTAGTAGTGTTATCCGTTTTTTCACATTTACTGTTAAATTTCCCGACCCATCCTAATTGCTCCTCTACTTTCTCCAACTTTATATTTATATATTCGGTAGATATACAGTGTGTTCCTTCTCAGATGAGCCACCCCATATATTTCTTATCCTATAATTGAAAAATTTTACTGAAACAAGTCATATGATTTTGTTTTGGGGGACATCTTTTGACGTATATTTGAGGCTTGAACGAACAACTCCCTAAGAGAGGGCGCTTCAACCCCTCAAAATTGAAGAGGGCAGAGGGGTTGAGTAATACTTCATTTGAAAGGTTTTAGAAGCTTCTTCACAATGATTTATAAAAAACGTAATTTTGATGAACCAGTTTCGCCAAAAATCTATTCTTTAGCTCAAATGAGCCACCTTGAATATTTTGGCTATTTTGACAATGTATAAGACCATATTCATAAAGCCTTTTGTACAAACTCAAAAAAAATTTAATTGTTTTATCATGCTTTCAATCAGAAAAATCAAATTAAAATTCCATCAAAATTATAGGAATCGTTCATTGGTGCCTGGGAAACAGTTTCTATCAATTTCATCCACTAAGAATGATACAGTAAAGGATTCCTGTGAATTTTATATATTTATTGAAGAGAATTATAGAGTAAAATGTTGAACATAGGGTTTATAAATCCCAGGAGATAAAATTGAAAGGAATTATAAATAAGGGTTTCTGCAAGTTTCATTTGTAAAGGAAATTTTTGGACAATTCCATTTATGTTTTTCGCTGTTGCCAATAAGATGAGGCTTGTTATCACCCTGCATAGATTAAAAATTGATACAATATCGAATATTATGCTGCTCAGAATGAATATACAAAGTATCTCTGAAGACCGTACATAAAACGGATGTTACGATATAAAATATTTCTATACCGAAGCAACTGATAAGCTCAGATAAAAATGGGTACTATCTTCAGGCCGGTAAAATTTCAGAGCGGAGTTGACATTATTCTTTTAACGATTCCGTTTATTGTTACAAAGTATAGGATCTTTAGGTATAAAAATCCTTTACTTTGTAACAATAAACCGTCGGATTGTACGATTGTAACATAGTAGTAGCTTTCGTCATATTTTTATTTTATTTATCACTGATTTGTAAGTAAATAAAGAGTTCACAAAATTTGATAATACCTACACAATTTATGATTGCAATTTGAAATTGTACCCTGAAGGATAGTTGCAAGTATTAAAAAAAAGGTAAAGAATATTTCATATATTTTATGAACTAAAATTTAAAGACTGTGATGAACCACCATATTTGTTTATTGTAGCTGCATTTTACATTTCTTTATGGAATGAACCTTTCTCTCATAATTACTGATGGACAGATACAGTTTGTCTTAGACTGTACAATTTCTTCTCCATAATTATTAAATTCAACGTTTCCTTTGGCTACTGAAGCCATTTTCTCATTACGGCGGTTGCTGTGGAAGCGAACTGACAATGAATTTGTTTTCGACGTTTGTTTATTCTTTCAAAGAAATAATTCAGCTTTCATAATTGAGTTACCTCAATAACGAAAGAAGAAACCAATAATGGATATTTTCATTTAAATTCTCAACATAAGAATTACTTTCATTGATTATTCAGTATACCCTAAATTCAAAGATTGGTCAAAAAACTTTTCGCATAATAAAATTGAGTCAATTGTTGAGTGACCTATTTCAAGCTTCAGAGGTATCCTACCTTTAGGTAGGTAGTATAGGTTGTTCCAGATTCAATGTTTGAAGATCATATACCCGGAACTACAGGAGTTAAAAAATATTTTTCTAGAATTAAAGGGAACTAAAAAACATTTTTCTATTCTATTGTAAGTTTTGGGGAATATATCGACTTTTTGAGTCAAGAACGAAAAATGAAAATAACTTCGTTTTATCAATTCATCTTATCTTTTACAGACTTGATGCTATCGCTATGATATAGGTACAAATCTTAGGCTATATGTTTTAAGTGATATACATATAAGGTTCAATCATTATTGAAGTTAAATTTTTCATATGATAAGTTGATTATACGAAAATTACCAGTTTTTCTCAAATTTTTCGCTTAATCGGTAAGCTAAAATATACAGGGTGACTTATTTTTGAAAATCTACTGAAATAACCCTCGGAAGAAATAACCCTCGGAAATAACTCCTTTCAAATTAAGTTTCTTACTCTTCAGGTGGATATCGAATGCAGGCATTCAATGTGATCTTGGTACTTGATTTCAAGGTTAAATAGATGTTTTGAATAGGAAATATAAATTTTTTCTTGAAGAACAATTATCTTCTATATAATTAAAATATTCTGTATTTCCGTTTTCTTCTATAAAATGAATTTCTCTGAAGATATGACGTGTTTTATGCTTAAGATAGTCATGATGAAGTTATTTCTCATAAAATCATTTGTCTTGATATTCCGTATAAAAATATTCAAATATAAAACAACCTACTTTGTTTTATATTTTTTTCCAATCGCACACATGAGTTGACACCGCGATAAAAAAATCTCACCGCATGCCGAATTTTGAAATTGTTATAATTTCAAACAACTGTCTTTAGCCTCATTTTTTCTGTCTAATTTTACTTTACGTCACCTTATTGATGGTTTTATCATGAGGAATATTTAATTCATTATCAATTTCTGTATTGTTGACATCTTTTTATTGAAAATTTAGCTTTCATTTGTCTCTCCATGAACATTCATTCCTTCAAATATGGCCAGTAGTTTGTGTGTATAAGATTTCATCATAACCACTTCATATCCCCACAGCGATTTATTTCATAGCCAACATGAAGGAGACAAATAATTTCCAGTTTTTACGAATAATAAGATTCTGCAAAGAAAATGTATAATACATATGCACAAAATTAACTTCACTTGACATACATATGTATTTTTTTCCATTTTGAAATTGTATAGCTTCAACATATATGAAATGATCTTTTGAACAATAAGAAGCAGAAAGAAGCATTTACATGATGACTTACCATTACATTGAAAACCCTGTTTGCCGAATCCCCTGAAAAATAAAAGTTTATAATAAAATATTCCAACATTACGAAAAACAAGAAATTCATTATTCTATTCCATTTGCAATTCATATTTTCCTCTGTAATTATTTTTAAATAAATATTTGAATATTATTTAAAATTGAAATAAAAATGAGAAAATTATTTATTCAAATAAATAAATAAATATAGAGGAAAATATGAATTGAAAACAAGGAAGAAATTAGTGGGAATTGCTCTGATAGAATCTTATGTAGACCACATTAATCATTTTTCGAGAATTCCGTGAAATATCATAATTTTCTATACAGGGGGAGTCTTTTACTTGTACATATATTTCAACCGCAGACTCCTGAGGTCAAAAAAAATACTCTTTTCCTTTACAATTTTTTTCCGATTATATTTTTATTTCTCACTTAGTTTATAGCCGGGCATTCTGTAGTTGAATTTGATGGAATTTTTTGTTCGGAAAAGTTTAATCACATGAATAAATATTTTTTATCATTCCAAAAATCATTTCCTTCGATTTCATTCCATTTGCTAAATATAAGTAAAAATTATAGTTTTTTATGGATTTACATCAGCCTGTATCTTTTCAACCGAACCGAATCGAAAAAAAATGGTTAAGGAAAAAAAAAGTGTTTTCTTTGACCTCAAGAATCTTGGGTGGAAATATTTGTAAAAATCAAAGACTCACCCTGTATATATTTTCAGGAATCGATCACTCAAAACCAATTTTAGTCTCATTGCAATAGTAATTTACCTAACAAGTCCTAAAAAAAGGGTTTTTTTGGACGAATAGACAAAATTCCAGGACGAGCGTGAGCGAGTCCTGGAAGTCTGTGAGTCCAAAAAAACCATTTTCGGGCGTGTTGCGTACAATATTTCTTCGGCAACCATGTAAAATAACACTATCGCTGCTGCTTTCCATATTTTATTGCGATTGCGATCAAAAAACCTGCAAATTTTCGACAACTAATTTCATATGAACTGTCAGCCGTTATCTCGGTTGCTATGGATTCTATGATTCTTTTCCGGCCTAGTCCGGGAAGTACGTACTTTCCGGACTAGGCCGGGAAAAAGCGTCCGGGAAGTGAGCACTTCCCGGACGGTTGCCGAAAAAATGTTTTTCATTGAAAAAACTTTTTATTCTATGTCAAGTCGGCAAAAATATTTAGTGGAGATTTTTGAATAATATCATGATGCCTATTTTCATATTTCAAATAGTCTCAGTTCTCCAGAAACGTCTAATTGGCACTCAAACTTGGAACATATATTGGAAAGAGAAATATTATTCAATCATGCGGAACATTATAAGAATTTACATTATACAGTTTTAAAGTTTGATTCGGTATTCGGTACAAATGAGTTTTGGTCGAATTCCGCTGTTGAAAGTTCATTAGGTATAATTCTTCTGTATTGATATTTAAAACGTACCTTGGTACTGATTCTTCCATACATATTTTTCTGTGATTAAAAAGGAATAAATAAACCATTGTGTACAATTTGCAGTACATTCATGCAGATTATTTCAATGTTAATTATTTTTAGTAATAAACTTTCGGGAGCTATTGAGAAAAAATTTTCAAAGACAAACAAAATCAAACATTGAAAAATTGAGTTGATTTTCTGTGACAACGAGTAGCCCTTAGCTTGTACCATATTAGTAATATTTGTTTAAATACTTCGAATCTGGGAAGAATATGGTACAAGCTAAGCGCTACTCACACTCACAAAAAATCAACTATAATTTCTCCACAGCACGAATTTTAATGAATATTATATAATATATTTCGCGGTAAATAGTTTGAGAGTTACGATTTTTTAAATAAAGTCGTGTTAATAGTAGCAATCTATTTCAGAAGCTATTTTGAGAATTTGTCTTTAATATGAAAATGTTATGAACCATACATTCTAGGTATAGGTCATGAAGTGCTTTCTAAAGTTTTGAAATGATATTCTGATTTTAAGGCAATGAAGTCTAAGAGAAGCTAAATTAATTAATTTTTCTACATTCATGCAAAAAGCAAAACTTTATTGAACTATATTTAGTGGCAAAAGAAGTTCTTTATTGCACTAGTGCAATAAAGTTTTTATTGCACTCATCTGTCATTCTACTGACAGACATGACAAACAAATATTTCAGCCTGAAAGAAATAACGATGTACAGTTACCAAGTACTAGTACGTTTACAGCAGTAACAAATCAAAAAGTGGATTTAAAAAGTACTTCACTACGAAATATTCATATTGAAAATTGCACCAATTGTTCATTCACTTTCAACATTGAGTTTAAAAATAAAGTTTGAGTTAAATTGTTCGTAACGTATCAGTTCCTGTTTCAATGCAAATCGATATTAATAATAAAGTATTCAAGTTGCGCTTTTCATTTTCCTACACCTAGTGCCGCACCTCAATAAATCATTTTCTGCTTTTTGCATGAACGTAGAAAAAATGTTGTATGCAACTCGTGTAAAAATTGTTTATTGCACTTGTTGCATAAATAACTATTAATTTCGCATTAGATTTTTGAATCAATTCAGCTTTTCTTCAAAAGATAATTTTGATGAATTGGCGGTAAAAAGAATTTTGTTCCTTGATTGATTACAATTCATAAATCGAAACGAGAAAGGACGAAGTTTCCTTGAATACATCATGAAATAAATTTGAATTTACACAAATTATTCATCCAATATAAACGCAACGACGAAACGGATCAATGAATATGTAGTTTTCTATTCTTGAAGATTCTGAATGAAACAACGAGAAGCGGAACTCTGAGTTGAGGAAATATTGCATGACTGAATTTTAAACAGTTTTCAAGGTAACGTGTAATCCGAGCAACCTAGGAAATGAGTGAATCATTCAAATTCACACTTCGCACCCAATTGAGAACGGCTTCGCGCTCTGCTTTATCGCAGATTGAGTAATAACAACAACCAGTAACCACTATAATTTCTGTTATTGCTTCCCAGTTTACCGAAGGTAGTGGAAGTATTGTGATCACTTCTGGGAATTCCACTCGCAAAATGATTTCAAACCTTCCTGAACAACTTTGGCTTCGTGTTTGTCGGTATGCGTTAGAGCTATACAAGTTTGACTTGAATGTGAGAATGAGATTGACTTGAAATCAAGTCAAACACAAGTCAATATTTCTAACAAATGATTCAAGTCAAATCAAACTGGACAATGGTTACAGGTTTGAAAATTCGAACTGTTTGTCAAACTACTTTGAAAAATAATTTATTTAGTAGATATACCTTGAATGGATAATATATTTATGTTAATTATAGTAAGTGGGTACAACAAATACCTACATTAATTTGAAGCAAAAAGAAAATACATCATTTTGAATGGTCACCACAAAATTAAAGTAAAGTTCTTACTTCAGTACTTCATAAAATTCAAGAGAACATTTGAACAAGAAATCTGGCATTAGTATTCCCTGCTGTTAAAAATTACAAGTACAATAAAACAAGCCGAATATTTTCAACTTTATAAATAAAGGAGATGCCGTCCAAAAACTATTTCAACAATTTTGGATCCATCGTTTGATGTTGTTAGTACCACAAATACTTCTTGAACCAGAAGTTGTTGCTTCTGCGAAAATTGTACTTCATACTATTTTTTGTGGCTCTTTATCAAATGTCGTTGAAGAACTAGTTCCTCTATTGGCATTTATACCGTTGTTCTTTATTTTTACATAATTAGCAATTTTCAATTCTCATTGTTTAGGAATCGCCTGCCGCAACAAAAAAATAACTGTATATTTCTTTTTCTTGTTGATTAGTTTTGCCTGGTCTACAGAGTTTGCTCTCATAGTTTTTGAGGGGGGATCTTCAAAATCAGACTCAATTTGTGCTGGTACGTATTCCGAACTGCATGAGCTACATGAAAAAAGGTCAGGTTCAGACATTTCGAGTTACAACGCACAACACACACACTTAAAAAACGAAACAAGCCAAGCGTATCCTTCTAAATATGAACTAAAGCTAATTTACGGAAAAGCAAAGTACAGGTTCGGACACGTTGCGCAATATGATATTCAAACTTCAAACTGTTTGAAGAAGTTTGATTTCAAGCCAAACCTAAAGATGCAGAAATCAAGTCAAGTCAACCTTTTTCACATAAAAAGTTTTTAAGTTTGATTTTCAAGTCGAGTCAAGTTTGACTTGAATGCATCCCTAGTCTGTGTCGACATATCCTTGTGACGGTCTTCACTTCTACAATTCTTATTTGATTTCGATGAAATTTGATATGGGTCTTCAGTTTGGATCGTAGATGATCCCATACAAAATTCAGCGATTCCAAACAAGGGGTGTTTCGGGTGTCCCAAATTCGTTAACAGTGAGGGATCTCTGAATTCCGTTAAGATAGACCAAAATGAATCGCACATTTTAGGCTCGATTTCTGGGAGAATTAATTTGGTGGAAACCCTAACCTTATGAATTCAACTGTATTCGAGCTATAGAAGTAAATAGGAAAATGGCGTGAAATGAAAAATTCTCATGACTTCTTAATTATTGGTGCTATAAACATAAAACAAAAACATTCTACAGACAATTTGTCAGTAGAATCCATTGGTATAATCTTTTGTTTTCATTTCAATTAGTTTTGAACTTAAAATATAAACTTATTCAGAACTAAAAAGGAATAAAACATAAATGATCACATCAATGGATTCTACTGATGAAAAAAGTGCCACTAGCAAAAATAATGAGAAAGTCATGAGAATTTATTATTTCAAGCCATTTGTTCAATTTTCTCTTCTAGATGAAAACGGTTGAACTTGTAGTTGCGGTTTTCACCGAATACATTTTCTCAAAAATAATCGAGTCCGAAAATGTGCCATTCATTTTTTTCTACTCAAAGGGATTCTGAGATCATTCTTTGTTTAACAAATTGTAGGTACAATAATTTGTAGATCATTGTAACAAATGAAAAAATTATAAAATGTGGCGAATATTGATTAACTGATAAGTTAACTCCCAGTTGCAGGAACATTTATTAAAATTTAATGCCGCATTCAAATTTCAAACCTCTATTAAACGATGCAAATAGCCAATAGGTTTGTCGTACTGAAGGATTAAAATGAACGTTCTTGAAGCTGGGTGATGATGACTCCTTAAGCTTCTGAACATGTGTGAGCTTCGACGAAATGATCTGACCGATTTCTGCTTGTGAGTACCTCAATTTGAGCAATTTGAAACTTATGAACTAACTATGCCAGAATCGGTGGAGGAGTACATTTAACCACCATATCTAACGCATAATTGATTGGATTCTAACGAGCTGGCCAAGGCAAAACATCAACATCAAACGCCTGCTTCTAGGAGAAAGTTCATAGATTTTCGAGCAATATATGAATTTACCTTGTCTGACTGAAAAAGGACTTGCGAACGGCCAAGCAATAAAATGATTCGATATAATGGAGCTACGGTGACCGTCTACTTAAGGTAATTGCGTCGCAAAGCATTACTCTATAAAGTTCTATGTACAGGGATGATTCACTTATCTTGATAACCACAATATCCTCGAAAACAGCCGAATATTCTTTCATTTTGTGAATGGCGTTTTCTACAAGCCAATTTTGACTTGAGATGCGGGTAAATGTCAAATGATTTTTCCAGGAACATAAATTTTTATTAAGCCATTCGTAATTTCTTTCAAAGTTTTTTCTAAATAAAATATTTACTGCTCTAAACCGTTAGCCACCTGCAAGGTGTTTCATGTAACTTCTATACCATTTATTTTTTTCTGCATATTGCTATGATTTGGAGACATATAAATGCTTTTACTTTTGTAATCCTGGAGGCTTTGTAAGAAACTATTTCTCTATATCTAAAAAATAATATGTTTCAATAGCACTCACATTTTTTTATGCGTATCTATATGTATATTGACCTATCCAAAACGGTGTTCACAAAATAAAAAAATATTCGGCCCTTTTCGAGAAAATTGGGGTTACCAGGATGAGTATCTCACACTCCACATAGTCCAGTAAACCAAAATGAGGTTGCAATAATACCTTTGGAACTGAAAATTGCGGAATATTTGTGGATATTTGTTCTGATTTTATTTTTTATGAATTTCCTCAAAAAAAAGGGCAAATCGAATAAATATTGTATAACTAACATAGCAAGAATCAATTATGAGTACAAAGTACGAAAAAAATTCTTTCTCAAAAAGATTCCTTTATTGAACTTGTTGATTTTCCAGTTCAACTGAATTTTATACTCATTTTCTCTGGAACAACGTCACATCACAAAATCACTTCATTCCGCCAATTCTCAAATTTCGAAGTTATCAGCGAATACTGTAGATTTATCTCTTTGTTTGAAACTAAATTAAATGGCATAGATAAACTCGTAGCATCGCATAAACATACATCTGTTGTTCTAGGGAAATCCATTAGCGTAGAGAAACCAATGAATAGTAAATTATATGTACAATTATACTCAGCATGGTCAACTCCAAAGACGAAGGTTGTTTCAATGTGGAACAGAGTGTTTTCATTTACATTCTTTTAGGGAAAATGATGGAGATGAGGTAGGCCTACGAGAAAAAGGTTTTCTCGCTGAAATAAAAGATGACCGAGAAAATTCAGGTATACCTAGAAAACGTTTGCGATTATAATTTGCAGAAGAAAATAGGGTGATGAAAACGAGTGTAAAATATTTCAAGACATAAGTAAAGGATTTTTCAATGAAAGGTTCCATTTTCACATGAAAAAGAATACATTGAAGAGAAATTGATGTATATCATATATCACGAATTCCATCTTTAAGGCCCTGAACCCATTATGAAGCATTGAGATAGACCCTCACATAGACCTTTCTTTCACGTCACCCCAAAGAAAAAAATCTGAAGCTGATAAATCTCGGTAGACAATTGTGATCCCCTCGTCGTCGAGAAATAACACGGCAAGGAAACTTTTCTTGGAAAATTGCGATTGTTACCATGCTTGTATGGCAAGTAGCGCCGTCTTGTTGAAAATAAACGTCGTCCTCATCAATATCTTCTAATTTCGAGAATAACTAAAACATTAATCATAGCTCCGTAGCACAATCCATTCACCGTATAGCTACAGAGTAAAAGTGGGTAACGCGCTTACCGGCGACCGGCTCCGATAGGTGCCGGTTTCTCGCGCCTATGCAGGACAGAGTAGTTGCCGGCTAAAGCTGGTAGTTCTGTTCTAAACATTGAGCGTGAAAGATGATGTCGTCGTCATCTGATGATATGATTGCTCTAGATTCAGTCATCAGTAGTTTTAAAACTGGCAAGAACTAAAGTCGTTATCATCCAATAAATCGTTTGAGATTTAGATATGGTGAATATCATCACTTATTTTTAAAATTAAAAAATGATGACGAAAAGTCCTTTCAATACACCCGAATGAGCCAGGAAACATTCAAATATATTTTGAATAAGATTGAGCACCACCTAAATAAAAATTGTTGTAATTTTCATAAACAGCCTATATATCCCGAGGAAAGATTTGTGATTACTTTAAGAGGGGTTTATACCACATGACTTTCTCATGTTCTGCTAAAACTACTCCTATCTCCTCAGCGCTTTTGAAATTTCACCACTTTTCAGGTTGAATAAGCAATGTCAAACGTTCCTCTTATTTACCGTCTTTTTTACCACATGCAAGAAATCAAAATGAGTTTTAACGTCTTTATTTTTAAATTTAGAAAAAAACGTATATCCAGCCTCCGACAAATATGTTTGTATAATATTTTAGTGTGAAAATTCATTAAAAAACAAATGCTTGTTGGTCGAATTTTTCAAAACGAATAAAAGTGAAAACCTCATATAAATCGATGGTCTTCAGCGTAAAATAATGCGTGCTTATTATTGAAATGATCGCTGAAATGGGATAGACCCCTCTTGATGTAAGTTATATTACAAAATCTATCGTAGGATGATAGGTAAGATTAAAAAAGAGGTAATTTATATGGGTTGATGAAGAACCAATAAACTTTCAGAGATTTTAGAGAATATTTTACTAATGAATCATCACATAACTTATAAATCTATATATTATGTACTTGATAAATTTAATACCAAATAATTGTTTTTTGGAACGACCCAAAAGTTCTTTAGTTTTGCGAACTGTGATTGCAAAATTTTCACCATTCCTGTATTGAATTTTTGAAATGTCAGTTTCAAAATTTTGTGTGGATCGCGTCCCCAGATCCAGGAAATTTTTCGTCACAATATTCACGAAAAAAATTTCGCAAATAAATATATTCGTTTCGTTGGAAGTAATGATGAATTTGTTATATTTTGATTACATCAACCGATTTTCGGTGTTTTTTTTGACATAGTAGCCAATAAAATCAGGTGAGTACATACTAGTTCCAATAGTTTTGCAGTTGACAAATACTCGACTTTTTCTATTCATCCAATACTGCGTAAATTGTTCCACAAAAACAATTCGATTATAATAATCTTGATCATCAATCATTGAAACCATACTTCCTCTTCCTGATAATGAAATCGTAGAAATATCTAGTTACGAAAATTGCGAACGTATTGATGAATAATTCGAAATATCCTTGAGGTAATTGAAAATTACCGCTAGATGTCGAGGGGATAGATAAATCATAGAATTCCTTTTTCACCGTTCCAAGACTAATGATTTACAGCGTTTCTTACTGCTGAGAATTTATTATTTCGATTTGCTTTACTCTACTTGCCTGAACCATTGAGTTTGATTTATTGAATATGCTTTTGATCTTATAATCCCATATTATTTCACCTATCTTTGAACTTTTTCATTAGTTCTCACAGCAAAGAAAGTTTGTTACAGTTATCTACCAAACTATTATAGTTGTTTCAATTCGCAAGACGAATTATTAATTCAAGAATGCAAATCAAAAAATTTCAACATGTAGTATCCAAATTTCTCAATCAAAATATATACACTGTATTCTAATGAGAACCTTTTCAGTGAATCAACTGATTAGCTGTTTATCAATTTAAAACGTCATTTGAATCGACCTCGGAATTTGATTCATTAACATTCTGGTATGACAATGAATCTAATATTCTCAAAGAGATTCCTCTTATTTTTGCTAGTTGTGTTCTCTGCACATGAGTACCCAAATATTCAACTGTGATACGAAATAATTCGAATTAATTTCAAAAATTAAATCTAAAAAACAGACACTTATAAATTAAGATTAATTTCAATTGTTCTTACTGATAGTGATTTTTATAAAAAGTTTCTGCAACTTTTTTTATAGGATTTCTACATGCCTTGTTCTCAGAAATCATTCATTAATAACTAATAATTAATAAATTTTGAATATTTCTTAATTGTCATCACAATATGAATAGGTACACCTTCCACATCAGTCTACCAATGTAGGAGAAAACTTTCTTTGCAATAAACATCGTACTCCTCATTTTGGAATATATTTTCTCTATTTCAGTATCATAATGAGTTCATTACAGTTCTAAAAAATAGTGCTGTAATGAACTCATTACATCATTGTTTTCAGTTATATTTTTAAATTTGTATTTAATTCTACGCACGTCAAATTGTCAATATAATATAATTTGGATTTAGTGAAATGATTTGCGACATTATATTCGCAATTTTTCTTAATTCTGTTGGTGTTAAATTGATTTCGTCAAACATAATTAACGAGTTTCATGCGTAATTATAAATTATTTCAAAATTCGAAACGTACGATTCAAACTGAAATTCCATAATCTGTCAATTTTCGTAACAGTCACACCAACTGCCAAGATACAATACAAATGTCACTAGGATGTATAATCTGAATTTTTCATTGAATTTCGACAATTTTCACAAAACTTGACTGAAGTAGAGAAAATATCGTCTAATACTCATTGCAGAAGGCAATTCCAACACGAATGCGAAATTCGAAAACGAGTGACGAAGGAGCGAGTTTTGGAACGCATAGGAGCCCATTCTTCAACTTGTTTTGTAATATACTATACTAATTCTAGGCTTCGATTGTTGTGATTCAAGAAGAAGTAACGTAAGAGAAAGACGGCCATGCGTTTGGAAAGAAATATGTATCCTCAAACCGAATAACAATATAACGACGATCCCCAAAGAAAAGTTTTCAACAGCTCCCAGTAGCAGCAAGGGAACTGAGTAAAAAATGGCCATCCTCAGTTTTTTATTTAGGTTTATGTTTCGAACATATTTTCGGATGTGCTTTGTTTAGTTTTTGACAATCAAGGTTCATTTTACTTTTACCGAAAGCTTTGTTCTTTAATTCAACATGGATATGACGAATACCATAAATATGGGACCAAATAAATGTGGATGTTGAGGATGCGGTTATACTCAATGAAATAGATATGTGCATCTGCGCATCTTAAACAAAGCCCATTCCAACTATCTAATCGCAAATTTATTGCAATATTTCAATGGCTGAAATGACGAAATTTTGAATAATAATAATCAATTTTTTCATGGTCATATTGATATAGTAGTACGCCAATACTTGAACTTTGATGTACTTCTCTCTCTTTTTCAGTTGGGCTATTAGCCTTTTACTGTTTCATCTTAGTGTTATTCACATCTGGTGGAGTAATGAGTTCTAAACTAGCAGGTGGGGATATGCTTAGTAAAAATGTTTGTGTAACTTTTAATTACACAGTCTCTGTGACTATCGATATTCATGCGCAAGATGGCGTCAAGTGAAGGTGAAGAGAGCGATAGCTTAGCGAAAAAATCGAATATTAGTGAAATTAATTCGAATTTATGCAGTCACTGTAATAGAAAAGTGGTTGGTGCTATGAAGTGTACCAAATGCAGCGCAGTTTTACATCCTTCCTGCTGGAAGACTTCAAACTCTAAGAATACTTCTTCATGTTACCATGTAAGTGTTCAAATTCCCGATGAAATATCAAGTGGATCAATACAATTGAATAAACTTGAAGATGACCCAGTGAAACAATATCTAAGTATTCAGGTGAAATTACTCAGTGAATTGCTCGATGAAGTACGAAGCAAAAATTTGGTTCTATTGGAAAATAGCGAATTGCTTTCTGATAAGACAAAAAATCTTGAGAGTGAAATTACCAGGTTAAAAAAAGGTAAACAAGGTTCTTCTTGTCACTCTTGTCAGCCAAGTCTATCGCTCAAGGTAACTGAAAACAAATTACCTACAGAAATGGTACCCACTCCGTGTGATGATGAAGTACTGTCGGGGAAACGTAAAATTTCACGACAGACGTCGACATCGAGTAGTTCTGAAAACGCGAACATGCGCCGTCAACAACTGTTGAATATTCCAACTCCAGAGCAAGCCGATATAAACAAAGATAAAGGTACTAATGACAATAATACACAAGAAAAGAATGCAAATGATAATTCATGGACCACTGTTGTAAAGAAAAGGAACAATGATAAATTTAATTTGTTGAAGACTACTAAGAGACCACAATCAATCTCGAAAAATATTTCTGAGAAAAAGTCTAGAACAACAACCTTTTGTACGGGGGATGTTGATCCATCTTCCAAAATTAAAGGAGCAGTTAGAAAAAAGTGGATATACGTAGGCAGGATAAAAGGAGATGACGTTCATGCTGAAGACATAAAACAGTATATATCAAAGTTACCAAATCATGATACGATAGAAGTGAAAAAACTTCCAACAAGGGGAACAAATTCCGCTTTCCGTATCGGGATTCCAGACGATGTCCTTCTCGAAAAATTACAGAACCCAACTTTCTGGCCGGCAGGTGTTACGTTGAGAGAATTCAACTTCTCAAATTTTTTTCGTACACAACGAATTCAACAATAAAAATTTCTACAAGAAAAGCAAGCATATATGTATATTACATCAAAATATACAATCAATTTGTAATTCTTTTTTGCGATTACAGCAAGCCCTCCTTGATCATGAAGTAGATATATTGTGTCTGACTGAGCACTGGAGGTCAGAAGAGGAGATAGGAATCTATACTCCAGAAGATTTTTTTTCTTGCTTCTTCCTACTGCAGAGATAAGGGACATCATGGTGGATGTGCAATCTTTATCAAGCAAGGGATTGAGTGCCTGGAAAGACCGGATATCAAGTATCTTAGTGTACCAGGTGTAATCGAGTGTTGTACCTGCCAAATTGAAATACAGTATAAGAAGTATCTAATAGTGTGTGTTTACCGCCCCAACTCGCAGCCTTTGGCTGATGTATTTCTCTTTTTCGAAAAATTCTCTCTTGTACTTGATCAATGTTTTTTACAGGTTGTAGATTTGGTAATTTCAGGTGATTTTAATATTGACATCCTATCTCACTCAAAGGATGCGAAAATGTTTTTATCAATTATTGAAACTTATAACCTGGAATTGAAAATCAAGGAACCAACTAGAATAACCACAAACTCAGCTACTTGTTTGGACAATATTATTTCAAGTATAGAAGGTAAGGTAACCATAGTTGAAGAACACCTGTCTGATCATTCAGGACAAAAATTCGTCTTCCAAGCTGATGTGAAGCGTAATGAATCTAGATTAATTAGAAATGTTAGAATATATAACGAAAGTAATCATCAACTATTCGAAAATCTGCTCGATAATGTTGATTGGTCTGTTATTTTTGATATTCCTGAGAATAGAGTTAATGATATGTGGGCGTTTTTTTCTAAGAATATTGACTTATGTTTCAATTCGGCTTTTCCAATTCAAAATTTGAATGTAGTTAAAAAACGTAAAATTAATTCATCCCCTGAAATCGAAAATTTAAAAAAAATATTAGATTCATTATTTGTTGTCTCTAGATGTAGACCTGAATTCTGTAAAATTTATAATGATGTTAAACGACGTTATGATTCTGCCCTAATTTTGGGTAAACAAGCTTTTTATAGAACGATCATAGATAAGGCGGAAAATAAATCGGCAGTTACTTGGAGAATAATTGGTCAATTATCAGGAAATAACATGAATCCCAGAAGAAAACTGCCTACAAAATTCTGGGACGAGTCTGACCAATATGAAATATTGCAACAGGAAACCTTGCAAGATCTGGTATTACTAGGCAGGAAAATTTGAAAATTTCCACTAAATCTTTCTACTTGTTTGAGGTTTCGGAAGCGGAGATTGTCTCGGTTGCTGGTAGATTGAAAAATAAGAATTTATGCGGACACGACGACATTCCCATCAAAGTTATTAAAAAGCATATAACAAAAATAGTCCATCCAATCTGTTATATTATTAATAGTGCTTTTAAAACTGGAATTTTTCCGGACATGTTGAAACTTGCCATAGTGAAGCCATGTTTTAAAAAGGGAGATATTGACGATTTTTCAAGCTATAGACCAATTAGTTTAATAACAGCTTTCGCTAAGATATTCGAAAAAATCTCAGCGAATCGTCTAATAAAGTTTTTCACCAAGTTTAAGATACTTTCGTGCAGACAACATGGTTTCATTCTCGGTCGTAGCACTGAAACAGCAGTATTTGAGTTATTACAGATGATCATTGATTCAATCGAAAATGATAAGATACCCGCTGGGCTTTTTGTAGATCTTTCTAAAGCTTTCGATAGAGTAGACCATAAAACTTTATTATTGAAACTGAATAAATGTGGAATTAGGGGAACAACACTGGATTTATTGAAAAGCTATTTATCTGATAGAAAGCAAAGAGTGATGTTGGATGGGGTAAATTCAAGGTTTCTATCCTCAGAATGCGAAATCACTTCAGGAGTACCTCAAGGAACTATACTAGGGCCAATTTTGTTTCTAGTTCATATTAATGACTTGCCGGATATTTTTCAGGAATTGGGGGAACATGTCGAGAATGACGGATTAGCTGGGGGTGTAATAGAATCCTACATATACGCAGATGATACTAACGTCATAGTAAGTGGAGATGACGTAGTGAGTGTATCTAACAAAATAACGAAGACCATGAGTGGGATAGAGAACTGGTGCTGTGACAATAATCTTGTGCTCAATACATCGAAAACTAATATCGTGTTTTTCAACAACATACGATCGAACATAGTTTGTCCGAATAATATATTTCACCACGATCAGACTATACAAGTAAGCCCACAAACAAGAGTACTGGGCATTATGATTGATAAAAACCTCAATTGGGGTCCACACTGTGATGCCCTTATAAAAAGACTAAATATCGCGATTTACTCTCTTAAAGTCCTGAAATATCAAATTGACACTACGACATTAAAAACTTTATATTATTCGAATTTCCAATCACTGATGTCCTACGGAATTATATTCTGGGGTGGTAGCTCACAAGCAGAAGGTATATTTATTGTTCAGAAGTAAGCATTAAGAACTATCTTTGGAATGAAATTCAGGTCTACATGCAGGGGCATATTTAGGAGCAATAACATAATGACACTCCCAGGACTTTATATATTCAGAGTTTTGTTATTTTTCGTCAAAAATAATAATTACTGGGATGCATACAGGAATTGTAATAATACTAGAAGAATGTTCTCACATTTTTTTCCTGCGCATAAATACTCACTTACTGAACGCAGTGCAATGTATATGGGAATTAAATTATTTAGTTATCTTCCTAGAGAAATTAAGATCATTAAGCCTTTCGAAAAGCCCTATCTCAATTTATATTGAAATGTGAACCTTATTCTATGTATGAATTCAAGGTATTCTGTGATACATACATGATACATACATAATGATTTTAGGCAATAATGTGCCAATATGACTTGTTTCCATTCTATTGTCTGTATGCTAATAATTCTGGAAATAAACAATACTATTATTATTATTATTATTTGGCTTTATACACACTTCCTCCATTTTCGGTTTTAGCTCCTTTGAATGATCGTCTAGGATTATCTTATTGTCGTTATATTCCTACGTTGTTGACCAATCATGGTGCATTTATGACTCTTCTCAAGATCGTATTCAGTACTTCTTGAAGTCTCTAAGAAATAGGATTTTGCGGCGTATTTCCAAGCCAAGCATGCGTGAGTCATGACCGGACAAATGGTGGACTTGTAGAGAAGAAGCTTGTTAGAAAGAGATATTTAGCTGCATTTACAAAAGGTGCTTTCCAGCCAACGTCAGGAGCTCCTCGGTACAGCTCCGAAGCGTACCGAAGCGCACTTGTTGTGTTCCAGTAAACAGGACGTCAAGCCCTCGCGTTACCTTCCCCTTTCCCCTGAAGCATCCCCCGCATTTGCGGGGCTTCGAGCCCTGACAAGTGTGAGAGAGAAAGAAGACCGTTACTTCGCATAAAGTACAAGACAGCTGTAGAACGCTGGTTTGTTTACGTTGAATTTGACAGTTTCGTTTTGGCGCGTTCCACTCATAGCAAGGACTCAAAGCTCTAGTGCGCCGAGCCCCGGGGTGACACGCACCTGATTGGAAAGCAGCTGAAGTAGCGGTAGCTGTTGTTGTCTGATCCTTCGTACAGATAATGAGACGTGTTGATTTCAAGTGAGCTTCTTGCCAAGTATCCTGTATCACTCCCAGATACTTGGTCTCATTTTTCCATTCGATCCTCCAACCGAACATTACGACATGTTTTTGCGAATCTTTTTTCTTTCAGCTGAAAAAAACAGCTTCGCTCTTCTCAGGGTTTACTTCAATTCTCCATCGAGCGAACAATGATTGAAATTCTCGAGATGATGACACCACGAACTAGCAAGAATGAAGGTATCGTCAGCATAAAGTGCCATAGATATTTCTCCATGTCTCTGAGTTTACGGAATGTCGGATACATATAAAATAAAATATTGACTAAGGAATTTTTGATGTTTTCTTATAGGATAGGTTAGTATCTATCAAAAATTGTAATATTTGATTGGTTTGAAGCTTTGGTAAGACTGCTCATCGGGGAACATCCCTCTCGACCACCCCAACGTCCAAGATTGAGGACTTGTCATTTTCAAACAAAGGATACAACCAAATCAGTTACCGATCACCAGGTTTATTTTTTTCTATCACACTCGAGAATCGAGGTTCTGGAAATCCTAAATATAAGAATGATTGAGCCACGTGTCTGGTCCTCTTCTTTGCGATCTCGTCGATATTTAGATATATTCCCAAAAATATTCTCACCGTCCCCAGCTAAACCCAAACGAACAGTTTTCCGCATTGTATTCTCCAGACACTCTTCAAGCTCTTATATTATTATGCATGTGGTGAAGATGATAATAAAATAGTTTCCGTCGAAATTTCAACGTATTTTAATAGAATCATATTTGATGATCATAATGAAATGAACCAAAATAATTGGAGAATAATATCTCTGAATTATTCTGATTTCTGATTATCAAGTGCGTTTTTCAATTTGCAAAAAAATAGATGAATAAGATCAAATTTCAAACATGTTCATCAAAAAATCTCAATACTCATTAAATCTTCAACCATGATGCATTAATATCGAAAATTGAAACTCCTAATATACTCAACACAATATCCTTTGTATGATGATAACGGCCTGATCGACCAGATATAACGTATGTATACGAGAACGTATATCGAATAGAGCTTCTGTTACTCTCCTCATCTTGTGAAGAGAAAGGCCGCACACCACAGACTTTCAATAGGCAGATAGTTTGATCGGTCTCCTAAATGCTTTGGAGAATTGGCAGTTTTTGAACCTGGAACTTGAATTGGTGGTCTGTTCGCCACCAGCTTTTTTTATGCAATTGTCTAGAGATATTCGACGCTTTGAGGAGGCCCGCATGAGTAATCAGTGCGCGTTGCATTTTAAACTGTCAAAATATAAACGAAGTGACTTTCGATCTGATCTATAAGCAACTTTTCTGATAATAAATACGTACAGTTACAAGTAACTTACAAAAAACTCATGAAAAACCAGCAATGTTGATCAACAAATCATTCATAAACGGTGTCTGATCAGCATTCACATATGGGCTGCCCAACCAAAATATTTCACGCAGAAACGATGAAACAAAAAATTTGATACTAAATGGTATACCTACTAAATGATAACTACCTTGATTGAACGGTCGTTTCAAGTCCGAAAATGCTGTGCTGTGCACAGTTAATATTCTAAACTTAACTCTACAGTATTATAGAGTTTATTTATGCAATATTCTGAATAAACTCTCTTATTATTATTATTATTTAATACATATTTTTTTGAGATACAGCAATACAAAAAATTATTAACTTCGAACAATGAACCATCTGTAGATAAAATCTCAGTATAAGCAGAGTGAATGTAATTTCAACAAGAGCACAAATGAAAACCTCAGCAAAAACTCTGTCTCCCTGTATGGGTGTTGTGATTGGTTTGTGTATTTTTTTTTCCATCCTTTCTTTTCACCAAAATTTGACGACGTACATATTATAATTAACTCTGTAATCAAAGAGAAAAGAACCAGAAAGGAGTACTAAATGTTATTGTTTCCATTATAACGATTTAAAGTTACCCATTCTAAAAAAGAATCTGAGACTGAAATTTATAAATTGGAGGAGTATTCACCAACTAGTCAACGGTTGCTTTTACGTTTACATAGAAGGGCTTTCAATAGAATGCCATTTGAAAAGCATACTGTTGCAACTACCATGACCAGTCCTAAGTCGATTTGAAGTCCACAAAATTTTCCTAGAAGAATTGAAACCTGGAACTTTCTCTGAAGGATCAACGATTAGACTTCCATTCCGAATGCATTTGACAACCTTCATTAGATTAAAGTACTACGTAATCCATAAAGGTTTACGTGGTTATAATCTGGCAGTTTTAGTATCTGGGAGGTTCGAAATAAGTTCTGGTAAAATTTGAATTTATTTCAAGATTTTTTGACTGTTACCTGTCTACGAATATGAGGCTGTGATAGCACTAGGGTAACCCATGTAAAGGTGTAGATCTAATAGTTCCACTGATAATTCTCATAGCAACGTGAAGCTGTGCATCAATTTCATGAACATGAGCACTGTTGAACCAAACAGAACAACAGTATTCAGCAGCAAAAAAAAACAAGGCCCAAAACTACCGTACTAAGATTACTGACACCAGTACCAACTAATTTTTGGAGAATATTATTTCTCAACTTCGATTTCATACGCAAATTCCCCAAGTGAACCTTGAAATGCAAAGAAGAATCAATTTTAACTCCAAAATATTCGGTAGTATAGTATAATTATGATTTAAGACGGAATTATTGAAAGCTACTTTCAATTTTCTATATTTTTATTGATTATTCTAATGAAAACAGAAAACAACTGTTTCATTCGGATTAAAGGTTATGAACGCCACTCAAGGAGATAATTTAACATAATTTTCAAATCTTCATTTAAAGTATTTTCAACCATTCCGAAATCAGAATGACGAAAGACAAGAGCAATATCATGGGGATAGATTGATTTCTTTGATGAGGTAACAGGGATGTCATACAACTATAAATATCAATTAAATGAACTGAGAAGACAAGAAAAATAAAGGAATAAAATGTGTGTTGCAGTAACACTCTCTTATTTATTCTAATTTTTCAAAAATTTCCCATTTTTTGACATCGCTGATTTGCGAACAGCACTCATTTATTTCAAGATCCTGAAATCCCAAAGTATTGAACCGAGTATTAAACAATGCATCGTCAATGATTTTCATAAGAAACCAGTTTCGAGGTATAGAAAATTTTTTAGTATGATTTTGGATTTTATTTCGAAATTATATGGTTTAGGTTTGTGAGGAATTAATTACCAAAAAGCTCAGTAATGCAAAAATTCTTTTATAGCTAATATAATTCCTTTATATTCATCGATCAAGTCTAGATTTAGTTATCTGAATACCTATTTTTATTATAGAGATAAGGAATTCTTCTACATTCTAAGGTAGAATTAATTAATGAGACATTTTCGAATCGAAAGACATTTTGTCAACTAGAGCAGTTCGCTATCTTTACTTTATTTTGCTTAATTGATGTGATTTCCTTTGGCATCTGCCTTAATGGAAGTATTGAATATTTCCTCATGAAAAATGATCTAACATCATAAAAAATCGGCACCAAATTCAGTGTTCCATCTATCCCTCCAATACTTTTAAATCTTTATTATGAATGACGTGGAAACCAAAAAAAAAAAAACTATCTTGTGGTATTTTCTAATATTTTCGTAGCTCATATAATATTCAAAACTGAGACTGCATGCTGTAATTTTTAGGAATTGGTTCTCCATAAATGAAGATGTATATATTTATTTGTAGCAATAATATAAATACTGTAAAATACGACATTTCATCATATGGAATGCTATGGAAATTGCAACTTTTTTGTGTTAAATCAATGTTCACGGTACAGACACGCAAAAAAGACAAGGGGTTCGAAACTTTGTTCAATTGATTTATTATAAATAAAATAAAACGAAGTAATTTCCACTATGTTATTTAATTGTTAGCAACAATTGTTTCGCCACACTGTGGCTTCATCAGGCTACATTTCTGAACTGATCAGTTCAGAAATGTAGCCTGATGAAGCCACAGTGTGGCGAAACAATTGTTGCTAACAATTAAATAACATAGTGGAAATTACTTCGTTTTATTTTATTTATAATGAATTTCCGCCAAGTAAGGACCGAATCCATTAAATGATTTATTATAGATGAAAAACTACATAAATAAATTTTTTCATCAAAATTCAGTTTGTGCTCCACGAAACGATCAAATAAACACGAATAATATTGGTTGTTGTCTTTATGTCACGTTACTTATCTTTGAGTGTAATATGAACTGTAAATTATTTCATTGATTCTTTTCAATCAAAAATGTGTTATTGTGCACAATGATGATCATTTCTATTGTTTCTGTTCTAAAAGGGAAACTCAAATTCGAAATTTTCGAGGAATTTAATTACCTATTATTAATTTTACTGCTCAAAGCGAATACTTCGATAATGAATAAGTTTCAACTTTTTAGCTTCTAATCTGGTATATTCATGAGATAGTTCTCACATCGCAAAAATTGGTATTGACTTTACAGTAATAACTTTCTGATATGGTTTAGTGAAATTCCTACTTCAGAGAGCCCAACTTTTTTCCAGAATTGGCAATACTTGGCAAATAATTAGGACAATGCCTTGAGTAGTTAGAAGTCGGAAGAAATTTAGAGAATTGTACGATAGTATTTATTATTTTATTCCTATGACAGAATAAAAGCAAATACCGAACGCAGTATACAAATATAGTGAAAATGGAAGCTCTCGATAACTATCTATGGATTTCTCACGTTTTCTATAAGTTTATTTATTTATTTTTTTCATTTTCAGTGTTTGGATTTGTGGTTTTCATCCTGTATTCAATAAATGTTCCTCATCAATTGAGTTTCATGTTTCCTTAGGTTCAAATGAAATATCTAGTTCTGTGAATAAATTATAATCATAAACAAAATATTGAAAAAAAAAACATTCATTCATACACTATAGAATTTCGAACTTATTGATTTGAATTTTCAATGCTGGAATTTTACATTTTGATTTTTAAATGAATGCCCTTCTAAAGAAAATTGATATGTTCCATTTTTAGACCTCAATAATTATAGAAACAATGAATCAAAATCGGCACTTATTTCATTGATAGCTCTAAACTAATACCTCTATCCTAGGAGAGCTCATTATGTTCGCTTGATCTACAGATATCATCAAGCAGAAAAAAACAACTCCTAGGGACAATTAGAGAGTCATTATGATAATCTGCATGTCAAAAAGTAAGTACCTAGATAAGCTTAATGGTATCGTAATTTTTCGAATAAATATCATTAATCTTTTTACGTTAAACATAAAGCTTGTGCAGAATAGTTCTGATGGACTGAATGTTTTTATCCCGATTGAACATAGTCGCACATTCGCACTGTCCAACTGAAGTGGAATCAATTAAAGCCAATTATTTCCAATGAATCCAGATCCCTCCGTATGTGTTCTGAATTACGATTTTCGATTACAATGACGAAAGGACCATCAGTATTGTCTATACAATAGTTTCACATCGACAGACAAATTGGAATTACTAAACTTGACGAGGAAATTATGAGAGGACATTGTTTTTTCGGGTGTATCTATGAATATGATCTTTCATTTGTACTATTTCCTCTATTGGAAAAACTTTATTACAATTGCTTATTCAGAATGTTTCTCAGTTTCTATATATTTCATTCAGAAAATTGTTTTATTATCGACCAAAATTTTCCAGCGGGTCTTGACAGTCCACCCTTATTTTCATAGAAACTTTCAGATTCCCGGAAAATTTCTGAATGAAAAAACCTCACCAATCCTAGGTACTCACCATATAAAGTCCTTGCAGTGAGAACAAAATGTAGGTTGTTTGAAAAACCTAGGTATAAACGTATGATCCTTGATATTGTACACATTTTTCTTTTTCAGAGCACCCTTTCTGCCCCTAAATTTGAATCCGAATTTAGAATTAACATCCACATCTTCGGTCATATTGTCCTCTTCCGCCATTCTCAATAATCGGTTATTTCAATAAAGAAGAAATGAAATCGTGCAGTATTCAAATCCGTGACGTCATGAAACGCACGCGAAGCGAACTCCCCGAAGCACCACAGAACACTGAAACAACTGCTGCCGCACGGTCAAATGTCAATATTCAGGTATGGGTATGAGCTGGTTGTGTATTGAAGGCCGTATTTTAGGTGCAACAGTTTGTGGGTCGATTCCCGTTCGGCTCTGCTGTTCGGCACCATCTGAGCTGTAAAGATTCCACGCGCGACCCGATCTGCAGGATGATCGTGGACTGCAGAGCGAGTTATTTTGGAGTTCCTCATAGATTCTGTCGGGAAACTACAGGCAATAGGTGATTCGAAAAGAAATTATAGAAATGCTTTTTGACGCTTAACACAGTTGACCTTTGAGCTCACGAGGTGTTTTAGAGTTATTTGTCGTTTAGTTTCTTCACAGTCCTCCATTCTGTCAGTTCATCGCAAATATTTTTTGCGATTTTTAGGATAAATAAAGCATCCAACAAAAAATGAGCGTTCGTTCATTTATACGTCAATTAGGCGATTGGAGACCACAGAACTCTGATTTTGATTTGGTAAAAAAATAAATGAATGTAAACACTTAATTCTTTCCACAGATTTTATTATTTACGACAATTGTTTCGCCGTCTAAGCGGCTTCATCAGGGTTACATTGCAAAGTGCTATATATACACAAAAATGAGAGTGCCTATGGAGCAATAAAATGTTAATTTATGGATTCTTTGATGGGTCAACGGTCTTCTCGGTTCGGGGTACTATATTACTTTATTTGTTGTAATTTGGAATTTCCAAAAATTTTTACTTAAAGATGTTCAAAAGCGGAGACTTATTTACATCTGTTTGGGAATTTAGCAAAATATGTCTCGAATTGTACCTGTCAATCTCTAGTGATTCTAGTAGATTCAAACGGTGGCTTTTATTTTCGGTATAGAGTATTTTGTAATTATAATTGGAATTATGTCCGGTTTCTGATAAATGATCTGCATATAACGAGAAAATGTTATCACCAATGTGACTCCTTTGGTGTTCGTGAATCCTTTTCTTGAAGTTTCTTCCAGTTTGTTTATTTTTTACCAGATCAATATGATTTTCCACCAAGTAAGGACTGAATCAATTAAATACTCTGATTTTGCTTGAATTTTTATGGTTCTAATGATGCTATCTACACAAAATTTTGTATGAAGCTTGAAATACTTATTCTATAAATATACAGTCTCAATCCGATCCGAACGGTAATCACGGAAATATTGAGTATTTCTTTTCAATTATCTTCTTGAATATTGGATGAGGATGGTTACAAATTTTTGACTCACCCTGTAGAACTGATACAGCGCATGCAATAATAGCCATGAATATGCACTGGAATTTTTTTCGCCCTGACTCTGGTAGACCATTAACTATAATTTGACTGGAATTAATTTTGAAAGAAAAGGTCAATAAATAGCGTCGTTCATTCAACTGAAAGATAGTGCCTTCCAAACTTCTATATCTCACAAATTGGTTCGTACCAATTGAAACCATTGTTAGTACACGAAACGTTTTGCCATTCGACTTACCTATAACAAAAACCATAAACTTTCTGGAAAATATCATTTACCTAAAGTTTCATGAAACGCATCGTAATGACTAATGAAACATCTTCTCAAGATGCCTATCCGATGCGGATGTAGGCGATCATCATGACAATACATATATCTTTTTCTAAAGAGTTATTTATTTTGTACTAGGCAAAGACGGGTCATTCAAATAAAAACAATCATTGTTCATGTACATCTATATATTTCGGTGCATACAATTTGCTCCTTCATCAGGATGCTAAAAATAATAAATCCATTCTTAGAGAGCCTCACGTGAACAATAAATGTAGATATATTTTTGCTATATCTAATCTTGGAATGTTGTTATAGTAACTCTTTTGAGTAGACAAAGTGACAATTCAACAGCAAGGGTAGATAAAATGTTTCAACCTTTTTTTATTCAATTAAATTCATGAATTCAAAAACATAAATTGGAAGGATTAACAACAAGTGTAATTTTCAATTAAAATTATTAGAAACATCTATTTTTGGAACATCACAGCTTGTACTCGTTTGCTCAGAAACTTGAACCGATTGATTTTCAGGTCCACCAAGTATACATACTCGGAAACAGCGATCTTATTGCCATTGACAGTTCAATGTTAGAATCTACAACAGATCAGCATCAGAGTTTGCCAACATGGTTGCTGAAAAACAACGGAAACAATGTCTGGTGTATATTTCTTAATTCGGTAGTTTCAGAAAATCTGCAATTTGTTAGGACATCTTATACAGGTTCCTGCAATAGTACGTAAGGCTTCTATAGCTGCCAAACCAGAAGTTTTAGGAATTTAGTTGAAAAGCATTTCCCTTTGTACTTTCAATTCTGCATCTCTTTAAATTATTTTCTGATATACAGGGTGTTCATAAATAAAATTATTCCACAAATGGTTGGTTTTTTAAATGGAACACTCCTTATATTTTTGCATATTTTCAATGCTCTTCAATACCTCTATCATGATGCAAAATCAGAAAAAACTGCAAAATTTGGACGAAACAGTAGTTCGGTAAAAGCTCTTTACCGATTTTCAGAAGCGATAGAAACATGAATTTGATCAGAATTTCTTTCAACTTAAGAATTTGCCTAGTCATCGTTCATAAATGATCAACCTCTTTTATACAGGGTGTCTGCTACAATGTCCAAATATGAAGAATTTCAAATTGTTTTTTTCGAGTGTTTCAAATGTAACACCCTGTATTTTTTTCCATGATGATGTACACAGTTTAAAACCTTACATTTTTTCAAAAGTAACCTGCTTTATTGCAGGACCCTGTATACAATATATTCCAACTGGTTGAGTTATAACTTTTTGCTGTCGCAATTCACAAAAAAAAATACTATGAGGTACGTTTTTAGAGCATAAGGCAATTTTCTTTCTCAAAATTTCCCAGGAACTCACTGCATTTTTCTTGTCATTAATACAAAACGTTTTATCCTGCTTGGTTTCAGTACACGCGATTTTCTGTCGTCCACATTAAACACTTCTAACTTGTCTAATTTTTCGGACCTATTCGCTCCATGCACACCAAAAATAGCAATAACCTTCATAAACAAATAAACTTCAGGAGGTTCTGGCAGAAATTTAATCTGACTCCAGCAGTTTGGACTTTTTAGTTTTGTATTCTCCACTTTTCCAGTAACTTGCTGAATTTAGAAATGTCACAATTTTCATACACCAACAACGACCAACAACGCTTTCTTCAACTTTTCAGAAAAATACGCCATCAGAACTTTTTCACCCACGCCATTGATATTATTGATGCTTTCCCACCTTTTAATAGACTGGTCCACCTTCTCAATCATCCTAGATTTTTGGTACAATAATAAAATTTCTGCTTCCAACATTTGATGGCAGGTTTTCTAATTCATTATTTTGGTTAATTCTCGTCCGTACATTTCGTATTTGCAGAAATCGCAATGAAATATTTGTTTTACATTTCTTGACAGAGTAACACATAACGGAGCAACACTGTTGCGGTTTCTATGTAAGAAATTACAATTTCCTCTGAAATTTTATTATTATACCTGAATTAGAAGTCTGGCTTTAAAAAAATCTTCTTTAGGCATCCTGGCCGTCTTCGACCGAAGATTTTCTCTTGTAAGATGTATACAGCAATCTGTATCATCTTTCATTCCGCAGACTCACTTAGCCTTATCTTCGAAGTATTGTAAAAGAAATGAACTAATTTGTTAAGATTAATTCTAACTATATTATATAACAATTTTCAACTCTAGATCATTATTTTAATATTTTTTATGGCCGGAATTGGTTAAGATATTGATGTGGACGACGTTTATTTTCAACAAGACGGCGCAACGTACCGCACAAACAATGAAACTATCACAATTTTGCAACAAAAGTTTGTTATTTTTCGAAAAGGTGATCACAATTGACCACCGAGATCTCGTGATTTAACACCTAGAGAAATTTTTATTCAGGGTCACATGAAAGACTAGGTATACAGGGTGTTTCATTGGGAAACGGATATACTTCACAGGTACATAGGTGGCACCAAGGCGGTTCTGGAGATACCCCATTTATTGGGTCCTACTGTCTTCGTAGCCGAGATACAGGGTGTTTTATGAATTTTGCCCGTTTAAGCCCCTTTTAACAATGAATTATCAAAAATATTGAATCCATAATTATTTCAAGATTACTTTGTAATTCATTTTTACATTGGCTTCTTGCTTTTTATAGCTGTATAACATTTCAGTTTCTTTTTATTGAGTTACTCTCTCAGTCTCTCGTCGTTTCTCATTACTGCACAAATTTTCAACGAAAACATGAATTTTTTAAGAATTTGGTTTGCTGGAAGTGGTTTGAAGTAACTTTTAGTGATTAATCTACGAGTTAGTTATTGAGATCATAGTCCTCTTTCGTGTGTGAAGTCTGTTGTCTTTCAGCAGAGCTTTTCACTACTGGGAATAATCATAAAATATCGTATTCAATCAAGTAGGTTGACAACCATCACTTTGACAAAAGACCATTGTTGTTTATAATAGTTTAGATTAATTCATTATTTTGTTCATAATTGTTTCAAAATATACTATATCAACCTAATGCAACTCAATTCTCAATAAATAAAAACTGAAATAGTATACAGCTATAAAAAAAAACCAATGTAAAAATGAATTACAAAGTAATCTTGAAATAATTATGGATTCAATATTTTTGATAATTCATTGTTAAAAGTCACTTCGAACCACTTTCAGGTATCCAATTTCTTAAAAACTTCACTTTTACGTTGAAAATTTTTGCAGTAAAACTGAAAAATTTGAAGTACACGTCTCAGTTTAGTTTTTAGTGGTGTTACCGAATATAAAAACAGATTTTCAAAATTCCGATGTACAGGGTGTTTTTTCGAGGATTCAAACGATTCATAATTTTTTGGTAACCCGGACCTGAATTTTCAAGGCGGTTATTGTATGTTACGTTTGGGCTCTCAATTAGGAACATATTTCCCAAATATGAAGAAAATATACCGGGTGGTTCGTTTGATATGGCCTCAGAAAGAAACGGGTGAAATTCATAAAACACCCTGTATCTCGGCCACGAAGACAGTAAGACCCAATAAATGGGTTATTTCCAGAACCGCCTTGGTGCCACCTATGCACCTGTGAAGTATTTCCGTTTCCCAATGAAACACCCTGTATACTAATGCTCCACAATCGATTCAATACCTTGAAGATGAAATTCGTGCAGTTATCGGGGACATACAACTGCAAATGAGCGATTGGACAAGGAAAATTTCGTGAAAAGGATATGGTGCTGGAACCGTAGCCGTGGCGACCATTTGGCTGATATCGTTTTCCATCGTTATGCCAAACCGTTCTCTTTACAGTGAAATAAACTGTCCTTTCGACAAATAACCATCAATTATGGTATCTCCTAAAATATACTTGTTTTATGTATATCGAAATGAAGCCTCTTATTGGAAAAGCGAAAACTCTATACGTATATCTGCCAATGTAAAATTCCCTGCACCTCAATATCTCGGATTTAACATATAAATTCCTGATTGAACTTGGTGCAGATCGTGGTATTTGGTTGTCAGTCAGTCGATACAGATTTCAGATCTTCTAAATAATATACAACAGGCAAAAGTGAATTTTCCAGGAACTGTCAATTGAGGTTTTGAGAGAGCTGAATTAATTAAAGGAAACGAATGATTAAGGTGCACATGGAATTTGGTCACTGTTTCGTAGCCAATATTTGCACTATCGCAGATTCCTTATGTGCTCACTGAAATCAGGTAAGGGGTTGTCCATTAATCACGTGATATTTTTTTAGCATTTTTTAACCCCCCCTTCCCCATTGGTGATACGTAGTGAGGTTTAAGACCACCCCCCCTCCCCCTTCTCAACATCACGTGTATTTTTAGTACCTACAACGAATCTTAAAATTTTCTGAATATTATCTTAATTTAAATACAGGTATAAACTATAATCTTTCTTCTGAAATTAAGGACCATAATAAAAATGTCTACACTAGGTTGCAAGTTTTTTTGATTGCCATAACAATAATAATAAACGAAGAGTGTAATCATAGTAAAAACATGTATTGTACTAGTACATGAATATATTTAATGTAGTCGAAGTCACTACACGCCGCGCCGTGCCGCTTAATATTTGTTTAAAAATCGCGCGTTTGACGAAAAAATAAATACACGTGATATCTTACTACACCCCCCCCCTTCCCCTTGTGATATTTTCGTGATTTTTATCAAACCCCTCCCCCCCCCCTTTCAAGCCTCACGTGATTAATGGACAACCCCTAAATATCCCATATCCCCTTACTGCATGATTTTTTCAAAATCAGTAAAAAAAGATATATACAGGGTTTGAACTATTTAGAGGAGCATTAAGGGATATCGAAAACCGTTAGAGATACAGGGTGGCTTAAACAACAAAAAAGTTGCATTATTTAGGGATTAGTGTGTTGGTGTTAACAGATTCAAAATATCTCCAATGGTTCCCGAGATATCTCAAATATTCTAATGGTGTCGTCAGATTTTTACTGTTTTCCATTGTTTCAGATATGCGATACTCAATTTTTTTCTTATGGACTCCATATGGGTTTTCCTTATGAGCTGATAAAAAAATACGAATTCAACAATGTATCACAATCTACAAAAATATCGAGTCTAGGTACGCGAATTTGAAGAGTTGTTATGTGAAATCATCACTTGACTATCGTGTCTCTGAAACAACGGAAAACAGAAAAAATTGAAGACACCATTAGTATCTCTATATTGGATAATGGCTATAAACCAAATTTAGTGAAGTTGTCTCCAAAAACAAATGAGTTATACAGACAAAAAGAAAATCTCCAGTTTCAGTTTTTTCGAGATATCTCGAGAACCAATGGAGATATTTCGGATCTATTTACACCAACACACTCATCTCTAGATAACGCAATTTTTTTGTATTCAAGCAAGAAACTGAACCAACATAAGTGTCAAAATATGCTATTGCTTGAAAACAGCTGTGGGCCTGAAAAACTTCAAGTTGGAAAAATGAAAGATATCATTAAATTAACCCCAGAGAATCTGAAAGGATGAATTTAACGTGAATCAAATGAAAAAAGGAAGAAGCCCAAGATGTAGATATAACGAGTGTTCTTTAAAATTCGTGGTCAACAACGACGAACGCTTAGCTTGTACCATATTCTTCCCAGATTCGAAGTATTTGAACAATAGTTAGTGATATGGTACAAGCTAAGCTCTTCTCGTTGTCACAGAAAATCAACTTGAATTTCTCCACAGCACTCTTGACCACGAATTTAAATGAACGCTCGTTAGAAGGAGCTAAATAACGAAAAATCTACATTTCCATGGTGGAAAGACATAACGCATCACTCAATAATTAAGTCTTAGGATTGTGGCATAGATGGCACCACCAGTGCCATAGCAAATTTTTTCTCGTTAGTGAAGTTACTACAAAGCTTTGAAAGATGCGTGTCAAAATTTCGGATACTATGTTAGAGTTAACTCTAGATCTGTCTGGATAAAACAAGTTCCGTGTATTCATAAAACGCTATTCTTCATGGGAAAAATACAGTGCAGCTAAGCAATGGCTTAATGAGTGTTAATCAAATATTTCTCCATCAACAACAAAGGTGAAAAAGTGCTCCAGAAATTTGGTTCTAACGAAGAAATGAATTCCGAGATTGAGGCCTATTCTGAAAGCAAAAACGAATCTTTCGACAGAAAGGTATCGAACAGTTATAGAGTAAAAGTCCAACTTTTAAGTTTTGATACAACAAAATGTAGTCCTAAGACATGTTGATGAAGAAAAAAATGAGTGAAACATTGACGCGAAGTCACAGGCCTTTACGATTTCCAATTTGTACTGATACTTATAACAGGTAGATTTTTTTATGCAAAATCTGAAATCGAAAATGCCTGGCCTGAGACATGCTATAAAAACATGAATGACGTTCCAATACAATGTCATTTATTACTTTTTGGGAAAACTTTATTTGGAAAAAGAAAAAGCAAATAAATGGGATCAATGCGTGCTTGGAAGATATAATATTTCCTTTTTCTCGAATGTCATCGTATGAAATATCGGCTCGAAATCATGGGAGAAGCGAATTCAAATTTGTCAATATCGGATGAGATCGGCCTTTTATTGAAATTTACAATTGACAAATCACTCTATCGACTTTCCACAGAATTCCATCCTTCTAGTATTTTTTATATATGTATTGGCTTTTCTTAACTAACCCATAAAATTCCATACAAAGAAAGACATTCTTCGCTTCATATAGAGTTATCAAATAAGGAAAAACATGATGATTTTTTTGTATGAAGGCTACATGGGTGAAATTTTGGATAATCTATTTTAGTTATGAACTTCACATATACACGAATTCTACAGATTCTGGGATATAAAGGACCCCGCACGTTTAGTATTGCTTTCCGTGAATTTGCCAAATTCACGGAAAGCCATTTCCCATACTAAACGTGCGGGGTTCTTTATTATGATAGTATTTTGTGTGGGAAAGTTGAACTATTACGAGTGAAGAAGTTTTGTGGCACGAGTGTTGCATACACACGAGTGAGAAAAGGACTTTCCCCACAAGTTGCACACTATACTTTGCCTACAACTGTGAAAATTTAAATAATAATAAGAGAGTTTATTTATTAAATAATACAAGTAATGTATCTGATTCAATTCAAAATGGACTTCGTTGATAGTACATATGCATAGGTACATATTCAAGGCCATAGCCAGGGGGGTTCAAAGGGGTCCGGACCCCCCCGAAATGTTTTCAGAAATACAGGATTCTAATTTCTCCGAAAATAGTCTCAACTTTTTCTATGATATTATAATTTTTTTTTAATTTTTATTCATCGCTCACTCCGTAATATTTTTCGACGGGGTCAAGGGGTCATCGGACTCCCTGATTTTTTTCTTGCTACAGCCTTGATAGCAACGACTTTCAAAAGCCTCATTTCATCGGTCTATCAGGTGAGTGTGGGCAAAGTCCCGTGTAGAATAATATTTCTCACAGTATGAGCAATACATAGTTATGAATTTCAGTAATCTAAAAAAATACGCTACTTTCTATAGCAGTTGCTCGAAAATTCATTTCTCAATGATACGATCATCACGAAATTGTGCTTGATTTCGTCACTACTCATATTTTTTTGGAAATGTTTTCTAAATTTCAATTGGATCGGTTAGGTACCTACGTGGCACTAGAGGATCTTCTGACGGGAAGGGAGGAATTATATAAAATAAAAATCATATCTGAAATATCAGACAAGACTTTTGATGAATTCAGTCCTTATTTGATGGAAATTCATATTGATTTGGTAAAAAGAGAGAGAAGACTCCAAAAATCGACTAATCGGTGACAATCATCATGAAGATTGCTGATGAGTTCGATTCATAATAACGTAAACAACTTGTAAATGAGGGAATTGGCAGCCACCTTCGCAACAATTATTGCTGGTTGACTAGAGATAATAATTAAGAGTAAACCTAGAATGCGGGTTTTGATGGTTTTATTCCACAGTTGGATTGTCTGGCATTATTGTTGTTTGTAATTTACTCTCATTAAAAACGGAATTTCTCCATATGTGATTTTATATCCAGGCTCTGTTTGGTGAATTAATATCGACTATTTAGAACTCTAGGTGGGGCCACAGCCCCATAAACCCCCCTCCCTCCCACTCAGGTCTGCCAGTAACTGGCATAAATGGTAATAGACGACATAGACTTTTGGCTTGAACTATAGACTGTTGAAATTTGAGTCAAAACAGTTGAGATTCAGGTGAGTTAATTTGAGACATTTGTGTACACAGCGGGTCGATTGTGTCAAAATATCTATTTTAATACAATTACAGGTGCTTTTTGGTTTTCATTCAGCTGTTAGGAAATCATTTCCAATAATAAATATTACTTATCTGACATTCTGCTTCAGTTTTCAATTTCATCACGTGATCAACTCAAAATTTTGCATGATGATTGAAATTTCTTTCATATTCGAATTCGACATAGGATGAATATTTGAGTGTTAATTTGAAACTGAATTTCAACTCAGTCGGATCTGATGATAATGGGTAATTCTTTGTTTTTGATATTCTACATCTAATTGTGAAATTGCATCTCCATCGAATTCGCAGTTTGACTTGATATTCAAGCTACTTGACTTGACATGATGACATGACTTGAAATCAAGTCAAGTTCAAGTCAAGTAGTAGTTTTTCAATGTCAAGTCAAGTATTTATTAAACAAGTACATGAATTTTATCAAGCAACTGGATTTTTAGCACTTTTATTGTATAGTGTCCCATCAATATGAAAATGATGAAATGAGAAGGAACCTTGCAAAAATACTTTTTATTTATTGAACTCATTGCATAAAAGAACCAAAAATATCATCTATTTTAGAATGGGGATACGAATTAAGTCACTCTAAATAATAACAAAATGAAAAATATAACGAAAAATACAGTTTTTTAATATTGAGAAACCCCCAATGCATTGTTTGATTACATGATTAGTCTTTTAGTTTTTGCTAGATCAACGTTAAGCTAGCAGAAGACGCTATTTCTTCGACAATTTCAGATCAAAAATTTTTTCAATAGGATTAGCCTACAAAGATACTAATAATAATTTAATTGAATGGGAATCTAAAGATACGTAAAAATTCTGTGTTAAATTAAGTTCATTAAAAAAAAGATTCGGTGATGTGAAATGAATATCTATAAATCTGATATACCTATTCTGCCACTTTAACTTGTCAATGAAATTCTAGTTACATTTTTTTTTCACGTAATAGAATAGCTGATGATGGTATATTTCCAACCGAAAATTACATCGCCTGTTTTTAATGAGATGCCCTTCTTAGATTCACTGACTGTAATTATTCTCAGCCGACAGCCATCAAAGAAGTTTTATAATTTTATTATTTTTGCGTGGATTCTTCTACAATGGCGCAAAACCTCAATGAACAATGAATTTATTTATGGGAACAGTCTAGGCATCCCAATTCCCAAACGTCTCGGTACCTTCGTTTCTCCATCGCTAGATCTGATACTCAAAATGTTAGATTTCTGTCTATTAAAAATTTCATAGAAATGCGAAAGAACTATTAAAAAAGGTCACACTGGCGATCATGGGCATAACGAGGGGAGGTTATTGGGACATAACCCCATTAGAAGAAATAAAAGTGAGTAGATTGACTAGAAAAAATTGTGAGTACCCATTTAAAAAAATTATGAGATTTAGCTTTTTCAAAGTGGGGGTAAGTGGCCCCCCATGTGTCAACTCTAGTTCAGTCTTTTCGGAGCAAGTGGAACACCCTTATTTTGTCTAAGCTCGCACGAGCTTACAAGCTCAAGAAAAATCAATTAGCTAGATATCAAGTCAAGCAATAAATATCTCAAATCCAGTATGTAATTTTTCAAGAGCTTGATTTTCACTCAAGTAGTTGGTTAAAATATCAAGCTTCTTCACTTGATGAATGCCTCATTTCTACTACAAATCATTTTTATTTTTTTTTATTAGATTCGGTGTTTTCACGTTCTTGAAATAACATATTGAAGTTCAATTGAAATTGATTTTCTTTTCAAAAAATAACACCCTAAAATGAAAGAAGCTATTTGAAATTCTTCTAAGTTTTCCATATTTTCACTTTGATCCCACTACCGGATAATATGATATTCCGAAAATCTGTAATCTATTTCCTATTTTTGATCAAATCTTGAAATCATTATTTATTATCAATACACCTCGACCTCAAGCATTAAATGTGGTTTTTACACTGATTTATAAGTTTTATTAACTGATTTATTGAACTACTCATGTTTTTTTTTATTTTGGAATGGCGAAATGCTGTACATAATTGAATTTTTTGTCAGAGTACTCTTCATGGAAGTTCATATTGTTGTGAGGTATTCCATGAAGTTTTCTGGGAGCCAAGGAAGTTTTTGGATGTCAACGCTAATTTCGTTTTCTAAAGTTGAAAACTACTTATATTGAACCATTCTCACGTTGTAAAACTTCTCTATTGAAAACTCAGTAGGAATAAATTACATCCGATGGCCAAGAGGTAATAGGTATTCTTATTCTTAGAAGCGAATTGAATTCTATTTTTTTCCTCAGAAAAACATGAATTGCAAAGTCACAGTCATGAGTTCAGTTATTCGTCAGTTGATTTTATTATACCTACGTACCTACTCAAAGATTGTTCATTATACTAGAAAAAAATCGATCTACTTTGCTTTCATCTTCAAGGATTCAAGGAGTAGATGGGACATCCTTCTAACTGGTGGGTGGAACGAGGGATAGATTGAAATGTTTTTCGGTTTAGGGTGGAGTTCATGCTAAACGGAAAATCCTGGCATTACTTAGACGCAATTGATAACCCAACTATTTTTGAGCTTAAATGCTAACGTTTTTATGCCAAAAAGATATGGTCAATTTGTCAACATTTTTTCGTAAATGAGCAAAATTCGACTGTTAATATCGTAGTTATGAACGTTCGAAATTTTGTTTACCGGCTGAGAGAAAGTTTCTGCGTGTAAAATTGACATAATTACAGTTACAAATTCGATGCATGATTAAATTATGATCATCGCATCTTCAAAACTATAAAAAATTGAGAATACCGAAAACAATTAACCAATATATCATACCATAATAATAATAAATCCAACCAGATGGAAATTCTTTTTTAATAATAAATCACTATTTTTCAGACTTATCATCTGACATCTAAACTCCATTACCCAGATAAACTCAACAATGGAAATAAAAAATCACATATCATATATATACCAATATACAGTTTTGTCGTCTCCATGGCATGAATGAACGAGAGCTCGAAAGCTATTGAATTCATGTCAGTATTTTTTTTTCTTATTTCTTATAATATTTGAAAACGAAGATTTCTGATTTATTGTCATTCAACTCAACCATATCTGCAGCAAATATTTTAATGACGCTCATTTTTTTTAAGCTGTTATTTCAGTTAATTAATCCTTATATCTATTCGAAGCGTTCTTAGTCAAATCCAAAATTCAGAAATGTGTTGCTGTTGACAAGATATTCATTTTAATATATAAATTATGTATTATAATGCATTAATCGTTTCAGGTCAAGAACCATGGATTTCAAGGAATCACATTTCTCGAAAACTAAAGTACCTAAGAATACGGTTCGAGAGATCACTTTTCCCTTAGATTCATCTGTTTGAGGTTAAAAAGCAAAATCTCGATTCGTCTGAATGAAATATTCATATGTGACCGCGATACATTCACCCAATCAATTTAATGTTTCAATCAACGTGTTTCTTTGCAAACCATAAATAAGCTACGAGTTGTTCTCTAGTAAGCAGAGGAGTTATTGCTGATATCCTACACCTTATTTCATCATGCCTAAGATTGTTTCTCACAGTTTAGCTAATTACGCAAATAATCATCCTTCTTCCTACAGCTAACTGACCATTGTCTGGGATACCTGGATAGTGATTGATCTACAACAATTGTGCCTCTGACTTCGCGTCCATCTTGGATTAATGTAATGTTACTGATTCTCGGTACCAATGAAGCAGAATCAAAAATAGGGAAACTCCAAGATAACTTAGAAACGGAGGTAGATGAAACGACTGAAGAAAAGAGTTGTGGCTGTATCAATCAATAGATGCAAAAATTTCAATTCAAATAACATACAACAATCTTCTTTAAATTCCAAAATAGAAATTATCTCATTTGATGAAATATATACTTTTCCTACAACTGCTATGAAAAGTAGCGTATTCTTCATAGCTTACTCAATTTCAAAACTATGTATTGCTCAAACTGTGGGAAATATTATGCAACATGTGGAGAAAGTCCTCGCTCGTGTGAAAAATTGGACTTTCCCCACAATATACTATTATTGTACTGAACGAGCTCTAACTTTTATGATCTTTCGTTCTCATCAAGCCAGATGAGGTAAATTATTACTATCATTAAACAGAATTACAGAGTAGCCAGAATACTGCAGTAAAGAAAAACGAAAAACAAGACACAAGTAAAATAAGTGAAGTATGGTTACTCATCAACCTTCACAAGGCTACATGTATGATATCTTCAACAAGCTTAAACTGAATAATGTAATGTATAAGTATTAATTAGTTCTTCAGGTGCCAAATCTATTCTTGAACACATTGACGAATACAGCATCTGCAATTTCGCCGAATAAGCCATGCAATGCCTGATATGTAACTATCAGGTCTCCCCTCAAACGACGATCAGCAAATGAAGAGAAACCCATCATTTTTAGCTGTTACTTATAACAAAGGTGATTCACTCCAAAAGGAATCTGTCGTATTTGGGAGATAGATACCTCATTATTGCCACAAAAAACGTTCTGCACAATATATATATAAAACGTTTGGCTTTCCCTTGAAATCACCACACCCAAGTCCACATGATATGATCATCAAAAATTTTCAACGCCGTCAAACCTGGATTATTTGCCCCCAAATGTAAAATACGACAGTTAGAGGAATCAACCATTTGTCGCACCAACAGAGAACCCTTTCCAAGTAGGTATTCCTGCAAGTTTTCATAGTTATTGAGAGGGCAATTGAAAAGTTTAATATAACCGGCAAATAAAGCACTGATTTGAATTCATCAATTAGATCACTCATATACTCCAAAAATAGTTAAGCTTTCAAAACTGAGCCTTGAGGAATGCCACTAAGTTGAGAAGCTCTCAAACCATTTCAAGAGCGATCTTCGAATTCCAAAATACTCCAGCTTGTACAAAACCTTATATCCCATATCCCTACAGGAAGTCTATCATAAGAGAACGTCCATTTGTTGAGACAGTTCAGAAGGCAGGTGATAATCTATCTACCTCTGATGAAACCATGCTGAGGATCTGGTATGATGTTGTATTTCAAAAAAGAGTAAGCATTTTGTGGTATATTAATCTTTCTAGAATCTTACACAGAACGGAATTGAGGTTCATTGGCCTTAAGTTATTCGAATCTTGTTTATCGCCTTCTTTATGTATCGGTGATATGCTGCACTTCTCCATGGGTCAATGATATTGAGAAAATTGTTGAAATGGGCAGACTAAGAGAATGAGAACATTCTTTGAGTAATTATGGCGAAATGTTAGGTGAATTTCAAGAATATCTGTTCTTGAAGAGCTGAGTATCTCGAATTTAGTACTTCTGATTCTTGCTTAAAAATATTTTCAGAGGAACCATTTTGAAACACTAAGCACCCTAAACTGATAATGGTTGTGTAGAATTTTAAAAACCAATTGAAAACGATCAAAATTGCATTTTTTGTAAATTTCACTCACGTTGACAAAGAAACCATTCAACTTTATGTTTTGTCTCTTTTCTCTTGTTCAGTTATAACCAGATATTTCATTACTTATATGATGCATGTATATAAATTCAGTAAATGATGGAACGCTTTATACTGATGATGCGACCAGCGAAGAGCAAATATTTAATAATCTCTCAATATATTAGGTGTACAACTTTGCTTCCTCCGTTTTCCAATAGATGGCTGTCGTGTAGTGATTAGTGGTTATCGACATAAATAGATCGCAGATGTTATACAACAAGCTAAGGTAATTGTAAACATGACGCCATCGAAATATTAGCCGATTTGTATCTGCATCATGAAGTTATTCACAATTAAACATGTCAGATTACGAGCCAAATTCTCGTCATTTGCGTTAGGTTTTGATTTTCTGCTTTAATATGAAGAAATCTGCGGCTGAGGCTCATCGAATGCTCTCAAATACCTATGATGAAACTTCCATTAGTGAAATAACGTGCCGAGAGTGGTTTCAACGCTCCAAGAACGGTGATTTTCATGTCGAAGTGAAAGAGAGAAGGTATTCGAAGATACAGAATTGAAGGCATTACTTTATCAAGACTTGCAATATGAATCAGCAGGATTTTTGGCAGTGACGCAACAAGGAAATTTGGGTGCCCTACGTGTTGAAGCCGAGAGATGTTGAACGGCGTTTGTTTGCTTGTGAACAGCTGCTTACAAGGCAAATACGAATTCTGACTGAACACAAAAAATGGTTTCATTACGATGATCCCAAGAGCAGTAAATCATGGGGATATCCTGGCCATGCTTCCACGTCGACGGCTAAACAGAATATTCTCGGTTCCAAGGTCATGCTCAGAATTTGGTGGGGTCAGCTCGGCGTAGTGTATAATGAGTGGTTAAAACCGATTGAAACAATCACAGGCGATCGTTATCGAACGCAATTAATGCGTCGAGCAGAGAATTTGAAGACAAACGGCCGCAATACAACGAGTGACATGATAAAGTGATTTCACACCATGACAATGCTCGACCCCATGTTGCGAAAGCGGTCAGGACATACTTGGTACGTTGAAAGGGAAGGTCCTACCCCACCCGTCATATTCTTCAGACTTTGCTCCCTCGGATATCACTTGTTTCGATCATACACACGGCCTAGCTAACCAGCACTTCCGGTCTTATGGAGAAGTGAAAATTGGATCGATTCGTGGATCGCTTCAAAAGATGACCAGGTTTTTCTACGCGGGATTCGTACGCTGTCCGAAAGATGGTAAAAAGTAGTGGCCAGTGATGAACAATAATTTGAATCATAAATATGTGAGGAGACTGTTGTATGTTATCAAGTTACATTGTATGTCAAAGTGACAGAAATAATTCAAACTGAATTTTGAATTAAACAGAATTTGAATGTTGAATTGAATTGATTAAATAATTAACTCAGAATGTTGTTTCTTTAATTTCAGGTATGTTTTATAATTAATTAAATTTTGTTACTACCTGTTGTATTTTCCATGATAAAAAAAACTTTAATTTCAGAGAAACACTTCAATTGATTATTTAATAACAGTCGTTTTTTTTTGGGATATAACATTATAAAACAACATTCTAAGTTAATTATTCAATCAATTCAATTCAACATTCAAATTCTATTTAATTCAGAATTCAGTTTGAATTATTTCTGTCACTTTGACATACAATGTAACTTGATAACATACAACAGTCTCCTTACAAATATATAATCATTTTTTTACAATAAAGCCTCGAATTTCGAAAAAAAAAACGGTGGAAGCAAAGTTGTACGCCTATGTATCTCTGTGTGGAATTTGTTTTTCGAATGATATCTTTCTCGATCAAATTACCGTTCGAAGATTTAAAAATAAAATCTTGTGTATCAACCAACTTCTAGCAGGATGTGAAACTTCCTGCTGAATTTCCTGGATTCCAGGCTCCCCTTTATTTTATTCGCAATGTGCGACAGAGCTAGCAAGATCCAGCAACTTCCTCTCGATAACGCGCTGGCGCATTCGCAGCCTCCCTCCTCCAACAGGGACATTCCATTTCACTGCTCCGATTATGCCTGCCCTCCATTTCATCGTTTACTGGCAGCCCATGACAACGATTGTTTTGTTTTCCTCTCTGTTTCCTTCAACGTTTCGCTGCTCCATTTCTGTTGTGATAAGATCACGGAACAGGAAGGCAATAGGTCGATTATCGGGAACACCAGCCTAAGATGAGCCAGACGTGAGGTCTGCGAGCGTAATGTAGGTCAAAGAAGCCTCTTGAACAGGGGGCCGATAGCTTTTACTATTTTCTATATTGCTTCCAGTATACTATGCACAATTGCTTGGGGTAAGATCGATAAAAAAAGGAATTAGGTTGATTTCAGGCTTTTGAAAAAATTTTGACTAGAAAATGTATACAACTTGCACGAATGATGAAAGTCTGAAATAGATTTAATAAGCACAAAAGACTTATGAGGTTGAGTGGAATAGCTTAAGCTAGACTTCGCCCCTATATTATGTACTATTTTTTTTCCTTGCAATAAAGGCGCTATTATTATTATTATTATTATTATATTCGAAATGTTAAAGCTTATTGGTCGTAACGAGTTGTACATATTCAATAGCCCCCTATCTGGGCAGATGTCATCTTTTGATATTTGACAAGTTTATACTACGCAATCAATAAAAATGGAACGATACACGCTTCAAAAACGAAATCAAATTATTAAGTCACTGGAAAATGGTGATAATTTTCATTCATAGTTCACAAAACAGAACCACCTCTGGGTCGTCGTGAAACAACTTCTCGAAACATATGCGTGACATGCAAAAATTTCAACACTTGTACATTATTTAAAAATGCCTTATTGACCTACTATATTTGAGAATATTATAACATTCAAATAGTAAAATTGTCGTCACTTACCTGAGGTTGAAGCTTCCATATTTGGTTTTCAAGAATTATTACGAAATAATAACAAACTAACTATTCAAAAGTTGAGTACACAATGAAATAAAGTTTACAGCTTATAAAATATTTTGATACAGTGAAAATAATAGCCAACTAACAAATCATTGAAAAGTTCGGTGGCTGAAATAAGGGTATTATCTAATCCGTAGGATGGTTTACTACGTATTCTAAACAAAAAAAATCCTCGATACTGATTTTAATTTTTTGATTTTTTGCCAACTTTCTGGGTATCTTGCCCCACTGTGCGGCCCAAGAATAACTGAGAATATTACTGCTGTAGCCTGTAGTGTTGACGAAAATCCAGGTTTGTCAATTCCTCGTTGATCTTGGAAATTGGGCTGCGATTAATGACTTTTTATGACTGGGATTAATTTTCAACAAGACATCGCTACTTGCCACCCAAACAACGAAACAATGGCAATTTTGCAAGGCAGGTTTTCTGGTCGTGTTATTTTTCGAAGGGATGATTACAATTGACCACCAAGATCTTGTCTTAAACACCCTCAAACTTTTTTTTTTGAGGTAACGCGAAAAATGAGGTATATACAGGGTGAGAACTATTTAGAGGGACACTACAGGGATATCGAAAACCGTTATAGATACAGGGTGGTTTAAATTACAAGAAAGTTGCGTTATTCAGGGATTAGTGTGTTGGTGTTATAACAGATCCAAAATATCTCCCATGGTTCCCGAGATATGTCGAAAAAACTGAAAATCGAGATTTTCTTTTTTTCTGTATAACTCATTTGTTTCTGAAGATAACTTCACGAAATTCGGTTTATAGTCATTATCTTATATAGAGATTCTAATGGTGTCGTCAGCTTTTATTGTTTTCCATTGTTTCAGAGACGCGATAGTCAAGTGATGATTTCACATAACAATTTTTTTTCTTATGTACGCCATATTGGTTTTCTATCTGAGGTGATAATGAAAAAAAATACGAATTCAACATGTATCACACTTTACAAAAATATCTATTCTAGCTACGCAAATTGGAATTTTTTTTTTATTTTTATTTTTGTTTAAGTAGTAGGCTGGTGCCAAAATTGTCAAATAACTTGTTACTTCGTCCAGTTGTTGTGTAAAACCATCACTTAATTTTTGCAAAAACCTAGATCCTGTTTGATAAGTAACATCCTATTAATTAAATAATCATGCTGATACCAACACTCTACATAGAGTACAGTGCATCCCATTTTGGGTGAGACTGCCAGGTTTCTCCCTTGTTATTTAAGATAGAGCCTTGCGGTTTTCACGTTCCTGTCCTACTTTTTCGTGAAACTCAAGTTGGTCTAATCAGATTGTGCATAACTGTTTCCGTTCAAAAGATACAGGGTGATTTTGGAAATTGATACTTTTCGGACCCCTTCTTTATCTCCGAAGTTATTAGAAATAATGCTGAGGTAAAAACTACGTCTGGATCAGAATTCTGCGTAGAATCCAGTGGCGTACTCAATTTTTTTTTTCGGGGTATGGTTTTGAAGATTCAACACAAACTTATGTTTTTTCAATGGAACACTATGTGTATCATTACTTCGTTGAATTCGTTATTTTTTTCCCTTCAAAATGATATATGACACTATGTAGGTAGGATGTTCAGAAACGTTAAAAAAACACTAAAACATCAAATAATGATGATTTTTTGTTAATGGGCAATGGATTTCTCATAGAAAAGAAGAATCAATAATGATAACAATAATTTATAGCGATGACAGCTAGATCAGATTGGTTTTTTCCCTCCAATGCCTACTTGATAAAACAATGCTCCCAAATGCATAGTAGCCATAATAACAACAAGGATGTTTGTGTCATCAATGACCTACTACTTTTAAAAATCGAAAGTAACAATCCTCTTATTGAAACATAGAAAATTCATGGCCCATTTACAAAAAAACCATCATTATTTGACGTTTAAATGTTTTTTTAACATTTCTGAACATCTTACCTACATAGTATCATATATCATTTTGAAGGGAAGAAAATAACGAATTCAACGAAGTAATGATATATAGGGTGTTCCATTAAAAAAAATATAGGTTTGTGTTGAATCTTCAAAACCATACCCCGAAAAAAAATATTGATTACGCCACTGGATTACGCAGAATTCTGATTCAGACGTAGTTTTCAGCTTAGCATTATTTCTAATAATTTCGGAGATAAAGGAGGGGTCCGAAAATTAACAATTTCCAAAATCACCCTGTATCTTTTGAACAGTTATGCAGAATCTGATTAGACCAACTTGAGTTTCACGAAAAAGTAGGACAGGAACGTGAAAACCGCAAGGCTCTATCTTAAATAACAAGCGAGAAACCTGGCTGTCTCACCCAAAATGGGATGCAATGTACAACTGGCAATGTCTAGAGAAATTGTTTCCCATAACAACTGTCAACGAAAGTTATTTCTAATATTCCGAATGAAATGGTTATGAAAATACATTGTTATATCAACATGATAAATTATTTACGTAGTAGGCTGGCGCCAGAATTCTTGACTAACTTTGTTGACAGTTGGTTATGTCAAACCATCACTTGAGTTTCTCAAATTAGGTAGAACAATTTCTTCAGGTATCAGCATGATTATGTAATTAATAGGACGTTACTCATCAAACAGGATTTAGGTTTTTACAAAAATAAACGAATTCTTATATGTTAATCCTCATAGCCACAATTTTTTTTATAAGAATTCCAGTAACTCTTGAACTGTTCAGTTTGAATCCAATGTAGCATATTGCTGAAATTGTCATCACAAAAGCTATCTAATGCAAAGATATACTGGGTGTGCTATTTGGAAAAACCCTTTCGAAGAATAACAAAAAAAATGTTTTTCTTTTTCATTTTTCATGTTTATTGAGCTGAAAACACGAAACATTTGTTTTTTCGAAAACTTTAGCATTTACGAGAAAAACATGAATGTTTTGCAAGCTAATGTTGAATAGCATTTCATTGAACAAGAGCCAACCAAATTAATACACTACTAGGCTAAGACTTTTACATCAAAAACAATACATAGTGAACAAATAATGAACAGAAACCTGTCGAATATCGACAAAACAATCACATTTTTTTTTATTAACCATCAGAGGTGTAACTCTACCAAGGGGAAGTTTTCAAAAAATGTCATACCAAATACTCACCTTAATGTTCATCACAGAATCACCCCTCACATGTTTTCGGTGTTATTCAGATACGAACAAGGATTTTGCAATTTTAAAAACTGGGCAATCTTTTTTGGCGAATTTCAAATTGATTAAATTATATTATATTTGATTGTGAAAATGAAGTCATTATTATTATTATTATTATCAATTACAACAGGTAGCTTTCCACATTTTCCATTTAAATATTTGACAAAAATCTATCATGCATTCAAAAGCCTTAGCAGATCGTATTTATTCATCATGTCAATGTTGCATTGACATGATGAATAAAATGCTATTCATCATTAGCTTGCAAAACATTCATGTTTTTCTCGTAAATGCTAAAGTTTTCGAAAAAACTTGTAGAGAAACAAATGTTTCGTGTATTCAGCTCAATAAACATGAAAAATGAAAAAGAAAAACATTTTTTTTGTTATTCTTCGGAAGGGTTTTTTCAAATAGCACACCTAGTATATCTTTACATTAGATAGCTTTTCTGATGACAATTTCAGCAATATGCTACATTGGGTTAAAACTCAACAGTTCAAGAGTTACTGGAATTCTTATAAAAAAATTGTGGCGATGAGGATTAACATATAAGAATTCGTTTATTTTTGTAAAAACCTCAATCCTGTTTGATGAGTAACCTCCTATTAATTACATAATCATGCTGATACCCGGAGAAATTGTTCTACCTAATTTAAGAAACTCAAGTGATGGTTTGACATAACCAACTGTCAACAAAGTTAGTCAAGAATTCTGGCGCCAGCCTACTACTTAAATCAAAAGCTCCAGTGACTGTAGCGAACTCTCGATATACTTTCGTTTTTTTCAACCTTCTCTTCTGAAATACTACATTCTCTATCGAAGAGAAGTTACTTCATTTTTTCACAAGCTCCAAGCTCCATTAACTGCAACGATTAATGCTACCTTGTTCATTAAATGGAGTTAATCAGAAGTTTTTTCAGGAAAGCAATATTAGGTCCACATGAATATTTAATTTCCTTTTTTTCTTGAAAAAACGCTTGCAATAGTCTTTTCTTCGAATGGATTATTTTTTTGGTTCAAACCATGAACAAAATGCAGCATAAGATATATAATACTCGATCCTCAACTTCTTAGGAAGTAGATAACGCTGGTTTTGCCTTTCCTCTTACGTGAAGAAAAACTATCACTAATGTCCACCTTTTTAATAAGAAATTGATACTAAACAAGATTTGAAAAGAAGCAACGAGAATGCTCGGTAGGGACATTTTTATTACTTTAAATTCGAATTCAAATAGTCACGTCCTTTTCGAAATTTGAAAAAATATCATATGAAACACTTTCTTCGTCTTCGTCAGCCTTCCCTTATCCACTCCTGGATGTAGGCCTCTTTCATGTTCCTTCATGCTGTCCTGTTCTGAGCTGAAACACTTTGGGAAACACTATTTTTCGTAACTTGCATTCTTTTGTGCAACCCATTTCTCTTGTTACGCAGAAATAAGCTCGTTAAGAAAAATAGTTCTTTTCCAAACTGGTTAGTGGTTGTACAAATAATTATATCGAATGATGTCTCAAAAACTTACCCACTTGAAACCAAACAATATCAAATATATTTACTTGAACCACAAAATTTTGAATCGTGTATTTGCAGATGAATAATTCAAATACTTTTCCTCTGTATCCTTTTCAATAATGTATATCCAAATGTTTTGGGCTTTCTTCTTAAAACGCTAAATGTGGAATCCAAACACAAGCCGCCAACCCATTTTTCCTAATGGAAAAAACATTTATCCTTACTACGGTATCTGCAACATTCATTTTCTTTCTGTCATAAACATTAGATGGATTCAGCGTAACATGAAAGCTTCAAAGTAGAATCCGTTTGGAAAATGTAAATGACTTGCATATGTTCCGTTGTTCTCCGACTGGAAGAGCCTTCATTGTTTCCATCTTCTCTTCTGTCAGCTTCGGAGAGCAAATCCATCGTGTATATAATTGTGGCGAATGGAAATGTGCTCAACTGGATATATTGGGAACTGAAATTGAACATCATAACTGGCATCAGTTTCTGTTTGATATTTCCAATTACAAGTTTACTATCAATGTAGAATAGGTTTGGTTATGGGTCAGAGGTATAAAAAAAAAACTGTTGTCTCTTGTCTGTCTGCCAAGGTTTCTAACTTTATTGAATTAATTCTATCAGTTTTTTTACAGCTACCGCGATACTTTCAATATTCATAGATTTGAATACCAAAGAATTTTTCTTTGAGAGTGAAAAAGAATAATTAAATATGACAACACACGTCCACAGACCTTTGTATATTGCTGCGAAATGCTATAAGGCTTGCCTGATAGGGTATTTACCGTAATTTTGAAGGAGAATTTGATATTTTGAAAAAATTGATGTACAGCGTGTTTACAAGATGTAACATAAAAACATATTTTTCTCAGTCCGGACCTGAGATATTGACAAGTGACTAAAATTGAAAATCGATCATTGCCTTGGACTCATTTCTTGAAATTTTCATGGAAATCCATGAAGAGGCTCAAAAGTTATGTCGATTGAAAGTTGTCAATAGAATACATAAGACAGCATATATATCTCGAACGACTATACTCAGGACATATTTCAAATACTGTTGTCCTGCATTTGACTTGAAAACCTAAACAGTTTTTCTGTATGTCACTTCATAAATATTACTGTGTTCAGTTTAAAAACACATGGACTCAAGTATTTATTAGAAAAAAATATATACATTAGTCATTTATGCTTTTTTGACAAATAAAATTATTATTAATTAATTTATCAATTGAAAATTTCCTTTTATATGACTTCTTATCATGGATTTTGTAGGGTAGTAACACTGAAAGCTGTATGCTTTACGATTCCGAAGAAAATTTGGTACAACTCGAACAAATGAACCTCAAGCGTTAAGCCTTGTTCGCATAAGGCGAGCATAATTAAATAAAATACTCGCTTTTGCCCAAAAATCACCCGCACCTAGCCTAATGCGAACAAGGCTTTCAATTTCAGATTCAGTTTCGTGTATTTCTTAAAAGTTGCCTTATTTGAGAACCATCAAGTATATCTATAGACTTTTAGTTTATTGGTGTTAATCCCAGGAAATATACATAATAAGTACCCAAAACAATTTTTATCTTGATTTCACAAATTGCTTCATTCAGAGGCATGTTATATTTTTTTTCTCTTGTAAGCAAACCTTCGTTGATTACGTTTTTTTCTTCCTAAATAACCAAAAGTAATTGAACCATATTTTTTTACTGTCATGTTAAAGAACACGTTTTGAGCTGTCAATAAAAAGGCTGCAATTGTATGAAGTGTGGTCAAGTTCAGTGTGTTCAAACAATTTTGAATATTTTTCATCGTTTCAAGAAATCCATTTGCATTAGCGTTATTAAGGTAAATGACGATACAGTGTATCTTTGTAGAAGCAAATGAGCCCATAGCAAGCATTCAAATTTCTGAAGAAATAGACATTCTCAACCGCATATCAGTAAGAATCCTATAAATCAAAAGCTACCGAATTTTCACTAGATGGTAACTTGCGTTCATTTAAATTCTTTATCAAGAGTGCTGTGGAGAAATTAGAGTTGATTTTCTGTTCTGCGCTTGGCTTGTACCATATAGTTGCCAGATTAAAAATAGGTCAACAAATGTCAGTAACAAATCCTCCAGTCTAATTGGGTTAATTACACCTTGATTCACAAAGGTCAGGAATGTCAGGATTCTGACAACTTTCGGTCAGGAGATTTTCAAAAAATCAGATGGAAATTCTCATTTGGACTGAAACAAGGTGAGATTATATGCGAAAAATAAAAGTAAGAAACATGAGACTCCCATTGAATTATTAAAAATACAAAAACATGATTTGAAATAAAGGAGCGGCTGGAAATAATCACCTTTCTGCTCTAAACATTTTTCACATCTTATTGTGATGGCATTGAAGACATTATCGAATGTATGGGGTGAATTGTTAATTTCTTCAACCTTTTCGATAATTCGGTCCTTCAGTTGAATTAAACTAGATAGCCACAAAAAAAAATTGTGTGTGGTGCGTGTCATGCTCAGTGTTCAAACTCAAATAAGCCAATCCTGAAAAACATTCCTCAAAAAGGCTAAAGTTTTGGAGCCATATGTGCTCTTGCACCATCTTGTTCGAAGAAGCTTTAAGACAATTCCTCAAAATTCGGTTCTCCATTACAAGTATTTATTTCCTACAGTGGTCTGCTGTTGATGTTTTATTGAAGAAAATTGGGCCAATAATTCGCCTCCGACTCATAGCGCACCAACCTCCAACTCATTGAGATTGAAAGGATTTCTCAATAAAAAAATTCTGGCTTTTCAATTATTTACATTCACATGTTTTGTGAGTTGATATTCCCAGGAAGGAGAAACCACACTCCTTCAGAAAAAAAAATAACGTTCGTGAGGTCTACTGTCTTTTTTGTTTGTCGATAACTTCCATACTTTCTTTCTACGCTGCCGATTCCACGAAAAATACTAACGCACCGTGGTACACTGCTTTGGAAACATTCACAATCAATGGGAACATCTGGGTACTCAATCCTGAATTCCTTTAGACATTAATCTATAGAATATTTCCATTTGCCTTCAATCTTCTGTCCATTTCTGAAGTAAGATTCTATCATGAATGCCCTTTGTACGTCGGAATAACCATGTTTTCTAATTTTCTAATACTTTTGTCACAGTTTTGAGAATCCAAATTTTAAATATAACAGCGAAATAGAAAAATTACCAGATAATGATATAGTACAAACTAAGCGCTATTTGTAACCACAGAAAATCCACTCCACAGCACTCTCGACCAAGAATTCAAATGAAGGCTCGTTATAGAATTAAATTTTTTGAGATTATAAGCAAAAAAATCTAGAAAACAACGATTTCCCAAAAAATATTCTGTTTGCCTATGAATCCTTCTTTTCTCTTCATGGCCAGCACAATCCTTCAGCAGACAAATTAGTCTCGAAAAAAATAAATATTTGACTCAATATCCTGAGTAATTGAATGTATTAGCTGGTTTTGTGAGAAATAATGTTCTAGGAGTGGGACCTTGTAATTGATAGCGACTGAATGGGAAGCAATATTTGCAGATGCTACAATATGTTATTATAGCAGCTGTACGATACTTTATCGACAATTTCGCAGAAATTTGGTTTAAGCAAGATGTATACCCTGCTCATAGTGCACGTCAGTTCAAGAATTTTTGAACAGAACTGGTTTTTGATAGCTCATTTGCATTAAAGGTCACTCGACTTTTTTTTGTGCGCCCTATATGAGAATTTTGAAAATTCAGAAGAGGTGAAGATCTTCGACGCTCGGTAACACCTAATTATACTTCCTTTCACTCAAAATGACCTTGAAAAATGTTTTTCGAATGACCGGATGATACTGTCTTCATTCAACTAAAAAATATCTTCTCTATCCTATAGAGACGTAGTTTTGCCAATATCTACCGAATTCACCATAATAATGTAGCGCATCCACCATATTCTCAATAATTGGTTATTTCATGATCATTACTTCATTTGAAATATATTTTATTATCAAAAAATTATTCTGTTAATTCGAGAATGGCGGTGTTCAGTTTTCAAGATATCTGCAAATTGGAATTATGCCTTCGCTTGAACTCAACGACGCGTCAGCGGTTCTATTGAAGTATCTGTTTCATCTTCGCTGTTCCTTAGTTTATTTAACTTTCATTCATTAAATACTTAATTAATTTTTGGTGATTCATACTATTTGAATCCATAATTTTGATATTTTGTTATTTTTTATATAATTTAAATACAAAACGGGGCGATATAAACGAAATAAATAGCATGGTTTGCACAGGGCAATTCATATTGGTCAAACGTTCATAAATCCTAACTCTCGTTCGATACCAAGATATTACTCACAACGGAATGTGAATATGATCATTAGAATCCAATAGTGTTGGTTGACTTTCATTTACCCATCATCGATGTTTATAAATGAGCAGGAAATGACAAAAAATGAACTTTTCGAACTGACTATATTTGAACAGATTATAGTAGGATCATACCTTTTTTCTTTTTGAGGGAGCACGAATTTACTTGTCCCGAATAATTTATTCTATACCAAATTTGGAATCTACTCTTATTCCTTTTGTTGATGTTCCTCTACATTTTTCGGTACGCATACAAAACATACCTTACCTTTTTTACTATTCAATTAAGATCGCTTAAGGAAACAATTGGACATAGCATAAAAATAACAGTTTCGAACTCTGAATTATTTCACTCATAACAATAGCATATAGAGGCGCAATAACAGATAATAAAGGGTGTCTCATTTGAAAACACAATAACTCAACAACGAAACAGAATTTGTGAAAACACACAGACAGGTCGATTTTTGATGACAGTGGGACATGATCTAGGATACAAAGCTTGTTTCTACTAGCAACCCACTGAAAAGGGTTGTAATCCTATCAGGAATTTGAATATGGAAAGTGGGTTGTTTTGTAGCACAAATGTATGCATGAATTCAAATTTGTATGAACCTGCGGTGAGAAATTGGTGAGAAATTTGAGAATTTGTGGTAAATTTTTACTGATACTGTTCGTGGAAAAAATTTTCTTTCAATAGAAATTATACGATCAATTATAACATCTCTCCATAAAAAACACCCTGTAAATTTGTGAATATTCACTTTATATAACACAAACTGCAGGTTCATATAAATTTGAATCCATACATACATTTGTGCTACAAAACTACCCACGACCTGTCTGAGTATTTTCACAAATTCTGATTCGTTGTTTAGTTATTGAGGGTGGACACTTTTAAATGAGACACCCTGTATATGTACTTATTAGTCAGATCTTTCAAATCTTATATTCATATAAAAATATCAGAGGGATAATGTTGATATTGATACCAAAGAATGCTAAGAATAATATAATTATTCTTTTTTTATTAAAGAAATCGATTTTGAGAAGTGAAATAATTTCATAATTCTGTTGCTCCTTATGTCTTTGAGTATACTCAATACTCATAATATTCCTAACAACAAACCTAACAAATATATACAGGGTGAGTCTTTGACTTGTACATATATTTTAACCGAAGATTCTTGAGGTCAAAAGAAACACTTTTTTCATTTACCATTTTTTCCGATTCGGCCCTGTTAAAAAGATATAGCCATTTTAGAAAGTAATTCCTTTATGAAATGAAGCATTCGATTTGTTCCAACTATCTCATAAAAATAAAAATAATGATCTGCATCAATATTTTTGAAGCCATCAGTGTGAAAATATGGAAATAAAGTTTTATGACTCTTTAATCAATGGAAAATGTTAGACTCCAATTGTAATCAAATTTGTTCTATGATATGTACCTACATTATAGCCAACTGTACTACTTGATTCATCTTGATTTTGCCATTGAAAATAAATGAGAAGTATTCAATATAAATATCCACAATTGTATATTCTGTTTCTTTCAACTCACCCATTTATTTTCATATTGGAACAATGATGGCACTGTTGTCAATCATATGCTCTAGGATGAATTTATGGAATAGCAAAAGAATAAAAGTATTTAATCTCAATCACATGAAAATTTGTCTAGTATGTACTTAGTGGTATGTTTCAAGGCGAATTTGAATGACCAGAAGAAGAATACAGTATTGTCCGGTAGCAGCAGTCTTTAGTGGGATATTGATTGTTGTCATTAAAATGGGACTAATTTGTGAAAACTTTTTTAAACATGGGCTTTATGGGAAATCTGCACTTTTCAAAATAGAATGTTGATTTTAATGAAGTATCTTATTATAAGAGCTGTGTCAAAGCTCAGTAACTTGTAATCAAATAGAAGAGTTGAGGTGAGCTTATTCAAATAACTTCATTTTCAAACTAAGTTGGCTAGTACTTCAATTCTAAAATCTGAGACATGACATCATAGTAAATATTCATTTCTGTGGTCTTTTTTTCCACAACAAAACAGAGTTGCATTTAGCCAAAGTACCCAATTCTTCGAATTTCACAGATAATTTTTTTTTTTAAGATCAAGTTACTCGAAAACGGTGTTTGTAGGAGAAAATATGAAGAATACTTTTATTTTTCAAATTAGCCAAATATTATTCAATGAACGTTCAAATTACTTTTAAGAGTTGGGTTCTTCGAATTTCTGGTATTTATATGTGATGTAATGTTCATAATGAAGAAACTGAGAGATGTGTAGGGAATCTTGTGTTCGGAGAAGATGTATCACATCAAGGAAAAGCTATATTCCAAAAATCATTTCCTTCAATAGAACCATTTACGAGATATAGCTGAAAATCACATTTTTTAATCGATTTTCAACAGCCTGTATCTTTGTAACCGGGCCGAATCGGAAAAAACTATAAAGGAAAAAATTGTTTCATTTGACCTCAGGAATCTTCGGTTAAAATATATTTACAAGTCCAAGACTCACCCTGTATATTTTCAACACAATATATTATATCACTACTCAAAAAAATATTTCCCAAATTTGAGATATCATTTCTAGTTGCCATTCTCGAAACTCAATCGATAAGAGTGTCGCGCTCAGGAAGACTTAGGAAGTATATCCTGACCTAATTCATTAGACCTAATATAATAAGATTAGAATGAAAATAACCAGGGAATTTCCATCGATACATCTTCTACCCACTGCATGTTCCGTAATGTCTTATGAACAATTCCAATATGGTCGCTGAGCTCCTCCAGAAACGTGCAGAAATTTAATTTCGGAGAAGACTGGAGATAAATTGCAGAATGTGCCTCAAGAAAATATCGCACCAGCTCTCACTAAACGAGAATGAAGCAACTCTGATGCTTATAGAAAATAATTTCATTAGTTTATTCAGTTGAAGTACGTATTTTGAGTCCATTCGCCATCAAGGTGAAGTGTCTGAACGCTCAAGAACCCCTCGACAGAGAATTGCGTCGTTTCAAATTACTCTATAAAAATTCCCGTCCAAGCTTCAACTTTTCTTTGGTGGGAATTCGGGAGTTCCACTTGGGGAATTTGAGTTATCAAAGATCCAACAAAGTAGGTAGGTGGCAGATTATTAGTCTCGTGTGGGTGCCCAGCAAACACGTTACATCACTTGGCAGTTTCGCGAAGTCTCAAATTGCACATTGACAGATATCTTCATTGCGATTACGCATACTTGTTCTAAACATATTTATTTTGCGACATTGCTTTGTTAACAACAATTCGAAGATGCAGTGATAATAATTTGAGGATATTAATAAATAACCACAATGCCATCCCCATAGAAAGTGGTAAATTAGTAGTTAAAAAGTTTACCATCGAGCGACTTCGCAACGAAGTCTTTTTGAGAACTACACAATGTTAACATGAATTGGATGATATTTCAAATCCTTTTTGAGTGGGTCACTTTATGTTCCCAATGTGGCTGTTTATTCTGGTGAATGTAATAGTAATACTTTGCACATTAATGTGCAAATTGATTGGATTGTTGAAAATAATAATTATTATTTTCAATTATCCATCTGTGGCACTGAAATATCCAGCCCTCAAAGAGTCCGACGAATATTTATTTATTCTCCTTCATCTGGATGTAATAAACAAAAACAAACGATTCAGAGCAATCCGAGAGGTCGTCGGTGAAACCAGAACGTGATCCTAATAGAAGCATTTTTGCAACAAAATACAGATTACGTATTCACTTGGTCCGTTTTCTGGCTGATCGAGCGATATTTCGAAAACTACAATAGCTATAGGCTTCCCGTTTTTTCAGTTTTATTTGTGCGTTGGTGTCTGCCATGTGGCTGGTGATATAGCTATATCACCAAAAAACCAATAAATTAAAATATATACATATAGTATTTTTTTATAAGTGGTCAAATGAAGACCGGCTAGGTTTGTTAATTTTATTATTTTATGAGAGATAATTTCACTTTTTTGTGACGTTTGTTTTTTTATATTAGATTGAATAATTATTTATTATATGGATGTTTCATTACTTCATTTCCCATTTCCAAATTGTATGTACAAATTTCTACAGGATTACTTTTGTGATATTCATAAAATAGTCCCTTTGGCACTATACAGTGTGTTTCCAAATTGTATGTATGACTTTGTACAAGATATTCTACACATCAAATAAATGATATTCTATATAGGAATCCTTGTCCGAATTTGAACAATACAAGGCATTTGACCTATATTAAATATCATTTATTCAATGGGTAGAATATCTTGTACAAAGTCATACATACAATTTGGAAACACACTGTATAGTGCCAAAGGGACTTTTTTATGAATATCACAAAAGTAATGTTTTGTGGGGATTACAGATTCCTGCGTTACGGTCATGGTGGCGCTGCCAACCAGGTTAACGCTTCCCCCAACAGAGGGCGCAACAATCTACTTAAGCCTCGAAGTAAGCATCTTAAACGGAGATAAGCCGAGGATAGGCAGGTAGAGGCCTAGTTAGAAAACCATATTTATTTTTCCCGCTAACTAGGAGCAGGCAGATTGAGATCTAGTTAGCGGATGTCCCGTTATAGTTATCCCGAGGTAAATCAGGAGTAATAGGCAGATTGAGGCCTGATTAAACCCCACCATCGACCAAGTCGTCACGCTGTCCCAAAAGTTTTATTAAGTTCAAAATTTTATATTATATGGAAGTCAGTATGTGTACTCTATGTGTAGTGAAAAAAAGAATAGTATTGAGAAGTCTAATAATGATTTCCTAATGAAATCATAATCGAACTTCCTATTGAAATTGATATAATGTTCTCTATGTGTGGTGAAAAAGGGAATGGAATATAGAGATATCAAAGAGACCTCGCATGAAACGACCCAATGTGGTTATTAAAAAGACATTTATTGACTCAAAAACTTCCATAAAAGTGACAATAAATGGATGTTTTTTTGGGGATATTTTTTCATGTCTCAATTTGAACAACACAACGACTTGAAATGCGTACATGATGTCGCGGACATTTCGCTGCAAATGCGAGCGGGAGGCAATGTTTTTAATACATCGCATGCGAGCTTTTAGTTGCAAAGTTACTTCCATGGTACTTCACAGTTACCTCCCAGTGTTTGCTGGGTGAGATGGAAAGTTTGCGACTGAGAGGAAAAACATTAAAAATCTGCTCATGAATTTACTTTTTCCTCATATGTAGTATTATTGGAGAAGTGGCATGTAATAGTTACCACTTTTGACTGCAAAATCGTAGGAATTTTCTATATGTTGAATGTGTGAACATTGGTTTCCAAATAATTTGAAAGCGAAGGTAGTTGATTTTCGTCTCTGTGAAATACATAATGATTTTATCCCTATTTCAATGAGGGTGATAGGAAATTCTGCTTATACAGGGTGGCCACTTTTTCAATGGGATTGTATTGGTAACTTTTAAACCACAAGAGTTAGAAGGTCGGTCAAAGGGAGAAAAAGTTGCATGCATAGAAGCATTATCAAGCAGTCCAAACAAATCGAGATTATCAGGGCCGGTTATTGAGATATCATAAGAAAAGTAAATTCTGTGATTTTGATTTTTCTTTTTTCCCACTTTATTTCAAATATTATCAAAAAATGTTACAGGAATTTTTTATTCGACAGTAAATTGTTCTCAATTTGACGTAATCAGATTTCGTATCCAACGTTTCGTGCTCTCTGGGCCACCCTCAACCTCATTATTTTCAATACGGACCTGCATATTTTATGACACTTTTCGAAATAACTTTTAACGCTGAATTCAACGATATATCATACAATGTCATTCAAAGTTGATTTTCAGGTGATTTTGACCCTTATCCAAATATCTTCGGGTCGGATCTGTAGTGAATGCAATTTATCGAAAACTGCTGTTAATAAAATAGTCAAGAGACGCGAATACAATGATTTTAAATTTGAATACCAAGCCTTCAAAACTTATATCGTAATGATATCAAAATAAAGTTCGATTCTGGAACAAATGACAAATCCAACAATAGTGATTTCTCGCGAGAAGATTGAGAATGTATTGGAAGGTATTCAAGAAGACGAAATAAGCAAATGTATAAGAAGTATGGGTTCCAGAACCGTTAAGTGCATTTTACAAAATGGTGGACATTTCGAACACTTATTTCATTCATTTTCATTTACTTTCGAATAATCATTCGATTTTTCTTTCATTAAATGATAATTAGTTTAATTATTATGAATTGAAATATGTAAATAATTATTACTTGTTTCTTGATTTGATTCTGATATGTTCCATTTAGTTCAAGATGGGTAAGTTGATTTTCTTATCGAAATGTATTGCTTGTTGTTAATTAAACTAAAGGTACCGAAATGTAATACAGTTCCGACCCAAAGAAAATTGGATAAGGGTCAAAATCACCTGAAAATAAACTTTGAATGACATTGTTTGATATATTGTTGAATTCAGCGTTAAAAGTTATTTCGAAAAGTGTCATAAAATATACAGGTCCTTATTGAAAAATATCAGGTTGAGGGTGGCCCAGAGAGCACGAAACGTTGGATACGAAATCTGATTACGTCAAATTGAGAACAATTTACTGTCGAATAAAAAATTCCTGTAACATTTTTTGATAATATTTGAAATAAAGTGGGAAAAAAGAAAAATCAAAATCACAGAATTTACTTTTCTTATGATATCTCAAGAACCGGCCCTGATAATCTCGATTTGTTTGAACTGCTATTGATAATGCTTCTATGCATGCAACTTCTTCTCCATTTGACCGACCTTCTAACTCTTATGGTTTAAAAGTTACCAATACAATCCCATTGAAAAAGTGGCCACCCTGTATTGCTTGGGCTGTCCTGTGTTATTTATTATACTGGCGGCTTAGTAATGGAGGTTTGGAGAGTTTTATTGCAGGGAGCAGTTTTATTGCGGCAGAGCAGAATAACCTTATGTTGTTTTTAAGAATCAAGAATTAAATGTCTAAAAAGTTCAAACTTGATGATGCAAATAAATGCACAAAGCATTGCCAACAAAATATCTTTTTTTGAGGTTTTACTTAGTTCTTACAGCCCAGATTTACTGAGTGTGGCCGAGCATTGGTGTTCTTCTGTGCGGTTACCCTACATGTCGTTGGCTGGTTATCAGATAGCTTCTTTTTATACCAGACCCAACCGCGAACATGGTGGTGTTGTTATTTATGTCAAGTTGGGAATTCAAGTGCAACAGCTTTATGTGGCCAAATACTCGGTGGAAATGCACTGTGAACTGTGTGCAGTTAAGATTAAATTTGGTGAAAATATTTTCTGTGTTATTAGTGTACATAGACCTCCTGCAGGTGACTTCAACTTGTTTATTAAATCCTTGGAATATGTTCTTGCTTACTGAAGTACTGCGTCTAATGTTATTTTCTTGTGTGGAGATCTCAATATAGATTATCTCTCCCTAACAACACAATCTCGATCTTTAAATGACTTGTTTTCATGTCATAATTTATTGGTTACCTCGAGAGAGCCAACAAGAGTTGTTACTAATATGAATGGCCCAACCTTTTCCACAAAGGTTGACTATGTAGCTACTAGTGCCGACTTGCGGCTAATTAATGCAACTGTGTTCTAAGCGTTCATTGGTGACCATAGAGCAATTTTACTAAAATATATTGGTCGTCATAGTAAGTCATGTGCCTCTAGGCCCTAAAGGAAAACAGATCTATGTCGGATAATAACTGGAAGATTTTCTATTCATTGATCGAGAGTACTGATTTTCAGGGGCTTCATTCTGTTCTGACACTTGCAGATAAGTTTGGGAATTTTGTTACTTTGTTGAAGTCCGCATATGACGCATCTTCTTCACTTAAATATGTGTATTTATTATCTTCTCAACAAAAACCCGGCTGGATCGATAAAACGATAATTGCAGCCCGAGACAATTTGAAGAACCTTGATTGGCTCACTAAAAACTTGCATACGCCTGAGACTTCATACTCATATAAAAAGGAAAGACTGAGCACAACCAAATATTAAGACACTCTTAATTGAATTAAAATAAAAAATTATACTTAATTCTGATAATGTTTGCAAAACAGTTTGGAAATTAGTAAACGACTAATTAAACATCAAAGTTAAATCTCAGAAAAAAATGGGGAACTCATCTCCTGTCCCCAGAAGGTTTCGGAGGCTTTTGCCGAATATTTTACTGAAGTGAATGTTGTCTCTATACTTAAACATTTAGGCGTTTTCCTGTCTGGTTCATGCACCTTGCAGACTTCCCTAAATTGTAAATTCTTCTTCTTTCCCGCTACTGCCGAAGAAATTTCATCCACCATCTCCATCCTTAGCCAATTGTCAAAAATTTTAGAGAAAGTCATATATAATCGCATGTACAATTATTTAACAAAATATTCCATACTATCGAGTCAATAACATGGCTTCAGGCATGGCAGGTCGACCCAATAGGCCGGTTGTGAATTTTTCGAGTTAGTTTACAGCTGCCTGGATGGCGGTGACTACGTGGCAGGTATTTTTTTTGATCTGTCGAAGGCATTCGACACGCTGCAACATGACTTCATTTTGAATAAGATGTATCAGATGGGATTCAGGGGCGTGTTCCTTGATTGGATCAAGAGTTTTCTATCTGATCGAAAAGTTTATGTGAGATTGAACGACGGTTCATCTGACGAGTACACCAACAACATGGGTGTCGCTCAGGGATCTGTGCTGGGCCCGCTTCTGTTCTTGTTATTTATTAATGATCTGCCTGCATACGTTGTAGCCTATACTCTGATAATGTTCGCTGATGATACTTCTAACGCTATTAAAGCGGAAAGTTGGCAGGAATTGAAGTCGATGTGCGAAACAATAGTACAGTTTTTCATTGATTGGTGCCACAGAAACGCACTTATTCTCAATCTGATGAAGTCGATAATAGTTAGGTTTCGGAATCAAGATAATCCCAGTGTCGAACCTTTCATCCTAAATCACAAACAAGGAGAATTGAGGGCGACCGACGAGGTGAAATTTCTGGGCTTATATGTGCACGGAAACCTTAGGTGGCATCTCCACATTGATCATGTTTGTGGAAGACTGAACAGTGCTTACTATGCCTTATTGCGTCTCAGGAATTGTCTTTCTGTCGGGGAGCTACTGACCATTTATTACAGCATGGTTTACAGTCACCTGAATTACAAGGTGGTTCTTTGAGGCTCCTCGACAGTATCAAGTCGAGTGTTTATTTCTCAGAAGCGTATCGTACGACTTATTTTCAGACTTCGGCCATGCGATTCATGTCCTCCGATTTTCGGTCAATTTGGTATAGTTCCCTTCCCATGTATTTACATTCTTAATTGACTCAATCATATCCACCTTAACATCAGTAAATACAAAAGATGCTCTGACTTTCATGGGTATGAAACACGCCATACTGATACCATAGCCTTCCCCAAACATCGTACAGCTAAATATGAGTCCACACCGAGCTTTATGGGCATTGAATTGTACAACTGTTTGCCTAGTAAGTTGAAATCAATGAATGGAAGGTCTTTCAAGCGAGAAGTAGAGTTGCTATTAATTGAAGGATGCTTCTATAGTTTTGATGAGTTCCTTAAGGACTGCATTCATTAAATCTGTTTTTGTTTTTTTTTCTGTGAATTTGTATACTATTTTATATGACTTGTCCTATACATTTCTCAAATGTCAAAAAAGGTAAAAAAAAAGAAATATGAAAAGAAGGTTAGCAAACTGGGTCCAATTGCCCCCCCCCCTCATAGAGGTGCCTGAAGCGGTCGCTTCAATACTTCACTAGCAGAGAAATCAAAACTACAAGAAATCGAAAGTGTAGTTCTGGACTGAAGTTTTTTTTTACATTTTTCTAAACTACCAATGGTCCATCAAAAGGAAGTTCTGGAGGAAAGAAGCGGACACCCTTCCATAAAAAATACCACCCAGTAGATTTTCAATTAAAAAATAGCATATAACATGTGAAAAGCTTTGAATTGGAATATCTATGCCAATTCAAGTTGAATATCTTGTGAAGGGAAAATTCTATGAGAAAGAACTAGAACTTTAACACCTGTATCTCAAATACAAAGCGTTTGCCAACTCGTGTAATAAAACTGATTTCCTTAAAAAGATCCGAGAAATCTGTCATTTTCATTTGTACCTCCATTTTAGGAACACCGTGCAGATAGTCAATTCAAAACTGATGTCCTCACAAATGAATTGAAATTTGAATGGAACACAATAAATTGTACAACACAGTCCACACAATATTGGATGCGAATTACTCAGTTCAGTTCTTTGATAACTAGAGTAATGAAACTTTGTGACGAAAATGGTACAAAAAACCGAAAACAACGGTTAAGTGTATATCGATGGCAAATGCAAAAATCACAGGGGACAAATAAGGGCCAACGTCAACAAAGCGGATAGATAAAGGAAAATAATAAACCTCGAACATAGACGTGCTCGTGGAGCACTAAAAGTACTCATCTTGAAAGCGATAATAAACTCATAAATATCAAAAGGGTCCGATTTTTTACTGCCTTGCCGATTTCAAAGAAAAGTAAAATGATAATTGGTTCATTTTATTGAAAAATTCCGTTCTCCGTCTTTTCGAGAATTCTGAACATTTATATTTTGGAAATCTTGGGGGAGGAGGAGGGTTCAAATACCCCCAATATTCCCTCCCCATTTCTACGCCTTTGACAAAACGAAATGTTGGGAGATGAAGGTGGTTATGATTAATTTGTCCACCCTTATTCGATCTAGCAAAGCCTGGACAAGAAGATCTAGCAATATACCTACATCACTAAAAATTGAAGAAATGTATAGGTAATACATGATTGGTTTTGACTCATTCATATAACTTCGTAAAATACCTTCTATATGAACAAGTTCTCAACAAAATTTATGTCTGAACAGATTCTGTTCAATTTCAATAGTAATGTAAATCTTATTCCTCAAACAGAGCATTATATAATCGTCAGTATCGACATTGTCACCCAGAAGCTATAATTTATATCTGTTTGAATTCTGGAAGTGGTGCTGACATCTGGTAGTTGAGTGCGGAAATCACGATTTCAGTATGGATCGTTTTAGGTAGTAGGAAATATGATTCAAAGGTCAAATAATAGATGTCCCTACCCCATATTCTTTAAGTATATTCGTAGATCCGATTAGTTTTTTCATAATCTTCAATTATACCTTATCAAACTTTATGCTAACATGGCAATTTGAAAATGCGCTTTTTGTAGTAATAATTATTGCAATGAAAAATGGTAAATATATTCCCACAACTATAATTTTTTTATGATGATAAAAAATTGAACTGTTTTAACTTCAGAACCTTACGCTCACTAAGTATGATGAAGATGAATAGTGATTACGAATAATCTGCTAGGTATTATATCGCAGCTTATTACCTACTCACTCGAAAAAACTTCAGTAGTTACATCTGATGCTTCTTACACAGTTTGGAGTTCGAATCTATGTCTTACCGAAAAATTTGCTAGTATATGGGATACCTACCTACATCCAAACTTTCAACCATTGAGTTGAGTGAACAATTTGCCTAATTGCATTATTGTCATAATGAAATATTAAGCTTATACCGTACACTGAGTATTCTCGAACACCTAACTAGCACAAGTTTTTAACTTGAGAACTGTCATTTCTGAAATGAAAGAAGCGTCAAAAATTGAAGAAAATATCTCGTCTATATCTGATGGTGCACAGTAGGTATATTAAAGTGTGTAGATATTATTCGAAAATGAATAATTCCATACGCAAATGCCTTGAGCTTAGTGTTAAAATATTTATTTATTATTTTGTCATAAATGCTTCAAATATGTTTCTTTTGATTCAAGTAGCTTACTTGCATCTAATATCAATGCATTTTGTTCGTCAGATGTAATCTCACGATTTTCATTATCCAAGTTTGTCCCACCTGGTTCATTTAACTTATGAAGAATTGGTTCTAAAAATCAATTCTGTCCATTCGGCCGAAAACACGAGAACCCATGGACAGCAAGATCTTGAAACATAAAATTTTCAATATGTTCGGATCACAAATGCCATAATTCCACAAGAAGTTGCGTGAATTTTTGTTCTCCTGATAATTACAGTATTAGAATAAGAATACCAAAATAGAAGAGTGCAAAACGTAACTCATCATTTGAAAGGCCAAGGGGTAAAATGATCGATGTCACAATTCAATAATTTCTTGAAACTCAAATTTGAATTAAATGTCTCTTACCTACCTACCTATCTCTGGATCTGGGTGGAGAATGATAGATTGGAAATAACCTCCGAAATAACCAATTATAGAAATACCTTCATTATAAACATTCGTTGTATATAATATTCAAAATTGAAAAATCGGGTGGAATTACTAAATGGTGAATGTGGTTTTGGACTGCATTATTCTACGTTAATTATATGTATAGGTGCGTCGTTACGCAGATTTTAGAGGCGGTGGTCCATTTGAAATGCAGTTCTAGAGAATGGGTTTGGAAACTCAGTAACCAGGAAAAGAAACCTACTTTTGAATAAGTGATTAAGTAGCAATCGAGTTTCATTCTCAATAATGGACTAGTTAAGTGATGTTGATAATACTATATTTGACACGATAGAATTAAAATATAGAGCAAAACTAATAAATCAGTGAAAAAATTTTGAAAATCCATCAATAAATGACTGAGAAATAGATTATTTAAATTTACGTATTTTAGCGCGCAACGTTTTTGGTCTGTGACGTCACGGCACTTGCCTGTGATCGCTACACCATAAATTACGTTTAAATACTTAGCCGTGCCAAGGCTCTCGCGCCGTTTGTAGTTGTACAGTGTAGTTTTAACTCGAGTTCTGTTTTTATGTCACCATAATGGAAGAAGGCTTCGTGAAAGGACAAAGTGACAATTTGCCTAAAATAGATATATTCGCAGTGATGGAGTTTTTTTCTTCAAATCCATCTTATGTCAGTGCTGAAATAAAAGAGTTAAACTTTTCAAGTTAGTATCTACTTTTGAGTTTGCTTCATCATGGTTCAACTTATAACGATGATTTATTTAAAAAACGTTTCATAAACAGTTTGTAGTTGTTGTTGTAGTCTATCAATGGCAAAACATATTTATTGGAGGAGTAAAAAGTAAAAAGAGAAAAAAGTAATTTATATGTATGTATATAGTAAGTTATTTCAGCCATCGTGTAACGAACAAAACACGACACGAACGGCACAAGTGATTGTACACCAATGAATTCGTAAGCACTCTGCGAATACCAGTCGTCTAGTGTGTGACGTCACGGCACTTACACGTACTATGAAATTATTTTTCCAAGCGCAACTTCAAAGTCCCATAACTTTTTCATTTCTAGAGATATTTCAATGATTCTTCCACATTTTTGTTTCATTTTACTTAAATTTTGAGAATTAATCCTTAACAAAAAAATGAAAACTAGTCCATTGTAGGAGTATCAGTTTTGGTTCTGTGAAATGATGGCCGATAGGCTAGAATAAGGTCAAGTTGGAATACATTTCGCGACGGTGTAGTGGAAAAGAATTCCTGCTGTATAGTCAGGGGCAACACCTTACTATAAAGGAGAATTAATGGTCGGGGGAAGCAATGTAAAAAGTTAAGGAATTTAATAATTTTTGACTATTTCTTTGTTGTCTAGATATTTGAAATCTCCCCTATAGATTGTGCAAATCGAGAGTATAAAAGAGCCAACCACTTCGAGGCAAGCCCACGAAAAGGATACCACAAACTCTATTAGGGAAAGTGACCTACTGTCAAATTGGCAGAATTTTCGATATGATATAGTCCAAATCATTCCAAACAAAAAGTTCAATAGCCAAATTTTTTTTATAGGCCAGTTTTGACGTTAGAGGCCCCTGAAAACTCTCATTTGTTTTCCGTTATTAAACAATACAAAACGTTATCCTGGATAATCATCACTATTCTGAGTGATCAATATCTAAACTCTCATTAATATGAGAGACTATTAAACGCATTGTTCTTTGGTATTGTTATATTTGATCAATTATATACAGTGTGTTCCAGCTACTTACAAATTTTGTAGTTCAATTATTTGAAAAGGGTTACAAATGGTCTTAACGATCAAAAAATGTTTATGAATCCCATTTTACACATTCTAAGTGTTCCTTCCAAAGGAAAGCGATAGTTATATTCGACCTGTTCCATATAGAAATAATTTTTTCGACCATCATAATATCAAGAGATGAAATATACCTATAACAAATCCTTCTATAGAACATCCTTGAAAATACTGTAACAATAATAAATTTAAAGAGAAAATCTTTTCAAGGATGTTTCATAGACTGATTTGTAATATGTCTTATCTTTTCTCATGCCTTGAAATAATGATGGTCGAAAAATATTTCAGTATTGTAATGAGTTTATTACAGTTCCAAAAACAGTACTGTAATGAACTCATTACAGCATTGTTTTAAGTTACATTTTTCGTTTTGTGGTTGTCTACACAGACAATCAATCCTATCATAATTCAACACACGTCAAATTGTCAATATAATATAATTTTGATTTAGTGAATTGATTTGAGACATTATTCGGAATTTCTCTTAATTCTGTTGGTGTTAAATCGATTTCGGCAGACATAATTCACGAATTTAATGCGTAATTGTAAATTATTTTCTCTATTTCTGTATCGTAATGAGTTCATTACAGTTCTAAAAAACAGTGCTGTAATGAACTCATTACAGCATCGTTTTCAGATATATTTTTCGTTTTGTGGTTGTCTATGCTGACTTCCAATCCTATCAAATTTCAACAAACGTCAATAATTGTCAATATTATATAATTTGGGGATATAGAGAAATGATTTGCTACATATTCGCAAATTCTCATAATTCTGGTAGTGTTCAATCGATTTCGTCAGACATAATTCACGAATTTAATGTGTAATTGTAAATTATGTCTAAATTCGAAACATACGATTCATATTCAAATTCCATAATCTGTCAATTTTCGTAACAGTCACACCAACTGCCAAGATACAATACAAAAGTCACTAGGATATATAATCTGAATTTTTCATTGAATTTCGACAATATTTCGCAAAACTTGACTGAAATAGAGAAAATATCGTCTAATACTCGTTGCAGAAGGCAATTCCAACACTCATGCGTTCCAAAACTCGCTCCTTCGTCGCTCGTTTTCGAATTTCGCATTCGTGTTGGAATAGGAGCCCATTCTGCAACTTGTTTTAGAATATACTATTAAAATTCGAAACGTAAGCACGATTCAAATCGAAATTCCGTAATCTGCCAATTTTCGTAACAGTCACACCAACTGCCAGAGTACAATACAAAAGTCTATAGGATGGATAATCTGAATTTTTCATTGAATTTCGACAATATTCGAAATATTTCACAAAACTTGACGGAAATAGAGAAAATATCGTCTAATACTCGTTGCAGAAGGCAATTCCAACACAAATGTGATATTCGAAAACGAGCGACGAAGAAGTAGAATAGGATACATGAACATATGTTGATTGTAGATCGCTATGGTGATTTGTAACCATTTTCGAATAATTGAACTTTAACAATAAATTGTGAGTAGGTAGCTGGAATACACTGTATAGTTGACCAAATGAAAAAACATTAAAGAACAATGCTTTTAATAGTATCCCATACTAATGAATTAAATAACATCATGCTTACTCAGAATAGCGATGATTATCCAGGATAACGTTTTGTATTGTTTAACAATAGAGAACAATTATGAGCTCTCAGGGAAACCGAGCGTCAGAACTAGCCTTTAGAAAAACTTTTGCCTATTGTACTTTTTGTATGGAATGGTTTGGACTATAACATCAAAAATTAAGCCAATTTCACAGAGGGCTACTTTCCTCAATAAAGTGTGCAGTATCATAATTTTTTTTTATATTTGGTTTTATCCAGCAAAATTAGACCTGTTCTCAAAAAAGTTCCTTATAAAACGAGGTCCTGTACCTCGTGAGACAGGCCTGAACAGCACTTCCTCTCTCATCGAAGGAGAAATAATTAATTAACATCTCTACAACAAAACATTTCTTTATCAGTAGAAAACCGCTCTTTCAATGATCACAAGATGCGATGGATATTTCAAAGAATTCAATATTCCTGAGGGCATGCGCATTTCAAGCATGGACCGCCAGGCTAAGAAATGAACATTAAAAAGATCTAGTGTTCGAATTTATCGATTGAGTGGATTCAGTTTCATTTATCGTGATTCATTCAGTTAATAATGTGGAAATACGATGTCGTATTGAACGAGAAATCCTTATTTCGAGAAAGGACAATGGGTCCACTTTTATAACCCATTCATCATTGAGTTTGCATAAATTATTGTTAGTCGAATTAATCATTTGGAAAATCTATAACGTCGATTGTTATTTTTTCTCATAGAATTATGGATAGTATATTTTGAATTATCTCTTAATCTTCGCAATGTGTATTCATTTTTATAAACTACTGACCTTTTTGTTTTCAATTACATTTTGAAGATTCAAAATTTTATTGCTCCGAAACCATTATTTATTTCGTACGTCATACACCGTTCGAATATTTTCTCGGAAACTATTAGATATACTCATATACTACCTTTGTTACAAATATAGATTTCTCTTATACTTGGATTGTGTTTGACTTCACTTCCCAAAAATCCGTTTAAAACTTATAATTAATTTCTTTCGATAAAAATAAATAAAAACACTTTTAATCGCCACAGATTTGTCGAAATCAAAAGTGTTCATATTTAAGAGGACAAAATCCATTGAATATTATGTTACTGTTACCGGTTTGAGGTAACAGAAAATTCGTTATATTTATACTTTTAGCTTAATATTGAGAATAAATAAGGTATACAGGGTGTTCTATCACAAACTGGACAAACATATACAGGGTATTTCATCATAAAGTAGACAATCATATAACAATATACAGGGTGTTTCAAGTTCGACGGCCTATTAGACGTTTCTGGAGAACAGGGTCGATTTGAAATCTCAAAATTCGGAATATGACATTGTTCATAATGCCCTATTCAGCTAAAATATTTTCGAAGTTCCGGCACTTCCGGTTATACAAGAACTAAAAAAAATGTTTTCAAAAAAAACTTTTTTTTTCATTTTATGTCTCAGATATCATCAAGATTTTCATTTTCAATTACTCTTTCCTAAAATTATTGCTTTAATCCTCATAGTTTTCAAAATATCAAGGAAAAACCGAAAAAAAGAGAGTATTTCCAAAGTCACTATTACGTGAATTATTCTTACCGTGAATATCCTATGCGTATACTCAATTCACTTTCTCAAACTAGAATGATGTAGGGATATTGTGCATATCTTGAACTTGAGAAATATCATCACAGGGTGTTTCAAATATTGTGCCAAAAATTGTGCACAAAATTTGATCATAACTTTCGATTTTCAAATTAGAACCCTATTTTTTTGTGATTTTGTTGTTTTTTTTTTGAAAAAAACTCTTTTTAATTCTTGTATAACCGGAAGTGCCGGAGTTTCGAAAATATTTTAGCTGAATAGAGCATCATGAACAATGTCATATTCCGAATTTTCAGATTTTAAATCGGCCCCATTCTCCAGTAACGTCTAATAGGCCGTCGAACTTGAAACACCCTGTATAGTCATGTATGTAGATGACACCGGGTGAATCATTTTTTTCCTTATGACATATACCTAGTTTTTGAAGCATAAGGGAGATACATGGTGTTCAACTTCATTTTTGAGCAATATTCTATTGAGTGAGGTCATTTATGTGAGTTACGATTTCTGATCACATCAAAGTATTTTTGAATGCTCAATTAGGAAAACGTGAAGTACTCTGAAAAAAAATTCAAAATGGCGATTAACCTTCAATGTTCGTGATTTTTTTTGGTTCCAAATTTATTTTCATTTTATGAATGAATTCAATTTTCTAAAAATAATTTTCCATGAATCGAACAAGATTTCTTTATAAAATGTAAATGAATTGAAGTGTTTCACGATTGTACTTTTTATATCTAACACGCTAACACGAATATGAAAACAGAATCGAAAAAACGGTAATTCCTTTATTAAAGCCATAGATTAGTTCAAATTTACATTCCACAGGTAATACCTCAGGGTCGAGACTTCAACTCCCAACAGCGATTCATTGAAATTACAGTGAAATTATTTTGTGATTTATACATATTGCCATCTGGATTATTTCTACAGACCAGTTTCAAAATTTTGGTCCAACCAATTTTGTTTGATTTATGAGAAAAAATTTCTACAGGAATTCTTAGAAGATGGAGTTCATTTAGATATACAGGGTGTCCCGTAAAGACCACGTCAAACCGAGGGAGAATGTAGATCAAAGGATAACCCACCTGCTATGACAAAATTCCCATTATAAAAGTCTTACCGTTTTCGAGATATTTTTTTTTTTTTAAATAATGAAATTTTGCCCCTTTCAATAGTTTTGTCTTTACGGTGGGTACAATTTTACATCTTTTTGGTTAATTTTTTCAGTAGAATATTGCTGAAGAATGATTTTAACGTTTACGTTAAAAACATCCTCCGAACATTTTAAAGGGAGGCTATGAGAAATATTTTTATTGGAAATTTTGGTAGTTGATTATTTTGTTTATGAAGTTTAGCCCATCGTAGTGGAAAAAAAATGGACCGAGCTATTGCTGCACATTACACCAATAAATTGTCCATTTTATAGTGATTTCAAAGAGGTATCACACAAGTCATTTGTTATTCAAAGAAAAAAGATATGGCTGTTTTTATCCAAATGGGTACGTTTCTGACAAAATTAAGTTTGTCAATTTTTTTAAGAAATCTTCGATATTGCATTACTTAGTGAACAATGGCAATTGTTTACGTGCGAAAATATTACTCGCATAATTATTCACCTCAACGAAATTCAATTTTGCCGGCAAATTTTTCGAAAACATCATGCAGATCCAGATTTTTTCAATAAGATTATTTGGAGCGAAGAGTCTCCCTGTGCCAAGGATGAATTCATGAAGACCTTAATCCTCTGAACTTTTAATATTGGGGCTGCCTAAAAGACAAAGTATACGCAACACCCATACGTGATGAAGCCGAATTGCGGATGCGTTCTCTCAATTCGGCTTCATCACGCATGGGTGTTGCGTATACTTTGTCTTGTAGGCAGCCCCAATGATAAAAGTCCATAGGATTTAGGTCAGGGCAACGAGGAGGCCACAAAATTTCACCTTCTCTTCCAATCCACCGGTGGGGATCAGTTCTATTTAAATGAGCGGTAACTTCGAGTCAGTAATGTGTTGGGCATCCAATGGATGCCCAACACATGATGGATGGCATCCATGTTGAACCCACAGACTACGTCGCAGCGCCATTGGAACATCTTCCAATAAAATGGGCAGCTGGTTGGTTGAAAATTCCAAATAATTGTTTGCGTTCAGTGATGGCGGCACCATTAAATATTCCAGTCCATAAATTGATCTTGAATCGATATTGTGATCTATCTTCTCTCACCTCGTGTGGATTTATGATATTCCAGCCATGCAAATTGTGGAGATTCATGTACCCATCCTTGGTACAGGAAGACTCGTCGTTCCTAATGATCTTATTAAAAAAATCTGGATCTGCATGATGTTTTCGCCAAATTTGCCGGCAAAATTGAATTTCGTTGAGGTGAATAATTATGCGAGTAATATTTTCGCACGTAAACAATTGCCATTGTTCACTAAGTAAGGCAATATCGAAGATTTCTTAAAAAATTTGACAAACTTGAATTTGTCAGAAACGTACCCATTTGGATAAAAACAGCCATATCTCTTTTCTTTGAATAACAAATGACTTGTATGATACCTCTTTGAAATCACTATAAAATGAACAAACTATTGGTGTAATGTACGGCAGTAGCTCGGTACATTTTTTTCCCACAACGGTGGGCTAAACTTCATGAACAAAATAATCAACTACCAAAATTTCCAATAAAAATATTTCTCATAGCCCCCCTTTAAAATGTTCGGAGGATGTTTTCAATGTAAACGTTGAAATCATTCTTCAGCAATATTTTACTGAAAAAATTAACCAAAAAGATGTAAAATTGTACCAACCGTAAGGACAAAACTATTGAATGGGGCAAAAATTCATTATTTTCAAAAAAAAAAAAAAATATCTCGAAAACGGTAAGACTTTTATAATGGGAATTTTGTCATAGCAGGTGGGTTATCCTTTGATCTACATTCTCCCTCGGTTTGACGTGGTCTTTACGGGACACCCTGTATACTGAAATTGGAAAAAAACAAGAACATTACAATTTTCCGCTATTTTTAATTTTTTAAAGTTCTTAATCTTAATCCTGGACTGAGCATTCAAAACTAATTGGACTTTTTACGGTATTTTGCTCATAATTTCTAACCTAATTGGTTTTTTTACCAGAACGCTCATTTTCATAATTGTAGAGCATTAAATCCCATATGATTTGTATTCATTAATTTTTTTTTTCTGAAATAATATCAACCGAGATGCAGCAGATCAAAATTAGAGGAATTTTCTCTAAATGGCAGAGGTTTTTGTGAAGTGCAGTTATTTCAATGTTACCGTGGCATGTTATCACCTCACTGTAAATTCCTATGAACCCATAATTATTTCGAACTTCAATAATCAGTTCATCTGGTTGAAAGCAATAATAATAATGATTGAAAATTATAATTGAAATGAGAATGAGTTGTAGAACATTAAATTCCCAAAATTTCATATTTTTGTGAGCTTGAGTGGTTTGGCCGTCGTCAAGTGAAGCAACATTCCAGGTAGTCTGCCAGAACTACGTGGACTGCATATAAAAAGGCGTTTGTGAGTAATATCATAGTGTTTTTTTTATGGTTATCTTAGTGGGATCAGCTGCCAAAGAACCAAGGTAGTTATCGACGTTCCTTGCTGAACCCCTCTGCTAAGTTCGTGTTTTCCAAGACAACCTCAGTCAACTCCATCACGTAGTCAAAATTTCTCTTCAACGACATAAACAAGATGAATTTTATAACTATGCTGAAGGGTGAACTGGAAACCAAGATGATTCAAGTCAAGCAAGCAGTAAAGACGCTGATACTTTGAACGTACCGACTGCTGTTTCAGTTTCTGAGGAATACGACAGTGCAGTCGTGCTGCTGAATGCTTTGGGGTTTTCAAAGAACAAAGTCTACTTTCAGAAAAATGAAAAGGTCAAAACCCTAAACGTCCATTATTTTTCCCAATCTTTCAAACATGGTTCCCAGGACATACTTGTCCTGCACACCATAGGCGTGTGACACCACCATCTTTGGTATTAGAAAGAAGATAGTGATATATGTAGATGCATCAGATATGGCTTCCAACAGCACAACAATGGTTGTCACACCAGAACAGCTCCGCAGAGTACGCTTCAAGGGCATAACTAGGTGCACCACCGCTGGCTGCCACTATGATAAGGCTGGTCGGATATGCTCCGCAGTATGAAAACACTGCGTGGGCACAGCATACAAAAAGATCTCTCATTCTGACACCTACGAATTTTATACTGAATACGAGAGTGAGGAACCTTTATACCTCTAGACATTTCGATGGACAGCGAAAACATGGGCTATACGACGACGACAATGTAAAGGATGGAGCAGCAAGCAGTTTTTGTACTTAAATTGCTTGTATTATTGTATGTACAACAATCATGCTTATTCCAATCATTGTTGTCACTTAATTCTTAATTATTATTTATTGATTTCACCTAGTTGATCTGATTATTGAGGTTCAAAATAATGGATGGAAATTATGGATTGATAGGAATTTACAGTCAATAACATGCCATGACAATATTGAAATATCTACACATCACAAAAACAGGCTCTTAGTCAAAACTACCTACCCCCTCCTAATGTTTCAGTTGATCCATATTGATGGGTAATTACCATAAAACCGAAGGTATTTGATAGTTAGAGGGCCGAACCTTTGTTTTTTTGCCAATTTTCGATATTTTCCTTTAATTTTGATCGGCTTTATTTTGGTTGATATAAGGTTTAGAAAAAAGTTTATATGTACAGAATTATAGATAATTTAATGCTCTTCAACTTTGAAACTGATGGTTTTGGTCGAAAATAATTAGGTAAAAAGTTATGAACAAATAAACGAAAAGAGTCCGGAAATGTTAGGCTCCTCGGCCCTCCTCGATTTAATACAGGGTCCTCCTGTTGGATAAGTTGACAGAGTCATACCACAACTTGAATCATGCCAATATTCAACTGTGCTAATAAATACCCAATTCCTTGCAAATAAATTAAAATAATCCCAGCTCACTTACTCGGTTTTGCCTTATCTTACCCAACCGTCCCTAGTCCACACTTGTCAACACTAACATATTCACGGTACCTGCTGTATTATTACATATCTTGATTTTGCCAAGGCATTTGACCGGGTAACACTATGCCGCTTGCTTACAAAATTGGAAAACGGCAGTACCAGGACCTCAACTAGCTCATTCAAGTCTTTGGGATCCTATCATGTCAAAGTGAGAAGCGTAAACCTTAGATTGTCAATGTAACAAGGAAACAGATCGCCTGTTTATTTCAGAAACCATTTACTAAGTGTGAAATCTGGTCCGAGAATAAAATATGCTGGTACTGCATGGTAGCCAACCCTGAGAAGTTGATACGATAGCACCTAAAGTATGTAGGGCGCAAGAATACCAATTACTATGATATGGTCAAAAGACCCGACCGAAAATGTTTCAGCTTGCAATGTTCGAACCGTTGGACTAAAAGAGACTTGATTATCACCTTAAGTCCTTAAGACCATGCACAACTTGGAAGTTTTCAGGGATTCCATGTTCAGTTGTGAGGTGAATAGGTTGAGGAGCCACAACTTCAAATTATAAACTTTAAACTTAAGTAAGTACCAACGACGATACAATTCCATCTTAAAAGTATTTGTTTACTGTTTACTGGCTGGGTCATTTCAAATACAGTTTAGTCCGCCTATGACGAGAGTCGCATTTAATGAGAGCTCGGTTTTGGCGAGCAATTTCCGTAGGTACAAATCTGCCTTCATTTGATTCAATGTAATTCCAAGTCGGATATAATGATTTCGTTTATTATGAACATAATTTCTACAAATTTGATAAAACTGTTTTTTTTTTCACAACAAGATCTGATCATGCAGTCGATGTAGTCTATTTGCCTATAACCTATAACGTAGTCGTTCACGAAATTTGTGCTGAATTGTGGTTGTCCTTATCGCATTTATTGATTCAATTTGTTCTATTGTGAGTGATACTGTCCGTGAATCTGTACGAAAATGTAGAGGAGAGCTGTATAAAATAATTTGGTGAATGGAGAACGTATGCAGATGTTTGCCGACACTTTCGATTGTCCAGTTCAACTGCAGTTGAATTCGACAATCCAAATTGTATCTACGATCTAGAAAAATAGACCCAAACTGCAGAGTATGATTCCAAAATCCCGATGTTGCAAAAGATAGCTGAAGACTTTTTCAGACTATTGTCCCCTCATTGTATTCTGTTCTAAATTAGATCGCTTCGAAAGAAGATACCGTATAACTTCAAGTAAAATGCATGGAGAAGCTGTAAGAATTTTAACCTACAACTGAATATGAGAAAAGTTATGAAATTCCTTTAGAACAATGGTTAAGGCTCAATGAAGAAAATTCTCAAGAGGATTCACTTAGTTTATTAGATTCGGCGAAAAAAAAACCGGATCATCTTTCATATTAGCGACAAAGAATTACAATGAAAGCGTGGATGATTGGATGTTTGTGAATATTGATCTGATCACCTTCCATGTAAAAACAACATCACTCGAGAAAAAATAAATGGTCTTCATAAAGAAATAGAACAATTCTTTCTGAATAAAAAAGTCGCCCAGAAGCAGATGTCAGACTAATTTGATAAAATTTTTTGAGTTGTGGGATGTTGAACTTTCGTATGACATGTTTCGACGGATAATTTTAAAGAGTTTTTTAACATTGATGAAAACAGATTAATCGTGAAAGACAATTGAAACGCCAAGTATAAACACTGAGGTTATGGATTAACCACCACAAAAGGTTGGCATTTATTAAGCGCCCTAACGAACTAAACTTATAAACACCTACCAAAGAAAAGACCCTACATAGGAACAAGCTAACGGACTCAAGAAAATAACCGAAGCTTCTTGATTACTTTATTGTGAATGAATCACAACACGGAACTGCCTACTGGAGTCCAGCAACGATCTTTAGCGAGTCTTTCTCGAGCTAATATTTAGGTGTGCCCTCTCCCGGGGGCATTGTGTTTCGTCCCGAGATCGCTGGTGGACTCATCGGTTAGGCTATCCAGCGATCTCTGCCTAAGACACACCTTCCCACACCATCGGGTGAGAAGTGAATCGGTGCTTGAAGGAAAACAACTTTTTTTTTTTTTTTTTTGCTGTACAGCAGTTTAATATAAATTTCTATAAAATATGTTACAGAGTTATATATACAAGGGGATATATACAATGTTTACATGCTTCTTAAAGTATGAGTTGCAGACTAGTACCTAACTCAAAGTTTTATCTAGTATTGAAATTTGGATAATGGATTACATAGGTTTTATAAAAGAGTGTACATTTTTACTGAGGCATGTCGAGTGCTTGAAGGAAAACAACTGTCGCTCAGTTGGGTTAACAAGAAGAAGGTGGTTTAGGAAGGGATCGGGAAAGGGGTTGGATTCACATCATCAAGTGTTGAATTAGTTTATGTTTAATTTTCCTAACTGGAATTGAATAATTATTGAGGTGCGATGTCTTTTTCAGTTTTGTTATTTTGATTCCGAAAAATGATCGAGTTTCGTTTTTGATAACATTATCTAATGAGTCTATTTGAGAGTCTTTTAGGAGATCGCTAGTTTTGGTTTCTTTAGGCTTATTGAGTATAATCCTTAAGTATTTGTTCTGAATACGTTGTAGTTTGTCATAATTTGTTTTTGAAGTTTTACTCCAGACCGGGCTCGCATATAGAATCATTGGTCTTATACCCTGTTTGTATATTTTAAGTTTAGATTTAATACTAAGTTTACTATCTCTACAAATCAATGGGAAGACGCTACTGAGTTGCGAGTTGGTTTTCCTAATTATTTCATGAATATGTTGATTGAAATTCAATTTTTTATCAAGAGTGACCCCTAAATATTTCAAATAATTTTTCTCTTCTATAGGCTGGTTATAAAATAACAATAATTTGTTGTTTGATACACGTCTTTTATGAGTGAAGTAAATTAAGTTGGTTTTGGATGCATTGATTTTGATTTTCCATCTGTGATAATATTCCTCCAAAATGGTCAGGTGCTCTTGAAGATATTTGGTTGATTGCGGTTTGGACCAGGACTCAGAAGTTATAGCCGTGTCATCCGCGAAAAGATAAATTTTTGTATTTTTATATTTGGGAATGTCATTTATAAAAATTTTGAATAGATCGGGTGATAATAATCCCCCCTGCGGAACTCCTGCTGTTATCGGGGTTTTTTCGGATAATACGTTTCCTACTTTGACTTGAAATGTCCTGTTTTCTAGATATGATATAATAATTTTGATCAGGAATGATGGAATATTATTTTTAATTAATTTGTAAATGAGGCCCATATGCCAGACCGTATCAAATGCTTTTTGTATATCTAAACTAATCATAGCTGAAATTCTGTTAATATTGAAGTTTTTGGCAATTTTATCTGTGAGATTAGCAAGTTGCAGAATAGTGCTATGTTTTTCACGAAAACCATATTGTTCATCGATAATCAAATTTTTCTCCTCCATGTATTTTCTTAGGCGAACTAGGGTTATTTTTTCAAAGATTTTTGATACTGTAGGTAGTAAGCTAATAGGTCGATAATTATTCGCGAATTTTGGGTCTTTTGAAGCTTTAGGGAAAGGAAGAACTATTGCATTTTTCCACATGGTTGGGAAATAATTTAGCCGGAGACAACTATTGAAAATATTCGTTAGTTGAACAATCGCTTTTCGTGGTAGATTTTTCAGAGTTTTATTGCTGATACGGTCTTCGCCGGGTGCTTTTCTATTTTTGAAGGATTTTATGATATTTCTTATTTCCGCAGGGGACGTCAAATTTTCACCTGATATGACTAATGGAAGTTCCAGAAAAGTTTTTATTGTTTGATCTACTAAATTGACCGTTTCTGTATTTGAAAGGGATTTCGTGGAGTCGTGGGTTTCCGCGTATGACACGGCTATATGATCTGCTTTGTCCTTGTCATTGAATAAGAGACCTTGGTGGCTTTGAAGGGGTGGAATTTTACGAGGACTATCTCTGTGTTTCAATGATTTGACCATCTTCCACATATCGCTTGAATTATTTAAATTACGAGTAAAATCTTCCCATCTTTTTGTTTTTAGAGAAGATAATGACGATCTTATCAAGTCGACAGCTTCCTTGTATTTTTGATGAAGGTTGTTGTCGAAATTACATTGAAGGCGTTTACGGATTCTATTTCTATTACGAATGAGTTCCCTTATATCAGTGGGAAGTTCTGGATAATTGCTTTTTTCGGGCGTTTTCTTAGTTGAGGAATTAAAGCACTTTTGAATGGATGTTGTGATATTTTCAACAGCTTCATCTATTTCAGGTGTGGAATTGATTTGATGATTCAACTTAATATAATGGTTGCACCTATCTTTGAATTTTTTCCAGTCAGTTGAGTAAGTATGGTTTTGTTTGTAAATGGTCTTGAAAGCAATGGAGTTTGAGATTACCGAAAATACAGGTAGATGATCTGAATCAAGGTCGTTGATCGCAAAAGGTTCCCTTATCGATAGGTTCTTTGTGAGCATCAGATCTATTGTTGAAGGATTTGCGTTTCTTGTTGGATAGAAAGTATATGAATTATGAGGATAGTTCAGAATGTAGTTTGAATTTCTTAGAAAATTTTGAAGCAACTTTCCATTTTTATTGTTTGTCCGGCAATTCCATAGGGTATTCCGGCTATTGAAGTCGCCTGTAATGAGGGTTTTATGACCTAGCGCCATTAGGGTTGTCAGTTCGTTTGTACATAATGGGGATTTATGATCATTGTAAATATTCACTATTGTAAAATCCTCGATTTTAATTGCCTGGCTTTCTAAATTTACGGTACGCGTTACTATTTCTATTGGGGTTAGATGCTTTTTATAATAAATTAGAAGACCTCCATTTGATTTCGGTTTCGGTTTATTGTAATAATAGTAATTTCGAAGTTTGGGAGGTTTAGTGGTACCTAATTTTGATTCTTGAATACATACTATATCAAATTTGTTTTCGTTCGTAAATATTTCCAATTCATTAATTTTGTTTCTGATGCCATTGGCATTCCACGATAAAATGTTGATATTTTTCTTTTTGTTTTTATAAACCATATTTCTGAGCTAAATTAGTCAGGATTTGGATTTTTTCCATGGGAGAAGTACTATTTTTCAGCGAAACTTTTAATTCTCTTATGAGAGATATAAGTTGGGATATGTTACAAATCTCATTCAATTCGTTGATTTCTCTCAGAAGCTCTTGAAAATCTGTTGCATTAGAATTATTGGGTTGGGTGTTAATATTCTTAACAGCGTTGACATAATTCATGTTATGAGGTTTAAGAATTGGTTTGGGTTTAGGGATAGGTGGACTGGGTTTTGGGGAAAGTGGACTAGGTTTTTGAATTTTGGGTGGAGCGGTTACATTAGAATGCGACTCGACATACCTTATATAAATGGGGCATTGTTTATAGTTGGCCGTGTGGGGTCCGGAACAATTTGCACAATTCACTTGATCAGTTCTTCCTTTAATTGGGCAGTCCTTTGTCTGGTGGTCTCTACCGCATTTGACGCATCTTGGCTGGAGGAAACAATTGCTAGATCCGTGGCCGAACCGTTGGCAGCGGAAGCATTGCGGAGCTTTAGATTTTTTCGAGTATCTCTGCCATTCAAGTTTAATGTGGTCGAGTTCCTTGGTTTTCGTAAGTTCTTTCAAGTTAGTTGTCTTTGGAACTGATACTAAGAATGAATGCGATTGTCCATTTTTCCCTTTCATTTTTAGGCAGCTGACATCCTCTGATTTCATGTTGTGGTCGTTCAATATCCGTTCCTTAATTTCTTCTTCGGAGGTGAAGCTTGCTGCTTTCACCACAATCTTCTTCTTTTTTTCCTCTTTTGGGGAGAAGGAATAATATTTAATATCATCCACTTTGAATGATTTCCTCAGATTGGTGTAATCAACGTGATTTTTAATGAAAATTTTCGTTTCATCAGCATAATATTTGATGGTGAAATTATCGTTGGTGACTATTTTCTTCACCATATTGTGAAATTTTCGGCAATCTTCTATTTTGGAGATTACAATAATGGGTGGGCATATTTTCATTTTCTTACCGTTTTCGGGTGCTACGTCCGGTAGGTCGCTGGTATCAGTTTCCATGGCTTCAACATTAAGAATACCAAATCTGTTTGTTGTCGCAATATTGGAAGGGGCTTGAGTAAGCTGATTTGGGTGCTTGCATGTCCTTTTCGGACTTTGAAATTCTTGACTTTCTTCGGTCCAGTCAAGTTTAATTTTTTCTACCATGTCAGAATTAGAACATGCTTCCATTAGAACTTTAGGGTCCATCTTCTTAATGTGAGATAGAACTCGGGTGTTTAATACACCGTCGTTCTTAACCGAACTTTTAACGAACCTTGGTTTCACTTTAATGGTTTTAAACCGTTCACTACAATTTCACACTATACTGTATAACTCCGGGGGTCATACACACTCTCGTCGGGCTACGTCGTCGTGTTCAGGAGCCTCAGTCAGTGAATCGGTTGCTTGGCGTCGACCCCTTTAAATACGCCGGGGCCGAAGTTGTGTGGCGCATTACCACCATGGCGCCATCTCTGAGCAAACCGAGTCACTACACACCCCCTCACCAGTAATGACTAGAGATGAGCGATACCGTGATTTCTAGATCACGTTGTGAACTGTTCCTGTTCCTTTATGATATCAGTGAAATTAAACGGTGACGGTGATCACCGTTTAGGTATCGTATTCGGTTAGAGTCCGTTCCCCGTTCCGCAGCACTGGGAGTGGGGTCACCCCACTACCAGTGCTGTACGGAACGTTCGCTAACCGAATCCGATACCTAAACGGTGATCACGCTTTAATTTCACTGATATCATAAAGGAACAGGAACGTTCACGTTTCACAACGCTGAGCACGGACCGTGCTTGTTATTATTATTTGTATGAATCACCCAAACCTCAGCTCTTTTGTCTTTCTGTTAATTCTTTAGAGGTAACAGATTTGTGGAATATGGATATGAATAATTTTGGACATCGAAAAATAAATAATACCTACAAATACAATAATTCACATGTGAATATATATTGATAATATTGAATGGCTGATACTGCATCAAATAAAATAAGAGAAAAACAGAAAAAGTAACAATCAGAAATGTACAAAATATAGTAAAACCAGTTATTGAATAATTAAATTTCCTAAATATATCTGATATTTTCTATTAATTTCTGAGCTAATCAAAGAATTGTGAAATCTCTAAATGAAAAGGTATGATTTTTAGGACATCGAATAATAAATAATTAGCCATATGCATATATTCAGACGTTTATTTATTTAATAATAATGATGAGTAATCAACCTCCAAACAAAATACACTCATTTTATAATTGTATATATCGAAATAGTTAAGGGGCTAATACTGTAACAAAAAATGAGAGAAAAATTAAAAATTTCACATCAAAAAACTAAGAAATGGGTAGTTAAAACAGTCCCTTAATAATCGAATTTCCAAACTATATTTGATGAATTTTTCGAGAGAAAAATACAATTATTCCTATTCATTCTCCACCAACGACAATTACAATTGAGGAAGAGAATCATTTGAGTTTTTTTATTAGTTAGCCTGCTTGGACGTTCTGTTAATTGTCCGGCTTTCGAAAACAATCGTCCGCACGGAACTTATGTGGCTAGAGTGCATCAGTAGTAACTGCCGACAAAGGTTCCGAAGCAATAAAAACATCAGGCTGGCAGGCTGGCTTCATAATTTACGATTGCACGGACGTTGATAAACCCTGAAAATATCTGAAATGTTCAAACAGTGATCCCGTCACGCTCTGTATTCGTTTTTCGGAACTGTGACTACCTGTGACAGTCTGATATCAGTGATTAAATCACAGTTCGTGAAATATCGCTCATCTCTAGTAATGACGACCCTCCTGAGGAGGAGGTACGCAGGTGGTCCCAGGGGGGAGAGAGCGCTTGCGTGCTGTGATGACGGAAGCACGAGGCTCGGCGTGCCATCGGTTCTAGTGTCCGGTGGACACCCCAGTAGCCGTAACGTTGAGCGGGGCAGTGAGTCGCCTCTGCGCTCCAACGCCGCAGCTTTCCGCCATCACGTCGGGGTCACCAATTTAGCGAGTCTTTCTCGAGCTAATATTTAGGTGCGCCCTCTCCCGGGGGCATTGTGTTTCGTCCCGAGATCGCTGGTGGACTCATCGGTTAGGCTATCCAGCGATCTCTGCCTAAGACACACCTTCCCACACCATCGGGTGAGAAGTGAATCGGTTGCTTGGCGTCGACCCCTTTAAATACGCCGGGGCCGAAGTTGTGTGGCGCATTACCACCATGGCGCCATCTCTGAGCAAACCGAGTCACTACAGATCTTATATCGGATCACTCACCTGTTATCTCGCACAGCTCATCTATAAAACAGATATTACACCTAAAACAGTACAAAATATACTAGATAAGACCACTTCAAAGGATATATTTCAGAAAATCTTTGACTAAAGCATTGATTTATTTTACGAAAATCTAAGTTGACCACAAAACATACTGTACAACTATGGGATTACGCAAAAATTTTTCTTTTGGCGCCTATATCCACATTGAACGTTGGTTAAACTATTCAGAAAAAAAAATTCAAAAATCTGCATGACGAATGTACCTTCAAGAAAGAGTTTCAGGAGGAGGAAAAACCGAAAGAGAAACACTCTGGCTCTTCCTAGTTTGGATCACTACACCTCCTCACTGGATCCTCACAGGGCATTGTCGCCTTAGGAGAAAGAAATTCCAGATCACCTGGTCATAGAATGCCTCGCCATCACTAGCCAACGCAAATCCTGCTCTGGACAAGAAACTTGTAGAAGTGAGGAATTAGCCTCCTTCAAGCCATCTGGAGTTTATTAGAACTCTGGAACTGGAAGGCGAGCTATAGATCACATCATAGAGAGAATAGCTCTGATAGGGGGCACAATAGACCATTAGGTCGCAGTGAAACGGAATCTCCTTAATTAAATCCAATATAATCTAAGACTGCATGAAAATCTTCAGATATATTGTAATTGATATAATAGTTCTGCCATATAAGAGAACGACTACAAGGTCACTCAAATGATCTAATACAAAACTGAAGAGACTAAAAAGATATGGCCTGAAAATCATCTTCAGCACTAGCAACAAAGAGAAGAAAATATTTGTGTCGTTTCCTCAATTTTAGAAAAAAATACCCATTCGATTAAACTAAGTTAACAAAATCAGTTGCAAAATTGTAGAACAAGTGTTCACGCAAAATTTAGTTATGAACTTACTCTGGGAGATTTCGTTATTATTATACATAATATGTATTGAGTGGATGACTGTTTGCTTCAAGAGATTAAAAGAAATTCATTTTTTTTAAACTCTATGCGTCCGATGTCACTAATTTTATGTGTATATGGGGCTAATCGATTGATGACATTAGACAAAAGGCTATCTAGCTTTTATACCGAAAAAGGTAATCAACTTTTCTGATCGGACTCCTCTGAACTATAGATTATCTTCTCGACTGTTTCGCATAGTTTCAGTAATTCCCACGATGAGTTCAAGAAATTGCATGATACAAAATGATACTGCAAGGATGCAGGGATTCATAGTAGTATTTATGATATTTTTTCTTGAAACAAAAATTGTAAATTTCAAATGAAAGATTTGATCCGAAATTAATGAATTTAAATGCATAATGTTCTTATTCGTTGATTTAGTACCGGTACCTATATAATGACACATAACAAAAGGGGAAAAATTTGATTCTTCGAAGGATGCATTCATAATTTTTATATTCTTTTTTTTTACAAGAAAAAGGTTCCACAAAGGAGAATAAATGACATTCTGTTAAAGTAATACGTGAATTTCTGGAAGTTTTGACATGAGATTCGTTTTAACAAGACTGAGTCGAGTATATGAAAGCAAAAATATACAAGCAGAATTTTGTGAAAAGATTGTGCGAATAAAATTTCAAAAAGCGCACAAATGGTCAAATGTTTTTTTTATAATATGAAATTCTTTCAAAATCGTTTCGAAAATTGGAATGTGTAGGTATGACCACCTATAAATATTTTAATATGGTTGTCGATTTGTTCTTAATGAACATCAATATCATTCTTATTAAGACATACCTAATTAGTTCATATTCAATTTTAGAAAGTAACTTGATTTGCATTATGTATCTCATATACTAAATAGATGCCGAGATGTTTGAGGTACTATATATATAAATTCTGGATGAAGTTATTTTCTTTAAGTTTCTGATAGTTGATGGAAAATAGTGGTTAGAATCAGAATTATTGATTAACATATATTTTTTTCGGCAACCGTCCGGGAAGTACTTTTTCTCTGAGAAAGTAGCATTTCCCGGCCTAGTCCGGAAAGTACGTACTTCCCGGACTAGGCCGGAAAAGAATCACGTCGTTTGTCATTGTGGATATGAAAATCTTGGTAGGTATATTTTCAATAAATGCAGTTGATCATTACCACAGTAACCGAGAAAACTGCTGACAGTTCATATGAAATTAGTTGTCAACAATTTGTATGTTTTTTGATCGCAATCGTAATAAAATATGGAAAGCAGCAGCGATAGTGTTATTCTACACGGTTGCCGAAAAAATATTGTACGCAACACGCCCGAAAATGGTTTTTTTGGACTCACAGACTTCTATTGTCTATTCGTCCAAAAAAAAACCATTTTCCGGACTTGTTACTTAAATTACTATTATAGAGCTCTAGGCGAAAGGCGATTCTTTATCATATTAAATGTACATAATTGACAGCGCACCTTGTCCAATGTCAACCTATACCATGGTAAAACCAAATCATGAGTAGATATTAAATATAAAACTTTAATGTGAAAAAATAAAATTCAAAATAATAACAATAGGAATGACTACTTAAAAAAAAGGCTACGCATCTTAAAAAAAATGTAAACACATCGAATCCTTTCAGTATGAGTAAACTGTATTACGTTTCATCAATTTGGACTGAATTTATCTTTATTCACTTCAAAATTATTCCTAATATTTGAAGAACGGTTAGGAAAGTAAGTTGAACCAAGTTTTCTGAAAATTGGGCATATAGCTCTTATTTCAGTATCTCGAGGGGGACCTAATGATGGATTTCATTTTAGTTGAGTGGTGGAATTTTGAAATATCACATTCATTCTCAACTTTACATTTCGAAGTAAGATGCACCTAATTGTCTATTATCAAAACATGCTATGATACTCTGCCGCAACGATCGCATAACAAGGTATTCCAGTTATTGGTTTTCTTTTCGAAATGTAACTATCGAAAAGCCATGTCAACATTCCACTTGCTTGATAATTAATAAGCTATTGTGGTATCATGAAAACCGATCTCGTTAAGATGAAATTTTGTCGAGAAATCTAAATGATGCGGACATTTAGTCGTGAACAATTTTCGGACATCTAGTCGTCTCGACAATATAACTAACCTTCGTTCAAAACAATTGTTTTATGAATATCAATCGCTCGGTATAACTACGGTAGTACACCCATGTCTGTGATGTAGATTACGCAGTTTTGTGCATACGGTTGAATCCGCTTAGCTTTCGACCAGGGCGGTCGGACGGAAGTGTTTTCGATATTTCCGAGATGCAATTGTTATTTTTCATTTTCCTATATTCCTTTCTTTCTCTGGCTGAACGAAGTGAAGGGCAAGGCCACACATTGCATCCGGATACATATTTGACCATTGTAAGTATTTCAAAATATAATTAATGAGAAATCCACAAATCTTATGATATTTCCAATATAATTATCTATAATAATTTGTTCTACTTTCTGAACAATGTCATTTTGATATTATAGTTTTACTATTGGACTTATTGATATCTGATAGTGTCATCTTTCGATTGATAATAATAATATATATTTGCATAAAAGAAAAAAAATATCATACAAATGAAAGAACTTTGGCTGAGAGCCATTCTTCAATCCTACAGATAGTTTAATCAAAAAATATCATAAATAATAATTCATAAATAAGACAAATCGGGAAGTTTGAAGTGAAAAAAAAATGAACTGCAATAAGTTTGGGCAACATGAAAGAACATTTAAAAAACAAAAAAAAATAATAATTGAAGATGTGTGCGGCGATAAAATCAAAACTTACCTTAAAGCCAGCAGTACTATGATGATATATGAAAACAAAATCTCATTTCAACAAGATAATTTGAATACGGAATTGTTGTCCATTTAATTTCGTGATTATACGAGTATAGATTTAATTGATTTCAGTTTTTATCGGATAATTAGAATTTCAATGAACATATGTTATGTAGGAACTCGGACAACTACTTACACTGAAAAATATGAGATGTTCTCATCAAGTCACCATTATGATGTTGTGTTGATATGGGGTAGTGCCTTCAACAATACGATTAATATTGTTAGAATAATCCAAAATCAAAATAATCTGTCCTCTATATTTATTACTGTATCAGGAAACCTGTATTTTGAAACTAAAAAAATCGAAGAAATCATTCAGCTGGCTTCGATTGAATATTTAGTACATCTTCTTTAATTGTGAACGAGCGTTTTTTTTTGGTGATGAAGGATTGTTGCTTCTCAACTTTATGCTGTAATACTTGTGTGAATTATTACAATGTATTCTTGATCTCCTGTCTTAATTCTAGATAAGTATATATAAAACAATTCATTCTATGTAAATAACGAAGTTTACAGTTGATTTTCTCTTGAACCCTTCGGCTAATTTTCGCAATTATTTTATTGAACTGTAGTTAGATTATTCGGGAACATAACCGCTTAGAAACTGTCCTCAGTTATTTCGTTTTTTGTGATATGAAGGGGTAAACAAATTTCATTATTATTAAATAATTGCGATATCTTAATTTTGAGGGAATTTACAAGTACACTAAAAAAATGCATTCATTGTATTTGAAAATGGTAATAACTTGATTTCATTGACACGATGTTCCATTGTACTGTTTCATTCGTTAACGTATACGTATACCCTATAAATTGATATTATTGATCCCTCTTCATCAATATCACGATTTTGAAGTTGAGGTGGTTGAGTGTTCGATGTTCCGTTGAAATATTAATAGGATAGAAAAACCTTGTTTATTAGATGTGCAAAGTCGTACATAAACTACTTCGTACAGTTCCAATGAAGAGTAGTAGGTACATAATTGATACAAAGTACAACTGATTGTATAATGAACCGAACATTGTAATAAATTAATAATGAACATTCAAATTGTTTGATTATTTTTTGATCCAATGAAATAAATTCATGGACGATTGTATAAATGTTTCTGTTCATCGGTTGAAAAATGATAAGTGAGTTCATAATACATTTAACTTTTACATGGAATTTCTGTATACTTACTTTGCTTCAGTGTATCAATTGGCATTAACTTTAAGAGCTTTGAACGGATTAGTGGATACCTATAATACTTAATTGTACAGTGCATCCCATTTTGGGTGAGACTGCCAGGTTTCTCGCTTGTTATTTAAGATAGAGCCTTGCGGTTTTCACGTTCCTGACCTACTTTTTCGTGAAACTCAAGTTGGTCTAATCAGATTTTGCATAACTGTTTCCGTTCAAGAGATACAGGGCGATTTTGGAAATTGATACTTTTCGGACCCCTCCTTTATCTCCGAAGTTATTAGAAATAATGCTGAGGTAAAAACTACATCTGAATCAGAATTTTGCGTAGAATCCAGTGGCGTACTCAATTTTTTTTTTCGGGGTATGGTTTTGAAGATTCAACACAAACCTATATTTTTTTCAATGGAACACCCTATATATCATTACCTCGTTGAATTCGTTATTTTTTTCCCTTCAAAATGATGTATGATACTATTTAGGTAGGATGTTCAGAAATGTTAAAAAAACACTAAAACATCAAATTATGATGATTTTTTTGTTAATGGGCAATGGATTTCCAATATAAAAAGAGAATCAATTGGATAATTTTCATTTGTAATTTTTATTCATAGTAGAGTAAGCAAACAAAGATAATCTCCTCATCACTAACGTGAAAAACAAAACGTAGGTACCTACCTAATTGGAACAAATAAATAATACAAAAATTCATAAACATTGTATAATATCTTACAGATTAAACTCTTCAAATTGCTGTCCATTTTCCCTAATACATATATTATACTACAGTAAAAGACACAAAGGTCCCGAAGAACTTCGTGCATCAACAGAGGCAGTTTTCCAGGATTTACAATATTTTATAATATTAAATGCACTATTGCGTATTGAAAATTTTTGTCAATTATGTATAAGACAAAATGGACAGCAATTTGAACAGTTTAATCTGTAAGATATTATCCAATGTTTATGAATTTTCGTATTATTTATTTGTTGCTATTAGGTAGGTACCTACGTTTTGTTTTTCATGTTAGTGATGAGTGTATTATCTTTGTTTGCCTACTCTACTATGAATAAAAATCAAAAATGAAAATAATCCAATTGATTGTTTTTTATAAGGGAAATCCATTGCCAATTAACGAAAATATCATCATTATTTGATGCTTTAGTGTTTTTTTTTTAACATTTCTGAACATCCTACCTACATAGTATCATACATCATTTTGAAGGGAAAAAAATAACGAATTCAACGAAGTAATGATATATAGGGTGTTCCATTGAAAAAAATATAGGTTTGTGTTGAATCTTCAAAACCATAACCCGAAAAAAGAAATTTAGTACGCCACTGAATTCTACGCAGAATTCTGATTCAGACGTAGTTTTTACCTCAGAATTATTTCTAATAACTTCGGAGATAAAGGAGGTGTCCGAAAAGTATCAATTTCCAAAATCACCCTGTATCTCTTGAACGGAAACAGTTATGAAAAATCTGGTAAGACCAACTTGAGTTTCACGAAAAAGTAGGACAGGAACGTGAAAACCGCAAGGCTCTATCTTAAATAACAAGCGAAAAACCTGGCTGTCTCACCCAAAATGGGATGCACTGTACTGTTATTAATATGGGAAAAAATTATCACACATGAACTCTCTTGGTCCATTATTGTCAATAAGGAATGGAATCAAATAAATTATATCTAATTATAAGCAAATAGATGATTGAAATCGTTTCTTGAAAATTTGGCAACATATGAACTTTAATGGATAATAAATCTAATTATAATCAAATCAAAGCCATAATAATATTGTAGGGAATGAATAAAATTTTGGTTGTTCATCCAGTTTAAAGACATTTGTTGTCGTATGCGATCCCAAAGAAGGTTATTAGTAAATGATGCTCATCACGTAATCTTTCAGTTTTTGCCGGAATTGATGAATTCCAAGGTCACAGTGGTAAGAAATTTTGAATAAAAACTTCCTATTCATACTTTATGCTGGAATTTTGGCAATGATATTTATGTGATACTGGATTTTATTGTTCCGTAGTAGGACATACCGAAAATCATAATTGAAAAATATCGAATTCGGGGACAATATTGTTCATTCTGTCAAACCTTGGAAATAGATTTTCTTTTTCGAAGTGTTCAGAAGAATTGTTTCATATGAGTTGGTATTAATAATTTCAATACGAAATGATAAAAAACATAATTTTTCGAGTAATATTCATTCGAATAGCTTCATTTATTTACTTTCTGGGAATTTGGATTTTTATGAATTTACAAAATTTGAATTGATTGAAGTCTTGAGGTACGACGGTTTATTCAGTACATATAGCAATTTTTACTGTCACAGTTTCTGAGAGCGTACTGGAGGACGAACAGAGCGATGCATTGATTTCAACTGCTCGAATCCGGTCCATGAATTTGAAAAGCAAAAACACTGCAAATTTTCCACCTAAGTTGCAAAAAAAGTTCCTATCAAAACTTGAGTACCCCAATTATGAGGTAACTATGATTGAAAAATGACTAGGACGGAAAGAATTACATCGTTTATTATCATTACTACTACATGACAATTATTGCCTGAAAAATCAAAGTTCAGGTACGAAAACGTTTATGATTTGTTCCTGAGATGAATGGATATGAAGAAATGCAAAACTATTACAGAGTATTTATGTAATTTTAGCTTACTCGGAGCGAAAATCTGAAACTGTCAAATCCTCTACTCTGCGGAGCATGTACTTCTCGTTAAAAATTACCATTCTAGTGAAGAACATTACCACATCCCAAAAGTCGATAATTGAAATTCTTAAAACAAGAATGTTAGTTATTAAAAAAAAGAAGTCAAAAGTCTTCAGAAGCGAGGAAATCAACGAATTCATTAGGAAAGCAGAATTAAAATTGCAAAGATCATTCAAAAATTATCATATGAAAACAATCAATGTGTTGCGGAAACTTTAACCTTGTTGCTCTGTCTTCAACAAAATTTGAGAATACCAAACATATCAAACAAATTGAATCCCCCATATTAGCAATTGCTCGAATTTCAGAATGAATTTTAATATAAATGAGAATTAAAATGTTTCTGTTAGTATCTATCTTGTGTCCATATTCAATATACAAATGAGAAATGAAGTGTTCGAAATTTTGTGCTATAAAGAAATATAATAAAGAAATGTGTCTCATTGGTTTGTTATTCTACACGGTTGCCCAAAAAATAGTCTTCGTAGCACGTCCAAAAACATTGTTTTTGAACAGTAGTATGAAAAAAACATGATGTTGGCACCTAGCGTAATGCTATATTTTTCTACCATAATCTTTGAGGTGAAATCGAAAATTTTGGTGTTACAAATAGTTACTGACGAGTTACTAACGAATGCAGAAAAAAAATTCTTGATTTTCGGAAAAGTGGGTGCTAACTTCACTGATACGCTCTACACTGCTCAGTCAATTGGTTTTCAAGTAGTAAAGGCCAAAACGGGCCATGACAGTCAACCTCCTGATGTTTCTATACGAGTTATTAATGCAAAGAGTGTAATGTAAAATCTAATTGATCACCGGAAAGGTGTAGTTGCATGCATAGGTGTGTGAATATTATCCTTCATACCTCTATAATAAATTATAAAGGTACGAAGGAGACTTTGAAATCACAATCTTCGCGAACAAAATATTTGAGTGCAGTTTTCGCCTATTTTATATTAAGCCAATCTTTTCTCCGAACAGTATGACTTATTCTTTTGTTTTTTCAAATAGCAAATATTAAGCGTAAGCAGGAATGTTGAAATTTTCGAACCCTTTTCTCATCAGAGGAATTCAAACGAGAAGCAGAGACAGAATCAGCATAGTTCAAATATGAAAATTCCAAGGATTCACAATTCCCTATCACTATAGATGACTAACATTCTATAAGCCCTGTGCAAACAAGTAAATATATGATCCGTAAATCTCAATTCATAATCTAACCACACGTTTAAGTATATCTGATTTTCTCAAACAATTTAACACTATCTGGACGATGGTAATCTGTCATTTTCTGTACCTCATAAAATAGCAACCATTTTTTGAGTATTGAGGAGTAGATAAAGTTTTGTGGTCAGATCATTAGTAACACCCAAATCCAAGAACTTAAGTTAACTGGGAAATATAAGTGATAAAAATGATCGGTCAAAAATAGAACCATGCGGCACACCCTTACACATCCCATAAAAGGTTGACACCCTCCGGTCATGATGAAGAGCCTAAACCCAATGCACCAGATAAGAGAGGATGAGCCCTAATATCGCCTCATCAGAGAAGCCAATTTGGATCAACACAGCCATAGAGATCTCGTGATTGAAACAAAAGTTCTAAAGTAATCTTAAACAGTCAACAGGGTGAACTAAGCTTGATATGTCACCCTAATTATTTTGTCAGCATTGCTCGAAAGTGCTGTGGTGCAACTGTGATTTGGTGAACATTGCATAGAAAGGATAGGTATAGGGTACACACAAGTGCTAAATTTTTTTAAGTTCAGATTGATATTACTTTATATATTTACTGAGATAGATTTTCCTTTCCTTCCTAACAACAGCAGTTGCAGTATTTCTTAGTAGTTTATAAGTATTTCGATCACAACCTGTCCAGTGTTTTTTTACTTGTAAAAGACACGATTTCAGGTTTATAAAAATTTCGAATATCAAATTAATAATTTCTGATTCTTATAATCAAATACGAAAAATTCGTTTGGTTTTGTTTTTTTGTTGATTTCGACTTTTCGTTAATTCCGGTATAAAAATATAATATCTAGTTGTGAATTGAATTGGTTTCCTCATATTTCGATCTAATCTGTAGTAGGCAAACAAAATTTCAAATGGGCATCTTTTCGGAACCCGTTGTCAAATTTTGCCCATTGATGACGTTGATTTTAACATTTGAGATCTGAAACTACCCCGAAAAGCCCAAGATCAAGTATTTTCTATTTGTTAATGTTATGGTGCTTATGAACAGAATTATTCAATCACAGAGTCGTAGGTAATCACTGAGTCGAACCTCATCATCGTTTGTGATTGTGACCATTTCCAGATCAAAATTCTGAAAAAAGTGACGAAATGATAAAAATAGAGATTTTTTGAAGAATGAAAGTTCAAAAAACAACACTCATGAAACCGTACGTTAAAAAAAAGAAAGATCTGAAGCGAAGTCAGCTTTAGAGGTTTAGAGGTCTAGTTCACGTCAATAGCATCATTGGACACCACAAAATTATGTCGGTATATACAGTTTTGGCGAGGATACATATCGATATGGTAGATATTCAAAGAGAGGAACAGTGAAGAATAGAAAGAAATGCATAATTGACATTCTACAAAAATGTATTTACGTGAACAAAAAATTAATATTGTGAATTGGTTTTTGAAAGATGATAAGTACTCGTTGGGAGATTTTTTTTGCTTTAATGTCCAAAAAGCTCCGTGTATTTAAAAATTCTGAATATGATCCTTTGTTTCGAAAAATCCCATAACAATAACATATATCGTATATGTTATCATAAAGATTAAAAGACCTCCAGAAGAAAGGGTGTGTTGGAAGTAACACGATATGGAAAATCATTATATTGCACCTCTTACTACAAAAATAAATTATCAGTCAAATTTAAAATCATAATCAAATTTAACAGAACTTTGCTTTGGGGCTGCTATAGCTACCTGCGTGTTCGAGTCCAGGAATAACAAACATGTAAAAAATAATTATTTTTATTACTTATTTACTTATTATATATTACTTATTATTTACTTAAATATAATCCTGACAATGCCAGTTTAAATGAATTCAAGGATAATTTTTTCCGAAATTCTTCTTAATTTTCTATGGTTCTGATAACTATGAAAGCTTGGATTTTCAATTCTTTATAGACACAAATCTGAACCCAATCGGACCTGGAATGAAGAATATATTATTGGGTATTCCTTTTTAGATATTCTTCATGAATTTGCTATATTATTGGGATAAGGCGGTTCAAATGATAAAATTCATAAAAATCAAAACCTTTGTTTGCTATCAATATCCAGAATCACGTCTCTGTCGATTTTGTGGTCACGAAAATATTGGGTAATATTTTTCGATGTTTTTTTAATTTTTAACGGTTATGGTATTGCTATCAGCAAATTCTCAAACTTGTTTTTCTCAACATACATCTGAAATGTCAACCAGATCAGATCTGAAGTATGGGATTTGCTTTCGAGATCCTTCTTGAATTTTGTATGATTCAGTGCGATCAGTTGCAAATGTTATAAGGGGCTTGGTATTGATATTTCAAAGGAGCACTTAAAATCTCCAGAACGTCGACCTTGTAGTCCCTGAAATATTGGGTAAAATCAACGAAATTTGTTTTCTATTGGTTTGAGCAACTGATTTCGGCTCCATGCATCCGATTTCAATGAAGCAAAGTCTGAATGTGGGTGCAACTGAAGCTATATGTAGGTACTAATTTTCGCAGGCAAACAGAAGGTGAAGTAGACAGATGAAAATATGAGAAATATATTTTATCTTCTGTTACTACTTTTATCGCAGTTGCTTATATTTTTCATCAATTTATGAAATGTATAGACGCATCATTTTCTATTACTTTATTAGATATACTCTTATGTATACATTTTTAAGCCAGCAGATCTTGTTGGTAGATGTGTTACAGATCTAGAATGGGTAGATCCATTTAATATGTTTCCTAGCCCACAGATATCCATTGTCCATAAATTTACTTTGGCCATAGTTTTTTCTGTCCTCTACTTCAAAATAATTAAACTTATTAATGCACATCAACCATTCTATCTTCCTCCTCATAGTCATATCATATTTTATAGTATCGATCAGGAAATAGTATGAAATCATTGCATAGCACTGCATTGGATTGCATTGCATTGAGTTATTATCGATTTAAAGTAAATGCAATCAGTTAGTATTACAAGTTCGTCCACGGAAATACTTCAACTAAACATTGTCTACTGTCGGGCACATACATGATAATTTTTATCGCACCCAATCTAAATATTTCTGAGGACCATTTAAACATAGGCGTGTGTACTAATCATTCATTTCCAATAATCTATTGATCCAACAGTTTATTGAGCAAAGCATATCAACTTGAAGAAAAATATCTGCGTTTTTTAAATGAAGTGATATAGTGGTTTTTTCTATATGTAATAAGGAATGTTTTATTGATTCTTCAAAAAGGGTTGGAATGTATAGGATTATTTGCCATCAAATAGATGATTCCCAAATGCCTCAACAGAATCTAGATACCTAGTAATAAAATATTATTGAAATGAAAACGTTTTATCAGCTTTCATTATAATAGTTGTGAATGTATCCAAAAAAATTTGTTCACTCCGCCTATGCGTTCATAGAATCAGTTGATACGTTGAATATTCATTTGATCTTCGGCAAAATACCTATTGATCGATTGTAACATTTCAATTAATATTCCCTTTGCATGTATCATGTATCATTCCAACTGAATATTATCACCCACCGTGATATTTATCAATTCAAAGAATTCTCTCGCATAACATAAAACATACGAATGAAATAATTGCTTTATTGAGAGAAGTGCTACTCTAATATAAATTCAAATAAAAATTCTAATAAATTCAAAAATCAATTAATAGTTATTTATAATACAAGTGCAGAAGGCATTGATATTCTTCCACGAGTTCAAAATCAAAAACGAGCCACGAAATGGCGAGTTTTGGAATGAACGAGTGGTAGAAAGAGCCTTCTGTACGAGTATTATTTTCTCTAATTCATTGCATTTTCATTGAAATTAATGAAATATTTCCATAAATATAATTTAGTGATTTTTGCATTGAAAAATGTTGGTTGGCAGAATTGATTTCTTTAAGGCAAATTGATGAATTGACAGATAAAGCCGTGTTCGGAGTTCGGAGTACCAACATAGAATAATAAAATATAACCATGAAAACTGTGCGTTTCTGATATATTCTCGCACGATTTTGTTCTACAAGATGTGGAAGAATGAACGGAATAACCACAGAATTAGAGAAAATATTGACTAGTACTGGCCAAGGCGATGAACCTAGGACCAGCCTGTATAATTGAGAATACGACTTTCATACGGTTTGAAATCGTACATATACAAGGAATAAACATTGTTGACCTTTTTCTCTGATAAAAAACTACGTACAAGCGGAATATCTGAGGAATTTCGGCAAAGCATTTGTTAGGACGTTCTTGAGCTATATATAAAAATTCATCTTGTTGGAAATGAATGCAAAGTTAGCACCTTTTTTCGTCTATTTTGATTGGACTATATCGCACAAGGCTAAAAAATTTGAAGACAATGCTCATTATCACGTGCGAATTATTACTCTAGCAGTAACCTCGCGGTTTCTTCAACGACATTTTTGAAAATGAAAAAAAAATCAACCCCCTATACAGGGTGATTCAGGGTAAATGGGTGAATAATGGTAGATAGAGGACACTGAAGCGAGTCAGAATAATCTATATTTTAATGGTTTATCTCTCTTTATAATCAAGATACAAAGTGTTTTATTCATTTTGTCAATTTCTTCCATTACCCATATCTTCTATCATATTTGGTGCGTTTATTCTCTGCAACATCTACAGACATAGTCACTGAATTGTTTTTCAGGTCCGGCGTAGGAAAACTTAATAAATAAGATTCAACTGAAAAAAACACCCTGTATATCAAAATTTCTGGAATTTGAATCAAATCAAATCCTTTTGATACAAAACATTTCCATTCCCGATACAGGTTTTCATTTAATGTTTGGTGTGGTGTTTATAAAAATATATTGTACGTGTTACCACCCTTTTTAACTGGTGAAGTTTTTTATAATTTCCTCCAAGATATTTTACCTGTTTTGCTTGATGCAGCTGTTGATGTCGGAGCATGTAGTTTCAACATGATGGGGCTGCACTTCATTTCAAGGCCATTGTTACCAATTTCTTGAACGAAAATTTTCTGAATCCCTGGTTAGGTAGGGGTGGACGTCATTATAACTGGCCTACAAGAAGCCCTGACTTGAATCCTATCAATTATTTTGTTTATTTTAAATTAGGAATTCACTCGACACGAATAAAACGATAGAACTCCTTCAGAGAATCTAGGATGCTTGTAATAAATTGAAAAAAATTTAATAAATAATGAGAAAATCAATAACTTGTCAAATTAAAAGAGCACAGAAATGCATTGAGCAGAATGGTAACCATTTTGAGCAATTTTTGTGCAACTATTTATATCTGTATCAAAGGCTTTTTTATATCATGTCATTGAAATCATAAAAGATATCTTCAAACGAAGATCTCTGCAAACCTCTGCATTTCGTTGATGTATTTCGATTTTATGACCCAAAAAATTCAATGACATTAGTAAAATTAATAAATACCAAATGAAATTTAATTTTTTCGAAATTTAGGTTATTGGGTTGTCTGAATATTATGCTTTGACTAGATTTATTGGGTATTAAATCGCAATCGGATGTTCGAGAAATACCTTGTTAGCTTTTTTCTCCTTTATTTGAATTTCTATCAAATTCAAGGAATTTTGTTTGTATAGGGTGTAATTTTAAAAAGGAAAAAAAGTATCACGAAAATTTTAGTATACAACGTAGCACAAATTTTCCTAAAATAATCATAAACTATTGTTCATTTTATTTCAACAATAAATAACTTTTTTTTATTTATCTATTTGTGTTTTTAAAATGGTCGTTGTCTTAGAAAAAGTATAGTATGTAATTCGCACAAAATAGCAATTTTACACTCGTTTGAATTGCGCAATTTTTTAAACTTCGTTACGACTGTTCAATACATAATATAGATATATTATATTATTATAATTAACGAGTGCTCAACAGCTATTAATTTTCACATTTTTTTTGGATATTCGGCTCAAATCTTTAATGGTTTAAACAATGGAGTGAACCCGAAATTTTGCAGGAATATCGGAAAATTGTGAACCAACTATTAGAGTTGTTTATTATTATTATATTTAAATATGAGACGGGGTTATTTTGCCATTACATTACATTATATCTGAAATATACAATAATAACAAATGAGTCTGGGAATAGTGTTATGAGAAGGTAACAATTAATACAAATACCCTTGAAACAGAGACATCCAATTCATATTTTGAAACCGTAGATCATTGAGATTTGAGATGTTCAATTTGAGATGAATGGGTAAGAGTATATCTATCTATTTAGTATTCACTCCTAGGTTACTTTTAAAATTACCACCCCTGAGGAGCTACCGTAGTGCTTCTGTATGTGTCGTTATTTGAAAACTATGGTTATTTCGTTTTTTCTATACAAGCGTGCGCTTCTGTCATGAACGGGTTGGTCAGAGAATGTTGACCAACGTCCACTTATCTCCGGTTGAAATGTTGTTTTAACCCCTGGAAGAGCGGCTTTCCAGAGGTCTCGGAGAATTAATAATTATGTAAATTCACAAAGATGTTATTTGTGAGTCCGGCCCGTCGCTTCAATGGACAGGTCTTTTAAGTTGACTTTCTTTCTCTAGGGACAGGATTAATTTTTTGGGTCAATGAAAGTCGATTGAAATTTTAAACTCAAATATAGATAATAAAAAAAAATATATATCCAAAATTACAGTATCCACAAAATTTCTATGTTTTTGACTCATCGGCCAAAACTTTATGATAAAAAAATTATCTTAAATAATCTATTATTCCAACAAAAGGAACAAAATAACCAACTTTGAACTTGGGAGAATCGGGACTACTCAACTGAACTCATTTTCATCGAAAAATATTCAAAAATCAACAAATAGAAATAAAATTTAAATAGCCAAAAAAAATTTTAACTTGCCCTTATCCCGCGATGCTAGGTAAATAATTAGGCCCTACCTAAACCTAGTTTTAATTTCTTCAAACTTTTCACTCGAAACGTGTAATTCCTTTTTTTAATAACTACACTCCCGATTCGCGCACTCCGAGCTAATCTAATTTATACCAATACAAATTCTAAACTTTATCCCAAAAAATCCCTGTTTTACCATTTCTGACCTAATTCAACCGTTCTTAGAGTTAATACAATTCCTTCTTCCTTAAAAACTTGAAATTCCTTCGACTCTCTATCATCCACTAAATTTCCCTTATTTTAGATTCAACCTTAAAAAAAGTTACTCTGATCTTCGAAAGAAATTGTTTTAATCTAAGTCCGGTTTCGCGACCGACGTTCTAATTCTCAACCCTTCTCTTTAAGAGAGCCTAAGCGATACTGACTTCTTCCTTCGACCTCCACAAAAATCGTAACATCGTACTTATCTAAGACCTCCCCAACAATTGCCCAAGTTACCATGCCAATTAGATCATTGGTTAGAAAATTTTTTATCCCTCTTCAATAAGAGACCCTACCTCTACTTCAAACTAAATTTTTTCTGTCGATCTCAGCAAGAAACATACTTCGACTTTGCCTAACGAACTTTTTGCTGTGTCATCTGAGAACGACCATGACGGTTTTTCGCATGTATCGAACTCAGATAAGTCAAGATTTCCCCATATCTAAATTATTTTTCTTATCCCTTAAAAATATATCGATTTCACCAACGCAGTGAGACGATAACTAAGAAAAGCATTGATTGAAAAATAAAACATCCTTATTCTAAGATAAGATCAGTTTACACAAGTCGCGATCGCTCTTTTAAATTTGAACGTATATTCCGTCTAAATAATAGTCCCAATAATTTCAATAGTTTCAATAATTTCCAAATTTCCGATTTACTACACTTCGAATATTTTACCACGCGCGTTTTGAGTCACAAAGAGTTACGTTCCCACACAGTACTGAAAAACCCATGCTATTTATTTTCCGCACGCATATGCGTGCGGCAAAGAAAATGCGGTTTATTCCGCACGCAAATATTAAAGAATAAATCAAATTCTGTTATGTATCTCTGCACCGAACGCCCAATGAAGATCAAGGATGAGATAACTATGGTAACGACATGCAGAATTACATCTGTCATTCATGTGTATGTGAATAATAAATCAAATCTTCAGAAAAAATGTTGATCCTAACTTTAGCGGAATGTGTCTTTCCCGCACTGAATTGCTCAATGTCAGATTCGTGCGGGAAAGTACCAGTTTCTGCGCTTGTTAGGAAAATAACTATATTCTTATTTTGTAAGGGAATTCTTAAATAAGTCCAATCCTTATAGATAGACGATATATGCTAATATCTCAATTTTTAATAAACATATATATCTAAATCTTAATCTTTCCAGGAGGAGCTAATCCAGAGGTATGGATACCCGGTAGAAGTTCACGAGGTTACTACTGACGATGGCTACAGGCTCACAATGTATCGTATACCTCATGGTCGGTATGGATCAGGTGTGAACCGAAAACCAATTCTCCTCATGCACGGTCTTTATGGACAGTCCGAAAATTACGTTGTTGCTGGAATGAACAACGCAAGCTTGGCGTACTTCTTGGCTGATAATAATTTCGATGTTTGGCTTGGAAACACCAGAGGAACACAACATAGTAGAAAACATAGCTACATAGATCCCAATGTGAAAAGATTCTGGGAGTTCAGGTAAATTTACGCGATTTGATGATTCAACAGACCCTCTTCATGAAAAGCCACTATTCTTGCTTTATTAAAACCTGACAATCTATTGCCAGGCATAATTCAAAGAAAAACTCAATAATCACTTAAACATTCTGAATCGAAATGAATCACTTGTGAAATATTGATATGTAAAATTAGAGGAAATTGTTTTTGTATACATTTCTGTATGTCTAGCACATGTGAAAGAAATTGAGGTACAGAAAATCAACCATGATAAATATTCGTTTACTTTACGAGGGGGTGCAACAATTTAAATCATGAAAGCTTAATTCCAACTACAATCCGGTTTTTCGAGCACCCTCTATATTTTGAAGTGAAGATATTTCATCAAATTCTATTGAAAACTTTCAGTTACCACGAGATCGGAATATACGATCTTCCCGCTAAAATAGATTATATATTGGAAACTACTAAGAAGAAGAAGATATACTACGTCGGACACTCGCAAGGAGGAACTAGTTTTTATATTATGACTTCTGAAAGACCAGAATACCAGGACAAAATCGTAGTAGCCTCTTTGATGGCACCAGCTGGCTTCATGGGACACTTCCGCAATCCTGTGCTTTTTCCTCTAGCAACAATATACCGAGGATTTATGGTAAGTAGAATTCTTTATAAGCGTAAATATTGCAAAATGTTCTATAATCATAAATTATGTTTCTAATGTCATGAATACGTAGTGCTGCTAAGTTTTCGAGGAATATCTAGTTTGTTATTTTGCAATTTGATATTATCTATCGATTTTTGTACTAAATTTCATCCAAACAGATACCGTACTTCCCAATAGCGGACGGTTTTTAATTGTTACATATTATATTCGAACGTGCACAGTGAAAATTTCAGGGGTACTGATTTTTTTCTTTGAACGATTGATTATTGATAATAATAAACCAAAAATAGTCTATCGACAAATGGGAAACGAGAATTCTGGATAACCTTGAGACATATATAGAATCTTGTTTGAATTCTGCATGTTGGTTTTAGGTTCAATATACGTAGGTAATTCAGAACGAAAGTTGAAACTTCCTGGTCATGCCATAAAAACATGAATGACCTTATACTTTCAACAAAATTTCATTCATCAGGTTTTGAAACTAATTTGGGAATGAAAAAGTCACTGTCGTGAACTAAGAAGCTTTTGAGCGGTCATTCTTTATGAGCCTATTGCGCCCTCGAAGATTACTGTATATTGGAAAATATTGTTTATAGCAGGTTGAAGAACTTCGGTCGATAGCCAATAAAGAACAGTTATTATTATTTCGTCTATTGCTATATTATTATTAACCTCACATTGATATACATAACACAAATCAACGCTCATAAGCTCTTGACACAAAGTTAGTGCTCGTGAAGCACTTGCGCCACCCCTAAAGGCCACCACTGGTTTCATTTATGAATAAAAATATCGTTTTGATGGAAACTGGGTATCGAAAATAATTTGCATTCAATGTTGTCTTATTAGAATTACTACACCTTTCCCAATTGTAATTAAAAAAGCGTAAAATGTAGTTTCTGAATTACAAAGCAAATTGAATTTCAGAACATGGAAATAGTAATTCAAAATAGGGAATTTGAAATTCAGAAAAAAAATTTTATATTAAAAACGATAATTTGTTCTTCAGAATAGCAATATGAAATTAAGAAAATAAAAAATTGATTTCAGAAATTATAAATTAGAATTGGGATTTGATAATTTGGATTTCGGAAATAGGAAATTGTAATTCAGAATTGGTTACATGTATTTCAAAATTGATAAAAAAGAATAGTCATATCTATTATTATCATTATTGTCACTACCGAATCGAGGTCTTTGCGGCTTTGTTAGCCTTCTCTTATCTATTCATACAAACCCAAGGAGGCCGTCAATTCTGTTAACGAAGCCGACGACACCCTTAGAAGACTTGCCTGTTACTTCGTGAGTATCCAGGACTGACCTTGCCCATATGCGTGGTTCTTAGTCCAGTCAACCCCGAACATTTGCACACTAAGTGCTAGACCATTTCTGCCACCTTTTCACAGAGCCTGCAAATCTCAACTGCTGACTTACCCATGCAATACAAAAGTTATTTCCACCGACAGTATCCTGTCAGCAGTCCCACCATTACCCAAAGCTCAGCTCGTGGTTGCTTCAAGAGCTTCCTGTTATAGGTCTGTCAAAGCACCACAAATGTCTTTGCTTTAGCAAGACCAAGAGTGTTCCTTCAGTGGGTTATTCTATTTTCTCACTCCCATTGTTGGATCGCTTCATTATCTCTTCCAAGCCCACAAAAAGGCTCGGGACCAACAGGTGTTAACTTTGATTCTCTTCTCGCAAATTCATCGGCTTTTTTTCCCTTTAATACCACAATGCCCGGTAGCCATATCTGTGTAATACCTGTGTTTCATATTGTACTGGTATCTCACCTTCGGTACTGCTCTGAATTAAACATTACATTATCTTAAATTGAATTGATAACTTCTGAAATACAATTTTCCTTCTCTAAAATATAATTTGCTGTTTCTGAAGTTCAATTCACTATTCTAAATTACAATTTTGTTTTCTGAATTCCAACTTCCTAAACTGAATTCCAATTTTGTTTTTCTTGAGTTAAATTAAATATTCTTCCCTATTCTGAAATACTTGTTTTCTCTTTTAAAATTGAACTTGGATTTTCTGAACTTCAATTGTAAAAGGTGTAGTCATTTCAAGTTTTCATTGTTGAATCTTGTTGTCATCCTTTGTAATTGAATGTTGTACAATAATAGTCTTTCTATTATAGAATGAATTGATCAATATTTCAGCGGATTGCAGATTCGATATTCTACGAACTACCTCCTAGGACTATACCATTACCAGCTTTTCTGAACTTCATATGTCAGGAAAGCCTTCTAAATGATCTCTGCTTGGCCATTTACCATGTAATCATTAATGGTGGTGATTCTGGAGAGTTTAATAAGGTGAGTACAAAATTGTTACTTATCAAAGCAAGCTCATATCAAATGAACACAAACGAGCATATTTCAATTGCGTTTTGGATATAGTTTTGCTTAATATTTTATAGTAAATGGTATAGCAGTTGAATGAATAATAGACTTGCAATGAGGATTGAGGAAGGAGGAATATTTTTCATTTCAACCAACCTTATGTTACATATTTTCATTTTCAATTCAATTATTGTTTTTTATTTTACTTTTGTTGTATTTTTACAAATCAGCAAATTGAGGGAACAAATTTTTGAACTTTGTTGTTCTCTCTGAAGTGAATCGTTGACAGATGAGAATGTTTACGAATACTCAGATATCTTCAAATTTTTAATGCACTTTTTTTAAGTAATTGCGATTTCTTAAATTTGAGAGAAGTTACAGAACATAGGAAGGTTTCAGTGAAGTGAAAAAAATTTTTTCATTGGTTTAAAGAATGACAATCGTCAACTAGATTTTGATCATACAATGTACTTTTTCATCAATATAATTAAATTTTATTCCATTCATTGATGTTATGAATCCCTGCTCATTAATATCACGAAACTGATATTGAGTATTTATTGTTTCCATGAAATATTCATTGGATGGAAGAACTTTGTTCATTAGAAGTATAATGTCGTACATCAACTACTCAGAACAATTTCAATGAACAGTAATACAATATTGATACAAAGTACCTAAAAACGCTGGAAGAATGAACCGAACATAATAATGATGAATTTTTAATTGGTTTAATGGAAGATGTTCATTTCAATTCAATGAAAACAATGCAACAATACGATAAACGATTTTTCATTGAACAGTAATACAATATTGATATGAAGTAGGTACCTAAAACCACTCGAAGAATGAACCGAACATTGTAATAATGAATATTTCATCGGTTCAATGGAAGATGTTGAATTCAATTCAATGAAAACAATTCAACAATACGATGAAAGATTTTTCATTGTATTAATTTTCCTGTTCATCGGTTGAAAAATGATAACTGAATGCATCATAATATTTTACAAATAACTTTTTCATCGAATTTATGTGCACTTTTGGTACAGGTTATCAAATGAAAATAACTTCTATACAAAACATTAATTTCCTGTTCAATAACGATAACATTTGAGGTGCTGCTATTTTCAATTAATGAAAAAAAAATGGCTAGAAAAAATCAAGCAACATTTGAGTGTTCGTAAACATTCTCGTCTGTCAACAAATCACTCTAGAGGATGTTCTGAATAAAACCTTATCTACTACTCATTTTTTTTGTCCAATCATATATAAAACAAAAAAGGAAGTGAATGAGGTCAGCACCTAAACAGTTATGTTCCCGAGGAAGCAAACTAGAATTGAAAAATAATTTCTAAAATGAACAACATACTTGGTTGAGATTTTGTCTGTTACCCTTATTTTGCCGGTGTTTATAACTGACTGTTTGGGATTTATTTGTCATACACACCTTATAATTATATCATGATGTTGCATAGATTGATTGAATCATACCTACAAACGAAACCCTTGATCATTTAAGTGGTGATCACCGAAATTGCCCAATTTCTTTGATATTTACAAACATTTCAAGTCGAGTGTAAATAATAATTGTTGTTTTCCGCACTGACAGCTAAGTTTACTTTGTCCGGAAAATCTAAAAACCTGAAATTAAAAAAAAAGGTCTTCATTAGGTTATAAATTTGACAGAAGGATCATATATGATACAATACATCTGCTCAATGATCTGAACAGTTGGCATATATGTAATAAATATGAAAATATTCCGTTGATAGTTCGTGTAACTTCAAATTTCTTTAATTTGGTAGTCCGATAGCCGTGAGTTCAATGTTGTAACCCATCAATCAAAAATCTATAAAATAGAATCACAAGAACCTTTGCGACGAAAAATTGTCGATAAATCGGGAGACGATACGATTGATTAAGAACTCTTTGATATTTGGTGGTTACTATGACAATTGGCGACGTTATGCTGAAATGAGATGCATCTCATGCTGAAAGCACTTGTCACCGGAATGACTAAGATCAAAAATCGATTTTTAGTGATTCGATAACGTAGACCATTCACTATCATTTTCAACAATTTACTGTAGTCTCCGAAAGAAAATTGTGATGATTAATTAAGATTACAATGCAAACCATAAATTGATACTTTTTAAATCAATTGCTTAATCTGAGACCTAACTGAAGCAGTTTTTTCTATTAACGAAGGAATCAAGGTGAAACTTAGGCCTATCACCAAAGATTCCTTTGCAAGAAATCAGCATGATATATACTCTTCTTTTTATTCCATGTTTCAATTAGCCGACTTTTTTTTTCGTATAACAATTCATTCAAATTAACTCCCATATTTTACAAAAACAATAAACGATGTGTCATTAGGAGGAATAATAAAAAATCATTTTTATTTATTAGTTATGGTGTCAATTCAATTTTAATTACTTCAATAAATTATAGATTGTCAACAAGTAGCAGTCACCATACAATACCTTTAATTTTTTTTATAGGTATCATCACATGAAGAATGTGTTGTTTTATCTACATATAATTTATTAACTACCTTGTTGGACTTCTAAATTTGGCTTCAAAATTGAAGTAGATGTTTCATCATAAATAGTAATTTAATCTTTCAAAAAATGATATTCCATGGAATATATGCGCATTCGCCATTTTGTAGTATTACTAAAATATACATATACACTGATCAACAATTGCTAGGGATCACTTATGAACTTCTCTTCATTTGTATTTTTTTCAAGTTATCTCGTGAATATCTGTACATTATATGTTCTCTAAGGAAAAAGTAAGATGTTTTGAGTTGATTATATCAAAGTCTTCCTCACTTCATCGGCTCTTGTTCACAAAATCGATTATTATCTGTAGGCTGTTACAGGTGGAGTGAAAAGCAATGTGGTATTTGTTATGAAATCGGTTTTTTTCTCTCGTTCAAACACATAAGGTGACAATAATTGAAGAAATGAGAACAATATCAGCTTATCAGTCATGTCGAGAAGACGTTTGGCTCCTGTGCAACTGAACCAAATCATACGGTGGATACAGGAAGGTTTGTCCCAGCGAGAAGTGTCCCGGCGGTTGAATGTTTCGCAAAGTGACGTGAGTCGGGCTTGGAATAGGTTCATCCAAAACGACTCAGTAGCTTATGTTCATGGGGGAGGTCGGCAGCGCAGTACAACAGCTACCCAAGATCGTCTTTTGATCCTCAATGCTAGGAGAAATCCCACTTACCCGGCGTCGCGGCTCAATAGATCACTGAGAGTTGCAACAGGAGTTCTAATTTCGAACCAGACTGTAAGACGACGACTACATGTTCGTGGTTTGAGAGCACGTAGGAGGGTACAACATCCCCGTTTGAATAGGGAACACCGGGTTCATCGACGGCAATGGGCTGAGGAGCACCGCAATTGGACACTTGAAGATTGGAGCCGATGTTTATTTACGGATGAGTCTAGATTTCGTTTGGTCAACTCCGATGGTCGTATTCTTGCTTGGAGGGAAAGAGGTCGAAGGTATGCAGAACAGTTTATGGTACCCACAACAGCTTTTGGCGGAGGTTCTATATGTGTATGGGGAGGCATTTGTTTGAACCAACGCACAGAGTTGGTTGTTCTGCAGAACACCACCTTGACCAGCCAGAGATATCACGATATGATTATTGAACCCATAATTGTTCCGTTTGCGGCTGCCGTGACGATAATGCCCGTCCACACCGTTGTCGTCTGGTTAATGAAGCGCTAGAAACTCATGCTATTGATAGGATGGACTAGCCAGCTCGCTCTCCAGACATGAATTGCATCGAACATGTCTGGTCTGAGATGTTTAGACAATTGTCAACCTTAGAACAACCGATCAATAACCTGGAGGACCTTTCTAACGCTTTACGGGATATTTGGACGAATTTGCCCCAAAATTTTATAAATCGTTTGATCGAAAGTATGCCTCGTAGGGTAGAATGCTTGAGACGAGCTCGTGGGGGACCAACTAGGTACTAGCTTAACCGAAACTTCAGCCTTCTTGTGGTTTCATCATAAAATTTTTATGTTATTCAAACACAGAATTTTGAGTGTTCCTAATAAAGTCTTTTTTTCTCTCCAACTTTCCATTTTTTCATTCTTTTCTCAAGTGAACCATATTATCAACTGAAAATACTCTGATATCTGACTAAATTTATAATCTTGGAGCGAATATTTCAGAAATGAATTTAGAACAAGTAAGTGATCCCTATCAATTGTTGAGCCTTGAGCAGGTTATTTCATCCGTCAACAAAAATTTTAACTGCATAATTTCATCTGTTTATGTTGAACATGGATGAAAATTAGATACGGCGATCAAACATTTTTTCGTACTGATGAAAATATTATAATAAAAAAAAAATCTCTTCATCTTTCAGAAATATTCATTCAATTTGCTTATTTCTTTCATTTCAGAGGATGCTTCCCCTCATCATGAGATTCATTCCAACTGTTTCATCAAGACAACCACTCCATTACGCCCAAGCTATTACGTCTGGTAAGTTTCGATCATGTCCATTTGAGTCACAGTATGATTTAGCAACAGAGTGAAATAATTAATTAAATAATTTTTCTAGCCATGGTCTAGCTTGTTTTTCTTCATAACACTCCCTCTACAACTACAGTAGATATCTTCAGAGGTTTCTAGGTCATAAATTGTTACATTGGATTTTTACGAATTAGTTGTTCTTGTTCGGACTCGGATTAGGTCTGGAGAGGTATAATTATACCCTCTCCATTAGGTGGAGTGAGGTTAGGAGATTAATCCCAATCACTTGTGATTAGTTCAGTTCAGGTTCGATCTTTTGCTGGTTACTAGGCGCTATGAAAGATTGTTGTCTCTCCCTCTCCTAATGAAAAGGGTATGAATACAGAGTACGAAAAAAACAAACTTGGACTAAACAGTGTGAAGTTACAATCTACGACAAGGAAACTCGTGATGATATCAACAAGACTACGTCTAGAATGCTCATAATTTTCTTACTCTATTGAACCATCCTACCTAGAAAATACAGCATAGTATGGTTCATTATTAACAACGGACCTTCGAAATGTAAATCAGGCAAAAAATATCAATAGTTCTTGTTCTGGCAGAGTGCATCCGGTTCTATTCCAATGTGGAAAATTATCAGTATATACATATATACAGGGTGTTTCCAAATTCGACGTGAACCTTGGAGGACGTGTTTCAATGATCTATTTGCTGTCGTTTGAGCCATATTTATTGATATCCGAAAATCGACAATTTCCGAGATATTTGAGTTCTTGTGAACTACCTACTCTATTTTTCGTCAATTTTTTCTACGTTGACCAAGTTTGATTATAATTTTGGATTATTTTCATCAGAAAAGGATTTGATATGTATGAAAAAGCAAAACTATGCTGTATTATATATTGAAAAAGAATTGGTATGATTTGAAAGTTGGTATATGAAGAGGAGAAAAATCAATTTCTAATATCAATCTGTCTGCAACTTTCGAATTCCATTATTTATGTATGACGAAATTATTTCAAAAACCTGCCAAATTTCTTTAATTTTTTATGAATAACCTTTTGAATGTTCGGCATAAAAAATAGTGAATGTGTAATCAAAAGGAATCAAGATACCAATATCCTATTACTTATAAAGTATTCTATTAATTTGTACAAGATTATTTCTACGTTTATTAATGCTGAATATGCAGATATACTTTTTTATGTATGGATGCAGCAATGGAAATGCTTCTGATGCCCAGAGAGAATACGTAGATTCCCAAACAGGCGTATTTCTCACATGAGTGTCTTTTCATCAACCTACCGCAGATTTGCGGAAATAGGTACTGTGTAAAAGACTAAAAACGCTGGTGCTCCAGCACTTCGAAACATTGTAGATGAAGATGAAGCAATAATACAGGCAGTAGAAGATGCTCCTGCAATAAGTACACGTAAGACTGCCAGTGATCTTGGGATATCTCAGGAAAGAGTATGGTCGGTGATGAATAAATACCTTTTCGATCCCTATCACTACCCTCCAGTACAAGGATCAGAAAATGGTGACTATGCTGACAGAGAGAATACTAGATTTTAATCGAGGATTCTATGAACAGACGAAGCTAGATTTAGTAGGGAAAGGGTCACTAATTTTCACAACTTACATTATTGCTCGAATATATTTGATGAAGGACACATCATTTCAAAGGAAATTTAGCGTTGATGTTTGGATAGGAGCAATAACTAATTTTTTGATATGTCCTTATTATCTACCTGATAACTTAAACGCAGAAAATTATGAGAAAATTTTGAGAACGAATATAGACAGCTTTTTGGACGAGGTTTTTATGATTGATAGACGTGAAATTATTTTCCAACAGGATGGCTGTCACGCACACCATAGGCTTAACGTTCGTATGTTTTTCAACGAATTGTTCCCTAATCGGTGGATAGGTAGGGGAGAACCTATTTCGTGGCCAGCGAGAAGTCCAGATCTAACACTGTTAGATTTTATGTTTGGAGCAGTTCAAAATATATAGTACATGAAAGGGAAATACATGAACCGGGTTTTTCACCATAATTTGACCCCCCCTTTAACTTTGTTACTTAAAGAGGTACGAAAAAATGTTTTCTACAAAAGTTTCACGAAATCGATTAGTCTTTTTTAAAATGATTTAACAAAACGAAATATATACAGAGTGGGCCACATATTGATAGCAACTTCATTCATTCAAATGGAACACCCTGTATATTTTTCTATATTTGAATAGCTCCTTTTTCCCTGATTTCAAATATATAACATATGTTTGGCCTATCTCTCTCATTCTGAGTACCACAGAGTTTCAAATTTTAAGAACCACCTAGCATGCTCAGTAATCAGTTTTCAAGTGGTAGGCTGCGATAACTCAAAATGATCTTTTTTGAGTTATCTCTTTGGCAATTTGACTATATGTCATATCGTTGCCAACGAGATGACTCAAAAAAGATCATTTTGAGTTATCGCAGCCTACCACTTGAAAACTGATTACTGAGCATGCTAGGTGGTTCTTAAAATTTGAAACTCTGTGGTACTCAGAATAAGAGAGATAGGCCAAACATATGTTATATATTTGAAATCAGGGGCAAAAGAGCTAGTCAAATATAGAAAAATATACAGGGTGTTCCATTTGAAAAAATGAAGTTGCTATCAATATGTGGCCCACTCTGTATATATTTCGTTTTGTGAAATCATTTTAAAAAACATTAGTCGATTTCGTGAAACTTTTGTGGACAACATTTTTTTGTACCCCTTCTAGTAACAAAGTTAAAGGGGGGGTCAAATTATGGTGAAAAACCCGTACATGCACAACTTGTGGAGAGAATAGACGCAGCAGCGAGAAGATTGGGAGTAAATGTCAAGCGGAAAGTAACAACTGAAGAAATAAGAAAGAGGGCACGTGCTTGTATAAGAAAGGGTGGATGTCATTTAGAACCTAATTTATGAATTCATTTTTCAACGATATTTTGAGTTTTATTGCAATTAAAAAAATATTTAATGCGTTAATTTTCTATCCCCTTCCAAATGAAAATTGATTCTTATTCAAAATCTAATTCAGTATAGTTTTGCTTTTTTTCATACAAATCATATCCCTTTCTGATGAAAATATTCCAAAATATGAATCAAACTTGACCAACGTAGAAAAAATTGACGAAAAATGAAGTAATGTGGGAAATTTTTCAAAAAACACAAAAACTCAAATATCTCGGAAACTGTTCATTTTCGGATATCAATAAATTTGGCTCAAATGATAGCAAATGAGTGATACTAACACTTCCTCCAAGGTTCACCTCTACTTTGGAAACACCTTGTATATATGTGACATGCTTAAATTGAGCCAAAGATTCGATCTCTATATGTTAAAAAATAGATAGCAGCCTCATTTCATGCACATAAGACTAAATGATGGGACAAAATTTCATACACTAAGTGTGTATAATTCAATGATATAATAATACATAGAACCACCCTTGAGAGGTCGTGCGGTTCAGAGCATTGACTCCAACATCAGAGAGTCACGTGGTCACGTGAACACGTGGATAAATATGAATGAATTTCAAACGATAATAATGGAAACCAAATCACGTGATCGGAAAGGGTTCAATGATCGATTGGTAAAATATGTTCAACCAATCAAAACATTGGTTCATTGCATTTATTATTATTATTATTATTATTATTATTACAACTCTTTATTGCAAATTCATATATAATAGAAGTGTGTATAAAAATGTGCAATGGGTGGGCATATCGCTGAGCGATGTCTTCCTGCCAACCCTACTTTGCATAGAAAATCTAACAATCATAATACAAATTTTTAATACCTATATTTTTTTTAGGTCGCTTTAGGAGATGGGACTATGGACAAGATAATAATATGGCACGTTATAGAGCACCAGAACCCCCAGACTATAATTTAAAAAATATAACAGTTCCTATTGCAATATACTATAGTTACGGTGACAACTTAGTTTATGCGAAGGTAACTTAAAGATTTTCGTCAGTTCCAGATATGATATATTTCGTATAAAATTTTGTATTGATTCCCCAATCAGACCCATAGAAAACTCAAGTAATAGATAGTCACAAAGACCTGACATTTCAAAGACAACAGATTTGAAATTTAAAGTGTAGATGGAATGATGAAGAATACAGGGAAGGAAATGTTCAATATTTTCATATAACCATATCGAACTAGGTTGAAATTTAGTTTTTATATGTAAAATGATCACTTATTTCAGGAGGAGGATATCGTTCGAATTTCTCTTGATTTAATCTAGATAAAATAAGGTGTCAACGAAAGACATATTCAAAAGTACGGGGTTTGTTTGCGCCTCATTTCTAACTAGAATTCAATAAACTGAGAAAGTTATTTTCAGACATCATGGTAATGGGCACAATCAATGATGATTCTGTTGATCGGTTCATCATTGATTGTGCCCATTTTTCAGTAGATTGAGCCTCGAGTGAAATAAATTGAATATTCTATGGAGAGATTAATTATTGTGAAATAATAAATATTAATTTCTTATATGTTGCAGGATATAGATCATATCTGTGGAATTCTTCCAAACGTTGTGAAGAAACATCTGATGCCAAATCCGAAATGGACTCATCTCGACTTCATCTTCGCTAAAAACGGACAAAAGCTGTTACACAAGCCGATAGTGCAATTTCTAGAGAAATTTGACAAATATAACTAAGTACCGACCTGTAAATAATTGTGTTTGTTACTTGAAAATGAGTGATTCCTTATTTCAACCTCAGAGTAGATTGTTTCAAATTTACTACTTGTGATATAAAATTTTCATTCAATTGATTTCATGGGAAATTCTTGAATTAAATTGAAAATTTAATAAATATATGGAAAATACTTTGAATATTATTTTATACAACCTGATTGAACAGAACAGATTGGAATAAGTATCTAATCAAATATGTCCCTGACCTCAGAACAAATTTTATAGGTATAGTCTACTCACTTTAGATATGAGATCAACAAAAAAAAACTTTGAAGATTTGATCTCTCTACTACCACTTACCTTATTCCAAGAATGTTAAAACAATTCAAGATAATTCTAGAGATCGTGAGGGATACTAAAATTGTAGGTTTTTCTGACTGATTGAATAGAAAATCTCGTAGCATTTTTTATAAAGTGAGCAGATGTATTGAATATTCATTGTGCAACGAATGATGAGAAACCTAGGAAGGGACTAACTGTCCCCTGTTTTTCTTAACCGAACTGTTGTGAATAATTTTCAGACACAAACGTCAAAGTTATAACAAAAGAACCAGTAGAGCGATAAAATATGTGTCCGCAAAATTAAAGCAAATGTATTAGCAGAGGTTAATCAAAAACTAATTATAATTGAATGGAGTTGGGAAAAATTTCATTGGAAACACAGTTTGACTTTTGTATCATATCATCGAATTGAATATTATATAGATATATAACGTGCAATGTCATTCGATGAATTTCCAACTAAAGGAATACCTATCTAGAACATAAATAACGTGAGTATTTGATCTTCTATTGAAAAAAAAATTTTCACATTTAACATTCTTATGAATTACTTATCAAGAAGTCGATAGATTGTTTTGGAATCGATGATCAATGAAAAAAAACCATTGTTCTGTCTCCACGGTTTATTCCATTAGTTGATAATTTCACAGAATGCTTCCAATAAGTGTAAATATTATAAATAATATAACATTTTATGGTTTCAGATCTTTGACAATGAAATTCCACGTGATCATTGTTTGTTTTGTCCAGTTCAGTTTATACGAAAAAACATTTGCAGACGATCATCCTGATACATATCTATCGATTGTAAGTGCCTAATTATGCATTTCATTATACGCTCATATAGGTCATATCTAATGTTCCATAAAATTGTGAAAGTTGCCAATCTATAGCTCTTTAATCAATTATATACACGAAGAAGTCCTAGTACAATCAGGGGTTCACCCATCAGGCATCCAATCGATTAAATTTCGTGAGATATTTCATAAGAAAATTGACTTCTTCGAAGAAAATAATACTTAATTATTTTTTTCACCATACTTTACAGACATATTAAAAATATTTTTCCTACAACTGCTTTGAAAAGTAGCGTATTCTGCATAGTTTACTCAATTGCAAAACTATGTATTGCGCATACTGTGGGAAATATTATTCCCCACGGCACTTTGCCCACACCTCCCTTGGTAGACCAATGAAGTTGGGTTTTTGAGTCGTTTCTATGGAAACGCAATAAATTAGCACATACTGTCAACGAAGGTCATTTTGATTTGAATCAAGTCTATTACTTGAATTATTGAAATTGGTGCAGTTGTAGGAAAAGTATAGTGTGCAACATGTGGAGAAAGTCCTTTTCTCGCTCGTGTGTTTGCGGCACTCGCCTTTCAGGCTCGTGCCACAAACTTCCACACTCGCGAGAAAAGTTGGACTTTCCCCACTTGTTGCACAATATACTATATTGAAAACATCTGCTAGTCCGAGTTTTTTGGTTATTTTTTACGTCGCTTGATCGATAAAGTATTCGTATTCCTCCATTACTTATACTAGTATACCGGTAGACCTTACCCAGAGAAAAATTTGGTGACATTTTCATTAAAAATTTTGGTTTATTATTTTCGTGATATCATAAGGGCACATCATCTTCCCTAATAAAATCGAAAAAAAACACATTGCTCAGTAATATTTTAACAAGAAGAATGGCTGTCGGTGGTCCCAAAAATCTGAGATGAAGAATTTTGCACCTGCTCGATAAAATTTTGGTAAAACATTACTTTGCATTTAATTTTTTAGATTTTATCATTTGAAAAACTAAATGCTCAATGGGACAATAACGATTTGTTATCGAAGGTATAAATTTTAGTAACAACAGCTGCAACTTTTTACTGTGGGTGAACCCGAAAAAACCTGCTGACAGGTGCTGTCATACAGTTTTTCCAACTAGAAACCATTTGAAATTCAAATTGAGCATTTGTGATTGGTAGAAATAAAGAATAATAAACATTTCTCTACAAACGTGCGCTTTCAACTCTTTTTCCACACGCATTTTAAGTCACAGAGACTCTTTCCCACACAGTGAGGGAAAAACCGCTGCTATTCCTTTTGTGAAGCGTGTTCATTGTTTTGGAATCGCCTTCAGCAACATCAACAGAATCTGTATATTTCTTTTTCTTGTTGATTCATTCAGCCTCGTCTACAGATTTTCTTCTCATGGTTTTTGGAGGCAGGGATCTGAATTTTTTCTGGTACGTATTCCGACTTGCATGTGCTACTTGAAAAAACTTCAGGATTAAACATTTCAATTTCAGATACAGACAATCCAAGCGTATCCTTCTATCACTGCGTTCGGCAAATCCACACCGGTGCGGAGCGTGCGGTGTAAGGTGAGAACGGTTGATAGATCACGTGACCACGGAGCAAGAGGTGCGTGCGTGTTTTGCCGAACGATGACAGAGCTAACGGAGCTGATATCGAAAAATTTTTTAATGTGTTTTGTGAAAAGAAAAAAACCAATTTCGTCGATTGAAATTATTGGAGACGGTCAGACTAGATCTAATTTGTATCCTCGTGATATCAGGATGTATTCTCATAATGAGTTCATCTTGAAAGAGTTGGAAGGAGATAATCCTGAGGATATTATTGATGAACCACTTAAAGAAAGAGTTGGAAATTTTGTAGATATCGAAAATATGCATAATCAATCATGGAAACAATTAGAAGAGAGTAAAAGGAATTTTATAATTTATTCTTTGAACATAGATGAAAGATTTCTTCGCTGAGATACAATTATGAACTTTGTAAAATAAAACTTTATTTTTGATAATAACATCCGGTTCCTAATTGCCTTCAACATGTATGTACAAACATAAAAAAAACTCTAAATAGATTTTGCATAATAAGCTTATAATTCATAATTATTGTTTTTCCAAAATTCTCAGATTCGTGTATGATGCTCAAAGACAACCAATGCATGTACCTATTTTTAAACCAATCCTTAATTTCTAATGTTTAGGTTCAAAGCTTGATACGATCGACCGAATTTCAAGAGAAATTTAATATAATCAAAAAAGGCATCAATTGTAATATTAGGAATGCCCGGTTTAGCCTCCTCTACAAAAATGAATTTATTTCTTATTGGGAAGCCTCCAATTTTCGTTTGTGTTCAATATAACCTCTCGAAATAAAAAATTCCTATCCCACAGAATTTGGCATTTTTTTCTTCATTTTTATGTTAATATTATTGTAATCTATGGTCCACAGTTCGCACCCTTTTCTCCGTCTACCTAGGCGGTGAGAAAGGTTAAGCACCGGTGTATTCGGTTGACATTTACCGAACGCAGAAAAGTGCAGACGGTGCGAAAGGTGTGATTTGCCGAACGCTTAGGGAGCTTACGGTGCGAATGGTGCGAACGGTGAGGCATATACCGAACGCAGTATAAATATGAACTATAAGTAATTTACGGAGTAGAAGAGAGGTTTAGACACGTTGCGCAATATGATATTCAAACTTCAAACTGTTTGAAGAAGTCTAATTTCAAGCCAAACCTGAAGATACAGAAATTAAGTCAAGTCAATAGAGAATGCATCTCTATTACAGGGGAAAAGATGAGCAAAATTTTCACAAGTAGTTTGTGACTCATGTAGTTTAATTGTTTTTTGCTTTGACTTCCATGCTTGGTGCTGGAATAAAAAATAAAATTTAATGGAATATATGAAAAAAAATTATGCACCAGCCTTCTGTATTCAGAGGCCACGAGTCGCCACTGTCAATGGTCTTTTGAATATAAATCAGATGACAAAACTTCTTCTCTGATCTGTGACATGCTAACACAGATTATTACCTCAGCAGTCAGCACCTACTGAGTATTTTAACACGCTTTGTAAAATATTGATTAGAAGTATGCATGATCAAACTGTGATTTCTTTTGAAACTAGAATTAAATTTAAAACAAAATGACGTAACCATCTGGGATAATGTAAACAGTGAATCTATTGGCTACTTTTCTGAAAGGCCAGGATGACCTGCATTCAGGCTATGGCCAAACACTCATGTTCATGTTACACCCCTGATATCAACACAAAATCATGAAAGGTTATTGATACCACTCTATTTCAGATGAACTCGATATTTTAATATACTTAATTTTTCAATAACAAATAACTGCTAATTGCGTCTTCTTGTTATGAACTATTCACACCTCAAAAGATTAGCTACCTCTTGCATATTGCCATATCCTTAACCCTTCCTGTGCATAACGAAATTCTAACCAAATCAGTCCGTAACCCGAAAAATGTTCTGTGGTTCATATCGTTTGAAATTAATCTTCTTAAAATTCAAAATTTTCTATAGGAAGAACTCGTCCAAAAATATGGTTATCCTATCGAATCCCATGAAATAACAACTGAAGATGAGTATATGATAACAATTTATCGAATACGACATGGAAAGGATGATAAAACTACAAATACTAAGCCCATTTTACTGATGCACGGCCTTTTTAGTCAATGTGAACATTATATAACGAATGGAATGAATAACGGTAGTTTGGCTTATCTCCTGGCTGATAATGGCTATGACGTTTGGTTAGGGAACTCTAGAGGCAACCAACATGGTAGGAAACATAAGTATCTCTCTCCTGAAGAAAAAGAATTTTGGGATTTCAGGTGAGATGATCAGAGTATGGGTTCCAATTCGATAGGAATATAATCATACATTAGCGAGCAAAAAAAGGTCACTAATATGTTAAATTGTTTTTTCCCATAGACTCACGTGTTTAAATAGATTTAATAATATTTTGTTCTTCATGTGTCTCTCATTAGAACTAAATATGAAATGAAAACATATGGGCTAGAAAACCTGATAAAAGAAACCATCTTCGAACGATATATTCATCGTTTATCAGTTGCGTTGAATATTGGTCATTGAAAAGTTTCTTGTCTACTCTCTGAAATAAGCAAATTCATGAATTGAGTTAACCTATTCAAAATTGTGCAACAGTAGTGGCACTTATTGAAAATGGCTGAGCCAGAGACCTGATGCTGAAAGAATGAATATTAGCCTATCTACAATAAAAATAATATAAACAAGGCATCAGGAGGCAGGCAGGCAGGCTGACCAGAAGATCTGGATTTGGAAGAAGATGGTGAACATCGTTGAGGTATGACAAATTCATGGTTTCTACAAGTCTTCGAAATAGTCATCATACTGCTGATGAAATTCAAATAATGACAGCATACCTGAGGTTGGAATTTCAAGGTTCAACTGGCCAGTTCGAGGTCCTGAGTCGAATCCTATTGGACATCTATGGGACCAACGGGGAAGGTGAATCAGAACTATGGTTCCATCGCCCAATAATTGACAAGAGCTCCGTGGAGTCTTTCGACATGAATGGGAAAATATTTCACAAGAGAATATTCGAAGGCTCATCACGAGCATGCGAAGACGTTTGAATCCTGAATCAGAGCTAGGGAAGGTCAACTTCATACTAATACCTACTGAAATTTTCTAATTTAAAAAAAAAGCTCAATTTTATATGAATCAAATTAAAAGTTTCGTTCTTCTTTTGGCAATTCTCTTTTTCTTACTACTCTAGAAATATCATGATTTTTGTGATAATTTTAAATAAGAAAAGTATTTGAACAGTAATGATCAAGTGACCCGTTTTTTCCGCTCGCCAGTGTTTTTTTGTATTTTCTGCCTAATATGAAAATCAGAAATTGTTGTTTGAAACAGCGAGCTCAGAAATATCATATTTTTTTATTCAGTAAAATAATAGTCTATTATTTTTCTGAGCTTCGAGAGAACCGATTTTCAACTCTGAAATTTATATTTTAGTTGGCATGAAATAGGAATGTACGATATACCTGCAATGGTAGATCATATACTCTCAGAAACCGGCAAGAAAAAATTACACTATGTTGGCCATTCCCAGGGAGGAACAGCGCTTTACATTATGACCTCAATGAAACCAGAATATCAGGAGAAGCTTGGCTTAGTCTCACTCCTAGCACCAGCAGGTTACTTCAGACATTTCAGAAGCCCTTTAATTTGGCCATTGGTAGTAATGGAGAGGGAACTAGTTGTGAGTAATCATTAAAGAATAATATTGGACACATTTAGATAACATTAGATTCTCACGCATTATCACCTTTTAACAAGAACTTCTGGTTTTTGAACGCAATACTCGATAGTACGTTATCGAGATCGATATCGATATTTCAGATCCAACATTAAATTAAATTTCTATTAACCATTGTTATAATTGATGGATCAATGGGAAATTTGCCTAGTTACGGCTGTCATGCTATATTAATTTTGACAGATATGAAGTATAACAGTTGATAGTTATCATTGCTAGGCTACACTTTTTCCTAGGGTGAACGGAGTAGTATATTGTTCAACAAGTGGAGAAAGCTCAACTTTTCACTCGAGTGAGAAGTGCACACTATACATTTCCTAAAACTGCACAAATTTGAATTCAATTAATGTACCTACTTCAATTCAAAATGGCCTTCGTTGACAGTTTCTATAGAAATGACTTCTCAAAAACCAAATTTCTTTGGTCTACCAAGCGAGGTGAGGGCAAAGTGTCGGTGGAATAATATTTCTCACAGTATGAGAAATAACCTTTCTGTGCGACCCAGCAGACATTTCGGCGCCATTTTGGCATTCCTGTCAACGTTTTAGTCCCCTCTGCAAACACGCGAGGACATGCACGACTGAGAAGTGAGAACAGTAAGAATACGGGAAAATGTGCAGGCTGTTCGAGTAGCAGTCGAGGATTCACCAAGACGCTCTGCACGGAGGCATGCGATAGCTTTGTGAATGTCAGACCGATGTTTGAGGATGATTCTGCAAGAGGATTTATCATTCCACCCGTATAAAATCATGCTTGTTCAAGAGTTGAGTGCTGTTGGTTACGTGAACCGCAAAAATCGTTGTGAGGAAATGATTCAGCTCATCTCCCCAAGAGCAACTTTTTTCAGTAGTGATGAGGCACATTTTCCTCTTTCCAGAATAGTGAATAAGCAAAATTTCCGGTACTGGTCTGCATGCAATCCTCTTCAACTCCATTTACGTAAAATCACCAGTTTGGTATGCTGTGTCTCAATTAGGAGTGATAAATGGCCCTTATTTTTTCGAGGAGGAAAATGTTACCTTTACTTCCCAGCGTTAGGTGTCAATGTTGGAAACATTCCTGCAGCCTGAATTGGAAGAACTTGCTGAAGAACACAATCTGGGTGACATTTGGTTCCAGCAGGATGGCGCTACAGCCCACAAAGCTCGAACTTATTTAGTTATTTTGAGACACAGACATCAGTGCGCTGCTGAAGGCCGTCATTTTAGTGATATCGTTTTCAAAACTTGGGCAAAAAAACTATATACACAATCGCCTTGTACCTATGTATGTTTGTGATGAAAATAAAGATATTCTATTCTATAAAATGGCACTCATCTTGAATTCCATTCTTATTCTGTAAGCGAATTGAATAGGGTGTTTTTTTCGAGGTATATAACTTTAAGTTGGCATTACTGTTCAAGATGGCGACCGATTCAACAGCTGTCAAGTGATTTATTCTCAGTTTGGTTTGACAATTCATCATGAATAGACTCACGCCTTAACCACGCTTGCAAATAGTGCAATTTCATTTCGAAAGTAATGGTTCTGAGCGGAATACGTATCGCGCACTACGTCCATTTTATTTTGTTTAGCGATGAAGCGCACTTCTGGTTGAATGGCTACGTCAACAAACAAAACTGCCGCATTTGGAGTGAAGCTAATCCTCAAGTGTATGTCGAAACACCGTTACATCCAGAAAAACTGACTGTTTGGTGCGCTTTATGGGCTGGTGGAATCATTGGTCCGTACTTCTTCAAAAACGATGATGGCCAGAACGTAGCAGTCTGTGGTGATCGGTATAAAGCCATGATTACTAACTTTTTCATTCCTGAATTGAACAACCATGATGTCCAGGAGCTGTGGTTCCGACAAAACGGCGCAACATGTCACACAGCTCGTGCCACATTCGATTTATTGAAAGACACGTTTGGTGACCGCCTAATTTCACGTTTTGGACCTGTGAATTGGCCTCCAAGATCTTGTGATTTAACACCGCTAGACTACTTTCTGTGGGGCTATGTAAAGTCATTGGTCTATGCGGATAAGCCACAAACCCTTGACCATTTGGAAGACAACATTCGCCGTGTTATTGCCGATATACGTCCACAAATGTTGGAAAAAGTCATCGAAAATTGGACGTCCAGATTGGACTACATCCGAGCCAGCCGTGGCGGTCATATGCCAGAAATCATTTTTAAAATGTACTGCCACAAGATTATCTTGCGGATAAATGAAATTCATGTCAATCGAATAATCCATCGTTGTTTTATTGCAATTTAAAGTTCTATAGCTTTGAAAAAACACCCTTTACAATAATTTTATTCAATTGAATTTTTAAATGGAATTAATTTCGATTGCATTTATATAACCTGAAGTAGCAACCGTGATGGCGAAACATTTGTTGTGAACATAAAAATATTTGTGCAAATTACTAATTTGATGTTATTCTATAATGAATTGACATTAAGTGAGAACCGAATTCATTAACTAAATTCCATTCATATTTTGCGTGATTCATATCTAATTCACTGAAACCGCTTCAGAAATTTTTGTAAAGAGTTGATCATTGAAATAATCAAGAATCTATGACAACATTTTCAGCTTGAATCTTCTTTCAGTTACTAACTCAACTTACAAATATTTACGAATTGCCACCCAAATATATTAATCTACCAGAACTTCTCCTGACTGGCTGCAAACACACCACATTCAGATTGAGGCAAATTTGTGAAATATCTTACCATTTGGGTATAGGTGGAGATTCAGGATTGTTTAGACAAGTGAGTATTAGAAGCATTTTTTATTCATTTGAAAATGTAGTTCAAGAGAAACAGAAACATACTTTGACAAATATATATCTGAATCAAGATGAAAGAATAATAATAATATATCTCGTAATAAATACTAGTATCTTCCTGATTATCATAAATGATTTAGACTTGCCTGTTCATACCCTACGAGATTCCTGAGAACTCTGTTCTTTTATGATACGTCGTTTTCTGAAGACCTCACAATTCAAATTATCATACAAAACTGCGAACATTTTTATCTGAATCCAATCATTGGTTCAATTGTAATTCTCCCCCTGTGAATAAAGCATAAACCTCAATGACAAAAAAGTTTCTGTACCGAGTTCTGTTTTGAAAAACACATATTGTGAAAATGAAAAAGGAGTAGCACTTGGGCTGAAAAGTTCGTAGGCTAATATAAAAAAAATATTGTTAAAATCTGATTAATTAGTAGTGATTAGTTTTCTATAAACTCCTAATATGCAATCGCGGAGAATCACCCTGTATATGCATGACTAGAACAAAAAAATGGAAGAACAAATGATTTTTTAATCAATTAGAAACACATCATATATTTGTTCATAATAATAAAATGAATATGGAAGAAAGAAATTGTTTATCCACTATTTTGAATTACTTTGAGCAATAAACATTCCTATTAGAAAAATAAGAATGAAAATAATTCTTGGAACATCAAAGAAGCAGCTACTGAATCGGAATAAATGTCGGCAAATGTTCTCAAAGAGAGATCCGACATCAGTTATAGCGTCAATAAACAAGCGGCTTCTACTATGAGATAATGGATAATGCGGCACCTTTGATTTGTTTTTATGAATGATTTGACCGTATAGCCGGCAACACACAAGATTTCTTTTTCGTACATTCTGATTCACCTCTGAGGAAGTATTTTTTCGGTAATTCGAATTCGGGGGAAAAAGCTAGTTAAATATAGGAAAGTATAAGGGGTGTTCCATTTGAAAAAATGAAGTTGCAATCAATATGTTTCCTTCTTGGAGAACAAAAAATCGTAGTGAAAGTTATGAAAGCCCAACAGGGTGTAAAAGCTGCTCCCTTTAAGAAATAGTATAGAAAAAAAGTGAACGGGTTGTTTATGCGCAAATATAGTTGTCAGAAACTCTGCAGCCATTTTTTGTTAGCCAGTTTCTCCCTGAAATATCTGAGCCTTATTTTTTCGCATATTTCTGTGATAATATTATTTATAATTGAAGATTTTTCAAGCTTTTCGTATGTTATGTTCAAACAACTGTTGTTAATTTCCAGGAAATGCTTCCCCTTGTCGTGAGATTTATTCCTACAGCCTCCACTAGACAACCACTTCATTATTCTCAAGCCATCAACTCAGGTAAGTCAAAGAATATATTTTTCCTAAATGATTTTTTAACATCAATTTTGCAGTCTGGTATTATTGATATTTTATTAATCACTTCAACCCCTACCATCAACATATTTTAAATAGAATACTTATCATTATTTGTTTCATCATATCATTTATCAGTTATTTTATTGTATTTTTTATCGATAAATCATTAAAATCCTTTATGTCTCTACTCTATTCATTATTATAGAGATTAGGGAAAATACCTCATTTTCTTATAGAAGTTACATTAGTTTCCAATAATTTCAAAATATTATAGTAACGTCTTACTTAATGTGATTATTTTTTATTCATAACGTGAATTTCAATCTTTTGACGATTTCCAAAATTGATGGGTATTTCTTGGTTATTCCTTGTCACAGCTATCCATTTGCTCAACAGCTTTTGAGGACACATGACTTCTAAGCTTCCACTTACACTAAACATATTTCTACTAGTCAACTAGTCCAGCCAACTTAGTTTTTTACCTTGAAATTTGAGATACCCAGATAGAAACTTGTCTTTTGACATCCTAAACGTTGTATCAAAACCTTTATATGGAAGGGTATCCGCGGCTATTGAAATCAGAAAATCGTTCATCTTTTTTTGTTGATATTTTTTGCAAATATCTTGTTTGTTAGGTTTCTCGCTATTTTTTGACATTATCAATATTGTAGGAGATGAAATCCCCTACAATTTTTGTAAAAAAAGTTTTTTATACGTTGAATCGTTTACGCGTTGTTAGAGCATTTTAAGGCCAACCGGTAGTCCCGCTCAATAACACACCATATACCTAAAGTTTGTTGATTATTGAATTATTATCAATAATTCCCATGTTTTATTGATTATTATATCATATTCGATATTTTTGGATTAAATATCAATTTATTCAATAAAACTCACCTGCCTGTGTAGTTATAAAATTGTTAAGTAAAATATTTGTATTATTGTATTGAATTGAAATGCTAATCTATAATAATTTATACTAACCTTAAACATGAAATTCTTAAGTATATTATTGTTGAAAAATATCATTCCATAAATTAATGAAACAAATTATTTTTTATGAAGTAATACTTTATGAGAATGGAAATTATTAATAGTTTGTATGTAATGGAGTGTTTTTGGTCGGTATTACCGGTTTACCTTGTATCGAAGACGATTTTACAAATAGAAAAACAAAAGTTGTAGCGAATTTTATCTTCTATAATATTGATCTTGACAATAAATAGCAAAAATTCGAAAGGAAACGAGATATTCGCAAAGTATCCAAAAATCCGATTTTTTTTGTGACTTTTGACCTCGGATTTCAATAGTCAACCCTAGATTTTGAGTGAACTTTTAGGATATCTGAAAACGAATTTAAAGCTGGGTATCTCAAATTCCGAGATTAGTACCTGTGTTTAACTAAGATGACTGGACTGCATTTTATGTGATGATTGAAACTGATCTATCATCTACACACTATAGTATTTGGAAAACTATCGAAACGTCTCTCATTTGGATCTGCTTCGCAACTACAATTTGTCTCAAAGATTTTCTCCTCATATCCTATGGCAACCTCAATTGACTTTCATCCACCTTTTATATTTTTAATTGAGGGAAATCCACCTTATTAACACCCAACAAATCCTGACAAGTGGGATACACCTGTCTGCACCTGCTGTGTAGTGTGAGGCTCTCCTGAAGGGCATACTCACCAAAAACCTCCGTTACACCTTCGCCGAACCCGTAGAAAAAGGTTCCAAGGACGCCAACCTTCCTCTTTCTTACGCGTTCAGCGTGAGTGCGGCCGGGTCACCAAGGGTTTGGTATTCTACGGCGGAAAGGTCCGTCTTTGTGTGTCCTGTCCTAAGAGTTTGGGATTGGACAGAAGCAATTCGTTTTCGGTGATAGAGCCATTCAACAGGTAGCCTAAAAAGCGTGAGGCAATTACCTGTCAATGAGCTCCCTCGTTTCGTGGTTTCCCTCATTTTTACGGAACTTAAGCCTGAGGTAGTTCCTCGCAGGGACTTGGTCGGCAAGCCTTCTCCCTTCGAACTTAATCTTCCACGAGGAGACGCCTCTTGACCCTGGTCTTGCGACCTTTGCGAGCTTGCACAACTAACGCAAACTCTAAGTCCTCACATCATAGTATCAGCATCAGTTCGTGCAGGGAAGTTATAAGGATGGGGATTTTTAGAGTTTATTAAATTTGACTGTGAGCAGTGGGGTTGAGCAGAACACTAACATTCTCTTATCTATTATCCTCGTCTCCTAAGATTCGAAGTCATTAAAGTCATAGTTATTCCTCGAATAGTGTACCGATAATTACACTCAAGATCCTAAACTGGCTCCCGCGGAAACATTAGTAACCTCTATTCCACCACGTAATCACAGCCAAATGTTGGCATCTTCTCGCTTCCTTCTCAGCCTCTTGTGTCTCTTTCTGCTAGACATGTTAATGATTTCCACCTACTTTTATGGCCTCTATCTGGTCGCTTCTGCGCCTCTCTGGTGACCCTGCTGGCCGGCTAGCTGGCTGCTCAACTTCCCTTCTCGTGTTGCTCGTTCTGTTAGAACCTGTCGTTTGAAAGAGTAAAGATAAGGGGAAGTTCTTGGGGGTGTGATGTTTGGGGGAACATGGGATTGTTGAGGTATGATGAATGTAGCAGGCCACATTTTTTGGTCAGTCTTAGTTTCACTGTCTACTTTACAGCAGGCAGTTACTACAAGCCCTCCCACCACGACAAGGTGCTGACCACGGAAGAGGACTTTACTAGCTCTATATAAGCATTCTTGTATTAGAGTTTGTAATGATTTGAAAATGAAAATTGTGTACACTCTTCGGATTGAGAAGATAACACTTTAAAAAGTTAGTACTCTTGGCATATAAGTGCTGATCACCATGAGTTAAAAATTTCTTTCGAATCAATGAAGCTAACTCTAGAAAGACAATGCAATATAACATGAGATAACATGAGTATCTATAATATATAAAGACCTTATTTCCTGCACGTGAGGCATTCATCCAGCTGCCATTTTGAAGAACATTTCATTCAACTTTATGTTTATATTACTCTTTTTATTAAAATTGAAGATAATATGAGTTAAGAGGATAGGTTTCAAATCATATAACGTATCCCTGGCTCCAAATTTTACGGAATTTTATTTTCGATGTTTGAAATGAATGAATTATTATTTTTTAGAACTTTTCAGGACACTTCCGTCCCTGGGATTATGGAGAAGATCAAAATTACGAAATCTATGGAAGAGCAATGCCACCTGATTATCCAATCGAGAACATCACTACTCCCATTGCTATTTACTATGGCAATAATGATATTTTAACTAGTTTGGAAGTAAGTTTTCAGGAAATAAGTCAACAGACTCTCATATGATTATAATAATAATCATATTATTAGAACATATTACTGAAACAGTTGATGCCAACAAACTATAAAAAAATACAATCATAATGTTTATTCATCGTATTCGACATAAAGTTTATTAGACAAGTCATGGAACAATACTAGTATTTGATTTGAATTCACAACAACTGTATAATTTTTTCGTTGATAAGAGAGTACAATGCGCATAAATGAGTGTAAATTACAAAACACTTAAACTTGGAGGTTCTGTAAACTGGAAAGGAAAGTGTTAGTACTTCTAATCGGATAAGAATGAAAACCTGACAATTTAATGAAATTCGAATCATATGCTTTAATATGTATCAAAGCTGAAAATACTAATAGCTCTAACCGGTTACGGTTGGCCAGATCATTATACCGGGTGTCCCAAGTTATAGTATACAGACAATATCTAGCTTATTTGACAAAATAATAAAAAAATAGCTTTGAATAACATCAAGGTACAATTAGTCAGATGTTGTCCCTGAACCATTTAATTTTGTGAACCGGTTGAATTAACAAAAAAAGTTTTTTTTTGAGAAACTTGTTACTTTCATAACAATTGGTCAATTTTTAATTTTGCTCAAAGACTTAATCACAAAATCCAGTGAAATACAAGAATGATATTTCTACATATTTATCTGTGACGTCCAAACATTTACACATTTACTTAAGCGGTCGTTTACTACATTATACACTTCTACCGACTCGCTTCTAGTTCACCGATAGCATGCTGAAATTGTCAGTTTACATTAGAATACTGAAGGCAAGCAATTTTTTCCAGCGAGGATGTTACTGATAATGAACGGTTGGTTATACAACCATTTCATAACGTTATATCAACGTACCTGTGCTCTTTTGGGATATTCTATGTAAATATAGCACTGACGCGCATGCGTTTTCATTACAATAACCATAAATGAATATGATATCGACTGTGTAAGCGTACATTTTAAGGTGTAACAAGGTATCGAACACCCTTACTTAGTACCGATCTGCTACAAATTTTAGTGTAACAGAACATGACAATAAGAATACCTACTCACAACGAACAGGCAACAGACAAGTGTATTTACGCGTGTTCCCATAATGCTTTTTTGATAAAATGTCATGATCTTTTATATGGTAAAGTTTTTCGGTGAACTAATAAATCCCTGTATATACACTTAATATACGTTTGATAATGGCTCGGCCTAAATACTCGTCGGAATGAAATTCAAGGACTTACTCAATATATCCGACATATTATGTGCCAAGTTTTTCACATACATAATCAGCATCATTTTAAAACTTCATCATCTAAAAACTTGACAAGTTTTTTTGCCGCTGGGGACATCTTTATATAATACCTACAACAAATCACATAACTTACATTCGTATTACTCATCGAAAATAATTTAGCTTATTTCTATTCATGATTAGAGCATATATTCTACAGCAGTTTTCAAATTATCGATAAAAATGATGATGAAATTCAATCAGAGCAAACATCAAATGTCAAATGGTGTCAACCTGAGGGAACACCTAGTTCACAAATACACCAATTGGACAAATGGTCGATGGAAACTTTACCCAGAGACTCATAAACACACCAAAAAACACAGGTTTAAGCTTTTAAGGAATATCTGGTTATGCAATTTAGCACTATGTATTGTTTTTAACTTTGAAGAAGACACGCAAAATAGAGATTGTCCTATATTTGGAAATATCCTCGACTTCATTTTTTTTTTAATATAAGAACCGAAGAAGAATTTCGATGAGTTGTAAATACTTCCGGGAAAATCTTCTTTGTGCTTTTGAATGACTGTGATAGTATCAATGAACTGATATTTAGATTAGATTCGATGTTTTTGAGTAAACATTTATAAGTTCAATTTACAGGATTAGGGCCATTGACATAAGTCGACCAATTTGGACTAAGCCAATGTTTCGTCTATATATTTATTATTTAGATGTTATCAAGGTCACAGAGGAAAACAAACAAAATAGGTATAAGTTGAAGTGACACATACCTATATGTTTGAATAAAAGGTCCTGATATTCATTTACCGAATAAAAAAGAACGAGATTTCACATATGGATGATATCGTGTTCCAAATTCGTTGTCTCGTGAGGGGATCTCAGAATTCCTTTGAGCTCGAAAAAAATTAATTGCATATTTTCGGGCTCGATTTTTCAAACAATGAATTTGATTAAAAACGCTTCTCCATAAATTGAAATTTTTTCAAGATATAATAAATTGGAAAATGGCGTAAAACGAAAAATTGTCATAACTTCTTTATTACTGGTGCTATAAACATGGAACAAATATTATTATTTTCAAAGACATATCAATCAGGAAAGTATTACTTCTTCAGCCTAAGCAACAAAGTAAGGACTTTCCTGCCTAGGCAGCAAAATGATTATTGTCAATGGTAATAAAACATTTGACATTTTCTGAAAACCGTTATTTTTCCGCAAAACTGTCAGAAATTTCATCAGTTGTCAAACTGAAATCATTATGGACATAAACATTTCCACACCAACCAACCATCTTATTGCACCAATGCCAAGAAATGTTGGGGAGTGTATAGATAAGCGTGGTGGACAATTAATTGAGTAATCAAGAAGATAAATATCTTCTTGAGGGATACTATCCCAAGCTACCCGTACTTCATGTCTCAGAGCCGCCTTAGTCCGTGGGGGCTGGGGTAAATTTCCAAGCCTTCTACCCATGATGTCCCAAACATGCCCTATAGGCGAAAGATCGGGGATCTGGGCGGCCATAGCAAAATATTCACATGGGTCGCTTCGAAAAAGTTTAAACTAATTCTGGCAACATGAGGTCGGGCATTATTTTTTTTAAATATTGCAATCTCGAGCCGTAAGAGAGAACATATGGCTCCACTATTTCTCGAAGGTAACGCAGCGCAGCCATTTTGCCTCGAATAAAGACTAAACATGACTTACATGTACCATAGCACCCCATACCATAACGCAAACAGTCCGGTGTACATCACTCAACATTAAACTGAGGTTCACGTCTTTCTCCCCGACGTCGTTCAACCCTTCTTCGGCCATCTTGCGCTCCTAAGGAGAGTCGAGATTCATTAGAAAAGAAGACATGATGCCATTCTACATTCCAATGTTGACGTTCTCTGCACCACTGTAATCGTTGCCGACGATGCTCAACCGTCAGAAATAACACAAGATAGGTTCGATAATGCTGCAGTCCAAAAGACCTTATCCGGCGGTAAACCGTTCGGACAGTTACAGGATGGCATTCCTTACCACTCATCAGCTAAAGATCGAGTTGTCGCAAATCGGTCTCTTATGGCCATAAGTGTTAGACGTCGATCTTGAATTTCATTTGTGCCCCTTAGACGTCGGGTGCATAATCTACTTCGATTTTGGGCATTATCAAACCACGCCTTCCGAAGACCAATAATTCGACCTTTTTCAAATTCACCTAACTGGCGATAAAATCCGCGTATACTTACGTGCTCTAGGCATTTTAGCAACAACTAAACGTCGACTTTGGATCTTCTCGAACAGTTGGTTTGTTGTAAAATTTAAAAAACTAAGTGAAAAAAAAGTGACTACAAAATTGTTTACATGGAAAAACCTTCACGATTTTTTTCTCCATAACCATTTACCCCTTGCTATACTATCTATTTCTCACTAAAAAAAATTAAATTTAAACAGCTCCTTCTGGGTGTTGCAGTTTCTCTGTCAGTTAGTATACAATATCCTACATACATATATCATTATAAACAATCGAAGAAAAAGTTATATGTTCAACTCGGCAACAAAGCCTTGGCTGAATTCCTAGCCCCGCTATACTCGGCTATGAACTATCAGTCGCGGCAGTCAATCTACTACTTTGCTGCCTAGTAAAACAAAAAAATTTTTTTGACGTTCGTTTCAGTGTAAGAAACTAGTTTTCAATTATGAGTGGAGAGGTTTAAGTGGTGGAGTTTGTGTACGAATTTTGATCAATGAGATATTCAAATGTCCTATCGTTTATTTCCAAACAATAATATCACCTTCATTTACATTTTCTCTCACATTCTGTATCAAAGGACCTTATAAAGAATTTGATAATGAGAAAAAAATTTTGCAGTCGATGCTATTACTGCCATTTAAGATTCTTTAAGGGGTTGCTTGCCACTCCGTTAAAGGGAACGATCGTTCATCCACCAATAAGCAATAAACAAATTGTCCCCGTTTAAATAAAACTTCAGCTGTCTCGGTTTTCCCGGAAAAACTCATACTTACGAAAGTATTTAACAGGACTTCTTTATGTCCACTTCTTGTGTATAGAATATATTTTCATTTCTTGCGAGTACTGCATTTTAAATATGTAATTATTCTCCGAGTCAAAACACATTTCATCAAAATTTCATGATAGTTATATTAACCCAATATTCAATATTTTCTTAGTGGATATTGTTCTAGGATATAGAGGAGATAAGTGATGTCCTACCAAATGTTGTGAGAAGATATTTGATACCGAATGTAAAATGGACCCACATGGACTTTATAATGGCAACAAATGCAGCACGAATGTTGAATATTCCCTTGTTGAATTTTCTCAAGAAATTTGATTCCAAGTTAGAATCCAAATAAAAATATTGCAAAATTGAATTTTCACTACATATTGAATTTTCCTCATAATTCATCCTTTTTATAAAATTTTTCCAACTTCCAATGTTTATATGTATACAGTATGGTGCAAATGTATGGAATAAATTCATTTTCTCCCAAAAAAACAAATTATAATTCATCCTTTTCATAAAATTTATTTAACTTCCAATGTTTGTATGCAAAACAGTATGGTGCAAATGTATGGAATAAATTCATTTTCTCCCAAAAAAACAAATTTTGTGAAAAATGCTGAAACATGTCAATTTATATTTCTGATTATTCAATTTTTGACATTCATGCGAGAGAGATAACGTCATTGGTATGGTCTTGATGATGTCATCGGCTGTTTTTTTAAATGGGAAAGTATGTCATGTGACACCTCAATTTGAAGGTCTTCAATCACCTACTCAATGGTACAAATCATGTGAGGTTCATTCATACAGATTGGATACAAACCCCTCAATATTTTTCTCTTATTTTTTTCAATACAGTATCTTGATCATGGATATTAAAATTACAATAAATGCCCATATCGGATGCGCTCCTTCAGCTGATCTAAATTATCCTTTCGATTTTGGTACACTTATCTTTTCAGATACCCCCATAGGTATCAAATTGAATTGATATACTCACGATTTGAATTTTGACTGTTTTTTATTCGGACCGCTGCATGTTTCAAATAAAAATGAACAAAAAATTTGTGTTGATGTTATGCATGTAAACAATTTTTAATTTTATTGTCTTTGAAAATCCTGCGTTCAAGAACACTTTTCAATTTTAAAAATTATAATAAATGAAAGTATCTACCGCAATAAGAAACTACATATGAGACTACAACAAATAAACATGTTTCTATTCACCCTGTATAAATGGATCTTACAATGTTTTGTACCATTGAGTAGGTAATTAAAGAACCTTCAAATTGAGGTGTCACATGGCATACTTTCACATATGAAAAACATCCGATGACGTCATCCTCTCACATGAATGTCAAAAGTTGAATAATCAGAAATATAAATCGACATTTTCACAAAATTTGTTTTTTTGGGAGAAAATTAATTTATTTCATACATTTGCACGATACTCTATATGTTCCGGTAAAATCTTACAACTGAATACAGGGTGTCACATTCAAACCAATTGCCGCTAGACAATAAGTATTTTTGATAATATTGTTAATTCAACTAATAAAGAGTGTTACGCGTTACTTTATGAGCACACACAAAACTTTTGTATTTTTGTCCACCCTGTACCAATTGAAATCAACATGTCATACATTTTTAGAATCAGCTCAGCTAGAGTAATCGGAAAATTGAGACAAAATGGGGGTGTTCCATTAAAAAAAAAATGACGGTGACGTCATTACTCGAAAGTAATTCACCCTGTATATTAGATTATTATTTTAAAATACGGTAAATTGAAATCAAACATCGATGTGTTTCAGGATTATTTCTTGAATTGATCTGTTTAGCTAAAAATTAATTTGTTCCATACTGTACGGACATAGTGTATATATGCTTAAAATATATGAATAAGAAAAACATGTGTATTCGACCATAGCCTAATGGTGAAGGCAGGTCATCTGGGTCTTTATTTTGGTCTACCCTGTACTAATTGGAATCAACATATGATACATTTTGGAATCAGCTCAGCTAAAGTAATCCGAAAAGAGAGATAAAATGGGGGTGTTCCATTTACTAGAAAGTTATTCACCCTGTATATTAGATTATTATTTTAAAATACGTTAAATTTAAATAGAAGATCGACGTGTTTCAGGATTATTTCTTAATATGGTTTATTTACCAAAAAATGAATTTGTTCCATACTTTACGGACACAGTGTATACAACTGAACATTTAAATTGATTTTTCACATCAAACGCTTAATTGAACAATCAAACCTTCCTTAGGTGAGTATTTCAAATCAACGTATACATTGGTCAATTATAAATGATTTTCGTAAAAAGTGTTATTTAAAAAAAATCAACCAATAGAGTCCACTTAAGATTAGGGTAATTTAATCGATTACGTCAAAACTATATCCTGTACTGGAATCAATTACGTGATACAAATAACATCAATTTGAGTGAAAGAGATTTATGAACAATGAAATTATTCTACTGGAGTTTTTTTTCTTAGGAATTATTTATTTATGGGTTATAAACTGTCCAGCAGATTTCGCAATTTCGCCAATTGGTTGAATCTGAAGAAAAAATGAAGGTCAAATTCTTTGAAATAGATTTATCTTTTTGCATGGGCTATTCTAGAAGAACGATAAAATCTTGAGGTTCAAAACTAAATTTCGTTATAATGAGGGCGAAATGAATTGAATTAGTTGAATTGTTCTATATTACATCCCGACTTTCCTAGACCGCTGTGAGATCTCCAAAGGCTTAAGGCTCATTTTCACGGTAATATATAGTAACTATCGCGATAGTACTGTGATGGTGCGACAGCACTCTCGCTCTATCAATATAGTAACTATCGAGTAGTATACATGGTGACAGTTGCTGCGATAGTTATTAACACTATCGTGATATTACTATCACAGTGAAAATGAGCCTTTAGATTGTCTACTAGTTACGTGAAAAGGTTGTATTGTAACAGCGAATGGTCCCCCGTAACTAGATTTTTCTTTCCTGAATCAAGCCTCGATCTACTGACGGTAGGCACGGAGTCCTACCTACTAGAGCAAAGAGAACCGAGCAAGGACCAACTATCTATAATTCTAGCTTCTATAGGGTGTCCCGAGAATAACTCTACACACTATTATCAGAGGGGAGAATAGGGTTGACTATTAAAAATTAATTTCTGCCTTTCCTTGTACAGCGAGATTAGAAAAAAGCCAAAAGTTGAAATTTCATTCGTAAGTATTTATTCATTCGTAAAGGAAATATCAGTTCACAGTTTTCCAAAGGATGACAAATTAAGGCAACAGTGGATGAAAGCTGAGGAAGAATTGATCTCAACCCTTTTTTCTTGTCGAAAATATGCAGCAACCGTTTTCATCAACATGATTTACTTTATTAAAATTCATAGTACAAAAACTCTGAAAAAATATATTATTCCTTCAGTTTTCAGTTTCTCCAATTATATGCCTTAGAGATTAAATTATGGAGATAAATGTCTTGAAGATAATATTGAAGGTACATTGATATTTTATTTGTTATGGATGTGAAATATCTATTTATTTTCCGTCCCTTATTTTATTCATTCATATAAATAATTATTACAGAAGAAATTGAAAAGGACCAGCCAGAGACAAAACAGCAAGAGATGGGGCAACCATAGCCGTAACAAGAGACGGTACAACTGTTTATAATATCAAAATCCTCTGCTGCTGCCATGGAAGATTTTCCCTCCAGATTGAATACTAATATTAGAAATTAGAAACCTGGGAATGAGGATTTCCAAAAATGGAACACTAGACGAAGTAATATCTGAGAGAAACATCCAAAGAAAACCAATAATCTTCATGTTAAATAGGATATTATCGATTAAAAACATAAATGTGAATAATAAGAAAATAATTTACTCAATAGTTAGGAGCATAATAACATACAGCTCTGAAGTGGACAGCAGCTGGAAAATCTGAAAGAGACATGATACCAAATAATACAATAAGACATAGAATGGAAATAAGGGATGATATTATTGATCTTAAGAACACAACAGTTGGTTTGGTACAGACAAGTCCATAAATACTTGTGATACTAGGTGTGATTTAAACAATAATAATGTGAGTTTGAATTCAAGAAAAACCAAATTTAAAGCTCAAATAGTTTTAAATTTTCAGTTTTTTAGATTGCCATACTAAATGAGGAACATATTCTGTGCCGTGGCTTAAAAATTCATCTTTAGAGAAGCTCATTTACTGAAAGGCTGAAAATGTGTATCTTGAATTGTTATTTAGTTGAAAATTACTTTTAACGTATGAGAACAACAACTTATAAAGTTATGGAATGTATTTTTCAGGAAAAATGAATGTATCTAACTGATCCTTGGAGAGATAAGAAGAAAAAGATCTATAAATTTCAAGATTTGGAGGAGTTTAGAACTAAGAAGAGGTAGAGCTCAATCCTGATATTTTTCAATATCCTGGATATTAAATGATTGGAAGAGTGAATATCCTCCTTAGTGGAGAGTGAGAAATCCGACTGCGAAGATGTTCTTCCTCATGCGCTGATAGGCTAAAGTCGGACCATTTTTTTAAATCATTTATTGTAATAATGTATTTTGAACAGCAATAAAAACTTAATGAATACAATTCTTCATAGACTCTCTTTTTTTTTGATTGCCTGTATTATCTGGAAATAATTTTTTGGAAGATTTTACTATTATCAATTTGATAAGTGACTTGAACTAAACTAGTTGGAAGTAATACAAAATTGAAGAATGAAATGTAATAGACATAACTGATTCTATTCAAACGATAAAATTGTTTGTAAAAATGATTTTTCATTCTTCCATCAATAATATTTGTACTTAGAATTTTGGTTGTCGAGAGCCAAAGTAATAAAATAGAACAACACAAATAGGTGATTACTAAGCAGTATACTTTCATTTTGAATTTTTAAATGGTTATATTTGAGAATAATTCTATATTGAATTGAATATTCCAACCAAACATTTGAAAGAATGACCATCTTCACTCAATAATAACATAATAATAATAACGATTTTCACTTGATAAAAATATAAGGAAAATTATTCCCATTTTAAGTTGCGATATAATAAAAAATATATTTTTTCTACTATCTGAATAGAAAATTTCATTTTCGCCCCTAAAGAAGAAAGGAAGAATGTTTTCCTCCCGGAAGGAGTAAAAGTACCCTTTTCCTCCCTGACTGATAAAAATGACGACCTTAAAAGTAGTAGAAAAGACTATATACATGCCTAAGAAAAAAAATGCTTTCCTTTCTTGGTAAGTAAATAATAAAAATATTATTTATTATAGCTTTTTCCATAAATTCTCAAACAAAAATTGAACTTTTGAGAACATATTAATATAAGAAAGATTTCAAGCAATTCTAACCCTCGTTTACATTGCTAGAATTCCAAAACATCAAAATAACAATGAGTTTCATTCAGAATAAAAGAAAAATTCAAGATTTTCCAAACGTAAGTCTAATGTTTTGGTCATATGATTTTGACATTGACCCATCTAGCTGCATCTCTCTCTTTCATATTCAGCCTGCCGCGAATTCTTCTTGAAAGTCTCGTTAGGGCCTGTCCATGTGATATTAGTTCTATGGCGAAGCCGGGGTGGGTAGCTATTAATGAATAACACCAATATAAACAGAATTCCCTATTATCCTCATTGGAAGAGGGATAAAGTCATTATGTATTTCACAAAGACGAAAAACAACACTACCTTGGATTTCGAATTATTTGGTAGCCGATGTTTACACATTCAACATATGGGAAATACTACGATTTTGCATTCGCACTGTTTTCTTGTTGTTCTATTTTTTGTGATGATTATGCCAGTTTATCGAATCTTTATTGATTTCGTATTTTTTTTTTCGTATATATTTTGGCTGCACTTGTGTATGTATCTCATGATAATAATAAGAAATGGTTTGTATTTAATTTTAAATTCGGTATAACATTTTCGGCCAAGAAGCTACCTTCAGTACAAACGTCAAAAATACTTTGTTTCCTTCATCGAAGTTAATTTAATGAAACAATGAACAACAATAACACAAATAATAAAAATTGTTGTGAAAAGAATCAGTGAGTTTATTCTTAACTGACATATAAGAAAGTTTCTTCTTAAAATTGAGCGAATAGAACAAGCGATTTCCGCACAGAATAAAAATGAACCTGCACTGATCAACCTTATGAGAGAAAGGTTTATATAATGTATAGATACTATTAAGATGTGAGGGTATGCTATTACCCTCGAAAGAATATTGAAGTATACAAACATTTGAATAACATCAACAGGAGAGAAGCAACTTCGAACTTACAGAATTAAGGAACGGAATGAAAAATAACATTGTTTACGGAAGAATGAATAAACTTTATAAATTAACGAACGAAATGAAAAATAAAATTGTTTACGGAAGTATGGGATAAAAAATTGAAGGACTCCTACACCAATTACTGTGGAGAATTGCCTCGGCACTAACCGGAAAAAAGGCAAACCCAAAATTCCAGAAATAACTGATATAAATTTAATAACAGTTACCAATGAAGATTAAATTGACCTATTTGCAAACTCGTTGGTAGCAAATTTCTAACTAGACCAGAGTAACCGGGACAACTTGCCAGCTGAGTATTCAATCCCCACTTCTTGTCATAATCGAGATAAGCACACGAAAAGAATTGTAAAATTCAACTAGTTCTTTAATGGATTCGGTCCTTACTTGGCGGAAATTCATTATAAATGAAATAAAACGAAGTAATTTCCACTATGTTATTTAATTGTTAGCAACAATTGTTTCGCCACACTGTGGCTTCATCAGGCTACATTTCTGAACTGATAAGAGTACAAAGGTTTTCGGAATCTTATATAGGAACAAATTTGACACAAAAATATTCGAAAGGGTATAAATTACAAAGTTATATTGGACAATTTACCGCCTGGGATTTCCAAACTATCGGAAGAAATTCAATAAAGGGGATGAGTTTACATCCGTTTGTTCGTTCAACAGAATATTTTGGGTATTATACCTGTTTATTTCTAGGGATTCTAAGAGGGTTAGTCTTAAGCTCTTGTTTTCTAAATGAAGAATTTCAAAGTTATTATTGAAGGTATGGTCCAATTCTTTTAAGTGATTCGCGTAGGTTGAAAACGAACTATCAGATGTATAACTCTTTTGGTGTTCCTTTATCCTTTTATTGAACGATCTTCCTGTTTGTCCAATATAAACCATAGGGCAATCATTACAGGTTAACTTGTAGACACCGGATTTAGTTTTTTTATCTGCTTTGTCTTTATTGTTTTTAATGAACATCTCTAAGTTGTTACTTGTTTTGAAGGATATTGTGTAATTTAATTTTGTTTTCAGGTATTTAGCAATCTTTTCAGAAATATTATTAACATAAGTTAACGAAAAAAATTTAGTATCAATACCATAATTTACCTTAGGGTATGTTAGACTCAAAGCTTGCTTTCTTTGTTTATTCCTCAAAATTTGATCAATAACATGTGGACTGTAACAGTTATTCACAGCTATTTGTTTAATTAAATTTAATTCTTTACAAAAATTAGCATGATTCATAGGTATATTGATTAATCTATGGATCATACAATTGTATGCAGCCATTTTTTGGTTTAACGGGTGGTTAGAAGTAGCATGGATGGTAGTATCAGTATGTGTAGGTTTTCTTAAAATACTGAAACTATGAAAGTTATTATTTCTGGTAATTGTTAAATCAAGAAAGTTGAGTGAATTGTTTTGTTCAATTTCAGAAGTGAATTTGATACTTGGGTGAATGTTATTGATAAATTCTGTGAACAAAGAAAGTTGTCTATTTGTACCTTTGAAGCAACATATAATATCGTCTACATATCTAAACCAATAAAGGAATTATAAATTATTAATAATTTATAATTCTGATGAAGGTTTGATTATGGGTAACCCTTTAAGTCCAATCCTAGCAGAAATATTCATGAACAACTTAGAAAACAAAATTCACTCTAACAATAAAACAAAATATTTCCTTTATTGGTTTAGATATGTAGACGATATTATATGTTGCTTCAAAGGTACAAATAGACAACTTTCTTTGTTCACAGAATTTATCAATAACATTCACCCAAGTATCAAATTCACTTCTGAAATTGAACAAAACAATTCACTCAACTTTCTTGATTTAACAATTACCAGAAATAATAACTTTCATAGTTTCAGTATTTTTAGAAAACCTACACATACTGATACTACCATCCATGCTACTTCTAACCACCCGTTAAACCAAAAAATGGCTGCATACAATTGTATGATCCATAGATTAATCAATATACCTATGAATCATGCTAATTTTTGTAAAGAATTAAATTTAATTAAACAAATAGCTGTGAATAACTGTTACAGTCCACATGTTATTGATCAAATTTTGAGGAATAAACAAAGAAAGCAAGCTTTTAGTCTAACATACCCTAAGGTAAATTATGGTATTGATACTAAATTTTTTTCGTTAACTTATGTTAATAATATTTCTGAAAAGATTGCTAAATACCTGAAAACAAAATTAAATTACACAATATCCTTCAAAACAAGTAACAACTTAGAGATGTTCATTAAAAACAATAAAGACAAAGCAGATAAAAAAACTAAATCCGGTGTCTACAAGTTAACCTGTAATGATTGCCCTATGGTTTATATTGGACAAACAGGAAGATCGTTCAATAAAAGGATAAAGGAACACCAAAAGAGTTATACATCTGATAGTTCGTTTTCAACCTACGCGAATCACTTAAAAGAATTGGACCATACCTTCAATAATAACTTTGAAATTCTTCATTTAGAAAACAAGAGCTTAAGACTAACCCTCTTAGAATCCCTAGAAATAAACAGGTATAATACCCAAAATATTCTGTTGAACGAACAAACGGATGTAAACTCATCCCCTTTGTTGAATTTCTTCCGATAGTTTGGAAATCCCAGGCGGTAAATTGTCCAATATAACTTTGTAATTTATACCCTTTCGAATATTTTTGTGTCAATTTTGTTCCTATATAAGATTCCGAAAACCTTTGTACTCTTATCAGTTCAGAAATGTAGCCTGATGAAGCCACAGTGTGGCGAAACAATTGTTGCTAACAATTAAATAACATAGTGGAAATTGCTTCGTTTTATTTTATTCAACTAGTTCTACCGGGTGAAGTTGAATAGGTTAAAAATCTCGAAAAGGAAATATCTTAATATCTTATGGAAAACTGTTTCGAATAAAAAGTTACAACCTCTTCCATTGCTTTTACCCGTGTAGGGAAGGGGGGTCAACTTTGATATTTTAATTATTCATGATTCATCATAGATGGCACTGCAATAGAATTTGAATTTTTCTAAACGACCTTAATGTCTCCATTCCATTGATCATTCACGTGAAATTTCAGTCGTAAATTGTATAACTTTTCTTTTGAACTTTGAAAGATGGAAAACGTTATGCACATAAAGATAGACGGCTCGACGGATTTTTCTACTCAATTTAAAATGAAAGAGATCCATTTCGATTTTTTCTTCTCTTTCATTTGATACATCTTTTTTAATTGATATGGAATATTTTGAACCAAAAACACCTAAAACAAATGATTTCGTTATTTTTAAATGATAATAATTTTCATTATTTTTAAAGGATAAATGTGGGGTGCCAACTTCACTCTTCGCGTAATTTCGAATGGTCGATTTTTTTAATTCTGGGGGTGCACAAATGAAATTATTGCGTGGACAAACGTGGACCTACGATGGACAAACGATCCTGAAATTTTAAAATTAAAATTCGCATTTGTGGGTGCCAATACATCACACTTTGACTTTCCTAAATGAATGATCGATATTTTGGTTCCTATGGTTGGACAAATGAAATTATTGGATGGACAAAAGTGGACTTACGTTGGACAAACGATCTATGGGATTTTAAACATTTTTTTTCAATTTGGGGGTGCTGCTCAGAAAATGAACGGAAAAGATGTATTATCTTATATCTCTCGAACGGTGCCTGGACAAATAAAAAAAAAGGGTGGACAAACGTGGACCTACGATGGACAAACGATCCTGAAATTTTGATCCCAAAATTCGCATTTGGGGGTGCCAGCTTCACACAGCTAATTCATTAATATGCTCCTACTCATTAATATTTTGGTTTCAGATATCCAGCAAACGACGAACAGTTCGAAGACACAGTGGTATGTTATTCTTGCCAAAAAAGATAGTAAACTACTTCAAACGATGGAAATTGAATAGCACCTCAAAGAAGACTAAAGCCATATATATTGGAGCAAGCAAAACGAAGAAGAATCCCAGAGAAACATAATTATTGAAAATCAAAAAATTCAATGGAAAAAAGGGGGGCCACCTATTTGGGGTAGATTCTTAATGAAACACTGATTTCCATCAAGCAATTAGAAAGAATACGAAGCGATTACATCGATGCCTGTATCAGTTATTGAATCCGACGAGCACAATAACTTTGGAAAGCAAAGAAGAAACTGCTACCGTTTGGGTCAAATTGGACCTTGGTCTTGGTTCTTCTGCTTTTAGGTATTCTCAGGGGTCATTGAGACTGTGCTGACAGCGGTTGAAAGTGGAGATGCTGAGAAGGTTATGTCATTTTTGAGCGAGTTGGATGGGGATGATAATATGAGCGATTCGGAAAGTCAACATAGTATTTATGATACCGATTCCGATATTTCTGAGACAGAATTCGAAGACAACATCCAGACTGATAATCGGAATACAAATTACTTTTATGGCAATAATAATTTCAAGTGATCCAAAACACACCCAGCTCAGTCATGTACAGGGTCCGGCAAAAAAACCTCCCTGATTTCAATAGGCATTTGCAAAAGGAATAAGAAACATATATGTAGAACAATTACTTATATTTGTGAATAGCCTATATGATGCCATTTTACATCACTTAGTACACTTTACTTGGTTTTGAAAATTATGTCTGATAAATGATGTCCCCCATTGTTAAGACATTCACGAAGTCTTTCCCTGAAGTTGTCCATAGTTCTTCGGAAGCCTTGGAATGGCTGCCACTTCCTGCCTAATGGCATCTTTTAGTTCTTGCAGAGTTCTGGGACGATGTTTGTACACTTCAGCCTTTAGGTACCCCCACAGAAAGAAATATCAAGGTGATAAGTCGGGTGACCTTGGGGGCCAGGAAATGTCATGAATGTCTTAACAATGGGGGACATCATTTATCAGACATAATTTTCAAAACCAAGTAAAGTGTACTAAGTGATGTAAAATGGCATCATATAGGCTATTCACAAATATAAGTAATTGTTCTATATGTTTCTTATTCTTTTTGCAAATGCCTATTGAAATCAGGGAGGTTTTTTTGCCGGACCCTGTATTAGACAACATAATATTTTGCGAATACATCTTCCTGGAATCAGGAAATCTGCAGCTGCGCAGAAACCTAAAACACCATATGAAGCGTGGTCTCTTCTAATTACCCAAGATATGGTACAAGCCATTATGGACCATACCAATACTAAAATTACAAAGATTATTATTAAATTAAGAGACCGACAACATCACTTCTAAAACGACCGAACTTTTCAAATTCGATGTTGAAATACCATAAAACTTTGAAGCTGTAGTATGGAGTGCTTTGACCTAAGGTAAATGATCTGAACTACATTCTATTCGAGCTATACTTTTTAGGCCCCCTAGTTTTAATCCTGGGTACGCCATTGCTTTTATTGAATGTCTGGATTAAAACAAATGCTTCTCTCAGGTTGAGTTCAATAAAAAGTTTCACAAAAAAAATGTCTCATTATCAATATTCAACTATAGAAAAGGATATTTTCTTGTTCTGCCATTACATCAAATTAGATCTGAGCATTCGCTAACATTCCTAACAATGTGTACCTACTTACAAATATAATACAATCGTTTGCCAACGTGTATAAAAACGTTCTCTAGTTCAGTATCGTAATGAGTTCATTACAGTTCTAAGAACAGAGCTGTAATGAACTCATTACAGCATCGTTTTCATAAGTAATTGCACAAGTGCATCAAAATTACCGATAATTTTGCATGACAGCGTGTTGTCATAAAAACTGCATGAGTTCATTTTCATTCTTGGAGAAACAGTCCGACACATTCGGTGTCGGGCTCTTTCTCCAAAAATGAAAATGACCGAATTCAGTTTTTCAAAGAAAACACGCTGGAATGCCAAATTATCCGGTAATTTTGATGCACGAGTGTAATTCGGGGGAATATTTCCCGAATAAACTGTTACATTACCTGTCAAACTGATTTAGAATGGAATTGCCATAGATTCGAACTGTGTAAGATGCATAAAAACTAATCATCTATGAACAGAACAATTATCGCAGTGCAGTTTCGCTTCCTACAATGCAATTATCGCTGTAATTTTCGATAATTGCTCTCCAGATACATAGAATTTTTGACAGGAGGGAAATATTCGCTGTAATTTTCGATAATTGTTCTCCATATACATAGAATTTTTGACCGGAGGGAAAAATTCAGTTATATTTTTCGGTTTGTGATTGTCTAATAGTTATTTATAATACAAGTGCAGAAGGCATTCATATTTTTCCACGAGTTCAAAATTCAAAAACGAGCCACGAAGTGGCGAGTTTTTGAATGAACGAGTGGTAGAATGAGCCTTCTGTACGTGTATTATACATTATTTTCTCTAATTCATTGCATTTTTATTGAAATCAATGAAATATTTCCATAAATATCATTTAGTGATTTTTGCATTGAAAAATGTTGGTTGGCAGAACTGATTTCTTCAAGGCAAATTGATGAATTGACAGACAAAGCCGTGGCGGAAAGTTCGGAGTACCAACATATAATAATAAAATATAACCATGAAAACTGTGCGTTTCTGATTCTCGCACGATTTTGTTCTACAAGATGTGGAAGAATGAACGGAATAACCACAGAATTAGAGAAACTGACTTCCAATCCTATCAAATTTCAACAAACGTCAATAATTGTCAATATAATGTAATTTGGATATAGTGAGATGATTTGCAACTTTATTCGCAAATTTTCAAATTCTGGTGGTTTTAAATCGATTTAGTCAGACATAACTCACGATATTGAAGCGTAATTGTAAATTATTCCAAAATTCGAAACGTACGATTCATATCCAAATTCCATAATCTGTCAATGTTCGTAATAGTCACACCAACTGCCAATATACAATACAAATGTCACTAGGATATTTAATCTAAATTTTTCATTCAATTTCGCAATATTTCACAAAACTTGACTGAAATAGAGAATATATCGTCTAATACACGTTGCAGAAGGCAATTCCAACACTCATGAATTTCGCATTCGTGTTGGAAGAGCCCATTCTGCAACTTGTTTCAGAATATACTATTAAATCCTATTCAATTTAAAAGAACGATTTGAAGATTGGTACTCAGCAAGTAATATTATTCGATATCTGAATGTATAAATGATAATTTGTTAGTTTCATGGACTAGTGACCATCAATCAGTATTTTTGTCTTGCTTTTGTTATAACTATTTTTTCTCGTTACTCACTTGTCCCATACTCTCTAACGAGATCAAAATAAGTTTATTATTATTGTTATTTTGACATCTGCACGATACATTATTGATGTTTTCTAAGCTACTCGCTAGATGGCCATCCAGAGTCCACACATTCCTTTCCGGTGATACTCGTCACGTTCCAATATTGTTCGTTGAACTCTACATATAAATTTCATTAAAAACATGGGTATATGTAACTTGTTTCAATATTTGGTGGTGTCGAAAAATAATTTGTTAGTTTACATAGACATATGTTCCAGTTGAAAAGTTCAATACAGACATCAGATAACAGAGGTAAAAGCGACGACTCAAGGCAAAAACAATTTAGGATTGCGGTTTATAATTTTATTACGCATGTGATTTTAATTGTTCGAATTTCAATAAATTCCAGTAGTGGTTTGTGTTGCTTTACATTTAGAATATGCAGGGTGTCCTTTTATAACATTCATATAATTATTTTATCTTTAATCCTATAATTTTTTTCGAAAATTCGATATAATGAAACAAAAAAAACGCTCCATGAATTGAATTAGAATTCTCTGGGATTTTTGTGGTGATATTGAACTGTAAAACGCATACTTAACACTGTTTTTTTCGATATTTTCAATTCAGCGGTTGATTATTCAAAAAGCCTCCGCAAGCCCTTTTTTATCAAATTAATGCAGAGAACAAAAAAATGTTTTTCCGTAAATCCAATAGCTACTTCTTGTAGAGATTTCAAAACATCCCTGAAATTTTCTGTGCCATCATTGATTGGTGGGATATTGATGGTTAAAGACAAAAATGTCCTTTTCAATTGAATTCAAAGTTGAAGCTGAATGAACAAGTTATCTCATCCATATAACCGAGTTAGAAACAAAATTTCCAAGTCTGTATGCCAAAAATAAAAACCTAAAAAATTTCCCAGAAATTTTAGATACTGTATTCATTAGGATTGAGCGGTACACGTTGCTTGAAAAATTTTTTCATCATGAGATCTCTAAACTATAAACTTCAAGCTTCAAAAATTTTCTTTTTGAAATTGAGATACGACCATTGTTATCGAAAATAAAGCCATTTGAAAAACCACTAAAAATTTCGAATTTTGTTTTGATCCTTCAATTTATTCCCCTTGTGTGTTATGATAAACTTTGAATTTTGCTTGTAGATTAAAATCTTTTTCTACTCCTATTGATTTATTTAGTCATTATTGAACTGCTTTTGAGCAATCAATAGTATCTATTAACAAACAACGTGAGTAATAATAACTCAATCCTATAACTCACTATATAAATCGGAACGGATGGCTCTGTGCTTCTATACTTCTGGGCTTTTATTCGGTTGGCCGAAAGGGAACATTCCATTATTGTTATTGAGGGGAGGAATGTCACTTTGATAATTTCAACGTTTATAGGACGTAACTTTTGAGGTTTTGAGGTTGAAGTTTTTTTTTCTATTCTTGTATTTTAATATTTATTGTTATAGTCGTAGATAAAGTATAGTATTCAACTTGCGGTAATGGTCATTACCGCTCGTTGAATAATACACTATTATATCACATCTAAATGTCAAAATGTCGAAAGGATCGAATTAGTAAATTTGAAGATATCAGAAAAACATCTATATTTACGCAACCCCTAGTTGGATATTGTCCATGCATGAACCGTGGCACTCTAGATCCGAACCTACCCTTAATAAGTTTGTAGTTTCGAGAATGTTAATGTTTACGGCCTGAAGGACAGGTGTAATCGAATTTGAAGAAGGATTCGTCATCAGTGAGTGGGACATCATATCGAAGTGAATAGAGCAATGTGTTCAGGGAACTAGCTCTCAAAAATGGTTTCAAGATGTGTTATAAATTTCTTGTTGATTGCATCATCAGGACCATAGAAAATTCAGACAGAACCGAAATTTTGCATTTGGATGTACCTACAAGGTATGTATAAAATTGCATGCTGATCGCGTCACTAGAACCATAGAAAATTCAGGAAAAAGTTGAAAAATATAATTATTCCGCAACAATAGATTTGTCCAGGTTTAACTCGTATACAGGGTGTTCCAAATTAAGTCGGCACCATTGCCAACTCCGTTATTATTGATGCATACGATTTCGGTTGAATGAGCAAACTGGTAGTATTTTTAGTAGCCTTCTCGATGTCGAAAACAAAAACAAATTGACAGTCGCGTTGTTTATATTTCATAAAATGATATTTTTTCCAATGGAACACCCTATATTTTTCATTCATTTCGATTTGTTATAACAATCTCAACAACAAAGCTCATATCGCCTTCCTTCCTATAGTGGAAAATGAGCTACTTATTTTGAAATATTTATTTCTTTCACTAGTACAAAAAATTTATTTGTTTTGGCGAATAACACCTCAATCCTTATGATTCTCCAAACACCCATTTTTTGTACTTACGAATGACAATATTTCTTTACTTTTCGCAAAATAAGAAAGTAAAAAGAAAAAATTTCGCTGGGATGTGATGCCGTGAAACCCGTTTTCATCATGGCGCACCACTCAATTGACACCACTAAGCTATTTGGTATTAATATACAAAACGATAATTTCCATCTTAAAGGCATTCCGCAAGCCGCATTCATTTTGTGAATCAATAGTGTCAATAGAAGGGCCCGAATATTCTTCAACAAGAAGGCGGTGTTTTTGAACATTTACTCTATATTTCATAGCGCTTTATCAAATCCGTTTATTATAAATGTTTCTTATTAATACAACTGTCTTATTTTCACTTTTACGAAAAAAAGTCAATGAGATTCATTGTTGAGAATTTCATTACGAATCGAAATACATGAAAAATATAGGGTGTTCCATTGAAAAAAATATCATTTTATGAAATATTATGACAACGCGTATCTCAATTTTTGTTTTGTTTTTGGCGTCGAAAAGACCACTAAAAATGCTACCCGTTTGCCCATTTAACCGACATAGTAGCATCAATAATAACTGAGTTGGCAATGGTGCTGACTTAATTTGGAACAGCCTGTATATGATGTTACCACTAGAATAAAATTGTCAAATTTCAAGAGGATCATATCATCAGAATCTTTCATCCACATGAACTAATTAACAACAATGACCTAACGATAAATCACATCTCACATATACATTACCTATTAACAATTCTCTTATCCCCAATGACGCATGAATGAACGATGCTCAAAAGCTCCTGATGCGTTTTTGGTTTGTTTTTCTTTGATTTTCAAATTGCAATGCTTTTTAATCATGAAATGTGCAAATATAAGGATGTAATTTTTTTTGATCAACAAATAAAAATTTCAGATTTACATATATACATATTATTATACGACCGTAAAACAAAAATTACTAAGAATTAAAGCGTTTTAGCTGCAGTTTCAAACAGAAGATTCTACCTATTACCGACGGTTCAAGATGATTCCAGTTTTTTTTTTCAGACTTCTAATTCAGTTGAAATTTGAGAATTCTCATAGTGTCAAATATAACACGGGTTCATCTTCGATCTTTAAACTAAACTCAGGTTCATTTAGTTTAGACCGAGGTTAGACAACTATTTCTAACTATATGTTCTTAATAATATATTATTAATATATGTTGAATCTACATTACTATTCATTCATAACATAATATCTATATCAATGGTATTCTACCTTGAAATGTAGAATAGTAAATTATGTTGATGACTTTGAAAAACTATCAGAATAGGCTAATCATATTTTTCTGAAGTCAAAAGTTTGATTTGATCGAAATAAATTAATCCTCAATGAAAATTGATCAAATGTTCTACCATTTAACACAAAGAGATAAAAAAAAATTAATAAAATGTAATATTTTTGTCACAGTAAAAGAGTGAAATTTCTTGGCATCTATGTCAATCAATTGGCGTAAACATACATACATTTCGTCATATAAATCAAGAAGAATCTGCTTTGAATTGAGATCAATTTCAAAAAATATGAATGAAAACACTTTAAAAATTTTGAACTTTGGAAATTTTGAAGCTATGTTTAGGTATGCTAATAAATTTTCAGGGAATCTTGCTGAGGAAAATTTGAGATGAAAAATATTGTCTCTATGGTCGATATTTGTTCGAGTGTTTAATTTTTTTATATAAAATAGGAACATGTTATAGGTATATTGAGACTTCAAACACATGCAACAAAAGAACTTTTGACATAATCTAACCAGCTCACAGATTAACTTCAATTGAGAAATGTCCTACATATACCTATAAGTATGAAAGCATTCAATAAGCAACCAAGAGACATAAAATGTATTGCGAACTATGAAATTTTCAGAAACAAAGTCAAATACCTACTTATAACGTTAGAACAATATAGTCTAGGGGATTATTTTGAGGGCTAGTTGAAGCTGACAACTGAGGACGTCGTTACTTTTTAATTTATGTTTTCAGAACTGTGATTCATTCAAAAACCAGATATATTGTCCAGAATATTGTCATTATTAGTAATTATATATAATTATATGCAATAATATGTCATTATATTCAATGTTCACTCTACTTGTTGAGTGAATTGGATTGAAATTATTTTTTTCTAATTTTGCATAATTGTGGCAAGGAAAAAAATCATGTTGTAGACATTTTCGAATTTTGATGCGAAAACGGTGTCTAATGTTTAAGTTTGACTCACTGATCAATAATTAGATGTCAAAATGAATTGTTCTTCCGGTCCCTGGCCGCTGTATGCATGTCCGAAAAGAATATATAGTAGAGACTTGAAATTTTTTAAATGTGATCAGTATCCGAATATCTCGTTTCTTCTTTTTCTTCTTCTTCTTCTTAATTTAAGCCTAGGGCTTGTATATTCCACTTTAGTCTTCGGTGGATGTAGATATCCTGGAATTTCTCGTTTGCGTTATTTAATTGCAAAAGAGTGAAACGAATTTTCATTCAAAATTTTATGGAAATTTTATCTTTAATTGCTCTCAAATTTCGATATCCCAGAATTTATGGGTACGATCTCACTGAAACTTTGCGTGTTTCGATAAGGTGAGTTATCGAAAAATTCAAACAAGAATCAAATTTTCCGGATTTAAACCACAGTGAAAAGGACGAAATTATCTTGACCAGTTCATGAGAAAAGGCATTTCCAAGAAATTTTTGAATCTACATAAAATATTTCATCATATCGTACGAAGTACAAAAATTTCATTTCATCATATCATTTGGAATGTTCTCCTTTCATAATTTGGTCTCGAAATATAGGGTGAAATATGCACATCGCCAATAAATTAAGTCACCAAAAAATTAAGCAAAAGTTTAAGATACATTTCCGTCAAAACTACTCGTCCGATTAGGACTTTTTATTCTTAAGAAAAGTTATTTTCTCTTAAACGTTATACCCATAAAAAACATGATTCGCTATACTGACTCTTTCGTTTAACTTGTTTATTTTATTTTGTTTCGTTTTTTTGTTGTTAAATTTGGACCTTCATTTTTCATAAAATCATGTTATGCTATAAAATGGTGTAATATTTTAGTTCTTAACTTGAATGTTGCCGTCCAGTTGGTTAATTAGCAAAATCTGAAAGGAGTTCCGTAATCATGGATGATGGAAATTTTGTTTTTTTTTTAATTCGGAATGAAGAATTCGATCGTGATGAAATTTTTCATTTGGACGTAAAAGGAAAATAAACTTCATGCAACATTTAATGTTGATCGCGTCAACAGAGTCAAAAAACTCAAGCAGAAATCAAAAAAATAATATCAAATATTTTCTTGATAACGAATATCCGATCGAGTTAAAAACAATGGCATATACAGGGGGATAATAAAACTTTATTTTCTCAGAAATAAAAGAGCATTTGGGGAAAATTAGTTGAGGTACAAACGAAAATTTTTGTGTCACAAATAGTTAATAACTAGTTACGAAAGCAAAAAAATTCTTTATTTTCGAAAAAGTGGGTGCTAACTCTACGAATACACATGACCTCTGTAAATTATTTTTCAGTGGAGATATTTAGATACTTTATTTACCAGGATTTCATGATATTGATCCGACCAATCTCTTTTAATTTATGCGATATTCTTTCGTATTTTCGTATGACATAAATGAAGGGCAGACATGAATTCTGAACCCTTTGAATTCTCAGTGGACTAAAGAGTCGACTGTAGTGCTGATGGTACCGGGTTCGAATACTGGTTAGGTCATGGATATTGTTCATGTCTGGTGGTGATTAAAGAATTTGAAAGAGTCTTATAGATAATGAAATATTCGCTGTGTAGATGGCCAAAGTAGCCTAGCACATATATAAAAGAAAAACGAACGAACGAATGAATTCTCAGTCTCTGAGCACTAGTGAGGCAATTGCCATAGACGACATCAGCGTAGTTGAAGGTTGACAGAACAAGAGAATCGCATAATAGTTTCTTCAGTTTTCCGGGATGAATTGGCAATTATTGTATATCGTTCTTAGTTTATACCAAGCACGTTGAATACAACTCGAAACATGTTTATCGAATTACAATCTAATGTAAGTCCTAGATTTCGTTTTGCTGTCATCTATTTCCAGCAAATTATCTCCTAATTTTATTTTCTTCATTTGCTTGATGTCTTGAAAATGACTCCTTGGACCGAATAACATAACACAATACTTCTCATGGTTTAGAAACAAATTGTGATCCAATGAGTACTTGCTCACTTCAGCGAGCTCGCTATTCATTGTCTCACATATGTCATATTTATTTCCCTGTTGAATGATAAGTATACCTAAGTATCATCAGCGTAATAATGAACCTATGATTTTTTAAATTAGTGTTTTTGCCCTGAGGTATGAATGACATATAAAGCGGGGCCTTAAATTGAGCTCTGCATTACACCGGCAGTGCTTATCAGATCGTGCGATACGGTGTTATCGATTATTACCCTTTGCAATGTTCCCTCAAAGTAGCTTCTGAAGAATTGGACTGCGCCTTCATCCAGTCCAATATAGTGGAGCATTGCTAACAATATTTAAAGATCCAAAGTAACAAAAGATCGAGTGTAATCCAACAACACCAGCATGGTATACTAGTTATTGTCGGCTGCTCAGACTATATCATCTATAATATCAGATAGCTCAGTAGAGCAGCTGTGGTTCTTATGAAATCCAGATTGCGTTTCTGGTAGGATGTTATTTAAGGTTATGTAGTTTGAAAGTTGTTTATTCACCTTCTCTAGGATTTTAGATAGACATGGAAGAATGCTGATAGGTCTAAGATCTTTATACTCAATGGGCATTACCTTTGGTTTCGGAATAACAAGGGCTTTTTTCTATGACTTTGGATATATAGAGTTGGTGATACAGAAATTTATACTATGGGTCAAATAAGAAAGGATGAAAGGAGATCATAAATGAATACCATACCTATATTCCTAGTTCATCCACACCGTATGCCTTGGATTCGATTTAGCTGATAATTTTGAGGGTCTCAATTTCCGTTGCAGTCTCGAATTTCAGTCAGAACCTCAAAGTTTCTCTCTTGTTACTTGAATAATATGCGATTGTTTGATCTAAGTTTCTTGTGGTTTGAGGGATTGAGGAAATAAAATATTGATTGATTTCGTCAGATTTTTTTTAGGTTTTCAGGAATAGTTTTAGGATTGTCCTTGCTGTCATCACAATAGTATTTGTGTACATTGAAAATTCATTATCGAGAAATGCTTTTTTTTCCTTTTGATTGTTAATGGTGTTAAGTTTTTAGTGATTTGTAATAAGCTGTTTTGGTATCAGAACGGCATTCATGTCATATATATTTCTTCATGGGATATATTTTAAGTCTTGATCAAACTGGCTGATATAAATATCAATCCAGTTCCTGATTTCCTTATATTTAATAACTTTAGTTTATAAGGCAATTCAATCTCATAATAAATAAATTCATGATCCTAGAACTTGAATGGCAGAGTGTCACATTCGAATATCTTGATGTTATTAAAAATGATGATAAAATCTATTAAGAAGCTACTTTGTGCAACTGCACAAAGTAGTTCAATTCTGTGGTGGAATCCCCGAATCCCCGAATAGTTATTCTAGTGGGGTGTGGAACTATCTGAGAAAGATTCGGGGATTCCACCACAGAATTGAACTTCTTTCGATAGGGAATCCAAGTAGTCTATATTGAAATCGCTAACGCAGCATACTCTATCACAAACAGGTTCAAAGGATGATAGAATGTTGTCAAATTAAACTAGAAAATCTGATTTTCTGTAATGAGGGGGTTTATTAATACATCCTAGAATGATTTCGTTCTTGCCCATCTGCACCCTTCTTTGCTCGAAGTGTTCATTACTTGCGAGATTACTTGTTAGCTCATTTTCCATCCGCGTGAATTTATAACCTTGTTTTATGAATTAGCCAATTCCTCCTCCCCTCCTTTTTCAGTTTTGGAAAATAGCGTGATATATATGAACCCAAACATTCGTGTCCAATGAATTATCATTAAGCCAAGATTTAGATAAGCCAATATAATCAAAATCTTCAGAGTTCACGAAATATCGAAGTCAGGAAGGTTTGGAGTTAGACATCTTATATTAATGTGACTTATTCTTAAATTTTGAGCAGTTTTCATCGGGAATAGAGTTGGCAGAGTGTATTATAAGAATTTTAAATGAACGCTCATAACAGAGTGGCGAGTAAGAAAAAAAGAGAAAGAAATTTATCGGAATTTATCGAAAATTCAGATGAATAGTTATTGAAAATGAGAGAGCATTACAAAAATCTAATATATGTATAATATGAGCAATAGAGAATACGAAAATATACGCTCAGATCATAGATACCACTCCGCCTTCAATTCACCAACTCTTCTAACTGCTCTTCATCGGCGATCTGGATCTTTCGGTTGTTATGAAAGACTAGAATTCTTCCTCGATCGGTCGATGATTTGTTCTTCTCTCTCACTTTCAAAAGGAAACTATTACTTTCAGTTGACAGCATTTCACACACAATTATCTTTTTTCCTTTGAGTCGACTTACAGAATATTTCATCACGCCGCCACTGGGTGACAAATTCAACTATCAAAGGTGATGGTCTGTTGTCTTCTTGTTTGTTATTCTTTTTTTTTTAAGCGATAACAGGAGATGATCTAGTTTTTATCAATATTTACGCCCAGATTTTTATGAATCATACTCAACAAATCTTCCTTGATGTCCGATCTTCCATTATTCTCAGGAATTCCACGAAAAGTTTCTTGTTGTTTTTTCCATGCATGATTTTATTTATATTACGTTCATTTTTACTCATTTTTAATTGAATGAGTAATATATTTTCATTCAGTTTCTTTATTTCAGCCGTATTTCATATTCGAAGCTTTTCATTTTTTCCTCAAAGACTGATAGGCTAGATGATCCTGGTGTATTGTGCTCGATATAGTCCTTGAGTAATTTTTCGAGATCTTAATGAAGTTTTGCTTCAATTTTAGTCATTTCTTCAGTAAGATCCAAAGGTGTCTCATTCCACGGGTTTTTTCTTGTTCCTCCCATGTCCAAATCCAACAAAGATTTACAAATAATATCGAAACAAATTATGAAGAACAAGTTTTTCACAGCAGCGGCTCAATCTTATAATACAAATATTTTTAGCGGATCTAGCTCGTTCCGTGGTTACGCTACGAACGTCATATTAATATGAAAAAGCAAAAATATCAAACTCAATCTCTGGATCCGCTATTGGTTCAAAAAAAAAAAAGAAAAAAGTGCATCCGTGAGATCAGATTCATTTTCGAATATATATATTGTAACATATAAAAAACAAGAATACCTACATATTTGGTTTTAATTACTCATTATAGAATAAGTCTTCTGTTCACTCGTCCGTTTATCTTTTCGAATATACCCACTAGTTCATCGGAATTATTATCTAATTAATATGTAAATTCCATAGTAAATATTCATGAAAGCCAATCCATTCAGTCAGATGTTTTCACTCGTGTTTCTCAAGAAAATTTATAGTCTCCTTAGACTTGAGAAAATCCTTTCTGGAGTAGCAAATACGTAGAGTAGCCAATATTTGCAACAATATCAGTGTGGAAAAGCCAAATAGAATAAATTCATTATCTTGGTTTCTGTACATATAAACTTCAAAATTAAATTTTCAAGTGTCATTTTTCTTCGTAAAAATGCAAACCCTACCTCGAACCCCTCCGAAATACAGATACAACCCCTAACTTTTCAAATGAGAAGTATGCGCTTTCGATACATCGTGTGAAAGGTTTCTTCATTCTCTATTCAGAAATGTTATTATTTTCATTTTTATTGCAAAAATAAAAATTAAATCAAGTGACTATAAAGAAATTTGGTACAATATCAAAAACTGAAATGTAATTCAAAATAAAGCAAAAAAAATATGGATGTTAATTGTTAATGAAGTAGATGTTCAAAGTGTTCACTCGGCAGCATTCTAAACTCAAATAAAATTTTCTCAGAATGATCGACTTAATCGCAAGCGTCATTCGATCTTCAATTATAATAACACTTGCGATTAGGTCGAATATTTCCCTCCTGTCAAAAATTCTATGTAAATGGAATGCAATTATAGAAAATTACAGCGAATATTTCCCTCCTTTCAAAAATTCTATGTATCTGGAGAACAATTATCGAAAATTACAGCGATAATTGCATTGTAGGAAGCGAAACTGCACTGCGATAATTGTTCTGTTCATAGATGCATAGTTTCTATGCACCTTACGCAGTTCGTATCTATGGCAATTCTATTCTACATCAGTTTGACAAGTAATGTAACAGTTTATTCGGGAAATATTCCCTCGAATTACACTCGTGCATCAAAATGACCGGATAATTTCGCAAAGAAAGAGAAAGAGCCCTCCACCTTCGGTGTCGGGCTCTTTCTCCAAAAATGAAAATGAACTCATGCAGTTTTTATGACAACACGCTGTCATGCAAAATTATCGGTAATTTTGATGCACTTGTGCAATTACTTACGATAATTGCATTGTAGGAAGCGAAACAGCAATGCGATAATTGTTCTGTTCATAGATGCATAGTATCTATGCATCTTACACAGTTCGAATCTATGGCATCTATGGAATCTACGTCACTTTGACAAGTTAACAGTTTATTCGGGAAATATTCCCCTGAAAAACACTCGTGCATCAAAATGACAGGATAATTTCGCATTCCAGCGTGTTGTCATAAAAACTGCATTCGGTCATTTTCATTTTTGAATGGAAATGAACTCATGCTGTTTTTATGACAAAACGCAAACACGCTGCCATGCAAAATTATTGGTAATTTTGATGCACTTGTGCAATTACTTACGATAACTTCATTAATATTCATACTTTTCTTTTTCTTTCTTGAACATTAACATTCATACTTTTTCTATTACATTTTCTTCTTCTTCTTCAAGTGCTATCCCCGCGGCGGAGGTCGGAAATGATCATAGCTATTCTGACCTTCGGGGCAGTTGCTCTAAAGAGTTGTTTTGAGCTGCACCCAAACCATTCTCTCATCTTGCGACTTATGCAAGGAAAATATTTCATTTTAGTTTATGATATTGTACCAAATTTCTCTATAGTTTCTTGATTTTATTTTCAAATTTTCATTTTGGCAATAAAAATGAAAATAACATTTCTGAATAGGGAAGAATGACAATTTAAAATTTAAATTTGACATCGTTCGGGATTTTCCATAAATATGTACAGTAACCAAGATAACTAATTTGGCTTTTCCACAATGTATAAATATTCGGATAAAGGTTTTTATCGCACTTGTCCAAGCATTCCAAAACGTATTTCGAAGTAGAAGAGATGATGGACATAGCTGCATTCCACACTTCAAGTTCTGTTTGGCAACTTCAGAACTGGCCGCAAAATTCGAAGGTAACGCACAAAATTTTACGGTGTTTCGAAAACCTTTCAATCAATTGGTTTATGGTTTGTTCCAAAAATGGGATGAATAAATTTATTTTTAGTATATACACTATAGGGAAATAAATTGAAGGATCAAACTAAAATTCGAAATTTTTAGTGGTTTTTCAAATGGCTGTATTTTCGATAAAAATAGACCAATCCGAATTTGAAAAAAAAAAGTTTTGAAGCTTGAAGTTCATAGTTTAGAGATCTCCTGATCAAAAAAATTGAGTGTACCACTCAATACTAATGAATACAGTAAGAAAAATTTCAGCGAAATTTTCTCACTTTTTATTTTTGGTTGACGTGTTTACAGAATTCACTATAAGAATACTCTATAAGATGTACCTATTGGTTTTTCGGAAAAAAAAATTTTTTGTTCTCTACATTAATTTGAAAAGTTGAGACAAAAAGGGCTTTCGGAGGTTTTTCGGATAATCAAGCACTGAATTGAAAATATCGAGGAAACCATCAATATTAAGCACCTATGCGTTAATTTAAACAATTTTTTTTGATAAAAATGCAGAAAAAAAAATCTTAAAAATTTTATTTCTTCATTTTATGGGAGATAATGAACATTCACATCATTCTACATCAATGTAGAAAAAACAATTTTTGCAATAGCAACTTCTTGTACCGGATTCATTCAAGACTTCAAAACATCCCTTAAATTTTCAGTGCAATCATTGGTTGCCGAGATGTTGATGACCAAAGACAAAAAGGTCCTTTTCAATTCAAAGTTCGATATTTCAGCGACAAGTTCTCGTATCCATGTTTTAAAAAAAGGAATTTCAAGCAGAGTGAACAAGTTTTCTCATCCATATAGTGCTTAAGTTAGAAAAACTTTTCCAAGTCTGTATGCCAAAAATAAAAACTGAAAAAATTTCGCAGGAATTTTATTCACTGTTTTCATTAGGATTGAGCAGTACACGTTGCTCGAAAAATTTTTTCATAATGAAATCTCTACAAGGGCGGCCCAAGTATCAAATTTTGAGAGGGTCGCCGTTATGGGCTTCAAGTTTTTTATGGGACCATTTCGCACCTTGTCTGCTTGAAACGCATATTAAGTGTTTGATAGTTGCATTTTGCGGGGGTCATGAACCCCTTGACCCCCTCTGGGACCGCACTTGGATCTCTAAACTATAAACTTCAAGCTTCAAAAAGTTTTTTTCAAATTGAGATACGACCATTTCAATGAAAAATACCGTTTGAAAAACCGCTAAAAATTCTGAATTTTATTTTGATTCTTTAATTCATTTTACTGATTTAGTATCCGACATAGAAGTGTTCCAGCAGTTCAAATATTCTTCGAGCTACACTTTCGCTTCTTCATAAAGATAAAGGCACTCCTCGTCAAAGGTACTTAAATGTATATACAGGTTGGTCGACAGTTATATTGCTCGCCTCTTTCTATTTTAAAATGAATGTTGACATCACACATGGTTTGAACCCCTTAACCCTCCCCCTGGCTACGCCCGTGCTGTATTTTATTCTGATAACTTTGTGCCCATATTTTGAAAACTAAGACAAACCAGGAATTAACTAGGATTCAGATTTGTATACAGAAGTCTGTATTCGGTTCTTAAATAACGGTCTGAAGAATCATGCAAAATTTCGTGAGAAAAAGACTTTACGAATTTGAACAGTTTGAGTTGAGATTGTTAAGAGGCGAAATGGGTGATTTTCAAAAAAAGATTAATTACAGATTAAAATGTGTATATGAAAAATTAGGAGAGGAAACGAAGATTCACGAAATGAATTCGATATATTCAACCAATCCGAGTTATAGACAGGAATTAACATACAATGCAATATTTATTCTCGGGAAAAGCAATAATTGCAAATTATATTACATAAATTAGAAACTACAAGTTTTTTAAGGTACCTATAGACAAACAGAACCGAACAAAGAACAATATTCGAATAAAGTGAGCACCAGCTGAGCTAGCTGAAAAGTTCAGATTATTATGTTAATATTCTTCGAAAATTTCATTAACGAATTCAAGGAATAAAAAATTAAATTGATCTCACACATGTATGTTTCTGATTTCACACATTATATATTCCTCCAGTAGAAAAAATCTGAAAATTAATATCACCTATTATGAAATCCGAATCAAATAATCTAATGATAGCTTGAATATCCTGATAATCAAATTATTGGGGTCTAACCTAGAGCCATATTTCTTGAATTTTCACTAAGAATATTGTGAGCTTTGATCCATAGAATGCACAGAAAGATTCGAATTTGTTGAATTTATTTTCTGATCAAGAGTACAGGATGTGTTTATGATATTATTCGAATCAGAATGAATAGGTGAAATATTTTTTGACCTTCACCTGACATTTCTGTTTTAATTTTTCTAGTGAGACTTCTTCTGCCACCATAAAATATGAATGATCATAAATGAAAAAATCATAGCAAATATTATATAAAAGGAATTCTAAAATTTCAATCTTCTCGATAAAAAAAGCAATCCAAAATTTTAGTGATGAATCAGAATTCAGTTTGGACATGCATGATGACCGTGAAAATTTTGGAAGGCGACGTGGGGAAATACACATTTTTCTGTAGAAAAGCATATTGGAATTATTGATAGGGGCACTACTTATGGAAGCACCTTTATTGTTATAATCAAAGACAACATGACCACCATGCGTTGCATCCAAAAGGTGGTAACACCACATGTTCTGCCTGTATACGAACTCTCACCAACTCATTTTTCCAACAAGATAATACGGGACCACATTTAGTCAGATTTGCGTTGGCTAATTTAGAAGACATCCGAATTTGTTGCCGATCTTCCGATCTTTCAATGACTGAAAACATATGGGACATTATGGGAAGAAGTCCACCCGTCATTCTCTACAGAATCTGTTGGCACTTCGGCACTAGATTTCAGTATTCTGGCACTCCTGGCCGATAACTCTAGAGAATATAGATCACCTCATCAGGAAATAATAAGACGTGTTTTTGAGTGCATAGGACATCGTTGAGGTCCATTACACCTTCAATTTTTGACCGAAAATATCCGGAAGTTTACGAAATGTTACTTCTTCAGATCCACCATTTTCATAGTGAATTTTCATTTTGTTTTTTATTATTGTAATGCGAATTTCGAGTGGAATTGAATTCATTGTGATAATTGCTCAAGCTCCGACTAAAAATATGTCAAAACTGTTATGTATCAGCCTTGTTGGATTTTAAAAATATAAGTTCCTTTTCACTTGATTTCCGCATCGTTTTTTATAGCGGCGCTCACTCGTCTCTCTGTCAATGCCGTTTTGAGGTTAAATCAATAATGAATTACTTTTGACAGAACAAAAAACATATTTAAATGATGGCATTGATTGGTTGATCTTTTGTATAGCGCCACCTTAAGAAAGAAAAGGGAGTTATGCCGAGCTCAGTCGCCAGAATTATCTTAAACAAAATCTAATCAGTGAATACACCAGTATTTTAGACATCTTAGGTGAGAATAAGATGTCTAAAAAACTGGTATATACACTGATTCGATTTCGTTTAAGAACGTAATTGAGCGCTCACAGTGTTTTAGACATCTTAGGTGTGACTAAGATGTCTAAAACACTGGCGCTCTCACTTACTCTTGAAAAACCTTAAAATTAAATTGGCGACTTTTGACGGGACAAGCGTTCTTTAATGAAATTGGTCCTTTTTCATTTCATTTCCGTTTCATTTCTTATCGCGCTTACGTCGTTTCTCTGCTGAAGTTGTTTTTAAGTTAAATCAAAAGTCGATCAACTTTTGACAAAACAAATGAAAATTTCAAAATGATGCCATTGATTGGTCGATTCTTTGTATTGCGCCACCTTAAGGAAGAAAAGAGAAAAGGGATCCATGTCGAGCTAGTCGTCAGAATTATCAAACAAAATCTAATCAGGGAACACACCAGTATTTTAGACATCTCATTCAAAAACAAACTTTTTGTTGAAAAACTTAATTTATATTTTTGAATTTATTATTCTTACATATTTTTTCCTATCTCACTGAGTATAGGTAGGTATATTTACAATCATTTGAAGAAAATTATCTTCCGATCAACACCTAGAATAACCTTTGAACTTCTCTTTATTGAAGTACATCTTCGAGTAGGAAATCACTGAATGCTCTTCAGTAGTATCATTAGAATTCGAATGGTTGTTTTGTCTTCCCTAGAATATAGTTTAAAATTTAAGAAATATAACATATATTTCCAGATTTTATATTGTTCCTTGTTTTTTTTGTGTTTAATATTTTAATCTCGTCCTTCCTTAACCTCTATAAGATCTCTTAGAAGTGCTTAGTGTTGACTTTTTTATAGTGCTGTTGTTCCATCTGAGTGCAAGAATGATATAAGGTAAACTCAACTCCGCAATATTAGATCATAGTTAAAAGCATAAACTAATTTCTGATTCAATAACGTACGACACAAATAGATTGCTAAATCGAAATGCTGAAATTTTTCTGGGAATTTATCCAAGAAAAAAGATCAAAGTACCTATGTACTAGCTATATGTATAATGAATTATTATATCTTAATTTTTTTTTATTTTATCCAAAAATGATCCTCAATATAGGACATGACAGAAGTTTTCAGCTTACATTGGAAAATATGCAGAACCGAAAAATAAAATATCTATTTTCACCTGTCCAGAGCTGAATTTAAAAGCTATTTGAATGTGATTTTGTGAGGAAATTGGTGCCTATTCCTCTTCATCTTCAGCTTCCTAGCTCAAGAATCCAATAAGTGTATTTATGGGTCTTCTAGCTCTGAGGATTGAAAATGTGAAAAGCAGTGAAACACAAACATGAAATCTGACAAAAGCTTAAAATTATTATTATATACATATACGCAAAATCTCTGCTGAAAACATTTGCCTACATTGTTTAATACGAATTTGAAGGGGAAAATTAGGAAAATTTCTTCAGCCATTTAATTTGCATGCCATAAGATTATATGATACCTACTACCAATTCATCAACTTTGAGAAAAATCTTCTTGAGTAAACGAAAAAACACATGAAAGCGATAAATGCATGATACATAACTAAAACCAGAGAAAACACAAAAAATCTCAGAAAAAAATTACGATTTCAGTGAAAATAGAGTAGTAGAGATTTTGTATGTATAAACTAATAATTTCAAGCTTTTATCATAATTTCGTATTAATAGCGTAGGCAGAACAATAGAAGCAATAATCATATAGCAGAATATCAAAGAAAACTATATCTGCCGATGGGTATGGCACTAGGATTTCTGGTCCTTCACCACTAAATAGTTAGCACTCTACATTATATTAAAACACTTTTATCTCCCAAAAAACTTCGATTCACACATACCTGAGCCATATTTTCGAGAGCTTAAATTCCTATTGTTCCACACCTGAAAAGCCAGACAAATTTGATAAAATCGGACTAGTATAGTATATCCGAAAGAGCTAAAACTTTCATTTAACTTACTGTCCCATACAAGTACCTGTTCCTGTATCAATTTTTATTAATTACAAAGAAGAAGAATGCGAAATGTGAAAGTACCGATATTTTCAAGTTTGCGCATGCACAACGCGCATCCTTCTTCTGATAAAGTGGAATTTGTTTGGGTCCATCTACGACTTAAACTGAGAATCCATAACAAATTTCACTGAAATCGGAGAAGAACTGTAGAAGTTTAAGCTTTTTCGCAGTGTGCGGACACATGGACAGACATTCATTGATCCAAAATAGTTCAGAATGGTCTGAAATGCGTTTTGGTAGTGGAAATCTTGAAATCCGATATTAAACATTTTTTCAACCCAGAAGTGATCACAATGTAAAATGCCACTACCTTCGCGGGACTCAGAAGCAAAATAAATATTTCAGTTACAAAAGATCCTATTGAAAGTTAAAATTTTGCTTGTAGATGTATAATTACAATTTCAAGATTCATGATTGCGTAATCAAATTCACAAAAATTCAATGTAGAATAAAGAAAAGGCTAGATAATATTTCCATAACAACAGTTCGAACTAGATTGAAATTCAGTTTATGTAATAATTATTTTTTTACAACTGCTATGAAAAGTAGCGTATTCTTCATAGCTAACTCAATTTCAAAACTACTGTTGGAAATATTAATTCTCACGGCACTTTGTCCATACCTCTCTTGGTAGACCAATGAAATTGGGCTTTTGAGTCGTTTCTATGGAAACGCAATAAATTAGCACAAACTGTCAACTAAGATGTCTAAAAACATGATGAATGCACTCGTCAAATTTTGAATGCAATGACATTCGACCAAATTGAAAATATTAGTTTTAGTTCGTGGCGGCGCCGCAATGTCATACTTGTCATTTCCGTTGATTTTGATTGGATACATTAATTAAAACCCGATACTGACCAATCAAAAGCGATGTGTAATCGAGTATGATCGTGCAAAGTCGTGAAACAAAACACGAAACGTTTACTAGAATGAATTCAAATATTTGTAATAGAGAGAGAGAGAGTTTATTGGTATTTCAATTACAAGAATTACTTCCATAGATCATAACTATAATGAAAGATATACATATAGGTACATAATGGCACAAACCTCGTAAATAATAAATAACAAGAATCTTAATTTGTTGATAGCGCTACCTACAGTTGACATAACGAAGCTTAACTAATATTCTCAAAATTGGCAAAACAAAAGCTGATCAGTTCATACACCTGGTTTTTAGACATCTTACTGTCAACGAAGGCTATATTGATTTGAATCAAGTCCATTACTTGAATTATTGAAATTTGTGCATTTGTAGGAAAAGTAGTGTGCAACATGTGGAGAAAGTCCTGGAGCGAGAAAAGTTGGACTTTTCCCACTTGTTGTACAATATACTATTTCCTTACAAGTGTGGAAAGTAGTAGTAGGTAGGAAAAATAATTTCTCGAACGTTCATTCTGACTTTCAGGAGGATCGTATCATCTGAACTCCTCATCTAGGCAACAGAATATATCACATCTCATATACAGGGCCTCCTAACGAAAATTTGACCCCCAAAATTGAAAAAAAAAACAGGTCAACTTCTATTTTTAGGGGGACGAATTTCCATCATGAGTTTGTTCTGAGAAAACCACCCCCATAAAGGTGGCATCATGTATGTTTATATCATATTTAATTCTGCGCTATATGTAATAGACGCTTGCATATACGAGCCCTCAAAAGCTCCTGGTGCCAAGTCAGTGTTTTTCTTGAATTATTTTTTATTAATTTTTTCAATCTATTCCCATTATCATCATGATTCTGAAAAAAAGGTTCTTTCTAATGATTACACATCTTACATTATCGCTCGTATTTTTCTGAATGAAATGTAACGAAATTTTGTATTGATCTACCTATATGACACTTCACTTCACTGATCTAATCTTATGTACTTATTGATCGAATTATAGAATGAATCTTCCGTCTGATTTAATTCCACTTACTTCAAGGAAGTTTTTCAGGAAATATCAAATATAAACACATGTGGTTTTCAGTTATCATTACAATATGTAAAGAATGCAATAATAATTTTCCATTTAAAGATAAAACTACCTAATTTTTTTCCAAATCAGTATTCTTACGATTCATCAAGATTAACACCCATTATTTTATCTCATAAGAACTCCTCGATATGAAACAATCAAAATTCAAAACATTCAAATCTTTTAAGCACGTAAAGCTCATTAGTGAAAATGAGCAGAAATCCCTACTTCTCCCAACAACCTGTCTGATAAAAACAACTCGAATTTAGTTTATATTCCGTACATATATATTTTTTCAATCATTCGACGATATCATAAATTTTAACACATATCGTAGAGTAATGATCATTACGACTACCGGCAAGTGATGTGTAACTGAGTTGCGTATTTTTTGTACAAAAATTTCATCATACATTCAAAGAGACCTCTCAGTTGGAGTAGGTTTTACTTTGTATCAGTGAAAAAGTGTACCAGTGCTTTTGAATTGATAGATAATTCTTCAAGAACATGAAGGCAGATTTTTTGATCTTTTTCATCGGAGCTACTGCATTGGTGGGTCAAGGAATTAATACTTTTTTCCCAAGGATTGAATTACCTACGGTAAGCTTTCCAATAAATTCAGTCCTGTAGTCTATGAAAAAGTAAAACCGTTGAATTCAAGAACACCTTTTTATTGAAAACATCAAAATATTCAAATTAAAATCAGAAATGTTTACACATTCACATTCGATATAGTTACTTAATTAAATTAACATTGTAGTATAAAAACACAGGAAATCTAACAATAATGAATCAATTAAGAATCAAAACATGATTTATTTATATGGATACATATTTTCAAATAGAAATCGACACTTTTAAACAGGGTCTTTATGAATGATTTAAACAACTTAGTTTCTTTTGAAATGTTCCTTACCGCTCTTTGCCAATACTGGCAACTATTCGATATAAAATATTTCGAAATTGGCACCTGAAAATTCTTATTCAAATTTTGTTACTTTTAGTTTCCAAACTCGTGATGAATGAATTAAAAATCAAATATTTCAACACTCCTGAAGTTAATATCATTCATAAATACCCAGTATTAATATCTCAGTGTTAAAAAAATTAAATTGGATATTTTGGCAATTCATTAAAGCAATCAGAAATATTGAGTGTGCAATGATATGGATTTTGTTATGAAAAACGCAAATAATATATAGGTAATTGTCATAAGGTCAAAATAAAATTTGAATACAAATTATAGTTGGATTGACGTTTCTATCAAACATAAATGTTATAAAAAAAAATTGTATGATATATTGGATGAATCTGGAGTTCTACAAACCGAAAGACGCGAAAATCAATCCGAATCATTTATTATGATAATGATCACCTACTATGGTCTATTGATAAAACTCCAATCATTCATATGAATGACAACATTAGTTGATTATATTTTGATGATTCAAATTACCGAAGCGTTTAAATTCATGAAAGAGAAATATTTCCGCTCTCAAATGTAATATTTTTCCACAAAACGGTGTTGTTTCTGTAACATTATCGACATTAGGAAAATTATATCATATGGTTGTATCAATATTTATATTCCTTTCTGATTCATTCTATATGAATTCTGAGGAACTCTTTTATATTTCATTGAGAAACCAACATATTAGTTAATGAATTAGTGTAATCAAAATTGATTTACCTAAAGCATTTGATTCTTACGTAGAATTTTGAAAAAATCCTCTTCATTCCTATTATTCAATGAAAATAGGATCTATTTCCATAACTGATTATTTCGGCTAGTATTGATTAGAAATTGATCAAAATTAATTAATTGAGGTGTTCATAAATGTGCCTTAATTATGAACAGAAACAAAAATGAACAGGAGATTGTATGTAAAGTGAAAATTATCATTTTGACCACATATCCAGAATTTTAGAAAATTCAAGAAGAATATCGAAAAAGTTGAGTTGAGGTTGCATGAATATATGTTAATCATGTCAAGTTTCGTGCAGAATTTTGTTATTATAGAGTCATTTTAACCATAGAAAATTAAAACATAATATCTCAAACAAAACCTTATATTTTAGTGACAGATTCGACTGAGTTGAAAATTTGCTTGTATCTATGTAATAATAATTTCAAACAATTAAAATTTCGTGATCAGAATTAGATCCAAGAAAAATATAGAAAAATAAAGAATTTAATACATATATTTTATTTGAGTATTTGAAAGTGCTCCAATAAATTGAATGAACTCATCAATCAAAAAAATTAAAAAATTACTGACTCAAGCCATCCACCAATTAAATTCACCAATTATATCATTGAAGGCCACATAACTGTATATGGGTATATAAAAATTTGGTACAATGGGCAAATGAATGAACGAGCACTGAATAACTCCTAATATTGTTCGAACTTTAACTCCCTAAGAAAGTATACTAGATACTCGTATATTATTAAGTTCCATTCATAATCATCATGTAGCCTCTATTGCCCACTACTGGACGTAGGCCTTCTCCTGGTTCTTCCATGTCCTACGGTACTTAACCCTCTTTGTCCAATTCTCAGCAATTATCTTTATGTCATCGGTCAAGCGTGTCGGTGATCTGCCTATGCTACGTTTGGCCTTCCGTGGTCCAATACTCTCCTGGTTCATCTTTCTAGCTGTATGACCTGCCCATCTCGCATCTCCACTTCATTCTAGTCATGTATTCAATTGTCTTTAACTTTGGTTTTCCCTTTGATGGCACTGTTTTGTTAGGTATTCTATTTCTGCTGGTGATTCCAAGAATGACTCTCTCCATGACTCTCTGGACTACTCTTAGTTTTTTTGCAGATTTTTTTTCTGCTCCATATGATATAAATGATGGTAGCACACATTGTTCATACACTTTTTCCTTTAGACATATGTGTAAATCACTTTTTAAAATTTACCTGAAGCATAGATTGCTTTTGGTAAATTACGGAAAATTTTTAAAAGAGATTTACCCATATGTATAAAGGGAAAACTTATTTTACAATGTATATCGAGGGTTTGATTGTTCTTTCCAACTTGTAAGTTTCATAACATAACATAAAATAATTTCCTTACAGGAACAATTGATTCGAAGCTATGGTTACCATGTTGAACTTCATGAAATCACCACCGAGGATAATTACATGCTCACTATGATACGGATCCCTGGAGGCAGGCACAGCAATCGAACGAACAGCAAACCAATTCTACTTATGCATGGCCTTCTTGGACAAGCTGAGAATTTTATATCGAACGCAATGAACAATGCTAGTTTAGCATTCATGTTAGCAGACAATGGTTATGACGTATGGTTAGGAAATAGCAGAGGAAACGCCTACGGAAGGAAACACAAATATTTGAATGTGACTGTTGAAGATTTCTGGAATTTCAGGTGAGATATAGCAACAGCCTTAGGTAGAAAAAAAGAAATTTTTCGAACAAAAGTTTACACGCTATATCCCGTCGTATATCGTATATCTCAAAAATTTTGGCACATGTACATTTCAATTGTATGGAACAATTTTGAAAATTGAAAATGTCGATTCTGCTTTGAAAAAAGAATCATTTCAATGACAACCAGTTTACGAAACCTATCGCGTCGTAATGACGTAGTAAATTGTTGAAAAACCTTCAAGATTTTTTCTTCAAATTCACTCATTTACTCCTTGCTATACTAAATAGGTTTTGCCAAAAAAAAAAATAAAATTTAAAGATGTTGCAGTTTCTTTGTGAATTAGTATAGATATTATTTTTATCCTCCAGAATCATGATCAATAATATGTTTTGGGCGGGTTTCTTGTCATTTTGCATATGACACTCAAATTTGGTTGAATCGTCACAACAAAATATTTTGTCGAAAAACAACAGCCCCATAAATTCACCAAAGGCTCGACCAGATGATAATTTTTGGGCTATTTGTTCAGAAATTTTTGTAATGTAGGTTGTGAAATTAAAAAAGAGCAACAATTGGGACGACGGATTTTCAGTGAACTTCAGTAGATTAATGCTCTAACGGTCCAAGCTCGGGTCCAAGGCTCGATGAAATATTTTGTTTTCACTCACTCAACACGTGCTTTCATCTAAAAAAGCTCAATTTTGTCCATCTTCCGCACAAACTTTATTCCAATACATTTGAAGTAGGATATGTACTATAGAAGTTGTTAGATTGTTACGATGATATGCGAATTAACACACAGACCGACATATAGACTAGATTACACCAAATTATTTTTTTCAAATTGTAGACAAAAGTTTTTTTCTTCACATAAATGATCAAAAGACTTCGATAAACTAAGAATAAGAAATGTTTTTTGATGTTCAAAAATTTATACATGTATTTCATATACCACAGAACTAGGCCTAAACTGAGATCAGATATTTTCCTTTTGTCTTCGAAAATTCACTTTGAATAAGATACCGGCTCAGAAAACTGGTTTTGACTTATTTTATAATTTGCAGCTTCCATGAAATAGGCTACTATGATCTTCCTGCAAAAATTGACTATATACTTGATACAACAGGACAACAGCAACTTGAGTATGTTGGACACTCACAAGGTGGAATGGTTTTTTATATATTATCCTCTCTGAGACCAGAATATCAAGAAAAGATAAAGCTGGCTTCTCTTTTGGGTCCAGGTGGATTCGAAAACCATTTTGCAAATCCGTGGCTCCTTCCATTCAGCATAGTGCCTGATGAATTATATGTAAGTACCTAATAGGCACCTATATCCATTAGGACATTTCATCATCACCATCAATAGTCACAATATACTCTTAATTCCATTGATTTTTGGGATAGTTCAACCAGAAATGATCGAATATTGTGAAAGTTTAGTTATTTTTTGTAGGCACTATCACGGACTCTTAAGATTTATGAGTTTCCTCCACAAGAAATATTCGTAATACTGCCGATGATTTGCATGAACAAGGTCTTTCGAGATATGTGCGTAATGACAAATCATTTGTTATTTGGAAATTCTGGAGAATTCAATAAGGTGAGTTAATCATGTGTGAAAATGTGACCTATTTCAAAATATTCACTGAAATATATGTCTCTGGGAAGAGTCTGGATCGAAAAATATTTCAAATGACACCTCTTTATACTTCAGGGGATCATTGAATGTGTCTTTGGAGTTTGACTTCTAGCAATGCACAGTTCTCTTCTCTGTTCAAAGCTTCAGAAGTTTGATAAAAGCACTAATTAATAAGGAAAAATAATAAGGAGGAATAAATGAATAAGAAAATATAAGACTAAAGAAAATTGTCTTAGATTACGCACAATTTGAAACTCACAAATATGATTTGAGTCGTAAAACTGAGGAAAAACAAAGAAAGAACTTTTTCTCCTATTCAAGATTTTTACGTCTTAATGTTGATTATCAAATTATTTAACTGCCTCACATATGAAGAGACTACATCAAAAGTTTCTTTAGATTTCATAAGTATAAAAGTTGTCATCTAAATGGATTCACATTAATTAAATATAGAATTATAAGACGATATATATTCTTGAAATCTTCCAATAATGATAAATTCAAATATACAATCAATCACAATGGATTCAATTGGAAAAATATTCTTTCAAAGCTATTGTACTTGTAATGTTTCCAATTCAAAGCTTATGCTAAATAATAAGGAAGTACCTAATAGATGAGAGAGGTCAATAATACGAATATATAACTGAAGAACTAGATGCCGTGCCTCAATATTATATGTACTTTTTATACTTACCTATATAATAATTCGGAAGATGTACCTAGTGCCGAATAATTGAGATATGGCTATCCTGTAAACCTTGCAAAACAATAATTGAATCAAATAAATATAGTTCTTGTAGGTAAAAATGCTCATTAGAAAATTTAATTTCAGGAAATGATGCCCTTCGTGGCTAAGCAAGTGTGCAGCGTTTCTGTTAAGCAACTTCTTCATTTTGCACAAATTATAGCTTCGGGTGAGTAGAAAATTTTAAGTAGTTAATAGAAATTTTTTTTCGATTTCTTTGAATTTTTCTTTATGGATATCTGATATACTCATCTAATCTATTTGAATAAAATTACAGGACATTTTAGGCCTTGGGACTATGGCATTGAAGAGAATCGAGTAATTTATGGACAAGATACACCACCCGACTACAACATCTCTTCTATCACTGTACCAACAGCAATGTATTACAGTTTAGGTGATAATTTAGCTAACTATAAGGTGAGTGTTCGTTTTAATAATTTCCTTATTGAATTAGACAGTTTGACTTGTTCTGACACACATAATTGATGCAAATTTCGAATGGTTATCAGATCAGAAAAACTGAATTACTTTTTCCTGTGTATGGGCTGATTGTAGCTGAATTTTTGAGTAACTCTCATCTTTGATGAACTTTATACACATATAAAAGTTCAGTGAAATTAATGTATAGATTCTTAGCTATCGAAATTTTGAAGAAAATTTTTCATTCCCCAATGATACCATCCTCATGTAAATGTGCTTGAATATTTATTTCGATATTTAGCAATTGATTTCTAAATTTCAGATTTATTGAAAAAGTATTTTTTCAATTTCCAAGAAAACACAATTTCATATGGATGTAACTCTGATACCATCTAACGGATTTTGCCCTCTTACGAACTAAACCGAAATATTCGATTCAACCTTCAACTCTACTTTGAAAACTTCTCTAGCAAATTTTAAAATCGAACTTTACCACGATTTATTCACCAATGTAGAATCTAATTGATTTGAAACACTCCCGGTTCAAAATTAGAAATAAAAGATATTTGGGTAGAATGATACTGTACCACTATTAGCTCAAGAACCGACCTTCGTCATTTTATAAATGCTGAAAGTTAGTACCTTAAATTGGTTCAAGTATAAAGCTCAATTTTTTTATATTTTCTTCGAGATAACTTCAGAAAACTCGTCATTCGTTGCCGGGCACTCTTTGCTACCCTATGCTAAACACCCCTAAACTATTATAATCACAATTAGACTTTCTCATAGTATGAATGCTAAATTTTATATATGTTACTTGGGGACCTATAAAAAAATATTACCCCAATACACAAACAGTTTTGATGGTTTTACATCTGACCAGACACATTGAAAGTCGCGAGTGCTTAGTCGATTGTGATCTTCTGATCTGTCCATTAAAATCCTATATTACATAATAATATTTGTAAGAAGCATATAACGCACGATTAAAAAAACTTAGTAGATAAGAAATCTCATCTTATACAACGCAAGATACAGATAACTAAAGCCATCTATTGGAAGAATAATGGATTTCTTTTTACTACATCTAATATTCACCCCTTTTGGATATTAGGAAATGGCATTAATGGGTATAACTGAAATTGAGGGAAATGTACAAATTGATTTTATGAAAATATATTTTGAACAGAATAATAAACAGACAATTATTATCTATTGAGTGGATCGTTTTACAAAATGATCCTCGCAGAAAGTAGTTGGAACATAACCAAATTTCAAAATTCGGCAAACCCGATGACGTATTTTACCCCCACTCTATAATCAAAATAATAATAAATAACTTGAGTTACGAAGCAACCTGTCTAATTTTCAATGATAATTATTATTATCATTAAAAAGGGGTCTCCCGTATCTCAAGTTCACGTATATGTGCGCCATATATAGGGCGATATACATACCGGAATAGATATCCATACCAAATGCCATCAAATCGAAATAAATAACAATTGAATAAAGTTAAGGTTTCAACCTCATCTATGATGTTATTCGAATTTGAAGAAGTTATCTGTAGATCCCATATGATGTTTCGATTTTGAAACAGATAAAATTCATTTGGCTATAGTATACCACCGGCACTATTTAGCCTATTTAGGCCCGGTGCACACATCCGACTTTTGCAGTTACGACACCGTTGCTGTGTCGTACTTGCGGCCTGTGGTACAAAGAATCAAATGGGAGCATGCACACTACCCGCCGTGCAGTTGCGACGTCGTAACTGCCAGCATACGGTCGTTTTTTGGTAGCATGTCCCTCTAGGCCGCAACTGTGCTGCAGTCGTACATGCGATCTCTCAGTACTCTTTTCTATATTGGCCTGTGCACACATACGACTTTTGTCGTGAGTTCGCACAATGGTAGAGAGGGAATTGGATATCGATTTCTTCATTGAAGAAACTAAAATGAGATGATGTCATCAGAAAAATTTATTGGGTAGTATTCTTCGAATAACAGGATTTTCAACAATTCATCTCTATTTCTCATGATCAGTGAGTCCGCTGGTAGCCTTTATATTTTCTTCCGAATGATTTTATCATTGTCTATAGTTATTGCGAAAGTAATAGTGTCTTATTCAAACTCTTATTGATAAAAATTTATATTCAATTTTTGAAACAGCTAGAGATTTCAAGATCATATGAGTGACAGTTTCGTAGAAATCATGAAAAACTGAAAACGTTTTAAACTTTTATGATCCAACAAGTACAATGCGCACTAGTTTCCCATTCGTGAATGTAATACTTTCTGGACTTATTTGATTATAGTATTTGTTGGATCATAAAAATTTAAAACTTTTTCAGTTTTTCATGATTTCTACGAAACTTTCACTCATATGATCTTGAAATCTCTAGCTGTTTCAAAAATTGAATTTAAATTTTTATCAATAAGAGTTTGAATAAGACACTTTATTACTTTCGCAATATCTATAGACAATGATAAAATCGTTCGGAAGAAAATATATAGGCTACCAGCGGACTCACCGATCATGAGAAATGGAAATGAATTGTTGAAAATCCTGTTGTTCGAAGAATTGATGAAAACATACTACTACCCAATAAATTTTTCTGATGACATCACCTCATTTTAGTTTCTTCAATGAAGAAATCGATATCCAATTCCCTCTCTGCCATTGTGCGAACTCACGACAAAAGTCGTATGTGTGCACAGGCCAATATAGAAAAGAGTACTGAGAGATCGCATGTACGACTGCGGCACAGTTGCGGCCTAGAGGGACATGCTACCAAAAAACGACCGTAGGCTGGCAGTTACGACGTCGCATTTGCACGGCGGGTAGTGTGCGTCGTAACTGCCATCATGCGGGCTGTGGTACAAAGAATCAAATGGGAGCATGCACACTAGCGTACGACACCGCAACGGTGTCGCAACTGCAAATGTCGGATGTGTGCACCGGGGCTTAATAATGTAATTATTTCAAGAAATGTAGTTGCTCCTTAAACCATCTCTGAGAATGTTAATTGACAAGCTGGTGTATCGTAATTTGTCTTTTGTTGAGGTAGTAATGCTATTATTTGTTCTATATAAGTTTTTAATTGTTTCAGGACATCGAAATCATGTGTGACACCTTGCAGAACTGTGTAAGGAGATATCTCATGCAGAATAAAAAATGGAATCATATAGACTTTCTTTTTTCAAAAACGGCAAAGAAAGAACTTTATGATCCTCTTATCGAATTCTCAGAAGAATATGACTCATGATTCATGAGTGATGTAATTAATTTGTATATAGTTTGAATGTTTATAGATTTAATTTAAGTTATTTTATAAATATGATGATGTGATATTCCAACAAAATGATTGTAATTAAAGTATATTACTTTGAGGAAGGATTTTTATTATTGTTCGAATTAACGGAATTCAGAAATTACATCGAAAAGACCAATTTTTTACCACCTTACACGTTATACATTAGTCTACTTCTAACCTACCATAAAAAAGTTGCAAATAACTCAGAACATTGGCGGAGAATAGGATTGTAGAATCTTTTGAGGAAACAAATGTTATAATAATTGCTACTTCTGATGATTATTCAAGAAAAACTACCCTGTTGTCAGAAAAAAGATGCAAGAGATGCAAATTCGAACGGATTTGAACGAACTCCATCGACGTCTACCGTGAACACTCAGACTAAAGGTACGTTTTCCTCGTACAGTTTCCGTCGACCGCCACGTTTCAACGACTTTATCTATCCAATCGCAATTTTAGCAATCTCGTAACTGGCCGGAACTACGCGATTGCTAGAATTGCGATTGGTTAGATAAAGTCGTCGAAACGCGGCTGTCGACGGAAACTGTCCGTGGAAAACGTACCTTAAAATAACTTAAGAAATCATTGACGACTTTTCCTATGTGTTTGGTTTGAACGAACGAAAGCCAAGCTTGTCAGTTGTCCCTCACAGGCTTGCCTTAAAAACCAAAGCTCAAGATGGAATACCACCATCATGACTCAGTTCAAAACGAAATCATACATTTTTTTTTACAACCACCGATTTTTGAGAGGTTTTCATATAATTTCTTCAAACAAAAATCTACATTGTAGATTGACAACATTTTAAATTTGTGAATGGAAAAACAACAACTCAACTTTTCGTTTTTCGCAAAAGAATGATGATTTGTTCAATGTGCAGAGTGATTGTTTATATTCTACTCAATAGCTATCTCAGTTAATATTTGTCCTACGAAAACGCTCAAAAGTGCAAATATGAAGTATTTTTCATGGGAATTCAGACAAAAAAGCGTTAACTGGTATTTTTCAAATGCAGAACCTGTATTTTATTTTCGTGATCGGTAAAACTTTTTCTCCAGATTTTGAATATATATACTTTGTCGAGGTTTCATTTGTCAGTTTTAGAAAAATATATATATTTTTTTCGTTTCAATCCAAGGTAGCTGTAGAACGCCACATGACAATGATACGATTGCTTTATAAACTTTATTGTTGAAGATTTATTGAAAATTTATGATAGTGCCTCGAACGGAGCAAAAAAAAATATTTCACTAACAACAAACTGATAAAAAACTTCACCAAAAAAGTCAATTCAATCATAAAGTTAACGCTGCAACATTGTCCGAGCATGTGGAAAACTGCTCCATGTGGAAAACTGCTCTCGTTGTTCAAACTCATAAGAGCGGAAAGGAGAAAAATTTTCCCTTCAGTAAAAAAAAACAGTTTGTTGTGGATGTTTAGTAAACTAACAGAGAGCATCATTCGCCGAATACTAACGACATATTATGTATATTTATAATGCCAATAAGAATAAACTCTGTTGAATTTGAATTTTAAATTTTGGTTCTCAACACTAAAGTCCGGGTTCTATTCCCGGGAGAATTTGAAAAAAAGGCTGACCCGCTTTCATTATATTTTCAACGGTGCCTCATAACACAAAAGTAGCGTATTCAAATCCTGACTAAAATTGAAAAAATATAATTGCGTCACTAACCTTCTCACTCCGCCACGCATATGTGGTCTACGCTCACCAGTTGACATTTACTAGCAGAAATCAACAACAGACCATCCAGTACAAAGGCGGTCCTACCCTTAAATTTTGGGGGGGGAGGTCGTCCTTATGGGCTTCGAGTTTTTTTATAGGACCAATTATGTAAATCGGTATCAAGTCCTTACCTCTCAAAATATGTATATTTATACATTTATATAAGGTTTACAACTTTGCTTCCGCCGTTTTGCTATAGATGGCTTTAATGGTAAGTGGTAGTCGAAATAAATAGATCGTAAATATCATACAATAAGCTCAGGTATTTGTAAACATAACGTACTCGAAATATTATTCGATTTGTGTCTGCATCATAAAGCTATTCTCGATTAAACATGTCAGCTTACGAGCTGAGAAGTAATCTTCGGCTGAGGTTCATCGAATGCTTTCAAATACCTATGGTGAGGCCGCTATTAGTGAAAGAACGTGCCGAGAGTGATTTCAACGCTTCAAGAACGTCGATTTTGACATCGACGACCAGTATGGCGGTGGAAGAGAGAAGGTTTTCAAATATGCAGAATTGAAGGCATCACTTGATCAAGACTCGTGTCAAATGCAACAAGAATTGGCAGGATCATTGGGAGTGATGCAACAAGCCATATCAAAACGCCTGAAAGTCATGGAAATGATTCAGAAACAAGACAATTGGGTCCCGTACGAGTTGAAGCAGAGAGATGTTTAACGGCGTTTGTTGTTGCTGTTTGTAAGGCAAAGACGGAATTCTGCATCGCATTGTGACTGGAGACGAGACATGTGTTCATTACGATAATCCCAAGAAAATCATGAGAATATCCCGACCATCCTTCCACGTCGAAGGCCAATGCGAATATTCACAGTTCCAAGGTCATGCTCAGTATTTGGTTGGACCATCTCGGCGAGTTGTTGAAACCGACTGAAACAATCACAGGCGAACGCAATTAATGCGTTTGAGTCGAGTATTGAAAGACAAACGGCCGCAATACAACGAGAGACATGATGAAGTGATTTTACAGCCTGGCAATGCTCGACCTTATGTTGCGAAAGTGGTCAAGATAAACTTTGAAACGTTGAAATGGGAAAACCTACCCTACCCGCCGTAGTCTCCAGATGTTGCTTCCTTGGACTATTACTTAATAAATGTATAACCAGTTTTTACAATAAAGCCTCGAATTTCGGAAAATAACAGCAGAAGCAAAGTTGTACACCTGTATATTATAAAATATTTACTTATCAGGGTTTTAACCATTCAGGTGAAAATTAATATAAAAATTGAATAGTATATCGATTGTTTAATAGGAAAAAAAAGAAGACAATTGGCAACTACAACACAAAATCTAATTTGGTCTTTGAACCCTTTGAAAACCTTGTAATCACAGGGTCCTCGTCAATATTAATGTCCCTGTGAATGTTCAGGAGGACTAAACCAAATCCGATGCGAATCTCGAAAAAACCAGATAGAAAAAATCCAGAAAAATTTGCCCAAACCACAAAAAAAGGATATAAAATCATCAAAAATTCTAACGAACCGGCCGAGCCGAGTGCCACGTTAACAGTTACAGCCAACAGCCGTATAATTACAAAATTGCAGAATTAATCTTCTACAATTTCAGTTTTGAAACACGAAACATATTATGCCTGGTCTTTTTCCGATTCAAATCTCGAAAAAAACTTCAGATAGAAAAAATTTTAGAAAAATTTTCCCTTTCTGGTCTACCAATAACACCAACAACAAGGGTAATAAAATCATAAAACATTCAAATGTGCCAACAGCAACAGCTAAAATTACTTCTGCAATTTCAGTTGAAAAACGTTGTTGAGGGATGAGGATTGTAAACCTATTGCTACGAGCCCTTCATTCATTTTTATGTTACCCTTGTTTGTATTCTGATCTATTTTGAAGATTGGAACTCGTTCGTATATTAATTCTTCGAAATAATTTGTTCATATTTATGCCGTTACACGTTTGTGTACCAATTAGATAACTTTTGTACACTTCGACGGAAAACATGAAAAGGAAAGATGAATTTTCTCCAATGAATACCAATAGAAAACGTGGCGAATTTTCATTGGTATTTTGTTTTGTTTTTTCTCTTAATTTTTTTTATCTGACTATCAATTGTAATCTTCTTTATGTAACTTTTTGTGATTATATTTGATTTGATTTGAAAAGAAGTACGATTTCTCCAGATTGAACCTTAGAATTCTTTATGGGGCTTTACCTGCGAAAATGGTCGAAAGTGCGCCAGAAGCTGTGTTGTTATATTTCAAATTAAGCTACAGCTTTTCCTTCTACTTCCAACTTCTTCTTGAGAGACTCTGGCATCTCTGGTGGTGGTGATCTTGGCATTACTAATTCAGTCCGTTATATACTAACTGACAAAGAAACTGCAACACCCAGAAGGATCTGTTTGAATTTGAATTTTTTTTTTGGTGAAACATAGATAATATAGCAAGGAGTAAATCATTAAGTGTGGTCAAAAAAATCGTGAAGCTTTTCTCATGTGAACAATTTTCGTTACTTAAATATTGTAAGTCGTTTTATACATATATTTTTCTTTTTTTTTATTGTTGGGGGATTTTTACTTTTTCTTTGTATTCATGATTTTTTTTTTAGATTGAGTAAGAGTTGCAATTCTTCATCTGGTTTTTTGATATTGTATACGATCAGGCCATGTGGGGGGGGGTGTTCAGGACACGAAACAAGCCACATGCGCTTAGGTGACTGTCTCGTTCTCGATTATGGTATTTTTATAAATCATATATAATTTTTGAAGATTTTAACTGAATAATGAACCATTAAAATTGAATTGAATTGAAATTGAATTATTAAAATGCCTAGATAATGCTCGACCTCATGTTGCCAGAGTTAGTTTAAACTTTTTCGAAGCGACCCATGTTAATCTTTTCCCATGGCCGCCCAGATATCCCGATCTTTCACCCATAGAGCATGTTTGGTACATCATGGGTAGAAGGCTTAGCCCACAAGGGCCAAGGTCGTTGGCGGCTCTGAAACAGGAAGTACAGGTAGCTTGGGATAGTATCCTTCAAGAAGAAATAGATCCATCTTATTGCATCAATCCCGAGACGTGTTGGGGAGTGTATAGAAAATCGCAGTGGACAAACAAATTTTTAACAAATTCATAAAAAAAAAATTGTGAAACCTTCGATTTTTTCTCCAAATTTCAATCATCAACTACTTGCTATACTATCTATGTTTAACCAAAAAAGAAAATTAAATTCTTCTTCAGGGTGTTGCAGTTTCTAAGGAATAGTTACACGAAACGAAAAATGTTGGTCGATATCAACGCTTGAAACGCAGGAGAAATATTCGAAAGTTAAGCAAGATATGGAAAGAAGGGGAAAAATGCAAAGTACAGTAATGTTCCTGTTCGATTTCAGTACCAAAAATTAATTAATTTTTCCAAAGAGGAAATACAAATATTATTTTCAGAATACTTATTTATTTTTTATAGTGGATTTTCATGGAAGTTGGTGAATCCAAATAATTTATAATTTATTCCTTAGGGCAACTACCTTCGAAGCATTTCTCAATACTTTAGGATCAAAGTATACATAATAACAATCAAAATTAGACAGAATATTTTAAAGATGTACCATTTTTTTCTTGTGAAGTAATAAGTTAATTTTATGTTCTTAAATTCAAGAAATAAATTGTTATACTAGCTTAAACCGAGGCTTAAACTATCCCACAAGTTCAAATATCATCGTGGCTTGTAACCTGTAGGCATCTTTCCCAATTTATAGGACTTGTTAAGATTGTGAATTATTTGATCTCTTTTTTATTTCAGTGATTAGTTGACAAACCAACATAAAAGTATGAAATCATTAAAGTATAATCCTACAAATGAAAAAATTTATAAATGTTTCCTTTGTCGACTGAAAATAATATTGAAATCAATTATACTGAAAGTAACATTGATTGATAATTATTCGAACAATTATTTAACTTATGTGTTTAATAATCACATTATCTCATAAAATATAAATACAATAAATTAAAATCAGAATTAGATATAAAATAGTATTCACAGCCTTCTTTGGTTCTTATAGCTCCTGCATCTCCTCACCAATTCGAATTTCCTGTATCTCAGACAATGCCATTGAGGTACTTGAGCCATCAGTTCAACAGACTGCAAATTAAATTGTTGTTGTCAAGTGATGTTTATCCGTTTTTCATCTTTTCATACATATGTCTTTATAATCAATTATACGGAATGATATCTATTCGCTTCCGAGTAGATAAGGATTGAAAGATCATAGATTCTTGTCCACCAGACAGTAAAATTTTGTGGTCAGATAATAGATTCAAATATAACAGTACAAGATACTTTATTACGAATCCTACCAAAGTATTATTCAACACAATCACAAAAAATGAACTCACAGTTTCAGAATTTTCAATAGGTGCACATTTCGACTGAGCTATCAACATCAGAAGAACAAGAACGGTAATGCATAGGTTGAAGCCCCACATTATTTGTTTACGAATAATTCCAATTGAATATAATAATGCACTTTGAACTCTAGCCAGAAAGTTATTGCCAGGACAAACGTTGAATGCAACTGAATTCAATCATGCTATCCTACTTCTTATATGCATTTCTTTAAGTGGTCCTTGATGGCTAAGACCTACTTTCTGGTGTGATTGTTAAGAAAATTAACACGTAACCCAGTTTCCAAACCTGGGAATTGAATTAGGAGTTTTTTGATGTATAGGATCCAGGACAAACAATACTTTTGATATCTATTCCAAAGAAGTGATCTCCTCATGATTCTGAATAATTAACTTAATTCCAAAAATCCTTAATTGAATTCGAGGCAATACCTACTATCCAATTTATGATTCTTCAGATATAGTTCAGTTAATTTCAGATAAAACAACATAAGTTATTCCATACACTTGGGCTTCATGAGATATTATTTAAACTGATATTATACGAAATGTACATCAAGTCAAGATTCAATAAATATTGATGATTATACAACTGATGTTCTGATGAACCAATGGAAACTGTGAATTTCCCATTACAGCGTATACATAAGTGAATATACTATTTGATGACGTGTTATAATCGTTTTGGTGTTTCGCATCCTGCCATATTGTGATCAAGTCAAACTCAGTGAAATGTCATTGAATTGTCAAAATGCAGTGCTTTGGTTATAGTTATTGAAATTATTCGTTATATAATACATATCACATACAGGTAATAATGTTTTATACCTCACTGATGTGATTCATTTATTTACCGAAATATGATTCTAACGAATACCACTCGAGGATAGACAATATATTTCTATTATACGCACCTCTCTCGACGTATAATCGAATACTATCTATACTCTTGTGATATTATAACTGATTATATAACTTATGATTCGATGAACCAATAAAATCCGAGACTTTTCCATAGTTACGGCGTATTGATGAGTGAAAATACCCTTGACAACGTGGTATAATCGTTTTGATGTTTCGCCTCCTACCATATTGTGATCATTTCCATAGTGACGTTTGCCAAAAAAAAATTTTAAAAGTCAAGCCCAGTGAAATGTCATTGAATTTTTCAAAATGCAGCGCTTTAGTTGGTTACAGTTATAGAACTTGAATCGAATATTCGAATAATTTCATGAAATAATTGATTTGAATTCGATATGTTTATTTGTAAATATTGCAATTATATTATAATAAGATAAATGGATGAAAATATCTATTACAACAAAATATAAGAGCAAAGTATTCACACAATCGATATTGTTTCATTCAATACTGTTAAGTGAAGGGGAAATGCAGACAAAACGACATATGCGGACAAGATGAACTTTTGGATTTTTTCAAAATTAGCGCCGTATAGTTCAGGGTTTTACAGTAATTCAGGTTCCGCTTGTTATGTTGACAATCGTGCAAAGAAATTGACATCCTACTGTCAGTTTCACTGATGCAATAGTCACAAATGTGTTTTGGTCGGTTGATTTTTTTTTGTTCACTTGGTTTCTAAATTGCTTCTGGAGAGTGTAAATTCGTTGTATATTGAATGTATTCTTGTTATTACGGTTATGACGTAATAATATGTATAAGTTTTGAGATGAGTATTGGCTTTGTTTTGAAATTGAGCTTCAATATAATAAAATCGGACAAAATGACATACTTTTCCGATGGACAAAACGACAAAGTATGTCATTTTGTCCGATATATGTTGAGAAAATATATTTTTTCGGCAACCGTCCGGGAAGTGCTCACTTCCCGGAAGCTTTTTCTCTGAGAAAGTAGCATTTCCTGGCCTAGTCCGGAAAGTACGTACTTCCTGGACTAGGCCGGAAAAGAATCATAGAATCCATAGCAACCGAGATAACGGCTGAGAGTTCATATGAAATTAGTTGTCAAAAATTTGCATGTTTTTTGATCGCAATCGCAATAAAATATAGAAAGCAGCAGCGATAGTGTTATTCTACATGGTTGCCGAAAAAATATTGTACGCAACACGCCCGAAAATGTTTTTTTTGGATTCACAGACTTCCAGGACTCGCTTACGCTCGTCCTGGAATTTTGTCTATTCGTCCAAAAAAACCCTATTTTCCGGACTTGTTACGTAAATTACTATTTGGAAAGAATGTAGAATTTTATAGATTGATATTCACGCATATAATTGTAGGGTTTTTATATCGTTGTCTAGGGGTTTATATAAAAAAGGCCGCCGGAACTTAACTATGTTTATTTACACAATGTACAATTCAACTTCAATTGAATGTACAGCCACTGAACTTTCGTCTATAGAACTATCGAAGTTATTTTATTCCGTCTAATTGTTAATAGTCTAATTATCGAATTATCTAACTCGCTGCGTCTACTCTTTACGTCGAACTCTATGCGTCTATCACGTCGAATTCTTTAACCTTTTCCTGTCTAATCTGTAACGTCGAATCCTAACTATGACCGTCTACTATCTTACGTCCAATTCCACCCTCGTTGGTCTGTATCGTTCTCCAGTCTCCGTCTCAAGTACCTTTTCCCCTTACGTCTCCCTATATCGATAAATCTGCATGGTGCAACCTTTTAGGGTCGATCGTGTAGTTCTCGTTTCGTAAAGTCAGTAGCGTATCATTCAGTCGGGTGTTAAGAATTTGGATCCCACATAACTATCTTGTAAAAAATAGGTAAATTACCTATCGATTTCTGCTGATTATACAATAGACCAAGAACTTCAAAAGGATCATTTTCCTTTCGTTATGAAATTCTTTCACCACTTCCTCAGGGACAAGGCCTAATTTTGACAAAAAAAAGAATAAATCTGCTGCGAAAAACCTACCCAAGAAGAAGAAACAAGAAGTTACTGAAATATATAATTTGATCAATATTCAATTCGATTCTCAACAATAGCGTAGTACAAATGACGCTGTTTATGCTCTTCTGAAGTGTTTCGTTCAACACACGGGCGTACCCAGGGGGAGGGGGTTTTGGGGGTTCAAATCCCCCCCCCCCCGAAATGTTAAAGATGTCAAAAAACCTTTTTTTTTTTTCAAAATCTCGAAACTAATTTTTAATGGAATTTGTAAAAAGTGAATGAAATTATCACTCTCAGTTCAATTAATTTGTAATGTGAAATTTGAATTGAATTACCTCTACGTAATCCAGTCAATTTGGGCTCACATGTGCCCCTCAAAGGAAAGTGATGGGTTAGTTTGATTTTTTCGATCGTATGTGACGGGTGTTTTTTTTCGAAGTATATAACTTTAAGTTGGCATTACTGTTCAAGATGGCGCCCGATTTAACAGCTGTCAAGTGATTTATTCTCAGTTCGGTTTGGCAATTCATCATGAATAGTCTGACGCCTGAACAACGCTTGAAAATAGTGCAATTTTATTTCGAAAATAATGGTTCTGTGCGGAATATGTATCGCGCACTACTTCCATTAGCGATGAAGCGCACTTCTGGTTGATTGGCTACGTCAACAAACAAAACTGCCGCATTTGGAGTGAAGCTAATCCTCAAGTGTATGTCGAAACAGCGTTACATCCAGAAAAACTGACTGTTTGGTGCGCTTTATGGGCTGGTGGAATCATTGGTCCGTACTTCTTCAAAAACGATGATGGCCAGAACGTAACAGTCAATGGTGATCGGTATAGAGCCATGATTACTAATTTTTTCATTCCTGAATTGAACAACCATGATGTCCAGGAGCTGTGATTCCAACAAGACGGCGCAACATGTCATACAGCTCGTGCCACAATCGATTTATTGGAAGACACGTTTGGTGACCGCCTAATTTCACGTTTTGGACCAATTGGCCTCCAAGATCTTGTGATTTAACACCGCTAGACTACTTTCTGTGGGGCTATGTAAAGTCATTGGTCTATGCGGATAAGCCACAAACCCTTGACCATTTGGAAGACAACATTCGCCGTGTTATTGCCGATATACGGCCACAAATGTTGGAAAAGTCATCGAAAATTGGACGTCCAGATTGGACTACATTCGAGCCAGCCGTGGCGGTCATATGCCAGAAATCATATTTAAAATGTAATGTCACAAGATTATCTAGCGGATAAATAAAATTCATATCAATCAAATAATCCATCGTTGTTTTATTGCAATTTAAAGTTCTATAGCTCTAAAAAAAAACACCCTTTATTTTTTTGGGTTCTGAATCCGAATCTGAGATTTAGCACCAAAATTCTGTGACGGAACATTAAAAGAAAATACAAAAAAAATTTAATCTTCTGACGTTTTCTTCCATAAAGTTTTTTGTCCGAAAAACCTGGCTCAAACGATAGTTCAAAATTGGCGTATTATATCTATCTCTGCTGAAACGCAGTTGATGGGGTAGTTTTAATTTCTTCGATTTATTATCTCTGTTTCTGGGGTACAGAATTCAAAGCTGAAGTTTGCCACCAAAATTTCATGATAAAACATTGAAAAAAATGCAAAAAAGGTGATAACTATCATTTTTTACCGGTTTTTTGCATATAAACTTTCTACTCATAAATTTGAATTTGAGTACTCTGTTGTATAAATACTACGACGGTAAATTTTTCCTAAATATATTTATAGGAATCGATGTGAAGAAATAAACTGAATTTCAAAAAGTGATTTTGAAAATGCTTTTTTTCTCAAAACATACTTGAAAAATAAAATTAGTGAAAATGGACTGAATGGGTTGGCTCTTTTAAAGTTGATATATTTAAAAAGAAAAACATAAGATTTTTTTTATAATATGTAAAACCCCCCCCCCCGAAACTGAAACCTGGCTACGCCCGTGGTTCAACATATAGGGAAGGGCAATTTTTTGTGATTCAAGCAAAATGTGTGAGTCATGACATACTTTTATTGAGAATCGAGAAAACGGGTATACGTGGAAATGCTTTCAACTGGATAAAAGACTATCTCAAAAACAGAAACATCTGAACAGAAGTAACAACAGAAATATGTAAAATCTGAATTGCGCGAAATTAAGACAGGGTTCAGTTTTGGGCCCGGTGCTGTTCATACTATATGTTAATGATATTCTGAATGATATCGACTGTGATTTATTCCTATATGCTGATGATGCCACTGTTGTTGTCCATGCGAAAACAAAAATCTACAGAGGAATTTAGGTAAAAATATGTGATTGGTTCAAGATGAACTGACTGGATATAAATTTAGGTTAAATTGTTTATATGGTTTTTCATAATTATGATTGAAGTATAAACTTTAATCTAAATCTGGGAGAAATTGAGCTGAGTACAGTTAATCATATACGATTTCTAGGTATCAATGTTGATGAGAATCTCAATTGGAAACATCAATGTGAGAGTCTCGTTAAGAAACTAAGTTCAATTTGCTTCCTATTCAGGAATCTAAAAGATGTCTTAATGATTAGACAAATGATCTCATTATATCATGCTCAAGTTTCATCTAGGCTTAGATATGGAGTGGTGTTCTGGGGTGCGTCGTCAGATGCCGACGATGTATTCATAGGTCAGAAGAGAGTGATCAGGTGTATGTAGGGTTGCCAGATGTATATGAGGAAAAAACCGGACAATTTTTATTTTTTATTAGTTCATATTACAAATTACAAAATATAAGAAAAAATTACGAAAAGCTTACAGTCTACTTCTTCATATACTTAGCATTTGATGAGACTGCTTTCAACAAAGATTTATTGCTTGTGATGGCATCCTTAAATTCCGTGCAACTAGCATTTATATTGAAATAAACACACAATTCACTTTTTACAGTGTTGACGTCGAGACGATTTTTCTCGTCAGTCCATAGATTTCCCATAACGCTAAAGATTCGTTCCACAAAAGCGTTGGACACAGGAATACTGCAGACAAACTGCACAATTTTCAGTAAATTTGGTGCATCTGCTTTTTTGAAAAAATTGCACCACATATTAATGGAATTGCCTTCAAGTGAAGGAAAAACCCTTTGAAGGACAGTCAATTCTTCGTAAATATGTTCTGGAGGAGTTTGTTGTTTCCATGGCGAGATTGACCATAGTTCGAGCAGTTGGTCCAGCGTGGGTAACCTTCCGCACTCGATATCCAAATAACTAAAAATTTTATAATTCAGATTATCAAATTGGTACCACTTCTCTATATAATCTAGCGTTCTTTTGTAAATATTTGTTGCGTTTTTGATGAATTCTTCCACTTCGTGATCTGAAAGATAGCCTTTTGTCAATGCCATATGCACTTTCATTCCGAAATATTTGTCACTTATTTTCTTTGAAATTGTGTCTCGAAATTTAACCATTATATTATGTAGATTGAATGCTGCTGTGGAATGTTTCTCTAACATCAGAATAATTTCTTGAAAGGAAGCCATAAAGTTATGAGTAAAATACAAATATAACTCATTATAAGTAGGATTAGCTTCTGTTGAAATTGCGTTTTCTTGGTCTGATAAAATGGCCCAAAGTGCTGCTGGACAATTATCAGAACCTTGTTCTAAGAAGTACCTTTTCAATGGCCCCCATGATGAGAGCATTCTATCAAGAGCTTTGAATAAACTGAGCCACCTTGTAGGAACGTGACGAATAACTTCTCTGTATTCGCTTTCGAAGTAATCAAAACACTGCTTCAACTCTTCTTGTTTTTTCGCGGAACAAGAGAACTCAACAGGCATTACTTTCAATGCATTTTTAGCGCAGTTGTGAAATATATGGTCATTGCAATGAGCAGCAATTATGTCGTTGTTTTCTTCGGATTTCAATTATTGTCTCCGAAATTTACAGAAGCGTTGTCCGCACCATATGCAGTCACTCTGCTCCATGTAAGATGTGATTTTTCAATAACTTCACATAAATGTTTTTTGATGGATAATGAATCTTCGAAAGAATCTTCGTAAAAATCCAAGATTTTATGACAAATTCCGTTCTTTGGGGAAAAATATTGAATAGCTACTGGAAAGTATTTTCTATTTCCTCTATTTGAGGCATCAGTAGCGACGGAAAAGGGAACTTCATCCTTCAAATCTTTCTGCACCAGTTCCATTGAATATGGTAATAAAACTTGGTTGGCCAAAGCCGTACATTTAGTGCGTCCTCCTGTCATTTGCTTCACTATATTTGAATCGTTAATTATTTGTCTTAACACTTTAAACGAACAATCTTGGGCAACATAAGAAATATGATGCTTGATACTGTGGTAAACCGTAGTTAATTCGGCAATAGCTACTTTCTCACTTTGCGCGCTTCCTTTAGGTACAAAGAAGGACTTCAATTACTGAGACATAGCTACAGCACTTTCACAATCTTTGAAGAAGAGTGATGGGTTAATGCTTTTGAGCCACAGTGAACTTACTTTTACAAACTTTGCAATAGGCTTTCGTATTGTCTTCTTCACATATATTTAACCAGGAAAAACGAGATTCCCAGTCAATATTATAGTGGCAAACTCTTCTCACTTTCTTAGGAGGAGTTGCTCTGCTAGTAGATGGTACCTAATCTTCCATTTTGACACACAAACAGGAAAGCAACAAAATAATAAAGGTAATAATCCAGATTACAACGTGACTCCACACGAAACTAAACAGCGACGGAACAGAGCATGCGCGATCGAGAGATACGACTGTACGATTGATCATAGAACAAGTATATAGTTACTCTATGCGACTGATGCAAGACGGCGCGAAATACGGGAGTCATAGGCTTTAGGAGTAGGGGAGGTGACATGCGCAATATCTATCTACGTAACTACAAACAATACTGTTGGTTGTCACGCGGTTGCGCTAGATATTGCGCGAAATTTAAAAACCGGACGATCTTCTGTCCGGTTTACCCAGATTTTTTCGACCGGACAAACATGAAAAAAACCGGACTGTCCGGTCGAAAACCGGACATCTGGCAACCCTAGGTGTATGCCGGGATTTCTAGTAGGACGTCATCGTCATATAAACCTTCCTTCAGAGCATGTAATATTTTAACTTTACCATCAGTTTTCATTTCAGAAATAGCATGTTTAATTGATATGTATAAAAGTACATTCAATAGGAATAGCGAATTTAGTAATTCCTGCTTTCAAGTATAGGATAGGACATCATTCGCCTATGTTTTTAGGTATGGTTTTTAGGTATCTTCAATAAACTGAATGATGAAATAAAGAATGCTAATAATATTGATATTTTTAAAAGTCGTTTGAAATCATTTTTGTTTGAAAGAACTTTTTATGATCTTTCTGACTTTCTGAATTGAATTTATACTTTGTTTAGGATTTGTTTTTGTTTTCTTTCATAATGTTCTACATTCTTCTGGAAATAAAGTAATTATTCATTTATTCATTAATTTGCTGTGTAATGGAGCACAAAATTCGTCAACATGTGAATTAAACGACGAAATAACAATTCTTGAGAGAGTTCTGTAGATCAATGGTAAGTTTATTCATGCCTTTTCATTGAGGAAACGAAAAATATGTTAAGAATATTTTTACTAGTTTTTATTATTTATTAATTTTCAAAATATGCCGGAATTTTGAATATATGTGGTATAACAATGATACTGAATTCAATATTTTTCATCGTAAAATCCTAGTGCTCAGAATTTATAGTTGTGAAGTGAATCATTCTTCAAATTTCAATTTGTTTTTCAAAAGAAAAAAACCCTATTCAAAACCAGTCAAAAGACATACCTGAATTGATGACATCACCTAAAAAAGGAAAATACATATAAACATTTTTAATGTTCAACCTACTGTGTGAGTATAGATTTTCTAATTCTTCTCTCAATCTTTCTCGAATTACTGTTGAAGAGTAAAGCTGACACGAATATAGTCAATCAAGACAACAAAACATTTTTGGATGAATTATTAGATATTGGACTGCCGCCATTCTAGACGACATACCATTTTGAAACATCTTATTTTGTTAGATAACAATGGAAAATATCAATTCTGTGTTAATCCAATTCAATGATGATCACTAAAACTGTAATTAAGACAAGTTCTGTAATACAATTTTGTCTCTGACATTAAAAACTTTTTTTTTATTAATATTGATAACCGATGTCAATTTTTTATGAGTTCCAAAATGGGTAATAATAATGATAATAGCTTTATTGTCCAACAGTTTAACCCATTTACAGGACAATGTGAATATAAATTACAAAAAATAACAAAAGATAGCATTGAAACAAAAAATGAAAAAAAAAACAAAATTTCACATGATCTTGGATACATTCCCTGAATATAAATTAGAAACGATAACGAAAGATAGCATGGAAACAAAAAATAAAAAAACATCAAGTTCACATGATCTAAGATATATTTCCTGAAAAATAATTAATTGCCGACTTGACCAAATTTCCCCTCGATGAGGAGAATATATCTTGGCCATCACAAAATGAATTGAAGTTGTCACACATTTTTGTAATAGGTGCCTTTTGCAGAATGTTCGTTCGAGCTCTATCTGGCTTGAAAACCAGGACAATTCTTGAGTTGAAACTTGAAACGTTAAAGTTGACCTTCGACAATATTTCTGAACAATCAACATTATAATGGATCACATTAAAAAGGAATGATAAAGAAGCAATTACCCTTCTCATTTCTAAACTCAAATATCCAGTTCGCTCACACAAGATTGCACCGTCACACCCTTGGGAAGGATACACTCCATCAGTCTTAAACAGAAGGAACTTCATGAATCTTCTTTGTACACTCTCAAGTTTTCTCTTATGGCACTCACATATAGGACTCCACACTACACTTGATATTCTAACTTCGAAAGAATAACTGCATTATACAAGATTTTAAGGCAGTTCATCTCGGTGAAATCCCTACAATTCCTAATCATGAACCCATACACCTTAGCAGCATCCAAAACTATCTGTGAAATGTGCTCAACAAACGACAGCTCCGTATCAAACAAAACGCCCAAATTCCTGAGAACAATATGCCTTTCAAGTCTCTTACCATTGCATTCATAATCGTAGGAATATATTTCAGTTCTTCTGGAGAAAGTCATAATTTTGCATTTGTCGACGTTCAATCTCAATTTGTTCTGCTCACACCAACTCAACACCAACATCAACTGGACCTGAAGGTTCCTTATGATAGAAAACATTTTCAAATCAGAGCCTTCCGCAATGAATCAACTCTAGAAGATCATTAATGAATAAAATGAATAAAAGTGGCCCAAGATTCGATCCCTGCGGTATACCGGATGATGGAAAGTAACCAACTGAACTGTATCCATTATAACTGACAAAATGATCACGTTTGGACAGATATGAATCCAAAAGTCTAATTGCTCCTTCGTCCAATCCATAATTGCTCAACTTGTGCGATAAAACATCATGCTGAACTCTGTCGAAAGCTTTAGCAAAATCAGTATAGATAACGTCAACCTGGCCATTCCTATCCAATACCTCTGAAACAAACTGTGTGAAGGCAACAAGATTTGTAACCGTTGATCTCTTACGAACAAAACCATGTTGAAAGGGTGATATGAAAGACTGCAGAGAAGTAAGAATTTTATTATATAACACAATCTCAAAAATCTTAGAAAAATTACTCAAAATGGAGATTGGCCTGTAATTTTCTACCATAGATCTGGATCCAGGATTGAAAACAGGACATACTTTGGTTTTCTTCCAATGATTAGGAAACTTTCCACTAGATAGGGACAATTTAAATATGAACTTAAGTGTACTGATTAAAGATTCGGCACAATTCTTAATAAGAAACGCAGGAATTCCATCCACACCAGAAGTCATTTTATTTTTCAAACTGTTAATGGCACTATAGATCTCATTAGCCTCAATGTTCTTGAAAGAAGTGATAGGGAAGTTTTCAACAGAAACTGCAGCAGGAATGAAGGGCTCATCAAGACTGGAATAAACAGTATTGAAGAAGTTTGAGAAACCATCTGTCATGAACGGGTTGGTCAGAGAATGTTGACCACCGTTCATTTATCTCCGGTTGAGATGTTCTTTTAACCCCTGGAAGAGCGGCTTTCCAGAGGTCTCGGAGAATTAATAATTAATTATGTAAGTTCACCAAAGATGTTCTACGTAAGTCCGGCCCGTCGCTTCAATGGACAGGTCTTATTAGTTGTATTTCTTTCTCTAGGGAAAGGATTAGTTTATTGAGTCAATGAAAATCAATATAAATTTTAAAACTAAATATAATAAAGAAAAATAAAAAAAAATTACCAAAGTTACAATATCCCTTGAAATGTTGACTCAACGGCCAAAATTTTATAAAAACAAAAAAAAAAAAAATATCTCAAATAATCTGTTATTCAAACAAACGAAACAATATACCAACTTTGAATTTGGGAGAATCGGGACTACTCCAATAACTTATTTTCATCGAAAAAGCATTCAAACATCAACAAATATAATAAAATAAAATTAATTAGCCAAAAGACTTGCCCTTATCCCGCGATGCTAGGTGAGTATTTTAGGCCCTGCCTAAACCTAGTTTTGATTTTTTCGAACTGTTCACTCGAAAACGTGTAATTCCTTATATAACACTTCACTCCCGATCCGCGAACTCCGATCTAACCTAATTTATTCCAAAGAGATTCTAAAACAAATTCTAACTTTATCCCAAAAAATTCCTAGTTTACTATTTCTGACCTAATTTAACCGTTCTTAATAAGAGACCCTAAGCGATACTAACTTCTTCTCTCGACCTCTACAAAAATCGTAACATCGTACTTATCTAAGACCGCCCAAACTACTCCTCAAGATACCATGTCAATTAGATCATTGGTTAGAACATTTTTCATCTTTTTTCAATAAGAGTCCTTACCTCTACTTCAAACTAAATTTTTTTGTCGATCTCAGCAAGAAACATACTTCAACTCCGCCTAAGACCTTTTTTTGCTGTGTCAACTGGGAACGACCCTGACGGTTTTTCGCTAGTATCGAACTCAGATAAGTCAAAATTTTCCCGTATCTAAATATATTCTTCTTATCCGTGAAAAATATATCGATTTCACCAACGCAGTGAGACGATAAGTAATGAAAAGCAATAATCGATAAAGAATATATCCAGCTTCTAAGATAAGATCGATTTACACACAAGTCTCGACCGCTCTTCTGAATTTAACGTCCATTGTTCTGAATAATAATTCTAATAATTTCAATAATTTCCAAATTTTCGATTTTCTACAATAATTTCAATAAATTCCAAATTTCCGATTTACTACACATCAACAATCTCTTGCGGCTCACTGAGGGTCACGCTCTCAAAGCTCATTCCACCTGGAATCCTAGAAACTCGTGCCTTAGAGTGAACAAATGACCGAAATACTATATCATCAGTATAAATCATCGATTGAACATTCTGGAAGTAATTCTCATATGAGGTTCTAATCTGTTGCTTTATTAATCATCTCAATCTACGAAACTCAACAATGTCCGATTCTCTACGAAACTTCTCACACTTTGTTCTTAATTTAGCTTTTGTTTTCACATTTCTTATTATATCTGAAACAAACCAAGGTGGATATTTATGACTAAAATTTTTATATGTTGGTACGTGCTTATCAAGTAATTCATGAAATTTCATATAAAATCTTTCAACAGCTAAGTTTACATCTACGCAAGTATCTAGAAATGACCAATCTACAGATGACAAATCAGAAAACAACAACTGATAGTTACCTTTTTTTGAAGTTATATACCTTTCCTGAATTAATAGATACAAACACTCTGACTTTGGTAAAAATATTTGGTAAAACAATATTCAAGGCAGGATGATGCATATCCTACTGTACAAAAGGCAAATCCTCATGGCAAACAATACAATCTGAACGAGCGAATACAAGATCAAGGGTCCTATGGTTCGCATTATTAACAACATTATACTGTCCAAAATTACAACTTTTCATAAGTGATAACAAGGACATAGATTTACAATCTGAAATATTATCCTCAGTAAAATTGGGAGCATTGAAATCACCCATAAAGTATACACTATCACTTTTGTCGAAATATTTCATCGTACAAAGGTACTCACAAAAGTATTCAAAATCCACTGCCGATAACTTATCCGGAATATATACAATCGAAAAATATACAATCTTATATGAAAGCTGCCCCTCACCAACAGAAAGTCAATCATTGGAAATGAAATATCAATAGCTGATGTATCTAGAATCTGGGATTTCAAAGAACTTTCAATAGCAAGCAACACTCCACCTCCCCTAGATTTATTAATCAAGTCGAACTTACGATCCTTTCTGTGAACTTCATATTCTGCCGGAAACAATTCAGCACTTCTGACGTCATCGTGTAAACAAGTCTCAGTCAAGGCAATCACATCAAACACACACTCACAAACCATTGAAAAAAAATCCTGAATTTTGCTGTTCAAGTCACGCACATTCTGATAATCTGACGGGGAGTCCGATCAACACAAACTTGCACATTCTTGAACTTACTCTCCTTCAATTTACTTGCCCTTCGAACCACCTGAAGCACCTCATTCTCATCCCTGAGGACCAGTTCAATAGGACGAGTTTTACCAGTCTGCTGTCGACCAAGTCTGATCGACTTGATATTCTGTCCTTGGAATTGAGGATCCAAGGTTTGTAATATCTCATGAACTATTACGATGTCACTGGAACCATCTCCAGTTGAACCAATACTCGTCTCAGGCACGTTAAAAACCATCAGGTTTTGCTTCCGGCAACTTCTTTCATTTATTTCCTCAATAATTTATTCATAATCGCAATTGTTTTTGACCTTAGTTACGCAGTTATCTGCCTTCAGTGCTCTAATATCAGCCTGAAGCTCTATGATCAAAGCTCTGAGGTCCCTCATCTGGGAGCCCATCTCCCTGTAGCCAGTGCATGTGCAATCATATCCTTTATTGGGATTCTTCAGGATGTCAACTTCTTCAGATGTGATTTCAACACAACTATGACGAAATTGTTTGCAGCATACTGAACACTGAATCATAAGATTGTGTTTATATGATTTACTACAACATGCACAAATGAAGTTAGAAGGCATCTTCACTCAACGTTATACGTTGGAATAATTCAGGCAGGAAAAGATGAGCTCACCCAGAATATATCACGTCGTGTATGGAATGCTTTAGACGTCCACCGATTGATCTATCTACTGCAGATGTGATATCGGAACACAACGACACCCACAAAAACAAAAGTCTTATCGGTGTTCAATTAGAAACTTGAGTGCAAATATCGAGAAACAACGTTGGCGATATCAAAAATAGTCTCATTCAATCGAGTAGAGGAAAAATGAAAATTATTTCCTCAAAATTCGCCACTGAAATCACAAAAAATGCAAACGCTAACGAACGATGTGTTCACATTATACTATGATAATGTAGATGATATTTATTTCTCGAAACGATCATTATTACATTTGTGTCGTTGTATTTCATTTTCTGGAGGAAAATGCTTTTGGAGTGAACTGAATTAAAATTAATGAACAGACACAGCAATGGTAAATCTCATGTGGATAACGTCTGAAATCAAACTAGCTAAACAAGATTCGATTTCGCACACATTCTGAATAAGCAAAAAAAATAAAGAGAAACTTAATATAGTACAAACAAAGGTTAAGCATACATAATGCTTTCAATGAACATATTTTCGATATACATTGTTCAGCGTGTATTTGCCATAAACAAGACGAAAACATATACCTAGATGACATCAAGAACATCTTTTTTGCTTTATGACATATAGAGTAATCAATGAAATAATTTAGCAATATTTTCCTAGGTGTGGTCAGTTTGAAACAAAGGTTTCTGTTCTCAAATTATTGTATTTTGGGGATGAATTCGAATGTAATGTAGAATCCCTAAAAATATAAAACTGGAAATTAAAAAATTACAAAACAGCGGAAAATCTAAAAGGGTTTATTCTCTTGATGACAAATTGGATGTCATTATTAAAATCAATTCGATTTTTTACAGATTTCCAAAAGAAAAACTTCAATAATAAATGATGAAATATAGTTCAAAAATAATAATTATAGTTGATCAACGTATTTTATCTTTTGATTTTTATGAATCTGAAACGAAACTGTGAAAACAATGAGGAAGTTAGAAAACATTTCTCTAACGATATAATTGGTTTTTCGAGAAAATCATATTTTCGTATTTTATTCTACCTTTCTCATAAATTTTCAGGTCTAAATGAGTTTTTCGTACATTCACTGAAATGAAAGCTAATGATTTCAAATTATTTTCGAATTTTAGTTATCTTAATGGTTTAGGTCATTTCAAAATTGCATTAAAAATTACTCATTCTTAATGTTACTTGAAGTGAGGTTTTTGACGAATCTCTACCTGAATTTTGTTTTAAATAGTTGCCCTCTTCATAGAAGCCTCATTTTTATATATGATCCGAGTGAGAAGGTACTCCTATCTCCTATCGTTGAATTTTTTTTTTGAGTTTGTGAATCAATCTAACATAGACATCATGGAAGATTTTAAAGATCTAACAGAAAGTTTTATTCAAGACATGATTGTGAATTGTGGCTCTCATATTCCAATTTCTAATGTTTATAGTTATATAAAATCGAAAAAGAGTGATATTTCTTTTCAAAATTATTATTTAAAAAAGTTGATTAAGAAGAGGACAAGAACAAGATTTTCCTACAAGGATTACGGAGTTATATTCTGCTTGCTGTGTAAAGGAGCACAACCTTTTTCAACATGTGAATTAGACGACTAAATAACAATTTATGAGAGAGTTCTACAGATCAATGGTAAGTTTATTCATGCCTTTACATTATGGAAATGAAAACTATTTTAAGAATTTTTACTACTTCTTATTATTCATTAATTTTTAAAATATGCCGGAATTTTGAATATATGTAGTACTACATTGATACTGAATTCAATATTATTCATCGTAAAATCCACTTGCTCAGAATTTATAGTTGTGAAGTGAATCATTATTCAAATTGTTTCTAAAAAGAAATGAACCTTATTCAAAATCAGTCAAAAGACATACCTAAATTGATCGTTTTTTGATACCACCTAAAAAAGGAAAATACATATAAACATTTTTAATGTTTAACCTACTGTGTGAGTATAGATTTTCTAATTCTTTTCTCATTTTGTTTCAGATGTATATTTGATCGAACTATTCAAATGTTTCATTAATCCTCAAGACGTTCCATGTGAGAAGTCTCTGAAATTGATTTTAAATAATTTCGTTGATGATGAAGATTCCTTTTTGCGTCGACACACACCCTTGCACATGACAGCCACATTGCCAAATGCGAACGTAACAATCACTCTTTTGAACAAGAAATTATGTTGTGAGGAGAAAACCACAAACGAGGAAACACCGATATTCTTTGCTGTGAAAAACAACCAGAGAGGAGAGATTAATATCGAACTGTTAGAATTTTTATTAAATGTCGGTTGTGACCCGAATTCATTTGGCAAAAATTCGTTTACCCCTTTACAGATGCTTGCTGCAAATGGAAGAATAAATAATGCATTGGAGTGTGCAGAATTACTGATCAGAAGAGGAGCTGATGTCAATTTGCAAAACCTTCACGGCGACACAGTTCTGCATACATTATCCTACTCTTGTGACGAATCCCAGTTCATTCTCTTTCTCGAATTACTGTTGAAGAGTAAAGCTGACACGAATATAGTCAATCATGACAACAAAACATTTTTGGATGAATTATTATTGGACTGCTGCCATTCTAGACGACATACTATTTTGAAACATCTGATTTTGTTAGATATCAATGGAAAATATCAATTCTGTGTTAATCCAATTCATTGTGATTCGTTGGATGTCGATTTCCAGAAGAGGAGTAGAAAAGAATTGCTTCATTTACGGTCCCGCAAAATAGCTCAATTCCAATCACAACCGGAATATTCTCTGGTGAGAATACTAAGTTCGACTGTAAGGGAAGTGTCCAGATTGTGTTGGAATCAAACATTGATAACAGCCATGTCTGAATTCAAGGAAAGAAAATTCCCAATTTACGGTCGTGAACTCAAATGCAAATTTGAAGCTGGGTTAAGACTATTCCTGGAACAACAAGCAGCTCATGAATTTTTCACTGTCGTCTCTAAAGGAAAGCTCGATTATTATACCATAATCGAAATTTTAAAATACATACCAGTACAAGAAGTGGGCAAATGTTCATTGACCTCGACCTAGCCAATCGAAGACCTCGTCCTCAAAAATGCTTTTTTTTGAAAGATAAATAAAAAATTTTCAAAAGTGGAAGAAATTACTATAAAAACTAAGTGTAAAATCGAAAGTATTATTTAGTCAATAGAATTTTATTGAATATTGTTATAATTTTTTCAAGGAATGATTAGAATTCAATATGTATATTTGTAAATATTTCAACTGTTTTGTATAAATATGTGAATAAAAATTTTTATTACAACCAAGTATCTAAACGGAGGTTTTCATTAGGTCGATTTAAGTTCATCGAATATTCGAATAATTTCATTCAATAATTGATTTGAATTCAATATGTATATTTGTAAATATTGCAATTATGTTATAATAAAATAAATGGATGAAAATATCTATTACAACAAAATATAAAAGCAATATACATATTCACAATCGATATTGTTTCATTCAATATTGTTGAGTGTATTTATGTTTTGTCAATATTTCAATAAAACTTATTGTTCTGTACACTCAGTTAGGTACATGTTACAATAATAATTCATTAATAATATTTACTTTGCAGAAATACACAATTTCTTCAATATGTTATTGTTTTAATTATATTCATATAGTGCCATTTTCGCGTTTGCATAATGTAACAAAAAAATAAAATTGAGGTGAATTTATCCCTGACAATAATAAAATAAAATCAACCGAATAATTGAATCGATAACGAGTTATTGAAATACTCTGAAAGGTCTCTGCTAATGAAAAGTTTCATTATTAATATAAACTGATGTTAATTTTTAATGAGAATTAAATTTTATATACAGCTTATCGAATGAGCTGAGACAGGTGAGTGATCTACAGAAATCAATTGGAAGACACAGTGGTAGCAAAAATGTAGGAAGAGGTTAAAATTAAATTAGCAAAACGAGAATAGAGTTGACGCAAATGCAGAATAACAACATATTGTCCTTAATGATGATTTATGCAGGGTTGAACATGAGTAGTTGGCCATAGCCTAGTGGTGAATGAAGGTCATCCAAGCCTGTTAGAAAATTAAAAATTGAAACATGGATTCAAAATATTTAGTTTCTGATGAAAAATTATAATTTAATGATTACTTATAATGATAATTTATAATTTATTTTGACTTTGGCACCCAAAATACACAGAACATTATACTAGAAAACTGAAATTCTTGACTTCTCTATGATTACCGTCGAAAGTTTGCAACGTTGCCAAAACATATCTCCTTTTCATCTAAACATCGATAATTAGCAAACGGTGCAATCTGTATAAATTATAAACATCGATTAATACTGAACATTGATTATGGGAACAATGTTTATTTTTTGTTACACCGTACAAGTCCTTGAAATACAGGGTGATACTTGAAAATTTTCACACGAGAGTAGTAACCCTCAAACGGAATATTGCTCAAATGAAAATATCGTATAGGTATCACTTACATTTCGAAAAAAGTGCTTTTAAATGTCATAACGATGATCTTCCTACACGTTCATCTACGTTCCTGAAAACATTTATTACATTAATGATAAGTAAAAATTAGACATTTCGTCTGAAATTTCAATGAGCAAATGTTTATAGATCCTTGTTCGGTCTTTTTTTCGATTTAATCAGATTGGATAGTCTTTATTATCTATTATACATTCAAAAGATTTCAAAATTAGGTCCAAAAATAAATCTTCCAGCGGTTGGAAGGTAACGATTGAAATATAATCAAATTAAACTTATCGTCTTGATCCATCAGCTTTACACAATTGAAATTTCATTAACTGAATGATGATCACTAAAACTGTAACTAAGACAAGTTCTGTAATACAATTTTGTCTCTGACATTAAAAATTTTTTTTTTATTAATATTGATAACCGATGTCAATTTTTTATGAGTTCCAAAATGGGTAATGTAGATATTTATTTCTCGAAACAATCCTTATTACATTTGTGTCGTTGTATTTCATTTTCTGGAGGAAAATGCTTTTGGAGTGAACTGAATTAAAATTAATGAACAGACACAGCAATAGTATATCTCATGTGGATAACGTCTGAAATCATACTGGCTAAACAAGATTCGATTTCGCACACATTCTGAAAAAGCAAAAAAAAATAAAAAGAAACTTAATACAGTATCTACAAACAAAGGTCAAGCATACATAATGCTTTCAATGAACAAATTTCCGATATACATTGTTCAGCATGTATTTGCCATAAACAAGACCAAAACATATACCTAGATGACATCAAGAACATCTTTTTTGCTTTATGACATATAGAGTGTTCAATGAAATAATTTAGCAATTTTTAGCTAGGTGTGGTGAGTTTGAAACAAAGGTTTCTGTTCTCAAATTATTGTATTTTGGAACTGAATTCGAATGTAATGTAGAATCCCTAAAAATATAAAAATGGAAATTAAAAACTTACAAAATAGCGGAAAATCTAAAAGGGTTTATTCTCTTGATGACAAATTGGATGTCATCATTAAAATTAATTCGATTTTTTACCGATTTCCACAAGAAAAAATTCAATAACAAATGATGTAATATTGCTCAAAAATAATAATTATACTTGATCACCATATTTTATCTTTTGATTTTTATGGATCTGAAACGAAACTGTGAAAACAATGAGGAAGTTAGAAAACATTTCTCTAACGATATAGGTGGTTTTTTGAGAAAATCATATTTTCGTATTTTATTCTACCCTCCTCATAAATTTTCAGGTCTAAATGAGTTTTTCGTACATTCACTGAAATGAAAGCTAATGATTTCAAATTATTTTCGAATTTTAGTTATCTTAATGGTTTAGGTCATTTCAAAATTGCATTAAAAATTACTCATTCTTAATGTTACTTGAAGTGAGGTTTTTGACGAATCTCTACCTGAATTTTGTTTTAAATAGTTGCCCTCTTCATAGAAGCCTCATTTTTATATATGATCCGAGTGAGAAGGTACTCCTATCTCCTATCGTTGAATTTTTTTTTTGAGTTTGTGAATCAATCTAACATAGACATCATGGAAGATTTTAAAGATCTAACAGAAAGTTTTATTCAAGACATGATTGTGAATTGTGGCTCTCATATTCCAATTTCTTATGTATATAGTTATATAAAATCGAAAAAGAGTGATATTTCTTTTCAAAATTATTATTTAAAAGAGTTGATTAAGAAGAGGACAAGAACAAGATTTTCCTACAAGGATTACGGAATTATATTCTGCTTGCTGTGTAATGGAGCACAACCTTTTTCAACATGTGAATTAGACGACGAAATAACAATTTATGAGAGAGTTCTACAGATCAATGGTAAGTTTATTCATGCCTTCACATTATGGAAATGAAAAATATTATAAGAATTTTTACTACTTCTTATTATTTATTAATTTTTAAAATATGCCGGAATTTTGAATATATGTAGTACTACATTGATACTGAATTCAATATTATTCATCGTAAAATCCTCTTGCTCAGAATTTATAGATGTGAAGTGAATCATTATTCAAATTGTTTCTAAAAAGAAATGAACCTTATTCAAAATCAGTCAAAAGACATACCTAAATTGATCGTTTTTTGATACCACCTAAAAAAGGAAAATACATATAAACATTTTCAATGTTTAACCTACTGTGTGAGTATAGATTTTCTAATTCTTTTCTCATTTTGTTTCAGATGTATATTTGATTGAACTATTCAAATGTTTCATTAATCCTCAAGACGTTCCATGTGAGAAGTCTCTGAAATTAATTTTAAATAATTTCGTTGATGATGAAGATTCCTTTTTGCGTCGACACACACCCTTGCACATGGCAGCCACATTGCCAAATGCGAACGTAACAATCACTCTTTTGAACAAGAAATTATGTTGTGAGGAGAAAACCACAAACGAGGAAACACCGATATTCTTTGCTGTGAAAAACAACCAGAGAGGAGAGATTAATATCGAACTGTTAGAATTTTTATTAAATGTCGGTTGTGACCCGAATTCATTTGGCAAAAATTCGTTTACCCCTTTACAGATGCTTGCTGCAAATGGAAGAATAAATAATGCATTGGAGTGTGCAGAATTACTGATCAGAAGAGGAGCTGATGTCAATTTGCAAAACCTTCACGGCGACACAGTTCTGCATACATTATCCTACTCTTGTGACGAATCCCAGTTCATTCTCTTTCTCGAATTACTGTTGAAGAGTAAAGCTGACACGAATATAGTCAATCATGACAACAAAACATTTTTGGATGAATTATTATTGGACTGCTGCCATTCTAGACGACATACTATTTTGAAACATCTGATTTTGTTAGATATCAATGGAAAATATCAATTCTGTGTTAATCCAATTCATTGTGATTCGTTGGATGTCGATTTCCAGAAGAGGAGTAGAAAAGAATTGCTTCATTTACGGTCCCGCAAAATAGCTCAATTCCAATCACAACCGGAATATTCTCTGGTGAGAATACTAAGTTCGACTGTAAGGGAAGTGTCCAGATTGTGTTGGAATCAAACATTGATAACAGCCATGTCTGAATTCAAGGAAAGAAAATTCCCAATTTACGGTCGTGAACTCAAATGCAAATTTGAAGCTGGGTTAAGACTATTCCTGGAACAACAAGCAGCTCATGAATTTTTCACTGTCGTCTCTAAAGGAAAGCTCGATTATTATACCATAATCGAAATTTTAAAATACATACCAGTACAAGAAGTGGGCAAATGTTCATTGACCTCGACCTAGCCAATCGAAGACCTCGTCCTCAAAAATGCTTTTTTTTGAAAGATAAATAAAAAATTTTCAAAAGTGGAAGAAATTACTATAAAAACTAAGTGTAAAATCGAAAGTATTATTTAGTCAATAGAATTTTATTGAATATTGTTATAATTTTTTCAAGGAATGATTAGAATTCAATATGTATATTTGTAAATATTTCAACTGTTTTGTATAAATATGTGAATAAAAATTTTTATTACAACCAAGTATCTAAACGGAGGTTTTCATTAGGTCGATTTAAGTTCATCGAATATTCGAATAATTTCATTCAATAATTGATTTGAATTCAATATGTATATTTGTAAATATTGCAATTATGTTATAATAAAATAAATGGATGAAAATATCTATTACAACAAAATATAAAAGCAATATACATATTCACAATCGATATTGTTTCATTCAATATTGTTGAGTGTATTTATGTTTTGTCAATATTTCAATAAAACTTATTGTTCTGTACACTCAGTTAGGTACATGTTACAATAATAATTCATTAATAATATTTACTTTGCAGAAATACACAATTTCTTCAATATGTTATTGTTTTAATTATATTCATATAGTGCCATTTTCGCGTTTGCATAATGTAACAAAAAAATAAAATTGAGGTGAATTTATCCCTGACAATAATAAAATAAAATCAACCGAATAATTGAATCGATAACGAGTTATTGAAATACTCTGAAAGGTCTCTGCTAATGAAAAGTTTCATTATTAATATAAACTGATGTTAATTTTTAATGAGAATTAAATTTTATATACAGCTTATCGAATGAGCTGAGACAGGTGAGTGATCTACAGAAATCAATTGGAAGACACAGTGGTAGCAAAAATGTAGGAAGAGGTTAAAATTAAATTAGCAAAACGAGAATAGAGTTGACGCAAATGCAGAATAACAACATATTGTCCTTAATGATGATTTATGCAGGGTTGAACATGAGTAGTTGGCCATAGCCTAGTGGTGAATGAAGGTCATCCAAGCCTGTTAGAAAATTCAAAATTGAAACATGAATTCAAAATATTCAGTTTCTGATGAAAAATTATAATTTAATGATTACTTATAATGATAATTTATAATTTATTTTGACTTTGGCACCCAAAATACACAGAACATCATACTAGAAAACTGAAATTCTTGACTTCTCTATGATTACCGTCGAAAGTTTGCAACGTTGCCAAAACATATCTCCTTTTCATCTAAACATCGATAATTAGCAAACAGTGCAATCTGTATAAATTATAAACATCGATTAATACTGAACATTGATTATGGGAACAATGTTTATTTTTTGTTACACCGTACAAGTCCTTGAAATACAGGGTTATACTTGAAAATTTTCACACGAGAGTATTAACCCTCAAACGGAATATTGCTCAAATGAAAATATCGTATAGGTATCACTTACATTTCGAAAAAAGTGCTTTTAAATGTCATAACGCATAAATGATCTTCCTACACGTTTATCTACGTTCCTGAAAACATTTATTACATTAATGATAAGTAAAAATTAGACATTTCGTATGAAATTTCAATGAGCAAATGTTTATAGATCCTTGTTCGGTCTTTTTTTCGATTTAATCAGATTGGATAGTCTTTATTATCTATTATACATTCAAAAGATTTTAAATTTAGGTCCAAAAATAAATCTTCCAGCGGTTGGAAGGTAACGATTGAAATATAATCAAATTAAACTTATCGTCTTGATCCATCAGCTTTACACCGTTAAAATTTCATTAACTGAATGATGATCACTAAAACTGTAATTAAGACAAGTTCTGTAATACAATTTTGTCTCTGACATTAAGAATTTTTTTTTTATTAATATTGATAACCGATGTCAATTTTTTATTAGTTTCAAAATGGGTAATGTAGATGATATTTATTTCTCGAAACAATCCTTATTACATTTGTGTCGTTGTATTTCATTTTCTGGAGGAAAATGCTTTTGGAGTGAACTGAATTAAAATTAATGAACAGACACAGCAATAGTAAATCTCATGTGGATAACGTCTGAAATCATACTAGCTAAACAAGATTCGATTTCGCACACATTCTGAAAAAGCAAAAAAAAAAAAGAAACTTAAAACACTATCTACAAACAAAGGTTAAGCACACATAATGCTTTCAATGAACAAATTTCCGATATACATTGTTCAGCATGTATTTGCCATAAACAAGACCAAAACATATACCTAGATGACATCAAGAACATCTTTTTTGCTTTATGACATATAGAGTGTTCAATGAAATAATTTAGCAATTTTTTGCTAGGTGTGGTGAGTTTGAAACAAAGGTTTCTGTTCTCAAATTATTGTATTTTGGGACTGAATTCGAATGTAATGTAGAATCCCTAAAAATATAAAAATGGAAATTAAAAACTTACAAAATAGCGGAAAACTAAAAGGGTTTATTCTCTTGATGACAAATTGGATGTCATCATTAAAATTAATTCGATTTTTTACCGATTTCCACAAGAAAAAATTCAATAACAAATGATGTAATATTGCTCAAAAATAATAATTATACTTGATCACCATATTTTATCTTTTGATTTTTATGGATCTGAAACGAAACTGTGAAAACAATGAGGAAGTTAGAAAACATTTCTCTAACGATATAGGTGGTTTTTTGAGAAAATCATATTTTCGTATTTTATTCTACCCTCCTCATAAATTTTCAGGTCTAAATGAGTTTTTCGTACATTCACTGAAATGAAAGCTAATGATTTCACATTATTTTCGAATTTTAGTTATCTTAATGGCTTAGGTCATTTCAAAATTGCATTAAAAATTACTCATTCTTAATGTTACTTGAAGTGAGGTTTTTGACGAATCTCTACCTGAATTTTGTTTTAAATAGTTGCCCTCTTCATAGAAGCCTCATTTTTATTAATGATCCGAGTGAGAAGGTACTCCTATCTCCTATCGTTGAATTTTTTTTTTGAGTTTGTGAATCAATCTAACATAGACATCATGGAAGATTTTAAAGATCTAACAGAAAGTTTTATTCAAGACATGATTGTGAATTGTGGCTCTCATATTCCAATTTCTTATGTATATAGTTATATAAAATCGAAAAAGAGTGATATTTCTTTTCAAAATTATTATTTAAAAGAGTTGATTAAGAAGAGGACAAGAACAAGATTTTCCTACAAGGATTACGGAATTATATTCTGCTTGCTGTGTAATGGAGCACAACCTTTTTCAACATGTGAATTAGACGACGAAATAACAATTTATGAGAGAGTTCTACAGATCAATGGTAAGTTTATTCATGCCTTCACATTATGGAAATGAAAAATATTATAAGAATTTTTACTACTTCTTATTATTTATTAATTTTTAAAATATGCCGGAATTTTGAATATATGTAGTACTACATTGATACTGAATTCAATATTATTCATCGTAAAATCCTCTTGCTCAGAATTTATAGATGTGAAGTGAATCATTATTCAAATTGTTTCTAAAAAGAAATGAACCTTATTCAAAATCAGTCAAAAGACATACCTAAATTGATCGTTTTTTGATACCACCTAAAAAAGGAAAATACATATAAACATTTTCAATGTTTAACCTACTGTGTGAGTATAGATTTTCTAATTCTTTTCTCATTTTGTTTCAGATGTATATTTGATTGAACTATTCAAATGTTTCATTAATCCTCAAGACGTTCCATGTGAGGAGTCTCTGAAATTAATTTTAAATAATTTCGTTGATGATGAAGATTCCTTTTTGCGTCGACACACACCCTTGCACATGGCAGCCACATTGCCAAATGCGAACGTAACAATCACTCTTTTGAACAAGAAATTATGTTGTGAGGAGAAAACCACAAACGAGGAAACACCGATATTCTTTGCTGTGAAAAACAACCAGATGGAACAAGTGAAAATCCTTCTGAAATACGGAGCCAACCTCAGAGCGAGGGACATAAACAGCAATACAGTACTTCATGCATTATGTTCTGAAGAAGGAGAGATTAATATCGAACTGTTAGAATTTTTATTAAATGTCGGTTGTGACCCGAATTCATTTGGCAAAAATTCGTGTACCCCTTTACAGATGCTTGCTGAAAATGGAAGAATAAATAATGCATTGGAGTGTGCAGAATTACTGATCAGAAGAGGAGCTGATGTCAATTTGCAAAACCTTCACGGCGACACAGTTCTGCATACATTATCCTACTCTTGTGACGAATCCCAGTTCATTCTCTTTCTCGAATTACTGTTGAAGAGTAAAGCTGACACGAATATAGTCAATCATGACAACAGAACATTTTTGGATGAATTATTATTGGACTGCTGCCATTCCAGACGACATACTATTTTGAAACATCTGATTTTGTTAGATATCAATGGAAAATATCAATTCTGTGTTAATCCAATTCATTGTGATTCGTTGGATGTCGATTTCCAGAAAAGGAGTAGAAAAGAATTGCTTCATTTACGGTCCCGCAAAATAGCTCAATTCCAATCACAACCGGAATATTCTCTGGTGAGAATACTAAGTTCGACTGTAAGGGAAGTGTCCAGATTGTGTTGGAATCAAACATTGATAACAGCCATGTCTGAATTCGAGGAAAGAAAATTCCCAATTTACGGTCGTGAACTCAAATGCAAATTTGAAGCTGGGTTAAGACTATTCCTGGAACAACAAGCAGCTCATGAATTTTTCACTGTCGTCTCTAAAGGAAAGCTCAATTATTATACCATAATCGAAATTTTAAAATACATACCAGTACAAGAAGTGGGCAAATGTTCATTGACCTCGACCTAGCCAATCGAAGACCTCGTCCTCAAAAATGCTTTTTGTTGAAAGATAAATAAAAAAATTTTCAAAAGTGGAAGAAATTACTATAAAAACTAAGTGTAAAAGTATTATTTAGTCAATAGAATTTTATTGAATATTGTTATAATTTTTTCAAGGAATGATTAGAATTCAATATGTATATTTGTAAATATTTCAACTGTTTTGTAAAAATATGTGAATAAAAATTCTTATTACAACCAAGTATCTAAACGGAGGTTTTCATTAGGTCGATTTAAGTTCATCGAATATTCGAATAATTTCATTCAATAATTGATTTGAATTCAATATGTATATTTGTAAATATTGCAATTATGTTATAATAAAATAAATGGATGAAAATATCTATTACAACAAAATATAAAAGCAATATACATATTCACAATCGATATTGTTTCATTCAATATTGTTGAGTGTATTTATGTTTTGTCAATATTTCAATAAAACTTATTGTTCTGTACACTCAGTTAGGTACATGTTACAATAATAATTCATTAATAATATTTACTTTGCAGAAATAAACAATTTCTTCAATATGTTATTGTTTTAATTATATTCATATAGTGCCATTTTCGCGTTTGCATAATGTAACAAAAAAATAAAATTGAGGTGAATTTATCCCTGACAATAATAAAATAAAATCAACCGAATAATTGAATCGATAACGAGTAATTGAAATACTCAGAAAGGTCTCTGCTTATGAAAAGTTTCATTATTAATATAAACTGATGTTTATTTTTAATGAGAATTAAATTTTATATACAGCTTATCGAATGAGCTGAGACAGGTGAGTGATCTACAGAAATCAATTGGAAGACACAGTGGTAGCAAAAATGTAGGAAGAGGTTAAAATTAAATTAGCAAAACGAGAATAGAGTTGACGCAAATGCAGAATAACAACATATTGTCCTTAATGATGATTTATGCAGGGTTGAACATGAGTAGTTGGCCATAGCCTAGTGGTGAATGAAGGTCATCCAAGCCTGTTAGAAAATTCAAAATTGAAACATGGATTCAAAATATTCAGTTTCTGATGAAAAATTATAATTTTATGATTACTTATAATGATAATTTATAATTTATCTTGACTTTGGCACCCAAAATACACAGAACATTATACTAGAAAACTGAAATTCTTGACTTCTCTATGATTACCGTCGAAAGTTTGCAACGTTGCCAAAACATATCTCCTTTTCATCTAAACATCGATAATTAGCAAACGGTGCAATCTGTATAAATTATAAATATCGATTAATACTGAACATTGATTATGGGAACAATGTTTATTTTTTGTTACACCGTACAAGTCCTTGAAATACAGGGTTATACTTGAAAATTTTCACACGAGAGTATTAACCCTCAAACGGAATATTGCTCAAATGAAAATATCGTATAGGTATCACTTACATTTCGAAAAAAGTGCTTTCAAATGTCATAACGCATAAATGATCTTCCTACACGTTTATCTACGTTCCTGAAAACATTTATTACATTAATGATAAGTAAAAATTAGACATTTCGTATGAAATTTCAATGAGCAAATGTTTATAGATCCTTGTTCGGTCTTTTTTTCGATTTAATCAGATTGGATAGTCTCTATTATCTATTATACATTCAAAAGATTTTAAATTTAGGTCCAAAAATAAATCTTCCAGCGGTTGGAAGGTAACGATTGAAATATAATCAAATTGAACTTATCGTCTTGATCCATCAGCTTTACACAGTTAAAATTTCATTAACTGAATGATGATCATTAAAACTGTAATTAAGACAAGTTCTGTAATACAATTTTGTCTCTGACATTAAAAATTTTTTTTTTATTAATATTGATAACCGATGTCAATTTTTTATGAGTTCCAAAATGGGTAATGTAGATGATATTTATTTCTCGAAACAATCCTTATTACATTTGTGTCGTTGTATTTCATTTTCTGGAGGAAAATGCTTTTGGAGTGAACTGAATTAAAATTAATGAACAGACACAGCAATAGTAAATCTCATGTGGATAACGTCTGAAATCATACTAGCTAAACAAGATTCGATTTCGCACACATTCTGAAAAAGCAAAAAAAAAAAGAAACTTAAAACAGTATCTACAAACAAAGGTTAAGCACACATAATGCTTTCAATGAATAAATTTCCGATATACATTGTTCAGCATGTATTTGCCATAAACAAGACCAAAACATATACATAGATGACATCAAGAACATCTTTTTTGCTTTATGACATATAGAGTGTTCAATGAAATAATTTAGCAATTTTTTGCTAGGTGTGGTGAGTTTGAAACAAAGGTTTCTGTTCTCAAATTATTGTATTTTGGGACTGAATTCGAATGTAATGTAGAATCCCTAAAAATATAAAAATGGAAATTAAAAACTTACAAAATAGCGGAAAATCTAAAAAGGTTTATTCTCTTGATGACAAATTGGATGTCATCATTAAAATCAATTCGATTTTTTACCGATTTCCACAAGAAAAAATTCAATAACAAATGATGTAATATTGCTCAAAAATAATAATTGTACTTGATCACCATATTTTATCTTTTGATTTTTATGGATCTGAAACGAAACTGTGAAAACAATGAGGAAGTTAGAAAACATTTCTCTAACGATATAGGTGGTTTTTTGAGAAAATCATATTTTCGTATTTTATTCTACCCTCCTCATAAATTTTCAGGTCTAAATGAGTTTTTCGTACATTCACTGAAATGAAAGCTAATGATTTCAAATTATTTTCGAATTTTAGTTATCTTAATGGTTTAGGTCATTTCAAAATTGCATTAAAAATTACTCATTCTTAATGTTACTTGAAGTGAGGTTTTTGACGAATCTCTACCTGAATTTTGTTTTAAATAGTTGCCCTCTTCATAGAAGCCTCATTTTTATATATGATCCGAGTGAGAAGGTACTCTTATCTCCTATCGTTGAATTTTTTTTTCAGTTTGTGAATCAATCTAACATAGACATCATGGAAGATTTTAAAGATCTAACAGAAAGTTTTATTCAAGACATGATTGTGAATTGTGGCTCTCATATTCCAATTTCTTATGTATATAGTTATATAAAATCGAAAAAGAGTGATATTTCTTTTCAAAATTATTATTTAAAAGAGTTGATTAAGAAGAGGACAAGAACAAGATTTTCCTACAAGGATTACGGAATTATATTCTGCTTGCTGTGTAATGGAGCACAACCTTTTTCAACATGTGAATTAGACGACGAAATAACAATTTATGAGAGAGTTCTACAGATCAATGGTAAGTTTATTCATGCCTTTACATTATGGAAATGAAAAATATTATAAGAATTTTTACTACTTCTTATTATTTATTAATTTTTAAAATATGCCGGAACTTTGAATATATGTAGTACTACATTGATACTGAATTCAATATTATTCATCGTAAAATCCTCTTGCTCAGAATTTATAGATGTGAAGTGAATCATTATTCAAATTGTTTCTAAAAAGAAATGAACCTTATTCAAAATCAGTCAAAAGACATACTTAAATTGATCGTTTTTTGATACCACCTAAAAAAGGAAAATACATATAAACATTTTCAATGTTTAACCTACTGTGTGAGTATAGATTTTCTAATTCTTTTCTCATTTTGTTTCAGATGTATATTTGATTGAACTATTCAAATGTTTCATTAATCCTCAAGACGTTCCATGTGAGAAGTCTCTGAAATTAATTTTAAATAATTTCGTTGATGATGAAGATTCCTTTTTGCGTCGACACACACCCTTGCACATGGCAGCCACATTGCCAAATGCGAACGTAACAATCACTCTTTTGAACAAGAAATTATGTTGTGAGGAGAAAACCACAAACGAGGAAACACCGATATTCTTTGCTGTGAAAAACAACCAGATGGAACAAGTGAAAACCCTTCTGAAATACGGAGCCGCAACCTCAGAGCGAGGGACATAAACAGCAATACAGTACTTCATGCATTATGTTCTGAAGAAGGAGAGATTAATATCGAACTGTTAGAATTTTTATTAAATGTCGGTTGTGACCCGAATTCATTTGGCAAAAATTCGTGTACCCCTTTACAGATGCTTGCTGAAAATGGAAGAATAAATAATGCATTGGAGTGTGCAGAATTACTGATCAGAAGAGGAGCTGATGTCAATTTGCAAAACCTTCACGGCGACACAGTTCTGCATACATTATCCTACTCTTGTGACGAATCCCAGTTCATTCTCTTTCTCGAATTACTGTTGAAGAGTAAAGCTGACACGAATATAGTCAATCATGACAACAAAACATTTTTGGATGAATTATTATTGGACTGCTGCCATTCTAGACGACATACTATTTTGAAACATCTGATTTTGTTAGATATCAATGGAAAATATCAATTATGTGTTAATCCAATTCATTGTGATTCGTTGGATGTCGATTTCCAGAAAAGGAGTAGAAAAGAATTGCTTCATTTACGGTCCCGCAAAATAGGTCAATTTCAATCACAACCGGAATATTCTCTGGTGAGAATACTAAGTTCGACTGTAAGGGAAGTGTCCAGATTGTGATGGAATCAAACATTGATAACAGCCATGTCTGAATTCAAGGAAAGAAAATTCCCAATTTACGGTCGTGAACTCAAATGCAAATTTGAAGCTGGGTTAAGACTATTCCTGGAACAACAAGCAGCTCATGAATTTTTCACTGTCGTCTCTAAAGGAAAGCTCAATTATTATACCATAATCGAAATTTTAAAATACATACCAGTACAAGAAGTGGGCAAATGTTCATTGACCTCGACCTAGCCAACCGAAGACCTCGTCCTCAAAAATGCTTTTTGTTGAAAGATAAATAAAAAAATTTTCAGAAGTGGAAGAAATTACTATAAAAACTAAGTGTAAAAGTATTATTTAGTCAATAGAATTTTATTGAATATTGTTATAATTTTTTCAAGGAATGATTAGAATTCAATATGTATATTTGTAAATATTTCAACTGTTTTGTATAAATATGTGAATAAAAATTTTTATTACAACCAAGTATCTAAACGGAGGTTTTCATTAGGTCGATTTAAATTCATCGAATATTCGAATAATTTCATTCAATAATTGATTTGAATTCAATATGTATATTTGTAAATATTGCAATTATGTTATAATAAAATAAATGGATGAAAATATCTATTACAACAAAATATAAAAGCAATATACATATTCACAATCGATATTGTTTCATTCAATATTGTTGAGTGTATTTATGTTTTGTCAATATTTCAATAAAACTTATTGTTCTGTACACTCAGTTAGGTACATGTTACAATTATAATTCATTAATAATATTTACTTTGCAGAAATAAACAATTTCTTCAATATGTTATTGTTTTAATTATATTCATATAGTGCCATTTTCGCGTTTGCATAATGTAACAAAAAAATTAAATTGAGGTGAATTTATCCCTGACAATAATAAAATAAAATCAACCGAATAATTGAATCGATAACGAGTAATTGAAATACTCTGAAAGGTCTCTGCTAATGAAAAGTTTCATTATTAATATAAACTGATGTTTATTTTTAATGAGAATTAAATTTTATATACAGCTTATCGAATGAGCTGAGACAGGTGAGTGATCTACAGAAATCAATTGGAAGACACAGTGGTAGCAAAAATGTTGGAAGAGGTTAAAATTAAATTAGCAAAACGAGAATAGAGTTGACGCAAATGCAGAATATCAACATATTGTCCTTAATGATGATTTATGCAGGGTTGAACATGAGTAGTTGGCCATAGCCTAGTGGTGAATGAAGGTCATCCAAGCCTGTTAGAAAATTCAAAATTGAAACATGGATTCAAAATATTCAGTTTCTGATGAAAAATTATAATTTAATGATTACTTATAATGATAATTTATAATTTATTTTGACTTTGGCACCCAAAATACACAGAACATTATACTAGAAAACTGAAATTCTTGACTTCTCTATGATTACCGTCGAAAGTTTGCCAAAACATATTTCCTTTTCATCTAAACATCGATAATTAGCAAACGGTGCAATCTGTATAAATTATAAACATCGATTATTACTGAACATTGATTATGGGAACAATGTTTATTTTTTGTAACACCGTACAATTCCTTGAAATACAGGGTGATACTTGAAAATTTTCACACGAGAGTAGTAACCCTCAAACGGAATATTGCTCAAATGAAAATATCGTATAGGTATCACTTACATTTCGAAAAAAGTGCTTTTAAATGTCATAACGCATAAATGATCTTCCTACACGTTTATCTACGTTCCTGAAAACATTTATTACATTAATGATAAGTAAAAATTAGACATTTCGTATGAAATTTCAATGAGCAAATGTTTATAGATCCTTGTTCGGTCTTTTTTTCGATTTAATTAGATTGGATAGTCTTTATTATCTATTATTCATTCAAAAGATTTTAAATTTAGGTCCAAAAATAAATCTTACAGCGGTTGGAAGGTAACGATTGAAATATAATCAAATTAAACTTATCGTCTTGGTCCATCAGCTTTACACAGTTGAAATTTCATTAACTGAATGATGATCACTTAAACTGTGATTAAGACAAGTTCTGTTATACAATTTTGTCTCTGACATTAAAAACTTTTTTTTTATTAATATTGATAACCGATGTCAATTTTTTATGAGTTCCAAAATGGGTAATGTAGATGATATTCATTTCTCGAAACAATCCTTATTACATTTGTGTCGTTGTATTTCATTTTCTGGAGGAAAATGCTCTTGGAGTGAACTGAATTAAAATTAATGAACAGACACAGCAATAGTAAATCTCATGTGGATAACGTCTGAAATCATACTAGCTAAACAAGATTCGATTTCGCACACATTCTGAAAAAGCAAAAAAAAAAGAAACTTAAAACAGTATCTACAAAAAAAGGTTAAGCACACATAATGCTTTCAATGAACAAATTTCCGATATACATTGTTCAGCATGTATTTGCCATAAACAAGACCAAATCATATACCTAGATGACATCAAGAACATCTTTTTTGCTTTATGACATATAGAGTGTTCAATGAAATAATTTAGCAATTTTTTGCTAGGTGTGATGAGTTTGAAACAAAGGTTTCTGTTCTCAAATTATTGTATTTTGGGACTGAATTCGAATGTAATGTAGAATCCCTAAAAATATAAAAATGGAAATTAAAAACTTACAAAATAGCGGAAAATCTAAAAGGGTTTATTCTCTTGATGACAAATTGGATGTCATCATTAAAATTAATTCGATTTTTTACCGATTTCCACAAGAAAAAATTCAATAACAAATGATGTAATATTGCTCAAAAATAATAATTATACTTGATCACCATATTTTATCTTTTGATTTTTATGGATCTGAAACGAAACTGTGAAAACAATGAGGAAGTTAGAAAACATTTCTCTAACGATATAGGTGGTTTTTTGAGAAAATCATATTTTCGTATTTTATTCTACCCTCCTCATAAATTTTCAGGTCTAAATGAGTTTTTCGTACATTCACTGAAATGAAAGCTAATGATTTCAAATTATTTTCGAATTTTAGTTATCTTAATGGTTTAGGTCATTTCAAAATTGCATTAAAAATTACTCATTCTTAATGTTACTTGAAGTGAGGTTTTTGACGAATCTCTACCTGAATTTTGTTTTAAATAGTTGCCCTCTTCATAGAAGCCTCATTTTTATATATGATCCGAGTGAGAAGGTACTCCTATCTCCTATCGTTGAATTTTTTTTTTTTGAGTTTGTGAATCAATCTAACATAGACATCATGGAAGATTTTAAAGATCTAACAGAAAGTTTTATTCAAGACATGATTGTGAATTGTGGCTCTCATATTCCAATTTCTTATGTATATAGTTATATAAAATCGAAAAAGAGTGATATTTCTTTTCAAAATTATTATTTAAAAGAGTTGATTAAGAAGAGGACAAGAACAAGATTTTCCTACAAGGATTACGGAATTATATTCTGCTTGCTGTGTAATGGAGCACAACCTTTTTCAACATGTGAATTAGACGACGAAATAACAATTTATGAGAGAGTTCTACAGATCAATGGTAAGTTTAATCATGCCTTTACATTATGGAAATGAAAAATATTATAAGAATTTTTACTACTTCTTATTATTTATTAATTTTTAAAATATGCCGGAATTTTGAATATATGTAGTACTACATTGATACTGAATTCAATATTATTCATCGTAAAATCCTCTTGCTCAGAATTTATAGATGTGAAGTGAATCATTATTCAAATTGTTTCTAAAAAGAAATGAACCTTATTCAAAATCAGTCAAAAGACATACCTAAATTGATCGTTTTTTGATACCACCTAAAAAAGGAAAATACATATAAACATTTTCAATGTTTAACCTACTGTGTGAGTATAGATTTTCTAATTCTTTTCTCATTTTGTTTCAGATGTATATTTGATTGAACTATTCAAATGTTTCATTAATCCTCAAGACGTTCCATGTGAGAAGTCTCTGAAATTAATTTTAAATAATTTCGTTGATGATGAAGATTCCTTTTTGCGTCGACACACACCCTTGCACATGGCAGCCACATTGCCAAATGCGAACGTAACAATCACTCTTTTGAACAAGAAATTATGTTGTGAGGAGAAAACCACAAACGAGGAAACACCGATATTCTTTGCTGTGAAAAACAACCAGATGGAACAAGTGAAAACCCTTCTGAAATACGGAGCCGCAACCTCAGAGCGAGGGACATAAACAGCAATACAGTACTTCATGCATTATGTTCTGAAGAAGGAGAGATTAATATCGAACTGTTAGAATTTTTATTAAATGTCGGTTGTGACCCGAATTCATTTGGCAAAAATTCGTGTACCCCTTTACAGATGCTTGCTGAAAATGGAAGAATAAATAATGCATTGGAGTGTGCAGAATTACTGATCAGAAGAGTAGCTGATGTCAATTTGCAAAACCTTCACGGCGACACAGTTCTGCATACATTATCCTACTCTTGTGACGAATCCCAGTTCATTCTCTTTCTCGAATTACTTTTGAAGAGTAAAGCTGACACGAATATAGTCAATCATGACAACAAAACATTTTTGGATGAATTATTATTGGACTGCTGCCATTCTAGACGACATACTATTTTGAAACATCTGATTTTGTTAGATATCAATGGAAAATATCAATTCTGTGTTAATCCAATTCATTGTGATCCGTTGGATGTCGATTTCCAGAAAAGGAGTAGAAAAGAATTGCTTCATTTACGGTCCCGCAAAATAGGTCAATTTCAATCACAACCGGAATATTCTCTGGTGAGAATACTAAGTTCGACTGTAAGGGAAGTGTCCAGATTGTGTTGGAATCAAACATTGATAACAGCCATGTCTGAATTCAAGGAAAGAAAATTCCCAATTTACGGTCGTGAACTCAAATGCAAATTTGAAGCTGGGTTAAGACTATTCCTGGAACAACAAGCAGCTCATGAATTTTTCACTGTCGTCTCTAAAGGAAAGCTCAATTATTATACCATAATCGAAATTTTAAAATACATACCAGTACAAGAAGTGGGCAAATGTTCATTGACCTCGACCTAGCCAATCGAAGACCTCGTCCTCAAAAATGCTTTTTGTTGAAAGATAAATAAAAAAATTTTCAGAAGTGGAAGAAATTACTATAAAAACTAAGTGTAAAAGTATTATTTAGTCAATAGAATTTTATTGAATATTGTTATAATTTTTTCAAGGAATGATTAGAATTCAATATGTATATTTGTAAATATTTCAACTGTTTTGTATAAATATGTGAATAAAAATTTTTATTACAACCAAGTATCTAAACGGAGGTTTTCATTAGGTCGATTTAAATTCATCGAATATTCGAATAATTTTATTCAATAATTGATTTGAATTCAATATGTATATTTGTAAATATTGCAATTATGTTATAATAAAATAAATGGATGAAAATATCTATTACAACAAAATATAAAAGCAATATACATATTCACAATCGATATTGTTTCATTCAATATTGTTGAGTGTATTTATGTTTTGTCAATATTTCAATAAAACTTATTGTTCTGTACACTCAGTTAGGTACATGTTACAATAATAATTCATTAATAATATTTACTTTGCAGAAATAAATAATTTCTTCAATATGTTATTGTTTTAATTATATTCATATAGTGCCATTTTCGCGTTTGCATAATGTAACAAAAAAATTAAATTGAGGTGAATTTATCCCTGACAGTAATAAAATAAAATCAACCGAATAATTGAATCGATAACGAGTAATTGAAATACTCTGAAAGGTCTCTGCTAATGAAAAGTTTCATTATTAATATAAACTGATGTTTATTTTTAATGAGAATTAAATTTTATATACAGCTTATCGAATGAGCTAAGACAGGTGAGTGATCTACAGATATCAATTGGAAGACACAGTGGTAGCAAAAATGTTGGAAGAGGTTAAAATTAAATTAGCAAAACGAGAATAGAGTTGACGCAAATGCAGAATATCAACATATTGTCCTTAATGATGATTTATGCAGGGTTGAACATGAGTAGTTGGCCATAGCCTAGTGGTGAATGAAGGTCATCCAAGCCTGTTAGAAAATTCAAAATTGAAACATGGATTCAAAATATTCAGTTTCTGATGAAAAATTATAATTTAATGATTACTTATAATGATAATTTATAATTTATTTTGACTTTGGCACCCAAAATACACAGAACATTATACTAGAAAACTGAAATTCTTGACTTCTCTATGATTACCGTCGAAAGTTTGCAACGTTGCCAAAACATATTTCCTTTTCATCTAAACATCGATAATTAGCAAACGGTGCAATCTGTATAAATTATAAACATCGATTATTACTGAACATTGATTATGGGAACAATGTTTATTTTTTGTAACACCGTACAAGTCCTTGAAATACAGGGTGATACTTGAAAATTTTCACACGAGAGTAGTAACCCTCAAACGGAATATTGCTCAAATGAAAATATCGTATAGGTATCACTTACATTTCGAAAAAAGTGCTTTTAAATGTCATAACGCATAAATGATCTTCCTACACGTTTATCTACGTTCCTGAAAACATTTATTACATTAATGATAAGTAAAAATTAGTCATTTCGTATGAAATTTCAATGAGCAAATGTTTATAGATCCTTGTTCGGTCTTTTTTTCGATTTAATTAGATTGGATAGTCTTTATTATCTATTATACATTCAAAAGATTTTAAATTTAGGTCCAAAAATAAATCTTACAGCGGTTGGAAGGTAACGATTGAAATATAATCAAATTAAACTTATCGTCTTGGTCCATCAGCTTTACACAGTTGAAATTTCATTAACTGAATGATGATCACTAAAACTGTAATTAAGACAAGTTCTGTAATACAATTTTGTCTCTGACATTAAAAATTTTTTTTTTATTAATATTGATAACCGATGTCAATTTTTTATGAGTTCCAAAATGGGTAATGTAGATGATATTTATTTCTCGAAACAATCCTTATTACATTTGTGTCGTTGTATTTCATTTTCTGGAGGAAAATGCTCTTGGAGTGAACTGAATTAAAATTAATGAACAGACACCGCAATAGTAAATCTCATGTGGATAACGTCTGAAATCATACTAGCTAAACAAGATTCGATTTCGCACACATTCTGAAAAAGCAAAAAAAAAAGAAACTTAAAACAGTATCTACAAACAAAGGTTAAGCACACATAATGCTTTCAATGAACAAATTTCCGATATACATTGTTCAGCATGTATTTGCCATAAACAAGACCAAAACATATACCTAGATGACATCAAGAACATCTTTTTTGCTTTATGACATATAGAGTGTTCAATGAAATAATTTAGCAATTTTTTGCTAGGTGTGATGAGTTTGAAACAAAGGTTTCTGTTCTCAAATTATTGTATTTTGGGACTGAATTCGAATGTAATGTAGAATCCCTAAAAATATAAAAATGGAAATTGAAAACTTACAAAATAGCGGAAAATCTAAAAGGGTTTATTCTCTTGTTGACAAATTGGATGTCATCATTAAAATTAATTCGATTTTTTACCGATTTCCACAAGAAAAAATTCAATAACAAATGATGTAATATTGCTCAAAAATAATAATTATACTTGATCACCATATTTTATCTTTTGATTTTTATGGATCTGAAACGAAACTGTGAAAACAATGAGGAAGTTAGAAAACATTTCTCTAACGATATAGGTGGTTTTTTGAGAAAATCATATTTTCGTATTTTATTCTACCCTCCTCATAAATTTTCAGGTCTAAATGAGTTTTTCGTACATTCACTGAAATGAAAGCTAATGATTTCAAATTATTTTCGAATTTTAGTTATCTTAATGGTTTAGGTCATTTCAAAATTGCATTAAAAATTACTCATTCTTAATGTTACTTGAAGTGAGGTTTTTGACGAATCTCTACCTGAATTTTGTTTTAAATAGTTGCCCTCTTCATAGAAGCCTCATTTTGATATATGATCCGAGTGAGAAGGTACTCCTATCTCCTATCGTTGAATTTTTTTTTTGAGTTTGTGAATCAATCTAACATAGACATCATGGAAGATTTTAAAGATCTAACAGAAAGTTTTATTCAAGACATGATTGTGAATTGTGGCTCTCATATTCCAATTTCTTATGTATATAGTTATATAAAATCGAAAAAGAGTGATATTTATCTTCAAAATTATTATTTAAAAGAGTTGATTAAGAAGAGGACAAGAACAAGATTTTCCTACAAGGATTACGGAATTATATTCTGCTTGCTGTGTAATGGAGCACAACCTTTTTCAACATGTGAATTAGACGACGAAATAACAATTTATGAGAGAGTTCTACAGATCAATGGTAAGTTTATTCATGCCTTTACATTATGGAAATGAAAAATATTATAAGAATTTTTACTACTTCTTATTATTTATTAATTTTTAAAATATGCCGGAATTTTGAATATATGTAGTACTACATTGATACTGAATTCAATATTATTCATCGTAAAATCCTCTTGCTCAGAATTTATAGATGTGAAGTGAATCATTATTCAAATTGTTTCTAAAAAGAAATGAACCTTATTCAAAATCAGTCAAAAGACATACCTAAATTGATCGTTTTTTGATACCACCTAAAAAAGGAAAATACATATAAACATTTTCAATGTTTAACCTACTGTGTGAGTATAGATTTTCTAATTCTTTTCTCATTTTGTTTCAGATGTATATTTGATTGAACTATTCAAATGTTTCATTAATCCTCAAGACGTTCCATGTGAGAAGTCTCTGAAATTAATTTTAAATAATTTCGTTGATGATGAAGATTCCTTTTTGCGTCGACACACACCCTTGCACATGGCAGCCACATTGCCAAATGCGAACGTAACAATCACTCTTTTGAACAAGAAATTATGTTGTGAGGAGAAAACCACAAACGAGGAAACACCGATATTCTTTGCTGTGAAAAACAACCAGATGGAACAAGTGAAAACCCTTCTGAAATACGGAGCCGCAACCTCAGAGCGAGGGACATAAACAGCAATACAGTACTTCATGCATTATGTTCTGAAGAAGGAGAGATTAATATCGAACTGTTAGAATTTTTATTAAATGTCGGTTGTGACCCGAATTCATTTGGCAAAAATTCGTGTACCCCTTTACAGATGCTTGCTGAAAATGGAAGAATAAATAATGCATTGGAGTGTGCAGAATTACTGATCAGAAGAGGAGCTGATGTCAATTTGCAAAACCTTCACGGCGACACAGTTCTGCATACATTATCCTACTCTTGTGACGAATCCCAGTTCATTCTCTTTCTCGAATTACTGTTGAAGAGTAAAGCTGACACGAATATAGTCAATCATGACAACAAAACATTTTTGGATGAATTATTATTGGACTGCTGCCATTCTAGACGACATACTATTTTGAAACATCTGATTTTGTTAGATATCAATGGAAAATATCAATTCTGTGTTAATCCAATTCATTGTGATTCGTTGGATGTCGATTTCCAGAAAAGGAGTAGAAAAGAATTGCTTCATTTACGGTCCCGCAAAATAGCTCAATTCCAATCACAACCGGAATATTCTCTGGTGAGAATACTAAGTTCGACTGTAAGGGAAGTGTCCAGATTGTGTTGGAATCAAACATTGATAACAGCCATGTCTGAATTCAAGGAAAGAAAATTCCCAATTTACGGTCGTGAACTCAAATGCAAATTTGAAGCTGAGTTAAGACTATTCCTGGAACAACAAGCAGCTCATGAATTTTTCACTGTCGTCTCTAAAGGAAAGCTCAATTATTATACCATAATCGAAATTTTAAAATACATACCAGTACAAGAAGTGGGCAAATGTTCATTGACCTCGACCTAGCCAATCGAAGACCTCGTCCTCAAAAATGCTTTTTGTTGAAAGATAAATAAAAAAATTTTCAAAAGTGGAAGAAATTACTATAAAAACTAAGTGTAAAAGTATTATTTAGTCAATAGAATTTTATTGAATATTGTTATAATTTTTTCAAGGAATGATTAGAATTCAATATGTATATTTGTAAATATTTCAACTGTTTTGTATAAATATGTGAATAAAAATTTTTATTACAACCAAGTATCTAAACGGAGGTTTTCATTAGGTCGATTTAAGTTCATCGAATATTCGAATAATTTCATTCAATAATTGATTTGAATTCAATATGTATATTTGTAAATATTGCAATTATGTTATAATAAAATAAATGGATGAAAATATCTATTACAACAAAATATAAAAGCAATATACATATTCACAATCGATATTGTTCCATTCAATATTGTTGAGTGTATTTATGTTTTGTCAATATTTCAATAAAACTTATTGTTCTGTACACTCAGTTAGGTACATGTTACAATAATAATTCATTAATAATATTTACTTTGCAGAAATAAACAATTTCTTCAATATGTTATTGTTTTAATTATATTCATATAGTGCCATTTTCGCGTTTGCATAATGTAACAAAAAAATTAAATTGAGGTGAATTTATCCCTGACAATAATAAAATAAAATCAACCGAATAATTGAATCGATAACGAGTAATTGAAATACTCTGAAAGGTCTCTGCTAATGAAAAGTTTCATTATTAATATAAACTGATGTTTATTGTTAATGAGAATTAAATTTTATATACAGCTTATCGAATGAGCTGAGACAGGTGAGTGATCTACAGAAATCAATTGGAAGACACAGTGGTAGCAAAAATGTAGGAAGAGGTTAAAATTAAATTAGCAAAACGAGAATAGAGTTGACGCAAATGCAGAATATCAACATATTGTCCTTAATGATGATTTATGCAGGGTTGAACATGAGAAGTTGGCCATAGCCTAGTGGTGAATGAAGGTCATCCAAGCCTGTTAGAAAATTCAAAATTGAAACATGGATTCAAAATATTCAGTTTCTGATGAAAAATTATAATTTGATGATTACTTATAATGATAATTTATAATTTATTTTGACTTTGGCACCCAAAATACACAGAACATTATACTAGAAAACTGAAATTCTTGACTTCTCTATGATTACCGTCGAAAGTTTGCAACGTTGCCAAAACATATCTCCTTTTCATCTAAACATCGATAATTAGCAAACGGTGCAATCTGTATAAATTATAAACATCGATTAATACTGAACATTGATTATGGGAACAATGTTTATTTTTTGTTACACCGTACAAGTCCTTGAAATACAGGGTGATACTTGAAAATTTTCACACGAGAGTAGTAACCCTCAAACGGAATATTGCTCAAATGAAAATATCGTATAGGTATCACTTACATTTCGAAAAAAGTGCTTTTAAATGTCATAACGCATAAATGATCTTCCTACACGTTTATCTACGTTCCTGAAAACATTTATTACATTAATGATAAGTAAAAATTAGACATTTCGTATGAAATTTCAATGAGCAAATGTTTATAGATCCTTGTTCGGTCTTTTTTTCGATTTAATCAGATTGGATAGTCTTTATTATCTATTATACATTCAAAAGATTTTAAATTTAGGTCCAAAAATAAATCTTCCAGCGGTTGGAAGGTAACGATTGAAATATAATCAAATTAAACTTATCGTCTTGATCCATCAGCTTTACACAGTTAAAATTTCATTAACTGAATGATGATCACTAAAAGTGTAATTAAGACAAGTTCTGTAATACAATTTTGTCTATGACATTAAAAATTTTTTTTTTATTAATATTGATAACCGATGTCAATTTTTTATGAGTTCCAAAATGGGTAATGTAGATGATATTTATTTCTCGAAACAATCCTCATTACATTTGTGTCGTTGTATTTCATTTTCTGGAGGAAAATGCTTTTGGAGTGAACTGAATTAAAATTAATGAACAGACACAGCAATAGTAAATCTCATGTGGATAACGTCTGAAATCATACTAGCTAAACAAGATTCGATTTCGCACACATTCTGAAAAAGCAAAAAAAAAAAGAAACTTAAAACAGTATCTACAAACAAAGGTTAAGCACACATAATGCTTTCAATGAACAAATTTCCGATATACATTGTTCAGCATGTATTTGCCATAAACAAGACCAAAACATATACCTAGATGACATCAAGAACATCTTTTTTGCTTTATGACATATAGAGTGTTCAATGAAATAATTTAGCAATTTTTTGCTAGGTGTGGTGAGTTTGAAACAAAGGTTTCTGTTCTCAAATTATTGTATTTTGGGACTGAATTCGAATGTAATGTAGAATCCCTAAAAATATAAAAATGGAAATTGAAAACTTACAAAATAGCGGAAAATCTAAAAGGGTTTATTCTCTTGATGACAAATTGGATGTCATCATTAAAATTAATTCGATTTTTTACCGATTTCCACAAGAAAAAATTCAATAACAAATGATGTAATATTGCTCAAAAATAATAATTATACTTGATCACCATATTTTATCTTTTGATTTTTATGGATCTGAAACGAAACTGTGAAAACAATGAGGAAGTTAGAAAACATTTCTCTAACGATATAGGTGGTTTTTTGAGAAAATCATATTTTCGTATTTTATTCTACCCTCCTCATAAATTTTCAGGTCTAAATGAGTTTTTCGTACATTCACTGAAATGAAAGCTAATGATTTCAAATTATTTTCGAATTTTAGTTATCTTAATGGTTTAGGTCATTTCAAAATTGCATTAAAAATTACTCATTCTTAATGTTACTTGAAGTGAGGTTTTTGACGAATCTCTACCTGAATTTTGTTTTAAATAGTTGCCCTCTTCATAGAAGCCTCATTTTTATATATGATCCGAGTGAGAAGGTACTCCTATCTCCTATCGTTGAATTTTTTTTTTGAGTTTGTGAATCAATCTGACATAGACATCATGGAAGATTTTAAAGATCTAACAGAAAGTTTTATTCAAGACATGATTGTGAATTGTGGCTCTCATATTCCAATTTCTTATGTATATAGTTATATAAAATCGAAAAAGAGTGATATATCTTTTCAAAATTATTATTTAAAAGAGTTGATTAAGAAGAGGACAAGAACAAGATTTTCCTACAAGGATTACGGAATTATATTCTGCTTGCTGTGTAATGGAGCACAACCTTTTTCAACATGTGAATTAGACGACGAAATAACAATTTATGAGAGAGTTCTACAGATCAATGGTAAGTTTATTCATGCCTTTACATTATGGAAATGAAAAATATTATAAGAATTTTTACTACTTCTTATTATTTATTAATTTTTAAAATATGCCGGAATTTTGAATATATGTAGTACTACATTGATACTGAATTCAATATTATTCATCGTAAAATCCTCTTGCTCAGAATTTATAGATGTGAAGTGAATCATTATTCAAATTGTTTCTAAAAAGAAATGAACCTTATTCAAAATCAGTCAAAAGACATACCTAAATTGATCGTTTTTTGATTCCACCTAAAAAAGGAAAATACATATAAACATTTTCAATGTTTAACCTACTGTGTGAGTATAGATTTTCTAATTCTTTTCTCATTTTGTTTCAGATGTATATTTGATTGAACTATTCAAATGTTTCATTAATCCTCAAGACGTTCCATGTGAGAAGTCTCTGAAATTAATTTTAAATAATTTCGTTGATGATGAAGATTCCTTTTTGCGTCGACACACACCCTTGCACATGGCAGCCACATTGCCAAATGCGAACGTAACAATCACTCTTTTGAACAAGAAATTATGTTGTGAGGAGAAAACCACAAACGAGGAAACACCGATATTCTTTGCTGTGAAAAACAACCAGATGGAACAAGTGAAAACCCTTCTGAAATACGGAGCCGCAACCTCAGAGCGAGGGACATAAACAGCAATACAGTACTTCATGCATTATGTTCTGAAGAAGGAGAGATTAATATCGAACTGTTAGAATTTTTATTAAATGTCGGTTGTGACCCGAATTCATTTGGCAAAAATTCGTGTACCCCTTTACAGATGCTTGCTGAAAATGGAAGAATAAATAATGCATTGGAGTGTGCAGAATTACTGATCAGAAGAGGAGCTGATGTCAATTTGCAAAACCTTCACGGCGACACAGTTCTGCATACATTATCCTACTCTTGTGACGAATCCCAGTTCATTCTCTTTCTCGAATTACTGTTGAAGAGTAAAGCTGACACGAATATAGTCAATAACAATAACAATAACAATAACAATATTTTATTCATGCTATTACATTTTTAACAATGCTTACATACGTCAATTACAAAAGGAAAAATATTTATACTTATATACTTATGAAAAATCCTGAAAATCATTCAAATAATATTCATCTAAAGAAAAGAAACATTTACTCAGCAAATATCCCTTCAAACAAAGCTTGAATTGTTTATTAGGCATCGCCCTCACCGTGGGTGGCAGGCTGTTGAAAAGCTTAGGCCCATAGTAAGTTACACCGCATTTTATCCTATTGATTCTATGGAAATCAGGATAAATTAGATCTCTTCTGCGTGTGTTATGTGCATGAATATCCTGGTGTGTTCTATATTCCTCTATATGCGACTTTACAAACAACAAACATTGAAAAATGAACAGACACGGGACAGTAAGTATTTTTTTAACTTGAAACACATGTTTGCATTCATCTCTATAATTAAGTCTACCCAAAACTCTGACAGCCTTTCTTTGCAATCCAAAGAGTCGTTTCACACCTGCATCATGACCCCAGCACAAAATACCATATGTTATTCTAGATTCTATGAATCCACGATACACAGACAATAATACAGAATCCGATACAACCTCAGTTAATGATCGTAATGCAAAAACACCTGACGTAACAGAGTTACAGACCTTATCGATGTGAGCATTCCATGACAAATTACCCTCCATATGTACACCTAAAAATTTGATTGGCTCAAGTGAATTCATTCCTTCTAGATCTCTCATTGAAAAATACATATACACTGTCTTCGTTTCATTCAAGCTGAGCTGGTTGCTATTGAACCATTCCGAAACAACAGAAGACAACTCTCTCAAAATCTGAAGTATAAGCACTCTAGACTGAGCCTTTTTGAGCACAGTTGTGTCATCAGCAAAAAGAACAAAGTCCGCATCGGGGTCACAACTTACAAGATCATTGACGTAGATGAGAAAAAGAAGCGGTCCGAGAACCGATCCCTGTGGCACACCACAATCAACACTCGACAAGTCAGAAATATCTCCCCCGAGATCAACACACTGCACCCTATCAGACAGATAGGAGCCCAAAAGGTCAATTGCACCCTGATCAAACCGATACCTCTGCAATTTATAAATAAGATGCTCTGTAGACACGCAATCAAAAGCCTTGCTCAAGTCACAGAAAAGTCCACCCACGTATAAACCATCACTATAACCTTCATTAATTATTTTCATAAGCTCTGTTATGGCAGCAGTTGTAGAGAGGCCGCCTCTGAAACCGAATTGGGAGCTATTAAAGAGGCAATTGTTCTCAAAATATGAGGTTAACTGCAGCTGCATAACCTTTTCCAAGACTTTCGAGAATAATGGTACAATCGATATTGGTCTATAGTTGTTGACCAACTGCACTGAACCCTTTTTATGAACAGGAACAACTCTTGCTACCTTAAGTATTTTCGGGAAGATGTTATTTTTCAAGCATAAATTGATCAATTTGGTAAGTGGACCAATTAATTCATTCACAAGACTCTTCAGTATTTTGGTATTGAATCCATAATAGTCTCGACTACTCTTATTATTTAGTTTTGAAATGATATCTCTAACCAAAGCCTCAGATACAAGGGAGAACTTAAACCGTATATCATGTAATTTGGACCCTATTGAACTACAGTAATTATCCATGAATTCCGCTGATGACTTTCTAGATGGTGGTATATTCGTGATGATCTCTTTGGGTGCATCAATGAAAAATTGGTTGAATTTATTGGCGGGGATATTATTTTTACATGTAATTTTTTTCTTCAACAGATTGGTATTACTTTTGACAACATTCCATACAGATCTTGGATTATAATTGTGTTTCCGGATATAGTTGTCATTGTATTGCTTTTTTGCAATCTTGATTTCGCGTCGATATAATTTTTGATATTCACTTACTATTTTCTTCGAATTAGGTGTCTTATAAACTTCAACAAGATCTCTATAAAAAATTAATCTCTCGCGCATATTCTTCAGATCATTACTGAACCAAGAAATAGGCAAGGAGTTAACAGAATGCTTATATGTTTTTGGCGGAAACGATAAATCTACACAATTCTTTATAAATGTAATAAACATATCAAACTTGCTCTCAGTACCAATATTAGTATCCTCTATAAAATCCCAACAAATATCCCTCACCAGATATTTGAGAGTATCCATTCCCATCCTAGTAAGTGGTCTGCACACAGTCACATTACTAACTCTCTGTGTTCCTACGTCACAAACAAATTCAGTCTCTATGCCCAAGTGGTCAGAGAAACCCAGATCAATCACGCAACCACTACATTCATCAACATTTGTGAAAATGTTATCCAAACATGCACTTCCTCTAGTAGCAGACGACACAATACCATGGAGCCCATATGAGGAAAAAAGATCCACGATCGCAGATTTATTAGTACTATCTCTGAGAAAATTAACATTAAAATCCCCCAGGACGAAAACACGAAAGTCACACCCATTTATTAATTCTAAAATACTTGCAATTACATCCAGAAAAATATTGAAGTTACCAAGTGGAGATCGATAAACAGCTATAATTAAGGTCTTTAATTGAGTGGACTGGATTGCACAAACTTCACTTTCCACTTCCACTGTTTTTGAGTTTATATCATTTCTGGGTATAAATTCATCAATATGAGAATTTCTAACAGCGGCCGCCACACCACCATGACCACGATGCCTACGGGAATAGGAGGAAATAATTGTGAAATCATGCAGCTTTACATGCTCCAGCTCCCTCATACACATCCAATGTTCACTGAACAAAACAATATCGTGATCTAGGCATAAAGCTTCTATTTGTTCAATCTTATTACGAAGACATTGGACATTTATATGAAGAAGCCTCAGCCTTAGACTATGCTGTCCCTTCTCCCCCCCTTCTGAAAAAAATTCTGAAAATTAAAAGGTCTTATAATTGCACCAGTAGGCCAAAAATCTTTATTATTCAACAATTTATAAATATCGTCATTAGGAGCGCCTATACTGAACGCAGAATTAGATCCTACAGTGTTCAATTTCTTAACGACAATATTCTCTGATGTCTTCAAATTACTCAAGTACTTTTGAACAGCCTCCTCCGAAACATCACCTGCAACTCTTCCAAGATATATCCACCGCTTTCTAGGTGCACCCTTGATGGTATCTTGTTCAGGGGCATTGATTCCAGTACACACTGTTGCTATCTTGCCTTTGCGTTTCGCAGTTACTACTTTCCATTCATTTGTTTTTTTGTCAGCTAATGGCTGTTCAGCATGACTATGGTCAACCTCATTGTTTACATTTTTGACATTCAAACTATCTGGACCCTTATTTGTTTTATTCATAGTTGCTCCCACATTTTTAGAACTTCTGGTTTTCCTAACATAGCCACCTTCGTTACCTATGTTCGAATCTTGCACAGATGCTTCGCTAATTAATTGCAGATTAGATACGTTCTTAGACCCAGATGTAGAACTGTTAGGTTGCTTATCCGCATTATAAGTTGTTGTAGTCGGAAAACAACTCTGTTTTTGTTGTGTTGGTATTTCAATTTTATTTATTATCAATTTCTGCAAATTAATTGTATAATCCAAATCATTTATGGACTTTTGCATTAATTCTTTTTCACGGTTCAAGTATAATATCTCCATTTTAAGTTTTTCATTATCATCATGTGGAATAACAGACGATTCACCCAATGTTTTCAGTTTTTCACAGCATGAATCGCAAAACCATTTCACATTTTTATTTTCCGAGAAAATTTTCAACCATGAATCCTTTAAAGATGCACATATTACATGCAGTTTCACTGCACATAATGCACATTTTATTAATTTGGTGTTAACCACAAAGTTATCAGAGCACTTCTTACATACATCCACACTCTCCAACATCTTGAAATACAATAATCATGACAACAAAACATTTTTGGATGAATTATTATTGGACTGCTGCCATTCTAGACGACATACTATTTTGAAACATCTGATTTTGTTAGATATCAATGGAAAATATCAATTCTGTGTTAATCCAATTCATTGTGATTCGTTGGATGTCGATTTCCAGAAGAGGAGTAGAAAAGAATTGCTTCATTTACGGTCCCGCAAAATAGCTCAATTCCAATCACAACCGGAATATTCTCTGGTGAGAATACTAAGTTCGACTGTAAGGGAAGTGTCCAGATTGTGTTGGAATCAAACATTGATAACAGCCATGTCTGAATTCAAGGAAAGAAAATTCCCAATTTACGGTCGTGAACTCAAATGCAAATTTGAAGCTGGGTTAAGACTATTCCTGGAACAACAAGCAGCTCATGAATTTTTCACTGTCGTCTCTAAAGGAAAGCTCAATTATTATACCATAATCGAAATTTTACAATACATACCAGTACATGAAGTGGGCAAATGTTCATTGACCTCGACCTAGCCAATCGAAGACCTCGTCCTCAAAAATGCTTTTTGTTGAAAGATAAATAAAAAAATTTTCAAAAGTGGAAGAAATTACTATAAAAACTAAGTGTAAAAGTATTATTTAGTCAATAGAATTTTATTGAATATTGTTATAATTTTTTCAAGGAATGATTAGAATTCAATATGTATATTTGTAAATATTTCAACTGTTTTGTATAAATATGAAAATAAAAATTTTTATTACAACCAAGTATCTAAACGGAGGTTTTCATTAGGTCGATTTAAGTTCATCGAATATTCGAATAATTTCATTCAATAATTGATTTGAATTAAATATGTATATTTGTAAATATTGCAATTATGTTATAATAAAATAAATGGATGAAAATATCTATTACATCAAAATATAAAAGCAATATACATATTCACAATCGATATTGTTTCATTCAATATTGTTGAGTGTATTTATGTTTTGTCAATATTTCAATAAAACTTATTGTTCTGTACACTCAGTTAGGTACATGTTACAATAATAATTCATTAATAATATTTACTTTGCAGAAATAAACAATTTCTTCAATATGTTATTGTTTTAATTATATTCATATAGTGCCATTTTCGCGTTTGCATAATGTAACAAAAAAATAAAATTGAGGTTAATTTATCCCTGACAATAATAAAATCAACCGAATAATTGAATCGATAACGAGTAATTGAAATACTCTGAAAGGTCTCTGCTAATGAAAAGTTTCAATATTTATATAAACTGATGTTTATTTTTAATGAGAATTAAATTTTATATACAGCTTATCGAATGAGCTGAGACAGGTGAGTGATCTACAGAAATCAATTGGAAGACACAGTGGTAGCAAAAATGTAGGAAGAGGTTAAAATTAAATTAGCAAAACGAGAATAGAGTTGACGCAAATGCAGAATAACAACATATTGTCCTTAATGATGATTTATGCAGGGTTGAACATGAGTAGTTGGCCATAGCCTAGTGGTGAATGAAGGTCATCCAAGCCTGTTAGAAAATTCAAAATTGAAACATGGATTCAAAATATTCAGTTTCTGATGAAAATTTATAATTTAATGATTACTTATAATGATAATTTATAATTAATTTTGACTTTGGCACCCAAAATACACAGAACATTATACTAGAAAACTGAAATTCTTGACTTCTCTATGATTACCGTCGAAAGTTTGCAACGTTGCCAAAACATATCTCCTTTTCATCTAAACATCGATAATTAGCAAACGGTGCAATCTGTATAAATTATAAACATCGATTAATACTGAACATTGATTATGGGAACAATGTTTATTTTTTGTTACACCGTACAAGTCCTTGAAATACAGGGTGATACTTGAAAATTTTCACACGAGAGTAGTAACCCTCAAACGGAATATTGCTCAAATGAAAATATCGTATAGGTATCACTTACATTTCGAAAAAAGTGCTTTTAAATGTCATAACGCATAAATGATCTTCCTACACGTTTATCTACGTTCCTGAAAACATTTATTACATTAATGATAAGTAAAAATTAGACATTTCGTATGAAATTTCAATGAGCAAATGTTTATAGATCCTTGTTCGGTCTTTTTTTCGATTTAATCAGATTGGATAGTCTTTATTATCTATTATACATTCAAAAGATTTTAAATTTAGGTCCAAAAATAAATCTTCCAGCGGTTGGAAGGTAACGATTGAAATATAATCAAATTAAACTTATCGTCTTGATCCATCAGCTTTACACAGTTAAAATTTCATTAACTGAATGATGATCACTAAAAGTGTAATTAAGACAAGTTCTGTAATACAATTTTGTCTATGACATTAAAAATTTTTTTTTTATTAATATTGATAACCGATGTCAATTTTTTATGAGTTCCAAAATGGGTAATGTAGATGATATTTATTTCTCGAAACAATCCTCATTACATTTGTGTCGTTGTATTTCATTTTCTGGAGGAAAATGCTTTTGGAGTGAACTGAATTAAAATTAATGAACAGACACAGCAATAGTAAATCTCATGTGGATAACGTCTGAAATCATACTAGCTAAACAAGATTCGATTTCGCACACATTCTGAAAAAGCAAAAAAAAAAAGAAACTTAAAACAGTATCTACAAACAAAGGTTAAGCACACATAATGCTTTCAATGAACAAATTTCCGATATACATTGTTCAGCATGTATTTGCCATAAACAAGACCAAAACATATACCTAGATGACATCAAGAACATCTTTTTTGCTTTATGACATATAGAGTGTTCAATGAAATAATTTAGCAATTTTTTGCTAGGTGTGGTGAGTTTGAAACAAAGGTTTCTGTTCTCAAATTATTGTATTTTGGGACTGAATTCGAATGTAATGTAGAATCCCTAAAAATATAAAAATGGAAATTGAAAACTTACAAAATAGCGGAAAATCTAAAAGGGTTTATTCTCTTGATGACAAATTGGATGTCATCATTAAAATTAATTCGATTTTTTACCGATTTCCACAAGAAAAAATTCAATAACAAATGATGTAATATTGCTCAAAAATAATAATTATACTTGATCACCATATTTTATCTTTTGATTTTTATGGATCTGAAACGAAACTGTGAAAACAATGAGGAAGTTAGAAAACATTTCTCTAACGATATAGGTGGTTTTTTGAGAAAATCATATTTTCGTATTTTATTCTACCCTCCTCATAAATTTTCAGGTCTAAATGAGTTTTTCGTACATTCACTGAAATGAAAGCTAATGATTTCAAATTATTTTCGAATTTTAGTTATCTTAATGGTTTAGGTCATTTCAAAATTGCATTAAAAATTACTCATTCTTAATGTTACTTGAAGTGAGGTTTTTGACGAATCTCTACCTGAATTTTGTTTTAAATAGTTGCCCTCTTCATAGAAGCCTCATTTTTATATATGATCCGAGTGAGAAGGTACTCCTATCTCCTATCGTTGAATTTTTTTTTTGAGTTTGTGAATCAATCTGACATAGACATCATGGAAGATTTTAAAGATCTAACAGAAAGTTTTATTCAAGACATGATTGTGAATTGTGGCTCTCATATTCCAATTTCTTATGTATATAGTTATATAAAATCGAAAAAGAGTGATATATCTTTTCAAAATTATTATTTAAAAGAGTTGATTAAGAAGAGGACAAGAACAAGATTTTCCTACAAGGATTACGGAATTATATTCTGCTTGCTGTGTAATGGAGCACAACCTTTTTCAACATGTGAATTAGACGACGAAATAACAATTTATGAGAGAGTTCTACAGATCAATGGTAAGTTTATTCATGCCTTTACATTATGGAAATGAAAAATATTATAAGAATTTTTACTACTTCTTATTATTTATTAATTTTTAAAATATGCCGGAATTTTGAATATATGTAGTACTACATTGATACTGAATTCAATATTATTCATCGTAAAATCCTCTTGCTCAGAATTTATAGATGTGAAGTGAATCATTATTCAAATTGTTTCTAAAAAGAAATGAACCTTATTCAAAATCAGTCAAAAGACATACCTAAATTGATCGTTTTTTGATTCCACCTAAAAAAGGAAAATACATATAAACATTTTCAATGTTTAACCTACTGTGTGAGTATAGATTTTCTAATTCTTTTCTCATTTTGTTTCAGATGTATATTTGATTGAACTATTCAAATGTTTCATTAATCCTCAAGACGTTCCATGTGAGAAGTCTCTGAAATTAATTTTAAATAATTTCGTTGATGATGAAGATTCCTTTTTGCGTCGACACACACCCTTGCACATGGCAGCCACATTGCCAAATGCGAACGTAACAATCACTCTTTTGAACAAGAAATTATGTTGTGAGGAGAAAACCACAAACGAGGAAACACCGATATTCTTTGCTGTGAAAAACAACCAGATGGAACAAGTGAAAACCCTTCTGAAATACGGAGCCGCAACCTCAGAGCGAGGGACATAAACAGCAATACAGTACTTCATGCATTATGTTCTGAAGAAGGAGAGATTAATATCGAACTGTTAGAATTTTTATTAAATGTCGGTTGTGACCCGAATTCATTTGGCAAAAATTCGTGTACCCCTTTACAGATGCTTGCTGAAAATGGAAGAATAAATAATGCATTGGAGTGTGCAGAATTACTGATCAGAAGAGGAGCTGATGTCAATTTGCAAAACCTTCACGGCGACACAGTTCTGCATACATTATCCTACTCTTGTGACGAATCCCAGTTCATTCTCTTTCTCGAATTACTGTTGAAGAGTAAAGCTGACACGAATATAGTCAATCATGACAACAAAACATTTTTGGATGAATTATTATTGGACTGCTGCCATTCTAGACGACATACTATTTTGAAACATCTGATTTTGTTAGATATCAATGGAAAATATCAATTCTGTGTTAATCCAATTCATTGTGATTCGTTGGATGTCGATTTCCAGAAAAGGAGTAGAAAAGAATTGCTTCATTTACGGTCCCGCAAAATAGCTCAATTCCAATCACAACCGGAATATTCTCTGGTGAGAATGCTAAGTTCGACTGTAAGGGAAGTGTCCAGATTGTGTTGGAATCAAACATTGATAACAGCCATGTCTGAATTCAAGGAAAGAAAATTCCCAATTTACGGTCGTGAACTCAAATGCAAATTTGAAGCTGGGTTAAGACTATTCCTGGAACAACAAGCAGCTCATGAATTTTTCACTGTCGTCTCTAAAGGAAAGCTCAATTATTATACCATAATCGAAATTTTACAATACATACCAGTACAAGAAGTGGGCAAATGTTCATTGACCTCGACCTAGCCAATCGAAGACCTCGTCCTCAAAAATGCTTTTTGTTGAAAGATAAATAAAAAAATTTTCAAAAGTGGAAGAAATTACTATAAAAACTAAGTGTAAAAGTATTATTTAGTCAATAAAATTTTATTGAATATTGTTATAATTTTTTCAAGGAATGATTAGAATTCAATATGTATATTTGTAAATATTTCAACTGTTTTGTATAAATATGCGAATAAAAATTTTTATTACAACCAAGTATCTAAACGGAGGTTTTCATTAGGTCGATTTAAGTTCATCGAATATTCGAATAATTTCATTCAATAATTGATTTGAATTCAATATGTATATTTGTAAATATTGCAATTATGTTATAATAAAATAAATGGATGAAAATATCTATTACAACAAAATATAAAAGCAATATACATATTCACAATCGATATTGTTTCATTCAATATTGTTGAGTGTATTTATGTTTTGTCAATATTTCAATAAAACTTATTGTTCTGTACACTCAGTTAGGTACATGTTACAATAATAATTCATTAATAATATTTACTTTGCAGAAATAAACAATTTCTTCAATATGTTATTGTTTTAATTATATTCATATAGTGCCATTTTCGCGTTTGCATAATGTAACAAAAAAATAAAATTGAGGTGAATTTATCCCTGACAATAATAAAATCAACCGAATAATTGAATCGATAACGAGTAATTGAAATACTCTGAAAGGTCTCTGCTAACGAAAAGTTTCATTATTTATATAAACTGATGTTTATTTTTAATGAGAATTAAATTTTATATACAGCTTATCGAATGAGCTGAGACAGGTGAGTGATCTACAGAAATCAATTGGAAGACACAGTGGTAGCAAAAATGTAGGAAGAGGTTAAAATTAAATTAGCAAAACGAGAATAGAGTTGACGCAAATGCAGAATAACAACATATTGTCCTTAATGATGATTTATGCAGGGTTGAACATGAGAAGTTGGCCATAGCCTAGTGGTGAATGAAGGTCATCCAAGCCTGTTAGAAAATTCAAAATTGAAACATGGATTCAAAATATTCAGTTTCTGATGAAAAATTATAATTTAATGATTACTTATAATGATAATTTATAATTTATTTTGACTTTGGCACCCAAAATACACAGAACATTATACTAGAAAACTGAAATTCTTGACTTCTCTATGATTACCGTCGAAAGTTTGCAGCGTTGCCAAAACATATCTCCTTTTCATCTAAACATCGATAATTAGCAAACGGTGCAATCTGTATAAATTATAAACATCGATTAATACTGAACATTGATTATGGGAACAATGTTTATTTTTTGTTACACCGTACAAGTCCTTGAAATACAGGGTGATACTTGAAAATTTTCACACGAGAGTAGTAACCCTCAAACGGAATATTGCTCAAATGAAAATATCGTATAGGTATCACTTACATTTCGAAAAAAGTGCTTTTAAATGTCATAACGCATAAATGATCTTCCTACACGTTTATCTACGTTCCTGAAAACATTTATTACATTAATGATAAGTAAAAATTAGACATTTCGTATGAAATTTCAATGAGCAAATGTTTATAGATCCTTGTTCGGTCTTTTTTCGATTTAATCAGATTGGATAGTCTTTATTATCTATTATACATTCAAAAGATTTTAAATTTAGGTCCAAAAATAAATCTTCCAGCGGTTGGAAGGTAACGATTGAAATATAATCAAATTAAACTTATCGTCTTGATCCATCAGCTTTACACAGTTAAAATTTCATTAACTGAATGATGATCACTAAAACTGTAATTAAGACAAGTTCTGTAATACAATTTTGTCTCTGACATTAAAAATTTTTTTTTTATTAATATTGATAACCGATGTCAATTTTTTATGAGTTCCAAAATGGGTAATGTAGAAGATATTTATTTCTCGAAACAATCCTCATTACATTTGTGTCGTTGTATTTCATTTTCTGGAGGAAAATGCTTTTGGAGTGAACTGAATTAAAATTAATGAACAGACACAGCAATAGTAAATCTCATGTGGATAACGTCTGAAATCATACTAGCTAAACAAGATTCGATTTCGCACACATTCTAAAAAAGCAAAAAAAAAAAGAAACTTAAAACAGTATCTACAAACAAAGGTTAAGCACACATAATGCTTTCAATGAACAAATTTCCGATATACATTGTTCAGCATGTATTTGCCATAAACAAGACCAAAACATATACCTAGATGACATCAAGAACATCTTTTTTGCTTTATGACATATAGAGTGTTCAATGAAATAATTTAGCAATTTTTTGCTAGGTGTGGTGAGTTTGAAACAAAGGTTTCTGTTCTCAAATTATTGTATTTTGGGACTGAATTCGAATGTAATGTAGAATCCCTAAAAATATAAAAATGGAAATTGAAAACTTACAAAATAGCGGAAAATCTAAAAGGGTTTATTCTCTTGATGACAAATTGGATGTCATCATTAAAATTAATTCGATTTTTTACCGATTTCCACAAGGAAAAATTCAATAACAAATGATGTAATATTGCTCAAAAATAATAATTATACTTGATCACCATATTTTATCTTTTGATTTTTATGGATCTGAAACGAAACTGTGAAAACAATGAGGAAGTTAGAAAACATTTCTCTAACGATATAGGTGGTTTTTTGAGAAAATCATATTTTCGTATTTTATTCTACCCTCCTCATAAATTTTCAGGTCTAAATGAGTTTTTCGTACATTCACTGAAATGAAAGCTAATGATTTCAAATTATTTTCGAATTTTAGTTATCTTAATGGTTTAGGTCATTTCAAAATTGCATTAAAAATTACTCATTCTTAATGTTACTTGAAGTGAGGTTTTTGACGAATCTCTACCTGAATTTTGTTTTAAATAGTTGCCCTCTTCATAGAAGCCTCATTTTTATATATGATTCGAGTGAGAAGGTACTCCTATCTCCTATCGTTGAATTTTTTTTTTGAGTTTGTGAATCAATCTGACATAGACATCATGGAAGATTTTAAAGATCTAACAGAAAGTTTTATTCAAGACATGATTGTGAATTGTGGCTCTCATATTCCAATTTCTTATGTATATAGTTATATAAAATCGAAAAAGAGTGATATTTCTTTTCAAAATTATTATTTAAAAGAGTTGATTAAGAAGAGGACAAGAACAAGATTTTCCTACAAGGATTACGGAATTATATTCTGCTTGCTGTGTAATGGAGCACAACCTTTTTCAACATGTGAATTAGACGACGAAATAACAATTTATGAGAGAGTTCTACAGATCAATGGTAAGTTTATTCATGCCTTTACATTATGGAAATGAAAAATATTATAAGAATTTTTACTACTTCTTATTATTTATTAATTTTTAAAATATGCCGGAATTTTGAATATATGTAGTACTACATTGATACTGAATTCAATATTATTCATCGTAAAATCCTCTTGCTCAGAATTTATAGATGTGAAGTGAATCATTATTCAAATTGTTTCTAAAAAGAAATGAACCTTATTCAAAATCAGTCAAAAGACATACCTAAATTGATCGTTTTTTGATTCCACCTAAAAAAGGAAAATACATATAAACATTTTCAATGTTTAACCTACTGTGTGAGTATAGATTTTCTAATTCTTTTCTCATTTTGTTTCAGATGTATATTTGATTGAACTATTCAAATGTTTCATTAATCCTCAAGACGTTCCATGTGAGAAGTCTCTGAAATTAATTTTAAATAATTTCGTTGATGATGAAGATTCCTTTTTGCGTCGACACACACCCTTGCACATGGCAGCCACATTGCCAAATGCGAACGTAACAATCACTCTTTTGAACAAGAAATTATGTTGTGAGGAGAAAACCACAAACGAGGAAACACCGATATTCTTTGCTGTGAAAAACAACCAGATGGAACAAGTGAAAACCCTTCTGAAATACGGAGCCAACCTCAGAGCGAGGGACATAAACAGCAATACAGTACTTCATGCATTATGTTCTGAAGAAGGAGAGATTAATATCGAACTGTTAGAATTTTTATTAAATGTCGGTTGTGACCCGAATTCATTTGGCAAAAATTCGTGTACCCCTTTACAGATGCTTGCTGAAAATGGAAGAATAAATAATGCATTGGAGTGTGCCGAATTACTGATCAGAAGAGGAGCTGATGTCAATTTGCAAAACCTTCACGGCGACACAGTTCTGCATATATTATCCTACTCTTGTGACGAATCCCAGTTCATTCTCTTTCTCGAATTACTGTTGAAGAGTAAATATTGGATTATATATTTGGGTTATATAAAATACAGAGTATTCACTAATACACAGATGATGATAATAATCGTTTATTCTCTAGACACTCAGTAAGTCTTAACTCTATCTCAAAAGCAAGTACAATTCACAAGGCAGAACGACCTGACAGAAGCCAGGTTGGAAGAGACTGTCACTCTAAAGTCTTGTCCCTGACCTTCGCTCTCGACCATCGAAGGTTCATTCTTGTTTTCTCTCTCGATGGCCCTCGATGGCCTCGCCACGCGCAGACTCGTAGCGCCACCGCACGACATGCAATAACACTATCAAGTGTAGGGTTGGTTGTCTCTCTCGTAATCTGTTCGGATGAAGTAATATTCTAACACTCCCTCCCTTCATCATCGAACTACAACCAGCATTCTCCACTCCAAGTCTAATCTATAAACAGAACTCAATTAGTTTATACTCTAGTCCCTAGAAATACTCTGAAAACAAAAATTCAATGAGTTAGTATTCAATCATTAGTTTTTGAGTTAATCTCTTATGACCGTCTGATGGTAAAGGTTTTATCATTATGTCATCCACATTCTCCTTGGTTGGAATCCATCTCACTGTGATTCTCTTTACTTCAACACATTGTTTTATGAAATCACCATGTGTTTCAGCCCTATGTTTTCTAAGTCCAGATTTCTCTCTATGTAGTAGGTCGTCATTTATTACCTCTAAATGATCATCAAATACTTTTAGTTTGTGACTACCATCTTTCTTGGTGCAGTCTCCAGCGGATTTGTTATCACACCAGACTGTTGTAGGAAACATCAGTTTTCCTATCACAAATCTAAGTACCTTCTTAAGAGTTATTAATTCTTGATAGGCATTATTCATGGCTAGGTATTCGGCTCTTTCAGTTGATGACAAGTCGGTATGGTCTCTAAATGTTGCATCGGTAAATGCCTCTTAGTATTCAGTTTGAGCGGTGAATTTAAGACTTAAATTCACAGTACCTTTCATATACCTGACGATTCTCTTTACACCTTTCCAATCAGCTTCGGTCGGCTTCATTTGTTTTCTCGTTAAATAGTTAACAGCAAACGTAGTGTCTACCATTTGATGGATACATTAAGCTACCAATAGCTTCTCTATAAGGAACTCTTTTCATCTCTATAAGGAACTCTTTTCATCTCTATAAGGAACTCTTTTCATCTTTAGTTTATCTCAGTCATCTTGTAGATTCTCCGATTGATTTCTCTTAATCCTATTTTCAATCTGTCTGGTTACCATAGGAGTATTTTGAGCATTGCAGTCATTCATATTTAATCTATCTAATATATTCATGGTATAATTTGATTGATTGATTTATATACCTCTCTTCTCGATTTCTCTTTATATTTATATCATTTCTCCTCCATGTATATAAACAAGTCCATGTATATCATTCTCTGAACCAAGTTTCTGGATCTCTTCAGTGAATCTCTTATTACATCTCTTTGGACTTATCTTCAGTCCATATAGGTCTTTCTGGAGTTTATATACATAAGATCGTTTGATCTCATTGTCAATGTCTACTCCATCAAGAATCTCCATATAGATCTCCTCTATAGTGCCATTTAAAAGGCAGGTTTTTATTTCTGATTGACAAGCATGTAAATCATACTTATTGATTATTGCAAATGTAGCTCTAATTACTGGAAGTCTAATGTCATAGATATTTTTGACCTTAAAGCCTCGTATGACTAATCTTACTTTGTATCGTATAAGACCATTTGCCTCTAATTTTCTCTCGAATACCATTTCGAGTCTATAATGTTTGCCCGTTTTCCAGATATTTGAAGATTCCTTTTATCTACCAAAATCCAAACCTTATTTTGTATCATGGAATCAATTTCTTCTTTTTATAGCTTTCTTCCATAAGTGGCCTTCTCTAGAATTTATAGCTTCCTTGAATTTTATTGGTTCTCTATTTAATGAAGAAATAAGACAAAGCCTCATATCTTCTTCTCTATCAGGTTTCTCATATTTACCTAAAATAATAATATTAATAGCTGATCTTTATTGATAATTAATTATCCAAAGGCAATCGACCGAGGTCGTTCAGCCCAATTTCTAAAATATTATTCTCTGAGTAATTAAGAAACCTTGCATAGCTTACGTCCTTTACGATTTTTTTTTTTTTTTAAGTGTAGCAGGGTATTGGCCTTTTGATCGGCAGTTCCCTTATTTCGGCTCTTTCGAGTTTTTCATCCAATCCCAGTCGATTATATTTTCCTGGGTCTGTAATTTTTCTTTAGTGTCATCAAGTTGTTTATTTCTATAAACATCTTTGTAGGCAAGTTTCTTGTTAAATCTCACATGTAGCTCGAGCTTGAATGCCACGTCAAGTATCCTGTAGCGGTATAACCCACTAGGACAGCTTTCAGGGCACATTATCCAAATTTCAAGCTGGGTTTTGGAATCTCAATGTATGCGAACATCGCAATACATAATAATACTTACAAATACTTCCAATACATCCAAAATCTCTCAATTTGATCAAAGTGGCATTTTGCATTTGGTGCAAACTTTGTCAACGGTGTTTGATATCTGATAGACTTGTGTGTTCTGTTGTACACATCTATAGATGCATCAATACCAATCTCCCACATACTCTTAGGTAGTCTGGAATCAAAAATGTATGTACGAACCTTCTTTTGGATCGTCAAGTTAAACCTCTCCGCTCTCTCATTCTCTATATTTTCTCTACTCAGTACTTCTGGGAATTTCCTTTCGGTAAATCTGTACCTTAATCTGACCTGATATAATGTACCTTCTCATTTTTCTCCAACAAGTTTCTTGTTGATATTAAGAATTTCTTTAATGCTTCAGCCAACTCATCTTCTGTTTTAATGGATATGCTTTAGCAAGTCTCCGATAGTCTTCTATGTAGACATTAATGAATCTTTACTGACCTGGATGAGATGGTGGTTTAATAAGTTCCATCGTGTCAGTGTGTGTCAACTGGTTGTTTCTCAGCTCTCATTCTGTCTCTTTAAAGTGTAATTTCTCCATTGTCGATATGATACCTACTTCACGTTCTAAGTTTTGGATTGATTCCAAGTTATCGATCTAAATTACCTCTCTACTGATATGACTGCAATCCCAATTTTTCTTGTTGCTCAGATTGTGTTTCATCTGTTTTGTCAGTTGAAACTTGTGAACTTTCTCTTTAGTTGAAACGATGAGATTATATTACTTCTCCCTCCCAATCGCAGATTCTGGTTCTCCCTCCGAACCTAATAACTCGTTATTGGAATGTGTCTGCGATTGCAAGCTCATCTCATCTCCTTCGCTTATCGTTGCTCGACTCTCTAAAACAATCTCATGATTAATCTTATTGTAAACACTTAGGATTTGGAATTGTCCTCTAAAACAATTTCATTATTAACCTCATTATAAACTCTTAGGACCTGTTCTCTAAAACAAATTCATTATTAATCTTATTGTAAACTCTTAGGACTTGGACATCTAAGTAAATATTGAACCCAGAGTCTGCGAGTTTACATAAGGGAAGTAAATTCTCAGAAATCTCTTTCTCTGCAAATATGTTTTGCAATTTCTTAGTATTCTCATTTCTAGAATCTAAATATAAGGTTAACTCACCCTTACTATCGATTACAATGACTGCTATCTCGTTTTAGTCGCTCTCTATACTCATATTTTGACATCTCTCAAAGTTTCTCAAAATCAGACAACCATTTACGATATGGTCTGTTGCTACAGAATCTGCTAAGAAGTTAATGATTGAATCAAGTTTACCTGTTTTAGTTTCTCTATGCTTTATACTTCCAACCCTTCTTGCCTTGGAGCGACCCTCTTTGTTGAATCTCTTACTCTCTCTCATTCTTCTCTGGTCTACGTGGCTTCGTTCTTAGTGTTGAAACTTGGCTTGTTCAACCTACCTCTACTCGATCCTTTAAATTTAACGTTTCGTTCGTGCCACCATTGTTAATGCAATCCTCTCACTCGATTGTTCCACAATCGAAACAGAATCACTTACTTACTCTGTTGCCTCAAATTGCAATCAGTTGACCAGTGTCTCTCTTTGTTACAACGGAAGCATTTTAATTTATGTACCCGTTGAAATTTTGGAGTCTCCTCTTCAATTTCAGACCTCTTCTCAACCTCTAATCTCTCTGATCTCGTCTAAATTACCTTCTTGGTTTGGGGTCTGTCTCCTGGTCAGATCTGCATCTCGTAACTCGGATATGACTGGTAATACAGCCTGATAAAGTGCAGATCTTATCTTTTTGAGCAGTTAGCTTAATCACACCTCGAAAGCTTCATACTCTCATACTATCGAGTCGAATCTTTCACAGAAATCATCGACCGATTCGTATTTCTCCATTTTAATGGAGTACGAGTGAGCTCTTACCTGAAGTGTGTGTGTCGCATTTGACTTGTACTTCCTGGAGAACCTCAAACCTCTACTTACTTCAACAGGGTCTTAGGAGATTGAACGTTTTCTTTTAATAATTCTCCTCAATTATGTTTATGATAATATCTCATACTCAATTACTTCTCTTGGATTTGTTAGCCTCTGAAAAAGTTTGGTTACTCGTACTTGGCTCTATGACGTCCAACAAATCGTTTGTCAAAAAGCTCTGATCATAGACTGTCCATCCAGATCTTAAAATTTGAATTCTGCTCTGCAACATAGATTAATTTTTAAATATCTGGGTTTTCTAATATTCTAGAATTTAACCCCAAAAATTTTTCTCTCAACTCTAATCACCTCTGTGAAATGAATTAATTTTTATATACCTGGGTTTTCTCGCACTCTATTCTCTAATATTCTCTACTCTACTCTACTCTATTGTCGACAATTTCTACTCTCTCAAATCTCTAAATCTCTAATATCTCAAAAGGGGGTTTTGTGTAATGACTAAAATTTCTCTAGCATTTCTCATCTCTCTTACGTATCACTCGTTGATACTGCTCTAGTCAGCTAAAATCAAGGAAATGGGCAATTATTAATTGCATGAAAAACTTACATTGGTTCTGACAATTCTCTCTTTCCTCGTAATGCATGAAACCTATATCTTCTGCACTTACGGAAATGGTGGAATCGCTATGATAATCCACCAATGGTTTTCCTTGATTTCCTTTGGCTGCCATCTATTTCAGGATTTATGAAACAAAATATTTATATTATGTATCTTAAGATTTTTGTGCATTATATGCTCTCTTAGTACATCTACTACCAGGTATAAGATATAAAATTTTGTTTCGTGCTTCTGAATTGCCTCAGACGCACAGCAATCTGATACAATCCGAAACAGGGTTATTTAAGTTTTCAAACATCACCACCTCATATTTGTAAACCTTACTACAAAAGCGGTATCACGCACTGCAATGAAAACCTGTTGAGTTAGGTATGGCCATTTTACAAATACGGGATGAATACTTGAATCCTATAATATCCCTAGCTTACAAACAAACAACACAGCACAGCAAGCATTGTATGAAAGAAGCCCTGAAATAATAGTTATCACTAATCTTACCATACTGCAGTTTTTGTAGTTTAGTGAAATAAATAATTCCCCAAATTTTTCATCAATATATATAGTCTCAAAAACATCTCAATCTCTGGATTATGTTTATGGAATGTGAAACATCCAATTTTACATGCTCCAAGCAATGTATGTAGAATCTTCAAATCTCCATGATCCAATTCTCTAGGTGTGGTATGTAAATTCTATAATATTATCCAATCTAAAACAGAAAGTATGTTAGCACAATTTCTAAAGTTTACATAATCTCAGGCTCTGAAAGGTTTCAATAAACACTATGAAATTTCCTCATGTAAACCTCTCGAATGATGTATGTACATCTCTCAAATTATGACTCTGAAAAATACTCTAAATTCACATAATATTACTTTCTCAAATGATGAATGTGAAATCTCTAAATTTACAAACATCTAAATCAATTTGATACAATGAGTATGCAAAATCTACATCTGCATAATCTAAATCTATAAAACATGTGTATATTAAAATATCTCATTTCTCTAATCTGAATCTCTCATTTAAATCTATAAAACTTGTGTATAGCAAAATATCTCGTTTCTCTAATCTGAATCTTAATCATCTAAATCTATAAAACATGTGTATAGCAAAATATCTCGTTTCTCTAAACTGAATCTTAATCATCTAAATCTATAAAACATGTGTATAGCAAAATATCTCGTTTCTCTAAACTGAATCTTAATCATCTAAATCTATAAAACATGTGTATAGCAAAAATATCTCATTTCTCTAAACATCAACTGTCAATAACCGTTAAGAATCAAAGTTGATTCCTTGTCTAATAGATAGGTAAACACATTAACCAAATATAGTATATACTGTATAACAGGAATTCTCTATTTCAGGAATGAATATGAAATAAATCATTTCCATTCACTGAACTAAGTAAAATATCTCTAGCCTCATAATTAAGTTGAAATTCAACTTACCTCAATGTTTTTTCTCGTTGTTTACACAACGGAATAAGTGTTTACCTAGTTACAGCGCAGTTTAAGCATGCCCTGGAGCCCATTACCTATTGGATTATATATTTGGGTTATATAAAATACAGAGTATTCACTAATACACAGATGATGATAATAATCGTTTATTCTCTAGACACTCAGTAAGTCTTAACTCTATCTCAAAAGCAAGTACAATTCACAAGGCAGAACGACCTGACAGAAGCCAGGTTGGAAGAGACTGTCACTCTAAAGTCTTGTCCCTGACCTTCGCTCTCGACCATCGAAGGTTCATTCTTGTTTTCTCTCTCGATGGCCCTCGATGGCCTCGCCACGCGCAGACTCGTAGCGCCACCGCACGACATGCAATAACACTATCAAGTGTAGGGTTGGTTGTCTCTCTCGTAATCTGTTCGGATGAAGTAATATTCTAACAGTAAAGCTGACACGAATATAGTCAATCATGACAACAAAACATTTTTGGATGAATTATTATTGGACTGCTGCCATTCTAGACGACATACTATTTTGAAACATCTGATTTTGTTAGATATCAATGGAAAATATCAATTCTGTGTTGATCCAATTCATTGTGATTCGTTGGATGTCGATTTCCAGAAAAGGAGTAGAAAAGAATTGCTTCATTTACGGTCCCGCAAAATAGCTCAATTCCAATCACAACCGGAATATTCTCTGGTGAGAATACTAAGTTCGACTGTAAGGGAAGTGTCCAGATTGTGTTGGAATCAAACATTGATAACAGCCATGTCTGAATTCAAGGAAAGAAAATTCCCAATTTACGGTCGTGAACTCAAATGCAAATTTGAAGCTGGGTTAAGACTATTCCTGGAACAACAAGCAGCTCATGAATTTTTCACTGTCGTCTCTAAAGGAAAGCTCAATTATTATACCATAATCGAAATTTTAAAATACATACCAGTACAAGAAGTGGGCAAATGTTCATTGACCTCGACCTAGCCAATCGAAGACCTCGTCCTCAAAAATGCTTTTTGTTGAAAGATAAATAAAAAAATTTTCAAAAGTGGAAGAAATTACTATAAAAACTAAGTGTAAAAGTATTATTTAGTCAATAGAATTTTATTGAATATTGTTATAATTTTTTCAAGGAATGATTAGAATTCAATATGTATATTTGTAAATATTTCAACTGTTTTGTATAAATATGTGAATAAAAATTTTTATTACAACCAAGTATCTAAACGGAGGTTTTCATTAGGTCGATTTAAGTTCATCGAATATTCGAATAATTTCATTCAATAATTGATTTGAATTCAATATGTATATTTGTAAATATTGCAATTATGTTATAATAAAATAAATGGATGAAAATATCTATTACAACAAAATATAAAAGCAATATACATATTCACAATCGATATTGTTTCATTCAATATTGTTGAGTGTATTTATGTTTTGTCAATATTTCAATAAAACTTATTGTTCTGTACACTCAGTTAGGTACATGTTACAATAATAATTCATTAATAATATTTACTTTGCAGAAATAAACAATTTCTTCAATATGTTATTGTTTTAATTATATTCATATAGTGCCATTTTCGCGTTTGCATAATGTAACAAAAAAATAAAATTGAGGTGAATTTATCCCTGACAATAATAAAATCAACCGAATAATTGAATCGATAACGAGTAATTGAAATACTCTGAAAGGTCTCTGCTAATGAAAAGTTTCATTATTTATATAAACTGATGTTTATTTTTAATGAGAATTAAATTTTATATACAGCTTATCGAATGAGCTGAGACAGGTGAGTGTTCTACAGAAATCAATTGGAAGACACAGTGGTAGCAAAAATGTAGGAAGAGGTTAAAATTAAATTAGCAAAACGAGAATAGAGTTGACGCAAATGCAGAATAACAACATATTGTCCTTAATGATGATTTATGCAGGGTTGAACATGAGTAGTTGGCCATAGCCTAGTGGTGAATGAAGGTCATCCAAGCCTGTTAGAAAATTCAAAATTGAAACATGGATTCAAAATATTCAGTTTCTGATGAAAAATTATAATTTAATGATTACTTATAATGATAATTTATAATTTATTTTGACTTTGGCACCCAAAATACACAGAACATTATACTAGAAAACTGAAATTCTTGACTTCTCTATGATTACCGTCGAAAGTTTGCAACGTTGCCAAAACATATCTCCTTTTCATCTAAACATCGATAATTAGCAAACGGTGCAATCTGTATAAATTATAAACATCGATTAATACTGAACATTGATTATGGGAACAATGTTTATTTTTTGTTACACCGTACAAGTCCTTGAAATACAGGGTGATACTTGAAAATTTTCACACGAGAGTAGTAACCCTCAAACGGAATATTGCTCAAATGAAAATATCGTATAGGTATCACTTACATTTCGAAAAAAGTGCTTTTAAATGTCATAACGCATAAATGATCTTCCTACACGTTTATCTACGTTCCTGAAAACATTTATTACATTAATGATAAGTAAAAATTAGACATTTCGTATGAAATTTCAATGAGCAAATGTTTATAGATCCTTGTTCGGTCTTTTTTTCGATTTAATCAGATTGGATAGTCTTTATTATCTATTATACATTCAAAAGATTTTAAATTTAGGTCCAAAAATAAATCTTCCAGCGGTTGGAAGGTAACGATTGAAATATAATCAAATTAAACTTATCGTCTTGATCCATCAGCTTTACACAGTTAAAATTTCATTAACTGAATGATGATCACTAAAACTGTAATTAAGACAAGTTCTGTAATACAATTTTGTCTCTGACATTAAAAATTTTTTTTTTATTAATATTGATAACCGATGTCAATTTTTTATGAGTTCCAAAATGGGTAATGTAGAAGATATTTATTTCTCGAAACAATCCTCATTACATTTGTGTCGTTGTATTTCATTTTCTGGAGGAAAATGCTTTTGGAGTGAACTGAATTAAAATTAATGAACAGACACAGCAATAGTAAATCTCATGTGGATAACGTCTGAAATCATACTAGCTAAACAAGATTCGATTTCGCACACATTCTGAAAAAGCAAAAAAAAAAAGAAACTTAAAACAGTATCTACAAACAAAGGTTAAGCACACATAATGCTTTCAATGAACAAATTTCCGATATACATTGTTCAGCATGTATTTGCCATAAACAAGACCAAAACATATACCTAGATGACATCAAGAACATCTTTTTTGCTTTATGACATATAGAGTGTTCAATGAAATAATTTAGCAATTTTTTGCTAGGTGTGGTGAGTTTGAAACAAAGGTTTCTGTTCTCAAATTATTGTATTTTGGGACTGAATTCGAATGTAATGTAGAATCCCTAAAAATATAAAAATGGAAATTGAAAACTTACAAAATAGCGGAATATCTAAAAGGGTTTATTCTCTTGATGACAAATTGGATGTCATCATTGAAATTAATTCGATTTTTTACCGATTTCCACAAGAAAAAATTCAATAACAAATGATGTAATATTGCTCAAAAATAATAATTATACTTGATCACCATATTTTATCTTTTGATTTTTATGGATCTGAAACGAAACTGTGAAAACAATGAGGAAGTTAGAAAACATTTCTCTAACGATATAGGTGGTTTTTTGAGAAAATCATATTTTCGTATTTTATTCTACCCTCCTCATAAATTTTCAGGTCTAAATGAGTTTTTCGTACATTCACTGAAATGAAAGCTAATGATTTCAAATTATTTTCGAATTTTAGTTATCTTAATGGTTTAGGTCATTTCAAAATTGCATTAAAAATTACTCATTCTTAATGTTACTTGAAGTGAGGTTTTTGACGAATCTCTACCTGAATTTTGTTTTAAATAGTTGCCCTCTTCATAGAAGCCTCATTTTTATATATGATCCGAGTGAGAAGGTACTCCTATCTCCTATCGTTGAATTTTTTTTTTGAGTTTGTGAATCAATCTGACATAGACATCATGGAAGATTTTAAAGATCTAACAGAAAGTTTTATTCAAGACATGATTGTGAATTGTGGCTCTCATATTCCAATTTCTTATGTATATAGTTATATAAAATCGAAAAAGAGTGATATTTCTTTTCAAAATTATTATTTAAAAGAGTTGATTAAGAAGAGGACAAGAACAAGATTATCCTACAAGGATTACGGAATTATATTCTGCTTGCTGTGTAATGGAGCACAACCTTTTTCAACATGTGAATTAGACGACGAAATAACAATTTATGAGAGAGTTCTACAGATCAATGGTAAGTTTATTCATGCCTTTACATTATGGAAATGAAAAATATTATAAGAATTTTTACTACTTCTTATTATTTATTAATTTTTAAAATATGCCGGAATTTTGAATATATGTAGTACTACATTGATACTGAATTCAATATTATTCATCGTAAAATCCTCTCGCTCAGAATTTATAGATGTGAAGTGAATCATTATTCAAATTGTTTCTAAAAAGAAATGAAATTTATTCAAAATCAGTCAAAAGACATACCTAAATTGATCGTTTTTTGATACCACCTAAAAAAGGAAAATACATATAAACATTTTCAATGTTTAACCTACTGTGTGAGTATAGATTTTCTAATTCTTTTCTCATTTTGTTTCAGATGTATATTTGATTGAACTATTCAAATGTTTCATTAATCCTCAAGACGTTCCATGTGAGAAGTCTCTGAAATTAATTTTAAATAATTTCGTTGATGATGAAGATTCCTTTTTGCGTCGACACACACCCTTGCACATGGCAGCCACATTGCCAAATGCGAACGTAACAATCACTCTTTTGAACAAGAAATTATGTTGTGAGGAGAAAACCACAAACGAGGAAACACCGATATTCTTTGCTGTGAAAAACAACCAGATGGAACAAGTGAAAACCCTTGTGAAATACGGAGCCAACCTCAGAGCGAGGGACATAAACAGCAATACAGTACTTCATGCATTATGTTCTGAAGAAGGAGAGATTAATATCGAACTGTTAGAATTTTTATTAAATGTCGGTTGTGACCAAAATTCATTTGGCAAAAATTCGTGTACCCCTTTACAGATGCTTGCTGAAAATGGAAGAATAAATAATGCATTGGAGTGTGCAGAATTACTGATCAGAAGAGGAGCTGATGTCAATTTGCAAAACCTTCACGGCGACACAGTTCTGCATACATTATCCTACTCTTGTGACGAATCCCAGTTCATTCTCTTTCTCGAATTACTGTTGAAGAGTAAAGCTGACACGAATATAGTCAATCATGACAACAAAACATTTTTGGATGTATTATTATTGGACTGCTGCCATTCTAGACGACATACTATTTTGAAACATCTGATTTTGTTAGATATCAATGGAAAATATCAATTCTGTGTTAATCCAATTCATTGTGATTCGTTGGATGTCGATTTCCAGAAAAGGAGTAGAAAAGAATTGCTTCATTTACGGTCCCGCAAAATAGCTCAATTCCAATCACAACCGGAATATTCTCTGGTGAGAATACTAAGTTCGACTGTAAGGGAAGTGTCCAGATTGTGTTGGAATCAAACATTGATAACAGCCATGTCTGAATTCAAGGAAAGAAAATTCCCAATTTACGGTCGTGAACTCAAATGCAAATTTGAAGCTGGGTTAAGACTATTCCTGGAACAACAAGCAGCTCATGAATTTTTCACTGTCGTCTCTAAAGGAAAGCTCAATTATTATACCATAATCGAAATTTTAAAATACATACCAGTACAAGAAGTGGGCAAATGTTCATTGACCTCGACCTAGCCAATCGAAGACCTCGTCCTCAAAAATGCTTTTTGTTGAAAGATAAATAAAAAAATTTTCAAAAGTGGAAGAAATTACTATAAAAACTAAGTGTAAAAGTATTATTTAGTCAATAGAATTTTATTGAATATTGTTATAATTTTTTCAAGGAATGATTAGAATTCAATATGTATATTTGTAAATATTTCAACTGTTTTGTATGAATATGTGAATAAAAATTTTTATTACAACCAAGTATCTAAACGGAGGTTTTCATTAGGTCGATTTAAGTTCATCGAATATTCGAATAATTTCATTCAATAATTGATTTGAATTCAATATGTATATTTGTAAATATTGCAATTATGTTATAATAAAATAAATGCATGAAAATATCTATTACAACAAAATATAAAAGCAATATACATATTCACAATCGATATTGTTTCATTGAATATTGTTGAGTGTATTTATGTTTTGTCAATATTTCAATAAAACTTATTGTTCTGTACACTCAGTTAGGTACATGTTACAATAATAATTCATTAATAATATTTACTTTGCAGAAATAAACAATTTCTTCAATATGTTATTGTTTTAATTATATTCATATAGTGCCATTTTCGCGTTTGCATAATGTAACAAAAAAATAAAATTGAGGTGAATTTATCCCTGACAATAATAAAATCAACCGAATAATTGAATCGATAACGAGTAATTGAAATACTCTGAAAGGTCTCTGCTAATGAAAAGTTTCATTATTTATATAAACTGATGTTTATTTTTAATGAGAATTAAATTTTATATACAGCTTATCGAATGAGCTGAGACAGGTGAGTGATCTACAGAAATCAATTGGAAGACACAGTGGTAGCAAAAATGTAGGAAGAGGTTAAAATTAAATTAGCAAAACGAGAATAGAGTTAACGCAAATGCAGAATAACAACATATTGTCCTTAATGATGATTTATGCAGGGTTGAACATGAGTAGTTGGCCATAGCCTAGTGGTGAATGAAGGTCATCCAAGCCTGTTAGAAAATTCAAAATTGAATCATGGATTCAAAATATTCAGTTTCTGATGAAAAATTATAATTTAATGATTACTTATAATGATAATTTATAATTTATTTTGACTTTGGCACCCAAAATACACAGAACATTATACTAGAAAACTGAAATTCTTGACTTCTCTATGATTACCGTCGAAAGTTTGCAACGTTGCCAAAACATATCTCCTTTTCATCTAAACATCGATAATTAGCAAACGGTGCAATCTGTATAAATTATAAACATCGATTAATACTGAACATTGATTATGGGAACAATGTTTATTTTTTGTTACACCGTACAAGTCCTTGAAATACAGGGTGATACTTGAAAATTTTCACACGAGAGTAGTAACCCTCAAACGGAATATTGCTCAAATGAAAATATCGTATAGGTATCACTTACATTTCGAAAAAAGTGCTTTTAAATGTCATAACGCATAAATGATCTTCCTACACGTTTATCTACGTTCCTGAAAACATTTATTACATTAATGATAAGTAAAAATTAGACATTTCGTATGAAATTTCAATGAGCAAATGTTTATAGATCCTTGTTCGGTCTTTTTTTCGATTTAATCAGATTGGATAGTCTTTATTATCTATTATACATTCAAAAGATTTTAAATTTAGGTCCAAAAATAAATCTTCCAGCGGTTGGAAGGTAACGATTGAAATATAATCAAATTAAACTTATCGTCTTGATCCATCAGCTTTACACAGTTAAAATTTCATTAACTGAATGATGATCACTAAAAGTGTAATTAAGACAAGTTCTGTAATACAATTTTGTCTATGACATTAAAAATTTTTTTTTTATTAATATTGATAACCGATGTCAATTTTTTATGAGTTCCAAAATGGGTAATGTAGATGATATTTATTTCTCGAAACAATCCTCATTACATTTGTGTCGTTGTATTTCATTTTCTGGAGGAAAATGCTTTTGGAGTGAACTGAATTAAAATTAATGAACAGACACAGCAATAGTAAATCTCATGTGGATAACGTCTGAAATCATACTAGCTAAACAAGATTCGATTTCGCACACATTCTGAAAAAGCAAAAAAAAAAAGAAACTTAAAACAGTATCTACAAACAAAGGTTAAGCACACATAATGCTTTCAATGAACAAATTTCCGATATACATTGTTCAGCATGTATTTGCCATAAACAAGACCAAAACATATACCTAGATGACATCAAGAACATCTTTTTTGCTTTATGACATATAGAGTGTTCAATGAAATAATTTAGCAATTTTTTGCTAGGTGTGGTGAGTTTGAAACAAAGGTTTCTGTTCTCAAATTATTGTATTTTGGGACTGAATTCGAATGTAATGTAGAATCCCTAAAAATATAAAAATGGAAATTGAAAACTTACAAAATAGCGGAAAATCTAAAAGGGTTTATTCTCTTGATGACAAATTGGATGTCATCATTAAAATTAATTCGATTTTTTACCGATTTCCACAAGAAAAAATTCAATAACAAATGATGTAATATTGCTCAAAAATAATAATTATACTTGATCACCATATTTTATCTTTTGATTTTTATGGATCTGAAACGAAACTGTGAAAACAATGAGGAAGTTAGAAAACATTTCTCTAACGATATAGGTGGTTTTTTGAGAAAATCATATTTTCGTATTTTATTCTACCCTCCTCATAAATTTTCAGGTCTAAATGAGTTTTTCGTACATTCACTGAAATGAAAGCTAATGATTTCAAATTATTTTCGAATTTTAGTTATCTTAATGGTTTAGGTCATTTCAAAATTGCATTAAAAATTACTCATTCTTAATGTTACTTGAAGTGAGGTTTTTGACGAATCTCTACCTGAATTTTGTTTTAAATAGTTGCCCTCTTCATAGAAGCCTCATTTTTATATATGATCCGAGTGAGAAGGTACTCCTATCTCCTATCGTTGAATTTTTTTTTTGAGTTTGTGAATCAATCTGACATAGACATCATGGAAGATTTTAAAGATCTAACAGAAAGTTTTATTCAAGACATGATTGTGAATTGTGGCTCTCATATTCCAATTTCTTATGTATATAGTTATATAAAATCGAAAAAGAGTGATATATCTTTTCAAAATTATTATTTAAAAGAGTTGATTAAGAAGAGGACAAGAACAAGATTTTCCTACAAGGATTACGGAATTATATTCTGCTTGCTGTGTAATGGAGCACAACCTTTTTCAACATGTGAATTAGACGACGAAATAACAATTTATGAGAGAGTTCTACAGATCAATGGTAAGTTTATTCATGCCTTTACATTATGGAAATGAAAAATATTATAAGAATTTTTACTACTTCTTATTATTTATTAATTTTTAAAATATGCCGGAATTTTGAATATATGTAGTACTACATTGATACTGAATTCAATATTATTCATCGTAAAATCCTCTTGCTCAGAATTTATAGATGTGAAGTGAATCATTATTCAAATTGTTTCTAAAAAGAAATGAACCTTATTCAAAATCAGTCAAAAGACATACCTAAATTGATCGTTTTTTGATTCCACCTAAAAAAGGAAAATACATATAAACATTTTCAATGTTTAACCTACTGTGTGAGTATAGATTTTCTAATTCTTTTCTCATTTTGTTTCAGATGTATATTTGATTGAACTATTCAAATGTTTCATTAATCCTCAAGACGTTCCATGTGAGAAGTCTCTGAAATTAATTTTAAATAATTTCGTTGATGATGAAGATTCCTTTTTGCGTCGACACACACCCTTGCACATGGCAGCCACATTGCCAAATGCGAACGTAACAATCACTCTTTTGAACAAGAAATTATGTTGTGAGGAGAAAACCACAAACGAGGAAACACCGATATTCTTTGCTGTGAAAAACAACCAGATGGAACAAGTGAAAACCCTTCTGAAATACGGAGCCAACCTCAGAGCGAGGGACATAAACAGCAATACAGTACTTCATGCATTATGTTCTGAAGAAGGAGAGATTAATATCGAACTGTTAGAATTTTTATTAAATGTCGGTTGTGACCCGAATTCATTTGGCAAAAATTCGTGTACCCCTTTACAGATGCTTGCTGAAAATGGAAGAATAAATAATGCATTGGAGTGTGCAGAATTACTGATCAGAAGAGGAGCTGATGTCAATTTGCAAAACCTTCACGGCGACACAGTTCTGCATACATTATCCTACTCTTGTGACGAATCCCAGTTCATTCTCTTTCTCGAATTACTGTTGAAGAGTAAAGCTGACACGAATATAGTCAATCATGACAACAAAACATTTTTGGATGAATTATTATTGGACTGCTGCCATTCTAGACGACATACTATTTTGAAACATCTGATTTTGTTAGATATCAATGGAAAATATCAATTCTGTGTTAATCCAATTCATTGTGATTCGTTGGATGTCGATTTCCAGAAAAGGAGTAGAAAAGAATTGCTTCATTTACGGTCCCGCAAAATAGCTCAATTCCAATCACAACCGGAATATTCTCTGGTGAGAATACTAAGTTCGACTGTAAGGGAAGTGTCCAGATTGTGTTGGAATCAAACATTGATAACAGCCATGTCTGAATTCAAGGAAAGAAAATTCCCAATTTACGGTCGTGAACTCAAATGCAAATTTGAAGCTGGGTTAAGACTATTCCTGGAACAACAAGCAGCTCATGAATTTTTCACTGTCGTCTCTAAAGGAAAGCTCAATTATTATACCATAATCGAAATTTTAAAATACATACCAGTACAAGAAGTGGGCAAATGTTCATTGACCTCGACCTAGCCAATCGAAGACCTCGTCCTCAAAAATGCTTTTTGTTGAAAGATAAATAAAAAAATTTTCAAAAGTGGAAGAAATTACCATAAAAACTAAGTGTAAAAGTATTATTTAGTCAATAGAATTTTATTGAATATTGTTATAATTTTTTCAAGGAATGATTAGAATTCAATATGTATATTTGTAAATATTTCAACTGTTTTGTATAAATACGTGAATAAAAATTTTTATTACAACCAAGTATCTAAACGGAGGTTTTCATTAGGTCGATTTAAGTTCATCGAATATTCGAATAATTTCATTCAATAATTAATTGATTTGAATTCAATATGTATATTTGTAAATATTGCAATTATGTTATAATAAAATAAATGGATGAAAATATCTATTACAACAAAATATAAAAGCAATATACATATTCACAATCGATATTGTTTCATTCAATATTGTTGAGTGTATTTATGTTTTGTCAATATTTCAATAAAACTTATTGTTCTGTACACTCAGTTAGGTACATGTTACAATAATAATTCATTAATAATATTTACTTTGCAGAAATAAACAATTTCTTCAATATGTTATTGTTTTAATTATATTCATATAGTGCCATTTTCGCGTTTGCATAATGTAACAAAAAAATAAAATTGAGGTGAATTTATCCCTGACAATAATAAAATCAACCGAATAATTGAATCGATAACGAGTAATTGAAATACTCTGAAAGGTCTCTGCTAATGAAAAGTTTCATTATTTATATAAACTGATGTTTATTTTTAATGAGAATTAAATTTTATATACAGCTTATCGAATGAGCTGAGACAGGTGAGTGATCTACAGAAATCAATTGGAAGACACAGTGGTAGCAAAAATGTAGGAAGAGGTTAAAATTAAATTAGCAAAACGAGAATAGAGTTGACGCAAATGCAGAATAACAACATATTGTCCTTAATGATGATTTATGCAGGGTTGAACATGAGTAGTTGGCCATAGCCTAGTGGTGAATGAAGGTCATCCAAGCCTGTTAGAAAATTCAAAATTGAAACATGGACTCAAAATATTCAGTTTCTGATGAAAAATTATAATTTAATGATTACTTATAATGATAATTTATAATTTATTTTGACTTTGGCACCCAAAATACACAGAACATTATACTAGAAAACTGAAATTCTTGACTTCTCTATGATTACCGTCGAAAGTTTGCAACGTTGCCAAAACATATCTCCTTTTCATCTAAACATCGATAATTAGCAAACGGTGCAATCTGTATAAATTATAAACATCGATTAATACTGAACATTGATTATGGGAACAATGTTTATTTTTTGTTACACCGTACAAGTCCTTGAAATACAGGGTGATACTTGAAAATTTTCACACGAGAGTAGTAACCCTCAAACGGAATATTGCTCAAATGAAAATATCGTATAGGTATCACTTACATTTCGAAAAAAGTGCTTTTAAATGTCATAACGCATAAATGATCTTCCTACACGTTTATCTACGTTCCTGAAAACATTTATTACATTAATGATAAGTAAAAATTAGACATTTCGTATGAAATTTCAATGAGCAAATGTTTATAGATCCTTGTTCGGTCTTTTTTTCGATTTAATCAGATTGGATAGTCTTTATTATCTATTATACATTCAAAGATTTTAAATTTAGGTCCAAAAATAAATCTTCCAGCGGTTGGAAGGTAACGATTGAAATATAATCAAATTAAACTTATCGTCTTGATCCATCAGCTTTACACAGTTAAAATTTCATTAACTGAATGATGATCACTAAAAGTGTAATTAAGACAAGTTCTGTAATACAATTTTGTCTCTGACATTAAAAATTTTTTTTTTATTAATATTGATAACCGATGTCAATTTTTTATGAGTTCCAAAATGGGTAATGTAGATGATATTTATTTCTCGAAACAATCCTCATTACATTTGTGTCGTTGTATTTCATTTTCTGGAGGAAAATGCTTTTGGAGTGAACTGAATTAAAATTAATGAACAGACACAGCAATAGTAAATCTCATGTGGATAACGTCTGAAATCATACTAGCTAAACAAGATTCGATTTCGCACACATTCTGAAAAAGCAAAAAAAAAAAGAAACTTAAAACAGTATCTACAAACAAAGGTTAAGCACACATAATGCTTTCAATGAACAAATTTCCGATATACATTGTTCAGCATGTATTTGCCATAAACAAGACCAAAACATATACCTAGATGACATCAAGAACATCTTTTTTGCTTTATGACATATAGAGTGTTCAATGAAATAATTTAGCAATTTTTTGCTAGGTGTGGTGAGTTTGAAACAAAGGTTTCTGTTCTCAAATTATTGTATTTTGGGACTGAATTCGAATGTAATGTAGAATCCCTAAAAATATAAAAATGGAAATTGAAAACTTACAAAATAGCGGAAAATCTAAAAGGGTTTATTCTCTTGATGACAAATTGGATGTCATCATTAAAATTAATTCGATTTTTCACCGATTTCCACAAGAAAAAATTCAATAACAAATGATGTAATATTGCTCAAAAATAATAATTATACTTGATCACCATATTTTATCTTTTGATTTTTATGGATCTGAAACGAAACTGTGAAAACAATGAGCAAGTTAGAAAACATTTCTCTAACGATATAGGTGGTTTTTTGAGAAAATCATATTTTCGTATTTTATTCTACCCTCCTCATAAATTTTCAGGTCTAAATGAGTTTTTCGTACATTCACTGAAATGAAAGCTAATGATTTCAAATTATTTTCGAATTTTAGTTATCTTAATGGTTTAGGTCATTTCAAAATTGCATTAAAAATTACTCATTCTTAATGTTACTTGAAGTGAGGTTTTTGACGAATCTCTACCTGAATTTTGTTTTAAATAGTTGCCCTCTTCATAGAAGCCTCATTTTTATATATGATCCGAGTGAGAAGGTACTCCTATCTCCTATCGTTGAATTTTTTTTTTGAGTTTGTGAATCAATCTGACATAGACATCATGGAAGATTTTAAAGATCTAACAGAAAGTTTTATTCAAGACATGATTGTGAATTGTGGCTCTCATATTCCAATTTCTTATGTATATAGTTATATAAAATCGAAAAAGAGTGATATTTCTTTTCAAAATTATTATTTAAAAGAGTTGATTAAGAAGAGGACAAGAACAAGATTTTCCTACAAGGATTACGGAATTATATTCTGCTTGCTGTGTAATGGAGCACAACCTTTTTCAACATGTGAATTAGACGACGAAATAACAATTTATGAGAGAGTTCTACAGATCAATGGTAAGTTTATTCATGCCTTTACATTATGGAAATGAAAAATATTATAAGAATTTTTACTACTTCTTATTATTTATTAATTTTTAAAATATGCCGGAATTTTGAATATATGTAGTACTACATTGATACTGAATTCAATATTATTCATCGTAAAATCCTCTTGCTCAGAATTTATAGATGTGAAGTGAATCATTATTCAAATTGTTTCTAAAAAGAAATGAACCTTATTCAAAATCAGTCAAAAGACATACCTAAATTGATCGTTTTTTGATACCACCTAAAAAAGGAAAATACATATAAACATTTTCAATGTTTAACCTACTGTGTGAGTATAGATTTTCTAATTCTTTTCTCATTTTGTTTCAGATGTATATTTGATTGAACTATTCAAATGTTTCATTAATCCTCAAGACGTTCCATGTGAGAAGTCTCTGAAATTAATTTTAAATAATTTCGTTGATGATGAAGATTCCTTTTTGCGTCGACACACACCCTTGCACATGGCAGCCACATTGCCAAATGCGAACGTAACAATCACTCTTTTGAACAAGAAATTATGTTGTGAGGAGAAAACCACAAACGAGGAAACACCGATATTCTTTGCTGTGAAAAACAACCAGATGGAACAAGTGAAAACCCTTCTGAAATACGGAGCCAACCTCAGAGCGAGGGACATAAACAGCAATACAGTACTTCATGCATTATGTTCTGAAGAAGGAGAGATTAATATCGAACTGTTAGAATTTTTATTAAATGTCGGTTGTGACCCGAATTCATTTGGCAAAAATTCGTGTACCCCTTTACAGATGCTTGCTGAAAATGGAAGAATAAATAATGCATTGGAGTGTGCAGAATTACTGATCAGAAGAGGAGCTGATGTCAATTTGCAAAACCTTCACGGCGACACAGTTCTGCATACATTATCCTACTCTTGTGACGAATCCCAGTTCATTCTCTTTCTCGAATTACTGTTGAAGAGTAAAGCTGACACGAATATAGTCAATCATGACAACAAAACATTTTTGGATGAATTATTATTGGACTGCTGCCATTCTAGACGACATACTATTTTGAAACATCTGATTTTGTTAGATATCAATGGAAAATATCAATTCTGTGTTAATCCAATTCATTGTGATTCGTTGGATGTCGATTTCCAGAAAAGGAGTAGAAAAGAATTGCTTCATTTACGGTCCCGCAAAATAGCTCAATTCCAATCACAACCGGAATATTCTCTGGTGAGAATACTAAGTTCGACTGTAAGGGAAGTGTCCAGATTGTGTTGGAATCAAACATTGATAACAGCCATGTCTGAATTCAAGGAAAGAAAATTCCCAATTTACGGTCGTGAACTCAAATGCAAATTTGAAGCTGGGTTAAGACTATTCCTGGAACAACAAGCAGCTCATGAATTTTTCACTGTCGTCTCTAAAGGAAAGCTCAATTATTATACCATAATCGAAATTTTAAAATACATACCAGTACAAGAAGTGGGCAAATGTTCATTGACCTCGACCTAGCCAATCGAAGACCTCGTCCTCAAAAATGCTTTTTGTTGAAAGATAAATAAAAAAATTTTCAAAAGTGGAAGAAATTACTATAAAAACTAAGTGTAAAAGTATTATTTAGTCAATAGAATTTTATTGAATATTGTTATAATTTTTTCAAGGAATGATTAGAATTCAATATGTATATTTGTAAATATTTCAACTGTTTTGTATGAATATGTGAATAAAAATTTTTATTACAACCAAGTATCTAAACGGAGGTTTTCATTAGGTCGATTTAAGTTCATCGAATATTCGAATAATTTCATTCAATAATTGATTTGAATTCAATATGTATATTTGTAAATATTGCAATTATGTTATAATAAAATAAATGCATGAAAATATCTATTACAACAAAATATAAAAGCAATATACATATTCACAATCGATATTGTTTCATTGAATATTGTTGAGTGTATTTATGTTTTGTCAATATTTCAATAAAACTTATTGTTCTGTACACTCAGTTAGGTACATGTTACAATAATAATTCATTAATAATATTTACTTTGCAGAAATAAACAATTTCTTCAATATGTTATTGTTTTAATTATATTCATATAGTGCCATTTTCGCGTTTGCATAATGTAACAAAAAAATAAAATTGAGGTGAATTTATCCCTGACAATAATAAAATCAACCGAATAATTGAATCGATAACGAGTAATTGAAATACTCTGAAAGGTCTCTGCTAATGAAAAGTTTCATTATTTATATAAACTGATGTTTATTTTTAATGAGAATTAAATTTTATATACAGCTTATCGAATGAGCTGAGACAGGTGAGTGATCTACAGAAATCAATTGGAAGACACAGTGGTAGCAAAAATGTAGGAAGAGGTTAAAATTAAATTAGCAAAACGAGAATAGAGTTAACGCAAATGCAGAATAACAACATATTGTCCTTAATGATGATTTATGCAGGGTTGAACATGAGTAGTTGGCCATAGCCTAGTGGTGAATGAAGGTCATCCAAGCCTGTTAGAAAATTCAAAATTGAATCATGGATTCAAAATATTCAGTTTCTGATGAAAAATTATAATTTAATGATTACTTATAATGATAATTTATAATTTATTTTGACTTTGGCACCCAAAATACACAGAACATTATACTAGAAAACTGAAATTCTTGACTTCTCTATGATTACCGTCGAAAGTTTGCAACGTTGCCAAAACATATCTCCTTTTCATCTAAACATCGATAATTAGCAAACGGTGCAATCTGTATAAATTATAAACATCGATTAATACTGAACATTGATTATGGGAACAATGTTTATTTTTTGTTACACCGTACAAGTCCTTGAAATACAGGGTGATACTTGAAAATTTTCACACGAGAGTAGTAACCCTCAAACGGAATATTGCTCAAATGAAAATATGGTATAGGTATCACTTACATTTCGAAAAAAGTGCTTTTAAATGTCATAACGCATAAATGATCTTCCTACACGTTTATCTACGTTCCTGAAAACATTTATTACATTAATGATAAGTAAAAATTAGACATTTCGTATGAAATTTCAATGAGCAAATGTTTATAGATCCTTGTTCGGTCTTTTTTTCGATTTAATCAGATTGGATAGTCTTTATTATCTATTATACATTCAAAAGATTTTAAATTTAGGTCCAAAAATAAATCTTCCAGCGGTTGGAAGGTAACGATTGAAATATAATCAAATTAAACTTATCGTCTTGATCCATCAGCTTTACACAGTTAAAATTTCATTAACTGAATGATGATCACTAAAAGTGTAATTAAGACAAGTTCTGTAATACAATTTTGTCTATGACATTAAAATTTTTTTTTTTATTAATATTGATAACCGATGTCAATTTTTTATGAGTTCCAAAATGGGTAATGTAGATGATATTTATTTCTCGAAACAATCCTCATTACATTTGTGTCGTTGTATTTCATTTTCTGGAGGAAAATGCTTTTGGAGTGAACTGAATTAAAATTAATGAACAGACACAGCAATAGTAAATCTCATGTGGATAACGTCTGAAATCATACTAGCTAAACAAGATTCGATTTCGCACACATTCTGAAAAAGCAAAAAAAAAAAGAAACTTAAAACAGTATCTACAAACAAAGGTTAAGCACACATAATGCTTTCAATGAACAAATTTCCGATATACATTGTTCAGCATGTATTTGCCATAAACAAGACCAAAACATATACCTAGATGACATCAAGAACATCTTTTTTGCTTTATGACATATAGAGTGTTCAATGAAATAATTTAGCAATTTTTTGCTAGGTGTGGTGAGTTTGAAACAAAGGTTTCTGTTCTCAAATTATTGTATTTTGGGACTGAATTCGAATGTAATGTAGAATCCCTAAAAATATAAAAATGGAAATTGAAAACTTACAAAATAGCGGAAAATCTAAAAGGGTTTATTCTCTTGATGACAAATTGGATGTCATCATTAAAATTAATTCGATTTTTTACCGATTTCCACAAGAAAAAATTCAATAACAAATGATGTAATATTGCTCAAAAATAATAATTATACTTGATCACCATATTTTATCTTTTGATTTTTATGGATCTGAAACGAAACTGTGAAAACAATGAGGAAGTTAGAAAACATTTCTCTAACGATATAGGTGGTTTTTTGAGAAAATCATATTTTCGTATTTTATTCTACCCTCCTCATAAATTTTCAGGTCTAAATGAGTTTTTCGTACATTCACTGAAATGAAAGCTAATGATTTCAAATTATTTTCGAATTTTAGTTATCTTAATGGTTTAGGTCATTTCAAAATTGCATTAAAAATTACTCATTCTTAATGTTACTTGAAGTGAGGTTTTTGACGAATCTCTACCTGAATTTTGTTTTAAATAGTTGCCCTCTTCATAGAAGCCTCATTTTTATATATGATCCGAGTGAGAAGGTACTCCTATCTCCTATCGTTGAATTTTTTTTTTGAGTTTGTGAATCAATCTGACATAGACATCATGGAAGATTTTAAAGATCTAACAGAAAGTTTTATTCAAGACATGATTGTGAATTGTGGCTCTCATATTCCAATTTCTTATGTATATAGTTATATAAAATCGAAAAAGAGTGATATATCTTTTCAAAATTATTATTTAAAAGAGTTGATTAAGAAGAGGACAAGAACAAGATTTTCCTACAAGGATTACGGAATTATATTCTGCTTGCTGTGTAATGGAGCACAACCTTTTTCAACATGTGAATTAGACGACGAAATAACAATTTATGAGAGAGTTCTACAGATCAATGGTAAGTTTATTCATGCCTTTACATTATGGAAATGAAAAATATTATAAGAATTTTTACTACTTCTTATTATTTATTAATTTTTAAAATATGCCGGAATTTTGAATATATGTAGTACTACATTGATACTGAATTCAATATTATTCATCGTAAAATCCTCTTGCTCAGAATTTATAGATGTGAAGTGAATCATTATTCAAATTGTTTCTAAAAAGAAATGAACCTTATTCAAAATCAGTCAAAAGACATACCTAAATTGATCGTTTTTTGATTCCACCTAAAAAAGGAAAATACATATAAACATTTTCAATGTTTAACCTACTGTGTGAGTATAGATTTTCTAATTCTTTTCTCATTTTGTTTCAGATGTATATTTGATTGAACTATTCAAATGTTTCATTAATCCTCAAGACGTTCCATGTGAGAAGTCTCTGAAATTAATTTTAAATAATTTCGTTGATGATGAAGATTCCTTTTTGCGTCGACACACACCCTTGCACATGGCAGCCACATTGCCAAATGCGAACGTAACAATCACTCTTTTGAACAAGAAATTATGTTGTGAGGAGAAAACCACAAACGAGGAAACACCGATATTCTTTGCTGTGAAAAACAACCAGATGGAACAAGTGAAAACCCTTCTGAAATACGGAGCCAACCTCAGAGCGAGGGACATAAACAGCAATACAGTACTTCATGCATTATGTTCTGAAGAAGGAGAGATTAATATCGAACTGTTAGAATTTTTATTAAATGTCGGTTGTGACCCGAATTCATTTGGCAAAAATTCGTGTACCCCTTTACAGATGCTTGCTGAAAATGGAAGAATAAATAATGCATTGGAGTGTGCAGAATTACTGATCAGAAGAGGAGCTGATGTCAATTTGCAAAACCTTCACGGCGACACAGTTCTGCATACATTATCCTACTCTTGTGACGAATCCCAGTTCATTCTCTTTCTCGAATTACTGTTGAAGAGTAAAGCTGACACGAATATAGTCAATCATGACAACAAAACATTTTTGGATGAATTATTATTGGACTGCTGCCATTCTAGACGACATACTATTTTGAAACATCTGATTTTGTTAGATATCAATGGAAAATATCAATTCTGTGTTAATCCAATTCATTGTGATTCGTTGGATGTCGATTTCCAGAAAAGGAGTAGAAAAGAATTGCTTCATTTACGGTCCCGCAAAATAGCTCAATTCCAATCACAACCGGAATATTCTCTGGTGAGAATACTAAGTTCGACTGTAAGGGAAGTGTCCAGATTGTGTTGGAATCAAACATTGATAACAGCCATGTCTGAATTCAAGGAAAGAAAATTCCCTATTTACGGTCGTGAACTCAAATGCAAATTTGAAGCTGGGTTAAGACTATTCCTGGAACAACAAGCAGCTCATGAATTTTTCACTGTCGTCTCTAAAGGAAAGCTCAATTATTATACCATAATCGAAATTTTAAAATACATACCAGTACAAGAAGTGGGCAAATGTTCATTGACCTCGACCTAGCCAATCGAAGACCTCGTCCTCAAAAATGCTTTTTGTTGAAAGATAAATAAAAAAATTTTCAAAAGTGGAAGAAATTACTATAAAAACTAAGTGTAAAAGTATTATTTAGTCAATAGAATTTTATTGAATATTGTTATAATTTTTTCAAGGAATGATTAGAATTCAATATGTATATTTGTAAATATTTCAACTGTTTTGTATAAATACGTGAATAAAAATTTTTATTACAACCAAGTATCTAAACGGAGGTTTTCATTAGGTCGATTTAAGTTCATCGAATATTCGAATAATTTCATTCAATAATTAATTGATTTGAATTCAATATGTATATTTGTAAATATTGCAATTATGTTATAATAAAATAAATGGATGAAAATATCTATTACAACAAAATATAAAAGCAATATACATATTCACAATCGATATTGTTTCATTCAATATTGTTGAGTGTATTTATGTTTTGTCAATATTTCAATAAAACTTATTGTTCTGTACACTCAGTTAGGTACATGTTACAATAATAATTCATTAATAATATTTACTTTGCAGAAATAAACAATTTCTTCAATATGTTATTGTTTTAATTATATTCATATAGTGCCATTTTCGCGTTTGCATAATGTAACAAAAAAATAAAATTGAGGTGAATTTATCCCTGACAATAATAAAATCAACCGAATAATTGAATCGATAACGAGTAATTGAAATACTCTGAAAGGTCTCTGCTAATGAAAAGTTTCATTATTTATATAAACTGATGTTTATTTTTAATGAGAATTAAATTTTATATACAGCTTATCGAATGAGCTGAGACAGGTGAGTGATCTACAGAAATCAATTGGAAGACACAGTGGTAGCAAAAATGTAGGAAGAGGTTAAAATTAAATTAGCAAAACGAGAATAGAGTTGACGCAAATGCAGAATAACAACATATTGTCCTTAATGATGATTTATGCAGGGTTGAACATGAGTAGTTGGCCATAGCCTAGTGGTGAATGAAGGTCATCCAAGCCTGTTAGAAAATTCAAAATTGAAACATGGACTCAAAATATTCAGTTTCTGATGAAAAATTATAATTTAATGATTACTTATAATGATAATTTATAATTTATTTTGACTTTGGCACCCAAAATACACAGAACATTATACTAGAAAACTGAAATTCTTGACTTCTCTATGATTACCGTCGAAAGTTTGCAACGTTGCCAAAACATATCTCCTTTTCATCTAAACATCGATAATTAGCAAACGGTGCAATCTGTATAAATTATAAACATCGATTAATACTGAACATTGATTATGGGAACAATGTTTATTTTTTGTTACACCGTACAAGTCCTTGAAATACAGGGTGATACTTGAAAATTTTCACACGAGAGTAGTAACCCTCAAACGGAATATTGCTCAAATGAAAATATCGTATAGGTATCACTTACATTTCGAAAAAAGTGCTTTTAAATGTCATAACGCATAAATGATCTTCCTACACGTTTATCTACGTTCCTGAAAACATTTATTACATTAATGATAAGTAAAAATTAGACATTTCGTATGAAATTTCAATGAGCAAATGTTTATAGATCCTTGTTCGGTCTTTTTTTCGATTTAATCAGATTGGATAGTCTTTATTATCTATTATACATTCAAAGATTTTAAATTTAGGTCCAAAAATAAATCTTCCAGCGGTTGGAAGGTAACGATTGAAATATAATCAAATTAAACTTATCGTCTTGATCCATCAGCTTTACACAGTTAAAATTTCATTAACTGAATGATGATCACTAAAAGTGTAATTAAGACAAGTTCTGTAATACAATTTTGTCTCTGACATTAAAAATTTTTTTTTTATTAATATTGATAACCGATGTCAATTTTTTATGAGTTCCAAAATGGGTAATGTAGATGATATTTATTTCTCGAAACAATCCTCATTACATTTGTGTCGTTGTATTTCATTTTCTGGAGGAAAATGCTTTTGGAGTGAACTGAATTAAAATTAATGAACAGACACAGCAATAGTAAATCTCATGTGGATAACGTCTGAAATCATACTAGCTAAACAAGATTCGATTTCGCACACATTCTGAAAAAGCAAAAAAAAAAAGAAACTTAAAACAGTATCTACAAACAAAGGTTAAGCACACATAATGCTTTCAATGAACAAATTTCCGATATACATTGTTCAGCATGTATTTGCCATAAACAAGACCAAAACATATACCTAGATGACATCAAGAACATCTTTTTTGCTTTATGACATATAGAGTGTTCAATGAAATAATTTAGCAATTTTTTGCTAGGTGTGGTGAGTTTGAAACAAAGGTTTCTGTTCTCAAATTATTGTATTTTGGGACTGAATTCGAATGTAATGTAGAATCCCTAAAAATATAAAAATGGAAATTGAAAACTTACAAAATAGCGGAAAATCTAAAAGGGTTTATTCTCTTGATGACAAATTGGATGTCATCATTAAAATTAATTCGATTTTTCACCGATTTCCACAAGAAAAAATTCAATAACAAATGATGTAATATTGCTCAAAAATAATAATTATACTTGATCACCATATTTTATCTTTTGATTTTTATGGATCTGAAACGAAACTGTGAAAACAATGAGCAAGTTAGAAAACATTTCTCTAACGATATAGGTGGTTTTTTGAGAAAATCATATTTTCGTATTTTATTCTACCCTCCTCATAAATTTTCAGGTCTAAATGAGTTTTTCGTACATTCACTGAAATGAAAGCTAATGATTTCAAATTATTTTCGAATTTTAGTTATCTTAATGGTTTAGGTCATTTCAAAATTGCATTAAAAATTACTCATTCTTAATGTTACTTGAAGTGAGGTTTTTGACGAATCTCTACCTGAATTTTGTTTTAAATAGTTGCCCTCTTCATAGAAGCCTCATTTTTATATATGATCCGAGTGAGAAGGTACTCCTATCTCCTATCGTTGAATTTTTTTTTTGAGTTTGTGAATCAATCTGACATAGACATCATGGAAGATTTTAAAGATCTAACAGAAAGTTTTATTCAAGACATGATTGTGAATTGTGGCTCTCATATTCCAATTTCTTATGTATATAGTTATATAAAATCGAAAAAGAGTGATATTTCTTTTCAAAATTATTATTTAAAAGAGTTGATTAAGAAGAGGACAAGAACAAGATTTTCCTACAAGGATTACGGAATTATATTCTGCTTGCTGTGTAATGGAGCACAACCTTTTTCAACATGTGAATTAGACGACGAAATAACAATTTATGAGAGAGTTCTACAGATCAATGGTAAGTTTATTCATGCCTTTACATTATGGAAATGAAAAATATTATAAGAATTTTTACTACTTCTTATTATTTATTAATTTTTAAAATATGCCGGAATTTTGAATATATGTAGTACTACATTGATACTGAATTCAATATTATTCATCGTAAAATCCTCTTGCTCAGAATTTATAGATGTGAAGTGAATCATTATTCAAATTGTTTCTAAAAAGAAATGAACCTTATTCAAAATCAGTCAAAAGACATACCTAAATTGATCGTTTTTTGATACCACCTAAAAAAGGAAAATACATATAAACATTTTCAATGTTTAACCTACTGTGTGAGTATAGATTTTCTAATTCTTTTCTCATTTTGTTTCAGATGTATATTTGATTGAACTATTCAAATGTTTCATTAATCCTCAAGACGTTCCATGTGAGAAGTCTCTGAAATTAATTTTAAATAATTTCGTTGATGATGAAGATTCCTTTTTGCGTCGACACACACCCTTGCACATGGCAGCCACATTGCCAAATGCGAACGTAACAATCACTCTTTTGAACAAGAAATTATGTTGTGAGGAGAAAACCACAAACGAGGAAACACCGATATTCTTTGCTGTGAAAAACAACCAGATGGAACAAGTGAAAACCCTTCTGAAATACGGAGCCAACCTCAGAGCGAGGGACATAAACAGCAATACAGTACTTCATGCATTATGTTCTGAAGAAGGAGAGATTAATATCGAACTGTTAGAATTTTTATTAAATGTCGGTTGTGACCCGAATTCATTTGGCAAAAATTCGTGTACCCCTTTACAGATTTTTGCTGAAAATGGAAGAATAAATAATGCATTGGAGTGTGCAGAATTACTGATCAGAAGAGGAGCTGATGTCAATTTGCAAAACCTTCACGGCGACACAGTTCTGCATACATTATCCTACTCTTGTGACGAATCCCAGTTCATTCTCTTTCTCGAATTACTGTTGAAGAGTAAAGCTGACACGAATATAGTCAATCATGACAACAAAACATTTTTGGATGAATTATTATTGGACTGCTGCCATTCTAGACGACATACTATTTTGAAACATCTGATTTTGTTAGATATCAATGGAAAATATCAATTCTGTGTTAATCCAATTCATTGTGATTCGTTGGATGTCGATTTCCAGAAAAGGAGTAGAAAAGAATTGCTTCATTTACGGTCCCGCAAAATAGCTCAATTCCAATCACAACCGGAATATTCTCTGGTGAGAATACTAAGTTCGACTGTAAGGGAAGTGTCCAGATTGTGTTGGAATCAAACATTGATAACAGCCATGTCTGAATTCAAGGAAAGAAAATTCCCAATTTACGGTCGTGAACTCAAATGCAAATTTGAAGCTGGGTTAAGACTATTCCTGGAACAACAAGCAGCTCATGAATTTTTCACTGTCGTCTCTAAAGGAAAGCTCAATTATTATACCATAATCGAAATTTTAAAATACATACCAGTACAAGAAGTGGGCAAATGTTCATTGACCTCGACCTAGCCAAACGAAGACCTCGTCCTCAAAAATGCTTTTTGTTGAAAGATAAATAAAAAAATTTTCAAAAGTGGAAGAAATTACTATAAAAACTAAGTGTAAAAGTATTATTTAGTCAATAGAATTTTATTGAATATTGTTATAATTTTTTCAAGGAATGATTAGAATTCAATATGTATATTTGTAAATATTTCAACTGTTTTGTATAAATATGTGAATAAAAATTTTTATTACAACCAAGTATCTAAACGGAGGTTTTCATTAGGTCGATTTAAGTTCATCGAATATTCGAATAATTTCATTCAATAATTGATTTGAATTCAAAATGTATATTTGTAAATATTGCAATTATGTTATAATAAAATAAATGGATGAAAATATCTATTACAACAAAATATAAAAGCAATATACATATTCACAATCGATATTGTTTCATTCAATATTGTTGAGTGTATTTATGTTTTGTCAATATTTCAATAAAACTTATTGTTCTGTACACTCAGTTAGGTACATGTTACAATAATAATTCATTAATAATATTTACTTTGCAGAAATAAACAATTTCTTCAATATGTTATTGTTTTAATTATATTCATATAGTGCCATTTTCGCGTTTGCATAATGTAACAAAAAAATAAAATTGAGGTGAATTTATCCCTGACAATAATAAAATCAACCGAATAATTGAATCGATAACGAGTAATTGAAATACTCTGAAAGGTCTCTGCAAATGAAAAGTTTCATTATTTATATAAACTGATGTTTATTTTTAATGAGAATTAAATTTTATATACAGCTTATCGAATGAGCTGAGACAGGTGAGTGATCTACAGAAATCAATTGGAAGACACAGTGGTAGCAAAAATGTAGGAAGAGGTTAAAATTAAATTAGCAAAACGAGAATAGAGTTAACGCAAATGCAGAATAACAACATATTGTCCTTAATGATGATTTATGCAGGGTTGAACATGAGTAGTTGGCCATAGCCTAGTGGTGAATGAAGGTCATCCAAGCCTGTTAGAAAATTCAAAATTGAATCATGGATTCAAAATATTCAGTTTCTGATGAAAAATTATAATTTAATGATTACTTATAATGATAATTTATAATTAATTTTGACTTTGGCACCCAAAATACACAGAACATTATACTAGAAAACTGAAATTCTTGACTTCTCTATGATTACCGTCGAAAGTTTGCAACGTTGCCAAAACATATCTCCTTTTCATCTAAACATCGATAATTAGCAAACGGTGCAATCTGTATAAATTATAAACATCGATTAATACTGAACATTGATTATGGGAACAATGTTTATTTTTTGTTACACCGTACAAGTCCTTGAAATACAGGGTGATACTTGAAAATTTTCACACGAGAGTAGTAACCCTCAAACGGAATATTGCTCAAATGAAAATATCGTATAGGTATCACTTACATTTCGAAAAAAGTGCTTTTAAATGTCATAACGCATAAATGATCTTCCTACACGTTTATCTACGTTCCTGAAAACATTTATTACATTAATGATAAGTAAAAATTAGACATTTCGTATGAAATTTCAATGAGCAAATGTTTATAGATCCTTGTTCGGTCTTTTTTTCGATTTAATCAGATTGGATAGTCTTCATTATCTATTATACATTCAAAAGATTTTAAATTTAGGTCCAAAAATAAATCTTCCAGGGGTTGGAAGGTAACGATTGAAATATAATCAAATTAAACTTATCGTCTTGATCCATCAGCTTTACACAGTTAAAATTTCATTAACTGAATGATGATCACTAAAAGTGTAATTAAGACAAGTTCTGTAATACAATTTTGTCTCTGACATTAAAAATTTTTTTTTTATTAATATTGATAACCGATGTCAATTTTTTATGAGTTCCAAAATGGGTAATGTAGATGATATTTATTTCTCGAAACAATCCTCATTACATTTGTGTCGTTGTATTTCATTTTCTGGAGGAAAATGCTTTTGGAGTGAACTGAATTAAAATTAATGAACAGACACAGCAATAGTAAATCTCATGTGGATAACGTCTGAAATCATACTAGCTAAACAAGATTCGATTTCGCACACATTCTGAAAAAGCAAAAAAAAAAAGAAACTTAAAACAGTATCTACAAACAAAGGTTAAGCACACATAATGCTTTCAATGAACAAATTTCCGATATACATTGTTCAGCATGTATTTGCCATAAACAAGACCAAAACATATACCTAGATGACATCAAGAACATCTTTTTTGCTTTATGACATATAGAGTGTTCAATGAAATAATTTAGCAATTTTTTGCTAGGTGTGGTGAGTTTGAAACAAAGGTTTCTGTTCTCAAATTATTGTATTTTGGGACTGAATTCGAATGTAATGTAGAATCCCTAAAAATATAAAAATGGAAATTGAAAACTTACAAAATAGCGGAAAATCTAAAAGGGTTTATTCTCTTGATGACAAATTGGATGTCATCATTAAAATTAATTCGATTTTTTACCGATTTCCACAAGAAAAAATTCAATAACAAATGATGTAATATTGCTCAAAAATAATAATTATACTTGATCACCATATTTTATCTTTTGATTTTTATGGATCTGAAACGAAACTGTGAAAACAATGAGGAAGTTAGAAAACATTTCTCTAACGATATAGGTGGTTTTTTGAGAAAATCATATTTTCGTATTTTATTCTACCCTCCTCATAAATTTTCAGGTCTAAATGAGTTTTTCGTACATTCACTGAAATGAAAGCTAATGATTTCAAATTATTTTCGAATTTTAGTTATCTTAATGGTTTAGGTCATTTCAAAATTGCATTAAAAATTACTCATTCTTAATGTTACTTGAAGTGAGGTTTTTGACGAATCTCTACCTGAATTTTGTTTTAAATAGTTGCCCTCTTCATAGAAGCCTCATTTTTATATATGATCCGAGTGAGAAGGTACTCCTATCTCCTATCGTTGAATTTTTTTTTTGAGTTTGTGAATCAATCTGACATAGACATCATGGAAGATTTTAAAGATCTAACAGAAAGTTTTATTCAAGACATGATTGTGAATTGTGGCTCTCATATTCCAATTTCTTATGTATATAGTTATATAAAATCGAAAAAGAGTGATATTTCTTTTCAAAATTATTATTTAAAAGAGTTGATTAAGAAGAGGACAAGAACAAGATTTTCCTACAAGGATTACGGAATTATATTCTGCTTGCTGTGTAATGGAGCACAACCTTTTTCAACATGTGAATTAGACGACGAAATAACAATTTATGAGAGAGTTCTACAGATCAATGGTAAGTTTATTCATGCCTTCACATTATGGAAATGCAAAATATTTTAAGAATTTTTACTACTTCTTATTATTTATTAATTTTTAAAATATGCCGGAATTTTGAATATATGTAGTACTACATTGATACTGAATTCAATATTATTCATCGTAAAATCCTCTTGCTCAGAATTTATAGATGTGAAGTGAATCATTATTCAAATTGTTTCTAAAAAGAAATGAACCTTATTCAAAATCAGTCAAAAGACATACCTAAATTGATCGTTTTTTGATACCACCTAAAAAAGGAAAATACATATAAACATTTTCAATGTTTAACCTACTGTGTGAGTATAGATTTTCTAATTCTTTTCTCATTTTGTTTCAGATGTATATTTGATTGAACTATTCAAATGTTTCATTAATCCTCAAGACGTTCCATGTGAGAAGTCTCTGAAATTAATTTTAAATAATTTCGTTGATGATGAAGATTCCTTTTTGCGTCGACACACACCCTTGCACATGGCAGCCACATTGCCAAATGCGAACGTAACAATCACTCTTTTGAACAAGAAATTATGTTGTGAGGAGAAAACCACAAACGAGGAAACACCGATATTCTTTGCTGTGAAAAACAACCAGATGGAACAAGTGAAAACCCTTCTGAAATACGGAGCCAACCTCAGAGCGAGGGACATAAACAGCAATACAGTACTTCATGCATTATGTTCTGAAGAAGGAGAGATTAATATCGAACTGTTAGAATTTTTATTAAATGTCGGTTGTGACCCGAATTCATTTGGCAAAAATTCGTGTACCCCTTTACAGATGCTTGCTGAAAATGGAAGAATAAATAATGCATTGGAGTGTGCAGAATTACTGATCAGAAGAGGAGCTGATGTCAATTTGCAAAACCTTCACGGCGACACAGTTCTGCATACATTATCCTACTCTTGTGACGAATCCCAGTTCATTCTCTTTCTCGAATTACTGTTGAAGAGTAAAGCTGACACGAATATAGTCAATCATGACAACAAAACATTTTTGGATGAATTATTATTGGACTGCTGCCATTCTAGACGACATACTATTTTGAAACATCTGATTTTGTTAGATATCAATGGAAAATATCTATTCTGTGTTAATCCAATTCATTGTGATTCGTTGGATGTCGATTTCCAGAAAAGGAGTAGAAAAGAATTGCTTCATTTACGGTCCCGCAAAATAGCTCAATTCCAATCACAACCGGAATATTCTCTGGTGAGAATACTAAGTTCGACTGTAAGGGAAGTGTCCAGATTGTGTTGGAATCAAACATTGATAACAGCCATGTCTGAATTCAAGGAAAGAAAATTCCCAATTTACGGTCGTGAACTCAAATGCAAATTTGAAGCTGGGTTAAGACTATTCCTGGAACAACAAGCAGCTCATGAATTTTTCACTGTCGTCTCTAAAGGAAAGCTCAATTATTATACCATAATCGAAATTTTAAAATACATACCAGTACAAGAAGTGGGCAAATGTTCATTGACCTCGACCTAGCCAATCGAAGACCTCGTCCTCAAAAATGCTTTTTGTTGAAAGATAAATAAAAAAATTTTCAAAAGTGGAAGAAATTACTATAAAAACTAAGTGTAAAAGTATTATTTAGTCAATAGAATTTTATTGAATATTGTTATAATTTTTTCAAGGAATGATTAGAATTCAATATGTATATTTGTAAATATTTCAACTGTTTTGTATAAATATGTGAATAAAAATTTTTATTACAACCAAGTATCTAAACGGAGGTTTTCATTAGGTCGATTTAAGTTCATCGAATATTCGAATAATTTCATTCAATAATTGATTTGAATTCAATATGTATATTTGTAAATATTGCAATTATGTTATAATAAAATAAATGGATGAAAATATCTATTACAACAAAATATAAAAGCAATATACATATTCACAATCGATATTGTTTCATTCAATATTGTTGAGTGTATTTATGTTTTGTCAATATTTCAATAAAACTTATTGTTCTGTACACTCAGTTAGGTACATGTTACAATAATAATTCATTAATAATATTTACTTTGCAGAAATAAACAATTTCTTCAATATGTTATTGTTTTAATTATATTCATATAGTGCCATTTTCGCGTTTGCATAATGTAACAAAAAAATAAAATTGAGGTGAATTTATCCCTGACAATAATAAAATCAACCGAATAATTGAATCGATAACGAGTAATTGAAATACTCTGAAAGGTCTCTGCTAATGAAAAGTTTCATTATTTATATAAACTGATGTTTATTTTTAATGAGAATTAAATTTTATATACAGCTTATCGAATGAGCTGAGACAGGTGAGTGATCTACAGAAATCAATTGGAAGACACAGTGGTAGCAAAAATGTAGGAAGAGGTAAAAATTAAATTAGCAAAACGAGAATAGAGTTGACGCACATGCAGAATAACAACATATTGTCCTTAATGATGATTTATGCAGGGTTGAACATGAGTAGTTGGCCATAGCCTAGTGGTGAATGAAGGTCATCCAAGCCTGTTAGAAAATTCAAAATTGAAACATGGATTCAAAATATTCAGTTTCTGATGAAAATTTATAATTTAATGATTACTTATAATGATAATTTATAATTTATTTTGACTTTGGCACCCAAAATACACAGAACATTATACTAGAAAACTGAAATTCTTGACTTCTCTATGATTACCGTCGAAAGTTTGCAACGTTGCCAAAACATATCTCCTTTTCATCTAAACATCGATAATTAGCAAACGGTGCCATCTGTATAAATTATAAACATCGATTAATACTGAACATTGATTATGGGAACAATGTTTATTTTTTGTTACACCGTACAAGTCCTTGAAATACAGGGTGATACTTGAAAATTTTCACACGAGAGTAGTAACCCTCAAACGGAATATTGCTCAAATGAAAATATCGTATAGGTATCACTTACATTTCGAAAAAAGTGATTTTAAATGTCATAACGCATAAATGATCTTAATACACGTTTATCTACGTTCCTGAAAACATTTATTACATTAATGATAAGTAAAAATTAGACATTTCGTATGAAATTTCAATGAGCAAATGTTTATAGATCCTTTTTCGGTCTTTTTTTCGATTTAATCAGATTGGATAGTCTTTATTATCTATTATACATTCAAAAGATTTTAAATTTAGGTCCAAAAATAAATCTTCCAGCGGTTGGAAGGTAACGATTGAAATATAATCAAATTAAACTTATCGTCTTGATCCATCAGCTTTACACAGTTAAAATTTCATTAACTGAATGATGATCACTAAAAGTGTAATTAAGACAAGTTCTGTAATACAATTTTGTCTCTGACATTAAAAATTTTTTTTTTATTAATATTGATAACCGATGTCAATTTTTTATGAGTTCCAAAATGGGTAATGTAGAAGATATTTATTTCTCGAAACAATCCTCATTACATTTGTGTCGTTGTATTTCATTTTCTGGAGGAAAATGCTTTTGGAGTGAACTGAATTAAAATTAATGAACAGACACGGCAATAGTAAATCTCATGTGGATAACGTCTGAAATCATACTAGCTAAACAAGATTCGATTTCGCACACATTCTGAAAAAGCAAAAAAAAAAAGAAACTTAAAACAGTATCTACAAACAAAGGTTAAGCACACATAATGCTTTCAATGAACAAATTTCCGATATACATTGTTCAGCATGTATTTGCCATAAACAAGACCAAAACATATACCTAGATGACATCAAGAACATCTTTTTTGCTTTATGACATATAGAGTGTTCAATGAAATAATTTAGCAATTTTTTGCTAGGTGTGGTGAGTTTGAAACAAAGGTTTCTGTTCTCAAATTATTGTATTTTGGGACTGAATTCGAATGTAATGTAGAATCCCTAAAAATATAAAAATGGAAATTGAAAACTTACAAAATAGCGGAAAATCTAAAAGGGTTTATTCTCTTGATGACAAATTGGATGTCATCATTAAAATTAATTCGATTTTTCACCGATTTCCACAAGAAAAAATTCAATAACAAATGATGTAATATTGCTCAAAAATAATAATTATACTTGATCACCATATTTTATCTTTTGATTTTTATGGATCTGAAACGAAACTGTGAAAACAATGAGGAAGTTAGAAAACATTTCTCTAACGATATAGGTGGTTTTTTGAGAAAATCATATTTTCGTATTTTATTCTACCCTCCTCATAAATTTTCAGGTCTAAATGAGTTTTTTGTACATTCACTGAAATGAAAGCTAATGATTTCAAATTATTTTCGAATTTTAGTTATCTTAATGGTTTAGGTCATTTCAAAATTGCATTAAAAATTACTCATTCTTAATGTTACTTGAAGTGAGGTTTTTGACGAATCTCTACCTGAATTTTGTTTTAAATAGTTGCCCTCTTCATAGAAGCCTCATTTTTATATATGATCCGAGTGAGAAGGTACTCCTATCTCCTATCGTTGAATTTTTTTTTTGAGTTTGTGAATCAATCTGACATAGACATCATGGAAGATTTTAAAGATCTAACAGAAAGTTTTATTCAAGACATGATTGTGAATTGTGGCTCTCATATTCCAATTTCTTATGTATATAGTTATATAAAATCGAAAAAGAGTGATATTTCTTTTCAAAATTATTATTTAAAAGGGTTGATTAAGAAGAGGACAAGAACAAGATTTTCCTACAAGGATTACGGAATTATATTCTGCTTGCTGTGTAATGGAGCACAACCTTTTTCAACATGTGAATTAGACGACGAAATAACAATTTATGAGAGAGTTCTACAGATCAATGGTAAGTTTATTCATGCCTTCACATTATGGAAATGAAAAATATTATAAGAATTTTTACTGCTTCTTATTATTTATTAATTTTTAAAATATGCCGGAATTTTGAATATATGTAGTACTACATTGATACTGAATTCAATATTATTCATCGTAAAATCCTCTTGCTCAGAATTTATAGATGTGAAGTGAATCATTATTCAAATTGTTTCTAAAAAGAAATGAACCTTATTCAAAATCAGTCAAAAGACATACCTAAATTGATCGTTTTTTGATACCACCTAAAAAAGGAAAATACATATAAACATTTTCAATGTTTAACCTACTGTGTGAGTATAGATTTTCTAATTCTTTTCTCATTTTGTTTCAGATGTATATTTGATTGAACTATTCAAATGTTTCATTCATCCTCAAGACGTTCCATGTGAGAAGTCTCTGAAATTAATTTTAAATAATTTCGTTGATGATGAAGATTCCTTTTTGCGTCGACACACACCCTTGCACATGGCAGCCACATTGCCAAATGCGAACGTAACAATCACTCTTTTGAACAAGAAATTATGTTGTGAGGAGAAAACCACAAACGAGGAAACACCGATATTCTTTGCTGTGAAAAACAACCAGATGGAACAAGTGAAAACCCTTCTGAAATACGGAGCCAACCTCAGAGCGAGGGACATAAACAGCAATACAGTACTTCATGCATTATGTTCTGAAGAAGGAGAGATTAATATCGAACTGTTAGAATTTTTATTAAATGTCGGTTGTGACCCGAATTCATTTGGCAAAAATTCGTGTACCCCTTTACAGATGCTTGCTGAAAATGGAAGAATAAATAATGCATTGGAGTGTGCAGAATTACTGATCAGAAGAGGAGCTGATGTCAATTTGCAAAACCTTCACGGCGACACAGTTCTGCATACATTATCCTACTCTTGTGACGAATCCCAGTTCATTCTCTTTCTCGAATTACTGTTGAAGAGTAAAGCTGACACGAATATAGTCAATCATGACAACAAAACATTTTTGGATGAATTATTATTGGACTGCTGCCATTCTAGACGACATACTATTTTGAAACATCTGATTTTGTTAGATATCAATGGAAAATATCAATTCTGTGTTAATCCAATTCATTGTGATTCGTTGGATGTCGATTTCCAGAAAAGGAGTAGAAAAGAATTGCTTCATTTACGGTCCCGCAAAATAGCTCAATTCCAATCACAACCGGAATATTCTCTGGTGAGAATACTAAGTTCGACTGTAAGGGAAGTGTCCAGATTGTGTTGGAATCAAACATTGATAACAGCCATGTCTGAATTCAAGGAAAGAAAATTCCCAATTTACGGTCGTGAACTCAAATGCAAATTTGAAGCTGGGTTAAGACTATTCCTGGAACAACAAGCAGCTCATGAATTTTTCACTGTCGTCTCTAAAGGAAAGCTCAATTATTATACCATAATCGAAATTTTAAAATACATACCAGTACAAGAAGTGGGCAAATGTTCATTGACCTCGACCTAGCCAATCGAAGACCTCGTCCTCAAAAATGCTTTTTGTTGAAAGATAAATAAAAAAATTTTCAAAAGTGGAAGAAATTACTATAAAAACTAAGTGTAAAAGTATTATTTAGTCAATAGAATTTTATTGAATATTGTTATAATTTTTTCAAGGAATGATTAGAATTCAATATGTATATTTGTAAATATTTCAACTGTTTTGTATAAATATGTGAATAAAAATTTTTATTACAACCAAGTATCTAAACGGAGGTTTTCATTAGGTCGATTTAAGTTCATCGAATATTCGAATAATTTCATTCAATAATTGATTTGAATTCAATATGTATATTTGTAAATATTGCAATTATGTTATAATAAAATAAATGGATGAAAATATCTATTACAACAAAATATAAAAGCAATATACATATTCACAATCGATATTGTTTCATTGAATATTGTTGAGTGTATTTATGTTTTGTCAATATTTCAATAAAACTTATTGTTCTGTACACTCAGTTAGGTACATGTTACAATAATAATTCATTAATAATATTTACTTTGCAGAAATAAACAATTTCTTCAATATGTTATTGTTTTAATTATATTCATATAGTGCCATTTTCGCGTTTGCATAATGTAACAAAAAAATAAAATTGAGGTGAATTTATCCCTGACAATAATAAAATCAACCGAATAATTGAATCGATAACGAGTAATTGAAATACTCTGAAAGGTCTCTGCTAATGAAAAGTTTCATTATTTATATAAACTGATGTTTATTTTTAATGAGAATTAAATTTTATATACAGCTTATCGAATGAGCTGAGACAGGTGAGTGATCTACAGAAATCAATTGGAAGACACAGTGGTAGCAAAAATGTAGGAAGAGGTTAAAATTAAATTAGCAAAACGAGAATAGAGTTGACGCAAATGCAGAATAACAACATATTGTCCTTAATGATGATTTATGCAGGGTTGAACATGAGTAGTTGGCCATAGCCTAGTGGTGAATGAAGGTCATCCAAGCCTGTTAGAAAATTCAAAATTGAAACATGGATTCAAAATATTCAGTTTCTGATGAAAAATTATAATTTAATGATTACTTATAATGATAATTTATAATTTATTTTGACTTTGGCACCCAAAATACACAGAAAATTATACTAGAAAACTGAAATTCTTGACTTCTCTATGATTACCGTCGAAAGTTTGCAACGTTGCCAAAACATATCTCCTTTTCATCTAAACATCGATAATTAGCAAACGGTGCAATCTGTATAAATTATAAACATCGATTAATACTGAACATTGATTATGGGAACAATGTTTATTTTTTGTTACACCGTACAAGTCCTTGAAATACAGGGTGATACTTGAAAATTTTCACACGAGAGTAGTAACCCTCAAACGGAATATTGCTCAAATGAAAATATCGTATAGGTATCACTTACATTTCGAAAAAAGTGCTTTTAAATGTCATAACGCATAAATGATCTTCCTACACGTTTATCTACGTTCCTGAAAACATTTATTACATTAATGATAAGTAAAAATTAGACATTTCGTATGAAATTTCAATGAGCAAATGTTTATAGATCCTTGTTCGGTCTTTTTTTCGATTTAATCAGATTGGATAGTCTTTATTATCTATTATACATTCAAAAGATTTTAAATTTAGGTCCAAAAATAAATCTTCCAGCGGTTGGAAGGTAACGATTGAAATATAATCAAATTAAACTTATCGTCTTGATCCATCAGCTTTACACAGTTAAAATTTCATTAACTGAATGATGATCACTAAAAGTGTAATTAAGACAAGTTCTGTAATACAATTTTGTCTCTGACATTAAAAATTTTTTTTTTATTAATATTGATAACCGATGTCAATTTTTTATGAGTTCCAAAATGGGTAATGTAGAAGATATTTATTTCTCGAAACAATCCTCATTACATTTGTGTCGTTGTATTTCATTTTCTGGAGGAAAATGCTTTTGGAGTGAACTGAATTAAAATTAATGAACAGACACAGCAATAGTAAATCTCATGTGGATAACGTCTGAAATCATACTAGCTAAACAAGATTCGATTTCGCACACATTCTGAAAAAGCAAAAAAAAAAAGAAACTTAAAACAGTATCTACAAACAAAGGTTAAGCACACATAATGCTTTCAATGAACAAATTTCCGATATACATTGTTCAGCATGTATTTGCCATAAACAAGACCAAAACATATACCTAGATGACATCAAGAACATCTTTTTTGCTTTATGACATATAGAGTGTTCAATGAAATAATTTAGCAATTTTTTGCTAGGTGTGGTGAGTTTGAAACAAAGGTTTCTGTTCTCAAATTATTGTATTTTGGGACTGAATTCGAAAGTAATGTAGAATCCCTAAAAATATAAAAATGGAAATTGAAAACTTACAAAATAGCGGAAAATCTAAAAGGGTTTATTCTCTTGATGACAAATTGGATGTCATCATTAAAATTAATTCGATTTTTTACCGATTTCCACAAGAAAAAATTCAATAACAAATGATGTAATATTGCTCAAAAATAATAATTATACTTGATCACCATATTTTATCTTTTGATTTTTATGGATCTGAAACGAAACTGGGAAAACAATGAGGAAGTTAGAAAACATTTCTCTAACGATATAGGTGGTTTTTTGAGAAAATCATATTTTCGTATTTTATTCTACCCTCCTCATAAATTTTCAGGTCTAAATGAGTTTTTCGTACATTCACTGAAATGAAAGCTAATGATTTCAAATTATTTTCGAATTTTAGTTATCTTAATGGTTTAGGTCATTTCAAAATTGCATTAAAAATTACTCATTCTTAATGTTACTTGAAGTGAGGTTTTTGACGAATCTCTACCTGAATTTTGTTTTAAATAGTTGCCCTCTTCATAGAAGCCTCATTTTTATATATGATCCGAGTGAGAAGGTACTCCTATCTCCTATCGTTGAATTTTTTTTTTGAGTTTGTGAATCAATCTGACATAGACATCATGGAAGATTTTAAAGATCTAACAGAAAGTTTTATTCAAGACATGATTGTGAATTGTGGCTCTCATATTCCAATTTCTTATGTATATAGTTATATAAAATCGAAAAAGAGTGATATTTCTTTTCAAAATTATTATTTAAAAGAGTTGATTAAGAAGAGGACAAGAACAAGATTTTCCTACAAGGATTACGGAATTATATTCTGCTTGCTGTGTAATGGAGCACAACCTTTTTCAACATGTGAATTAGACGACGAAATAACAATTTATGAGAGAGTTCTACAGATCAATGGTAAGTTTATTCATGCCTTTACATTATGGAAATGAAAAATATTATAAGAATTTTTACTACTTCTTATTATTTATTGATTTTTAAAATATGCCGGAATTTTGAATATATGTAGTACTACATTGATACTGAATTCAATATTATTCATCGTAAAATCCTCTTGCTCAGAATTTATAGATGTGAAGTGAATCATTATTCAAATTGTTTCTAAAAAGAAATGAACCTTATTCAAAATCAGTCAAAAGACATACCTAAATTGATCGTTTTTTGATACCACCTAAAAAAGGAAAATACATATAAACATTTTCAATGTTTAACCTACTGTGTGAGTATAGATTTTCTAATTCTTTTCTCATTTTGTTTCAGATGTATATTTGATTGAACTATTCAAATGTTTCATTAATACTCAAGACGTTCCATGTGAGAAGTCTCTGAAATTAATTTTAAATAATTTCGTTGATGATGAAGATTCCTTTTTGCATCGACACACACCCTTGCACATGGCAGCCACATTGCCAAATGCGAACGTAACAATCACTCTTTTGAACAAGAAATTATGTTGTGAGGAGAAAACCACAAACGAGGAAACACCGATATTCTTTGCTGTGAAAAACAACCAGATGGAACAAGTGAAAACCCTTCTGAAATACGGAGCCAACCTCAGAGCGAGGGACATAAACAGCAATACAGTACTTCATGCATTATGTTCTGAAGAAGGAGAGATTAATATCGAACTGTTAGAATTTTTATTAAATGTCGGTTGTGACCCGAATTCATTTGGCAAAAATTCGTGTACCCCTTTACAGATGCTTGCTGAAAATGGAAGAATAAATAATGCATTGGAGTGTGCAGAATTACTGATCAGAAGAGGAGCTGATGTCAATTTGCAAAACCTTCACGGCGACACAGTTCTGCATACATTATCCTACTCTTGTGACGAATCCCAGTTCATTCTCTTTCTCGAATTACTGTTGAAGAGTAAAGCTGACACGAATATAGTCAATCATGACAACAAAACATTTTTGGATGAATTATTATTGGACTGCTGCCATTCTAGACGACATACTATTTTGAAACATCTGATTTTGTTAGATATCAATGGAAAATATCAATTCTGTGTTAATCCAATTCATTGTGATTCGTTGGATGTCGATTTCCAGAAAAGGAGTAGAAAAGAATTGCTTCATTTACGGTCCCGCAAAATAGCTCAATTCCAATCACAACCGGAATATTCTCTGGTGAGAATACTAAGTTCGACTGTAAGGGAAGTGTCCAGATTGTGTTGGAATCAAACATTGATAACAGCCATGTCTGAATTCAAGGAAAGAAAATTCCCAATTTACGGTCGTGAACTCAAATGCAAATTTGAAGCTGGGTTAAGACTATTCCTGGAACAACAAGCAGCTCATGAATTTTTCACTGTCGTCTCTAAAGGAAAGCTCAATTATTATACCATAATCGAAATTTTAAAATACATACCAGTACAAGAAGTGGGCAAATGTTCATTGACCTCGACCTAGCCAATCGAAGACCTCGTCCTCAAAAATGCTTTTTGTTGAAAGATAAATAAAAAAATTTTCAAAAGTGGAAAAAATTACTATAAAAACTAAGTGTAAAAGTATTATTTAGTCAATAGAATTTTATTGAATATTGTTATAATTTTTTCAAGGAATAATTAGAATTCAATATGTATATTTGTAAATATTTCAACTGTTTTGTATAAATATGTGAATAAAAATTTTTATTACAACCAAGTATCTAAACGGAGGTTTTCATTAGGTCGATTTAAGTTCATCGAATATTCCAATAATTTCATTCAATAATTGATTTGAATTCAATATGTATATTTGTAAATATTGCAATTATGTTATAATAAAATAAATGGATGAAAATATCTATTACAACAAAATATAAAAGCAATATACATATTCACAATCGATTGTGAATATGTATATTGCTTTTATATTGATAATATATTGAAATATTGACAAAACATAAATACACTCAACAATATTGAATGAAACAATATCGATATTGTTTCATTCAATATTGTTGAGTGTATTTATGTTTTGTCAATATTTCAATAAAACTTATTGTTCTGTACAATCAGTTAGGTACATGTTACAATAATAATTCATTAATAATATTTACTTTGCAGAAATAAACAATTTCTTCAATATGTTATTGTTTTAATTATATTCATATAGTGCCATTTTCGCGTTTGCATAATGTAACAAAAAAATAAAATTGAGGTGAATTTATCCCTGACAATAATAAAATCAACCGAATAATTGAATCGATAACGAGTAATTGAAATACTCTGAAAGGTCTCTGCTAATGAAAAGTTTCATTATTTATATAAACTGATGTTTATTTTTAATGAGAATTAAATTTTATATACAGCTTATCGAATGAGCTGAGACAGGTGAGTGATCTACAGAAATCAATTGGAAGACACAGTGGTAGCAAAAATGTAGGAAGAGGTTAAAATTAAATTAGCAAAACGAGAATAGAGTTGACGCAAATGCAGAATAACAACATATTGTCCTTAATGATGATTTATGCAGGGTTGAACATGAGTAGTTGGCCATAGCCTAGTGGTGAATGAAGGTCATCCAAGCCTGTTAGAAAATTCAAAATTGAAACATGGATTCAAAATATTCAGTTTCTGATGAAAATTTATAATTTAATGATTACTTATAATGATAATTTATAATTTATTTTGACTTTGGCACCCAAAATACACAGAACATTATACTAGAAAACTGAAATTCTTGACTTCTCTATGATTACCGTCGAAAGTTTGCAACGTTGCCAAAAGATATCTCCTTTTCATCTAAACATCGATAATTAGCAAACGGTGCAATCTGTATAAATTATAAACATCGATTAATACTGAACATTGATTATGGGAACAATGTTTATTTTTTGTTACACCGTTCAAGTCCTTGAAATACAGGGTGATACTTGAAAATTTTCACACGAGAGCAGTAACCCTCAAACGGAATATTGCTCAAATGAAAATATCGTATAGGTATCACTTACATTTCGAAAAAAGTGCTTTTAAATGTCATAACGCATAAATGATCTTCCTACACGTTTATCTACGTTCCTGAAAACATTTATTACATTAATGATAAGTAAAAATTAGACATTTCGTATGAAATTTCAATGAGCAAATGTTTATAGATCCTTGTTCGGTCTTTTTTTCGATTTAATCAGATTGGATAGTCTTTATTATCTATTATACATTCAAAAGATTTTAAATTTAGGTCCAAAAATAAATCTTCCAGCGGTTGGAAGGTAACGATTGAAATATAATCAAATTAAACTTATCGTCTTGATCCATCAGCTTTACACAGTTAAAATTTCATTAACTGAATGATGATCACTAAAAGTGTAATTAAGACAAGTTCTGTAATACAATTTTGTCTCTGACATTAAAAATTTTTTTTTATTAATAATGATAACCGATGTCAATTTTTTATGAGTTCCAAAATGGGTAATGTAGATGATATTTATTTCTGGAAACAATCCTCATTACATTTGTGTCGTTGTATTTCATTTTCTGGAGGAAAATGCTTTTGGACTGAACTGAATTAAAATTAATGAACAGACACAGCAATAGTAAATCTCATGTGGATAACGTCTGAAATCATACTAGCTAAACAAGATTCGATTTCGCACACATTCTGAAAAAGCAAAAAAAAAAAGAAACTTAAAACAGTATATACAAACAAAGGTTAAGCACACATAATGCTTTCAATGAACAAATTTCCGATATACATTGTTCAGCATGTATTTGCCATAAACAAGACCAAAACATATACCTAGATGACATCAAGAACATCTTTTTTGCTTTATGACATATAGAGTGTTCAATGAAATAATTTAGCAATTTTTTGCTAGGTGTGGTGAGTTTGAAACAAAGGTTTCTGTTCTCAAATTATTGTATTTTGGGACTGAATTCGAATGTAATGTAGAATCCCTAAAAATATAAAAATGGAAATTGAAAACTTACAAAATAGCGGAAAATCTAAAAGGGTTTATTCTCTTGATGACAAATTGGATGTCATCATTAAAATTAATTCGATTTTTTACCAATTTCCACAAGAAAAAATTCAATAACAAATTATGTAATATTGCTCAAAAATAATAATTATACTTGATCACCATATTTTATCTTTTGATTTTTATGGATCTGAAACGAAACTGTGAAAACAATGAGGAAGTTAGAAAACATTTCTCTAACGATATAGGTGGTTTTTTGAGAAAATTATATTTTCGTATTTTATTGTACCCTCCTCATAAATTTTCAGGTCTAAATGAGTTTTTCGTACATTCACTGAAATGAAAGCTAATGATTTCAAATTATTTTCGAATTTTAGTTATCTTAATGGTTTAGGTCATTTCAAAATTGCATTAAAAATTACTCATTCTTAATGTTACTTGAAGTGAGGTTTTTGACGAATCTCTACCTGAATTTTGTTTTAAATAGTTGCCCTCTTCATAGAAGCCTCATTTTTATATATGATCCGAGTGAGAAGGTACTCCTATCTCCTATCGTTGAATTTTTTTTTTTGAGTTTGTGAATCAATCTGACATAGACATCATGGAAGATTTTAAAGATCTAACAGAAAGTTTTATTCAAGACATGATTGTGAATTGTGGCTCTCATATTCCAATTTCTTATGTATATAGTTATAAAAAATCGAAAAAGAGTGATATTTCTTTTCAAAATTATTATTTAAAAGAGTTGATTAAGAAGAGGACAAGAACAAGATTTTCCTACAAGGATTACGGAATTATATTCTGCTTGCTGTGTAATGGAGCACAACCTTTTTCAACATGTGAATTAGACGACGAAATAACAATTTATGAGAGAGTTCTACAGATCAATGGTAAGTTTATTCATGCCTTTACATTATGGAAATGAAAAATATTATAAGAATTTTTACTACTTCTTATTATTTATTAATTTTTAAAACATGCCGGAATTTTGAATATATGTAGTACTACATTGATACTGAATTCAATATTATTCATCGTAAAATCCTCTTGCTCAGAATTTATAGATGTGAAGTGAATCATTATTCAAATTGTTTCTAAAAAGAAATGAACCTTATTCAAAATCAGTCAAAAGACATACCTAAATTGATCGTTTTTGGATACCATCTAAAAAAGGAAAATACATATAAACATTTTCAATGTTTAACCTACTGTGTGAGTATAGATTTTCTAATTCTTTTCTCATTTTGTTTCAGATGTATATTTGATTGAACTATTCAAATGTTTCATTAATCCTCAAGACGTTCCATGTGAGAAGTCTCTGAAATTAATTTTAAATAATTTCGTTGATGATGAAGATTCCTTTTTGCGTCGACACACACCCTTGCACATGGCAGCCACATTGCCAAATGCGAACGTAACAATCACTCTTTTGAACAAGAAATTATGTTGTGAGGAGAAAACCACAAACGAGGAAACACCGATATTCTTTGCTGTGAAAAACAACCAGATGGAACAAGTGAAAACCCTTCTGAAATACGGAGCCAACCTCAGAGCGAGGGACATAAACAGCAATACAGTACTTCATGCATTATGTTCTGAAGAAGGAGAGATTAATATCGAACTGTTAGAATTTTTATTAAATGTCGGTTGTGACCCGAATTCATTTGGCAAAAATTCGTGTACCCCTTTACAGATGCTTGCTGAAAATGGAAGAATAAATAATGCATTGGAGTGTGCAGAATTACTGATCAGAAGAGGAGCTGATGTCAATTTGCAAAACCTTCACGGCGACACAGTTCTGCATACATTATCCTACTCTTGTGACGAATCCCAGTTCATTCTCTTTCTCGAATTACTGTTGAAGAGTAAAGCTGACACGAATATAGTCAATCATGACAACAAAACATTTTTGGATGAATTATTATTGGACTGCTGCCATTCTAGACGACATACTATTTTGAAACATCTGATTTTGTTAGATATCAATGGAAAATATCAATTCTGTGTTAATCCAATTCATTGTGATTCGTTGGATGTCGATTTCCAGAAAAGGAGTAGAAAAGAATTGCTTCATTTACGGTCCCGCAAAATAGCTCAATTCCAATCACAACCGGAATATTCTCTGGTGAGAATACTAAGTTCGACTGTAAGGGAAGTGTCCAGATTGTGTTGGAATCAAACATTGATAACAGCCATGTCTGAATTCAAGGAAAGAAAATTCCCAATTTACGGTCGTGAACTCAAATGCAAATTTGAAGCTGGGTTAAGACTATTCCTGGAACAACAAGCAGCTCATGAATTTTTCACTGTCGTCTCTAAAGGAAAGCTCAATTATTATACCATAATCGAAATTTTAAAATACATACCAGTACAAGAAGTGGGCAAATGTTCATTGACCTCGACCTAGCCAATCGAAGACCTCGTCCTCAAAAATGCTTTTTGTTGAAAGATAAATAAAAAAATTTTCAAAAGTGGAAGAAATTACTATAAAAACTAAGTGTAAAAGTATTATTTAGTCAATAGAATTTTATTGAATATTGTTATAATTTTTTCAAGGAATGATTAGAATTCAATATGTATATTTGTAAATATTTCAACTGTTTTGTATAAATATGTGAATAAAAATTTTTATTACAACCAAGTATCTAAACGGAGGTTTTCATTAGGTCGATTTAAGTTCATCGAATATTCGAATAATTTCATTCAATAATTGATTTGAATTCAATATGTATATTTGTAAATATTGCAATTATGTTATAATAAAATAAATGGATGAAAATATCTATTACAACAAAATATAAAAGCAATATACATATTCACAATCGATATTGTTTCATTCAATATTGTTGAGTGTATTTATGTTTTGTCAATATTTCAATAAAACTTATTGTTCTGTACACTCAGTTAGGTACATGTTACAATAATAATTCATTAATAATATTTACTTTGCAGAAATAAACAATTTCTTCAATATGTTATTGTTTTAATTATATTCATATAGTGCCATTTTCGCGTTTGCATAATGTAACAAAAAAATAAAATTGAGGTGAATTTATCCCTGACAATAATGAAATCAACCGAATAATTGAATCGATAACGAGTAATTGAAATACTCTGAAAGGTCTCTGCTAATGAAAAGTTTCATTATTTATATAAACTGATGTTTATTTTTAATGAGAATTAAATTTTATATACAGCTTATCGAATGAGCTGAGACAGGTGAGTGATCTACAGAAATCAATTGGAAGACACAGTGGTAGCAAAAATGTAGGAAGAGGTTAAAATTAAATTAGCAAAACGAGAATAGAGTTGACGCAAATGCAGAATAACAACATATTGTCCTTAATGATGATTTATGCAGGGTTGAACATGAGTAGTTGGCCATAGCCTAGTGGTGAATGAAGGTCATACAAGCCTGTTAGAAAATTCAAAATTGAAACATGGATTCAAAATATTCAGTTTCTGATGAAAATTTATAATTTAATGATTACTTATAATGATAATTTATAATTTATTTTGACTTTGGCACCCAAAATACACAGAACATTATACTAGAAAACTGAAATTCTTGACTTCTCTATGATTACCGTCGGAAGTTTGCAACGTTGCCAAAACATATCTCCTTTTCATCTAAACATCGATAATTAGCAAACGGTGCAATCTGTATAAATTATAAACATCGATTAATACTGAACATTGATTATGGGAACAATGTTTATTTTTTGTTACACCGTACAAGTCCTTGAAATACAGGGTGATACTTGAAAATTTTCACACGAGAGTAGTAACCCTCAAACGGAATATTGCTCAAATGAAAATATCGTATAGGTATCACTTACATTTCGAAAAAAGTGCTTTTAAATGTCATAACGCATAAATGATCTTCCTACACGTTTATCTACGTTCCTGAAAACATTTATTACATTAATGATAAGTAAAAATTAGACATTTCGTATGAAATTTCAATGAGCAAATGTTTATAGATCCTTGTTCGGTCTTTTTTTCGATTTAATCAGATTGGATAGTCTTTATTATCTATTATACATTCAAAAGATTTTAAATTTAGGTCCAAAAATAAATCTTCCAGCGGTTGGAAGGTAACGATTGAAATATAATCAAATTAAACTTATCGTCTTGATCCATCAGCTTTACACAGTTAAAATTTCATTAACTGAATGATGATCACTAAAAGTGTAATTAAGACAAGTTCTGTAATACAATTTTGTCTCTGACATTAAAAATTTTTTTTTTATTAATATTGATAACCGATGTCAATTTTTTATGAGTTCCAAAATGGGTAATGTAGAAGATATTTATTTCTCGAAACAATCCTCATTGCATTTGTGTCGTTGTATTTCATTTTCTGGAGGAAAATGCTTTTGGAGTGAACTGAATTAAAATTAATGAACAGACACAGCAATAGTAAATCTCATGTGGATAACGTCTGAAATCATACTAGCTAAACAAGATTCGATTTCGCACACATTCTGAAAAAGCAAAAAAAAAAAGAAACTTAAAACAGTATCTACAAACAAAGGTTAAGCACACATAATGCTTTCAATGAACAAATTTCCGATATACATTGTTCAGCATGTATTTGCCATAAACAAGACCAAAACATATACCTAGATGACATCAAGAACATCTTTTTTGCTTTATGACATATAGAGTGTTCAATGAAATAATTTAGCAATTTTTTGCTAGGTGTGGTGAGTTTGAAACAAAGGTTTCTGTTCTCAAATTATTGTATTTTGGGACTGAATTCGAATGTAATGTAGAATCCCTAAAAATATAAAAATGGAAATTGCAAACTTACAAAATAGCGGAAAATCTAAAAGGGTTTATTCTCTTGATGACAAATTGGATGTCATCATTAAAATTAATTCGATTTTTTACCAATTTCCACAAGAAAAAATTCAATAACAAATGATGTAATATTGCTCAAAAATAATAATTATACTTGATCACCATATTTTATCTTTTGATTTTTATGGATCTGAAACGAAACTGTGAAAACAATGAGGAAGTTAGAAAACATTTCTCTAACGATATAGGTGGTTTTTTGAGAAAATTATATTTTCGTATTTTATTCTACCCTCCTCATAAATTTTCAGGTCTAAATGAGTTTTTCGTACATTCACTGAAATGAAAGCTAATGATTTCAAATTATTTTCGAATTTTAGTTATCTTAATGGTTTAGGTCATTTCAAAATTGCATTAAAAATTACTCATTCTTAATGTTACTTGAAGTGAGGTTTTTGACGAATCTCTACCTGAATTTTGTTTTAAATAGTTGCCCTCTTCATAGAAGCCTCATTTTTATATATGATCCGAGTGAGAAGGTACTCCTATCTCCTATCGTTGAATTTTTTTTTTGAGTTTGTGAATCAATCTGACATAGACATCATGGAAGATTTTAAAGATCTAACAGAAAGTTTTATTCAAGACATGATTGTGAATTGTGGCTCTCATATTCCAATTTCTTATGTATATAGTTATATAAAATCGAAAAAGAGTGATATTTCTTTTCAAAATTATTATTTAAAAGAGTTGATTAAGAAGAGGACAAGAACAAGATTTTCCTACAAGGATTACGGAATTATATTCTGCTTGCTGTGTAATGGAGCACAACCTTTTTCAACATGTGAATTAGACGACGAAATAACAATTTATGAGAGAGTTCTACAGATCAATGGTAAGTTTATTCATGCCTTTACATTATGGAAATGAAAAATATTATAAGAATTTTTACTACTTCTTATTATTTATTAATTTTTAAAACATGCCGGAATTTTGAATATATGTAGTACTACATTGATACTGAATTCAATATTATTCATCGTAAAATCCTCTTGCTCAGAATTTATAGATGTGAAGTGAATCATTATTCAAATTGTTTCTAAAAAGAAATGAACCTTATTCAAAATCAGTCAAAAGACATACCTAAATTGATCGTTTTTGGATACCATCTAAAAAAGGAAAATACATATAAACATTTTCAATGTTTAACCTACTGTGTGAGTATAGATTTTCTAATTCTTTTCTCATTTTGTTTCAGATGTATATTTGATTGAACTATTCAAATGTTTCATTAATCCTCAAGACGTTCCATGTGAGAAGTCTCTGAAATTAATTTTAAATAATTTCGTTGATGATGAAGATTCCTTTTTGCGTCGACACACACCCTTGCACATGGCAGCCACATTGCCAAATGCGAACGTAACAATCACTCTTTTGAACAAGAAATTATGTTGTGAGGAGAAAACCACAAACGAGGAAACACCGATATTCTTTGCTGTGAAAAACAACCAGATGGAACAAGTGAAAACCCTTCTGAAATACGGAGCCAACCTCAGAGCGAGGGACATAAACAGCAATACAGTACTTCATGCATTATGTTCTGAAGAAGGAGAGATTAATATCGAACTGTTAGAATTTTTATTAAATGTCGGTTGTGACCCGAATTCATTTGGCAAAAATTCGTGTACCCCTTTACAGATGCTTGCTGAAAATGGAAGAATAAATAATGCATTGGAGTGTGCAGAATTACTGATCAGAAGAGGAGCTGATGTCAATTTGCAAAACCTTCACGGCGACACAGTTCTGCATACATTATCCTACTCTTGTGACGAATCCCAGTTCATTCTCTTTCTCGAATTACTGTTGAAGAGTAAAGCTGACACGAATATAGTCAATCATGACAACAAAACATTTTTGGATGAATTATTATTGGACTGCTGCCATTCTAGACGACATACTATTTTGAAACATCTGATTTTGTTAGATATCAATGGAAAATATCAATTCTGTGTTAATCCAATTCATTGTGATTCGTTGGATGTCGATTTCCAGAAAAGGAGTAGAAAAGAATTGCTTCATTTACGGTCCCGCAAAATAGCTCAATTCCAATCACAACCGGAATATTCTCTGGTGAGAATACTAAGTTCGACTGTAAGGGAAGTGTCCAGATTGTGTTGGAATCAAACATTGATAACAGCCATGTCTGAATTCAAGGAAAGAAAATTCCCAATTTACGGTCGTGAACTCAAATGCAAATTTGAAGCTGGGTTAAGACTATTCCTGGAACAACAAGCAGCTCATGAATTTTTCACTGTCGTCTCTAAAGGAAAGCTCAATTATTATACCATAATCGAAATTTTAAAATACATACCAGTACAAGAAGTGGGCAAATGTTCATTGACCTCGACCTAGCCAATCGAAGACCTCGTCCTCAAAAATGCTTTTTGTTGAAAGATAAATAAAAAAATTTTCAAAAGTGGAAGAAATTACTATAAAAACTAAGTGTAAAAGTATTATTTAGTCAATAGAATTTTATTGAATATTGTTATAATTTTTTCAAGGAATGATTAGAATTCAATATGTATATTTGTAAATATTTCAACTGTTTTGTATAAATATGTGAATAAAAATTTTTATTACAACCAAGTATCTAAACGGAGGTTTTCATTAGGTCGATTTAAGTTCATCGAATATTCGAATAATTTCATTCAATAATTGATTTGAATTCAATATGTATATTTGTAAATATTGCAATTATGTTATAATAAAACAAATGGATGAAAATATCTATTACAACAAAATATAAAAGCAATATACATATTCACAATCGATATTGTTTCATTCAATATTGTTGAGTGTATTTATGTTTTGTCAATATTTCAATAAAACTTATTGTTCTGTACACTCAGTTAGGTACATGTTACAATAATAATTCATTAATAATATTTACTTTGCAGAAATAAACAATTTCTTCAATATGTTATTGTTTTAATTATATTCATATAGTGCCATTTTCGCGTTTGCATAATGTAACAAAAAAATAAAATTGAGGTGAATTTATCCCTGACAATAATGAAATCAACCGAATAATTGAATCGATAACGAGTAATTGAAATACTCTGAAAGGTCTCTGCTAATGAAAAGTTTCATTATTTATATAAACTGATGTTTATTTTTAATGAGAATTAAATTTTATATACAGCTTATCGAATGAGCTGAGACAGGTGAGTGATCTACAGAAATCAATTGGAAGACACAGTGGTAGCAAAAATGTAGGAAGAGGTTAAAATTAAATTAGCAAAACGAGAATAGAGTTGACGCAAATGCAGAATAACAACATATTGTCCTTAATGATGATTTATGCAGGGTTGAACATGAGTAGTTGGCCATAGCCTAGTGGTGAATGAAGGTCATACAAGCCTGTTAGAAAATTCAAAATTGAAACATGGATTCAAAATATTCAGTTTCTGATGAAAATTTATAATTTAATGATTACTTATAATGATAATTTATAATTTATTTTGACTTTGGCACCCAAAATACACAGAACATTATACTAGAAAACTGAAATTCTTGACTTCTCTATGATTACCGTCGGAAAATTGCAACGTTGCCAAAACATATCTCCTTTTCATCTAAACATCGATAATTAGCAAACGGTGCAATCTGTATAAATTATAAACATCGATTAATACTGAACATTGATTATGGGAACAATGTTTATTTTTTGTTACACCGTACAAGTCCTTGAAATACAGGGTGATACTTGAAAATTTTCACACGAGAGTAGTAACCCTCAAACGGAATATTGCTCAAATGAAAATATCGTATAGGTATCACTTACATTTCGAAAAAAGTGCTTTTAAATGTCATAACGCATAAATGATCTTCCTACACGTTTATCTACGTTCCTGAAAACATTTATTACATTAATGATAAGTAAAAATTAGACATTTCGTATGAAATTTCAATGAGCAAATGTTTATAGATCCTTGTTCGGTCTTTTTTTCGATTTAATCAGATTGGATAGTCTTTATTATCTATTATACATTCAAAAGATTTTAAATTTAGGTCCAAAAATAAATCTTCCAGCGGTTGGAAGGTAACGATTGAAATATAATCAAATTAAACTTATCGTCTTGATCCATCAGCTTTACACAGTTAAAATTTCATTAACTGAATGATGATCACTAAAAGTGTAATTAAGACAAGTTCTGTAATACAATTTTGTCTCTGACATTAAAAATTTTTTTTTTATTAATATTGATAACCGATGTCAATTTTTTATGAGTTCCAAAATGGGTAATGTAGAAGATATTTATTTCTCGAAACAATCCTCATTGCATTTGTGTCGTTGTATTTCATTTTCTGGAGGAAAATGCTTTTGGAGTGAACTGAATTAAAATTAATGAACAGACACAGCAATAGTAAATCTCATGTGGATAACGTCTGAAATCATACTAGCTAAACAAGATTCGATTTCGCACACATTCTGAAAAAGCAAAAAAAAAAAGAAACTTAAAACAGTATCTACAAACAAAGGTTAAGCACACATAATGCTTTCAATGAACAAATTTCCGATATACATTGTTCAGCTTGTATTTGCCATAAACAAGACCAAAACATATACCTAGATGACATCAAGAACATCTTTTTTGCTTTATGACATATAGAGTGTTCAATGAAATAATTTAGCAATTTTTTGCTAGGTGTGGTGAGTTTGAAACAAAGGTTTCTGTTTTCAAATTATTGTATTTTGGGACTGAATTCGAATGTAATGTAGAATTCCTAAAAATATAAAAATGGAAATTGAAAACTTACAAAATAGCGGAAAATCTAAAAGGGTTTATTCTCTTGATGACAAATTGGATGTCATCATTAAAATTAATTCGATTTTTTACCGATTTCCACAAGAAAAAATTCAATAACAAATGATGTAATATTGCTCAAAAATAATAATTATACTTGATCACCATATTTTATCTTTTGATTTTTATGGATCTGAAACGAAACTGTGAAAACAATGAGGAAGTTAGAAAACATTTCTCTAACGATATAGGTGGTTTTTTGAGAAAATCATATTTTCGTATTTTATTCTACCCTCCTCATAAATTTTCAGGTCTAAATGAGTTTTTCGTACATTCACTGAAATGAAAGCTAATGATTTCAAATTATTTTCGAATTTTAGTTATCTTAATGGTTTAGGTCATTTCAAAATTGCATTAAAAATTACTCATTCTTAATGTTACTTGAAGTGAGGTTTTTGACGAATCTCTACCTGAATTTTGTTTTAAATAGTTGCCCTCTTCATAGAAGCCTCATTTTTATATATGATCCGAGTGAGAAGGTACTCCTATCTCCTATCGTTGAATTTTTTTTTTGAGTTTGTGAATCAATCTGACATAGACATCATGGAAGATTTTAAAGATCTAACAGAAAGTTTTATTCAAGACATGATTGTGAATTGTGGCTCTCATATTCCAATTTCTTATGTATATAGTTATATAAAATCGAAAAAGAGTGATATTTCTTTTCAAAATTATTATTTAAAAGAGTTGATTAAGAAGAGGACAAGAACAAGATTTTCCTACAAGGATTACGGAATTATATTCTGCTTGCTGTGTAATGGAGCACAACCTTTTTCAACATGTGAATTAGACGACGAAATAACAATTTATGAGAGAGTTCTACAGATCAATGGTAAGTTTATTCATGCCTTTACATTATGGAAATGAAAAATATTATAAGAATTTTTACTACTTCTTATTATTTATTAATTTTTAAAATATGCCGGAATTTTGAATATATGTAGTACTACATTGATACTGAATTCAATATTATTCATCGTAAAATCCTCTTGCTCAGAATTTATAGATGTGAAGTGAATCATTATTCAAATTGTTTCTAAAAAGAAATGAACCTTATTCAAAATCAGTCAAAAGACATACCTAAATTGATCGTTTTTTGATACCACCTAAAAAAGGAAAATACATATAAACATTTTCAATGTTTAACCTACTGTGTGAGTATAGATTTTCTAATTCTTTTCTCATTTTGTTTCAGATGTATATTTGATTGAACTATTCAAATGTTTCATTAATCCTCAAGACGTTCCATGTGAGAAGTCTCTGAAATTAATTTTAAATAATTTCGTTGATGATGAAGATTCCTTTTTGCGTCGACACACACCCTTGCACATGGCAGCCACATTGCCAAATGCGAACGTAACAATCACTCTTTTGAACAAGAAATTATGTTGTGAGGAGAAAACCACAAACGAGGAAACACCGATATTCTTTGCTGTGAAAAACAACCAGATGGAACAAGTGAAAACCCTTCTGAAATACGGAGCCAACCTCAGAGCGAGGGACATAAACAGCAATACAGTACTTCATGCATTATGTTCTGAAGAAGGAGAGATTAATATCGAACTGTTAGGCCCAGTTTCACCAAACAGCACTTGATCCCAGATTGATTAAACTCCGCTTGTTACTCAAGCAGGCTTAACAGTGTTTTCTGTTTCACCATGCATCAACCCGTCCAAAGATGATCGCGATTAACCAAATCGCGATTAAATAGTCGGACCATTTGGCAACGTTGTGAACAAAGAGTTATAACAGTGTTCTGTATCGTATTAGCAGTGATGACGACCATTGGCGCTAGATGTCAGGTGTCATTCATTCATAACTCATAACATTTCGAAACATTTGTCATCTTGTGAACAAAAAACAAAGTTAATTTTTGCCGAAAATGTCGAGTGATGTGCTTCGAAATGTCGGAAACTTGCAGAAGTTAAAAAGAAATTATCCCCTTTCACAAAACCACACATTCTGAAAAAAAAAACTATATAAGTAATTTTATTAACAAGTTTAACTGCTTCTTAAATAATATGTAGCCTTTGTATAAGAAATTAATTATTTATCACTTTTTTAATAAGTAAACAAGATTTTCATTTATATTTTTTAATGTAAATTATTGGTTTCCTCTAATGATTTTTGACTGAATGTATGTAAAAAATATTCACATTTTATGTTTGAACGTTATTAAGTGACTTCCTGTTTGTTGAGTTTTGTTATACAATTAAAGTTGATTTTGTACTTGAGAGCTTTAATTATCCCATTTCACAAAACCACACATTCTGTAAAAAAAACTATTTAAGTAATTTTATTAACTTATTTATTTTTATTAACAATTTTATCTGCTTCTTAAATAATATTTCAATCAAACATATCAATAAATTATTCTTTGCAATAAATTTCATAAAACACAAAAACAAAGTTTACGGCTATTTTAAATGGGAAATATTGTGCCTATACATAGTCATATTTTGATAAAATTGACCCAAAAATTAGAAAAAAATTTGCTGGCTGCGAGTGATTTTTTTTTCTTTGTCAGCTGTTTTCAATGTCTTAAGTCCTATTGATCCTGCCTCACTTCTGGATGTGGATCTTCCGCAATCTCTTCATGTTCTTCCACTACAACCCTTCCAATTTCCCTGCGCTGTCGCTCTAGCATTACCAGCCTGAAATATACATATAAATTAGCATTTGCTTTGCTATTATAGAAATGCCAAAATATGTTCAATAATCTTCAGGCCGGACACAAACCTTGTGAAGTATTGATGAACCATAGTACGTCTTTCTCGGTGCTCAGGGTAATCTCTCCTCTCGTTCAATGGATGACCTAAGACTGCTATGGGATTTTGTCCCATGTCTCCCTGAGCTATTATAACATCCCATGGTGCTGGTAGGTTGGCTTCAAACTCAGCATCAAAAGGTGGGACATCTTCCCCACGTCTTCGTAGGACATTATGAAGTACAGCCGTTGCCACTATTACAGGAAATACTTTATCCAAATCGATTCTAAAACCTAACGATAATACAGGAAAGCGTCTTTTCCAAACTCCAAACATTCTTTCCACAGGGTTTCTCGTTCTGATTTGAGATTCGTTGTATAATTGTTCCGCAGGGTTCAAACAATTTTCAAAAGGAGTCATGAAATACTTGGTACAGGAATATCCACTATCTCCTACTAGGACAGCATTTCCATATCTGTCATCATCAAATATAGCTTTCCGATAGCAATTACGGAATATGGTGGAATCATGACTACTTCCAGGCCACCTCGCAACTATATCTGTGAATTCAAGTTTGGCATTGCATATAGCCTGAACATTCAGTGAAAAGTAACCCTTTCTGCAACGAAACAGCTCTGCATTATCACCACCTGAAAAATGACATAAATTTAATGAAACAGTGGGAGAAGAATCATTACATGTAGGAGGAAAGAAGGACGTACCTGGAGTTTTAATTTTAACATGAGTGCAATCGATGGCACCCAAAACCCTTGGAAAGCTTGCAATTCCGAAAAATTCAGTCTGTGTTCTTCGAATTTCCTCCTGAGTTTCAGGGAATGTTATATGCAGTGGACGGAGAGAGGCAATAGCAGTACTCACTCGATGAATTATTCTGTGGGCTGTCGATTTACTAATTCCAGTGAAGTCTGCAACTGTCATTTGGTGACAACCAGTAGCATAGTATCGTAAGGTGCATAGTAACTGATTCATTGGAGAAACAGAATTATTCCTGGAAATCAATAGGAAACGCAAAATCAGTGTATCAAACTATATTGCAAACATAACCTCAACAATATCAGTAGCCAATTCAAAAGGAAAATGAAACTTTAAAACTTACTTGTCGTTTGCAAATTCAATTTGTTCCTCAATTGAACCCAGTATTTGGAGTGCAGCTTTTTTTGAGAGACGGAATCTTTTCTCAAAATCCGCATTGTCCAAATTTTGGAAATGATCTTCTCTTTCTCGGATCCATCGAGGACGTCGAACGACAAATTCTTCATCACTATCATCATCTTCAAAGGCAAGATCATATACTCGTCGAAAGGCCATTTTAACGAAATTTCCGGAAAAATAATTACATAGACAAGAGTTCCAAATAATTATTAATCTCAGCTTGAAAGGTTATAATCCTCCAAAAATGGCCGATTAGTGCTAAATCGCGATTGGTCGATTAAATGGCGCTTTGGAGTGTGGTGAAACGCTACATTACATTAATCGTGATCTAAAGCCTCACTTAAGAGCTAAGTCAAGATTAAAGCATTTGGTGAAACTGGGCCTTAGAATTTTTATTAAATGTCGGTTGTGACCCGAATTCATTTGGCAAAAATTCGTGTACCCCTTTACAGATGCTTGCTGAAAATGGAAGAATAAATAATGCATTGGAGTGTGCAGAATTACTGATCAGAAGAGGAGCTGATGTCAATTTGCAAAACCTTCACGGCGACACAGTTCTGCATACATTATCCTACTCTTGTGACGAATCCCAGTTCATTCTCTTTCTCGAGTTACTGTTGAAGAGTAAAGCTGACACGAATATAGTCAATCATGACAACAAAACATTTTTGGATGAATTATTATTGGACTGCTGCCATTCTAGACGACATACTATTTTGAAACATCTGATTTTGTTAGATATCAATGGAAAATATCAATTCTGTGTTAATCCAATTCATTGTGATTCGTTGGATGTCGATTTCCAGAAAAGGAGTAGAAAAGAATTGCTTCATTTACGGTCCCGCAAAATAGCTCAATTCCAATCACAACCGGAATATTCTCTGGTGAGAATACTAAGTTCGACTGTAAGGGAAGTGTCCAGATTGTGTTGGAATCAAACATTGATAACAGCCATGTCTGAATTCAAGGAAAGAAAATTCCCAATTTACGGTCGTGAACTCAAATGCAAATTTGAAGCTGGGTTAAGACTATTCCTGGAACAACAAGCAGCTCATGAATTTTTCACTGTCGTCTCTAAAGGAAAGCTCAATTATTATACCATAATCGAAATTTTAAAATACATACCAGTACAAGAAGTGGGCAAATGTTCATTGACCTCGACCTAGCCAATCGAAGACCTCGTCCTCAAAAATGCTTTTTGTTGAAAGATAAATAAAAAAATTTTCAAAAGTGGAAGAAATTACTATAAAAACTAAGTGTAAAAGTATTATTTAGTCAATAGAATTTTATTGAATATTGTTATAATTTTTTCAAGGAATGATTAGAATTCAATATGTATATTTGTAAATATTTCAACTGTTTTGTATAAATATGTGAATAAAAATTTTTATTACAACCAAGTATCTAAACGGAGGTTTTCATTAGGTCGATTTAAGTTCATCGAATATTCGAATAATTTCATTCAATAATTGATTTGAATTCAATATGTATATTTGTAAATATTGCAATTATGTTATAATAAAATAAATGGATGAAAATATCTATTACAACAAAATATAAAAGCAATATACATATTCACAATCGATATTGTTTCATTCAATATTGTTGAGTGTATTTATGTTTTGTCAATATTTCAATAAAACTTATTGTTCTGTACACTCAGTTAGGTACATGTTACAATAATAATTCATTAATAATATTTACTTTGCAGAAATAAACAATTTCTTCAATATGTTATTGTTTTAATTATATTCATATAGTGCCATTTTCGCGTTTGCATAATGTAACAAAAAAATAAAATTGAGGTGAATTTATCCCTGACAATAATGAAATCAACCGAATAATTGAATCGATAACGAGTAATTGAAATACTCTGAAAGGTCTCTGCTAATGAAAAGTTTCATTATTTATATAAACTGATGTTTATTTTTAATGAGAATTAAATTTTATATACAGCTTATCGAATGAGCTGAGACAGGTGAGTGATCTACAGAAATCAATTGGAAGACACAGTGGTAGCAAAAATGTAGGAAGAGGTTAAAATTAAATTAGCAAAACGAGAATAGAGTTGACGCAAATGCAGAATAACAACATATTGTCCTTAATGATGATTTATGCAGGGTTGAACATGAGTAGTTGGCCATAGCCTAGTGGTGAATGAAGGTCATACAAGCCTGTTAGAAAATTCAAAATTGAAACATGGATTCAAAATATTCAGTTTCTGATGAAAATTTATAATTTAATGATTACTTATAATGATAATTTATAATTTATTTTGACTTTGGCACCCAAAATACACAGAACATTATACTAGAAAACTGAAATTCTTGACTTCTCTATGATTACCGTCGGAAGTTTGCAACGTTGCCAAAACATATCTCCTTTTCATCTAAACATCGATAATTAGCAAACGGTGCAATCTGTATAAATTATAAACATCGATTAATACTGAACATTGATTATGGGAACAATGTTTATTTTTTGTTACACCGTACAAGTCCTTGAAATACAGGGTGATACTTGAAAATTTTCACACGAGAGTAGTAACCCTCAAACGGAATATTGCTCAAATGAAAATATCGTATAGGTATCACTTACATTTCGAAAAAAGTGCTTTTAAATGTCATAACGCATAAATGATCTTCCTACACGTTTATCTACGTTCCTGAAAACATTTATTACATTAATGATAAGTAAAAATTAGACATTTCGTATGAAATTTCAATGAGCAAATGTTTATAGATCCTTGTTCGGTCTTTTTTTCGATTTAATCAGATTGGATAGTCTTTATTATCTATTATACATTCAAAAGATTTTAAATTTAGGTCCAAAAATAAATCTTCCAGCGGTTGGAAGGTAACGATTGAAATATAATCAAATTAAACTTATCGTCTTGATCCATCAGCTTTACACAGTTAAAATTTCATTAACTGAATGATGATCACTAAAAGTGTAATTAAGACAAGTTCTGTAATACAATTTTGTCTCTGACATTAAAAATTTTTTTTTTATTAATATTGATAACCGATGTCAATTTTTTATGAGTTCCAAAATGGGTAATGTAGAAGATATTTATTTCTCGAAACAATCCTCATTACATTTGTGTCGTTGTATTTCATTTTCTGGAGGAAAATGCTTTTGGAGTGAACTGAATTAAAATTAATGAACAGACACGGCAATAGTAAATCTCATGTGGATAACGTCTGAAATCATACTAGCTAAACAAGATTCGATTTCGCACACATTCTGAAAAAGCAAAAAAAAAAAGAAATTTAAAACAGTATCTACAAACAAAGGTTAAGCACACATAATGCTTTCAATGAACAAATTTCCGATATACATTGTTCAGCATGTATTTGCCATAAACAAGACCAAAACATATACCTAGATGACATCAAGAACATCTTTTTTGCTTTATGACATATAGAGTGTTCAATGAAATAATTTAGCAATTTTTTGCTAGGTGTGGTGAGTTTGAAACAAAGGTTTCTGTTCTCAAATTATTGTATTTTGGGACTGAATTCGAATGTAATGTAGAATCCCTAAAAATATAAAAATGGAAATTGAAAATTTACAAAATAGCGGAAAATCTAAAAGGGTTTATTCTCTTGATGACAAATTGAATGTCATCATTAAAATTAATTCGATTTTTTACCGATTTCCACAAGAAAAAATTCAATAACAAATGATGTAATATTGCTCAAAAATAATAATTATACTTGATCACCATATTTTATCTTTTGATTTTTATGGATCTGAAACGAAACTGTGAAAACAATGAGGAAGTTAGAAAACATTTCTCTAACGATATAGGTGGTTTTTTGAGAAAATCATATTTTCGTATTTTATTCTACCCTCCTCATAAATTTTCAGGTCTAAATGAGTTTTTCGTACATTCACTGAAATGAAAGCTAATGATTTCAAATTATTTTCGAATTTTAGTTATCTTAATGGTTTAGGTCATTTCAAAATTGCATTAAAAATTACTCATTCTTAATGTTACTTGAAGTGAGGTTTTTGACGAATCTCTACCTGAATTTTGTTTTAAATAGTTGCCCTCTTCATAGAAGCCTCATTTTTATATATGATCCGAGTGAGAAGGTACTCCTATCTCCTATCGTTGAATTTTTTTTTTGAGTTTGTGAATCAATCTGACATAGACATCATGGAAGATTTTAAAGATCTAACAGAAAGTTTTATTCAAGACATGATTGTGAATTGTGGCTCTCATATTCCAATTTCTTATGTATATAGTTATATAAAATCGAAAAAGAGTGATATTTCTTTTCAAAATTATTATTTAAAAGAGTTGATTAAGAAGAGGACAAGAACAAGATTTTCCTACAAGGATTACGGAATTATATTCTGCTTGCTGTGTAATGGAGCACAACCTTTTTCAACATGTGAATTAGACGACGAAATAACAATTTATGAGAGAGTTCTACAGATCAATGGTAAGTTTATTCATGCCTTCACATTATGGAAATGAAAAATATTATAAGAATTTTTACTACTTCTTATTATTTATTAATTTTTAAAATATGCCGGAATTTTGAATATATGTAGTACTACATTGATACTGAATTCAATATTATTCATCGTAAAATCCTCTTGCTCAGAATTTATAGATGTGAAGTGAATCATTATTCAAATTGTTTCTAAAAAGAAATGAACCTTATTCAAAATCAGTCAAAAGACATACCTAAATTGATCGTTTTTTGATACCACCTAAAAAAGGAAAATACATATAAACATTTTCAATGTTTAACCTACTGTGTGAGTATAGATTTTCTAATTCTTTTCTCATTTTGTTTCAGATGTATATTTGATTGAACTATTCAAATGTTTCATTAATCCTCAAGACGTTCCATGTGAGAAGTCTCTGAAATTAATTTTAAATAATTTCGTTGATGATGAAGATTCCTTTTTGCGTCGACACACACCCTTGCACATGGCAGCCACATTGCCAAATGCGAACGTAACAATCACTCTTTTGAACAAGAAATTATGTTGTGAGGAGAAAACCACAAACGAGGAAACACCGATATTCTTTGCTGTGAAAAACAACCAGATGGAACAAGTGAAAACCCTTCTGAAATACGGAGCCAACCTCAGAGCGAGGGACATAAACAGCAATACAGTACTTCATGCATTATGTTCTGAAGAAGGAGAGATTAATATCGAACTGTTAGAATTTTTATTAAATGTCGGTTGTGACCCGAATTCATTTGGCAAAAATTCGTGTACCCCTTTACAGATGCTTGCTGAAAATGGAAGAATAAATAATGCATTGGAGTGTGCAGAATTACTGATCAGAAGAGGAGCTGATGTCAATTTGCAAAACCTTCACGGCGACACAGTTCTGCATACATTATCCTACTCTTGTGACGAATCCCAGTTCATTCTCTTTCTCGAATTACTGTTGAAGAGTAAAGCTGACACGAATATAGTCAATCATGACAACAAAACATTTTTGGATGAATTATTATTGGACTGCTGCCATTCTAGACGACATACTATTTTGAAACATCTGATTTTGTTAGATATCAATGGAAAATATCAATTCTGTGTTAATCCAATTCATTGTGATTCGTTGGATGTCGATTTCCAGAAAAGGAGTAGAAAAGAATTGCTTCATTTACGGTCCCGCAAAATAGCTCAATTCCAATCACAACCGGAATATTCTCTGGTGAGAATACTAAGTTCGACTGTAAGGGAAGTGTCCAGATTGTGTTGGAATCAAACATTGATAACAGCCATGTCTGAATTCAAGGAAAGAAAATTCCCAATTTACGGTCGTGAACTCAAATGCAAATTTGAAGCTGGGTTAAGACTATTCCTGGAACAACAAGCAGCTCATGAATTTTTCACTGTCGTCTCTAAAGGAAAGCTCAATTATTATACCATAATCGAAATTTTAAAATACATACCAGTACAAGAAGTGGGCAAATGTTCATTGACCTCGACCTAGCCAATCGAAGACCTCGTCCTCAAAAATGCTTTTTGTTGAAAGATAAATAAAAAAATTTTCAAAAGTGGAAGAAATTACTATAAAAACTAAGTGTAAAAGTATTATTTAGTCAATAGAATTTTATTGAATATTGTTATAATTTTTTCAAGGAATGATTAGAATTCAATATGTATATTTGTAAATATTTCAACTGTTTTGTATAAATATGTGAATAAAAATTTTTATTACAACCAAGTATCTAAACGGAGGTTTTCATTAGGTCGATTTAAGTTCATCGAATATTCGAATAATTTCATTCAATAATTGATTTGAATTCAATATTTATATTTGTAAATATTGCAATTATGTTATAATAAAATAAATGGATGAAAATATCTATTACAACAAAATATAAAAGCAATATACATATTCACAATCGATATTGTTTCATTCAATATTGTTGAGTGTATTTATGTTTTGTCAATATTTCAATAAAACTTATTGTTCTGTACACTCAGTTAGGTACATGTTACAATAATAATTCATTAATAATATTTACTTTGCAGAAATAAACAATTTCTTCAATATGTTATTGTTTTAATTATATTCATATAGTGCCATTTTCGCGTTTGCATAATGTAACAAAAAATAAAATTGAGGTGAATTTATCCCTGACAATAATAAAATCAACCGAATAATTGAATCGATAACGAGTAATTGAAATACTCTGAAAGGTCTCTGCTAATGAAAAGTTTCATTATTTATATAAACTGATGTTTATTTTTAATGAGAATTAAATTTTATATACAGCTTATCGAATGAGCTGAGACAGGTGAGTGATCTACAGAAATCAATTGGAAGACACAGTGGTAGCAAAAATGTAGGAAGAGGTTAAAATTAAATTAGCAAAACGAGAATAGAGTTGACGCAAATGCAGAATAACAACATATTGTCCTTAATGATGATTTATGCAGGGTTGAACATGAGTAGTTGGCCATAGCCTAGTGGTGAATGAAGGTCATCCAAGCCTGTTAGAAAATTCAAAATTGAAACATGGATTCAAAATATTCAGTTTCTGATGAAAAATTATAATTTAATGATTACTTATAATGATAATTTATAATTTATTTTGACTTTGGCACCCAAAATACACAGAAAATTATACTAGAAAACTGAAATTCTTGACTTCTCTATGATTACCGTCGAAAGTTTGCAACGTTGCCAAAACATATCTCCTTTTCATCTAAACATCGATAATTAGCAAACGGTGCAATCTGTATAAATTATAAACATCGATTAATACTGAACATTGATTATGGGAACAATGTTTATTTTTTGTTACACCGTACAAGTCCTTGAAATACAGGGTGATACTTGAAAATTTTCACACGAGAGTAGTAACCCTCAAACGGAATATTGCTCAAATGAAAATATCGTATAGGTATCACTTACATTTCGAAAAAAGTGCTTTTAAATGTCATAACGCATAAATGATCTTCCTACACGTTTATCTACGTTCCTGAAAACATTTATTACATTAATGATAAGTAAAAATTAGACATTTCGTATGAAATTTCAATGAGCAAATGTTTATAGATCCTTGTTCGGTCTTTTTTTCGATTTAATCAGATTGGATAGTCTTTATTATCTATTATACATTCAAAAGATTTTAAATTTAGGTCCAAAAATAAATCTTCCAGCGGTTGGAAGGTAACGATTGAAATATAATCAAATTAAACTTATCGTCTTGATCCATCAGCTTTACACAGTTAAAATTTCATTAACTGAATGATGATCACTAAAAGTGTAATTAAGACAAGTTCTGTAATACAATTTTGTCTCTGACATTAAAAATTTTTTTTTTATTAATATTGATAACCGATGTCAATTTTTTATGAGTTCCAAAATGGGTAATGTAGAAGATATTTATTTCTCGAAACAATCCTCATTACATTTGTGTCGTTGTATTTCATTTTCTGGAGGAAAATGCTTTTGGAGTGAACTGAATTAAAATTAATGAACAGACACAGCAATAGTAAATCTCATGTGGATAACGTCTGAAATCATACTAGCTAAACAAGATTCGATTTCGCACACATTCTGAAAAAGCAAAAAAAAAAAGAAACTTAAAACAGTATCTACAAACAAAGGTTAAGCACACATAATTGTTTCAATGAACAAATTTCCGATATACATTGTTCAGCATGTATTTGCCATAAACAAGACCAAAACATATACCTAGATGACATCAAGAACATCTTTTTTGCTTTATGACATATAGAGTGTTCAATGAAATAATTTAGCAATTTTTTGCTAGGTGTGGTGAGTTTGAAACAAAGGTTTCTGTTCTCAAATTATTGTATTTTGGGACTGAATTCGAATGTAATGTAGAATCCCTAAAAATATAAAAATGGAAATTGAAAACTTACAAAATAGCGGAAAATCTAAAAGGGTTTATTCTCTTGATGACAAATTGGATGTCATCATTAAAATTAATTCGATTTTTTACCGATTTCCACAAGAAAAAATTCAATAACAAATGATGTAATATTGCTCAAAAATAATAATTATACTTGATCACCATATTTTATCTTTTGATTTTTATGGATCTGAAACGAAACTGTGAAAACAATGAGGAAGTTAGAAAACATTTCTCTAACGATATAGGTGGTTTTTTGAGAAAATCATATTTTCGTATTTTATTCTACCCTCCTCATAAATTTTCAGGTCTAAATGAGTTTTTCGTACATTCACTGAAATGAAAGCTAATGATTTCAAATTATTTTCGAATTTTAGTTATCTTAATGGTTTAGGTCATTTCAAAATTGCATTAAAAATTACTCATTCTTAATGTTACTTGAAGTGAGGTTTTTGACGAATCTCTACCTGAATTTTGTTTTAAATAGTTGCCCTCTTCATAGAAGCCTCATTTTTATATATGATCCGAGTGAGAAGGTACTCCTATCTCCTATCGTTGAATTTTTTTTTTGAGTTTGTGAATCAATCTGACATAGACATCATGGAAGATTTTAAAGATCTAACAGAAAGTTTTATTCAAGACATGATTGTGAATTGTGGCTCTCATATTCCAATTTCTTATGTATATAGTTATATAAAATCGAAAAAGAGTGATATTTCTTTTCAAAATTATTATTTAAAAGAGTTGATTAAGAAGAGGACAAGAACAAGATTTTCCTACAAGGATTACGGAATTATATTCTGCTTGCTGTGTAATGGAGCACAACCTTTTTCAACATGTGAATTAGACGACGAAATAACAATTTATGAGAGAGTTCTACAGATCAATGGTAAGTTTATTCATGCCTTCACATTATGGAAATGAAAAATATTATAAGAATTTTTACTACTTCTTATTATTTATTAATTTTTAAAATATGCCGGAATTTTGAATATATGTAGTACTACATTGATACTGAATTCAATATTATTCATCGTAAAATCCTCTTGCTCAGAATTTATAGATGTGAAGTGAATCATTATTCAAATTGTTTCTAAAAAGAAATGAACCTTATTCAAAATCAGTCAAAAGACATACCTAAATTGATCGTTTTTTGATACCACCTAAAAAAGGAAAATACATATAAACATTTTCAATGTTTAACCTACTGTGTGAGTATAGATTTTCTAATTCTTTTCTCATTTTGTTTCAGATGTATATTTGATTGAACTATTCAAATGTTTCATTAATCCTCAAGACGTTCCATGTGAGAAGTCTCTGAAATTAATTTTAAATAATTTCGTTGATGATGAAGATTCCTTTTTGCGTCGACACTGTTGGAGAAACTCTGTATCTAAGATATCTATGAAACATAATTTTTTTTTTGACGTTGTCAATATTTCGAAGAAATTACATTTTGATGTTGTCAGTTTTATGAATATATTTTACGAGACAATAAATATTTGAAGCCTCCTTTGGAATCATATTTGTTTACCATTCTCCATATTAGACGTCTTTGTTCACCGGGTAGGTGTTCTCCAAAGAACACCTACCCGGTCACACGAAGCGTAAATTGAAGCCTCCTTTGGAATCATATTCATTTACCATTCTCCATATTAGACCAAAGACGTCTAATATGGAGAATGGTAAATGAATATGATTCCAAAGGAGGCTTCAATTTACGCTTCGTGTGAGTGGAACATACGTTACTTGTTTCATCGGAATGATTCGGTGAATGACTCTCAATAATCAACTTGAGTTCATGATATTTTTTCAAAAAATTATCTGCTGCTTCAATTTCGGATAGCAAAGCACTTTCTTCGCTGCTTTCTGACTCTAGGATATGATCTAGCAATTGTCTGCCCAAATCAGCAATCAACTCAATTTTCTGGTCCAATATTCGAACATTTCCTCGGATTTCAATTGAATTAATATTCTTCTCACCAAGCAGTGTGATCACCGCATCATAAATTCGAGTAAATGATACTCTCTGAGCCTCAAGCATCTTCTTCACCTTCTCCATAATCTGAAGGTGTCCTGTCACGGTCGCCAAATTGTTTCGTCTCCAAAGAACACCTACCCGGTGAACAAAGACGTCTAATATGGAGAATGGTAAATGAATATGATTCCAAAGGAGGCTTCAAATGACTATTGTCTCGTAAAATATATTCATAAAACTGACAACATCAAAATGTAATTTCTTCGAAATATTGACAACGTCAAAAAAAAAATTATGTTTCATAGATATCTTAGATACAGAGTTTCTCCAACATACACACACCCTTGCACATGGCAGCCACATTGCCAAATGCGAACGTAACAATCACTCTTTTGAACAAGAAATTATGTTGTGAGGAGAAAACCACAAACGAGGAAACACCGATATTCTTTGCTGTGAAAAACAACCAGATGGAACAAGTGAAAACCCTTCTGAAATACGGAGCCAACCTCAGAGCGAGGGACATAAACAGCAATACAGTCTTTCATGCATTATGTTCTGAAGAAGGAGAGATTAATATCGAACTGTTAGAATTTTTATTAAATGTCGGTTGTGACCCGAATTCATTTGGCAAAAATTCGTGTACCCCTTTACAGATGCTTGCTGAAAATGGAAGAATAAATAATGCATTGGAGTGTGCAGAATTACTGATCAGAAGAGGAGCTGATGTCAATTTGCAAAACCTTCACGGCGACACAGTTCTGCATACATTATCCTACTCTTGTGACGAATCCCAGTTCATTCTCTTTCTCGAATTACTGTTGAAGAGTAAAGCTGACACGAATATAGTCAATCATGACAACAAAACATTTTTGGATGAATTATTATTGGACTGCTGCCATTCTAGACGACATACTATTTTGAAACATCTGATTTTGTTAGATATCAATGGAAAATATCAATTCTGTGTTAATCCAATTCATTGTGATTCGTTGGATGTCGATTTCCAGAAAAGGAGTAGAAAAGAATTGCTTCATTTACGGTCCCGCAAAATAGCTCAATTCCAATCACAACCGGAATATTCTCTGGTGAGAATACTAAGTTCGACTGTAAGGGAAGTGTCCAGATTGTGTTGGAATCAAACATTGATAACAGCCATGTCTGAATTCAAGGAAAGAAAATTCCCAATTTACGGTCGTGAACTCAAATGCAAATTTGAAGCTGGGTTAAGACTATTCCTGGAACAACAAGCAGCTCATGAATTTTTCACTGTCGTCTCTAAAGGAAAGCTCAATTATTATACCATAATCGAAATTTTAAAATACATACCAGTACAAGAAGTGGGCAAATGTTCATTGACCTCGACCTAGCCAATCGAAGACCTCGTCCTCAAAAATGCTTTTTGTTGAAAGATAAATAAAAAAATTTTCAAAAGTGGAAGAAATTACTATAAAAACTAAGTGTAAAAGTATTATTTAGTCAATAGAATTTTATTGAATATTGTTATAATTTTTTCAAGGAATGATTAGAATTCAATATGTATATTTGTAAATATTTCAACTGTTTTGTATAAATATGTGAATAAAAATTTTTATTACAACCAAGTATCTAAACGGAGGTTTTCATTAGGTCGATTTAAGTTCATCGAATATTCGAATAATTTCATTCAATAATTGATTTGAATTCAATATTTATATTTGTAAATATTGCAATTATGTTATAATAAAATAAATGGATGAAAATATCTATTACAACAAAATATAAAAGCAATATACATATTCACAATCGATATTGTTTCATTCAATATTGTTGAGTGTATTTATGTTTTGTCAATATTTCAATAAAACTTATTGTTCTGTACACTCAGTTAGGTACATGTTACAATAATAATTCATTAATAATATTTACTTTGCAGAAATAAACAATTTCTTCAATATGTTATTGTTTTAATTATATTCATATAGTGCCATTTTCGCGTTTGCATAATGTAACAAAAAAATAAAATTGAGGTGAATTTATCCCTGACAATAATAAAATCAACCGAATAATTGAATCGATAACGAGTAATTGAAATACTCTGAAAGGTCTCTGCTAATGAAAAGTTTCATTATTTATATAAACTGATGTTTATTTTTAATGAGAATTAAATTTTATATACAGCTTATCGAATGAGCTGAGACAGGTGAGTGATCTACAGAAATCAATTGGAAGACACAGTGGTAGCAAAAATGTAGGAAGAGGTTAAAATTAAATTAGCAAAACGAGAATAGAGTTGACGCAAATGCAGAATAACAACATATTGTCCTTAATGATGATTTATGCAGGGTTGAACATGAGTAGTTGGCCATAGCCTAGTGGTGAATGAAGGTCATCCAAGCCTGTTAGAAAATTCAAAATTGAAACATGGATTCAAAATATTCAGTTTCTGATGAAAAATTATAATTTAATGATTACTTATAATGATAATTTATAATTTATTTTGACTTTGGCACCCAAAATACACAGAAAATTATACTAGAAAACTGAAATTCTTGACTTCTCTATGATTACCGTCGAAAGTTTGCAACGTTGCCAAAACATATCTCCTTTTCATCTAAACATCGATAATTAGCAAACGGTGCAATCTGTATAAATTATAAACATCGATTAATACTGAACATTGATTATGGGAACAATGTTTATTTTTTGTTACACCGTACAAGTCCTTGAAATACAGGGTGATACTTGAAAATTTTCACACGAGAGTAGTAACCCTCAAACGGAATATTGCTCAAATGAAAATATCGTATAGGTATCACTTACATTTCGAAAAAAGTGCTTTTAAATGTCATAACGCATAAATGATCTTCCTACACGTTTATCTACGTTCCTGAAAACATTTATTACATTAATGATAAGTAAAAATTAGACATTTCGTATGAAATTTCAATGAGCAAATGTTTATAGATCCTTGTTCGGTCTTTTTTTCGATTTAATCAGATTGGATAGTCTTTATTATCTATTATACATTCAAAAGATTTTAAATTTAGGTCCAAAAATAAATCTTCCAGCGGTTGGAAGGTAACGATTGAAATATAATCAAATTAAACTTATCGTCTTGATCCATCAGCTTTACACAGTTAAAATTTCATTAACTGAATGATGATCACTAAAAGTGTAATTAAGACAAGTTCTGTAATACAATTTTGTCTCTGACATTAAAAATTTTTTTTTTATTAATATTGATAACCGATGTCAATTTTTTATGAGTTCCAAAATGGGTAATGTAGAAGATATTTATTTCTCGAAACAATCCTCATTACATTTGTGTCGTTGTATTTCATTTTCTGGAGGAAAATGCTTTTGGAGTGAACTGAATTAAAATTAATGAACAGACACAGCAATAGTAAATCTCATGTGGATAACGTCTGAAATCATACTAGCTAAACAAGATTCGATTTCGCACACATTCTGAAAAAGCAAAAAAAAAAAGAAACTTAAAACAGTATCTACAAACAAAGGTTAAGCACACATAATTGTTTCAATGAACAAATTTCCGATATACATTGTTCAGCATGTATTTGCCATAAACAAGACCAAAACATATACCTAGATGACATCAAGAACATCTTTTTTGCTTTATGACATATAGAGTGTTCAATGAAATAATTTAGCAATTTTTTGCTAGGTGTGGTGAGTTTGAAACAAAGGTTTCTGTTCTCAAATTATTGTATTTTGGGACTGAATTCGAATGTAATGTAGAATCCCTAAAAATATAAAAATGGAAATTGAAAACTTACAAAATAGCGGAAAATCTAAAAGGGTTTATTCTCTTGATGACAAATTGGATGTCATCATTAAAATTAATTCGATTTTTTACCGATTTCCACAAGAAAAAATTCAATAACAAATGATGTAATATTGCTCAAAAATAATAATTATACTTGATCACCATATTTTATCTTTTGATTTTTATGGATCTGAAACGAAACTGTGAAAACAATGAGGAAGTTAGAAAACATTTCTCTAACGATATAGGTGGTTTTTTGAGAAAATCATATTTTCGTATTTTATTCTACCCTCCTCATAAATTTTCAGGTCTAAATGAGTTTTTCGTACATTCACTGAAATGAAAGCTAATGATTTCAAATTATTTTCGAATTTTAGTTATCTTAATGGTTTAGGTCATTTCAAAATTGCATTAAAAATTACTCATTCTTAATGTTACTTGAAGTGAGGTTTTTGACGAATCTCTACCTGAATTTTGTTTTAAATAGTTGCCCTCTTCATAGAAGCCTCATTTTTATATATGATCCGAGTGAGAAGGTACTCCTATCTCCTATCGTTGAATTTTTTTTTTGAGTTTGTGAATCAATCTGACATAGACATCATGGAAGATTTTAAAGATCTAACAGAAAGTTTTATTCAAGACATGATTGTGAATTGTGGCTCTCATATTCCAATTTCTTATGTATATAGTTATATAAAATCGAAAAAGAGTGATATTTCTTTTCAAAATTATTATTTAAAAGAGTTGATTAAGAAGAGGACAAGAACAAGATTTTCCTACAAGGATTACGGAATTATATTCTGCTTGCTGTGTAATGGAGCACAACCTTTTTCAACATGTGAATTAGACGACGAAATAACAATTTATGAGAGAGTTCTACAGATCAATGGTAAGTTTATTCATGCCTTCACATTATGGAAATGAAAAATATTATAAGAATTTTTACTACTTCTTATTATTTATTAATTTTTAAAATATGCCGGAATTTTGAATATATGTAGTACTACATTGATACTGAATTCAATATTATTCATCGTAAAATCCTCTTGCTCAGAATTTATAGATGTGAAGTGAATCATTATTCAAATTGTTTCTAAAAAGAAATGAACCTTATTCAAAATCAGTCAAAAGACATACCTAAATTGATCGTTTTTTGATACCACCTAAAAAAGGAAAATACATATAAACATTTTCAATGTTTAACCTACTGTGTGAGTATAGATCAGGGCCCCCGCAAGGGTCATCAACGCCCGCGTGCCGAAAATATTTTGGCGCCCCAAAAAGGGGGGAATTATTTATAATATTATATTAAAATATTAATATTATTATTAATAATTATTAAATATTATTCCATACTCCCAGCCATCTTCTCCCTTTGTTGAAGTCTAGCTTTTTTTTGCTCTCGAAATTTTGCACCAGAAGGTCGTTTTCTCTTGTATGGCTCCTAGAATTTAAGAAAAACTTGATCCAAAATTGGTAAGGACATTCACCCATGATTAACTTTGCGCCATCCCTTTGAGAATAACCCGTATGTTTTCATTTTTATGAATTTAAACCTTAAATCCGAGCCTTTAAACCTAAACGGAGTTAATATTAATAATAATAAGTCAAGACCGATCTGAAGCTCATACCATGTTCCTGTTATAATAATTGATTTTTGGCAAAGGTGAAATATATTTTTTTTAGAATGTCAAACGGCTACGAACATCAAATAAATAATACAGATCCAGGGTGCATATTAAAAAAAAAAATTAAGTATAATATGATGGTGGCCCCAGGTAACAAATTCAAAATATCAAAGTCGATTCAATTTTTTCACGATTACAAACAATACTTCCCTATTTGAAGCAAATAAAAATAATATTATAGTATATAGGTATGGGCTAATTTAGGATGTGCACCATTTTAAACAGAAAAAAAAATATCGAATTTTATAGACTAATAGAAATGCTAATACTGTATGTGGATAGGTACTTACTATTTCATAAAATTTAATTCAATCACAACAAGAAATATATTTTTTTTAGAATGTCAAACGGCTACGAACATCAAATAAATAATACAGATCCAGGGTGCATATTAAAAAAAAAAAATTAAGTATAATATGATGGTGGCCCCAGGTAACAAATTCAAAATATCAAAGTCGATTCAATTTTTTCACGATTACAAACAATACTTCCCTATTTGAAGCAAATAAAAATAATATTATAGTATATAGGTATGGGCTAATTTAGGATGTGCACCATTTTAAACAGAAAAAAAAAAATCGAATTTTATAGACTAATAGAAATGCTAATACTGTATGTGGATAGGTACTTACTATTTCATAAAATTTAATTCAATCACAACAAGAAACAGTAAAACAAACCACAATTACACAAAATACAAGTCTTTCCAATTATCTGAGTATTTTAATTTTTTGCGTCTTGACCTTAACCTCTAAACGTTTCGAAACAAAATAACTATTCTTTGGATAGGTTTCTGCTGTTATAGCATAGCAAGCAGATTTTGGTAGTTCCAGAAATTCTCTGTAACATGTAGTATTTTTCCTACAGATGGTGGCGAAAGTTTCAGTAATTCCCCTGGCTAAAAGCTATCGCTTCGGTATTTATGATTGTTTATGTGTACCATATGCGTTTTAGTGATGATCGAAGAAATGGTGTCCGGTGCAAGGTGGTCCATAAAGAAATCCCGTACCGACAAAGGGATGATTATTTATGATTTGTTTACTCGAAAAGAATCGTATAAATGCAATCTGTGGCCGAGGTTATTTTATAGGGATTGTGAGTTGTGACGTTCGGGAACTTGTTTGGATGTGTAAAAGATGTCTTTGAACGTTTAAAATTGTTGAAAAAATAAAAAATTTTTTTTTCAAAAACCTTTGGTCTGTCGGATTTTCATGCGGTCTATAAGAGATTTTGGCGCCCCTTGAGAGTGGCGCCCGCGTGCGGTGCACGCGTTGAACGCTCGGTTGCGGGGGCCCTGGTATAGATTTTCTAATTCTTTTCTCATTTTGTTTCAGATGTATATTTGATTGAACTATTCAAATGTTTCATTAATCCTCAAGACGTTCCATGTGAGAAGTCTCTGAAATTAATTTTAAATAATTTCGTTGATGATGAAGATTCCTTTTTGCGTCGACACACACCCTTGCACATGGCAGCCACATTGCCAAATGCGAACGTAACAATCACTCTTTTGAACAAGAAATTATGTTGTGAGGAGAAAACCACAAACGAGGAAACACCGATATTCTTTGCTGTGAAAAACAACCAGATGGAACAAGTGAAAACCCTTCTGAAATACGGAGCCAACCTCAGAGCGAGGGACATAAACAGCAATACAGTACTTCATGCATTATGTTCTGAAGAAGGAGAGATTAATATCGAACTGTTAGAATTTTTATTAAATGTCGGTTGTGACCCGAATTCATTTGGCAAAAATTCGTGTACCCCTTTACAGATGCTTGCTGAAAATGGAAGAATAAATAATGCATTGGAGTGTGCAGAATTACTGATCAGAAGAGGAGCTGATGTCAATTTGCAAAACCTTCACGGCGACACAGTTCTGCATACATTATCCTACTCTTGTGACGAATCCCAGTTCATTCTCTTTCTCGAATTACTGTTGAAGAGTAAAGCTGACACGAATATAGTCAATCATGACAACAAAACATTTTTGGATGAATTATTATTGGACTGCTGCCATTCTAGACGACATACTATTTTGAAACATCTGATTTTGTTAGATATCAATGGAAAATATCAATTCTGTGTTAATCCAATTCATTGTGATTCGTTGGATGTCGATTTCCAGAAAAGGAGTAGAAAAGAATTGCTTCATTTACGGTCCCGCAAAATAGCTCAATTCCAATCACAACCGGAATATTCTCTGGTGAGAATACTAAGTTCGACTGTAAGGGAAGTGTCCAGATTGTGTTGGAATCAAACATTGATAACAGCCATGTCTGAATTCAAGGAAAGAAAATTCCCAATTTACGGTCGTGAACTCAAATGCAAATTTGAAGCTGGGTTAAGACTATTCCTGGAACAACAAGCAGCTCATGAATTTTTCACTGTCGTCTCTAAAGGAAAGCTCAATTATTATACCATAATCGAAATTTTAAAATACATACCAGTACAAGAAGTGGGCAAATGTTCATTGACCTCGACCTAGCCAATCGAAGACCTCGTCCTCAAAAATGCTTTTTGTTGAAAGATAAATAAAAAAATTTTCAAAAGTGGAAGAAATTACTATAAAAACTAAGTGTAAAAGTATTATTTAGTCAATAGAATTTTATTGAATATTGTTATAATTTTTTCAAGGAATGATTAGAATTCAATATGTATATTTGTAAATATTTCAACTGTTTTGTATAAATATGTGAATAAAAATTTTTATTACAACCAAGTATCTAAACGGAGGTTTTCATTAGGTCGATTTAAGTTCATCGAATATTCGAATAATTTCATTCAATAATTGATTTGAATTCAATATTTATATTTGTAAATATTGCAATTATGTTATAATAAAATAAATGGATGAAAATATCTATTACAACAAAATATAAAAGCAATATACATATTCACAATCGATATTGTTTCATTCAATATTGTTGAGTGTATTTATGTTTTGTCAATATTTCAATAAAACTTATTGTTCTGTACACTCAGTTAGGTACATGTTACAATAATAATTCATTGATAATATTTACTTTGCAGAAATAAACAATTTCTTCAATATGTTATTGTTTTAATTATATTCATATAGTGCCATTTTCGCGTTTGCATAATGTAACAAAAAAATAAAATTGAGGTGAATTTATCCCTGACAATAATGAAATCAACCGAATAATTGAATCGATAACGAGTAATTGAAATACTCTGAAAGGTCTCTGCTAATGAAAAGTTTCATTATTTATATAAACTGATGTTTATTTTTAATGAGAATTAAATTTTATATACAGCTTATCGAATGAGCTGAGACAGGTGAGTGATCTACAGAAATCAATTGGAAGACACAGTGGTAGCAAAAATGTAGGAAGAGGTTAAAATTAAATTAGCAAAACGAGAATAGAGTTGACGCAAATGCAGAATAACAACATATTGTCCTTAATGATGATTTATGCAGGGTTGAACATGAGTAGTTGGCAATAGCCTAGTGGTGAATGAAGGTCATCCAAGCCTGTTAGAAAATTCAAAATTGAAACATGGATTCAAAATATTCAGTTTCTGATGAAAAATTATAATTTAATGATTACTTATAATGATAATTTATAATTTATTTTGACTTTGGCACCCAAAATACACAGAAAATTATACTAGAAAACTGAAATTCTTGACTTCTCTATGATTACCGTCGAAAGTTTGCAACGTTGCCAAAACATATCTCCTTTTCATCTAAACATCGATAATTAGCAAACGGTGCAATCTGTATAAATTATAAACATCGATTAATACTGAACATTGATTATGGGAACAATGTTTATTTTTTGTTACACCGTACAAGTCCTTGAAATACAGGGTGATACTTGAAAATTTTCACACGAGAGTAGTAACCCTCAAACGGAATATTGCTCAAATGAAAATATCGTATAGGTATCACTTACATTTCGAAAAAAGTGCTTTTAAATGTCATAACGCATAAATGATCTTCCTACACGTTTATCTACGTTCCTGAAAACATTTATTACATTAATGATAAGTAAAAATTAGACATTTCGTATGAAATTTCAATGAGCAAATGTTTATAGATCCTTGTTCGGTCTTTTTTTCGATTTAATCAGATTGGATAGTCTTTATTATCTATTATACATTCAAAAGATTTTAAATTTAGGTCCAAAAATAAATCTTCCAGCGGTTGGAAGGTAACTATTGAAATATAATCAAATTAAACTTATCGTCTTGATCCATCAGCTTTACACAGTTAAAATTTCATTAACTGAATGATGATCACTAAAAGTGTAATTAAGACAAGTTCTGCAATACAATTTTGTCTCTGACATTAAAAATTTTTTTTTTATTAATATTGATAACCGATGTCAATTTTTTATGAGTTCCAAAATGGGTAATGTAGAAGATATTTATTTCTCGAAACAATCCTCATTACATTTGTGTCGTTGTATTTCATTTTCTGGAGGAAAATGCTTTTGGAGTGAACTGAATTAAAATTAATGAACAGACACAGCAATAGTAAATCTCATGTGGATAACGTCTGAAATCATACTAGCTAAACAAGATTCGATTTCGCACACATTCTGAAAAAGCAAAAAAAAAAAGAAACTTAAAACAGTATCTACAAACAAAGGTTAAGCACACATAATGCTTTCAATGAACAAATTTCCGATATACATTGTTCAGCATGTATTTGCCATAAACAAGACCAAAACATATACCTAGATGACATCAAGAACATCTTTTTTGCTTTATGACATATAGAGTGTTCAATGAAGTAATTTAGCAATTTTTTGCTAGGTGTGGTGAGTTTGAAACAAAGGTTTCTGTTCTCAAATTATTGTATTTTGGGACTGAATTCGAATGTAATGTAGAATCCCTAAAAATATAAAAATGGAAATTGAAAACTTACAAAATAGCGGAAAATCTAAAAGGGTTTATTCTCTTGATGACAAATTGGATGTCATCATTAAAATTAATTCGATTTTTTACCGATTTCCACAAGAAAAAATTCAATAACAAATGATGTAATATTGCTCAAAAATAATAATTATACTTGATCACCATATTTTATCTTTTAATTTTTATGGATCTGAAACGAAACTGGGAAAACAATGAGGAAGTTAGAAAACATTTCTCTAACGATATAGGTGGTTTTTTGAGAAAATCATATTTTCGTATTTTATTCTACCCTCCTCATAAATTTTCAGGTCTAAATGAGTTTTTCGTACATTCACTGAAATGAAAGCTAATGATTTCAAATTATTTTCGAATTTTAGTTATCTTAATGGTTTAGGTCATTTCAAAATTGCATTAAAAATTACTCATTCTTAATGTTACTTGAAGTGAGGTTTTTGACGAATCTCTACCTGAATTTTGTTTTAAATAGTTGCCCTCTTCATAGAAGCCTCATTTTTATATATGATCCGAGTGAGAAGGTACTCCTATCTCCTATCGTTGAATTTTTTTTTTGAGTTTGTGAATCAATCTGACATAGACATCATGGAAGATTTTAAAGATCTAACAGAAAGTTTTATTCAAGACATGATTGTGAATTGTGGCTCTCATATTCCAATTTCTTATGTATATAGTTATATAAAATCGAAAAAGAGTGATATTTCTTTTCAAAATTATTATTTAAAAGAGTTGATTAAGAAGAGGACAAGAACAAGATTTTCCTACAAGGATTACGGAATTATATTCTGCTTGCTGTGTAATGGAGCACAACCTTTTTCAACATGTGAATTAGACGACGAAATAACAATTTATGAGAGAGTTCTACAGATCAATGGTAAGTTTATTCATGCCTTTACATTATGGAAATGAAAAATATTATAAGAATTTTTACTACTTCTTATTATTTATTAATTTTTAAAATATGCCGGAATTTTGAATATATGTAGTACTACATTGATACTGAATTCAATATTATTCATCGTAAAATCCTCTTGCTCAGAATTTATAGATGTGAAGTGAATCATTATTCAAATTGTTTCTAAAAAGAAATGAACCTTATTCAAAATCAGTCAAAAGACATACCTAAATTGATCGTTTTTTGATACCACCTAAAAAAGGAAAATACATATAAACATTTTCAATGTTTAACCTACTGTGTGAGTATAGATTTTCTAATTCTTTTCTCATTTTGTTTCAGATGTATATTTGATTGAACTATTCAAATGTTTCATTAATCCTCAAGACGTTCCATGTGAGAAGTCTCTGAAATTAATTTTAAATAATTTCGTTGATGATGAAGATTCCTTTTTGCGTCGACACACACCCTTGCACATGGCAGCCACATTGCCAAATGCGAACGTAACAATCACTCTTTTGAACAAGAAATTATGTTGTGAGGAGAAAACCACAAACGAGGAAACACCGATATTCTTTGCTGTGAAAAACAACCAGATGGAACAAGTGAAAACCCTTCTGAAATACGGAGCCAACCTCAGAGCGAGGGACATAAACAGCAATACAGTACTTCATGCATTATGTTCTGAAGAAGGAGAGATTAATATCGAACTGTTAGAATTTTTATTAAATGTCGGTTGTGACCCGAATTCATTTGGCACAAATTCGTGTACCCCTTTACAGATGCTTGCTGAAAATGGAAGAATAAATAATGCATTGGAGTGTGCAGAATTACTGATCAGAAGAGGAGCTGATGTCAATTTGCAAAACCTTCACGGCGACACAGTTCTGCATACATTATCCTACTCTTGTGACGAATCCCAGTTCATTCTCTTTCTCGAATTACTGTTGAAGAGTAAAGCTGACACGAATATAGTCAATCATGACAACAAAACATTTTTGGATGAATTATTATTGGACTGCTGCCATTCTAGACGACATACTATTTTGAAACATCTGATTTTGTTAGATATCAATGGAAAATATCAATTCTGTGTTAATCCAATTCATTGTGATTCGTTGGATGTCGATTTCCAGAAAAGGAGTAGAAAAGAATTGCTTCATTTACGGTCCCGCAAAATAGCTCAATTCCAATCACAACCGGAATATTCTCTGGTGAGAATACTAAGTTCGACTTAAGGGAAGTGTCCAGATTGTGTTGGAATCAAACATTGATAACAGCCATGTCTGAACTCAAGGAAAGAAAATTCCCAATTTACGGTCGTGAACTCAAATGCAAATTTGAAGCTGGGTTAACACTATTCCTGGAACAACAAGCAGCTCATGAATTTTTCACTGTCGTCTCTAAAGGAAAGCTCAATTATTATACCATAATCGAAATTTTAAAATACATACCAGTACAAGAAGTGGGCAAATGTTCATTGACCTCGACCTAGCCAATCGAAGACCTCGTCCTCAAAAATGCTTTTTGTTGAAAGATAAATAAAAAAATTTTCAAAAGTGGAAGAAATTACTATAAAAACTAAGTGTAAAAGTATTATTTAGTCAATAGAATTTTATTGAATATTGTTATAATTTTTTCAAGGAATAATTAGAATTCAATATGTATATTTGTAAATATTTCAACTGTTTTGTATAAATATGTGAATAAAAATTTTTATTACAACCAAGTATCTAAACGGAGGTTTTCATTAGGTCGATTTAAGTTCATCGAATATTCGAATAATTTCATTCAATAATTGATTTGAATTCAATATGTATATTTGTAAATATTGCAATTATGTTATAATAAAATAAATGGATGAAAATATCTATTACAAAATACAAAATATCTATTACAAAATATAAAAGCAATATACATATTCACAATCGATTGTGAATATGTATATTGCTTTTATATTTATATATTGAAATATTGACAAAACATAAATACACTCAACAATATTGAATGAAACAATATCGATATTGTTTCATTCAATATTGTTGAGTGTATTTATGTTTTGTCAATATTTCAATAAAACTTATTGTTCTGTACAATCAGTTAGGTACATGTTACAATAATAATTCATTAATAATATTTACTTTGCAGAAATAAACAATTTCTTCAATATGTTATTGTTTTAATTATATTCATATAGTGCCATTTTCGCGTTTGCATAATGTAACAAAAAAATAAAATTGAGGTGAATTTATCCCTGACAATAATAAAATCAACCGAATAATTGAATCGATAACGAGTAATTGAAATACTCTGAAAGGTCTCTGCTAATGAAAAGTTTCATTATTTATATAAACTGATGTTTATTTTTAATGAGAATTAAATTTTATATACAGCTTATCGAATGAGCTGAGACAGGTGAGTGATCTACAGAAATCAATTGGAAGACACAGTGGTAGCAAAAATGTAGGAAGAGGTTAAAATTAAATTAGCAAAACGAGAATAGAGTTGACGCAAATGCAGAATAACAACATATTGTCCTTAATGATGATTTATGCAGGGTTGAACATGAGTAGTTGGCCATAGCCTAGTGGTGAATGAAGGTCATCCAAGCCTGTTAGAAAATTCAAAATTGAAACATGGATTCAAAATATTCAGTTTCTGATGAAAATTCATAATTTAATGATTACTTATAATGATAATTTATAATTTATTTTGACTTTGGCACCCAAAATACACAGAACATTATACTAGAAAACTGAAATTCTTGACTTCTCTATGATTACCGTCGAAAGTTTGCAACGTTGCCAAAACATATCTCCTTTTCATCTAAACATCGATAATTAGCAAACGGTGCAATCTGTATAAATTATAAACATCGATTAATACTGAACATTGATTATGGGAACAATGTTTATTTTTTGTTACACCGTACAAGTCCTTGAAATACAGGGTGATACTTGAAAATTTTCACACGAGAGCAGTAACCCTCAAACGGAATATTGCTCAAATGAAAATATCGTATAGGTATCACTTACATTTCGAAAAAAGTGCTTTTAAATGTCATAACGCATAAATGATCTTCCTACACGTTTATCTACGTTCCTGAAAACATTTATTACATTAATGATAAGTAAAAATTAGACATTTCGTATGAAATTTCACTGAGCAAATGTTTATAGATCCTTGTTCGGTCTTTTTTTCGATTTAATCAGATTGGATAGTCTTTATTATCTATTATACATTCAAAAGATTTTAAATTTAGGTCCAAAAATAAATCTTCCAGCGGTTGGAAGGTAACGATTGAAATATAATCAAATTAAACTTATCGTCTTGATCCATCAGCTTTACACAGTTAAAATTTCATTAACTGAATGATGATCACTAAAAGTGTAATTAAGACAAGTTCTGTAATACAATTTTGTCTCTGACATTAAAAATTTTTTTTTTATTAATATTGATAACCGATGTCAATTTTTTATGAGTTCCAAAATGGGTAATGTAGAAGATATTTATTTCTCGAAACAATCCTCATTACATTTGTGTCGTTGTATTTCATTTTCTGGAGGAAAATGCTTTTGGAGTGAACTGAATTAAAATTAATGAACAGACACAGCAATAGTAAATCTCATGTGGATAACGTCTGAAATCATACTAGCTAAACAAGATTCGATTTCGCACACATTCTGAAAAAGCAAAAAAAAAAAGAAACTTAAAACAGTATCTACAAACAAAGGTTAAGCACACATAATGCTTTCAATGAACAAATTTCCGATATACATTGTTCAGCATGTATTTGCCATAAACAAGACCAAAACATATACCTAGATGACATCAAGAACATCTTTTTTGCTTTATGACATATAGAGTGTTCAATGAAATAATTTAGCAATTTTTTGCTAGGTGTGGTGAGTTTGAAACAAAGGTTTCTGTTCTCAAATTATTGTATTTTGGGACTGAATTCGAATGTAATGTAGAATCCCTAAAAATATAAAAATGGAAATTGAAAACTTACAAAATAGCGGAAAATCTAAAAGGGTTTATTCTCTTGATGACAAATTGGATGTCATCATTAAAATTAATTCGATTTTTCACCAATTTCCACAAGAAAAAATTCAATAACAAATGATGTAATATTGCTCAAAAATAATAATTATACTTGATCACCATATTTTATCTTTTGATTTTTATGGATCTGAAACGAAACTGTGAAAACAATGAGGAAGTTAGAAAACATTTCTCTAACGATATAGGTGGTTTTTTGAGAAAATTATATTTTCGTATTTTATTGTACCCTCCTCATAAATTTTCAGGTCTAAATGAGTTTTTCGTACATTCACTGAAATGAAAGCTAATGATTTCAAATTATTTTCGAATTTTAGTTATCTTAATGGTTTAGGTCATTTCAAAATTGCATTAAAAATTACTCATTCTTAATGTTACTTGAAGTGAGGTTTTTGACGAATCTCTACCTGAATTTTGTTTTAAATAGTTGCCCTCTTCATAGAAGCCTCATTTTTATATATGATCCGAGTGAGAAGGTACTCCTATCTCCTATCGTTGAATTTTTTTTTTGAGTTTGTGAATCAATCTGACATAGACATCATGGAAGATTTTAAAGATCTAACAGAAAGTTTTATTCAAGACATGATTGTGAATTGTGGCTCTCATATTCCAATTTCTTATGTATATAGTTATATAAAATCGAAAAAGAGTGATATTTCTTTTCAAAATTATTATTTAAAAGAGTTGATTAAGAAGAGGACAAGAACAAGATTTTCCTACAAGGATTACGGAATTATATTCTGCTTGCTGTGTAATGGAGCACAACCTTTTTCAACATGTGAATTAGACGACGAAATAACAATTTATGAGAGAGTTCTACAGATCAATGGTAAGTTTATTCATGCCTTTACATTATGGAAATGAAAAATATTATAAGAATTTTTACTACTTCTTATTATTTATTAATTTTTAAAACATGCCGGAATTTTGAATATATGTAGTACTACATTGATACTGAATTCAATATTATTCATCGTAAAATCCTCTTGCTCAGAATTTATAGATGTGAAGTGAATCATTATTCAAATTGTTTCTAAAAAGAAATGAACCTTATTCAAAATCAGTCAAAAGACATACCTAAATTGATCGTTTTTGGATACCATCTAAAAAAGGAAAATACATATAAACATTTTCAATGTTTAACCTACTGTGTGAGTATAGATTTTCTAATTCTTTTCTCATTTTGTTTCAGATGTATATTTGATTGAACTATTCAAATGTTTCATTAATCCTCAAGACGTTCCATGTGAGAAGTCTCTGAAATTAATTTTAAATAATTTCGTTGATGATGAAGATTCCTTTTTGCGTCGACACACACCCTTGCACATGGCAGCCACATTGCCAAATGCGAACGTAACAATCACTCTTTTGAACAAGAAATTATGTTGTGAGGAGAAAACCACAAACGAGGAAACACCGATATTCTTTGCTGTGAAAAACAACCAGATGGAACAAGTGAAAACCCTTCTGAAATACGGAGCCAACCTCAGAGCGAGGGACATAAACAGCAATACAGTACTTCATGCATTATGTTCTGAAGAAGGAGAGATTAATATCGAACTGTTAGAATTTTTATTAAATGTCGGTTGTGACCCGAATTCATTTGGCAAAAATTCGTGTACCCCTTTACAGATGCTTGCTGAAAATGGAAGAATAAATAATGCATTGGAGTGTGCAGAATTACTGATCAGAAGAGGAGCTGATGTCAATTTGCAAAACCTTCACGGCGACACAGTTCTGCATACATTATCCTACTCTTGTGACGAATCCCAGTTCATTCTCTTTCTCGAATTACTGTTGAAGAGTAAAGCTGACACGAATATAGTCAATCATGACAACAAAACATTTTTGGATGAATTATTAATGGACTGCTGCCATTCTAGACGACATACTATTTTGAAACATCTGATTTTGTTAGATATCAATGGAAAATATCAATTCTGTGTTAATCCAATTCATTGTGATTCGTTGGATGTCGATTTCCAGAAAAGGAGTAGAAAAGAATTGCTTCATTTACGGTCCCGCAAAATAGCTCAATTCCAATCACAACCGGAATATTCTCTGGTGAGAATACTAAGTTCGACTGTAAGGGAAGTGTCCAGATTGTGTTGGAATCAAACATTGATAACAGCCATGTCTGAATTCAAGGAAAGAAAATTCCCAATTTACGGTCGTGAACTCAAATGCAAATTTGAAGCTGGGTTAAGACTATTCCTGGAACAACAAGCAGCTCATGAATTTTTCACTGTCGTCTCTAAAGGAAAGCTCAATTATTATACCATAATCGAAATTTTAAAATACATACCAGTACAAGAAGTGGGCAAATGTTCATTGACCTCGACCTAGCCAATCGAAGACCTCGTCCTCAAAAATGCTTTTTGTTGAAAGATAAATAAAAAAATTTTCAAAAGTGGAAGAAATTACTATAAAAACTAAGTGTAAAAGTATTATTTAGTCAATAGAATTTTATTGAATATTGTTATAATTTTTTCAAGGAATGATTAGAATTCAATATGTATATTTGTAAATATTTCAACTGTTTTGTATAAATATGTGAATAAAAATTTTTATTACAACCAAGTATCTAAACGGAGGTTTTCATTAGGTCGATTTAAGTTCATCGAATATTCGAATAATTTCATTCAATAATTGATTTGAATTCAATATGTATATTTGTAAATATTGCAATTATGTTATAATAAAATAAATGGATGAAAATATCTATTACAACAAAATATAAAAGCAATATACATATTCACAATCGATATTGTTTCATTCAATATTGTTGAGTGTATTTATGTTTTGTCAATATTTCAATAAAACTTATTGTTCTGTACACTCAGTTAGGTACATGTTACAATAATAATTCATTAATAATATTTACTTTGCAGAAATAAACAATTTCTTCAATATGTTATTGTTTTAATTATATTCATATAGTGCCATTTTCGCGTTTGCATAATGTAACAAAAAAATAAAATTGAGGTGAATTTATCCCTGACAATAATGAAATCAACCGAATAATTGAATCGATAACGAGTAATTGAAATACTCTGAAAGGTCTCTGCTAATGAAAAGTTTCATTATTTATATAAACTGATGTTTATTTTTAATGAGAATTAAATTTTATATACAGCTTATCGAATGAGCTGAGACAGGTGAGTGATCTACAGAAATCAATTGGAAGACACAGTGGTAGCAAAAATGTAGGAAGAGGTTAAAATTAAATTAGCAAAACGAGAATAGAGTTGACGCAAATGCAGAATAACAACATATTGTCCTTAATGATGATTTATGCAGGGTTGAACATGAGTAGTTGGCCATAGCCTAGTGGTGAATGAAGGTCATACAAGCCTGTTAGAAAATTCAAAATTGAAACATGGATTCAAAATATTCAGTTTCTGATGAAAATTTATAATTTAATGATTACTTATAATGATAATTTATAATTTATTTTGACTTTGGCACCCAAAATACACAGAACATTATACTAGAAAACTGAAATTCTTGACTTCTCTATGATTACCGTCGGAAGTTTGCAACGTTGCCAAAACATATCTCCTTTTCATCTAAACATCGATAATTAGCAAACGGTGCAATCTGTATAAATTATAAACATCGATTAATACTGAACATTGATTATGGGAACAATGTTTATTTTTTGTTACACCGTACAAGTCCTTGAAATACAGGGTGATACTTGAAAATTTTCACACGAGAGTAGTAACCCTCAAACGGAATATTGCTCAAATGAAAATATCGTATAGGTATCACTTACATTTCGAAAAAAGTGCTTTTAAATGTCATAACGCATAAATGATCTTCCTACACGTTTATCTACGTTCCTGAAAACATTTATTACATTAATGATAAGTAAAAATTAGACATTTCGTATGAAATTTCAATGAGCAAATGTTTATAGATCCTTGTTCGGTCTTTTTTTCGATTTAATCAGATTGGATAGTCTTTATTATCTATTATACATTCAAAAGATTTTAAATTTAGGTCCAAAAATAAATCTTCCAGCGGTTGGAAGGTAACGATTGAAATATAATCAAATTAAACTTATCGTCTTGATCCATCAGCTTTACACAGTTAAAATTTCATTAACTGAATGATGATCACTAAAAGTGTAATTAAGACAAGTTCTGTAATACAATTTTGTCTCTGACATTAAAAATTTTTTTTTTATTAATATTGATAACCGATGTCAATTTTTTATGAGTTCCAAAATGGGTAATGTAGAAGATATTTATTTCTCGAAACAATCCTCATTGCATTTGTGTCGTTGTATTTCATTTTCTGGAGGAAAATGCTTTTGGAGTGAACTGAATTAAAATTAATGAACAGACACAGCAATAGTAAATCTCATGTGGATAACGTCTGAAATCATACTAGCTAAACAAGATTCGATTTCGCACACATTATGAAAAAGCAAAAAAAAAAAGAAACTTAAAACAGTATCTACAAACAAAGGTTAAGCACACATAATGCTTTCAATGAACAAATTTCCGATATACATTGTTCAGCTTGTATTTGCCATAAACAAGACCAAAACATATACCTAGATGACATCAAGAACATCTTTTTTGCTTTATGACATATAGAGTGTTCAATGAAATAATTTAGCAATTTTTTGCTAGGTGTGGTGAGTTTGAAACAAAGGTTTCTGTTTTCAAATTATTGTATTTTGGGACTGAATTCGAATGTAATGTAGAATTCCTAAAAATATAAAAATGGAAATTGAAAACTTACAAAATAGCGGAAAATCTAAAAGGGTTTATTCTCTTGATGACAAATTGGATGTCATCATTAAAATTAATTCGATTTTTTACCGATTTCCACAAGAAAAAATTCAATAACAAATGATGTAATATTGCTCAAAAATAATAATTATACTTGATCACCATATTTTATCTTTTGATTTTTATGGATCTGAAACGAAACTGTGAAAACAATGAGGAAGTTAGAAAACATTTCTCTAATGATATAGGTGGTTTTTTGAGAAAATCATATTTTCGTATTTTATTCTACCCTCCTCATAAATTTTCAGGTCTAAATGAGTTTTTCGTACATTCACTGAAATGAAAGCTAATGATTTCAAATTATTTTCGAATTTTAGTTATCTTAATGGTTTAGGTCATTTCAAAATTGCATTAAAAATTACTCATTCTTAATGTTACTTGAAGTGAGGTTTTTGACGAATCTCTACCTGAATTTTGTTTTAAATAGTTGCCCTCTTCATAGAAGCCTCATTTTTATATATGATCCGAGTGAGAAGGTACTCCTATCTCCTATCGTTGAATTTTTTTTTTGAGTTTGTGAATCAATCTGACATAGACATCATGGAAGATTTTAAAGATCTAACAGAAAGTTTTATTCAAGACATGATTGTGAATTGTGGCTCTCATATTCCAATTTCTTATGTATATAGTTATCTAAAATCGAAAAAGAGTGATATTTCTTTTCAAAATTATTATTTAAAAGAGTTGATTAAGAAGAGGACAAGAACAAGATTTTCCTACAAGGATTACGGAATTATATTCTGCTTGCTGTGTAATGGAGCACAACCCTTTTCAACATGTGAATTAGACGACGAAATAACAATTTATGAGAGAGTTCTACAGATCAATGGTAAGTTTATTCATGCCTTTACATTATGGAAATGAAAAATATTATAAGAATTTTTACTACTTCTTATTATTTATTAATTTTTAAAATATGCCGGAATTTTGAATATATGTAGTACTACATTGATACTGAATTCAATATTATTCATCGTAAAATCCTCTTGCTCAGAATTTATAGATGTGAAGTGAATCATTATTCAAATTGTTTCTAAAAAGAAATGAACCTTATTCAAAATCAGTCAAAAGACATACCTAAATTGATCGTTTTTTGATACCACCTAAAAAAGGAAAATACATATAAACATTTTCAATGTTTAACCTACTGTGTGAGTATAGATTTTCTAATTCTTTTCTCATTTTGTTTCAGATGTATATTTGATTGAACTATTCAAATGTTTCATTAATCCTCAAGACGTTCCATGTGAGAAGTCTCTGAAATTAATTTTAAATAATTTCGTTGATGATGAAGATTCCTTTTTGCGTCGACACACACCCTTGCACATGGCAGCCACATTGCCAAATGCGAACGTAACAATCACTCTTTTGAACAAGAAATTATGTTGTGAGGAGAAAACCACAAACGAGGAAACACCGATATTCTTTGCTGTGAAAAACAACCAGATGGAACAAGTGAAAACCCTTCTGAAATACGGAGCCAACCTCAGAGCGAGGGACATAAACAGCAATACAGTACTTCATGCATTATGTTCTGAAGAAGGAGAGATTAATATCGAACTGTTAGAATTTTTATTAAATGTCGGTTGTGACCCGAATTCATTTGGCAAAAATTCGTGTACCCCTTTACAGATGCTTGCTGAAAATGGAAGAATAAATAATGCATTGGAGTGTGCAGAATTACTGATCAGAAGAGGAGCTGATGTCAATTTGCAAAACCTTCACGGCGACACAGTTCTGCATACATTATCCTACTCTTGTGACGAATCCCAGTTCATTCTCTTTCTCGAGTTACTGTTGAAGAGTAAAGCTGACACGAATATAGTCAATCATGACAACAAAACATTTTTGGATGAATTATTATTGGACTGCTGCCATTCTAGACGACATACTATTTTGAAACATCTGATTTTGTTAGATATCAATGGAAAATATCAATTCTGTGTTAATCCAATTCATTGTGATTCGTTGGATGTCGATTTCCAGAAAAGGAGTAGAAAAGAATTGCTTCATTTACGGTCCCGCAAAATAGCTCAATTCCAATCACAACCGGAATATTCTCTGGTGAGAATACTAAGTTCGACTGTAAGGGAAGTGTCCAGATTGTGTTGGAATCAAACATTGATAACAGCCATGTCTGAATTCAAGGAAAGAAAATTCCCAATTTACGGTCGTGAACTCAAATGCAAATTTGAAGCTGGGTTAAGACTATTCCTGGAACAACAAGCAGCGCATGAATTTTTCACTGTCGTCTCTAAAGGAAAGCTCAATTATTATACCATAATCGAAATTTTAAAATACATACCAGTACAAGAAGTGGGCAAATGTTCATTGACCTCGACCTAGCCAATCGAAGACCTCGTCCTCAAAAATGCTTTTTGTTGAAAGATAAATAAAAAAATTTTCAAAAGTGGAAGAAATTACTATAAAAACTAAGTGTAAAAGTATTATTTAGTCAATAGAATTTTATTGAATATTGTTATAATTTTTTCAAGGAATGATTAGAATTCAATATGTATATTTGTAAATATTTCAACTGTTTTGTATAAATATGTGAATAAAAATTTTTATTACAACCAAGTATCTAAACGGAGGTTTTCATTAGGTCGATTTAAGTTCATCGAATATTCGAATAATTTCATTCAATAATTGATTTGAATTCAATATGTATATTTGTAAATATTGCAATTATGTTATAATAAAATAAATGGATGAAAATATCTATTACAACAAAATATAAAAGCAATATACATATTCACAATCGATATTGTTTCATTCAATATTGTTGAGTGTATTTATGTTTTGTCAATATTTCAATAAAACTTATTGTTCTGTACACTCAGTTAGGTACATGTTACAATAATAATTCATTAATAATATTTACTTTGCAGAAATAAACAATTTCTTCAATATGTTATTGTTTTAATTATATTCATATAGTGCCATTTTCGCATTTGCATAATGTAACAAAAAAATAAAATTGAGGTGAATTTATCCCTGACAATAATAAAATCAACCGAATAATTGAATCGATAACGAGTAATTGAAATACTCTGAAAGGTCTCTGCTAATGAAAAGTTTCATTATTTATATAAACTGATGTTTATTTTTAATGAGAATTAAATTTTATATACAGCTTATCGAATGAGCTGAGACAGGTGAGTGATCTACAGAAATCAATTGGAAGACACAGTGGTAGCAAAAATGTAGGAAGAGGTTAAAATTAAATTAGCAAAACGAGAATAGAGTTGACGCAAATGCAGAATAACAACATATTGTCCTTAATGATGATTTATGCAGGGTTGAACATGAGTAGTTGGCCATAGCCTAGTGGTGAATGAAGGTCATACAAGCCTGTTAGAAAATTCAAAATTGAAACATGGATTCAAAATATTCAGTTTCTGATGAAAATTTATAATTTAATGATTACTTATAATGATAATTTATAATTTATTTTGACTTTGGCACCCAAAATACACAGAACATTATACTAGAAAACTGAAATTCTTGACTTCTCTATGATTACCGTCGGAAGTTTGCAACGTTGCCAAAACATATCTCCTTTTCATCTAAACATCGATAATTAGCAAACGGTGCAATCTGTATAAATTATAAACATCGATTAATACTGAACATTGATTATGGGAACAATGTTTATTTTTTGTTACACCGTACAAGTCCTTGAAATACAGGGTGATACTTGAAAATTTTCACACGAGAGTAGTAACCCTCAAACGGAATATTGCTCAAATGAAAATATCGTATAGGTATCACTTACATTTCGAAAAAAGTGCTTTTAATATCATAACGCATAAATGATCTTCCTACACGTTTATCTACGTTCCTGAAAACATTTATTACATTAATGATAAGTAAAAATTAGACATTTCGTATGAAATTTCAATGAGCAAATGTTTATAGATCCTTGTTCGGTCTTTTTTTCGATTTAATCAGATTGGATAGTCTTTATTATCTATTATACATTCAAAAGATTTTAAATTTAGGTCCAAAAATAAATCTTCCAGCGGTTGGAAGGTAACGATTGAAATATAATCAAATTAAACTTATCGTCTTGATCCATCAGCTTTACACAGTTAAAATTTCATTAACTGAATGATGATCACTAAAAGTGTAATAAAGACAAGTTCTGTAATACAATTTTGTCTCTGACATTAAAAATTTTTTTTTTATTAATAATGATAACCGATGTCAATTTTTTATGAGTTCCAAAATGGGTAATGTAGATGATATTTATTTCTGGAAACAATCCTCCTTACATTTGTGTCGTTGTATTTCATTTTCTGGAGGAAAATGCTTTTGGAGTGAACTGAATTAAAATTAATGAACAGACACAGCAATAGTAAATCTCATGTGGATAACGTCTGAAATCATACTAGCTAAACAAGATTCGATTTCGCACACATTCTGAAAAAGCAAAAAAAAAAAGAAACTTAAAACAGTATCTACAAACAAAGGTTAAGCACACATAATGCTTTCAATGAACAAATTTCCGATATACATTGTTCAGCATGTATTTGCCATAAACAAGACCAAAACATATACCTAGATGACATCAAGAACATCTTTTTTGCTTTATGACATATAGAGTGTTCAATGAAATAATTTAGCAATTTTTTGCTAGGTGTGGTGAGTTTGAAACAAAGGTTTCTGTTCTCAAATTATTGTATTTTGGGACTGAATTCGAATGTAATGTAGAATCCCTAAAAATATAAAAATGGAAATTGAAAACTTACAAAATAGCGGAAAATCTAAAAGGGTTTATTCTCTTGATGACAAATTGGATGTCATCATTAAAATTAATTCGATTTTTTACCAATTTCCACAAGAAAAAATTCAATAACAAATGATGTAATATTGCTCAAAACTAATAATTATACTTGATCACCATATTTTATCTTTTGATTTTTATGGATCTGAAACGAAACTGTGAAAACAATGAGGAAGTTAGAAAACATTTCTCTAACGATATAGGTGGTTTTTTGAGAAAATTATATTTTCGTATTTTATTGTACCCTCCTCATAAATTTTCAGGTCTAAATGAGTTTTTCGTACATTCACTGAAATGAAAGCTAATGCTTTCAAATTATTTTCGAATTTTAGTTATCTTAATGGTTTAGGTCATTTCAAAATTGCATTAAAAATTACTCATTCTTAATGTTACTTGAAGTGAGGTTTTTGACGAATCTCTACCTGAATTTTGTTTTAAATAGTTGCCCTCTTCATAGAAGCCTCATTTTCATATATGATCCGAGTGAGAAGGTACTCCTATCTCCTATCGTTGAATTTTTTTTTTGAGTTTGTGAATCAATCTGACATAGACATCATGGAAGATTTTAAAGATCTAACAGAAAGTTTTATTCAAGACATGATTGTGAATTGTGGCTCTCATATTCCAATTTCTTATGTATATAGTTATATAAAATCGAAAAAGAGTGATATTTCTTTTCAAAATTATTATTTAAAAGAGTTGGTTAAGAAGAGGACAAGAACAAGATTTTCCTACAAGGATTACGGAATTATATTCTGCTTGCTGTGTAATGGAGCACAACCTTTTTCAACATGTGAATTAGACGACGAAATAACAATTTATGAGAGAGTTCTACAGATCAATGGTAAGTTTATTCATGCCTTTACATTATGGAAATGAAAAATATTATAAGAATTTTTACTACTTCTTATTATTTATTAATTTTTAAAACATGCCGGAATTTTGAATATATGTAGTACTACATTGATACTGAATTCAATATTATTCATCGTAAAATCCTCTTGCTCAGAATTTATAGATGTGAAGTGAATCATTATTCAAATTGTTTCTAAAAAGAAATGAACCTTATTCAAAATCAGTCAAAAGACATACCTAAATTGATCGTTTTTGGATACCACCTAAAAAAGGAAAATACATATAAACATTTTCAATGTTTAACCTACTGTGTGAGTATAGATTTTCTAATTCTTTTCTCATTTTGTTTCAGATGTATATTTGATTGAACTATTCAAATGTTTCATTAATCCTCAAGACGTTCCATGTGAGAAGTCTCTGAAATTAATTTTAAATAATTTCGTTGATGATGAAGATTCCTTTTTGCGTCGACACACACCCTTGCACATGGCAGCCACATTGCCAAATGCGAACGTAACAATCACTCTTTTGAACAAGAAATTATGTTGTGAGGAGAAAACCACAAACGAGGAAACACCGATATTCTTTGCTGTGAAAAACAACCAGATGGAACAAGTGAAAACCCTTCTGAAATACGGAGCCAACCTCAGAGCGAGGGACATAAACAGCAATACAGTACTTCATGCATTATGTTCTGAAGAAGGAGAGATTAATATCGAACTGTTAGAATTTTTATTAAATGTCGGTTGTGACCCGAATTCATTTGGCAAAAATTCGTGTACCCCTTTACAGATGCTTGCTGAAAATGGAAGAATAAATAATGCATTGGAGTGTGCAGAATTACTGATCAGAAGAGGAGCTGATGTCAATTTGCAAAACCTTCACGGCGACACAGTTCTGCATACATTATCCTACTCTTGTGACGAATCCCAGTTCATTCTCTTTCTCGAATTACTGTTGAAGAGTAAAGCTGACACGAATATAGTCAATCATGACAACAAAACATTTTTGGATGAATTATTAATGGACTGCTGCCATTCTAGACGACATACTATTTTGAAACATCTGATTTTGTTAGATATCAATGGAAAATATCAATTCTGTGTTAATCCAATTCATTGTGATTCGTTGGATGTCGATTTCCAGAAAAGGAGTAGAAAAGAATTGCTTCATTTACGGTCCCGCAAAATAGCTCAATTCCAATCACAACCGGAATATTCTCTGGTGAGAATACTAAGTTCGACTGTAAGGGAAGTGTCCAGATTGTGTTGGAATCAAACATTGATAACAGCCATGTCTGAATTCAAGGAAAGAAAATTCCCAATTTACGGTCGTGAACTCAAATGCAAATTTGAAGCTGGGTTAAGACTATTCCTGGAACAACAAGCAGCTCCTGAATTTTTCACTGTCGTCTCTAAAGGAAAGCTCAATTATTATACCATAATCGAAATTTTAAAATACATACCAGTACAAGAAGTGGGCAAATGTTCATTGACCTCGACCTAGCCAATCGAAGACCTCGTCCTCAAAAATGCTTTTTGTTGAAAGATAAATAAAAAAATTTTCAAAAGTGGAAGAAATTACTATAAAAACTAAGTGTAAAAGTATTATTTAGTAAATAGAATTTTATTGAATATTGTTATAATTTTTTCAAAGAATGATTAGAATTCAATATGTATATTTGTAAATATTTCAACTGTTTTGTATAAATATGTGAATAAAAATTTTTATTACAACCAAGTATCTAAACGGAGGTTTTCATTAGGTCGATTTAAGTTCATCGAATATTCGAATAATTTCATTCAATAATTGATTTGAATTCAATATGTATATTTGTAAATATTGCAATTATGTTATAATAAAATAAATGGATGAAAATATCTATTACAACAAAATATAAAAGCAATATACATATTCACAATCGATATTGTTTCATTCAATATTGTTGAGTGTATTTATGTTTTGTCAATATTTCAATAAAACTTATTGTTCTGTACACTCAGTTAGGTACATGTTACAATAATAATTCATTAATAATATTTACTTTGCAGAAATAAACAATTTCTTCAATATGTTATTGTTTTAATTATATTCATATAGTGCCATTTTCGCGTTTGCATAATGTAACAAAAAAATAAAATTGAGGTGAATTTATCCCTGACAATAATGAAATCAACCGAATAATTGAATCGATAACGAGTAATTGAAATACTCTGAAAGGTCTCTGCTAATGAAAAGTTTCATTATTTATATAAACTGATGTTTATTTTTAATGAGAATTAAATTTTATATACAGCTTATCGAATGAGCTGAGACAGGTGAGTGATCTACAGAAATCAATTGGAAGACACAGTGGTAGCAAAAATGTAGGAAGAGGTTAAAATTAAATTAGCAAAACGAGAATAGAGTTGACGCAAATGCAGAATAACAACATATTGTCCTTAATGATGATTTATGCAGGGTTGAACATGAGTAGTTGGCCATAGCCTAGTGGTGAATGAAGGTCATCCAAGCCTGTTAGAAAATTCAAAATTGAAACATGGTTTCAAAATATTCAGTTTCTGATGAAAATTTATAATTTAATGATTACTTATAATGATAATTTATAATTTATTTTGACTTTGGCACCCAAAATACACAGAACATTATACTAGAAAACTGAAATTCTTGACTTCTCTATGATTACCGTCGAAAGTTTGCAACGTTGCCAAAACATATCTCCTTTTCATCTAAACATCGATAATTAGCAAACGGTGCAATCTGTATAAATTATAAACATCGATTAATACTGAACATTGATTATGGGAACAATGTTTATTTTTTGTTACACCGTACAAGTCCTTGAAATACAGGGTGATACTTGAAAATTTTCACACGAGAGTAGTAACCCTCAAACGAAATATTGCTCAAATGAAAATATCGTATAGGTATCACTTACATTTCGAAAAAAGTGCTTTTAAATGTCATAACGCATAAATGATCTTCCTACACGTTTATCTACGTTCCTGAAAACATTTATTACATTAATGATAAGTAAAAATTAGACATTTCGTATGAAATTTCAATGAGCAAATGTTTATAGATCCTTGTTCGGTCTTTTTTTCGATTTAATCAGATTGGATAGTCTTTATTATCTATTATACATTCAAAAGATTTTAAATTTAGGTCCAAAAATAAATCTTCCAGCGGTTGGAAGGTAACGATTGAAATATAATCAAATTAAACTTATCGTCTTGATCCATCAGCTTTACACAGTTAAAATTTCATTAACTGAATGATGATCACTAAAAGTGTAATTAAGACAAGTTCTGTAATACAATTTTGTCTCTGACATTAAAAATTTTTTTTTTATTAATATTGATAACCGATGTCAATTTTTTATGAGTTCCAAGATGGGTAATGTAGAAGATATTTATTTCTCGAAACAATCGTCATTGCATTTGTGTCGTTGTATTTCATTTTCTGGAGGAAAATGCTTTTGGAGTGAACTGAATTAAAATTAATGAACAGACACAGCAATAGTAAATCTCATGTGGATAACGTCTGAAATCATACTAGCTAAACAAGATTCGATTTCGCACACATTCTGAAAAAGCCAAAAAATTAGAAACTTAAAACAGTATCTACAAACAAAGGTTAAGCACACATAATGCTTTCAATGAACAAATTTCCGATATACATTGTTCAGCTTGTATTTGCCATAAACAAGACCAAAACATATACCTAGATGACATCAAGAACATCTTTTTTGCTTTATGACATATAGAGTGTTCAATGAAATAATTTAGCAATTTTTTGCTAGGTGTGGTGAGTTTGAAACAAAGGTTTCTGTTCTCAAATTATTGTATTTTGGGACTGAATTCGAATGTAATGTAGAATTCCTAAAAATATAAAAATGGAAATTGAAAACTTACAAAATAGCGGAAAATCTAAAAGAGTTTATTCTCTTGATGACAAATTGGATGTCATCATTAAAATTAATTCGATTTTTTACCGATTTCCACAAGAAAAAATTCAATAACAAATGATGTAATATTGCTCAAAAATAATAATTATACTTGATCACCATATTTTATCTTTTGATTTTTATGGATCTGAAACGAAACTGTGAAAACAATGAGGAAGTTAGAAAACATTTCTCTAACGATATAGGTGGTTTTTTGAGAAAATCATATTTTCGTATTTTATTCTACCCTCCTCATAAATTTTCAGGTCTAAATGAGTTTTTCGTACATTCACTGAAATGAAAGCTAATGATTTCAAATTATTTTCGAATTTTAGTTATCTTAATGGTTTAGGTCATTTCAAAATTGCATTAAAAATTACTCATTCTTAATGTTACTTGAAGTGAGGTTTTTGACGAATCTCTACCTGAATTTTGTTTTAAATAGTTGCCCTCTTCATAGAAGCCTCATTTTTATATATGATCCGAGTGAGAAGGTACTCCTATCTCCTATCGTTGAATTTTTTTTTTGAGTTTGTGAATCAATCTGACATAGACATCATGGAAGATTTTAAAGATCTAACAGAAAGTTTTATTCAAGACATGATTGTGAATTGTGGCTCTCATATTCCAATTTCTTATGTATATAGTTATATAAAATCGAAAAAGAGTGATATTTCTTTTCAAAATTATTATTTAAAAGAGTTGATTAAGAAGAGGACAAGAACAAGATTTTCCTACAAGGATTACGGAATTATATTCTGCTTGCTGTGTAATGGAGCACAACCTTTTTCAACATGTGAATTAGACGACGAAATAACAATTTATGAGAGAGTTCTACAGATCAATGGTAAGTTTATTCATGCCTTTACATTATGAAAATGAAAAATATTATAAGAATTTTTACTACTTCTTATTATTTATTAATTTTTAAAATATGCCGGAATTTTGAATATATGTAGTACTACATTGATACTGAATTCAATATTATTCATCGTAAAATCCTCTTGCTCAGAATTTATAGATGTGAAGTGAATCATTATTCAAATTGTTTCTAAAAAGAAATGAACCTTATTCAAAATCAGTCAAAAGACATACCTAAATTGATCGTTTTTTGATACCACCTAAAAAAGGAAAATACATATAAACATTTTCAATGTTTAACCTACTGTGTGAGTATAGATTTTCTAATTCTTTTCTCATTTTGTTTCAGATGTATATTTGATTGAACTATTCAAATGTTTCATTAATCCTCAAGACGTTCCATGTGAGAAGTCTCTGAAATTAATTTTAAATAATTTCGTTGATGATGAAGATTCCTTTTTGCGTCGACACACACCCTTGCACATGGCAGCCACATTGCCAAATGCGAACGTAACAATCACTCTTTTGAACAAGAAATTATGTTGTGAGGAGAAAACCACAAACGAGGAAACACCGATATTCTTTGCTGTGAAAAACAACCAGATGGAACAAGTGAAAACCCTTCTGAAATACGGAGCCAACCTCAGAGCGAGGGACATAAACAGCAATACAGTACTTCATGCATTATGTTCTGAAGAAGGAGAGATTAATATCGAACTGTTAGAATTTTTATTAAATGTCGGTTGTGACCCGAATTCATTTGGCAAAAATTCGTGTACCCCTTTACAGATGCTTGCTGAAAATGGAAGAATAAATAATGCATTGGAGTGTGCAGAATTACTGATCAGAAGAGGAGCTGATGTCAATTTGCAAAACCTTCACGGCGACACAGTTCTGCATACATTATCCTACTCTTGTGACGAATCCCAGTTCATTCTCTTTCTCGAATTACTGTTGAAGAGTAAAGCTGACACGAATATAGTCAATCATGACAACAAAACATTTTTGGATGAATTATTATTGGACTGCTGCCATTCTAGACGACATACTATTTTGAAACATCTGATTTTGTTAGATATCAATGGAAAATATCAATTCTGTGTTAATCCAATTCATTGTGATTCGTTGGATGTCGATTTCCAGAAAAGGAGTAGAAAAGAATTGCTTCATTTACGGTCCCGCAAAATAGCTCAATTGCAATCACAACCGGAATATTCTCTGGTGAGAATACTAAGTTCGACTGTAAGGGAAGTGTCCAGATTGTGTTGGAATCAAACATTGATAACTGTTCAATTCATTTACAATAATTACGAGAATTCATTTTTATCATGAAATGGCAATAGTGGCAACATTGCATTTACGAGCAGGTGCTACGCCAGCTCTCAAAGGGCTTAACCCAAGAAAAAGTAGGTCACGTAAGCAGTTACGATTTCACGCTCGCCCACCACACATGTAAAGTTTATATTATTATACAGTTCAAAGTTCAAACCTAGTATCATTTCAATCCCTAACAAAGGGTGGTCCTTCAAGCAAACCACGTAACAAATTGGTCCTAATCGAACCGGATTAAGTGCCAGAAATTCATAATCGACAGTTCAGTTCTCGTAAACATAAAGAAAGTGTAACTGCTAATCTCGAACAGTTTGTGAAAATTCTCGTTACAAAGTCTCAATCAGTGAATCAAGCAGAAATCAACAGTTCATCTACACGAATCATGTAGAAATCAACAGTTCATCCACACGAATCCAGCAGGAATCAGCATTTCATCTACACACGAAAAGTGACGCCAGTCAGAAGATAACGCAACAGCCATCTTGAATCAAACAAAGCAGGGTTTGAAGAACAACGTTTCAAGTCGTCAAAAAAGTGAGTCTGTCCATATTATCCATCCAATCCTCTTCCTGAAAGGCATTTCTCGATTTGATATTTCATAATCATATTTTACTCGTAAATTCGTAGTCATGTCAAACGAAACAGAAATCGAAATAAAAGATCTCAGGCAAGCGCGAGGTAGACTCAGGTCGCAATTAACAAGGTTTCAATCATTTTTAACTACGCCGAATGATCCGATTGAACTGGAAGTACGTTTAAGCAAAATCGAATTAGGATTAGATCGTTTTGATGAAATACAGTCGCGTTTAGAAATATTAAATATTGAGGAAGAAGAGCAACGTGAAGATCAAGAAACTTTATACTATCAATTGATAGCAAAAGCAAGAAGTGTTTTGGCAAGCAAATTCAATGCTCAGAATTCCCAAGCGACAAATTCAACAACAAAAAACCCGGACCTTGTGACAAATTTGAAACTACCAACCATTAATCTTCCAATGTTTTCAGGAAATTACGACGAATGGATCACATTTCATGATACTTTCACACAGTTGATTGACAAAAGTGCAAGCTTGACAAACATACAAAAATTCTTTTATCTCAAATCTTGTCTAAAGAATGACGCATCACGTTTGATTCAATCCATTGAAGTTTCTGATAGGAATTATTCTTTGGCATGGGAGTCATTAGTAAAACGCTACCAAAACAAACGAATAATCGTCAATACTCATATAAAAGCTTTATTCGATCTCCCAATCGTTATGAAAAATTCAGCAGCCTCATTAAGGCAACTTACAGACAAAATAAATCAACATTTAGGCGCATTGGCAAATTTGAAATTACCCACAGGTCAATGGGATATTATTCTTGTTCATTTAATTACATCAAAATTAGATAACAGCTTGAACCTAGAATGGGAAAATTCTTTACAAAACGATGAACTTCCTTCATATCAGGAATTGATTAGTTTTCTAGACAAAAAGTGCTTTACATTAGAAACACTTTCCGACTCAAACAATAAAAAGCCTTCTTATCAAAATCAGAAATTCTCAACTGCACAAGGTTATAGATCACAAGCAAATAGTTCTGGTTTCAAACAAAAATTTCAAGAACATTCGTTTGCAATCACTGATCGCAACGGTCAGAAATGTCCCCTATGTAAAGAACTACATTTTATTTACAATTGCGAGAAATTCATAACATTGCCAACTAGTGATAAATACAATGAAGTCAGAAAGTTGAGACTATGTAGCAACTGTCTTCGTCCCGGTCACGTAAAAAGGGAATGTAAATCAGGCAAATGTAAGAAATGCAATCTGAATCATAATACTTTACTTCACAATAATTCTCAACAGCACAACGCAGCCAAGTCAAATAACGAATCTTCTCAACAATCAATTAATGATGAATCACGAACGGTATCGAACATAATCTCTCACGAACAGTCAACCAATCTCGTAACGAACTTTTCGAAATGTAAAGAACAAACGAAATCAAACATTAAGTTACAGGAATTAACACATCAGGACGTTTCAAGCGAATCAATTTCCAATTTTCATGTCTCGGAATCAAAAATATTGAAAAACACGAACTCACACGAAAACACTCTGGTTCTTTTATCCACAGCTCAAGTAACAATATTAGATAAATTTGGAAACCCGCATATTTGCAAGGCTCTTTTAGACTCAGGAAGTCAGAGTAATTTGATAACAAAGGAATTATGCGAAAAGCTCAAATTAAAACGTCAGGAATATCATATACCGATAGCAGGTATCAATCAAAAAGCGATCACCGTCACAGAAAAGGTTCAAAGCACAATCAAATCTCGAACCACGTCGGCCAGTTATGATTTGACATTTTTAGTGCTACCTTCAATTACCGATAGAATACCACCAATAGAATTCAATAAAAATTCTCTTCAGTTACCATCAGGTATAAGTTTGGCAGATAACGAGTTCAATCGATCTCAAAAAATAGACATTTTACTCGGGGCAAATATTTTCTATGAATTGATGTGTCAAAATCGCATCATTTTAGGGAAGAATAAACCAAAATTACAAGAAACCACATTAGGTTGGATCGTTACCGGCACGATCAATATGAATAAATGTTCACAACAGAGGTCAATCTGCAGCTTAACCCGACTTATATCAAATGAAATGCTAGACGAATCATTGATTAGATTTTGGAAAACTGAAGAGATACCTCAAAGAACCATTTACACGAAAGAAGAACAGTATTGCGAGGATTACTTTGAAAAAACAACGATTCGTAAGGGAGATGGCAGATTTGTTGTCAGACTACCTTTCGCAAAGCGTGTTCAGGACATAGGTGACTCAAGTTTGGTCGCATTGAAAAGGCTCCAATCCATTGAAAAACGGTTTAAACGCGATGAAAACCTTAAAAATGAGTATGTAGAATTCATGAGACAGTATGAAGCGATGGGTCACATGACATACGTGAAAAACTTCGATAATTTTATTGATCAACCCTCATATATTTTACCACATCACGCCGTAATCAAAAGCAGCAGTACAACGACTCGCTGCCGCGTAGTTTTCGATGGGTCTGCACAAACCGATAAACAAATCTCGCTCAATGACTTATTACTCGTAGGACCTAACATACAGGATGATCTTTTCTCAATTGTTACACGCCTCAGATTACGTCATTATGTTTTAAGTGCTGATGTTAAGATGATGTTTAGACAAGTTGTAATACACCCTGACGATAGAAAATATCAGAGAATCATATGGCGATACAATGAATCCGAACCAATCAAATTGTATGAACTCAACACGGTTACTTATGGAACAGCCTCGGCAAGCTATCTCGCAACCAAGGTGTTACAACAAACATCATTTCAATTCAACGAAAAATATCCACGTACATGTAGAATAATTCAAAATTCTTTCTATATGGATGATTTACTCACAAGTGTTGACACGGTTGAAGAAGCCCTAGAAATTTACAGGGAAATAACGGAGATATTGGACAGCGTTAACTTCCATCTAAGGAAGTGGTGCTCCAATGAAAAGGTTATTTTAGACTCAATTTTAGGCAACAAGAAAAACGACGATCAACTTATACAATTAAGTGATAGCAAAGAGTTTAAGACTCTCGGGATTTCATGGAATCCACATTCCGATACATTCAGTTATAGAGTCAACATTAGACTTCAAAGGGAAGTAATCACGAAACGCTCAGTTCTAGCCGCAATATCTACAATTTTTGATCCGCTAGGACTTATCGGTCCCGCAACAATACAAGCGAAATTACTCATGCGACAGTTATGGCAGAGAAAGATTACTTGGGATGAACCTCTACCAGAGGATATGATCATGCCATGGAAAAATTTCTTGAACAAAATCTATACTATAAATAATATAAATATAAAAAGACACGTACTTTGTGATAACCCAACAGTTGTTGAATTGCACGGATTTAGTGACGCATCCGAGAGAGCTTACGGTGCATGCATATATGTAGTCTCAAAAGACAATCACGAAAACATATTTTCAGAGCTTTTATGTGCAAAATCAAGAGTTGCTCCTCAAGGAAGTCACAGCTTACCAAGATTAGAACTCTTAGCAGCAACTTTGCTTTCGAATTTAATGCATCTCCTAAAGAAAACACTAGATATAAAAATCTCCAATATTAATTATTATTCAGATTCAACAATAGTATTAGCGTGGCTCAAAATTGATCCAGGTAAATTAAAAACTTTTGTAGCAAATCGTGTTGCTCACATTGCGGAAATCACTAATATAAATGACTGGCAACACGTAAGAACGCAAGATAACCCAGCGGACGTTATCTCCAGAGGCATAAACCCTGATCAGTTAAGCGATTTGAAAATCTGGTGGCACGGACCTGATATTTTATTAGGAAACGGAGAAAATCATACGAATAGAAATTATGACTGGGAAAGTATCGAAAATATTCCAGAAATTAAATTATCCACAATTACACTTAATTCAAGTTCAAAAAATCATTTTGATTTGGATATATTTGATAGATATTCATCTCTGCGAAAATTGCAAAACGTCATAGCTTACTGCATCCGATTCAAACGAAACACTATAGACAAGTTATGTTTAAAATCAACTCTAACCATAGAAGAACGCGATTATGCATTGAACTTGTTAATACGACTCGCACAAAAGGCAGAATTCTCTCAAGAACTGCACAACATCGAATTGTCTCGGCCAATACATTCAAGTAGCAAACTTGTTAGTCTCAATCCATTTGTAGATAAAATTGGTTTAATGAGAGTAGGTGGCAGATTGAGACATTCTGGTTTAGAAGAACACCAGAAGCACCCTATAATACTGCCAAAGGCTCATAAACTTACTAAACTGATCGTAGAACAACAACATTCAAAACACTTACACGCAGGGGTTCAAAATCTTCTCTCCTTGATAAGATTGACATATTGGCCCATTGACGGTAAAAACTTGGTAAAACGAGTGGTGAAGTCCTGTATAACGTGCTTCAGGGCGAGACCCACACCCACAAAATTCATCATGGGAGAACTTCCTCGGGCAAGAGTTACTCCAAGTAGGCCATTTTCAAAATGTGGAGTGGACTACGCAGGACCTATCATGATAAAAGAAGGCACATTGCGACGCTCGAAATTAGTAAAAGCTTACATAAGCATTTTCGTGTGTTTGTCAACACGTGCGGTTCATATAGAGTTAGTGAAAGATTTAACAACTGATAGCTTCCTGAATGCACTCAAAAGATTGATTTCTAGAAGAGGTAAACCTACGGAAATTTTCTCAGATAATGGTTCTAATTTCGTAGGAGCAAACAATCATTTCATTGAGTTGCACAATTTGTTAAAAACTAAAAGTCACAAAGATAAGATTGAAAATTTACTCGCATCAGACGGAATTAAATGGTCTTTCATTCCCTCAAGGTCCCCACATATGGGCGGAATATGGGAAGCAGCGGTCAAATCAACGAAATTTCACCTTTGTAGAATATTAGGAATGGCTTCTGTTACGTACGAAGAAACCTACACAATTTTAGTTCAAATCGAGGCCTGCCTCAATTCCAGACCCTTAACTCCTCTCTCCTCAGATCCAAACGATCTTATACCCCTCACTCCAGCTCACTTTTTAATTGGAGAATCTCTCGCTGCTGCTCCTCAGTCTAATGTACAAGATGTGAAAATCACCAAACTGTGTCGTTACTTAAGAATGCAACAGCTAGTTCAGCAATTCTGGTCTCGTTGGACAAAGGACTACCTTACCCAATTACAGCAGAGATCCAGATGGCAGACAGCATCAACATCTCCAAAAATAAACGATTTGGTCGTTTTGAAAGATGAAAATCTTCCACCATTTCGATGGCCAATGGCTCGAATAGTCCAACTTCATCCAGGAGCGGATCAAGTGATTCGTGTTGTGTCAGTGAAGGTGTCAACCGGTAATATTTTCAGACGCTCAATTAGCAAAATATGTGTGTTACCAATTGATGATGACTTAAAGTCAGAACAATATTAATTTTATTGTAAAATTGTACTATTCCAAGAATCTAACATGTATCCAATGTATATACATTTTTATATTTCTTATGTTGAAAGATAATCTTTCAAGGTGGGCGGCATATGTTCAATTCATTTACAATAATTACGAGAATTCATTTTTATCATGAAATGGCAATAGTGGCAACATTGCATTTACGAGCAGGTGCTACGCCAGCTCTCAAAGGGCTTAACCCAAGAAAAAGTAGGTCACGTAAGCAGTTACGATTTCACGCTCGCCCACCACACATGTAAAGTTTATATTATTATACAGTTCAAAGTTCAAACCTAGTATCATTTCAATCCCTAACAAAGGGTGGTCCTTCAAGCAAACCACGTAACAATAACAGCCATGTCTGAATTCAAGGAAAGAAAATTCCCAATTTACGGTCGTGAACTCAAATGCAAATTTGAAGCTGGGTTAAGACTATTCCTGGAACAACAAGCAGCTCATGAATTTTTCACTGTCGTCTCTAAAGGAAAGCTCAATTATTATACCATAATCGAAATTTTAAAATACATACCAGTACAAGAAGTGGGCAAATGTTCATTGACCTCGACCTAGCCAATCGAAGACCTCGTCCTCAAAAATGCTTTTTGTTGAAAGATAAATAAAAAAATTTTCAAAAGTGGAAGAAATTACTATAAAAACTAAGTGTAAAAGTATTATTTAGTCAATAGAATTTTATTGAATATTGTTATAATTTTTTCAAGGAATGATTAGAATTCAATATGTATATTTGTAAATATTTCAACTGTTTTGTATAAATATGTGAATAAAAATTTTTATTACAACCAAGTATCTAAACGGAGGTTTTCATTAGGTCGATTTAAGTTCATCGAATATTCGAATAATTTCATTCAATAATTGATTTGAATTCAATATGTATATTTGTAAATATTGCAATTATGTTATAATAAAATAAATGGATGAAAATATCTATTACAACAAAATATAAAAGCAATATACATATTCACAATCGATTGTGAATATGTTTATTGCTTTTATATTTATATATTGAAATATTGACAAAACATAAATACACTCAACAATATTGAATGAAACAATATCGATATTGTTTCATTCAATATTGTTGAGTGTATTTATGTTTTGTCAATATTTCAATAAAACTTATTGTTCTGTACACTCAGTTAGGTACATGTTACAATAATAATTCATTAATAATATTTACTTTGCAGAAATAAACAATTTCTTCAATATGTTATTGTTTTTATTATATTCATATAGTGCCATTTTCGCGTTTGCATAATGTAACAAAAAAATAAAATTGAGGTGAATTTATCCCTGACAATAATAAAATCAACCGAATAATTGAATCGATAACGAGTAATTGAAATACTCTGAAAGGTCTCTGCTAATGAAAAGTTTCATTATTTATATAAACTGATGTTTATTTTTAATGAGAATTAAATTTTATATACAGCTTATCGAATGAGCTGAGACAGGTGAGTGATCTACAGAAATCAATTGGAAGACACAGTGGTAGCAAAAATGTAGGAAGAGGTTAAAATTAAATTAGCAAAACGAGAATAGAGTTGACGCAAATGCTGAATAACAACATATTGTCCTTAATGATGATTTATGCAGGGTTGAACATGAGTAGTTGGCCATAGCCTAGTGGTGAATGAAGGTCATCCAAGCCTGTTAGAAAATTCAAAATTGAAACATGGATTCAAAATATTCAGTTTCTGATGAAAATTTATAATTTAATGATTACTTATAATGATAATTTATAATTTATTTTGACTTTGGCACCCAAAATACACAGAACATTATACTAGAAAACTGAAATTCTTGACTTCTCTATGATTACCGTCGAAAGTTTGCAACGTTGCCAAAACATATCTCCTTTTCATCTAAACATCGATAATTAGCAAACGGTGCAATCTGTATAAATTATAAACATCGATTAATACTGAACATTGATTATGGGAACAATGTTTATTTTTTGTTACACCGTACAAGTCCTTGAAATACAGGGTGATACTTGAAAATTTTCACACGAGAGTAGTAACCCTCAAACGGAATATTGCTCAAATGAAAATATCGTATAGGTATCACTTACATTTCGAAAAAAGTGCTTTTAAATGTCATAACGCATAAATGATCTTCCTACACGTTTATCTACGTTCCTGGAAACATTTATTACATTAATGATAAGTAAAAATTAGACATTTCGTATGAAATTTCAATGAGCAAATGTTTATAGATCCTTGTTCGGTCTTTTTTTCGATTTAATCAGATTGGATAGTCTTTATTATCTATTATACATTCAAAAGATTTTAAATTTAGGTCCAAAAATAAATCTTCCAGCGGTTGGAAGGTAACGATTGAAATATAATCAAATTAAACTTATCGTCTTGATCCATCAGCTTTACACAGTTAAAATTTCATTAACTGAATGATGATCACTAAAAGTGTAATTAAGACAAGTTCTGTAATACAATTTTGTCTCTGACATCAAAAATTTTTTTTTTATTAATATTGATAACCGATGTCAATTTTTTATGAGTTCCAAAATGGGTAATGTAGAAGATATTTATTTCTCGAAACAATCCTCATTACATTTGTGTCGTTGTATTTCATTTTCTGGAGGAAAATGCTTTTGGAGTGAACTGAATTAAAATTAATGAACAGACACAGCAATAGTAAATCTCATGTGGATAACGTCTGAAATCATACTAGCTAAACAAGATTCGATTTCGCACACATTCTGAAAAAGCAAAAAAAAAAAGAAACTTAAAACTGTATCTACAAACAAAGGTTAAGCACACATAATGCTTTCAATGAACAAATTTCCGATATACATTGTTCAGCATGTATTTGCCATAAACAAGACCAAAACATATACCTAGATGACATCAAGAACATCTTTTTTGCTTTATGACATATAGAGTGTTCAATGAAATAATTTAGCAATTTTTTGCTAGGTGTGGTGAGTTTGAAACAAAGGTTTCTGTTCTCAAATTATTGTATTTTGGGACTGAATTCGAATGTAATGTAGAATCCCTAAAAATATAAAAATGGAAATTGAAAACTTACAAAATAGCGGAAAATCTAAAAGGGTTTATTCTCTTGATGACAAATTGGATGTCATCATTAAAATTAATTCGATTTTTTACCGATTTCCACAAGAAAAAATTCAATAACAAATGATGTAATATTGCTCAAAAATAATAATTATACTTGATCACCATATTTTATCTTTTGATTTTTATGGATCTGAAACGAAACTATGAAAACAATGAGGAAGTTAGAAAACATTTCTCTAACGATATAGGTGGTTTTTTGAGAAAATCATATTTTCGTATTCTATTCTACCCTCCTCATAAATTTTCAGGTCTAAATGAGTTTTTCGTACATTCACTGAAATGAAAGCTAATGATTTCAAATTATTTTCGAATTTTAGTTATCTTAATGGTTTAGGTCATTTCAAAATTGCATTAAAAATTACTCATTCTTAATGTTACTTGAAGTGAGGTTTTTGACGAATCTCTACCTGAATTTTGTTTTAATTAGTTGCCCTCTTCATAGAAGCCTCATTTTTATATATGATCCGAGTGAGAAGGTACTCCTATCTCCTATCGTTGAATTTTTTTTTTGAGTTTGTGAATCAATCTGACATAGACATCATGGAAGATTTTAAAGATCTAACAGAAAGTTTTATTCAAGACATGATTGTGAATTGTGGCTCTCATATTCCAATTTCTTATGTATATAGTTATATAAAATCGAAAAAGAGTGATATTTCTTTTCAAAATTATTATTTAAAAGAGTTGATTAAGAAGAGGACAAGAACAAGATTTTCCTACAAGGATTACGGAATTATATTCTGCTTGCTGTGTAATGGAGCACAACCTTTTTCAACATGTGAATTAGACGACGAAATAACAATTTATGAGAGAGTTCTACAGATCAATGGTAAGTTTATTCATGCCTTCACATTATGGAAATGAAAAATATTATAAGAATTTTTACTACTTCTTATTATTTATTAATTTTTAAAATATGCCGGAATTTTGAATATATGTAGTACTACATTGATACTGAATTCAATATTATTCATCGTAAAATCCTCTTGCTCAGAATTTATAGATGTGAAGTGAATCATTATTCAAATTGTTTCTAAAAAGAAATGAACCTTATTCAAAATCAGTCAAAAGACATACCTAAATTGATCGTTTTTTGATACCACCTAAAAAAGGAAAATACATATAAACATTTTCAATGTTTAACCTACTGTGTGAGTATAGATTTTCTAATTCTTTTCTCATTTTGTTTCAGATGTATATTTGATTGAACTATTCAAATGTTTCATTAATCCTCAAGACGTTCCATGTGAGAAGTCTCTGAAATTAATTTTAAATAATTTCGTTGATGATGAAGATTCCTTTTTGCGTCGACACACACCCTTGCACATGGCAGCCTCATTGCCGAATGCGAACGTAACAATCACTCTTTTGAACAAGAAATTATGTTGTGAGGAGAAAACCACAAACGAGGAAACACCGATATTCTTTGCTGTGAAAAACAACCAGATGGAACAAGTGAAAACCCTTCTGAAATACGGAGCCAACCTCAGAGCGAGGGACATAAACAGCAATACAGTACTTCATGCATTATGTTCTGAAGAAGGAGAGATTAATATCGAACTGTTAAAATTTTTATTAAATGTCGGTTGTGACCCGAATTCATTTGGCAAAAATTCGTGTACCCCTTTTCAGATGCTTGCTGAAAATGGAAGAATAAATAATGCATTGGAGTGTGCAGAATTACTGATCAGAAGAGGAGCTGATGTCAATTTGCAAAACCTTCACGGCGACACAGTTCTGCATACATTATCCTACTCTTGTGACGAATCCCAGTTCATTCTCTTTCTCGAATTACTGTTGAAGAGTAAAGCTGACACGAATATAGTCAATCATGACAACAAAACATTTTTGGATGAATTATTATTGGACTGCTGCCATTCTAGACGACATACTATTTTGAAACATCTGATTTTGTTAGATATCAATGGAAAATATCAATTCTGTGTTAATCCAATTCATTGTGATTCGTTGGATGTCGATTTCCAGAAAAGTAGTAGAAAAGAATTGCTTCATTTACGGTCCCGCAAAATAGCTCAATTCCAATCACAACCGGAATATTCTCTGGTGAGAATACTAAGTTCGACTGTAAGGGAAGTGTCCAGATTGTGTTGGAATCAAACATTGATAACAGCCATGTCTGAATTCAAGGAAAGAAAATTCCCAATTTACGGTCGTGAACTCAAATGCAAATTTGAAGCTGGGTTAAGACTATTCCAGGAACAACAAGCAGCTCATGAATTTTTCACTGTCGTCTCTAAAGGAAAGCTCAATTATTATACCATAATCGAAATTTTAAAATACATACCAGTACAAGAAGTGGACAAATGTTCATTGACCTCGACCTAGCCAATCGAAGACCTCGTCCTCAAAAATGCTTTTTGTTGAAAGATAAATAAAAAAATTTTCAAAAGTGGAAGAAATTACTATAAAAACTAAGTGTAAAAGTATTATTTAGTCAATAGAATTTTATTGAATATTGTTATAATTTTTTCAAGGAATGATTAGAATTCAATATGTATATTTGTAAATATTTCAACTGTTTTGTATAAATATGTGAATAAAAATTTTTATTACAACCAAGTATCTAAACGGAGGTTTTCATTAGGTCGATTTAAGTTCATCGAATATTCGAATAATTTCATTCAATAATTGATTTGAATTCAATATGTATATTTGTAAATATTGCAATTATGTTATAATAAAATAAATGGATGAAAATATCTATTACAACAAAATATAAAAGCAATATACATATTCACAATCGATATTGTTTCATTCAATATTGTTGAGTGTATTTATGTTTTGTCAATATTTCAATAAAACTTATTGTTCTGTACACTCAGTTAGGTACATGTTACAATAATAATTCATTAATAATATTTACTTTGCAGAAATAAACAATTTCTTCAATATGTTATTGTTTTAATTATATTCATATAGTGCCATTTTCGCGTTTGCATAATGTAACAAAAAAATAAAATTGAGGTGAAATTATCCCTGACAATAATAAAATCAACCGAATAATTGAATCGATAACGAGTAATTGAAATACTCTGAAAGGTCTCTGCTAATGAAAAGTTTCATTATTTATATAAACTGATGTTTATTTTTAATGAGAATTAAATTTTATATACAGCTTATCGAATGAGCTGAGACAGGTGAGTGATCTACAGAAATCAATTGGAAGACACAGTGGTAGCAAAAATGTAGGAAGAGGTTAAAATTAAATTAGCAAAACGAGAATAGAGTTGACGCAAATGCAGAATAACAACATATTGTCCTTAATGATGATTTATGCAGGGTTGAACATGAGTAGTTGGCCATAGCCTAGTGGTGAATGAAGGTCATCCAAGCCTGTTAGAAAATTCAAAATTGAAACATGGATTCAAAATATTCAGTTTCTGATGAAAATTTATAATTTAATGATTACTTATAATGATAATTTATAATTTATTTTGACTTTGGCACCCAAAATACACAGAACATTATACTAGAAAACTGAAATTCTTGACTTCTCTATGATTACCGTCGAAAGTTTGCAACGTTGCCAAAACATATCTCCTTTTCATCTAAACATCGATAATTAGCAAACGGTGCAATCTGTATAAATTATAAACATCGATTAATACTGAACATTGATTATGGGAACAATGTTTATTTTTTGTTACACCGTACAAGTCCTTGAAATACAGGGTGATACTTGAAAATTTTCACACAAGAGTAGTAACCCTCAAACGGAATATTGCTCAAATGAAAATATCGTATAGGTATCACTTACATTTCGAAAAAAGTGCTTTTAAATGTCATAACGCATAAATGATCTTCCTACACGTTTATCTACGTTCCTGAAAACATTTATTACATTAATGATAAGTAAAAATTAGACATTTCGTATGAAATTTCAATGAGCAAATGTTTATAGATCCTTGTTCGGTCTTTTTTTCGATTTAATCAGATGGGATAGTCTTTATTATCTATTATACATTCAAAAGATTTTAAATTTAGGTCCAAAAATAAATCTTCCAGCGGTTGGAAGGTAACGATTGAAATATAATCAAATTAAACTTATCGTCTTGATCCATCAGCTTTACACAGTTAAAATTTCATTAACTGAATGATGATCACTAAAAGTGTAATTAAGACAAGTTCTATAATACAATTTTGTCTCTGACATTAAAAATTTTTTTTTATTAATATTGATAACCGATGTCAATTTTTTATGAGTTCCAAAATGGGTAATGTAGATGATATTTATTTCTCGAAACAATCCTCATTACATTTGTGTCGTTGTATTTCATTTTCTGGAGGAAAATGCTTTTGGAGTGAACTGAATTAAAATTAATGAACAGACACAGCAATAGTAAATCTCATGTGGATAACGTCTGAAATCATACTAGCTAAACAAGATTCGATTTCGCACACATTCTGGAAAAGCAAAAAAAAAAAGAAACTTAAAACAGTATCTACAAACAAAGGTTAAGCACACATAATGCTTTCAATGAACAAATTTCCGATATACATTGTTCAGCATGTATTTGCCATAAACAAGACCAAAACATATACCTAGATGACATCAAGAACATCTTTTTTGCTTTATGACATATAGAGTGTTCAATGAAATAATTTAGCAATTTTTTGCTAGGTGTGGTGAGTTTGAAACAAAGGTTTCTGTTCTCAAATTATTGTATTTTGGGACTGAATTCGAATGTAATGTAGAATCCCTAAAAATATAAAAATGGAAATTGAAAACTTTCAAAATAGCGGAAAATCTAAAAGGGTTTATTCTCTTGATGACAAATTGGATGTCATCATTAAAATTAATTCGATTTTTTACCGATTTCCACAAGAAAAAATTCAATAACAAATGATGTAATATTGCTCAAAAATAATAATTATACTTGATCACCATATTTTATCTTTTGATTTTTATGGATCTGAAACGAAACTGTGAAAACAATGAGGAAGTTAGAAAACATTTCTCTAACGATATAGGTGGTTTTTTGAGAAAATTATATTTTCGTATTTTATTGTACCCTCCTCATAAATTTTCAGGTCTAAATGAGTTTTTCGTACATTCACTGAAATGAAAGCTAATGATTTCAAATTATTTTCGAATTTTAGTTATCTTAATGGTTTAGGTCATTTCAAAATTGCATTAAAAATTACTCATTCTTAATGTTACTTGAAGTGAGGTTTTTGACGAATCTCTACCTGAATTTTGTTTTAAATAGTTGCCCTCTTCATAGAAGCCTCATTTTTATATATGATCCGAGTGAGAAGGTACTCCTATCTCCTATCGTTGAATTTTTTTTTTGAGTTTGTGAATCAATCTGACATAGACATCATGGAAGATTTTAAAGATCTAACAGAAAGTTTTATTCAAGACATGATTGTGAATTGTGGCTCTCATATTCCAATTTCTTATGTATATAGTTATATAAAATCGAAAAAGAGTGATATTTCTTTTCAAAATTATTATTTAAAAGAGTTGATTAAGAAGAGGACAAGAACAAGATTTTCCTACAAGGATTACGGAATTATATTCTGCTTGCTGTGTAATGGAGCACAACCTTTTTCAACATGTGAATTAGACGACGAAATAACAATTTATGAGAGAGTTCTACAGATCAATGGTAAGTTTATTCATGCCTTTACATTATGGAAATGAAAAATATTATAAGAATTTTTACTACTTCTTATTATTTATTAATTTTTAAAATATGCCGGAATTTTGAATATATGTAGTACTACATTGATACTGAATTCAATATTATTCATCGTAAAATCCTCTTGCTCAGAATTTATAGATGTGAAGTGAATCATTATTCAAATTGTTTCTAAAAAGAAATGAACCTTATTCAAAATCAGTCAAAAGACATACCTAAATTGATCGTTTTTTGATACCACCTAAAAAAGGAAAATACATATAAACATTTTCAATGTTTAACCTACTGTGTGAGTATAGATTTTCTAATTCTTTTCTCATTTTGTTTCAGATGTATATTTGATTGAACTATTCAAATGTTTCATTAATCCTCAAGACGTTCCATGTGAGAAGTCTCTGAAATTAATTTTAAATAATTTCGTTGATGATGAAGATTCCTTTTTGCGTCGACACACACCCTTGCACATGGCAGCCACATTGCCAAATGCGAACGTAACAATCACTCTTTTGAACAAGAAATTATGTTGTGAGGAGAAAACCACAAACGAGGAAACACCGATATTCTTTGCTGTGAAAAACAACCAGATGGAACAAGTGAAAACCCTTCTGAAATACGGAGCCAACCTCAGAGCGAGGGACATAAACAGCAATACAGTACTTCATGCATTATGTTCTGAAGAAGGAGAGATTAATATCGAACTGTTAGAATTTTTATTAAATGTCGGTTGTGACCCGAATTCATTTGGCAAAAATTCGTGTACCCCTTTACAGATGCTTGCTGAAAATGGAAGAATAAATAATGCATTGGAGTGTGCAGAATTACTGATCAGAAGAGGAGCTGATGTCAATTTGCAAAACCTTCACGGCGACACAGTTCTGCATACATTATCCTACTCTTGTGACGAATCCCAGTTCATTCTCTTTCTCGAATTACTGTTGAAGAGTAAAGCTGACACGAATATAGTCAATCATGACAACAAAACATTTTTGGATGAATTATTATTGGACTGCTGCCATTCTAGACGACATACTATTTTGAAACATCTGATTTTGTTAGATATCAATGGAAAATATCAATTCTGTGTTAATCCAATTCATTGTGATTCGTTGGATGTCGATTTCCAGAAAAGGAGTAGAAAAGAATTGCTTCATTTACGGTCCCGCAAAATAGCTCAATTCCAATCACAACCGGAATATTCTCTGGTGAGAATACTAAGTTCGACTGTAAGGGAAGTGTCCAGATTGTGTTGGAATCAAACATTGATAACAGCCATGTCTGAATTCAAGGAAAGAAAGTTCCCAATTTACGGTCGTGAACTCAAATGCAAATTTGAAGCTGGGTTAAGACTATTCCTGGAACAACAAGCAGCTCATGAATTTTTCACTGTCGTCTCTAAAGGAAAGCTCAATTATTATACCATAATCGAAATTTTAAAATATATACCAGTACAAGAAGTGGGCAAATGTTCATTGACCTCGACCTAGCCAATCGAAGACCTCGTCCTCAAAAATGCTTTTTGTTGAAAGATAAATGAAAAAATTTTCAAAAGTGGAAGAAATTACTATAAAAACTAAGTGTAAAAGTATTATTTAGTCAATAGAATTTTATTGAATATTGTTATAATTTTTTCAAGGAATGATTAGAATTCAATATGTATATTTGTAAATATTTCAACTGTTTTGTATAAATATGTGAATAAAAATTTTTATTACAACCAAGTATCTAAACGGAGGTTTTCATTAGGTCGATTTAAGTTCATCGAATATTCGAATAATTTCATTCAATAATTGATTTGAATTCAATATGTATATTTGTAAATATTGCAATTATGTTATAATAAAATAAATGGATGAAAATATCTATTACAACAAAATATAAAAGCAATATACATATTCACAATCGATATTGTTTCATTGAATATTGTTGAGTGTATTTATGTTTTGTCAATATTTCAATAAAACTTATTGTTCTGTACACTCAGTTAGGTACATGTTACAATAATAATTCATTAATAATATTTACTTTGCAGAAATAAACAATTTCTTCAATATGTTATTGTTTTAATTATATTCATATAGTGCCATTTTCGCGTTTGCATAATGTAACAAAAAAATAAAATTGAGGTGAATTTATCCCTGACAATAATAAAATCAACCGAATAATTGAATCGATAACGAGTAATTGAAATACTCTGAAAGGTCTCTGCTAATGAAAAGTTTCATTATTTATATAAACTGATGTTTATTTTTAATGAGAATTAAATTTTATATACAGCTTATCGAATGAGCTGAGACAGGTGAGTGATCTACAGAAATCAATTGGAAGACACAGTGGTAGCAAAAATGTAGGAAGAGGTAAAAATTAAATTAGCAAAACGAGAATAGAGTTGACGCAAATGCAGAATAACAACATATTGTCCTTAATGATGATTTATGCAGGGTTGAACATGAGTAGTTGGCCATAGCCTAGTGGTGAATGAAGGTCATCCAAGCCTGTTAGAAAATTCAAAATTGAAACATGGATTCAAAATACTCAGTATCTGATGAAAATTTATAATTTAATGATTACTTATAATGATAATTTATAATTTATTTTGACTTTGGCACCCAAAATACACAGAACATTATACTAGAAAACTGAAATTCTTGACTTCTCTATGATTACCGTCGAAAGTTTGCAACGTTGCCAAAACATATCTCCTTTTCATCTAAACATCGATAATTAGCAAACGGTGCAATCTGTATAAATTATAAACATCGATTAATACTGAACATTGATTATGGGAACAATGTTTATTTTTTGTTACACCGTACAAGTCCTTGAAATACAGGGTGATACTTGAAAATTTTCACACGAGAGTAGTAACCCTCAAACGGAATATTGCTCAAATGAAAATATCGTATAGGTATCACTTACATTTCGAAAAAAGTGATTTTAAATGTCATAACGCATAAATGATCTTCCTACACGTTTATCTACGTTCCTGAAAACATTTATTACATTAATGATAAGTAAAAATTAGACATTTCGTATGAAATTTCAATGAGCAAATGTTTATAGATCCTTGTTCGGTCTTTTTTTCGATTTAATCAGATTGGATAGTCTTTATTATCTATTATACATTCAAAAGATTTTAAATTTAGGTCCAAAAATAAATCTTCCAGCGGTTGGAAGGTAACGATTGAAATATAATCAAATTAAACTTATCGTCTTGATCCATCAGCTTTACACAGTTAAAATTTCATTAACTGAATGATGATCACTAAAAGTGTAATTAAGACAAGTTCTGTAATACAATTTTGTCTCTGACATTAAAAATTTTTTTTTTATTAATATTGATAACCGATGTCAATTTTTTATGAGTTCCAAAATGGGTAATGTAGAAGATATTTATTTCTCGAAACAATCCTCATTACATTTGTGTCGTTGTATTTCATTTTCTGGAGGAAAATGCTTTTGGAGTGAACTGAATTAAAATTAATGAACAGACACAGCAATAGTAAATCTCATGTGGATAACGTCTGAAATCATACTAGCTAAACAAGATTCGATTTCGCACACATTCTGAAAAAGCAAAAAAAAAAAGAAACTTAAAACAGTATCTACAAACAAAGGTTAAGCACACATAATGCTTTCAATGAACAAATTTCCGATATACATTGTTCAGCATGTATTTGCCATAAACAAGACCAAAACATATACCTAGATGACATCAAGAACATCTTTTTTGCTTTATGACATATAGAGTGTTCAATGAAATAATTTAGCAATTTTTTGCTAGGTGTGGTGAGTTTGAAACAAAGGTTTCTGTTCTCAAATTATTGTATTTTGGGACTGAATTCGAATGTAATGTAGAATCCCTAAAAATATAAAAATGGAAATTGAAAACTTACAAAATAGCGGAAAATCTAAAAGGGTTTATTCTCTTGATGACAAATTGGATGTCATCATTAAAATTAATTCGATTTTTTACCGATTTCCACAAGAAAAAATTCAATAACAAATGATGTAATATTGCACAAAAATAATAATTATACTTGATCACCATATTTTATCTTTTGATTTTTATGGATCTGAAACGAAACTGTGAAAACAATGAGGAAGTTAGAAAACATTTCTCTAACGATATAGGTGGTTTTTTGAGAAAATCATATTTTCGTATTTTATTCTACCCTCCTCATAAATTTTCAGGTCTAAATGAGTTTTTCGTACATTCACTGAAATGAAAGCTAATGATTTCAAATTATTTTCGAATTTTAGTTATCTTAATGGTTTAGGTCATTTCAAAATTGCATTAAAAATTACTCATTCTTAATGTTACTTGAAGTGAGGTTTTTGACGAATCTCTACCTGAATTTTGTTTTAAATAGTTGCCCTCTTCATAGAAGCCTCATTTTTATATATGATCCGAGTGAGAAGGTACTCCTATCTCCTATCGTTGAATTTTTTTTTTGAGTTTGTGAATCAATCTGACATAGACATCATGGAAGATTTTAAAGATCTAACAGAAAGTTTTATTCAAGACATGATTGTGAATTGTGGCTCTCATATTCCAATTTCTTATGTATATAGTTATATAAAATCGAAAAAGAGTGATATTTCTTTTCAAAATTATTATTTAAAAGAGTTGATTAAGAAGAGGACAAGAACAAGATTTTCCTACAAGGATTACGGAATTATATTCTGCTTGCTGTGTAATGGAGCACAACCTTTTTCAACATGTGAATTAGACGACGAAATAACAATTTATGAGAGAGTTCTACAGATCAATGGTAAGTTTATTCATGCCTTTACATTATGGAAATGAAAAATATTATAAGAATTTTTACTACTTCTTATTATTTATTAATTTTTAAAATATGCCGGAATTTTGAATATATGTAGTACTACATTGATACTGAATTCAATATTATTCATCGTAAAATCCTCTTGCTCAGAATTTATAGATGTGAAGTGAATCATTATTCAAATTGTTTCTAAAAAGAAATGTACCTTATTCAAAATCAGTCAAAAGACATACCTAAATTGATCGTTTTTTGATACCACCTAAAAAAGGAAAATACATATAAACATTTTCAATGTTTAACCTACTGTGTGAGTATAGATTTTCTAATTCTTTTCTCATTTTGTTTCAGATGCATATTTGATTGAACTATTCAAATGTTTCATTAATCCTCAAGACGTTCCATGTGAGAAGTCTCTGAAATTAATTTTAAATAATTTCGTTGATGATGAAGATTCCTTTTTGCGTCGACACACACCCTTGCACATGGCAGCCACATTGCCAAATGCGAACGTAACAATCACTCTTTTGAACAAGAAATTATGTTGTGAGGAGAAAACCACAAACGAGGAAACACCGATATTCTTTGCTGTGAAAAACAACCAGATGGAACAAGTGAAAACCCTTCTGAAATACGGAGCCAACCTCAGAGCGAGGGACATAAACAGCAATACAGTACTTCATGCATTATGTTCTGAAGAAGGAGAGATTAATATCGAACTGTTAGAATTTTTATTAAATGTCGGTTGTGACCCGAATTCATTTGGCAAAAATTCGTGTACCCCTTTACAGATGCTTGCTGAAAATGGAAGAATAAATAATGCATTGGAGTGTGCAGAATTACTGATCAGAAGAGGAGCTGATGTCAATTTGCAAAACCTTCACGGCGACACAGTTCTGCATACATTATCCTACTCTTGTGACGAATCCCAGTTCATTCTCTTTCTCGAATTACTGTTGAAGAGTAAAGCTGACACGAATATAGTCAATCATGACAACAAAACATTTTTGGATGAATTATTATTGGACTGCTGCCATTCTAGACGACATACTATTTTGAAACATCTGATTTTGTTAGATATCAATGGAAAATATCAATTCTGTGTTAATCCAATTCATTGTGATTCGTTGGATGTCGATTTCCAGAAAAGGAGTAGAAAAGAATTGCTTCATTTACGGTCCCGCAAAATAGCTCAATTCCAATCACAACCGGAATATTCTCTGGTGAGAATACTAAGTTCGACTGTAAGGGAAGTGTCCAGATTGTGTTGGAATCAAACATTGATAACAGCCATGTCTGAATTCAAGGAAAGAAAATTCCCAATTTACGGTCGTGAACTCAAATGCAAATTTGAAGCTGGGTTAAGACTATTCCTGGAACAACAAGCAGCTCATGAATTTTTCACTGTCGTCTCTAAAGGAAAGCTCAATTATTATACCATAATCGAAATTTTAAAATACATACCAGTACAAGAAGTGGGCAAATGTTCATTGACCTCGACCTAGCCAATCGAAGACCTCGTCCTCAAAAATGCTTTTTGTTGAAAGATAAATAAAAAAATTTTTAAAAGTGGAAGAAATTACTATAAAAACTAAGTGTAAAAGTATTATTTAGTCAATAGAATTTTATTGAATATTGTTATAATTTTTTCAAGGAATGATTAGAATTCAATATGTATATTTGTAAATATTTCAACTGTTTTGTATAAATATGTGAATAAAAATTTTTATTACAACCAAGTATCTAAACGGAGGTTTTCATTAGGTCGATTTAAGTTCATCGAATATTCGAATAATTTCATTCAATAATTGATTTGAATTCAATATGTATATTTGTAAATATTGCAATTATGTTATAATAAAATAAATGGATGAAAATATCTATTACAACAAAATATAAAAGCAATATACATATTCACAATCGATATTGTTTCATTCAATATTGTTGAGTGTATTTATGTTTTGTCAATATTTCAATAAAACTTATTGTTCTGTACACTCAGTTAGGTACATGTTACAATAATAATTCATTGATAATATTTACTTTGCAGAAATAAACAATTTCTTCAATATGTTATTGTTTTAATTATATTCATATAGTGCCATTTTCGCGTTTGCATAATGTAACAAAAAAATAAAATTGAGGTGAATTTATCCCTGACAATAATAAAATCAACCGAATAATTGAATCGATAACGAGTAATTGAAATACTCTGAAAGGTCTCTGCTAATGAAAAGTTTCATTATTTATATAAACTGATGTTTATTTTTAATGAGAATTAAATTTTATATACAGCTTATCGAATGAGCTGAGACAGGTGAGTGATCTACAGAAATCAATTGGAAAACACAGTGGTAGCAAAAATGTAGGAAGAGGTTAAAATTAAATTAGCAAAACGAGAATAGAGTTGACGCAAATGCAGAATAACAACATATTGTCCTTAATGATGATTTATGCAGGGTTGAACATGAGTAGTTGGCCATAGCCTAGTGGTGAATGAAGGTCATCCAAGCCTGTCAGAAAATTCAAAATTGAAACATGGATTCAAAATATTCAGTTTCTGATGAAAATTTATAATTTAATGATTACTTATAATGATAATTTATAATTTATTTTGACTTTGGCACCCAAAATACACAGAACATTATACTAGAAAACTGAAATTCTTGACTTCTCTATGATTACCGTCGAAAGTTTGCAACGTTGCCAAAACATATCTCCTTTTCATCTAAACATCGATAATTAGCAAACGGTGCAATCTGTATAAATTATAAACATCGATTAATACTGAACATTGATTATGGGAACAATGTTTATTTTTTGTTACACCGTACAAGTCCTTGAAATACAGGGTGATACTTGAAAATTTTCACACGAGAGTAGTAACCCTCAAACGGAATATTGCTCAAATGAAAATATCGTATAGGTATCACTTACATTTCGAAAAAAGTGCTTTTAAATGTCATAACGCATAAATGATCTTCCTACACGTTTATCTACGTTCCTGAAAACATTTATTACATTAATGATAAGTAAAAATTAGACATTTCGTATGAAATTTCAATGAGCAAATGTTTATAGATCCTTGTTCGGTCTTTTTTTCGATTTAATCAGATTGGATAGTCTTTATTATCTATTATACATTCAAAAGATTTTAAATTTAGGTCCAAAAATAAATCTTCCAGCGGTTGGAAGGTAACGATTGAAATATAATCAAATTAAACTTATCGTCTTGATCCATCAGCTTTACACAGTTAAAATTTCATTAACTGAATGATGATCACTAAAAGTGTAATTAAGACAAGTTCTGTAATACAATTTTGTCTCTGACATTAAAAATTTTTTTTTTATTAATATTGATAACCGACGTCAATTTTTTATGAGTTCCAAAATGGGTAATGTAGATGATATTTATTTCTCGAAACAATCCTCATTACATTTGTGTCGTTGTATTTCATTTTCTGGAGGAAAATGCTTTTGGAGTGAACTGAATTAAAATTAATGAACAGACACAGCAATAGTAAATCTCATGTGGATAACGTCTGAAATCATACTAGCTCAACAAGATTCGATTTCGCACACATTCTGAAAAAGCAAAAAAAAAAAGAAACTTAAAACAGTATCTACAAACAAAGGTTAAGCACACATAATGCTTTCAATGAACAAATTTCCGATATACATTGTTCAGCATGTATTTGCCATAAACAAGACCAAAACATATACCTAGATGACATCAAGAACATCTTTTTTGCTTTATGACATATAGAGTGTTCAATGAAATAATTTAGCAATTTTTTGCTAGGTGTGGTGAGTTTGAAACAAAGGTTTCTGTTCTCAAATTATTGTATTTTGGGACTGAATTCGAATGTAATGTAGAATCCCTAAAAATATAAAAATGGAAATTGAAAACTTATAAAATAGCGGAAAATCTAAAAGGGTTTATTCTCTTGATGACAAATTGGATGTCATCATTAAAATTAATTCGATTTTTTACCGATTTCCACAAGAAAAAATTCAATAACAAATGATGTAATATTGCTCAAAAATAATAATTATACTTGATCACCATATTTTATCTTTTGATTTTTATGGATCTGAAACGAAACTGTGAAAACAATGAGGAAGTTAGAAAACATTTCTCTAACGATATAGGTGGTTTTTTGAGAAAATCATATTTTCGTATTTTATTCTACCCTCCTCATAAATTTTCAGGTCTAAATGAGTTTTTCGTACATTCACTGAAATGAAAGCTAATGATTTCAAATTATTTTCGAATTTTAGTTATCTTAATGGTTTAGGTCATTTCAAAATTGCATTAAAAATTACTCATTCTTAATGTTACTTGAAGTGAGGTTTTTGACGAATCTCTACCTGAATTTTGTTTTAAATAGTTGCCCTCTTCATAGAAGCCTCATTTTTATATATGATCCGAGTGAGAAGGTACTCCTATCTCCTATCGTTGAATTTTTTTTTTGAGTTTGTGAATCAATCTGACATAGACATCATGGAAGATTTTAAAGATCTAACAGAAAGTTTTATTCAAGACATGATTGTGAATTGTGGCTCTCATATTCCAATTTCTTATGTATATAGTTATATAAAATCGAAAAAGAGTGATATTTCTTTTCAAAATTATTATTTAAAAGAGTTGATTAAGAAGAGGACAAGAACAAGATTTTCCTACAAGGATTACGGAATTATATTCTGCTTGCTGTGTAATGGAGCACAACCTTTTTCAACATGTGAATTAGACGACGAAATAACAATTTATGAGAGAGTTCTACAGATCAATGGTAAGTTTATTCATGCCTTTACATTATGGAAATGAAAAATATTATAAGAATTTTTACTACTTCTTATTATTTATTAATTTTTAAAATATGCCGGAATTTTGAATATATGTAGTACTACATTGATACTGAATTCAATATTATTCATCGTAAAATCCTCTTGCTCAGAATTTATAGATGTGAAGTGAATCATTATTCAAATTGTTTCTAAAAAGAAATGAACCTTATTCAAAATCAGTCAAAAGACATACCTAAATTGATCGTTTTTTGATACCACCTAAAAAAGGAAAATACATATAAACATTTTCAATGTTTAACCTACTGTGTGAGTATAGATTTTCTAATTCTTTTCTCATTTTGTTTCAGATGTATATTTGATTGAACTATTCAAATGTTTCATTAATCCTCAAGACGTTCCATGTGAGAAGTCTCTGAAATTAATTTTAAATAATTTCGTTGATGATGAAGATTCCTTTTTGCGTCGACACACACCCTTGCACATGGCAGCCACATTGCCAAATGCGAACGTAACAATCACTCTTTTGAACAAGAAATTATGTTGTGAGGAGAAAACCACAAACGAGGAAACACCGATATTCTTTGCTGTGAAAAACAACCAGATGGAACAAGTGAAAACCCTTCTGAAATACGGAGCCAACCTCAGAGCGAGGGACATAAACAGCAATACAGTACTTCATGCATTATGTTCTGAAGAAGGAGAGATTAATATCGAACTGTTAGAATTTTTATTAAATGTCGGTTGTGACCCGAATTCATTTGGCAAAAATTCGTGTACCCCTTTACAGATGCTTGCTGAAAATGGAAGAATAAATAATGCATTGGAGTGTGCAGAATTACTGATCAGAAGAGGAGCTGATGTCAATTTGCAAAACCTTCACGGCGACACAGTTCTGCATACATTATCCTACTCTTGTGACGAATCCCAGTTCATTCTCTTTCTCGAATTACTGTTGAAGAGTAAAGCTGACACGAATATAGTCAATCATGACAACAAAACATTTTTGGATGAATTATTATTGGACTGCTGCCATTCTAGACGACATACTATTTTGAAACATCTGATTTTGTTAGATATCAATGGAAAATATCAATTCTGTGTTAATCCAATTCATTGTGATTCGTTGGATGTCGATTTCCAGAAAAGGAGTAGAAAAGAATTGCTTCATTTACGGTCCCGCAAAATAGCTCAATTCCAATCACAACCGGAATATTCTCTGGTGAGAATACTAAGTTCGACTGTAAGGAAAGTGTCCAGATTGTGTTGGAATCAAACATTGATAACAGCCATGTCTGAATTCAAGGAAAGAAAATTCCCAATTTACGGTCGTGAACTCAAATGCAAATTTGAAGCTGGGTTAAGACTATTCCTGGAACAACAAGCAGCTCATGAATTTTTCACTGTCGTCTCTAAAGGAAAGCTCAATTATTATACCATAATCGAAATTTTAAAATACATACCAGTACAAGAAGTGGGCAAATGTTCATTGACCTCGACCTAGCCAATCGAAGACCTCGTCCTCAAAAATGCTTTTTGTTGAAAGATAAATAAAAAAATTTTTAAAAGTGGAAGAAATTACTATAAAAACTAAGTGTAAAAGTATTATTTAGTCAATAGAATTTTATTGAATATTGTTATAATTTTTTCAAGGAATGATTAGAATTCAATATGTATATTTGTAAATATTTCAACTGTTTTGTATAAATATGTGAATAAAAATTTTTATTACAACCAAGTATCTAAACGGAGGTTTTCATTAGGTCGATTTAAGTTCATCGAATATTCGAATAATTTCATTCAATAATTGATTTGAATTCAATATGTATATTTGTAAATATTGCAATTATGTTATAATAAAATAAATGGATCAAAATATCTATTACAACAAAATATAAAAGCAATATACATATTCACAATCGATATTGTTTCATTCAATATTGTTGAGTGTATTTATGTTTTGTCAATATTTCAATAAAACTTATTGTTCTGTACACTCAGTTAGGTACATGTTACAATAATAATTCATTAATAATATTTACTTTGCAGAAATAAACAATTTCTTCAATATGTTATTGTTTTAATTATATTCATATAGTGCCATTTTCGCGTTTGCATAATGTAACAAAAAAATAAAATTGAGGTGAATTTATCCCTGACAATAATAAAATCAACCGAATAATTGAATCGATAACGAGTAATTGAAATACTCTGAAAGGTCTCTGCTAATGAAAAGTTTCATTATTTATATAAACTGATGTTTATTTTTAATGAGAATTAAATTTTATATACAGCTTATCGAATGAGCTGAGACAGGTGAGTGATCTACAGAAATCAATTGGAAGACACAGTGGTAGCAAAAATGTAGGAAGAGGTTAAAATTAAATTAGCAAAACGAGAATAGAGTTGACGCAAATGCAGAATAACAACATATTGTCCTTAATGATGATTTATGCGGGGTTGAACATGAGTAGTTGGCCATAGCCTAGTGGTGAATGAAGGTCATCATCATCATCATCATCATTTATTCACCATCAATTTAATTACATGGCAGGTCAAAAAACATATAAATAGTTCATAAAATTGAATTAATAAGTTATATATATATAAACAGAAATAAAATGGTAAAATCTACACACAAATAAGGTAAAGACCAATAAGGTAAAGACTAGTTAACACAACGTATACTCATTCAAACTTAATGTCCCAGAATTCTGCAAAACTATACACAGCATTCTCCACCAATGCACCCTTTATCCTCTTCCGAAATAAATGTCTTGGAAGTATCTGCAGTTTCGAGGGAAGTCTATTATAAAATTTAACCCCAAAATGGTTAGTACCTGTTTGGGTTTTTTTGAGTCGATGAAACTCAATGCTAAGTTCATTTCTGTGTCTTGTAGTATAGTGATGATGGTCGTTATTTTGTCTGAATTTACTTCTATTGTCGTAGACATGCAGTATACAGGTAAGTATATATACAGAGGTAACGGTGAGTATACCCAATGAACGGAACAACTCTCTGCACGATATCGTTCTCGGGACTCCAAAAATGGCTCTGACAGCTTCTTTTTGTTTCAAGAGAACACTCATCAATCCGGGACTATGACCCCATAATATTATGCCGTATGTTGCAGTTTGGTGGAAATTGGCATAATAGGTCAATACAGATATGTCCGAACCTGCAACCTCCCTCATCCTACGTATTGTGAAAATTGCCGTTGAAAGCCTTTTCAAGAGTGGTGTTGTATAGGTGTTCCAAGTAAGCCGGTTATCCAAAGTCATACCCAACACTTTGACAGACTGAGGACGTTCACTACCTGCTACTATCATACGGCAAGACTTATCCACATTGAGCTTCAATCCATTCGTGCTAAACCATTTTTCAGCACTGGCCAAGGTCTCGGCCCCTTTGATTTCAAGATCTGTTCTCCTAAACGAGTCATTCACAAAGCTCGCATCATCTGCATACATTGAGGTCAGGGAGCACGACACATTATTCGGTAAGTCGTTGACGTATATTAAAAACAGTAAGGGACCTAAAATAGATCCCTGCGGCACTCCATACTTCAAAATATTCACTTTCGATACCTCGTTGTTCCACGAGACCACCTGTGTCCTATTTTTCAGATATGACTCGAAAATAGCCAACGCTTTCCCTCTTACTCCATAAATTTCCATCTTTTGAAGAAGTATATCCCTTTCGACACTATCAAATGCCTTCGACAGGTCACATGTCAATACTTCAACTAATCTTCCTTCATCCACTGCCTCGACAATGTTTTCCATCAACGCAACCAGTGCTGTCATAGTTGATTTTCCAGATCTAAAACCATGTTGACTTTGATCGAGCACCCGAGACCTATCCAGAAACTCTAACAATCTTCGCTTCAATATTTCCTCTAATATCTTAGAAATGGTGGGCAGGATAGATATTGGTCTGTAATTTGTGCATTCGTCTTCATTGCCATTTTTATAGACGGGAATTACTCTTGCGAACTTAAGGACCTCAGGAAAAATCCCCTGCTCAAGACATTGATTGAACATATCACACATAACTTTAGCGATCCTTGGGTAGATTCTTTTCATCAGTACCACATTCATTCCGTAGATATCCTCAGTTTTTTTATTTTTGAATCTTTTGATAATCTGATTCAGCTCATCGATCGTTACTGGATAGTTGAACATTGAGCTCGAAGACACGGGTATCCTAGAAGGAGTTGTTCTCATCAAATTTATTGCCCCATCAGCAGAAGGTGTGCACTGCTTTGAAATCATCTGTCCTATGCTAGAAAAGAAATAATTTAGCTCATCTGGGGTTAATTTCTTCTCTATTCAACTTTGATCTAGCAGTTTCTTGTTTTATAACTTTCCATATGGCTTTCGTTTTATCTTCTGATGAGTTTATATACTCTCGGTGAACTCTCTTCTTTTCAGATGTGTAACTTTCTCTCATACTGCGTTTCAACATTTCCAATAATTTTTTGGAGTACTCACTCTGGCGAACTTCATGAATTGTCAGCGCCGCATCTACCGCTTTCTTCAGAGCAACATTCGAAGCAGTTTTTTTGACACATTTCTCATCCCTTTTCACATTAACGGTGATCAAAGGAAAAGAAGTATCAAAGCATCCTTTCAATACTAAGTGAAATTCATCAAATGTTTCCTCTGCACTTTCGAATTTAATAGAATCCCAGTCAATATCGTTCAGTTTCTCTTCGAATTTAGATATATTTTCTTCCGTTATTTTATATTTAGTTATATATTTTCTTTTTGTTACAGGTGTCTCATCAATCAATTTCAATTCCTGTACTGAATGATCCGATAAGTGTGGGTCGTATGTTCTACATTTGTAAGATTCCTTGTATATGTTCGTGAAAATGTTATCAATACAAGTTTCTGTATTTAAATTAATTCTGCTAGCCTCATTGAAAGCCGGAAACAAACCGTACGACTCGAACAACTCCAAGATTTCATTTGAATTCTTATTACTTTCCAGGAAATTAATATTGAAATCTCCTGCAACACAAATTTTCTCTAACGTTCCTTTCGTTATTTCATCCAAACATGAGGACAACCCTGATATAAATAAATCTAACTTGCCTGAAGGTGGTCTGTATAAGGTTACACTTACTAAATGTTTACTAGGAATTCTTATTGCGGATACCTCAAAATGATTTTCAATACTCATCTCTTTTATTCTCTGTAATTTATTATAATGTACAGTCTTTTTTATTAAAGTTGCTACCCCACCGTAGTTGCCACTCGAGCGCGAATAAGAGTCCGCAACTGTATAATTTGCAATATTGATGCGACCCAAAATATCCTCTGATGCCCAATGCTCAGTAACACAGCACAAATCATACTTATTATCATTGAGAAAACTCGAGAAATGATCAATTTTATTTTTTATGGATCGCAAGTTAATGTTCGCAATTGAAAATATTACTTTTTTTCTGTAACATGTTTACCATATCTTTATTTGTTCTCGGTGTCATCTCTGTTTCGAAAAAAATGATACCTTTTTATTGATATATTTTCAGGCCAATTTTCACTCTTGTACAGTTCGTCAACAATGTCCAAGCTACCACCTACCTTAAATGAGCGGCTACTTGCACCATCCCTCTGTGGCAGCGCTGCTACAATAAATTTCTTATCAGGAAATTTCAACCTCAGATGCTTCTCGACACTGTTCTCGTCCGTTTCCAGACCAGCTCTACCAACATGTATCCAGGCATATTTTGGAGCACCACTGAAAGACGACGACTTGGCCGTTCCTTGTACAACTGGATATTTTGATCCCTTTTTTTGTTTTTCAGCATTTACTTCCTTTTCGATAGACTTATTGCTTGTCAGTTCCTTGCGTTTGTGGTCACTTAATTGTTGCGATCTATTTTGCTTCTCCTTCTTATCTGGGACATTTGTCAAACCTAACACCTGTTTGTTAACAACGGCAACGTCGCCTTTGTCATTAAGAGATAACGTTTTCAAATTCAGTTGATTCCCTTTCAGTAACTCAATGATCAAGTTCTTGTCACTAACCATTTGTTCCAGTGTGTTTAATGCCCTCTTCAAGTAACCTATCTCCAATTCCATCAATTGTGATGTTCTATCACCCTCATATAAATTGTTCGGGGATGATTTGCTCTGAAGGTTATCATTGTTTGGATCCGGGCAAATATTAGCAGGTTCACCTACATTTTCTTCGGAGTTTTCTTCAATAAATTTACGCAATCCCGGAGTCACATTCACCCCTTCGGGAACTTTTCTGGTAATTATTATGTCTATTAAATATTCTTTTTTGAACTTCAACAACTCACCGGCGAATTCACTATTATTCATCAAGTTTCCAAATTGCTTGCTTGAAGAAGCCATATTATCTTGAAATGTGTGAAACCCTTTAGTTATCAGTTCGATTGATATCTCAGGAATAACCAGCTGTTTGTTATCTGAATTGAGACAAAGGAAATCCACTCACCAATGAAAATAGACACTAATTTCAATTTCAACTAGCCGATGTTCCGTCTGTGATCAATTATAAAAATCAAGAAATCTTCAGTGGAATCAACAATCGGTTTCAATTTTTAAAAAGTCGATTGCTAATATCGTATTTATATAGGCAAAATAACCAAAATTCTAGAGAGCGCAAGATGCACATCTGCTCGTAACAATGTCAACCTATGGGAACCATCCAGGCCTTTCAGAAAAATAGCTTGAAATGGATCCTAAGTGCCAGTTGCACCGTTCTATAAAAATTTGTTTCCATTATCAATGTTTAGTATTGAACGATGTGCGTGAGTTCTACCGATTGCATCGTTTGCTGATTGCCGATGTTTAGCTAAACAGGAGATATGTTTGGCAACGTTGACAAATTTCATCGGTAATCATAGACAAATCAAGAATTACAGTGTTCTATTATAATGTTCTGTGCATTTGTGGTGCCAAAGTCAAAATAATTTATTATTATAAGTAATCATTCAATTCATATTTGATGATCTGAATCTGAATATTCTGAATCCATGTTTATGTTTTGAATTTTCTGACCAAACATAACACAAACCCACAATGTGACACAATCAGGTTATTTCCATAGAGAAATAATGTCTTTTAGTCAACTAGCCATAACAGTATTATTTACAGTTGCTCCGTTTGCCTAAACATTAATTAAAAATTTACTTGACTACTTTCTGATTTCTCTTGCACCATCTTTCAAATAACGTTTATGTGGCTTAATCACTGTTTACACCAAACAGGTTAATTTGGATGTTTATCTTCCCGATTAGTTTCAAACAGGGATCTGCGCAACTCAAAACGTAGGTATATGACTTCTTATTTCTTGATATTATTTCTCTACGCTGAGAGAAGTGTTTATTTGATATTATCGAAAATTCATTTCCTTGAATACGCTCTATTAGTGATGACGTCACACACCGCCATTTTTTGTTCTCCTGACAGTGTTCGGGATCCAAACAGATTGTCATTCAAATTAGTACGTTGTCATGGAAGAAATTGGCTTATATTGATAAATAAGATTATTTAAGGAACGATTTTACTATCAATTGATAGACAGAAGGCGCGAGATTAATGCCAGTAAGTTCAACTAATAAACACTGCTTTATACAAAATCTGGGGAATGATAGATACAGGATTCAAACTTACTGGTATGATCCTCGTTCCTTCTGTCTATCAATTAATACTGAAATCGTTTCTCAAATACTCCTATTTATGAAAATAAGCCAATTCCTTCAACGAAACGGTACGAATTTGAATGACAATTTATTTGTTTGGATTCCGAACACTGACAGGAGAACCAAAAATGGCACTGTGTGACGTCACACTAATAGAGCGTATTGAGTATTATTGCCCAATATTGGCGATTATAATAACTTTATGGTAAATTATACTATTATTATGCAAAGATATGTTAAAAACTGTATATAGTTCGAAAATTGTATATAATAGATACACTAAGAGAAGTGTTTATGTGATATAATCGAAAATGCATTATAGTTAATAAATAATTTATTGGATATATGGACAAACAAATATTAGTTTCATGTAAATAAATGATTTATTTTAAATACCACCAATTATCATAATTCATTACTACACTTCATTTATTTACGAATAACTCATATTAATAATACTGAAGAAATATCCATTTGAAGGAAATAAATACAGGGTGGCCATTTGAAAACGAAACAGACGAGATTACAGACGAAATAAAGTTTTTCGATAGAAATGCTCGGACAGGTCGATTTCTGTTTCGAGGGGGACAACTTAAGATGTAGGTTACGGACGCATAGCGCTTCAACCCTTGCTGCTACAACCCCCACCCCCAATTTTTGAATAGGGAAGATGGGGTGAGTGATACCTCAATCTAAAGGTATTTTTATACTGATTTCAGCACAGTAATTTTTTTTTCATTTTATGCATTAGTTCTCGAAACCCCCTCGAAACAGAAATCGACCTGTCCGAGCATTTCTATCGAAAAACTTTATTTCGTCTGTAATCTCGTCTGTTTCGTTTTCAAATGGCCACCCTGTATAGTTGAGGTAAATATATCATTGAGTCATAATTAATAAACCTTATTTAAATGTGATATGTATCCATGCCGAATAAAAGTAATATTTCAATTCTGTAATGTTTAACGTTCATATTGAGGGTATCCGGGTTTGAACCCTAGTCATCTTGATTGCATCTGTTCACTCTAACCACCTCTGAGCTAACCACTGCCAAGATCAACTAATAACTAAGCAGGTACAAACGATCTAAACCCAAAATTCAGTACAGATATGCTAAGCGGCGTTCAATAAGCCCATAGTAACACAGATTTTGTGTTTAAAAAGGAAATTCAAATCAAAGGAAAAGTTCAAGGGCAGATCCTTCAAGGAGATGCGCTTCTCTTTGAGGGATGTGTCCTTAAACTTTTCCATAGATTGGAACGCTAGAATTATGTTAGTTTGTTAATTATTAATGAATCCTATATTATGAGTGAATAAATTATTGAATTCTTGTAAGAGTTTATTTATAAATAGCAAATATCCGTTAACTATCAGTTGAAAATTTGTTGACACCGAATTCATGTTAGGTATTTGTGGATATAACGTAAGTTCATATAAATTATTCATCTCCGAAATATATTAAATATTATCAAATACCTTGTAAACAAATATTTTATTCTCTATTAATAAACTTTTTTGAATGCATAATTTAACTATTAATGAATATATCAAATATGAATCTGCTGTAATAGTTGTGAATAAATAACCTCCAAATAAGTGCTTTATTAATAAAAAATATGGATTTCTTCCAGTGTAATGTCAATAAAATAATCTTTCTTTCTTTCCAAATAAATAACGATCTTATCAGAGCGCCAGCGAACACGTCTTACTCGCTCAGCGAAACATTACAAAACAGATCATAACCCTTACACTCCCGAATGATTTTCAACGAAGATTTCATATTTCTCCACATTTTTTCTATCACATATGTGGACGAAATATTAGGTCTTATTCAAAAAACAAAATAATTATGTCATTTTGACAGGTTTTGATTATACTCACGATTGTGATGTTCAGGAGTCTACTAGGTACATGCACAGTTGTGATGGTGTCACAATTGTGAGCACCAGGGGTGTTCATATACTAAGAATTAACGAAGGAAAAAATGGATTATTATTTTTTATTGAAAAACAAAGCAGAAAAAATGTAACAACAATAGGAAATATTATTTTTTGTATGGAAAATTTGAAAACAATTCCGCAATCATCCACAATATTGAAGATTTACTCTCAAGAGGTAAAACCTATCCTTTGGCATTGTATCTTCAATTGCTGAAAATTTTAACTTTTTGTTCCAACACATGTGAATACTCGGAAATTTAATACAGCCCATAATGATGCATGCAATGGAATGCATTCCAAAAAAATTTCGTAGTTCGCAGTTAAATTCAGTTTGAGTTCTTTTCCATTTTTTTGTAGATAATATTGTGACGTATGATGACGGAAAAAGAGTCTTCCAAATACATCCTGAAATAACTCCATGCAGATATAACTTCAGATGGAATGACAAGTTCCTCTGCAGAATAACTTGAACTTCTAAACTTAGACTTCTTCCACGAAAACGTTGCAATACTTCTGGAAGAAGGAGATGCGCGCATTTCGGGTCTTACTTCGATTTATTCGATCACTTTTAAGAAAGAGTTGATTGGTAACCATGATTGGACACGAATAAATCCTCATCTTCATCAGAGGAGGATTTATTCGTGTCAAAACATGGTTTCCAATCAACACCAAGTGCTAAAGTCCGTATAGATCACATCTACCTGTTTTCGAGAATCTAGTGACTTGGAAACATATTGAGTGAATATACATAGATTCGATGCAGTGCTCCGAGACCTGACAAAACCGTGTTGATACTCAGATAATGATGTTCGAACGTGGTCATTAATTATATCAGACAAAACTATCTCGATCAACTTAGAAAAAACTGATATAAGAGCAATTGGCCTGTAATTAACAATCTCGGAATTCTTCCCCGACTTTAAAATTGGGCAAATGCGCGAAATTTTCCAGATATTCGGAAAAATGCCGGATTTTATCATCAAATTGTATATGATGCATAGAGGTCGGGCGAACAAATCTATATGTGACTTTACGAGTCTAACCGGGATACCATCTGGTCCCACAGTCAGTCTGTTTTTAAGCCGTTTGGATGCTGATATGACAAGGTCCTCGGAAACGTTAGAAATATTCAAAAAACTGATGGAGTTAACAAGTTCCTCATTTCCACCGTTGATATCTGACAGATTTTTATCGTCATTCATGACGTATACATTTCTAAAATTTTTTGCAAATGCATTGACTATCGACTCTGGAGTTGTTAAAGTCTCCCTATCAAAGTGCATCTGTCCGGGAATTCGAGACTTGTTTTTTTTAGAATTTACGTAGTTCCAAAATCCCCGAGGATCTCCCTTCAAATCGTTCTCAGACCTTTGAATGAACTCTCCGTAAGAAAATTTAACACCGCGCTTAACCGAACGTCTCAGACTTTTGAAACGCTCGAGATAAAAAAGTAGTTTGTGTTTTCTGTACATTTTTAGGTAATGATTTTTCGTTTTTATTTGAGTAATTAGTTCATTTGAATACCACAAAGGATAATTACGGGAGCAGCATTTTTTTAAAGGTACACACTTTGCAATTATATTCTGAATAATATGGTCAAAAATATCACTAGCATAGTTTACATCTTTAATTTTACCTAATTGTTGACACCAGTCCACTTCACTGAGAAGCCGACAAAATTTTTGATCATCTAAATTTCTGAAATCATACCGTTTTGCTCTGGAGGAGAAATTTCTAGGGACAGTGGGGCATGCTGGAACTTGCACAATAAACACTAGATGAAGTGGATCAACTGGCACTAATGGATCGTCATGGGGTAGCACTTCACAAACTGTTTCCTTATTTGTGAGAACCAAATCCAGCAATCTATTATTATGGTTCCTAACCTCGTTACATTGCTTCATATCACAATAATTGAGAAAGCTGTTGAAACGGGCTGTCAAGTTAGTTTGGAGATCACAATCATAAAAGTTTTGAAGTTCTGGAATATTGAAGTCACCCATAATTGTTATCCTGTCTATCTCTTCCTTATTTTCTATTAATTCAAAAAATTCATCATACTCATTGATAGAAATATTTGGTGGAATATATACTAATAAGATAATCATTGGAATATAATTAGCTCCAGAAATTTTCACCGCCAGGACATCAATTTTCTGAATAGGACAGTCAATCTCATAGATTTCCGAGTTGTATTCATCACTGTTAACTGCCAGCAAAACTCCCCCTCCTCGAGTTCCTGTACTCCGATCTTTACGATAAACTGCATAGTTTTGTGGAAATAACTCACCATCGAATACACCCTCCTTCAACCAGCTCTCAGTAATAGAAACCACACTGTGGCCACTGGTCAGTACATTTTGCAAGAATATGTGCGTCTTGGTATTTAATCCTCTACAGTTTTGGTAATAAATTTTTAGTGCGCTGGTATATGTCTTCTCGTTTGAACGTCTGCTGGATGAGTTTACAGGTTTTTTTTCTTCACTATATGTGGGTGTCCATTTCGATATTTTATCATAATATCATTTTCTCCATTTTTTTGACGTTTCATCAATTCTCGACGAAGTGTTAAGAAGTAATCACGCTGTCTCACCGTTTGGTCGGGTCTGATGTATACATTTCGGAATTTTTCATTATTTTGCAGAGTTTTATTATTCTTAATAAGAAGAGGTATATCTGCTTTGTTAGGTAGAGTAAGTTTTATCGGCCTTGTCTTCCCAGGAAACCGTTTACCCAATCTATGCACTTGCGGGTTATTCATATTGACGTTAGGGATAATATTGGTAATTATATCACGTACAATCACGACCGGATCGTCCTCGTCCTCCGGAACTCCAAAAATTACAACATTATTCTCTCTACGTTTAATTTCCCCGATTTCCTCCAATATTTGAATTGTATGTGTGGAATCCCTCGGAGAATTCAACGTCATCTGCTCCAGCTGCTCGATTTTATCATTGAGGGTTTTTATTTCCTTTTCATGACTCAGCCTCATATGACGCATATCATTGTTCAATGTATCCACCTTCTTCTCGAGTACACCGAGTTTTTCACCCAGAATTTCCAATATGCCGGATGAAACAGAATCGACCAATCTTTTTATGAATGCCTTATCTCCACATATCGTCTTTACCATCATATCGGCCGCGTTTTTCACCTCGCTTAACTGGTCTCGTGTTAAGGGCATTTTTGAAGAAAACTCACAAACGAAACACTTTAGAAACCGCACAAATCAACGATCGCCTTTAAGACTTGGTTATAAACCAATTTGAGAAAAAAAAAAAACAGAGACTTTTAACAAACTTATTTGAAATTAAATGGAGAAATAAACTAAAACGTGTGCACTCAACAACGTATGTAGCAATCTATACGGAGCGTAAGGGATAAATAGCGATCAATTAGTAATTCATTTTAATATGATATGATAGTTCTGGATCACATAGATGATTTTTGTTAGAATCATTAATGTTTTCCATACAAGAAACATTTGGGGAAGTTCTGGAATCATAGGGATGATGATGATAAATTTGATATTTCAGTAAAGGCCGAGGAACAGAATTTAACTTCAATCAGTTGGTTTTGAAGGATTATTTTAATCACAAGTAAGAAGAAGCTCAGAAATTTGAGAGTCTGGTTCTCGGAAACAAAAATTGGACTGTTTCGTGCAGCAGTGAATAAGGTCACAATAGCCAGAATGGTCTCCAATATCCGATAACGGATTGGCACTATCAAGAAGAAGAAGAAGGATTTGAGATATGTACAGTGCATCCCATTTTGGGTGAGACAGCCAGGTTTCTCGCTTGTTATTTAAGATAGACCCTTGCAGTTTTCACGTTCCTGTCCTACTTTTTCGTGAAACTCAAGTTGGTCTAATCAGATTTTGCATAACTGTTTACGTTCAAGAGATACAGGGTGATTTTGGAAATTGATACTTTTCGGACCCCTCCTTCATCTCCGAAGTTATTAGAAATAATGCTACGTCTGAATTAGAATTCTGCGTAGAATCCAGTGGCGTACTCAATATTTTTTTCGGGGTATTATTTTGAAGATTCAACACTAACCTATATTTTTTTTAATGGAACACCATGTATATCATTACTTCGTTGAGTTCGTTATTTTTTCCCTTCAAAATGATGTATGACACGATGTAGGTAGGATGTTCAGAAATGTTAAAAAAACACTAAAATATCAAATAATGATGATTTTTTGTTGATGGGCAATGGATTTCCCATATAAAAGAAGAATCAATAATAATAACAATAATTCATAGCGATGACAGCTAGATCAGATTCGTTTTTTTCCCTCCAATGCCTACTTGATAAAACAATGCTCCCAAATGCATAGTAGCCATAATAACAACAAGGTTGTTTGTATCATCAATGACCTACTAGTTTTAAAAATCGAAAGTGATAATCCTCTTATTGAAACATAGAAAATTCATGGCCCATTCACAAAAAATCATCATTATTTGATGTTTTAGTGTTTTTTTAACATTTCTGAACATCCTACCTACATAGTATCATACATCATTTCGAAGGGAAAAAAATTACGAATTCGACGAAGTAATGATATACATGGTGTTCCATTAAAAAAAATATAGGTTTGTGTTGAATCTTCAAAACCATACCCCGAAAAAATATATTAAGTTCGCCACTGGATTCTACGCAGAATTCTGATTCAGACGTAGTTTTTACCTCAGCAATATTCCTAATAACTTCGGAGATAAAGGAGGGGTCCGAAAAGTATCAATTTCCAAAATCACCCTGTATCTCTTGAACGGAAACAGTTATGCAAAATCTGATTAGACCAACTTGAGTTTCACGAAAAAGTAGGGCAGGAACGTGAAAACCGCAAGGCTCTATCTTAAATGACAAGCGAGAAACCTGGCTGTCTCACCCAAAATGGGATGCACTGTACATTGAAATACAATATGGAGGATAAAACCAGTCTAACTATGTTCTAAATTTAGTTTCTCATGGATTACCTGGCCTTACCTCACCTGAAACCTAAAACAGAACTTGTAAAAAGCGATAATAAAAACTACTTTATCTGTTCATTGCTACCATACAAGCATTACAAACACAATTAATTGTTGGTTATAAAATGAAATTAATATTGGAAAACTCGAATACTGAATGGTTTATTATGAGAATATAATAATAATAATCTCCCATATATACGTCATAAACCTTAACATAACATGTGATAAAAATAAGAGGCTGTAATAGCACGTAAAACAACTTAAATCTCAACACATTACTCAGTAGAATGGTTAAGAATTTCGCCTTCAGAGCGCGCTTTGATATTTGGAATTCTCGACTAGTTGACGAGGCTGAAAAGAAAATAATTTATTTTTTTTGTCTATAACTGAACTATGGTTCAGACCATAGAACTTAGAATTCCTAAGGTTCAGACAAAATTTGATATTAGATGGTCTTATATATATAGTGTTCTGTGGTCTTAACTTAAACTGTTTGTTCGGTTCTATAGTTGACATTTCAACAGTTGTGCACGGTATAAGAATACGAATGACATCTGACAAACAATCTGAATGACGTAACTCCAAACGCTATAAACCATCCTATAAACTAAAAATTATTACAAATGGCCGCTATCTGTGAGTTATTTATTTTGAGATGAAATTCGTACCTTATGATTTTTGATACTTTATGACTGATAGTTGCAACATATTTGAAGAAAGCTTTCTAATTAGAATTGAATGATTTTGTTCAGGTGAGTGTAATACATAAATTATCGAGATCGGCGTTGTTTGATATTGCATGGTTACATTCAATGTAGTGGTGCAAATAGGGCTTTTCCTCGAGTGTTTTGAATAATAAACCTCTTACATATAGACTGTTTGGTTCCATTATGATTTTTTAGCTTCTAGAGATAATGGATACACCAGAGAATAGTGCCCAAGTAATTGATGAGAGCAATTGTCAAGTGCCATTCGCAGAACACAATACAAAAAGGGATTCAGCAATTCAGGACGACAATGAAATTCAGAATGTAACAACCCATGAGAGCTCTGATAATATTTTCAATGTTCCACTTCAAACGCCAAGAGAATATGAAAATCAACTTGTAATAAATGAAGATATAGCTACTTCAGATCAAATAAATGTTTCTTTATTGTCAATGGAACCATTAATAGAAGCCAAAGGATCTGGAGATACTCAAAGTAATCAAGAAGGAATTACTTTAGTTCAAGATAACTCTTCAGAACTTGAAACTATTTCTATCGATAGTGGAAGTGTAGAACAGTTGATAGCTACAACATTGAGTGAAGTTATTAGTTGTGAAAATGACACAGTAACAACTGCTTGTGCCATACAATCGGCACCCGATAATATTAACAATATAAGTGATTTGTCTTGTTCATTGGTTGAATCTTGTGCAGATGCTAGTGGAGATTCTGAAGTTAGTGCTCCATTGAAACTGGAAGGAAACGCGTTAGATTCTAATAACTCTGAATTGGATGAATCATTACCATCATTCATTGGTGAAATTGACGAGTCTGTAAGTTTACCACCAGCTGAACCTTTGATTCTAGAGGAAAATAGTTCATCTCGCAGTGGTCCTGATGAAGATAAAGAAATTGTTTCAAGAAAACTGGTGGTAAATGAGAATATTGTAGATGATATAGTCAATGTTAAAACTAATGATAAGAATATAACTAAGGATGAAACTATACATGAAGATTCCACAGTAAATATAACTAATACAGATGATGAAAAGGGCTCAGAGAATGTTAGCAATATAGATAACAAACCCCTCACTGAAAATATATCATTGAATGAAATTGTTCCAGAAAAAGTAACTCTTAATGAAATTGAATTAACAGAAGCACCACAAACTGAAATAGTAACAAGTGAATCAAATATTCACTACACTATTTTACCCCCTGGAGAGAACTCAGTTTATCAAGAAGATGGTACACTTGTTGTGGAATATCCTTTAGATACAACAGCAATAAGTCATAATCAAACATCTGATGTAAATGAATTTATCGAAACACATAAAATTGGTATTACTGAATCCACTGTCTCTGGTGAGCATGAGGTTGTTCAAATTGTGGAAAATCTAAATGAAGGGAATTTTATAGAGATGATAGAAACTCATGAAGATGGCAGCCTTTCTACTGAAACAGTAACCCCAGAAGATGCTTCAGAAAAGAAGCACTCTATTGAAAATAGTACAAAGGAAAAGAAACAGGTTAATTCTGAGGCAGTTCAACCTAAAAGAAAAGGTCGTAGACCTATAGAAGGTATTCCTCCACATATGGTAGGTCATCCCATTGATAAGCCTGATCAGGATGCTGTTAATGGCAAAGCCTTAAAACCTAGATTAGGTGTTAAGATTCCTTACAGAAAATTAGCCAGTCAAATTGTTTCTACTTCTGAATTACAAAATCACATAGTTGAACGTGCTAGGTTGAAAGAAGAAGCTCGCACAGAATCGGATAAAACTAACTTGTTTACAAAAAAACTGACACATAGATTGGCTCAAAGTCTTTCTGGATTAACTAATAGAGATTCATTAGAAAGAAAGGGTAATAAAGCAGATAACAAAAAAGGTGCTGAAGATATACATATAATTGAAAATATTTTGACTGCTATACCATCAAGAACAAATGAAAATTCAACTGAACAACCAACAAATCCTATTGAATTTGTTGAACAGATTGTGAATGAAGATACTGGGATGTTAGAAAACGTTTCAGAGAAGTTGGGGGAAGAGGAAGTTACTGTATCTTCATGTGAATCAATAGAAAATGCTGAAATTATCTTTGCAGGTAATATGAAAAATTCCACAAATATTGAAAGTAATTCTGATCTTATTGCTATTCTTGAGGGTGATGGAGATGAAAGCTCTCCAATAGCTCCAATGAGTGTACCTAATGTTGTGGAAATTGTGGATACTTCAGAAAATGCTTCAGAAATTAGGGCAATTGAAAAGGAAATTTCTCTTACTGAACAAAAGAGTTCAATTCCTGCAGTACCCCAAGTGAAAGAAAAGAAGTTCTTCAAAAGTAGAGATTCTAGAATACCTGATGTTTCCAAGGATAAAACTAAAGAGTCTGTTACTAAAGTTAAACCTAATTTGATAACTGAAATATCTAAAACAAAAATTTCATCTGTCAAAAATGAAGAGGCAATCAAAACTAACATATTTGATATTGAGAGTACATCAGTTTTGAAGGGCGCAGCTAAAGGTGCTGAATTGAAAAAAGTTCCGCTGAATGATCAGGAAAAGGCTTCTTCTGATTTCAAGAAGAAAAGTACAGGTAACATTTATTTAATAGCTTAATAGTTTTATGTATTGATGAGAACTGAGTAGAAGTGAAAGAAACAGTGAGCATAGTATGATCAATTTAATTATTTACTAGGTGTTATGGATGGGTAAAACTCGATAGTTATCTGGATCAATATTTTGTAAAGAGTAGCCACTTTTTGAAATTTTGGTAATATTGTTCTTTACTTCATTAACACGTTAACTGCCACTCGTATAGCCGGCAACCAAGTGACTTAATACTTAAAGCACCAAACGAAACTGGCGTATCCCGAGAATTGCTATGTGCTTTTCTCCGCTAAATATTGACATATCATTTGAAAGTAAAAGCGCATTTCTTAATTTCTATTTATATACACAAATTATTTTGTATTGGTAGCCGGCTGTACAGGTGGCTTGCAAGAGAATTTCATATTCATATTTTACTATTTGGCCGCCGGTTGTACAGGATGTCAATATTGAAAATCACTGAAAATCCTATGCGGCAGTTAACATGTTAAGGGTGAGATTTTCATCTGCTATGACAACTGATATAACTCAGCAAACCAATGGCATTTTTTAATAATTTTGAAAAAATTACATTTTTTTCTGGTCAAAATGTATTTTTAACACTTTCGCGGCCAAGCTCATTTGATGAAAAATGTCAAAAAAAAATTTTTTCGGTTTTTCAATATATTTCAATTGATTACATCAGTCTGATTCAGTTAATATCGATTTTTTTCATTTACTTCATTTTTTACAAAAAAAAAAGGAGATCGATGACTGATGGTCGCTGTGCAATTTGTAGGAATATTATTCCGACATACAGTCAGATGTCATATTGTCGGTCATTCTTGCAGTTACGACTGCTTCTGAACTATGCTATTGATCGTAATAAGCGTGATGAGCATACAAACCTTTCGATTGAGACTGGTCACGGTGACCGCCGTGGCCTGACTGAACTTTTACCGTCGGTCATATATGACCGCTGTGACCACGAAAGTGTTAATTCATATTGGCCTGAAGTTCTTAGGTCAATGGCTGTTGATAATATTACTTATAAAGTAAGGACAGTTATTATTATCAATTGAAAGGCTCATATATTATTCAGTTCAAATACCTCTTGTTTTAAAAATGATAGTTTGTTGGACAGCACTATTTTTTTAAAAGCATTCACTTGATCCTGAGATACAGGTCAAATGTAAACTATAAATGCTTTCCAGTAACCGACAGGAGCTCCTTGGAGCAACACCGAACTATACCATTCCGTATTTTTACTCTTCCAGTAAGCAGAGAGTCAAGCCCTCACGCTACCTTTCCCTTTTCCCTGACACACCACGCGAATTTTGGGGGGCTTCATTGTGAGAGAGAGAGAGAAGAAAGACCGTTATTTGCTGGTTTTTTAAATCTCTTGGCTTGTTTATTTTCCATTTAACAGTTTGGTTTTGGCGTATTTCAGTCATAGATAGGGCGTGCAGCGCTAGTGGGCGAAGCCCCAGGGTGGCATGCACTATACTGGAAATAACTTAATAATTAAAAATATTTCATTCTTGAGCATGTTTTAAATAACCTTGATTCCAATGTGATTATAGAGATCACTTGAATCAACTTTCATGATCACCTGAATGGCTTTATGGTTATGAATAATAATTTTAATATGATTCATTTCAAGTAAAGGATACAATGCTAAAAAAGTATGCCTCAAGATGTAATATCGTCAAATAAAACAAAGTCATATAAGAAAAAGATTCTGCTATAGGGATGTTGAATCCTTCCAAGTTTTAGCCCCAATCAGGAATTCTTCAATGTTATAGGGTTCTATGTCATGCAGGATCGTATATACTTTCTTCCACATATCATTTTGTATATTTTACTTGCTATTACCTTTGTATATTTGGGGCAAAAGTAGTTTACTCTAGCTCTGGTGAGGTTTGGTTTATTATGTAAAATAATAAATTGAACTTTTTGAATTATCTGAGGAGAAATAATGAACCCACCACTGAAATTTTCAGTTCATGTTTTGGAATTTATGGAGTCCAAACAACAAATCAAAACATAATGAGCATCTACCATCCAGATTCTTTAACAGATATCTGTAAAAGCTATTTGTATTATATTTTCACACAATATTCAGTTGCTCTACCACATTGATTCAACTAGCAAAATTTTTAGAATGAATTCTGAAAAGTAGAAATTGAGGATTCAAAAAAAAAAAAATTCAAAAACATATTATATGTGAAAAAATTATTTTATTTCAGATAATAACACATGTTGATGTGATGAGAAATTTTTCTTTTTTTCTAGCAACTGTGATTGAGGTAGAGCCACAACTCAAACCAGCCATGGTTTTGAAAACCTACACTCGGAAACGTAAATCCAATGATGTTAGTACACCAGAGCCACCAAAGAAGCCTCTCATTATGCCATCATCTTCAACAAATCAATCGGATGTTAAGATTGATTGTGTTACACCAATTCCGCCAAATGTTTATGTCACCAAAAGTTCTAGAGTAATCAAGAGGAAGGTTATCTGGGATCCTGATGAAGCAATGCCATCTGTGAGAAACCAGTCTAAGATTCTCAGCAAAATTGAAGCTACTGTAAAGGTAAATAACAAATCATGTATTTATATGTATTATAAATAAATTCAAAAATATGATTAGATTAGTAAAGAATACTCATTTTGTGTTGATTTCTATTTTTATTACAAATAGAAACATAAGTTGTTTCAAACAACTGGCTCAAAAATTGAAAACACACTATTTGAAAGGTGGTTATTGAAAGTTTTGAGGGTACAATACCTTTTTTACTACCTTTGGAAGAACCAACTGGGCTCCTAGCTGAATAAACTCAATAGGGGGGAATTTGATAACTGGTCTTGTGCGCAGAGCATTTAATAATAGAAAAACACAATTTCAATGAAAATTTTTAAGATTCCAATTTTTGAGCCCTTCAGGCGGCCACCCACGATGCGCCCATGTTCGAGCGTTCGGTTAATTTTACAGTCGGGCAGCTCGGGACACGACCGCACGACTGTAAATCAGAGAATGAACTTGACTGCCAGACTCGAATCTCTTGAACGCCTGCTACCAAACGCTCGAAAAAACGCTTCGTGAGTGGCGGGCATTTGTTAGGGAAGATCTGAAGAATTTACAATGTAGCAAAATGCATTGTGTATCTTTTTATAATTTAAAAAATACTACAATTGAATTATATATTCATTATTCAACTGCTTTTGAGCAATTAATAGTATCTATTAACAAATGAGTGGGTTATAATAACTCACTGCTATAACTCACTATAATAAAACGGAAAAGATGGCTCTGTGCTTCTATTCGGTTGGCCGAAAGGGAACATTCAATTTTTGTTATTGAAGGGAGGAATGTCACTTTGATAATTTTGACGTTTATAGGTAATTTTTGGGGTTTCCCACTAAAGTTCTTTCTCTATTCTTGTGTTTATTGTTATAGTTGTAGATAAAGTATAGTATTCAACTTGCGGTAATGGTCATAACTCACTTGATGAATTAAAGCACTCGCCTGCGGCAACAGGTTTATATCCATTTCTGTATCATATGTGTCTTGTGGTTATTAGCGGTAATTTTGATTCTTAGATTGGCTCTCTACTTAGTATGCAGTTTCGTTAAACTGAGATAATTAAGTTCTATTTCCTGGGTTTTTATTTAATATGAAGAATGATCATTAAATATCAATACATAAATGTATCCACCAAAGACAAAAACAGTAATAATAATATAATTATTATTTGAGAATTGAATGACATTTTTATATTTTAGACTGCAACACCCCCAAAAATTACAGGATCTCAGAAATCGACATCTGTAAAAACTGTGGAAAAAAAAATTTCTGAGAAAGAAAAACATGTTGATCAATCTAAAATTACCAAATTGAATGAAAAAAAAGTAGTTAATACCACTCTGAATGAAAATGATGATATTGTCGAGAAGCAAACTGTAAAGAAACCAGAGAAGCCAGAATTAACAAAAAAATCTATTGTCAAGAATCCTATTGCTGATAAAGCTATACCTCAAAAAAAAGTTATTATAACATCTTCTATGAAAATTTCACCTGGGAAAAGTCCAAAGGTATGTATATGTCATATTCTTTATTTTACAACAATACCCGAACCAATTGAAAAATGAATGAAAACGTCAAAATTGTGAAAAGATTAAATGAGCCTAAGAATAGGATTTTTTATTCTTAGACTCAGACGTGTTTTTCAAGATAAAAAAATAAGACTTTGGAATTGTCACCCAAGAGTCAACTAAACTTTTTGAAGAGATAACACATGTTTCTTCAATTTTTTCCAATAAAAAATCTTTTGAATGATTTGTTTTTTGCAATTATTGATTAGAATACTTAATTTCTGGCAGTATAGATAGTGTTACTTGTTTTAATTGTATGATTGATTTTCAATAGAAATCTACCAAAAGGTTGAGTGAAATAGACAAACTTCTTATGGATGAAGGTGCTGTTAATATGCTCTATGACATAAACAATTCTGATGATCAGAAAAGAAGGGTTAGTGGAAGATCAGGTAATACACCAACAGATAAAGCACAAACTCAAAAAGAACTTCTGAACAGAACACAAGAAATTAAAAATGAGTTGACTCAAGGCTCAAGTGTCATAACATCAACACCCAAAATTTTACGTAAAAAGGAAGGACCTCCTTCTGTAAAGAAAGATAAGGAGGCTAAGGAATTATCCACAATTTCACGGAAAATGTCAAAAGACTCTACAAAAAGCTCAACACACAGTGCCCCCCCTTCACCTGCTGAAGCTTCAAGAATTATCAGAAGACATTCAAGTAGTTCATTCTCCAGTGACGATGGATTGGTACAAGATGAATCAATGGATTCAACTGTTGAACAGGTAAATAATGAACAGTGTGATTCTACATCACTATTATGTCAGTATTTTATTTTTATTTAATACCATAATCTATTATTGGTATCTATTAGGAAGTCTCTTAAATTCTTGAAGATGATCAGCAAATAATTTCATTTTTAAATTATACATGTTTTATATGGAATGGGCTATAATTATTCAACATATATAAATTAATCCAAAGAAGTAATTGAATACATGAAGAGCAAAATTAGCCTTGTTTTTTTTATGTTGAGAAATTCATAACAGTTAATTTCTTCAATTGTTATTTTTTGAGAAGTAATCTAGTACCAATTCATTATCTCTTTTCTATATTTTTGGCATTTATCTTATATTCTTAGGTATTTCATGGATCATAATTTTATAAATTTCAATTCATATCTAACAATAATATGGAAGAATTTGTTATGTAATGCAGTTCATTAAAACACTTATATATTCAATTATTTTACTGTGAAAATTTACTTCTTTCATCAAACATCTCAACTTCTGCTGAGATAATTTGTCTTATGTTTCAAGGTGGATGAAAAACAAAATAAAAAGAAGGAGATCTCTGTTGAAAAATCTAGTACAACTATGGATGAAAATCCACAGGAAGAACAGAATAAAGGAAAAATAACCAAAAAGAGGGCAGCACCCACACAGGAAGGATTACCGAAAAAAAGATTGAAGAAAGACGAGCCTGTATTACCTAATGGTGAACCCTCAAAACCCACAGAAATTGTTATAAAGTCAGAGCCTGGTATTGTGACTGGTGCATTGATGACAGATCCCACTAAGGCATTCACTGTTATAAAAATGAACAAACATTATTGTATTAATCTCACTTATTCTGGAAATGAAAGCTACTTAACTGTACAGGTTAGTATTGAAATATAACAAATTTCGCAAGTTTTCTTACATATACATCTCTATGTTTTTCAACAAAACCACACTATACTGGGTGTTTCAAGTTCGACAGCCTATTAGACGTTTCTGGTGAAATCTGAAAATTCGGAATATAAAATTGTTCATGATGCCATATTCAGCTAAAATATTTTCGAAGCTCCGGCACTTCGGGTTATACAAGAAATGAAAAAATGTTTTCAAAAAAAACTTTTTTTTTTTTTTCATTTTATGTCTTAGATATTATCAAGATTTCCATTCTTAATTACTCCTTCCTAAAATTGTTGCGTAAGTCCTTATAGTTTTTAAAATATTAAGAAAAACCCGAAAAAAACAGAGAATTTCTATAGTCACTATTACGTGAATTATTTTTACTGTGAATATACTATGCATATACTCGATTTACTTTCTCGAACTAGAATGATGTAGGAATACCGTGCATATCTTGAAATGAAATTGACTCAACGTATAATATAAATTCTTAAAATCGCAAATAACTCTTGAATTATTGAATTTGGGAGCATAATCATGTTGAGACATTACCCTTATTTTTCTCCATAGAATCCAACGAAATCATGAAAGAATAGGGTTGTCATTTGAAAATCGAAAGTTATGATCAAATTTTGTTCACAATTTTTGAAGCACCCCTGTGATGATATTTCTCAAGTTCAAGATACGATATTCCTACATCATTCTAGTTCGAGAAAAGGAATCGAGTATACGCATAGGATATTCACAGTAAAAAAAATTCACGTAATAGTGACTATGGAAATTCTCTCTTTTTTTCGGTTTTTCTTGATATTTTGAAAACTATAAGGATTAACGCAACAATTTTAGGAAGGAGTAATTGAGAATGGAAATCTTGATAATATCTATAATATGTGTATACAGGATGTTTCAAGTTCGACTGCCTAATAATACAGAGTGAATTACTTTTGAGTAATGACGTCACCGTCATTTTAAATGGAACACCCCCATTTCGTCCTAATTTTCCGATTAATCTAGCTGAGCTGATTCCAAAAATGTATCACATGTTGATTCCAATTGGTACAGGGTGGACAAAAATACAATAGTTTTGTGTGTGCTCATAATATAACGCGTAACATTCTTTATTAGATAAGTTAACAATATTATCAAAAATACTTATTGTCTAGCGGCAATTGGTTTGAATGTAACACCCTGTAGTTTGTTACATGTAGTTTGTTGTTAATAAAAATGAACTGTTTCCAAACATGTTTGGTACTTGTGGTCTAGCAGACAGAATATGAAAGAAATTATTTCTTATCAATTTAAAAACATAGAATGAATGTAGCAAACTACAAGGTGTTACATTCAAGCCAATTGCCTCTAGATAATATTGTTAATTTAACTAATAAAGAATGTTACGCGTTAGTTTATGAGCACACACAAAACTATTGTATTTTTGTCCACCTTGTACCAATTGGAATCAACATGTGATACATTTTTGGAATCAGCTCAGCTAGAGTAATCGGAAAATTGAGACAAAATGGAGGTGTTCCATTTAAAAAAAATGACGGTGACGTCATTACTCGAAAGTAATTCACCCTGTATATTAGATTATTATATTGAAATCAAAAATCGATGTGTTTCAGGATTATTTCTCAAAATGGTCCGTTTAGCTAAAAAATAAATTTGTTCCATACTTTACGGACACAGTGTATAGAGGGTGATTCACCACGATGGCCTACTAGAAGTTTATGGAAAACAAATCATAATTTTGATCTGAAAATTTACATTTTGGGTTTTGAGACAATGATCTTTCTCCCTTAAATATTTTCAGATCTCTACAACTTCCAGTTATACCGGAAAAAGACTACTACTTGCTTTATTCAAATGGCACACTCATTGCATGATTAGATAGCTTATTTGATGACAATTTCAGCAATATGCCATAACTTGGGTATAAACTCAAGCATAGTATTGGGGACACCCTGTACATAGCGTTCAGGAAGGGGTGAAACACATGAAGTTTGCTTTGGCTGATCGAAGTCGCAACATATTTTTGATTGGTTCTGCTTATTGAACTAATCAGTGCTATCATTGGTTGAAATTCAAACTTCTTATCATCATGGTCATTTGACCCAATACTTAACAACATATCAAATTAATTTACGGCAGTCAGACAATTTTTCAATTCTGGAAAAAGGACCTCCCCGAGCGGGGCTCGAACCCGCAACCTCCGAACGCTCTCACCGTTGAGCTACCGAGGAAGCTGAAGATTCTCTGCAATGAGGGGAGGTACTTTTTCCAGAATTGAAAAATTGCCTGACTGCCGTAAATTAATTTGATATGTTATTAATATACAGACGTGAAACCATTATTTACCAATACTTAACCTTGCTTTCTTTAATGTTGGTATCTTTGCTCTGCACGATCGCCCAAGGATGCAACTGTTTATTATTAAACCATTGGTACCAAAATGATATCAACAGAACTTCATATGCATGCCCAGAAATTCATTATGAAGCAAACCAATAATTGATACACCACGAATCACACTCAAGGCAAAATGACCAGAACTTCCACTTTTTCTTTTATTATGATATGGCCAAAATATGCCATCTTTATGATACACAGTTCAAATTTTTTTAATATGTTCAAATATTTTGATGATTTTGTTGACTCAATAATAAATGAATATTTTGTTTTCCAATAAGTTATCTCAAATTACTTCCTATCAACTGTAAGTCTCAATTAGGAAATCTACCATATTCCCCTAATAGGACTCTGGCCTACCTTTTTCTTTCCAAAATTCTTATTCTCTAAGCTATTCGTTTTCAGTTGATATAAAAGATGTAATATAATTGGGTGAATAATACAAATTTTGTATTTCATTGATTAATTTCTGGTACTATTTGACATAGTTGTAAGTATGGAAAACACTTATAATATTCAAAATTATTTAAAATTTCCAGCTTTTGAAAGATTTGACTGTGACCCTCAGAGAACTTGAGAGAACTAGAAATTGCAGTGTTGTTTCAATCAATTCACAAAGCTCTACATTTTGTTTGGGAATTGATTACAAGCAATTAGTGGAATCAGATGATGAGTTAAGAAGCAAGAAGATAAAGGAATTATCACTGGGTATAAGGTGAGTTATCCATGAAATTTAGTGAAATTGGTTAATTTATTTCATAAAAAAAATATGTTTCATCAGAAAATTGTTATAGCATTCCAGTTGCCTGAATTTGTTTGTTTGTTGACATTATTTTCTCAAAATTTTTCATTTAATCTAGAAAGCAATCATCAAAGATGTAGCTTTATATAAGATGTTTAAAAACATGGTGAATGCACTCGTCAAATTTTGAATGCAATGACATTCGACCAAATTGAAAATATCAGTTTTAGTTCGTGGCGGCGCCGCAATGTCATATTTGTCATTTCCAATGTCATATTTGTCATTTGTCCGTTGTTTTTGATTGGATACATTAATTAAAACCCGATACTGACCAATCCAAAGCGATGTGTAACCGAGTATGATCGTGCAAAGTCGTGAAACAAAACATGAACCGTTTACTGGAATGAATTCAAATATTTGTAATAGAGAGAGAGTTTATTGGTATTTCAATTACAAGAATTACTTCCATAGATCATAACTATAATGAAAGATATACATATATAGGTACATAATGGCACAAAACTCATAAATAATAAATAACAAGAATCTTAATTTGTTGATAGCGCTACCTACAGTTGACATAACGAAGCTTAACTAATATTCTCAAAATTGGCAAAACAAAAGCTAATCAGTTCATACACCTGGTTTTTAGACATCTTAGCTTTATATCTATCAATGTTGACAAAAGCTTCAATGTAAAATCACTGCCCCTTTGATTCATTATTCCTTTTAGCACTCAATGACAGATCAGTGATTGATGCATTGTTGATTTTCTTGAAAAATTGTAAACGCAAATTCTAGAGGCTCGTATCTTTACCACTTCATCCATCTAAACAAGATGTTAATTTTTTTTTTCCAAGCTCTTCCATCTCTGAACATAAAAGTCACCCTGAAAGAACCCTTGGGTATAAAGAATATCTCACCTATCCTTAAATTTTATAAATGGAAAGGAAATTCCTAATGCACTGAAATGAAGACGGGAGGTTTTGCGTGCTTGTTCAAATCCATATTCATATCAAAACTTCAGAATACAATTACTGAATTAACCTGCAAAGAGACATGTCATGGAAACAAACTAACTGATACTTAAGTACAAGGTTATTTATCACTTTTTTGAAAAATCATATCATCCCATGAGACAAATTTACATTCATAAAGGAGAGGTCAAAAATTAAGTAAACAGGAGAAAAATTACACTGAATATTTAAATCAAATTGAAACAAAAATATTACCTTTTGCTGTAGAAACACTTCTCTAGCAATAAAACCTTGACAATTTTTGTAAAATTAAAATACTCAAGATGCTTAATTCGCTCTGGTAGGTGATTGAGAAGTTTTATTCCAGCCTTTATAGACGATTGATGAAATTTCTTGGTTCTGTTAGTTAGTAGGCAGATTATATCCTTATGTCATCCCTGTGATATTCGGATATTCATCCCTGTGATATTCGGAGCACAAATTCAAGCTATGTATATTCTTACGAATAAACAGCAAGGAATTAAAGATATAAATGCAAGGAAAACAAAGTATTCGATGCTTTTATAAATGATGGTCTACAAGACTCCCCGGATGTCAATCCGAACATCAATCTAACGATTATTTTCTGAGAAACAAAAACCAGACTGTAACTTGAAGATTCTCCCCATAGAATGGTGTTATAATTCATATGGGTGTAGGCTAGTGAATAATACACTCCTATCAGTGATTCCTTAGGTGAAATATTCATGTATTTTCAATGCAAAAAATGCACTACTCAATGGAGTACAAACATAAGTGCAGTGATTTTGCCATTTGAGCGTGTTATCAATTCACAATCCCAAAAATTCTACACAGTCAGAGGACTTCAAGTCTCCATTAGGGAGCCTTAAAGTGAGTTAGTTACTACAGTTTGGAGTCTGAGATCCGAGAGATTGGCCAAATAAGCTACATGGTCAGAAATCTCTTCATCCACGACCTCAAAAATCCCCAACGAAACCATCTCATACCCATGGCTTTTTTTGTTCTTATTACCCTTAAGACGTCTTCAGGCATGGCCGGGAAGAAGAAAAAATTAATGTCAGCCAACCTCTTGGTTGTACAGGAGGTAGTATTATGTGCATCATAGTACTCATCAACACTTCTTTTGCCGATGGTGGAAAAATATCTGGCAATCAAAAAAGTTTATGGAAATAATATAGGGTGTCCCGTGAACCGATGTCAACCCGGCGCATGCTGACAGCTTAGGTCATGCCCGACGGATTGATATTGGTTTACGGGACACCCTATATAAATACATGCTTGAATCGATTTCGATTTTTCTCTTTTCAATATAAGCAATTATACAGTAATACTAAGTCTTAAAAGAATATGTACATTCAAATCAATTTATTTTGGATTAAGCTGATCCTTTTATTGAAATTTTCCCAATTTGAAAAACATTAATGCTGTGTCTTACCATGAACTCAACACCTCATAAAAAATCTGTCTTTTAGCATCTTGGTATTTCTTTGACAATCTCTCCAAATACTGAAAATTTTATAAATAATCAGTGCTTCATAGGATTATCAGATCCTTGATTATTTTTCCCTGTAAAATGAAATTCTGGATAACTTATTTCATTGATAATCTTATATGCAGGCTATTCCATAAATTGTACTTCACGATAGTTACTATGACTGTGAAAATGAGCCTTTACTGATTACAGATTTTTTTGTATGAGAACATTGAATTTTCGTCTTTATCCATATATTTTTAGTAAAATATTGTTGAATTATTTTTCTAACTTCATGAAAAAAATCACCAAATATTTTAGAGGGAGTCTGTGAAGAATGTTTCCTTTAGAAGTTTTAGGAATATATTTCTTTCATAAAGTTTAGCCCATTCAAGTAAGAAAAAAATTAGCTAGGCCCCTACTGCACACTAAATCAATAATTATAGGTTGATTTCCCCAAATGTTATAACATATTGATATTTCATCTTTTTAAAAAAGATATTCGCATTTTTATCATTTTTGTGCACTCTTTTCCCAAACAAAGCGCTATATATCATTCCGTCACGATGTAATTTAACCATTACCACCTTGAGGACATTCCGTATTTATCCTTACAAGGACAGAATTGTTTTTTGAAAAGCAAGCCTACAATATTCATTGGCAGGTATAATACAGCTCCCGGTAAATAATGAATAATTCTAATAATTAAGGTGAGTGTTTGTTCAACTAACATTTTCTCATGTAAGAGATGAATTTTTTTTACTAGCTATTTGAGGAACAAATGTTTACAAAAAATAACAAACTAGATTTCATCAGAAACTTCTTCTTTTGATCGAAATAGAATTTTTTTTTTTTCATATAGAAAAGTCGAAATGCAATGTAATTTGCAATTTATTGTTGTAATGGGCAGCCGTAGCCCAGTAAACATTGTTTTCACTACGATGGGCTAAACTTGAAGCAGAAATCTCCTCTCAAAACATCTATTAAATTATTTTTAATTCAACAGTTCGGAATTTTTTTTTATGTTGAAGTTAGGAGAATAATGTTAAATTGTATCGACAGCACAAAAAAATAACTACTGAGAGTAGAAAAAAAATTGAACATTTTCATTTGAAGAAAAAAACTCGAAAATAGAGGGATTTCTTCATAGAAGGAAGTAATATGAGACAAATAATTCAATCGGTAACAGAAAAGTGGAATGATTTCTGCGGTCATGGAGTCTAGGATTAACCTATGTCTTCCCACAGAGACAAACACAGTTAATAACACCAATCTTCAACTTTTGATGATTTGCAACGTTAAAACATCAATTCACTACTTAATTTCCCAAACTACAATAATATTTTCAACAGTTATATAGAATTTTGAGCTTCAAAATGGGACGCAAGGAAATGTAGTCGTCTCGCCATAACAACCATCTTGGAACTCCAGCATTCTTTGTTCTACATCTCTTCAAATTCGATGTGGTCATTATAAGGCTCTATATGTAAATGCACACAAAATTTCAGTGAAATATGCCAGATTCCAATGATACAATCTTCAAGAAATTCCTTATAAACATTTGTTTCACAAGTGATTTCTAAATTCCAGTCTGATGAAATAGATAATTTTTCAATATGTAATTGAAAATCAAAATTTCAAATAACTTCGGAAACCCTCAAACAGGTTTTGCCAAATTTGTCAACTTAGATGAGATATTCAGCTATAATGGTTCGTTATATGAACAAATAAATAAAATAAAAACCTATTTTGATAGGGAAGAGCTATTGAAAATTTGAGTTCAATGATAATATATGATCTGTTTTTATGTTTATAACTTATTTGATTATCTTGCAATAGTGCTCAATATGATTTTTTTGTTTATAGGGAATTCCTGAAGTGCCTTTTGAATTTCTCCAAAATAATTGTGGCAGGGGTGAAGGGTGATTGTATTGGATTAGGAGTTACTATGTTACCTCTGTTCGATATGGTAGTTGCGACTGATACTGCCAGTTTTTCTACTCCTTATGCTAAAGTGGGATGTCCTCCAGAAGCAGGATTTCTTTTATCGATACCATATCATTCCAATCATGCTTTGGTAAGTTAAAAATTTATTGACAATTTTACTTGATGAACTCTTTTATTACGAATATATTTATTAATTAATTTTGTAATACAGTCCAAACTCATTAATGTGAACACAAATAATTCTGGCTTGTTCTTATGCAGGAACTGTTCATAATTTTGAAGGTCAAGAAACATGGATTTTCTACATGTTTTCTAGATTTTTTCTTAATCAGTGAAAAACGTTTATTGAATGAAAGGAGCCTTCAGATATTTCTAAAAAGATTAAAAGTTAATTATAATGACTACTCCTTTTTAGAGAAATATTATAGTATATTAGGCTGAGAGTTCTTTGCAAAATATTTTGATAATCCCACTATTTCATGTATGGGCGAATTCGGAGTGTTTTATGTCAATAAAGCGTTCTTACATTACCGATGGTTCAGCGTACGATGGAAACCATCGGGTTCTTGAACATTTCTTGAAATCAGTAGCTTCATTTGATGTCTCATCGGTTTCAGCGTACTGAAAAGCCAATGTTTGTGCTGAATGAGAGAAAAATAGAATATTTATGCAGTTATTTCTAGTTCCAGAACTTTCCAGTTTGCCAGTTCATATATTGCTGATATCATAGGTTCATTAAAGTTTATTGAAACAAAATGATTCAACACTTACAAAAAAATTGAACAAAAATCTTTTTCACCTTTGATTTCCCGCACTATTTGTGCTCGCTTGCCAATATTCCTTCTAAAAGTTGATTTAGATCATATCAATGAAAGCAAATGTATATAAAAGCCAATTTTGGTCTCGACTCATAATATTGAATGTGTGTAAATGATATTGAAGGTTGTGCAAAATATTGTGCATGGTTGAGTACAGACCTTCAATATTTTGCCAGTCCGTTTGTGAATCATTTGGGTGTTGAGACACTGGGAGTAAGTATAAAATAACAACGTTCCTTGCGAAATTTCAAATTGATAACACCATTGAAACCATAGAAAAATCAAGAAGAATATTAGAAATGAAATACCCAACATTTTCATGATCTGAGATCTGATCGGGTTAAGATTTTGTGTGTATGTAAAGAACCATCTCAAGCTTCATGCAAAATGCAAACCTAATATTTCAGTGATCAAATTTAAATTTTGCATGTATATATAGAGAAGCAATTCCCAACTTCTTGTATAATTTCGTATTTAAAGCGCCAGGACCTTTTGATAGCTCATTCATTTATGCACCCTTGCAATTGGCGCATGTATAAACTAGCTCTCAAAAACTCTGGCTTCACCAATCGCCTTATCCTTTTTTGATATTATTTATAAAGCAATTTCAACAAACATATTTCATTTCAGGCTTCTGAATTATTGTACACCGCACAAAAGATGAATGCTGATGAAGCCCAAAGACGAGGTTTAGTTACAAAGTTGTTCTGGCCAGAAAAATTTGACTCTGAATTCAGAGCCTTATTATCACATATCTCCAACTTATCCAAACCTGTGAGTACCAATAAACAAAATTGAATCTAAAAACTCCTGATAAGAGTAAAATTGAAAATAATCTGAGAACATAATGTTATTACCAATTTTATTAATTTTTGCTCAACTTTTTTATAATAATCATGTTTATTAATTTGTCATATTTAAATAATGGGAAGAAATCGTAAATTCAATTAAAAATTAAATAGATATTCGAAAAAAGAGTTCATAGATGGAAGCTGTGTTAGCTTATTCGTTCAAATTTGGCAGAGAATTCAGATATACCATATGGTTCACATTGTAAAATGAATTTATGTTATGTGGTTTTAAAAGAATCACAATCAGAGAGGATTAGAATTCCTTTTGGTAACCTTAAATAATCTGATTCCAATGTTTTCTGGACCTTTTTAATTTACTATGATATTATAAATAAAGGCTATTTGGCGGTTTGAAACATAGTGACTTATTTATCATCATAGATTACACTTTTAATAACGATATTCATTAATTTGACCAAAATAATGTCATTAAATATAAATTTTGAAAGAAATCAAAACTGAATAATTGATACCTATTATCATGTGTTGAGAAACCAACCGGAGTGGGCAAACTCTCGATGACATCTCTTGCGGAAAATAAATTTGTTATTTGTATTTTCATTCCTTTGTCTTTAGTGTTTTCCTGCAAATTTTCCATAGTAAAATATTCTAGTATTTTGCGAGTTGGCCAGATTCATTTTTTCTATAGCACGGTTTGTGAAAATTTGTATATTTGAAACAACATTAAATTCTAACATTTTTACCAAAAAAAAACAGTTGAATCCGTTATGAAACCAAACACTTCCATTTATGACTTATATCCAAGTTATGTCACTGATTCATGTTGGGTAAAATTGCATTTTGTTGTCTCTTTTGAATTTTGATTGATATATTTTTTGGAAAATATTTATGAGAATTAAAAATATGTTTATGTAATCAATTCAAATTTGAAGATATATGGCTTTATTTTTCTTTCTAATTGATTTTTAACAATTATTAATTTCCCGATTTTTTTATAATTTTTCAGGCATTGATGGTGACCAAAAAGCAACTGAGGCAGGCCTACAATAATACAGAAAACGAAATTATAAATAACTCCAAATTATTAATGAAATTTTGGGGCAACGAAGAGTGTCAAAACAATTTTTCGAACTATGATGCGCTCGCATTCATCGATCAATAGTTGATAATCTAAAAATCTCTAATTTTGATCAACAGTGGTACAAATTATTCTTGTTTGAAAATTGAATTGGTGTGAATTATGCTGGATGAAGATTTTTTAGTCAAATTGTGAGAGAAAATTTGTTGAATTTATTCTTGTATGGAACTGTTTTTCTTCTTTTTTTCTTATATGTATATGTACATATATATATATCAAAAAAGATCATTGGTTATATTTTTGATCCTCTTGGTTCAATGAACTCGTTCACGGAAACATGAAATATAGATGTTTGTTCAATGTCAATTCCCGTTTGAAGTCTTATCATTGCAATTAAACCCTTGCGTATGAAGGCAAACAACCTCTTTAATTTTCATATAAAATGAGAATTACATATGAGAATTATTTTTTTATTCATACTAAACTATTTTGGTTTTGAAGACATTTAGACATTTGTACCGAGTTAACATGATAATTATTCAGAAAATTATAAAGATTAATTTATTGTTCCTCTAATATTTCATATTCAAATATGGAATTTAGTGATCCTTCTGCTCTTAACTTATACAGTTCAAAAGAGTAGTGATGTGGTGTATTTTTGAAAGGTAATTTTCTGAAGACTATATTTAAAAATTCTTATCGGCTGACCTCATATGTATGTACATTGAATTGTTATATATAATTTAAAGATTAGTAAGCAGATCTTTCTAATCAACTTTTAATAAATCGATAGAGATTTTATTTCATGACTGCAATAAACTATTTCATTTTTGTTGTTAATTATTTTTTTCTCACAAATAAATTGGGAACTTCCCAACAGATATATGAGGAACCTAGAATTTGCTCAATATTTGACTAAGAAATCTTCAAACAAAAATTTAATTAAATCAACATAAGGAATAAAATGGGGAAAATTTATTCGAAAATTATTTTTTATATTTTCATAAAATTAGTTCATAAGCGAATCCTTAATTGGGATGTCCATTAAACGTTTAAAGAACAGTAGTGTGTAAAGTTGTGAATTATCAATTGATGTCAAATGTCGATTGTGTTTGCATAACAAAATACCCTCATGGAATCAATGATGCTATAAAAAAAACTATTAAAAATATGTTCCAGGCTTATCAGTAGCGAGGCATCCTATAAGTGTTAAAATGTCCACTATTTTTTATGTAACCATAGATAAAAATTTCTGTTACTTGAACAGCCCAGTATAATTATAATTTTATTAAATTTAACTCGTTCAACATATAATTTTTTTGATACTGTCATAGTTCAAACTGTTGGTCTGGTACATTAAATTGAAGAATTCTTGAAGATATTTAGTTATGCTTTTGTATTTCTTCAAAAGATATGTACATATTGAAACTGTTCAGAATTACAGAAATGTGTTTTATTCACATTATTTTGAAGAAATATGAAGTTTGGCCTTTGATCCAAAGATTGGTGCAATTCTTTCATAGATGTAAATTATATATGATATTGTTCAAATTGAACGTTTATTAGATTTTATTAAAGCCATTTTGAGTAATATCAATTCAAATGTTTTTATATGAATTATTCGCATTTTTTGAGAACTCTTAATATATCATTCTTTGCAGTTAATATTTAAATATATGTAATAAATTGTAAATAACTCCAGATTAGGGGTAAATTAAAATTTGTGGATTAATTTTTGAAGTGAATAGTTTAGGTACATTTGAATTTGATGTATTAAAAATGGAGATGTATTCTTCGAAAAATGTGAATAATTCCAGAAGAATTATATAAACAAAAATGGAGATATATTTGAATTTAGAATTTATTCATTCTGAGTCAATAGTTTTTGATTAATTTGGTTATCGCTTTTTGATATTCTGACTGATTTTTGAGGGTAATGGTCTTCTAATGATTATGTTTTAATAGGTTTGTTAACTAATAGCATAATTAGACAAAAATCGTTCATTTAGCTTATTCACCTCTGACGAAGATGTTCAGAGTGGTGCACATCTCTGTGTTTATTTTATTCGAATTTATATACATTTAACATGAGTTTTAAAGCTAGTTATAAATATATTTGCATTATTTTAAGAGGTAGAAATAATATTTTATTGTTTGTTTATTATCATTAAATGTTTCTCTATACAATTCATAATTTTTCATTTGTAATAAACTTTAAACATTGAGGTAGGTATTATACAGTACAATATTGTTTATCCCATTTTTCCCAGGTTTCTGTCAGATCACTGAGTGCTTTGCATAGAGACAATCTTGTTCACCCTAGGTGTGGTTATTGAATTTTTCCTTGTAGATAAAATTTTAAATTGTCATGCGCTGAAAAGTGTATTTTTTGTAATATGTAATAAAACTATTAGGAGCACAACTTTGTGGCAGTTTTCTCCCATCAACGAACACTAAAAGTTTCATATATATGAAATATTATTGATTTTCTACAATAGGGTATCATTTTATCGAAGATACAAAATGAGTCTTGTTTTTTCAAATTTACAAAATAATCTGAAAAAAATTCAAAGAAAAATATAATTTAAACTGCAAATTTCATAAGAATTCTGGTAAGGAAAATTTATGCAGGGTGCATATTTTTGGAATGAGACATCTGGAGGTGAATTTCGGCAAAATATTAGTGAAACATTGGAAACCGATTACTTTTTGTGGTTTATTTAGAAGAACGTCGATATTCAGGCATCGATTTTTAAAAATCAACAAAATCGAAGCATTTCTCTGAGGGAAATGAAGAAAAAAGGGCTCCAACTGAAAATTGAGCAATTATACGATAATATATATTTTTGAGTTATCACCATTGTGGAAGTTTCCTCTAGAAATACTGGGTCTGCGTGACCAACGATATTCTATGTAGCTGTCAGGAACAGATATGTATATATATATATAGTCAGCATGGAATTAATTAGGTGTCTGAAGCCAGATCTTTGAATAAATATATGTTTATTCTCAAATAAATCATCAATTACATAAATAAATTAAGTTGACTCTATGTGAATAAACATCAAAAAGCCCATGGTCTTGTGCATGGGAATTTTTACGAACAAATCACTTAGAACCACAAAAACGGAGAATAAACAATTTGAACACGCATCCAATGTATGACTTATTTTCAGATAAATTTCGTTCGTTATGAAAAGTATGCCGAAATTGCGACGGCTGCTGTATTATCCATAATTTGACCTTTTTACAGTATGAGCAGGGCCGTCGCTAGCCAAATTGCCGCCCTAGGCAAATACCCATTTGCCGCCCTAACAGTCAACTCTGCAGAATGCAAAAAAATTATTTTGGGTTATCGGGGTCTTCTACCGAAATATGAAAAAGTTGAAGGCGACAGTTTGTAAAATTTTAATTATAATAACATAGAAAAAATATAAACAAAATCAACAAGTTCAAACTTGTACAAAAAATGAAAATCATTTTAGGATTGGTAAGGAACAATAATAGGAATACATAATATGAATGACTAGAACAAAAAATATCTTTCCGGAAAAAATATTCAACGAATTATTCAAAAATTAACTTTTCGATCATTTGAATAAATCATCGAAAAGTAAATTAATTAAATGTCAAAAATTGGCATTTAAGGATTGTTAAAAACGAATAATATACACGAGTATAAATAAATAAATGTAAAAATATTTCATAATAATATTCAATAAGGACCCGCTCTAGCGTTTCTGCCGCCCCGGCAAAAATACAAGTCTACGCCCTTGTTCGGGGTGAGAATTTTTATAAAAAGTTAGAAGGGTTTTATGGACGCAAAATGTATTGAGTGTAATTATTTCTTATGAATTCAAATTCAGATATCTTTGCAAAAAAGTATCTTATTTTGTATCTATATACTCTTACAAAGTAAGTTTGATGGCTTTGCTAACATTATTTTAAAATATAATTGATTTATAGAATTTGAAATAACATTCCAATTTTCCACTCAGCATTAAAAAAATCAAGTTATTAATCCAACAAAAAACAAGGTGAAAGTAAAATAAAACTATTTAATACATTCTTTTAGGAATCTAGTAGATTCCTCGGAAAAAGTAGAAAATACCTTTCTCCAATATCTGCCGCCCCTCTGCGGTCTCAGGTTCTTCTGCTGAGTTCCGACTTTATAAAACGCTTGAACATTTTGTTTTTTATCTTTAAGATGATAGTGTGTAACAATCGGATGATACGGATGAACCATTATTTCAAATTCGAATGCGCCCACCCTCAAAACTAATTAATTTGATAAAAAATCATGTGTGAAATTCTTTGAAATTAAAAAAAAGTATTCAACACTTTCTTCTTGGAATTCGGATTTCTGAAAAAAATTGAAAATGCCGCCCTCCAATATTTGCCGCTCCGGCGAAATGCCAATTAGCCAGCCTCCAGAGCGGGCCCTGATTCAGTATTTAATTAGGGAAGTATGAGAACGTTTTAGAAAAATATTATCTTGAAATTTTTGTTTTCTCTTTCGGCACCTTACATTTTGAAATAAATGAATATGATTTTTTCTATTAAGTCTATCTCATCATCCGACGCTTCGAACGTAGGTACTTCCCAGTGCCGAAAAATGATAATAATAAGGAAATAATGAAAATAAAAAATTATAGAACTTACCTTCAGTAATCTACTTTGAAATCCTTAAATCCAAAGGCAAATCGAAAAATTCAGAATATAACACTCACTTTGCACATATAGTACGATCAAAAAAATATTGTTATATAATGGAACGTGGTATAAAATAAAATAAACTTCTCAGATATGTATTTCTTACGAAGGATGAGATGGAAATGATGAAATGGAAACGTTTCTCGTATATTTTGCATTCATCTGGGAATAGGCATTCTGGTTGAAGAATTGTAGAGAAAAATATCCTCCACCGGCTAGGTACCCTGTACCCTAATAAAGCAATAAAATTGAGCAGTGTACAAAGAGAAGGCCGACACCCCTGATGAACATGTGTTTTTTAGCCTCAATATCTCGTAAACAGTAAACAGCTGTGAGAGGGTTTACACGACATCTGGATATTGATGAGTTGTTGTGTATAATGCGGCACCTTTGATAGTTTAAAATGTTGATTAAATTGTCTGTATATTTTCGTGTTGTTTCTAACCGATTTAAATCTCATTTCTTACTTTGAATTTCTACACATATGATTTTTGTTGATCAAGATTGAAATGCCGCCCCAGAATTTTGCCGCCCTAGGCGGTCGCCTCCCCTGCCTACCCCCTAGCGACGGCCCTGAGTATGAGAACTGTGATGTTATTTCTCTAATTTCGGGCGGTGATCTATTATATAAGAGTGGTGCAAGGTAAGTTAAGTTTCTCAATCCTCAACTTTTCTTCACTATTGGCAATTTTATACTTTTATTTCTTGATCGGCAACAATTCTCATTTCCAGGTTGTTTCTTTTGGTAGTATAGAAGGGAGCGAGCATAGAGTTGTCGGACCGTAAACACTTTAGCTATCTCAAAGAGTTCATCACTGGGAAGAGTGGTTTCTTTTCTCTAAATTATTTTCAAAACACATTTTTGTACTACCTCAATATGTTTATTGTAGTAATCAGATATTCCTCCCCATCCAATTATACCATAATGTAAATGTGGATCTACTAATGCATGATGGTATGCTGTTTTGAGTTCTTTTATCTCACATATTTATTTATTTCTCTGAGCTTTTTGAATTCAGGCAACAATGTACGTAACTTTTTTTATAGCGTAGTCAGATATTGATAATCCCACCTCAGGTGAGTGTCCAACAACTCTCCCAAATATTTGATCATATCTACCCTTTATATTACTCGATTTTATTTAGTATGTAGCCTGTCAAATTCCTGTACACTACTTTTATTGCTGATAAAAACTATGAAATTGGTTTTTTCATAATTTATTAGAAGATTTTTGGTTGTAAAATATTCTATAATCTCAGAAAACCCATCCTATGCCATTTCCTTCAACAACCGCCACGTTGGAGCCCTAAAAAAAGGCAGTATCATCCGCAAATGCCAAAATCTATATTCAGTTGGAATAATGAGTTAATATACAGGGTGAGTCTTTGACTTGTACATATATTTTAACTGAAGGTTCTTGAGGTCAAAAGAAACACTTTTTTCATTTACCATTTTTTCCGATTCGGCCCTGTTAAAAAGATATAGCCATTTTAAATTTTCAAAATGAGCTAATTCACCCATGAAAACCGGAACACTGAAGTTTTCTCAAGCATAAGATATACCTCTTGAACCTTGGAAATAAGCTACTGAATTAGAAAAACCATCGTAAACTCACGTTTAACATTCCATTTGTTGAACAAAGTAGTGTTTATAATCAAATAAATGAGTTATTCCAATTTCGTTGACGCTAAAGATTAAATATTCTTCTCTTGATTTCTATTTCATTTTCGATAATTATAACGAATTGAGCTCGCTACCACCCATATTAGCTCTGATACTCATATCCATTCATTCATTATATTTCATTTATATGATATCGTTGTTTATTTTTCGTGCAAGAATTAACCTTAAAATCTCAAATAAATAATATCATTGTTTAAGGAGAAGATAGTTGGTTACTCGCCCTGCAAAGGACGTGCGTATGTGGCGGTACCTATTAGAATTATGTGGCAAACTCAGAATTTTTGGGGTCCATCCTAATGCGCTCTCTAGGCATATCAGAAAAAAACAAGAGCCCCAAACAGTCCCTACGGCACCCCACATGTAACGGTTAGGCTGTCACTTACTTTTTCATCTATTCTCACCACTTGCCTCCTCTCTCTGAGGTAGCTTTCAAATATATTTCGGGCCACCCCCTACATCCTATATTTTCCAATGTATCCAGAAATGCATTATGGTCCATGGACCATAATGCATTCCTGCTGAAAGTACTAGGCATCATTGCCAATATTTGGGAAGAGAAAAAGGACCGTGTCGAAAAAACAAATAAACACTATGCTCGGTAGTGTTATCATCTGGTGATAAAACTTTTAAAACTGTTAGTGGCTCATATTTGAAGAATTCGCAAAATGATTTATTTTAGGAAAATGCCCTACTTTGTATGGCATGAATGCGTTTAAATATTGCAGTTAGAAATATCATTTTTCAAGCTTTAATTTTGCTGTAATAATAGAGGAAACTCCAGAATAAATTTAAATACTGATTTTAATACATTTTATTTATTTAATGTACGGCACTAAGTTTGTCACATCACACATTCCCTCTTCACCATGGCCCATGAAATTACTCTCAAATAGAAAGATAATAAGGGGCAAAGGCGTACCCATGTCTTGGGGGGATAAAAAAAAATTGTTTATTCATTTCCGATGTCCTATGAATATACACACACTACTTGAGATTGATTTTCACCTGTCGAAGTGTCAGCTGTTGTATTCAAACTCGAAAAACTGGAGATTCGCCTGCATCAATTTTCCTTCTTTTGAAGAAGTTTTTCAAAAAAATTTGCCTACTCACTCACTCAATGAGATTTTGGTTTTTGAGATCATTATAATACTTCGGATTTTCCTGTTCTGTTGAAAATTTTTATTTCTGTAAAAACAATTTTTTCGTAGAATTTGATTACGTTGATTGAATTTTCAGCAAACTGATATTTTATGAGATATCGCCATGATTTTTTTTTCAAATTGTACACAACGTGTATTTCTACATATTTCGATAGAGTTTAAAATTAACAATCCAAATATATACTTGATATTTTTTGAAGGCATGTTCGAAGTCCCAACAGGTGGCCGGCTAGGTGGCCAGACCTATCGCCTTTAGGGAAGAATATGTATATCTTTCCTCAAAGGTGAAAGTCCATAGACGTTAGGTCAGGCAACCTAGCTGGTCATCTGTTCTGTAATAACTCTTGTGCGATTTGCCGAATGGCTAGGGAGCTTATGGTGTGGCATATATTCCGAAAGCAGTATGAATATTCATTCTTCTTCTCCTTATCACTTGTTTTGACTAGTTTAGCAAAAAATTTCTGGTAAAAATTATTTCCTACTTCCAAAGATGTTTCACTAGCGATCGAAGGCTCGAACCCACTAGGATAGGAATTAACCAAACTAAACAAACCAGCTCTAATCCATCCCTGTCCTTTTTTATGTAGTTCATAAAACTTCCGGAAGGGGAAGACTTGCATGAGCGCCATCTATTTTATGTTTTCAAAACAATTTGTCTATTAGAAGAACACTTTATGTTTAATTCTATGGTTTCCTTTTTGTGATTCATTAGAAGTTTGCTGTTGTATCACAGATTACTATTCTGTCTGTGGTTCTATCTAGAACGAACAAATAAACTAATGTCATGTCAGCCATGATAGTGAAATTGATTGTTTTTGCTGACTGCGTCCATTTTAGCGAATATTATAATATAAACTGATTTCGTTTCCTGTTGATTGGTGCCTTTATTCTACTAGGGGAAGATTTGAATAGCTTTGTATTGATTATTAATCATACGATCGCTTTTTTTCCAAGATTTATTTATATGATTTAGGTAAGTTTTCCCTGTAATTACGATTTACTGAAATGGAAGCGCTCCTATCACTGGAATGCTTCGAAAGAAATGACTGAACTAGGTTTCAGTTTTCATTTGGTTTATCTTTAACGTATTGTGTAGAACAACTGCACAGCATACAGTAGCCTTATGTTCAATTCTACAACTTTTCTGCTGTTGCCTACTCTTATCTGTGTCAGGCCATATTGTTGATCGTTGGATTCTAAGATTCTATTTATCCATTCAATGCACATGTCTATTATATAGGTAATCTACATATTTGTGGCGCATTTCTGCTATTCTTGTATTATTTCATAGGATTCACTTTGTGTCTGCCAGCAAATACACAATACTCCTGGAATTTCATGTATGTGGAAGTCTCTGAAATGGAATAATTGCATTTATTTGTGATTAGACATTATCTTTGGATATTCAAACATCTTGACTGACGACTAGACTTGATTGAATTATTGAAGACTATTTAGTTCATATTTACACTGAATCCGATAATAGTGCACCTACCAAGAATTGGAGCATTGCTTTGATGTGTATATATGGGTTTGAAGTTCTTCAAAATATCAAGTTTTATTCTATGTGAGTTTATATCTTATATTACAGAACCATTGAGACCAAACAACAAATTAGTTCCTGCTTCCATTTAACCGATTTAGAAAAACAATGGATATGTTCTTCCTGCTTTGAACCTAGAATTATATTGTATTGACTTCATACATATGCTTGATGGGCTTACATATGATGAAGTTTCGAATATGCTTTGATAGTTATGATTTCTTTTTTTTATTTTCAAGTCGTAAATTTCAATGGCAAGGAAAAAGTATAACGACACATCCCTCAAGAAGTACTAACCGTAAACACGTGTTTTGGGCTTTTGCCCCTCAACAGTATGGTGGAAATACTTGTAATTTTTCTTTGTTTTTAAGCAATTCTTTTCATTATTTCCCCTTCATAAATTTTAATATCCTTTGAGAATTTTGAGGACTGCAAAAAAGAAACAATTTTGTATTCAACAACAATTTATATATGATTGACGTCTCTCGAAGACTTTTACGTGATGTGTATGATGATGTTTGTCATATATACATTTATATTCTTTAAACAAAACAGATTGATTGAATTAAGTTCACTTTTGAACTTCTTATATTCTTCCTGAAGTCAAAAATTTGATTTTTTTTACCTACCTACATCTATAGAAGGGTCAAACTGCATATCTCATTTGATATGTATAAGTGAGCAAAACTGTCGTTAATCCGCCTGGTTTCATGAGATAGAACTACAGTTAGTTCTATCGAATTTATGGATAATAATAAAAATAATACTTAATTAGCTAATCAACTGGTTATCAACAATAGAAAATATGAAAGAACGAAGAAACAATATGAACAACTAATAATGTTTCTTTGTATGATAAATTTATATTTTTCTGAACATTCTATGATTGTCACTGTTCTTTATATTAGTAGTCTATTTGTTGTAAATAATTACACACTCTAATAAGTGTTTTTGATGTTGAACTGTTACGAAAGGTATTGACATAAAAGTTGGTCTAATTTCTAGTACAGTATGAATGTCTGAAACATCTAATATTTTGAGACAGATACTTCGAAAGCAATTTATGTTCAATCTTATATATGAAATCCAGAATTTCATATATTATTCTTTGCTTGACATCCATTTAATTTGATGCTTACAACGTTAATCTAATCTTCTTCTCGCATTACAATTCAATACCACCCCCATGTCTAACACTTTCTGAATTGTATCTATACTACTCAAATTGAGATCAAATAGTAGGAATATGCAAAAATCTAAATGAGGCAATACAATGATCGATTGAAACAACACTAATTTAGTTTTCACATATATTCTGTTACTGATTCCTCTTATAAATTGTATTTTTCGTCCAATTTTTCCTTTTACATATTCTGCATGTATTTTGAAGTTAAGGTTTTATCTACTTTCATTCCCAAGTATTTCAACGGAGTCAACTTCCCTCAAAATGAATTTATTTTCACTTTCAAACTGCATGATGTGATATTTATTAAGGTTCTTTACCTTTCGATTAGCCCTCAACAATTCATTCATCAGTTCAAAATTTTCATTCATTAGTGCCACTACCGTATCAATATTTTTTACCATCATATAGATCTTGTTGTCATCAGGAATCATTTGAAGTGAAAATGAATATTGTTTAGCAAGAAATCCAGATTGGTCGACAACTATTACAACATTTTTATTCAGGAAATTAAAAGAATTAATCCCTTACAACCATATACAACGCTTTCACAAAGATTGGTGAAGTATGCAAACCTCTGAATACTTCGGATAATGTTGGACATTGCTCACTTTCTTGATAGCTACCATTAAGGAAACCTTCCAAACATCAGGAAAAACAAAATATTCCAATAAAGCGTTTACAATTTTGAGTATACTATTTCAGACCACATCAAAAATAACTCCGTACATCCTTTTATTGACACCATATTCTTTCTGCTCCTCATGGATTCTTTAACTTTTTTATGTTTCATACTAATCTCCGAAAATTCTGAGAGTTCATCTATTTGAGATGAGTAATATTAAACGTTATGGTTTCTGACCATATATATTGCAATAGTATCCTGGATACTCGACTCAAAAAAAACTTCTGAAATTTTGAGGCTATCTCTCGTCTGCAACTAATTTGTCATTGAATTCTATTTCCGAAAAAAGTTTTCGGATTTTTCCTTGAAAATCGATTCATACTATAATATTATTTTATTATTTTGTGGTATTAGTTCATTTTTCGTAGTTTTAATTTTTTAATTTATTTTCAAGTTCTCTATATCTCATACAGAACAATTGATCTTATGAAAACTGCGTATATTTATTTCATAAGATCTTTAATTCCTTCATTTATCCAAGGACATACATTCTTATAGTGATAGTATTCAATGGATCAAATATGTGACTGATAGAATTGACAAAATTTGTAGCTAAAATGTTCTGATCAATACTAAAAGTTACAATACTACGGTTATACCAGTTATTGCCTTCTGAAATTCACATACATTTTAATTGCTATATGACCATAAAATGGAGTTGATGCCTCGGTTAGTATATCTAAGGGCTTGCAAATTCTTTATTCTATGTAATCATTTGTTTTAAAATTTCTATAACAAATGTTTATTAATTTTTTTTCATCATATTTTGGAAAAAAAAATGGTTACATTCCTTTGAAGATTTCTCCGCCTTTATTTGTAATGAAGCCATTTCAATCTCAAGTATTTTGCTTTGACACGAATATACTGTCATGAAATTATATCTCATGTATGAAATATAATCTTTGCAGAATCACCTTCCTAGGACATATGTGGAGGATCCAGGATGCTACCTCAATATGTTTCATGAGAATACTGCAATAGAAAACTAATAACTTTAGTTCTCAAAATTGATCTCTGTACCTGCTGAATTTCAAAGTTTTATACCGCTTATCAGCTTTTGAACAAGGGCGGATATAGCTCTTTTTCATGGGGGTGGGGGGGGTAGTAACGATTTAAAACAAATAATTTGCAATATTTGGGAAATTACCAATTTGAAATTATTGCCTGAAATATTTTATGTGCGTTGGGTAAATTTTTTCAGGGTTTCAATATTCATGGGGGGGTAATTACCCATTAAGTTCCGTCTATTACTACTGTATGTATTATCTTTACTCTCTAGGTAGCAGATTGTAACTCGATGCTGGATTTCACCGAACTCAATGTCGATGGTGTCCAGATGATTTGGCCTTCATTTCTTTGAGCTTTTCTAGTATGATGTCTCATTGTCAGAGGTGAAGTATAAACCACATAGCTCTGCCCTCTCCGGATCAAGAAGTGAAAATACGATATCCGGACACAATCGATATTTAATTCCAAAAAAATTTATCGTCGAGTTAAGGTGGCTACCGACTACGCGAAATTACTTGCAGATTTACTTGCTCTTCTCATCGTTTGTCGAAAAACGGACCCAAGTCACAGCCGGCGAGTCGATTACTTTTCAAAATAAACTGACACATGTAGACATGTAGTGTGTACCATTCAATTGGACTCCGGACAATTATTTGACAAGTATCGGGTGTCATGAATGAATGGCACATTTTCGGGCTCGATTTTTGAGAGAATTAATTTGGTGAGAACCGAAACTTCATAAATTCAACTGTTTTCAAGCTTTGAGGTAAAATTGGAAAATGGCGTGAAATAAAAAGTTCTCATAACTTCTTCATTACTACTGCTATAAACATAAAACAAAAACATTATACAAGCACTTTTCAGTAGAATCCATTGGTGTTTTCATTTGTTTTTTATTGTAATTAGTTTTGGAGTTATAATACAAACTTGTGTTTTTTTGAATGTAAACCATACAAATTTCAATAATACATTGAATGATTTTTTCCCTTTTCAGAACTATATAACATGATATATAATTTCTAATCAAATTATAAAAATCATCAAGTGTTTCATTTTCACACAGAAAATCAACCAAGTGCCTATCTATTATAATCTGTGAACTTGAGAGAATTGAAATATTAGATGGACACCAAGTTCTCCGGATTTAATTTCGTTAGATTTTTTCTTTGAAGAACAACATTCATCAATTTGAAAATGTTGAAATAAAACCAAAGGTGTTAAATCCGGAGACCTTGGTGGCCACCGAATAATTCAATTATCTAAATTTCACAGATTATTGGTCGATTTTCCCTGTGGAACTGAAACTCGATGATTTTTATAGTTTGATCAGAAATTCATATAACACATATAGTTTTGAAAAGGGAAAACATCGATTTAATTTATTATTGAAATTTGTATGGTTTATAACAAAAAAACAAGTTTGTTTTATAACTCGAAAACTAATTGCAATAAAAAACAAATGATAACATCAATGGATTCTAATGAAAAAAGTGCCTGTTGAATGTTTTTGTTCAATGTTTGGAGCACCAGTAATAAAGAAGTCATGAGATATTTTCATTTCACGTCATTTTACAATTTTCTCTTATAGCTTGAAAACAGTTGAATTCATGAGGTTGCGGTTTTCTTCAAATTAATTCTTCGAAAAATCCAGCCCGAAAATGTGCCAATTCTTGTTTTTCTGGCTCCAAGGGATTCTGGGTTCCCCTCACTAGACAACAATAATATACCAAAATCATGTATGAAATTTGTTATTTTCCGTGCTGGCTTCACATGGAATCCAGAATAGAATTTTCCTATCCTGTTTTATAGCGTACATCGTTTTATATCTCATTTTCAACAGGTCTTCATGGTTATGTTATTTGAGTCATTTAATTATGTCATGCGAATTCCTTTCAAACACATAATTATCAATAATTTTCCACTCACCACTTATTTAGAGCTCACTTAGAAGGCGTATTCTTTTCAACTAGATTTGACATCGACAGGTAATTCTGGCAACTGTCAGCTATTTTATGTTTATGGTTCTTGAATCACAAAAATATTCTATTCATTAGACTTTTTTGTTTCAACTATAAAATCAATATAATTGATCATACTGTGAAGTTCATCATACTATGTACAAGAATGACCTACAAATTAACTATTCAAACCACATCCATGTTAGAGTTGAGCTTGCTTAGCTTGGTGGAGTTTTGTTCGACTCAAGAATCAAGGGTTTTCATCAAGTTCTGCCATATATTCGAATTTAATTGATGAAATTAATTAAAATCATAGTTACATTTATCAGTATTTCACAATTTTCATATTGGCTTTACTTTTCTATACACAAATCAAAGTTCGAAAAAGATAGTTATACCTAAAATTTTTAATGAAAAGAAATTCTTGGAAATAGTAATCCGTTACTACGTAACACTTCATTACGCAATAAGAATAATAACACTAATTTAGTGGATCATCACAACCTTCTTATTACGAGGGTATTCTATTAAATAGTACCAGGTTTTTACTTTCGCCATGTGCTTTGAAGATTTTCTAAAATTCACTATTTTAATAAAAATTTATAGTTGGTAGAAGTTCTACAATATATTTTTCAATGAACTGGGGTAATAGAACCGTCGAATGATTATGGAAACTGAGACAATTGTAGCAATATCGAATCCGAAGAATCGTTCCCAACATTGGAGAAGGTAGGACCAATTCAACATAGCAGGAAAAGTAGCAGATCAGGAATTATTTTTGTTTTTTCTGTTTTGCTATTATATGGTCAAGTTTTGTGGACCTACATATCATCTAGATATCAATTAATTTTCAAGTTACTAACAAAAGTAATACTTATTTTTAATTTATAATCTATCGAGTAGGTAAATATAATTGAAATATCAACTACGAGGAAATGCTAAGAAGGCTTATTCATCATGCTGGTTTGTCGCCATGAAGCGTTCTTTATTTGGGGTTTGTCAGGTTTGAAAACGTATTTTTTTTATGTATTTAGCCAACAGTTGAAGTCTACTTATATTTAACTTTAATGTACTGAACTGTTTCGTATTGCTGTCGTGAAAGTAAAAATTGTCATGGTGATTGCCAAATTTCGTCAAGGAAAGCTATCTAAAAAAGATACTGGTTACAGCACAAATAAATAAACATCAACTATTCCTATGATTTATATAAATGATCATATTCTTATCGGAAATTACTTCAATGGATTTCAGTGAATGAAGGCGACTAAATTTTTCATTGAAATGATTCTTAATATTTTTTGATAATATCTTTAAATACGTTGAAACCATGAGTTATTCTTAGTAAGATGAACAACTGGGCATAAGAAAACTATATTTAAAGATTAAATATTGGAAATACCTACCTTTCGATATTTTTCAGTGTGGCTACTTGCCGCGCAGCATCATGATATATTTGCTTGATTTACATCGAATTAGATCATGACAGTTTTCAATGCTTCTTTATTGATATATTCAAAATATTCTCTCTGCCGATTATAATTTTCGTCGAATAAAGCTGTTGGCTTCAATTATCAGAATTCTCCACAATACATATGTTTTGTTCGAAACTTCATCAAGGTTGCTTCATCTGAATGCTGATGTCCATTGTCATACTCATAGTAAATACTTATCCAAGTTATGTTTGGCACAATATTAAAAATCATATAAGATATTTGACATAATTCATAATAATGAACACATTTCTAGAGATTTTTATAACTTACTGGATTAGCAGCTGATGATTTGTCAATTTTTCGCCTGTTATTGATTTTGAAGTCTTGTAGAGACCTTAGAAGTTGGTTTTAAAAAAACCGTAACAAGAAAAATCGCTTTTCATATCGACCTAATTGGTCAGCCTGTTTCAACGATTAGGCTCTTTGAGATTTTATGTTAGATTTTTTTAAATCCTTAATCTCCCAAAGACCTTATAAGTTATAAGACTCGAAAGCCAACATTTTAATAGAAATATTTGCTGTTCTAAGTGTCATGGAGAACATTATTATTATTATTCACTGAATCGGGGTTGTTGAGCCTCTGTTAGCCTTCCGGGAACTGCGACCAATTTGATCTTTCGTTTTTAACCCTATCTATTCATACAAACCCGGGGAGGCCGTCGATACGGTTAACGAAACAGACGACATCCTTAGGAGCCTTGGCTATTACTTCGTGAGTATTCAAAACTGACTTTCCTATGTGAGTGGTTCTGAGGTCAGTCAGTCCCGGAAATTTGCAGAATATGCGTTCAGCTGTGTCTACTTCCTTTCCACAGAGCCTGCAGATCTGGAGGACATGAATCAGATTGATTGAAGTATGCATAATAGAGGTCGTTACTTACCTAATATTTTTGTGAAAAATAACTTGAATACATACCTGTATTAAAGAAATGAATAGCTGAATGAATATTTGAATATTACCTAGTACACGTACTAGTTTCTATTGGAATATTCATTAGCCTCCTTTTGATCTTCAACTAGAAATGCTATTTCAGTACCATCGTTTTCGAGTCTTTCGGTATATTTTGATTTATTTTGAAAAGTTTCACTGGATTTCGGAGAAGTCTGCCTAGTGGCCTTTTTCGTTTTATTTTTTCGTCTAAAAGCAACAGCATCCTGTGCTAAATTTCTGCCATCAAACATCCACAGTATGTACACACAAGGAGAGTGATGCTGCTGTTCAAGTCGAATTGATCAATCAATGAAGAAATATCTTTTCAGGAAATAGATATTAGATTTCCTGTCAGAGCTGTCAGCACTTCAGGTTATTTTTCATTAAGGAGGTAAGTTTGAAGATGCGTAATGATAAAACATATTAATATCTTACTGATTTATTGATTGCTATTGAATCTACAAATGTATATTTATGAATGAATTAAAATTGACTGAATCATGATGTGCAATATTTCAACTAGTTTGTAATAGATTGAAAGATTCAACTTAGAAAGAGAAATCAAAAAATGATAACAATTTTTTTGTCGTCCCTCTCGATTTACCATTATGACAAATATTTATTTCTTCTTGCTAATTGATATTAACAAGCCATGCGTAATAAGATATACAGCATTGATATAATTTTCTAATTGACTGTAGAGGAGAGTTCGACAAAACGGAATAATTGATTGAAACAAAATACTTATCCGCCAGTATTTGAAAATAAGGAAGAATAATTACCCTGCTCATTATATTGTTTATTTTCTGTCAGATGACGAATGGTGGTGTTACTCTCTGCAATCTTCCTATCTAAAAAAGAGATTTATTTCAACGGAGATTTTGAATGATATTTTCCCCTGAATAAACGATGTTGGAAAAAAATACCATTTCGAATCATTCAGCAAAAAAAAATGCGCATCACAGAGTGGTATTTTACGGGGCAAGGCACAATAATCATCAGAGCATGTATTTTCTATGGAATCATGACTGAGTTTTATCTTGAATCAGTATCGAATTTCAGCTTTTTAATTCAACTAAAGCTGATCAGCTACAGAAGCAAAAATTGCGATGCTAACACTATTGAAAAAAATCTATTGGGGAAAGCCTGTTTTAAAGAGCTGAAAATAAATTTGGGAGTTAAACAGAAGAAAAAAAGTTTTAATACGCACAAGTTATAGTAAAAAAAAAGAGCTGTGAATAGCCTGGTAAAGAGTTAATAACTTAAGTTATCCCGTTTTATCCTAATGTTTCCTGAAATTTCCTATCCTTTATGATATTTTCAATATATTTTCCTAATACATCTTTCAATTCATACACAGCGAATATAAAGAGATCTAGAAATTGGTAAAAAGTGATCTAAGACTAAGTATTAACCTATAAATGATTCTATTTTGAGAAAAGTTTGAATATAGAACATTGTCATACTATACAATATTGTATATACCTATAATTACTGTTACTGCTATCGAAAATGTATCATAAAGAAAATGTTTTAAAAATACCATAAAAAACATTTACAATTTCTTCACTTTAGACACTGGAATCGCAGGAGTTCTCTGTATATTGAATGTTCTAGAGAAAAGAAATTCGAGATGTTAAAAATTGAGATTTGAAAGACAAGATTTGGAGAACACGATTGGACTTCAATTACTGGTGATACAAGTATTGGGATCGTTTGGACAAAGATACACGAACAATAAGAATAATTTTCCACCTTATCCGATTATTTTACCCTTCGACATCAGTGTGAGCTCTTTTATTTTATTTTGACTGTATTTCATCTTGTTACTCATTCTCAAGCTTTAAACAATTTGAATTCAGATTCTGAAGAATTCAATTTTTCGCATGAATATGAACTGAATATAAAATTTCTTAACCGAAGGAAAAATCTGCAGAATTGCTTTCCTCAAATCTACAAGGTCTCGAGGAAGAAAATTGTAATCAGAATATGGTAAACATAACGATGAACGTCTGAGGAATGGCAAATTCTATAATGTCAAGAAACTTTAGTTTTGCACAAGGAACAGGAAGAAAATTATTGGCTTATATATTTTCAATGAGTTACAAAGAAACTCACTTGTGATAAAAGATATCAGGTAAATCAACTGAATAAGTTGTACGATAGATGATTATCTATCTAAACAACTTACGTTGTTTAGTTGCTTTAAAATCCTTTCGGAATGTATCTGAAAAATCCGAAACCAATAGAGCTTTGTTAATTATCGTTCAAATTCGTACAAAAGTAACACCAAATTTACTCAGGGATATATGATCATTTCTTTATTTGATCACCACAATATTAATTTTGGAAAAACTAAGTTGCAAATTTCGTCCAAGAAATTTGTAATTCGTGAAAAAATTAGTGATATCTGAAAAAAATATTTGGACATGATTGTACATCATACATATTCAAATCTTTCTGAAGATTTTAGATTTAACTTCTATAATAATAACGTGTTTCTACACACTGAAAATATAGTCCTAGATTTACTTGACATATCTTGAAATTAACACATAATTGAAGAATTAAATATACTTGTGAACAAACAGATTTTAACATTACATCTTCTACTACTTTGCATATGGTAGATAAGAATTTCTCAAACTTCACGTAACCCTATCAGATTTTCAAAACAAGGGCAAACCCCTTAGAAACAACCATATCCACATAGAGCAAAGGATGTATTATCTTAAGAAAGAAATACTGTCGAAAGATTTTTATAAGAATACATATTTTTTATGTGATCTTGATTTATTTTCAACGTTCTGTCGATTTCTGTATTTAGTCTGTTCAAAAACGTGGACAATGTCCAAAAACTCGAAACATCATCCAGTCTACGGAGCGTACAAACTACGTCGACTACAATTGCGTTTACTTCAGTTGAAACTTCAGTAAAGAAAAAGTGAATAAACTGACGTGAAATTCTGAGCTTCTGAAAGCTTGTCATTCATGCTCGAATTGTTTACCTCATTTTGCTTCAGAGCCTTCCGAAGCATTTCTTATTTATTTATTTAATAAGAAATGCTTCGGAACCCTCTGAAGCAAAATGTTTTATGTTTTGATTAGCTCATTTCTGTTTGAAACCATCAGTTGAAGTAGACACAATTTGACTCGACGTAGCGTAAATGCTACACTTTGTGAATTAATGATGATGATGATGATTGACTCTCCGAAAATTTTTCGCTCCTCGATCCCGTTATTAAACATTAATTTATGTTCAAGACGATTTTTCATTCAAAATGATTCGATAACGTCGACGAAGAAAAGGACCTTTCGTTTTGACTGTTGAGAATTAGCAAGTGTGCAAAATGTGGAGGATTCACTCGGAAAAAGCCGCATGTAATGGCAGCTCAGGGCTGCCACGGAACTGGGCGAGAATATTTGTTAGGGAATTGGGAGATTTTCAGCAAAGGGCGAAAATGTTATTTTAATTTCGATTTTAAGACTTATCTATATATTTCAGTTGTGAACCGTCTTTCATCCCGGGATCATTGATGAGATCATCAATATGTTGACTAAGTTGTCCCTGCCATATACACCCGCCTTCATAGCGGAAAGTGGTGATTGATTATAGAACAGTTCTCCTGGGCTAGCGAAGAATCACCCTGCCAGTATATAGGCTAGTAATCTCTCAAATTGTATCGTTTTGCTTGCGAAACCGCCTCCACTATGTGAATTTTGTCGCGTACGTACTAGGGCTGGGACTTTTTCGCCATTTTGTATTCGAATAATCATTCTCAAATTTATTCGAATAATTCGTTCAAACAAATATTCATGCTTGATTATTCATGAGTAGTCATGAATATTCAACTATTCGTTGAATGTTCAACGAGTTTTCATTGATTATTCAATGAATATTCAGTGATTAATCAATGACTATTCAGTCAATATTTAGTGATGACTCATGTTTTAATGAACCATTAAAATCCGCGCGTTTTGAATATACCCTTGGCGACGTGGTATAATCGTTTTGGTGTTTCGCCTCTCACCATATTGCGATCGTTTCCACAGTAACGTAGGTAATTGGACATTCGCCAAAAAAAAAAGTCAAGCTCGGTGTAATGTCATTGAATTTTGGAAAATGCAGCGCTACGATTATAGTTCTATTAATAAATAAGAAATTAAAAATTTCATTTATATTTTGATTATACGAACCTCTTCACTCGACGTATTTCGCGAAACACCACTCGTGACATACACTCGTGACTCGGTGTATAATCGAATATTTTCTATGCTCTTATGATATTATAACTGCTTATTCAGTGAATATTAAGTAAATATTCAATGATTATTCAGTTAATACTTATTCTTAAAAAAAACAGCGGTTTATAGGTTCATTATTTTTGAAATCTTCGGTATCGTCTAAAAAACATTTACCTTTTTGTAAATTTAAGAAAAGTAGTTTGATCATGGTTCGAAAAATCGAAAAATTGTTGTATGAAAATGTTTTAACTCGTTTCCGGATTTGGCCAGCATGTTCACAATATCAAAAACCAATTATTAAAATATTTGTATAGAAAACTCAATAAGTGAATTCAAACATAATTATCAGAAACTATACATCAAAAAATTATTGAAATAAGAAAGTTGTCGCAGGCTAGAGGAAAATTTGATTAATCGATCTAGAAAAATCACCATTCATCTCTTGGTGTATATCCTTTGGGATGCTGGTTAACATGATGCATGTTGGCGACACGCACTTTTCATCTACTACTGTCCGGAATTGGCTTGTGGTTCTTGAGTTGAACCTAATTTTTCAACTACGATTTTCTTCGTTTACCAATACTTTTTTACCAGGTTTTTATGTATGAGTATGAGTTGAAAAAGAAGAAGAATTTGTCATAACATGATGAATATATTCAAGTTTACCATTTAATGCAGATAACTATTCCTGAAATAATTCGAATTCTCTGTGGGCTCAGTACATAGTTTGAAAGCTAAACTACACTCTTGCCCACGAGATTTTTCAATTAACTTTTGACGCACGTTTCGACAACAAAGTTCATCAGCCTTCAATTGCATATATTCTACTCATTGAATATACTGTAACAAATATTGTTTGTAGGTTAAGAACTTCTCAATTTTCGAAAGGGTTAACATTTTTTTGGACGATACTAAAGGTTTGTATAGTAATATGAAGATATTTTAGGTACCCACAACTTGATCCAACAATTTAAAACCCTACTCATCAGTTTAGTTGAAGCAGTGAGTGCGGGGATTCTGCCGATTTGATGCAACTATCGTATGATCGTTTGGTCTATAGAGTTGCTTGCAAATTATTTTACTAAAACTTTAACAACTTTAATTTCGATAAAACAAATATTATTTCCGTAAAATTTTTCATTACCACCGTAAATTCTTCTGTATATTGCGCAACATCTCAAAAATACATGGACACAGGCAGATGCAGCAGGTCAAGATATTGGGCTCAGATTAAATTTCCATCAATGAATAATAGAAAAGTGTTCCATTATTATTACCCATACATTGAGATATTTTCAGGAAACAGGATATGCGTTTCTGGGTAAAGGAACATTTCAATACAGGAAGAACAGAACAGGAAAACAAACATTCCTAAGATATACTGGGTTTCCCAGTACCGTATCTAGAGCGTGGCAAAGGTGGCACTTGCCACGGGCGCAAGGCCCACAGGGGCGCCCAAAAATATCAAAAGAAAAAAATATTGGAGCTCCAGGCGAAATAATTCGAAAGATCAAAATTCGGTTTTCATGTTATACCTATATTCGCCTCGCAACGAGCGATGCCGAGAAATCTGGAAACATTTAAAATATTGCTAGACTTCCATAGAATTTGCCCAAAATGATCTCAAGATCAACAAAACTTTAGTTTAAGGGAAGAAATAATATAAATATGGCTATGTTCAAGCGTGCCGTAATCTAGTCATAAATATATCTGTTGAGCGTCGGTATGTTCAAAGGTTCCACATTCAGATCATAAATATTAGGGTCGAGCTTCGACATGTGTTATTACCCCTATTTTAACGAGTTTTTTGCGCTTTATCAAACTTGTCGGTATTTCTTCGACAAACGGTACCATCTATTTTTGAAGTGCGGCGGCTTCTTTTTCTCTCCCGCTTAGTGGAAAAAGTAGTTTTTATTTTGTGAAAAGTTGATAAATGTTTTTTTGTTACATTCATTTTATATTTGTAACAGTTCTCAAAAAAATATCGTTTTGACATCATTTTTCTCTTGAAAACCAAAAAATTCACAGAAATAAAGTTGAGCTGACATTTCATGCGAGCGAGAAAGCATTCGAAAAAACTGTTGGTGGTGTTTCTCTATGATTCCGAGGGGTAGAAAAAGCCACCCTCCAAATTTGTTTCGCGATAACTTTTTCTTTATTCATATTTTACAATGAGAAATTAATTTTGGATAGACTAATCTATTCTTAACTGAGGTCTCTTGTAATTTTTTGCTTTTATTAACATATTTAGAAAAAAAAAACATCAACAAATAATAACGAGTTGTGGAGGTTGGAATTATTTTCGACCTCAAATTTATCCAATAGGCGGATGTCAAAACGATGATTTTATCGAGAAATGTAAAACAAATATAAAATGAATGAAACAAAAAAAACAACAGTTATAAACTTTTCACAAATTGAAAAATTCTTTTCGGGAGCCATCTTTAAGGGGCTACAGCTAAGGAGATGGGGGCGCAAAAAAAAAAGTTTATATGAAAAACCCACCCTATTTTTTGACAAGTAATTTCTCCCCGAATTTTTTCGCAACTATATCATATACACCCTGTATAATATTGGTTCTTATTTTAAAACTTCAACGAAAGCATATGACTCAAATTATGAATAAAAAAATATAAGAAAATGTAATGGGTGAAAAAAATTCATCGAAAATGGGGGGCGCTGTCTAACATATTGCCACAGGCGCAATTGTACCTAGATACGGCTCTGGGGTTTCCGCTCGTTTTATATATAAAAATTTCACAGAATTCCACTCGTGTATCTAGATTATCTTTTGAAAGTTCATGAATGAGCTTGATATTTTAGCGATGGATTTTTTTTAATTTCAAGTACCTAAAAAATATTTTACATGATCAATTGAGAAATCAATTGATTCATGTATATCAAATAATTTATAAGCAAATCTTCATTGCCAAATATGTACTTGCTTACTACCTGTTCATCTGCTGTACTCCTTAAATTTGCCAAAATATCAACAACCATGTCAATTTTAGAAACATTAGGGCAGCCTGAACGTTTCTTAGGTTGAACATTTCCAGTTTATGTGAATTTTGGCACAAATTTTCCCAGTCTTTCGAAATGCATCGCATTGAATAAACCACCAGATGGTTATTACGTGGAGCATCTCCTGAAGCTGATGCCATTTTGTCACTAACAGAACTGATACTCTGAAATTCGAAATAAATGTTCATATTGAAGTCCCATATTTGAGAGCCTTATTACTATCGATAGAAGAGCCATAGAGTGCTCAAACTTTTTGCATAATAATCTTTATATCCTCAATTTTTATTCTGAAATAAGATATGAGCTTCATATCATAAGAAATCCATAAGGAAGTGGGTTTCTCTATGTCCAGGATAAGATAAAAACCAGATTTTTTTTATTCTAGGAAAAAAATTAGTAGTGCTTGATGGTCTTCGATACATGATTTGATCTCTTATGAAGAGGAGATAATCGAGTTTGAAGTTCCGGTATACGTTACATGAGAAAATTATTTTTTCAGGTTTTAACGTAATTGCAAGCTGCTATTCGCATAATTCTGCTGTTTTTAACTCTCCAGCAAGAATTAGGTAATATTTTCCTAATTTATCAAGAATTATTTTTGCTCCACATCTTGAAGCCTTTCTTTGATACTTGAGCATGCATTTGATATCTCTACCATTTCGAGTCTTACAAAGACTGTTTCTATCCACCAGTGCTTCGTTTTTCAATTACCATGTCTTTGACTCCAGAGGTAGTAGTCACAAGGATTTAAGTCTGGAGATCTCGGTGTCCACCCAGGATCCCAGCCAATACCTATAATCCCTTTCATCGAATACCTCCCTCAATTACTTCTTGACTATATGAACAGGCGCACCTGTCAGGATTACCTAATTCTGGTATCACGTTATCTGGTCAAGGTACTGTTGATCAAGCTTCTCAACAAGCCTGGTGTGTTCATATTTCTTTAAAATAATACATTTCATATTTCGGCTTGTCCAGCCGGGCGGTACCAGCTGGACTGGTCCAGCCTCAAGATCAAGTTTTATGTACGAATTAATTATTTGATCGCTTACAAGAGATAATCGAGTTTAAAGTTTCCATATAGGATACATTAGCAATTCATGCAAAGTATTGTTGATCATTTATTCAGCCTACTAAGGATATCTTAGCCCATACCATGGCACCTGGATAATTACCACCCTAAAGCCCGCAATACACTGAGGGCCGGTTTTTTTACATGCCATTAAATATATTTATTCCTACCGCGCTGGTTTTATCTACAAATAAAATTTGCGGTGTAGAAATAAAGGACCCCGCACGGTTTCTATAGAAAATGGGTCCCAGTCGAATTGGCTGAAAATTTAGTATAATGTAGTTTATGTAGTCCTGATCAAATGTCTCCATGGGCACAACAAGATCTAATGTACAGTTTTTGAGATACTGGGTGTCAAACATGCAGAGAGAGGGTTGTTACTTACCTTTAGAAAATCAATAATGTGGCGATTTTTTTGTTACAAAAATTTGAAGATAAAATAATCTCAATATTGTTGACACGAGTTGTAATAAGAAGTTATAAGGCTCCGTTAACAGGTTTATTAATAATTAAAAAAAAATACATAATATTCTTTAAACAAACTCAGTAAAATGCAAAATCTCGTAGACTTGCAGAATAAGTAAAGAACATTTGATTTTAATATTGGGTGATCTGAGGTTACTATTATACGGGTCTTCCACTTTTTTAGTTGTAGTAATTTAATTTTTTTCAGGAACATATAGAAAAATTAAACATAAAAGTAGAAAACTAAATATAATATGATCAATATTCTGTGGCTCTTGTCTATTTGTTGCATCTTGTACGGATCCTGGTCGACCGCATGATGATGCAGCAATCAAATGGGAGACTACTGCATTAAAAACATTTCTTACCAGTTCATACCATATCTGTTAAGACATTGTAATTGTGATTATGTACGGATTCTATTATTTTTTGATGGCTTGCATCAAATTTTTTTTACTTATTCTGCAAGTCTACGGGCTTTTGCGTTTGACTGAGTTTGTTTAAAGAATTACATAAAAATTATGTAATTATTAATAACCCTGTATACGGAGTCTTATAACTTCTTATTACAACTCGTGTCGACAATATTGAGATTGTAATTATTATCATCAACTTTTCGTTACAAAAAAATCGCCACATTATTGATTTTCTAAAGGTAAGTAACAACCCACGCTCTGCATATTTGACACCCTGTATCTCAAAAACTGTACATTAGATCTTGTTGTGCCTATGGAGACATTTGATCAGGACTACATAAACTACATTATACTAAATTTTCATCCAATTCGACTGGGACCCATTTTCCATAGTAACCGTGCGGGGTCCTTTATTGGACTGAAATTTCATGAAAATTTTTGTTTCGTCTAAGACCAAACAAAATTCTTTACAGTTTGGACAAAGACACATCGTGCCACTATATCATCATATCTCAGCATTTGTATAGGAGCTTAGTAGTGCCAGGAGTATTTCAGGATACATTCACCTTGAGGTGGTGCTGGATACTTCATCCTTTTTTTTTTTTAGAAAACAGCAATCTTTATACAAGGGGAATAGAAAGGTCCCACAATGAAACCCTGCGGTATGCCTCAGTTACAAATAAGTCGTAGAGAAGTGATCCCAAGGAACCTGAAGACAACTTTGATTTCTATTGATCAGAACGTTGTCGGGTTCATTACTACAAGTTATTTGTTTTTAATGCTGCTGTTATATTTGCTTCCAATTATGTAGAATTGAAAGTGATCAGTTTTTTCCCCACTTCTGAATTTTGTTCAAGTCTTCGAACTTTATCGAGTACTACTGTTAGAAACTTACGAATTCTGACACTATTAGTTTATTTTGTGTTTGCAAAATACGATTCGTATTTAGACACGAATCGTTAAGAAGGGCTATTACAACGTGGCTTTCTCGTGTTCTGTCAAAGTTTAACTACTCCTTCCTCAGCGTTTTCGAAATTCCACCAGTGAAGCAAATTCAAACGTTCCTCTGATTTACCGTCCTTTTCAACCACATGCAAACATTCAAAATTCATTTTTACGCCTTTGACAAGACTTTTTGTATAATATTTTTATGTGAAAATTCATAAAAAAATAAAATGTTTTTTCGGAAAGTTATATCATACGTATATAGGAAAGTAACAAAGAAACTTCACAGTGAACTAGTTTTGCGGAAACAAGTACTGCTTTTGGAACTAGTTCTTGGTGCGCAAAACCTCGGGCAGTTATATAGAAAATCACTTTTCTTTTGGTAGTTCAAATTCTATCCAGATACTATAATTTTCCATCGAATTTTATGTAACCTTTACGATAAATGTTGAAGAAAATATTACTATAAGAATTGTAAATTGAAATTAAATCAATGAATGATTGATCTTCAATCATCACCATTAAAACATGTTCATACTCCGAAAGAACTTTCAGTTACAAGTGCTTAGTTCAGAGTAAATTGTCTTAAAATACTGGCATGTCCACTGATTGGATTTTTTTAAGACAATTCTGGCGTCTCGAAGTCTGGATAGCCGGTACTTCCCTTTTCTTCCGTAGGTGGTGCTGTTCAATAAAATGGTCATATTTCCATGAAAACGAAAGAAGTATTTGAAGTGAGCATCATAGTAAACGAAACCAAAGTCGAGTGAATTACTCCGTAAAGTCCAGGTCTCTTGGAAGGTATGCTAGGTTATCGTAATCTGAGGTATGAGTGGGCACACCAGTTTTTCTAGACACCGTAGTTAAGGGCATATTTTGTTGCAGGGATACTTCATTCTACAAGTTATATCTTCTAGCTTCTTAACGGTCAAATCGGAGGCTTATTATCCTATATTTTGACTAAGTTAATAATACGGTATACAATAATACACCTCTCTTGAACTGAAGGTTTTAAAAAGCAAGTCCAGAATGTTGCAGCGATTCAGGGAGACAGGTATGAATGTCCGAAGACCAGTACAGGGTAGACCACGGGTAACAACTGCCATTCAAGAACGTTACTTGGGAGTTTCTTCGCTGAGACAACGGTTTGTAACCGCTCGCCTCCTTCAAAATCAGCTTGAGCAAACTCATGGGGTGCAAACTAGCACTCAGAGAATAAGAAATCGCCTCAGAGAATATGATTGATTTAAGGCCTCGTGTCGCGGCAAGAGGCCCATCGAAGGGCGCGTTTGAATTTTGCGAGAGAGCATATCCATTGGAAAGAGGCTGATTGGGAAAGAGTTCTCTTCACAGATGAGTGTCTCTCTACCATTGTGATCGACGTTCCCTTGTATACAGACGTCCACATGAAAGATATGCTCAGTGCACTCTTTCCCAATCAGCCTCTTCCCAATGGATATGCTCTCTCGCAAAATCCAAACGCGCCCTTCGATGAACTGGGCCTCTTGCCGCGACACGAGGCCTTAAATCATATTCTCTGAGGCGATTTCTTATTGTCTGAGTGCTAATTTGCACCCCATGAGTTTGCTAAAGCTGATTTTGAAGGAGGCGAGCGGTTACAAACCGTTGTCTCAGCGAAGAAACTCTCAAGTAACGTTCTTGAATGGCAGTTGTTAGCCGTGGTCAACCCTGTACTGGTCTTCGGACATTCATACCTGTCTCCCTGAATCACTGCAACATTCTGGACACACTTGTATGGGAAACTCCAAACCTTTGCAGAAAGGTTTGGAGTTGGAGTGGGTTGACCCACTTGTATGGGAAACTCCAAACCTTTCTGCAATTCTTGTGTATGTTCACCCTTCTTCTCGCAAAACTACCGCTTGGGCACATTCCTCTTGGGTCAAATTGCGTGTTTCGCGTCGCATAGCGATCGAGTGTAGAAAATCAAACGAAAGAAAAACCATTGATCACTAGAATTGATCGAGAACAACTGATTTCAGAATGGGGTCAATACATTCAAAATCTGATAATCTCATCTTTTTTTATTCCTGCTGGGAAAAAACATCTGTATTGAAGAAAAACGTTGAAAGTGGATAACATATGCATGCATAATTCTGATAAAAATAATTATCTTTGAGAACACCTTCAGTTGTAGAATAAATTTGAGATTTCCATAATGTGCGTTAATTCTTTTGCGCAGTGTATATTTTTGTGGGCTCAGCCGTTTGAATTTCATGATTGTCGCATAAAGATATGCCAAAATTTAATGATTGATGCTACCCTTTTAATATTTGCGTGCGGAAAAAACCTTGGCTATTTACTTTCCGCATGCATATGCGTGTGGACAGTGAATAGTAGGCCTTTTTTCTGTACTAATTTGGAAAAGTACTACTTTCCAAACGTCAGTACTTTCGAAAGTAATACTTTCGAACGCTAGTAGGAAAAACATTTTACATGTAACTTTTTCAATATAATCCAATGATATAATCATTTTTTTCTTATTGCAATTAATTCTAAAGTTATATTACAAACTTGTGTTTTTTTATGTTAACCATACAAATTTTTGTAACAAAGAACAGTTTAATTTTTCCCCTCGACAAAAATATATAACATGAAATGTATATAAATTTCCCATTACACTATTAAAATCATCGATAGTTTCAGTTTGACACTGCAAATCAAGCAAGTGCCTCCTATGATAATCTGTGTACTTCAGTTAATTAAAATGTTCGGTGGCCAACAAAGTCTCCGGATACAAGAGCGTTAGTCATATTTGAAGATCAACATTTATCAATTTGAAAATGTTGAAAATATCTAACGGTGTTAAATCCGGAGACCTTTGGGATCACCGAATATTTTGATTATCTGTTCACATGTTATCAAAGATAGGCACCTGGCTGATTAGTCGTGTAGAAGTGAAACTTTTGATGATTTTTATGATTATATATATAAACTCTGCCAAAGAAAAATTTTGTTGACCAATGAAAAATGTCAAGCGTTCCGTACATATCGAACAGGTTACCTGAAATATTGAAAACAGTAGTGTTCTTTTATTCAGCAGAGTATTCAGCGCTTCAACCACGGTTGCATCAAATCGTTCGTTTATTCAACGATTGAAACTGCCACTCTTTCTTTTACCGATGTTTGCATCGATGGCTCATCGGATTCATCGACTCCCAGAGCCGATGAATATGATGCAAATGTGATGAATTAAGTGGAGGGGGTTGTTTATTTACATTTTCCAATGGTTGAACGATATCTGTCTTAAGACTTAACCTCAATGTTCTGTGACGTGACACTTCTAAACAGCATAGAACCATCAGCTCGTTCTTTTATTCTACTCCTGATGAGCCATCTGACAGCTCATCGTGTTTTAATCCGGGTGGATCTGATGGTGATTAAAAGAACACTAATAACCACTAGTAACGCTTTGAAATTCTCGGCTATATACGGACCATACCCTAAGTGGAGCTACCGTGTGAACTCGAAAATGTTTTGACTTGCGATATCGAAGAAGTTTAACCCGGACAGAATGGTAAATGGGCATACCAAAAATCGCTGATAACTGTATCTGATGTCATATCAGAACAAGGGTAAGGGAAGGAAATCTCAAAATTTGTCTAGAATTGTGAGCAGATAACGATTGATAGTGAAGTACCTTGAAAATCTATATTTTCTAGTAAAACAGTAGCTTTGTTTAGTACATCGTTTCTCTAACTGAGAGACGCATCTGCATGGTTGGGGGGAGCACAAGAAATTGAAAATAAAAAGATACATATAAAATGCTAAAGAGAAATTCAAAAAATATTCATTGAAATTTTATTTAACAATGGCAAAGAAACACTTTAAGTTCTAACTAAACTTTTGAGGACTAACTAATGGCAACAATGAGCTTGTTTTAAGGCGCATAATTTCTATAAATTTGGATCCATGTTAGATGGTCACTATGAGTTCATTTTCTACTTGAAGTTTATTTATGTATTTGGATTTCGAGGTAGTGAATGCAGTGCTTGGCACCCAAGTACTATTCCAGAGTTGTAGATATGTAAATATTGATATGATATATGCGTCTGTTTTATAGATTACCAAAAAGTGTCCGATAGAGTGAAACATCAAAAGCTCATTGAGATTCTGAAGAAAATAAGATCTAAATTAGAACCTTTTTTAGGAACAAATAGTAAACATAAGATTCAAGGATGAAATATCGGAAACTATTCGCATACAACGCATACGTCATGGTTGTTCATGATAATCAGCAGAAATTCCCTGCCTTCAAGGACAATTATATATCTATAACAGTATTGTAGAAAGGGTCAAAACAACTTCTTACCTAGGCACTATGCTGATTGATGAATGGGATCTCTCAAGGTAAATACGATGCAGAATGAAAAAGGCCAGTAAAACATTCATTCAAATTAAAAAAATACTCAATGATCACGACCTGAACAAGGAAACCAACATAAGACTACTTGAATTTTTCCGGTACTTCTGTATCGAGTGGAGTCATGGACGCTTCGTGTCAAAAACTTGAGGCATTCGAGATGTGGCTCTACAGCAGAATGCTTGGAATAAGTTGGATATAAGTAATGAGAGGGTGTTCATATTGATGAACAAGAACTTAGAAATTATTATTACCTCGAAAAGAAGAAAACTGGGGTATTTGGGTCACATCACTTTCCGGACAACGGTGAATAAGGTCCCAATAACCAGAATGATATCCGATAACGGATTGGCACTATCAAGAAAAGGAATCATTACGAAAAAATCTATGTGATTTGATTACTATTGTTCTGCACTCGTATGCCAGAATAGCAAACAACGAAGGAGGTCTATTTTCACCATTGATAAACCACATAATGTCAAGGGGGATTTTGGCCCACCAAATGGAAATTTCAAATCTGCTTTGATCAAACGTCATGTCCGAAAATCTCATAAGTAGACAAATCAGAGAGAACCAATAACTTGATTTTTTGGTATTTATATGCAAAGGTATTGCGAGTCACTGTATAAAATCGCATTAATAATACTAATAATATTTATTTAATTCAACAAATTATTACAAAATACAAATTGAATTCGTCAATAAAAAACATTAAAAGATTTGAAAAAAAGACATAACTATATTCACTTCAAAGTATTGCAAAGAACATAAAATTCACTCAAAGAATACGGCTCGCATTCAATTATCAGAACGTGGAGTCTTTTTCCAAATTCTGGTAGGTGCAGCATCTTATGGAAATCTTTAGGAAGAAGATTGAATAACTTCATTCCCGTATAGAGGGGAGATTTTTCAGTCAACGACAATGAGTGGCGAGGAAACAAAACGAAAAAAACGAAAATTTATCTGCACGCCGTAAAACTATTTTCTTTTCGAAAACATTACCTTCGTATGTAGAGAAGTGGAAGCCATAGTACTGACATAGCCACTGACTGGATAATATATTATCAAATTTCAGAGTTTCCACTAGATTCTGACCCACAAAAAGTTATGAACTCCCTGTATCGACGTATCGTTACGCATCCATTTCAAATACATTGGCTCATTCGAAAAACAGCCTTTGATAATGATTTTGGAGATTCAGTTGAAATAGTGGCTGTAGTATAAGATGGAGCAATCGGTTTCTACTTCGATCAGAAGAACGACAAAACCTTGAAAAGTAATCCAAATTTCATAAGATTTGCATGTTATACTCCCAGCTGGACATCCATCACGACGATGTATGTATGTATTACGAATCCACAAAATTAATACTTAATCTGGACATACGATAAATGTCTGGATGTATAGATTGCTTCGAACTAATTTCTGATGCATTCACGAATGGAGACGAACTACCTATTATATTTTTCATATTGATGCTGTGTCATTTCTAATGCTTCGAATCTTTGTCGACTGCGTGAAGACTTTATTCGTGTGTGTTGGGCAAATACTTTATATTTCGGTTTTACAAATGTATCACAAAATAATTGAACTGCCATTCATATGTTTGGTATATCCAAAGTCACTTGGAGGAAGCTGAATATTTCGATTATACAAGGGTTGTCCAAGTTGCCAGAAATTCCTTTGGGGCCAGTGAATTTATTGCCTAACATTACTTTAAAATGAACCCCAGTATTTAACGGATCGCGGTATCCATTTCAAAAGGACATCTATAACCAAGCTTTTTTATGGACTAGTTCGAGTGACTTTGGATATAGGTACTATACCACTTTCTCTGAAATGGGTAAATATTGACGAGGAAATGTATTATAATTGATGAGTGAGTTTAGCTAGTCTTCATGAGTACATCAGTATTTATTCTTCAAGAAACTTTCGAAGGTTTCGTTTCAGTGAATCCATTATGTTGACCAGAACTAAAGAAATCTACATCTATTTCCAACCTCTCAGGACTTAACAGTGATCCAAAGTTGTAGCTGACTGTGAACTTCTGTTGATGGTTGCTCAACTAAGAGGCATTATTTCAGTTACCTTGAAATATATCATATATTAGGCCCATTAAATTGTAATGAGACCTCTTTTGAATTGAAAACTTGAATGAGAAAAATAAACACTAGCGATATCTTACAACTTTCAGAATATGCGATTGACACAATGACCTAACAAATTCGAATAAAATAGAGGGTGACTGATATCATTTATGACGACACAGTATATTAAATTGGAGTAGAAGCAATAAACCATTGTAAATATGACGTGATAATTGTCATTTACAATTCTCATAAATACTCTTATTGTAATATTTAGGGTAATGGAAAAAAAGTGAAATATTTAAATAGGAATAGTATTGACCAATGTAAATAAAATTTTATACAGGCTCAAACTAATATCTCAATAAATGTACATTTCTAAGCTGAAGGACTTACAAAGGTCAATAGCCATTTACGGTTATCATTCTAATATACAGGGTGATTACCGTGATGGCCTGTTAGATGTTTATGGAAAACTGATCATATTATTGTGCTGAAAATTTGCATATTGGGGTTTGAGACAATAATCTTTCTCCATAAAATATTTTGAAGATCTCCACAACTTTCCGTTGTACCAGAAATGAACTACTACTTTCTTATTCCAAATGGCACAGCCAATATATTATTGCATTATTAGATAGCTTATTTTATGACAATTTCAGCAGTATGCCATAACTTGGGTATGAATTCAATGGTCCATGAGTTAATGAGATTCTTATGAAAAAAAAAAAGTTGGCGACGAGGACTCTCATTTTTCAAATATTACTGTAGAAAATGATTTTTTTGAAAAAACCTTTTTCATGTTGTATTCTGCCAATATGTAGTATTAAAGGACTGTTTGCGGTTTGAACCAAAAATGTACAAGGTGTTTATGAGAAGTTCATGAACTTGGACAACTCAAATTAATTAAAATTCAAGAATTTTCAAATTACAACCTATGGTTATGGTCGTTAATGGGCAATATCTAACTAGGAATCTGAAACTTAATACTTCCCATAAATGTGCATGCAGCCCTAGAGTAAGTTCTTATTTCTAATAACTCAACACAATTCATTCGTTTGGAGGGAATTGTCAAAATTACTTTTTAAGCAATAATCATTCACATTATTCATTTCTCCTGGTTTTAGTTTACACTCATTTAATGCATAAGGGCTAATGAAATGTCAACCTGATATTTATGACTGGGGATGGTTGGAAATTTTATGATCTAGTGTGTCTCATCGGTTCAAATGATCGATCTGTATTGATAAGGTGGTTCCTACATTTCTTTTTTGAACATTTGGCGTGGTTCATCCATGCGCTCTTGGGATCTATTAGATGTGATGATGTCATTGTTGTTAGTTAGTTAATCTCGATGGAATATTAAGTTTCGGTGTGAACAACTTGTTGGAAGTGATGAAGAAGAGCATCAATATGTGTGATGCTGAGATGTTGAAATTATTCATCTTTGGCTTTTAGCCAGTAATTAAATATTCATATAATAGTTTTATCATTATAATATTACTGCAGTACAGTAAGATTCAGTGTGTGTTGGTGACAACATCGTTGTCGAAACGTTTGTTAAGCGCTTGTGCATTGGAGTGTAGTTACTGCAACTTCAGTTGGATACTATGTCCACTGCGAACTCGCATGATTAATCTGTGTTGTACATTGGATCTTAAGGGATCCAAATCAAATTGTAATCCTAAAGAACCATTATGACACGATTATACAAAATACATATTTTATCTCTAATAGTTTGGAAGTCATACATTATTTTAATAATCTTAAAATCTCATGATTTAAAGTATCCATGTTATTAGAGAGCCAACAGAGAAAATATAAATATATGCCATTTTTGTTCCAGGTTAAGATGAGTGTCATAATAAGGCTGCAAAATTTACCCTGGTCGGCAAACGCTTTGGACATCCGACAGTTTTTCAACGGTTTAAGTATCCCAGAAGGAGGAGTTCATATAGTTGGTGGCGAATTGGGAGATGCTTTCATTGCTTTTAGGTATATAATTAGACACGTTGTCCTCTTACTTCATTGATGGTTGTCATCAAAGTCAGTCTCAACATCAGAATAGTTCTCGATGTCGTATAACTAAAGCTTAGACTACAAAACAAAATTAACATAATCTACATCTACACATGATATTAAAAACAGATTCCTACTACCAATACTAAAATCGAGAGAGTTTCCGATCTATAGGACCTTAATCTATGCCATAGATTCAAGACCGCCAGTAACGGAGTGATCAAAGCACTTTATTTTGGAGTTGAATATATCGGTCAAATACAGCTTTTTTGAGTTATAAGAATCATACAATCTTCTATTGACGCTTAGAAAATCACACATTACTTTACCCCAAACCAAGAGATGGAACAGCTATAACATTTCGGCTCGTAGTGAGAGACTTTCCTATCTATACGTTTGTATTCATCTATGATCCATACTGTACCTATCAGCCGTTAAAATTATTCTAAAAAAATTGAATATAATCGAATGGATCGCTTTGATAATAGTTATAATAGAGCTGTCATAGATACATATTATAAAATAATTAAGTACATATTGTCCAAATTTTTGCAATTCTCGAATTTCGTGTCGCACTCAAATTATTTTTTGTTCGTTTCGGACAGAAATATTATAACCCACGAATAAACAAAAACCAAGAAACTTGAAATTTTCACTAGATCGTTAATCAAAATCAGATTTAAGTTCGAAATTTTCTTTCCGAACGAATACATTTGAGAAAAAACTCAGGGAATTTCGGAAAAAACTCGATGCTGGGACATCAAATCCGATCAAATTGAAATTTTTGCATGAAAATGTGTAATAACAATTTCGAATTCTACAAAAAATTTTATGTTGGTCGGATGTGTTTTGGTGTAGGTCTCTGTTTACAAAGTGAAGTATTTTCCGTATACTATGAGGTACTTAAGAAGGTAATTCGGTTGTCTGAACACATAAGAACCTTATCTCGAGGATTGGTAGAAGCTTATACTTATACTTATTACACTGAAACGCAATTTCAATTCGTTTCTGTATATATTTTCAATGACATCTCATCAAGAAAATTGTCATGAGTTGCCTCCCGTTGATTGTTACGATTGTACCATCTCATCGCCTTTTATTTACAGCACCGACGAAGATGCTCGTCAAGCCTTCCAGAGGAACAATGGGAACATCAAGTCCGTTCAGATTACCCTCTCGTTGAGTTCCCGTACTGAAATGCAACGGGTGATAGAAGCGGCCAGGAGTCAGACTTATTCTGCATTCATGCAGGCATCGCCGCCTGCGCCAAGTATAATGCCAGCTGCTGTTCCCTGCGCAGTACCAGCCGCAGTTCCCGAAATCAAACAAGATATATCTAAAGACAACAAAAACGATAAAAAAGAACGTGAGAGGAAGAGATCGCGATCACGAGAAAGAAGAGATCGATCTAGAGATCGACGCGATCGACGTTACAGAGAACGCAGTCGATCCAGATCCAGAGATCGGCGGAGAAGACGTGAAAGAAGTAGGTCCAGGGACCGCTCACGGTCTAGGGAACGCAGATCCAGGGACAGCAGTAGAAGGAGATCTAACGAGAAAGTTATCGTAAAGGAACAAAGGAAGATAGAACCATGGGCTCAGAACGAACCCATTATTCAACAACCGCTTGTTACCCCCGGTTTGATTGCTAACAATTTCGTGAACAATTTGGAGGAACTACGACGAAACTTGAACGTTATCAATCCGGCTTTGACCGGGAACAATTTCCAAGCTGCTCTTTCTCTCAATCGAGGACGTGAAAGTTGGCCACAAACGAACCTACCGCATTTGAAAAATCAGAACATCTTCCAGCAGAGACCTTCCGATGAAAATTTTACTAACGAACCGAGAAATTTTCAAAGTAAAATGGAAAGTATGAATTTCGATCGGAACAATCGTCGGAATATTTTCGCGAAAGTGAATAACTCGAAGCCGATGGAACCCGAATCCAGAAACCAATTCGAAAGAGCCCCAGCTCCAAACTGCTGCGTTCGAATCAAACCCTTCTACGGCGCTTACGGAGATCTGCGACGTTTTTTCCACGGCTGTTTCATAAGTAATAAAGGAATTAAATTTATCAATGACAAGTCTGGTTCAAGAACTGGAATAGTTTACGTGCAATTCGGAAACCCCGAGAGCAAAGTTGAAGCTTTGGCTAGGAATAATGAGAATATGAATGGGATAAACATATCAATTACGCATATTGATGATAAAGAATTTGAAGCTTCTGTTGATAGATTCTTGCCTAAAAAAGACGAAGAGGAAGAATTTCGTCCATCGAGAACATTTTCTGGTAAAACGAAATTTTTCAATAGATCCGATAAATCGATAGAGACGTTAAAAGTATTCACTTGTTTAACTGTAGAAGATCTTCCAACTTATGTTAAAGAACAGGATATCCTGAAAATGTTCTCGCATTACCCCCTGACTAGTATAATAATTCCTCCAAGAAGTCGCGATAGTTACATTGCCTACGCTAGATTCAGCAACGCTGATGATGCCAAAAAGGCCTTGTCCGAGACGCAGTTGCATGTTATAGAAGGCAAAGCTGTTACCGTCAGAGCCTGTAAGGACGAAGATTTCGAGAAAGTGAATCAAGAACATGACGTTAAAATCACACCTCCAAATGTCCAGCGAAAAATTGATACCGACTGCCTCAGATTGTCAGGTTTACCATTAAAGACCAATGATAGAGATATAGCAGATTTTTTTTCCGATATCGCCGTTATACCGAAGAAAATTCATCTTATTAATAATAATTTCGGTGGTTTCACGGGGGAAGCTTTCTGTGAATTTGAAACTTTGGAAGATGCAGAGAAGGCGTATTCTAAGAACTCATCATATTTAGGAACTGAATTGATTAGTGTCACACCAGTGAAGAGGAAAAATATGGAAGAGTCACTTGGAATAAAACCGTCTCCAGATGTGAAAGTTGTTATCAAATCCGATCAGGTCATTTCGTCTCCTGAAGATCTAGAGATGAAAATTTTGAATTCTGTTCAACATAATGAAAGAATGACCGAGTTCCAGCCTGACAATTCTCAAATTCCTTTTTACCCCGAAAATAATACTCCACGCCCGTTCCAAAATTCAAGGAACAACTTCGAAGGAAATGGTCGAGGTCGGGGAGGATTTGGCGGACGTGGTGGAAGAGGTAGCAGATTTGGGCCACCAGTAGGGATGCGTAATAATATGTCGCAAGAAGTACCTCCAGGATGTACGGTTTATATGGATAATATTCCATACAAAGCTGGCACAAATGATATATTAGACTTTTTCGAAGGCTATAATGTGGCTAATAATGTGAGTCGACGGTTCAACCCTAACAACACACCAACTGCAGAAGCGAAAGTAGTATTTCGTACTCCTGAGGAAGCATTCGTAGCAGTCAGAGATAAAAATATGCAAAATATTTGGGATAGACCAATATATTTGAGACAGGTTTAGACATAAGTAAAATTGTGTATATAGTTGTATATATGAATAGATGGTTAAAGTCAATATTAATTTAAAGAAGAGAACTGGGACATGTTTTCATTTATAGGACTGTTAGTTTCATCAAGATTGGGAAAATTCTATTGAATTTTTGAAGTACAAATGATAGATATTTTTTCAATTACTTTTTCGCAGATATTGTGGAACATTTCTGCTTTTCTATCCATTCTGATGTATTCATTATTTTATTCTATTCCTTAATTCCTTCAATCTGTAAATAAAATCCTAATTAACTGTGCTTTGAGGACAGTTAAGAAATAACTGACTAGTTTAATTCTGAGATTTTTTCTGCGCAAAACAAAGTATTGAACGAATGACGATATGGGTTTTAAAACGTTCAAATCCATAGAAACCAAAATGATATATTAAATATTCGGAGTATAGACCACCGCAAGTTTTAAACGAGTGTTTATATTTTTGTTTGCCATTTTTTTTTTGTTTATCGAGTTTGAAAAACAAATTTTTTGAATGAGATCGCTTGCTTCTGGATCTAGGATCGATGCAAGCTACACTCTTCTTGAATGCCTATCATTTGGTAGTCTGTGAAGTTTTCCGTCCGTACTTGTGATAATTTTTAAAGAAAATATCCCGACATTTGAAATTTTTATATTACGTTTGGTACTTGTTTATTAATTGGCCAAATTCGGCCAGTCATTCAAATTCATAAAATTTTTTGCTGCAGAATAACAACACGAAAGGACCTTCAGAAAGTAAAGGTGAACATCTAGTTTTTGATGATAACCGTTGTCGAAACTGAGATTAACGTGAATAAAAATTCTATCAATGAAAAACAAGGAAGTAGTTACTTTAAGCTCAATAAAAATATCGTATTCGAAGTGAACACAAAATATTCCATATTCAGAAATTGGTCTCAATTTAATTTTTAAGATATGTAAAGAACAAACATTGGTGGATAATACATTTATAGACCTGGAGCATGCTCGCAAAACTTGCCTCATGAATTATTCATCTTTAGATAATATCAAAATTTTGTTAGAGAAGATTCCATCATTGATTGTTGAATTTTCATGATGTTTCTTCTCCTATCCTATCTGACATAAAAGACTGCAAATTCCATACTTCTTCATTCTATCCCAAACATATTTTGAATCTCCTGAATGAATTACCTACCTTAAAACATCATTCTTATCTCACTTTGCGTTGTTATTCACTCTTACCTCTAATAATATCTCTGTTCATAAAAACCTCGATTGTAAGATTTTGGGCTTCTTAATAGATCATTGAGTAGGAACCACATACCTTCGACGTCTTTAAATATTTCCGGACTCCGACATACCCAATGGTCTAGTAGCGCCGACGCGCTACCGAGCTCTTTTAGCGTTAGAAATCCTACCTGTTACTTCGTGAGTATCCAGAACTGACTTTTCCATATGAGTGGTTCTTATCTATCTATGTTACGCATACGAGTACGCGCTGACGGGGACAGTCAGGCGCAACAATGAATCGCGATATTGATACTGGTCGGCAGCAACTCGAACACTCATTTGGTTGGGCATGACTGTACTCCACGACGTTCAGCATGACTCTGAAACGAGTTGCTACGCGCGTAGACTTCAGCGCCGACGGTCAGCGTGACTCTAAAACCAGCCTTACTGGAGAACTGATGGGCATATTTGAATTTTCAACATTGAGATTATAATATAATATGATATACTTTATTGAACTTTACTATTTCTCTGACTTAAGTACTTTCGGTTTTACTAGGATTGAAAATAATTTTACTTGAAAAAATTGTTTAATTATTTTTCCTTCTTTAGTGGGGCTTTTTTTTGCTTTATTCTGAATGGTTTACAAAATATAAATGAAAAATCTGAAAAAAAAACAATATGAGTTCATATATATGAATAATTTAAAAAAATGTATTGTAATAGTATCATATTTTAATGGCTTAACAGACAACTGTTTAATTTCGGAAAAAGTACCCCCCCGAGCGGGACTCGAACCCGCAACCTCCGAATCACTAGTCCGATGTCTACCAATCGAGCCACCGAGGAAGTTGCCATTTCATTCCTCAGTGGCTTCAGTGGTAGGGCATCGGGCTAGTCTGATCACGTAGTTGTCAGCTGCGACCGATCAATCAAACCCGGAATCAGGTAAGGAGGCTTATATTCGTAGATTATGATGAGGTCAACCGGATTTTGCTGGAGCATAATCTTAGACAGCACAGATGTGGACAATGCATGGAATCTTTTTGGGGCGAAGATATAGGGGGCAATCGAGCATTGCACAAGTGAGAAAATCGTGAGACAGAATCCGACAAAGCCCTGGATCATCGACAGGATTCTTAAAATGGTTCGGTGCAAACGAAGTTTGTGGCAACGTTTCCGACGTAGTAGGTCATCCCAAGACTTCCAAAATCATCGAAGTTACTCAAACCAACTCTCTGAATCCATCTGAGATGCTAAGAAATCATTTGAACTCAAATTGGCGCAGTCAAAGAGTAAGAAAAAGTTCTTCAAGTATGTACGCAACACTCTCAACTCAACTGTTTCAACATTGCGGACCAATGACAGTACTTTGCTGACCGACCATTCAAGGATTGCAGAAACTTTTGCGGATACATTTTCTGAAGCATTTTCCATCGAACCAGATACTCCCTTGCCACAGATAAACGAACCAAGAACAGCTGATGGTATTAATAACATACGCATAAATGAGGAAATTGTTCACGAACATCTACTAAATCTTGTTGCTGGGAAGTCCCCTGGGCTTGACGGCATTACCACAACAATACTCAAACGTTGTGCCCCTTCCATCGCTTCACCACTAACGATGATAAATAAGCAATCGGTATCAATGAGTAAATTTCCATAGTCTTGGTTACGATCTTCCGTCACTCCAGTTTTCAAAAAAGGCGATAAACACTGTTCTCAAAACTACAGACCTATTAGTTTAACATCAGCTCCACTCAAGGTTTTAGAGAGAATCATCACCTCGGAATTGACTTCATTCCTATTGGACAAATCTGTTATTCCTACTGAACAATATGGTTTCGTTCCAGGCAGATCAGATTTAACGAACCTCCTGAAGTGCGTTGGTTCATGGACTGCATCTCTAGATAGGAAGAATTCGGTAGACGTAATCTACTTGGATTTCTCACGTGCATTTGACAAGGTACCAATTAAACGTCTGTTCCACAAACTAGAACATTTTGGAATCCGTGGTCTCCTTTTGAAATGGATCGAAGCATTCCTTTTGGGTCGCACTTTTTCGATAAGGGCCGGTTCAGGGAGATCTTCCTTCAGGTCGGTGAGCAGTGGAGTCTTTCAGGGTTCTGTGTTGGGTCCTCTGCTGTTTCTGGTTTATGTGTGTGACCTGCCACGTTTGATATCTTCTGACAGCGCATCCTATGCCGATGATATGAAATTTTTCAGTAACCCCATTACGTCCGGTTATGCCCTTCAGAATGACTGCGATATCATGAAGAAGTGCATTTAGGTAGCAACAACCCCAAGAAGATTTATTACTTGAACGGAAGTCCAATAGAATCATGCTCAACTCACGTTGACCCGGGAGTTTTAATCGATTCTGATTTGCCGTGGAGGTCACATATACTACAGGTAACTAATAAAGCCAAAAAGTCCATCTACCTCATTCAGAAATGCTTCAACCGGTGTCATTACCACACATTAGTATCGCTCTACACGACTTATATACGCCCCATATTGGAATTCGCCGGTCTGGTTTGATCCCACATTCGCCCAAGACGCAGATCTATTGGAGACAGTGCAGAGAAGAGGTACTCGAATCCCATACGGTATCATAAGACCTGATTACCAAAATCGGCTCCCACTCATGGATTTAGATACGTTTGCCAATCGTAAACTTAGAGGGGATATGTTGACTGCATTTAGAGCTTTGAAAGGTTTTTTTGGGGTCGATATGTCGGGCCTCTTTACTTTAAATAATAATCACCTGATAGAGCACATTTACAAGCAGGAGAATATTTGGAGCAATAGGGTATTTTTCATATGGAATATGTTACCCAGCAATGTGTAAATAGTTTCAAAAATAGATGGGACTCATGGAGAGCTGGTGGTCCATTGTGACATGTGCATGTGATTAGTTTCTTGTGTTGTGGTGGATGAAATATTTTGTTATATTGATTTTGTTTTCTTTAATGATTGTTGGGTATTTATGTTCACACTGAAATGTTTCATTTAAGTTATGTGAGGTATATAGCTAATCCTCAACTCTTATAATGTATAATAATAATAAAAATATTATACTATTACAATACATTTTGTTTTTAAATTATTCATATGAACTCATTGCTTTTTTTTTCAGATTTTTCATTTATATTTTGAAAACCATTCGGAATAAAGCAAAAGTTGAAAAAAAGCCCCACAAAAGAAGGAAAAATAATTGAACAATTTTTTCAAGTAAAATTATTTTCAATTCTAGTAAAACTGAAGTAGTACTCAAGTCAGAGAAATAGTAAAGTTCAATAAAGAATATCATATTATATTATAATCTCAATGTTGAAAATTCAAATATACCCATCAGTTCTCCAGTAACTTATGATAGGTAGGTACTAGAACTTGGGACGCTCCGTACAATACATTTAGAACACAGGTTGAAAAAATTTCCTCATGATCGATTTCAGAAGGTTATCATTTTAAATAATAAAACAAATTCTCATTAAACAAAATATGCAGATTTTGAAGATCAGCTGACTTTTGCTACTAGACCATTGGGTATGTCGGAGTCCGGAAATATTTAAAGACGTCGAAGGTATGTGGTTCCTATGAAAATACTATGTATTTATAAATATATTTTCCGTACACGATGATCTATTTAAAAGCCCAAAATCTTACAATCGAGGTTTTTATGAACCTATATATTATTAGAGGTAAGAGTGAATAACAACGCAAAGTGAGATAAAAATGATGTTTTAAGGTAGGTATATGATTCATTCAGGAGTTTTATAATATTTTTGGGAGCGGGACTCGAACCCACAACCTCCAAATCACTAGTCCGATGCTCTACCAATCGAGCTACCGAGGAAGCTGCCATTCCATTCCTCAGTGGCTCGATTGGTAGAGCATCGGACTAGTGATTCTGAGGTTGCGGGTTCGAGTCCCGCTCGGGGGGTACTTTTTCCGGAATTAAACAATGGTCTGTAGAGCCATCAAAATATTAAACTATTACAATTAATTTCAGGCATCAACCAACTTTTCTAACGAAATGTATTGTCGAATTTAAACGAAATGTATTGTCGAATATAATCACATGGTGTTGAAAATTCGATAGTATTGACTAATATTTCTTGAATTCAAAAGTTGTATGTCATTCTAAGGTTTACGTTTAGGATATTGAGAAAAGTCAAATGAACAAAATACAGACTACGCATATTTCAATTTTATTCAGTTTTTTGATATCTTGAAAAATATTTCTAATAATGCAACAGCTGAAACGAACAGTAATTCAAAATTGCTTAATCATATCAAAGTAGAAAAATTGAGAAAAATATATTTCTTTAAATAATTTAAAAAAATATTTCTGTTTGGTGGAATATATGGAATAATATTATTGCTTACTCGAGAGATTGGACCGTGAGTTGCGCATCTCGGAAGATCGGAACCGCTTTTGGATATAAACCCGACTGTTCTATGGCAGTCATCACCAGTAAACTGCTCTGGAGATGAATATGTATATGGCGGGGATGAGTATCAAACATCAGTAATACTTGAATGGAACACCGAAATCCTCAAAGTTGTTCGAGAACGCCTTGCCAAATTATAATCTCAATTTTCAGATTTCAAATAGACCCAGATTTCCAGAAACGTTTAATAGGCCACTTGGGTCACTTGTATTTCATCGCAATAGTATGTGTATCCAAACATATAATACATTGCCTAAGTTCTGCAATGTTTCAAAAGTTGGAAACATGGAAAATGTTCGAAACAGAACTCTTCGGTGCATTCGTTCTGGCTGCAAATAGAGGGGATAGCATCTCAATAAAATGCAGTTTCACTTACAGCGTATGCTATTTTTTAGAGTAATTTTTGAAACTGAACCATATTGCCAAATAATTCGAAATTCAATATTATAAGCTATGTAACACGAACTTTATGGGTATAATACTTTGAATTCAGTTTTTATGCACTCGTTAGAAAAAACATAACATGACAATGTTTTTTATTTTTATGAATTGAGAGTACATATTTATTTTCATTTTTATATATATGTATGCAAAACCAAAGGAACAAGGATATACAAGAAAAATCAAGGATAATTTATCAGACTCGGAAGACAAACTGTGAAAATGAAGAAGATGGTTTATGTCCAAGACAATCATAATATAGTGGCTCTCTGCTTTCCCGATAGATGGCCTCATGAGTTGCGCATCTCTCGGAAGACGGCACCGCTTTAGACATAAACCCAACCGTTTTACGCCGTAGTCACCTGAACAGCATAGTGGAAACTCTCATAATACATGATTACTTCGCTTTCAGCGACCTCATTCGATCGCCATTGAAAGTAATAAAATAATTGCGACAATTTGAAATGCTTCGTATTGGGAATATTTCAATTCGCTTTCAGATTTCGGAAGGGAAACTAAACTACGTACGAAAATAAGTTATTAAGCATTCCCTTTTGAATTTGCTATATTTCCCTAATATTTCAATACTTGCGAATTTTTTCACATCCAAAAATTTTAACAATATTATGGGCTACATTTCAGTAAAACACTAATACAAACAACAAAGCTAATTTATTTAACATTTTCACAATTGAAAAAGAAGTAATTCTGTCGTTATTTTGAATCGGGTCACACATGCCCTATACACCATAGTATAGTTCTTGAAAATTTTATCATTGCCTTTCAAAATTGCATTTAAATGGTTACACCAAGATACAGGGTGAGTCTTTGACTTGTACATATATTTTAATCGAAGATTCTTGAGGTCAAAAGAAACACTTTTTTCATTTACCATTTTTTCCGATTCGGCCCTGTTAAAAAGATATAGCCATTTTAAATTTTCATAATGAGCTAATTCACCCCTGGTTACCGGAACACTGAAGTTTTCGCAAGTATAAGATATACAATTTGAACCTTGGAAATAAGCTACTAGATTGGAAAAACCATCATAAATTCACTTTTAACATTCCATTTGTTGAACAAAGTAGTATTTATAATACAATAAATGAGTTATCCCAATTTCATTGACGATAAAGATGAACTATTTTTCTCTTGATTTTCTATTTCATTTTCGATAATCATAACGAATTGAGCTCGCTATCACCCATGTTAGCTTAGCTTTGATACTCATAATTCATATCCATTCATTTATTATATCGCATTTATAATATATCGTTGTTTATTTCATTTTGTACAAGAATTGCCATCTGTATTAATCTGTAAAAGTTCTAACACAGACTAGTAGTCTGTGGTTTTTTTCAGTGCATCAGATGAAGAATATCTTTTTTCGGCCATAAATCCAGAACGTCTGAAGCTATCGCTTTGCGACCTCTTGGTTTTCTGTCGGAACCTAAAGACACAATTTGGTTTTTCGCAGTGCATTAGTTGAAGAATATCTTGTTTCGGCCATAACTTCAGAACGCCTGGAATTATCGCTTTGCGACCTTTAGGTTTATTCATGCAAATTTGATGGAATTTCTGTTTCTGTTAAGAAAATCCTATCATTACATTTGAAATTTCGGAGTAAAATGAACAAAACAATGAACTTCTGACTTAGTGCCCCCTATCGAAAGTAGCAAAAAGAAATTTATCATGAGTATATTTTGTTCTCAATCAACAAGATATTATCTTTCAGACGAGATCTAATTTGCTCAAAAATGTTGAGCCAAACTGAAGTTACAGGCGTTTCAATCAGTCAGATTTCTCCCTTTCACCTACCCTTATTTGATATCGTAAAATCGAAAGTGACAATTCAAAAAGATAGAGAATTTTCCAAGGATTACTGTGAGGATATTTTTTCTTCAACTTCATATGGAACATTTTCGAGTAAAATTCATTTTTCTACTCGACGGTAGCTATTACACCCCCTAGCGGTAGAGGTATGAACTTCAAAACAATTTTCAGTGTGTTGTCTTGTTCACTTTAGTGGTAAAATTTTTTACCGTAAGTCTCTACGGTGAGTGGATCCTGAGATATAGCCGCTTACCTCGCTTATTTGCCCACCCTGTACAATAATATAATTTATATGTCAGAAACATGAACCCAGGAAAGTTAACATGACTTTTTTAATATAAACAACATTACTGTAATATTGAATAATGAATATGAACCTAGTTTCAATTTACCAGATATATTCATGGGATAATATTTGACAGTGCTTGCAGTAGAACTCGATCTAGTGATAAAAAGAAATAACGAAATGAAATGAATTCATGAAAATTTAAAAATATACATAAAGAATATAAAGTCTGATCCTTATCACAAAATGATATTGAGCCTTTCAGATTTTTTTGAGGCAAATGAATCGATGACCTTCTTGTCTTCAATATTAAATCCTCTGTGAATCGACATAAGCGCTAATCCATCCAGTTTCTCCTGAACTGTGGTGTTTCTCAAATATGTTTTGAGGTGTGTTGGTGTTTAAGGGAGGAGAATATTCTCTCCGGAATACAAGTTGTAACAAGTAGAGTTGCCAATATTATCAGAAGTTTATGAATTTTTGTAAACAATTCCTGATTACATTCTCCAAGAGTTTCGATAGCACATACCTAAGTGCTTTCTAGTCACTGACTGGCGCTACTCGGAGCAACTCCGAACCGTTCCACACCCCATTTTTACTGTTCCAGTAAGCAGAGCGTGAAGCACTACCTTGCCGTTTCCCCTGAAGCACTCCCTGAATTTGCGGGGCTCAACGCACTGACAGCTATGAGAAACAAAGAATACCGTTTCTGTCATATTTGTCAATATTCAAATGTATTTAGCATTAAGCATTAAAAATGGGAGCGAACCAAAATTCATAAAGTACAAGTCGCGTATAAAGGCGAAATACTCGTTCTAGAATTGGTCGAGGAAGCTCACAAAAGATCAGATAATTGTTTGTATATTATTCTTAAATGTTGTTCAATGATATTCTTGTGTATATCATTCAACAATATAGTTATTGATCATTGTAATTTTATAAGAAACCAGTTTTCATGACGAGATTGTCTAAAACTTTCGGACGAATAATAATATGCGTCGCCTACAGACAGCTCTTGAACGCCAAACTCGGTTTGTTGGTTTTAGCGTGTTCCTGTATGTGTTCCAGCGTATTGAGGGTGTGAAGCTGAAAGCTCTAGTTCGCCAAGACCCGGAGTGACAAGCACCTATCTGGAAAGCATTTAAATTTCAACCTAGTTCGATTTGTTGTTTTTGAAATATCAGGCATTTATTTTCTTGAGCATTTATTTTCTACAACTTAAATTTTCTATGGTCGCATCTGTTGTCACTGAAATATTAAGTTTTTTATATTCTGCTTGAATTTTTCTATTGTTTTAATGATGCGATCAACAACAAATTTTACAGGAAGCTCAAAATTGTAAGGTCTATCCTGAAAATTTGAACACCATCGGATATTAGATATTCATTTTTTCCGATATGTATTTTTCTCGACATTTTCTCTGTTGCTGGTAATCAACAATTTTTTTCCGTTCGAGAGTTATCTAGTTCATGAACGGACATCATTGGAATTGTTCGTCATCAGTGAGTCGAACCTTCAGGGTCCGCTCTAGCGTTTCTACCGTCCCGGCAAAAATAAAGTCGGCGCCTTTGCAGGTTCAGGGTGAGGATGATTATGTATTCAGAGATTTTTTATAATAAGTTGAAAAGTTAAGTATATTAAGTTTTATTATTTTTTATGGATTAAAATTTAATTAGAATAGATCATTAATTAATAAACGATGAAATAAATTAATGAAAATTGTGGACAATAAAGATTAAAATTCCACTTCTTGAATATATTTGGTTTTTTTCATTAATTATTTGTGAACCTGCATTAAGTCACAAAAATTTACCCTTGATTTCAGCAGTTGGTATGGTGTAAACAGAACCGATCTTCGACAGAGGGATTAGAGGCAATAAAATGGTAAAACTATGAATAGAAACCAATTGCTAGTTATGAAAAGAAGCAGAAAGGCTTTCTTATAAAGGCACGTCCAGAACTGTAATATTTTCAAGATGTTGAAATGTGGAAATGAAATCTATTGCGAATGTTCGAAAGATACCTATTTCAGTTCATCACTCTAAAGGCGGCACCCATGGTCGAGCGTTCGGATCATTTTACAGTCGGGCAGCTCAGGACACGGCTGCACGACTGTAAATCAGAGAATGAATTTGACTGCCCGACTGAAATCTCTTGGGTGCTTAGCAGCGTGACCAGATTGAAATATGGTGAATCTACTTAACTTGCCGCAGAAATCCACTAAAAATCTACCAACACCGTTCAGAAATCTACTAAAAATCTACTAACATATTTTTGACAAAATTTCACAGATTCCGCTGCATTAGATTTAAACATTATTCAGAATACACTTTATTCTACTTTCTCTTTTGCTTAAATTTAACTTCATGAATAGGATAAACAGTACAGATGCGTACAGATTCGAAAATCAAACAAGATTTTATTTCAAAATTTAAACGACAAAAAAAAAGGCAAAAAAACGGAACAAAAACAAATAGGATCAAAATAGCAAATATAAACGAACAAATTTATATATTTAAATAAACAAAAGAATATAAATAGAAATAAAAACTAAAATATTTCGGATAAAAATAACATTAAATAAAGAAATGAAATACTACAGTTGAACATAAAAAAAATAATTGAAAAATCAGTATCAATCTGCAGTCAAATCATCGTCTTTAACATTCATATATAAATTTTCACTATCTATCGAATCGAGCATATTTTTTGTAGGTTGAAAACAACAACAATCACCTATCTCTTTAAGTCTTTCTTTAGCATTTTTTAATAATGCTGTTTCTATTTTTTGTTTTCAGCCGAAAATATTCTCTTGCATTTGGCATTTGAAATCTGAAATATGCAGCCACCCAAATTTGTCGATGAAATTCCAGTTAGACATATTTTTTTCCACTGTATAGAATACCAAATGTGAGATAATGGTATATTTTCAACGGAAGTTTACACACCATCTGTTTTTAATGAGACACCCTTCGGATATTCCATCATTCTTCGTATTTATTCTCAGCCGACAGCCACCAAAGAAGTTTTATGATTTTATTATGTTTAAGTAGGTACGTTCTTCTAGAAACACGTAGAATGTAGAACCTCAATGAGAATGAACAATGAATTGATTCATAGAAACAGTCTAGACATCCGAATTTCCATATTCCCAACCGTCTCGGTTATATTTTTTAAAACTACCAAAATCTACTAAAATCTACCAAAAGATTTCTTCCTACTTAAAACTCCATGAAAATGCGAAAAATCTACTAAAAAAGTAGATTTCTACTAAATCTGGTCACACTGGTGCTTAGCTTCCAGATGCTCGTGAGTGGCGGGCTTTATAATTATTACTACCGAAAACAAAATTGCAACATTTTCAGAATTTTAGAATTGTACCTAGCATTTGTATGCCTGACAAAGTATCTGAAACTGTATCTTTAGATAATTATCTCAGTTCTTTCGTCGAGTATCTTCAGATACTTCTGCAAAAAAGTATATTATCTATTGTATCTACATACTCCCGCAAAGTAACTTTGACGGCTTTGTTAACTTACCTAATATAAAAATATAATTGATTTTTACTTATATCAGTAAAACGATACAAAACGAACTCATTACGACTATTGGGGAAGAAATCACTGGTATCATAACGAACAAAATAGAAAAATCAAAGTTTTATAGCATTATATTTGATGAAACAACGGACATATCTAATACCAGTCAAATGACTTTTTTCGTTCGGTATGTTAGCGTCGATAGTCATAAAATTCATAAGGACTTTATACTTTTTACAGTGTCACAATCGGGAAACAAACGAAGAAAGTGATGTGACTATAGAGCCCATTTTGTCAGGAAAGGTTTTAGCGGACATTATAATAAAAACCATGAATGATTGCTCTTGATTTAGCAAACTGTATAGGTATTGGCACAGATGGGTGCAATGTAATGTTGGGCGAACACAAAGGTGCAGTACAGGTGCTTAAAAAACATTATTTGTTGAAACTTATTTATCCCTACATATCAATTACTCAATACATCAGATTAAAAAACATTGACAAATGCTTTCAAATCACCTTGTTATAACCACGCTTTGCATTGAAAAGATCCTGATTCTTCGTCTAAAGCGGATTCTATTCGGAATTCTGTTTTAAATACAGAATTCATCATTATAATTTTCTGCCTTTCGGAAATTTTCTCTTATACAGCAAATTTGAGCAAAATTTTGCAAAGTATAAAGATGGATAAAGTGACAGCTGAAATTATGGTAAGTAACTTATTGAAAAAATTAAAAGATAAACGAGTCGCACCTGAAACCGACTTTTCAAATATTTTCAGTAGGGTTGCCTTGTTGCATGAAAAACTCGATGTAAATTTATCAAAACCCCGTGTCGTAGGGAGACAAAAACATAGAATAAATATGTCCAAACAGAAAATCTGGAAGACTATTACCGAATCACAATATACATTCCTATATTAGATTTTTTAATAGAGGATTTGGAAAATAGATTTGACAACGATTTCATGAATTTTAATATTGCGTTTCCGTCAGTGTTCAAAAAGCTATGCGTAGATGATGTGAATACTTAGTTCAAAATTTATCTAATAATTTTCTCAGAGAGTTCAGTATAGATTCTCAGGTAATATTGGAAATAAAATTGACTTGTGGCACAAAAATTTTGAGAATGAAGACACGTCCGTAGAAAAATCATTTTTTTACATAAAATAATCGAACGGTTTGCAAATAGCCGGCGACGAGTGACTAATTTTGTATTATAGAGCGTTTTAGAAGATCATTTAAATTTACTAGTCAATATTATTCCTCTGTTTGTTGCCTCCTTGATGATAGAATAACGGGATTTTTAATTTTTGAAATTACATATTCATTTTTTGTAATTTGGTTGGAAAAGCTCTTTTTATTTTCAATTCAAAATGTTTTATGTATTATTTGTATTTTGATGTACGTATTTCGATTTCTTGATGTATTTTTATTTCTTTCTGCATTTTGGTTGTAAAAAAATGTCTATTTCAAATTTTATTTGAAGGCATTAAAAAATGTTTTGAACCTGATATATTGGTTTCCCCTTTTTTGTTATCTTCTGGATAAAGGGATTTTTATTTTTGAAATAATTTGTTTTTTGTTACCTCGTTGTGTAAGATATTTTCATTTGTTTGTTTTTTTACTATCATTACTATATTACTATTTTTCTTATTATATTATTTACTTGTACATATTTTGTTTTATTTTGTTTGAATTTGTTCAAGTTTTGAAAAAATTATGTTTCAAATTTAATCTGAGGTGATTAAATGTTGTGTACCTGATTTATTGGTTTTGAATCGTTACTACCCCCTCCATGAAAAAGAGCTAGGTATATCTGCCCTTGGCACCCACGCCCAATCCTAGTTAATTTGATAGAAAAAATAACCTGAAATTCGTTGAAATTAAAACAAAAGAAACAATACATTCTTTCTAGGAATTCAGATTCGAAACTTAAAATGCTGCCCTCCAATATTTGCCGCCTCGGCAAAATGTCGCTTTGCCGGCATCTAGCGGTCCCTGCTAAACTTATCGTTTGAGACAATCAAAATTTGAAAAATGAAAAAATATTGACAAAATGATATCAAAGTAGTACTCCGTTCGAGGAACGAACTCTCAAAAATGATTAATTATTAGATAGGTAGGTACTTACTGTTCGTGCAGACCTTTGTACTTCCTTTTCTGGATGTGAGATAATGGAACGCAAGCATCTCTAACGAATCTCAATTCGACGAATGATTAAAAATAGCATTATCGTTGAGAAGAAACCGCCCCATTTACATTTGAACAGCAGCAATGTCAGAAAGCTCAGTTGATGAATTACTTCGATAGAATTTGGATGCAGTCTGTTATTTGAAATTTCTTCATGTTAGATTTTTTTCAAGTTTTTAATTATGCGAAAGCTAGCGATTATTATCCTTCTGTTAGTTGGAAGTAGTTTGGCACAGCGGAGGAATTACTTGAGTGCAGTATGCCCTATTGGTTGTATTTGTTATAAACAATCTGTAAGATGTATGAAGTTGGATTTGCAAAGTGTTCCTAGGTTTCCTACGCAAGCTTTACTTCTGTAAGTGTTAATAACCGTTATTTCCAGCTTTGATTATTTGGTATTTACAATGAACAAAAATTTAGTGCAAATTTTGAAACAATGTGTTATTAATTCTTCCTAAATCGCAAATTAACTCAATTAATATGAAAACATATTGGGAAAGGCATTGACTTACGAGCTTTTGAACGCTCGCATTCATGCGCCTATTGGAGATCACATATTTGTTGTACGTATTATATGAGATGTGATTCATCATAATGTTATTGTTGTTGGTTATTTCATCTAGATGAGGGCTTCTGATAATGTGAAATTCAACCTAGTCCAATCTGTTGTTACGAAAATATTAGTCATTGTAATTGAGGGACCTAGATAATTCAAAGCCTCGAGCGAAATTTCATGTTGACTGCGTATTCGGGACCAGGCAAATCAAAGAAGAATGTCTATATTTTCGAGATGACAGAACTGAGGGAATTGAGATTTTCAGTATTGATATGAAATACCAATTTCAAGCTCCGTGTACAATTTCAAGTTTATCACTTGTTCAGAGGCATAGAAAATTCAAAAAGAATATTGGAAAAAATAAATACTTAATGCTGACTATTTCCGTGGGTATACAGATCCGATCTAGTTCACGGGCGTAGCCAGGTTTCAGTTTCGGGGGGGTTTTACATATTATAAAAAAAATCTTATGTTTTTCTTTTTAAATATATCAACTTTAAAAGAGCCAACCCATTCAGTCTATTTTCACTAGTTTTATTTTTCAAGTATGTTTTGAGAAAAAAAGCATTTTCAAAATCACTTTTTGAAATTTAGTTTATTTCTTCACATCGATTCCTATGAATATATTTAGGAAAAAAATACCGTCGTAGTATTTATAAAACAGAGTACTCAAATTCAAATTTATGAGTAGAAAGTTTATATGCAAAAAAACGGTAAAAAATGATAGTTATCACCTTTTTTGCATTTTTTTCAATGTTTTATCATGAAATTTTGGTGGCAAACTTCAGCTTTGAATTCTGTACCCCAGAAACAGAGATAATAAATCGAAGAAATTAAAACTACCCCATCAACTGAGTTTCAGCAGAGATAGATATAATACGCCAATTCTGAACTATCGTTTGAGCCAGGTTTTTCGGACAAAAAACTTTATGGAAGAAAACGTCAGAAGATTAAATTTTTTTTGTATTTTTTTTTAATGTTCCGTCACAGAATTTTGGTGCTAAATCTCAGATTCGGATTCAGAACCCAAAAAAATAAAGGGTGTTTTTTTTAAAACTATAGAACTTTAAATTGCAATAAAACAACGATGGATTATTCGATTGATATGAATTTTATTTATCCGCAAGATAATCTTGTGGCATTACATTTTAAATATGATTTCTGGCATATGACCGCCACGGCTGGCTCGAATGTAGTCCAATCTGGACGTCCAATTTTCAATGACTTTTCCAACATTTGTGACCGTATATCGGCAATAACACGGCGAATGTTGTCTTCCAAATGGTCAAGGGTTTGTGGCTTATCCGCATAGACCAATGACTTTACATAGCCCCACAGAAAGTAGTCTAGCGGTGTTAAATCACAAGATCTTGGAGGCCAATTGGTCCAAAACGTGAAATTTGGCGGTCACCAAACGTGTCTTCCAATAAATCGATTGTGGCACGAGCTGTATGACATGTTGCGCCGTCTTGTTGGAACCACAGCTCCTGGACATCATGGTTGTTCAATTCAGGAATGAAAAAGTTAGTAATCATGGCTCTATACCGATCACCATTGACTGTAACGTTCTGGCCATCATCGTTTTTGAAGAAGTACGGACCAATGATTCCACCAGCCCATAAAGCGCACCAAACAGTCAGTTTTTCTGGATGTAACGCTGTTTCGACATACACTTGAGGATTAGCTTCACTCCAAATGCGGCAGTTTTGTTTGTTGACGTAGCCATTCAACCAGAAGTGCGCTTCATCGCTAATGGAAGTAGTGCGCGATACATTTTCCGCACAGAACCATTATTTTCGAAATAAAATTGCACTATTTTCAAGCGTTGTTCAGGCGTCAGTCTATTCATGATGAATTGCCAAACCGAACTGAGAATAAATCACTTGACAGCTGTTAAATCGGTCGCCATCTTGAACAGTAATGCCAACTTAAAGTTATATACCTCGAAAAAAAACACCCGTTACATACGATCGAAAAAATCGAACTAACCCATAACTTTCCTTTGAGGGGCACATGTGAGCACAAATTGACTGGATTACGTAGAGGTAATTTAATTCAAATTTCACATTACAAATTAATTGAACTGAGAGTGATAATTTCATTCACTTTTTACAAATTCCATTAAAAAATATTTTCGAGATTTTGAAAAAAAAAAAGTTTTTTTGACATCTTCAACATTTCGGGGGGGGGTTTGAACCCCCAAAACCCCCCCCCTGGCTACGCCCGTGATCTAGTTGATATTATACCTGTGCACATAGAATACGCATGTAAAGCTTCATGCAAAATTTCATAATTTATATCGTTCTCGGAACTATAGAAAACTTAGATTATTGAAAAAAAATTCAAATATTTCAATTTTTCAATTCGTGACAACAGATCCGACCGAGTTGAGATTTTACAAGTATGTAAATAACAGTTTTTATCTTGGCCACGCCATTGGAAAACTATTGAAAATTCAAGGATAATATTGGAAAAGAAATGCCGAATATATATCAGGGTGTTCGGCACAACGTTGAACGTACGAAAATGGAAGGTAGGTGAAGTCATCTGCTACCTACTCAACCCCAAAGATTTGACTTAGACCCGAAGAGTTTTTCAATCTGATTTTCTTTAATTTTCGGAATTTTAAATATAACGCGAAGTTGGTCTTTTTTTTTCATGATTAAATACTCTGTTCTAAAATAACCTTGCAACAAATATCAATTTCAGGAAGATTAATCAACCAACAAGATTCGTATAAAAAAATATTTTCAGAAAAGAGTTACCAAAAATTTTGAAAATCAACTTCGCGTTGCATTGAAAAAAAATGTTTTTTGGGGCCTAGGACAAATCTTTGGGGGTTAGGAGTAGGTTAAACGTTCGTTCGAACACACCAATATTAATTTCATGGTTTGAGAATTGGAGTTTGAAAAAGTTGGCCGATATTCTCATTCAGAATTTTTTAATACATATCTATGCTGCAAGAATTTCTCTTGGAAAAAAAAATTCAAAATAACTAGACCTATTTCTTTACAGTGAACTCAAATTCACCTTATTTTAGCTTGAAAATTGTGGAACACATTTTTCGTCAATACGGTGTTATTGTAAAAAATCCTGATTTGAATTTATTTATTTTCGATCATTTTTGAATGAATTTAATTGTACATATTTCAATATGGAAGTTAGTAAAGTGTTCGTTATATATTTTTGTTCAAAATGCCTTTCAAACAGATTATTATTTCCGAATTGCGAATCTCTTGGGTATAATTATAGAGCAATAAATTATTAATCCAATGTTTTGCATCCAACTTTTCGAATTCAGGCTTGAAATATGAAATGACAATTTTATGGCTAATTCAATTATATGTGAATGAAATGAATTCTTCGCACGAAATTATTTCGATCAGGTTCTTTGACGTGAAGAAGATATTGTGAATTGGATGAAAAACCAGATTGGTTCAATTCAACAACAACCAAAAAATTCAACCTTGGACATCATGCAATGAGCATCACTTCGATAAGAAATACGAATTGGAACATCCTGTGGATGTTCAATCGATAGCCATACATTTCCGCTCGCATTCATCGTCGTATGAAATATATTAACTGACAAAGAAACTCCAACACCCAGAAGGCGCTGTTTAAATTTTGAATTTAAATTTGGTCGTTCAGGTTGTAAAATTTTATAAAATAACGATAAATTACCCTAATTTCATAATTTTCAATAGTGTATTTCTTTTTATTATCAGAATAGTTATTTCGAGAAATTTAATAACGATTGAATATTTTGCTTCCAGCGGCTGCACCCCCCTGCCCCTAGCTGGGTAGGTCCATGTTAAGACAACATAGCCCATGCGTAAAAATAACAATAATTCCTCACCTACTTCCGTAACGTAACCTAAAACCGATGGAGTTGAAATTCTGGGTGTTCATATGAAATAACAATTTCAAGCTACGTGCAAAATTTCAAAAAGATCACATCATCAGAATTATGGTAAATTCAAGAAGAATATTGGAAAGTAAATTCTCAATATTTTTTGATTAAAGATCCGATTAGATTGAGATCTGGTGGTTCCATATAAAATAATTCATTATTTCGCTGTTCATGCGGATAGAGTTATCTGAACCGAAGAAAATTCAAGCAGAATATCGAAAAGTGTGCCTTTCAGTGACAACATTTCTTACCGAGTTGAAATTTTGCGTATACCTATATGAATAATATAAATTATTGAGTTAAGAAATCTAAGCAGTAAATGCACTTACTGACGCCTTCAGCGTAGCATCTTATCAACAAGACTCACGCTTTTGGAACATATTCCGCATGTAATCCAGAGGCCTGGATCATGCAAAAAGGGAAATATTGGTTTTTGATACCCAATATTCTTCTTGAATTTCCTATGTTTCTGATGATGAGATCACCTAGAAATTTTGAACGATGAAAAGAAATATTTATTTCATATACACACCCAGTCTCAAGTCTGTCGGTTTAGTGGCCACTGAAATATTGGTATTTTTTTTTTAGATATTCTTCTGGAATATTTTATGGTTCTGGTAAAGCGATTAACATGAAATTTTGCAAAAGACTTGAAATTGTCATTCTACACTTTTGAATTTTTATTTCTATCGAATCTGTAGTTTTTAAATTAACAGGAAAAAAAAATAAAAATCGGTCATATTTATGAAACCCTAAAAAGGATTTTGCCTTATAATCAAGCCACCCCTGCAAAATTCAAGATTCTAGGTAGGGAAGGGTGGGGCAACTGAGACACCTTAAGGTTTAACGAGGTATAACTTCCTCAAAAATGCGAATGAAACAATGTTTGTTGATTGACACAACTTTAGATATTTATTCAATACACCAACACACAAAATTAACAAAATAATAATTTTTAGGTGAGTCTTTCTGACTTCAAATGCCTCACTTGACCCCCCCCCATATCGTGGGGCAAGTGATTATAAATATAAAAATATAATATAAGTGAAGTTATATTGTGTTTTTGTATTACTGTTGCCAGTTGATAAAAGGAAAATTCTTGATAATAATCAGGAAAATATAGTTGATATTAATTGAAATATAGTTATACGTTACAGAACCTGCATTTCAATTTACGAAAGCGTCCCTTCGTAATTTCGAAAATTTTGGGATTTTTCGGAATCAAAAATGATGAAAATAATATTGACTGTGGTTATTTCTGTGATTAAACACCAGCAATTTTTTAACCAGAAATAAAGCCGCGACTAGGCATTCAATGCTTACTTCGATGTCGATAATACCTGAACGGACTATAGACATAATTCGACGTTAAGATCAACTCGATAAGGGTAGAATCACCCGGCAAATTTTTCTGTATCTAAAATATACAATACCTTCTAGGATAAGAGTGTATTTTTGAAACTCTTCAAATTACACACAGTCACACAATGAAATCCGAATGAAATATTCAATACTTGAATTATCCAAAACATTCTGAAAAATTCTTGGCTCACCAGTTGAACTGAATATCATTCATATCTTACTGTAATGTAGGAACTGTGAAAATATATGTTAACTGATTATTTTTTTCATTTCACAGTGATTTGAGATTCAACAAAATTAGTAGTCTTCAGGGAGACAATTTCAGAGATGGTCATGAGATATCGGCACTTCTGCTGGACAATAATTTACTTTTTGAGTTGAAAAATGGGACATTCGATGAGCTATATCAATTAAAATATTTATATTTGTCAAAAAATGATATTAGATACATCGAATCTGGAGTATTCCAGAAGTTAATAAGGCTTGAGCATTTGTGAGTATGAATAATTCGTTCAATAATTTTTTTGTGGCAATATATTATGATTGTTATTTAGTTGGATTATTTATCGATAATCCTTTTTTTTTATTAATCTGGTCATGAAACTTTTCACCAGGTGCTTTAGGTAATCAAAAAGTGTTGAAGTGACAAACTTCTTATTCATGAGATTTTTTAATTAACATTTGGCGCATGTTTTGACAATAATGTTGTCATCATCAAAAACTACAGGTTATTGTCTAGAACTGAATTGTATGTTATTTTCAAACCTCCTATTTATTCGGTTTCTACATATTGATCCAGCATCCTGTTTCTGTAAGATATTTATACGTAAGAAAAGGTTGGTTCTAGAATGTTTTGTATAATCGAAATTTTGTGAGGTGGGATATCAATCTATAATCCAATTATCAATTGAGAATTTGTTTTATTTGATTATTTGTTATTTCATTCACAGATTCTTGCAGAGTAACAATCTTCAGACAATTGATGATGGAACCTTCTCCAACATGCAATTTTTAAATAGAATGTAAGTTTAAACTTTTCTTACAGCAGATCTAATTCATTCGAACGACAATTCCTTCACACTGAGCAGTAACATTTATAAGAATACAAAAAATAAAAAATTCAAGATACAATTGGTGAAAGCCAAAGTAATATATGAAGGGAAAAGAATGAAGAAGAAATATGCACTCATAGATATTATTTACAAATAAGAGGATAAAAAATAATAGGCCGAATTGAGTAACCTTTAAGTCAACTGATTTGGGGGTAACTTAACGTCAATTGAAATGAAAATGTCATTACTGTGGCATTTTCAATCTTAAAATCAATTCATGTATGTACTGGACTTGTGTCAAATTTAACCTTGAGCAGCAATTAAGTGGATTGAAATCAGGAGAGTTTGAAGGCCATACAAATACGATGATACGGTTCGTAGAGCTGTTTCATATTTCTTATTTTCATATTTATTTTTTATTATATTAGGAATAGTAAAAAGAAAATCAATAGACAGTTTGAGTTATCTGTATCTCACGTTGTATGAGTCCGATCGGGTTCCACTAGATGGCGTTTGAAAGATGAGATTTAGTCTGAACGCGCCTTGAAGATGGAAACTAGCAAAGAGAAAATATTTTATATTTTATAGTTTTTTTTTTTTTTTTTGATAAAGGCGAAGAACCATCAAGCTAGGCGGCTGAAAATGTAAATAGTATTTATGATCCTGATAGGTACTGCGAGTGATGCTGTAACAGCCAATCCCGCGCAATTTTAGTTCCGTCGATTCCGTTCTGGTAATTTCGATTTCGATGCACCACGCACTGGAAGACCAAATGTCAAAAATGTCGATAAAACATACATTGTCGTCATGTAAGTACTGTTTTGATTGTCCAACAGCTAAAGATTGCACAAAAAAAAACCATTTCGAACCATTTGCATAAGGCTGTCCTCAATCGCAATATTGAGTACTTACACAGTTCGAGTTCAATGGAATTCATATTTGTCCTGACACTTGATCACCCTGTATCTCCGTTGTAAATCGAACTAATTAGTAAGTCTTACTTACATTTACCTCAAAATTGTATGAAAAATCCAATAGTGAAATTGTTCTACTATGAGTTGAATAACCTTGTTCATTTATGCAATTATATTTTTTAATTGGGAGCTCTTCATTTTCAGTTATCTTCAATACAATAGATTACAAAACTTACCTGCCCAAGCTTTCAACAATTTACCGGAATTGAGAATGCTTAGGCTTGATCAGAATCCTCTGAATTGCGATTGCAGTATGGCGTGGCTTATTGAAATGATGAATTCAAACTCTCTTCAAGTATCTGCTGACTGTTTATTTCCTGTAGAAATGTTTGGGAAGCCGCTCAAAGGACTGACTCCAAATGATCTTCATTGTGGTAAAATTAAATTGAATAAGAAATTGCTTGCAGCTTTTATGACCATTATCTACATTCCTGAAAGGTCGTATTAATGTCAGAAACACCAAGGAGTTTGAATTTCGTTGGAATATCTTCTGAGGAATTATTGGCGGTTGTCAATAATTCCTCTAACACCTGGGCTGCCTTCCTAAGTGGTTGGACGCCAGGTGTCTCATATTCGCCTACAGCGTCAATGCTTCTGCTGTATTTCTAATATTTTTCCTCTAACCATTGCAGTGGCAATGGGATACATGAACAAAAGCAAGGTCAGCATTAAACCCTTCTTGAGACACAGACATATTATATTATTCTTCTCTTTTCAACTTTATTTTTCTGAAAATTGAGCAAAGAATCCGTAATCTGTTTCAGGCCAGTAAAATCAAGTTTTGAGTTACATTTTCTTAGAATTGGTGTTAAAAAAATCAAAACATGTTATACTTCCATCAACGACTTTTTTTTTCCAGAATGTTCTGACGTTACTGAATCGAATGCTTGTGAAGCATCTCTGTACAGATATAATGAGCCGAGCTGCATTACCTAGTAATATTACTGGACCAAAAATTCGCATCTTTGTGGGGAAGTTTTATTCATTTCTATTCATGTTAAAATATTGGTTTCATTGAGAGAGGTTTTTACCACGTGACATTCTCGTGATCTGCCAAAGTTTAACTACTTCTCTCCTCTTAGCGATTTTGTGATTCCACTACTTCTCAGGATGATTGAAGCAATCTCAAACGTTCGACTGCTTTACCGTCCTTTACTGACACATGCAACAATTCAAATACGTTTTTACGTCATTTTTCAATTTTATAAAATCCGGATTTTTAGCCTTTGAGAAGACTTTTTGTACAATATTTTTTTGTGAAAATTCTTGAGAAAAGAAATATTCGTTCGGAAAGTTATATTATCCATATATTTATGCTTCATTAAAAAAATCATCAAATTTTTTTTTCATTCCATAAAGATTAATAAAAAAAGTCTTTCCGTATGACGAGCTCTTTAAAATGAATAAAAGTAAACACCTCTAACTCTTCCTAGCTTGAAACATAGCTTACTTAGACATAGACCCCCTTAAATGTATACAAAATATAAATATTTTCCAAATTTTGTAATTCAAATGCAAAATACTGATTAGTTTTTTATTCATTTTTGGAATACCTAGTCTTATATAGATATTTTCGAAATATTTAATTGAAATATAATACTTTTTTGACTCCCCTTCATTCTATTAGCAAGATTACTTCAGGCACTCCTTGAGCCAATCGCCGATATAGGTTCAACAAAGTGAATTCACTCAACTGATTTCAATAGAATAATTTGTTCAAAAACACTTGTCGCTCATCTTCCTTTTGTGGAGCCTCAAAATCACACTAAAAATATCTCTACCGTTGCAGATCTAGGCATCATCTTTATTGTAGGGTATTGATTTGAAGATTTGCTGGCTGAAATCATCATCTTCTGAAAAGTGTGTGATTTCAGGTCAATAGGTAGTGAGTGGTATTTGTACTGTACTATCACTGACTTATGAAGATTCTGAATCATCACAAAACATGCTACTACCTATATGTGTATTACTCTTTTCATCAAAATTATAAAGAAGTGTTTTGCTTTTTTCATATATGCACAAGCTATGCCCCAAAATATAAAATACAGAATGCTTTTTTGGAAAAACGTATTTTAATAAAAAATGGAAGTACCTAGATATTTTTTATTTTGCATTTTAAATATTTTTTATTAATTCAAAAATGTCATATGTCATTAGTTTTAAGTACCTATTATTGGTATAAAATATTTCGATCTTTGGTGTACTCTAAAACAGCGTCTCTCTAGAATGAAGTTGGACAATAGAATAGAAAACAGATATTTCTCATCAGTTCAAGCTTATAGCTTAGCTAAACTAATGTATTCGCATACCAAAATCCAAACAATTATTTATAGGGCCTCCAGAAATCAAAGAGGGTCCTAGTGACATTCAGCTCAAGCGAGAAGAAACTGCCGTTTTGAATTGCATCACCAGTGGCGACCCCAAACCATCAATAATTTGGTACAAGAACCAAGAGAGAATAGATACGCACAATAACAGATATACTATTTTGACTAATGGTTCATTAATGATATCTAATGTGAATCAAGGCGACCAAGGACATTATTACTGTTCAATAAAAAATATTTTGGGAGAAATAAGCTCCAGATTAGCAAGCGTTCTGCTGAAAAATGATGCGGAAGAAAATTATGGTGAGTGAACTACAAAATATACTGAACACGGGAAAATGTGAAAAATCAGATAAGCATGTAATTTTCTCATGGCATTTCTTCAGTAGATTTTTGGTTTAATACTTAATTCAGCCTTCTAAACACAAATTTGAAGTTGAAACTTGCTCTTCTCTGACAAACCATGAAAACAAAATGACCTGATACTCTGGTCACAATGATATTCATCGATTTTTTGAAGTAATTGTCTCAGAAAAAAGAAAGAGAATACATATACCTAAAAACAATAAATGTATGCTTTTCCATTTTTTAAAAACACCTAAGCGTACAACTTTGCTTCTGCCGTTTTTTTCAAAATTCGAAGATTTATTGTAAAAAACTGGTTATACATTTATGATTCATCGCTGGCCACTACTTTCTCCCAGCTTTCGGGCAGCGTACAAATCCCGCGTTGAAAAAACTGGTCATCTGTCGAAGCGATCCACGAATTGATCAAATTTTTCACTTCTTCATGAGACCGGAAGTGCTGGTCAGCCAGGCCGTGAGCCATTGATCGAAACAAGTGATAGTCCGATGGAGCAACGTCTGGAGAATACGGCGGGTGGGGTAGGACTCCCCACATCATCGTTTCCAAGTATGTCTTGACCACTTTCGCAATATGGGGTCGAGCATTATCATGCTGTAAAACCACTTTGTCATGTCTCTCATTGTATTGTTTGTCTTTCAATGCTTGGCTAAAACGCGTTCGATAACGATCGCCTCTGACTGTTTCAGTCGGTTTTGACAACTAATAATTCACTACGCCGAGCTGGTCCCACCAAATACTGAGCATGACCTTGGAACTGTTAATATTCGGTTATACCATTGATGTGGAAGCATGGCTGGGATATCCCCATGATTTTATGCGCTTGGGATTAACCTAATGAACCCATTTTTCGTCTCCAGTCCCAATCCGATGCACAAATCCCTTCCGTCTTTGCCTTGCAAGCAGCTGTTCACAACCAAACAAACGCCGTTCAAACACCTCCCGGCTTCAACTCGTACGGCACCCAATTTCCTTGTTTCTGAATCATTCCCATGACTCTTAGGCGATTGAAATGTCTTATTTCGTCAATTCCAATGATCCTGCTTATTCTTGTTGCGTTTGACACGAGTCTTGATCAAGTAATGCTTCCAGTTTGTCATTTAATTTCGATTCAATTGAGTTTGCACGAAGTAAAGACCGAGTCAATCACAAATTTTAGTTTTTGATTGACCTTCACAATCATCTTACAACAAGAACGTAAGATCGATAATCCAATGTACCATGATTTTCATTTCAATTGTCAACAGACAAAAGGCAATAGTATAAGGTCAAATAAATCCTTAAAGATGTAACCTGGAAGAGAACATTAAGAAATTCTTTTTATCACCGATCATTTTGAAGAAGCGTTTAATTTCTGTCAAGAATTGTTTGATACTTGAATTTATTCTGTGTCTCTATTCATTTGATGGAAACTCATTTTTATTTGTACCTAGGTACCTATCATGTTTGCAATATCAATATTTTTCCTTCAGAAAATCATGAACTCTCTCTAGACTTTTCTATAACAATTTGTGGTACCCTTCAAATTTCTTTTGATTTTGGAATTTCAACATCAACACTGGAACTGACAAAGTTTATATCATTAATTTATATAAAAATTTTACTTTGAAAATTTGACAGAATACAAAAGTTGTAAAGCTGTAAAGTAGTTTGGTGGTATAGGCCGCAGGTCGAAATGAGAAAGTCTAGCGCATCTAGGTTGTCCCAATATTTTTAGGCTTCAATATCTGATTTGATATAGTCATTCATAGATTTTTGTTCATTTTCAGGTCCACCAACTATTGCAATAAAACCGTCTTCCATTTCTTCTGCTCCTGGACAACCCTATGCTCAACTAGCTTGTAAAGCTGTTGGGAATCCTCGTCCAGATATAACGTGGTCTTTCAATGGAGTACAAATTTTGCAATCTACAAAATATGCAATTGATTCGGAGGGAACTTTGACAATTCGACCAATTGAAACAAAGGATCATGGTACATACACATGCTTCGCTAGGAATACTTATGGTAGAGCAAGTGCAGAAGCTAATATTTTATTGCAATGTGAGTAATGAGTAAGAAGAGAAAATAGAAATTCACAAGCAAAATATCACCTCAGATAGCAAGAATGCTTAGATAAACGATAACTAATAAATAGTGAAATCACTGACTAAAATATATGCCTCGAAAATCTAACATGTATAGTTCACACATCACATTTCACATTTATAGTTTGAACTGCAATGTATTTTTAGATAGTCAATCTATAATGTGACATTATAAACCTATACTTCAAATGTTTAAAAAATCATCAGCATCAAAATTTTGAAAACAGTGAAAAATATCATTTCTTTATGAACAAAATTATCTGTAACATTTCGTTTTTTGAATAATTCAAACAACCTTAAAGAATTATGCTTATTTTCTGTGTTGGCGAAGCGATGATTCATCCCAATATCACTGATTAGTAATTGAAGCATCAGTTTAGCACTCAGTGATCTTTGCAAATACACCTTTCATCTCCATATCGGAGCATGATGACTCTAACCTTTTTGCACGGTGAAGGAATTTTTTTCAATATTATTTCATTTTCAGCCCCACCTGTTTTTTCTGTCCAACCAGAAAACGTCGAAGCGAATATTGGAGCTGAAATCATATTAGAATGCGTAGCAGTTGGGTCACCAGAACCAGAGATTATTTGGTATAAAAATGATATTGAAATTGGATCAACAGATAGAATGTTCATTCCAGTAGATGGAACATTTGTCAAGATCGAGAATGCGACGGAAGAAGATTCTGGGTTATACATCTGTGAGGCTAGAAATATACAAGGATCAAGGGAAGTGGGAGTTGAAGTTAAGGTTAAATCCCTTAATATTACATCACCGAAATTCATCTACAAACCATACAACATAGAGGCTTTCGTTGGAAGTTCCATTGAGATGCCTTGTCAAGCAGAAGGAACACCAACTCCAGGTATCCAATGGCAAAAAGATGGCGCCACTATGCAACGAACTGGTAGAGCAAAGACGTCCTTCACTGGGAGTCTCTACATCAACGAAGTAGGACTTGAAGACCAGGGTCGTTATGAATGTATTGCTATAAACGACAATGGTCGAGCTACAGCTTCAGGTTATCTTACGGTAAAAAATGACCCCACTGCAATAAAGATTGATGGTATTGGCGATCAGTATGTGAAAATCGCTTTTTCCGAAGCTACTGAAGAAATAGAGAGAGCAATCAATAATACTGTGAAGAACCTCTTTGAAACCAAAGGCCCCTACAATTCTGCAGAATTATTCAGGCTCTTCAGATTCCCCGATGCACCTACTCGAGAACTCGCAAAAGCAGCTGAAATCTATGAACGTACCCTAGCAAATGTGAAAAAACATATCGATGCAGGGATGGTTACAAATGCTACAAAAGAATATCATTATAAGGATATTTTATCCAAAGAACATCTAGATCTCATTGCTCAACTTTCTGGTTGTACAACACACAGAAGAGTTAGGAATTGTTCGGATACTTGTTTCCATAAGAAGTACAGGAGTATAGATGGGGGATGTAATAATCTAGAGAATCCAACATGGGGCTCATCATTGACACCCTTCAGGAGAATCTTGCAACCTATTTACGAAGACGGTTTTGGTAAACCTGTCGGCTGGAACAAAACTAAGAAATACTTTGGATATCCAAAACCATTAGCTAGACTTGTATCAACGTCAATTATCTCCACTCATCAAATTACACCGGACGACGAAATAACTCACATGGTGATGCAATGGGGACAGTTTCTGGACCACGATTTAGATCACTCTCTTCCTGCAGTCAGTTCACAGAGTTGGGATGGCGTAGATTGTAAAAAAACTTGCGAATATGCTGCGCCTTGTTTTCCAATGGACGTTCCACCTAATGATCCAAGAGTTCGTAACAGAAGATGCATAGATTTCATCCGTACCTCAGCAGTGTGTGGATCTGGCATGACCTCCGTATTTTTCGATAATATACAACCAAGAGAACAAATCAATCAGTTGACATCCTATATTGACGCTTCTCAAGTGTATGGATATTCGGAAGAGTTGTCAAGAGCTCTAAGAGACCTTAATAGTGACGGTGGAAGACTCAGAGAAGGTCCTGATTTCACAGGATGGAAGCCATTGTTACCTTTTGCATCCAACGAAGGTATAGATTGCAGACGTAATTTATCGGAAAGTGATGTTAATTGCTTTGCTGCAGGAGATATTCGAGTTAATGAACAGAGTGGCCTAATAGCAATGCATACTTTATGGATGCGGGAGCATAACAGAATAGCTAGAGAATTGAAAGCCTTGAATCCTCAATGGAATGGAGAGACTATTTTTCACGAATCACGAAAAATTGTTGGCGCTATAATGCAACACATAACCTACAAGCAATGGCTGAGATTCATAGTAGGTGACAGTGGAATAGAGAAACTTGGGGAGTACCAAGGATATAATCCGAATATTCAAGCCACAATTTCGAACGTTTTTGCAACAGCAGCATTGAGATTCGGACACACTTTGATAAATCCTGTTCTTCATAGGTTCAACGAAGATTTCAAACCTATACGTGAAGGCCATTTGCCACTTAGACATGCCTTCTTTGCACCATGGAGAGTGGTGAATGAAGGTGGAATAGATCCACTGCTCAGAGGGCTTTTTACTGTTCCAGCTAAGCTTAAGAAACCTAAAGAAAATCTAAACTCGGAACTAACAGAGCAACTTTTCAGGACTGCACACGCTGTAGCTTTGGATTTAGCTGCAATGAATGTTCAAAGATCTAGAGATCATGGACTTCCTGGATACACTGAGTATAGAAAATTCTGTAATATGACGGATGTAGAAAATTTCGAAGACCTTCGTTCTGAAATAAGCAACGAAGAAATATTAATAAAACTCCATGAACTCTATGGTCATCCTGGAAATATTGACGTATTTGTTGGTGGTGTTTTGGAAGATACTGTGAGTGATGGAAGGGTGGGACCACTATTTCAATGTCTACTTTTGGAACAATTCAAACGATTGAGAGATGGAGATAGGTTTTATTATGAACATCCTGATGTGTTTACCCCCGATCAGCTGAATGAAATAAAGAAATATAGTCTAAGCCATATTTTATGCTACGACGGTGATAATATAACGAGAGTTACTGAAAATTCATTTATTCTACCAGATAAACAAGGTGGTTTTATCCCATGTTCCACGTTGCCCTCTATTAATCTAAGACCTTGGATGCAAAGGACTCGTCAGGATTGTGTTGTATGACCCAAATAGTGACTGTTTAGAAATATCATCAAATTTGATAATCATTTCTGATTTATGATTTCATGAAATATACATAATTATAATAAAATTGGAATAAATGACAAAAATTAAATCTTGATATTTGATAGGTCATGCATTTCCTGTTGAAGCTATAGATGCTAAAAATCAATTCATCTATTTCGGAACTTAAAGAAAATATGAAATTTTTTTACTTTTAAAAACCTAAGCAATATCACCTCGTATAATTTATAACTATAGAAGATTTCATCTTTAAAATTCTACTAGCGCATTTGTTATGCTGTACTGAGGCTCCATCAACTACTGTCTTTAATTGTTGGTGTCAATCATTGATTTAGGTTTCGTAGGAATATTGGGGGAGAACTTCAAAGCTGCTGCTTTCGAACTTACGTCAGTGCTTTCCTGATTTTTAAATGTATTTTGAATTGATATTAATTTGAGAATAGTTCACACCAAGCTCATTAAAGATTGTTGACCCTATAATAAAATATAATTAGCGATATTCCTATTAGTTAACGACGTCAATATTTATACCTGCACTTTTTGAAAAAACCTTTTCTACTCTCCGATATCCTGAATCAGATGCTCAGCCTTCACGATCTGTTTCGTTCATCAAAATTTCAAATAACACAAAAGAGCCATAAAGCACAAGAATAATACGCACCATATTATATTTATATGGAAGAATGAAATCAGGAAATAGGTACTGTAACCTTACAATATAATCGAGGTTTTACTATGTGTGTCAAGCGCAATTTCAGTGAATAACTGGAATAAAAACATTTATATATGCAAACCGAGTCAAGTGTAAAGATTTTCGATGAAAACAAAAAAAATATCTCATAATTTAGCTAGCATGAGGGGTATATATATGAAGGACTATTTCCCGAAAAAAATTTCTCTCAATTTCAGTTGTTTAAATACTAAGTGTTATATAAATAAATAAAATCTTTTCGACAATCATCCCGAATATTTTCGATTTCGGTTTGAAACTTCATGAAAATATTCACCTAAAGCACACATGCAAATACCCATTGATATTAAAGAAAAATTGCTATGTGTTTATATGCGTTAAAATGATTGGTTGAAATTTTTGGGAGGAATAGTCACAAGTCACTCATTACCGTCATCGTGTGAGATCATCTAATTTATTACTCCTTTTCTTTTTGTGAAGCAATACGTAAATTCTTTTTTGTATCATTGGATTGGTAGTTCTTATTTCTAATGTAAATAATAAAAAGGCAAATGACTGCTAGCCAGAAACAGTGAATATAGAAGAGGCTCACATCCAGGATGGTGAGAAGCTAAAACTTTGGTTCATGAGAGTAAGTATAATAAAACATCTTGATATGAAAAATAAATTTATTTTTCTAAACAAAACAAACAGACTTACATAAGAAACTCGAATGAGTCGTTTCAATCAAAAGTATTGAAGCCATCATGGACATGAAAGAATATGGTTTTCTGGAGAAAGATGTCATATAACTATCCATTACAAATCGAAGAAAATGTTTCATTGATGTATCTTATTTCAACAAATTTTCTTTCTCAAATGAAATGACTCCCAATAATTTTTCTAATAGATAATTCATCTGAGAGGAAATAACCAAAAGGAAAAATTTTATTTCATTCTCCTTCAAAGAAGATTGGAGTTTTGAGACCAATCTTCACAAATAGGAATGAAACCAACTAATTCATTGGTAAAAGATACATTTTTCATCATAAGAAGTTTCAATTGTGCACTCTTCAATTGAAATTTCCATAATATACCTATATATTTATTGAAAGCTCTCCTGTTTTCATCGTATTCATCTACTGTTTATTGGAAATTGGCTGTAAGTCCAATCAACAGTAGGACGATGAAGTGGAAAAGATTATTTCTCACATCAATATCCATTTTCTTTATCTCTTGATGATAGGAGTTCATAAAATGATATTAAAAATTAAATGATTAAAAAGTAAAATAACTTATTTCCGCTTTATATATTTATTTTCACAACAATTGTTTCGTCATGTTATCATGACGAAACAATTGTTGTGAAAATAAATATATAAAGCGGAAATAAGTTATTTTACTTTTTAATCATCAAGATGAATTTCCGACAAGTAAAGACTGAGACAATCAAACACATAAAAATTAAATATTTATGAAAATGAATGTTGCAATGAATAGAATTACAATTTTTTTTGTAGTTTCACAGAAGAATAATAACCATAAATTATTTCAAATGATAACTCTAAAAGAAAGAATTTTCACTTTTACAACTCAAAGAGTTAAGGCAAATATTACGTAGAAAATGACCCTTTTCATTGAATGTGGTCACTTTTACAAGTAGGTATTAATATTTATATCGCATTATATTATTTGATTTCATTCAATTCTCACAATTCGGGATTTCATAGACATAAATAAAAATACTTCATTTTATTAGTCTATCAAGAAAATATTTCGAATGATCCATTTTGATAAAAAATTAAACAATATTTTGGTATAGATTTTTCTCTGTAGATGGTAGTATTTTGAAATAATAAATATGAAGATAACAGGAAGACATAATTTCTCAGTTCAAATCTAGAATTGAATCATTCGAATCATTAATTTGAATTCGTTGGAAAATTTTTGATTATTTCAAGTATATTTAATTACGCTACAAAAATACTAAATATTACTTCAATTCAGCAATGAATGAGAATAATACTTTTTTCATTTATTAACAATGAAAAGAGTCAAGCTTGTTTTCAGTTGTACAAGTCGCTTTAGATAACGGTTATACATAATATATTTCACACTGAGTAAATTTCTATACATCTAGTCAACTCATTTCTGAATATCAGATTTCAGTAATCACATCTAAGTTCATCTATGATGAATTTTCATCGATAGGTATAAGTAGGTACATATTCAACATAAGCATAACAATGGCTGATGTTATGCTTATTTAATCACGGGAAAATGCTATATCTCCAATCATCTTATAGTTATTTTCCAATGTTGTTTGAACAACGATGGAAATATTTTTATTTACAATTTTTTTGTTCCGAAAGAAATTACAAATTGAATAAACTATTGTCTTTTCATACCAACAACCGATTATTTTTCGTTCCAGTAGTCACATTGGGGGTTTTCTAAAGAACATTCTTTAGAAGTTTGTTACTGGAAGTATGTTCAGTTTTTTCCATTTGAAATACCACTTACTATACACTAAGTAGATATTTCTCTTATTGTACTCCTTACGCAATTTAAATATCATTGAAAATAAATCTCACACGTGAAATGAAAATTCATCTTACTCTATTAGTTTTCGGGTTTATAATGGCTGTATATATCACCCAAAAATTTTTTTGCCCTAGCACTAAATTTGTAATTTATCAATTATTCAAATTCGATTACCTCAAGTTTCATCACAAGGTACACTAAATCGAGTTTTGAAATCTCTCCAATTTTATGTACTTTTCAGAAGGTACCTAAAGATTGAATCAGATTTCTCATATTATTTTCACATACACTTACACTGAGCAAAGTAGCTACAAATGTAGCTAAAATTTGCAAAAACTTGAGGAACCGTAATAGGAAAATATTGAAGCAAATCAATTTCAACTAATACCATTTTAAGGTCCATTTACCTATTGAATTAGGTATTTATCATTATCTAAACAATTATTCCATATACTAATTTTTCCTCATAAAACTAAACTAACCATTCTACCGTGTAACTTCTTCTCAATGTTTCTGGTCACACGTCAGTTGCTCCATAGTAAGTCAGGGCGCTATTTTCTGAGGAATGTTCGGGTTTCCATATCATTTTCCACCTCTGTGAGCATTTATTGAAAATCAAAATCGAAGTGGTAGTAGTAGAGAAGAATAAAATGATTCAATCAAAAATATTATTCATAAGATTCTAATATATACTAACTGCCAAAGAAACTGCAACACCCAGAAGGAGCTGTTAAAATTTTTTTTGGTGAAACATAGATAATAAAGCAAGGAGAACATGATTGAAATTTGGAGAAAAAAAAGAAGCGTTTACTGTTTACAATTTTTTTAATAAATTTGTTAATAATGTGTTTGTCCACCGCGATTATCCATAGAATCCCCAACACGTCTCGGCATTGATGCAATAAGATGGTCTATTTCTTCTTGAGGGATACTATTCCTAGCTACCTGTACTTCATATCTTAGAGCCGCCGAAGTCCGAGGGGGTGGAGGTAAATATACAAGCCTTCTACCCATAATGTCCCAAACATGCTCTATGGGCGCCCAGATCGGGGGATCTGGGCGGCCATGGCAAAAGATTGACAAAGGTCGCTCCGAAAAAGTTTGAACTATCTCTTGCAACATGAGGTCGGGCATTATCTTGCTGAAATATTGGATTCTCGAGCAGGTTAAGATAAGGGAGAACATATGGCTCCTCTATTTCTTGGAGTTAGCCCAGCGCTGTCATGTTACCTCGAATAAAGACTTACTTGACCTACTTGCATGTGTAATAGCACCCCATACCATAACGCCTACTGTCCGGTGTACATGACTCTCAACATCAACACATCTTTCTCCCCGACGTCGTCTAACCATTCTTCGGCCATCATGTGCACCCAAGGAGAATCGAGATTCATCAGAAAAGACGACCTGATGTCATTCTACATTCCAATGTTGACGTTCTCTGCACCACTGTAATCGTTGCCGGCGATGCTCAACCGTCAGAGGTAACACAAGATGGGGTCGATAATGCTGAAGTCTAAAATAACTTATCCGGCGATAAACCGTACGGACAGTTACAGGATGGCCTTGTTCTCCTAACCACTCATCAGCCAAATATCCAGTTGTCGCAAATCGGTCTCTAATGGCTATAAGTCTTAGACGTCGATCTTAAACTTCATTTGTGCCCCTTCGGAATCCGGTGCCTGCTATTCCTCGATTTTGGGCATTATCAAACCATGCTTGACAACATCTCATAATAGTAATTGGATTTCTGTTCGTACGGTTAGCGATTTAAAGAAATGACAATCTCGCCTCCCGTAGATCAATAATTGGACCTCTTTCAAATTCACTTAGTGGGCGATAAATTCCGCATACCCGTGCTCTAGGCATTTTAACAACAACTAAATATCGACTTCGAATCTCCTCGAACAGGTGGTTTGTTGTAAAATTCAAAAAAAATTTTTAAAACGACTACAATATTTAAGTACTAAATATTGTTTACATGAAAAAACCTTCACGATTTTTTTCCAAATTCAATCATTCACACCTTGATCTATGCTCTACCAAAAAAAAAATTAAAATTTAAACAGCTCGTTCTGGGTGTTGCAGTTTCTTTGTCAGTTAGTATATCGTGTTTGGTTTCTGAACGAAATATGTTGATGCAGAACAATTATTATGTATCTTCGACTCAAAAGAGATTGAACAATTATTTATTTATTTATTACAAATCTGAATTGTCTGATTAAATGAATAAAAATAATTTCATTGGAAAGTGAATAATAGTCATAATATGTCAACATAATATGCCAATAATTCACTATGTCAATAATTCGCAAAAAATATCCTTAACAGGCTCACATCAGACACATGCATAGAACGGATCTGTTGTAATATTGAGTAAATACTGAATATCATAAAGTTATCACAAGAGAGGTTATAGGTACCTATACATATATGTATGTTGAATTGAGAGTACTCGTATATACGGGGTGATTCAAAATTTAGTATCAAGATTTCAGGGGCGTATTTTTCAGTTCAAAATAAGAATTTGAATGTGTTCGCCAACGCTTCATTACCGAAGTACAGACAGGACCGTCGCTAGCCAAACTGCCGCCCTAGGCAGAGACCCATTTTGCCGCCCTAGACAGAGACCTATATTGCTGGCTAACTCTGCAGAATGCTAAAAATTAATATTGGATAATCGAGGTCCAGTGCCTGCTCAAGCGTTTCTGCCGCTATTTTTTATGGATTCAAATTTTAATCCAATAGATGATTCAGGATAAGTGGAATGTAATGAACTTTAAACGTGCTCAACTGAATTATAATGAATAAATGATGAAATACATGAATTGAGTTCAGATTTTTCTTTTTTTTTTCTTTGATATGATGAATATGTATTCACAGTTGAAGATTAGTAGATTTGATAAAAAAAATCATCAGTGAAATTCGTTTAAATAAAAAAAAATATTTAAATCGTTCTTCCAGTAAATGTAGATAATGTCGCCCTCCATTATTTGCCGCCCCTTTAGAGTGGGCCCTGCAGTTTCAAGTTTTTTCAGTTTCGATTTTAGAAAAAGCTTGAAAATTTGTTTTTTTTTGTTTAAGATTATCGAGTAAAACAATCGGATGATACGAATGAACCATTATCTTATTTGAATGCACCCACGCCCAACACTAATTAATTTGATATAAAAAATGAAGAATTTTATAAAATTATGGAATGTCGTATGAAATAATAAAACTTCTTATATTTCTTGAGAAGTATCAGGTGGAAGTGATGAAATGGAATAGTTTTCTTATATTTTGCATTCTCTTCTGAGGAATCAACATTTTGATTAGGGAAGTGAAAAGAAAATAATCCAGAACCCCAAGTGTCCATAAAATTCGGCAACGTAAACAGCACTAACAGGGGATCACGCCACATCTGGATATTTATGAGTATAATGTATAATTCGGACCTTTTGAGGTTTTTGAAGTTATTCGAATTTGTCGGTATTCCCTCCTGTTGTTGGTGACTGAATTAAATCTCATTTGGTAATTTGAATGTCTACACATGTGATTTTTGTTGATCAAGCTTGAAATACCGCCCTTGAATTTTGCCGCCCTAGGCGACCGCCTACCCTACCTACTTCCTAGCGACGGCCCTAAGTACAGAGCGTTAAAGTTTCAAGATTTTAGTTTTTTCTTCATATGTCTTTCAGTTTTTGAGATATAAGGATCAAATTTGAAATATAGGTGAAGTTTAAGGGTTTATATCATCCACTATGCCGACTGATTGTAACAAGCTACAGTGATATATTTTTCAGGGGTCAAGTCCTTTTTCGCCCTATAAACTTTTTTCTAGAAAGCCGCTGGTGGATTCTTACACATAGAATGTATTCTATAATTGGTTCATACATTTTTTGTATTTTATGATTTTTACGCATCTGCGTGTAATGCGGTACATTTAGGTAATTGAAATTTTGAACTAAAGGTAAGAACCTGTTATGACAATGAAAATAGAAAACTACATATTTGGTTTGTGATCTGATTAACAAGTTTCCTTAAACTTAACTAAAAATAAGAAACCTAACGAACCTTCATTTCAATTTCCAAATTTGATCCTAATAGGTTTCTGAAAAACTAAAAGAGCTATAAAGAATAAACTAAAAAATATTGAAACTTCAACGCTTTGTAGTTCGGTAACGAAGCGTTCGAGGACAAATGTTTATGCAACAGAAAGTCTTATTTTGACCTGAAAAATGGGCTATTGAATTCTTGATACTGATTTTTGAATCATCCTTTAAAAAATAGCGACAAAAGGATCTTAAAAAATTGAGTGGGATATTATCTTATGCACAATGGAAAAACTGAAGTTCAAAAGACTAACTTACTTGAACGCAACTGCCTGGTGTTACTGCAAACAAATAAATTATATACAATGGTATGCATATTATTGAAGAAGCTGTTAAAGCATAACCAACATAGAAAGCCCATTCTGGATAGTGATATTCGGTGCCCAACATCTCTTCATGGCTGAGAAGAGAGAAAATGAAGATGACCTAAAAAAAATTGAGCATATTTTATGACGGTTTTTCCATTTTTTCGTTATAAGTTTTTCATTCGATTAAAATACACTTAATGGTCGAATGTACCAGAAGTATGATAACTTAATGGAGTAGTGCAAAAAAGCTAGTAAAATTGTTAATAATATATATATATTCTTTTGAGAAAGAGCAAATACAAAATATTAATTTCAAACAATCAAGCATATGTGTCGATGAATCTCAGTAATAATCATTACCAATTATGAAATTACATACTGAATGAAGAGTTATGGTTATTCTTTACATTACATCGAGATGTCGTTCTTATAACTATACCAATTTCATCAAAATCAGATTTGTAAATGCATGATATTGTGGTATATCAACACGCAAAGTTATTTCTATAATATGACGAAAAAAGCGTTGACGTCAGTATCGTTTGAGCCTCGTTCATTTAGTCGAATCTGGGTATATTTTGCTTGATTTTTCTTTTGTTCTACTGAAGCGATAAACAGAAAATTTTTAAACGAGCTTCTAATTGTTATTGTATCTATCTACATGCAAAATTTCTACTCGGTTGGATTTGTTGTCAATGTAAGACTAGGTTTTTTTTCGATTTTTGAAGGTTTAATAATAAGTAGAAGTATAGTATATCCAAAATCACTTGAACTAGTCCATAAAAACGTTTGGCCATAGATGTCCCTTTGAAGTGGATACTGCGATCTGCCAAGTACCGGGGTTCATTTGGAAGTATAGTTAGGCAATGAATTCACTGGCCCCAAAGGAATTTCTAGAAACTTGGACAACCCTTGTATAAACGAAATATTCAGCTTCCTCCAAGTAACTTTGGATATACTATACCCTTGAGCGTCTGAGCAGAGCAAATCATTGACTCCAACATTTTCATGTGTCCATGCTGCTATTACTCTTTAGGCTAGGAACATAGTGAAGCGACCAAGAGGTGCGAAGAGGATAGCAGAGAGGATAGCGGTTTTCGAGAGTAGCGGCGATGACGAGGTGTCATCTCATAGTGAGGCGAACAAGAAATCAAGGCGATAGTCGAGTTTGATTATTATAGAGGAGGTGCGATTCCGAAAAATGGATTTATACTGTTAGAAAATTCGCTATTGAAACGCTGGTATGTAATGAAAAATGATGAAAATAGAAGAACTTGTAGTGTTCACGAAATTAATAAATCTAGGAAAGTACATGGTGAATTTCATCACTTATATAAAGAATTACGAGATCATCCAGAGAAATATCTCTCATATTTCCGTATGAATATTGCAACGAGTACATTCTGGAAAAAATTGAATCTAAATTAATGAAAAACTGGACTAATTTTATTCGCGACCCTATCACTCCCACGGATTAATTACTTGTTTGTTTAATTTCATCCGCTACAGCATCCCATAAATTGTCCAAAATATATCAATTATGATGTTGAGCATCTCTCTGATTCCATAAATTACTTTTCACAAATATGGAACTTATGAATGCGTCAATATCCAATTTTATTTATTAATTGCCCAGCCGCGCGGCGACGAAAGAAAACAAACTTTCCCGATCTCGCCTCTATCCTCGCTTAACCGCCTCGCGCAACCGCATTCGGGATCGCTGCACTATGTACAACCCTATTAGAATATATTTGTTTGAATTCGCCTCTATCCTCTCTACTATCCTCTTCGCACCTCTTGGTCGCTTCACTATGTTCCTAGCCTTAGAGATATAGTTTGATACTCGGATAACGTCGTAGAAATGGGGGGTGGGTACTAGAGGTAATTACTCCCCAAGATATCCAAAATATAAAATTGCAGAATTCTCGCGAAGACGAATAACGAAAATTTTTACATAAAATGAACCAATAATTAATCATTTTACTTTCCTTTGAAATGCGGCAGTAAAAAATCGGACCTTTTTACGGTTTATGAGTTTAATATCGCTTTCAAGATGATATTTTTATTGCACTACGAGCACGTCTTTGTCTGAGGTTAATTTTTTTCCGTTATCTATCCGCTTTGTCGGCTCCTTATTTGCCATTTGTGATTTTTGCATTCGTCATCGGTATACACTTACCCGTTGTTTTCAGTTTTTTGTATCATTCTCGTCACAAAATTTCATTAATTATCAAAGAACTGAACTGAGTAATTGTCTGGGATGTGTTGTATAATTTATTGTGTTTCAGTCACATTGAAATTCATTTGTGAAGACATCAGTTTTAAATGGACTATGTCTACAGGGTGTTCCTTAATTGGAGGTACAAATGAAAATGACAGATTTCTCGGATCATATTAAGAAAAAAAAAGTACTGTAACATGAGTCCTCAAACACTTTGTTTTTAGATACACGTGTTCAAGTGAAAATTTCCTCCCATAGAACCTTCCCTTTATAAGATATTAATTTGAATTGGTTATAGATTTTCCAATTTAAAATTTTCATCATGTGATGTGCTAATTTTGATTGCAAATCTACAGGGAAATATTTTTTCTGGAAGGGTGCTTGCTTTTTTCTTTCAGAACAATTATTGGTAAACTTCTGGTAGTTTAGAGAAATATAAAAAGAGACTGTGGTGCAGTACTACACTTTTTGGTTTGTTAGTTTTGTCGTATCTGCTATCGATTCCGAGAAACAATTTCAGACAGCTCTCTAGTCATCTTCAGGAATATCCAAATTATTATAAATATCCAGCTAGTAAGCTGTAATGATTGAATTTATTATAATATTTGATTCTTATTCACCCGAACTGAAGCGAAGATTATTAAAGATTTGATAAAGAAACACCCTGTATCTCGAAAACAAAGCGTTTGCGGGGTCATATTAATGGGACTTTTTATTTTTAAGATTATCTAAGGAATCTCACATTTTTTTTCTGAAATTCTAATTTAGGAACACCCAGTATAAGGTAAGAACAATTGGTAATAAAAAAATTATTTCGAAAAACTTGATTCAAACTTCTTTTTCTCACATCACAGATATGAGTTAATGTTATCGTCAAAAAAAAGATCTACGGCCTTGCCAGTGATAGAATAGTATTGATTGGTTCGATATGTATAACCTATCAACAGGAAACTTGAAGTTGATATTCTATGTCTGAATGCAGATTCATAGTTTTATAACTATTGGCAAAACAATATTTTGAGTCATATTTACGGAACCCCTAGTCATATTTTCCCCATTAACATTATTGCTATATTTGAAATTTAAATTTCCTCCCAAAACCTCTGTCACAACTGTCACTTTCCAGTTACTCAACATGTAGCATAAAATAAATTCGCTTCCAAAGATGATGACCGCAGAGTAGCATTGGCTCCGTAGCGGAAACTAATAGAATGCGTTCAGCAGAAAATTCATAGAATATTGACAACTGTTGAGTCTGCTGAACGCGCCCATTAAGTGAGTTCGAAGAATCAACCATATTATGAGAACATAAAAAATTGTGAACAAATCTATGATTTTGAAATGTCACGAAACGAATTATTGAAATAGGTTGTTTAAATTGTGTCGTGAAACTATGTGAAAGTATTGTTCTTGAGAAATTAACAAATTAGTGAAAATGCACCATCATCATCATTATTATTTTATGTTTTCATAGTTTTTCAACATATTACGTATTTTGAAATTATTGTGAAAAATGCTTAGCACCCTTTCGAAGACTGAAGCACAAGATGGGAATTTCAGCTGTAGTAACCTTCATGAAGATTTTACAGAGTATTATAGCGCCAAAAGAAGATTTTATTCCGAATATAATTATTTTTCTTCAAATATGAGTGAGGACGATATATTTTTGGATGATTTGATCCAAAAATTTTGTGGAGATTATGAAGAGGAAGTGGAATGTGACTCTTCTTTGTTTTTCCGCTTATTATTCAGATCAGACTTCTTACAACTATCTCAAGATGCCAAACCCAAATTTTACGAGAGGATTTGCTCTCTTTTTATTCTGACAGATAAAATAGTGGATATTTTGGCGACTCTTGAAGATCTGGACCTTATTCCACACGTGAAGACTGATATCTTGATGACTATAATGAAGATTTTGAATTTGCAACTAGTATTTGTAGGAGATAGAGTGACTGTGTCTTACATCTCTAGAGGGACGAGGTTTGGGCTGCAAAATTCAAGTATTGTCGAGCACATGATTATATCCCCATCTGCTTTCAAAATTCTGCTGGGAAAGTTTGAACTTAGTAATTACCATTTGAATTTCTTAATCAGATTATTTCAAGTGAAAATGCTGACCTTAGATGGTTGTAACTTGAATTGGAAAGATGAGGGAAATATTTTGAACGGATTGCTCTTGAGATCATTGCATCTTTCACGTTGTGGAACCAGTGTCAATAAAATAATTGAGGAGAATTTTGATAATCTTAGAGAAAATTTATTGGAATTAGACATATCAGAATGTCCCCTATATGACTCAACTCTTGAACTCTTAGGACAGCTCAGCTTAAATAAGTTGAATATAAGAAATAGCATAAAGAAACACGGATATTTCATAGATAATTTATGGACAGAGTTAGGTAATTTTGGATCTTCAGAAGAATCTTACGTGGATATCAACATTTTATGGAGAGAAAATGGTTTAAGGGACACTGTAAAATATCTAGATGTCAGCTGCAATGATATTGATGTCACAGATATGAAGGAAATTCTTCAATTGGATCTGACTGAGTTGAATCTTACAAGAACCAATGAAATTTGGAGTGGAGAATATCTCAATATTTGGCGAAAGTCTCTACAGAATTTAAAAGTTCTGAGAATACTGGAAATTGAAATCGATTTTGCTATTCTATCTGTTCTATTCGAATTGAAATTGGAAAAATTCGAATTTTCTTACGACGCCGTTAAATACTTCAACGATTTTGCAGTTTTACTTCAGGCTCCTATGAGCGAAAGTTTACAGGAACTCACTATTGATCTGAAGAATCATTGTCAACCTTTCGTTCATTTCCTATCTAAGCTTAAATTGAAATACTTCGAATGCAAACTAGGAACATGGTACTACTACAACTTCGATGTTTTTTGGAATGCAAAAAATCGGAAACTATTGGAAACGCTCATATTGAAGGACGGCAAGATATCAGAAACGGACGCCAAAGGAATTGGAGCATTGAAATTGAAAACATTATCATTATGCCCGTTCCTCTTCGACTCTAAAGAGCACATACTTGAAATACTCAAGAGTGAAAACCTTAGGTATTCTGTGACAGATCTAAGCATAGGTGGTGCTTATGAGTTAGATGATGACCATTTGAATTTATTGGTGAAATTCAAAAATTTGAGGAAACTTTCATTGAAAATTTCGGGGACAAATTTGACCAGAGTTTTCACAGAAAAAATTGAGTATTTTAAAAATCTCAAAGAACTCAAATTGAAGGTTTATATAGGTTTGAATGTTGACGAACAAGCAGCGAAAGCTTTATGTAGTCTTCCGAATGGGACAAATCTGACCATTGTTTTAATCGGCTTGGGGAAAAAATGGCCTCTGACCTTCACTGAACAAGCGAGGCAAGTGTTTGCTTTGCAGAATTTTTTCTATAATTCCGAAATTCCTGTACATTTAGAGCTATCGGATTGTTCATTGGATTATAGATGCGGCCAAATATTTAAAAATTTTAACATTGAGTCCTTAGTTTTGAATTCCTGTGTACTGGAAAACTTTTGGATCAGTTTTTTAGAAAATAAAATTATATTTACTTTGCAAAATTTGATTATGAAGAGAGTCGATGTGGATCACGGACAATTACTGATGTTGAGAAAATTATATTTGAACGAACTGTCCATATTAACTTCGTTGGATGACTTTGGGTACAATAAATTACCAGTTATTTTGAGTGGTGGTGCAATATCAAAATCATTATTTGTTCTAAGGTTAGGTCCCTATTCTTGTATTCCATACATAGAGTATATATTGAAAAGTAAAATGTCTCTGTATGAATTATTTCCAATTGATTTGCTTTAAATTCATTATTCATTAGTTTTTGAAACTGAATAAATATAATTTGCTCAAATATTCCCTTATTCTTCATCATGAGGTATAATTATCTTATAATATCATTTCTGATGAGATTCAAAAAGGTATTCGAATTATTTATATGAAGCAAGAATAACGTTAATTTGAATAAGAAGTGCTCTTGATAATCAGCAACATCAACTCTCTATTGCAGATCTATGCAACGGATGTTTTTTTAGCTGCATGAGAAGTTTCGGAGGTTTTTGTTTATAGTTTTACAATTGAGAATGTCAAACACTGTTGAAATTTCTCTTCAGTAAAGTTTGGTAATTTATCACGAATTTTTTAACGAAAGGGCAACGCTTCCAAATTGTGGAAATTTACTTTGAAAAGATTTAATATAAAGTTCAAGAACACTTCGTCCATTTTATGGTCAATATTAGAAATTATATTTATGGCTCAGCCATTTTTAGGTTAAGGAGAAAGTGGAACAAAATTGTTGTGCCCACAGCTGCGCTACATACTAATAATTTGAGAATATTTAAAAAAGAGCTAAGGTCGCTTGTTAATCGTTATTTCTAATGAAAATCTTTTTTCTGATGCTAAATTTGTGTGTTCTTATATTTGCATGAAACTGTTTTTCATTTCATATTGCTGTATTTGTGTTTGCAATTTTGCAAATTTGTTTTTTCTTTTTGTATAATTTTGTGAAAAGGATCTTTGATATAATCATTGGTCCGTTGACATTGAATAAATAAATAACCCTTCTTTCTTCAAAAGTTAACATTTTGAGAGCTTCTAGATTGAAAACTTCAAAATTTGACAATCAAGTATTTATAGAACCATAGACAACATGGATATATTTTCCGAATATAAAATCTGAATTTCTTCAAGATTGATTTTGAATGGAATAGCTTGAAATAAATATAAAACTACCACTATATTATGCATATTCAGATCCAGAATCGATTGAGCATTCAGAAAATATGGGAAAATAATATGAAGTATGGTTTCCATGAATGAGAAGGGTAGAGAACAAAAGATTTACATGGTCGCAATTCCTGGAAAGCTCACCTAGCCACAACGACTCCAGTCCAAATAATAATAATAATTGGTTGAATTCCAGATACTTACCAAAATGAATACTGGACTGATATATTTCCAACATAACCTCCAAAATAGTCCTGGACGATGACCTATCATCTTTTCTATATCTCTAGAAAAATTATCGGTTCCATAGACCCAACAAACTCCCGCTGCTTCTACAAAAACGACAAATAAGATAGATAGTCCTGGACCGTAAACATTGAGTAGGTTCACGAGATAAACACCACCCTGAAACAAAGAATAATTGTAATGTAAATAATAAGTGTATTGACAAAAAACGATTGAAGGAAATAATTTATTCGTTATAGTTCGGATATAATCGATAGTTAACTTCTACAACCACTACTAATTAACAGAAGAGTGAATACTAAATTTGACAGTAATCTTAAATTGAAATTTGGAGAAAAAAACGACGGGTTTACAATTTTTTTTAATAAATTTGTTGATAATGTGTTTGTCCACCTCAATGATCTATACACTCCCCTACATGTATTTCATGTCTCAGAGCCGCAAAAGTCCGTGGGGGCTGGGGTGAATTTCCAAGCCTTCTGCCCATGATGTCCCAAACATCTATGGGCGAAATATCGGGGAATCTGGGCGGCCATGGCGGACATGGGTCGCTTCGAAAAAGTTCAAACTAACTCTGGCAACATGAGGTCGGGCATTATCATTATTAATATTGAATTCTCGAGCCGGTTAAGGTATGGGAGAACACATGGCTCCACTATTTCTTGAAGGTAACGCAGCGCTGTCATGTTACCTCGAATAAAGACTAAAGGTGACCTACTTGCATGTGCAATAGCACTCCATTACGCCTACTGTCCAGTGTACATGACACTCAAGATCAAACTGAGGTTCACGTCTTTCTCCCCGACGTCGTCTAACCCTTCTTTATCCATCATGTGCACCCAATGAGAATCGAGATTCATCAGAAAAGCCGACCTGATGCTATTCTACATTCCAATGTTGACGTTCTGTGCACCACCGTCAGAGGTAACACAAGATGGGGTCGATAATGCTGCAGTCTAAAAGACCTTATCCGACGGTAAACCGTTCGGACAGTTACACTATGTCCTTGTTCTAACCACTCATCAGCCAAAGATCGAGTTGTCGCAAATCGGTCTCTGATGGCGTCTTAGACGTCAATCTTGAACTTCATTAGTGCCCCTTCGACGTCCAGTGCCTACTCTTCTTCGATTTTGGGCATCGTAAAGCCACGCTTGACAACATCTCATAACAGTAGTTAGATTTCGATAAACATATCTCCAACTGTATTCAAAGAGCATATTTCAAACTGAGAACTCTCTACAGCAACCGTCAGTGGATACCAGAAACACAAAAAAAAATTGTGTGATTCTCTTATACTTTCAACCTTTAATTACGGAGTTGTTTATGGCGATTACCTCACAAGTAATCTAAAAATGAGAATTCAAAAGGTACAGAACTTTTGTTTGCGATTCATATTTGGCATTTGAAAATATGATAGATAGTTATAAGGGAACATAAGTTAAGGGAAATTAGTTGGTTGAATATGGAATATCGTCGAAAATTTCATGCGGCATGTCTCTACCATAAGATTATTATTAACAACACTCCGAAATATCTTGAGAGAAAAATAGTTTATAGAAGTCATGTTCATAATATTAATGTTAGAAGAAGAGGATTGATTCCACCACCAGCAGCGCATAGGACGACCTTTTATCGGAGATGTTTTACATACAACATCGCTTCTCTTTATAAGAATCTTTCTTCTCACCTCAAATCTTTGAACTTCAATAAATTTAAATCAAGCACCTATATCTACTATGAACAAAAACAGAATCAATGATATAATTCCTCAAATATGTAATATATATCTCTATTATATTGAAATTGAATGAATTAGTACATATGTATCGAGTATGATTAAATTTTACTTAGTTTATTTCTAATGTTGTTATTGAATGTAACGCCTAAGACTGTATTTATTTTTTATGTATAAGTTCTTTTAGTTAGGGTTGAGTTGAACAGGATATGCACTTAGTGCATTACTGAACTCCGCCTTTTTTCACATATAATTTTATATTTGAACATAATATTTTGAAAAAAAATTTGATTGTAAAAATAAAGTCATTATTATTATTTCTCTTCGTACAGTTAGCGATTTCTCGAAATGACAACCTTGCCTCCCGTATAGACCAAAAATTCGACCTTTTTCAAATTCACGTAGCTGGTGATAATTTCCGCATACACGTGCTCTAGGCAATTCAACAACAACTAAACAACGCATTTGGATCTCCTCGAACAGCTAGTTTGTTGTAAAATTAAAAAACTTTCTAAAAACGACTACAATATTTAAGTAACAAAAATTATTTACATGAAAAAACCTTTACGATTTTTTCTCCAAATTCAATCATAAACTTCTTGCTATATCATCTATGTTTTATAAAAAAAAAATTTAATTTAAACAGCTCCTTCTGGGTGTAGCAGTTTCTTTGTCAGTTAGTATATAAGTAATACAGTTCATTAATAGAATTAAGCAATACTAGGACATTCTAGACGCACCCAATTTGAGGTCCAAATTAAAATAGTCCTCAAATGTATTGTCTTTGTCTATTTGTTACTAAGAAACTTTTTTACATTGAACACCCTCCGGAGAAGTTGTTGAAGAAATAAATTTTTAGCGTATCAATTTTATTGAAGTAATATTTGAAAAATGAGTAGGTACTTTAAAAAGTTCTCAATGATACCCAATGAACTAATTGATAGCAAGTCAAATCTTGATTGGTTACCCCCAACCTGACCGATACAGATCATTTAGACGTGCACAAAATCTATCTATGATTATCTCCTGAAGAAATATGGATTTAGTTATTAGTACAGTATATTCATATCCCTTAGTATAAAATGAGTATAGTGAAGCTTAAAGTTATGCCAGATGAAATCGCTACTTACATATGTTGTGGTGGGTAAGGCACAAATATAAATTCCAAGCAACAGGAAAGCAACAAAAATTTCCCGATGTCTACCCAGCGTTTTGGGATACTCATCGCATAAAGCTGTTATCATGGCTTCTAAACCTCCAAACGTACTGTCTAATCCTAGGGTGATGAGCATGAGGAAGAATATTATCGACCAAAACACAGATCCCGACATCGTGGCAATCGCTTCGGGGTAAACAATAAACACAAGCCCTGGACCTGAAAATAAGTTGCCCATAAATATATCAATTAACTCCTTTTAGAATATCTATCATTTTACCTTCCAGTCCCACTTGCTCTATACTCTTATTTTGTACATGTGCCATATAACCAAGTACGGAAAAAATAACGAAACCTGCCAAAAAACTTGTCAAGCAGTTTATGGTACTGGTTAGTAGTGCATCTCTGTAGCAATTGTTATTGAATTTATTGTAACTGGACAACGCCAACAGAGTTCCAAAACCAGGTCCAAGGGAAAAGAAAATTTGGGCGGCTGCATCTATCCAAACTTTGGTGTTTAATAACTTATGCCATTCTGGAGTTAGATAATAACGAATACCAGTAGAAGCACCAGGAAGAGATACTCCACGCACGAGGAGTATAATGAGGACCACATAAGGGGCTAGAGCTGTTATCCACACAGCCTGTGAAATGAGCAGTTACTTCAGAGTTACTTCAGAATCATTTCAATTTTTGATCATATGAAATATTTCGGGTGAACAGTGTATTCAATATACATGAATATACAGGGTGCGGCAGAGCCGATTCACGAGTTTTGACAGGTCATTGCTAGGGATGTGGTGGTGCAGGAAGGTGCGGAAGGGGTCTTTGTATTCTTTAGAGTCAGCAGTTTTTAGTCAGCACAATGATTTGGACCGGAGTGCATCGAAAATAACCGTGATAGCGACCCAGCGGGAAATTCGGCGCCATGTTCGAAACATATTTTTCTTTCTTTTTTTTATCTTGTTTTTAGTTCAATTACAGAGGGTTAGGTGGAAGAATAGACGTGAGGTACGGGACTTTTAGTAGGTTTTATTTTCAAGTTATAATACCTGAGACAGCGCGAACTAAATCTCGCCCTCAATTCTGTTGCATTTTTTGTATCATAATTTCTATAAATAAAGGCCTTTATTATTATTATTATTTTGGCATTCCTGTCAACGTTTCAGTCCGCTCTGCAAACAAAATCAAAACTTGGGCTCGTCAACTTGAGGAAACAGGAAGTACACGACGAGGGCAAGGACATGGACGACCGCGAACAATATGAACACCGGAAAATGTGCAGGCTGTTGGAGTAGCAGTCGAGCATTCACCAAGACGCTCTGCACGGAGGCATGCGATAGCTTTGGGAATGTCAGACCGATCTTTGAGGAGGATTCTGCATGAGAATTTATCATTCCACCCGTATAAAATCATGCTTGTTCAAGAGTTGAGTGCTGCTGATTGCTTGAACCGCAAAAATCGTTATGAGGAAATGATTTACCACATCTTCCCAAGAGCAATTTTTTTCAGTAGTGATGAGGCACATTTTAACCTTTCTGGAACAGTAACTAAGCAAAATTTCCGGTACTGGGCTGCATGTAATCCTCGTGAACTCCATGAAAGACCTCTCCATGCTTCTAAAGTCACAGTTTGGTGTGCTGTGTCTCAATTCGGAGTGAAAGACCCTTATTTTTTCGAGGAGGAAAATTTCCCCGTCACAGTAACTTCTCAGCGTTATATATCAATATTGGAAACTTTCCTACAGCCTGAATTCTAAGAACTTGATCTGGGTGACATCTGGTTCCAGCGGGATGGCGCTACAGCCCACACAGATGAACTTCCTTAGCTGTTTTGAGACAGATGTTCCCAGGGAGACTGGTCTCACTGAGAGGGAACGTGGATTGTCGCAGATTTGAGCATCTGCGACTTCTTCCTTTGGGGCCACCTTAAGATAAGGTCTTCAAACATCGTCCACACGTCCTGCCAGAACTCAAGCAGCGAATAATCGAAGAAATCCGGGCCATACCGCTCGAGGTATACCAAAAAGCGGTCGAAAACTTCCAAAGTCGACTATATCAGTGTGTCACTGCTGACGGTCGCAATCTTATTGATATCGTTCTCAAAACTTGAGCAGAATAACTATATTTCCTACTGCTTCGAATGGATAAAACCGTTTTTTTCTAACTTTCACAATTTTTTTTGAATAGCATTTTGAAACTCGTCAGTCGGCTCTGCCGCACCCTGTACATTGGGTTATTTTCCTTATATTTAATGATGGCCTTGGCGAAATGGCGTCAAACTCAACTGAAGATTCCGTGGGAAAAAGTATTGCAACTTCAACTCAGTTTCATTGAAAAAGAATAATTTTTTATATTTAGATCACAAAAGTAAATTTTACTTCAGTTAGAAAAAAAACTGTTATAAAATTGCAATAAAACCAAACTAGCGACACTGAATGTTATTGTTTTAGCTTGGTTGATTTCAATTTTTTCTGAGGTTCTATCTCGGTGATCCAAATGAAAAATTCACTGGTGTTGGAATATGGTATGAAAATTTATTTGATTCAGTTTCACTGCTGAGCATATGATGACAGAAAATTTTTTTTTGTGTCGCAAAAATTCGGAATAATTGCAAATTTGGACTTTACTAATACATAAGCGTGTTTTTTCATTTAGTCTGAGGCTAATGAGTCTTAAATAAGATCTTATATTTCAAATATCAAACAATTAAGGGTCACAAGTGATTATTCGGTCCAATTATTCAATTGAATCGAAATAAACGTAATATAGCATAAAACATTTCTAATACTTACTTTACCCGTACTTCGAACTCCTTTCCATAAGGAAAAATACACAAGAACGAAAACTGCAAAAACACATAATGCTAAAGCTGGTTTTATAGGCCCCATTCTATTCAGGCTGTCCGCCTTATATTGCTCGAGAACTTCCCTCCTGGAAACAGAGACCACAATGGAATATCAGTAATCTTAAGCCGCGTACTCACTGGTTGCTGCAACCGTATTCAGTATCGGAGCAAGACGTAAATTTGATGTGGACAACATACATTTTGCGAGGCTGTCTGGTGACGTAAGAAAACGTTTTCATAAAAAACGACTCGAAATTATAATTTTTATTAATCGAAATGTAACTAGGTAAAAAGGTATGAATTAAAGAAAGAGAAATTTTCTGCTTTTAGCCTTGCTAAACTCATTAACAATAGCATCGTAGTCCAGATAGGATGCTTTATCTGCATCAATAGATAAGACTGCCATCGCTGAATGTATTGCCTGATTAATTGTATTTCTTAAATAACATCTTATTAGTTTTAATTCTGAAAAGCTCCTTTCAGCAGGGACTGTAATCATTGGTATCGGATAAATTTCTTAGTTATTTTCTATTATTGGAGTATTGGAGCAGCTGACTCACATCTAATGAATGCGTACGATTAGATGCCACACTGCTCTCACCTAAACTCAGAGTCACATGTAAATCATGACCTTTTTGAAAATATGCTGATTTGATATATTTATCAACTTTCTTATATCTTAGAGAAAATCAAAAATTTCAAAAACAGTCACCGCAACTAGGGTAGCTTACCCTAGAAATAATTTTCTCTATTTCAGTATGAGCTCATTACAGTTCTAAAAACATTACAGCATTGTTTTCAGTTGAATTTTTTGTTTTGTGATTGTCTACACTGACAAATTTCAACACTTCACTTGTCAATATTTGGATATAGTGAAATGATTTGCAACTTTATTCGCAATTTCTCTTGATTCTGGTGATGTTAAATCGAGTTTATCAGACATAATTCACGAATTTAATGCAAAATTAGAAACATAAGATTCAAATTCAGTAATCTCTCAATTTTCGTAACAGTCACACCAACTGCCAAAGAACAATACAAAAGTCACTAGGATGGATAATCTGAATTATTCATTGAATTTCAACAATATTTTACAAAACTTGACTAAAATAGACAAAATATCGTCTAATACTCGTTGCAGAAGGCAATTCCAACACTCATGCAATTTCGCATTCATGTTGGAATAGGAGTTCATTCTGCAACTTGTTTTATATTATACTATTTGCGTTGAATTTGAGGTTGTGGTTTTCATCAAATTGATTCTTTCAAAAATGCCCGAAAATGTTTCATTCATTTTCTTCTAGCTGAAAGGGAGTCTGAGATCCTTCGCTATACAACAAACATGGAGTATCGCCCATATGGACAAAATCGTTGGATTTGAGGTGTTTGGTAAATGCATGTTTTTCAGCAGTGAGTACATAGCTTTATGCCTGAGATAGACATAAACGGTCTGTCTCGACGAAGAGCTATATTTGACTTACCTAATCTGGATATGTGATAATATTGAGTTACAATACAATACAACAAGTTCTTTATATACATATGAGAATCAATAGGCAATAGACCGAGGTCCTTCAGCCATATTGAGTTATGAGTATTTTTCATTATTTAATAGATTCGATGCTCACTTGGTGAACATAAATTATTGAGTGAAATGAATTCTGAGGAATTTAATTTTGTTTCATTTCAATTTATTTTACTTTATTCATACCAAGGCTTCAAAAAAAATCGATCGTACTCACTCGAAAAATTCTCTGGCTGGACTTGAGGCCGTTACGTTAGGACTAGTAATAGGACGGCATTCAGGTGTGTTCCAACTGTTGTGGCAGGAGACCCAAGGTAGCTCTGACTGAAAAGAGGCTATTAAATAGTACACCGCCCATCCTATTATCGTGTTGTAGTACATTCCCATGTAGATGTCCATCAAGCAGATAGCATAGCCAACACCTATAAATAATAATCAAAACATAATTCATGATAATTGCAAATTTCTTGTTGATAGCCGCATCAGAAGCAGAAAATCGAAAAAAAATCGGTAAATTGCTGACGTCAACTAATCTCGGGATTTTGCCCTTTAGAAACTACATATATACCTATATGTTATGTGGTCTACAAGGGTGCAATTGGTACGTGATTGAATTAATCCAGTAACATCTTTGTTTAGTATTAACAGTGGTTACTATGTTGAATAAATATGATAAATTAATGTGCAATTGAGTTGGATAATCATTTTACCAAATGGAGTAAAGAAACTTTACTCCCGATCTTGAGGGGACAAAATTGTTTATTATACCGATTGGTCCAGCCCAGACGCGGATCTCATTTGAGGGACCAAATGAGAATAATTTGAAAATCTTTTTTTATGACATGTATAGGGTAGTAAGAAGCACAATTTAAAATTATTTTTATATGGTAGTATTGTTTCTACTAAAATCATTGGCTTATTATGGATCCTATACATTTCGAACTTAAACTGTAAAAATTTCATGGTGGGTTAATTTTTTCATTAATGAAAATGAGAAACTAAAATTCAAGATTCCTGTTACAAATTGGCGAATGCGCTCGGAACTATGTATGTGATGAATGCATTCGTCAATTTGTTAGCAGGAATCAGGAATGATCATAATTCACAAGTGCTATGACATTTCATGGATATCTAAAACAAATGTATCTCAATATTGCCATTGGGATGAAAATTTGTTTTCAATTAGAAAACTATACACTTTAGGTATAGGAATATGTTATATCGTCTAAAAGCCAATTTCATTTTCTTCCAATACATCTTTTGTGATGTAGGACATTCCATTTGAAAAAATGATTTTTTTTTAATTTTTTATTGCCTCGATGAAGCCTGTGATTTCGAACAACTCTGTATGATTAGGGCAATTAAGGATGTATTTCTTACACGTGAATAAACACGGAGTGTTGGTAAGCCATACACGAAATTAAGCTTTTTTTATGACATGTATAGGGTAGTGAGAAGCACAATTTAAAATTATTTTTATATATCTAGGGTGTTCGAAAACAAAAATATAGACCAAAGTTACTCTTTGGTCATTGTAACACCTTGTATATGAATTCAAAAATAGAATCGCAAGCTCAAAAAATGATGATTCATTCTTGGAATCACCATTCACGAGAAAATGGCGAAAAATTAGAAAGATGGAATTTTTTAAATTGGTAATTAATGAAGAAATCAGTTATGCCGCCGATACAGACAATTTTTTTTCGAGTGTTTATATTGGTTATTCCTACAGAAAAAAAAAATCAATTCGATATTATACAGTGATCTTAATTAATATTCAAACAATAACTATAAATAATGGTCAAAACCATCCTTATTTCAAATGCACAATTTTTATATCTTATTAAACGTAAAAATTTATTTCGAAATTATTTTAATTACCTGAATCTTATAGTTTTTCAGCAAGTTTTTGGCCATTATTTATTGTTCATACTGACTGCAGAATATGTATAAAAATGCCACGTTCCAGGTCAAAATTAACGATGATTAAAGACGGATAAGATCAGAATAGGTAGAGGAGTACGTCAGGGCGACACTGTTTACCGAAACTGTTTACGTTGGCGCTGGAGAATGTGATTAAATCGTTGGAGTGGGAAACTAAAGGTATAAATGTGAATGGATCCTACTTGAAACATCTTCGTTTTGCCGATGACATCGTCCTAATAAGTAGCAACATGCAGGAATTGAGCGAGATGTTAAAACAACTTAGTGATGCTCCGAAAAAAGTCGGTTTGAATATTTCGAAGACCAAAACTATCAACAACACCACAGAACACATAAACATTGACGGCACACAACTGGAAAATGTAGAAGAATATATATATTTAGGCCACTCAATAAGAATCGGCAAAGAAAATCAAACAGCAGAGATTAAAACAAGAATCAAGCTAACTTGGATGGCTTATGGAGGGATGAAATATACAGGGTGTTTCCTAAACATGCGGCAAAAATTCAGGGGGTTGTTCCTTGGACTATTTTAAGCATGTTTTGTCCTTGGATGATTTTTGAAAAACCTCTTTGTTTCGAAGATACAGGGCGAACAACATTTTTCATATTTTTAAAATTAATAATAGTTTAAATAAAAATGCGTACCGCACTGTGTTTACTAAGTAGGTACAATTTATTTTTAAATTTGTTTAACAACATTCCAATTAATAAAAACGGCCAGTTTTTTGACTAAAAATTGATAAGTGCAGATGGTAAAGGAATACAGATTAAACACGGTTTTCATTGCTGGGTGTAACTTAATAAGAAATGATCCTGGTGTTTTTGAAAGGGTTCGGCAGTCAATGAGGAGAAGATTGGATGCTTGTATGCTGGCTAGAGGTGGTCATTTTCAACAGTTTTTGTAGGTTGAGTTGAATTTTCATGTAATTTTTCATAATAAAATGTTATTATCTGAAATTTTGTTTCCCCTATATCTTCGAAACAAATAGGTTTTTCAAAAATCATCAAAGGACAAAATATTCTTAGAATAGTCCAAGGAACAACCCCCTGAATTTTTGCCGCATGTTTAGGAAACACCCTGTATATTCTTAAATAATGACATCCCAATAAACCTTAATTTTGATTTGATTTTAATGTGGACTTCTCGTTATGTAAAAATGAAACAAGAGATCTAATCGAACTATTCTGTTCTTTTGGTCTGACTTTGACTACTACTGAACCCTCACGTATAACAAATATAAGTTCGACATGCATCGATAATATTTTCACGAACCTCGATACAAATGACTTCGTTGTGAGAACGGAGGAATTGCACGTCTCTGATCATAGGGCTCAAATACTTACTTCCTCAAAAAACAGAAGACACCTAGAAAAACAAAGAGTGAAAATGAGAGAAATAAATGAAACCAACATCAATGAGTTTAGAGAGAGGCTTTCTCAATGTCAGTGGTCTGATTTTCTGGAGGATGGTTCTGCGGAAGGAGTTTTCAACTCTATATATGATGCAATCTTAAAAAATTATGAGCAGTGTTTTCCAGTAAAATATAGAAAAAGAAATATGAGAAATTGTCATATGTCAGAAGAGCAGAAGAAAATGAAAAATCACTTGGATGCTCTTGCAGTGAAAGCAATAACCACCAAAAATGATACTGATTATGAAATATATAAAATCTTCAAAGAAAGATATCATGAAGAACTGCTTCGAGCCCATAAACATGAAAATTCGAGACTGATACAAAATTCCGAAAACAAACAGAAAACTATCTGGAATATAATCAGAAAAGAAACTAACACGCGGAAAAAAAAATCACCTGATTCTGAACTCTGTGCTGAGGAACTAAACGAGTATTTCTTTGGTTTAGGAGAAAAGGTTTATAACGGAGTGCTACCAACCGATGGGTCAGCACATGATTATAGCGAAATGTGAGGATAAAAAATGAAGATTCATGTTTTCTTCAGCCTACTGATGCTTGCGAAATTGAAAACATCATAGGTCTGCTCAAATCTAAAGAGACCCCTGATATAGACGACTTCTCAACGAGAATATTGGAAGAAGTGAAGAAGCAAATATTCCTGCCTCTCGCAGTTGTTATTAACAAATGTATGGAGCAGGGAGTATTTCCAAAGAAACTGAAGAGAGCCCTAGTGGTTCCTATCTATAAAGGAGGAAACATAAACCTACCTCAAAATTATAGACCCATATCAATATTGCCATCTCTATCTAAAGTATTTGAGATCATAATAAAGAAAAAATTGGTTGGGTTCTTTGATAAAAACAACATTTTCTCGAAACATCAACATGGTTTCAGGAAAGGAAGATCCGTCATATCGGCAATATGGGAAGTTATTAAGAAGACTACTAATGCTTGGGATAGTCATGAAATAGTTGAATTGATCTGCCTCGACTTGACAAAGGCTTTTGACACCGTCGATCATGACATTTTACTCGAGAAGCTGGAATATTATGGTGTTAGAGGGATATCACTCGATCTGATATCATCGTATTTGGCTAACAGAAGGCAACAGGTTGCGTGGATGGATCGAAGGTCGGCTGTCGGAGACATTGGTAGGGGAGTGCCGCAGGATTCTGTCCTGGGTCCGATATTATTCCTCATTTTCCAGATAGTATGGAATGTTATGGGATCACCTTGTATGCTGATGATACCTCTGTGTTGGTTAAGGGTTCAAACCCGAAAGAGATTCGTGAGAGGGAGAATTTTGTGTTAGAGAGGATAAAAGAATGGTTTCAGGCAAATAGGTTAAAATTGAACGATTCAAAAACTCAACAAGTTTCGCTTTCACATGCAACTCAACAAGTATCCTCTATCACGTTACTCGGACTACATCTAGAGAGTATGGAAAACCCATATAGATGTCTTAACCCGAAAGTTGTCAGTGGCAGTTTTTTCGATTCGTAGGATAAAAATGTGCACTTCTGACGAAATAGCTAGGTTAGCGTATTTCTCTAATTTCCATTCTTTGGCCTCATATGGGATAGTTTTTTGGGGGGGAACATCGGAAGCATCTAGAGTTTTTAGGCTGCAAAAGAGGGCAATTAGAACACTTCGCAGCCTTCAAGCCAGAGACAGCTGTAGGAGTTCGTTTGTATCAGGGAGGATACTTACAATATCCAGGAACATGAAAGAGGCCTACATCCAGGAGTGGATAAGGGAAGGCTGATGGAGAGAGAGATTTGTTGTTCATGTTTGAATATTAATTATGATCACTCTGTCTAATCCACAGTTACCTTTTTTCTGCATCGAAGTAGCTCAAAAAAACATTATCGGTATCGGCAGCATAAGTAATTTCTTCATTAATTACTAATACAATACATTAATTACCAATACAATACATTAATTACCAATACAAAATCAAATCAAAACGGAGGAAACTCAAAGAAGCAGCCTTCATGGCTATCACTCCGAATCCCATACGCATGCCGTCTCTGGAGATCAAGGAAGTCTGACCACCCTATAAACACCACAAAAAAGCTTCTCAAAATACCTTCATTAACTCCCTCAAAATGAGGAAGGGACAACCAGTATAGGGGTCGTGTAGAAAATATATTTTCGGAATATTTCTTGTTATTGAGAATTTGAAATTATCAAGGTTCAACCAAAGGTCTCGATTTCAAGAACATGCGTCATCATTTTCAATGAATACGTTATACACCTAAACAATGATAATAACGCCTTTTCAACTTTTTAATGAGCTTCCCAATCGAAGCTGATAAACATCACAATGAAAAAATAAAAGTATCGAATCAATCAAAGAGATAACGATTCCATCGTTCTTTGTTCAGGAGAAATCCATACCTATTTTTATTGTTCCATTATCCAGCATTCACTATCGAAAAAATCACAATACCCGAATATAGAAGAAAAATTTCCCTTGAGATGGAACGATAAACATTCTAAGAGTGGCAATTAGTGCGAATAAAGGGATTGTACACAAAGAAGGAAGGAGGTGTGTTTTTAAGCTGTTGTACTAATTCCAGTCGTACAGAACGATGTAGATGTTGTGTTCTTGAAACGTAGAATAATTGCCAATGCACTTCATGGTTCGGTGATGACGATGTTTTCTCGAATAAAACCTATTGTCCGAACCTATCAACGTTATGACGTCACACGAATTCACGCTACATTTGGTTCGTCAAAATGATTGACGCTACACCTTTCATGATACGTATGTTTTTAGTAGGTAGCAAAATGACGGTCACTGAAAACTTTTTTTTCAGCAATTTCAAACTAGTTGGATATGTTGAAAGGAACATATTGTTGTTTTTTCGATATTCCGATTCGATATATTTTCTATGGTTCTGGTGGTAGTATTGATTTCTACTGAAATCATTGGCTTATTATGGATCATATACATTTCTAACTTAAACTGCAAAAATTTCATAGTGGGTTAATTTTTTCATTAATGAAAATGAGAAACTAAAATTAAAGATTCCTGTTACAAATTGGCGAATGCGCTCGGAACTATGTATAATCTAGTGATGAATGCATTCGTCAATTTGTTAGCAGGAATCAGGAATGATCATAATTCACAAGTGCTATGACATTTCATAGATATCTAAAACAAATGTATCTTAATATTGCCATTGGGATGAAAATTTGTTTTCAATTAGAAAACCATACACTTTAGGTATAGGAATATGTTATATCGTCTAAAAGGCAATTTCATTTTCTTCCAATACATCTTTTGTGATGTAGGACATTCCATTTGAAAAAATGATCTTTTTTTAATTTTTATGCCTCGATAAAGCCTGTGATTTCGAACAACTCTGTATGATTAGGGCCATTAGGGATGTATTTCTTACACGTGAATAATACACGGAGTGTTGGTAATCCATACACGAAATTAAGCTTTCTAATATTGCAAGTACTGAAGTGATGAGTGTTTAATTGAAGGTATGTTTTGCTCAAAAAAAGAAGTATGTCAATCAATTACTCGAAAATTGCTAGATATGGGGACAAGAAAGTAAAGACATAAATAATCACTTTTGATTAAAGAATCAAAAGACTTCGCCAAACCGAAAAAAGTAGTATTATATAAGGTGTTATGTTTGGAATATCGTAATTGTTAGTACTTTTCGATATAAGCAGAAACACCATAGCACTGAAAATATTCTAGATCGATAGAGCAGTAGTTCCTATTCAAGAAACCAAATTTTCAATAAAATTGTACCTTTCGTTCTCCGTAAAGTTTGGGGTACCATCGACCCTGGGACCGTATTGTCGACAAGTGATCTTTCAAAACGTATACGTGCTCTCAGTGCTCTGGACACTGAATGTACGTATACGTTTTGAAAGATCACTTGTCGAGAATAAGGTCCCTGGCCCACCTTGTTTAATAAAATTCAATGACTGGAAAAAGCATTGTCCTATCTATCTCGTGACTACAGGTTCGAATCCTGGATGGATGATGATGGATGCTTCTCTTTTAATTTCACAATTTGCTATGGATTTAAAAAATTGAAGGAAATAATAAATCATTTTGAGAACTTTGCAATGTTTCTATTTAGATTTATTATTCTGTCACCCAGTTGCAGGATGTTTATTAAAATTTAATGCCACCTTAACATTTTAATACTCCATTAAACGTCACAAGTCGCCAATGGGCTCCTCGCATTGGAGGATTGAAATTTTAATGACGGCATTATATTTTAATGAACATTCTTGCAACTGGTTGTCAAATCGTAACTATGATACTCGAGAAAATGAAATGGATAATGCTGTAAAGAGGTTTTCACCATGTAAAGGAAATCGGCTAGGATATTGTTTCGGGAAATCCCCACCTGTGTGATATTGACTGCTGTACTAAATAATGCATGAAAGAAAAAGTTCCAGTAAATAATAATGAAACAATATATGGGTATTGCATAAATCTTACAGTCGATAAAACGTAATGCAGAATTATTTTCTGAACTGACCTCATCGCTGAAATTCTGATAGTTCGTTAGAATTCGTGAAACTGTGAATGAAATATCTTGAAAAAATTGCATTCCTCATATTTATTTCGAGTAGTATAAAACTATAATCAGTTATTAATATACTTGTTAACGTGAATTCTGTTTTGGTAGAGTCATTTCGCCCGCTGCAAGGAGGATAATTGGGAACTTTTCATTTTCATTTGTTAGGCTTCGTGGCGAGAGATTAACATTTTTAATTTCAATTGAATTCGTTAGAATTAATTAGATAACTCATGATCCTCTTGAAAAGCTGGCCTATCTGCAAAGTAGGAATTAAGCTGTCTTTTTCACTACATTTTTTTGCCTCTTCATTAGATTCCCAGAACTGAATCTGAGTTACCGTGTAGGGATATACCTTTATATGTATAAATATACTGCTCTTCAAAAGTTAGAAAACTCTGAGTTTTCCGAATAACACACGGACATGTGTGTTCTGAAATGTGTGTATGTAACTAAGTACATAATAACACATAGGCAGTTTTTGTTGTTTTTCTTACTTTACTATGCTACTTAAAACAATGACGATTTCAAAAAAGAAGATATATCTATGTCAATTTTGTCCCTAACTTTTGAAGAGTATATTTCAGACTGGTGAGATTGACTACTTCTACTCATTTATTTTTCGTTTTTTGGAGACAAGAATGAATGCATTCTTTTAATACATTCCAGAAGATAAATAGTGGGTTTCATAAAACTTTTATCGAAGTGATTTGCTCGATCAAATCATTTCTGTGTTGAATTTCAGTTCTTTTCAGACACTTCCACATATTTAAAACCATAATCAATGAGTTGATTGGTCGATCAAGGTTTTATGTAAATCTGAGTAGAAAAAATTCATGAATATGGAATTGATGATCTGAGCACCTGATTTAAATTGAATATGAATTACCCATTCAAGGTCACGGTCAGTTCCACTTTGAGTTTCTGAAAGATACGCTGATACGGGAACAACTGATTTCAATTTGAAATTTTACTTGATGAATATTTCGTTGGTTCATTATACTCATTTCTCAATAATAAACCACCTCAATAATGATGTACTAATACGGTGTTAACTTTATCTTCGAACAGAGGGATTTTGTTACGCTGACCACTATCAAACGAGGAAGCAATACGCTCTATTAGTGTGACGTCACACACCGCCATTTTAGGTCCTCCTGTCAGTGTTCGGAATCCAAACAAATAAATTGTCATTCAAATTAGTACGGTGTCGTTGAAGGAATTGGCTTATTTTCATAAATAAGAGTATTTGAGGAAAGATTTCAGTATTAATTGATAGACAGAAGGAACGAGGTTAGTACTAGTAAGTTTGAATCCTGTATCATTCCCCAGATTTTGTATAAAGCCGTGTTTATTAGTTGAACTTTAAGTTCGAACTTACTGGCATTAATTTCGTGCTTTCTGTGTATCAATTAATAATAACATTGTTCTTCAAATAATCTTATTTATCAAAATAAGCTAATTTCTTCAACGACAACGTACTAATTTGAACGACAATTTGTTTGTTTGGATTCCGAACACTGACAGGAGAACCAAAATGGCGGTGTGTGACTTCATCACTAATAGAGCGTATAGCTACAAGCATCTTTATTCAAAAAAGCCTATTATCACCGAAATAAGGTAAGCACTCACATATAGTCTGAAGCTTTTGAGCGCTCATTTATTGCCCTGGGAGACCACTCTATATAGGATCTACCTGGTTACAATTGACGCATGAATGAATAAATGCTGGAAAACTTCAAACTTCGGTTTAGTAGTTGCTTATTTTTTTAATATTCTGCCTGAATCAATGTTTATGTCCTTACCTCGGGCCGTACATTCTTGAATTTGACCATGGATTAATTATCTTATGATACCATTCCCATATAAAAGTTCGAAAATTACCGACATTCGGACGAAATGATAGAGGGAGCTGTTCAGGGAATGAATGGTCAGAAATAAAATTCTCCATAGAATGCTCTGAATGTAAGTTCAGAAATTTGGGAAAAATTTGAATCTTGTATAATTAAGAATGTTTTTTTCTAGATACCTAATGAAATATTTCCGTAGTAAAACAGGGAAAGACTTTTTATGTTGAATCAGTTTCTTCTATTTGGCAGCTTACAGTTCTGAAACTCGAAGAGGTACCTATTGATTTAGTCTCCAATTCTCTTCTTTTCTAGTAGAATAATTTTCCATCTGAAATTTAATCACTCAACAACAAAATGTTATAGAATGGATAGGTGGCAAAGGACAAATACTACTTTATCAAGTAGACCCAAGAGGCATTTATTCTATTTGTTATTTATGCACCGACTCCATTGCTTTTGTGGCAAATTTCACAAAGTGGACTCAAAATAAATGCTTTCACACTGAACTTGGTGTTGCTCATTTCCAATTCTATCTGAGTTTATTCCTTCCATCGTGAAATAACGATTCATTCTGGTTTGAAGTCAGTAAATTGAAACTCTCGCTTCGTTGTTCTCAAAAATATTACACAGGAATAGAACATTTTTGACTAACAGAAAATTATCATTTATCTAAGTGTTTTATAAGAGGTTTATGTAGAACTGAAGGAGCTATAGGTGATTGTGATTTGCCTTGAATATTTCATTATTGCTTTAACTGGAATTTCTTTCGACTTTGCTTTTGATAACTTCGACAAAAAAGTATCCTTGTCCGAAATGATGTTTTTTCAGTATTCATTTTAGGTATGGGGTTTGCTCAAATAACCCCCACGCATGTAGAATCGACTGAAATAATAAAAAATATATCGTGAATTTGAGTTGTCCAAGTTCATGATCTTCTGATAAACACCCTGTACATTTTTCGTCCAGACCGCAAACAGGTGTATAATATTACATATTTGCAGAATCGAAAATGAAAAAGGCTTTTTCGAAAAAAAAAATTTCTGCAGAAATATTCAAAAAATGTGAGTCCTCATCGCCACAATTTTTTCATGAGAATTCCATTAACTCATGAACCGTCGAGTTTTTACCCAAGGTAAATTGCCAAAATTGTCGTCAAAAAAGCTATCTAATGATGCAATAATATACTGGGTGTGCCATTTGAAATAATGAAGTAGTGGTCTCTTTCCGGTATAACCAGAAGTTGTAGAGATCTTGAAACATTTTAGGGAGAAAGATCATTATCTATATGCAAATTTTCGGTTCAAAATTATTAATAATTTTTCATAAACGTCTAATAGGCCATCCCGATTTATGTTGATGCAAAATCAAGCCAGGCCCCACGCCGCTTGAGTTGTGAAAAATTATATAGAAGTCGGTATCCTTACCAGGGTATGGCCAACTAAAACCTTAACCAAAATGCCATAAAGTCTCTCATTTTAAAAAATATCAAATAATTTGACAACTTTCACAATAATATATCTGTATGATATATTTAGTTTATTTTTGTCTTGGAAAATATTCTAATTCTAAAAATGACAAATTTAATAATCAACCAAACGAAATTTCAAAATGACTAAAACTGTACAAATTGAGTAAACGGTTAACAAATTGAATAGCTAAATTAACATAAAGACAGACGTCCTTTCGGAATTTTTGTATTTAATGATACAATTTTCCTCATCAGTGCCTTATAGTTCAACAAAATTATTGAATATACAAACTCACCACTTGTATATCCATTTCATAAAAATTGCAATTGAGAAACTACAAACTAACTAAACGTAACGGTTGCTCTAGTAAGGATTCACAGAGCAAGCAATTACTGAAGGTAGTAATAGATTTATTTCTTGTCATTCTCTTGAAATAACTATACAAATCGACATTTACAATTGAATAATTGATATTTATTAAATATCCTTCATCAAGAAGACTCATTAAACTTTTATAATCTCTCATTTTAAGTAAGGCTCGTCGTTGCCTAGAAGTTATTCCTGCCAGAAATGGAACTACTCGCTATTGATACTTTCGTTTAACTTGTTACTTTTTATTCTGCTTCGTTTTTTCGTTGTTAAATTTGGATCTTCATTCTTCAAAGATAAGGCTAAAGTGTAAATTTAATTCCAACTTAATAATGTAATTGTGACACTCTACAGTTTTACGAAAAAAACAGGCTATAACTCATAACTGCGATACCTGGTATTTAGAAAATAGGGTCTGTATGCGCAAACCGCATAAAATCTCTGATTTTATATAATCATACTAACGTTCAGAAAAAAAGTACCTGCAATTAAAAGTCCAAATCGGAAAATAGTTTTGACGAAAATGTATCTTAACTTTTTGCCTAACTTTTAGTGGTGCATTAATTTATTGGCGAAGTTTATTAGAATTTTTAAGCAGATAATAGGTACGAGAATACGTACTGTGTATTACAAAGAAAGATTTTAGGAGTGAAGGATGACGAAACATATTGCTATTCGACCAATCAGCAGAAAATATTTACCTGGAACTAGTCTTTTAATGGTTCATTGATGTATTTTTTGACATCAACATATTTCTATAGAAAGAGTTGATAATGTTAAATCAGATAATTACTGAAATTAATACTAATGCCTTCACTTATTTTTTATTCTAGAGAGAAAACATAAAATTACTGATTGTTGTTACAGGCCCGCTATAATCCCAGGAAATATATGCCTTATATTTATCATCTTCATAGTTCCCTTGGGTGGAAGAGGGACAATAGCTCCTAATCACTCTCTGGTTATTTCGTTGTACAAAAGGTATCCCCCCTGACAATTAACAATGAGGGAAATTTCTTGAAATGTACCATTCATCAAACAATTGAATCGTTTATTTAATCGAAAAAATCGAAGAAATTTGTTATTATTTATTATTATTGTTATTAAGAGAAAAGGAGATACTACTGGGATGAATAGCGGCAGATGTTTCTCGGATTTGGAATATTTACCTCTTTCTGGATAGCTATCAACGTCACGAATTGAACATTCTTCAAAGGAAAGGAAATGGTGACGGAAAGTTGTAGTTCAATTCTAAAAGAAACATTGACGCTGAAATTATAGTCTCACGAATTAGTTCCCTAATTTGAAACAATTGTATTGGTTGAGGTTAAGACTAAAATATACCTACCCGAAAGAACAAACAATTGTTTGGACAAGAAATGAGTTGTAAAATCTCAGTGGCAGGTCTCTGCAGACATAATAACTGGTAATGAGATATGGGGCTTACGATTTTTTGCTCTGAGGTGCAACCGACACAAAAAAACCAAAAGTGACAATCTTTATAAGGCCAACCCTTTTTTTTCATAATATAACTCAAATTACTACAATTACAATATAAACGACTGTTCGTGGCGAGTACTGAATTCATGTCCTGAGAATGCGTAAAAAAGGTTCTTTGAATCTTTCACATATGAAAGTTATAATTTATTTGTTGAATACACATTTTTGTTACATTTAATTGAAATTCAACCATTCCTTCTATTTAGATCCGAATGAAGTATTAGGTATGGTATGGATCCATTACTACTGTTTGTTTTGTTGTTTAGAACTTCTGCATATGTGAACTGGTGACTTGAAGATATTGCAGCCAATTTTCCAGTTCATCTCATAGTTACTTCAAATCGTTTTCTAAAAGCTTAATTATTTATTATTTACTCTCTATGAGATTCCATAATATCATACACATTTCTAGTTCATCTCATAGTTAGGTCCTTCAAATCTTTTTCTAGAAGCTCAATTATTTCTTGTTTGCTTTCTATAACATCATCTTTAATTGCTATTTTTCTATGGAAAAATTCAACTGATTAACTATTTAACCAGGCAAATTTCAACAATTTGGTGAAGTCCACTAAAATCTTTCATATGCAATTGAAATCCACGTTTATATGCATCATAAACTCTTATTTCAGTTTTAATAACTCTCTGTTTCCAAACACTTGAAAAATACATTGAAAATTTTTCTGAAACCACTACCATGTTTCATCATTTATGAAGCTATGAAGATCCTTTACAAATTTATCCTAAATTTGAGGAATAAAGAGAAATGAGAGATTTCTCGATTAATTTTAAGAGAAATAAATGGTTTCTAGAAGCAGGGTGTTAAAGTTTGATTATTTCTTATAGCATTTTCACTTACAATCTTACAAAAAAATCAAACTGCAATTTGGCGGAGTCATTACTATTTAGAGTTCACATCACGTGATATGTAATTTATTATTATTATAAATCTACAGGGTGATATTGTTTTGAAACAGTACCCGCTTTTTTTCCCGCTGAACTGGTCGTTTGTAGTTTTGTCGATGTAGTTGTTGTACATGAATTATTTATTTTGATACTTATTTTTTGGATCTGTAATAGAAAATGGCTAAAGAAGATTCGATTAAATTGTATAATGTTCAGATAAACGATAGGACTACAAGAAACTCCTCTATCTCAAAAACAAGGCATTTGTGAGCCTAGTTTAAAGGACTTTTTTTTCTGATATTTCCGAAAAATCTCTCATTTTTGTTTGTATCTCTATTTGAGAAATGCCCTGTAGTTTTCAAGAAAAGATCAAGACGACAAATATCGATCGGAGGAAGTTTTTCATTTGATTTTTGGATTTTAGATGTTCCAAAACGTATACTGTAAAAATGTACATAATAAACAGGGTGCTTCATTTCCTCATCGACAAACTTTGCCATATGAAAGGTCATGTAATTTCAACAAAAACACATTAAGGGAACATATATGCATGATTTAAATTATTCAAGGAAATAAATTCCTTAAAAAGTTTCATTCTTGTCTATTGAGATGATTTAATATTTGAATTGCTTAGAAACAAGCGTGAATCACCATGTAAAGTAGGTTTAATATAAATCTGTATTCATGTTAATGAATAATAATGGAGCTATTGTTAATGGTTTCATTCAAAAGTATCAAGTTAATGTAGCTTGGGAAAACTTTGAAATGAAAAACTTCTTGCGTATCAATTGCCTCAACTCGAAAATAATACAATCCTTGCGGTTCTTTCTCTCTTTCACATCCGGATACTCCACCCGATACCTATCCATATGAATGTTTGCAGGAGATAAGGCACTAATGAATCGAACATGAGCTCCCATCATGCGTTACCACCCTTAACTAAAACGTTTCTGCTGTCTGATACTCCTCTCACTAAACCGAATCAACCCCATTTTGGACTCGGCGTCGTTTTTACATTGGCATCACTGAATTAATCGACTCGGAGAAACTCCTTATCACTCCAACTACTCCAGAAATGCTAAGAGATCGATCATTAAGATTGGAAGTGTTTCCGTGGAATGAAGGAGCATATTCACTCACATCTCAAGTTTGAATTGCACTAGATGTGATCGCAAGTGTGAATATAAATTGAATCACAAGTATGTGGTGTGAAATAGACCTCCTAAGTTATTTCAACCGGTGGAAGAGCGGCTTTCCACTGTGTAGGGAAATGTATATTAATAAAAAAAAATTAAAAGGTGTTGTGAGTTCGACCTGTCGCACTAATGGACAAATCTTTCGTTTTTACCTACTAGTTTTTCTTTCAGGGCATGAGAATAAAAATTTAGTGATTTCAATAGATTTACTTCGAGAAAATCGAATGATTACAATGATTAGATTAAGATCCGAAAAGCTGAAAGCAATTGTACATTTCTAAACATAACCATTGAAGATTTGGGGATTATTCTACCCTCAAATTAGAATAGATTCTTATATTATATTAGTCGATTTGTGTCTGCATCCTCTATTCAACATGTCAGCTTACGAGCCAATTTCTCGTCATTTGCGGGGGGTTTTGATTTTCTTCTTTGATATGAATAAATCTGTGGCCGAGGGTCGTAGAATGCTCTCAAATACATATGGCGAGGCCGCTATTAGTGAAATAACGTGCCGAAAGTACTTTCAACGCTTCAAGAACAGTGATTTTGACATCGAAGACAAGCATGGCGGTGGAAGGTGAAGGTTTTTGAAGATGCAGAATTGGAGGCATTTCTTGATCAAGACTCGTGTCAAACGAAACAAGAATTGGCAGGATCATTGAGAGTGACGCAACAAGCCATTTTGAAACGCCTAAAAGTCATGGGAATGATTCAGAAACAAGGAAATTGGGTGACGTACGAGTTGAAGCCGAGAGATGTTGAACGGCATTTGTTTGCTTGTAAACAGTTGCTTGTAAGACAAAGACGGAAGGGATTTCTGCATCGCATTGTGACTGGAGACGAAAAATGAGTTCATTACAATGATCCCAAGCGCAGAAAATCATGGGGATATCCCGGTCATGCTTCCACGTCGACGGCCAAACCGAATATTAACCGAATCAAAGATATTGAGTTTTTCGACTTAATATTTTTGATGGGACCTCATACATATATATTTAAATATATTTCATTAATTTTGAAATTCATTGTATCATTGTTATCTAGTCATATTCAAGGTGTTCCCAATTAATTAGAAATTAACTATCATTTTAAAAATAATGAGGAGAGTTGGTGTTTTTTAAATATGATACCCTCAAAGCCCTACCCCTAGCTGGGCTAGTGAGAACAACAATGCTCCAGCAAAGATTAAATTATTCAGCTATATTTTCAATTTAATATGAAATTTTAGACAGTTTGGATAGAAGAAAGTTGATTTCGTAAGATTTCGCAAATATAAAGGAAGAAGTGTTAAATTTTTGTATATAAATATTTAAGTATATAGTTTTATACATCAGTGAAAAAATAATAAGTACTTGATGAATCGAAATAAATTTTTTATCTTCTTAAAGTTTTTTTTGCCATAATGAGAAAACATTAATGATCCTTTTTTTTGACGAAACTCAAAGTAGTCGTAGTGCGACATAATCTTTAAAGCACGACAAAAGGGCTACGAAAAGCTAGCGGCGGGCCTAAGAAGCATTGGAATTTACCTTTTATGGCGGGACATATCCTTTTCCATATCGTCAAGCAGCCACTACGATGAAATTGTCCTAAAGCTAATTCCATGTAAAATAGTGGCAGACCTCCAAAGACGAGCATAATGGTGTAGGGTATGAGAAAAGCACCTGAAAAATAAAGGAAATCAGAGAAGAAAGGAACATACAAGAGTGGGATGGTGTTGCGAAATGAATTTTAATTAAAAAACTTCATATCTTTATCTTCGAAATGTATGAAATCAGAGAACTAGCGGAGCTTTTTATTTTTTCATTGATGAAAATTTAGAAAACGATATGATTTTTCATTCAACTTCAGAAAAGTATGTTACCAATGAAATGCTATAATGCTTTCTAGCATAGTTGCCAGTTTTTAGAATTTTACAATAAAATCAACATCAACAATTGATTGTCTAAATTGTAATTTTACATGGAATTGCATACTGTTGTATTATTAGAGTTAAGAAACCAAAAGAAAGAATGAACATCTTGGATTGATTGAAACAATAATGCGAACAAATATCCCCAAAGGACCCCGCACGTTTAGTGTGGGAAATGGCTTTCCGTGAATTTGGCTGAATTTTTGATATGTTGTAGTTCTTGATGAACTGTTCAGAAGTTTTTTCAGCCACAAAGCTCAAAAATGGACAGTTTTCGAGATATGGAGCTTCGAAAATGGATTTTCTGCAATTTTCGGGGTTTTTGCTCATCAATCGGGGAGCTCTCATTTCTGGTTTTGATAGAATTTAGATGTTCGGCGGCCAGAACCCGACTGAGAAATGATCATCCTTGGTTATACTAATATAACCAAGGATGATCATGCCTAAGCACCGCCATCGATAATTTTTCATACACTGCTCCACATTGGCTATGAAATGAGATACAAAATCCAAGATCTTCCATACATCTTTTCATGCCATAAGATGACGCCAGAATAATTCACATGACCGAGAAACGACATATTGTGAGATTTTTTTAAGAGAGACCATAATAACTGAAATCTCATATAGCTGATGTCCAATAATATCAAATATGTTAGACGAAATGTTCATAACCAGGCATCGCGAGCTGTAATGGGGGAAAATGGGAAAATCATAATCATATATCCTCAGGGATAACAATTGTGATCACTATTGATGTCATTTACATATGATATGCGATTTGTTTCTCACAAATCTCGATAATCTGACAATGGGAGGCAAGACATTTTCCTCAGAATGTCTCGAAATTGATGATAGCATCTCACAGACAAAGGAATACGTGAAAATGTCTGCAGTTTTGATGCAATATAGTACTATACGGGTAGAATATAGAAGTCCAAGTTTTGCAAGCTAACTATGAATGGAACTTCCGATATTAACCCACGAATTCTTGAAAATAATTTTTGTTTTCTATGAACTTTTTGAACTTCACACATACGAAATAATACTATCTAATATGATCGTTGGCAAAATGAATGAGTAGATCAATCAATAACAATATAATAATGAGAGTTACATTCATAATAATAATAACAATAATGATAAGAAACAAAAAACAATTTAAAATTATAGGATATTATTGCACATGCAAATCGGGTGCCAGGACCGTCGGGTTGTGGTAACGTTTTATGCTTTCTTAGTTTTGCTCGCCATAACCGATGAGTCAAATATCCAAATTTTAATTTATTAAACTATGTGCTCGATGCTGCCAACAGAATGAATCAATGATATTATCATTTGATGAGGTAGTATCCACCCAACCAAATATCGAGTAGTTAGATAGGAGTTTACATGGCGTGAAAGGCTTGATTTTTCTTCTTATTTTTGAGATGATTGATGATTGTGTTATGTTCGTTGATATAGTTTTATGTTACCAAATCATTAATTTTGCCCTCTATTCGATTCATAATATTCTAAATGATTTCTTGCGTTTGCTAATATAATTTTATTAAGTTTTTTGTTTATTATTATTATTATTATGAATGTAACTCTCATTATTATATTGTTTTTGATTGATCTACTCATTCATTTTGCCAACGATCATATTAGATAGTATTATTTCGTATGTGTGAAGTTCAAAAAGTTCATAGAAAACAAAAATTATTTTCAAGAATTCGTGGGTTAATATCGGAAGTTCCATTCATAGTTAGCTTGCAAAACTTGGACTTCTATATTCTACCCGTATAGTACTATATTGCATCAAAACTGCAGACATTTTCACGGATTCGTTTGTCTGTGAGATGCTATCATCAATTTCGAGACATTCTGAGGAAAATGTCTTGGCACCCCATTGTCAGATTATCGAGATTTGTGAGAAACAAATCACATATCATATGTAAATGACATCAATAGTGATCACAATTGTTATCCCTGAGGATATATGATTATGATTTTCCCATTTTCCCCCATTACAGCTCGCGATGCCTGGTTATGAACATTTCGGCTAACATATTTGATATTATTGGACATCAGCTATATGAGGATTCAGTTATTATGGTCTCTCTTAAAAAAATCTCACAATATGTCGTTTCTCGGTCATGTGAATTATTCTGGCGTCATCTTATGGCGTGAAAAGATGTATGGAAGATCTTGGATTTTGTATCTCATTTCATAGCCAATGTGGAGCAGTGTATAAAAAATTTTCGATGGCGGTGCCTACTATAACCAAGGATGATCATTTCTCAGTCGGGTTCTGGCCGCCGAACATCCAAATTCCATCAAAACCAGAAATGAGAGCTCCCCGATTGATGAGCAAAAATCCCGAAAATTGCAAAAAATCTAATTTCATAGCTCCATATCTCGAAAACTGTCTATTTTTGAGCTTTGTGGCAAACGACACTTCTGATCAGTTTATCAAGAACTACAACATATCAAAAATTCAGCCAAATTCACGGAAAGCCATTTCCCATACTAAACGTGCAGGGTCCTTTGTGGACGCTAATTTGGGTGTTCTCAATATCACTTATTATATGCATGAAATTGATTTTCGATGATTGAATAGTTTCTCCAGCCATTGATCGCACCTCTGGTGATTTCTCTTTAAATAAAAGTTCAGATATGAGGTCCATATTCAGTTCAGGTTCAATTAAATGCATAATACATTTTTCCTCCATAGCATCGTGAAGTATTGAAATAACATTCTGAAAAGATTCTTTTCATCCAAATATTCGATTGTTCAGGAAATACCTGAAGGCATATTGAAGAAGTATGGGGAAAATCAAGGTATATTTGGATGAATTCCCAGTATTGCCTCCATCAATTTTATATTGTATACAAGATACAAAATGTTTGCTTAGTTCTTCCTTCATTCTATTCTGTTCATATTTTCTCAACTATTAGCCTCATTCAGTATTCAGTTATTAGGATAATTAGAATTCGGGAATAGCCGCACTTCATTCCTTTGAATTTCCTTTGGAGCCTTCCTCGTATTCTTATGAGCAGTCGATATTTTAACGAGCAACCAATCATTTGTAAGAGCAGACACACATAAATGACTTTCTTTTAGGAGTAACGTATAATATTAATTACTATATGTGTAATTCACAAAATAAGTCAAGGGTCGGCAGTCTGAATATTAATGGTCTATTTTGATTTGGAGAATTAAAAAAAATATTATATACTCACAAAGTACGAATTTCGAAAATTGGAGAAGAATTAAAATGCTTGACGAAAACCGAAATATGCAGCGCCAAAATACTCAATATTTCAAGATCTCTACATAACCAATGAACGCTTCGTAAAATATACTGATGAATAAGATTTCGTACGATGATATAATTAATGGTTTCGCGAATTCAAAGTCTCGCAAAAAAATTTAGTACTGCTGTTCTTATTCAACTTTATTTACTAATAGATAATTAAGGAAGAATATTTATTATATTGTTTTTAACCTGTGTTTTAAAAAATATTCATCAACGTTCACCAAATGTGTATTTTCTGTGTGAACTTTATTTATATTATTTAAGTATTGTATAGTTTTAAGACATATACCTTATTTTACTTCAAAAGAATTAGGTACATTATTAAGATATTATTTGCTCAAAATATTGATTTTTGATTATTTGCTGTGATTATTATATCAAGGATCTGACACGGTACCTTAGTTCTTATTCATTCTAACCATCCGGGAAAACTTGATGCAACAAGGATGATGAAGCACAAATTTTAAAGTTAACATTTTATCTGATAGAAAATATAATTGATATGATTGTGAACTGAGGTATCAAAATTCAGAGGCAGCAAAATATGAATAGCCGACAGGCGTCAAATCCTCTACACTGGAGTGTTTCTCACCGAATTCCGTAAAGTTTTTGAACATGCAAATGAAAAGATTTATGAATGAAATGATTTAGATGAAAGAATTACATATTTGCTTCTTTTTTTTCTTCAGAAATCTTAGTGTACCAATTGGTTTAAAAGACAACCAAATAGAATTGAGTTTAGGATAAATCTAAGACTTAACTCCGTCTAGGCTTGAATCGTCTAATATCTCATTTCGTTTATGTGTCTGTATATACTCTTTTCCTATTGAAAATGAAGTCAGTTTATTCATTGACTTTTTAATATGAAAATGAATTTTACACAATATCTTCATAGGAGATTCAAATTCTTCATAAATGTAAGAGCGAAAAATAATATAATACAGATACCTATATAGGATACCTACTCGCATGATACAGAGGTTAATATGATCAAACCAATACCCTATTGAATTTCACAAGTGAGTTATCAGCTCCGCTCTGTAAACTGACAAAATTGATAAAATTATCCTTATCTTCGGGCTGTAGCGAATAATCCGATAACGGCATGAATAAACAGGAAAATTCGCTGCGTAAAACACGCTGCAACCGGATGAATAGGACCTAATGATCCCAGTTACATGAATAGCTAACATGAAGTTTCCGAAATTCAATTTTCTCCGACGATCGATGTCTAAATCGTTATGAAAGGATTTGTGTTTAGCGAAATCCCATGTGATTAATTTCTGGTTGGAATTGGAACTTAATTATTAGGCCAATTGAAAAGTCCCCGGTCTGATGCACAGATGGCGATGCTAGTATTAAATCTATATGATTTTTAGCTAGTACCAAACATTAAACGATACGTGTCAAAATTTGACAGCAGTCCAACCATTAGTTTGTGAGATTTGTTATTTGGAAAAAGATGGAGAAAAAAAGAATTTCGTGTGCTGATAAAATATTGCTTTTGCAGTTGAAGCAAAACCTTGGCGTAATGAAGAGTTTCCGGGGTCTGCACCAGGAAAATCAACCATCATTTATTGGTATGCTAATAAATGATAAAGAGGCTGTCACCGATGAAAAAATCAAAAAAGTTCACAAAATAATTTCGAATAACTGTAAACTGAAGTTGATCGAGATAGCAGACATTGTGAAGATATCATCTGAACGTGTACCTACAACATATCATTTACGAATATCTGAATATGAGAAAGCTGTGTGCAAAATGGGTGCTGCGCGAGATCACAATCGATCAAAATCAACAACGTGTTAATGATTCTGAGCAGTTTGAAGCTGTTTAAGTGCAATAAACATGAATTTTTGCGTCGATATTTGATAATGGAGTGACCATGGCTCCATAATTTCACTCCGGAGTCCAATCGACAGTCAGCTGGGTGGACTGCACACGATGAACCGAATCCAAAAAAAAAAAAATTTCCTGTTCTCAGATCCCAAAAGAATGCTCGCCGAGAAGAAATTTAGCGCCAATGAAGAAGTAATCGCCGAAACTGAGGCCTATTTTGAAGCGAAAGACGAATCGTACTACTAAAATTGTATCGAAATTTTGGAAAATCGCTATAATCGCTGTATCGTCCTTGAAGGCAACTATGTTGAATAATAAAATCGAATTTTGCCAAAAAAAGTCCGTTTATGTGCATAATCTGACTAGATGTTCGGAATTTTCAACTTTTTTTTAATTGACTCATATGAGCAGTTTGATGGCTTGAGATGAGAATATGTATCTGCCAAATTTTAAACCGAACCGATGAATGGTTCGGAAGTGATTCTAACCAAAAATTCTGTTGAAATCAATAAATCACCCTGTATCTCAGAAACGAAGAACCTTAGCCCATAAATAATTGTTGCTTTCTGGCTTTCGTGGCTAACACCTATTCACCATGAAACTGTGTACAGTTACTCGTGAACCATCTCAATAGTCTATACATTCAAATAATGAGCTATGCGCTTTGCATTATCGAGTACGCAAATATCTGATGAATAAATAAAATAATCAATTTCAACATTTTTTCTGGATTTTAATATGAAATGGCGGCCGTCAAATTTGGCCGAAATTCCATCCCTCACAAAATTACACTTGAGGCAACTAACACCGGCCTTGATCTCGTCTATCTCGAATACTTTTGATACTACGTCTTCAAGCTGAATATCCAGAGTGTTTTCTTTCTAGCAAAGTGCGTTCATTGAGGCAATTTTCTTCTGGAATTGTATAAACCCTTTGATTTTCACTATTTCATCATTGATCTAGCTTTCTGCTTATGAACTCTTCTATTCATCAGTAATGATATGAGCTTTTACCAGTCACATAAAGACCATATGCTCTATTATCTTGTCTAATAAAAGCAGTTTCTTTTTCATTGTTCGCCACTTTGCTCATTCCAAATCTGGTTGTTCTGAAATTCCTCTTCTTTTGTTTTTATTTATTTATTTAATAAGTAATAGTAGTTGAGGTTGGTTAAACCTATAAACCCAAAATACAAAAGTAAATTCCAAAAATGAACAATCCAATTGGTAACTAAAAAATAATAATGATAAATCGTAATATTCAGGACATATAATAAAACCAAAACCGGGTCATCGTGTGGAGCGCCAATCGTCCAGTCTGTTCTTGAAGGCGTTCACCAATGTAGCCTCCACAACAGTTGTTTGTACATATTTTATTTTTCGTGATTTTTTATTTTTATTATTCTCTGCAGTTGAACGATTTTCAGTTGGATTTTTTACACTTATCACTCGACTTCGGTAACTTATATTTACCCAAAAATTTTCTGCTTTTACCTGCTCGAATTTTTTGCCTTCATTTTATCGTATCACTCGTTATTTTCAATACCAAACTAAACAATAAAATTGACCTCTTGAAATCATGTAGTTACTGAATAATTACTTGAATAATTTAATGATATAGAACCACTAACTTCCAGATATTGCAAAACTAAAGCACTAATTAGCAGACAAAAAGTATCTTGCTACCATTCAAGCAATCGCATTATAGGTAGATATTATCTCAACTTTTTATTATTATTTTATTGCAATAAATCGATTAAATCGTTAATTCAAAAAAATGAGAGGATGAAAGCAATAACATTGATAGATAAAAATATTCATAGCGGAAAACATACATGTACGTAATATAAAATAAATATAATTGAACTATGGCTTTAGTTACGAAAGTATTTTATGACGTATTTATGAAAAAACTCTTATGTATATTTGAAGCATTTTCGATACGAAAATTCAAATATCTGTAGCTGACATTTGGACTATCAATAACAGTTTGTTTTGTAGTACAAGCACGCAAAAAAATTCCATCACTTGACACGGAATTACCGACCCTCAATCACCTCTAGTGAACTCAAAAAGGGATTCGCATATGAGATAATTTAACGCCCATCAAACAAATAGATGAATATTTGAACTCATATTGTAACATTTTTATAAGGTTGGATGCTGAAACAAGACAGCTACTGGGACTTGAAAATTACTTCTCCCACAGATGCAAGAATGGATACTTACCCCCTCCATTTTGATAACAAATGTATGGAAATCTCCATACGTTTCCTAAATCCACTGCAAATCCAACAACTGCAAGGAGAAACTCGACTTTTTTGTCCCATGTTTCTCTGGTTCTATCAGGAGTTAATGCCACTACTACAACTCTGGTAACGTTATCCTTAACCGCCTTTGTCGATTTCGCCTCTTTGGTAGTTTTTCCATTATCATTCTAGAAAAATATAAAATATGGATATTTAAATACTGTTTAAAGAATTGTTGATTTAGTTATCTTATGAAATGTTGGTTTCATGTAAATATCTATGATATATACATATATGTTATGGGACAGATGAATGGATAGGGCATTAGTCATCAATAAAGTCACTCATAATCAATCAAACATCATTATTCATCTAGAATAATTTTATGGAGAGTGCGTAAGGTTCTCTCTAATCTAAATGCGGAAAACAAGACTACAATCGATGTTCATCCAAAAGTGGCTGTAGTGTTGATGAGTATTTCTGTCGCGAAGTAAAACATTTTGCCATTAATTCGGCCATTATAGTGATAAATAGGAGAGGTATGATGTGTTATTCACTATAAATTTTATATTTCGAATCACAGATCATTCTTAATACAGTGTATTTAAAATTTCAATTCTTTCTAACTGTGAATTTTTTACTATTCATACAGGGTGACTAATGATGTAAGGAACAAACGGCTCAGTGGAGATAAAGGAACTCGAACCGAATGAGGATTGGGATTAAAATGTCCCAGAAGGATATTGGTTTCAGAGATATTTGGGTGTTTTATGAAAAAATGCTGAAACTGTTAACATATCTTTGTTAAAATGGCAAATTTTTCATTGTTATTTCAGAAGATTGTTACTGTACGCATTCTCAATTAGCTCACAAAGTTTTCAATTCACGTGCCATGTGAAAAACATCTCGGTATATGAGATTAAAAAAATTGAGCGAAGTTACAAAATTTTCATATCCACTTGAAATAATATTTTTGATACAACAATAACACTGATATCAAGGTACTGAAGATGAATCTGACTCATTTCAATAACTCCCAGAACTCTTATTTATTCTACTGAACTGAAAAATGTGGAACAATTAGGGATTCACTGCTTGACTTGATATTCAATACTTGACTGCAGTTCAAGTAGCTTGAGCTTGACTCGAAATCAAGTCAAGTAGTAGTTTTCCAATGTCATGTCAAGTATTTATTTATTGAGTACTTGGCTTAAAATTGAAAAACTACTACTTGACTTGAACTTGAGTTGATTTCGAGTCAAGCTCAAGCTACTTGAGCTTGAGCTTGAGTCAAGTAGCTTGAATATCAAGCCAAGCCGTGAATCCCTAGGATCAATCATCCACCTTTTATATTTTCAACAGTATATGCTTCAACAAAATAATTTAATAATTATCAGGTCATATTTTTCTTGTACAGCTTCTAAAATAAATGTAGGTAACCTAATATTGTTGTCATTGGGATGAAAATTTGCTTTCAATTAGAAATCTTGCAGTCAAGGTATAGGAACTGAAAGGAAATCTCATTATTTTTCAATACATCGTATGATATGAAAGTCATTCCATTTGAAAAAACGAACTCTTCACCATTTTAATATGTCTCCTTGATGCCTGTGATTTCAAACAATCCTGTATGATTAGGGACGTATTCTTTTATAAGTAAATGATCCGCAGGATATTGGTAATCCATGCCCGAAATTTCAGTTTTCTGGTATTCCAAAGTGAATGTTTCATTGAAGCTAAGTTTTGAACAAAAGCCAGTAGTAAATCAATCAATTACTCGAAAACCGCTAGAGATAGGAACAAGGCAGATAAATAATCAAGATTCTATGGCAAACCGAAAAAAATAATAATGTACAGGGTGTAAAATTCGAAATATCGAAGTTGTAAGTACTTTTTGATATAAGCGGCAACACTGCAGCGCAGAAAATATTTTAGATCGATAGAGCAGTGGGTCCTTCCCAAAAAACCAAATTTTCAATTAAATCGTGGACCGTGGTCTACCCTGTATAGTATAATAATGCTCGTGTGAAATTTCGTGTTAATATCGTATATTCATGGCCATATTGCAGCATTGGATATGATTATATTCAGTTGTGTACTCACCAAGAGAGCAATTGACACATGAATGAACGAACCCTTAAAAGCTACCGAATTTAAGTTTGAATAATTTCAAGGTATATAAAGAAATATATGAATTAAATTTTAAGCCATTTTTCTCAGTCTAGATGCCAAAAATATCCCATCGTGGTAATTCTCTTGGAGACATATAGGTATCATAAAATTAAAATAATTACAAAATTTTTAAAATTTCAGCCTACCTTTTTACCATTACAGTCATTGGAGTTTTCAGTGGTAGGTGATCTAGCTTGGGTTTTGGTACTATTCGAACTGCTCTTTCTACTGTCCGTCAGATGATCTGCTTCTGTTGTAGCCGCCATGGTACAACTATACTGGGCCAACGCAAGCCGCAGATATGGACATCTCTGGAAAAATGATATTCAGAACAAATATTTTATGGCTGGAAACATTGGAATATATACCAGCTGAATCAAAAATGTGTTTACTACTCAATATATCTACATATTTGAAGCTAACTTTTTTAGGTGTGAGTTTATAGAAGTGGTTGCCTTCTACTTATATTAACATTTAAATGAAATATCTTATTCCAATTCAAGGTATTATGAAATAGTTTGCAAAAATTTCCAGGATATGTAGCAATACATAGAAGAAAAATTCCTATTTCTATATATTGAAAACCAGTAAGTGATACCTATATGTTTGTGTTTAAATAGGGGAGCAAATAACTTTGTTAATTGCATAATTGGGGTAAGTTTAGTTTTTATGTTCTTCACGTTAACAACGTAAACCATTTTCCAAGGGTTCAATACTTTAAATGATATTCGAACTTTCCACAAAAAATCAGGTCAGCTCATGAGTGAGCTAGAAACGCTTTGATTCTTTCGATGTCTATTATAATGCTCTCATGGTCCATAATCATTTTTGTCACCGTATGTTTTGTTGCAACTCTAATTCATCTGACTGTTCTTAACAGTATTCATTTCAATCGAATGCACGAACTATGCTTTGATACCCGAGAGAAAATACAATGGAACAATCTATGTGGAGGACATCCTACTCCCCGTACATAAGAAGAGTCTATATGACGAAGCAAATAAAGAATTGAATTGGGAATCTTCAGAACTTTTCAATTTGAATATCTACTCACGGCTCCGCTTCGTGATCTACGTATCTGTACTCACTGCAAGCAGATCTTATTTTCTTTTTCAAAATCTCAGATTGTCATAACTCGAACCACCTTCTCTCCGTTTTTATTATAAAGAGTTCTCAAATAAGGGGTTCCCTTTTGTATTATTCCATGAAATTTTTCATGACCAATTCGTACATTTGCGGCTGTATGTCCTTGATCACTTCACGTATTCTATCTTTAATGCATGGTATAATTAGTAGTAGTGTTCACTAGCATACTTTTTTCTGAAATACTTTAATATGCACATTTTGCTAGAGTAACTATATTCAAGGTAATTTGAAAAGATAATTTGAACGCTGAAGTACAAAAGCGCTATAAATACACATTATCCCCTGCTAAAATCAAACTTGTGCTTGTTTACATTGGTATAGTCAACAAAGAAATCAGTAGAGTAGAGTTCGGTTGTGAAAGTGGGAGTGGATAGATAAGTGTACTATTTGACACGTGTTATCCACTTCACTTTTCCTTGTACTTTCTGTACTATCCGTAGCACAACCTGTTTTTTAGTATTCTAGTATGGGGTATAATAAGCACTCTACCTCCGAACTCTATTGCTAATTATAATAATAATAATAACGTTTATTCACTTGTAAAGAGAGAAAAAAATAAATTTTTGTACCATCATAGATTGAATAAACTCAAACTATCGAAAAGTGTTGAACACTTGTTTCGAGATAAGTAAAATAAGACAAAAAAGAAAATAAATACACAAATGAAAGGTAGGCAACATTAAGTAATTGTATATACATCTAAAATCAACAACAATGGAAAAGTCCACGCACACAATGCAAAACTATGACATGCACAAAAGATCTAAAAATCGCACACAAACACAACATCAACTCCGCAGTTCAACCAGATCGGCAAATACTCTCCGACGCTGGGTCATGATGAATGATCTCAACTTGTTTCTGAATCTCGATAATCCAGTGATGTGCTGAATCTCTTGAGGTATAAAATTGTATAACCTTGGGGCAGTACAAGAAAACGATCGCTGCCCAACACATTTTTGCACCCTCGGTAGAATGAAAAGCTTTCTTCCTCCGGTCTCATAGGAATGTACGGGCAACGAAGAACTCTTTATACCTATGTAAACCAAGCTTTAGATTTTGAATCGATTGTGGATCATTAACATAGACCTCGTCTTTCACATGGCCTCAAAGAAAAGAGTCCAAAGGTATTAAATGACAAGATCTCGGTGGCCAATTAAAAAATAACACGACCAGGAACCTTTTCTTGCAGAATTGGGATCGTTTCGTTGTTTGTGTGGCATGTAGGGCCGTTATGTTAAAAATTAGAGACCTCTACATTAAAATCTTCCAATTCCGGTTATATAAAATCATAAATCATAATCTAATTCCCAAGATCGACAATGAATGGACAAACCTGGGTTTTTGTCAACACTACGGGCTACAAGCCATATTCTCAGTTGTTCTTGAGCGACGCACATGGTTTCGATTCATCACGTCACTAATTTGTCCGAATCGCTCAAATTTTTCCACCAGTTACACGTCGACTCAAAAGTGCATCAGTTTGGCAAACTGCGAACTCTATATCCGAACAGATCTCTATCATTTCATCACAATATATTTTCGAATTTTTAGGACTCCTCCAGGCCAGAAATAAGCTTGACTCAAGAACGGATGGACCTCGAAATTCGAAATTTTCAGGATGAATTTGGATCTCGTTTAAGTCGATCCCAATAATGTTAATGGGAAAAATCGCACTACGGGGTTTTTTAAATACGCCAAATTCTTCTTTCAGTTAATTTCGAAATTACGAATTTGATTGGGTTGAAATTCAAGAACCCGCAATTAAAAAGCGCTAAAATATACAGGGTGCACCACCATCAACTCAACGCTGTATTACGATTAAGAGCTGAAATTTTTGAATTTTTTTCGACACAGTACCATTTGGCTCTATTAGAGCTACATTATCAAATTAGTTGGAAATACACAGATTGTACAGAAAAAAAGGGGAGTTACCATATTTTTCCTTACGAAGCACCATGTTATTTATTGAAATTTCAGATTGTATGAAATTAATGAAATGAATTTAATTCGAAGTTTCATATCCTTAATCCTGAAATTTTTGAAATTTTCTTTTGTTCTGTCAAAAGTCGTTGATCTTGTTAGTATTGTTGATTCAACCTCAAAACAAAACATCGATAGAAAGACGGTCGCCACTTTAATCTTAAGGTTTTTCAAGAGTAAGTAAATACACCAGTGTTTTAGACATCTTACCCCAAATCTAGCTTAACAAGACAATGACAACAATGACGTTATGACAAATCATTAGTGATGAGCGATATTTCACTAATTGTGATTCAATCACTAATATCTCCAAATCACAGATATTCACAGTACCTCACCTATAAGGTACAACGTGATCGTGATCACAGTTTACAGCTGTGATATCATATCCTAGTCGGCTAGCGCTAGTACGCGAGACGTACGAACTAATATGAGCGATTTTCCTATATCACCATAAGAATAACACGGGGGATGATAATATGAAAGACGTGTGAGCAGATACTTAGTTATTCATTAAGATTGTATGAATAGGCACAAAACTAGCGAACTTTGGATTTTCTTCACACAGGTCGATGGAAATTATGCGATCTGTAATTTATGCAAAAATTCTCCTTCCTATTTATGATTAGGGTATTTGTTCCACAACTTTCAAACTTATTCACTCATATGTTCATCATCAATACAAATATAAACAAATCAAAAATTTCTTCGATTTTCATCAATTCCTGAAACCAAAACTTTAGATAGGTGTATCAGAAATTATTTCGAAACCGTAATCACATCACGGTTAAAATCACTGATATTGAAAAATTACAGTCACGATTCACAACGTGACTTTCAAATCACGATATCGCTCATCCCTACAAATCATATATGTATTTACGTATAAAGTTCAATGCTGTCTTTGGGCGCATGAATAAACGAGTGCTTAAAAACTCCTAACGCCATGTCATTGCTTTTCTCGAATTTTTTATTCAAAAATACGTAATTGAATCTTTCACTTATTGCTGCTTCATTTTCACGAACCGGGAATCAGAAGCAGTTCTCCTATTCAATATATATTTTCAGCTGAAGGCTTTTGTATCTTCCCTTTTATCTTTCGAACAAACGAGATATGGGACGTGCTCTCGAAGATGACCGACAATTATCCATGAAAGATTCTAGGGGACAAAAGTCCCAATTTGTCAAAAACAACACAAGCGGGATGAAGCAAAAATTCGGCTTTATCTCGACTTTCCGATGTCAGAATAGGACGAGACGTGTTTTATTGGCATCGTTTTGCGGCTTTAACTTGTAGTGTACTACCTTGTGCCATTATCCTGTGAATCATATCTTCGGATATGGATGGATGGCGAACGAAAACGGTATTTGCAGGGGCGGACTGGAAGGAATCCAGGATTTCTGAACAACTATTTGGAAACATTTCGGTAGGTATCGTTCAAAACAAGTAAATACTTGACTTTATATGTGAGTTATCATGATGTCGTGGTTGTCGGTTAGTTTATCTAGATAGTAATCGGGATGTAAAAATTTTTTAGCAATTTTCAAACTTTCGTATGGTTGTCTTGGTTCTCAATTGAAGACCTGAATTTTATTGATGTGATTGTATAGTACCTAATTCAATTGGGGTGGTCAATTTGATTGTGTCATTATTTCATAACCAATTCTAAATTCATCGGATTAACAGAAAAGTTATTGTTGTTTTTGACGGCAGAATTCATTACATATTCCTCTAAGAAAGTACCAGAAATTAATTACATAAAAAGGAATAACCAAAAAATTTTGCTGATTTTGACTGTATGAAATGACACTTTTTAAAGCTCTTCGAAGTTTTAAATCATTTTACTTTTCGTAACTAGTAACGAAAAGTGAAATATTTCGCTACTAGTAGATGAGAAGTATATTTTGCCATTAACTGCGAAATAATTGTAAGACTAAGCTACTTAAACTAAATCTATTATGAAGATTTTCTAGTGACACTATTATCTAGATGAGTCGTACTAATGCTACGATATTTCACATATACAAACTAAATTTAAACCTAGTCAGATATATTGTTACAGAAAGATTGGTTATTATATTTCCAATTTTTTTGCTTAAATTTTCTATGGTTCTAGTGACGTAATGAATACTAAATTTTGTAAAAATCTTTAATTCGCCATTGTTCATCTAAATGCAAAATCTAAACTGAGTCGAATCAGCTTTCATTCAATATATTCTTCGATATGTTAATAATAATAATACATTTATTTGCCATAAATAATTACAATTAAATCTATATTCTGACAAAACCCAGTCAGAAAAGAGGTTGAAGGCAATTAAAAAAGATTCGAGTTCAACCCTCTTTTACAAAAAAAAAGTAATACTACATTAGTCCATTCCTAATTACACCAGTGCCAAAAAACAAAAACGAAGATTGCACACGCTAAAGATTCTAAAATTGAATGTTTTATACGATTCTGAAGTTTTGCATCAAACTCTACACTGTAATTCTTCATATGCTCGCAACATTTCAAATCGGTAGGATCTGTATTCACTGAATCTATTATTTTTGAGATTTTTTCGATTTTTTTTTTGTCATTGAATATCAATTTTTGTATTAGGTTTGGAACTGTCATTAACATTTGAAAGCATAATTTTATCGAGATGAAATTCGTAATTTAGAAATTACCAGGGGAATCAGATTCCATATTTACGGAACCCCTATTCAGATTTTTCCTACTAACAAATATAAAGTGTAGTGAAAATAAATCCATTCTTTTCACCTGAAAAACAAGGCTTGAATCACCATAGTTAGAATGATCCGATTCAGATCAAATAACGTCATTGACGACCTCCTTGGGTTTCCATGAATGAGTAGGGTAGAGAACAAAAGATCTACATGGTCACAGTTCCCGGAAGGCTTACCGAACCACAACGACCCCAGTTCAAATAATAATAATAAGTCATATATGCGCCTTTTTGTTCGATAACTTGTTGCCATTTGGAGGTAATATCATTATGCAGTATGCTTCTCCCATCCTCATCCATATTGGATAAAAATTGAGACAGTTGATTATCACAAATCTCTGTTGAAGCAAATTTTTCAACAGCAAAATTGTTTGCCATGAACAAGAACAGATGGTAATCACTTGGTGCCAGGTCCGGACGTTAGGGTGGATGCATAAGAGCCTCCCAACCAAGCTCCCAGAGCTTCTGGTGAGACACTATCAATGGAATGCAATTCCTCTCCTATTGGCCAAAGCCTTGCCGCTTCTGGGCGATTGATTCCTTCAGATGATCCAATTGTTGACAACACATTTCCGAGTTAACAGTTAAAGACGTAGGAGAGCAGCTTTTAATAGATAATTTCTTGCCATTCCCACCAAAAACACAGCAAAAACTTCTTGGACATCAATCCTAGCTTGGGCACCGTTTTCGCCGGCTCACCGCGTTTCGACCACGACCGTTTTCGCTTGACGTTGTCGTAAGTTATCCACTCTTCATCACCGACCACCAACCGCTTCAAAAGTGGGTCGATTTTGTTGCGATTTTGCACCGATTCGCAGCTGGAAATTCTGCCCATGAGGATTTTTTGTGTTAACTCGTGTAGTACCCATAAGTCGAGCGACTTCTTGAGCCCAGCCTGTAAAATATAGCGTATTCTCTCTTTGCTAGTGTCCTAATTCCTTGGTTTACAGCTTTCCTGATCGATGCCGCACAAAATTTTCATGTGAGTAGCTCTTATATCTATAAGGAGTTTCCTAGACTATTAGTACCTAAGTAGCGAAAGGCATATGGCAAAAAAAAATGTATACATATTCTTTTGTGATAGAGCCATACAAAAATTACTAACTTCAATCATTAAAGTATGTGTAGGTAAAAATCTCAGTATCAGCAGAGGAAATGTAAACGGGACATCATACATTTTAACGTATGATACAAGAACACAGATAAAAACCTCATCAGAAATTTTGTCTCCCCGTATAGGTGTAGTGATTAGTTTGTGTATTTGTTAACACAATAAGCTTAAATAGATATCAATAAACAAATTTGAAGGAAGTTAAAAACGAAGCGTTCGAAATATTGAAAATACCTAATAGTTAATTTTCATGAAAGGTTTTCGAGAAATTTCTATATTCCCACTCTGACAAAACTATTTAATTGCGTTAAAAAACCTTTTTCGAACATCCAACGTTTCTACTTATTGAAAATCATTTAAGAGGAATACAACCATGTGACTGCTCAGTTCAAAATGAAATTATAGAAATTTCTTCTTACAAATAACCGATTTGTATGGAATTTTCACATAATTTCTTCAAAGAATATTCTACATTGTAGTATTCCAATATTTTCAATCTGTGAATGAAAATAAATGATGATTTTGGTAAATATTCGTTTTTTGCAAAATACTTAATAATATTATGGTATCTCTTAAAAGCACAGATTATTTGATTATATTTGTAAGAAATCCCTGAAAAAAATCGCAAAACTTTATGAAATGACTCCTTCGACGAAAATTGAAACTATTATAATAATCCTAACTTCTACAGATCATTTACCGCATATTATTGTTGAGCCTCTCCCTCTGGAGAATATTGACAGATCACGGGAAAGTCACGTGGTGGTGTTCACACTTAAACTCAAATTTTCGAATTCAAATTAGTTCAAACATTTAGTGTCCAATTTGTTCACAACTTTTGGAGTAATTGAAGCACTCAAGAAAAGAACAATGCTCACTATAGGCAAATCCCTGTTTAGTATCACAGGCTCCCTCGAAGTCCGTGATATAAATGTACATTTCCGCAAATAATGAAATATGGCATAAAAACCAAACTCGGGGGAGAGCCAGCAAAGGCATCAAGTGAGTAGGCTACTATTCATAACCTACTCAGAACTTTAAAACATAAAATTCCTAACCTTCTATTCAAAACGTTTAAAATTTTGGATCTTTTTTTTCAGATTATTCGGAATCAAATTGAAAAACTTTGGACAAGAATACTTGAATAAACTCTGTGTGACCGACTTCTTGAAAAAGAGTTTGCAACAATTTTCCATCTCCTATTAAAATTTCATTGTAGTTTTTCAAAAAATTTCTCTATTCCGACTCTGAAAAACTCCTTGATTCCGTTAAAACCTTTTCCGAATATCCGAGGTTCCGACCTATCGGACATCATAAAAAGAGTTTGCAACAATTTTACGTCTCCCTATTCCTTTCTTTCCTTTCTCCTATTATGATATTTTCATTTGCGATAAAAATACGGAACGCGGTGAATTATTAATAAAATTTCACCGTTTGGTAGCCTCCACACTGGTCCTTCGAGAGCTCCGATAGGGAAGAAAAGAGAGTAGGTCACGGCTAAGGTTGCTTGACTCATATAAGTTATGGCTATTTGAATATAAGTCAGTGGGTTTCACAATACTTTGGGCAATCGATAAACTTGTTATCTTCAGTTGGAATTCTATGGTTCGAAATATAAATAAAATTGAATCGATCGATTATAACAATCAGCACAATAAAAGAATTGTTAAACCCAAGAACAAGGTTTTTGTGTAGCTTGGACCTTATAAGGAATTATTCGATAACATCTTCAATCAGTCCTATTTCCGAAATTTCCTTCGATCTTGTTCAAAGAACACGAAGCAAGTTTCAAATCATATTCATATCAATTTATTGCCTCAAAATTTTACATGAGTTGTCAACAAACTGTATAAATAAAAAAGTGGTCCTATATAAAACAGCTAACTAAATGAATCACATTTGACATATACAAATACACATACGTATATAAACATGCTATAACAGGTAATGTGCCATAAAATATTGAGGGTTTGTTAGAACTTTTGAATCATAAATTCTTCCAGTAGAATACACTTCCATTAGAGTTTTTTCATTATATTCTTGAAGCTTCCATTAGATAGTGTTTCCAAATGCTCGAAGAATATGTAGGACATGTTAAATCCGTTAAATATGTGCATATCCTAGGATTTCTTGAGATGATGAAATATATGTCCTTTGCTTTGGTGCTCGTCAACTTCTTGATGTTTATGACAGTTGTCCTTGCTGTTAAAGATATACATAAGGCACTCGAGTATGTAACAAATATACCATAATTCCTGAATAGGTAATAGTAATAGTAGTAATAGTAAAGTTTATTCAACATCAAAATTTACATGTTATGTCAAATTATTCATATTATAACATACTCGAACTTAAATATTCTTCTATGCTTTAAAAAGAACCGTTAATTAAAAACTCTTTGATGGTTCGATCAAATTCATTCATTGGCAGGGTTTTCATTCTTGATGGGAGGGAATTGTAGAATTTCACCCCCCAGTAGTCAAAAAATTGTTGTGTCCGGGCTAAGCGATGTAATGGTGTTATCAACTGATGTTTTCTTCTTGTATCATGCTCATGCTGATCCTGATTTAAATTCATCAACTTCTTGTGTTGGTGTATATACTTCAAACATTCCCTGATAAATATTGAAGTTACCGTAAGTATTTTTTCTTCTCTGAATGAATTTCTGCAGCTCTCTCTCCTACTCAGTCCTTTTAATGCTCTTATAGCCTTCTTTTGTTGTTTGAAGACTTCTCTTGATGACTGACCCCACAGAAGAATTCCATATGTGAGATGACTGTGTACACAAGCATAATATGCAGTCTTAGCTGTTTGGTGCGTAGCTATTTGCTTCATCCTTCTAATAAGATATACTGATTTTGAGATTTTTTTGCATATCTCATCTACATGTGTTGTCCAGGATAGGTTGCTATGAAGATTCATTCCCAAAAATGTTATATATTTAACTTCGGCATTATAATGAAAACTTATTTCTTCTGTCTTATCCGCATTTAATTTAAGTCGATTTGTGGTAAACCATTCCTCAATATATTCTTTGGTATTTTTCTCCTTGTTTCGCATATCTTTGATGTTTCTACTTTTTATCAATACTGATGTGTCATCACAGTAAAGGCAAGTATTCACACAATCAGGAACATTTAAATCATTTACATAGATTAGAAATAGAATTGGTCCCAATATCGATCCTTGTGGTACTCCAAGTTCAACATTTGTTTCACTGGATGAAAACACCCCAAATGCTACATGTTGTTTTCTATTTGTCAAATATGACCTTAGAAGATCATTTACCACATCTCTGAAACCATAGAAGTGTAACTTGTCCAATAAAATTTCATGGGACACCGAATCAAAGGCTTTACTAAGATCGAAACTTAGCATTTTCATGATTTCTCCATTATCAAGAGCTTCCGTGATATTTTGTATGATTTCTATTAGTGATGTTATTATGCTTCTTTGCTTCCTATAACCATGCTGTCCAATGTGCAGTAGGGAGTATTTCTCTAAAAAATTGACCATTCTATTTTTGATTGCTTGTTCAAAAATTTTCGACATATTCGGGAGTATTGATATAGGTCTATAGTCGACAACTTGTAATTCGGTCTGTACCAGCGATCAAATGCTACTCCTTTGCTTGGCGTGTATAGATGCACCTTATAGGCTACTTCTGTAGGTCATACTTCCATGAAAATCTGCATGACATACAACGAGTGCTCTTTTGTTTTGTGAACATTGACCTTCATTCCATTTACTTCGAACCATTCTAATGCGTCTTCTCTTTCGCTCTGATTTCTTCTCGTATATTATTGGAGCCAGCCTTGTTCAAAAATGTTTTATCATCGGCAAATAATATTGGATCATCGCTATAACTTTATTCATTAAGGCATCAATATAAATTGAAAATTAAATAGGTCCCTGGCCGATCCTTGAGGCATACCCATGATGGTCCTTTTTTTGTTGAGCGTCTTCCTTCAAAATCAACAATTTGGTAACGATCTTGTAGATAAGACCTGAACAGGCTCAACGCTAGTCCTATTATGCCAACATATTATCTCAACTATGACTATATGATCGACACAATCAAATGTCTTTCTCGAGTATATGCAGGTTAAAGTCGTCACCTGTTTAGAACGGTCCAATGCCTCAATGATGAACTCGATGATGTGCAATAGGACAGATAATCATTGATGATTCCATCAGTGATTTCGGGGAGAAAACATGTCTATCAAATACATCTTCCATCTCCATTGCGCAGCATGTAAATTCTGTCGTAGTACTCTTGGACAAGCACAGAGTCACTACACAGAATTAGAAACTTTTACACATATTAAAACAGAGGTAAAACGAATGTTTTCGTAGAAGCGTGTCCTTCAACGAGTGTTTAGATATGTCTTCATAGATATTCAATTTTAAGTTTTATTTGATATGTTTTAATTTCATCTTGATGCAACTGTGTCTTATCCAATAGGGATGTTGCGTCATATAATAAAATCAAATGAATTTAGGTTTTCCACATTGAAGGCAGTTTTTAAAATACGGAAATAGCATTTTCATTAGCTTATTTCTCGAATTCAGTTTAATAAAATTGATTTGAATTGTTTTAATTCTTATTGACTAGCACGTGACTGCGAACGCCAATCAGGGAATTTGACGTCATAGCACTGAAACGTTTAGAACTTAGACAAACTAATCTTATCTAGAACTAGTTTATCTATAATTTAGAACGTCAGATGATATAATCAAACCGAATTGACTGTGAATATCAGCTGATATTAGTTCAGTTTGATAGACCGTTAACACGTGGTGATCATAGGTGAACTAGTTAGTTTGGCTATGGTGGTGACTTTTTTTTTGCAGTGACGTCACCATAATACCGTGACAGAATGGAGCGTGTCAACGGGAATTTTGAAAACTTTTTTTATTTACGTATTTTTTATTGATAGTTTCTATATTTTTCCATGAAAATTTTTTTCCATGTTTATATAGGCCTTATCTACAAATTGAAAGCTATTTCAAAATATGGGCAACATCCCTATTATCTCAAATTAATATCATGAATGAACTGTATTCAGTTCTCCTTCAAACTTATTTAAGGACATCAAAAAGCAACAAAAATTCCAGCTGGAAAGTCAATGTCTACATCAGAAAAATTTAATTATCTTCATATTTGATAGTCCCCATTTTCTATTGAAAAATCGACTTTCGTCCAATATTTCGTCGGCTAATCGAAGAGTCGACTGCGCTTAAATTATCATTATCGGGTGAATGTTCCAATTTCGCAGTTTCTTTCTCCGTTTTTCTTTCAAATAAAGTTCCAGAATTATTTCCCAACTGAATGTGCTGAGCTAAAGAGATTTAAAATTTTCAGGAAAATGTGTTCTGCAAACCATGTACCTACTAATATCAGAAACTCGAACTCAATTCTCTTACCAGCGTATTACAGATTTTTGAAAGAGTGAAAAAACAAATAGATGGAATTGATGGAATCATTTACTAACGAGTTTTTAGGCATTCTTATTCCCTCTTGTTTTTGTTTACTTATTAATGAAATTGATCATGGAATATATTTTCCTTACTTTGTATGGAATTCATATGTTGAATTGAATGAAAAATTTCTTCGAAACTACTGAATGGATATTCAAGTTCAAAATAAGCTTAAGCTTACCTATATCATAACTGAAATTAGATTGAGAATTAGAATGAAAAAAAGTTATTGAGGAAATCTTTCTTAATATACTCAAAATTGGCCTATAATAATTTACATCCACTGTGTCCGTAAGGTATGCAACAAATTCATTTTTGGCTAAACAGACCATTTTAAGAAATAATCCTGAAACACGTCGATTTTTTGTTTTTATTTACCGTATTTTAAAATAATAATCTAATATACATGGTGAATTACTTTCGAGTAATAACGTCACCGTCATTTTTCTCAAATAGAACACCCCCATTTTGTCTCAATTTCCCGATTACTCTAGCTGAGCTCATTCCAAAAATGTATCACATGTTGATTCCAATTGGTACAGGGTGGACAAAAATACAATTATTTTGTGTGTGCTCATAAAGTAACGCGTAACATTCTTTATTAATTAAATCAACAATATTTTCAAAAATACTTATTGTCTAGCGGCAATTGGTTTTAATGCAACACCCTGTAGTTTGTAACATTTTCAGATAGTATTTTTGATAATATTGTTAATTTAACTAATAAAGAATGGTACGCGTTACTTTATGAGCACACACAAAACAAATTGAGACAAAATGGGGGAGTTCCATTTGAAAAAATGACGGTGACGTCATAACTCGAAAGTAATTCACCACAGGGTGAATTACTTTCGACCACGTAAAGTATGGAACAAATTCATTTTTAGCTAAACAGACCATTTTAAGAAATAATACAGGGTGGCCACTTTTTCAATGGGATTGTATTGGTAACTTTTGAACCATAAGAGTTAGAAGGTCGGTCAAATGGAGAAAAAGTTGCATGCGTAGAAGCATTATCAAGCAGTTCAAACAAATCGAGATTATCAGGGCCAGTTTTCGAGATATCATAAGAAAATTAAATTATGTCATTTTGATTTTTCTTTTTTTCCCACTTTATTTCAAATATTATCAAAAAATGTTTCAGGAATTTTTTATTCAACAGTAAATTATCCTCAATTTGACGTAGTCAGATTTCGTATCCAACGTTTCGTACTCTCTGGGCCACCCCCAACCTCATTTTTTTCAATACGGACCTGCATATTTTATGACATATTTCGAAATAACTTTTAACGATGAATTCAACGATATATCATACAATGTCATTCAAAGTTGATTTTCAGGTGATTTTGACCCTTATCCAATTTTCTTTGGGTCGGATCTGTAGTGAATGCAATTTATCAAAAACTGCTGTTAATAAAATAGTCAAGAGACGCAAATACAATGATTTTAAATTTGAATACCAAGCCTTGCAGAACTTATATCGTAATGATATACAAATTAAGTTCGATTCTGTAATTTGTTTCAACGGAACAAATGACAAATCCAACAATAGTGATTTCTCGCGAGAAGATTGAGAATGTATTGGAAGGTATTCAAGAAGACGAAATAAGCAAATGTATAAGAAGGTAGCTAAATGTAATACAGATCCGACCCAAATAAATTTGGATAAGGGTCAAAATCACGTGAATATCAAGTTTGAATGACATTGAATGATATATCGTTAAATTTAGCGTTGAAAGTTATTTTGAAAAGTCATAAAATATGCAGATCCGTATTGAAAAAAATAAGGTTGAGGGTGGTCTAGAGAGTACGAAACGTTGGATACGAAATCTGATTACGTCCAATTGAGAAAAATTTACTGTCGAATAAAAAATTCCTGTAACATTATTTGATAATATTCGAAATAAAGTGGGAAAAAAAGAAAAATCAAAATGACAGAATTTACTTTTCATATGATATCTCAATAACCGGCCCTGATAATCTCGATTTGTTTGAACTGCTTGACAATGCTTCTATGAATGCAACTTTTTCTCTATTTGACCGACCTTCTAACTCTTATGGTTTAAAAGTTACCAATACAATCCCATTGAAAAAGTGGCCACCCTGTATACAGATATTATTTCTTAAAATGAATTTGTTCCATACTTTACGGACACAGTATATAATATCATGTGTTTCTCTGAGATAGATGAAAATAATGAGGCTTTGTGTAAAATTTGCAGTATTCCTATAAATCAAACAGATAATATAGTGAAGAAATTTGAAATCCTTCAAAACTCATTTATGAATATGGGTTAGTAATATCTGTTTATTTTTCGAATCGAAATAAACTCAAAAAATCAACCGAAGTCATTCAAATGTCGGAAATTATTTAGTTGAAATCCTCCAATGTGAGAGTTCCAAGATAATTATTTACCTTCTTATTAACGATCTGCCTTATTCATAGGAAAACCAGGAAGGTGGAAAACCGGTATGTCATGCACACCCTCTTTCAATTTTCTCGTTGATTGCTTCTCGAACAGATTCCACATAAAGTTAACTTTCTCCTGAAAAGTGCTATCTGCTGAACGATCGAATTTTAAAGGTAAACTTACAAAAGCTGCACATATTGATTCGAAGAATTTGCCATACGAAATAAGCTGGGAGAAATTCTAGGTGCAGAGTGAAAAAATTCCCAATGATTATGGCAAACGAAATTTTAACCAATACGAATCTTGAAAATGATCTTTTATATTCATATGCAAAATTTGAACTTTAAAATATCTGGCAGTTGTCACTTTTGAAGCTGTCACCTTTTGTTATTTGACAAATTGAAGCTACGCTATTACTGAAAATGGAACGATATACGGTCCAACAACGGATTGAAATTGTTGAAATTAACTACAAAAATGGTGAAAATAGTGCACTCACACTTCGCAAAACTACGTTCTCAGCTACAATAGTGAAATTGTTAAAAATATTCGAGCTCTTGGGACAAGTAATTGATGTAAATAATTGACTCCTCAGTAACTGAAAAATGAAATTTCATATGAAAAAAAATCAAGATTCTTAGAAATTTTGAATAATGAAACTTATCACGGTGAACGAAACACATTGACATCTTGATGAAACCTCGATGTAGGAGGGAATTAACGCAATAAAAAAACCTTAATGATGTTCGTGAAAGAAAATAGCGGTAGATTCAATGACGCCATGTAATTGCAGTAATATTGAGCTTGATTGGTATTTGGATGAATAGTGGATCTGTCCTCTCGGAATTCTCTGGAATGAGTGTGGGTGTTTGGATGAGTGAAGGATGAATTTTTCTTTTTCTTGTTTTTCTGGTACTGCGGAATGTTTAGTTATTATGTAAATTTCACTGAATAATTATTATTTTTAATATTATTATTATCTTCATCCAATAAAACCTGCTATTTCGCCATTTCATTGTTCTTTCCGTTTCTTTTTGGTGTTTAATTGCAACTTATACAATATATATTATATAACAATGATAACTGATATGTATTTTCAATTTTTCATAGTTTAAGTTATTTGTCGCTGTTGTTTCCTGTGTTTTTTCCTGTTTTTTTTTTTAATTTCAATAAATGAGTTAATTGATATTCAATAACCATTTCGAGGTATTTACAATCTCCACTCATTATTTTATTGAAATGTCTAAATATTAGTCCATAAATTCTACATCCATAAAATCGTGTACTATCTTTTGAAGTTGAAAAGTATTTAATGAATTTATTTATTCCACTTATGAATTACGGGGAGAAAACTTCAAGTTTTATTGTTTTAAGTGAATCGTAGTTGAAGTTGCAATTGAATTCCAAAACATATAACTGAATAATAACGGGATCTAATAAGCGTTCCCTAATCTCTAATGTGTCATATGAGCTGGGATGATTAGGCTCTTGCAACTTTCCAAAAAGGCAATTTAACAGATTAATTTGCCTCGCTAGGCAGTTGGCTCTCATAATTAGCAACACCTGCGCCACTTTTCTCTTCAAAACCTAATCAGCTTATTCGATTTGGAAAATCGATAGGAAACAAATTCCAATTCATAATTTCAGCCCCAAAAATGAGATCTGGAGAAGATTCCACTTAAAATGAACAAATTACAATTTGAAAAACTACTAGTTCAAAATTAAGAGTTAGCTAAATATGGAAAATTTTTCATCGCGACTCTCCTAGGTTGCTAGATTTTTGTGAGTTCTCTAGGAGGCTCAAAGCTAGTGCTAACTCTTGGTGTAATTCGTTTGCATTCATGGCAGATTTTGATCGTTGAAAAGATACAGGATATTGTAAGAAGAAGGCTTTCAGAAAAATTACAATAATTTTATCCAAAATTAGTATTGATGGTCAAGAATATTTTTATGCATGGAGAATTATTTTTTGTAGATGAATTCAATATAGGCTCAGCATTATAGGGAGGAAAAATTTAAAATTCAATTAATGCTAGAGCTTGTAGATTGTAGAAATTACCTTTCAGGAATCAAATTCAAATTATACCGAGATCTGGTTAACCACTCCCGCTAGTAAATCAATTCTGGATTTTATATCTTCATCCAAGGCCATAACCAGGGAGTTCAAATGAATCGTAGCTTCAAGTGTCTTATTTGAAAATAACTATTCATGAATTATTTCATATAGAGGAAAAAACTCTTTCAACAAACAAAATGATTCACTAAAATTTATCCACGTGGCCAACAGTCAGAAATTACCTGAACTAGACCACACATTTAGTCTCAGCAATTTACCTAAAACTAACCAACTAGCTATCTGTATTGGGAATATCGCGTATGGAAATGAGTTTAAGATTCGATTTCTTTCTCAAGTTTCTACAGTATGTTTGATGTCCGTGCAAGTGTGAGAATAATTATGATATGGGATTACTGGTTATGGTAGTATCATCAGAGGCAACATGACTGTTATGTGTTATAACAGGAGATGGTGAAACCACATACACTTTCTTAGATACGTCCACTTTCCCAAAAAGGTAACGCGTGACCACATATAGCCAGAATTACGCTAGATGATTTTTGAGATAATCATCATTTGTTACCATGACTTCCTAGATTTCTCGATCTTTCACCCATTGTGACCTCTGGGACAATATGGAAAGAAGTTGGTCACACCATTATTTGTAGTAGTGTCAATTTTCATATTCGTTTCAATAATTTTTGAATCAGCGTATAAATGTCAGTTTCTTATGGGGCCCACAGACGAGCAACTTAATCGCCAACCAAGTTGACTACTTCTCAAGTTTGCTACTAAGTTGCTCGTGTGTGGACTAGTTGGTGGTTGATAATCCAAGTTCCCAACTAGGTTGCCAGCTCAGTCGTCAACTTGGTTGGCGACTAACTCGCTCGTCTATGGGCCCCATTAGTGGTAATAATCAAAGCATTTTAATATTTTACTCTTTTTCACATTAAGTCAACATGAAACGTAAGTCAGAATCATCTAGAAAAGATGTCCGAAGTTTGGTAGGTGGCTAACATGAAATTGTAGACAATGAAATCGAAGATTGTGGACAGGAATGGTATGTCAAGTCAAATAAGGGACCTAGAAGGCTCAAGAAAGTTTTAAAAAAACGCAAGCAAGAAAAACATGTTACAATCAAAGAAGATACTGCAGGAATTAAACCAGATATTTGTTCTGGAGAAAACGATCCGGATGAAGATAACAATTTCTCTCATAAAAAAACAGTGATATAGAAGAAGAGAATATGCAAGATTTCACAGAAGAAGAAAAATATTTTTCAAAGCAGGAAATTAAAAATCAATTGGCAAGAGAAAACAAAATTTTTTCAGAAGAAGATAGCAATAGTTCACCGGATGAAGAAATGAAAAATTGTTCAGAGGAACATAACAAAAGTTCATCAGAGGACGAAAACAAAAGTTCTTCAGAGGAAGATAAAAAATCTTCTTCAGAGGAAGAAGAGTGTTTCACGTCGAGTGCAATAAACATTCACTTTTTGCACTTGTTGCATAAATAACTATATTTCTATTAAGAAGAACCATGAATTCTAATTCTTTTTGTCGGCAACAAAGTGTGAAAAAGTCCTTTTCTCGCTCGTGTGTTTGCGGTACTCGCCTTTCAGGCTCGTGCCACAAAATTACACACTCGTGAGAAAAGTTGGACTTTACCCACTTGTTGCACAATATACTATTAAATTAGATTAAGTAGTTTGAAATTTATTCCACTAAAATAGATTTTCAGTGACGTCTGTAGGGATGGCCGCCAGGAAAAAAATTATGGGAACTTGTCATCTTATTTTTTTAAGTTTTATCTGAATCCGAGAAATTTCCCACTTTTCCCGGACACCCTGTATGTTTTTCTCCTAACTTCACTTCATAAAGATTATTGTGACAGTACCGAGTTTTATCAAATTAACATGTAATAATAACATATTCAATCCATTCAAATCGAATCATTCTTCCATTATCCAAATGAGGACAACGATATGGCAGGATTTCCGGAAGGAAAATACACCTTGACATCGTCTGGAAGCGTGACGAAGGTTGAATTTTCCGATTCTCACGGTTTCACACAGAATAAGGTGGGATCAATCGAATTTTATTCAACCCCATTATTCCATATTTAGGGATATCGGCAGCTTTTAATCTGAAATCAATGGTTTATACAAGCGTAACATCACGTCATGGGTTATTTCTGTCCATTGTATAGGTGTTACGTTTTAATTGATGAGATGGTCGGCAGCTTTAAATACGATGGGTATGGGTATTGGAGTAGCATTAATGCTTTTTCTATCTGGGCCGCTCAGTGTAACAAATTATAATATATGTCATTCGCATAACAAAGCAATCACATGTTTATGTCAACATCAATAGGTAATGTATGTAGGATCCAGTTATTATTCCCTGTAACGAATTGAGACGGTCAACCGGATGCTTGGAGACCTATTAGTTTCTTTTAGTGTCGAGGGCATGACAGTTTCAATTGGTTTACAGGGAACGAATTGTTATTTTACATAATGTAAAAAGGATGTGTAATTCTTCGGGGTGTCGAAGAATGTGTCATGTCGGTTGTAAAACTTAAGAGATTTACTGGGGTTGGGAGAGTTCTAGAACAAGACGGTTGTACCAGATGTGTTACATCTGTTTCTCAGGTTCTAGTCCTTCTAGAATATTCTCGATTTCCAGGAATCTGCGAAGATCTTTGGGGGCGGTACGGCAAAAGCTCTTATTGGACTAGGGGATGGTACCTTCCCCTAAGGGTGTGGTCAAACCGAGACAAGGGAGGTCTATATTCGAGAGAGAGTAGTTCCAATCGACAGAGAGCACAGTTCAAATTAAACCGAAGACGGCTACAGACGGTACAGTTTAACTTAAGTCGAAGACGAGTCAAGTTCGGGCGGTCAAATTAAGACGTAAGACGAAAAGACGTTTCGCGATTAAGACGAGTCGCGAAGAAGTTAAAGACGAGACGACCGAAAACTTGAAGTACAACGAAGACGTTAATCCAAGACGTTTCGAGTAATCAACAAACGAGTTAAAGACGAAATTCAGTACCGTAGTGAGAAACTTGTAATTAAAACGTAATTAAGATCTTCTCAATACTGAGTTTGTACTGTATAATTCTGGCTTTGTAAATAGATGTAAATAATTCAAAAGAGTTTAATTATTACAAATCCAACAAAGTCACGGAGAAAAAGGCCAGGTAATCGAATCATACCTCTAGACGATCGATTAACCAAGCCTACATGTATACCTAAAAGCAGTTAGTCGATTTTTTTGATCAAATAGTAACGGCGTTAACTGGCCATCTTGGGACCCACATTTATGCGCTATGGATCATTTCTACTGGGATATCCTTAAGAGGGAACACCACCTCGAGGTTGCCCAGTTCAAAACGAAATTAGAGATATTTCTTCTGACGAATCACCGTCAAAATCCCTCAAACAATCATCTACATTCAAGAAATTAAATATTTCAATTTGCGAATGAAAAAATAAATTTTTGGTAACTTTTCGTTTTCCGCAAAAAAATTGATATGTATTATCATAGTATAAGGAATGGATAGTAAGCCAACCGCCGTTTGACGGCAAGGAGCTGGTCACTTGGAGTCGCTACTGTAGTTGGAACCGGTGTTTTACGGGTTGCATATATCGAACACTATTGACTACCCAAAGTGGAGAAGTAACTCGATAATAGATGGCGCTGAATCATGAGCTATAGATGGCGCAGAAATAATACGATAATTCATTCAGTGGCGTGGTTGGAAAGGGGTCGCATGACATTGCCAACAATTTTTATGTTATTATTAAGTTACCACTACATTTGAATATTCGAATATTCATTGAATATTTATTCGAATAATTGCGTTTTGCATTACGATAAAAGTTTGAATGATCACTTAACTCTCTATTCAGGAATAATTAAAACAAATTGATAGATACAATTGAATTAAAATTGTTCATATAATAGTAGAAAGTGGTTTCATCCGAAGAAATATGAATAGAATTGGGATATTATCAATGAAAAAAATATAAAAATTGAATATAAGATTCAAACACATGAATTTAGCAATAAAGAGTTCTAAAAATAATAATATAAGTGTTTTGAATCATTCATAGAATTAAGGACGAAGTGTATTCTTGGAGGATTTAATGTTCTCAAAATCCGCTCGATCATTCTTTTTGTATCTGTATACCTGTAATGAGAATGAATTTATTTATGGCATTTAGATTGTATTGCTGTGTCCCAGCGTAGGATTACTGCGTCTACATAAGGATCTATAATTGTATTTTGAACGTTGTCATGTAATGAAAATTATTTATGGATTTCCAAAATGAGGTTTTTGATTGAGAATAAGTCTCGAAAATTAGCTCCTCTTTGGATGATCGGTATTAATTTTCTCGATAATTTGGAACAATGTGCGATAATGAATGATACTGCTATTCTACTTGGATGATTTTTTTATGCAATTTTTTTAATGAAAATTGTTTTTGGGGTTTGAGGATGCATTAAATTGAATTTGTATTTTAGTATATCCTGAAACATACTAACTATATTTATCTTAAAATGATAAGGAAATGCCGGGCGGCAAATTTTCGAAGTTCCTGTTATGGTTTATTACATCTCTTGTCGTTAGACACTTCTATCTTTTGAGCGTTTTCTTGTGTACCTCCAATTTCTTTTATTACAAGGTCAAAAGGATTATTGAACGCATTACGACCCTTGGACCGGATCATAAAATACCATTTGGTACCTATTTTGCTCACTCTCAATTGAGCGGTAGTTTTTCTATAGAATTTAACATGTATACTTGGGTAAATATCTTATTTTCTCCTTTCACAGTGTTTATGCTGCTATAATGACAGCCCTAAGAACTGGAGAACTAGTATCGGCAACAGCCGAAAATACTGCACGCTTTGTGGAAACCATCAACAACTTATTTGATGCTTTGAATAGCACACGGTTTCATTCAACAAAACCTTGTAATCGTGCACTTAGTGATAGAAATCCGGAAGTTATAACAGCCATTAATAATGGTTATGAATTAATTGAAAACTTGTATAAAGTTGGCAAAAATAACAAATTAACGAGGCCTGATAGTTTTGATGGTTTTCTATTAACTATAAATGCCGTGAAGCATTTTGCATATGATCAAAGAAATGAGGGATTCAACTATTTATTCACGGGAAGGATTATTCAAGATCCTCTCGAGAATCAATTTTCTGTGTATCGTCAGAGAGGGGGATATAACAGAAATCCCACAGTAAGTTCATTCAGAACAGCATTCAAAATTAGCATTGTATCAGATTTTTTAAGGCTATCTGCAAGTGACAATGCAGGTAGTAAGGCAGATGACGATGAAAATATTTTAATGGCAGATAACAACGAACCTTTTCCCTTATTAAATCTCGATGAAAACTCGTCTTCATCAAAATCGGACGATTCGGATTCTTCAAGTAGTCCAAGTAGTACTCCTGCCACCGAATTTCGAGATGAAGTGACATTGGAAAAATGTTCTGTAGTATATTTTGCAGGTTATTTGGTCAAAAAATGTTGGGAGCGTTTCGGGTGTGAAGATTGTAAAATCACTTTGGAGGCTCCTAAAAATCTTGAAAATGAAGATGAGCTCTTGATCTTTTTCAAAAATTACGGTTTAAATTTTGAATGTGGATTAAAAGCACCTACATCTTTGCTGGAGAAATTCACAACAATAGTTTTGGATTGTTTCAGCAAAGATATAGGGAAAAGTTGCAATGATAAAGTCATGTGTAATTTGAAAAAAAAAAGTGTTAAATGCATTAAAAATTTTGGTTCGCAACGAATATCATCTGCTCGGAACATAGAAGATATATTTTAGATTTGTTGTTAAGAACTGAAATATATAAATATTGCAAAAATATTTCCAGCCTACTTAAATCTCGGCAATCATCGAAAAATGTGAAACTGTCAATTGTTCAACATTATTGAATATACAAAAGGCCAATTTTTAATCATTCAAAATAATAATAATAATAATCAATAAAGTCCCATTTTTAGAAAATAGGACTTTATTGATTTAAATTCGTTACAAATGAACAGAAAAGCAAAACAACTTATATCTTAATATTGTACGAACAGAAGGAAAGTCCAAATAACCTTCAAAATATAAAGATAAAATAGAATATTTTCTAATGTCACTGCGGTTCGAGCTATTCGATTGTGGGACTACTAAAATTAAATAAATAATTCTCTTTATTCCACAATAATTCAAATCATAATGAAATGGCGTCATCAAAATTGAGTAGTTCGCAGGATATTTTCTCGATATCATTGAGATTATTACTCCACAACAGAATATTCGTGTCATCTACATATTTCAATAGCAGGTATAAGAGAAGGTATATTGGTATATAGAAGCACAATAGGCTTTCATTGAGTTTCAACATATCATAAACGGAATTGTTGTCATACTACCAAAATATTTTCATTAACATATGGCTGACTACCTTGCAGGTAGACTCTGTTGCAGATGTAATTTGTAACAATGCTAATTTTGAATGCTTATTGTGGGATTTCCATTCTCTGTATTGTATTGGGATTTGATTCTTGAGTCGATCTTGAATAAGCCTTTCTGTCAATGAATTTTTGAGCCCACATTTTTTATCCGTTGCAAGTTGCTACACGGTTTTTATATATAGTGACAAGGAAACCATCAAATATATGGGTCTCGGTACCTAATTTGTTATTTTTGCCAACTTCAAAGAAATAATTGCCAGTTAATTCATAATGATTATTGATGGTTGCAAGAGCATTCGCTCAGTATCTTCATGATTACAAGGTTTTATTGACTGAAACTGTGTGCTTTTCAAAGCATCAAATTCATTATCACCAGGGCAGCACTGAGACTCAATAACCCTCATCAATATCGTATAGTGTCTTATATCGGAAAAGCTTTATTCCCATAGAAAATTATTTTGTAAAGAATTGGTGCGGGTTGAATTCAAATAATAGAGAGTATCGAAAAAATACATCATATTGTTTCCTTCCAAGAACAAAAAAAAAATCAGAAACTTTTGATTTCTAATTCAGTAAAATTTGAGGAAATCTCTCTGAATTTTTATTGAATTATAAATCGAAAGCTTCTGACCTGGTCGTAGCTAAATTCTTTAATGTATTTCTGACATCTAAATTCACCTTGATACTCACTTGTTACCATTTACTTGAATATTGAAGGGATTGAGGCAATAGGTCCTTTCTCAAATGCTGGATAAATAACAGATTTAGAACAAGATCTTGTAGAACTGATGTTAACCAGAGAGCTGAGAGTTTTAATTAAACAAGGATAACAACGATTCTGATTTAAAAAATCATTTTCAGTTCTTTCTTCGTTAATGGTTGAGCTTGGATTTAATAAAGTAGCTTATTTACTTTATAAAAAAAACTGCACAGCACTAAGAGTGGCTATTTGCTTAGTATGTATAGAAGAACTAAAATTCCATCTGTCTCTACCAACTCTTGAAATTTTCTGTATAAAATTTCTTTTTTTTGATATTGAAACTGAATTTTCCAATTTTCAAGTTTTTTCCTTCATTTTTACGAAAAAAGATGTATTACTAGGAAACCTCTAATATTTCAAGCTCCTGAGCTAGGTATATGAAAAATCCATTGATATGTTCAATCCACAAACTACAACCCGAAAATATTCATTTCAATTTTAAATATAAGGTAAATATAAAAATAAAACATGATTTTATTTATTTTCAACATCATTGAGATATTTCAATATAATTTGGTTGTTTGAGGTAAACTTTTCTTCAAATATTCATAAAAACATGGGCTGATTTTTCGGTCAGAAAATATTATTACAGTCGAATAATAAAATACATAACTCTAAGAATCGCAAAAGGTTGGGAAAAAATGATCGAAACCAACTGTCAAATGCTAAATATAGCTTTTGAGAAATTTCATTGGAACTTACGACATTAGGAAATTAATGTTGATAGAAACTTTACCTATTCTCACTCAATCTACAACAAAACAATATCAATCGAATATTCTTCAAATACATTCAATTGCAATATCGATATCCCGGAAAATGGAGTTTATTCCATTCATCAATCCTGAAAAATACCTAGAGATATCATTTCATGACGACTGGACCTGATTAGTGATTTCATGATAACTTGTAGCATTGTACTTGTTTATCACAAATACACGCCACTGGCGTAAATTCTTATTGTAGAGCAGAAAAAATATCAAACTATAGAAATCTTCTGACCACTCTATTTCAAGTGTTTTAGTTCTTCAAAATAACACCAATTCTTTCAGAGGGCTCCACTTTACGGACCAATTTTTTGACAGTAAAATTCGAGGCTTAACATGAGTGCAACTAGATGGCGCTCAACATCAACAAAATCGAAAAAAGCACTACACTGGCTTACTATCCTTTCCTTATACTATGGTATTATGTATAAAGCTTTGATGTATTTTTAGAATATTCGTGAAGAAAAACCCACCAAAAATCATTACAAAGAGGTAAAATTATAATTTCGTGAAAGTCATAGTGCAGTACTACCCTCTAGTTTTTGCTTCGAAAAAAGAAAGAAGAAGAAGTGAATGAACAACTTCGTACACTGTACAAAGTTCGGTCATCGCAGGAGCGCCAGAGGGAAAAAGAATGGATACCCAAGTTTAACTGATACTCGAAAAACCACGTTGTGGTAATCCCTCTTAAGTATACGTTAGGAACCAATGGCTAATTGAACCGTCAAAATACTGCAAAACATTTCACCAACCAATTGCTTGAGTCGGAGAGTCAATGAAAATTTTAGGATCTTGCTAACATTGTAGTGACTCTAAAGTATTCAATTTCCTCAACATTAATGAGTACCCCCAACCCAAACCTCATAGTCGCTGGTCATATTTACCTGTGTGGGGCATTGCGCAGAGAAACTTTCAGCTCATATAAAATAAAAGGTCTGGCCGTCGTGGTCTCTGGAGCTATTATGAAATTTCCATTTCAGGTACTTGTATTGAAAATATATTTCAATTTTCAATAGAAGAAATCCTTCAAAATTCAATTACAGATGTTGTTTCTGAAATCAATTAAATAATACACAATATGCTGCATGTGTATTTATTGAATAGTTCAAAACTTCACTTTTCTTCTTCTTCTTATTTCTTCTCCTCCTGGTGATCCACAAATTGCAATCGTAGCTCTGGAAACCGCAGTGCGAAAGATTTCTGAGTGACGAAACCATCTCCTGAGGTCCTTCAGCCAAGAGTTCTCGCGCCTGTCACAGATTTTTTGCCTTATATTTAATCCTCTATTATAAGACGAAGTAACTCCTCTTTCGCCCTTCACCTCTCATTACATAACCTAAGTATTGCATTTCTCTGTCTTTGATGGTGTTGAGTAGTTCTTTTTGTTTATTCATGCTTTAGAATACTTCATCATTGGTTCTTCTGCGTCCATGACATTCGTAGCATCCTTCGGTAAATATACATTTCGAAGGCCTCCACCTCCTTTTCTGTTTGTGTTCTGTTTTTCAGCTCTGGCAGCCAGAAAGCTGAACTGGAAAGACATAACATCTGACCATCCGAGTTTTGAGTGTTAGACTGCGATCTGATCTTGTGAAAAATATCATCATACTCATGAAAGTTTTCCTGGCTTGTTCAATCCTCGAATGTATTTCGCTTTTCGGGTTGCATTGGTTGTTTATATTGGCCCCAAAATATTTGAGAAGATGGTTGTTTTAAAAACATATCCCTCCAGGAGAAGTATTATCTTTAGATACAAAAACGTGCTTCGGGCTTTCGGCCCTCACCAGTACGTTGAAAACGTTTTCAAAAATTCTGGTTACTCGAATAATCCGATCAGATCTGTTCCACGAAAATATTAGGTATTTCTTCCCGATAGTTCTCAATTTTTTTATGATTGTCACGATGTGATGGAACTCTAGACGAAGCTGAGGATCTTTATTTTATATCTGCACAGAAAATTTGTAATTACGGAGTTATTTCTTTCTTCAATTTTCTTCCTGACTTTTCACTGGTTCTGGTGATAAAAGTGAGTTGAAATTATTACTAAAACCAAATTTCGAACACCAATATTTACGGAATCCCTAGCGTAATATACTCATTAACTAACTTGATTTCGGCGTTCAAGATCCAAAGATACCCTGAAAATTTTAAGTGCTTAGGTCTCTCCTGTCGTACTTGCAGACGGACGAACAGAGTCGAATTTGAGGCCGAATTCGTCATAAGTGAGTCGAAGTTTATCGTTTGCAATCATATCTGGCTCAAAGTTCGAAACTTTCGGACATCACCGTGATGAAATGATCTCATAATCTTCAGCAAACGGCTGCTCAAAAATATATGGCTTCAGATAAGTTTTGCAAAAGTTTTGTATTATAAAAATAACAAAGAAAATATTACCGAATTGTTGGCGTTCATTTGTAAAAACTCCATTATCACATCCGATACTATCACATTTCTCATTAAAAAACAAAGCTTTAGGAAATTTTCAGTTCACAAGTATTACATATTTTATGGCATCACCTAGTATCACAATTTTCATTTGACTTTGAACTCATAAAATCTTAAGCTTTCAAATCCCATTTACAGTGGTTGAACTATGACAGGTTATGGCTTCGAGGAGATATTATCTATTTCCATAATAACTAGTTTCATTCTTATCTGCATTCTGGTGAATTGCCTACAGTATTTGGTAAGTTATATTTCAAATATTGAAATAAATATATGAAACTTCCATATTTCCTTCCACTTGTAGTGGTATCATCAATATCACTTCATTATAATCAATGTCCTCAATTGATGTTATTAGTAGGTATTAAGTAGAGTTGAGTAATCTTATCCAATTGAAACTCTATACGTGGAAAGTATACTGCCAGCCTCCGTACAAAACATGTAATGTGAATCATTAAAGATAAGTATTATTCATTTTAGGCACAACAAAAAATGAAGGCTACTCACTAGGGTATCCGACAGATATGTCAATTGAATAAATGGACGTATTGAAATGTTTAAAACGTAATTTTCAAAAATTGCAGGGTCTTTCGGACCACCTGTAGAGTAATCAGTAAATTTGGAAAAGACTTGAAAAGTTTTAGGGAATTCAATAAAAAAACTCATGCAATTATCTCAAACGGTTTTCAAGATGTGATCTTCAATTAAGATCATTATATCCATGAAATTTATCTAAAAAAGTACCATAGATGACAAGTGGGGTGTTTCCAAATCAGAATTTCATGGAGGTTATCAGTATGAAATGAAAATTGGACATTCTCATTTGAAAAAACAGGGTGATCTTGTGCTTCACCACTTTCGGGCTTTTCTGGTGGAGTCAAAAATAATTCAAGCTTATGCGCTGAGTAGGTACTGTCGATTTCGTCTAAATTAAATTAATTCTCCTAACCTAAAATTTCCAACAGCTATCGGCCGATCGAGATTTATTGACTCACTCTGTAGATTGTGAAGTTCTGAACTGATAACAAATAATGTGATTCTTCATCTGACACTTGAATATGATCGGCTAATATAATAGAACTATCCTTATTAGGATCGTAAAACACTATTACTCAGTTGAATTCAATATTTATTCCGAAAATTAATTAAATGAAATTACATTTAAAATTGACAGAATATTTCAGTAAAATAAGTTCATATCCAGGATTCGAGAGTTATGACTGACAAATTTCGAATCAAGACATTTGGGAAATGGTATCCAAAAAATTAGAGGATTTCAAAATACCAGTTCCAGTGACCAAGGCAACGTAAGGATCTACACTCCCCTTAATAAGTTCTTCAGTACAGATCCATTCAGATTGTTCAGTACTGTGCGATTGGCAACATCGCATCGAATATATCGCTGAAATAGGTACCTACCACTTGAGAAGGTTCGACCCCAGGCAACAAAACACCCCATGCGAGGAGACAGTTTTCAACAGTAACCTCGAGTAAAACACCCACAATCTAACGAAACAAAACCAAGTAATAATCTCTACTCAATTCTATCCAAATATATAAGCGTCAGGCTGGTGCAACTTGTATGTGATCTGTGCATCAATAAACACCTATTCATAAAATTAGAATTTGTGTTTCAAAACAACCACACCCCAATTCATGGTCCTTCGAACCCGGATTATATTTTAAATCCAACAAACCATTTTGTGAACGACAAAATCAACGCTTCGCTAGGGTCCCATCTCAAGTGCACTTACGATACGAAGACGCCACCGCTGTTGCAGTTTAGCATCACAGGAAATCAAAGGTCAGTTCTTTCCATTTCACATTACCTATTTCTCAAATTAACCCATAATTTATCCATCATTTATAACGAGTTTAGAGTATTACTATTTCATTAATTTGATAAATTTCCATATTCGTTACTCCATTTAAACTATTACATTATAATAAAATCACTCTTCAGATTTTACTGAATATTTTTCCTTAACAAAATGACTGAAATCGATAATAAAAGAATGCTTACTTCTCGCAGAGCCGGTATAAAAGGTTCAATCACAAGATTTGATAAATATCTGAAGAAAATATCCACTAATCCATTGACTCGAGAATCAACATTTGACTTAGAAACTCGCTTGAATGCTATTACATCGCTTTTATCCGAATTCAATACAATACAAACAGAAATTGAGTTCCTAGAGCCCAACGATGTAGACGTACATGATTTAGAACGGGATGAATTCGAAACTAAATATTTTTCCGTTGTGTCTCAAGCTAAAATGAAATTGTCTAAGCCCGTAACATCGACCGCCAGTGTCGTATCAAATCATCCTATGACAAATGTAAAGCTACCTGACATTAAATTGATCGAATTTAACGGTAGTTATGACAAGTGGACTCAATTTCAAGAAACCTTTGATGCTTTTATCAATCAAAACAAAATGCTCACCGATATTCAAAGGTTTTTCTATCTACAAAGTTCTCTTAAGGGTGAAGCTGCTCAAATAATTGCTTCATTAAATGCAACCGAGGCCAACTATAAAATCGCTTGGGACTTACTTCGGGAACGCTATCAAAATAGGAAAGCTATTATTAATTCGCACATGAAGGCAATTTTTGATTTACCGAATATTCCTAAAGAATCACACTCGCTCTTGAGAAAATTCTTAGATGAATTCCAGAAACATTTTAGATCCTTGAAAAGCTTAGGTGAGAATGTTGATGAATGGCATACTATATTAATATTTCTACTCAACTCCAAATTAGATTCGTCAACCAGAAAGGAATGGGAAATCTTCATTAATGACAATAATACCCCTAAAATTGAAAATTTCTTATCATTTCTCACACAACGCTGTTCTCTCTTAGAATCTTTGGACACAAAAGCCTATACATCTGACCCAAATAATATATCAAACAAGAAATCTAGAGAAATTCGTTCTTACTCTCATCTATCTACCAAAATTAATCTATGCCCATTATGCAATCAATCTCATTTTATTTATTCATGTAAAGAATTTCTAGATATTCCTATAGAAAAAAGATTCGCTGAGATTAAACGTCATAGGTTGTGCTCGAATTGTTTAAGACCTGGACATTCAAATTATTCCTGCCGATCAAAATATTCCTGTCGGTTTTGCCGGAAAAAACATCACACTCTACTTCATGATAACTCGAATGATACCAGCAAAACTCGAATCCATAATCAACCCTCCAGCAATCAGTCTCATACTCATCAAGAGTCTAATTTGAACACGGAGAATATTTCCGAAAATTTGCATACTCATTCAGTGGCATCTCAAGTAAGTCACTGTACTTACACAATTCTCTCCACTGCAATTCTCAATATTTTAGACAGAAACGGAAAAACAATTAAATGCCGAGCTTTACTCGACAGTGGCTCGCAATCAAACTTCATTACCAAAAAATTATTCGATAAGCTGAATTTAGGATATAACTCTGTAAACATACCGATTTCCGGTTTGAGTCAAAATCTCATAAACATTTCCAAACGAGCCACAATCCAAACCCAATCTATATGTAACAATTACACTTTCAAATTGCCTTATCTCATAATTGATAAAATCACCGGCCTTACACCTCAACAGAAAATACCTCTAAGCCATTTCAAATTTCCAGGCAATATCTGTCTTGCCGACCCAACATTTCATATACCTTCTGATATTGACATGCTCCTAGGTGCTGGCATATTCTTTGATCTACTTTCTTGTGGACAAATCAAATTGGGTAAAGGGCTACCCATACTTCAGGAAACAAAGCTAGGCTGGATAATATCCGGACCTTTGTCCATCCTTCCACCTGCTTCCACGAACTCTTCTTTTCTATCTACTTCAAAGAATATACAGTCACAAGATTCTTGGCAGATTAAGGAAAACTTTGCAGGTCAACAATTCAGTACCAAACAAGAAACTGAGTGTGAATCTCATTTCTCTGAAACCTTCACAAGAGACAATACCGGTAGATTCACAGTTAGTTTACACTCAAAGGAAAATAATGTCAAATTAAGTGACCCTGCAGAAACAGCAATAAACAGATTCCACGCGATCGAAAGAATACTCGATAAAAACCCACTCAAAGCCCAATATTCCGAATACATCGCTGAATATCAAAATCAAGGTCTATCTGACACCAACAACTGGAATCATGGACCGTCAAAGGAAAATCCTGCTGATATTATTTCTAGAGGGATCAATCCTACCGATCTTGAAGGTGCTGATTCGTGGTGGCATGGGCCACATTTTCAATTCAATACTTCAGATAATTGGCCACAAGAACGTCACATTTCGAACTATTCGCGTACAGCTTCAACACTTGACGAATATAATTAAACCCACACCTTCATGCTAATGTCAGGTAACAATTTCATTTTCGAAAAAAAACTATCCTAAAATGCTCAGTATGCACATTCGTGTGCCCGTCTACAAAGGCGATTCATATTGAACTCGTGAGTGAACTAACCACTGAATCGTTTATGGCAGCATTCAAGCGGCTTGTATCTAGGCGAGGAATGTGTACAAATCTTTATTCGGATAATGGATCCAACTTCATTGAATTTTGAAAAATTACTCTAAACTCGCGTCCTCTCGTTCCTTTATCCTCTGACCCCAATGACCTCGAGGCGATCACTCCAGGACACTTCATCATCAGAGAACCATTGAATGCCTCTCCTCAATTCAACATCGATGACATAAAGGTTCATCACTCGAATAGATTCCAGCACTTGCAAAAACTCGTACAAAGTTTTTGGACCAGATGGAGAAATGATTACCTACACAATCTCCATCAAAGAAACAAGTGGCAATTCAAGAAAGAAGTCCAAGAGCTGATAGGCAGACTCGTACTTCTCCGTGATGAAAATTCCTTACCTCAGCAGTGGGCCTTGGGAAGAATCACCTCTGTGCATCCCGGAACAGACAATATTGTTCGTGTTGTCAGTGTCCGTACCAAGAACGGAATTGTGAAAAGAGCAATTTGCAAAATAAGCATCTTGCCAGTGAATTGACTCTCTAGACCCATTTTTTAATTTTTTTATTCCTTTTTTTTATCATTAATTTATTATTAGCATTAGGAAAACTTTATGTAAATCTATCTTACCAGACCTGATGCAATTATTTTCATGTGATTTTTGTTTTTGAAAGTGGATACTTTCAAGGCCGCCGGTATGTTCAGTACTGTGCGATTGGCAACATCGCATCGAATATATCGCTGAAATAGGTACCTACCACTTGAGAAGGTTCGACCCCAGGCAACAAAACACCCCATGCGAGGAGACAGTTTTCAACAGTAACCTCGAGTAAAACACCCACAATCTAACGAAACAAAACCAAGTAATAATCTCTACTCAATTCTATCCAAATATATAAGCGTCAGGCTGGTGCAACTTGTATGTGATCTGTGCATCAATAAACACCTATTCATAAAATTAGAATTTGTGTTTCAAAACAACCACACCCCAATTCACAGATTCTTTGCGGAAATTGCTTGATCGATTCTTTCAATTTTCTGAAGAAACGTTCATATGGCAATGTAGGATGAACTCCCTAATTTCAATCACAAAAAAATTATAGTATCAGATTATTCTGGACTGTGATCGAAGGATCTTCCAAGAATTGAAAGAATCGAACAAGCGATTTCCGCGCAGAATCAAAATTAATCTGTACTTAAGATTCTAATGAACTTGTCCACTCAACAAAGATCAGAATAAGGTGTGCTACAAGACAAACCGAACAAATCGAAATTTTGTCATCATTATTTAGGTCATTTATATGCTCCATTAAGACTTAATTTTGGTTATACTTTTTTCTTAAACTCTGACATGCGTGGCTATAGAACCTCAAAAGCAAAAGACAATTTGTTTTTTCAGTACATCTAATAAAAAAAACTGTTGAAGAATAATTTCTTTCGGCCATAACTCCAGAACGCCTGAAGCTATCGTTTTTCGACCTTCAGCTTTTTCCATGGAAATTCGATGGAATTCATGTTAAAAAAATTCTATCATTACATTTGAAATTTTGAGGAAAAATGAACAAAACAACGAACTTTCGACTTAGCTCCCCCTATCGGAAGCAGCAAAACAAATCTATCATGAGTATATTTTTTCCTTAATCAACAAGATGTTATCTCTCTAATGAGATCTAATTTGCTCAAAAATGTTAAGTCAAACTGAAGTTGAAGACATTTCACTCAGTCAGATTTCTTCCTTTCGATATCATAAAATCGGAAATACCAATTCAAGAAGATACAGAATTTTTCAAGGATTATAGTGATGATATTTTTCCATCCACTTGATATAATATTTTCGAGTGAAATTCATTTTTCTACTCGACGATAGCTATTACGCCGCCTAGCGGTAGAAGTATGAACTTCAAAACAATTTCCAGTGTGTTTTCTTGTACACTTTAGTGTTAAAACTTTTTACCGCAAGTCTCTACGATGAGTGGATCCTGAGATATAGCCGCTTACCTCACTTATTTGCCCACCCTGTACAATTTGTTAGCATCCGCGAAAGGTTGGATTACACTACAGGCATTCTTGCCTAGGTAACACTGCTTTTGAACCAGTTGTTATAGGATTTATATAGATTTATTATGTAAAAAAGTGTACATTGCCTTTTCATCCTGAATAAATCGAATTGAATTGAATTGAATTGAATTGAAAAATAATAAAACTATTGGAAAATTTCTAACAAGTGTTCAATTCGCTAGCTCTTGTCGTTCTAATTTACGTTTCTCGCCAATGCTTTCCCAAGTCTTAGTCATACATAAAAACACCATAAATATCTTCCAATTTATGGTGGGTATAATTAACTAGGCATGTCCCCAAAATAATTCAACCCTTTTACGTGGAAACGTTGTCCGGTCCGAATTAAAGTGGAACAGGTTCTTGAGTTTAATATGTTTGGGAGAGTGAGGTCTTACTTGAATAGTAAAAGCTCGGGACAGTCTTCTTTAGCCTTTCTCGATGGCCGTCAGCGCTACTTAGGTCAAATATTTACCGACTTACTGTCGCAGTCTGCCAAGAAAATTGAAAATCCACCGGTGGAGATAGTCAATGAGCCATCCCGTGAAGTGCAAGAGGTATTTGAAGCATTCTGAAGAAAACGGTGCAAATACAACCCTCTAGAAAGGCTCTGAATAGTTTTATGGGAGTTTCAGAGATTTACATTGTAGATTTTTTTTGTTCGTTTTTCTCCGAGATTCAGTTACAAACTGGAATAAACTCAATGAATTTCTTATATTATACAGGCAAAATGAAATGAAGAACAAAATTGGTGTGAAATTTTACGTCGGTTTTTAAAATAATATCAAAACACTGAACTAAAGCAATTACATCCACAGGCTGACGTAGCTTTCAAATCAAATCAAATTTTATTCCTTCGAAAAATAAATACAATTTCAATCATACAATCTGCAAATTATATACCCTTCATGTGAGGATGGACGCACCTAAGTAGCAACTTGTGTTGTTCTCTCCATCTTCCATTCGGGGTGTTCAAAGATATTACAAGAATTAAATATTGCAGGACCGAGATTATACACACTTTTTTTACATCCAAGCAAAACATTTAGTTTGATGATCCTTTGAGCAAAATATAGTTACAAAAATAAAGAGAAAGAGAGAGAGAACCCAAGAAGAAAAAACACAAGTTACCACTCTCATAGCCACTTTCAATCAACCAAATAAGTTGAAAAGTTCTCTATTGAGCATGATGAAAGCTTTGATTGAGTTTTTGTATACATTGAAATTTGAAATATGGTAACTGGTAAGAGATTAAAAAGTTTGGGGCCGTGATATAGAAAACACACCTCTGTGTGTGACTCTTTTTGAAGGATGGTGGAGTTAAGCATAAATTTGTCACGAATCGTGTAAGCTTTTCCTTTTCTTCCTGAAGAACAGATTTGTTCTTGAATATCCAGAATAAACACTGGTTTATATTCCGTGGGAAACAATCTCGGTGTATGGTGCAGGTTAGATTTTTGTTCTCGAGAATGTTTCTCAATTCGTAGAATTTCCTGATCAATTTCCTGAGTCACCTCACCAAAATTACCCCAAGATACCTGATCATTTCCGTCTTCTCGATAGCAGGACAGTTTCATTGAGCAAACACAGTCTTTCTCGTGAATGTGGATGGTGTTTTGCCACGGTTGGTTGTTCTGCAATAGGGTGAAACACTTTATGTGTCATCCCAATATTTTTTGGTATGTATGTGCTTCAAAGCAAAACAACTTTTCCTGAGTTTGTGATAATAATAATAATAAGAGAGTTTATTCAGAATATTACATAAATAAACTCTATAATACTGTAGAGTTAAGTTCAAAATATTAACTGTGCACAGCAACTGTGATAAGAACTTATCTTGCCTATTTTGGCATTCATTTGGCAGATCACGATAAATCTTCGGACAACATTTCGTAAGCAAAACATGTATTGAACATTCTAGTCAATGTGAAGTTTAAACAAGGAAGTGCTTTGAATTTGGTGTAACAAATGTTTGGAGTGAATAGCGAACCATCACTATTACACACACCACAGCCACCTAGATTGCTCTACAGAAAACTTGGGTGATTTTAAGACTTTAAAAGTTTGGAAGGTAGATATCAAGGATATTTAGCTGAAGGCTCCAACAATAGGTGGATATCATATGGATGATATATACTATGATAGAAAGTCATATGAAAGGAAATTTTTAAGTGATACTTGACTGATGTATATATATTTCGCAATAAAAAGTAATATTTATTAATGTAAAATATACACAAACATATGAATGTAGCATATCCTAAAAAAATAATCCGATTGATAATAGTTAATCACAACAAGTGTGATAAAAACTTCAATACTATATGAGTGCGTAAGTTGTAAACGAGTACGTATACGAATATTATTAAATTAATTATGCATTATCACACATGTGTAGTACTAGTACATCAATGTATCTACAACTGCCTATTATGATCAAAAAACGAACATAACGTTGTACAGAGGTTGAAATCAATGGCCTTGATATCATCGAAATAATTTTATTGAGTATTGTTATACGTATGGTAGAATAAACCTTTTGTACGAATACTATACATTAATTTCTTTAATTCACTGAATTTTTATTACAATACATGCCTGTTACATCCACTTGACGTCTATCAAGTTGGTTTGTAAGTGATAAACCATTCTTTTCAAATGATATTTTCGGTGTACATATTTTATATTGAGAAGTTTTCTTATATTTTATGTAGATTTACATAGAATACAAACTGTACGATTATGTGAATTATCCTTAGTTCAGTTTGACTCTGGACCGTACATGTTCCCATCCATGCGTGAACTCGTTTATAGATACTGCTAAGCCTTATAACGGGTGTTTTTTTTTCGAGGTATATAACTTCAAGTTGGCATTTCTGTTCAAGATGGCGACCGATTTAACAGCTGTCAAGTCATTTATTCTCAGTTTGGTTTGGCAATTCATCATGAATAGACTCATGCCTGAACAATGCTTGCAAATAGTGCAATTTGGCCCAAAATGAGAATGCCGTTGTTCCCGATTCTGATAAGCGAAATTTGTTTAGCGATGAAGCGCACTTCTGGTTGTAGCCATTCAACCAGAAGTGCGCTTCATCGCTAAACAAAACTGCCGCATTTGGAGTGAAGCTAATCCTCAAGTGTATGTCGAAACACCGTTACATCCAGAAAAACTGACTGTTTGGTGCGCTTTATGGGCTGGTGGAATCATTGGTCCGTACTTCTTCAAAAACGATGATGGCCAAAACGTTATAGTCAATGGTGATCGGTATAGAGCCATGATTACTAACTTTTTCATTCCTGAATTAAACAACCATGATGTCCAGGAGCTGTGGTTCCAACAAGACGGCGCAACATGTCACACAGCTCGTGCCACAATCGATTTATTGAAAGACACGTTTAGTGACCTCCTAATTTCACGTTTTGGACCTGTGAATTGGCCTCCAAGATCTTGTGATTTAACACCGCTAGACTACTTTCTGTGGGGCTATGTACAGTCATTGGTCTATGCGTATAAGCCACAAACCCTTGACCATTTGGAAGACAATATTCGCCGTGTTATTGCCGATATACGGCCACAAATGTTGGAAAAAGTCATCGAAAATTGGACGTCCAGATTGAACTACATCCGAGCCAGCCGTGGCGGTCATATGCCAGAAATCATATTTAAAATGTAATACCACAAGATTATCTTGCGGATAAATAAAATTCATGTCAATCGAATAATCCATTGTTGTTTTATTGCAATTTAAAGTTCTATAGCTCTAAAAAAAACCCCCTTTATTTGAACCAACTATAGTCAGATGTAAATTCAGTATAAGTATGAGGTAGAACGTAAACAGTTCCATGCGAATTTAAGTTCTTTCGGATATATATTTCACGTTTTAATAGTCATTCAAATGAATACAGAGATAATCTTCAATCATAGTAACGCCCTCGTTGGCAGAGTATTTTCTTTAAATCCCTTCAATGTAATGGAACTTGGATAAAAAACAACTCATTCCGTTTTTTGGAGATGTTTCAGAAAATGAAATAATTATAATCCCAGATAACGCCAATTGAATCAAAAAAATCTAAAAACCTCGCTTTTAGAGAACAATACATTTTTTGAGTCCGAAATCATATACAGGGTGTTTCCAAATTAGACGTGAACCTTGAGGGAGGTGTAAGTATCACTCATTCGTTTTCGATTGAGCCATATTTATTGATAACCGAAAATCAACAGTTTCCGAGATATTCGAGTTTTGAGGACTTGCTGGACGTGTTAGTATGACTCACTTGCTGTTGTTTAAGCCATATTTAGTGATTACCAAAAATCAACAGTTTACGAGATTTTTGAGATCTTGTGATTTCTAAAAGATTTCTCACCTCACTTATTTTCGTTGTCAGTGATCTAACACCGTTAGAATAGATGAAGCAGCGAGAAGATTTAGAGTAAATATCAGGCGGAAAATAACAACTGAAGAAATAAATTAAGGAAGAGGGCACGTGCTTGAATAAGGAATGGTGAAGGTCATTTCAAATGTGAATTATAAACACATTTTTCACTGGAATTTTGAGTTTAATTGGAATAAAAGAAAATTAAATTTATTACTTTCCTTTCTTTTCTTCTTTTCCCTTTCAAACCAAAATCTGTTGAAACAGAACTAGTGCCTGCATTCTAACAAAAAGTGTTTTAGGAAATGAACAATGAATTAGGCAAGTTTTCAAGAAAAATTTGTCATACATTAATAGTGTAATTCGAAAGTTATAAGCAAATTCATATTAAAAATTTATTTTTCTTTATTTCATATATCAACTTTCAAATCATACTAATTCTTATTTAACATCTAATACAGCATAGTTTTGCTTTTTTGATACATATCATATCTTTTTCTGATCTAAATAATGAAAATTATAAATCAAACTTGGTCAACGTAGAAAAATTTGACGAAAAATCAAGTAAGGTGAGAAATTTTTTAAAAAACATAAAAGCTCGAATATCTCGGAAACTGTTGATTTTCGGTTATCAATAAATATGGCTCAATCGAAAAAGATTAAGTGATACTTACACCTTCTTCAAGGTCCACGTTTAATTTGGAAACACCCTGTATACAGTTGAAATAATTTTTTTTCAAGTAACATTTTATTATTAGTTTTTGTAAAATATCTCAATTATACGTCTAAAACACTGTGAACGACCATAGTCCGCTGTAAGGTTCAACGAAGAATTAAATGATTAAAATATTCCTCATTACATTCAGATTATAACTGATGTATCATGCACCTAATACTAACGTATGTGCACGTGGATATTCATGATATGATACATTAGTCCATTAATACATTACATAGTCCAATATTTCGTATCAAACAATCCAATACTAGGAAGCCTGCGAGAGTAAATTTGTTTCTATTTCCATTTTATGGGATGCATCGTTATTAAAATCGTATTTCGGTCAGCTGTAACGCATGGATGCACAAAAAAGATAGGTTCGTTCGGTTCGAATGAAAAAATGTGCTTTTTGAAAATTTAATTGAAGTACCGCATTGGAAAGTTTTTTTCGATAAAATATTCTAGGATATAAATCATCATTATTTCCACATTCGTCAACCATACTTGAAATGTACACTATGCAAAAAATAAGATGTACCTATAAATCAGAGTATAAATCAAGCTATAGGTCAGTATATATTATGATTTTTTCCTAATTTTTCCCCAATCTGCTAGTGCAAATTAGCAGACAAATAACTCATGTAGAATTGCATCAATTGATATTTACTCTGATCTTAATTTGCAGTACGTTCAGTACTGCAAATCCATTAATGAGATTCCTCCAGAAATTGGTTATGTTTTTCAAATGGAAACACTAGATTTTTGTGCCATTTTCTGAAAGCTTAATTTTTCCTGATTTCAAAAATATATAACGGATCAATATAAATAATAGAAAATGACCAAAAACCTCTTTTCACCTAATCTGGTTTAAAAGTTGTAGTGCTAAAACATCGAAATTTGCCCACCCTGTACAGTTGAATGAAGAACGTTATCATTCTATAAGAAACTAGTGTTTCATACCTCAGGTGAAGATTAAACAGTGGAAAATGATGAAATATATTATTACTTGGTTATCATCCATTGTTATTTAATAATAAGAAAATATTGGGAATATTGGACACAATTTTATTCTATTGTTTAATTTGTAACAACGCCGACGTTTCGAAACAGTTCGTTTCTTTTTCAAGGCTAAAAAATATAAATAAATATATAAGGCATACAATATGACATAACATGATAACACATTACCTAGTTACGACAAACAATATTGTACGTTTATTATAATAAATTTATTTATTTTTATTATAATAAACGTACAATATTGTTTGTCGTAACTAGGTAATGTGTTATCATGTTATGATGAAATATAGTTTTTATTTTGTTGTGTTGAGATGATTTTCCGCATAATAAAATCAACAACTAATTAGTTTTTGAAAGATGATGCTTGATGACAAATTATTTCAGCAGGACGTGGACTCTTTACTATACCGCAACGTATTGACTTTCATTGACGATCATCTACAGGTTCGTCGACAAGATTTTCTCAACCTTGCGACCATATCTTTGAAGTTTTGGCTATAAGGTTATTTGAAGTTACAAGTGTATACCAAAAAGCCTGTTACCACCGAAGAACTAATGATCTGATAAACGCAATTTCGCCACATGAATGCAATATCGTCAATGAAAACTTCTTCGAAAAAGTAGTTATACATATGCCATCTAAGCTGAAGACCATGATGTTTGTCATGAATCTGTGGTCCCTGATGTAATGGATCGATGGCTTTCTAAAATAGGTACGTAAGATCGAATTTCGTACAACCCAAGAGGCCACCATTATAAACTTCAGACATATGTCCAGGCTGTTTGAAATTTTTATTAAATTTCCCATAATATTCGAAGATGAATTGAAGGAAATGTAATCAAAATGGAAAACGCGATTCACACTGATTACTATCATAGTTTGCGCATTGTTTCTTCAACAATAAATCAATATGCATATGGAGGATGTCAAGGCGAGTGTCAAAATTATAAATAAAAACTCTCATTTTGATTTTTACATTATTCAAATTATTACTTAAATTCTGAATACTGTCTGATACAGAAGTGCGTATTACTTATATACACTTTCATAATTGTTCATGTATATCTAACGTCAATATCGATCTACCGGCAATGTGGATCTATCTTTAAGGTAGTCTAGGTACTAAACTTCAATAAAAAGATAAAATTATTGAGTTCAATATGTCTGTTTTCAATTCTGAATTCTAATAATCGGATATTCCATAAGCTGATAAGAAATTGACAGAATATCTATCTAAACGAATACTACAAAAATGTATGTGGATTGAAATTTTGTGTGCCGATTTTCAAGTTCAATTCCTGAAAATATTCAACTGAAACCTCTGAATTATTATTTGAAAAATAAACAACCAGAATATCCCTGTATAAATTGAGCGGTCTTCCCCCTTCTTTCGATCTTGAAATTCTCCTTGAGATTGAAAATAAATATTGCGGTCATCCTATCAGATTCTGAACAGAATAGCGGAGATCAAGTAGGAATCCAGAGTACCTGGATGTATACTCCGTCTGTTCAGAAAACAGACGAAGTGAAATAATCGGCTAGGCATACGGGATGTATCAACGTATCTGGATGATCTGATGAACGGACAAAGCCAGCGATCTGCTCGAATGATGATGGAACATTTCATGGATGTAGAAGGGGTTATCGGGTAGAATGTTCCTGTTTCAAAGGACCCAATATAAGATATCGCCCAGAACGATAAGAAATTCTTCGTTCTTTATCATTTGAAAACACTGCCAACTCCACAATCTTATTTATGTAAGTTCTAGACAGTTTGGAATTTTTTGAAGATTATTCGCTATAATTATGTTTCTCTTCTGGAAGAATCTCAGTGGAGCTTAAATCGATACAAAATAGTTGAACAATAATATGAGTTATTTCCATGTACAGGGTGTTCCATGTAAGCGGGTCACTGGATTTTGTGGCTAAACCTTTGAACAATATTGAAAGTGATCCATTGATAATATTTTTCACGGGCTATCCAAAAATGTTATTGGAAAAACTATCGGACCTGGAAATTTATCGAGGAAAAACCGTTTTTCCATCAAAATGTTTTTCACAAATTTGACTGGTTCACAAAACAAGAAGTTCAAGAGACAATTTCTAAGCAATTGTTTCTTCATTTAAACTAGAAAAATTTTCTGGAATAAGAAAGTTTATTCTTTCAAAAAATACCTAATTCATAATATTTTTCCATATTTTCTGAATGCTCAATCGATTCTGAATTCATATATGTGAATATTGTGGTAGTTTTATATTTATTTCAAGCAATTCCATTCAATGTCTACCTGAGGAAATTCAGATTTCATATTCAGAAAATATATTAATGTTGTCTGTGGTTCAATAAATATTTGATTGTCAAATTTTGAAGTTTTAAATCTCGATTATAATAAAAACTAAAATAAAAACCCTAAATTCTCAAAGTTCTCAATATGTTTACCCTTGAAAAAAAGATATGAAATTTTGGAAATATACCCTCATCAAAAACAACAAAAAAGCTGTGCGAATCAGTGAGAGGCAGGCATTGCTTTTTGCTTTGAATGAAAATTCAGGCTTTATATTTTCGCTTCTATCATAATCGAAAACGAAAACTTCAAAATTTTACAATCAAATATTTATAGAACCATAGACAACATGGGTATATTTTCCGAATATGGAATCTGAATTTCCTCAGGTTGATTTTGAATGGAATAGTTTGAAATGAATATGAAACTATCACTATATTTACATATTCTCTGATTCATAATGGAACGAGCATTCAGAAATATGAAAAAATATTATGAAGTATATTTTGCAAGAAGAAATTTTCAGTTTTCTAGAAAACCATAAGTTCAAATGAAGAAACAATTGCTATAGTACTTCTTATTTTGAAAACCATTCAAATTTACAAAAAAAAATTGTTTGTAAAATAGGTTTTCCTCAATAACTCCATGCCTTGGTTCGATAGTTTTTCCAATGACATATTTAGATAGCCCGTGAAAAATACTATCATACCGATGGGTCACCTTTCAATTTTGCTTGAAGGATAAGCCACAAAATCCCGTGACCCGCTTACGTGAAACACCCTGTACAAACACACAATTAAAAAGATCCACATCATAGCTACAGTGTCATCTGCTTTTGCTATAATAATCTATTGTAACACAATCTAATTATGCAGGATATAGTTATCTCGATGATGTCTAGGTAATTAATTTTTCATTCCATGTTTTAAAGCATGCAAACATGACACATTGATTCAAGGAAAATTAGAGGCACTATAAAATTGAAAATTGCATATTCTGATTGAGACATTCTGATCCATAGGATAGGAAAATATAGTATTTCCATCAGAGCTGACATGAGAATAATTAACTATTTAACTTACACTCAACACAACTCTGAGCTTTTAAGAGGATTCACTCTAAGACCATGGGGAGTCGAGTTGAAAAATATTAAATAAACTGTCTGCTAATCATTTTTTTAATGATCTCGACGTTTTTAGTGGAGTCTTTACAATACCAACCCTAGTTGAAATGACAATTTAATTCATTTTAAGATCCTACAGTCACAGATACTCTTATCAATTCGAATGTACAGGGTGTTTCCAAATTCAACGTGAACCTTTGAAGGATTTGCTGGACGTGTTAGTATGACTCATTTGCTGTCGTTTGAACCATATTTAGTCATAACCAAAAATCAACAGTTTACGAGATCTTGAGTTCTTGAGATTATCAAAAGATTTCTACGTTGATCAAATATGATTATAATTTTGGAAAATTTTCGTGGCTAGCGAGAAGTCCGGAAAGATTGAAAGAGAATTTCAGGCGGAAAGTAACAACTGAACAACTAGGAAAGAGGACATGTCCTTGTATGGGGAATAATGGGTGTTATTTTAAACATAATTTATGAATACATTCTCTACTGAAATTTTTAGTTTGATTGCAAAAATGAAATATTTAATTAATTTCTTTCAATTCGAATTGATAAAATTCACAAGTGAATAGTCACCATATTGAGGAGAAGGGGGGGTACGTTAACGTTATCATTTGATAATAAAATAGTAGAATTACACCACCAACCAGATTCGATATCGTATATTTTTTGGGGAATTAATTTTTTCCTGTTGGAATCTCCAATTTTGAGCCTTCAAAATTCAAGGTTAAAGTTATCGAGCTAGATGGGTTAATGAGATAGCAACTTATTTCTCTACAAAATATTCCTCTGAGGTTATTTCCAAAACATCGAAATAATGAGGAAATAATTCAACATCTAATTCTACGGGAATTCAATATTACCATAGTGATGTTTGACGATGCCTCCACCTGACAGAAAAATTAATGATAGTAAATTAGAAATAATGACTTCTCGTTACGTTATTATAATACATCTGGCATCTTTTTTATAGAAACTTTTGTGTTCCCACCGCATTCGCCATTTTGTATCGACTACAAATTCTCAAGGAAAAATCGTAAATTTAAATTTATAACTAATACTTGATCAGAAGACACATTGATCTATGCACAGATCTACACATCATAATAATCAATTCAATAGAAGTCATTGCGCGCTTTTCCTATAAAATAAAGTGTCATTATTCTTTCAAACTGACTGTTATCTTCAATTTTGATCAAAATAATTGCACTGGACTCGCTGATCCAATTTACTTTTTTTGTATAGGCTAAGGGCATCGATGAAATGAGATATTCAAAAATATCTTTACAGCTAACCTTTCTCATTAAGTTTTATAGGCAAATAGTTTGTTTTCCATTTGAAGGGTCCTTATGAGGGATTGTACATGGTTCTTTACCGCCTTTCTAACAGCTACCGCTAATATTGGTAACTTTTCTCTGTAATAAAATTTCAAAACTAAGAATCACAAAGTCTGTATTATCAATTCTTTTTCAAATTTTGTGAACTTTCGAAACCATGAGAAATATTTCAAAGGTCACTTCAATGTTATAATCATTTATAAAGCCCCTCAATATATTACATATATGCATTCTCATCTAACAACAATTGAAATGTTTTCGAAATAAAAAGAAAAAATGAGGAAAACCTTAAGGTAAACTCCTGAGCTTTTGATTGCTCGTCATTCATGCGACAATTGTTTTCTTGGAAACCTTTACCATATAACTGTGTAAGGGTATATAGTGGTCTCCAAGAGCGTAATTCGCACATGAATGAAATAGCGCTCCAAAACTCATGAATTCACGTCAAGGCTTTCCTCACTTTTTATCGATATTCTGTTGCAATGTTCTATGGTTCTGATGACGTGATCAACAACAAATTTTGCATAAAGCTTGAAATTCTGATATATATTTACTCCACCCAGTAGGATCTGAAATATTAGTTTTTTTTTCGATATCCTACTTAAATTTTCTATGGTTATGCTATCACCAGAAAATTATGGATGAAGCTTGAAATACTTCTTCTGAATATACATACAAAATACGATCCCAATAATTACTATTGTCACAGAAATATTATTTTTTTGCGATATTCTTCTTGAATTTTTTATTATTCTGATGATGTGATTTAATTGAAATTTCCGTAGCATTCCATAGCAACATCCAAAATCTTAACACCGTCGTTTTTGTGATCACAGAGATATTAAGTAATTTTTTTAGATTCTTCTTGCTTGCCCAGGAGATTACATCATGGGAAACACTTGAGATATAAGCCCGATCCTTTTTCAACAAACTCACCTAGCTCTGCTAAGGAGAAGGAGAAGGTGTATTTGGCAGGGATCACCGAGTGCCAAACTGGCATCAGTGATTCCGGGATGAAACACCGCTATCCCTTGCCTAGAATTGGGGTAACAGTTGTGGATAGTACGGATTTGTGCTGGTGGAAGTAATCTCCTACAAATTAATTGTGACGACATAATAATCACATTGAAACGACGCTCAAAAATTAATAATGACCCTGAAATATTATTTCCATTCGAATAACATTGGTTTTTATTCTACCATTATTTCCAAAATTCAATATCAATACTAATTGATGTATTGTATACACACTGTAACATGTGTTCTATACCACTGTCAACTATAAAATCAATTCCAAAATCTAATTAATGCAAATCCAACGATATTTGATCGCTTCCAAAATTGACTCACAATATCTGAAATTTAATTTCGTCGAAATATGCAGCTGTGTCGTCGAATAGAATAGGGAAGCAGAGTTTTTTATTCATAATTGAATATTCGCAATATCTCAATGAATGTGTAATTGAATACTCCAGTTGGGAATTAGATATTATCTCAGTTTCCTAATCTGGAAATTGTGGACAATATGGAACTGGAGGAAAAAAAACTTATCGTTTTTCACAAAAATATTAAAACTTTGGTTCATTATTCCCTCCATTATAGGATATCACTTCTCATATGGAAAATATTATATTTGATAAGGATTTGCTTCTATTGGAAGTAATATACCATATTCATTCAAGAAGATGCATAATGATACCTATGTACAGTTATGTGGTGTCGAAGGGCATACAGGCGCATGAATGACGAGCATTAAATATTTTCTGGCTTCAAGGCACTGATCCTAATTTGTCCGTTTCAACTCGTATAATACCGACCTGATAGAACTGAAATGGAGTTGTGAGTTATCCAGAAATTCACCTATATTTTGAGAGAGGAAAAACACATTGCTGTTTTTCAATAGCTTTTTTTTCAATATGCAATACCAACATTAAGTAATACAGAAAGATATTTATTTATAATTGCTATTTCATGTCTTTCAAAAATTGTGACAAAATCGAGAAATATTGGATATAAGTCATTTTGAATTTTTCTTGCCATTTAAAAAGCAAATTCATTATCTGGATGATCTAGTACTCTAGTATTCATATATGACTTTCTGTGATAATTCTGAACTTGAAATATTATGGGTAGTCAACAATGACTTTGCCCTGATGAATAATATCGAGTAAGCTATTAACTCAATCATTATCAACAAATTTACGATTTGTACGAGTCGCCTATATATAAATAATTCAAGAAAATGTTAAGAATTTTATTTATAAGATTATAATTACGTATAATCACTGAAAATTTCATAAAGATAACCTTTCAATTTCTTGTAAAAAAGTGCTTCTAAATATTAACAATCAGTTTGGGAAACGAGTTCAAACAAGCGATTTATTGAGCATTATTGAAAATGAGGTTAAAAGTGCTAGAAAATGTTATCTGTTTTCTTGTAGTTCGAATAGTTTTCAAGATACCCTCACTATATAGAGCATTTTTGCCTACAAAGAAACTGAAAGTACACTCGTGTGGAGGTAATGTGCAATGCCAAAATGAAAATTTCTCGTAAATTCAATTGAAATAATGGGAACCCGGGGCATTCGCCATTTTGGTGAGGTTATCATTTTTTGTATTGAATAATATCGTAGCTTTGGGATGTTTTTCATATTAGAATGAATAAAATTACATGGAAACCCCACAATGTGAATTCAATTCAAAGTCGAGTTTCTTCGAATTTCCTTTCTTCAAGGATAACAGTTATATTTCACGGGTAAGCTACTAGAGGTATAATAATGAAAATCAATAAATATCGACTTCATTAGAAAATAAATATTTTGTATGTTTATTACACTGCAGAATTTTATTTCATTTTGAAAGCCAAGCGCTTTCGGCCAATCAAAAGGCCATCAGGGTTGATGAACATTTTAAAAATTAGGTAAAATATATGTAAATATAAATACGATACCACCGTACTTCAGATATCTACATTTTTTTATCGATGTTCCGTTTTCCTCTTTACTGCAATCTTAGACATTTGTCATTAAAATGAAACTAGCATAGTATAAGACAGATATAAATTTCTTGATTCCGGTTCGAATTGTTTTATACCTATTTTCGATTTCATCATGATCGGTTCAATTGTTGGTTTATTCATATCATTATCATTATTTCAATCATTCGACTAAATCATTGTTATAGATACAATCAGGTATATTCAATACCGAATTTTGCACGGAGTTTGAAACCGTTTTTTCATAGCAACACACAAAATCTCAACTGCGTCGGTTTTGTGGTAATGGAAATATTGGGTAACTCATTTTAGATACTCTTCTTAGATTTTATATAAGGTTCTGGTTGTGCGATCAGCATAAAATTTGGATGAGACTTTAAATTATTATTCTACATCCAAATGCAAGTTTTAATTTTGTTCGAATCTGCAGTTTTGAAATTATCTGGACACAAAACTTCGCTCGGCCATATTCACGGAAGTTCTAGCGGATTCTACACATCAACAAACTCAATCGCGGCATTCAAAATCCGAACCTAGCCTTCAAATTTCAAGTTCCTAGGTTTTTCTTTTCGAAAGTTATTGTGTATACGTCAAGCGAGCCGGAAGAATAGAATTGAATTTGAGAATGGATTCGTCATCAGCAGGTCGAACTTTAATTTTTGAGACCATTCTCAGTCCAAAATTAGAAAATTACAGATGAGAAAAAGTGAAGCGATCTGTTGGGTCCACGAACTTTTAAATATATTCTCATATTGATATAATTCATATTTCATAGAAAAATTTAGAAATTCAGCTATTGCATATAAGGATAGCCTTGTAATAAAAGATTAATTTTTAGAGTTTCTGCGAACAAAGAAGTCTTTACTGGGACATCCAGTGCAATCAAAACAGAATGATTATAATGATCAAAATTCCCCATTTTTTTGGTTATATTTACCATTGGAGTATATCTCGGAGTAATACTAGATGAAAGAATGAATTTTTACAAACTGAAGAAAACAGAAAAAAGGCACGGCAATTGCACGGAAGATTGTACCTTCTGCTCAACTCTAAAAGTAAACTTTCCGTAGAAAACAAACTGGAGATAATAAAAATAATGCTAATACCAAGCATTACGTATGCAGAAGTGACCTGGTCTAATACGAAAGACAATAATCAGTTGCAGAGAACGCTAAATACAGTAGTCAGAACAGCGGTTGGCGCCCCATTGGTATGTATATAACCAACCAACAAATCAGAGAAGAATTGAAAATTGAAACTATTGAGTAAATAGTTAACAAACAAAGAAAGAAGACAATAGAGACGCTAAAAGAGCATGAGAATAAGGAATTAAGAAATATACAACAAATCAAAATAAGAATGACTGATAAGTGTAAATACTTCTTTCAAAGAACCAAATAGAAGAAAAAAGTCACATGCACTAGGGGAAAAGCCTCCAAATCAGACAACAGTAGGAAATAGGAGAAATTAAAGTAGAGGCTTAGGAAATAAAATTCCAGTCCTTTTACAAAAAGAAGATCTGAGAATGTGTAATGAAAAATCTTAATATTCAAAGTTTGATCGATTTTTAAACAACTCGAAAAATTAGTTGTTAATAAATTTTCTGATAACATGATATTACTTTCATAGCATCAAAAACATCGTCAAATAGTAAATATTAACGAAATTGAGTTTTTTTACGGAACTTAATGAATGGATGCCCAAAAAATAATAAATAAATCAAAACTTTTTGATATTGACAATATTCCTCGGCAAGTATATCTTACTCACCCTTTTAATTTTTCTCTGTTTAGTCAGGTGGCATACTCCTGCTCTCGCTGAAGATCTTACGGCCTAGCAGCCTCTCTCGAGTCCCCTATTTGCTGGTGGAAACAAACTGTTTGGGACTTCACCAACCACTGGCGGGAAACAAGATACTCTTCTGCTTTTAACACGTTTTACGCGCTGCCATCCCTGTTCCTTGTTGCACATGGTGCGTAATGGGGGAATTTCAGGAATTGTTATTCGAAGTTAAGTTTTCAGGGCTTTTCTTCGACTTGGATAAATACTTTCAAAGGATTTCAGGAGTCCGTGAAGAAGAATTCCGATTTGTTATTTCCGTTAGAATTGTCCGAGAAAAACATTTTCAGTTAAAGGGGTGAACATTTTAGGTTCACCCCTAGAATTATTATACCTACGTTATATCATAACAGATAAATGGTTCAATCCATTTGAATTCATAAGTCGAGTAATTTACGGCTATATCATTTCCTGTATAGCCCGAAGCTATTTCAAAAACAATTTTTGGGGTTGTATTGCTAATGAAATTCGACTTTTCCCAATATTAAATCCAAATTATAGTATATTATTCAATGAGCGGTAATGTAGGTCATAACTCACGATTTATTATAGTGAGTTATAGCAGTGAGTTATTATAACTCACGTTGTTTGTTAGTAAATACTATTAATTACTCAAAAGGACTTGAATAATGAATATAAAATGCAATAGGAGTAGATAAATACTATTAATTACTCAAAAGGACTTGAATAATGGATATAAAATGCAATAGGAGTAGATAAAATATATTTTTATAGTATATTAAGAATCATTTTTAACCATAACCGTATTTTACCAATCAAAGATTCCAATTATGGTCTGAAATAGATGATCTTAACGTTCGTCATACTTATAGCGTTTTTTGCACGATCATTTTTTTCTTGATTTGAACAAATTAGTGTGCACCAAATTGCTGAAAAGTGATGCTAAACTACTAAATAAAACTTGTGTAGCAGAATTATCACTTTTGTATGCAAAAGTGATATTTCTGCTTTACCAGTTTTAGTGAATATCTACCAATTCTACTAATATAGGAGGCATTACCGTGAACAATTGTACTAACTTTACGTTTATATTTAATATGTCCTAATTATTTTATTATTGGATATATCGAAATTTCCAGTTCCTAATTATTGTGAAATTAAAATAATTGAATGTATCAGTATGGATACATCGCTTAATGATTTAGGGGTCAGAAAAATTACTCACCCATGTCTTTGTCCTAAAAACCAGTAAACAAGACATATCGTGGCAATAGATAATATGTTTGTGTTTTAATATCCTTAGATACCTACGCAACTCAGAGATGTATATGAAGTTTGCACATAAATCTTTGACATTCTTTTATGTTTTCCTAAATATTGATGTAGAAATTTGATCGAAATTAGAGTTTTCAAAGGTAAAATGAATATCATTTAAGATCATTCTAGGTATCGATAGAATTGGGTGTTTAGGAATATTGGTGGGCGTACATACACTCCTTATTGTACCAGCCTTCTTGTATTGGAAAGAGACTACCTACAGAAGGAAAGGAAAGTATTGACAATCCTGTGTTCGTTCCATCTCAATTGTCTTGAATAAAATCTACTCAGTGGATACACCAGCACTGGACATCTTATTTGGCATGACTTCTAGATTTCCGATACCTCCCTTTCCTCCCTAAGGTGATGTTGAATAATGAAAAGGCCATATGTATTCGAACTTAAAAACGGTTTTTATTTTAGACTGAAAACTAGTGCACCAATTTCAGTCTAAATGGAACAAGAATTGTAGGAGTGAATTTTATTTTGGAAAAAATCTGGCGTACTATTGTACGAACTCCGCTGCAGTGCTGAAGACGTGGTATTTACGTTGATAAGGTATCCCTCATCTCCAAATCTCATTCAATTAGGTATCTCAATATCTCGTAAACATCGAAAAATTTGTTATGTATTTAACGCCGTCTATATACCGCATGTCCGGACATAGGCCTACAGCCACTGAACTATAGAATATCTGGTAGAACGCCGTGTTAAAATTTTGAACCTCGGTCATAGTATAAGGAAAGAATCCATTTCTTATACTATGCCTCGGAGTCGGAAGAGTGGCAATGCTGAAGAGGGGAATGCTATATAACTCTTACGCATACGCGCTTATGAGAGAATAGCGAGTAAAACATTTCACAATCAAGTAAATTTCACATTACTTCTCTTCACTTTGAGTTGAGTATTTTTCACTGGCTACGTAATTTTATCTTACTTTCAGTTTAAAAGGTTTCGTTTGTGTGACAACATCACGAACAGTTAACTTGCTTACTTCTTCATTATCTATTGAATTATGAAAAAGAATAATTAATGAATTTTTCAAAATATCTACTAGACCCTAGTCCTGATTATTATTACGTCTACCTCTGTTGATGATTCAACATTGGTTTCTTCTTTTAGTTTCATGTTTCACCAGATGTCCAAGGAACTTCCCTAAGGAAGCTAGACATCTTTAGGCAAAGACATACCTAGCGCGTGATTCCTCTTCAACGAATCGTTCCTTTGAAGACATATTGTTGAATTGAAAAATTTTATTTCATTCAAAATTTCTGTTAAAAAGTGAGATAAAGGTTACTTGTTTGAATTTTTTAGAATATCACAACAAAATTGAAATAGAATATTCATAAATAGCCTTTTTATTAGAACAAAATGCCGTACCTCCAGCCCTTCAGCAATTACAAAAAAAATTGTTTGAATATTCTCATTTTTGGAAGTGTGTAAATTTCCAAGGAAATGTCTATGTTTCTCAAGACCTTAGAAAAGGAATTGAATATTACGGAAAATTAGCATCAGCATTTAATATCTTTTCGTACTATATATATATATATATCATGTAGATCAGACGCAAATTGAAAAATCAATCAACAATTTGTAAGAACAACATTAAGTAAGAAATCAGAGAGAGGTACCTACTGGCATTGGGGTATATTGACCTAAACTGAGGATCTCTAAAGCCCTGTGAAGTGAGCCCTCTATTTTACAGACCGAGATACTGGCTGTACGTATGCGCTCAGGGGTGTCTTAAAACGAACCTCAAGGGGGCACATGTCTCCATCACCACGGACAGCCAGACCACGCTGAGATCCCTGGAATCCTACTGGCGGGGATCTCTGTTGACCTGGGAGTGCCGTAACACCATAAAGCAAATGACCAGAGGCAATAAACTGACTCTACTATGGGTACCAGGGCACTGTGGTGCTGAAGGAAACGAAAAAGCCGATTAACTTGCAAAAAGTGTATCAAGGTTAACACCTCCTGGACCTGAGCTTTTCTGTGGGCTAGGGAAAGACCAATATAAAGCAACGGTCCAGCAATGGGAAATAAATAACAGGACAACCCACTGGACAAACACTGCCGGTCTTACTCAGGCCAAGAAATTCGTGAAGATTTCACCTGCCTAATTGAAAACCATTTACTCAAACATTTGAATGACCAGTGGCGACGCTATGGGGACCAGGGGGGCCGGGCCACCCCTAAAATTCTGCTGCCCCGCCCTAAAATTTAAATATACATATATACATACTAAGGCTAAAAGATTAGCAGAACTACAATTTCGCTTTACTTTTGCCCCCCAAAAAAAATCCGGCCCCCTCTTGGCCACTCGTTTTTGAATGCTGGCGTCGCCACTGGAAACAGTGAAGCGACTGTTTCAAGCGCCTCTATTCGAGGGCGGCAAATTAGCTCAGTTTGTGGCCGCCTTTTCATATTTCCGAAAAAAATTTAGTCTTGATTCTTAAAAACAACATGAGGTTGGTCCGCTCCGCTGCGCTTATCAATATTCCCTACAATAAAAATTTCCAAACCGTCTTTACTAAGCCGTCTGTTTAATAAATAACACATGGCAACCCAACCAATATAAACAGCATTGCCTATTACCCTTATTGAAAGAGGGATGAAATGTATTTCACAAAGACGAAAAACAACACTAACTTTTACTTTCGAGTTATGAGGAAGTTGTTTACACAATCAACATATGGAAAATTCCTATGATTTTGCATTCAGAACTATTTTCCGTGAAATGTCAAATGTTTTCAGTGGGACACATGTTTTTAATACCAATTAGTTTTCGAAGCTTTGCATGCCCTACCTCCCTTTGTATCTTGTGGTGTGATAAGTAATCTTTCATCGATCGTACGCAGTGCAGTGTCTTGTGAATGTGAAAATCAGACTTACACATTGTTCATCGGAGTCGAAGAAATCCAGGAAAAAATCAAAATACCTAAAGCGTGAAAAACATAAGGTAAATAGACACAAAATATAGAATAAAGAAAAATATACCACTCAAAGATCCAAACTCACTAGGTTTGTCGAGGACAAGTTCATTGTCTTGCCAATTTTTAGGAAAACCCATACTCAGAGATTCATCTTTTTTTATGCACCAAAATTGTACAATTATCTGCCATACGATATAAAAACTATAAATCGATTATCAATGTACAAAGACTCAATTAAAAAATCTTCTGAAAAAATAAATATACAAAAAAAAAATCCTGCCATTTCATTTGTTTCTCCGCTTAGTATAAAAAGGAAGAATAATTTATGAAAATTACAAACTATGAGGTCCATCTCTCTCACTTTTGTTTTTGTTGCTTTCGTCACTTTTGTTGATTTAATTGCCTTTTTGTGTATATAAGTTATGAGCCTCACATGCTGTGCTCCTGCAGATTCCGCAGGTTTATTTTACACCAAACTCAGGTCCAATCAGAGAGCAGATGACACCACAATACAAGCATACCAATTGCTTACGTGGGTCAGCTGTTTTCTGAAGTGGAATCACAAAAAGCGTACAATTTTAATTATTGTCTTACAACTCCTGAGACTCGCAGTTGAATTGTTTTTCCTGAGTAATAACATAGACATACATTTTGTTTTATTCGATTTGACTTTTCTGCTAAAGCAGGCACGTGAAGTATTATTATTATTATTAATGAAAACCCGGAAGCTTTTTTCGTTCCTTGTCATTCGCTGAATTTGGTAATTAACGATGCAGCTGGTAAATTTGGTGAAATATCAAATTTTTTCAATTCAATTATTCAAGAACTTTTCGTATGTTTTTCAAGTTCAATTAAACGGTGGGGGTTTTGAAAATATACAATTTTCCACTAACTCTTAAAGGTCTTAGTACCACCTGATGGGAAAGTAGAATTAACGCTATGACGCCGCTAAGATATCAATTGAGAGAAATATGATGATGATCTTTGGGAAATCGCAGCGAATGATGAAAACGAAGGCGATACTAGAAGAGCTTTGAAAATTTCATGCTTCAAATTCATTTAACTTGGTATGAGGTTTTAGTTCACATCAATAACGTTTCTGAGCAGTTGCAAAGTCCCGGTGTGATAATTGATGTGTGTGTTAGCGAGCTGAGAAATGCGTCAGAATATTTGGCAAATTCGAGAACTACATAATGATTCCGAACAAATGCTTTGCTCTGCAAAAGAAATGGCAGATAATTTGGAAATAAAACCTAAATTCCAATCTGAGCGAGAAGTACGCATTCGATAACTCATCCTCAAAAAAAAAATCAGATTGATTTTTTCCATTTATTATTGGACATTTGCGTTAATTCTTTGAATGAACGCTTCCTCATATTGAAAGAACAAAGATCATTATTTGAATTCATATCCAACGTAAAGGCATTATACAAAATCTCCATAGTTTATAATGCAAAATTACTATGGACTCTTCGAGCGATTAGGAAATGATATTGAGCCCAGAAATATCAGCACGGAATTGCTTCTTTTGAGCCGCACGCTGGAATCCAAAATGTCACCTATATCCAGTTGCTGAATTATTTGGAGGCGGGTAATTTACTGAAAATTATAATTAACATGGTTATTGTACTTCGGATACTAATTACAATGCCGGTAACTGTAGCTAGCGGTGGAGAACTTTCTTTTTCAAAATTAAAAATTATTTGCGCTCTGCGATGCAAAATTGATTTTGAAGATATTATAGACGATTTTGCTGGAATTAAACTCAGAAAGGTACAATTATTGTGATTTCAAAGGAATTAAAAAAAAAACGACTTAAATGAAGGAGGTCATGTTTTTGATACTTTTTCAGCAGGGGAGCCAAAAAATTCTTTGCTTCAGGCGCCAAAATTGCTCGCGCCGGCTCTGTAAATCACAATACAAATAGTAATTTTCATTCGATAATGATTTCTAAGCACTGCTAATTTAATATTAAGTTAGCAGAGCCAACTAGCGGCGCGAAAAAACATTTTTTTCACGATAAATACTCTACAAATTTTGGAATAGATTTTATTAATTCGTGAGAAAGTATCCCAATTAACTTTATAGAGGTTTCCTCCATCCCTATCAGAAGGTGAAATGGCGGCTATCGGGATTGACGGTCATCTTTCGAACCATATAAATAATAAATTTCAAATTCGGTATTCGTGTATTTGAAATACACGTCTCAGTTTAGTTTTTAGTGGTATTTCCGAATATTAAAACAGATTTTCAAAATTCCGATGTACAGGGTGTTGTTTCGAGGATTCAAACGATTCATAATTTTTTGTTAACCCGGACCTGGATTTTCAAGGCGGTTATTGCATGATACGTTTGGGCTCTCAATTAGGAATATATTTGCCAAATATGAAGAAAATATACCGGGTGGTTCGTTTGATATGGCCTCAGAAAGAAACGGGCAAAATTCATAAAACACCCTGTATCTCGGCTACGAAGACAGTAAGACCCAATAAATGGGCTATCTCCAGAACCACCTTGGGTTTCGCCTCCGTTTCCCAATTGAACACCCTGTATAACAAAATATATATAATAATTCCTAAATGGACTATATATTATAATGTAATCTAATCAAATTTTGTGGTAAATGGCAACGCCACTGTTTTGTCTTTAGAACATAGAACACACTATGTTTTAAGGTTTTGTGTTCAGCTTTTTTCTATGTAGCATGTTTTCCATAAATCTATGATTATTTACAATGGCTACTCCTGCAAAAATTTCGAAATTAGTTGATGAAATTGATGCACCAAAAAATTCCAAAACTACCAAAGAGTTTTCTAATGTTGAGTTGAAAAAATCTAACGCTGATGAAAAAAATGTATCAAAAAATTCTGTCGGAAATCAAAATCAGCAGATAAAAAATTTAGACAAATTCATATTCGAAAAGGTTTTGAACAACAATACACTTCGTAAATCAATTTGTTTGAAAGGGCACTTCGCTAATATTGAAGGTGACGCTATTGTAATTCTTACACAATCGCCTTTTGAGGAGGTACTCTTCAGAGAAACACCATATTTCAGCAAGGGAAATACAAAAATTACTTTTGAAAATGATAGTTACGGAAATTTAAAGTTTTTTCCTGTATCAGAACTAAATGGTAAGAACATCTTTAATTTAAGAACATCTCCTTTAAATTTATTACATTTTTTCAGGCCTAGATGTAACTGTAATTCATCCAGCTACTGAGAAGCATATACAGAAATATTCCTCTCATATTTTATATATGTTAGATGAAACTCCAGATATATATAACAAAATAGTTCTGCCCCTATTGAAGAATCAGTTTAGTTTACAGTGGATTGACAACATTTTAGATCATAAAGCAGAGACAGAAAGAATTGTCTTCGAGGATCCTGATCCTGAATCAGGATTTGTATTGTTGCCAGATCTCAAGTGGGGTGGTCAGGTAGATTCCTTGTATTTGTTGGCAATATGCCACAAAAAAAATATTAAATCACTCAGGGATTTGAATGCAGATCATTTACCAATTCTGAAAAATATTTACTCGAAAGGAATTGTAAGTGAACTACATTGAAGATAAGGTAATGTGTATAATTCATTGTTATTTTTGTTTTCAGAAAGCAATATCAGAAAAGTATGGTCTTGATCGAAGTCAACTAAGGATATACCTACATTATCAACCTTCTTTTTATCATTTACATGTTCACTTCACATACTTAAGACACGAGGCACCTGGTATATTGGTTGAAAGAGCTCATTTATTAAGTTCTGTTATTAATAATATTGAATTGCTGCCAGATTATTACCAAAAAGCAACCTTATCTTATGTTGTGAGAGAAAATGATGCATTATTCGAAAAATTAGAAGAGAAGGATATACTCAGGAAGATTTCAGTGTCAGAATAATGGAGACTCCCATTGAAGGTATTATTATTGAACTTAGACCGAGACTACGTTCTGTGAATTTCTTCATCAATCTGAAGAAAGAAGTTGACCCCCGATCTTTTAAAATTAATCTATTTCCCAAAAGGTTCGAATTAGTGAGTGGTAAAATAGTTATTCCCGTGAACTGTCCAAGTAATGATGAATTTTTAGAAAATTCTTTATCTTGTCTCACCTTTGGTGAGAGCTACATTTATTTTCGCTCTAATTTGGGTACTGTTGACAAGAAATTAGGAAGTGTTAATGGTGAATTCTTGAAAACATTTTCTCAGTCAGCTGGCATGAGATCTCAGATGAATTTATCTCCTGAACTCCAATACAAAATTCAATGTGTCAATTGCCAACAAAACTTCAATGAACAAATAAAATTCAATAGAATATTACCTTTACCAAGTAATCATATAGATCCCAGTGAATGGTTTTGTCATAAACATGTAAATGACAAAAATCCTGTGAACAATTTGAATCCAAAACCAAAAGATTTATTTTATTCTAGTTGTTATTTTCATATAAATGAGGAAAATTTCAAAAATGTAGTTGTTAAATCAAGAAGCATTGTATGTAAAAGGTGTTTTTTTTGGATAGGTCATAAAACTGAAAATTATATTAAATCTTGGTTTCACAACATTCAATTTGTTAGTGAAAATAAAATTGAGCATTCATCTCCAACAAGAGATGTGTTTCTTACAATATCTGATATTATTGAGCAAAGTTTTTTAGGATGTGGAAAAATTTTATTTGAACAATATTCTTCTAAAAGAAATGATTACTTGTTTCTATGGGTTCTTGAAAAGAATTTACAAATCTTTTATGGAGATGGATTCACGGACTTGAAACAACATAGTGTTTATAAAGTATTGTATAAATTTGAAAATGATATTGATATTGTTAATCAATGGATGAATGATAATAGTGTATTTTGTGTTAATGTTTCAAAACAAATGATGGTTGATGCTTTGAAGAATCTGAATAAGTACCATAATTTACTTCCTGACAGCTTCAGTAAATCCAATGGATTGTATATTTCCTACTTGTTAATTCCAGATGAATAAAAATATTTACCACATGAAAGTTAAGGCTTAACTTCTGACCTATATTGAGTAGTTTTGTATTTATGGTAATCATTTTAGCCTATTTTCCACTCCTACCCAATAATTTCAAATTTCACAAACCAAAATATTCTGCTAGTTAGTTCCTAATAGATTTTTGTAGAATTTCTACAAATTAGAAATAATGTACCTTCAAAGCACATTTTTATTGAAAAAAGGGGACAACTGAGAAAAATAATAACAAGGGCGAAGAACTTAAAAGCCTTGTCATAGGAACTCCTCCAATTGCTATCAACAGATAATATAAAAACAATAATCGTTTTGAAAGGATATATTATCCAATAATGAAGCTTTTTTTCAGTTATAAGTTTTTTCATCCAAAATTGAAAATCTCATTTTTTATTTGTTATTCAAAAATAGAAATTCATCCGATTTGAGTAGGATGATTTAAAACAAATATTCAACAGAACAGTTTATTAACTAAAAATAAAATATCCATTTCCAATCAAAATAAAAAAAAGTTATAATAAACTTTCATAAATATTAGCTCCAAAAATATGTATTCTTTCATTTGAGACCAATTGTTGAATAAACTTTTCAGGAAAAGCATTTTTGGACAATGTTCCATTAATAATTGGCAAAAGCTTAGCTAAGGGTTTTTTCAAAATAAAGTCTTCAGGATGGTCCTTGGAAGAAGATGGTCCTTGTTTTAAAGACACACCATTTGATATAAAAAATTCAGATAATTGATCAGCTAACTGTGTAAAACCTCTATTTATACATTGTGTTGTCAGAAATTTTACCTCATCACTTTCTAGTAAATCTACGGTATCTCTCACCTGAAATAATTATGTTTAGATTATTGTTCCTAATTTGCTATACAAAAGTAATAATTACCAATAAAGTATAAATATCTTTTGATTTGAAATCATCTTCTGTATTCAATGCTAAATATGCTTTAAAATTTTCAATTGGGTTATCTTCTCCATCTCCTATTGCTGTTTGAAGTGACCAGAATACGGCATCTATATCACATAACCTCATCGATTTCTTTAAGTCAATTTTTCCTATTATATTTTCACACTGAAAAAAGTTTGAGCTTTTGATGGGGTTTATCATTTTTACCTTTTGCCTCCTCTATTTACAATTGAGACATCAAAAGAGTTTATAACAATGGATATGAAATTATAATGTTGAAGGCTTTTCACAGCCAGATTATGTCTGGCATCTCGCATAAAATTACAGTGAACATTTTCAGAGGTTTATAAGTTTTAGATTGAAACTGGACGCTTGAATGCTTCAAACATTCTAAAAAATTTCACAATCTAAGACCTAGAAATCACTAAAGATGTCTACTGCAATTTATGGTGAAACGTCAACTAAATTAACCATGGCTAATACCCCCAGAATGAATATGGTATGAATAACAAAATTTACAATTTATCATATATCACCAAAGACTGATAAAAATGTTCATAATGACCTGGGTGTGAGGATTTGGATGTTCAAAAAACGAATCAAGATTTCACTTACCACTATAGATATTTTAGAAAACATCTTATTTAATCCATCATTCATCAAATTTTGTGTCAATGACAAATATTTTTCTTGCACATCTACAGGAATCGAACTTGGATCTTTATAGAGGTAACCACCAATTATACTCAGCTGTATTCGAAGAATAATCACAAGCATTGACATTGCATATATCAGGCAACACAGTTTTGAAAATAATTGGATCTGCAACAATATGATGTAGTAAACAAGAGTTATTGAGCTATTCATCTTGTTCTTCCTTATATTCATTTATTTCAACAAATTAATATACACATAGATTCAAAAGTTTTGAATATACTATTTAATTGATTTAGTTCCAAGCAAAAAAGCACACCTACAGTTCACTTAATAATCCACCATTAACCTTTCTTTCAAAAATGGAGTATTCTAGATAAAAGGGAAATGATATTCTGATTATTGCCTAATAATGAGTATTTCCCCCTCTAGCATCTTTGCAGGTTTGTATATGCCTACCCATACCGGTCGCCAGATTAGCAATATGCTGCTGAGGGATATTGAGCCATTACTCCTGAGTGGCTTAAACAAGGTACTGTAAACTTCTGGTCAGATTCCTTCGAGCTGCTACTGACCTGCCAAGCATGTTCTATGGTATTCATCTCTGGAGATGGAGCTCTAGTGCGATGAGGTAGGGCGTTATCCTCCATAACAACTAATGGGTCACCAATAGGATGTAGAATCTCCCTAAGGTCTATCACCAGTTATGGTTCCCTGAAAATGGATTAATTCTGTGCAACCATTGGACAAATACCAGCCCAAAACATAGCAGTCCCTCCGACAAAGAGAGAACGGGGCGAGTATGGGCGAGCTGAATTGCTCCTGATGGCTCTCTCCACATTAGGGAATCCAATCCCGCAACAAAATATCAATCCCGCAAATCCGCGGGATTAAAATTGTCAATCCCGCGTATCCGCAAGAATGCGGGATTGTTAACAACATATACACTCTTTGTACTGCACCTATTTAACATAAGAAGGTATTATGCTGCTTAAAACATACTATAGTATAAAAGTGTTTATTTCATGGCAACAGCTGACAAGTTTTGCCGCGAAAAAACTCGAAAAATCTGACACAAGATACAAAGGGCATGCAAAGCTTCCAAAACTAATTGGGATTAAAAACATGTGTTCCGCTGAAAACATTTGGCATTTTAGAGATACTAGTTCTGAATGCAAAATCGTAGGAATTTTCCATATGTTGAATGTGTAAACAATTTCCCTTCAACATAATTCGAAAGCAAAGATAGTGTTTTTCGTCTTTTTGAAATACATTCATCCCTCTTTCAATTAGGGTAATAGGCAATGCTGTTTATATTGGTTGGGTTGCCATGTGTTATTTGTTGAACAGGCGGCTTAGTAAAGACTGTTTGGAGATTTTTATTGCAGGGAATATTGATAAACGCTGCGGAGCGGACCAACCTCATGTTGTTTTTAAGAATCAAGACTATATGTTTTTTAAAAATATGAATAGGCGGCCACAAACTGGGCTAATTTGCCGCCCTCGCATAGAGGCGTAATTTATGAGTGGTTTATTGCTTTCTGGGACGTTTCAAAAGACGTTTGCGCTTTTATTGACTAATATGCAGTTTTAATATTGAATTCCGCAATTTCAATCCCGCAGAATTTCAGAGGGATCCCGCATTTGTGGGATTGGATTCCCTACTCCACATACAAAATCGATGGCTATCCTGTACCAACAGATTCTGGTCTCATTGGAAATAAGTCCGAAATCTTGGACTCAATGTAGACGCCCAGCTCTGTGCTCAGGTTGTAGTCGGGATACACCTCAAACCTGACACAAGTATCCCTCTCTGTGAAGTAGGGAGCGATACTTGACTTTCCAAGACATATCTCCTTGGAGAGCTGGTAATGCTTTGGTCGGATTTCCCCAGAGTGTTAAGTGGATATCATGTTTTTATAGTTAATAAGTGACAAGCCTTCTTCCTCTATCTGGTCTGTTACAAAGAGAATTGATCAGGAGATAGTGATTCCATGTCCGAAATATGTCACTTCGTAAAACACCAACCCTATTAGCCACACAATTAGAGTCATAATTCTTGCATTGCCAAGTTTACTTATCACCCTAGGACAGTCAAAAGTGAAAAATTCAGCTGCTATCATTAACGCAATAATTTGCATTAGTAGGGTAAATGCACTGGTTAGCCGACCGGCACTGGTTCTCGACCATTCCGTGATTTGAGATAAAATAATAATAAAAATATATCATGTAGTGCAAAATATTTTCAAGGTACGTGTTCTCTACCATTCTACCCTTCCAAAATAGTTTGCATAGTTGTGGTATAAGTCAAAGTTTTCGAGCTAAAAATTAGTTTATAATCGTCTATCATAGAAAATGGTTCTTTCTCGTCCTCTCTTAGAAAAGTGCTTTGTGATATATGACCAAAAAATAGTAATTATTTCTTATTTAAAATGAATTATGTGTGTATATTTTGTTCTATATCAACTATAAGATATATTTTTGAGTGTATTTCAATCAAGAAGCAAATAAATGTATATTTTTTGTTCAATATTCAGCGGTCGCGAACTGGTATTGAAAAATTTGTATCTTTTATTTCTCGACCAAAGTGGTCGAGAATCAATAGTCACTCCAATAATTGTTTATTTCAACCGATATATTTCTGTCGGATCATTTTCGTTTTTTTTCGATATCTTGATTCATTTATATATCTACTTTCTGAATATTACTTGGCGACCACCGAATTAACGTTGAAACACTTATTTCTACCCTTTATTTATTCGTGGTCGAGAACCAATTTGATTGTACTTAACCGACCACTGGTGGTCGGTATTTTATATTTTATTTACTCATTAGTTTCTAAATAGATATTGAGAGCAAAATAACCAAATAATGTTGTATGAGTTGCTATTTTGAAATATTTATAGAAAGTGGAAACTTTTGCAAAATAATTTTTTTTTACGTTCCGAGTGTTTCTTACTTGATTACCTCATCTGAAACCCATCTGAGTGATAGGTAGTGATGTCGATGGTAATGCACGAAAGTAAGTTCTAATCATTCATCTCGCTCTAAAGTTTTTTATAAAATTTTCAAGTGGAGCGGCCACTATTATTAGTGGTCGAAAACTAACACAAAAATGGTCGAGAACTCTGCGGCGTGGTCGAGAACCGAAGGTTATTGAGATTTTCTATATGTTTTCACATTTCAAAGGTTAAATGCGGAAAGAACGCTTGAAATTATATTACAAATCATTTAAAACTCGCCAAAGATTCGATGAACATCAACACCATTAAAATTTGATAAGTTTATGTGTGAAAAAATCGTGCTCGAAATCGATGTTTCTGTTAACTGGTCGAGAACCAGTGCATTTACCCTATTGTTATCTCCAAAAAAAATTTTAAATATCTATTCCTTCCAAAAAAATTGGTGACGATTAAGAAAAAAAACACTTTGGTGACAAAAAATTGTTGATATTGAAAAATTCCCTCATATGAGAATAAGATGATGCGAAACTTTTGAATCTATGTGTACTTAACAGTAGAATATTACATATAAAAGGAAATACCTTCAAAGTTTCCCAAACTATCACTTTATTGCTAGTGTTTGCTTGCAATTCAGCTATTGTTTTATCGGTGTTAATTACACGGGATAATGTTTCTACTAAAGAACTAGCAAGATTCATGGTAGTCTGATTACAGGTTCTTCCGATATTTTCGAAATGTTGCTGCTTTCTAGTTCTCTCCAAAAATTCGAGCATTTCCTTTTCTTGCCAATCTTTGAGTTTTTGTTGTGCATATCTTGTGAGGAAAATAGAACTTGTAATTAATATACTACCAACGATGAATTTACCACGATGTCTTGAGACAAAGTTTCGTACTTTAGAAAAAACAGACATCTCAATTCCTGCAAAACTATATAACCTTCTTCGTTGTTTTGATTTTTCAACCCGAGTACAATGTCCAAAAACGTCAGTGAAAATAGCTACATAGATTTATTCTACTGTAGAGATTAATTTTTTCTTTTTCAAACTGAAAGATATCAATCGCTATTTTCATAATGAAACATTGTGTGAACTAAAACCAGAAGTTTATATTTTCATTTCACTTTCTTTCCTCTAAAGCAATAAATATTAAAAAATCATAAATGAGTAATATGTCAAATTAACCTTAAAACTGTTAAAACCATAGAGAACAATGGAATAAGAGAGAGACCATTGATGTCTATGGTCAAAAATTAAAACTGAATTGCCTATTTGAAAAATTAAAATTTTTAGTGGTGGTGAAATCCTACATATTATTTTAGAATGCCTCAAGGTAGAAAAAAAATACCATTCAGTGGTAAAGCTAAGAAGGAGCAACTGAAATTAAAAAAACAACGTAAAGGTAGAATTCTTCAAAAAACAAGTCCCACTTCTTTGAATTATTTTTTAATTTTAGTATCAAACATGTCCTTTATGCAAGAAAGCGAAGAAAATGAAACTTTCGATAGGACTAGAAAAATCAATTATCAATCGAAAATGAATCCAGGTGCTAAAACGAACAAATATGCATTGATATTTCATAAGGAAACAGCAGAGGAATTGAGGAAACGAAAGGAAATGGCGCGGCAAAGCTTAATGCCTGTAGAAGAAAAACAGTTAGAAATAGATGCGAACGGGTATTTTCCAAGAGAATTAGATTTCCCAAAGAGACCCAAGTGGTCTTATGAATTATCAAAGCAACAGCTGGATTCTAAAGAGAATCGATATTTTACAGTATGTAATTAAGTTTTGAATTAACTTTCAGTTACTGAATATAGTATATGAAAAAAATTACCAGAATATCTACTCATAGAAGTGTATATCATATACATGGTAATTTACCATGATAGCCTATTAGACGTTTATGGGGAACTAATCATAATTTTGAGCTGAAAATTTGCATATTGGAGTTTGGGATAATGATCTTTATTCATAAAATATTTTCAGACCTCTATAACTTCTGGTTATACCAAAAACCGACTACTAGTACTATCTTATTTCAAATGGTACACCCAATATATTATTGCATCATTAGATAGTTTTTTTATGTAAATTTTGGTAATATACCATACCTTAGGTAAAAACTCAACGGTTCATGAGTTACTGGGATTTTTATAAAAAAAATGGTTGCAACAAGGACTCACATTTTTTTGAAAAAACCTATTTCATTTAATCATTTTCGATTTGACCAATACAATGTTTATGAGAAGATTATGAGCTTGGACAACTCAAATTCACTAAAACTACAGACTTTCGAATTACATCTTTTATATATATTATTTCATTCAATCATTTCTACATATAAAAAGATATATCTAAAATGAAACCTTTAAGAGTTATCGCGGAAAAACTTGTACTAAGGAAAAACTGCAATTCCTGAGAGGAGTAGTCTGTGACTTCCGGAAAACATAGAAAGAAACTAAAAGTCGATAATTGTATTTGACTTTTCATGAATTGTAACTAATAGCTTATTCGACTGGCTGCACCAGTGCGAATTAATTCGAATTTTTGTAGTGCTAAATGACATAATTAGCTCGAATTAATTCGAACTGGTGCAGCCAATCGAATACGCTATAAATGTTCCTTGGGATTGTCGAGATTCTATAAACGAATATAATTTTCAATTACAAAGAATCAATTACAATTCAAGAAATTTCAATTTAATTATTGAAACATCAACTTTTAGTTTCTTTCAATGTTTTCCAAAAGTCACAGGCTACTGCACTCAGAAATTGTGGTTTTTCCTTAGTTCAAGTTATTCCTTTATTTCTGTTGAAGTTATCATTTTAGGTATTGGGTTTGCTTGAATAACCACCCTCTTTTTATACAGGGTGTTTTATTTGTTATTCCGGACCTGGATTTTCAAGGCGGTTATTGCCTGATACGTTTGGGCTCTCAATTAGGAACATATTTGCCGAATATGAAGAATATATACTGGGTGGTTCGTTTGATATGGCCTCAGAAAGAAACGGGCAAAATTCATACAACACCCTGTATCTCGGCTACAAAGACAGTAAGACCCAATAAATGGGGTATCTCCAGAACCGCCTTGGTGCCACCTATGCACCTATGAAGTATTTCCGTTTCTCAATGAAACACCTTGTATGTATAATTGACTGAAAGAATATGAAATATAGGTTGAACATAATTTGAAAATATTGAGTTTTGATGAATTTGAGTTGTCCAACTTCATGATCTTTTCATAAACACCCTGTACATATTTGAAAATATTTTAACAAGAAAGATCATTGTCCCAAACCCCAACATGCAATTTTTCAACTCAAAATTATAATTAGTTTTCCATAAACAATGGGGAAACTATTGAAAACTAATGGTTATCTTTTTCACAAGTGTTGTTATAGAGTATTAACAAACTATAACAATTATCTTCAGTCTTTATATAATAATTAATTTTAATTGAGGAATAAAGAATTAAAGCACAGTAGCCATGTTTTTAAATATTGTGAATCTTCTTCATAGGAGTATTTGAATGAAATTGAAAAAAAAATGACTTCAACCGAGTTAGGATTCTTTGAATTGAATTTAGAAACTTGGAGGCAGTTATGGAGAGTTATTGAAATGTCTGATATAGTTTTGTATATTGTTGATATAAGATTTTCGGTGAGTAAATATAGTACTAAATGTTTCTGAAAATATTTTAGATCAGTAATAAATTTTTCAGAGTCTCATGTTTCCCCCTTCTCTTTATGAATATGTTACTAAGGACCTGAAAAAGGAATTTATATTAGTTCTTAATAAAATTGACCTAGCACCTGCTTCTTTAGTTGTTGCCTGGAAATCTTATTTTGAAGAAATGTACCCTAGTGTTCACATTGTAATGTTCACTTCTTTACCAGGATATAATTTGATTGGTAGCCAATCAGATAAAGCTGGTGAGATATATTATTATTGATATTAGTTTATTTCATAAAAAAAAACTTTATAATTTATTTAAGAATTTAGAAATGATAGTCTGTATATTAGTACATAATATTTTTGAAATACTATCAAAACTTTTTTCCATTTGGCATGCATGTAATTGAGAAAAGAACTAAAATTTGTTAAATTAGGATTTGTTCTCTTCCTCACATACTTATATTCTCTTATTTTTTGAATTACTTAAACTTCATATAGTTAATCATGACAATTACATTTACCTTTCTTATATAGCTTTGAAGGAAGGGGGGTACAAGTATGCGTGTTTGATTACCATGAGTATACTGACACAAGAGACTAAAATTTTCCTTTTTGTTTCCAATTGGACTTGACTGCTGATGGAGGGACTGTAGGCGTTCTTTATGAATTTTTACTAGCACAGTCATATAACATCCCAGGATACTGACTTGCCAGCACATAAATAAGTTATATATACAAATTATATATATATATATATATGTATATATATAATCAAAATCCCAATGATACCTTTCGGTGTTTGGGATAAATAAATTATATGAGTTCTATATTTGTTATTTTGATACTTAACAATATAAAATATACAAAAGTTGATTATTTTCGTTTTATAGATGAAATTCGAATATAGATTCTATGAACACTTTTTCATCATTAATATAATTGAAGCCAGTATGCAGCCATTATTAAATTTTTTAGGACTACAAGTTCGAAGAAGAAGGGGTAGAATTCATATGGCTGTTGAAGGTGCAAAAACTTTATTAGAAGTTTGTAAATCTATTGTTGGATCTGAGGTAGATCTTTCCAGCTGGGAACAAAAAATTCAAGAAGAAATGGAGACCGAAAGTAGAGAAGATGAAAAAGTTGAGGTTGGTGAGGTGGTGGAACAGAAAACAGTTGACACTAGTTTTTTCCAGCATGAAAGATTTAAAAATGGTGTACTCACAATAGGTGATGAATTATTTCATTATTAGTAAATTTATTGAAAAGATTTAGTACTCTTTCAACCTCTGATGATATTATATAACATATGAATCCTTTATTATTTATTTTTTTAATATGAATGAATTAGTATTATAAGTTTATTAGATTTCAGATTGCATATTGATGTATATGTTTAGGCAAATTAAGATATATTTGAGAATCTCACCCTAGTGATATTAGAAGCCTTTATGTACATCTTCTTTGATTATTTACTCTTTCCAAAGCTACGTTATAAAAAATATATAACACAGAATCATTATATCTCAGATATTCTCAAAAAATATTATGTTTCACAATTTTTTTTAGTACAGAATTTAATTTAACCATAGATTCTTTTTATCGAATAGGTGAATCTATTTGTAAACTGCACATGAAGTGTGTTTATTATTTTCAATGAAATTAAAATTTTGATAGTTTGTTATTAATTATTAACTATGAGGTTCCAATTTTGAACCTCTCAACGGTTCAACAATTTATAAACAGTGCTCGGCATTGGCATATTGACATAATAAAAAATTGTATGATTGAAACATTCATACAATCTTCAGTGATCTTAGATTTATCTGAATATTTCTTCTCTGCTCGAGTTCAAAAAACAAGTCGTTTGTTCACACAAAACAATATTTGTTCGTATTTAGAGATGCTGAAAGGAAATGTCCAAATGAATATGACTCCCTGCAGATTGTATCTATATCTATATACCAATTCAAAGCACTATAAAAAGTAGCTTTAAATAGTTGCATATCTCAAAATTGCTAAAAATTTCTGATTTAAAACAGAAAGGTTGATCGGGTATGTAGTAATTTTAGCTCTTTATTGTTTCAGCCAAGCTTTCGGATAATACCTGATCAACCTTTCATGCAGAGAGGAAATATTGAAATATGAATTTTTATTTTCAGGCTGTATTGGCTATCCGAATGTTGGAAAATCTTCACTTATGAATGCTCTGAAAGGTAAAAAAATTGTGAGTGTTTCCAAAACTCCTGGGCATACTAAACATTTCCAGACTATATTCTTAACTCCTAAAGTAAGGCTATGTGATTGTCCAGGATTAGTATTCCCATCAAAAGTTCCCAAAACATTGCAAGTGCTAATGGGCAGTTTTCCTATAGCTCAGTTGAGAGAACCTTATACTACGATAAAATTCTTGGGTAAGTCCCGATTTTGACAACATGATCAATATTAACCTTTCACTAGATTATGATACATATTTTGGAAAATGTAACAGCTAATCACAAAAAATTTTCTTCATTGAACAGCTCAAGAATATGATTAAAAGTTGAAATTGTGTATTGAATAAAAAAACTTGGGAAACTGAATATGATTAAAAAGTTTGCGAAAAATATTCAAAATACTAAATATGTATTATTCATTCAAATTTATTGAAATGATATATTTTGAAATGATTAAATTTTTTGCACATAAATTATTATCTATTCTGGATAGTTTCTTTACTATGCGCAATGATAAAATTTGCTGAAGAGTTCAATGATACTTGGTTTGAGTAGAATATTAAGGAGTTAATGAATCAAAACTCTATAGTATTGGGGTTAAATTGAAAGAATTATATCAACTGATACAGAATATATATTATTGAGGCTTGAAATATTCAATAATAAATTTTCTCATATATTTCAGCTGAAAGATTAGATCTTCCGAAATTGCTTAGGATTCATCACCCTGACAATGATAACACTTGGTCAGCAATGGACATATGTGACGGATGGGCTAAAAAGCGTGGTTTCATTACAGCTAAAGCAGCTAGATTAGATTCTTACAGAGGAGCAAATAGCTTGTTAAGAATGTCACTTGATGGAAAAATCTGTATGTGTTTCAAACCACCTAAATATCATTCTAGATCAGGTTTGTGTTTTTATTGTAGAGTTGGTTATAAAATAAATTATTCTCTGTAAAACAATTTTTTCTTTTACCTGCATGAATTATTAATATTTGTTAGTGTTTATCATCTCATTTCTCCTTTTTAATCATTCTAAAATCTTATTTTTATACTATATACAAAAAAATTGTTGTTTTTCAGATTTTTGGTCAGAGCATCCAGAAGTTCAGAAAGTGATTTGGATTCAAGGAAAATCTAAAGAAGATAACACACTAAAGAAGGAAATTGTTGATTTGTATGACTCATCTGAAGAAGTATCAGACACTGAGGTGCCTACAAAAACACAAGTAGATCAAACTAAAACATCATCGGATGATGAGGATGAAAGTTCTGATGATGAAAGTGCAGATGAATTACAACTAATAACAAACAAATTTGCTCTGCTGCACGATTGATGTAAAAAATTTATTAGATGGTTTTGGTTTTTCTGAAAGTTATTTAAATTATTTCTTTTCTATATAAATGCTGTTAATTATGATATATTTCCCAAAATTCTTTATGATTCAATAAATGTTACTGAGGAAAAAGCTGGTAGTTTGTCTATGTCATTTTTCCAATTTGATATTTGTTCATACCATTCTTGGGATGTATTTCATCCATAACCTACTTCCACTTATGAACTTATTGGCAAGGCAAAATCATTGATTTATGCTTGAGATTGATTTATGCAGAGATAGACCATCACACAGGGTTGCTAGATAGATTCTTGAATTTAGGGCTGTTCCTGACAACATTTTTTGGCAATGAAATCTTCAAGAAAATTGAGTATAAGTTTTTCGTTGAAATATGACCCAGAATGGAACTTAGCAGTTGTCTGTGATGGAAAGTAAATCAATTGTTTTAAAGATCCCTGAATCGCAATCCTATAAAATTCATTCCGAGGATTGATGCACAAGGCGAATTTGCGCCGCCTAAACTCCTCAAAAATTGTTCGTACAGAACTTTTGTATTTTTCACGGTAATAAACGATTAGAATTGTCAGGTATAGGGTGGATGTTTATTTTAATCATAATTTCTGATGGATTCCATCAAACGATTTGTTCACCATTGATGTGAAGTCATCATTATTGTTTGAATTGATAAAAATATAATAATTTTTTCGCACAGTTGCAATTTCTAGAATATAATTTAATAATTGAACACTCGCAGAACTAACAAAGTTGAGTTATAAATTTAATTTGCTTGATAAAATGGAAACGCACTGCTCGTAATTAATGGAAAAAGGCGCGAACTTCAAATAAACATTTTTCTACGTCAGTTGTTGCACGAGGCCGGTGAACATTGTTTTGCTCACCACCCGGAAAGGCCGCCTCATCTGTTCAACAAAATCTAGAATGAGTCTTTTTGGTGGTTTATACTCAAAAGAGCTTAAGTCCTATGGGACCTCTCTAATGTCCCAACCTGGATACTGATACCAAATATTATTCATATTGGAGCAATAAAACGCGAAATATTTAGTTCCCGCGTATTTAATTTCTATGTGCGCATGGGTGAGGCGCATGAAGTCCTTTGGGACCATAGATAAGGGGTCCTACTTTTGTATTTATCTATGTTTGGGATTTATAAGTTCCCTACCTGAATATCTATCCAAATATTGCCAATATCGGAGCAGTAAAACGCGGAATATTGAGATTGCAGTTATTTAACGTATGCCCATGAGCGTATGGGCATATCCAATAGAATATCCAAAAGAGCTGAAATGTTTACGGAACCACTTACTAACCAAATTGAATATCCATAGCAATTTTAATTAACATCGAACTAATAGAACTTGAGTTATGGAAATCTCAGTAATTTATCGATTGCGCATGCTTAACATGCACCCTTTATATGGAAAGTCAGAATTATGTGACCATCAGTTCATATTTCATCAAAATTGGAAGGGAATTGTAAAAGTTTTAGGGCTATACCCCAGCAAACCATGTTGTTATATGCGCCTTCCCGTTACATAACATCCCTAAGAAATGAGGTATATACCTGATACATCTCAAAACTAATGTATCTGATACATAACATTTCATATATCCATGAAATTATTTGACTTATTCATATATCATATATGTAACATTGTTATATTACTGAAGTTACGTATATGATACATCTTCCAGCATCCCTAAAAACAATATAACTCTGATATCTACTAGTGTGTAATATAGTTACATATCATATATGTAACATTCGCAATATATATTTTACATTGCTAATATTATGTGAAAGCTATGTAAATATAGCATATTCATGATATATTACTCAGATCTATACAAGTACTCTTATAATACATAACCTTTATTAAAGTTGAACTGTTTAGAGATTTTTGCCAGGACTAGTGCAGTGAAAAGTGATATGCATTTTCTAACTTTTGATTGTTAGTTAGAAGTGATGAACTATAATAATAATAATATTCAATATTCTTTGATTTTTCATCAATTCCGGATTACTTTCATCGTGGAAATATGTGAGATAAGAAGTGAAAAACTGTAATAATAATATTCAACATTCGATGATTTTTCACCAATTCCAGATTAGTTTCATAGTGAAAATATGTGAGGTAAGTGAATATAAGTATACTTCGACAACGTAACTACATTTAGATATATAAATGCTGTTGTATGTGCCTTTTTGCTTTTGTATTTGCATGCCTGTTAATAGCATAGGTATATTTGCTGCATGTTTTTGTGGATCGTTAATGGAATGTGTGCATGGTTTCTGTCTTCTTCATTCAAATTATATGCATTTTGATATTTTTCCTTTTTATGGTAATTTGCATTTGGGTGTATATAGTTCTGAAGTAATACCACAATTGTTTTATCATCTAAATAAGAAGTACCTATCTGAATAGTGCGCTAGTTTTTACTACTTAGACTATTTTTCTGCTATATTTTATTTATGTTTGTGATGTATATACCTATGTTATTCTCTGCTATTCGTGAAATTAAAACATCTAGATTTCATATATGCACAATACACTTTTCTTCCATCATTATTAATGACCAATGTCAGATCACATAAGGATGCTTTTTGAGAAATAGATTCTGATAAGTTTAATCAAATGTTTTAGTATGATATAAATAATTTTGCTGTTTCAGAGTGAGGAATCACCTCCTGAAGTTTACTCATGTATTCAAAACTTTCATAACTTTATATTATGTAAGAAATTTGTTATTTATCCAATCAGGAAACCTCGTTACTGAGAATTTTAATTGTAAATACCATTTTTTAATAACATTCCAATATGTTTAGGTTTTGCATCTCAATCTTTTATCCAATGTGCAGACTTTGAGAAGATAGATATCAGCCGAGTGGATAAGGCTGGCCACATTGAGGATCAAGAGACAAAAATAAGTTTTGGTTGATGTAGGTACTTTGATTACATTAAAAATTTTCAATAATTCTATGATCTTTCATTTAACAAACACCCAATTGTTAAATTATTAAATCCTGTTTTACTATTCATAAATTATTTGTAATATTTCAAATGTGGTGCATACCAAACGTAGGAATCTGGTTTTTGTTGAATTTTCTAGGTTCAAAATAATAATATTGTTGACTAAAAAATATCTTTCTAGCAAAAAATGAAAGATGGAGTTTAAATATATATTTTTGGAATGCACCTTAATTCATAAGTATCTCTTTTCATGTAATTTATAAGTGATATATCTCTTATTAATTGATGTTGGCTAGATACCAGCAGTTTTAGTTTCAATTGGTATTGTGTATCATTTGCAGGGCCGTCGCTAGGGGGTAGGCAGGGGAGGCGACCGCCTAGGGCGGCAAAATTCTGGGGCGGCATTTCAATCTTGATCAACAAAAATCATATGTGTAGAAATTCAAAGTAAGAAATGAGATTTAAATCGGTTAGAAACAACACGAAAATATACAGACAATTTAATCAACATTTTAAACTATCAAAGGTGCCGCATTATACACAACAACTCATCAATATCCAGATGTCGTGTAAACCCTCTCACAGCTGTTTACTGTTTACGAGATATTGAGGCTAAAAAACACATGTTCATCAGGGGTGTCGGCCTTCTCTTTGTACACTGCTCAATTTTATTGCTTTATTAGGGTACAGGGTACCTAGCCGGTGGAGGATATTTTTCTCTACAATTCTTCAACCAGAATGCCTATTCCCAGATGAATGCAAAATATACGAGAAACGTTTCCATTTCATCATTTCCATCTCATCCTTCGTAAGAAATACATATCTGAGAAGTTTATTTTATTTTATACCACGTTCCATTATATAACAATATTTTTTTGATCGTACTATATGTGCAAAGTGAGTGTTATATTCTGAATTTTTCGATTTGCCTTTGGATTTAAGGATTTCAAAGTAGATTACTGAAGGTAAGTTCTATAATTTTTTATTTTCATTATTTCCTTATTATTATCATTTTTCGGCACTGGGAAGTACCTACGTTCGAAGCGTCGGATGATGAGATAGACTTAATAGAAAAAATCATATTCATTTATTTCAAAATGTAAGGTGCCGAAAGAGAAAACAAAAATTTCAAGATAATATTTTTCTAAAACGTTCTCATACTTCCCTAATTAAATACTGAATCAGGGCCCGCTCTGGAGGCTGGCTAATTGGCATTTCGCCGGAGCGGCAAATATTGGAGGGCGGCATTTTCAATTTTTTTCAGAAATCCGAATTCCAAGAAGAAAGTGTTGAATACTTTTTTTTAATTTCAAAGAATTTCACACATGATTTTTTATCAAATTAATTAGTTTTGAGGGTGGGCGCATTCGAATTTGAAATAATGGTTCATCCGTATCATCCGATTGTTACACACTATCATCTTAAAGATAAAAAACAAAATGTTCAAGCGTTTTATAAAGTCGGAACTCAGCAGAAGAACCTGAGACCGCAGAGGGGCGGCAGATATTGGAGAAAGGTATTTTCTACTTTTTCCGAGGAATCTACTAGATTCCTAAAAGAATGTATTAAATAGTTTTATTTTACTTTCACCTTGTTTTTTGTTGGATTAATAACTTGATTTTTTTAATGCTGAGTGGAAAATTGGAATGTTATTTCAAATTCTATAAATCAATTATATTTTAAAATAATGTTAGCAAAGCCATCAAACTTACTTTGTAAGAGTATATAGATACAAAATAAGATACTTTTTTGCAAAGATATCTGAATTTGAATTCATAAGAAATAATTACACTCAATACATTTTGCGTCCATAAAACCCTTCTAACTTTTTATAAAAATTCTCACCCCGAACAAGGGCGTAGACTTGTATTTTTGCCGGGGCGGCAGAAACGCTAGAGCGGGTCCTTATTGAATATTATTATGAAATATTTTTACATTTATTTATTTATACTCGTGTATATTATTCGTTTTTAACAATCCTTAAATGCCAATTTTTGACATTTAATTAATTTACTTTTCGATGATTTATTCAAATGATCGAAAAGTTAATTTTTGAATAATTCGTTGAATATTTTTTCCGGAAAGATATTTTTTGTTCTAGTCATTCATATTATGTATTCCTATTATTGTTCCTTACCAATCCTAAAATGATTTTCATTTTTTGTACAAGTTTGAACTTGTTGATTTTGTTTATATTTTTTCTATGTTATTATAATTAAAATTTTACAAACTGTCGCCTTCAACTTTTTCATATTTCGGTAGAAGACCCCGATAACCCAAAATAATTTTTTTGCATTCTGCAGAGTTGACTGTTAGGGCGGCAAATGGGTATTTGCCTAGGGCGGCAATTTGGCTAGCGACGGCCCTGATCATTTGTTATATTTTTGTTTGGAAGGTATTGAAAAAAATTCCAACAAATTCACTAAAACATAATTTGTGTGGTGTCGGCATATTTAGATTTTTTATATGTAGTTTGATTAGTTTTTCCTCCAGAAAGAATTGTACAGGTATGTATTGTTTTTGAATTGCATAGAGAATTTACTTCTGAGTACCTATATGTAATATAAACATTCAGATAACTATTACATTTTTCTTATGTCTCTTGTTTGTAGCAGATATATTTCTTTTGGTTATATCACATAGAACGGATAAATTTTTTTATATTGCATGGTGAACTTTTTACTGAGTATATATTATGTAATATAACCATATATAGGTTGGCCCAGTTCTTGTAGAGTAACTTGGTGTATTCACTTTTAGGATGAAAGCGTCATAGTCACTTTATAGGTCAATAAATTCACAAAAACATAAGGAGGTTATTGACATCAGGTTGTTCAAAATTAAAGATTTTATTTATAAATCTGGTAACTTGAACAACCTCGATATAACTTCCTTATTATGAAATTACGACCCATATTCATATTATGTTTTCATCTTAAAAACTGAAAACTCTCACAACTGTTATTCTACAAAAAACTGAGCCAGCCTGTATATATTTATATTACATAAAAAGGATGTACCATAAATATTACAGATGTAATATACCAGCGATGTATCATGTATGTTACATGAAATGTAACAGCTACGTATATGATACATAAAGGATGTACCATAAATATTACAGATGTAATATACCAGCGATGTATCATGTATGTTACATGATCTGTACATGATACATGGCAATTTTGTTACATGTTATGTAACGGAAGGCGGACATAGAGCGGTCGTTGAGCGGTACTAGAAAGGCGCGTGTATGTTACATTGTTATGTAACATAGATCGTTGTAATATATATGTTATGTCTATGATACGTATTTGTGTTTGCTGGGACATATATACAATATTACACGGACAAATACAGACACGAAATCATAGCTATTCAAGATGGTCTTAAAAACATTTTGCGAACCGAAATCTATGAAATACAGGCTTTCTGTATACCTTCATAGATTCAGGAGTAAAAGTTTTTGACGATTGTGTAGCATTAATAGTTATTTATGCAACAAGTGCAAAAAGTGAATGTTTATTGCACTCCACGTGAAATTGTCCGACGAGGCTGTTAGGCCGAGTTGGACAACACATCGAGTGCAATAAACAATTTTTGCACGAGTTGCATACAACATTTTTTCTACGTTCATGCAAAAAGCAAAAAATGATTTATTGAGGTGCGGCACTAGGTGTAGGAAAATGAAAAGCGCAACTTGAATACTTCATTATTAACGTCGATTTGCATTGAAACAGGAACTTATACGCTACAAACAATTTTTAACTCAAACTTTATTTTTACCCTCAATGTTGAAAGTGAATGAACAATTGGTGCAATTTTTAATATGAATATTTTGTAGTGAAGTAGAATGACAGAGATGAGTGCAATAAAAACTTTATTGCACTAGTGCAATAAAAAACTTCTTTTTCCACTAAATATAGTTCAATAAAGTTTTGCTTTTTGCATAGAATAATAGAATTTATTATACATTCACATATAATATTAATTTTAATGTTATTAAATTTATCGTGTATCAATCATTACCTTTTTATTTTTCTCTTTTGTATTTTACAAAAGTATTATGATTAAAAATATCCAATAAATTAAAAAACAAACTCCTGAAATCTGTCAAAATATAATGTCATTATTGAAATGTTTTCAGAAATTTTTCTTATTGTCAGTCATTTATGAACGAGTTCTGTAATTTTTACCTCATTCTCATAATTTTGGTATTGTTCCTGTCTGCTATTTTATTTCACAGATTTATTAAATGCTTAACTAGAAATCCCGAAAACACTTTTGATCCAGAAAAAATTATCCAGAATAATATGGACAGTACTACATCTGGCTTCAAGCAGGAAGAGCAAGTTGATCACTAAATTCTTACGAATCGTTTAATTCTTAGCTGCCATAATGAAATTAAGTTTAATCGTATTCGTTCCAATTCTTTGCTATTTGGTATATGTGGACAAAGCAGGAATAATCAAATGTTCATTTCATAGCATCAATAAAAAAAATTGTGAATTTTACACAATTATACTTTTTATTTTGTCGGCTTATTTCAAAATTCAAGAATTATAAGTATGTATAACAAATATTCGGACCTGATATTATTTTCAATTTTATAATTATGTATCCTTCTATGAGTACTAATATGAGATTTTTCAATTTGAATTACTAGTTTTTAGCTTTTAATCATTAACAGATTTTTGTATCAAGAATGCACCTATATCTCTCATGCTTTCGAGAAAATCATTTTAGTACCACTTGGAGGAAGCCAAAATGTGTTGATTATAATAATAAGGGTTGTCCAAGTTTTCAGCAAATCATTAGAAGTCAGGGTATTTTATTGCCTTACAGCTGGTACTTTTAAATGAACAATAAACTCTGGTATTATGTCGGATAGTCTCTGGAACCAGAATGTGTAGATTTGGCCGTTTCTAGTGGCTTCTTCTTCTTCCTAATTTAAGCCTAGGGCTTGTATATTCCACTTTAGTCCTCGGTGGATGTAGATATCCAGGAGTCTTTCCAGCGCTAGTGGCTAATGGCTAATATTAGGCCAATTGAAAAGTCCCCGGTCTGATGCACAGATGGCGCTGCTAGTGTTAAATCCATATGATTTTTAGTTAGTTCCAACCTTCAAACGATACGTATCAAAATTTGACAGCAGTCCGACCATTAGTTTGTGAGATATTGCGTTGTGAGTGTAGCTACTTTTTTATTTGAAAAAAGATGGAAGAAAAAAGAATTTCGTATGCTGATAAAATATAGCTTTTTGAAGGGGAAAAATACAGTTGAAACGCGAGTTCACAATCGATCAAAAGTCACAACGTGTTAATGAATAAACCTGCATTTTTGCGTCGACATGTGACAATGGATGAAACATGGCTCCATATTTCACTCTGGAGTTCAATCGACAGTCAGCTGAGTGGATTGCACACGATGAACCGAATCCAAATCGAGAAAAAACACAACAGTCAGCTGGAAAGGTTATGGTATCAGTATTCTGGGATGCGCAAGGTATAATATTCATTGATTACCTCCAAAAGGGCCAGGCCATCAACAGCATTTATTATACAGGGTGTTTCATTGGGAAACGGAAATACTTCACAGGTGCATAGCACCGAGGCGGTTCTGGAGATACCCCATTTATTGGGTCTTACTGTCTTCGTAGCCGAGATACAGGGTGTTTTATGAATTTTGACCGTTTCTTTCTGAGGGCATATCAGACGAACCACCCGGACCCGGTATATTTTCTTCATTTTTGGCAAATATGTTCCTAATTGGGAGCCCAAACGTATCATGCAATAACCGCCTTGAAAATCCAGGTCCGGGTTAACAAAAAATTATGAATCGTTTGAATCCTCGAAACAACACCCTGTACATCGGAATTTTGAAAATCTGTTTTAATATTCGGAAACACCACAAAAAACTAAACTGAGGCCAGTATTTCAAAATTTCGAGCAGACAGTTTTACTACACAAATTTTCAACGTAAGAATGAAGTTTTTGATAACTTGGATACCTGAAAGTGGTTTGAAGTGACTTTTAACAATGAATTATCAAAAATATTGAATCCATAAGTATTTCAACATTACTTTGTGATTCATTTTCACATTGGTTTTCCTTTTTATAGATAACTATAGCGTTCATCCCCCTATAGTTTATTGTTCGGCAACGTCGTTCGACACCAGTGTGTCGAATTTATTGATTGATAACCTTTTAACTAGGGACATTTTACTCTGTACATCTTGTATAATTGCCACGTGATATGCCGATTTCAACCGATGGGCGTTCTTGTTGTCAGAAACATGAGCGAAAATATAATAATAATTGAAAATATGAGGCAAAGATTCATAATCATCTGATTGAAAATGAATAATTCATTTATATTAAATTTGGATATCCCGAATATTATATTACTCCCTTTTTAAAAAAAGTTTTGGCATCAGTTGCCATATTTTTTCCCAATCTGGAAATTTATATCATGCATTTCTTAATCTTAATTAATTCACGTCAAAATGGAAATTCTCTTATTAACTATAGTGGTATGTCTTTCTTTTAACCATCAAATAATAATAATAATGTGGGTAGCAGTAGAAAATCCTTGAGGATTCACCTATCAGGAGATTCCTAACCCGGGAAGCTGAAATCTGTCGAAGGGTTTCTGTGCAGGGTAACGAACAGGGGTGGAAAGCAGCTCAAGAATTATTCCACCGTAGCTCTTCGTATCGTAAAAAGCGATCAAAGGCCGTCTCACCCACGACATGGAGGAACCCATAAAAATGGTTAGTTAGAGAAATAGAAATATGGAGCTGCTATTTGGGATTCGTCAGGGTACATCTGGAGCCAGCGCTGGACATGACAGCATGCGCGACGTCGGTGGCAGAGTGCTGAGGAAATGGGTGTATGCCTAACAAAATGCCTCAACTTCTCGATCTCAACATTCTAGGAGAAGAATAACACGAGTTTTTCCGACTGCTGCAGGTATTGTGCAGAATCCTCAATCAGCATTCACTCAAGTAGGTCTATCAACAAGACGCATGAAATAAACGAGTTCTATGATCATGCGCACATACAATAAAGTGACGAAAATGGAAGAGAATGAAAGAGGCTACTGAAAAAAGGTGTTTGCAGAATTCCACAGAAATTACCCTGATCTCTAAATTTCTGAGCAAATAGAAGCCTACCAATATTGAGAAATAAACTTGTTCTCGATATGCGACTGAACACCATAAGAAGTAGGCACAACTAAGGATAGAGAACAGGAACCTCATTAATAACGAAGTGGCATTTGAAGAAAACCACACAAATGATTACCAAGAACAAAACAACGCAGATTTGATACTAGTAAGAGGAGAGTAATGACGGAATATATATACTGCTTCCGTCAAAAACCCAGAGGAAGGCCAAAAAGATCTATCGGAGCGATTATCTGCGAAAAATGAACTACTGGATGGTTATTGTAGCACTTGGCTTATGTTTTTCATTATGACTGTATCTGAAAGGTTTTTTTGGTAATGCATTCATTTCATTTGTCCGCTCACTGTAAGACGTCGATTTTCGAAATATGTTTAAAGGTCTATTCCGTTTTTATTGGTTGTTTTGCTATACCATATTATGTTCTTCGTATTCAAATCCCTAGCAATTATGGTCGATATATTCGGTTTTACAATTTCTTGATTTCCTCACAAATTTGTTATTTGGAGGTAATTATACTCAGTAAAAGGCTATATAAATTTCATTTATATATTTTCATTTAGATGCCAATCGCTTCCACTTCTTCTTGTTTTGTTTCGGGCAATTGAAGCGACTTTGGGGTAGCAGTAGCATGGTTGGGTTTAGGTTCCAGCGGTGCCGATCTTCTGAAAGATACGCAGCCCATGACGCCATATCTTGAGCAAGCAAAAAGTCACTACACCATATTAAATAGAATGATATTGAAGTTTTGAATTATACCAGCAAATTTTCCGATAATGTTAGCATGTGAAAAATTCCGGACCCAATTGAAATTGGGAATAAGTAATAATTTTTCCCAGAACCCTTCCCAACATCCTGAGATTCTTGCCAACTCTTTTTTCTCCTCCTTCACAACTGAACCAGATGGTTCAGTGCCAGTTATCAATCGTCCCAGAAAAGTGGAATCATTGGAGAGCATTACAGTTACTGACTCCATGTTGGAGGAATATCTTCATGGATTGGATGTTTCTTCCGCCCCTGCTCCTGATGGATTTTCGCCAGCTTTCCTCAGGGCATGTTCAAGCTCTCTCAGTGGACCATTGTGTACGATTATGAATCGTGTACTATCTATGGGTTATTTACCTTCAGCATGGCGACAATCGACGGTAACGCCAATTTTCAAGAAGGGCGATAAACTTAAGGCTGAAAACTACAGACCCATAAGTCTCACTTCTGTTGTGTTCAAAGTTCTTGAGAGGGTAATATCCAAACAGGTGCTTCAGTTCGCATTGCGGGAGTCCATTATTCCACCCCAAAAGCATGGCTTCGTTCCAGGAAGACCAATTATCACCAATCTTTTGACTTGCCTGAATGACTGGACTAAGTCATTTGATGCTGGGATTCCGATGGATGTGGTGTATCTTGACTTCGCAAAAGCATTTGATCGAGTACCAAGGAGAAGACTACTTCATAAGTTAGAGCATTTTGATATTCGAGGTTCTTTACTCAAGTTCATTGATTCATTCTTAACAGATCTTTCATTTTCTGTTAGGGTCGGTAATATGTCATCTTCTTTGAAGTCAGTGCTGAGTGGTGTACCACAGGGATCAGTTCTTGGACCCCTCCTGTTCATTTTATATGATTGTGTCCGATCTACAGCCTTTATTAAGCTCCCCTTCCGCATCTTACGCAGATGATATAAAACTGTACAGTAGGTCAGAGTGTCATCCATCTCTGCAGAGTGAGCTAGATTTCCTGGTAAAGTGGTGTCGTGACTGGTTGCTTCCATTGAATATACCCAAGTGTCGTGTCCTATATTTAGGCAACAATAATCCGAGACGACCTTATTTCATTGATGGCGTTGCCCTGGATGGGTGTCTGAGCCACGTCGATCTGGGTGTTGTTGTGAGTGGTGACCTATCTTGGAGTCCTCACATTCTTCATATTTGTAATAAAGCGAAACAACGGCTTTATATGATCCAGCAGTGTTTTAGGGGTGGCCATCCGGATGTCGTTGCTGCACTTTAAAAGGAATACATCCGTCCAATCCTGGAGTTTGCTGGTCCAATCTGGCATTCATGGCTTCAACGAGATGCTCAAATGCTCGAGTTTCTGCAGCGACGTGTCACACGGTTGCCATACGGGGTGCAAAGACCTTCTTGTCAAGATCGCTTGAGTATCATGTGTCTCGACACATTTGCGGATCGTAAGCACCGTGGAGACATGATTGTGACGTTTAGAGCATTAAATGGTTTCTTCGGCTCCGATTTATCGCATCTATTTGAGTTGAACACCAATCATCTAAAATGGCATAACTTGAAATTGGCCCGGAAAAGATTCCACACGAGATCCCGTAAAAATTTTCTGAGCAACCGAGTTTTCGCCTGTTGGAATCAACTTACACATGATGTTGTTGGAGCTCCGTCGGTGAACGTGTTCAAGAATAGGTTCGACATCTGGAGGTCAAGGGTTCTTGAATGAAGTTAATTATTTTTTCATAAGTTGGATATTTCAGTATTTCTGTATTTCTCAAATTGCATTGATGTTATTTTCCTCATTAGGGTTTTATTGAAATATTTGTTTATTAAGAGTTTTATAGTTATATACTCAACTCTGTATCTAATGTAATAATAATAATAATAATAACAGATTTTGTTATTAAGAAAGGAAGATAGTGAAAGTGACGATAAATATTATTACGCAATAGTAACGCTAGACTTCCTTAAGAAGTAATATGATATAGCTCAACGTCAGCATTTATGCTCCTAGGAAAGTACGCTTAGAAATAGGAATGTTAGATTCTCAACGTCAGCATTTATGCTCCTAGGAAAGTTCGTTTAGAAATAGGAATGTTAGATTCATTGTAAACTAGACTTTCGAACAATAAACTTGCTTCAGAAGATTCTTGAGTTTTTTTAAAAAAGTGAATTCAAAGAGGAACAAAATAATTATATACAAAATGAATATAGTTACACAAAATAGTCATGTAGGTCCGTCAATCATATTTTACGATGTTTCATAGAAAATAAATTTCCAAATATTCAAAAACTCATAACACAATATTTTTAATGTTTGACCCTACTAAAATTTTGTTTCGAGGTACCTTTAGGTAAAGACTGGACTATTTTCATTCCAATATAATCAGTGTAACTGTCACTCCAGAGTGGTGAGTCCAAATTTTTCTATTTTTCAAACAAATATTCATTTCAAAATTAAGATAAGTTAAGATAAGAAATTATAAAAAATATATTTGTATTGTTATTTTCAATAGCATTTGACTTCTTTACAATATTCGATTAGAACAAAAATCGATTTCAAAACAAAATTCATTAATTAAAATAAAATATGGTAGAATTTATTATTGTTAATCAGTACATTAGGTATCAAAGTTTTCCATGGCTAGCCATATATTCCTCGCTCTTTGTATTTATTTCAACAATTTCATCGCTTATTCGCTTTATATCATCTCTAGTTGGAACATTCGTTATTTCCAAAGCCATCCCTTCCAGAAGAGCTGTGGAAAATATTTAAAGCTTAATTTATTTAAATACCACAAGTAATGAAGTTTTAAGTTCTATAGTGAGTAGGAACAATTATGTCAATATCGAGTTATTCAGAACAAATCAATGATATGCAATTATGTGAGTATCCAATAGAGAAATGGAGGAATTAATATAATAATGATTTGTTTCTCTTCAATTCAGAAACTCATTTCTATGCTTGTCATAAACTTGTTCTACAAAATTTTTTATTTTCTTTTTATTTGCTAAATAAATTTTATTATTATTATGAATTATTTTTTCTGTAACGAGATTTCAAATTTTGTCATTTCTCGCTTTCCACTGTAGTAGCATCTCATTCATATTTTGCAGGCAGAGACGTATCTAGGGCGTGGCAGAAGTGGCTCTTGCTACGGATTAGTGTTAGGTTTGTTTTCAAAACAACTTAGGCCTACGAAATGTCAGACTTTCATATTTCAAATTCATTCAGCATAAATCACATATTTCATTCAGCATCTCATTCATATTTTGCAGGCAGAGACGTATCTAGGGCGTGGCAGAAGTGGCTCTTGCTACGGATGAGTGTTAGGTTTGTTTTCAAAACAACTTAGGCCTACAAAATGTCAGACTTTCATATTTCAAATTCATTCAGCATAAATTACATATTTCATTCATCATTCAATATTGAGGATGTAAGGTATCGTCAAAAAAGTCGTATACGACGTTTCCAGATAATTTAATTTTCATCAACTACAATAACCCAAAATAAATAAACGATCGAGATTTTGGCGTATACAATATAACAGTATCGTGTTCCCCTACACTGATCCGCATCAATGTAGTAGATCAATAATTCATTGACTAATTTTCGACGCACCTAAAATTTTTTCGTAAATTAAGAAACAAAAACTTTCTAATATTGATTATCACAACCATGCTTTGGTGAGCTAGATTTGCGGAAAATTGGACGAATACCTAATTAATATATCAATATTAGGGATGGTGATACCAAATTTGCCCTCTCATTTTATCAATTTGATGTGATGACTAGGATTTAAAAATATATACTCACATTCATCGCTCACTTTCACTTCCAATGGAATAATTCTACTCCTTTCAATGATCATTGCTTCATAGTTCTTCAGCGCTTCTTCATGACTGATTGGCTGTCTCAAAGCTACCTGAGTCATAAGCCTTGTTAAGCACTTCTTGAGATATTGAATGATTTTGATTCCTGTAATAAAAATATGTGATATATAGTGATGGAAATAACCAGCATTCAGTTTTTTTTTTTACTATCTTTCTTCAATTTGCTATGGTTCTGATGATGTGATCAGCTTGAAATTGGTATTTCTGAACAACATCCTAGGTTTTACGTCAACTCAAATCTTAGGTAATTTTTTCTATATTTTCATCTGATTACGCGATGAACATGAAATTCCACACCAGCATTATATATCCAAATGTAAATTATCATCTCAATCGAACCTGCACTTTCGATATTAATAGAAACACAAAATTTCGATTGGTGATATTTACGAACCTCGACTTTCCTGAAAATGTCAAGTATTTAGGTTCTTCAGTTCGTTAGTTATCGGTAGTTAGGACGGACAGAATACAATTAGAGTACGGATTTGTCATGAGTAAGTCGAACCTTATCGTTTGGGACCATTCCTGGCTCAATATTTGAAGAATACATACATTGTTATGGAATGATAGAGCGAATGGAATGGAATGGAATGGAATGATAGAGAACGAACACTGAAAAATTGTCAGAATTCGAGGGTTACTGAGCTTGAGGATGACATCACCTCGTTTTTTCATTGTTACTTCAAGAGTACGAGTACGTACCGCATAGGAATAACGAATTCGAACGAAGACTTTCAAGATGCGAGCCTCCGCACCAAAGATTGAGGGCCGAGTATTTAGCGATGCGAACATTTCGATGCTCGGATGTTACCGAGCATTTTAAAAATCGGTTAACCGAGCATTTCTATCCGAGGATGCCCATCAATAGTTTATAGGCAAAAAACGCTCTAGGATAGAGAGGAAGAGGGAAGTGTTTAAGAATTTCAAATTGGAATTAAACGCAAACATTGCTACGCAGCCAAAATATTTCCAATTTATTAGAATTAATATTAATAGTATTATACCTAAAATTTGAAAAAAGTATCGTTCAAATATCCTTCACGATTTTGTTCATAATAGCGAATCCGATCAGTTAAACTTGTCATAAAATTTCACGCATTTCTATGAAAAAAGTTCTCTTCAAATTGTTCTCACAATAATGGCATTGCTTTGTTGAAGTAGAACGTAGGACGATGCAACTAAAATTCTCCAGTTAGTTTCGAAAGACAATTAGAAAGAAATAATAGTTCAGTTTTGCACCATTTCGTACTCCGCTGTGCTTGGTCATTCTACTTCTACACGAGTGTTAGTTACACAGTGAAATTGTGTTTTTTCGAATAAATGATGATTTTCTTTACACCAAATCTTTCAACTCTTTCATACCAGACACTGAGATGAAGAGACAAATCTTCAGTTGATTCTTGGATACTAATAGCAAAATTATGATGATAGCGATAAGCTTTAGCTTCCAATTTTTGAACCAGTTGAATTCCTTGGATACAAAACAAACATAGTTTTTATGTGATATGTCAGAATCAATTTGCTGAGAACCACGTCCAATAGACAAATTTCGGTTTACTTGTACATTACACTTTGTCGAACAGCTTGGTTATTGTCTGCATCTGTCATATTTTTATACGATTTTCCCTGCTTATCCAACAACGTGAACTCATTTGCAAATTTCTTTTCAGAATTACGGATTGCTTACTTAGCTAATCACGAGGCTAATCATAACTTAAACTTAAGAGTATTTCAAACCAAACTACCTTTACATAGAGCTTTTGTTTCGATGACATTTTTTTTAATTTTATGTAGTTTTTAAGGGTGTACACTACCTTTCATACTAGGTTCTTCAGTGTAGATTCATTTCGATTATGTGCTGAAATGGCTGGAAGAAACCTTTGTATTGCAGTTTAGAATAAATCAATTGATTTTTTTACAAAAAAATCTATAGTTTTTATTTTATATCACTTGTAATTTTAAAGGTTCATCAATCGTATCTTAAATATTTCAATGACGAATTTCAATATTTTTGATATTTTACTTTTTGATGGAGAGATAAAAAACAAGCCATTTAGAGTTTTTTGAAAAAAATTACACGTTTTGTGTATTTCAATTTGAAATTCAGAATATCAATAAATAAATAAAGTATTATCAAATAAAAAGCAACAATTGGATCATGGTAGTGTTGGTAGTTCCATAATGATCAGAGATTTTTGAAATTCATCATTGAAAGGATTGAGATACGATTCAAAGGCTATTCAATTTTCAAAGTTGATAAAACAAAAACTATAAATTTCTTCTTGTGAAAAAATCGTTGAGTTTATTCTAAACTGTCAGACGAAGGTTTCTTCCGAAGATTGGGATAATCGATCTAGCCCTTAGAACATTAATAGGAGATTCGGAATTCGCCTCATAACTAACGCATTTGTTTCGATTCCAACATTCGTCACTTCTTGTCTGACAGGACACTATAGCAGTAGCGTAACATAATTTGAATAATTTCGAAATTATCAATTGATGCTCAAAAATAGTTTACATTGTGATTTATTCATAAAAATTTTTTTGTGCTTCGAAAGGGTCAATGTTTTTCTCAATTTAATGATTAAGCTACTGTGAAGTTATGAAAAACGGATTTCTGATAAAGCATTCAATAATCAAATCAGGATTCTCAACGCCTATGGCTCGCACACACATTCGGCTCACATTCGAGCACAAATGTTTACTTTCCGCTACTTCTATCTGTATCTAGCCATTTCCGCACATAATCAAAATGAATCTTCACTTAAGAACCTATAGTGAGAAAAGTAATGTACACCCTTAAAATGTAAAAAGTTCCGTGGTCTTTAGAACTTTTGAAGTACCTCATCCAAAAAATTGCCAAATAAATTATCACATTTAACCAACTAATCTTCAATAATTGGATAAGCTTCCAAATCAGCTTGTGGTCAGAATATCATCTACAGTTCCGTATGAAGACATAATGACGGATATGTTATATGAATTGTCACTAGAAAAAAATCTCCTCGAATGAAATTGGTAAATGGAAACGAATAGGTAGACTCACGACAGCTTGAATAGAAACTATGTAAAACTTGGCATACGAAAACAATAATTAGTTGAAGCCATACCTTCGATTTCATCCTCTTCAGGCTTTATAATTGTTTCTTCATCTCCTGGAAGTGGAGTGCGTTCAGGTGGTATCCCATCTATTTTCAAAATTTTCACCATTTGCTGAAGTTGTCGCAAAGATATTCTCACTTTTGCCAATAGATCACTCTTGTTTTTCAACACTTCTAGATGATGTCTTCTTTTTTCCTTCATAGCTTCCATTTGAGCGAGTAACTCTTTTTTTTCGCTTGTGTATCTGAAAAATCATTCTTCATGAAACCGATGTACATGGAAAATGAAAATTAATTTAATTCAAGAATGCTTGTTTTTCGAAATTTCTAGGTTTTCACATATTTCGAATATTTCTTCGCATAATTTGAAACCTCCATGAAGTTATCATCGAAGAAAAAGACAAACAATTTGAAAATACCAAAGTGAAATTAAAAAGAGAACACCGGAAGACCAATCTATAAAAGACAATAGCGACTTAAATTTTCTTCTGAAAGAAATCTTCACAGATGAATGATAGTTTTGGAACAGAAAGAATGGAAGTTAGTTTGAAACCATTTTTTCAAGCAAAAAGTAATTTTCTCTAATTCTGTGGTTATTCCGTTCATTCTTCCACATCTTCTAGAACAAAATCGTGCGAGAATATATCAGAAACGCACTGTTTTCATGGTTATATTTTATTATTATATGTTGGTACTCCGAACTTTCCGCCACGGCTTTATCTGTCAATTCATCAATTTGCCTTGAAGAAATCAGTTCTGCCAACCAACATTTTTCAATGCAAAAATTACTAAATGATATTTATGGAAATATTTCATTAATTTCATTAAAAATGCAATGAATTAGAGAAAATAATGTATAATACTCGTACAGAAGGCTCATTCTACCACTCGTTCATTCCAAAACTCGCCACTTCGTGGCTCGTTTTTGAATTTTGAACTCGTGGAAGAATATCAATGCCTTCTGCACTTGTATTATAAATAACTATACTAGTCTCATCTTACCCATATGACAAAAATATTTAAATAGAGCTTATTACTTGTAAATATTATTATTATTATAAAATAAGTTGGTTAGAGTTACATTCTATGAGTAGAGGAAAGAAACAAAAGAAAAACAATTATAAATGAGAAAAAGCCACCGGATCATAATATTCTTCTATCCTCGTACCAGTTCTTGAATACAATAAGCAGCTTGTATCTATTGATGTGAAGACGAGTAGCAGAATCGAGTGTGAAAAGTGGATCAAGCTGCTATCAGAGTGAAACGACTTAAGACTCAATCCGAAGGGATCACCTGAGATTCCCAAACTTTCCAGCTTGAGGAGCAGATAGTTACACAGAAAAATCAAGGTAAACTGTACCAACAGATGAGCCCGAACATTTTCGTCTACGCATCAACACAAGTAAGATGAGTAGTTACAAGAGAACATCCAGATAAGAAACCGTCTTGATTAGTGGGTGTTATAAAAATGCCAATCGACATCAATAGCTCTCACAATGAGATCAATGTAGATAAACTTGATCCTTTGGGTGAGTTTATCACTGGATGGAGTCAGAAAAAGATGAATTTTAGATGAGTAATATGGCCTTTTTTTCTGAATGGAGGTAAATACTCAAGTTGCGATACTAGGATACTATATTGATAATAATCGAGTCGAGGAGAGATGATTTTGACTCATTTCGATATCTAGTTGGTTCAATTAGTTGGTGTAAGTTAGCAGAGAACACCGTCCCCAGGGAAAACAAGAAGTAGGTTGTAGCACCGTAATCCTCTGCAAATGCGGAGGATTATCACAAAGAAGATGACTGAACAGCGACAGTCGTTTAGTTGGAGTTTATCCTACTTACATCTACGATACTTACTGATAAGTTGTATCTACCATACTATTATGCATTACATCTCTCATGACTTCTGCATGATTAGACTTCTTCAATAATATATCTCTGTTTTCTTCGCATTTTTGCGCCAATTCTGTTAGTCTATTGAAATGTTCCAGTTGCGTCTGAAAACTGTAAAGTTTAGCATAATGTTAGTTATGTGTTTCTACTTGAAATAATGAGTTATTTAATTCAACCTGTTAACATTTGGATATTTCAACAAACAACTATTTACATCTTCAAATCGATCTAGAGTTACGAGCCTTAGGTATTAACTAATACTTAATCAGACATTTAACCGTTGACACTCTACTTCGTGGTCAACAACGATAGAAGATAGTTTACGTTAGACCAAGTCCACATATTTGGTCCCAGCAGGTAACCTTATACTGAACAATAATACATAATATACTGGTTTCGAAACCTATACGGGGTAGAAATATGTATGAAAAAAATTTTATTGACTTAACATTCTCCAGCTCCACGAGTACTTTATATTTCTTTTTTACATTACATATCCATAGATTGAGGGAATAAAATAAATATGTAAAAAATCTAACATTGTCAAAGGACTTCCTTTTAAAACTTAATCCAAAAATACATCAGAATTCAAAAATAATAATAATTCTTTATTGCCATAACAAAGTGTTACATCATTTATTACATTGTGCAATAGGTGAGCATATCACTAAAGCGATATCTTCCTGCCTACCTAAAAAATCTGTTAAAACAAGATATGACGAGACTCATTGCTTATGGCCACTAATCTAATACAGAACTAAAATTCGACTACACACGACTGAGGATACAGGATTGGAAAGAAAGGAGAAGGGAAAAGCGAAATTGCACAGCGCGATGAACCTACCTTTATCTTTATATCAAAGTTCGTTAGTAAGTAAGTACTTCTCAAGAGCAATCCTAAATGATGAAAAAGTAACACTTCGAGTGATAGAATGAGGAACACGATTCCAGAGCTGGGAGAACCTCAACGAGAAATTGTTGGACATAATACTAGTCCCATGTGTTGGTATCCTGAGAGTAGTATTGGAATGGGCTCTAGTATTATAGAACTCACCACCCAGACCACGAAGCCCCTGGCAGAGATATCTAGGCTCACGAGCTCTCATAACTTTGAAGCCCAACAACAACAGTCGCCAATAACGGCGTTGCTTTATTGTTAGCAATTTGAGTTCCCGACGAAAACTACTAACCATACACGAATCTTATGCCGGCGTTCTGCAATCGGTCGAATTTGCTGAGCTGCTGCGACGTCAGTCCCATATAGGCCACATCCGCATAATCAATTATGGGCAGTAACAAAGAATAAAATAGGTACTTTCTTACTACAAGAGGAAGAAAGTTCTTTAGGAGGCGTAGCTGGTGCATAGTGCGATAAAACCTTCCGTGGACAGAAGCAACCTGAGCATCCCATGAAAAAGTTTCATCAATCGTTATACCAAGATTACTCACGTTGCGAGAATATGGAATATTACTCTCATTGACAAAAATTTCAAAAATACAAGTTCTCTATAAATTATTGAAACATAGTAGCGGCCTTTGATTTTTTTTAATTTGCTCATCATTGATAGTAAACAGTTTAATATATCGATGTCCAAATTTTACCACATAGAATAGTTGCCATCAGTATTAGTGACAAATATTTGTTTTTTTTTTGGAACATGATAATCTAAAATCTGTCTAATAACGAAGATTTCCCCTCCTAATATCTATACAGGCTCGTATACGCCTACACATACCGATTACCAGATCAGCTATATGCTGGTGAGGAACATAATCCTCAGCAGCATATATGGAATAATAAAGTCATTCCACCTGAGTAGCTCGAACAAGGTTCTTTAAACTTCTGAGAGGATGCTGCGTACTGCTATGCATGTTCTATGGGATTCTGGAGATAGAGAGGACCAGTCCATTTGCCTTCAGTTCCAAGATACTTATTCATAACTCTGAATGTCCCTGAGGTATCTATCCATGAGTCATGGTTCCCTGGGCATTGGACATAATACCAACTCAACATAAAGCATTTTCTTCCGGTGAAGAGAGGCGTGAAGAGAGGCATGGAGCGAGCATGGGGAGGCTGAGCTGATCTCTTCAACTCACCCCACTCACGAATTCGATGATTATCCTGTATCAACGGAAAAAACACCGAATACTAAAATTCTTCGGGTAAGTTCACGTATTCTTGGACCCAAAGTAGCTCTGTGTTGAGGTCAATCGTCGATGCCTCAAACCTATCGCAATTCATTCATAGTCAATCTCACTTATCACTCTATGATTCATTTCGGCAGTCACAATCGTAAAATTCAACTGCTTTTACTAACGCAATATTTTGCGCTAAAAAAAATGTGAACTTCTGTTTCTTGCAAGAAATATGTAGGTAACGATAAAGAAAAAAAGTCATTGATGAAAAAACCCACAAAAAATTGTTGATATTGAAAAATTCCTTCATATAAGAATAGGGTGTTGCACAACTAGTAATATACAAAGCGGTATTTCACCTAATGGATAATCAAAATTCCGCAATGATGAATAAAAAAATATATATTTTTGTTTATACTTTACCAAGGATAAATCATTTCAAAAGTGGACACCAAAGTACTGCTCTTCAAGGCGTTCAATGTTTCCACAATTCTGGCAAAATTTTCTCGCAGTTCTATTTCGCTTTCCGTTTTCTCAATCGTTATAATGCCCAAGTTCAAATCACTCTGGAAAAATAATATTTTTTTCATCAAATTATGGTCCTAAAAAAATGTGAACATAACTTGCATCTCTACGTAACAGTTGCTTTATATTGATTGCGAAGTTTGATATCTTTTCCTGCATCATCATCAAGTCTTGTTTTCGGGCCATCATATCTTTTTTCACAGCCTTTTCTAGTGTTTTGTATTCATTTCTTCTGTCGTCCAAATATTCAGTAGCTAATTGGCCTAGTTTTGTAGCATTTATCATGCACGCTCCTTGTGCTTCTGCGTCACCTTTCATTGTGGCCAAAATTGCATCAAAGTAAAGAGCATCCTATGGAAAAAAATTATTAATGAATTAATGAAATATTTATTTACATATATGAGTATAGCATTCTTGGAAGAAAGTTTTTGCATTTTGTATCTGAGGTTAAATTATGGAATAGATTAATAGATACTACTACTACTACAAAGAGTAGTAAGAGTAAGGAAATTGATCAATGAAACACATATAACAGGACAATTGAAAAGTCCCCGGTCTACCAAAGTAAAACACATTTTTTCGGCGAAATTCAATTTTATTATTCAACATAGTTGCCTTCGAGGGCGATCTTCAAACTTTTCATTACCATTTTTGTAGTACGATTTGTTTTTCGCTTCAAAAAAGGCCTCAGTTACTTCTTTATTGACACTGAATTTCTTTGCAGTGAGCATTCTTTTAAGGTCTGAGAACTGGAAAAAGTCGCTGGGGCAGATCTGGCGAATACGGTGGATGCAGAAGCAATTCATTTTCCTGATGTTTTCAACCGAATATAATTTTAAGTTCAGTAATTATTCTCAAGAATTGTACTTTTTTTGTTATTACAAATTTTTGTTTTTTTTTAAAAAGGTTGAGTAAAAGTAGCTATGCTAAACTTCACCTCTTGATATGTTTTTTCTTTTCTTTAATAAAGGCAATTTATAATTATTATTATTATTCGAAGCCCAATTCATGCAATTCTGCCATTGTTTTCATTGATTTGTGATACGGCGCATTGTCTTGATGAAACAGCACCTTTTTTTCTTCAAATGGAGCCGTTTTTTAACGATTTAATCCTTTAAACGATCCAATAACGTCATATAACAATCGCTGTTGATGGCCTTGCCCTTTTGGAAGTAATAAATGAATATTATACCTTGCGCATCCCAGAATACTTATGCCATAAGCTTGCCAGCTGACTGTTGTGTTTTTCCTCGCTTTGGATTCGGTTCTTAGTGTGCAGTCCACTCAGCTGACTGTCGATTGGACTCTGGAGTGGAATGATGGAGCCATGTTTCATCCATTGTCACATATCAACACAAAATTTCAGGTTTATTGCACTTAAACAGCTTCAAACACTGCTCAGAATGATTAACACGTTGTTGCTTTTGATCGATTGTGTGCTCGCGCGGCACCCATTTTGCACACAGCTTTCTCATGTACCAATATTCGTGACCTATATGATGTACACGTTCAGATGAAATCTTCACAATGTCTGCTATTTCAATCAACTTCTCCTTACGGTCATTCAAAATAATTTTGTGAACTTTTTTGATTTTTTCGTCGGTGACAGCCTCTTTTGGGCGTCCACTGCGTTTGTCGTCTTCGGTGCTCATTTCACCACGTTTAAACTTAGCATACCAATCAATCATGGTTGATTTTCCTGATGCTGACCCTGGAACTCTTCATCAAGCCAAGATTCTGCTTCAACTGTATTTTTTTCCTTCGAAAAGCAATATTTTATCAGCACACGAAATTCAATCTGGCCCTATCACGACAAGGTTATGGTCTTCCTTATTTCTCATAGTATTTCCCATTAATGTTCATTTTCTTGATACTTCAGGTGGTGACCTTCACTATGTTATGTTATGATTGTTTCCCTCTTGTCAGCGAAAAAAGATTTCCTTTTTCTTCCAGGTCACTATATTAGATGGTCCTCCTTTTCCTGTTCCTCTGTCGTTTCTCTTCAATGAACGTTTAGGTTCACCTTTTCATTTTCCTTTTTCGGAATTTTTCACGTTCTTAGCTTCCTCTTTTTTAGTAATTCCTTTATTTTTTTCTCCTTTTGGTTCAATGATTTCAGCTGCTGCCATGACTTGTTTGTCACAGACGTCATATGGTTTTTGCCTCCCAAAGAAAAATATTAATCAATTGAAAATATGAATTGATTGATTCTAAATACCTCAATATGTCGATGGCAATTAATAATGAGGGCATTAGAGAACCTTTCTTCCTTCCATCTTCATGTTTTGTAAAATCTTAATTTTTTATTTGTCCCGATAGTCAACGGAGTACTACCTTTAATTTCTTTTCACTTTTGAGTTTTAGGCATGAAACTCTACTCTTTTTTCCTTCAAGTATTTGTATAGTTTTTTACATTCGTCTACGGAGTTTTACTCAATTTGGACTTCTTGTTGTTGGTACGAGTAATATTTTTTTTCCCAAAATGTGATATTTCTTCCGATTATTTCATTTTTCGTTATTTGTTCACTTCTCTAGATGGTATTTTTCTTATTGGTTTTTTCTTTATTTCATTGTTTATTCTTGTTACTCGATTTTCCGTCACTTCAATATTCTGCATTTATTTTCAGAATCAGATTATAATTCGAACTTGTTCCACATTTCGGTTTCATTTGAGGTAGTTGTAATCTTAAGTTATCTCGTAGTTTTTTTTTGCTTTTTATAAAGCAGGTTCTCTGTATTCACTGCTTTCCATATCCAATTCCATCTTCTTCTTCTGGATTGGATATCTGGATTCTGGATTGTATCATAGTTATTCTCGGCTAAAATTTTGGTCAAGTCAACGGATTGTTGTATATATTATTGTATTGTGGAACCAATGATCTTTCGACCTAAACTCTACACACTGGTGACACACTGAATCAAACTGTTCTAGAATACTCTAGAATTCGTCTGTACATGGCAAAAGGGCGTTCCCATGGAACGTGTTTTACGATACCAGTCGTCAATATCTGAGTGAATACAGACTACAACTTAAGAGGGATTACCACCACGTGGATTTCAGCTAATCGGTCAAACTTTGGAAATTTGGTACTTATTCATTTCCCCTCTGGCGCTCCTGCGATGACTAAACTTTGTAAAGTGTACGAAGTTGTACATTACTTTATCTTCTTTCTCTTTTCGAAGCAAATGAGTAGAGGGTAGCACTGTACGACGGTCGATTATTTTTTTCACAAAATTATAGTTTTACCTCTTTTGTAATGATTTTCAGTGAGATTTTTCACGAATATTTTGAAAATAAATCATTGCTTTATACATCAATATGTACATCAATTCTTTTGCGGAAAACGAAAATTCACTAAATTTTTTTTTTATTTCCTTTTGGAAATTAAACTTTTTAAAACTACTACTTTCTAAAATGTAGATTATTGTTTTAGGATTTCATGTGAAAACCTCATATAAATCGGTGATTTGTAAGAAGAACTATCTCTAATTTCGTTTTGATCTGATGAGCAGCCACGTGGTGGTGTTCCCTCTTAATATTACTCGATTAGAGAGCCGGGTATCAATATAGAAATCTAAAACTAACTAAATAGGACCGAATTACCTACTATGAAAATTAATCTCTTACATCCAAGAAAAAATATGTAAGAAATAATTAAAAAAAACAAAGTGTTTCAATTTTGATTGTGAAAAATTGATATGCTTTATTGGAAATGTCATTTAACTAAGCTTTTTTCTTTTACTTACTTTTTTCATGATATCGATAATTTGTATAAATGTCTGCCTGATAGCCAAGGCAGCTTCTTTCTTCAAAATCGCATCTTGAACTTTACCAGTTACTATTGCAGATTGTTTTTCTACTGGAAACTCATTAGGATTTGCATACTTCAAACGATCTTCCAGAACTGCCAGTTCCAACTGAAATGCAGAAGAGTTTTCAAACTTGGGTCATTTTTGTGTTAAATTCTATTAACCTCCAAAAAAATACACAATAATGTAAAATTACATTATATAAGTGGTCACTATTTTTAAGGCTAATATTTTATGATTTGACAGGTTCCAATTTCAAATTATTTCACCTCAAAATTTTATTAAAAATTTTAATATTGTACCTTCAGATCTATGAGTTTATCTGATTTTTGCTTCATTCGGAACTCCAGTTTATCCAGTTCTTTTCTCTTATTGAAATTGATTTGATGAATTGCATCTATCACTTTCTGAAAATTCAATATGATTTATCTTTCAGTTCTTATTGAAATACAAAAGCTTTCACAAAACCAAAGCGTAGTAAGTAAAAATTATGTTTATTGTTTCTGATTATCGTTTGCAATCAAATTATTTTTAGTTCACACTGAACAACATATTAATTGAAATATTCATCATATATGGTGCTTAGTAACTAGTACAACAACGCTCAGTTGAGAAGATAGATGAGGTGTGTAGGAGTTGAGAAATAATATTTGAAGTTTACTCAGGATTTTTGTCTTCCAGATACTAGATATTCCAAACGGTTTTAGCTTTGGAAATAGTCAAGACATTTTGGTTACTTTTCTTCTTATTTTCGAAATAATTCAAATCAGGAAAGAGTGTTTGTATAATGAAATTCAAGTTAGTAGGTAATTTCATTCATATCTGCTGAGTTTCAATTACATAATTTGGTCTATTAGGTAATGCATTTCGAGAAAAACTCTAGGCGGTAAATAAAAAAAAATCTATTCTATTCTGTTTTCATATTGTGTACTGATTTAAATTAATGTACCTGAATACGGGAAAAAATTTATTATTTTTTCTTTTAATTTCGACTACAAATAAAAATTCGATGGTAATGATTATGTTAATGATTTTAATTCCGACTCTCTCTGTGAAACCTCTCAGAAGCTTTGGACTTGTACGAGTTTAAGGAGCCGGTTGTGTTCTTTGTAGGCTAATACTGTGTCCCATCGTCACTTCTAGCAAAATGAAAAAAACATATAAAAATTATAGATTTAAGTTTATTCAAAGATAATATGGCAATTAATCATATTGATAACCTGCTTTATCTGAACATGAGTTATGAACAAACCTTAGGTTGGTGGTTTTGGTATGCCAACTGCATTTCTCTATGCTCAGACAAAGTATTTCGAAGTTGCTGTTTATCTCCTCTAATAGCATTATCTAATACTCCTCTATTCGTTTCTATTTGTTTCTGGAGTTGCTTCAACTCTTTTGTCTGTCTCCTTTTCGTTACATTCGTATCTGTCTTCAAAATAGCACTATCTCTTACTGCAATTGAAATTAGAATATTAGGTATATCAGTAAAGAAAGTCGATTTCATGAAAAAAAGAAATCCAGAGAAATTAGGTTAGGGAACCAATCGTGGTTCGCAGGAGGTTTCATTGGAAAATTCAAATTGTTTCTTCTCATTGGCTCTCGACTGTTATCGAATTCACAGTGGAGATTACAGATTTAATAGCTATTTTGCTTAATAAATGTTATTATTATTATTTATTATTATAATAATAAGAAATGAGGAAAGCACTGAAGAAAAGTCAGGAGTTTTGAGCACTCATTCATGTACCAATTACACCTTTGGAGACCACATATATACAGTTATGGTGGGTCTCCAATGGTCTAAAAATGAATAAGATCAAAGGCTACTTAATTCACGTTAGTGCTTCCCTCATTTTCTATTCCGTTTTTGGAATTTACACATCCGAAAACATAAACTGTAAAAATTTCATAGAAAATTAAAATTGCATTCTTCTCGAAAAATTCCTAAGTTTTGTTATCGAAAATTGTACCTAAATCAAAACGAAATATTGGAATGAAAAAGGTGTCGATAAATAACAGGCAAAAAAAGTGACGTGTTATTTTAATCAGCTTTTCCGATTAATTCCATTAACCGATTTGTTTACGGTTTATTTACATGACGTCATCAAACCCATAAAAACTGCACTAACGTGGAGTCAGGATCTTTTAGGCGCTTGATCATTAATGCCCAAATATTGCCCTTAGGCACCACATATCTGAATACATGTCCGAATACTATGTCAATGAAAGAGAGCTTTAAAGCTCCTGACCTTTGATATGCCGTTTGAATTTTTTATGGTTCAAAGGGCCAGTTGCACCATTTGCCTAAACATTGATTAAAAATTTAAACATTGATTACTCTCTGATTTCTTAAAAGAAATCAGGAATTAATCGATGTTTAAATTATAATCAATGTTTAGACAAATGGTGCAACTGGCCATAATGATGGTAGGTAATCAGCTTTCAATATTACAGGGAGCTTGAAACAGTTGTTTCATAACAACATCCAAAAACTCAATTCCGTTGGTTTTGTGTAGGGTTAATTTTTTAGATCTTCTTGTTGAATTTTTTATAGTTCTGGATACGCGATCAACATGAAATTTTGCTAGACACACACAAATGTAAATTTTCATTTCGATCGAATTTGCAATTTTCAAATTAACAGAAAAACAAAACTTGCAATGTTCATATTTAGGGAATGACTATTCAGATTTTGCCCATTAAGGCAGCATTCATGAAAAATTCAAATTTCTAGATCATTAGCATTCAAGAGTTTTCGTGTTTGCGGACTGCCGGCTGGATAGTAGAACAGGACAGAATATGATAATAGATTCATCAGTGAATCAAACCATATCGTTTGAGACATTGTGACGAAATTATAGAACGATCCGTTTGGAAAAGAAAACCCCAAAAATGGAAATTTCAAGTAACTCACAATAAAGATTAATGAGTCCTTTATACTGTGTTATTTTATCCTTAGTGGTCCATTTTGCTGAGGTCATACCATGAAGTTTAACCTTCCTAGCCGAAAGCATATTTAACTTGTTCATTTTTATATTTTAAATGAAATTACTGAGCTAAGATACCAAAAAAATTATCTCACTCTGACACAATTTGAAGTTTTATTTGAATATATGACTGAGAAGTTTCATTTTAGACATCTAGATAATTAGAATGTATCCATAGATACAGGTAAGAAAAATTGTCAATGTTCTATGGGAAGTACACTAGGGGAATAAATTAAAGGATAAATAAAATTCGAAATTTTTAGCGGTTTTTCAAATGGCTGTATTTTCGATAATAATAGTCCAATCCGAATAGGAAAAAAAACTTTTTGAAGTTTGAAGTTTATAGTTTAGAGATTTCCTCAACAAAAAATTTTGAGCGAAGTGTACCACTCAATGCCAATGAATACAGTAAGAAAAATTTCTGTAAAATTTTTTCAGTTTTTATTTTTGGTTAACAGAACTGCAAATTTTTCTTTCAACTCAACCACTATATGGATGAGAAAATTTGTTCACTTTGCTCCAAAATCCTTCTTCCAAAATTTCGATAGGAGCGGTTAAGTTGTGAAAAAATTTTCCAAATAAGACTGAGAAAATTTCGCAGAAATTTTATTTACCGTATTCATTCAAACATTTTTTCATCATAAGATCTCTAAACTATAAACTTCAAGCTTCAAAAAGTTTTTTTTCAAATTGAGATGCGACCATTTTCATCAGAAATACAGCCGCTTTTTTCCACTAGTTTATTTATGTATATGTATATAAACTGTCCGTAAGTATGGAACAAATTCATTTTTAGCTAAACAGACCATTTTAAGAAATAATCCTGAAACACGTCGATTTTTTTTTTTAATTTACCGTATTTTAAAACCTAATATACAGGGTGAATTACTTTCGAGTAATGACGTCACCGTCATTTTTTTTAAATGGAACACCCCCATTTTGTCTCAATTTTAAGATTACTCTAGCTGAACGTATTCCAAAAATGTATCACATGTTGATTCCAATTGGTACAGGATGGACAAAAATAATAAATTAAATCTAAGCAATAATTAAAACATTCACCGTAGAATCCAACGACATCACAAAAAAAATAGGGTTCTAATTTGAAAATCGAAAGTTACGATCAAATTTTGTTTACAATTTTTGGCACAATATTCGAAACACCCTGTGATGATATTTTTCAAATTCAAGATATGCACGATATTCCAACATCATTCTAGTTTGAGAAAGTGAATTGAGTATACGCATAGGATATTTTCATAGTAAAAATAATTCACGAAATTGTGACTAAGGAAATTCTCTCTCTTTTACGGTTTTTTCTCAATAGTTTGAAAACTATGAGGACTAACGCAATAATTTCAGCACAGACTAATTGAGAATGGAAATCTTGATAATATCTGAGACATAAAATGAAAAAAAAGTTTTTTCACAAATTTTTTTTTTTTATTTTTGTATAAGCGGAAGTGCCGGAGCTTCGAAAATATTTTAGCTGAATAGATCATGATCAATGTCATATTCCGAATTTTCCGATTTCAAATCGGCCCCGTTCTCCAGAAACGTCTAATAGGCCGTCGAACTTGAAACACCCTGTATACAGAGGGAATTGCTTTCAAGTAATGACGTCACCGTCATTTTTTTCAAATGGAACATCCCCATTTTGTCTCAATTTTCCGATTACTCTAGCTGTGTTGATTCCAAAAATGTATCAAATGTTGATTCCAATTGGTACAGGGTGGACAAAAATTCAATAGTTTTGTGTGTGCTCATAAAGTAACGCGTAACATTCCTTATTAGTTAAATTAACAATATTATCAAAAATACTTATTGTCTAGCGGCAATTGGTTTGAATGTAACACCCTGTAGTTTGTTTCATTTTAGATTAATAAAAATGTATAAAAATAAGAAATAATTTCTTTCATATTCTGTCTGACCACAAGTACCAAACATGTTTGGAAACAGCTCATTTTTATTAATCTAAAAATGTAACAAACTACAGGTGTTACATTCAAACCAATTGCCGCTAGACAATAAGTATTTTTGATTATTTTGTTAATTTAACTAATAAAGAATGTTTCGCGTTACTTTATGAGCACACACAAAGCTATTGTATAAAAATACAATAGCTTTGTGTGTGCTCATTTGTGATTCCAATTGGTACAGGCTGGACAAAAGTCCAGCCTGTACCAATTGGAATCAACATGTAATACATTTTTGGAATCAGCTCAGCTAGAGTAATCGGAAAATTGAGACAAAATGGGTTCCATTTAAAAATGACGGTGACGTCATTATTCGAAAGTAATTCACTCTGTATATTAGATTATTATTTTAAAATACGGTAAATTGAAATCAAAAATCGACGTGTTTCAGGATTATTTCTTATAATGGTCTGTTTAGCTGAAAATGAATTTGTTCTATTCTTTACGGACACAGTGTATAAGGTTGCAACTTATAATGGATATACCTTCTGGGGGGGGGGGGTGATATATCCCCTTTATCCCCTCCCTTGGGTACGCCACTGAATCACCTGACTGCCTTCGTTTGCGATATACAGGGTGATGTTCAGCGTATGAGTAAAATTTCACAGTTCAATAACTCTTCAACTAATCGACCGAATAATTTCAAATTTTGAAGGTTTGTCACCCTTTACTATCGCCTTCCTTCAATATTTCTGAAATCGAGTAAATCACTTCCGGACTAGGAAAATTTCAGACTTTTCCTATTTATATATTGGATCACCCTGTACGTGAACATTATGATTTTTTTTCCGTTTTCGTAACCACAAAGAATGAATTCATGATAAAAATTCTAAATCTCTGCTTGGCACGGTCATACAGGGTGAACAATGAACATTCCCTTATGAGTGAAATTTTTTTAGTTCAATAACTCTTCAACTAATCCAACGAATAATCTCAATTATTGAAGTTTTGTCACCTTTTACAATCGCCTTTCTTCAATATTTCTGAAATCGAATAAATCAGATCCGGACTAGGAAAATTTCAGACTTTTCCCATTCTCGTGAATATTGTATCGCCCTGTACGTAAACATTATGATTTTTTTCCGTTTTCCTAACCACAAAGAATTAATTCATATTAAAAATTCTAAATCTCTGCTTGGCACGGTCATACAGGGTGGACAATAAAATTTTCCTTATAAGTGAAATTTTTTCAGTTCGACAACTCTTCAAATAATTCAACGAATAATTTAATTTTTTGAAGTTTTATCGCCCTTTACTATACTACCTTCAATATTTCTGAAATCGAATAAATCAGTTCCAGACTAGGAGAATTTTAGACATTTTCTATTTTCGTGAATATTAGATCACACTTTAGGTTGATATCATGATTTTTTTCGTTTTCGTAACCATAAATAATTAATTCATAATTCCAAATCACCTGCTTGGCGCCGTCATACAGGATGATCAGTTAACATTCCCTTATGAGCGTAATTTTGCAGTTCCCCATTCACTAGGAATGAAATCAACAATTTTCATGTATAGGCTTAAGATAATCCAAAATCGTTCATAAAAATTCCCAAGTTAGATTCTCGATAAATGGCGCGGTATCTACAACAACAATTTGATTTGTCCTAATATTTTTTAAATTAGGTAGATATGAGAAATTCATAAAAATTTTCAGAAACATAATTTTGTTTGTTAGAAAACATTCCAATGGAAACATTGTGGTTGCAACATGATGGAGCTAATGCGCACTAACAAAAAAAAAATGCGTGAATATTTGACTGCGACTTTTGAAAACAGATGGATTGGCAAAGTGGAAATGTGGCTTTGCCTCCTCGATTCATTTATCTGACACCCTTGGATTATTTATTATGCGGTACAGACTTACAGTAGTAAGCAACTGCTACAAAGAATTATTGATGTTTCCGATATTATTGAATCTCAACCGAATACGATAGCGAAATCTGTGGAACTTTATGGAACAACTATATCAACGTGCTCAAAAATGTATTGAAGTGGAGGGATTATTCCTGCTGAACTGATAATATTTTATTCATTTTGTTTTTGATTCATTATTTTCAATTTATTAGCTGTTTATGTTCTATTCCTTATCCAGTTTAAGGATTGAAAGTTTTCTTGAATAATTTGAGAAAAATTCAGAGAAGGCATTCGTAAAGGGTGTAAAACTGCAAATCTCGAAATAATTCTACCGATGAATTCAAGCATTGTTTAATCTTCTCCTTAAACAATGATTCAAGATAATATCTTGAACTATGAAATTTCTTTCATAAGGAAATATTTATTGATCACCCTGTATGACGGTACCAAGCAGAGATTCAAAATTTTTATTATGAATTAATTATTTGTGGCTATGAAAAAGAAAAAAAATCATAATATCAACGTACAGGATGATCCGATATTCATGAAACTAAAAATGCCTGAAATTTTCCTAGTCCGACTCTGATTTATTCCATTTCAGAAATTTTGAAGGAAGGCAATAGTAAACGGTGACAAAATTTGAAGTTGTTCGGTGGATTAGTTGAAGAGTTATTGAACTAAAAAAAATTCACTCTTGAGGGAATGTTTATTGTTCACCCTGTATGACCGTGCCAAGTAGAGATTTAGAATTTTTATAAAGAATTTATTCTTTGTGAATGCGAAAACGGAAAAAAAACATAATGTTCACGTACAAGGTGATCCAATATTTACGAAGATAGGAAAAATCTGAAAGTTTCCTAGTCCGGATCTGATTTCATAAATACTGAATGAAGGCGATAGTTATGGGTGACAAACCTTCAAAATTTGAAATTATTCGATAGATTAGTTGAAGAGTTATTGAACTGTGAAATTTCACTCATACGCTGAACATCACCCTGTATATCGCAAACGAAGGCAGTCAGGTGATTGAAAGTTGAAACCTTTTGATACGAGTCCTCCATGATGACCTTCATTCATGGTATGCGTTTGTCGCATTCTTCCCGGGACACCCTATATAAGAAAATAAATCCTTGTTTCATATTCTTTGACGCAAGTTTCATCGAATCATTACAAAATTTTAGTGATTTTCAATTAATTTTGCCTATTACAATTGAAAAAGTTGTCGTCTCTCCCTCATAATTCATATAGTGTGGAACTTTTTATTTCAAGTTAAATTTTTCGAATGAGTGTTTCCAAAAGAGTAATTTTGGAGATATTATTATTCAATTTTTGTTTAATTACCATGTTAATTATTTATACTTACACTACTTCATTGTGTAACGGATATGTGTAACAGTGTTCCTAAAATAACAATCAAAATAGGAATTGTGGAACAATTTGGTTATATCTGTTCTACTTGATTTCCTTATTAAATATAACGAATTCCTTGCCCAACCCCTAGCGACGGCCCTGTGGGTTGTGATTAACGAATATGCTGAGTTTCTCCGCTTTGGGTGTAGCTTTCTCGAATAAGTACCTATTGTACCTAAATTCCCCAAATGACCAATTGTGTTCCCATTATATACTAATGATGTCTGCACGTCAGGTCTATTGTTATTGTTCTTTTTAACAGTTCTAACTAGAAACCTTTCAATTTATTGCTAATTTCAAGTGATCACGTTCTTACATTCTTAAATATAGTAATGAGTAGTTAAGAAAAGAAATGCTACCGACGAAAATTCTTAATAATAAATAAATAATACGTCACTGGACGTTTATTATCTGCCTGAAAAAGTTGAGTAGCAGAGGTGACTGTGACTGCTAAGCCAACTTCACTTTGCTTTGAGTTGATGTTGCAGGTTAATTAGTGTTTTGACTTGTGACAGTTTGTTATTTAAATTTTGACTTGGTGGACGAATTGACCAGGTTTGTTATGTTTTTACTGTAATTAACCGTTTTCTATAAATTGTAAAACTTATAATAGATTGTGCTATTGTAAGGTGTTTGTTACATTTTTTTATTATAAACTTATTATATTCACCAAGGTAACCAGTATACCAATTAAAATAATTGTTCACTCTCACAAATAGAGAACCACACCTATTAGTTGTGGCGTCGGTTCTTAATATTTGCGGGTAATTATTATTCTTTGGTATTTTCAGATTTTCATAGTTTGAAAATGTCTGCTGTATTTGATGAGAGGGAAGAATATTTGAAGAGCTCCTACTTTAAGAAACATATATATAGTGACTTTAGTCCATTTTATATTACAGTAACAATCTGTGCTATCGTTGGATTATCAATATTCATCCTCAATTTTGTTCTTGGTTGCTGTTCAAGATATTCAGATTATTGGGGCGACAGACACACAGGTAAGAATGAAAGAGTACTTTTCATTATAAAATAATAAGTATTAATTAATTCATATGATTCATCACTACTGTATTGAAAATATATTGATGTTATGGTTCCCAACCCAACTGAAGATATTCATCCTTAACAGGATTTCTTTTTATAGTATTTTGTAATTATTTTTAATGAAAAATTTGAAAGCTTAAATTATTGGCTATTCAATCAAAATAGGAAAATATCATTTAATCCACCTACATATTGAAAAAGTTTCCAGTGAAGAGTATATTTCATTGAAACTTAAATCTTTTTCTTTTAGGAAATCGCTGGTTAGTTTCATTGTGGACTGCAACTCCTCATCAACAACCTCCTCTAGATTACACAGAACTAAAAGTAATTTCAGTCCCAAAGGATAATTCAGAACTTCCCCCTACACTTGAATTTCATAGAGTAGAATATTCAGAACTTCAGAAACGTGAAAGCGACATTTAAATAAAATGTTTCATGTTTATATGGCTGGCCCTGCTCTACTCACAATGTTTATCGTTGGGATCATTATAATTTTACTTAGATGGGGCCCGGATCTCTGTAAAGTTCGACATACAGCTATTCCTGATGAGAGGGATTGGAGTAAAAAATCATATGATCACACAATTTCATATGCTTAGTTGATGAGTTTTTAAAATTTTAACATTTGATTTTCTATATGTAGTTCTATTATAGTAAATTTTATATATAAAACTTGAATCGATGTCCGTCCAAATGCTATTTAAAGAATCCGTCCTTTTTATATTTTTTACTTAATAAAGTTTTAATGACAACGAATATTTTTTCTTCTCATATAAGTTGGATGATTGAAATAAACAAATATTTTACTGGAGGCAATTTATCAAACAAGCATTTTGTATATTCATCCAAATATAAATAGCAATTAACTAATTTTCCCAAAGCATTTTTCATTATATTCTTAGTTGTTTCAACCTTTATTCTGTATTTCATAATCTTCAACTGTTCCACCTTTTATGGACTTCTTTATTCAATTCAACAATTTTCACATGAACTGCCTGATATTTTTCGAATCTGGGTGGAAATGGGCATAACTGATATTTCACTCTATCACCAGGTAAAGGAACATACTCGTCTTCTATACTGGAAAGAAAGTATATAATAAGTAACGAATATAAACTAGACTTTAGTTTTATTATATTTTATATGAGAACACTAATAACTTCTTGAGATTAAAACTGGGTTCAGAAGGATTATATCATTGCTGATTATTTGAGTTACTGTAAATTCAAATCTGTTTCAATGAATTCATATATACATGTATATGATGACTTTGGTATTTACTCACTCAGAAATATGAACGAAAATATCTTCTGTTCCATCTTCCGGTGATATGAAACCATGACCTTTTTCTCTGCAGAATACTTTTATGACACCTAAAACATTTTTCGGAACTATCCGTTCACACCTATAAGAAATTCAAAATTACAATGTGTATTAAGTATATCTTAAGATATAGACTCACGTTGAAGGTGTTCTGTTCCTTTTAGTGATTAAAGGACTAGGAATTAAGAGGGGAATTCCTTTGTTAGGATCACCAGATGTATCGGCCATATTATTGAAAGCAAGTCTTTATTGAATTTAATTATCGAAGTATTTGCCAAAATTTAAAATATATAATAAATAACATAAAAGTGCTATCAATTGCACATGCAACGAAAAAACCGCAAATTTACATCTCTAAGCAAACATCGAAGTTGCCAAATAATGCAGATGAATTTCCCCTAGGCTCGGATAGTAAAACAAACATAAAACAAATGTTAAATTCATGGACTAATTAAGTAATCAAGTATATTAAGCTAAAAATAGAAATTTTCCATTTAAATTTTACAAAAAGTAATAAGAAAGATTTCCATCATTCAAGGTAATATTCAAATTTGTTTCTAATTTTTTTTAATTCTACATTGATAAAATTTTCTTGAATATATGCAAAAATCGTTGTAACATATTTTGTTTATTCCAAATAAAAATTACTTCAAAATGGTTTCAATATTATAAGGGTGGTAACATTGTTGTTTAATTAGAAGTAGTTCAAGGACTTTTTTGTATGTATACAAGAAGTAGGAAGAAGGAATCACAGCCGTCGCAAGGAACAAAGAACCTTGATAATGTTATGTCATTATGGTCTGACAGCTTGTGACGTTTGCGTGGTAACAGATGTTGGTTATGCCAATTTCACACGGCAATCTAAGTGAATATTGCTCTGAAAATAAATATTGAAATTAATAGCGTATTCGACTGGCTGCACCAATGCGAATTAATTCGAATTTTTGTAGTGCTTAATGACATAATTAGTTCGAATATATTCGAACTGGTGCAGCCAGTCGAATTCGCTATAAGTATAATAAAGACAAATTTGAAAAATAAAACACTCATCCGCAATGTATTATATCTAAATAATTGTTTTATTTCCTTTGAATTTCAGTTGTATTGTCTATAGCGCCTATAACTTGAAATGTAGCCCGATTTCTTTTTAGAAACCATATTCAGGTTCATAACTCTCCTAATTTAAAGTAAATTTTTTTTTATAAATTGAGCATAAATATTTGAGAATGCTTAACAACTTTTGATTGAGCTTGTTCACGTATTATACAAAAAAAAACTGCCGGTTGTTTGGTGGTAAGACCCCCAATTTGCTTAATAGAGATCTTGGACCGGAAAAGGAATTTTCTTGTTCTAGGGACCTTAGCATGTTGGGCAGAAATTAATCATACATATAGTCAATAGCTTAGAACATGATCCATCTATATTCTAAGGTCAATATGTATGGCGATGGGACACATTTATATAAGGCCTATACAAAACACATCTCGTATATACACGCTCTAAGCTTTTGAGAGGTGTCAGTCACAAAGGTCTAGGTTGTAATTTGAAATGTCCGAAATATTTCTAGACATCTCAGCCTAGGCGTGTCGAGATGAAAACAATAAAGTACATGCATCATACACCTATGTACTGAAATGATACACTCGTATATTCTTAAGTGGGTCAGATTTTCTTAATTGACATATTATTGTCTGACATTTTCTCGATTCATTTCATCAAAGTCAAAATTAATTTTTGTAGAAAGTTTCCATTGAAGATTTTTAGAAATAAATCCGTAAAGAAGGCTTCAGCTTTCAGGTTATTGCGTCGTAGTGTTTTTACTTTCAACGCATGATCAAAGTTCCAAGATCCAAGCCAAGTGGGGTGTACGCATTCTGTTATTTCTGTTGTATTTTGTAAACATGGAAGAATAGTTTCTTTGTTGTTGAAGGTGATAGGAAATTTCTATTATTTAACTTTGACGCAAACTAAAGTATTTCTTCTCTTGATATTGATCGAATATTCAAAAATGTCTTCTAAAAAGAAGGACCTTGAAATTATTTTCAATTTACAATGGAAAAATGGACCTAAAGTAGCTGAAAGGTCCAACATGGTCGGAGTTTATGATATACCCTCTACGACTTTGAACTGGGAACTATTTAAGTCTTATATAGTAAGTTTTATTCAGTATGTAATAACGAAAATGTTGAAAATATGAATTTATAGTTGAAAAATTCTGGTACTCCTGGCGATGACGTAGAAGTATCCTACTTGGAACATGGCAAAGAATTTCCAATAGAATCGACTTTAGATTTTCATACAGCTTTGTATTCCTTCCGTAAGAAAGCTATGAATGGTGAAATAATTAATCTCAGGTTGGAGAGTCTATCTAATTGCTATAAATCTAACAAATATTCACCTACATGTGATGCACAAACTGAATGTAGCTCTAGCTATGAGATGGAGAGAGCTCCTGGATGGTTTGTTGACTATATGACGGAGGTTTGTTGATTTTTGAATATTTTACTTGTCTTCATTTTATATTATGGAAACTTATATCCAGATGATTCAAAATCAATGATTTATTTTTATGGAATATATTTGTTCTTGATATATATTTCTTAGGCATCTTTGTTTTGAAACTTATTCAGTTAGATTTATTTTCACTCTCAACTTTTATTGTTGATTTTCTATCTTAAATTTGAATCTGGAAAAAAAAACAATTGATACCATTCTCAATATAAGGGAATTCAGGGAATTTGGAATGTAGATTAGTAAGTGAAAAATTGTATTACAGTAGAATCTCGATCATCCGGCCTAATGGAGGTGAAACGGTTCCCGGATAATCGAAAAACACGGACAATCAAAATTTCTCAAAATACGCACAATAACTATGAAAATTAGAAAAATGTATGGGGTATAATTATTTATGAATTATAAATAATTATACCCCATACGTATAATTATTTATGAATTATAAATAATTATACCCCATACAGTATAATTATTTATTGAGCAACAAAATCAATAGAATAATATCATATAAAAATATATAAATGAAAAACAAATCATTGCTTTGGTACCTATATTACAATGTATATATATTAGTTGAAAAAGTCTGTTTATTTTTATTTTTTTTTTATTATTCATTTTGAGACAAATGTGAGCCCAAATTTTCCTCAAGTGGAGGACATCAATATAATCCGTATCATTTTCCTCCTCTGCATCAGACCATTTGCAAATCTCAACGCGTCTTCGGCAGAAACAGTGAAAATTCTTCAACACTTTCTCGTCTGTATCCATACAATGGTTAGGTTGGGAGAAATTTGATACGGTTTCTGAATCGTTCAGTATCTGATAACCGGGTTCATTTAAATCCGAATTTAGCCATTCTTCAACATCATGGACTGAAACATTTTCGAATTCTACCAAATTATTACTATGGCGGATGCGTAATGAAGTGAATCCCGAATAATCGAGAGGATGTCTGCTCGTGGGAACGGATGAGTGAAAATGTCCACGAGCACGGATTACAGAGTAAAACGGATAATAGGAGAACAGATAATCGAGGTTCTACTGTAATTAAGAAATCACCAGATCTTATATGAAATTTACTTTGAAATTTGATTTGATCTTATTCTTGCCAAAAATAATTTAAAGTAGCCTCTTTAACAGAAAAAATTAGATTCATTCTATTGAGACTCCTTTACATCCATATTTTAATATTTTTTTAGTATTGGACAATTTGACTTTCAAGTTATGTTATTATTATTTCAATTTTTTTTAAGTAAGGTGCATTTCTGATGATATATTCAGCTAGAAATTTTATTCTACACCGGGGTTTTTCACACGAAATATAAATTTTTATTTTACTTGTATGAGATAAACACAATAAGGAGAACAAAGAAAAAATTACTGTTAGGGAGATGGTAGTATAATTGTTTAAGAAATGAGAGAATCATATAACTTTTCCAATACTTTTATGATATTTTTGCTTCAGTTTAAAAAAGAAATACTAAATGAGGTAGCCTCAGCAATTACCACGCATGCTGCGGTGTTAAGAACAAGCTTTTCTCATTCTCATTATCCAAGAAAATCTAAAACCGAATGTGCTAAGAGATCTAGGAAGAATCATCATCATGATGGAAATGAGTAAGTATTTAAGATTTATTGTTTCTATCAATCTTTGGGCTCATCTTTATAAAAAAAGCATATTCCTTTACAATGAAGAAATTCGCCATTTTTTTTTTTGAAGAGATTGAAAAATAAATTGAATTTGAAAACTCCTTTTTGATGGTTTATCATTAGTAGTAAATTATAGTTCTCTGAATAATTTTTCCAACAAAAATCGAAAAAACATGTTGCTAAGTAATATTTTAACAAGAAACAACAAAAACCCCAGTCGAAGACGAGGATTTTTGCACCTGCATGAATGCTTTTTGTTCAAAAAATATTACTTTGCATTGTTTTTTCAATTTTTTCCACAAGAAAAATTATATGCCCAAATGGTATTCGACAAGAATATTTCATGAGTAACAGATTATTCTGCATACACATAGCTTACAAAACATACTACCTATTATACATGTTTAATGAATATATAGGTATTAGTTTGAAAACTAAAAAACGGGTAATTTATTTAATCATAAAATACATACTACAAACTTAATTGTTCATGGTACAATTAAAATATAAATTGAAATTTTGGTACAAAGTAGGAGTATTGTTTGAAATCTTTGTTAAATCATTGCTAACGTTGGGTGTAGGTAAATAATTATTGTTGTTGATGGGTTCAACTGTAGACTGAGAAGCTCGAGGAATGGCTGCAGGATCTTCTGTTTTTTAGCTGAGGCTCTGAGGCGTCACTTCTAAGGGTGTTGATGTTAGAATAAAGCTCATCCATTTGCAGATAAGGCTTAATTGAGTTAGTTGGTTGAGCGTTGGCCAGAAATTTTATTTGTTGTTCACCCACTCCTGCTTCAGCTAGGTTATTATCTGTTGTTGACCACATAGATTGGTTTCTTATTTTTATTTCTTTTGTATTTAATCCTGCCTTTGCTGCTTCTTTAGTTCATTTCGAAAGTTGTTTTTTTCCCACTGGAATTTTTTTTGTACCATTCACTTGATTGTATTTTGTTCCATGATGTTCCAGTTGTTATTTTAGATGAATATTTAACCATTAGAATTTTTAAAAGACGGACTGGACATAAGGCAGGGCTCTTTGTATTGGGGACCAGCCATTTACTATTGGCCATTCTTCTTTCTCCTTTTTTCTTTCTCTTTTTTTTTTATTTAAAGGAGGTTTATATTCTACTCTTCCTAAAAGGTAGAATTTTTGAAAATCAGTTATTTTAAAGAATATGTAACTAAGTTATCTACCTGTTTTAATCCCAGAATCATCCATTTCCTCCTTATAGTAATGAACTCAATTGACTGCTTCTCCATCTCATTAGCGATATGGTAAAATTTTCGCTGGAGTTCCGCCGGAGTATATACTTCCAATAATAAAACCATTGCATAATATTCTTCCAATTTTAATGAAGTAAAGCTTGATTTCCCTTTATTAGAGCATATCTGCAATTTCCTTAATTTCAAATTTTAAGCTTCCCTACTAGACTTATAGATTCTTCTTCTTCTTCTTCATGTGCCCTGTCAGTTTTTTCCGACGTTGGCGATCACCATTGAGAATGCTTCTCGATCCTGTGCCATAGGCAAAAGTTGACCTGCATTTCTTATTTCGGTCCATTCTTGAATATTTCCGAGCCAGGAGGCTTGCCTTCTTCCTACACCCCTTTTCTTTCTATTTTGCCGCTGATTATCTTAAACTTACTTAAAGATAATATGTTCAAATGGATCAAATATTATTTTCCACTTGATAAAATACATCTCTTGCATTTTTGCAATGGTGTTCCATATTGTCTCCACAACTAGTTATTTGTAATTTTCACCATTTTCTTTCTTCATGTTCCATGCCCAATCTTTCAGGATCAGCTTTAGTTGTTCTAAATTAGTAGTTTTCAATGGCTTCAATTTCTTTGCCTTGCAGAATTCTCTAAACTGTTTTACATTGATGTATGGATTTTAAAGGTATTGTACGGTACACTTTTCTCAATCCCTAGATTAATAACAAAGAATCGCTTCCAAAGCGACACATATTCATTACATAAGCTGACTAGCACTCTCCATTTTATTGACAATAAAATCAGAAAAATTGTTTTACGTTGTTTCTTGGTACATACATTTCACTGTTCATATTAACTGTTTCATTGAGCCGCACTTAAGGTACCTGATACCGTTTTGAAAATGCTCCGACAAATGTGATAACAAATTGAATTACAAAGATTACAGAACAGGGCAATAATAGTATATTCCAAAAAAACGTTGCAGAATGGGCTCCTATTCCAACACTAATGCGAAATTCTAAAACTCGCTCCTTTGTAGCTTGTTTTAGAATTTCATGTTGAAATTGCCTTCTGCAACGAGTGTTAGACGATTAGAGAGTATCCAATGTTGGAGATCAATAGCCTAAAATTGCTTGTCCAAGCTTATCTATAAGATGCAAAATAATTCGATTGAAGGCTACACAAAATTGAAGCACAATATGGATTATCATGATTTTAACCTGAGAAGAAGAGATAAAATAAGAAATTACCATTCCAGAACACTGAACTCGCCAATATGTAGTATTGTGACAAAGTATAACAATGTACCAACGATATTGTTTAGTGGAAATGAAAGGGCTGTGTTGCAATTTAAAAATATATTTTAAGAACAAAAACTAAGTTGAATTAATTCTAAGAGGGGTCTATAACATTTCAGCGATCCATTCAAAAATTAGTACGCTTCATTTTATGCTAAAGACCATCCATTTATATGAGGTTTTCACTATTATTCATTTCAAAAGGTTCGTCATTGTGAAAAGTTCTTCCTTATGAATTTTTTTTTAATGAAAAACAAAAAGAATTAGATGATTTTTTTTTTGAAAAATCAATATATGCATGAAATAACTTTCCCAACACACATTTATTAATGAATGAACTAATGAATTTTCACATAACAATATTATACAAAAAGTCTTGTCGAAAAGTTGAAAATCTGTTTTTTCTAAGATTAAACAAAGACGTAAAAACGTATTTTGAATTCTTGCATGTTGAAAAAAAACCGGTAAATCAGATAAACGTTTGATATTGCTTCACTCAACCTGAAAAGTGTTGAGATCTCAAAAACGCCGAGAAGACAAGAGCAGTTGAACTTTGGCAGATCATGAGAAAGTCTTAAGGATAATTCATTGATTTGTTTATTTTTGATATCTTTATGCATGTTATAATTTTTTAGCTAAAGGCCTCAGTGCCAGTTTTGTACAACTGATTCGAGGTCTGAAAGAAATGATTTAAAAAAAACTTGTTAGAATTCTATATGACCCATTTCTTTCCATAAATTTTCAGAAAAGAGGTCTTGAAAACAATAAAGATGGAAAATAAATTGCAATCCAAAATGGAAAAATTAGTTAACAAATCTAAGAAATTAGAGAAAAAAAAAATTTCACTGATAACCAAATCAAGTGATAGTGATGCTGGTCATAGTAGTAGCAAGAGTAATTCTGAGACAATGTCTACAGTTGATGTCAGCAAGATGAATGCTACACCAATGCGTTCTGAAGCCATCATACCCCATTTGATGGGTGGTGAAGAGTATCCTCATTGTTGGAAAGTAATCAACAATGGTGCAGATGCATGGACTGAAGAAGTAAGTTTTTCGTTATACATAGTGGTCCACTGTAATACACAGAGAGATAGAGAAAAGAAACCCACATAACAGTGAATTATGAGCGATTTACTTAATAAATTCCTTTTATGGATTGGGCGATCCTGAATTTTATAATAGCAAGATTATTTATTTCTTTACTAGTCTGTATTTGCCAGTTAACAGTTTTCAACATACATTTGTTTTCACATTTTGTTTTATACCAGAATTTACTTCAAAGTTATTTTTGAAATATTTGCGACATAAAATATCCTTTGAGATTGACCCCATTGACTCTCCTCTAATGATTAGACTAATAAAAATCGATTCATCTAGCGTTCCAAATTAGTTACTTTATTTATAACAATTTTCCAAACTAAATCCGTTTGTTCATTTTTACTAAGAATATTTACTCTTCCTTCAGTATTGATTCCATAATATTTGTATTATATCCACAAACATTTATTTTTATTTCCACTGAAAAACACATTCCGATTTTGATACTAGAAACAACCTATCTATACTGTACCACAAAAAGAAGAGGACCAAACTATGTGGACTTTAGAATTGAACACAAATGCATTTACGGAAGGTCTTCTAGTGTTTTTTATGTTGGTTATTATTATTATGTGTTTGTCACGTTCTTTGCAATTTTTTCATTTTGAGTCGGGAATGGTTTTAAATGATGTTTGACTCACTGATGACAAATTCGTGGTCGAGTTGAACAGAAAAACTCAGAAACTAGAAATTAACAGGTTAGGTTTGGGGCCTGTAATTATTGGCGTTCATAATTTTGTTCTCCTTTTAATTTCATAAAGTTAATGAAGTGACTTCATTAACACAATAACGTCCGACGAAATGAGTTGGTGAAACAAAAATAGAATGTGTATATGAATATCTAAATAGGAAGGCTTAAAAAAGGGCACTGCCCGAAACGTTGCCTATCAAATGACAGTTCTATTGTAAGCAATAAATATATTCAGTAACAACCCTGAAATCAAATATCACCTTACAATAAAAAGTGAACAGGGTAAATAATTGATCCACAAAAAAAGTTTGGGAACCACTGCTCTAGTCCAATTTGGCCATTAACGAACGATTTGAATCTACCTCAAATTCGAGTTTCTAGTTCCTTCCTAAGTTATCGTGTTTACGTACGGACGGACAGAATAGAATTTGAGGATTAGTCATTAGCGATTCGAACCTTATTTTTGGAGACCATAACTAGCTTTATATTCGAAAATTGTGAGGAAATGATAGAGGGAAAGGTTGAAGAACAAGAGGATCATAAATAGTTATATAGTATTGTGCTAACTTTGTTCATTATGTAAATATATTCATTCATGATTTAATTTATTGAATCCATCAGACTGAACTACATTTTTCATGGGGTTCGTCGTTGTTGGAACCTATTCAGAGAGTTTTACCCTGTCCTCATCTCAAACCCGGGGATGTTGGTATTATTGAAGCATTGATACGTGTCCCAAGTAAGTAGACAAGAGATTTTATTTAATTAAAGGCCAGTCTAGGTTTTGTGCACATAATGAATTGACTGAAAATAGTATACATATTCTTGATCAATTTGCAGAATGAGCTCCTATTCCAACACAAATGCAAAGTTCGAAAACAAGCGACAAAGGAGCTAGTTTTTGAAACGCATGAGTGTTGGAATTGCCTTCTACAACGAGTATTAGAAGGTATTTTCTCTATTTCAGTCAAGTTTTGTGAAATATTGTTGAAATTCAATGGAAAATTCAGAATTATACATCCTAGTGACTTTTGTATTTTATTTTGGCGGTTGGTGTGACCTTTACGAAAATTGACAGATAATGGAATTTTGATTTTAATCGTACATTTCGAATTTTGGAATAATTTATAATTACACATTAAATTCGTGAAGGATTGGTTCTTTAGTGAAGTTATTTTCCTAACAAGTGTCGAAAGTGATACTTTTCCGCAAGAGACTGCAAGCTGTCGAGTGCGGAAAAGGCACTTTCCACATGAGTTAGGAACAATATTTTTCCTACTCTCTTAAATTAAACACTTTCAGGGAGAGTTTTCGTCTTGACACCGACTGACGTTATAAGAAATTATATTTTTGTGCGCTCAGCCGCATTGAGAAACGTTTGAGTTTTATGATTGGCGCATAAAAACATGCCAAAATTTTATGATTGATGCGACTTTTTAATATTTGCGTGCGGAAAAATCCTAACTATTCACTTTCCGCATGCATATGTGTGCGGAAAGTGAATAGCAGGGGTTTTTTCCGCACGAATTTGGAAAACTTCTACTTTCCAAACGTCAATGCGTGTGGAAAGTAATAGTTTCGAAACGCTAGTAGGAAAACATTATTTTTAATGTCATCCTATTCTGATTTATATTTCTCAATTTAGCTCACAAAATTATAGACTGTTCCATCATCTAATGATGGAAACAGCACAAATAACTATCTAACATATAGTCCATCATCAATATCAAGACAACAATTAGAAACAGCCCAAATAACTATCTAACAATATTATTCTTGATAAGTTTGGAGTTACGAAATAGAAAAAATTTGCACGGTTTTAGTTTTTTTTTTTTGAGATGTGAATTGTTGCATAATATATATTAACGTCATTTCTAGCATTGATATATCTGGTGGTACCAATATATTGAGGCTTAAATTTTTCTGCATATCATAGAGGTAACATAAGTTTTCTATTACAGAAATTTGTGGAAAGTACGAAATGTATTGGCACTTCCATCACAAAGGGCGCAAATTTGGTCATTGGCTGGGCTGTCAAATTATTGTTGACAAAATAAATTCATCCTCATTTTTTAATAGTCTCTCATCAAGACACATTACAACACCTTCTTCGACATCAAAGGGCCAAACAGATTTAAAAACTTCTGGTTCTTCCCAAAATATTGATTTGTCAACAATCCAGTTACTAGATGAGATTTTTGCTAATACTAGGGCACGCCAATCAAAAGTCCCTGGTCCCAAATTCGAGATAACATCTTCTTCGATATCAAGTTCAGATTCAAAAACTTCTGGTTCTTTAGAAAACAGAAGTGATTCGACACTAAAAGATCAACATTGTGAAACAAGCACAATACTTGATAATATTAATGATCCAAGTATGTCATCAAAAGGCCATTCAGATGCCAAAACTTCTGCTTCAAAATACGATATACCATCTTCTTCAACATCAAAAGGCCAATCAGATTTCAAAACTTCTGGTTCTTTAGAAAACAGACATATTTTGACAGTAAAAGAGGAATTAAATGAATCAAGCCAAATACTCAATAAGATTATCGACGGATATTATGAGAGACCAAAAGGCCAATCAAGCCAATCAGAGATCAAAACTTCTGGTTCAAAATACGATATACCATCTTCTTCAACATCAAACGGCCAATCAGATTTCAAAACTTCTGGTTCTTTAGAAAACAGGTGTAATTGTACAGTAATAGATCAAATGGTAAATAATAAAGGAATCCCAAACATAGATGATATTCTTACCGAAAAAATGAAAGAATGGCAGATATCAAAAAAATATACAGTTCCTCTTACAGTTCCTCTTACGGCATTTAGTAAGGACAAATTAAAGCCTGAGATAGAAGAACTGATAATCAATAAAAGTCCTTCTAAAATCCAAATTATAGAGAATTATTTCAACGAGAACAATTCTTCAGTGAAATCGAATAAGGTCGTCAATTCTGCAGAATTTGTCGCAAATAACAATTCCAGTACTACTAAAATTGATGCAGAAGAGGATAGAGATTCTCATAGTGAATCCATCAGTAAAATAGATGAAGACACAAGTTCCAATTCGACTTTGAATGATATGGTTTTGCTTAACTTTCCAGAAGAAGTAGAAGAGCAGGAAGTTTTAGGTGAGTTCTAAGAGTTAAGCTGTTTTTTTTTGAGAATTTTTTTAATTATTTCCCTTGGTTAATCTTATTGATGGTTTGGGCAAAAAATACCTGAAAATCAGAATAAAAGAGTAAAAATCTTATAAACTATAAGAACTGATTTCATTATCCATGAATATTAAAGGTTTATAATTAAAAGATTGAACTGAATAAAATGTGACTAAGGGTCATGAAACTTGAAATGTGAATTCAAAATACACTGACCTCTCCAAGAATTGGTAGTGCTGGAATATACAGGTTGATTCACGAAGACTGTTGGTTGGAAAGATTCAAGATAAACACTTGAAATTTTATAGTTGAGCTTTGTTGGGAGAGATAAATACTTGGAAAAAACTCCAGATTCATTTGAGTTCTTGTTTTTTACCATGACCTTCAAAAATGTAAACAAGAATAAAACCATTCTCCAGAATAAAATGAGATTTTGTTCTATATCTCGGGAAATAAACAATTTAGATCAGTAGTATGTTTTACACTTACACACTATTTTTTAACGTAGATTCTACCGGAACATCAAAAAAAAATCGAAGCAACCTGTATATTCAATTGAATTTTTGAATAAAGGAGGAGAAATTAGAAATTTTCATGCGAAAATCTCAAATTATTAATTAATTAACATTGGAATGAAACCTTTTTGAATATATTTGAAATTTTTTTTTCAAATTTCTTGGAATAATATGCTTATGATAATCTGATTATGAATAAAAAAACGGGGTGTTGCATTTGAAAAAAGGAAGTTGGTATAATTTCCAGTGAAACCGCATGTCAAACGATTCTGAAGTTTTTTTTCAATAATTCATCCCTCCCAATAATGTTTAACTAAAACATTTCTAGTGTTCATTTCGAGTCTTTCTTTGGAATACTTTAATCAATGGTCTTCGTGGATCATCGTGTATAGTGTGGTAAACTTTTTTTCATATAATATATAATATAAAATAGACATTTTCATTTCTTGAGAAGATAGATTAATTTGAAAGTTCTTGAATTCTTGAGTTCTCGAATTTTCTTCTCCATTTATTGAAAACTATTATTTTGCATTATCTAAGTTGTTATTTATATGTTTATGTTTGTTATATAGAAGAAGGTGGAGATTATCACAGTGAATCTATCAGTAGAATTGAAGAAGATACAACCTCCATTTCGAGCTCAAATAATCTGGTAATAGTTGATTTACCAGATGAACTGGAACAGCCGGAAACTTTAGGTTAGTTATTAAATAAATATTTAAAAAGAAAATTTATCAAGAGAATTTCCTTGTCCTTCACAATCATTTAAATTAATACGTTGAAATGTATGATGCCCCGTTATATTTCCTCTGCTAATACTGAGATTCATCGACACATATGCTTGATTAATATTTTGTATTGCTCTTTCTCAAAAGAATATATATATATATATATATATATATTTTTTTTTTTTTTTTTAATTCACACTAGCGTGGTTCAATTGTGATTATTCGGGCCGGAAGGCCAAGAATAATTTCTGTTGTCAATGGGGAAATATTATCTGTCGTATATATATATATATATATATATATATATATATATATATATATATATATATATATATATATATATATATCTAAATTAATTGAATTTTATTAAGCTGCTCTTCTTTTGGGAGATAGATGTAATAAATTTCAATTGCGAATTTTTCTTGTATAATCAGAGTAAATTAAATGAATTTTCGCATATTTTTTTTTTTAATCGAATGTATGAATCCTTTTCAATCTATTTCTTGTATTCTTGTATCAGTTTACACTGCTCAACGACCTTAGTGACCTTCATGATTTATAATATTTTTCTGAATAAAATAAAACCAAAGTAATTTCCACAAATATTTTATTGTCTGGAAATTTTTAGCAATTACTTTGTTTTTATTTTTTTCATAAGGAATTTCCGCCAAGTAAGGACCGACTCCATTGAATTGAATCTTTCTGTTTGGATCTTTACATGTGATGGAAATTTATTTAAAATATTATTGATAATGCCCTGTAAATATTTTAAATCAAGTGACTGATAATTTTGTCTTTAATGATTTAACATTCCTATTTGATAATCGTGTAGCATCCTCCTATTAAGTTATGTTTAGAAGTCAGTATTCGCAATTTTGAATTTGAACTGACAAAATTTGGAGAACTAACAAAATCTCAACAAAGTTTGTAGGTCATGTTTTTTTAACCCTTTTAGCCATAACTTTTGTATTTGTAGTTTGATTTCTCAGGAACATAACTGGCAAATGCCTTCCTCATCTACTTTGTTTTTTGTTGAACAAAAAAATGAAAAGTAAGGTTTTATTCGTATTATTATTATAGCGGGCAACGTCTAAGTGCTCGTAAACATTTTCGTCTGTCAACAATTCACTCCATAGGGTTTTCTGAGTATAACCTTACTTTTAATTTTTTTTTGTTCGTCTTTGATTATAACAAAAAACAAAGTAAATGAGGTCGGCATTTGGAATCAAGGTCTAATTCAAAAAAATAATTTCTAATATCAACCAAAGGGTTTAAGAGAAAATAAACTTCTAACTTCGTTGAGATTTTGACTGTTCCCCTCATTTTGCCGTTCTGTATAGTTTTGAAAGTTAATTAAATAATGAAAAAACAAAAAAAAAATGTTGGAAAAGATCACAGATTAATGATTCGAATTTCAGGATATGCTTATGTAGTAATTGACGGCATCAAAATGCCTGTTCCAAAAAAATTTTTGAGAGAGGATTTTCTGGAAACTGCTGAAGAAGCACCAGAACCAAAAAAAAATGATGATTGCTATAGAGCAACTATGGAAAGGTTCTTGGAAATGAAATATGATGCCACAGATAATTGTGAACACAACAAAAGTATTCCTGATAACGAAAATTATGATGACATACCAGATTTAGTACCTTCACATCATGTTGACAATTCAACAAATATTTCTTCAGAGAAAAAAACTTCGCCTTTTGAACAACTTTCTAACCCTTTACATAGTTATTCAGAAAGTGATGTAATGAATAATGAAATGAAGGTATTCGAAGATTCAGACTTAGGTAAGAATTTTTTTTTTGAACTAAACGATATTTATGATTTTTATGTTTTGTGTAGTATGGCATATAATATTATCTATTTATAGTGTGATAATTTACTAAAACTTCGTCCAATTTCCGAAATTTATTCTTGTTAGGTTTTTTAGCTTTTTAGGAGTAGGTTGCATTTGGAGCTCTTAGGACAAGCCCAATGGTCAGTGTTACTTGAATGTGACTTTCTAATCTTTCTAATAATCTACAACCTAAAACGGAGAATGGTATCACAATAGCAAGTTTGAAAGAATAATCGACAACTCAAAATCACCAGATGTATTTCCACTGCAAAGTTGAGATACAGGAAAAAAAAAATGGTTGCCGTCGGTCACTCACATTTTTTCGAATATTTCAGTTGTACAAGGTGCTTATCAGAAGATCATGAACTTGGACAACTCAAATTTATCGTATTTGCAGAATTGAATATTAAAAAGGTTTTTTCGAAAAAACTTTTCTGCAGAAATATTCGAAAAAACGTGAGTCCCCGTCGCCACCATTTTTTTTCTTAAGAATACCATTTAACTTATGAACCGTCGAATTTTCACCCTAAGTAAGGCATATTGTTGAAATTGTCATCAAAAAAGCTATCTAATGATGCAATAATATACTGGGTGTGCCATTTAAAATAAACAAAGTATGTAGTATGTTTTTGGTATAACCAAAAGTTGTAGAGAAGTTCAGGGAGAAAGATCATCTAGCTATCTATCATTGTCTCAAACATCAACAAGCAAATTTTCAGCACAAAATTATGATACCCATAAACGTCTAATAGGCCATCGCGGGACTCACCCTCTATAAAGTCAAAGAGGTTACGAATAAAATATTCAGAGTTGAATTCATGATTATAATGTCTAACTCCCTAGATATACAGGGTGTTCTGATTTGTTTCCGACAAACTGAAACGGGTGATAGATCACATCATTTTAAGCCAAAAAGTTCCTATGAACATGGGTCCGGAAATGCTTCGTTTACGAGATACAGGGTGTTAAAGTTGAAAAAATAATTCGCGTTTTCTAAATATCTTTCGACTGATTCCAAATAATTGCATGAAAGTTGGTACATAGGGTTTTTTGAGGTGAGAAATTCAAATTTGTGGTCGATTTGGTTGTATTTTCTAGAGGGCGCCACTGGCAATCATTTCGTCCCCTTTAAACCGTTGCAACTTTTCTGTGCTACCCTGTACGTCATTCTGGACTCAAAAAATCAATTCCCCTGACTTTTCTAGTTTAAAAAGGTATGACTCGTTTAAGTTGCTAGGGGCAACCGTTTCAGAGAAAAACGCATTTAAAGCCAAATCCATATTTTTGTAATCTCTAAAACATGTAGAAACAAATTTGTAATAATTTTTAATTAAATATTTTTTAGAAGTAACAATTTAGAACAAAACAAAATAACATAATAATTTTTAAAGAAGGTGTTCGAAATGTCCACCGTTCTGTTGAATGCACAAATGACATCTTCGAATGATTGATTGTTTTACATTCAACAATTGTTGCAGCAATAGATTTAAAATGGCTATACACAATGACAGATTTAAAGTGTGTTAGGTTCAGATGTCATTAATTATAATTATAGTTAACTAAGTTAATAGCTTATCAACAAATACAGGAAAATGGTATTGGTTACCAAAGGCCCGAACGAAGCATACAAAGAAGAAATCATCTACAGAGAAATAGGATTTTACAGACCTTCGAAGAAAATAAAAACTCAGTATTCGTAAAGCATCCCAACAACGCAATATTTCAGGAAACAGAATATTCAGAACACTTAAAAACAACAATTACATAGCATACCACTTCTACTTATTAGTGGGCAATAGAAAATCCGCATGCATTTCGCCTTAAAAATTTTCAAAATGAATTTAAATTTAATATTTGAATAGGAATAATTTCATGAAAGGATTTCGAAGCAGTCAAAACATATTAAAGAAAACGCGAATTATTTTTTCAACTTTAACACCCTGTATCTCGGAAACGAAGCATTTCCGGACCCATGTTCATAGGAACTTTTTTGCTTAAAATGATGTGATCTATCACCCATTTCAGTTTGTCGGAAACAAATCAGAACACCCTGTATATATATATAATTATGTTTTTCGTTGAGAAAACCACGTTTTTAAAAAACGAATTTATTTACAAGGAAATATGGAAATGAACAATAGGATGAATCTAAGATGATTCTTAAGCTGATTATCTATCTGACTGACTGACTGACTGACAATAACATATTGTCTCCTATTTATAACATTATATTTTCTTATCTTAATTGACGCCACGCGTCGAACCACCTGCATTATGCTGGTGTAAGCAAAATGCAGCACACTGATATGTGAATCTAAATGAACAATACAATATTACGTCAATTGATCAGAACGGGATGGAATCCTGTAATTCCTCCCCACCTAAGTTAAAGTTATCACCTTTAATAGGTGTGACTTTAGCAAGTCTATTATTTTTCAAATATTTAAAAATAAGAGAAAATATCAAAATCAATATTATTATAAACATAAGAATAAAAATTAATGAATATCCTGGTTGGATGTGCCATTCTTCTAGGTCTTCCAACTGGATGTCAGGGATGTCTTCTTTCTTGAAGTTCGAACTGGGCTGGTTCTTCATTGGATGAGCCATCTTGGGCAGGACAATGTATTTTTCTTCCATAATCGTAGAAATGGGAAAAATTTCTTTTTGTGTGTTTCCTACAACACATTTTGAACGAAGGATTGCCATTGGGGGTATGAAATAATGTTTTGTTTGCTGTGGGCATTTCTCTTGGACTTTTTCATTTTTGATTGAGAGGATATTTCCATCTTCTAGAAGTTTCAAGTTAGCTTGTGGGACTGATACAATTCTTGAACAATTTTCTTTGTGATTTTTCAATAAATTTCTGATGCATTCTGGAGGCTTGGATAGTAGATCTTGATCGCATAGGAAGTCTTCTTCAACTGGGTGACATTGACTCGTACTCCATAGTAATTCTTCTTCTTGTGAGAGCATATAGGAGTCGGTTAAGGAAAGGGATTCATTATTTTGGGAAAGAAAGTAAAACTTGTATAATTCGTATCCCTTTTCATAAATGGTTGGAATGGATATAAGAAATAGTAAAATTTTATTTTTGAAAATTACCTTAGTATGGCATAATTGATAATAGTCTTTTATATGATGTAAGGGAATGATACTTGAATTTTTGATTACTTCTGAGAACTTTGAATAGGGTAAAATGGATTCATGCAACAAATGTAACCTAGCAAAACTAATTGCAGTTTGAATTTCATCCAAAGTATTTTTGATGTCTTTGAGTTCAAAAGTCATAAGATGCATTTGCTGAACTTCTTCGAGTGCTGGTACAATTTTTAATAATTCAAGATTATCATGCATTTTCTGAAATTTATCAATATATTTGTTTTTCAAGTCATTAACTACAGTAGCGATCTTCTTTTGATTCCTTATGAGGGTTTCCTCATTTTTCTTTATACTATTAAAATAATTTCTGTATAATTCTTCATCGTCAGAATCTAAGGTTCCAAAGAGTATTTTTGAAATTTTGCCTCCTAAATTAATCAATCCTCTCTTAGTCCGTATTTTGTCATTAACTATTTCTTCGAACGATTCAATATTTATTTTATTAGACTCTTGCAAATATCTATATGTAGTTTGCAGTCTGCGAAAAACCTAATGGTTCCTTCTTAAATTTATCTATTTCTTTCTGGTATGCCAAAATTACATTTTCTATTTTATTTAAATCAATATGATAAATTAGTTGTAAATTCTTTTTTGTTATGTAAGCTTTTCCTAATTGAATCGGCAATACATTATTTTCAATTGGAATAATTTCTAGTGAATTAATTATCTTCGTTACTTTTATCATTAAAATTATAATTATCAATGTAAATGAATGGTGATCCATGTTGAATCTGAAAATAAAATTTGAAAGTTACTTCTTTCGTTGCTTCATAATTTTCTTATGATAAATATGTTTATTCTTATTATCTTTTATACGATGTGAATCAATTTCACTTGCATCGATTCTTTTGAACGCTGGGTCGAGTTTTCTTGTTTTCGGATTTTTAATATACGTTGGATTTTCATTTAAGGGACGATCAGCAGATCTTTTCTTATTTGTTTTTTCTAAACGGGCCAAATTTTTCTCTTGTCGTTTTTCTAAATGTTTTGAAATATCGTTGAAATTTTCTACGTAATTTTCAACATAATTTTGAATTTGTTCATTATGAGTTCTTTCAATGGGTAAAGAATAATTTAAATCGGCTTTGATGATTTGCATTGGAGTCATCTCTAGACTCGAATGATTTGAATTATTATAACTTAATAAGGCTTGAGCTAATTTATTTTGAAAAGTCAAATTTTTATTTCCAATTGTTCTCAATTGTTCTATGAGAGTAGAATGAAATCTTTCAACTAATGCGTTTGAATTTGGGTTATAATTCGTGATATAATGTATTTCGATTTTATGGACTTTGCAAAAATCTTGTATTACATTATTTTTAAATTCGATCCCATTATCACAAGTAATTTTGTTAGGGATTCCATAATGACTAAAATAAATTAATAATTTGTCCATAATTTCTGATCCTGTCTTCTGTAACAAAGGATAGCATTGTCCAAATCTGGAAAAAGAATCTATCACGCTTAAACAATTTGTTTGATTAAATTTAATCGTGTCACAGTAGACATGAGTAAAAGGTTTTGTACCGACGGGATTTGGTTTAAATTGAAGTTGAACTGGAGTTCTTTCATATTTAGATTTTTGACAAATTTCACATGTATTTATATAATTCTGAATATCTTTATTCATATTCGGCCAATAATACTTTCTTTTCAAACTTAATAAATTTTCGCGTAATCCACGATGTGAAGTTTTGGTTTCATGAAATTGTTTCATTCTAAGGAGTTGTTCCTCCTTGTCTTCGACATCTTCTACTAATGTTCGCGATATTTTCAAATCAAGGCTCTTATAATCGAATTTCTCTTGCAAAATTTGTATAAGAGGTTTTTCTAATTCTAAAGATTTGAAGTATATTGTATAAGGACTTTTTGGACGTAGATATTCTCGAATGAATCTACATAAATCTGTTTCGACAGAATTTACTGATACAAGAAATCTTAATTTTTCTCCGAACAATTTAATTTTCGTAACATCATAATTCGATGCTTTTTTAAATATGACCTGTAAATTCGCGGAGTTTATACTTCTCTCCGTATAAGGTATTTCGAAGATAGGGTTTTCTATACTACTGTGAATAGTTACATCATCGTGTATAATCACGTTTGAAGTTTCGAAATCAATTATATTTTCATCTTCATTTTCATTGGAATCATCATTTTCGCATTCACCTGCATTTAGTAATTCCAAGCATTCATCAAGTTCTTCGTCAGTAACTTGATTAATTATTGACACTAAGTCATCTTCAATACCATTATTTATTTCTTCGATTTCGTTCAAATCATTCATTTGCATATTTGATGCTTTGATTTGATTCATTTCATTACCATTCTTATTTGGTAAATAGAATATAGTAATTTTTATATTCAAATTCAGAAAAATATATTTTATCATATTTAAAATTGTAGACCATTTCAATCGGTCTAATCCGCTACTTATACGCGGTATTGCTAAATATTTTTCATTATTTATTTCACAAATTTCTCTGAGTTCCATTAGAGATTTAAATACGTTTTCGTACGTAGGTTTATCATAATAATTTTCTTTCGTTATTAAATAATAAATATTTCTATTATCCTTTCGAATCTTGGCAACTTGACCTACCATTTTATTTTGCGATTTCAGTTTTTCAATATTTCCGTATTTATTTTTAAAACAGACGGCTATACCTCGATTCATGTGGAAGTCTTTAGAAACACAATGCGCTAATGCATAATTTTTAGGGGCTTTAAATAAGTTACCTTCTTTCTCTTTTACATTTGGAGAATCCGTTATTTCATTTATTTCATTCAGCTTTATAAAATTTTCAAAATTAATTTCATTTTCTATAACAATTCTGCTCAATGCATCTGCATTATTCATTGAACCTTTTCTGTATCTAATTTCATAGTCAAATTCCTCTAATTTAATTCGCCATCGCATAAGGCGAGAATTTGGTTCTTTTAATGAAAATAACCAAGTTAATGGTTTATGATCCGTATAAATTATAAATTTTCTTCCGTACAAATAGGGTCTAAAAAATTTGCAACTGAATAAAATAGCCAAAAGCTCCTTTTCTATGGTGCTATATTTTATTTCCGATTGGCTGAGAGTACGACTAGCATACGCTACAGGTAAATCACCTGGCGGAGTACCTTGAGAGAGAACTGAACCGATTGCATATCCGGATGCATCTGTCGTAAGCACGAAAGGTTTATTAAAATCAGGATAACATAGGATTGGATGGTTTAAAAGGTTACGTATCAGAACCTGAAAAGCTTCTACATATTTTATATCATCAATATCAATTTTCGCTTCTTTTTTTAAACACGCAGTTAAAGGTTTTGCTATCTTTGCAAAATTTGGAATGAATTTTCTATAATATCCTACTAAACCAAGGAAAGATTTGATTTCTTTCGGTGTTTTAGGAATTGGAAATTTAGTTACTGCTTCTAATTTTTTTGGATTAGGTTTTATTCCTTCTGGAGTTATAATGTGACCTAAAAATTCGATTTCTGTTTTGAAGAAATGACATTTATCTAATTGAATTTTCATATCATCTTTCATAAGCGTTTCCAATATAGTATGAATATCAGCCAAATGCTGTTCTACTGTTTCTGAAAAAATAATTATGTCATCCATATAAATATGACAAATTTTTCCTATATAATCTTTCAAAGTATTATTCATCAATCGCTGAAATGTAGCAGGCGCGTTTTTCAAACCAAATGGCATTCTTAAAAATTCGTAATGTCCATTATCTACAGTAAAAGCCGTTTTTTCTATTGATTCTTCGTCCATTTCGATTTGATGAAAGCCTGAGGCAAGGTCAAGTGTCGTAAAATACTTTTTATTTCCTAATTTATCTAGGATACTATCAATTTGGGGTAAAGGATATTTATCATCAATTGTTTTATCATTCAGTTTTCTATAATCGATGGCCATTCGCCATTTTACTTTTCCTGATAGGTCCTCTTTCTTTGGGACTATAACTACTGGGAAAGACCAGGGGGAAATACTTGGTCGAAAAATATTTTTATCTAATAAATCTTTTATTTGTTTTTTGACTTCTTCCCTGTGTACTTCGGGATATCTATAAATTTTGCAATGAACCGGAACATCATCGGTTGTTCGAATCTTATGTTTGATTCTACTAGAAAAAGATAAAGGTTGATTGGGTAATTGTAATACATTTTCGTTTGTTTGTAAAATTTTCATAAGTTGATTACTTATTTTGGATTCTAAATGAGAAAGATCCACTGGGATTTTCGTTGGATTTTGACATACTTGTTGGTATTTAAAAGGAATGTTGCAAAATTCATTTTCTAAAATTTGATCTTGAAAGTTCAAATTGATTCCATACTTGTTCAAAAAATCTGCTCCTATTAAGCCATCATAATTTCTATGAAATTTATAAAGTACAAATGGATGAGTATCTTCTACGTTAAATTCAGAAAATAAAGGCAATAAGACTTTTTCATTTGAAGTGTTTTGTCTCATACACGCGGTTAAAGTGGTTTTTTCTTGATAAATGTTATTTGGGCAATTATTATACGCAAATTTGGGGTCTATTAAACAAACTGAACATCCACTGTCAATCAAAAGTTTACATTTAGGATAATTAAATTCGATATAGGGAAGTTGATTTGAATGATCAATACTATTATTTAAGTCGATTCGTTTCCCGAGGCTAGTTCGCAAAAATTTCGTTCCTCAAAATTTTTTGAAGTCGAAGCGTCGCCAATTACGAATTTTGTGGGAAATTGTTTTGATTTATTTGAATTCGAGGTTTTCCAACGACCTCTATCATTTTGTTCATAATAATTCTTTTTATTCTGACTTGAATCTAATTGGGTTAATTCCTCAAATGTATAATTGGGAGTTTGTTCATTGGAATAAAATTTCTTATTTGGATTCGTGGGAAATTGAGTAGAATAACTCGGGCGTTTCTGTGCAAAGTTCCTAGTTTGGACTGACATTTTCTCCGGTGGTGTATTAATTCGTTGGTTGGGATTTGGTTTAAAAACATTTTGATTATTATATCGTTCCGTCTTTGGATATCCGAACACTTGTTTGTTTGTAGGATAATAATTATTATTTACTGGTCTCTGAGTATACTGAATAGGTTGTGAAGGAAAGTTAGGAACGGAGTTAGAATTATAATTATTTCTGTAACTATTATTTGAATAAAAATTTGTATAATTATTTGGAATATAGTTTCTTTTAATATTATTATTATTTTGAAAATTATTTTTCGTCCTTCGCGATTGAAAATTATGTTTTCTACTTTTATCTAATAAATCATATTGCTCCATGTTTGACAAATAATCTTTAATTGCATTTATGGTTTGGTCAAACGTTAAGTCATTATTCGCGATTAAATAAGTTCTAAGTTCCGTTGGTGCATTCGAAATTAACACCGTTTTACAAATTTTCAATATATTAGTCTTATACAATTGTTTTTCTTGAGCTGGCATCATGTCAGCATCTATTCTGTAGTTAATTCTTATTTTCATCGAAATTATTTCATCTATAAAGCTAATCATATCTGATTTCTTTTCTAAGAATTGTAATTGGTGAATCAACACATCTAAATTGATTTGATCGCCAAATTTATTATTCAAAAATCTTTTCAGATGATCCCAATTATCGGGTATATCTGAGGTAGAAACTTCAGCAAGTGCTCTACCGACTAATTTTGATTTAACTAAAGCTAAACAGTATTTTTTAATAAGTTCATTTTCGTTACTGAACATAGTTAAATAACTTTCTACGTTTTTAATAAAAGAATGGAGTTCGTTCTCCATTCCTGAAAATTTAGGAAGGAGTGATCCAAACTTTTCTGCAGTTGATAAATCCATTTTAACTCTAGCTACTTTCTTTTCTTTCTTACCGTGGAACTGTTTAAAAGAAGTAATATTGATAATTTTAATGATCGGTTTTTATAATAAGAAACCTAGGAAAAACTTTGTGATCGGTTTTTTATGATAAGAAACCTAGGAAAAACTTTGTAATCGGTTTTTTATAAGAAACCTAGAAAAAACTTTTATACAAGTTTTACGCTCAAAACTTGGGAAAAGGTTGACTATTTTTGGGCCAGAATAGGTAAACTGGGAGTCAGTTAGAAAGGATTGCTCACCTCGTTGATATTCCTTGTTTGAAGTTGAAACTGTCCTGGGCGCTACTCCAGTGATCGAGCTTCTGGTTTTCTTCTTAGGGGTTGCTTCTCACCTTAACAGTTGAAACTGATAGTCGAAAGAAAGTTTTTATTTTTCACTTCTACGACCGGCACAATATTTCAGATAATACGTCGCGTTTTTCTCGTCGCGCTATTATTTCCGAAATATTTAAAGAGATCCCATCCTCGTCGCCAATTATGTTTTTCGTTGAGAAAACCACGTTTTTAAAAAACGAATTTATTTACAAGGAAATATGGAAATGAACAATAGGATGAATCTAAGATGATTCTTAAGCTGATTATCTATCTGACTGACTGACTGACTGACAATAACATATTGTCTCCTATTTATAACATTATATTTTCTTATCTTAATTGACGCCACGCGTCGAACCACCTGCATTATGCTGGTGTAAGCAAAATGCAGCACACTGATATGTGAATCTAAATGAACAATACAATATTACGTCAATTGATCAGAACGGGATGGAATCCTGTAATTATATATATATATATATATATATATATATAATAGATAAGAATGTTAGGATGTTTCGATCAATAATTTTCTTACGAATTATATATATATATATATATATATATATATATAGGACTGATGCTTCAAAATCGGACTCTAGAGTAGATTATACACTACAGCTGCATAATGAAACTCACCCATGGACTAATAATTTGATCTGCTGTATATTCACTGTTGAAATATAGCTATCTGGCAGGCATTGAAATGTTGTGACTTGATGGTAGACTCTACCGTTGTAATCTGCATGGACTCTTGAGCTCTTTGGAGAAAATTCTAGATCCGCTTAAATCTCAAGGACTGATTTATCAATGGCAGGCAACAATCATATGACTGCAATAACAAACAGGGAAAAAGTGCCATTTGGACACCAGCACATATTGGAATATCAGGGAATGCAATTGTTGAAGAAGCTCCAAAGAACACAATCACAAAGCCACCTCTTGAAGTCATCCATATAGATCAAGTGATATTAAAACTTTTCTAAAAAACATCAAGAAGAAGAGTGGCAATCAGAATAAAATAAAGTATTTCTGAATTTGAAATAAGAAAATCAGATGAAAAAAGCTGTTAATTTGCTATCTACTATTGATTTCACTAGTTTGATAGCACCTCGGATAGCACAGTAGTTTCAAACAGTTTCTGCCATACATCTTTATTCTTCATATTACTATACTCTATTTTTTTAAGACAAAGGAATTGTTTAGAAATAAGGAATGTATATGTTTTATTTTTCTGTTTTAGATGAAGAATATCAGACAACTCAAAATGTTGAAAAGCAGAAACAGATAACTTCAAATTCATCAGTGTCGATCAATCCATTCCACCAGAATCGGTCTTTCCTTGAAGAGAAGGAAGCATTAAATCCAACTGCTAATGAATATAGAGGAAACGTTAATATCTATCCAATAATTTATTCAAATGATTCGCATCCCCGTGTTCCCAATTATCAGCAGACACCACCTGAGTTGAGACCAAAGCCCATTGAACAGGAATATCCAGCAGAAAACAGCCGAATTACTTATACATCAAATCCTGAAGTGATCAATATCAATGCTTTTAGAAACGATGCTGTTCCTGAATCTCGAGATGGAAAAATTGATCCTTCATGCAGTTTTCCTCATGCAGTCCTGGTACCTCAAGTTCCAACTGTACCAATTTCATCAGTGGTGATGTCTATGGCATCCTCTGCTCTGAGAACAGTGGTAGATAAGATTATTCCTTCCAAAAACGAACAAGAGGTGAGTGAATTATTTAATGATTTTTAACTTTTGGATTATAAATGGATTATATAATCCAATATTCAACGATTAAAAAAAGCTGTTTCTGTAGCAGAGCATTGTGATATTTAATGAGTAATAATATAGAAATTTTCGAACTTCTTTAGGCCCGTACAGACAGAACAAAACATCGTATCGTAACTCCGTCGCGTAACAAGTCTCGATGACACTACGTAACAGCGTAACATCGAGGCGTCCCATAGGTTATCGGTTTTTAACACCGCATCAAAGAAATGATACGCACTGACGTTGCACCACTTTTTTCCATGTATAGGTGGGTGCGGTACATGGTCGGCAGACGGAACGGCAGCTTGTTACGTTTATAAGTTACGCGACGATGTTACAAACAATTTTTCTCTATTTCAGTATCGTAATGAGTTCATTACAGTTCTAAAAACAGTGCTGTAATGAACTTATTACAGCATCGTTTTCAGTTATATTATTCGTTTTGTGGTTGTCTATACTGACTTCCAATCCTATCAATTTTCAACAAACGTCAATAATTGTCAAAATGATATAATTGGGATATAGTGAAATGATTTGCAATGTTATTCGCAATTTCTCTTAATTCCTGTGGTGATAAATCGATTTCGTAAGACATAATTAACGAATTTAATGCGTAATTGTGAATTATTTCAAAATTCCAAACATACGATTCAAATTCATACTCCGTAATCTGTCAATTTTCGTAACAGTCACACCAACTGCCAAGATACAATACAAATGTCACTAGGATGTTTAATCTGAATTTTTCATCGAATTTCCACAATATTTCACAAAACTTGACTGAAATAGAGAAAATATCGTCTAATACTCGTTGCAGAAGGTCATTCCAACACTCATGCGTTCGAAAACTCGCTCCTTCGTCGCTCGTTTTCGAATTTCGCATTCGTGTTATAATAGGAGCCCATTCTGCAACTTGTTTTAGAATATACTATTCTCTATTTCTGTATCGTAATGAGTTCATTACAGTTCTAAAAAACAGTGCTGTAATGAACTCATTACAGCATCGTTTTCAGATATATTTTTCGTTTTGTGGTTGTCTATGCTGACTTCCAATCCTATCAAATTTCAACAAACGTCAATAATTGTCAATATAATATAATTTGGGAATATAAAGAAATGATTTGCTACATATTCGTAAATTCTCATAATTCTGGTAGTGTTCAATCGATTTCGGCAGACATAATTCACGAATTTAATGTGTAATTGTAAATTATGTCTAAATTCGAAACATACGATTCATATTCATATTCCGTAATATGTCAATTTTCGTAACAGTCACACCAACTGCCAAGATACAATACAAAAGTCACTAGGATATATAATCTGAATTTTTCATTGAATTTCGACAATATTTCGCAAAACTTGACTGAAATAGAGAAAATATCGTCTAATACTCGTTGCAGAAGGCAATTCCAACACTCATGCGTTCCAAAACTCGCTCCTTCGTCGCTCGTTTTCGAATTTCGCATTCGTGTTGGAATAGGAGCCCATTCTGCAACTTGTTTTAGAATATACTATTACGTGACGGCGTTTCGATACGGTGTTTTGTTCTAAGTCTGTACGCGTCTTTTCAGTTTTGGTTCATGAATTCTGAGAGGTGCATCCTACGAAAAATCATTCTCTACTCTTCTGAAGCAGTTAAAAATTGGCTTGTATTTGAGTAATACTCAAGCTTTGTTGGTTCAATAGGTCTTGAGATATAGCGCTTAAAAAACAATTTGTTTAAATTTGTTTCAAAAAAATCATAATTGCAGTTTTGACTGACTTAATTCACTGAAATAAATTATAGATAAAATGAAACGAAGTACTTTCCACTGTCTACTGAAAAATTCATATATTTGTAAGGAATAATCGAAATTTTGTATTTTTTTTAGCCCACTGCAGAGAATAGTATTCGGGAAAATAATTTGAAAATATTAGCAGATATGGGATTCGAGCAAAGGGATCTCAATGCTACTTTATTGGCAAGATATGATGATGATATGAGGCGTGTTGTAGCAGAACTTGTACAGTAAGGTGCATTGAAAGTGATATTTTGATGGAAATTTAAATTTAAAATAAAGTATCTAGTTTGTGAGGTTCTGTAGTAAATGGATTTTAAATAAATCCAATTTATTTAGATTTAAGGTTATTTATAATCAAAAAAAGGATTGTAATATTAAATGAAGATGTATAACAGTTTCATCTATTTGAATATTAAACTACAAGTAAATCTTCATTTTTGCGATATTTCACTTCTCCTTTACTTAAAATCAATACCAGTTAATTAAGTCCAGTTTTATCTGGAATAGGTTCCTTAGTTAATGAAAATTCTCAAGAGGGAGTCAGCGTTTGAAAAAGTAAAAGAGTCGTTTTCCTCACACAACTGAGCAAATAAGCGAGAGTTCAAGGAATTGTTTTGAATCTTGTTGACAGCAGTTATCACATATTGTCTTTACAATATATGACACTGATCAAATATAGTATGTACTTAGATTTTTGGCAACCAAAGTTATCTGAGAATCCCGCAGTGAATAACTATTATTTCAGGTAAAGCTTCATTGCAAGGTAAAGTAGATTCGCCCAATTGGAGAGAGAGTTTGTTTGTTTGTAAATAATTATACAAAATGCTCTCCAAGTTATACCTATCTTGTATTTAGTTTTTGAACGTTATACTCAAAGGAATTCTCTATCATGTGTGGGATTGTGCAATACAGTATAAAGCACCTTTGTTATGGCTAGTAAAATAAGTTACTTTCTCTAATTCTGTGGTTATTCCGTTCATTCTTCCACATCTTGTAGAACAAAATCGTGCGAGGATATAACAGAAACGCACAGTTTTCATGGTTATATTTTATTATTATATGTTGGTACTTCGAACTTTCCGCCACGGCTTTATCTGTCAATTCATCAATTTGCCTTAAAGAAATCAGTTCTGCCAACCAACATTTATCGATGCAAAAATCACTAAATGATATTTATGGATATATTTCATTAATTTCAATAAATATGCAATGAATTAGAGAAAATAATGTATAATACTCGTACAGAAGGCTCATTCTACCACTCGTTCATTCAAAAACTCGACACTTCTTGGCTCGTTTTTGAATTTTGAACTCGTGAAAGAATATCAATGCCTTCTGCACTTGTATTATAAATAACTAATCCAATTGTGTGGTGTTTTTCTGATTTTGCTATTAGTAATGATAAATCGAAGGAAGCATGCAGTCCATCAATATCTTGCAGTCTAGCACAAATGACATAAGGATTGATCTGTGTACAATCACAACAAAGCATAAATATTTGATAAGGTAAACATGAAAGAGAAATTAAATCAAAATATGCAGTACAATGGTGTAGTCAGGATTTTGTTTTGGGGGACTGAACATCGAACAAATTAGCGGGGCTGGGGGTTGGTTGGTGATGTTGACTGTAGGTTGTCGATATGATTTCAGGTTCAACATCATCTTGAATCATTGTACCCAGATGGATTAATGACCTCACGGTCTCACAATTGACTAAGGTATGAGAAATTTGCAATAATTTATTTCCCCGATCAATTATCATAACTTTAGAGATTTTTGATAGTTTATTTTCATTTCAAGCCATATTAATCTCCAACATCTGCCAGTCGCCCCAACGGTTCATGGCTTGTATCGTTGTCGTGATCAGAATTCAGAACAGCGTCGTCGGTGAATCTCAAGTTGGTACTACTCCATCCTTTTAAAACTATACGCATCACATAAGGTGCTTTCCATCCAACGTTAGGAGCTCCTCGGTACAGGTCCGAAGCGTACCGAAGTGCACTTGTCCTGTTCCAGTAATCAGGGCGTCGAGCCCTCGCGTTACCTTCCCCTTTCCCCTGACACACCCCCCGCATTTGCGTGGCTTCGAGCCCTAACAGGTGTGAGAGAGAAAGAATACCGTTACTTCGCTTAAAGTACGAGACAGCTGGTTTGTTTACGTTCTATTTGACAGTTTCGTTTTGGCGCGTTCCACTCATAGCAAGGGCTCGAAGCCCTAGTGCGTCGAGCCCCGGGGTGACACGCACCTGACTGGAAAGCAGCTATTTTCACTTTAGATATTAGATATAGAGCATGGGTGACATTACGCAACCCTGCCTATTTTAAACTCATCGAAAAAAAAGTTTTTGACGACATTGTTTACTCGTATCTATAATGTGAGAAAAAGAGTTTTGATAAAGAAGTTCGAACCAAATTATTCGAAATAATTCTTTTCATTACCAATTCGATTGTTCTTATCTCATACTGGGTGTTCCTGAATTGGAGTTAGGAAGGAAAATGAGAGATTCCTTGGATGATTTTAAAAATAAAATGTCACATAAACATGAGCCCGCAAACACTTTTTTTTCGAGATACAGGGTGTTTTTTGTAGTCCTACTTTTTTGTGATGCTTAACCAGTTTATCGAATCTTTATAAATCTTCTCTACCGAGTTGGTAAATAAGTACCAAAACTTATAATTTATTTATTTATCACAGCTAAAGTATATCCAAAGTCACTTGAACTAGCCGATAAAATCGCCTGATCAAATGTCCCTTTGAAATGGATACCACGAGAAAAACTTGAACTTTAACACCTGTATCTCACAAACAAAGCGTTTGCGGACTCATGTTATAAGACTTTTTTTCTTGAAATGATCCGAGAAATCTGTCATTTTCATTTGTACCTCCAATTTAGGAACATCCTGTAGATATAGTTAATTCAAAACTGATGACTTCACAAATAAATTGTGCAATGCGAATTACTGAGTTCAGTTCTCTGATAACTACATATTGAAATTTTGTGACGAGAATGATTCAAAAAACCGAAAACAACGGGTAAGTGTACCTATATACCAATGACAAATGCAAAAATCACAGATGTCAAATAAGGGGCGATGCCGAGAAAGCGAATAGATAAAGGAAAAAAATAAACCTCGGACTAAGACGAGCTCGTAGTGCAATAAAAGTACTCATCTTGAAAGCGATAATAAACTCATAAACCGTAAAGGGGCCCGATTTTTTACTGACGTGTCGATTTCAAAGGAAAGTAAAATGATTATTATTGGTTCATTTTATGGAGAAATTTTCGTTCTTCGTCTTTGCGGGATTTTTGAAATTTTATATTTTGAAAATCTTGGGGGTAATTACCCCCACTACCCCCATTTTTACGCCCTTGCTTTTAATAATATCTAATATTAATGATTGTTTACATCTTGATTATTCAGACTAGTGAAAATTATCTAGGATAACTTGTGTATTGTTTAACAATAGAGAACAAATGGGAGTTTTCAGGGGTGTTCAGCGTCGAACTAGCCTATAGAAAAATGTTTGCCTCTTGAACTTTTTGTTTGGAATGTCTTAGACTATAACATATCAAAAAATTTTTCAAATTGACAGTAGGCTACTTTTCCTAGTAAAGTGTTCGGTGTCCTTTTTGTTAAATGTTTTCTTACGGGAAAAAAGTTTATTCTTGTTTCTTAGTTGGGCATATATGTTTTATTAATATTTATTTTTGTTGAAATTATTGATGTTTACCAGACGAAATTTTTTTCGACCGAGTAAAACATTCATTTTGAAAAATGAAAACCTATAACTATCAAGTTGAGTTGGCGTTTCTGTGTGAAATAACATTTGAATTATATTCCAGATCATAAGGATTTATTTAATTGAACATTATCAACAATGTAAAAGAAGGTATTACAGACAAAAAAAGTTTTAAATAAGAGGTAACTCATCAATTCCAATTCAGATATAAGTATCAGTTGAATAATAAACACCCGTTTGTTCGGTCAATACCCCAAATTCCCATTTCATGAATGCAACCTCTTGGGCCTTGTCCTCCCCTAGCCGAACCAGAATTAATCCATGACATTATAACTGGAAGTGATCCCATTGCCACAAGGTCCCTCATCCATAATTGTTTAACTTGCTTGTATTCAACCAAGGACTGTGAGATTACCTGGAATATGTTTCCAATAACTGGAACTGATCCCACGTTGTTCACCATCAAATTTTTCATGTTGACCGACTTCATTTCCCGGTATATTTGATGAACAATAGGTTCAGTAGATCTAAAGTTGATAATGCTCTTTAGACTTGGAATAAGCCTGAAGACGTAGAATAGACCTTGTCCTGTTATCGTGAAGAATACCAATCTCACGAAAAGGGTTGATAGAAGGTGGGGGAATCCACTTCTCAAAGAATGTAAAACATGTATGATGGTTCCAACACTCAGGGTTTCCCTTCTGAATTGATTTATGATAGAACAGATATTGACATTCTCCACGATCAGTTTATCCTGCGAGAAGGCATCCAAAAATACAGACAATTTACTCGACGGCATTTTATTCGTCAGAATTCTTTTAATGAACTGGATCTTTGCGTATATCAAATTGTTGTCTATATTCCTGATCTGAGATGTTACTTGAATTAAAAGATCCATATACACTTCTACTGATACCCGGCGTTTCAAGAAGAGTACTGTGTGGTATAAAAGTTCTTCAACTCCCCTCAATCCTGTATAAAGACCACCATTAAACTCTCTCACGACTTTATACATTCTTGTCGGATATTGTACAATTTCAATTGCTTGTGAATTGTGCTCATTTATTTGACTCGCGACAATTGCCAGAGCTTCAGTGCCGCATTCGGACTGGAATAGGGGTTCGAAATCGAAAGTTTCCTTCGTAATACTGGTTTCTATAGTGCCTGATGTTTCGCTCATCAAACTTGATAATCCACGGAAAACAGAAACCAACTTCATGATACCCCCTCTGAGGAGGAAGATTTTCGCTCCAAGTTTTGCTCGGATGATATTACGAAGTACGGATCTCTTGATTCTGCACAATTCTTTGAGTACATTTACGAATATAGAGAAAGAACCCGCTCTCTTCAATTCACCGTATTCCTCCATTTCTGACTGAAAACCTCTGATGATTCTATAATGTTCATTAATTACATTGCCAGGAGCAGATTCTATCGAAAATTCTTGTGTTTGCTCACTCTCTTGAATTCTGATAGTCTTTAGACTCCTAATAGATTGCACATAATTTTGTATAGAGGTTTTCGAAGCAACCCAAGACTCGTGACGGCTAATCTTCATGACTGTATTCTTGCGATGGGAGTAAAGATATTGTAATCCTGTGTTTCCATCGCACAACATCGACATATCGTTGTCGGAGTCAATAATGGTGGCAATCTGAGTCTCGGCATTGTATACTGATAATAAAGATGATTCATTCCTATAGTACAAGCGTAAGTCTGAAAGAAAAAATTCAATTGTAGTATCCCTATGGGTATTAAACTCTTCGGATCTTTTATTTTATCGAAATTATCTTATGTCACTGTAAATCCATTTCAGCTTAGAAAAGTAGATTTGTTAAAGGAAAGCCATATGAAAAAAAAAATATAAAAATTGAATGATTTTGCTTTTTCAAGTGGGGGTAACCCCCCATCAGTCAACTCTAGTTTCGCCACCGACTTTTTGAGTTATGGTATTACAATGAAAGAAAAGAAAATTTTCGGATTTTACTTCTTAGTACACAATTTATACTGTAAGCGCATTCGGCAATTATCTTGGACCTCGGATTGATCTGAATCGTTCGTTTATTACATTCAGATCCTGAAGGCCAATTTTCATTGAAAACACGACAAGGCAAAAACCGAAATTCCATAGCTATCACCGTTGTATAGTTCATTTTCGAAATATCGCTGTTACTTTTCTTCCGTTGAAAATTTGTAATTTCTTAGAAAACACTTTCACAGCAACTTTTAGGATTTAATAACGTCAATTGAATTTTTCGCAAACTGATATTTTATGAAATATCACTATGAATTTTTTTTAAATGGGGAACCCCATATATTTCTACGTATTCGATAGTGCTTAAAATTACCATTCCAAAAATATACTTGATATTTTTGATTTGTGACACGGCGCCGGCGCATTGTCTTGATTAAACAGCACCTTTTTTTCTTCAAATGGGGAGGTTTTTAACGATTACATCCTTCAAACGATCCAATAACGCTAATAATCGCCGATGATGGTCTGGCATTTTTGGAGGTAATCAACGAATATTTTACCTTGCTATAACCTTGCCAGCTGACTGTTGTGTTTTTCCTCGCTTTGTATTCGGTTCATCGTTTGCAGTCCACTCAGCTGACTGTCGATTGGACTACGAAGTGAAATGATGGAGTCATGTTTCATCCATTGTCAGAAATCGACGCAAAAATTCAGGTTTATTGCACTCAAACAGCTTCAAACACTAATCAGAATCATTAACACGTTGTAGCTTTTGATCGATTGTGAGCTCGCGCGGCTCCCATTTTGCACACAGCTTTCTCATGTACAAATATTCGTGAATGATATGATGTACACGTTCAGATGATATCTTCACAATATCTGCAATCTCGATTAACTTCACTTTACGGTCATTCAATATTATTTCGTGAACTTGCATTCGCCGCATTTGGTCCTCATTTCACCACGTTTAAGCTTAGCATACCAATCAATGATGGTTGATTTTCCTGGTGCATACCCCGGAAACTCTTCAACAAGCCAAGATTCTGCTTCAACTGTATTCAATTCTACGTAAAAAGTTGCTGCAAGAATGTTCTCACAGAAATGAAAAATTTTCAACAGAAGAAAAGTTACATAATATGAACATTTTCGAAAAATACCCGGCGTCTAAGTAACGGTAATAGCTAATAGTTGCGGTTTTTGCCCTCATATACATAGTTTTGGCACTCATATACTCACATCAGTTTTCATCTATCTAGTATAGAAAAAGGACTTTCTTCAAAAGTGTCCAATTTAGTCCACCTGTACCGTTTATCGTTATGTGACCAAAAAATACGTCCACTCTCGGATAATATTGCAGAACGAGCTATGTGATATTGTGATCAGAAGTAGAGAATATTCTGTCTAGGTGAGAGTCGACAGCGAGATACAAAAATGTTCTAGTTTTTTCAATTTGAAAAAACTCCATGGTAAAGGGAACGATAAAAATATTAACTACTCACCCTGGGCATTATTGAATCCCAAAAGAATAAAAAAGAATATAATCGGAACGAACATCCCTATTTCTGTCAGTATACTACTAAGAAACAAGGGAAATATATCGATATATATTGCACATGACATCGAGAACAATAAAATATTAACATTTTATATTTGCGATAAAACATTTATTGCTATTTGTAACGAACCGAAAAAAGCTCTAATTAAAACAAGTAAAGCACCTAGTCATTAGTCTTAATTGGACATAAAGGATTTCAAAGGTTCTCCCCATATTCTCAGTTTAGACGACGATTTCTGAGCTAGCTAGAAGTTAATAATGTTTTTTAATCGAACTAAATCAATCCAGTTTCGAGTTTCTGTGAGTTTGGAAAACCATTTCTGTTCAGGTTAACCATTAGGCTCTGCATTATTTTAAGCACAACTCTTTGATTGGCGGCAAAATGACCATGCAATCGACGCCGCTAACACAAAAAAAAAACTCTTTGATTGTTCACGAAATGGGGAACGGTTTTTTTAAATAGTAATATAGTTAATTATCATTATTATGAAACAACATATATTTATCATATTTCCCAAAAGTTTATTGTTCTTCAATACGTCGACATCGAGAAGAAGGAAGCAAGAGAGAATACTTTTATGTCTTTTGTTGATTGCTGTGAAGAAAATTTTTCTTTAGACGTACATATATTCGAACTAATCTTGAATGGAAAAGTCGTAGCCAAAACTATATTGGACGTTTCCCAAAACTCGGACTCAATTTCGGAAAATGTAGTAATAATAATAATAATGTCTTTATTTTGCATCAAGAATTGAAAGAATTACAAAAAAAAACACAAAAAGAATCATCATGCAAGATGCAAAAATGGCGAAGTCCAGATGAGCATCTCCAAGAGTAGCTCTCTGATCTACTCAACCAAAAATATTGAAATTGAAATTAATTCTCAACAACTGTAGAGACACATAAGTGAGAGAAAAAAATTAGACAGCGGAGAGAAAAAAATGAAAGTGAAATCAAATCGTCATTTCATGAAGGCGGCTCACATGTACCAATTTCGTTAAATAGGCACACATCAATCACCCTCAGTTATAATCCTTCTATAGTTCCGTTTGAAGGCGGAAGTCGACAATCCACAACAGGAATGCGGGAGAGAATTGAAAAATCTAGCTATACGGAAGGAAAAGCTGCGCTCAAACATAACTGTGTGTTGGTATATGTACAGATAGGAGCAGTGTAATGGTTTAAAAAAAATGCGGGAAGGTTGAAGGACTCAGAAAATGCATACAACAAGCAGCGCCCTGAGCAACCTGCACTGAATTTGGCTGTGTCAAAATCTGCCACTGTACATCTGTACATCAGGAATCTGATAGGAGCCATAAAAGAAGTAGGTATCTTCTTCTTTCACAGCTCCGTTAAGACGACATTTCGTTTCTAAACATGTTACAAAGAAGAAGAGTATTTGCGAAACAAGTTGGATTGAATACATGTTCTAATTCAAAAATTACCAAGTATTCTCATTCAAACGATGGATAAAATATAAATATTGAACGAGAGTGATTCTGCAAAAAAGCTAAAAACTTCGCGATAGCTCTGAGAAATTTCGAGTTTGTAATAAGACTTTGCTGTTTGGCGAATATCTTTTCAATAATGCTGCCACTCCGTAATCTGCTCCAAACAAAAAACGAGCTGATGATGTTGTTAATTCCACTCTTTCGAAATATACAACTCATAAAAGAGACGATGCTTCTAAAATAATCTCTAAGTATTTTGAATGAAGCCTAAAAAAATTGGAAGAACTCAATATTGAATATTCGATGTCTAGAATAACAGGGGAAATGGTTCTTTGATCATTCATTCCTCTGCTCGATAGTATTACCATCCATAATCTAAAAGATAGACTTTCAGAAAATAAATTGAATCTGTTCAACCTTCTCATATGTGACCCGTCAATTATCAGAAATAAAACAGATGAGGATATGTCATGAACGGGTTGGTCAGAGAATGTTGACCAATCGTTCACTTATCTCCGGTTGGGATGTTCTTTTAACCTCTGGAAGAGCGGCTTTCCAGAGGTCTCGAAGAATTAATAATTATGTAAGTTCACCAAAGATGTTATACGTAAGTCCGGCCTGTCGCTTTAATGGACAGGTCTTATTAGTTGAATTTCCTTCTCTAGGGACAGGATTAGTTTATTGGGTCAATGAAAATCGATTTAAATTTTAAAACAAAATATAATAAAGAAAAATAAAAAATAACCAAAGTTACAATATCCCTTGAAATGTTGACTCAACGGCCAAAATTTTATAAAAAACAAAAAAATGTCTCAAATAATCTGTTATTCAAACAAACGAAACAATATACCAACTTTGAATTTGGGAGAATCGGGACTACTCAAATAAACTTATTTTCATCGAAAAAAAACATTCAAACATCAACAAAATAAACCAAAAATAAATAACCAAAAGACTTGCCCTTATCCCACGATGCTAGGTAAGTATGTTAGGCCCTGCCTAAACCTAGTTTTAATTTTTTTTCAAACTGTTCACTCGAAAACGTGTAATTCCTTATATAACACTTCACTCCCGATCCGCGAACTCCGATCTAACCTAATTTATTCCAAAGAGATTCTAAAAAAACAAATTCTAACTTTATCCAAAAAAATTCCTAGTTTTCTACTTCTGACCTAATTTAACCGTTCTTAATAAGAGACCCTAAGCGATACTAACTAACTCTTTGGACCTCCACAAAAATCGTAACATCGTACTTCTCTAAGACCGCCCTAACTACTCCTCAAGATACCATGTCAATTAGATCATTGGTTAGAACAATTTTTATCTTTTTTCAATAAGAGTCCTTACCTCTACTTCAAACTAAATTTTTCTGTCGATCTCAGCAAGAAACATACTTCAACTCCGCCTAAGACCTTTTTTTGCTGTGTCAACTGGGAACGACCCTGAGGGTTTTTCGCATGTATCGAACTCAGATAAGTCAAAATTTTCCCGTATCTAAATATATTCTTCTTATCCGTGAAAAATATATCGATTTCACCAACGCAGTGAGACGATAAGTAATGAAAAGCAATAATCGATAAAGAATATATCCAGCTTCTAAGATAAGATCGATTTACACACAAGGCTCGACCGCTCTTCTGAATTTAACGTCCATCGTTCTGAATAATAATTCTAATAATTTCAATAATTTCCATAATTTTCAAATTTTCGAGTTTCTGCAATAATTTCGATAAATTCCAAATTTCCGATTTACTACAGATATTTTGTCAAGGCTTGAGAACTGTAATGAAATATGATAATTTATGAGGGGAGTAATCGTTTCTGAAATGTATATAATTACATAATACGACCCCATTCTGATCATACGACATATTTTCGAATCTTCATTTGTTACTTTATATTTCATGATAGAATATTGTTAACTCATCAATTTCAAACACGAGATAATGTGGGTGGAATGAATGCCCATTGTTACCATAATACGCTCTTTGTTCTTACAATGTATTTTTGCTATTTTAGCTATTCTTTGTGTGACGCTTAGGATCACGCCACATTTTGCATTAGAGATAAGTAATGTTATAAATTCTCAGATGCATTATTTTTTTAGTCAGTCATAACGGATAAGTCATAACGTATAAGTCAATAATAGTTCATGACGGATAGTTTTTATTGTATCTACCTTTCGTCCTTTCTTGTAAATAAAGTTTTTTCTAAAAACAAGGTTTTCCATCTCAAAAACATAATTATATATGGAAATAGATGTGAAATACCCAGCAAAATCCCCCCGACAATGGTACCTAAAGCTCTGAAGGAATGTGATGAGAATATGCTTCCTAACAATATATTCTTCTGGAACTATTATGTTGCCTGCCTGTATGTAAGTTTTGCATCTTCTGAAAGGAGTTTCTTGACTCTCGAAAAGCTGAAAAATTGGATAAGGTTGAAGACAGGTTAAATGGATTGGCATTAGTGCATATACACAGGGCCATTTGAAACAGTCTGAATTTTGACAATATTATTCAAAGATACGCTTGTCGAAATTTCGATAATTTATCTTATATATTTTTATATTTGGTTATGTTCTATTTATTATTGAAGAGAAATATATTTTTATTTACTTTTTTGGGCCTGAGTTTTCTTGCGAAATAAATGTACATTTATGTTTATAAAATATGTCAAATGGTTTGAACTCGTGTTTGTACCTATCACAAAAATTTTGAAAACTGAATATGATATGATTAACAAAAATCGGTCTTTCTATAAGAAAGCACTAGACTCAGTAGGTACCAACAAACAATTCCGCCATTTTGCTAACCTATAAGAGCCGTGAATTTCTATTTCTGACTCGTGTAAGTATAATTCAATTATTGAGGATGCGCTAAGCGGCTCCTTAGGTATATTCAGCCATTTTCAAAACTATTCAGGTTATTTCTGATAATTATACACGTACAATTCTTAAAAAGTGATATATTCAATCAGTTCATACATTCATTTCATTAAATAATTAATTGATTATTATATATGTACATATTTACATTAAGTATATAATATTTTCGTAGGCTTGTTAACCAATCAATAAATCAGTTGAAGATAACTATTTAACCAAAGTTTTCGAAATGATGCACAAAATATGGGAGTTTTCTGCCTTTATTGACGTCATCGCAGGAGGACATGACACTTTTCGTTAATGGTCTAGGTCCACAACTGAATACTCCAATTTTGCTCACCTGAAACATAATGAATTGAATAAATTTAATTCAGTCACACCCAGTTGAAGTGATTGAATATTGAGAATATAAGAAAGTATACAGGAATACTGTAGACAATTTTTTATTATTCGATATATAGTCCAGTCTGCTGAAAAAAATTCCGAACTTAATGAAACTTCTACAGGTTGTTCGGGGGTGTTGTAGGATGACTCTGTCAAGTTATCCAACACAAGGACCCTGTGCTATCTTGAGGAGGGCCGAAGAATCTAAAAATTTCCGGCCTTTTTTCAGTTTTTTGCTCATAACCTCTAAACTAAGTAGTTTTCGACCAAAAGGTTCATTTTTAAAGTTGTATAGCATTTAATTCTCTACAAATTTGTATTCACTAACTTTTTCGTAAACCTAATATAAATTGAGATACAGTCGATCAAAATTATAGTCCCGCAGACAAAGCAAAAAAAGTGGGATCTGCTGGAATAAATTCCGAACTTAATGAAACTTCTACAGATTGTTCGGGGGTGTTGTGCGGGATGACTCTCTCGAGTTATCCAACACGAGGACCCTGTGCCCCAACATTTTCGGCCTTTTTTCAATTGGGAATTATCTCCAATGGTTATATCTCTATTGAGAAATTTAATTAAACCCTATTAACAACACATTGATTAAAGGGGTGAAGAATAGGCACGCAATAGTTGTAGCCAAAGGTGGAGGTGGCATGCTGTCCATTTTATATGTTTTATTGTAATTTATTCAGCAACCTGTAGTTTCTAATGATGGCTACTTTGTTGTCGAAACGTGCGTCAAACGCTAATCAAAAAAATCACATGAACAAGAGTGTTTGATACCTCAGCTATTAAGTAAGGTACCAAATCAACAGAGAACTATAATTATTCCATAACATATTATAGACATATACGTTTGAAAATATAAGGTTTTCAATCACTCTTTCATAATAAATAAACTATTTCCCTCACATAGCTATGCCGTTTTTGGACGAACTTCAAAAATGATGTCATGTCTGGTCTTCCGAAGTGGTTGACTGCTTTCAGGCCAGTGAATATAGATGTTTTGGATAGTCTTTGGAAATGATTCTCACATATATACTGAAAAATAATAATTGTTATTCAAATCACAAAGCGATCGATATACATACCAGCATAGTAGTTCTTAGGTCGAATTTGTGGAAAAACTGTGTGATAAAAATATGGATTTCTAAAACATTTGTAACATCCTTTCTTTCAACATCTCTCAATACATCGATAAACCATTCGAAATGTTTATGAGAGGGGCAAATCCATAAGAAATAAACCTGGAAAATAATTAAAATATTTGATTAGTTTAGAGTGGAATGAGTTTCAAAGAAAAAAATTGTAACAGTTGTAAATGTGTTCTTTGTTCAAGTTGAAGATGTATTAAACGACCCCAAAAAGCCATAATGGATTCTATTATCTAGTATGCCGGAACTGTATGTTTGATATGAATATATGTAAAACTGCATATCGTCGGTTTACTGTCAAAAGAAGATAAATACATTTTTCGGCAACCGTCCGGGAAGTGCTCACTTCCCGGACGCTTTTTCGCGGAGAAAGTAGCATTTCCCGGCTAGTCCGGAAAGTACGTACTTCCCGGACTAGGCCGGAAAAGAATCCTAGAATCCATAGCAACCTAGATAACGGCTGACAGTTCATATGAAATTAGTTGTCAAAAATTTGCATGCTTTTTGATCGCAATCGCAATGAAATATAGAAAACAGCAGCGATAGTGTTATTTTACATGGTTGCCGAAAAAATATTGTACGCAACACGCCCGAAAATGGTTTTTTTGTACTCACAGACTTCCAGGACTCGCTTACGCTCGTCCTGGAATTTTGTCTATTCGTCCAAAAAAACCCCATTTTCCGGACTTGTTACGTGAATTACTATTTCATAACCAAATTTTCCTGATTTCTGGCATTAATTATGTTCACAAACTCCTTCCTACTCTTCAAACAAGGCAACAGAATAGAGATTTTCCGAAATGCATTCACCTACACGATGATGTAATGTTATTTTACTTCTCTCTGCAATATTATAGAGATTCTGAAAGTTATTAGGACGAATATTTCCCTCCTGTCAAACATTCTATGTATATGGAGAACAATTATCGAAAATTACAGCGAATATTTCCCTCCTGTCAAAAATTCTATGTATCTGGAGAACAATTATCGAAAATTACAGCGATAATTGCATTGTAGGAAGCGAAACTGCACTGCGATAATTGTTCTGTTCATAGATGCATAGTTTCTATGCATCTTACACAGTTCGAATCTATGGCAATTCCATTCTACATCAGTTTGACAAGTGATGTAACAGTTTATTCGGGAAATATTCCCTCGAATTACACTCGTGCATCAAAATGACCGGATAATTTCGCATTCCAGCGTGTTTTCCTTGAAAAACTGCATTCGGTCATTTTCATTTTTGGAGAAAGAGCCCTCCACCTTCGGTGTCGGGCTCTTTCTCCAAAAATGAAAATGAACTCATGCAGTTTTTATGACAACACGCTGTCATGCAAAATTATCGGTAATTTTGATGCACTTGTGCAATTACCTACGACTATTTCCCTCGTCGTAATTTGCACCAATCAGAAACGAGCAATTTTGAATTACAAATGGTTTCTAGGTGGAAAAACTGTTTGGCAGGACCTGTCAGCAGTTTATTCGCGTTTACCCGCGGCAAAACTTGACAGTTGTTGTCACCAAAAATTACAATACATTTGAAAACAAACGTAATTATTATTTCCAAGGACACCAGAATTAAACCTTATCTGCAAATGGATAATGAGCACTACTCCAACATCATAAACACCCTTAGAAGTGACGCCTCAGAACCTCCAGCTAAAAAGCAGAAAACAGAAGATCCTGCAGTCACTCCTCCCGCTTCTCACTCAACAGATTACATTAATTATGTACCTACACCCCACATCTTCAATGAATCAACGAAAGTTTCAAACAATACCCCTACCGTGTACCAAAATTGCAATTTATATTTTAATTATATCATAAATAATTAAATTTGTAGTATTTCGGATGAAATAAAATTGAGTATCTGTTTTTCAGTTTTCAAATTAATACCTATGCATGCAGAATAATCTGTTACTCAGGAAATAGTCTTGTCAAATACCATTCGGGCATCTAATTTTTCCTGTGAAAAAAATCGAAAAAACACATTGCAAAGTAATATTTTTTGACAAAAAGCATTCGTGCAGGTGCAAAAATCCTCGTCTTCGACTCGGATTTTTGTTGCCACCAGCACTCATGCTTCTTGTCAAAATATTACTTAGCAACGTGTTTTTTCGATTCTTTTCGGAAAAATTAGATGCCCTTATGATATTACTTACGATAATTGCATTGTAGGAAGCGAAACTGCACTGCGATAATTGTTCTGTTCATAGATGCATAGTTTCTATGCATCTTACACAGTTCGAATCTATGGCAATTCCATTCTACATCAGTTTGACAAGTGATGTCACAGTTTATTCGGGAAATATTCCCCCGAATTACACTCGTGCATCAAAATGACCAGATAATTTCGCATTCCAGCGTGTTTTCTTTGAAAAACTGCATTCGGTCATTTTCATTTTTGGAGAAAGAGCCCTCCACCTTCGGTGTCGGGCTCTTTCTCCAAAAATGAAAATGAACTCATGCAGTTTTTATGACAACACGCTGTCATGCAAAATTATCGGTAATTTTGATGCACTTGTGCAATTACCTACGAAAACCAAACTGATGTTATAAAAAAGTATTGTCATATTGTACTCTTCAGTACTGTTCAGTAGGCATGGAAATATTAGTCCCTCACGATTGTAACGAAAGTACTGTCAGCATTGTCAAGTTCTGAAATCTTATCAACAACCCCCTAAGAAAGTAATGTCTTATCGGACTCTTCAGATTTGTAAAGTGAACATATTAGTTTCTTTGTGAACTAATTTTCACTAATTCTAGCCCATCAACCTCTTAGGCAGATTTGATCAATATTCATAGTATAAAAGCTTGATTTTGAATATTGAAATTGGTTGTGGTTGTTCATTTCAAACTATTTCCTAATGATAACACAGCCATTTGCGCGAAATTCTTATGTATTAAATTTGATTATAATACGTACTTTTTTACAAGAAACTCCAGAGTATCTATTGGTTGAGGTACCAAATACTAGATCATTAAGTATGGATGCGTATGGGGTTACTCCAATACCACCACCAACCATTACGGCTACTTCGAATTTATACCAGTCCTGGTTACCACCACCGAAAGGTCCTTCTAGAAGGATTTTGGGATGATCATCTGGTTTGAAATTTCCAGGATCGAAATAGTTCCTTAGTTTCCAAGTCCAAGGACCTGATAATAAATATAAATTATCATTTTAATTCTATATGGATACTCATTTTGAGCTGATATTATGGTTGCAATGGTCTTATATGTATTTTAGAGTATTTCTTCTATTTTTATTGTAGTTATTCTATATATTGAATTATTCACATCTTAAACTAGACAGGTACTTATGTTTACGACAGTATGTCATCAGCAGGTGGAAATTGTCGATTGCTGAAGGTTTTTGAAAACAATTTCAAATAAAGCACCTAAATGGGCTTTCCTAATGGCTCGGTTTTATATGAAATATTGCATTTTGCATTATAGTTAGTCACAAATGAAAACATGTATAAAAGCAGAAAAATACAAAGATATTATATGAAAAAAGTTGGTAAATAAGACAATAATATTGCACATCATCGCAACTATTGTCATCTACTACATTTTTTCTAAATTCCCGTATATTATGAAGTTTTATATTTTCTTACCTTGAGCTTTGATGTGACATGACAAAAAGTTTTCATGAGGTGCAGAAGTTAGGGTGAAAGAATGATATTCTCTATTCTTGAAGGCACTACATGCTAGGCGAACCCATTGACCAGATAAATATTTGAAGTTAGGTGGACGATAAAACAGTACTTTTATCACATCTGAAGGTAGTAATTCTGTTTCTATCACATCTAGTGGTATATATCTTGTTCTCAAACTAACAATCTAAAACAGTAATAATTACATTATTCAAAGTGTATCAACTAGAATAAGAATGAAATTTGCGAAAAAATTGAGTTGAAATAAGATTTTTACCTCCACTTTTTAGCTTCAAATTGAAATTTGAATAGTGAAAATAGGGTTTTCAGTTTTTCAAATATTTATAGATATATAAATATTATGACCCAGAGTTTGAATCACGTATTAATCGTTTCTGATTCCGAATCATATTTATTTATTTCGCTTTGTCGGTGGAACAAGATAAATTTCGATAGATTTCAACTGAACACTCAAAATTTTCCAAGCTTATTATCTGTGTGAGTGAATTAATGGATTTAGTTTATTAACAAAATCCACCAAATGGTTTCGAAGGAATAGAATAGATGATAACTTTTCTCAATAATTCGAAGAATACCGATCCTATCGTATTGAAATTTGGTTAATAGGGGAATGTGAAGTTGGTACAAAAAGGTTTGTGCAATATTTTGTCAAGGATTAAAGAATTTCTCTATAAAAGTTCAGTGTCTATTGAATTATTGGTCGAATTTATTTAAGGGGCATCGATACCAAAAAACTGATCTACAATGATATTTCAAATTTATATGTCCATCCTGTTTAATTTTCAATGAAGGGCTCTGCATATCCGTTAAAAAAATCGTTACTTTTCTTTTGAATTTTACTCCTACTCACTTTATCGAGGATGTAAATGATCCCAGGTACTAAGAGAAATATCCAAAATCTTGGTGGACCTGTTAATCTTGCCAGACCATGAATGAGACTTAACAAATAAAGCCCTATATACAGGCTGTGAGTGGACCAGAAGTAGTTGTAAGCTTTTTTTCTGATTGTTGGATGAGCGAATATCACTATGATACACATGATAACATAGAGTAAGATTCCTGTGACACCTGAAACAGAAATCAACAAAACGATAGGTACATCAGTACATTTTGTTCTCTAAAAACTTGACTTAAGAAATTTCTCAATTGAATTATTAAAAACTCACCAGTTATAGTTTGAAATAGCCAAAAAGTTATTCCAGGTCTTACATCAGATGCAAATCTGACTTCGTTGGTCAGACATTTCAAGTTTTCTACAGGTTGCGTTGATATATGATAAAAATTAATTATATGCCCCACTGTGTGTAAAAGTGAGAAGAATAGAGCAGTACAAGCTGCAATCTTATGAAACTGGATGTGGGCATCTAATGGGATGTATTGTTGCAAGGAAAATTCTTTTAGTTTGGTCAAAAGATTTCTCGACATCGTTAAGAGAAGAATACTATAACAGAATGACAGAGAAGCAGCAGAACCTCTAGTTACTGCTATTCCTACTCCCATAATATGACGAAGGTCTGTATGTTCTGCCATAAATGAGTAATCTGCAATCACAAAAATTAGAATTGAGCGATGTTACAATTTTTCCAAAAAGTTTGATAATTAACAGTTAAATTCCATATTTTGAGAAAAAATGAGGAAAGCACTGACGCACAGTCAAAAGTCAGAAGTACATAACTATATGTAAATATATATGTGGTTTTCAGGTTATCAGCGTTTAAAATCTCATCGTTTGTAACCATTCTCGGCTCAAAATTCGAAAATTATAATTGTTCTGATTAGGGAATACAATCCGCAAATTTTGCATCCCGCAAATGTCTTTGTGAAATACACTTCATCCCTTTTCCGATAAGGGTAATAGGCAATGCTGCTTATATTGGTTGGGTTGTCATGTGTTATTTATTGAACAGGCGGCTTAGTAAAGACGGTTTGGAGATTTTTATTGCAGGGAATATTGATAAACTCAGCGGAGCGGATCAACCTCATGTTGTTTTTAAGAATCAAGATTATATTTTTTAGATATATGAAAAAGCGGCCAGTTATTAAAACATGAAATGGCCCTTTTTCAATGCAGTCAGAATAGGAGTACGGGTACATACTTGGAAACTCCGACCCTTGGAAAAACTGTGAGACAACACTTGTTGGCAGATTTCTCCAATTTACCCGCGGCAAAACTTAACAGCTGTTGCCATAAAATAATCACTTATGAGCATTGTTAACAATCCCGAATTCTTGCGGATCAGCGGGATTGATAATTTTTATCCCGCGATTTTGCGGAATTGATATTTTGATGCAGGATTGGATTCCCTAGTTCTGATGAAATGATAGATATCCTAACTGACAAAGAAACTGCAACACCCATGAGGAGCTGTTCAAATTTTAGTTTTTTTTTTGGTAAAACATAGATAGTATAGAAGGAGTAAATGATTGAAATTTGGAGAAAAAAACGAAGCGTTTACAATTTAAAAAAAAAAAAATTTATTGATAATGTGTTTGTCCACCGCGATTATCTATACACTCCCCAACATATCTCGGCATTGATGCAATAAGATGGTCTATTTCTTTTTGAGGGATACTATCCCAAGTTAACTGTACTTCATGTCAGCCGCCAAAGTCCGTGGGGACTGGGATAAATTTCCAAGCCTCCTAGCCATGATGTCCCAAACATGCTCTATGGGCGAAAGATCGGTAAGGGAGAACATATGGCTCCACTATTTCGTGAAGGTAACTCAGCGCAGTCATGTTACCTTGAATAAAGTCTAAAAATGACCTACTTGCATGTGCAAAAGCACCCCATACCATAACGTCTTCTGTCCGGTGTACATGACACTCAACATCAAACTGAGGTTCACGTCTTTCTCCCCGACGTCGTCTAACTCTTCTTCGGCCATCATGTGCACCCAAGGAGAATCGAGATTCATCAGAAAAGACGACCTGATGCCATTCCACATTCCAATGTTGACGTTCTCTGCACCACTGTAATCGTTGCCGGCGATGCTCAACCGTCAGATGTAACACAAGATGTGGTCAATAATGCTGCAGTCCAGAAGACCTTATCCGGCGGTAAACCATGCAGACAGTTACAGGATGGCCTTGTTTTCCTAACCACTCATCAGCCAAAGATCGGGTTGTTGCAAACCGGTCTCTAATGGCCATAAGTCTTTGACGTTGATCTTGAACTTCATTTGTGCCCCTTCGACGTCCGGTGCCTACTCTTCTTCGATTTTGGGCATTATCAAACCACGCTTGACAACATCTCATAACAGTTGTTGAATTTCTGTTCGTACGGTTAGCGATTTCTCGAAATGACAACCCCGCTTTCCGTAGACCAATTCACTGAGCTGGCGATAAATTCCGCGTACACGTACTCTAGGCTTTTTAACAACAACTAAACGTCGACTTTGGATCTCCTCGAACAGCTGGTTTGTTGAAAAATTTAAAACAACTCACAAATGACGACTACAATATTTAAGTAAGAGAAATTGTTCACATGAAGAAAACGATTTTTTTTCCAAATTCAGTCATTTACTCCTTGCTATACTATCTATGTTTACAGAAAAAGAAATAAAATTTAAAAAGCTCTTTCTAGGTGTTGCAGTTTCTTTGTCAGTTAGTATGTTATTAGAAAACTATAATTATTTACTGCTCTGTCCAAAGTAAGCTTGAATTATGATATATAATTTTACTCACGAATAAATCTTTCTACGAAGAGAGCTATTGTAACAACATAGAAAATGAATAAGTAAAATATGTTTTGCCTATTCTCTTCTAAAAATGTTATCAGACCATCCCATTTAGCTCTTATTGCTCCCCTTTCTGATTCTGTAGATGGCTCTATATGAAAACTAGTCATTCTGAAACAAGAAACCGACTGACTATTGATAGAAACAAAATTATTTCAGAACTCACCTTGCTACATTAGTTGAAGTGTCTAAGAAATTTTGTTTTGCTCCTTTACAATCTAAACCAATGGCAACAAAATCGCCTTTATATTCTTTCATCATTTCTTTGAAATCTGAGTATGTGAGGAAATTTTTATGTTGCAGACCTGCATCCTACAATCAGTAACAATCAATTGTGAAAAGAATTATAAGATTTTGAAAGCAGTTTTTGAAGGATGTACTTATGTTTTTCGAATAACACGTTGATAATTTCAGGGTTACTTTTTTTGGAATAAATCTTTTTTTTTAAATTGATATTATTATGAGGTTCCGTGTAAAAATGTTCAAGATCTTCATAAGATCTATCAACAGAACACTCATGTTACTATAAAGTCTATTTTCTGTAGACCTACCTGAAACATCCCATCAATAAGTTCAGTAACATGATCATCTGATAAACTAGTAGTTCGTGCTATTTCTACCAAAGACCTCAACATTTCTGACAATTCACCCTTGTCAATTACTCCATTGCCATCATTGTCACACATATCGAAAATGATGCGAAGCTTATCTTCAGTTTTTCCTCGAGAAAATAGAACCACTGTATCTAAGAATTCCTGAAAAAAAATTTTTTATCTGTACACTGACTGAAAGATCAAGCTCATAGTATTTAATTGTTACGTCTGTGATGCATTATATCAACCAGAATATGAATCACATATAGGATTTCATTTTCTCCCATATCAATATGTTGGGTTTTGATAATGAGTACCAAGTCAAAAATCACAGGGAATTGTTCTGTGTAACTCGAAATTTGTTTTATTATGAATAAAAACAATAGTTTTCTTCCGCTCTTTACAACTAGCTGAAGTAAAAAATTGGCTGTATTCATAATTTCGCGATGAATTTCCGACAAAGAATTATTTCGTCATATATCGGTTGAAGATGGATGTATTTTTAGTATAAGAGGAAATGCTTATTCACTTTGAATATTTTAGGAAGCAGTATGCCTTCATGTATTGATACATATATACAGAGCGTTCCTAAATTCATGCGACAAAATCCAGGAGTTGAATGGTCGTATGAAATTAAGATGGGTCTTTCCTATAACCAAATTTCCTCAGTCCATCCCTTTCCGAGATATCATCCTTAAAAAAAGAATCCTATTCAAATAGCGTTACACCATAAGAAATACACCTCAAATCTTTGAACGTATACGACAATCCATGACATGACTACGTTCATGTATTTTGGCTGGAGGTGGTCATTTCCAGCATTTATTATGAATCCTTCCACATTCTTTACTGTTTTTTACTCAATTTATTAAAAAAATCAAAACATATGGTTTTTCTCTTCAGTTATTGTTTTTGGGAAAAAATTCAGGAATGAAAAAAAATTGTAAACGAAAATGAGGATTTAAATTTATGATTTCATTTCATGAATTTTCGTCTCAGAAAAAAAGTTTGGTTTAAAATGAATTAAGGGTTGCTAATTTCACCCCAGTATAATGTAACAGGAATATTAAAAAAACACTCGTGGTTAATACTTTGCGAGTGCACGAAAATTGCAGAATTTCATATTTATAATTTCACTGGAATTTTAGAAAAAAAATTAAAACTGAATTTTAGTCGCCACTTTTCAAGAGTGATATCTCGGAAAGGGGAGGGCTGAGGAAATTTTATTATAGGAAAGACAAATTTCATACGAGCATTTACCTCCTGAATTTTGTAGCATGATTACACTCTGTATGTGCTGAAAAAATAGGTACTGAAGGAAAAAAGTGGAGAAAATCATTGATATCATAATTCCCTATGCAATTCGAATTCGAAATAATTGGAGCTTTTAATATTATTATGTATTTCACTTTTTTGTTTAGTAAGAGAAGGACCTATGTCTCAAATAACGAAATAAAAACTCCCTCACCTGGAATGATATTCGGCCATCTCCATCCTTATCAACAATATTGAACATTTTCTTCACGAAAACTGCTTCTGGCTTCATACCTAGAGCGTTGGCAAATTCTGCTTTGGTGAGTGATGTTCGCATTACTGTAACTACTTCCCCATCAATACTAGTAGTAGATCTTCTTCTCCGTTCACCTGGTCTAAGACCGAAAGTAAGAGCATAAGCTTCTCGAAAGAAATGTTCCAATTTTTTCTGCCTTCTTTCCCGCGTTTCTGCCTTTGCCAATATTATTTCTCTAGCAACCTGATGAAAAACATATTCGATGAAACAAAATAATATATTGATGCTGTGAAATGTTGCCTATTGTACTATAATCAATACTGATGAGTAGTGAAAGAATGAAATAGTCCTATTAGCAAGAGTAGCATCGTACCACATCTTCAATTTCATGATTTAAATTCTTATAATTCTCGAGAAGTAATTGTTTTATTTGATCTTTCTATTGTTCCAGATTCGTACCTATATGCACGAAAATAAAGTCATAATTATCAGGTGTGTGAATGAGTCTTTCCCGTTTTTTTTCAAATTTTGAGCCTTTATTGTGAAAAAATGGTTACAAATGAATTATTGAAAGTATTGGCCATCGCTAGCTACAACTTTTCCCCATCTTTCTGGCAACATACGAATCCCGTTGCGAAAAAATTCGACCGGTTTGGCCTCTATCCAGTCATCCACCCATTTTTTGGCTTCCTCGTAGGAATGGAAGTGCTGGTCAGCCAGGCCATGCGTCATCGATCTGAAGAGATGGTAATCAGACGGAGCAATGTCTGGACTATAAGGCGGGTGGGGTAGGACTTCCCATTTGAGCGTTTCTAAGTATGTTTTCAACGGCTGTGCAACATGTGGGCGAGCATTGTCATGTTGCAAAATAACTTTGTCGTGCCTGTCGGAGTATTGTGGCCGTTTTTCTCGAAGTGCGCGGCTCAAACGCATCAATTGTCGTCGATAGACCTCGCCTGTGATCCTTTCATTCGGTTTCAGAAGCTCATAGTAAACCACACCTAGCGGTCCCACCATATACAGAGCATGAGCTTGGCGCCATGAATATTTGGCTTGGCCGTCGATGATGATACATGGCCGGGTAGTCCCCATGATTTTCTTCGCTTCGGTTTATCGTAACGGATCCACTTTTCATCGCCAGTCACGATACGATGCAGAAAACCCTTTCTTTTATGTCGCTGAAGCAGCTGTTCGCAAGTGAAAAAACGCCGTTCGACGTCTCTCAGCTTCAGTTCGTACGGCACCCAATTTCCTTGCTTTTGGATCATTCCCATGGCTTTCAAACGCTTGGAAATGGTTGTTCGGTCAACTCCCAATGCTTCAGCATGTTCTTCTTGCGTTTGACACGAATCTTCATCAAGCAAAGTCGCCAATTTTTGATCTTCAAAGATTTGCGGCCGCCCGGAACGCTCCTTGTCTTCCACGTCGAAATCGCCACTTTTGAAGCGTCGAAACCATCCGCGAACACTTGAATCATCGACACAACCTTCTCCATAAGCTTCCTGAAGCAACCGATGCGCCTCGGCAGCAGATTTCTTCAAATTGAACCAATAAAGTGAAACTTCCCGCAAATGACGTCGACTCGGCTCAAATTTCGACATTTTCACGATTTCAAAAATTTATGATGCGAAAAAATTTCAACTAATGTGTTAGTGTGGAATTTTTGACAGATGAATAAGCTTTGATTATGACATATGTAACCATTAAATACTCGCACAGTATTGGTGGCGCCATCTCTTACAAAAAACGGGAAAGACTTATTCACACACCTGATATATTAGATGTTCTTCTTTGAACGATTTTTTTTACAAAAAAATTTAAAGTGTTTGTTTATATCACTTTGAGAGGAGAATAATATTTCAATCGTATCTCAATTATTTTATTGGTGAATTTCAAAAATTTTTCATTATCATGGAACTACCAATTTTTCTAAAATACTACCACGATCCAATTGTCATTTATCGCTTTTTTTTCATAATATTTCCAATTATTGATATTTTGAAATCTCAAATTGATATACACAAGAAAGTGTAATTTAAAAAAAAAACTTAAATGGCATGTTTTTTGTTTTTTCATTAAGAAGTAAAAATTACAAAAATTTTGATATACGTCATTGAAATAATTGAGATACGATTGATAAATCTTTCAAATTTCAAAGTATATAAAAAAAATTATATTTTTTTTGTAAAAAAAATCATTGAATTTATTCTAAACTGCAATACTAAGGTTTCTTCCAAAAATTGAGAGAATCGATGCAGCCATTTCCACACAGAATCAAAATGAATCTGCACTGACAGCCTAAGCCTAGTGAGAAAGGTAGTGTACACCCTTAAACGTTTCCATAGATCCATTATTATAAGTAACAAACTAAAATGTTCGAACATGCTTTCAACTGATATGGAGTTTATGAACCCTATATCTAAAATATTTTCACATACCTGAGAACACACTAGGTTCTTCTTATTAGACGATAGAAATATTTCTAGTTTATTCATAAACTTTTTTCTCGAACCAATAGAGTCCAATTCCACTACCATGTCGTGATCTCTGGGTACTTTGATCAAAATAACAGGTTTTCTCTTTGATGAGCTTCCTGCTGATTCTTCAACATGTACGGAATCAACCGATTTGAAATCAGCAGTTCTCAACTTCTCCCCTTTTCTCCCTATTATGTTGATGGTAACCTCTGGACCAAATCTGATCTTGACTAGTCTTTTGTGATTTGCGTGGAGCCATTCTTCAACGACCATAGTATCCAGCGGCAGTTTGCCACTGCGTGCTACTACTTCTTCTTGTTGCATTCTTAAACGACGCCTTCTTCTATTTTGAAGCTTGACCACTCCATAGCCAGCACCAGCGCAGAATATTGGTACGAAGAGAAGGAATATGCAAGAATATATGTATGCTATTTCGTTGTTCTGCAAAATAATATAATATTATTCGCTGCGTAATAGTTTTCATTGCGAAGGTGTTAAGTGAACAGGATCACATTTTGATCACCTTCCGAATTGATATTTGAATTCGAGATGAAAAGTAAAAGGTGAAACTGAAAGAAAGTAGGTCAGCTAGTACAAACTCTCCGTTTTTCTTTATCAGCTCTACTTTTTTAGATATATCAACTTATCTACCGATGTGGATTTCATTCAGTATAATATTCATTTATGAGAGCTCTAAAATTATTGAAGATATTAAACTTATATTAGGACCGCTACCAAGGAAGATGGGACATGCACATAATGACAGATTACTGCTGGAGTTTAAGAAGGGACTGCTTAGAATGTCGCGGAAAAGAAGCTTTCGAAGAGTTGAGTGAATATTTGATTATTTCAATGTTTTTTCTGTTTGTAAGTACGACATAATTATTGTATGTAATAAAAATTTCGTATTTACTTTTGTTTACTGTACTTACGATTTTGAGTTGAAATAATGTTACTTATATTTCTCTAACATTGTATATCATGGAAATCAAAGCTTCTAGGTAAAAATGAATACGTTATTTGAATTCGGGACATATAAATTGATATAAATTCAGCTCACAAAACCTCGAAACCAAAAGTACTGTTTGTGATGATTACCTCAAAATAGTCATATCCATGGTGCATTACGCAAGGCTCCATCATTGATGCATTCAACTGCATAGGCTGAGGGCAAGGATCGCCATCTTTCCAGTAGAAAACATTTTGTTGAATATCATTAGGCTTTATATTTGTTGCATTAACAATAATATCCCAGAGAGTTATTTTTCGTATAGTTTCTATTTCTTCTTTTGTGAAGAGCCTGTATAGAATGAATATAAATCGTTATTATCTACTAGAAACTGAATGAGCTAATTGGGTCAGATGGCTTTTGAAAAATATGCCAGAGAGTTATTTTTCTTATAGTTTCGACGTCTTCTTTTGTGAAGAGCCTGTATACGATGAATATAAATCGTTATTATCTACTAGAGACTGAATGAGCTAATTGGGTCTGATGGCTTTTGAAAAAGTTTCTTCGAAAACACTGAATATTTCACATGAGTAAGTGTAACACCTATATTTGAAAATACAATTCTCATTTTGATCTCTTATTACCAATAGAGACAATAAATATGAGAGATCTCAACATTGTTTTGAATCCCTACATGTTTTTCTAATATCGTTGCATTCTGAGTTAGAGGATGACATTTTATATAATTTCCCTAGAATTCTGCAATATTAAAACAAAGACCTTAACCGGAAAATAGAGAAAAGGCAAAAAGACGAACAAAAAATCTAATAATATCAAGTTTTTTTTTTTGGTACAACATAAGTAGTATAGCAAAGAGTAAAGGATTGAATTTAGAGAAACAAAATGTAAGGGTTTTTCATGTAGACAATTTATGTTACTCAAATATTATAGACGTTTTTTTTCAAGTTTTTTTGATTTTACAACAAACCAGGTGTTCGAGGAGGACCCAAGACTATGTTTAGTTATTGTTAAAATGACTAGAGCACGTGTACGCGGAATTTATCACCAGCTAAATGAATATGAAAGAGGTCGAATTATTGGTCCACGGTTGGCAGGGTTGTCATTTTGAGAAATCACTAACCGTACGAACAGAAATTCAACTACTGTTATGAGATGTTGTAAAGCGTGGTTTGATAATGCCCAAAATCGAAGAAGAGTAGATACCGGACGTCAAAGGGGCACAAATGAAGTTCAAGATCGACGTCTAAGACTTATGGCCATTAGAGACCGATTTGCGACAACTCGATCCTTGGCTGATGAGTGTTTAGAAGAACAAGGCCATCCTGTAGCTGTCCGAACGGTTTACCACCGAATAAGGTCTTTTAGACTGCAGCATTATCGACCCCATTTTCATTGAAAAAAATTGTAAACACTTCGTTTTTCTCTAACCTTCAATAATTCACCTCTAAGTTTACAAAAAAAAAAAATTGAATTTAAATAGCTCCTTCTGGGTGTTGAAGTCTCTTTGTCAGTTAGTTTAATTATTATTACTACTTCATTGAATAGTAGTTTCTTGATTTCCCTCCAAAGTTTGAACTAGGTATCCCTGGTATCTTAATTGTCGGACAAATTATAGACGATTATGATTATTGGGTGAATGTTTTATATTCAATCCAAATTACTGTAGATTTTTCTTGACTGATTCAATGTTAAGTAGAGCTTGGTTTTGTTTTTTCATCACAATTGATATTTCATCAGATATCTAGATATATCTCGAAGAAAATCAATGGAAATAGCACATTAATGGTGGGTTTCATGAATTTGCTCATGTTCTGTGTTCAATTTCAGTTTATTTTTGACACTTCAAACTCCAATCAACGAGTTGATCGGTCATCAAAGTTTTATGAAACCCGTCGTAAATCTATTTTTATGACAACATTATAAATTACAAGCTTTTTTATGAGCATCATTAGAGCTTTCATCAGTTCGGAATTTAAGGAGTACATAATATTAAATTTTATTTACAACATCATCGTTCTTCTCTTATTCGTTAATGGTCCAGAAAACACTATAAAATTATACAGGATGTTCCTAATTGGAGGTATGAAATAAACGAAAAAGATAGATTCCTCCATTTTAAGGAAAAAAGTCCTATAAACATCAGCCTGCAAACGCTTTGTTTTCGAGGTATAGGATGGTGAAGTGAAATTTTTTTCAAGTTGTTTTTAAAGCTTCCTTCAAATGATGTTTAACTTAAATTTAGAATAGAAATTCCAATTTGAAGATTTTACCATGTGAAATGCTAATTTTGAATGCAAATCTACAGGCTGATATTTTTTCTGGAACAGTACCAGCTTCTTTCCTCCAGAACTTTTTTGTGGTGGACCACAGGTAATTTATAAAATGTAAAGAGACACTTTTTGAGGTCTTGTAGATTTATCGAATCTGCTACCGATCGAGAAAAAAATTTCAAACAGTTCCCTAATTTCTAGTAATACTCGGGAAAATCCAAATTATCATAAATATCCAGTTAGTAAGCTGTGAATGAACTAGTTATAAGTTTTGGAACTCAGTTACCCAATCTGTAGTGAAGATAAACCGGTATAATCATCACAAAAATGTAGGTCTACAAGAAACTTCATATATCTCAAAAACAAAGCGCTTACGGACTCATGTTTATAGGCCTAAAATTATCCGAGGAATTTCTCACTTTCCTTTGTACCTCGAATCTTGGAACAGCCTATATATTTATACCTCATACCTGTTTTATTGTTCAATTTCTGGGAAGCGAGTTCAAAAAGTACTCACCCGTTCTCCTTATTCTCGAACCAAAATCTATCAGAATCTCTGAGCCTCATGAATTGCTCCTTTATCACTTCTGTGAACAATTCCCCAGGACCTCCTATGCTCTCCAACATTCCTCCAACATAAACATCCACGTTGTCAATATTATTACTATATACAGACACTAAAGTTTGAAGTATTTCAGGTCTTTCTTTGAAGAGTTTCGGATTGATATCAGACCAATTTTCTATTCTTTTCAAACGGTAATGTGACCTTAAAGTATTGTAATCTGGCAAACCATTGTCTCTGCCTCGCATTATGTTTAAGGCTCCCAGATCTCTTCGTGAAAACTCCATCGGTCCGAAAAGTTTATCTCTGACATCTGAGCAGAGCAGAGAATCTTCTTTTTCTGCCAACTGGGAGGACATACCCATTATTAATTCGTCGAAGGAATTGTTCGACAGAATTTCCTGTAAAAAATGGAAAATGAAAATCATGATTTCATAAAAGAGTTCTTATATCATATTAACTGCATTAGATACACGATTTCATTTTATAAAATTATTGTTATAGTATTTTGAGTTTCTTTATATTTATTATGTTTGTGTAATAGTTTCCATCCCCGTTCTTCTATACTCCATTTAATATTAAGACGGAGCAATATAAACATAATAAATCGTATGATTTGCGCACAGGATAACTGTTATTGGTCAAACGGTCATAAATCATATCTCTCCTTTGTCCCTAACAGATCCCCAGGATCGTACTTGCAACGGAATGTGGATATAGTAGGAAGGATTTATCCTTCATCAACGTTCACAAATGGGTATAAAATGACTAGTTGAAATATTGCGCAGCCTCCTTTTTACCTATGATGGTGATGTCTGCAGTCTGGGGCCTATTACAAAAAATGATTGAAAAACGCAATTGAGGATCATCTTCATGAGTGTTTTTCAAGAGCTTGGGTTTCAATACTAATATACGGAAATATTGTTGGAATGACTTTTTGATAATATCATATAGGGAATTTATTTTTTAAATATGATTTTCGGTATATGAGTATATGACCACAGCGACTACAAGGTACATAGTCCATTCGATCGGTCCAATTTGTCACTACTTTTGCCAATAAATCTAGACGTAGTTCGTCAATAAATCTCAGCAAGCTTTTTTGAAATGGAAAATCAGTCAGCATAGCTCGAAAACGCTCGCCATGCACTTGCGGTAAGCATCTTTAGAGGTTTCAAAACCATATTCCAGGATTAAGTTTTAATCTACGATTTAAAAATCACTTTGAATGTCTATCTATAGTTATAGGCACGCAGGTGGAGAAGTAACGAAGCGACGGCTAAAAACTGCGTGATCTTTATTAAAACTTTCTGATGTTTGAAATATACTATTGTCGAAGATAGCTGGAAATATTAAAAAAGAATGGATTTAAAAATAAAGAAACTAAGAAAAAATTGTAGTAGAAAACATAATTGTATCAAAAATACAATTAAGAATGAGAATTTTTTTAGTATGGACACAAAAATCATGGCACAACATTAAGTTCTCCAGAAATACGAAAGAAGGGACGATCGAAGATAATCTGGAGAGGCCATTACAAAAAAAAATAAAAAACATTGGAAAATAGAAAAGGATAGAAGTTGAAAGGTAATGAATAGAGTTGAATTGCATGGATTAGTACTTCGAATATCTAATCATAAATTCAAAATGTACTAAACGTTGAAAATATTCTTTTAAGTTTTATAACCATCCAATCATTAATGATTTTTCCAAATTATACGATTCAATCCTATGTGCTCTTTCAGAAATATTGTTTTCGGGATTGAATCCATAAATGATGAGCATTCAGAATTCATTAATTGAAATCTTAAGAGGATCTATATACTATAACAACCAATTTTCTTATATAGAAGCTTACTAGAAGATCAAATACATACTTGTTGTGGGTATGACTAGTGAATTATGATACTATTATTAGAAATTGGGAATAACGAAATAAAATCATACATATAAATTGTGTTCAATGACCTATATCTTAGTGTAGGTATCAATTTAATAAGCATTATTTCTGAATTCAGGTAAGTACATAAGAAGATACATATGCAATTATATAATGCGTATAATGAGTAGGAAAACTGGAAAGAAAAAGTAAATCTCATATAAATGTGAATTGAGTACCTAGTTATAATTCAATATGACTTGCAATAAGAATTAGGTTCCACGTGGATTTAAGTTGGAAGTTAAATATCTTTCCGAATGATTTAATCTTTTGGAGTTCCCAGCCTGATCAGAATATTATATTAAGTTATGTTGTCACACCTGAGAAGTCCCTTCTTTCTCTTGAGCAAAAGTCTAGGTATATTCGGAAATTTATTGTACATGAATGACAGATATTCAATGAAAATAATATGATGATGCCTGTTAATCGATTGTAGATCAAGGAAACGAGGAATTTTCATATTTTATGAGCAAACAATGAATTGATTTTCACGAAGCAGATGGAAAAGCTTTCGAATAATCAATAAACTCATATCCTTTTGATGATTTCTGATATGACTTGAAATAATCTATAAAATATTTTTATTGCACGATTGTTCTAACAGATCGCTATTATTTCACCCAAATGTCTGTAATTTTTTGATTTTGAACTGAGAGTTGTCTTAAAGGTTAGGTTTCGACTCAATAATAGAGACTTCATGGTTAAAATTGATTCTGTACGTCCAGCCTCCGTGTACCTACTCAATAATTCTCGAATGGAATGTGCTAGAGACTTGATAGTTCCACAGACGGTTCGGTGTTCGTGTAAACTTCAATATTCGTCTGATAATTTCGGAGTTATAGGTATTCATATTGTTTTCTCAATAATTATTGGAAAAATACAAATCCGAACTGAAACTGAAAACAGTTGAATGATACATGAAATGAGTTTTCAAGCAAAATTTCCTGAGGTTCCTTAAAAAAAATGTTTGCAAAATTTTGATAACTTAGAATTTATTAGTCAGATTTCTTCAGAATTTTGTATACCTATATATCAAGTTCATCTCTGAATGAGTCAATACAGAATCGTCTTCAGCTCAAATTTTGACTGAAAAGAATGTCGAAAATATTAAAATATCAGTGGCTCTTACTGTTTTTCATTTTATTTATGTTGTTATTATGTTTAGGGAACAATGGCAAGTTAATTTATCCTAGTGGTAACACTGATCATATTCTATGATTGTATCAATGACATGTATTGCGCAGCCGCATATAGTCTTGTCTTGTCTATGAGTAGTACGTCATAAGTTGAATAAAAAAAAACTTGGAAGCCGTTGTTCTCCTGTTCTGTTTAAGAATAAAACTTATATTATAAAAGTGTTAAAACAGTTATTCGATCCACTAAACCCACGTTTAAAAACAGGTTATGTGCCCAGTCGTGCAACTGGAATAAAAACAATTTAACGATACGTTTTTCGAGTGTGTGAAAAGTAAAATCGAAAAAACCACGTGTGGTGTAAAATGGCAGATAACACGACCACGACGACATTAAAATTAAATGGTGATAATTGGCCCATATGGAAGTTTCAAACCAGTATTATATTAAAAGGACGAGGTCTTTTCGAGATCGCGGATGGTTCAAGAATAAAACCCAGTTCAGGAGATGAACTTAACAAATGGCTCAAGGACGACGCAAAAACTCAAGAATTGTTGGTTACACGTATGGAAGAAGGTCCTCTAACTCACTTACTGTCATGTGAATCTGCGAAAGAAATGTGGACCAAATTAAAAACGGTATATGATAAAGAATCAGTTGTAAGTGTGCATTTGCTACAACAAAGGTTTTTCATGCTCGACTTTGATTCCTCTGTGAATACATTTATATCCAAAATTGAGGAAATAAAAACCAAATTAAAGACTGCAGGTGAAGTTCTGTCAGATAAAATGATAATTACTAAAATCTTGATGACCTTGCCAGAACATTTTAAACACTTCAGATCAGCATGGGAGTCAGTTCCAGATAAAAATCAAACATTGGAAGAGTTAACCTCTAGATTATTGCTTGAAGAAGAAAGATGCAAAACAGTAGAGTCGACAACAGCACTAGTAAGCAAAACGAGTTCTCAGAATAATCCAACCAAAAAATGCTACATCTGTGCAAAAGCTGGTCACATAGCAAAGAACTGTTACTTTCGAACTAAGAACTCTAAGAATGATAAGGCTGATAAAACAAATAAATTTTGCAGTTACTGCCGAAAACAAGGACATCTAGTTCAGACTTGTTGGATCAAGAAGAAAAAGGAAGAACCGTCGAATAAGAATCCTGTCAAAGAAGAAGTGGAACACAACGCTTTTATGGTATATTCAGATGGTGTAAAATCAGGTGATTGGTACCTTGACTCGGGAGCCACTGAACATATGACATGGGATAGAAGCTTGTTCGAGAAAATGTTCGAGGATCGAACCCCTAGGATGGTGCAAGTTGGAAATGGGCAAACATTGGAGGTAAGAGGATATGGAAATATTAAAATGTGGTCCTATAATGGAAGAAAATTCATTGAAACGTCATTATCGAATGTTTTGTATATACCTGACCTAAAATTTAATTTATTCTCGGCTGGATGTGCTCTTGATAAGGGATATTTCATGTCATCTGATAATTCATCATGTAAGTTTTTTGATAAATATGGAAATATTAGAGCCCAGGCACTAAGACAGAATAAATTATATAAAATGCAGTTCAAGAAGGAAATGTATGAAAACAAAATAGAAAATGAATTAACTAATAATATTTCTGAATGTATGACAGTTAAAAATATAGAAAATTTAGAGACTTGGCATCACAGATTAGCACATCAAAATATTAAGTACATCAAAGATTTCCTTAAAAAAATGAATGTTGAGTATATAAACAATGAATTTATTTGTGAATACTGTTTATCGGGCAAACAACATAAATTAAAATTTCAACATAGTGAATCACGAGCTACTGTACCTTTAGAGCTAGTTCATGCAGATGTGTGTGGTCCTATGGAAACACCTTCGTTAGGAGGAGCTCGATATTTTTTATTATTTAAAGATGACTACACCTCATATAGACATGTTTATTTCCTAAAGCAGAAATCTGAAGTAGCAAAAGCAATTGAAAATTATATATCTATGGCAGAAAGGCAAACTGGTGCAAAGATGAAAGTTTTGAGGACAGACAATGGTTTAGAATTTGTGAACAAACAGGTAACGGAATGTCTGCAAAGCAGAGGTATATGCCACCAACGCACAGTGGTATATACTCCCCAACAAAATGGAAGGGCGGAACGAGAAAACCGAACATTGGTTGAAGCAGCCAGGACAATGTTACATAGCAATAAAAATTTGACAAAAATGTTTTGGGCAGAAGCAATAAATACCGCTACATATGTTCTGAATCGCTCTGGTCCAAGCATTGTTCAGTTTAAAACTCCTTTTGAATTATGGAATCAAAAGGAATATAAGATGGAAAATTTTAATATTTTTGGAAGTAGAGTTTCAGTACTAGTACCTAAGGAAAATAGATTGAAGTGGGACACAAAAAATGAACAAGGATACTTCCTTGGTTATGGAGAAGACACAAAGGGATTTAGAGTGTATTTACCTGATAAAAACAAGGTTGTCATACAGAGGGATGTAATATTCCTACCAGAAAAAGTTCAAGAAACAAAAGGTAAAATAACTGAATTCTGTAATATTGAAGAAAATCAAGACTTGGAGTTAGAAGATACCCAAATTGATAATATTGTACACGATGAAGAGACAATTACCGATGAAGAAGAGTTGGATCCAGAAATCAGTGAAGAAATAGTGAATGGAAGATATAACCTGAGAAGAAACTTAAGAGGAAACCCAAGGTTTGAAGATTTTGAAATGGATTTGGATAGTTTGTTGTTGACAGTTACAGAAGATGACGAACCAACATGCTATGAAGATGCTATGAAAAGCGTTGAGGCTGAGCAATGGAGGAAGGCAATGGAGGAGGAAGTAAAATCGTTGCAAGAAAATGAATCGTTTGAAGTAGTGTGTGATAGTGATGTTAAAAGGCCTGTCATAGAGTGCAAATGGGTGTATAAGAGGAAGAAAGACGAGTTCGGTAGTGTCACGAAATTCAAAGCAAGACTTGTTGCAAAAGGTTTTCAACAGACAATTCCATTAAACGGCGATATTTATAGTCCAGTAGCGAAATTAACTTCTGTAAGAATTTTCTTAGCTATATGCAATAATTTAAATTTCAGGATACATCAACTTGATGTATGTAGTGCTTTTTTAAATGGAGAAATAGATGATGATGTATATATTTTATTACCTAAAGGTTTTAATACTGACACAGGAAAATTTGCAAAGCTAAGGAAGTCCTTATATGGATTACGATCCTCACCAAAAAATTGGTATAAAAAATTTAATGATTTAATGATGACATTGAACTTTGTAAGATCTCAAAATGAATACTGTATTTACTACAAAATTTCAGGCTGTTCAAAGATTTTTGTATTGATCTATGTTGATGATCTATTAATTGCCGGATCAGATGAAAAAGAGGTTGATGATCTAAAAGTTACTTTGAATCAACACTTTAAAATGAAAGACTTAGGAGGTATCAGTTATTTTTTGGGTATGCACATCACACAAAATGTATTGAAAAATGAAATCATAATCAACCAAACTTTATATCTAAAGAAAATGTTGAAAATTTTTAAAATGGAAAACTGTAAACCTTGTAATACCCCTATGGAACCAAATTTTAGACATGATGATCTTAAACGCAAAAATTCTGAAAGTATAGAAATTGAAGAAAGATGTAGAGCAGCAATAGGTTCTATAATGTATGCCATGTTATGCTCTCGCCCAGATCTATGTATAAGCATAAGTATCCTAAGTAGATATCAATCAACTGCAAGTTCACAACTTTGGCAATCGATTAAACGAGTTTTAAGATATGTTCAAAAAACACAAAATTTAAGTTTAGTTTTTAGAAAAACTGATTTTCAGAATGAAATTGAAGGATATGCTGATGCAGATTGGGCTGGGGATAGAACAGACAGGAAATCTACGTCTGGTTATGTATTTAAAGTTTTTGGGTGCACAGTCAGTTGGTGCTCTAGAAAACAATCATCCGTAGCTCTGTCTTCAACAGAAGCGGAATATATAGCTTTAAGCTTAGCCATAAGTGAAGCTTGTTGGCTTAAGAGTTTAATTAGTGATTTAAAAATTTGTGATAGTTTAAATGTCATGATTTATGAAGATAATCAATCGGCTATCAAAGTGTGTAGGAACCCAGAGTTCCACAAGAGACTCAAACATATTGATATTCGTTATCATTTCATTCGAGACAAAATAAATGATAAAACAGTTTCACTAAAGTATATTCCAACCAAACTGCAACTCGCAGATTTGTTCACGAAACCGCTGTCTCTAAGTTCATTCAATAATTTTACAATCAACTGCAATGTATTTTAAGAAATTTTTTTGGGTAACTTACCATTGAGGGGGAGTGTTGTTATTATGTTTAGGGAACAATGGCAAGTTAATTTATCCTAGTGGTAACACTGATCATATTCTATGATTGTATCAATGACATGTATTGCGCAGCCGCATATAGTCTTGTCTTGTCTATGAGTAGTACGTCATAAGTTGAATAAAAAAAAACTTGGAAGCCGTTGTTCTCCTGTTCTGTTTAAGAATAAAACTTATATTATAAAAGTGTTAAAACAGTTATTCGATCCACTAAACCCACGTTTAAAAACAATTTATTTATTATAAATTTCAAAACGCCTGAAAGTCGTGGGGATGATTCAGAAACAAGGAAATTGGGTGCCGTACGAGTTAAAGCCGAGAGATGTTGAACGTCGTTTGATTGCTTGTGATCAGCTGTTTGCAAGGCAAAGACGGAAAGGATTTCTGCATCGCATTGTGCTGGAGACAAAAAATGGGTTCATTAGAATCAGAATCAGAAAATCATGGGTATATACCGGCCATGCTTTCACGTCGGCGGCCATACCGAATATTCACGGTCCCAAGGTCATGGTGGGACCAGCTAGTGTATTATTAGTTGTTAAAACTGATTGAAACAATCACAGGCGATCGTTATTAAACGCAATTAATGCGTTTGAGCATAAAATGACAAAAGCCTGCCATACCTACACAACCCGCCGTATTGTCCAGACTTTGCTCTCTCGGACTATCAATTGTTTCGATCAATGGCACACGGCTTGGCTGGCCAGATTCAAAAGATGACCAGTTTTTTCAACGCGGGATTCGTACGCTGCCCGAAAGATGGGATAAAGAAGTGGCCAGCGATGGACAATACTTTGAATCATAAATGTAGTTTTTTATGATAAAGCCTCGAATTTCGCAAAAAAAAAGGCGGAAGCAAAGTTGTACGCCTAAGTAATATATCATTAAAAGTAAGTTTATATATTGATCTTCAGCCGAGAAAGACACCAAATAGAAAGAAAATAAAATGAGAAATTCTTCTTACATTAGAATCCCACCATGTTGAACACAATCTGAGTGCTAGATGACCCATTGATGTTTTCTTGTAGTTGCATTGGCTATCTCTCCTGTACAATCCTGGAGGTATTAAAGAATGCCCGAACCTGAAGGCCGCACTCTGAAACACATGAGCTATTCCTGGATGGATGTCCTGCTTATATCCTCCATATTTCGGTAACTTTTGACCAATGAAAGCTGGCAAGTATTCATATACTATAATGTTCTATAAAAAAATATATAGATTTTTTCAAATCCAAGTAAAACCTCAAAGTTTGATTGATTTGATTTGATAAAAAATCAGTAACCCAACGTCGAATAAAATAAAAAATATGGCATTTTTTTCATATTCATTTCACAGCATATCAATAGGGTATGATATATGCAATATGAACGAGATAAATTTACTAATATTCCCTTAGATTAACCGGGAAAACCTTCAAGTTTAGAAATGCAATATTGTGCATAATTTCACAGGTTTTTTTATTTTAAATTCGTACATAGATCAGTGGACATAATTCGTAAAAATGGGAAATAAATCACTTTAGGTTTAGAGAATAGTTAAAATTATTTACTTTAGATTATTTGGAAAAAAAGTCAAATACTTGTCGTTTACTTCCTGACAATATACAAGCCTGACTTGGCATCAACAGTTGTTGGTTTCGATAAGTTGGAGCATTATCTCTATGATAGAAGGGTTAGGGATTTGTAATGAAAATATTCTAAATCAATGTACTTATTGACGTAGATGTTGCATACAGTGGCGTGGCCTGCTCGACCTCCGGACCTCAACTCTTTAGATTTTTTCTTTAGGGCTATCTTAAATCTCGTTTGACGACCAACATGCTTGCAGGAATTGACAAAAGGAATTATTGATAAATATGAACTATTAGATACGTGTAGTTTGGGAAAGAAATTTGTTGAAAGGCTTAAATATTGTCATGTGCTGAATGGCGAGTATTTTGAACATTTGAAGTGATTTTATCTGAATTTTTTGTAGGATTTCACATTGAGAAGCCGCCACATTTTATTCTCTGAAATGAGTAAATTTAATTATTCTGTAACTGTAGAGTGATTTATTTTTCATTTCTACAATTTATTTCCACCGAATTCAGTATGTACGAATTTGAAATAATTCAGATTTCACAAGATCTGGGAAAATATACAGGATGTACTATTTGTTGAATAAAAGTTGATGGCATTTCCTTTCAAACAGAAAGTACATTACCAACAAAAAATATGATGTCAGATGCATTATCTGCAAAGCTTTAAAAATATTGTTCTAATTTTTGTGATGATAGTTACCAAAAATGATAACTCAAGGGTGTTTTTAGTATTCGATCTTCTGTAGAAGAAAAATTCAAAAATTATAATTACCTGCATCGTTGCTATGACGTATCTTCGAGTTTCTTGAAATATTTCTTCGTCTGTCCATGTTCGATGAAGTTTTTGAATACGTCCAGCCACTACATTATGCCAGCGAAAAAATAATATACTTAAGGCTAGAAGAGCGGGGTTTTGATTCGTTCTAGGATCACCCAATACTGAAAATACAAGTTTTGTTCATAAAACCTAGTAGCAATCTCAAACGGTTCTTTTGGTTATTCCAAAAGAAGGAATTTCTCTTTAGCCAAATAGATCTGTAAACTGAATTAACACAAACATGTGTTCTGCTGAAAATATTTGGCATTTTACTGTAACTAGCTTTGAATGCAACATCGTAGGAATTTTCCATATGTTGAATGTTTGAACATCGGCTTCCAAATAATTCGAAAAGGGTAGTTTTGTTTTTCGTCCTTGTGAAATACATAATGAATTTATTTTTATAGGGAATTCTGTTTATATTGGTTGGGCTGCCTATCTGATTTTAATAAAATTGGCGCTTGGCAATTTTTATTTCAATACAAAGTGTGGTTATTTCGATAAGGAAACATTTTTATATCAAAAAATTTCTCTTATTTTATTGAATGACTTTAAGCCACTACAATTTGCCGCCCCGGCAAAATATCCGTTGCATGTCCTGGCGGCGACCCTGATCAAACCATGGCTTTGCTTGCAACATATTTCTTCTACATTTTTCTAACAATAACAAATGTAGTAACTTAACCGTCTTAACCTTCAATATCTCGATCCAGACTTTATCCCATGTTCCGAAATCTTTTTTTGAAGCTTGGTATTAAGAGGGAACACTACCAAGAGGCTGCTCAGTTCAAAATGAAATTAGAGATATTTCTTCTTACATATCACCGATTTTTATGGGCTTTTCACATAATTTCCTCAAACAATAATCTATATGGAAGAAAGTTAATATTTTTAACTAGCGAATAAAAAAAAAACTTCTGGTAACTTTGCGTTTTTGGCGAAAAATTGATGATATGTACTTTGTACAAAGCACTGAGATATTTTCAGAATATTCGTATAAAAAAACCTACCAAAAACATCACAAAAGACGTTTAAATAATATTTTGTGAAAGTCGTCGTACAGAGCTGCTATCTGCTTCTCAAAAAAAGAAGACGAAGCGAATGTACAACTTCGTTCAACGTACAAAGTTTGGTATCGCAGGAACGTCAGAGAGGGAATGAATAGGTACCAAAGTTTGAGTGATACGGGAAAAACACGTGGTGGTAATCCTTCTTAAGGAGATAAGAGTGATATGACACTGGAGGTGCCATATAAACACTAGGCCCGGGACTTAGTGAGGGATGTTGGATCATAGCAGTATATGTTCTGAGTTTCCTGATAATGTGTCCTCAAATTTCCTATGGGTATCTGATTTTTTTATTTGAATCCGTGTACGGTGGACTGATGGATTTTCATTCGATCTTTGGATTCTAAAAATTCCAAAACTGTAGAAGAAGATTTATTTTTGCTTTAATCAATTTCGGGGGTTTTATATTAACATAATAAACCAAAATGAATTTTTATCCAGTAGAAACCATCACTGTTTACGTTCGAACAATCATTAATCGTTATAAACGGATTAATACACATTCGTATTATGCATTCTTAAATTTTAACTTACAATACAACCTTTCCATATTTTGTGTTTTCATCATATGGGGCATTGGATTATTGAACAATGGCACTCTCATAGAATTTCTCATAGGCATCAATCCACTTTCATCAGTTCTAAATGTACCATTTTTGAAAGATCTCATTGTATTCACCCACGGTTCACTTGTACTATAAACAAAACTCCCATCTATCCAACTAGTGACACGGTTCAACTGAAAATAAGTGATATTTTAAAATTTCAGAGAAGAAAGGAACTACAAAAACAGATTTCTAGCTTTCATGAAATTCAAAATATTTTTTATTAAAATAATTAAAAATTCTACAATATATACACAGTATTTCATTATTTATCAGTCTCATACATAGTAAGTCTCGAGCAGTGGCAGATCCAGAGGGAAGGTGCAGGGGGTGCGCACCCCCTTTCTTAAGTTTTAATACTCGTTCATTATTTTGAAATATTTATTGCCAGATAAAAAGATACCAGAAAAATTGCGAGAAAAACATGGTATAAAAATTTTTGAGAAAGTTATATTACTCCATTTATATAAGAATTCTCCGCTCTACCACTTTTTTTAGAACTTTTTTCCATAAACCTTCCTATTATGGGAGAATTTTGAATTATTTCAGTTGATTCTACGTACAAAATAGTGGGGGTTACTTGAGCAAATTCCATACCTGAAATAAATACTTTCAATGTTATCGAGGAAGAACTTTACATGAGGAAAAACCGCAATTCCCAACTGTGTGCAGTAGTCTGTGACTTCCGGAGAATACAGAAAGAAACTAAAATTCGATGTTTGGATAACTAAATTCAAAATTTCAAGAATTGTAACGAATTATTTGTAATTGAAAATTGTATTGGTTTATAAATGTCTAACAATCCCAACGAAAAATTAGTTTTAAATCATGAAATGTAAAATTTAGATATCGAGATATCGAATTTTAGTTTCTTTCTGTGTTTTCCGACTACTCCTCACAGTTTGAAATTGCGGTTTTTTCTCATGTAAAGTTCTTCTTCTTCCTCTTAAAGTATTCTTTCAGGTATAGAGTTTACTTAAGTAACCCCCACTATTTTTGTGTTTATTTATAAACACTCTGTACATTTTTGATCTTATAATACTACGTATTTGGAGAATCGAAAATGAAAATTTGTTTTGAAATATTTCTGCAGAAATTTAAGAAAATTTTCATCAAAAAAGCTATCTAATGATGCAATAATATACTGGGTATGACATTTGAAATAAGGAAGAAGGAAGTAGTAGTCTATTACTGGTATAACCGGCAGTTGTATAGATCTGCAAATATTTTAGGGAGAAACATCATTATCGCAGAGCCCAACATGCAAATTTTTAGCCCAAAATCATGAGTGGTTTTCCATAAACGTCTAATAGGCCAACGCGGTGAATCACCCTGTATACCTATTTCTATTGTCGATTCATTCACCACAAAAATGCAGCTTTTTTCGATGAAAATGATTTCAGACCTGTATTTACTGGACTAAAAACCGGGCAGTTTCTAGTTTGTGTTGTCAATCCTTTGCCGATATACATACTCACTTATTCTGTGATTTTACGCGTGTACATTTCATTCGCAATATCGTAATAAAAAATTCGTTTTGGTTAGTTTCGATTTAATTTTCATCTGATATGCTCATGCTTATCATATTGATTACATAATGTTCGAAATAGAAAATTGTTTTGACATGAAATGAAAATTGTTCAGACATGCAACAACTTCTTCCCTTGATCGTTGCGCTTGCCATTGCTTGAATAAATGGATACATGACAGTGCATGTATTTTCTAAACTGTTTCAGTAATTATTATCAACGGTGACATGAACTCCTGTGATCACCTAATAGTATCGGACTTATAAAATAATTCTCAAGTTTATGCAATGAATGCCTGTAAATTGCTTTGGATCGTTACTTCATAAGAACAAAATCGAATATTGCTACAATTAACTAACTTACTTGTTCCCTTGGAGCATTCGGACTTTGCCCCGTTTTCTTATCATAGCTTGCTCTATGAAAAGGAATATATTTATCACCTCTGCATTCCTTGTCATACACATCGTCACATTTCTCTATTTCTATATGGTGCATCTCTATCGGACATCCACTTTCACTTGACATTACAATCTCATTCGTGACCAACTGGCCGAAATATGCCAATAAAGCGGTACGATTCATCATTGAACTGAGGCCATCCAGCCCTCTCATGAACAATCTGCTCAGCTTCCTAGCACTTGGCCTGTTTTGGCCGGCAAGCATGTAAACTCCATCAGAATATGCGGAAGGGGCTCTTCTGATGAGGCGACTGTCTGAAATTCAATAAGATAGGTTAATGATACGATGAAACTTAATGAGTGGTTGAAAATTATACTGATCAAAAAATGATACGGTGAAATTCTTCTATGAATTATTCTTCTAGAATCTTGAATAAGGAAAACAAAGAGCCACATGAGTCACAGGGTCGTCGCCAAGGGTAAGTATGGTAGGAGGTCGCCTAGAGCGCCACAATCCAGGAGCGGCATTCCAAGCTTAATCAACAACAATTCCATGTGTGGTGATTCAAAGTACCGAATCAAAATGTAATTCAGTTAGAAAAAACAGGAAAGAAATTTAACATAAAAACCACCAAAGGCGCCGCATTATCTTCCCATACTCATTATACATATCTCAGATGATGCCAAGGGCGTAGAAAAGGGGGGTGGATTAATGGGGGTTATGTAATATGCTAATTTTAAATGCAAATCTAAAGGGTAATATTTTTTCTGAAAGAGTGCCCGCTTCTTTCCACCAGAATTTCTTTTTGGTGAACCACTGGAAGTTTAGAAAAAATTAAGAAGAAACTGAACCACTTTATGGTTTTTTATCTGTTCTTGTCAAAAAATTCTTCAATAATCCTCAGGAAAATTCAAAGTTTTATAATATCCAATGAGCTGTGATGAATAAATAATTAATTATAAAGTTTGTTAGTTATTTACCCAATCTGTAGAGAAGATCAATAAAGATTCGATAAACTGTTATATGCATCACAAAAAAGAGGACTACAAGAACCACCACATCCTTGCGGAGGATCATGGACAGAGGAGGAGGAGATATACCAATGTGTTACAAAAATAGTGAATAGTGTGAATAATGAAAAAAAGGTGGTTATGACTATGGAAATCAGGGAGTTTTTTTTAGTGTTTATTTCTTCAGGAAAAACGGCTGGAGTTGATTTTCGAAAAGTTATAGTCTGCAAACTAGAAAAAGTGTTTCTTCAACTCAAAATTATGAGACTTCAGGGTTATGATAATGCGGGTAATATCAAGGGAAAGATCAATAGTTTATTTGCTTAGTAGTCCTAAAATCAATTCAATTTGGTTTGTGAGATAACACCTCAACAGTCCATCACTTACAAACATCGAAAAAGCATCATTCGAACTTTAAACCGATATAACTCCTGAACGCTTTCATTGATTTCCATGAAAATTTCGAAGATTAACACCCAGTTGCAGAAACGTTCATTACAACTTAATGCCGTCATTAAAATTTTGATCCTCCAATACGAGGAGGTTAATGGCTACCTGCGCCGTTTAATGGAGGATTACAATTTTAAGGCGGCATTAAATTTCAATGAACTCTTGTAAATGGGTGTAAGTATACTCCACTAAGCAATTCTAATGGGGTGGAAAATGATATCAGCTTCACTAGTCACTAGAGAACGAATTTGGGACACCTAATACAGTTCATGGTACGTTTTTTTTAACTTCTTAGTCAAAGGGTACCTACACTTCTATTCTTTTTTCACATACATATTTGCTCCAATACTGTTTTGCATAACATCATTCAGGTTGCTATCATTTGTGTTTTAATCTTATAATAAATTACTCAATGTTCTAAAATATAATTTTCTGAGAATAAAATCCCTCAGCTATACCTACGTAGACCTTGCTTTTGCTTTTCCCTCATTATAATCCCGTCCGTTTCAAAAAACAAAAAAAAATAGGTATCTATATATTTTTTCATTTTGAATGACTCAAGTTATATTAGTTGCAAGAAAAGAATTATCGACTTTGTAACAAGATCAAATGAATAATAATAATAATATTCATTTGATCAAGTTATATTATACAATGTTAATATTAACATCTTTTATCAAGCAGCATTTACGAAGTAGGTATCAAGATCGACGATACGAGAATTCGCAGCTTGAGAATCCGATATACTGATATACATCAATTTCAAATTATAATAATAAGATAATCATTAATGCTACACAACATTATATATTGCATGTAGGTAATTGATCATTAATCATATTTTGTAACAAGTTGCCAATAAATTATAGAACTTTTTCATAAAAAATGCAGATTCATTCTTTGAATGGAAGAAAATACACCAAAACAGATGTAGCAAACAATATGTTACCTGGTCTGAAATATTCATATTATATGGCATATAATCTTTTTTTCTTTATCATGATATCATCTGTTTGTTGATCAATAACTTTTTTTGGTTGGTATGAAAACATTTAAGTTATAATTATATTTCTAATATGAAACATATTACTTCATAGCTCTCCCAAAGACATTCAATCACATGAGAAACAAATAGAATTGTAATTGATCTCCTCCTGTGTTTGATTTTTTTGTCGCTTTAATAGGCGTGCGTAAAGCAGACCCTACATTACATATACTCAAAATTTGTATTGTTGAGACTATATGGGAAAATTCATCATCTTTTTTCATTTTATTACAAATTTATTTATTTATTATTTTATTGACATATTTTTTATCACTCATCAAAGTAAGATTTTGAAAATTTCAGAGTTATGTTGATTACCATGTAGTTCTGCATTTAAAATGAAACAAAAATAATATTATGACTCCAATATGTTATATATTCGCAAATACTCATAATATCGAGTATACAGGGTGGCCACTTTTTCAATGGGATTGTATTGGTAACTTTTAAACCATAAGAGTTAGAAGGTCGGTCAAATGGTGAAAAAGTTGCATGCATAGAAGCATTATCAAGCAGTTCAAACAAATCGAGATTATCAGGGCCGGTTTTCGAGATATCATAAAAAAATTAAATTATGTCATTTTGATTTTTTTTTTCCCACTTCATTTCAAATATCATCAAAAAATGTTACAGAAATTTTTTATTTGACAGTAAATTATCCTCAATTTGACGTAATCAGATTTCGTATCCAACGTTTCGTACTCTCTGGGCCACCCTCAACCTCATTTTTTTCAATACGGACCTGCATATTTTATGACATTTTTCGAAATAACTTTTAACGCTGAATTCAACGATATATCATACAATGGCATTCAAAGTAGATTTTCAGGTGATTTTGACCCTTATCCAATATTCTTTGGGTCGGATCTGTATAACCTTCATTTAGTTTAATTAACAACATGCAATATGCAATAAATTTCGATAAGAAAATCAACTTACCCATCTTGAACTAAATGGAACATATTAGAATGAAAACAAGAAACCAGTATACTGGTTTTTTTGGTTCTTCTTTTATAATAATCATTTAAATATTTCAATTCATAATAATTAAAGAAAGTATCATTTAGTGAAAGAAAAATCAAATGAAAGTAAATGAAAATTAATGAAGTAAGTGTTCGAAATGTCCATCATTTTGTAAAATGCACTTTACGGTTCTGGAACCCATACTTCTTATACATTTGCTTGTTTGGTCTCCTTGAATACCTTCCAAAACATTCTCAATTTTCTCGCGAGGTATCACTATTGTTGTATTTGTCATTTGTTCCGTTGAAACAAATTACAGAATCGAACTTTATTTTGTGATCATTACGATATAATTTTTGCAAGACTTGGTATTCAAATTTAAAATCATTGTATTCGCGTCTCTTGACTATTTTATTAACAGCAGTTTTTGAAAAATTCCAGTCACTGGCCCCAGTTCCCGATTTTTTTTCTGGGTTCGATTGAATTTGGATCAGAACATTGATATCGTTAATAGACTGGTTTTTTTACATACACACCATTAAATTTGGATGAGGGTCAAAATCACCTGAAAATCAACTTTGAATGACATTGTATGATATATCGTTGAATTCAGCGTTAAAAGTTATTTCGAAAAATGTCATAAAATATGCAGGTCCGTATTGAAAAAAATGAGGTTGAGGGTGGCCCAGAGAGTACGAAACGTTGGATACGAAATCTGATTAAGTCAAATTGAGGATAATTTACTGTCGAATAAAAAATTCCTGTAACATTTTTTGATAATATTTGAAATAAAGTGGGAAAAAAAGAAAAATCAAAATGACATAATTTAATTTTCTTATGATATCTCGAAATCCGGCCCTGATAATCTCGATTTGTTTGAACTGCTTGATAATGCTTCTATGCATGCAACTTTTTCACCATTTGACCGACCTTCTAACTCTTATGGTTTAAAAGTTACCAATACAATCCCATTGAAAAAGTGGCCACCCTGTATAAGTCGAACATGTGTTGAAAGGACCACAGAAAAATTCTTCGATAGTAATATTTATTTACAGCTGGAATATCATGGAACTAGCGAATGTATCTTAAATTTGAAAACCACTTTTTATGACGGCCACGGAAATTTTAGTGTTGCGTCATCAGGACTATTCAAGACAATTGTGTTAACACCAAAAGATTAAGAAACTTCGAAAGCTACTGGAAGACTTTTTCCCATTGTGAAATATTCAACTTCATGCTTTTTAACATGAGATACAGAATTTTGTCTTTTTTGGTAAAAACTTATGATTGCTAAATATAACCAAATCATAATGGACCACTCTTTATTTTTTAATTAATGCAGCATCCTTCATCGATGTTTTGTTCTATTTTCTCAACAGATTTCCAATAACCACCTTGATATATTGGTGGGATTTTAGTTAGAATGCGGGAGTGGTACGATGTATTGATGCACTATCCAGAACAATCACCTAATATGCGGGAATATTGAGCAATATTTGTTAAAACCGCTATTGGGAAAGCTCAGATGAACAGGAGACTTTTATATTTCTGAGAAAGAAAAGTAATACTTCTTCTATATAGAATAAAACTCTGTTCTTTCCCGGCATGCAAAATAATAACTCTTTCCCATCTAGAAAGACGGAGTATTGAATTGGAATTTTTCGAGTCATCTAACCAGCTGTATTTCATAGTACTTCATTAGTATCAAACCAGGTTCCAACCATATATCATATACTTTTTTGCCATTAGATGCTCTTTTATTTCACGCAAATATTAATGCCGAAATTCAACAATACCTTAAAACTCATAATCAGTATTTCGTTGTTATTTTTTTTCAATTTAAAACCACATTTCATTGCAACACTTTGTCTCTAAAGATTCATATAAGTTATATTGGATGAATAGTTCAAGTTCATCGCGAATAATTCCAAGTGTTCAACATCATTCCTGAGCAATTTTCTATTGAGTGTGATCAGTCACCTTTGAAGTTACTATTTCTGATCACATCAAAGTATTTTTGGGTGCTTAATTCAAAAAAGGTGAAGTCGGGTGGAATTCTTTTTCTCTGCAGACATGTGAAAGAAAATTTTTGTTCGATATACGAAAAAATTTTTCTCAGAGATAATCAAAAAATTGATTTCATTCAGAAAATGAAATTCAATTTGGCAACCGAGAAAAAATCACATTGATTTTTTTTCAGGGTTCTTAACCTTTTCTGAATTGAGCACTCAAAAATACTATGATGGGATCAGAAATCATAACTTCAAAGGTGACTGACTACACTCAATAGAATAGTGCTCGGAAATGATGTTGATTGTTGAACACCCTGTATCTCGCGTCTTCTTCGAGAACGAGGTTATCATGAAAAGATTTCCCCGTTGTCATCTACACGACTATATATATTTGTCTAGTCTAGTTTATGACGAAACACCCTGTATGATTTTTATCGTCACGTTTCCGTTTAGCAATCATCGAATCACTTATAAATAATGAAATTGGAATAAATTAACCAAAGATTGTTCGAAGTTTCATATGCTTAAAACGTAACGTTTTTGAGATATTTAGATTTTCCTCAATAAAGGGTGTTTGGAAATTCCTAATGACTCCGAAATGAATAAGTTTATTCAAATGAGATATTCAAAGTGAATCTTAGAAGAATGAACCGACTTTTTGATAATCATTCAAAATGAGGCATTTCATTGATGACTCCTTCAAACGTTTATATAGGGTTTATTCCAAATGGTATAGCCTGTAGGTTTTGTTTATTATTATATCTTTTAAGCATATGACACTTTGAAAAAACTTGACTTTATTCATTCCATGCAATCTGAAAATTCATTAAAAAAATTCATTAATGACCAATCATATGTTTTTTTTTCCTATAGAACATTCTCATGTTCTATAGGAAAAAAAAACATATGATTGGTCATTAACACTTTTTCAATACAGCCTCTGTAATTTCAAACAATTTGGAAATGTAACTCTAATGGAGCCTAACTGTATGTACTGTGTCAAAAAAAAATCAGAAAATTTCAACGATTAACAATAATAAAGCGTCGCGACGATGATGGAATAACCTGTAAGTATGAGATTTATATAGATAATATTGGTTTTAAAATTATTATAGTTATAAATCTCATACATCCAGGCTGTTCCATCATCATCACGACGCTCTATTATAATTATTATAACTTTTCATAGTACCATAAATTTTAAACACTACATTGATACTCTAGGTGTTGATATATTTTTGTACAAGTTCGGGATCATCTGAATGATACATGTTTATGTGAGTTCAATAAGGAGTGAGAATTATGCTCACAAAGCCAAAAGCAAAATCGAGAACACTCACGATTTTGATAAATTTGAATAATTATTCGGAGAACTTAATTCAATTCAAAGCGTTCCTGTTTCAGTTTTCTGTTGAAATCGAATCAATTGGAATTTCTGTCAATTCTGAAAAAGGAATTCTTGACGAAAGAGAATAGACCAATTATAGGCTTTTGATTATTGTCGCAATTTATTGTCGACATCTCTAGGTACGGATTTGTTAAATTGACCTATAAACGTTTGAATTACTTGAGAATATAATATTTACCTCAAGGCAAATATCCAATAAATCATAATCTATTCAATACCTTGAGTAAACGGACTTCACGTCATTTCGATCTCGATCGATCCATATTTTAGTTCAATGATAATTTAAAGAAATTTAATAGTGAAAGCTTGTTACTCCAGAAGTTTTTAGAATCTAAAAATTCGAATTGTATAACTTTATGCAGTTTTGAGGAAAAAATGCGAATTCAATATTTCGTTCCATAATGTGAATCTGAGAAAAAAATGGTAATTTTTGTGATATATTATATCTATGCTATAATTTGTCCTTCGCTCCTGAATAAATTAGCCCTTCAGAATATACAATTTTCGTTTTTTGAGAGCTTGTTCCCTATACAGGATATTACATCATTTCGTACGATGTCTGCATTTCAAGAATTTCAAATTGATATTGCTCTCAATCGATTATAGTTTAATCGCAAAATTATAATTAATATTGATTTTAGTACAAGTGTGCATTTTAACTCTTTTTCAACAGGTATTTTAAGACACAAAGTGTCACTTATGCGTGCGTGTAAAAGAAATACCATTAGATTTTTCCGCACGTAAATATTGAAAAATAAATTAAATTCTGCCATGTCTGCTATGCACCGAATGCACATGCAGAATTACGTCTGTCATTCATGTGTATGTGGGATCAAATCCGTTGAGTTTCAATTTTTTTCAAGCGCATCATGTAGGAAAAATGTTGTTCCTAACTCTTTGTCTTGCGGAAAGTGTCTTTCCCGCATTCAACTGCAGTTTCCTGAGAAAAAGTACCACTCTCCGCACTTGTTAAGAAAATAACTATTATTGATAAAAATTCCGGGTCAAATTCAATAATATGAGTCCGTCTGTTCGGCAGGCCATGGATGAAATGTTGAAACATTTTAATTTCATTTTCTTGATGAAACTGAAGGTTCGATTGAGATGACATTTTTTATTTGAAGGAAGAATAATTTATTCAAGAAACAATCAACATTTTTGGCAACCACAAGGATGTATCCAAAATTTCTCATGATGATAGAATGTATGAAATAGAGAAATACTCACCTTTAGCTCCCCAATTCGGATGTGCAATATTGTTGAACCACCCATCATATCTTTGTTTCTCAGCTCTATCATAAAGTTTCTCTGGAAAAAATAATATAATATGTGAATAAAAAAAGAAAGAAATACTAACGCTAATATTTAATATTATTAAATTAATTCAATAATATTAATAATAATTATTAATTATTTTAATGAAAATAAAAAATACCTCGATTCTTTTGGAATTCAGCATGAATAGTGATTAATTTAGGTTTTCAAAGTAAATTTCAACCTAGTCAATAGTCGATCTGTGGTTATGGAAATACAGGGTGTTAAGTAATAAGTGTCCTATATTTGTGGATTTCTCAATGTGGGAAATTCAAATTTGATCTTAGTATGGCCCTTAATTGAAGGGAGCGTGGTGACGCTCCTGTAGGTGTACAGGTCTTAGGAAATCACCACTTTGTCGTGCAGGTATGTATCACATTTTCTAGAATAAAATCGATTTCTTTATCAATTTTACGTGAAGAGGGTATGCTTGTCAGAAGTTGCTACAAGCAGCCGTTTTTGAGATATTTTGATTTAAATTGATCGATGCATCCAATCTTCTCGCGAACTCTTCGAAAATAAGCAGTATCAAGTAGTTTATTCCAATGTTTTTTTTGTGCTGTTATGTCAAATATAATATCTTTACGCATAGTTATTATTATTGTTATCGTAATTATTTAAACTTTACCAAAATAAAAGTAAATTTTTAACACCGTCTATCTCCAAAATGAAGGCCTTGCGGACCCATGCTCATATGAACTTTTCACCTTATAAATAATTGAGGAATCAGACACTTATTACATAACACCTTGTATAAGGAATTTGAATGTTAACACTTAATAGTAGAGTAGTAGTAGTTGTTGTGATTCCTACCCGCTCAACAACGATCATTCCAAAATTACAAATATTTATTAAACCAATAGTTTAAGAAAATTGGCTTTTTATCCAGAAGGCTTATTATTCAAAATAATCAAAATCTGAATTTCGAAGAGTCAGTTCAGAACTGGTTTTGAAATGGAAAAAAACATGAAAACAAATTTTAGAATTAAGTGATGTATATACAGGGTGTTCCATTTCAGACATGCCAATCCGTATATTTCTTATCCCATAATGATTGGAAAAATTTCCCGAAATACGTCAAATGAATTTGTTTGAGGGGCATCTTTTCGTGTATATTTGAGCCCTGAACGAGCAACCCATAAGAGGGGACGCTTCAACCCCTGAAAATTGAATAAGGGAGAGGCATTGACTGATACTTATTTGAAGGTCTTGGAAGCCTCTTTATGACGATGTATGAAAAATGTAATTTTGATGAACCGTTTTCGCCAAAAATTTTTTAGCTCGAATGAGCCACCTTAATATTTTGGTTATTTTTGGAATGTAAAAACCCATTTTTATTAAGCCCTTTTTACAAACTTACAATTTCAGGAATACCTAAATACAAATTGTAGACGATTTCGAAATGTATTATTGGAAATGACTAAAATATCTAAAATAGCGTCGATAATTATTGAACCCAAGTATCTTTATGCGAGATAAAATTAGGAATATTGTTCTTGAGCGAGTTCTATTGCGATGTGTGAGAGAAGAGATTGTCTGAATCACTTTCCTTGAAACACTTTGGTATGAAGAATTCATGTATTGAACAGTGGATTTCGATGAACTAACTCAGGGAACGGAATTACATCATTGAGTAGTATTCTTCTGTTATGCTTTTCTGAGAAATCCTTCTTGATATTTGTTTGCTCATCCAACATACACATACAAGGATAATAGTTTCTTCCAGGATACTTGATTGAATATACACTGTGTCCGTAAAGTATGGAACAAATTCATTTTTAGTTAAACAGACCATTTTAAGAAATAATCTTGGAACACGTCGAGTTTTTATTTTAATTTACCGTATTTTAAAATAATAATCTAATATACAGGGTGAATTACTTTCGACTGATGACGTCACCGTCATTTTATTTAAATGAAAGACTCCCATTTTGTCTCAATTTTCCAATTAGTCTAGCTGAGCTGATTCCAAAAATGTATCACATGTTGATTCCAATTCGTACAGGGTGGACAAAAATACAATAGTTTTGTATGTGCTCATAAAGTACCGCGTAACATTCTTCATTAGTTAAATTAACAATATTATCAAAAATACTTATTGTTAGCGGCAACTGGTTTGAATGTAACACCCTGTAGTTTGTTACATTTTTAGATTAATAAAAATGTATACAAATTAGAAATGATTTCTTTCATATTCTGTCTGCTAGAACCACGAGTAACAAACATGTTTGGAATCAGCTCATTTTTGTTAATTCAAAAATGTAACAAATTACAGGGTGTTACATTCAAACCAATTGCCGCTAGACAATAAGTATTCTTGATAATATTGTTAATTTAACTATTAAAGAACGTTACGCGTTACTTTATGAGCACACACAAAACTTGTATTTTTGTCCATCCTGTACCAATTGGAATCAACATGTGATAGGTGCATTTTTGGAATCAGCTCAGCTAGAGTAATCGGAAAATTGAGACAAAATGGGGGTGTTCCATTTAAAAAAAAATTACGGTGACATCATTACTCGAAAGTTATTCACCCTGTATAATAATAATCCATTTCATTTGATCCATTATATCTCCACAGATGTAGATCATGTTACAATAAAAAAATACAAAATACATATGCACCTTATTATTATTAGATTGTTATTTTAAAATACGGTAAAATTAAATGAAAAATCGACGTGTTTCAGGATTATTTCTAAAAATGGTCTGTTTAGCTAAAAATGTATGTAAACTGTCTATTCAAAGTACGATGCCACCGTTCCTCAGATAGGTATCTACATTTTCTTATCGATGTTTTTTTTTTCATCTTAACTGCAATGTATGATTGCATGATTTGTCCTTAGAGTTAGATGTAAATGATCATATTATAAGACAGATTTAAATCTCTTGATTCCTGTTCGATTTATTTTATATTTTCGATTTCATTGTTTCGGATATGATTGATTCAATTGTTGGTTTATTCATATGATTTTAATAAAACTTATAGATGCAATCAATATTCAATACCGAATTGGAATATTACATACGAGGGCGGTTTGATAAGTCAGTAACTTTTTGAATGAAACAAATTTTTTTCGACAAAAAAACATTTTATTTTTCTTCATAATCACCTTTTAGCTCGATACATTCAGTCCAGCGTTTTTCTAATTTTTTATTCCCTTCAAATAATAGGTTTTCTCGAGGCTCTCAAAATAGGCGTTTGTTTCGGTAATGACTTCTTCATTCGACTCAAATCTCTTACCGCTCAGCCATTTCTTGAGGTTTGGAAACAGAAAATAGTCGCAGTGGGCTAAATCTGAAGAATAAGCTGGATGAGGTAGCAGTTCGTAGCGCAATTCGTGGATTTTGGCCATCGTGATTCGACAAGTGTGCACACGTGCATTTTCTTGATGGAACAGCACATTCTTCTTCGCCAAATGCGGCCGTTTTTGCTTCAAATCAACGTCGAATCTCTTCAAAAGCTTTCAATAATATTCGCCGTTGATCGTTTTACCTTTCTCGAGGCAATCAATGTGAATGACACCGCGTGCATCCCAAAAACCTGTGGCCATGACCTTGTTGGCTGACAGACTCTGTTTTGCCTTCTTTGGTCCACGTTCACCCCTTGCAACCCATTGTTTCGATTGTTCTTTGGTTTCTGGAGCGTTTTACGTAAAAAGTAATGCTTAATCAGCGCACGGAATTCACTTTTTTCCATTTTCTGAAAAATTCAAGGGGTGGTCTTCTTTGAACGGTTAGAAAACAGCGACTGCAAGTCGTAACTTGCTGAAAATTAGAATGTTGCCCAATGATAGATCACAGATAACGGACACACTTTGCATTGGAAGTAACTGGGAAATTCAAAAAGTCACGGACTTATCAAACCGCCCTCGTATAATAATTTTAGTTCTTACTGAGCCATAAATCCTATTAGAACAACTCTTAATTTCGTCAAGATTACAGCATTCTGTGGTGCCGTTCGTAAGGCTGTAAACACGATAAATCTTCAATGGAACAACCTATAGGAACTTGAAATGTTAAGGTTAGGTTCAGTTCTCTGAAGCCGCTGTTGAGTTTGTATTCCGACTAGGGATTTCGTAAATATGGGCATTCGAAATGTTTTTCTTGATAAATCCAAAACTACAGATTCGATCGAAATGAAATGATGCATTTATATGTGAAATAACAGTTTAAAACTTCATGCAAAATTTCATGATGAAATTGCATCACCATAACCAGAGAAAATTCAAGAAGAAGATCGAAAAATGTACCCAATGCAATTTTTGCGGGACATCAAAACCGAAGAAGTTGTGATTTTGAGTATAGAATAGTTATTTATAATACAAGTGCAGAAGGCATTGATATTCTTCCACGAGTTCAAAATTCAAAAACGAGCCACGAAGTGGCGAGTTTTGGAATGAACGAGTGGTAGAATGAGCCTTCTGTACGAGTATTATACATTATTTTCTCTAATTCATTGCATTTTAATTGAAATTAATGAAATATTCCCATAAATATATTTTAGTGATTTTTGCATTGAAAAATGTTGGTTGGCAGAACTGATTTCTTTGAGGCAAATTGATGAATTGACAGATAAAGCCGTGGCGGAAAGTTCGGAGTACCAACATAGAATAATAAAATATAACCATGAAAACTGTACGTTTCTGATATATTCTCGCACGATTTTGTTCTACAAGATGTGGAAGAATGAACGGAATAACCACAGAATTAGAGAAACAAAATAACAAAATCAACCTTGAATCTTCGTGCATAATTTTGAGCTGTTCACATCATATGAATCACAGAAGAAATAATATTGAAAGAAAACTAATAGGTACTACAGTGCAGGGGTGCCGCCAAACATTTTGGCGCACCGGCAAAATAAAATTTCGCCGCCCTGCTTTACCTAAATCATATAAATTTCCTTTAAAGGATTCGGATTTTCTTTCCGTCAGGTAATTCTTTGAAGGAATTCAATTTCATATAAAATCGTAATTTTCAATTTAAATCTCCTTGTCAAATTTATCAAACGACGTTTTGTCGATTTCATCGAAAAACGTCCTGCATTGTACGACGCTCTATTTGTAAAGCTATAGTAAAAAAAAGACGTAGTTCTTAAACGTGCCAAAAGTCTTGTTTTATTAACTGACTTTGCGCCCCTCTATAATTTGCCGCTCCGGCAAAATGTCCGGTATGCCGCTCTTGGCGGCGGCCCTGCTTCAGTGGATAACCAACCGAGTTGAGAATTTGAGAGAATAGGTGTATATTTTAGAATAACAATGAATTGTAGAATGCAAAATTTCCTGTTGATAGCGTCATCAGAACCACAGAAAATTGAGGCAAGGTATCGAAAAAAAAGTTGAAATCTGAAGTAAAGATTTGTGGTCTCCAAGTGCACGATTGGCGGATGATTGAACGACAAACAAGAAACAAGAAACTGCTCAAAAGCTGCTAATTTTGCTCCAGTGCTTTTCCAATTTTTCATGTTTCACTGAGGAATTCAGAGATAAGAATCTAGAAAATTTCTCCGGGATTCCGAAAAGAATAACTCATTTCAAGCTTTTAATCATAGTTGAAGTTGAAAGTATTCGTCGAATTGTCAGTAGTTCTAAGATCGAAGAATTGCGTGGCGATTGTTTTAAATTCAATGGTCATTCTGGAGCACAGAAAAAACTGATTAGTTATGATTTAAGATCTTTCACAACGATCTTACGTTAATCTAACAATGAATGAGCATTACTGTCTTCTCACTCCGGTTCGTTCACACATTTCTTGAACTTCGAGGACATATTTCCGAAGTAGGTCGACCTTCCTCGGATTCCGGTTGCATTTCATTCAACTTTTAACGACTACACGCGAAATCGCATAAGTTCAAACAGATAATGAAAGATTCTGAGTTTACATTGTACCAGACTGTTCTTTATTCATATCTGCTGATGAGTTACGTGCGAATGTTTCAAGTGAATGGTACATTTTTTAGCACATTGCGGATCCATTTACATAGATTATCGAGGATCGATTCATTGACATCCTTGTTTTAAAGAATCGGGTGATTTTTCACAGCCTTGAAAATGAGTAATGCTATTAATACATCTGTGTCCTATCTCCTATTTTACATCCGCAAACTGTTGCTCCTATTGATTCTTATGCACGGGCATCATTAGTATTGCCAACAGATAGGCATGCTCCTACAGATAAATTACTGCAAATCAGCCAGGCAACAAATCAACTTGATTATCTTCAAAATGGGCAAACCTAAACCTGGCTATATGCGGTCCCGCATTATCTTGTTGGAAAATGGGGTGGAGAGCATCTGCATTTGGGGCAGAACATTTGGCTCCATCACCTCCTGGTTGTAACGCACATAAGTCATTTTGCCTTTAAAAAAATATCAAAGGAGATTAAGTTCTGTGGCGGCTTCTCATAAAGCTCCACATAGCAACAATAAACACAGCACTCGGTAGCCTAGACGTTAATAGGTAGACTCACTCACCGAGATGCGACAAGGTGCCGGGTTCGAGTCCCGGCGGCTCCCGATAATAATAAATTCCCCAAGCGTCTGTGATACGGCACACACAAATATACCAAAGTCACACTGATGAGTCCGGTGTGTGTGCCAGGGACGAAGCGCATAAGTAGGCATACGTGAAATGCTACATTAGTGACCCCGACGTGATGGCGGAAAGCTGCGGCGTTGGAGCGCAGAGGCGACTCACTGCCCCGCTCAACGTTACGGCTACTGGGGTGTCCATCGGACACTAGAGCCGATGTCACGCCGAGCCTCGTGTTTCCATCAACACAGCACTCAACCTCGACGTGATGGGAATGGCTGTCTTAACGATGTGTCCTGGAAAGCAGAAGGTTGATGCGTAGCTCCCATATATCTGCAATTTCCAACGAAACTCTAGACGCCCATTCCCATGACGTGCTCCTTGGTCTGCCGCGGTATAGCGGACCTGAATAGACGGCATTCACGGTCCGCACGATGCCACGAGGTGCAGCTCTGATTAGGCGGCAATCACCCGGCTGCACCGATGACCTCGTAACACGCATAAGTTTCGTTCCTCCGTCACTGGGGAGGGAGTCATGTGGCGGCTCATAAAGCTCCACATAACAACAATAAACACAGCACTCGGTGGCCTAGAGGGTAGGAGTGTAGACTCTCCCTCACCGAGATGCGACAAGGTGCCGTGTTTGAGTCCCGGCGGCTCCCGTTATAATAAATTCCCCAAGCGTCTGTGACACGGCACACACAAATATACCAAAGTCACACTGATGAGTCCGGTGTGTGTGCCAGGGACGAAACGCATAAGTAGGCATATGTGAAATCCTACAGTTCCATAAGCAATATCCCTCCATACTATGTTTCTAACAGTGTGCTTCACACACCTTTTCAAATAAAATTGTATCTCGTCTTTCACCACGTCACATCATCATGCATGCTCAAACATAAGCTGGACTCATCACTCTGCGTCGGCCGTGCCTCGTATGGGATATTGTCTTTACAATATCCCATACGCAAGTAATTTTGGCGCTTGAATCAAAGAATCTTTCAGCGACTCTGCTGAAAAAGCATCAAACATTCAAACATCAAATATGCTGAAAACATTTGACATTCAACAGTAACAAATTTTGAATGTAAAATCGTAGGAATTTTCCATCAGTTGAATGTGTAAACATCGGGCCTTCAAATAATTCGCAAGCGAAAACCGAAGGTAGTGTTGTATTTCGTCTTCGTGAAATATATAATGATTTTATCCCTCTTTCAAAGAGGGTAATAGGGAATTCCGTTTATATTGGTTGTGTTGCCATGGGTTATTTATTATACAGGCTGCTTAGTAAAGGCGGTTTGGAAATTTTTATTGCAGAGAATGTTGTCAAACGCAGAGGAGCGGAACAATCTTATGTTGCTTTTAAAAACCAAGGATACAATATGAAAAAGTGACCAGCAAACTGGATCGAATTACTGCCCTCAAAAAGAGGTGCGTGAAACGGTCGCTTTACTGTTTCACCCCTAACGCCGGCCCTGATTCGTGGTTCAGCCACAGCCGTCCATAAAGACGTATGTACTTCAGCCTTTCAAGAAGAATGGGATACCTCAACAGGAAACCTATCTTCTCATTAATATACAGGGTGAGTGGTGACGTAAGGGATAACGGATCAGTGGAGATAGAGGACGGCAAACTGAATGAGTATTGGTCCCATAAGGTATTGGTTTCAGATATATAGGGTGATTCATGAAAAATTGCTGAAACTCCTACATCTTCGTTGAAATAGTAAATTTTTCTCTGATATTTTACAGGATTGTTACTATAAGCATTGTTCATCAGTTCACGAAAAAAAAATTTAAGAAAATTGCAGGGCCTTATCGAAAAATTCCATTTTAAGGTCAAAAACACGGTATATGGGAAACTCGGTATATGAGATGAAAAAATTGAATATTAATTTGAAAAGAGCTAAAATATTGATTATTCAGGTTCTTGTTTGAATGGCGCAAATTTTGTATGGTACATTGATATCGATTTTACACAGCTTGATTCGTGGTTCAGCCACAGCCGTCTATCAAGACGTATGTAATTCAGCCTTTCAAGAAGAATGGGATAAGATACCTCAACAGGAAACCTATCATCTCATCAATATACAGGGTGACTGGTGACGTAAGGGACAACGGATCAGTGGAGATAAAGGACGGCAAACTGAATGAGTATTGTCCCATATTGATTTCAGAAATATAGGATGATTCATGAAATATAGGATGATTCATGAAAAATTGCTGAAACTATGAACTCCTACTCCTACATCTTCGTTAAAATAGTAAATTTCTCGCTGATATTTTACAGGATTGTTACTAAAAGCATTGTCCATCAGTTCACGAAAAAAATTTAAGAAAATTGCAGGGCCGTATCAAAAAATTTCATTTTAAGGTCAAAAACTCGGTATATGAGATGAAAAAATCGAATATTAATTTGAAAAGAGCTAAAATATTGATTGACGATCAGGTTCTCGTTTGAATATCGCAAATTTTGTATGGTACATTGATATTGATTTTCCACAGTCGCCCAGGATGCCAATAATTCCTGAATCAACCTCGGAATGAACTATATAATAATAATAATAAAAGGAGAACACAAGGGCCGGACACGACCGAGCCCTTCCCTTCTTATATTTTAAATATCTAGGATTGAGTGAATGTTCCTCTTAGCGGGGAGTGAGAAGCCGGCGGCGAGGAGATTTTTTCATCCTACGCGTATAGGCTAAAGTCGGGGGATAATAATAATAATATTTATCTACTCCTATTGAATTATATACTCATTATTCAACTGCTTTTGAGCAATTAATAGTATCTATTAACAAACAGCGTGATTTATAATAACTCACTACTATAACTCACTATTATAAATAGGAAAATATGGATCTGTGCTTCTATACTTCTCTGCTTCTATTCGATTGGCCGAAAAGGAACATTCCATTATTGTTATTGAGGGGAGGATAGTCCGAGGGAATGTCACTTTTGACGTTTTCAAATTAAGTTGATATCTAATTATTGTGAATATTTTGCTGAAAACGATTAATTCAGATAGTGAAGATGAAATATTATAAAGGTATACATTTCCAAAAGACAAACAGCTAATGTTACCATACAGAATTAATTGCCCGAAAAAATATAAAGGAGTTTAAAAAAATTTTCAAGATGGATGTAAGATCATTAAGTCATCGTTTACAGAGAATATTTTTTGGTATATTTTAATGCATTTTTATAGGCAATTATTAAGGTTTTTTAATAAATTTCTATGTCTGTACTCTGTACTGGATTCGAGCTAGCCGAAGCTAGTTCGATTGTGATTGGTGGCACTAAGTTTCCATCTCTCTTGTACGGGATCGAGCACATTATGTTTATTTCCCGTTCCTTCTGTCTTTATTCTAAGTCTGTATTTTTTTCTTAGTATTTATTGATATAGTCGTAGATAAAGTATAGTATTCAACTTGCGGTAATGGTCATAACTCACTTGATGAATTACAGCACTCGCCTGCGGCTCGTGCTGCAAACATCATCTGCGTGAGTTATGACCTACATTACCGCTCGTTGAATAATATACTATTATTTAACATTTCAATTTTAAATAGACAATAGTTTTTAGCTAATGAAAAGCAATATATGTAAAATCCTCACAGAAGGATTAATCTGTGCATGATATTACATGTCGTAGTGTCGTCTCATTAATTTATGCATCGAAAATGCAAAATTTTATTTTTAATGATCTAGTGGAATGATCTTGTTGATTACTCATAAGTTTTAATGTCGTTATTCAGAAAATATATTTACTTAAGTTTCTATTCGACCGAAGAAACTTCTGATGACTAGATTTGACATATCAATGAACTTAACAGACCTCAAAGGTACCCTGTAGGTTTTGAGCCTTTAGGTTTTCTCTTTCAAAAGTTATCGTATTTACGATAGGTTAAAAAAATCTATGGGTTGGACAAATAGGCGGCACCACAGAGTACTAACATTGCATACAATTTAATGGTCGCTCTGGAAGGAACGTGCAAAAATATAGACTCATTTCAGCGAAATTTCAAAATAACGTTGTTTTTTAAAAACATAAATTGAACTTATTCTTAATCGTCATTTTTTTCAAACGAAATAAATCCAGATTTATTTCATTCATTTACTCAGAAGAATCATTTTAATGATATATGTATTCTCCTCTAATGATATATTCATCTATGAAAGAATGAATTAATTAAATAGATCTATAGGTATACGGGTTTGGTAGAAAGTAGGTCACTTGGTGAACCGTCATGAGTAATATAAAAGTTGGCAAAATTTTTCTACTTGCCAATATTATGGTCTTGTTACTGGTCGGGTAAATTGACCTCATTCAAAATATGTTAAATATTGGAAGATAATTTTTAATATAACCTTTTATGCCTTTTAACCTTGAAAATTACCACCTAGTGCTCGTATAATGTGTAAAATTCAGTTATATGTCAACGGCATTATAAGTGAAGGCTATTTCGGCATTTCATTGAGTGGAAGTTTGAAGTTGATATTAACTCATGAAGAAATTGAAAAATAATATGATTGAAGTCTAGTAGAAACTAGTTTCGTAAATACAAACTAGTCTCAGAATAAATGTCAGAATATACACAGTAGGTAATCGTGTTGCACTTTCAGATCATATTAAGCTGAACAAATTCTGTTGTAGTGCAATTCAATTATATAGTGAACAAATTATTTTGAGCAGTTCATGTATTTGATTTATTTTATGTCTGCGGATACAAGCCTTTTGAAATAACCCAGAAGAGTAAAATGTTCGTGGTTTTTATATTCTAGGTTTTTATCTATGAATAATTGTAGTATGTAGTTTGAACATCGTAGTGGCCTTTGAGTTTTTTTACAGGTTCTCACCAATATTTACTGGCAACTATCTTTTATGTTAAAAATTCGAAATTGAAAATCATAAACTCTATATTATAAGGTAATTTCATTTCGAATTTTGTTAACTATTTGTTTCCAGAACCGCGAAGTGTAGGTATTAAGAATATTTCAAAGGCTACTACGATCATTGTATGAAAAATATTCACTATACAATACTGCGATGTTACATTTATAAAGACCCTATATATTATTTGAGAGTAAATAAACAGAAATGAATCATATTACCATTCGAAAAACAATAAAAACGAAAGGTTATGGGCCCAGTACTGCGAGGAGTTTGAAAACAGGTGGTAAGCGGTAAAAAATAAAAGGCATTACGGCTTTGGAAGGAATAATTCTCAAAGAGATTCAGGAAAGCACGAAAATGGCAGAATAAGCGATTGTGTATAATATTGCCTAGTTGAATTGTGAAAATTAGGTCACATGGTAATTCCAAATTAAGATCACATTAGAATTGAAGGAATTGTGGAAGACTCTTATTTGGGGTCAGTACATCTGTCAAAGAATCACTTGCGAAGTATTTTGGTGAAATCGAAACTTTTGGGCGTTCATAATATTATGCTGCATAAACGCTTGAAGTAAAATACTAAAGAACACTGAAATAATATGCAATACTATCATCCACAATACCAACGAGTATAGGTATATTTCTTTCCATACCAAATTGGAACCATCCATCTATATTTATCTTTCCATTGAGCAATATTGCAGATTCTTTCAATTTGAGTTGGTAGGAGGTGAATGTCAAGATAAGAATAAGAATTTTCTAATCACCATTTGTTTATATTTAATCGTTAGTTAATAAGGAAGAAAAAGAATAGCTGTAAAGTAGCTTTTGTCATAGATGACCATAAGAATGAAATAACCAACCTGTAACTTTCTGGGAAACAAGAATAAGAATCACGGTTACAAATATGGAGAATATTGCATGATTGTGTTAATTGCTCCTTTGATTACTTGATACATAATTATCTCTTTATGAGTTGTATGCACTATCGTCAATTCAAGAGCAAGCTTTATTCTTCAACTCATTTCGAGATAAATGGTCTTTCACGTGCGAAATTCCTTCTTCAATTCTAAAACCGATTGAATGTTAATTAGCGAGGATATAGGCATTTGAGGAATCCATGTTATCATGATAACTTCATTTTCACTTTGCGAAAATGATATCACTTCTTTTGTTTTTTGAATTACAATAGTAAGAACTAAAGGACTTCTTTCCAATATTCTTCTTGAAATTCTTTTACTGGTGATGTGGTGAGCTTGAAATTTTGCACGAAACTTGAAATTGTTATTTTATAACTACATACATCTCAAATTTTCACTCCGTTGATTCTGAAGTCACGGAAATAATAGATAAATATTTTTTTATATTCATCTTGAACTTTTTATGATTCTGGTGACAGCATCAACATGAAAGTCTGCAGGAATATTGAAACTGTGAAATGGGTCAACTTGAAAAGGCACCACCATCAATATTTCGGTCCTCATGCAAAATTAGAAAAATGCAAAAATAAGTATACTTTGGTTCCTAGGGGGTTTCAACCCTGTGAGCTTGATGACAGAAAACCCTGAAATCTTCAAAGTGAAGGGGGTTGAGTAACTCCTTGTGTCAAAGGTAATTTGATTGCTTTTTCAAAAATTCTATACACTTGACCTTTTTTGTTAGTACTTTCAAACGGGTACTTTTCAATTGGCCTAATACATATCTCATCTCTTCCTTGCAATAAAAATCTCCAAACCGTCTTTACTAAGCATGTTCAATAAATAACACATGGCAATCCAACCAATATAAGAAGCATTGCCTATTACCTTATTGGAAAAAGGGATGAAATGTATTTTACAAAGACGAAAAGCAACACTATCTTCGCTTTCGAATTATGTGGAAGTTGTTTACACATTCAACATATGGAACATTCCTACGATTTTGCATTCGAAACTAGTTACTGTTGAATGCCAAATGTTTTCAGCGAAACACATGTTTTTAATTTCATTTAGTTTTCGAAGCTTTGCATTTGCATGCCCTACCGCCTTGTGTATCTTGTATTGTGATAGGTATAATCTTTCATCTATCGTACGCTGTGTCTTGTGAATGTGAAAATCAGATATATTACTTACGCATTGTTCATCGGCGTCGTAGAAATCAAGATACCTACAGCGTAAGTAGCTGTTTTATTCAATAAAAAAAAACCGGTATAATATTATATATTAAAAAATTCCAATATTCTTCATTCACTAGAATTTGATTCTTTATCGGAAGTACAATGTTCTGTATTATCATCGAAGCAGGTGATGTTTTTCGGTTGGTAGGGGGAGGGGGTTATAAAGGAGAAAATATTGGGTAAAGGTGAATCATCTTAAGTGCAAATTATTGAATCAGTAATAATGGCGAAACATACAATTTCAAACTCATCTAGCTTTTCTTCAGCGTTTGGAATTGTCATAAAAAATTATAAAAACTTTACTTTTTAATTTTCATTCATCAAATTAAATAAATTTTTGAAAATATTAGTTGAAGAAAAATTCTTGTGTGTAGGTAATTCGAGCCCAAATTCATATTTGATTTCAAGAGATTGGCGCGCGACGAAGGAGCGACAATCGACAATATATTATTTTGCGCTCTCAATATACAAATAGCTATAGCTAGAACTAGACAGCTTTCTACTCTTCATTCTCTTCTTCTAGTCCACGCAATCAAGTTACAATCTACCACCTAAAAATCTCTGAAGATCCATACCGCGAAACGCTAGTTGAAGAATCGACTAAACTGCGTCTAAAATATTGGGCTGATCAGTACAGCCGAGAATGCCTCTACCTATATTCCAAGATTCGTTGGAAATAAAAAATCAGAACGTCTCAGACATGTTTTATTTTCAATTTTGAAAAGGTGTATTGAAGAGAAATTATTTTCATGTGTCTAACGAATACTTAGTTTTTTTGTCACTATCCTATATTAACCGGTTTTTGTTCTAATCGATCAATGAACTTGATAGCGTGCGAATATTCAAATGAGAGTAGACAATAACCATATACACTGCTCAACCATTGAGATGAATGAAATTTGGATTTGAAATAGCCACCATGTTCATTGTTCACAGGACATGAATTGCATTATGAGCAAAATCAGCTTCCGTCAATTGAATAAGTTTAAAATTGGTAAATGAAGTAATTTGCAATATGAACCAAAACAGTTCAACTCCTTAAAAATTGACTGAAATTGAGTTTATTTGTATAATTTTGTCCAATATATCTCTTCAAGTATTTTCAGTATTCGCTCTTAATTTTTTTTTTCTTGAGGAATGTTGCAATTATCCACATAATCTCCTAGTGTGCTCCCCTGTTCTAAAGATACTATAAACGTTAAAATTAAAAATAGGTTAATATTAGGGATATAAAATATTGAACATCATATCTTATTAAAAGTTGATACGGAAAATTTCAATGTATAATATATAATAATATCTAACTATCGAGAATAATAGGTATATGAATGACCCGTTTTTTCTTATCAAATTCAACAGTCCGTACGTTGCCTATTTTGAATGAATTAAATCTGTAAACCCTCTAAATATACAGGGCAGTCCAGATTTTACTTATATATCTGTTTTTTACTTATAACTCTAGTATTATTACAATTTTTGTTTCAATTTTTAGGTATTGTATTCTAGGAAATGTAATGTTTCGAATCAAGTAAGTGTCAACTGACAATATTATCCAGTGGTGTAGATATGGGGGTGCGATGATCCTAGTTCTTTTGATATTCTACCCAACTGGTTCCTTGAATTTTTTTCATATAATGTACCGTTTTCGAGATAATCGAGTACAAAGCAAACACTATCGATAAAAATTTTCAAAAATTGATTTTTCAAATTTTCCCTTTTATCGAAATAAAACCCATGGATTTTGTATTATAACTAATCGCATGATAACAAGTTTCTGGTCAATAACCCATCGAATATTATACAAGTACAAAAATTGGCGTAGTTTATTATAACACTTTCATGGCATTTAATTGAACATTTCAATAATTTTTTATTGTTAGTGTCTGATAAATATTTTTACTGGAATGTTCAATTAGATGCCATCTGATCATCTTTGATGCTTAATTTCCGGTACATACTTTCTGACATAATGTGCCTAATGTTTTCTTAATAAGCCATAGGCCTTAAAAACCAACACGTTTCTTTTGCATCACCTTGAATTACTCTCAAGTTTTCCCCTTTTAGCCCATTTCAGATTATAATTTGCAGAATATTGAAGTTTTGTTGCTTTGTGATAATACAATCAAGTCGAATGATCAATCCAAATCGTATTGGAAATGATTAACGCTCCCAAGTTCTAAAACTTCAAAAGCAAAATGGCTTTTTGAGCGCTCGTTCACGGAACAGAGCGCTCTATAGCTATCATTTCATCACAATGTCTGTATTTTTGCAATTTCGAGCCAGAAATGGTCTCAAACGATAAATTTCACCTCACTAATGACAGATCCGTTACCAATTTCATTTCTGTTCTATCGGCTGCCCGTAAACTCGATATAACCTTGAATCTTGAAATTTTCAACATTTTTGTTACCAATTCCGTTTATATGCAAAATTTTCTGTTGATCCTATCATGACAACCATAGAAAACTCAAGTGGAAAATCTGAAAAATTGCTTAATATTTCAGATTTACAGGTCAGACTAGGTTGAAATTTAGTTTGTATGTATATAGGTACATATAGGATAATCACTCATGTAGAATTGTTTCAGCAGAAGTCCCCATCTAGATGAAATAACCGACAACAATGACATCATAACAAATCACATTTCGTATGATATACTCAAGAGTGCTATGATGTCTAATAGGGCGAGCCCTCAAAAGTTCCTGACACCAAGCCAGTGCTTTTCTTGGATTTTCTTAATACATAATTATAAATACATATACATTGTACTATGGCCTTCTCATGACACATTATCATAAATAAATCGCTACCATGCCATTTGATATTGATATATAAATTATGAGTTGCCCTAAAAGAAACCATTTAAATATTAGCATGTTGTACTTGAGTAAGTGGAACGGGAATTTCAGAGAATGTTAACCTTAATGATCTCACTCCGAGTAGCATCTCACGATCGCGAAGAATCTAGAGCGGCAAATCGAATCCGTTCGAAAAAAGTTGAATCTTCATCAGACAATTACATTAATGCAATCAACAAACTGAAACAATGCAATACAGTACATTTCAAGAATGGAAAGTTAAGATACTCACCGGTGAGACCGCTTTTCGCAACAATGACATATATCCAAAGTAAAGACAATAAGAAGCAATTAAAAGGAGATGGCATATTGCACGATTATCCCGATCAGCTGTTCACTCATTAAACTATAATACAAACGAAAATAATCCGCCCACGCGAAAATGTTCCAGAGTATCCGGAATCTTGGGTGACCCCTTTTTTACGTTCACAGCATGGTTTATCGCTGATTTGAATTCATCGACGATCACATCACTTTATCTTCCACAGTCTACACTGAATGATTATTCTTGTGGCTGTTAGTAGACATCGAAGAGAAAGTAAGTCAGCATTGGAGTCCCCCCACATGTCTCTGTTCATACGTATAAGTAACGAAACCTCTGCTTGCCAGAAAACGTAGATTAGGTGGTCGTTACTCTTTGGTTTCCTATCTTCACAAAACACATATTCTATCACATCAGTTCCTTGATGATTCAATTCATCATGAATCACAGAGAATCTTGACTGAGAATGGTTTAAAAGCATTTTTTTGTATACAGGGTGATTCTCCCAACTAATAGACACATCAACATTTTTCCACATCTTGATATTTCCGGTACAATCCGCAATCGTACCAATTCTTTTTTCGAAAGGTACACTTTGTACATTATTGCGTTTTTTAATTCTAAGTAGAGTTTGGGAAGTCCTATATTGCATCTATCTTTCCTTGTCTTTTTATTGTAAATTTCACCAGCGGGATTCAGGAATATCAATTATTACCAATGATTAATTATTGATTAACATGAAGATTTGCTTGAGGCTTTGAATTATTACTAAGTCTATACATTGAAACGCAAATTTTCATCTTAGTCAAATATGCAGTTTGAAATTAACAAAACAACAAAATTTTGAACGGTTACATTCACGAAACATCAGTGGCGACGCCAGCTCTCAAAAACAGGGGTGGCCAAGTGAGAGCTAAATTTTTTGGGGGGGCAAAGTGAATCCAAATTATAGTGCTGCCAATCCTGTAATTATTTTAATCTTAGTATGTCAAATTTTAGGAGACCCAGCTGAATTTCACGTGGGGCCGGGACCCCTCTGAACTCCCTTCGCACCGCCACGGCGAAACATCTAGTCAGATTTTGTCCATTAAGAGGGAACACCACCATGTGGTTGTTAGTTTTCTGAAATTCTGATATATTTAGGTATTTATTTCGATATATATCTTGAATTTATATGAACCGTTGATTCACTATGGGACATAAGAAGTTCGTTCACTCGCGAATTGAGTGAAATATTGTATCTCTGATATGTTTTCATTTCCGCGCCTTCCATGTCAAATTTGATAGTTCATGTTGGGGACAAAATTTGCTTACTGAAAATGACATATGCTCCCACTATCTATGTTTATTACTCTGAGCTACAGGCTAATGAGAACAATGTTTTGAACGAAATTAAATCAAATGCTCAAAATGCGTTGTTCACCTCCTGACAATGTGCCATCCTATTAACGAATTCTTGAGTCACTCTTTCCAAAACCTCTCCTCGTATGAGTTCACATTCATCAATAATATATATTAAAAAAGTTGAGGGTATTTCTGGTTCAACCGGAAGTATATTATCAACAAGAAATTGTATATCAGATGCATTTTGCGCCATGCACTCAACTGCAAAATTTCATAAATATTGTCCTTTTCCTTCAAAAGATATTTACTTGGTTCCATATTTTATCCCAACCCTGTATATATAGATCAAAAGGCTGAAGGACCTTAGGTCGATGGCCATTTGTTGGTTTATAGACCTGTTACTTTATAACTACTACTACTACTAACTACTACTTTATTTAATAATTTAATAAAGTTTTATTTACTTGAAAAATAATAGATAATCTGAAAAACATATACCTTTATAATGATATGAAGATTCCGAAAAGAATACTTAGAACTTCATGCGCCGTTGGATATATCTACAGGGTGTCCCATAAGTGGCACGTCACAGTGACACCGGAGGAAGGTCAGCTAAAGAGGGACCTAACCAGCCTAACATGACCCCAGTAAAAGTTGCATGGTTTTCGAGTTATTACCAAATTACGTTTTTTAGTGAATTTTCACCTTTTTTAACATTGTCAGGGTCAGAATTCTGCTGGAAAGCTCTCGAAGCTTATTTTTTTTGTTGTAATGGAATCTTAAATAGTTATTTAAGATGACATGAGTATGATTCTGTCAACAAGTTATGTGGATATGGTATTGTACCATTTCTAAATCTGTCTAAAATGCCCAATTTTTTGATGTTACTTGCTCGTTTTGTTTCAAGGATTTTTTTTTCACAGCAGGTGTCCAAAGTCGAAGTTCTCGTTTTGCTAGCAATTGAAATCAAGATTTATCCATTAATTTACGGAAATCCACATAACTTTTTGACAGAATCATACTCATGTCATCTTAAATAACTATTTAAGATTCCATTACAACAAAAAAATAAGCTTCGAGAGCTTTCCAGCAGAATTCTGACCCTGACAATGTTAAAAAAGGTGAAAATTCACTAAAAAACGTAATTTGGTAATAACTCGAAAACCATGCAACTTTTACTGGGGTCATGTTAGGCTGGTTAGGTCCCTCTTTAGCTGACCTTCCTCCGGTGCCACTGTGACTTGCCACTTATGGGACACCCTGTATATACAGAGCTATGGTCTCCAAGGGTGCTATTGACGATTCAGTCAAATTCGATTCTCTGCGTTCATAAACACGATAATCCGCCAAAATCCGACTAACAATTCCGTAAATATGAGAGTTATCGTGTTCAGCACCGGATGGACATTCTTAAATTTGACCGCGAATTCGGCATTAGAGAGTCGAACCTCAAAATTTGAGATCATTCGCGGCTCAAAATTTGAGAATTTTAGTGATTTTGACGAAATGATAGGGCGATATACTTGTTGAACGGGTGCTTACCTAATAAACATTAGAGATTGATAGAAATCTCCTGAAAGTTATTATCTCTGGTTGAACATTTTGCAATGGCTTAGATTTCAAATTAATACCATCAACAACAATAACAAAATCTTCATCCTCAGAATCAATTCAATTTTGTCTGAATTGGCAATTCCTTTCCCGGTATTTTGTTAACATATAATATTTTATGGATTCGGTCCTTCATGGAAATTCATTATCAAATGAAAGAGAATAAAATTGGTCTCCACAAAATTTAATATTAACAGCAATTAGTTTTTTGCTGACATTTTATTCGACACTAAAAGGAATTTTGGCGATTTATTTCCTGGTATTTTCTTCCTCAACTTAATATTTTATGGATTCGATCCATGATGGAAATTCATTATCAAGTGAAATAAAATAAAATTAATCATCTCCACAAAATTCAATATTAAGATCAATATTTTTTCATTTATTATTTGTTTTATTTAATTTGATGACATAATGTATACTTATAACAGAATTATTGTCGTTCCTCTAGTTAAAGGAAGAGGAAGACAATTCAAAATTGTATTTTGGTAATATAGGTACATCGTAAATAACTTTCTCTTTAAAATTATTGTGATCGACAAATAAATCAAGGTAATCAGGATCAAATCCTTAGAAGAAATAATGCGTGTAAATTACATGATAGGGCACCCGATATAACCAGTTTTTCTGATATAAAAACTAAACTTTTTTGGAACATTAGCAATTGATAAATTAAACAAGAATGGCATTTTTTATTTGTGAGCAGCAGGTTTTGATTTTGGGTAGGATGTGATGCGATTTTATTATAAATCAACAAACTATTTGGACTTTCTATCGAAATAGTTTGTCAAAAAATAATATTCTCTTAACGTGTTGTTTTTATAGATATTCATAAAAACGCAGTTATTTCATTTTCGGAATTGAACTATCTTATACAATTAGCGAAAATTTCATAAGATTTTAGAATACCCGAAAAGGTGAAGCATATATAAGATCCGTAATTAAAGCCTATGAACTATTTCTACGTAATATCTAATTTTGAACCTTTTTAATCATTGAAATGAAACATTCTTCAGTAACTCAAACAATTAATATATCCACTCTAGAGGTATTTTATGAAAAATAAACAAATTGATTAACTAATTTAATGATGGGGGCAATTCATCAATAAATTTCATTGTTTGAGCGGTCGTTCGCACAACACATAATTTTCGAATTTTGAACCGAGAACGGTGAGGTTCTAATCATTGGTGACGAATCCGCCTTCAAATTCGATTCTGTTCGTCCGCCCTACAATTACTCGAACGGATGAGGGACCTTATAGCTAGGAACTTGAAATTTTCAGGGTAATTTCGGACCTCGAATGCGTTAACTACAGTAATCCATTAACGAACTGAAGTTTGTTAATGAAATGAAAAAGACAAGGGGTTTTCGGTTTTGTAATGTTTGAAATGTTGTTTTCCTGTTTATATCAGAACTGGAAAAACTGCGTAATCGATTGAAATGAAAATCTGTGTTTGGATGTAGAATTTCAAGCTTCCTGCAATTTCATGTTTTGATGGAGTAACAAGAACCACACAAAATTGAAGAAGAGAAAAAAAAATAATTACCCAATATTTCCTTGAACACAAAACTCCGGGAGTTGATATTCTGGGTGTTGATTCGAAGTAACAATTTCAAACCCTTTTCGATATTTGAATCCGATCACGTCATCAGAACCATAGAAAATTCAAGAAGAGCATTGAAAAAGTAATATCCTTTATTTTTGTGATCAGGTTGAGATTTTCCGTGTATAGTACCTATATCCAAAGTCACTTGAACTAGTCCACAAAAACGCTTGGCCAAAGATGTCCCTTTGAAGTAGATACCGCGATCCGCTTAATACCGGGGTTTATTTGAAATTATTGTTAGGCAATAAATTCACTGGCTTCGAAAGAATTTCTCGAAACTTGGACAACCCTTTTGTATTCGAAATATTCAGATTCTTCCAAGTGACTTTGGATATACTATACCTTTATGCAAAAGTTCGTAATAACAACCAGAGAAAATTCAAGCAAAATATTAAAAAATATTGAGGAAAGCTACTGTAATTCAATTAAGGAGCTCTTGAGCGCTTGTCCCTTCATGTACCAATTGCATCCTTGTAGACGAAATAACTGTTTTGAGCAGATTTCTATGGGCGCATGTATAAACGAGCGCTCAAAAGCGTGAGTGCTTTCTTCATTTTTCATTTGTTTCATTGAACTTGATTCTAAAAAAAAATGGTTGATGCTAAAAAAATATGGGTCGATATATATGGTTGATTAGAATAAAGATTGTGACTAAAAGTGCTTAAATATAAAACCACGGATGTATAGAATTACGAATGCTAATTTTTTTGAGGAACTAAGTATTCCTACAACATTGGACCGACCGTCTTGTAAAACGCAATAATGAAGAACGATGCATTATATCTAACAAACATACTAGAGAATATTAAACTAATTTGGCTTGATAACAAGTGTGAATTTTAAATTCAATGTAAAATTTCATAAAATACTCTGATTCTTTTCAAAGTCATATTTCAATATTCAGTATAATTTTTTTACATCCGAAGATTGAAAAAATAGAGTGTTGATGCGTAATGAAACAAAATTTTACATAAGAACTAACTCACTTCGGTGTAGATAGAAATCAGTCTGGAATTACTCAATACGAATAATCTTGAATAATGAACAATATTAAAAAAATTCATTTATCATGTATATTATTCTCGAACACTATACAGTGTGTGGATAAAGTGAGGAACAAAATTCATCACTCCGTTATATTGAATGTTTTCAAGCCAAACGCTCAGACAGGTCAATTTCAGCAGTTTTTAATCAACCATCTTGTGTCATAAAAATGTTACTTATAATGTCATTCGTGTTTGAAAAGCGACGTCATATTTTTTTTCAAATGACTAAACCAATTTTTTTCTGATTTATTACACGGTGCAACTCATCTGGTGTACCGTAGATACATTTTTTTAGGAAATATCTCATATACTTACTGTGAGAGCTTAAAATTAAAGTTTAATGGAAGAAAATCTTTATTCAACCCAAAAAACAAACGAAATATACCGCAAATGTTCAAATTGTGCTCCGTTAACTATTTTTCACAGGCCGATACGAGTGTAAACACTTTGCTCAAGGACCTCAGCAGTGATCCAGTTCAGCGCGAATTAAATTGTTTGGCCTGGAAGAAAATAAAATGTCATTAAAAAAAAATATTCAAATCCGACAAATAGTTTTGACGAAAATGTATATTGTCTACTTTTTGGTAATGCGTTAATATCTTGGGGAAGTGTACTTAGTTAAAAGCGGTATTTTTCGATGGAATTCATTCTTTTCAGAAGTCACGGATTTTTGAGATATTCACAAATTTTTTTTTTTTGAGCGATTCCTCACCGACAGAACGCCATATCATTATTAATTGTTCACAATGTCTGTAATTTTTCGTTTCTGAGGTAGAAATGATTTCGATTAATGAGTTTTGACTCACAGTGATCTCGACCTCGTCCCCATAAGTTATTGTAGATCATAGACTGAATTAAGATATCGAAATATACAGTGGAACCTTGTTAAAGTGTCTTTATTTAAATAATATTTCATAGCATTTTCTCAAGAATAATTTTACTCATAAATAGGAAAAATTGATAAAAATGAGAAATGTCATGTGAAATCCGAAGCTTCAGAGCATCTAACGTATCGCTCCCGTTCCTGCTCCCGCAGTCTGCGTCGGTCTGTTTATACCTATATACTTCAAATATTTCGTTATATCTTGGTTTCTGTTCAAAATATCCGAAAAATTAAAAAAGTTTTTCAAATACTTTTTTCTACATTCATGCAAAAAGCAAAACTCTTTTGAACTATATTTAGTGGAAAAAGAAGTTCTTCATTGCACTAGTGCAATAAAGTTTTTATTGCACTCATCTGTCATTCTACTTCAACGTGCTGTCATCATGACAAATAAATATTTCAGCCTGAAGGAAATAACGATGTACAGTTACCAAGTACTAGTAGGTTTACAGCAGTAACAAATCAAGAAGTGGATTTAAAAAGTACTTCACTACGAAATATTCATATTGAAAATTGTACCAATTGTTCATTCACTTTCAACATTGAGGGTAAAAATAAAGTTTGAGTTAAATAGTTCGTAACGTATTAGTTCCTGTTTCAATGCAAATCGATATTGATAATAAAGTATTCAAGTTGCGCTTTTCATTTTCCTACACCTAGTGCCACACCTCAATAAATCATTTTTTGCTTGAACGTAGAAAAAATGTTGCATACAACTCGTGCAAAAATTGTTTATTGCACTCGACGTATTGTCCAACTCGGCCTAACGGCCTCGTCGGACAATTTCACGTCGAGTGCAATAAACATTCACTTTTTGAACTTGTTGCATAAATAACTATTTAGGTTTATTCATTCATTTATCTTTTAACATGTTTTCCAAAAAAATCACAAATATATTCCAACAATTCACACTTTTCCATATTTATTTCTTCAAACTCTATCAAATTTTTGAGTATTCCTCGAATTTGGAACGCCAAAATAGGACCCGAGGAAAAGTAGACATCTAGTCGTAACAACCATTTTGGAACTTATAGACGAGAGTTGCTGTTTCTTGAATGGGACAAATAAATATAAGATGTCCCATTCAAAAAACACCAACTCTAACTCTATAAAAAACTGCGTTGAAAATTTTCAACGCAGTTTTTTAACCGTCAATTTGTCGAAAGCATCCGGTTATCGTTATGTCATCCGTCTCAGATATTGAATTTTTTCACTTAATTCTGGAAATAGGACAGCTTATACATAATTGAATATACCTATGTACAGTTATGTGATGTTATAATAATAATAATACTTTACTTTATTTCAAATCATTTCCTACAGTGTGTTTAACAAATAGTTACATGAAATGAAACAGTGTTCAAAAAAAAAGATAGAAAAGTTGCTACAAGTTCCTCTCAATTTCATCCATCGAATATGGTTCAAAATCCAGTAGTTCCTTATATATGTGCCTTTTAAAAATTCTTGTGGATGTTATGTTCTTAATTCTTTGGGGGAGGTTATTGAAAAACTTCATGCATCTGTACTCTAGCTGTTGTTGAGTTGTTGTCAGGTTGCATTTAGGATAATTGTAGTTTTGATTTCTTGTACTATATGAATGACAACTTTTGAATTGATCGAACATATGTTTATTTTTATGAAGGAAAAGCAAACATTCCTGCACATATATGGCATAAACTGTTAAAATGCCATTTCTTCTGAAAACCCCCTGCAGGACTGTCCGTATTTCATTTGGTTGAGGATTCGAATTGATTTTTTCTGTAAGATGAATATAGATGTAATGTTCCCTGATCCATAGAATGTTATGCCAAATCTTATTTTTGTCTCAATTGTGCTGTAGTAGATGGTTTTTAATATATTTGGACTCAGATATTTCGACAATACTGAAAGTGCATAAATTGATGTCCCCAGTTTTCCTTGGAGGCTTTCTATATGTGCCTTCCAGTTGAGTTTTTGATCTATTACAATTCCAAGGAATTGGTATCTTTAGATATTGCAAACTTGCTGCCATTTAAGGTTACATCTTTTGAGCTGTCTATAGTTGGATGGAATAGGACTAAGTTAGTTTTGTCATTGTTCAAAATTAGATTATTTTCTTCAAGCCAATTTTCAGTGTATTTCATCACCTCTGATGCTAGGAGTTTGAGATCTGGCCATAGTGACTCCACAATAAGTAGATTTGTATCGCCTGCATAATGTTCACTCATAATTCTTCCATCGACCCATCTAACTTCAAGTCCGTAATCACTAGAAAAATCCGAACTAACGATGGCATAATTAGTGAAAATAAAAAACTTGTTAACTATTTTAATGATTTCTTCATAAACATTCCGGTAAAATTGAATAAACAAATTCCACAGCGTGCGGTTGTATGTGACTTGCCCTCTAGGCAAGAAGAAACAATGTTTCTTACACCTGTGGATGCCATAACGGTTACTAATGTTTTGAAAAGCCTTAAAAAGTCAAATAGCGTTGGAATTGATGAAATAAACTCTAAAGTATTGAAAGGTGCACTAATCTGTTATCGGAATCGTTGGCTCACCTAGTAAACTTGATGATGGTGCAGGGAGTCTATCCAGAGGTATTCAAATTAGCTAAAATTGTATATATAAGAAGGGAGACCATGAAAAAGTGGAAAATTATAGGCCCATTGCGCTTTTATCTGTGGTGTCGAAGGTTGTTGAGAGAAGTCTCTTTGATAAGATAATAATATTCCTAAATAAACATAAACTGTTGCATGATGCACAAGCACGGATTCCTCAAGGAAAAGTCGACAACAACAGCTATTTATGACTTTATGAGGGGGTTATATGATGCTATAGATGGAAATATGAAAACGTTAGGCATTTTTATAGACTTAAGTAAGGCATTTGACCTGGTTCACCACGAATTACTACTGGAAAAGTTAAAGGCCTACGGCTTACGAGGGAGGACGAACTCAACTCGTTGAAATCGATTCAACGAGATCAAATCAAAAAATGTCAGAGTTCGGTGTTCCCCAGGGATCTGTACTGGGTCCCTTGTTATTTATCCTGTACATTAATGATTTACCTCACATTGATGAAAAAAATTTGATCAAAATGTATGTAGATGATATAAGCTATTTATGCTGTAGAGAAAACAAGGAAGATCTGAGAAAGTGTGCCCAGCGAATGCTCGGCAAATTTGTAGAGTGGTTCAATAAAAATCATCTTCATCTGAACACAGAAAAAACTGTATTCATGTGTTTTTCACCAAGGACAGGAAATTATACAGAATCGCTTTTATTGAAAAAAGATGGGAAAAGTATCCAACAGGTCTCTAAAACCAAATTTTTGGGTTTATGTCTAGAAAATGATTTGGGATGGGGAAGTCATATTGAATCTGTATGTGGTGGCTTGTCGTCAGCCTGTTATGCCCTGTATAGGTTGAGAGGATTGACGAATTTTGAAATAGAAGTCTACTATTATTCGCATATATATTCCAGAATAAAGTATGGTATAATTATCTGGGGGTGTTCATCATTGAGCTTGAGAGTATTCCGCGTTCAAAAAAGAGCTATCCGAATAATGCTGGGTGCACAGAGATGTGCTCCTTGTCGGCAATTTTTTGTTAAAATCGAGCTACTCACGGTGCCTTGTATACAGGGTGAGTCTTTGACTTGTACATATATTTTAACCGTAGATTCTTGAGGTCAAAAGAAACACTTTTTTCATTTACCATTTTTTCCGATTCGGCTCGGTTGAAAAGATATGGCCATTTTAAGTTTTCATAATGAGCTATGCCGAACCTGGAAATCAGCCAACTGAAGTTTTTCCAAGCATAAATTTATACCATTTGAACTTTGGAAATGGGTTACTATATTAGCAAAACAAGCATAAACTCACTTTTTCCATTCCCTTTGGTGACCGAAGTATTATTTTCAATATAATAAATGAGTTATAGCAATTTCGTGGGAGATAAATATGTTGATTATTTTTCTCTTGATTTCTATTTTATATTCGATAATAATAAAAAATTCAGCTTGCAACCACCCATATTAAATCTGATATTCATATCCAATCATTTATTTTCGCTTTTTCACCTCTTTTCGTACAAGAGTTAACAATTCATATAACCTTTCATTTTCATAAAGGTAAATAAACATAAATGATAATCGTCTGTGGACTTTCCACGTTGCCAAGTTTACAGTCACAAAACACTATAATGACAAAAAACCACAGAATAATAAGCTAAATCTATGTACCTATGAATACTAATCATCTCGCATCTGTAATGTTATGTTTAAAGGTTATGTTATGCAGCGTTGCCGTTCGTACGATAATTATCGTTTTGTACGATAATTTGCTGCTCAGTACTATGTACGATACCGCATGTACGATAATAGCGTTTTGTACGATAATTTCAGTGTACCTATCATTAGAGCTAAAGTGTCCATAGATACTAAGAATAAAATGAAACTCAGAATGGCCAGATTTAGTAGAAATCTACTTTTTCAGTAGATTTTTCGCATTTTCATGAAGTTTTTAGTAGGATGAAATCATTTGGTAGATTTTAGTAGTTTTAAAAAATCTAACCGAGACGGTTGGGAATGTCTAGACTCTAGAATGTTGCGATGAATTAATTCATTGTTCATTGGAGTTCTACGTGAATTTAGAAGAACGGACCTACTTAAACATAATAAAATCATAAAACTTCTTTGGTGGCTGTCGGCTGAAAATAAATACAAAGAATCATGGAATATCCGAAGGGTAGGTGCAGATGGTGTTCAAACTTCAGTTGAAAATATACCATTATCTCATATTTGGTATTCTATTTAGTGAAAAAAAAATTGTAACAAGAATTTCATTGACATATTTGAGTGGCTGAATATTTCAGATTTGAATATATTCATTTCACACAATAAAATCGTTTTTTTGATGACCTTTATTTTACGAAGTTATTTCTTCGTATTTCCAATTAATTCAATTATTTAGATTCATATTATTTTATAATATGTGGCTATGGGAGCAAATGTTCAATTGTTGAAAGCGCATAACAAAGACCATCAAAAATATACTGCCATTTCAATTGAAAAGGGCGTATCTGCAAAAAAGCACACTAGAGATATTTAATTGAATTAATATGAAAAAGAAATACATGGCAATGCATGTTAATTAAATTCATTAATTTTAATTCAGAAAGACTATTTAAGTCAAATATAATTACTTATCAAAATAAATTTGTTACTTGAAATCGTACTTACAAATTTCAACTCTAAGTATATGTATAGGTATCATTAAATAATAGGATCCTTGAATTATTTCCGAAAAACGTATTTTTTATTAGTATTTCAGATTCAATTTCGAAACGTATCTAGTACCTCGAACATTCATATTCAAAGAACTTTGTATTTGGGTATTTTTTTAATCGGTTTCTTTTACATCTTTGTCGACGATTGCATGTTTTTTGCAATATTCTAAGTTATTTGGGAAAAGAACTTTTATGGAAATGAGTAATTTCTGAAAATAAAAACAAAAATAACAGAAACAATTTTCACGATGTCATAAGTAAAATTCGATCCATTCTTTCACGATTTCCTTAAAAAATTTCTTGTTTTTTCGAATCTGTACGCATCTCTACTATAGGATGCAATAGGATAGATATATACTATTCATGAAGTAAAATTTAACCATAAGAGACATTAGACTAAGGTGTATTCTGAATAAAGTAAAAATACCGACAAAATGTGAATAGGATAATACAGGTTCTCTGATCTTGTCTGATAATTAATTAATTATTCAATAACCGTTTCGTCTAAATAAAAAATATATTACTTATTCGATACATTGCTTGTTTTTTCATCCTTGTCCACAAATTATCATATTCTCGCAAAAATTTCCTTCATTTCGAATGTGTACGATAAAAATCAGTGGGATACGATAATATGTACGATAAAATACGATAATTTTAAACACGCGGTACGATATTTTAGGCTTGTCGACCTGGCAACGCTGATGTTATGTTTTGTCAATAAAATTCAAGAAACCCAACAAACTGTTGAAGTTTTGTACATTACTAGAAATTTGGGCTAATTGAGTACCTATATTTTGTTATCTAGAGGTCAGCAGAAAAGTGGTATTCAAACCAGTGTTCAATTTGAATTCTTATTATCATGGAATCAGTGAGAAAAGTTTTAAATTTTTAGGGTAGCAAGAAGTGTAAGAACGGTTGCATTTTGCACTTTATCTTAGTACCTACACAATAACTTAGCTCGAAAATGAAAAGCCAGTTTCATGAATGGATTTATGTGGAAGATGGAATCACCTCTGTATCAAACAGAGGTAATTTTGTGATGGAAAAATTCCGATTTTATCTTGTTAAAAATAACAGTAGTATGAGAAGGAATAAATAATTTCCAGAAGGAAATGAATTTTTTTCCTTTTTCATCCTAGAAGCTTATAAGTTTCATGAATCTTCAATATTCCATTATTGATCTTGATTTTTGTATTAAAAATGAAATGGTGGTATTCAATATGAATATCCACTATTGAATATTCTGCTTCTTTCAACTCACTGAAGTTTTTTATTTATTTTCACGTTAAAACAATTATGGCCCTCTTAAAAGTATGTCAATCAAATGTTCTAGGATGAAATTATCGAATAGCAAATGGATAGAAGTATTCAATCACCTAAAAATGAAATTTTAGGATGTATTGTTATGAATCGATGAAAGCTCAGAAGACTGGAAGAAGATTATAGTAATGTTTGGCAGCAGCAGTTTTTAATGGGATTTCATATCTTGATTGGTGTTATTTTATAAGGAGCCTAGTTTGTGAAAATTCACTTGAAAATGAGTTTCGATCAGAATTATTCTAGAATTCTATATTAATAGAATATTAACTTTAATGAAATATCTTCATATTATAGGGCTGTGCCAAAGCTCAGTAATTTGTTATCATGAAAATATTTGAAATCCTTTTCTTCTTAGTGTTCACTAATGCCAATATTCTGTCTGAAAATTTGATACCCAATAGGTAACTCCAAAAAATGCTCTCGAGTACTTTCGATAATAAAGAAGCAATTAGGCTTTCCTTAATATTATCAATGTTATAATCAACATCTTCGAAAATTTTATTTTCCTGAAGATGGTAAAATGGTATTCGGCTAGAAAAAAAGAAGTACAACGTACAAGTAAATTTACTTGTTTGTTATCGAACAGATAAACTGAAAATATTATGAAACTTCCCAACAATTATGTAATCATTTTTTTTTGTTTTCACATATCAACTACATGTAAAATAAATTTTGAATTCTTGTAAGGTATACCTTTTTTTCAAAAGCACTCAATAAACTGAAGCTTTTGATAAACTTATCGAAAGATTAACAGTGACTTGAAATCATGTATTATTGCCAAATCCACTCTTTTACTATAAATCCAGTGCCCCACAGTAGGTATACAACATTCAAAGCAATTTGAAATAAACATTTTTCATTACTGAAACAAAAAAATGCATATCAAAAAACAAGAATTGAAGTACAAACTACCATAATAATAAATTGTCTTTATTTTCATTTAATTTATAAATAACCAGGTTTAACATTTTTCACTCTTAAACTTCTTACGTAGATTCATTTAGCAGATGTATTGTGCGAAATAAAAAACATTCAATATTTAGCCAATAATTATTAAATTAGGCCTGCCATTATTCGAGTTAATTCTCAATGATTCCTGATCTCAGATGTATTCATTATATTATTATAATATCTATAAACCAAGGACAGTAACTACAAACTATGCATATGCCTTAAAATATCAATAGCTATTGATTTTGAAACATATGGATTGGATCAGTACATGTACTAGATAATAGGATAGGATCTGCGTTAATGGTGAAATCAGTGACTTTTAAATTATTTTTCAGTACATCGATGAGTATGAAGTTTGAATAAGTATTCATTACAGAACTAGTGCTTCACTTATTCAAGTAGTTGAATTTATCAACAGAATCATTGTATTGTAGATTTTTGGTTATTTCAATTAATCAATTTACTTTTCCATTCATTATATGGAAAAATTTTCCTTATGAAATCATGAACACCTCACAGCAAACTGTTTCCGGTTGGATTTTATTTGAAGGGGTTCAAGATTCTCTTTAAATACAGGTCATCTGAAACTTCTCTGTATCTAGTGGGCAATCATCTTCACGAAATAAATCACGAAGGAAAATCGTCGTCCAATTAAATTCATTATGGTGTTTTTCTGAATGATTCGATGAATTATTAGGAGATCTGAAAAAATACAATAATTATTCAATATATTATTTATATTATATAACTTAGTAACTTACTTACGCCGAACTGTGTTGTTTCTTATTGAAACATAAAATATTTTCGAATCAAATATCGAATTATTCCATTTGTTTGCCAAACATAACCACAATTCTTCGAGATTTCTCCATAGACCTATTATCCATGGATATTAGGTCTATGGATTTCTCAAATTCTCAGTTTGGCCATGCGCATAGAGTAATAAACTCTGAGGCCATGCGCAATAGTTCAAATCGTTCATAACATACGGTAATCTAGCATATTATGACTTATTTTATTATACAAAATTCGATTTAACATTTCGGATGATACTAATTATTACATTTCATGAAATTCATAATGAAATAAATTTATTAATTCATAAATTTGATGGTTTGTTTAAAAAATTATTCAAGATTCTTCTATGTTGATCGGTCATGCGCATAGAATGATCCGAAAACAATTGAAATTCGAGTTTATGGTATCATGATTTCTGTTGTTTTGTTTAATGTAAGTGATAAGTATTAAGTGTATTTAGTTTGTTAAGTGTTACCTAAGTGCGTTTAACTTGTTAAGTGTGTTTAGTTTGTTTAGTGTAAGGTGTTTGTTTAGTGTAAAGTGTTTGTTTGTGAAGTTCTTTAAGTGTGTTAAGTGGAAATTAGCAGAATGTATTCCAACCAGGAGATGGTAGATATGTTGGAATGCTATTTCACAAATGGAAAAATAGCGAGAAGAGCTAAAGAAGCTTATGGAAGGCTGTTTCCAAATAGGATACAGCCAAATGAGAGAACTTTCGTAAGGATTGTTCAAAGATTGCGTGATCATGGAACCCTCGCTATCAACATGGTGGATAATGGCCGAATGCGATCAAGAGCAATGGATGATGTTCTAGATGACGTGCAACAGCACCCCGAAACAAGTACGAGACGTCTCGCATTGCGATATAACATATCGCAATCTACGGTGGATCGCAGCTTGAGAGATCAAGGATTGTAGATTGTACCCATACCATATTCAAAGGGTACAAGCTTTATTGCCGACGGATTTACCAAAAAGAATTGAATTTTCTCAATGGGTTTTAAGAAACCATTTTGAGAATAATGATTTCTTGCGGTATATTCTGTTCACAGATGAAGCAGGATTCACAAGAGAAGGCATTTTTAACAGCCATAACACCCATTTCTGGGCTGTCGAAAACCCCCATGCAACCAGAGAAGTCAACAACCAACACCGTTTCGGAGTGAATATGTGGGCAGGCATCGTGAACAATCAACTGATTGGACCACGGGAATTATCCAGGAGATTGACCTCAGCTGATTATCTACATTTTTTACAGAATGATTTGGACGACTCATTAGAGAACGTACCACTTCTTGTTCTGCAAAATTTGTGGATACAGCAAGATGGAGCTCCTCCTCATAGTTCCCGAGCAGTAACAGATTGGCTCAACGACAATTTCAATGGAAGATGGATAGGGCGATACGGCCCAGTGCTATGGCCTCCAAGATCACCAGACTTGAATCCATGCAACTTTTTCCTTTGGGGTTTCATGAAGCAGCATGTTTACAGCAGTGCAGTAAATGATGTGGACGAACTGAGATCGCGTGTGGCATGTGCGGGACAACAGATCAAGGACAATCCCAATCTCCTTGAGAATGTGAGACATTCCTTTCTGAGGAGAGCTCGCGCCTGTTTGGATGCGAACGGCGGACAATTCGAGCACCTACTGTGATGTGTGATATGTGGGATGGTAGGGCTCCTGGCGAACAACCCACTAGGAAAAAAATGTAACGCGCCTAAAGCAATACTTCGAAAGTGGTGTGGAAATTTGCTTCAATAGATGAGGATTCATAAATTGTAAAAGGTGAGCTTATTCAAATCACTTTATTTTCAAACTAAGTCGGCTGGTTCCCTCACTTGTCAATGCAAATTCAGTGTTTCAATCCATGATTTTTGACCTGACAACGTAGCAAATATTCATTTCTGTGAGTTGCAATTAGCCAAGGTACCCAATTTTTTGAATTTCACAGATTTTTTTTTTTTTTAAACACATATTACTCGAAAACGGCTCAATATACGAGAAAATATGAAGAATACTTTTATTTTTCAAATTAGCTAAATATCCTTCAATGAACGTCCTAGTTACTTTTAAGAGTTCAGTTCCTTGAATTTCTGGTATTTTTATGGGATGAAGTGTTCATAATGAAGAAACGGGGAGATGTGGATAAAATTTTGTGTACGGAGAAGATTCATCACATACATGAAAAACTATATCCCGAAATTCATTTTTTTCTATACAACCATTTCCGAGATATAACGGAAAATGACATTTTTTTTATCGATTTTCAACAGCCTGTATCTTTTTAACCGGGCCGAATCGGAAAAAATGGTAAATGAAAAAAGGGTTTCTATTGACCTCAGGAATCTTCGGTTGAAATATATGTACAAGTCAAAGACTCACCCTGTATATGTATATCATGGAAATATTGATATTTGTGAAGTCTAATATGGAAAAATTCAAGAAAAATTGTGACTACCATGATTATTCTACAAGACACAGTGGGGAGCTTTCTATACCTAGACATAGATTGAGCATATTTGAACATGACCCTGCCTATATGGGTATTGTATTATATAATAAGTTACCTAATTCGATTAAGCAACTGCAGAATAAAATTGCCTTTAAACATACTGTAAGAAATGTATTAATAAAAAAATGTTACTATTGTGTTCAAGAGTTTCTCAATGATAATGAGTTACATAAGAGCTAGGATGGCTGTTTTTGTTATGTAATTTTTCTTGTTTATTTTTTTTTGAGCCTTTTTTCCTTGTAATTGACTTGTCCTATATTGTTATGTTACAATCCAGAGGATCAATAAATATTATTATTATTCAGATACACCAAGAAGAGAAGGGGTCCAGCAATCCCACCTTGGGCTATTCCCAATATGATTTCCTTCACGTCTGATCTTATCTCTGTACCATCCATGAAAACTCTCACAAGTTGAGTTCTCCCTTGGAGATATGATTTTATCTACTGGAGTGCTGTTCCCTCGACACCACAACACATGAGTTTTTCGAGCAGAATATCTTGGTCTACGCAGTCGTATGCCTTGGAAAGGTCTAAGAAGAGACCAAGAGGGAGATCTCCATCCTCAAATGCATCAGTTACTTTCTTGACAAACTGGTATATTGCTGTTTGGATAGACCGCCCCTTCAGGTATCCAGCTGATTTTCCTTAAAGAAAGCATTTTCTGTTAGAAAGCTCATTAGTTGATTACAGTAGGTCATTTCAAAGATTTTAGAGAATGAGGTTAACATACTGATAGGTCTATAATTGCCATAATTAGTTTCATCCCCACCTTTATATATCAGGACAATTACTGCTGTCTTTAAACTGTCTGGAAATACTCCTGTTCTAATGGAGTTATTTATTATATATCTCAATGGTTCCATAATTTCCTCAGATGTTTGCTTGATTATATTGTTTGAAATGCCATCTATTCCACAGCTGTGTTTGTTTTTCATGTTCCTAATTATTGATCTCAGTTCCTCGGTTGACAACACTTCTGGTTCAAATATCCTTTCTGGTTTCTTTATCTCCTTATGTTGAGTAACATTATTTTTTATTGTTGTTATAAGCGAGTGCTTATAAAAGCTCTGGATATCACATCAGTTTTGAATATGAGAAATACCTTTCATAATCCAGTTTTGCCAGAACCTTTGATCCCTTTATTAGGATTCATATGAAGTCTTTGTTGTAGTATTAATTTCTCACATCATACTAACATGACTTTGTAGTAAAAAAGTTCAAAGAAAAAGCGTTTCTTAACTTTTCAAGAATTAATATTTGTTAGTATGTATTGGAAAACAATTCTATATTTTTTTTTGTGGTGGCTCTTTGCTAGCCTGAGAAATGGCCTCGAAGTTCGGCGTTCTACGGCAAAGCCACCACGCTCAGTTATGGAGATGGATGGTCTATATTGTAGGGACCACCGAGTTGCTAAACTACTTAACTAACTATTTCATCAGGTTGAAACACCGTAATTCCTTCAGAGGGCGTACCATAAAAAATGGTTTAGATAGATTGGACGATGCTCATTTATACATTAATTTTGTAATGCTTCAATTATGAGGGTAAAGGTAAAAAAAAAGATTTTTCATGAAAATTTGAGAAAAACTAAATTTATTGTGATCATTACACAACTCTAAAGCTATCAATAGAAATCTTCTTCTGAAACTTTCAATGTTTGCTGATTTTTTATCTGATCTTGACTTGAATACATTTCAGCTACTTGCTGTGCAGAAGTAGCTTCTTCAACAGTTTTATCTTCTCTTATTCTAATAAAACGGGGGAATCTCAATGAGATACCTTTTTGAGGATCCACCTAGAAAAAATATCTATTAATAAAAAATATCGACTACTGCAAATCGTAATAAATAATTTAGAATCCAATAATATATATCCATACTTTTCTATAATGGTACATTTCTGAATGCATGTTAAATTAATTCGAGTTGACACTGGGTCTACTTACTATGCCTATTCCAGCTCTATGGATAGGGGATAATGAAAGATCTGCACATTTTATCTCCCAAACTTGGACAGGTTCAAACCAATGATCTGGTGCGAGAGATTCTTCAAAGCGATAATATGGTTTTGGATTTTCTACAACATGTTCCTTGAAAAATTCAGTATGCTTCTGTAAGTTTTCATCTGTAAAACCTGTTCCAATCTAGAAAAATTGAAAATTAATTAATGAAAAAATGACAAAAAGAGTGCTGCAAATTTGAGTATCTATGAAATTTTCAGGACAGACTTTCAGTTCAATGACACTTATGATTATTCACTTTATATGTTCCACTATGCTAAAATATCTCATGATATTTATGCTTTTTTGAAAAAAAACAATCATAGGCATTCAGAAAATTTCAAAAGTTTATTATATTTATTTGTTTCACAATTGGCAAATGCAATTTTATCGTTTCGATGTTTACATCACCAAGATAATGCACAACTCAATCGATGTTAATATAGAAGTTATATGAATTTTATCTGTTTCGATGAACGTTTCCAGATTCACGAATATTGAGGTTTAATTGACAGTAGACTAAATATTGTTCATTATAAACTTTGAGTTGGTGCATGTGCACTTGCTCAAACAGCTGTGATCGTGTTTTAATCCAACAAGGCAGCCTGTATTTATCGTTTTCCTCAAAGTAAAATAATGATGAATATATTAATTTTCATTGAGAAACAGTATTAGAAACTATTTTGAAATGAAAATTCTAATACATGAATACAATCAGGATGCCTAGAAACCCCTGTTGTGTGCACTGATTTGATTTTGTTTCAGACTTTGTACGATAGTCCAACTGTTACTTTTGCTAGAACTTACCACAGTTCTGTAAGGTGGCGCTCTTCAGAATTGTTCCAATTCTGGCTCTCTGTCTGTCGGCTTTTAAAAACGAAATAATGATTTCAGAAACTGCAAACACTTTCATAAGAAATTACAATTCAGTTCATATCGAATTTATACTAAAATTATTGAAATATAATGACTGAAGACTGAAGGCTATTGGTCTATTCAGAGTATAGAAGATTATCAAGAGCATAGAATATGAAATATAATTATTCCATACTTAAGAGAAGGCGAGAATCACGAGAATTATCAAATATAAAAAATTTATGCGCCATCTGAAACTCTAGTGATCTCTTAATTTAGTAGGCACAATTCTCCCGTGTTGTCTGAAAGTTTAACGGGTATAAGAAGTCACACCAGGGTTTCTAGGCATCTTACAGCAAATTAGTAATGACAATTTGGATCATGGAATCTGGAAAAATTTTGAGAGAAAAAAGTGTATTATTTGAAGACAGGAATCTATGGCTGAATTTAATGTACAACCTAAAGGGTATTCACAAATCTGCATAATATGCAGGCTTTGTTCGGAGGGCACATTTAGAGAAATTAGATTTGTAGAAACTCGAATCAATCCCCTAGGAACGTCATATGTTTTAGAAATGCTTCACTCAATACAAGAAGATTTACCTTGCAAATACTTTGGTATTCTTCATTATCTTGATCGTAACATGCTAACAGGAAGCCACCATAAGTCCCAGTCCTCTTTCCTTTTCCCAAGTAACCCCCAATGACTACAACGTCAAGTGTATCACCAACTCCTTCCAGGTAATCCTTTTTCAATTTCAACCAGTTATGTGATCTCTTAGCAATTTCATAGGTAGCATCTTTTTCCAAAGTTTTCACCATAAGACCTTCACAATTACCTAGAAAACGAAAAAGAATGAGAAAACTGTGAAAGATTACAAAATACCTATTTATTTATTTTTGAACATTGCAATATAGTTTAATCAGGTGAATTATATCAATGTACAGAAATAAAACCACTGTGACTCTTATTACGTTATAGATTTTTTGATTTATAGTTTTGGAAGCTTGGAGGTTGGATCCAAAGTAAGTCTCTAAATTCAGTCAATTTCCCTCATAACAAGAAGTGTAAATTTTGAGGGGAAGCTTCAAAATTTCTTTCTGGAGAAAAAAGGTTTTGTGATATCAAGTAAAAAATAAATGTGTAATAAATCATACCTTTAACACTTTCTTCTAAGAATTCTTGTACTTCTTCCATTTTAGATGTGTCTAAATATGTAGCAAAATACCAATGTCCCTCAGATTCTTTGAAATTATCTTTCAGTATGGTTCTTCTTTCAATGAAGGGTTTTTTGATTAGTGATTCACCATTAAAATAAAGTAGATCAAACATAAATACACAAACTTGTACTTTAATATCCTCTTCTTTTACACCCTAAAAAACCAGAAATAAAATGAAGTTTGAGACCTTTTTGTCATTATTACTTTTTTCTTTCTGGTACTCAAAACTTGGAAAGGCAGAATTGCTTTATTTTCAGAATCCCAAGCAACTGCTTCGCAATCCAAAATACAGGACTTTACGTTATCACTTTTACATAAATCTAGACGAGAAATAATATCAGGATATTTTGATGTATTGTTTTCTTGATTTCTACTGTAAATGTGAACTGTTTTACCATCCATATGTATCTAAAACATTACAGAATATTTTCTCATACTTTATAATGAACTAAGATATTGTAGCTTACTTGAGCTCTTTCTCCATCATATTTCCATTCGCACGTAAATTTGAGACCTTCAAATCTATTGAGAACTTCTTGAACACCTTTAGTAGGATGTGCCAACATAGGTTTCAGAGGTATTCCTGGAGTAAGCTTACAATGTTCTGGTAATTTTTCAATACCTTCCTTGAGTAAAACTGGTATAATAAGGTCATAATTTGGACACTCACTAAAAATTATGAACAATATGAATAATGACAATTGACATTTCTTATCTGTATAAAATAGAACAAAATATTTTAATAAGAGATTATGTATCGAGAAGTTCAAAACAGGTGTATTTCTAATAAAAGTAGAAATAAGAATTTCTTTTGAAGGAAAAGATTTGAGTTTGATGTTGCATTAAATTATTATTAAAATAGGGAGATAATAGTATAAGAACTGAAATAATGAAAAAAAAAAAGAAATCAACTATCATATAATATTATGTATAATTTTTTCTTTCAATTTCAAGCCCTTAAAAACAGATCTCTATCTTCAATTTACAATCCATCCTAAGAATAATATACTTATTTGAATAAGAGGTGTTGCTGGGTACTATATTACATTATAATGTATAATAATAACTTTAGGAGAATGATAATTGCAATACATACCAGTAGGTGTTCTTCAAAGTGAATGCCAATTTATCGTAGTACGTTTTGAAATCTTCAGCACTCATCTCTTTAGAAACATCAAGTCGTGTTGGGGGAAATTCTTGATTAGGTGGAGTCATAGCACATGATAATGCCAATGCTTGTAAAACTGATAATTCTGCTAAACCTATCCTTAATTTTCCTGCTAGTGACCTGATCAAATATCTTGCTTCCATTTCTTTACAAGCCACAAACATTTTTTTAATTTCGTCTATTTTGGTTGCTTGTGACTGAAAGTTTAGAATATTTACAAAATACCAAGTTGCATGAACATATATAGAGCAATAAACTATGAATATTGAAACTTACTGCATGTCCAGTCATTTGTGAGATTTGTTTCAAACTCTTGAAAACCCCTCTAACAGAAAGAGGTGGAGGTTGAAATAGTGTTTTTTGATTTGTCCTTGAATGCTCCGCTACTGTACCAAGATCACCAGTTTCCTTAACATCTGCTTTGATTTGGCTAAGAGTACGTCCAGTAGATTGAGCAATTGCTTTCATTAAACTTGTTTCTGCAACTCCTAATTCTAGACCTGAACCAAAAAGGAAAATTTTAACTTCAGATTAGGTTTCAACATGAATATTCCTTTCACTTTATCACTCTAAAACTGAAATGTTTTATATGTTTATGGAGATCTTTTTTAAAAAAACTAACATTTTCAATGAACTTAAATTCTTTGGTTGATATGATTTATTACACAAAGGGAAAAATTTTAGAAAAAAATTTTTTTATAACTTTCAAACTAATATTCTTTACTACTGGGTGAGTTCTCATATCCATCATGTTTAACCAATGAGAGATGATCATCAAAGATCAGAATCTTTATATTCATTTATAGAATGAAATTTCTAAATAACTTAGAACTTTTGAGGGTGCTTCAATATCGAATTTTTAAAAATTGCAAATGTTGAATTTGCTTTCCTGGGAATTAAACAATAATGATGAGTGCATTTTTTATGGACTTGACATAAACTTATCTGTCGATGGAATCCATCAGTAGAGTGCATTAAAATTTCATTGTTTATGGAATTATAACAAGAAGGTACAATAATCTATTAAATATAGTTGAGTGTACTAACAAGTTCTTCAGTATAAAAGTATGAAAAAATAGATGTTAGCTTTCAATAACCTTTTATGAATATAATTTTTACTGATGAAATTGTTCAAATTAAAATCTGTTTAGATTTTTCAATTTTCCTTTAAATAAATGGCTCACCTTCATACGCTGGACCCAACTTATTAAGGCACAAATATACAGAAGGCAACAAATCTTCAGGTGTAAGTACAATGCAAGATCGAAAATAATTACTTAAAATTTCAACTATCTTCAATCTACTAGAGATTTCTTCTATTTCCATAAGAGTTTTTGCTAGGGCCAAGTATGGTATTCTGAAAAATAATGACAACATATCATTTTACAACTGAAAATTCAATAAGACTGTACTAAAAAAGTACAGTAAGGAGCAGAACAGCTACCAAAAATATAAAAACTCCTTATATTTAGTGAATGAAAGAAACGGTCAAATATGGTGATCCTCAATTCTTATGGAAGAAAATAAGCATAGGAGGTGAATCATAGTTAATATTCATCTGGAGCCAACATTATTTTTGAAGACTTTTCAATAAAGGCTATAAGTACTAGAATGAGTAGAAAACAAGTACATACTTCTGTTCCCTTTTCCATATTGCATCTTTAATAGGATTATACTTCCCTTTGGCAGGATTGAATGCTGAATAAAATTGAATAAATTGTAAGAACTTTATAGTAGATGCAATAGTATAAACTCACTATCAGGAAGTTTGGCATCCTCTTCATCAGTACAGGCATACTTGGAATTTTTAGATTTTGGAGATGCAGTTTTCTCAATTACGCTCTCTTTTCTCTTGTTTTCTGGTTTTTTCTCCAAATTTTTTTCATCTGATTTAGGAGTTTTTTCATTTATAACTTTCGATTCAGGTGAATTTTTACTTGTTCCTTCTTTAGAGGAAGACAAACTCTTCTCTCCATTTTTTATAGGAGATTTGGTGGTATCATTGCTGTCAGATTCAGATTCACTATCAAATGCATTCTTCTTTTTAGTATTCCTTTTTATTGGTGAATCTTCGTCTGATGAAATTTTGCTATCATTTGTTGCCTTATTACAATGGGACTTATTTTTAGAAGGGTCTAATTTGATTTTTTTAGCTGTAAATGTATTAACTATTGAATGAAACAAGTATGTATTATTAATTTGGTGTCTAGTATATGACAAAAAAATAAACTGTTTACAAAACACTCACCATTTATTGTTGTTTCATTATCTTTTTCTATAGGTTTCCTAAAAATTCAATGAATTAATTAAAGGAAAATTGCAAAAATATATAATAACTCACTTAGTAGGTGTTAATTCTATAGAATCTCTCGAACGTTTACTTGATTTCCCAGAATCGACAGATCCAGCTAACTGACTGCTTCTGATTTTAGAGAAAAAACAATTCAATTCTTTAATATTTATGATTCGGTTCAATGATGAAGATATTCTCAAAGAACGAAAAATTATAGACATACTTCTTCCAGTGTATTACAAATGTTTATTTCATTTTATAACAAATATTGAATTACGTACCCATCAGATTTTCTTCCAGCTGAAGTGAAAAACGACCTGAAATATTTTTCATTTTGATATTTTGATGTATTAGGTTTACAATTACTTACGTTATAGATCTTTGTTTCATTTCAAATGATTTAATTGAGCAGTGTTTTGCCAAAAGATTTCATCTGTATGAAATGCTAAAAACTAGGGTTATCTCTAATTCAAAATATTTGACAGCAAATAAATCCCGCGCTTTTAATATGGGCCTCATTCATTCAAATTTCCCATAGGGGTATGGCGTATGGCGGTTTTGGTTCATCAGTCTTTGTTTGGAACTTATAGAACTTTATAATCAAGATACAGGGTGTTTTATTGATTTTGTCAATTTCTTCAATTACTCATAACTTTCGAACCACCTTATCCAGGGTGTTCAAAAAAAGATGCGATAATATTTTAAGAGGGTGATTGCCAGTGGCGACGCCAGCTTTCGAAAACAGGGGTGGCCAAAAGGGGGCCGGATTTTTTTTTAGGGGGTCCAAAGTAAAGCGAAATTAGAGTTCTGCCAATCTTTTAACCTTAGTATGTTAAATTTTAGGGGGGGTGGGCCTACCTCCCCCCTGCGTTGCCACTGGTGATTGCCCAGGTCATTTCATACAAAAAAGTTCCTTATAAACATATAGGTCCGCAAACGCTTCGTTACCGATCTACAGCGTTTATGTTTAATTGGAAAGAACAGTAAAAATTAGATTTTTCCAAAACGGCTTGAGATATCATAAAGATATTGTATAAAATATAAATAGCTGTAGGAGACACATATACTTTGCAATACAACACGCGATGTCCTGTTTTTTCCTTGAACTTGGAAATATAAGTTCATTCTAAAGGGGATGTGTTTATTTACTACATAATATATTTATTTCATGTTTAGGTCACAGAATTCGTAGGTACTACTACTTGGATTGGTAGTTATGCTATTATCACGCTGCACATTTGAAATGTAGTGTTTTCCAAGAAAAACATAATAACAATTGTTTGGATTCTGCCATTTATTCGCTGGAAGTAAAAGTGTACATTTGAGCATAATTTGTTCACACTCCAAGAAAAAACCTGTTTTAAGGAATTTGCATCTGAATCTGTAGTTGAAATCCAATCCATAGTGCTTTATTTAGGGATTCATGAATATTTTTTCTTTTTAGAAAGGAGTCAGCATTGTAAAAAATAATGGAGTGAAATAAGTTGCAAAATACTTGTCGACAAGTGGTAATGAACCATAGATCTTTCAGAGAATTATATTTTGAAGTTACATATATGTAGATATAATAAGTGGGTACTCTTACTCTACTAGTATTAGTCCTGGAACTTTTAAACATTTCAGATGATTTATGAACTTGAATGTTTATTGGAAAAATTCTCGGTTGCGAGCATCAATATTATTTCATTATTCATCAGTTTTTGGTAGATATTTCAATGTTTTTATGCTATCATTGGAGTTGTGACATGTTGAAACTATGAAGTGACTATAGCGACAATGATATAGCTTAAGGCACATTTATGTGTCGCCATAAGTCATGCAACTATCCTCATTTCATACACATATCTACTAAACTTATCTTTTCAGATTTTGAGAAGGCATTGGACACCCTCAACCATCGGCTATTATGGAAAAGTTGAGTTATTTCGGATTCAACGAGAACGCTATCAATTTTTTTGTTCGTATTGAGCAAAAGCGTACAGATCATAGTTTTGTTTTGGTCGGTGTACAATTCGATCTTTATCTTCTGAAATATTGCAGTGCTCTCTATTGGAACTCATCATTCATCTTCTAATAATTGCAGATACCTATTATGTTTCTGAGGTTGACGTCATGTGCGATCGTTTGCGAATGCTCAGCTTTTTCTCAGATTCGACTCTTCTTGAATATTCTGAAGCACATAGTTTGAGATTGAACGTAAGAAAGTAGGTGCCACCTGATCATATTTTGTTCTAATAGTAATTCAGTTGACTGAAATTCTGTAGTCAGGGTATCGGATAAGGTGATAACTACGAGTGTGATTGTTCAAGAAAGCTTTGTATATAAATTCTCCATTCACGTGTTCGTTTTCAAGGTCATCATTACCAGTTCTTATGATCAGAACATGTTTCTGAGTTCCAACGGGGTTGCATATAAATAAGACACTTTTTAACTTCAAACTGAACAAGAAGCTGGTTGAGTCTCTCTTGTATCAACTACCTATCCTATATCCTAAACTATGGATTTGTCATAATTTTTCCTTGATTGGACGAGATTACACAAGGTAGATCACAACATATTCTAGAATGCATGCTGCTGATTTATTAAACTTCTTCTTCTTGCTGTAGGACCTAGTTCTATTGGATCTGTCAGCTAGCTCCTGTGATGTGAACGTCCAGCTGTCGTGCCATCTTTTGGGTGGTACCCTTCTTTATTCTATCTCTGAGTGAGATCCCTTACAGTTCTGAGCACCTTCATTACTGCAGTTGTCATTAGTTTCTTTGAATGTGAGGTCTCAGCATAATTATTTTGACTGGATTTTTTGTGGAAGATAACCATGTTCAGTTTCTACGCTATTAAGTTGATTCTATAGAGTAGGCGTCGGAGGTCATCTTCACTTTCTGCTATGGAAACTGCCTGCACCATCCCTGTAGCAAAGGATTCCCAAAGATCGATTTCCCCATGTTGTTAATTTAATTCCGATGAATAGGTTGTCAAGCGCGGTCTCAGAGGGGGAGTCAAGGGGGTCATGACCCCCCAAAATGAAACCATCTTACACTTAATATGCGTTTCAAGCAGACAATGTACGAAATGGTCCCATCAAAAAAACTTGAAGCCCATAACGGTGACCCTCTCCCCAAAATTTTAGGCTAGTACCGCCCTCTTGTAGGTTGTTTTGAAATTATCCTGAAAACAAAAGTTTGATCCGATAGTCTGATTATGCTCATGAACGAACGAGTTTCTAGGGCTTTCCGTTCAAGAGTTATCGTGTTTACGGACCGACATAATTCAATTTGACCAAAGATTCCTTATCAGTGAGTCTAATATTGTTGTTGAGACCATTTCCGGTTTAAAATCTGACCGAGCGCTCAAAAGAATAAAAATTGAAGCGTAGTGATTTCAAGGGATCATGCTTATATTAAGATGTCTAAAAACCAGGTGTATGAACTGATTAGCTTTTGTTTTGCCAATTTTGAGAATATTAGATGAGCTTCGTTATGTCAACTGTAGGTAGCGCTATCAACAAATTAACTCTCTCTCTCTCTCTATTACAAATATTTGAATTCATTCCAGCAAACGTTTCGTGTTTTGTTTCACGACTTTGCACGATCATACTCGATTACACATCGCTTTTGATTGGTTAGTATCGGGTTTTAATTAATGTATCCAATAAAAATCAACGGAAATGACAAGTATGACATTGCGGCGCCGCCACGAACTAAAACTAATATTTTCAATTTGGTCGAATGTCATTGCATTCAAAATTTGACGAGTGCATTCACCATGTTTTTAGACATCTTAGCTTATATCCTTATATGTACTTCGCTTCGATGAACAAGATTTATGACTATGCCCTAGCTTCTGAATTCGAATTTATCTAAACAGAACAACATCTGTTTAGATTATTCATATTCGAAAATGAAAAGAATGAACATTTTCTCTTCTTGAATGTTTGTTATCAGATATAAATAATCAAATGTGGTAAGTGAGCCAATTCTATTGATACACCATTGACAAAAGGGTTAATTTGAATTCACCGAATCAATGGTAACAATGATATATTTTTAGTTCAGATATTTTAATACAGTTATGAAATAATGAGCTTTTACAATTTGTCAGACACCGATACTATGAATATTTTTATAATACCTCTGCTAATTAACCTCAAACTCTGTACATTATCCATGGTCGATTGTGAACCTTCAAGTCAATATTCCTGTAATTAAACCCATTATAATGGTACAAACGATATCCATTGCTCAATTCACCGTTTTCAATGTGCCCATTAGATAATGCTTCATTTCAATCGTTGTGGTTGATTTGCGATTGATCACAATCATGACTATGATTTTCAGATGTGCAATTTTGATTAATCGAATGCAGCAAACGGATATTCATGGGATTTTTACGAAGAATTACTGAATATTTTTAAATTGGCTCACGAAGGTAAATTGGTGCAAATGGCACGATCATGTAAATGGAATAGATATTTTGCGATAATTTGAGGCGACCAAAAAATAACGTGCGGTGTTAGAAGGAAAAATTATATGATGAATGAGACGAAGTTGAATGATTGTACCCGATTAAAATATAGTAAATGTGGCTAATTTAGAATAACGAGCAATCATCAATCATAGAGTAAAAGTAGAAACGTAAACTTGAAAAATATCGTCCATTTTTCGAGTGATAGGTATAGCTAAGAAATCTATAGAAATTTTTGTTTCTCTACTGATGGGCAGGGCTAGAAGGGAGGCAGGGTTTCAAGCTTGATCAACAAAAATCACATGTGTAGATGAAATTTAATTCGGTCAGCAACAACAGATATAGAATACCGACAAATATAATCAACATCAAAAACCATCAAAGGTGCCGCATTATGTATTATACTCATAAATATCCAGATGCCACGTAGGTATCCCCTCATAGTCCTGTTTACGAGTTATTATGCTTAAAAAAACACATGTACTCATAAGGCCTGTCGGAGTTTGCATTGCTATACGTTACTGAATTTTATTGCCACTTGGGGCGGCTTCTGTATTATTTCTCTTTTCAATTGTCCAATGCAAAATATACAAGAAACGATTCCATTCCACTATTTCCAACTTATCTTCTTTACACATTTCATTATATTATGATATTTTTTATATCAATATTGGGCGTAGGCGCATTCGAATTTGAAATAATGGTTCATCCGAATAATCCGATTGTTTTACTTCATAATCTCAAAGAAAAAAGAAACAAAATGTTTGAGCCTTTTATAAAGCCAAAACTGAGCAGAAGAACCTGAAACCGCAGCGCCCGTTCTAGAGGGGCGGCAAATAATGGATATTTCTGTTCCTGGAATAATGAATTAAATATTTTTTTATTTCAACGACTTTCACAAATGATTTATTTTTATCAAATTCACTAATCTTGAACATCTTTGCATTGAGAATCTCTATTACATATATTCGAATTTTATCCGAGCATTTTATGAAGTTTAAACTCAAGAGAAGACTCTCAAAACTGAATTCAATTCATATATTTCATCACTCAAATAATAATTTTTAGCATTCTACAGACTTTGCTTCTGTTAGGGCGGCAAATTGGGTCTTTGCCTAGGGCGCCAGTTTGGCTAGTGACTGCTCTGCTGATGGGAATTATGCTCCCTCGTTCTTCGTTTCTAAGATCATCCCTCTATAGTTCGTTATTTTTCGTCTTATCAAATCGTTGTCTACAATGGGCCTTCTATAGTCAATCAAAGTATAAGGAAAGGATAGTAAGCCAACCGCCGTTTGACGGCAAGGAAATAGTCACCAGGGGTCGCTACTGTAGTTGGATTTGTATTTGGAGAAGTAACTCGATTATAGATAGCGCTGAATCATGAGCTATAGATGGCGCAGAAATAATACGATAATTCATTCAGTGGACGTGATTAGTGATTTCATGATAACTTGTAGCATTGTACTTTTTTAGCACAAATACACGCCACTGGCGTAAATGCTTATTACAGAGCAGAAAAAATATCAAAATATAGGAATCTTCTGACCACTCTATTTCAAATATTTTAGTTCTTCAAAATTACACCGATTTTTTCAGAGGGCTCCACTTTACGGGCCAACTAGATGGCGCTCACATTAACAAAATCGAAAAAAACACTACACTGGCTTACTATCCTTTCCTTATATTATGAATCAATGTCTGAAAATGGAAAATTTGTAAACCACTCTCTAGCTCAGAAATAACCTAATTATATTAGGTGTACAACTTTGCTTCCGCTGTTTTGGAATAGATGTCTGTAGCGGTAAGTGGTAGTCGAAATAATTAGATCGTAGATGTTATACAATAAGCTTATAGGTATTTGTGAATATAACTCCATCGAAATATTAGTCGATTCGTGTCTGCATCATAAAGTTATTCTAGCTTAAACATGTCATTTTACGAGCCAAATTCTGGACATTTGCGGGAGGTTTTAACTTTCTGTTTTAATATAATGAAATCTGCGGCTGAGGCTCATAGAATGCTCTCAAATACCTATGGTGAGGACACTATCAGTGAAAGAACTTGCTGATAGTGGTTTCAACGCTTCAAGCACAGTGGTTTGAACATCGAAGACCAGCATGCCGGTGGAAGAGGAAAAGTTTTCGAAGATGCAGGATGGGAAGCATTACTAGCTCAAGACTCGTGTCAAACGCAACAAGAATTGGCAGGATCATTGGGAGTGAAGTAACAAGCCATTTCAAAATGCCTGAACCATGGAAATGATTCAGAAACAAGGAAATTGGGTGCCGTACGAGTTGAAGCAGAGAGATGTTGAACGGCGTTTGTTTGCTTGTGAACAGCTGCTTGGAAGGCAAAGACGGAAGGGATTTCTGCATCGCATTGTGACTGGAGAAAAAATGAGTTCTTTACGATAATCCCAAGCGCAGACAGTCATGGGGATATCCCGGTAGTATCGAGTGCCAAACCGAATATTCACGGTTCCAAAGTCATGCTCAGTATTTGGTGGGACCAGCTCGGCGTAGTGTAAAACCGACTAAAACAATCTCAAGCGATCGTTATCGAACCCAATTATTGCGTTTGAGCCGAGCAATGAAGGATAAACGGTCGAAATACAACTAGAGACATGATAAAGTTATTTTACAGTATGACAATGCTTGACCCCATTTTGCGAAAGTGGTCAAGACTCAAGACATACTTGGAAACGTTGAAATGGGAAGTCCTATCCAACCCGCCAAATTATCCAGACGATGCTCCTTCGGACTATGACTTGTTTCGATTGATGGCACACGGCCTGGTTGACCAGCACTTCGGGTCTTATGAAGAAGTAAACAATTGAATCGATTCGTGGATCGCTTCACAAGATGACAAGTTTTTCAACGCGGGATTCATACGCTGCTCATAAGATGAGGGAAAATAGTGGCCAGCAATGGACAATACTTTGAATCAAAAATGTATAAGCAGTTTTTTAGATAAAGCCAGGAATTCCGGAAAAAATGGCGGAAGCAAAGTTGTAAGCCTATGTAACAGCTAGAACAAATCCTGTTCATGGTATCTTTGGCTTCATCAGAAAGTAGCACGGTAATTCAAAAACCGAATTTTTCCTTCATTCTCCATTCATAAACGGGAAACCCCACAAAACATGAAATTGGAGCACCCTGCACCTACAGCTTTCACGTAGCTTTCCTAAAAGTTTTGTTGTAACTTACCCTTTCACTAAGAACAACAGTTTGATGCTAAATGTTGAAGTATCCGCATACTTGTCGACGAAATTTTATTTGAAATTTCAATTACTAAAGAAGACGTCGTTGTCGGAACAACGTAAAACACAAATAAAAATTCTGTGAATAAGAGAGTTATTTTTTTCAACATAAGTATTTCAGTTAATGTTTTTATTAATTTTTTTTATCAATTTGGATTCTTAGCCAAACGACGATATAGTGATTATTATATCAAAAAAAGAAAAGTCTTGAAGATTAAAAAAAAAAAAATGTTTACGAATTGTAGTGATATTGAAACTGAAAATCCAAACGGACTTTTATGGATTAAATTTCACATCATCTGTAGTCTGATATCTTGTCATGATAAATTTAGAATCCAATAAGATGTTTTGAGTTGAACTCTATACATGCTTCAAAATCACCAATTGATTGTTGCGCAAATATCTAAATGGATAATTAATCTGAAGTGAGATATAGAAGTATGCAATAAACTTTATTGCCTTTTAAAAACCGAATATATATTTTGGATGTTTGATGCTGGGCCATTCATTCGTTCCTTTTTTTATGGAAAATTACCAAGGCAAACGAAATTGTCAGATAAAGTACAACTTTCACTTCAGTGATATCGATATGCATACGAAATGATGTTTCTTATTTTATTTCTGATCAAATATTTTCCTTTTTGAAATTTTTCGAGTGTTTTCAATTTCAATTTTAGGATAATTTCAAAGTGAAATTGGGATTAGAAGATTTTTTTGATAAATTGATGTCAATTAGAGGCATAGTGAGTTTAGAAATATCATTGTTCGCATGATTTCTAAATTTGACCTCATGAGAAAAATTGATCGATATATAATATAAATGAGCTCTTGAGATTAATTATCTTTTCACACTATTCTTTCATTAATCTCAGCCTTCTACAAAATAGAATATATGAGATTTTTATACTTATAAAATCCTAACTAGTATGGAAGTAATGAAATTGTAGGAAGTAGTGTGGGATAATCTGGAGTCATATAGATAGGTCTTGTTTTTTTATGTTTGAGGGTCATTTTAGTAGGTATACAGAAAATCGATATCAATCTGACCGTCATGATTAAAACCGTATCAAAAATTGTTCTTAGTGACTTGAATTGCGAGATATTCACAGTTTTATGAAATTCGAGGAGATCTTAATCTCGGTCACTGTTTCAAGTGTTTAAGCTACATTGTTCATCGTGTCGCTAAGTTATCATTTCAAAATGATTTTCTTCATTGAAAACCCTGAGTGTTGTAATATATTAATTAGAAGTATCCATTATCAAAAAATGAATTCTTTTGAGATATTAAATTTGAAATTAATGATATAACCCATTTCCGAAAATGTAAACCGTGATTATATTTGCTTTATAGCAGAAATAAATTGGGAAAATTAAAAGCTATTACCCAGTTGCTGGAACGTTCATTAAAATTTAGTGCCGTCGTTAAAATTTTAATCCTTCAATACGAGGAGCCTATCGGTTATCTGTGCCGTTTAATGAAGGATTAAATTTTGATTTAATTTCAATGCAGCATTAAACTTTGATGAACGTTCTAGCAACTGGGTGTGAAATTGAAAGTAAAAATGAAATGATTAGACGGAAGTATTTTCTCATGGCAAAAATGACATTCCTACAAAACGTAAAAGGGTCGTATGAAATGAATAAATCCACAAAATTTAATGAATATCGGACTGCTGATTGTCAAGTTATGGGTATCAGAAATTTTGGCCATGATGAATCACCCTGTATCTCCAAAACTAACAGTCTTAGCACAGTGAAGAAACCATCTGTTTCTATACTATGGTCATGGTATACACACAAGCCACTTTCTTGGAGACTTGGATGCTCTGCATTCACCACTAGCTCATGGCCAAGCACTCATGTAACACCCTGTATGTATCTGGAATGTGATTTGCCATGACGTCATTGTTGTCGGTTAGTTTATCTAGATGAGGATATTTAATGATATGCTCATCCTGAAATTTGGCATTTTACATATTCAAATTCAATTCCGACCTAGTCGGATACCTTGTTAAAGTATATCCAAACTCACTTGAACCAGTCCATAAAAAGGCTTTGTCGACCTCATCTTGTGTTACCTCTGACGGTTGAGCATCACCGGCAACGATTGAACATGTACAGTGGTCCAGTGAACGTCAGAGAAAACGACCTGATGCCATTCCACATTCCAATGTTAACTTTGGAATGTGGAATGGCATCAGGTGGTCTTCTCGATTCTCCTTGGGTGCACATGATGGCCGAAGAAGGGTTAGACGACTTTGGGGAGAGAGACGTGAACCTCAGTTCGATGTTGAGCGACATGTACACCGGCCAGTATGGTATGGGGTGCTATTGCACCTGCAATTAGGTCACTTTTTGTCTTTTCTCGAGGTAACATGACAGCGCTGCGTTACTTTCAAGAAATAGTGGAGTCATATGTTCTCCCTTACCTTAACCGGCTCGAGAATCCAATATTTCAGCAGAGTTAGTTTGAACTTTTTCGAAGCGAACCATGCGAATCTTTTGCCATGGCCGCCCAGATCCCCCGATCTTTCGCCCATGGAGCATGTATGGGACATGGGTAGAAGGCTTCTATATTTATACAAACCATAGCATTTTTGAAATCAGGAAAAATTGAGCTTTCAAAAAATGGCACAGAAATCTAGTGTTCTAATTTGAAAAAAAATTACTTTGGTTCAAGCTTCGCAATTAAAAATCCCACTAAAAAGAAGAGCACGCCACTGGAGTCTACGTAAAAAGTGCCTGTATAATGTTTTAATTTCAGAGCTTTATCATCAGTACTAACGTACAGTATGCTCTTCAAAAGTTGTAGTAGTACTAAACATAGAAATTTGTTCATCCTGTACATGGTCTCCCAAATTCGATGCTCACTGAAATCATCTCGAGAACTATAAGACTCAGAGAACAAATCTTCGAGAACCCTCGAAAATTTTTTTCGAAATAATAATATATCAAAAAGCAGATTATAGACATCTTGATTCGTTCTTGAGTAACAGAGCATTTCTGAAAAATGAATGTTTCAAATATTTTGCTATACCTACCTTGGTTTCTGTTCGAGATATTCGAAAATTCAAAACCTTTTTTTCAGTAATTTTTAAGGTTTATATGATACTAATAACAGATCATAGAAATTAATAACCTTTTTGGAGATATAGGGGAAAGTTTTTAATTTGATTATTTAAGTTGGTGTTTTTTTTTCTAACGCAGTAGTTTGTCCACAGATTTGTTGAAAAGCATCCCGTTATCAGTTTCTCAAAAATATGTTTTTCGAAGATATTGAGTTTTTCGAATGCATTCTCTTGATGGGACACCGTTTATATAAACATTTTTCATTTATTTAGAGCTTCAATTCATTTTGTGTCATTGTATAATTGTAATCAAGTCATATATAGGGAGTATCATTCAATTGGAGATTGAAAAAAAGTTTTAGAACTTTTCGAATATCTCGATCAGAAACCAATCTAAGTATAGCGAAATATTTAAAACGGTCATTTTTCATAAACGCCCTGTACTTAGGGTTGCCAGATGTATATGAGGAAAAAACCGGACAAATTTTTATTTTTTATTAGTTCATATTACAAATAACAAAAAATTACGAAAAGCTTACAGTCTACTTCTTTATATATTTAGCATTCGACGAGACTGCTTTCAACAAAGATTTATTGCTTGACATGGCATCCTTAAATTCCGTGCAACTAGCATTTATATTGACATAAACACACAATTCATATTTTACAGTGTTTACGTCGAGACGATTTCTTTCGTCAGTCCATAGATTTCCCATAACATTGACATGCGCAATATCTATCTACGTAACTACAAACAATACTGTTGGCTGTCACGCGGTTGCGCTAGATATTGCGCGGTCGCGCCAGATATTGCGCGAAATTTAAAAACCGGACAATCTTCTGTCCGGTTTACCCAGATTTTTTCGAACGGACAAACATGAAAAAAACCGGACTGTCCGGTCGAAAACCGGACATCTGGCAACCCTACCTGTACTTGAGAACGAATCAAGATATCTATAATCTGCTTTCTGTTATCTTTTTATTTCGAAAGAAGTTTTTTTCTCTAAGTCTTATAATTCTCGAGATGCTTTTAGTGAGCATCAAATTTGGGACACCCTGTACATATATACATTTAATTAAATCAATTTATAGGATATTTCGTGGTACCAATGAACGAATTCGTGGATTTTGTGGGTGTTTAGTGAATTAATTAATTGTATAATTAAAATCTTGTGTGTCAAGATTCCCCATAATTGAGAAACTTTTATCGATCACATATTGTCCTTGAAACACTTTCTTCACTGATATAGTCATTGTCATTAATCAATATTGCATAAATCTTGAGGAAACGACCCATTCGTTGCTTTCATCGCTTCTCAACAATCTCAACTATAAGTTTCTGACTTTCTCTCAGTTGATATTCCTTCGAGATGAGATTTTCTACTCCTTTTTTTTCTTTTTAGAAATCTGAATCTATGACTATTATGGATACATTGAAAATAAAATATTTGACATTATGAATGTTATTGAAAGTTCATCTCAAACGGCATTAAGTGGTAATGTAATTTTCGTAATCTGAATTTCTCTGAGGAATATAGATTTGGTGAAACTGCGAATTTGATGAGAGAATATTCAAAACGGATATAGTATTCAAGGTTTTAGTGGGTATTGTCGTTTTTATTATATTCAAATAACAGTTGTTGACCTTTTATTGAAAATATTATTTGTTGTTAAATATGAGAGTTGTGAGATATCCTGTTAACATATAAGTATGTAACTGATTCGGAATTAAACGTTGTTGTATTTATGAAATTTTAAGAACAAACACAGATATTTCCTTCGTAGGCCTTGTAAATCTTAAAGATTGGTTTATTGTTTCGTCCTTCGTTACCAAATATCGTCACAAAATATTCCAACTATTATAAAATAGCACACTGAATATTGAGTATGGTTGTCGGGGTTTTGGTATAGGATTTAGAAATTATGAAGTAGATAAATATTATAATTATATGGGATGTATCTGAATAATACCGGAAAAATGTGGAAGGTGATTCTGTGATGAAAATTAAGGTGGGTATTCGGTAAAACATTTTTGGCAAAACCTCCCCGCGGAAAAGTTACACCCCTCCGAAAATAAAAAAAAGAATTGCTTTTCTTTTTTATTTTGCATGTACATATTGAGCTTGAGACACGACACTTGATGAATATTAATTGTCAACAAAACTACACCTTTGGTAATTTTTTCAACCCTGAAGTGAGTTTAGGTGTTGAAATAGTCAACCCCTAAAATATTTTTCGTTAAAACTATTTTTTGGATGGAAATTTTCCTTTCAAAAAAACAAGGTTGGAGCGACCAATTTTATCTCTATACAAGTTTTTTCGAAAATTTGAGCATTCACGAGAAAAACATTCATGTTAAATAGCATTTCATTGAACAAGATCCAACCAAGCTAAGATTCTACTAGGCTAAGACTTTTACAACTAAAACAATAGTGAACAAATAATGAACAAAAACCATTCGAATTTCGACAATACAATTAAATAAATGTTGAAATTTGTTTTGTTAATCTTTGGGGGGGTGTAACTTTTTCGGGGGGAGGGTTTTCAAAAAATTTTATACCAAATACCCACCTTAATTTTTCTCAAAGAATCATACCTTACATTTTTTTGGTGTTATTCAGATACACCCTGTATATGGGAACTGATAAACTGACAAAAATGAACTTGGATCAATGAGGATGTTCAGTTTTAAAGAATTATCAGAAATAAGGCTTCTAAATAAGCGAACAAGATAAAACTTGCCATGTTGATTGCCAACGTCCGGAACGGATAGGGCACGCCAAGAAGAAGAAATAATTTTTTGACAAATATATTTTCTAAATATTTTCAGTAAAAAATAATATTGGAAATTCTTGTCCAAAAGTATTTACTGCCAAAACCTCCTTCTTCCTTATGAACGTCCCTGATTGTATAAAAAAATTCTATTACAACTGAAATTGGACGGGAAATAATTGCTTGATATTTACTCTTTTTTTTATGGATCTGTTCTTTTATGATGAATTTGTTCTCTAAAACGTTACTCACTTTATAAGAAAATATTCTTTTTTCAGTTTTTTAAATCTCCTTCATCAAATAGATTACTTCGTCAGAATGTCTTTAATTTTAGAGTTCTGAGCAGGGAATGGTCTTAAACGATAAGGTTCAATAATAATAACTCCCCAAACCAGATCTATTGGTGAGATGTGGAAGTTGAACACAACTCCCACCAACAAGAGCGACCAAGTTGCCACGTGGGAGCACGTGAACTATTTTGAGCACTGAAAGTTACCAAATGGACACATATTATTTTGATAGGTAATCAACTATAATACTGGAATTTATTGAAAAGGAATGGTAAGACAATGAATTCTCTGTTCCCTAATACATTTCTGGGGAAACCCTTGTATATTATACATATTCTGGCATACTTCAAGTGACTATGAATATATCCAAATAAGAACAAAGAATTACAATGAACTGAAACCTAGTAAAAATGCTCATTTCGTTGATTCCCCTACGGACCGCACTGGTCTATGCGAATCATAAGGAAAATAATTAAGATCTGATAGATTTGCATTGTGCGTAGCTGCAGCCAACTAAATTAACTAAAACAGCACCTAGACGAAACGTGGACTTTTTAGCCGATAGAAACAATCAAATCGACACATTTTGGTTCCAGAGACGATCCGCTTAATACCAGGGTTTAGTCGAAAGTACTGTTAGGCAATAACATACCCCAAATGAATATCTGGAAACTTGGACAACCGAAATATTCTGGCTACCTTCAAGAGACTTGGATATCTCAACTCACCTTTTTATTCTATGAAAAAACACTCTTATAATCAATATCAATCAACATATTAAATCAGGTTAAGAGTTTTTCGGACGATATAAGTAACTTCGTGCCTGACAGTACAATTTTTCGTTCATTATCAAATACACAAAATATTTTTGTTATGGACTGGGAAAATGGAAAGACTTATAGCTTACTCTAAAATGAGTTCGCAAAAAAATGTCGGTATTAGAAACCGATCTGAGCAAATAATGATAAGATAAGAAAGGAACATCTTCTTCAACAGCCTTACCCCTGATTAGTTTTATTAATGTTGAAATCTCAATCATCATTTTGCTGAGAATACAATAAGTTACATATACAATAAATAATAGAATATTCAATGGGATGCACTCCATTGAAACGAAGTTGCAATTATAGGTACATTTAGCTCTTCATCCAATAATTCACATTCCATTTCGATTATTTCCACCTGGCATTTTCTTTGTGAAGTAAGTATTACCAAATTTGGGACGATAACATTAATTGAACGTTAAGATCTTAAGTTGTGTTGACATGAATGTTTTGTTTCGATTAATCTCAAATGAATCAGCTATAAAGTAAGTTGCAATACCGCAGATTAGACAGCTCGAGAGAAACTCATCTCTCTTATTGATGTCAAAGATGACCTAATTGAATTTATTCGTAGATTTGAGGACTGTTGATGCAACAAACCGTCACAATTCCGTTGAGTTATGAGCCAACTAATTCATTGTTTCTGTTTCTACCATGTACCGATGGAATGCGCACACTTTGAAGAAGACTTGTACATCTTCATGTATTCAGTGTCTCCAATACCAGAGATTCACTTATTTATTCCACTTTCACCAGTCAGTTAGTAGCGTTGGCTCACCATGTTATCGTTAAAAATACCAACTCTTAAACGCCAGAAAATTGAAAGCGGTACCACTGTCACTTGATGTTACTTCTTGATCAGTTCCTATAAGCATATGGAGGAAGGCAGATATAGTGTCGTTTCTGTGTCTTTTCCGGTGTGTTGACCGTTCAGTGCGGGTAAATCCTTGACACCGGTTCTGATCCTTTCGTTTCTTGATGAACACTCACATGCTGCTCTGTGAAATGCAGAATTGGCACCATCAGATGAACTTGAACGGAGGTCGAATTTGTGCGTGATTTCGAATAAACATCGTGTACGTCCTTTGGTATGACTCTAGAAATCCACGAGGTTATTGCGCTCTTGACAGAACCGGTAACTGAAGAGAAAAAGTCGTAGGGGTGACGATGTTGGAGAGTGAATCGTACTTGAATATTGTTTTTAGCTGATTTCTCAGGAATTAGGTGAGGTGATAACTATTCATTTAACGTTGTTATGGAAAACGATGTCGACGTTATTTTCGAGGTCTACCATGAAAATGTAGCATTTACTCATTTAAATAGTGACTCATCTGAAGGAGGACTGATTTAACTAGTTCAATTCAATACCTATATATTTTTGAAACTGCTGTTTCATGCGTTGAAATAGCAATATTATTCATATTATATTTCAAACATACATTCAATATCTATTAATAGCAGTAAGCAAGTGTTGAAAATGTAGTAAAGCAGGAAATCACAATAATGTACCTTCACAGCATCGAAGGCGAATTTCTTCAATCGAATTTTTTCAACTGAAGAAACTCTTTGAACAAATTATTATACATATGTTCAGGAAATCAATAATAGTTAACGTTATAACGGTTCTGTTATTTAACTCAAAAAATTAATATTCCTTGATAACACGGTTCTAATTTTTTCTCGGAATTGATTATGTCCTACATGAAATTCATCAAGTCTTTCATATTCAGGTACAAGTCTAATACCAGACATCAAGTCAACCAGTTCATACGGGAACATAATGTGGACACTTTTTCTATTGATTCCAAAATGATCTCTATGATATTGTTCTTTATTCAATCATTCGCCTCATAGCGATTGTGATAGTTCAAATTTGTTGTTCTAGCGAAAAGTATAACTATTATATAAGAACTTGGTCTCAAATTGTGCTCATATTCTTTGCATAAATTAGTGCATCAACGACATGTTGTTGATCGAATAGTTAATGCCAGTGTTAGGTTAGTTCTTTATTTCAGAAAATTGTCCGAAATCCCAAAATACTATATTTAATGGCAAATTTCGATCATATATCCCATTTTGTGCCTGTTACCTTAGTAGAAGACACAAAATTGATTATATGGTCGGAATCCACCCTAAAAATTTCAAACGTGCGACTTCTTTGAAATTTTTGGCGCACATTTTGAATATAAATTTGCTGAATGCAAAAATTTGTACTCTTAATATCTAAGTGCTTTTTTCCGATTCTTTCACCAAGTAAAAAATTGACGTTACCAGATTTTCTTACGGAATTTTCGAAGTATTCAGAAAGTCTCAATAAAATTTGATATCTTATGTATTTTGAATTTTATAGATTAACTTACGAAAAAAAGAATATCGTGATATCGAAATTCTACAAAAAAATCATTTCCCTTCGATACGATTGTCACGAAATTTGACAAATGAAAGCCCTCTGTTCATATGGAGCAAGTGCACAAAAACACAAAAATCATAATAAAATAATCGATTTGACGCAATCCAGATGAGCTACCTACTTCCCGACAACAATTCTTCAGGATTTGACAATATGTTTAATGCATTTTGAAATAGAATATTTTGAAGGAATTTTCATAATTGATAAGTAAGTGTTAAAATCATTGACCCTTTCCAATATTCGCTTGGTTTTCCTGCGGTGGAAGAGTTCGATTGACTTCAGCATTTCTCTAGACGTGGTCATTAAAAAAATAAGCCAACCATTCAATGCATTTTTCCATAACCTTGGATATTGACCATATAATGACGAGTGAAATACTGTTATTAAGACAATTTTTCACACCGTTAGATTTCATTATGTTAATTAAACTTCTCTTTCATTGATGGAGCCATGATTCTATTTTTTCTTTCCCACTGAAAGATGAATACTATCCATTTCATTCAATTTTTCAATCATAAAATTTAAATGAAAGTAGATAATTATAAAAAGGTTTGTAAATAATTGTTTCTCCCTTATTTTCCAAAGTAGCAAACAAGCATACTAAAATGGTAATAGTTCTGTTTTTAACTTTGTTTCAGTATAACCGTTTTTTATCAATCTAATAGAATGTGTTCGTCAGTGCCGGCGCGAGTACCTAATTTCGGGCCCTTCCTGAAGAAGCATTAAATATCAGATAGGCTGAAAATATTTGATATTTAATAGTAACTTGTTTTGAATGCAAAATTGTAAGAATTTTCCATATGTTGAAGTTTCCAAATCAAAAAGCTTCCAATAAGCTTTTCGAAAAAAAAGGTTGTATTGTTTTTCGTCATTTCGTCTTTATGAAATACATAATGATTTTATCCCTCTTTCAGTGAGGGTAATAGGGAAATCTTTTCAAACTTGTTGGGATGCCATACCTATGTTATTTATTATACAGGCGTCATAGTAAAGGCGGTTTGGAGATTTTCATTGCAGGCAGGGCTGCCCCCAGACATTTTGGCGCCCCAGCAAAATAAAATTTCGCCCCCTGTTTTACCTTATTTATATTTGAAATTTTTTTGAAGGAGCCTTTATTATTCCTTTTGGGAATCTTGATAATTTCATATGAAATCTTCTTTTTTAACTTCACGTCACCATCCATCAAAGTACGACGCTGTATAATAAAACAACGACGTAGTTCTTAAAGGTGTATTTTAGTCCCTATTTTTATTTTCATAACTATAGTTGAAGGCGCCTATTTGATTTAAAAAAATGGCTCTTGGGAATTTAATTATTTCACTACCAAGAAAATACTTTCGTCAAGAAGTATGTCTTGTTTTTAACTGACTTTGTGCCACTACAATTTGGCGCCCCGGCAAAATGTCCGGTTTGCCGGTCCTGGCGGCGGCCCTGATTGCAGGGAGTGTTGGATGAAATATCAAAAAATGATCAACAAATTGTGCCTAAATGAAACGGTCGCTTCACTGTTCCACCCCTAACGCCAGTCCTGGTGTTCGTTAATATAATCATTAACAACTATTTCATTAATGAGAGCGATTATGAAATGTTTCGAGTTCACAGTATTATAATTAACTCAAGTTGAAGTAACTATATACATAATCTTTAAACACGTTCAACAAAGATTCGACAACGATGTTGTCATCTTAAGATTTTTTTGACTAAGCAGGGGTCATCCTTATGAACGAATTACCCTTATGAAGGGTCGAACAGTGAAGGAGTCTTTTCTTTTTGATATTCAAAATTGTGGTTCACTCGATTTCTGTTACTTTGTAGTCGATCTCTGGGACTTTCGTGATAGGTTGGCATACTTGGTTGTAGTTAAATATTTTTAGCTTGTCATTTAGACGAAATCTGTGAGTTTCCCAGTCTCTATGATGGTTTCTTACGAATCACGACATATTCATTGCAGCTCTTAACAGTTTATTTTCCGTCACTTGTATTAGCTTGATATGACCTTTGGCTGAGTAGCTCTTTGCTGCCGATCCATATGTTATTTGAGGTCTTGAAATTGACTTGATCTTTCCCATTTTCGAATTTTAATTCATTTGGCTCTTTCTTCTTATAAATATCTGCTTATTTTATATGGCGTTTCCATATAAGCCTATTATCTAGTTTTCCCTTTTGATATTTTCTCTATAAATAATACCTATATTTGAGTTGATCTCTAGTCTCTCTTTCTGGTAGAGAAACCCTTTTTTTATTTTACATTTAACGAACAATTCGTCTATATCCTCTGTATATGATATCAGACTGCTATTCCCATATGATCTGCATATAGCGATAACATATTTCTTGGGTTTTTTTGGATTGAAGAGTTGAGGCCCTACAGCTGAACCTTGGGTAACTCCTGTTACTATTTGTCTACTGCGTCATGTATTTTGAAGTAGAAATTCCTGTATCTCAGGCGGTTTCACAGGCAAATTTTGGTGGTATAATCTTTCATAATCATCTTGTAGGCTAGTCTTTTGTTTCAAACTCGAACGAAGGCTCTCCCAACATCTTGTAGCACTCGTTTATTCAGAAATCCTTTAGTAAAATACTTGATGAGCCTCAGGATAGTTGCAGTTCTGTGGAATGATCTCTTTTGAATCCGTGAATCCGAATTGCTTGGGTGGTAACATATTGAGGTAACAGGTTATGTCCCCAATAATGAATTCGTTGATTAAATTTGTATACACTTAAATTATAGAGAGTTGTGACTTATAATGGATATTCCTCCCTAATCCTACCCCTTAGGAATGCCACTGTTATTGAGCACTAAACTAAAACACTATGAAGCAATAGCTGCGTTCAGCGGAAAGAGCAGTTGCAAATCTGATCACTGAGCGCTCACGGATTCTAAAGTCTTAGAACTCTATCTATATTCTAAGATTCTAAGCCTAAAGTGAACAGAGAGCGGTTTTCTGAACGGTAAGAAAATACCTAATCTCTAAAACCTCTGTTTTGACAGTTCTCACAACGTTTTGAGTTTAGTGAGCGCAATTCAAAGTCGCTCAGAAAAATGGCGTCCGCTCACTAAACATGTTGAGCATTCGCTCATTGATCAGATTCGTTCAGCGAAAATTCTTCCAACTGTTTTACAACTGTTGTGTCCGCTAAACGCAGCGAATGGTTAACATTGAATGATGAGCAGAGATGACGATAAAATAATAAATATTGCGCTTAATTTCCATGAAAACTCTTGGAAATAAGTTTTTCAGAATATTGGGTTATAAGATATCATATAGAGATTTATGGTTTTACCTCAAGGATGGAGTTAATGAACAGTTGACTATGGTGGTTAAAAATTTGTTCCAATAATGAATAAAGAGTTATTGAATATTAATGCAAATTACTTTTTATCTATTACAGATCGAATATGTATAATTTGAAATATACCCACAGGGTGTTTCATTATAAACTGGACAAACATATACAGTCGTGTAGATGTCACCAGAAGAATCATTTCTGCCTTAAGCGAGATACAGGGTGAGCAACGTTATTTCTGAGTGTGGTCAGTTATGTTTAACCTCTGAGGTAACGATTTCTGGTCATATCAGGTGCAAAGTGAAGAACTCTAAAAAAAAAATTCAAAACGGCGGAAAACCTGTTTTCATATTCGTGTTAGGTGAAAGTGAAAAATCGTGAATGATTCAATCAATTTCGATGAACTCTTTTTTAATACCTAACGCGAATATGAAAGCAGAATCGAAAAATATCAAACGGTTGCGGTCATCCAAATTTCTCCCTAGGTCCTCTGACATAATTGAAAAAGAAATGGTTGGACTATGAGCGTTAAAATTTGGAATTTGGACTGTAGAAACATTCCAGATGGTAATATAAATTTATCAAAAAAAAAAAAAAATCACTGTGATTTCAATAAATCTCTGTTATGAGTGAAACTCGCGACCATGAAGTATTACCTGTGCAATGTAAATTTGAACTGATCTAAGGATATTAATGTTAAAAGTTCAATCGTGAAACATTTTTAACAATTTCGGGTGAAGACATGTAAAAAATAATTTGTGTTCAATTTATGGATAAAATTTTATCACAGACAGTCGTAGAAAATCGAATTGATTCAGAAAATGAAATTCAATTCCGCAACCGAGAAAAAATCTCGAACGTTGCAGGTTTTCCGCCATTTTGAATTTTTTCCAGAGATCTTCATCTTTTCGGAATTGAGCACTCAAAATGAGTACAATATGACCAAAAATCATATCTTCAGAGTTTTCACATAACTGACCACACTCAATAGATTATTAATCAGAAATGACGTTGGACACCCTGTATCTCGCTTATGATTTGAAAACGAGGTATATGTCAAATGGTTCTCCCGGTGTCATCTACTCGATTATACATAGATGTTTGCCAAATTTATAATGAAACACTCTGTAAATACATATAATAAGTTCCTTCCTAGCTTATGTGGGTCACTGACAATAGGACAAACATACCCGGCTTTGACTTAGCCAATCAATTAGAATCGATTAGTTCCGACAATATGCGGAACCAAGTGATTTCTAACCAATATGTGTTGATACGATGGATTAAGGATAAAACGAGCATCAGGTACTAATAATGTTAAGTAGTATTCCGCATCAGCAGCATTGGAGCCATGACTTCAAGGTCGCCGCTCCCTCCAGAGCACCTTCCTTCCTGCAAAGTGTGTGAATTCAGGGCCATACAAACATCGGAATCTAGTCACACTCGATCGAAGTCACTACTGCTCTGTGGTCGGAAGAAGTGATAATTCTTGTGTAGTTTTTGATACGATAAAGTGTTGATTATTAACAAACGGATGAAATACGGTTATGAAAATAATGCGGACTCGAAATGATGAATTGTGAGATGCCCTGTATAGTGACTTTCCTCTAATGCAACTTTACTGTTTCCCGTGGATAGAAATTTCATAACACCTCAAGGTAGTGCAAGCATTGTTTACAGTTTTTTAGTAATTCTCACCTAATAATAACGACTGGTGTTCATGATATACTTCAGGTTGTACATGGAAAACGTAATAAAGGAGTTGACCTAGGTAATTAGGAATAAAAACTTTCAAGAATACCAAATTTATAACAACTGTTGATGAATAATTTTTGATATTTTATATTTTTATATTTTATGTGTACACAGGTCCAAATAAGTGTTGAACTTTCGAAGGGGCGAATCTTCGTCGTGAATTGAAGGGGGACTTTCATATGAACAAAAGCTCTTAGACCTACCCTCGAAAAGTTCCAGGCTTCCAAAATTAAGAGAAAAGAATTTTTTTTGAATTGAAGAAGAGGTGAAATGATGGAATGATATTTTGTCGGCATATTTCACCAATAGAAAAGCTATCTATGATTATTTTCTGATTTTGTTGTAATATTTTAGAGGTGAAACGTAAAGCCCCTATTGCATTTTCACCAGAACTATTGAATGAAACGAAATTTCTCAATTTGAAAATATTTTTTTTAAATACTGATTCATTACAAATATTTTCGTACTTTTTTCTTTTTTTGTGTTCGTAAAAGCACTAGTAGCCTAATAAAAAATTAAATTACAAAATTAAGCATAAACGGATTTTCTATCAATGAAATCGAAAAAAATTAGTAGGTGGCCATCACATTTTTTTTAGTGGTAGAACACGAACACAAAATTCAACTTTTCAGCAAGTTCAAGGAAAACATTTTTTTTTCATTTTTCTTTATTTTTGGAAACGTGTAACTTGCCTAAGAGCTTTTGTTCACAAGATAGATCTTCTTTAGTTTTCGATAAGGATTCACCCTCTTAAAACTTCCCCACTCATTTGGTAACACCCTGTCTATTTTTCTCATTCTTCCCTGACAATTTTCCTAATTTTAAAGTTTTTATGAAAGTCTTCAATATCGAAAATTTACATATTAATTTTTGATTGATCATTAAATCTTCATCCGATTAAGAAAATAATATTCATTTATTTCAATTTCAATTTCGAATGTTTTAGAATTATCAAATATTTTTGAAATTATTTAGCAGGAGTACTAAAGTCTAATATGCAACGACCACTAAAGTCTAATTTTGATGTTTCAATATTTTAAATCTTGATTTTATACTGAACCTCTGTTAGACTTTCAAAAAGTTTAAACCTTTTCGAGTTAGAAGATCTTGTTGATTATCGTTTTTTTCTTGAAAAATTTAATATTTTATTTTTCAAGAACAGATCGAATAATTCAAAATTTCGCACACACATATAAGAGTTTGTGAAGTTTGAAAACATGGTGGAAAAATTTTTTCACGTAATTTTAAAATTAACATAATATTTTTGATACCTATTGACTCTAGGATGAACTATATTAAAAATATAAATGCGAAGATCAGAATTTTTTTTCAAATTATCAGCTTTGGTTAAATATACGGAATAAATTTTCATATTTTTATTAGTGATTTGCCAAGTTAGGTTTTATTTTTGTATTGTCGTAATTTTTTCATGTATTATATTCTATTGGATGAAATAGGTCTATATTCGAGTTGATGGATTTATGTTCGATTTCAATTTTCAAGATATCTTGAAGAAAAAGTCGAAAAATGGTATTTGATTTTCATTCTCTAATAGGTAGATACATCCCCGAAGTTTGTAGTTTTTGAAATTATTTTGTTCAATACTTGGAGTTGAAATGTGTCATTTTTGAAATTGTTGTCATACATTTTAACGGCCTATAGTTTTTGGGCGCTCATTCTCTGAACAGAGCGCAAGTTAGGTATATCATCTTGTCCTGATGTCTGTGTTTCGAATTTTTAAGCCGGGGATGGTATCAAACAATAAGGTTCAAATCACTCATGACGAATCTGTCCTCAAATTCAATTCTGCCCGTGAACACGATAACTTTGGAATGGAAGATCCTAAAAACTTGAAATTTCCAAGATTGGTTCGGTTCTCGATTGCCGTCAATTACGTTAACGGGAAAAATTCGACTCACTAGGGGTTCCAGAAATATAGATGTCCGAAATGTTGTTCTTTTGATAATTTCAAAACTACGAATTCGATGAAGAGAATTGCATTTAGAAATTAACTTTATTCAGATTCAACTTACGCAGACGTTCTAATTTCTTACACTTCATCAATTATTATGTGAGAACGCGGTAACGATCTCCTTGACGGTAACTATTGTAGATTAATTTAATATCGAAACCGCCTTTTACCGACACCAGTACTTTCGAGAATCGATAAATAAATCAATGCAGTATACTTTCAAATTTTTAATTCGATATAAATGTATTTTCCATTAAATGGATCGAACTAGAGATTGTAATCAAAATTCTAGCAGATTTAGATCTTCTCTAACGCCGATCTAACGAAAGAGATAGGATGTTTATTTCAATGTACTTAACTAATATCAATATCAACAATGCATGCCTTTCAACTTTCAAGAAAGAGGATTTCACTAGTAATACTTGAATGTTTGATCAATTGATACCGTGAAAACTCAGTTCTTCTTCAAAACTGTTTTTATTTTCAAATATTAATGTAATAATCTGAAGTACCTAATCTATGCTTTTCCCAAAATGCATTTTATAGTATTCTGCGGTTGCGTACGTTAATGAGCAAAATCCCATATTTTGGAAATACGGTCGGGTGAAATTTGTTTTCCTGATAATTTTGTATCTACGAATTCGAATAGAAATGAAATACCTATACACTAAAATGTAAAATAGCATCATGAGGAATCTTATGAAAAATCGCATAAAAAATTCAAGCAGAATATCAAGAAAACTTATTCTATCGGTGATTGACTTGATAGATTTATATAGTTTAAAATAATTTAAGCAGAATTTTGTGTTGATCGCTTGATTTGAATGAGAACAAAAAAAAATTCCATGCAGCAAATCAGACTAGGTTGAAATTTAGATCGTATTTGTGATCAATCGAATGCCGAATTTCAGAATGATCATGTCATGAGAACCTCTCATTTAGATTTCTAGATGAACTTACCGACATTAATGACGTTGTATCAACCACATACTAATTTGAGTTTGATAGGAACACTTTTGGATGTGACCATAAATATATTGTTGCAAAGAACTGAATATAAACCTGTTAAAAAACTATGGCGGTCTTTCCTTTTACATCTTTATGGCTATTATTGTATTAGGTATAGTCAATATGAAATACTCAACTACTTCAACAATCAACAAAAATACAATTCTCTACACTATTCTGTAATATTAGGCTTTTTAAATAGTCGGCTTCATCTAATCAGAAATTAAAAAACTCCCCTCAGAGTTTGCTTCCGATCGCTCACCAGTGGATCTTATCCAGGATTGTGCTTCATTGTTTCCAGTTCCCGTAGCTCCCCAGGTCCTCATTTTAGGGTTCCTGAATTTTATTTTTAACGCGAAGAAAGTTATCTTCTGGATTATATTGGACAGCTTTTCCCAGAGACTAATAAAAATTCAGTGCTATACCGTTGTTCAGTTTAATGCAAAAAAGTGATTAAACGAATAAGCAGTTTGTCGAAAACATTTTTATTCAATATGAAATAGTTATTTTCCTAAAAGCGCTTCGAAAGTATTACTTTCCACACGCATTAACGGTTGGAAAGTAGTAATTTTCCAAATTCGTGCGGAAAGAAGTCCGCCCACAAATATTGAAGAGTCGCATCAATCATAAAATTCGAACGTTTCTCTATGTGGCTGAGCGCAGAAAATAGTTATTTATAATACAAGTGCAGAAGGCATTGATATTCTTCCACGAGTTCAAAATTCAAAAACGAGCCACGAAGTGGCGAGTTTTGGAATGAACGAGTGGTAGAATGAGCCTTCTGTACGAGTATTATACATTATTTTCTCTAATTCATTGCATTTTCATTGAAATTAATGAAATATTTCCATAAATATAATTTAGTGATTTTTGCATTGAAAAATGTTGGTTGGCAGAACTGATTTCTTCAAGGCAAAGTGATGAATTGACAGATAAAGCCGTAGCGGAAAGATCGGAGTGCCAACATAGAATAATAAAATATAACCATGAAAACTGTGCGTTTCTGATATATTCTCGCACGATTTTGTTCTACAAGATGTGGAAGAATGAACGGAATAACCACAGAATTAGAGAAATATAATTTTTCATAACGTCAGTCGGTATCAAGACGAAAACTCTCCGTGAAAGTGTCTCATTTACGCTAGTAGGAAAATAGTATATTATGCAACAAGTGGGGAATGTCCAACCTTTCTCGCGAGTGTGAAAGGCGAGTGCCGCAAACACACGAGTGAGAAAAGGACTTTCTCCACATGTTGCACACTATAATTTTCCTACAACTGCACAAATTTAAATAATTGAAGTTATGGACTTGATTCAAATCAAAATGGCCTTCGTTTACAGTATGTGCTAATTTATTGCGTTTCCGTAGAAACGACTCAAAAGCCCAATTTCATTGGTCTTCCAAGCGAGGTTTGGGCAAAGTGCCGTGAGAAATAATATTTCCCACAGTATGAGCAATACATAGTTTTGAAATTGAGTAAGCAATGAAGAATACGCTACTTTTCATAGCTGTTGTAGGAAAAATATTGTTCCTAACTCATGTGGAAAGTGTCTTTTTCGCACTCGACAGCTTGGTCGCAATCAATGCGGGAATAGTATTTTGGGCAACAAGTGGGGGAAGTCCAACCTCTCCTACGAGTGTGAAAGTTTGTGGCACGAGCCTGAAAGGTGAGTGCCGCAAACACACGAGTGAGACAAGGCTTTCCCCACATGTTGAATACTATACTTTTCCTACAATTGCACAAATTTAAATAATTCAAGTAATGCACCTAATTCAATTCAAAATGGCCTTCGTCGACAGTATCTGTTTATTGCTTGCGTTTCCATAGAAACGACTTCTCAAAAGCCAAATTTCATTGATCTTCCAAGCGAGCTTTGGGCAAAGTGCCGTTACGTGTGGAATAATATTTCTCTAATTCTGTGGTTATTCCGTTCATTCTTCCACATCTTGTAGAACAAAATCGTGCGAGAATATATCAGAAACGCACAGTTTTCATGGTTATATTTTATTATTTTATGTTGGTACTCCGAACTTTCCGCCACAGCTTTATCTGTCAATTCATAAATTTGCCTTAAAGAAATCAGTTCTGCCAACGAACATTTTTCAATGCAAAAATCACTAAATTATATTTATGGAAATATTTCATTAATTTCAACGAAAATGCAATGAATTAGAGAAAATAATGTATAATACTCGTACAGAAGGCTCATACTACCACTCGTTCATTGAATTTTGAACTCGTGGAAGAATATCAATGCCTTCTGCACTTGTATTATAAATAACTATTCTCACACTATGAGCATTAAAAAGTGTTGAAATTGAGTAAGCTATGAAGAATGAGCTAATTTCCATATCAGTTGTAGGAAAAGATACTTTTCGCAAGAGTTAGGAACAATATTTTATCTACAAGTCCTTATTAACATATACCCCGCGCTTCTCCGAATTCTTGCGTTCACGCAGTAAGCTAAACAAATATAAACTTTCTTTTGAGACACCTTGTACATAATATAAAGAAGAGTTTTCCGGTATTGAATGAATTTAAATGATAATCAGTACCCATATTAATAATTCAATTATTTTTTGACCAGGATCATCAATCAAAGTTGGGAAACATGAAATAATGTGTGATGAGTAGTGACGATTTGATTTCTTCAGGAATTATGGTGATTATTGAAGCGAATAAATGAAGGCATACTCATTACAAAATTAATGTATATTTTTATGGTATCATCGAATCAGAAAAGCGAATATATGTGTAAATTAGTGACGCTCATTTGAGGAGTTAATTTGCAATCATTAAGTAAATTGAATTTTGCTCAACGTTCTAGATGTACGAGCTTTATAATGGTTTTCTGAATTTAGTGCACGAGTCGTGACTCTTGTTTGATTTTCCATTAGAGATTTCGTGATTTTTATGATATAAAAAATAAGTGAACGAACAAAGATTATACAGATTCAATACCTACATGTAAATTCATCAAGATATTGAAATATTACATAATATATGAGAAAAAGGTGTAGAAAGATAATAGGTATATCATCTTATTTTCGGAAACCTAGCGGATTCTCGTATGCTGGTGAATTATTAATTTTTGTTGGTTATGGACCTAGAACACTTTTAATATACATGGTGTCCCGAAGCTATGGTGCCAAATTGGAACAGAAGATCTGCCTTGAAAAATAAATAAGTCTTTCCTAATATTTCTTTTAGCAAATATTGTTGTTGCAGAGATACAGGGTGGAATATGAAAAATTAAAAGTGATTTTTATTCATCACTTCCATTGTTTTTAAAGGTTTTCAAATAATTTTGAACGAATGTTTATTTCTAAAAAAAATATAAAGTTTATATCACTTACTAATATTAAACGAGAATTTATAGAAGGTAATAAAAATTAAAATTAAAACTCACCAACTGATGTGACAAAATCAAATTTTACAGAATTAAAAGCAGTAATAGGTACAGCAAAATGATCCTAAAATTTTTTGAAAATTCGATCGAATGAAACAAAAAACTGCTCCATGGATTGAATTGAAATTCTCTGGGATTTTTGTGGTGATATTGAACTGTAAAACGCATACCCAACATTGATGGTTTATTCGATATTTTCAATTCAACGTTTGATTATCCAAAAATCCTCCAAAAGCCCTTTTTTTATCAACTTTTCAAATTAATGTAAAGAACGGAGAAAATTTTTTTCCGAGAATACCATAGCTAATTCTTGTAGAGAATTTATTCAAGATTCCAAAACATCCCCTAAATTTTCTGTACAAACATTGATTGGTGAGATTTTGATGGTTAAAGACAAAAAGGTCCTTTTCAATTCAAAGTTCGATATTTCAGAGAGAAATGCTCGTATCGAAATTTTGAAAAAAGGATATTGAAGCTGAATGAACAAGTTATCTCATCCAGATAGTGGTTAAGTTGGAAAAAAAATTTCCAAGTCTGTAGGCCAAAAAATAAAAACTGAAAAAATTTCGCATACTGTATTAGCATTGAGCGGAACACGTTGCTCGAAAAATTTTTTCATCATGAGATCTCTAAACGATAAATCTCAAGCTTCAAAAAGCTTTTTTTCAAATTGAGATACGACCATTGTTATCGAAAATACAGCCATTTGAAAAACCGCTAAAAATTTCTAATTTTATTTTGATCCTTTAATTCATTCCACTAGTACATTACAGTAATGAAAAATGTTTTCAACAGAATTTAATTTTACAATCCTAAATACTAGACCAAATAATAACTGGATATTCAACCAAAAAAATTATTGACACTTTCACGTTAATTTTTTTCACCAAAGCTGCCTTTTTGCAGAGGTACAAGTGAAAAAATGAAAGATGAAACTTTCACATGCAGTTTTTCATTTGTTTTTAAAAGTAAATGGATTGATTACTCATTGAATGGGTTCCACACCATGTACCTCTGCAAGAAAGCAGGTTTGGTGAAAAATACATGTGAGAATGTCATAATTTTTTTGGGTTGAACATCCAGTTGTTATTTGGACTAATAATTGGGATTGTAAAATTAATTTCTGTCGAACAAATTTTTCATAACTAGTACCTATGTTTGTATTCATAAAAGCTAAATTATGCTAAAAACGGTTGGTATTTTTAAGTGCGCAATTCAGAAAAGGTGAAGAACTCTGGAAAAAATTCAAAATGGTGGAATACCTGCAATGTTTGTAATTTTTTTCGCTTTCAAATTGAAATTCATTTCCTGAATGCATTCAAATTTTCCAAGAATTTCTGTGAAAAATTTTTCCATAAATCGAACAAACTTTTTTTTAATTTCAAGTTTCTAGGTCATTCTCATCGAAAGTTACCGACCAGACGATCGGAGAAAATCGAATTTGTGGGCGTATTCCTATCAGTGTGTCAAACCTTATCGTATGGGGTCATTTGCATGTTAACATCTGAAAATTACGGACATGAAACGAAATTATAGATCGATCTGTTTGGAGAACTAGTAATCAAAAAGGTAAAATTCCTATGGAACTTCTAAATGTTCCAACCTGAATACGCATACCAAATTTGATTAAAATCGGAGTAGTAGAACGCAAAATCTTTAAATAGCAGGTATTCCATGTTGGCTTAAAATTGTATGGAACCAATCATAATGGTTCAATATTCATACCAATTTTCATCAACATCGGACTAGTAGGACACGAAATATGGAAATACCAGGAATTTAACCTTTACGCAAAAATTAAAATCTGTATCCATGTAGGATGTGCGAACACAGTACCACAGACATACAAGAAACCAAAGCAGTGGATCAGTATGATCTGAAAAGCATTTGCAAGCAGAAATTTGGATACCTGTGACGAAAATCGCTTCCTGCACCATCGGTAGACTCTGAAGCACTAAAAAGATTTTGCATTTTAGTTCCCAACTCCCCAAGAGATGTTCAGATATTTATTTCTCTAATTCTGTGGTTATTCCGTTCATTCTTCCACATCTTGTAGAACAAAATCGTGCGAGAATATATCAGAAACGCACAGTTTTCATGGTTATATTTTATTATTCTATGTTGGTACTCCGAACTTTCCGCCACGGCTTTATCTGTCAATTCATCAATTTGCCTTAAAGAAATCAGTTCTGCCAACCAACATTTTTCAATGCAAAAATCACTAAAATATATTTATGGAAATATTTCATTAATTTCAATGAAAATGCAATGAATTAGAGAAAATAATGTATAATACTCGTACAGAAGGCTCATTTTACCACTCGTTCATTCCAAAACTCGCCACTTCGTGGCTCGTTTTTGAATTTTGAACTCGTTGAAGAATATCAATGCCTTCTGCACTTGTATTAGAAATAACTATTCTTCACTTTTCACAATATCAGAATATGCTCTACTCGAATTGGCTTTCCTTGAAACATTTTAATATTGAAGGTTCAATATTGAAAACAATAAATCAAATTGAATAACTATACCCGACACAAGCATAAAATCGTGATTTGTCATACATGTTCCTTGAGCAGTTCTGGTCTTCTCCTGATTTCTCATTGTCGTTGTACCAAGAAAGTGAGAGAATTCTGAGTATTATCGAGTCAAGGCGGATGTGGCCAGTGATGCATGTCTGGCAAAGTATGTAAAGCGGTTGAGCAAGCGACCTAGAGATAAAATGAAACTGAATTATTAATGTACTTAATGCAATTCTGCGGAACAGAAACCCGCATTATCTTATTCGAGCATTATGGAAATGATGTTCTAAAGGTTTAGTGCCGTATTTAATATTTGTCCGCATTGTTATTGTTTCTTGTGGAATTCTATCGTTGAAACTGCTGTCAGTACTTTATAGCTGCGGGTACCTATATTTCATAATTCACAACAATTTCTCAATCTAGTTTTAATAGATTTTTGATAATGGAAACCTACATGCACTATACAAATACGTTTTCCATTTGAATGATATATTCGACTTTGTGGAAGCTAGTCAGGATTTCCAGCAGACTCGGTACGATACAGAGTGTCCCACGTTCGAGTGCATATTATACGTTTCTGGACCCATTTGAAATCTGAAAATTGGGGTTATGATATTATTCGATATTTTCTACCAAGCTAGAATATTCGTGAAGACTGATCACTACAGAGAATGAAAAAAAAATCTCCAAAACAGTTTTTTTTTATTTTATCATTCTGATATGATTGAGTATTCAAGTTTTAATATCTTTCTAGTCAAATTGTTGCATTCACCGAAATTGTTTCCAAAATATTTTAAAAAACTTGAAAAAATGAAAATAAGCGTGTTATTCCTATTTTTGATGTCTTAACCATTAACCGTTTTCACATTTTCGAAGTAGAACAATGTTGTCCGAGGAACTTCAAAATTCTTTGTTATTCGCAAACGTTTTATGTACTTATTCGAAAATTCCAAAAGTTCAAGAGGTACTATGAGACAACAATATTTTCGAAACTGATGCGACAAGTAATGAAAGTATTTTCCTACTGTGAGATACTGTTTGAGGATATAAGAAATGATAAGTCAGTTTGAAAACTGAGTGGCGTTTCCCGAACAGATCGCTCTATCAATTCGTCACAATATCTGTAATTTTCGAATTTTGAGCCGAGAATGGTCTCGGGTGGGGTACGACCCACTGATAATTACTAAATTCAATTATGTCTATTCGGCGGGCTTTTCATGGTAGGTTCGGATTTTGGACATGGTTAATTTCGTTAAGAGGTGTTTATACCAAGTGGTTTTCTAGTGATCTGCAAAAGTTTTACTACTCCTCCTCCCTCGGCTATTTTGAGATTCCACCACTTTCCAGAATGAGTGAAGCTATCTCAAACGTTCCTCTGATTTATCGTTCTTTTCTACCACATGCAAGAATTCAAAATACGTTTTTACGTCTTTATTTTTAATTTCAGAAAAACCGTTTTTTCAGCCTTCGACAAATGGTATAAAGGGTGGCCACTTTTTCAATGGGATTGTATTGGTAACTTTTAAACCATAAGATTTAGAAGGTCGGTCAAATGGAGAAAGAGTTATATTCATAGGAGCTTTGTCAAACAGTTCAAACAAATCGAGATTATCAGGGCCGGTTATTGAGATATCATAGGAAAAGTAAACTCTGTCATTTTGATTTTTCTTTTTTCCCACTTTATTTCAAATATTATCAAAAATGTTTCAGGAATTTTTTATTCGACAGTAAATTATCCTCAATTTGACGTAATCAGATTTCGTATCCAACGTTTCGTACTCCCTGGGCCACCCTCAACCTCATTATTTTCAATACGGACCTGCATATTTTATGACACTTTTCGAAATAACTTTTAACGCTGAATTCAACGATATATCATACGATGTCATTCATAGTTGATTTTCTTGTGATTTTGACCCTTATCCAAATTTCTTTGGGTCAGATCTGTATTACATTTAGGTACTTTCAGTTTAATTAATAACATGCAATACATTTCGATAAGAAAATCAACTAACTCATCTTGAACTAAATGGATCATATTAGAATCAAAGCAAGAAACATGTAAAAATTATTTACATATTTCAGTTCATACTAATTTAACGGAACTATCATTCAATCAAAGATAAATCAAATTTTTATTCGAAAGTAAATACCTAAATGAAAATTAATGATATCTCAAAAATAAAATTCATGATACTACGAACCCGAGATTCTTCGCGAGAAGATTGAGAATGTATTGGAAGGTATCCAAGGAGATGAAATAAGCAAATGTATAAGAAGTATGGGTTCCAGAACCTTAATGTGCATTTTACAAAATGATGGGCATTTCGAACAATTACTTCATTAATTTTCATTTACTTCCCAATAATCATTTGATTTTTCTTTGATTAAATGATAGTTCCGTTTAATTAGTATAAACTGAAATATGCAAATAATTTTTACTTGTTTCTTGCTTTGATCTAATATGTTCCATTCAGTTCAAGAGTTAGTTGATTTTCTTATCGACATGTATTGCATGTTGTTAATTGAACTAAAGGACCTAAATGTAATACAGATCCGACCCAAAGAAATTTTGATAAGGGTCAAAATCACCTGAAAATCAACTTTGAATGATCGATATATCGTACGATGTCAGTATGATATATCGATGAATTCAGCGTTAAAAGTTATTCCGAAAAGTGTCATAAAATATGCAGGTCCGTATTGAAAATAATGAGGTTGAGGGTGGCCCAGGGAATACGAAACGTTGGATACGAAATCTGATTACGTCAAATTGAGGATAATTTACTGTCGAATAAAAAATTCCTGAAACATTTTTTGATAATATTTGAAATAAAGTGGGAAAAAAAGAAAAATCAAAATGACAGAGTTTACTTTTCCTATGATATCTCAATAACCGGCCCTGATAATCTCGATTTGTTTGAACTGTTTGACAAAGCTCCTATGAATATAACTCTTTCTCCATTTGACCGACCTTCTAAATCTTATGGTTTAAAAGTTAGCAATACAATCCCATTGAAAAAGTGGCCACCCTGTATAAGTTTTTGAAATAACAGGAACCAGTTATTTTTTTCAGAAAAATCAATTAATCTTTTCAAATATTTTTTGAAATGTTAATAATATGCGACATCGGTTTAAAATAAGTTCATATTCATGCTATTTTTGATAACTCTTCATTTTGAAACATCGTTGTCAAAACTTCGAGAAATGGAAAGATTTCGCGGATAGGATAATAGTTTCTTCAATTTGGGAAGAAAAGGCACAAAAAGTTCACTGTGAACTTGAAAAAGGAAATTATATTGAATTAATGTACTTATTCACTTAACTCCAATGTTAGTCTTTTCGCTTGTCGACTTCTTGCCTTGAAAATAGTGAATTATATTGAATTTGAATAAAACTTTCAGTACTTTCTTTCGCCTAATAAAGACGGTTATTATTATTTTATTTCTATGAGAAAATGTAAGCTCAACGAAGTACTGAAGCAATAGGTATCTGCATTTTCGTATTGAAAAATAAAAATTGGATCAAAATTTGGGTATTTATTTCTTGGTTGTTGACTTCCATTATTTTCATATTTCAATCAGTTGAAAAAACGATCTCTAATTTCAGATCTGCCATTCGGTCATTTTCTGCGGAGTAAAACATTTAAACAAAACAAAAACATACACTCAATATTGGGAAATGCAAGGCAAGCCAATTTTGAAGGTTGTTTCATCACTCCTGGAACCATCAGTATGGCACAAGTTTTCCCTGCCATATATACCTTTCATCTCCATAGTGGAGCATAGCGACTCTGTGGTGCTTGAAGGAAAACAACTTTTTTTTTTTTTTTTTTGCTGTACAGCAGTTTAATATAAATTTCTATAAAATATGTTACAGAGTTATATATACAAGGGGATATATACAATGTTTACAAGCTTCTTAAAGTATGAGTTGCAGACTAGTACCTAACTCAAAGTTTTACCTAGTATTGAAATTTGGATAATGGATTACATAGGTTTTATAAAAAAAAAAAGTGTAAATTTTTACTGAGGCATGTCGAGTGCTTGAATCGACTCTGTGGTTGAACCGGCGTTGGGTTTTTATCCCAGCAATACCGATCCTCCCAGAGATGCGCAGCCCACAACGCTATCTTTTGGGGTAGCAAAAAGTTATTACAAAGCCATGGAATTTTAACAAGCCTTTGAGATTTTATGATTTTATTGCTTTCGGACCTTTGGACTGGAAAAAGGCAGACAGTTTTTTGGGTGGGCAATTACCTCAATTTTCACGTAGCAACATATTTTTGAACGATTAATCAACTCTCTTCTGATCCCATTGGAAATTAAGGAGTTCGAATAAAAATTTCGTTTCTGAAATCGACATATTTTTGTGTGCTAAATTTCATGTCTAGGTATCTTATGAGCAGATTGGATTTGAAAAGTTAACAATTACACGATATGATTTATTACATTGTCATGAATAATAATATTTTTTTTTATAACATAGATTCTTGGTATAATGGAAATGAACAACAGATAATTACATTATATTTCATTATATCAATCATAATTTAGTTGAATCAAAAGTCAAATATCACTGACTGTTGAGGAATTGATTTCTTCTAGACTCCCAATAACTCGGTTACATTTACTTTCATATCAACTATTCTCGAATCTCACATGAATAAGGAAAAATCGCATTCATTGTTTAATTTATTCTTTCGAACATTGAATTATTTATTTGTCCATACTATTCACCTTCTTCTTAGTTCCTACCACAAGACTATTCATTTCAGTGCACATTTTGCTTATGCATGAGTTGCATTGTGCCTTGCATTCTTACCTCTATTAATGATATTATGGAGTATGAGAAAGCATTTAAAACACTTTGTTTGAGCACATAGATTCGTGTTCTGATGGTTTACATTCACTTTCATTGTTTTCGAACTATTCTGTAATAACACAGTTTCTCTCCTCTCCTATGCCTTGGTCGGCATAATAACTGATTTGGCCTTAGGAGCTTTTAAGCGCTCGTTATGTATGCTTTGAAATGTAGCGTGTATATGAATAATAATAATTTCAAGCTTTATAAAAAAAATCGTGTTCATCGCGTCACTAGAACACATGGAGAATTCAAGCAAAATACCGAGAAAAGTACCCAACCTACTAAAAAAAAATTGAAATTCAGTTTGTTCGTATCATTGTTTGTATTCATTGTATAGTGAGAATCTTTCAATACCTTGGAGCTAGAAAAAATTAATGGTACATTTTTGAGATCGATTTTTCAGAGAATAAATAAATTCAACTGTTTTCGAGATATGAGAGAAAATTGGAAAATGGCGTGAAATGAGAAGTTCTGATAACATCTTTCTTACTGGGGACAAAAACAAACTAAGGTACTTTTCTTTGTAGAATCCATTGCTGCAATAATTTGTTTTTTATTGCAATTCGTCTTGAAGTTATAATACAAATTTGTGTTTTTTCAAATATAAACTTTAGATAATTGAAATAATTGGTGGTCACTAAGTCCTACGGATTTCAGACCGTTAGAGTTTTCCTTTGGTCATATTTAAATAACAACATTTATTAATTTAAAGATGTTGAAAAATCTAAATGTTAAAGTGTTAAAAAGTTCTGAAACTTCGACATTTTTTTTGTTCAATAAAAAGTTATTTAATCATGTTATATATTCTTGAAAAGGCAAAAAACGCAATTTCATTTTGCATAAATTTTTATGGTTTGCATTTGAAAAAATACAAATTTGTATTATGACTTCAAAACTGATCAAATAAAGAAAAAATGATTCTACTGAATAAAGTGCCCCTAGAAACTAGAATGTTTTATTTCATTTTTATAGTAATAAAGAAGTTATGAAAACCTTTCATTTCACGCCATTTTCCAATTTTCTCTTTTGAAGAACAGAAGAATGTTTGAGGTGTCAATTTTGTTCTTGTATTCGTTTTACAATATTTCTAAAATGTTGTTGTTATCTTCAGAAACAAAATTTAATGTAATTTCTTGTTTCTAATAATGACAAAATCGTTGTTGAAACGCTTATCTATTCATAGATAAATTCAGAATGAAAGTTCTCTGTGAACTTGAAAATTTCACAAACTACTGTAGATACTTAATACGAATGACAAAGGACAGCTAGTGATACTTTATGCTATGTCAAAAATGATTGAGATAATTTCAATTGGGAAACACAGCAATCTCTATATTGCATCTACTGTTGTCTCAACGAATCTAACCTACGATATTTGAATTTTGATGAGTGTGAACCTGACAAAGTGAACGTTCTTTGAAACATTATACTTTTTCGTGTTTACATAATAGCAGGCCGAAAACACGAAGAAGTTTTATGTCCTAGAGATAAAACGTACATTCCAATGTGTAATGCGTTCAAATTGCGTGCTACCTTACTGATGATTCACATTTTGAATAATTGACCCTAGTTTGGTTTGCATCCCTGAATTATCTTCAGAATGGTCATGGGTCAATGATTAGGTATTCTTTATTATGGTACGTGTGGGTGCTGACTGCCAACCTTGATCCACTTCCCATCATATAAAAAAGTATTCCCTACCTAATTGAAAAGAATATTCCTTGGCATTGATTTGTTCATTTTTCATCCCATTTTTTTTAACAGAACATTATTCAACCCTATAGCAACAAAGTTGAAATAATGTTTATCCACTCAGTGAATTTGAATTATTTTGATTTAATTTTAATGAACTGTCACTTCTGTAATCTTGCCTATAAAAAAAACAACCTTCATAAAAAATATTGATCATTAGGAGCGGCATTAAAAAGTATTCCAAATCTTTTCATATTAATATCTTTGAATTCGTTGCTATATATGTAAAGTTGATTAAAAAGGCAGTACTTCCACGATTGTAAACAATACGCAGTGACTTAACAACCATCAATCGAACAAGGTTTGATCTCATTTCATAAAATATATATATATTTTTTGTTTTAATTTAATTAAATCCTGAATGAAGTATAAACACAATAGTAGTCCTTCAGGGGAATGACTATCTTTTCTAGAATACCTAAATATTAATATAACTCAATTATTGTGAAAATAACTATGGATTTCTAACATAAATACGAAATTCATCGAATAGGAAACAAACGAAATTTCATGAAATTATCTATTGATATTCTTCAGAAACCGAATAAATCTAATTATTCATTTTCTACAGAAAAAGTGGCTGAACTTCATTGATCTCTATATTGAGAATTCTAAGCATAATTAGGTATCAGCGATGAGGATTCATAAACACTTCACAACCAGAAAATTGTGGTCGGTCTGTTGTTGGATGTGACGAGAATACAATCATAAAACACTTCTTGAGCGATTCCATGAGAATACAAGACAATTCATATAAACAAAAAACCCAAAAATTCAATTACGAGATATAATAATAACGATAATTTTTAATAGTCTCATCAGATATACATATGTATAAAAAATGTAAGTGTGATAAAAGTCAACGAATTGTTTGATCACAAACATTATTAAAATTTCAATTGAAAAAATTTTCAAATAAAAATAGGGAAAGATGTTTCGAATGAAAGGTTGATGGTTTTGAGAGGGAAGTCCACTTATGCCAGAACCTCTTCCATTTATTTCCCCCTTGTGGTTGGTACGAGATTCAATTTTGGAATTCCGAACAGGAACCCCTGTTCTTGTTGCAGATTCGTATTTTACTGCAAAAAATACAAAAGGTCCGAACGAACAATTGTTCACCAATCGTCGCAGACGGCTCCGTATTCGAATTTTAATATTCCGTCTGAACGATCTCAACCTCGACCTTAACGTATCCGTTCCATTAATCATTCACATAAATTTATTTAGTAAGTATTCCAAACGTGTTAAGAGATCTGCATAGGTGTCCGCTGACATAACTAGCGAAGAATCATCGGCTTACATTTCCAGCTTTTTTTTGACGAATATGATCCGATAGGACAAAGCACAGAAACAAGAGGGATCTCAATATGAATCCCTGAAGAAAATTTCAGTCAATTGACCCGATAAGAAATTTTTTATTTTTACTCTCAAGTTTCTGTCCGACTTGTAGTCGGTCAGCCAACTCGAAAACACACCACGAAATCCCAGATATTCCAAAATTCTGACGAGAAAATCGAAATCGATTCAATCAAAAGTCCGAGAAACATCGAGAAAATTTTATACCGATTCAAGCAGACTGCACGTAGCTGATCATCTTTGACGACACTATATCGATCTAAAAATGACATCATTCTCTTATAGATAATTTTCTCAAAAAGTTTTGGGAATACATTAAGTACATACATAGGACGGTAATTAGGAATATCCTCTGGATCGTTTTTCTATATATAGGGTCACCATAGACATTTTTAAAGCCAACAGAAACTTGCCTGCTGAAACTGAAAGATGAATCGAGTAGACCAGATATGGTGAGATTGTTTCTATAGTTGCTTTTAGAACCCACTTGAATATGCCATCATTCCACTTACTTTTTCTTTTTTACTTTTTCAAGGTAGCTAGTATTTAATCTTTTTCGACAATAAAAAAATAATAAACCATAATATGAAATTCAAGGTGTTTTATCTCTTTGTTTCAGGAAACAGATCAAGGTGTTGACATGAAGGGTTGGTTCGATGCATTCAGAAACGATGGTGGTCCTACACTCTATAATTTCAATAACAGAACAGCTGTGACAGGGGACGTAACTATCATAACGTTTTTGACGATATTCACGACTTTATATATTGCGTTCCTCATCATATTTCCTGGCATCAGAAAAGAGAAGTTCACGACTTTTTTCACAGTTACTTTAAGTTTATTTGTAGGAGCAACGATTTTAGGTAAGATACAAATAATTATGTTTCATCAAGATTTATTTATATGATTAGTTCTTGAACGAATTAGTCAAATTGAATTGAGATATGAATAATACATTTTGAGATTTTTTTATCTTTTATCGGAACAAAAACCTAAAATGAAAAACATAGGTTTTTAGTAGGTATTAATCTCCTTGCGAAGATTAATCTTATTTTCAATATAAAAACATTCTATTTCATTGAGATGGATCTGAAATTGCATACAATATATAAAGAAAGCATATTCGATTAAATATTATATCATTTAGACTATTTAGAGTTAGGAATATAAACTGAACATATATGATTTCATTCAAATGAAAACTGAAATTTAATATGGGCTGGCATTGTTCTCGTTTAGAATTAGTCTTAGAAAGAGAAGAACGACATATGAGCTTGACAAGAGGTGTAAAATAAATTCATCATGACTCAAAGCTGTCTCACACGCTTGGATTTCTCGTTCAATCTATCGCGTTTAAATCGCGCCTTGATTGGGCAAGTTAAAGGCTTGTAAAGCTTAACAAGTACCTAAACAATCTCAACTAGAGAAGGCACTCAAATGAATGGATCTAGTCACAAAACCAAACAAGAACCTCTATTTCGATTTTTAATAAATTTTCACAATTGCTTACGAAGTCAACAAATCTATTCCGCATCTTGATTTAAATTTATGGTGAAAAATGTTCACCTAAAAGGTATTTCTTGAATTTTTTTCCTAGTGAAGAAATCAAATCAACGTTTACAATAAAGAAATCATGTCTAATCAGATTGAACCTATTCGAAAATATGTCACATAATTCAAAAATATGTTTTTTTGTTTTTCGTCTCGATAGTTGAGAAAAAAATGTATATACAAAAAGATAGCAAAATGAACTGATATGTTTTCACGAAATGTTTCGGTGGTATCAATTGTATTTTACTATGTTTTTTCCAAAAAAACTTGAATAATTTTTATGTAATTTGCCATTTATGATCATGTTCCATTGGGAATAAGCCCAATATAAACGTTTGAATAAGTCGTTATGGACTAGTTTGATTTTGGATACCCAGTAGAATTCTCAATATTCATCAAAAAGTCAGTACTTACCTCAGTTTCTCTACTAGTATTCACTTTCAAAATCTCATTTATATGAATTCATTAATTTTGAAGGCATCAGGTTTTTTCAAAGACTCTCCAATTTAGGAAATAACGAAATAACGTTTTTGAGAAAAAACAACAAGTTCAAAGCATGTGAAACTTGGATCAAACTTGCGTTTTCATTTATTCCATGTAATCTGAAAATTCAATGAAAAAATATCGAAAATTTCAGCGATTAACCTTGAATGGTTTTATTGACATATTACTTGGTAGGGTGTCTGTACACTTTTTTAATAATTTCAATAATAAGAGATAATAATTTCAATGAAAGGTGATGCAGTTCGATTTGAAAAAAGTTTGCAAACATCTGAGCAGATCATATGATCCATAAATAATATTGATTTCGAACTCCCTAAGAGAATTCTGACTATGTTTTTGTTTGTTCACGTGGTATCCATTTCATTTTGTCAAAATCAATGTTTTGAAATATTTTGATGATTTCTTTGATTTGACTTATCTTTAATTGATATTATTAGTAGGTATTGAGTGAAATTTAGTTATCTTATACCTTTGAAATTGTTTGCGTGAAAAGAATACTGCCATTCTGAGTAGTAAAAAAATGGGATGCGAAGCATTTTGAAAGTAATTTATTTAGGCACAAATGGACTCATGATCTTTTTTTAGAGGTCATTTTGAAAAAAATGCAGTGTCTTTCGGGCCACCTGTAGAGGGATCCTTAAATTTGCAGAAGACTTGAAAACTTCACGGAAATTTAATAAAACTAAATCGCACAATTACCTCGAACGTTTCTCGAGATATAATATTTAGTTTAAACCATCAAAACCATAAAATTTTTCGAAAAGAGTAGTCTACATAAAAAAGTACCATAGAAAATTGATGACAAGGGGGGTGTTTCTAAATCAGAATTTCATGTAGATTATGAGTATTATCTATAAAAAATGGACATTCCCGTTCAAAAAATCAAGGTAGTATCGTGTTTCACCACTTCCGGACCAGCCTGTAGCGTCAAAAATATTTTGAGCTTATGCGCTGAGTGCTGTCGATTCTGCAATATTTGAATCATTCTCCTGGCGTAAAATTTACCGGAGTTATCGATATATCAAGTACTATTGTCCCACCCTATATCTATAAAAACAATTTTCCTAAGGAATAACAGGGAGATTTTCAGTGTAGTTATTAGAGGTGAGTGGACAAATGAAAAACTTTCCTTGAATTTTCCGAAGAATGGGGTCCAGTTGATGTTGAATTGAAAGTAAAATACGATCTATTTTGATCTTCACAAATTATTTCAATAGATTGAACATTGAATGGAGTGTGTGTGTATGAAGGCTTTCAGTTTTTCCAGATGAAGTGTAGGTATTCTTATATTATATGTTTTTGCAGTTTCAATATATGGATCATCATGGCATGTATCCGAGGCATCTATAATGAGTACGTACAAAGCGTTCTCCAAAGAGAAAATCGCAGCCAACATAGGCGTACATGTTGGATTAGGACACATAAATATAACTCTTCGGGCACAACCTGTTAACAATAGGACAGCCGATATCGATTTCAACGAGAGATTCTCTTGGAGCGATAGCAGCCAAATGGGTGATAGTTTCAAGGATGCCATAGCACGAGGTCTTCCCTTTCCTATTTTAACCATAGCCGAATATTTTATTTTAGGAGAGGATGGACTGTCATGGGGAAGCCAGTACAGATCTGCAGGATATTTCGCCATTATAATGTTATGGTAACTGAAAAATATTATAACTAATTTTACGTATTATTACATTTCGATATGAAAGTTACGCTGTAAATTTTCATCATGAAGCAGATTTTTTTTTGTTGATTGAATGAGGAAATATTGAAGATTGAAGTAAAGAATTGAAATAGGTATAAACTAGAATTTATGTATTTGAGCTGAATATCAAGGGTTATCCATTTTATAGTTCGGAAAGTAATGCACACTTTCATTTGAAATATCGTTCAAATTTCGATTTCATTATAATGTTTAGACCTTACTATTATGTGTGGAGTGTGTATAACATCATTAATATGTCCGTCGCGCGATCTATTATTGGACTCCATCCTTGTGAGGTAATTTTCGATGACTAGCCGGCACATTTTGGGAAATATCTCACCAATAACGAAAATTACGCGTTCTGGGAATTTTTCTTGCAATAAAACGGCTCGTATTGTGTGCCTTGTTGTACTATCTTACTGGAACCACATCTGTTCCAATTCCATAACATTTATTTCAGGCCAAAAAAATCAGTTTTCATTTGGAATGAGTGATACCTTCATTTTAAAAAACTATCAATCACTTCACGAGACTGAATTGAACACCATGTGACCATACAGTCAATTTTGTAAATGTAATGGTCTCTGAGCAGTTACATGAGGATTCTACTGTTTCATGTTCCCATATGCGACAATTTAGCCTCCTTACATGGCCACTGAGTGAAAAATGTGGTACGCAGCTGAAAAAAATTCGATTCGAAAAATCGTCATCTAAACGTAGCTGTTCAATCACTCAATCGCATATGTTCTACGCATTCCATGATCAGCTGGCTTTAGTTCTTGTGTAAACCGAACCTTATAAAGATGGAGATGCAATTCAAGATGTAAAATACGTCATAGCGTGCCGTGAGAGAGGCCTAAATATTCTGCGCTCCGAGGAATGAAAACATTTAGATTTTCTCCAATAATTACAACAGCACGGTAGAGCGTGCATTTCAATTATGTATGGGCCTTCAGACATCAGTAATGAATCCAGTCTCTTCTAATTTTTTCACTGTCCTATTGTAAGCTCAAATGCACGATTATGTCGATCATAATCTGCAGTAATACACGAAACGTACTTATTGTACAGAATCATTATTTTTGTAGTAAGTTTCCACAATTTTCACACATTCAGCAGAAGATAAACTATCGATATTGTTAAAAGGGTAACCTTCAACTAAACATATGACTCTTCAAATGATAGTACTGTTTGTCATTCAAGCAGGGCTGTAAAATTCAGACCACGACATGGACAATCATTTAGAAAGCTTCCCAACAGTTTGAATTTTATTCCGCAATTGTTTTAGAATACATTTACGAAGAATCATTGAATACTTCATTTTTATTTCCATTTTTTTATCGTTCAATATTAAGAAATAATTTTTATCCTACCAAAGGGCTGACGTTGACTAAAACTTATCACCCAATCATTCGCTGTTGTGTTAACAATTAACAATTACGTGTCTGAAGTAGCGATGGAAAACAGTAATAAAGCCTACTCGAAGCACAATCTGTCTATTAACTTACACAAGCTCGAGATAAAAACACCTTCTTTTCGGATTTTCAATTACAAGTAGACTTAATGAAGAAGCGGAACATTGAGAACTAATGGTCAAATTTTATAATTTTCAGGACTTCATTTACAGTATGGATTCTAATGAATCTAATGTTAATTGCGGTCCCGAGATATGGAGCTCTTCTCATGACAGCATGTGGATTCCTACTTCTTGGTACCTGCACTGGTTACTTCTGTTCGCTTCCAGAAATACCCCTCGTAATTCATCTGGATGGAGCAACGATGCAATTGTATTTTGGTTGGTGTTTCTGGTTAGTTGTTGCAGCAGGTATTTATAGAATGGACTAGTTTTCATTTTTTTGTTAAGGATTAATTCTGAAAATTCAAGTAAAATGAAACAAAAATGTGGAAGAATCATTGAAATATCTCTAGAAATGAAAAAGTTATGGGACTTTGAAGTTGCGCTTGGAAGAATAATTTCATAGTACGTGTAAGTGTCGTGACGTCACACACTAGACGACTGGTATTCGCAGAGTGCTTACGAATTCATTGGTGTACAATCACTTGTGCCGTTCGTGTCGTGTTTTGTTCGTTACACGATGGCTGAAATAACTTACTATATACATACATATAAATTACTTTTTTCTCTTTTTACTTCTTACTTCTCACATAAATATGTTTTGTCATTGATAGACTTCAACAACCAGTACTCAACTACAAACTGTTTATGAAACGTTATTTAAATAAATCATCGTTATAAGTTGAACCATGATGAAGCAAACTCAAAAGTAGATACTTACTTGAAAAGTTTAACTCTTTTTATTTCTGCACTGACATAAGATAAATTTGAAGAAAAAAACTCCATCACTGCGAATAAATCTATTTTAGGCAAATTGTCACTTTGTCCTTTCACGAAGCCTTCTTCTATTATGGTGACATAAAAACATAAAAACTCGAGTTAAAACTACACTGTACAACTACAAACGGCGCGAGAGCTTTGGCCGCGGCTAAGTATTTAAACGTAATTTATGGTGTAGCGATCACAGGCAAGAGCCGTGACGTTACAGACCAAAGACGTTCCGCGCTAAAATACGTAAATTTAAATAATCTATTCCTCAGTCATTTATTGATGGATTTTCAAAATTTTTTCACTGATTTATCAGTTTTGCTCTATATTTTAATTCTATCGTGTCAAATATAGTATTATCAACATCACTAAACTAGTCCATTGTACTAGGCTAATTCAGAGAAATAATACAATCCTCCTGTGGATACTTCATTTTATCTTCATACACAATAACCAATAGCTTTTAATCTATTCAAATCACCTCCAATAATTTTTTGATATTTATGTAAGATGCAGCAAATCACTTCTTTTTCGGGCACTCGTTCCCTCTACATTTCTTCACGAAGTTTTATTTTTCGAACGATATAAAATTCAAACAATATCGAAGACAACATGTTTATATTTCAGTACAATTAGGAAACCTGAAACCGGCGCACTCGCCATTTTGTTATGTTGCAACTACGCATTTGTTTTTGAAGTTGCTTCAAATATTTTTCTCATGAAAATGCATATATTCCAATGAAAAGACGTGGTATGAATCGAAATATGTCATAACCAGTATCCTTTCTTTTGAAATCAAGCCTTCGTGCGTTGAATAAGCTAATAATAATAACCAATATTTGTCCCAAATTCTTTTCGTATTCGAAATTTAAAGATTCGGAATCAGTGCAAAAAGTGAAAAACGAAAAGAGCTTGTGAGCACGTATGTATTCATAATCCTATTGTGTTCTTGGAGACCACATAAATGTAACGATATACTGGGTGTTACAAGAATGGCTGGTCATATACTAGTGGTGAATGCAGGCCATCCAGTCTTTTCAATAAAGTAGCTTGTTGTGCATCCTAAGATTGGTACTTTCAGAGAAACAGGGTTATTCATGAATGTTGGTATAAAAAATCGATCATCAATACTTATTTGCATTGGTTGAATCAAGAATTTTCTATGGTATTTTTGGTTGGGGACAGCTCTTAGGGAGCATCTGAAAAAAGGGAAGTTTTGCAAGGAACATTCATAAAAGAATTGAGAAACCTAGGCTTTATTAATCTGACCTTCTGTTTTCTGAGACTCAGCATTTTGACATGAGGCAATTATATTTTTTCGCTGTATGTACCATGGAATTCAAGGACAAGTAGAATTTGAATTCATCTTCAATATAGAGTGAATTCGAAAAATTTCATTATCGATATGAACTACAGTAATATACAAGAAATGAGTGTTCGTAGTACATAAATGCATACCATAAAACCAAAAGTGTTTTTTCAAGCATTCACGCAAAACCTTAGACGCAATAGTTGCTCACCTAAAATTTCAATTATACTCTCAGAATCATATATCATAAGATATAACATAACATAAAAAAATCGAAATATTTTGAGATTACAGAAGAACCAAGAAGCTACATTCTCAACGTTTCTATTTAAAATCCATTGAAATGCATTTTTTCTTCATATTAAGGCCCTCATTTTAAATTACTGAATGTTTCAGGAGGGATTTGTTTGTTATCGGGAGTGACAATTACAACGATTGAAATTATACTGCCTCATAGTTTCTCAACTATACTAGAAGTAGATTATGATACTCCCTACGACCGTCATATTATCATCGAGGATAGCCACGGCAGACGATTTCAGCGAAAGAGAAATAGTTCGAATAAATTGGAAGATCCATCATCTGAAGGTCTTGGTTTAAGGATATTGAAGTGAGTATACCATTCGAAAAACTTTGCAAATGGGTATGACACTAATGTTTCTCGTCCTTCGCTTCAAACATTAGCTCTCTAGTTATTTCGATGTTGTAAAATGATTAACTGCCTGGAATCTCTAAGTCATGCATACAAAACGCGCAGCGTATATGTAGATACTCAAAGGGGCTGAAATTTCTGAGAAACCTAAAACCCATGTAAAATATCATTGAAATCGCAAAATATTTGGACCCGACCTGGGGAATTTACATTTGTAATGAATAATGGCGCAAATGCGTATCTTATATCCGAAAAATCTAAAATTTCTAAGAATATATTCAAGACCTGCCTTTACTGCCCATATGAATTTTATAAACATCGGACAAAAATTGAAATTGATTTGTGACTTTCTACAGGTCAAATAGGACATACAGACCAAATATCATTAATATCGGAAAAGAATTTCAGAAGTAAATGCTGTTAAAATGGTTTGCGGACTAATATACCGAAAGACGGACCCACGGACGGATAGATAAAAACCAAAATTCTCCTGAATAGTCTGAGATGCATTTTGCGAGCAGAAAATTTGAAATCAGAGACCGATTCCGAAAATTTTCAGACAGCTAACTCTTCCTTCGATAGACACTGAAGCGAAATGATAAATTAGCTAAATCATTTCTTTGAGAAACTGATTTCAACTAATTAGATTCAGCTATATAAAGGGTTTTTTTTAGAGCTTTAGATCTTTAAATTGCAATAAAACAACGATGGATTATTCGATTGACATGAATTTTATTTATCCGCAAGATAATCTTGAGGCATTACATTTTAAATATGATTTCTGGCATATGACCTGGCTGGCTCGAATGTAGTCCAATCTGGACGTCCAATTTTCGATTACTTTTTCCAACATTTGTGGCCGTATATCGGCCATAACACGGCGAATGTTGTCTTCCAAATGGTCAAGGGTTTGTGGCTTATCCGCATAGATCAATGACTTTACATAGCCCCACAGAAAGTAGTCTAGTGGTGTTAAATCACAAGATCTTGGAGGCCAATTCACAGGTCCAAAACGTGAAATTAGGCGGTCACCAAACGTGTCTTTCAATAAATCGATTGTGGCACGAGCTGTGTGACATATTGCGCCGTCTTGTTGGAACCACAGCTCCTGGACATAATGGTTGTTCAATTCAGGAATGAAAAAGTTATTAATCATGGCTCTATACCGATCACCATTGACTGTAACGTTCTGTCCATCATCGTTTTTGAAGAAGTACGGACCAATGACTCCACCAGCCCATAAAGCGCACCAAATAGTCAGTTTTTCTGGATGTTACGGTGTTTCGACATACACTTGAGTATTATCTTCACTCCAAATGCGGCAGTTTTGTTTGTTGACGTAGCCATTCAACCTGAAGTATGCTTCATCGCTAAACAAAATAAAATGTTGCGCGATACGTATTCCGCACAGAACCATTATTTTCGAAATAAAATTGCACTATTTGCAAGCGTTGTTCAGGCGTGAGTCTATTTATGATGAATTGCCAAACCAAACTGAGAATAAATCACTTGACAGCTATTAAATCGGTCGCCATCTTGAACAGTAATGCCAACTTAAAGTTATATACCTAAAAAAAAATACCCTATATATCTCGTAGTCGGCTTTCAATAATTTTCAAGAAATACTTTGTGATATAGTTAGGGAGGAAAAGTTTTATATTTTGACCATGATTAAGGAGCCCCTTAAGAAATTTTTAATTTTTAGTTGAAAATCGGGTTGAATCTCTATAATCTAATAGTAATACTTAAGTATATATGTATGTATACTTACTTGAAGCAAAGGGTACTGCTGTTACTTGTAAGATTCATTGAAGGTCACCCTAAACCATTTTTATTTTTCAGGAGAATGTCTTCCAAAACGAAATCTGAGAAAGAAAATGTCGATGTTTCTTCAATACAGAATCATTTTTATGAAGCAGAAAGAAATAAATCACCTTGGAGTTATTCAGTTAATTCCATTTCTGGTCGAACATTTCAACCAAAGCCCCTACCACGGTCTATTTCTCAAGATACTTTATCTTCAATTTCGTCAGATTCAAACGTTGGTTCAGATTTGGCGAGGTAATATACAAAAATAATAATCAGTATTACTTCAGTAGGTATTACATATTCACAATCAAAAGCAGTTTATTGTCCCTTTCTGTCAATTTCCAATTTATTAATATTTTATTTAATATACACATCTAAGTAGGAAGTATATGAAGACTCTCTTCGGCATTCAGATTCAATACTTCACAGCCGAATTGTTCAACGGCATTTTGAAGGCTGATATGTATTTGGATGATATATAATGAAAATAGTTACCAGGCACTTGATATGAAATTAACTTTTTGTCTTAATTTCAGATATAGGATCCATCCATCCAATAAGTTCTCCCAAGAAGTCGGCATGTGGTGATATGACTTTTGAATTTCGACAATGCAAAGTGCAATATTTGAGTGATTAATTTTTGTGATATTTAAGGTTAAAACGATGTTTGTTGTTAGCCATTATTTAATTTATAATTATTAAAGTTATTCACATCGATATTTCGAATGGAAATGAATTTTTTGTGTTGCTTTATGGCTCATAGTACCCTACATTTTATAGACATTATTATAGATATCGAATTATGTAAAGTGCTCAATAATTTTCTCCAGATTAATTTTGAAGACAGAACCAAAGGTTATATCTAAATTTTGTGGGTGAGAAAAAACCAATGAGGAGGTGATGATACTGATTCATAAAGGGAAGAAACTAACTATGATTATTAAGAGAGGGACACAGTTACTTATGAGAAAAAAAAAAACAGCAATAAATATATAAATATAGCAATAAACCATTAAGATCTGCAATTTCAGAGGTATGAATCGTCCTGATGATTGACATCATTCATAGCAGAGATTGCAGCTGAAGAAGAGGTACGTATTCGTTTACAACTACTCAGATCTTACTTTCCAGGTAATTCAATTGTCATAGGTTATATGATATGTACATGTGAAGAAAAACTCATATGACAGGTCATTGATAAATTATAATTCTTATAGACAAATATGTATAAAATTAAATATATCTATGTACAACAATATTACATGTATTTTATAAAATTAACGAGATCAGTAAAATTAATCATCTTGATTTTTTGTGAATACTGGGTTCTCTGAACACATTTCTTGTTTAGATTTGACGAAATTATTATCATTGTCAAGTCCAATTTGTTCTTCACTGTCCTCGAAGTTAACGTACTTATAATTGCGAGCCAGGAACCAAAATACCATCATATCTGCCACCATGAGTCCAGTGTAGAAGAAGAAATCATAAGACTGCAAATGAATATTATCACTTTTTCTCTTGAAAATGATTTATTCCAAAACATCATTTTAATAAAAATTGCTGAAAAATCAGTTCTGTTTTTTTTCAGCAAATTTTGGTTTCATTGCAACTTTGTGAAAGGAAGGTTTTTTTAAAATATACCAAAACGAATTAATATTGTTCTCAATAAAATAAGAAACTAATGGAATCTTCAATTGGAATATTATTATTAATGAAAGTACTGAATAGACTAGTTGGCAATGAACTCAATTCAGATTCATTATTCAGTTGAATTATCTTGACGAAAATCTGCATCTTTTTAATATGTATTTAGTTTTGGTATCTTATCCTAAGATCTTCGATGCAGTTTTGGGAAGGTCTAGGGTAAATATTTTTTGGGAGTACTGAATAGATTCTCTATAGAATTTCCTTATACAATGTTTAAAAAAATGTACCCTGATTTTAGAGTGTTGATAGTGAGGATTATCGTAATCGTAAAAAATCACGTCAAAGCACTCTTTGGTGATGAATACATCTAACATGAAACAGATCGCTTTCAAAGACTCGTTATAACTAGAAAATTGTCGTCAATAACTCAGTATAATATTTTTTGCTGATTGCTAGGCACTTTGTAATTATTTTTTCATTGTAAATACTATTTTCAGGAGAGTAGTAGCAAGACGAATCTTGCTCAAACAATGAATTAATTTCTAGATCTTGACATAAGTCGAATAATTTAGTAGTTTCTGTTCTGGATATTCCACGTTTTTATATTTTGTGTGAAAAGCTAGGAATATATCTCCATGGTATTAAGGAGCTCTGCCGATAGATTAGTTTATAGTGTGCGGTAGGTAATAATTACTTAGGGCATTTTAGAGCCGAAGGAGATCTACAGATTAATTAGTTTGGAAAATCGTTCCGCGAAACTCCCTCTGCCATATATATGCTATACAGATTTGATACTGGTTCTGATAGTTATCAATTATTGCGATATTTCCGCAGTCAAAAATTGGTTTCATTCAAATGGAAAAAATATGAAAGAATACTTACAGCTCTATCAGAAAATTTAGCAGCTTCAATGACGACTACAAGAAGATTTCCGATAGAGTCAGTCAATAAGAAGGATGCACTCAACACCGACTTCATAGAAACCGGCGCTTGGGAATACGAGAATTCTAAACCAGTGATGGAAAATAGAATTTCTGCAGCAGTTATAATAACGTATTGTGGCAGGAGCCAGAGCATGGATATTGAGTTTGGCTTGGTAACGGTAATCAATTTACCATCCATCTGTAAAAAAAAATTATTATAGAAATTACGATGAGTTATAATTAATCTTATCCTAAGGAAATCTCATTTCTCTTATGATGTGGCTATAATATTTGTGAATCTAAATAGTAAACGTTTTTTTATACAGTAATATCGAAAAAAATGAGGAATACATGTACTGATGTGAGATCAGGAGCTTTTATGTGCTCCTTTATTCAGGCGTAAATTGCGCCTTTGGAGACCACATATAAACAGTAATGTAGTCTTGAAGCGTGCAATTGACATTATAAGAAAATAATGAACTCACCATTTCCCCATTTGCTCCTACTTGAAGCATCAATGTGTAAACACCGCCCAATCGAAGATCTATCTCGATATCACTGGAACTTTTAGCTAGTTGAATCATATGAGCACTTGTTTCCATAGAGTTATTTGCTTTAATTTGATCAGTTCTTATAACGCGATAGTGTCCAGCCGACATCTTCAGACGATCTAGGAAGGTGTTGTTGATTGTTTTCAGATCACTTTCTTTATTCAAAAATGAAACAAAATATTTTTCTTCTGAAGCCGATTTACTCATCAGAGTCCTGAAAATGAAAATGAATTCTATTCTTGTTTGCGTTAGATGAGTGGAATGGATGAAATAATTTCGAAAACATGAATTAATTTTTATCGACAATAATTTAGAAAATTTTCTCCCTGTGGATTTCTAGTATTAGATTTTCATTAACCCGAGTTCAATTTATACAAACTACATAACAAAACCGAAAAATCATAGTAGGCTGTTTATGTAATAATAATGTTTCGAGTCAATGTCTATTCTGAAGACAATGATTCCCAACCAGGTGATCTCCCTCCACAAGCAGCTTCAGTGAACTTAAGATTGAACACCACCACGTGACATTCTCTAATGAAGATATTTTACCAGATGAGGGACAAAAATAATGTGCGGTATTGCCAGAACGCTGAATAATTGAGGGATCAGTAGATAATAATAATAATAATATATATTCATCGTCAAAGTTTACATATACATAAACATACATATGAGGGACTAATGAATATTCAAAAAATGGAGAAAACCAAGTAAAATGGTTTTCTGTGAGTAAGTAAGTAGATGTTAGGAATATTACAATAGTTTCGTCGAAAGCTATTTATGGGTATTCTTATGAATTTCCAGAAAATTCTTTTTTGAAATGATTTAATGTGGGATTTTTTTTACGAATATTGTTAAAATATTATCATATCACCAATTATCTTGCGGGAAACAAAAAGTTACGAAATTATAATTTTTTTCTTATTGTAAACCAATTTGAGAATGGTACTGATGATAAATATTGTATTATAATTTATAATATATTGACTAAATTTTTATTTGATTATTGATATTATTTTTTTATAATAATATTAATAATAATAATAAAGGTCTTTATTATTCAGACTTTAGTTACAGAAAATATATCACACAAATAAATAGGGCGAGGTTCAGTGTGGGTAATTGTACATTTCTGTAAAACCCCCACCTGTTCTTACACCTAACCCAAAATTCAAGAGTGGCACACAGAAAAAAAAATTAAAAATTTATATACTACAATGTAGTAAATTGTTGTTGTTTAAAGAAATTATATGAAAACTTCATACAGATCGGTGATTTTTAAGAAGAAATATCTCTTATTTCGTTTTGAACTTAGCAATCATGTGATGGTGTTTTCTCTTAATATTAGATCTCCTGAGAATTTTATCTGTGCTGACCCCTCTCCTCTCTCGAAAAGAACTTCTCTGAAGAAAGACTCAATATGTGTTTGCCTTCCGAAATCATCATTTCTCTTACAAAATCTTTTTGAAATATGTTAGCTAGCCATAGCCTACTCTACAATCTGGATACATCATTTCAGAATTAACTTAAGACGAATATATTATGAATCACCAAAAGGCAGCTCACTATTTTTAGTCTATCTATTCAAGAATGAGAAGCTGAGGGATTAGCAATGACGTAGGAATGTTGCACTTCACACATATATTATCAACGTTTCACAGTTTTTTTAATTGTAAATATGTCTCTGTTTTCACATTGTATCTCCATCGTGAACCAAAATATGGAGTATTCTATTCATATTTTTCCTTAAAATTTTGCGAGAAATAGACTCCTAAGATTTATCTACATAAAGTTGAATACCTTCATACTTATAAATATTGCCACCAATCGAGCCACCAATAATTAGATATCTGAGTCATATTTATGATTTCATTTTGTTTGTATGAAGCTAATAATTTCCACAATTTGCTTTTGATTTGAATGAGCGAATTGTTACATAACATAATATTACATATTGCACAGTTGAAATTTAATTACATAATCCACATCCTTAAACCTACCTGAGAAACGGGGATCCACTATCATCATCCTTTGTTATATCATCATAACCGGAAACCAGGCCATCGTAAGTGAAATGTGCCAGCATTGTACTTCCAGCCTTAACCAAAAGACTAATTTCTTGGGATTTAGTTTTCAAGCACTCGGCTTCGTAGGTAATTGTTACATTTTTTTCTAGCAAATCTCTCATTTTCAAATCCAGAACTTCAACGTAGTCCATTTGTTTCAACACACCATTCAAGTCTTCCTTGAGGCTACAAGGTTCGGTTTTCGTTATTGTTACATCACACGGTAATGGGTTGTAGAATCTAATTTGCGCAAAATCATCGCTGGGTAATACTGGATCGGTGGATTCAATTTGAATTGACACTAGCGCAGACACGGCGAAGGCCAAAGCTGCCAGCAGTCCTCCCCATGTCATTTTCTCGAGAGGAGTTCTCAACATCCCGAATTTTTGAAAAACCGGGTAGACGATATATTGGAAAATAGGAATGAAGGCCATAATCAGGAGAGGATTGATTAGCTGGAATTGGTCTGGAAGAATTGTGTAGAATCCGATATTTCCGTCCATACGAACTGCTTGGAAAGTCCACGCTGTTCCTTGTTGATCGTAAAGGGCCCAAAATATTGGAAGCGGCAAGTACAATAGGAGAACCTTGAGTGTGGCTTTGATGTCATCAACAAAGTGTTGACCATACTTTTTCGAAGAATGGTCGAGCCAATGTTCTTTCTTTTCATCCGATGCTGCTTTTGTTTTAAGAGCATTCTAGAAGTAAAATAGGAATTTGATTAAGATGAATCTTTGTTCATTTTGGAATTTCCAGAATTCTAAAATTTGTATTTCATTTTTCATGATAATGAGAAAAGTAAAGATAGCTGATTATCAAAATAAGGATGTCAAACTCAGATTGACAAAATTGTTATTCAATAATTCTTGGAAGCGTTCAAGGAACAAAATATAGAAAAATGTTGAATCCGAAAAAATTTTGCTCTCCAGAAATTTCTCGAAAAGTATAAATTCTTATATGCTTACAATTTGGTTGAAAATAATATAATAGCACACTGAATCCTCTCAGCTCCATGAATTCTATTAATTAATTTTCAATAATAATAATAATAATAATTTTTTTGAGTGAAAAATCAGAAATTACACTGAAACACTCTTCTTCTCTTTATTTCAAAAGCTTTATGACATATTATTATGTATAAGATAAAACATATGCATACATATTTCTTCAGTAATTTTTTCAATGTTTGGCTATTTACACACATAAAACAAAATCAAAAGTATGGAACACTATTTATCTGTTGACAAGCCAATATCTAGTCCAGACTGTCCAGAGTAATATTAAATACCTAAAATCTCTCAACCAAAAGATTGAATTCCTTAGTTCACTTGATATTTATTTTTACATACATGAATCGAATTCTATGGAAAGGAGAATCAATGCAATTATAAAAATCGACTTTTGCATCAAATGAAAATAACTTTCCATCTTTCGAGAAAATTTGTGAAAGCTGAACGGACGATTTTGACTATTCGATTTGGATTCTTCACATTCCATAACATGATCTATGCAAAAAATCGAGTAGGGCTGATACGAAAATTGGTTCAATCTATAGATAACAAAAATAAAATCTGTTTGGTACTTACTCCTACACACTTCACAACTTTCAGAACGATGTTTCCTTCTGGCTGTTTGATTTTATACAATGGTTTTCCAAGTCCGAAAATAGCTAAAAATAAAAAGATGAATATATTAGGATCAATCGCTCAATCGCTAGAAAATGATATCGAAAAAATTGATGAATAAAAAATAAATAATAATGATACAAAAAATTTTTCTGACGCACCTATTGCGACGATCATAAGTATTCCAGGAACTCCGAACGCTAAAGGGTAGCAGGATGAATTTCCAAAGCAGTGGACGTCTTCTCTGAGTACAGGTGTCAAAAAAGTGGAGAGAAGACTCCCAGCATTTATGGAAAAGTAGAAGAGAGAGAAAAACATAGCTAATAACGTTGCTTGCTCTGGAAGTACAAATTGATCTCCTCCAAAAGCTGATACACAAGGTTTTATGCCACCAGTCCCAATGGCTATCAGAATTAATCCAAATATCGATGATTCTCTCATGGGCAAGTTCAATGAAGGAATTGATGAAATTGACAATATAATACACCCGGCAGCATAAACTATAGATACGTAAAATATTGTTCTGAATTTTCCTAAGAAGCTGTCGGATATGATGGCACCAATCAGTGGAAAAAAGTATACCATCATAATAAATGTGTGATATATAACTGTGGCATCTGCTTTTGAAAATAATAGTATATTGACTAGATACAGCGTCAGGATACCTGAAATGAAAAACAAGAGTCAGTTTATGTTTTGTTCTGATGATTTTTGTTTCATATTTAAATGAAAATCACAAATGTAATTTGTAGGAAAAAAATCTGGCATTATGCTTCCTGGTTTTTCGTAACCCAAAATATCAATCCTCCACAGTAGGATCTCCTAAAACTTCTCCTAAGTTCTAATTAAAATCTGCTCACCGCGGCGCGCACAGCATTTCAAATTTATCAGAATAAGACTAATGAAACGCAATCCATCAAGATTCCGATAGACGGAGATTTATCTAATTTCATAATAAAAATCTGAAGACCGAGATCTGACAATCGAAGGTTGACAACAATCATAGTTTGAATACAAACACTGAACTCACATCTTTCTGGAAATAAGGAAATTTGAAAGATGATAAAAACACTAACATGAATGCTCGTTCATTTATTCATTACCCAATTGTGCTCTTTAGTTTAGTTTATTTAGCAATTCAGCATCGACAACTAAGGTCATCAGCTGAAAAGGTGCGAACTCATTGCAACATCAAACACAAAATTGTATAATAGTATATTCTAAAACAAGTTGCAGAATGAGCTCATATTCCAACACGAATGAGAAATTCGAGAACGAGCGACGAAGGAGCGAACGCAAGAGTGTTGGAATTGCATTTTGCAAAGAGTATTAGACGATATTTTCTCTATTTCAGTCAAGCTTTGTGAAATATTGTCGAAATTCAATTAAAAATTCAAATTATACATTCTAGTGACTTTTGTATTGTATCTTGGCAGTTGGTGTGACTGTTACGAAAATTGATAGATTACGGAATTTCAATTTGAATCGTACGTATCGAATTCAAATAATTTAAAATTACTCATTAAATTCATGAATTATGTCTGACGAAATCGATTTAACACCACCAGAATTAAGAGAAATTGGGAACAATGCTGCAAATCATTTCCCTATATCCAAATTATACATTATATTAACAATTATTGACGTTTGTTGAAATTATGATAGGATTGAAAGGCAGTAGAGTCAACCACAAAACGAAAAATATAACTGAAAACGATGCTGTAATGAGTTCATTACAGCACTGTTTTTAGAACTGTAATGACCTCATTACGATACTGAAATAGAGAAAATATGTATACACATATAGACACATATATATGGGTATATATGTATGTATGTGGTCTCCAAGGGTGCAATTGGCGAATAAATGAAATAGCACTGAAAAGCTCCTGATTTCAGTCAGTGCTTTCCTCTTTTATTTTTAGGTCTTCTTGAACGTTTTAAGATTCTGATCATGCACGAAATTTTACAAGTAGCTTGAAATTACAGCTCATTCCCTTGTTAAATACCTCAAATAAAATAAAGGTTAACAAAATCAATTGAAGAGATGAGTTAACGGTGGCCTTGAATCCACGTCTTCCCGTCAAAGATCAGTACCCCGGAACTATCGCTTTCATAGGTAAGTGCGTGATTATAGGAAAATTATAAATCTATTCAAATATTCATATCTCCGAAAATTAGAGTGCTTTATGATGAAAAATATCATATTCAGTATCAGAGAGGCTATACATGTTTTCAGTTTCATGTTTATTTATGTGTTGTCAAACTTTAGAGAGTTTGGAGGATCAGAGGTCTGACAATCAATGTCAGGATCTACCGGATGATCTCGACGCTATTTTGCGTTGGTCCAATACTTGACTGCTTCCTCTTCACCTTCCAAGAAACAAGGTTCTCCATATGGGAAAGAAAAATCCAAGATACTCCTACCAATTTGCCCACCAGATAATGAAATCAGTCTCATTTCACTCGGATCTTGGGGTCATCATAACAGAAAATTTCTCTTGATCAGAAGACGTTACAGCTGTTGCGAACAAAGCAAAAAAAAAAGATTTTTCTTCTTCAGAAGACATTTGGAGGATGCGATGCCGAAAGCTTCAATGTTTGGCCCTGTGTGGGCTCCTGTGCTGAGCAGTGTTATAAATTATCAGGAATGCATCCAGCAAAGAGCCACTAGAACTCCATATGGTTAAGAAGACCAAGCAATGAGAGAATTGTTACAATTCGTATCACTTAATCTATGATTACATAGTACTATACGAGATATTTAGTGTTGTTCTTGACTTTAAACTGCCGAAGGGGAGATCCGGACCACAAACAAAAAAACTAACTTCTTCCCCAACAGGGTTTTTAAAACGTGGAATCGACTTCAGCCGTAGTAGCGAGTAATTATCTGTGTTTAGAAGCAAAAAAAAATTTTTCTTCATTGTCAATTTGTGACAATTCTACTAATTTCTTTTTTTATGTGAGTTTAAAGATTTACATCCCAAGTCTTCTGTATATTTAATAATAATTGATTTTCAAATTTCAAAAAAGTGATTCATTCGTTTTCGAGTAGCTCAATGTTTTTTTTAATCACTTCTATCTTTGTTATGAAGTAGAAGATGGCGTTAGTTCGATTCAAATATTTTCTTCAAATTCGTAAAACTAATCGTCCTCCTACTAAAAGAAGACCTTTTAAGTACTGCTTAGTACTGAAATGAAAATTATTATACTGCTCCCAAGATTGGTCGATAATCGTGAAATAAAAAGTCAGATATTTGATTGATTGGATTTCCCATGATCTTACCTACAGGAAACAATTATTTATAGCATTTTAATTACATCGGGTTCATATTTTCAATGAAACAATAGATCACGAATGAGTAGTTATTCAGGCAACGAGAGTGTAAAGTGAGTACACAGGTTTGGAAAATACATTTGGAAAGATAGAATATTCAGTAGATATATACCAAGTGCTTGCTAGATACTAAAAAAATATAATATATTAATGTAAGAAAATAATAAATGAAACACTACAGTTTACGTTTAACAATATTTCATAAAAAATTCATAAAAAAAATTGTGAAACGTAAAGTCATTTATTATTTATTATTTTCTTTTATTGATATTGAAATTATGTTCAAGAAGAATCAATTCCGAAATTATATATAATATAATATAGGGGAGAGGGGTATATGAAGAACTATTTTCCGATAAAAATTTCACTCGATGTTAATTGTTAAAATACTGACTATAATTTAATGAATAAAATTTTCTTGACAATCTTCCCGAATGTTTTTGATGGTTTAAAACGTCATAATAATATTTACCTAAATCACACGTGCAGATACCCGGATATTGTCACGCTGCATTAATGTTCAAAAATACGATACGGTATTGCATAATTGACCATATTCACCGTCGCCATATTGTTGTGCGACAGTACCAACTACCCAGTGTTCCCAACGGAGAAATATTGACTTTACTAGAAAAATTCCACAATATAAAGTTTATAAGTGAAGTTTATGTGTACCTTTTCTGGCTGCTACGCCAGAAAGGCTTGTTTGGGACAATATTTCGCAAAAATTTCACCTTTTGGAAATAAAAACTATTGAAAGGTGGTTTTATGAACAAATTAACTGTGGCCGAGTGTATAAATGAAGGCTTCGCTCCATTTTTGGAAATAGTCAGTGGAAGAATAATCTCTATGGCTGATAGTATTTTTGATATTAGCGGTATTTTTCTAGTAAACTCAATATTTCTCCGTTGGGAACACTGGGTAGTTGGTATTGTCGCACAACAATATGACGACGGTGAATATGGTCAATTGAGTGTTCTCTTTCAACGGCAAATAGGGATAAGCAGCATGGGCGCCCGCAGAAATTTTTCTCAGGGGGGGCAAAATGAAAATTACTGAAAAACGATAAGGCGTCCATGATTGTCATTGAAAACCGGAAAATTGTTGTGAATCCATTAATTTCCTTTTTTCCATGTCCTTAGGATTGAGGAAGTAATATTGAGGTTGTTGTGCTGAAAAATGAGGCAACCAAAATCCCCCCCCTGCGGGCGCCCATGATAAGCAGTAAGCACAGCTGTTACAGGGCTCTAGGAATAATACAATTAATTTGGTCTAGGCGAATGGGTACTTAGGTTTGTTCTTCGCCGTAACTGGTTTGAAAATTAATTCATCGAAAGTAAGAAATATAATACAAAAATTAATTCTGAGAAGTTCGAAATTGAGGGTTGACAAATTCAAATTGAATTTTCAAATATGTTGAGCCCACCCTATTATAAAAAGATAATCACACTTCTCTGGACAGATTTGGCTTAGTTGCTATTTAGGCACAAACTTGAATTATTTTGAATCATAAGCCATTAATATTTGTCGCTCTATCAATTTCTAGCCTTTAAATCAAATTTTTTTAGTAATCTGGATGCCATTTGATTATGCCATTTTTAGAAATGACTCGGTCTGAAGATATTGCTTTGTGACTTGGGGAGCAATTGGAATTAATTAGTAGCTGTCGAACTATCGGAATAATTTCATTCTGTAGAAAGTAGAAGCAGTGTTTAGGTTGCCATCGATGTTTTAAGCTGTCATTCCGCAGTATATTTTTGAGGATACTGAACATGCGCAGAATTACTTAGATGCTTATTCTTCCTAGAACAATATATTACTACTGATGGGTTATATTTTATTTTCAAGGAAAACGATTACCTATCAGTGAATAAAATATTGCTTGAAAATGAACAAATTTTATTTTTTTTGGCATCATCGTATGACAAAATTCCATAGGTACGTTTAATTTTGTCCTATGAAGAATTTTTTGATTTGTTCGAACCATATAATATCGGTAACCATTCCTCTTCAAAATATTCCGAACACTTTTATCGCTCATATCTACTTTTTCAGAAACTTGTTCACTCTAAGAAAGTGCACTGTTTTCAATACCAGCACACACATCTGTTGAATTGATTGAAAATAGAATTTTAATGAAGAACTTGAAGCGTAATGAGAATATGTTTGAATTTTCTAATTCAATAAAATGAAGATTGATTGATATCCTATATTATTTTACCCTGAAACCTGAAATATACGCGGGCAGCCCAATGCTGAATACAACCGTACCCGATTGGAGGATGCCTGCAAGAGTTTGAGAATGAGTTAGCAGAACAAACCCGTGCGCATTTGAATTACGTGCTGCCTTCAATTGTAGGTATTATACATGGAATCGAGAATACGCGCCCCGGTCAATAACACGCCATATGAAGTTTGCTAATTTTATCAATCAATACATAATTATTAATATTTTTCATTTCTTATTGAGCATTATACAAATATTATAATCAATAATTTTTTCAATTAAATATCAATTTATTTAATATCTTAAATTTGTGGTTATAGAATTGTTAAGGTAAAATAGTTTAATTATTTTTAATGCTTCAATGTATACTGATAAGTTCTCAAATAAATAAAAAAAAACTTATTAAGTAATGTTTCCATTAAAAATATCATTCTATACATTAATGGAAAAAAACAATGAATATAAAGTAATACCTGATGATAAGAACAGAAAATTATTAATAATAGAAAAGGATTCTGCAATAACTTCATATGGCTGCGCTCTCTACCCTCTATCTCGAAAAAACGATTCAACGTATAGAAAAACTTTCGAAACGAAAGTTGTGATGATTTTTTTTCTACAATATTGATAATGAAAGCAAATAGGAAAAAGCCAATAGGAAACGATATATTTGAAAAACTATAAAAAAAACTTTTCTTGTGACCTTTGACCTTTGATTCAATAGCCGCGATACCCTACCATGAGAAGATTTTGAAACAACTTTTAGGAAGTCAAAATACAAGTTTATACGAGTTTATAGCTGGGTATCCCAAACTCTGAGACTAGTCGGTAATAGCTTTTTACTAAGATGACTGGACTAAAACGCCTGTCGATCTCAAACGGTGTAATCGGCATGAATTAAAAAAATAGGTAGATACTAAAAAATCAAACATTGATTAGCTAATGAATGTTTATTTCTTGAACGGAGCAAGTGGCCATTAGTTAACATAAAATGTCAATTCTGAAATCCTAATAGAAATTATATACTCACTCCGCATTCCATAAAAGCAGAATCTCTCGCAGAACTCATTGCTCACTATGAAGAATACGGAATAGGGATATTTGGTTTTCTGAAAAGAAAAAAAAATTAGAAGGCTTTTTCACATTTTTCCATGATTCAATGTTAAATAATATCGTTCAAAAATTATAAGAAATTTATTAACCTAAACAATGTTTAAAAAGTAGCGCCTTGTAGTGATAACCATGTTTTTCTATTGTTCGGGTATATTGAATGTCATTGAAATACTTGAGCTAAGTCGTTCAAATATTATGATTTTATATTCACTACGAACGATTTATTTTTATTTTAAATACAGCTGGCAGTAAATCAAAAAACTTTTGAGTGGCAAGGAAACTTTTATTAAGAAAAATATTTTGATTGTCTTGTTTGAGATGAGATAATATTAATATTTTTCATTTATTTATCGCATTGATTAAACTGGGCTTTCATGAAAACTTTTGATTCGAGGCGGACAACTTTTAAGATCAAATTCAGAACCACATTGCTTCAAGCCTAAGTGTTAAAACACCAACTAATACATTTTGCATAGGAAAGATGGGGTCAGTGATACTTCATTTGAAAGGTCTTTCTACCTTGAGTTCAGCCTATTACTTCTTTTCTGTTTCATTTGATCCATTCATCGAGATATTCAAATTTAAATTTTGTACAATACTTGTCAAATCATCAGGATCTATGTGAACTAATAAAATTTTTACCAATTTATTCTGTTATTACGAATATTACGATGATCATTGATGATTGTCATACGCTAGACAACAAAATAATTGCTAATGGTCTACTCCACTATAATATAATAATACAAAATATATCAAAGACTCCACCGATGGACTATTACCAGAATTTAAAATAATTGCTGTTTATAACTTTCATTACCATTTAAGGTAAAAATGGGTTATTCCTTGGCAGAAAGACTTGAACTTATTTCTTAATCTTACAAAATAACGAATGCGAGAATTTTAAAGCAGATTTATTTAATGAAGTGCACCCAGAAAAGCACGTCCATAGAAAGTAGGTATTAGCATAGTTATACTATGGTATTAGCTTGTACGAAAACTTTACCACTCAATTTTTTTCTCTGGATCCATCTAAAATTGAAGCTATGCAACTAGTATCATTGGAGGAGACGACGAATTATAGAAGAATGTAAAAAAAATAAGGCCAATAATGCTGCAAAACGTGCGGACTAGATTCGAGCAGAATTTCTATGTATGGGCAAAGGAGCAGGACCGTCTGAAAATTTAATTTGATATTTATTGTATTTTAGAAGTAACTTATTCTCTTAAGATAATTGAAATCGGATCTATGTTCTCTGTTTCCATAATGTTTTTTTGTTGAACTTACATGACCTTTCATATGGCAATGTTTGAATGATTGTTGGTGAGCTAATAAATCACACTGTATAATAGCAATATGGTGAAATGGTTCGAAAATTGCTGACAGATGCTGATATAAACCTATGTATGTATTGAGGTTATAGTTCCAAAGATTTGGATTCTTTCTTCCAAAATTAATTCATTTTTCTAAATCAAGGAACAAGAACTATGAATGCAAGTGATTTTTTCACGGCTAATAGCCATACAAATCCAGTTGTCATCGATAATAATCATTTCAGTTTGATATGAATCTGATTAAATTAAAGAAATGTATTTTCCTATATCATCCTGAATATTATGATCATATTCTATCAAGAAACATTTGTAACTCTATATGACAATAGCTTGAAACAACCGGATATCTTTTCCCCATTCACATGCGAGAAAATTACTCTCATCGAAGCAATAACATGGTTATACAAGTATAAAAAAAGGAACATTATCTCATGATTATCCCTAATTGTCGTAATAATATACAGAAAATTTCCATCCTGAAAATAACTCATCTCTCAATTCTGGTAATTAAATAAATTCCCCTTCCAGAAATTCAATGAAATAACATATCTTCAAGGAGTGTATCAATCTTTCCCAACCAAATTTACTCAAAGAAACAATTATTATATTTCACTAATACTTCATTACTTACATCACAAATATGTTTTTCTTGATGAATTTCTAGTGTGAAAAGTTTATTTTTCAATAGAATGCAAAAAACATTCAAATGAAAATACAGGACTTTTGGTTTATTATTTTCAATAATGGAAATCGGTCATGAAAAAAACACAACCCCCTTTTCTAATTTTCCCAGTACCTATATGTTTTGATTTATGTAAAATCTAAAAATCGAATCCATCCAATTCTTAGACCTTTTATTGTGAAGTTAAACGTTTTCAAAAGTGACGCAATCTACGTTTTTTGTATTCTTGCTGAAGAGTTTAAAAAATATCTTTTTGTCAGCACATTCTACCAATAAAAAAAAGCCACCAATGCATATATTCTGTTCTGATCTTTTTTGATAGATAGAATGACTTTTATTAGTTACCGCGTTTGTTGCTAGATCAGTAGATTATTTTGACTGGTAACTAAGATAAAAATAACAGTAAGTGAATAAGTTACTAAATATTAATCGAAATAATGAAATAATTCTCAAAAAAATTAGATTTGAATACATGCAGAACAGCCGATTTCCCAGGCTTTTTGAATTTCTTTTTCTTCAGATGATTCGATATCGCTCATCTCTCAATTATGTAAAGAAGTAAGAAGTAAATTAAGTTGATTTTATTGTCACTTTGATAACCTACAACCATGGGCGCCCGCAGAAATTTTTCTCAGGGGGGGCTAAATGAAAATGATTGAAAAACGATAAGGCGTCCATGATTGTCATTGAAAACCGGAAAATTGTTGTGAATCCATAACTTTCCGTTTTTCCTTGCCCTTTGGATTGAGAAGTTATAGTGAGGGTGTTGTGCTGAAAAATGAGGCAATCAAAATTTCAGGGGGGGCCATGGCCTCCCCTGGCCCCCCCCTGCGGGCGCTCATGCCTACAACAAATAAGCTTTCATCACCAAATCAATACCTTCCTCTCATTATATTCCTACACAGAATTGACATTAAAGTTATTTTATTGTATCTCGGTCGTTTCGACAATAATAACTATTGTCTTCGATCCTTTTTGTTCTCGATAATTAATATACTTTCCGCACGCATAGGCATGCGGAAAGTGAATAGCAAATATTAAAGGGTCGCATCAATCATTAAATTTTGGCATGTCTCTATGCGCCAATCATAATATTCAAACGTTTCTGTATGCTGCTGAGCGCACAAAAATATAATTTCCTGTAACGTCAGTCGAAAACTCTCCGTGGAAGTGTTTCATTTACTCTAGTAGGAAAAATATTGTTCCAACTCATGTGGAAAGTGTCTTTTCCGCACTCGACAGCTTGACCGAACTCCGCTTCGTGTCCTTCGGTCAACTGCAGTCTCTTGCGCAAAAGTATCACTTTCCACACTTGTTAGAAAAATATGTAACTATTTATTGATGGTAGGGTATTACTTTTAAATGGTCATGGATCCATATGACATGATATTTTTGAATATTTTTCCAAAACGCATAAAATAACGCATACACACATATTGTACAAAATTTTCATCTCGGGATTGAAAATATCAACTAAAACTTCTCATCCAAATGTATTCAATCGTCTGCAATAATCCGTCCCTAGTTCGTAAACCGATTAAGGTATTGCATCATTCAGTCTGAGTTGAATCGAAGTCATTTCTGAGAGTTTGATTTGCTTTCTTTCGTTGAATGTAACAATAGTACACCGATCTAAACTTGGAGAATCATTATGCATTATAGATATATAAGAATTGTTCATTCTGAAAAGTAAATATAGCATTCGATTTATTGTTTCACATGGTGAATTTTTTTGGATTGAAAACAAACAAATTTTTCGAAAAGGTTTATTAGTTTCAAACTGATACTCAATTTTTCAAGACTCTAAAGGATTTCACATTATACCTGAAAATATTTCAAAAGAAATCACATGTATCGAATAGGTACTATTGATTTGTTAGCTATGCTATAGATGTAAGGGTTTGGTATATCAGATTAATCTCGAACAAATTCAAAATTTTCTGTTAACATTCTTTGAACATTTAAGCCATAATTATAACAAGCACTCGAATTCTAATAATTTCAAAATGTGAACTAAAAATTTCACACAGGCTAAAAATATATTTTCTTGAAATATTTAAAAATTTAATTAGTGTTTAATAAATCCAAATGATCTGGGTCTACAATAAAATATTCAATATATTTCAGATACCCGATACCTGATACAATTCTGTATCAAGAATGTTTTTATTCATGAAATAAAATAAAACAAGATTATGCTGATTAAAACCTCTTTTGACCATTTCAAGATCATTCTCAATCAATAAATGTTTTTATATTATAGTAGAGCAATATTTGATGGAAAGTGCTATTACACTTCGCAGAATGATGGAGATGAGATATTTACATTTATGGTTTCTGGGGAGTAAGTGATAACCGTTTTTTTGTCTTCTACAAATTTGTTCCGTTTCAACTGTTTCCCACATCTCGCGCCATTCGAATTTCGAACACTATCCGATTCACATTGATGGCAAACTTGTACAACATTCAATTGCACAAATTCAGAATTCATTTCGATAGAACAGGCCAAAACGAAAAATATTATTTACCGAAAACTGATTCACTTCCGTCGTTATTGTATTGTTACTGAAGATGATAACTCCAAAGCACTAATTGTAGGTACCATTCAACCTTGCGATTTTATAAATTGCGCAAGCTCTGTTTAGGTTTTTATACACACTTATGTCTACAATAGGTCGGCAACCTTTATAAAAGTTCCTGTTTGAAATCACCTTAAACGATAAGAGAAAGTGTAAATCGACAATTTTGTTTTAGTCAAACTGATTGAACCTATATTTATGAATGACCCATTCAGTAGAATGATGCTGCAAAAAAATCAGAATATTTGCACCATATAACTCTCAGAAATTGTTTTAGAGAGATCGGTATCTGATCAGCACAATTTTACACAGTTCTCTACCACTTCACAACTTTTTTTTTGTGTCACAGGAGTTTCGTGACCTGTTGATAATAAGATTTTTACTGCCTTTTTGAATTTTTAGAGAATTTTTTTTGGGAAATTGTATAATGCCTAAATTTTTTTCTGTACTTCTGACAGGAACATGTGGATTTGCGTTGAAATAAGTTGAGACATTCAAAATGTTATCTTCTTTTGAAGTCACAAGCTTCGACAAAGTTCGTTCCGTTATAAGTTTTGATCCATTACAGAACTGAATTTTTCTGCAAGCGTACAAATTGTTCAGTGGTTTTAAGTCAGGATACATCTCATTAAACATTCTGCATGCTCTTGCTACAATTTGATCGCATTGGTCGTAAAGAATGAATAATTTCTTCAAAATCATTCGTACAATTATTTCCAACCAATTGAATCATTCAATCCCGGTTAATGAATTTAAAAATACTTTACAATCCATGTCGATTTCAAGATTATAGTAATCTTTTACGGCATCTCACTTTTTACATTTTATTCACTTATCATTGCCATTTGCAATGAAAAATTTTTAAAACTTAATGATATTTCTTAAAACAAAATTTTCGAGCCCCTTCAGCATCTTTACTGATCAATTTGTTTTTATTCATACAAATAACACCTCTATTTTCGAAGAAAAACACGGTTCTAAAGGAAATAATTCTATAATCCTTTATTAGTGACTAGCCTACTTAGCATTTTGTATGAATAATTTGTAAAGTTGAGAATATTTCAAAGAAGAGTAAATAATTGAAATATTTATATTTTTATATTTATACTAGTTGAATCATAAAACACTATCCTGTCGAAAATTCTGAATTCTGGTCGCGCATTCAATTCCGAAAAATGTTATCATTATGAATTTAATCTCAATGAACTCTAATGAACACATTTGCTTTTTTGATCAAATTTGAATAATGTTTATTTCCAGCCAGCTGAATTGAAAATGGTGTAATTAATCTGATTTCGTTATCTTCATATGGATTGATTAATTTCGGAATAAAATTGGATTCACTTCACCCAAAATTGTTAAAGCACAAGGAATGAAAATTATTTCATAAAGTTATATAATTGTGTACTTTTTTGAAAAAATGTACACACGTTTATGTAAAAAAATTGTTTAGTTTTCCACAATAATGTATAGAACATTCGAACGCAATAAATACTTTTTTAACTTTAATTTTTCTCTGAAAATCACTGATGATAGATAAAATTGAAATTGTTCAATTCAAACGAAGATCATTTATTGCAATCAAATTCTACCTTTGCTTGCCCGATCAAATCGTAACGGCTTGAGAAATAAACCGAAACGTGGAATTGAACATACAAAAAATTAATCGATTTTAAACGTTATTTATACCTAGCCACTTTAAAGGAAGCAAATGACACGTAAAAAGAGCTTGGCAGCTTTATCTCCGTCCATTCTACTTCGCAATGGTTCATAGATTCAGTCGGCGCTACTGAATAGTTATTCGCTTGCTACTGACCCTGGTGAACATGATAAATATTGGCGGACAATCAATCTCAGGGATTTGTAGTCATTTTCCACCATAATAATGGATCTTGACTGACAGGAATACGTTTTTCTGAATTGTACCTATTTATCTAATAGTCCTTTCAATGTGAGAACTTTGTCCGAAGCCGCATGTTCGTCAAATGTCGTATTATCATCTTCATCGTTGCTATTTAACGATCTATCCGATAAAATTGTTGGGACACTGATATCAGTATTGCTAGATTGACAAGCTATTGGTGAAGACAATCTTGACCGTTTTTCTGCAGGAGCGTCAACATTTTTATTTGCAAATTTATTTCAGTCATCAAGTGAACTGATCATTGGATTGAACCTGTTCTTTATTCTCTTCTACAAAAAATGTTTGAGGTCTCCGAATATTGAATTTAATTGGTACATTTAATTAGAGTTCCAAATTTTTCGTTTGTGTCTAGTTCTTTTTTTCATAATGTTAAATTCAATGTTTGTATTAATGGGATAGCTGATGAAATGCGGGTATTGTTATAGCTCAGAATCCGGATAATCTCTTCAAAAGGATGTATAGCATGAGTTGAGGACTCCTCTGCGAAAATTTGGGGACAATATTCCATGGGGTAGTTTTTGAGGATTTTCTACTTTCTGAAATTTTATATTATTTATATGTCGAATTATTCGTTGAACATTATTACTCTTTATTAACGGAAATAAACTGCTCTCCAACAAAATTGTGAATCGAATTCAGATGTATGTTGACGAGTGAATCATCTTTTTGTCTCTCAAATCGGACTTCTTTTCTCTAAACTCTTGCCTTATGCATAACGCACACGGGGATTCCTTCAAATTTTTTTTTCCTTGAAAGTGAGTAGAAGGCTCTCCATCGTATCGACTGGAAAAATTCTGAAGATACAAAAAAAATTTGGATTGTGCTTTCTCAAAATAAAAACGCTCTAGACGAGTCAACGTTTGGACAAGTGTCCACTATTGCTTTAGCTCTTCTATCCCTCCATTTTTGAGTCAACATTTCAAAGATAAGTTGAGCTGAGGAATAGATTATTCTTTGCAAGCACATTTCATTCAATGAAAATAGGGTGTGCTGCTTCTAAAGCTCCTCAAGGAATGAAAAATAATTCTGATGTAAACATGTATCAAGCTAGTGCAGAAAATAGTTCTGTCCTATATACAGTAATGTACCAAATCAACCTATCAAAATTTGGGGTATTTTTTAAAAAAAATCTCATGGTTTTGGGGAAATATTTAGCACCATGTATTTTCAATAAAGCAACATTGCAACCCAAGTCGAACCGACGAAGACAATACAGCACTCCGGTTTCAATATCGCTTCGCTCAGTTATATATTTGTTTTTATTTATCGGTTTTCTCGGTGCAGTATTTGTTATTTGTTAAAAATAAAACTTTGAAATAGTTTCGATTTTCTCTTTCACCTTGAGAAAAAGTTCCTAAGCTTCCGCGCATCAGGAAAATAACGCATAAGAAAGTGCACAAATATTGTGTACCCTTTTAAGAAAAAATAACTGTCAAAAATGGAACAATTCAATAGAATTAGTACACAAACAAAACAGACAAAAATCTAAATATTTTCACGTAAGATTTCTGAACGTATTCCAGCAGTGTGCCTAAAGTTGACTGTTGTTTTTAAATTGTACAACCGTTTTTGAAATTAGACGTTTGTATTACTATTATTCCATCAATCGACAATCAATTCACTTCGCATATATAATTGCATACCAATAGTTGATTATTACTCAATGAAATATATTCATCGTAATAATGGGTTAAAAACAAAATATAAATTCATTTTACAGCATGGTATCCTTCCTATATGTTGAATACGAGTGACTATTTCTATTCTAGACCTAGGTGTCCATTGAGTGAACGAATAATAGTTATTAGTCATTTCTTTCAAATCATTTCCATATAGTTTCGTAGACAAAGATCTACCGTAGGTGATGAGAGATTGAAAAGAATTCAATAGCCGACGATTTCGCATTTGATTTATTTATTTATCTGAATCAACGAGAGAGTCGGCTTTCATTGAAATACAGTTGAGCATTTATGAAATCGACCTAAATACCGTCTATACGAATTATTTGCCGTATTTAATGATTGAATCCAATTTGCATTATATTTCGTACAAATTTCGACCTGATTTTCATAATAGTTCACCACTGTAATTCATATGGAATCGTATAATTTGCATGAAATGTTGTAATTCGCGACAAACCTGTACCAAAATCAATACATAGCTCAAAATATTGACAGTAAAGCGTCGTATTTATTTCGCTAGTGCTCGCAAATACTGCGTTTTACACTTGACAAGTGTAGTAGCCAGTAGACTAGCCAAATGTGAGCGACGCTTTAATTTCACCTATGCTATATAAAAATCATTCCTTGTTAATAATACCATATACGAATTATTTGAAAATGGACTAGTTTTCATTTTTTTGTTAAGGATTAATTTTAAAAATTTAAGCAAAATGAAACAAAAATGTGGAAAAATCATTGAAATATCTCTAGAAATGAAAAAGTTATGGGACTTTGAAGTTGCGCTTGGAAGAATAATTTCATTTGTGTAAAGGATAACGAGGGTTTTTGTTCATAAAACAAAGCACAAAAGGATAAGGACAGTCCCTCACACTTTTTCACCGTACTGATGAGGGCCGAAAGCCCGAAACACGTGTCTACGGTTAGCATTTCTCTGTGAGGGACTGTCCTTATCCTTTAATAATTTCATTGTACGTGTAAGTGTCGTGACGTCACACACTAGACGACTGGTATTCGCAGAGTGCTTACGAATTCGTTGGTGTACAATCACTTGTGCCGTCGTGTTTTCTTCGTTACACGATGGCTGAAATAACTTACTATATACATACATATCATTTCACGAGTTTATTGTAAACTGCATACTTACGACCACTAAACTTAATATGTGTAAAACGGTATTCAATATTATAAATTATAAAGATTGAATGATTATTATTGATAAGAGTCAATCTTAATCAAAATATAACTCTCTGAAATTGTTAATTAAATTGAAAATGCTGCTTTGTATACTTATTTTAGAAAATTTATGACCACTTGTTGTTTTTGCTTTTTCCGTAGAGCCGTACCAGAGAAACAATCTCTTTCAGTTAGCCTACAAGTAAGTTTGAGAAATAAATATGCATTTTTCAAGTTTGTGAATTCAGAAAAAATTTTGAATTATAGACGCTGATGGGGAAATATTGTACTAAAAACTAAAAGAATATCAAAACATTCGTCTGTCCTTAGGTTAATTTAGTTGTTCAAATTATCAATTGCTCACTCAATTTGTGCAGTTTTTGATGATTTATTTTTCTTCTGGTTGGTTTTTATTATTTTGTCAATTTGGAATTGTGTTTCTACATTTCAGGGCAAAAAGGAATACATCGAAAATATATATTAAATAGTGTAGCTTTTGACAAAATGATATCATCCTTTTGATATTTATATTGGTTTTCAATGTTTTATATTGTGTAGTAACCCAAGGCATTTGGAGGTACTTCAATGAAAAATTACTGAGAACATGATCATAGCCAATATTGTCAGTTTACTCAAATATTGGGAATATATAAAAATTCATTGAAACAAAAACATTAGTTTTATAAATATACCTGTATCTATATTTTTTATCGGTTCTCGAGTTTTGTAGTATTACTTAATATTACCACTGGTGTGAATATTGCCTTGTTGTAATGGATTCATTTAATACATACCTACATGCATGGAATATATGAATAAAATCAGGCTGCTCATTTTTTTTTGAATGAATCAGAATTATATAATCTTGAAATAGTACCTACTCGTGGAACTGAAAAGCAAGAATTTAGATAAATAGAGATCTATAAGCATTGAAACTACACAGATTTATAACGAATAAATTGATATAAAATAGGTACTGAACTTAACAAAAATAAAAAATAATCGATTATAACGCTTCCTATATCAGATAAAGCAGGTTTTCTTCCTGCCAAATAAAATATCTGTAAGGATTTTCTAAGCTGATATACAATGTTTGATAGAGACTAGTATGTTTTCATAGACTAAGATTTCTAGTCATTTACTCAGAATTTATTTATATTCCTGTAAACTCCAAAGAAAATCACGAGCAGCCATTGGTTCATTGTGAAAATATTCCCCAAGAAACAGTTGATAAAACAAACTATTATGGAGTATATACATACTGGAAAGATATACTCAATAGCAGATAACTGAGTCCAATTAGGACAAAAATAAAGGAAAAATGCGACTACCGGACTTGTAGTCAAGTTCCGGCTTTCAATTCAACAGATAAAATCATCATGTTACAGGATATCTTGTTTTGCAGGGTATTATATTTTCACTTGAGTTCATTTGTTGAGGAACAAAATTTATATTAAAAAAAATATATCTTCAATAAGTACACGTTCTTATATATATTCAGATCATTTGTGGTATGTCATAATGCGTAGCACGTAATTTTTTATTTTGTGCTATAATATGGATTCTATTTTAATGAGCTTCTAGGCTCTAGTGATTCTTCCCATCAATTAAGAAATGAGCTAAAATGATTAAAACAAAGTTTAATCTTTTAACGTTATCACTACCAATAAAATTGGATATTAATTTAATATTATTTGAGGATAACATTGTATAAGCGCGCAGTTTCGAACTCATTTCAAGTTCATCTTCAAATACAGTGTCTGATAACGAACTTGAAATAAAACTTAAAAAAAAAAACAGTTATTATAAAAAAAATTTCCTCTATTTCGAATAGTGTTCCGATTGATTGTTCAATCGTTTGCGATGGTGAAAAGTCTAATAAACTGTTCAATAACAAATTCATTGAATTCAAAATTCTTATATTTAATGAACCTTCATCTAATTTGAACCACAAATTATTCATCGAGAATTCATACGTGAAAATCGATATGAATAGCAAACAAATTAATAGCTAAATGGCGAATGCGCGATGTGCTGAAAACCATAGGATATATATCTAAATAGTTTTTGATGTATCAAATAAGTTATGTGACTGTTAATTACAGAGAGCAACATGGATGTATCAACTGACAAGTTTCTAAATATTTGTCGAATTCATTAATTCGTGAAAATGAATGAACGTTTGGAGAAAATCGAAATTTCAGGCGATTTGTTCCAAAAAGCTGAGAAAGCTCGTGCCGTTATACTACCGATAAAGTCAGAAACAAAGTAGGAGTATGAAGAAGAATATGACAAATTTTTGCAGTGATTGAAAGTAAGTAAGTTAACCGTATTCAAAGCAAAATAATGAGTGAAACTATAATGTTGGCTTACATTCAAGACAAGGTATGTATGTAGTCTTTTACGTTCTAGTCTAAGTGAATCGGTTTATTTTTCTTACAGTCTGAAAGGTTCAATTCTAACTCCCTTCGGACTAAGTTTCAATGTTAAAATTAATCATAAGAATTTATAATAATATAGATGGGAGTAAGTTTCACGAACTGGAAAGTTTCTCAAAAGAAGAAGTAGCGGCTATGAGGCATGAGCCAAAAAAGTCTTCAGTTGGGACGATATTATCTAATTTCGAATAATGCTTCGTATCAAGAACACTTACTACATTAGGTATATAATGCAAATGTTACGATTACATATTGATTGTTCTGTTTTATAGGTAGTTCTGATTATGGATTATTTTGGGGACTGCATAGAGGTCAGGAATTTTCCAATATGAGGATAAATCACATTGAAGATAAGGGCTTGGTGTTGGTTGACATTGTGGAAAGTAAAACAGATATCCATAAGAAATTTACAATTGTGGAAGAAAACGAGTTCTGTGCGTCTGTCAGGTCCGGTAAGATTTTTTCTAAAGTATCGCGAAAAGCGTTGCACAATTAGCTCTTTTGGAAAAATACATTCGGTAAAATCCCAAGCAAAATTGCTAATGTTTTGCATTAGCTGAACCCTGAAATTTTCACGGGACTTTGCAAAGGAATGCTGCCTCGGCCAATGCGAGAGCAAATATGAAAATATTGAAGAGACATACATGGTGGATGGAGAAGTTCAACGGTAGCAGAAGGGGATTTGGCTGACAACATGTAATTGAAAAATGAAACAACAATAATTCTGGCTGGCATGTGTGTTATTCAAAAGAAATCTAGTCGAAAACTTGTCTGTTTATTCAAGTACGAGAACTACATGGAAAATGAGTAGGGGTAAACACATGCGTACAAACATTATAAATATAACATAAGAATTTGAAGAACAGAGCCAACAGTTTAATTTCAGTGGAATTGGTCTAGTACTACACTTTTCGGTTTCTTGCGGTTACTGTTTCCGTAAAAAAAATTTCAAACAATTTTCAGAAAAATCCAAATTATTATTGATATTCAGTTAGTAGGCTGTGATGAATGAATTAATCTGTATTAAAGATTGATGAAGATTCGATATGGTGGTAAGTGGAAGTCGAAATAAATAGATGGTAGATGTCATATTATAAGCTTAATTACATCGTAAACATAACGACATCGAAATATTAGTCGACTTGTGTCTGCATCATAAAGTTTTTCTCGATTAAACATGTCAGCTTACGAGGTTACAATTTACTGATTCAATATGAAGAAATCTGCGGCTTAGGCTCATCGAATACCTATGGTGTGGCCGCTCTTAGTGGAAGAACGTGCCGAGAGTGGTTCAAACGCTTCAAGAACGGTCATTTTGACGTCGAAGACGAGCATGGCGGTGGAAGGGAGGAGGTTTTCGAAAATGCAGAATTGGAGGCATTACTTCATCAAGATTCGTGTCAAAAGCAACAAGAATTGGCAGGATTATTGAGAATTACGCAAGAAGCCATTTCAAAACGCCTGAAATTCATCGGAATGAAACAAAGAAATTGGGTGCCGTACGAGTTGAAGCCGAGAGATGTTGATGATTGTCTGCTTGTAAACAGCTGCTTGCAAGGCAAAGATGGAAGGGATTTTTGCATCGCATGGAGACAAAAATGCTGGCTCCTTCAGATTTCGTATATTTCAAATAAGTGAGTGAGGTACGAAATCTGAACAAGCTACAAGCAAAACAATTGTTATTTACATAATAAAATAATGGAAATTAGAATAACGTATTCAATATATCAGTATTTTTAAACATCTTATGGTGGTTCCGATAAAATTTTTATTGCGGTGATTTTCTCTATCAAATTTTTTCTGTGTTCAATTTCAGTTCATTCCTGACACTTTCGTAGATTTCAAAATATACTCAACGAGTTGATTGGTCAATTAGAGTTTTATGAAACCCGTCGTTGATCTCAAAAAAACTCAATGATGAGATTGTAACTGTTCCCTATGCGCTAATGATCAAGTTAGGTCAAATGCGTTATTTTTGGCGAAAAAAAAAACATAAAAAAGGTAAAATCTATGAGCTCTTCAAAATAACACCAAACTCTTTAGTTAAAGAAGAACATCAGGCCACTATGGACTTGAGGCATTATAGATCGGGTATAGATGGGATCTTAGTTCTCAGTGCGATACAGAAACGCTTAAAATTCAATGAAGGAAGGGTCCATTGACGATTTTGTTGAACTTGCAAATTGTTATTTCCTTAACAGGTGCTCAAAGTGTTATTTTTCCCAAATAAAGAAAGATGGACGACGCGAAACGGAGTTCGGAAAAGGAACTTTGCTCACGTTTTAAAAACAACATTTTTCCTACGAGCTCCATATCAGATAAAAACAGGTTTGATGAACTTTCGATGCGCAAAAAGGCCTTTAATATTTTGGCATGATAAATATCGATTTAACTCTGGACAGTTGTTGAAATGGGTTAACAAAGGTTGACTTAATTCAAAATGGTTAAGTTAATTGAGAAGGGTACCTGCTCTAAACAATATTTTAGTTTTACTTTTTCGCATAGTGTAACATTCTGAACACACTCGAAGGAAAATATAAAACCGAATATATTATTATCTAATCTAGATACTGATTTGTAATGTGTGGCAAAATTGAGAAAGTCCAAGGCATGAATATTTCTAAAATTAATGTCCTATCTGAAAAAATGAGCAACAGAATTTGAATCAAAGAAGGCTGAATTGTGCGTTAGATAAAAATCAGGCTGAATTTTGACCTGAATTACTGAGTAGTAGTGTAGGTAGGTGATGAAACTTGTCAATTTTTCAATTAAATCAGGCTTGTTCAAGAGATTGGAGTATTGAATAAAAAGGAAAACGGTGGCTTATAAAAATTTCGTTCGAAAAATAACACATTACAAATGTTTTTGCTGACTGATGAAATAAACAATGGGAATCTACTTTATTTGCTTTTTCTTCATTCAGCTGTATATTAAATATAAGAATAAATAAATATTAACGAAACACACTAAGATAAACACGAAAGGAAATATATAAAAAAACTATATGTGAAATAGATGTTGAAGTACTATATAGGGAAGATCAAACTGAAAAAATACATTATCAGAAATAATTAGGGAAATATGGATTTTATACTGAAGAGCTGTATAAATATAAAAAACTAAAAATGAAGTTACCACAAATTGCAAAAGATCTGAAGAAAGTAGCAGCAACAATGATTGAGAAAAACAAGGCTGATGTGCATCAGCACAAGATCAGTGCGATTTATACTTTTGGTTGAATCTTCGACGCTAGTTGAAAAAATGTTTAATCGAAAGTATATTTTCCCCATTCAACAGCTTAACTAAACTCTTTGTTCGGTCGACTTCAGGCTGCTGCGAAAATTACCGATTTCTGCATTTATTAAGCAAATAACTACATACACATACATATACAGAGAGGGCCATTGAAAACGAAACAGCGGCTCTGTAAGTCGGCAGAACCGAGTTATATAAAAACGCTCGGACACGTCAACAACATTTTCGAGGGGGTATTCGTTCGCGATGAAATTCACCCGAAATACATTCCATCCCTCGGAGCTGTGACCGCCACCCCTAAATTTTTAAATGGCACCATATGGCAAGTGATACCTCATTTGAAAGGTAGTTTCCTTCTTAATATCAAACAACAAAAATAAATCAATTCTATCGATTCGTTTTCGAGATATAGGAACTTGAATTTGGAAAATAACTTTTTATTCACTCAATCAATAAAAATAAGCCGCTGTTTCGTTTTCAATGGCCCTCTCTGTATGTAAACTTTCCTCCGCATTCTCGGATGTTTAGTAATACAGACGTAAAAGATTCCGTTATTTTCGCTCCATTGTTGAGACCACCGAAACAATACCATGACCTTGTTATTAAGCACCTCTTCAGCTATTATGCCATCAAATGGTATCTTTCAGATCTGTTGACTCGTAAATGATAAACATTAATTACTAGAATAGGAGTTTGAATATTCTATCTTAAGAAGGATTACCACCACGTGGCTCTCCGCGTATCAGGCAAACTTTGGCACCCATTCATCGCTAATTTCATCGCTCCTACGATGACCAAGCTATGGTGTACGAAGTTGTATATTCACTTCATATTCTTTCTCTTTTCGAAGCAAATAAGTAGAGGGCAGGACTGTACGACGATCGATTATTTTTTTTTTACAAAATTATAGTTTTACCTCTTTCGTTATGATTTTTTTTTTTTCACGAATATTTCAAAAATTCATCAGTGCCTTTTAGGTTGTCCTTATCATCAATTCTCTGCGAAAAACAAAAAGTTACCAAAATTTTTTTTTTCATTACCACATTAAAAATTTCGTTCAATTTCGTTTTGAACTGAGCATCCACGTGGTGGTGTTTTCTCTGAATAACAGCAGTAGCCGCATATTTATTGACTATGTATATAATTTACCAATTAATTAGAGATTCTGTGTAGTCGGCACTCATCATGGAAGATCATAATTAATTCTACACAATCTGAAGGACGTGAAATACGATGATTTCTTTTCCATAACTATCGATCATTATTCGAAAAATAATTCCTATTGTTTTCTCTACCAATTGAGAGAGAGTTTAATGTGCTTTCAGGTAGAAATTGATTCCAATAAGAGGTACTTATGCACACATGCACTTAATATCACAATGAAATAAGGAAAATAACTAGTTGATACAATAGTTCTAGCATTCGATAACTATAAGAGTATAATTACAGTGTCTGTGTGTAATTCTTCTTTCCATGTTCCTATTTAAAGGTCATAATATGTATGTCCACATGTTCCAAGTCAATTTAATTTCATTGGTTGTATTTTCAACGGAATGCGAACCCTGTATCTTTCGAAATGTTCTTCATTCAATGCACGTTATCTTTCACTACGTGCCAGAAGCAGTAAGTACGTGAATTACTTGAAGGAAATCATTGTTATGTGGAAAATATGTTCTTTAGAAATCGAATAATCTCATTCAAATAGCGAACAAAACATTGTATAAAAATGTGAGTTACAATCTTATTCATTAATTACTTTTTTTTAGGAACAAGTCAGTCTAGTTGTTTTCCTTCTGATAAGAAAGAAAATTTGAAGAAAACTCACATATGGATGAAATATTCACAAAAATATCGAAAATAATGAAATTACCTTATCACGTGTTTTCTCGCTGGTAACTTCCAATTTTGCACTCGTCATTTCGACAAAAAACTTCACAAAAAACCTACACAAAAAACTACACAAAAATCGCGAATTGCACTTCAGTATTTAATGATACAAAATAGAGCGAAAATTGACATATTTCAGTTTCGCTGCACGTTTGAAGTTTGGAATTGGGACATTTTCGTCATCAACCGCAGTGTTGTGTTTGGGTGTCAATACAGCTCTCCTCTTGATTGCGGAGTGATTGTCAAACAACGAATATAGCTTACCAATCTTCGCTGTTTTATATCGAGTCAAGGTGAGCTCGTTGAGGGAATTTACTATAATGCAGTCTGTCGCTGGATCGGATGTAGGTATAGTCATTCGAAAGTGACTTGACTCGAACTGAAATTTATCAGATATATACAAGGTTTGTCCAAATTTCAAGTAATTCTACATTTTATTTCAAATATTTTCAATTTTCCTCAGTAATTTACAACAGATGCAACAAATGCCGTTTTCCATTTGTTGAATTCAACACGTGGATGCACACCTAACACACCTGACCAAAACAAAGTGCAGTGGATCTATATCAATAGGCCAGTGGTGCCTGTCATAACCGCAGCTCTTTAAATTGAACTGAGTTAGTTGTTTTGTTAGTGTTTTTGATTTTGATTATAGTTTTGTGGTGGTCATTTCCAGAAATCAAATATGCGACATTTAGAGAATCCCTAATTTATACGTCAATGTGTAGTGCTCAACATTTATGACAGTATTATAAAGTGAAATGATAATAAAACGTGAAATCGTAAATCGTGAATTATCAAAAATTAGATATTCTACAATATCACGTACCTACTGTTATTTGTGGATAAGTGGTTTGATCATTCCACTAAACGGAAATGTGTCAATCAAGAACATATAAAACTGGACGATTTTACTAAAGAACTTATTAAACCGTGTTAGACGGGTAGTGTATGATGTGTTCCTTGAATTTATTAGCGATAAAATGAACGACTATTCATCCGAATATAACCATAAATCTTTAGACATGATAGTGTTGATGAAGTGTTGCAGTCGAATAAGGTTTTGAATATGTACAAACAAATGCTGATGATTATGGAATGGAGGCCCATCGTATAATATTTGCGTGCAATTGAAGAGCATCAAATGGCAGAAAGTAATTAAATATGTAATAACTGAAGTAATGAAATAATTAAATATAATAATATAAAAATATGGAAACATGACTCGAAGAAATGCTTTCTGAATCTCCAGTAGTTTTTTGCATCAATTACTGTCCAATATTCGCTGATTGTTATGGATAATGCATCATATCACTTCGATATTCTAAATTAAATCAAACCAATAGAACTGATTTAGGAAGTGTGGTTGAAATTTTTCGAAGGGAATAATCAGTAGTTATATCCTGAGTGCTTGCCAAATATCTCGAATAATATTCTATAATTTGGCAAGCACAAGGGGTATATAAAATACTATTTCCCCAAAAAATGTTCAAACAATTTTAATTGTAGGGCAAAAATAATACAAAACAAAAAATTATTAATATTGGATGAATAGGTCTGTCATACCAATACCAATTAGTGTCGATGGTTTGAGACGTCACAAAAATATTCACCTAAAGCACAAGTGCAAATACCCCTCGAAATAATCGGATATTACTCGTATTACGCTGTATTGATATTCCAAAATATTGGTTCGTTGCTAAATGATTTGCATTATATGCGTTGATATGATTGGTTGAAATTTTTCGAGAGAAATAGTCAGTAGTTATATCGCGAGTGCTCGTCAAATACTCGAATATTTTACCGACTACACGAAGTGTAGGAGGAAAAATATTCGATAATTTGGCAAGCACGTATGAAGGACTGAAATGATTTCGATGGTTTAAACTCCAAAAAAATAGTAACCTAAAGCATAAGTGACTATACTCGGATATTTTCACCCTGTATTCATATTGAAAAATACCTATTGGTTCCTTACTAAGTGATTTGTATCATATGTCGTTAATATGATTGGTTGAAATTTTTTGAGGGGAATGGTCATTGACATTATTATAAACGAACTTATTTGAGATCCCCTCTGCATATGTTCGCGTTTATTATTAAAAGAGTACATGATTATTTATTTATGAATGCCATATTGAAGTCAAAATTATCTTATTAAGTTTGTTTCCCTCAAAATGGAGGAGTATAAGCCGTCTCAATAACAGCTATAAAGTATTATAAACCATTAAAATATAAATAGATATGCGATTGACCTGGTCGTTACTTGATGGAAATCCATTTAGTTAGTTTTTCTAATTTTCAGTATTTTATTATGAAAATAACAATTGTTTCGCTACACATCTTGAAAATGGATGCGATTTGAAAATCTCTTTTTAAACCATTTTGAACCTGAATAAATTCAGCGCAAATAATAAAAATATGACGATTATACGAAAATGATTAATCAGAAGTCTATAAGTTGTTATGCACTTATTGTCAAATTGTATATAATATATGTATAAGACAATCATAGAGATCTTCAAGAAAGAATCAATGTGTTTTCTTGGAAAAATGAAGAATAAAACATTTCTCAGCCATCTATTAGAGTTAGAATATAATTTAAATCACAATTCTGAAATTTCGAAAATAAATATTAAGCCCTCATCTGCCTTAGAAATAAACAAACGTAACAAGATGAGAAATATTTCTCAACCACCAAACAAGTCACCATCACCCTAAATTATTTTTTTTGCTATAATTCCCAAGTTTTTTATATGTATTCAGTTTAGTTTCTAGTTTCGTTCATCAAAATGTGAGAATTCTCAAGCAGTTACTGTGTAGCGAATCAATTGTTATTCAGATAATAAAAAAGTGAAAGTTGGAATAGCTCGTATTTAATATCAATATAAATATATAATTAAATTACTTATACAGGGTGGCCACTTTTTTAATGGGATTGTATTGGTAACTTTTAAACCATAAGAGTTAGAAGGTCGGTCAAATGGACAAAAAGTTGCATGCATAAAAGCATTATCAAGCAGTTCAAACAAATCGAGATTATCAGGGCCGGTTTTCGAGATATCATAAGAAAAGTAAATTATGTCATTTTGATTTTTCTTTTTTTCCCACTTCATTTCAAATATCATCAAAAAATGTTACAGGAATTTTTTATTTGACAGTAAATTATCCACAATTTGACGTAATCAGATTTCGTATCCAACGTTTCGTACTCTCTGGGCCACCCTCAACCTCATTTTTTTCAATACGGACCTGCATATTTTATGACATTTTTCGAAATAACTTTTAACGCTGAATTCAACGATATATCATACAATGTCATTCAAAGTAGATTTTCAGGTGATTTTGACCCTTATCCAATTTTCTTTGGGTCGGATCTGTATTACCTTCATTTAGTTTAATCAACAACATGCAATATGCAATAAATTTCGATAAGAAAATCAACTTACCCATCTTGAACTAAATGGAACATATTAGAATCAAAGCAAGAAACCAGTATACTGGTTTCTTAGTTCTTTTATAATAATCATTTGAATATTTCAATTCATAATAATCAAACGAAAGTATCATTTAATGAAAGAAAAATCAAATGATTATTCGAAAGTAAATGAAAATTATGAAGTGTTCGAAATGTCCAGCATTTTGTAAAATGCACTTTACGGTTCTGGAACCCATACTTCTTATATATTTGCTTGTTTGGTCTCCTTGAATACCTTCCAAAACATTCTCAATTTTCTCGCGAGGTATCACTATTGTTGTATTTGTCATTTGTTCCGTTGAAACGAATAACAGAATCGAACTTTCTTTTGAGAGCATTACGATATAATTTTTGCAAGGCTTGGTATTCAAATTTAAAATCATTGTATTCGCAACTCTTGACTATTTTATTAAGAGCAGTTTTTGAAAAATTCCATTCACTGGCCACAGTTCTCGATTTTTTTTCTGGGTTCGATTGAATTTGGGTCAGTACATTGATATCGTTAATAGACTTGTTTTTTCATACACACCATTAATTTTGGATGAGGGTCAAAATCAGCTGAAAATCCACTTGGAATGACATTGTATGATATATCGTTGAATTCAGCGTTAAAAGTTATTTCGAAAAATGTCATAAAATATGCAGGTCCGTATTGAAAAAAATGAGGTTGAGGGTGGCCCAGAGAGTACGAAACGTTGGATACGAAATCTGATTATGTCAAATTGAGGAGAATTTACTGTCGAATAAAAAATTCCTGTAACATTTTTTTATAAAATTTGAAATAAAGTGGAAAAAAAAAGAAAAATCAAAATGACATAATTTACTTTTCTTATAATATCTCAATAACCGGCCCTGATAATCTCGATTTGTTTGAACTGCTCGATAATACTTCTATGCATGCAACTTTTTCTCCATTTGACCGACCTCCTAACTCTTATGGTTTAAAAGTTACCAATACAATCCCATTGAAAAAGTGGCCACCCTGTATACGTTCTTCAACAATAGCAACAAATGGATAGTACTGCCGACTGCGGGTTTCCAACATATGTAAATATTTTTCCGTTCTGCGACAATGTAGGGCCTGCTGTACGCACGCCTATGGAAGCGGCAAAAACGTCGAAGAAAGAGATCAATTTCCGTTTTTTATATTCGTCAAGTGACTGGAAGAAAACTATACTTCAGCTGGAAGTTCTCAGTTTGGTAGGAGTGGTCAGCTTGATTGATAGGTGGGTTTTGGAAATTTTAGGTCAGATGTTATGCACTCGTTATGTAAGGCCTGTAGGCCGATTATATTCTCATGATGGGGGAATAATGAGAAGCGATTCATGGAAGTGCAGTCACCTGACATAAGCTGTATGGATACGAAGAATTTTTGCATAATTTATCGATAAGGAACGCAGTGATAATTGAGTACAATTCAAAGAATTACTGATTTTATACTGCACCATTGAGTCAAAAAGTATAGGGAATGAATCAATAAAAAAGATGTATTATTCATACAGATTCAAATTCTTCTTCAAGTATTCTATGATTTGGAAACGGGTGCCTTGAAATAGTATAACGTGTTTTCAAAAATTTCGATATTAATAAAAAATTAATCATCCTTAAAATCTGACAGAAAATGTCTAATGAATAATGATAAAATATAACTCTAATACCTAAATAGAGAACATAAGAAAACTCTCACATTTATGCACAATTAACTGTATAACTAGCTGAAACTTATGACTAGAATAGAGTAGAATAGAATAAATGCATTCATTGCATTCTATGACAATTTTAAACTTGAACGCTATATCGTGACTGGTGAGATTGGGTATTGTGGAAGCCTTTTGTACATCTTCATTCCATTGAATAATTGTGGAGGAGAATCAAATGAGACAACCTACGGTTGTTGTTTATTCCTTAGCCATTCCGGAAAATTTCATAAGTTTTTATTTCATATTTCCATGCTGGAGTCCCATTAATTATTTCCGATTGTTAACGATTCTAATCACATATATGTAATTATTGGGATTACAGCCCTATTCTAATCCGACAAATTATGTAACATTTTCATTGCCCCGAAAGCCGAAATTTTTTCAATATTTCTATTCACAGTAAAAATGGCAGAAAAAACATGAACTTTTATTTCAAAGCGACAGGTAGTATATTCGTCATAAAGTATAAAGCTCAATTTTTTAAATTAAGATAACTTAAGAAAACTCTTCATTCATTGCCACACACTAATGACAGTTGCTACCCCCTGCCAAACACCTCCAAAGTTAGTAAATTGAGAACAATTGAATATTTTTTTTAAGTGTAATAATACTTTTTTTTGTTTTATAATATTGAAATAATATTTTTCCTCTATTTCAGTATCGCAGTGAGTTAATTACAGTTCTAAAAACAGTGCGCTGTAATGAAGTCATTATGGTGTTAAATCGATTTCGTCAGATATAATTCACGAATTTAATGCGTAATTGTAAATTATCTTAAAATTCGAAACGTACGATTCATATAAAAATTCCGTAATCCGTCAATTTTTGTAACCGTCACACCAACTGCCAAGATACAATACAAAAGTCACTAGGATATATAATCTGAATTTTTTATTTAATTTCCACAATATTTCACAAAACTTGACTGAAATAGAGAAAATATCGTCTAATACTCGTTGCAGAAGGCAATTCCAACACTCATGCGTTCGAATTTCGCATTCGTGTTGGAATAAGAGCCCATTCTGCAACTGGTTTTAGAATATACCATTTTGTTTGTTTTATATTATTAAAATAACATTTTCCACAAAATTTAACATGCCTTTGAACGTAAAAAAATTTTTTATTTTATATTTTCTTGTCTTAAACGATCGCAACATCTATAAAATTCAGCTTATATACTTAAACGAATGTATATTTGTAATTATAAAAGTTTAGGGGTGTCTGGCAGGAGGTAGCTATCATAAGTGTCCGTTATGGATGACGAGTTTTCTCAAGTTTTCCGGAAGAAAATATAAAGCCGAGATTTATACTTTGACATATTTGAGATTTTGGTTGTCGACTTGAAATGCCAATTTCAAGTTCCGCATAAAATTATAAGAGAATTATGAAATAAATAGTAAATAATGAATATTTTCATGCAGAATTTTGTGTCGATAGCACAACCAAAACAATGAAAAACTCAAGAAAAAGAAATGGTATTTTTAGGTAGGTACTCAAACTTTTCGTGGCCTCAAAATCAATAGGTGATTTGGATGATATTGAATAACCATTTAAAGCTTTGTGCACAGTTTAGTGTTGATAGCGTTATCAGAAGCAGAGGAAGGTCAATCAGAAAAGCAAAAAAAAATTATCTAATAATTCCGTAACAAATCCCTTCGTGTTACAATTTCGCAAGTAAATATAAAATAACAATTTTCAGCCTTATGCAATGTTTTATGTTCAATGCATCATCAAAATTATAGAAATTTGGGAGAGGACTACCTAATATTTCCTTGATTACAATTTGAGATTTGGCGTGCCTATATAATATAATTCAGTCCAAGGCTGTAATTGAACAAATAGTGAATAGCTCTTGACTTCACCTAAGTGCTTTTCTCTTAATTTTATTCAAAAAGTTGTGATCTATCAACTTATTGATAATTATGCAGATAGATATTGTGTTTAAACGGAATTTATATTATGCCGTGAGATACAATGTAACTTCCTTGATAAGTTATCGAAACATTAAACTTCGAAATAACTGACCATGGATGTTGTGTTTTTCGAGTGGATGAGTTAATATCAGTACATTTTTCTCAATTTATTCCTTAAATTCATTTAGAAGACAAAGCTGTTATTGTGAGATATTATTCAGTTATTATAGCCTTGTAATGTAATTAAATCGCGATATATAAATCGTTTATTTAATTAACCTACATAAAATGTGCGATGGACCAACATTGAAATAATTAGAGTTAAAAAATTTACGTATATTCAACTTGTTTACTCGTATTGGTAAATATCGATTCTAAATATAAATGTATGAACCATTGATGGACTGGATCTTCATAAATTGAAGTAACCTTACATTGAGACATTTTATTTTCATTTTAATCTCTTCATCCGTTCATTGACCATATCCCAGGGAGCAATATGAGCTGATTTGATTAATTATCGTTCAATTAGAGGATTTCCCAAGATAATAAAGAGGATTATTGGGCGGTAAGATAAAAGAAATAAATTTAGTTGCATCATCCATCGCTGGAATATCTCAATAAAAATTATGAATTGCAATAAAAACTTGTATTTCTATTTGCTATATAGGAACATATCCAGAATATCAAAATTGTCTCAACGAATTTTAGGTCATTGCTTCACTTTTTTCATGAAACCCTCTCGTTCATAATGAATTTTAAGTTTGCAAGTTCAATCAATTGGGTTCTGAATATAGGATTTATATTTCAATTTATATTATGAATCAATTGATTTTAACATTGAATTTTTACACCCTGACTGATACGAGTCATAATTATACATAATACATAATTATAAGTTCACACTACTTAGAACTAAAATATTGAATATAGAGAACAAGGAGTTTTTGTGTGCAATAAAACTTACCGGTGCAGCAGAACTGTTTTCAACATCTCCGGCCTCACTGAGTTCTTTGTAATTGTTATCATCTGTGAAAATAATTTTAGTAAGTACCAACCTTTCAAAGATAGAGAAAACATAGTTTTTTATTGGACATAAATAATAATAAAATAAAATTAGGGAAATAACCTTAACTATTATGGAAAACAATTTCTTTCTGGTTGTATTCGAAGAGTTATAATTAAATGGTAAAAAATCTAATTCTAGACTTCCTAAAATTTATGGGTTGATTGCTTTTCAAAGAATAATATGTAATATAATTTATTGATCCTTTCAGACAAGACCATTTCATGTATAGGACAGGCCATATAGAATCAATTTACAAAAAATTTTCTAAATTATCATACAAGTACTCATTTACAGTGTGATATCATGCACTAGATATTAATTTGCAGTAGGTATTTTAATTGTGGAAGTAGTTTTCACATTTTTTAAGTAGGTACTTAGTTTTATTGGTTTATAATTTTCAATGAAAAACTTTTCGAAACGTTGAAGGAAGATAAAATTCAACCCGCCTGAAATTGTCATAGTTTATGTTCTGCATTGGGTAGAATCCAAAAATTAAATGAAGAGTCGTTCGCCTGGCGTTCAGAGCTAGTCAACTCAATACAATCGAGTGGTAGACGTTGTAGAGTGAAGGTTGCGCAAAGAGTGAGAGAGTGAACACGTGGTCAGAGAGCGAAAACGTGGCCATTACGGCTCAAAGTTTTTTGTTTTAGTACTTTTCAGTACTGTGTATGTAGTTGAGAGTACTTTTCAGTACTGTGTATTTTGTTAATAATATGTCCGATCACTCGGACGAAGGATTCGATATGGAGTTGGATCAAGATCCGGATCCTGTGTTCCAGGAGATGAATGCAGTCCGACGCGAGAATGCGAGACTCCAATCAAAATTGGATGAGATGTCGATTTTCAAACGTGAAAATGAAAAATTACATCGTCAAGTTAATGAGATGACGCAAACCATCTCAAATCTCGTTCTTGAGATAAAATCTCTTCGGGAACTCCTCAGCCCAGGTACTTCCCAGACTGTTGCCCAAATGCCAATAACCCCCACAACCGATGCTGAGGTCGCATCATATTCCGTTGCTGTGAAGAAAGGAGCCGTGCCAAAAGTTAGCCCAGATTTTCCGAAACTGGGCGGAACGCGTCGAAAAACCCAAACCGCTAACATATTAACACCCGCCAAGTTGATTGTACCCGCGATGCACCCCACCCCCCCCCTATGAAACGAGCTAGACAAGATAGTTCTTCGTCGACCGAGACAAGAGAGGAAACTCCCGTCAAGAAGGTTAGAAGGTTAGAATACCGCCAATCACGATGATGGGGAAATCAGATTGGACTCAAATTTCAAAGGAGCTTCACTCCCAGAAATTGAACTACAACCGCGCTACAGTGGTGAGAGACGGAATTAAAATCCTCGCGTCGTCTGAAGATGACTACAGAAGAATAATAAGATTCCTTGACCAACGCGGTAAGGAATAATATATCTTCCAAACAGAAGATGAGAAGAAAGTTTATGCTGTTATTCGGCATCTCCCTCTTGATGCCGATATAGATATAATCCGAGAAGATCTGCATAATCAAGGGATTCAAGATGCCGAAGTCACTCAAATGACTTCAAATCAAACAAAGAAGAAAATGCCCCTATCTCTGGTTAAAACCCAAAAAAGAGAAATTTTCACAATCACGAAGCTTTACAATCTTTGTATTGTAATAGAACCGAAAAAGAAGACAGCAGGACCGGGGCAATACCATCGATGCCAGAGATACGGACATGCACAGAATAAGTGCACTTTTCCATGGAGATGCGTGAAATGCTCAGGAAATCACAGAAGCCAAGAGTGCACTCTAACCAGGAAGGACGAAGAAAGGAATGCTACATGTGCACTATGTGGCGAAACTGGACACCCAGCAAGTTACAAAGGTTGTAGAGAATTCAAGCTCAATTCGGATTCAGAGATAAACATTCAACAACTTCTCCGACTAACAGAGTATATCACCCAGGGCTTTCAAAACAAACAAGCTACTGGACTGCTTCTACTAGATGTAACAAGAGCATTTGACAGAGTATGGCAGGAAGGACTAGCCTATAAGATGCGAACAGTAGGATACTCAATTAAGATGTGCCGAATCATCAGAAATTACATAAGGGACAGAAATTTCCACGTTAAATTAGAAGATGAAAAATCAACGCTAAGACACTTAGAAGCAGGCTCAGTATTAGAACCTCTCCTGTATAATATATACATCCATGATATACCAAGGAATCCGAGAAATTTGCTTGCCCTTTATGCGGATGACACAGGAATAGCAGTCAAACACAGAAGAGCAAATATCATACACCAACGATTACAAGAAGCAGCAGATGAAATAACCAAATGGTGCATTAAATGTAAGATTGAAATAAATGGACAGAAAAGCCAAGCTATCCTGGAGGAAAAATTATCAATTGACGGCAACGAAGTTGAATGGCAAAAATAAGCAAAATACCTAGGTGTGATCATGGATACGGGTCTAACGTGGAAACAACATGTTAAGTATGCGGTGGATAAAACCAACAAAGCGATGAACCGTCTATACCCAATCATCGGAAGAAGAATCCGAATGGACATAAACACCAAACTCAGGATAATTAAAGCCGTTGCCAGACCCCAACTCACGTACGGCTCAGTGGCTTGGGGATACGCGGCAAAGAACCACATCAAGACAATTCAATCAACAATTCAAGTTGCCCCTTGGTTTGTTAGAAACATCCAAATCCACAGAGACCTAAAATGGGACAGAATAACTGACTTCATGAAGAAAAAAGCCGAAAAAAATTCGAAAAATTGATAGAACATCCCAACGAAGAATTGAGAAGATTAATTGATTACGACCCTGCCGAAGATGCAAGAATAATGAGAATATACCGCAAAAGACTCAGGGATCTATTGCGAAACGATGCCCTTAATATATAGGAAACTCAAGAAAACACATCAAATTGAAGAAACAATCCGAATAAAAAGGACTCCCGAATAACACAGCGCAATAGTGTGCAAGTAGAAATTTATCCGACTAAGAGATAAATGGTTTATAGGCTTTATGCCCGAAACCTAAGAAGCAGCAGGTTAGGTTTAGTGAGTATTCTCGGTCTTGATGAGCCAGGACCCTCACACTTGTTCCTTTGGATAAGGTTCGTCCGTAAATGGATTCCCCCTGCTTTAACAAAAAAAAAAACGTTCAGAGCTCTTCTCTAGCTCATTGGAAGAACTATCGAAGCAAGGCATGGAAAGTTATTGAGAAAAAAACCGTTTTAAAAACGAAATTTTTTGCAGATTTGACTGGTTTTCAAAATAAAATGGTCTTGAGACAGTTCCTCACCAATCGATTTTTGATTTAAACTTCTGGTTTTTTAGAAAACAGAAAATTTTTTCTTGCAAAATATACCTCATAATATTTTCTGAATGCTCAATGGATTCTGCATCCGAATGTGTAAATATAGTGGAAGCTTTATCTTGCTCATATCGCTCAGCTGAACAAGAATATGGACCTTCTGTTGGCATGGGCCAAAGAATCCTTCCTTTCAGCTTAGTAGCAGAGAAAAAGGCCTAGAGAACTTTAGATAATCAATATAGTCTGTGTCCACCATTAGATTTTTTCAACATTCTCAAAAAATCTAACGATGTTAAATCCGCAGACCTTGGTTGCCACCGAATATATTAATTATCTGAAGTTCACAGATTATTATAGATAGGCACTTGATTGATTTGTCATGTGAAACTGAAACTTTTGATGATTTTATAGTTTCATAAGAAGTTTATATATCATATTATATATTTTTGAAAAAAAAACTCAAGCGATTTTATCTGTTATAGAAATTGTCTAATCTAGGGCAATAAAAAATTAATTATGACACCGATGGATTCTATTAAAAAAACTCGCTCTGCTCGCCGAAGGGGCTCCGCCCCTTGGACCCCGTCACTATGCCGGTAGATCCTTCACTGGGTATCCCTCTAGAAAATAAAAGATTTTTTTCGGAAACCTTGTATCGTTAGCTGATTTCAGACGATTCACTCGGTATACTATGCTGATTCTAGGGTGGAATTCTATATGATTTTTTTTCCTAGAACATACCGTTTGGCCCTTGCTCACATGAAAATATTTGATGCAAATAACTTTCCATGACGACAAATCAAGGGCGGTCCTAGCCTTAAATTTTGAGGGGGTTCGCCGTTATGGGCTTCGAGTATTTCTTTGGGACCAAATCCCAGATTATACCGATATCAAGCCTTACCTCTCAAAAATATTCATATTTAGATATTCATATGAATATTTATATAAGGCGTACAACTTTGCGTCCGCCGTTTTGCAATAGATGGCTGTAACGGTAAGTGGTAGTAGAAATAAATATATCGTAGATGTCATACAATAAGTTTAGGTATTTGTGAACATAACGCCATTGACATGTTAGCCGATTTGTGTCTGCATCTTAAAGTTATTCACGATTAACCATGTTAGCTTACGAGCCAAATTCTCGTCATTTGCGGAAGTTTCAATTTTCTATTAAAATATGAAAAAATCCGCGGCTGAGGTTCATCGAATGCTTTCAAATACCTATAGTGAGAACGATATTGGTGGAAGAACGTACCAACGATATTGTTTATGTCTAGGTTCAGTTATTTTCTGGTACATCTGTAAAATGGCTTGTTCCGTTTGATTAAATAAATTAAGGAATAGATGAGTGGTTTCAACGCTTCAAGAATGGTGATTTTGATGTCGATGACCAGCATCGCGGTGGAAGAGAGAAGTTTTTTGAAGATGCAGAATTGGAGGCAATAATTGATCAAGACTCATGTCAAACGCAACAATAATTGTAGGATCAATAGGAGTGACACTAAAAGCCATTTCAAAACGCCTGAATGTCATAGGAATGACACAGAAACAAGGAAATTGGGTGCGGTACGAGTTGAAGCCGCGAGGTGTTTGAAAGACGTTTATTTACTTGTGAACAGCTGCTTGCAAGACAAAGACGGAAGGGGTTTCTGCATCGGATTGGGACTGGAGACGAAAAATGGGTTCATTACGATAATCCCAAGCGCATAAAATCATGAGGATATCCTGACAATGCTTCCACATCGACGGCCAAACCGAATATTCACGGTTCTAAGGTCATGCTCAGTATTTGGTGGGACCATTATTATTATTATTATTATATTATTATATTACCAGCTCGGCGTAGTGTATTATGACTGAAAGAATTACAGGCGATCTTTATCGAACGCAATTAATGCGTTTGTACCGAGCATTGAAAAACAAACCGTCGCAATACAACGAGAGAGAAGATGAATTGATTTTACTGCATGACAATGTTCGACCCCATGTTGCGAAAGTAGTCAAGATATACTTGGAAACGTTAAAATGGGAATTCCTATCCCACAACCCTACCCGACGTATTCTCCAGACGTTGCTCCCACGGACTATCACTTGTTTCAATCAATAGCACATGGCCTGGCTGACCAACACTTCCGATCTTATGAAGAAGAAAAACTTGAATCGATTCGTGGATCGCTTCAAAAGATGACCAGTTTTTTCAATTCGTACGCTGTCCGAAAGATGGGAGAAAGTAGTGACCAGCGATGGGCAATACTTTGAGTTATAAATGTATAACCAGTTTTTTACAATAAAGCCTCGAATTTCGCAAAAAAAAGTTGTACCCTTATGTATTTGTTGTATTATAATAGCATTATTTACTAATCAGGGTTTTAACCATTCGGGTAGAAATTTAAAAAAAATTAGATTGTTTAATATGAAAAAAAGAAGACAATTGGCAACTACATCACAAAATCTAATTTGGTCTTTAAAACTTTGAACCCTTTGAAAACCTTGTAATCACAGCGTCCTCGTCAACATCAATGTCCCTATAAATGTTCAGGACGACAAAATACTCCATAAAAATGAAAGCAAACTACTAAATATGTCGTTTTCCACTGAATCTTATTATTATCCTCTATGATAGAAAAACTTTATTCAAATCAACAGAATTTTCTCACACCAAAATACCATAGCGATATATATCGATATTTTACTCTTACATATTTCGATACATTTCGATAGTGTCTGAAAATATCGATACAATATATAGATATCGATAGTTTTCTGACCTTTGCCCATCCCTAGTGTGGATTTGCCGAACGCAGTCATAACCATAAACAAAGATTTCTCTATGACCATAATTGTCAGTCAAACTCAGACGCATGTCTCAAAATTTTGTTCGAATATAAATCGTATATTGTATTCTTTAATAATGAATAAAAAATAACCGATATCAACCAAATTCTCAGATCTCATTTTTCCAGAAATGGCAATTTCTTTCTTTGAAGAATTTGGGAGAAATGAATAATCAAAATGTGAGCGTCAGTCTTTCAAGAAAGTTATTCATGCTTATAGGTTTGTAAAAAATTTTTAGAGAATATTGAATAATAATATAATCCCAACATTAAGATTTTAAATTAGCACATTTCTTCTTTATAGAGACATGTATGATGCATAAGTCCAAATTTAATTGATGATTGGGTGGGAAAAATTGACAAATATTGATATTCTTGTAAGTCAATTCAAAATGAATAATAGATATATTTTAAGGGCTATCATTCCATTGGATATTTACTTGTGAGCCATAAAATGAAGTTACATTCATTCCATTGACTCATTAATAGAAATACTACCTGAAATAAAGAAATTGCATTCAATGTTTATTTTCAGTTTTGACAAATATTGAATTTACATAATCGTTCGATAAGATCTATGAAAAGACCTACAGTGAGATTTTGTTTTAGGAATATTCAGTATAGCTGTAATAAACAAACTGAAAAGAGGCAGAATGAATAATAGATCTACCTTTCGGATACCCATATCTGAGAAATCAGGTTATAAGAAGTCCCTCATTTCCAAGGTTTATCAATACATTTTTCAGTTGAGCAGCAAATTATTCTTCTATTCCATATTTTGTGAAGAAATACAATATAATTGCAACAATTTGAAGAACCTATTGGAAATTCCTGAGGAACTAAGGAGTTTTTTAGTATCTGAAGATTGTATTGATGCTATGTTATAGAACGAGACTTGTGGCTCTGGGTTTTACTCAGAAGTGAATTAAACAGGGCAATTTATGTCCTATATAGTAAATAAAATTTTGATAGATATAAGTTTCAAAAGATCAACAATTTTGATCATAGTATTTACATAAATCAAAAAATAACTGGCTTACTATTAGTGCATTGTACGTGGATGATTTTTTTGTTTTAACTAATGTTAATTCTGAATGAATTTTCTGATAGAAAATTTTATGAAAAAGAAATTAGGGGAAGCTAAAAAATTATTAGGGATCAATATTACTAGAAATTATGGAAAAGGTAGTAAAGCTATCGATTATATTCTTCAAATATGTATTGCAATAATTCAACATGTCTGATTGTGAACATGTGAAAACTAAATTGAATTTTGATTCAACAAAAAAGAGTTGTAATGATGAACCATATAAGAAATTAATAGGTTTATTAACATCTTTAGCAGTATTAACTAGTCCTGATATAGCATACTCTGTTAATTTCTTGAGTCAATTTAATAATTATCTCATTGTTGAACACTGGAAAAGTGCAAAACTCATTTCAAGATACAAAGATCATTGTTCAAATTTTACTTCAGTCAAAAGGAACTGAGTATTTGAAATCGGTACTAAAATTGTATCGGTCAATACTATTGACCCATATTAGTGGGTTCGATGAAATGGCCATATAGCACTATTCCTATAACGATTAAAAGATTGGAAACTTTAGTGAACAAATAGGTAGGTATCTACATTATACAAATTTGATCATTCATGAAATGGAAATTTTCAATAAATAGTTGCTTTTTAAAGTATTTTATACCTTCATTGAATTGCTGGAAAATTGATACCAATTTCGAAAGTGACTGCCATGTTAAAATTCTTCATATACTGAATGATCCTTCAAAATTTATTTCTGTCGTAACATTTTGACTAGTATTTCAACTGATATATTCCATACGTTATTGAAATCAATATCTTCAAAGTACTATTCAGAAGACTTATAATGGAATTTAGAAGAATATGTCTTTCTCAATTTCATAGTCATATATGATATGATGCATAAGTCCAAATTTAATTAATTCACATCTAAAGTGAATGTTATTTTTAGAAATATTCAGTATAGCTATAATAAACGAACTAAAAAGAGACATAATGAATAGACTTGCCTTTCAAATACCCATGGCCTATGTTACCTCATAAGCAATTACCTATAATATCTTATCTTGGTGAAACCTTTTTGAGAAATCAGGTTATAAGTTTGAGAGTCTCTAATTTCCAAGGTTTATTAATACATGTTTCAGTTGAGCGGAAAATAATATAACAGGGTATATATAGTTGAAATTATTAGTATGAAAGATTTGACTTATTCATTATAAATTCAACAGCACTGCACTCAAATTCTTCAAAAACGGAGTGGTCACTTATATTTTTGCACTCCTCTGTCGTAAAAGTGTATATTTTAGATATTCAAAAAACACATGGAAACTTTTGACTGTTATCTGACTAACTTGGCTCTTTTTTTCCAGTAATAATGCCAATTGTGAATTATCTATAAGGAGTTTTTCTATCTGTTTAATACTGTTTCATAGTAGCATAACTTTTACTCCAATCCAAGACTGAATTGATGAATGAAGCTTCTGTTCTCTTTGGTAGTTCCATCTTCTGTCGCAATAAATTCAAATTCTCACGAAAGGGAATGTAGTTTTATAGTTTGTGGAAAATAAACGAAAAATTCCTGAAATAAAGTAACATTCAACCAATTAATTCCAAATAATACAAACCCTTCAAACGAACCTGAGTTGAGGAAAATGCATTCGATGATGATATCAATGTTCATTTGCAAATTTTGACAAATATCTATCGAATTTTCGATTCGCCGAAGACTTTGCATTTTATCTGTCGGCATGTATTTAAATATTGAATAACAATTTTGGAAACTGCAAACTTTTTCAAGAAATTTCATATATCGAAATGGAATATTTATTATTAACATGACACTGACAGCCAAATTGTCCACAGATACCACAGAAATATGGGACTTGAAATGTCAAAATGATCCGAAACACCCCGTATACTCGAAAACCGCGGGGAGAATCGAAGGTTTGGGATTTTTCCCGGGATCTCCAGACGATTTTGAGGGGGGTCTTATTCTTGTCATTTTTGCTCTAGATGGTCCCGTTTGGGCTGTGATTTTACGTTTATAGTTTGACGTATATGTGCAAGCGGTTTTATATATACTTAGATATTGGTACACTCTTTTTCGAATACAGCGCTCACAGAAGTTTTGAATTTTGTTCGCAATAACTATGAAGAGCTCTACTAAACTCCCAACTAAACCATACTATCATTTTTGAAAAAATGTTCTGGTTTCGATTTCATCAAATTAGAATGCTATTAATTAGTGTAATATTCATTGAAATATTTTGGTCGAATTGAGAATTCTACAAAAAAATCAGCAAAAAAACATGCTACACTTCCGATACATTTCTATAAGAACAGACTGAAAAAGATTAAATTGAACCAACAACCCATCAATTTATAAAACCGTCAATTCCGCACAGCTCATGTTCAGTAATCTACCTCAATAATAATAATAGGTCGATTGTGTTGTGACTGAGTACAGGAGAAAATAATGCACTAGAATTCCTTATAAATTATACACCAAATTATCCAAAATATGCATTATGATGCCTCAAGCGGTAATAAATAATTGGAGGGCTTTTTTGAGTGTAGATTGCATCTGAAAGAAGTGTATTAGAATTACATAGTAAAACATCTCTCGAACATGAAGAATGCATCCATGCATATGCTGATATCGATCAATTTTCCAAATTATAAGATATGGATGAATTATGAATAAATTTGATAACGATTATCTCTCAACCGCAGTTCTTATCGAGTCTATACTATATACTATTTTTGTTGATAAATGGATGACGTTATCACCATAATTATACTTAGGGAAATCCTCCAACAGAAGATTAAAAATATTGGGATTATATGTATAAATGGAAAATTCAGTTCAGACGCTTTTTTTTACTGAAATTTTGTTGTTATTAGTTTATTTCTTTATTTATCTGCATAATACTAAGTAGGTAACTCTTTCAATAATGTTCAGTAACTTTATTCTTTATATGCAGCTATGGGGTTTGAACAATGGACTATTATTGCGAATTGATTTGTTTCTTTAGGCATAAAATTAAAATAAATATTAGTAGTATAGGATATTCTTAACCATATTTTATCCTTACTTTTGAATAGTTAAGGATTTAAAAATTCTTGAAAAATTGATTTGGAATTCGGACCAACATCGGTTGCAAACAATGATCAATAATCACTGATTCAGGGATATAGAGTAAAATGCATTAGGGTAACTACATAGTGGTGGGGGATTTCCCCACTTCGAAAAGGCAAAATCATTCAATTTTAGAATTAGTCGAATATCTCGAACAGAAACCATGATAAAGCGAAATATTTGAAAAAGTCATTTTTCAAACACGTCCTGTAACTTGAGAACGAATCAAGATGTTTACAATCTGATTTCTTATTATTTCGAAAAGGAGAAGTCTGTTACTTTTCGAGAGGCTTTCAGTGAGCATTGAATTTGGTACACTCTGTACACTTCGCTCAAGGAGTGATCTGCTCCACTTCAGCGCGAATTCTTTGTCGTAACTTTTCTAAATTATTTTGCCTATTGATATGAACTTTTGATTTTAAATGGCCCCATAAAAAATTCTGAGGAGGGTAAGTCAGAGGAACGCGGTAACTTCTCAACAGGTCATCGACGTCCTATTCATCTTCCAGGAAATGTGGCGTCAAGATATTGAAAAAAGTTTATTCCAACGCGAGGAGCAGCCCCATCTCATTGATACCAAATATTCTGATGGGGAATATGTCAGGATGTTCTTGGTTGAATAATTCACGTGCCTCTTTATGTGTTTCTAGCTAATTAGCTAGAAGGTAATTACCTTATCCAACCTTTATTAAAATTTCAATTTTTTTTTATTTTAGTTTTTCTTTCTTAGTGAATCACCATCCAGTCATCATCCAAATTTATATTTATATTCTATCAAATTCATCAACCATCACCATACATACACAACATCCATGACCTAGTCAGCATTCGAACCCGGTACCTTCGGCACCACAGTCGACTATCAATCCACTGCGCTACCAAGGTAGTCTAAAATTTCTATTTGTTATTGAAAATTCTATGTGCCATTTTTTTAACATGAAAATTAATTCGCTTGAAATTGCAAACTTGCGCCTCCATCGCACTCTCACAGCAATGTTGTTTTTAAGAGGTAAATTTAAGAGTTTCGTTTTATCCCCAAATATGATACAGAACTACAGAAGTCATAACGATAATTAGTGCAAACATTATTTTATATTTTGTTATTTTACTCTTATATCGGTCAGTTCCAAATGGATGACGCATAGCAATTCGAATATTTTCGCCAAATTTCTTTTGTTTTTTGAGTTCAATATTTCTTACAGTGAATTTTCTGAACAAAATTGTTATTATAACACCATCATTTAGGTACGTACCTTCGTTGTACCATCAGATAAATTAGTAAAAAAATATTGAGGTAGTCACTTGAAAAGAAAATATGACGTCATTATGTAAAAATGAATGACGTCATAAGTAAAATTTTTATGGCATAAGGTAGTTGATTGAAAACTAAAATTGAACAGTCCGGGCGTTTTGTTTCAGAACATTCAATAACCGAATTATGAATTTTGTTCATTTCTTTATCCACACACTGTATTATATCAATATCTAATCAAAAATCAAACGTAAAATGGATGTAGATACTAGTTAATTGAAATCAATAAGCTACTATTCAGTAGATTAGTACTTAGTTGATCTTAACTTAATGCTTTTCGGGGAAATACTAGATGACGTGAGAGATACAATGATAATTCAGGAATTTTCGTTATCAGTATTTTGGATACCTACGTAAGGTTATTGTGTTCATACCGACAATACAAGGGCGTAGAAACGAGGAGGTGTTGGGGGTAATTACCCCTTCCCAAGATTTTCTAAATATAGAATTTCATAAATCTCGCAAAGACAAAGAACGAAAATTTCTCCATAAAATAAACCAATAATAATCATTTTAATTTCCTTAGAAATCGAGACGTATGTAAAAAATTGGACCCCTTTACGGTTTATGAGTTTATTATCGCTTTCAATTTTTATTGCACTACGAGCTCGTTTTTGTCCGAGGTTTATTATTTTTTACATTTATCTATCCGCTTTCTCGACATCGCCTCTCATTTGCCATATGTGATTTTTGTATTCGTCATCGGCATACACTTAACCGTTGTTTTCGATTTTTTGCATCATTCTCGTCACAAAATTTCAATATGTATTAATTTGTCAAAGAACTGAATTGAGTAATTCACATCGAAAATTTGTCAATTTATTGTGTTATATTCAAATTGCAATTTATTTGTGAAGACATCAGTTTTGAATTGACTATATATACAGGGTGATCCTAAATTGGAGGTGCAAATGAAAATGACAGATTTCTCGGATCATTTCAAGAAAAAAGTCCTATAACATGAGTCCACAAACGCTATGATTTTGAGATACAAATGTTAAAGTTCAAGTTTTTCTCTCATAGAACCTTTCCTTCAAAAGATATTCTTTGAATTGTCATAGATATTCCAATTTAAAGTTTTCATCATGTGATATCCTAATTTTGAATGCAAATCTACAAGGTGATTTTTTTCTGGAAGAGTGCCCGCTTCTTTTCTCCAGAATTATTTTTTTGTGAACCACTGGTAGTTTAGAAAAATTTAAAAAGAAACTGTGGTTCAGTACTACACTTTTTGATTTGTTGTAGTTTTGTCGTATCTGCAATCGATCTCGACAAAAAATTCAAACAGCTCTCTATAGTAATTCTTAGGAAATTCCAAATTATTATAATGATTCAGTAAGGTAGCTGTGATAAATAAATTAATTATAAGTTTTGGTACTTATTTACCACCTCTGTAGTGGATATTACTGAAGATTCGTTGAACTGGTTAAGCATCACAAAAAAGTAGAACTATAAGAAACACCTTGTATCTCGAAAACAATGCGTTTGCGGGCTAATGTTTATGGGCCATTTTAATTTTGAAATTATCCATGTCATCTCTTATTTCCTTCGTAATTTCAATTCGGGAACACCCAGTATAAGACAACAATAGAATTGGTGATAAAAAAATTATTTCGGGTAATTTGGTTCGAACTTCGTTATCAAACCTCTTTTTCTCTCATTATAGATATGAGTACAATGTCGTCAAAAAAAAAAAAATCTACGCCCTTGCGGCAATATGAGTGTATAAAGTAAATAAAGACATAAAGAAAAAAATGATTAATTTGAGGTGATTCTATCATTGATTTCAGTGCAGTCTACTTTCACTCAGAGCCAAAATAACCGAAAAGAAAATAATGATATAACTCCAGTGATCGGTCAGCCTAAAACTTGTTTTTCGCTCAAGGTCTTAATGCTGCAGAATCGAGCACAAATTCATCCACTTTTCTATAAAAATATCCGCGTGGGATAGAACTCGTATAAACATAAACTTCTTATGCAATTCGAATATTCTTCATGAAAAGTAAATCAATAACCTCGATCTTTCAGAAATACGAAAAACAGAATTTGAATAAATTTTGCGATGATTATTTGCAAAGTGTATCTTGTTTCATAATTTTCAATATTATGGAAGTATAGAGTCATTATAACATTCCTTGAACTTTCTTGAAAATTGAATTGGGATGTTATCTACCTACGTAAGGCATTTGATTTTTTTATGTTTATATGTATGTTTAGATACCTATCAGAGAAATGACGAAATAATTGATTCTACTTTTCATGGCGGAAAGTTACATATTCTATCGAATATAAATAACTATTGAATAAGTCTTTCAATAAATAATGACACCAACTATAAATATACAGAAAAAGTCTAACGGCACCGCATTAGATTCTCTGTATCGAGTAATGGCTACAAACCGAATTTCGAATTTTCGAGTTTTATAGAAAAAAAGAAAATCTCGATTTTTAGTTTTTTCGAGATATCTCGGGAACCATTGGAGATATTTTGGATCTGTTCACACCAACACACCCATTCTAAAATAACACAACGTTTTGTAATTTAAGCCATTCTTCATTTCTAACGGTTTTCGATATCCCTGTAGTGTCCCTCTAAATAGTTCTAACTCTGTGTACAAATTTTTCATTTTCTGATAGCGTTATATAATTTTATATAAAGAGTTTTATTTAATTCATTCATTCAACCATATCGAGGTTGAATAAATGAATTAAATGAAACTCTTTATATAAAATTATATAACGCTATCAGAAAATGAAAAATTTGTACACAGAGTTAGAACTATTTAGAAGGACACTACAGGGATATCGAAAACCGTTAGAAATGAAGAATGGCTTAAATTACAAAACGTTGTGTTATTTTAGAATGGGTGTGTTGGTGTGAACAGATCCAAAATATCTCCAATGGTTCCCGAGATATCTCGAAAAAACTAAAAATCGAGATTTTCTTTTTTTTCTATAAAACTCGAAAATTCGAAATTCGGTTTGTAGCCATTACTCGATACAGAGAATCTAATGCGGTGCCGTTAGACTTTTTCTGTTTTCTTTTGTTTCAGAGACACGAAAGTCAATTTTTTTCTTATGGACGCCATATTAGTTCTCCTTATGGCAGGATAAAGAAAAAAATTATACAATTCAACAATTTATCACACTCTACAAAAATATCGAGTCCAGCTACGAAAATTCGAACTTCATCTAAATTTTTTCGTTTAAGTAGTAGGCCGGTGCCAGAATTATCAAGTGGCAGGTTTTTATAAAACTCAAGTGATGATTTCTCATAACAACTGAACAAAGTAACAAGTTATTTGACAATTTTGGCACCAGCATACTACTTGAACAAAAAAAAAGGAATTTAAAATTTGCGTAGCTGGACTCGATATTTTTGTAGAGTGAGATACATTGTTGAATTGAATAATTTTTTTCTTTATCACCCCATAAGGAGAACCAATAGGGGGTCCATAAGAAAAAAATTGATTATCGTGTCTGTGAAACAATAGAGAACAGAAATAATCTGACAGCACTATACGGCAATTTTTGTACTTTCATTGATCACTAATGGGAAAATTTGAAAACTCAATTTTCGCAGATTTTCATGAATAGTTTTTGCTTTGTACTAGATTATCTCCAAAATGGTACATTCTATGAAAAAATTTATGAGACCTCTTTTCTCAGTAAAGCTCGGTTGATTCCTGAAATAAGATAAATTTCTCGAAAAAAGATTGGTTTTGATTTTCAATAGGCAAAGGATCATCACACCCTTATATCTAGGCCACTGGGCACTGGATAATGTAAGTCGGAGACACTGACCTTATTACAAACATTAAATTATCAATACCTAAAAATGTATCTCTAAAATGAAGCCTGTAAGGATATATGTTCATATAAACTTTTTTTCATGAAAACAGTTGTTCTATCCGAGGCCAAAGTTATTGAACTAAAATCTGAATTTTTATACTCGCGGGGGAGGAAAGATTCTTCTGTCTGTCAGGACGAAGGAACTGGCGTACCGGTCTGCCTTCAAAACTTCAAAAAATAATATATATGAATTTCAAGTTTCCTAAAATACCTACTTTGGAAAAAAAAAATTTATTTTGAAAATTTCTGCCACCATTTCACCACCACGATAGTCGTCTACCGTTTCGTTTTTGAATAACTACAAAAATTGAAATTTGACATATCAAAACGGCAGCTTTCTCAAAATAGTTTTAAGTTTTTCACACCTGTCGCTCCTGATGGTAGCTGAGGCCACCGCAATCGTACTTAGCTAGCCCCCAATTCATGGTCGGCAGGTACAACAGACTCACCGAGGAATTTCAGGCTTCCCTAAAATATGTGTGGTCTGCCGTACTTTGTCGCTTAGACTATACTTCTCTACTTATTCTTATTATATTTTATTCAAGAAAAATAGTAGAAAAAAATATGAAAAGCACCAACGTGAAGTCAGAAGCATTATAGCAGTTGTTCATTAATCCTCCCATTGCATCCTTGGAGAACACATATATCTTTATATACAGTTTTGTGGTCTTCGAAAGTGCAATATACGCATGAATGAACGAGCGTTCGTCATATCCCGATTTTACCTCAATTCTCTAAAGCCTGCCACTCACGAAGCGTTTTTTCGAGACTTTGAACGCCAAGCGTCCAAGAGATTCCAGTCGGGCAGTCAAGTTCATTCTCTGATTTACAGTCGTGCGGTCGTGTCCCGAGCTGCCCGACTGTAAAATTATCCGAACGATTGAACATGGTAGTCTCGTGAGTGGCCGCCTTAACAGAAACTGAACTTGAAACGTCAGCATTTAGATAGATAAAAAATATTATGGTATTATGGTTATTAGATATTACAAGTGAAATAATCAAATTTAAATTTTCAGGATGAATTGAGTGTTTTCCATTACAACCTTTATACGGCTTCAATATCATTTCTAATGTTCAGGCTGAACGCTTATTTTCAGAATATAAAATTGTTAAAAATTACCTACGAGGCACAATGTCCCATTGTGAGTGAAAAAAAGTTAATTAAAAATTCATGTATCTAAGAAATATCGAATATAATTACCTACATGTATTAATATGAAGAACTGAAAGTTACAGTCAACCCAGTCAACCTACGACAATTTTGTTCTGTGTATATATACTACATATTAATGATTGCTTTGTTACACTATAACAATTAATTTATGTTGATTTCTAAGCTAGTCATGTTTAAATTTTCACGTTTTCGTTTTACAATTAATTTTCATTTCAATTTTTCAATGTTTCACATAAAAAGAGGACTAGCTTTTATTTTTGAAGTTACAGTTGGCAATATTCTTATTGATGTATCTCGACTAATGTGTCAATGCTTCCTGTCTTTCTTTCCTGCAAACTTTCGTTCGTTGGATAATCTTATCAAAACCAATCATCAGTGATAGTTCGATACTTCATAAGTTTGCAGTAGTTTCTCGTTGAAATCACTTCATCTTGGATGGCTAGGAAAAACCTTCTGTTTCTGGAACAGTCCACTCGATGTGAGCCAATGGGTAGACGCTGCAATGCTCCTGGTTCATTAATTATTATATTATGAAATTTTCATCCATCATAAAGAAGAACCTTGATACGCTTGGGTAGTTTCGTGGATACCAAGGCTCAACAAAATCCAAAAAGAAATTCTAATTAAGTAATGAAGGAGGTCAATGCAGCTAGTCTACCGATCTACAATGGAGTTTGTCAGTACAATTTGTATTCTTATGTATATGTATTTGTACTATTATGTTCTCTATAATTCCTAGGAAGAATCTACTCGAACTATATTTCCCTTTGTACCTATTTGGTTTCAGTACAATGTCTTTGTGATGTGTTATTTATAATAATGTCACGTTAGAATAATGTGGATTAAAGCCTCATTTTCCGAAGATAATTGTCATTATGACTCTTGAACGCAATTAAACTGGACTCCATCTGGATTATGAGATTTTTCGAAATTATCAGATTTGATCAACGTCGTGTGAAACGTGATCTCATTATAACCTATCGTGGTCTCCATGCTGGTCTTCAGCTACTATTTACACAACACTCAAACCATCTATCAAACCCTATATCTAAGCTCGCTAAGGAGAAGCTTAGAAATTCAGTTTGTCAAAATTTTCAGCCGAACAGAAAATTTGAATAGGTACTGAAATCATCTACCGTCCGATGTGAACGCACTGCACCTTTGATCAATATGGATCGACATCACTGTTAGATATCAGCATATTATTTTTTTTTCATCTTTGCGTACACCTTTATTTTGTGAGTTTATAGATGTAGACTTCAATTATTAGGTACTTATATGATATATAGTATAATTATAATACCCAATAACTGCTTCGAATATTCCTGAAATAGTTTCACAAGAGACGTATACAGCATCAAATGTCAGATAGGAGCATATTTGATGAACACTATTTGTAGTTGATTGAAAAATTTTAATTCCAGATAGACAAAGTAAAGTATTCTACTCGCAGATTGTAACTTAAGGGTAATATAAGTATTAACTCATCATATGATTTAAAAAATTCGCCGTATTCTCGTGAATCTCATCCGCATATATAATGGTAGACAAAATATGTTCATTAAATTATTCTAGGAGCTCACGTCAAGCCGGACTAGGGTAACAATTATAATAGTCATCAGAAAAATTTTTAAAAATTTAAGTCGTGTATTTTTTAAATGTTGGCTTAGAATTGAAGGTAACAGGTTAGAAGCATTGTTCAGGATAACATAGGGAAAATTGAATTTGGAAAAAAGTAATAATTTGTAGAAACAATAGTTCAAAAAGCATCACATTTTCTCGGATAAAGAAAATCAATCTAATCAGAAAAAATACACGACTTAGATTTTTTCTAAATTTTTCGGATTACTATCACGACTTAGCTGTTTACCCGATTCTGGAATATCTCGTATACTTTTCTGCAACAGAATATGAAATTTCAAGAACCTATTTTGACTTAGTTCAATTATATTCAATCAACATACCTACTTACGTATCAAACAATGAAGGAGCATAGAAATAATATAAAAAATCGAAATAGAAACTCCATTGAAAAGTTCAAGATTATTTCCTTGAAATTTGTATAACTATTGGTAGGTACTACGTAATTTTCATTCATAAAAACAATTGAAATTCTGCTATATATCTGATTACAATCAATACTATTGTGATTATAATTGAACTCCTAAAAATTCCTATGATAACATATTGAAAGTTACAATCGTTTACCAGAAATAACTAGATATATACATATATGTACCTATATAGATAACAGCTACATCTCCAATATTTGTCAATAAAAATAATGTAGGTACTCTCAATACATATTCACGTGAAATAACTAATAACATAATAAATAATATTTCACGCCTTTTTTACTTAAATACAGTAGCGACGCTAACATGAGGGTTTATTGTCACGAAATAAAGGAAGAATTCAAAATGATTTTCAGTTTGAAATATTTAAGTAACGTACAATTTTTTTTCTCCCGAAAAATTGAGAGCAATGAACAAATATGCAGTTATTTTTTAAGAAATATTTTTAACACCCTGTATATTGGAACACGAAACATTTGCGAACAGAAGGATGAACATTTGTGTATCAGGAAAACAATATTTCGAACGGATATATTTTGGGAACACCTAGTATGATTGTGCACCCGTACTTAATTCAAAAATGTAAGCTATCCTGGAAATTTCAATTTTCTAGATTTTTCTGTTTGAGATTCATCGTGTTTAGGTACGCTCGAAACTCGAAAATTACAGAGAACTACCGCCCGTAAAACGATGGCATAACAGTATTTTTTAGTATTTTACCAAACGTATTTGATAATTTCATATGATCTCCATCAGTTATTTGATTAAATCAATTATTTTTCAGATTTAATTCTGTAGAATTCATTCTTGGAATTTTCTGAAGGTTATATAAGAAATATTTTAGGTCAGGGTCTGAAAAATGGATGATCCATGCAAATTTAGTTCTACCAATTTGAAAACTATCATCAATGGTGTTATTACTGCTGTTATTTTAAATGATATTCAAATGGATGGCTTAGAAGAATGATTGTGTGAAATATTCATACAAGGTTTATTCCAGCTGTCCTTGCCTCGACGAGTGTTTCATTGTATTCGCTCTTTATGAAATCTACTTCGTGAATGACAAATAAAATGCTCTCAGAAAAGGAAATTATGAAGTTTCTATTTATATGTATCTTATTTTATTTTATAAACTTATACGTTTTTGTGGATCTAAAATATATTTCAACCAGAAATTTTGATTGAAATTGAAGTTATGAACAGTTGTTGATTCTGATATTTTCTCAAAAGGTATTGAAAATAATACACCAAAATTGTATACATCAGCCAATATATATAAGGAACATCACAAAAATTTGATATCTGAATCGAATTTCAAATGTATCATTCGTAGAACATGAATTGAAATTTTCCTATCTATATATCAACATTTGGAGATAATTTAAATTCGGCAAGATTTATTATGTTACTGTCGGTTATTTCATTTGAAAGAATACTTTAAAGTAGATCTGAAATTCTTCATGAACATTCTAGTGATTATTTCACATAAACACACACTGAATTTGAACCTACTCTGATTTATTGTTGAGGAATTATTGTGCATTACGATATTCTGATTGAATTTTCACTAGTAGTGGTTGTAAATACAATGAACATGAAATTGTGCATAAAGCTTGACATTGTTAACAATGACAAATGACAAATTTCATCTGATCTGTTTTTCACTGAAATAATAATATTTTTTTCGATATTCTACATGAATTGGCTGTGATTCTGATTGTGTATTTATATCGAAATTTTCAGGAATTTAAATTATTATTTTATATTCACTTGCAGAATATTAACAAGACCGTAAAATATCAAAATTTGTTTTTCGATATTCTGTCTCAATGTTGTTCAATTTACAGGGTTAGGTTAGGTAGGTTGGATTTCTCTCCCGAGGTCAGCACCTTGTCGTGCTGGGAGGGCTTGTAGTAACTGCCTGCTGTAAAGTAGACAGTGAAACTAAGACTGACCAGTAAATGTGGCATGGCTAATACCAGCCTGCTACATTTCCATACCTTAACAATCCCATGTTCTCCCAAACACCACATTCTTGCTAATACCACTCCTAAGATTATCCTCTAATCTCTACCCTTCCAAGTGAAAGGTACTAGCAGAACGAGCGACACGGGAAGGGGACTAGCAGCCAGCCGGCAGATCCGAGCAGACAGAGGCCATAAAGGTATCATAGGTGGAAATAATTGACAGGTTTATCAGATCGAGACACAAGAGACTGAGAAGTAAGCAAGAAGGGGCTACTTATGTTTCCGCAGGCGCCAGTTTAGGACCCTAAGAGTAATTCCCGGTACACTATTCGAAGAGTAACTATGACTTTATTGATAAAGAATCTTAGGAAACGAGGATAACGAAAAAGTATGTTGGTACTCTGCTCAACCCCACTGCTCACAGTCGAAACTACTAAACTCCCTCTAAAAAACCCCCATCCTTATAATTTCCCTTCACAAGTGAGGATGATGTTATACTATGAGGACTTAGGGGTTGCATTAGTTGTGCAAGTTCGCAAAGGTCGCAAGACCAGGGTCAAAAGGCGTCTTCTCGTTGAAGATTAAGTTCGAAGGGAGGATGCTTGCCGACTAAGTCTCTGCGGGGAACTACCTCAGGCTTGAGTTTCCTTATCAGAGCTATGGGGGAAACCACGCAACGAGTGTAATTGTATCACGCTTTTTAGGCTATCTGTTGGATGACCCTAACACCTTTAACGAATTGCTTCTACCCTATACCACACTACTTAGGGCAGGACATCGTAATACAAGAAGGACATTCCGCCGTAGAGTACCAAACCCTTGGTGAGCCAGCTGCACTGAGGCTGAACGCGTAAGAGGAAGGTTGGTTAAGAGATATGTTAGGTGTCCATAAGGTGGATTTCCCTCCATTTAAAAAAAAATGTAGGTTGGGTTTGCACTAACCCTGTAACATGTTGAACTTCAACATTTTTGTTTATTAGATAAACATTAAATGAAGCTTGAAATTGTATATCATATATATGTACTAGGTATATCTCTTCCGATATTCTCATTGAGTTTTCTATTGTCTTGGTTATGCGATAAACATGAAATGATGCCTTTGATAGTGTGATTCTATATCCAAATGCTAATTTTCATCTATTTGTAGTTTGAAAATGATCAAAAAACCGAAATTTCGAACGGACATATTTACGAACTGACAGAAACGAATTTGATCCCGGATTAGTGAGTTGAATTTCATCGTTAGAGACCATCGCGACGAAACAATCGCAATTTTGCAGAAAAACTTTCAAGGATCACTTATTTCTCGAAGAGGTGATCACAATTGGCCACCAATATTTCGTGATTAAAGACCCTCAGACTTATTTCTTTGGGGCCCCGTGAAAGATAAGGTCTATGACAATGCTCCACAATCGATTCAAGACCTTAGATATGAAATTCGTAGAATTATCGAGAATAAACAGCCGCAAATGTACGAATTGGTCATGGAAAGTTTCATTAAAAGGATATGGTGCTGCAACCATAGCCGTGGCGGCATTTGGATGATAATATTTTTCATCGTTAATGCCCTACCTTCCTCTTCAAAATTAAATAAATATCTATTAATTCCTATCAGAATATATCCAATATTAAAATTGAACTTCTCATTGGAAAACCCTTCATTTTGTGGTTTGAAAGGGAAAGAAAAATACAGGCAGTTTTGAAAATCGTTCAACAGATTTCGTGATATCTTGTATACTTCTTCATTTTCATATTATTATTATATTATTATTATTATAATGGTAGCATACAATAAACTTCGATCAATAAATCTACCAAATTCGAATTTCATGTTCAATTCTCATCTTGACCATCCTCAAACTGCAAATGCACCATTGACTGCAACTGCATGTATTGAAGAAAATTTCAAAAATTGAAAATCATCCTTCCAGCATGTTAAATATTTAGTTGTTTTTTGAATAGAAAAATTATGTTAGTTACAAATGAGTAAACTCACCTCGATCCATTTTGAAACAACAGGGGGATTATAGTTATCTCACCAGATCATCACACTGCTAAACAATCACCTAACAATGTCGAAGCAATTTCGATCACATCATTTTATGATGAAAATGAACAGGTCTGGAAAAAAGATAAAGGAAACAAATGTTTATTGCGTCGGAATTGATAGCGTTCGAGTAGCTTTCCTTTGTATGGCGAGAATCCTTGTTTTGAAATCATGGATGATATTACCCCATTCAATGTTATTGTGCCAAACTTTTTCTTCGGAATATATGGAATGAATAATATTAATTCAATTGTTATTCTGAATATTTTCAGTTTTCCTTATTTGAAAGAAATGATGACTAACTTTTCAGAAATATTTAATGCATTGATAATAAAAAAACTCAATTTCTATTATTATGTATGATTATACATAATAATAGAAACTGATCGATTCATGGGGTATTGTAGATTTACAATATCCCATGAATGGATCTGTTGAATTTCAGATAATTTGCGCGATTTTCCATTTGCTAAAGATCTTATTATACAGGGTGGTCACTTTTTCAATGAGATTGTATTGGTAACTTTTAAACCATAAGAGTTAGAAGGTTGGTCAAATGTAGAAAAATTTGCATGCATAGAAGCTTTATCAAGCAGTTCAAACAAATCGAGATTATCAGGGCCGGTTATTGAGATATCATAAGAAAAGAAAATTTTGTCATTTTGATTTTTCTTTTTTTCCACTTTATTTCAAATATTATCAAAAAATGTTTTTTTATTCGACAGTAAATTATCCTCATTTTGACGTAATCAGATTTCGTATCCAACGTTTCGTACTCTCTGGGCCACCCTCAACCTTATTTTTTTCAATACGGACCTGTATATTTTATGACACTTTTCGAAATAACTTTTAACGCTGAATTCAACGATATATCATACAATGTCATTCAAAGTTGATTTTCAGGTGATTTTGACCCTTATCCAATTTTCTTTGGGTCGGATCTGTAGTGAATGCAATTTATCAAAAACTGCTGTTACTGAAATAATCAAGAGACGCGAAAACAATGATTTTAAATTTGAATACCAAGCCTTGCAAAACTTATATCGTAATGATATCAAAATAAAGTTCGATTCTGTAATTTGTTTCAACGGAACAAATGACAAATCCAACAATAATGATTTCTCGCGAGATTGAGAATGTATTAGAAGGTATTCAAGAAGACAAAATAAACAAATTTATAAGAAGTATGGGTTCCAGAACCGTTAAGTGTATTTCACAAAATGATAGACTTTTCGAACACTTACTTCATTCATGTAATCATTATGTATGTTGTCGGACTTGAAGGTAGTATTCTGTTCGCTCCATAGTTTTTTCGAAATTAAGTGTGTTAATATAGTCTATAAATCTCTCAGTTTCACACAGTGATCAGTGTTAATCCATCTTTACAAAAGGTTTATTTCGAAGAATCTAGAAGACAAGTATTTTGTCCTGAAAACTATAAAATGTCTAATTGCGTGCGTTGTAATGAAGTAACATCAAAGAGATCGCCGAGTATTTTTTGCAGTTTTTGTCGAAAACCTTATCACGCAAATGGCACCTGCTCCGATGTCACTAAGAGTCAGTTATCGGCAATCAAGAATATGCCTGGTACTGATTGGAAATGTGACACATGTCGTCAAGAAAATGCACATATATCCAGTGGTGGAGATCGGAGGAGGCAATCGATTTCGGCTGGTCGTCCATCCCTCGCATCCCTGGGTAATCAGTCTCAACGAGTTGAAAAGCCCATCGTTTCAGATGATGAATCAGACGCTGAATGGCGCAATGATGGTGTTTCTCGGCCCATTCAATCTCTCACTTTGGAAATAAGAAACCTACGAGAATCAGTTAATTTTTGTTCAGGGAAAATAAGCGATTTCGAAATCAAGCTCAGTAAATTCAATGAGCTTGTCACTAGAATGGGTAAAGTGGAGAGGGAGAATGAATTTCTGAAAAAGCAGGTCATGGATCTCAACTCTAAAGTAAATAACCTTGAACAATTCACCAGATCTAACAACATCGAAATTCAGAATATTCCTGAAAAACCTAATGAGAATATCATAGAGATTATTTCATCAATTGGGAGGGCTATTGATCAGCCGGTTGACTCTTTCTGTTTTGATTTTTGCAGCCGGGTTCCTACAAACATTCAAGGGAGACCTAAGAATATTGTTGTGAAGTTCATCTCGAAAATCAGGAGAGACGATTTTCTTGCAGCATATAAGGCCAAACGAATGTCAAATTCGGGATTGGATAAATCAGGAATTAAAGTTGAAAAGGTATCTGAAAAGCTATATATTAATGAGCACTTGTCAAATTACAACAAAATTCTATTCAAAGAAGCACGAGAAATTGCAAGGAAAAAGGAGTATAAGTATGTATGGACTCAATCTGGTAATATTCTTCTACGCAAGAACGATGCTTCTAAAATTTTACATATTCGGTCAAGCGATGAGTTGAGAAAGCTCATATAATCCACAATAGTTACATCCTATGTATAAAAATATTCTTTGATTCCCATGGCTCTCTCGATATATTACCAGAATGTCACTGGACTCAGAACTAAATTGGAAGAATTTAAAGTGAACGCCACTGTTAATAACCACGATATAATTTGTATAACCGAATCTTGGTTGAACGATGGAATAATTGACTCGGAATTAATCGATTTGAACAACTACACTATCTTCAGGAGAGATCGTGCGACTTCGGGTGTGGTAAAAACCGACGGAGGTGGTGTCTTCATTGCGGTTAAAAACAATTTAAACCTACTACAGCTGCTGAACTTCAAAGTGATGCAGAGGATATTTGGATAGTGCTTAAACTAGGTATTTTATAGCTCTTTATTTGTTGTGTTTATCTTCCACCTGGCGAGCAATTTGCTAGCTCCAGCTTCATTTCTAAACTTTACTCCAACAAAACAAAATTTGATGACTGTCTCGTCATAATCCTTGGCGATTTTAATTGTCCATCGATTTCGTGGATTTTTAATGATGATGATAACTATTTGAATGCATTTAATGTGGAAGGTAAATTCGAACATGTTGTTGACGCTTGTGCGTATTCGGAACTAATGCAATATAATCATGTAAAAAACTGTAATAATAGAAACCTTGATCTTGTATTCAGCAATTCTCACAGAGTTAATAATTTGGAACATTGTTTATCTCCATTAGTTTTTGAGAATCGTCATCATCCTGCGTTAGAGTTTTTGTTTGAGGTTGAAACATTCAGACATCTTCCATCCAATGTCTCTTCTTTTTTCAGCTTTCGAAGAGCTGACTACAATATGTAGTGAACAGGAGTGCTGGACGGGTAAGAATCTCTGGTGAATTCAAAGCACATTCACCTTTGGAAATTTTTGAAATGTAAAAATTGATGACGTCATTCTCAAAAACAATTTGAAAAATTCAAGAATGTTTGTTCTAAATTTGAAGAAGAATAATACAAATGTGTGTAAAAACTAGTACGCCATCATTACCGTCAAAAATCATTCTTAACCTAACCTCACATAATTACATTAGTCAAGAGGCAGAAAATAAAATTATCATAGTTTATCGAGATGATAGACCGTGAAGCCGGGCCTGGAATCATTCTATACGACCAAAGTTGCCTATTTCAGCGCATTTTCTTAACAGATAAGTTTGCCACACAAAGGTAATTAAAAAAAATGTACTTCATTCCTAGGTATGTTCCGGTGGCTACAGAGTCGTAGCTGCATTCTAGCATCTTCTATTCACAAGAATCACTTTACGGCATTGTTGTTCCTTGATAGAAATAAGCGCGTATTCCTTTTCATCAACAGTCGTTTATGGTCTGGGCTATCTAGACACAGAATATACTATTCTTCATACAACGCTACTATCTTTGAGTTGAGTTGAGTCTATTTTTTTTTTTTTTTTGAAAAGCCTTCACTCCATGCTCGGCCTTTACAGTATTTGTTCTTCGAGCAAAAAGGAAATTAACATATCCCAGGAGGTTTCATCTAAAGAAAAAAGTTCTATAAACATGGGCCTTCAAACGCTTTGTTTTCGAGATAAAAGTGTGATTTTTGTTTCAAGTTTTTTTCTTATAGCACCTTCCTGCATAAGGTATTTAATTGAAATTTGGCATAGATATTAAAATTCAGAGTTTACATCACGTGATGAAAATTTCGATTGCAAATCTACAGGGTGATATTTTTTCTGGAACAGATGCCGCTTCCTTCCCTCAGCATTTTTTTTTGACCACAGGTAGTTTAGAAAAATGTGAAAAAAAAATTTGATACAGTACTACTTACACTTTTTAGTTTCTTGTAGTTTTGTCGTAAACGCTACAGCAAAATCCAAATTATTATAAAGATCCAGTTAGATAACTGTGATGAATAAAACAATCATAAGTTTTGATAATAATAATTCACCCAATCTGTAGTGAAGATTAATAAATATTCGCTAAACTGGGATAAAATTAACAAAAAAGTAGGACTACAAGAAACACCTTGTATCTGGAAAACAAAGCGTTTGCGGGCTCAACAAAATCAAAACCTTATTGAAAGGTACTTTCGATAGAAATATGGACCAGTGTATGATGCTAAAACGCTAAGAAAGAGAGGATACGAAGGCTACAAACCAATTCCAAATTTTTCGAAGTATACCTGCAATGAATAGGATTTTCGATGTTCTTATAAACACCCCCCAGAACTTTTTACGCCAAGTGATGAGGTTTAAGAATATATACTAACATATCAGGTGTGGTGTGAGGAAGGCTACAACAGTAGCGTTGCAGAAGAGTTATTGTGACCCTAGCATTTCTAGCTCGACTGCCGCCACTATACAATACAGGGTGTCTGGATTAGTAGTACCAAGTTTTAAAGAATAGGTTATCTGGTCAACTTTATAATAAAAAATTCTTAGATGGAAGTCTTTTCTTGACTCCCTTCAAGTTACAGCATTTACAATATGCACATGACCTTCAGTTAGTTAAACATTTGAATAATGAGTTTACTAAATACACATCATGAAGGAAACATTTTGGTGTTGATGAATGGCCAAAAATAACAGTATCAAAGTAACTGATACTCTTCTCATTTTAAATGAGAACTAATAAAGTTCGGAAGATTACATTTTTTCACTGTAATCTTTTTTCAAAATAACAAATTCACAAAATTGATGTTCAGCGTAGATTATCTACATACTACATAGATCTTCATTAATTCACCTAGTTTTTATGTTCATCTACAAAATATTTTTTGAATTATTACTCTAAATTCAATTATTCAAAGGTAATTGTACTCAGCGTGGATTACTATACAACCTCACTTCACATAGTAATCCATCAGTATCCACACAATACACTAAAATGAGATGGACACATGGTATATCAATTTAATTCTGGTTTAATTTACAAAACGAAGGTGAAAATTTTTCTCCTTATCATGATCTGAAAAAAATTACAACATTTCTTGATTGCTGATAAAATATAATATATTAATGAGAGTAATGAGATGATGGAATATTACTTTGAGGAGGATTTTCATCGAACACAACGAACCCTATTCAAGTATTTCTCGAATTTTTTGCTTAATCCAGCATTCTTTTATATTTGCGGTCTTTTGAAGTTTCATATTACCATGATTATTTGGGTCTCGATCGTCAGATAAGATTAGATAAAAAATAGAACAGATATTGAACAATATAGGCAATAAATTTATATCCTAGGATTGCTAAGAGATATCAAACAATCGTCTCGATGAGTGAGAAAATACTTCCCACCTGTCTGTCTAGCGAGATTTCATTCAAATGTACAATCATTGTAGAACTAAATTTATTTCAGGTGCGTGGAGAGGGGACTCTGCGTAATGATTACGATTTTTCATTGAGTAGATTGAAGCAGCACATTTAAGATTTCAACAAAATATTGATGAATGTAGTCGAACGAAGTAAAATAAGTTGTTGGGTATTGAAACTGTTATTTTTGTATTTGTCTCAATGGGATTCGTTGAATTATTGATACCTACTTCTGACAAATATTTCACTTCTCGCATTTATGACCCAAAATATATGGGAGACCGGAGAGTTTATCGAAATTAATTCAACTCAAACAGCAATAGTATATTCTAAAACAAGTTGCAGAATGGGCCCCTATTCCAACACGAATGCGAAATTCGAAAACGAGCGACGAAGGAGCGATTTTTGGAACGCATGAGTGTTGGAATTGCCTTCTGCAACGAGTAGAGACGATATTTTCTCTATTTCAGTCAAGTTTTGTGAAATATTGTCGAAATTCAATGAAAAATTCGGATTATACATCCTAGTGACATTTGTATTGTATCTTGGCAGTTGGTGTGACTGTTACGGAAATTGACAAATTACGGAATTTCAATTTGAATTGTGCGTTTCGAATTTTGAAATAATTTATAATTACGCATTAAATTCGTGAGTTATGTCTGACGAAATCGATTTTACACGACCAGAATCAAGAGAAATTTCGAATAAAGTTGCAAATCATTTCACTATATCCAAATTATATTATATTGACAATTTGACGTGTATTGAATTTTGATAGGATTGGTGTAGACAACCACAGAACGAAAAAAATAACTGAAGACAATGCTGTAATGAGTTTATTACAGCACTGTTTATAGAACTGTAATGAACTCATTACGATACTGAAATAGAGAAAATTTATAATTAAACTTCAGATAATTAACTTGAATTTATGGAATTCAATGAATTTTGGTTATCAGGATCAATAACAAGTAACCCAAAATTATTCCCTAGAACATGGTCAAAATGGGAATTTTGCTATATTTATAGAACTCTTATGTTAAACAGGTTTAGCGAATTGCCAACGTCTCGAATGAGTTTCTGGTCATCTTCAGCGCTATTAATTGAAGGCAGGTTTCTTTTGATTAATTCCTGAAAATCACGTGAATTCATTATAATGTAATTGAACGACACCGATTGTCGGTTTTTATCTATATGAGGAGATATTATGGTAATATAGTGACTCTGCTTAATACGACAGAGCCGTGCCGCGCTGAATGCCATGGATCTTTGCGTGTTGGCACAAGTGACCAACATGTGCACCGATAGGTACCATTTACAGCCACCCAGCCGTGGCTGCTTCGCAGTTTAATCGCCGATGGCATGCTAAGCCTTGATTTTTTCGCCTTTTCAACTGACTTGCGTTCTCTCCCTTCTCGTATCTACTTTCGTACCTTCTCATCTCGTCGGTACTGGCAGGTATGTGCGTAGTAACTCTTTGCTTGGCCGAGGATAGCGTCGTGGGCTGCGCATCTCAGAAGATCGGCACTCTTGGGACATAAACACAATCGTGTTACGGCAAAGTCAACTTCGCTACTATGAAAAAAGGAGGTGAGTATGACAGGGATCAGTGCCATAGTGATGATTCCATCAGTGTTTTCAGGATTAAATCATCAGTTCAGTATGGCAATGCTGCCATAACTTAATATTGATTTATTTCCAATAAGTTCACTCAACCAACACATTGTCGCAGATTATACTTTCTATGGTTATAAAAGTGAATATATTGACGATTAATTTTTGTCCAAGTGATACACTTATATTTCACCCCAGAATTGCAAGAAGGATATTTTTACCGAGTTCAACATAATGTTTCTGAAATAAAATATGAATGCACATTTCGGTTGTAGATATCATATATGTATTCTGTTTTCTTTCCTTAAAGTAGGTAAGTACAATATTTTTCATATATAAAAGTTAAGTAGAAACTTGTGGAAAAATATATAGATAATCGCTGAAAATATGCTTAACTGATATGAAGTCATATCAAAATCACAAATTAATGTCTGCTATGTAACGTTCTTCACCTCCTGAAAAAATAAATTATTACATAGTGGTATTATCATCAATTAAAAATGCAGGGTGTTCCACAGATTACTTCAATGAGTTAGAATTAGTGGTCAATAATCCACCCCCGTATTCTCCGAACGAAAATATTGCATTAAATTCAAAATTTAAGATTTTTCAAAAAATATTTCTCGACGAAGTAACAACGGTGACTCTCATTCAATTGAATTTTTGTTTTCTGCATTCGGTACCAACGCAGAAAAAATCATGAAGTTGGGTTGGTACTTTAAACATACTATGAATATTTCAAGTACGTCGCAAACAGTGTTCCAAGGATAAATTTGGAACCAAAATATTTTCCAATTTTGAGGAATTTCTATGATGAAAAGTTTTCAAATCCGTTTTCCTTGAAAATCAAAGGAAGGAAGGAATATGTTTTCTCTGTAGAAAATAGACCTTCGAGTTTTCCAAATGTTGCCTCAAAGTTTGAAAATATTGAGGTACGAAAAAGTTGTGGCATTTACCTTTCAAAATTTCAAAATTTTTGTCGCATTAGATCCGGTGGTAAAAACAAATTGAAATTTTTAAATAAATTGAATTATCCCGAGGGGCGGGTCCATCGAGAAATATTTAAATATTTGATGATAGATACAGAAGTGAATTATTGAATAACTTTTCTCAAACAACCTGTATATTTGGAAAATAAATGTTTTTTCTGTGCTTTTCATCACACCTCTCCTAGTCCTCTTTGCAACCTCTCAACAGCTTAAAACTAGTGCGCAATGGCGAATTTACCAGCAGGCTGAAACTGAGAGCGGAAAATTTTTTAGAGTAGCAGAATGAGTTTTTGAATTTTCATTATGATTTACAGAATCAAAAAGAAATAATTTACACACCAAGTACGAATTTCGAAAATAAGAAAAAAATTGCTCGCAAAAAGGTATTGTATTGCTTTTATAATTTAACTTAAACTGTAATACTAACAGATAATTGAGAAAGGAAATTTATTGTATATTTTACATTTCAAGCGTAAGCTTTATTTTTATTATGTAAGTGTTGTAGAGTTTCAAGACATACCTATTCCTAACCTTACTTTAAAAGTGGTACATGATAGAGATATTCTTTGCTTAATATAATGTTTTTTGAAAATTATTTGCTGTGAAAATAATCAAGGATCCGACACCTCATACCTCAGTTCTCAATTATAACGGGTGTTTTTTTAAGAGGTTGCCGATTTTTTTTTTTGAATAAAACATATGTAGTGACTCGGTTTGCTCAGAGATGGCGCTATGGTGGTAATGCGCCACACAACTTCGGCCCCGGCGTATTTAAAGGGGTCGACGCGAAGCAACCGATTCACTTCTCACCCGATGGTGTGGGAAGGTGTGTCTTAGGCAGAGATCGCTGCATAGCCTAACTGAAGAGTCCACCAGCGATCTCGGGACGAAACACAATACCCCCGGGAGAGGGCGCACCTAAATATTGGCTCGAGACAGACTCGCCAAACATATGAAATTATGAAATGACCAAAATTTTTTTTATTTGGTAGATAATTTTTTGGCATTTAATATTTAAACAAAACTTGTGGCATATGGCCACCACGACTATTTTTCACAAATGTCATTCTGGAGGTCCAATTTTCGACCACTGTTTCAAGCATTTGAGGGCGTATGTCAGCAATGACACGTTGAATATTGGTTTCCAAAGCGTTAATCGATTGAGGTTTATCCACATAAACCAATGACTTCACGTATACCCACAAAAAGTAATCGAGTGGCGTCAAATCGCACGAACGCGGAGGCCAATTCACCGGACCATTTCTCGAAATAATGTTGTCGTTGAAAGTTTCTTTCAATAAGTCGATTGTTTCACGAACTGTATGGCAAGTGGCACCATCTTGTTGAAACCACATTTCATCCATATCCATATCTTCAAGATTTGGTAACAAAAACTCATTTATCATGGTTCTGTATCGATTTCCATTCACGGTAACGCGTCGTCCTTTCTCATTTTTAAAGAAATATGGACCGATGATCCCACCAGCCCATAGACCGCACCAAACAGTACATTTATCAGGATGCATTGGTAATTCTTGAACGGCGTGTGGATTATCTTTGCTCCAAATGCGACAATTTTGCTTGTTGACGTATCCATTCAACCAAAAATGCGCCTCATCACTGAAGAGAATTTTACGGTAAAAAAATGGATCTTCGTTCAATTGATTTAACGACCAATCACTGAATTCACGGCGCAAACGATGGTCGTGTGGCTTTAATTTTTGCACCAATTGAATTTTGTATGGCACCAAAGCCAAATCTTTACGTAAAATTTCCCATAAAGTCGATGGACAAAGTAATTTGCTGAGCACGACGACGAATCGATAAATTGTCGTTTTCTTCGACACTGGCCTCAACGACAGCAATATTTTCTTCTGTACTAACTCTTCTCCTTCTTGTCGGTGGCTTGGCATCCAAAAGAGTGAATGTAGACCGAAATTTGGTAATTACGTTCTTTATGGTGGTCTCTGACGGACGATTGTGTGCACCATAAAATTGAACACTGATTTTGAAAATTCATTTCCACGATTTGAAAACGTTGTTCTGGAGTTAACCTATTCATAATTATTTGCCAAACAATACTGAGTAGAAATGCCACTTTGAGCTGTCAAAACAACTGTCATAAAATAAAACGACATCTATCGGAAAAACAAACCTCCTAAAAAAACACCCGTTACTAACCATCTGATATAAGTTGATTCAACAAGGAAGATGGAGCACCAATCATAAAGTTTTTTGATTTCATTGATTGTGAGTTGAGGTATCAAAAATTCAGAGGCTGCAGGCGGTAATTCTGTTAATCCGCCACTGTTGGTGCGCATTAGGAAGAATTGTGTCCCAATTCAGACACAGACCTGTTAATTGCTTACCAGCAGCGAATAGTTGGGGGATGCACAGAAAGCAAGATTCTAAACCAGAAATCCTAGTTCTTTGATTGATACCTAAATTATTATGTGGAATATTTCCCTCCTGTCAAAAATTCTATGTATGTGGAGAACAATTATCGAAAATTACAGCGAATATTTCCCTCCTGTCAAAAATTCTATGTATCTGGAGAACAATTATCGAAAATTACAGCGATAATTGCATTGTAGGAAGCGAAACTGCACTGCGATAATTGTTCTGTTCATAGATGCATAGATTCAATGCATCTTACACAGTTCGAATCTATGGCAATTCCATTCTGAATCAGTTTGACAAGTGATGTAACAGTTTATTCGGGAAATATTCCCCCGAATTACACTTGTGCATCAAAATGACCGGATAATTTCGCATTCCAGCGTGTTTTCTTTGAAAAACTGCATTCGGTCATTTTCATTTTTGGAGAAAGAGCCCGACACCGAAGTTGGAGGTGAACTCATGCAGTTTTCATGACAACACGCTGTCATGCAAAATTATCGGTAATTTTGATGCACTTGTGCAATTACTTACGATAACAGGAAGGTAGAGGTCCTTAATATCTTAAGAGTGGAGTTACATATCCGGAAAAACATAACCACAGAGTTCTCGGTGAAGCACCCTGCATACTCATATAAAAATTACTGAATACCTCTTCTTCTTCCTCTTCCTCATCATTACTGTATGTAGGTGCTGAATCTCCACGGATAAGTGGGCATTTTTCGCCACGGAAGAGGTATATGGAACTGTCTGCTTCCAATTGAACGAATCTGTATCTTGAAGCCATCTCCAGAAAAACCAACATGTCGGCAATAATAAGAATAGCAAACAGAAAAAATTCATAAGCCTGAAAATTTAAAACGTTAATTTTAGGTTGTTGAATTTCAGGCCCAAGAGAACTCGGACTTTAGAGTAGAGTTTTGATGAAAAAGAATAAACTTGGCATTATCTTTGTCTAGTTATCATATGAAAGAACTTTTAACAAAGATTCAACATTCAGCACAATGTATGGAGACTAAGCAGATCTACAAATTTATAATCTTTAAGGCCCAGTTTCACCAAACAGCTCTTGATCCCAGATTGATTAAACTCCGCTTGTTACTAAAGCAGGCTTAACAGTGTTTTCTGTTTCACCATGCATCAACCCGTCCGAAGATGATCGCGATTAACCAAATCGCGTTTAAATAGTCAAACTATTTGGCAACGTTGTGAACAAAAAGTTATATAGTGTTCTGTATCGTATTAGCAGTGATGACCACCATTGGCGCTAGGTGTCATTCATTCATAACTCATAACATTTCAAAACATTTGTCATCTTGTAAACAAAAAACAAAGTTAATTTTTGCCGAAAATGTCGAGTGATGTGCTTCAAAATGTCGGAAACTTGCAGAAGTTAAAAAGAAATTATCCCATTTCACAAAACCACATATTCTGGAAAAAAAAACTATATAAGTAATTTTAGTAACTTATTTATTTTTATTAACAAGTTTAACTGCTTCTTAAATAATATTTCAATCAAACATATCAATAAATTATTTTTTTCAATAAATTTCATAAAACACAAAAACAAAGTTTACGTGTATTTTAAATGGGAAATATTGAGCCTATACATATAGTCATATTTTGATAAAATTTACCCAAAAATTAGAAATTTCCGGAAAAATAATTACATAGACAAGAGTTCCATACTGATAAATAATTATTAATCTCAACTTGAAAGGTTGTAATCCTCCAAAAATGGCCGATTAGTGCTAAATCGCGATTGGTCGATTAAATGGCGCTTTGGAATGTGGTGAAACGCTACATTACATTAATCGTGATCTAAGGCCTCAGTTAAGAGCCAAGTCAAGATTGAAGCATTTGGTGAAACTGGGCCTAAGTTTTCGAAAGTTCGAGATCCAGGTTGCAACAATATTTTAAAGTTAAACCGTTGCTCAAGCATGAAGTTAAACCGTTTCTCAAGCATGAAGTTTTGTCAATCTATCATTCTAATATCTTTCAATAATCATATTTCCACTAAATGTATTAATAAAAAATTTTGTTCAAATCTCACCTGACTCTTGAAGAAATTCGCTTGGGTAATCAGTATGACGAAAAAATTGCCTACAGCTACGCTTAAATACCAACCTGCAATAGTCACTGTCTTCATAGATTTTGGTGCCTGAAATTCAAATGAAATATTCGATATTCTTCACATTTATTTGGCCGATTCACATGCTATTAACTATCAGGTATCATGCAAGTAAATTGAGAGAAAACCCATGAGGTGAAGTGGAAGCTTTTGGGTGCTCGTACTTTAAAGCTGTTCTAATAAACACTTAATTTTGTAAGGGGCTTGAAATGATTATTCTATAGAGACACGAGAACCCTCAACACGATCGGATGCGTGGTCACGAAAAAGATTGTATATTTATTTTCCAATATTCTTCTTGAATTGCTATAGTTCTTGTCAGAGACCAACGAAATGGGGAGTCACGATGGTCGACAACCGAAGCCGATGTGTGTGCTTAGCTGATTTTGATTATTATAATCATTATTGAGTTTGAGTTGTATTGTAAACTATACGGACCATCAATAAATATTTTGAATGTAAAATTTCTTGCATTCTGATGATGGGATCAGCTTGACATTTTTCATGGAGCTTGAAATTGTTATTCCTTTGACTGGACTTCTGACTGAGCGATCAACAATCAACTTAGAATTACGCACGAGGCGTTAAATTGATATTCTACGTCCAAATGCAAAATTTCCCCTAGATCTTTCCGACGGGCATATTAGGAGTAGTAAAAAAAATATTTTTTCAATAGATGGTTTTATTTATCTGTATCTTGCGTTGTATAAGTCCGATCGGGTTTCACTATATGACGTTAGAAAAATAAGATTTCGCACTATAAAAACAGTTTTTGTTCGATAAAGACAAAAATGCAAGCCAGGTGGCTGAAAGTGTAATTAGTGTTTTTGGTCCCGATACTGTAGAAGCCAATCACGAGCAATTTTGGTTTTGTCGATTCTGTTCCGGTAATTTCGAGAAAGCAGCACGCACTGGAAGTCCAATTGTCGAAAATGTCGATGAAACTATGGACATTGTCGAGTCCGACCGTCATGTAAGCACTGTTTCGATTTCACAAAAACTAAAGATCGCACAAAAACTTTTTGGAACAATTTTCATGAGGCTGGTCTCAAGAGGAAGCTCGATGTATAGGTACCACACGGGTTAACGCAAAAAAAAACCTTATGGACCGAATTTCCAACTGCCAATCACTGCTGAATCGCAACAAAATCGACCAATTTTCGAAACAGTCAATGACTGGTCATAAAAAGTTGATCACGACAACGTCCAGGAAAAACGGTCGTGGTCGCAACACAGTTAGCCGGCTGAAACGGTGGCAAGGCTAGGATACTTTTGCTGTGTGTTTGATGGAATTGGCAGGGAATTATCTACTATGAGCTGCTATCCTACGGCACAACTGTTAACTCGGAATTGTACTGTCAACAATTGGATCGTCTGAAGGAAGCAAACGCCCAAAAGCGACCAGCTTTGACCAATAGGAAAGGAATTGTGTACCATCAAGAGAATGCCAGGCCACACACATCGATACTGACTCGCCAGAAACTCCGGGAACTCAAGAATTGACTCCCGGATCTGTAAAAGGAATTATCAAGCATTCTTCCTGAATTTTTTCTTTTCCTGATTAAGTAATCATTTTGAAACTTATGACGAATCTATAAATCGTTATTTCATATCAACTACCAAAAATTCTAATAAGTCGATTTTTTCTGAACTTTCATATTTTTTAGTAATTGATCAACATGAAATTATGTAAAAGATTGAAATTATCATTGGGACCAAACGATAAATCAATCTATTCTTTACTGAGAACGAGCGCTCAAAAATAATCAAACAAATATACAATTTTTCCCAATAATTCCTGGAGGTTATTGTTTGGAAAAACCTCAATGAAATTAAATGAAATGATTGTCACATCACATTTGATATAATTTGAACAAATCCTCCAGGTACGTTTCCATTACGATACGTATATGGAACCTAAGGCTACTAGCTATAATTTGAGTAAATTCACATAAAAATCTAGCATTGAATATAATTCATTTAAATAAATGAATTAGAATAATATTATGCACAACAAAAAAGCATTTGTTATCTAAGTTTAATTTTATTATGAAAAAAGGCTTCCAAAATCTTTTATTTTCGACAAGTTAATTCATCGAGAAAGAAGTCATCGAATTATATTACAATTCTTACCTGCATGAATGCAAATTCTAAACCAGCAATAGCAAAGAAGATTTCAGCAACAGAAATGAAAAAATATTGAGGTATCAACCACAATATGCTGACGGTGTTAGGCGCTGCCATCGGATAAATATTGAAAAACTGCAAAAAAAAAGAATATTTTTTAGCACTCATTTAATTCAATGAAGGCTGTGCTAGTCAGTATAAAGATTCTATTAGTTGTTTCTATGATATTCTCAAACTTTATATTCTGTTTTATTCCTATAATTCTAGTTATACATAATGTTTGGTTCGGTAACTGGAGTGTCAAAGTGAGATCGGGCCTCGATAAGAGGCATTACCATCACATGGCTTTCCGCGTATGAGTTGAACATTAAGTATCCATTCATTTCCCCTCTAGCGCTCCTGCGATGACCAAACTTTATACGGTGTTCAAAGTTGTATATTCACTTTATCTTCTTCCTCTTTCGTATTATTATTGTGGGATCCGAATTCTTAACCAACCCAAACGAATGATACGCTACTGACTTGACTATACGAAAACTACGCGTAGACCATGCAGTTGTTATCGATATAGGGAGACGTAAGGGGAAGAGGTACTTGAGACGGAGACTGGAGAACGATACATACGAACGAGGGTGGAATTCGACGTGAGAGAACGGATGGACATAGTTAGTATTCGACGTTATAGATTAGACGTAAAAGGTTGAAGAATTCGACGTGATAGACGCATATGATTCGACGTGAAATATAGTAGACGCAGCGAGTTAGATAATTCGATAATTAGACTATTAACAATTAGACGGAATAAAATAACTTCGATAGTTCGATAGACGAAAGTTCAGTGGCTGTACATTCAATTGAAGTTGAATTGTACATTGTGTAAATAAACAATAGTTAAGTTCCGGCGGCCTTTCATATAAACCCCTAGACAACGATTAATAATAATAATAATAATGAAGTTTATTTCATAAATAAACACTTTACATCACGGAGGTACATGAGGTATGACCTGTATGTGATATTAACTTAATTAAGATTTCTGAAATAAATGTTCCATAAGATAATTCAAAAGAAAATAATTACAATACCAGGAGAAAAACAAAAATCATTCATAAGCACAATGTAAAAAGTTATTTCACATCCGATATTTATAATTAATTGTATTATACTGCCTCAATCAGGTAATTATTGAAGTCGTCATCGTCGATATAAAAACCCTACATTATTATATGAGTAGAGGGCGGCTATGTACGACAGTCGATTATTTTTTTTTTAAATTATAGTTTTACCTCTTTTGTAATGATTTTTTTTCAGTTGTTTTTAGAATTTTTTAAACATATATCAATCAGTGCTTTGTTTATTGAACATATCAGTACCTTCAATTTTCATTAATATCCACAAGGATGCCAAAAAAAGTCACATATTTCGAAGTGCAAAATCTTTCAGGAGGTTGAATTTATTTTCGAATCATTCCAAAAAAAGTAATAATACCGGAAGAAGATATAAACTACAACTTGAATATTTTATTGTTCAATTACCTCTATTCTACGTCTGTTCTCACGTATTACCAGAGCATATATTCCACCAAAATCCAATTCAATGCTTCTCGTCAATAATTCTGGTATTTCATAGCTATTTATCGAACAATTGTAACTAAAAATTAAAAAAATCTTCAATTTTATAAGACCTTTCATTCAAACATGATATAAAGAATATTTGTCTATTTCGGACATTACTTACTCTCCATCTGGGAGTTCCATATAAGCCGATGTAGCAAGGTAATTGTTCTTAGAATCTTGTACGAAATAAACATCCTGAAAACCTTTTCCATTCTTCAGGCTTATTGTCACATTGTGCAGAGAACTGCTGGTTTTTATATATGCAATCCTGCAATCAGAAGCAATTTATCTGAATATAATTCTCAAGAATGAGGTACATTTTTTAAACTTCGTGCGAACTTTCAAGCTGATTACGTCATCAGAACCATAAAATTTGTTATTTAATATTAATACCCAATAATGAGTATTTTTTCGATATTGTAGTAAAGCGGATATTTGAAAATTATCGAAATTATTAGAAATTATTATGCAGAGAGAATATATGTTAAATTCAAAAGAGTGATCGCGACTTGTTTAGACTGATCTTAGCTTAGCATAAGGATGTTTTATTTTTCAATCAATGCTTTTCTTAGTTACCGTCTCACGGCGTTGGTGAAATCGATATATTTTTTACGGATAAGAAAAATAATTTAGATAAGGGGAAATCTTGATTTATCTGAGTTCGATACATGCGAAAAATCATCAGGGTCGTTCCCAGATGACGCAGCAAAAAGGTCTTAGGCGGAGTTGAAGTATGTTTCTTGCTGAGATTGACAGAAAAATGTAGTTTGAAGTAGAGGTAAGGACTCTTATTGAAAAAAGATAAAAAATGTTCTAACCAATGATCTAATTGACATGGTATCTGGAGGAGTAGTTGGGGCGGTCTTAGATAAGTACGATGTTACGATTTTTGTGGAGGTCGAAAGAGTTAGTTAGTATCGCTTAGGGTCTCTTATTAAGAACGGTTAAATTAGGTCAGAAATAGTAAAATAGGAATTTTTTGAGATAAAGTTAGAATTTGTTTTAGAATCTCTTTGGAATAAATTAGGTTAGATCGGAGTTCGCGGATCGGGAGTGAAGTGTTATATAAGGAATTACACGTTTTCGAGTGAACAGTTTGGAAAAAGTAAAACTAGGTTTAGGCAGGGCCTAAACTACTCAGCTAGCATCGTGGGATAAGGGCAAGTTTTTTGGCTATTTACTTTTTAGTTTATTTGTTGATGTTTGAATGTTTTTTTTTCTTTCAATGAAAATAAGTTTATTTGAGTAGTCCCGATTCTCCCAAATTCAAAGCTGGTATATTGTTTCGTTTGTTTGAATAACAGATTATTTGAGACATTTTTTTGTTTCTTATAAAATTTTGGCCGTTGAGTCAACATTTCAAGGGATATTGTAACTTTGGTTATTTTTATTTTTCTTTATTATATTTAGTTTTAAAATTTAAATCGATTTTCATTGACCCAATAAACTAATCCTGTCCCTAGAGAAAGAAATTCAACTAATAAGACCTGTCCATTGAAGCGACGGGCCGGACTTACGTAGAACATCTTTGGTGAACTTACATAATTATTAATTCTCCGAGACCTCTGGAAAGCCGCTCTTCCAGGGGTTAAAAGAACATCCCAACCGGAGATAAGTGAACGATTGGTTAACTTTCTCTGACCAACCCGTTCATGACAATATTATACCTAAATTTTCTTTGATTCGGGCTAAGCTATCAACACAATATTCTACAAGAAGTTTAAAATAATTTTTCTATATACTTATTAGTTCACCGAAAAGCTTATGCACATAAATAATCATGTAATTTTGACAAAAAACATTATGGGGAACATATGTGCTTTAAGTATTCAAGAAAAAAAAGTATGCTTAGAAACAGGCGTAAAGCATAAGGTAAGTTGAAAAGACTTGTTAACTAAAACCCTGTAGAAGATGTCATAAGGACGTCAACCTATCGTGAAAGACCCAGAAATCGACTAAGTAGGAATGTAGAACTCAATTTCAAATATCACAAAGAAGGCACTCTCCTAGGAAAGACATAGGTATACACAAAAACCATACGACAGAAATCGTGAAAGAGATAGATACAAAAAGAGTGAAAGGTTCAGTTCCATATTGTTTGACCCTTCTTAAGGGTAGTTCTCTATGAGGATTCAACCTTAAAAAATAACATGACTACTAATAATGTTGCCAACTACAAAATGGAAAAGATTATTTTCAAAAGGTGATACTTGCCTTATTCTTGGCAAAATGTCGATTATTTATCTACTTCTAATCTTTCAGATATTAAATTTAATCTCTGAGGGATTGAACATGATTCAAACCATATGATAGCATTTTATTTTATTTAATCCCGCCTTCCTTTCATTACAAACGCGTAGAAATTTGAAGCAGATCACTCAAAAACACCAAATAGTGGCAACAACTGTTCGACAAAATCAGAAGAAAAAAGATGATATCTTAATTGAATTAATGATTCACCTGACTCTGGCTCTTCCATTGAGAGATTTCTTGAAATCAATAGGATCTGTCTGGAATATTTCTATTCTGTTTCTATCTCCCACACCTATGATGACAGTTTCTACCTAGAACAATGAATAATGAAATAAATTTTCAATTTCATCAATGTGACAAAAATTAGTTGAATATAATATCTACTGAAATATTAGGTATGCTTCTAAAGTACTGATGATAACTAAGTTTTTCAAATAAAGATTATGGTTATTCTGGAAAGATTGAACCCGTTGTGGAGATAAATTATGCTCGTTAGGTGTCATTTGTCAAGTTTCTTCTATTTATGTATTAGGATCATCTTTGGTCGTCAAATGTTACCCTTAGCTCGTTCAAAATACCTTAAACACAGACCTATCGTATGTAGAAGCTAAAGAAGCCTATCATAGCCTTCTTAGCTTAGATGCAATGAATGAGTATCCCCTTATTCGAAAAGGTACCTATAGACGCATGTCCCAGTAGGTAATTTATATTTGGTAAATGATCGACGTATCTTGGATCTCATTCACAACCCTGTTGTGATACTATTCGGTAACATAATAGTCTCATAAGCAGAAAGTATTATAAAAAAATAATGAGACTCACCTGATCTTCAACTGGATTGATGGTCATCTCAAAAAAATGTTTCTGGAAGAAAAGATTACCACAAACTCTAGGAGCTTCGACAGATATCCTATACATATGGTGTTCATGTGCGGGTAAATTCTTAAACGTCCTCAATTCACTCGAATTCATTTCCATCATCTTGCCGAAGGGGTTAAGAACTTTCAGCGTGCAGGGCAGTGTGTTCACGATGAACATGGATGCATGTCTTTTTTCTGGTAATTCTGGATAAGTTTTTTCGAGCACCGTCTCCAGAATGCCAGCCGAGAAGAAGGCAAAGCTCGCCGCTACTCCGCCTATGGCCATGCGATTCAAATTGTTCTGGAGCACTGGACAGACAGTGAAGAGCGGTTTTAGGCAAGTGTCCATTATGGGGATCATGAGCAACACCATGGCTGGGTTTATGACTTGCATTTGATCCGGAACTATCTCCAGTCCCAGTACTTTACCATTCATGTGGGATGCCTTTTAAATAAAATTGAATGTATAAAATTTTTTTGTAAAAAAATATCATGGTCAGAAGGAGAACAGAACTAGCTCAGAGGTTTCAGAATAGTAAATACTGAAAAGATTCGCCTGATCATCGTGTGAAAAATGACATCTTGTTCTGTTACATTTCTAGTAACTGCTACCTACTGGTCCTTTGGACCAATCGGTCTCTCTGACTCGATCTCAGCCTGTGTCAAAAACATCTCGCTGATAATTTTGGTTCTGATGAAGATTTCATTATTTCCATGAATAAACAAACTCACCCTGTAACTTTCTGAGTTAACTCTACCTCTGATAAGAGTATGTACTGTTACTCCCGGGACACCCTGTATATCAACCTATATATTCCAGATTAATTGTTGAAGCCATTTTCAACCGTGTTATTGTTATTCTCATTTGAAACTCGCACGTGTAGTTTAGAAAATTGAATTGATCAACACGTTTTAATTGTATCACACAATTATTCGGTCTTTTTGGTTAACTATTTTTTTACTTTAAAGTTTTCAGATGGAAGGAGACAGGCAATATTTCTCTCTAATAACGTAATTGACTCCATAGTGAAATCTGGTATTCTTCTAAAAATTTACTGATTACCAATAATCAATATTGAACGGGATCCCCAAATGATTTGAAAAGGAATAAACTGGTGAATTTGTAGAGTCAGTATTTCAATGAGATAGAATAAAAAAAATTAAACTAAAGGTGCTCATATCAGGCATATGTTCAACAGAATTCATTATGGAATCCGGTATACTTCAGGGTTCGCCTATTTCGGGGCTTTTATTTATCCTATTCATAAACGATATGGGAAGAGCTGTCAGGTACTGTTCATTTCTACTTTTCGCGGACGACTTCAAACTTTTTCGTCAAATAACATCACTCGACGATTGTGAACTGTTACAACTAGATTTGAATGCTATTATGGAATGGAGCGCAGCAAACGAAATGGAATTCAACATCGAAAAATGTCATGTGATGAGATTCAATAGATTAAAATCACCACATCTGTTTGAATACAAGATGAACCAGATAGCTTTGAGAGAGTCGTCGATTGTGAAAGATCTTGGGGTGTATTTCGATACGAAAATGAACTTTATACATCAGATACAATATGTAACAAACAGAGCGTTCAAAATGCTCGGGTTCGTGAAAAGTACAATGAAACATTTCAAAAATTTAAATGTTTTGAAAACAGATTACTGTAGCAATGTCAGGAGTGTTCTAGAATATTCCACAATCGTTTGGTCACCGGCTTATGCTGTACACAGACAAAGTATCGAACGTGTTCAAAGAAAATTTTTAAAATGGATAGCCTTCAAATTAGATCTTCCCCTATCAACGGAGAGTTACGAAATTGTCTTGACTTTGCAGTCACATCAATCAGCAAATTATTACTCTTCCTGCCTAGGCAGCAATGTGATTATTCTCAATGCAAATAGAACATTCGACATTTTCTGACAATCAATATTTTTTGCCACCTTTTTTATTCATGTAAGAGTAAGTACCTACTTATAATTCGATATCACTGTCCATAATATAAATATATCCGTTTTTATTTATCACTACAGAAAAAATGAAAAGATTGTGGGAATTGAAATAATTTGCAAATACAATACCTATCCTACATATATCATTATAAACAATCGAAGAAAAAATTATACGTTTAACTATTAGGTAAAATAACTGCCTTGGCTGAATTCCTATGAACTATCAGCCGCGGTCAATCTAATATTCTAATAATTTGATACCTAGTAAAACAAACAACAATTATCTGATTTTTGTGCCAAGCCAAACAATATTATTTGCTAATTGTTTTCATAATTTTATATCTTTTGGAAATGTATTAATATTCGATTTTCGATATATTATAATTTTTATTTATCCTTTACTCCTCAAACACTACCTTGGATACTGCAGTGCAATACTCACTTGAAATGTCCATCTGGAGCCCTGTTGATCAAATAGAGACCAGAATAGTGGTACCGGCAAAAATAAGAATAGCACTGAGAAAACTATTTTCATATCATCTATCAATTTTCTATTATATTTCTCCTGGGCGTAATCCAACCAGTGATCGTATTTTTTCTTCTTGGCTGACATTCGCTTCACTAAAGCATACTTCATATCTCATCGAATACAAGTGCGTGAAAAATGAAAACAACTCACCGAAGCACATTTCATAAAGTTCAGCATTATATTATCCTTGGGATTTTTCAGTCTATACCATGGTTTTCCAATTATGAAGAGAACTGAAACAGAAAGTTTTTAAAAATGGATAAAAGGCTTATATTATGTGAGATGAGTAAGTAGTCAGTATAAGCCTGAACACTCGCTCATTTGTGTTTGTTATCTACTTTTGAATGATCTTATATTTATTAAAAATATATATGCATTAAAAAAAATTATAAGTATTATTATTATTATTATAAAAGTTCAATGCTGCTCAGATTGTTACGTCCGATAGCTCAGTATTGTTTGAGAGAAAAATGGACTGTATATCTGCGTGCGTTTGTAGTTGGATAGTTGGAGCGACAGCGAAATATTTGATAATAATGCAAATAATAATTGCGGTCAACAATGATGACTTACCAAATGGGGCTTCAGGTTGAAGAACAAATGGTCTCTGGTACAAATCCCAGCTCTTCACAGGGCCCTTGGTGCGGGTTATCAGCTCCAACTTTCTGGGTTTAAAGCGGTGTAGAAAAAACACTAACAAAGGCGTAGGCGAAAAGACAAAGCGATGAATAAAGCGGGTATTTCAAAAGCGTTAAAAAATCAAGAAAAAAAATGCGAAAAGTCAATTAATATTTAGAAAATGTCAAGCACAATTTTTGGGCGAACTAGCGAAGTCAATCATTCAAACTATATTATTCATATGTCTCTTGCGTTCTGGGCAGAGCCATCAGTGTTGAAATCGTTTACGCGCAATACTATGATACTTCGCGGTCGCTCGAACTTCATAACTGTTTCTTGCACAAACATTCTCCGGGCGCGAAAAATGGAAAATGAATGAAAGATAAAAAAAAAAGAGAAAAAAAAAATACCGTACATAACATTGGTTTTCTAAAACTGCATTAGGTGCGACTTAATTATAAAAAAAAATTGAGAGAGAAAAAAAAATTAATTTATTAACCACAATTAATATAGGTGCCTATCAAATTTCAACAGGCAAAGGGAAAAGCTTAACAACCGGTCTCTTCAAGAAACCAGATCGGGTTTTAACAGTGGCGATGCGGGAACGTCCATCGATTGCATTGGACAGAGATGAAATTCGTCCAAGTGCCCATTGGCAAGGAGGAAGCCTCTCATCTTTGATGAGCACTAAATCTCCAAGTTTAGGAGGATTATTGTCCGGCGTGTACCATTTGGAACATTGCTGCAAAGTGTGCAGGTATTCACGTTGCCAACGTTTCCAAAAATCTTGTTGAATTCGCTGGAGACATTGCCAACGACTAAGGCGGTTCAAGGGAAGTTGGGTAATATCGGGATAAGGAAGGGCATTAAGTGGTTCAAGGGTAAGGAAATGACCAGGTGAAAGGGCGGACACATCTTCTGGGTCTGAAGACAATGCCTCTAGCGGGCGAGAGTTCAATATAGCCTCGATGAGACAAAGAACCGTATAAAACTCCTCATATGTGAGAATTTGAGCTCCTATAACTCTGCTCAAATGGGTTTTCACAGATTTGACACCTGCTTCCCATAAACCACCCATATGCGGAGCTGAAGGGGGGTTGAAATGCCACTGTATGTGCTCCCTTTCAGCAGAATCTTTCATCAAATTGATTATTTATCGATTGGCACCGACAAAATTAGTACCACAGTCAGAATATAAATGACTTATTCTTCCTCGTCGCGCAATAAGTCTTTGGAGAGCGGATAGAAATGTCTCAGTGGACAAATCGGTTGCCAATTCTAAATGGAGGGCCTTTGTAGCGAAACAAACAAATAAACATACATAAGCCTTCACCGTTTTGACACCACGATGTCGACCTATAGTTATAGAGTAAGGACCTGCGAAATCTACTCCACAATTACTGAAAGGTTTAACTTCAGAAATCCGTGGTTTTGGAAGTGCACCCATAGGGGGTTGATATGGCTTGGGCCGAATTTTGAAACATTTTAAACACCTATTCAAAACCGAAGAAATGGCCTTTCTACCACTGATGATCCAAAATCTTTGAGCAATCAGAAATCTAAGAGTGCGAAGTCCTGCATGTAAATATTTTTTATGGTACATATCAACGACAAGTGCTGTCAAACGACTCTTTTTAGGTAAAAGCATTGGGTGTTTTGACTCGAAAGATAACGAGGATGAATCAATCCTGCCTCCTACTCTTAATATACCTCGTTCATCAAGACAAATTTTCAATTTTTGCCAATGTTTGGGAAAAGTGTTCCCTTTAACTTCGGTTGAAAAGGCATGTTGTTGCGTGACTCTGACTAATTGAAACAATGATTCATTTAGCTCAAGGAGTGTGAGATTTCCAGACAGTTTATCACTCTCTTTTTTAGCGTTATGCGTGAAGCGAAGAACATATGCGAGAATTCTTTGAATTCTGGTCAACGAAGAAATACTATCGAGTAAAGAAATTATAATATTCTGGGCAGATTTATCTGAAAGTTTCGAGCAAAAATTATTAATGTTCTGTTGAGTGGTCACATCAATATCGATATTAACAGGAAATGAGCTTGAAGGCGTGTGCAATAATTGAGGTCCATCAAACCAAATGGACTGATAGGCGAATTCTGAAGGCAATAACCCTCTGGACCCGGCATCAGCGGGGTTATTTTTGGAGTCAATGTGATACCACGAAGCACTAGGTACCTTCTCCTGGATGTGAGCTACTCTGTTGGCTACAAATGTAGGCCACCGATGTGGTGATCCCTTGATCCAATCTAATGTGATTTGGGAATCCGTGAAAGCGTAAACTTTACAAAAATCTATAGAATCCCGAAATACGTGAAGGCAATATGAGAGGAGCTTGGCTAGCAGTACAGCACCGCACAATTCAAGACGCGGAATTGTTATTCGTTTCAGAGGAGAAACTTTAGTTTTTGCGCATAAAAAATTATTATTTGGTTGATCGTTGTCATCAATCATACGATTATAAACCACGGCGCAGTAACCCCTCTCAGAGGCGTCACAAAATTCTACGAGTTGGTAAGACTTGGCTTTCGGGGAGAGAAGTTTGCGAGGAATGGTGATCGAGGATAGGATCTGAATTTGGGATTTGAATGCATCCCAGACTCTAGCGATATCTGGAGGAAGTTCATCATCACAATCAATACCTGACGACCAGACTCTTTGCAAGAGGTGCTTCAGGAGAAAAGTCACTGGAGCTAAAAAACCTATGGGATCATAGATGCGAGCTATTTGGGAAAGTAAGTGTCGCTTTGTAGAAGATTTATTCAAGGGTTCAAAGCTGAAGCGAAAACAATCTCCCTTTGGATCCCATTGCAAACCCAAAATCTTCAAAGAAAAGTGTTCATCTTCCTGGTCAAATGTCAGAGGATCAGCTGACATATGTGAAGACGGTATTCCTGCCAAAACGGAAGGGCAATTGGAAGAAAATTTTCTAAGTTCGAAATTACCCCTATTCAAAAGTTCAACTAGTTGCTGGAGCAACAGTTTGGCTCCTTCCAACGACGAATTGCCAGCAACGATATCATCAACATACGTATTTTCGAGTAGTGCTTTTGAAGCCAAAGGAAATTTAGGACCCTCATCATCAGTTAACTGAATGAGGGTGCGCAATGCTAGATATGGGGCACTATTTACACCATACGTTACTGTGAGTAACCTATAGTCTTGAGGTGCCTCATCGACTGAAAACCTCCAAATAATGCGTTGATAATCTGCATGGTCTGGCGTTATACGAATCATGCGATACATCTGTCGGATATCGGCGCATACTGTATATTCATGCAACCGAAAACGAAGTAAAATCGAAATTATATCCCTTTGAAGTTTCTTCCCGGTAAGAAGATGATCATTTAGTGAACCTTCTTCAGAACAAGGAGATTTTGCGGAAGCATTGAATACTACACGAATTTTACTCTGACTATTCTGAGCTTTTACAACGCAGTGATGAGGAAGATAATATGAGTTTCGATTAATGCAGTCGTAAGGAATAATCTCCATATGATTGGATTCAAGATAATCCCGCATAAACTCAACATATAATTTATACAAATCGGGCGTTTTCAAAAGTCTTCGTTCAAGAGTAAAGAACCTTTGCAGCGCCAGTTCACGCATTCCAGTAAACTGCGGCAAACAACTGCGAAATGGAAGCGAAACGACGTATCTACCCTCGCTGTCGCGATAGTGTTGATCGGAAAATATCTGATCACATAGTTTGTTATCAGGGGATATCGGTTCTACTGAAGGCAAGGAGTCAAGTTCCCAAAATTTTTGCAGAGAAATATCTGTGGAGAAATCTGAACATGAAGTTAAAAATGTTGATATAGATGGTTTTGATTTACAATAGAACTTCCCCATTAAAATATAACCGAAAATGGTGTTCATAGCGTCAATTTGACCAGGTTTTCCAATTATCTGTTCAGTCAACATGATTTTCGAAAAAACATCTGCGCCTAATAAAATATCAATCTTACCAGGGGTATGGAAGGATTCGTCGGCTAATTTTATGTCCGCTAAATGGGACCAAGCGGAAACAGGAATCGGATGAGAAGGTATCTCATCACAAATTCTGTCTAAAATTATTGCGTCTGTCAACAAAACAGGACCATTCAATTTACATGGGCGAAACATTAAAACTAAAGAACCATAAGAAGCGTTCATTTTCATGGAATTAAGACCTTTTACCTCAACATCAAGTTTGTGCCGGGGTAAACCTAACAAATTCGCAGCCTTTCGAGTTATGAAAGAAGACATGGATCCACTGTCAATCAAGCAACGAAAACGATGAAACATTCCAAAATTATCTCTGACTTCAATTAACGCGGTGGACAATAGAACTGTAGGTGTTTTATGAGAGACACCAGCGGATGCTGACAAAACTGCCCAATCAGAAGAGGTAGAAGGAGGTTCCTCTGATCCAGCGGAAGTTTCACTGGAGGGCCGTGCAAGGTGCAACAAGGTGTGATGTCGTTGATGACATTTTCGACACGTATTCACAGACTTGCAAGATCGCAAATCATGTATGTTACTCAAACAATTGAAACATAGATGTTTCTGCTTGGCGAAGGAATGACGTTCTTGGGGAGTTTTTTCAATAAATTTTGAACATGAGAGAAGCGAATGGTCTTGATTACAAAGCGTACAAGTGGATTTTGAGCGTTGATTCTTATTGTCGTTAGAGAAATAGGTTCCTATGCGTTGTTTTGAATTGGAAGAACTATTTGAATCACCCGTTCTGGTATTATTAGAATTATGGGATGTACCCAGAGTGTCCATTGCAATACAATATTTATTGAGAAATTCAAGTAGAGTCTTGAATTCGGGAATCATAGAGGAACCATTTTCAAGTTCGAAGCGTGCGATAGTTGAATTATCCAAGCGTTTTATCAAGAGCATAAACACGATAAAGTCCCAAGATTCTACAGGAAAATTCATGTTTTTTAGTGCGGCCAAATTTTCAGTGAATGTACTCAGTAAATTGCGAAGTGCGGTTTGATTATTACAATTGATTTTGCCTGTGCTTTCTATTGCGTTCCAATGAGCTTGGGCTCTCAACCTTTCATTGGAAAATCTATTGACCAGCGAGTCATAAGCGATCTGATAATTATCAGAAGTCATCGGCAATGTGCGAACTAAAGATAGAGGCGGTCCTTCTAACGAGGATATCAAATAATTGAACTTTTCAATTTCAGTGAGCGATTGATTGTTATGAACAAGGGCGTCAAATACATCCAAAAATGTAGCAAATTGCGTATAATCTCCTCTGAACTTTTTTATTTCTATTTGCGGAAGTCGATCGAATGTTAGGAGTTAAGGAATGAGGAAAGCAAGAAGCAAGACTCTGCTTGCGTGTCAAAACAGATTGCGTCGATTCATTCAAAGATTTTTCATTTGGATCAAATAATTGAGTATAAATAGTTTTGACAGAAAAATAATCATTTTGAAATTCACGTTTTATTGCTTCTTCTGAATCGAGATCAGTATCTTCACCTTGTAACAAGATTGAAGTTACAGTTTGGTGTTGTTTATTAAACTCTTCGCGAACATCATCTATCTCGGTAAAACGAATTCTAAACGAGGTTCTGAGATTAGAACCTGTTGTTGCTTTATTGGCCAAATCCAATAGTGAAGCTAATTCACCTATACACGATGTTCTCGCGAACTTAGCTCTCTTCAGTTTGAAATCCGTCATGTTTCTGTTCGATATTCACAGTAAGAACCAAAATATAATGAAATGTATAGAAAATTAATTCAAGGTAAGTCCAAAAGCAATCAATAATTTTCAAATGTGTGTGCATAAACGATTTCTAGACGACGGAAAATGAAAGGAATGAAGATAGGTACATATGACGTTACTCGTCACCAGATGCGAGATTATAACTATGAACTATGAAATAAAAGGCACAAAAAATGTTTATGACAGCGATAAATGGGAAATGAAAACAAATTAATAAACCAAAATTATGCCAAATTCAATATCCGGCTCGAAGGACCAATGTTACGTCCGATAGCTCAGTATTGTTTGAGAGAAAAATGGACTGTATATCTGTGTGCGTTTGTAGTTGGATAGTTGGAGCGACAGCGAAATATTTGATAATAATGCAAATAATAATTGCGGTCAACAATGATGACTTACCAAATGGGGCTTCAGGTTGAAGAACAAATGGTCTCTGGTACAAATCCCAGCTCTTCACAGGGCCCTTGGTGCGGGTTATCAGCTCCAACTTTCTGGGTTTAAAGCAGTGTAGAAAAAACACTAACAAAGGCGTAGGCGAAAAGACAAAGCGATGAATAAAGCGGGTATTTCAAAAGCGTTAAAAAATCAAGAAAAAAAATGCGAAAAGTCAATTAATATTTAGAAAATGTCAAGCACAATTTTTGGGCGAACTAGCGAAGTCAATCATTCAAACTATATTATTCATATGTCTCTTGCGTTCTGGGCAGAGCCATCAGTATTGACATCGTTTACGCGCAATCCTATGATACTTCGCGGTCGCTCGAACTTCATAACTGTTTCTTGCACAAACACAGATTCCATATCAGAAAAACATCATATTTTTCATGAGAGAAAAGGTTAGGTATTGATATAATTGAATTTTTAGTTATCTAATTCAATGGATGAGTATTGAGACGTGGTTTTTCTCAAGCAATATTATCACGATGTTCAGCTTTTTTTCGGAGATTTTAAAAACCTCACGAATGTAGAAGTGATGTGATTAAGAGATACTGGCCTCTTTTATTTCCTACCCAAGTGTATCTGTGTCATGAATATAATCAGGTGACAACAAATAATGAGGAAGAATAAAGAAAAAATAGACAACAACTGTCATACCTCTATATGAGCTGTCTTTTGGATACTTCACCGTCACCAGTCTGTTACAAAAACAAATTCTATTGAACTAATTCCAAAACTACCGAATAAACTACTCAAACAAAAATCTATGAATCTGAATTTGAACCATGTGAAAACCTGAAGAGAATTAATAGAACGAATGATAAGAGAAAAATAATGAATAGAAGGTGAAAGTGCGGCCCACAAAAACTAAATTTTCTAAAATATCTTGAAAACATTCACGTTTCTTTTTCCCGAGAACATGGTGTTTTTCGGAGAAAAAATGAGGACCAGATTATTATTATTACATATGATTATTTCACTGAATCGGGGTCGTTATACGGCTCTGTTAGCCGGTCGGGAACCAAGTTGATATTTTGTTCTCAATCCTACCTATTCATATAAACCCAGGTAGGCCGTCGATGCTGTTAATGGAACCAACGACATCCTTAGTAGCCTTGGATATTACTTCGTGAGTATCCAGACTTTCCTTATGAGTGCTTCTTAGGCCAGTCAGCTCCGGACATTGGCACACTATGTTTTCGTCTGTTTCTACCTCCTTTCCACAGAGTCTGCAAATTTCATCTGCTGACTTACCCTTGCGGTACAAAAAGTATTTGCACCGACAGTATCCTGTCAGCAGTCCTTCCATTACCCGAAGCTCAGCTCGTGGTAGCTTCAGGATCTTTCTGATATAGGTCGGTGAAAGCTCCACAAATTTCTTTGTCTGAAAAAGACACGAAGTATTCCTCCAGAGGGTTTTCCTATTGTCTCTCTCCCATTGTTGGACCGCTGTCTTGTATTGGTATTTTCCAAGCCTACAGAGAGCTCAGGACCAACAGGTGTCAACCTTGATGACCTTTTGCAAGTTCATCGGCTTTTTCATTTCCTTCGATACCATAATGCCCCAGTAACCATAATAGAGTTACTTTATTGCCTTTGGCGACATACATCGCCATGAAAATCGAATTTCTTTACAACGTCATCTACATAATATTAAAAAAATGTCGATTTTTATGTAAAAAATGAGGCTTCATTTCGATGAAATCTTAGTTCGTTTTTTATTTAATTCAGTTCTCTCCTTTCTCAGAAAATCGATGAAAAGGTGTAAGGCCTCCAGTAGTGGAGGCCAGCTTTCGGCTATTTACCGCATCTGCTAAACTATTAGATTTGGCAAAAATTAATATTCATGTCAAATATACAGGGTGAGTCTTTGACTTGTACATATATTTCAACCGAAGGTTCCTGAGGTCAAAAGTAATACTTTTTTCATTTACAATTTTTTCCGATTCGGCACTGTTAAAAAGATATAGCCATTTTAAATTGTCAAAATGAGCTTATTCATCCCAGAAAACCGGAACACTGAAGTTTTCTCAAGCATAAGATATACCTTTTGAACCTTGGAAATAAGCTACTAAATTAGAAAAACCATCATAAACTCACGTTTAACATTCCATTTGTTGAACAAAGTAGTGTTTATAATAAAATAAATGAGTTATTTCAATTTCGTTGACGCTGAAGATTAAATATTCTTCTCTTGATTTCTGTTTCATTTTCGATAATTATAACGAATTGAGCTAGCTACCACCCATATTAGCTCTGATACTCATATCCATTCATTCATTATATTTCATTTATATGATATCGTTGTTTACAAGAATTGCCATTTAACCTTAAAATGAAATGAAAAATGGAAGTTCTAACACAGACTATATTAATCTGTGGTTTTAAGTTTGAATTTCAAATTTCGAGTGATGCCAAATATAACCACAACAGTTCGGTTCGAATAATCTATGTTCTTACCTAATATTTTCATTCACAGTTAACACTGTTATTGTTATAAGATATTTGTTATGAAAATAACTTCCAACTATCTCAAAAAATTTTGAAATGCATCAATATTTTTGAAGCCATCAGTATGAAAATATGGAAATATGTAAAATATTCTGGCTCTGTAATCAATGGAAAATGTTAGACTCCACTTGTAATCAAATTTGTTCTTAATGTGTACCTACATTATAGCCAACTTTACTACTTAATTCATCTTGATTTTGGCATTGAATATAAATGAGAAGTATTCAATTTAAATATCCACAATAGAATATCCAGTTTCTTTCAACTCACCTAATTTGTTTTCACATTAAAACAATTATGGCCCTCTTGGAAGTATGTCAATCATATGCTCTTAGGATGAATTAATGGAATAGCAAAAGAATAAAAGTATTCAATCTCAATCACATGAAAATTTGTCTAGTATGTACCTAGTCCTAGTGGTATGTTTCGATGTGAGTTTGAATGAGCCGAAGAAGAATACAGTATTGTTCGATAGCAGCAGTCTTTAGTGGGATATTGATTGTTGTCATTATAATGGGACTATTTTGTGAAAACTTTCTTAAACATGGGCTTTATGAATAATCTGGACTTTTCAAAAAGAATGTTGATTTTAGTGAAGTATCTTCTTATTATCAGAGCTGTGCCAAAGCTCAGTAATTTTTAATCAAATCGAGGAGTTGAGGTGAGCTTATTCACTTTTACAACTTCATTTTCAAACTAAGTTGGCTAGTACTTCAATTCTAAAATCTGAGACATGACATCATAGTAAATATTCATTTCTTTGGTTTTTCTTCCACAACAGAACAGAGTTGCATTCAGCCAAAGTACCCAATTTTTTGAATTTCACAGATAATTTTTTTTTTAAGATCAACTTATTTTAAAACGGCGCTTGTACGAGAAAACATGAAGAATACTTTTATTTTTCAAATTAGCCAAATATTCTTCAATGAATGTCCAAATTACTCTTAAGAGTTGGTTTCTTCGAATTTCTGGTATTTTTATGGGATGTAATGTTCATAATAAAGAAACAGAAGAATGTGTATGGAATCTTGTGTTCGGATAAGATGTATCACATCAAAAAAAAAGCTATATTTCAAAAATCATTTCCTTCGATACAACCATTTACGAGATATAGCCGAAAATCACATTTTTTTAACGATTTTCAACAGCCTGTATCTTTTTAACCGGACCGAATCGGAAAAAATGGTAAAAGAAAAAAGTGTTTCTTTTGACCTCAGGAATCTTGGGTTAAAATATATGTACAAGTCAAAGACTCACCCTGTATAATCTTTTTCCGAGAAACATAAATAGGGGAAACCAAAAATAGCAAACAACTAAGAACATTCAATGTTCAATGTCATATCTCCAGTATTTCATTCACTTTAGGAATACTCACCTATCGAAAGTAACATGAGAGCAGCTGGGAATCCAAATCCCAAAGGATAACATGTGTCTTCTCCAAAACATGTTACATTTTTCCTCAATAAAGGTGTTATTATCATTCCCATAAAACCACCCAAATTTATACTGAAATAAAAAAGGGAGAAGAAATGCTGAAGTTCTTCACATTGGTCTGGTAAATAGAATTGGTCTCCTCCAAATGCTGCAACACACGGTTTTACACCTCCTGTTCCCAATGCAATTAGAAGTAGTCCGAACGGAGTGAAGAATCTGAAATAGAGTTCAAAATGATAATTGCACTTAATGGATACTTCGAAATATAAGGATTCAAAAGTATTTTTAGTGTATTCTTGATTTCAATTAATAATATTGACCCTATATGGTAAAATAAATTCATCTGAATCTACATATAGTATGTTTCAGAGATAATAAACACAATTTTTATCATAATATCCTCAGGAAATATTACAAGAATCGAAGCATCTGCGTATTTCTTCACAACTAAATATTTACCACTAATTCGGATGAGTATTTCTGAAATTATTTGAAACTTTTGAAAGATTTGCGAGCAGTTTCCTCTAACTAGTCGCCACTACATATTTAGGTAAGGACTTCAAGTTTCCAGCCATGAAAGAAATTTTCCGAAAGAAATATATCAGATATTCAATTCAAACTTTGAAGACTTGATCAGGGAATCAAATTTTCATCTTGCATTTTCACGAAAACTATGAAAACAGCATATTTTTTATCTACCGTAAAAAAACAATACATAGAATAGAAAGAAAAATCAGAGAAACTAAGGACCGATTCTGGGAGGAAAAGTGTAACCAAATTGAGAACTATATAGGTGGAGCACAATCAACGGAAGTGTGGAGAACAATTAGATCACTCAAAACCAACGAGACAAATAAAACACTGAATATAATTAACATGAAGGACTGGGAAGATCATTACAAAACGCCTTTAACGAAAAACAGAGACTACGCAATGAATGAAACAGAAGAAGGATATAGCCATGATCACCATAACCCTAATATGACAATAACTATAGAATAAACGCAGCAACAACTGAAGAGAATGAAGAATGGAAGATCTCCCGGCCCTGGAGATATACCAATAGAGTTGGTCAAATATGGAGGTACAGAAATAGTCAAAAGACTGACAACTTTTTTGAATATATGCTGTAGTACGATAACAACCCCAAAAGAATGGAAACATGCCTACCTAGTTTCGATTTTTAAAAAAGGAGACCGGAGGGATCCCAATTGCTACAGAGGCCTCAGTATTACCAGCAGCTTGAGCCGCCTTTATGGTAAAATTTTAAGCTCTTAACTCAGCAAAAAGATGGACAGTAGCATAAGTGAACAACAATCTGGATTTAGAATAGGAAACTCATGTGTGGACAACCTGTTTGTGCTACAACAACTGGCAGAGAAAAGAATATCGACAGGAGAAGAGGTACACATGGTCTTCGTAGATTTGGAAAAGGCTTATGATACGTCAGAAACTCTGGGGAGCATTTAAAATATTGAAGATCAATAAACAAATGCTGTTGATTATCCAAGAAATGTACAGGGAAAATACTGCCTCTATCAGAATTGGCAAACAGTTATCAAAGCCAATTAATATATCAAAGGGGCTGAGGCAGGGATGTAGTTTGTCGCCTCTGTTGTTTAACCTTTATGTCGAGGTGGTGTTGGCTAGGTGGAGAAGGAGCTGCGGAGAGATGGGCATACCTGGGGGGGACCACAAGCTTTTCTCGTTGAACTTTGCAGACGATCAGGTCATCTTGGCACAGGATCCTTTTGATATTGAATATATGATCAGAAAATTATACACGAAATATGAACAATGGGGCCTGAGCGTGAATCTGAAAAAGACCGAATATCTGGTTGTAAACAGTGAAGCAAGTTTTGAGGTGCTCATCGACGAAGACACGAAAATGAAACAAGTAGATCAGTTCAAATACTTAGGTGCGGTCGTTGACAGAAATGGCATTGGCGGAGTCGAGATAAAGCAGAGAATTCAGGGGGCAAGAAAGATTATTGGTTGCCTTAACTCTTTGTGGTGGGATAGAGGAATCTCCAATCGTACGAAGATATGGGTAGGAAGAGCGATGGTAGAATCAACTCTGTGTTATGGCAGTGAAATATGGACCATTAACGCTGACCTAAAACGCAGACTGAACGCAGTTGAGATGGACTATCTGAAACGGAGTGCAAGAACATCAAGGCTACAACATATCACCAATGATAGCATAAGAGATCGGTTACAGGCCAGAGAAACAGTAATAGACCGAATCGAAACCAAAAGTCTAAGATGGTTTGGACACTTAATGAGAATGCCCGAATATCGATGGCCTAGGTGGTTATTTGAGTGGGTCCCTCCAGGACGAAGGAAAAGAGGTAGACCGAGACGCTCTTGGAGTGAGGGAGTGCACCAATCTATGGAACAGAGACAGTTGAACGTGGAACTGACACAGAATCGCGAGGCTTGGAGAAGAGGACTGGGTAGACTAGGTAGCACTAGGCTGTATCTCACTAATATGTGATATACCATATTTTTAAGCCCAGAATATATATATAAAAAAACAATACAAAGTATTTCTTGTTCAAGTGCCGCAGTATGGCGTAAAATATTTAATCTTTCGTGTTTTAACTTGAGATATCAGATGGAACGAGAGAAAAAAACATGGTGTGTATTATATCCCGATTCTTGTCATTTGAAAAATTTTTGTTACTTACATCTTAGATAATTCAATACTTGTTACAGATGCTCCACACATCAGAATATTTCCGACCAGATATATTAGGGAAAAATAAAGTATTGTTCTGAAAATTAGCTATTACAGTAACAACATTAGTAATAAATACCAATCCATTGAAACCTATATTTTCCAATGAAACTATCTGCACATATAGCTCCTATAGTTGGTATTATGTAACATCCCATTATGAAAACATGGTATACTATGGTAGATGAATTTTCACTCAGCATGAGTTCATTTCTCAAATATATGGATAAAATAGCTGAAAATAATGATCGTTAGGTATAACAAGATAACAACATATATCCTACAACTGAAGACTCTGACTTCTTATTTTAAAATTTATAAGTGGAATTGTCAAAATTGTGATGAATGATCTTGGGGGGAACTAACTCACTTCGTAATCCGCAAAAGGAGAACCTCTCACAAAATTCATTTGCTACAATACATATAATCGAGATCTGCACCTTATACACCCTCTGAAAGCAAGCAATATAATTGTAATTCCCTGAAAAAAATAAATGTTTGAAAGATGTACCTGCATTCTATCTTTCAATTGGCATCAGATAAAAACTAATGACATACTTCGATGACAGATTTTTGTTCCCACCAGGTAATCGTTACCTTGGAAATGCCTGGATAGAAAATGTGAACATTTAGGTTTCATTTCGAAATTCATAATTTGATATAAAGGTTGTCCCAGAAGTCGAATTCAAGGCAGAAAAAAACAGTGCGCTTCAAAATCAACGCACCACTAAAAATGATGGAAAAAGGACCAATTCAAAGTTTATTTTCTCGTGAACCGTTTGAACGATTTTTGTAATTCTGGTGTCAAAACGTAGGAGTATCTCTAGTTATGATGCTATGATATAAAATTTCAAAAGCACTTCAATTCTGAGTAAATATTCAGGGTACAAAAACAATATAACGTTTTGTTCCAGAAATTTAATTCGCCCTATATGGGGTGCTCCAATCTCATCGCTGAATGCATACATTGATCAAATTGTAGGCCCATATCTTCTGAACAATTTGTTTTTTGATTACCTCTTTTATTGAAAATGATGTCTTTGTAAACGTATCAGTTAATACGAAATTTTGAGGCTCAATATTAAAAAAGTACTCATAGCAGGATGTAAAAAACGAAAATCGCGTCAAATTGAAGCGTCCTTGAACTATATCATTTGTTTTTCTAAATTATCTTACTCGGTAAAGAGAATTTTGATGAAGAATTGTTGTAATGGAGCGCCAAACAAGAAATCTGAATCGGGGCGAATGTATGAAAGAGACAAAATTGGCAGAAGAAAGAGTGAGTTACCGCACAAAAGCTACAAGACTAGCAGTTTACCATACAACAATATCTCGCGTTTAACGACTTTTTGAAGAAACCAATGATCATACCTGAAGTCCTGGACAAGGTAGGGCTCGAGGAAAAACAGCAATCCACAGTTGTGGCATTCAAATGTGTTGTTTGAGAGAACGCTTTGTAACTGCAAGAAAACTGCAAGTTAGTTAGAATTATCCGATTTAGGTCAAATATGCGGCGTTTTGTTCTATAACTTGATGCCATTTTGAAGGTTTGTGTATGCCTCTCTCATAGAAGAATTCGTCTGTATTCGCAAAAAATTGAGACAGTCGATTTTCACAAGCCTCTGTTGAAATAAGTTTTGACCAGCAAAATTGTTCGCCATGGACAGGAACAGATGGTAATCACTTGGTGCCAGATCTGGACTATAAAGTGGATGCATAAGAATCTCTGGCGAGCCTCTATCGATGTTTGTGGCCTTCCGTTGTCCCCATGGAACACATTATCTCTCCTATTGGTCACTTCTAGGTGATTGCTTTCTTCAGAAGGTCCAAATGTTGACAGTACAGTTGAGAATCAACATTCGCGCCTTAGGGGAGCAGCTCATAGTAGATAATTCCCTACCAATCCCACCAAACACACAGCAAAACCTTTCTGAACGTTTCACCCAACTCACCGCGTTTCGATCACGACTGTTTTCGCTTGACGTTGCCTTAAGTCATCGACTTCTCATCACCAGCCACCAATCATTTCAAAAATGGGCGATTTTTTCGAGATTCGCAGATGAAAATTCGGTCCAAGAGGTTTTTTGTGGTAACTCGTGATGGTAACCATACATCTAGCTTCTTCTTGAGACCAACCTTATGTAAATAGTGTTCCAAACGGTTTTTGCGCATTATTGGCTATTAAAGTATCAAAACCATAATAGTACATTCTAAAACAAGTTGCACAATGGGCACTTATTCCAACACGAATGCAAAATCGAAAACAGACGACGAAGGAGCGTGTTTTCGAACGTATGAGTGTCGGAATTGCCTTCTGCAACGAGTATTAGACGATATTTTCTCTATTTCAGTCAAGTTCTGTGAAATATTGTCGAAATTCAATAAAAAATTCAGATTATACATCCTAGTGACTTTTGAATTGTATCTTGGCAGTTGGTGTGACGAAAATTGACAGATTACGGATTTTGAATTGTACGTACGTTTCGAATTTTGAAATAATTTATACTTCCGCATTGAATTCGTAATTTATGTCTGACGAAATCGATTTAACACCACCAGAATCAAGATAAATTGTGAATAATGCGAATATTGTAGATATTATTATTGCAAATGATATACTTCAAAATTGAAAATACTAATAATTCTTTGTACATTACAGTAATAAGCATAGAAATTTCAAATTGCAATATAATAAAATAAAATCATCTAGAGATTCAAATTTGTTTTCAAGAATCTGGACATTTACTCGTTCGCTTCGTAATTGATCCAACGAAGGACTTCAAAGCTGCGCCAATACTCTTGCCGGGAGTATTCAAATTAGCATTGTAAGTTTCAAATCCTTGGGGATGAGCATCTAGACACTTTTGATATGTTTCCAAAGAAGAGCTCTCAGAACTATGCTTGGTTTCACTACTAGAACATCGTTTCGCGGACATTTTAAAAGTCAAGAAATACTAGCCAACTAATGCCTAACTAAGCTGGAACTTATATTCTCAAATGCTTAGTATTCTTTCAGAACATCTATGATCTGTTTCGGGAATATGAGAATTCCAATAGAAGAAAGCGCATCCACCCGTTTCACTTTCCCAGGTGTTCACTTTCACTGATGCAAAAAAAATGTGGAATATATGTGTTGAAGCTGTTTGATAAGCAAGAAGTTATCAAATACTAAAAGGAAACCTGTTCAAAAATCAAATCAAAAATTATTAATAAATCTGGAACCATACAACGTCGAGGACTACCTACTTAAATTCTGTTTTTCAAATCTGAACGTTTTAGTTTTATTGACGTATTTTTTTTTCAATGGATGTTTTAATTATGGAAATATTTATCCCTCCAAGGCTTATGTCTGGGTGCGCCACTGATTCGATGTACATTATAAGTGAATTTGTTTTTGAAAAACATTAGGTATCCACATAGTGTTTCACTCGATGTAACATCAAAAATATACTTATTTGAGTTCATGTCTGCACACTAGTTTATTATCTGAAATTGAATATTGATCAATGTCATTCTTTGAAATTATCATGAAAATCAATGAAAGTATTCAAAAGCTCAAACAATTGAATGTTTTTGATGGAATGCGTAAAACACCATTCATATAATTAATGAATAAACATAAGACACTTTGATGTGAAAGGATGTAACTGTAAGATTAGAATTATTTTTCAATATTCTCAAATTTTCTGGTTTCGTTGATCCGATCGATCAACATGCGCATTGAGCTTAAAGTTGTTATTTTATATCTAAATATAAATTTAATTTCGATGCAATCTGTTGCTTCGAATTTACATCAGGAAAACCATTTTCACGGAAAGCGTAGACGCATTTTGTCCATTAATAAATGAACCTAACATGGGCACTCGAGATCCAAACAAATCCTGAAACTTTCGTGGGGTTTCTATTCGAGAGTTATCGTGTTTACTGCCGAATGGAAGGACACAATCGAATTCGAAAACTGATTTGTCCTCAGTGAGTCGCACTTTATCGTTTCAGACCATTCCTGGCTCAAAATGCGAAATTGCAACGAAATAATAAAGCGATCTGTTCAGGAAACGAGTGCTAGAAGACAAAACAAATTTTACACTATGGCTTATATTCTCGTTCAACGCGAAATGTCTTGTAAACTCATGAAATATATAAGGAAAAAATATAAAACTTTCCATATAACATAATTTTAATGAGCATTCATCGACGGGAATCAAACCCATAGTCAGCCCATAATTCCACTAAGAATTTAAAAAATTTATAACACTTAAAATGAATTTTGCTGTGAAAAATGTTTCATAGTAGATTAGTAGATACATATTAATGTTTCTAAATCGTGATAGTATCGTTAATTTCCGACTTATTAATTCTTTAATTTGTTTCTTCGATTTTTTGCCTTCAAACTGTTTGTATATTGTTATCGAGCTATTAGGATCAATGTTCACCCAATTTTCTATAACATTTCCATGAGAATAGCTTTTATGGTTTTCAAGAAAAGATCTGCATGGCAGACAGATCGATTTGTTTATTGTTTTTTTTTAATTCCACAAATCAAAACGTAATTGTGAAAATGTTAGGCCAGGGAAGGATCGAATAAATTACAACATGAACTTTCATAAATATTTCCATATAAAAGTCATTTATGGTTCTCTGAGAACTTACAAGCTGAATATTCCTTAAAACTAAACATTCAATATGGTTTACTTCTTTGAATAATTTTGGATACTCATATATTATATATATCCATGAAAAAATTTTATAAAATTTCTTACATCTTACTCTTAAACTTACAAGACTCGTAGTTTCATTACACCTATCACAGCTCATTAAAATGAAGGAATTCATTAAAATTTATTCAATATGACCACAACACTTCAGCCTGAATTATGTAAAAAAATAATTTTATGACCTGTTGCTAAGATTCGTATACATAATTCCAATTTATCTTTATTGTATACACAAGATAATTCAGAAGTAACAACATCATGGAGGAGAAAATGAATATAATTTCAGTTTAAATTCAATTTTTATGAAGATTAAAATTCTACCTAAACGAGGTAAATACTGCAATAGTAAATCAAATACTTTCGAAGTAGAGAGATCATATTGATCACAAAATCAAATGAATATGGAAAAAAATTCCATTATACGAGTCCAACTAAAATAGCACCTTTTATGGACATAATTTTGCAATAATAATAGGTTATAGATACATCAATGAAAAGAGCTAAATATTATAGATATAGCAATTGCTTTCACTTACAAAAGCTCAATACATTTATCACAAAAATAAGAAATGTAAGAACATCCACTTCATATGTTGAAAAAAATATTTGAAGAGAGAAAAACTAATAAAATACAGCAACCTCAATCTGGACATCAAACAATGAAAATGAAACAATTGTCATTGTTTGTACAATTCATTCAAATTCAAGCCCATACCCTTACAATCAATACTATCAACAACACAGATTTTGCAGTTTACATATCTAAATTCCAAGCTTTTTAGGTGTTCATCATTATCACTCAAAATTTGGTTGAAATAAAAACATTGAATTTGTGCAACATAAAATATAAGACCCATTGTTCTAACTGCAACTGCAAAATATTTGCCTTAATCAAATCTCTTCCGAAGTACTTCGTAGAATTTCTAAGTAGATTTAAGAATCCTAACTCCATTCTTCTTTTTCAGTGTTCATTTGAACCTATATATGAAGATATATTATAGAAACAAGATTTATCAAATACAAAATATTAGGAAACATATCGAAAATATTTGAGATTTCAAATGGAGATTGATTAAATTTTCATTATGGCGCATGTTTCACAAAATAACCAAACTCAAACTGTTATTGAAGCAAGGGCAATCATATTATACACGGATTCTGAATATCATTATGAACAGTTCTTATGGAAATTATTTTTGTTGCTAATTAAGATACGAACAACATATAGGTAAGTCGTTTTCTACTGTCTCTCTGGGCTATCTTATCAAAAAAGATAATATTATTAGCTTATGGTCAACAAATCACTACTGTAGTTTGTACATATTATGATACCGAATAGAAAAACTCAAAACTTGTATTAGCACTACGAATGAGCTATATTTTTCTTCGTTCTTCAATGAAGAAATACTGGAAATCATTCAGAATCAATAACTAAGAGATATATCAATCTTGAACTATTGTTTCAAAATAGCGACTGTGTAGCAAGATATTTCAGAATTACCTACACCCAACAGAAATCTTTTGTAATATAATTTTTTTCGATATCCTTTTTATTTTCAACTGAAGAAGAGGTGATTCATATATTTTTTCGATTATTCCATGAAAACTTTCCCTGAATCACTGAAAGTTTTTGGATCATCTATTTTTCTCAAAAATTAGTACAAATTCAATAAAAATAAATTTCTGGATTTCTCCGGATAGAAATGAATTAAAATTACTTACAGCATGATTCCTGTTTAGTGCAGTTGAACCTTTCAACAAAATATGGATGGCGATTTTTTCTTATCTTCCTACAGTATCGATATTATTGTCTATATAGTTAAATAATATTGTCGTAATCTTTAAGCCGAAATGGTCCACAAGAAGATAATATTTTCAGTATGCTGGGCTACTCATAACAAAAAATTGTTAAATTGAACCGATATTATACCAAAAAAATTTGGAATGCTACTCCTAACAGATATTAAACCTAATTTAAATGTTGTTTGTTACTTCTGTAAGAAGCAATATTTATCGAAATTCCATGTACTTTCATAAAATATATTTTCATTATGAATCTGCCCATTAGTGAAAAAATGTTGTTATATTCAAACGTGTGTAAACAAGAAATTTATGAATAATATTTCTTCCAGTTATCATAATGAATTTAGAAGTAGCAGAAATTATAATTTATGTCATTAAGTCCTATGACGAAAATTGTCATCTTATCTACTTTGGTAGCCGTTTTTCAAAAATTTAATGTAAAATTTTTGTAACAGTTTCCAAGTTTTTCGCAGTTTCATAGAAAATTTAGGAAAAAATTTTAAATTGAAAGAACAATTCAAATATAGAATGAATTCATTGTATATAATCAGGAATATAAAACATATATGTGACTGAAATCAACTTTTTTTTCTCTCCAAATAATATTTATTCTTTCCATTTCGAGAATAAAATAAATTTCCTAAATGCCTTCAATATTGTATTCGTGGTCAATGACGAGTTCAAAAGACCCGGATTCGAATCAAGATTCCCCCATTCTCCTGGAGGAGTGACAGACCACAAACACTGAGAAGTCATACAAAAGCCTACGAAAAAAATATCATAGAAAATATTAAGCAAAATATACAAAATGCCGTGATTATGAACAGTATTTCCAAATAATAAATTATTGATTTACTTCATCCAGTTGGTATAATTTTGAAATATTAATATCAAGATTATATTATACAATACGTTTTTGTTGATCTTCCACTATAGATATGGGCAAAAAGTTTTCGAATATTAAAGCTATATAAAGTATAATCCTTATTATTGGGTAAACATGCTGATATAGTTTCATCTGAAAAGTATGTGTATTATATGTTTATTTTCGAAGAATCCTCGAAAGGAAGTTATATGATGTTTTTGTTTAGCATTATATTTTTGAGGAATTTGATACTTTTTGTAGTTCATAATGATCAATTATAAAATATATTTCCCCTTTTCATTCGTGAAAAATATTTCATTCCTGTCTTTCGAATACCCTGAAATATTATATTGTACTATTGATTATGCTTTTAAGTTGTCTCTATTGAAAAGAGGTCAGGTTTTTTCATGAATATGTGTGTCAATGTGAGTAACAAAAAATTTACAATGCCATCTTAGGTTTCCAATATCTTATGTAGTTCTAGAAGAACTTGAAAAGGTGAATTGTGGATTTCAAAATTTGCCGAGATTTTATTTTCTTTTGTGGGTTTTAATTCCAACATCTCTATTTATTGAGTGATTGAGCTTCAGCTATGAAAAATTAAATGCTGCCCTCAAAGCGTATGTAGAGCATGATTTTCCATATTGTTATTTTATAATGGTCGACTGGCCAAGGTGAGTACATTCCATTTTAGCTCATTGGGAAACATGGTTGATGTAGGTATGTCATGCAATCCAAATTTGTACACCAATCTGTGTGAGGGGAAAATGTTTTACAGAAATATGTATTTCAGTCAAATATCGCTCTCTATCCTCAATAAAGAAGGTTGAGACTTGACGATGAAGGATTGATTAGAATTATATCCCTAGAAATCTGAATACAAAATTCGCAAAATCCGCTCTTTTGAAAACCTTTTCGATAAATATATTCCTCTTTCCCTAGAAAAAGCTGAATCCAAAAATATTGTCATTCCTAGAAAAACAAAAAATAGATTTTTCGAATTTAATTCACTTGTATAAAAAGATGAACCTTTAAAAATTCATTCAACCTTCAAGTCAACCTTTCTTCTCCTACTTCTTTTTTTTCTTCCTTCTTTTTCACCGGTGTCTATAAACAATATGAGAGTTAACAGTCCAATAGAGGAAAAAGGAACAAATTTTCTCATTGATTTGATTTGAAAAATATGTGATATAATTCATTTCATTTTCCATTAGGTGCAGGATGAATGTTATGTTTTTATCAAAGACTTAAAGGGTGGGTCAATTAGGGTTCAGTTATATTTAGTTTAAATATCAGCAGCCCTGTTTCATATAGCAAATCAATTGAAAGTATTCTAGGTTACGTGATTACCTCTCAACATGTGACCATCAACTCAGCAAAATATTACAATTTAATTTACTATCAAAACCAAAGCTGTATATATTCCGTCCTGGAATATGTTATGGTCCCTATGATATCCAATTGAACATAGAGTTCTTTATATTATAAAGAATATGGCTATGCGGACAAAATTGTTATTAGACAAAGTGGTCAAGATAATCTGATTTTATATGTCACACAAAATTCCCATCACTCAAACTTGAATATGCTTCGAATAATCCTAAGAAATTATTCAACAAGAAACAAAACTCTTTTTCAATCGAATAGGAATGAATCCACCCCCTTGCTGCGCAATTCCCCAGTAAATGAAAGAAAAAAAGCAAAAACTTTCAAGACAATGAATTCGATTGTACCGTTACTTGCATAATTTTTCAATTTCAAGTTAACATTATTAAAAAACCGAACTATTAGGTAGAAAAAACAGATGTGGGCTAGAATCAACTCAAGTTTTAAGCATTGTATTGAAATATTTTCGACCAAAATGCGGTACTGCGAAAATTCTCGTATACGTTCATATCAAGTCCAATTCATAACTTTGTTTCCTAGTATTTCTAATTTCATGTTCTGAAATGTTGTCTTGTTATTCAAAATTTTCTCTACTCAAACTTATCATCTTTATTGGAATATTGGACGAAATATATTGTAGGTTAATATTCCAAACATCGACTTTATCAGCTTTTAATTATAGGTACATATTTATCACTTCAACTTATACCGATTTGGTTATTTTTCTCTGTAGCCTTGATAAAGTCTAAATATACAGCAAGTCAATTTAAAAATATACCACATTTAATATCTCGACAACCATGTCAATTCAGCACAAAGTAAAAAGAAGTAAACTTTGGTTCCTAGGAGAACAAGCAAATTTGGCGCCAAGCAATTTGGAATTTACATTAACCTTGTTAGGATTATAATAGCAACTCCTAAAATCATATTAGGAGGAATTGACTGACAACTTGTTCTGAAGGTAATTCGATGGCCTTCTCAAAAATGCTATACGCTCATTCTTTTTCGATAGTATTAAAACAAAATTAGAATATTTACTATAAACTACAACAAATGAATACAATGAAACATGAAAAATTTTTTACTTCGAAATATTTTCATAATATCTAATCTAGTAGACAAAAATAAGGCCTATTTTCAAATTCGGCCCTTACATTTTTTGAAACTTCAGCTTGAATTATACGCTGGACGGATTCTTCACTTATTCTGTCACTTTCAATTCTTTTAAATCTCGAAGCTGTGTTTTCTACTCAACCGACTTCAAATGTCCGCAGAGGAAAGATCTAATGGTGTCAGGTCTGAGGAGCGTGGTGGTCATTCAATTGGTCCTCTTCTACCAATCCATTTCTCATGAAAATGACCAATGGGTCATTTGAGATTTCAGGGATTGCAGTCATCACGCTTAAATGGTTAATACAAATTGAAACCAACGTATAAAATAACGCTTATACATTTTGCATGGGAGCTGAGATATTAAGAGTGGTAACTTGTCAAATTGACACAATGAATAGACGAAACGTTGGCTTAGTTCAAATTGGTGGCCTGATTTGAATAGTTCTAACCCTGTAAATCGAACTCCAAACCATCAACATGTTTTTTGAATATTAAATCTACATTTCAATTAATCTATTTTTCTGAGAGATTTGAAAAGATGTACTGAAAATATGAAAAACCGCTTTCACAAATAATGCTTCTGGTTTTTCCTTATTGTGAAACTATGTCAATAAAAATGAATGATTCGAATTCAAAAAGAATTATTGTAATGAATCTTGTATTCATGCGAAATTAGGCCGGAAATATAATATATCATTAAAAGTTATTTCAAATCTTTCGAGCATAGTCATCAGTAAGATCACATTTCAAAAATTTCAGTTAAGCGGCACAATCTGAAACCAAATAGGAGGAAATACTATATTATTCATTGGAAAACATTTAGATGGAATAGGATTTAGATGAATGTAGGCTCATGACCTATATATTATCATATTATATTTGTATTGTACGAGTATTATAAAGAGAGAGAGAAAGAAACTGAATTTTTTGATGTTGCCATCAAATTACTTTCGGTTCTTGAAAAATCGACTTCAACGTCATCAGTAGTTGAAGAGCGAAGTAAGAGATAATGCGACACATTCTGTACCGCTTTCGGGTGAAAATTTCAATAGAACAATGATGATAAATCCTTGTAAGTTGAGTAATCCCCAGAAATCTCAATCAATACTAAGTTAGTAACCTGGATATTTTTCTCCTAAGTTTGTCACACTCGCGATAGATACTTATTCAAATCAATGGGAATCAAATAATGTTGTTAAACTGATAATTTTGAGAATGAATTGAAGCAACTCAATTGCTAGACCGTGAACCCTCACCTTGTTTAGGTCTATAATTAGTTCGCACTTAAATCCATACACCTTTAATGGAAGAGCTAGTGTTTTCTCATCATAACTCATAAATGTCTCCACCATTCGTTCGAATAGCACTTCTTTTGAGTTGGGCTTCTCGTCCCCGCTGGGGGCTGCAATACATATTATAGCCCGGAATAATATGAACCCTTACGTCTCCCGAAGGTCTAATGCCTTCAGGTCTGTGTCTCCTGGAAAACGAAACGGTCGTCTTGCAGCAGCAATAATGGAAGAGTTTTACGTAAGCTCCTCTAAAATGCCTATTAGTGATGCAATATATTATGCTATTAATGCAAGACTTGCTAATACCTAACCACGCAAAATTATAAAAAATTCTATTGGGTATTCTATTCACTGTGCCTACGGCTAAGACTACACCAAATGGTAACCAAAAAACTACGAAAAATATGAAACTGTATAAATTAGTAAGCATAAGAGAATGGTCCCATTTCACCGTTACAGGAATTTTATAATTAGGTCTATCGATTCTGACACCTTTCATCTTGATAAAGGTAGTTACGAAATAATACAAAGATAAAAAAACTGGTAAGAACACAAACACTACAGCAACGGTTATCTGGTAAGGAATAAGTCCGGGTGTTTTTCTGGTACAATAGTCGAAAGAAAGTCTTGGGGCAAACTGCAATCCCGACGTTAAACTACTCATACTCCAAAATACTACAAGAAGCGTTGTTATTTTACCGGAAGTGAGTTTTGCATTGGTTTCTGCTGTGCAACAGAGTCGGAGATAGTTTTCCCCAGCAACTGCTGCTATGGAGAGTACACTGACGAGGAAGCAGAGAGCTGCTAGGAACCATTGAAATCGACAAACGTCTAAATTGTCCTGGATGCCAGCTAGTATAACAACAGCTGAGGCCGGCATCACCAACCCAGAAACTAGGAAGTCAGCGAGGGCGATGTTCACAACGAATGTATTTCCTGAAAAAAATTACGGGTTTTTATTATATCCTGAACTTTTTTTGGGCTATGACTTAAGTTCATTTATATGATTATCCACTGGATATTTCAGGGATAAGATTTAAAGATGTGGCGGCACATTATAACGATCCATTTCATCTCATCACTCATTGAGCAATGGAGATAAAATTTTTAAGGGGAATAAAGGGAATAACAAAAATAGACCAGAAGAAAAATGAAGATGTCTGAAATGAGCTGGAGGTGAATTCACTAGAAGCATATGTGTGAGAGAGACAGATGGGATGGTGGGGACACTTACAGCGTATGGAAGATGATATACAACTTAAAAAAAGATGGGAGGCGAGAATAGAGGAGAAGCCAAGGAGAGGAAGACCACAACAGACTTGGGATGGGGCAATAATGAGAGAAATACAGAGAAGAGGAAAGAACCTAAAAGAAGCGAAAGAGTTAGCGACTAACAGGGCAGAATGGAAGAAATTCATTAGATCATAGTTAAGTTTTATTTATTGGAATGTATGTATTTTTATTTGAAATCCGAACCCCGTACATTTCTTAAGAGGAATGGCTTTCTGTGAATTTTTAGATCTTGATCACAAAGCTCAAAAATGAACTGTCTTCGAGATATTCAGCGTTGAAACTGGAGTTTTCCTAGAACTGCTATGAAAAGTTTCCTATATTTCATAGCTTACTGAAACTATGTTTTGCTCATACTGTAAAAAATATTATTCCTCACGGTGATTCGCCACCCACGCTTGATAGACCAATGAAATTGGGCTTTTGAAAAGTGTTTTCTATGGAAACGCAAGAAATGCATAGGTAATATACGAAGCGTATAATTCTTGACTTGTACTTCTTTGGATTTTATAAATTTTGTTTCCTTTCTTTGCAGAACAGTTTTAGAATGTAAAATTAATTTAGTATCACGTACAGGTTAATATACTCTGTCAGTATATATTACCTATGTGATAAACTATGTTTATTTGTTGAAGTTCTCGAATAAACTTTATTATTATTATTAATACTATCAACGAAAGGCATTTAAAATGAATCAGGTACATTACTCGTGTTATTTTATATTGTTATTATATTAATTTGTGAAGTTGTAGGAGAAGTATAGTATACCTACAAGAGGTGGAGAATAGCATATTTCATTACCAGTGGTGAAATATACAATAGTATATTTCATTACCAGTCCAGCTTTGAAGTATCAAGGCTCCATATCTCGAAAACTGTCAATTTTTGAGCTTTGTGGCTATGGACATAAAAATGATATTTTATTGTTACGTGAATGGATGTAGGTAGGTATATGGCGAATTTGATTTAATTGGACAAAACAACTTTGTTCGAGTTAAGAAGTTGGCACATGTACGTTAATATAACGTTGTGAAATGGTTGTGTAACTAACCGCTTAGTAACTGTAAAAATGTCGAGTCTGATGTCTGTCAAATACACCTTCCCCTTTTTTATATTCTATAGCGGAGGACTTTGCCTGAAGGATATGAACTTAAAGCTCACAGCATCCGGTGTTTACAAGCGGCCGTGAACTGACAATTTGAGCGTGTTATGGGTGACTTTACTGTGCACTAGCAAAGAGTCACTACATTGGTATATATATACTATAGTAAGCAACCGCTTAGGCGCTTAAGTTTAATATAACAATTATTAAAGAAAAAATAACTAAGACACACTAGACCAAAATGTATAGTAATTATTTATCAATAGTATAGTAATATATATATATATCAATAGTATAAAAAAAAAAAAAAAAAGTAATTATTTATGGTAGATAATATGCCTCATATTGTATTAGTGGACTTTGTATTTAGTATTCGAAACAACTGATTCTGCAAAATAGTCACGTTATTTCGAAATCTTCATAAATGGTTATTACATAGTAGTGGTGAAATGTTATTTATAGCTATATGATATGATTAGAGGTTAATAATAATAAATGGGTCATTATCAATAAGTATTCAATTTTTGTGAGCTCTCTGTTTCCAAACCAGTGATAATTATTCTGAAGTTCACTTCGATGTTACAATAATTTATAAAGAACTCTTCTTTTAAATTTTTGATTGTTGGCAGGGTATTCATATATTCAAATCAAAACTAATAGGTTTGTAGAACAAACGCTAAAATCATCATGAACGTCAAGAACTACTCATCTAGACAATAATTGGAGTGGTCGACAAGCTGCTTTCCCTTCCAATTGTCTTTGATCGGTAAAATATGCTTACAGTTCTTGTTACTCAATTTACTTGGTATATACATAGAAATATGAAGAAATAAATAAAATCTTACCTTTTTTTCTTAAATAATCATCTATCATAACGGCACTTATCATGAATACATTTCCAACGCTCCCTACTGATGCCAAACAAACAAGAACCATCAACCTAGCCATACGTGACCAATCATCACTCAAAGTGACTGGGGACATAAATTCATTATCTGGAATATCTGTGCTGTTGAATTTGGCAAAACTCATAGTTGATCTAAAAACAACAATGAATATATATTATGTCCAGGAATATTTAAAAAAAAATACATTTTTAAACATATTATTTAGTTTCTTAGAGGAAAAGAACCAAAAATTATGTAACAGATTTTGTCTATCTCCTTTTATTAAAGTTCTTAAAGTTATAGTACCAACATATCGAAATTTGCCAACAATGAAACCATCTGTTCCATGAACTGAAGCACATTCTTTTCAACTCTTATTGTCTAAGTTATTGTGTTCCATCGCAACTTTCGACACTGCACTATAAGTAGGGTTGCCAGATGTATATGAGAAAAAAACCGGACAATTTTTATTTTTTATTAGTTCATATTACAAATTACAAAATATAAGAAAAAATTAAGAAAAGCTTACAGTCTACTTCTTCATATACTTAGCATTTGATGAGACTGCTTTCAACAAAGATTTATTGCTTGAGATAGCATCTTTAAATTCCGTGCAACTAGCATTTATATTGAAATAAACACACAATTCACTTTTTACAGTGTTGACGTCGAGACGATTTCTTTCGTCAGTCCATAGATTTCCCATAACGCTAAAGATTCGTTCCACAAAAGCGTTGGACACAGGAATACTGCAGACAAACTGCACAATTTTCAGTAAATTTGGTGCATCTGCTTTTTTGAAAAAATTGCACCACATATAAATGGAATTGCCTTCAAGTGAAGGAAAAACCCTTTGAAGGACAGTCAATTCTTCATAAATATGTTCTGGAGGAGTTTGTTGTTTCCATGGCGAGATTGACCATAGTTCGAGTAGTTGGTCCAGCGTGGGTAACCTTCCGCACTCGATATCCAAATAACTAAAAATTTTATAATTCAGATTATCAAATTGGTACCACTTCTCTATATAATCTAGCGTTCTTTTGTAAACATTTGTTGCGTTTTTGATGAATTCTTCCACTTCGTGATCTGAAAGATAGCCTTTTCTCAATGCCATATGCACTTTCATTCCGAAATATTTGTCACTTATTTTCTTTGAAATTGTGTCTCGAAATTTAACCATTATATTATGGAGATTGAATGCTGCTGTGGAATGTTTCTCTAACATCAGAATAATTTCTTGAAAGGAAGCCATAAAGTTATGCGTAAAATACAAATATAGCTCATTATAAGTAGGATTAGCTTCTGTTGAAATGGCGTTTTCTTGGTCTGATAAAATGGCCCAAAGTGCTGCTGGACAATTATCAGAACCTTGTTCTAAGAAGTACCTTTTCAATGGCCCCCATGATGAGAGCATTCTATCAAGGGCTTTAAATAAACTGAGCCACCTTGTAGGAACGTGACGAATAACTTCTCTGTATTCGCTTTCGAAGTAATCAAAACACTGCTTCAACTCTTCTCGTTTTTTCGCGGAACAAGAGAACTCTGCAAATACTTTCATTACTATATTTTCGACATCAACAGGCATTACTTTCAATGCATTTTTAGCGCAGTTGTGAAATATATGGTCATTGCAATGAGCAGCAATCAAGTCGTTATTTTCCTCGGATTTCAATTTTTGAAAAACGGATTTATTGACTCCGAAATTTACAGAAGCGTTGTCCGCACCATAAGCAGTCACTCTGCTCCATGTAAGATGTGATTTTTCAATAACTTCACATAAATGTTTCTTGATAGATAATGAATCTTCGAAAGAATCTTCGTAAAAATCCAAGATTTTATGACAAATTCCGTTCTTTGGGGAAAAATATTGAATAGCTACTGGAAAGTACTTTCTATTTCCTCTATTTGAGGCATCAGTAGCGACGGAAAAGGGAACTTCATCTTTCAAATCTTCCTGCACCAGTTCCATTGAATATGGTAATAAAACTTGGTTGACCAAAGCCGTACATTTAGTGCGTCCTCCTGTCATTTGCTTCACGATATTTGAATCGTTAATTATTTGTCTTAACACTTTAAACGAACAATCTTGGGCAACATAAGAAATATGATGCTTGATACTGTGGTAAACCGTAGTTAATTCGGCAATAGCTACTTTCTCACTTTGCGCGCTTTCTTTAGGTACAAAGAAGGACTTCAATTGCTGAGACATAGCTACAGCACTTTCACAATCTTTGTGTTTCTTTGAAGAAGAGTGATGGGTTAATGCTTTTGAGCCATCGTAAGCCACAGTGAACTTAATTTTACAAACTTTGCAATAGACTTTTGTATTGTCTTCTTCACATTTTTTTAACCAGGAAAAACGAGATTCCCAGTCAATATTATAGTGGCAAACTCTTCTTACTTTCTTAGGAGGAGTTGCTCTGCTAGTAGATGGTACCTCATCTTCCATTTTGACAGACAAACAGGAAAGCAACAAAATAATAAAGGTAATAATTCAGATTACAACGTGACTCCACACGAAACTAAACAGCGACGGAACAGAGCATGCGCGATTGAGAGATACGACTGATGCGAGACGGCGCGAAATACGGGAGTCCTAGGACTTTAGGAGTAGGGGAGGTGACATGCGCAATATCTATCTACGTAACTACAACAATACTGTTGGTTGTCACGCGGTTGCGCTAGATATTGCGCGGTCGCGCCAGATATTGCGCGAAATTTAAAAACCGGACAATCTTCTGTCCGGTTTACCCAGATTTTTTCGACCGGACAAACATGGAAAAAACCGGACTGTCCGGTCGAAAACCGGACATCTGGCAACCCTAACTATAAGGCATTTCTTTCGCAGTCCATCATCGAATTCATTCCATTTTTTAAATAAATATTTCAATTCCTACTAGCCTATGCATTCATTATGCCAAAACCTGTAGTACGACTACATATTATAACACAATAATCAAATTCGATAATCGAATTTGGTTTATAAAAATTTAATTAATTAATTTGGACACTGCGAATTCGTATTCACATTTAATTTTCTCTCGGATTGAATATTTCTCATGTTATTGTCCAATCACACACTTCTTGGAATATTAAATACTACAACAATTTCTCGAATCGCTTGACAGAAGATGCAATTGATCAAGGAAAATGTAATTTTCAGCTCTTGAATTGTAAATTCCACCTCTGATAAGTATCTATATATACAAAATACGTTTTTTTATGATTACAAGGCATTCGCTAATTTTCTTTTCAACTCACCTTAAGTTTTTCAGAAATATACTATCCTTTTGTTTCTTCAAAAATAGGGAAAAGTTATCGATTGTTGGAATCAAATTGGAATGTTATTATTCTAACTACATATGCGCTTGGTGTTTCCATAAAGTCCACTTTGTTCTGTGAGCTGAAGTCACTCAATTCGTTGGCCTGAGCACTGCGAAAAAAAGATAAATGTTATTATTTTTTCAGTATGTTCCCATGTTTTAACGAATACCAATGACTCAAGTGAACTTGACGTTTACTCATACTCATACTCGTTTATTTCCTTAACAGTTTACAGGGAGAGTCAATAAAATATGAAACAAAAAATACAGATGTCCTGAAAATTAGTTCGCACATTAATTACATATATACAAAATTTACTGAGGAATATAATGACTAGAATTGATGGTTCATGAATTCTTCTATGGAATAGAAGAAATTTTCGATAAGTAAATTCTTCACAAGCCTCTTATGGGGCCCACAGACGAGCAACTTTGTCGCCAACCAAGGTGACAACTAAGTTGGCAACCTAGTTGGCAACTTGTATTATCAACCACCAACTAGCCCACACACGAGCAACTTAGTCGCCTACTTGAGAAGTTGTCAATTTGGTTGCTCGTGTGTGGGCTAGTTGGTGGTTGATAATCCAAGTTGCCAACTTAGTTGTCAACTTGGTTAGTGACTGAGTTGCTCGTCTGTGGGCCCCATTAAAAGTCACTCCACGAAGTGATATCATGTGATCGGGAAGTATATTATACATCTTAACACCATTTGGGGCCCACAGACTAGCAACTTAGTCACTAACCAAGTTGACAACTAAGTTGGCAACTTGTATTATCAACCACCAACTAGTCCACACACGAGCAACTTAATCGCCAACTTGAGAAGTTGTCAACTTGGTTGGCGACTAAGTTGTTCGTCTGTGGGCCCCATTAAAGATGTACGAGTTTTGAGTTCTTCTAATGCGGTGGCTGGGAATCACAATTATATATAATATCATTTCTGGATCGCGTAAGGTGGTCATGTACAGTACAGGGTGGGCAAATTTCGATGTTTTAGCACTACAACTTTTAAACCAGAGGAGATAGACAAAATCTGATACCTTCTTCCCGGTCTCTTTTTCTGAGAAACTAACAGGAGTAGTATTCATTTTTGGTCACCTTCTTTTGTTTTCGAGTTATAAGCGAAAATTGTAAAAATGGCGATATCGAAAAACATTTATATCTCCGCTAATACTGATGACAGAGCTCTGAAATTAAAACATTTCACAGGCACTTTTTGACGTAGAATCCAGTGGCGTGCTCGTTTTTTCAAAAGGGTTTTTAATTACGAAGCTATGATCCAGAGATATGTTTTTTCAAATGGGAACACTAGATTAATGTGCCATTTTTTGAAAGCTTAATTTTTCCTGATTTCAAAAATATATCATATAATATCGTATGGTTGTAAGTTATCAAAATAACTAACAGAAATTGATCAAAAACACTTTTCGCTCTCAATATTTCTATGGTTTCAACTGTTCAAGTGTCCTTCCATCAATCTGATTATTTCTATGCTATTTACTAATTTCTACGAAATTCAAATCTAGATATGTTTTATAAAAATAGTTTCTATAAGATGTTTTAATTTCAGAGCTCTATCATCAGTATAAGCGGAGATATAAATGTTTTTCGATATCGCAATTTTTCCAATTCTCGCTTATAATTCGAAAACAAAAGAAGGCGGCCGAAAATAAATACTACTCTTGTTAGTTTCTCAGAAAAAGAGACCGAGAATAGGGTATCAGATTTTGTCTATCTCCTCTGGTTTAAAAGTTGTAGTGCTAAAACATCGAAATTTGCCCACCCTGTACATTAGAGTGTTTTGGAAGAGTTCTTTCTTTCCATGAACGTATAGGAATTACTCGAGCATGTAGCAGTATGGGACGTTATGTACTTAGTATTTTTTGAACATCGATAAGCAACTTATCATTTGATTAACTCCGGATATCAACCTTATCGATTTTTTCTGTTTCAGAAAGACCCTGAGTGCATCCAACGATGCACTCCATATATATTCTTCATTTGTCTTATTGCAAATAATGATGTGGAAAGCCTTTTACACAATTCTCAGTCACATGCTCAGTCCAAGTCAAATTTCCACTGATGCACATCCGGAGGAATATTTTCCATTGATATTCAAAAATATTCGTTCGTTCCTAAGTGCTTTGTATCATAATGCGATAATATGATCGATTGAAATAATCGATCAATTGAATGGTCAGTAATTTCATCCAGAGTGCTCGCCAAATACTCGAATATTTTAATGTTCTATGATTCTAATGTCGCTATTCTGCAGGAAGTTTGAAATTCTTATTTATTTCATATATACTGTACCCTGAAAGTTTCTAGGTCTTTCCGTTCGAGAGTTATAGTGTTTAAGGCCGGGCGGCCGACTAAATGCACAAAATCGAATATGAGGATGGATTCAAATATTACAGACACTTTGACGATATTATAGATGATCTGTTTTTTATTATCATCAAACCTCTTCGAAAATAGTTATTTTATGCTAGAAGAGGAAGTAAGATGAAAACTCTGTGAATGTGACATTAGGTTTCAATTTCATGTTCTGCCCGGAGTGCGAATAAATTTGAAATGAGAGAATATAATATAGAATATACAAAATAATTTTAAAATGATCCAACATTCAGTTCAAGTGTTTCCGCCCAAACACTCTTCAGGCAACATTACTTTGGTAACCCATTAATTGGAAGTTCTCGAATTCGAGGAAGTAATTACTCCTAATTGAAAAGTATTGGAATTTTCTACACTGCTTAGTCGATAATTTAATTAATTGATCTTTCATGGAAAGTCAGCTGGAAAACCGTGGAGAAGAACGTGGCTCCCTCTAACATTAATGGAAGTTAGACTACTTTATAAATTCCAATGGAATAGTTTTTTTCTCGTGACCGAGAAGTTGAGATTTATTGAAAGTAATGAATGCAAAAGTTTCATTTGATTTCAGTGAAAGTATCTCAGTTTTCCAGTTATCGAGAGTTTTATAAAAATCGTCAAAATCTACACCTTTTTCATTGTTCGGAGTGCCACACCTACAAATGTTGTTTTTTTGTAATTCTTTTTTCGATCGAACATTACAGACGGATCACCCTACCTAACATGACCAAAGATTTTTCCAAGGTGCGTATGGTATGTTCAGAAAAATTGAATGGTTCCACCTTTTTAATTTTTTCAAATTTCGTCATCCAACTTGATCGTTTCTGCTATGAAAAAATTATATCTGACTAACTCGGCATGTTATGCCAAAAGTGAGCCTTTTAAGTATAATTTTCGATGAAATATCACTTTCTGCTTGAAACTAAAAGTCGACATTTCAAGAATTGTACTACTCAATGGTTCGTTTGGATGGTTGAGAATCCATAAACGAATAAAATTTCCAATTACCAATAATTAATGACACTGTGAAATGTCAAATTTAGTTATCCAAATATCGACTTATAGTTTCTTTCTATATTTTCCGGAAGTCATAGACTACTCCACTCAGTTAGGAATTGTGATTTTTCCTTAGTTTGAGTTTTTCCTTGATAACTCCTCTCAAATTTTTATATTCAGAATCAGAATAAATATTCAAAGATATAGGTGACCTATTCCTATTATTATTATCATCCCGACTGATTTCGGGAAATGGTGTATTATTTCTATTTTCTATAAAATATTTGATGGCTTTTTCGATCTGGCTACGTAGGTAGCTATTTTAACGTAGCAAATGAGAGGGTCTCAAGGTCATGTGTCTATTCTACATGATCACTCTAACTAGTAATAACATTGCTAAAATAAGAAAATGTAGTGAAAAATCAGTTGGTTCATATCATCTAGTTGAAGTCTATGAAACACTTCTGTTGGTGGAACCTTGTATATTAAATCATCTGGTTACATGTTTCGGCGTATTCGCCATTATTAAACCAAAGATTGATTTTTAAGGTTCCATAGTCATATAGAACCTGAGAGAATGGTTCGGATGCAGCAGCTCAGAACTATTTAGAGCGGCGGTTAACAAAATCCGCATTGCTATGATGGTTTCCAACCTTCGATAGGAGATGGAACTAGAAGAAGAAGAAGTCATGTTTTACTATAGTAGTCACAAAGTGAAAAATAAAGATCAAAAATACTACGGTCAAAAAGGCCGAAACATGATTTAATATGCAAGGTTCCACCAACAGAAGTATTTTATAGACTTTTCCTTCAACTTTATACTCAACACTTCAAAATGTGATTTTATGAGATTAATATCATCTAGTTCTTTTCGTATTCCACCAAAAATGTTTGCTTCAGTATTATGAAGGTCTTTAGGATGCGGAATTTTTTTCTTCAGAACTCGGCGTTCAAAAGTAAATGGAGGAATAGATTTGATCGCAGAATATTCATCTTTGTTCACATGAGCCATAGAATTTTGCCAAACGTCATAGTCGAAATCATTAAAAAAACACAAAGAACTAAAAATACTGGTTAAAAATGCTCATATTATTACCCCTACGGACCACATTGTTCTATACGAATCATGAGAAAGTAATTTAGAAGTGATAGATGCAGCCAATGAGTCTAACCAAAAATGTTCCCGAAGTGGAACGTGGACTATTCAGCCAATAGTAAAAATTATATCCAAACATTCTTGTTTCCAAGATGATTTGGCAAATACCGGGATTCAGTTGAGAGTGTTGTTAGGAAATAATTTCACTGGCTCCAAAGGAATTTCTGGAAACTTGGACAACCCTTGTATAATTGAAATATTCTGGCTTCCTCCAAGTGACTTTGGATATACTATGCACTGTACCTCCCGTCTTTCAAGTAACGGGATATCCCCACATCATACATGATGTCAGACAAATCAGCTTCACGCTCTGGATACCTATCAGTCCGATTGAACAATACTTGACACTGATAAATGAGAGCCATATCAAAATTTCATCTAACTAATGATAAGACTGAAGTATAAACGTCTGATCACCGGCAGGTCATCAAATTCTATTGTGTTCCTGAGTACAAAGCCTAAAGTTTTACTGGCCGATGCACACAACTTCTAAAAACTATGGAAATAAATGCAAGGAATAGTCACGATCTCTTATTTAATGAAAAAAGTTTTGCAAGAAGAACGGAGTTTTACATAAAGTATCATTCTCATTATGTACTTGTTCCTCTGATATCAAAAGAATCTAAATCTAGGTGCATAACTGAATTGGCCCATAATGATATACATAGTTATTTATAATACAAGTGCAGAAGGCATTTATATTCTTTCAGGAGTTCAACGAGAGTTAGAATAAGCTTTCGGTACGACTAATGAGTATTATACATTACTTTCTCTAGTTCATTCGACTTTTATTGAAGTTAAGTAATAGAATATTTCCATAATATATCGTTTTAGTGATTTTTGTATTGAAAAATGTAGGTTCGCAAAACAGTTTTCTGTATCACAAATTTGACAGATAATGAATGAATCCGTGGCAGGGGAGTCCCGAGTACCAAAAAATAATAATAAAATATAAACATGAAATCTTTGTGAATCTGGTCTCTGTTCAGCTCAAGTTTCTGCTGAATCAACATTTCTTTCGATTATAAAAAAAAATCATAAAACAAGAAGTAATAAAATAATGATTCATATAAACATAATATTATTGAAATCGAGACAACAGTTTTGGATTGCCCAATCGAGATTGAGTTTATAGTGCGCCAGATGAACAATAAACTATTTAATGAATTGTACGCATATTGAGTACTTGAAGTAACATAGAGCCCAATAAAAATTCGAATATCATCATGTTTTATATCCAAAGCGATTTCGGAGATCAAATAAACTTCAGCCTTAGATATATGGCAGAATTTGTTGCCTATAATAATTTGATTGATTACAAACATTTTCGATTCATTACCTCACTTGTATCAATCAGATGACATATTGTATTTCGCTGTAAATAGACGAGCGATAAAAATTTAATTACTCCTAACTTTCCTTTCATACAAGTATTCCAATATATTCATCCACTATTTTGAACCTGGTCATAAATTACGAATTAAGTCTGAACATTTTGCATACAAGAATGTTTTCTACAATACATGAAGACGCTTGAAACGCTTGACTATTCTGAAGTGAGCAGCAACTTCGTTGAATATCAATATATGGAGTTCCACTTAGATATATCGTCGAGCCCCTAAGCATTGAAACATTCAAATATGAATTCGAAACTATCTTTAAAACTTTCGGGACAGTAATATGTTCCTTTATAACTTTTTTCATAAGGTGCTCCCAAACAACTCAAAATCGTAATTTCAGTGTTCTCCACTCGTCACATCCAATTTGAATTTTGATGAATTTCCGAGACTTGATAAAGAGAACATGATTTGAAATATTTTGATTAAGTTTCAAAATATTCGATTATTCTTCATTATTATAAATTCCACATATTCATCTGAATCATAATTGAACAGACGAATATATTTTAGGAACAGTACCTACTGTCAGTTAAATAGCACCTTCCTACTGCAGAAGAATATATAGAAACTATGTTGGTAACGGAATTGTGATTGAACGAGTAAGAATGTGATTTTAGAGTCATCGGCGAGTTCAATCTTCATTTTGTACTTAGTTGGTTCAGGTGAATATTTTTCTACTTCATAGTACTCCTAGTATGGAAATGCAACAGGTTTCATTTCTATTTAGTAGTTATATCTCACTTATTAGTTCAATATAATTCCATAAATAAAAACTTATCTTCAACCAAAGACGAAATTATGGAAGGGGCTGAAAATATATCGATCGTTGGAAAATTCGGATCAACTGAAATTTGAACGGATTTAAGTATTAATTAAATATCGAAAATATTCTTGAAATAGTAATTTACGTAAGAAGTCCGGAAAATAGGGTTTTTTTGGACGAATAGACAAAATGTCGGTGAGTCCAAAAAAACCATTTTCGGGCGTGTTGCGTACAATATTTTTTCGGTAACCATGTAAAATAACACTATCGCTGCTGCTTTCCATATTTTATTGCGATTGCGATCAAAAAACATGTAAATTTTTGACAACTAATTTCATATGAACTGTCAGCCGTTATCTCGGTTGTTATGGATTCTATGATTCTTTTCCGGCCTAGTCCGGGAAGTACGTACTTTCCGGACTAGGCCGGGAAATGCTACTTTCTCAGAGAAAAAGCGTCCGGGAAGTGAGCACTTCCCGGACGGTTGCCGAAAAATATTATTGAAACAACTTGGAACACGAGCTTTTTAATTCGTTAGACTGTTCAATTTGAAGAAAATATTTCATTGAGTCCACTTTCACAGCACCATGAATATAATTATGTTAAATTGAATACTATAATACGTATACAGGGTCCTGCAATAGTGTGTTAGGCTTCCATAGCTTCAAAAATAGACGTTTTAGAAATTTAGTTGAAAAGCATCCCCTTTGTACTTTCGATTCTGCATCTCTGGAAATTATTTTCTGATATACAGGATTTTCCCTAATAAAATTATTCAACAAATTTTTTAAATGGAACACCCCTTATATTTTTGCATATTTTCAATGCTCTTCAATACCTCTATCATGATGCAAAATATTAGGGATATTTTTCCAACAGTACGGATCTTATTCTGAAAAAACTGCAAAATTTCGACGAAACAGTAGTTCGGTAAGAGCCCTTTACCGATTTCCAGAAGCGATAAAAATATGAATTTAATCAGAATTTCTTTTAACCTAAGCATTTGCCTAGTCATCGTTCGTAAATGATCAATCTCTTTTATACAGGGTGTCTGTTATCAATGTCCAAATATGAAGAATTTCAAATTGTTTTTTCTCGATTTTTTCAAATGTAACAAATGTATTTTTTTCCATGATGATGAAAAAATTGTATCAACACAAAAATTCCGAAATATACGTCTGTCTGTACTCTGTAAGTACATTCAGTTTTTCAATTTGTTAACCATTCACTAAATTTGTACAGTTTTAGTTATTTTGAATACAATTTTTTCTCATCAGTGCCTTATAGTTAAAAAAAAATACTCATCACTTGTATATCTACTTCACAAACATTTCAATTGATGAATTTCAAAAGGATAAATTTAAAATATCTAAAATTGTTATTTCTATTGTAAATGTCGATTTGTATATGTAGTACACGAAAATAACAAGAAAAAATTTAGTTATATAATTTGTTAAACTTTTACTCAATTTGTACAGTTTTAGTTATATTGAATTTTCTTTTGGTTGGTTATTAATTTTGCCATTTTTGGAATTGGAATTGTATCCCAAGACAAAAATAAACCAAATATATCATAAAGATATATTATTTCGAAAGCAATGAACACAAAGTTGTCAGTTTTTTGATATTTATATTGCATTACCTTCAAATAGTCTCAATAAACTTTTATAATCTGAAGATATTTACTGTAGGTTGAGAATTCTCAAAAACAAACATATTGTAGACCATATGTCAACCATAAAAGCAACACGTGCAAAATACCCTTGGTTCGAGAATATTCCATGGCGAAAATCCGCCTAAATTTCTAGGCACCACAGAATATTTTATGGGCGGTACGGCAAAGCATTTCATTAGACAAAGGATGGTACTTAGTAGGTACTTCCTTCATACCTCTGACATGCTAAGGGTGTGGTCCAGATGGAGGGGAAAAAATTAGATGACCATGGTGGAATAAGACGAGAGGGCAGTTAATGTTCAGTCAAGAGTTAAGAATTAACGGTCAGCGGTTAGATTTAAAGTTAAGACGAAGTCAAGAGTCTGTCAAGACATATTCAAACAGGTCACGAACTAAAATTAGAGGCGTCGCAAATTTTCTGAGTAAAAGGGATTACTGTGGTCTTGTTTTGTGGTTGATATTAACTCCACTAACAAGGATCGCTGCTGAATAATTCTAAGGCCATGCTGTAATGAATCCTACAAGGTGTCTCAAATTTAACCCTGACTATTAGAACTATGTCATCTGCATATTATTTAGCTATCAAAATAGAGACATTTTTATGATATTAGGTGTACAACACTGCTTCCGCCGTTTTGCAATAGATGGCTGTAGTGGTAGTCGAAATAAATGGATCGTAGATGTCATATAATAAGCTTGGTTATTTGTAAACATTACGCCATAGAAATATTAGTCAGTTTGTATCGACATCAGAAAGTTATTCTCGATTAAACATGTCAGCTTACGAGCCAAATCCAGCAATTGCGGTAGGTTTTAATTTTCTGCTTCTATATGAATAAGGGTTGGGGCTCATCAAATGCTCTCAAATACCTATGATGAGGCCGCTATTGATGCAGAATTGGAGGCATTGATCAACACCTGTGTCAAACGCAACAAAAATTGGGAGGATCATTTGGAGCAACAAGCCATTTCAAAACTCCTGAAAGTCAGAAACAAGGAAATTGGGTGCCGTACGAGTTGAAGCCGAGAGATTTTGAAGGGAGTTTGTTTGCTCACAAGGCAAAGGCGAAAGGATTTCCGCTTCGCATTGTGACTGGAGACAAAAAATGGGTTCAACCCGAGCATCCCGAGCATGCTTCCACGTCGACGGCCGAACCGAATATTCACGGTTCCAAGGTCATGCTCACTATTTGGTGGTACCAGTTCGGCGTAGTGTGTTGTTAAAACCGACTGAAACAATCACAGTCAATCGTTATCGAATCCAATTAAGGCGTTTGAGCCGAACATTGAAAGACGAACGGTCGCAATACAACGAGAGACATGATAAAGTGATTTTACAGCATGACAATACTCGTCCCTATGTTACGAAAGTGGTCAAGACATACTTGGAAACGTTGAAATGGGAAGTCCTACCCCACCCGTCGTATTCTCCAGCCGTTGCTCCCTGGGACTATCACTTGTTTTGATCAATGACACACGGCCTTGCTGACCAGCACTTCCGGTCTTATGAAGAAGTGAAAAATTGGATCGATTCGTGGATCGCTTCAAAAGATGACCAGGGGGATTTTTACGCTGCCCGAAAGATGGGAGGAGGTAGTGGCCAGCGACAATACTTTGAATCATAAATGTTTAACCAGTTTCTTATAATGAAGCCTCGAATTTCGGAAAAAAACGGCAGAAGCAAAGTTGTACGCCTATGTAATATCACTTACGAAGAGCTTTGGCTCAGAGGTTATCACAAGAATCAATGTCCCCTATGATGCGATGATCTTCTCTTATGTTTTCCGCTTTTTTAAAGATTCGAGTTAATTTACAAGAGAGTAATAAACTATAGTATGAAATTTGTGGTGTTTTTTTTTTATTTTACACTGATCAACAATTGCTAGGGATCACTTATGAACTTCTCTTCATTTGTATTTTTTTCAAGTTATCTCGTGAATATCTGTACATTATATGTTCTCTAAGGAAAAAGTAAGATGTTTTGAGTTGATTATATCAAGGTCTTCCTCACTTCATCGGCTCTTGTTCACAAAATCTATTATTATCTGTAGGCTGTTACAGGTGGAGTGAAAAGCAATGTGGTATTTGTTATTAAATCTGTTTTTTTCTCTCGTTCAAACACATAAGGTGACAATAATTGAAGCAATGAGAACAATATCAGCTTATCAGTCATGCCGAAAAGACGTTAGGCTCCTGTGCAACTGGACCAAATCATACGGTGGATACAGGAAGGTTTGTCCCAGCGAGAAGTGTCCAGGCGGTTGAATGTTTCGCAAAGTGTCGTGAGTCGGGTTTGGAATAGGTTCATCCAAAACGACTCAGTAGCTTATGTTCATGGGGGAGGTCGGCAGCGCAGTACAACAGCTGCCCAAGATCGTCTTTTGATCCTCAATGCTAGGAGAAATCCCACTTACCCTGCGTCGCGGCTCAATAGATCACTGAGAGTTGCAACAGGAGTTCTAATTTCGAACCAGACTGTAAGACGACGACTACATGTTCGTGGTTTGAGAGCACGTAGGAGGGTACAACATCCCCGTTTGAATAGGAAACACCGGGTTCATCGACGGCAATGGGCTGAGGAGCACCGCAATTGGACACTTGAAGATTGGAGCCGATGTTTATTCGTTTGGTCAACTCTGATGGACGTATTCTTGCTCGGAGGGAAAGAGGTCGAAGGTATGCAGAACAGTTTATGGTACCCACAACAGCTTTTGGCGGAGGTTCTATATGTGTATGGGGAGGCATTTGTTTGAACCAACGCACAGAGTTGGTTTTTCTGCAGAACACCACCATGACCAGCCAGAGATATCACGATATGATTATTGAACCCATAATTGTTCCGTTTGAGGCTGCCGTGGGCGAGAATTTCATTTATATTGACGATAATGCCCGTCCACACCGTAGTCGTCTGGTTAATGAAGCGCTAGAAACTCATGCTATTGATAGGATGGACTGGCCAGCTCGCTCTCCAGACATGAATTGCATCGAACATGTCTGGTCTGAGATGTCTAGACAATTGTCAACCTTAGAACAACCGATCAATAACCTGGAGGACCTTTCTAACGCTTTACGGGATATTTGGACGAATTTGCCCCAAAATTTTATAAATCGTTTGATCGAAAGTATGCCTCGTAGGGTAGAGTGCTTGAGACGAGCTCGTGGGGGACCAACTAGGTACTAGCTTAACCGAAACTTCAGCCTTCTTGTGGTTTCATCATGAAATTTTTATGTTATTCAAACACAGAATTTTGAGTGTTCCTAATAAAGTATTTTTTCTCTCCAACTTTTCATTTTTTCATTCTTTTCTCAAGTGAACCATATTATCAACTAAAAATACTCTGATATCTGACTGAATTTATAATCTTGGAGCGAATATTTCAGAAATAAATTTAGAACAAGTAAGTGATCCCTATCAATTGTTGAGCAGTGTATTTGAATTAACGTGTCTCAGCCGCTAGGCCATTGACACAAGGTACAATGTACTTATCCTCTAAGCTTTACAAATAGTACTGTTCATAAAATATTCACAAAAAAGGAAACATAGTGTTATATTATGTGTAACCTTAAGAAATGTATGAATGGTTATTTTTAAACAGAGTAAAAAGAAACAAATATTGCTTGGGAGGCAATCTTCAATGGAAAGGAGGGTTGTTTGTAATTTCAGAGACCTGCACGCGAGCACGGCAAAAACTAGTTCAATAATATGAATGATGTGGATATAAAAAATTCTTGAGACCATATCGATTCGTTTCCGCTGTGGGTCAAAGAACTCTCTGAGCTATGCGTTATTTGTTGGTTCCATATAAATTCTCCTGATATTATAAAGTGCCTTCATACTGTTATCAACAATACAATGAGTAGGTATCTAGAGATACAAAGAAAATAAATTAACATACTGAAATAATTAATTCAAACTGAAAACTTGTATTCAGAATACCTACGTATGCAAATCCTACAAGCATCAACTAAAATTAAATTAACCAAGCACAGTCGAGAGCAGTTGCTCACGGAATTTCTTCTGCAATTAGTATAAAAAACTGTAGTTTAGAACATCCGGAATATTTTAGAAATGTTACTGCATTAAAGGTAAATGATTGCTGAAACAGTGTAAATATGGCTGTTGTTTTTCTGTTCATTTCAGAACTGCAGATTCGATCGAATTGACAATTTGCATTTGGATGTAGAATGACAATTTCAAGCTTCTTTCAGGATTCCATGATGATCGCGTTACCAGAATCAAAGTATATTCAAGAAATATATTGCAAATAAATTACCCAATATTTACGAAAAACCGACAGAGTTGAGATTTTGGGTGTTGAAATGAAACTAATAATTTCCAGCTCTGTACAGAATTACAAGCTGATTATAACTTTGGAACACAAAATACATATTGAATTTTTTTGGCTATTTTGCAAGGAGAATCGAAGAAATGCCAAAATGAAAGAAGATAAAAAGAAGAACAGAAATTTTTTGGAGACGCAATGAATTTAAGTTCAAATGAAAAGATCGATTTCATCCAGAATGGATAAATTTAAATGCTCCGCTCTTAGGATTAAATGCCTAGGTAGGATATAATGATATATCGATTCGGACAAATCGAACCTTCCACGCATATATTTATTAGTTTTATATTCTCTTTTAGTTTTTGTTTCCGAAATGATAAATAACATTGGTTCTGAGTATCACGTTATACTATGTTTTCATAGCATGTCACAGGCCAGTTTTGACAGTTCTGTGTTCAAAATTCTGAATTAATTATATTGAAGTGAAAATCTGCTTGTGACATTTTGAAAAATAACGTAATTTAACAAGCTAACTTCACTTCAGTGCACCTACCATTGAGTTATTATATCAGATATTCACATTTTCCTTCATGTTCTTCATTTAAAAACATCTTTTCCTTCAATCTCTGAGTACCGAACCTGGGGGTAATTACCTCCGCTGGGGTAAATCAGCTATTCTTTGCAGGTAACAAAGAACCTTATAAGTAATAAATAATCAAATGATAAACCGAGTAAAAAATAAAAATTGACGATGGGAACAACAATAAAAATGAAAACGGGGCGGCCAAAGTGGAATTTCTTGGAATTCGCGAGAATACTGTAAACTTATTAAGTAGAATTTCAAACTTCTGATCTCTGCACATTTTGGAGTAAAGCTAGGCAAACTATCTTGTTTTAGCTAACAGAGCTTCAAAAATATCTTTTGCCATCACATTCAAATGTGAGAGTAGTTTTTCAACTCATTAAGTTGTCAATTTCAAATGCAAATTTAATCTTCTCCAGAATCTCCCCTGAACTTCTTTTGGTGGACCAATGGTAGTTAGTAGAAATATTAAAAAAATCTAAGGTTCAATTGATATTCAACTTTTTTGTTTTCTATAATTTTTCGAGTAAAAAATCAAGCACTTATCACGAAATCCCCAAAAAATCGGAATTATCATAAAATTCCATATTCATATTTGCTTTTATTCTTTGTATAGATAAAATTTTAAAGTCGAGGTAAACTCAGTTTTTCTTATAGATCAGAGGAGTTACCATATTGAAAAGGTTGCGAAACACTGCTTCAATCGTAAGAAGAATTACTCACAGCTCATCAATCGATTTCCGCCATATAGCACTGGTTATTCATTCGATATTGTAAGGCCGAAATATTGCATATTATTTCAAATATTAACCTTTGAAATTTTTCAAAATTTCACCCTGAATATCCATTGTTCAATTTCTCGAAAATATATTATCACAGAAATGAATTAACCTTCTTCAGTCACTTTTCGCATGAAATTTGTTACAACATCGTAGCACGATATTAATATTGTTATTATTCAATAGGTTGAGAAATTCTATAAGATATAAAATCAAGAAGATGATGAATCTTTGTGTGGAGAAGTTTAGAGGCTTCACACCTTTCAATGAAAACCAAAAAGTTATGAAAAATCCCACTTATCAAACTGAATCGTTTTTTTTCAGTGTTTCCGTAGCGAGTACCAATAAACATATGTAATTTCTTTTGATTGCTTTGAATACACCTGATGAAAGGATTTTTCTATTGCCTTCTTTTCCGTATTGTTCTCACAAAAGATAATTTTCAGTAATTTTTGTATGTTCAAATGTTTTAATTGTCCATTAATATAATATAATGAAAATTACAACTATTAAAATTTTTAAATTGTGGTTTCTATTTTTCATTTCACATAAATGAAAAAAATTTCACATTATAGATTCAATCATCCTTCCACGTTTGCATCGCCTTGACAATTATCGAAAAATTCAATTAATTCATTCAAAATGAAGTGAATGAAAGGAGTTATTGAAATTAAAATTATCTCAATTCCAAATGATTGCATTCATTAATTGATCGCTAAAGAAATTATTCATTGTTTTAGACAAATATACTTTTAATGAGAAGAAATTCGTCAATTGGAATAGTTCATCAATAATCTAATCATATAATTTCATTACAACCTGTGGATTTTAGATTAAAGTGAGTGTGAAAAAATCATTGTAAAAATCTGATTTGAACTTACACTCGCTTCTGTTATGTTAGAGAGCTTTGAACGATATTTGAAATCATCAGATTTCTGCGAAATATCTTAATTTGAGATAAGGAAAATTTTCGGAAAATTATAACTAAATCCTTGATGAAGCGCATGAATTTCAACGAGTTCTGGTTTCTTCACCATTAATGAGCCTGAGATCGAAGGGGTTGAGAAGAGAGTTCTGTCAATTTCACAACATCGAAATACTTACCCACCTTGCTTATATCTGATGATGCATAGTATTTGGTGGGAATTAGGACGGCGTTCTCATTCTGACTTATCAAACACCTCGAATGCACTTTTCACTGCTCCGAAACGCACGGTTTTCGTTTCGAGAAGCTGTGAATTTCCCACGGTGTGCAATCGAATGGTCTGGACTAGACGCCCTGACTCGTCATAGAGGTTGCTTGGACGTCGTCGCATGCGCGCCACACTAAAACTGTTGGGCGTCCTTTGGTTCGGTATTTCCAATAATAAACTAGAGAAAACAAACATAATCACACCATTTAAATTTGCGAATTTCGAATCTTGAATCCGAAAGATGGACAAAAAATTCGTGAAAAGCACTGTTAGAAGCTGTTCACATTCATACTTCTTTTAACTCCATGTAAAAGGAATCCTCTATTACTAAACTTTGATACTTACTATCATTTTGAATGAGTTAAAAACAATAAGGAGTAGAAATGTTGATAGTAAGCCATTCAGTGTACGTTAACGTGAGAAATAACTGGCCAATTATGAAGTCCCCGGTCTAACATAAAAAAACACATTTTTTTTGGCAAAATTCGATTTTATTATCCAACATAGTTGCCTTCGAGGGCGATAAAGCGATCATAACGATCTCCCAACTTTTCGATACCATGGCGAGCATTCTGTTGAGTTTTGAGAACAGAAAAAAGTCGCTGGGAACCAGATCTGGCGAATACGGTGGTTGCTGAAGCAATTCGAAGCCCAATTCATGCAATTTTGCCATTGTTTTCATTGATTTGTGACACGGCGCATTTTTTCGAGGAAACAGCACCTTTTTTCTTCAAATGAGACCGTTTTTGAACGATTTCATCCTTTAAACGATCCAATAACACTATATAATAATCGCTGTTGATGGTCTGGTCCTTTTGGAGGTAATCAATGAATATTATACCTTGCGCAACCCAGAACACTGATGCCATAACCTTGCCAGCTGACTGTTATGTTTTTCCTCGCTTTGGACTCGGTTTATCGTGTGCAGTCCACTCAGCTGACTGTCGATTGGACTCCGGAGTGAAATGCCATGTTTCATCCATTGTCTCATATCGACGCAAAAATTCAGGTTTATTGCACTTAAACAGCTTTAAACACTATTAAGAATCACTAACACGTTCAAAAAGTATCAATCACAGGAAAACACACTATAATATATAATTATTTATTAATCTTAGGCTATCGATTTCGGAACATTCCTATTCTATCATCAGGCCAGCTGAAAGTACACGATTTTACAACATTTTCATTTGTTATGATTAACCTTTGTATTCGAAATGGAATATTTAGGGTTAAGTTCCGAAATCGATAGCCTAAGATTAATAAATAATAATATATTATAGTGTGTTTTCCTATGATTGGTACTTTTTGAACAAGAACATACTATGGAAGAATTTATAACTAATACATTAACACGTTGTTGCTTTCGATCGATTGTGAGCTCGCGCGGAACCTATTTTCCACACAGCTTTCTCATGTACAAATATTCGTGAAAGATATGATGTACACGTTCAGATGATATTTTCACAATGTCTGCTATCTCGATCAACTTCACTTTACGGCCATTCAAAATTATTTTGTGAACTTTTATTTTTATTTTTTCGTCGGTGACTGCCTCTTTTGAGCGTCCACTGGCGTTCGGTGCTCATTACACCACGTTTCAACTTACTATACTATACTATGATGGTTGATTTTCCTGGTGCAGACCCCGGAAACTCTTCATCAAGCCAAGATTTTGCTTCAATTGTATTTTTTCCCTTCAAAAAGCAATATTTAATCAGCACTCAAAAGTCTTTTTATTTAATCTTTTTTCAAATAACAAAAGTAGCTGCAGCACACCGCAATATATCACTAACTAATGGTCGGACTGCTGTCAAATTTGGACACGTATCGTTTGAAGGTTGGTACTAACTAAAAATCTTATGGATTTAATACTAGCACCGCCATCTGTACATCAGACCGTGGACTTTTCAATTGGCCTAATATAAGGTGTACCCAAAGCCGTCGCTAGCCAAACTACCGCCCTAACAGAAGTCTACTCTGCAGAATGCAAAAAATTAATATTGAATAATCGTCTTCTGACGAGATGTGACAAAAGTGAAATCATCTTTTTGAAAAATTTTGGTAATAATATACGGCAAATATTGATTAACAAAAAAATTAGCAATTTCAAATCTATACAAAAAATTAAATTCTTTTAAGACATTTTGTGACGTCACAATTGCCCATGAGACTCTTAGACTGACTTCCAGGGGTGGTTTGGCTTATTTGGCAACAAAACCACTACCCAGGTTTTCACAAATTTAATAAAATTAAAATATACAAAGATCGATCATCTTCACTCTAAACAAATAATATTGAAATAAAAACTTAAACTTAAATCAATTTTTAATAAATCACTGTACTATTAGGATGGAACCTCTTCTTTAGATTATTTTCAGGCTTCTAAACACCATATCCCAGCAGGAAGCTATAGTACTCCAATTCCCATTCAGCGAAGTTGATGTAATAACGCCAGGTATAACGCAGGTATTCTCTCAGTTTCGGGAAATAAAGTGGTTTGAGGTAAGTACTATTCCAAGTTCTATATCTCAAGGAAGTTCTACTTTTCGATATTTCAATCCCAATGAAGATTTTTCTCGTTTAATCCCAAGGCAGGTTGTACTTTTTGATATTTTTCAATCCCAAGTGAGGTTTTTGTTATTCTAATCCCACAGGGGGTGCTTTGGGAAAATGAACAACGATATTAGAATATGTTAACCTCAATTTAAACCTCCTTCTCGGATTTCTAACCAAGCAATTACAAAGAAATGATTATATTTATAATCTAAGTATATATAAAACCGCTTGCACATATACGTCAAACTTTAAACGTAAAATCACAGCCCAAACGGGACCATCTAGAGCAAAAATGACAAGAATAAGACCCCCCTCAAAATCGTCTGGAGATCCCGAGAAAAATCCCAAACCTTCGATTCTCCCCGCGGTTTTCGAGTATACGGGGTGTTTCGGATCATTTTGACATTTCAAGTCCCATATTTCTGTGGTATCTGTGGACAATTTGGTTGTCAGTGTCATGTTAATAATAAATATTCCATTTCGATATATGAAAGTTCTTGAAAAAGTTTGCAGTTTCCAAAATTGTTATTCAATATTTAAATAAATGCCGACAGATAAAATGCAAAGTCTTCGGCGAATCGAAAATTCCATAGATATTTGTCAAAATTTGGAAATGAACATTGATATCATCATCGAATGCATTTTCCTCAACTCAGGTTCATTTGAAGGGTTTGTATTATTTGGAATTAATTGGTTGAATGTTATACTTTATTTCAGGAATTTTTCGTTTATTTTCCACAAACTATAAAACTACATTCCCTTTCGTGAGAATTTGAATTTATTGCGACAGAAGATGGAACTACCAAAGAGAACAGAAGCTTCATTCATCAATTCAGTCTTGGATTGGAGTAAAAGTTATGCTACTATGAAACAGTATTAAACAGATAGAAAAACTCCTTATAGATAATTCACAATTGGCTTTATTACTGGAAAAAAAGAGCCAAGTTAGTCAGATAACAGTCAAAAGTTTCCATGTGTTTTTTGAATATCTAAAATATACACTTTTACGACAGAGGAGTGCAAAAATATAAGTGACCACTCCGTTTTTGAAGAATTTGAGTGCAGTGCTGTTGAATTTATAATGAATGAGTCAAATCTTTCATACTAATAATTTCAACTATATATACCCTGTTATATTATTTTCCGCTCAACTGAAACATGTATTAATAAACCTTGGAAATTAGAGACTCTCAAACTTATAACCTGATTTCTCAAAAAGGTTTCACCAAGATAAGATATTATAGGTAATTGCTTATGAGGTAACATAGGCCATGGGTATTTGAAAGGCAAGTCTATTCATTATGTCTCTTTTTAGTTCGTTTATTATAGCTATACTGAATATTTCTAAAAATAACATTCACTTTAGATGTGAATTAATTAAATTTGGACTTATGCATCATATCATATATGACTACGAAATTGAGAAAGACATATTCTTCTAAATTCCATTATAAGTCTTTTGAATAGTACTTTGAAGATATTGATTTCAATAACGTATGGAATATATCAGTTGAAATACTAGTCAAAATGTTACGACAGAAATAAATTTTGAAGGATCATTCAGTATATGAAGAATTTTAACATGGCAGTCACTTTCGAAATTGGTATCAATTTTCCAGCAATTCAATGAAGGTATAAAATACTTTAAAAAGCAACTATTTATTGAAAATTTCCATTTCATGAATGATCAAATTTGTATAATGTAGATACCTACCTATTTGTTGACTAAAGTTTCCAATCTTTTAATCGTTATAGGAATAGGTGCTATATGGCCATTTCATCGAACCCACTAATATGGGTCAATAGTATTGACCGATACAATTTTAGTACCGATTTCAAATACTCAGTTCCTTTTGACTGAAGTAAAATTTGAACAATGATCTTTGTATCTTGAAATAAGTTTTGCACTTTTCCAGTGTTCAACAATGAGATAATTATTAAATTGACTCAAGAAATTAACAGAGTATGCTATATCAGGACTAGTTAATACTGCTAAAGATGTTAATAAACCTATTAATTTCTTATATGGTTCATCATTACAACTCTTTTTTGTTGAATCAAAATTCAATTTAGTTTTCACATGTTCACAATCAGACATGTTGAATTATTGCAATACATATTTGAAGAATATAATCGATAGCTTTACTACCTTTTCCATAATTTCTAGTAATATTCATCCCTAATCATTTTTTAGCTTCCCCTAATTTTTTTTTCATAAAATTTTCTATCAGAAAATTCATTCAGAATTAACATTAGTTAAAACAAAAAAGTCATCCACGTACAATGCAACAATAGTAAGCCAGTTATTTTTTGATTTATGTAAATACTATGATCAATATTGTTGATCTTTTGAAACTTATATCTATCAAAATTTTATTTACTATATAGGACATGAATTGCCCTGTTTAATTCACTTCTGAGTAAAACCCAGAGCCACAAGTCTCGTTCTATAACATAGCATTAATACAATCTTTAGATACTAAAAAACTCCTTAGTTCCTCAGGAATTTCCAATAGGTTCTTCAAATTGTTGCAATTATATTGTATTTCTTCACAAAATATGGAATAGAAGAATAATTTGCTGCTCAACTGAAAAATGTATTGATAAACCTTGGAAATGAGGGGCTTCTTATAACCTGATTTCTCAGATATGGGTATCCGAAAGGTAAATCTATTATTCATTCTGCCTCTTTTCAGTTTGTTTATTACAGCTATACTGAATATTCCTAAAACAAAATCTCACTGTAGGTCTTTTCATAGATCTTATCGAACCATTATGTAAATTCAATATTTGTCAAAACTGAAAATAAACATTGAATGCAATTTCTTTATTTCAGGTAGTATTTCTATTAATGAGTCAATGGAATGAATGTAACTTCATTTTAGGGCTCACAAGTAAATATCCAATGGAATGATAGCCCTTAAAATATATCTATTATTCATTTTGAATTGACTTACAAGAATATCAATATTTGTCAATTTTTCCCACCCAATCATCAAATAAATTTGGACTTATGCATCATACATGTCTCTATAAAGAAGAAATGTGCTAATTTAAAATCTTAATGTTGGGATTATATTATTATTCAATATTCTCTAAAAATTTTTTACAAACCTATAAGCATGAATAACTTTCTTGAAAGACTGACGCTCACATTTTGATTATTCATTTCTCCCAAATTCTTCAAAGAAAGAAATTGCCATTTCTGGAAAAATGAGATCTGAGAATTTGGTTGATATCGGTTATTTTTTATTCATTATTAAAGAATACAATATATGATTTATATTTGAACAAAATTTTAAGACATGCGTTTGACTGATGATCATAGAGAAATCTTTGTTTATGGTTATGACTGCGTTCGGCAAATCCACACTAGAGATGGGCAAAGGTCAGAAAATTATCGATATCTATATATTGTATCGATATTTTCTGACACTATCGAAATGTATCGAAATACATATGTAAGAGTAAAATATCGATATATATCGCTGTGATATTTTGGTGTGAGAAAATTCTGTTGATTTGAATAAAGTTTTTCTATCATAGAGGATAATAATAAGATTCAGTGGAAAACGACATATTTAGTAGTTTGCTTCCATTTTTATGGAGTATTTTGTCGTCCTGAACATTTATAGGGACATTGATGTTGACGAGGACGCTGTGATTACAAAGTTTTCAAAGGGTTCAAAGTTTTAAAGACCAAATTAGATTTTGTGATGTAGTTGCCAATTGTCTTCTTTTTTTCATATTAAACAATCTAATTTTTTTTAAATTTCTTCCCGAATGTTTAAAACCCTGATTAGTAAATAATGCTATTATAATACAACAAATACATAAGGGTACAACTTTTTTTTGCGAAATTCGAGGCTTTATTGTAAAAAACTGGTTATACATTTATAATTCAAAGTATTGCCCATCGCTGGTCACTACTTTCTCCCATCTTTCGGACAGCGTACAAATTGAAAAAACTGGTCATCTTTTGAAGCGATCCACGAATCGATTCAAGTTTTTACTTCTTCATAAGATCGGAAGTGTTGGTCAGCCAGGCCGTGTGCTATTAATTGAAACAAGTGATAGTCCGTGGGAGCAACGTCTGGAGAATACGTCGGGTAGGGTTGTGGGATAGGAATTCCCATTTTAACGTTTCCAAGTATATCTTGCCTCGTTTCGCAACATGGGGTCGAACATTGTCATGCAATAAAATCAATTCATCTTCTCTCTCGTTGTATTGCGACGGTTTGTTTTTCAATGCTCGGTACAAACGCATTAATTGCGTTCGATAAAGATCGCCTGTGATTCTTTCAGTCATAATACACTACGCCGAGCTGGTAATATAATAATAATAATAATAATGGTCCCACCAAATACTGAGCATGACCTTAGAACCGTGAATATTCGGTTTGGCCGTCGATGTGGAAGCATTGTCAGGATATCCTCATGATTTTATGCGCTTGGGATTATCGTAATGAACCCATTTTCCGTCTCCAGTCCCAATCCGATGCAGAAACCCCTTCCGTCTTTGTCTTGCAAGCAGCTGTTCACAAGTAAATAAACGTCGTTCAAACACCTCGCGGCTTCAACTCGTACCGCACCCAATTTCCTTGTTTCTGTGTCATTCCTATGACATTCAGGCGTTTTGAAATGGCTTTTAGTGTCACTCCTATTGATCCTACAAGTATTGTTGCGTTTGACATGAGTATTGATCAATTATTGCCTACAATTCTGCATCTTCAAAAAACTTCTCTCTTCCACCGCGATGCTGGTCATCGACATCAAAATCACCATTCTTGAAGCGTTGAAACCACTCATCTATTCCTTAATTTATTTAATCAAACGGAACAAGCCATTTTACAGATGTACCAGAAAATAACTAAACCTAGACATAAACAATATCGTTGGTACGTTCTTCCACCAATATCGTTCTCACTATAGGTATTTGAAAGCATTCGATGAACCTCAGCCGCGGATTTTTTCATATTTTAGTAGAAAATTGAAACTTCCGCAAATGACGAGAATTTGGCTCGTAAGCTAACATGGTTAATCGTGAATAACTTTAAGATGCAGACACAAATCGGCTAACATGTCAATGGCGTTATGTTCACAAATACCTAAACTTATTGTATGACATCTACGATATATTTATTTCTACTACCACTTACCGTTACAGCCATCTATTGCAAAACGGCGGACGCAAAGTTGTACGCCTTATATAAATATTCATATGAATATCTAAATATGAATATTTTTGAGAGGTAAGGCTTGATATCGGTATAATCTGGGATTTGGTCCCATAGAAATACTCGAAGCCCATAACGGCGAACCCCCTCAAAATTTAAGGCTAGGACCGCCCTTGATTTGTCGTCATGGAAAGTTATTTGCATCAAATATTTTCATGTGAGCAAGGGCCAAACGGTATGTTCTAGGACAAAAAATCATATAGAATTCCACCCTAGAATCAGCATAGTATACCGAGTGAATCGTCTGAAATCAGCTAACGATACAAGGTTTCCGAAAAAAATCTTTTATTTTCTAGAGGGATACCCAGTGAAGGATCTACCGGCATAGTGACGGGGTCCAAGGGGCGGAGCCCCTTCGGCGAGCAGAGCGAGTTACATGAACTAAACCTGAGACGGAGTTTTGCTGAAATTATTTAACACAAAAAGAATTCTACCAAACCTGAAATCCGTTTCCACAACATGGATGACTCTAAAAAAAACTACTGTTTCAAAATTAATCAATTCGTCCTGGTGAGATTATTACTTGTTGGATGCAAATATTCATGTCAACAATCACCGAGAATCCCGACACAATTCTAGCCGATAAATTAAATTCTAAATCTCAAATTAAACTAGTAATGGCTGAAATCTAGAACAAGGTACGTATCTTTCTTGAAGTCTCGATAATTATTGGAAATCTTTCAGAAAATTCTCTGTTTTCTTCTCTAGATACGCGACTCCGTTGGCGCTTCATCGGCGATCAAACACACGACGAATCTACAAACCACCGCGTCTTTGAAAATTCCAGTAGCGTAACATGAATTGAAGAGTGCTAAATCGTTGCAATTTTGGACACTCCCGTGTTCTCATAATGCCATCTTTTTTACGTGACTTACATCGTAGGTGTCGGAAAATGCTCGAAAAAAAAATATAGGGCTTACTTTCATTAACCTAATTTGAAGTCCTTAAGTCCAAAGGTAAATTAAAATAGTGGAAATATGATTATAGCCTCTTCAATTTTTTTTATCGTTTAATCCCTAAAAGATTGAAAAATATTATAATTGATTCTGATATGGAATGCACTTCTTATATTTCTGAAAATCCGCGATCGGATTTTCACCACTAATCGTTCTCACGGAATGAAAATGTATTGACTTACAATTAGAATTGAATAGACCATGAAACAGTTGTTTGAAAGTTCCTACCTTAATGTTTTCAATTATGGTCTTCCATGTTGAAGATGATTGTTCAGAAGTAATACCCATCAGGGATGAAGGGTCGAAAGGATAAGAATATTACTTCCGATCCAATTCAGAAGATGAAGAATTCACTCACAATTTATACTTGGTCTATTTTAAAATGAAAATAAAACACTAATGGTTTCAAATAAAGATGAAAAACTATTTTCTTCTATAAATATAAAATATTTTAATTATTTGACGATGATAATCAGCATAAGAAAAACTGTAAATACTAATTGTCACTTTAGCGAGACGAACGAATGAATGAATTTGACAAGATATGTATGGCTGGTGAATTTCACGCCACCGAAGATTGATGTGTTGCCTCTAGATTGCCGCAGGTCATTCAGTTTTTGGAAGCGAACTAACATGCCACCCACTCTGAAAACCTGCTACAGTGATACAACAGGTAAAGGTGAGTGATCAGAACGCATTCGTTCTATTGCATCGGAAAAGGACATAATTTGATGATGGGTCGTCTAACAACACCAGAAGCATTTGTAACTTCAGCAACGCGAGAGATGGAGACAGAATCTGGTTCTCCTGACGCCAACACCTCCAGAAGTCTTGTTGGATTGGCTGAACGATTTGCCAACGTGAAAGACGTTCGATAGCTGTAGATGTAACATCGACATCAGGGGGAGAAGTAAGAGGGCGAAAGATTAAGAAGTGTCCGGGAGTTATAGCCTCTAGATCAGATGGATCAGACGATTGAAGATATAAAGGACGAGAATTGAGGATAGCTTCAACCTGGGTAGAGGCGGTAAGAAATTCCTCTTGAGTGAGTCTTTGCTCACCGATTACCAGAAGCAGATGATATTTTCAGCTTTTACGGCTGCTTCTCAGAGGCACCGAAGTGCGGACTAGCAGGCTGTATGAAACGCCAATCAGTCCCGGAAGCAGAATCAACATCAAACAGGGACTGTTGATGCTGAGTAGCCGACAATTGACGTCCTACCCGAAGATAATTGTTAACTCCGACAAAATTAGTGCCGTTATCTGAGAAGATTACAGATGGATGACCTCGTCGTGCTTCGAAACGAAGATATGCAGTTAAAATGCCAATTCCAAGGGCATGGTGATGAAACAAATGAATACTACTAAGTAGGCTTTCGTGCTTACAGCGCCGCGTAACCGAGCGCTAGTAACGTAAAAGGGACCTTTGTAGTCAACCCCAGTGGTCACGAAGGCAGCAGAAGACGACAAGCGCTCATGTGGAAGATTACCCATTGGTTGAATTATTGGTAGAGGCTTAAAAGAAAAGCATTTATTGCATTTACGCAGGCGATTACGTACTACATTGCGTGCGTCGAGTATCCAATATTGACGACGGATGTAGGAATGAGTCGCTAGAGAGTTGGCGTGGAGCAGACGAATATAAGTATCATCAAAAATAGGTAACATGTCTGAAATGACTGTTCTTGTGAAGGATAGGATTTTTCTTTTGATATGACCACAAGAAAGCATGTAGGTGACTTTATGTTCATCAAAAGATAGATGAAGTTCCTTGAACAGACGATGACGAGATTAAGGTTTTTGAATCTCAACAATTTCCCCAGAGAAGTGTAGAGTTTATTCCCACCGAATTAGACAATTTTTAGCTTCTAGATGCTCGAGGGAGGATAGGAGACCCGACCGGGTTCTACTTGAATTTTGTGCATTGAATTCAAACATAAAACAGAAGGCATTTACTCTTTTGAGTTTGAGAGGAGATGAAAAACACTCGATTAGAATTTGTGGACTCTGAGTGACATTGAGTGACCAAGAAGTAACAGGTTTCGACTCAAGTTGCACATCTACAAGATTTGATGTATAACCAGAAGACACAGGCCAAGAGTTTGGATGAGAACGTAACCAAGAGGTCCACTCCACCATAGAGGATGATGGTGGATGTCTTTGATGATATTCCCTTAGAAGCACAGTCAGCTAGATTTTTTTCAGAAACGACGTGTTTTCAGAAGGAATATGGCTCTAAATCTTGAATTTTCGCAACACGATTTCCAAAAAATGTTTTGCATTTGTGGCTTTTACCTCGGGTCCAAGATGAAGCGACAGAGGGATCAGAATAGTCAACAATCTCAGCAATGAGAAACGGGATGATACGTGGAGTAGATGAAGAAGCTTGGAGAGAAGATGAGCACCACATAGCTCAAAACCCGATAGAGTTACAGCTTTGCAAGGGGCAATTTTGGACTCAGTTGTCACAAGAGTCACACACTTAATATTGACCAGAAGAAGTTAAAGTGTGCAGATAATCAACACCAGCATACCCAGACTCTAGGACGTCATAAAAAGCAACCAGAATATTAGAAGAAGGGGAAGAAGTTTCTGGAATGAAACGCCAAATATGAACGTTGGTCAGATCAGGAAGCTGAGATTGAAGGTTTCTTGTAATCATTAGGAAGCCCTTGATTCCAGTTCAAATTGGCAAAGTTTTTAATCATGTGAAATTCGATTTGCTCGACAAGGCTCTCTTAGTGGCCTTGACACTGGTGGATATCTTGGAATCACTAACATAGCAATAAAAATGAAACAAAACTTAAATATTCAATTTTTATCGTAAAAGTAAATAATAAAGTGTAAAAAAAAGTAGTTTCCTCAAAGAAAATTCTGAAAACATTTTAAAATAACTTCAAAAAATTGAAACTTATAACATTCTTTTTCGCGATTTATTATTGGCAAACTTGCATATTTTTGAGTCACAATCTAGTTTCTCCAGTACACTATATTCTATCTAATATATATATATATATATATATATATATATATATATATATATATATATATATATATATATATATATATATATATATATATATATAAGAAGTACCACTAAAGTGTGAAATTAAAATATATATATATATATATATATATATATATATATATATTTTAATTTCACCCTTTAGTGGTACTTCTTACAGGGCTTCCCGGGTATTTCTACCAAGAGAAGTATATATATATATATATATATATATATATATATATATATATATATATATATATATATATATATATATATATATATATATATATATGTGTGTGTAAAGGATAACGAGGGTTTTTGTTCATAAAACAAAGCACAAAAGGATAAGGACAGTCCCTCACAGAGAAATTCTAACCGTAGACACGTGTTTCGGGCTTTCGGCCCTCATCAGTACGGTGAAAAAGTGTTAGGATGAGCAACACTTGAAACAAACTATATTCTATCTAATATATATATATATATATATATATATATATATATATATATATATATATATATAAGAAGTACCACTAAAGTGTGAAATTAAAATATATATATATATATATTTTAATTTCACACTTTAGTGGTACTTCTTACAGGGCTTCCCGGGTATTTCTACCAAGAGAAGTATATATATATATATATATATATATATATATATATATATATATATATATATATGTGTGTGTGTAAAGGATAACGAGGGTTTTTGTTCATAAAACAAAGCACAAAAGGATAAGGACAGTCCCTCACAGAGAAATTCTAACCGTAGACACGTGTTTCGGGCTTTCGGCCCTCATCAGTACGGTGAAAAAGTGTTAGGATGAGCAACACTTGAAACAAACAACAAACAAACAGAGTCAACAACAGAAGCCAGCCGTCCATTTGTGGTTTCAGCAGGAAGACCCAATGGGTAGCTATAGCTTCCTACGTGGTGATGTTGGTTGTTTCCCGAAAACCCATTGGGTCTTCCTGCTGAAACCACAAATGGACGGCTGGCTTCTGTTGTTGACTCTGTTTGTTTGTTGTTTGTTTCAAGTGTTGCTCATCCTAACACTTTTTCACCGTACTGATGAGGGCCGAAAGCCCGAAACACGTGTCTACGGTTAGAATTTCTCTGTGAGGGACTGTCCTTATCCTTTTGTGCTTTATATATATATATATATATATATATATATATATATATATATATAGAGAGAGAGAGAGAGAGAGAAAGAGAGAGAGAGGGGGTTTCAAGTTCGACTACCTATTAGACGTTTTTGGAGAACGGGGCCTATTTGAAATCTGAAAATTCGGAATATGACATTGTTCATGATGCCCTATTCACCATAAATATTTTCGAATCTACTGCACTTCCGGTTATTCAAGAAATGGAAAAAATGTTTTCAAAATTACATTTTTTGTCTTAGATATTATCAAGATTTCCATTCTCAATTACTTCTTCCTAAAATTATTGCGTTAGTCCTTATAGTTTTCAAAATATTTAGAAAAAACCGAAAAAAAGAGAGAATTTCCTTAGTCACTATTACGTGAATTATTCTTACTGCAAATATCCTATGCTTATACTTAGGGTTGCCAGATGTCCGGTTTTCGACCGGACAGTCCGGTTTTTTTCATGTTTGTCCGTTCGAAAAAATCTGGGTAAACCGGACAGAAGATTGTCCGGTTTTTAAATTTCGCGCAATATCTGACGCGACCGCGCAATATCTAGCGCAACCGCGTGACAACCAACAGTATTGTTTGTAGTTACGTAGATAGATATTGCGCATGTCAATGTTATGGGAAATCTATGGACTGACGAAAGAAATCGTCTCGACGTAAACACTGTAAAATATGAATTGTGTGTGTTCATGTCAATATAAATGCTAGTTGCACGGAATTTAAGGATGCTATGTCAAGCAATAAATCTTTGTTGAAAGCAGTCTCATCAAATGCTAAGTATATAAAGAAGTAGACTGTAAGCTTTTCTTAATTTTTTGTTATATTTTGTAATTTATAATATGAACTAATAAAAAATAAAAATTTGTCCGGTTTTTTCCTCATATACATCTGGCAACCCTACTTATACTTGATTCACCTTCTCGAACTAGAATGATGTGGGAATATCGTGCATATCTTGAACTTAAGAAATATATCACAGGGTGTTTCGAATATTATGGCAAAAATTGTGAACAAAATTTGATCATAACTTTCGATTTTCAAATTAGAACCCTATTTTTTCATTATTGCGTTAGATTCTACTGAGAAAATAATAAATAAATAATTTTGTGACTTTTTACAAACGAAGCACAATATTTTGGAAAAATTAATATCTAGCTATGAAAGAGTTGTGACATACTCGTAAGTGAATAAAAATACAAGAAACGTAAATTTTTCAGGGAGGGAACGGTATAAATGAACTGAAAATATATGTGAATAATTCCAATTAGCATATAATTCTCTTATTGATAACTGCCAGCACAATATTCTCTATATCGAATGAATATGTTGGAATTGTCTGTATTTGCAATAGGTCACATAATCTCTTAAAAAATAGAGAATTCAGTGGAGATAATAATTTAATCCTTGAAATAAAAATATATGGCTTTTCGAAATTGTTGCCTATCTTTCTAAAATTCCTTATGCATTGAAATAAATATGCATGAGATAAACATTATTATTATTTGATTGAAATGATTTTGGGGAAATCCGACTGATATGAAATTCAAATATAGGCGAATATCAATATATCATTATTTCCTATACTACAAGAAAAATCCATACTCCCAAGTCATGGTCAAAAATTACTATTTATTATTCTTGCCAGATCTCTTTTTTTGTTTGAGGAGTATAAACTTCTCGAAATAAAATTATCTGAATTTTTGAATCTTGTTATCTTATTATAAATATGAAGCGGATTTCTCAGGAAACATTTTCTATATTGTAGTTATCGTAAATAAGAATGGCTTCAAGAAAGCTGGTACATATTTTTCTTCTAACGATCATATTTTATACAATCAAAGGTGAAAAACTTGATGATATGAGTTGGCAACCTGGTGATATTATCAAATGCAAATTATCTGGTGCTGCAGGTTTTTTTGGTTTCAAACATTACATGATAGGGGGTGATAAACCAAACCATGTGATATCTGTTTTCAATGATGGAGGTATGTATAATATTGTTGTAGCAACTCTTTTTCATTTTTCTGTGGGAATTCTTTTATACATAAAATTCGCCCAATGGATAGGTATAATTGTATAATATTCTATAGATAAATCTTTCATCTTTCGAAAATTTATTGTTGCTTCATTGGGATAAAGCACACCAAAAATATCACAGATATTCTGTTACCTTTACGGTAATATAAATTCTAATATGTCCATCATATCTTTGTACAAGAAGACTGTTATGACAAAAAAGTGTTTGAGTTTGTCGATTGGTAAAACTGGATACATCCTAAATTGAAAAAAAAATTGAAAAGCATTGACTTGATGTAAGAAGCTTTTTAGAATTCATTGGTTCATTCAATTGCACCCTTAGAGACGCGCATGAAAGAACAAGTAATCTTATACCTTTGAAATTGTATGCGAGGAAAGTATACTGCGAGTCCCAGTACGAAATATGAAATACGAAGCATATTGGAAATAATTCATTTTAGGCACAAATTGTCTAGACAATATATCAACATTGCTCATTAGGCTATTCGATAACCAAAAAAAATTAGGGCAGGCCATTTGAAAAAAAATTGAACATCATTTTTAAAAAATTGCGGTGTCTTTCGGACCACTGTAGAGTGATCCGTAAATTTACAGGAGACTAGAATACTTTTCGGGAATACAATGAAAAATAAATCGTACAATTATCTGGAACGGTTTTCAAGATATGATCTTTAGTTTAAACTTTAAACCATCAAAACCATGAAATTTTTCGAAAAAAGTGGCCTTCGTCAAAAAGTACCACAGGTAAATTGAAACAAGTGAGGTATTTCTAAATCAGAATTGCATGTAGATTATTAGCGTGTTGAAAAATTAGCATTTCTATTCAAAAAAAAAAACAAGGTGGTATCGTGGTACACTTTCGGACCAGCTTGTAGAGTCAAAAATATGTTATGGACCGATCGAGAACTATGAACTCAGCCTTTATACAAGCAATTTCAACTCGGTCGATTTTGTTTTCAAAGAACTATTATTTTTGTCTTCAAATATTCCTCTTGATTTTCCTATTGTTCTGATTATGCCATCCACGCAAATTTTGGCACAAACCTTGAAATGATCACTCTATTATATTGCAATATAATTTTATGGTCTATTTTTTCATAGTTCTGCTGATGTGATCAGGTCGAAATTTTGCACGGATCTTGGAATTGCTATTCTTCACATACGAGGGTTACTATTTATGTGTTGAGAATACACAAAATAAACAAGCGATTTTGATGAAAAATATTTGTATTGCTTTTTAAAATAATCACCTTTAAGGTCTGTACACTTTTGCAAGCGGTTGAACCATCATTCGAAACATTTTTTTCCAATCAGGAGGTGGTTCTAGTTACGCGATCAAAATGGAATTTCGCACGAGCCTTGAAATTGTCATTCATCATCTGAATTCAAATTTTCATCTCGATTGAATTAGCAGTTTTAAAATAACCAAGAACACAAAATTTCTATTGATCATATTTACGAAAACCCTAGTCAGATTTTGCCCATCAACGAACTTATCCGCGCATTTATGATCTGAATATATCCTGAAAATTTTTAGTTTTCATTTTTTTTTCCTTCGGAAATTATATTATACGGTCGGACAGACGGACAGAATCAAATTCGAGGACGAATTCGTCATCAGTAAGTCTAATCTTATCGTTTGTTATCGTTGAGTGTCAAATAATAGACCCCTAGATATCTAAAGTGTTTCATAATTTTGATGATACCTGTAATGTGCAAGTTTTGAGAATGTTATACTCTTATTCTCTGGTTATAATCGCAATCTTGCGATCACTGCCTAAGTCACAGTAGTCGCACTATCTCACACCATAGTGGAGAGATGACTGCAACACGGCGACCCCTATAAATCCGCCGGGGCCAAAGTAGAGTGTGGCGCGACACCACTAACGCCACTTCTTGGGCAGACGGAGTCACTACAAATAAAAAAATTATTCGTCACATTTTGGTGGAATGTTGTCAACTTGTAGGGCATGAAAAAGTTTGTTGATACAATCATTGGCGTAACTAGAGTTGACTTTGAAAAAGCTTTCAATTATTTATGAAATTTTATTATGAATTGTTACTACAATTTTTTTTATTTCTTCCAATCAATGGGGGAGGTTATGTTCCTAATAATCCCCCATCGTTACGTCTATGCATACAATATTGTACTCTGAATTATTCACAGCTAATGGCGTGATCTCCGACATACATCACATTTACTTCACATCTGGCATTAACAGAGATAAATGCGAGAACTATGGAAAAGGATCACTATCTAGGGAAGAGACGATAAAAAAAGCTCAAAGAATGGTAGGAACAACTTTCACATATGATTTGTCCCTTTGTAATTGTCAACATTTTACAAATTATTGGGCCAATGGCTCATCTGGAAAATGGTATAACAATCAATCACTCCGAAGTTCAGCTGACTATTGTCCAGTATAATATGAGAATTAACTTAGATAAAAAAAATTGATCTGGAACTAAAATAGTTGATTTGATATCATCCTTTGACAATGTTGTAGAATGAATTCATGAAATATTCTTGAAATAAAAACGCTTTCGTATTTTATTTAATGAAGATAGGAATACAAGCACCTGTTCCAACCCATGTATATTGTGCAACAAGTGGGGAAAGTTCAACTTTTCTCACGAGTGTGGAAGTTTGTGACAGGAGCCTGAAAAGCAGCCGTGTGAAGCTGGCAGCCCCAGGATCATTTATTCATCGTAGGTCCACGTTTGTCCACCCCTATTTTTCATTTGTCCAGGCATCGTTCGAAGAAAATGAGAAAATACATCTTATCCGTTTCTGAGCAGCACCCCCAAATTACAAAAAAATGTTTAAAATGCCATAGATCATTTGGACTTTCCCCACTTATTTTGTGCAACAAGTTTTTGAAATGCCATAGATCATTTGTCCATCGTATGTCCACGTTTGTCCACCCAATAATTTCATTTATCCACCCCATGGAACCAAAAAAATCGACCATTCGAAATCACGCGGCACCCCCAAATGCGAATTTTCAGCTCAAAATTCAGGATCGTTTGTCCATCGTAGGTCCACGTTTGTCCACCCTCAGGAATCAAAAAAATCGACCATTCGAAATCACGCGAAGTGTGAAGTTGGCACCCCCAAATAGGGATTTTTCAGCTCAAAATTCAGGATCGTTTATCCATCGTAGGTCCACGTTTGTCCACCCCCAGGAATCAAAAAAATCGACCATTCGAAATTACGCGAAGTGTGAAGCTGGCACCCCCAAATGCGAATTTTGATTTCAAAATTTCAGGATCGTTTGTCCATCGTAGGTCCACGTTTGTCCACCCCCAGAAACCAAAAAATCGACCATTTGAAATTACGCGAAGTGTGAAGTTGGCACCCCCAAATGCGAATTTTCAGCTCAAAATTCAGGATCGTTTGTTCATCGTAGGTCCACGTTTGTCCACCCTCAGGAATCAAAAAAGTCGACCATTCGAAATCACGCGAAGTGTGAAGTTGGCACCCCCAAATGGGGATTTTTCAGCTCAAAATTCAGGATCGTTTGTCCATCGTAGGTCCGCGTTTGTCCACCCCCAGGAATCAAAAAAATCGACCATTCGAAATCACGCGAAGTGTGAAGTTGGCTCCCCCAAATGCGAATTTTGATCTCAAAATTTCAGGATAGTTTGTCCATCATAGGTCCACGTTTGTTCACCCAATAATTTCATTTGTCCACCCCCAGAAACCAAAAAATCGACCATTTGAAATTACGCGAAGTGTGAAGTTGGCACCCCCAAATGCGAATTTTGAGCTCAAAATTTCAGGATCTTTTGTCCATAGTAGGTCCACGTTTGTTCACCTTTTTTTGTCGAAAATTTGCAATGTTGCTCAATATTTATCCTGTTTAATTAAACATTGGTATTAATCAGCAAACGGTGCAATCGGTAGAAATGAAATAAAAACAGTGCTGTAATGAACTCATTAGAGCATCGTTTTCAGATATACTTTTCGTTTTGTGGTTGTCTATACTTACTTCTAATCCTATCAAATTTCAACAAACGTCAATAATTGTCAATATAATATAATTTGGATATAGTGAAATGATTTTGCAACATTATTCGGCTATTCGAAAATTCTCCCAATTCTGGTGGTGTTATATCGATAATTCACGAATTTAATGCGTAGTTTTAAATTATTTCAAACTTCGAAACATACGATTCAGGTTCAAATTCCGTAATCTGTCAATTTTCGTAACAGTCACACCAACTGCCAAGATACAATACAAAAGTCACTAGGATATATAATCTAAATTTTTCATTGAATTTCGACAATATTTCACAAAATTTGTCTGAAATAGAGAGAATATCGTCTAATACTCGTTGCAGAAGGCAATTCCAATACTCTTGCGTTCGAAAACGAGCGACGAAGGAGCGAGTTCGCATTCGTGTTGGAATAGGAGCCTATTCTGCAACTTATTTTAGAATATACTATCATTTTTTGAACTGTGCAACTGGCCCTAAGTTGAACGTTGTCAAGAATCTACAAATGGGCGAAATCTGAAATACATTCAAACGACGGAAAGTTATAGTAAAAGTTTCCTTTGGATTTGATCTTCTCTCCGGAATTCTGAAGGACAATAACTGCATAATTTTGGGGGACCAAAGGGATGCCGTTCAGAACTTCATATATTAAAATCTTATCATTAATTTTTTCTTTATGCAGTTTGCAAAACTAACCATGTTGAACCTAGATTGGGCTTCTGTGTAATTAAAATATTTTATGAGGAAATTCTTTCGGTATGACAGGTATAGAAGAAATTTGTGTTGCACACTTTCAAATCGTTTCTTATAAAATTCATAATGAGAGTTTCAAATCGTAGGAGTCATTTAAGGTAAGTAAGCTTTTATTAGTCCTGCATAGTAAGCATTTTATTTAAAGATGAAATAGTATTATGAATATGTTGAATGAAATTTAATAATATCTAATAATGAAATATATTTGTACTTGAGCTGTTTACAAGAACAGATGTACCTACACTTCAAGTCATACATGAAATCAAATTAAAATCTATCACACATAAATTCTTCTACGGAATAATAACATTTAGCTATCAGGATCCTTCGGACAGCCATTTTGAACTTTCCAATAACAAATTCAACAATTTCATTCGGGAGTCGATCGAACATTTTTACTCCCGCATATGTGGGTGACTTCTCAAACATGGACAGCCTGTGTCCCTCCAACAATAGTCTGTTAGCATTTCTCGTCCCGTATAGATGCCAAAAGGAATTTACTTTTATGGAAGATACTACATTATTTTTCACATATAGTAAAAGTCTGTAAATATATATGCAAGGAAATGGGAGAATTTTTATCTTTTAAAAAATGGTCTGCACGAGTCAGTTTTGTTGAGATCAAATATCAAGCTAATTATGCGCTTCTGTCCAACGAACACCCTATTCGTGTCCACACTAGTGCCCCTCAGTATCGTTAAATAACTCATATTACTGTATATGTCCATTTCATTGTGTTAATAGCAAAGAAACCAGAATTAATTTGTACGCACACATCATTGACGTGGTGTTTCCAGTTTAAAAACTCATCGGTCTTGACTCCCAAAAATTTCGTTCCAAGTACAGTATGGATGCTCCGAAATTCTACCTCCCTAATACAGCTAGTTTTAAAATTCAGACGAACAGTCTTACTTAAGTTCAATATGATATTATTACTGCTGCACCATGCATCGAAGTCAACCATTACAGTTCTCAGCTTAGGTTCTAACTCCCCATGCGACGCCGCCGAGACCACAACTACTATATCATCAGCAAACATGGTGACCTTGAACCTTTTTATTATTTATGGTAATTTATTTATGAAAATTAAAAACAGAAGTGGCCCCAGCACCGACCCCTGGGGAATACCCATATCGATGTCAAAGTCCTCCGAAACATACTGGTCAACTCCTACACAAATCTTCCTGTAATTCAAATATTCACTTTCAGCATATTTGCCCTGAAGCCACAGGCATACAGTTTATCAATCAAAAAGTCATGATTAATTATGTCAAATGCTTTTGACAGGTCGAAAAAGAGAACAGCTACGTGATTACCGACATCTAGCCCGATATAAACCTTCTCAAACAAAGAAGCAGCCGCACTCTCAGTCGACCTGCCATCACAAAACCCATGCTATGATTCAGAAATGACGGAATTTCTACCAACAAAGGACACAATTATATCGAACAACAGTCGTTCAACTATCTCATCTACAACATTTAATAAAACTACTGGTCTATAATTGTCAAGATTGAGAGGGTCATCTTTTTTGAGTATGGGGATCAGCAGCTTCTTTTAAGCCCTTTAGGAAACATTCCAGTTGCAAACATCTGATTCGCCAGAAACTAAATGAGCCAATTTAGCGGACAATGATTCAACCAATTTTATGGTCATTCCGTCCGTACCAGAGCTATTCTTTAATTTCATTTTCGTCATCATATCGATGGTATTTCGCCAGAATCTACATACTTATCAAAGAAACTTTCGGAGATACTCCTCATTGACACCGTACAATGCCGAGGCAAATTACTACCGAATCTATTCTCAAGAGCCGTGTGTGCCACACTACAAAAATGGCCACCAAAAGCTCCTACTAACTCAACACTATCATTGTTAATCGTTAAGGATATTTCAGCTTTACGTTTTGTTCGTCCTAACTCGGAAGTAAATATCTGCCAGATGACTTTTTGTTTATTAGAGCTACCCGAAATTTTTCTCTGAAAGAATTCCGCTTTAGCTTTAGTTTTTTTTAGTCTTTTAAACTATTTGTACTGCTCAAAGATGAGGAAATTGTATGTATTTTTACTAAGCCAAAATAAATTCTTAAGATTATATCATTTGTGTTTTCGATTTGAAATTCATTACTCTATAGAAACTATTTAACTCGACAGCGCGCATAACAATATCCAAGATCCCGTTGTAAATTTCATCAACATTGGTTAGGTCATAAATTCCCTCAAATGCATCACCCGCGACATCCCCCCGAATTGCGGTTGACATCCAGTCTCGGAGTGGAGTAGCCTTGGCTGGACTTCGCCCCTAGAATTTGCCAAATAAAGACTCTATTATTATTATTATTAAGATATCCTGAAAATTTTAAGTTTGAATATCTCTCCGAGAATTATAATTTTTTCGGCCGGACGAACAGAATCGAATTTCAGGACGGATTCATCATCAGTGAGTCAAACCCTAGGTCGAACCTCATTGTTTTTACCATCTCTGGTACAAAATTCATAAAGCACAGACATTATGACGAAATAATAAAGCTGAATGACGGCGCAAAAATTTATGATCATAAGTTTTCAAGTATGGAATAATAACTCATCACATTCGTCCATTCCATGCAGGTTCCTGCTATTTGATATTCAATCTATTTGTTGGTTAACTAGTATCATTCATTATCATGAAAATTCAATTTTTACTTTTATTCAAATATACTCAAACATTTTTCTACAAATAAAAATTGAATTGTTAAAAATTCAAAATCATATTTGAAGAATTTGAACTTGTGCTCTTCCATTTTCATTTTGCCCATTCTTTTCCATTTTGATAATTATGTGTATATTATCAACTTTGAAAAACAATAACCTAATTCTTTTATTTTCAAAAATTTACTATTTTGAATCAGCTCGCTTCTATAAAGTTCTGGTGGACTTCTTCTCTTACCCTACCATAATCTCACATATGTTTATAGCAACAATATTTATTCCGATTAAAAAACTTCACTTTCAACAGTTCCTACTAAAGTGCTTAGTGCTCGAAATTTCGAATTACTTTTACAAAGTGTTTAGTGATCGCGAGTCTTTTCTGAAAATCGGTGCTTAGTGCTTGGTGCTCGAAGCTCTTTTTTTTCTTGTGCTTAGTGCTCAAGCACTTTTTTTCATTGCTCGTCATAGCTCTGGTGTTAGGTCATACATCCAGTACCGAAGTAGATTATTATATACTAACTAATTCTGATTCAAATCATTGTCGGACGACTGTGTTTGAGGGTCACTTTAGCGATCACATGATAATCTGCCTTGATTATTTTTTTCAATCTAGTGTTAAAGCTCCTATAAGAGCACAAAGGTACACTTTAACTCGGTACATAACAACTAAAGCCCTACAGAATCTTGTAATGGAGATTTCACATGCTAATTTTGATGATGTTTACATGGCATCTGATATTAATGAATCTTTCAATTCGTTCATTGACATTGTGCAGTCTTCAAAAAATAATTGTTGTCCAATAAGACACCAAGATGTTGTAAAAAGGTCAAATCTGAGGTGGCTGACACCCGAAGCCAATACATTGGCTATTGAGAAATTCTAGAACTCAACATGCTTTGACAGTATATCAGAAAGCTAAAACTGACTATAACTTGCTGCTCAAGACTTCAAAATTAAATTACCACAAAAATCTCATCAATATGTCAGATAATAAAAATAGAACTGTTTGGAAAATTGTGAATCAAGAGACAGGTAGATCGAAGCATGATGTTGACATCAAGTTAGGTCTGAACGGTTCATTATGTTCCGATTCAGATGAACTTGCTGATGCCTTCGTGAATTATTTTTCGTCGATTGCTAAAACGTGCATTCTCGAAAATTATAGTAATAACTTGTAGCAGTGTTGTACGCTAACTTCAATTCGAACTGAAATCTTTTTCTTTCATCCGGTAGATAGAGTTGAAATTTGAAATGTGATCAATTCGCTCAAGAACAAAAAAAGCTGTGGTGCTGATTTTGTGTCAGTCAGGATTTTGAAGGAAACAGCGGATTACATAGCGGAACATATTGCATTTCTGATTAATTTTTCAGTTACAACTGGTACGTTTCCTACTGTCTTGAATATTGCAATAGTACTTCTGATCTATAAGAGAAATGATCCTTATAATGTAGCCAACTATAGACCCATTTCCATACTAAGTGTCTTCTCTAAGGTCATTGAACGAATATTATTGAACCGTATGATGAGTTTTCCCTCAAAATTTGATCTCATTTCCAGCTGTTAACACGGGTTTAGACCTGGAAGATCGACGCAAACGGCTGCCTTGCACTTTTTTGATTTTGTTTATCGTTCTCTAGATGACGGTCTTCTTGTTTCGGTTGTATTTTTCGATCTTACGAGGGCTTTTGATTGCGTTGATCCTCAGTTTATTGTAAGCAAGTTTCATAATATCGGATTTAGGGGGATATCTCTCAGTTGGATTCAAAGTTTCATTTCAGACAGGACTATGTCTGTTAAAGTCGGTAATTCAGTCTCTCGCGTGTTCACGAACGACTTTGGGGTTGCTCAGGGTTCCGTGCTGGGACCTTTGCTTTTTATACTCTTCATTAATGATTTGCCTGATTTCGTTTTCGAATGGCTTGTGATTTTTGTGGATGATACTTCGGTGGCGGTCTCGGCTCGGAGCATGGTTTTGTGGAGTGCTGTAAAGCTAATACTCTCATTGTTAATATTCCTAAGTCTGAATTGATAATTTTCGAAATTAAGAACGCTTTAGGTGAATCAATTTCAATTAATTGCTTGGGCAGTAAGTTAATGTCCAATAACTCAGTTAAATTTCTAGGTTTATATGTTAACAAAAATCTGAAATGGACTGATCATATACATCATGTATGTAGGAAATTAATAATAATAATAATAATAATAACAAGCTTTATTTCAAGTAAAGTAGAGATGTGATACATAACTTCTTGAAATGAAATAGCGTCAAAAAAAAAAAAAAAAAAAAAATATTTCAAACATCTACTGATTAGCTCGTCCTTCTATGCTATTCGGCAGATAAGGGACTAGCTCCCCCTCGAATCCATTATAAATACTTATTACAGCTTGTGTTATTCCCATATTGCCTATAACATCATAATATGGGGAAATTCTGTGGATTTCAGTAGAGTATTCATTTCCCAGAAACGTATCATTAGAATGATTTTCCGAGTTGGTCATCGTGAACACTGTAAACCTTTATTTGTTGCCAATAGTATTTTGACTGAGCCTTCTATATTTATATATAAATGCTTATTATATGTGAGAGACAACAAATCTGCTTTCAACAAGTTGTGTAATCTTCATTTTATCAGTGTATCAAGCTTTACAATCACTAACCTGATTCTGTGAAAGTAATGAATACATTAAGTTTTAAGAAAATAGTTAAATCGCTGTTGATTAGTAAGGCATATTAGTGTTAAGGAGTATTTAGATGACAGAAATCTGTTGTAGTGATTTGTAAATTTGTAATGATATGACTTGTGCTATACCCACCATTGGGTCCAACAGGATCAATAAATCATTATTGTTATATATCTATTGTTATTATATCATGGTGTTCAAAAATAGAAATGAGTTTGATATAGGTATTAATGACGATTATAATACGAGAACCCAAAATTTAATTTTTCCCCAACATAAATTAACCATGGCGGAGAAAGGTCCGTAATGTGTGTTTAAAATGTTATAACAAGTTACCCAATCATATTAAATGCTGTTAGATTTGTGTGAATATGAAAGATGTATCCAATCTCGATAGCGTAAATGTCAGTCTTGAATATTGATCCAGGGTCTGTGGGCAACAAGATCCAATTCCAGAACTGGCTATTTCGATAAGTTTGAACAATATAAAAAAATTAAAAAAATGCTTTGAATAGAGAACTCTATTAGCATTAGATAAGAGGAAAAAGGGCCAGAATTAGCAATATTGGAAAGAAACAAGGAAGGTGTGAAATCTAGGTAATCAAATCATGCTTGCTACTGTAACAACCTACTTTTACTCACAAAGGCGAGCAGCTGGTCCAGTACATCCAGTGTTGGCTGAAAATTATCTCAAATATATTTAATGGTAAAGGAAAACCAGATGAAGACTGTGCAGAGTATATAGTTCATAACAGTTGAAAATATCTATTTACATATAGGGAGGAGAAGACTGCTTTTCCTCCCGTAGAATAAATGAGGCCCGACGCGAAAGGAAGGAATAGCATTTTTCTCCTGAGGTATGTAGTTTTTTCTACTACAGATCTCCTGCAACGAATGTCGGAAGGTTTGTCGATGATCGGATGAGTTAAATTATTTCTTCTCGAGTGATAATTGGTGAGATGCATCAGATAATAATATTAATAAAGCCTCGTGAACGTCAGCTGCCCTCAGGTGGATGGGATGAGCAGCGGCAGCACCCCATGCACGAAGAAAAAAAAATACATTTAATCATTTCCTCCCAACTGAAAAATTGTCAAATTGTAGCTAACCCAATATATCGACGAAAAAAAGCAATCAGCTGGGTCTAGCATAGTGTATCATACGTTAGCTGGTACCTCAAACATGACAGAAAAAAATTATATTGGAACGCATTCAATATTTTCGGCTCCGATTTTGGAGCCATTCTTAAGAACCGTTGACTTTACGTCGGGGTCTCAATCTGCCTACTCCCCAGGTATCGTCAACGACAGTATTCTCGCAGGTGTGGATATCTCCCGTTTTTCGACTAGATCCGAGATAGAATAGAATAGAATAGAATAGAAATAGAATAGAATAGAAATTTATTAATTGTAAAAATGCTACAAATATAACAAGTTGATATATACTACAGCAAAGTACAACAAGTCAAGAAGAAAGCATGAGTCTCACAGCTCCGGTTGATAATTTCTACACCATGTATAAAATTCAGTCAAATTATAGGGTTCGCTGTTTATAATGAATCTTTTCAATATTCTCTTGAAACGTTCAAGTTTTCTGGATTTCAGCATATCTGAAGGAAGTGAGTTCAATAGCTTGATACACATGAAATGCACACCCTTTTGTGATAATGTAAGGGAGTGAAGCGGATAATGATAAGGGTAGAGTCGTCGGGTGTTATTTTGATTTTTAAACTCCTCAAAGAATTTGGGATGATCCAGAATGAAACATATGCACTTGTACACATACATTCCAGGCAATGTCATTAGCCCTGCCTCCTTAAAGTGCCCTCTGCAGGATTCTCGAAAACCAAGCCCCAGCAGTACCCGTAGTGCTTGCTTTTGAGCAATGAATATTCTATCGATCAGTGATGAGCCTCCCCAGAAAATTATTCCATACGTGAGAAGCGATTCGATTTGGGAGCAGTATATTATTCTCAGGATGTTGGCATCAATTTGAAATTTCAGAACCCTCAAGCTGTAAATAGAGGAGTTCAACTTCTTAATTAAAATGCGACTGTGTTCTTTCCATTTGAGGTTCTCATCAAGATGTATACCCAGAAATCTTGTGGTATTCTCCAACATTACAGTCTGCCCTCTGCACTCAAAGCTGTTTGGGAAAAGTAAATTATTTCTATCTGTACGGAAGGCTACACACTCCGTCTTAGTCATGTTCAGCTGCAAACTATTCTGTTCACACCACTTCTTCGTCTGAGTTAAAGCGTTCTGTGCTCCATAAATGAGGTTACTGATTTTATGTGATCTAATCATTATGTTTGTGTCGTCAGCATACAATACTGATTCCCAAGAGTGCTCCCTGAGGACCTCTGGCAAGTCATTCATGTAAAGGACGAAAAGAAGCGGTCCAAGAATACTTCCCTGAGGTACGCCTCTCGCTATCTTCTTCACAGTGGAGTTGTATTCCCTACCATCCATACATATAGCAATCTGTTGCGTTCTATTCTGCAAATAGTTTAGGATGAGATGAAGTTGTTTGTCTCTGATGCCATATCTTTCGAGTTTGTGTATAAGTATGGAATGATCAACATTATCAAAGGCTTTAGATAAGTCGAGAAACAAACAAAGAGGTACTTCACCAGCTTCTATTGAATTTATGATGGAGGTAATAAATTGAAAAATTGCAGTTTCAGTGCTTCTACCAGAAAGGAAACCATGTTGTGACTTGTCGAACGCATGGAACTTTCCGAAAAACTTGATCAAACGTTGCGCCAATATTTTCTCAAAGATCTTGGAGAAAGAATTCAGAATACTGATCGGGCGGTAGTTACCAAGGTGCTCAGCGTCCCCCTTTTTTAATAGTGGTTTGATAATTGCCATTTTCAATCTATCAGGGAAAACCCCCTCTATGAAAGATTTGTTGATAATTCGGCTAAGAGGCTCAGCTATTTTGTGAGCAGAGTCCTTTATAATTCTCATAGGAATTCCATCATAGCCAGTTGAATTCTTATTTTTTAGGCTTTTTATGCATGAGAGTACCTCTCCTTCAGTTACAGGAAATACATAGAAAGAATTTTCAATCTTCTTAATTCCAGAAAAAGAATTCTCTTGAACTAAATTGATGTACCCAGCTTCATTGCTTTGGAAAAGGATATTGAATTTTTCAGCAATTTCCTGTAGATTACCATCGGGTAAGATACTTGTTTTGGGCCTTTTTTTACTTGGTTTCAAGTCATTTATGATTTGCCAGGTGGTCTTAGGTCTATTTGCAGAATTTTCTATCAAGTTACCATAATAGTTCCGCTTATCCCTGCAAGTGGCTATGTCGTAGTCTCGCTTTGCTCTTTTATACATTTCAACGAAGTCTGTGTTGATGCAAGATATCACAAAAAGGCTGTCAAGATGTTGCTTTAGTTTGAATAACTCTGGGGATTCTTTGTATCGTTTAGAATTGATTGGAACTTTTTTTGTTAGCAATGGAAAATGGTCATTGAAAGTAGTTATGAAGAAATCGGAAAACTCATTCCATGTTTCATTTACACCCTGGGCTGCAACATTTCCAATGGGGCCGCAAGTCTTGCCCTTCAAAGATTCCAGAAAAGCATTTAAAGCCTCTGCATTATAGTTTCTATAGCTCACTGTCTTATGTGACTGTTTTTTGACAACTTCAATGTTGCTCCTAAAAAGCTGTGCAGAATGATCAGATAAGTGCGCTTCAATGACAGTGGTCTTACCTTGACCAATATTTGTGAATACGTTATCCAGGCATCTACCACTACTAATCCTTGTTGGCTCTCAAACAGTAATCTCCACATCGAAGGTCTCCAGGAGAAAAACAAGGTCATGTGCAACCTCCAATTCCCTGTCCAACAAATTTATGTTGAAATCGCCTGTGATAACATATGTTGCATTCTCACTATTTAGTATTTCTAGAATTAAAGTTAATTTTTCAAAAAACGTTTCAAAATCATGAGATGAAGAAGGCCTATAAATGCACACTACAACAATTTTTTTACTACCATAAACAGAAACATTACATGCTGAACATTCGATTATAGTGGACACACTGAGGTTTTTGAGATCTAGCCTCTCTTTCATTTCCATATGATTCAGACAGTACACAGCACAGCCACCATGCTTTCCCTTACTTCTGCAGAAGGCACTAACAAGCTTGTAATCAGCAAAGGTATGTTGCTCGAGTTCATCAGGATCTTTCCAGTGTTCTGTCAATGCAAAACAATCAGGTTTCTCTTGTTGTAACAAATTTTCAAATTTCCCTTGCTTCGCCCCACCAACAGATCTGACATTTTGATGGAGGACTGAAAATCCTGAGAAACTTTGACATGTTTTGAACGTTATTTTACTGTTGCTTCTCCTCTCATCACGGAAAAATTTTGTTCTCTATACTTATTGAAGTTGAATCTCTTAATACCGACTCCATTTGGCCAGAACTCTGACTTATACATCTCTTCTTTATGGACTAACGGTGCTGTCACTACAAATAATAATAATTATAATAATAATAAATCGCCTTTATTGTTACAAAAATTATAAATAAAATATCATAATTGGAGAAAAAAACTACTATGAAGTGGCGAAGTCTAGCTAAGCTATTCAAACTCAACCACATCAGAGCAGGAAAAAGGAAGAAAAAAAAAACATATATGTTGCACGAGATACCAAAAAAAAGTTAATATAAACAAAATCATGAATAATGAGCCCTCGAATATAGAGCAGGTATGTTGACTCTTTCAAACTACTACATTCGGTTCTGATCATTTAAAAGATACTGTTTGTATTTGACCCTGAATCTGTTAACGCTTAAATTCCTGAGATCCTCTGGAAGGGAGTTAAGAAGTGATACAGCACAGTAAATAAAGGACCTACAAAACATGGCAGTCCGATGACGGGGAACAAGGAACCTGCCTCCGAATCTGGTACCCCTACCATGTCTCGACTCCACCGAGACAAAACCAGACAGAAGATGCTTTGGTGAATCCGGAGACCTCAATAACTTCACAGTGAAATCTGCAAGATGAAGTTTTCTCCTACCATCCATATTGAGCCAACCCGTTGAAATTAATGCACCGCTTATGTGATCGAATTTTCGTAATCCATATATCAAACGGCAACAGTTGTTTTGAACCCTCTGGATGCGATCCTTCTCCAATCTCCGCAAACAAGGTCCATACAAGAAATCACAGTAGGTAAAGTGAGAAAGCACGAGTGATTCACAAAGCACCCTTTTTAAACTCTGACTCAAAACATGTCTATTGGAATAAAGGAGCTTCAAATTTGTATAAGCTCTCCTCAACAAACTCCTGACATGCCCAAAGAATCTCAAATCGACATCAAGATGCAACCCCAGATTTCTGGCTGACTCACTCAAAGGTAACCTTGTATCGCCTACTGAAACATTCAAAGCATTCCTGAGCACTTGCCGAGTATTCATAGAGGAGAAGCATAAAAGCACCGTTTTCTTTGCGTTAAGGTTCAGTGCATGTTGTCTGGAGATTGAAGCGATATTAGCCATTTCCTCATTCAAACGATCATTAACTACTCCGACATCAGAAGGATCAAAATGCATATATAACTGCACATCATCAGCATATGCCTGCACCTTACAATGAGACACCGACCCAAGAATATCCGCAGTAAAAATAATAAAAAGGAGTGGACCCAAAATCGATCCCTGTGGTACGCCAGTATGAACATCTCTAGGAGACGAATATATCCCGTTGCTGAATATTCTTTGGGAACGTCTCTGCAGGTACGAATGAAGCAAAGAAACAGCCGGGTCATCAAATCCATAATATATGAGCTTGGAAATGAGAAGACTATGATCGATGGTATCAAAAGCCTTTGAATAATCTAATAAAATGAGTGCACTTGCCATACTCCTATCATGCGCCTCCATCAGATCATTCAACACAGTTGTCAGTGCCGTGGCAGTACTAAAGCCTTTTCTAAAACCACATTGACTCTCAGGTAAAATTTTTTTTTTCACAAAGTTGTATATTTGGTTGTATAAAACTTTCTCAAAAATTTTAGAAATGGTTGGCAAAATACTTATAACTCTCAGGTCATCATAACTGTCAACATCATTCTTCTTAGGAATTGGTCGACCAATAGAAACCTTCCATGCATCAGGGTAGTAGCTCTCCTCAATAGAACTATTAATAATATTTACTATGACGTCATCAATGAATGGGCTGCAGTATTTCAACATAGTTGCATTAATATTATCTATACCCAAAGCATCAGACTTCAGATCATTCAAAATTGAATTCACCTCAGCCGCAGACGTCATAGAAATTGAAAAACTATCACCCGGATCGAATCTACCATTTGAATAAAAGTCGATAGTTTGGGGATCTACATCTGAACTATTTCTCGAAAAAGATGCGAAATGTTCACTTATATCTTCCGGGTGAGAGATGCTTGTTGGAATAACATTCACTCTCCCCGACCGAATGTTCATATTTCTTAAGGCTCGCCAGGTTTTACTCGAATTCTTTTCTACACAAATTGACCTTAGATAAGCAGACTTCTCGCCCCTAGTCAATTCCACAGCGAAGTTACGCAATTTTTTATAAGAAATCCAATCCTCCTCTGAACGCGAGCGCTTGAATTTTTGAAGAGCCCTGTCACGTAGTTTCATGATCATCTTTAGATTATCCGTTAACCAAGGAGCCCTCGGCTTGGAAACTCTCCTTTCAATTAGGGGGGCATGTTTATTGAATAGTTCTAAAATAAATCGGTTAAACGTTGAAATTTTTTCGTCAATATTTTTTTCTACGATCACATTCATCCATGGTAAATTATATAAGTCTTCAAGAAATTTATCATAGTCAAAATAATTAAAACATCGAAACGTGATCAACCGTGGCCCGGGCCTCACAGCCCTCAACTTCAGCTCCGTGTACACCATCCTATGATCGGAGATACCATCACAAGGAATGGTCCCCACTGTGCTCATTAGTTCATCATTTGAAATAAATATTGGATCAATCAATGTTTGAGTATTGCATGTTATTCTAGTAGGTTCATTTAAAATCTGTGAAAGACCGTAAGACTCAAAGCAATCAGCGACAGGGTTCCTCATCTTAAAGAAATCAACATTCAAGTCACCCAAACAAATGATCTCACCCTGTGACAAACAGACATTTGACAAAATATTATCTACGGCGAACTAACAGAGTATCATTTTCCTGTTTCTCTGATCCTACACCACCAATCTATAGTGAAATTAAATTTTGGATCACCACTTCAGATCTTGTGAAATAATTTATGGTTATTTTTTGACAACATCATCTCTAATATGGGTTTTATGGAGGACATCAAGCACCGTTATGAGCCCTGAGGATGGAAATAAATTTTTCCGAAACGTCGGCGAACTAACAGAGTATCATTTTCCTGTTTCTCTGATCCTACACCACCAATCTATAGTGAAATTAAATTTTGGATCACCACTTCAGATCTTGTGAAATAATTTATGGTTATTTTTGACAACATCATCTCTAATATGGGTTTTATGGAGGACATCAAGCACCGTTATGAGCCCTGAGGATGGAAATAAATTTTTCCGAAACGTCGGCGAACTAACAGAGTATCATTTTCCTGTTTCTCTGATCCTACACCACCAATCTATAGTGAAATTAAATTTTGGATCACCACTTCAGATCTTGTGAAATAATTTATGGTTATTTTTTGACAACATCATCTCTAATATGGGTTTTATGGAGGACATCAAGCACCGTTATGAGCCCTGAGGATGGAAATAAATTTTTCCGAAACGTCGGCGAACTAACAGAGTATCATTTTCCTGTTTCTCTGATCCTACACCACCAATCTATAGTGAAATTAAATTTTGGATCACCACTTCAGATCTTGTGAAATAATTTATGGTTATTTTTTGACAACATCATCTCTAATATGGGTTTTATGGAGGACATCAAGCACCGTTATGAGCCCTGAGGATGGAAATAAATTTTTCCGAAACGTCGGCGAACTAACAGAGTATCATTTTCCTGTTTCTCTGATCCTACACCACCAATCTATAGTGAAATTAAATTTTGGATCACCACTTCAGATCTTGTGAAATAATTTATGGTTATTTTTTGACAACATCATCTCTAATATGGGTTTTATGGAGGACATCAAGCACCGTTATGAGCCCTGAGGATGGAAATAAATTTTTCCGAAACGTCGGCGAACTAACAGAGTATCATTTTCCTGTTTCTCTGATCCTACACCACCAATCTATAGTGAAATTAAATTTTGGATCACCACTTCAGATCTTGTGAAATAATTTATGGTTATTTTTTGACAACATCATCTCTAATATGGGTTTTATGGAGGACATCAAGCACCGTTATGAGCCCTGAGGATGGAAATAAATTTTTCCGAAACGTCGGCGAACTAACAGAGTATCATTTTCCTGTTTCTCTGATCCTACACCACCAATCTATAGTGAAATTAAATTTTGGATCACCACTTCAGATCTTGTGAAATAATTTATGGTTATTTTTTGACAACATCATCTCTAATATGGGTTTTATGGAGGACATCAAGCACCGTTATGAGCCCTGAGGATGGAAATAAATTTTTCCGAAACGTCGGCGAACTAACAGAGTATCATTTTCCTGTTTCTCTGATCCTACACCACCAATCTATAGTGAAATTAAATTTTGGATCACCACTTCAGATCTTGTGAAATAATTTATGGTTATTTTTTGACAACATCATCTCTAATATGGGTTTTATGGAGGACATCAAGCACCGTTATGAGCCCTGAGGATGGAAATAAATTTTTCCGAAACGTCGGCGAACTAACAGAGTATCATTTTCCTGTTTCTCTGATCCTACACCACCAATCTATAGTGAAATTAAATTTTGGATCACCACTTCAGATCTTGTGAAATAATTTATGGTTATTTTTTGACAACATCATCTCTAATATGGGTTTTATGGAGGACATCAAGCACCGTTATGAGCCCTGAGGATGGAAATAAATTTTTCCGAAACGTCGGCGAACTAACAGAGTATCATTTTCCTGTTTCTCTGATCCTACACCACCAATCTATAGTGAAATTAAATTTTGGATCACCACTTCAGATCTTGTGAAATAATTTATGGTTATTTTTTGACAACATCATCTCTAATATGGGTTTTATGGAGGACATCAAGCACCGTTATGAGCCCTGAGGATGGAAATAAATTTTTCCGAAACGTCGGCGAACTAACAGAGTATCATTTTCCTGTTTCTCTGATCCTACACCACCAATCTATAGTGAAATTAAATTTTGGATCACCACTTCAGATCTTGTGAAATAATTTATGGTTATTTTTTGACAACATCATCTCTAATATGGGTTTTATGGAGGACATCAAGCACCGTTATGAGCCCTGAGGATGGAAATAAATTTTTCCGAAACGTCGGCGAACTAACAGAGTATCATTTTCCTGTTTCTCTGATCCTACACCACCAATCTATAGTGAAATTAAATTTTGGATCACCACTTCAGATCTTGTGAAATAATTTATGGTTATTTTTTGACAACATCATCTCTAATATGGGTTTTATGGAGGACATCAAGCACCGTTATGAGCCCTGAGGATGGAAATAAATTTTTCCGAAACGTCGGCGAACTAACAGAGTATCATTTTCCTGTTTCTCTGATCCTACACCACCAATCTATAGTGAAATTAAATTTTGGATCACCACTTCAGATCTTGTGAAATAATTTATGGTTATTTTTTGACAACATCATCTCTAATATGGGTTTTATGGAGGACATCAAGCACCGTTATGAGCCCTGAGGATGGAAATAAATTTTTCCGAAACGTCGGCGAACTAACAGAGTATCATTTTCCTGTTTCTCTGATCCTACACCACCAATCTATAGTGAAATTAAATTTTGGATCACCACTTCAGATCTTGTGAAATAATTTATGGTTATTTTTTGACAACATCATCTCTAATATGGGTTTTATGGAGGACATCAAGCACCGTTATGAGCCCTGAGGATGGAAATAAATTTTTCCGAAACGTCGGCGAACTAACAGAGTATCATTTTCCTGTTTCTCTGATCCTACACCACCAATCTATAGTGAAATTAAATTTTGGATCACCACTTCAGATCTTGTGAAATAATTTATGGTTATTTTTTGACAACATCATCTCTAATATGGGTTTTATGGAGGACATCAAGCACCGTTATGAGCCCTGAGGATGGAAATAAATTTTTCCGAAACGTCGGCGAACTAACAGAGTATCATTTTCCTGTTTCTCTGATCCTACACCACCAATCTATAGTGAAATATTATCTAAATCCGCGACACAATTATTCAAGTTGCAATTTGGAGGTCGGTAAAAAACACCAATATTGATAGTGACACCTCCAAACCTAAATTTCATAAATAAATATTCTAAGTTGCTACCTAGATTTAAGTTCAAAGAAAGAGACTCACCGGAATATGTATCTCTATAATAAATACCAACTCCTCCACCTCTTGAAGTTCTAGGCCAATGAAAAAATTTGTAACCTTGAATTGCCACCGCACCAAGCTCCACGCCCCCAGACAGCCACGTCTCAGTCACCGCCACGATATCAAAATCCTCTTTCAAGACAATCTCAGAAAATTCATTAAAACCCGTAAATATTGAGCGTATATTAATATGTGCTATCTTCATTCTACTCTAATCTAAATCTGAGCAAATCACACATACCAAAAATTAATCACAACATGATTATGATAAATCTAAATACAAAATATTCATGAAATATGGAATATTAACCAATTAACCAATGTAATAAGCAAAAATACAACTAAAACTAAAAACACACAACTCTATATGATTTCAGAGGATAATATCAAATGAGAACAAAAATAACAAATTTAAATCTTAATTCTAGTGCAACAAATTATATTATTTATTATATTATATATTATTTATTATTATATTTATTATATATATATATATATATATATATATATTTATTATATATTATATTTATATTATATCTTTTTAAACCCTCTGGATTCCCAGGTATCTCCCTCACTTCTATTTGGTTGCCCTCAAAACCAGGTTTACTTGCAATGTACTTATGTATATCCTGTATTGTGACATGTTTCATTATGCGATTTATAAAAATCCAAACTTTCTTCTCCATTCCTTGAAAACCAGATCCACTAGGTTCAGCGGTTGGTGCTGTACCAATCTGCGTAGTTCTTCGTTTCTTTTGAGGATTTGTGCTATTGCTTGACTTATTATGATTATTCTCACTGACAAGATGTGTCCTAGCCTTATAAGAAACATTCTTCCATTCGGAATATTTATCAAGGTTTATAATTTCTTGCATTTTTTCTCGTTGTGCCGTTTCTAACGGATGAACGTTTGAATTTGAGTTTGTTTCATCCTTCAGAAGGTCAGCCATAGTGCTTTGTTTTTGTTTCGCTGTTTTTTTCTTGACTACCTGAGTCCAGGATAATTTCTGGTTCTTCAATTCGATCAATTGGTTTTTCAGTATGCAAATTCTTAGTTTGATCCAATTTCATACCCTGATCATTTTTATGCAATAACACTGGGTTTGATAAATTGGATATCTTCCTTTTACTGTTTCTGTTTGGAGGATTTCCTGTTGCGGAGCTGCTTGAAGGAATATTCTCAGTTAGCATCATATTTCTGAGATCATCAGTTACAGATGCCGGTGAACAATCTGTCAAATTGTCGATTTTAATGACTGGTATAACAACCTTATGATGGGAATTGTTATCAACAGATTCATGATGTTTATTCGCGTTTTTCTGCGGTACATTTGTTTTCCGTTCGATATCCTGTATTCGTTGAAGGAGTAAGGCATTATTCAATTTTAGAATTTCATTTTTTTCATTCGCCGATTCTAACAGTTGAGTGAGAAATTGATTTTTAGTCTCCAATAATTTAATCTCGAGTAATCCCAGAGTACTCACTGTTTCTTCCTCTGATTTTCGAAGCAATATCCCGGTAGTTTCTTCGGAGTTGCAGCAGTTTATATGAAACCCATCAATAAATTTTATGTGTTCCATCTTTTTAGCACAGGATTTATGCATAATTTTTTCACAGAATGCACAAATGACTACACCGCACTTTCTTGAGCAGCATGAAAAGCCTTTTTCATTTTTATATTCGATATTAACATCGATATTACTTTGTTTTTGAGAGCTCGTCTCAGATACGTCATCACTTTCGTCGCCCATATTGAATGCTCTGAATTTTCTGATGAAAATAGAGAAGTCTGAAATTTTCCTAGTCCGGAACTGAGTTTTTCGATTTCAGAAATATTGAAAGAAGTCATTCGTAAAGGGTGCAAAACTGCAATTTCCAAAATGATTCTACCGATAAAATCAAGATTTATCGAACTATGAAATTTCTTTTATATGGAATGTATATTGGTCACCCTGTATGACGATGCCAAGCAGATATGTTAGAATATTACTGCATCTGAACAAATTACGAGAGAGACAACTAACATTATATCCTTCCCTACACTTGAAGTATTACTTCATGTCGTCACGGCGGCGCTGCGAGTCTGCGCGTGACGTGGCCGTCGAGGACTATCGAGCGAAAGAACAAGATCGATCTTCAGTGATCTTAGTTTTAGACATCTGAGATCTTACCTATAAGTTCTGTCTATTCGATATCGAGCTTGCTCGGAGAGAGATATTCTAGAGAGAGAATAAACGATTGAAACAGTATATGTGTATTAGTGAATCCTCTGCTAAAACCTATAAATCCAACAGGTTATAGGCTCAGTGTACGCTTTAAACTGCGCGACGAGGTAAACACTTATTCTGAAAATCTGTTGTGTACACAACTAGAAAAATATTGAGGTGAGTTGAATTTCAACTTAATTAATTAGAGATATTTTATTAAGTTCAGTGAATGGAAATGATTTATTTCATATTCATTCCTGAAATAGAGAATTCCTGTTATACAGTATATACTGTATTTGGAAATAATGTGTTTACCTATCTATTAGAGAAGGAATCAACTTTAATTCTTAACGGTTATTGAACGTTGATGTTTAGAGAAATGAGATATTTTACTATACACATGTTTTATTGAGTTAAATTGTAGGATTTCACATATGCCTACTTATGCGTTTCGTCCCTGGCACACACACCGGACTCATCAGTGTGACTTTGGTATATTTGTGTGTGCCCTGTCACAGACGCTTGGGTAATTTATTATTATCGGGAGCCGCCGGGACTCGAACCCGGCACCTTGTCGCATCTCGGTGAGTGAGTCTACAGACTTAACCTCTAGGTTAGGCCACCGAATGCTGTGTTTATTGTTGCTATGTGGAGCTTTATGAGAAGCCGCCACAAAATCATGTTCACAACCTAGGAAGTCAATTTCAAGTGTAGAGATCTTGCAAATTTGATTCCTCACGGTTATTGAACGTTGATGTTTAGAGAAATGAGATATTTTACTATACACATGTTTTATAAAGTTAAATCATGTTCACAACCTAGGAAGTCAATTTCAAGTGTAGAGATCTTGCAAATTTGATTCTTAACGGTTATTGAACGTTGATGTTTAGGGAAAAGAGATATTCTACTATACACATGTCTTATAGATTTAGATTATGCAGATGTAGAGATTCTGCATACCCATTGTCTCAAATTGATTTAGATGTTTGTGAACGTAGAGACTTCACATCGTTTAAAATCAATTCAGGTGTTTGTGAACGTAGAGACCTCTCATTATTTGAAATCGATTCAGATGTTTGTGAATGTAGAGATTTCGCATATTCATCTTTTAAAATCGATTCAGATTTTGTAGAGATTTTACAATTCATCGTTCACATGATATGTAACTGTTGAGATCTTACATATTCATTGTTCACGAGAGATGTCACATCCATCGCATGAGAAAATTATATTATGTGAATTTAGAGTTTTTATATTCAATAATTTGAGAGATTTAGGTGATGTACAAACATCATTCGAGAGGTATTGATGAGAAATTTTAGAGCTTAACTTAAACCATTCAGAGGTTGAGATTATATTTACTTTTGGGATTTTGCTAACATACTTTCTGTTTTAGATTGGATAATTTTAGAGATTCTACATACCACACCTAGAGGATCGGAGATCCTACATACATTGCTTGGAGAATGTAAAATTGGATGTTTTACATTCCACAAACATAATCTAGAGATTTAGATATTTTGAGAGTATTGTATATTCATCATGCTTGATGAAAAATTTGGGGAACTATTCATTTCACTAAACTACAACAACTGCAGTATGGTAAGATTAATGATAATCAATATTTCAGGGCTTCTTCCATACAATGCTTGCTGTGCTGTGTTGTTTGTTTGTAAGCTAGGTATATTATAGGATTCAAGTATTCATCCCGTACTGTACAATGGCCATACCTAACTCAACAGGTATTCATTGCAGTGCGTGATACTGCCTTTGAAGTAAGGTGTACATGTACGAGGTGGTGCTGCTTGAAAACTTGATAGTCCTGTTTCGAATTGTATCAGATTGATGTGCGCCTGAGGCAATTCAGAAGCTCGAAAAATGTTATATCTTATACCTGGAAATAGATGTACTTAGAGAGCATATAATGCACACAAATTTGAAAATACATAATATAAATATTTTGTTTCATAAATCCTGAAATAGAGATGGCAGCCAAAGGAAATCAAGGTAAACCATTGGTGGATTATGATAGTGATTCCACCATTTCCGTAAGTGCAGGAGATAGAGGTTTCATGCAATACGAGGAAAGAGAGAATTGTCAGAACCAATGTAAGTTTTTTCGTGCAATTAAAATTCAATTCCTTGATTTTAGATGTCTAGAGCAGTATCAACGAGTGATACCTAAGACACTAGATGAAAGATACTAGAGAAATTTTAGAGACATTAGACTAAACCCCTTTTCGAGATATTAGAGATCTGAGAGAGGAGAAATAGTTGACATTAGAGTTATGAGAATATTAGAGATTTAGAGTATTAGAAAACCCAGGTATATAAAATTTAATTCATGTTGAAGAGATAATTAGAGTTAAGAGAATATTTTTTTTTGGTTGAATTCTAGAGTATTAGGAAACCCAAGTATTTAGAGATTTATTCATGTTACAGAGATAATTAGAATCGAGAGAATATTTTTTAGGGTGAATTCTAGAGTATTAGAAAACCCAGGCATTTAAAATTAATTCATGTTACAGAGGTGACTAGAATTATGAGATTTTTTTGATTGAATTTCAGAGATTTAGAGTATGAGAAAACCCAGATATATTCAATAAAAATTAATTCATTTTACAGGGGTAATTAGAGTTGAGAGAATGATTTTTAGGGTTAAATTCTAGAGTATTAGAAAACCCAGGCATTTTAAATTAATCCATGTTACAAAACAGAATTCAAAATTAGAGATCTGGATCGACAGTCTGAGATCTGAGCTTTTCGACAAATGATTTGTTGGACGTCATAGAGCCAAAGTACGAGTAACCAATCTTGGTCAGAGGCCAACAAGTCCAAGAGAAGTAATTGAGTACGAGACATTATCATAAACAGAATTGACGAGAATGATCACAAGAAAATTCTCAATATCCGAGACTCTGTTGAAGTAATTAGAGGTTTGAGGTTCTCCAGGAAGTGCGAGTCAAATGCGACACACACTTTATGTAAGAGCTCGCTTGTACTCCATAAAAATAGAGAAACATGAATCGGTCGATGATTTCTGTGAAAGATTCGACTCGATAGTATGAGAGTATGAAGCTTTCGAGGATGCGATTGAGCTTACTGCTCAAGAGATGAGATCTGCATTTTATCAGACTGTAATACCAGTCATATCCTAGTTACGAAATGCAGATCTGACCAGGAGCCAGACCTCATGCCAAGAAGGTAATTTAGACGAGATCAAGACCTTCATCCCTCGATTAGAGAGACTAGAAATCTCTAGTCTCTCGACCTCAACCTCTTCTCAACCGAGAAGAGGTCTGAAATTAAAGAGGAGACTCCAAAAGTTCAACGGGTGCATAAACTAAAATGCTACCGTTGTAACAAAGAGAGACACTGGTCAACTGATTGCAATTTGAGGCAACAGAATAAGTGATTCTGCTTCGGTTGTGGGGCAATCAAGAAAGAGAATTGCCTTAACAATGGTGGCACGAACGAGACTAGGCCCATTCAATTTAGAGGATCGAGTAGAGGCAGGTTGAACAAGCCAAGTTTCAACACTAAGAGACGGAGCCACGTAAACCAGAGGAGAATGAGAGAGAGCAAGAGATTCAACAAAGAGGGTCGCTCCAAGGCAAGAAGGGTTGGAAGTATAGAGCATAGAGAAACTAAAACAGGTAAACTTGATCCAACCATTAACTTCTTTGCAGATTCTGGAGCAACAGACCATATCGTAAATGATTGTCTGATTTCGAGAAACTTTGAGAGATGTCAAAATACGAGTATAGAGTGCTAATAAAAACGAGATAGCAGTAAGTGTAATCGATGGTAAGGGTGAGTTAATCTTATATTCAGATTCTAGAGATGAGAATACTAAGAAATTGCAAAATGTGTTTGCAGCGAAAGAGATTTCTGAGAATTTACTTTCCTTACGTAAACTCGCAGACTCTGGGTTCAATATTTACTTAGAAGTCCAAGTCCTAAGAGTTTACAACAAGGTTAATAATGAAATTGTTTTAGAGAACAATTACAACTCCTAAGAGTTGACAATAAGGTTAAGAATGAGTTTGTTTTAGAGAGTCAGTATGAAAAACCGAACTGGATTCTCAACTTCAAATTTATTGTTTATTATTACAGAGCAACGATAAGCGAAGAAGATGAGATGAGCTTACAATCGCAGACACATTCCAATAACGAGTTATTAGGTTCGGAGGGAGAACCGGAGTCTGCGATTGGGAGGGAGAAAGAGTATAATCTCATCTTTTCACCTAAAGAGAAAGTTCTACAAGTTTCAACTGCAAAACAGATGTAACACAATCTGAGCAACAAGAGAAAAATTGGAATTGCAGTCATATCAGTAGATAGGTAATTCAGATCAATAGCTTGGAATCACTCCAAAACTTAGAGGAATTATGTATCGTAAGTCCATTAGACAATAACTCCTGTAATTCAGGACAAATCAATGAATGAATGAAGCAATGTTATGGCATTGTAGACTTGTACATGCTTCACTTAACTATCTGAAGAGAGTGCAGAAGTTAAATGAGAAACATAAGAACGTCATATTTGACGACTCTATTTTTAGAATGTGAAGTATGTATCATATCGACAATGGAGAAATTACATTTTAAAAAGACAGAATGGAGCTGAGAGACAACTTCAATTGATACACACTAACACGATGGGACCTATTAAACTACCATCGCATCCAGCTCAGTAAAGATTCGTTAATGTCTACATAGACGACTATTGGAGACTTGTTAAGCCTATTCATTAAAAACAGAAGATGAGTTGGCTGAAGCATTAGAGAAATTCTTAATATCAACAAGAAACTTGTTGGAGAAGAATGAGAAGGTATGTTATATCAGGTCAGATCAAGGTACAGAATTTACCGAAAGGAAATTCCTAGAAGAACTGAGTAGAGAAAATATAGAGAACGAGTTTGCAACTCCATATACGCCTGAACATAATGGTGTAGCGGAGAGGTTTAACTCTACGATCCAAATGAAGGTTCGTACATACATGGTTGATTCCAGACTACCTAAGAGTATGTGGGAGGTTGCTGTTGATGCATCTATAGATGCGTACAACAGAACACACAAGTCTATCGGATATCAAACACCATTGACAAAGTTTGCACCAAATGCAAAATGCCACTTTGATCAAATTAAGAGATTTGGATGTATTGGATGTATTTGTATGTATTATTATGTATTGTAATGATTGCATACATTAATATTCTAAAACCCAGCTTGAAATTTGGAGAATGTGCCCTGAAAGCTGTCCTAGAAGGTTATACTGCTACAGGATACTTGACGTGGCATTCAAGCTCGAGAAAGTCCTTTGAATCTCAACATGTGAGATTCAACGAGAAACTTGTTTACAAAGATGTTTATAGGAATAAACAACTTGATGACACTAGAGAAAAATTAGAGACACAGGAAAATATAATTGACTGGGATTGGATGAAAAACTCCAAAGAGCCAAAATAAGGGAACTGCCGATAAAAAGGCAAGTACCCTGCTACACTTAGAGAAAACCGTAGAGGACGTAAGCTATGCAAGGTTTCTTGATTACTCAGAGAATAATATTTTAGAGAATGGGCTGAACGACCTCGGTCGATTGTCCTTTGATAAGTAGTTATCAATAAAGATCAGCTATTAATATTATTATTTTAGGGAAATATGAGAAAACCGATAGACAAGAAGATATAAGGCTTTGTCTCATTTCTTCGTTAAATAGAGAGCCCATTTTCGAGGAAACTATAAATTCTAGAGAAGGCCACTTATGGAAGAGAGCTAAAAAAGAAGAAATTAATTCCATGATACAGAATAAGGTTTGGATATTGGTAGATAAAGAGTATTTTCAAATATCTGTAAAACAGGGCCATATTATGGACTCGAAATGGTATTTAAGAGAAAATTAGAGGAAAATGGTCTTATACGATACAAGGTAAGAATAGTCATACGAGGCTTTAAGGTCAAAAATATTTATGACCGTAAAGAGACATATGGACCAGTATCTAGACTTTCTGTAATTAGAGCTACACTTGCAATAATTAATGAGTATGATTTACATGCTTGTCAATCAGATGTAAAACCTGATTTTTTAAATGGCACTATAGAGGAGATCTATATGGAGATTCTGGATGGAGTAGACATCGACAATGAGATCAAACGATCTTATGTATATAAACTCCGGAAAGCCCTCTACTACTCTTCTCTTCTACTATAGGTAAGTCCAAAGAGATGTAATAAGAGATTAACTGAAGAGATCAAGAAACTTGGTTCAGAGAATGATCTACATGAACCTTGTTTATATACTTGGAGGAGAAATGGTAAAGTAGTACTACTAGTCATATATGTAGATGATATATTGCTAGCTAGTAACTAAAAACTTTATAGTTATAAAAATAGAGAGAAACCGAGAAGAGAGTTTTTATAAATCGATCAATCAAATTATAGCATTAATATATTAGAGAGATTAAATATGAATGACTGCAATGCCCAAAATACTCCTATGGTAACCAGACAGGTTGAAAATAGGATTAAGAGAAATCAATCAGAGAATCTACAGGATGACTCAGATAAACTAGAGATGAAAAGAGTCCCTTATAGAGAAGCGATTGGTAGCTTAATGTATCCATCAAATTTTAGACATTACGTTTGCTGTTAACTATTTAGTGAGAAAACAAATAAAGCCCATCGGAGCTAATTGGAAAGGTGTGAAGAGAATCTTCAGATATTTGAAAGGTATTGTGAATTTAAGCCTTAAATTCACTGCTCAAACTGTCTTAGAGGCATTTACCGATGCAACCTTTAGAGACCATACAGACTCTTCATCAACTGAAAGGTATGTTTTTAGATTGTTTGAAGATGTAATAGCTTGGAGAAGCCATAATCAAACCTATGTCACATTGTCCACAATTTTTGTTTTTCAGATTATTTTTAGAGAGTTCTGTTTATAGATTAGACCTAGAGTGGATAATGCTGGTTGTAGTTCGATGAAGGGAGGTAGTGTTAGAATATTACTTCATCTGAACAAATTACGAGAGAGACAACTAACATTATATCCTTCCCTACACTTGAAGTATTACTTCATGTCGTCACGGCGGCGCTACGAGTCTGCGCGTGACGAGGCCATCGAGGACTATCGAGCGAAAGAACAAGATCGATCTTCAGTGATCTTAGTTTTAGACATCTGAGATCTAACCTATAAGTTCTGTCTATTCGATATCGAGCTTGCTCGGAGAGAAATATTCTAGAGAGAGAATAAACGATTAAAACAGTATCTGTGTATTAGTGAATCCTCTGCTAAAACCTATAAATCCAACAAGATATTTTGAATTTTTATTATGAATTAATTCTTTTTGGATACGAGAAAAAAATCATGATATTAACGTACAGGGTGATCCAATATTCACGAAAATAGACGAAATTCGACTAGTCCGGATCTGGTTTATTCGATTTCACAAGTATTGCAAGAAGGCGATAGTTAAAGGTGACAAAATTCAAACTCCAAAATTTTAAATTAATCCGTCGATTTTAAAGAATTATTGAACTGTTAAATTTCACTCATAGAATGAACATCACCCTGAATATCCCAAACGAAGGCACTCAGGCGATTGAAACCTCTTGATACAAGTCCTCCTTGATGTCCTTAATTCATGGCATCCGTTTGTCGCATTCTTCCCGGGACACCCTGTATATCGCCCATAATGATTGCGAGATACTCCTGAAACGTAAATCGTTTTGCACAACTTTGCAGCTAGGGTGAATGGAACGATGTCAGGGAACTTTTCCAGTTCCGAAAATCGACGAACAATATCGGCTTGACATTCACCAGATAGACTGATGTCAGATGGAAGATGATTTGTCGAGGGCAGGGGCGATATTTCATGATTGGTCTCGAGAACATGAGAAGTAGTATCCATTGAATGAATGATTTGAATATTCGAATATTCAGTGAATAGTTGTGTATTCACTGAATAGTTGAGTAATCAATGACTACTTTTCTATTCATGAATAATCAGTGAATAGTCGAGTATTCACTGAATAGTGGAATAATCAATGACTACTTTTCTATTCATGAATAATCAGTGAATAGTTGAATATTCACTGATTATACAGTGAAAGGTTTTCTATTCAGGGAGTAGTTGGATATTTATGAATCATTTGTGAAGTTACGACTGAAAGTTTGAGTGATAACTATTCAGAAATGATTAAAACAATGGCCTAGCTGTTGAGACACGTTAATTTAAATAAAAAAAATAAAACAGGGTTTTGTGATTTACTATGGACATCGTTTTATTAATATTAAAATTACTGGAAATTACATATATTGAAATTGATAGATACAATTGAATTGATATTATTCATTTAATAGTAGAAACGATCCGAAGAAAAATTAATAGAATTGGGATTTCATCAATGAAAAAATAAAAAACTGGAATTTAAGATTCTAAAATATGAATTTAGCAATAAAAAGTTCTAATAATAATAATATAAGATTCTACATTCGAAATCTAATGCCGTCTTTTTAATCGATTGCAGAGTTTTGCTTTCCTATTCCGTATGCATTGCCATTCCTAGACATTACTCTATTTCAGTGGTCAAATATTGCTTGATTCTGAATTGCGAACCGACGAATCTTTCTATTCTTTCAAATCTGAGGTTTTAAAATGTACACACATCAACTGGAGTAACATCCTTCTCTAACAAGACTGAATCAGTAAATAAAGTTTTTTGAAAATTTCGTATAATTGAACACGAAGTGTATTCTTGAAGAATTTAATGTTCTCAAAATCCGCTTGATTATTCTTTTTGTACCTGTAGACCTGTTTTGGGTCCATGTAGATTGTATTGTCCCAGCAAAGGTTTTACTGCGTCTATTTAAGGATCTATTGTATTTTGTACGTTGTCATGTAATAAAAATTATTTCTGCATTTACCAAACGACAATTTGATTATAAAAATATGACAATTTTTTCGGTAAAACGTAAAACCAGAGTACTACTGAACTATCATTGTAGCGGTAGCGCTGCCTTTTGCAAAATTCAATGACATTTCACTGAGCCTGACTTTAATTTATTTTTTTTTTGACGAACGTCCAATTACGTTACTGTGGAAATGATCGCAATATGGTGAGAGACGAAACACCAAAACGATTATACCATATCGGCGTCGTCGTCAAGAGTATATTCACTCATCAAAACGCTCGTATTTTATTGGTTCATTAAAACATGCGTTTAATCACTGAATAATATAATAATAATAATAATAATATATTTATTGATCCCTTAAGACATACAAAATGCATAGGATAAGTCAATTGGAAAAAAAGAAAAATGAAATTTCTGAAACTAATTCTACAAACAAAAAACTTAATTAAGCTGTGACAACACACTTGTCATCCAGATACTCCTTAACACTATAATAACATTTGTTATGTAAAATACATTTGATAGTTTTTGTAAATTTTATTTTATTGAGCAACTTAACAGTATTAGGCAGATGATTGAATAATGTTATGGCCTGATATACTGGGGAAGTTTCATATTTGGCTGTTGTATGTGATGGAATGTACAAAGTAGCATTATTTCTGGTAGAGTAACCATGAAAACTGGATAATGTTACCATTAAGTGTTCATGTTCCTTGATATAGGTTAAACATCTATAAATATATAGAGAAGGTAGCGTTAAAATCTTATGTTGACGAAAGAAAGGTCTACAGGATTCACGTGGGTGTAGGTGGAAAATCAGACGCATAATTCTCTTTTGAATAACAAACACCCTTTTAGCATCGACAGAGTTACCCCACAACAGAATATTATAGTTCATATGACTATATACCAAGCTATAGTAAACAGATATAACCGACTGGAATGGTAATGAATTATTTATCCTACTAATCGCATAGAAGGAACTACACAATTTTTTGCAAACAGCATCCACATGGAAATTCCACCTTAAAGAACTGTCCAGATGAATACCTAGAAACTTTATAGTCTCTTTCGATACAACATCTTGGTCGAGGCATCGAATAACTAATCGATTATTATTAATATTTCTGATACTGAAATAAATGCATTCGGTTTTGTTTGCATTGAGAATGAGCGCATTTGAACGACACCAATTTACAAAATTGAGAATCAATGTATTGCAAAGCTTAGACAGTTCCTCAAGACTCCGAGCCGAGATCAACACTGACTTATCATCAGCAAATATAATCATTAATTCGGATATAATGTGTTCAGGTAAGTCATTAATGAACAAAAGAAATAACAACGGACCAAGGACCGAGCCCTGAGGCACTCCCAAATCGACACTAAATTTTTCTGACCAACATTTATCAACTCTAACAGTCATCCACCGATCGGTTATGTAGCTTAAAATCCACTGGAGAAAAACACCGCGAAAACCAATGTTATATAGCTTGCTCTCGATGAATTTCCAAGGAAGAACATCGAAAGCACGCGAGAGATCAAAGAAGAGACCTGCTACATGAAGGCCTCTATCGAGGCTCTTGTACACGTAATCAGTAAAGGAGAATGCTGCAGTCTCTGTGGATCTACCCTCTCTAAAGCCATGCTGGCAGTCGCTTATCACCCCAAAACGGTTTAGAAATGAGATCATACGACCATACACGATTTTTTCAAATACCTTAGAGAACACACTTAAGAGTGAAATGGGTCGATAATTGGCTATATTGCTGGGATCGTTTTTCTTCAAAACAGGTATAACCGAAGCAATTTTTAATATAGAAGGAAACTTGCCTGTGTTGACAGATAAGTTTATAAGATCAGCCAAAGGTTTGGCAACAACATCAATCATCGCCTTCAATATGCCAACAGATACCTGGTCAATTCCTGTACTTTTCTTGTTTTTTAAAGTCTTCACAATTTGAATTATCTCTTCTCTCAGGACTGGATAAAAGAAAAAAGTGTTCATCAAAATATTGAGTGAATATTCATTGAGTAATCATTGATTAATCATTGAATAATCACTGAAACGTCATTGAATAATCAATGAATACTCGTTGAATATTCAACGAATAGTTGAATATTCATGACTACTCATGAATAATCAAGCATGAATATTTGTTTGAATGAATTATCCGAATAATCGAATAAATTTAAGAATGAATATTCGAATACAAAAAGGCCAAAAAGTCCCAGCCCTAGTTTGGAGGGTCGACGATGACGAGCGAATGATCCGAATAGGACCCAACCTAATGTGGTGGAATAGGCTCCAAGGAGCTCACATGTTGGATCTTGAATTTCGGCTAGTATCAACGTGGGGATGGAATACCTCTGATATCGTTTTGAACTGAGCAGTCACGTGGGGTTCCCTCTTAATCATGTGAAATTCGATTTGCTCGACAAGGCTCTCTTGGCGGCCTTGACACTGGTGGAGATCTTGTAATCGCTAACATAGCAATAAAAATGGAACAAAACTTAAATATTCAATTTTTATCGTAAAGTAAATAATAAAGTGGAAAAAAAATTGTTTCCTCATAGAATATTCTAGAAACATTTTTAAATAACTTAAAAAAATTGAAACTTATAACATTCTTTTTCGCGATTGATTATTGGAAAACTGGCATATTTTTGAGTCACAACCTAGTTTCTATCTTTCTAGAAATATAAAAGTGATAGTGCGTCGAGGTTCTCTTGGCTAATATTGGACCTTAGATACGTTTTTTTCGGAAGCCGATAAGATTTTGCTCATCTGAGGCATTTGAAATAGGTAGGTATAGTAAAATAAGAAAGAGCTAAAATATTTGTAAAAGTTGCTTTGCCCTACTGGGCGACCTCAAATTTTTAAATGATATCCCTATCTTCGGGGAGACTTTCAATCTAGCTAAGAGGTATTTTCACAGTTTGGAATCACGTGGTCGAGGAAACAGTGAGTTATTTCTTACGTATAAAGATTTTATACATGATTATATTTCATTAGTTCATGCGAGATACATGCATATTTTTTTCTAAAATAAAAATATGCATGTATTTCGCATGAACTAATGAAAATTCCGATCAATGTTTCCTACCTCAAAACGCAGTGGTGAGGTAGGAAATATTGATCGGAATTTTTTTTCTAAAATAAAAATATGCATGTATCTCGCATGAACTAATGTTAATGGATTTAAAATAAGAGTGGTTTTTGATAGCTCAATGAAAACGTGGATCTTGATTTCGCTTAATGACATCATGTTGAAGGGTCATCAGATTATTCAGATTCAACTTGATTTGACATTTCCTGTCGTTTCAGGACCTTCATTTACGTATTCACAATAGATATACCTAGCATGGTCAAAAAAAAAACCCTACAGGAGATCTCAAATGTATTTAGCTTACTACTGTCATATACTCAGTGTACCTACTAATTCAATTCAAGTCAACTTAAAACCAAATCTGCTTTTTATAGTTGATTCATTTTCTTTTTCCAGGATTTCTAAATTCGTGTCAGAGCAATGTTTCTTTTCTTCTTCAAATTCAGTTTTCAATGCTTTTTTTCAATTATGTATATACAGATTTCCTCAAGATGAATTCCCATACCAACATTTCAAATCATATGATGATTTTGTAGTAGAAATATAAACAATTGAAAATTTTCATATTGAAATGAATATTTTTTTTATACAATAAATATAGATTACGAGTTCATAATGATTAGATCTTTAGTTAGTACTACAATAACAATTAATAATAGGTATATAGTGTATCTAGTGCGAAAAAAGGAACATTTCTTACGAGTCTGCATCCTCACGAATATAAGAAATGTGGTTTTCGCACGTGTTTTGCACTATACTTTCTCGACAATAGAAATGAAAATGCTCATGTCGAATTAATTTCTTCCAACAAAATGGCCTCTGTTGACAGTATAATATTTATTGCGATTTTTCAAATGCCCATTTGCTAGTCTTATAACATGCAACATCATTGTGAACAGTCAAAACTGTACCGAATTATTGTGATGAACAGCTTTTAACTGTCCAATATGATTATGTTAAGGCGATATTTAATAGCAATCGTATACAAAATTATTTATTCCATGATTTATTTATTTGTATGATGAGTTTATGGTGAATTATAATCTCTGGGCAGATTGTAATGTTTATATTATCATAATTGAATTCAACGAAATTATTTTTGTATACGTACTTTTTAACTAGAGTGACCTCTAGTGATAAGAACTCAATTTCGAGAGATTTTTTCGGATGGATCTAATTAATTCCTTTGATTCGATTTATTTGGGGATATCCTACTGGTTGGAGTTCAAGTGTCAAAGAATGTTAAAATTTATATCATCTTCATGTTTTATACTACCAGAAAATCCTTTTTTTCTCCAGTCATGCTCGAACTTCAACTTTTTCCCTACTTACAAGATATCTATACAAGATCTCTATTTTGTTTGAGGAGTAAAAACTCCAAGAAATAAAATTATCTTATTTTGCAAAGTTGTTATTCATCTTTCTATAATTTCTTATGCACTCAGTTGGATTGATCATAAAAATCCAACTGATAAAGAATTCAAATGTCACTGAATATTGATGTATCATTATCCACTTTTATACTAGAAGAAAAATCTATATTTCCAAGCCATTCTCAAAATTTACCCTTTTTCATTCTTACAAGATCTCTATTTTGTTTGAGGAGTATAAAATTCTCGAAATAAAGATAGCTGTTTTTTTTTAATTGTTATCTCATTATAAATATGAAGAGGATTTCTCAGGAAACAGTTTCTATATTGTAGTTATCGTAAAAAAGAATGGCTTCAAGAAAGTTAGTACATCTTTTTCTTTTAACGATACTATTTTCTCCAATTAAAGGTGTCAAACTTAATTACCTTATTTGGCAACCTGGAGATAGAATAATATGCAAATTGAATGGTGTGGCAGGTTTTCTTGGTTTCAACCATTATATGATAGGAAGTGATAAACCAAACTATGTGATAACTGTTCAAAAAGTTGGAGGTATGTTGATGATATTATTGGTGCAACTCATGTCATTTTCTGTATGAATTATTTAATATATTAAATTCGCATAATAGATGCTATAGATGACTGACTTCTTATCTTTGGAAAATTTATTCTTCATATATTGGAATGAAGCACACAAAGAAAATCACTGATATTTTGTTGCCTTAACAGTAATTCAAATTTTAATATATCCATATAGACACAATCCCGAATATGAGAGTCGTTATAAGGCAGTAATAGTTATTTATTATACAAGGGAAAAAAGTATTAGATTTTAGCTCGAGGTTATGTGTCTCCCGACGCGAAGCGGAGGGAGACAAAAAACCGAGAGCTAAAATCTAATATTTTTCCCGTGTATAATACACTATTTTTTTCTGTGACAGGAAAAACGATAATTTAATAGTGAAAGAACATATTATTACAATATATTAAAGTCAGAGTGTTATCGATATGAATTTTGAATTTTTAAACTAGTAAGCTGCAAATAGACCTGCGTTGCTAAGGGAAACTTCAAAGTAATCAAATATCTGTCAATTTAATTTTGTGATTTATTTCAAAAATTACGAACTCTGTAATAATTGTTTAGTGGTTATTTTGTTGAATAATATAAAGTTGAAAAATGTCTGATTTCGAGTTTTCTATAACTCCACTGGAGCTGGCGCAACCAGGTGGACTAATCCATTAGGAAACGGATGCGTGACACCATTCCGTTTCCAAAGTGGTTTACACACCCCATACACTTATGCCCTCTGCGTACATTCGTATACAGCCTGTTTGTTTCCAATATAAATTCTTTATCAAGGTAATGCCCTCGTAGGCTAGGCCCTGGTTCTGAAGTTATTGTATCAGTATTGAATGTATTATGCGGTCGAAAGCCTTTTCATAAAACAAATATACAAGTCTTTCCTCAGGTCTCTATATTTTTCAAGTATCAGCCCAAACAATGCTTCCCTAGTGTTTCGTCTCCAAAGAACACCTACCCGGTGAACAAAGACGTCTAATATGGAGAATGGTAAATGAATATGATTCCAAAGGAGGCTTCAAATGACTATTGTCTCGTAAAATATATTCATAAAACTGACAACGTCAAAATTGTAATTTCTTCGAAATATTGACAACGTCAAAAAAATTATGTTTCATAGATATCTTAGATACAGAGTTTCTCCAACATACTCCCACCTTGAGTTACAAAACATCAGAGGAGTAACTCAATTCCAAATCACCCTGTATACTTCGATGGCGGTTTGACAATTCTCCCGTATCTTGTGACCACAGGTTTTTTCTCATGTGCGGGTTTGTCATCTTTTTCATTTTTCTGTTCTTCTGGTTCTCTGTCCCTTTTCGTTCCTTTCTCTTCTTCCATTTTTTCTTGTCCTATTTTGTTTAGAGCATGGAAATCTATTTCGTTATCCCGACTATTGATTTCTAGGGGATAAATTCTTTGCACTGGTCTCAATAATGACCCCGTAGCTGTTTTCAAGCGAACTACTCGAATTTTACCATCTCGCCCTGGAATCATTTCTTCTATTCGAGCCAGTGGCCAATCCAAGCCAAGTGGACCGGCAAGATCTACACCTGCGACTTCGAATACATTTGCATCTCTCACTCTATCTCTTGGCAAAGGTATCGGTGAAACTTCGGATGATTTTCCATTGTATCGTCTGCATACAACACATTTTGTAACGATTGATCTAAGTGTTTTTCTTCCTTTGAGTATCCAAAATCTTTCTCTCAGCAGGCCCTGTACACCAACATGGGAAGCTTTCACATGTTGTTCATGAGCAATTTTATCGACTACTGGATGCTTGCTGGGTAAAACAGCTGGGAAACGGAAATCTCGCGAATCTTCTCGGGCAGAAATTTTCGTTGAAAGTCGTATTATTCCATCATTATCAATAAAAGCACATAAAGTTTTCAGTTTGGGATCATTCAGTCCCTCAAATGCCTCTTCTTGAATAAACTTTATGATGCAGTTTTCGGACGAAATCAGCTCTGCCAGTGACAATGGATCTCTTTTCTTTTCATTTCGGTTAAGAGAGTTGAAAATGAATCTTCGTATCCAACTCAATATCCTCACGATTTTTTCGAATCCTGAAAAACGCTCGTAAAACCATGAAGAACATTGGTTTGAAAATAACATTGAAGAAGTCACACACTTTCTTTTTTCTGTATTGATAACATTTTCTTCGACAGAATAATTTTGAGAAGGCCATTGTTCAGGGGATTTTTTTAGCCATTCCGGACCCTCCCACCATCTCGACTCAACTAATTGCTTAGGAGAACATCCACGAGAAGGTACATTTGACTGTTTTGGAGCAGGTACAAATTTCGTAGTTGTTTCATCAGTCTTTGTACACATGATATCAACATGTCTTCCATTACAGATTGAACACACCGAATTTACTCTGCATTTTCTTGCAATGTGGCCATATTTAAGACATAGATAGCAGCACCCCCGTTCAATCAATTTCTTCTTACGATCAGCTAGTGTCCAATTTCTGGCATCTGAACAATCTCCACTGCAATGACTTCCGTTGCAAAAGTGGCATTTCTTCTGGAATTTATTATTCATCAGTCCAGATGCTGTTGGAAGAGCATTTTTTACAGGAGGACAATCCACAATCTTTTTTGTTTTAGATTGCATGTCGAAACCAGCAACCGCCAAAGTAATGCGTTCTTCATTTTCAACTTCCTTTCTAAGAAAGATCATCAGGTTATCCAAACGTATTTTCAAAGTGGATTCAACATCATAATGACTACTCCTTTGCCATACCCTTATCAAATCTTCGGGGAGGCAAGATTCCACCAGTGGGTACAACATTGCTGCGCATGTATCTGATGTCACATCTAGAGTTTCCAATGATCGCAACTGGGATTCTAGCTTATCATAGAGAAAACTAAGCTTATTTCTATTCCCAATACTAGTCAGTACCAATTTTAACAGCTCTCGAACATAAACTTCAACAAGAAGATCTTTTCGGCCAAATCGACTCTCAAGGCTTTCAATAACTTTGGGATAATTGTCTCCGCTAGGTGGATAACTCTCAACCAATTGACGAGCACGAGAGTTCGGAATCATAGCTTGTAAAAGATATTGAAACTTGTCTTCAACGGGAAGATCTTCATCATTGTGAATTCGCTTAAACTGACTCCAGAATGGAAGCCAGTCTCTGATATCACCTCCAAATTTCTTGAATTCTATAGTAGGTAGCTTCAGTTTACGCTTCGTGTGGGTGGAACATACGTTACTTGTTTCATCGGAATGATTCGGTGAATGACTCTCAATAATCAACTTAAGTTCATGATATTTTTTCAAAAAATTATCTGCTGCTTCAATTTCGGATAGCAAAGCACTTTCTTCGCTGCTTTCTGACTCTAGGATATGATCTAGCAATTGTCTGCCCAAATCAGCAATCAACTCAATTTTCTGGTCCAATATTCGAACATTTCCTCGAATTTCAATTAAATTAATATTCTTCTCACCAAGCATTGTGATCACCGCATCATAAATTCGAGTAAATGATACTCTCTGAGCCTCAAGCATCTTCTTCACCTTCTCCATAATCTGAAGTCGTCCTGTCACGGTCGCCAAATTGTTTCGTCTCCAAAGAACACCTACCCGGTGAACAAAGACGTCTAATATGGAGAATGGTAAATGAATATGATTCCAAAGGAGGCTTCAAATGACTATTGTCTCGTAAAATATATTCATAAAACTGACAACGTCAAAATTGTAATTTCTTCGAAATATTGACAACGTCAAAAAAATTATGTTTCATAGATATCTTAGATACAGAGTTTCTCCAACACCTAGTCCCATTGTGAATCCAAATTGTTGGGGACTTACTTATATTTTGCTCGCATTTCAGGTAGATACGTCGATGTTTTATTTTCAACATCACTTTCAAAGTATAGATCATTAGGCTGATCAATCTGAAATTGGAGCTTTTTCTCGCTGTATTTCTCTTTGGAATTGGTATGAACACTGACTTGGGTTAGAGAAATTACTTCGACAATTTTAAGCGTAAAAACGGTACAAGTCCAATTGTTTTCAACATGGTGGAAACTCTACTAATAATATGAACACAGAGCATGCATGGCTCTGATGAATTTGTGAGGGATAGCGACTACACAAGGCCCTTTTCATTCAACAGGTTTTTATAGTCTCTTTTATTTTATTGTCCGACTGAATACATTTGACTTTCTTTCCCTTTTGTTTCTCGGCCATATTCAAACATTCTCTGAAAATTTCAATAACTTAACTTTTCGAAGAAATAAATCATACCTCGCATCATCTCGAGTGATCGTCGATGAATTCCTCAAAGTATTTTGTTCTGCCATTCGATAGCACTCGGTGTCCGTGAAGTAAGCACCCACTTTTTCGAAAATGAAGAATTTTCTTCTGCATTCGTTAGTAACTCGTTAGTAACTATGGGTAACACAAAAATTTTCGTTTGTACCTCAAGGATACTGGTAGAAAAATATTGTATTCCGCTGGAGTGCAAACTTCACGCTTTTTTTCGATTTTTTCGATTTTTGTCAAAAAAAAACTTACAGTTTAAGAGTACATCGTTTATACCTGTTTGTAACAAAAAATTTTTGTTTGTAACCTGACCTACAATGAAAAAATATCATTCCTAAAATGAGAAGTTAGCACCCACGTTTTCGAAAATGAATATTTTTCTCTTGCTTCCGATAGTACTTCTTTAAAACTATTTCTAACACAAAAAATTCGTTTGTAAACTAAACTATAATAGAAGCACCCAATTTTTCAAAAATTTCATATTTTTTTATTCCAATTGTACTTCTTTAGAAACTCTTTGTAACACAAAAGTTTCGTTTGTAATCTAAACTATGATATGAGATATGAGATTATTACAAATCACTTACCAGGAACAGTCTAGGAGACTACGTTATCATCTGCCGCAGAAATGATGGAGCGCTAGAGTTGTACAATGATATGAGCAAAAAATTTCAGATAGTATCAAAAACAATGATGTTTGACGTCTACCTACTATTGTATAGTATTTGAATATAATATTTTAACAAAATATTATTTTGAGAATAAATTTTGATTAAACCATGTGGGAGTTTCAATTCAAAAGTTTTTTTATAATCAACAGCAACTATTGGGTAAATGATATCTACCACAAACCAAAATTCAATTGATTCAGTGAAAGACTCACCAGGTATAAAAATATTCGTCTATTTAACTCTTCCGTCTACCTGTCAATTCTTCCACTGACCAATGAAATTACTGTTTAAAATAATATATTAATTGAATAGTAAGTTATATTGTGTCGAAAATAATGAACTGATTTTGTGAGTATTAATTAAACAGGAAATATGTATATGTACATTCTATACATACATAAAGTTACTAACGAATGCAAAAAAAATCTTCATTTTCGAAAAAGTGGGTGATAACTTCGCATTTAAGGAAGGATATTCTTTCATTATAGATTAGGTTACAAACAAAAATGTTTGTGTTACAAACAGTTACTAACGATGTACTTTCAATCTAATTTTTTTTTGAGAAAAATCGAAAAAAGGCGTGAAGTTGGCTCCCCAGCGGAATGCGGTAGTTTTCTACCTGAATCCTTGAGTACAAACGAAAAATTTTGTGTTACAAATAGTTACTAACGAGTTACTAACGAATGCAAAAAAAATTCTTCATTTTCGAAAAAGTGGGTGCTAACTTCACGAACACTAGCACACGCATAGGACCACAAAAATCTGCATGCGAATTAAATCTTATAGCTCCGTTATAAATAATCTAGTTCTCTAGATGCCCAACACGCCTGCTAAGGACTAGTTTCACAAACATTAGCGGCCTCAAGCGATAGCACGCTGGTACTAAAAGATTTCGCGGGAATTTCAAATGGGATGCTTGCTTTTGTAAATGAGAGTCAAAGCCAGTTCAAAAGTTGAGTGTGTGATAACACACAGCGATTTCTATTCAACTTGGGTTTTGAAGTTTCACCAGAAACATACGCCCATTCATTGTTTTTTACCAACAGTGCCTCCATATGCTCTTCCATGTGTCAGAGTTTTCCTTACTGAGAGATTCGATTTCAGAAAATGAAAAATACATTTCTGACTAGTAACAACACGCAATTCATTGTAAATATCTTGGTTTTTTTGGGGCGCAAACATCTATATACATATACCAAACATCTACCTATATTTTGTTACTGATATTAGTAACAAATATACAGGGTGGCCATTTGAAAACGAAACAGACGAGATTACAGACGAAATAAAGTTTTTCGATAGAAATGCTCGGACAGGTCGATTTCTGTTTCGAGGGGGACAACTTAAGATGTAGGTTACGGACGCATAGCGCTTCAACCCTTGCTGCTACAACCCCCACCCCCAATTTCTGAATAGGGAAGATGGGGTGAGTGATACCTCAATTTAAAGGTATTTTTATACTGATTTCAGCACAGTAATTGTTTTTTCATTTTATGCATTATTTCTCGAAATATTCATGCGTTAGTTAGTTAGGAAGGAAGCCACAGTCATGGTTGTTTTGAAGCTCAAAATGTCGATGACTACAAGTGCCATGAAAACACCACTTCATTTTCAAATACTTAGTTAAGAATATTTCGAGAACTAATGCATAAAATGAAAAAACAATTACTGTGCTGAAATCAGTATAAAAATACCTTTCAAATGAGGTATCACTCACCCCATCTTCCCTATTCAAAATTTGGGGGTGAGGGTTGTAGTAGCAAGGGTTGAAGCGCTATGCGTCCGTAACCTACATCTTAAGTTGTCCCCCTCGAAACAGAAATCGACCTGTCCGAGCATTTCTATCGAAAACTTTATTTCGTCTGTAATCTCGTCTGTTTCGTTTTCAAATGGCCACCCTGTATAGGAGAATGAACGTTGACAATCAATTATAACTGACACTATACAACTGTCATCTATATTGTCCACAGTAGTCGTGTCAGGCACACTGAGAATAATCTTCAGCTCTAAAAATTTCAACTCGGTCAGAACTCTTGTGATTGAAAAGCCAGATTTTTGTTTTTAGACATTCTTCTTTAATTGTCTATGATTCTAATCAGCTTGAAATTTTGTACGGAGCTGTAAATTCTTATTTCATATCAACACCCGAAATCTCAAACTAGTCGGTTTTGTGATCAAGGAAATATGGTGTGATTTTGACCATATTTTTCTTCAATTTTTCTTGTTCTGGTTACACTATCAACGTGAACTGTCGCACTAGGCACCTTTCTCCGACCAAATTCAAGTGTTCATCTCGATCGAATTCGCAGTTTTGAATTTTATAATAATAATAATAATAAGGTTTATTAATCTCAATATGTAACACAAACATGAAATTTCTATTCACAGGGCTCCTAGTCGGATTTTATCCATTAACGATCTTTCCAGGTATTTGAGATTTGAACCTATCCTGAAAATTTCAACTTTTTATTTTTATCCGTTCGAAAGTTACGCTGGACGTACAAACAGAATCGAATTTTAAGAAGACTTCATCATCAGTGAACCGAAATTTATCGTTTCAAACCTTGTTATTACAGTTGATTTTCATCCGGACAAAATGTAAAATTTTCTTTCTCAGATATTTTTTTGAATTTTTCAATTTCAGAATATTGTTTCCTTTCTTTCGAAATTGTTTCATCCAAAAAACTATTCACCACACATTTCCAAAATGCTGTGTCAACTTGTAGGATATGGAAAAAAATCGTTATTCTCAGCAAGTGGTACCATTGCGGACATACATCAAGCATATCTTACCTCTGGCATGAACAGAAAAAAATGCAAGAACTTGGGAAAAGGACTGCTATCTAGAGAAAGGACGATACAACTTGCTCGAAGAATGGTAGGAATAATTTTCAGATATAATCTTCTCCGTTGTAATTGTCAACATTTTACAAATTATTGGACCAATGGCTCTTCTGGAAAATGGTATAGAAATCAATCACTCCGTCCTTCAGCCGACTATTGTCCAGTATGATATGGGAATTGTATCAGGTGAGATAAAAAAAATGAGCATTAATTGATCTGGAACTATAGTTGTTAACTTGATAACATCCTATGATAATTAAGTAGAATGAATTTATGACATATTCTTGAAATAAAAGCCTTTGGACTGAGTTATTTATTAAATTATTTATTGAAAATGGGAATACAAATAACTGTTCCAACACATAAACAACATTCACAAATTAAAAGCAAAACAATCATACAAATGAAACACAAATTCAAATTATAATAATTTCAAATCAAGCGAAATCAAAGAAATGTTTTTTAATTAGGTATAATACATAATAAAAAACACTCATAAAACAACATTCTGTGGCAAGAAGAAGAAGCAGTGTACAAAAGGTGTTGCTAAACTGTGAGCTGAACGTCGCCAAATATCTACAAATTGGCGAAATATGGAAAACTTTCATTCAAACGACGGAAAGGTATAGCAAAAATTTTTTTTTAACTTAATCTTCTCTCGGAACAATAACTACAGAATTGGGAAGCCCAAAAAGACGCTGTTCAGAAATGTATATAATGTATATATAATATATATGACATATAATGTATATAATGTCATTCATTTTTCTTTTTGCGGTTTTCCAAACTAAACATGTTAAATCTAGATTGAGCTTCTGTGTAATTATGATCTTTTATGAGGAAATTATTTCGGTATAACAGGTATTGAAGAAATTTGTGTTGCACTCTTTCAAATCGTTTTTTATGACATTCATAATGACAGTTCCAAATTGAAGAAGTCCTTTAAGGTAAGTAAGCTCTAATTAGTACTGCATAGTTTACCATGACGAATATTGAATCGAAGTATTTTATTTGAAGATGAAATAATATTATGAATATGTTAAATGAAATTTAACGTCCAAAATCGCTCCCAAATCATAGTATACAATATTGGTATATTTATTCGATACGATTTTCAAAATTAGTTATCACTACTTCCATCACCCCTATTCAAAATCAAGGGGTTGTACTCATTTCTGTTAGGGGGTAGAAGTTCTCTTACGTAGTCAGCACCTTGTCGTGGTGGGAGGGCTTGTAGTAACTGCTTGCTGTAAAGTGGACAGTGGAATTAAGACTGACCAAAAAATGTGGCGTTGGTAATCCCAGCCTGCTACATTCCTCATGTTCTCCCAAAAATCACACCCCTAAGAGCATTCCCTTATATCTACTCTTTCAAACGATTGGTTCTAGCAGGACGAGCAACACGAGAAGGGAAGTTGAGCAGCCAGCTAGCCGGCCAGCAGGTTCCACCAGAGAGGCGCAGAACCGACCAGACAGAGGCCATAAAGGTAGGTGGAAAACAGTGACACGTCTAGCAGAACGAGACACAAGAGGACGAGAAGGAAGCGAGAAGATGCCAACATTTGGCTGTGAATACGTGGCAGAATAGAGGTTACTTATGTTTCTGCGGGAGCCAGTTTAGGATCATAAGTGTAATTCTCGGTACACTATTCGAGGAGTACCTATGACCTTAATGACCTTGAATCTTAGGAAACGAGGATAACGAAAAAGTATGTTAGTACTCTTCTCAAACCCCACTGCTCACAGTCAAAACTTTTAAAAAAATCCCATCCTTATAACTTCCCTGCATAAACTGAGGCTGATCTTATGCTGTGAGGACTTAGGGTTTGAGCTAGTTGTGCAAGTTCGCAAAGGTCGTAAGACCAGGGTCAAGAGGCGTCTCCTCGTGGAAGATTAAGTTCGAAGGAAGGAGGCTTGCCGACCAAGTCCCAGCGGGGAACTACCTCAGGCTTGAGTTCAGTAATCAGAGCTATGGGGGAAACCACGGAACTTCTTCTTCTTTTTCTTCCTCATTCTTAAGACCATGTCTTGTCATCTTCTGTTCATCCAGCCTCCTGCGATGTGGACGTCCAACTCTCATACCATCTCTTAGGTGGTCGGCCGGGAGGGCGCTTTGAGTTTGGCTTTTCGTTCTTTGCCCACTTAGCCCATCGATCGTTGCTCATTCTTGCCACGTGATCTCTCCAGTTCCTGCGTCTTGACAGTACAAACCGATATCCTGCACTTTCAGTTCTTCCCGTATAACACTGCTTCTTATTTGGTCCCGCAGTGTTACTCCCTTTATTGTCCTTATGATTTTCATCTCCGTACTTCTCATCATAGACTTGGTTTTAGATGTTTCAGCACGGGTTTCTGCTGCGTATGTTAATATTGGCCTCACAGCCATTTTGTATATAGGGACTTTACTTTCTGCTGTCATATGGTTGTTCTTCCATATTATTTCTCTTTTCATCCAGATATTCGGGATGCTTTATTCGTCTGAGTCCGCACTTCTTGATACAAGTTCTTGCAGCTTGATATTTCTACTCCTAAGTATGAACAGTGCATCCCATTTTGGGTGAGACAGCCAGGTTTATCGCTTGTTATTTAAGATCGAGCCTTGCGGTTTTCACGTTCCTGTCCTATTTTTTCGTGAAACTCAAGTTGGTCTAATCAGATTTTGCATAACTGTTTCCCTTCAAGAGATACAGGGAGATTTTGGAAATTAATACTTTTCGGACCCCTCCTTTATCTCCGAAGTTATTAGAAATAATGCTGAGGTAAAAACTAAGTCTGAATCAGAATTCTGCGTAGAATCCAGTGGCGTACTCAATTTTTTTTTCGGGGTATGGTTTTGAAGATTCAACACAAACCTATATTTTTTTTAATGGAACACCCTAGTATTACTTCGTTGAATTCGTTATTTTTTTCCCTTCAAAATGATGTATAATACTATGTAAGTAGGATGTTCAGAAATGTTTAAAAAAAACACTAAAACATCAAATAATGATGATTTTTTGTAAATGGGCCATGAATTTTCTATGTTTCAATAAGAGGATTATTACTTTCGATTTTAAAAAGTAGTAGGTCATTGACGATACAAACACTCTTGTTGTTATTATTGCTACTATGCATTTGGGAGCATTGTTTTATTAAGTAGGCATTGGAGGGAAAAAAACCAATCTGATCTAGCTGTCATCGCTATGAATTATTGTTATTATTATTGATTCTTCTTTTATATAGGAAATCCATTGCCCATTAACAAAAAATCATCATTATTTGATGTTTAAGTGTTTTTTTAATATTTCTGAACATCCTACCTACATAGTATCATACATCATTTTAAAGGGAAAAAAATAACGAATTCAAGGAAGTAATGATATACATGGTGTTCCATCAAAAAAAATATAGGTTTGTGTTGAATCTTCAAAACCATACCCCGAAAAAAAATATTGAGTACGCCACTGGATTCTACGCAGAATTCTGATTCAGACGTAGTTTTTACCTAAGCATTATTTCTAATAACTTCGGAGATAAAGGAAGGGTCCGAAAAGTATCAATTTCCAAAATCACCCTGTATCTCTTGAACGGAAACAGTTATGCAAAATCTGATTAGACCAACTTGAGTTTCACGAAAAAGTAGGACAGGGACGTGAAAACCGCAAGGCTCTATCTTAAATAACAAGCGAGAAACCTGGCTGTCTCACCCAAAAATGGGATGCACTGTACAGGGTGGGCAAATTTCGATGTTTTAGCACTACAACTTTTAAACCAGAGGTGATAGACAAAATCTGATACCCACTTCTCGATCTCTTTTTCTGAGAAACTATCAAGGGTAGTATTCATTTTTGGCCACCTTCTTTTGTTTTCGAGTTATAAGCGAAAATTGGAAAAATGGCGATATCGAAAAACATTCATATCTCCGTTGATATTGATGATAGAGCTCTGAAATGAAAACATTATACAGGCACTTTTTTACGTAAAATCCAGTGGCGTACTCGTCTTTTCAAAAGGGTTTTTAATTACGAAGCTATGACCCAAAGTTATGTTTTTTTAAATGGGAACACTATATTTTTGTGACATTTTCTGAAAGCTTAATTTTTCCTGATTTCAAAAATATATAACATCGTATAGTTTGTATCAATATAAATAATGGAAAATGGTCAAAAACTTTTCTCACCTAAGTGTCTCAATATTTCTATGGTTTCAAATGTTGATGAGCACAGAAAAATTTAGCATTGTATCATTGCCACAGTCTCCTTCTATTAGTTTCTTCATTTCTATGCTCTTTACTCAATTTCTGACAGAATAATGGACTGCTATCATAGAGATTCGAGCTTTGACTGTCAAATCATCAATTTATATCATTTGAAATCAAATCAGCGCTACGAGTATCATTGTTTAGAAATACTTGTATATTTTTCTATTTCAAAATGAATTATGGAAATAACAAAAAGTTCAATATGCTCGAATGTTACATTAGGTGCAGTTATAATGAGGATGCAGCTTCACAAGACTATTTGAATAGTTTTCCAGAAAGAAGTCAACCGCACAAGTCAATATTTGAACGACTCAAAAACAATTTGATCGAACATGGAAGTTTCACAAAAAAAAGACCAAAGAAGTATAATATACATGACGAAAAAATAGTGTATTAAGTGTAATCGGTACTGTATCCGCAAACCCTAATATTTCGAGTCGTCAAATAGAAAAAGAAACTGGTATAGCTAGAAAGCGAGCTCTGGATATTTTAAAAAAAAATAAATTTCGACCCTATACCTATAGGAAACAACCTTCTCCACGGCTTAGGGATCCTGCCTGCCGATTAGAATATTGCCATTGGTATTTAGAAAAACTAGAAGAAGACCCGTCGTTTTTTGAAAAAATTATATGGTCGGATGAAGTGCACATAAGTAGCGCTGGGATATTCAACAGGCACAATGAACATTACTGGTCAGACATTAATTCGCACATTACTTTAGATGTTCCTCAGCAGGGTAGATTTGGATTTAATGTTTGGTGTGCTATTTTAAAAAATCGTGTGTTGACCTATTGCATTTACGATGGAAATTTAAATGGTCAACACTATAAAGAAATAATTGATCAGCACATTGTTGATGGATATTTGGACAATTTACCTCTTATCGAAAGAGGAAATTTTTTTTTTCAACAAGATGGTGCCCCACCTCACAACAATAGAAATATAGGTGAAATATTAACAAACAACTTCGGAAATAAATGGATAGGAAACAAAGGGCCCATAAGATGGCCGGCTCGTTCACCTGATTTGTCACCATTAGATTTTTTTTTCTGGGGACATATTAAGGACAAACTTTATAAAAATAGATACGAAAACATGGATGAACTAAAAGAGAATTTCCTAGTTTGCTTGAACACAGTTTCGAATATTCATCTATTTAATTCGGTGCGAAGTATCGAGAAGAGGTGTCGACTGTGCATTGCTGCGGATGGTCAACGATTTGAACATCTTCTCTAAAAATTTTATACTCGTTCAAAGTTATTTCTGCTCAATTGTTATCACTATTAGGTTAAATATTATTTCTTGTTTGTTTCTTTCCTAATTAAATTGTTGATTTTAATCATATATGCGTTTATATCATATGCTATTTGAAATTGATTGTGCGTATTCATTCTAGAGACCTATAGAAATAATTTATCAATGCATTCATCTCATTACAACTATCTCGATTGAAACAGTCGATGATGTGGATCTTTTCATTATTTCCGAAACCATTTTGGAATGAAAAATTTATAAATTTTGTCGAAATTAGTAAAAATCATAGAAATAATCAGATTGACGGAAGGATACTGCTCTTGTTATAAGAAGCTATATTTTCCTGTGCTCATCAACATTTGAAACCATAGAAATATTGAGACTCTTAGGTGAGAAAAGTTTTTGACCATTTTCCATTATTTATATTGATACAAACTATACTATGTTATATATTTTTGAAATCAGGAAAAATTAAGCTTTCAGAAAATGTCACAAAAATATAGTGTTCCCATTAAAAAAAACATAACTTTGGGTCATAGCTTCGTAATTAAAAACCCTTTTGAAAAGACGAGTACGCCACTGGATTCTACGTAAAAAAGTGCCTGTATAATGTTTTCATTTCAGAGCTCTATCATCAATATCAACGGAGATATGAATGTTTTTCGATATCGCCATTTTTCCAATTTTCGCTTATAACTCGAAAACAAAAGAAGGTGGCCAAAAATGAATACTACTTTTGTTAGTTTCTCAGAAAAAGAGATCGAGAAGTGGGTATCAGATTTTGTCTATCACCTCTGGTTTTAAAGTTGTAGTGCTAAAACATCGAAATTTGCCCACCCTGTACATTGCATAGTTTGTTTCATGGGTTTGTCATTGACGGCCAATTTGCATCGGATAGGTTTCCGAGAGATGACCATCGATTCCGTTTTCTCCAATGAAATGATCATATTGAATTCATCGGCTGTTGTTTGGAATCGATATAGCAGACGTTGTAGATTATCTTCGTTTTCAGCCATCAAAACAGCATTATCCGCATAGCATAAGATCTTTAATGCTCTTGGCCCCATTCTATATCCTCTACTGGTTTGGTTGACACTAGTTATAATTTCATTCATGATCAAGTTGAATAGGATTGGGCTTAGGCTATCACCCTGGCGAATTCCTGTCAGTATGGGTATGTCTTCGGTTAAGCCGTGTTGAGTTTTGACCCTTCTTTTGTTGTTCTTGTTGAGTTTTTTGATAACTTTTATGTGTTTAGGGTCTATTTTTCCGTTCTTCAGAATTTTCAAGACATCTACTAGGCGCACTCGATCGAATGCTTTTGTAAGGTCCACAAAGCATAGGTATAATGGTTTATCAAATTCCAATGATTTCTCAATTGTTTGTCTTAAAATGAATATTGTATCAACTGTTGATCTATTGTGCCTGAATCCTTGCTGTTCTTCTCCGATATACATTTTTTCGGTTATTCTTGTTGATAGGATCTTTGTCAAGATTGCATACGCTGTTCAGTAAGGTTATTGATCAATAATTTGCGGGATCATTCTTATTCTTAACCACGGAACGAGGGCTAGCTTATTGACGGGTAGTTGCTTCACGCTTTTTAGGATATCTGTTGAATGGCTCTACCACCGAAAACGAATTGCTTCTGTCAAATCCCAAACTCCTAGGACAGGACACACAAAGACGGACCTTTCCGCCGTAGAGTACCAAACCCTTGGTGACCCGGCCTCACTGAGGCTGAACGCGTAAAAGGAAAGTTGGCGTCTTTGGAACTTTTCTCTACGGGTTCGGCGGAGGTGTAATGGAGGTTTTTAGTGAGTATGCCCTTCAGGACAGCCTCACACTACCCAAAAGGTGCCAACAGGTGTTTTACATTTGTCGAGATTTGTTGGGTGTCCATAGGTGAATTTCCCTCCATTAAAAAAAAGGCAAGGTTGGGGTAACAGGGATGTCCTTTAAAAGACTATTTCTATAGACAAATGCATAATTAAAATTCATATTCATCTGTGTGAAAGAAACTCCATACACCTCAATAAGTAAGAGTTCAAATACACTTCCTGAAGAATGGAAGGGCATCAGGGCCTAGGGACATATATGGAGAACTCATTAAATACGGAAGTGAAAAGTTGTGTATACATTCAACTAAATTGTTCCAAATTTGCATTAACAGACAACAAATACCCGAAGAGTGGAAAACAAGTTCCCCAACCACCATCTACAAAAAAGGAGATAAACATGAATGCGATTACTATCGAGGCTTCACAGTCACCAACACTTTGAGTAGGGTATACGGCAAGGTAATAAAGTCGAGATAAAATTGGGAATACCAAAACATGGAAGCTGAAGAACAAGCTGGGTTTCGAATTGGGAGATCAACCGTGGATCACTTTTTTAAGCAAGTAATAGAAAAGAAAATAACCTACGATCAAGAACTACATCTCTTATTTGTCAACCTGAAAAAGGCTTATGACAAAAGCTCCTGCACTTCCGATTATACAAGAAGAGAAAAAAATGTTTTCAAAAATAGTAATTTACGTAACAAGTCCGGAAAATAGGGTTTTTTTGGACGAATAGACAAAATTCCAGGACGAGCGTAAGCGAGTCCTGGAAGTCTGTGAGTCCAAAAAAACCATTTTCGGGCGTGTTGCGTACAATATTTTTTCGGCAACCATGTAAAATAACACTATCGCTGCTGCTTTCCATATTTTATTGCGATTGCGATCAAAAAACATGCAAATTTTTGACAACTAATTTCATATGAACTGTCAGCCGTTATCTCGGTTGCTATGGATTCTATGATTCTTTTCCGGCCTAGTCCGGGAAGTACGTACTTTCCGGACTAGGCCGGGAAATGCTACTTTGTCAGAGAAAAAGCGTCCGGGAAGTGAGCACTTCCCGGACGGTTGCCGAAAAAAACTTTTTTTACATTTTTTGTCTTAGATATTATCAAGATTTCCATTCTCAATTACCCCTTCCTGAAATTATTGCGTTAGTTCTTATAGTTTTTAAAATATTAAGAAAAAAATGAAAAAAAGAGAGAATTTCCATAGCCACCATTACGTGAATTATTTTTTTCGGCAACCGTCCGGGAAGTGCTCACTTTCCGGACGCTTTTTCTCTGAGAAAGTAGCATTTCCCGGCCTAGTCCGGAAAGTACGTACTTCCCGGACTAGGCCGGAAAAGAATCATAGAATCCATAGCAACAGAGATAACGGCTGACAGTTCATATGAAATTAGTTGTCAAAAATTTGCATGTTTTTTTATCGCAATCGCAATAAAATATGGAAAGCAGCAGCGATAGTGTTATTTTACATAGTTGCCGAAAAAATTTTGTACGCAACACGCCCTAAAATGGTTTTTTTGGACTCACAGACTTCCAGGACTCGCTTACGCTCGTCCTGGAATTTTGTCTATTCGTCCAAAAAAACCCTATTTTCCGGACTTGTTACGTAAATTACTATTACTGTGAATATCCTATATGCTTATATTCTAATCACTTTCTCGAACTAGAATGCTGTAGGATTATCGTGCATATCTTGACCTCAAGAAATATATCACAGGGTGTTTCGAATATTGTGGCAAAAATTGTGGACAAAATTTGACCATAACTTTCGATTTTCAAATTAGAACCCTATTTTTTTATGATTGCGTTAGATTCTACGGAGAAAATAATGAATAGATAATTTTGTGACTTTTTACAAACGAAGCACAATATTTCGGAAAAATTAATAGTTAGCTATGAAAGAGTTGTGACATACTCGTAAGTGAATAAAAATACAAGAAACGTGAATTTTTCAGGGCGGGAACGGTATAAATGAACTAAAAATATATGTGAATAATTCCAATTGGCATATTAGTCTCTTATTGAAGAACACAAACACAAGTTTTCCTAATTGATAACTGCCAGCACAATATTCTCTATCGAATGAATATGTTGGAATTGTCTGTATTTGCAATAGGTCACATCATCTCTTAAAAGAATAGAGAATTCAGTGGGGATAATAATTTAATCCTCGAAATAAAAATATCTGGCTTTTCGAAATTGTTGCCTATCTTTCTAAAATTCCTTATGCATTGAAATAAATATGCATGAAATAAACTTTTTTTATTATTATTATTTGATTGAAATGATTTTGGGTAAATCCGACTTATATGGAATTCAAATGTAGGCGAATATAAATATATCATTATTTTCTATACTACAAGAAAAATCTATATTCCCAAGACATGGTCAAAAATTACTATTTATTATTCTTGCAAGATCACTTTTTTGGTTGAGGAGTATAAACTTCTCGAAATAAAATTATCTGAATTTTTGAATCTTGTTATCTTATTATAAATATGAAGCGGATTTCTCAGGAAACAGTTTCTATATTGTAGTTATCGTAAATAAGAATGGCTTCAAGAAAGCTGCTACATATTTTTCTTCTCACGATCATATTTTATACAATCAAAGGTGATAGACTTGATGATATGAGTTGGCAACCTGGTGATATTATCAAATGCAAATTATCTGGTGCTGCAGGTTTTTTTGGTTTCAAACATTACATGATAGGGGGTGATAAACCAAACCATGTGATATCTGTTTTCAATGATGGAGGTACAATATGTATGTATAATATTGTTGTAGCAACTCTTCTTCATTTTTCTGTAGGAATTATTTCATACATAAAATTCGCCCATTGATAGGTATAATTGTATAATTTACTATAGATAATTCTTTCATCTTTCGAAAATTTATTGTAATAAAGCACACCAAAAATATCACAGATATCACGTTACCTTTATGGTAATATAAATCCTAATATTTCCATCATATCTTTGTACAAGAATACAGTTATGACAAAAATGTGTTTGAGTTTCGATTAAAAAAACTGGAAACATCCCAAATTAAAAAAAAATAGTAAAGCATCGACGTGATGTTAGAAGCTAGCACTCGTTCAGTGGTTCATTCAATTGCACCCTTAGAGACGAGCATGAATGAACAAGTGCCCAAATGTTCCTGTCAGTATACTTTTCACGCATACAATTGCAAAGGTATAAGATTACTCAACTCTCATTAATACCTACTAATAATATCAGTCATTTCGAACTCCCTAAGAGAATTCTGACCATGTTTCTGTTTGTTCACTGGTCTCATTTCAGACCAAATGAGTCTTTAGAAATGTGTTGATGATTTCTTTGATTTGGCTTATCTTCAATTGATATTATTAGTAGGTATTGTAAGTAGAGTTGAGTAATCTTATTCTTATACCTTTGAAATTGTATGCGTGAAAAGTATATACCAGTCGCAGTACGAAATATGAAATACGAATCATATTGAAAATAATTCATTTTAGACACAAATTGTTTGGGCTATCCGATAGCCAAAAAAATTCAGGACATGCCATTTGAAAAGAAATTAAACATCATTATTAAAAAATTGCGGTGTCTTTCGGACTACCTGTAGAGTGATCCGTAAATTTGCAGAAGACGGGAATACAATGAAAAATAAATCGTACAATTATCTCGAACGGTTTTCAAGATATGATCTTTATTTTAAACCATTAAAACCATGAAATTTTTCGGAAAAAGTGGCCTTCGTTAAAAAGTACCACAGAGAAATTATAACAAATGGGGTATTTCTAAATCAGAATTTCATGTAGATTATGAGCATGTTAAAAAATTGGCATTTCTATTCAAAAAAAAACAAGGTGATATCGTGTTTCACCACTTTCGGACCAGCCTGTAGAGTCAAAAATATTTTAAGCTCATGCTCTTAGTGCTGTCGATTATGCCAAATTTGAATAATTCTCCTAGCCCAAAATTTACAAGAGTTATGGACCGATCGAGCACTATTAACTTACTCACCCTTTAGACAAGCAATTTCAACTCGGTCGGATTTGTTTTCAAAGAACTATTATTTTTGTCTTCAAATATTCCTCTTGATTTTCCTATTGTTCTGGTTATGCAATCCACGCAAATTTTGGCACAAACCTTGAAATGATCACTCTATATATACCTATTGCAATATAATTTTATGGTCTATTTTTTCATAGTTCTGCTTATGTGATCAGGTCGAAATTTTGCACGGAGCTTGGAATTGCTATTCTTCACATACGAGGGTTACTATTTATTCATTAAGAATACCTACACAAAATAAACAAGCGATTTCCATGAAAAAGTTTGTATTGATTTTTAAAATAATCGCCTTTAAGATCTATATACACTTTTGCATGCGGTTGGACCATCATTCAAAACATTTTTTTTCCAATCAGGAGGTGGTAGTTCCAAAACATTCATTTTGAAGGTCTCAACCTCATTCTTCGGGCGATGAAAATCGTTGTTCACGAAGTTTATTTTCAATTTCTGAGAAGAAGAAGAAGAAATTCGGTGCCAAGTCGGGACTGAAAAGCGGATGAGCCACTAATGTGATTTTTGTGTGTCCAAATATTCATTCGTTGCATTTGATGTGTGTGAGCTCGCATTGTCATGATACAAGATGATTCGTCGTTTTGGGTTTGTTTCTCTCAATTTACCCAAACCTTCCGGCAAACAAATGGTTTGATCTGAATTAACGTTATTTTGATTTTCAAGAGCCGCAATTGCCACAGGACCAATATTCGTGAAGAAAGACGCCACCATTTGCTTCTTAGCTGAGGTGCAAGGCGATTTGGAGTCAAATTCTTCCTCTTTCTGGGGATACATCAAACATAGGAAGAGTGGCACAAGAATTCCTGGTGTATTTCATAGCCACGGAATATCACATGACGATCCAAGAGATATAGTCGATTTGTTCGCAAAGCATTTTTCAAATGTTCGTATGCCAGACGCAGTCAGGGATTATAGCGAAACTCCATTTTCCCAATTCCCTCCAGTTGTCTTGCCCTCTATAACTGAAGATGAAATTAGATCTATTATGGATAAATTTCCTGATAAAGCAACTGCTGGTGACGATCAGCTACCCTCATTTTTCATCAGAAACTGTGGCTCTGTGCTTGCTGAGCCTCTACATCGCATCATCTCTGTCAGCTTGCGTACTTCCATTTTTCCCACCATTTGGAAGAGAGCCCGAGTAGTTCCGATTTTCAAAAAATGCGATAAATCACAAGTAGAGAACTATAGACCAATTTCTGTACTGTTAACTTTGCAAAAGTATATGAAGAAGCTTTATACGCTAATATCAGTCATAATGTTAGACCACATATATCAGCATTCAACATGGTTCATGCGGGGCAGGTCTACGGTCACAAATTTGGCAACATTGTCGCAGTTTATCGCGGAGACTCTGGATGATGGAGGTCAGGTCGACGTTATTTATTCGACTCGGTTGATCACCGTATGTTGCTGAATAAACTTTCTTTTTTTGGCCTCAGTCCAGCATATGTCGACCTGATGAGATCTTACTTGGAGGGAAGAATGAGTCATATGTTTTATAATGGCTTCAAGTCTTTCGAATTTTGTCTGTCATCTGGTGTGCCGCAAGGATCAAATCTTGGACCATTGTTATTCATAATTTTTATCAACGATCTTCTAGCTCTTCTCAGTTGCTTAGCCTTGGCCTATGCAGATGACTTCAAACTTTACCTGAGGATACGCGGAATTGCTGATTTAGAGCTGCTCCAGTCCAGCTTGGAGTTAGTTAATGTTTGGTGCTCGCGCAATGGACTCATTTTAAATATACAAAAGTGTTTTAAGGTGACTTTCACGAGAAGCTTACGTCCTCTCACCTTCAATTATTCTATTGGTAATTGTCTTATCGCTAGTGGAGATCGGTTTCGCGATTTGGGGGTGTTATTTGATTCGACGTTCAGCTTTGTTCCTCACATCGAGGAGTTTTGTTATTCGGCTAGTCGATCTTTAGGCTTTGTGTTCCGGTGTTCCAGGGAGTTCCCTGATGTCTCAGTCCTCAGAATTCTCTATTTTTCTCTTGTCGTCAGCAAATTAGAGTACGCCAACTTGGTTTAGTTTCCGATATACAGTTCCCATCTAACATCACTTGAACGCATTCATAGAAAATTCCTGAAGTGTGCTGAATATAGAAAGACCGGCAGGTATCCTGAACGTGGTGCGGATTTGTCGGAGATCATGCGGGAAATTCGAATTTCAACGTTGCAGGAGAGACAGAAGCGACAATGTGTTAAATTTGCGCAAAAGCTTGTCACTGGAAGAATTGATTCACCTCATCTACTTCCAGGGTTGACATTCGTGTACCAAGAATTGAAGCGAGGACCACATCAACTTTTCGACTCCCTAAACCTCGGACTAACATAGTTGAGCAAGCTCCGGTCTATCGATTGTGCAGGGCTGCTGATGAACTTAAGTTTAATTTGTTTTTTTAGTTCGGGGCGGTTATTGTTTATTGTTGTATCATTGAATGTGTAATTTTGTTTGAATAATTGTTGATATTATTCATTGCCAATATGTTTCCCTGTTGTTGGGAAATTTCCTGTTGGGTAAAATAAACTATTATTATTATTAACGCTTCGAGAACGAACAACTTTTGTTGGCCTTGCTTCAGATTGAAACACCCAAACTACCGACTGGCCTTCTGGCTCGTACTAATATGCAACGAATCCACGACTCGTCACCTGTGACGATGTTGTTTACCGCTTTGGATGCACCACAGTCTTATTTCGAAATCATTGTACGACATCAATCGACACGAAAAATTTTTTAAGCATCATTTAGCAAATTTGGAATCCAACTTGCACAGAACCACCGAACACACATGTTCGTACAAAATCTTATGTACGCTAGTCATACTAATGCTTAAACATCTCTCGATTTCCTGATATGTCACATGACAATCTTTTTCAATTAGTTTTCGCACAGCATCAACAAAAACGTATTTTGGAGGACCTTCTCCAACTTCGTCCGTGAGCGAATTACGTCCACGTTTGAATTCAGTAAACCAGCGATATACACTAGCTGGTGCTTCATCGCCAAAAGTTGAATTTGATAGCTGCATTTTTCTTGAGTTAGACCACGTCGAAAGTCATAATTTACAAAGCTAGAAAATTTTCACGATTTAAATCTATATTTTGGCGGAGATGAAATTATCAATTTACTGTAAACAACAAAAATTGGGATCGTACAATGTTGTCTCTGATCGTACATCGAAACGTTATGAGTACTTATACCACAAAAAATGTCAAATTTTACGATGTCAATATCAAATTTCACCTGGCAATATCAGTGTTGCCAATTCTCAATACATAAATAGTAGCCCTCTTACAAGCAAAATTTCAACTCGGTCGGACATATATTGATACAGATAGTGTTGTAGTCTGAGATAAGAGCCTTTTTAACTTGCGTAAATGTATCAATGTTTTGTATCTGTTTATTTTAGACACCCTGAAGAAGCAATAAAGTATTGCGAAAGCTTGGTTTAGAAAAAAGGGTACCACTTTTTTCTTTTTTTTTTCCTATCACAAGTGAGCCTCTATTCCCTGAAGCATAGTGTTGATACAGATATATTGGGTGTTTATGTTCCAATTTTTTACTTGAATGTTCTATGGTTCTAATGAGCTTGAAATTTTGCGCGGAACTTGAAATTTCAATTCAAAATAAATATCCAAAATCACAACCTAGTCGGTTTTGTGGTAACTGAATATGGGTTATTATTTTTTAAGATTTTTTTCTTGAATTTTCTATTGTTCTAGTTACGCGATCAACATGGAATTTCGCACGAGCCTTGAAATTGCCATTCATCATCTGAATTCAAATTTCATCTCGATCGAATTAGCAGTTTTAAAATTACCAAGAACACAAAATTTCTATTGATCATATTTACAAAACCCCTAGTCAGATTTTGCCCATCAACGAACTTATCCGCGCATTTGAGATTTGAATATATCCTGAAAATTTCAAGTTTTCAGTTTTTGTCCTTCGGAATTATATTATACGGGCGGACGGACGGACAGAATCGAATTCGTCATCAGTAAGTCTAATCTTATCGTTTGTATCGTTGACTATTAAATAATAGACACCTGTAGCAGTCATGGTGTGTCGGTGTGATGAAACAATTGCGGAAATAAAATAAAGATATCTAAAGTGTTTCATAATTTTAATGATACCTTTAATTATGATATGAAATTATGTAAGTGAAATTGCAAAAAAAAATTCACAATGCGTGAATATATATGTTGTCTCCCGTAATGTGCAAGTTTTGAGAAATTTACGCTTAATCTCTGGTTATAATCGCAATCCTGCGATCAGTGATCACTGCCTAAGTCACAGTAGACGCACTCCCTCACACCATAGTGGAAAGGTGATCCCTATAAATCCGCCGTGGCCAAAGTAAAGTGTGGCGCGACACCCCTAACGCCACCTCTTGAGCAGACAAAATAACTACAATTAAAAAAATTATTCGTCACATTTTGATGGAATGTTGTCAACTTGTAGGACATGAAAAAGTGTGTTGATACAATAATTGGCATAACTAGAATTAACTTCAAAAAAGCTTTCAATTATTTATAAAATTTTATTATGAATTGTTACTTACAATTTTTCTTATTTGTTCCAATCAATGGAGAGGTTATGTCCCTAATAATCTCCCATCGTTACGTCTATGGATACAATATTGTTCTCTGAATTATTCACAGCTAATGGCGTGATCTCCGACATACATCACATTTACTTCACATCTGGCATTAACAGAGATAAATGCGAGAACTATGGAAAAGGATCACTATCTAGGGAAGAGACGATAAAAAGAGCTCAAAGAATGGTAGGAACAACTTTCACATATGATTTGTACCGTTGTAATTGTCAACATTTTACAAATTATTGGGCCAATGGCTCATCTGGAAAATGGTATAACAATCAATCACTCCAAACTTCAGCTCACTTTTGTCCAGTATAATATAAGAATTGTATCAGGAACTTAGATATAAAAAAAAATTGATCTGGAATTAAAATAGTTGATTTGATAACATTCTTTGACAATGTTGTAGAATGAATTCATGAAATATTCTTGAAATAAAAACGCTTTCGTATTTATTATTTTATTTATTGAAGATAGGAATACAAGCACCTATTCCAACCCATACCTAATAGTATATTGGGCAACAAGTGCAGAAAACTTTTCTCACGATTGTGGAAGTTTGTGTCAGGAGCCTGAAAGGCAGCTGTGTGAAGCTGGCACCCCCAGAATCGTTTGTCCATCGTAGGTCCACGTTTGTCACCCCTTTTTTTCATTTGTCCAGGCACCGTTCGAAAGATATGAGAAAATACATCTTTTCCGTTCGTTTTCTGAGCAGCACTCCCAAATTGCCAAAAATGGTTTAAAATTCCATAGATCGTTTGTTCATCGTATGTCCACGTTTTTCCACCCAATAAATTCATTTGTCCACCCCAAGGATCCAAAAAAATCGACCATTCGAAATTACGCGAAGTGTGAGTTGGCACCCCCAAATGCGAATTTTGAGCTCAAAATTTCAGGATCGTTTGTCCATCGTAGGTTCACGTTTGTTCACCTTTTTTTGTCGAATTTCTATCGAAATTTTGCAATGTTGCCCAATATTTATCCTGTTTAATTAAACATTGGTATTAATCAGCAAATCGGTAGAAATGAAATGAAAACAGTGTAATGTAATGTAATGAACTCATTATAGCATCGTTTTCAGATATATTTTTCATTTTATGGTTGACTATACTGACTTCCAATCCTATCAAATTTCAACAAACGTCAATAATTGTCAATATTATTAAATTTGGATATAGTGAAATGATTTGCAACATTATTCGCAAATTCTCTTAATTCTGGTGGTGTTATATATCGACAACTCACGAATTTAATGCGTAGTTGTGAGTTATTTCAAACTTCGAAACATACGATTCATATTCAAATTCCGTAATCTGTCAATTTTCGTAACAGTCACACCAACTGCCAAGGTACAATACAAAAGTCAATAGGATATATAATCTGAATTTTTCATTGAATTTCGAAAATATTTCACAAAACTTGTCCAAAATAGAAAAAATATCACCTAATACTTGCAGAAGGCTATTCCAACACTTTTCGCATTCGTTTTGGAATAGTAGCCTATTCTGCAACTTGTTTTAGAATATACCATTATTTTTTGAACAGTGCAACTGTCCCTAAGTTGAACGTCGCGTCGTCGAAAATCTACAAATTGGCGAAATCTGAAATACTTTCAAACGACGAAAAGGTATAGTAAAAATTTCTTTGAATTTGATCTTCTCTCCGGAATTCTGAAGGACAATAACTGCATAATTTGGGGGACCAAAGGGATGCCGTTCGGAACTTTATATATTAAAATGTTATTATTAATTTTTTCTTTATGCAGTTTTCCAAACTAAGCATGTTGAACCTAGATTGGGCTTCTGTGTATTGTGTAATGATATTTTATGAGGAAATTCTTTTGGTATGACAGGTATAGAAGAAATTTTTGTAACACAGTTTCAAATCGTTTTTTATAAAATTCATAATGAGAGTTCCAAATCGAAGAAGTCATTTAAGGTAAGTAAGCTTTCATTCTTAGCTTTTATTAGTCCTGCATAGTTTACCTTGACGAAGAATAAATTTAAGCATTTCATTTGAAGATGAAATAGTATTATGAATATGTTGAATGAAATTTAATAATAATAGGTAATAAAATATATTTGTACTTGAGCTGTTTACAAGAACAGATGTACACGTCAAGTCATACATGAAATCAAATTGAAATCTATCACACATAAATTCTTCTTCTTCTTCTTGGAGTGCCTATTCGCGACGAATGTTGGCGACCAACATGGCTATCTTCACTTTATGTGCGCCGGCACGAAAGAGTCCTGATGTTATTAAGGAGAACCACTGTCTAAGATTCTGTAGCCAAGAGTTTCTTCTTATTCCTGGGCCTCGCTTTCCGTAAATTTTGCCTTGTAAAATTAGCTTAAACAGGCCATATCTATGTTCATTTCTTGTTATATGCCCTAGGTATTCCAGCTTCCGCTGTTTGATTTTAGATCTCGCTCTTTTCCAATTCTCCTCAGAACATCCTCATTTGATACGTGATCCACCCAGGATATCCGCAGTATTCTCCTATAAATTCTTCTACGGAATAATAACATTTAGCTATCAGGATCTTTCGGACAGCCATTTTGAACTTTCCAATAACAAATTCAACAATTTCATTCGGGAGTCGATCGAACATTTTTACTCCCGCATATGTTGGTGACTTCTCATACATGGACAGCCTGTGTCCCTTCGACAAGAGTCTGTTTGCATTTCTCGTCCCGTATGGATGCCAAAAGGAATTTACTTTCATGGAAGATACTACATTTTTCTCATATAGTAAAAGTCTGTGAATATATATGCAAGGGAATGGGAAAATTTTTATCTTTTAAAAATGGTCTGCACGAGTCAGTTTTTTTGAGATCAAATATAAAGCTAATTATGCGCTTCTGTCCCACGAACACCCTATTCGCGTCCACACTATTGCCCCACAGTATCGTTAAATAACTCATATTACTGTAAATCAATGCATAGTACATTTATTTGATTGATTCGGTCTTCACTTGATGGAAATTCATTTCAAAATTATTTATTTCAATTCAATTCAATTCAATTCTTTATTGATCCCTAAGACACAGAATAATGTATAGGACAAGTCAACATCAGGAAAAAAAAAATAGCATAGTTACAAACTTTGAGATGCAAAATTTAACATTAAGAAACAATATAGAGGATTAAATCAATGAGTCAGAAAGAAACTCCTGAGTGCTGTAAAAGCATTTATCAGCTAATATACATCTGATCTTTTTTTTGAAAGTTTTGATATCTAGCGATTTCAGCTCGTTTGGAAGATGATTGTAAAACTTGATTCCCGCAAAAGTAGGCGAGGTCTCATATTTGCTTGTGTTATGTCGTGGTATGCAGACGATGCTACTATGTCTTGTCTGATAGTCGTGAAAGTCAGAACATTTCATTAGGTTATTAATGTTACATTTTACATGCAGGAGACAGTTCAAGATGTAAAGAGATGGAAATGTCAGGATTCCAAAATTCTTAAATGTCGGTCTACAGGACTCTTGAGGACGCAGATTGAAAATTAATCTAATTATTTTCTTCTGGGCAATGAAAACTCGTTCGCTACCAGAAGACCCTCCCCATAAAACTATATTATAACAAAGGTGACAGTTTACCATACCGTAGTATATATTTATTAATGCATAGTACATTGATATGAGTACATTTCATTGTGTTATTAGCAAAGAAACCAGAGTTAATTTTTATGCACACTTCATTGACGTGGTTTTTCCAGTTCAAAAACTCATCGGTCTTGACTCCCAAGAATTTCGTTTCAGATGCAGTATGGATGCTCCCAAATTCTACCTCCCTAATACAGCTAGTTTTAAAATTCAGACAAACAGTCTTACTTAAGTTCAATATGATATTATTACTGCTGCACCATGCATCGAAGTCAACCATTACAGTTCTCAGCTTAGGTTCTAACTCCCCAGGCGGCGCCACCGAGATCACAAATGCTTTATCAGCAAACATGGTAACCTTGCCGCTTTTTATTATTTCTGGTACTTCATTTATGAAAATTAAAAACAGAAGTGGCCCCAGCACCGACCCCTGGGCGACACCCATATCGATGTCGAAGTCCTCCGAAACATACTGGTCAACTCTTACACAAACCTTCCTGAAATTCAAATATGATCTTATCACTTTCATCATATTTCCTGTGAAGCCATAGACATATAGTTTATCGATCAAAAAGTCATGATTAATTATGTCAAATGCTATTGACAGGTCGAAAAAGAGAACAGCTACGTGATTACCGACATCTAGCCCAATATGAACCTTCTCAAACATAGAAGCAGCCGCACTCTCAGTCGACCTGCCATCACAAAACCCATGCAATGATTCAGAAATGACGGAATTTCAACCAACAAAGGACATCATTCTATCGAACAACAGTCGTTCAACTATCTCATCTACAATTCAATAGAACTATTGGTCTATAATTGTCAAGATTGAGAGGGTCATCTTTTTTGAGTATGGGGATCAGCAGCCCTCTTTTAAGCCCTGTAGGAAATATTCCAGTTGCAAACATCTGATTCGCCAGAAACTAAATGGGGGAAGCCAATTTAGCGGACAATGATTTAACCAATTTTATAGTCATTCCGTCCGTACCAGAGCTATTCTTTAATTTCATTTTCTTCATTATATCGACTATTTCTCCAGAATCTAGATACGTAACAAAGAAACTTATACTCCTCATTGACACCGTACAATGCTGAGACAAATTACTACCTAATCTATTCTAAGAGCTGTGTGTGCTTGAACACTAGAAAAATGGGCACCAAAAGCTCCTGCTACCTTAACACTATCATTGGTGACAGCATCGGTAATTGTTAAGGATATTTCAGCTTTACGTTTTGTTTGTCCTAACTCGGAAGTGAATATCTGCCATATGGCTTTTTGTTTATTAGAGCTACCCGAAATTTTTCTCTGAAAGAATTCCGCTTTAGCTTTAGTTACAGATAGTTGTGCTGTCTTTTAAACTGTTTGTACTGCTCAGAGATGAGGAAATTGTATGTATTTTTACCTAGCCAAAATAATTTCTTAAGATTTTACTTCTATTATATCATTTGTGATCCATGTTTTCGATTTCAAATTCATTTCTCTATATAGAAACTATTCGACTCGACAGAGCACATAACAATATTAAAGATCTTTTTGTAAATTTCATTAACATTGGTTAGGTCCTAGAATCCCTCAAATGCATCACCTGCGAAATCCCCCCGAAGTGCGGTTGACATCCAGTCGCCTCGAAGGACGGAAGATACCCACACCTGCGAGAATACTTTCGTTGACAATACCTGGGGAGTAGGCAGATTGAGACCCCGTCTTAAAGTAAACGGTTCTTGAGAATGGCTCCAAAATCGGAGCCGAAAATATTAAATGCGGTCCAATATAAATTTTTTCTGTCATGTTTGAGGTACCAGCTGACGTATGCTATATCCAGCTGATTGCTTTTTTTGGTCGATATATTGGGTTATCTACAATTCGACAAATTTTCAGTTGGAGGAAATGATTAAATGTATTTTTTTTTCTTCGTGCATGGGGTGCTGCCGCTGCTCATCCCACCCACCTAACGGCAGCTGACGTTCACGAGGATTTATTAATACTATTCTCTGATGCATTTCACCAATTATGACTCGAGAAGAAATAATCAAACTCATCTGATCATCGACAAACCTTCCGACATTCGTTGCAGGAGATCTGGGACTGTATTCTCGACAAGTGATCTTTCAAAACGTATACGTTCATTCAGTGTAATTAGCACTGAAAGAACGTATACGTTTTGAAAGATCACTTGTCGAGAATACGGTCCCTGCATGATGCCGTCAATCAAATATCGATACCGAGAAGTTTAAAAGTTATTCTTAATAAATTTGTCCCAGTCATATTAATCACAATTGAATCAACTCAAACTCTCTTTCAATTTCGCAGGCAGCAGATTTATGAATACTTGTTCAGTCTGTTCGGCGAGATTTTTCATCTTCTCTTCATCCTCACTAGAACATAGTCGCAAAAAAAAATCACAAATAAATTCGAAAAGTAAAGAACGTAACAGTTATGCTCGTTTGTATTATCCATATTGTCATAGCAACTAAGCGATATCAATACAAATTAAAACACGATGCTAACGCACCGCGTACTTGATTATTTTGAATTTGAGATGCCCATACATCATGTACTTAATATTGTACTATAGTCGCATAATTCTGGTGAGGAATTTTGTGAAAAGGTAGTAGAAAAAACTATATACATACCTCAGGAGAAAAATGCTTTTCCTCCCTTTCGCGTCGGGCCTCATAAATTCTACGGGAGGAAAAGCAGTCTTTTCCCTATATGTAAATAGATATTTTTAACTGTTATGAACTATATACTCTGCACACTCTTCATCTGGTTTTCCTTTACCATATTTGAGATAATTTTCAGCCAACACTGGATGTGCTGGACCAGCTGCTAGCCTTTGTGAATAAAAGTAGGTTGTTACAGTAGCAAGCATAATTTGATTACCTAGATTTCACACCTCCCTTGTTTCTTTCCTATATTGCTAATTCTGGCCCTTTTTCCTCATATCTAATGCTAATAGAATTCTCTATTCAAAACATTTTTTTCTTTTTTTTTATTGTTCGAACCTATCGAAATAACCAGGAATTGGATCTCCAAAATCCTGTTGCCCCAAGACCCAGGATCAATATTCAATACTGACATTTACGCTATCGAGATTGGGTACATCTTTCATATTCACACAAATTCTAACAGCATTTGATATGATTGGGTAACTTGTTATAACATTTTAAACACACAATACGGACCTTTCTCCGCCATGGTTAATTTATGTTGGGGAAAAATGGAATTTTGGGTTCTCGTATTATAATCATCATTAATACCTATATCGAATTCATTTCTATCAAAAAGACATGTATAAGAAAACTGGAATGCCATAATTTTATTTCAAATTTCATCATTATTACATTTAATTGAGTTGAAGCTCGAAAAATATCAAATAAATTCCTCCCGTAAATTATATTCTCTCTAAGTACATTGATTTGAGGAACATCCTCATTTCAACACTTACATTTAAATGGATCATCCATAGGATTCCATTCTTTCATTATGCAATATAGCACATACTACAATGAGCAATTTTGTTGCTTCTAGTTTTAATCGTATTTCTAATGCAAGTTTTGTTCATTTTAGTTTTTAGACATCATCTAGACATAAACAATAAACATAGAAAGTAAGGTTATATCCTTATATTTCTCAAGGTGAATGCCCTCAACCGTCGGTTCGAGACAAAACCTCTAGTCTTCCAACCAGTTTATCAACTTCCGAGCTCAACCTACGGTTTGACATTAAGCCCCGGTGCACACATACGACTTTTGCAGTTACGACACCGTTGCTGTGTCGTACTTGCGGCCTGTGGTACAAAGAATCAAAGGCCCGGTGCACACATCCGATTTTTGTAGTTACGACACCGTCGTCGTGTCGTACTTGCGGCCTGTGGTACAAAGAATCAAATGGGAGCATGCACACTACCCGCCGTGCTGTTGCGACGTCGTAACTGCCAGCCTACGGTCGTTTTTTGGTAGCATGTCCCTCTAGGCCGCAACTGTGCCGCAGTCGTAGATGCGATCTCTCAGTACTCTATTCCAAATTGGCCCGCGCACACATACGACGTTTGTCGTGAGTTCGCATAAAATGGCGGAGAGGGAATTGGATATTGAGCTATTCATTGAAGAAATTAAGAAATATCCAGAAATATGGAATGTGGGTGATGAAAATTACCATGATAGGACAAAGAAGAGAGCAGCATGGACAACTATCTGTTGTTTGTTCAGCGATGATTTTGAACAGAAGGATGAGCTAGCATTTCCAATGGTGGAATGGAAAGTCTCATCCATGTGTCTTGAGATCTGATTTTTGGTGTTATTTTCGCTGCAAGCTCGTCAAATGATTTCACAGACATTCTGTAGTAGTTATAGAACTTATCAGGGTTTTCTCTTAATTCTCCGAAAGAAGTATGAAATCTACCCCTGAGAAGTCTCAAGTCCGTGTAGGGGTGTATAGTATATCCAAAGTCACTTGGAGGAAACCTGAATATTTCAATTATACCAGGGTTGTCCAAGTTTTCAGAAATTCCTTTGGAATTTATGAAAATATTGCTATCAATACTCTCAAATAAAATAAACCCCGGTATTTAGCAAATCGTCTTGGAAACAAGTATGTCCCGATTTGATTGATCTTATTGGCTGAATATTCCCCCTCGTATTCCCCTTTCCACTTTGAGAGCGTTTTTGGTTACACTCATTGGCTGCATCTGTCGCTTCTTAATTACTTTCTGATAATTCGCATAGACCAGTGTGGTCCATAGGGGTATTATTGAAATGCATTTTTACGTAGTTTTAGTTCGTTGTGTGACTGCTGCTTTTAATTATTTCGACTATGATGTTCGGCATAATTCTATGGCTTATGTAAAAAAAGATCAAATCCATTCCTCCATTTACTTTCAAAGTCAGAATTGATATATGACAGGTTCTGAAGAAAATGATTTCGCATCCTAAATATCTTCATTCCACTGAAGGAAGAATTGATTAAAATGAGATTAACCAACAAAATTTTCATTACATTTTTCTGATTATAGCAATGTTATTACTGGTTTGAAAAATCATGTAGAATAGGCATATGATGTTGAGGCTCTTACTACGTCAAATTAGCAGCTACGTAGCCAGATCGAAAAATCAATCAAGTATTTTATAGAAAATAGAAATATTTCACCATTTCCTGCCATCAGTCGGGACAGTTTTAATAATAGGTTACATATATCTTTGAATATTTATTCTGATTCTGAATACGAAAAATTTAAGAGTTATCGAGGAAAAACCTGAACTGAGAAAATACTGCAATTTCTAACTGAGTGGAGTAGTCTATGACTCGGTCTATGACATGGAAACTGAAATCGAATTTTGGATAACTAAATTTGACATTTCATGAATGTCATTTATTATTCGTAATTAAAAATTTTATTGGTTTATGGATTTTCAACCATCTTAACGAATAATTTATTTCAATTCATGAAATTTCGACGATATCTATAGAAATCTCTTTAACATATGAACCGTTGAGCTTATACTCAAGTATTGCCATATTGCTGAAATTATCATCAACCAAGCTATCTGATAATGCAATAATATACTGGGTGTGCCGTTTGAAAAAAGAAAGTAGTACTCTGTTTCCGGTATAGAAGGAAATTGTATAAATTTTCAGCACATAATTATTTTTAGTTTTCCATAAACATCTAATAGGCCATCGCGGTGAATCACCCTGTACATCATTATCATTTAGCCTTCTGCTTCCACTGAGGGACATACATTTCGCCTTACAATAACGAAGAAATAAAATTCAATTCGGCAACGTAGCTGCTAATTTGACGTAGAAAATTGGATGTCATTCAATGATCTCAAGGTCATGCACCTATTCTACCCTAGTTTGTCTTATCTTCAGACAGAACATTTCCGAATTCATCTCAAACATTTTCGTGCTCTTATAATTATATGCAACGATCAGTTCATCATCGTTGATGACGTTCCTTGATAGTACAGGTCGAGAATAAAGAATAATCAAATTATAACACCGTAGAATGACATATAGCATCATTTTTGATGTAACAACAAAAGCTACTCACGTCACAAATTTTCTGAAAGAATCGACATCTGAGTCCCATACATACGCAAAAATATTATTTTCAACTCAAGGGTTTGAAAAGTGTGCGCCTATGGTTTATGACTGTTTTGCAATTATCTCTGGCCAAGCGTTTTTATAGACTAGTTCAAGTGACTTTGGATATACTATACCCAATAACGCCTGTTTTATTTACAAATATACTTCTTGTAAACAAGGTAAGCAAAAACAATTTTTTTGCGATGGTCGTCCATTATAATATAACTATATATAATTATATATTATATTATATAATAATATCGAGCGCCGATCGCACACACACACACACTGGCAGTGTGAACTAGTGAATTGATCCGACTCCGCAACCACGCCGGTGTCGTATGTAGTGTGCATTGAATAGGTACGACACCGCAACGGGTGTCGTAACTGCAAAAGTCGGATGTGTGCACCGGGCCAAATGGGAGCATGCACACTACCCGCCGTGCCGTTGCGACGTCGTAACTGCCATCATGCGGGCTGTGGTACAAAGAATCAAATGGCAGCGTGCACACTAGCGTACGACACCGCAACGGTGTCGCAACTGCAAATGTCGGATGTGTGCACCGGGGCTTAGGCCCGGTGCACACATCCGACTTTTGCAGTTACGACACCGTTGCTGTGTCGTAATTGCGGCCTGTGTTACAAAGAATCAAATGGGAGCATGCACACTACCCGCCGTGCCGTTGCGACGTCGTAACTGCCATCAAGCGGGCTGTGGTACAAAGAATCAAATGGGAGCATGCACACTAGCGTACGACACCGCAATGGTGTCGGAACTGCAAATGTCGGATGTGTGCACCGGGGCTTAGGCCCGGTGCACACATCCGACTTTTGCAGTTACGACACCGTTGCTGTGTCGTACTTGCGGCCTGTGGTACAAAGAATCAAATGGGAGCATGCACACTACCCGCCGTGCCGTTGCGACGTCGTAACTGCCATCAAGCGGGCTGTGGTACAAAGAATCAAATGGGAGCATGCACACTAGCGTACGACACCGCAATGGTGTCGGAACTGCAAAAGTCGGATGTGTGCACCGGGGCTTATAATACGCATTTTTGTAGTCGACGCTCGGTTGAACTCAACCGACGGTCAACCATCTTTAGTAATACCATAGTATAAGGAAAGGATAGTAAGCCAACCGCTAACCGGTTGGTATTATCTAATCCGTAGGATGGTTTACTACGTATTCTATACAAAAAAATCCTGGACACTGATTTTAATTTTTTGAATTTTTGCCAACTTTCTGGGTATCTTGCCCCACTGTGCGCCGTTTGACGCATGACATTGTCAACAATTTTTATGTTATTATTAAGTTATCACAAATACACGCCACTGGCGTAAATGTTTATTACAGAGCAGAAAAAATATCAAAATACCTATAGAAATCTTCTGACCACTCTATTTCAAATATTTTAGTTCTTCAAAATAACACCGATTGATTTTTTCAGAGGGCCCCACTTTACGGACCAATTTTTGACAGTAAAATTCGAGTAAAACGTGAGTACAACTAGATGGCGCTCAACATCAACAAAATCGAAAAAAGCACTACACTGGCTCACTATCTTTTCCTTATACTATGGTAATACCGACTTTAAAACACTATTACTCTTGAATGGGAACCACGGCATTCGATATTCAAATCTGCCCTGAAAATTTGAAGTTTCTAGGTCCTTCCATTCGAATTAAATTACACAGGCGGTCGGATAATAATGATTGAGGACGGATACGTCATTAATGGTTAGTGAGTCGGATCTTATCGTTTAAGACCATTCCCAGGTCAAAATTTTGGACATTATGACCAAATGATAGAGCGATCGGTTCGGAGAACAAGCGCTCAATATAATATCAGGAAAAAAGACAGATACCAATATATAGTAATAGCATTTATTAATAGAATAACATTAGCATAAATAATATTTTTCACATCATACACTATACAAATAAAATAGCTACTTAAAATAATCAAGAAGTAAATACATCGTTATTGTATAAGATAATCACAACAATAATAATTATTCACAATATAATTCACATATAGTTTTTATATACAGATAATATGTACATCAATAAAAAATCCTATACTATTCTTGCCAGTTGATTAGTGACCTGAAATGATAATAATTGAAATGAATGTTTGCAAAAACTAGAAACTGATCTTAGAAAATTTTACATTTTATGAAGTGATGGTTGGATTATGAATAAAAGGTAAGGGTCCCACAAACTAACGTGGCAAATGCGAATATTTGACCGCTTCTGAGTCTGGATCCTACCAATTCATTATCGATTGATAATGTTTGATAATCGGTACTACTATAACTATAATTCGATAATCGGAAACCCCCCTTTAACTTGGTCACTAAAAGAGGTACAAAAAAGGTTTTCTACAAAAGTTTCACGAAATCGACTAGTGTTTTTTAAAATGATTTTACAAAATGAAATATATACCGAGTGAGCAACATATTGATTGCAACTTCATTTTTTCAAATGGAACACCCTGTATATTTTTCTATATTTGACTAGCTCTTTTTCCCCTGACTTCGAATATATAACATATGTTTGGTCTAACTCTTTTATTGTGAGAACCACATAGTTTCAAATTTTAAGAACCACCTGGCAAGCTAAGTAATCAATTTTCAAGTGGAAGGCTGCGATAATACAAAATGCCTTTTTTTGAGTTATCTCGTGAGCAACGGTATGACATACGTTTTTCACTATAAATTGGAATTGGATGATTTGGATGCAACTCCATATATTCTTTCCTTGTAGCTTTCTTATTTTTATTGTTCTTCACATAAATATTTCAAATTTTTCAGCTTCTGTGTAGTGAATATTCGATGAATATGAATATGACCAATGAATGTTATATATCGTTGCTTACGAGATAACTCAAAAAAAGGCAGTTTGTATTATCGCAGCCTTCCACTTGAAAACTGATTACTTAGCTTGCCAGGTGGTTCTTAAAATTTGAAACTCTGTGGTACTCAGAATAAGAGAGACGGGCCAAACATATGTTATATATTCGAAATCAGGGGAAAAAGAGCTAGTCAAATAAAGACAAATATACAGGGTGTTCCATTTGAAAAAATGAAGTTGCAATCGATAAGTTGCCCACTCTGTATATATTTCATTTTGTGAAATCATTTTGAAAAACACTAGTCGATTTCGTAAAACTTTTGTAGAAAACATTTTTTGTACCTCTTTCTGTAACAAAGTTGAAGGGGGGGTCAAATGTACAAACAGAAAACTTCATATTATAGTTTATTATTGGTAATAAATTAATATAATTAGATTTCTGGTAATGCAGCTCCGAGTGTTATTCCGTTCTAAATGCATATTTTTATAAGAATTTTCATGATGGTTCCAAACTGGAAGACTGGACAAGGACGGATAAGGCGAAAGGTGCTGATGAAATATGAGTGTATTCTTGAAATTCCTCGTTATCACTCCAATGATAGTTTTGCAATAAAGAAAAATTAAAAAAACAATTATGAAATAAGGAAAGCAATCACGTGAACCAAGGACTTTCGAGCGCTCGTCCATTCATAAGCCGATTTAGCCACACAGTATACACACGATTGGTTCCCAAAGGTGAATGAATTTCGACCACTCAAAAGCTCCCAACTCCACTTCTGTGCTTTCCTCATTTTTTTTATGGTTCTGACCACGCTATCAATACAAAATTATGCCGCTCGGTTGTTTTTCCGATATTCTGTTTTAATTTTATGAGGTTCTGACGACGCCATCAACAGGAAATTTTGAACGAAGTTTGAAATTGTTATTATATATATATTATAAAGCAAAATATATTGTTACAACTCTTTCCCTCGTTGTATTATACAGCAAAATATATTATGACGACTCTTTCCTCGTCCTAATTTCCACCAATCACAAATGCGCAATTTTAAAGCACAAATAGTTTCTACATGAAAAAACTGTATAACAAGAACAGCAGTTTTTTCGAATTTACCCGCAGCCAAGATGCATAGAAACCCTGGTGTGTCTACTTATACCTACATATAAAACTTTCAGACTAAACAGGAGATTTTTTCAGGTTTATGCCTACTTAATTTTAAGAGGTCACTAGAGTTTCAGATGGCGCATACATCGTTTATATTTGACATTTCTCGTGATTCTCTCGAGTACAGTATAATTAAGATGTCTAAAAACCAGGTGTATGAACTGATTAGCTTTTATTTTGCCAATTTTGAAAATATTAGTTTTGCTTCGTTATGTCAACTGTAGGTAGCGCTATCAACAAATTATGATTCTTGTTATTTATTATTTACGAGTTTTGTGCCATTATGTACCTATATGTATATCTTTCATTATAGTTATGATCTATGGAAGTAATTCTTGTAATTGAAATACCAATAAACTCGCTCTATTACAAATAATTGAATTCATTCCAGTAAACGTTTCGTGTTTTGTTTCACGACTTTGCACGATCATACTCGGTTACACGTCGCTTTTGATTGCTCAGTATCGGGTTTTAATTAATGTATCCAATCAAAAACAACGGAAAAAGATCGAAATGACAAGTATGACATTGCGGCGCCGCCACGAACTAAAACTAATATTTTCAATTTGGTCGAATGTCATTGCATTCAAAATTTGACGAGTGCATTCACCATGATTTTAGACATCATAAGTATAATAATATTTATATTCTATGCTAGTGACAATCTTCTACACTCTGAATAGACTGATAGTCGTTTGTCATTATATATTCCAATAATGTCATTACAAATTCGATATTAACTGAATTGTAATTTCTTGTGAAAGGAATTCGAACACTTCTGAAGAGCGCCGCCTCAGAGAACTCTGATTAGTTCTAACCAAACAACAGGTTGGACTATCTCGAAAAGTCTGAAACAAAATCGAATCAGTGCACACACCAGAGTTTTAAATTTTAGCATCGAAAAGCTAATTCTTGGCAAAGTTCGAAATGTCAGCACATAGAAAATAGTTTTGGCCGATACCTCAAACCAAAGCATTCCACGAAGAAAAGAAGAATTAAGCTATAGCTTTAATTTTTTATCACCTTTGTCGGTTTGACCGCTGAATACCAAATTATGTTTGCGCACGAAAATGTATCCCGGAATTTTGTCCTTTACGCACTTTTTGTCCAATCGATGCGCCCCAATGCGCGCGATAAGGGAGCAATTTTTGCACAACAGAAATATCAAAGGTTCTTTTCTCTTTTTTTTAGTTTTTGGGTCATTGAACACGAATCGGAGGGTTTTCAGTGGGCATTTGTAAGAAAATGGTAATTTTCTTAATCTTTAACCCTTTGTCTGGAAAGACGAAAATTCACAGCAATGTAGACCAGACAACAGATCTAATCAACTGGAAGATCTAAATACACGTGAAGCTTATAATAAATTGGCATGTAAAAGAAATATGATTAATCCAGTAAACCTTTACTTTGGGGAGCTGCCTAAATATCGATATAACCTTAAACCATTTTCAAGAAGAGCATTTTGAAGTTGCAAGATTGAAGCAGCAAACGAAAAACTACTGAAATGTACCATTTGAGACCTCTCATTAGCTTCAAAGTCCATCAATCTAATCAGGATAATTAGTATTGTATCAAAATTGGTTGGCTCAATTTATTTCTTTTGAGTACATCCAAAGTTGAGTATGATACAGTCGATTATTTTCAGGCAAAAAAAAGCATGAGAGACGTTGAAACATCTAATTCGAAATTAGTGACAAAGTTGAAACTCTTGCCAAAATAAAATGAAATAGTCGACGACATTCTGTAAAATTGACCAAATTGTTTCAATGCTTCAATGCGACAAGAATTACAATGAAGCAACACTTCCCAGCAATATCTTCGTTGGATATAAGATAATAAATGTTGAACAACATGTTGTGTGTCTACACACTAGGGTTTCTATGAATTGTAGTTACACTAGAAAAGAATCACACTCTTTGTAGATAACTCATTATTTTGAGCTGAATATAATGAGAATATAGTGATCGTTGGAGAGAAGATCGATCCGTTCGTTATCCTCACGGGTCTGTCTCAACTGCTAAACATATTCTTCCGACCCCCTAGTTGCCTAGACACGCTATGCAAAATATATAACATTGGCGATAAGGCTCATCAACTTACAACCAAGAGAAATTTAAATTTTTAGAAAACTCCCACCATAAACCACAACTGTGCGGATGTGTAGCCTAGGGGCAACTCCAGAAAGCATTTTAGCAGCATGTGAAAGCTTCCTGATCAACAAATATGGGTACACAGGAAGGACAAAACTGCCTGAGATACATTAATCGAAGAAAGACATTATTCAAGGTTTCATCCAAAATACATACACTACTATCAACAGTAATGGCAACAACAACAACAAAGAACCAAAAATCGACAAGAAATAATAAATCGTTTCGGGTAAAATTTTTACCCACAAATTTAAAATTCGTGTTCAGCGACCCGAAAAGCATAGTTGAAGAAAAATCAAAATCTTCTCTTGGAAATTATAAAAAACATTAGTATATTAATGTATGTTGTAACATAATGTCATAATATAATAAAATAAATTCTAACCTGTACTTTGATAAACATTTCTTTCAAGTGGCCACAACTCATCCAACTTCTTGAACCATTCTTCCCCATTTTTGGAATCTGATTTCTGTTGAGACTGACTCATAGAAGTCCGACTGGATGAAGGCTTGTTATTACGGTCTACTTTCCTGTGTACGTCTCTAGAATTATGTCCTTCGAACATTCTTCTCCTTTCATCAGAAGGTATATAAGGTTCTCTCCCATGCCATGCGTCATTTCTTTTCGTTTCCAACGGCTTTGATCGTCTGGAGGTTTCTCTGCGATAATCACTTGAAGTTGATGTATACGCACTGAAAATTAATCCATTTCAACATTGAATGAGTTTTGTCAAAATATTATAAAACAGATTAGAATATATTCAGTAACAGCAAGAGAATTACACCTATGAATAATAAGTATATTTGCCTCAATTATTGTTTCGATGATATGGTAATATTATATAATAATTAAAAAAAAATGTATCGGTTTGGCGACCTTTTATGTATGTGTTTGACAACCTCATAGCTGAGTACACTACTCGCCACAAAAGAGAGGTAAATGTTTGCCTATAAATTCTCCTTTCAAGGAACTTGAACTTAAATTAACTATGCTAGGGTCGGTGATGGAAGATGCAAAGTGCAAAAGTGCACATAACCGTTCATTTGTTGGAGAAATGTGAATGTCATAGAGATTAATTCGAATCTGGAGGTTGTCTCAGCTGAATGAATGTATAATACCAATATTTTATGTAGGTCACCTGATTAGAATGATTGTACATAAAGGTTAAAACTACAGGTTTAAAACGAAAAACAATACTATAAGAAGATTCAAATTACTTTAATAATATATTCTAAAACAAGTTGCAGAATGGGCTCCTATTCCAACACGAATGCGAAATTCGAAATCGAGCGACGAAAGAGCGAGTTTCTAGTGACTTTTGTATTGTATCTTGGCAGTTGGTGTGACTGGTACGAAAATTGACAGATTACGGAATTTGAATAGCACGTTTCTAATTTCGAAATAATTTACAATTACGCAATAAATTCGCGAATTATGTCTGACTATATCGATTTAACTCCATCAGAATCAAGAGAAATTGTGAATAAAGTTGCAAGTCATTTCACTATTTCCAATTTATATTATATTGACAATTGCAGTGTGTTGAAGTTTGATAGGATCGGAGGTCAGTGTACATAGACAACCACAAAACGAAAAATTTAACCGTATTAGTACTGTTATTAGTACTGTAATGAACTCATTACGATACTGAAATAGAGAAAAAATATTCCATATTCGATGAGAACTATTGAATTTATGTGACCTATGTTCAGCTTTCAATTTTAGTTTGGTTAAGTTATATAATATAGAATATTTTTGATCAATTTTATAAGTCTGAGAAATGATTGAAAGAAACCCGATATTAATTTTCAAATTTAAAATTCGCATTTACCTTGATCGAGGGTATTGGGAACGAGACCATTCTGGAGCTTTAGGTTTTCTTCTCAAGTCTTCGCTCTTTCTATAACATTCAGTGTTCTCTCTTTTTTCACGGTCCTCTCTATTTCCACAGTCAGCATAGTTATGGTGTGAGCTTGTGGATGCTTGATAGTGAGAGCTACATGCTTCTTGAGCACTTCTTAAAATGCGATCTGTTCTGGTGTACTTAATATTTTTGGAGCCAGTGGATTTATATGGACCACTATTTTTTAGTTTATCAAATTCTGCATTCAAATCACGAACCACATGAGGATGTTGCACACCTAAAGGCATAGAAGCAACGTTTTTGGTTTCACATGTTTCATGCTTAACAGTATCTTCAATTTTTATTTTCTTAGTCTGACTTTCATACTCATTCAGTGAATTTTGTTTTTCTGAAATTTCTTCTTTAACATTTGGGAAGTTAGTGTGGTTACCTGGTTCTACCTTGATAGATATTTTCCGCTTCTTATTTTTATTTGAAGAGGATGAAACATCGTCAAAAAATTCACAGTAATTTTCTCTCATAGCCGCATTTCTTTTCATTGCTTTTGTTCGATCATACATATTATATTGCATTTGTAGGGAGGAATCATCCTCAGGAAGTTTTTCAGATTTCTTAATACTCTGTCCTTCCAATTTACGAGTTTTAGAATCAGTTTTACTCCTATTATGAATGGAAGGTAATGATTTACTCTTATATGATGTTTCGTTTGGACTGAAGAGTTCAGGCATATCAAGAGAGTTATTGAATTCCAGATCTGAAGTCAAATTTTTTCCTTTTTCATTAAGAGAAGTTTTAGATAGTTTGGATTCAGCTTTCTCTTTTGGTTTTTTAGTTTGATGCGCATTTTGGTTTCTTTGCTTTTTTGGAGGTGCATATTTACTAGCAGGAATTTTTTGAACTTTTACGGGTTTTTTTCCTATAGTTTTATTGGAAGATTTGTTACATTCTGATGAACTATTAGGAGATAATGTACTCAGACTTGAATTGCGTAAACTCCTGATAGTTTCCTGTGCACGAAGAGTAATGTTCGCAGTTTCTTGTGTTGGTGAAGTAGCAGAATGATTATTCTTAATATCCACTTTAGAACTATTAGCCAGTGACTTTTCTCTGACTGGTGTTATTTTATCTACATAATTTGAGGTTTTTTGATCTATCAATGCATATTCAGAATTCTGTTTACTGCCTGATTGAACAATAGAATTTTCAGCAGGCTCTTCCAAATTTTTTGTTTGATTTAATTGGTCAGCAGCAGATGATTGTCCTGTTGAATTAACATCACAATGTAAGAACAAAGCATAACGATGCATCATTTCTTCATCAAATGATAATGCACTTTCTGGAAAAGGAACTTCATCAAGAGTCGAATCTTGTTTGGGGTCAGGGACAAGTTCTTTTTGACCACCCACCATTGGATCAGCTGAAAATAATTGATTTTGAAATATTATGAAAAACCTCTAACAAAAAGGTAAAACAGGATTTGTAATGAATTCAATATCAATATTTGAAATTTCAAACCATGAAAATTTTTTAGGCGGACATAACAGTAAAGCATATACTACAAATTTTATGGTTTTATGCTATATTTTGTATTGGTTGATATCTTGATTATCGGTTTGTTTTATCATTTTCAATTACAAATCTTTAAAATTGTCTGAAAAAACAAATTCTCCTACTTCATGATCACACTATGTTCAAACCAGGATTATATTAACACGTAAACCTGCAGACCAATCAGAAACTACTTCATCTAAACACTCTTCTTCGGTCGGTATCGTTCGTTATCGTGAAATTCAAATGCCGCACCATAACTCCGATTTGATTTCCCTTTTACTCATTGGCCAATTCTTTTTTCATCTCTCTCCAATATTCTAATATAAATATTTAAGACCTTATTGTAGAATATAATTCTAAAGTAATATATCGTATAACAAAATTCGGAATGAATATCAAAGTTTTGGTGACAAATACCAATGAATTAATAAGAACATACAGCAAATTCAGTGGTCTGATACCTTCAAAATGAAGCAGTCATAGATAAAAAGTATTTTTTTTCCCTCCCTGTATTGTAATAGCGTATTCGACTGGCTGCACCAGTGCGAATTAATTCGAATTTTTGTAGTGCTAAATGACATAATTAGCTCGACTTAATTCGAACTGGTGCAGCCAGTCGAATACGCTATTAGCAACCTATTTTGACACTGCTTTAACAAACGTAAGTGAATGTTAGTCAACAATAAGATGTCTAAAAACCTGGTGTATGGACTGATTAGCTTTTGTTTTGCCAATTTTGAGAATATTAGATAAGCTTCTGATAGGCTAGGATCGGGTTTTAATTGATGTATCCTGTCAAAATCAAAGGAAAAAAGATCGAAATGAAAAGTATGACATTGCGGCGACGCCACGAAGTAAAACTAATATTTTCAATTTGGTCGAATGTCATTCCATTCAAAAATTGACGAGTGCATACACCATGTTTTTAGACATCTTAGTCAACAAGGTATTGGTTGCCCGTAACGACACCATAAGTTTTGATTTAATCAACGTATTACAAAAATCCCGACAAACATCCGGTGATATTAATTGAAATGAATACTAGTGGTACAATTATTTACATTATCAACAAAATGCTGAAACACGTTTTCTCGTTTCTTCTCGATGTGTATTACATTTTCTGACTCCACAGACCCTTCATTTCTAATCAAATGTTTCTGTCACTGTTGAAGTAGTGCAAGAGACTTCTGGCTGGGTCTAATTGTATAGTTACTTCCTTTTTATTGTTGAGGCTCTCAGCTACGTAACTTTTCGCAATATTAGCGGATTTCTATCCAGCATTTCGCTTGATAGCTAAAACATCAACTCCAGTATGTATTTGCTAATAAAGTTGCCGACGTTCTTCTTTAGAAATTTCGCAATTTTACTTGGAATTGACAAAAATGTATTTTTTCCGACAGGCTCATTTAAGCACTTTCCATCATGATATCGCATAAAAAGCGCGGATTAATAGTCGTACTAGAACTAGACTAGAACATTCCAAGATTTAAGAACAAAGTGGTTAAACTGAGCGAAATTATGTATATTACTTCCATTTGGCGCCCGCGGGAAAATCGGTTCGGTTCGGTTATTCGGAATTGACAGTCAACGATCATTCGGACAACTTCGGATGAAGTGGTTTCTGATTAGTCCGGCAGATATACGTTTTAATGTATCCTGTTAAAACCTATTAATACTATAAGAAGGTTAAATGGAATGAATCCATAAGATTATTAGATATACTGCACCTCAATTACTGTGATTATAAATGTCTGTAACATTAAAATTTTTCGTTTCGATAATAAAAAGTAATTCACTTACTAGGAGCATTTGAATCGAATTCCTCTTCTGCGATGAAAGGTGGGATTTCTAATTGTTCTTGGATCAGTTCTGAAGCAATGTACTCGGCGGGTTTTGCGGCCATATCTTCTACATTTGTATTATCTACAGTTACTTCACACCCTACATCATTAAGGTTATATAAAAGATGTAGGAACTCTGGATTATCAAAAATCATTTGTAGGTTTTCACTCGACATTGTTCCATTCACAAATGAATTTGAATAGGTGCTGCCTGATGCAGTTTGATTAACATTGTTGAAATCAAAATCGAAAATATCATCTGACATGTTAAATATTGATTCATCTGCTTGAGAAGTTCCTTGTGATCTTATAGGTGTACTTTGTGGCAGGTTCAATCTGTTGTTTAAAAACACTTCGGGTTGGTTTATAGGCAGAACGGCCTTCTCTTGAAAATCAGCATGTAGAATTTCTTCATTTTGTACTTGATTCTGTTGGGCGAATTGTATATTATCAGAGTTGTCTGAGAATAATGAAAAACTACCTTGAAGACTCTGAGCTATAGTTATAGCAGATTGAAAACTTGTTAGAAAACTTTCCATTCCTTCAGAATCACTTGACTGAACCACAACTTTATTGACAAAGCTATCTGAAAGTTCTGGATGTTCCATATTACTATTTAACAAAGAAGAAACTTGTGTTGGAGGATAGTTTGCTCTTATTGTTTCTATTCTGTTTGATTCCAAACTCGAATCATTCAGATGTTTTCTAGGTCCAACTGTCTTACTATCAGCTCCTACTTGCTCCATATTGAAAGTAGAACTTGTAGAGGATTTCACTGAAATATTCTGTTGCTGGTTTATATTTTCAATAAAAATTTTATTTCCAGAATCTTCATTCAATTTCACAGATTGTGAAATGGGATTCATTTCATTCAATGGCTTCAAACTCAAAGATTCATTCAAAATATTTGTAGATTTTTTCAGGTTGGTATTGAGACCATTGAATTTGTCAAGATGTAAACCTTGATCACTTGAATGATGTTTTGATTTTCCAACCAGTTCTTTTGATTTCGAGCAACTTAAAATAGACTTGCTACATTTTCTGGATTTCTTTGTCTTGTGATTAATTTCACTTTTGAAAATATCATTAGAGCAATGATCATCAAAAATATTAGCGTTATCAATATTTTCAGATGATAATTTTTTTTTGTCATTTGTTTTCTTCATAAAAGTATCAAACTGTCCCACTTGATCTGGCTTATTTTGAGTAGAAATGAAAGAAAGTGAAGGACTTGGTGTATGCTGTACATCACCGGCATGTGAATTTTTATTATTCTGGTTTGATAAAATAGGTTTATCCACGTTAATTGTGACTCGATCAAGGTTTTCAGTTTTATTTTTAGGTTTTTGGATTTTCACCGAATGTCCAAATTTCTGAATCTCAGATGCAGTATCATTTTGACCTTCTACTTGAATGATTTCAATGTCATTTTCAGATTTGCAAGGAACAGTTGTTTCAACTAAGGTTTTATATTTGGATTTTAGAATTTTTGTATCTGCAATTTTCTTTTTTTCTACAATGGATTTAATTTCTTTCTCAAGAATGGAAGTTTCTTTTTTAGTGTCTTTTTCTTCATAAACAGTTTTCGTCTTGATTCTTGCATCAAGGTTAATAGTATTTTTGTTTGAGGTCCCTTCATTCCTAGAATGGAAACAGGAATCATTCACAATAGTTTTTTCTGCTGTAGGAATTACTGTATTGTAGATACCATATCTATAAGGAATGAATTCTGTGCTGATTGGTAATATGGGCGCACTACAGATGTTCAAACATGGACTAATGGGTGTACCAACAGCTAATTCATCCATTGAATAAACCCTTTCTACAATTACTTTTCGATTTTCCTCCATTTTGAATTTCGAATTTGGTTTTTCTTTCTCATTAATTTGTTTCATTTCTTCTATTTCGCCTAGTGAAGTGCTTTTAGTTTTTTTTATTCCTAAATTATTGTAATTCAACAGATTTGGATGTTTAAATGTGTCTGATATTACGTTGGTGCACACACTACCTTTGTTTGCTTGCTCCTCTGATACAATAATAGAATTGAGTTGTTTAGAGGTTTCAATTTTTGTCATATTCTGCAAGTTATCACAATTTTTCTTTTGTTGGTTTTTAGAGCAAGGCTGTAGCATTTTTTCTATGGAAAAGCTTAATTCATTCTTGGGTGGGTTCAGACAGTGAACTTCAGGTGTTTCTTGACATATAGATGAAAATAAATATTGTTCTTCAACTGAAGTTTTTCCTTCAGTACTGCACATTTCACTTTTATGTAATGAAAGATTTAGGGCATGTTCGGGTTCTTTTGTAACTTCTACATATTCAAGGCATTTTTTAGTGATCTCAGTGGAAGTGTGGTTTTCTTGGAAATTATCTGTATTAATATTAATCTTTTCAGTTGAATGGCAACTGCTTTTAGTTTTTGAAGACTTAATTTCTGGAATATCTATTTCTGAGGGTTGCATGTTATTCTCTGCTTTTGAATCAATAGATATTTCTAAATTTTTAGACGTCGATAGCTTACAACTATTACTTATATTTTCACTGGAAATTAATCTTTCTTCATTTAATACAAGCATGCCCTCAGTTCTTAGATTAATAGTATCCAAAGGTAGAGGGCATTCAGTGACCGGAATGGTTTCTTGATATTTAATTGGGTTGGATGCGTCATTTTTTGAATGTTCAACAGTTTCTTGTAGAACGTTTGGTGGGACCTGCAAAACATATTGCTCATTTTCTTCAGGTTCTGATTCATTCAAAGGTAACTTTTCACCAGATTGATGAAAGATCTTGAGACTTGTTTCATTTTCTGATAATTTTTCTTCTTTGTTAAGGATGATTTCAGTATTACATTTCTTAGATACAATAAATGTGTCTGTTTCCTCCTGCCCTTCAAAGTGTTTCCTTTTATTGTTTGGTAACTTCATAATTTCACTTGTCTGATCCATTAACAGTGATTTTTTCGGAATTGAAATTCGTACATTACCAAGTTTTTGTTGTGATGAAGTATCAGCTGTCAGCTCCTTTAAAGGAAGATTTTTTGATTCATCAACCAGTGAACATCTTCCCCACTTTGTATCCACTAGCATATCTTTTTTTGCATTGAAATAATATTTTTCATTTGCTCCGTATTCAATGCCTACTATGTTCTGAATGATGGGTTGCTTTAAATAAGTTGACTTTGAAATATATGGACAACCATCTGGTGTCGACGTTAATTCAGTTTCTCTTGGTAATTTATCTTTTTCATTGCCAACGGCAACATTTTCATTAATAACATTTTTTAAATGATTATCCAATTTTGGTAACATTTCAGAATCACTTATTGATATATCCTTTTGGTCACTTTCAGATATTTGGACTTTTTGAATAATGTTTCCAACATCAAAATTTTGACGAATTATATCTTCTGAATTTTCATCTGGTTTTGGGAGTACTTCAGAATCACTTGCCAATTTATGTTTTTGATTCTTGAGTAAAATTGCTTCAGAAATTTGGATAGTTTCAATGGTCCTGTTGATACCAAAATCTTCATGATTAACATCTTCTGAATTTCCATCTGGTTTTGGTAGAAATTCAGAAGCACTTGATTTATCTTTTTCACTTGAAGGAATTGCTTCAGATACTTGAATTTCAGTCTCAGTGATGTTGCCAAGAGAAAAATCTTTTACACCTGAGTGATTATCTGATTTTTGTACCACTTCATAATCGCTTGTAGAGTTATCTTTTTCGCAAGTTGAAGAAACAACTTCAGATTCAATTTCATTCCCATTGATGTTGTCAACAGGGAAATCTTCAATGATTGCATTTTCTAAATGATCATCTGAATGTGACAATGTTTCAATATCCTTTGTTCTTTTATCTTTTTCGTCACATAGAGAAACAGTTCCAGATACTTTAATTTCAGCCTCAATATTATTGCCCAGTGAAAAATCTTCAGTGATAACATCTTTTACATTATCATCTAATTTTTGTATCACTTCATAATCGCTTGTAGAGTTGTCTTTTTTGTCACTTGGAGAAACAGCTTCCGACTGACTTTCATTCTCCTTGATGTTGTCAACAGGGAACTCTTCAATGATTACACCTTCTAATTGATGATCGGATTTAGGTAATATTTCAGCATCCTTTGTTAAATTATCTTTCTCATCACATAGAGAAACTGCTTCAGATACTTGAATTTTAGATTCAATATTGCTGCCAACATGAAAATCTTCAATGGTGACATTTTTTGAGTGATCATCTGAATTATCTAATACTTCGGAATCACTTGTTGGTTTATCTATTTCTTCACATAGAGAAACTGCCTCAGATACTTGAATTTTAACCTCACTATTGCTGCTAACATGAAAATTTTCAATGGTGACATCTTTTGAGTGATTTGAATTTTGTAACACTTCAGAGTCACTTATTGATTTATCTTTCTCATCACCTAGAGAAACTGCTTCAGATACTTGAATTTTAGATTCAATATTGTTGGCAACAGGAAAATCTTCAATGGTGACATCTTGCGAGTGATCATCTGAATTTTCTATTACTTCGGAATCAATTGTTGATTTATCTATTTCTTCACATAGAGAAACTGCCTCAGATACTTGAATTTCAACCTTAATATTGCTGCTAACATGAAAATTTTTAATGGTGACATCTTTTGAGTGATCTGAATTTTGTACCACTTCAGAGTCACTTATTGATTTATCTTTCTCATCACATAGAGAAACTGCTTCAGATACTTGAATTTTAGATTCAATATTGTTGGCAACAGGAAAATCTTCAATGGTGACATCTTTTGAGTGATCATCTGAATTTTTTAATACTTCTGAATCAATTATTGATTTATCTATTTCTTCACATAGAACAACTGCCTCAGATACTTGAATTTTAACCTCATTATTGCTGCTAACATGAAAATTTTCAATGGTGACATCTTTTGAGTGATTTGAATTTTGTAACACTTCAGAGTCACTTATTGATTTATCTTTCTCATCACATAGAGAAACTGCTTCAGATACTTGAATTTTAGATTCAATATTGTTGGCAACAGAAAAATCTTCAATGGTGACATCTTTTGAGTGATCATCTGAATTTTCTATTACTTCGGAATCAATTGTTGATTTATCTATTTCTTCACATAGAGAAACTGCCTCAGATACTTGAATTTCAACCTCAATATTGCTGCTAACATGAAAATTTTTAATGGTGACATCTTTTGAGTGATCTGAATTTTGTAACACTTCAGAGTCACTTATTGATTTATCTTTCTCATCACATAGAGAAACTGCTTCAGATACTTGAATTTTAGATTCAATATTGTTGGCAACAGGATAATCTTCAATGGTGACATCTTTTGAGTGATCATCTGAATTTTCTAATACTTCAGAATCACTTGTTGATTTATCTATTTCTTCACATAGAGAAACTGCTTCAGATACTTGAATTTTAACCTCATTATTGCTGCTAACATGAAAATTTTCAATGGTAACATCTTTTGAGTGATCTGAATTTTGTAACACTTCAGAGTTACTTATTGATTTATCTTTCTCATCACATAGAGAAACTGCTTCAGATACTTGAATTTTAGATTCAATATTGTTGGCAACAGGAAAATCTTCAATGGTGACATCTTTTGAGTGATCATCTGAATTTTCTATTACTTCGGAATCAATTGTTGATTTATCTATTTCTTCACATAGAGAAACTGCCTCAGATACTTGAATTTTAACCTCATTATTGCTGCTAACATGAAAATTTTCAATGGTGACATCTTTTGAGTGATCTGAATTTTGTAACACTTCAGAGTCACTTATTGATTTATCTTTCTCATCACATAGAGAAACTGCTTCAGATACTTGAATTTTAGATTCAATATTGTTGGCAACAGGAAAATCTTCAATGATGACATCTTTCGAGTGATCATTTGAATTTTGTAACACTTCAGAATCACTTGTTAATTCTTCTTTTTCATCACTTATAGAAACTGCTTCAGATATTTCAATTTTAGCCCCAATATTGTTGCTAAAACGAAAATCTTCAATGATTACATCTCCTGAGGGATTATCTGAATTTTTTAAGATTTCAGAATCACTTGTTGATTTATCTTTTTCGTCACTTGGAGAAACAGCTTCAGATTCAATTTCTCTCACATTGATCTTGTCGACACAGAAATCATCATTGATTGCATCTTCTAATTGATTATCTGATTTTGGTAATATTTCAATGTCCTTTGTTGAACCATCTTTTTCCTCGCATAGAGAAATTGATTCATGTACTTGAATTTCAGCCTCATTATTGATACCAACGGAAAAATCTTCCATGTCTTCTTCTAAATGATCCTCTGGTTTTTGTATAATTTCAAAATCACTTGTTGATTCATCTTTTTTGCCACTTAGAGAAACAACTTCATATAGAATTTCATTCTCATTGATGCTGCCTGCAAGGAAATCTTCAGTGTTTATACCTTCTAAAGGATGATCTGATTTTGGTAGTATTTCGATATCCTTTATGGACTTGTCTTCCTTGTCACATGAAGAAACTGCTTCAGATACTTGAATATCATCTGATTTTTGTAGCATTTCAGAATCACTTCTAGATTTATCTTTTTCATCCCATGAACAAACAGCTTCAGATTGATTTTCATTCTCATTTATGTTGTTAACAATGAAATCTTTATTAATTTCACCTCTCGAACAATCCACTGATTTTGGTAATTTTTCAGTATACTTTGTTTTATCTTTTTTGTTACAAAGAGAAACTGCTTCAGATACTTGAGTTTCATCTTCAATATTGTTGCCAATAGAAAAATCTTTGATGATGACATCTTTTACTTCATCATCTGATTTTTGTAGCATTTCAGAATCACTTCTAGATTTATCTTTTTCATCCCATGAACAAACGGCTTCAGATTGATTTTCATTCTCATTTATGTTGTTAACAGTGAAATCTTTATTGATCTCACCTTTCGAACAATCCACTGATTTTGGTAATATTTCAGTATGCTTTGTTTCATCTCTTTTGTTACAAAGAGCAACTGCTTTAGATACTTGAATTTCATCTTCAATATTGTTGTCAATAGAAAAATCTTTGATGATGACATCTTTTACATCATCATCTGACTTATGTAACATTTCAGAATCATTTCTAGATTTATCTTTTTCATCCCATGAAAAAACAGCTTCAGAAAGATTTTCATTCTCATTTTTCAATTCATTTTTCGAACAATCCACTGATTTTGGTAATATTTCAGTATATTTTGTTTTATCTTTTATGTTACAATGACAAACTGCTTCAGATACTTGATTTTCAGCCTTAATATGGTTGCTTACAGAAAAATCTTTGAGGTTGACACTTTCCGAATGGACATCTGATTCTGGTTGCACTTCACAATCACCTGTTGCTTTATCGTTCTCGTCATTTGAATGAACTAATCCTAATACGTGGATTTGATTTTCAATTTTGCTTTCAAGTGTTGAATCGTTTTCACTATCATCAACCAATTGAACGTCAGCTTCTAGAAGTGGTTCAGATTCATCTAATTTAGTATATCCATCACTCCTGGGAACTACTTCAGATTCTTGAATTTCTGTCTCGATGATGTTACCATCTGACTTCTCATTAATTACATCTTCTAATTTTTCATCTGATTTTGAGAGGTCGTCCGAATCACCTACTGGCTTATCTGTAGAATCTTCGATAACGGCACCCTCTAAATGAGCATCTACTATTATTTCAGAGTAACCTGTTGATTCATCTCTATTGTCACTTGGAAAAGCAACTTCACATACAGGGATTTCAGAATTTTTTGTCAATTTATCATTTATGTCTCTTAGACTTACTTGTTCAGTTACTTGGATTTGAGTTTCAATTATATTGTTAGCTGATGATTCTTGGTTGACATTTTCCAAATCATCTGTTTGTATAGGTATTTCAGAATCTATCGATTCATCTTTTTTGTAATTTGTAGAAACAAATTCTAATGAAACATGTTCTGAATGATCATCTGCTATTAGTGATAGTTTCACATTACTTGGTGTTATAATGCTTTTCTCACCTGAAAAAACAGGTTCAGATGATTGCATTTCAGTCTCAATTATGCCTTCAACTGCTAAATCTTCATAATCATTTACTTTAAGAGATGATTCATAACTACTCATTAATTCATCTTTTTTATAACTTGGTGAAGCTACTTTAGATTTTTGCAATTCGATTTCAATATCTGTTGACAAATCTGCATTGATTGTTTTTTCTTGATTTATGGTAGTTGAGGGATAGTTTTCCTCAGTTTTGAAAAAGTTAGAATGTGCATTTTTTCCACTTCCATATTTTTGAGTTTGATTTTTAACTTTGCTCATTTGATTTTTCTCAACACTTCCATCACTCTTGCTAAGTTCAATTATTACATTTTCTAATTTTTCGCATGAATTATGAATTATTTTAGAAGTTTCAATACCATCAGCAGTAGATTTTTGATCAACATTTACTTGAACAGAAAAATCAGAACTATCTTTTATTACATTGAAGATTTTTGTATTTCCTTCACAACTAAAATGACTTGATTCATTTCCACATTCATGATTATCTTCTTCACATTTGTTTCCTTCATTTCCTTCTGTTATTTTCATTTCAATAACTACTGATTTCTGACCTACATTCCAATCTTCATCAAGTTGTGAATATGGTTCAACACTTTCGAACAACTTATTTCCTTCATTTTGATCAGAATATTCCGAATTTGTTTCACTTAAAATTATACCAGTTTCTCTTGCCAAGTTGTCCTTACAAATATTTCCTTCAAATAATTTTTTGGATGTCTTCTGCTTTGGACGGGTTACATTCTTTTTAACAAATGGAATTTTTTCAGGCAGAATTGAAATGTTGTCTATTACTTCTGAAGGATCTTTGTTGTTTCTTGTTCCAGGGCTATGTGCCAATATTTTTTCAGTAACTGTTTTCAAAATTATTGATTCACCAATCTCTTGTTCGACAAGTTCTGTTCCAATATTCAACTTTTCTTGAAGCATATTTGAACAAGATTTTTTACCACTAAGAATGGTTTTTGAAGATTCACAGAGATTTCTCTCATTACTCATACTCTTTTTTCTATTAGTAACAACTCCATCTGTGTCTTCGGGAGATGTTTCACTTTGTGATCTCTTTCTCTTAGATCTTCCCGATTTTTCTACACATTTTGCATCATATTTCTCAGCAGAAGTGGATATTTTGAGAATACAAGATTTCGGAGTATTTTCATTTTTAACCTTTTGAGAATCAGCTTCCTGACACTTTATTATATTCATACCTGACCCCAGAACATCAGAATCGTTGCCTTTTTTCTTATTAATTAATAACTTTTTGTAAGTTTTTCCTTTTTCATTAACAGATATTTTTTTGATTTTCAGAGAACTATTATCTGAAGACAGTTCTTGCTTTGTATCATATAAGGTCTTTGTTTTCTTTTTAAATATTTTATGATTTTGATGATGATGATTTTCTTCTACTATAATATTTGGAGATGATGTAACACTTTTATCTTCTTTAGGAATGCGTTTTTGCTTTGCATTTTGTTTTTCCTCAATGTCTTGAGGAGGTTCAAGAATTTTATCCTGGGCATTTTCCTTCAAAGGTGAAGAATATTTCAAGCTTTTCACTTCAACATGGCCAATGGTACTTTTAGTATATTCAGCTTTTGTTGAGTTTTCTTGCGATATAGATTTATTTATGGTCTTTCTTCTGTTTTTAGATAGGGAAGGTGTATCTTTTGAATTCAATTCAGAACTTGAAGATGTATGTAGTTTATCTCCTTCAAACGTTAATTCAGAATTTTTAATTTTTGACAATGGATTAGCAGGTAGAAGGAGTGATACCTTTAAATCACACGATTTATGTGAATCGTTTTCTTTGAATTTATTTACTTTTTGTTGGCAAGACTGCTCCGTTTCTACAAGCAGAGGTTCATCAAATCCAACATTTATACGTTTATTCTTTGAATTTTTTCTTGATTTCACCTTTTCTTGAGATTTTGGTGATGAAGATTCCATTAAATCGTTTTCAGTATTGGGTGAAACAAATTGTATTTTAAAATCTAGTTGATTTTCTGGTTCTATTGCTTTAATATTATTTGGTTTGTCAAACTTAATGTGATTATCAAATTCTGTAGATTCTTTTTCAGAATGTTTTGGGAGAAAAGACGAATCAGCCATACCAATATTTGATTTAAGACATCCTTTTTCCTTTAAATTTTCATTGGTGATAATTTTCGTTTTTATTAATTCAGATTTTACTGTAGATGGAATAAAATTTGAGATGGAATCAGAAGTTTCAGCAACACATTGGATATTTTTACCTGAATGTGTTGAGGAAATGTCAACAGCTTTATCGGTTTTTTTATAGGTATTCATGAAATTCTTTTCCAAATTACCGGAATTATTTCCAGAATTTAAATGACTTTCAACAATTGGAGAAGAATTTGAAGGGTTCATTGTGGAGCAATTTAGATTAGCAGATAAATTATCCTGATTACTCGAAATTACTTTATATTCTACAATTGTTTCAGATGCAGTGTTCCACAATTCCGGCTCAATATTGTTCATAGAGCTTGAAGCAGATGAAATTTTGTTATTAACGATTCCTTCACAATGGGAAATTATTGATGAGCTGTTACTGTCTCTTTGATTATCATTCGAAATAAGTGAATTCAAATTTGTCTCTGGTACATTAGTATTTGAAATATTGCTGACATTTTCATCTAAGTCTTGCGATATCAATTCCAGCATTGCTTTCTTGAAATGAACAATTCTTCGTGATCGATCTTCTTTAACTGGTGAAATGGTGATATTTTTATCAATTTTATCCGAAATAATTGATGTTTTTGTTCCAATTTCATTTTTGCATTCAACATCTCTTTTTTTTGCTGCATTTTTCTTCTGGAAAATAGATAGTTTATTTTTAGAATATCCTTTATTCTTGGAAATTCTCTTTCTGGAACTATTTCTGCTTGGAGGATCCTTTTTACTAATTTTTATACTTGTATATTCTCCAGGCGATGATTCAATCTTCTTCATCCTTATACTCAAAGGTAAACTATCATCAGAATCAAAATTCTCAGGAATATATTCCTCACTAGCCCCATATTTTAGTTTAGGAGATTTTTCTTTTGATTTGATAACTTTAATTTTTTTATCCTTACTTAGAGAAGAATTCCTTGTAACAGATTTTTTGTTGTGTTTAAGTTCTTCTTTTTGTGAATTTTCATGTCGTTTTTGCTTCACATTTTTGTTGTTAATATCTGTAACTTTTTTACTTGCAGTTGAAGAAGTAGCATATGAATTCTTTTTTCTTCCCGACTTATGCGATTTGGAAATCAACTTGTTTTTTTTACATTTATTTTTCATAGATAATGAATTTGACTGAGCATCACTTGTATGAAAACTAGTATCTGATACCATGTTTATTAATTGTGGATCACAAGGTAACTGTTTTATTTTATCGTGGGTTGACTTTCCCTCTTCTTTTAATATGCTTAACAGAGATTGCTTATTTTTGGGATTATCGGATGGAGTAACTGTAGAATATTCATCATCTTGTTTTATATCTACTCTAAGAGGTTTCTGTTTTGAAGCAACACTTGCTAGTATATCTATGTTAAATTGTGGTTTTTGAGTATCACATTCTACCGATGAATTATTTGGAACATTATCGAACATTGTAGAAGGATCGTTAATTTTAATTGGGGATGTAAATGATATATTTCTTTTCAGCCGCCTTGGTTCTGTTTGGCTCATCAGTAACATAACTTTACCAAGGTTACCAACAACATTATGAGAATCTGCGCACCTGCTTTTAGTCATAGCTGGAAGGGGTGAAATAACTAATTTTTCTTCCGAATTTTGTTGAATTTCTTTCTCCCCTAATATAGAAGATGTACATTCATCATCGAATGGTATCTTTTCTTGAGGTCTATTATCTTCTACAAAATTCGGATGTTTCTCTTCAGTCAAATAATTAGTAGAGGAAATGTGTTTTTCTGAGTGTTCATTTCCTTCATGAGTGAACCAGGTGCCATCAAATGTTCCACTCTGTTCTTGACTAACTTCATTTCTATTTGTAACTTCATTTGATTCAGTTATTGAAACTGATTTTTCTGTTATATTAGAAAATGAAGTTTCACTTTTTCGATTCTTGTCAGTTGGTGTTATGGTTAATTTCTCAACTTCTATGATCAGTTTCTCATCAGCCTTGTGTTTGGAATCAACAGAACAGCTAATTTCATTAATATTCTCCAAATTCTCTACTTCCTTTGTTGGAAGAATTTTATTTTCTGAATATGAAGTATCAGATGAAGCAGGTTCAACCTCTGTATAGTGGAAAACATCAACAACCGAATCTTTATCTTCAATTATTTTCATGTGGGTAGAATCCTCTACAATTCTAATTATTGCTTCTTCATCTTTGGAGGAAAATGATTCATTATCTTTTTTATTGAATTTCTCATCGTCAGTGTTGCCTGAATAATTTTTGGTGAGTAATAATTCTGAAGAAGCTTGAAATTCTGCTTCAACAAAATTTTTTACTCTTTCATTTCCATTATTTTCCAAATTTGCTTCATTGTCGGGAGAAGTTATATGTGGATTTTCATCAATCAACAAATTGCCTAAACTATCATCTTGAAAATTAATTGTTGAAGTTGAATCTGATCTAATAATGTCGGTTTCAGATACCTCGTCAACATTGTCAGAATTTTTGAGTTGTGGAGAAGCTATTGTTGCAATGATCGTTTGGTGATTAGATAATATGTCAGCATTTTGTACAAAAAATGACGAGGACCCATATCGTGAGATATTATCACAACCTTCTTGTTTTTCCAAATTAATAATTTTATCTTCATTTTCAGGACTTGCAAGGGCTGAAAGTGAAGTGATATTGTCGTTATTCTGCATTTCTACATTGAAAGATGAATAAGCTGATGTTGAATTCATCATTTCGGTCCTTAATATATTTGAATTCTCATGTGCCGATTTTTTCATTTCAAGCAAGTTTCTACTCATTTTTGTTTCCTTATCAGAATTTTTTTCTTCAGTATTAATTTCTAACAACTCAGATTCAATCAATAGAGGTTCTAAACTTGAAGGTAGTGCTTCATTATTTGATTCAGAGTCTGTAGTAGTTTCAACAATGTCACCTTTCATTGAATTTTTTCCATTATATATAAGTGCAGATAATATATCAACTTGTGATATTTCTTCAGTTGAATTGTCTTCATGGAACGCTCCAATGTCAATGATTTTATTCTCATCCTGTGATAAATTTTTGCTAGTATTTTTACTACTTTCATTTCCTTCTATTGTGACATCTAATTCATTATTCTCCAATGGAATACATTGCTCTTCATATAAAAATAAGTTCGAAGATGTTAATTGATCAAGGTTATTATCAGTCATTGTTTTTTCTGATGGTGCTTCACAATTGGAAATCAATTCCTCACTTCTAACATTGAATGTTTTCAAATTCTTATTTTGAGGAATTTTTTTGGTATCATTTTTACTCAAAATCATTTGAGTGTCAACATCCATTTCTTTCAGACCTGTTTCGGTTTCCTTCAAGATGTTACTTGGACCAAGCTCTGTGTGAGAATTATTTTCAACATATTTTTCTGGTGAGCATAAATCAATAAATAAAGATTGTGACGAAGAAGTTGACCTGTGCACTGCATCTCCTGCATCTTTACAGTTTTTATCAGACTTTTTATCTGATTCATTATTCTGCAATGGAATACATTGCTCTTCATATGAAAATAAGTTCGAAGATGTTAATTGATCAAAGTTATTATCAGTCATTGTTTTTTCTGATGGTGCTTCACAATTGGAAATCAATTCCTCACTTCTAACATTGAATGATTTCAAATTCTTTTTTTGAGGAATTTTTTTGGTGTCATTTCTACTGATAATCATTTGGGTGTCAACATCCGTTTCTGTCAGACCTTTTTCGGTATCCTTCAAGATGTTACTTGGGCCAAGCTCTGTGTGAGAATTATTTTCAACATATTTTTCTGGTGAGCATAAATCAATAAATAAAGATTGTGACGAAGAAGTTGACCTGTGCACTGCATCTCCTGCATCTTTACAGTTGTTATCAGACTTTTTATCTGATTCATTATTCTGCAATGGAATACCTTGCTCTTCATATGAAAATAAGTTCGAAGATGTTAATTGATCAAGGTTATTATCAGTCATTGTTTTTTCTGATGGTGCTTCACAATTGGAAATCAATTCCTCACTTCTAACATTGAATGTTTTCGAATTCTTTTTTTGAGGAATTTTTTTGGTATCATTTCTACTGATAATCATTTGAGTGTCAACATCCGTTTCTGTCAGACTCTTTTTGGTATTCTTCAAGATGTTACTTGGGCCAAGCTCTGTGTGAGAATTATTTTCAACATATTTTTCTGGTGAGCATAAATCAATAAATAAAGATTGTGACAAAGAAGTTGACCTGTGCACTGCATCTCCTGCATCTTTACAGTTTTTATCAGACTTTTCAGGAGTTCTCAAAAAATAACAATCCTTATAAGATTCTGTGAGATTTCCAACCGTTGTTAGTTCATCTAGAGATCTAGAGAAAATGTTTTCCTTTGGCAATAACGACCTATTCTTTGCAGCCTCAATGTCAATGTTATCGTCAATTGATATTCTTTCCTTTGAATGATTTGAGGACAATGATTCCAGAGTAGTGCATGTATTTGTCACAAAAGAAGTAGACATTTGTGTCTGAGTATTATTTATTGAATTGTTCTCATGAATCACTTCATTTACATCTATATCATTTGTAATAGTTTTTTCTTTCAGTTCCATGTGTGTTTGCTCTTCCTCATCTGAGGAACTTATATCTATGACTACTTCTGCATTGATAGTTTTGCGACTATCATTCAATTCTATATAGTTAATATTTCTGGTGATATTATGCTGATTACATTCATCAGAACTTTCTTCTTTGATAGAAATAGCTCTATCTGAACGAGTCAGTGATAATTCTCCATAACTAACAGTAGCTAAATTATCTTTTTTTCCTTTTACTTGATTAGTTTTATCCTTCAAATGTTCTTCAATTGATTTATTTTTGAGGGCATTCAATAAACTCTGTGTCTTTTTTTGTTCTTCCAATCTTAATTCTAAAGCATCAAAATCAGTAAGATTATCCTCAAAATCATCTTCCTCCTCATCAGTACTAACAATTGCAATTGTATCATATATTCTATATTCGATATTTCTTTTATCCCCTGCTTTATTCCTACCTGTTTTAGATTGATGATTAATTTTGTTGCTACTTGTGGGATTTTGTCTCAATTGGGGCTTACTTACAGACCATGTGATACTTTCTATATCATCATCTACATTAAAATCAAAGTAGAAATTTCTGTCGTTCTTTGAGATTGAAGAAAATACTTCGTTGGAAGTGGGGAAATTTGGTAATGATTGACTACCTGAAGAATTACATAGTGGTTTAAGATCACTTTTATTTTCTTCAGTGTTTTGGCAATCTATTGAGGAACTCTGGGATGATTCATTGGTTTCATTAACCAAAATGTTATTAATACTTTCATTTGAACCCTGTAATGATACAAGGGAATTTGATGTATCTTTTAGTGTATCGGTTGATGTTGCGTTGCAGATGTCCACATTATCATTAGAGATTTCTTTCTTTAATTCCTTTTCGTAAGTTCTTCTAGAAAGGATAGTCCTGAATGATGCCTCCTGAAAAGATATTTCAACATGAAAAATAATCTTGGTTTCTTTAAAGTCCTTCAACATTTATTCAGTATTTCATTCCAAAACAGGGTTAAATGAATACATGAAAAAAGAACACAAAAGATCATTCGAAAAGTCGATCAGCTGTTGCATGCTTTTTGTAGGAATTGGTGATATATCTGTTAACATAAAAGGAAATTCTCGAATTGACTTTACATCAGACGTCACCTTTGTTCCAAGTAAGATGTCCAAAACATTATTTAGACTTCTTAGTTCCAAACCTAGCCTCTAACTTACTATCTGTAAGTCAAATGGTTGTCAAAGGTTTTGTAACTTTATTTGATGAAACTGGATGAAAAATACTTGCAAACTGTTTGTAGTTGAAGGTGATACAATGGCTGCAGCAACTCAAATCTATTGCCTAGATGTCAACACTCAGCAAGCCTTTTTCAAGCACAAAAATGTCTCAAGAATAGCAAAAAATAGTTGAACAATTGAACCGTTTCAGTACAACACTTCTTGGTGATAAAATGGCTACTGATATCGATTTTTCAAACGAAGGAATTGATAATCCTTGTGGATCCTGTTCCAGCAGAAAACGTTTTCTGAAGCCTTTGTTACATTGAACAGTTTCTACACATGCAAAGTTCGAACTCATACTTATGGATTTGTGTGGACCAATCCCCGTAAAGTCCTGTGGAAGAAGTTGGTACTATTTTTGTCTAATAGATGACTTTAAAGAAAAAAATCTTTCTCTATTTGCACAGACAAAAATGTGAAGCTACTAAAAACTAAAAAAAGGTTCGATGTGACAATGGTAAAAAATTCAAAAATCTCTCTTTATCAAATTTCCTGAAAAGAAATGGCATCAAGTTCGCGCTCGCGGTTCCCCACACACCCGAAAGAAACGGTTTTGTGGAAAGAATGGATAGAACCATTATGGATAAAACAAGATCAATGATCCGAGAATCATCCTTGGATCATCGTTTTTGGGCTGAAGCTGTCAATTCTTCAGTTTATTTGATCAACCATTTACCAGTGAAGTTATTCAAGGACATGACACCTGAAGAAGAGTGGTCCAGTAAAGCCAGCACATGGTTTTTGTTGGCCGTTGGATCCAGACTTTTCTACCCAAAAACACATTAAATATCCAGAGCTAGAGATGTGATATTTTTGGATGGAGCTTTTGGTAAATGAAATGAAAAACAAAAATCAACAACCCTTTTCGAAAATATTTGCCCCCATATTGTCATTGTACAAGTCTGAAAATCAGAGAGAACAAAAAGAAATTTAATTTATACCCAATGATGAAACAGAAGATATAGGAGGAGAGAAAGTTCTATCTGAAAAAGACATATTACAACAACATAACCTTCCAGATCAAGAGTTAATAGATTACATCACAGAAAGATATTCAGTTTGTGATAGAAAACCAAAGGATTTTCCAGAATTTGTATTGTATCAAACTGTGTGTGATATCAATGAGCCAAAAATATACAAAGAAGCAATTTTTAATGACTTCTCTTCTGAATGGAAAGCTGCTATGCAAGATGAAATTGACTCTATGAAACCGGTACTTGGGTGTTGGTGGAAAAGCCAGCTCATGTAAACATTGTTATATCTGAAGAGATTTTCAAAATGAAGCAGAATGTCAATGGACACACTGTTCGATACAAAACCAGGTTGGCAGCAAAAGATTTCACTCAAGCATATGGTATAGACTATTTCAACAATTTTCCCCAGTTATTAGATACTCATCAATAGGTTTACTTTTTGCACTGGCAGTTCTATACAATCTTGAAATGGAACAACTGGATGTTGTTACTCCTTTTCTGAATGGAAATCTGGATGAAACAAACTACATTTATCAACCAAAAGGTTTCATCATTGAGGGAGGGGAAAGTAAATAATGCTTTCTTCACAAAGCCTTATATGGCACAAGCTGCAAGATCATGAAATAAGGTCGATAAAGTGTTGAAAGAACTGAACTTCAAGAGGTCTAAACATTACACTTGCACTCTAAAAAAAAAGAATAGTATGGTTATAATTGTTCTTTACGTCGACGATTTCTTTTTATTTCACAAAGAAAGAGTTTGTGAAAATAAAGAGACAGTTATCCCAATACTTGAAAAAGAATGATTTCGGAGCAACACATAACTGGGCATGAAAATACAGAAAAATTCAGATGGAAGTGTCAATATTTGACAGAAAAAGCATATTCTCGACTTTCTATGCAAATTTGACATGTGTAAACTGTGTAAAATGAAGAACACTGGCAAGCTGCTAAGCGTGTGCTACAGAATATGTAAATGGCACTCAGTGAATCTGCTAAAGAAACTGTTCATCTAACAGGATTACTTTCAGAAATTGTGAATTTTTCAAAGGCTATAAAAATTTATAACGATAATCAGAGTGCCAATAATCCCATTCTGAAAAGGAGAACCAAGTACATTAATTTTTTATTTCATTTCATAAGGGAGAAGATAGCCAATGGAAAAGTTGAGTTGGCATATTCACCAACCAGGAAGATAATAGCTGACATTTGTAGAAAGCCATTACCGATACCGAAAGTGGTGTTCTGTGTTGAAGCTATATCATAATTTTGTCAACTTCAGAAGATTGCTGTATTAAGAGGGAGTGTTGAAAAGAAATATTCTAATACACTAATTAAGAAGTATGATGTTCAAGCCTGTTACTTCATTGTATAGTTGCTATTTTTCATTGTTTGATATAAAAAAAAACCCTCACTTCAATATATAAAATATTATTGTCTTTCCTGTTGAATTTAATTCTTCATTTCCACTGCCACTCAAATATCTAACAACTACAATTATTCCGAAAAAAAACTGTTGAGTAATTCAATAATTGTATATTGGGTTTCCTAAATTCTATGTCCAGTGAGGAGATCTCAGAATCCCTTCGATCAAGAAAAAATGAATGGCACATTTTGGGTTCAATTTTTGAGGGAATTTATTTGGTGAAAACTGTAACCTTATAAATTCAACTCAATGATTACACTATTGGGTTTTACTGAAAAAGGTGACTGTAGAATGTTTTTGTTTCATGTTTATAGCATCAGCAATAAAGAAGTTATGGGAACTTTTCATTTCATGCCATTTTCCTATTTTCTCTTATAGCTTGAAAACAGTTGAATTTAAGAGGTTGCAGTTTTCACAAAATTAATTCTCCCAAAAATCAAGCCCTAAAATGTGCCATTCGTTTTTTCTAGTTCAAAGGGATTTTGTGATCCCCTCACTAGACAATGAATTGTCACTCTTCAAAATTAAACTAAATACTTGGACATATATCATATCTATTCCTAATCTAATTCAATTATCGAATGTAAAATCATAATATAAGTATTGGAATCAGAAAAATAAATAGAATTTTTTATACAGAAATTGTGTGTGTAGAAAATAACTTGCTGGCATCACAATAGGAATTGTTCTTTATATTTAACAATTTACAATTTACTTGGTATACCAACAACTTTTAAACCATGGCCAAAATAATAGAAAGCTCTCCAAAATGACATTGAATTTTTATGGCAATTATATGGTGGAAAGCTTCATCATAATAAACTCCAGAAGGAATGATTTTGGTTTTTTTTTATAGATATTTGAAATCATAAGAGAATGTAATAGTTTTGGTAACTTTAAATCAACTTCAAATTGTATAACTTAAACAATTACAAATTATCAAATCCTTACTGGATTACGCTTTCCAAAGGTTCTTTGAGCCAAAAATTTATATTAACTTTAAAAAAACAATGTTTGAATCTTGCAAAGCGAAACCAAAGATACAGGATAAGTGAAACAAACACTTCCTGCTTCTACAATATATTCAAAAGTATATCATCCTTTATCAACAATAATGTGAAACAGTTTTTTTGTAGAACACTTATGGCTCAAGTAGTTTCATTCGAGTTATAGTGAGTATATCCTAAAAAACAATTGAGAACAGTTTTAAATAAAAATATAAATCTTTATGACGCCTTCTGAAGGAGAACCTGCAAGCCATTGATTGGCACAAAATAAAAGTGCCACAAGGTCCATATTATTTTCTATTAGAATCATTAAATTCAACTCACCTGAAAAAAAAAAGAATGTGAGTTCAAATGTTCCACTTACAAAAAGTTGGCTCTCTAATTCTGAAATAATATAGTGCCCATCGGTTCACATATAAGTGTACTTCAAAGACTAAAGCTTTGTCGTATTTTTGATTTTAAAAAGGATGGTCTGGATTAACAAGAAATTCCTCAATTTTAACCCTTTAAAAATTAATAACCGCCTTTTTGACCTAAGACAATGATATGAATTGGTAATATAGTTTATATAATGAATTAAAGAAATTAATAACTAATAGTAGAAAAAATTTACACCTAACGAATGCCATACATTCATCTTACTTGCAAAAATGGCACTCAGTTATTCATTAATAACTGTAAAACTTCTGGGATCCAACTAATTATTTGGTAACTTTGACAAAAATAATTCGTGGGATCTATGGCTTGAAGAGATATAACTCAAAATATCATATCATGGTTTGCAAATTAAGAGTTCAATTCCTGGCGAGACAACAATAGACATTAACAACTATTTGATTGGGTCTGCACATGACAGTAATTCACTTTATATGAAAAATATACACATCTACAATATATTCACAAATATAAACATCAATTCCAATAATTTTCAATACAATCAAGTATTGTTTTTCAACACTGTGACTTAATGTAAACATGTTTATTGAGAATTGTGTAAAGCTTATATTATCCATACCAATAAACTCTGCTTTAATTGAATTCAAAGGTATAAAAAACATACATTCAAGCACAATTTCTTAGATCTACACAAGTTTCTCAAAAATAAAGAATATGTAAGAGAAAATGCTATATTTTAAATAACTAGAAAATAGTGGTTTCTCCAGTTGTAATGATATTTATTTTTTCCTCAGTTAAATATTAATTGAATATAAATTGAAAAAAGTGTAATGCAACATATTTTAACAAATAATTGTTTTCATTCCATAATACAAAACTTCATACTTTTAATAAAGGTGAGCACACTTCCCCAATTAATATCAATAGTTTCGAAATAATAAAAGAAATAAAAAGATTTATTCTTTCAATTGGTGATATCATATTGATATTTTCTGAAGGAAAATATATTATCGAGAACCAGATATATTATTATGGATATATCTAAATTCAAAATTGTTTTATAGTACTTAATACTTTTTTCAGGTATTCATATAACCCTAAATTTGAAAAAAGTCCATTTCAATGGAATAATTCCAAAAATAACAATTCACATTGCAGCATTTTAATATTAATACACAAATACATTGATACTTACGGATGATACAGAAGCAGTTTCTTGACCATCATCGTCTGATCCATAATCACTATCCTTCAATGACTCTTTTAATCTGATTAATGAAGGGTTATTGAGATCTAAATGACCGCTGGGATTATCAGTTGACTTTTTTATTAATCCTAAGTTATCTAATATATTCCTGAAAATTGAAAAATTACTCAGTTTTTATGAGGGATTTGAGTTGAATATATTTATTTATTCATTCTCTGATGGAAAAAATAATATTTTAGAAACTAAATCATTATAATGCTTTCCGAATTCATGTGATAATTTGTACTTTTGATGATCTCTGATATAATTGCATGTATTTTGACAAAATATTTTCAATTTGCTGAAAAACTCAACTATTCAAGTACACCTATTCACTCAAATCTAGACAATTAAACTTGCTATGCCTAAAATGGCTATGAGACAGTGACAAAGTCTTCATATAATATAACCGTTCTCCTAACTTGTAAAAGGTCAAAACGTTTCCATTGTTATTATAATTGTTCTTTGACCTATATCTGGTTTTCTCGCGATCATCCGGAACAATACTTAATTTGGGTCAAAATAATTTCTAATTTATTGTACCTAATCTTCACATTTTCTTTTTTATAAGCGCTTGCTCCAGGGTAACAGCAAGCTATCATTTTGCCTAAATATCAGTAATTCTCGAATTTTGAGCCGAGACTGCTCTTAAATGGTTGGTTTCGACTCGCTAATGAAGAATACAAAGACAAAATCAATTCTGTCAGAATGTGCTACAGAATTGAAATTCCGAAACATCGGTTACGTTAGTTAATGAGATATATATATATATATATATATTCTTTTGAGAAAGAGCAATACGAAATATTAATTTCAAACAATCAAGCATATGTGTCGATGAATCTCAGTATTAGCAGAGGAAATGTAACGGGGCATCATACATTTCAACGTATGATACAAGAGAACAGATAAAAACCTCAGCAAAAACTCTGTCTCCCCGTATCGGTGTAGTGACTGGTTTGCGTAAACATTTACGGAATAAGCTGACATAATTTATATTGGAGGACTTCCTCTTCAACAAAATTTTTTTAATGAGATAAATCCGTTCGATAGTTCTAAAAACTATTGTTTTCCCAATAATTGAAAAATACCCACCTGATCGCACAAAATTTGAGAAATCAGGACTGCAGACTAAATTAAGAGAATAAGTTGCAAAATAGTAGCAAATCGAATGTTCATGTAAAATTTCGTTGAAATGTAAAAAAAAATTTTTGGAAAACTTCTTTATCTCAGAATCTATCAATCACTTTCCACTGAAATTATGTGATTCTATAAAGTTTATCGATAAAATGAGTTATCTATTAATCGAACTGTATAGCTTCAATAAAATCGAAAAGATAGTCGAGTTTTTCTAATTTGATAATCTGTTGAATCACACAGGACCGTCCGATTCTTTTTGAATTTTTTCAGGGTTACTCCCGACTTCAAGTTACTGCTTTTCTCATTTTTGAGCAGTCGTTTTCTCAACAGATTGTTCTATCTTTTTGTCACTATTTATGTAGTTGTCAAATTTTGAGTCGGGAATAGCCTCAGCGATAAGATGCTACTCACTGATGACGAATCCTTGAGACAAATTCAAGTAGATCCGTACTGTTGAATTTGATTCGTCATTAGTAATTCGAACATTGAGACCATCTGCCAAAAATTTTGATAAATACGGACATTGTAACAACATGATATAGAGCTATGTTCTGGGAAGAGAACTCAGAAAGGGAGTTACGGAGAGATTAATTTATATAAAAATTTTCCCACAACATCTATCAACAATTTGATTGGTGGAACTTACTTCAGAATTCTGGCAGGAAATTTATCTTCATCATGAGTATACTTGACTTCAACATATGACACAAAAACTTTAAGTGCTTCATTAAATATATGTGTTCTCTCATCATTTAAATCATATTCTGTTGAAAAAAATCTCTTGAGAAAACATACTATAGTATTAAATACTCTACTTTCGACCTCTTTCTCATATTTGAAAGTATGTTCATTTTTATAAAGTACTTCGCTTTCCAAAGCGACATATTTACCAAGTAGTTCATATATTTCTTTTGATGTAGGATAAGTATAGACAACCTGAAACAAATACAAACATTGTAATGGTGTAAGATGTCTCAACATACTCAAAATATAGTTTATATTAACAAAATATTAATGCCATATACAATGCTGGCCAGACAGTAGCTTGGGATGGTAAAATCAATTTGTTAGAAATATTGAATATTTCTCATCGTTTAGAAAAATCGAGTTGCATTAACGTATGTAGTAAATGATATCATGCTATAGATTTAGGCTTAAGGCTAATCAATATTCAAAGTTTTCAAATCACCGTTATATTGTATCGTCACCGTGAAAATATCGCAAAATACAACCATGAGAATACATCACTTTAATTTCCCGTATAATATGTGCTCAGAATTTCAATGCTTGCACTGACTTATTTCGAACACGCCTCTTAACTCCCTTCCCTCAAAGCAATGTTGGAAAGTGAATTTTTCAAATGACCCAATTTTTTTATCATAATTTAACTCATCATATCGATATTCACCATGTCAAGAACTAGTATGGCCAAGACTGTATATTGAGTAAAACTTTTTAAAAAATTCAATATTCCTACCTTTGCCACATGTGTATTATAGTCATGGAGGAGGAACAATTTTTTCCTAAGTTCTTGAACGAATTCAGCTGTTTGTTCATTATAACTTGCAGTTTCATTGATTTCCCTATAAAATTATGAATTAAGTTGAACTGTTAGTCATTCATTTCTACAATTTGCAAAAAAATTAATTCTTTCAATTTTTATATAAAAAATAAGTGTTTTTGCGAATAACTGGATCTTCTTTCTTCTTGTCTTCACTGGTTTTGTTCTAGTTCACATTCAGCCCTTACTTTTCCTCTTCTTCTTTCTTCTCATATATGAGTTCTTCAAGGTTTGATCCTTTCTTCTTTCTCTTCAAACTCTTCAATTCTTCAAAAATCTTTTCATCTTGATACACTTTTAAAGTACTGAGTTACCTAATTCTTCAAAAATCTTTTCATCTTGATACACTTTTAAAGTACTGAGTTACCTCTAATAAATCAACACAAAACGACATTGTTCTACAGATTAAATGACTACATACTATTCAATATTGATAACAAAGAAAAAATATTGGGATTATTGTCCTCTTCTTGAACTATGGTGAGTACATAAATATTTAATTAGTTAGCAATAGAGACTATCGAAAATATATACAAAGATATTAGGACTATACCTTATTAATTTTTCAGTTAATGAAACTGAAATATAGGATTTGTATTCTTGAGTGTTAACAATTCGCAGGATTTCTTTCTTGCTTGCGTGCTGTCTTTTTGAAATCCTTCCTGCAAAAAAAATTAATATATAAATCAATGAAGATCTCTTATTGTAGTATTAATTCACACTAGTAATTTCAATGGAAATTTTTTACTATTATAGTAATATTCATTTTTTACTATTATAGTCCATACAATGATCAAAAGCAGTTTTTAATGGAATTAATATTGTCACAAATGATTTGCACGTTTCCCCTATCAAGTATTGAAATGACACTCATTAGATCAAAAATAATACCTCAATTCATCACTTAAAATGCCATTTCATATCTTCCCAATAGTAACATGCAATATTGCTAATATTTTTGTATTTACTATATTCATGCATACAATTAATAAATTACTTTATAGTGATATTAAAAGACTAAATTAGGAAAATGGGGAGTGCAAGCATTGTAGGTATAAGTCACTCAAAAATGTGTAACTTCAATCACTCATACCAACACATACTCATTCTACAGATAAATATTCTTCATTCATATCATAAATATTGATTTGATAGAAATAAAGTTGAAGTGTCAATATTCTAGGTCTTTTAACACTATACCTCAATTTCATGATTGCATGTTCTCAAACTTATTAGTTATAAATTATTTTGAATTCAATCCTTGTATTTTTATCCTTAAAAATTAATTCATTTATCAAGTAATAACATCCGTGACATATTATAAAAATTTCATAGTTTCATAAATAATTCCTGTATGTATAGCAAACAAATGGATTATTCAACCAATTTATAGGTTTTTCATTACTAAAAGGTACAACCAGATTTTTCAGAAGGTGGATTTTTTCGATTTATTGGAATGGTTCATCATACAAAAATATTACACCAATGAATATTAATTAATGAATTCATCAATAACTATTAAGGAAAAAACAGTTTCAGAGAATATGAATTTCATTGATTCACTAGGCATTACAATAAATAATATTAACAAAATTTTCTCATTTTCTGTTGTTGATTTTTTGTAGAATTGCATGTATTATGGAGACGTCGGCAATAGTATATTAACGACACTTTTGGTCTTAGCAATAAACAAGACCTACCGCCCTGGGAACAGATGACATAAATAATAAATAAAAGTGGATCATGCAAAAATAATATGTTGTGCAACAAGTGGGGTCCAACTTTTCTCACGAATGTGGAAGTTTGTAACACGAGTGTGGAAAAGGACTTTCTCCATAAGTTGCACACTATACTTTTCATACAACTGCACAAATTTAAATAATTCAAGTAATGTACCTAATTCAAAATGTGTCAAGTTTTTCGTTTTCCATAGAAACGACTATCAAAAGCCCACTTTCATTGGCCTACCAAGCGAGGTGTTGGCAAAGAGCCGTATGGAATAATATTTCTCACAGTATGGCGCCTTCAACCAAATCCAAACAAATCAATACATAGTTTTGAAATTGAGTAAGCTATGAGGAATACGCTATTTTCCATAGCAGTTGTAGGAAAACGTAATTTACGACAATATTCAAATTCTCTAAAGACTTGTCATCAAATCAATTGTACCCCTCAATTCAGCAGTTGGATATTCTTGTGAAAAACAATGATTCATAATTTATAATGTAATAGATTAGAACTGCATAAGACTGAATTTCTCTATGAGCATTTGTTGGGGATTGTGTCGTTTTAAATTGTAAACTTAAAACTGAATTTATTTTTGCTTCTTAGCAAACAGCGTTAAAATATATGAAAATTAGATAACTTTGTGATATATGTTAAAACTTTGATTGCTAGCTGGATACCGCCTCTCCATCAGCAGCTAAATGCTAACGGGAAGTTTGGGGTCAGGTGTTGGGTACCAAGGTCGGAGTTCGACTAGGCATTTGAAATGTTCAATCATTAGGTGAATATAATATTTATGGACAATTATTGATTTCACCAACTGTCTTAGTTTAATGTTATAATAAAAGAGAAAATAAGTTGCATTTATTATTAATTTATTCAAAATTCTAAATCCCAGTAACAATATTAAAAATTATTTAACATTTTGTTTATAATTCAACAATATTTAAATAATATAGAATAATCACACATTCAATTAAGTGGACCTTCTGATTCAACAGCATAGCTCTTAACTCTTGAAAACCATAGTGGGGGAAATTTGCTGCCAACCAAATCAAAAACGCAAATATTTTCCTCTCCCCTGTTTCTTGTCCTGATAGAATAGTGAGTCCACTGTAGCTGGATATGTTTTCTACTTTTATGATTCAGTATCATCAGTTCCATATCAAAAGTTTGATCTGAAACTGGATGCAGATCCCTCCTAGTATTTCTCTTGATGTTTTGATTATTTTTATTTTCTTGTCTATATACTGTAATCACAACTCTATCATCTTTCAAACGATAATAACCAGAGAGAACAGGAGATCTGGGAGTTCGACTTTTCAATTGGGATACACTCATATTTGGTTCATCTGGTGTGGTTAACATAAGCACTGTTCCATCAGGGAAAAACCTGAAGTACCTATAGTATGTAATCAAATGCCAAGGTCTATAAAATTGATCTTGAAAACTATTCTCTCCATGTCTAATATAGGTTGTTTTACTTATATAACAGCCATTAAATAGAAGCCTTGGTCTTTCAAGAAACATGTGTCTCCAACTAATATATTTATCAAGTTTGCAGTTTGGACCCCAAACTTTGATACAGGCTAATTTCCAAATTTCAGTATCCCTGGCACAAATATAAAATCCTTGACACACTTGACCAAACATCTCTAGGGATCTCATGTCCAGATCTTGAGAAACAACCCATTTCAAAATATATAAAATCAATTCTATTGGGAGAGAAGATATATGGGTGGAATTCTGTTCATGTTTAGGGAAACAAATTGGTCCTGATGTTTTGTTTTGTAATTTGTGAAGCACATCTCCTTCAGCATACATGGCAGTCATCTTTTTATTTCCAGTTTTCGCTTTTTTGTCTTCAGAATTATTATTCAACATTTTCATTGACTCAAAAAGTCTGTGGTCAATGTCAAAAACCAAATCGAAAGCTTTCTTATAAAACTTTACTGCTTCAAACATTTTACCAGTTTTTTCCATCTCCACCGCCATCAAATAAAAAGTTTTTGCTCTTTCTTCATCAGATGTCTTATCGGGATCATCTCCTGTGATATCATTAACATAGCATTCAGAATTCTTACTCAATTTTGGAGATATTAGCAATTCCTTCTGCCATTTATCTCTAAAATCTTGTAGTTCATCCTCCATATTTTCCTTAGGACTTGATGACGAAGAAGGATCCCCTGGGTTTTTATTTTTCATTGTATCTGAAGGTTGAATGTTTTTGTTGCCCTTGGAACTTCCTCCTTCTGGATCCATTATCTCCTGTAGGTAAGATCCAGAATTTTTATCAAAGTTTAAAGTGGGAAGCACTAATTATCATATCTTGAGAACTATCAATCAACATAATCACTTCTTCTTGACATTGAACTCATTGAATCTAAAATAATATTTGAACTCCCAAACTAAAATAAATTAATCGTTTTTCCGAAAAAACTCCTAATTTATGAAAAATAAGAAATGGCCCTATTATAAAATCCTCCATCAAAGTAAAAATAGTGCTCCAGGAGTTGACACTATCCCATGGAGGGTTGTGAAAATGCTACACAAAGATTTGCACACCGAAATAATAAAAATATATGAAAACTGCTTGAATTTGGAATATACCCTTTGATTTGGAAAGAAAGCATTATAGTAACCATACCCAAACAGAATGCAGATCACCACAAAGTACAAAATTACCAACCAATAACTTATTACCAGTACTGGAAAAACTTTTGAGAAGTTCATCAAAAACAGACTAGAGAAACAATTGGGAAAAATCATAACCAAACATCAATTTGGATTCCGTCCCGGAAAATCAACTACGCACCCAATCGCAATTTTTATTTCTAACACGCAAAATGCTCAACTCAATCCGAAGAAAACAGCCGAGATTTGTCTAGTCATCAATAAAGCATTTGATAGCATATAGCATAGAGGTCTGCTACCTAAACTACATAAACTGGACACTCCTTACCACTTAATTAAAATAATCAAGGACTTTTAAGAACAGGGAAAATTAGCAGTCAAAATAAATGAAACGACCTCTCCTTGGTTTTCCCCATATCAAGGCACACCAAAGGCTCACCACTCTCCCCGTTCTTATATAATATACAGCGACCAGCGACATCTGTAATGAACCCAACCAGTCTCAATACATTCTACAATACGTTGACGACACAATAGTAATTTCGCACGAAAATACCTTGCAAAAATGCATACATGGCTCACAACTATACATGGATAAACTGACAACTTGGGAGCTTGGTTCCATAAATGGCGGTTTCAACCAAATCCAAACAAATCTAAAATGATAATATTCAATCATAAGATACGTCTCAACTCTCCTACAATCCAAATTGAAAACATCATTTCACAATCTCCCTCAATAAAATACCTGTGGACAACAAGGCCAATATGGAATTAAATTGGAACACCACAAAAAAAAAGACATATAAATACAAAGGAATTACTCTGAAAAACTCCACCAAAACTTACAAAACCATTCGTTGACCAATTATTAAATATGGATATCCATGATATGTAAATGTTGCAGACTCGGTAATGAGAAATATAAAAGTTGGAGAGAGAACAGCACTCAGAACCATAACACGTTCATCCGCTTAATAAGCTTCACAACCCAACAAATAAACTACTATATAAAAAAAAACTAACATAAAAGAAAGACTAATCAACCTGAATAGAAGATTTTCGCACAAAATTAAAAGACCTAGAGGTTGTAGGAATCATGTTCCACAAGGATCCAGTAACAGGCCTTCCCAGAAAATTTGCAACACAGGGGGTGATCGATGGATTTTCTGAACTTATGTAGAATTACTTATATGTAGAATTTTGTTTTTTCTTATATGTAATATACTAAGCTGAAGGACTTCGGTCCATGGCCAATAAGGAACAGTTATTATTATTATTAAAAATTAAACCGCACACCATCTTGAAAGCCAAAAACAAAGTAAAACAGTGAATAAACAAACAAATTCTTAAAGAACTATCAACTTCATTTCTTTGAAAAATATTGATTTCCACATATCTTTTACTAGATCAACTGCTATTCAGCAGTTGAACTAGTAAAGGATATGTGTAATGTAATTCCAGTATTCACTGGATATTTATTCAGTTGTTCATCAGCTACATTTATTATACACTGTGTCCGTAATTTTTTATTTTAATTTACCGTATTTTAAAATAATAATCTAATATAAAGGGTGAATTACTTTCGAGTAATGACGTCACCGTCATTTTTTTTTAAACGGAACACCCCCATTTTGTCTCAATTGTCCGATTACTCTAGCTGAGCTGATTACAAAAATGTATCACATGTTGATTCCAATTGGTACAGTGTGGACAAAAATACAATAGTTTTGTGTGTGCTCATAAGATAACACGTAATATTCTTTATCTACTCCTATTGAATTATATATTCATTATTCAACTGCTTTTGAGAAATTAATAGTATCTATTAACAAACAGCGTGAGCTATAATAACTCACTGCTTTAACTCACTATAATGAATCGGAAAAGATGGCTCTGTGTTTCTATACTTCTGTGCTTCTATTCGGTTGGCCGAAAAGGAACATTCCATTATTGTTATTAAGGGGAAGAATGTCACTTTGATAATTTTGACGTTTATAGATAACTTTTGGGGTTTGTCAAAAAAGTTCTTTCTCTATTCTTGAATTTTTGTATTTATTGTCGTAGATAAAGTATTATATTGTATTCAACTTGCGGTAATGGTCATAACTCACTTGATGAATTACAAACTTCAAACTGAAAACTTCATCTGCGTGAGTTAAGACCTACATTACCGCTTGTTGAATAATATGCTATTATTAGTTAAATTAACAATATTATCAAAAATACTTATTGTCTAGCGGCAATTGGTTTGAATGTAACACCCTGTAGTTTGTTAAGCTGTTTAGCTAAGAATGAATTTGTTCCATACTTTACGGACACAGTGTATAATTGTTACTGATTTAGGATACAAACAATAACGACATATAAACAAAGTATTCACATAGAATAATTTTCAAATTCAAATTGACAGCACAAATCAGACAAGAGCTCATCAAAATTTAAAATATCTTCCATCAAAAACTGAATATTTTGAAATTTTATGAACCTCACAAAATTGTTGGCCAAATACAAAATTTCCATATGCAGAGGTTCTTTGTCGATTCTTTGTGAGGTTGAAATTCTATCTCAATTCTTAATTGTAAACCCTACTAAACTAGCTTTCCTAGCTAGTTAGTTATCCAAAGTTCCACATAAAACTTTAAGTTGATTTACTACTTGAGTTAAATCTTCCATTTCAAACCAAGCCATGAAAATCATATGTATTAGACTAAAATAACAATGTCATGTAAATTGAACATTGTGAGCAATCCCCAAACATTTTATTTATAAACAAGATATTGTGGAAAATAGTACAACCATCCGCATACAGTGTGTAACAGACTTTCGTAAAATATTGAGAAATATGAAAAACAGGTCAATTCTTATAAAAACATCATGGTTTTTAAGATATAAATTTTTTGTATTTCTCAGAAACTTCTCTGTCCTATTCCTTAAAAGACTAACACTCGGTAACAATATTCAAAAGAGCCATGAATATACTCTACATCGAAAGACCACCAAATTGTACACTGTTTTCACAATTGTAAAACCAATACCTCATCCCAAATTTTTTTGAGAAAATTGTGGATGAATTTCATGTTGATTTCTATTTTGGTATGATGTTCTCACTTCACCAAAGTGTACACTGCATACTTAGCTTCATTAGGGCAAATTTCTAAAGAAACAAAAGAGCACAGTTCTGGTTCTTTAGAAATTTCCTTTCGGTTTAGAGTAAATTTGGGACTCTACCTACTGTTCTTACAGAGATACACAGTCTATTCCGATGCAGGGTATGAGGGCTTCCAAAAAATTCAGAAAAATTGATATCCTATGAAACATGAGGTTTAAAAAACGGAAAAATCTTGTCTGTAATGTTCTATCATATCCCAAAATATGTTACACCAGGTCTGTTACACCCTGGTCATCAAACTGTCTAGATCTAATCATTTTTAGGATCAATTGAAATGGACCTCAATCTACATTATAGATTAGAATTCTGAGCTGATTATATTACTTAGAAAGTATTAAAAGAGTAAGATAATAGAAATCGTATGCATTAGAATATTGTCCATGTCCTCGTAAGTTCGATAATGGTTGAGTTTTGAAATTGCTTGTTATTCAAATTTAATTTCTGTCTATCTATCTGTGGTCTAATTCAAATAAATTTTAAAAACATGCATGTAAGGTTGAAGTGCATGCAATAACAATATATCAAAGTAAATGTCGGTAAAAACATGAGTTTTTGAAAGTATGTGTCAATTTTTTTTTACGATTTCATCTGGTTAGATAATGACAATAACACATTAAGTAAGAGTTCAGTCATTAACGAAAGTTCAAATCCTGTACTAAATGTCAGTTTGAACATCCTCCAATCCTCAACTTTCATGAGGTATAGAAATTTGTTTGCAATACAATTATATACAATGACTATTTATAGAGTAAAATCCACAAGTGACATAAAATGTAATTGAGGTGTCCAGAATTTATTTGGCATTCTTATGCAGGCAGTTAAGCACCAAAAGTATTAATTTTCAATTAGAAATAATATTTTGGACTGTTTTGAGATAACTCACGACAGAACTTATCAAGTAAATATGATAAAATTATAGAATATTCAACTATGTAGTGATAAAATTATAGTACAAATGCAAAGAAAGTTTCAGTACAGAAAGAGAAAAGCAAGTGATTATAGCTTATTGAAAAAATTATTTGTTTTGGCCCAGACGTCCTTTCCAGTCCAAAACATTCGTTCATTGTTTTAATTGATATGCATTTCATAATGCAAAAATGTACACAATAATTATGTATTAACACATCCTATTTAGCAAGAACCACTTATAGTTGAATATCACAAATAAGATATATTTACTTGGGGTGAATACTTTCTCAACAAAGGTAAGTAAGATTTCTTTATTTCAAATATCATTCTTACCTTTTGAATGTTCGTTCTTCAATCTGGAAAGTGATGGTTGTTTCAATAGATTCTTAGATCGTAGCATTGTCCACTGCAATAAAAATTTAAGTTAATTAATTAACAGAACTCATAAGTAAAATCGTTGGTAATATATTAGAACAGAAGAATAGAAAAAATAACAAAAAGTATATGACCATAACAATTGGAAGAATTCAAGATCATTCGATTTCATCACAATTCATGTTGAACAAGAAGTTATAACTTTCATACTATTGTATCATAATAAAATATTTAAACTAAAAATTATATTACGATGTTAAAACTTACTCAGAAAATAAAATACCATCCCCATATACTGCGATTGCCAAAATTATATTGCACTTAAACAATGAACTAAAATCACAACAAAAGCGTAAAATTAAAGAATCATTCCAACATACGCAGATTCTTTTCATGCAAATTTTTTTTTCCAGCTTTGAACCCTTGAGAATTAAATGGTGTTATGTTATGATAAATGGTAGAAAGATATCTAGATATTTTCGATTTGTTATGTTGGAGAACATAGAATACCAGTTGTCACTATGCAACGTTGCCAACTTTTCTTAATTTCGTTTTTTGAAGGGTCATTCCCCAAACCGATTCATTTTTTTTGCTATCCAGATTTCCTGATAAATCAAAACTATCTAAATGAAATAGGTATTATAATTAGATGTGGAATAACAATCAGAAGTATAGAAAATTCAAACAAAATATCGCTACAAATAAAATCAGGAGCTTTTGAGTCCTTTGAGTGACATTTCTACTGGATCCTTATAAAATAATTATATTCTATCATCCCCATCTGAAATTTTTAACGTTTTCGTTCTGGAAAAATCCAAAATATCGAACAAAAAATTCCTTCCGTCTGCAATCCAGTGCTTTTCTCGTATAACAGTTATTTAATAAGAATTGATACTAATATTAATTAATAAATATACCGAAACACAAGAATACTATCCATGAATTTTGAAAGAAATTCGAATTTTAAAAATTCAAGGTTGACTTTACAGAATCACAACTTTTCAAACGTACATAAACATAATAAACTGAATACAAATTTTTTGACAGCAATGGATCAAATAGTTTCAGGGTTATAAAGTTTTCAGTAGATATTTACAAACATTACATTTTTATCCCTGATTAATTCTTTTGAGATATTAATGCAACTTACTTTATCACCATTAAAACTAATTCGTAAAATTATTATTTGACATTTCAGCTCTGAAAAAGAATCACACAAGATTCGAAACGTTGGCGATGTATTAATGAGATATTAAATTGAAGTTGTCCAAATTCCTATAATTTTTATTTAATTATTGAAAACATGGACGTCACCAATAATCAATTATCTCTACTTATTATTTATCAATTACTCTCAATAATTATTTTTGTGTGCGAATAGTTGAAATTTTCAATTTTAGAACTACCGAGTTGACAGTGTGACTGGATATTTTCGAAAAACTGTTTGATTCCTAAAAAAAAGTATTTTTCTAAGGAATATTGTCAACTTTGGCTATGCAGCATTTATCGCCTGAAATTGAAATTCCCTGTTTCTATGAGAAATGTCAAGTTCTTTTCTTTCTGGAAATAATTGATTCTGCATTTCATCTTAGGTCACTCTCTTGCACTGAACGATTTTTTGTACTATTTAATTCAATACAAGTTGACTCGCAAAAAATATTTAACCAAATGAAAATTATTCATTGAGTTATTTGTCATTCTAACGGTCGGCCTAATGGTTGGCATTATTGAGTGAACTTGACGTCAGCCAATGGAACACTTCATTTGGACGATCTGAATCGTTTTCATTTACCTTTTACCTTCTGCACTACAGCTGCGTTGCGAATTGTTGCCTATGTAAAATGGCGTCCAGTCAAAAAGTTTGTTCTTAGGGGTCGGATGAAGTGGCTGTTAATCAATTTTATGATATTTCTTGAAACGGCTTATTGTAGAAGCCAAAGACATATTTTAGGAACTTGCATTGATGGTAATGCATGCAAGGAAAACTCAGCGGATGAACGATGGGTAGGCATTGGTGTGTTATTGACACAACTTGGCAGTATTGAGTAAAATATGTCAATTTCCTCAATTTTTTGCTCTCATTCGATATAATATCGTTAATTTAACTTTTTTATGTTCAGGTACTTCGAGAAGCATCAAGCCCATCCTTATCAGGTAAACAATTTTGTTTTAGTATGCATCTCTATGGAGGGAAATTATAGTTTCTCTAATCTAATTATTCTATTGAATTTTTTCGTATAATTGCCAATCGTAGAATTCCGACAGTTTCACTGAATTGTTAAAATTTCAGAATCTATATTCGCAATATCTTCCTTGAAATTTTGTAGGATATTGGAGACTAAATTGATTTTTATGTTTATATAAACTCTAAGAACGTTTTTAGTTGATTATCAAGGAGATTTTCATTTAAAAGGAGGTCTGACTTACTATTTGTATCTTTAGTTTGGCAACCTTCTCAACATAATTGACAGGTGGAATCTAACATATGAAATTAAGAAAACAAATGTGAAGAAGTCAACCAATAATCAAAAATTTAAATGAAAACACAATGAACACCTTTGAGAAGATCATTGAAGTTCTTTTCAAAATTTTGTGTATTTCTACAGTGGTTGACTTCCAAGTGACTTCCATAAAACCATACAACTCATTTTTTAACATGCAGAGCTCGAAGTACAGTTCATCAAAGAGTTATGGATCAAGCAGTGATAGATATGAAAGACTTAGGGATTCACCAAATGGGAATTATCGTTCAGATAGCCCTGATACAAAATCACCAAGAGACAGGGATAGGTCCTATCAGTCAAAAAGCTCCTATCTACAGAAAATTCGTGAAAAGGAGAGAGAAAATAGAGACTACAAGTCATCTAGAGATAAATATTCAGGTATGGTTTCATTTGATTTGAAATAAGGTGGTATTTCATAAAACATTTAACTGGAATAATTAAATAGATATATCTAATTTAACTTGCAGCAATTTGTTTCATAATATATACATATGGAGTGGAATGTATTTGTTTATATCACAAACCAATTGTAAATACAACATGAACCTTTAAGAGTACAGTTTGAAAATGAATCATTAGAATGTTGTATAGGATATACTCGAGATCAATAACTTTCATTAGAAATTTATTTTAGTTGTGTATAAAATTGGAATGGATATGAAGTGCAGTTAACTCCATTGGTTATTCTAAAGTCATTTAATTCTCTTTATGAACTGAACATTTTTTTGACATTTTAAAAATATTCTTTTAAGTTTTTTAGATTTTAATTGGTATCAAATTTATGATGGATGTTTTATTTATATTTTCTGCATGAAATTCTAAGATTTGTTTGTTATTGGTAGTTTCTTACTATTAATTTATGCTGAAGGAAAATTGATTCCTATTCTTAACACTTTTCAGAATGCACAAGGTCTCCCAAAGAGAAAAGGAGCCGAGATTCTGACCATAGAAGTACCAATGATAGAGGTGATGAAAAAGGTATCTTGCATCCACTGAAAGTTTCACAAAACTCATCGAGAGATAGAAAACCAATGCATAATAATTGTAATGATAAGGTGAGTAAAATATCTATTGTTATTTTCTGAGTCATGTAATGGAACTTGTGTCTCATGTTTTTGTTTGTTCATTTTTGAGGTTAAATGCATACTCTGGAAGATTACAAAAGTTTATATTTATAAAAACATTCTCTCTTATCTTTGAATTCAAATCCTAGGTTTTCATTAATGATTTTGATGCAATTCGAATTGAAATCATAGTGCTCCTTTGCAAAGTCGAGATATTATTAGTTTCTCAGGGCTAAATTTCCAAGAATCTTTGGAATGGTGGTTATTTGAAGAGAAGGGAGAGAGCCTACAATATTGGGGAAAAACACAGATAACCCTAATATAGAATCAATTGGAATCAAACTCATCACGCTCATCTCAACCATTTCTAAACCTGTGTCTTAATTTGTGATTAAAAGAGCAAATAGTATGACAATATTACTTTAATGATTTGAGAATACAAGTAAAAAGATGTAAATTTAACCACACCAAGAATAAAATCATTGTATTCTGAAGTAACTGGTGAAAATGTATCCAGTCAAACGTCAATTCAATTATCTAAGAACATTACCACAAAAACTTTTAGAAACCAATGATAATATAGAGTTAATACTCTATATAATATAACAAATCAATATGAAATTTTTTTTGAATTAACACTTCTTTATTATCCTAATGTTAACTTACGAAGAGAATTTGAGAGTTGGAACTTTGGAGTTACTGATTTACTAGCGATTTTATTTTGGTCCATTATTTTTAATACTTCTTCACTTATTGTTTGAGAAAGAATGTCTATATTTAAAATTTCTGTTACCATAGTAGATACATTTGATAGTGAGTTGTGAAATTTTTAGTTCAAATTTTAATATAATTTGTATTGGGTGCATATTGGAAGTTAAGTAATTCTGTGAATTCACAAATGAATATCTTACTGCAATTTTTTTGTAAAAAACTCCAATATAAAATATACATCAGAAAAATGCTTGCAAATCTACGGTAAGGTTTATCATGTGCTTCTATTATTAGATCAGCTTTTATATAGCTTTTGTAGGTCCTTTACTTAGATTTGACCAAATATACTTTCATATTCACAAATATAGATTTGTATTTACTTTCTTCTTGCTATGTCATCATAAATGAAATTATGTCATAGTGAATAGCCTTCTTGCAAAAGTATTTTGATATCAGATATATTTTTTTCACTCACCATCAGATTTTTCAAACCACGAAAATTGATGCCAGAGAGCTTCAAATTTTTATATCAAAATTCATGTAATTTATTCTTATAGTTTCAGCAAAAGGCTGTGGAAGATGGACATGGATTTTTTTTTCAATTATTAGGGGGGTTAGTATTTTTTCCTCAAATGCCTAGTTGAAATAACATACAAAAGGTGATCATCAGATGGTGAATGAGAATAAGAAAAAAGGAATTGACTTATGAAATGATATTTAAAGATTGACATATCAAATATTTCCAGATAGCATAATATGTATACCATAATTTTTCTCACAAGAAAACTATATAATTAGTTCTGAATAATATTTATCCTGTAACGAATAATATATCAGAAAGTTAGTTGAAGTTGTGACATGAATATATTTAAAATTTCAGAGAGATGACCGTGACAGAGTGGCTAGAGTTGGAGATTGGACTGAACATGTAAGTTCATCAGGCAAGAAGTATTATTACAATTGTAAAACTGAAGTATCGCAGTGGGAAAAACCAAGAGAATGGATTGAAAAAGAGAGAGATCGTTTCAGATCAAGAGAAAGAGACCGAGATAGAGAGTCTGACAGGTGTTGCAGTAGCTCCAGTCGTTCAAGTACAAGTAAGACATAATTTCGAAATTCTTCTAGTTTTGTTCCATCTGAAAGTCCAATTTTAAAGTAAGGAGAACAGGCAATTTCCTCTAAAACGAAAATGAAGTTGTTTTTTCAGAATATAGTTGAACATCATATTTCAAAATACTATTTCAATATTGAATTTCAAGGAAAATTTAAATGAAAACAAATGAATAAGGGGATTTTAAATTTAAAACATTTTGTTTTACCAGTATCAAATCCAGACAATTTTCCCCTAGGGGGCAAAAATTCTTTTTGATTTTGAGAGATTTTCTTCAAGGGGGGTATCGGTCATACTCCGGAGGTGTAACACCCTTGGGTTCAACCCTGTATGTCAACATTTACTGAAGATTACATGGATATAAAAGAATATGAAATCTGTTATGTTGATTACTTAAAGATAGCTATAATTTGAATAATAAAAATAGAAAAAGAGAGCACATGTTATATCATATTTTCCATTGAAGTAGGCTTTGTAGAAACTGCTGTTGCCAATTTTTGCACCTGAAACAAAGCATTTGAACCATTTTTAAAAACTTGATTCAAATATTTTATGCAGTTAATTAAAAAAAAAATCATTAATAAAACCCATAATGATTAAATTTAAACTTAGTTAACTGATAATATATCAACGGTAATGATTTCCAGATTTTTCTTTTTATATTACATCAACAAAATATCAAATTTTAATGGGTGCATTAGTCTGTATAAAGTCTGCTTTGATATAGGTAGAATCAACAAGTATAGAATTCTAATTGAAATTCAGCAATATTGATGTATCTGCAGAGGGTGTGATTAATTGGTAATAATTATAAATTCACCTTCCATTTTTATGTATGTGAGTTTATCAGTGTTATTTGCATATGTTTTAAAATCTAAGGGTTAATGATCGAAGTTATCTTATATACAGTTGACAAAATCAGTTATATTCTCATGTATTCATAGCCAATTTCTCATTGAATTTCAGGGCACGAAAAACATTCCAATTCAAGAGCCACAAATAGCAGTAATAGTGGTAATAAGGAAAGTTCTAGGGAAAGTGCTACAAGCAGTCGTCACTGGAGTAATAGCAATAGTAGAGATGACAATGAAGTATCTGCCAAAGAATCATCACGAACAACAACTAGAAAACACTCCGAGGAGAACAGTCATTCCACCCAGGACATGGATATTTCCCCAGGAGACAGCACACCTACATCCGAAGTATCTTACAGTAACAATTCTCAAGGGGTTCAAGAACAATCGGCTCCAGTAGGGCCAGTTTTATTAGCTACAGCTCTGCCTAGGCTAATTTCGCATCCGATTTATATGCCTCCCACTCCAGCAAGAGGAGAAACCTCTCCTCAAACCACCCCATCTATGGTACCTGTGCCTACTACAATTACAGTTTCAAATACCCCGGGACCACCAGTGGTAGGGGGATTGCCTATTTTACCAAGAATTCCATCGCAAACTCCTTGCTTAGACAATCAGAATATCGAAAAGAATGTTCTTAGTTCTGTTTCCAATTTACAAAGACCTCCTGTTTCAACCATAGACAACAGTGCAGTGCTGACCTCTTTAAGTGTAGATACTAGTAATCACTCAGGAACTGTGGTTGAAGGACCCCCCACCCCAACACATTCAGAAAATGCAGATTGTATAAAGGGTGAGTAGTCAGCTAGGTTTGTCCCTTCAAATTAAAATATGATACATGATATATCTTGAAATATATTGCACTTCTCGATCGATCAAGGTATTTTATTTCAATCGGTTTACAAATATTGTTTTTTCTATTGCTTCGTCATAATATAATGTCTGTAATGATAACAATTGACTCGCTGATGATTGGTACATTATTATCAGATTTCACCATAATTTTAACCTATTCTGATTTCTGATAAATTTCATTTTTACCAATGAAAATATTTCAGCCTTGGGCAATGGAGGAAAAAATATCTGATTATTCTCAATATTGTGGCTGAAGAGCTTCGGCTACTCTGCTGGAAGCAATAACATTTATTTACTTCTTTATTCTTGACCTCTAATATAGTACAAGTATTGGTGACAAGGCCTATTTATCAATTTACAAAAAATAATCTTAAAATACTATAAAATATTCAAAACAACAACAAAGTTAGACTAAACAAAATAAATCTTTCAGGTACAACTTAAGCTTAATATTAAAGTTTTTTTAGTTCTTAAATACTTTATTTCTGGTGGTATTTGGTTAAATGCTTCTATTGCTCGGTAAATTGGGGAGTCCTGGGCTTTCCTTGTAAACCTGAGTTCACATCTGGTGGTTCCTCTATCTCTGGTATTATGACTATGCACATCCTGTACTAGTGTAAATCTATAATTTGAATTTAAATAATTGTTTGTCATGCCATGTATCAGTTTAACTTGTTCCAATTTCTTTAGGTTATAAATGTCCAAAAGTTTAGTGTCCTTATATAATATTGATGTAGGTGTTAACATGCCATAGTTGAATAATATTTTTATAGTTCTATTTTGGAACACTTGTAGCCTCGTTAATAATGACCACACAAAACACAAATAGTTTAGACTTGTAATTTACTCATGTCGATTAATTTTCTATGAACCAATTTAACCAACTAATCATTGAATCATGATGTTTACACCGTGGTTGGTTGGGCTTCTGGTGCATGTATAAATATTGAGTGTCTTCCCTTTCTCTTAGGGTCAATTCTCACCTCTCTGTGTTCTATCTACTAATTGTTATATCGTTGGCCTATATATAGTGGACTCTTGTTAACTCGAATTATTTTCAATCTCCTTGGAAAAACCTGTCTAAGCCGAAAAAATTTCCATGCATAACTCGAAACGATTTAACGGATATATTTTACCATTTTACATCTATAAATCGAAGACGCACTAAATTTACCTCTTTAACTCCAAGTTAATAGTTTTGTTTTATTTGTTGCTTAGTTATGAAAAGGTTGTTGGAAATACATTTTTTATTTAATGTTTTTTATTCCGACATTCTTTAGCCTCTAAAAGACCTCTCGGTAGATTGGAATACGGCCCTGATCAAATTTGTATGAAAAAACCAGAAGGTCGCAAAGCGATAGCTTCAGGCGTTCTGGAGTTATGGCCGAAAGAAGACACAATTTAGTTTTTCAGTGCATCAGTTGAAGAATATCTTTTTTCGGCCATAACTCCAGAACGCCTGAAGCTATCGCTTTGCGACCTTTTGGGTTTTTCATACAAATTTGATGGGATTTCTGTTTCTGTCAGAACTTAAAGACATAATTTGGTTTTTCGCAGTGCATCAGTTGAACAACATCTTCTTTCAGCCATAACTTCAGAACGCCTGAAACTATCGCTTTGCGACCTGCAGGTTTTTTCTTCTGTTTCTGTTCAGAAAATCCTATCATTACATTTGAAATTTCGGAGTAAAATGAACAAAACAATGAACTTCTGACTTAGCGCCCCATATCGAAAGCAGCAAAAACAAATTTATCATGAGTATTTTTGTCCTCAATCAACAAGATATTATCTCTTAGACGAGATCTAATTTGCTCAGAAATGTTGAGCCAAACTGCAGTTGAAAGCATTTCAATCAGTAACTTTTCTCCCTTTCACCTACCCATATTTGTCGTAAAATCGAAAGTGACAATTCAAAAAGATAGAGAATTTTACAAGGATTGCAGTGATGATATTTTTTCTTCAACTTCATATGAAACATTTTCGAATAAAATTCATTTTTCTACTCGACGATAGCTATTACGACCCCTAGCGGTAGAGGTATGAACTTCAAAAGTTCAAAACAATTTCCAGTGTGTTTTCTTGTACATTTAACTGGTAAAAATTTTTACCGCAAGTCTCTTCGATGAGTGGATCCTGAGATATAGCCGCTTACCTCGCTTATTTACCCACCCTGTACATACTCATAACACCCGAGATAGAGGTACCATCAGAAGTGAACTCAGGTTTACAAGGAAAGCCCAAGAGTCCACTGTACATATGAGCATAGAACATACATACTTCCCGATACTCGGTAGTTCCTCAATCATTTTGATGGAACCAGTGAAAAAGAATAGTAAATATTTTTATTTACTTATTTATAACTTGTTTATATAATGTTATTTTCTCAAATTCCTATATGTTTTAGTTTATTCATATTCATAGAATATTTTTCTATTATTCGCATTTTTCAGTTTCACTTTTACCTTACGTATTTTTCAAGCCAATAAATATTTTGTTCTACATCTTCATTCATTTAGTTCTCATCATTAGGCATTATCCGTCACTTCAAAATTTCAACATAATTTCTTGTGAAATCTGATTATTTTGATAACGTGCTAATATCATTCAGCTGCAACACTTGTTCCATAAATATGGCCGTTCGATATTCTTTATTTCTATTAATTTCAAAACGACATCTTCAATGGAACCATAGAAAATTCAAGAAGAATATTAAAAGAAAGAATAGTTGACAATGAGAGAAACATTTGTTTTTTAAGTCAATACCAACCATTGAAAATATTTATCCCTGGGACTTATTAATTGTTATTCTAAGAAGAACTGTTTTATCATTTTATCGACAGTTAGATACTGCACGCCATCAATCTGCCTAGCGATAATGTCTTCATTTCACATTAACTCTCAAAGCATGCGTTCAAATGAAAAATTTTGAGGGACAAAGTTCATCTTCATGAAATTACCTTTACGATGATGTCAATTTTATTAGTAAGGATTCAAACCTTTGCCTCATAAGGATGCTGGAAAATCACATTTTAATTTGCTTTAATTTTTTCATATAAAATGTCTAATTGTAACTTATTTATGAAAAATTGATATATGCTGTCACCAACTTTTTTTTAGATCTACTCAAAGCAATAATTTTTGTAAAACATTGTACAGGGTGGGCAAATTTCGATGTTTTAGCACTACAACTGTTAAACAAGAGGAGATAGACAAAATATGATACCCCATTCTCGGTCTCTTTTTGTGAGAACCTTACAAGGGTAGTATTCATTTTTGGCCACCTTCTTTTGTTTTCGAGTTATAAGCGAAAATTGGAAAAATGGCTATATCGAAAAAAACATTTATATCTCCGCTAATACTGATGATAGAGCTCTGAAATTGAAACATTATACAGGCACTTTTTTACGTAGAATCCAGTGGCGTTTTCGTATTTTCAAAAGGGTTTTCAATTACGAAGCTATGACCCAAAGTTATGTTTTTTCAAATAGGAACACTGGATTTCTGTGCCATTTTTTGAAAGCTTAATTTTCCTGATTTCAAAAATATATAACATTGTATGATTCGTATCAATATAAAAATAGAAAATGGTCATAAACCTCTTTTCACCTAAGGGCCAGTTGCACCATTTGCCTAATCGTTGATTAAAAATTTAAACATTGATTACTTTCTGATTTCTCTTGTCAAATGACGTTTAATGTGGCCTAATCACCGATTACACTAAACAGAAAAAGTTGGACGTTTATTTTCCCGATTAGTTTTAAACAGGGTTCTGCGCATAGACCTAACATCAATTTGATATAATGTCTATGGTTCTGCGCAACTCAAAACGTCAAAACATATGACTTATTACATAACCATAAACATTATAACTTTATGGACATAACCTGATGGTGTCACATTATATGTTTCTGTGCTTGGTTTTGTGAGGAATTTAAAAATAAATTGGATTCTGATTCAGATCGTGAATTATCATTCAATGACAATTTATAATGATAATTTGTGATTTATTTCAACTTTGTCACCACAAGAACAGAGAACATTATACTAGAAAATTGAAATTCCTGATTTTTCTATGATCACCGTCGATATTTTGAATGTTGCCAAACATATCTCATGTTTAGCTAAACATCGATTATTATCAAACGGTGCAATCAGTAGAAATTATAATCATCGATTAGTACTGAACATTGATTAGGTTTATTTTTGTATTGTTTGAATGGTGCAATTGGCCCTAAGGGCCAGTTGTTTTTGTGTTGATAGTCAGAATCATAAAAAATTCAAAATGAATATGGAAAAAAAATTAGTAATGCACTGACTTGAAATCAGGAGCTTTTATAAAACCGTTCATTCATGAGCCAATTGCACTCTTGGAAACCACACACAGATTTATATACAGTTATGGTATCCAAGAGTGCAATTGATGCATGCATAAATTAGCGCTAAAGCTCTTAGCTTCACGTCAATGCTTTTCCCATTTTTTTTCTTACTTATTAATCAAATATGGATAATTTGTTACTAGATTTATGAAGTTCATCAGACAAAGATAATACCGAAAATTATTTACGTGTGGTAGTTCTCAGTAAGAAATTCTTTACTAATTTGTGTTAGGCTAAACTTCTTTTTTCTTAAAGTTTCAGCACACCATAGTACGTTATTTTCGGTCTAGTAATACTTTTAGTATGAAACACATGTTCAATACTAATCATATATTCCAAAAAACATTGAATTTCTTTCATTTTATTAGCTTTCATAGTGAAATATCATACAATGGAGGCTTTAGCGTATGTTAGACCGGTATAGGCGGCGTAAATTACATAAGATATAATGAATTCGATGCACTACACGTTGATGTACTAATAAGACATCTATTGTAGTTATTTATTTTATGTTTTTTTTTTCCTTTTTTATATCTATCTTTTTTTTTTTGGAGTACTTGCCATTTCGTTTAGTTTTTTAGGGAATTCACATCTATTTTCTTTGAGTTGATGTAATTTGTTACCCTGTTACTGGGAACGTTCCTGTTGGGTAAATAAAGTTATTATTATTTTGAGTAAATAAAACTTGAATATGATAAAGTGAAAAAATAGCTTTAGATTGAAATAAGGTTTTCTGGGCGTTTTTTTTTTTTTGAACACCCTATACCAAGACAATTATTCTCTAATAAAAAATGTTATTAGCTTGCATCAGATTTACACAATAGTCTTCATGGAAAAAGGCGGTATGAATTATATCAAACATTATTAAATATGTGCGTAAAACTATTAAAATATGAAAAAGTATTAAGAATTTAAAACTTTATGAACAATAATCATAACTAAACTGCATTTAAAGGTACCCAAAATTTCTCCCATTACATATTCGCCATACACTAGCCGAAACGCTTGTTCATTTCGCGATTGACCACGCTTGTCTAAACGTTACCTCGAATGTTCGCACGTCCATCCCTTATACAATCTACGTCGACAGGTTGGATCCTGTAAACAAAATGTGCTTTTCAGTCAGGTACATCTCACTACGGGGTTCGGTACACTAGAGTCTCACGCCCTTGCTATGACTGGATCGTCTGGAATACGCTACAACCAAACTGTCAAATTGTACGTAAACAAACCAGAGTTCAGCACCTGTCTCGTACTTTATGCGAAGTAACGGTCATCTTTCTCTCCTGTTCAGTGGCTAGGCCAGGGGAGCGAGGGCTTGACGCTCTGTTTGCTGCAACAGTAAAAATGCGGACTGGTTAGGTACGGAGCTGTAACGGGGAACTCCAGGCTGTTACTGGAAATCACTAAATGTCTTAAATATCCCCAGAAAAGTTACCTGGTGGTGTAAGTTATCTGGTTATCCCGGTGGCAGGTTACACGGTCGAATTGTCCTAGGCACCTATTTAGGAAAGCATTATTTGCATAAGTAGTTTTACATCTCTACTCGTATAGACAAGGGCTGAAACCATTGTTAATTGAACAGCGGCAGCATCAAATAAAATAACCATTTCAATGCTAAAATTTTTTGTTGATTACTTCATTAGAATCATAAAGTCTATCCAGATATTTTCTCGGACACCATGAGTCCACTAACCTACAGTCTTTTGTAAACTGTTTTTCAATTTTTTCACGTAATTTTTTTGAGTTCACTGTTAGAGAGTTGAAATAACGACTGTACGTAATACTTTCCGTATACATTAACGTGAGAAACGTGACATTTATAGATGGTTATAACATAAGAGTGAAGTGTAAATTAACCTATATTCATCTTAGATCTGATTTGTTTGTATTATATTGTCTCTGAAGAAAACAAAATGATACATATGGGATTTGTTGAAATTCCACGGAAAATGAGATATACTCTGAAAATGAGATAAAAAATAGTTTCTCTAATTCTGTGGTTATTCCGTTCATTCTTCCACATCTTGTAGAACAAAATCGTGCGAGAATATATCAGAAACGCACAGTTTTCATGGTTATATTTTATTATTCTATGTTTGCACTCCGAACTTTCCGCTACGGCTTTATCTGTCAATTCATCAAATTGCCTTAAAGAAATTAGTTCTGCCAACCAACATTTTTCAATGCAAAAATCACTAAATTATATTTATGGAAATATTTCATTAATTTCAATGAAAATGCAATGAATTAGAGAAAATAATGTATAATACTCGTACAGAAGGCTCATTCTACCACTCGTTCATTCCAAAACTCGCCACTTCGTGGCTCGTTTTTGAATTTTGAACTCGTGGAAGAATATCAGTGCCTTCTGCACTAGTATTATAAATAACTATTCATGAACAGATATCCGCTTGATTCGTATGTCCTCCAGTTCCAATGACACTATCCTCAAAAAATTCATCATATGAATTCTTTACATTATTTTAAAGCTGATTCTTCAATTTCAGCTTGATTGGATGGGTGTTTTTCAATTATTGAGAAAATAAAATTTCATATGGGTATAACTCCAATTATCAGACGAATTTTGCCCATTAAAGAACTTTACTGATATATTCGGAAATGAACCTATCATGACACTTTTAAGTCTAGCACATTCTGTTCGAAAGTTATCGTGTACGACCGTATGGACCAACAAAATCGATTTTAATCTAGAATTCTTCATCAGCGAGACAAACTCAGTTGTTTGGGAACACTCTTGGTTCATAATTTGAAAATTATTAAAATTGGCCAATGATAGCCCACATGTTCCTCCAGAATATGCTTACTAAAAATGTCCCCCTCTTGTATACTGTGCTCCAACACTTGAAGCAATATGAGGAAGATTCAAATATTTGTATACTTGAGGATGTATTTGAAACAAGATTATAGTAGACTCGTCGTCTCCTGAACTGCTATTATTCATTAATTGATTAACTGTTATTCTTAAGAGATTTTTTAAGCTGAGACAGTGATAATTTTCAAAATTTTGATATGGAACATCGTTTTTTTTAAGCTTTTGGATTATATTCTATGACCAAGGAAAACTGTTACATACTCATGCTGATAGTTTATAATTATAAAATCCTTCACATGGAGTCTTAGCTAACCATGTTATACAGTTTTCTTATAGTAATAGTAGTAACAGTACTTTATTGTTCATAAACAAACAAATGGCCATTGACCTAACCTAATGTCCTTCAGCATCGATTTTCTTAGATTTAAACTATTCTGTATGGAAGTAATGATTTGTTTTAAAACGACTTTTCTGCTTTCAATTCATTTTGAATGTGTTCTACTTCAGTAATGTAAATGATGTTTTCGGATTGCATGTGTAAATTTCTTTGTAGTTATTTCTCATAGCTTAAGTTTGTTGATATTGAAGAGTTTCAGACTTCCATGATATTATGATGATGATTTTATTTTGGACATTCAGGTACATGACCGCATAAGTAGTTATGATAAAATAAGTTTTTAGTCTTAATATTGCTGGGATAGGCAAATGGGCATTTCTTCCTTTGCCGGAAGTTCAAAGTACATAACAAAGAGCTAATATTTCAGAATTTATTTGAAAAAAAAAAAAGCAATTATAACCCAATTAATGAGAGGCTCTTCAACATATATATTTCACGAATTTTTTCGAATTTTTTATTTGAAAATTGCAGTTCAGCTGTCTTCAGTAGGAAAACGGAAAATGACAAGTTAGATGTTTCTTCAATTTTATGGCACAACATTCACAAGTTGGATGTTAATGGTAAATGTTGAATTTTAATTTAATTTTTACATTTTTCTTGTTATGAACTGGGAACCTATCTAAGCCCTCCACACAGCAAAAACCTAAATTTGTATATTCTATAATTGTCATGACAAAATATCCTATTTTTCTATTTACACAAATTTGATTCTCAAATTATTTTTAGCTTAGTAATATATGTTCATTTTGAAGAAAGTATAGTTATAGTAATATTCAATGCTTTTTTATTTCCAGCTGTCTCAGCACCTGTAAGTAGTCCACCTGGTACAAATGTTTCAACCCTGACAGGAGTTCATTCAAGTTCATTACAAGCTTTAAGACCACAGGGACCTAGCATAACTCCGTCATTAGTAAATTATTATAGAGATGACCTGGTTAACCATGTTCGAGGATGGCCAGCTGATATATTAGAGAAGCAGGTAAAATATAAATTGGTGACTCTTGACACAAAACAAATAAATAATGACAAGGGTTATCTTAATAATAAGCTGCAAACTTGAAGGTTGCAGTGATCCTTGAACTTTATGCACAATCTTTGGCACTTTTTTAGTTTTTGGCTTGTATTTCAAATCTCCTAAATGTTTCTATTGTTAATTTAAGGGCTTGGCAGAAATTGTACCAAAAACTTTTTTGATATTATATTTCTTGCTCAATTTTCAATTGATTTTTTTCTATATACCAGAAAGGTTAGAGATTCAGGGCATGGTGAGGAAATCATAGGTACTTAAAACAACTAGAGCAGATAAAAACTCTTGGCCCTACGGCTGAACTTTGGTTCCAGTAGGTATATAGAAATAGTCTTTATAAACCTTATAATGTAGGCTAAGTGAATATAAATAGATAGATGCACTTGTAATCATTTAGGCATTTATGTTTACATACCTCATAAAATTTCCATTATTCAAAATACACAGTTCCCTATTCTGTTTTCTTCTGCAACTTTCTTATAGTCCAAAAAACATCTACTGTGAGGTTTCATTTGAAACCACTCATCAACATCATGGCAACATTTATTTGAGATGATGAGGATTGTGCCAAGTTGTTGGCATGTTTGCAAGAACACTTTCAATTTTTGGAGATTCGTAATTTATAGCTTCCTAAGATGAAAAAATATTTTTATCTCCGATTCGATAATATCTGTCGAATAAATGCATTTCAATGTTGTGTGTTTAACTTGTGAGGAAACAGCAGTCGGTTACTGGCCATAGCGTGTGCAAAAATAGGAAGAACTCATCTTTCATTAGGAACATTGATTTAATAGAAGCAGATTTCAAGGTTTCATAGAAGAAAAGCTGCTATCAGCAATGGAGAGAAGATTGGAGTAAGAAACTATGTAACAATAAATCGCCTGAAGTCTATGATATAAGGAATAAAAAATGTAGAAAATTTCATGGATAGGCTCAAAAGTGAAAAAGTGCCATAACTACAATGGGTGATAAAATCCAAGCTACAGCAAAAATTTTCTGAAAATCTTAAACCCCGTTTCATACCATGCCTTTGTCGTCTTTATTTTTACGCCTATTCTTATGTTTATTTTACGGCTGATGTCTGACACTATGACCGCTTTTTTTGTGGTCTTTTTTGACACTTGTTTCAAGGCTACAGAGCTGCATACTTTGAAGTCATTTTATGTTTCATTCAAATATTTGAGAGGATAATATCAAATTTTCTGTATTGAAACAATTATACAAAAAATAAAACATGAATTTAAAATAAGCTTTTCTTATAAATGCCCATCCTAGTTTGAGTTATGTCATGCCAAACAAATTGAAATTGTTTTGATCAACCGGCACATAGACTTTTCAGGGGGAAAAGTTTGGTTGAATTTCATGCTTGACTCGAGCATTAATAATAGATCTGAATGCATGCGGATTATGGGATATTATGTCATATATGAAGATTAAAGAAAAGTTCTCGTATAGAAAAAATATAATACATATTTTTGCTTCAATAAATTTTTTTCTTTTTTTAATTATAATTTTTTCTCATTCAGGCACAAAAATTGGCTGAAGAAGCTCATATAATGGGAAGCATTCAATGCTGTAAAGTATCAGCAGAACTGAAGTCTGCTAGATCATTGGTACGCCTAACTGAAATACAAGCAACCTTACAAGAGCAGAGGTGAGTTTTGAATTACAAATTGAATTAGGTTGGATTATTATAATTTGGATCATTCCTAATGAAAAAAAAGACAAATTTTCAGTTTGTATATGTATGTACAATTTTTGCAAATAGTAAAGTATTCTTTTCTCTTGTACATGCTTGTGGATAGGTAACTGATATACAATTTACATTATCTTTCAAATTCTGATTGAATACAAAAAAAAACATTGTCCCTTATATCCATTAACATTTTTTTTTTCAACAAGTATAACCTGAACAAGTTTTGACAGATGCGTCACTTGTCCCATTGCCATTTCAAATTCTTAAGGGGGTTTCCTGTGCTTTTCGGAAAATTCATATTCACGGAAATAATCCAGCTGAACAGTTTATAGTGTACTTCTGTATCTTATTTTGTTATAAAGAGTGATGCACTGCGAATCCTATTAGACGTTTATGAAAAACTAATAATAATTTTGTGCTGAAAATGATCTTTCTCCCTTGAATATTTTCAGATCTCTACAGCTTCCGATTATACCTGAAACAGACTACGATTTCCTTATTTCAAATGGCACACCCAATATATTATTGCATCATTAGATAGCTTTTATGATGAAAATTTCAGCAAAATGCCATACCTTGGGTAAAACTCAACGGTTCATCAGTTAATGAAATTCTTATGAAAAAAAATGATGGCGACGAGGACTCACATTTTTTGAATATTTTTGCAGAAAAAGTTTTTTTGAAAAATCCTTTTTTATTTTTGATTCTCCAAATACTTAGTATCATAAGACTGTTTGCGGTTTGGATCGAAAATGTACAGGGTGTTTATCATAAGATCATGAAGTTGGACAACTGAAATTCATCAAAACTCAAGATTGTCTAATGTCTAATGATGCAATAATATACCGGGTGTGCCATTTGAAATAAGGAAGTAGTGGTAGTTTGTTTCCAGTATAACCGGAAGCTGTAGATATCTGAAAATATTTTAGAGAGAGATGTCATTGTCTCAAACCTCAACATGCAAATTTTCAGCACAAAATTATGATTAGTTTTCTAGAAACGTCCAATAGGCTATCCCGGTGAATCACCATGTAAATGTTACTCAGACTCATCTTTTGAATTTCAGGGTATTGTTTCTTCGTCAACAAATCAAAGAACTTGAAGAGCTGAAATCACAAAATTCTTTTATGTCGGAGGATTCTTAGTGGTAGGATATCAGGAGAATGATAGTAATGATTAATCATATTCATACAAAGAAATTTGATATGTTCGATAAAATTCAAACATCATCTGTAATTTATAATTTTCAGAAGTTCATCAAATTTCAGCTAGAAAGGCAAGGATTAAGCATTTTGTTGTTTTGTTATACTTAAAGACTTATAGGTAAAGTTTATGTGTATTATACAAAAATGGTTTTATGTTTTAGGTTAGACAGATTTGATGTAATATAAATATAGTAAATTATGTGTATATTTTCATTTGGTCCCTAATTTCAACAAAATTGAAAATTAATTTTCTTGTATAAATGTATTGTATTGTTTTCAGTTCAATTTTCATAAAAATGTGATTTCTATTCAATGTTATATTGTTGATATTTCATGATTTAATAACTTATTCTTCAATATAGGTATAAGTTTACCACTTTAAAATAATTTCATTCACCAAATGGAAGCATACACTAAAGCAAATGCATTGCATTGGCCTTTGAAGGTAAATTTTATTTTTTCAATGTGTTGAAAATCTACATCTTGTGATATGACACCGTTGATTTTTCTGTTCAATGTATGATATACTAAGTTGCGATCTGCCATTCACGAATTCTCTCCCTTCCGTAATTGAATAAGAAAAATCTGAAATAAACGTTGTTTTTAATGGCATTATCTATATAAATATATATATATAATGATTTATTTATAGTTTTGTAAATTATTTTCAATTCGATTAAAGGAAAATAGAATTACAGTCCTATTTGCAAGTAATGGTGATTTTTTCATAGAAGCTGCCTCTTTCTCAACATCAGCAACTTTTTGGCTGATACTTGTATAGTATATCAATGTATTTGAGTGTATGTATGTTGAATATAATCTTATGAATTCAAATGTTCCATAACAGTGACATTAAACTTTTTAATCTATATTTTCATGTTATTCATTTGAATCAATTGAATTGAATCTATTGTTGATGATAAATCTTGGGATATCACTCCTGGATTAATATCAAACTAAGATGCATAGAAAACCTGGTGTGTGCAATTGATATCGATTTTGTTCAAGACTTCTTGAGAGATCCACCTGATGCTTTGGTGTTAAGCATAACCAGAGTTCTGTAAGGTGGCGCTATTCAAAATTTTTCGAATTCCCGCTATCTGTCTGGTGCCGTTTAAAAAGGAAATACTGATTTTAGACACTGCAAACATTCAAAATAAATTACAATTCAGTTCATATCTAATTTTTAATCAAATGAATGGAATATAATGACAGACCATAGAATATAAAATATTATTGTTCTATACTCAAAGTTCACGGTGTTCCTAAATTGGAGATGAAAATGATAGATTTCTGGATCATTTTAAGAAAAAAAATCCTATAACATGAGTCCCCATACATTTTGTTTTGAGATATATGCGTTAAAGTTTTTTTCTCGTATAACCTTCTCTTCACAAGATATTCAAATTGAATTGGCCATAGATATTCCAGTTCAAACTTTTCACCATGTGATATGCTAATTTTGAATGCAAATCTACAGGGTTATATTTTTTCTGGAAGGATGCCTGCTTCCTTCAAAACTATATTTTGGTGAATGGCTGTTAGTTTAGAAAAATGTTGAAAAAAGCTCTGGTTCTGTACTACACTTTTTGGTTTGTTATAATTTTGTCGTATCTGCTATCGATTTCGAGAAAAAATCTCTAGTAATCTTCAGGAAAATCCAAATTATTATAAAGATCCAGCTAGAAAGCTCTAATGAATGAATTAATTATAAGTTTTGGTATTTATTTACCCAATCTGTAGCGAAGATTAATAAATATTTGATAAACTGATATAAGCATCACAAAAAGTACGACACACTAGAAACAATCTGTACATTGAAAGCAAAGCGTTTGTGGGCTCGTATTCATGAAACATTTTTTTCTCAAAATTATCCAAGTAATTCTCATTTTCCTTCGTAACTCTAATTTGAGAACAACCGAATTAGTAATGAAAAAAATTATTTCGAGTAATTTGGTTCAAACTTCGTTATCAAACTTCTTTTTCTAATATTACAGATATGAGTAAAAGTTGTCAAAAATTTTTTTTTCGATTATCCTCCCCCCCAAGAAAAAAAAGACCTACGCCCTTGGTTCACGAGAGTCAAGAATTGAGAGAAATGTCAAATGTAAACGATGTATGCGCTATCTGAAACAGACCGCGATCCCTCGAAATCAAGTAGGTTTAAATCTGAAAAATCTCCCGTTTTGTCTGAAAGTTTTACAGGTATAAGTAGACACACCTGGTTTTCTATGCATCTCATATCAAACTAAATTACTTCGTCTCTTTTAAGTAATAACGTCTGATTAGGTCAATTACGGAGAAAAACAGATTGTTCGAAATTATAAGGAAAAACTCTAATGAAAATGAACAGATCTACAAGTATATAGATAAACTTAATCAATTGGTAGCTGTAGGGAATGTATCTACAAATAGGGTATTGCCAAGGTTTAAAAGAATAGAACCCGCACTTTTAAACCATAAGGAGAAAGCTGCCAATGCTAAATTACTTTGGATATATGTAGCGTCAAGTAGAGATTTTTTTAATTTAGGTTGATGACAATGCGACACTGGGGTTATGTAGCTCGGATGGATCGATGACTGAAAAATAGCATAAAACAAATAACTGCATAACCATTGGTATTTATATTGAACTTCTGTGTCAGGATGGAACATTTTCCATTGGCTTTAAACATGCGATCATAAAATAGATTTTCAAATAAACTTGATGTGGATAATATTTATATATAACAGACCAATATTTCTTACCTCGAAATCTTCGACAGATTACTTAAAAATCGTATGGATCGTTCCTTACAGAAGATTGATAGTATGTAAAAAACTTGGGTTCAGGGAAGATGAGTCGACTGAGGACACAATAGCGCTGATCTTCTTCGTTATGTGTGTTTGTTAACCTGGCCAAGGCTTTCAACAGCGTGAGCTATGAATAGTTAATGATGGTGCTTGAGAATGAAGGGTTCAGAGCGCCTGGAAGGCTTTCTTAATAATAGAAAACAGTAAGTACGAATTATATGATCTAAATGCAATACCGCAAATGCGTGTGGAATATCCCAAGGTACAGTTTTGGGTCATATGTATGTTAATGACCTTTTCAAACTTGAACTAGAAGAAGAAATAGTGGCATTTGATGATGTAGTGATGTAACTGGAGAATGACTTCGTCAAAGTAGTAAACCTGTTAACTTATCAGTCAAATTTGACTAGATTTGTTTTTTGCTTATTATGTACTTCATATGCACGCTACAAACGAATTACTGCTTCTTGGCAGTGAACTGTGATAGACTACTTAAGGATATACTTACTAAAAACCTCCATTACACTTAAGCCAAACCTGTAGAAAAAGGTTCCAAGGACGCCAACCTTCCTCTTACGCGTTCAGCCTCAGTGCAGCTGACTCACCAAGGGTTTGGTACTCTACGGCGGAATGTCCATCTTTGTGGCACGCTGTCCTGCCCTAGGAGTTTAGGATAAGACAGAAGCAATTCGTTTTCAGTGGCAGAGCCATCCAGTAGGTAGCGTTAGACAACTACCCACCTATGAGCTCCCTCGTTTAGTGGTTCCGTCATAACACTGATTACGGAACTTAGGCCTAAGGTAGTTCGCCGAGGGGACATGGTCGGCATGTCTCCTCCGAACTTAATCTTCCACAAGGAGACGCCTCTGGACCCTGGTCTCGACCCAAGGGTCTTGCGACTTTTGCGAACAAGCACGACTAACTCAAATCCTAAGTCCTCACATAATAGCATTCTCCTGAGTTCGTGCCAGGAAGTTAAAAAAGGGGAGTTTTTAAATGTTGGCATCTCCTTGCTCCCTATTGTGTCTCGTTCTGCTAGACCTGTCAATAATTTCCATCTACCTTTATGGCCTCTGTCTGGTCGGTTCTTAGCCTCTACCTTCTCCTTGGTGGTCGCAGCCATCCGGCTGGCTTGCTGCTGTGCTTCTCTTTTCGTGTTGCTAGAACGAAGGTTAGATATTTGAGGGTGTTTTTAGGGGTGAGCGAGGTATTGGCAAGAATGTTTGGAGGAACATGTGATTGTTGAGGTATGGAAATGTAGCAGGCTGGGATTAGCCACACCATATTTTCTAATCAGTCTTAGTTTCACTGGCCACTTTACAGCAGGCGGGGAGAGACTGCTGCTACACCTATATCTCTTATCTGACTCCCATACTTCATTCTGGAATACCTTCAGGATTAAAGACTATAAATACTTTCAAGCTTTTTGAATTCAAACTGTAGAAATGGTAGAACTTAGATTATGGGTACACCATCGGTGTGCTGATATAAATATTGTGTACAATTAGGTACTGAATGTGGAATCTTCCTTCTCTATCTTGATTTGCATGTACCTGATTTCTCTTTGTTAGAAAATTTTATGCTGTTTGTTGATGTCATTGCGGGGTTTAATATACAGGGTGTTTCCTAAACATGCGGCAAAAATTCAGGGGGTTGTTCCTTGGACTATTCTAAGAATATTTTGTCCTTTGATGATTTTTGAAAAACCTATTTGTTTCGAAGATATAGGGGAAACAAAATTTCAGATAATAACATTTTATTATGAAAAATTACATGAAAATTCAACTCAACCTACAAAAACTGTTGAAAATGACCACCTCTAGCCAGCATACAAGCATCCAATCTTCTCCTCATTGACTGCCGAACCCTTTCAAAAACACCAGGATCATTTCTTATTAAGTTACACCCAGCAATGATCCGATTTCGCAAGTCTTCCACATTTTCTACTGGAGTGGTATAAACTAATGATTTTAGATGGCCCCATAGGAAATAATCTAAGGGGTTTAAGTCCGGGGAACGAGCAGGCCATAAATGAGGTCCACCTCTTCCAATCCAGCGATCTCCGTATGTTAATGTTAAAAACTCACGAGCAACCAAACTAAAATGCGCTGGTGCACCATCGTGCATAAACCACATTATCCCCCCTGTATCTTCGAAACAAAGAGGTTTTTCAAAAATCATCCAAGGACAAAACATGCTTAAAATAGTCCAAGGAACAACCCCCTGAATTTTTGCCGCATGTTTAGGAAACACCCTGTATTTTAGAATGTCAAACTGTGGCTATGCTATCGCTGCCGATTGTGGATATTAGTGCGGTAAAGGTAAATGCAACAAGTAAAAACGTCTTTAATTCATCAGATATGGGATAGCAGTCCATAAGGTCTTACAGTCTACTGCAATACAATAATAATAATATTATTTTGGATTGTTACGCTTTCAAGGCATGCCTTTTGCCTATTACTCCCCTTATTCACTTAATATTTCTGTGTTCTGTGTACTTGGTAGTGGTCTCTCAGATCCACTGCGTGCCAAACTGATGATTCCATCAGTGATCCCGAGATGAACCACGGCAATCCCCTGAGAGAGGGGCGAGGGAGCACCTTCAAAATTGGCTGAGGACCTATCGCCAAAGTATTATTCCCTCCGTTAAGACTTCTCAGTAATTTTTTAAGTGAACTTCCCGTAATACTCACTCTTGATTATTATTTGGATGGTCTAGCTAGATAGTAATGGAAATGACTTAGTGGAACCCATATCGCCGTACTAGGAACCACACTTTTCCTTCCCTTAAATACATTATCGAATATGGGAAACATCGAATAAAACATAAAACGAATGGAAATAAAGAAACTAGACCGAAGCAAAATGTGGAGTTGATAAAACAGGAAGATTGAAAATAATGGATAGATTAAAAATTGAACCAAAATATAACGGCTACGAAATAAACTCAGCTGATTCCAGAGACAAGGTTATAGAGAAAACACATAGGGGTTCTATATGATAAGACTTTAGAACTTCTATAACTATCCAAAGCATCGACTTATTAATTCTCGGTAAGAGTGCAGATGAATTTCATATAACGAGCGTTCATTAAAATTCGTGGTCAAGAGTGCTATGGAGAAATACAAGTACCGCTTAGCTTGTACCATATATAGTTCCCAGATTTGAAGTATGTAAACAAATGTTTGTGATATGGTACAAGCTAATAAGCGCTACTTGTAATCACAGAAAATCCACTCTAATTTCTCCCCAGCACTCTTGACCGCGAATTTTTATGAACGCTCGTTAGTTAATTTCAACACCATTGTAATTGATAACAGATGGACATAGGCGTACAACTATTCTTTCACCGTTTTTTTTTCGAGGCTTTATTGTAAAAAACTAGTTATACATTTATGATTCCAAGTATTGTCCATCGCTGGCCACTACTTTCTCCCATCTTTCGGGCAGCGTACGAATCCTGCGTTGAAAAAAATTATTGTATGATTCTAGTGACTCCCCATGTGTCAAAAAAACTTATTTACCACAGTTTTTATGTAGATAAGTGAATAAATAAACCTACTGGCCCTAGGACTATAAGATTTATAGATATTAGGGGCTTTTAGTGATAGCAACATATGATTCATAGTTTATGATTCAAAGTATTGTCTATCGCTGGACACTACTTTCTCCCATCTTTTGGGCAGCGTACGAATCCCGCGTTGAAAAAAATGTCCATCTTTTCAAGCGATCCACGAATCGATCCAATTTTTCACTTCTTCATAAGACCGGAAAAGCTGGTCAGTCCGGCCGTGTGCCATTGATCGAAACAGGTGATAGTCCAAGGGAGCAATGTCTGGAGAATACGACAGGAGAGGTAGGACTTCCCATTTCAACGTTTCCAAGTATGTCTTGACCACTTTCGCAACATAGCTCGATGATTGTCATGCTGTAAAATCACTTTATCATGTCTCTCGTTGTATTTCTGCCGATTGTTTTTCAATGCTCGGCTCAAACGCATTAATTGCGTTCGATAACGAACGTGAGAGCGAAATCTGGGTGGATTTGATTTTAAATCTTGATCAATCTTACGAATGTAATCAATGTTTTTTCAACGTGGGATTTGTACACTGCCCGAACAATGAGGGAAAGTAGTGGCCAGCGATGAACAATACTTTGAATCATAAATGTTTAACCAGTTTTTTACAATAAAGCCTCGAATTTCGTAAGAAAAACGGTGGAAGCATGTAATAGATTTACCTACATCGGGAAACTTTTGTTACTAGTTAACGTTAGATGACAGTACATTCGAGATCCCGATAAAATATTCTCACCCTAAATAATGATATATGTACCTATATTTTTCAGCACTATTTTATGGGTTTTTGGTTGAGCGGTGTTTGTTTCGTATAATTTTACTAATTTTTAATGGTAATTTCGAATTTTTCGGTGAAGCAGTATCTTGTAATGTTTCATTTCATGTTGATATCAATTTTAAAATTTCGGTTTTTATCTGCAGGAGTATGTGCATCGAAAGAAAATTAAGCGTATTCGGATGACACATTGAGGATCATTAACCACCAGCCCCTTGCTATCTGGCATGTCGTATTTCAAGTTGTAGACAGATCATCGCTTCGCAATCTAATTAACAAGGAAGAGTCGTTTCATTATTCCCTTTTATTAAGAGGGGTGCTCAATTGGACTGCTCTAATCCGTGATAGATCATTGTGATACGAGGCGTCGTATTAAGTTTCTTTGGTCCACAATATTCTTTGCTTTGTTTTTTTTTTCTGAAATATTTTAATTCATATTTTGACGTCGTTGAATTTTTTCATTTATATAGGGTGTTTCCAAATTAGACGTGAACATTGAAGGAGGTGTTAGTATCACTCATTTGCTGTCGATTGAGCCATATTTATTGATAACCGAAAATCAACAGTTTCCAAGATATTGAGTTATTGTGTTTTTTACAAAAAATTTCTCACCTTACTTCAATTTTTTCTACGTTTACCAAGTTTAATTTAAATTTTTTATTATTTTCATTGGAGAAGGATATGATATGTATGAAAAAAGCAGAACTATGCTGTATTATATGTTGAGTAAGGACTAATATGCTTTTAAAGTGGATATATGAAGAAAAGAATAGTAAATTTCTAATATAACTTTGCGTGCAACTTCCGCATTCCACAATTTATGTATGACAAAATTATTTTGAAAACTTGTCAAATTCCTTCTTCATTTCCTAAAAAAGTTTTCGTTAGAATGCAGGCACTAAATGTGTTTCAGCAGATTTTGATTTAAAAGGGAAAAGAAGCAAAGAAAGGAAAGTATTGAATTAAATATTTTTTCATTGCAATTGAACTGAAAAATTCAGTAGAAAATGTATTAATGAATTATGTTATGAAATGACTTCCACCATTCCTTATCTTTCTCTTACTTTTCAAACGCTTGTGAAATACGAAAAATTAATAATTTTTTGCATTTTTCATTTCAATTTTGAGTACAAAGTGTTGATCAACTTGTTTGAATAGGAAAAATCAACTGTTTTTTTTTTATTTTATGAATGCCAAAATACCTAGATACTAGTGAAGAAAACATTATTCGACTGTATATTCCTGAATTCAGAGGCGCTTCCAAGGGTAACATCATTGACATTCAAAATCCTGAACACGAGATATGCGAATAACGAGATGTTCACTTTTTGATTCCAAAAGGGAATCACACTGCTCCCACTACCTTCGGAAATATCATCAGACATATCATCAACAAAAACAATTCAAAAAAAGGTAAAAAATATGCAAAAAAATTTAAATGGAAACGAAGAAGCGAAGCTTCTAGGAAGATATCGTTGAAAAAAATAAATAAATCAGCGCAATTCTTCAAAAATTCCTTATGCTCATATGTTCCAAAATTAATCACCACTAAGGCTTGTTTGCTCTTGAAAAACAATAATGATTACCTTTATATCCACTTTTAAATAGTATAAAAGCAAAAATCATGATTAATGAATTGTCCTTTTTCTATTGGAATTCTCGGCATACTTTGCTGTTTTCTGGCTAGACTCCTTCGAGGGTTGCAGCTTCAGGGTTGGTGGGTTATTCAATTAAAATTTGTAGCGTAAGGTTGATGGTGTTTCCTACTACGTTTATTAAATTCGTCGCGCTTGGAATTTCATTTGAAGGGCAGGGCTACAATGACTCATAAGACGAGCATGCGAAGGGTTTTCTGATTATTTCTCTCATCCAGCTGTTCAATTGGAAGGATATCTCGAATGTCAAGCAAAGTTTGTATTGAAAATGTACCTTAATTTTCTCGCTATCTGAGACTTCCTTATTTTTTATTCAGAATTTGCTCAAATTTTTCAAAAAGTTGCAATTTTTTCTGCTTTAGGTAGATACGCTTACTAAATGCAAGCCGTATATTTTTTTAATATGGATTTCATAAAACTTTTTTTTCTTAAACAGTGTTTGGAATTCTACTTTACGCACACAAACTGTTTGTGAAAACTATTTTTTTCTACAACCAGTCCTAAATAACTACTTTCTCGCATTGTTTTCGATTCGGAAAGTGTCATTGTGTCATAATTGGCAACAATTTTAGTCATCGGCAATAAATATCCAAAATGCATCGAATTGCAGCTTCGGTAATAATATTGAAAACAATTATAGGAAATAATTGTTGAAATATGTATGCAAATGGAAGTTATATCTCTCATTTCTCTTACAAATGCAAGTTCTGTATTTTTTCTTATAATATGGTTGTAGAAAAAATATTATTCTTATGGTAAAAGTTCATAGGTAAAAATGTAAGAACAGCTTTAGTTAAACTTTTTTCCTTTTAAAGACTGTTATTATAATGATTATATCTTGAGCGAAAAGTAGAATAATGAAAATTTGAAAACAGCTGGAAATAGTGAAAAAGTTAAGTATAAAAAAATTCATAAATAATGTATCATAGAAAAAATTTCTTTCGCAGATTTTATCAGATGACAATAAGTGATGGGGAAATTGATTGTTTCCCTTCGATTGTTTCACTTCGATCTACAGTGATTTAATAAAACATAGTGGCGACAATACGTTCAAATTGAGCCTAAAAATGGCGAATGGGACGGGGCTCAACCATAGAACTAAAGAATACAATTGACTGAACTGAACTGTCACTTCGTCAAAATTAAAATTATTGCGCCTGATAGATTTGTATGTATAGAACAAATTTATTCAACTGAAAAATATCTAGTATAGTGCAGGCGCGGATCCAGGGGGGGGGTGAACTGGAGGAACGTTCCCCCACCCCAAATGACCAGGCACCTCTTAAATTTTGCCGGCCCTCCTAGAATTTGGCATACTAAGGCTCAAATAATTACAAGATCAGCATTAATTTCACTTTCAATGCATTTTGTGAAAACCCATATTAATGAACGGCAAAAAAAATGACGTCCCAAAATGGCAAAAGTGTCTGGGGTCCACATTTTCAGTATTTTGAGTATCTAAAAGTTCCCCCCCTCCCCCCCAAAAGTGGGTCCTGGATCCGCGCCTGCTACAATGATTTAATAAAATGGGCCTTACATTTTTAACAAATCACAAAAATCAGGTTAACGCAGAATGTAAACAAAAAGTCGCCATATTTAGGCTCAGAAGCTGGCAGCCAATCAAAAACGAGACCACTCGTGCCGCTACTGTGGTCATTAAGTCACTGTACTTCGATATAGTGAACAGTATTTCTTAAAATTTCAATGATATCATACATCAGGTTCATGAGATAAAAAAACATTTAGTTTTTACAATTTGAATGGGTACATTTTTGGATATAGTTCGCAACAGTCCAGTGACTCTCCAATTACACATTTTTTATTTGAAATTACTCACTGGACCACAAGACTTTGTTGACTGATTGAAAGCAGATATTCTGAATTGTCACTCTAAAGTTAGTTTAGACTCGTATTAAGGTTTTAAGATTTTTCACTCGAAACACTATGCTTTACCATAGTATACTATGGCTTTACCCAGTGTCGAATCCAGGATTTCTGCAAGGGGGGATGCACAATACAAAATTCACATGAAAATTTCACAGAAGGTAGTATTTTTCCCATTTTTCAACATGCATCATCGCTCAAGGTAGAAGGGGTACACCCTGCGCCCACACATGGATCCGCCCCTGGCTCTACCCCGGAGGATAACTGAAAGCAGAGGATTTATTTATTAAAATGCTCAAGGAGGTGAATAATTGCAATACACTACGAATTAGAAACTATACCTACATTATAGAGTTGGCTGAAATGATGCAAACCGGTAAAGTTCACGACCATTAATACTTGTTGCAGAATTGAAGGTTGCCTACAGTTCTCCAAAAACAACTCGTTATATTCCTTTTATTGTGTAAATTATTTCTGTTGAAGAGAATATGTATGAAACATGTAACATCGTGTGTAAAAAGTCTTCTTGAGCACCCTCCGATAGCTCAATAGTTTCGTCACAATGTTTCAGTTTTCGAATTTTTAGTCGAGAATGGTTTCATACGATATGTTTAACTCACTGATGATGAATCCGTCCTCAAATTCGATTCTGTCCGTCCATCAGTTCATATACACGAAAACTTCTGAACAGAAAGACCTAGAAACTTGAAATTTTAGGGTAGGTTCGGATCTTGAATTCGTTAATTGGTAAAATTCGACTTGGAGTTCCATAAATATGGATGTTTGAAATTCTAGATTTATATGAAGAATAACAATTTCTAGCCTCTTGCAAATTTTTATGCTGATTGCGTCATCACATATATTTCAAGAAATATAATGAAGAAAGCGAATTCAGGAACTTTTGGACACCACATATTTCTTTATGTAGATATACAGTTCTTTTTGTTTATTTTTGTATACAGGTCTTCTTGTCAGTGCTTTCCTCATTTTTTCACTCATAATGTCGCATTCCATTCGTGTAAAAAGAATCACTTTACACACTAGTTGAATAAATACTGATCCCCTTTGTGAGGCTGGCGTTTATAGAACTGAGAAAGTCTAATTCGTAGACGAAAGGTCAAGTGAAACACTGACTATAGACGCTTGGTTTAGATCTGATATTGCTCAAATTTCGTATGGGTTGGGCTATATGATTCCCCAAAATTTTCAGATAATTCAAATTCGGCAGAACTTCTCGGAAGATAGTATTACAAATTACAAGACCAAAATAACGTACTGCGAACGAGGTGAGGAAGCAAATTTGTAGAGCAGAGTACTTTATATACAGGGTTAGAACTATTTAGAGGGTCACTACAGGGATATCGAAAACCGTTAGAGATACAGGGTGGCTTAAATTACAAAAAAGTTGTGTTATTCAAGGATTAGTGTGTTGGTGTTAACAGATCCAATATATCTCCAATGGTTCCCGAGATATCTCGAAAAAACTGAAAATAGAGATTTGTTTTCTGTATCACTCATTTGTTTCTGGAGATGACTTCACGAAATTTGGTTTGTAGTCATTATCCAATATAGAGATATTAATGGTCTTGTCAAATTTTTTCTGTTTTTCATTGTTTCAGAGACGCGATAGTCAATTTTTTTCTTATGGACGCCATATTGGTTTTCCTTATGATAAAGATAAAGTGATAAAGAAAAAGATTACGCATACAACAATATATCACACTCTACAAAAATATCGAGTCTAGGTACGCAAATTTGAAGAGTTGTTATGTGAAATCATCACTTGATATCGCGTCTCTGAAACAATGAAAAACAGAAAAAATTTGAAGACACCATTTATATTTCTGAATTGGATAATGGCTACAAACCAAATTTCGTGAAGTTATCTCCAAAAACAACTGAGTTATAACTACAGGAAAAAAAATTCTCGATTTTCAATTTTTTCGAGATGTCTCGGGAACCAATGGAAATATTTCAGATCTGTACACACCAACACACTCATCCCTAAATAACGCAACAATTTTGTAATTTAAGCCACCCTGTCATTTAAACGGTTTTCGATATCCCTGTAGTGGCCCTCTAAATAGTTAAAATCTTAACAATTTTGATTTGTCTTGGATTACTTCGAATGGGAGATTTTCTGTAATTAGAAATACTGACCCAAAACCGAACTCCCAGAATTCCAAGTTCAACTTGTTCTCGACTGGTTGAAATCCGACCACTCTTCCCGTGTATTGCGCTTTCTTATCTCATTCTCTCCACATGCAGTCATATAAGAGTCCTGCAGTTATTGTCGCTTGACCACGTACTGCATCACAATAAAGATTTGTTGAAATTTATTTAGGTATAAGCTAACAAATCACCTGACCATCTCTCTCTCTCTCCATGGTCGATAGAAAGGACGCTGATCGGAGGTCGACTCACACGCGGCAAGGGCAGGTACTTGATACCAGGGATGGAACATTGTCTCGTAAACATCGACGTTCGACGATGTCCATTACGATAGCAACTATCGATATTGGAGATCCATCCACTGACGGATTCGTCAAATCTGGCCCGAAGCTGCAAGATTGACTTATTTTGCACACTTCCATAGTGCTCTCAATTTTGGCGTGCTCTTTTGGGGCGATTCCTCAATCCTCTGAAAGTGCCAGGATATTCAGAAAGCAGAAGATCACTTTGAGGGTGCTGTGCGGGGTGCATGGGCGAGAAAGCTATAAGGAATTGTTCCTGAGGGAAGGCATTCTTACCTTGCCGAGTAGTTTTATACTTGCCTGCATACTATATATTTTCGACCATCAAGAAATAATAGAGAGGAACAACTGTCATCATGAATATGGAACACGAAATCGTGATAATTTCAAAATACTATATCAGGGTGAAAGCTACTCAGGTGAACTATTAAATTATTTAATAAGCTACCTTCCAACCTAAAAACGCTAAGAGGGGGCAGATGAAGAGAAGACTTAGAGGGATGTTGATGGAGAAACCTATTATAGTGACAAAGAATTCCTTGATGATGACCTGGTCTGAATTCCGTTCGATGTGTAATTGTTTTTCAAAGTGTGTTTGTAAACAATGTAGCAATTTGTCTTTTACATATTTTTGTATGATTCTAGTGACTCCCCATGTGTCAATAAAACTTATATATCACAGCTTTTATGTAGATAAGTTAATAAATAAACCTACTGGCCCTAGGCCCTAGGACTATAAAATTTCTAGATATTAGGGGCTTTTAGTGATAGCAAAAATATACCCTTCAGCTTAAATCTCAGTTTCAATACTCTATGCAACATATGACATATATTTTATGTTTCAAAGTATTGTCTATCGCTGGACACTACTTTCTCCCATCTTTTGGGCAGCGTACGAATCCCGCGTTGAAAAAAATGTCCATCTTTTCAAGCGATCCACGAATCGATCCAATTTTTCACTTCTTCATAAGACCGGAAAAGCTGGTCAGTCAGGCCGTGTGCCATTGATCGAAACAGGTGATAGTCCAAGGGAGCAATCTTGATCAATCTTACGAATGTAATCAATGTTTTTTCAACGTGAGATTTGTACGCTGCCCGAAAATGGGAGAAAGTAGTTGCCAGCGCTTGACAATACTTTGAATCATAAATGTATAACTAGTTTTTACAATAAAGCCTCGAATTTCGAAAGAAAAACGGTGGAAGCATGTAATAGATTTACCTATATCGGGAAACTTTTGTTACTAGTTAACGTTAGATGACAGCTTAAATCTCAGTTTCAATATTCTATGCAACATATGATTCATAATATATGATTCGACTACCTCGGTAGTGCAGTGGACTGAGAGGTTGGCTGTGGTGCCGAGGGTACCAGGTTCGAATCCTGGCTAGGCCATGGATGTTGTGCATATCTGGTGGAGGTTTATGAATTTGATAAGAGTCTTATAGTTGATGAAATTTTCGCTGTGTGGATGGTCTAAGTAACCTAGCACATATAAAAAAAAAAATTATGATTCAAAGTATTGTCCATCGCTGGACACTACTTTCACCCATTTTTTGGGCAGCGTACGAATCCCGCGTTGAAAAAACTGGTCATCTTTTGAAGCGATCCACGAATCGATCCAACTTTTATTTCTTTATAAAACCGGACGTGCTGTTCACCCAGGTCGTGTGACATTGTTCGAAACAAGAGATAGTCCGAGGAAGCAACGTCTAGAGAATACGGCGGGTGGGTTAGGACTTCTCATTTGAACGTTTCCAATTATGTCTTGATTGTCTTGACCACTTTCGCAACATGGGGTCGAGCATCGTCATGCTGTAAAATCACTTTATTATGTTTCTCGTTGTATTGTGGCCGTTTGTATTCAAATGCTCGGCCCAAACGCATTAATGGGGTTCGATAACGGTCACCTCTGATTGTTTCAGTCGGTTTTAACAACTCATAATACACTACGCTGAGCTGGTCCCACCAACATCTCTCGGCTTTAACTCGTACGGCACCCAATTCTCTTGTTTCTGAATCATTCCTATGACTTTCAGGCGTTTTGAAATTTTTTCTTTTAATTTGAAATGGTATATGTCACTCCTAATGATCCTTCCAATTCTTGGTGCGTTTGACAAGAGTCAATTCTGCATTTCCGAAAACCTTCTCTTTTCCACCGCCATGCTGGTCTTCAACGTTAAAATTTAAAATCACCGTTCTTGAAGCGTTGAAACCATTCTCGGCTCGTTCATTCACTAATGGCGGCCTTAGAGAGCAATCAATGAGCGAATTTTTAAAAATGGTAATTTTGCGAGTGAAGCGAATACATTTTTTCAATAGTCCAGGTTTTCGTTTTTTTTTGTCTTTCTCAGACATCAAAATAGGCATCAGAAATACCCTGAAAAGGCATAGTGTAAAATATACACTACCGTCTATTTTTAGAAGTTTTTCCATATTTTTTTTAATTTATTCATGTTGAAACAAATTTAGTGGAGCTTCTTCAATAATTGAAAATATAATTGTATATTCTTATAGTACTTATTGAATTCAAATGGTTATCAATTTCAATTGACAAGTGTCTCAGCTTTTTCATCTTCTTCAACCACGACAGTGGCGACTATGAGTCCGCTCAGTGTCTCAGCTTCTTTCACAGATGAGTCATAAATAATAAAATGAGAAGAAAAAAACAGATTTTAGACCGTTGTGTTGGAGATGCGCAGGTCAGAGTGACCGCTAGTTTAAGTGCTTTCTGATCATTAAATTTGATTAAAATTGTTATCAAATGTCAGCTGATAAAGTTGGTGAAATTTGAACAACGAGGCTCACATGAGAACAAATTTTTAAATTTATATAATGCTTCAACCGAGGCATCAACATATCCATATATTTTGAAATAAGACCTTATAAAGGTTTGGATGCCTTTGCAAAATTGGTGTGCAAATGAAACCAATACAGTCTTATGCTCCAATAGGAAGTCGGTTATTTGTCTTACGCGTCAGTTGATGGATAGAGTGCTATGGACCGCGCTGTTTATTGTTTAAACTCTTTCTTTTCCACATCGATATTTTAATTTTATATATGCCTTTTTACATGTATCTTTAAGCTTTTTTCGACTACAATTTTCGTATTTATCGATGGCATGAAAATCGATATCGATAACAAAACATCGACGTATAACGCTTATGTCCCATCCCTACCTGGTACTCTCGCTCATTGGAATGCGGTATAGCTCCACCAGAGAGTTGATCCGTCGCCGGCGCCATGAAGTCTGGCGCACACCTGCACGCTGGCCACCGTGTGAACCGCTAGCCCGGGGCTAGATCTCACCCACATCCCACATCTGAATAAACTACTTGCCTGTTGCTGCCTCGCCGCAAGATCGATTTCATATGCGAGATCTTTCGAGTTGATGGGAGAAGTTGCCACGATGTCCATCTGAACATTAAATGCGGAATTTCATCAAAACTTATTGATATATTGGATAACGGACATAAGTACATTTTAATCTTAATAAAAAGAGTCATTATTCATGAATAAATTTTGTACAGGTTTCCTGAAACGAGTAATCTTGTAATACCTACATTGGGAGATTCTGTGACGGAAAATCAGCAGAAATATTGATGTCGAAATGACATGTCTGAAAATGCTTCCTGGAGGAAATACAACCCTTTGAGGATATGGACTAAAATCTGGTTTTTGCCTCCATGTCCGAATGCAACAGAGGGCTGAAATTTTGTCCCCAATAAGTTTTTCTGGTCTGATCCACAGAGTATTTGTCAAAGACAGGACTTTTTTTTCGTCCATTCCCCGAAAGGACGAATAAATGCAAGAAAACAGCATTTATTTTGAATAAAAATCATGTAACTTATAACTTCTTCCTCTTGACTTTTACTCTCAGTCTCATAATATAATAACACTATCATATTATGTACTTTTTCTTTTGAGGATTGATTATGTATGACCCTCCGATATTTTTCACATAAAAATATCTCCCGAATGTAGAGTTTCACAGATAAATTGAACAATGTGAATTCGAAAACCAAAATAAAAAAATTAACGCCCATCCCAGAATCATATTTGGGAAGTGTGGCACAGAGAGTCACAGAACAAATACAAATTCTTTAAATCGGTCTTTTCCTAAACTATTCATCGATCATTTTGAAACAAGAGAATTTTAAATCTCTCCTTTTCATCTTTACCTGCATAGAAAATGTCCAAATATGGTTGTCTTAATCGCGTTTATTGTCAATTAGCGACCCGATATTGCAGAAGAAAGTAGAAGATTTTTTCAGACTATTGTCCCCTGATAACGAAAACGTATCCTGTTCTAAAAGCTGGATACATCGCTTCAAAATAAGGTACCGTATAACTTCAAGTGACATGTTTGGAGATGCTGCAAGTGATTCAATTGAAAGTGAAGATGGTTGGTTGAATAATATCTGGTCCGAAATTAGAATTTATCATTACAATTATTCTAATGATGATATTATCAACGACAAGTTTCAAAACGAAAAATGTTATGGGATAAGAAAAATAAAGATAAAGAACTACAGTGCTAGTTTGCGCCAACAAAAATTAACCAGTTAATACATCGAATAAAAAATCATGGATCACATCCGAGATTTTTTAAACTGGAATAAGAGAAAGGGATCTAGGGATCTTGATTTATAAAAAAAAGGGAAGTACTATTATCCTCCTTGTCGACAATTGTCTTAATCATGTTCATCCATATGTTGATAATAAGATAGATAAATAACAAAAATATAAAAGTCCATCCCAGAATAATATTCGATATAAGACCATAGATCTACCTTGTAGGTAGATCAATAAAGCCCATAGATTCTCATTGCCTATAGATCTACATGGCCCATAGAGGCACATTGCCCATAGATCTGCATTGCCCAAAGATCCACATTGCCCATAGATCTACATTGTCGGCAGGTCCGCATTGCCGGTAAATCTACATTACCCATTGATCTACATTGTCGGTAGATCTGCATTGCTAGTAGATCCAGAATGCGTATAAAACCACATTGTCCATAGAAACACATTGCCCGTAGATCCACATTACCAGTATATCCAGTGCCCATAACTAATATTATAATCCAAATTTTCAGATGTCAAATCTGTCTTCTTCTGCAGGATTGTCTAATTGGTACTCAATAGTCGTCCAGCCTTCATGGACAAATGGAAAAAAAATTTAACGGCTATTTTCTGATGCATTCAAACTTTACGGATGCTTAGTTTAAGCCGGTATGAAAATTTGCAAACTGAGTGAAGCCTTTGCGATTGTATTTGTATTAACTGCTTATTATTTACCCATGAAAATATTCGCTCGTTGGCTCGGGGAGTGTGAAACCGGCCTAAGCGTATTTAGGATGTCGCAAAAAATCGCGGCAACGTTGACCTCGAAGAACGGGGAATTTTGAACACCTGCATTCGATCGGTGAGAGGTTATATATTTCCTAGTTAATTAGGAATTTCGGTGTGATCCAATCTAGTTACCTGTATACGTGCCAAAAGCCCATGAACGCTGATTCTTCATTCGATAACTCACGCGCGTTTCGACAGGAACCGTATTTTCTGCCAATTATCGTGAATACCGGTAGATGTAAGATCAAAATAAGTTTTAACGAAAACGTTATGTTATTTTGATTGGGAGAATGAATGTTTCAATTATCGAGGAAATATGTAGTGAATCTGGCAGTACTTACACTTTTAGAAAAATTGGTTTCAATTTACATCAATTATACATATTTGTGTTTGATTAAATATTATCTTGTACAGGGGTCAGGGAATCCCAAATTCGATACTCACTGACAGAATCTCGAGAACTATTTAGAGATTTATAGAGACATTTTTGGAAAAATGGCTGTTTCAAATATTTCGCTATATCTTGATTTTTGTTCGAGATATTTGGAAAATTCTAAATCATTCATTTCAGTAATTTTTTGGTTTATATGATACTCATAACATATCAAAGGAATTAATTACTGTTTTAGACTTTTCGAGATGTAGAGGAGAGTTGGTGCTTTTAAACAAGACACCCTATGTATTTCTTGATTACAAATTTTGAAATATGACAAGATATGAATTAAATTTCGAAATAATTTTATATATACGTAGAATGTATTCCATTTCAAGATCAAAAATGAAGTCGAAAAACTCAATATCATTTTTGAAAAACTGGTAATGTAATGTTTTTCGGGAAATCTGCTGCTAAAAAACTGTCTTGAAAATACAAGGTGTCTCATTCGAAAATCTCTTTTCTAAATATCTAAAACGGTAATTAATTTCTATGATCTGTTATGAGTATCATTCAAACCATAAAAATTATTGGTAAAAATATTTTAGAGTTTTTCGAATATCTAGAAAAGAAACAGATACAGCGAAATATATATTTGAAACAGTAATTTTTCAGAAACGCCCTGTTCTCGAGAAAGACTCAAGAGATTTACGATCTGATTTCTGATATCTTATTATTTCTAAAATAGAGATCGGGGTGCTTGAAGATTTTTTTTAAAGTCATATAGTTCTCGAGATGTTTGCATCAGTTAGCATCGAATTTGGGACACCCTGTAGGTTTCATGACAAAGTATAATTGTTGTGTAGTAGATCATGAATTCTCGCAACAGTTTGCTATGATTCTGTTCATAGGTCTTTGATTTCTGATTTTGAGGTGGTAATAAAAAAATATCGATGTAATTGGGGTGAAATGTATTTCTCTAGGAATAATTTGCGGATTGCCTTTAATCAATTTTGGATCCTAATACGCTTTTCAAAACGCAAACTGTGAAAATTTAAGTGGGTGTTGAATCTTTTCGAGCGCTCATTCTTTGAACAGGTCGCACTATAATTACGTCACAATGTCTATAATTTTCGAATTTAGAGCCGCGAATGGTCTCAAATCATACGGTTCGACTCATGTCCTCAAATATAACAAGAATATTGAACAAAATTTCCATGATTCTGGTTGTTGATATGAAATAACAATTTCAAGGTTCATCAGAACCTTAGAAAATTCAGAAGAATATCAAAAAAGAAGTACGTAATATTTCTGTGATTACAAATGAGTTCGATTCGAGGTTTTGTATGTATATAAATAATAAATAAGCTTCCAGTACAAAAGTTGGAACGTCATCAGAACAATAGAAAATTTGAGCAGAATTATCGAAAACATAATAATAATAATATTTCAATGACACAAATCGACTGAGGAAAATGTTGCGTGTATATAATTATATTCTGCAAAATTTCGTGTTGAAAGCGTACCAGAATCAGAAAGAGTTCAAGAAAAATATCGAGAAAAAAATTAAGGAAGGACTATTGCGAAGTCAGCAGCTTTTGAGCCCTTGTTCATTAATTCGCCAATCGCACATATACAGGGTGTTTCCTAAACATGCGGCAAAAATTCAGGGGGTTGTTCCTTGGACTATTCTAAGAATATTTTGTCCTTTGATGATTTTTGAAAAACCTATTTGTTTCGAAGATACAGGGCGAACAACATTTTTCATATTTTTAAAATTAATAATAGTTTAAATAAAAATGCGTACCGCACTGTGTTTACTAAGTAGGTACAATTTATTTTTAAATTTGTTTAACAACATTCCAATTACTAAAAACGGCCAGTTTTTTGACTAAAAATTGCTAATACATCACAAAACGAATTCAAATGAAAACCGTGTTTAATCTGTATTCCTTTACCATCTGAACTTATCAATTTTTAGTCAAAAAACTGGCCGTTTTTAGTAATTGGAATGTTGTTAAACAAATTTAAAAATAAATTGTACCTACTTAGTAAACACAGTGCGGTACGCATTTTTATTTAAACTATTAATAATTTTAAAAATATGAAAAATGTTGTTCGCCCTGTATCTTCGAAACAAAGAGGTTTTTCAAAAATCATCCAAGGACAAAACATGCTTAAAATAGTCCAAGGAACAAACCCCTGAATTTTTGCCGCATGTTTAGGAAACACCCTGTATACAGTCGTGTGGTCTGCAAAGGCGCAATTGGCGAATGAACGAATGAATGAACAAAAGCTAAATACTTCAAGCCAGTGCTTTCCTCATTTTTTCTAGAACGAGTTTAAAGGTTCATTATTGAAAATGACGAACCAAAATATACCAGAGGGCGTAAGATAAATACCAGCCTAAATATCTAATAACAGAGCATCATAAATAATAAAGGCGAATTTTCCGTTCACAGCAGTATATCCTCAGCGTAGTCCGTCAAATTAGCGGTCATATAATAAAACTTATCTAACAGCTCTTTATCGAAGATTGAAAGTAACCGCCCAATCCAAAAACACTTGTAAACCATCCGGTAATGACCCACCCCGACACCTGTATCGGAGACTTCGGCGCCACCCCCCAAAGAGCCCAATAAAGGTTCCGTCCCAGGGCCCAGACGAAATTCCATTAGCAGTCTGGAACCATAAAGACTTTACCTCTCAGGTGCCAAGGTTCAACTGAAATCAGTGATGCAGGTGTGTTTATGAGTATTAGAGATTTGGCTTCAATAGGTGTTTTACCAGCTCTTTTGGACCTCACTGGTCTGTTACCTTATCGCAACTGAAAAGATGTTAAGAATTTATCGCTCAAAGAGTTTCTGGGATTCCATTATGATGGAGCAGGTATCATTGTTATGAGTGCATATAATGGAATCTTGTTAAATGAATAAACAAGTCGTATAGTCTTGGAAACACGTATGATGTTAGGTAACTGGCATGCCTTCTCACTTCAATAAAACTAATCACCTTCCAAGTGATAGTTTTATTATATGTATATTTTGATGTGAGTTCAAAGGGCACTTAGAACAATACTTAGGTAAGGTTCAACTAACCACAGGGTCATAATTTTGTTTAACGCCTTTTCTTTGGGACAAAAATGTTGTCATATTGAATTATTTGAATGTTGAATGTTTCTTTCCTTATTCGAAAATTATCCCTAATGACAAATATTGTTTTTTTTTTTAACTTTTGTATTATGTGAGTATATCCATGATCAATAACCACAAACTGATATGCATTTTAGTGATTATACCATTTATTTTGTTGTTATTTGAGAACTTGCTGAATGTTACATAAATAGCATTCCAACAATTTCGTCTTGTGCATTGTTTATACAAAAATTAAATTTTATCTGATGGAATAAAAGAAAATCAAATTTTGTTTTTGCAAACACCTTTGAAAGTTCCATAAAAAATGGGAAAAGCCACTGACATGAAGTCAAAAGCAATTGCTTGTTTTCAAACCGTTATTTTTTTCTACTTAACCTGATCTTTTGTGATGCACAAACCAAAACTTCCTATTCTGTTTAGTTTTCGAATTCATTTTCGACAATCATAATTCATAATAGATACAATTAATCACTTGAATAATTCAATTAAACTACAGTACCATGCAATAAAACTAATAACTAGATATTTTCAACTTTACTGATTCTTCTTCACTGTCAGCTTCCCTCATCTTTGTGAGCCCTGAACATATTACTATTCGTCACAATGTCTGTAATTTTCTGTATCTGTATCTGTATTCTGTAGAAAATGGGATCAAACAGTAAGGTTTGCTCACTGTTGACAATTTCTTACTCAAATTCGGATCTGACCGTCTGTGCAACCGGTCGATAACTCCTGAACTGAGAAAAGAGAAGAAGTCTAGAAACGTAGAAGAATATTGGAAAAGAAAAACCCAATATTTTCTAGGCATCAAATCCGATTGGGGTGAGATTCTGCATGTATACAGGGTGTTCCTTACGAAAATTTCCCGGATCATTAAAAAAAATCCTATAAATATGGGCACGCAAACATTTGTTTTCGAGATACAGGGTGTTTTTCCATAGCACCTTCAATTCACAAGATATTCACATGGTAATTTTGAAAGCTAATCTACCTGGTGATATTTTTGCTGAAACTGGTAGTTTGGAAAAATTCGAAAAAAAACTCTGGTCCAACAAGTACTTCACTTTTTGTTAAACTTGCAGTTTTATCGTATGTCCTAACGATTTCGAGCAATTCTCTAGTAATCCTCAAGTTATGTTTTTCAAATGGAACATTAGATTTCTGTGCCATTTTTTGATAGCTTAATTTTTCTGATTTCAAAAATATAAAAAACATCTTTTAGTTTGTGTTATCACTGTTAGATAAATATTATTTCTTCTTTGTTCTTTTCCTAATTGAATTGTTGAGTTTGATGATATATGCGTTATTTCATATTTTATTTTAAACTGATTGGTTCTAGTGCATATTCATTCTGGAGACCTATAAAAATAACATTCTGATGTATTCATCTCAGTACAACTGTATCGATTGAAAAAGTAGATCATGTGGATCGTTTCGTTATTTCCGAATCCATTTCAAGTTATAAATATTAATAAAATATATCTAGATTCGAATTTTGCAGAAATAAGTATAAAGAATAGAATAATGAGATTGATGTAAAGAGAATGCTCTTGTTATAGGAAGCTATATTTTTCTGTTCTTATCAATAGTTGAAACCATAGAAATATTGAGACTCAGATGAAAAAAGTTTTTCATTATACGATGTTGTATATTTTTTAAATCAGTAAAAATTAAGCTTTCAAAAAATGGCACAGAAATCTAGGGTTCCCATGAAAAAAAAATACAACTTTGGTTCATAGCTTCGTAAATAAAAATCCTGCTGAAAAGACGAGCACGCCACTGAATTCTAAAAGAAACAGTGCCTCTATAATACTTGAATTTCAGAGGTCTATCATCAGTATTAGCGAAGATATAAGTTTTTTTCGAAATCGCCATTTTTCCAATGTTCACTTATAACTCGAAAACAAAAGAAGGGAATTCTACGTCTCATTAGTTTTAATTTCTCAGAAAAAAAATGAGATTTTGTCTATCTCTTCTGATTCAAAAGTTGTAGGGCTAAAGCATCGAAATTTTGTCCACCTTGTGTGGCCAGCTGGACGGACCTTCAAACAAAAATGATTTTGAAGTCGAATTCTTCCAATTTCGACAGGAAAAAATTTATATAGCATCTATTCCAAGATAAACCTCAGCAGCAAACACCATTGAATTTTTCATGAAAATTTACTCAGAGACATAGGAATCTGTTTTCACCTATCTGAGTATCAAAGAGAGCTTTTTATTCAAAAGTGTTCAATTTGGCCCACCCTATACACTAGTACAAATATCACCCGGAATCAATAAGACATATATATCTAATGAAACAGCGAACCGGGAGAAATTATTGAGTTAGTTATTTGAATAAGAACATTAGTCGCTGCACGTGCAGAATCTATGCCCAAACACGTGTCTTCGTTAGTTTAATGAGACGGCCTCTTGGGCCACGTGCATTTCCCTCTGCTGATGCAGCCAGCCTTTGTGGGATTTCCTGGGCTTAAGATAACCCTCCGTATTTCTTTATTCACGAAATGGGAAACATGAGAGGAAAATCTTGTTAGGAAACTCTAATAAAAGAACTGGAATAATAACAATTCCTCTGAGTTCTATTGAATCATTATTTTCTGCTTCGAAAGCTGATCAAGTTCAGACTCTATTTTATGGAATGAAGTACTAAAATAATAAATTCTTAGTTGTCGTTATCATTTCATTGTATAAATTTATAAAAGTTAAGTATACATTTTAAGTATTCTAACACTAAAATTCTTTAAATTTAATTGAAATAGTAGTTTTTGATATAACCACTCAATTTGGCCTTTCAAAAACTTCCACATATTAAATTTCATTTGCTTGTGAAATTTCGATGAAATAATCATGAAATATAGGGTTTTTGAGGTCACAATGATGGGACCTTAATTCATACATTTCGGAATATTTTTTTCATTTTCGAGCTCTAGGGCCTCTAGCTTTCTGAACACCCTGTAGACAAATGTTTATCTTGGACCATTATGAACCGTTAGAATATCCAGTATGGCGCGGTCATTTCAATGAGTTACAAGAATTTTGGAAGTGATGCCTCAATGATTGATTATTATAAGCATTATGATTCTTCCAAATAGAGTCGAGCCAGAAGTGCTTCTTTAGAGAGCCTGAACACTACAAACAGAACTGTAACCCGAGATTTTGGTTGATTTTGAGTGTTTTATTTTTTCTTGTTTATTATCTTTTTTATGGAAAATTTCTTTAATTTGACTGTCAAAAATAAATATTTTCAATGGGATTAAAACATTTGATATTTTTTGACGAAATATATTTTTTGGCACCTCTCTTATTTCTGAAGCAGTAAGTCGCTATCACTGTCCATAAAATAAATATACCATTATCTTTTCACAAAACTGTCAGAAATTCCTTAAGTTGTCAAATTATGTACAATAATTATGGACAAATACAATTCCATTGAAACCAAACATTCCATTAATTGCAATTTCTATAAAATTTTGTTTTAATTAATCACTACAGGAAACATAAGAAGATTGAGAATTGTAATAATTTGTAAATATAATATCCTACATATATCATTAAAAAAATAATAATATAACTTTATTGTTCAACTCATTTACAGGACCATGCGAATATAAAATAGAAAAAATAGCATAGAAACAAAAAAAAAAATTATAAGATCTAAGATACATTCCCTGAAAGATAATGAATTGCCAAATTTCCCCTTGATGAGGATAATATACCTTGGCCAACACAAAATGAGTTGAAGTTCCCACACATTTTTGTGATAGATGCCTTTTGCAGAATGTTCTTTCGAGCTCTATTTGGCTTAAAAACCAGGACAATTCTTGAGTTGAAACTTGGAATGCTAAAGTTGACTTTCGACAATATTTCTGAACAATCAACATTATAAAGGAAGAATGACAAAGGACCAATTACCCTTCTCATTTCTAAACTTAAATATCCAGTTCGCTCACATAAACATCATAAAAAATAATCCAAAAAAAATTATATGTTCAACTCGGCAGCAAAGTAGATTTATTGCCTATCTGAATTCCTAACCTTGCTACAATCGACTATGAACTATCAGACGCGGCAGTCAATCTACTACTTTGCTGCCTAGTAAAACGAATACATAACTATTGATGTTAGTCGATATAAAATTTGAAAAAACGAAATTTTCAGATGATTTTTTTGAGTTTATCGTAACAAATTCAAAAAATAAAAAATGAAGCACTGATATGAAATCACTAGGTTTTGAGCAATTGTAATTCAGGTAATTGCACCCTTGATATCACAGAACTGTACGCCTATAGGTAAATATACGGTATTCAAGGGTAAAATACAATGAATTAACAAGTGCTAAAAAGCTCCTGACTTCACATTTTAATTGTTTAGATATTTTACTTGAATTTTCTATTGTTCTGATAACCATATAGCGACCAACATGAAATTTAGCACTTGGCTTTTAATTATCAATCTTCATCCAAATGCAAATTTTTATCTCGTTCCAATGTGAAGTTTTGAAATGAAATAAAATGAGCTAAAAATTTTGAACGGCCATATTTACGGAATCCGGCTTTTGCCTATAAACACCGTGTTAGTTGAGATTCGAATCTTCCCTGCCAAATTTTTAGGTCCTTACGTTAGAAAGTTAGTTAGAAAGTACATACAAACGGACATAATAGAATTCAGAACTTTATCGTTTGAGACCATTCCTGGGTCAAAATTTGAGAAATACAGAGATGATTGAGCGCTCAAAAATACATTTCTTCGCAAGTGTTAGGTACTGAAGTGCCTCTTTTATCGAATGAATTCCACCTCAAGTCATGTTTAGCATGGCGTGTCTAACATGAAATAGGTAATTCTTGAAAATCCACCACTTTTGCTTAATGAGAACTTCTGCTGTATAACAATTCTTTCATCTTGTAGAAGCGGCTAACATGAAGAAATATTTCACTTCAAATGGCGTCGGTAGGTGCAACAAGTAAACAATAAATTTTGGTTTACCTGGCTACAATTGTCCTTCCTACCTAACACAAAATGGCCGACGAAAGGATAACATCTGTTGAATATTGAGTGGACTATAAGATTAACAGAAAAAGAATAGTATATTTACGTGACGACCAATAGGTCGGTCAAATGTGTCAAAACCTTCTGCAGACACAAGTCGATCCAGCTATGGTGACAATTATTTTTGTTTTTCTGCATCAATACCTACAAGCCTTAGTAGTGAAGCAGTATTAGTTTTCCTTTTGGAACTATGAAGTGAGGTAATTGAATGATAGTTTCGGAATACATGATCAAATTTGATGAGGACGCAGAAATGAATAAGATATAATTGGTTTTATGGAAAAAAGTGATAAATTCCGTGAAATCAAAAAATGTTAAATTGAAGAATAACCACCAACATTTCGACCATGTTTTATATGACTTTTTTGTTGCAAATCACTTGTATAATCTCCCCTTGAAGTTAGGCCGTTTTAAAAGTGTACACCCTGTATAGATGAGACATTTTGATAATATGTACGTGAATTAAAATTTGGCAATCTACATAAAAAAAAAACCGCACGGAGATTTCAATTACATAATAAGTCGCATTCAATTTTTATGGAATGTTGACGAAACTGATCCATGTTTCTCCAAAGATACCCTCTTACCCAACTGCGATATGAGGAACAATAAACTCGGCGAAGACCTTTCTAATGACTTAAATGTATCACACACCTACATGTCGAATGCGATAGATCAGCTATTGTCGTGTCGTTCAAGAGAAAGGGCAGAAATAATGAGTGAAACTGTTTTACTGGCGCGTTAGGTTATCTTGATGAATTTAACTATGGAGTTGTGACCTACTTTCAGAAATTTAATATTGTCGTAGGTGAAACGTGAGGATGCAATATCTTCCCTGTTAATTAATACAATAAAAAAAATGAAAAAACTCTGATGTGAAGTGGCAGCTTTTTTTTTCGAGAATTCAAATATTTTCACTGAATTTCGTTATTTAATTGAACTGCAACTGATATGCCACGAAAAAATAAATTAAATGATATTCAAACATAATGTGATTTACCACTTTTTAATCATTTTTTATTTAACAATCAGATATAAAAAGAAATCTATGTGGTGGCAATACCTATATACAAAAAGAAAGTTACAAATAAAAAAAGAGAGTGTTGCAGGTAATTACCAGCGGCATAGGAGATAGGACTAGATGATTCTGTGGGCCATATTTTCTTTAATCTTTTACTGATTACTGGAGTCAACAAAGGTTGCATTATATGATTTGGATGGATTTCTAATTTTTATGATAAATTGTAGTTCTGCTTTGGATTGTTTCTTGAACTATTGGGATGTGTAGATTCGTGTGTAGGGTATGGTTTGTGACATACGTAAGTAGCACTGACCAACTGTCGAACGATTTTCGACTGGCTTCTTTGAATCATGGCGATATTTGAATTTGAGGCATACCCCTAAAGTTCAATTTCATATTTCCGAATACATTTATTCAGAAGAATCTTATTTTCATTCGATAGTCTAGATTTTCTCACAAGCGTGAGGATCTCTCATTTTGCTTCTTATTCTTCATTAAGTGCTGCAGGTTAACTATAGGGAGTGAATATTATCTGAGAAGATATTGCTTCATTTACTTTCATTTTCCAGTTACTGTTCTAGGATGTTTAGGTGGCACTATATATTGTCCTATGATTTTGTTGGTCGATATGACTGGATAGAATCACAGTATCATCTGCAAAGTTCCCGTTATTTTATCATTCGATACAGGTAAATTCGATGTATATAGTAGGAATAGTATTGGCTCGAGAACATTACCCTGTGGGACACCTACATTCATTTGGAATTCACTCGATGTTTCAGTACTTATGGAGGTTTGGAATGTTCGTTCACAAAGATAGGATTCGAAAATAGGAAAGAATGATGGTGGTACAAATTTCTTGATCTTGAAGAGTAATCCTGATTTTCAGACCTTATCAAACGCCTACTTCACATTCAAAAAGACCTTTGAACGAATTCTTATCTTCTAAGGCATTATTTATTCCTTGAACGATGGGGTGAGTGGTTGAATTTCTTTTTCGGGATATTTTTAAATAGTGAGGATTCAGAGTTTAATCTTTGTAATTTTTGTATTTATGACTTTTTGGAAAAGTTTTCTCTAGGAAACATGCATATAAAAATAATATTTGCAATAATATACATATGTATTGGATTTTCTAGATCTCAATTCGATCACCTATTCCAATTATTGAGAAAACAAACTTCCATATGCTTATAACTCCGGAAGCAATAAACTCAACCAAGATATTCAGAGCCTGAAACTACCCTAAAAATTTCAGGTCTCTTGCACATTCTGTTCGTACGTTAACGTGTACCATACACGTTGGAAAATGCTATGGAAAATCCATAGCATAGAATTGATTTTTACCTCTAATTTTTCATTAGTGAGTCATATAATTGTTTAAAACCACTCTTGGTTCAATAAACAACTACAGAAATTTGGGCTTTTGGGTCTCTTCCCCTTCAACAATAGCGCACACAACGATTTTTTTTATTTATTGATGAGATTAGATTTTTGTTGTGAAATATTAAATTTTTGAATATTCTCCTCGAGCCGAAATGCAGTGTTTTCTCTTGTTTTGGAAGTTATCGACCACAAAAAATGACCTTTTTTCATTATTCCATTTAATAAACAACAAAAATGAACAATAATTTCTTATATTGAAATATAAACATTTAAAAGTATCATGTTCCTTGCCCTTTTTTCCTTAGCCTAATAATTTTGTACCTGTAATAAGTTTTTCAACGCAATATAATCCACACTCCTAAATCTGAGATGTTAATACATCAAATTTGAAACAATTCCTGAAGCATACCATTGACATTCAAAAATAGTTCTAGTTTTACTTTTCTAATCCAATCTATTTTTTCACGACGTTTTTTGACGTGCTATATGTATTTCCATAATAGCAGTCGCCTATTTCTCTTTGTTTCTCAAATGGACTTTCCCGATGGAGCTTACAACCCTAAATAAAAGAACCGCTTTGGGAATTATTGGCTAATGGCGGAAATCAGGACTGGGCTTCAATCCTGTGCATTATTGAGCTGCACAGGAGAAAATTTTATTAAGATCTTTTTTCTTCGCCATGATGTTTTGCCTTTGTATTCTTTCCTGATTTTCATGTATTTGCTGATATGTATTACGTATTCAATGTTTGGGTTTATCTTTGCGAAATATTGAAGCGTAGTTACATCATCCAAAGAAGTGTTTATTCACTTATCAACCTAATTTGTTTGAAATCTAATGAAATTGAATTTAAATTCTGTTTATATATCCTACTAAAATAACATCATTATTATTACTTCACAATTATATATTTATAAATGTGCCAACAATGATCTGGAAGGTTGTAGACGTCGGCGACATCAGCTTTGCGAGGCTTCTCATATTTCCCATTCAGAAAAAAAACGGCAAATAAAACGAGACTGATATCTGAGTAAATGAATTCAATTTTAATTAATAATACATAAACAATCACCTATTAAAATATAATAAACGACTTTTGGCCTCACCAATTTCCGCCGGTATTTTCGTTTCAAATTAATGGAACTGATAATGCAGTTAGTTTCTTTAGGCTCATCGGAACTTATCAAGTAGGTTTCAATCAATTTCAACTTTGAAAAACTTTTCTCATCAGAAGCTGTGAACTGTAAACATTATTCTGATAGCAATCTAAACATTTGGATATAACTTCCTCCGAATTATTTTCTAATATGTAGGTACTGGATAAGTTGTTGTGGAACGTTGATAGAGTCTAGTGAATTGAAAATGTTGGAGCTCTTCATTTGGTAGATAAGGATGTCGCTGTTTTCAGTTTCTTGATGTATGTAGTATGTACCTAAATCATTATATGCTGAAAAGGGTCCTTTTTTGAATAGATTTCGAATAATTAAAATCATAGAAGACATTGTGAATTTTAAAAACGATGAAAGAAACATAATGAATTCTACGAGTCTCGAATCAGGTATAGCTTAGGAAATGAAGATTCAACTACTCGGGGAATACCCCAAGTCTCGCGGGTGGAATTCTTCCAATTAATCCAATTCCAATCCTTTCTGGATGGTGGCTATCTTAGAACATTAATAAGAGGAACGGAAATCGCCTTGTAACTGATGCATTTGTTTTGATGCCAACATTCGTCACTCCGTGTCTGACGGGACACTAAAGCAGTAGCGTTACATAATTTGATTGATTTCTAAATTATCAATTCATGCTCAAAAACAGTTTTCAATGCGATTTATCCATAAAAATTCTTTCGTGTTTCAAAAGGGTCAATGTTTTTCTCAGTTTAATGATTTAGCTATTGTGAAGTTATGAAAAAAAGATCCCTGATAAAGCATTCAACAATTAAATCAGGATTCTCCACGCCTATGGCACACACAATCAACTAGCTCGATTGTGATTGGTGACACTAAACTTCCATCTCTCTTGTATTCGAGATCGAGCACGAATGTTTACTTTCCGTTCCTTCTTATATCTATATTCTAAGGTGGCTATCTTGCATGTTACTTTTACAACAGTTAACAAATGTTGACTGTTGCTCAGTGTTGCTGTGGTATAATCTAATTTTATAATGTTGCCACTGGTCCTAGATCCCTCTGCGACTCTGGATGAGAACAACGGATAACTACACTTGATAATAACATTGTTAAACATTTTTCTAAGGACCTTGGGCACTAGATTGTTGGTGGTTGCCAAAATCTTACTAATTTTAGTTTATTTAAATGTAAACCATTAATTTTATCTTCAGAAATATTCAATATTCATGATAATATTCAATATTTTCCATTGATTGAGTGAAATGAGAACGAACGAGTCTCCTCAGGAGGTAGATATACATTTGTCACTTCCATGTGACAAGCGTCCTAACACTCCCGACGTCAATCAAGTGAATTTCTGGAATTTTTCCTTCTGTTAGAGATTCACAAATGCTACAATGCTACAAACAAAACCTACAAAACATTCACTAATTCATCTCATCAAAAATCTGAAGGTTTGTATACTAAGTCTTGGTTTGCTACTTGATGTCTGGGCTTTGTGTATTGATACAGTATTGGAATTTTTTTCACTTTAGAATCAATTTAATGAAATGAGATGGTAGCGAGTGTTCGAAAAGCCTTGAGATTCCGGCCAGAAAGTGAAATCCACTATTTAGATCTTGGAACTTGGAAGAACAATTAATGTTGTGATGCCTGAGATGGTACAACGATACAGTTACAAAGCTTACACAGAACGAAAACGGCTCGTCGCAAGCTCTGAGTTTCAGTAAATAAAGCTGCTAATAAATTTAAAAGAGGCTTATAAGAGGTGAAGTTTTTCAAAATTTTTCTCTGAAATCTACCGTTCCTCAAAATATATAGTAAGTGTGTTTTGATGTGTTTCCACCGAAAAGCCGTTCCTGATATCACCAACTCACGAGGGTTCCCGAATACACGTGCACAATCATCCCTTACCCCACAGATCCGGCCACGTGACCGGAACATCTCAAGGCGCGTGGCTGAACCGGAACTAAGTCATATCTCTCCGCAATACACATCGCCTTCTTGATCGTCTCTGACTAATGTTGAATTCGACATGCTATTTGCTTTGTGTGACTCACACGAATGAAAAATCCATAATCTTTTGAGCTGTTCGATAAGGAGCAAGTTACAACATAGCTTCACTTCATGGCAGATGTTCAACTGATAATCTATTTTCCTCCTGATAGGGAACTGGGGTTTGAATAAACAGACTGTGAACAATTTGGTACAAGTGGAGAGGGTGGAGGAGATGTATTGCTTAAAGTCAAATATGTCGCACGGAAGAGGTCAGAATTTAATTTTGGAAATATCTGTTGTGTCATAGGAACTTCCATTGATACTAAATATATGTAGAGGGACGGCAATATAAACGCAATATGAATGGTTTATTCTAGGTCGGAAAATTGGACGAAATAGTTATTTTCCTAACAAGTGTGGAAAGTGATACTTTTCTGCAAGAGACTGCAGTTGACTGCGGTCAAGCTGTCGAGCGCGGAAAAGGCACTTTCCACATGAGTTAGGAACAATATTTTTCCTACTAGCGTAAATGAAACACTTTCCCGCAGAGTTTTCGTCTTGACACCGACTGACGTTAAAAGAAATAATATTTTTGTGCGCTCAGCCGAGTAGAGAAACGTTTGAATTTAATGATTGGGCATAGAGACATGTCAAAATTTTATGATTGATGCAACTCTTTAATATTTGCGTGCGGAAAAAACCTTGCTATTCACTTTCCGCATGCATATACGGGCGGAAAGTGAATAGCAGGGTTTTTTTCCGCACGAATTTGGAGAAGTACTACTTTCCAAACGTCAATGCGTGTGGAAAGTAATACTTTCGAAACGCTAGTAGGAAAACTTTATATCAGACACATGAGAGGCTCTTGAAATGATTTCTATGAAGAAAATTATTTTTAATTTTTATCGAAACTAATAGAGGAAAGTGTGTGAAAAAATATTTACAGTCCTGAGATTTTTTTGCCTTTATGGAATCAAATCAAATAATTGACAAAGGCCTGGGGGAAGCGTAGGCAAAATCTCCTATATTTTTTGTCTTGGAACATTTTCGTCATTTTGAAAATAAAATGTTGCAGAAGGTAGACATCATCTTACACATCTGTCTTTCATCTCTGTAGGATATTTGTCTTTAATTAACAGTAAAACAAATTTTCAATCGGTCACTTGCAAACCTCATATTTGGATTAGGTCAATTAGATCATTCAAGAGCCGAATCAAACCTGCTAATTTCAAGTTTTTTGGTCTAGAATCGAATTTGATGGCGGATACATCATCATTTTGACAAACCTTATTGTTTCCTGGCTTAAAATTCCAAAATTACAGACATTTTGACCAAATGATAAAGCTATCTGTTTGGAGTATAGTGACTTAAGTGATTTCAGGGAAGCTTGATTTTGTTAGGTTATTAAATAACCCATATAATCAGGTTCGCTATCGCAAAAATTTGATTGTGCCTTTACATGAAATAATAATAACATAAGAAACATGTTTCATACAACCATCAGACAATCCCAAAACTGCAAAGATAAGAGGGAAAAGCTCCTACATGGAAGACATTTCATCGAGGCGACCCAGGGTCATGTCGACATTGAAACGTCGAACTATTGGCTCACATCTGTGGAATGTATTCAAAAACGGACGATTTTCTTCTAGCCATCCAAGTCTGTTTAAATATTGCACTCTAGCAATATTGATAGGAGATTAGGCTTTTGTGAATGAGTTCAGGTTTAAGAAAACATGCTTACACACTTTCAAAGTGAATTTCACGTAAATGTTTGAATACAGTCTTGAGTAATCAAATTTATTTGTTGTCTTTATTACTAACACATCCCCTTCAATAAGCCTGTGGTAATTATGCAAATAATTTCACTCAAGAATCATTCAAATATAGTGAATAGTTCCTATTACAAAACGAAAAACAATTACCTACTTACATAACGTAATTTAAAATCCAGCATTCATCTACGATCAAGCATGACTCATTGATTCAATCTAAGTTTATTCAGGTGTTGTCATTGGACTTGGATCTGCGGTTGTCAATTTTCAATTCGCTATCACTATTCTAGAATTATTCGCCAATATGTCAACGTATGAAATTATTTTTTATTCAGGTGAAGTTTCTGAAATTTCCTATTTTCATAAAATGTCAATGCTCTTACAAGAGGACTAATGAATTTTACCAATAATTTGTTAATAATTTCTGGAGTTTTTTCAAATTTTAACTTCAAACATTCGGAATTGGTTATCAGTCAAAGTAAAACAGAGTATGTGTTTCAGATCATTAATTTTATATCCTAGAATTATTATGAACGATGTTTATATTATCAGGCCACCAAAGAAGATTATGGTTAGGTCGAGGCTTAGGTATTCATTACAAACCAATGAGTCCTGTACTTCATTGAAGTATTAACCATAAGACTCAATGACTTTCTGTCAATATAGCTAGTATAGCAGAGGTCAAAGATGTGGAAATTTATGGTTGGATTGGAATGTCGAACAGCATCTTCAAAAAAGAATCAACTTCGTATTAACAGAAAAATACACAAGAAGCTAAAACTTTATCTTTAACTTCAACAATAAAACTCGTAATAAAAACAAATATGCAAAATCTCGAAATCTCATCATCGCTTGAAAATCCCCCAAATCTCATTATTTCATTTCATATTACATGCCTAGGTATTAAAATAACTTGGCAGATGATTTGAAGAGTTTGGAGAAATATCAAAGTGGAATAATTTTTGCTTGAAATGCAATTTATTATTTAGAAGAATTTTTAGTTTGATGTAGTATTGTATAGTAGCTATGTTAAATTTTCATTCAATTAGAGTAGGTCAAAAGGCAAAACTGTAGAAGAGAATCTATGAAATGATTCCCGAAAAAGCAATGCATCCAAAACGTGTGTCCGATTGGTTTGTATTTTTGGACTATATCTCTTCTCTAGCTCGAGATGAAATCTTTGAAATAGACAGATTCATACTAAAAACAGAATATTATCCAAACAAAAAATCGGCGGATACAATCTTAATTTGGAAGAAAGGAAAAGACAAAAACGACCCAACGAATTATCGACCTATTATCGACAATTAGTAAAGTGGTATAGAAATTAATCCACAGAAGACTAACAGATTTCGTAGAAGAAAAGAAAATAATTCCAGATCACCAGCTTGGGTTTCGTAAAGAGCATTCAACGATTCATCAACTGGTACGACTAAAGGAAAATATTAAGGAGCAAATGAACCTCTCTACAGATATTGGAGCAATATTCTTAGATGTAGAAAAGGCATTTGATAAAAATATGGCACCGCTGTCTGATATACAAAATGAAATTGATGAAATTTCCAATCAAACTTACGATATCAATACTATCGTACCTGTTAAATGGAAAATTTAGGGTGAATATCGATAGTAGGTCGACGATCGAAGAAACTGAAGCCGGAGTTCCCCAAGGATCGGTGATAGGACCGCTGCTGTTCAACTTATACATGGCAGACATACCAAAAATGAATAGATGCAAGATAGCTCAGTTTGCAGATGACACTGCCATATACTATCACAGTAGAATTACTAGGCAGTTACAGATACTCCTAGATAAACTGATGGAATACCTCAAGAAATGGAGATTCAAAGTGAATACATCGAAAACTGTTGCAATCTACTTCGGAGGAACAACAGTAAAAAAAGAGGAAGCAGGAAACGTCAAAATAGAAAATCAGACAATAGAATGGAAAAGAAAGCAAAATATCTGGGAGTAATACTAGATGAAAGAATTAATTTCAACAAATAGATAGAAAGAAAGATAAATAGATAGAAGAAAACAGAAAGAAGACAAGGCAATTGCACGGGAGACTTTACCCGCTGCTCAACCCTAAAAGTAAACTTTCCTTAAAAAATAAGCTGAAGATAATAAATATAATGCTAATACCAAGCATTACATATGCAGGACTAGCCTGGTATAATTCGAGAGACAATAATAGGGATCAGTTGCAAAGTACTCTAAATACAGTAATTGGAAGAGCGGTTGGCGCCCCATGGTATATAACCAAGCAACAAAACAGAGAAGAACTGAAAATTGAAACTATTGAGGAAATAGTCAACAAAGAAATAAGACAATAAAGACGCTGAAAGAGCATGAGAATAAGAAATTGAAAAAGATACTACAAATCAAAATAAGAATAACAGATAAGAGGAAATACCTCTTTCAAAGAACCAAATAGAAGAAAAAAGTGACTTGCAGTAGGGAGGGAAGTCTTCTGATCAGACAACAGTAGAAAATAGGAAAAATTAAAGTAGAGGGGTAAAATTCCAGTCCTTAAACAAAAAGAAGATCTTTTATATCTCTTCTCTTAGAATACGAACTCACTAGTCAGGTAATGCAGTAACCGCGAATTGCTAACGTATTCATGCTTTGATGAACCTGTTTGCTGTGAGACATGGTTCTCGATAACAGTAAGTTTCAGCAGGATGGCAAAACTTGATATACCCTCCGCGAAACATTGATGGCCTTATATGAGATCTTTTATGATCGTTCCATCTCTCTATTTAGTGAGAATACTGAGAATTATTATTGATACACGATACACCTTTCATGGGTTTTTATATTCGTGATCAATAGATTCCAAAGTGTCATCCACTATTACCCTTGAGGGTTCGCTTATGGTCTCCTCAGAATAATTCTCCCTACATATTTTTAAAAGACATCTGAATAATAATTTATTTCTCTTCATCCCAGTATTATTACCAACATTCCGGAACTGTTTCCGAATCAGATGCCATTGTTCCGAAACAGTATTCAGTGGGATATTTGGGGGCGGAAATAATACATGATGAAATGCCCTGGGGCGGCGGGTTGCCTAGCGACCGGTGGCACAGGATACGGGAAATTCTTCCCAACATGGCCGCCGCCAGGATCAATAAGTCAAGTCCTTTGGGATACGTTCAGGGTTCCTACCTTGATTCCTCGAAGTTACGATGTAACAAATTATCACCGTGTGATATTTGAAGGAACCGAAAAGTATGTACATTTCCTTTTTTGTCCTTCAGAAATAAAATATTCGAAATAAACAGTTACGAAATACAATAACAGGCCAAATGAAAAGTCTCCGGTCTACCATAGTAAAACACATTTTTTTGGCAAAATTCGATTTTATTATTCAACATAGTTGCCCTCGAAGGCGATACAGCGATTTCAGCGATCTTCAAACTTTTCGATACAATTTTTGTAGTACGAATTGTCTTTCGCTTCAAAATAGGCCTCAGTTTTGGCGATTACTTCTTCATTGGCGCTAAATTTCTTTCCAGCGAGCATTTTTTTGTGGTCTGAGAACAGGAAAATGTCGCTGAGGGCCAGATCTGGCAAATACGGTGGATGCAGAAGCAATTCGAAGCCCAATTAATGCAATTTTGCCATTGGTTCCATAGATTTGTGACACGGCTCATTGTTTTGATGAAACATTTTTTTTTCTTCAAATGGCGGTCGTTTTTTATCGATTTCATCCTTTAAACTCTAAACGATCCAATAACGCTTTATGATAATCGCTGTTGATGGTCTGGACCATGTACTTTTTCCCTTCAAAAAGTAATATTTTATCAGCACACGAAATTCTTATTTTTCCATCTTTTATCAAATAACAAAAGTAGCTACACTCACAACTCCATATCTCACAAACTAATGGTCGGACTACTGTAAAATTTTGACAGTTATAATTTGACGGTTGGTACTAACTAAAAACCATATGGATTTAATACTAGCTCCGCCATCTGTGCATACCGGGGACTTTTCAGTTGGCCTGATACATTATCTGTGCTGAAAAGACTTATATAGATGAGCAAACCTATAAACAAAAAAAAAAACAAATGGAAAATATTGTAATCTCTGTTGAATCATCCTATGGTTAAAGAATAAATTGGTGTGAATATAATAATCCTTTTCACGCTTCCAAAATTAATCTCCTCACTTTTTTAAAATTTGTACTAAAATCAAGAAGCTATTTATCAAAAGAATTTCAATGTGTTTTGGTACTTATTTTATTTGTTGCTAATATACTCTTGTTCTATTGTGAATTTAATCTAATGTTGTTTATCTTGCAGGATAACTCATATCACAAGAGTGACACGAGAAAACGTTTTTGAGCTGAACCGACCAACTCCTGATATTTCTCTGAAATCATTACCACCTGTTATTGTATTGGCAGTTTGATATAACAAAAACAATAATTCAATCGAATGATGACAAATAACGTGTATGAATATTATGAAAAATGATGCATCAAATTTTTTTTTTGTGAACTCGATACGCTGATACAATCGGCATTTACTTCCTTTTGTTCAGAATCAAAGATCCTCTTGGTGATATTATTCTATCGTGTAAAACTCCATATTCACTTACTCCCATAACAGTTTTATAGACTTTCAAACTGTATCAAACTATCAGATTGGTACTTTGTGATTGCCAAATGGCACTCAATTCAAATCCTAAGCTCTCATTGATCGTTGGTTACACGAGAAAATGTTGGTGAATTAACAAATTTAAACTAATTGAAACTCATAATATAGATTTGTTCATAAAAATGTTTAGCACCTTTTGCTTCAACAAGTAACTTTGTGACCTCAAAATTAATGGAAATAGTAAAAATAGTTTACCTAAATGAAGAGCATGATGATTCTGACAATTTTCCTAAATTTGCTCCAAACCAATGAAATTGAGTAGAAACGTATAATTTAGACCTACTTGGTTTATAATGAGTTAATGAGAATTCAGAAACCAGGCTGTGGAGAGCCGAAAGTAGGTATGCTGTAAAGATTTTATGTGAATATTTCTTTTTATGATCTAACGTAACTTTGAAATAAATATTGGATGGAATCTAGGTTTTTATTATTTGATTCGATACAGAAAATATCCAATCACTCATTGACTCCAATTTATCATTACATTTTCATACATTCGGGCGATCTCTCAGAAGAAATCACAATTCACAAAATCTTGTTTGATCTGGATCATGTCTGGAAATGATGTTTTCAGTGTTTTCACCAAAACTTTCTTGTAGTAATTCCATTGTATTGACTACAAAATTATTTCAATTCTTTTAGTCTTGGGGAAAAACAATCTGAAAAATTGTATAATATTGAATTCGGGTTATACGGTTATATTCCTGATGATTATCACGGAAATGAGGACCGAAGACAAAGGCGTTCATTCTAAATAATAGATATCTTTCACCAATAATTCACTGCGAATCCCACAGTTTTGTCTCTCAATTCAAAAGTTTACACAACAAGGGGTCTCAACTCAACGATGATCATTGACTTTAAGTTTAGACTCAAGAATACTTTAGGTTAACAATGTCTGAATTTTTTACATGTTTGTTGTTATACAATTTATTTAAAACAGTAGGAATTGTTTGCACTTTGTTGAATCATGGAGACCATAACCTGCATGGAATTTACTATTATTGAATATTGGTTTTGATTGTAAATTTCAAAAATTTCCCACCGCGGTTGTGGTGTCTTGAATGCTTCACCAATTTGTTTCATAATAAGCTACAAAATTGTCTTTGTTGCATTTTTTGAAATTTCAAAGCACTAAAAGGAGGTCCGTTTGTTTTAAAATCGAAAACACAAAACCTTTTTTGATTACACGTTCTTGTTGTTTATTTCATTATTATGCCTTCTTCGCATTATACTTTTCCAGATTTTCCTCAGCACTAGTCAGATTAGCTTGAAGTGACTTCATCAGAATTAACAGCTTCACTGCATCGCACATAGTTCTCAATTCTTGTCAGTTGGTTTAAACATTACTCTGAAGTGAACAGCTTCTTAATGGAAAGTATTATCTGAAATGGAAAAAAAAACATTGTGCATAAAACTGTGTTGACTGAAATGAAATTGATGAAGACCTTAATTGGCTGCAAATGCTCTTAAGCCCAGGCTTGATGGAGTTACCGAATGGCATGTTATTTAGTATTCTGATGGAGAAATAATGATAAATCTGGGGGATTATGGGTGCATAACTCATATCAGCGTACCTAATCCAGGCCTTAGGGATGTTAGTTGGTCCGAGGGGGAGTTTCATTATGACCGCGGTATCGCTTCTGCTGGCGTATCGGTTGCTTTTATGAGAGGACAACCAGGAAGTTACCCTATAATAAAAACATTGCAAAAACACCACAACTCGTTGGAAAAAATTTGAAAAATTAATTTTTTCCGCAACTTCCGATAAATGACGAATGGCAAAGAAGAGAATAAAACACGAATACCAATATACTCAACAAAAACTTATCCCATAACATCATAAAAATATTGACATAACAAAGATTATACGACAGAATAAATGCCCACAAATACACGAAAAATAGTGACAATAGAACCTAAACAAAAAAAAAAGAAAAATAAGGGTGACGATACACATACAATCAAACTTGGAGAAACAGTAAATATAGACAAGAATTGAAACAAACAGGTCTACTCTATGTAACACTCCTCTCAAAACCAACACAACAAAAGGAAGAAGGCAAAACCTAAAACATAACTCATGTCACATACCAAGAAAGACTTACTTTGACATTGAAGGTGAGATAGATTTTAATTTAATAAACTTATTTCGTGAAGTAAAATTATTACATGTGGTATTTTTAAGTGGTTTGTATTATTTTCCCGGTTCAATTTTAATTTTATTTGTTGTAAACATTTCATACATTTTCATTGCAAACTTGACACATCCAAATAAAAGAAATTCATATTCATATACATATAGGGTTGGAAATATTTAGAGGGGCACAACAGGGATATAGAAAACCGTTATAAATACAGGTGGCTTGAATTACAGAAAAATTGCGTTATTTAGAGATAAGTATGTTGGTGTTAACAGATTCAATATACATATGTCCAATGGTTCCCGAGATATCTCGAAAAAACTAAAAATCGAGATTTTCTTTTTTTCTGTATAACTCATTTTGTTGTCACGAAATTCGGTTTGTAGCCATTATCCAATATAGAGATTCTAATGGTGTCTTCAGATTTTTTCTGTTTTCCATTGTTTCAGAGACGCGATAGTCTTTTTTTTTTCTTATGAACGCCATATTGGTTTTCCTTAAGGGGTGATAAAAAATTAGCTACGCAAATTTGAACCTTTTTATTTTTTTTGTTCAAATTTTCGAAGCTAGACTCGATATTTCTGGAGAGTGTGATACATTGTTGAATTCGTAATTTTTTCCTTTATCACCTTATAAAGGAAACCAATATGGCGACCATAAGAAAAAAATTGACTATCGCGTCTCTGAAACAATGGAAAACGGAAAATCTGAAGAAAATATGATTATTCGATAATCTTAATTATCGAATAATCATATCGTCATCAGATTTTCCGTTTTCCATTGTTTCAGATATAAATAATAGTGTAATGTCTTAACATTACATTATTTATTTCAAATATTTTGAAAAATCCTCTTATATTTCCTATTATGTCCAGAATATCGAAAGAATGAATTGGTGTCGTGGTTACAAAAAAAACAGTCATTGATATGTTTGATGATATGTGTAAGCTTTATGTTAATAACACTGTTTCTGTTGTACTACGTTTTATGCAATATTTCTAATAATAATATACCGAAAAATAAATACTAGAATTTCAGCAATTTTTTTCAATACCTAGAAACTCTCCTATACAGATGTGTGTTTCAACCTGAATTGAAAATGAAATCTAATCGCAAAGGTGCCATATTGCCAGTCACATAAAGTTTAAAAGAGGACTGTTTATCGAATTTGAAGCGGTTGACTGAAAATGATGACAAAGGCAACAACGGTTCTATCAGGAGTTCTAATGAAATTTGCGATTCAAAAGGGGTCTTTGCGATGTGGAATAAATAACAAATAGGACTTCCCCTTCGACCAAATGTCTAATAGCTTTTACCAATCAGTGTATAAAAAATGCATCGTGAATCCCCACTGAATATGAATGCAATTGGTCGAAACGTTTTGGGTGAAAACATGTTGAATTTCAAGAGGCCGAATGTGAAGGGTGAATATTTAAGGAGAGTAGGCACCGTTCACAATTTTATTGAATTCAGAGAATTTCGTATAATCAGAATTCATTTTGGACATATCCATCAAACCCCACAACATAAATAAATCTATATATATATAATTGATAAATTTTTTGGGAAATTAGCGGGTGATATAAAAAGAAATGAAGAACCCAAAATACATTCTATTTAATTTTTATGGGTCTTTCTCTCAGTTTGTGCACGTAAATCTTCCAAAATACCGCATGAATTGATTTTGTTTCGGGTTTTACTTAAGAATAATAAACAGATAGAGGGAGCATATTTCATTTACAGTAAGCAAATTTTGTCCCCAACATGAACTATCAAATTTGACATGAAGCGCGCGGAAATGAAAACATATCAGTGATACGATGTTCCACTCAATTCGCGAAGTTTATCCACAAAGAACGCACTTCTTATGTCCCATAGTAAATCAACGTTTCATAATAACTCAAAATATATTGAAATAAGAACCTTAATATATCAGAAATCCAGAAAACAACCGATGACACTAGGAGAGCAAAAATTGCCAAACCTTTGATTTCAGCAGGTAGATACAGAAAATAATAAATATTCTGATTATTATGAATTCGACAATTAGAAAAAATATCGGATTCAAAATATTAAAATTTGCATATTTAACCGGGAATCACTCAAACAAATATATTTCATTCAATATACATTCATAACGGTATAATAAAATTGTGGATTTGAAAATATGTACAGTGCATCCCATTTTGGGTGAGACAGCCAGGTTTCTTGCTTGTTATTTAAGATAGAGCCTTGGGGTTTTCACGTTCCTGTCCTACTTTTTCGTGAAACTCAAGTTGGTCTAATCAGATTGTGCATAACTGTTTCCGTTCAAAAGATACAGGGTGATTTTGGGAATTGATACTTTTCGGACCCCTTCTTTATGTCCGAAGTTATTAGAAATAATGCTGAGGTAAAAACTACTTCTGAATCAGAATTCTGCGTAGAATCCAGTGGTGTACTCATTATTTTTTTTCGGGGTATGGTTTAGAAGATTCAACACAAACTTATGTTTTTTTAAATGGAACACCATGTGTATCATAACTTCGTTGAATTCGTTATTTTTTTCCCTTCAAAATGATATATGACACTATGTAGGTAGGATGTTCAGAAATGTTAAAAAAACACTAAAACATCAAATAATGATGATTTTTTGTTAATGGGCAATGGATTTCCCATAGAAAAGAAGAATCAATAATAATAACAATAATTTATAGCGATGACAGCTAGATCAGATTGGTTTTTTCCCTCCAATGCCTACTTGATAAAACAATGCTCCCAAATGCGTAGTAGCCATAATAACAACAAGGATGTTTGTGTCATCAATGACCTACTATTTTTAAAAATCGAAAGTAATAATCCTCTTATTGAAACATAGAAAATTCATGGCCCATTCACAAAAAAATCATCATTATTTGACGTTTTAGTGTTTTTTTAACATTTCTGAACATCCTACCCACATAGTATCATATATCATTTTGAAGGGAAGAAAATAACGAATTCAACGAAGTAATGATATAAAGGGTGTTCTATTAAAAAAAATATAGGTTTGTGTTGAATCTTCAAAACCTTACCCCGAAAAAAAATATTGAGTACGCCACTTGATTCTACGCAGAATTCTGATTCAGACGTAGTTTTCAGCTCAGCATTATTTCTTATAATTTCGGAGATAAAGAAGGGGTCCGAAAAGTATCAATTTCCAAAATCACCCTGTATCTTTTGAACGGAAAAGTTATACAGAATCTGATTAGATCAACTTGAGTTTCACGAAAAAGTAGGATAGGAACGTGAAAACCGCAAGGCTCTATCTTAAATAACAAGCGAGAAACCTGGCTGTCTCACCCAAAATGGGATGCACTGTACATCACAATCCGAAAACGTAATCTTACCATGTTGGGGACATGTAAAAATTGCATATACTCCCTCTATCTATGTTTATTACTCTATGAAATTTACAGATAGATTGAGTTCAGCCTGGAGCAACATTTTGGGTTTGTTTTATTGAAATCGGATGGAAGTGAAGACAGTTATCGTGATTTCAAGATCGCTCAAACTAGAATGATTATTCAGCTTTTGGACCGACTTGATATATGAATTATTTTTCAGTATTATAGCCAAATTTGGTAGCAATGTGATATAATTTGGATACAGCTTTGGATCGCACTTATCTAAGTATTCCAGATTAGATTTTGGAGTAGAGACGGTTATACAAATTATTGCTTTCCACACTTCAAGTTCTCCTTCAACCATATACGTATTACTACACTGACGAGTATATGCAAATTGATTCTACAGTTTTGGAACTTGACGGAAAATTTGATGAAACACAACAGCTAATGCTGGCACTAATTTGAGGTATTTCGTAAATCAATTGTTGAATTGTATGTTCAAGGAATGGCAAGAGCAGATTTATATTATGAAATATTATCGATGCAGGACTTTACCTATCTTCCAACAATGCATAACATTTCTTCGAGTAAAACCTTTGCTTTTTCATAGAGATGAAAATATGTATTCGTTATCAGCTTCACTTCTTAAGAGTTGTGAGGTATTAATGACATAATCCACGTGAATGAATCCGGTGATGAGGTCAGTATAATTGCAATTGTTTTGATAGCGTAAATGTATAGCTCATGACTGTATGAACAGGCACATGACAAAATCCACAAGATCGAAGTTTGTTGAGTATTATAGCAGCTTTTTGCGATGTTTCTTTATTATAATTAGATTGAAGTTCTTCCAAGACATTCAGAATAGCTAAATACATTTCCTTGGGGCTTGAGTCCGAAATAATCGACGCAACGCAACGCTAGGTATACCCAATCGATTAGCCTTGTGTGCATATATGTAAAGCCCCAGTAGGCGCACTTTTATGAGCACATCAGTTCACCTCTGTGCATAAAGTGAAAATAATAGTTAATAATAAATATAAAATCTTTTGAATGAGTTTTTTCTTCAAAGAAATGTAACTGAACATCCAGGTCGAAAATTTTGACTGGAAGGAAAATTTAATGAAAATGATATACAGGGTGAGTCTTTGACTTGTACATATATTTTAACCGAAGATTCTTGAGGTCAAAAGAAACACTTTTTTCATTTAACATTTTTTCCGATTCGGTCCTGTTAAAAAGATATAGCCATTTTAAATTTTCATAATGAGCTAATTCACCCCTGGTAACCGGAACACTGAAGTTTTCGCAAGTATAAGATATACAATTTGAACCTTGGAAATAAGCTACTAGATTGGAAAAGCATCATGAACTCACTTTAACATTCCATTTGTTGAACAAAGTAGTATTTATAATACAATAAATGAGTTATCCCAATTTCATTGACGATAAAGATTAAATGTTTTTCTGTTGATTTTCTATTTCATTTTCGATAATCACAACGAATTGAGCTCGCTACCATCCATATTAGCTTAGCTCTGATATTCATAATTTATATCCATTCATTTATTTATCGCATTTATAATATATCGCTGTTTATTTGATTTCGTACAATTTAACCTCACATTCTCAAATAAATAATATTCATCTGAGTTCTAACACAGACTAATTAGTAATCTGTGCTAGTAGTCTGTGGTTTTAAGTTTGAACCTCAAATTTCGAGTGTTGCAAATTCAAACACAGCAGTTCGAATAATCTATGTTCTAACCTAAAATATTTATTTACAGTGAGATTACACTGTTGTTGTTATTATGATATTTGATATCTTAGAATATAGATAGAGTTCTAAGTTTGATATTATGTTAACATGATATGAAAATCATCGAAGATTTGAAGAATCCCAACAGAATATTGAAGTTCCATACATATTTTCGAGAAATTTAAAAACAATTTCCAAAATAATTGTGAGGATACAAAATAAATAAGTGTGCATTCTGATAGAAAGTAATTCCTTCATGAAATGAAGCATTTGATTTGCTCCAACTATCTCATAAAAATAAAAGTAATGATCTGCTTCATTATTTTTGGAGCCATCAGTGTGAAAATATGGAAATGAAGTTTTATGGCTCTGTAATCAATGGAAAATGTTAGACTCCACTTGTAATCAAATTTGTTCTATAATATGTACCTACATTATAGTCAACTCTACTACTTGATTCATCTTGATTTTGCCATTGAAAATAAATGAGAAGTATTCAATATAAATATCCACAGTTGAATATCCTGTTTCTTTCAACTCACCTATTTGTTTTCATATTAAAACAATTATGGCACTCTTGGAAGTATGTCAATCATATGCTCTAGGATGAATTTATGGAATAGCAAAAGAATAAAAGTATTTAATCTCAATCACATGAAAATTTGTCTAGTATGTACTTAGTGGTATGTTTCGGTGTGAGTTTGAATGACCCTCGAAGAATACAGTATTGTTCGATAGCACCAGCCTTTAGTGGGATATTGACTGTTGTCATTATAATGGGACTATTTTGTGAAAACTTTTTTAAACATGGGCTTTATGGGAAATCTGGACATTTCAAAATTGAATGTTGATTTTAATGAAGTATCTTCTTATTATAAGAGCTGTGTCAAAGCTCAGTAATTTGTAATCAAATAGAAGAGTTGAGGTGAGCTCATTCAAATAACTTCATTTTCAAACTAAGTTGGCTAGTACTTCAATTCTAAAATCTGAGACATGACATCATAGTAAATATTCATTTCTGTGGATTTTTTTCCACAACAGAACAGAGTTGCATTTAGCCAAAGTACCCAATTTTTCGAATTTCACAGATAATTTTTTTTTTTTAAGATCAAGTTACTCGAAAACGGCGCTTTGTAGGAGAAAATATGAAGAATACTTTTATTTTTCAAATTAGCCAAATATTGTTCAATGAACGTTCAAATTACTTTTAAGAGTTGGGTTCTTCGAATTTCTGGTATTTTTATGGGATGTAATGTTCATAATGAAGAAACTGAAAGATGTGTAGGGAATCTTGTGTTCGGAGAAGATGTATCACTTCAAGGAAAAGCTATATTCCAAAAATCATTTCCTTCAATAGAACCATTTACGAGATATAGCTGAAAATCACATTTTTTTATCGATTTTCAACAGCCTGTATCTTTGTAACCGGGCCGAATCGGAAAAAACTGTAAAGGAAAAAAGTGTTTCATTTGACCTCAGGAATCTTCGGTTGAAATATATGTACAAGTCAAAGACTCACCCTGTATAGGGTGAACCAATTTCAGAACATTCACTGAAATAACTCATCGGGAAGAGCTTGGATCAAAAAATGTTTCAGATGAAAGTTTCATAGTCTTCAGGAGGATATCGAATGCAGACATTCAATGTGACCTTGAAGTTTGAGTCCAAGGTCGATTAGATTTTTTTGAATAGGAAATATTCATCTTCCTTTGCAGAATATTTAGCACTTTGAAAAATATAAATATTTTGTTTTCTTCGTTCTTTCCATATCAAAATGATTCTCCGGAGATATGAAGTGTTTCATGCTTGATATGGTCTTGATAAAGTACTTCAATCTAGAATCATTTGTTATTGTATACCATATGAATATATGTTCAAAAATAGAACTAGTTCTTTTTTTGATTTTTTTTCTAATCGCACACATGAGTTGATAATGTTTAAAATCTCACCGCATGCCGAATTTTGAAATTGTTACCACTGCATATTATTGTGAGTTATTTCATACAATATTTTTTAGTATTATTTTTTCTTGTTCATTTATTTCTCCTTATAATTTTTTTGTCGTTAATTGATGCTTTTAACAACCTCCTGAAGCTTAAATATAGTATAGAACTGTGTATTGCTCTTCACAGAGAAACTTTTGAACATTTAATAAGGTGAAATGTACTATTAATTTAACTTTGTTTGATTCTTTTAATTAAAAATTAACTTTTGATTTGTCTCTCCATGAATACTCACTTCTTCAAATAAACTCTATAGTTTGTGTGTAGAAGATTTCCATCATAACCGTTATAAACATGATATACTTCATACCTTCACAACATTTTATGGCAGATTGGCAGAAACAAAAGTCACAAAACGATGTTCCTATAGTTTTTCACGTAGAAAAAGATTCAGATATTGGACTGATTTGGTCTTCACTTGATAGAAATTCATTTCGATAGAAATTATAAGTTATTCAAAAATGTAAAATATCTGAAGAAGCTACTGTACAACAATTGTTATATTAAATAATTGAAAGTGAAAATAGAAAAACTGTCATTTAATTTCTAATAAGATTCAGGCTCGACCCAAGGAGTTATTTCAGTGGATTTTTTAAATTATGCACTGTGTATAGGAATACACAGAAATAGCATAAATAAAAACTGATGGAGCTACTTCATTCTGAACTGCTTATGATATTGCGAAAGATTTGCCAATTGAGAGTTTTTTAAATTATGCTGAAGTAATTGTAAAGATGAAGAACGAAATTAAATTGTTTGATAATCGGAGAGGAAGTTTTGGAATAGGAATAAACCCAAAAAGAATGGATTGAAAAAGAGAGAAATTTTACCTGCGTCATTAATCCGTTGTGAAATATCTCCCAATGCTTTTCGCCGAATTGTTTGCCTCCTATAAAATTGGGATGACCTGATCTCCATCGTGTTCGAACCTACAAGCTTCGAATTCAACAAGTGAATGACCTTGACCAATCGCTGAAAATCTGGATCCTCCAGATAGGTAGCTGACGGTCGCCTTCAACCAGCGTCTAGTTGTGATGGTATATGTTCGTTTATAGGGAAATCAGTGCATAACGCCATTTGCTCTGCGTCAACCAAATATGTTTCTGCCTTTATAACGACTTCCTTATTGTGGACCCACCGTGTTTTACACATTGCGATCACACTTTTTTCGGTGATCGTATCTTACAGCTTCAAAACGATTCTCTGCAAACGTCTGAGACAAAATCAAAGCATTTCACGCTTTAATCAAGTTATTTGCCGACCCTCCCTATGTACAAAACGCTCCAGTTCAACTGTCTATGAAATTGACATATCACTTCTCCCGAAAATCGCTATCAGTCAGGGGTTGCGAGATATGCCCAGATCGAAAGTAATAAAAGCACATCTCCTGCACCATAAAACCATATAAAATAGGGGGAGGATTTTCCCCCAGTCCGTCGCCTGGGAAATGCCCTTCATCCCCCGCATTACATGAGGGAACAGCTCCAATGAATACATCTACTCATTACGTGGTCGTGAAGTCACAGTGTCCGTAAACAGACGTGCTAAGAGAGAATTTTTCCGAGTAGGGTTTCCTTGAAACGGGGCCTATACGGAAACTCACGATTGGGTTTGGCTTATTCAGGAAAGACCTGCTATGTTGATGACTTATTGATCGGTCGGTGTGGCAGAGAATGAAGGAATTCTGAATTTTATTTTCATTCTGCCATACCTACCTTCTAGAACAAAATCGTGCGAGAATATCTTAGTCTCGCATAGATTCCATGGTTATTATTTCATTATTATGAAACTTTTGCTGTACCTTATCGTCGACTGAACGTTACAAAAAATTCGTAGATTTTTGACGAAGTTCATCTCGGAGTTCAGTGATACTGATCCCTTCAATACGTCTCTTTGTCAATATAAAAGATTACTAAAATATAACCGTTCACATAATGTTATTCCTTGAATTTTTATTGTTTTCATGTAAAATCTTTATATTTTGCTTTAGGGTTAGATTGACATTATTGTAACCCCTAAATTTGTATTTCAGTTGTAAAGTTTTTTTTCTTTTCATTCTAATTTGTGAATACTGTTTATGGGTTGGAACACCTGTTTGTATTCCTATCTTTCATAAATAAAAAAAAATACTCGGAACTTTCCTATCAGGGACTTATCTGTCATCAGTCAAATTTTCGATATAAAAAACAGTTCTGCCAACCAATGTTTTTCAATGTAAAAATCACTAAACTTAATTTATGGATATTTATTTGAATTTTTAACTTGTGAAAGAATATCAATGTCTTCTACATTTGTATTTTAAATAACTATTCTAGATGCTTTGTAGTTGTTCAATAATAATAATAATAAAAAATATTTTCCTAGAAATGCATCATCAAAGTATTTGAGCACTCATTGCCCGAACAGAGCGCTATATCATTTCATCACGGGGTTTGTATTTTGAGCCGGAAATTGTCTTAAACGATAAGGTCCTATAATAATGAATCTTATATCGAATTCAATTCGGTTCGTTTGGCTATACGTGTCTCTCCGTGAACATAATAACTCTCGAACGAAAAATCCTAGAAACTTGAAATTTTCAGGTATGGTTCGAAAATTAGAATGTCACGGTTGAGTTCTTTAATGGTTGAAATCCAAGTAGGGGTTCCGTAAATATGGTCGTTTGAAATTTGGTTTTATGATTATTTCAAAAACACTAATTCGATCGAGATGTAGAATACCAGCTTTAAGCGAAATTTAATGTTGATCACGTCACCAGAACCATAGACAATTCGGCAAGAATATCGTAAAGATTTCACGTGTAGATATAAAATAACAATTTCAAACTTAGTGCAAAATTTTATATTGATCGTGTTATCAGAACTAAGAATATTTTATGCAGAATATCAAAAAAAAAAAAACTAATATTTCACTGAAAACAGATCCCATCGAAATGTTTTCGTGTAGATATGCAATAACAATTTTGAATTATATTCGAAATTTGATGTTGATAACGCCTCCGGAATCAGAATATCAAGAAAATTCCTATTTCCGTAACGATCGAACGAGGTTGGAATGTAGTAAAATTATCACGTAAATGTTCATGCTCAATATCAGGAAGATCGTTTCATCGAAATTCCTCAGTAAGATAAAATAACCGACAACAATGACATCATAATGAATCATTCATCATACAATATAAAGGGTTTTCCAATAAGAGGTTTATTTTAAATAGTCCGCCGGTCAAAAGTACCATTAACTAAAAATGGAACGATACACGCTTCAACAACGCGTTGGAATTGTTGAAGTTCACTACAAAAATGGTGAAAATTTCGAAGTCACAGTTCGCAAAACTAAAGCTCTAATGGGTCGTCGTGAAGAACCTTCTCGGTCGGCGATAGTGAATTTCGTTAAAAAATTCGAGTTGTTCGGACAAGTAAGTGATGTGAAGAATCGAAACCGTGCACATCTAAAAATACACTGAGAATATTGCTGCTGTATCCTTTAGCGTTGACGAAAACCCAGGTTTCTCGATTCCTCGTCGATCTTGGGAATTTGGAATTCTACTAACGACAATTAGAAAATATCGATGTGGAGGACGTTTATTTTCAACAAGGCGGCGTTACATGCCACACAAGCAACTAATTTCACAATCTTATAAGAACTTTTTCCTGACCGTGTTTTTTCTCGAAGGGTTGATTACAATTGGCCACCGAGATTTTGTGGTTTAACCTTCATACTTATTACTTTGGAGTCAATGCTCCACAATCGATTTAATAGATGGAATTCGTGAAGTTATCGAGGACATACAGCCGCAAATGTGCGAATTGGTTTTATTAAAAAGGATATGGTGCTGCAATCGTGGCGGTTATTTGACTGACATCGTTTGCCATCGTTAATGGCATACCTTCCTCTTTGCAATGGAAAACATCCATTGATTTCACTCTTTTTTGTTATATCAAAATTGAACCTCTTATTGGAAAACTCTTTATAACAACATTTATGTGGTTTCAATAAATGGACGAGAACTGAAAAGCACAGTGTATTTCTCAAAAGTCAAAATTGTCATCAAGGTAAGTAAGTATGGATGGAAGTTTCATAGGTTATTCTTATTGTTAATGCCTTTGGGATGATTAATATTAAGATATATCCAAATTTTACAATATTCAATAAAAATATGATTTTTACAATATATTCTGGACTTTAAAGATAACGGATCTTTATTTTTTTGTATTCCAAAAAAAATATTCAGAAAACTATAACTGTACATCAATAAACTCAACCAAAGTTTGAACTTCTCCTGAAGATTTAAAGAAGCTTGGTCCTTTTTTTCGAATAGAACCTCTAGAATATAATTTGTAGTGTAAGGTAATTATCTAACATACACATTTTTCAGGTGAAGACCAAGTTCGATGAAAGACACATCGCAATTTAGAAGAAAATATAGGATTTATGTATGTATTTTTAGATAGCTCATCAATTTGGAAGAGACAAGTGGAATGAGATGTTGACGGAAGTATCATTATCGAAGATGAGACATTAAGAAACATGCGATCTATTCGCCTATCTAAAAACTTTATGAGCGTTTGCTCAAGGGCTATATAATTTCCTCGCAATGTCTGTTTTTTTGCCAAGAGTTTTGAATGATATGATTCGAATTATTGTCACTGATGACAAATCAAATTCTGTCTTGCAAGCGAATAAATTACAGACAAGTAAAAATAATTAGATAACTATAGAATCACTTCACACCCAATCCGAAAATACAGGATGTTCCTAAATTGGAGGTCCAAAAAAATTCAGAGTTTCCTTGAATGATTTTAAGGAAAAAAAGTCTTATAAACATGGGCCCACAAACGCTTTGTCTTCGAGATAAAGGCTTTTTCTTGAAGACCCACATTTTGCGATGATTATACCAGTTTAACGAATCTTTATTAATATTCGTTAAACATATATTGGATAAAGCTTATATTTAATTTATTCATCACAGATTACTAACTGGATATTTATAATGATTTGGATTTTTCTGAGGACAACTAGAGAATTTTCTTCTCAAAATCGGCGACAACTACAAAAAAACAAAAAGTGTATTAAGTTTCTTTGTACATTTTATAAACTACCAGTGGTCCACCAAAAACAATGTTAGGAAAGAAGCGGACACTGTTTCAGAAAAAATACCACCCTGTAAATTTGCATTCAAAATCAGCATAAAACATGATGAAAACTATAAATTCGAATATCTATGTCAGATTTATGTTGAATGTCTTGTGAAGGAAAGGTGCTATAAGAAAAACTAGATAAAATCAAACGTTAACACTCTATATCTCGAAAACAAAGCGTTTGAGGGCACATTCCGGGAATTTGTCGTTTGCGCATGCTCAAGGCGTATGCTGTTTGTGGAAAATTTTGAATTAGTATGACACCATTTACATCCCAAACAGAATATCGACACTAAATTCCGTCATAATCGGAAAATGATTGTAAAAGTTAAGGCTATTAAAGTGTTTTCGAACACTGACTGAAAATTCTATGTCTGATGTCCGTTCGTAAACACAACATCTCCCGAATGCTATGAAGATGAAGTTCGTTAATGGAAAAAATCCAAACAGGATTTTCGTAAATATGACCATTCGTTTATTTTTGATAATTTCAAATCTATCCATTCCGTTGAAATGAAATTTCCTAGTCGGATTACGCTCTTCTGACATTATTAAATTCAAACTATCGAAATTTTCTTTTATGTTTTTCTTTGAAGTTCATATTTTCCTTCAATTGGAACATAGAAGGAACTTCCTTCCAATTCCCTCAATATTGAATTATCATCCCCTTTTATCAATCAACCTAGGGACATTACCCTAGGAGAGCCAGTAAAGTAATCGCACTAATGGAAGCCATACCACTAACAAGAACACCATTTCATTTTCTCGAAAGGTTTCCGTGTAAGCGACTTGATTCGGTCAATACATTAACTGAGATTGGCATATTTTCTTAGGGGAGACAAATCGATGAAAGTTCTGACTCAAATTTAACTCTATTTTTGAGCGATTGTTCCTGTGGAACCGGGGAACGGATCTAATAAATTAAAGAAAAATCGATTCAATTCGAAATAGACCAATTGGACGAAAAAAATTCTTCTTTGATGATTACATTTCCAATACACAAATTTAAAATTACCTTCGATGCAATTTGAATTGTGAATACAAAAATACAACGGAAATGAATTTTAATCAAATGTTGAGAAGAGTAGAGCTTGTATACGAGTAATGGTAAGCTGATATTTAATAACATAGAGGTTTCAGTTGCAAATCTATAAGCTCTGAATTTTTTATTATTATATTCGAAATTTCAAACCTATCTCATTAAAATTATTGTGAAAACTTATCGTTTAGTTAGATGATACTTTATAAGTGATAAGAGGAAGTAATAAATTATATTTGTTTAATTTCAAGTATTTATATTACATATTCATTTTATATTCTCATTATTTAGACATTTCGAATTTTTCTCCATTGAGAGGTTTAAAAATAGATATCATGCAAAATTATTGGAAATCATAAATCGATTATATTGCCAGAAAAGGAGCACAAACTGTTTTCATTGGACCCAGTGGCGTACCCAAGGGGGGGATATATCCCCCCCCAGAAGGAATATCCATTTTATGTAACAACCTTATATATCACAATATTATTATGAGTAAGCAGAATTCTTTGGAAAACTTCTTCAAAAGAAGGAAAAATTGAAAATTTGTTTTCTTTATCCTCCCCCCCCCAAGGCTTATGTCTGGGTACGCCACTGATTGGACCTTAGAACCTTTCTGATATAGGTAAAAATACCTATAAGAAAGAGTTTCAGGAGATGGAAAATACCCAAAGTCATTCCGAAAAATTTCCTATTATAGCAACAATATCCTACACTCATATGCTACTTCCTTAGAATGTGAAATATCAAAGACTTAGATATTTCACCTGATTTTCTCACTTTTTTCAACCATAAGAGTTGTGAGTATATCTGTTATTTTTCAATTATATTTTGGTATTTCAGCTAACCCTCCTACAAATTTCAAAGTGTAGAAACATGTTGTTCCTAATTTTCCGACCAATCTCTCACATATTTCGCTTAGTTTTCTCACATTTCTTTTTTTTTAACCCTTCAAGTGTTGTGAGTTGTGAGTAATTGTGGTGTATTTCACTTATTCATTTGGCCTTTTACTAGCCCATCAGAAAAATGTCTTGTAATGTAGAAACGTGATTTATTTATTTAATGTTTTATTTAATATTTCGGCTAACCTCATCACACTTTTTTTCATAATCAATTTGTTTTCTCTTCTTCTAGTATATTTGCGTTTTTCTGTTTCAGCAGTTCTTTTATAGCCCTTCTTCAAAAATTCCGATGCGCTATAGCAATAATTTTTCGTTTTGTCAACCAATTGACCTTCAACCTCAATGGTTTTTTTTAAGAGCTAATAAATTTGAATCTGTTCAAATAATTTGTATAATTGTTATTTCAATCGTTCTCGAAAATCATTACATTATCATTTATGAAAATTGTTTTTAGCTGCCATTGGTCGTTCGGAAAACATCGGATATTTTGGTAATATCTTTTGGCCGTGGTCTTTAACTGCAATCTATTTTAACAACATTTCCGTGGTTTCCAATGAGCGCAAAAAAGAGGTGTACCCAAAAACACCTGACATCAAATCAGAGCTTCCCTCGAAAAAAAAATTCCACTTGATTCATGGTCTTTTCCTCTTTGATTTCTCATCTCCAATATTGGAATAAAGCAGGTGTATGAAAAACACCTCAATGAAGACATAAGTACTCACAGTATCCTCCGTTATGGCTAATTTATTGTAGTAAATTGTTGATTATACCATTCATAGCGGAGTTCTCAATGAAATACCGACTTGAAACATGAATTATTGTCGTAGTTGTGGCATTAACGTTGTGAATTTGGATATAAATTCTAGATCTAACGGAAGTGGGGTCAGCCAAGCGTGATTTCTTCAAGCAGATAGTACTATCAATGGAATATTACCTCTCATTCATAACATCCAAGTTGTGGATTGAGTCCCTAAATAAATTGAGAATAACGATAAACTTGAAAACTTTAGTATTCTGTTGAATAATTATTATCATCTGAGTTTTTGAAGATTCCGATTTTAAATTGATTACGTATTATTTCTTATCGGCACAAAACAATTTGCAAAGGCGTTCTGAAGAAACGAACATTGCCACATCAAGTGTTTTATGTAGTTTTCAAGGTACTATTTGGAAAACACAATAGCATGGTTTTTTTAATTTTATTTCTATCACATCTATTCAATTGGGAATATTCGAGGGAATATTATAATGAATTTCTGTGAGCTCATGTTTTCATTTTTTTCTAGTTTAATTTTTGCAATAAAATTGAAAGCAATAACATTTCTTAATAGTGCATAAAGATATGTTTTAATCGATGTATCAAAAGTGCATACTTCCCATTTGAAAAATTTGGGGTTGTACCTGTCTTTCGAAGGAGGTTGAAGGTAGGGTTCGCATTTTTACGAAGAAGAAGATAATTCAGAATTGAACACTAATTGATAATTCAGTAGTGTATTTTGAAAATCACATATAAGAAGTAAACATTACAGATTCTGTGAATTGATTGGTATTATGCAGGTGAGACAGCTGTTTTTACTGAATTTGCAGTTCAAAAGAGGACACAAAAATTGCGATCAGCAAATTTAAACGGGCATGTATTTGTACATACAAGGATCAGAGATCAATTTGATGCGATGCCCACGATGAATCGAACGAGGTGTCAAGAGTCACAAGTGGTTTTAGCACCTCGTGTATACAGTTGCCTTCCCCGAAATCTTAAGTAACCAGGTATCATTAGCGTTTTTAGGAAAGACAAAATCATGGTAATATAGTATATCGAAACAGTATATAGCAGGAAAAATGATGTTGTGAAGTGGATGGAGTTTTATCTCCATCACTTTTTTCTTCAGATTTTGAACCGGTATTCTCCAAAATTTTTATCCAATTCCAAATGAGAGGAATGATTGGCGCATTATTTCAGTCACAAAAAAAAAAATTTGAGGAATTTATAAGAGCTGTAGTAGCAGAATTACTATTTCTGTGAAATTTGGGTACGCACAATGCACGATTCGCTCCTGAGAAACGCTTCATACCGACTAACTTCCCAAGAGCCAGACTACTGAGTACTTATTGATATATCCCCAGCAACCCAAAACGTTGCGTTACGTAGTGCTAAAGAGATATAAATTTTCTTTTGAGACACCTTGTATTATCTAGAATATAGATCTAGAATTTATATATTTTTTTCTGTTTTTCTTTTATAATTCGGGAATAAATGTTATAACTATTTTAAGGACGTGGAAGCATTGTACTACACCCCACCCATTGGCTTATTTTTTGAAATTTTCATGAGTTGATATCTTAATATACAGGGTTTTTCCAAATTAGACGTGAACCTTGGATGACGTGTTAGTATAACTCATTTGCTGTAGTTTGAGTCATATTTATTTATTGATAACCAAAAATCTATTTGAGTTATTGTGATTTTTGAAAGATTTCTAACCTTAATTCATTTCTCGTCAATTTTTTCTACATTGACCAAATAGGATTAAAATTTTGGATTAAATTTGTAGTCAGCGAGAAGTCCGGATCTAACACCGTTAGAATAGACGAAGCAGCGAAATTATTGAGAAAAAATTTCAGGCGGAAAGTAACAACTGAAGAAATAAGAAAGAGGGCTCGTGCTTGTATAAGGAATGATGGAGGTCATTTCGAACATAATTTACGAATATATTTTCTATTGAAATTTCGAATTCGATTGAAATAAAAAAATATTCAATTGATAACTTTTCTTTCTTTGCTTCTTATTCTTTCCAATCAAAACCTGCTGAAACAAAACTAGTATCCGCATTCTAATGAAAACTTTTTTTAGAAAATAAAGAAGAAATCTGGCAAGTTTTTGAAATAATTTTGTTATGCATTAATTGTGGAATTCGAAAGTTGCAGGCAAATTCATATTAGAATTTACTATTATTTTCTTCATATACCAATTTTCAAATAATACTTATTCTTATTAAACATCTAATATAGCATAGTCTTGCTTTTTTCGCATACATATCATTTCCTTTTCAAATGAAAATAATCCAAAATTTAAATCTTACTTGATAACGTAAAAAAGATTGACAAAAAATGAAGTAAGGTGACAAATTTTTAAAAAACACAAGAACTAAAATATCTCGGAAACTGTTGGTTTTCGGTTTTCAATAAATATGACAGAATCAACAGCAAATGACACCTCCTCCTAGGTTCACGTCTAATTTGGAAACATCCTGTATATTTTCTGAAATTTATTTCTGTGTACATATATAATTTTCAGTGGATTCTTATATTCAACATTATCAGACTCCTTCTGGGAGATATTTAAAAGCTCATTTAGAAAATTATAAAGTGAAGCTTTGATGGAATTCCAACTTGGGATAGGATTCACAATCTAACCGTTCATCGTACACAGTTTTCCTCAGGTGACACATCTATTTCAGTCCGACAAGATAAGAAGAGGAAAAGGCTCGGTCATAGTCATTTATTAAATGTCATCAAGGCGTACTTACAACAGGATGTAGTGATTTCTTTTTCAATTTCTTTCCGCGCTCACGGCATAGGACCTAGCGAACACTTGCTTTCAAGAGAGGATGTGACTCGGCAGAGAGAAAATATTTTGATATATACTTAACCATATTAACACGTGGTGGATGGTTTGCTGAACGGTGATTACAGAAGTGGGCAATTATGAACTTTAATTACGAACCATTTCATCTTATAAAACTACCTAATTGATTCAATTAAGTAGCTATTCAGGTTATCTTCATAATTGATATTTCAAGTATGAGTGGAAGGAAACGATATAGCTAGATGTCTTCATCCTGTAACATGTAGGTTGTATTTGATGAATGGAAGAAAAATTGAGTTATGAGTTTTGAGGATTAACACGAGGAGTACGTAGTATGTAACTTATGTTGAATACAAATCGTCACTAATGAAGAAGGATGGATACTCTTTCTCATTGATATACTGCAAATAAATGAATATGTGTAGATTTTTTTTTAATAATGTTTCAATACCTTCTTAAAGAACTTTGCTCAGGAGGTTTGACTATTTACCTTTCCGATAATGTGTAGATATACTTATGTTGGTAGGGCATGACCAGGAGGGAAACTATTCAGCAAAACGAAACCTACTCTTGCATTTCCAAAAATATCTCGCTAACTGCCGATTGAATTGACTTTAAGCTCTAATTCTAACTCTACAGTAAGTAAATATTTTATTTAGCTGCTAGTTGTTGTCCAGTATCTCGTCCAAGTGAAGGCAATCTTTAAATGACGTAGCTATTTCCACCTTCATCCGATTTGAATTGAATTAGCCCTACATTTTTTAATATTTTCGAGTTCACAGTTTTTCTGAAGTTGTAGTAACCACACTCCTATTCACAGAATCTTTATAAGCATGAACGCTTCGACAACGATGGTGTCTTTTACATACAAAAAGTAACTAACCAAATAAACAGAAATATCTAGCAAGGGTTTTTTTTCATTAAACAGGGGTAATTGTCATAGATGAAATTCCTTATGAAAGGTCAAATAGTCTTCGACTTCGCTTGAAGAACACAACCTATCTCACTAAACCTAAGCTGCTGTTTCCCTTTTAAATCTCTTTTGTTTGTATCTTTTTCAGGATTTTTGTGGTGTGCTATTTGTTTATATCTATTTTTTCTTTGAAGAGTTTTTTTTATATTTAAAATTTTTCCTTCATATTAGATCACAGGATTTTTGTGATAGGTTTTATATTCTAAGTCTTTTAAGTCCACAGTATATCCATTGTAGTTCTTAACAGTTTATTTTCTGACTTTCTGTCACTTGTATCTTCTTGATATGACTTTTGGCTGCAAAGCCACAAGCTGCCGAATCATATGTTATTTGAGGTCTTGCAAATGACTTGATCATTTTCAGTTTTGTATTTTGGTTCATTCGGCTCTTTTTTCCTATCAGTGGAACAAGTCTGTTTATTTGTGAGTTTGTTGAATCTACTGTGTATTTTAAATGGTTATCCTATGTAAGTCTAGGATCTTGTTACACTTAGATACCTATTCCTTTATTTCTTCTCCTTCTATATATAGATTTGTGTTGATGTTTAATCTTCTTTTCTGTAAGAGAATAGCTAGGCTCTTTTTATGCTTAATATATTTGAATTTTCCATCACATGAACCATACATATCTTCTAGTGTTTCTTGTAGTCTTTTGTATATCTATGTCTGTTGCTATTCCCTCTTCGTTCCTCTCTTTCACGTGGTTTCTTAATATTTTTCTAGTTTTGATATTATAGTCTGACATCCTCATCTTGTAGGCTAGTCTTTCGTGCCACACTCGGTCGAAAGCTATCTTAACATCTGATAGCACTAGTCTTGAGGCTTGTTTGTTCTTACTCAGTCGATAAGCTTATGTAGTTGGAATTCTGTGGAGTGTTTCTCTTCTAAATCCGGACATAATTTTTTTTTTATTTTGTAGTTATGTCATTAGCTTTTTACTGCTTTTTTTCAATATATTCAGTTCTGCTCTAGCAGGTGGCAATATACCAATAAAATTATAAAGCCTCTGTACCAGTCAATATTTGTCTTACCACGCATCTTCTAGGGAAGTGCCATCTTCAGTCCTTTGTGTTTCCTGGGGGCTTTTTCGTCGTATTCGCAAGCCTTCCTTATAAGGAGATTTGCGTGATTTTTTATTTTGTTCAAGGTCCTCACACTTAGGTCTATTAAATAATCGTCTAGGAGTGGTATTTGCAGGTCTATATCCGTACGTTGGTACCATGGTACATCTCGGAATCGTATTCTGCACGAGTTGGAGTTTCTGCAGATGCGGGTCTTCGCGAGGTATCCCCAAGCCGGGTATGCGTAAGTTATGACTAGACACTAGACGAATGGTGGAAATGGAAGAAGCTTTTGAAAAATAGCGGTTGCAACGATGCCACTGTTGTTTTTCCCTTCGTCATATCCACAGCTGACGTGTTGCTTCCAGGTGATCTTCCTATCAAGTATCAGCCCCAAATATTTGACCTTGTTTTTCCATTCGACCTTCTTAACAAACATTACAATGTGTCCTTAGGGATCGTTCCTCTTTCGGCCGAAGAGAAAAGCCTCGCTTTTTTCAGGGTACACTTTTGATTCTCCACCGAGCGAACCATATTTGAAGTCTCGAGATGACTTTTTCAGGTATTTCGTTGCCGCTTTGGGACACGCTGACTGATGGTATCGTCAGCGTTTTCTCCTTTTTTGGCCTGTCGGATGCATAATGTAATCAATATCGGTGACAGCAAGATCCTTGTGGCTGAAAGTACCCACTTTGAGGACAGTACTTCGCCAACTTTGGCTCTAAACTTGCGAGAATTGGTACGAGGCTACAAGTTGAACCATGGGATGTGGGAAACTGAGCCCAAGCAGTTCGTGCCATACTATATCAAACGCTGTTGCCACCTCCAAGAACACAGACCCTGTGACTTGTTTGCAGTTGAATTCATCTGTGATTTGTTCCACCCAGGCTCCCCAAAGTTCTGCTGGCCTCCTCTAGAATTTGTCATATTAAGGCTTAAATAATTACAAGATTAGCAGAACTATAATTTTGATTTACTGTGGCCCCTCCAAAAAAAATCCGGCCCCTCTTGGCCACCCCATGTTTTTGAAAGCTGGCGTCGCCACTGATGACGAATTCTTCCGCAAATCCGATTTTGTCCGAAAAGTCCTAAAAGCTTATATCTGAGGTCTTCAACTATGTAGTAAAGTAACAATTGTAACCACAATGGTTCGTTATGAACTAGTGAGAGATCGAGTGACAATGTTTTCGCTGACAGCCTTATGTACTCTCGACAATAATTAGATGATGTTTTTTTCTAGTCCTGTCTCTCGTGTTATTTTTTTTAACACATATTGATTTTCCTGCCGAACAGATTGAGAAGTCTCCCAAGAACTTAACAGTGCATATGAAGAACAATTTCTCTGTGGTTCATCAACTTGTGCTTACGATGCTATGTACCATCGAGTGCACTCATAATATTAATTCATTCCTTTTGTGTGTTCTCTCGCTTAACAAACTTAAATTAAACAACAAGCAATAATCTTACTCTTATTTTTCTTCATCCCCAATCAAACATGTTTTAGTCCTCCAAGCAGGATAATCAATAGTATGGGTTTTGCGTTGAATTTTCTTGGAGGAGAAATAGTAACTAGTTGAATGAGAATAAAAAAAATTCAATTCGAGAAAAAGCATTGTCGTGCAATATTTTTTCCAAATATACAGATGCCACTGATGAAAATAATGCTATTGTTTGTACATCAGAAAATGTACCTCGATGCGGTGAAAACGTGTTCTTCATTTCATAGAAATATCTGCAAAATTAGGGCTGAAAAAAATTCTGAAAACTCCACCAACCTGTATCCCAAGGGAAGGCACGTTTACGACATACGTTCGTACGGAGTTTTTTTCTTGAAATGGCTACAATAATCGTCTCCTAAAATATTAGCAAATCAATAAGGAACACCCTGTATAGATACATTATACACATTGGATCTAGATGTGTGGTTAAATCCTGTGTTCAAGGACCGAAACGGATCTGTGCAATTCTGACATTGGATATCATTGCACTAAACGTTACTTTCCGGCACCATACACCGAATAATTTAACGCTCAATTCAAGGTAGGCTGGCTGCATTATTGTAACTGACGTACTCGTATTTATCGGGACGCTGTTAAAAAGGAAGTAATTAAAATTTATTAAAATTTCCAATGCTTGAGTTTCAATCTTGCAAGACCAGAATAATTTCATGGCGACATTGAAAGTTTAACTACCCACTTGAGATTTACTGCATGAAAAACAGTGAGAAATTCGTATAGATGTTTATAATTTCTATTCAATTAGTTTTTTCATTTATGAACATCATAAAATAACTCAATAAAATAAATTGGGTTTGGAAATGATGGACACATAAAAAAACATATAACAAGTACAGAAAAAAGGAATGAATGAATTATAATACATGTTGAATTTTCCCTATTTGAACCAATGGAAAAATGTTATTAAATAGCAATGGTCTTCCCAATAATGTTCTGTTCTTTCACATGGCACAGCACTTTATTAGGATGTAAGGGAACAGGGTAGAGGTTTAAAATGGAACAAAATGGGATTTATACAATTCAAACTTTTCTCCAAATGAACTGTATATCCAATATCTACATATATTAGGCCAATTGAAAAGGGCCCGGTGTAATGCACAGGCGGTGCTAGTATTAAATCCATATGATTTTTAGTTAGTACCAACTTTCAAACCATCGTGTCAAAATTTGACAGCAGTCCGACCATTAGTTTGTGAGATATTGCGTTGTGAGTGTAGCTACTTTTGTTATTTGAAAAAAGATGGAAAAAAATAATTTCGTGTGCTGATAAAATATTGCTTTTTGAAGGGAAAAAATACAGTTGAAGCAAATTCTTGGCTTGGTGAAGAGTTTCCGGGGTCTGCACCAGGATAATCAGCCATCATTGATTGGTATCCGAAAAAATCAAAAAGTTCACAAAATAATTTTGAATGAACGTAAAATGAAGTTGATCGAGATATCAGACATTGTGAAGATATCATCTGAACGTGTACATCATATCATTCACGAATATTTGTCCATGCGAAAGCTGTGTGCAAAATGGGTGCCGCGCAAGCTCACAATCGATCAAAAGCAACAACGTTTTAATGATTCTGAGCAGTGTTTGAAGCGGTTTAAGTGCAATAAACCTGAATTTTTGTGTCGATATGTGACAATGGATGAAACATGGCTCCATCATTTCACACCGGAGTCCAATCGACAGTCAGCTGAGTGGACTGGAAATCCAAAGCGATGAAAAACACAACAGTCAGCTGGCAAGGTTATGGTATCAATATTCTGGGATGTGCAAGATATAATATTCATTGATGCCCTCCAAAAGTGCCAGACCATCAACAGTGATTATTATATAGCGTTATTAGATCGTTCAAGGGATGAAATCTTTAAAAAACGGCCCCAATTGAAGAAAAAAAAGGTGCTGTTTCATCGAGCCAATGTGCCGTGTCACAAATCAATGAAAACAATGACAAAATTGCATGAATTAGGCTTTGAATTGCTTCTGCATCTACTGTATTCGCCAGATCTTGCCCCCAGTGACCTTTTCCTGTTCTCAGACATCAAAAGAATGCTCGCTGGAAAGAAATTTAGGGCCAATGAAGAAGTAATCGCCGAAACTGAGGCCTATTTTGAATCGAAAGACAAATCGTACTACAAAAATGGTATCGAAAAGTTGGAAGATCGCTATAATAGCTTTGTCGGCCTGATGGAAGGCCAAAAAAATGTGTTTCACTATGGTAGGCCGGGTACTTTTCAATTGGCTGTTATGTAAAATGTCTGCAAATAATACAAAAACGATCTATTCAATACCATTCTAATTTCATTTTCTGCTTTTCTTACTTCTTACAATACTTCTAATAATAAAAATAAGAAAACATAGGTGAGTCTTGATATTTCAAGAATATGCGATGTAGCCAAAACCTCAAAATAAATTCCATAACAATTCAAAAACGGCTCAACATACTTAATTTTGTCCTTTTTATATTTTGACTCAATATCGTTCACCTCTTTGGAATATTCGAAGGCCAACTGCTGCGAATAATGACCTATGACAATCATTAACTAATCTGTTATTTTATTCAAATATTTTCCTGTTATTCCCTGATCGAAACGAATGATTTGTGGAATTTGTTTCCTGTTGATGTTTTTATTGTGGCTTCTCATGATAGTGAAGTTATTCAGCAGGAAAAGAGATAAATTCGTTAATAGAATTGTCTATTTCGGAATTGATCCGGCTTTTATGATGTTCTCACATAAGTATGACGATGTTTTTATTTTTTTCCTCTACTTGATATCCTTGAACTTTCGTTACTTCTCTGTTTTTTTTTTTGTTGCTTTCAATAAGTTCTTTATAGGAGACATAATTATAGTTATTTTCCTAACAAGTGCGGAAAGTGATATTTTCCCGCACGAAACTGCCGTTACCCAAACGACGCGAAGCGGAGTTTGGGTAAGCAGTTGAGTGCGGGAAAAACACTTTCCGCACGAGTTAGGAACAATATTTTTTCTACAAGCGCTTATACGAGATCGATTTCAACACACAGATCAAATGTGAATTGATCATTCTAAATACACATGAATGACAAAAGTCTCTGACAAGTCGTTACCATTGTACTCTCATCGTTGACGTTCGGTCCATAGAGACTACAAGCCTATGAAATAAATTTAAACTGTAATAATATTCATAAATTCTTTATTAATTGAATAGAAAACTAGACTAACAGCACATAAAAATGAATTTTGATAAGGAATCTATGTACATTCTGTTTCTTCCCATTATTATCAATATATTCATTAGAAATATTCAGTTATTAGTTATATTTATTGTAAACGTGCAGTTGGTCGCGTTATGCAAATTTATAGCAGAAGCCATCATATTGGTCGAAGTCAGCTGCTCCTTGGAAGATAATGATTCTGTATTACAGTTTGAAGAGGAAGAAGCAAAACGTTGAATATTTGCCATCATATTGTTCGAAGGCTCTTTGGAAGGTAATGATTCTGTATTACAGTTTGAAGAGGAAGAACCATTCAAATTAAGAATTTTAGTGGACATTTTTTTTTCTGGTTAATAGATTCTTCCAAGTATCCCTCAGCAACAGCAGTTGACTTCCATCCTCCTAAACGTTTAATATTTGTGATACCTTCTGCACAATTGGCTAGGAAAGTAGCCGAGGAGCGCCTAAAACTGTGTCCTGTGGTGGGATTCTGTAACGGCAAAGCGAAGCGAAAACGTGACGAAACGACAGTTTTGCTCGGTTCGGTATTCTGTAAAGGGATTCGGCAATAGTCGTGTTTGCCGAAGCAAAGAACGACCTCATGACGATAACGAAACATTTTAGGGTTCGTTGTTATTACGAAAAGTCCGACGACGTTTTTGATTGGTTTACTTTTACCACGTGACCAAGTCTTAAGCGTCATATTATGACACTTGAATGATTTCGATTTCGAGGTTATAATTTTGAATGTTTTGCTTCACAATATCACAATTCTTAATATTAAGTTTGAAATTCATTCTATTAATTATTGAAAAATTGCGTTATGAAAGTTATCTTCAAGAAAAGAACACACACATTGCTCAAAAAATTTCCCTTTATTTTGGGTCTTCTCAGAATCATTAGGGAATTTAATTCTTCCTTGGAATACATGGTTAATCAATTTAGTCACTTCACTAACACAACGACTGACCATGGGTTGACTTACTGCTAGCAAATATTCTTGTCCAATACCGCGTTGGTAATTTCCACTGGCAAAAAATCTCAGAGTTATCAATATTCGCTGTTCAAATGGCGTTCTCGTGTTCCTCCAATAATTATCCATAAATGGTTTCAATTCATCGAATAGAACGTGAACTAAATGTTTCGACAAACGGAAAACGTCTATGAATCTCTCATCCGTTAAGTTAAATGGATCACTTCTATCTCGAAGAAATCTATTCTCCTCTCTTGTAAGAGTTAGACGAACTCTTCTTGAGATTTCCTCGTCGATGATCAGAATCATTGAAAACATGATGAATATTTCTTTATACCTATACACACTATTAGTTGACTGCCCGAACTTATTTTGTAGTATGGGTAGGTTTTGTAACTGGAATAAGAATGAAGGTTTTAAATTATAATCCATTGAACGAGGTTCCATTTCGAATTTCTTCAAGTGCTCAAATAAGACTTTTTGTAATACTCATTATTTGCATTCAGGTGTTGTATTCAATTAGCTAATTCATTCTTAATGATAAACTAAACAGTTTAAAATGGTATGAAACCCTTTGTTAAGTAACTTCCAATGAGAGTCATAAATCAAAATATAATTTCTGACAATACTCAAGTTAAATACTGTGGATTATTCAAAGGACATTACAGCTAGAGTCCATAAAAGGGACTCTTATCTCATTGCTCTTATTAGAGATTATCTCAGGTACCTCATATGTCAAAACCTGCAGAATCCTACAGTGGCTTAAATATCTACTTATTTGCAACGTTGCCAATGTTCCTTCGTGTAAAGTCGGTAAGCTCCGACAACGAAACTAAAAGCGTATAAAGATAACGAAACGATAAAGAAAAAGACGCTTACAGAATACCGCATTCGCTTCGCTTCGTAACGTTATCGCTTTCGTTTGCTATGATAACGAAAGTTACAGAATCCTACCCCTGTGTATAATTCCGGATTTTGTAGGCGTAAGTAAGCTGCAATTTCGGACGGTATTTTTCCTATTGTATTGATTCCGACAGATTGAATCTTACATTTTCCCCGATTATACTTTATGAAAATTCGGCGATGAGGTATTTCCTTTGGACGTAAATTCATATATTTTCTGTATATGTTCAGAAAATATCCATTATTGGTGTCTTGGGATATAACAAACGATCTTGGTGAATGATTTTTGGAGTCCTTAATATTGACGATGATCAAGTCTCCTTTATCATCTATATCGTCGATGGTGAGTTTTGTAAGTTCCTCTCGTCTGCAGACACCAGCTAATCCAAAAATTGTTACCAACTTCATCATCAAGTAAATTTCATCAGATGCCTCACTCATGAATTTTGTTATTTCCTCTTCATTAAAAGTTTTGGCCTTTTTTGGACGAAATCCTATATTCTGTCGTTTAATGAAGGCAGTTAATTTATGGAATTTTCCAATATCCAAATCCTGTTTCAGTTTACAAACACTCTTTATCATTGAATATCGGGACCATAATGTGTTTGGTCTCCAAATTTTGGACATTTCCAAAAAATACGCCGAAAACACTTCCTCCTTCCTCGGTTGAACCTTTTTGGAATTACACCAATCAATGAATTCTGAATATTGCTTCTCATATTTTATCTTCGACTTGGCCGGTAACAAATTTAAACTCGCTTCATAAGAAGCTGCTAATATTTCTTCGGGCAGGCCATCATCAGATCCCGAAGTATCCATTTTACCGGAGCGTACTGATTGAATTCGAGTTGATATTATTTATATTTAAACACAATTTCATAATATAATGACAATGTATTAATTCTTATTCACATGCCGTTTCCATAGTAACGTCGTCAGTGGCATAGAGATATATCATTATTCAGTTTATTCTTTAGAAAAAGCGTGCGAGAAAAACCCTTGCTAATCCATTACCATACGCATTTGCGTGCGGTAATGGAATAGCAGGGGTTTTTCCCACACAGTTTGGCAATGTGACTCTTTACGAATTGAAATACGTGCGGTAAAGAGAATGAAAGTTCACGCTTGTAGAAAAAAATATTTCACTACTTTTCAAGGTGAATAATTAAGAGGATTCCCATGCAATATGTTATGTTATGATTGAAAATTAAAAAAATTCTTGTATTAATAAATATTGATAATTTTTTCCTTATTGAGAAATATTGTATGTCCCAAATTCGTTGTCTAGTCAGGAGATCTCAAAACCCTTTTGAGTTAGTAAAAAAATGTATGGGACATTTTCGGGCTCGATTTTTGAGGTAATTAATTTGGTGAAAACTCATAAATTCAATTGTTTTCAAGCTATAAGAGGAAATTGAAAAATGGCGTGATATGAAAAGTTATGATAACTTTATTATTACTTATGCTATAAATATGAAACATTCTACAGGCCCCTTTTTTCAGAATGAAGTACGTCCAGATATAATGTGTATTTTAATGTAATTTTGTTAATAAATATAACAAAACTTCATTATTTTGGGATCGACATTTTTGTGAAATTGAATGTATTATTCTGGAGATGAAAAGTAATGGGGGTTGATTAGTATATTCTAGAACAAGTTGCAGAATGGGCTCCTATTCCAACAAGAATGCGAAAATGAGTGTTGGAATTGCCTTCTGCAACGTGTATAAGACGATATTGTCTCTATTTCAGTCAAGTTTTGTGAAATATTGTCGAAATTCATTGAAAAATCCAAATTATACGTCCTAGTGACTTTTTTATTGTGTTTCGGCAGTTTGTGTGACTGTTACGAAAATTGACAGATTACGAAATTTGAATTTGAATCGTACGTTTAGAATTTTGTTATAATTTATAAATACGCATTAAATTCGTTTATTTATGTATGACGAAATCGATTTAAAACCACCAGAATTAAGTGAAATTACGAATAATGCTCCAAATCATTTCACTACATCCAAATTATATTGTATTGACAATTGACGAGTGTTGAAATTGTATAGGATTGTCTGGGTTGACAACCACAAAACTAAAAATATAACTGAAAACAATGCTGTAATGAGTTCATTACAGCACTGTTTGTAGTACTGTAATGAACTCATTACGATACTGAAATAGAGAAAAGTAATTTATAAGTATATAGGTAATAGTAATTTACGTAACAAGTCCGGAAAATAAGGTTTTTTTGGACGAATAGACAAAATTCCAGTGAGCACTTCCCGGACGGTTGCCGAAAAAATCAATTACCGACACCATTATCCTAGCAACCAGTAGCGAGATCTACCGTCTTGAATTGTGCAAAGAGGCCATTTACAATTCGATCACTTCAAATTGGAGGAGAAGGTATGTTGCAACAATAAATGAGAAATTTAGCAAAAAATTATACAACCCCATTGCTTACACTACCGAACATCCAAATGTTTGCATAAATCATTATTCTTGGTTCATCCAATATAGTAAAAGTAGATGCCCGTACTCCCCAACTGTTCTTTTATAACAGAAACAAGCTCAAGTTAAATGAGCTACATGGGGGACCGAATTTATGACAGGCGGTCCTTCGTTTCCAACTTAACAAGGTTAACATAGAGGGTAGATTATTCATTTATTATTCATTTGTTTTCATAATATAGGCACACGTCAGCATCAGCAGCCCTAGGAAAGATTCTGCTGAAGCCGAAATTGATTCTTACCCAAAATAACTCTTTTTCAATTCGATTTGAACTTTTCAAATTGAGTAGACGGAATCTTCTGTTTTAATAGTATGTGTTTAGTTTTTCGCATAGTGAGTCAATTGAAATTAAATAGCGAACGGATTAAAAAATCAGTGAATAACAATGGAATAAAATGAGAAAGTGACGTGAAGTCAGGAGGATTGCAATTATAGAATGGACACAAAATGACTTGAACCTCTAAATGAATGAAAAGTATTTTAATACTGGGCGAGTCTTTGACTTTTACATATATTTCAACCGAAGATTACTGAGTTCAAAATAAATACTTTTTCCTTCACTATTTTTTCCGGTTCAATTTTTTTTCTCACTTAGTATAGCGGGCAATCTGGAGTTGACCCGCCTTTATTATTATTATTAGATACAATAAGAGTTGAGGTAATAAAACTATAAACTCAATACAATATATGAAAATGATTAAAAATTGATGGAAATTTATGTTCGGAGCAGATTCATCACATCAATGAAAAACTTTATTCCGAAAATCATTTCCTTCGATTCCATTCCATTTGCCAGATATAATTAAAAATTACATTTGTTTTGGCTGTATCATTCCAACCGAGCTGAATGGAAAAAAATGGTGAAGAAAAAAGTGTTTCCTTTGAAATCAGACCTCAGAAATCTTCAGTCGAGAGTTCAATTCAAAGACTCATTCTATATAAGGTGTCCCAACAAAAAAATGAAGTCGAAAGCCAAATTTTTTTTGAAATTGACTCTTTGAAGAAGCAATAATGGGATGCGTTTCGACAAATCTGCTGCTAAAAAACCGCATTGTAAAATATAGAGTATAACATTTGAGAAACACCAACTTTCTTCTATATCAATTTCTAATAATTGATTTAAAGAAATCAAATTTTTTTCAGAGATTTTCAGAGATATAGAGGAAAGTTGGTGTTTCTTAAATGTTACACCCTATATTTTTCAACGCGTTTTTTCGCAGCAGATTTGTAGAAAGGCATCCCGTTATCGCTTTTTCAAAAAGTATGAGATAAATTATGCGATAATTGAGTACTTGTTCACATTCTGTACTGTTATTATAACTCTCTTATGCAACAAATACTATAATTATTACTTGAATTTAGCATTGAATATTTAATTTTAAAGGTACCTACTTCTTATATTATAGTCAATTATCTTAGTTTATTCATCTTGAAAATAAACTAGTAGTATTTAATATAATAATTCACAACCGAATATTTTGTATCTTTCAACTCACCGAATTTTATTTCATTTGTTTCCACATTAAAACAATTATGACAATTATGCTCTAGGATGAAATTATCGAAGAGCAAATGAAAAAAGTATTCAATATGAAAATGTATTCAAGTACTTACCACTAGTATGTTTTTTTCAGATCAAAGATCAAATGATAATAAAACACACTATTTTTTATATTTTAATTGTATATTCTTTGGTATGTAGTGGTATGTTTCGATGTAAGCTTAAATCCTAAGGAGGAATACAGTACCTACTGTTCGGTAAATCAGTAGTATTCAGTGGGTTTTTTTGTCATTTTACATTGGTTTTCAGAGTGATCTGAATTCTTCAAAACAGAATAACGTTAGTTTTAATGAAGTATATTCATATGAACAGATCTGCACCAAAGCTTTGTGATTTGTGATCGAATTGTAAGAGTTAAGGTGAGCTAATTCAAAAAAAAAAAAAATTTCAAACTGAGTCAGCTAGTGCTGCAATTCTAAAATTTGAGTCGTGACTACGTAGCACATATTCATTTCTGTTTTTTTTTAGAGCTGCGAATTGTATTTGCCTTAGTATCCAATTTTTTGAATTTCACAAATGATTTTTTTGGGACAAATTACATGTAAGTACTCGAAAACAGCACATTATACGAGAAAATATGAGGAGTACTTCCATTCATCAAAATAGTCAAATATTCATTAATAAGCGTTCAACTCACTCTCAAACGTTGAGTTCTTCGAATTTCTGGCATTTTTATGGAATGTAATGGCCACAATGAAGAAACTGGAAGATGTGTATGGAATTTGGTGTTTGGGGATTCATCTTATCAATGAGAAACCAACTTCCGAAAATAATTTTCTTTGATAGAATCATTTGCGAGATAAAACTGAATAGTTATTAATTTGTTTTACAAGGCAGCAAAGTAGTGGATTGACTGCCGCGGCTGATAGTTCAGCCTAGACAGTCCATCTACTTTGCTGCCGAGTTAAACATATAATTTTTCTTCGATTGTTTACCTATAATGATACATGTACGATATTGTATTACAATTCCTACAATCTTTTTATTTTTCCTGTAGTGATAAACTGAAACAAAATTTGATAGAAATCGCAATTTTTAAAATGATTGATTGCTATGGAAATGTATATGTCCAAAATAATTTTTTGACAACAACAGTTTAACAACTAATGAAATATCTGACAGTTTTCTGGAAAAATATCGGATATATTTATATTATGGACAGTGATAGCGACTTAGAAGTACTTACTCCTCCAGAAATGAGGAATAAAGGCAAAAAATATTGATTGTCAGAAAATATCGAATGTTTTATTCGCATTGAGGATAATCACTTTGCAACCTAGGCAGGAAAAGTAATACTTTTCTGATTGATATGTCTGAAAAATCAATATTTGTTGTCAATCGGAGAAAAATAATTTTCGATGGATTCTCAACAGCCTGCATCTCTTCAACCGATCTGAAACGGAAAAAATGGTAAAGGAAAAACGTGTTTCTTTTGGCCTATTTCGTTGAAATATATATGTTCAAATCAAAGACTTACCCTGGCAAAAAATCATATATTTCTAAGAGAAATTAAAAACTAAAACGTCTTTTTATCAAAACTCTTAATGTAATTTAACTAATTGATCCCCAATTTCATAGGAAATAATTCGAATTTCATTATATTCTCATCACCACGAAGTCAATTCAACGCATTTGATAAATCTCCCGACTTATGTTTTAGTGGACATCTAACTTAGTATAACGTGATAATTTAATGATTGAACCGTTTAAAACCAGACGTGTGGAACCTTTCCAAATCATTAATTAATACGAATTCTGGCAATCGCCGACATTAACTTATCAGAATTCGTTTATTCTCCCAACAATGTTCAAAGGAATTCCACAAGAATAAATTAATAACGGGAAAGGCCAGCTTGATTCGGATTCCCCCTATACACTGTATCCGTAAAGTATGGAACAAATTCATTTTTTGCTAAACAGACCATTTTAAGAAATAATGCTGAAACACGTCGATTTTTTATTTTAATTTACCGTATTTCAAAATAATAATCTAATATACAGGGTGAATTACTTTCGAGTAATACGTCACCGTAATTTTTTTTAAATGGAACACCCCCATTTTGTCTCAATTTTCCGATTACTCTAGCTGAGCTGATTCCATCAAAAATGTTACATGTTGATTCCAATTGGAACAGGGTGGACAAAAATACAATAGTTTTGTGTGTGCTCATAAAGTAACGCATAACATTTTCATTAGTTAAATCAACAATATTAATAGACCTTTATTTAATCTGAAAATATCACAATAAAATGATGTAGATCACGTCACAAAAATCATAATTTAATATTAAAAATCAAAATTTAAATATTAAAGTTCATTGAAATCTTTCTCAGCCATAAACTCTTTTACACTGTAGTAACCTTTTTTATAAATTTTTTTTTAAGGTTTCCTTTGAATGATTTTAGGTCTTGTTTTGAATGTTTGTGGCATTTTGTTCCAAATGTTTACTAAAGAATGAACAACATTCTTTTGAATGTAGGCATAATTTGGTTTTTCTAAACTAAGATGAGTTTTTCCTCTGGTATCATAACAATGATCAAGCATTAACATTTCAAAGTTAGTGAAGTTATTGATTACATACATTATGCACTCATATATATACAAACAGTATAGAGTTAATATATTATTATTCCTAAAGATATCCCTACATGATTCGTTATATTTTATAGGTAGTTTGAAAACAGTTCTCAAACATTTTTTTTGTATTATGAAGATTCTTTCAACATCAACAGAATTCGCCCAGAAGATGATTCCATACTTGAGTCTGGAGTGGACGTATGCATGATATGCGGTCAGGGAAGCATCTGATCCAATTGTTCTTGTCGGGATCCTTAAGGCATAACAGTACTTTGTAATTCAAATCCCGATCTAAATAGATTCCCAAGAATGGTAGAGTATCTTGAGCTTTTACATTCTCACCATGATAAATTAAGTTGATGGCATGTTGATTCTTTTCTCTGAATATTATAAATTTGGTCTTGGTGATGTTCATTGTGAGATTATTCTTCCCGAACCATTTTCCGAGGTTTTCCAAATCTTTTTCAACTCCGGATTTGCATTCATCTGGGGTGGAACCAACGCAGATTACTATTATCAAAAAAACTTATTGTCTAACGGCAATTGGTTTGAATGTAACACCCTGTAGTGTGTTACATTTTTAGATTAATAAAAATGTATAAAAATAAGAAATAATTTCTTTCATATTCTGTCTGCTAGACCACAAGTACCAAACATGTTTGGAAACAGCTCATTTTTATTAATTTAAAAATGTAACAAACTACAGGGTGTTACATTCAAACCAAATACATAAGTATTTTTGATAATATTTTTAATTTAACTAATGAAGAATGTTATGCGTTACTTTATGAGCACACACAAAACTATTGTATTTTTGTCCACCCTGTACCAATTGAAATCAACATGTAATACATTTTTGGAATCTGCTCAGCTAGAGTAATCGGAAAATTGAGACAAAATAGGGTGTTCCATTCAAAAAACTGACGGTGACGTCATTACTCGAAAGTAATTCACCCTGTATATTAGATTATTATTTTGAAATACGGTAAATTAAAATAAAAAATCGACGTGTTTCAGGATTATTTCTTAAAATGGTCTGTTTAGCTAAAAACGAATTTGTTCCATTCTTTACGGACTTAGTGTATAGAAAACAAAGCGGCGTCCCCGCGATTCGTCATTGTCTCGAGACGCCGGTGGAAACGCAAACGAGGCTTGAAAATCCGGAAAACTCGACGTCCAATATTTCAACAGCTGTGGTATTAATTAAGTTTCCAGTTAATCAGTAAAGAGTAACACGGCTGCAAAAAAATGTCCAGCCAGGTGTAACAGCTGCGGCGCGGCCCGACGCTATTTCGGGCTCAGCAATGACAAACGGCGCAGCACATGCTGAAGTCTGTCAGACCACATGGAGACGCACGTGGTGGCTCGCCGCGACGCCGCTTCAGCTGAAAGTAGTTCTTGAAATATCCGAGGAATTGAGGTGTTGAGTTTTGAACAGCCGGAACCGCTTGGAGTGCAGGATGTTGATTTCGGGTTGTACAGGGTGATTCATTCGTCGATTTGGTACAGATCGTTGAACTGTCTCACTAGAAAACAAAATGTTGGATTTAGGTTTTCACCGCAAGGCTTAGATAGTACTAAGAGTAGGTAAATTCGACAATTAAATTATTCACCAAAAAATCATAAAGGTATAATGACATACAATTTTAAAAATGAAATATATGGTTTTGTTTTCAGTTTTCAGAATAGGTCTAATTGAAGGTTTCATTAATAACAATACGTAGTCTTCTGGGTACATCTAGCATTTTGGATTGTTTGAAAATTAATCTTCAGAATTCTACTGAAAATCCGCCGTCATCATTTTTGCTCGTTTTCCACTTTCCAGCCTTTATTATAGTGATACCTTTCTAAACAAAATAGCCCAGAAATCTGCGGATTGCCTTTCTATGGCAAAGAGATATGTAGTGAGCATTCAACCAATTTTTAGTGTCACATACCTAATGGCATAATGTCAGGCCCGGCCAAAACATATCATCTTTGTATGATTCTGGTTGATGAAATAAATCTCTAACTTGTGAACCAAAGATGAAGAACGCAACACACTCTCTTTTAATATACATACAATGAATTCACTCACCTCAAAAACTAAACTCTTTTTTTTTTTTTTTTATTTACATTTTTATACTTTGTAAAATAAGACTTTGTATATGGGCAGGAAGACCTAGGTCGCTAGCCCTTTGAAACATTGTTTCAATAAAGTTTTTCTTCTCTTCTCTCTCTCTAACTTGTCCCACATAAAGCCTGAACATCCGAATAGTTGATATTGCTCATAAAACTAAAACTTTGTCAGCAAATTCGGCCTTTTGCATGAATTTTATGTTGTCTGAAAATTCTTAATATTGTCGGTGTGAAATCCATTGTTTACTTGACGATGACTTTGTTATTTACAAAATATTATACGCCTTATAGCCAGTTGCACTATTTGCCTAAACATTGATTAAAATTTAAACATCGATCAATTTCTGATTTCTCTTAAGAAATCAGAGAGTAATCAATGTTTAAATTTTTAATCAATTTCACAAGATCTGAAGTGGTGATCCAAAAATTTTACTTCACGATAGGTTGGTGGTATAGGATCAGAGAAACATGAAAATGATACTCTGTTAGTTCGCTGACGTTTCTGAAAAAATCATTTCCATCCTCAGGGCTCTACAAAATTTACGGAAAACATCATTTGTAACATTGATGAAGCTGTTTACAAAAATAAAGGAAAGATGAGCATTACTGAAAGTTATTGACTAGAAAATATCGCAGAAAAGATGGTCTGGTATAATTCAGATATACAAAGAAACATCCTACACCACCAATCTATCATGAAGTAAATTTTTAATCAATGTTTAGGCAAATGGTGCAACTGGCCCTTAAAGTATTGCAATATCTCGTTATTCGAACTGATTTGGCGTATATTTTTTCTGTTATGATATTTTTCACCTCTTTTCTTCAGTTCTCTGTAAATTATATATTTGGGAACGCCTCGATAGTTTTCTCAATGATTTCACTTTTATTCTTGGCACTTCCGATTAACTGATTTGCTCCAGTCTATAGTTTAGGTCTTACACTTTTTGGAAGATTTGGGGATAGTAAACCTTTCCCACATTCTGACATTGCAGAATATACCTATCGTTTTCGCGAAACATTTTGATTTTTATAAAGTCGAGTTATTTGAGCGTTAGGCATCTGCTCAACTAAAATATTAACACTTTATTCCAAATTATAATTCATTCCGACATACCATTACATAACTGTTGTTTTTGGAGCTGATTCGACATTTTGAAATCTTCAATTTTTTAATTCACTTGAAATTTGTATAAAAATTTTGACACATACGTTATTAGAACATTTCCAAAAAAAAAGTAGATGCCACATTCAACATAAATCTCAGTAAACGGCGACCTTATCGGACGTATCGATAAAGCCTGGATTAAGACAAGTAGACTCTTTAATTTAAGTCCATTACTATTTAACTTATTAATTAATTAAATAATTGAATGAATTCATAAAAACAAACAAAGCGAATATATGGAAAATCAAAATTATATGTTGATGATGGCATTATAATATCTGAAAATGAAGACTACAAAGACTCATTCTACACCACAGTCCACAAGTAAGCAATTCATCATGAGGATATCCATTGAAAAAACCAAATCAGTCATACTATGCAGGAAGCCATTGAGATGGAAGTTGGCAGTATACGATAAACCAATTGACCAGGTCATGAGCTTTAATTACATAGGAGATATCCGCAAACTAAGATAAAGCACGGGAAGTTTACCGCATATAATAGGGAATGAGAAATATATGAGAAAGAGCGCTAAAGCAAGAGTCTACAAGACCTGCATTTGACCGACCGTGACTTACATAATAGAGATTTCAACATCTTACGAACAGAACAATTAAGTTGAAAAATAATCTGTAAGCCTAAATGCAGCATGGATCAATTAGTCCACTAGTGGCCGTTTTCAAAATGTCTAGTTACCTAAAGTAAAAGATCCAAATTCTGTTTGGCTCTTGCAATATTTTGGATCATGCAAGATCCAAAATGTAATGAGGAAAAGCTAAATCTCCTCACTGACTTCCTTATGGCCACTTGCATCTCAGAAGTCTCATTAAGAGATACGGATTATCAGAAACTGACAAGTGCAGATTCTGTGGGGAGGAGAAAGAAAAATCTGAACACCTGGTCAAAAAATGCACCAGCGTTGAAAGCCAACGCAAACAATATTTTGGGCGAGTTAGTCTGAACCACAAGAGATAGAAGGTGAGGTAAAGATGTTGCAGTGGTGATAACGGCTCTGATGGGGACACAATAGACTTTAAGGTCACGATGAAAGGTAACCCCTTCATAGTAATCAGTACTGAAACCATTGAAAAGTGGACCACCGTTGTTGGTTGGACCTTTTCCTAAGGTCAAAGAAGTAATCTTGCCATAAGATTATACTAAGGTTGAAACTAACCAAAACACTATAACCTCATTGCTTTCGTTTAATTTGTCTGGTTTTGGTGATAAGTAGACTAGTAAATCATCAAGTCGTCAAATTTATAATCAGAGATTGAATGAAAGTTTCTCTTTGATATGAGTGGTTGAATATTCTTTATTCAACAATGACTCGAGTTACTTTTGTGGCCGAATAAGTGCGTTCTGTGTATACGAATGTAAATTTGTTGATATAATCGACCAAGATCATCGTTTTTGAAAGCACCTTCTAGCTTTGCTAAGATATTACTGGTGAGGACTGAGAAGATTTCATTTCTGCCGTCCCCGATTGTCACAAGATGGGACACCTGGATTGAGCTGCAAGCTGTTATGCTCAACATGTTGCCCAAAATGTTAATGATTTCAATCCTGAAGAAGCGAAAAGCATAGAGGGTGCTCAAAATGCTTTAACACAAGGGGATTGCATGAAAATTTGATTTTAATAAAATTTAATTTTTCTTATTTTTCCGAGGCTATTTTGAACTTGGAAACCAGGGAAATTTCTTTAGAAAACAGCATATAGATTGTTGCAAATGTTTTTGATAGGTTAACAAATGTCGTCAGATTCAGATGAGAATATAATTTTTTTCAAAATGATTCCAAGATCTTCCGAAATCAGGAAACTATTGTTGTTCCCAGTAATTTCTATCTTACTTATAGAGAATTGATCATTCGCTCCTATTGTATCGTGTGGTGTTCCTCAGAATTCAAAATATTTTAGGCGTAAATTTATATTTGACCATTTATTACCTACATCATGTCATAGTGAAGTGTAATAGTAGAAATCAGTATATTTATTGTGAATAGACCTTTGAAATTGTTTTATTCGAACATAATTAATGATTTTTTAAAGCATATTCAAATGCATATTTTTAAAATTTAAGATGCATATCTACATGCATATTTTGCACTTATTCAATGTAGGTACATATTTATCCGATGCCTACTATATAATCATAAGTGAATCGAATTAATGAATTCAAATTTTGATTTGAATTAATTAATTAAACACACTTTTCACTGTGATTTTACTTCAATTACATGAAGATACTGGGTGGTGTATTAAGGGGGAATCCCAAATTTATAGATTAAAAAAGTTGATTTTTAATAAAAATGACATAACCATGTCTGTAATCTCTTCTAATATTCTCAAGTAACCTAAGGATGAATAAATAATTTTCAAGGATATACTGCAGAATCATACTCGCCTCCACACAACTATAATGTTTGATTTTGAAAAATACAGGCATCGTAATAGAATGATATAGTTCTGTGATCACGGAACGAACTCCCAAAAAGTCAAGTACTGCGGTTGACATTAATATATACGGTTATGTGGTATCCCAGAGTGCAATTGGCTTATAAAAGAATGAGCGCTCAAAAGCTCGCGACTTCACGTCAGTGTTTTCCTCATCAATCGAACATAATTATTGGAATTATTATTTTGAATTTGCTTACACAATCTCAGTTGAATCTCTTGTTTCTAAAATATTAGTTTTTTTTTCGATATTCTGCTTTTAACTGAAAAATTATAGATTAACGACCTGCAAAATTAAGGATGAATTGCCTCTGGTCGCTCACGTTAGATTTCTAATTCGTGGAAACAATTACTTGCTGCCTTTGAGGAAACGTTATTTGCAACGAGTCATATTTTCAGTCTTCAAATGGCTCTGATCATTTTGAATTATTTGCCTATATCTTAAGCAATCATTTTTTACCCGACTTTCTCGTTTTACCCAACTCTCAAAAGTATTACTTTCGAAACCATTTAATAAGATAACTATTTTTTACAATAAAAACACGAGTCCTACTGAGAAACAGTTGGATGGCAATCATGAATATCCATATCTGATTTCTGAGTCCCAAACAAAAAAAAAATTGATACCTCTGAAATTTTCACCTACTTTGGTTTGGATAGTGTAGAATTAAGTTCAAAACTATAGAATATTTTTGATTTTGTTTCATATGTCTTATAATTCTGTGAAGTCTGAAGTCATGTTCTGGAAGATGAGCTCGAATTAGTTAATTTTCAAGGATATCGCAGTAAATCATACTTCTCAATTTTTTCGGAATATAATTTTCCTTATAATTTGAATTAAAACGTTAAACAACAATTTCAAACTTTATTGAAAATTTCTTGTTGATCACGCAACCAGAACCATAGAAAATTTAAGATGAATATAAAAAAAATCCAATATTTTCGTGACCACACAACCGACCTAGTTGAGATTTTCAGAGTTGATATAAATTAAAATTTCAATCGGCTTCGGCGTACTAAATTTCAACCTGATCACATCATTGGAAGAAAATATAAAAAGAAAAACAACCTCATATTTCCCAAACATTTTTTTTTAAATTAAATAATATATTTTCACCTATAGTACAATACATTGCAGTGTTCAAGACGTCCTCTCTTTCAATGTACTTAAAAAAAAATACATGTACAAACAACAATGTTTGAAATTTCGTTTTTATTTTTATGTAAAATACTCATTTAAATGATTAAGCCGAATTTAAGGAGGATCGTACATCAGAACTCCTCGTCTAGATAAAATAATAGACACACTATTATAAACTGTGTGGTCTCCAATAGGCGCACTAATGACGAGTGCTCAAAAGCTCCTGACACCAATGTAATGTTTTTGAATTTTTCATTTGTGATCACCTTGTAATACCCGTATATTTATCTCGCCCCGATAAATAATGTGAAACAAATGTATTTGGCGTGAGATATTTGGGATCTGGTTTTTGTTCGTTTGATTGGTGCCTGCCATATGCTGGTTATGTCAAGAGAAAGACTGTTGGCGAGTGTGCTGGTAACAACTGAGCAATATGGCAGACAGATTGTGAGAAATGAAAATAACTCGAACTGAAATAAGTTAAAATTGTGGGATTGCTAACATACTGCCTACAGATTTTGGCTGCGAATCCTGCACCCCAGGCTGGCTTTATTGTTGTTGTCTTCCATGTGTTTTACTTGCCGGTCTTTGGGACCCAAATCTGTTTTCTGTTATTGGAATGAAAATCCTGTTTATTGCGGGCAATTGAGATCTGTCCATTTACTCAATTGTATGTTTTCACCAACAGATGTCTTTGAAGTCCCAAGAAATGGAAAAAAAAATCGGTTTCAATATTTAGTGCACATTCCCCATATTCAATTTTATCTCAACTAATCAAAATGTTTTCACTTAGGTATTAGAGTAATCAACACTTTACGGTTCCAGTTTTCTTCATAACAAAAGAGATCTCATCAGAAATGACTAGGTATTATCTCGATGATTTTAAATCAAAGAACACACATTTATCGAATATATAAAATTTAAAAATTTCGAAACTATTAAAAGTAGATGATAGGTGAATATAGTGGAAATTTATAATAACCTGTAAGTATTTCATATCAATTTAAAGTAGCAATTGACTTTATATTATGCATAACTATAACTACTATAACATAATTACATTATTTAGTGTTTAGTTTCCGAAATAAATACTTCTTCAAGTTTAATTTCTGATTTTCATCCTTTAAATTACAATTATAAGAAATTTTTCATTTTCATGTATTCCAGAATGTGAACTAGGTAAGTAAATGGCAATATTAAGGGAACTTTTTTTTTCTCCAACGGTATTCAAGTATTATCATCGGAATTAATAATGAATTGAAAAATTAAAAAAATAATGAGGTGAAATCAGAAACCTTTGTGCTCTCGTTCTAATGTAGATTTTACTTCATTATATTTAATTCAGTCTTCTGGAGCATACATTTGAAGTCGAAACTTCTTAGTGTGTGATGATTTTAACGCTATTTATCATTTATCATATTTTTCGAGGGGAAACAAAAGATAATAAAAAATGATCAATGCATACTTGAAACATTCGATTTTTGCCTGACAAACATGTCATTCAGATTTATCGCCACCAAATGATGAGAACAACATTCTTCCTTCAAATTTGTCCATTTCGGATGAAATTGATCTTTTTATTGAAATTTGAATTATTTTTTGAATTCTTCTTTCCGGTCTTATGATTTCGTCTTCCATCTTGACATTCCTTCGATTTTCTTTGAAAATAACTGAAAATTATTATTCGTTCGCCGAAAGTGACCTATTCTCTTCTTCAGAAGTTTTCGGATCAGAATGACTTGATTATTAATTCCGTGTAAAAGTTACATTGAGCAATTTTGAAATTCAATGAACTTCATATACACACAAATTTTCAGTGAATTCTTACGTATAAATAAGGACATATCAAAATTTACAAAAAAAAAGCAGATTGTTTAAACGTAACAGATAATGAACATAATTGATTTTGACGCTTGAGTCGAAACAAATCATTGCAGACCAATCTCGTATCAAATTTCGAACATTGAGCAAAATATTAGACCGCATACGATAAAAAATAGAAAATTCTACTGGAGAAGTTTCAAGTACTTGAACTCATATTAAAAATTCAAGTCAATTCAACTCCGAAACTATTGGAAGTACATAATTGAAAAAATAAAAGTAGGTATTATCATAGTATATGATACTATGGTATTATACTAAAAAAAGTAACAACAATTCAGTTGGAAAAATATTCTTCATGAACGATTTATAAGTTCAGAAATACTATTTTCGTCAAAAAAAAATTTATTATATCAAGTACCAAAAAATATATTAATTACCTAAACGACAAAATTCAGAAAAATTGTTAATAAATCGAATACTACATGAATATAAATACAAAATGCTGACCCACTTCTAAATTTTCCACAATTATGCTTCATCATAATATTAAAATTCAAATCTTTATCTTCCATTTTTAAATTTGGAACTAGTTCAATAATGTATTAAGGGCAATGATTAGCCAAAATTGAATGTTTCATTAAATTTCAACGATGTATAATTTTTACCAATTGAAAAATGCTATCTATGTGAATGTAGAAGTTACAGGTGAATTCATTCAATAATACAAATAAACACACCTCGAATAAAAACGCTTTTATAAAAGTTATTCTCGCATCACAGAATTGGGGAAGGGAATTTCCATAATAAAAAAATTTCCCTTCTTTCGAACTTTCCCACAGAAACAAACCCATAAGCGAGGAAGTGGTGATAAAGAGTGGAAAACGGGTGTGCTATTTGTCACTTCCGGGTGTATTTGCTTGTTCCGGTGTGAAATACTGTTACCCGATGATAGCCAACCTACTTACCCGTATGACCGATAGGGCTCATTCTAATCAGAATCAACCTGAAATTGAACCTGCTAGATACTTGAGAAACTGTTTACCTAACTGTTAGTTTTTTGCTTTCGATATAACATTGACAGATGGTAGCTTGTTTCTATGTTGAATTAAGAACTTTCATGTGGATTCGGAAAGTTTTGTTGATCTTTTTAAAATACTTTTAAGAAATCGAGCGTATCCAGTATGTTCAGTGTACAGCTTTCAGTTTTCTTTGATATTTTCAGTAAATTTCATTCAAGTTTTGTTGTATCTTTTTTATTGTTTGATCAAATCCACCTTAAAATGTGATTTTACTTTGAATTTTCTACTTTTTAAATCCCTCATTACATTACTACATTGTTTCAAGATAAGCTAGATCAAAACATAATTTGACATAAAGTCATATAATAACAAACTAAGGACTGATTTAAATTCAATCGGAAATATCACCGACAAAATTAGGGGAAAATCAGACAAATTATTACGAAGTATGTTCGGTGTATTTTAGGACTTATGTTTTTTATTTGAATCTCCAGGAACATAATTGTTCAAATGCTGTCTACATTCATTTGTTTTTATACAGGTCGACAAAAAAATGAAAAAATTGGTTTTATTCAGAATTATTCAGTTTAGAAAAAAAGGTAAAGGAAAATAGTGTTTCTTTTGACCTCGGGAATCTTCGGTTTAAATATATGTACAAGTCAAAGACTCACCCTGTATATTGAAACATTTCAATATTCTCCTTTCACTAAAATTTAGTTTTTTTTACGCATGATTGTCAGATTCTTCATCGGAATAAGAAAGTTCTGCATTATCATCGGAACAGTTGCTTTTTTTGGGAGGGGTGTGGTTATCAGGGAGGTTATTGATTGTTATTGATGCTTTTTCAATAAGGGCGCCGAAAAATTGTTTGTTTTAGACGCCAAAATTACTCGTGCTGGTCCTGCAATGAAGAGTAATATATTATTGCTATACAAGGTACAACCGATCGAATAATGAACAGAACATTATATATATTCATGAATATTTCATTGGTTTATTGGAAGTTGTTCATTGATTAATTTTTTTCATCATTTATTTGAAGATCAATTCATGCTGAGACAGTCTTGTTCAGTGGCGTAACTAGAGTTGACTCATGGGGGGGTTATGGGTAGTGGCAAGTTTTAGCGAGTGACCCTGAACTGAAGTGAAAAGCGGGGGGGGGGGGTTTTTAGGTGTAGATATCGTTTCCATTCGAAATTCGAAGATTTATGTGAAAAACTCTTTTAAAAAAATTAATTCATCATACAGGCACAATATATATTATACTTTTGAATGCTACACTTAGTAAACAATGAAATACGTGTAAGAATTAAAAAAAAGATTGAAAATATTCTAAAATATAAATGTATAAGTGAAAATTGCTATCACGCTCCTCTATACAATCATTCAAGAAAGTCTAAATTCAAGACGGCGAGGTGTTTTTGCCAGCTCGTCCAACACTTCAGCAGCATTGATATCTAGCTTTCTGTGAGTATTGAGCATAGCAAGCCCGTTCAACCTTTGCTGGCCTGTTTTGTTCCTTAAATATGTTTTCAATCTTCTAAGAGATGATAAGGACGTTTCACTGGTTGATGTCGATACAGGAAGAGTGGTAAGAATTTTCAGGAGGGTGTTGATAGTGGGGAAAACATCCTGATGACAGGCAGTGTAATAATTGATTGCCCTCCTTGAGCTAATTTTCAAATCTTTCACCCTCTCGTACCACATATGGAGTTCCCCTATGGCAGCGATGTCACCAATTTGAATATCTTCCTGATATAAATTCAGGAGCTTTTTAAAACTTTCTTCCTGTGTTCTGGTGACTTCAGCATTACTGGTAGAGGTCGGTATAAGACACTCAAAACTTTTCAGTAGGTCTTGATGACTATTTAATTCATTTGAAAAGTGATCTAAAAATGGCAAAAATAGGAATATTTTAAAGTATGATTGAGGATTGTCGGTTTCAATGTTGCACCTAAGAGTTTGTCGTCCAGTTCTTCTTGGGGCTTTTATTGAGGTACTGAGTGATTCAGCCATAGCATTGGTTCTGATTTTTTCTATCGTCCCTTTTAGATTAGTCACCATGTTCATAGCATTTGAAAAATCGATATGTTCATGCCGCAAAAATCGAGCATAGGGTAAACTTAAGGAAAATACTCTAGCCATCACTTGCAAACTGATTATAAAGAATGAACTCTGAAGTGCACATAAAAGCTGCAATGCCATCGACGCTGATTCTACATCCTTCCACTGTGAAACTTCTTCAAGAGCCTCCTGGACAGCAGGTAACATTTCTTGAAGTAGTAATATTGAATCATGGCGCTCAACCCACCTAGTTGGACAGAGTTGTTTTAGACGAGTAGATTTGGCTTCAGGGAACAGTTTATCAATTGCTCTTGTAATAACCTCCATTCTTTTCGGGGTGTTGAAAAACACACATAGTTTTGTTGCAGTCCCACAGCAATTTCTGATCTCAGAAATTGAACATGATGCACTTATAGCAAGGTTTAAGCTATGGGATACACAATGGACATATATTGCAGTCGGATGCTCTTCCATTACATATGCCTGTGCTCCGTTGAATTTTCCACTCATTGCAGCGGCCCCATCATATCCTTGTTCCCTCAAATACTTTGCATCAATTCCAAACTCGCGTAATGATTTCAAAATGACTGTCGCAAGGTTTTTACCAGTTAAATCAGAAACAGGTACAAACTGAAGGAAATCTTCTTTAATATCATTGTTGTATAGGTATCTAACGCCGATTGATGCTTGTTCTTGTGTTGAGATGTCTGTCGTTTCATCTGCAAGAACAGTAAAACATTCCGCGGAATGTTGTGGCCGTTGTGGGGAAATACATATAATATCGAATTCGAAATTTGTAATTTTTAACCCAAAAACACCCAAGTGAAAAACTGAAACCCCCAAAAAATACCCCAAGAAATGTTGTCCACCAAATTTTCCCCAGAGTGTTCAAAAATCCCCCAAATTTTTCTTCTCACAATGATACTTCTGTAATTCCACAATAACAACTTTGAAAAAGCAAAATCTTCCAAGTTATTTTTTTAATGTTCTGACAAAAAATTTTTTTCCTTCTGATCAATGGGGGGGGTTACGTCCCCAATAACCCCCCCCTCGTTACGCCCATGGTCTTGTTTATAGGTTTCTAGGCCGAAGGCTTCGGTAAATGATTTACTCACCGACGCCTTCGCAAAATATTCACCTGTGCGTAATTAATATACATTTCAAAATTAATACAATTTCAAAAATAAACAATTTACATCACAGAGGGTAATTACAACCTGTTTGTGACTAACTTCAATGAAAACAATTCGTGCATTATTATGATGAACGTTTTTCATTGTATAAATGTTACTGTTCATCGGTTAAAAAATGATATCTGAATTCATCAATAGAAATTTATGTACACTTTTCGTTCGGCGTATACATTCAAATTAATTTGAAGAGGTTTTCCATTCAAAACATTAATTTCTCGTTCAACAACGATACCATATGGAGTGCTGTTATTTATCTCAAAATTAAGATATCGCAATAAATAAAAGAGAAAATGTTCAGAAAAGATGAGGCAACATGTGAGTGTTCGTGAACAATATCGTCTGTCAACGCATCACTTCATAGGGTGTTCTGAATGAAAACTTTTTTTTTCTATTTTTTGTTCACCCTTGTATGTAACACATAATGAAGTAATAAGGATAAAAAATATAAGTAAATAAGGATAAAAAATAAAAAATTTCCATGTATCACGCTACAATTCAACCAAATTATTGCTAAAATCGGTCAAGAGAAAATTTTGCCGGTGTGTATAGTAACCAACTTTTTAAATTTATGTGTACATTCTAGGACAATAATAAAATCATTCAAAACAGGAACCAACAGATAATATTATAATATATCATCACTATTCTATGTACCATAATATTCACCCAAATATCGACTAGTTGAATGAAATTGATAAATAACACATAAATCTAATTAATCAATGAATCGAAATATTATATTTGCCCTCTTGGTTATCTTATTGAATTCATGAAAAAAAAATTGATAAAGATTATGGTGGACCCTCATAACATTCAGAGGGTACTTGCATACAAAATTTCTAATTCAATGATTTATTATCGATTTTAAATACCGACAATAACTTGAACTCATTCTCTTCAGTTGTCAACTGTTGAGAGGTTAGACAAAAACTTATCATTTAGTCAAAATTTTCGAAGTATACGAAGGTACTTTTTTCTTTATTTTCATTACACTTATTTAACCAACAATAGTTAGATGATTAATCGTCATGTGGTGATACATGCTTTTTCTATTGTAATATATTTGATTCTATAACAGGTTAATTTTAATGTTTTTCAACAAATTATTGAAAAAACCAATGTATCCACGATAAAAAGAAATAATATGGGACTTGAAAAAATGTATCTGCAAAATTTTTGGGGAAGTAATAGACCGTGAATAGCATACTTGAAAAAGAGATTTTCAGGAGCCAAAAAAAGGAAGTAAAGTGCCTCCACAACAATGCTATACTTTTTTTTGTGACTGATTTGGTCTCATAGAGTTATCAGAAATCTCAAAGCACGTGTTGAAAAAGCATCTTTTTAATAATATTTTGAGGTATGTCTTGACATGAAATGAGCCAGATATCTTTGTAGATCGTTTGAAATTTTCACATTCTCATTTTTCTCCCTCCTCCATGGTTAAAATCGTACTACTATGTCGAGAAAATACCAAAAATTGGTCTGTAAAATACCAAAAGGGTATTAATTATCCCAATTATGCCTTCAAAGCAGACCACTTCTGAACGATACCCTTCCGCAAACGAAAAATTCGATGATCAACACATTTTTCAAACGTATTTTAGAAATCGACTTAAATACGCAACGTGAATTCTCTGTTGAGTCTTTTATCGATTGAAAACCTGAAAGCAGTCACCTTGAAGTGGTAATTTGAGTTTATGCTCGGTTTTATGAAGAGAAATATCGTTATTGGAAATAGTGGAATACAGAGGTTTTTCCATTGATTTTTTTGGGTATTTAGGCAAAAATTCTTCACCGTGGTTTGTTGAAAAGCGGAATAAATGAGTTTTCCTTCCACATAACTACCTATTAATTTTTCTATCCATTTGGTATTAGTAACATGTCAATATCAACTGTAATTATCATTCAATATAGAATAGCGGAGAAAAAACAGTAAAGAAAGAGAAAGCAGGAAACGTCAAAATAGAAAATCAGACAATAGAATGGAAAAGAAGCAAAATATCTGGCAGTAATTCTAGTTGAAAGAATGAACTTTAGCAAACAGATAGAAAACACAGAAACAGGCAAGGCACGGGAGACTCTACCCGCTGTTCAACCCAAAAAGTAAACTTTCCTCTGAAAACAAGCTGAAGATAATAAATATAGTGCATTACCAAGCAATGCGTATGCAGGAGTAACCTGTTATAATACGTAAGATAATAAGAAAGACTATTTTCAAAGTATACCAAATACAGTAAACAGAACAGCGGTTGGTGTCCCATGATAAATTAGCAGAACAAAGCAAGAAAGCAGAAAATAATTGAAAATCGAAACTATTGAGGAAAAAGCAAACAAACACATAAAGAGGACAATAGACACGCTACAAGCGCTCTAGAATAGAGAATTAAGAAAGATAATACAAATTCCAACAAAAAATTGAAGAAATTATAGTAGAGGCGTAGGGAATCAAATTCTAGTCCTTATACAAAAAAAGACCTGTGTGATCAATGTAACAAACTACAGGGTGTTACATTCAAACCAATTGCCGCTAGACGATAAATAAGTATTTTTGATAATATTGTTAATTTAACTAATAAAGAATGTTACGCGTTACTTTATGAGCACACACAAAACTATTGTATTTTTGTCCACCCTGATGTACCAATTGGAATCAACATATTATACATTTTTGGAATCAGCTCAGCTAAAGTAATCGGAAAATTGAGACAAAATGGCGGTGTTACATTTAAAAAAAAATGACGGTGACGTCATTACTCGAAAGTAATTATTATTTTATTACTATTATTATTTCTTGATTTGGTCTGTTTAGCTAAAAATGAATTTGTTCCATAACACAGTGTATGTATAAACGCAAAATAGAAACCCGATCGAATCTGTAATAATTGAAATATTGAGTTTTTTTCCAATATTCTCCTCGAATTTTCTATGTTTCTGATTGGATCAACTTGAAATTTTTATTTCCAATGGACATCCAAAATCTCTCTCACATCTGTTTCATTATGAGAATATTCGAATTTTTTTTCGATATTCTTCCTGAATAATATGTTTCTGGTTAAGCGACCAACATTTAATTTTACAATAGACTTCAAATTGTCTTTCATTTATGTTGATCGAATTTGCAGTTTCGAAATCAACAAAAAAACTAGGAATGGTACAAAATTTATGGTTGGTCAGGGAATGGGAGTTCAAAAAGACATTTGCGAAAGTAATTTCATACACTTATCTTTCACTATTTCCTAGGACATCCGCTAATATAATAATATGCAATTCAAATTCATACTTCGTATAGGTTTTCACCGTGAGAAAGAATTACTTCGAACGTAATCTTAACTATCTCCGCATTATTACTTCTGTCACGAATACTCATTTGACATGGATTCGATACTCCCAGTAGCACCGAGATTACATCTTGGTTGAAATTTACCGTAATAATAGTGAGAAGTTGCAGTGGATCTGTTTTTATTCAAATATCAAAGCGTTACGGGCCATTGGTAGTACAAATTGAGAAACGAATTGCTCAGATTGTCGGTTATTATGGTTGCTTGCCAGTTCGAAACTATCGAATGCGAAAGTTTCTAACATTTTCAGCAGCTACCTACTTCATCATCCAGGCAAAGCGAAGAGCTATTTGTTGAACGACGGTTTCGTAACAAGTGAAGGTTGATTTGCAAAGTGGATGTTTTGAATTCGGTTACGAGTAATACAGCGTGATTCCTTCGATGAATTGCACTTATAATTTCCTGTTGTGGATTGTTTGTATCAACAATCCTTCTATTTTCACATTTCATGTTTTGAGGAAATGCAGAAAACAACAAACAGAGAATTCGTCAATTGAACTCAAAATACAGTGGTTCGAAATTCAGTATCAAGATTTCAGGGGCGTATTTTCCAGGTCAAAATAGGTTTTTTTTTACACAAACATGTGTCTGCAACCCCTTCATTACCGAACTACAGAGCGTTACCGTTTTTGAGATATTAAGATTAAATTTGAACCATATTGTAAATTGAGAACCCTAAAACGTAGCCTATACGGGTAACGTTTTAGGGTTTTCATCATCTAGTATGCCGAGTGATTGTAACAAGCTACAGGGAGATATTTTTCAGCCGATTTTCACCCTATACATTTTAAGTACCTACGGCGCTGGTGGATACTAACATATAAAATGAATTCTATATTTCGTTCATAAATTTCTGTCTCTGGTATTTTTTACTCATCTACGATCATTATCAAGAAAAAAATGAAATTATTCTTTTGTAATTTCCCATTTGATTAAAATTGTTGACTGAAGGTAGACCCCTATTTCTTTATACTGAATTCAAGATACCTAACAAACCTTTATTTCAAATTTGATCTTAATATCTCAGAAACTGAAAGAGCTATGAAGAAAAAGGACACAGTTCAGTCAAAAATATCTGCTCGAACTATATTGGGGAAATACGGTGACTTGTGTTCACAGAAATACTTGATATACAACGTGAGTCAGGGAATACTATGGTTTCTCGATAAAATTTGTTTTGTTTGTTTTTGGCCAAAAATTCGATAACGGATTGATTTTTATTGTTCGTGATTTGATTCAAAATCATGAACGGATATGAATTTAATCTCTTTTTTATTAGGTGTACAACTTTGCTCTCGCCGTTTTGCAATATGGCTGTAGCGGTAAGTTGTAGTCGTTATAAATAGATCTTATATGTCCTACAATAAAGCTTAGGTATTTGTAAATATAACGCCATCAAAATATTTTTTGGTTTGTGTTTGCATCATAAAGTTGTTCTCGATTAAACATGTCAACTTACGAGCAAAATTCTCGTTTTTTGGGGAAGGTGATAATATTCTGCTTAGATATGAAGAAATCTGCGGCTGAGCCATATCGAATGCTCTCAAATATCTGTGCTGAGGCTGCTATTGGTGAAAGAAGGTGCCGAGAGTGGTTTCAAGTTTCAACGCATCAAGAACGGTGATTTTGACGTCGAAGATCAGCATGGCGGCGGAAGAGAGAAGTGTTTCGAAGATGTAGAATTGGAGGCATTACTTGATCAAGACTCATCGTGCCAAACACAACAAGAGTTGGCAGAAAAATCCATTTCAAACCGCCTGAAAGTCATGATATGATTCGGAAACAAGGTAATTGGGTGCCCTACGAGTTGAAGCTCTTAGATTTTGAACTGCATTTGTTTGCTTGATAACAGCTGCTTGCAAGACAAAGACAGAAGGGATTCTGCAACGCATTGTGACAGAAGAATGGGTTCATCACTATAATCCCAAGCGCAGAAATTCATGGGGATATTCCGGCTATGCATCCACGTCGACGGCCAAACCGAATATTCATGGATCCAAGGTCATACTCAGTATTTGGTGGGACCAGATCGTCGTAGTGTATTATGAAATGTTGAAACCGACTGAAACAAGCACAGGCAATCGTTATAAAACACAATTAATGCGTTTGAGTCGAGCATTGAAAGACAAACGGCCTCAATGCAATGAGAAACATGATAAAGTGATTTAACAACATGACAATACACGACTCCATGTTGCGAAAGTGGTCAAGACATACTCGGAAACATTGAAATGGGAAGTCCTACCCCATCCTCCGTATTCATCAGACGTTGCTCCCTCGGACTATCACTTGTTTCGATCAATAGCACACGGCCTGGCTGTCCAGCACTTCCGGTCTTATGAAGACGTAAAAAATTGGATCGATTCGCGAATCGCTTCAAAATGAGACCATTTTTTTCAACGCGGGATTCGTATGCTGCTTTAACTTTTTTATTTAATTACATTTGATGATAGGTTTTCTTCTTCTTGTGTAATTCTTTTTCGTACATTTCGTATGTGCTTCGTACACAAAACGCAAAAATACTGAACACTGCAAAAACAGGAATGTAAAATTTGTTTTACATTTGTTGGCAGAGTAATTCTTATCCCTAGTAATGGAGCAACACAGTTGTGATTTTTGTGGCAAAAATTTACAATTTTCTTTGAAATTTTATTTTTCCCCTGAATTTGAAGTCTTGCTTTAAAAAAAAATGTTGTATTGCACACAACAATGAACTCGAAATATCTTCTCAAGCGTAATTAGATAAAAAACACTCTCAAAGATAAAGTACAAATTTATCGTTTTGTACAATAAATGACTGTTAGTGTCATCACTGCAATAATGTTTTCATTATGTTAAACGACAAAAAATATATTCCACTGAACTTAGATACCTATAAACGTAACTTTAGGAATATACATGGACAAAAATTTAAACAAATTCTTTCGACTCCAAGTTTTCTTATTAGACGATGACTGTTCTCGAAACGTCCCACGTTGTTAAAATGTTGGGAAGTTGGCTGACGACATACCGCAATGAGTGAATCTCGACGACCTGGTTAACACCACTGGCCACCTGCACCATAATGACTCCGGTGACGTCACAGCGTTCCTCTGTTTATTACTTTTACTGCCATATAAACATTCGCTATTTCGGTGCTTCTTAATTTCTTGTTTCAGTCTTTATGACCCTAGTGCCCTGTGTTGATGGAAGTTAATTGCATATTTCTGTATTGCAGAGTGGACATTCACGTCCAAATTTTCATGAGCCAGTTGAAATACATTCACGGGGGGATTGATATATTGAGATTTATATTGATTTATTGGTTTTGGATAATCTTTGGTGTAGTTCGAGAAAAAATGTCGATTCTTGAGAAAAAGCATTGTACATAATATCATAAACACTGTGCCTGTAAAGTTAAAGTTCGGTATAATATTTCTTTCTATGTCACAGAATACTCGTGTGAAAAATTCATAAATAATATCGTGGTTCAAAATGTAGATGGTAATACGTAGCTTCATGGGTAAATGTATTGTATCTTACATAACTTTCTTTACAACCTTTGAGGTAGACTGTCGATTCATGAAGGTCTTGAGGAATTAAAGACGCGTTTCCATAAAATTTGTTGGATTTTCATGTTCACGAACTCAAATTTGCCTAAAGCTTTGTCACTACCTAGTAACCTAGTAAATTTTTGAATAGTTTCTAGATAGAAAAACTGTAATCTGTATGACAGCACCTATCAGCAGTTTTTTCGAGTCTACCCGCAGGAAAACGTGTTATCAAGAATAACAATACCTTTGGTAACAAGTAATTATGGTCTCATGAAATAGTCCTGTCAAATATTATTCGAGGATTTAGTCTTTCCTGTGAAATAATCGAAAAAACACAATAGAAAATAAAATTTTTTAACAAAAAGCATTCGTGCATGTGCAAAAATCCTCGCCTTCAACTCGAATTTTGTTGCCATCAGCACTCTTGTTTTTTTTTTAAATTATACTTTGCAACGTGTTTTTTCGAATTTTTATGGCCGTTGATAAATCAAATAAAGCGTTTCTATGACCACTACGATATGCCTCTTACATTGGAATTTCTGAATCAGAAGATTCCAAACAGTTTCATAATAATCATAATCATTTTTTAAGACATTTCTTAAGACTGTATTAATTTTAATACTCATAGTTCATCTTTCAATGACGACCTTGAATAGTGAATTTTTTGCATATTCGTAAGCGTTTAATAATGCATCGCTCACAAATTATGAAATTGAACCAGTTTTCAAATTCACCTGATATATTCAATATTGAAAAATTAACATTCCTCATCTTTTATACTGGAATAAATAAAACTTGTATTGAATTGTTTGCTTGCGATATGATCGAATGGAAATTGTTTTCAATTTCTTCTCTTATTAATTCTTCCTAGTCGAAGGCATCTGAACTTAAATTATATTTATGTAAATATATACTAGTTTGAATAGCCTCGAAGCTTCAAAATTATTATTAATTTTAACGAGTCTTGATTCGATTTGACCTATATCTTTCTGATTGACAGAATTTTAAAAAAAAAAATTAGTAACCTGAGACTCAATAACTCTCCGTTTTTCCTTCAATTCTATTATTTCTTCTTGAACTTGCAGGATATTTAATGACGTCTATTTCAATTGATGATATTCGACTTTAACACAATTCCCTGGTATTGACATAAATATGGATAAGAGAAATTAGACCTTTATCTTGGCTAGTCCTGAATTTTCTATGTATGTTAAGTGTTCTTGATCGTATGAACAGGATCTTTTGCTTGTTTCTTAGATGTAACTGCTTTTTCTTTCTTGATAAGAATATTTTTAATTGTGTATTTTTCTTTCTTGATTCAGTTAGAAATATGGCTCGAAGGAACAAAACTTTTAAGTCATATAACAAATGTATATAATAAAATAATAACCAGATTTTTTATTCAAGAAATCAGGAGGAACAGTGGCAGTGATATTAGTGCTTCCAAGTCTTCTGAAGGTGATGCTATTCTTTTTTTGGCGAACTGTATACAAATGTAATTTTCTTACTGTACTGTTATGTTATGTAAAAATTTTTCGATTCAACCAACTTCATACTGACTGTAAGTTATAAAATGTAAAGCATATGTGAATCGCTTCTTTGTATCAATTCAAAAATAAATGAGATACGAACATGACTTTAATTTATTCCATCGGCTACCAATTGATATTCCCATCCTCTCTGGGATGGCAATCATTAAGAAAATGAATACCCAGCAAAGTATAGTAATAATCGCTACTCAACATAAGCAAGTACCAGATAAAATCAACCGGTATCGTTTAAAAAAGTAAAGAAAATATCAAACTGGAATATACAAAGTCATAAACTCTTGGCACAAAACGTGGAAGATATTAATGAAGAACCTGCTACGTAGATGGCCATAAAATAGGACGAACATCTCTTAGTTCAGGATGAATAAGGCAATACAAGAGGTACAAAACATTTCAGCAGGTAGCTTAATTAATAATCTAGTATTTAATTTCGAATAAGTTGTCGCTGCAAAATAGTATTTTAATTACGAGTTCCGATGAGCAGCTCGAAGCCAGTTATTAAAATATTAACTTGAACGAACTTGTTTTTTCATTATCTGAGATGCAGAGCAGTATTATTCAATATTTTGCGTAGAGAGATAATATTCATTTTGTTTATCGATTAATTATGATTCTCGAAAAAGATGAGAAAAGGTTGGTACATCAAGTCGAAAGACATTTCAGGTATTTTCAAATTAATTTGAGAACGATAAAACAAAAAAATTCCAGAAAATAACTGACTGATCTTGTTCACGGATAAATTTCAAGTATTTAAGGCTTGGATAATCACTGCGAATATATTTCCCAAAAACGTGGAAGATTTAATTTAAGCCTTGATCATTTTCACACCATTAATGTGTTAGATTTCTGATTGAAATTTGTCTTTATATGAATACCTATGATCCAGTGATGGCTCGTGATCTTTTTAAGAAGCATAGTCCTGCAGAGCGTAAGCCAAATTATAAATTGAAAAAATATTAACCAATTCCACGAATGAAATCTAATTAGTCTGATATTCACTTTTCAACATGTTCTTTAGATTTTCATTTTTTTGCTGAGGCATTTTATACGCAACGCAAAAGGAACTTTGAAGCATTGAATATTGGAAAAGCTTACGTATATATTTGTCGAAAATAACTAGCCTTTAGTCTTTGTAGAAAATTTCCAAGAACATAGGAGGTAGTAGGCTATGCATATTATGTTGAAAAAATAACGAACTTATATATTTTTTTCAAAATATATATAATACGTTTAAAAATCCTACAGCTTTTCTCTTTCACACAAATTGTTTTGCGGCTCTGTAGCTCTTGAACTAGAATATTTACTACCACCGCTATGTTCACCAACTTTGATGTAGTATGTTATGTTGACATCTCATTTATTCATTGAAAAAGGGAGATATTCAATCATTAACGGACACTGAACTTGAACGAAATTATCAAAAGCTATTGTTTTCCTATACCTACCTACTAAAAATGCGATGAAGCTGAAATCTTATCAATATTTTCATATTCTGGATAAAAACATTTTTTTTTTGTAATTTCAGTGAAATAATTTGTAAAATTTCATTTGATCTTCTATTGGAACTATCCTCATGAAATGAAAAAATGGAAGCCTATAGTTACTTCAATTTTGATAATAAGATGAACGATTTTTTAAACCGTCATTTGTTACTTGCTATTATTCAGATCCTGTAGAAATATGGATTTAGAAATTGACTGACATATAATGTTATGAAATAAGAAAAAAATGTTCGAATTGCACTGTATACTGTCTCTTATTTAAGAACTGGAAATATCCCAGAATGATTCTTTCGAACTGGATGAGTATAAGAAACCAAAAAACTGTTTAGTGACCTCACTTTAGCAGTTTGTGCATGCTATGTAAACCAGTAAAAAATAGCCGAATCCAATTATTCAACTTTCCTCCTTTTCGAATTTTATCAGAAGGTTGTGAAACAATACCTTTCTATTCGTTGCTCTACTTAACACCAACAATTACTGTGCACAATGGATGTACACAGGTGAATTTTTTATCGTATTAACCCGTTTTTATGAGAAATGAATGAACTTCATTAAATATAGTTGAATTGAACAATGGCTTTTGAAATGTGTCAACTCGGTTTAACAACAGTACAAGGCTAGGATAAGGCAGCAAACAATAGACAATTAATGTTTCATGAGGTATGCTTAAATTCTTATCAGACTTTGGAGTCGAGTATATTTATTTGAAAATTTGAAATTTTGCTGAAATTATTAGGAATGCCGTAAAAAACTTTAACAGAAAAATTGAAAATCAAATGATATAGTTTTATTATCAATAGATATTATAGAAGCTTCTTACTATTTTGATGAGATGAAAGTTTTCTTTTCTTTACAGTAAAATGATAATCTTTGATTGGAGAAGAAACAAACATATGGCACTGAAATGAGTTGAAAAACTACGCATTTCTGCAAGTGGGGTAATGTTAACAATATTATTAATTGAATGATTTGAAGCACAGAGAATCTTCATTAAATTGGAGAAACATCGATGCATCCAAAAATATTCATCGTCCAGAAACAGTGGCAACAGTTGTTGAAAGGTGAAAATGAACACACATGGTGACCAAATCATTTTTGAATTGTTTCATTGAAGTAATCGTAATTTGAATATAGAAGAAGTTAAGGATAAAAGCTAGTTTTTATTTATTATTTCCATCAATAAACCTTTGGAGGAAAAAATTTAAACTTCCCTGAAATTTTCACTGTTTACCTATTGGGATATATGGAATTCAAAAATTAAATTGAAAAAACCTTATCTGCTGTTCTGGTACGCTTTCCAATGACCAGAACTTTTCTTGAAGACTAAAGAAAATATTATCATGAAAGAAAGGATATGCTAATATTGAATAAGAGAACGATTGCTAAAACCATTTAAAAAAAAAAATTCATATGAACGTATGTCGTAAACATGTAACTTTTGAGATACAGGGTGGTAAAGTTTCCAAAAAAATTTTTTTACAACCGCGATGATGCTTTCGCAGATATTTCTATTATTATTATCTATCTATTATTATGAAATGTTGTACAGGGTGGGCAAATTTCGATGTTTTAGCACTACAACTTTTAAACCAAAGGAGATAGACAAAATCTGATACCTCATTCTCGGTCTCTTTTTCTGAGAAACTAACAAGGGTAGTATTCATTTTTGGCCACCTTCTTTTGTTTTCGAGTTATAAGCGAAAATTGGAAAAATGGCAATATTGAAAAACATTTATATCTCCGCTAATACTGACGATAAAGCTCTGAAATTAAAACATTATACAGGCATTTTTTAACGTAGAATCCAGTGGCGTGCTGGTATTTTCAAAAGGGTTTTTAATTACGAAGCTATGACCCAAAGTTATGTTTTTTCAAATGGAAACACTAGATTTATGTGCCATTTTTTGAAAGCTTAATTTTTCCTGATTTCAAAAATTTATATAACATCGTATGATTCATATTAAAATGAATAACAGAAAATGGTCAAAAACCTTTTTTTACTTAAGAGTCTCAATATTTCTATGGTTTCAACTGTTGATGAGCACTGTTAACAATGATTGTACAGGGTGGGCTAAATTTCGATGTTTTAGCACTACAACTTTTGAACCAGTAGAGATAGACAAAATCTGATACCCACTTCTCGATCTCTTTTTCTGAGAAACTAACAAGGGTAGTATTCATTTTTGGCCACCTTCTTTTGTTTTCGAGTTATAAGCGAAAATTGGAAAAATGGCGATATCGAAAAACATCTATATCTCCGCTAATACTGATGATAGAGCTCTGAAATTAAAACATTATACAGGCACTTTTTTACGTAGAATCCAGTGGCGTGCTCGTATTTTCAAAAGGGTTTTTAATTACGAAGCTATGACCCAAAGTTATGTTTTTTTAAATGAGAACACTAGATTTTTGTGCCATTTTCTGAAAGCTTAATTTTTCCTGATTTCAAAAATATATAACATCGTATGATTCGTATCAAAATGAATAACAGAAAATGGTCAAACACCTTTTTTTCCTTAAGAGTCTCAATATTTCTATGGTTTCAACTGTTGATGAACACAGAAAAATTGAGCTTTCTATAACAAGAGCAGTGTCTTTCCGTCAATCTGATTATTTCTATGCTTTTCACTTATTTCTACAAAATTCGAATCTAGATATGTTTTATAAATTTTTTATCTAAAAATTGATTTGGAAATAACGGAGAAACCACAAGATCGAATTTTTCAATCGAAAGAGTTGTAATGAGATGCATGTATCAGGAGATTATTTACATAGGTCTCCAGAATCAATACGCACAAGTACCAATCCATTTTAAACAGCATATGAAACAATGCATATCTGATTGAACTCAACATTTTAATTACGAAGGGACAAACAAGAAATAATATTTTACCTAATAATGACAACAATTGCACAATGCACAGTCGACACCTCTTCTCGATATTTCAATAGATGAATATTTGAAACTGTGTTCAAGCTACCTAGGAACCTTTTCCCCAGTTCGTTTATCTTTTCGAAACTATTTGTATAAAATAAATATAGATTCGAATTTTGTAGAAATAAGTGAAAAGCATAGAAATAATCAGATTGACGGAAGGACACTGCTCTTGTTATAGGAAGGCTCATCAACAGTTGAAACCATAGAAAAATTGAGACTCTTAAGGAAAAAAAGGTTTTTGACCATTTTCTGTTATTCATTTTGATACGAATCATACGATGTTATATATTTTTGAAATCAGGAAAAATTAAGCTTTCAGAAAATGGCACAAAAATCTAGTGTTCTCATTTAAAAAAACATAACTTTGGGTCATAGCTTCGTAATTAAAAACCCTTTTGAAAATACGAGCACGCCACTGGATTCTACGTAAAAAAGTGCCTGTATAATGTTTTAATTTCAGAGCTCTATCATGAGTATTAGCGGAGATATAAATGTTTTTCGATTCCGCCATTTTTCCAATTTTCGCTTATAACTCGAAAACAAAAGAAGGTGGCCAAAAACGAAAACTACCGTTTTTAGTTTCTCAGAAAAAGAGATCGAGAAGTGGGTATCAGATTTTGTCTATCTCTACTGGTTCAAAAGTTGTAGTGCTAAAACATCGAAATTTGCCCACCCTGTACATGTTTTACTGCATCAATATACATTTTTTGATATACAAACAATTTTATTGTTTTATAAGTGGCGTCTGTATGGGTTTTGCATTAAATACTTTTGGAGAAAAAAAATTGTACGACAACGATTTTTCATGATGAATGAAAATAAATTTTAATTCATTTTTGAACAAATTTGATTTCTTGATTTTCTTTTATTCGGTGCAAATTTTGCGCTTGAAAAAATATAAATCGTTAAATTTAAGAACAAATTGCTAAAAGAGTCATGGAGTGACCACAAGGGCGGTCCTAGCCTTAAATTTTGGGGTGGTCGCCGTTTTGGGCTTCAAGTTTTTTGATGCGACCATTCCGTACATTGTCTGCTCGAAACGCATATTAAGTGTTAGGTGGTTCGATTTTGGGAGGGAGGGGGTCATGACCCCCTTGAACCGCACCCCTTGGGACCGCGCTTGAGTGACCATTTCCCCGAAATTGCTCACATTACGGCTTAAATTAAATGCTCCAATCGGTTCAAAACTGATAAAATTCTAAAAATACATTTCGATTCCGAATCAATTATCATTCCATATTGAACGAAAAATAAAAAACACGATTTCTACACAAAAATCACTCCATAACACTTCTAATAATTTGTCCCTGAAGTAAAACGATTTTTAATTATTCAAGCGAAAACCATACTCGGACGAAGTAAAATCCAAGAGATCAAATTAAAGAGAATTCCAAAAATAATTTTTTGTTTGATTGAAACAAAAAGCAGTGTAGTTTTATTTTTCTCCAAAAACACTTATTCAATGCAAATCCCATACAGACGTCTCTGGTAAAAATAATAAAATTGTTTGTATATCAGAAAATGTGTCTTGATGCAGTGAAAACGTGTACCAAATTTTAAGGGACTATATGCAATTGCATCATAGTGGAAATCAAAAAATATTCATCTTTGGAAATTTTACCACCCTGTACTCGAAAGTTGAAGTAGAAGTACTTTTACGACATTAGTTCATATGAAGTTTTTTTTTAAAATGGCTCCAAAAATCGTCTCCTCAAATATTGGCATTTCATCAAGGAACACCAGGGCCCTAGCTAAGAGCTTTCAGCGTCCCTCACTTAAATATATAAAATATAGGAAAATATAAAAATATGGAATAACTATATATTGATAAAATACTCAGATCACAATCTAATTCTTCGCTCTTTGAATAGACTCCATTGATTCTATGGAATCCGTAATATGTTTAAATGAGGTTTTCGATAAATTTTTAGAGTCATTAATAAATTGATTAATATATCAGGAATAGAAGGTTGTGTTTCTATCTATTCAACGATTTTGACGTATAGCCGGGGATTCCCCAAATACCACTCCAGCAGCAACGAAAATTTTTACAATGCTGATGTAGGTATGACAATAATTAGGTATCTCATGCAAGTAGTACCTAGTTCAAAAATAAACCGTTTTCATCAGGAAATTTTGCTATAGTTTATGAACGATCCTTGGTATATTATTATTATTAAGAATTACCCAAGGGTTCGAATACTGACAATGAAATTCAATGAAATTTTTTTTATTGATATTTTATATTTAGATAGTAAATAATGAACCATAGTGTAAAATTTACAATTTTTTTTTTAAACTAATTAACATCAAGTAGATATATTGATTCTGTCTAATACCAAATTTTTTTCAGGCTCGACTCGTAATATTTATTGTGTTATCAGTCAATATTTTCCACAAAGTTATAATTTTAAAAATAAATAATAGAGAGTGCTTATCTTATGTGTTGAAAATAGTCGCAACATGAAAAACAAATCGAATAATGTAAGCGTATGACGCACAGGTATAATTTTTTATCGATATCCACTTATCTAAAGTTTCAAAATCGTGATTACTGACGAGGTCGCCTTGACGAAATACTCAAATGGAGTATTCCATCCGGTAGAACACCTGCACCAATCTTAATCTAAAAATTATCGTGCTTTCGTACGAAAACACCGTTTTTATAGCTCGGTACCAACGTACTCGCCGTCTTTTCATGTCATTGAGGATAATTGGTTGGATACGCTCGAACTCGGATCCTTTTCGAAAGGTAAAAAAAAGTTCGCCAGGAAGATAAAATTACTTTGTCGTGACGTCGATAAATAAGAAGATAAAATGTTGAAATTTATGAACAATATATCAGGTTGTTTTGGACCTATAGTTACAATTACCAACAAGATTGCCGATGGATTTTGTGAGATTTTGTTAAGTAATTCAATTTTTTCAAACTATATGGAGCAATGTGGAAAGAGAAATTGAAAGAATCTTCACGCAAACTCCGAAGCTTTGGGAATATATTTCTTGTTGTGTTTGTACAAATACCTAAAATATAATTAAACCCCCCAAGAATTTCAAAATATGAAATTTCAGGAATCTCGCAAATACGAAGAACGAAAATGTTTCCATAAAATGAACCAATAACAATCACTTTACTTTCCTTTGAAATCGACATGTCAGTAAAAAATCGTACCTCTTTACGATTTATGAGTTTATTATCGCTTTCAAGATGAGTACTTTTATTGCACTACGAAACCCTTTTTTGTCCGAGGTTTATTATTTCCCTTTATATATCCGCGTTCTCGGCATCGTCCCTTATTTGCCATCTGTGATTTTTGCATTTGTCAACGGTATACACTTATCCGTTGTTTTTTGTATCTGCTCGTCCAGGGCCCCCGCAAGGGTCATCAACGCCCGCGTGCCGAAAATATTTTGGCGCCCCTTAAGGGGGGAAAGTGGAGAAAAACGTCGCAGGATAATCGGCAAAAAATGTTTGAGTTTTTGTTAGGAATTTATTTGTAGAAGGGTTAAAAAAACTATCAGCAACCTTTATTGAATGCCTTAAGAACTTTATGCTGTCAGTTGTTGCAAAATACATTTTTTAAATGTTTCATTATTTTATTCAAGCATTCGATCAAAACCGCATTTTATTTTAATTTTGTAATGAAACTGCAGAGTTTTCAAAACCTGAGCTTTATTCTTCTTTAAATTATTCATAATATTATATTAAAATATTAATATTATTAATAATAATTATAAAATATTATTCCATACTCCCAGCCATCTTCTCCCTTTGTTGAAGTCTAGCTTTTTTTTGCTCTCGAAATTTTGCATCAGAAGGTCGTTTTCTCTTGTATGGCTCCTAGAATTTAAGGAAAACTTGATCCAAAATTGGTAAGGACATTCACCCATGATTTACTCTGCGCCATCCCTTTGAGAATAACCCGTATGTTTTCATTTTTATGAATTTAAACCTTAAATCCGAGCCTTTAAACCTAAATGGAGTTAATATTAATAATAATAATGAGTTAAGACCGATCTGAAGCACATACCCTGTTCCTGTTATAATAATTAATTTTTGGCAAAGGTGAAATATAATTTTTTTAGAATGTCAAACGGCTACGAACATCAAATAAATAATACAGATCCAGGGTGCATATTAAAAAAAATTAAGTATAATATGATGGTGGCCCCAGGAAACAAATTCAAAATATCAAAGTCGATTCAATTTTTTCACAATTACAAACAATACTTACCTATTTAAAGCAAATAAAATAGTAATTTACGTAACAAGTCCGGAAAATAGGTATTTTTTCGGACGAATAGACAAAATTCCAGGACGAGCGTAAGCGAGTCCTGGAAGTCTGTGAGTCCAAAAAAACCATTTTCGGGCGTGTTGCGTACAATATTTTTTCGGCAACCATGTAAAATGACACTATCGCTGCTGCTTTCCATATTTTATTGCGATTGCGATTAAAAAACATGCAAATTTTTGACAACTAATTTCATATGAACTGTCAGCCGTTATCTCGGTTGCTATGGATTCTATGATTCTTTTCCGGCCTAGTCCGGGAAGTACGTACTTTCCGGACTAGGCCGGGAAATGCTACTTTCTCAGAGAAAAAGCGTCCGGGAAGTGAGCACTTCCCGGACGGTTGCCGAAAAATAATATTAAAGTATATAGGTATGGGCTAATTTAGGATGTGCACCATTTTAAACAGAAAAAAAAAATATCGAATTGTATAGACTAATAGAAATGCTAATACTGTATGTGGATAGGTACTTACCATTTCATAAAATTTAATTTAATCACAACAAGAAACAGTAAAACAAACCATAATTACACAAAATACAAATATTTCCAATTATCTGAGTATTTTAATTTTTTGCGTCTTGACCTCAACCCCTAAACGTTTCGAAACAAAATAACTATTCTTTGGATAGGTTTCTGCTGTTATAGCATAGCAAGCAGATTTTGGTAGTTTCAGAAATTCTCTGTAACATGTAGTATTTTTCCTACAGATGGTGGCGAAAGTTTCAGTAATTCCCCTGGCTAAAAGCTATCGCTTCGGTATTTATGATTGTTTATGTGTACCATATGCGTTTTAGTGATGATCGAAGAAATGGTGCCCGCCGTCCGGTGCAAGGTGGTCCATAAAGAAATCACGTACCGACAAAGGGATGATTATTTATGATTTGTTTACTCGAAAAGAATCGTATAATTGCAATCTGTGGCCGAGGTTATTTTATAGGGATTGTGACGTTCGGGAACTTGTTTGGATGTGTAAAAGATGTCTTAGCACGTTTAAAATTGTTGAAAAAATAAAAAAAATCTTTTTCAAAAATCTTTGGTCTTTCGGATTTTCATGCGGTCTATAAGAGATTTTGGCGCCCCTTAAGAGTGGCGCCCGCGTGCGGTGCACGCGTTGAACGCGCGGTTGCGGGGGCCCTGTGCTCGTCACAAAATTTCAATATTTAGTTATCAAAGAACTGAACTGAGTAATTCGCATTGAAAAATTGTCTGGGCTGTGTTGTACAATTTATTGTGTTTCATTCAAATTGCAATTTATTTTTGAAGACATCAGTTTTGAATTGACTATATCTACAGGGTGTTCCTAAATTGGAGGTACAAATAAAAATAACAGATTTGTCGGATGATTTCAAGAAAAAAAACCTATAACACGTGTCTGCAAACGCTTTGTTTTTGAGATACAGGTGTTAAAGTTCAAGTTTTTCTTCTCTCATAGCACCTTTCCTCAAGATATTCAACTTGAATTGATATAGATATTCCAAATTTAAAGTTTTCACCATGTGATATCCTAATTTTGAATGCAATTCTACAGGGTAATTTTTTTCTGGAAGGGTGCCCTCATCTTTCTTCCCTTCACAAGATATTTAACTTGAATTGGCATAGATATATTCCAATTTAAATTTTTTCATCATGTGATATCATAATTTCGAATGCAAATCTACAGGGTGAATTTTTTCTGGAAGGGTGTCCGCTTCTTTCCTCCAGAATTATTTTTTTGTGAACCACTGGTAGTTTAGAAAAATATAAAAAGAAACTCTGGTTCAGTACTACACTTTTTGGTTTGTTGAAGTTTTGTCGTATATGCAGTCGATTTGGAGAAAAAATTCAGCTCTCTGAAGTAATTCTCAGGAAAATCCAAATTATTATAAAGATCCAGTTAGATAGCTGTGATAAATGAAATAATTATAAGTTTTGGTACTCATTTACTAACTCTGTAGCGAAGATTAATGAAGATTCGATAAACTGGTTAAGCATCACAAAAAAGTAGTTCTACAAGAAACACCCTGTATCTCGAAAACAAAGCGTTAGCGGCCTCATGTTTATGAGATATTTTATTTTTGAAATTATCCAAGAAATCTCTCATTTTCCTTCGTTACTCCAATTCAGGAACACCCAGTATAAGATAAGAACAATCTAATTGGCAATAAAAAAAACATTTCGAGTAATTTGGTTCAAACTTCGTTATCAAACCCCTTTTTCTCACGTTATATATATATGAGTAAACAATGTCATCAAAAATATTTTTTTCGATTACCCCCCAAGAAAAGAAAAGATCTACGCTCTTGACCTAAACTCTAAAGAAGAATATATGAAACATATTATCGATAATCAACTTTAAAGCCTTTTTACTCTCACCAAATAATTATGTTTTTATCATGCGGAGATACGATAAAACTACAAGAAACCAGAAAGTGAAGTACTGGACTAAACTTCATTTTTAAATTTTTCTAAACTACCAGTGGTTCACCAGAAAAAAGTTCTGGAGGAAGGAACGGGCATTCTTCAAGAAAAAATATCACCCTGTAGATTTGCATTCAAAATTAGCATATCACATTATGAAAACTTCTAATTGCATTACCTATGCCAAATTTCAGTTAAATATCTTGGGAAGGTGCTATGACTGCTATGAGAAAAAATTTTAACACCCTGTATCTCGAAACCAAAGCTTTTGCGAGCCCATATTATAGGACTCTTTTTCTTAAAATGATCCGAGGAATCTGTCATTTTCGTTTGTACTTAATTATTATTATTAAGGAATACCCTATATATCTAATTCAAAACTAAAGTCTCTACAAATAAATTGCAATTCAAATAAAACATATTAAATTGTACAAAACAGCAAAGACAGTTTTTCGATAATATTAGTATTGAAATTTTGTGACGAGAATGTTACAAAAAACCAAAAAACAATGGATATCGCTGTCGAATGCAAAATTCGCAGATGGCAAAACGTGGGGCGACGCCGACAAAGAGGATATATTAAATGAAAATAATAAAATTCAGACATAGACATTCTTGTAGTGTAATAAAAATAATCATTTTGAAAGCGATAATAAACTCATAAACCGAAAAAGGCTCTGATTTTCAACTGCCGTGTCGATTTTAAAGAAGAGTAAAATGGTTATTGGTTCATTTTATGGAAACATTTTTGTCCTTCGTCATCGCGAGAATTGTGAAATTTTATATTTTGGAAATCTTGGGAAGGTAAGTACTCCCATTAACCCCCCCCCCCTATTTTCACGCCCTTGCCCCCCTGAGCCTCGTCGAAATATTCATAGTTTCATATCCAAATAAGATTTCAACCAAGAGTTGATGCTTTCAGTATTCCTATAGCTGCATCCTTAAAAAATATGAATGAATACGAATATCAGAGATCAGTGATAAGAATTCAAAGTGATCGGCATTTGCTCCAAGTACATTCATTCAACTTGATCGTATTTTCTGACTAATTTTCTAATGACATTAATATGAGAAACTTTCTTTACTATTTCTCACTATTTTTGTTATGTTATGTCGACTTATTTTATTTTTGCGATACGTTATTTTTACCTTGTGTATACCTTTTGGAAATGTGTTTTTATTTTAATTTTTGCAAATACAGAATGTTGTTTATTTCATTCATCACAAATATGTTTTCAATTATTGATTTTTTCTGGTCCTGCTTATGCTTCTGCTCAAGCTTGAAACTGTTTTTTAACATCTGCAATGCACATACAATAAGTTCACTTCGATCAAATCTGTAGTTTTGGAATTATCAGGAAAGCAAAATTTGGAAAAAAATTATTGACGGAACAACAAGTCGGATCTTGCCCATTGCAGCCCATTTACGAATTCAACCTCGGTATTTCAATTTCGAACTTAACCTGAAAATCTAATTTTGTAGATATTTCCGTTCGAGAGTTATCGTGTTTACGAACGGCAGGACAGAATCGAATGGATGACGGATTTGTCATCAGTGAATCGAATCTTTGAACCGTTTGAGACTATTTCCAGCTCGAAGTTCGAAGTTTTTTCAGACAATTTGACGAAATTGTCGGAGAACGTGTGCTCAAAAAAAACTATATTCACAGATTTCAATTGCTTGGTCTTTTGAAGTTTTTTTATATCATATACAGGCGATATCTAGCTTATTTGAAGTGGAGACGCCAGCATTCAAAACAGGGGTGGCCAAGAGGGGGCCCGATTTTTTTTGGGGTGGCTAAAGTAAAGCGAAACTATAGTTCTGAAAATCTTTGATCCTTAGTACGTCAAATTTTAGGGGCCTCCACCCATGTTTGTACAAACTTCACATATGAGAAGTAGATGAATTTTTTGTTTTAAAAAACTGATGTATTTTTAAACCAAAAACTTGCTCCAAATTTTTCCTCCTTTTTTGAATGGCATTATATGTATTTTGGTTGCCATTCATACTTCAAAAAATGTAAATGTTTTTGTTATTATTGATAAAAAAGTACTGAGTATGTGCAATCGTTGTAATCCAAATAGAATGACACGCAATTTCCACTGACAATATACAGGGGGTGACTTTTGAAAATGGAAAGTAAGGAGTAGCTACCAGAGGGCTGTCAAGTGTACGAACCTTTTTCATACATCATTGGGAAGGAACTTTGATGTTATGCAAAGCAATTTTTTATTATCTTCTCAAATAAGCTAGATATTGCCTGTAGGTATACCTTTACGATAACTTGGGACACCCAGTATTATCAGATTTTGTAGAAATCAAATTTTTACACACGTTAGTAGATACACTGTACCATGCGTCAATGGCCTAGTTGTTGAGACACGTTAATTTAAATAAAAAAAGTCAGGTGTCCTAGACAGACCGAATTGTAAAAACTTATTGAATACCGACTGGAACATGCAGAATGGTAGATGAAAACATAGTCATAAACTTCTGTGCTTTTGTCTTGTTGTGAATTCTCATCGGGAGGTTTTCTGTCAAAACGGCGCCGAACCATTTCATGGCGTCATTCTTTACCTGCATTATAAACGGAAGACTCTGTCTACACAATTGAGGCGAACCTGTACACACAACAACAATTTCAAAGGTGACAAATAATGAGCTTTATTTTGTGGAAAACTTGCCTTAAACAGGTGTCATGACAATACTTTGGCTTGTAAATGGCCGAATCCGAATTACTCGGATCTGTGAAAAGGTTGTTCAACGACGTCTCAATTTTAAACCCTTGCTGACAATTGGACATCAACGAGTCTACACCTGTTTCAGGTAAATTGTGGAAAATATCGGTAAACAACAGTTGAGTTTCGAGCTGTTTGATACTACTGGTATTCCTAATCAGTGCCAAGTACTAATCCATCTCATCAGAAGAGGCAGACGTCATAAAATATGTTCTCGCGGATTTGAGTGAAATCATTAAATGTTTGGAATCGTTAGCTAATGGAAAAATTAATTTCACCTCCCTAAATATTTTTTTGAAATTTATGGGAAAATTTACTTATAGTGTATTAATGCTATTCACCTGATATTCGTTATAATAGGCAGTAGCTATATCTACTGAATTGGAGACTCATAATATAGCGGCAACATCAACATGATGTTTCAGCGGCAAAATTTCGACTCATATCATGATGATATTCAATTTAAATAAAATGAAAGATATTGATTTTGTAGTTGAATAAGCGAGATGTTTTTATTTGATCTCGTGAGATAGTCTCCAAAACTATTGGAACTAGAATTACCTAAGCAATACAAAATATTTTCTTTATTTCAGTATTATAATGAGTTCTTTACAATTCTAAAAACAGTGCTGTAATGAACTCATTACAGCATCGTTTTCAGTTATATTTTTCGTTTTGTGGTTGTCTATTCTGACTTCCAATCCTATCAAATTTCAACAAACATCAATAATTGTCAATATAATTAAACTTGGATATAGTGAAATGATTGGCAACATTATTCGCAATTTTTTTAAATTCTGGTGGTGTTGAATTGATTTCGTCAGACATAATTCACGAATTTAATGCGTCATTATGATTTATTTCGAAATTCGAAACGTACGATTCATATCCAAATTCCGTAATCTGTCAATGTTCGTAATAGTCACACCAACTGCCAAGATACAATACAAATGTCAATAGGATATAAAATCTGATTTTTTCATTGAATTTCGACAAAATTTCACAAAACATGACTGAAATAGAGAAAATATCGTTTAATACTCGTTGCAGAAGGCAATTCTATTGGAATATAGATACCTATATGCAATACCTATCTAACATAACAGAATAGGAAATTGTTTCTAATTTGATGAATATTGAGTAGTAGGTAAGTATACAACTAAAATCTTTGTATCCAATAATTTTAGCTCCACTAGTCTTAGAATAGAATTTTTGGAAATTCTGTTCAGTTTTCGACTAATTCCAATTTGAAACCACCCAGCTTGATACCTACTCTCATATTCATTTTCCTCATATAGGTATAAAGTATTGTGTGATAGGATAAGAAGAGAAAATAAATCATGAGGTAAAATTAGAAATGTTTTGTGGAATATAAATGATTGTTCATTATAGAAAGCTAAATTTTTAGAAGAACAAGTTTTTTACTGTAACGTTATTTTCTCAAGAAACCATCAATCTGTATGCAGTATCATACCTAAAACTGTTTGTTTCACAAATTTGTATTTTTAAGTTTTTTATTTTTCGATGACCTTTCGGTTTCTATCATGTCTTCGTATACCAGTAATTTATTCATTAAAATCGTTCCACTTGATTTGCAGAATGTTTAAATTTCATAACTCAGCGGGTGGACTTGGGGTTATACAAGATTTCTAATGAATTAATTCTTCTCTTTAGTAACATTATTTTAATTTGATGAATCAGATAATAACTATGAAGTTGAAATCTGCCCAGTTTATTTGTTGATTTCCATCCATTCAAATTCTTGGATAAAAATCCAGACTAGAAAGTGGAATCTATAGTAATTGATATTTTTATCAAATTTTCGAAATAAACTATTCTGGTTTGTTATCCTCAATTACCGATAAGCTTGTTGTTTTAAATTTCTATTATGCATTCTGAATTGTATCGATCCCAATAAAACGCATTGGTTCATCAGAAATCAAAATCATCTTTTCAAAAATAAATATTACTGAGTTATCATGAAACCATTCCAGATATGTGGATCTTCTTATCGGAAGAATGAAATAAAGTTTCTTGGAAAACAAATTATAAAATGAAAGTGTTAATGAATATATCTAATTCATTTCGCATAGGTTCTCAATATCAGTATTTAAAAAAAATTGAATCTCTTACACCGATTCAATCCTCATTGTGGTTTATTATATCAATGGTTCAACTCTAGTGAGTTGCGAAACCTTTGATTCAGGGTAGTTTGAAAAGAAATCTTTTAGCTATAAAATCATCTATTTGAAATCAAATATAATTTTTCACATAATACAGTCGAACCTCTATAACTCGAACCTCTATAACTCGAACCCCTCTTCAACTCGTACTCTCTGAGCGTTCCCTTCACATTCTCGAAAATTCCCTGTATTTCGACCTCTATAACTCGAATTTCTATAACTCGAACACCTCTTCAACTCGAACTCAATGATGCGTCCGTTCAGAGTAAAGATCTCTTTAAGTCGAACATTCGAAAACAATCAAATCGGAGTTTTGGCTTCTTGCCACAAGGTGTCAGCGTAGCTGGCTGAGATGCTCGCGTTACCGACATTTTAGGGTATTCCCCCAACCAAGTGTGAAATACCGCGAATGAAACATCATAACAATAACACCAATCTGATTCTGGAATGAAATATGTTTGGAGTTGGTGAGATGTCGAAGCCGCGTAAACTGAAGTCTTTAACGATCGGAAAGAAGTTAGAAATTTTAAAAAAAGTGGAAAATCGTGTCAACAGAAAAATCATTTGCCAAGAATATGATATTCCGAAAAGTACATTATGCACTATAATAAAAAACAAAGATACAATAGCTAAGTTTGGTGCAGAAGTGAATAACCCTTGTGTAGTGAAGCGAAATAAGCCTAAGAAGAAAGTGAACACTGCATTGATCAAGTGGTTCGAAGCTTCAAGAAAAGCAAATTTGCCAATCTCAGGGCCCATTTTGCAACAGAAGGCATTAGATTTTTCCAGAAAATTGGGAGATGAAAATTTCAAGGCTAGCTCGGGATGGCTTGAAAAATTCAAAAAAAGGTAATGATTCTTATTGTTTCTGTTCGATACATGAGTACATGTTTATTTTTCCCGTTTTAGACATGGTGTATTGCAAAAAAAAGCGTGTGGGGAAAGTGCTGCTGTTAATCAAGAAGAGTGTGATAACTGGATTCGAGATGTTCTTCCTACAATTTTAGCTCCTTACGAAGCTGACGATATTTTCAACGCAGATGAGACTGGGTTGTTCTTCAAATGCTTACCAGATAAAACCTTAACTTTCAAAAATGAAAAATGTTACGGAGGCAAATTATCCAAGGAAAGGGTGACTCTTTTATTAGCAGCAAATATGAGTGGCAGTGAGAAATTGAAACCTGTAATAATAGGGAAAAGCGCAAAGCCACGATGTTTCGCAGGAGTGAAATGTTTACCCCTTACTTATTACAGTAACAAAAAGGCCTGGATGACGAGTGAGATATTTGAAAAGTGGTTGTTGAATCTAGACAAACATTTCCAACTTCAAAATCGTAGAGTTCTATTACTGATTGACAACTGCCCTGCTCATCCAAATATCGATCATCGATTGAAGGCAATAAAGTTGATTTTTTTTCCACCCAATACGACATCAAAATTACAGCCTCTTGATCAGGGAATTATAAAAAGTTTCAAATTTCATTATAAACGCAGGATCTTACAAACAGTACTAGATGGATTTGAGTCCAATGGCACTATCCCCAAAATTGATCTCTTGGATTGCATTCATACGTCGGCGGCAGTGTGGAGAGTAGATTTAACCCAGGAGACTATTCAAAACTGCTTCAGAAAGGCTGGTTTTGGGACACATAACTTCTATGACTATGAAGACGAACTGCCGCTATCAGAATTGAAAAAAATTATGACCAGTGAACAAAAGGTAGCTTTAGATCTCCAAGAGTCTGTTTTTAAATGTTTGGAGGTATTGAATGCTGATGATAAGGTTTCTTTGGAGGAATATATAAATGTGGACGTGGATCTTATAACAAGTGAAAATCCTTCAGAGGATGAGATCTTGGAATATGTGAACAATAAACAAGAAGACTTGGAAAATTTTTCAGAGACCATACCTGAAGATGACGATGAAGATGACAGTGTAGGAGCTGCAAGACAAAAGCCTTCTGACGCTGAAGTTGCTAAAGCAATTGAAACCATTCGGCTTGCGTTTTCAATGAATGAGGCTGCAACTGATGACGATTTAACTCTCATATTCGAAATAAGCAAGAAATTTGAAGCCTATCGTCTAAACAATAAAACATTTAGGCAAACTTTAATAACTGATTTTTTTTAATTCGTTATTGTTTTAAGATCATATTCTAGTTTGGATGATTCAAGTTATCAGAAATGAATTTTAGTTTGTTATATTATTATTATGAGGTAATAAATTTTTTTTGGAAAGTATGTGTTGGATATTTCTCTAAGTTGAACTCTCCATAACTCGAACTTTTTTCGCTTTCCCTTCAAGTTTGAGTTATAGAGGTTCGACTGTATATCATTTTAACAACATTTAGTTGCTCTATAGATAAATATTTACATGGGTTTTTCTAAAACAAAAATATACAAAATTTACAAAACGACCACAGAAGTATTATCTACTTCGACACGGGCCATTTTATGAAATAAAAGGGATACTTTCTCCAGAATATCTTAATTTGTACAACTATACTCTAAAAAAATCACAGAATAGAAAAGTCACAAACAAATATAAGGTATAAATCATTCCAATATTTCAAAACCTTCATTTGGATCGATAGAAATTGTACTAAACCCGCCTATCGTATATACAAAAACAACAACAAAATCTCTACATAACAATTGCAACATAACAGGTACATCCACGATGAAGTGCTCTCTCATTTATACCCACAGACAACCCCACACTAACTCATAAATAAAGTATCAGTCAACGCATCTTCGCAGACGAGATGTCCATATTCGCTCAACAACGGCCCAATCAACAAGACACAGATCGCTCTTGTGAGGACATTTTCTCAGGACTCTGTAACAAGAAGAAAAAAACATCAGTTTAAAAATTCAACAGAACAAAAACAGAAAATTAAACAAGAATAATTTTTCGATGAAGTCTGAAATCAAGTTGCAATTAACTTTTTGTCTAGGAGTCATAAAATCAAACGAAGCGATTTCTTATCGTTACTTTGTATTACCTGCACTATCTGTAAACCGTGAATAGTTTATGATTCAAAGAGCTGTTTGTATTGCTAATATTAGTAAGTAATGACGACGAGGAAAATTTAATGAGTAAACACAGGTGTTGGTTATATTGAATGCACAAAATACCTAAACTTAACCACTTAGTCATAGGATGACGAAGTATGGTCTGATCCAGACAGACAGTTAAACTGTTGAAAATCTGTCATGAGGGTAATAAGGGGACCAATAAATTAATTTAGAACCCCCAGAAAGAGAAGCAAACACATGTGTTATTTGTTTGAAACAGCTGACCTCCAGTAATAATTACCCTAATAGAACATGTGTCGTCAAAGTGCCAAACACTTGGCTTTTTGATAAGGAAATAACTCGGGGAGAATATTTGTTGGGTGGGATGAATACACAAAGTGAGTATTATTAGATTAAGTACGACAAAAACTCGGATCAATGGACCATGTGTGTCAGTGACAATCAAATCGACCATCTGGTATTGCACGTGGTTCATAACGTCGAGTGTACATCTGCAGTGAACCGTTAATGTGCCATATGAGCCCAGGTGTCAATTCTGATAATGTTCTACCTAGATAGGAACATCCTGGTGGCAAGACTCCACATCATAGGTCAAGAATCAAAGCTTACATAAAATATTCGTATTGTTCCAGCCCCTAATAGCGATAAGCTTGGGGGAACAATAGAAAATCACACCTGCACTATTTAAAACGAACAATACCTCAATTGAATGTGGGAAAAAACTTTTCCCGATATTCTACGCTGTTATAGATTCTACCTTCTCACAATTACACGAAAAACTTGGGAAATAATCTAATAGACAATGTATTTTCAACAGTTCCTTATCAACAGGATATTATAATTGTGTGAAACAACCTTTCCCAACTCACATGAATGTTAACGAGTTGAACGAAGGTTGGAAACTAATTGAATATTGAGAATGCAAACTTTTGAATCGATTTGAATATTTATAAATCAAAAACTATGAAGAAGGTTATATGTGATGAAAATGTCGAAACAGCAATTTGCTCTTGAACATTAACAAATTCATATTGAACAATTTAGCACGTAGTTTAAGAAAAAATAATCGAACACTAACAATTTCAAGTACGACTTTGGTAACTTTCCTTAGTAAACAATATTTTCCAATTTAGAAATTGAACTTACCGTGATATTTGTGAGAATAGAGGCCTCGCAAGGTCCAAGTATCGTGTTTGGACTGGATCTAACACCTAGAGGTTGCCTTGGACTTGCTGCAGCCTGTGATTTTTTCTGACTTAGAGCCGCCGTGGCGTCAAAAGCGTTGACAGCAGGGTGGGTTTCCAGCGCACTTTGCAAATCGCATATGTAATCGATAACGTACTGAATCACTTCCAATTTAGAAAGTTTCCTGTTTTTGGGCATGAATGGAACTAGATCCTTCAGTTTGCTCAAATACATTTGAATCTCCTCGTTTTCCACATCTTTCCTTGCTTTCGACACTTTACCGGAACTAACTCCATTGGTGGCACTATTTTCGTTGCACAATGCACTAACTATAGCCTTCATGATGATCAGATAGATTGTCGCACAACACGGAACAACACAGAAACAACTCAGAAGCGTGAGTTCAAATGACGGCTAGACGACTCGCGCCGGCTTATATACCTAGGAGGGGGGGAGACTCGCCCAATGATACACTTCTTCTTGACGTAAGGGCGTGTCGAGCGATGTGGTGAATTGCGTGAGCCTAGGTAAACTGCAGGCGCCCAGAGAAATGTGAGGCAATTTTTACTGCCAATCGTCGCAGGCGCCTCTGAGCCTCTTTACGGTCTTTATAAACTGTCGACAGTGATGAATGGAATGGATTTATGAATCGTCGTAGTATTGCACAGATTTCAGAAACTATAATTAATTGAAGTTGTGGCGTCTTTGTTTTTACATTTTATTCGCAACCTTGGGGGTTACGTATGTCACAAAGTCTGTGTATAGTTGTAGTTCGAAGAATTGTTGCCACGGGATTTATTCTTTTAACAATGATTTCATCATGTATTATTGTTAGTTGATTCCTAAATTCATATTTATCGTCTGACATTTTGACTTTTTTTCTAGTGAACTTACTTTACTATATTGCTGTAAATAATATCTTAGTACATGAAGTGCCTTTTTTGTTTTAATTTCAATTGTAAATTTTATTATAAAAACTTTTCAATGCATTTTCAATATATATTATATACATATATACGAAAATGTGTCTATCGGTTCTGATGGGATAATTGAAAGCGAAATATGAAGGTATGTTTATTCTTCTCATTTCCATTGCTACTTTGAAGGGCGTATTATCACTTTCTTTGTTGTATGAATTTGGTAATCTTATTGTACCTACCACGATAAAGTTGGAAGTAAAATTCGACTGTTTGTATAACCTCATTTTCCAAACTCAGAAAAATGCTTCTGGTCAGACTCAGGTTCCCTAAGTGGAGACTGAGAAATGAACGAAATTCATTCATAGGTATATGTACTTAAATCATTATTCAGTTTTCTTTAATATGCACTTCGTATTTTTTCTTATCATTCTCAGATCTATCTTTTCATTCTTCATATTTCATTACTTATTTATTGCATTTGAGTTCTTGTGCCTTCTTTTTTCCTATATCGACATGTGGTTTATATGTCAAAAATTACAAAATGCTCATTTCGTAATTTTGTATTCATTTGAAACTGTGCGGCCTCGATAATAAATGATGAGTAGGTATCAAAGTCACCACCATCTTTTCCATATGAATCCCATTAACTCATGAACCGTTGAGTTTTCAGCAAGGTATGGCATATTGCTGAAATTTTCATCAAAAAAGCTATCTGATGATGCAATGATTTACTGGGTGTGCCATTTGAAATAAGGAATAAGTAGTCTGTTTTCGGTATAACCGGAAGTTCTAATGATCTGAAAATATTTCAGAGAGAAAGATCATTGTCTCAAACCCCAATATGCAAATTTTCAGAATAAACTCATGATTAGTTTTCCATGAGCATCTAATAGGCCATCGCGGTGAATCACCCTGTCTAGTTTGGTTTGACAACTTATGACAGGTTTTATTCCCGTTGAGAATAGTTATTTTGCTGCCTAGGCAAGAAAGTCCTTACTTTGCTGTTTATAGACAGGAGAAGTAATACTTTGCTGATTGATATCTATGTGTCTGCAAAATTCATATTTGCTGTCAATCGGAGAAAAACTATATGTTCAACTCGGCAGCAAAGTAGATTGACTGCCTTAGCTGAATTCCTGAAATATCAGCCGCGGCAGTCTATCTACTACTTTGCTGCCTAGTAGATATAACAAATATCTATCCCTGTTAAAGTCAGAAATATATTTGAACTTCGACCATTATTTCAATCTTCCCCAATAATAAATATAATAATTGTTCGAAATGTCCAATTTCGCCGTGAACGTAAACCTCACATTGACGAACTTCAAATGCCGATACTCGGCGGATCAGATTTGGGTTGTTTCTTATATGTATGGCTGCATATTGAATAGGTTTATCAGTAATTGTTGATGAGATGATAATTTATAATGTTCCCATAAAAAAAATCTGACACATTGTGATCCGGTGAACAAGGTTATTCAGGTACCTATTAGTCCCTCTTGACTTATTCGGGAATTTTCATTTAACCAAACAGCAACTTGTTTTTCCAATAGTGAAAGATAATATAGACGTTAGTAATTGTATTGAATCAAATTGTTAAAATATCATCCAAAACGTTGACACTAAAAAGTTGCTGGAATCGTCTTGGTTTATAATAGCTTATGAATTTTGCAGTGATCATACATGTTTATTATGATTGTTGTTGATACCGCCCTTATTAGCGAAATCCCCGTCAGATCATATGACAAGCGGAATAAATCTATTACCTAATACCTATGTGCATGTTGTTCAAGTAACCATCGACAATAATCTAGTAGTCATATCAGCTGGTGTTTTCGTCGACCTACATTTAATTCAAACATGAAAAACAATAATTTCAATTATTCTAGTTTCTAGTAATTTTGAAACGAATCAGACCTATGTCAATAGAAAAAAAAGTTCAGAATGAGCACGACTATCATCTGTCAGAGTTTGTCGTGGAGCTTATAGAAGACCCTGTATGTATATTCTTGAAAATTTCATTAATTGGTAGTTAGTTACAACATTACCTGCTCACCTGAATTTATATCTTGTTGAGTGCTTAAAAACTTTGAAACCATTTGTTGTGTAAAATATAAATCATCGAAAGACAATTGAAAATTGACATTTTATATCAGAAAATGAACAAATGAAACCGTTGAAGTTATACGTCAGTTTCAGATAGAACTACTTTGATGAGGAAAAGGGTCGACAAGTATAGATAGTAATTGTTCTTGGTTTAATTGAAATTGTCGGAGAATTTAACGACTTATTTGATTAAAGTGAACTTTAATTGATTTGGATTAGCAAAGATTGAATATTAATAACAATTGCAAATTATACATACTTTCAGATGTGTTCTTCGTGTATTAAAATACACATTGAATTCGCTTAGGGCGAAATACCTAATCCAATAAAATACTAAAATAATAATAAAACAGTTGCAGAACTATTTGGTATCAGTAGCTACCTAATGTTTTGAGTGATATGGATCGAAATCAGAAGTGATTGTAAATCAACATTTATGAGTATGATAAAAATTCTCAATAAACTTTAGAACTCAAAATTTCAAGACCGGATATCTATCTGTAATTAGGTATTTGATTTGTTCGGAAGAATTCCTTGCCTCTGTAGTGACAGATGTGTCATGTTCAATGGGACACTACAATTAACAATAGACCCGAAAACGTTCTCACTTGTTTTCTTTCTTTCTTATTGGCCGTTTGGAAGTGCCCCTCCAAAAATTTTTATTGTTTATCATTTCTCTTGTCGGCCCAACTCTAGACTAGACTTAAGCAACATCTGTGGATCAAATGATATCTTACTTACTACCCTATGCGTCAAGATATCATAAATCATCCATTGGTTTTCCCATTTTTTTTATGACCCTTTCTTACATTTATTTTAGAAAATCCAAATTGTTTATTATTTCTTTTATCAGTACCTAAGTCCAGACTCGAGAATGGATTGCAACATCTGCAGCCCAAATGAATTTCTAGGGAGAACCGAAACGAATTCTATAATAATAATCTTGAAGTTAGTTTCGATATTTTCTGTTTATGAGATTTAAAAGTCTAAAAATCGGTTGTTACAAGTCTCAAAATGAAGGAAAAAATTTGAGTTCTCGAAAATTGCAGACAATAAATGTAATCATGGAACTTTTCAAATACAAAAATTCATCACGATTTCTTGATACTTTTGAAATTTTTCCTCATCCAATAAACTGTCAAGAAAAAAAAGCCATCTTGTTAATTTTAATTAAATTGAATTGTTGATTAATTTTTATTCACAATAGATACAAATCTTTTGAGAAATGAAAAAGTTCTCAAAGTGTTGTTGTCTCGTTTCAATATTTTCTTTGAATGTTTGTGTCACTTTAATGCAAAATCTGATGCAAAATCAAGATATAGCAGAAACCAATCAAGAGGAACATTAGTCTAACATCAGTCAAGTTTTCCTCCTAAGAATATTTTACACAGCTTGAGTTTTGGGATTGGGATGTGTAAAACCCAGAAATCGAAAATAATTTGAGATATTAAAAAAATTTCATGTGTCACATTGATTGCCATAACTTCAGAATTTGAATGTTGAAGGCTAAAAATTAAGGGATCAAATTATGATTAATGTTGATGATAGGTAGTGGAATGATGAAAATGAATAAAATATTTTTTAGTTTTTATAGTTATACTTTTTATTAATAGTATAAGTTCTCACAATCACCAATGTTGAACCCAGTGCGTGATATTTTAAGAAGATCTAATGTTTGTTGTTATTTAAAGGGAAGAAATGATTAACGGTAAAAGTTACTCTATTATTAAAATACAGAACTGGTTTTCTTTATTGAATAAAGTCATTTTTTCTGAAAATCGAGCTGAAACATGTGAAATAATTTTTGGTAGTTCTTGAATTCGGACTAGACGATAAGTTGTCTAGAGTCAAATATTAATCGTAGAATTTTCAGAACAGTCTAGCTCTCTCAAATTAAACAGTAGGTTTTCTATAATAATTTGAATAATATTTTTTAATATTTAATAGTCAAACCTCTCGCAAACATGAACTGAATACGGAACTGCCTTATTTGTCCTGTTTGCATTGAAGCCGCGTCTGTAAATCGGGCTTAACGATAATAACTTCACGTGAAGCTCCCACTTCACAATTATTTACCATTATTTCAACAGAATCAATAGGTCACAGTAATGAATGGATACTGTTGACAAATCAGAAGATGCAGCTGCAAAGGTCAACCGCAATTCACATATCGCAGGTTTTAGATAGCTGTGGCGCCAATCGTTAAACAAAACTCTATTTCTAGAGAGATAATCAACGAAGAACGTTATTTATAATAACACACTTCAATCGGATAGCAATTACTGTTGGTCTCAGTCGAAATCGATCCAGTTTTCTGTTCCATATAAATGTGGAGTATACGTATGTGGAATTTGAGTAGTAATTGTAGTGGCAGCTAGGGATTTTGGTTATTGCCATGAATAATAAACTTTTGTAAATAAAAAAAAATTACTCAAAAAATAGTAAAACTTATAAAATATTAAAATCGAATGAAAAAATCTCTGTCATTTGATATAAATTATTATTTATAATTTATATTTATATTTATAATTCAGAAAAGAACATATAGGCACTGAAGAGGGTTGAATTGAAAAATAAAGAAAGCACTGACATGAAGTAAGCAGTTTTTGTGCGGTCATCATTTATGCGCCAATTCCTGTAATTGATAAATCACATCCCACCACAGACCTGTATATTAGTACAGGGCAGAGGTGTAATTAGAGTTGACTCATGACAGGGGTTTACCCCCAATTTGAAAAAGCAAACCATTCAATTTTTCACAAGTTTTTTTTAATTGTTACTCACAATTTTTTGGATTTATCTCCCCTCAACCCCCTCGTTACGCCTATAGTACAGTGTGTCCCAAATTCGATAAAATATCAGAAAGCAGATCATAAATATCTTGATAAGTTTTCGAGTAATAGGGCTTTTCTGAAAAATTACTGTTTCAAATATTTCCCTATATTTGGTTTTTGTTTGATATATTAGAAAAATTCTAAAACATTTTTTTCCAGTAATTTTTATGGTTTATATGATTTTCATAACAGATCATAGAAATGAATTACCGTTCTAAAGATATAAAGGAGAGTAAGTGTTTTTTAAATGGGACACCCTATATAAGACTTTATTACAAGAATGCAATGGACACAAAATGAATTGAATCTCGAAATAAATGAAAAATTTCGATATACAAGAGACCCATCAGAAAAATTGAGTCTAAAAACTTAATATGTCTTTTTTAAAAGATTGGTACCTAACAGGATGCTCTTCGACAAATCTGAGGCTAAAAAATACGTTGAAAAATTCCCCCTATATCTTCAAAAGGGAAATTAATTTCTATAATTTTTTTATGAGTATCATGTAAACCGTAAAAATCATTGAAAAAATGTTTTAACATTTTTTGAATATCTAGAAGAGTAATCAAGATATAGCGAACTATTTTAAACTCGCGAACGAATCAAGATGTTTATGGTTTGCTTTCTAATATCTTATTATTTCAAAAAAAGAGATTGGTGGTCCCTGAAAATTTTTTCTCTAAGTCTCATATTTTTCGGGACAATCTGTATAGAGCGTGCCAAAAAAGTGAGGCATCAACGAACCCATTATTCTTGTATCTAATGAAAAATCCACGCACTCCTCGATTTATATTTTCAAAGGCAAATTATGTTAGGCATTTTTTAATTTGATATTTTTTACCCCTCCTCTCTATTCCACAATTTTTTTTTTATGGAAAAATATGGATTGTGAAATGAAAAGCCATTCGATAAGGTACTCATTCAGCGGTGACTTGAAGGAAAATAGGCTATGGCGTTTTTTTTTATTTTTATTAGGACAAAATTAACAATTTGTGATTGGAGAGTAGGTGCTGCGATCAAGGCATACAAATAATTATTGAAAAAAATACTTTAATTTCTATTTTAAATAAATCCATGCATTTTTGAAGTTAGCGGTTCAACCCTTAACCCCCTAAACCAATTTTTTTTTTCTATTTGAAAAATATCGATTGTGATATTCTCCTCAATTTCACCAACAGTTGATTGGGAAACGAGTTGTTCTCGGTTTGGACACTTCGCGTTGAATAAATTGCAAACTTCTTTTTGGGTTCTCGTTCTATCCCCATATCCAATCATAATTAAAACTTCGATTCGTTCTTGTTCTGTCAATCTCATTTTCAAATTGAATTGATATACTCACGATTTGAATCTTGACTGTTAGTTATTCGGACCGCTGCATGTTGCAAATAAAAATAAACAAAAAATTTGTGTTGATGTGGTGGTGCATGTAAACAATTTTTTATTTTATTGTCGTTGAAAATTCTTTCAAGTATTCATTTCAATTTTAATAATAATAATAAATGAAAGTATCTACTGCAATAAGAAACTATGAGACTACAACAATTAAACATTTTTGTATCCACCCTGTATGAACAGAGCTTACAATGATTTGTACCATTGAGTAGCTAATTGAAGGATCTTAAATTGAGGTGTCACTTGACATACTTTCCCTTTTGAAAAAACAGCCGAAATTTGTTTTTTTTTTTTGGGAGAAAATGAATTTATTCCATATATTTGCACGGTACTGTATGGGTTTACCTGAGATGTAACTAATGAATCACATAATACATACTGTTATGGTTTTTTCATAATAGAAATTAAAATGAAGATATAACTAGGAAATGACCTAATGATTACTTCCAAATACCAAAATAAAAAAAAAGGTTCATAGGTATTTTTTCTGAATTGAGATCATTTTTGATTTGAAATATATTCAAAAATGGAATTATATAGTTTGGCAAAAATATGTATTATTATTCAGAATTAAGAGTTAAAAAGAAATTTATGCCTACCTAGATATAGGCCTCAAATCTTGTAGAGTGCGTGGTCCCGAATAAGGGATTCAAAGAACACAACAAAAAATCATTTGGTGTCCACATTGGGGGAACTCAATAAAGGGCAGTAAAGTGTTAGCAGCTTGTTACCTCGATTTGGCTTTGACCGATTTTTTGGGTTTTCTTTAAATCATGTGTTTGATTTCTGGTCTTTTAGGACCCCTTAAGACCTACATACTCGTTAATATATGATGAAGGATCACAAAGAAAGTAGAAAGCCAGAAATTGTCTTATTGACTGTATGACAATATGATGTCACTTATATGATAAGATGTAAAACATTCAAGAAGTGTCAGGCTATAAGCATGAAAATGTGGGAATTTACAATATAAAAAATTTACTCAATTACTTAATCAAATTTACCTTTAGATTTAGGGCTATTGGGTACATAAATAGGGTTAAGTAAAGAAACTCTTATCAAAATGATGATTAAAAGGTACAATATCAATAAGTCTCCTTCGATAAGATAATAAGAAATTTTATTTTGTTTCGATTTGCTTAGTAGTAATAAATTTCTTAGTACACTTTGAGAACCTGGTCATCAAATTTGCTCCAGACTCCGTTTTGTAAGTATACATAATATGCCTAAGCGTGCAAGGTTTGTCCTTTATAGAATGACATATTGTAGAATGACTGCTGCAAATGTACCATGGTTTTCGGGTGTGGATTTCATTCTTGAAGATCAAAAAAACATTGTGTGCCCTATTATGAATCGATATCTACTTGTGAACTTATTTTCTTTGTATGTTTCCTTTATCCCGTGGATGAATAAATTTAATAAAAAGTGTTAAGTAGTGTAAATTAAAAAAAGGTGGTCTGATTCGAAACAAATTCAAGTAATTTTCATAAAATCTATCCCAATCAGAAATCAGTGAAAGAAAAAATTATCAGATCTGCTCAAAATGATAAGTACAATGAATTTAAGTAAAATAGTTTTCTACTTATTTTATTTTTTTCTGATCGAACCAATATTGAGCTATATCGCCTTAGTTACCATGTGTCATAACACACTCATATTTCCCAAGGGAAATATGAAACGTCAGTTCATATTTCCCTAGGGAAATATGAAACTATTTCTTTATTTAGTAACAAAATGGAAACTGCAATTGTTGAAATTTCCACTAAAAGTATTTCCACCAGATACAAAGGAAGAAGAAATATCTTGTTCATAATTATTCGACGACGAGACTACAGTTTTCTTGAGAACATTCCTTGCAGCAGCAGTCTCGGACGATTCTCCCAAAACGGTCTTCAAAGATTGTGATGCTGCAGATGGCTCACCCTCCACACCTGCTATCATCTTCGCTACCTTATTTTTGTGCAGCATACTGTCCGCCAGATAGCCTTCTGCAACAGACGAACTTTTCCAACCACCATGTCTCTTGAGTGTTGTCATTGAGGCTCCCGCATCGGCAACCAATGTCGCGGATGTTCGTCTTCCACAATGACCTGTATAGGTTTTCGGATTATCTAAACCCAACCATTCAGCAACCTTACTCGGAATTTTTCCGAAGGTATTTTTGCCGACAGGCTGAAGAGTACACTTCTTATTCCTATAAGCTACGAAGAACCTAAGAACGCCTTGCGGGCGCAACGCTGAATACTCCCTCACCAAACGAGCAGCACCCAGATCTTCTTCATCAATTATAGTGAATATTCTGTTTATATCATTCTTAGTCTTTGAGACTTTGATTATGATTACCGAACCACGATCTTCGATATCTGAAGATAGCATATTCACCAACTCTCGTGTTCTGCAGGCGCCAAAGATTTCCATTATTAAAACAACCTTCAAAATTATGAATGTAAAAATCTTATCAACAGAGGAAATCAAAATGAAACTTTTACCTTATACATCAAAAAAACGTCATTAGGAGCTTCACTCAAGAATGTCTTGAGCTGCTCCCGGGACAACACTGATGATTTTTTAGGAACGTATCCTTTATTTTTGTTCTTAACAAATGCTTCGACTTCATCGAATAATTTGACATCAGTTTTTTCCTTCAAATGTAGCATTGATCTTAACATCGATAGTTTCGGCCATAACGTGTTTGGAGAATATTTCTGGGACTGGGGATCGAATGAATTAATCATACATCAAGAATAACAAGAATCAGAGCAACATACCAAATCTTGGAAATATGCTAACAAAATACTATCGCTCACACCGTCCACCAATTTTTTTCTTTTCCACTCCTGAAAGCATTCGTACTCTTTACTGTAGGCAGCTTGAGATTTGGCTGGAACCAAAGATTCACGGGCCTTTGCCGCTTGAGTTTCGACGTAGTTCGACATTTTTTCATTAATTTTATTTTTGACAAGACGTCAAAATGAAACCAGTCAACCAAGATTCTCAGAAACATGGCCCATAGCAACGTTAAAAATTTAATTATTACAAAAATATACAATCTAATAATAATTTTTCCTTATCAGATTGTTTCAATCAGAAAAAAACTATTGATTACACCACGGGAAATATGAATACATTTCCCTCGGTTGTCTATACATCCCTCGGGCTCCGCCCTCGGGATGTAACTTTGACAACCTCGGGAAATATACTATTCATATTTCCCTAGTTGTAATAATAGCTATTAGAGTCAAGTATGTGCCTGAGTTTTGTGACCTTTCATAGATATCATATTTGAAATGATTAGGCCATCAAACTGAAATGAAAACAAAACTAATGTAAATTTCAATGGTCAGACATCCAAAGGTCGAATTTATTCATTGAATTATTTATTGTTACATACGTAACACATTTTGCTGAAATTTTTCTTTCGTGGATTTATAAAACACAAGAGAAATAAACTAGAATATGGTATTAATTGAATAATTATAACAAGCTGAATTAAAGTGAACCCAAATCATTTTGAGGCATTAGAATAAGAATTAATAATAGTATTTATAAGATTTATTTAAAAATTGATATGGAATAATGAACTTCAGCAAAAATGATTTAAAAGCTAACGCTCATATGTAATACTATTACGTTTATGCCGTTTACTGATATATTCCACAAAGGCGTTCATAGAAACAACAATCCTTAATTTGCGTGTATGTATAGTTCTCATAAGTGAATTAGATAGTAATTCTAGTTGTTCTTATATGTATTTCATTGAACTAGTAGAAATAGTCTCGGAAATAGTAAAATTATATTTCTGATTATCGAAATAATTTTAGGAAGAGTATTTTCTTAATTTTAGTATTCATCAATTCTCCGAAAAACTACCTCTCCTTCAATCTAGAAAGAACTAAATCTAGTTATAAAAACTAGACGGTGGTCGAGTTCATTCATGCTAAACCATAATAGACGGAGGTAATAACTAGGACAGAACATTCGAATCCACAGTATAATAATTTCAAACATTTTATTGAATCAGACTTTATAATTATTTTAGGAAATTTTCATCATCATGAAATTTGGAAAAAATTTTTAAGTATAATCTTTCAGTCTAATATCGATGTAAAGAATCTTTGAAATATGACGGAAAATATGAGTCATCTACGATGATTTCTACGATGATAATTCATAGATAAAACATGAACTCTATACGGAAACGCCATTTTAAGATTTTTCATATTCTATTTCAAATAAAAAAAGCCCAGCTCAAATAATCGAATCCTCCGATATAATAGTCATCACCTTTTTTTTAATGGATGTAAAATGAAAAATTCTCCATTCAAAAACTGGTGAATGTTTAGGGGAGGTTTGAAAATATTTTACTAAAAAGTACGTCATTGACTATAATAAAACCATAAAGGCGAATTTGAAAAATTCACTTGAAATCATTCTTTATATCACTTTCGAAGTGCTCTGGATTTCATGAATCGACCGAACAGCAATTCATCCATATGGTGAACAGATGAACCACAATAAGGGTACTGGAAGGAAAGAAGGAATAGAAGGTTATGGATCCGAGTTGAGGCTATCCATGTTCTTGGGTTATGAACCAACCATTGATACTCTGTTATGCAGGCATAATCTCAAACGGGCATATGATATAGTTAGCAGATTCTACGATGAGAATCTTGGAATCACATAGCCAAAGTCACTGATCTTCTGAGAAAGCAATAAGAACATTAAGTAAATTTCTTTATTTGCAGATAAATGTTCAAAGAAAATATAACACTAAAAAAAAATAACGTCTGCAAACCGGAGCTTAAGGCAGTAAACACTGATAAATGACTATGGGCCTACTGAAGACAATGAAAGAGCTGAAGACCTTACAATAAAGAAATCAAGGGTAATTCATGCTGACCTGTGAACTCTTCTGTAGTCTATTAATAAGTACTTTTAATTTAGTAGCCAATGCTCATAAGGACATAAACAATCAAATGAAATGAAGAATAAATAAAGCATATCACGTACAGGCTCACGCCTCTGGGTTTATATGTTCATACCCTGTAGCTTCACAGAATAAACCATATTATTATTATTTCAAAAATAATATTCTTTGATGAACCCTCATAGAAACCTGCTTAGTTTTTTTAAACATATGAAACCAGAAACTATATGATGTGATAATTCCTGTTCAATTAAACTGGAATAGGTATTTTAAAATAAAACGAGTTTCACATAAAATTATTTTCACTCATTTCCTTTTCCCTATTCCATAAAATAGGGTGTGTGTAGTCCAAATTTTGCTTATTGGTATTTTGAAACGGAAAGATATAGCTCAGCATTCAATATAGTACTGAAGGGCAAAAGATGAGCTGACTCATTCAGAACAATAAGAAGTAGGAAAAATGAAATAACGTGACACATTTAGGGATCCTCTATGAGTGAGTGTTTATAATTTCCAATGTTTGTTATCGTTGAAGGAAAATGAAACGGAAAGTTTAAACATTGGTTAATTATTCATTATTTATCGCAGGATACAGGATGGAAAAAAATCTATTACTAGGTTCAGTGTTTTCATGTCCTTGAATGAACATGATGGAGTTCAAATTACAGGATTAGAACCATTTGGACGAAGTCTTAATAATAATAATTAATAATAGCAGGTTTTCCACCATTGACGCAACGTTTACGGTTGCGCTGAAATTTTTATTCGATACATTATCATTAGGCTCTATATTGGAGCTACATTCTCATTTTGATTTGAAAAATATAGGGTGCATATGTTTCCATAAGGAAAAATATATGTTTGGTCATTCACATTTTTTTGGTACACCTGTATTTTTCCAAACAATTTGTGAATGCATCTCTGATGAAGTCTGATGATAATGTGTCAAAAAAAATTCGAAAATTTCAGCGCTTAAGTAATAGAGCGTCGCGTCAATGATGAAACACCCTGTATACATGAAACGCCGCACGATTTCAGTTGTCCTAACTTGTAATTAGAACGCCATGTGGTACTTCGAATGTAAAATTGTTTTGATTTTATACGGAATGAAAGAAACCGATAGTTTTATTCCGTACAATTTTTGAAATATCGAATTTTGATTTTTTTATCGGAACACAACCCTATCATAATATGTTTCGAATACTGTACTTTAATATTTATTTTCAGGAATTGTGCAATTATGTGTAATCTGAAATACCTCCATGTGTAAATTATAGTGCTTTAATGAATAATATCTTTATGAATCATACTTCTCTCATCTACTTATGAGATTTTTATATAATGAAGAACTCTCGAAGACTAGACAAGATAATAATACTCGGAATACATCGATTTTAATCTTGAAGATTCGTAATCAATTTTCAGAATCTTTCCAGCATGCCGTTTTTGTTTTTGGCATTATTGTAAACACGGATCAAGTGTGATATTTCTGTCATATGCCTACTCTGTTATCATCTTTTTTATCTATTCCAAAAAGACCAATTTCATTCAATATGTTGCCATACTATACCTACTATTCATAAATACGAAAAAAGTATCCCAAAAATGAGAAATGGTTGAGATAAGACTCGACGAGATTCATATATTTAGATCTCTTATCTCGAATATTTATTACATCTCGATGTCACCCTTGTAAACCTACTCTTCTTAAATAATCTTTTGATCCTGAGGTCAAGAGAGATAGAACAGTTCGATCAATATTGATTTTTTTAATTGACAATAAATATTAACTTTATCTTTCACTATTTTTGACGTGATATCCAAAACTGACAGAAGAACCTGGGAAAACGGTTTGTTATATCTGATTTATGTTCACTTCAGAATGATCCTATCAACTATGTTTATCATAGGATGGGAAAAAACTGTAATGATAAATAAAAGTTCTATTAGTGATAAATTGCTTGATACTTCGAAAAACTTCATAACTTGATTAAAGTTATGTGTATGAAATTAAGTACAAAAATTAGTCATACCTTTTTGGCCCTCTTATGTAAAGGAAACAGTTAATATTGAAGGCATTTCTACATTAATATTTTTATATTTCTTTTTCACCTGTGGAAGTATTCATATTTTGTTTTGAGGCAATAATTAACCATAGTGCTAATTTGCAGTGTTTTAATAGGAAAATATGAGTTACCTGAAAAATGAGATATTCCTTGTTCAATTGTTTATGGGACATTCTTTCCTAAAAATGATCCGAGGAATCTGTCACTTTCTTTTGTTCCTAAAATTTAGGAACACCCTATCTCAATCGAAAATAGACAGATGATCAAGCGCCCAAAAGATGCAGTCTTCAAAATTGTGTATTTAAAGAAATCTGATGATTAGAGATATCATGTGAGAGGACGAATGAATTATTCTGTAACATTTTACCTTCCATCTCTTCAATAATTTTGTACGTTCAAACGTGGAAATAAAAAACAAATAAGTTGACATCCAGAATCAATACTTTATACATTATTTGGTTACGTAAATCTGAATATACAGATAAATATAATAAATGAAATAAAATTCGCACTGTTTTTTTTAAATTTTGAACAAGTTATGGCTGTTGATCAGAGTAATTACTTCATTACTTGATATCAAATTCTACGAAGAAACGATTGGGAATCAAATTTTACGATTCGTAGAATTGATCAATAAAATACAATTATTATGTTTCAATTTTCAATCATAAAAACCGTTAACTTTATTCAATCATTTTCGATTTTACAGCTGAATACAATAATTATTATGTATAATTTTTAACCGAGCAATTCGTATTAAGTCGTATTCTTTTACGGTCCATTTCTAGAATAACAGCTACTTAATTGGTTTCAAGTTGATCTTTATGGTTTGTCATTTGCATCCTCACACGTGAAAGGAACATATCCAACATCCAATGAGTGTCATAGATGAACACTTGTGAATAACGCCATCTGCCACTTATTTCACAATAGCCAATTTTAAAACAGCTGCAATTATTTACAACGAAACAAACAATAATGAGTTGATGTTACCAAGCAAGAATATTCCTCAGTATCTATCAATGGAGCACAGGCATGGATTGTAATTTTCAGCGAATAATTTGCTGATTCTACAGGAATGCTTCTTTCTTATTCTTTTTCTTATTTACGGTTAAACAGGAAAACGTTAGAGGATTTACCTCACGGTTCATTTATATAAGGTACTCCACTAGTTAATTCGAAAACGTGTTTATTCTTGGAACTGTTCTTAGAAATAAATATCTATGGATTCGGAATAACGTCTGAAAAAATATTTCAATAGCACATGAAAAATTGCAAAAGTTTCGAATGAATTTGAATAAGAAAGGGCGGGTATTCAATTTTATGACACAAAAAATTTCAGAGATACTCAAAATTTGAAAAAATGACTTAAGAAGGATGAAATTCACGATGAAAAAATTCTTACCACCAAAACTTCATCTTCATTGCTAATAATTTTGAATTAATGTTGAAATTTGTCCTCCATGTGGGCTATTTCAAAATGCACCCGGTATTTTTAAAAAGAATACGTCACAAAACATATCAAGTAATCATTAAACATTGATTAAAAAATTAATTATGGTGTCTTCTCAACATTCAAATGAATGATTCCGTTGGAGAAATCGATTAATTTTCCAACAATTCAGGAAATTATTGATTATCTAATTAAATTTTTTGCGACATCTGTCTTGACTGAAGGCGATGAAAATTGTTTAAATAATTGATCTAAACATTTTATTTCTCAAATGTGTACCAAAGAAGATTAAAATATTATTTCAATAATGAAAATAAGTTGTATCACTTTTTTATGAACTATCTTAAAATTTTGTATAATACAGTTATTCGTTCGAAGTTAGAATATGCAAGTGTGGTGTGGAGTCCTATATGTATATGAGTAACATAAGAGAAAACTTGAGAGTATCCAAAGAAGATTCATGAAGTTCCTTCTGTTCAAGACTGATGGAGTATATCCATCCCAAGGATGTGATGGTGCAATCTTGTGTGAGCGAACTGGATATTTGAGTTTAGAAATTAGAAGGGTGATTGCTTCTTTAGTTCTTTATCATTCCTTTTTAATGTGCCCATTATAATGTTGATTGTTCAGAAATATTGTCGAAAGTCAACTTTAGCGTTTCAAGTCTCAATTCAAGAATTGTCCTGGTTTTCAAGCCAGATAGAGCTCGAAAGAATATTCTGCAAAAAGGCACCTATTACAAAAATGTGTGAGAACTTCAACTCATTTTATGTTGGCCAAGATATATTCTCCCCATCAAGGGGAAATTTGGTCTAGTCGTCAATTCATTATTTTTCAGGGAATGTATCTTAGATCATATAAAAATTTTTTTGTTTTGTTTCAATGCTATCTTTTGTTATTTTTTGTGTTTTATATTCACATTGTCCTGTATTGTCATGGGTTAAATTGTTGGACAATATTATTATTATTATATAATGATTTTTCTAAGTAGCAAATGTTCAAAAACATTCCATAAACAAAATATTCAACTTTTCAAAATCTTTTTACGTAGGTACCACTATTCTTGAAATGACAACATTAGCCTCAATTCAAAAAGAAATATTTTGGTAAATACACTATTTCCTTCCTGAAGTTTGTCATTTAAAGGTTGAATCGCCCAGAATACGAAATAATACTAAATCTGATCTGCTTAGTATCCCGTGCCCATATACACAGGGTGTTTCATCATAAACTGCATAAACATATAGTCGTGTACGGTGACACCAGGAGCGTCATTTCTATTGTCTATTGAGTGTGGTCGGATATGTATAATCTTTGAAATTACGATTTATGGTCACATCAGGGTATATTTGAGTCTCAATTCAGAGAACCTTAAAAAAAATTCAAAATGGTGGAAAACCTCCAATGTTCGTGCTTTATTTTTCGGTTTCCAAAATTAATTTAATTTTCTGAATGAATTAAATTTTCTGAAAATTTCTGTGGAGAAATTTCGTCATAAAGCGAAAAACATTTTTGTTTACATATCTACAGCGAGAAAAAAAATCACTAGAAATTATTGAAATATTTCGATTTTGTAATTTTTTATACCTAACATGAATGTGAAAACAAAATCGGAAAATATCAAAGGGTTTCTTCATTGAATACATTCCCCTTTGGTTTTCTACCATGATTAAAAAAATTGCTGTGCCAAAATTTTGAAATTGGACTGTCAAAATATTTCAGATGGTAATATAGAGTTATTACAAAAAAATTTCACTGTATATTTAATGAATCCCTGTTAGAAGTTGAACTCTCGACTTGAGGTATTACCTGCGAAAAGTAAATTTGAGGATGTTTCAAGGATATTAATGACTTTAATAAAAGAACCGTTTCATATTTTTCGATTCTGTTTTCATATTCGAGTAAGATATAAAAAAAGGATAATCACAAAAAATTTCAACAGTATGAAAAAAAATGTTCACAGAAATTCTTCACGAACACGATTTCTGCCATTTAGAATTTTTTTTCAGAGTTCTTCACCTTTTCTAATTGAGCATTCAAAAATACTCTGATGTAATCAGAAGTCGTACTTTTATAGGTTATATACATAACTAATTACACTCAATACAATATAGCTCAGAAATGTCGATTGTGCTTCGAAGAAGATGTATATGTCATAAGTCGAAAATGATTCTCCTGGTGTCATCCACACGATATGTTTGTTCATGATGAAACATACTGTATACCAATAAGAATAAAGGCATAACAAGGTCCCCCTCATTATAATTTACAATGCTCTTCCAACAAACAATATCATGAAAATCAGACTGACCATACCTATGCACGAAACAATTGGGCATCCCACCTCATCCAGCCAGAACGATCATGAAGTGATAATTACCTTCTGTTCCTCAGATGGTTCTCTCGCATCATCTGTAAATAACTGTTTCCCACTCAATCCATTGAACGTTCTTTTACGAGAAATAACCTCGGTGGAAGAACAAACAAAGCCAACCTGATATTGATAAGTATTATGTACAGAAGATATTTCTTAAATGAGAAATATTTGAAGATCAGCGTTGGCCTGGAGATTTTCCCACAGAAGCGTACTGCTTGCGGTGTTTGAGTGGCGAGATAAGAAGGAACACATTACATACACGCTTGTCCAGATTGAATCAACACCTGCATAGGTGTGAGAAACTTTTAGCTCGCCTGTATAAATTGTGACTAGGGTGATTTATTTAAATGGCATGAACGTGCGTTGGATTCTAATGCATCCAGTTCTATGATTTTACAACGTATTTTGGTTTTTCGTTTCTTTTGGTAATTTATTTAAATTATAAAACATGAATACACACATCGGAAAAGTCTAAGGATATTTCAGTATATCTCGCATGGTAAATCGCATATTGCTTTTATCTCAAGTTTTTTGCAGACTATCAATTGAAATCATCATGCGGAATGAATTTTGGTTGTATACATATGCTAGCCAAGAAAATATGGGAGATATGATAAAAATAAAAAAAATGAATGTCGCAGTTAAAATTTCTGTATTTGATTTTAATCATTTCATGCATTCGTTAGATCGATTTTGGGTTATAACATCGACAATATTTTTCTATCAACTTCTTTTTATTATGGAACGACATCATTTAACTTTGGAAGAGATGAATCGAGTGGTTGGTTTACTTGAAGGGGGCATGAGACAAGTCGATGCAGCTGAGCGAATGGGTGTTTCACAAAGTGTTATAAGTCGTTTGTGGAGGCGTTTCAGAACAACTGGAAATCCTGCCGAAAATCATCCAGGACGTGGACGTTGTACAACTGCTATTCAAGACAGATTTTTGGTTTTGACCGCCCGAAGGCAACCCACTATAACGGCTCCTGAGTTTGTAATGGAATTTCAACGGGCTCATAATTTGACCATTGGGCGAGATACTGTGAGGAATCGTCTTCATAAAGCCGATCTTCATTCCCGACGGCCCATTAGGTGTCCACCACTTTCCAGAGGAAATCGCGCTGCAAGATTGAATTGGTGTCGTGAGTTTCAAAATTGGGGTGTCAATGAGTGGTCCACAGTTTTATTCACAGATGAATCAAGATTCGGATATCATCCAGATTCTCGTCGAATAAGACTATGGAGACGATCTGGTAATTTAGAACGCTTGAGACACGTCCAGGAAGTACACCGTTATAGAGGTGGTACAATTATGGTGTGGGGAGGAATTTCCATTGGACGTAGAACAGAGCTCGTTTTTCCTGATGGTTTTCTAAGAGCTCAGCAATATTTGGAAAATATTCTGCAACCAATTGTACAACCTTATGCAGAAGCTGTTGGTGAAAACTTCCATTTGATGCATGACAATGCTCGTCGCCATACCGCTCGTATTGTGACACAATGGTTGGATAATGAGGGAATTGATGTTTTGCCATGGCCAGCACAATCTCCGGACCTGAATCCGATAGAACATGTATGGGACATGCTTCAAAGAAGGATTACGCCAAATATGGGAAACGTCCAAAATGTTTTAGAATTCAGGGAGCTTCTGACAGCTGAATGGACAAATTTAAATCAGGAAGACCTAAACAATCTGATTTTGTCTATGAATCGTAGGTGTAGAGCCGTAATTAATCAACGAGGAGGCCACACATTGTATTAAATGCCAAACTTGAATTGATTTTCGATAAAAAATTACTAAGAATAATTACTATGTTTTTCGCAATTTAGAGACTTCGATTTTTTTCAGTTTTTCACTTTTTCATTATAAAAATTTCGGTTTATTTGAAGTATATAAACAATTATTGAATACATCTATACATAATTTCCTCGAATTTTCTTTCATTTAACTCAAAACCAATCATTTCGAAGAATATCCTTAGACTTTTCCGATGTGTGTACTTCGACGAAAAAATATGAACCTGCCCAATAAAGAATTCTCAGTTCTCGTTATGGAATGTCTATAGACTTATAGAATCGAACTACAAATTTCACTAGCAGGTTTTTGAGCGCTTCTCCTCCGAATTGATTTATTCATTGATCATTTCGCCATATTGTCTGTATAATTTTTGAATTTCGAGCTTGGAATGGTCTCAAACTAGAAGGTTTGACTCACTGACGATAAATCCGTCCTCAAATTCGCATACAAGATAACTTTCAAACATAAGGACCTAGAAACATGAAATCAGTAGAGTCGTCCAATTCTTGAATGCAAATATGGTCGTTGGAAATTTTGTTTCGATGTATATTTCAAAACTGAAAATTCGATCAAAACGACAATTTGCATTTGGATGTAGAATGACAATACCAAGCCTGGTGCAAAATTTCAAGTCAATCGCTTGATAACCTGAATTTTTGTGTCGATATGTGACAATGGATGAAACATGGCTCCATCATTTCACTCCGGAGTCCAATCGACAGTCAGCTGAGTGGACTGCACACGATGAACCGAATCCAAAGCGAGGAAAAACACAACAGTCAGCTGGCAAGGTTACGGCAACAGTATTCTGGAATGCGCAAGGTATAATGGTCATTTATTACCTCCAAAAGCGCCAGACCATCAACAGCGATTATTTTATATCGTTATTGGATCGTTTTAAGGATGAAATCGTTAAAAAACGCCTCATTCAATGAAAAAAAAAGGTGCTGTTTCATCAAGACAATGCGCTGTGTCACAAATCAATAAATACAATGGTGAAATTGCATGAATTGGGTTTCTGCATCCACCGTATTTGCCAGATCTGGCCCCCAGCAACTTTTTCCTGTTCTCAGCTCAGCAATTTAGCTCCAATGAAGAACTAATCACCGAAACTGAGGCCTATTTTGAAGCGAAAGACGAATCGTACTACAAAACTGGTATCGAAAGGGTGGAAGATCGCTATAATCGCTGTATCGCCCTCGAAGGCAACTATGTTGAATAATAAAATCGAATTTTGCTACTATGCAAATGTTTCGACAAGGATGAGGATATCTTCAGGACAGATTTCATGTCCAACAAAAATAAAGTTTCCGTGGATTCGAATGTTCCTACTTCAAACCTCAAAAGACATAAGGAGTTGACGTTTTTAAAACTCGATATTCATTTTTTGCTTTTATTTGCAGTTGCAGTGTTCTACCAGTAAATATTTTCTCTAATTCTGTGGTTATTCCGTTCATTCTTCCACATCTTGTAGAACAAAATCGTGCGAGAATATATCAGAAACGCACAGTTTTCATGGTTATATTTTATTATTCTATGTTGGTACTCCGAACTTTCCGCCACGGCTTTATCTGTCAATTCATCAATTTGCCTTAAAGAAATCAGTTCTGCCAACCAACATTTTTCAATGCAAAAATCACTGAATTAGATTTATGGAAATATTTCATTAATTTCAATGAAAATGCAATGAATTAGAGAAAATAATGTATAATACTCGTACAGAAGGCTCATTCTACCACTCGTTCATTCCAAAACTCGCCACTTCGTGGCTCGTTTTTGAATTTTGAACTCGTGGAAGAATATCAATGCCTTCTGCACTTGTATTATAAATAACTATTAGAGGATCACATTTAGCTATCAGGAATAAGACGTTTCTTTATAAGGATTGCTCAATTCTGAGTGAACAATTTTGATATCATCAGCTTTTTTAAATATCGCAAATATCATTGAACCCGAACTGGATCATTTAATAGTCATTATGATTAATAGATAACCAATTTTTTCGCCCCAAAAACAGATCACCAAAATCTGATGAATATTTTATTATTTTCTGAAACCACTTTTACCTTATGAATTTTCTTTATTTTATTATGATTATAGGCCATTTTCATTAGAATTTGGATTATTTAGATACTCTAATTCTCGATGAAAACCTTTTTTCTTTCTGGTGATTTCGTGTGTAATGTATTATAAAACTGAAACAACAACACCAAGTCGGTGATGTCTTTCTATGAAAAATTATCGCCAATTCTTGCTTATGCAAAATATATATTGAACAGCGAACCTTGAGGACAATGTGAAGATTAGTGTAGCAATGGTCATCATTGCTACACACCATTATAGTTTGGAGAACTATCATGAATTATGCTATTTTTGCCTCATAAATATGAAACAGAACACTAGAAATATCCTAATATATTTGCTGCTTCTTATTTTGAAGGTAATTCTGAAATCAACAGTCAACGACAGTGACTTTGAAGCAGATTAAACATTTGATTAGCAAGGCGATGAACAAAACGTCTGATAAGAGACTTGAACCTCTCAACGCTGTTGCGTTACTTGCATACAAATTGATCGAAAATAATCCACTTTATTCAGGTACAGAATATCGAGATAGCTAATGTAGGAAAAGGTGCCACCAGGATATAATATCTGACTATTCGTTGGAGACGTTGGAGTCTTCTTCATGATATAGAATGATGTGAAAAGTACAGAATTTAATTGTTAAAGGATTATTATATCTACAATCGCCAAAAGATCGACACATATTTTGAATCTAATATTTAAATAGCATTAGAATCACAGGCATCATGTGTTTTTAGTCACTCACTGGTTTTTTATAAATTTTTAAATTTATTTATCTTCTTTACATGTTGTTGATATATATACTAAGATCTGTGTAGCGATTCATCATCTCTGCTGTGAAAGAATTAATAATATATATGATTACAATAACATATTACAATATAGATACAGTAATTATTGTAAGTAAGTTGTTTCATTTTTTGTATTGAAACATCATACGATTCCTGACTTTTAAATATGGAAGTGATTTCTTATTATTTCAAAATAATCTAAATATTCATATATTATTTCGAAAAAATAATTTTTTTGATCGAGATTTAGATCATTCTATCTGGGTGGGCTGAAATTTGACCTTTTCCATTACCTTTAAAATATTCATATCAGATATTAAATTTTGCATAGAATAATGAGTAAGTGTGGCGTCAAGAATTTATTATGATTTTATATGAACCTCACCGGATATATGGGATAGGATTATGCCGTCTAATTTAATATTCAAATGAGGCGTTGAAAAGGATGTACGTACCTATAGAATGCTGGTATGCAAAATTAACGAGGATAGCCTTCGATTCGTCGACACTTTGTGCATCCATGAATTTACGCGTTAGTTCAAAATACTTTACCTTGCAACCTAGTGATGAATTAATGGTGTCGAATATCATTGAACGAATGGAAAAAATTATACTTGTCGTCTGACGTCCTCACATTTGAAGAGATACTATTTACATGGACTTTGAGTCCAATCTTTCGGAATCAACTTTCTCTTTTGAAATCTAACACCCAGTTTTTTCATTCATAATCATATTACTCTTTGAATTCTACAATTTATCTTTTCCATATTTCTCCCAGAAAATTGATCGGAAATATGAAAAATCTTAGAATTCTCTCTAATAGGGCTTCATTCGAATGTTAATGACTTTGAAAACTTCCTAATTCCAAATTTTCCAGCTTTCATCAGAAGTCATACTAATGCTTCTTCGTTAATTAAAAATTCAATTGAACATACAAGATGTTTCGATGTCAAAGTCAGCCATGACAAAAACCACAAAACTGATTTTTTTCAGGTGGAATCTACGTCAAAAAACAGTGTTTGAGAGTAGCATATACTACTGCTCTAAAATGCTTATTTCCCGAGATATATAAGGAAAAATCTCATTTTTTCAAAAGAACGCTCTGATTCTCGATTAAATTAATGAAGTCTTTTCTTCAAAAGTCATGGTGAAAAAAACATGAATTTAATAGTTAATATTATGCTTTTAATCTTAAGTTTCATATGACCACTGTTTTCTTCGCGCGAATGGATTGCATTTCTGTAAAATTTTGCTTCTGTCATTTGGAGTAGATGTAAATATTTTGTGTTAAATATACTCGGCATGTTCTTCACCATACATCACAAATAAATCAAAGGTGATACGAGTAGGTATAATTCGAATAACGTACCATGACGAAAAATGACTCTTAGCTTCTTAACGATAATAAAAATTTAATAGCACTGGGCAAGAATTGTAGAGATACACTTGAAAGATAAAGTGAATAGCCAAAATTCTTGTTTTTTCACCATGACTTATGAAGAATGGATGGAACTTCAATAAATTATACGAGAATCAGATGAATATTTAGAAGTAAATGAAATTTTGTCATTTATATCTAATCGGGAAAAAAGTCTTTTCGACAAGAGTATGTATTACACTTATGCACTATTTTTTGACGTAGATTCTCCAATGAAAAATAGGTTCTTATGTAAAAAAAAATGTTTCTGAAGTTTTTATCATTGACTTTGACATTGATCTTGATACATTTATGCAGGAGAAGCATTGGTATATCTTCTGATAGAAGCTGGACAAATTTTCATGCATAAATCACAAAGTTATCCATATTGGAATAAAACTCTATTTAAGAAAATTTTGAGCTTGAAGACCAATTTTCTGGGAAAAAAATGCAAATGAAACATTAAGCAACGAAAACTTGAATGAGGAATCTGATTATGAATATAAAACTGCAGGGTGTTACATTCAAAATTTTCACGCGGGGGACACCTACACAGCTCCGGGAGGATACTGCCACCCCGTAAATGTACCTGGAAGAAACACTGTGGGAAGAAAGACATACATTTTTGTGACATCCGTTGTGGTGTAAAAAAAAACTATGTGGAATTGATGGGAGAAGGGAATTAAGTTGTCCCGGCTTTTTCCAGAGTCATACTCTTGCTGGACTGTTTAATGCGGACCATCCATAATTATAAACTAAAACTGATTATCTCATAAGCCCCTGTTTGTGGCAAATCACCCGTATACTAACTTTCTGAAATTTGGAAAATTCCATCATAGACACCATATATTTTTATTTCAATATTTATTTATTCAGTATAAATCATATTCAAAACGAATTTTCACCAGGTAAGGAACGGATCCATCAAATATATCTTGATTTCACAAAATATTTCATTTTTATTCATAAAAATTATGATAAAGGATATCTATCGGTTATTCTTAAAAACCCCCTCATCAAATTTAAACATACACTTATTTCTTCTTGTTTGGCAGGGGGAATCCTCATGGGCGAATATCCTTATAAAAGGTCGAACAGCGTCAGACTCCGCGTTTGAAGAGATCTACCCACTAAACCAAACCAGGTGTTTGGAATGTTAGAGTCATAGACACCTTTATCACGAACTGAAAGTGATCTGTTTGCTGACAGATCGCCGACAGATTATGAATAATAATTCGCCCAAAAACTAGACTAAATTATAATTTTAAAATGAAACACATCATAAAAACATTCTGAAAATTATAAATAAATGAATTAAAATGAAATGATCATAGTTTGTGCTCAAAAACCTGTCCCCCTTAACTCTCGAAATAATCGAGACGATCATGAAACTTCACCCAAAAACTTCCTTGGTGTTACCGAGATTGCTAAGTCGAATATTTTTATTCTCAATTTTAGAGCCTCTCATTTGGATAGCTGAAAATTTTTAAGCCGTTCTTGAATTTTACCATGAATTTGTAATCAGTGAGTAGGATCTTATTATTTGAGATCAATGCTGACTCAAAATTCGAAAATTGCAGACATTTTGACGAAATAATAGATTGATGTGTTCAGGGAACGAATGCACAAAAAGTGGAAATTGTCAGAGGATTCATTCTATAATGAAATTTTCGATAATATACCGATCTCTAATGAATACAATAATTTTGAATATTTGTTCCAATGGCCCTTTATTCTTATCTTTGCTTACAATGATTCTTAAACAATAAATAACACACAATCGATCACATTTTCATCGTTAAATAAAGCTATGATATATTAATTTTCTATTAAAAAATAAAGCATGACTATTTTATAAAAGAAATAAATTTATGAATAAATATTTACTACTATATACAATCGATATGGTACCTCTTTCTCATATTAAATTCATCTTTAATAGTGCAAATGAGACACTGTGTACATATTTATTATCTCTTATGAATTTTTCAGGAGATTCCTGCGGTTTCTAGTCATGAAAAAATGTATCGCACTTATCAGCAAAATATTTTATATTTTCAGTACATAATAATCAAAGTGTAATAATATTGCTTGATGAGAAACATTCGACTCATTTAAATACAGTCTATTGTAATTTGATAAATGTTTTTTCTTTTTTCTTATTGTTAATATTTAAATTCATTTGTACCTTTATTTATTTCAGGAATATGATAATTGGACTGAATTAGTGAATTTGAATTAAATCAAAGAATGAAATATTGAGATGAGTTTTTAAAAATAAAATGCTGAGAACCACCTATATGCAATATGAAAATATTGATTTGGTATTTTTGGTAAGTATGTATATTTGATCTAGTCTGTGTAAATCTTGCTCTTTTGATATTCTACAACAGTAGGTACTAGCATGAAAAAAATTTCTACTTATTTTTGACTAGGTATGTTGCAATCAATTTTACTGTCGATAGTTTTCTTCCTGAAGTTTCAAAATTCGAGCGATTTAGAGAGCTAGGAAATAAAAAAATCTCTCTAGAGATCTCTTCTACAAGCAGATGCTTCGCGATAAGATTAATCTCTTACTAGAAATGGATGAGAAAAATTCATTACGCAAGATGGCATGAATGATGAATGAACATGTGAAAGGCTTATTTACAAATTAAACATTTATACATTACCACTTAATCTGATTATTTACATAGTAATACTTAAAATAAACTCTCACTCTCATCAGCCTTTACCAATTTTCTTGAAGAAAATTGATGATTAGCAATCCCAATCCATCATGTATTTAGTCCTAAATATTCTCTCTAATCTTGAGGAGGCAGCCATAGGTTTCTCAATAAAACTTGAGATTTCCGTTGAATTCATCTTCATCAAATGTTTTGTCTGCAAAAAAGTTATAAAGAATTCAATGAACGAAACTAAAGGTAACATTTCTAGGTGGTATACAAGATACAACACATATAAAAAAATTTCAACAATAGAATCATTTGAAATAATTAAGATGAATTATTGAATGAATACTGTATACCATGATATTTTTTTCTGTTATGTAGTGCAATCATTTTGAAATAAAATACATATGAATATCTAAAATTGTAAGAATTTTTAATTAGAGCTGGTGTTTCAACTCACCTACTCACCTTTCGAAGTCTTCAGCTCTGAGCAAATTCGTCACCTGATCCTTTTTTATCCTCGTCAATGGAGGGATGAATCTGTTTGCCAAAGGGGTTGCTTCAATATTTATAACCCTTGGTATCTGTGTAAACATAGAAACGCCCAAGTGCATCACACCGGTATTTGATAATGACAGAAACTGAATGTCAATAAGAGGTTTGAAACAGCTTGGATGTATCTTGTTCAGAATGTTTTCGTCCAGAATCAAATGTGTTAAATGCTTCAACCCGACAAATGATAGTTCGTATAGTTGGTCTATGTCATTTTTTGCCAGAACTAATGTTTTTAGAGAAGGAGAAACCAAAAAAACCTTCGATTTCGTTAGCTTTATGCTGTTAGAAGTAAAATCTATTTTTTCCAGTTTTCTGCTCTGCTCAAACGTGTATGTATCTATATCCTTTAGATTGTTGAAAGATAAATCAATGCTCTCTAGTTTCTTCATTCCTTTGAAGGCCAAAGGGCTGATATAATTCAATCGATTTTCGTGCATGTCTAAGATTGTTAAATCTCTATATGATCTGTTCTGAAAGATATTGGAGTTAAGAAGCAGAATATTGTTGTAAGCCAAGTCCAGTCGTTTAATTGTAGTATTTCCTTTAGGAATATCATTGAGTTGTTTTCCACTCCAGCTTATTTCTTCAGCATTCGTTTTCTCTGCAGCTAGATTTATTGAGTTTTCATTCGGTGAAGCTGATATCCTGAAAATAAAGTTGGGTTCATTATTCCTAGATATTTGATCAATTGATATTTGAGATAAAATGAACAAAATTCCACACACAAGAATAATAATTTCATCTAATAAATCAATATATAACTATTTAGGAAGTACCGTTCCATCATTTTACTGTTGGGTAAAATATTAACAGTTATATGTCTGAGGTGTCTGTAGGACACAGTTACAAAGCCCATATAGTATACAACATTACAACTGGATCTCCTAACCCGCAAAAAAGTAGAATATAACAAAGCCTCTATTACTTCATGTTTATCAAGTCATTTCCAAGTAAAATCATATTTTGAAATAATATTACATATATTTATCATCATTAAGAGTACATATTATGCAATTATTATATTTATAAAAAATGATCTATTAAATAACCTATTTTAATAATCTCAATCTTGCGAATTTTCATTGAAAATCGGTCTTAAAAGTGCAATTACTCTGTATTTCATGTTGAATGCTACAGAGCTCGATATGATAAGATCCAGAGATTTCACATATTTAAAATAACTGAAATTCGTATGGAAGCATCTTCGACCTAAAGAGGATACTTCTATCGAATTTCATCAAAATTAGATAAGAACTTAGACTATATATAGCCTAAGGATATAGTTTAAGGATAAGAATAATTGTAGAAGTAAAAGCTCGTACAAAGCTTTCGGATACACAGACCGATAGACAGACACGATGTTAAAGTTATTGACGATGATCTAAAATGCATTTAGGAAGCGAAAAATTCGAAAAAGATCACAAATCTGTATCATCAAAAAGTTGTTCAATCATAATATGGAAATTAACAAAATTTAATAGACATAGTTTATTTTGGCAGAATATGAATGCTGCTTAAAAATAACCACTTGAACCACCATGACCTAATTAACGAATTTACTCAAATTTCTCGAAAAATTTCACATCTGGAATAAGCTCCTCGAACAAAGTTTTTTTTATTTACGCACGTTTTTGATAACTGAGTACTTCGTCATTATCTACATCGATCTTAGATACAGGAACCGACAAGATATTATCTATGTAATTGAATGAGGAATATAATTTAATAAGGGTAAGAGTTCGATAGGTTCATCTTTGTGAAGAAATTATTAACACTTTTTTATGTGTATTGAAAACTTCAATTTTTTTAAATATTTTTCAAAATAAAGGTATTCGAATACAAGAATTGAATAGTTCTACTCGATTTTCTAATACTGCCTTACAAGATGTTTTGTGTAGGTATTACCATAGTATAAGCCTACCATTCCTTATACTATGGTATTACGTAGTTCCTTTTTTTCTTCTAGATGATTATCTTGCATCAGTTCAGTTTCAGTTACCTTCCTTACAGGATTTAAATGTACCATTTCTCTGAAGCTTATCGACCAATTGAGATCTATATCATCAAATTATGACTATTTTTTTACTGTAATTCACTTAAGTAATAGTGAAAATGAATGTTCAGAACAAAAACAATTGACACTGCATTTTTATTCACTTAACACACCCACACAAATTTGCGAAACTAATCGAGAATTACCTACATATAATACAAATGGTTTTCTCACCAACTCATACGAAGCAGCCTTGAGTTACTGCTCAGAAAAAAAATAGGTTTTTCTTATTCGCGTTAGGAGAAAAGCTGTAGGTTTATTTCCATGAACTTATACTACCGCGGCATTCGAGATTCAAAGCAACTCTGAACTTTTCAAGTTTCAAGGTGATTCCGTTCGAAAATTATCGTGATAAAACAAACAAAAAGAACTGTTTCAAGGTAAGGCATGCAGACTTTAGTGTTTCGGGGCATCTGCGTATATTTGCGAATATTTTAATTTTTCTCGAGAGATTAATTTGTCTTTATATATGTTATAGATTTCCTCGTTGATTTTTTCTATCCAATATTTTTTTGTATCTACACTCTTTCATTTATTTTATTATCGACCTGTCCTGTACATGCTATGTCTGACTGGACAAATGAAGATTTATTATTATTATTATTATCATACAAGGTGAGTCTTTGAGTTGTACATATTTTCAACTGAAGATTTCTGAGATCAAAGGAAACACTTTTTGGCTTTACCATTTTATCCGATTCGGCTCGTTTGAAAAAAATACAGGCCATTAACGATATCAGCCAGATGGCAGCCGCGGCTACGGTTGCAACACTATGCCTTTTTCATGACATTTTCCATGACCAACTCAAACATTCACGGCTGTATATCCTCCATAATTTTACGAATTCCATCTTCAAAGTCTTGAATGTGAAGCATTTACCTTATTTTTAAGTGAAAAAGAAGAAAAAGTCTAAAGGTGTTGAATCACAAGATATTGTTCACATCACTAACTTCCAACATCTTAAATTTTTCCTCTATTACCGTCCTCCTATTATTATAGTCCTTTTGTTCTGGGAACTGTATAATAATAATAAAAATAATAATAATAAAGGTCTTTATTCAATTAATTTCATGAAAAACAATAACAAAACTCTTACAACTATAGAAATAATTGAAAGGGCGAGATCCAGCACACTGCATCGAGCGTACTGTTCAATCTAACCCCTAACCTAATTAATTTTAACAATTCCAATGCATTGTTGAAGCGTGTATCTCCCATTTTTAGTAATGGCGTAATTTTACTTGTGAAATGTCGAAAGCTGCCCATATAGCGGAATATTCAAAACAAAACCCTTCATTGGAAAACCCTATAGGGTACTTACTTTTATATCTGTAGGTACTATTACACGACAAAACAACATCCCAATTTTTTTTTAATAATAATAATAATGAATATATTATATATTATATTAAATAAATTAGATACTTGAACAACCAAAAACTTTGGCTCTAAGGTTATTTGAATTCACATTTGCTACCTATAAGCCCGAGCCAAAGAAAAATTGAACAGAAATCGAAAGATGCTCAAGTATCAGTTAGATGGGAGAAAGACATCACATAATACTTTTACCGCGTATTATCAAACGTTTATGATTATTAATCAATTTAGAGCACATACTGAATTGATAAATAATTTCTATTATTCATTAAGAATTATTGATAATATGTATATCTACTACCAACTACTACAACTCATCTTCGAACTGTGGACGGATAGTTGATAGTTTTTGTTTATTATTCTGATAATAACAAGTTTTTGGAATCATTAGATGAAAACAAATTCAGCCTACCCGAAAACTTATAAAATCTTTAAATTGGTTGAAGGACGAGGCAGCAAGGCTGCTGCCTCGTCATTGGTTAATTTTTCTGAATTTTTCGTATGTTGTAGAATATGACCTCCTGAACAAGAAACTCTATGGGTTCAACTCAGTCTTATAAGACTGAGTCAGTGGGATATATCTACTTTTCGAGATTACAACTTTTTCAATAACGGAATTCACCGTGTATCTCAAAAACTGGTCATAGCAAAGCCAATAATATTAGACATTACAATAATGTACTCGAATTAAGAGTTATGACAAAAAATTGAAAAATTTCACGGACGGTTAAAACAGGGTGAATTATGAACTAAACGAATTTAATTTTGAATAATTTTTGACGCACCCCGTATCTAAGAATAATTTTCATTAAAAACCAGTCTAAAATTGTTACCTTATGGGCAAGCAATATTTGGCGGGCAAAAATGTTTCATTCAAGATGTTTTCCTACGAGAAATGTTACTTCAAAGAAATGGCATTTTCCAACTTCGACATACTGTATCTCTGAAACTAGGATTGAGTTGGGCCCATTGATTTTCTTGTTCAGGAGGTCAAATTCTACAATATACGAAAAATTAACCGGTGGAAATTTTTACATTAGGCTGCTGCCTGGTCCTTAATATGCGACTCTTAGTAAATGAATTGTTTTAGCATAATATGAAGAATGCTGATCTATGAATATTGAAATCTGAAGAATAAAAAGTGAATGAAGCACAAATCATTTTCATTCCAAAATAACACCAGGCAAAGACCTATTTCTGATGTTCTTGATTGAATGAATCCTTGAAGCTGGGTCCAAACGATTACATATTACTCGATAGGTAAGTACGGCTGCTCAAAGACAAATTATTAATACTTGGAGAAATGTCAATTGCGAGCCTCTTTGGTTTGAATATTTGAGGATTGAGATAAAAAATTATTTCCATATTCTTTAAACCCTTGATCTCGTGCTAATTGAAGAATTCGCTGTTCGGATTGCACAAATTTGAAGGTATTATGAAACTACTTTTTCACTGGCATAATACTATTTTTCGCAGGTATTCGATGACATACGGTTTGTCGGCGAACACAAAGGGATAAAATTAATTGATCTATCCATCCATTTGCACAATAGATTAGTATTAACTGACTTTGAACTTCTAATTCTTTTGCAGTTAAGCCGTTTGCTTTTACTGCACCATCTCAATGTTAGAAGTGAGTCCTGCTCTAGCAGGTAGCAATATACCAGTAAAACGTATACCAAAAACTACTGATTGCACATTCCTATTTCAGCTTGACACGCACTTCCTATGAGACTGTTATCTTTGGTTTTATATGCTTTTTTTTATAGTAGCTTTTTGGTAGCTGTCGCAAGCCTTCCTTATGTGTATAAGGAGGTTTTCGTGATATCTCGTTGTATCCACATCCGTTCGTTGCTGACGAACTATAGCGTATTCAAGGCTCGTCTCAGCATTGCATTTTGCACAACTTGAAGTTTTTTCGAATGAGAGCATGCATGACCGGCCGAATGTTGGACTCATAGAGAATAAGCTCGTTGAAAATAGATATTTTGCTGCTTTTGCAAAATAGTGGTTGCAACGAAGCCGTTATCACGGCTGTTGAGGCGTGATGTTTCCAAGGGTTCTTCTTGTCAAGTATTTCTCCTAGATACTTGGTTAGTTTTTTCATTCGATCTTCCTACAGAACATTACGACGTGTCAGTGGGAATTTTCTTCTTTTGGCAGAAGAGAACAGCCTCACTGTTCTCTCTCGATTCTCCATAGATCGAACCATAATTGAAGTCTTGAGATTGCTTTTTGAAGGTACTTGCCAAAACCTGCCAAGAATAGTGTCAGCCGAGAGTGCTAAAGAGGTTTTCTTTGTTTTGATCATGTCGGGCACATCCAATGTAAGCAATTACGGTGACACCAGAGATCTCTGCAGGAATATAAGAAAGAGTCCCTCCTCTGTGCGAAATATGTATTGGATATTAAAATAAATAGGTTAGAGCTGAAAACAGTACTCTATCAACTTTGGCTTTAAACTCGTAAGAACACATGGTAAGAGGCTGTAAGTTTTAACCATGAAGAGTGGAAAACCGACTTCAAGCAGTTCCTTCTTCTTTTTCTAATATATTTTCTAACAAATAGGCTCAGTGCCGGTCCCTCATGGTAACTCGTCCTATGCGGCTAGACTGTCGCTCCAGCGCTTTCGAGTTCTTCCTATGCTTCGCCTTCCCGACGTGATCTCAGACTACCTTCACCATTCTGTCCTTTGTTATTTGGGGAATATGGTCATTCTTTTTTTATTCTTCTACTCAGCACCCACTAAATCTGGCTTCCCCTGTTCCCTAATGTTCTTCCGGCTATTCTTCGAACTATTTTCATCTGTGTTGCTTCAATGAATTGTTGTGTTATTGATGTTTCAGGTCTTGCCTCTGCTCCATATGCAAGTATAGGCCTTATTGTAGTATGTACTTTTTGTTTTCACATATTTGGCATCAAATGCCAATTTACATCTTAAACATGTTTTTGCTGTTATCGTACTCTTCGTCTTAGAGAGTGGTATTGGGAATCTCAGCGTTTTTGCGACCATGTTAAATGTGTAGAGAATCCTTTGCAGATAATTCTCATTTTCTGCCATCAAGACTGCATCATCAGCATAGCACAAAATCTTCACTTCTCTACTTCCTATTCAATAGCCTTTATCATTGAGTACTTTCATCATGATGTCAAACATAATAGTGTTGAAGAGTATTGGACTCAATGAGTCATCTTGACGTATACTTCTTTCTGTGAGTTCGTTGCCCACATTTGCTTGTATTTGGTTATTTCGGTAAATATCCTCAATAGTCCCTTATACCCTAACTTATTAAATGCTTTGGCCATGTCCAAGAACACAGCCCCTTGTTTACGGTTGATTCCATCCGTGATTTGTTCCACTGTTGCTCCGTGGAATGTTATCTTTGTAGGAGAAATAATGCACCCAAGCAGACAACCGGTTCAAACCCGAATCAAACCATTTAACCAACACGTTTGAGCACTAACATGAGCACCTTTACTAGTTAAGAAGAGGCTCGGAAAAAACGATGCTCAAATAAGTCTAATCAGAAAGTAAGAAATCGACTGAATATAAATTTTCTTTCTGAACCGAAAAAATAAAGAGAATATAGGTAAAAGAATTCTGAGTATACATATATCAGGTATGGACATATGTAATACTTTTTTATGAAATTTGATGCATTTTCAATTATTTGATTTTTACGGTTTTTCATCTTCAAGAAGGATTAGAATATTGAAAAATTAATCCCAAATTTAATTTCATATTGAAAGTGAAATGATTTGTGTGGAATGTCTAATAAATATTCAAACGAATCGGTTTCAGCTGATAATAGAAAAGAAGGACTTAGGTCGATGGCCACAAATACATTTATTATTATTATTATTCGAAAATAATATGTGCTAAGTGACTACAAATTTTAAGTCTAGTCAATTTTTAATCAGAATTTGTGCAGATCGTGTTCTATGAAGATTGTGTTAATGTATCATGTTACTTAAGTGTTTCGCTTTTGCGAAATGAGATTTTATTTTGGAAAATTCTCCTTTTATTCCATTTTCGATGGTTCAATTGAGGATTTATTGACATTTGGCCTGGCCTTGATTCAAATGCATATCAAAGGTCCCCCACATGAAGATTTTGTGTGAAATATCAAACGAATTAGTTTGTTTGAGTTTAAATTGATCTGAACGACAGTGAATTAATGTCCTTGGCTCTCCAACAACATTTGTGCCAAACTAACAGCTGCAACATTGTCATTTGATAGACCACCACGAGTATATACAGGGTGATAATTGATTTTACAAACTTTCGAGTGATGACACGTTGGAAATATTCAAATTAAAATAATCAACATGAATGCGTTTCTCTTATTGAAAAATTAAGTTGACATTTCATTGACTATCGCCAATGGTTCTTTCCATAGCCACTAACTATGAAGTAGCGAGGAGTAAATTAAGGACTTTCATTTTCTCATAAACAGATAAACGATTGATTATTCGTAGCTAAACAATTCAAGAGATCTTTTATTTTTCGAATTGAAAGAGAACGATCTCGTTTTCCATAAGAAGTCCTTTACAAATGAAATGTTTTTTTAAACCAATTTTGAGGTTATGAAAAATTTTGTTCTTCCTCATAAGGTCCCGATATTGACCCTTTATGGCAACAAAGGGATCCTTTTCTTCACGCAGGCTCTATGACTACCAAACATAACCTCATTCTGTTTTGACATTTCCATCACACGTTTTTCCCTACCACACAAACCTTCTTGTTAAAATTGGACCTTTATTTACTTTCACTTCATACACAAAATTTCAATTCAACAAAATTTCAATTTCTATGAAATATTACTAAATGCAGACAATAAATCACTAGTTCCCAGAGTAGCCAACCCAAGGAAATTTGACACAAATTAAAGAAAGCTTTGTCTAAAAAACGGTCGGAATATGTTTACGAAGCTGAAGCCACTTTCGAGCTCCATATGAAGGTGACTTTCTAATTAAACGTTCTTTACCAAAGGGAGCCTTTTCGCATGGATTATGAAGCCGGCCCTCAGAGCACAACCGGTTCTTCCTACTCATACCTCTTAGCTTTTAAAAATTATAACAGAGGTCTAGGTGAGCCAAGTGAAAACATTAAACATTATTGAAAGATGGTATTTTGAATAAAACCAATATAATCAAAATGAAGTTCAAATCTTCAGTTGTGAAAAGATTCATTTACACTAAACAGAAACTGTTTACTGAATATCCGAAAAAGAAAAAAGCATCTGCATGATCAAGTATCTAAAAAAAAGGCGACAAATTTATATAGATACCTAAAATTTGAATACTCCAGATATCTCTATAATTCATTTGACATCAAAATGTTATTACACTATGTGATCCAAATTAAGTTGACCTCGGTCTACTTTCAAAGAACTTTTCTTCTATAAATCCATACAGGAAGATTTTTGTATATTTTTCTCAAAAAACTGAGTAAATTTCAATATTTCATTGGATAATACATGTTGGTCTTTCAAGACTCAACTAATATATTCAGGTTCCAATGGTTCCATTCAATTTTGTTACTGTTATCCATTCAAAAAGTTGCATTTCTAAATATTTATTATTTGTCTGCCTTTTAACTGCTATTGCATAAAACATAATCGTATCGCATGTCATAATGATGAAATAACAACTAACTGTTCATTACCATTTGCCCTTCCTAATGGACAACCTTCATGAATTCTGAACTCTAACATGACTTTTGTTCCATGGTCTTGTCACGATTCCTTCAGAATGAAGGTATGACAATAGAATACCACATGCAATTGTTAGGATATATTGAATTTGAATAGTAACTAGTCACTCGGAGCAAATGGTGAAAAAATTCAACGGATCTCGTGGTTGGGGAATTATTTACTTTTGTGTACAAATAACTAGGTCATATCAACATACCTTTGACAACTGAGTACCAGAATCACCAAATTCACGTGATAAAAATCCATTTTAGGTTGTAACAACAGGCACTAGAACAGCGTGGATTCTTAATAACTTCATTAAGATTGATTTATCAACGACACTACGTCACACAAAATGGCGCCAATTTTAAACAATTGAGTGATGATTGATGTCCGCGTACGCGTCTGATGGCAAACTGATGTTAAACAGGACATTTTCTAATAGACTCGATAAATGTGATGTCCTCTACTCGCTGCATTCGATCGAATGCCTCAATAATATTAGGTGTTTCTATTCTGCTCGATATTTGATAATGTATTCATCCATTGAAATTCAATAGAAATAATTAATTTGGAGTTCCTAATGGTGAATAGAGGTTATCTTATTGGTGCTATTTTTAAAACCACCATCGATTCAAGCTTTCATTTAGATGATAACAATTATGTGTTATTGAAATGCTGTTTGATTTATTTGTAATAAACATTTTCTGAAATTGGTAGAGAGTAAGTACTTTGTTTCATCGGTCATAACCTCACTACTTGGCGAGGATTATATGATTCGACGAATTCTTTCTTCAATTTTGAGTATCACGATTTGATTGGGTCGTTCACCAGACAAGCCTATTATATAACGGAAGTTATCCTGTTGAATATTTTCATGAAATAATGTTCGAAAATTCATGTTCTTCTCTAATTTGAACTTAGTTTATTATTCCCAATAAGGAATATTTGGGACTGATGAAGGACAAATTATGTTAATTTCTCTCTTCGAATTTTCACACATTTAATTTTGAAATGTAAGTATACCCATAACGAGAAAACTGAATAAAGAAATTCGATCACCGTCCAAAGACCAGAGCAGTTTTTAAAGAAAACAAAGCATATTGAAACAAACTCTGCCGAGCAGAAAAAACAGGTCACTTGATCATAACTGTTCAGATACCTTTACAATTTAAAATTTTCAGGACAATCAAGAAATTTCTAAAAAGAAAATTTCCGAAAGAAAAATTCGATTTGTATAAAAATAATGAGCTTTTTCTTAAGAAATCAAAACTTCTAAAAAAATTAAATGTTATATCTGTAGGATTTCACATATGATTACTTATGCGTTTCGTCCCTGGCACACACACCGGACTCATCAGTATGACTTTGGTATATTTGTGTGTACCGTGTCACAGACGCTTGGGTAATTTATTATTATCGGGAGCCGCCGGGACTCGAACCCGGCACCTTGTCGCAACTCGCTGAGGGAGTTTTACACTCTCTACCTCTAGGCGCTCTAGCGCTGTGTTTATTGTTGTTAAGTGGGGCTTTATGAGAAGCCGCCACATGACTCCCTCCCCAGTGACGAAGGAACGAAACTTATGCGTGTTACGAGGTCATCGGTGCAGCCGGGTGACTGCCGCCTAATCAGAGCTGCACCTCGCGGTATCGTGCGGACGGTGAATGCCGCCTATTCAGGTCCGCTATACCGCGGCAGACCAAGGAGCACGTATTGCACGTCAGGGGAATGGGCGTCTAGAGTTTCGTTGGAAATTGCAGATATATGGGAGCTACGCATCAACCTTCTGCTTTCCAGGACACATCGTTAAGACGGCCATTCCCATCACGTCGGGGTCACCAATGTAGGATTTCACATATGATTACTTATGCGTTTCGTCCCTGGCACACACACCGGACTCATCTTTGGTATATTTGTGTGTGCCGTGTCACAGACGCTTGGGTAATTTATTATTATCGGGAGCCGCCGGGACTCGAACCCGGCACCTTGTCGCAACTCGGTGAAGGAGTTTTACACTCTCTACCTCTAGGCCACCGAGCGCTGTGTTTATTGTTGTTAAGTGGGGCTTTATGAGGAGCCGCCACATATCATTATGAAATGTGACCTCTCCTAGCTCTGACTATAACATTCAAACGTTTTCACATCTCGTGATGGGCATTCGAATATTCTCTTGTGGAATTCCCCCATTCATGACGAAGGGCTTCACTTAGCTCTTGTAAATTGTTGGGCAATGGAACCATAGTTTTGACCCTCCTTTCCAGTTGGTCTCATTGACCGATGGGATTCAAGTCAGGACTTCGTGCTGGCCAGTTGAACCTTGAAACTCCAACCTCATTCAAGTACGCTGTCACTATTCGAGAAGTATGTGGGCGTGCATTATCACTCTAAAAATTCCCTCAAAAATGGTATATAAGGTACAACATGGTTAATAAGAATTTACTTTATGTAGTGTACGGCTTCCTAAAAATACACCTCCCCAGAACATAACAAATCCTCCATCGAATGGAACTATCTCCTCTTAACAGGCATTGGCGTATCTTTCTCCTCGAATGTTAAAACTGGATTCTTCAGAAAAAAGTATCTAGGCCCACTGAGCTTCTAATCAGTTTATGTGATCTCGTGCAAATTGAAGACCAGCAATTTGATGCTCTTTGGGAAGTTCTAGACCTATACAGGTCGGTTCGGTCTGAGAAACGTTTACCTGACGTACTTTCATCAATCGATTTCGAACTTCAATAGTAGTGAGATGGCCATTTCGAAGACTTGTGGAAACTATGAATCTGTCATCCCTCAACGATGTTCACCGTCTTGTTCGAGATCTAGGTCTTCTGGTCATCCTGCCAGCCTCTTGATCACATGTCAATATTTTTTGGACAGTAGATAGGCTTACATTCATTCTTTCAGCAACAGATCTCTATCTCAGGCCATTTTCAACAAGTGCCGAGATTCTCGCACAATCTTCGATGGGTAAATTGATTTTGAGAAATTGTTTCTTTCAGAGAGTGGGAAATAAACTTTTCAATGACCATTGTTGAACGCAACTTATAAACGATGAATTTTTCGTGAAGAATTATACGAAGATGGCTTTTTTTATGAAGTTCTTTAGCCCATATGTCTACATTTTGCGCATATTTAGTTAATTCTCTGATGAAAGATAGATGAAGAACAAAATATTAATGAATCAATTTAAACACGTGAGGCTATTGGAAGAACAGTGTAAAATCTTAGTGGCCCTTTCTTTGCTTGCTAGTGTACTTTACAATTCTGAATATAAAACCGGGACTGCGAACTGCAGTTTTTTGATTCTCCTATACCTATATGGATAAGTCACCTATTATTTGACATAAATTTTACCTAAATGTATTATGATATAATAATAATAGTTTATTAAACATAAACATTGATCGCAGAGGCAAGAGCCTGTGCGCGATTACTTATATACAAGGAAACAATAAACAGATTTTGTAATTCTAGACTTTCTGGTCATTATTTTCGATTTTTGAACTATTATGACATCTTTTAACTTTAGGAAATTATACGGATTACATAAAACTCCAATCAATCGATAAACTCATTGATTTGAGTATTAATTATAATATTGCATTTTGATATAATAATCAACTGAAATTAAAAGTTTCGTTTAAGCTGTCTCATTTAAGTCAGGAACTATCAGTTTGTTGAACGAATCTCGTTTGGCAGTCATCGTGCTCACGGCTGGTCGAACAGAATTCTTGAATTTGACCATGACCGAAATAAAGAGAACGAGGGTTGAAAAAAATCAAGTTTCAATTGATATATTTTCCCCAAAAAGGACTTGTAAATTATCGTTGGAACTTTCTAAGTTGCATACAAGTTGACCCCGGATATAAAATAGATTAGGGTTGAACAGTGAAATAGGAAGATAGGGGTAGTATGGGCAGGTGGAAATAACCGTTGCTGAAATTTGCGGTGGGCTTCACTGTAATTTTTAAGGATATAATTAAGGAATAAAAGATTTCATTTGAAATTGTTTAGTTTGGTAGTAGTTGATATTCATATGGTTTTCAATTCACCATTAATTAAAAAAGGACAAACATTTGATATTCTTGGAAACAAACTTCAAACTTCTTTGAAATATTTTGGTTTATTATTTATTTCCAAAAAAGGAACTTTAGAATCCTTCTAGCTCGAGAATTTTGAAGATAAAAATATCAAAGGAAAAAGATTGAAAGAACATTACTCGCAAACTTATTCACCTTTAATTATGAAATTTAAAACGTATATTGTTACGATGATACTGAATAGAATAATTTCACCGAAAATTCCTATCACTAATATTTTCGGAGTAACGAATTTTTAAAATTTGAATTGGGTTTACGCTCTTGGATATTTACTAAAAATAATAATAATAACTGATCTTTATTGAAAACTAGTTATCAGAGAGCAATCGACGGAGGTTCTTCAGCCCTTTCAGTAAATTTTTTTCATCTTTATTGTTTTTTTATCTAAAATCAGGAAATGGTAGGAATGACATATCACTTGGATACAAATTTCTTCCTTACCTCTCAATCTTCCATTTTCTTCATTTTAGTTCGAAGTAAGCTCAACTTCCCTGATATGGGTGTTCTACTGATCTTTGTACTTATTTACTTTTCCATAAAGGTCTTTTTTTGTCAATCCTTCAAACCGGGACTCCCAAGACCCGAAAATTCTGGAAATTGAGTAAAAACGTATGGCCGTGAAAAAATATATTTTCATCCGATATTTCGAAAGAATCAATTTTAATGGAAAAAGATCATATTCGTAAAATTGATTTCCTTGAAAGCATGCGATTTTATCATGAATTTGTTTTTGGATGAAAAATTTTTTGAACGTTAGTAGTGTCCAATTAAATTAGATAAAATTGAATTCGACATACAAATCTATTATTCTTGGTTATTCTATCCGATGGAATATCAAAAAACTGAAGAAAAATTAAAAAAAAACCTAATATTCTTAAGTACATATCGATTATATGATCAAGTTGGAGATTATAAAAGCGATAGAAACAGAAGAATCATGGGTATGTTTACATACAATGTAGAACAATCGTATTTCCGAAACATTTAGCTTAGCCAATTTCAAAATTTAGAACAGAAGTATTCCATTACAATTTAACTTTGGAACATGTGAACAAGAAAACCTTTTTCATGAAAGAATTGGGTTGTTGATCCCCACTTGAAATTATGAGTATATATGAAAATTGGAGTGAATATTCATTTTTATTGAAAAACTACAATCTCTTTCAGTTTGCGAGGGATGTTCTCAACTCAAACTTTTGATGATTCATATAATTTGATAAAAATTTAAGTTTTGAAAAGGAAAAAAAGCAATTTTATTCGTTATAAAATTTTATATGGCTTATATTGAAAAAAACCTCAGATTGTATTATAACCTCAAAAATAATTGCGATAAAAAAAATTAAATTGAATGGATTTAACTGAAAAAAGTGCCTGCAGAACGTTTTTGTTTCATGTTTATAGCACCAGTGATAAAGAAGTTATGAGAACTTTTCTTTTCACGCCTTTTCACAAATTTTCTCTTTTATCTGGAAATATAGTTGAATTTATGAGGTTATGCGGTTTTCATCGAGCCCGAAAATGGGACATTCATTTTTTTCTAGCTCAGAAGGATTCTGAGATCCCCTCACTAGACAACGTATTTGGGACATCCCATACATGATGATCGTATCATCAGAGAAAATCTAGAGAAAATATATAAAAATATACTCAATATCTCATTGACTGAGCGACAACAAATCAGACCGAGTTGAGATTTTGCATATGTATGTAAAATTAATGAAAATTTCAAGCTGCGTAGAAAATTTCGTATCTAACAATCGCGATATCAGAACCATAGAAAATTCAAAGAGAATACCGAAAAAACAATCAACAAGACATTGGTCTAGGTTGATATCAACTCTGTATATGTAAATGCCGAATTTCTGAAGAATCTTTAATCTAGATAAAAGTTCATAAAAAAAATTCTCATATCTTTCGATCGAGCCTACGCCAATAATTTAAACACACACCTCTTATATCCATAACTACTAATTATGTCCCTCCTATCAATTGAACCCCATATTATGATTTTATCACATGATTCAGGGTGGCATAAGGGTCGTCTGTGCTGATTAATTGGTTCTGTGATACAACCCCGTACTAATCAGTCTAAGTGAACTCGAAAATAATCAACGCCACCAAGAGGTAAGGGGTGCGGTGTACACCCGTTCGAGCATTGAATGTTTGGGTTTCAGTCTCACGGGTCTGCACCAGGAACAAACACCGGTCAGGGCGAAAAAGAGCGTTAGACAAAATCTTGCACACAGCTGCAGAACGCAAGTGTTCAGTCAAAAGAGAGACCGAACCCATTGCTTGGTGCCCATCTGGAGTTTCTATGTAGATAGTGTCCTGCCTGCTATAGCACGTCCGGGTGTGGTAAGCAGTGGGAAAATACATGCAATCTACTGCGTGTTCGTCAAAGCCAGCATTTTGATTGAAATTGAAACTATGTCGGATGGATACTATTTATGATAACAATTCGCAGACCTTTACAATGATAATATGAAGTCTTATTATACCATTCATTTCGCAGAATATCTTAATTTACTAAGGAAAATATGAAAGTGGGATTCGAACACCAAATACTCGTATACCTTATTGTAGAAAATTAGAAGAACATGCAACCTGATCACATGAACTTGAAAATTACGGTAAAAGGATACCGTTCACTTTATTGGAGTCCTTAGAGAAAGTGTCACCCTATCAATCTGGCTGAATTTTTGATATATTCTAGTCTAAGTCATTTCAAACAAAAAGATCACAAGTTTTTCTTTAGGCCAGTTTTGACGTAAGAAGTCCCTGAAAACTCACATTGTTTTTCATTGTTAAACAATACAAAACGTTATCCTGGATAATCATCATTATTCTGAGTAATCAAGATGTGAACAGTCATTAATATGAGACACTATTGAAAGCATTTTTATTCGGTGTTGTTACATTTGGTCAAAAACAGTGTGTTCTAGCTACTTACAATTTTTAAAATTCAATTAGTCGAAAATTTTTACGAATCGCCTTAGCCTTCTAGAAACGAAAAATTCTTATGAATCATATTCTACATCACATTCGAAAAATATCCAGAATGTCCGTTTCGAAAGAAAGCGAAAGTTATATTCGAAATGTTCAATTCTGAAAAATTCATCCATTTGCAGATTCATACCTTAAAAATATCTTATGTTACAATGATAGATTAAAAAAGAAATTCTTTTCAAGGAGGTCTTATAGACAGCTTTGTAATATTTTTCATGGTATTCCATCATATTTCTATGGTGGTCAAGAAATATGTTTCAGTAGGTACGGAACATTTCGAATTTGTGATTATTCTGTGTAAAATTTGCAGTGAACTGTGAACAATTTCAGACGCTCATTATTGCAAATAATAAACCATTTTTCTTAGTAATTCACCAATTTTTCATTTAAATAAAAAAAGATTCGTAGTACTTAGTAAAATCGAGACCTCAGTAGAGAAAATATATTTTTTTGTTTCATATCTAAATATTAGGAGAACACCTTCCATTTTTAGAATAATCTGGATAATAGATTTTGGGATCTATAACTTTTCAGTGAAAGAATCTTCTCAAGATACTTTCCTCAAGATCGATCTGTAGCTTTCAATTCATGTCTGGTTCATGAATCTGAATCACATATTTATCTATTCTGTATGGCAACTAACATAAATGTAGTAGTAGCAGTTTTAGGAATTTTAATTAGTCATACTTCAAATTAATTTCGTTAACAATTTTCAGTTTGAAACGAAAGAAGAGGAACCTTATATGATTCTATGTCCGAAGGTTCAGTAGGGCAATGTGATTGATTTGAAATATTTATTGGATGAATGTGTGATAATCGATAATTTCACTGAATTTCTTCCGAAATTCATCATTCGTCTGAATCATTTCTCATATTGTCATTATCTCCCTTTTCTTCAATTGCAAGTCAATCAATTATTTCATTTTGTTATTCAGTAATTTTCCTTTCATCAGGGAATGTACTCAAATTTATTATCCATGAAATTCGAATACCAATATCATCCTCAATTATCAATGAGTATACACACATATTTCAGTATAGTATTATTCGATATTTCCTCTTCCAATCCGTATTGATTTTTGACATGAGCGTTAATCTGTGAACAAGTTACGAAATCAAATTTTGTTTATTGAAAATAGGAATTAACCTGTTGTATCAGATCTGATTATATTCTCGATTTTTTCCATAAATGTTTTGTTATTGTTTTGTTGCAATACGTAAATCAGTTTAATGAATGAGAAATATAATACTGCATTTTTGGAGAAGGTTATCTAATATTTAAGTTCATTAGTTTGTTTTTTTTTCAATAATAAACGATCAGAGTGTTTCCAAATTTAGTAATTAAATATCGAATATAATCTCCTCAAAAGTTAACGGTTCAAAGTATATCAAAGTCTACACTACTCAAAAATCTGCAGTTAAATTTTTAGGGAAGTTTCAACAACTTGAGAAATATAATATTGGGAAAAAAAAATTAGCGAAACATTGTATATTTTCTTTAATTTATAATACTTGGAAATTGTTAAGAAAAGGACTTCAAGGTAACATCAAGTACCAACTGAATACTTATCTTGCTTTTGATTGTAAGAATCAAATACCATTAATTCAGCATAATATCGCATGTAAAAACTTCTTCTAGTGAGACCCCTTCATTTATCGACGGAACTTTCCTAGAAATTCAGGAAAAAATGGTAATAATAACTTGGCAAAATGTCATGACAACGTGGTAAATTTTCTTAGCGAAGCTTAGAATTTTTTCCAAGATGACTAACAGCATAAAGTTGATCCTTATAAGAAACTTTAACAGGTACGTACCTACATAGTCTAACATCGTAGGGCCTCTTTAATTTGATATAGTGGGATTAAAATATAGAGTTCGCAAATTTCAAATTAGAAGCGATAATGCACAACTTATGATGGTCAATCTCTAAATGTTATATAAAATAATTCTCAGTATCAGTAAAAGGTGAAAAAAAAAAAACATTTCAGAAGCCACTACGATGTTATGATAATTTATAAAGATACTAGGTTTATGTATCTCGCATATCAAAAATAAAGACTTTACAGCTTCGTTTGATTCATCGAGAGAGGTTAAATCTGGATGTTTGAAGAAAATAGCTTAGAAATCCCCATATATGTTAAACAAATGCCTAAACATTTTTGGATACCAGATAGAAAACTTTCGATCTTCTGTCAACGACATGGCTCTTCTCTTATTGAGAGAAATAATAATCATTCTGTATTGAATATCTTTCTGAGGACTGTGTGTTTCATTGTTCTCCAGTAATATAATCCATCCTAGCTGTGTTTTTAATGGTATTTCAGACAATTTCGTCCATCTTCCATCAAGATTCAAGACTAGCGGTCCTCGAATTATAACAACATAGACGATAGGAAACTTTCCAAACTATTACACAACAATTATTGAATTCATCAGTTAAAAAAGAACTCCGATCGAAAATATACGAGATTTCAGGTGATAAATAGCAGCAGATGCTCGATGAGAAAATTTTTGGATAACTGTACCGAAATCTGTTGATTACCGATATGTCGTATAAAGATAGGAATGCTGAAGAAATTGACTTCGAAATACCTACCATTCGGAATATTCATCTAGAGTCTCATCCACCATACAATCGATTCAACCACATAAAATTTTTCTGAAATTTTGATTCAAGTTTCGTGCTCAAGTAATTAATAATTAACGCTTATCAGTTTGACATCTCACACATAAATGAAATGTAACACCTAACGATTGAAAAATATAGTAACCATGTTTTTTGAGACTTATCTAATAAATAAATTATCTAAATTTTTCCAATTTCAGATCCAGTGATTTTATCCCTATTGTTTTATGTTTATACAAACTGAAGATTTTAATGATGAGCGCAATAATGTTAATAACGTCGTTTGTTAGCACATTAATCAATGCTATTCAGATCAGTAAGAGAAAAATACTAACTATAACACGAAACAAATTTTACTTGATACCGACAAAATAGTAATTTACGTAACAAGTCCGGAAAATAGGGTTTTTTTGGACGAATAGACAAAATTCCAGGACGAGCGTAAGCGAGTCCTGGAAGTCTGTGAGTCCAAAAAAACCATTTTCGGGCGTGTTGCGTACAATATTTTTTCGGCAACCATGTAAAATAACACTATCGCTGCTGCTTTCCATATCTTATTGCGATTGCGATCAAAAAACATGCAAATTTTTGACAACTAATTTCATATGAACTGTCAGCCGTTATCTCGGTTGCTATGGATTCTATGATTCTTTTCCGGCCTAGTCCGGGAAGTACGTACTTTCCGGACTAGGCCGGGAAATGCTACTTTCTCAGAGAAAAAGCGTCCAGGAAGTGAGCACTTCCCGGACGGTTGCCGAAAAACTTATTTTTTGATCAGGTGGCATTCTTGGTTGCTTTGATTTGACAAATGTGCACCTGCAGACTGTAAAAGATATTGGGTAATGGCTTTATTTTATTATTCCATAATAGATGCAATTTCATAGAAACGAGAATTATTATGGATTAGTATCGTGGAAATCCTTTTTTATTAAGTTGGCAATTCTGGAGTTCATTCAAAAATCAGAAACATTCAGTGGCGTACCCAGACATAAGCCTTGGGGGCGGGGGAGGTGGGTCTTGTGATAAAGAAAAAAAAAATCTAATTTTCCTTTTTTTGAAGAAGTTTTCCAGAGAAGTGCTTACTCCTAATAAGATTGTAATATATAAGGTTGTTACATATAATGGATATTCCTTCTGGGGGGATATATCCCCCCCTTGGGTTCGCCACTGGAAACCATAATAATAATTATTGCAAAGTAACAGTTGATCTATAGACGACTTCAAAGACTGACTGTTTTAGGAAGTGAGCCTAGAAAAAATGATTCGGTTTTGATTATATTGTGCCCTAGTGTGATGAGAGTTTTTCTATTGCTTTTATATTTATATTAATGGGGTTAAAAAAAAGTTCATCTCAACTCTCATCTTACCATTCCTTTTTCGAGGTTGTTAGTCTTTTTTTTAACAAAACGATTGAAATTGAATTCTCTTTTTTTTTATTGTGCTACCTTGCATATTAGAAATTTTTTAGATATTCTGTTTCTGGCTGGAATTATGCTCAATCCTTTATTTTTTTCAGGGAAACATGAATACCTTTGACTAAAACAACTGTGCTCTGAGATGATTCGTTATTTCTGAGAATAATTACTAATATAGTTTTCGATCAAATCGACATTTCTGGAAAGATGAGATGGCTTCTGCAGAATATTTTAGTGCGTATATAGTAGATTTTGATTATTTTTTCTCATAGTTATCTCATAATTTACATTATACTTTGTACCTATTGCTGAAGCGAGTTCTTGTTCACTGTTGTATTGTTCCAATGTTTGTAATAAATTAATAATGTTTCAGTCTTGAAAAAAAAATTGGGATCAAAACGTCGACAATTCTAAAAAGATTTTTTTGATTTGCCCATTCCTCAAGCCACAAACCTATTAATCAATTAATGAGATGACTAAGTAAAATTATAAGAAAAAAATACCAGTACTACCTGCTGCTTTCAGTAAATATTTTGAAAATTTTCGTGTTATACGTGAATTTCAAATAAAGATCCAAAAAAAATCTCATAACAAAATCCAGATTAAACTAATGAATGATACCTCCAATCGTAATATATTTTCCTTATTCTTATCATCATCTCAAAATATAATAGAAAGAATGCGGTCATTGCTCACCGATGTAAGCTCCACTTATTATTTTCATTGTGAAAAGCCAGAGCGCACAAAGGCTCAAGGCACAACAGGCATGTAAATATACCGGGTGTATCAAACCCCATTCGGTGGGGAACGGTCGTGTGAACGTTGTTCGCGTGCAGTTCACAACGTGTCACGTGTACGGTCGCGCGGCATTCATGCAGCTGGACACACTTTTTCCTTAATTCCATGATTTTCGTAATTAATGAAAATTGTGCAATGTGGAAAAGTGGACCCGCACCATTCGGCCATCAATAGGGGTGGATTATGAAGTAAATATAGGTTATTTGATGGTGCTAATGGGTAACTAGCCCTCGTAGAGAGAATGAATAACTCAATTAAATAGTACATAATATGAAATCTGGAAATTGGATTGCAATATATCACGTCTTGAGAGGTCGAATAATTCGAAGTGTTTATACATATTTTATATAAGAATAATAAATAAATTTTCATTAGGTACGGAGCTGTTCAAGTATTTTTTCAATTTAAATCAACGTGCCTCGACAATTATGCCATTGACACATGGTACAATGTTGTATTCCTCTAAGTATTACAGGTAATAATGTTCACAAAATATGAGTAATTACAGAGAAGGAAACGTAGTTACATCAATCATACATGATTGTACAATTGACATTATTTCAGAAATTTTATTGTTCCTTCAATTTGTGTCGATGAGCTGAGGTTGTGCTTTATATTTTCTTTGAGTTTCATTAGACGACGGAGTTTATCATAATGTAGACAGCGAGATAGAAGGTGTTCTACAGTTAAACGAGTTTCTCGAAAGTAATCGCATATAGGATGTTCTTCTGATGACATCAAGTTCAGGCTGGATTGCCAGTAGCTTGTTATTGCTACTAGTCCATCTGGTTTGTTAGTATTGAAGGGATTTTAACTTTAATGTACCTCATAGGTCTGAGTGCATCTGAAAGTTTGTTGAGAGAAGAACAGGGACCGTGCCAGTTTCGAGGATTTGTCTGCAGCTTCATTTCCTTCTATGCCTACATGGGATTGTATCCAAATTATGGTCGTATAGAGATGTCTTTGTTGGTATTGAGTGTATGACATTGTGCCTGATTTTTTTTTGTTAGTGGTAGATGTTGGATATCTACTAAATTGATGATAGTGAGCCTGTGAATATTGCTATATGCTGGCCTGGCGACATGGTGCTGAATAAGAACTCGTAGATTGCGAATAGCTCACCAGTATGAATACTGCAGGTCGGTGGAAGTTTGAAGGATACTGAGTTGTTGAGTTTCCCTATCATTGAACATGCAACTCCATGTTTATCTTTTGATGCATCGTTGTAAAATTCCTCATCGAATTTCTCAAATCTCTTGAAAAATTCCGTTCAAGTATTACGTAAGCAGATTTATCACAATTATTCAATCCCATCCCACATGTCAGCAAAAGTAAGCAAAGCATGGATGTCATGGATATTGTTAACCTATAAAAGGAGATTCCTTATTCATTATTGTTGATGCCTATTCAGAATGACCAGAAATAGTAAGCACGAAAAACATGACAACTGCATTAATTCTCACAACATTGAAAGAAATTTTTGCAAGATTCGGAAATCCACAAACTCATGTTTCTGATAATTCTAGTCAGTTTTGCGGTGGATTTCTTCAGATATTTTGTAAAAAAATGAAGTGGGACACATAAGGACATCACCCTGCTATCCCCAATCAAATGAACAAATTGAAAGGTTTTTCGATAACATTCAAACGAGCCTTGAAAAAAATTGAAAAGGGATGATAACCCTTGGGACAACAGATTCAGACAATTTTGTGAACATACCGAAACACTTCGAGTTGTTTTACACCAAATGGAACATCTCCAGCCGAAGTACTCATCAGTTGAAAATTGAGAACAACTCTTGACCAGTTTACCATCTCGAGAAAAAGTTCATCCGCTCAATGACAATTTTGCTATATCTTCCAGATTTTTGAAATTGGTGATATGGTGTATTGCCAAGTTCATTGTAACAATAGTTACCAATAGAAACCTGGAAGGACTACCGACAAGATTGGAAATACTATGTATTAACTATACCTCAAAAATTCTTAGAGAAGAGAGCCCATGCAAATAGCTTGAAGAGAAGATATATTGAGTACTCTGAAATTAAGAATAACCATCTTCCATTTGATATTATGATCGAATCCTTCGAGCTATAAAGAAACGGAAATATACCTTCGGCTTATGAAGTCGAAGAGAGTCAAAAAAAAAAAGAAGCTATCTCGAAGTTACCTCAAAGGTTTTAAATTTTGAGAAGAGGAGATCGGGACACTACGTTAAGACTCTGTATATCATTGAACATAGATTAGTATTTCATAAAAGGAAATAATAGTAACTCCGAGGACATACGAATATTGTCATGGATTTTTGTTGTTGTTACTTCAATACATTGTTTTTGAAAGCAATAGCAATAGTCTTTCTATAGTTTTCAAGCATAATAAAAACCTATATGGTTTTAAGCGAGACCTAAACGTATACCTTATTTGTGGGAATCCTCAAAAATGCTTCGTTTTTAAACATAGGCAATTTGTGGATTTTCAGATGTGTAAAAAAGTTAATAACTAATACTGCTGACGCAATTACCAAAAATGAAACAGCACTTACGTTTTATGTTCTTGTTCAAATGAAATTCATATTTATGTGATTTTCCCACGAAAATTCGCAAGTGTGGTAAAATTAGTAGAAATCATTAAAGATTTATCCGAATAAAAATCTGTTCATTTGTTGTGTTTCAAGTTTGTGACCCAAAAAATAAGAGCCTGATGAGAAGATGAAGAAAAAATTAATAAATAACGAATGAAATTAAATTTTTTGGAATTTTGGTTAGGTACTGTGTTCTCTGAATATTCAGATTTGACTAGATTTATTTTGTATCGAAATCGCATGCGAAAGTTCGAGAAATATCATGTTCCTTTTAGTTTTTTTTTACTTTATTCGGGTATCCTTTCAAATTTGAGGAATTTTGAAATACAGGGTGTTTTTTTGGGTTGAATCTTAATCATCAATTTTCCCTAGGCCGGATCTGGAAAAAATTCAGTTGCTAATGTTGCTATGTCCCTATGTCTGTCTGAAGCAGTTGTTGCAGAGAATAAACGGTCCAAATATCATACAAATATAAAAAGCGGTTTGAGGTTGTGGGTAATTGAAGAAATTGACAAAATCAATAAAACACTCTGTATCTTGATCTAACCTTAGCTTTCGCCCATTTACCAATGGATCACACTGAATGTAATACATATATCTATGTAATATAAAACGAATTTGACAGGTGAAATTGAGAGATATGGAAATACCGGAAATTTCACGTTTGCGTCTTCTCTATGAGTAGCCTATTTTTGGCATTGGTTTATCTACTGTCCAAACAGGATAACAACACCAAATTTCAGTGGAATCGGAGAAAAATTGTAGATGTTGAAACTGGCAAAAAAATTGACCGACACACTGACAAACTGTCAGAGAGAGAGACACAAAAGTTGTTCAGAATCTCAGACCAAACATTTTTTCGCCAGACTTGGAAACAAATCCAGCTGAGCAACAATATTCGTGTTTTATCAATCTAAAATTCTAAACCGCCTATCGAATCACCAAGTTAAGCCAACTATGGGAAAACTTTCCGAGTCGAACATAATACAAGAAACCGATCCATCACTCTGGAAACTGGAAAAGCTACATTAACCCCACACACAAAGAGATAAATGTATGTTTGACAAGCGTATTAAACGTTGCGATACGCGTACTATGTCTGGCCGTACGCGCGGCACTACGATGGACGTCGCTAGCGTTTTATTAACCGTCATAATCCAGTGATCCGAGGGGCGGATACTTCGTTTAATCCATTGTTATTCCAGTGCCAAATCCCGATTTAATGAACGTTATCGCGTGGCTGCAGCACGTGTGAGATACGCCAGTATAATGGTTTGCGATAGTGGCGGCCCATTTCAGAATGAATGGTATCAGATTGTTACAGTGACATCGTCGTTTTGCTTTCAGAAGGAGTGGAAATTAAGCAGGCCTAGATAGTGGTCGCAATGGTTAACGCCACGGTTGAATAATTCAAGGGAAATTGCTCAATGTTACGTCACTTTTTGCGCTGGGTTGGATCAGGGCCGGATTAAACTCTTTTCCGCCCCTAGGCCAAAAACAATTTGCCGCCCCTACAATCCTTTCGAACAATATCGAACGCGATCATTGTAATTCCTTCTTGAAGCTTCAAAATCTAATAAATCAATATTTTGTTTAATTCCACGATTGAGAAAATTCTGCCTCAACTCCTCTGTTATTTCATCCCACAGAGCTGGATCATAACTGAAGTTATCTGAACTGCCGCTAATTTCTGGAAAAGCTTTTTTCGGATTTTCACAAGATTCCACTTGTTCCGGAATCTCCATAATGCTTTCAGCTTTGTTTGATGTGTTGTTACCACTTGTTGAAGGTTGATCGAATTCTTGTTGAATTTCACTCAGCTCTGTCGAGTCCACTTTTTGTTTTTTATCACCTTTTTGTAAAAAGGTGTCAATCTTGGGAATCTTCTTCACCAGTTCCTCATTTTTTTCTGATCTTTCCTTTGCTCGTTTTCTATATTCACAACCACTTTCACGTTTTCTTGACATTGCGAAAAAAAGAATGAACAAGTAGATCTGAAGATAAGTTCCCACAAAATTTATTTATACTAAAAATTGCACTAGTAATGTTTAAAAATGACTGGCGACAACTCTATAGTGGTTAGTTCTCGATTCTGAGTGTATTGCATGGACGGAAAAATAGGACTGACGAGCTGCCAGTGCCGATTCCGAAATTCACGCAAAAAATTTAACTAGTTACTTGCATCCATTGAAAATAATACCTACTAGGGCAACTCATCAAACGTGCCGCATTCATATTTTAAATATTATGCCAGTCCTCTGATTTCCCTGACAGTAATTCGTGTTTTATTAGTAGCAATTACAATTTACGATAGGATAGGTTTTCCACGTTCTCTTTGATGCGCTTAACCGCCGACAGTGCCGACTGCTGTTCGGTTTTAGGGCGGCTCCTTTGATTTTCAGATTACCGAGGGGTGTGAAAAATGCAACAATATTTCTATCTTCCATTCAAAAGAATTATACATCGGTAATGAAAAAATGTGCGAAATTTTCGAAGATGGCTATTTCTACATTTTCGTAGAGGAGTTGAAGAATTTTTTTTTATTCACCGAAAAATTTGCCGCCCCTAAAATTGTGCCGCCCCTAGGCCATGGCCTATGTTGGCCTAGGCGGTAATAGGGCACTGGGTTGGATACTCTTTGTCCAATGAAGTAACCGTAGAGGAATACGCTGGTATTTTAGTCTAATTGTATCAAATTGTATATAGTATATCCAAAGTCACTTGGAGGAAGCCAAAATATTTCGATTATACAAGGGTTGTCTAAATTTCCAGAAATTCCTTTGAGGCCAGTGAATTCATTGCCTAATAATACTTCCAAATAAAACCTGTTATTTAGCGGATCGCGATATCCACTTCAAAGGGACTCTGGCCAAGTGTTTTTATATGGACTAGTTCAAGTGACTTTGGATATACTATACTATGGTTTATTATTTGGTGAGGCGTTCTCGAGCCAATATCGAAGGTGAGCCTCTCTCTGAGGATTGTGGTGTTTCATTCCGAGCCACTGATAGAATCATCAATTTGGCACTTTTTGATTTCTGCCAAATATACCTCCCATCTCCTTAGGGTCGGTATTATAAAAGAAAGGTTGAACTGAAGGTCGACCAACGGCAAATTGAGATTCAACCGACAGTTGAAACGGAGTGGCTATTATAATAGTATATTATTCAACGAGTGGTAATGTAGGTCATAACTCACGCAGATGAAATTTGCAGCACGAGCCGCGTAATTCATCAAGTGAGTTATGACCATTACCGCGAGTTGAATACTATACTTTATCTACGACTATATCAATAAATATTAAAATATATGAATAGAGAAAGAACTTTACGAGTATTGACAAACCCCAAAAGTTACCTATAAACGTCAAAATTATCAAATTGACATTACTCCTCGAGTAACCTCAATAACACCAATGGAATATTCCCTTTCGGCCAACCGAATGGAAGCACAAAACCATCTTTTCCGATTTATTATAGTGAGTTATAGCATTGAGTTATTATAACTCACGTTGTTTGTCAATAGATACTCAAAAGATTGCTCAAAAGCAGTTGAATAATGAATATATAATTCAATAGGAGTAGATTAAGATATTTTTTTTGTCGGTTGTACATCGGTTTCAGCCGATTTATTTTGGTTAGCTACACTGCTTGTTCAAGTCTGATGAGTTTTCTCTTAGATTTCCTAGCCCAAACACATATGCCTCAATGACTATAACCTCAAAATTCAGCCTAATAAACATGTTTAACATAATAATATTCAATTCTTATGAGCGATAGATCAAAATCTCTATATTGGTATATTGGGCTTGGATTGTGTGATTAGAAAGAAAATATTTCGAAATTCAGATTTTACAAAGTATTCATAAAAAATGAGGTGGCGCCTTAATCAAACATAATTAAATCATCATATTTGCTCGGATATGAAATAATCCACCAAAGTGTAGGGTTCTAAGTGAACCAACATATTCTTAACTAATTTCGTATATTTACACAAATTATAACAGCATTTGATATCATTGAGTAACTTAGAATAAAATTTCAAACACATAATACGGACCTTTCTCCACCATGGTTAAATAATGTTAGGGAAAAATTCAATTTTGGGTTCTCGTAATATGATTATGATTAATAGGTACCTATATCAAACTTATTTCTGTTTTTGAACTCAAATGACAAAACATTCATGGATATACAATCCATGATATATAATCAAAAAGACATGTAGAGAAAAATATACTGGAATGCTATAATTTTATTTCAAATTTCATCATGATTACATTTAATTCCGTTAAAAAGTAAGTTTGAAAAATTGGAAATAAATTCCTGGCGTAAATAATGCTTTCACCCATTTACAACATTTATTTGAGAAACTTCCTCAATTTCAACACTTACATTTGGATGGATCATCTATTGCATTGAATTCTTTCATTTCTATTTCAATATTATGCAATATAGCACATGACACAATGAGCAATTTTGTTGTTTCTAGATTTAATCGTATTCCGAATGCAAGTTCTGTTCATTTCCGTTTTCAGACATCATCTAGACATGAACAATAAACATAGAAAGTAAGGTTATACCCTTATCTTCCTCAATGGTCTGCCCTCAACCGTCGTGTCGGTTCGAGGCAAAACCTCTACTCTTTCCAAAAGTTGATCAACTTCCAGTTGAGTCCGAGCTCAAACTACGGTTTGACGTTTATAATACGCATTTTGGTAGTTGATGCTCGGTTTAACTCAACCGAGGTCCGAGGGTCAACCATTCTTGGGAAGCAGAGTAACTGGCAAATAATTTTTTGGGACATTTGAAGGAATTTAAAATCATGACATTCAAAATACGATGTTTCCGAATGCAATGTCCTACCCTTAATTTTTTCAGAAAAGTGTTATTCTAATTTCGGAATGAATAATCAAGGTTGTGAGTCCTAGATATTCATTACATAATTCATAGATACAAAATGAATTGTGAGATCATGTTGTGAAATTCGCATTGTTTTTTATTTCAGTTTGGTTCGATTGAGAAATACTTTCTCCATTTGACATTTTGAGGATAAGAGTCATATACAATCAAAACAATAAAATTGTTTAATCGCTTTTTTTCAAAACTGGTATGGCAGCGGTATGATCCAGGATTGAAAGATTCCAGTTTCAAATCCATCGAAGGCACAATCCATTGAATAGAAAAATGAGAATACCAAATATAATCAAGTTTTTTCTGTATGGAACGAAGAACCTTTAGTCTAGGTTTAAATGATAAACCATTCATCTCTATGTTGCCATTATATTTGGCTCATCACGATCAGTTATTCACTAATACATTTTCAAATGACAGTATTTATCGACAAGCATCCAAATATAACTGACAAAACACCTGTGTGTGAATCCGTTCGAAATTAACAAATCATTATAATTCCTTCCGAGAGAATCGTTGTAATTAGTGATTAGTTCAAATGGTACCCTCGAAAGATCAACACTTTTGACAGGAAGCTGCCAATTACGGAGACCCTAAAATATTTATTATTCGGATGCTTCGGGCGGTGAAGTGTTACAGGATATAAATTATTAACGTAATGTGTTCTAGTCTGGTTCTTTGGTGTATATTCTAATATGTTCTAACCGATGACGAAATTAACATGATTTGATTTTCTTAGGTCCGATGAAAATATTGATAATTAACTGATAACCGAATTTATTGAATAAAAATATTATTAATCATAAAGTATTCGTCTCATATACGAACAATTTTTTGTGTCGGATGTTATATCCAGATTCCTTTTGCTGAAATAATTTCAGAAGGGTGGGGGTTAATTTTTTCGTTGAATAATTTCAACAACAATCATTAAAAAACACACAAATATTCATACATTAATTCATTATTTTCTTTTATCCAAGAAATATCTCGAATTTCGAATTGAATTTTCATAATATGTAAGAAATTATTTGTCCATTTCAGATAAGTGGTGCACCTATAAATTACAGCGACACATACAATGGACATTTAACTGAAACAATTCCATTTATAAGGCGTCCTGCTGAAACCACTCGACATCACAAACAAATCTTCCAACCTTATGTTGGAAGCAGGTGTTGAAGGGACAAAAAAATAATATTAGTTACTCCCCAGTTCATTGATTTTGTTGTAAAATCAGTAAATCAGTTTCATTTTATAATGGATAGTATGGAAACATGCTTTTGTCCAAATATCACCTTATCAAGTTTTATTTTGTTTTCTCATTTTTATCGATTTTTTCATTATAAGTTTTTGTGATTATACTGAGATAGTTTTTTTTAAATAAAATTTTCCATTTTTTTTAAATGCAAGCATAACATCCAGATCATGCACGGTAACGTACGCCATTCTCCGGTGCTGAAATACTTCTTTGAAATTAACGACCTAATTATTTTCCTAGATCATAATGCACACCATTTTTGTATGGATTGCTTTCTTATGAGTAGATTGTAAAATTATGAGAAGGAACCAAACAATTCTGTTCATTTTCAACTGGACAATATCTGTTGAATTATTGAGGAAAAAAATTTAACTCACTGATACAGTTTCAGAATATTTAGAATATAAAAATCAAATAAAATAGTCCGTTCCCAATGCATTAACTAAAATTTTTCACGGTAACTACTATAGCATACGAATGAAATTCTGTATAAAAATTGTTTTGTTTATATCATTAACCTTTCCGGCATCCGAGACATAATAAACAATGAAGGATTATAATAAAAAATAATACGACGTACAAAATGACTGATGGAATACTTCAAGAAATGGAGATTCAAAGTAAACACATCGAAAACAGTTGCAATCTACTTCGGAGGAACAACAGTAAAGAAAGAAAGAGCAGGAAACGTCAGAATAGATAACCAGACGATAGAATGGAAAAAGGAAGCAAAATATCTGGGAGTAATACTGGATGAAAGAATGAATTTTAACAAACAGATAGAAGAAAACAGAAAAAAGACAAGGCAATTGCACGGCAGATTGTACCCATTGCTCAACCCTAGAAGTAAACTTTCTTTAGAAAACAAGCTAAAGATAGTAAAAATAGTGCTAATACCAAGCATTACGTATGCAGGAGTTACCTGGTACAATACGAAGGACAACAATAATGACCAGTTGCAAAGTACACTAAATTCAGTAATAAGAACAGCGGTTGGCGCCCCATGGTATATAACTAACCAACAAATCAGAGAAGAACTGAAAATTGAAACTATTGAAGAAATAGTCAATAAGCATAGAAAGAAGATAATAGAGACGTTGAAAGAGCACGAGAATAAGGAATTAAGAAAGATAATACAAATTAAAGTAAGAACGACCGATAAGAGGAAATACCTCTTTCAAAGAACTAGATAGAAGAAAAAAGTGACATGAAGTAGGGAGGAAAGCCTCCTGACCAGACAAAAGCAGAAAATAGGTGAAAGGAAAGTAGAGGCGAAGGGAATATAAATTCCGGTCCTTATACAAAAAGAAGATCTGAGACGTACGAAATGAAATGGAAAATATAGGATGCTAAAATGATATTGACTAATACAGCCAAATTTTCAATGGGTTTAATACTACGCTATCTCATAGTCATAACGGATTTCATCAGAAGAGAGTCTAGTTCTAGTAGACCGCGAAATATTAAGGTTCAAGAAATTTTATGTTTGCGCATGCTAAAAACGTGTACTATATCTGGATCAGCGGAAATTTATTTGGACACATCTTATCAATCTGAACTCATATACTGACTTTCATCAAAATTGGACTAGCTGAAATCCCGAAATATGAAAATATCGGTAATTTCAAGTGTGCGTACAGTGGCGTACCCAGACATAAGCCTTGGAGGGGATGAAGAGTTTTAAACAAAAAAACAATTCGTTTCTATTCGTTTCCAATGTCCTTCGAATGTCCTCTTCTTAAGATTGATATTCACCTGTCGAAGTGGCAGCTGTTTTATTCAAACGCGAAAAACGCGAAAAACATTCGCCTGCATCAGTTTTCCTTCTTTGAAGAAGTTTTCTAAAGAAGTTTGCTTACTCATAATGAGATTTTGATTAGTTATGACATCATGTAACACATCAAAAGTTAAACACGGATTATAATAGAGATTATGATTTCACGTAATCCACCCCAAACTGATCGATATAGAATATACTAAACCTACTGATCTATCTATGTGAGTGAAAATATTGAGGCAAAAAGTTTCATAATCCATCTGAAAAAGCTACACTCAGTAAAGACATTAGAAAGTAGTCTTCTTATGGAGCTTCAAAGTGGCTCCAGTTTCATGAACATATTCCGACCGTATTTTAGAGAAAGCTTCCTTTAATTAGTAAGTGTTAAATTTCCAAGGGTTGGTTACTATGAGAACTACTGATTTATTGAAAATTGAAATTCAACTGAAATTTCGTGTGTAAAGAAAAAGTAAATGAAGGTCCTTAACTTCAAATGTGATCAATATCAACAAAAAAAGTTTGTGTGGTAGAGAAAAACGTGTGATGGAAATGACATGACAAATGAGGTTATGTTTTTTAGTCATAGAACATACGTGGAGAAAAGGATAACTTTCTTGCCATAAAGGGCCAATATCGGGGGATGAGGAAGGACACTCCAAACCTTTTTCTAACCTCATAATTGGTTTATAAAAACGTTTCATTTGTAAAAAAGTATTCTTATGGAAAACTAGACTTTCCTTTCGTTTATCAAACTGGCCGTATGTAATGGAATCCAAAGTGCCGATAAAAAAAAAAAATTTCGGCAAAGGGGTAATTAGATATAATGTGATATTATTTATTCACTTTTGGGTCCAGAGAATTGAAAAATTGCCATCAGGAGTGCCGCTGATTCAATTCTAGTAGTTCGGAGCTTTTACTCCAGGATATCATTAATGTTTACGCTATTATTCATCATCAGTTCAGCTTTTATAGCCCGTATGTTAATTATGATTGTGCAAACGATAGTCGAATCAGATCGAGCCTTTGATGTAACCGCTGGTTGGTGAATTCGTTGATTCAATTTTGCACAATTGAATTATTGGGCGTTGCGACTTATAATGGATATATATTTCTCTTGGGGGGATATATACCCCTTTCCCCCATACTTGGGTACGCCACTCTTTGCGTATGCTCAACGCATAACCTATTTCCATAAAAGCTGATATTCGTATGGGACATTCTACAGCCTATAGCAAATTCCATCGAAATCGGATGAGTATTTTAGAAGTTAAGGTTGTTACAAGGGTTTGCAGCAGTGTGACCATCTTTCAAAAAGCGAATCTACTACGAGGATGATAGAAATCTACTAAAATCTACTATCAGCTTTGCGCATGCGCATATCCATATTTGTAGGCATTTATCAATGATATTTAAAACTGACAAAATACTGATTCAAATATGAAATAAATAAATAACGGATTTATTCAAAGCATTATAACATAATGTTAATTTATGTATCATAACATATTATTGGCCCCTATACATTTAACAGTGTAAAAATAATATCTAAAAAATATACACATATTAAAATATATACAAAAATATAATATATAATAAAAAATATATAAAGTATAGTTAGAAAATCAATAAAATAACGTTGTCTACCTAAAATTGAAAAAAGGACATACCTACATTGAACTAACCATTTATCTCAGAAAGTTTCATATTTTCATAAAGTGTATTTTTATTCATCATATTCAACTTTTCTGAATCTGGAGTAAATTCGCTACATTCACCAGCTTCCTTTAATCCTTCTTTAGAATCGAAGCAACATTTATGTTCATGAATCTATTCCTATCTTTTGTTTTTATTTTATTGATTTCGGAAAATATTCTTTCACATTTAACATTAGGCAATGGCAAACATAGCATTTGCTTGGCAAATTTCGAAATGTGCGAATATTTTTCGATGTTGGCTGAGCCAGAGTTTTGGTGGTTTCAAATTTTGAAACTCATTGCGAATAGTGCCGTCTAGTACCTAACAGACAAACAAATCAGAAATCTACTATGAAAAATTTATCTACCATGGGTGGCCCGAAATCTACTATAATAGTAGATTTCTACTATAGATGGTCACACTGGTTTGCAGACACAGACCAACATATAGAGGCAGAACAAGTAGTTCAGCAGTCTGAAAGTTGAACATAGAAAACCAAAAACTTTCATTCATACCGAAAGTGAACACAAATCTTCATATACTTTCATCTTCGATAGACCCGGAAGCAAATTACGATTAAACTCACAAAGAAAAAAAATCGTGGTTTTCCAAATGAATAGAATATAGAATCGATTAATGATCAAACCAGTGAACAAGGCTCTGCTATTCTTCAATAAGCCTGTAGAACATCACAATTTTTTGAATCGAAAAAAGGTACATGAACCAGATCACTAACAGAAATCTTTCTTTGGCCAGAAAAAAAGTCTAAAACATAAAACAGACAAGAAGTGAGAATGTTGTGAAAAGCCTACTTCGAAACGTATCGTTTGTTTTATATAGCATTTCGACGAAAATAATGCAGCTGCTCAACGTATCAGTCAGACGGTACATTTGGCAGAATTTTAACAGATTGTTAACATATCACTCACAGAATTCGTTACTGAAGGAACACTTGACACATGTGTGGTATATCATCTGTTGTGTTATACGTCCGGCATATTTTCACAGGCTTCTTTAATGGGCAGAGCCGATTTTTGGTCCTTCTAATGAGCTGATTTGGCAAGTTTTCTCTAATTTGTGACACATTAGCTGTGGACTAATAGGTGGGAGAAGCAAAACGATTCAGTTTCAGAGAAGATAAGCTGTTATTTATTTTCATAATTTTTGATAATTAGGTACCCGATATATGGGTGGGATTTTTATTTTTATTGTGGATAAATAATATACATTTAGGGGATTTTGATTTGAAATCTATTTATCTGTTTCCACGAATACCCCATGAAACAATAATCTATTAGAGCAGAACTATATGAAAAATATAGGTACCTACGTTTCAGGAATCGAACAACATAGCGAATTTTATTTATTCTGAATCAGTTCTCTCTCTAATTTATACTCGTTTTGCTTAATTCTTCTTTCGCTTAGTGAATATTTATTGGAATATTTATCTCTAAGGAGATTTATACATCATGTCTCACAATAACGTTTCAACAAATTGAAGATATATTTTTGAATTTTCCACAAGAAAGGTATATTATAAATCAAAGTCTACATAAAAAGCCTTAACTTCTATGGCTCTAGTCAAAAAGTCATGTTAATTCGTTTGCAGTACCAGAAAAATTGAAACTGGTAGTAGCACCTTCTACTAAATGATCTTTGACTGCCGAGAGATGGAATCATTGGGGATTTCCATTTCCTGAAAAAATTTTCTTTCAAATAAGTCACTTCATGGGCTTCATATTAGCTGTGGACTGCATTAATTCTTGATTTTAAATAACTCCATAGGACTAAGTCCATATAGAGGTTAAATCAAGACAATATGGTGAGACTGCAGTATACGTTGAGTTTTAACGATAAATTTGGGAGCTCGATCTGGTGAATGGGAAATGATCCTTCAAACGAGAAGAAAGAAATTTTTATGGTAATATGACATTTATTAGATAAAAAAGGGTAAACAAAGACATTTTAATTAGGTTTTAGTAGATGTCAACAATCAAAGTGTAGAAAAAATAGGACATACTTCATATCTGTCATATCACATCATCTGAGAATTCAGGTTTTAGGAAGGGTGATGTTTTCTGTTTGGTTACCTATATTGAAAAATAGCACGTATAGTACCAAGGTCTATAGATTTAGAACTTAGTGTAATCTACAGACCTTGGTATAGTACCACAAAAAAGAGTAGTTTTCTGTGGTTGTACAAGATATCCTAGTAGGAGCCATTGCCAATTTGTACAGCTGAACAAAGCGGATTAAAATTTAAATAATGAATAATAATTTAAAAAACCTTTTGAAAACTGAATTTAAATAGTTATTGCAGGTAATTTGAAAAAATCATGAACGAAGCTAGTATTAAGTTAAAATTTGTATCTCTGATAATATCTCAAGTTGAAGAAAATTCCCCATTTTCCAGGCCATAAGAAAACATTGAACTTTCGAAAGAAAATACCTAAAAAATTGGAATTTGCAAGATAGATTCAGATCTTGAATGTTACGGATAAGTTCTTCAATGGACAAAATCCGAGTAGGGGTTCCGTAAGTAGGAACGTCAAAATTCAAGAGGGCAGCTCAAAATTGTCGGATGAGTTTGGTGATTATAGTCCAATTTTGTTCAAAATTGGTATGTGGGGGGTGTTTGGGTCGGAAATTATGAATCCATTGTCAAAATTAGAATATTCAAGATGACGGCTCCAAAATTACGGACAAGTGTGGTTGGCATACATGCATTTATTTAAATGTATACAATTTTATATGATATAAAAAGCTTGCCAATAGATTTTATTGTGTGAATTTCTCGTAATAAGCTTTTAAGTCATATAAAATTCTATAATGTAACAAAATGAGGGGTTTATTTTTTCTTTTTAGGGCATTCAAATAAAAGCTTGTTTCTAAAAATGTATTTTTTACGCATGTATATAGCAATAGTAAATATCTAATAACCTTAGCACTAGATGTCTAAAATTCATTGAACAAAAATAATAATACAATGAGTTGATGAGTCTCTTTATATTTCTGAAAATTAGGATTTTTTTCTTATATTCTATCATATCCTTGCGTGCACTTACTTCCTAGCAGTCCAAAATACAAACTGCAGGTACATTCAGTTCATATTTAATCTTTATCTTTTTACCGCTAAGAAAAAAATGCACAGCAGGCGATTCGTGAATCTGAGGCCTTGAGCTTTTCGTGAGAATCGCGGTGGCTTGAATAAGCTGTGATTCACTTTCGACATTCACCTGTTTTGTCCTCCGTGGGAACGGATTTCGAACCGTCGAAACACCTGTAAATCCGCCCGAGTCGCTCGGTGGGTAAGACCCGAAGATTGCTTTCGTTATTCAGAAGGAGTCCTCGTGTATTGCGGAATTTGGGAAAAAAAATTATATCAACATTCCCAAGGATACTTTGGCGGAATTTTTGCACAAAAGCCAGAAGGTATATTGGGAGATTATATTATTTTTTCTTGGTGTTTTTCACTTTGTGAGTCTGACATTGATATTGATTTTTAGTGGGATGAAGATCAAATGAATAATTGTTGAGAATAGTCTTCAGATTATAATTGAGATCATGGCCATATTATAATCCTTATCGTCAATTCCAAATCACAGTTTTGATGAAAAAGGCAGTCACTCTCATTTTCGAGAGCTCGTGTCCTGAACAGATTTTTCCAAAGATAATAAATAAGCATAAATAAATAGTGTGCTAATCTTCCAAGGGCGTAGAGATAGGGGGTACTGGAGGTAATTACCCCCCCAAAATTTTCAAAATATAACATTTCAGAAATCTCGCAAAGACGAAGAACGAAAATTTCCCTATAAAATGAACCAATAATAATCAATTTACTTTCCTTTGAAATCGACACGTCAGTAAAAAATCGAACCCCTTTACGGTTAATAAGTTTATTATCGCTTTCAAGAAGAGTACTTTTATTGCACTACGAGCTCGTCTTTGTCCGAGTTTTATTATTTTCCTGTATCTATCCGCTTTCTCGGCATCGCCCCTTATTGGTCATCTGTAATTTTTGCATTCGTCATCAGTATACACTTACCCGTTGTTTTTGGTTCTTGTATCATTGTAAGAAAATTTCAATTGGTAGTTATCAAAGAATATATTTACAGGATATCAACTGAAAATGACAGATTTCTCGGATTATTTCATTTTGAGATACAGGTGTTAAAGTTCAAGTTTTTCTCTCATAGCAACTTCCCTCCACAAGATATTTAACTTGGATTGGCATAGATATTCCAATTCAAAGTTTTCGTCATGAGATATCATAATTTTGAATGTAAATCTACAGGTAGAATTTTTCTGGAAGGGTGCCCGCTTCTTTCCACCAGAATTATTTTTTGTGAACCACTGGTAGTTAAGAAAAATTCTGAAGGAAACTCTGGTTCAGTACTACACTTTTTGGTTTGTTGTAGTTTTGTCTGCAATCAATTTTGTTAAAAAAATTCAAACAGCTCTCTATAGTAATTCTCAGGAAAATCCAAATTATTATAAAGATCCAGTTAAGTAGCTGTGATAAATAAATTAATTAAAAAATTATGAACTTATTTACCAACTATATAGCGAAGTTTGATAAAGATTCGATAAACTGGTTAAGCATTACAAAAAGGTTGGACTACAAGAAACACCCTGTATTTCGAAAACAAAGCGTTTGCGGGCTCATGTTTTTGGGCCATTTTATTCTTAAAATTATCCAAGGAAACTCATTTTCCTTCGTAACTCCAATTCAGGAACACCCAGTATAACATAAGAACAATCGAAATGGAAATAAAAAAAAATATTTCGAGTAATTTGGTTCAAACATCGTTATCAAACTTCTTTTTCCCACATTATAGATATGAGTAAACAATATCGTCAAAATTTTTTTTTCGATAACCCCCCCAAGAAAAAAAAGATCTTCGCTCTTGTATCTTCTACGATGAGTCATGACTTGTTCATGTTCATACCATGTCAGGAGATATATTCCTGAAATAAATAATATAAATTTCCTAAAGAAAATTATCGATGGGTATATAATTGAGTTGATGAAAATATCGTTAACATTGTAGGTAATAATCTAAAGTCTGAAAACTTACTATATGAATTTTAATTGGTTCCAGTGAATTTGATATTTTCATCACCAATATTTTGTTTGCTTTTATTTTATAATATTCAATTATGCGGTTCACATGTCAGCAATAGTAATAGTAAAAATATCAAAGGTTCGGTTTTGTGGTCATGGAAATGTTGGATCATTTTTTCTATATCCTCGATCTTTCTCTGGTTCTGGTGACGCGATTAACATGAAATTTTGCATGAAGGTTATTGTTATTTCATATTTAAATACAGATTCCGTTTCGATCAAATCAGTAGTGTTGAAATTATCAGGAAAATTTCTAATGGCCAAAGTCACCTAGTTGGATTTAGCCATCAAAGAACTTAATCGCAGCAGTCGAGATCCGATCCTAGTCTGAAAATTTAAATTTCACAGGTCGTTCCGTTTGACCATTATTGTGTTTGCGAACGACCGAATGAACGTCATTGAATTTGACCACTAAGTTGTCACTAGTAAGTGGAATCTTATCATTTTAGACAATTGTCGGATCAAAATCCGAAAATTACTTCTTCGTAACAAAACGACATAACAAACTGTTCGGGGAACGAGCGCTCAAAAAACAATGAATATTCGGATTAATTAATCCAATTTATCAGGTGACCGTTTTGAATTATTTGATATTACCAGTAGATAAGATCGAAATCTTTTCGAGATTGTTTTTTGGGTTGGTTGTCAAAATCAACGGCAAACATCTGAAAAACGAGGTCTTCTCGAACTCCACATTTTGTGGCCAACATCTGGTCGCTATTGCGGAAAATAGTATGGCATTACAGTTTCAAAGCAGTAGATTTTAACACATGTAAAACAGATCTTAAAATACGAACACATTGACCATGTTGCCCAAGTGACCCACCGCACTTTATTGCTTGAGCCAAATGCCAAACGTCTTTTGTGTAAATGTGTGGACGGGCTGTTTCATTCTGTCAGCAGATGTCCCATTTTTCGACAAAAATTCTCCTCGACCTCCAGTTATTTGGTTGTTACTTACCACCATTTCTATACTACATAACAAATTCTGAAAAAGAAAAAAACATTTTTTTTAACGAAAAGATAGGAAAGGAATATTTTAGCCCAATTATTCAATTTACGTTTATTTTCTCCTACTTTTTTTTATTCTATCAAAATAATAATATTTCTCGGATATCAAATCAACAAAAATCAATTAAAAATAAATCCACTCGATCCGATAAGTTTTTAGATCCAAATATATTCGAAATACCCCCTCGAATATTTTTTCAGAAATACAGGATTCTGATTTCATCAAAAATACTCCCAACATTTTAAAATTTAATGGAACAACTCAATTGCATACTCAGAGGTATTTCTCAATTCCTACGTTCATTTGATGTACATTTTCAAAGCTATCTTGAGTAGTCACATGAGTACAAAACCGATGGAGTTGAGGTTCTCATATGAAATAACAATTTCAAGCTCAGTACAAAATTTCCAGCTGAGGATCCTATCCTCAGAACTATTGAAAATTCAAGAAAAATATTTCCGTGATCATCAATCCAAAAAATTTTGTATACCGGGACATTTTTTAGAGTTAAATCAGTCGAAAATCTCTTTGTTGAGGGAATAGGGGAGGTCAAATTTTGGAATTCCAAATGGAAATCCCTGTTTTTTTAAAGGAGATTCTTATTCTACAGCGAAAAATACAAAAGTTCAGTATAGCCCTTTAGTTTTCGACAATGTGATTCTTTTTAGAGGACTTTTCGATTAATATATTTGAGAATTTAATAATCACATTGAATGATCAATGAGGCAAAGCAAACAATTCTTGTACAAAATCCAATTCAAATATCTCACATACTTCTTCGGAAAAGCTCTGGACAAAAGTATTGTTGAATTCTAATTTTAGATGATTTTACATTAAATAGAATAATAATTGAAAAATTGAGAAAAATATTTTTCTGAAACATTTATATGATTATTATTATATTATTGATTTTTATAAACCAAAGTGAATCCGTCCGACCTTTTCCAAGAAAAAAAACTGTAAAATAATTTGTTGTTATAAAGAATTATGCCTTTTCGATCCAGAATTGGATTTATGAATTTCACAGGTCAAAGATCAAGGCATCAAATAAAAAAAAATGATTCACAATTATTGAACTATATTCACTTTATTCATCATGCAATCATAAGATCTAGAACGTGTGTATCTGAAATATTATTATTGAATTCAATATTTCTTGACTGTCCGTAATTGTTTCGAGCCAAAATCCCATTCAGAATTTTAATTGAAGAATCATCGCATACTGATATTTGTTTTATATATTTTTTTAATATGTGAATCATTATTATATGATAGAATATAATAATATCATTGTTTTTGTCCTCTATATAAATGTTCAACCAGGAGTAGCCTTGCAGACCCAGATTCATCCATCTCTTTTCCTAAATAGGACTAGAGAATCATGCGAATCCACCACTGCTCGTTTAATAAAGCCTCGCTTACGATTAAGGTCTTCTTGGTTCCGAAAGAGAATTTACAGCTATGTCAGTATCAGCGATCTGCCTCTGCAACCGCCACATCCACCGTTTTTTTATAGAGAGCAAACTAACAAACCTGATATATTCTGCTTGCCTTTTTCGGTCATAATGTTCAATAATATCACTTCACCTGAATTATATACGGGTTTAACAGCTTGGTACGTTTTTCGTTCGATTGCTAACATATGGCGAGAAAACCTGGATTTTTATGGTTTCGAGGATTTCAGGATAGATTTCCCACTTGGGAAAATTTTATTTGAAGTATTACCTACAAAATGAATTGCGTGATATTCGGATGAGTGCTACAGGTTTGGACTCAGTCGACAATTTGAGAACATTTCGTTTGAGAGTAATGCGAGTTTTGCAGAATTCTCATGTAACGCTCTACTTGTTTTGTTTCGTTTTCCTAGATCAGTGAGTGCTTGGGAGTATGTTCAAGAGAAACTAATAGGTACTTTTATTTTCTCAGAGATGGATCGGAGCAACTGATATTAAATTATCTTCAACGTTCGAGAAGATTTTGTGAAATATTCTCGTCCATATCTACCATAATAGTTACGGTTATTTCATTCACAATTTCAATTATTATGGAAGTGTATTATATTGAATGAAATCATCAATTGTTCCCGATTAAATATGAATATTTGAATATTTGGAAAGTAAGTTTGGCACCTAAGCGTTATTATTATAATTCTGCCATCGGTTGTTTCACGTGGATTGAAAGTTTTATGATATTTCTAGATATATATTTACTTCGATATGAAACTTTGACTCACTATGGGACATAAAAAGTGTGTTTTTTGTGGATATATCCGCGAATTGAGTGAAATATAGTATCACTGATATTTGTTTATGTCAAATTTCATAACTCATGTTGGGGACGAAATTCGCCTAATGAAATTGTAAGGAGTCAATTTATGCTTTTTTGTGAGCAGAAAAATGAGAAATTTTGTGTGACCACCCAAATTTTCATGATAGCCGAAATAATTAAAGATTGGGCATGGAATAATATACATACTTTCATTTTAGCGAAAGTAACAAATGATAGGAATTTTATGATTTATATGATTTTGAGGTGTTTATGAAATAATATATCTTGATATTACACGACAATGACAAAAAGAAGCTATTATTTTCTGTAATTCATTTCGAGTAACTTATATTTAAATATAATTAAATTCGACGACCATATGAACATTAATATTCAGATTATTAATGTTTACTTGCCCCCATCGAATTTTATCGACATACATGATACTCGATACTCTCAATAGAATTATTCCGAAAATAATAGTCAGGTATTTGCCATAGTAAATGAATATTGCTCGAATTTGTCTTTCAGTTCATACATTTTGCAATTCTTTCTTTCTGAAAATTTATATTTCTCCAACCTCTTCTTTCTCTAATTAATAGTAGAACCTCGTTGTCAATTTTCTTGTGTGTTATAGATGATCAGAACATTTCACAACATAATAAACCAAACTCTTCTGTTTTTACCTCGATTTTTACCAGAGGATACTATTCCTGGAGACACAATTAGAAATACATATCCTTCTCATAACAGCAATATCCACAAAGTATTGTCCATAGCCCAAGGAAAAAATTCGAAAAAGGTACCAGCTTGGCATCAGGGTCAGGGGATCTTGAGCGCTGGTCATTTCTGAACCAAATGCGTCCTTGGATCCCACATCCCACTGTATATAGCTTAATTTATCCAGATAAAAGATTTTGATAATACGATACTCCTTAAAGTTGACGATCATTTGAGCGTAAAATTATTCTGAAATAAACTGAATATCAACCTATTTGGATCTGATGTTACGGAAGTAGTGGGTAATTTTGGTAACGCACTAAGTTTCAAATTTGTACACACAAAATTTCAATTCGATCCGATCTGTGATCACTGCAATATCAGATTTTTTGTCGATATTCTGTTTTAATCCAATGGTTCTGATAATGCGATCAACATACAAGGCTCAAATTTTTTGTTTTATGTAGGTGTCCACCAAAAATGTCATTCAGGTTTCTGAAATATTCAGTAGTTAGGTATATCCCGAGTGCTTGCCAAATACTCGAATAATTTCCTGACTGTACGAAGTGCAGAAGGGAAAATTTTCGATAATTTAGACTATTTCTCGAGAAAGATTTCACTCAATTTTGATTGTTCAAATACTAACTGTAGTTAGTAAGTAATTTATATTATATACGATAATATGATTTGTTGAGGGGAATAGTCACAATTATTCTCCCGATATTTTTCACTGATTCTGGCGAAGCAATCAACATGAAATTTCACAGGAAGCTTGAAATTGCCGATCTTCAGCTGATTGCAGAATTTCAACTCGGTTACATTGGTTTTTGAATAATAAGGAAAACAAATTTTCGGACAATCATATTCATCGAATCCGCTTTCGTATTTTAGTCATCAACAAACAAGTTTCTAGCTTGTTCCGTTCGAGATCAATTTTTTTGAGAGCGGACGGACAGAACTGAATTTGTCGAATCCTATCAATTGAGATTATTACCGGTCAAACCGACAAATATGAAAATCGTGACAAAATCATATAGCGTTCTGGTCGATGAACGAGCGCTCAAAAAACGGATAATTTCATTCGCTATTAAATAACGGACAAACCACAATTTAACGGCGAATCATTAAAAAACGAGTTACATTATTGCGCCACACCTACATTAAATTTTAATTTCCGTCGAGATTGGGCGAGGAATCCACCTGAATGGCACCGGAAGAAGCGACATACAGGTGCTCTTCATGGGCGAGGATTCCGGAACTGTGCCTTGCAGTTAGCGAAGCAGCTGGTTAAGACAAAACATTCGTCCAACGGTGATCGTCGACCATGCTTCCTCAGATTGTCTTAGATCTGACTTGATTTCATTATTGTTTCTTCGTTGTTGTTCAACGACTTCACCACCTGCTTTTCCAAAGAATGGGGTTTGTATGGGAACCTCGAAAAGTGTTCCTCAAGATGCAGAATGTGTGGAGTCAGGTGTGCCAAGTGTGGGAAAATATTGCACGGTAGTTTTCTTCGTGTTTGCTACTTGGTTGGAAAGATAAGAATCATCGGTACAACTGTTGTAACCGACTTGATGTAAAAATTCATATTTCTTCAACTGATATCTTCATTAGTTCCAATGATGGACACACATAGAATAATTGAGGAAAAAAACTACAATTCAAGTTTTTTGAAAGAAAGACTAATTATATCATCGCAAAATAAAGTTGTATTATAAAATGATAAAAAAAGATCTTTATTGACAGAGTCAAAGGCCATCTACCATTTCTTCAGTCATATTATAAAATTATTAATAAAATTTTCTAATCGATTTAATCACAAGCTTAAGTTCAGTTTGGTTTGATTACAATTTTGTATGCGTTGCTTTATATCATCTTGAATCCTGACAACTAGAAGAAATGCGTAAGAAATATCAGTTCAGCTTTTCATAAATGCATAGCGGCACCCGATGACCTATTCATAAAGGATGTATTCAAAAGTGTAAAGGTAGGGAAAACAATTAGAGATGTACAACTAACATTGGGTAATTTTAACAGTAGAGCTGGCCGGAAAGTCAATGATAGTGTATTGGGTCCATATTGGAATCTGAATGTGAATGACAACGGGGAAAGAAGTCAAATATGCCAAATCAACTAAAGGATTTTATGAGAAATATTCATACATTCAAGGTGATTCAAAAGTACTTTGACCAACTTCAGGAGATGATTTCTCACAAACTTCTAATTTGAATTGTCAAAATAAATATCTCCGGATACGTTTCGTCTACAAGATACAAGGTGTAAAAGCCATACATGGACGTACCCAAAAATAATTACCTCAAACGAAGAAACTGTAATAGGATAGGTGGCGCACCTAACCAAAAAATGAAGGTACTTACTCAAACAAATTTATTTCCTAAGCATCCTTGTGAAAAATGCGAAATAATAATAACTTCAACACTCATCGATTATTATCAGACTTGAAATTTTCAAGTCCAAATATTTAGGAAACGGTTGCTTAAAGCGAGTTTTGACAAGAGTAGCTTTTTGACGTATTTATGATAGAGGAATATATCATTTTACTGAAAAATGTGCTCTAAGTAAGCTCAAAAAAGTTGTGAAGCTCTATAAAAGAGAAAGAGGTGTAGATTGCGCCCTCTAAGAATGAGAGCAATAATAACATCAGGTTCGAATTCGGCACCTCAAAAAACCTTACAAAACCAATTTGCGACCAATTTAGGTCAGTATTTCGAGAGTTAATCGAAAAAACTTGGAAACGAAGCGTTACCGGGCATATATTTAGCTGGACATTTAATATCTGAATATTGTGAGGAATCCACCCATTTACCCATTTACATGAGTAGGATACACGAGAAACTATTGAAATCTGTCATTGATTACATAATACTAAAACAAAATTACTCGACGAAAATAATGTCATAATAACATTGTCACAGCTAAAATAATGTTTCCTTATGGACCTACATCGGAAAGCAACGGATAAGATAGAGGACAAGGAGTCCAACGTGGACAGTCTCACTCACGAAATTATAAAACAACAATATAGCGAAATACTCGATGAGAAACTCTTTGATGCAGAAGCCTATGGAAAAAATCTATGAGAGTAGTATTACATATAAATTGGTGTCAAAACTAAACACCGTAGACCAAACATCTGATGAGACAAAGATCAAGCAGATTTGATTACTCAGAAGAAATAATTGTAACAAAAACGCCATCATTCAAGAAGAAAGAAAACGATACTTATAAATAAAAAAAACTAATCAGATCTGATGGAAATAATTCTGCAAACCTTCGAATTTACCAATAGCAAAGTGGATTGAGGAAGAACAAGTGCTAGCAGAAGGAAGAGATGAATATCTTGCAACCTGACCAAAAGAAATAAAAATCGAGGGCAAAATGATCAGCATCGGTGAGGACATAATTGAATTAACGAGTGCTCAAAAGCTAGTGATTTCAATACTTTTCTTTTAATTTTTATGTTGAAGCATATGTTGAATACTCAGTACGTGTTATTTCAAGATTTCTGCGAAATTTTGTGTTATTAATAGCAGCTTCAGAACCATAGAAAATTCAAGCAGAATATCGAAAAAAATTAAGATGCAAACGATTTCTATAGTCCAATATTGAAAAAAAAACATGAAAGAACATTTTCGTATTTTAAAATGAACAGATACAATGTGTGGATTCATAGCAGTTCAAAACATCTATTCCAAACCCACATCCCATTTCATCTCATTGAGATATACCTACTTCAAGTACAATGCTGTTAATGTGGGCGAATTGAAGAACAATTACCAAATCCACTCGACAAACATGTCCAGCCAGACCAAAACGAGGAAACAAGTAATGCTGGTACATTCCCGACTTCCTTTTTCTGACTTAGTAAGGTCCGAGACATCATAAAGACCGCAATCAGTGGATGACCTTTGTCGAGGTCCTCGTCGCTAGCCTGAGCTTGCAAGTTGATTACGAATGGTTCCAGTTGTAGCGCAAGTGTGCCATATGGATGATATTCGGACAGATTGCTAACAATTGACAGTCTCTCTCAACAGCCGGGCCACAACTGTTTCTCATTCAGATAAAGCATTTTATTATACCATGAACTCTGTTTATGAGTCCTTCAGGGAAATTACATCTAATTAACATATACTGATTTGGTCAATCTGTGAAACAGATTTGTGAACAGACTACGCAAAGAATATGGAAATTTCAAATTATACTATCTTGGAAGACCGTATCATAAGCTCCTCTTTTTACATTCTTTCCATATTTCTTATATATTTTATTTCAGATTAATTTTACTATGAAGAGAACGCACATGTTAAAATTTAATACCATGTTTTATGAACTTATTAAATCCTATAGAATACAAGATGTTTCTTATATTTCCTTGATGTTTCTATCTTTTAGGTTTCTTTTTTGAATCTTGGCATTTTTTCGGCCCTCCCGATAACAATCAGGTTGATTCTCTGAAATGCATGTATGCTGGATGCAGAGTGTTATCAGATCAAAAATATAATTTAGTACATTGAGTATCGGAAACAGTAAGGGCATTTTACTGATCGCAGACAGTAGTTATTGATTATTGTCTGAGATTGGTAGTCCTTAACGTTCAATAAGTTTGCATATGTGATATGAAGATTTTTTTTCCTGATGTTTTCAACAGAATATAATTTTATGTTTAGTTCATCGAATTGCACTTTTTTTTTTGATATTACAAATTTTCGTTTTTTTTTCAAAGTGGTTGAGAAAAAGAAGCTGTGCTAAACTTTGCCTCTTGATGTGTATTTTCTTTTCTTTAATACAAGCAATTTATTTTATACTCAGAACGTATTTTTCAAGATAGACAAACAAAATGATTATCCAAAAAATTAAAATGATCATTCGTGGCTCCAATTTCAATGCTGTGTAGGGATAAAATAGAAGTCAACTTTGCTGAAAAAAATTTGCTTACTACGGAACGTAGCAAGTTGAAACAACAAATGTTGATCAGCAGAAGTTTCTGTGAATTCAGCTACTTCTCAGGCCAGCGGTAATTCCGTAAGCAATTGTAATAATAATCGCACTTTCACTTTCAATATTGAATGAATTAAATTAGAATTGTTTGTGAATTATTTTATTATATTAATGAATATTTAGTCATTCTCACTTACCGTTCGGTGAAGTGGTAAGTGACTTACTGTTCTGTTCATCTCAGCAACCACTACAAATAATCTATCAACAAACACGGTAACTAACGAAATTCGTTCTATCGTGCGAAAAGTATAAATATGTTCTCCTTTTCGTAGCTATATAGCGCAATCTTCACTTAACTCAATAATCATTTCATCGATGAACTTTATGTTCAAACAAAAGTTCGGTGTGTCTAAGGAATTTTCCAAAAAATTATTTTTTATATATCCTCGAGAAACTTTGCAAGAACCTTCTTTTTGACATTTTATAACTTTTCCTTCCTAAAATTCTATTCGATTGGATGGGTCTTTTTAAATTATTGAGAAAATATAATTCCATATAAGTATAACAACATATTACAGATTTTGCCCATTAAATTAACCGAGATGTTTTGATCCAGAACTTACCCTGAAAATTATCACATTCTGTTCCAGAATTATCGAGTACATGATGATGAGTCATTTATCAATTATATTTCGAAAAACGCTGCCAAACTTACCTTTTGCATTATATCTTTTATTCATCAGAATGAACGTCTTAAATTCTAGTTGGATACATAACTATCAATCTGATTTAGAACCTCTAAAACGAAGACTGACCAGTGTTTCAGAATATTCAATGTCAATAATATAACATGAATTTTCAAAGTAGTCTATTCAGCATCAGAAAGTTTTTGTGGTTGCAAATGATTGGAAATAGACGAAGCCATCAGAGTGGTTACAACGATGTACGAACTACGAGCGTATGGTTACCGAATGTTACGATTTATTATCATGATATCCAATTTATTTATTGGTTTCTGTTGTCGTTTGAAAAAACTGCCCGTCATATGTTGCTTACCTTGTTCGTAATTGACGCTTCAATGATTCGAAATACACGCATCACTTTTTAACGATTTCTTTATGAATTCGAGAGCTTCAATTATTCTGTTGGGTGATTTTGCGATCGTTCGTTGAAACATTTTAATCCCTTATTGAAAAATCAGAGTGAATGATTTTTGAGCCCTTTCAATTATATTGCCCAACGATCAGCTTTTAGATCACACTGATTTATAGATGCAATATGTACGTCTATGTCCGATGTTTCCAAGTAATTTAAAAAAAAAAATTAACGCCTGATTTTACTCCTTTCAGCAATTACTGACAGAGTTCAATAAAACAAGGACTTTATAGCAAATTCGAGATCTTCCATTTCAATTATTCTATTGGGTGATTTTGCAATCGTTCATTAAAACATCTTAATCTCTTACTGAAAAATCAGAGTGAAAGATTTTCGAGCCCTTTCAATTATATTGTCCAACGATAAGCTTTTAGATCACACAGATTTATATATGCAATATGTACGTCTATGTCCGATGTTTCCAAGTAATAAAAAAAAAAAAATTAACGCTTGATTTAACTCCTTTCAGCAATTACTGACAGAGTTCAATAAAACAAGGACTTTCGAAATACACGCATCACTTTTTAACGATTTCTTTATGAATTCAAGATTTTCCATTTCAATTATTCTGTTGGGTGATTTTGCAATCGTTCATTAATAGTATATTCTAAAACAAGTTGCAGAATGGGCTCCTATTCCAACACGAATGCGAAATTCGAAAACGAGCGACGAAGGAGCGAGTTTTGGAACGCTTTTGGAACGCTTGAGTGTTGAAATTGCCTTCTGCAAAGAGTATTAGACGATATTTTCTCTATTTCATTCAAGTTTTGTGAAATATTGTCGAAATTCAATGAGAAATTCAGATTAATATCCTAGTGACTTTTGTATTGTATTTTGGCAGTTGGTGTTACTGTTACAAAAATTGACAGATTACGGAATTTGAATATGAATCGTATGTTTCGACTTTAGACATAATTTACAATTAGGTATTAAATTCGTGAATTATGTCGGACGAAATCGATTTAACACTACCAGAATCAAGAGAATTTGCGAATAATGTAGCACATCATTTCACTATATCCCCAAATTATATTATATTGACAATTATTGACGTTTGTTGAAATTTGATAGGATTGGAAGTCAGCATAGACAACCACAAAACGAAAAATATAACTGAAAACGATGCTGTAATGAGTTCATTACAGCACTGTTTTTAGAACTGTAATGAACTCATTACGATACTGAAATAGAGATAACAATTTAAGCTCTTACTGAAAAATCAGAGTGAAAGATTTTCGAGCCCTTTCAATTATATTGTCCAACGATAAGCTTTTAGATCACACAGATTTATATATGCAATATGTACGTCTACGTCCGATGTTTCCAAGTAATTTAAAAAAAAAATAAATTAACGCTTGATTTTACTCCTTTCAGCAATTACTGACAGAGTTCAATAAAACAAGGACTTTATAGCAAATTCGAGATCTTCCATTTCAATTATTCTGTTGGGTGATTTTGCAATCGTTCATTAAAACATCTTAATCTCTTACTGAAAAATCAGAGTGAAAGATTTTCGAGCCTTTTCAATTATATTGTCCAACGATAAGCTTTTAGATCACTCAGATTTATATATGCAATATGTACGTCTACGTCCGATGTTTCCAAGTAATTTAAAAAAAAAAAAAATTTAACGCTTGATTTTACTCCTTTCAGCAATTACTGACAGAGTTCAATAAAACAAGGACTTTCTAATAATTGGTATAAAAATTATGATTTAGGTTTGAAAACACACACGTGATGCTTTGGTAGACTGCAATTTTTTTAATATACAAGGTGATTCACCGCGATAGCCTATTACTCGTTTATAAAAAATTAATCATAATTTTGTGCTGAAAATTTGCATGTTTAGGTTTGAAACAATGATCTTTCCCCCTAAAATATTTTCAGATCTTTACAACTTTCGGTTATACCGGAAACAGTCTACAACTCCCCTATTTCAAATGGAACATCTAGTATATTATTGCTTCATTAGCTTTTTTGATGACAATTCAAGAAAAATACCATACCTTGACCTTGGATAAAAACTCAACGGTTCATGGGTTCTTAAAAAAATGGTGGCGACCAGGAATCACATTTTTTCGAATATTTCTGCAGAATAAATGGTTTTCCGAAAAAATCTTTTTCATTTTCGATTCCGACTTACTATTATAAGACTGTTGCGGTTTGGACCAAAAATATCCAGTGAGCAGATGAACTTGGTCAACTAAAATTCATCAAAACTCAAGATTTTCAAATTGAAACCTATATTTTTTATTCTACGTGAGAAAAGAGGGGAGTTACTTAAACAAACAATACACCTAAAATGAATACTTCAAAAGTTATCGAAGAAGGAAAAATGCAATTTCTAACTGTGTGAAGTCTTCCATAACTTTCGTAAAACACAGAAAGAGACTGAAAATTGATGTTTCGATAATTTAATTTTACATTTCAAGAATTGCTATTTATTCTCACCTTTTTTCAATATTTCTGCAGAAGAAGGTTTTTCGGAAAAATCTTTTCCATTCTCGATTCTGATGAAATGGATTTGATATAAAAAATCAGCTGTTAAAGTCGTTGAAATTGGAAAAAAATGTTTAATACATTCTTCTAGGAATCCAGTATTTTCGGATAAAGTAGAAAATTCCGCTCTCCAATATTTTCCGCCCCCCTAGAGCAGGCCCTGCGGTTTCCAGTTCTTCTGCTGAGTTTCGACTATATAAAACGCTTGAACTTTTTCTTTGAGATGATTGAGTAAAACAATCGGATGATGCGGATGAACCATTATTTTAAATTCGAATGAACCGACGCTCAACACTAGTTTTTTTGGTATAAAAAATCAGATGTATAATCGGTTGAAATTTAAAAAAATTAATACATTCTCCTAGGAATCCTGAGGTCTCGGAAAAAGTAGAAAATGCCGCCTTCCAATATTTGCCACCTCAGCCTCTAGGGCGGGCCCTGAGTCCAATCTAAATATTCGAGATCATTTTCTGCTCACAATTAGGAAATAACAAACATTCGAATAAAATTGTTGCTGCTTATTCCCTAGAACAAGTATGAAAATCACGTTATATAGTTTTGGGACAAGAAATTTTAATGAAAAGCTAACTTATGATCGACTTTTATTCAAATCTAAAAATAAATTGATATAATAATAATATAATAATAAATAATATAGTATAATATACTATAATCAATATAATAGAATATAATAATATAATATAATAGTAATAATAATTGATAAGTATATTGGCTGCGTTCAGCGAAAAGAGCAGTTGCAAATCTGATCCCTGAGCGCTCACGATCCTAAAGAGTTCAGGGAGAAATTTTCTGAACTAAAACACCTGTTCAGACAATTTTCTTGTGCTTAATGAGCGTAATTCAAAGTAGCTCAAGAAAATAGTGTCCGCTCACTAAACATGATGACCATGCGCTTACTGATCATATTCCTTCAGCGAAAATACTTCAAACTGTTTTACAACTGTTGTATCTGCTGAACGCAGCCAATGAAGCAAGGAACCAATTCTAAGATGAGGAAGAGTTCTGGAAATCTCTAACAAGATGGTTAGGTATATACATTTGGCTTTGGTAAAAGGGTAAGTGAAATAGAACATGACGTAATTAGTCTTATGAAATAATTCGAGTTTTTTGTGGACTTGGTACTTTACTTGAAAGGTAAAGTAGCCACACTTTAATCCATGGAATTGTTTAATACGCGTTTGGCACCCTTTTCGACTAAAAAATTCACAGAAACTACAGTTTCTGATGTGGACAACAAAAACTAATTGAAAAATTTCGTTGATAAGATTGTTTCTTCAGTTTTCAAGTGATTAGTCAAGGTAATGAGACGAAGGCGTTGGTGAAGGAGATTGAACTTCATTTTGAGGCGATGGAGAAAGTGAGATGGACTGAGATTTCACTTGGTGAATAGGTGAAGGTGAGAGTGAGACAGATTGTGAAGATTTGACATGATGGTAAGGTGATTGCAAATCTGGGAAAGAATTAGGAGATTGGTGAAAAGAAGATTGTGTGTATGAATTATTGGTATGTGGAGTTGCGTATGGGAGTGATGAATATGGAGATCGTGTTTGGAATGGTCCTGTATATGAATTCAAATTAATCCTAGTATCGAAATTCAATTGTTCTAATTTGGCATGAAATAATATATCACCAATTAATTTCTCTGCTAAACAACGCTGTAATTTATTCGTGATTTCTGTGATTTGGGAGCTAACATAGCGTCCAAAAGTATTTGCAGAGTTCTCTCCACCAGAATAGTTGATTGAATTATGTGTGCCTTCAACTACATCCTCTTGATCTTTGGGCAGTTCATTTGATTGTGACTCATTTGAATATTTTGTCTTTTTCCTTTCAGGTTCCTGCAACAGAAGATATGTAAATAGTTATAAAAGGCAAGATCATTGGGAAGCAAATATTAGATATTTGCTCTTAGGTAATCTATTCCAACTAGTGAATCCTTTGTACCACAATAATAAGTGGGCATTGAACTTTCAGTACAATTTTCCTTGGAATATTCAAAGCAAATTACGAATTTATTTTGTGTATGCAGGCCATACAGATAGTGTCTTGTTGCCATTGATTCTGGAGTACAATTTCGTGAACTTAAAAGCAATGAACTTCATTTCTTCCTTAGTAAGTAAACAATCATTCTGAAAAAAAAAAAAGCTTTTGTCGAGTCGTTTCTGCCTGACCTCACCTAGGGTGCAGAGACATTATGGAACGCTCGATGCTGAGAATAGAAAGAGATAATGCCGATATTTGTAAGACAATGAGTGGATGATGTTCTGGACTTTGAGATTAAACGACGGCAGGTGTCCAAGGAAAATTTTGGAATGGCGACTAAGATCGGATAAACGAAGCCCAGGCTGACCTCCAATCAGAAGGTCCGACGACCTGAAAATAATTAACACCAATTGGATAGCTACCACTCAGGACAGAGAAAAATGAAAATGCCTTGGTGGGGCCTATGTTCGGCAATGGACGTTTCAAAACTGAATGATGATGGTTATAATGAAGTACAATCCAATGGTCTGAAGTCATGAAACTAAAGAAATAGATGAGAGGTTTCATGGTGTTGACTTTGAAGCAAATGTTTCAAATCTTTGGATACTTACATTCGTCTCGTTTTCCTGTTTAGAGTCTGTGAAATTGTCGGATTCTTTAGTCGATGAATCCTTCTTTTCATGTAAGAATGAGAAATATTGATAGTACCACAAGGATGTTTGATATTTCTTGCTACCGTCACCTCCAGATTTACTTCCATCCATCTGAAGTAATAATGTAAAAATATATTAATAGCAAGTCAAAAATATCAGTAAGTAGAGTTGCACAAGTTTGACTTGAAAGTTTGAGATTGACTTGAGTTGGACTTGAAATTAAGTCAAACTCAATTCAATGTTTCTGACAAATGATTCGAGTCAAATCAAACTGGACAACGGTTACAACCTGTTTGTCAAGTCAAGTCAAGTTTGTGAGTAAAATCAAACTAGTTTGACCTGAATGCACTCTAATCCTAACCTCTTTCGAATATATGCAGCAGCGAGCGTTTGGTGGCAAGCGTCGAAGGGATTCCAGTCGGGCAGTCAAGTTCATACTCTGATTTACAGTCGTACGGCCATGTCCCGAGCTGTCTGACTGGAATCACTTCGACGCTTGCTACCAAACGCTCGAAAAAACGCTTCGTGAGTGGCGGGCATAAAAGCAGAAAAGCCCGTTACAATATTGTATAATGCATCCATTATGAGTCATTGTTTCGTGTGTTTGGAGTCGTTGAAGTGATGTCAACCATAAATCACATTTCTTCGAAAATAAGGATAGTTGTATAAACATTCAGGTTATGCATGGCAAATCAATCCTTCACAAAGACAATTTTTCGATGCGAATTACTCAGTTCAGTACTTTGATAACTACAGTATTGAAATTTTTTGACGAGAATGAAACAAAAAACCGAAAACAACGAGTAAGTGCATACCGATTACGAATGCAAAAATTACAGATGGCAAATAAGGGGCGACACCGACAAAGAGACCACTGTAAATGACAGAACCCAAAATTTGAGTTCTGTTTACTCCTATATTTTGAATTTGTACAGAATGAATAGAGGCCAGCCGAGAGAAAGAATACCATGAACATGTGTACCTTGTTTCGCATTCAACCTGTATTATTTTTGTTTTTGTTTCATCATACATCTGCTCATAAGTTGAAATTGCTATTTGACATGTAAATTTCCATTTTATATTTTAAAATGTGGTGTCTGTTCTAATTTATTATTTTAACTGTAAATACTTGACAAAAATTTTGTTTATACACTGTGTGTTCAATGTTTTGTGTATCACATCGTTAGCCGACAACAATTAACTAAGGGTGAGTCACCACCTACAGTTTTTCAAAGCTTCTGTAATGGTCTATTATTGTATTCTAGCTGTGAAGAAGTCTGAATATACAAACGAAACGTCGCTCAGTTAAAAAGTTGTGTTTCACTGGCTGTCCTACCTCCCATTATCCTTGTTTATTATATACATTGCGAAGGACGTGAAATTGTTGATATGCTTTAAATGATTAAAATGAATTAAGTTTGGTGGACTTTTCAATATATTATAATTTACAAAAAAAATCAATATATCAACTGACCTTATTCTTCTCACGTCTATACACGGCTCGCATATTCTCAAGTTTCTTTTTCAGGTCGTTCACAGAAATATTTTTATTGTATTTAGAATAATAATCCTTTAGTATTTCTAGTGCTTGATTTCGAGCTTCTCTGTTGGAATACGACTCATGTGTCGTATCCCACAAGCATGGCAGACTTTTATAACGTTGCAAAACTTCAATAAGAACTTCTCGTTCGGTCACTACTATTGCCATGATGCGAAACTTCATTCCCTTTATCTTCGAACGCTACTAATACGATTTGTTCGGTCTGGTCCGGTCTGACCTTGCAGAAAGAGCGAACCGAGTTCGAATCGAGCTGACACGACATGATTTATTTTCATGCCGCCAGAGTGCTCTACAGACGAACAGGTTTGATACGGGACGGACAATATCCGCTCGCTGGGCCGTACCATAGTATAAAGATTATACTATGGCCGTACTAGGTTCAATCGTCTATAAAAGCCATAGAGCTTGGAGTAATGTTGAGCGATACTCCGTGACGTATCGATACTCTGAAATCGTATCGCTTCGAAAGTATCGATACACTAAATATTTAAATAGTTTTTTTGTATTGTCAAAAAACAAACCATTTTTATAGAGAGAGAAAATGTCTTTATTGACTCAAAGCCAAGAGCCATCGACCTTAGGTCCTTCAGTTCCATTTTTATATTTATAAGGATGGGAAATTTTGATCTTTTGTACCTACTATATATTCATCTATACATTAAGTAGTATTTTCAGTTTTGAAATTGTACATATTGTAAATAAAAGTAATGACTTAATCATTTAAATGCTCTAGAAATATACCAGGTGTCCCAAGTTATCGTATGCAGGCAATATCTAGCTATTTGACAAGATAATGAAAAAATAAAACAATTGCTCTGTATAACATCAAAATACCATCCCAATGATGTATAAAAAAGGTCCGTATATCTGACAGCCTTGTGGTAGCTACCCCTTAATTTTTATTTTCAAATGACACCCCCTTTGTATTGTCAGTGGAAATTGCTTGTCATTCTATTTGGAATACAACGATAGCACATACTTGTTACTTTTTTTTTATTAATAACAACAAAAACATTAACCTTTTGTGAAGTATGAATTGCAACCAAAATACCTACTATGCAATTCAAAAAATGAAAAAAAATTTCAAGCAAGTTTTTCGCTATGAAAAACAAAAGATTCATCTACTTCTCATATATGAAGTTTTTACAGACATGGGTGGAGGCATCTAATTTTTTGATATTATTAATAAAAACATTAACATTTTGTGAAGTATGAATTGCAACCAAAATACCTACTATTCAATTCAAAAAACGAAGAAACAATTAAAACATCGGTTCAAAAAATATTAATGTTTTTGTTGTTATTACTGAAAAAATAACAAGTATGTGCTATCATATACAAAGGTGTAGCATGACTGGGTTGGACATAGCCTAGTGGTGAATGCAGGTCATCCAGGTCTTTCGAAAAAGTAGTTTGTGTTTCGGACATACAGGGTGATGAAAATTTGCCTTAATTTCTGATATTCATAACTTGGAAATCAGCAGTCCGATTTTGTTCAAATTTTGTGGTGGTGTTCACTTCATACTTCATACACCTCATACAATACGAAACTTTCAATGTAATTTCAATATTTCCGCGAGAGTATTTAGATAATTGGTTTTTTTTCCTTAAGACTTCGATATCTATATTTTAACACGTTTTAAAGGTCCATTGTTATTGCCATGAAAAATATATAATTCAGTTTAATGAATTGAATGGCATACTTTTTCAAAAAAGAAGCAAACGAATGAATTCAAGTTTATCCAAATTTTTTTTCGATTTCTTTCGTGATATTTGATGTTATCAGCTGTGATTTTGAATTTATAGCTTTCCTCACACTTTTCTTCATTCTAACACGCTGAGTAAAATAATAATTAAAAGTATGTATGCATGATCAAACAGTGAATTCTCTCGAAGCTAAACATTAAATTCGAAACAAAATGACGTAAACATCTCAAAAAACGTTAACTGTGACTTGTGAGTATATTTACTTTACAGCAAAAATAAATACGTATTGATCTGTGTTTCTGTTGAAGATACTAGATAGGTATTCCAAAATTACCCAAACATTTTTTTTCAGTAATTTTATGGTTTATATGATACTCATATCAAATCATAGAAATTAAATACTGTTTGAGAAATAGAGGGAAGTTAACTTTTTTAAAATAGGACAGCCTATAATTTTCAACACAGTTTTTTGTCCGCAGATTCATCGAAGAGCATCCCATTTTCATTTATTCTTATTTACTCAGCGATTTAATTCATTTTGTTTATATTTTATAAGTGTAATCATGTAATTCTCTTCTCTATCTCTTGACGGTAATTCATTTAATTAATCAATTAATTAATTTTTTTACGATCGTTCAGACGAAAAATTTAAATTCGATTGCAGAGCCATCTGTGAAAAATTGTTCGTTAAATCTTAAAAAATTGTTCGTACAAAACTTATTATGTTGCCATAGATTATTAACCTGCAAGAAAAAAACATTCCCGTTTGAAATTCCAAAGTTGACCTCTATCCCCCCACAAAGGTAAAGAAAATGTAAGAGGCTTTAGCATACGTGGATTTACCACCCTCATCCCTCCAAACCATCAAACTTTTACTCGAATCATTTTTCAGTAAGATGTTTCCTTTTCGGGAGTTTTGGCTTATTCAACTCAAAAAATTCAACTGGTATAGAATAATAATTTCAAATCCAGAAAAAAATGAGTAAAGGGTTGACCTGAAGTCAAGAGCTGTTGATTACTCGTTCATTCATTCGTCATTAGCGCCCTGGAGATGTTCGCAGTTTCTGAAAATTTTCGATTCTCGATTGCCAAAATTAATAACCTATACTGGGTGATTTACCGCGATCGCCTATTAGACGTTCATGGAAAACTAATCATAATTTTTTGCTGAAAATTTGCATGAAGGGTTTAGGACAATGATCCTTCTCCCAAAAATATTTTCAGTTCCCTACAAATTCCGGTTATACCGGAAAAAGACCACTACTGCCTCATTCCAAATGGCAAACCCAGTACACTATTGCATCATCAGATCATCAGCTTTTTTATGATGATGATGATAATTTCAGCAATATGCCATACTGAAGAAACTAAAATTCGATGTTTGTATAACTAAATTTGACATTTCATGAATTGTAATCAATTATTTGTAATTGAAAATTATTTTGGTTTATGGATTTCTGAACAAAACCAACGAACAATTAATTACAATTTATGAAATGTCAAATTTTGTTATCCAAACATCGATTTTCAGTTTATTTCTTTGTATTCCAGACTACTCCACAACAGTTAGAAATTGCGGTTTTTCCTCAATAAAAGTTCTTTCTCGATTACTCTCAAGGTATTCATTTTAGGTATATGGTTTGCCTAAGTAACCCCTCTATTTTAAAACATAGAATTGGCTGAAATGATAAAAAATATAGGTTCTAACTTGAAAATTTTGAGTTTTGATGTATTTGTTTTGTCCAAGTTCATGATCTTCTGATAAACACCCTGTAACTTCTGGGAACGAAGCGAAAACAGTCTTATAATACTACAAATTTGCAGAATCGAAAGTGAAAAAGGATTTTTCGAAAAAAACTTTTTTTCATAAGAATCCCATGAATCCCAAGGAATGGCATATTGTTAATTTAACTAATAAAGAATGTTACGCGTTACTTTATGAGCACACACAATACTATTGTATTTTTGTCCACCCTGTACCAATTGGAAACAACATGTTATAAATTTTTGGAATCAGCTCAGCTAGAATAATCAGAATTCTGTGACAACATGTGGGTGTTCCATATGAAAAAAATGACTCGAAAGTAATTCACCCTGTATATTAGTTTATCATTTTGAAATGCGGTAAATTAAAATAAAAAATCGAAGTGTTTCAAGATTATTTCTTAAAATGGTCTGTTTTGCTAAAAATGAATTTGTTCCATACTTTACGGACACAGTGTATAAATATTCAGCACGAAATTATGATTAGTTTTCTAAAAACGTCTTAAATATGCTATCACGGGAAATTGTTCTGTATATTTTCTATGTAGATATTTTAAATATAATTTCTCCCATACTTTTGGAGAAATCGCAGTGTTTTTCATTCTTATTCGAAGTTTCAAGGGTTGTTTGAAATGTTTTGCCTCAAACGAAAACAGTAGCGAGCAGGTGAAATCGCGCATTGATCAACCAAGCCATAGAATGAATACCGCTTAAGTACCAGTTCAATAAACCTCTCAAACAAAAAATTCATATATAGATTGACCGTATCACAAAAACGACCCCTATAAACATTATCAGCGATCAGGAAAAAAAAACGTTACGAACACCTTCGACAAATGTTCGCAGGAGCAAGCTGCACACAAAAATTCATATCATAAATAAATTAAAAGGAACAATTAGATCGTACAAAAGGACCGATCGTTGAGCGCATATGCATTGCTGAGGCATATGTGCAAACATGTGCGCGGTCTTATGGGAAATCACCTGGCAAGGGTGTCGCAACGCCCTGGGAACGAGAACCGGCGCCCGTGGGGTGGCAGAAACCCCGATCGGAAAGGCCGAGCTTGTATTACGGGGATAGAGCAATGCCTTCTGTCTATTAGTTGGTACTTGCTAGACATCTGACTTGATGATTGCGTTTGCACATGCTCGCGACATATGCAGCGCGAAAACAGATGAACGGATCATCTGGACTCCCAAATGTCGTTGGGGTATTTCCGTGTACGTATTAATTAGGAATGATATCTTCGAGGGTTACTAATTGATTTCGGTGCTGGTGCTTTCGACTTTCTTGAGGATCTGTCTGTTTATAAATGTTGGTGGTGCGATGAAATTTTGGTGTTTATTGAGTAAATTATATGATGAAAAATTTAAAAAGCTCTCAGAGGAAGCTTTTGCACCCCTGTCGGTTCAAATTCGTATTCATTTAGTTCTTTCACGAAATCTCACATCAACCTTCAAACCGTTATATTAGAATAAAGTATATTCTCTAATTATGTGGTTAATCCGTTCATTCTGCCACATATTGTTGAACAAAATCATGCAAGAATATCGCAGATTCGCAGAAATTTCATATATTTTATTATTATACAGGATTAGAACTACTTAGAGGGACACTACATCAAGGATATCGAAAACCGTTAGAAATATAGGGTGGCTAAAATTACAAAAAAGTTGCGATATTTAGGAATGAGTGTGTAGGTGTAAACAGATCCAAAATATCTTCAATAGTTCCCGAGATATCGCCAAATATAAATGAGTTATACAGAAAAAAAATCCCGATTTTCAGTTTTTTCGAGATATCTCGGGAACCATTTAAGATATTTTGGATCTGTTATATCCAACACACTAATCCCCAAATAACGCAACTTTTTTGTAATTTCAGCTACCCTATATCTCTAACGGTTTTCGATATCTATGTAGTCTCCCTCTGAATTGTTCTAACCCTGTATATTAATAATAATAATAAAGTTTATTTGCTTTCAACACAACCTAATATAATATTCTAATAAATATTGCAAATAAACACGATGAACAGAGGCTCACTAGAGGTTCGCCTGTATACAAAAAAAAATTTCGTTCGGTATGAACAATAACACAAATGGAATCATATAGAATCTAAAAATCTATTATCGGGTTGAAACTGTCAAAATCTGGTTCCTAGTTCTGTCCAATTCGGGGTAAAAATGTCTTAATCATGAGTAAATATTTGTCACTATTCTTGAGGGCACTTAATAACTCTCTGTTTAGACATGATGGATATGTGTTTGATTGTCTCAGTCTTTAATTGTCGGAAATTCATCTTGATGATTAAAAAGTAAAATAACTTATTTCCGCTTTAAAGCGGAAATAAGTAAATTTATAAGTAAGTTATTTTACTTTTTAATCATCATGATGGATATGAATAATAAGGTAAGTAAATCCACACCAACACTCACTGAATTCCCAAATCATTGAATACCTTCGCATCTCCATTCAGTAGCCACAATTTCACCTTCCTATTGAATGATCTACGATTTTTTAGTGTTCTATATTCCATAGGAAGAAAAGCGAACATATTGATACTCGGAACTCTCCTGTCACGGATTTATTTATCTGTCAAATTTGAGATATAGAAAATTGCATTCTTCAATGAAAAATTCACTAATCGATATTTATGAAAATATTCCAATAATTTCAATAAAGATTCAGTGAATTAGAGGAAATAATGTATAATACTTGTACAAACGCCTCATTCTAACACTCGTTCATTTACAAACTTACCACTTCGTGGCTCGATTTTGAATTTATGAACTCGTGGAAGAATATCAATGCCTTCTGCACACATATTATAAATAACTATTCTAGCCAAGTGACAGAGTCTACTTTCTCCACAAATTTGAATTAAAATAAAAAAGAATATGTTTATTTTTATTGAGGAGGAATCGAAACTCAAAAACATATCTCTCGTCAAAACCTTTTCTTTAATGAGACTTATATATAACGTTTTGAACAATTATTGAAATTAAAAACCGAAACGAAGTTATTTTCTGAAGCATATTCTAGAAAAATGGTTTTCAGAAGATGTCTATCTCCATTTCATAATTTCATTGATGTTTCATGAGGATATACTTGAAACACGTTTTTCGAGAAAGAATCTGTCTTCTTTGCTTCTTTCTATTTTCATAATATTTTTCATATACAGGGTGTCCACCTTATTAGGGTTATTAGATGTTATGAAACACTAATCATAATTTTGTCCTGAAAATTTGCATTTTGGATTTTAGATAATGATATTTCTCCCTGAAATATATACCGGAAATATTACTTTCTTTTTAATATTTCTGCAAATTTTAATAGATTCTGCAAATACGTACTATTATAAGATAGTTTGCGCTTTGGACCAAAAATGCATTGGGTGTTTATCAGAAAATCATCATATCAACTTGAACTAAGTTTATCAAAACTCAAAATTTTCAAATAAAAACCTATATTGTCTCAAACTTCAACATTTTCAGGACATAATTATGATAAGTTTTCCATAAACTAGACGTTTATAGAAAACGGTGAATCACCCTGTATATCCTTTGATTTCTGAGGTAGCATCATTGCAGTGACGACGCTAGGGGGCGCCAGGGGGGGCCCAGGCCCCCCTTGAATTTCTGCTGGCCCTGCCTAAAATTTGACATACTAAGGCTAAAAGATAAGCAGAACTATAGTTTCGCTTTACTTTGGCCACCCCAAAAAAAAATCGGACCCCCTCTTGGCCACCCCTGTTTTTGAAAGCTGGGGTCACCACTGCATCATTGTAGGAGCAGATTCAATAACTTTAGGTGGAGTATATCGAACCTCCAAATCTGGTTCGCTTCATCCATTTTTGTTTGTTTCAACGCCAAATATTCAATCATGTTATTCAAAAATACCTACATATATATGACGATCACAGATAGATTTTATTATCTATGTTATCGAAATGACTGCGTAATATTCAGTTCATAGTACATAGTAAGAGATGGAATTAGATGCAGTCAAAATGCTTAGACAGCAAACTGCTAAACGAAGTGAAACAACCGATGATACTAGGAGCGCAAAAGGTGCAAAAGCTTGGATTTCAGCAGGAAGACACAGAAAATAAGAATATACTTCTCACTATGAATTCTGAATTCGACAATAAGGGAAAATAACAAATTCCAAATGCTCAAATTTAATCGGGAATCGATCAAATAAATATATTTCATTCAATACAATATACATTCATTATGATATAGTAAAATTGTGGATTTCACAATATATCATAATCTGACATCATCTAACCATGTTGGGGACACGTAAAAATTGCGTATCTATGTTTATTATTCTATGGCAAAATCTGATTAGGGGTTCTATAAGATGAGGATAACCGTTACAAATTTTAATAAATTCTAAACGATTGATTCGATCGATTCAAAATAGTGCATTCGGAAGTAAAACAATAATTTTAAACTTTATTCGAAATCTCTTAAGTATCGCTGCTCCAGAATCAGAGAAACTTCAAGCAGGATATCGGAAACAAAAATTCAAAATGTCACTGACAACCAATCTGACCGGTTTCAGATTCTTCATGAATGAATTATTATTTTTGCAAGTATTTGCCAGAATAAGAAGTTTATATTATTAAAGGGTTTGAACGAAAAATAATACAATAAAATGTGTATAAAGAAAGTTCATATTTTATTAGGCAATCTATATGCATCTGCTCTGAAATCGAAAGAATATTGATGATCACCACAACTTTCTTCAGCCTATCTCGCATTGCCATTTAAGTAAAGTAACAGTTATCTTCGCGTATTCCCACGCAACCGAGTTCAGCGATCTTGCTAGAATAATTTGATGTGACGTTAATGGAGTAAAAACACCTTGTGAGAACTCCATGCATGTCTTCTAACTACTGGATTAATTTTCCCAGAGTTGAACCTCAGGAACTGGAGGAGAAAAATTTTCAAATTTATTTTTTAAGGTTTTTATATTTTCGTGCCAGGAGTGATTATTTTAAATCGATCATAGAAGAAACTCTCATAACAATTAATTTCCAAAGATCTTCATAATTCCATAGTATGAATTCTGAAACCTGAATGAAAATATTCATCGACATGTAATGAATCGTTGTATAAATTTGCAATAATTAAATGGGAAAAAAATCTCACATCTCACACTCACTTTCATTAAAACGGTATTTTCCTACCATATATGGTATTTCGAATTTAAAATACCAAGGCGTAGTGCACACTTTTTTATGGCAATATATTAGAAATATGGAAAATTATAGGACAATTAGTATATTACTTGCCTTCTCGAAAATATTGAAAAGATCCTGTCTTCAAATCCAATCAACAAGGTTTTCTGAAGGCTGGAAACTAGAAGACTGCTATCGTTAAGACATATTATTTCGTTATTGGAAAACTGGGAAACTTCAATTAGTTTTTTCATTGCCTTTGACTGCCTCCCTCACAAAAGATTCTTATCAAAAAATATTCAACTTTGTGTCTATTCCTCATTCCTCCACAATAATACATCCTTATAAAGCTTTATTATTGTTGAGGAATAGACACAAAGTTGTCTATTTTTTCATATCCTTCATCAGGTAGATTCATCAAATCTTTACAAAGGATTCTTGATAATCTTCTCTTCAATGAGTCAAACCACCAGACTCTTCTGATACAAAGCAATCTGAATTGAAGAATCCGGATAATAAAGGTCGAGGTAAATGCCTAATATTTTCAATTAGCCGGAAAAATAATTGAAATCGGGGTTCCACAAGTTAGTATTGCGGTCATATACTATTCTTATTTTATATAAATGATCTATCTGAAAACACTTCAGACCTTCAAAACTGAGTGTTGAAGTGTTTTGAGAAACAGACTTCAACCCTCCAACTTACTTTTTGGGTATCGCTTGAATCGCTGCATCATCTTGGGGTCATATGGTAGGTTTGAAAATATATAATAAGCAGTTGTGTACTCTTTGAGATTATTATCGAATCAAACGGACTTTTCTTGCTCGAAGTTTAGTCTATTTTGCTATTTCAAATCGCTTTACAGCAAATATCATAAAATCAGAATGAAATTGTTGGATATTAGAGGAAATCAGTTATTAATAAACATACTCATTTCAAGGGAGTTTAGATTCTCTGAAATCAATGAAAAAACGGACTTGGAATTTCACCTTCTTAAGATTAAATCAATATTGACATTAATTATTACAAATTTTGTGTGAGATATGAACATCTCACGATAATAATTAAGGTATATAAGTAATAAATACAAAATATTACTGAATATATTTCACGAAACTGACCATCATTACCGTCAGTTCAAAGTATTCTAATCAAGTCAAATGAAAAACTTTCTAGACCAATGCTAAAAATCTCAGAATTTTCTCGGTCTTATAGAAAAAAAAGATTACTCTTGAAAATAATTGAAATAGTATGAATTTTGTTTTACTAAGAACAATTCCTTCGAAAGCAACTGGTTTCTGAGATGGATCCAACGTCATGCGGCTGAGAAGTGAACTCAATATCCAATATCCCCTTAATCCGCCTCTGAGTGATACTAATCCAACACGTCGTGTTTCAGTTCCCAGTTTTCATCTCATCTTTGTTCCGGGCAAATGTTACGTGTTATCTTATTATCTATTGTTTCATTCATGGTAAAGCTTTAGACTTGTTGTTTTCAGGTCTATGATACCGTGAATGAGGCGGAGGTATCATTTTACCTTGGCTCTGACGTCTCTATCAGTTCTTTTTCAACCCGTTATGATTACATATTTCCTCAACACTTTTTTCGTTGTGGGTTGCATTTTTACTTGTTACTGATCTAATAAGGAAACTGGATGAAACTGTTCATGGTTGATGTATATAATTCATGTTAGATGGAATTGTGGTTAATTTTACTGATCAACAGATGGATAATACTGGGTGTTCTGCGAATAAGTTCAGTCAGCTATTCCAATTCACTTCAATCATATCGGTTCTTATAATTTTCACGCCAGTTATTTCATAAACCGCTATACAATAACATAATGTCTTCATGCGGAACATTTTTTACCGAAATTTGATTAAAGATGTTTATCTTCTTTATGTCTTCATGTTATTGTTTGAAAATTACCGCGCTAATTTTACATATTGTTTTGAACTTTTCTTTCATCTAGCATAATATCTAAACGCAAAACTATCAGAGTAATATATGTTGCACTTAATTTTAGTTTGTTACGCACAGGTAATCAAACCCTTGAATTTGGTTACCTCTGTAACATGTTTTTTCTGTTTGTTGACTGTATAAGAAATAGTTCAATAAACATTATTATTATTATTATTAATATGTTTGAAAAAGGAGTGAATTGTTCAGAATACTGAGTGTCAGCGGAGTGTAACAGATTTGCACACAACTAACAATGCTGTTATGGGCGAAATCTCATTCCTAAGTTCAAAGGTTGGAGAAGTTGGGAATATGGTTGTCACTGCGAGTAACTCTGTGAGTGGTGTTGATTCTGATGCTGTCAGAATGAAAGAAATCTTGGAAAGACTTAAGAAATCCTACAATATCATAGTTGAGAACATCCCTGAAGGCAATGATGCTGATGACGTCGAGGTGGTTAAAGAAATCTTGAATTCTATCGATAAATAATTCCGCATGTGATACTGTTGTTTCTGTTTCAAGAATCGGTTGAGCTAGTAAAGACCATCGATCAGTTAAGGTCTTCTTCAGCAATTTTCAACACCCCTGAAGAATTACCATATTTCTGATGAAAAATCACTCGAGCAAGTTGAACAACTCAACCGAACTCGTGAAGAACTCAAAAAGCGGTTGGCTGAAGGTGAAAAGAATATCACAATTGAATATATAGGGCGAGTTCTCCATCGTTTCCTCTCTTGGTGTTTCTTCATCGGGGAGCTTGTAGCTCACTTCGAGGAATGGCCGGACTTATACACAAATCTGGTTCCTCTCTCGGCAAAAAAAAATCCTAAGAGCACCAATCAATAGTTCGCCTTCTTGCAGATTCATGGATATGATGAATAACTATAATCTCCATCAAGTTGTCACTCAATCCACTAGATTTCGTCATAATCAGATTTCATCTTTACTGAACCTTACTCTCTTTAACGATGATAGTTTGGTTTCTTCCTTGGATTACCTACCTGGTACCTACTGTTCATTGGGATATTGTTTGGGACAACAGTGATGTTATAAATATGTGGGACATATTAGGTGAAGTGTGTCGTTGTTAATTAATTTTTATTGCCTCTTTACTCTCTGGAATTTTAAATTTTTGTTATTTAGTTCTTTTTTAGTTTTAGTATATTGCTTCTGTTATTTAGTTATGTCTTCAATAATATTGTATGAGTATTTTTTTAGTGAGTTTTATAGGCTTGAAAGCCTCTACTCTTTATTCAATCATAATAATAAAAAAATTTTTGAAATTGCAATTCTTCTAAATACTCATTAGTTTTATTCTTAAGACGGTATCATACAAATTTATATCTGCGGAAAAAATTTCAACAATTCTAAAAATTTTTTGAAACGATATTGTTCACAATAAATGATTTACATTGCAGTAAGATGAGTGAATTTCCTCTTCCTTCGGAAACAGTGTTAAACCAACCTGTACAGAATTTAAAATTTGAATCTTGATCCAAGGTGATAATGGAAAATCCCACACAGAATTGAAGATAACAAAAACGCCCTTTAAACCTGAATTTAAACTTCTTCCTTCGATAATATCTTGAAGTATATCATAAAATACAATTCTGGATTTAAAAGAACGAGAAAAGCTTTGACGTGAGCCTTTACTGTCCAAATTCGTACCATATAACGGGTGTTTTTTTTCGAGGTATATAACTTTAAGTTGGCATTACTGTTCAAGATGGTGACCGATTTAACAGCTATCAAGTGATTTATTCTCAGTTTGGTTTGGCAATTCATCATGAATAGACTCACGGCTGAACAACGCTTGCAAGTAGTGCAATTTTATTTCGAAAATAATGGTTCTGTGCGGAATACGTATCGCGCACTACGTCCATTTTATTTTGTTTAGCGATGAAGCGCACTTCTGGTTGAATGGCTACGTCAACAAACAAAACTGCCGCATTTGGAGTGAGGCTAATCCTGAGTGTATGTCGAAACACCGTTACATCCAGAACAACTGACTGTTTGGTGCGCTTTATGGGCTGGTGGAATCATTGGTCCGTACTTCTTCAAAAACGATGATGGCCAGAACGTTACAGTCAATGGTGATCGGTATAGAGCCATTATTACCAACTATTTCATTCCTGAATTGAACAACCATGATGTCCAGGAGCTGTGGTACCAACAAGACGGCGCAACATGTCACACAGCTCGTGCCACAATCGATTTATTGAAAGACACGTTTGGTGACCGCCTAATTTCACGTTTTGGACCTGTGAATTGGCCTCCAAGATCTTGTGATTTAACACCGCTAGACTACTTTCTGTGGGGCTATGTAAAGTCATTGGTCTATGCGAATAAGCCACAAACCCTTGACCATTCGGAAGACAACATTCGCCGTGTTATTGCCGATATACGGCCACAAATGTTGGAAAAAGTCATCGAAAATTGGACGTCCACATTGGACTACATCCGAGCCAGTCGTGGCGGTCATATGCCAGAAATCATATTTAAAATGTAATGCCACAAGATTATCTTGCGGATAAATAAAATTCATGTCAGTCAAATAATCCATCGTTGTTTTATTGCAATTTAAAGTTCTATAGCTCTAAAAAAAAAGACCATTTAATTACGCGCTCTATAATTCTGTCACAATGTCTGTAATTTTCGAATTTCGAACTGGAAATATACTCAAACACTAAAGTTGGTTTTGGAGGGGATTTCCACTATGCCAGATCCTCTTCCATTTAATGCTCTCTTGTGATGGGTATGGGGGTAAGCTATGGAATTTCAAATGGAAACACCTGTTTTTTTATTGCAGATTCGTATTTTAGCGCAAAAAAATACAATTGTTTTGTACGAACAATTTTTCACGAATCGTCGCAGATGGTTTCGTATTCGAATTAAAATTTTCATCTGAAAGACTCAAGCGTACCTGTTCCATCAAATTATTCACTCCAAATTAGGACATTTCCTGCTGAACTGTTTGTTTTCAGTACATGAACTGTCATTAATCATTTGGAAAATAATATCAGGTGTGTGAATAAGTCTTTCCCGTTTTTTGTAAGAGATGGCGCCACCAATACTGTGCGAGTATTTAATGGTTACATATGTCATAATCAAAGCTTATTCATCTGTCAACAATTCCACACTAACACATTAGTTGAAATTTTTTCGCATCATAAATTTTTGAAATCGTGAAAATGTCGAAATTTGAGCCGAGTCGACGTCATTTGCGGGAAGTTTCACTTTATTGGTTCAATTTGAAGAAATCTGCTGCCGAGGCGCATCGGTTGCTTCAGGAAGCTTATGGAGAAGGTTGTGTCGATGATTCAAGTGTTCGCGGATGGTTTCGACGCTTCAAAAGTGGCGATTTCGACGTGGAAGACAAGGAGCGTTCCGGGCGGCCGCAAATCTTTGAAGATCAAGAATTGGCGACTTTTCTTGATGAAGATTCGTGTCAAACGCAAGAAGAACTTGCTGAAGCATTGGGAGTTGACCGAACAACCATTTCCAAGCGTTTGAAAGCCATGGGAATGATCCAAAAGCAAGGAAATTGGGTACCGTACGAACTGAAGCTGAGAGACGTCGAACGGCGTTTTTTCACTTGCGAACAGCTGCTTCAGCGACATAAAAGAAAGGGTTTTCTGCATCGTATCGTGACTGGCGATGAAAAGTGGATCCGTTACGATAATCAGAAGCGAAGAAAATCATGGGGACTACCCGGCCATGCATCATCATCGACGGCCAAGCCAAATATTCATGGCGCCAAGCTCATGCTCTGTATATGGTGGGACCAGCTAGGTGTGGTTTACTATGAGCTTCTGAAACCGAATGAAAGGATCACAGGCGAGGTCTATCGACGACAATTGATGCGTTCGAGCCGCGCACTGCGAGAAAAACGGCCACAATACTCCGACAGGCACGACAAAGTTTTTTTGCAACATGACAATGCTCGCCCACATGTTGCACAGCCGGTGAAAACATACTTAGAAACGCTCAAATGGGAAGTCCTACCCCACCCGCCGTATAGTCCAGACATTGCTCCGTCTGATTACCATCTCTTCAGATCGATGACGCATGGCCTGGCTGACCAGCACTTCCATTCCTACGAGGAAGCCAAAAAATGGGTGGATGACTGGATAGAGGCCAAACCGGTCGAATTTTTTCGCAACGGGATTCGTATGTTGCCAGAAACATGGGGAAAAGTTGTAGCTAGCGATGGCCAATACTTTCAATAATTCATTTGTAACCATTTTTTCACAATAAAGGCTCAAAATTTGAAAAAAAACGGGAAAGACTTATTCACACACCTTATAAATTATTTGGTCTTTTTGTTTTTGTTCATAAAACTTCCTATATATTAAAAAGGATATATCGATTAGAAGAATATTATTTGGAATCTAGTAGAAATCTCAACGTCAAGCCTTTTATCTCTAAGTATGCGCAGTACGGATACGTGACGATTTCTGAAAAATTGTTCGTACAAAACTTTTGTATTTTTAGCGGTAGAATACGAACCTCCAATAAAAAAAGAAGGAATTTCCATTTTTAATTTCAAAGTTGATCGCCGTGGCCCCACAAGGAGGAATTAAATGAAAGAGGTTCTGGCATACATAGACTTCGGCATCAAGACCTTCTATTCGAAACATTTTTCTGTAAGATGTTTCCTTATCAATATTTTTGGAATGATTAAAAAAAAATCCCTCAGTATATATTCCATGAAATTCATTTGATTTCATTCATTGCGGTCTAGAAATACACAAGTTATTTTTTCCAAGAAAAGGCAAATAACTTGAGAATTACTCAAGATAGCTCAGAAAATGTCCACAAGTACACGAATTGGTCATATGAATTAAATATACCTCTGAATATACCTGCAATAAATTAAAATATTCAATTTGAAGAAGTTGAGATTATTTTCGGTGTATTTCTGAAATAAATTTCGGACTTTATCAGACCTTTCACTGGCTACGGCCTTGCATAAGTGCACTTCCCTCTTAAAACCGTCAACCTTTCGAAACATTTTTGCGTATGATGTTCACTTTTCGGGATTTTTGAAGGATTTAACTGAAAAATTCACTCGGTATATTGTTCCAATAGGACAAATAAAAGAATACTTTATTAGAGCATATTTTATTTTCGACATTTTCAACTGATTCAACTTAAAAAAAACACTCGGCTTATAATGGGTTGCACGAATCAGGTATTTCAAAAAATTAACTTGTTGATTTTGACGTTCATACTCTTAATTATACAATTATATACACGCATCGAATAACGAGGTGGGGTAAGTGGCAAGAAAGCACGAAAAATAAACCGGAGATTCACGAGATGGTTCTAGCTCTTGAACATCTTGTTGCGCTTGGCTAGTAAATCATAACACACGACCGGATGGGCGATAGCATTATATGAGGAAGAAGTACCTACATTAAACGATTTAATAGAAATCATGCCCGCAATTTGCAGACCAGAACGTCCAGAATTATGTCAGTTGTTTAGCAGTGGCGTAGCTTAAAAGAAAGGGAATTGGTTCTTGCATCTCTAATCGTAGAATTTCTTCATTGATTGATCATGTTCAATGAAGAAATATTGGATTTCATTTTCCATCATTTTTTAATCAGACATTATAGACAGACAGAGCTGAACAGAACTGAATACTAAGAACTGCAAGCAATAATTACTTCTTCATATTGAAAAAAAAAGTGTTAATTCCGGAAACTAATACATAAGTAGGTGCAAGAAAAGAAAGAAAATGAATTCAAAAATATGAATATGATTACCTATATTTCATTGTAGCATTTTTTACCGCAGGCAAATTTCTTTATTGAATCAGGTTTGAGATCATTTTCAGATATAAATTTCATAGTTCACGACCATCATAATCGCCGCCAAAAAATATCTAATTTATCTACGACTGCTTCATTTTAGAGGTATTTGACAATTGAATTTTTTGCATTTGCATTACGTAATGAAAACCATTACACAACTCAAATTTCATTATGTAACGCATTTTTTCGGAGTAGAATTCAGACAATAAATGAATTTGTACTTGCCTTACCAATAACCGGCACTGCTTCTTCTATATAGTGAGGAAGCCTTTCTGAATCACCAATTTCGACCAAATACATCAAATACCAGACAAAAATTTCAATCGAAAGGCATTAACTTTATAGACGTCAAATGTTGTCGAACTGCAAACTGTTAACCTTATCTTAGGCCTAAAATTCAAAATTCGATAGAAACAGAACGTTATAATAAAAAAAAGATTTGATTAGGATCAACTACCTGATAAAGAATAAAACATTTTACATATATGTATAATTCCAAAAAAAACTTATATAAAGTACATTAATTAATACAAAAATTCCTGTTGCCTGGCAACAACTAGATAGGAGGGAATATTATGATTTGTATAAATATTAGTGTACCCACTCACTCTTTGGGCTCTTGTGAATTCTAAGGAGATTGAAGATACGTCTCTTAAACTTCTCATCGTTTCCTGTATATTGTGTCCTTCTATGCCAATATGACCATTTCATATATAGAAATATGAGCGACAAATCTATGGACAAAAATGCAAGTACCGGCAATCCCAATTTTAAGTAGGTAGCAAGAATTATCTTAAAATTCTTAAACGATCTTATGAGTGGACAATGATTACTCCTAGACATCTTAATCAGAACAGACCAGTCGGCGATCACTTGAAAAACTTTAGAAGATATGAAAAAACTACTGAGGTTCTAATTTCCTGGATAATACAACAAATTCAAGAAGACTTCGCAATTAACAACAGATGGGTGTATTATGCAACATAAATAAGAGGAGAAGATTTGTAGGATCCATGACGGGGATCGAAAGTAAATAGCGAATACATAAAGGGACTGATGAATAATGATCAATAATGACAAGGGATTCACGGCTTGGCTTGATATTCGAGCTTCTTGGCTTGAGCTCGACTTGAAATCAACTCAAGTTTGAGTCAATTAGTAGTTTTCCAATGTTAAGTCAAGTACTTAATAAATAAATACTTGGCATTGAAAAAGTATTACTTGACGTACAGGCTCACGCCTCTGTGATTATATGTTTATACCCTGTAGCTTACAGAATTAACCATATTATTATTATTATTATTACTTGATCTTGATTTCGAGCTACTTGGCTTGAGCTTGAGCCAGGAAGCTGGAACATCAAGCCAAGTCGTGAATCCCTAATGATGACTTCAAAATGTGAGATATGATTGATGTGTTCTTCAAAATCTCACATATATCTATAGGTACTTGTCGCCGTGTTTCCAAATGATAATTTATTCAGTTTCGGGATAATAATTCTAATAATATTTGAAATAAAATAGAGAAGAAAATTTGTAGTATTTCCTAGATCAAATGAATAAAAACGAATGATTTTAGGTAATGCCTGATGTATTCTGGTATAGAATATTCACAAAAAAGAAGGTATTCGATCGATTTCTATTATATTATTGTCTTGATTCAGCTTATACCCAAAGTGTAAATTATAGTGGATATATGGAGAAGCTACAGAGTGGCGAAACAATAACTTTTTGCTCAAATTAGAGTTTTTTATACTTCTCCATATCTTCCAGATATACTTCCGTCGAAAATCAATCCTCTAACTACACCACTGTTTATTTTCATGACCGAAAAACCAAAGGAATTACGTCCCAGTGATCCCCTAGTGTTCTTCTCCTTGTCCATGGTCCTGTGCTGTGCCAGACGATGCCTTGGATTCATTCATGCCTCCATAGGCGCGTCCTCTTCCTCCACATCCGGATGGACACAGTCATAATGACTCTCATTCATAACAATTCACCCGGCAATCTGATGAATGTCTGCCCTCTCGACCATGAAGAAACATTAACACTTAACACGTGTTCTCTGGAATTATGACAGTAAACAGCAAGTAATATTGAGAAAGTTGTTTATGTTGACGGGACAAGTGTTAGTTATAGAAATATTTCAAATATTCACAGCTAATTATCTCGTTGGAGCTTTTCTCGATTAAAGTTGCCATTTCGAAATTGAACACATCCGCGCTGGTTTGACGGGTTTCGCCATTATACCAACTATCTTTCACCAGAAATTGTAAAGATCGGAGGCCTGTTGCACCAAACTACTTAACAACTTTCATCTCTGCACTTTTCGTTTTTCAAAAATCATTTAGAATTTGAAACTGCAATGTCTGCAATGTAGCAAAATGTTTGGTGTGAGTGTGGGTCGAAGGATTGCTTTACAAAGTGAAGTTTCCTAGCAACAATTGTCAATTTAAACTCCTCCTTAAGATGTCAAAAACACTGGTGTGATCACTTACGACACTTTACTCTTGAAAGATCTTGAGATTAAAGTGGCGACTTTTGAAGAAACCAGCCTTCTTGGATTTTATTGGTTTTCGAGATTATCGAGTACAAAGCAAATAGTATCCACAAAAATCTACAAAAAATAATTTTTAAAATTCTCCCATAAGTGATAAATGAAAGTACAAAAATTGACGAAGTGTATTAAACGCTTTCAGATGGCATTCAATTGAACATGTCTGAAAGACACTCAAACATTAAAAATTTTTGTGAATATTTTTTGTTATTCAAGTGTCTGATAAATTTTCTATTTGAAATGTTCAATTAAATGCCATCTGAAAGTGTTATGATACACTACGCCAATTTTTGTACTTTCATTCATCATTAAAGGGAAAATTTGATTTCAATTTTTGTAGATTTTTGTGGATAGTATTTGGTTTGTACTCGATAATCTCGGAAATGGTACATTTTATGAAAATAATTCAAGAGACCTTTCATTTTTAAAATTTCAGACAGAAGAAATGAAACAATTTTTTCAAAAAAAAAAAGACAATGGTGTAGAATTTCAATGAGAAGAGTATCATCGCACCCCTATATCTACGCCACTGGATGATTTTCGTAGACACTTACCTGATTCGAAACATAATCAAAATTTCAATAGCTAAAAATTAAAACAATGAATGTAATAATACAAGAGTTACGAGTGAAAAAAATTAACACCCTATATTTCGAAAATGAAGATTCTTAGGATATAACATATTAATATGAGTTTTTTCCATGAGAAGAGTTGTTCTATCTGATGCCAAAGTTATTGCACTAAAATCTGGACCACCCTGTATACATAGAATTTTCTTCAGTAGGTTTTTAGATTTTATTGTCCTATGAATATCTTCAAATAAATAAATTATACGAAACCATAAAAAACTCAAACAAACTTAATTGTCTATAGAATAAAATTCACAGTATGTGATAAGATTATAGTGCATTCTTAGATGTAGGAACTATTCAATTAAAGAATTTGTCATTTTGCGTATAGAAACCTTGGACAATTAATTTGCTCGAAACACCAACGTGTGACCCCATACAGTACGAGTATTGTTCAGAAATATTGCATACATTATATTTAGATAAAAGACATTGCAAATTTTACAATATGGTATACTATTTCCCTTTCAACGTATCTCGACATTTGTAAAAAACAAACAGGGTGGTCCACGATCGCATGGTCTTTTACGGAGAACGTATGTTCAGATAATTAAAAAAATAATAAATTAGAATATTCATCATTAAATTGTTTGCTTTAGGCACATTTAAGGAACAATATTTATCAATCCTCTTCCATTCTGGTCTATTTGATGTCATCATCTTAGCTTCCCTGACGCTTTTTCCTCTCTTCCTAATTTCCTCCTATTTTCCTCCTAATGTTGAAAAATCTAACCGTGTTAAATCTGGAGACCTTGGAAGCCGAACAATATTTTAATTATCTCAATTTCATAGATTATATCATTGATAGCCATCTGGTGGATTTGCCCTGTGATACTGAAACTATTGATGATGCAATAGTTTGATAAGGAATTTATATATTATGTTATATATTTTTGAAAAAGGAAAAAAATAATTTTAATTATTATAGAAAGTTTACATTTGGAAAATCAAAAGTTTGTATTATAAACGATTTGTAATAAAAAATAAATGATCACACCTATAGATTTCAGTGAAAAAAGTGCCTCTGAATGTTTTCGTTTCATGTTTATAGCACCATTAAAAGATGTGATGTTTTCATTTCACGCCTTATTCCATTTCTTTCTTATAACTTGAAAACAGTTGATTTTATAATTTTGTGGTTTTAATCAAATTAATTCTCTCAAAAATCTCACCAAATCTAAAATGTGCAATTCATTTTTTTTAGCTCAAAGAGATACTGAGGTACCCTCACTGGACAACGCATTTGTGACATCCGATATACAGCACCAAAATGGCGAATGCGCGTGACTTCATCTTTATGATACAATATCTTCCACTGGGTCTGAAACTACTTGATGTATACTTTGAACAGCAACCACACCATAATCTCCCATTGAAGCAAGGGTATACTACATGAGCTTGATTTTTTTAAGCAATAACCAAAATTATCATCAGATGCATTTATTTGTACTAATTTTCTAATATCCTCTTGTTGAATAAATACAAGTATCTTAGTTTAGACCTTACATTATATCTCCAATAAAATATCGAAATTTGATATACATACTGCAATATCCTAGAATGAGTTCTCAACAATTCGAACGTATCGTTATTTTAACTAACTTTCTATCTCAAGATTAAATGAATAGTTAAAGATATAAAAAATGGAGCATAATATTTCTGGCTTTGGTAATTCTGATATTGAATAATTTCAAGTTTTGGTACATATTTTATGAATTAACAAAAACTGATAGGTATTAAACCAGAAGCGCATTTATTCAGGGTACTATAGGTCAATAATCCAAGAAAATCAAAAAAGTCTTCAGTAGGAACTCTCCTTCAAAAGACGATACTAACAGAATTATTTATAAATCATTGGTTATTGCCCGAACTGGAATCTTTCAAGAAGACAGTACACGAACATTAAAGGAGTTATAGATCACACATATTCAACTATATGAATTAAGTGGAAGAATTTGGACATAAGCTCATTATGAAGTGCGAAATTTTTCGCACTAAAAATCCGAACAGATTCAGTTAATTTTGCGATAACGAAAAACCTATTAATATCATTGCATTGATTCCTTAGTGATCTGTAAATAGTAATCATTGAACTATTCTACCATTCTGAACAACATCTTTCTTATATCTAAATGAGGACGTCAGAATATATGAAACCGTATAGTTTCATATTAAAGATATAATATACAGTCATATTGAAAAAGATTATTGACTAGAAATGAATAGCATATTTGAGAAACCTGCAATTACGACTTTATATTCATCATATAAAACTGGTCTGAAATGTGATACTAGTCATGTGGTTTGAAGTGTGAAATCTATTCGAACCATTTCAACCTTTCAGTTAAATTTAGCTAGAGAGCAATAATTCGATTGTTGAAAACGAATTGTTTCGATACGTTCGATTCTTTGAATAATCAAATAGACATTTCGATGTTAGCCGAGTAAAAGCGGAATGCAGTTCTGAATAACTTGGCGTTGAAACCAACGAAAGATTCGGATCACTGCGTTTTACTGTTTTCTTTTCGCAGACGGCAGAATCGTTAAGTTTAGCACTTGAATGTGCAGTACAAATCAGAGATGCCAATAACTAGTCGAAATTAGAAAAAGTTTATTTCCATTGTTGGGATTATCTTCCAACAGCTCTTTGGGTGTGTCCTTTCCATTATAAATAAATATCAACAAAATTTTGATATTTTAATGTAATACAATTCAAGTTGTTATATTATACCGGGTGGCCCACCACATACTAACACTGATACGCGGATCTCATTTTAAAGGAGTAAATAAAGATATTTTGGAAATCTTTTTTGTGAAGTATATGGTGTAATCAGAAGAACAATTTAAAATAATTTTCATATATACAGAGTGTTCAAAAACAAAGATATAGACCGAAGTTACACTTTTTTCAATGTTACACCCTATATATTCATTCAAAAATCGAATGGTCATCTTAAATAATGATGAGTTTCTTCAGATCACTTCTTTATACCTAAGAAGCACTATTTATGAGAAAATGGCGAAAAATTGAAAATATATAATTAATTTAAATAATACCTAATCAATAAAGAAACTAGTTAGACAATAATTTTTCGTAAGTAATGACTACTCTTATACAGAAAAGAATTAACTCTGTACTATACAGAGTGATCATAATTATTATTCAAACATTAGCTACAAATTAGATATAGCCAAAAATTTCCTCTTTCAAATGGTACACCCAGTATTTCTTTATTTTGTTGAACGTAAAAATCAATTTCGAAACTATATTTGCATTAGGTTTTCATACATCTAAAGCTTATAGTTTTTCATGGGAAGGCATTTGAAATAAGAATGTTATTGACCATTATTTGTAGTTAATGTGATGAAGCTTCTTCGTCTTCCGACGCAATTCATGTTGAAAAATGGAAAAAAAGAGTTTTCAATATTTTGTACAATTCCTTCTGTATAACTTACATGTAGATTCGTTACTTCAAGATTTCTTGGATCCTGCACTGTTGCAAGGTATAAAGTAATCTGAAGAAACTTATTATTATTTGAGCTTGCCATCATCTTTGATCGAAGATGTTACATTGATAGAGTGTAAATTTGGTATAATCTTCATTTTCGAACACTCTGTACCTATATAGAAAAATAATTTTAAAATATGCTTCTGACTATCCAATACATACTGCAAAACAAAATTTTAAAGAATATCTTCATTTCCACTCTTGAATAAAGATTCGCCGGGTCTACATAACGTTTGGTTATTATTTTTGAGTTCAAAATAAATTAATAATATGATAATATAATGTTTATTTACTATAAACATAAAAAAAATTACAGAGGTATTTATTTGACGAAATATTTACCTGTGCGTAATTATAAATAAAAAGTGGTTCTAAAATATTTGAAGAAATATACATTATTTATAATATTTAAATTAGTAGTGAATTCTTTACATTTATATTATATTGTTTCACGTTCTAGTACAAGTCACTTCCGGGTAAAAGTCCAATCGGGTGGGTTTCTAAGATCTATTCTAGGGTGAACATAATTTCGGGGGTGAAGGTCCAATCGGTAGGTAGGTGTCCATATTCGGGTTCATAGAATGTCTCTAAATTGTAAGTATTAATTTCAATTTTTTTTAATTTATTTTTTTAATCTTCCTGATTGATTATTCTGCTTATACAATCTCTTCCTTTTTCTATTAGCCATTGTTTAGTCTTTCTTCTGTAATATATATAGTTTTTTATTTTTTTCAGATTTTCAGGAATTTTTTTATATATTCTTGGGGCTAGGTAAAAACAGGATCTTTGTCCTATCCTTTTTTTTGCTCTTGGTGTATGGTAGCTATATTCTTTTTTGTTTGTAGAATACAAATGCTCTGTTTTATTCAATCTGATATTTCCTTTAAAGATGATCAGGAGTATTTGGAGTGCATATGTCTTTCTAATATCGGGAATCCCTGCTAATTGGAATAATTGATCACTTGGGAATTTCAGGTTTTTTCCATAAATTATCTTCAATATCCATTTCTGTATAGTATTCAGATGTTTCAAGTGTGTGTCATAGACTCCTCCCCATCCTATAATTCCGTAGTTGATCTGGGATTGTATTAATGCATTGAATAACGTCATTAGATGTTTAGTGTCATTCAAATATTTTTTCATAAGTCTGAACTTATATAGAAGTTCTCTCAGTTTTCTTACCGTATTTATTATGTATTTATTCCATTTTAGATTAGCATCAATCATTATTCCGAGATGTTTTATTGATGTTGTTTCTGGTATCCTTACAATTTCATTTATCTCAAGATCTCCCATTGATGGCAGATCTGAATCACAAGAGGAAAAAGCCATGTATTTGGTTTTCTTTAAATTCAGTGTGAGTTTATTTGCTTGAAACCATTTTCCCAAAACATCAAAATCCTCTTCAACTTTATTTTACAACTCATGCCACGTGGGAGCCGTGTAATGAATGACAGTATCGTCAGCAAAACTGAGTGCTTCCGGACTTCAACAAGCTGTTGATGTAGATCAGGAACAGCAGTGGGCCAATCACTGTGCCCTGTGGAACGCCGTAATTAACCATTTTTGGGGAACTTTGATTTCCGTTTATATCTACAATTTGCTGTCTTTTGTCCAGGTAAGATTCAAGTAATTTATAACTTGTACCACGAAATCCGTATCTCCACAATATAATAATATATTTAATATAATAATAAACTTTATTTAATTCCATCAAGAAAGTACTAAGAATTGATCAATTGAAGAACTCATTTAAAAGAAGGTGAGCTAGCGGTTTATTCAACTAAACACATTTTCACAAAGTTGAAAATTTTTTAAATAATAAGTCTTATTCTGGAACTCGAATAGGAACGAATGAATCGGATCGTAATATGAGAAATCGGAATGTTTCACTTCTATGGCGTCCAATATTGGTATTCTGTATGCAATTCTTCTTCTATCGCCAAATGTAATATCCATAGTAATTATACTTGAGTTACAGAATAACAATTCGAAACGTTTTCGGTGCATTTCTATTCCATCCATACCACCTCTATTCGATTTGAAGTTACAGTAGAGGGCTGAATGCTTTATTATCGGTCGATAAAGATTATAATGTTTTGTCATGAAAAAATGGTTTCTTCTGTTAGGTATAATAGGAAGAACCTTGGGATTTTAGTCAGCCGCGTCCGCATATCATATCCTCGTAGGTTCTTAAGGCACTCTTTCACCAGGCTCCTCTTTCGAGCATTCGGAGCCGGCTTCCAGTCGATTTACAGTCGAGCATCTCGGGACTCAGGCGACTGTGAATTAAAGACTAAACTTGACTGCATGGCGAAACCGGCTCCGAATGCTCAAAAAAGAAGCCTGGTGAGAGGCCGTTTTCAGGGCGTCGTGCCTAACACTTTGAAAATTAATAATTAATAATAATAATATTTCACTGATGTTTCTGCCTACACTTGTAAAAATCGAAATTGATAGGCTATTAACATATAATTTCAAAAGAAAGCATCAAAAGAAATATCAAGAGCAGGAAATTCCAAATTTAGGAGACCATGATCAAAAGTTCACTCACATATGGTGCTGAAACCTTGAGAATTCCAGAAAGATTGAAATCGAGATTAGAAGCTGGTCAGATGAACGTGATAAGAAGATCACCAAGAATTACAAGAAGAGACCGAATAAGAAATGTGGATGTGAAGACAAGAATAGGAATTGAGGAAACCAAATGGCGGGATATTATAGAGATTAAACAACTTACATAACTCGGTCAAGTTGGAAGAATACCAGAGAGTCGCCTGCTTAAACAAGTTTTAGATTGGAAACTACCGGTTCGACGAAAAAGAGACAGACCCAAACTTGAATGGCAGGAATCTGTCGAAAAAACAATAAGTACCAGGAATTTAGCACCAGAAGAGGCCAAACTTCAAGGGGAGATCATACAAGTTACTTGCAACAAAATATGTAATACAACACATGGTCAAAATATTGATGGTTATTCTTCCAAGAGAATTACTGTAATATTCAATCATAAAGAGCTTCAAGATATTTCATATCGAAATATTTCAACTTTTCGTTGTTATCTTGATATGTCATTCGAATACACACTAAATGAGGTATTTCTTGCTGAAAAGAAAACATGTCCATAATTAATCATTTTTTATCGATAATACCATTGAAAAATATGATTTTGTTCACTTCAGAATCATGATATTCATCCTCATTACAAAACTGAAATCATCATTTCGTGGTAACCACTGTCGATTACTAGAAAGATTTTCAAAATTACAAAAATTATTCATGATATTTGTTTGCATATTTATGTTTCTTTATCCAATTTTTTTGTGACATTATACGATTATATGCAGGTTTTGAACCTCAAATTATTCTACACAAAATATGTGCTGAACAAATATTTCCCATCTTCAGAGTATGGAACTATTCAAGCAGAAGATCGAAAGTAGGTGCATCAAAAAACGAGCAATCTAAAGCTCTTGACATCAAGTCATTGTCTCGAACTCTTTTTCATTATTATTTGAAGAACCGTTATTGTTTTTTTTTCTCGACTTTTTTTATTTCTATTTGAAGAACCATTATCTCTGGAACGCTCATCGAAGTCGTGTTTTTACTTTATTAAATATATTTTATATACGTGGAATTCATTTCAGTGAAAAAGCAATTTCTGGATCTTAATTGGTAAACCCTTGATGAGTCGAATTCATTCTTTTCGAGTTAAGAGTATTTCACGAATTCTCCAAAAGAATTATTAGCTCTAATAATCAGTTTATATCAATGTTAAATCTGCTATAAAATGAGATAGAGGCCAGGGCCACCGTCAGACATTTTGGCGCCCGCTTTGCTTTGCCTTATTTATCTGGATTTTCTTTGAAGGAGCATCTGATATTCCTCTTAAGCATTTTTTCAATTTCATATGAAAACCTTTTTCTTTTTAACTTACAATCATCTTATCAAATTTATCGAACGACGTTTTGTCGATTTCTTCAAAACACGTCCTGAATTGTTGAAAGTACAACGCTCTATAGGTTTATAGTAAAAAGACGACGTAGTGCATTTTATAAGTATTTTCATAACTATAGTTGACAGCGCCTATTCGAAGTAAAAAAACTATTTTCATTAAAAAAACATTTCAAGTCAAAAAGTATGTCTTGTTTCATTAAATGACTTTGCGTCCCTACAATATGGCGCCCCGGTAAAAGGTCCGGTTTGCCGGTCCTGCCGGCGGCCCTGATAGAAGCTGAAGGAACTTTTGTTTGGGGTTCTATACTTCATAAATAGAATTTTGAATATTATATTGTTTTTTGCAACCACATCCATTATCCATTATTGCCCTCAAATATTGTATATTTTTGAGATCTGCGTTTCACCACATATTTTGAACAGAAATCAACACAAATGTGTTCATCAACTGATTAGTGACAATAGATTTCTGCCAAGAAAAGCTCGACACAAGTTAAAATTTGCATCGTTCTGAATATAAATCCGAACCAACACGACAGAAATGAAAGAACACACCACAAATCAACAGCGATCAAGGAAGCAGTTGAGAAACTTCACGACCTTTAACAGTCACCAACCGGCATTCTAAACAACCATTCTTACGAAACGGCGTCGTTTCGTGAAAAGATCTCTGGTTTAGCGTGGAACCTTGGTCAGATCCGTGAGCGAAAGCATCATTTATATTCGACAAAGCATTTGTGCACGTGTGACGGCGTGAGGAATGCGCATCGGCGCCAGCGAGTCTGAGTAACACCTGCACGCCAACTCGCTCGCCGCCGGTGCCTTTACTTTTCTGAATTATTGTGTTCTATTCTGTGGGTCGCCGACTGCGGAGAGCGGTCTGAGGACCGGCCGGATAACAGCCCGGCTCTCTGCCCACGACTACGTAAGCTTTATGGGTGAGGCGAGCCGATCGGATCAACGTCATCGGCGTACCGCAGGATTCCATCCGTGGGTCCAGGGATTATACCAAAAGTCTCTTTGGGTGATAACGAAGAGCTCTTCCAACCAAGACTTGTTGAGCAAAGTGGAATCAAATCACCAAATTTTCCAATTGCTGTACCCTTTTTCTTTTTCTTCTCTTAATGGGATGAGTCCTGTGACATCCACTATTAATTGATCTAGATGTCTAACTTTTGTGCCACCTCTTAGAAGCCTTTCTATTAGAATTCTGCTTGGTAGCATCTGGTCTTCTCCCACTTTGCGATCCTTTTCTTGCCCATTCTACTCACTCGTTTCCTCCATTGGAGTTACCTATTCCATTGGAGTTACCTATGTATTAGGTGTACAACTTTGCTTCCACCTTTTTGTAATCGATGGCTGTAGCGGTAAGTGGTAGTCGAAATAAATAGATCGTAGATATTATACAATAAGCTTAGGTATTTGAAAACATAACGCCATCGTTAACTATGCAACTATGCATCACATAGTTATTCTCGATTAAAGATGACAGCTTAGGAGCCAAACTCTCGTCATTTGCAGGAAGAAATCTGCGGCTGAGCTTTATCGAATGCTCACATGGTGAGGCCGCTATTAGAGGACTGAAGTGCCGAGAGTGGTTTCAAGTTTCGTTTCAACGCTTCAAGAACAGTGAGCATGGCGGTGGAAGAGATAAGGTTTTCGAAGATGTAGAATTGGAGGCATTACTTGATCAAAACTCGTGTCGAATGCAACAATCGCAATAAATGCGTTCGAGAAACATGATAAAGTGATTTTGCAGCATGCTCGACGTCATGTTTCGAAATTGGTCAAAAGATACTTGGAAACGTTGAAATGGGAAGTCCTACCCCAGCCGCTGTATTCTCCAGGGTTGGCTCTCTTGGACTATCACTTGTTTCGATCTGCCTGGCTGAGCAGCACTTCCGATCTTATGAAGAAGTAAAAAATTGGATAGATTCGTGGATCGCTTCAAATGATGACTAGTTTTTTCAACGCAGGCCTGAAAGATGGGAGAAAGTAGTGGCCAAAGCTGGATAATTCTTTTGAATCATAAATGTATAACTAGTTTTTTACAATAAAGCCTCGAATTCCGGAAAAAAAAACGGCGGAAGCAAAATTGTAAGCCTATGTAACTTTTGTGCCACATCTTAGAAGTCTTTCCGTTGGAATTCAACTTGGTAATATCTGGTCTTTTCCCACTTTGCGACCCTTTCCTTGATCATTCCGCTCACTTGTTTCCTTTATTGTAGTTAATTGTATTATTGAATGTTATTAAAAACTGATAAGAAAAAGTTATTATTGGTAACACTAGCTGAATCTGAACCCTTATGAAAGCTCAGAAAAGAACACTGCTCTGTAAGCTGAACACTAGATATGGAATCGAAAAGTCTGTAAATCGGAGATAAATATAAAAAAACATAAAGGTACCTATACTGTTTGAGTATCCAGAACTAATCAACCACTGGACACTGCACACACTAGATCTAATAGCCTTGGCTGTAGATAAAGTTTGAAAATCGAATATAGATCTAGCTTAACATATACATGGATGCTGAATGCATATGTGCAAGTGCAAGGTGTCGTGAGGTATCATCTATCGAGCACACTAAATACGAAGTAACCACGGGAAATATTTATTTTATGGAAATAATGAAACAATTTTAATTTTTCAAGATAATATTCATTTAACTATCGTTACATAGGCCCTATACTTTACGAAGTGAAAATGATGTCCTTCTTTCCTCAGACTCATTCCGTTCTGTCCAAGAAACTCTTTTTCACTCTTTCCAATGTCTTTTCAGTGATCAACGCCACCTTTGTACTTATCATTCATTATGTTCCCCATAGTTCGAAGATTTTTAACTAAATTCATAATGGTAGGTCTACTAGGGACTGCTCCGTGCCGGCCACTTTTGATATGAACACAAAGTACTGTCCAATCCAAAATGTAAATATTTCTCATGGTCACCTTATATATCAAGGATTCATCGCTAATTTTTGGGCCATTTGAATCTCAGAATATCCATGAATGATAAACAAAAGAGCAATGCATTCTTTGGTGTGCATTTTGGACTGAAGGAAAAATGAAAAATGGTCATCACAGTGAGATGACTACTTTTCCCCACGTCCCATTTTGGAGCTCCATAGTTAGAGTCTCTTTGAAAATAATATTGAAGCGTTTGTGAAGTTGAAATTGAAAAAGTAGTTTGTGATTGTTGAGATTTTTTGGGGATTTTGGAGTTTTTGTGGCAGATTGTTTCATGTGTCGATGGCGACCAGCCGAGCACATTGTTAAAAGATTGATGATGATGGTGATAGGAAAAATTTGACGATTTTCCTTCGAAAACCACGCAAGTACCGAACTAACAACAACAAGTTAACATATATACCAGTTTTTGTATCTCCATTGAAAAATATTTTTCTCAAGGACGAGTGGTGAGTGACACCAATTTTGGCAAAAGTCGGTAACGCAATTTATTTATCAGATATGTTTTTTCTGTATCTGGTCTTAATGACTACTTCATACCCATTAATGTTTATAAGATTTTTTTTTTGGAATAAAAAGCATAATCTACCTTGAGTTCGTTAACGCTTGTAGTGAAATTTCCAAATATAGATATTAAAGATTGGCGACAAGAGAGACTCAATGAAGGAAGGTTGATATAGAAACTCGTGTTGACTTACGAAGTTATTTTCATTTTATCAAGTTATTGAACGAAATCTAGAATAATTGTCTTTCGTTATTATATTAGAATAAACATCCTCATATATATTGACAGGCCATAACGATGGTGAATAACAGACAAATGACTTAATTAAGCCTACTCCAATTAACTTTGATGATATCATAGTAAGATTAAAATGTTGATTGATTGACTCAAAAAATGGATTTAAAATCTATGGAATCTATTGGACATTACGTACCTATATCCAATAGCATGGAGCTCGGTTGAAGAATTATTGGCTCTTCTCATTCATCCAGCAGGTTGGCCAATTTTTGCATGAAAACGCTTTAGAAATGACGTAAACAGTAACTAAATTCTGAGAAAATAGAATTTTAAATGAAAAAAAAAGGTTACTACATCGCTACTCAAGTTTTTTTATAGGTATGGATTAAATTTCGAATTTAATTAAAATCTATTTTACTATTAGATTATCACAATCATTACTATAGAAATTATGAATGAAAATTTCAAAATGATTATTCTACTCCAAAGTTCATTATTCATGATAACATGTAGCTTCAATGAATTATTTTCATCAGTCCATGTAGATACTACTGATTATACATTTTAATACAAGACTGGTGGTCTCAACACCCCTATAAATCTTAGGGTCGAGCTATTTTTCTGTCACCAACCTTGTCGAGATGGTCGAATAAAAATTTCAATACATCTCATCAATTCTATTGAAATATTGATTAGGCTTTCATGGGTTCGGTTTTAATTATTGCTCTTTCAACTGTCCGTACTATCATCCGTTTGATAAATGATGCACAACATTTTTGGGAGTGTCACAATGCCTGAACACCTGAAGGTTTAAATTTCACCGATCTAATTCAATCAGTATGAACATTCAGAGTATCACAGACCTGTAATTAATTTTTTAGTTATATGCGTAGTAAACCTTTGATTTCAACAAACACATATATACCTAATATAAGTTGGTTTCAGTATTAGATAGGTATGTTATCAGATGGATAACTTTGAGAAACCCTTCGTGATTGTTGCATATACGTACAAATTTATAACAAATAATTAGTTCATTGACGATTAACTTCAACAAACCTCTACAAGATGTTTTATATTATATAGTATATTTATTTTAGCAATGGCAAAACGTCACAGATGGTGAAGCAGCCAAGATGTCCACCTTGAAAACATACACAAAACCGGACAATTTATGAATTTTTAGTTGTCAACCCTTTGCTATGTTGCCGATAAATTCATTGTGATTGTACTTGTTCATTTCATTCGCAATAAGAATTGGATTCGGTTGTTTAGATTTGATTTTCATCTGTTATACTCATGCTTATAATCATTTAGGTATATTAAATATTGACCTTATAAGAAATTGAATTAATCATAATCGATCTTCCAAAACACAATCGATTATTTTGACAGTCTGGTATAATTATTTAAAATACAAGTCCAGAAGGCATTGATATTCTTCCTCGACGAGTTCAAAATTAAAAAACGAGCCACGAAGTGTCGAGTTTTTTAATGAACGACTGGTAGAATGAGTCTTCTGTACGAGTATTATTCCTTTTTTTTTAAATTCACTCAAATTTTATTGGAATTAATGAAATCTTTGCTTAAATATCCTTTCGTGATTTTTGCATTGGGAAATGTGGGTTACCTAGCAGAAAATTTTTCTGTATTACAAATTTGACAGATAATATAGATCCTTGACAGGAAGTTCTACGTACCAACATATAATTATGAAATATAAACATGAAATCTGTGCGAATCTGTAATATTCTCGCACGATTTTGTTCTACAAGATATGGCAGAATGAACGGATTAGCCACATAATTATAAAAATGACATTTTCCTTCTATCGCTGACATTATGACATGGATTGGTTTATTGAACATTTTGCACTAAATCTCAGAATACCCTGTATTTCCGATTAGAAGCTTCATCCACTCTACTTGCCTTCAAAAAACTTTCATCGAGCGGTGCAGACCTTTTCTTGAGTAGATATGTTAGTCCATGTATAGTATGGTATTATTCGACCAAAGTCATCAATGTTTGGCTTTCCAGTGACGGATTTCATGTGGTTTACATTACCCCGATTAGGATGATAGGTTGAGAAAATTATAGTAAACGTCAATAGTTTTATTATTTTTTTCTTTCTGCGCATTATTTGCTCTTTTTAACAGTGAGGTACTACACGTTGGCGATTTGAAGTATCATGATCACCTTCCAAGAGTGATTAATGAATACATCGAATCAAGTTGTTAAGTTTCACAGTAGTTACTATTGAAAGAAAGTTTGGATAACTTTCGTAGCGTTACAATTGCCCATGAGACTCTAAAGACTGATTTCTAGGAGTGGTTTGGCTTATAATCATAAAAATCAGCTTCCAACTCTCAGTTTCAGGAGCTAAAGTGGTTCAACGTACGTACCATCCCAACTTCTATATCTCAAGGAAGTACATCTTGATATTTTTCAATCCGAAGAGAGGTTTCTGTTGTTCCAATCCCACGGGAGGTTCGAGAATCCCGATACAATTCTCGCCGATAAATTAAATACTGAATCTCAAATTAAACTAGTAATGAATGAAATCTAAAACGAGTTACGTATATTTCCTGAAGTCTGGATAATTATTGAAAATCTTTCAGAAAATCCTCTCTGTTTCCTTCTCTAGATACGAGCATCCGCATCCCGACCAATGGCATACGATGAATTGACAAATACCGCGTCCTGTATCGTAACATGAATTGAAACGTGCAAAATCGTTGCACTTTACTGTTTAAGTATTTAATAAAAATGTGTTCTATTAGCAGAATACTAAAACATCCAATTCGAAATTCATAGGTGGTTTTCAAAACCTTTTTTTCACTTAATTTCTCAATAATATTATTAATTCATACATTCTATGCAAACCAAGACACAAATTGTCGAATACTACATCTACACCTAACAATGTACAGTGCATCCCATTTTGGGTGAGACAGCCAGGTTTCTCGCTTGTTATTTAAGATAGAGCCTTGCGGTTTTCACGTTCCTGTCCTACTTTTTCGTGAAACTCAAGTTAGTCTAATCAGATTGTGCATAACTGTTTCCGTTCAAAAGATACAGGGTGATTTTGGAAATTGATACTTTTCGGACCCCTTCTTTATCTCCGAAGTTATTAGAAATAATGATTAGGTAAAAACTACGTCTGAATCAGAATTCTGCGTAGAATCCAGAGGCGTACTCAATATTTTTTTTCGGGGTATGGTTTTGAAGATTCAACACAAACTTATGTTTTTTTTAATGGAACACCATGTGTTTCATTACTTCGTTGAATTCGTTATTTTTTTCCCTTCAAAATGATATATGACACTATGTAGGTAGGATGTTCAGAAATGTTAAAAACACACTAAAACATCAAATAATGATGATTTTTTGTAAATGGGCCATGAATTTTCTATGTTTCAATAAGAGGATTATTACTTTCGATCTTTAAAAGTAGTAGGTCATTGATGACACAAACATCCTTGTTGTTATTATGGCTACTATGCATTTGGGAGCATTGTTTTATCAAGTAGGCAATGGAGGGAAAAAACCAATCTGATCTAGCTGTCATCGCTATAAATTTTTGTTATCATTATTGATTCTTTTTTTCTATGGGAAATCCATTGCCCATTAACAAAAAATCAACATTATTTGATGTTTTAGTGTGTTTTTAACATTTCTGAACATCCTACCTACATAGTGTCATATATCATTTTGAAGGGAAAAAAATAACGAATTCAACGAAGTAATGAAACACATGGTGTTCCATTAAAAAAAACATAAGTTTGTGTTGAATCTTCAAAACCTTACCCCGAAAAAAAATATTGAGTACGCCTCTGGATTCTACGCAGAATTCTGATTCAGACGTAGTTTTTACCTAATCATTATTTCTAATAACTTCGGAGATAAAGAAGGGGTCCGAAAAGTATCAATTTCCAAAATCACCCTGTATCTTTTGAACGGAAACAGTTATGCACAATCTGATAAGACTAACTTGAGTTTCACGAAAAAGTAGGACAGGAACGTGAAAACCGCAAGGCTCTATCTTAAATAACAAGCGAGAAACCTGGCTGTCTCACCCAAAATGGGATGCACTGTACTGTAAAACTCAATATGATTTCATAATGACAACAGATTTCATCGTGTTCAGATTTACGCAAATAAGAGAAATACTCATTATTTATTGAATATTTTCTTACGATATTTTTCTTGAATTTCCTCTTGTTCTGGTAACAGGACACTCTATAAACATGAAATTCCACGAGAAGCTTATAACTGTTCTAAATTCTACATCTAAATGAAAATTCTCATCTCCATATAATTCATAATTTTGGAATTATCAGGAAAACTAAGTTTCGAATTTTTGCCATTAACGATCTTAACTGAGACATTCGATATCTGAACCTTCCCCCAAAATGTCAAGGTTTTCGGATCCTCCATTCGAATTATCGTTTTTACGGACGAACAGAATTGAATTTGAAGACGGATCCATCATCATTTCTGGCTCAAAATTCGAAAAAAACAGGCATTTTGAAAAATTGATATAGCCTTTTTGGGTAACTAGAGCTAAAAACAGAAAATATTTTCAATTGCATAATTTACAGAAGTTATGCTACTACTGCATATTTGTTCCAACCGAATTTTTGTAAATTGCTGCCACCGCTGAAATGTTCGAGATCCCATTCAAGCTGAGTATATTTATCGATCAAGTTATCAACCTACGCAGCCGACTCGACTTTGAAAATATTGGCTCATTCCAATGTTAATTATTCAACAATGTTCATTATTCGAATATTTGTACATCCGCTTGCTCGTTTGCAGTCACTTTAAATTCATACATTCATTTGTGTTGTGGAACCGCTTTGTTATTCAAAACGAATAACTTCTGGGCTTGCAAAATAATTCACCGGAATGAAAAATCAGATAAATCGATACGCGAGCAGCTTAAATGAAGAGTAGCTATTGAATATGCATAATCGCACAGCTGGCATGAACTCAATATAAATACATTTTCAACCAGTACAACATGTCTAACAAGTAGACGGTTGAATAATGAATCTTGATAAATCTGGATTCATCTCTGGAGGTTCGATTCCGTTGTCCAGATTCTGTCGATAGTTTCTTAGATTTAGATTCTCATCACATTAGTAAACTCACACTTTTTTTTTAAGTTTGAGGTTTTTTGAATGTATACTTATAACATGATATATAAATTCCTTATCATTATCAAACTATAAAAAATCATCAAAAGTTTAAGATTCACACTGCAAATCTACTAGGTTTCTATGTCCATCTTTGATAACTTCAGATTATTAGAATATTCGGTGCGACCAAGTATCCGGATTTAAAACGGTTAGATTTTTCAACATTTTCGAATTTATGTGACCAAAGGAAAAAATCTAACGGTGCTGAATCTGAGGAACTTGATGGCTACCGAATATTTAAATTACATATATGAAGTTCACAGATTATCATAGATAGACACCTGGTTGATTTGGAGTGTGAAAATCAAACCTTCGATGATTTTTATAGTTTGATTAAGAAGTGATTTTATTCGTTACAGAAATGTATATGGCTTACATTTACAAAAAACGCAAGTTTGAATTATAACTTCAAAACTACCTGCAATAAACCTTTTTTTTTTCAACAATAATGGATTCTACTGAAATATAGGTGCCTGTAAGATGTTTTTGTTTCATGTTAATAGCAATAATGAAGAAGTTTTGAGAACTTTTCATTTCACGCCAGATTCCAATTTTCTCTTATAGCTCGAATTTATAAGGTTGCGGTTTGCACCAAATTGATTCTCTCAAAAATCCACCCGAAAATGGGCCATTCATATTTTTCTAGCTCAAAGGGATTCTGGGATACCCTCACTAGGACGCAAGGATGAAGCCGGGGTTATCTACTCTGAAATTGAAAAAATTATTTTAAACATTGTACGAATGCGCTTTCATTTGAATTCAGAATCATCGAAAAACGGTTCAGAATATTGTGTTTGTTAATTTGAATTTCTTTCTTCATCTAGTCTAGAATTAGATGGTCAATGCGGTATAGTAACCGATTGTTGAACCAAATATTGGGTTTTCCATGCAGTTATCCAGATTTCACAGCCCTGTTTCAATGATATATCCAGAAATGTCATCCGAAGCGTGATATGTTGAAGGTTAGTCAATATGTATCGTTTTTCTACTGCTGAAAGTGTGAAAATTGCCAGGCCTTACTACAAAAACAATGATTCTATACAAAGTACGTTTCGTGCATTAAGGGAGATTATGGTCGACATAATCGTCCATCTGAGCAAAAATTCCAAATTCAGTGAATTCAATGGAAAAATTGCTGCTGTAAGTAAAATTGTAGAAGAAAATCCAAATTAATCTATTCCTGGCGCGCACATAATTTGGGCCTGTTTTACAGCACGCTATGGCATATTTTGCATATGGATTTGCATCTCCATCCTTATAAGGTATAGCTGACATAAGAACTAAAGCTAGCTGAGCATGGAATGTGTATAACTATGTCGATGGGGTGCGTGAACAACGTTTGGATGACGATTTTTCGCATCGGACTTTTTTTAGCGACGAAGCACATTTTTCACTCGATGACTATGTAAAAAAACAAAATTGTCGCATAATGCACAGAGGAAATCCTCTTGTAACTGCTAACAGACCATTACATCCGCAAAAAATTTCTGTATGGTGTGCAATTTGGTCTAGTGGAGTGATTGGCCCATACTTCTTTGAAAATGAAGGTGTTAGTCAAACTTCAATTCTCATTGTTATATCCAAATGATTTTCGATTTTTCCCTTGAATTGATGATATGGAATTGGAAGAGATGTGGTTCCAGCATCATAATGCAACAAGTCACACAAAACGACCCGTTTTGGCTTTATTGCAAAAAAATTCTCAAGATACATAATTTCTCGTTTCAACAATGTCAATTGGCCATCAAAATCTTGTGATTTATCGCCTTTGGATTTGTTTTTGTGGGTTTATGCGAAGGTTCGTGTTTATGCCGATAATCTCCACACTATTGACGATCTGAAAACCAACATTCGTCAAATAAGTGGTGCACGAAATGTACCGGCAGATCATCGAAAATTACCTCACAAGGTTCGAGTTCTGTGAGATGTTGTTTCCACACATATCCAAGCATTATATTGAAATAAAAAATTGATGGTTATTCTAAATGAAACTATGTTTTATTTACGTTCATTTTCGGAACCAGAAAATGGGTAACCCTTCATTAGCTCTTAAAGTTTATGGGTTTGAACAGTATCGGATGACACAAGAATTGGATTTTTGGATTATTCACCCAAAAAAAGACAAGATAGTGATAGTTTCAAGGATATCAAAAAAGCACATTTCTCAGAGAGAATCCTAAGGTTAAACATTCATATTGATATTTGTCTATATATCAGGTAGATCACATTCCCAGAACCAGAGAACATTCTCGAAAAATAAGGGAAATATCTCGTTTCAATATTACAGTGACAATAAATAAATAAATATTATTATATAATTATATTAAATATGTTATAACAAAAACAAAATGTTGATCGTTCAACCAGAACCATAAAAAAGCAGAATAATGAAAAGAAAACCTAAATTTTCGTAATATTTAGTTTGTATATGTAAAATATACACTCGAATGTTCATATCGATTTTTCGGAGGATCGTATGATCAAAACTCTTTATTTAGATAAAATAACCTAACACGATGACATCATAATATACATATAACATGTCACGTACAACATACATCATTGTTCTGTCTCCAATATAGACTCATGAAAGAACAAGCGCTAAAAGCTTCTGACCCTTTGTCATTACTTTTCTTACTTATACTATGTGGAAACCACCTATATTAATACATATTTCCATATATTGCCTCTATAATTCATTTGAAAGTCAAGTCTAATAAATCCTGTATCCTGGCTTTTTGTAAAAACTAAAAATATCTATAAATTGTAAAAGAAGCTGAATATTTAAGTCAGCATTTCGCGAACGAAAGAGCAATTAGGCCGAAAATACAACATGATTTGCTATATCACGAATGCTCATTCGGTTACGTATTTTGTATTTATTGAACGAACGAACTCATTACTTTTGTCTGAACAAATTCCTCTAATATTTCAAGACGATGCATCGTTTAGTCACCTGTGCTTCATCCATTGCACGGAAACTGAAATCCAGTGACATCAAAAACAGGTGTTAGACCAGTTGTATCACATAAAACCTAACTATTTATACCCAGCATCGATTACACAAACGGGAGTTAAGGGTACTTATTTTTAACGAAAATAATTGGGTAGCTTAGCTTAATGTTTTAATTCACAATTTATGCCAATTGTGTTTACTTTCGGGAGGCCAACAAAAGAAAGGAACGTATACATCACGGAGGTGAACAGAGCATAATCCTGTTCTGAAAGATGGATAGAATTAAAAGGTGCCGCTGATGCTGAAGATAAAGCGAGTTTCTTCTCTGTATACGTAATAGCATCATCCATTAATAGTTTTTCTCTAATTCTGTGGTTATTCCGTTCATTCTTCCACATCTTGTAGAACAAAATCGTGCGAGAATATATCAGAAACGCACAGTTTTCATGGTTATATTTCATTATTATATGTTGGTATTCCGAACTTTCCGCCACGGCTTTATCTGTCAATTCATCAATTTGCCTTAAAGAAATCAGTTCTGCCAACCAACATTTTTCAATGCAAAAATCACTAAATGATATTTATGGAAATATTTCATTAATTTCAATGAAAATGCAATGAATTAGAGAAAATAATGTATAATACTCGTACAGAAGGCTCATTCTACCACTCGTTCATTCCAAAACTCGCCACTTCGTGGCTCGTTTTTGAATTTTGAACTCGTGGAAGAATATCAATGCCTTCTGCACTTGTTTTATAAATAACTATTCTGAAGCCATAAGGAGATAATTTAGTATCACCTTATAATCTTCGAATGGGTTTCAAGATATAAATTCGACTGAATATTTAACCTAATTAACACTTGATCTACCCACCCTAACTATCATTATCAACCCACACTTTTGAATACCAGAATTTATGGTACCTCCTCTGACGAATCAGCACACTTTTGCGATTTCACAAGTAATTAATAGATGCAAAAAATCGATATCGCTCTAGGAAATATTTGACGGATTTCTCGTTCATCATCGATATCAGCTGTTGATTCCAATTAATACAGGATGGACAAAAATACGATAGTTTTGTGTGTGCTCATAAAGTAACGCGTAACATTAGTTAAATTAACAATATTATCAAAAATACTTATTGTCTCGCGGCAATTGGTTTGAATGTAACACCCTGTAGTTTGTTACATTTTTAGATCAATAAAAATGAGCTGTTTCTAAACATGTTTAGTACTTGTGGTCTAGCAGACAGAATATGAAAGAAATTATTTTCCATCAATTTGAAAAAAACATAGTCGTCTAGTTTTTTGTGAAATGTCATTATTTGTTTAGTAATTTATTGGTGTTCAATGACAGTTTAGTACTAGAATATTTTTGGTATTCATGAATGTTTTAATTATTGCTTGGATTTAATTTATTATTTTTGTCCACCCTGTACCTACCAATTGGAATCAACATGTGATACATTTTTGGAATCAGCTCAGCTAAAGTAATCGGAAAATTGAAAAAAATGGAGGTGTTCCATTAAAAAAAAATGACGGTGACGTCATTACTCGCAAGTAATTCATCCTGTATATAATATTATTATTTTTAAATATGGTAAATTAAAATCAAAAATTGACGTGTTTCAGGATTATTCCTTAAAATGGTCTGTTTAGCTAAAAATGAATTTGTTCCATACTTCACGGACACAGTGTATATAATAAAGCAATAGAAACCGTTGTGTCATTGTGTCTGTACAAGTTGGGCAAGTTTCGTTTTTTTAGCGGCTCAACTTTCGAATCAGAGGAGATAGACAAACTCTGATACCCCAATAAGAGTAGTATTCATTTTATGCCAACTTCTTCTGTTTTCGTGTTATAAGAGAATATTGAAAAAATGGCATAATCGAAAAGAAAATATATCTCCGCTAATACTGATGATAAAGCTCCTGATATTAAAACATTATACAGGAACTTTTTCAGAATCAATGGTGTGCTCGTCTTTTTAGCAGGATTTTTAATTAGGAAGCTATGGCACAAAGTTATGTTTAAAATGTTTAAAATAGGAACACAAGATTTCAGTGGCATTTTTCGTAAGCATAATTTTAACTGTTTCCAAAAATATACAACATCATATGGTTTGTATCAATATAAATAATATAAAATGGTCAAAAACCTTTTTTCATCTAAGAGTCTCAATATTTCTGTGGTTTCCACTGTTGATGAGCACCGAAAAATAGATCTTCCTACAACAAGAGCAATCATGTGGATCTTTTCGTTATTTCCGAATCCATTTTGAGATATCAAAATGTATAAAATATATCTAGATTCGAATTTTGTAGAAAGCAGTAATAAGCTCCTTCTGTCAATCTCATTATTTCCATGCTTATTACTGCTTTCTACAAAATTCGAATCTAGATATATTTTATACATTTTTATATCTCAAAATGGATTCGGAAATAACGAAAAGATCCACATGATTGCTCTTGTTGAAGGAAGCTCTATTTTTCTGTTCTCATCAATAGATGAAAATTAGATGAAAAAAGGCTTTTGACCACTTTCTATTATTTATTTATATTTATACAAACCATAGGTTGTTATATATCTTTGAAATCAGTAAACAATAAGCTCTCAAAAAATTGCACAGAAATCTAGTGTACCTTTTCAAAAAGCATAACTTTGGGTCATCGCTTCGTAATTAAGCATCCAGCTAAAAAGGACGAGCACGCTACTAAATTCAATGTGAAAAAGTGCCTCTGTAATTTTTAATTTCTGAACTCTATCATCAATATTAGCGGAGAAATAATTTTTTTTCGATATCGCCATTGTTCTACCTTTCTCTTACAGCTCGAAAACAAAAGGAGGTAGCCAAAAATGACAACTTTTTTTTTTAATTCCTCAAAAAAACGAGAACGAGAATGGAGTAGGTATGAGATTTTGTCTATCTTCTCTGGTTTAAAAGATGTATTGCTAAAACATCGAAATCTACCCACCCTGTACCTTCTATGAATCCATGGAAATTGAGGGATAAGAAAACAGAATAAAAAAAATAGTAATTTATGAAATTTGAAGAGTTTTCGACGCGGGTGAAATCGGAAGCTCAAACTAGTGGATATAAATATGTATTTTCGAATTTTTGCATTTTGTAGATTTGTGTCAGGTTTCAAAGCAACCACTTTGAAGGTAAATGACTAATTTGAGAGCGATTGGATTTATTCTGACTATGAATTCCTATAGAGTGAATAATAATAAATTTTCGGCTCAAAATTCGGAAATCACAGACATCAAGGCAAAATATCTGGTTTTTGAAAAGGAACTCCCGGTAACTATGAAACGGTGATGGAGTTTCGGTTTTCGCCAATAAGTTTCTCATCGTCCCTCAGATGCAGAAATCATTTTCCGTTTATCTAGTATAGAAATAGGACTTTCCCTTCAAAAGTGTCCAATTTGGCCCACCTTGTACGTTCGTTCGCGGATAAAAGTAATTGCTAACCTCATACATACTAGATTTATAGAGAAATCGTGACAAAAGCGGAACAAAAGGACCTGGCCTTTTTGTATTTATGATGTCTCAACCATAGAAAATGAAGAGTCATTAAGTATCATTTCGGATTTACAAATAGTAGATCACGTTCCACAGAAGTTTTGCAACGCTGTAATAAATGTTCCATGCAACTAGGGTTGAGTGTTGAGAAACATTTGAGAAGTAGATATAATATTAACCAATTTTGAGAATGACTGATCATACTATACCTACTGCTATACAGATGTAAAGCTAAGCTTGACAAATAATCAGTTAATTTCGCATTTTTAATAATCTATTCAATCAGAGTAATAACTATACAGTGGCGGATTGACAGATTTGCTGCCTGTAGGCTATTCAATTTTAATATATTAGTTCACAATCATATTAATTTCATTTTCTATCAATAAAATTCTAACTTTATGATTTGTGCTCCAACCTCATTGAATCAACTTTTCCCAGATGGTTAGTATCATTGAGAACTGAGTTAACGTGTCAGATCCTTTATTATTTTCAGAGCGAAGAATTATCGAAAAACGTACCTATTAATATTTTGGGTATATTTCTTATAAATATGAAAAAGTATATGATAACTTTTCTAATTGAAAAAATTAAATGATCAAAACATTTTTCGCAATTTTTGGTGATTTTTCTCAATGATGTATCTCAGTGAAAAATGGTCGCATAAAAAAAAGGACTTTTTTTGATTTCAATAGGTATATTCGTAGCAAAAAACGTTATGAGTTTCAACAAATTCCATGCAAACTGCTGAAATATCCAGAGTGGACATGTAGTTTTCGGTAAACTTGTTGTCTTCACAAGAATTATTCAGACTGAAAATCACGTAAATTTTTACAGCTTCAAGATGAAAAAAACTGTAAGCTGTAAGAGGAATGGACCGACTAATTAAATTAATTAAAAAATTATCGATAAAATCAAAGTGTGTACTTCTATAAATTCATGAAACTGATTGGTAAGAAAAGACCATGCGAAAAGAAAACAGTTCAACTTTCAACAAATATTGAACAGCACAACATATTTGAACACCTGCTGTTATCTATCACCATTCGTAATCAAGCTTTATCCAATACACAATTTAAAACTAAGAGAACTATCTTCAAATATTTATCTGATAATAAAATATCAAAAGATAAAGATAAGGTGGACGATCTTCGTTTGTTTGCATGAACTTAGATACTACATGGAATATAGCACGTTATTTCTTGAACAAATATACGAACAATTTATTTATAATTTTCTGCTACGTAACACAGAATATACAGGTTCATCCCAGTTTCAGTGAAGCTAAGAAAAATGTTTATGCAATTTTTACATAGCACGGAATTGTAGTGTTTTAAACAGAATGCACCAACAAATTTTTTCTGTATATTGTAATCTATTGAAGACGTTTTCATAGAGAATGAGACAAGAAGTAAGTTTAAGCGAAATAACGAATAAAAATATATTTCAAAGGGAAATGGAGAAATCAGAGGATTTGGCCTTAAGAAAAATCTGAAGTACTCTTTTGCTATTTCGATTTTCTCTATAATCAGGAGATCCTCTTGAAGGATTTTAACATGTAGCAATATATCTACGTATATTCACGTCTAAGATTTATTGAACTGATGAAGATTTTATAATTTGATATATTACTTGGACATCATTTTGTTTTAATGTGGATTTAAGGAAACTTTTGGGAACCATCTGAATATTGTAAAACACTATAGTCATTGGATTTCAAAACACCCTTACAGTGGTCATTACTGGTCATCGAAGTGTTGTGAATTTAATTAATTTACTGAACAGCTAGTCACCCATATGGTGCATTGATGGAGCAAAATCAGATGGAAGTACTGGCTTATGCCACTGTCAGTGATAAAGCTAAATCCTAATTTAAGAATAAGGACTACAAATAGGCACACATAAACATTACAATGGACAGTCATGCTTAGGATCTAAGAATCACTAAGAACCAGAATGCTTTGCATTTGTGTTCCAAAATAGCACAAAAGATCTGGGCGAAGGCACAAAGTGACTTTATTTGTAGTGACAGGATATTCTGTTCTTGAAAATAATGAACGAACCGATGAATTCAGAAAGAGGACAGATTATTATACTAAAACTAAACGAAATATTCGTCTCATTTACTCTGTCATAGACAAAAAAGCTCATGAAGCTTCCGCGATCTGCTGATCTTTCGTCTATTTCAAATGTTTTGGGTAGAATCATAAGCTAAAATTCTCTGCAATTTTGTTTGTATAACGAACATGGATTGGTCCCGCAACAACAAGCCTAATTTTGTGCAATGCTGATCACCTGTAAACATAACATACATCGGATGTTCCTCAGGGTTCAGTATTGGGACCCATAGGTACTCTTTCTGCTCTGTATATTAGACTCACCTCTATTGATTCAGTCCGCGCGAATCATCTACCAGTTATTGTTGTAGAGGCTCGTACTGTGAATGTCTCCAAAAATAAGTTGTATGAATCGCACTTTACTCTACAGTAGAAAAGAGTGTCCAAGTTTGTCATGATTTGGCATGATTCTATTTTTATTTGATTTTTAGGTTTATAGATTACCTCATTCTTTTCATTGGTTAAATAGAACAGCAAAATATATATAATACGATGAAGTGGTCAGTTTGAGAATTATAACTTCATGTTCTTCTTCTTCTTCCTCTTGTAATAAGACGGAGTCCTGTCAATTCTATCATCCAAAGTTTTTGGGGCCTACCAACTGGTCGTCTATTCCCTGGTTTCTGTGTTTTGGCCCACTTTGCAATTCGATCTGGACCCATCTGATCTACGTGATCCCTCCAAAAGCGGCGCCTTTCTTTCACCCATCTTACAACATCCTGTACTCCCAACTCTCGCAGAGTATCCGTATTGCGTATTCGGTCTCTCAGCGTTATCCCTCTTATAGTTCGCAATACTTTCATTTCAGTTGTTCTCATTTTTCTCTTGGTTTCTGCTGTCTCCGATCTCGTTTCTGCCGCGTAAGTGAGTATGGATCTTATGCTGGTCTTGTATATTCGTGTCTTACTTTCAGTGGACATATACTTATTTTTTCATATTACATCACGCAAACAGCCTGATATTCTTGCGGCTTTTTCCACCTGACTATCCACTTCATTGGCCAAACATCTCCCGCTTGATATTTCTACATCTAAATAGCTCATATTCATTATACCTGTTGCACAATGTGTCCATTCACTAACAGCTTGCATCTTATCGGCTCTTTGGATACTACCGAAGATTGAGTCTTTTCGCACGAGATTTCCATATTAAGTTTCTGTGCTGCCAAGTTGAATTTGTGTAGGAGGCGTTGTAGGTCGTCTTCATACATAGCTTCATGTACACCAGCTTTTTTATTCTCACGAAGTGAAGTCAGGCTTGCCAAAATGGCAAAATATCTCTTGAAAATTTGTTAAATAGGGTAAAGATAGACCAAACTGGTCTGAGTTCTGAAAGACTCCTTTCTTACATATACAATTTATTCCAATCTTATCTAAGTCATAATATCAATCACCATACTTCAAATGATTATTATTTAATGACAGGAACCACTTCTCATAACAACAATAGTTTTCTTCTGATACTCTTTCTGATGCCTACCTTCAGAACTATTATTATATAAATCGATTTCATTATCATCGATAAACCAAGTATCGCCTGTGGGAATATGTTTGGGTACATATTCAATAATAAACTTTCGGAATTCTCCTACTGGTTCTGTGTAGCACTGTACATCAGGGTATATTCGAATTGTTTGAGGGGGTTTTTAATTTTATTTGAAATTAAAAATAAAAATTTTTATAAAAACTTCATCCATGTTACACATTCATTGAATGAAGTATATTTATTGAGCTTCTGAGAGATAGTGCCCAGGAATAAAAATATTAAATCGAGCATTAACCTAAGGCAAAATGCAACGAATTCAAACTTTCTCGAAAATAAGTGCTATACTGGAATACGTGAAGTCAGAAGCTTTGGATCTCTCATTTATTCATCCTTAAATTGCACCTTTGGGGACCACATTTACTTCTACAAACATATATGTGGTCTCCAGTTGCGCATAACCGAGCGCTAAAAAGTAATGACTTCATTTTTGTTTTCATTTTGAGAAATTTACTGAGTTTTTATCGATTATTTATCTTCAATTTTATGAAATCCTTCTCTGATCTCAGCCCTCTGCTCCATTAACTACATTCAGGAGTGGTACTCCTCAAGTAATGACAAAAATAAAGGAATAGCGAAGCTGCAATACAAAAACAGCAATAAGTAAAGCATGAGTCTAGAACCCGTTTCAAGTAGCAGAAACCAATTACAATTTTAGCGCCTTATTTTATCGCGAAGTGATAGGCCGCTCATGCAAATCTTCACGGTGATCAATCAGAATGAATGGGATGTTTTATACTGATTGGACTGGAATATTGTGGGAATTTGATGTAATCCCAACGGTTTAGGCACAAGGATAAGTTCAATCAGAATAGGAATTTGAACTTCTTCCTTCGATAGACCTGTTTCTCCTTATCTCGATCACAGCAAGTCTTCAGTTCATCATAGAAATGATAGTTGGTGTTGTTAATTCACGAATTTCTCACAAAACTTCAATTACCTATTGAATCGCTTCTTCTCAACCATAGGAAGTAGGATGGACAAATTTTAGTTTCTTGTTTTCAATATTATTCAAGAAAAAAATGGTGCTAATTCCACCAAAATGTTTGAATTATTCAGTTTCAATGACATGGAATTCAAAAATCGAATAAAAATACCTACAATTATTTCCAAGCTTCCAATCCAAATTCCATCGATATTCTTGAATCAAAAAGCCGATTCGTGATTTTCACAAAATGAAGTCCATAGATCATATTCCAAAAAATTCATTCCTTTAAAACTCAACATAAAATCATGAAATTGAAAACGGATATTGTTTTAATGACACTGAATATAATATTTTTCAGTCCAAGCTAGCCTTCATCATTATGGACTTTTTTTGATTTTTTAATGTGCGATGCATATTTTGCATTTATTTATTGACTTTCGTCGACTTTTTTTGGAACTTTTGTTTTTATTTTAATGTTTTATTCCTTTTCGAGCGCTATATTATATATTCACTATGTCTCCATTTTTATAAGATAAGATTCGACTCACTGATGACTAAACCTAAAATGAATACTTCAAGAGTTATCGAGGAAGAACTTTAAATATCGAATTCAGTTATCGAAACATCGAATTTTAGTAAAAGCACTTATCGTTCCTAATATCAATAGAATAGGTGAAGGTATCAGTCACAAGGAACTATTTATGTATAATTTATTCAGCAGCAACGTTTCGGGAAATTTATTCCCTTCCTCAGGCTAAAAACAATATTACTTAAATTAGTATTGGGTAGCATGAGATCTTGAATATGAACTAACTAAAAATATACTCTCAGCAAAACAATATAGAACAAACACACAGGTTCACCGTGTATTACATTCGAAAAAACAAACAATCAACACTCGAAACTGGAACATAAAAAACGCAAATGAAAATTACACCAGCTCACCTTGTGAATAAGAAATTACGATGTGAATCATTTGAAGAAATTCAAATTCGTGGAAAAAATAAAAATAACAATTTTCTTTCATCTCGGGGATCCAAACAAATTCTCTGACGTATCGGTCGCAGGTTCATCCATTCGAATGCAACACAGAACTGCACCAGATGGAAAGTGATATGTCATGAAGATTATAATTTTATTTCTTTAATCAGGTTCGAATATACGATGTTCAGTGAACCTATATCAGACCGCGCATTGATTGAATTCGGGTGTCTCTTGATGAAGAGCATCTCTTTGAAATTACGTTTGAACCAATTGTTCTCCCTGGTCAGAATTTTCGCGTCATCAAAATCAAACTGATGTCCCTCAGACATGGCATGCTGTGCAAGCGCAGTTGTGTTGGATTGTTTCATGCAATCTGATTGATGTTGTTTAATCCTGGTACCAAAATACTGTCTAGTTTGTCCGATATATGTACCTGTACAATCTTTACAATTGACTCTGTAAACCAAACCCGATTGCCTGTAATCCGGATCCCTGTCCTTAAGTTGGGAAAATAGTTTTCTGACGGTCTTATTATAATATGAGACGATAATTGATGACGAATTCCTCATAACTTTTATCAACCTCTGGCTTAATCCCGGTATATAAATAAGTTTATTGTACTTTTTATCAGCACCATCCGAGTCAGGTGGAGAACTAGGAGTCACCATAGGAGTAGAAGTGTGAAAAATTCTACTAACAAGGCTTCTCGGGTACCCATTCTGAATGAGTAAAGTTGCTTGCTCTATAAAATTTTTTGTATGGAATGACTCGTGAGACATACCGAGGATCTTATGTCTTATGGATTTGATTATTGCAATTTTTTGGGATGTGGTATGTAACGAACTGAAATGTAATGTTCTGTGAGAAGCAATAGGCTTAGAGTATAAATCGGTCTTCAAGTGTCCGCCCTCTCTTATGATCCAGACATCCAAAAACGGAATTCTACCATTTTCTTCAATTTCATGTGTGAATTGTAGGTCACAATGAAAGCTGTTTTCTCAAACAGCTTTCATTGTGACCTACAATTCACACATGAAATTGAAGAAAATGGTAGAATTCCGTTTTTGGATGTCTGGATCATAAGAGAGGGCGGACACTTGAAGACCGATTTATACTCTAAGCCTATTGCTTCTCACAGAACATTACATTTCAGTTCGTTACATACCACATCCCAAAAAATTGCAATAATCAAATCCATAAGACATAAGATCCTCGGTATGTCTCACGAGTCATTCCATACAAAAAATTTTATAGAGCAAGCAACTTTACTCATTCAGAATGGGTACCCGAGAAGCCTTGTTAGTAGAATTTTTCACACTTCTACTCCTATGGTGACTCCTAGTTCTCCACCTGACTCGGATGGTGCTGATAAAAAGTACAATAAACTTATTTATATACCGGGATTAAGCCAGAGGTTGATAAAAGTTATGAGGAATTCGTCATCAATTATCGTCTCATATTATAATAAGACCGTCAGAAAACTATTTTCCCAACTTAAGGACAGGGATCCGGATTACAGGCAATCGGGTTTGGTTTACAGAGTCAATTGTAAAGATTGTACAGGTACATATATCGGACAAACTAGACAGTATTTTGGTACCAGGATTAAACAACATCAATCAGATTGCATGAAACAATCCAACACAACTGCGCTTGCACAGCATGCCATGTCTGAGGGACATCAGTTTGATTTTGATGACGCGAAAATTCTGACCAGGGAGAACAATTGGTTCAAACGTAATTTCAAAGAGATGCTCTTCATCAAGAGACACCCGAATTCAATCAATGCGCGGTCTGATATAGGTTCACTGAACATCGTATATTCGAACCTGATTAAAGAAATAAAATTATAATCTTCATGACATATCACTTTCCATCTGGTGCAGTTCTGTGTTGCATTCGAATGGATGAACCTGCGACCGATACGTCAGAGAATTTGTTTGGATCCCCGAGATGAAAGAAAATTGTTATTTTTATTTTTTCCACGAATTTGAATTTCTTCAAATGATTCACATCGTAATTTCTTATTCACAAGGTGAGCTGGTGTAATTTTCATTTGCGTTTTTTATGTTCCAGTTTCGAGTGTTGATTGTTTGTTTTTTCGAATGTAATACACGGTGAACCTGTGTGTTTGTTCTATATTGTTTTGCTGAGAGTATATTTTTAGTTAGTTCATATTCAAGATCTCATGCTACCCAATACTAATTTAAGTAATATTGTTTTTAGCCTGAGGAAGGGAATAAATTTCCCGAAACGTTGCTGCTGAATAAATTATACATAAATAGTTCCTTGTGACTGATACCTTCACCTATTCTATCGAATTTTAGTTTCTTTTTGTGTTTTCTAGGAGTCACAAACTACTCCACATAGTTAGAAATTGAGGTTTTTCCTCATTTGAAGTTCCTCGATAACTCTCAAAGTAATCATTTTAGGAATAGGGTTTACTTAAGTAACCCTTTTCATACGTAGAATTGACTGAGATAATAAAAAAATATTGGTTCTAATCTGAAAATCTTGAGTTTTGTTGAATTTTAGTTGTCCAAGTTAATGGTATTCTGATAAACACCCTGTACATTTTTGGTCCAAAACTCAAACAGTTTCATAATACTATGTTTTTGCAGATTCGACAATAAAAAAGGTTTTTTCGAAAAAAACTTTTTCTGCAGGAATATTAAAAAAAAAGTGAGGTCTCGTCACCTTGTTCTTTTTTCATTAGAATCCCATTAACTCTTGAACCGTTGAGTTTTCACCCAAGATATGGCATATACCATATCTTGTTGGAATATCATTGCTGGAATTGTCATCAAACAAGCTATTCAATGATACAATAATATACTGGGTGTGCCATTCGAAATAAAAAAGAAGTAGTCTGTTTTCGATATAATCGGGAGTTGTGAAGATTTGAAAATAATTTAGGGAGAAATATCATTGTCTCAAACCCGAACATGCAACTTTCAGCTCAAAATTATGATTAGTTTTCCATAAACGTCTAATTGGCGATCGCGGTCAATCACCATGTATATTGCCTATTCAAAAAATTCACTTGACCTTGAAATCAAACTTGAGGTGACATCAAATGCCTGCATTCGATTTCATCCAAAAGAGAAAAAAATTTTTGATCCAGATTCCTACCAAGGAATTATGTCAGTGGATTTTTCGAAATGTGTCACCCTGTATAATAACAATTTCAAGCTCGATGCGAAATTTCATGTTCGCGTCATCAAAACCATAGAAAATTCAAACAAAATTGAATAAAACCATTAAATATTTCAGCAACTCATTCGATTATATTGAAACATTTCAAAAATTTTTTGATCCAGATTCTAACGAAAGAATTATATCAGTGGATTTTTCAAAATGGGTCATCAGAGCCATAGAAAATTCAATCAAAATTGAATAGTACCACTAAATATTTCAGCAACTCATCCGATTATATTGCAATTCCGTGTTGTATATGATGTAAAATAATATATCAATTATGTTGTCCCAAAGGGCGCAAAAGATGAATAAATTATATACGCCCTAAAAACTCCTGAAGCTAAGTAAGTACTTCCCTCAATTTTGTTTTAAGCTTTTCCAAGTAGAACAATTTTTGTACCAAATTTCCTCCAAATAACTCTGAAGTTTCCGAAAAAATTTCCGATAGAAGACGAACCAAAAATTTGATTTGACAATTGGAATCATTTCAAAAAGTTACTTGGAAAATTTTTGAAGGAATTATCAGATTGTTATCATGTTTAATAATAATAAAACAACATGAAATTGTCCTTTATTGAATTTGATAAGTCGAATTACATGAACATAAAGGAAAAATATATAACTGAAATTCAATTACAAGGCGGAGTTCAGATAGGTTATTCACCCCCTGTTTTAAGACTCAAGTCCTAAAATCAAAACCTAATTGATGGAAGTGACAGAAAGAATAGAATAGTCCGTAGGTGTATTATTCATAAAATATTTAATGTATTTTGTCATTTCACAGCTAGAGGGCGAATTCAAAAATTTGCAACTATATTTATTCTCAATATTTCATGTATGTGAGGTATTCATCTTACAATTCAACAAGTCATCATCAGAAATGAATTGTACCACTGATATTGTTGATTGTTTTTCATTTCAAAAATACCACCAACGTAGATCAGAAAAGTGGATCATGTTTGAAATTAAAATTCCAAAACCCCTAAACATTAGTTGTCTAACCACAAGAATAGTCTAGTCACGTTCAAATTCGTTTGTTGAATAAACCACTACGCTATGTGTACACAGCATTATCTCAGCTGATAGACTATTGTGGCGATCTTTCTCTTCTCATCCACCTGAGAAGAAACCAAGAAGACACCTGTGTTCGCAGCTGCGGTGGGCCAGAGGTCAACACTTATACTGCACGGTAAATAAGAGAATAAGAAAGAGAAAATGGTCGGGTTCGACTATCGTGAATACACTCCTCGACTAAATGATGTATAATTATTCCACCAGAACATCATAAAGTGTACTTTCAAATATTTATATAATCCGCAATAACAGCTCCGAGCATGCACTCGTTGTGCACTTGAAATTTTATCGACCGCCTATCTGGATTCATGTTTAGAAGGTAGGTACAGTTAGATGAAACAGAGATCAACGTCAAGAATGTAAATGTTAGGTATTTTAGTAACAGCTGTCGATCTCTGGAATTTTCATGTAGCGCGATGCATAACAAGAACGTTACGAATTCTTAAATGCCCGAATCCAAAAAGATGAGGCTGGATGGGAAAAAGGAGATATCGACTGTTTCTCGTCCTCAAATGGATTGCATTCTTGCAACAGGCGAGGAATGCATTCCTAGTAAACCGTGAAAAGTGGATGTTCCACTCGATGCGAATTGTATCTACGCTCGAACAAGATTTGTCCATTTGTGCAAATGATAAAATTCAGATTTCTATCTAGAGAGTATTCTATACAACTATATTTGTCTTAACTAACTAGAATAAAAAAAGTTTCACTTTTGATTAAAAGTGAGAACATTATGTAGAACTGAACATGGTAGTAATCGACTAAAAACTATTACTTAGATACTGTTATAACTTCATTTTGAATGACACGTACGTTTATATTGTTGAAGGTTTTCACGGATAGATTGTTCAATAGAGTTGTAAAATTCTTAATTTTTTAACCGTTTTTAGTCTGTTGAAACTGATGTTCCATCCACAACTGCGGTTGCCATCTGCAGAGGTTTCTGCAACGTAGAATACCCTGAAATATTCCAAACTATTCTCGGAGTATTCCAGTTCAGGTGACTAATACAATTTTCCTCGATATTTCTAATGCTTTTGGCGCCATATGGCACGATGGTCTCGTTTCCAAAATTCATGATGTGAATATGCCCCTTCCAATGTGTCAAATAATTCGATCCTTTCTTCAAAATGGGCTTTTCAGAGCAATATTCTCCAAAAGACTCTTTTCAACTGAGGGATCTCGATGCGGGAGTCCCCCAAGGTGGTGTGTTGTCCCCTTTTCTATATTCTGCATATACAGTCGACATCTGTACCAAGTCTTTCCGATTTTCTCTAGCCATATAAGCAGATGACACCGCTATCATGATCAGGTCAAAAATTCACCGATTGGCAACCAAATACTTACAGGACGATGTAAGCGGTCTGGAAGAATGGTGAAATAAATGACTAATCAAAGTGAACCAAGAAAATAACGCTGATCTTCTCTTGTCACGGAGATAAGTCAAACTGTTGAGCCACGTCCAAATTTAAGGATGTGATATACTCTGGGCTGGGAATCCCATGTAAAAAACTTGGATCTTAGATAAGAAACTCTTATTCAATCAGCACCTGGACTATGCCGTCCAAAATGGTGAAATGGTGATTGCCAAATTGTCTTCGATGCTCTCTCGTCACAGAAACACATTCAAAACAAACTTATTTTGTATAGAAGCATTGCCCGTCTCACTGTTACTTATGCCTCAGCGTGTTGGCCTTTCGAATCCTACGCAACGAAGTTCAATAAGTTACAAATAATTCAGGATAAATTTCTCAGGGCCGCTTTTAACACGCTTTGATTTGTTCACAATACCCAACTCCATGGTGAGGCGAACCTACCATCATTGAAAAAATTTCTTCATGGAATCGCTCTCAAAACACTTGCGCAATAATACACCCCAACCGATTAGTCAGATAATCCCTCGACTACGACCAATCTTCCACCAAATACAGGCGTCCAAAGCTTGCACTTCAATCGAGTATTTCGATGACCGCGTCAGTGAATGGTGCACTGTATCACTCAATCTCCCCCAAAATACCGTTCAGCCCGGTTCAGCTCATGTGTCCTTTCTGAAAGCTTCTCGAAAGGTGACAGGCAATCCCAATTTCTGCTCTTTAACCCCTTTCAGATCGGGAAAAAGGAGTTTATAACTCGTATATTTTAGTCATCAGATTAGGTTAAGTGAGTAAAAGTCTCACACTGTTTGACCTTTTATAAGGTAGTTCATTCATGAGAAAAACCTCTGGTTAAAAAAAGTATTCCCGTGTCGAGTTAGAATCTACGATTCAGAAACCTTTCTAGGTGCCTACTGCAGTTGTAGATGAAATGTTAGGTGAAAAACCGACCAAATCAAGGCTGAAAAGCCTTCCTCAAATATTCTTAATCCCTCAATCCTTGAGAGTTGTGCTATGATTACGCTGCGATACATATCATGATTTTCCTCATACAAGTTGCTTCATTGAGAAACGAAAATAGAGTATAATAAGGTGGTTCTAGTTCTAGATACACCAAAATTCTTACTAGGACTTTTTGTAACTGTGATAATTCTCTAATTTTTGTTTTTTCTTTGAAAAGACCAGAAATTAGATCTGCTTCACATTATTATTGTGCAGACAGGCAACTACACAAATTTTCAACCTAAAAATGAGGTTTTTAGAAACTTTGAAACCAGAAAGTGGTTATCAGTTATTTTTAATGATAAATATTCAAAACTATCGAATTAACAATTATTTTAAAAATCAGGCTACCAATTCGGGCAAGCCTAACGTCTATACTTATATTTGAAGATTATCATAGCAAGTTCACTTGGTCGAATAAATATTATTAGTTTGAGTGCAGAGACTATTGAAAATTAACAATTCACTTTGTTAAATGTATAAAAACTAATAACAAGGAAAAGCTATATCCCGAAAATCATTTCCTTCAATAGAACCATTTACGAGATATAGCCAACAATTAAATTTTTTTATGGATTTTCAACAGCTTGTATCTTTTTAACTGAGCCGACTCGGTAAAAATGGTAAAGGATAAAAAAAAAGAAGTTTCTTTTGATTCAATCTTCGGTTGAAAGTCAAAGACTCACCCTGTATAGTCACCGTATTTAACCAATACCAATTTAGAATTATGTGCATTCAGGGTGTTAATTATTTTCTCCATCACATGTAGGTATCTGGAAAATGAACAATAGGTTGATCTGTGGCTATAAAAAATGAAACCAGTGAATTTGAAAATTCTATAGACTTTTTTAAATTTTACAACAGTTATCAAGTTTTGCCGCGAGTCAGATCTCAAACCTCGTCTCAAACATACTGGTGTGCTCACTTACTCTAGCAAAAGCTCAAGAGGCGACTTTTGAAGGGACCAGCCTTCTTGAATTTTAATGATATTGGTCCCTTTTCACTTGATTTCCGCGCCGTTTCTTATGGCAGCCCTCACGTCGTCTATCTGTCAATGTCGTTTTGAGGTTAAATCAACAATAAACTACTTTTGACAGAACAAATGAAAATTCTAAAATAATGGCGTTGATTGCTTAATTGTACAGTGACTTAATAAACCACAGTAGCGATACGAATGGTCTCGTTTTTGACTTGATTTTTGGAATTAATTCAAAATGTAAGGCCCATTTTATTCAGTCAGTGAAGTATTTTTCAGATGAATAAATTTGTTCTATATGCAATCAAATACTATCAGGTCCAATAATTTTAATTTTGACAAAGTGTCAGTTCAGTTCAGTCAATTGTATTCTTAAGTTCTATTCAGTGACGGCTCGTCGGGGTCGGCAGGGTCGGCCGGGCCGACCCAAAAATTATCAGGAAATAGAAAATAGTTCTAGATATTCAATTCATTCAAACTCAATCGGAGTTATCGATTTCGATATCCAAATTCCCTCGGTAATGAATATTTCCACTCAGAACAGGAAAATATAACTTATACCGGCCAATATTTTCTTTCGGACCCACCTAATATTCGATTTCCAAAGCATCCAGCGTTGTTATTCCCTTTCATAAATTGTAACAAACCACAATCGTAAATGGTTACTTTTCGTAACATCACCCCAAACAAGTTATTCCAGAATTGTACGTAACACCGTAACATTAGGTCTGAAATGTAACACAAATGTTACAATTATACAATTGCAACTCCTGGAATATCACTGAAAGCATCTCATCACGTTAGGTCGGCCGAGAGCCGATGGCGGAACCAGCGCTACCGAGAGCGCTACGTAAAGGAAAAGATACTACGACATACGCCCAGAATACGACCACTCAGTAGAACGGCACAACAACTCGATGTAAGGTCGCTTCCCAATACACAGGGTCGGCTGGCCGGTTATCCTATTGCAGAGCGTCAAGCAGCAACTTTTTACAGTTTATTTCAAATATTTGATAATTAAATGAATGGTTAATTATGAGACATTATGTCCTAATCAGAAAAGAACTTATTTATGCCGTTCGATAGTAGCTATTGATTTTCAGATCATGAAAATATAATAAATATATTCAAATGAATGGTTGATTATGGGATATAACGTCTTAATCAGAAAAAAACTTATTTATGCCGTTCGATAGTAGTTAGGTATTGATTTTCTGATCATGTACTGGGACAATGCTATCTTCGGCAATTCAAATATGCTGAATGGTATTACGGAATTCATTTTCTCAAATAATATTGTTTCCGATGTTCCTGAATTATATAAGTTATTTTGTATGATTTTGTCCCTGCCACCAACATCCGCGTCAGTAGAAAGAAGTTTTTCAGCGCTCAAAAGAATAAAATCTTTCAGTAGGAACATGATGTCTCAAGACCGTTTAAATAACCTGGCACTGATATCAATCGAAAGAGGTTTAGTTAAAGAACTAGCCAGAGGAAACATTTTTTTCGAGAAAATAATTGATGACTTCGCGACAAAGAAAGATCGTCGAATTGATTTGATCTATAAACATGAATAAAGGGTAAGCAAGCTCATACATTTTCGACCAGAATACATGCGGTCATTTCCACAATATTTTTTGTGGTCTTTATAAGATTTTTTTATATTTTATACATTTATTTATATGTTTTCGTGACAGGTTTTCTCTATGTTTATTCAAATATATATTTTATGTTGATAATTGAATATTTTATTTTTTCTGTTTTTTCAAGAGTTTCATTTTATTTCAGTTTTCATTGATTTGAGAACTACATTTTTATATTGGGTTATAATAGGGCTATTCTAGGTGAGGTTTCCCATTAAAAACAAAAAACCAACCCGTCCTCTTGGGTGACGTGGAAATCTATTTGTTTATATATATTTATTTATATAGTTATAAGTATGATAAGGGGTGTGGGAAAATTTATATATATTTATATATATATATACATATATATATATATATATATATATATATATATATATATATAACCACGCTAGTGTGAATTTAAAAAAAAAAAAAATATATATATATATATATATATATATATATATATATATATATATATATGTGTGTGTGTGTGTGGCCGACCCACATCTCGAGGGCACGAGCCGTCACTGGTTCTATTGTAAAGCCATATGGTTCGCCATTTTTAGACTCAATTTGAACGAATTGTCGCCACTGTGTTTTATTAGGTCACTTAAGTTAATTCTTTATATAGCGCCTCCTTGAGAAAGAAAAAGGAAAAGGAACCCATGCCGAGCCGAGTCGCCAGAATTATCTTAAACAAAATCCAATCCGTGAACACACCAGTATTTTGGACATCTTAGCCGGGGGTGAACTCGAAAAAAACTGCTGACATGTGCTATCATACAGTTTTTCCATCTAGAAACTATTTCTAATTCAAATTGCGCGTTTGTGATTGGAAATTTAGACGAAGGAAATGGTCATCATTAAATACAACTTGATCATTTCGTCATGAAATTCGTACATTTTAGTGTTTTGCTCGAAATGATTTTACCCTTTCCCTAAAATAAACCAATGTAGGAAGGAAAACTCAACTTTCGACCGAGTTATTTTATATCTTTTGAAGAGCACCTGTATATAAATTGAATAGAAAAACTAATATTGCCTACAACTCTAGACATATAACCGCACTTTTGATATACTCACGAAGTGTCAGTTGTGTTAATTATAAACCTTCAAACGGAATGTGCAATTTTTCCTCTTCAGGAATAGTAAGAGACCTATGATATACACTTATTATAAAACCATCCATAAATTCGAAATTCCACCACACAGCTTTTTATGAAGTTTATATTTACGGCTTCGAATCATTTACTCGTCTCACTCCCATATAATAACATAGCAATAAGGTGAGAATAACACACTCTCAGTTACCAACTGCGATTAGTTATCGAGGGAAAAAAAAACGAATGTTATGTAGGCATTCAAGATATAAAATAGAAGTATGGAAAATAAAAAATTTCGGGTTGCCATCTGCAGAGCGTGATGGAATTGATGAGAAGATGAGATCATGATATACGCCAATAACGGCTAATTTCAATTCAGATCTACCTACCAGATCGAGCGGACCACCCATTCGTTGAAGCTGTTGATGTATTTTGCGGGCTGCATCTAACTCAATTAGAGTGAACATTCAATTAATTTTTTTTTTTAATTTTAATTATAAACTCTATAATATTCCGATAAGGACAACTCTGATTGGTGCTCGAGGATGGAGGTTGTCTTAGGATGAGAAAGTTTTCTTGAATGCTGACGAAAACAACTGCAAAGTTTCGGTTATACATCAGCGTGCCAAAAAAGTAACGTAACTCGTCAATAATTCTTGTACGAAAAATTATTTAGGAAAATCCTCGCACCCGTCGATTTTTAATTTTAAAAGTAATTTATCGTATGCTTTTTGATTTTGATATTTCACACCCCCTACGTCCGGTACCCCTCTACCAAATTTTTTCGAATGGAAATATATGGATTGTGATACATCAAATGAAAGGTAGTTTGATGATTACCCACTCAACGGTGGTAATGAAAAGAAAATTGGTTTCACCTTTTTTTTTATCAAAACCTTAGAAAAGAATCATGGTTATTTGGTTTTTGAAATAGATGAGTTTCTTATTCAAGGATGGAAATAGTTATTTTCCTAACAAGTGTGGAAATTGATGATTTTCCGGAAGAGACTGCAGTTGCGTAGTGCGAAAATATTGTTACTACTAGCGTTTCGAAAGTATTACTTTCAACACTCATTGACATTTGGAATGTAGTACTTTTTCATATTCGTGCGGAAAAAAAGCCCTGCTTTTCACATATCGCACGCATATGCATGCGGAAAGTGAATAGCAAGGGTTTTTTCGGACGCAAATATTAAAGAGTCGAATCAATCATAAAATTTTGGCATGTCTCTGTGCGCCAATCATATAATTCAAACGTTTCTCTATGCGGTTGAGCGCACAAAACTATAATTTCTTATAACGTCAGTCGGTATCAAGACGAAAACTCTCCGTAAAAGTGCTTCATTTACGCTAGTAGGAAAAATATTGTTCATAACTCATGTGGAAAGTGCCTTTTCCGCACTCGACAGCTTGAATAGTTAGCAGTCTCTTGCGGAAAAATATCACTTTCCACACTTGTTAGGAAAATTACTATTTATGTATTAAAAACTTCAGAAATAAAATCGGCGGGTAGGAGGATATTTCTCAATATTTATCATTTCAAGAATAAGAACCTGATACCAATCACAAATTGTTAATTTTGTAATAAAAAATAGCTTAACAAATTCTTTTTTCAGCCACTCAATGTGCAATCGAATGTCCTTTCATTTGATATTTCATAATCCATATATTCCTATTTGAAAAAAACATTAGAGGGATGTGGAGCGTAAAGGGTGTGAAGTGTAAATTCAAAAAATCATAGGGAGACCTGGTGTTGAAATTAAAAATCCATGGACTCGTGGTTTTCCCTTAATAATAATAAATAAAAGATTAATGGTCTGATTGCAGTTACTGTATAATCACAAATTGTAAATTAATTCCATTTTTCAATACACAACCAATTCTACTTTTAGCCACATCGCTGAATAGATAATCAAATTACCTTTCATTTGATGTATCACAATCCATATATTCCCATTTGAAAAAATTAAGTAGAGGGGTGCGGAGCGTAGGGGGTGAGTAATATCAAATTCAAAAAAGGACAAGATGATTTGCTTTTGAAATTTAAACTCGACGGGTGCGAGTATTTTCCTTAATAATTCTCCGTTCAAGAATTATTGAGGATTTTCCTTAATAATTCTTCGTACAAGAATTATTGAAGAGTCACGTCACTTTTTTGGCACGCTGTATTGATAACAGATGATAATAGGTGATAACAAAGGATAAATTGCTTCTGAAATTAAAAACCGACGGGTGCGAGGATTTTCGTGAATTATTCTTCGCGAATTATTGACGAGGTTACTTTTTTGGTACGCTGATGTATGTCCCTCATATAAATCGATATTTTAATTTGAGGGAGTACTTTTTGTTTAATTCATTTATCTGCAAACTTTGATGATGAATATATGTGATTATTATTATTATAATGAGTCCATTACTCTATTGTATCAGTTTTGAGGTATGGAATCGTTGTATGGGGTGCATCTGAGAGGCCTAGAATAAATCTAAAATATTACTTGTTTTCCTTGATTGTAGGTACAAACGAAAACAATTTCCTTGGATCATTCTAAGAAAAATGTCCTTTAAACAGTGGGCCGCAAAACAATTTGTTTTCGATATACAGGGTGTTGAAGTTTTTTTTCTCTTAGCACCTTCCCTTTACAAGATATTTAGTTTGAGAGGTAATACCACCACGTGACTACTGACTGCCCAGGTCAAAACGGAATTATAGATTATTCAATTTCTCTTCATAAGGAGTTTTTGATGTCAATGTTGGTGAATATAATATTCACTATAAAATTCATTCATTCACATTCAAAGTACTATATTTTGGGCAGTGAAGACCCCCACTGTGGACCAAAATATCAGTTGGGCTCAGCAATAATGCTATGTACCCATAAGTAATATAAAATAAAATAATTCAATGGATAATAGTAAAGTGGAATGATTCCTGGGGTCACAAGCTCATAGAGTTAGCCTACAGGGTGTCCCGTAAAGACCACGTCAAACCCAGGGAGAATGTAGATCAAAGGATAACCCACCTGCTATGACAAAATTCCCATTATAAAAGTCTTACCGTTTTCGAGATATTTTTTTTTTTTGAAAATAATGAATTTTTGCCCCTTTCACTAGTTTTGTCCTTACGGTTGGTACAATTTTACATCTTTTTGGTTAATTTTTTCCGTAAGATATTGCTGAAGAATGATTTTAACTTTTAACGTTTACATTAAAAACATCCTCCGAACATTTTGAAGGGGGGCTATGAGAAATATTTTTATTGGAAATTTTGGTAGTGGATTATTTTGTTCATGAAGAAGTACAGGGAGACTCGTCGCTCCAAATAATCTTATTAAAAAAATCTAGATCTGCATGATGTTTTCGCAAAATTTGCCGGCAAAATTGAATTTCGTTGAGGTGAATAATTATGCGAGTAATATTTTCGCACGTAAACACTTGCCATTGTTCACTTAGTAATGCAATATCGAAGATTTCTTAACAGAATTGACAAACTTGATTTTGTCAGAAACGTACCCATTTGGATAAAAACAGCCCTATCTTTTTTCTTTGAATAACAAATGACTTGTGTGATACCTCTTTGAAATCACTATAAAATAGACAATTTATTGGTGTAATGTGCAGCAGTAGCTCGGTACATTTTTTTCCACTACGATGGGCTAAACTTCTTGAACAAAATAATCCCCTACCAAAATTTCCAATAATAGTATATTATTTCACAAGGAGGAGAAGTGTCACTTTTCATGGCGAGCTTATGTTTGCCCGCCGAACGGAGTGAGGCGGGCAATTTAAGCGAGCCATGAAAAGTCACTTCAACTCCGAATGAAATATGCTATTTTTTTTTCAAACGTTTTGTAATTCATACAATCAAATTCTGAACAAAATCGTACGAGAATATATCAGATTTGCACAGCTTTCATGGTTATATTTTATTATCATATGTTGGTACTCCGAACTCTCCGTCAGCCGTCACGGATTTATCTGTCACTTCATCGTTTATTTTCATTTCTGCTCAGAAGTCAAGTCGTGAACAATAACAAATACAATATCTACTCTACACCTATAGTAATATCGAAATTCCTGGAACTTGCCTAAATAGAAATACCTATATCAAGTAGATCCTATGTTATCTCGAACTTATCTAATAGTATAGAAGAAGTTGTTTCATAAAATGAAAGGTAGAATCAAGCAAAATTATTACATCTCGTATGACTACTATTTACATTTATTTTGCAGAATTGTTGAACTCTCCAGGGTGAAAAAAATCGAAAATACTAATAAGTACAATCCACACATACTTATTTATATATTTAATAACTGCATTGGATAACCAAAAGGATTGAAATAACTAGAAATATTTTCGATGAAGAATAGTGTTTACAATGTTTTCTTTACGGATAAGTTATGGAAAGGCATTGATGAAATATATTGTAATATAACTAACCTAAAAATTTTAGCGTAAATATCATTAGTGTTCAGAAAAAATGATCGAGAGAATTATTATTCTCATCAACAATATTAATGCACTTATATTTTTGATTACTAAAGAATTACTGCAATTGTGCTAATATGTGATTTTATGAAAATAAATGAGATTTGTTTTGATATATTCTAATCATTCTATAATAATTTGAAGATTGAATGAACTCTCAGTCAATATCATTGAAAGTACAATCATTGAAAACTTTGATTGTTACATTAGAATGCATTCGTGGTCCATTAGTTGAATTTTGTATATTCGTTCTCCCAATATTTTTTTGACTTCTGGGGAATTATTCTATTTCGTGCATCTATCGCAATGCTTTTATTTCTGGAGAAATCTAGTTCATTCCAAAATCAGATATTTAAATGTATTCATTGATAATTGCGTCTTCAACACTTATTGAATTTTGAGTTTGTGATACAGACATCTGTTCTGCCAACCAACATTTTTCAATGCAAAAATCAGTAAATTATATTTATTGAAAATATTCCATTAAATTCGATAAGAATGCAGTGAATTAGAGAAAATAATGTATAATTCTAGTACAGAAGGCTTAGTCTAACACTCATTCGTTCAAATAATGACGTTTAAATCAGAATTATTTATTCTTGTACATGGTAACTAATTAATCGTTTCCGTAGCAACCACTTTTCCCTCCGCCGGAGGGAAAAGTATTTTTCCCTCCGGCGGATGAAAAGTAGAACTTTTCGATGATCCTGTCAGTCGAGAAATGACGTTATTATGGTACGTTTGAAAAAAAAAATATTTCTTATAGCCCCCCTTTAAAATGTTCGGAGGATGTTTTTAATGTAAACGTTAAAATCATTCTTCAGCAATATTTTACTGAAAAAATTAACCAAAAAGATGTAAAATTGTACCAACCGTAAGGACAAAACTATTGAAAGGGGCAAAAATTCATTATTTTCAAAAAAAAAATATCTCGAAAACGATAAGACTTTTAAAATGGGAATTTTGTCATAGCAGGTGGGTTATCCTTTGATCTACATTCTCCCTCGGTTTGACGTGGTCTTCACGGAACACCCTGTATATCATCCCACAGTGGCAAACACAGTTATTAACAACCATTTCTACATTTATCACGATTTGCTATGTTAAAACATCGATTCAGCTCTTAATTCCACAAACTACAACAATATTTTCAACATTTACATAAAAAGTTTGAGCTCCTAAATGGGATGCAAGGAAATGTAGTCATCTCGCTGTAACAACCATTTTGGAACTGCATTATAAAATTCAACACTATAATTTTTTTTTTATCAAATTATGTTTCAAGTAATATTATTGCTCATATACGAGAGATTTTTGTCAAGTCAATTTGCCACTTGAATGAGAATTTTGTAACCGGTTAATCTAACGAAAAACTCCTGCTGTTTTTTAGTTACATTTCCAGGTTCCGTTTTGTCTATGGAAAAGTTAGGCTTAACTATTTTCGCCGTTATGACGACAAATATAACGCTGCTTATAGGATTTTCAGTGTATGGATTGAATTGTCCCCACAAATTGTTTCATGAGACTTCTCTTGTGATCATTTCACAACTAACTACAGAATTGTTTTCGATAAGACATGTATATTCGAATTCAAAGAAAACAGATTCCGAAGTATTTTATAATTTATTGGATTGATAACACTTATCAAATTCTGAGAGAGAAACATCGAAATTTCACTTTCATCAAGGTGAAGTCACCTCAGAGCACTCAATCACAATTAATTCTTGAGCTATAAGTATACGAATTTGAATATTCCGGACCTTTTTGTTATCTTAAATGGATGTCACCTCAGTCATCCTGCTAGATGGATTATTCATTTTGACGAATCGACATTCTGAAAATTTTATTTGATGCAAGTAAAGAGGAATGAAGTAAAAGTAGCAAATCTCTATGAATATTTCATTGCATTATTCATTTCAAACATACATTGAAGATACAAATTCCCACACACTATGTAATTTGTTATAATCATCGAAAGAATTTAATTACATCACATGCCATTTAACAGACTTGCTCCTTTACAGACTATTTAATGCATTTTCGTTTCTAGCTGAGCAAACTCCGCTCATTAGCTGGACCGAAATTCTTCTTCTACCTGTTGAACGACAAAAATGGAATTTCATGAACCTGCAACAACAAATTGCGTAGTATAAACCAAGAGGATACGAATGATTATCGTCAATCAGTAAGTGCAGCGTTACACGATTATTCACTTAGGTGAACAAAATCAACTTCCGGCAATGTTTTTACTTCAATTTCTTGGTAATTCAGCGATTCCTACATTTCAAGGCACGTATGATTATTCTGTATCAACTTGTCGATATTGACGTATTGGTGATATATTTATAGATATAAAAATGGGGCTGGAATCGCAGAAGAGTCTTTGGAATTTTACTTCATTGGATAAGCTAGGCAGGTGGAATTTCTCTGCAGGATTTTTGAAGATGAACATTATTGAAATAGGTTTTACTTTCATTAGATTCCTTAAGGAAGCAATAGCAAAAATTGTTGCGAATAATGAACTTCTGTAATTTTACGATGAAAAAATTCAATAAATCTAAAAATAAGGTATAAAGTGAAAGATATCATGTCGTAGAAATCATATATGAATACATAAAAATACATAAAATAATGAATCGAATTGAAAAAACATTTCTCAAAATTTATAGGTATAAAATGACAAAATATTATTCATCTGCAAGATTAAGATTTAATTAAAGGGGTTTCGGTCCACTGTGACCTAATGTTCTTTTGTGCCCCCATCATAGGTATTCTCGACATAGCCTGATCTATAGCTCACCATCCAATTCCGGAGTTCTCCAGAGAACTTCAGTATCTGGGATGGCTTCAAGGAGGCTACTTCCCTACTTCAACTTCTACAAGTCTAGTGATGGTGAGGCATTCCGTCACCAGGTTATCCGTAGTTTCCTCCTGCTCCCCATAGAACCTGCAGGTTGCACTCATCATTTTCTTAAGGAAAAAGTGCCATGTGAGGAATCCAGTGAGGAGGTGTAGTATATTCTTGGTAAGATACAGATACTTCTTAGATCTCGCAGTGTCAAAGTTTCAAAGAAAATTCCGCTAGGGTTTCTTTGCCGTGTGTGGACTGCTGTCAAACTATCAGCATGGATACTAGAAGGAAAGATCGACAGGTACAGCTATCTATCAGTTTGTTAATATGATCTTGCAAGAACTCGAGAATAAAAATTTAGCACTAGGACTCTTTTTAGATCTGAGTAAGACATATGACTGTGTAAATCTGGAATATTTGTTGATGAAGCTTGAAAGGTACGGTTTAAGAGGTGGATCACATCTTTGGATCCAATCATATTATTTCAATAGAAGGCAGCAAGTGGTTATCAATAACAAGTCAGGTAAAGTAGCCAAAAATAGAGGTATAGCTCAAGGAAGTATGGTAGGTCCAGTCCGAGGTCCAATCCTGTTCATAATTTACATTGATGATCTGACTATGGATGGACTAGTGGAATATGTAGATGACACGAACCTGTTGGTATCTGGAAAGACTTTCCCAGGGGTTAAAGAAAGAGCTAAGACCAATCTTTCAGAAATTGCTCGATGGTTTGCCAGGAATGAATTATCGATAAATGATACAAAAACTAACTATGTAATATTTCGTACAAAAAATTCGCAAGTGTGTGTGGAAGACAGTATTCGTGTGGAGAATCTTGAGGTGAAGCCTGTCGGAGGCACAAAATTCCTCGGAATATATATAGACGAATTTCTGAACTGGGGTTCACATTTGGTCAACACTGGATTGAAACTGAGTAGCATTGGATATAGTATTAGAGTAGTAGCTAGGTATATGTACAAGGAAACTTCGAAAATACTCTATCAAACCAATTTTGAATCAGTTATTAGATATGGCATCATTTTCTTGGGATGCAACTCCATCATACAAGTATTATTCGTTGTAGAAAAGTATAACTATAAGATCTATAAATGGTATGAAGTTTAGAGATTCATGCCGAGTTGTTTTCAAGGATATGGGTATAATGCTTTGTATATATATATATATATATATATATATATATATATGAGTGTTTGGTTTTCCTTTTCAACCATAAAGATAAATTCGAGAATGAATATACTCATCATTATAAGACGAGAACTTTAGATCTGAACTGTCCCATACATAGACTGACATTGACAGAGAATGAACCCTATTATATGTACATAAGACTATATAATAAATCACCAAATTGCTGTAGAATGTTTATGTTTCCAATGTTTAAAAATGTCATAGAGAAGATGTTAATTGTTTTAGAACCCTATTCAGTTAAGGATTATTTGAATTGTGATAATCTGATGAATTTTATTTGAGTTATATGTATTTATGTGCTGACGTCATTTCTTTTCACTCATGTACATGTACATAGAGATGTTTTGAAATAAAGGAGTTTTTTCTTTCTCCTGAAACTCTTTCATGTAGGTATTCAAATCTCGATGAATAATTTCCATATTATTATTGTTTTTTTAATAGATTCGACCCTTGGGTCTTCTTCTTCTCGTGCCTTATCCTTATTGGACGTTGGCGATTACTATGGCCCATCTGATCTTCTTTGCTGCAGCCCGAAACAGCTCCATAGATGTCATTCCTGTCCATTGTCTTAGATTTCGCAGCCATGATATCCGCCGTCTTCCAGGACCCCTTCTGCCCTTGGGTACTTGATAAAAATTCATCACAAAAAAAAATTAAGCATGAGATGAACCACTGTTCAATATTTGAAATAAGGTTCCAAATTACAATTATAAGATTGTTCTCTAATAATCCAGCTTTTATCCTGAATTTCCAAAATCTTCAAAAGCATGTGCTCAAATTAATTTTCATGAAAAACATGTATCAAAGAATATGCAACATTTTAATTTTCACTTCAACTCTCCCTTCTTTGATACCCCTCAGAATGTCATAGTTTTGTGAGTCAGGAGTATCGGTTATGTTCTGCGTAAGCTTTATAACTGTGTCCTACCGCCACCATAGACACTGCACTTTAATTGTTTTATGAAAGAGTTCACTTTTTCCAATGATTATCTTCTGGAACCGTTTAAAAAATAATTTCTAACACTTCTAAAATCGACGATATGGAATGTGTACAGGGTGGGCCAAATTGGACATTTTTGAAACTGAAGTCCTATTTCTATACGTTAAATGTATTTTTTGCAAACTGTTACTTATTTCATGAGATACCCCGTAGATTTCTATATATTTCGATAGAGATGAAAATTACCATTCCAAAAATATACTTGATATTTTTTTGAAGTGTTCGAAGTCCCAACAAGTAGCCGGCTAGGCCGTCAGACCTAACGTCTATGTCGAATCTTTTATCTTACCCAAAGGTAAAAGTCCATAGACATTAGGCCAGGCGACCTAGCCGACCACATGTTGGGACATAACTTCAGGAAAATATCAAGTTTACTATATTTTTGGAATGGTAATTTTCAGCTCTATCGAAATATGTAAATTCGGGCTGTCCCATTTGAAAAAAATTTTCATAGCAATATCTCATGAAATATCAGTTTGCGGAAAATTCAATTAACGTCATTGAATTCTACAACTATTGAAAAAATTAATTGGTAGATCAAACACCCATTATGTAGAAACACCACTGCACATTGTTACTAGTTCGTCGCTAATTTTTGCGACGAACCTATAAAGAAAAAGAAAGTGGACAGATGGAGGACAGCGAACCTTTTGAGATCTAGTTTCTTTGTTCCCAAGAACACGATTCCTTCAGCGAATAGTAGAATTGTCGATGATTTATCGCAATTTCTAGGATGCAAATGGGAAATTAAGAAATCCTTTTGCCACGCCGGGAGTAGTGCAGGTGGCCTAAGAAAGGATTGAAACGATGGGCGTCGATGCACACCTGCGGACCTCTAGGCAGTCTTCGCGACCTTTGCTAATGTTAAAACGCGATGCTCAGGCCACTCGACTCTTTGTCTACGTGATTTCTGACCACGGGAGATTTTTTATTGAATTTTTTCATGGATAACATCCGTTGCATTATCAAGATTCTATGGCTTTAAATGAGATACATTCTGCGAGATAAAGATGTTATACTCGATCATACAGGGTGTTTGTTAAATATGTAAGAATGTTAGGTGGTGGTTCTACGGCAAGAATATTACTTTTTCTTCCTTTACAGGTGTGGTGTTAATCAACTACCTCGACTCAAATTTCCATTTGTCACAGCAAAGTTTGGTGTGATGCATTACTACCAGCTGAAAAAAAATCGTTCCCATATTTATCATATTAATTTTTTTATATGTTTTTTTCTGAAATTAGGGGCTTTATTGTGAAAAACTTGTTATACATTTATGATTCAAAGTATTGTCCATCGCTGGCCACTACTTTCTCCCATCTTTCGGGCAGCGTACGATTCCCGCGTTGAAAAAACTGTCATCTTTTGAAGTCATCCACGACTCGATTCAATTTTTTAGTTCTTTATAAGACCGGAAGTGCTGAACAGCTAGGCCGTGTGCCATTGCTCGAAACAAGTGATGTCCGAGGGAGCAACTTCTGAATGAATACGAAATACTGAATACGGCGGGTGGGTTAGGACTTCCCATTTCAACGTTTCTATGAATGTCTTGACCACTTTCGTTACATGGGGTCGAGCATTGTCATGCTGTTAAACCACTTTATCATGTCTCTCGTTGTATTGCGACCGTTTGTCTTTCAATGCTCGGCTCAAACGCATTGATTGCATTCGATAACGATAGCCTGTGGTTGTTTAAGTCGGTTTTAACAACTCATAATACACTACGCCTAGCTGGCTCCCTTAAATACTGAGCTCGACCTTGGAACCGTGAATATTCAGTTTGCCCGTCGACGTGGAAGCATGGCCAGGATATCCCCATGATTTTCTGTACTTGGGATTATCGTAATACAGCCATTTTTCGTATTCAGTCACAATGCTATGCAGAAACCCCTTTCGCCTTTGCCTTGCAAGTAAGTAGCTGTTCACAAGCAAAACAAACGCCGTTCTGATATCTCGGCTTCAACTCGTACGGCATTCAATTTTCTTGTTTTTGAATCGTTCCCATGACTTTCAGGCGTTTTGAAATGGCTTGTTGCGTCACTCCCAATGATCCTGCCAATTCTTGTTGCGTTTGACACGAGTTTTGATCCATTCTGCATCTTCGAAAACCTTCTCTTTTTCACCGTCATGCTGGTCTTCGACATTAAAATAACCGTTCTTGAAGCGTTGAAACCACTCTCGCCACGTTCTTTCACCAATAGCGGCCTCACTATAGGTCTTTGAGAGCATTCGATGAGCCTCAGCAGCAGATTTCTTCTTACTGAAGCAGAAAATTGAAACCTCCTGGAGAGAATTTGGCTCGTAAGCTGACATGTTTAATCGAGAATAATTTTATTGTGCATACATAAATCGACTAATATTTCGATGGCGTTATGTTCACAAATGCCTAAGCTTATTGTATGACATCTACGATCTATTTATTTCGAACTACCTCTTACCGCCATCTATTGCAAAACGGCGGAATTAAAGTTGTACAGCTTATATTTTAAATTGTTACACTTAATTTTTTCAACAGATATTGGTGTCTTATGTTGTTATTTGCTTCATGAGTGATACTTCCTAACGATTAATATTCGATAATTGAAGGATATTTGACAGAATATCCTGTGTCACAGCCTAATGCCGGATGTTGATTATTCTGTGATAGCTTAGGATTTTTGGAGTTAGTTTTCAGCAATGTCTTAAATTATTCAATGATTTATTTGATGAAAGGACTTTTGGAGGAGTTCCAAAATGGTCGTCATTGTGAGATGACTACTTTTCCTCACGTCCCATTTTGGAGCTCCATAGGTTGAAAAAGTCTTATTGGAAATAATATTAAAGTGTTTGTGAAGTTTAAATTGTTGGAATAGTTGGTGATTGTTGAGATTTTTTAAGGTGGACCCAACTCCACCTACCAATTTGATACTGACCACATGGCCAAGCTGCCAGGTCATTAAGAGAATAGAGAGAAAGAGAGAGAGAGGATTTTTGGAGAATAGTTAACCCTTATCTTCTGTTAGCTTGAAAAATATGGTTAGTTAAGTATTCATTCGCTGTTTTCACTTTGGACGGAACAATCTACAATTTAAAACATTACATTACAGATGATCAATCATATTCCTGAACGCCAAATAATGTGTGAGGTGACTACGAAAAATGAAAACTCTGATCAATAGAGATTGTATGAAGTATGGATCTTATTTATGGGGAAATTTTTGGACACACATTTTTATATCCAAAAAAAAGTAAGATCATAAAGGACATTCAATCCACTTTTTCTATAGGTTCTAATGGCTCAATTATATTGATCACCATTTTGATAATAATTATATTTGTTAGTTTATGATAATGACGAGTTCATGCGACGTGCCACTAGCTTTGTATCCATCCAATTTCCACTGTCATTTAGAATTTGTATTCATAGGATTTTCCTTTCTATATACCTGGCATCATTATTTGATGATTCATGCCACTAGAATTCGCTATAAATCACTGTTAATGCGCTACCTGAATAAACGTGCATTTTGTAATTCAGAAGTAATTATTTTATAAATTAAGAATGTGTTATCTCCTAGGGGGACATTTGAGTAGGCATAAGTTTACCTGGCACCCAATAATTAATTTCACCTGATTTAGAATTCTACCCTAACCACTGTAAGCTAGACCGCGGATGCCCTACTACTGGTAGCTAGACATTTCAAGAGATTTCACGACTAGTGGAGAAGTTGTCCTTCAATTCAGAGATGAGTTTCTCGAATTAACATGAATTATATATTCTTCAGAAGTGCTTTTTCGAATCTTTTCTGTTGCATGATTCTCAAAAAATTGTGTTCTTCAAATTGTTACTCATCAGGAAATGTAAATTTCTGCCCCCAGCTTGACTACGCTGCAGGGTGTGCTTACTTCAGCTTGAAATAACTTGAACTAGTGTGACATAAATTCAAATTAGAGTGTTTTTTTGCGTAGTATTAAAGAGATGTAAAAAGTGATAAATTGGCTATACAATATATTTAAAAAAAAGTTTCTGAAGATATTTGAAAAAAGTGAGTATCTTCATATTTAAAAGCAAATTGAGTAATAGTAAGGAACTGCATTTGTTATATATTTTTATGATATTTTGAAATATCTTCTCATTAAGACCGAGTGTTTTTTTTTCTGTTTCAAGAGTTCAAAATGCCACGAATGAACTCAAGACAAAGTTCAAAAATTGATGATCAGAATTTCGGACAGTTACCATGAATAGTTCTTTGTCTTACATTTCATCAGATTGGCTTCTTTTGGAAATTACCCTCTTTCATGTTTTTCATGGAGTTTAATATTGAATTCATTGTGGTCTGCCTCCGCTCTACGCTAATATATGTCAGTTTGGGTTGCCAGTGAACTGATTTGTACCAAATTCTTCCCTATTTTTCTCCGTGAAGGAGTGACATAGAGAGTAGGTTGTATTCTTATATTTTTCTCCGATTGACGGCAAATATTGATTTTGCAGACTTATACCAATCAATCAGAAGAGTATTACTTTTCCTGCCTAGGCAGCAAAGTGATTATTCTCAATGCGAATAAAACATTCGACATTTTCTGGCAATCAATATTTTTTGCCACCTTCCTTTTCTCTGGAGGAGTTAGAAACCGACCAGTTCCAAATTTTGAATAATTCATCACTACAGGAAAAATAAAAAGATTGTGGGAATTTTTATGATTTTCAAATACAATATCCTACATATATCATTAAAAACAATGGGAGGAAAAATTCTGTGTTCAACTCGGCAGCGAAGTAGATTGACTGCCTTTGCTGAATTCCTGCTGTTATGAACTATGAGACACGGCAGTCAATTTACTACTTTGCTGCCTAGTTAAACAAATAACTTGTTGCAGTTTGATATCAGTTAAAATATAAGTGGGCTTTCACTCATTCATATATTTTTATAAAATACAGTTTTCTTAAGATACATTTAAATTTGTTATTAGAAAAACAGTTTGTAGATATATAAGTCAGAGCAAAGTAAAGAGTTCTTATTAGCCAACAAAATAGTCGTTTATTAGCCAGAATTATAGCGTCCAGTAACTATTTCCTTGAAAATGCATATAAAACTATAGATCCAGTTCGCCTACTGAAGGTTGAATAATCCTAGAGGTAACATTATTGAGAAAAAAAAATGTTATATTTTCTTGTCAGAATAATAAGAAGGTACGAATCAGCGATTCCATTTCACATATATTTTCCTTCAATACATATAATATAGAACATTGTTCAAACAACAAACTTTTTCGTAATGAAAACATTATAAACGCACGGAAATTGGAGGAATAATTTCAATTCAAGTCACCGATCTCAACATTTCTGATATCTTCAAGGGTTCTTTAATGTGCAACCCCCAAGCTAAGTTATTAAAAAACAATCAATCACTATAACTTATTAAACTTAACTTATTAAAATATACTAAGGATTTCAGGATTACATAAAATGTGAAAATCAATCGAGTTTACTTCAAATCAGGAACGGAATCATATAACCATATGTTCTATCAATATCTGTATAAGGATTTAACAATCAAGAATTACAAGAAACAACATTGGTTCTTGCACTCTCTTTTCTTGCATAAAAGGAAGTATCACTTTTTATTCTTGTGTCATGAAATCTTGACACCTCGATGATAATCTCATTCAATCAGTATTTTCAACTGGAGCGATTTTATATATGTATTTTCTCGTTTACGAAACTCAATTCTTTCTATTGGAGTCAGTAAATTTGAATATTTCAATTTGAATACCTACTTGTTTAAGCATATTTTGCGCATGAAAACGAAAGAAGGAAATTTTCCTTCAATTTGTAATTACTTTACAACTCATATTACGTATACTATACGCTATCTACGACATATTCATTGTGCTGAAAAAAAAGTGTAAATTGCTTTATTCGAACTGCGCGTTTTATTTACTAAAACTGTATTTTTTACCGTACGTAATGAGCTATTTACTCAAACTTTAGGTAATTGCTTTACAACACGCATTAGGTCGTATTTTGTCCATTAACGAACTCAACCGCGGCATTCAAGATCCGAACCTACCTTGAAAATTCAAAGTTGCTTGGTCCTTCCTTTCGGAAGTTATCGTGTATATGGACAAAATCGAATTTTTGAGGATCGATTCGTCATTATATAGTGAAACGGTGTGTGAATAAGTCTTTCCCGTTTTTTGTAAGAGATGGCGCCACCAATACTGTGCGAGTATTTAATGACATTAATGACATATGTCATAATCAAAGCTTATTCATCTGTCAACAATTCCACACTAACACATTAGTTGAAATTTTTTCGCATCATAAATTTTTGAAATCGTGAAAATGTCGAAATTTGAGCCGAGTCGACGTCATTTGCGGGAAGTTTCACTTTATTGGTTCAATTTGAAGAAATCTGCTGCCGAGGCACATCGGTTGCTTCAGGAAGCTTATGGAGAAGGTTGTGTCGATGATTCAAGTGTTCGCGGATGGTTTCGACGCTTCAAAAGTTGCGATTTCGACGTGGAAGACAAGGAGCGTTCCGGGCGGCCGCAAATCTTTGAAGATCAAGAATTGGCGACTTTGCTTGATGAAGATTCGTGTCAAACGCAAGAAGAACTTGCTGAAGCATTGGGAGTTGACCGAACAACCATTTCCAAGCGTTTGAAAGCCATGGGAATGATCCAAAAGCAAGGAAATTGGGTGCCGTACGAACTGAAGCTGAGAGACGTCGAACGGCGTTTTTTCACTTGCGAACAGCTGCTTCAGCGACATAAAAGAAAGGGTTTTCTGCATCGTATCGTAACTGGCGATGAAAAGTGGATCCGTTACGATAATCCGAAGCGAAGAAAATCATGGGGACTACCCGGCCATGCATCATCATCGACGGCCAAGCCAAATATTCATGGCGCCAAGCTCATGCTCTGTATATGGTGGGACCAGCTAGGTGTGGTTTACTATGAGCTTCTGAAACCGAATGAAAGGATCACAGGCGAGGTCTATCGACGACAATTGATGCGTTTGAGCCGCGCACTGCGAGAAAAACGGCCACAATACTCCGACAGGCACGACAAAGTTATTTTGCAACATGACAATGCTCGCCCACATGTTGCACAGCCGGTGAAAACATACTTAGAAACGCTCAAATGGGAAGTCCTACCCCACCCGCCGTATAGTCCAGACATTGCTCCGTCTGATTACCATCTCTTCAGATCGATGACGCATGGCCTGGCTGACCAGCACTTCCATTCCTACGAGGAAGCCAAAAAATGGGTGGATGACTGGATAGAGGCCAAACCGGTCGAATTTTTTCGCAACGGGATTCGTATGTTGCCAGAAAGATGGGGAAAAGTTGTAGCTAGCGATGGCCAATACTTTCAATAATTCATTTGTAACCATTTTTTCACAATAAAGGCTCAAAATTTGAAAAAAACGGGAAAGACTTATTCACACACCTGATAATAAGTCGACGAATGATAATTCGAGTGCTGTCAGAACGAGTTTCCTTGAATTTCCTTTTTTCCAGATTGCGAAAATGCGCAACGGTACGCCAGAAAAATAAATAAATGGACGATTGTCTAGTATTTTTTCATATTCACAATTTTTAAATAGAAAGTAATAGCAGTTATGAATAATTCGAACATGTAGTATCAGGTAGTATTTTAAAAATACTACCTGATTGAATATTCACTTATGCAAACTCGTGCGAAAAAGTTACCGTTGATGTTAAGATACAGTAATAAAAAATGACTACTTTGCCACATATCTGAGAAGTAAATAAAATAATAAAACAAAGTAATTGCGTTTCATTTTTTTTATCACGATTTTTTTGGGTTATATACTACTTCAAGCCGTTTGATGAACATTATAAGTTTTTGATATTCAAATTTGCCTTCACCCTTCAGTATAAAAAATTTCACAATTTATCTCCTCTTTTTGGGTAGTAAACTCCAAGGATGCTGCTTTAACAGTTTCTGCTGCATCTGGAGCAATTCGTTTTTGTTTAACGTTATCGGCAAAATCAGATTCTAATTAAAACAAATAAATAAATTTGACAGCGCGATAATGATTCGTTTTGAATTAGGAATTAATTGTTCTATGGAATTATACGTAGTACAATATTAGGAGTATGCAGACCTTAAATTGAAAATAACACATTTCTGTAAAATTGTGGCATTATTTTTATTATTCAGATTGCTGTTGAATATACTTCTATATTTGGTTGCCCATGATGATTTCATGTACGTAAAACTCAGGAATTATTAGGGTTCAGCAAAAGTAATTAATTAATATTTATATTATAATTATGTAAAGTATCCAATAAATTATTGTTTTATTGGAGCTACCACACATAAAAATTTTTCTGTTATCTGGATTTCATATCGTAATTTTTCAAATGGAAAAAAACTTAAGGGTGATGAAATTATATTTTTTGTCCATGAAAACAATAACTATTTACACTAATAAAATAAAATGAGGATATTCAACCAGTATGGATAATGTGGGAATTTTAAGAATTCTTTAAACATTTATTATTATTGAAACTTCCTTATAAATAGTGTGTCAATTTGAAAAGGTACCACCCGCTGCAAAATCAGAAAAAAAATGCAAAAAAGGATCTTGGTTTGAAGGGGGACATTTTTACGGTTGTTTCCAATCAATTTTTATTAAACCTGTGAGCGTGATGGCAGCAACCCCTATATTCTTAAATGTGAAGGGGGTGGTTGAGTGTTACCTTGCGCTGAAGGTAATTCGATGACCTTTTAAAAGAGAAATTGATTGGTAGAACAGGGTCGATTGAATGGCCACCACGCTCCTCAGACTTGACACCTTTAGATTTTTTCCTCTGGTGACATTCAAAGTCGGTTGAGATGTAGAAGAATTGGAAGTATGAGAATACATACAGCATGCTGAGAAATTCAAATTGAAATTTTCCAAAACGTAAAGGCCGAAGAGGTTATATTTTTATCTACAAAATGATGAACAATATTCTGAAAATATTTTAGAATAGAAAATTTTCATTATTTTCATGTTTCATTGCAACTCTTGGTTACGGAACTACATTTCCAACCTTTTTTTTTATTTGTCGGAAGTACTGACAAAAAATACCTTTGGAACAAGGTGTCACTCAACCCCCTTCCCATTTAAGATTTTAGGGGTTGCTGTCATGGCGATCACTAAGTTGATACTAATTGATTGGGGGTCCAACCGTATCAAAATGTCCCCCCACGAACCAAAGTTTACCTCTTTTTGCATTTTTTCTGATTTTGCATGGAAGGGTCGGTACCTTATACCTTTTTTTTTATCATTTAAAATCTCATCTTGAATTTCTTGATCCTTGATGTATATGTATGTATTCCTGTACACTTGAATTTTATTGTTTTTGATTGTGCCGAAATATACCCAGTCATATACCCCTTTGGGTATATCACTCAACGACCTCAGACTACTGACACCGGACAAAGTCAATGGAAGTCGAATTGAGTGAATCACTCAACCAGGATGGTGGGCGTGGGTACGGTTCAACAATCAACAGGTAGAATTGGATTCAACGCATTCTCCGACATCATGTCGTCATATTTCTATCTTTGTTTGCGGTTATTTCTGTCGTAGGCACAGGTGTTTTCAGTAAACTTTAGCTTTGCCTCGGCACCCAATAATAACACACTATATAAAGCTATTTCTTCTTCATGCTTTCTCGAGTTTAAACCGTACCACTTTAAACTCGTATCAAATGAACTGTGAACAATCAGGACCGCATTTTTCGCCATCTCTTGATTATTATTAGCCATGAAATTCCCATTACTTTATTCAATCATAAAGGTCGAATCTGATAAGCAAGGTAGTCGGAATTCATTGGCTTCCGACCACAAATTGAACATAATTAATGCCTGAGTGGGAAAAAAGACTCGTGACCCTAGTGCCTACTAAATAATTCGAGCAAGCACTGATTTGGGCGCTCATTGCGTTTTTAGAGATATTAGAACTGTATATTATGTCATTGTTGTCGGTTAGTGCATCTAGATGAGGGGTATTAGATGATATGTACTATCTTCCTCAAATTCGACATGAACATTCGATCTTACATATTATTACGCAATAGTAACGCTAGATTTCCTTAAGGGTGTTCAATACCTTGTTCATACCACTGCTATTTCAGTGTAATATGAGATAGCTCAACGTCAGCATTTATGCTCCTAGGAGAGTTCGCTTAGAGATAGGAATGTTAGATTCATTGTTAATTAGACTTTCGAACAATAAACTTGCTTCAGAAGATTCTTGAGTTTTTTTAAAAAAGTGATTTAAAAGAGGAATCAAATAATTATATACAAAAAGATTTTGAACCCAGTTGTGCAAAATTCGTTATTTTTTTTCAGATTGTTTCCATATTTCTATTACTATGACGACGAAATCAACTTGAAATTCCTAATAAAGCTTGAAATTGTTAATAGAGCTCTACAAGCAAAATTTCAACTCGGATTTATTGTCAGTGAAATATCGAATTGTTTTTGTCTTGATATTGATATCTACCTTGAAACGTTCGAGCTTCTGAATTATTCATCACAAAAGCTCAAAAACGTAGCTTTTAGCTTGCTTGTTTCGTGCTGATCTCATTTCTGAATGTGACATTTGAATTTCCATATTCCTCATATAACTGTACATTCAAAAATAATAGACTCGCGTTAACTCGAAATCCTCTTTAACTCGAATTATTTTCAATCCCCTCAAAAAAACCTGTCTGGCTGTCCAGGGTCCAGGTCGAAACAATAACTATGCATAACTCGATGTTATTTCACGGTTATATTTTGCCATTTTTACCTCTACAAGTGGATGACACACAAAAATTACCCCTATAACTCAATGTCAGTAGTTAATTCGAAACCCCGCCGCACAAGTCGCAACGTGTCGGTGAATTGTTTCCATCTAAAATATAATTGAAAAACGCGTTTCTCTTCATTTCAAACAGAACTGAAGAATTACGGACTTTTTTGATTAGTAAAAACGTATGATTATGGACGGAAGCATACACGTTTTTCATAATGTTTGCTCGAAGTTTTCGATATTATTAGGAGTTAAGGGTTTAGTTTTGCAAGGGTTTTAGGAAATCTTTTTTTTAATGTTTCATGTTTTTTATTTTACTCTCATAGGCTTTTGTGAAACCTCTCAGAAGATAAGAGCTTGTACATGGTGGGCAAATTTCGATGTTTAAGCACTACAACTTTTAAACCAGAGGAGATAGACAAAATCTGATACCCCATTCTCGGTCTCTTTTTCTGAGAAACTAACAAAGGTAGTATTCATTTTTGGCCATCTTCTTCTGTTTTCGAGTTATAAGCGAAAATTGGAAAAATGGTGATATCGAAAAACATTTATATCTCCGCTAATACTGATGATAGAGCTCTGAAATTAAAACATTATACAGGCATTTTTTTACCTAGAATACATTGGCGTGGTCGTATTTTCAAAAGGGTTTTTAATTACGAAGCTATGACCCAAAGTTATGTTTTTTCAAATGGGAACTCTAGATTTCTGTGCCATTGTTGGAAAGCTCAATTTTTCCTGATTTCAAAAATATATAACATCGTATGATTTGTATTAAAATAAATAACAGAAAATGGTCAAAAATCTTTTTTTACTTAAGAGTCTCAATATTTCTATGGTTGATGAGCACAGAAAAATTGAGCATTCTATAACAAGAGCAGTGTCCCTCCGTCTATCCGATTATTTCTATGCTTTTTACTAATTTCTACAAAATTCGAATTCAGATTTATTTTATAAAAATAGTTTCGAAAATATAAATAAACTCGGAAAAAATTTCCTAGGTAGCTTGAACACAGTTTCGAATATTCATCTATTGAATTCGGTGCGAAATATCGAGAAGAGGTGTCGACTGTGCATTGTGCAATTGTTGTCATTATTAGGTTAAATATTCTTTCTTGTTTGTTCCCTTCATAATTAAATTGTTGAGTTCAATCATATATGCGTTGTTTTATATGCTATTTAAAATGGATTGATACTTGTGCGTATTCATTCTGGAGACCTATGTAAATAATATTCTGATACATCCATCCCAATACAATTCTTTCGATTGATATCAAATCAATTTTTTGATAAAAAATTCATAAAATATATCTAGATGTCTAGATGTCAGTTTCTCAGAAAGAGCGACCGAGAAGAGGGTATCAGATTTGGTCTCCTCTGGTTTAAAAATTGTAGTGCTAAAACATCGAAATTTGCCCACCCTGTACAAATAACTTATTTAGAGATTTCACTCCCAATTTTTGGGACAAATGTAAAAAAATTTAATGAAATACTCCTGCGTATAGTCTTGCATTCTTATTCAGGAGTAAATCAGTTGAAAAAAAAATGTAAACATAAGTTAACTCTTTCGTCGTTTTGGAGTATATATCATCAGACAAACTTTCAAAATATTCAGAATTTGTTAATTGAGATATGTTAACACTGAGGAACGTTGATCTATTTCATTTCGAAATTTTCTATTGTCAATTCATTATTCAGTTAATTCATTCAAATATCAACGATCTTATCCTAATATAAGGAATAAATATATTTATTTTCCCCTAAAACTTGAATTTTCATTTGGTTTGTCTCTATATTTCATACCTCTGCAAGTAGAATTAAATAAAAAAATGACCTATATAATTTACGCCCAAGCCGAGCTATACATAACTAGAAATCTTTGTCCCGTGGTGTTTCAAGTTAACGAGAGTTCATTCTATCAATAAGCAAAACGTGTGACGATGTAAGTAATTTCTCAACTGTATACTGAACTAAAGTTCCAAAATGAAAATTACACGAATAAATCGATCTCTGTTAATTTGTGGAAAAAATAAAATTTATTCCTAAATAATCCACCTGTATTGACATTATCCACTCCTTTGTCTTAAAATAGTTCAATTCGTCCTTGAACGAAATATAATTTACGGTCCGGATGTACTAATGGCAATTCACACCACAATATTTCTATTTGGAACACACAATTATCTCATTTCTAAATACCTGTATTTCTAGAAAACCCCAAATAAATCCCTTTTATTCGAAGTTGTCCGACCATATTGACAAAGCCTTGATCGCATTTTTTGATCCATTGTATGGTATTAGACAGCCTCTTCTTGCGTGAGAATATGCACTTTCCTAAAATTGGGCCAATTACAATAGATTCTTCGATAAAAAGTAATTCGAATTGAAGTTTCGAGTATTACATGAAAAATTGATTTATTGCAATGCATATTTTTGAGGATTTGATGAATCTAATCGACAGAATTCTTTCTAATTAATACCTTTTCCGTGATTGATCCATAGAACTGAAGCCAAATGAAAACTATTTTTTCTAATATTAGTGAATTACATTAAAATGTAAATAATTAAGGGCAGCTTATGGTCGACATAATCGCCCATCTGAGCTAACAATTGGTAAGATTGTAAGCAATCGAAAATGCTGGATTGTCTTAAGGCCCATACATCATCGAAATGCATGCTGGACCGAAAGTATTGCTGCTATGAGTTTATGGCAATATTTTCGCGTGCAATATTAAAGAATATACAAATTTATCCATTCCTCGGTATGCACGATATTTGGGCCTCTCTTACGCCACGCTATGTGTTTCGCATATGGATTTGCATCTTCATCCTTGAAAGATTCAGTTGAGACAAGAATTAAAGCCAATTGGCCGTGAAATGAGTAGAACATATGGCGATTAGGTGCTTGAAAAACAACGTTTAGATGAAGATTTTTCGCATCAAATTTTCTTCAGCAATGAAGGACATTCTCACTCGGTGGCTAAGTAAATAAGTAATAAGTAAATAAGCGAAATTGTCGCATATAAGGCATTGAGAGACCATTATATCCACGAAAGTCGCTGTATGGTGTGCAATTTGGTCTTGTGGAGTAATTGGTCAGTATTTTCTTTTCTCGAATCCTTCTGATCGCTATAGCCAAATGATTGTCGATTTTTTGTGGCCTGAATTAAATGGATGAATTGGAAGAGATGTGGTTCCAGCAAAATGGTGCAAAAACCAAACATCATAATCCGTTTTGACTTCATTGCAAAAAAAGTTCCCAGGACGCGTAATTTCTCGTTTCGGCGATGTAAATTGGCCGCCAAGTTCTTATCTCCAAGAGGAAGGTCAAAAAAATATTTAATGGCCTGTTGTTAATCAGTAGAGATCTGGGATGTCAGGTTCAAGAGAAATAGAGACATCGGGAGAGAAGGGGAATCTGGCGTAACAAAAACAAAAAAAAACGGCGAAAGAGCTACATCAAATCAGATTTAAGTTGAGATATGATGACATTTCAAAATCAGACTGAATCTGGTAGTGAAGAATATTCTGAATCGATTGATTCGACTTCCGAATTCAACAAGAGTATGTTGAATTTGCAAAGTACTTCAGACTCCCTGAATACAGATACCGCAAGACTGCCGAAAAAGAAAGGTCGAACCGTCAAACTGTATCTAGCCACTCAGAGTTGGGGACACAGAGACTTGGAAACATAAAGAACATATTTGGTTTTCTGCCAGCTAACAACTGTAGTTTACCAAAAAAATAATTCCGATCCGGGCATGTGGAAGTTTCCCATAACGGATTAAAAGTAAGTTTTTATTCAGAACACCCTGTGCAGTGTGGAAAATGTGTACGAACACTTGGACGTTGCCTCATCGTTTCTAATCATTTCATTTTCTTGTTGTGTGGGATATTTTAATTTTGAGAGAATTTACAGCACTTTATATGGTACCGTAGTTGTACGAGAAATTGATGTATTGAATCGCAATGCTCTTAACTAGTTAATGCTGATAATTGATACACCGAAGAAAAGTGTACATAAATTCCATGAAAAGGTTTATTATATGTTTTGTTATGTTTTTCGACCTATATCTTCGCAACAAAGCGCTTTTTCAAATATCATCAAAGGATGAAATATCCTTGAAATAGTCCAAGGAATAACCTCTTGAATTTTTGCCGCATGTTTACCTTGTAAGTGCGAATTGGAGAAAAATTAAAGTATTCAAAAATCGAAATTAGTTCTATTCACAGAGCTTTTATACTCCATATTTCAAAATTTCTTCATGGACAATTGCTAGATGCTTTGTGAAATAAGATTTCGTAGGGTAATATAATTAATGATTTTGCGAATTTAAAACCTCGCAAAAAGGTATTGTTCTGCTTTCATAATTTAACTCAAACTGTTAATAATAATAGATAATTAAGAAATAAAATGTATTGTATTGTTTTTAAACTGTGAGTGTAATAAAAATATTTTTCCTACTAGCGTTTCGAAAGTATTACTTTCCACATTTTTTCATTTTTCCACGTTTGAAAAGTAGTACTTTTTCATATTCGTGCGGAAAAAAAGCCCTGCTATTCACATATCGCACGCATATGCATGCGGAAAGTGAATAGCAAGGGTTTTTGCGGACGCAAATATTAAAGAGTCGCATCAATTATAAAATTTTGGCATGTCTCTATGCGCCAATCATAAAATTCAAACGTTTCTCTATGCGGCTGAGCGCACAAAAATATAATTTCTTAAAACGTCAGTCGGTATCAAGTATGAAGACGAAAACTCTCCGTGAAAGTGTTTCATTTACGCTAGTAGGAAAAATATTGTTCCTAACTCATGTGGAAAGTGCCTTTTCCGCACTCGACAGCTTAAACGAACTCCGCTTCGCGTCGTTCGGTCAACTGCAGTCCCTTGCGGAAAAGTATCACTTTCCACACTTGTTAGGAAAATAACTACTTCAGCGTACACCGAATGTATATTTTCTGTAGTACGTTTCTACAAAAAATATACATTTGGTGTACGCTGAAGTACATCATTTTTTATTGCAGTTGTAATAAGTGGGTATAAAGGACAAAGAAAACTATACTCTAATTCTTTTACAGCCTATTAAATAAAAGACTTGGGGTCGACATAGAGAGTTTTTTCTTTCTCTTTTATACGTATATTTTCTATGTGAGTTTTATTTATATTGTGTGAGTAGGTATTGTATAGTTTAAAGACATAAACCTTACATAATTTTAAACGAAGTGGCTCAAAATATATTCTTTCCTCAAAATAATGTTTTTTTGATAATTCATTGCTTTGAAGATAATAATCAAGGATCTGACACGATAACTCAGTTCTCAATGATACCAATCATACAGAAAAAGTTGATGCAACGAGGATGATGGAGAACAAATCATAAAGTTCGAATTTTATTGATTGAAAATGTAATCAATATAATTGTGAACTGAGGTAACGAAATTCAGAGGCGGCAAAAGTTGTATAGCCTTTAGGCGACAAATCTGTGATTCCGCAATGATGAACAGCAATACATTATTTAATACAATAATGAAGCGAATATCGTAATAATGAACAAAGAGCCTCGCAAAATATATCTTGCTCCGCCTCTGGTCACTAAATAGATCGAGTTAAATTGGCGAGAATTTTTGCGACAAATCAATGCTCTGATCCAATTCAGTTCCACTAGATTAAAATATTCCTTATTCGATCGGGTTTTTTTCCCAGGACCCAACATCAACCGACGATTCCTACAACGAGTTCCCATCGAAGTCTTGAAAGAGTAGACGAACAATATAGTGTTTTATGGTGATCCCACAGTGTCAGTGGGTGGCACACACGTAAGAATCGGCTCGGTCTTGCACCTGAGTATGTGAATAGCCGCCACACTGGCGCCTCTACCGACTCCGACGGTCCGGTATGAATGGATTGTCCAACCGGTCAAAGCTATGTTTCTTATAGGATTGCGTAGGTCCACATGTTTATGGCGAAAGAATATTATGAGAGAATCAAAGTCGGGTAACAAGCCGTGCACAACTTACATACACGAGTATTATATAAAATGACACTTGTATAAATGAATAATTGAATGTGTTCATTAATTCAATACTGCCGTTGCAATAACCAAGGCATTATATTATAATTTATGTCGGACTGTATGTAAACATGTTTTAATTGAAAATTGATTTTGTTAGAGCCGAAGATAGGTATTAAGGATGTGGGTAAACGGAATTGGATATTATGTTATAACCTATTCAACCCTTCATTGTGTCTGAATAAATGAATGTTTATTATATGGTTTTTGTAGACTCGATAATTTACCCAAAAATGGCTATACCCACGGTTATAATACAAGGACTAGGAACAACATCAAATCGAGCTATATGAGATTAAAAAAGTCAAAAAACGGTCCAAATGTTATATCACATAAACTCTTCAGCGAACTGATTGAGGTTTTAAAAAAACTGTACTCTCTTTCCTACTACATAATGCCTTCTGCAACGTGCATGAATTAAGTTTTTGATTTGTCTGTGACTGGTCTATTGTTTGTGATACTAATTGTGAATTCTTGCAAGTGTTGCTGATATTTCATAGTTTTACTTATAAGTATTAAATATGATAATAATCCATAATTAGAAAAAATTGCATGACGTTTGCAATACAATGTAGAGATAACTGAAGCAAGCACGAATAAATTACCTGTATCTGTATCTGGAATACGTGTTCCAGGTGTAGTGGATATCGAAGAAGAAACACTACAAATATTGAACTATGGTTCATTTTCATCTCAAATATCACATAATTTTTCATTCATACTAAGGAAAATCATATACCGGGTGTTACAAAAAAAGTTTCAATATTTTGGGAGCTGTTTATAAACTTCAAGAAAGTGAAAAATGGGTCCGCAAATTTGTCGTTTTGGACCTACAAGCAATTAACGGTTTTCAAATCAACTACTAGCATAACCAAATACGACATTCGATTTATTTTCAGATGTCTTGGTTACTTATTGTCTAGACGTGGTACTTTTAAATCAGTGGATTAATATTTGGTTTATTCCAAGGAGATATGGATAGGATGAGGAGGACCTGCTAGATCTACCGAATTGAATTCTTTTGACCTTTTTATTTGGGGTTATTTGAAAAGTTTAGTGTATGCAACGTCAGTGAATAACATCGAATAGTTGAAAAGTAGGATTGAACTATCGTGTCAGTCGATACGAAAACAACCAGGTCTTTTCGACAGAGTACGTATTTCCTTCATGCGACGATGTACAGTGCATCCCATTTTGGGTGAGACTGCCAGGTTTCTCGCTTGTTATTTAAGATAGAGCCTTGCGGTTTTCACGTTCCTGTCCTACTTTTTCGTGAAACTCAAGTAGGTCTAATCAGATTTTGCATAACTGTTTCCGTTCAAGAGATACAGGGTGATTTTGGAAATTGATACTTTTCGGACCCCTCCTTTATCTCCGAAGTTATTAGGAATAATACTGAGGTAAAAACTACGTCTGATTCAGAATTCTGCGTAGAATCCAGTAGCGTACTCAATTTTTTTTTTCGGGGTATGGTTTTGAAGATTCAATACAAACCTATATTTTTTTTAATGGAACACCCTATATATCATTACTTCGTTGAATTCGTTATTTTTTTCCCTTCAAAATGATATATGATACTATATAGGTAGGATGGTCAGAAATGTTAAAAAATACTAAAACATCAAATAATGATGATTTTTTGTTAATGAGCAATGAATTTACCATATGAAAAAAAGGATCAATTGGATAATTTTCATTTGTGATTTTTATTCATAGTAGAGTAAGCAAACAAAGATAATACAATCATCACTAACATGAAAAACAAAACGTAGGTACCTACCTAATAGCAACAAATGAATAATACAAAAACTCATAAACATTGCATAATATCTTTCAGATTAAACTGTTCAAATTGTGGTCCATTTTCCCTAATACATATAATATACTACAGTAAAAGACATAACAGTCCCTAATAACTTCGTGCATCAACAGAGGCAGTTTTCCAGGATTTACAAAACCGCCCTTTTATAATATTAAATGCACTCAGGCGTATTGAAAAATTTTGTCAATTATGTATAAGAGAAAAATGGACAGTAATTTGAACAGTTTAATCTGTAAGATTTTCAATTATGCAATGTTTATGAATTTTTGTATTATTTATTTGTTGCTATTAGGTAGGTACCTACGTTTTGTTTTTCATATTAGTGATGAGTGTATTATTTTTGTTTGCCTAGTCTACTATAAATGAAAATCACAAATGAAAATTATCCAATTGATCCTTTTTTATATGGAAAATCCATTGCTCATTAACAAAAAATCATCATTATTTGATGTTTTGGTATTTTTTAACATTTCTGACCATCCTACCTATATAGTATCATATATCATTTTGAAGGGAAAAAAATAACGAATTCAACGAAGTAATGATACATAGGGTGTTCCATTAAAAAAAATATAGGTTTGTGTTGAATCTTCAAAATCATACCCCAAAAAAAAAAATTGAGTACGCCACTGGATTCTACGCAGAATTTTGATTCAGACGTAGTTTTCACCTCAGCATTATTTCTAATAACTTCGGAGATAAAGGAGGGGTCCGAAAAGTATCAATTTCCAAAATCGCCCTGTATCTGTTGAACGGAAACAGTTAGGAAAAATCTGATTAAACCAACTTGAGTTTCACGAAAAAGTAGGACAGGAACGTGAAAACCGCAAGGCTCTATCTTAAATAACAAGCGAGAAACCTGGCAGTCTCACCCAAAATGGGATGCACTGTACATCCTGCATTGAAATGAACTATGGTCACAGGGAACTTCTTCTATATAATACTATCAAGTAAAAAATACATCGAATATCTTCTTCAATTTATCGTATTTGATATACTTAGTACCTTATTTCCGGAAAAGCACAAAATTGGCATTGGGGTATTGGACCATCTACAGGATACCCTCAATAAAATCTATTATAATTGGATAAGAATTGTATAAATTCTCCAAAATTGGAAACACAGACCGACAGGCACTTGCAATCGGAAGCTAAATCATAATAATCTTTACCGGCGTAATATATTCAGTCATTAAACTTTTTTTGTTTCTTTGTTATTGTGTGAAAATTGAATTTGATCATTAATTTTTTATCAATGAGATGAGAAGTACTTATATCGATTCAAAATTTACCAAATATAGACGTTTGAGCAATTTGTTGAACAAACGCCACAAATTCTCACCTAAAGATTTATTATGGCTCATAAAAAACTATAAAAACAAAAAAGTACTAATCTTGAACAAGCAATATTAGTCCCGAATTTCGAAGTTTCATGTTAGAAAATAATAAAAGAATATTTATTAGGATAATTGATCGCAATTACTGAATATTTTAGGGTAGACAAAAACTTTATGTTTTTGTCGCATATTTCAATCCTATGATATAATAAAACAATAAACTGTTCCTGTGAACCAAAAAAAACTGAGAATTCTCTCTTAACCCCTCGCTAAAATGTTGTTCTCCTTCTAAATATGGAACTCGGACCTAATGATATCGATTTTATTACATATCCTTTCTTAAGGTCAAAGATAATTACTTCTCGCTCAATAAGGAGTCATTGAATTCACCAGTATTTATTTCAGATAATAAGGAAATATTCTAATATAAGTTTCATCAGTTGTTGATTTCTCGCTATCAGGAAACATCCTTAACAACTATAACTACCTGTACCTGTGGTTTGTCGTTTCAAATTCCATATTTTCATATCCTTGATGTCAATAATGAATTTCTATTATTTCATAATTCTGAGTTTGTAATTTTAGCATTAAGAATTTAAGCATTGGATTCTCAAGCTAATACAATTGAGATACTGGATAGAACAATTGATTTACATAATGTATATCAACTTTCCGCTCTCTAAAAAAGGACTTTTTTCAGAAAAATGAATTTATATACATATTTGGAATTATACTTATTAGTTATTGATTATGAAGTATAAACAGGCAATTGTGCCTATCATAGAGAAAGAAGAAGAAGAAGTTATTGATTACAATAAAAAACAAAAATCAAGAACTTGTAATGAAAGGCATGATATAGCATAAACATTTTTCATTTCAAATTCCTAATCTATCAATTCGAAAGTAATGCAATAGGAAATTGAAACATACAACTGAAATTCAGCTAGAAAAGTTTATTCCACGAAAATTCTAAATATGTGTCAGAGTACGGGCGCATTCAATATCTTTTCATTTTTAATCATTATTCATCTGGTGGAAACATAATAATGCTACAGTAATATTACTGTAGCATTATTAAACCTTAGAGGATTCACATTTTTGATTCAGAAATATTCGTTACCTGGATCTTTGGAGAACTTGACTAGGATTTTTAGTCATCTTAGTTTGACCACCATAACTTCAAGGATGTGTTGAAGTTTTTAGAAAAGGGGAGTCGATAAGGATTTCTTATTGTTTCATGGTTTTTATTGTACCTTTTTTTGACCCAATTGTACAGGACTTTGGAGCCTGATTGACGGACTGTTGGATTTTGAAATTCATCAACAAAGGATTTCCGGTTATACCGTAACAGTCGACTAGATTTTTGGCAGTCGATAAATACTTGCTGTTGTAAATATAGCATAATTGTTGTCTAAAGTATATAGTTGGAGAATTTATTGTGTGTAGGAGATTAGGATAGCATTAATATAATTAGATAGACCGAAATTAGTATAGTTAAGGTAGCTAAATTAATACAGGAATATATAGGCTTGAGTATTCATGTGTAGAAGAACTAATTAATAAAAGGTTGAGTAGGAAATTCTTTTTCTCTTTATAATATCCTTTTTTTTTTCTCGATACGAAATAATCAACACACGAAAAAATCCACTTTATATTTGGTAATCAAAAAAGTCAGACCACTTTTGTCAACAGAATGTATTTGATTATTGCATGTTTCCATTCCACCTTGACAAATCGGAAGGAAATAATAAACTTTCGTAAACGGGTAAAAAAAATTAACATAAATAACAAAAAAAACTACAACAACTAACACTATTACAATAGAATCGTAAAGGTAGCACTATTTATTTAATTCATTTCAGTTCAATCATGCGTTCTCATCAAATGTTATCATAAAATGGACCAACCATTTTATAATAACATACAATAACAACATATAAAATGTCATTCGTTTCATTATGAACATACAGCGTGCCAAAAAACTAACGTAACTCGTCAATAACTCTTGTATGAAGAATTATCAAGGAAAATCCTCGCTTCCGTCGATTTTTAATTTCAAAAGCCATTTATCCTGTGGTATTTCACACCCCCTACTCCTTAATTTTTTCAAATGGGAAAATATGGATTGAGATACATCAAATGAAAGGTTATTTGATTACTTATTCAGCGGTGTGAATGAAAGAAAAAATGGTTGCGCGGTTTTTTTTATTGAAACATTACAAAATAATCAATTGTGTATGGTTACTCGCTTTTTGAAATCGATGAGTTTCCCATTCAATGATGGAAAATAATTTTAATGATTTTAATGGTGTGCCTCCGCATTATGGAACTGAAGTGAGGAGGTATCTTGATGGCACATTTCATGAGAAATGGATTGGTAGAAGAGGGTCAGTTGAATGGCCACTCCGATCTCCAGATTTTAACCCTCTCTACTATTTTCTGTGGCGCCATACTATTCACCAAAATCAGATAATTTGGAAGAACTGCAATTTAAAATTCAGAGAGAAGTCGGAAGAATACCTGTTGCTGCGTTGAATAATTCATTGAGGAGTTTCGAAGAACGGCTTGCACATTGTCAAGTAGTCAACGGTGCTCAATTCGAACATTTATTACATTATAATTATTTTCCATCATTGAATAGGAAACTCATCGATTTCAAAAAGCGAGTAACTATACACAATTGATTATTTTCTAATGTTTCAATAAAAAAAAAACGCGCAACCATTTTTTCTTTCATTCACACTGTTGAGAAGGTAATCAAATTACCTTTTATTTAATGTATCACAATCCATATATTCCCATTTGAAAAATTATTACAGGGGTGCGGGGCGTATAGGGGGTGAGAAATATCAAATTCAAAAAAAGAATTCCATAATTTGCTTTTGAAATTAAAAATCGACAGGTGCGAGGATTTTCCTCAATAATTCTTCGTACAAGAATTATTGACGACTTACGTTACTTTTTTGGCACGCTGTATATTAATTACTCATAGTTTTTCTTATTCAAGAAAAATTATAGTCATCAATAAATCTCTGGCGCAATCAATATATTGTATAGTTTATAATTACCTAATAGTCCAAATAATAAACATCTCCATCATAATTTGACCCAAGTTATGTTGAGGGACGAAGAATGATTCTTTGTTGAACGTCGGCAACAACATAAAAAGATTAGCTTGACGAGGGTATGCAGACCAAGGTATAATATAGGGCGGTCATGGGCGTTTCGACAATCCTGAACCATTTTATATGTGACATTATGAATGACTGTTTTGAAAGACTGGTTAACCTTACGAGGGTTGTTGAAACGATATACATATCTGTGCTTTTATCTTGAACTACTTCATCGATTTTTTGCTGCTCACGGCTCATAATTTCTGATGATAAACTTCAAAGAAAAAATTTAACCTTCAGTTATCGTTTTTTTTTCATTCTAGGGATAAAGTTACATGAGTACATGACTAATAACAATGAAAACCCACTAGATTCAATGACTTATTCAGGATACAAAACGAAAATCTTCACAAAAATTGTTTCAACATGTAGTCATGAATTTTTGGTTGAAACCTCGCTAGATAATACTGTGAAAATAATAAATCATTGTACATAATTTTTTGTGTTTCCTGGCTTATTTTTCGACGTCAAAGATGTTCATTTCGAGAGAATTTACAACTATTTAGAATAAGAGATCTGTGACGACTTTATGTCTGTCGTGTATACCTAAGTCATCGGATTAAAAGGATTTTCTCTCTACTTTTTTGGATGCTTTTCCCAATGGAAAAGTTGAGCAGCAATAGCATTGTTGAAAATTCATGAAATAGATCAGGACAAATTTATCCTATCACTTCAATTAAACAATGGAGACATTTTATGAGTCCAAGAGTTCTGGAAAAATTTGTTCATTTTACCTTCTATTCTTCAATTCAAGACAACCCAAAAGCATCGAACCATCATGAAGAAACTGGAAAAACTCATAATGCATCAAATTTATTTTTAAATTCGATTACCCAATACTTGAAATCATGTATCAATAACAAACAATTTCATAAAAATCAAAATATCAATAACAGTACCTGGTATTAGTCAAATTAATACATAATGTATATTATTCATCAAATTCATTATGTTCGCTACAATCAAAATAGACCTTATCTGTAATATGTAATACCCAAGCAAATAATTCAAAAAATCTGCAAAAAATGGTTGAATTATATTTATGTATTTTATAAAAACGGGTGGCTCTAAATGATAATTTGGGTTGAAGAAAGGAAGAACGACAAGAGAGTAAACACGTTCAATCAGATTTGATGGGTTTCTGACCAGAAATTCGTTATAGTATTGCGAAATAATGAATTTTCTTTCAACAAAATTATACATTTTTACAATTCTATTTGCAATGCAAAATTGAAAATATATTCTTTGAAAAATATATTCACACTGGAGGGTTCAGTGACAGCTACAGAACCCTCAAAGATTATATTGGTATCAATTTTTTTTTAATTGATTTTCAAATATTAATATTAATTAATTATTAAATATTAAGGCATATTCCATCCTGAATATAAAGATTAATTAGTTATGAATTTTGTCCTTCATTAATTCTTTTCTTCATTAATTTGTGCATTTTTCGTATGTCACTTTTTACATTATAAATATTCAAGATGAGCCCCCCTCCTTAACAAAAATCCTGACTACGCCACTGAATCTTCAAGACTTGACAAAATGTCACTTTGATGAACAGACAAAATAGAGCACCACGAAAAAACTAAATTAAGGATGGAGCTCAAACTCCTTGGCTTTTTGAATGACCAATTCTCGACAGACTGTAAGTACATATAAATTAGATTTCGAGAATTCTTTTTTCTTATTGATTCCTTGTTTTTTACCCTTGGTATAAATTACATCAACCATAGCTAGACTATTTTAAGCATGTTTTGTCCTTGGATGATTTTTGAAGAACCTCTTTGTTTCGAAGATACAGGGCGAACAACATTTTTCATATTTTTAAAATTAATAATAGTTTAAATAAAAATGCGTACCGCACTGTGTTTACTAAGTACGTACAATTTATTTTTAAATTTGTTTAACAACATTCCAATTACTAAAAACGGCCAGTTTTTTGACTAAAAATTGATAAGTGCAGATGGTAAAGGAATACAGATTAAACACGGTTTTCATTTGAATTAATAAGAAATGATCCTGGTGTTTTTGAAAGGGTTCGGCAGTCAATGAGGAGAAGATTGGATGCTTGTATGCTGGCTAGAGGTGGTCATTTTCAACAGTTTTTGTAGGTTGAGTTGAATTTTCATGTAATTTTTCATAATAAAATGTTATTATCTGAAATTTTGTTTCCCCTATATCTTCGAAACAAATAGGTTTTTCAAAAATCATCAAAGGACAAAATATTCTTAGAATAGTCCAAGGAACAACCCCCTGAATTTTTGCCGCATGTTTAGGAAACACCCTGTATATATGAAAATCCCAGATTGATGAATCGAAACTATCTACTCACAAGAAAATTTTTGAACTACTCGATTTTATTTCAATTAGAATCTTTTACATATATATGAAGTGTCATTAAGCGCTTCCTTCATAATCTCCATACTTTGCAACTTTTGGATATTTTTGGCTTTGGAGCCTAACCTTTCACCTCCTAGGTAAAACAGGATTGCATCCTTCTCATTCTAAAATCAAGATCAAAGAACCTAGAAGTGAACACGATCTTCGATTCTTCGAATATACTAGCTTGTTCAACGACACCCTACACACACAAAGATGATGAAAACAAAGTTGGTGCTAGAAATCATCAACTTATTTGAAATGTTTTCAATGTGGTGATTTCAAACAATCCACCAGTTTGTTTTTGCAGCTTGAGAGGTCAATTGATATTAGTTCTGATACTAGCCAAAAATAAAAATATATTTAACGGCAGAATAGAAATTTACAACTCAAAATTAGAATCAAATTGGTCAAATCATACCTGAATCAAGAGAAATGACCTGGTTTACTGTAATCATATTAAAGGGCTCTTAGCATTAATGGGTTTGAAAGAACTGTCTCCAGACAATTAGCACCTTTTCATTTACAGTTCAAAACATGGTTTAAAATGTATTCCTCTACATAACATTAACAAATATGGTTCAATTCCAATTCTTACTATCATGATCATGAAGGAGGAATATGAAACAATTGCACTAGTATTAATAATTCAAATACCTACGAAGAACATCAACGAGCAATTCGTGTTGATTTGGAAATGGTGAAGTTCCTCCCTAGACAGCAAAGTGGATATTCCAAATGTCCTTGTTTCTAATGCCTCTGGTACAGCTGAGCTAAAAATGAATACTGCATTGAAAGAAATTGCTTCAAATCAAGAGATATTAAGATTCAAGGAAAACAAAACATAATAAACGAAACTTTGGTTACGAAAGAAAATATATAACTTCTGCCTGTGTATTAGAGGAAATGAAACATTCTGCGAAAGCTTTAAATCTATCATGGAAAATCAAAAAGACTGTATATTTGATAGTCCTCAAAAAAAGCAACTTGTTTCACAGTTATCAAGGAGAACGCCTCTCCAAAGCAGATTTTTTTTTAGAATGTTCAATACTTCGAGAAGTTAAAAAAATTATTTATGTATCTACACACCACAATAATAATTGTTATAATTATGAACTAGAATTAGATTAAATGGCTCATATTAACTAAAACGAAAAATTCACAAACTTTAGACTCTTCCTCCAAAACTGTTCATAAAAAGTGGACAAATTTTCTGTATTTTTTTGAAAAACAATAAATTTTAATAATGAAACAATTTAGTAGAATCAAAGATATACAAAAATGTGTACATTATTTACTCAAGATTGATACTATACGCTTTCCAGCACCAAGGTCCAAGTTGTTGACAATTGTTTTTGAATTGTACAACCATTTTGAAGAGTGTATTGATAGTGAAATCAGCAATATCTAAGGATCAAGCAATTTCCATAGATAAAAAAAGGTCTGTAGATTTACCAAAAAAATCCCAGTCCCAGGGTTTTAGAAGAACGTGACTTGTTCTTCATAATGGCTGAATATTACATACAAGTACGTACTAGAATAAACCCAATACCTTTTATTCTTTCATTTCTCAACTTGCTGTATTGTTTGTAGTCACATTCGCAATAGAAAAACTCCTGCGAACACGGTCAAAATACGTGATTTCCTATCAATGTTTTAACATTGAGCGCAAAAAGTCCGTTACCATGGTGAATGGATCTTTTTCAAAGAAAGTGAAAAGTTACACCTATTGACAACTCTTTCTTTCTTTCTTGAAGCACGAATTGCTGAAAACAGTTGAACTTGGTAGGAGGATCCTTTCTGGATGATAAATAGGGTCATAAACGGCATTAAAGTATGACACGTAAATAAAAAAAGGTACGTGGTGTACTGGTACTCATTCGGAGATCTACTTTTTGAGAAAACTTCGAAGACGATGGCACACGTGCATGTGAACGGGGACCACATAAACTACCATCACCAGTTAAGTAGTAACTTTGCAGATCCGTACGGAAGACTTTTTATTACAGATCTGTTGAGGGAGGGCTCGAAGGCCTCAAAGCAAGACTCTCCAGCTGTTTCTGATTATTATCTGTTTTTCATAACTATTGTTTCGGTAAAGTTGGGAATGAAATAATTCATATGGATTTCCATGAAGTTAACACCAGGTCCATTATTTAATTGATTAATTAAAAACAATTCAGTTGTCTTATAGTGTAACTAACTGTTATTAAGCTTAAATTACTGTACAAAATATTAATTTTAAGATTCAATACTACATTTAAATTTCGAGAAAATCACTGCTGGTGTAAAAGCCTTTGTGTGTTTGTTCGTTCATGCGCCTATGGGAGACCATAAAACTGTAGATATTATGATGTTAATGTTATTCATTAATCTATCTAGATAACGTTAACAGAAGTCTAAACATCCAGTATCACTGAGTTCTTATCTATTCACTGTTGCTGCTGGCCTTTATATTTTTATAATCATGTATTTTCATGTGAAAGTGTAACTAAAAACTGCAAAAAAAAAATAGGACAAATATTCTATGAATATGAATAAACAACAACATATATGAATTATTTGAAAAAATCACATTATATATAAATAAAATAAATAAATGAGTTATAAAGAAATAAATTAAATATTCACTATTCTGTTTCACTGGTGTCATCAAAATGAACTACTGAGTATCGGTATGTTCTATGTACAATCAATGTATGTAAGCAACAGTGGTTCATTTAGGAGACATTAGTGTAGTCTAAATCATTTGTTTTTGCGTGGTTTAAATCTGAACACTCCTATGGAAGTAGCTGATGCTCTTCATCTGCAATATCGAAAAAAAGGGATGCTATTTGCTATTGAAAGGTTGTATTTTAAAAACGCTGAAATATTTTCATTGATAAAAATTATGTTAATCTTATCAATTATGTTAAAATTTGAAAAATGTATCAGAATTAATTGAAATTGGATAAAAATGAAGAATAGGTGGATGACCTTGATACTTTTGCATGAGACTCAATTTTCTACCTGGAATTATCAGCTACGTTTTCAGATTAAAAAAGGTGTTTATTCATTTATTCGTTATTATTGTGGAGGTTTATGTCCAGCAGTTGACGGAAAGGTCTGGGTTATGATGCTATATTACTATCATTGAATTCAGAGCTGTTAGTTTTCTCTCCAATTTTTTTAATTTGAATGAGAGATAAAAAAAATTTATTACATCTAATAAACTTCTTAAAAAGGAGAAGAAACATTCATTTCAGAAAATTTATTTGAAAATTTTACTCGCTTAGTCCACCGAGCTTGCGAAGGAAAGAACTCAGCCAAGAAAACTTTCACTTTTGCTAACTATCTCTTCATTTAATTCACAAAAAGACTCATAATGACATGTTAGTTTACAAAATTATATACGTAAATTAATTATCATGTTGATATAACAATGTATTTTCTAAACTATTTCATTTGAAGAGATCTGGCGCTGCATTTCCATATAAACATCTTGGTTTCTAGAATGAATTCAGTTGAAGCAGTAACTGTCGTTCTCAGAATCACAATAAATATTCAAAGATATAGGTAACCTATTATTATAACAGTCGCGACCGATGGCGGGAAATGGTGAAATATTCCTAATTTCTATGAAATACTTGAAATACCTGATTAATTTTTCGATCTGGCAACGTAGCTGCTACTTTGACATAACAGATTCTAGGGTCTCAAGGTCATATACCTATTCTACATGTTTACCTAAAACTATGTTAAAAATCGGATAATTATGTACCAATCGGCAACCCTGTACCCATTCAAAAGTTCCAAATTTCAAAAAGGAGCGTTGGGCATAAGCCGTCCCTGGTACCCGATTCTACTAGCTGCTCCGTAGAAGAGACAAACTACTGCACACCTGCATTTTTACAATGACTCGTCGTTGTCGAAGAGCCGGACACCTGAGATTTCAACATTCCGCGACTTTATCTTCCTTTGCTCTGCCGAATCCCCCGAACAGCATCGGAAAAAAGACCTTCCATAAAACTCACCCGTACGTTCTTGGAATATGACAATGAAAAATCATTTTATTCAGAATCAGGCTCACCATCTGTTCTTACAAGTCACTTCGGATATGGATTTTCGGTTTGGAGAAGTTGCGTTGTCTTCTTCACGTATCGTGTTTCCGTAAAGAAAGGCATTTGTGTGAAGTTTCTTGAACGGGATGGAAGCTTGAATGGTCAATTAGTACGGTGCTCTTGGTCCTTCGTGTACATCGCCTTGATCAGGTGTCGATGCACGTGGTGTTTTCGGTCGATCAAAGTTGGAGAGTAGTCCGGTCAATCGAGAAAATATTCCTGAGATGAATTTATACAGCATAGAAAGCTCGATGGATAAACAGCTAATACCCATATTTTCTCGAATGAAGGGATGAAAAACCGGCAAAGTCAGTCATTTTCGAGATAACGAGATTTGAGATAAGATGCACAAATTGTAGCCAATCAAAAATCACTATATCAAACAGTGGAAAAAGGTGATTGGTAAACTATATTAAACGATCGAAAATAAAACATGCACGGGAAAACAGACCAAGTCCATGCGTTACAGGAAAATAATCGGCTGAGTCACCTTCAGATCTATACGTCCCAAGGGCGTAGGAACTGGGGGTAATTAAACCCCCCCTCCCAAGATTTTCAAAATATAAAATTTCTGAAATCTCGCAAAAACGAAGAACGAAAAGTTCTCCATAAAATGAACCAATAATAATCATTTTACTTTCCTTTGAAATCGACACGTCAGTAAAAAATTGGATCCCTTTACGGTTTATGAGTTTCTTATCGCTTTTAAAGTACTTTTATTGCACTACGAGCTCGTCTTTGTTTATTATTTTCCTTTATCTATCCGCTATCTCGGCATCGCCCCTTATTTGCCATCTGTGATTTTTGCATTCGTCTTCGGTATACACTTACCCGTTGTTTTCGGTTTTTTGTATCATTCTCGTCACAAAATGTAGTTATCAGAGAACTGAACTGAGTAATTCGCATCGAAAAATTGTCTGGGCTATGTTTTACAATTTAATGTGTTTCATTCAAATTTCAATTTATTTGTGAAGACATCAGTTTCGGAGTGACTTTATCCACAGGGTGTTCCTACATTGGAGGTACAAATGAAAATAACAGATTTCTCGGATCATTTCAAGAAAAAGAGTCCTATAACATGAGTCCGCAAACGCTTTGTTTTTGTGATACAGGTGTTAAAGTTCAAGTTTTTCTCCCATAGCACCTTTCCTTCACAAGATATTCAACTTGAATTGACAAAGAAATTCCAATTTAAAGTTTTCACTATGTGATATCCTAATTTTGAAAGCAATTCTACAGGGTTAATTTTTTCTGGAAGGGTGTCCGCTTCTTTCTTCCAGAATATTCTTTTTATGAACCACTAGTAGTTTAGAAAAATTAGAAAAGATACTCTCTGGTTCAGTACTTCACTTATTGGTTTGTTGTAGTTTTGACGTATTTGCAATCGATTTCGAGAAAAAAATTCGAACAGCTCTTTATAGTAATTCTCAGGAAAATCTAACTTGTTATAAAGATCCAGTTAGGTAGGGGGCTTGGGGGCTCATGTTTATGTGCCATTTTATTTTATTCAAGTAATCTCTCATTTTCCTTCGTAACTCCAATTATAAGATAAGATAAGAACAGCCGAATTATTATTATGATTATTAATAAAGAAAATGATTTCGTGTAATTTGATTCAAACTTCGTTATCAAACCTTATCAAACTTTACAGATATGAATAAACAATGTCGTCAAAAAAATTTTTTTTTATTACCCCACCAAGAACAAAAAAGATCTACGCCCTTTCGTGTACATCGCCTTGATCAGGTGTCGATGTAGTGGTGTTTTCGGTCGATCAAAGTTGGAAAGTAGTCCGGTCAATCAAGAAGATATTTCTGAGATAAATTTATACAGCATAGAAAGCTTGATGAATTGTAGCCAATCATAGGATCTTTCGTTTCACTATATCAAACAGTGGAAAAAGTTGATTGGTTAACTAAAATAAACGATCAAAATTATTACATGCAGGGGAAAAACAGACCAAGTCTACGTGTTGCAGTGAAAAAATAGACTAAGTTACGTTTTCTATACGTCCAACCTGTAATAACATCAATACGCTTAATAATATTCCGATTCTCATTACTTTTATGCGCCTTATAATCATTCAAAAAAGGAAAATAGTGGTAACAGTGATACTTACTATAGTGCTTAGTGCTGACAGACTGAAAATTTCGAAGAGCACCTCTGAGGGATTCTACAGTTTCGTACAAAGTGCAATACACTATTGATAAATGATAATGCTATCATAGAGCCAACAATTTCCCGTGAAGAATTCGTAAACTAACTACCGAAAATAACAAAATAAGCTCTAGGAAGCGAGACCTTAGGACTGTTACAACCGCAAAAGTCTAAATTCAAGAAACGTATCAAGACGAAGCTAAGGAGTCCATGTGCATGGACATTTTGTGTTGTCTAACATTAAAATCAACGATATTATTACAAACGACAATTTTCGATTCATTTTTTTAATATTCACACACTCTCCACATACAAAAGTATGTTGCATGTTTGCCCGGATAGACTATAGGAAAAAAAGTACTTTTTCCTTAATATTCAACTTTCCGTCAAGCTGGAAAATAGGTCCTTTCAAATTGTTGTTAAACATTTCTTCAAATATACATTAGCATCAAAATATGCAATAATAATATTATTCAAAAACTTTGAGGATAATATTTTCGGAAAAAAAAGTCAGGATTTCATTATAGTAATTCCCAAAAATTAGTGAGATGGGATCCATTGTTTTGTATTATGCTAATTTGCTCAAGCATAATTAATGCTTAATTAAGATCTTCTTTGTTGCATTCGTTAGTAACTCGTTAGTAACTATTTGTAACACAAAAAATTTCGTTTGTAACCCAAACTATAAAAAAAAAGACAGAAAAATTGCAGGTTGTTCGCCATTTTGAATTTCGTCTTTCAGAGTTCTTCACCTTTTCTGAATTGAGCACTGAAAAATACTCGAATATGATCTGAAATCGTAACTTCGAAGTCAAAGGTTATACATATAAAACTGACCACATTCAATAGAATATTACTCATAAATGACGTTGAACAACCAGTATCCCGTTCATTCTTCGAAAACGAGGTATATGTCATAAGGCAAAAATGATTCTCCCGGTGTCATCAATAATAATATAATAATAATAAACTTTATTCACAGGAAAAAAAGTACATTGTGAATAATTTTAACCCACCAACATTTTACGTTGGGTGTCAACAATATAAGTCAAGGAATAAAATAGGTAGTTACAATCTAAAAATAAACACAATACATCAATATTAATTCAACAATTTGGTATATGACACTTCAACATTTAGGGACAAACTATCTAACAAATATGATCTGTGCAGTACTCGTCAATTGAGCAGTAGTATGCTCTTTTGTATAATATCTTTTTCAGCTCTTGTTTTAGTCTTTTTTTGTTCATCTCTTTCAAGTTTGCAGGAATTCTATAGTAGATCTACGCAACTATATATGTTTGTCTGGTTTATAATGAAACGCCCTGTATATGGGATATTATTTAATGATTATAAGGATAAATGAAAATATATGAAGGAAATGAACATTCAGCTATCGCTACACTGAAAATATTTTTGGGAAAAGTGTCTTTATCACATATTTTCCAAATATTCAGCGCATTTTCTTGAATAGGCCCTGCGGTTGTTCTGAAGTTTTCGACTTACCTACTGCTCATTATCTAACTGCCATTTATTGGAAATATACTCTGCACTCTATTTTATGAAAGACTGTAAAGAATGGTTTATTTAATCATTTTTTTAATTTCTCTTCAGTAGGGTAAATGCACTGGTTCTCGACCAGTTAACAGAAACATCGATTTCGAGCACGATTTTTTCACACATAAACTTATCAAATTTTAATGGTGTTGGTGTTCATCGATTCTTTGGCGAGTTTTAAATTATTTGTCATATAATTGTAGGCGTTCTTTCCGCAATTAACCTTTGAAATGTGAAAACATATAGAAAATCTCAATAACCTTCGGTTCTCGACCACGCCGCAGAGTTCTCGACCATTTTTGTGTTAGTTTTCGACCACTAATAATAGTGGCCGCTCCACATCAAAATTTTATAAAAAACTTTAAAGCGAGATGAGTCATTAGTACTTACTTTCGTACCGTACCATCGACATCACTACCTATCACTCATATGGGTTTCAGATGAGGTAATCAAGTAAGAAACACTCGGAACGTAAAACAAAATTATTTTGCAAAAATTTCCACTTTCTATAAATATTTCAAAATAGCAACTCATACAACATTATTTGGTTATTTTGCTCTTGATATTTATTTAGAAACTAATGAGGAAATAAAATATGAAACACCGACCACCAGTGGTCGAGAATTAAGTACAATCAAATTGGTTCTCGACCGCGAATAAATAAAGGGTAGAAATAAGTGTTTCAACGTTAATTCGGTCGTCGCAAATTTATTCAGAAAGTAGATGTATAAATGAATCAGGGTATCGAAAAAAAAAACGAAAATGATCCAACAGAAATATAGCGGTTGAAATACACAATTATTGAAGTAACATATTGGTTCTCGACCACTTTGGTCGAGAAATAAAAGACAAATTTTCCAATACCAGTTCGCGACCACCGAATATTGAAAAAAAAATATACATTAATTTGCTTCTTGAAATACACTCAAAAATATATCTTATAGTTGATATGGAACAAAATATACACACATAATTCATTTAAAATAAGAAATAATTACTATTTTCTGCTCATATATCACAAAGCACTTCTAAGAGAGGACGAGAATGAACCCTTTTCTATGATAGACGATTATAAACTAATTTTTAGCGCAAAAACTTTGACCTATACCACTACTATGCAAACTATCTTGGAAGGGTAGAATGGTCGAGAACACGTACCGGGAAAATATTTTGCACTACATGATATATTTTAATTATTATTTTATCTCAAATCACGGAATGGTCGAGAACCAGTGCCGGTCGGCTAACCAGTGCATTTACCCTATAAGAGAAGGTACCTAATTTAATTCATTCATTTCCAAGGTACAGAAAAACATTGGACTGAATCGAAAATTGATATCCTGTAAAACATGTTCTAGCTATATGGGATGAATATGTATATTGATTCTGTATTATCCTTCAGGATCATTGGTAACATCATTTGCCTCACTTATTTGTCTTACGTCGACTCTAGGAGTCTAGGAAGATGTATCAAAATGTCCAATTTTTCCCGAAAATCTTTTACTTATTCGAAAATTGATATTCAGCCTTATTCTGTAACTTCAAATCGAATAGAGATTGTATGAATCGAATAGAAATGCACCAGAATCGTTTCGAATTTGTATTCTCTTAGTCAACTAGAATTACTATGGATATCAATTACGAATTACATTCGGCAATAGAAAAAGAATTGAATACAAAATAAGTTGGACACGATAGAAATATTCCGATTTCTCAGATTACGATCTGATTCGTTCATTTCTATTCGAGTTACAGAATAGGGCATCATTTCCTTTATTGTTAATATTGAAAGTGTACACTTTTATCAAGTGTTTTTTTCTGTAGTTTTCTGTTAAGCTTAGAAAATAGGCCAAACAAAACAAACATAATATGATTTTGTAGTAAGCACAAGCAGTGAATTCATCAATTATTTTGATTTAGAGGAAGTGTCTGCACCTTTCCACTGAGGTATAAGTTGCAAGACTTTTAAGATATTTTCAAAACTAAATATAATGTCTTCTTTAAGAGAATAACAACAAAAAACCTTATCTAGAATAAAAAAGAAGTAGGAGACAATTAACATGAATTCGAAAAGTTTTTAATGCGATATAAATATGTTCGAAATGTGTAAATTTAGCCAACTAAACATTTGGTTCTTTAAGAATTAACAACACAAATTTTGACCTACAAAATAACAATAAATATAAAATATTTTCAAAACTAAATATAATGTCTTCTTCAAGAGAATATCAACAAAAAACCTTATCTAGAATAAAAAAGAAGTAGGAGACAATTAACATGAATTCAAAAAGTTTTTAATGCGATATAAATATGTTCGAAATGTGTAAATTTAGCCAACTAGACATTTGGTTATTTAAGGAATTCACGACACAAACTTTGACCTACAAAATAATAATAAATTGTTCTGTACTCAAGGTAAATAGAATTGAAGTATATACAGCACAGGAGAAGAAATAATTTCATTGAATTTCAGATTCTAAAATACAATTGGAATAATGAATAAAATCAACATTAGAATTTCAGTTGACGCCATTGATATCCATCACAGAAGAATGGTGCAATAAACCTGATTTTAAAATTGCAAACGTATATTTATTTTCTTAGAAGGATAAGAAGGAACGGTTTTGAACGGTAAGCTAGAAAGCACAGATGGGTACATTTCACAGATCTATTGATCCAAGAAGCACTCTAAAAATGTATTTGCTTATTATGATCTTAGCCATAAACCACTTGAGATGTGCTTTCAAGGTAAGGTACCAAACAATAGCACAACTTGTCCACTACAAAGTCATAAAAGAACAATCTGCAGACAGGCGCCAGCAATCGATATAATTTTGAAGAATATGACAGTTCGACATGCAGGTGATATAATTTCAAGGTCTAGAAATTTACTGGATGGGAGATCTTCAAGTGGCCCTGAATGAAGAACAATACAGCCAATTTTCGGGCTAATGGACAATATATGTATGTACAAGCACCTCCTTTTGTCTTTTCGTAAAAGACCGAAATAAGGTATGAATTGTCATTCTTCCGGGTGAACTTCTAACGAGAATATGCTTTTCTATTTTTGTTTTTATATACAGGGTGTTCCTAAATTGGGCGTTCAAACGAAAATGACAGATTCCTCGGAACGCTTTGTTTTCGAGATACAGGGTATTAAAGTTTGATTTTTTTCAAGTTTTTTCTCATAGCACCTTTTCTTCAAAATATATTCAACTTAAATTTTGCATATTGTATATATTCCAATTGGGAGTTTTCATCATCTGATATGCTAATTTTAAATGCAAACCTATAGGATGATATTTTTTCTGAAACAGTACCCGTTTCTTTCTGTCAGAACTTTTTTTTGGTGGATCACTGATAGTTTATAAAAATTTAAGAAGAAACTTTGGTCCTGTTCTACACTTTTTGGTTTCTTGTAGTTTTGTCATATCAGCTACCGATTTCGAGACAATTCTTTAGTACCCTCTGGAAAATACAAATTATTAAAAGGTTCAGTTAGCAAGTTGTAATGAATAAATTAATTAGGTATACCTGCTTGAGTTTTAGTATTTATTTACCTAATCCGTAGCGAAGATTAATGAAGATTAGATAAACAGGTATAATCATCCCAAGAAAGTAGCAATACAAAAAACACCCTGTATCTCGAAAACAGCTTTTGCGAGCACATGTTTATAGAACTTTTTCAAAAAGTGTTATGAGTCGCTTCTGATAATAAATTATTGAAACTATCGATTTCCTTGTTATTTTAAAAGCGCTAATTATTATTGAATACATAAGCTGTGCTTCTTTATACCTTCAGACCATCCCACCAGGAAAATACACCTAGGTAGAAGAATAGAATTAGAATGATTAGATCGATTTAATACCAGTTTGAAAAATTATGCACATCATTATAAAAGGAACCATTGAATATTTTTCATTTATTTCGAGATTTAATTCATTTTGTGTCTATTGTATGATTCTAATGAAGTCATATATAGCCTGTCCCATTTAAAAACACCAACTATCCCCTATATACCTCTGAAACGGTTATTAGGAGTCAGTAGAGTATCATATAAACCATTTAAATTCCTGAAAAAAAGTTTTAGAATTTATCGCACATCTCGAAGCTCGAACAGAAACCCAGATATAGAGAAATATTTGAAACATTCATTTTTCAGAAACGACATAAGCTTAGAAAAAGGACAACGATTTGTGGAATATGGAACGTACAGGGTCTATCTAGGAAGGTCAATGAAGTAGTGAGTGAACTCAAACACTTGAGGGTCGATGTCGCTGTATTGACGAAGACAAAGAAGAAGGACAGAGGGTCAGAGAGCTGGGGTGACTATGACCACTTTTTTAGTGGAGTATCCAAAGATCAACTGGCGAAACGTGGAGTTTCGATTCTGGTCCACAAAAGATACAGGAAACTGATATCTAATTGGGAGCCTATTAACGAGAGGCTCATTAAGATCAACCTTATATTAAACGGATACCGAGTCACAGTATTGGGTGTTTATGCTCTAAATGACGATGAAACAGTCAAGGAAAAAGACGCCTTCTTCGAACAACTACATCAGGAGATAAGAAAAATCGGAAATCCAGAGAACTTATTAGATTAGGAGACTTGAATGCAAGGGTGGGGAGAAAGAAAGGAAACCACGTCGTTGGAGAATTCGGTGAATCAACAGAAAATGATAATGGCAAAAGGTTAATATCGGTATGTGAACAAAACCAGCTAAAAATCTTGAATGGCTTCTTCCAACACCGAGACATCCATAAGTTCACATGGACTCAAAATACGAAAAACCTGAAAAGTATCATAGATTATGTGATAACACGACAGAACTCCCGATTAATCTACGAGGACGTGAGGGTGAACAGAGGCATCTCTTGTGGAAGCAATCATTACTTTTTAAAGACCAGAATTACTGCCCCTTATGACAAGAAACTACGTAAATCCTCTTCAGCTTCTCAAAATGATACAGAATACGAAGTGCTATCGCCTATCCGATACAACTTGGAAGAATTCGATCACGAAAGCATCAAACTCCTATATAAATAGGGATTGGACACAAAATTGAATATTGAAAACTTTGACACCATTGAGAAAGAATACAACCACTTAAAATCTTGCTTACACTCAGCGGCATCGGAAGCATTAGGCACTCAAAACCAACAGAGCAAACGAAGAAAACCATACTGGTGGGATGATGAACTAGAAGGTGAGATAGAGGCGAAACGACGAGAATACCTAAGTTCTGAAAAGGCTAATGACAGAGAAAGATACAAAATTCAACAGAAAAAGGTTAGGTATATAATAATAATAATAATAATAATAATAATGTTTATTTGAGAACGCTCTGTTACAAATAAACTTAATCACAGAGATAGATAATCTATCTGTGCGTGATAAAATGATGATAAAAGATGATCGCAAAGAAAAAGAATGATAAGTGGGAGAACACATGCCAGCGACTAAATGCCTACTTCGGGGGGAAAAGGAGTACTGAAAGCTGGAGAGTACTGAAGAAAATGAGGAACGACGCAACTAAGGAAATCATTTCACCTATAACAATGAATGGAAACAATATTTCGCTGGCATGCTCAATGAAGATAGGCAAGAATTCACAACAACAGGCTATGCAGATGTTAACATAACAACTCAAGGAACACCAGTTACGATAAATACAAGAGAAGTTGAAGATGTATGTCGACAGTTGAAAAATGGTAGATCTCCCGGACCTGGTAACATCCCTGCTGAATTGATAAAGTATGGATCAGACAAACTGTATGAGAGGCTGAAAAATATCTTTCAAAGTTGTATAAACGAGTCAGCGGTGCCCAGTGAATGGAACACATCTGACATCACAACTATTCATAAAAAAGGCGACAAGAGTAGATGTGACAGTTACCGTGGTATATCCGTCTCGAATACCTTGAGCAGGACCTACGGAAGAATCCTCAAAAAGCGGATAGAGGAAGAATACAGTCAAATGGAGGCAGAAGAACAGGCCCGATTTAGAGCGGGCAGATCAACGGTTGATCATCTTTTCACAGTCACTCAGTTCATTGAGAAGAAACTGTCCTTCAATCGAGATGTACATTTGCTCTTTGTCGACCTTAAAAAGCATTCGATAGTGTACCGTTGGCGAAACTTTGAGAGATCTTGCAAGAAAGCAACATCAATGTGGAAATACTCAAAGCTGTCAAATCGCTGTACGAGAATTATGGAGCGAAAGTTAAATTAGGAAATAAGCTCACTTCGAGATTCAGCGTGTCAAAAGGATTGAAGCAAGGATGCTGTTTGTCGCCTTCATTATTCAAAATATACCTGGAACGAGCACTTAAGGTTTGGAAAAGCAAATGCCACAATATGGGTACTCCATTGGATGAGGAAACAACACTCTACACGCTTTCGTTTGCGGACGATCAAATTGTGATAGCCCAGGATGTAGATGACCTGAACTACATGACGCGCAAATTAGTAGAGGAGTATGCCAAATGGGGGCTGGAGGTGAACATCTAGAAGACACAATACTTGTGCATTGGTGGTGGTCGTCAGAGCTCTGATCCGGACCTGACTTTGTCTAGCTCTCAATCAATAAAACAGTGCAAGGCCTACAAATACCTGGGATTAAGAATATCAGAGGATGGAGTTCTCGATAAATCGATACGAGAAAGGAATACCCTCGGCAGGAGGGCGATATCGATGCTCAATGGTGTTTTATGAGATAAAAATATATCCAAAGAAAATAAAAAAAGGATTTACAACACAATTGTTAAGAGCATTGAAACATACAGCTCGGAAGTATGGCCAATAAAGGCTAAAACTGAAAAAATGCTCATGGCTACCGAGATGGACTTCTGGAGAAGATCAGCGGGCAGATCAAGAATAGAAAGAATTCGTATCAAAAGAATAAGAGAAATAATAGGTGTCAAAAGTAACATCGTGAATGACATCCGAACTAAACAGCTCATATGGTTCGGCCATGTACAGAGGATGCCGGACAATAGAATTCCGAAGAAAAACTTTAAATGGACCCCACAAGGACGTAGAAGAAGAGGAAAACCTAGAAAAAGTTGGAGGGAAGGCGTCGACAAAGAGATGAGAGACACCGGACTAGGCGAAGAACTATGGAGATACCGGGCCGAATGGCGATTAGAAATCGGAAGACGTCGGAGAACGTTTTGACCCGATACTTATACATATATATATTTTTCAGAAACACCGTGTAACTCGAGAACGAATCAAGATATGACTTGTTTCTGATATATTATTATGTATTTCGAAAAAAGAGATGCTTTCATTAAGCTTCGAAGTTGGAATGTCTATGGCATAGACCTACAATAACATTATTCTATGTCTATGGTCTATTGCTGTTTGTACAGTGACAACTGACATAGTGGCGACAAGCGTGGTCTCGTTTTTGATTGGCTGAGCCTAAATATGGCGGTTTTTTGTTCACATTCTCCATTTACCTGATTTTTGGGATTTATTCAAAATGTAAGGCCCATTGTATTTAGTCACTGTAGAATTCTTCAGTTGAATAAATTTCTTCTATATATAGTCCATTCAGGAATTATTGACATCGAAGTAGGCCTTGAACGTCTAGCCACGGCTTTATTTCTGGTTACAAAAATATCACTAAAAATTGATGTGGTTCATCATAGAAATAACCAGTTTAAATTATTTTCATCATTTTTCTATCCGAAAGATCCTAAATTTTCGAAATTACGATTATTGCGAAGGAACGCATACAGTCATGATTTCATAAATTGGAATTCAGATTATATAACGAAAAAATATAGTGAAATGCTATCTCATTTCAAGGAAATCCGATGAAGAGATATCTATTCATTCAAGAGTCGACCATGAAAGATCCTATTGGAGATCATTAAAATATGCATATTCCTTTTCTCCAAAGGCTCTTCAAAAATTGTTGCATTCTTCATGGACACTGGATACCAACCTGCTTGCAAAATTTTTATCATATAACTCTTATGAATCATTTTAACTGTGGTGTCTAAACTGGTTGATGGTGTAGCTTAGTGAATGGAAGAGCCATATCATAAGACAGAAATAAAACTCAAAGAATCCATTTGGTATAAGAAGAATTTTGACATCACAGTTGTACTGTAACTTTCAAAATTGGAACCAATTTATCAGCCGATGTGTCAATTACTTTCCAAAGTCACTATTTATGTGAAACTGATCATGACATGAATGATTGATTAAACTTGTATGAAAAATATAGATAATATTTATACACTTCAATTTTTATTGAAATTTTTTTATACTATTTACTAATAAATTACACAAAGTATTTTGTAACAGCTTTGACTCACTCACTAAAAGAATTTTTGCATGAAATTATATTTAATTTGTGAATTTTAAAATTTTATTGCATTCTGTTATTATCTTTAAGTGGTTAGGAGGTGAAGGAATTTTCAAATTTACTCTTCTGGATATATTTTCGATGAAATACTCAGTAAAAATTCTATAAAGCAATTAGAATTTATTAGATTTTTGAATTACTCATTGAAGAACAATCAAATATTATCAGGCCCAATGATTTTGATTTTGACATGTGTCAGTTCCGTTCAGTGAATTTTATTCTTAAGTTAAATGGTTCTATGTCACAATTCGCCTTTTTTATTTTTTATGTTTAATTAAGGTACTATAGCTGTTTGTGTTTCTGGTGCCGCCACCTCTGTTTCTTTTGTTGTACACTTTGTTGGCAAATACTCTAGCTGTAGAGTTTTCTGCAACGCTAACTCCTCCTAGATCATAGACTGCAGTCTTTGATTATTCTATGTATATGTCCTAGATTCATATCTAAAATCTAAATGTTATGGAATCCACTGGACTAACTGATTCAAAAGACTTCAAAACATTCGTGTCAAAATTTGGGAAGAGAATGAAGAGATCTTAGAGTATAGAAGTATTCTATATTCTATGTTCTAAGGAAGAGAGTCAGATCATAGATAAACTAGATTAGTTTGTCTATGATCGAGATATTGAAATTGAAGGTTATGTAACACTACATTTGTTGATTGTTTGAAATATGGATAAAAATGAGTTCCGTGTATTGATTAAACACTGTTTTTTGATGGGAAAAAATACTGTGAAAGCAAAGCAATGGCTTGATAAGTGTTATCCAGATTCTGCTCCATCAATAACAACGGTTAAAAGGTGGTATGCTGACTTTAAACGTGGTCGAAGAAACACTGACGATGCTGAACGCTCTGGTCGTCCGAATTCGGCAGTTGTTTCAGAAAACATAACAAAAATCCACGAAATGATTTTGAGCGATCGTAAATTGAAGTTGCGTGAGATAGCGATGGAATTGAAGATATCAGAAGGCAGTGTATTCACTATTTTGCGTGAACATTTGTCCATGAAAAAGCTTTGCTCAAAATGGGTGCCGCGCTTGCTTACCCCCGATCAAAAGAAACAACGCATTTTCGATTCCGAAAGGTGTTTAGAGCTGTTTAAGCGTGATGAACAGGATTTTTTACGTCGATATGTGACAGTTAATGAAACATGGATTCATCACTACACTCCTGATTCAAAGACATCAGCTGGCAAGGTTATGGCATCTGTATTTTGGGATGTGCAAGGTATATTGTTCATTGACTATTTTGACAAAGGTAAAAAGATCAGCAGTGAATATTACATAAAGTTATTGGATCGATTGTGTGCAGAAATTATAAAAAAGCGTCCTCAAATGCAAGAGAAAAAAATTCTTTTTCACCAAGACGATGCCCCTTGTCACATATCGATGGAAACCATGGCCAAATTAAATGAATTGCGCTTCCAACTGCTTGACCACCCAGCTTTTTCTCCAGATCTGTCCCCCAGTGATTACTGGCTTTTTGCAGACCTGGAAAAAATGCTCCAGGGAAAGAAATTTGGCTCAAATGAAGAAGTCATTGCTGAGGTTGAAGCCTATTTCGAAAGGAAAGACAAATCATTCTATAGAAAAGGTATTGAAAAATTAGAGGAGCGTTGGAGTACATGTATCACTCTTGAAGGTGATTATGTTGAAGAATAAAGTCGAATTATTAAAGAAAAATATATATTTTTTTACTGATTAGGTTTGAGAGAAGTGTTATATGAGATGTGATTATAATTGTTGTTAGAAGTTTATCGAGGAGTTCTGATGATACAATCCTCTTGACATTCAACATGAACATTCAAGTGGTTATTTCCCATTATAGGTAACCGGTGTGAAGTTATCCACATCCACAAGTACACTCCTAGCCAAAAGTAGTGTCCTAGCAAAAAATGATATATTTATGATTTTCAATATGAAAATGCATGGTAATTTATTATTTGACTCAAGCAATTCAGACTCTTCATATTTTTTTCTATTATTGAACATTTTTTAGCAATTTAGAGGGTTGTTAATGTTGTGATAGGGACCATTTCTAGTTAAAAATTCATAACATTTTTGTTTGGAAGAGTACCGTGTTCTGCTTTTAGTATGTGATAAACAGAGGAAAACTGAATCAAATGACATACCCCAAATAGTTTGTCAGGCCTCGGGGAGGGAGGAAACTGCGAAAAGTCTGTATTGCTTGAGTCAAATAATAAATTACCATCCATTTTCATATTTAAAATCATAAATATACCATTTTTTGCTTGGACCCTACTTTTGGCTCGGAGTGTACTTGTGGATGTGGATAACTTCACACCGGTTTATAGGTACTGTTTTTACTAATTAGGCCTGGGACTTATTGAATGAAGTATTACATGTTGTATCTGTGATCTCAATACAAAAAAATTTATTTCAGTCCCCAAGACAATGATGCATGAATTTGGGATCACATTTCTAACAGTAACTTTGTATTTCTGAAGATGAAAACATGGTTGTTGAAACCTCCATTAAACGTTTTTAATGATTATGTAGATCAAAGTGTGATTACTGCAATTGCAAAATTTCAAGCTGATCACATCATCAGAACCAAAGAAAATTCAAGTAGAATATTGTAAAATAAATACCAAATATTTCCGTGATACCAAATTTGATCAAGTTGAAATTTTACGTGTATATATAGAATAACAAGAGCTAATATTGAATCTCTGCTAAATCTAATTTTTTTTTTATTTGAGAATTACTGTGGTCTTACCTTTTATTATTTAAAATCACAGCATAGGTGAATATTTTTTACATTATATAGTATCTAAACTGTATTGCGATCTTCTGACATCTCTAAGGTGTTTACTCAAGACTTCTAATGAACAAATCCTATAAGTTAGAATATTTCAATAAAAATAACACAATGGAATATAACACGATTTCCATTCAGCGACATAAACCCTTGTAGTAATGGATTCATAACACTAGAAATATGTTTTTATTTCCCTGCTAAGCTAGCGTTACAAGGACTGCTAAATGTTGATATTAATAAAATATCTGAATGGAAAGATATTCAGCTACTTTATCAGTATGATAGAGGAGCAGATGATGGCTAGAAGGTTCTACCAAATCTAACCAATGAAAACAAATTGAAAAAGATGAAAATCAAACATGCTGCCCAGATTATTATCCAAAGGTTGGCAGCAACACTTGACTTAATGACTTTAATTGGTTAGTCTTCTGAAGATATATTTTTCATATAGCATAAGCACACAATTATTATTATTATTCCATATGCAATTAAACCTTATTCTTTATGCATTTACAGAGCAAGAAAGCAGGAAGAATGTTAACCACAGAAGTGTTGTACTTTTTTGACTGTTAATGTGATTCAGTAAATGGATCAAATAAACTTCCTGAAGGTGGTAAATTTTTACAAAAAGGTTTGGAATGAAGAAGCCCTGCAAATTCATGATTCAATGAACTTCCTAAGGATCAAGCAAGGCCTCCCACATTGAAAAATTGTTTTTTTACCATAAGACATATCATGGCAATTTAGGGATATCCTATAAATCTGAGTGTTTGTCTTATTTATCAATCAGAAGTCTGAATCAAGATCCCAATAGAGGAGCTTTGGAGCTTAAAATAACAATCCCTCATCCTACCAATTGTGAGGATGACAAATGTGATGGTATGTTCATCTCCATAAAAAGTTTTTGTTGATCATGATGGTAGTAAAAAAAAAATAAGTGATTGAAATATTCTAGAATACAAATGTTGAATCAGGCCAATTTAAAAAAAAATTTTTTTTCACAAAAGTTGAATGAATTGGCCTTCATCCTAAAAAAAAGGTGTTTAGTCTGCAGAAATTGCCTCTTTTTTAGTAAATGATTACGCTCAGAGTTTATTAATTTCCTGCAGAGAGTATAATGGTTCACTTGATTCACTCACTAGAAGATTGTGTTATCTGACGCCACTATTCGTAACAGCTTTCCATCTTATTTGCGAAATAATAAACCTTCATTTAATAAACAACCTACGTATTTAATACATGAAATTGAGGATACGATACAAAATCATTTTATTTTAGAATTCTTATGTTGTGCAGATGAATATAAAATATTGACTGTGAAAACAATAATTCACAATTGTCAAAATTTTACACTGGTTCTTATAAAACTATATTAATAGCAAATAGAGTTTGTTCCAACAGAATCATGAAAAAATCAAACACATCCTGTACATATTCATCAAGATTTGTGATGTAAATAATATTGTAAATAAATTATATAATAAAAAAAAACATGAATCTGCTTCTAATGATATAAAATGTTAATCCTCCATCAAACAGTCGGACAAACTATTCAATTTATCGCGCTTACGGCTTGTATTGGGTCGAAATAATGCGCACAATTACGAAATCAAAAACTCACTTCAATAACTTAATTTGAAAATTTTGTCATTCCCAATAAAATTCCTTTAGTCCAATCACAAAAAGGGAAAGGTTTCACACTTTACACTCAAGAAATGAATATATAATAATGAGATAAAATTTTCACTAGCTTCTCACTATACTTATCTTTCTCATTCGGAATAGTATTTGCATATGTGTAGCTAGGTCTCTGTGGACTTTTTTTTTCAAAAGCTGGTAGGTCTTCTGTGGCCAAAATTATTATTAAATGTTGCTAGAATGACACGTAGGTAACATGAAATGGTTCAAAAATTAACCGTTACTTCAATAGAACCTAGGTGGGAAATAAACTCAGCATAGGTAGTGTCCGAAGGCGGAGAAATCGACTTCCATCAAAGTTTTATTGAGATACAGTCAATTCTTGTTTTGTTATAATATCGTAATATTATATATACGGATCGTTTCGGCAGCAGTAAATCAAAATTTTGGACATTGTAAGTTACACCATTTTTGGGAAAAAAAAATTCAAAATAATATTATAGTTCCTATTCATCCATTATCCTCAGTGGAACTAATAATTGAAATTGAACTGGACAAGTATAATGAGCATTTGTTTGTGAGAATATTTAATAGCAAATTTGTACAATTCAGGTCCCATTTATATATAATATGAAAGGTAGCTCAAATTTTACATTTCTCTTTCTCCAACTTCACTGTTCTTATACTTTCTTCTTATTAGTCTTTAGAATATTTTCTTTTGCAAGATCAGAATACATCAGCAATTTCCAAGTGTACAGTCTTCGTGGTGATGGTTTATAGAAAGTATTCAGTTTATACCAGTTGTTGTTCTGTAGCGAATGTATTCACGTGATCCCCTCTCTCTCCTAATTCATAAGGACCCACGTAGTCTGCTGTTCTTTCTCGACCAATTTTTGTATTGTAGTCCCCCATCATTATAGTCATATGATGTTTGGAGAGGCTTTTATGTGTTCAACAGCTCTTTGTGAAAGTTCTATATTTCTTTGTTTTTTCTGATGTTGCAGCATATATCTGAATGGTATTAAATGTTACAAGGCTTGTATTAATATTAAGTAATGCAAGGACTGCCTCGGTGGTGCAGTGGACTGAATTGTTGACTGTGGTGCCGAAGGTACCGGGTTCGAATCCTGGCTAGGTCATGGATGTTGTACATGTCCGGTGATGGTTAGGTTAGAGGCTAATGACTGTAGCAGTCGATGCCTTCAACGAAAGAAAAAAAAATAGGTAATGCAATACTTTCCGAGATAGGTGTGAAATTAGAAATACAGCCCTGAACTACTCTTAAAAACCAAATCCACTCCACATTGTTGTTCGTTTCTAGCCACTCTTGAATGGTATATTCGATAATCATTTACAAGGCATTGTCCAGTTCCTGGTCATTTTATCCCACCCGCATCCATGCTTTTTATTTACAGTCTCTTCATCTCCTGTATTAGATTGTGGGCCCTTCCAGCCACAACGTTCTCATTTCCATGTACAAATCCTTGCGACCGACCTAAAGATTCTTAGCAGCCTCTATTCATTTAAGGTCTGCCAGGAACTGAATCCCAACTTTAGATTGTTTTAATCCATAGGATTGTTATTACAGAACATAAATCTTGAAATTTCAATAAATTAAAAACTTCAACTAGAAACATCCCTTTAGGATTCACCAATTAATTTATTACTTATCACGATCAACTTCAACATATTTCGTTCCAGGAAACTATTAGTTTTCTATCAGCATACCTCATTTTCTTATAATCATAAGTGTTTATTATCATGTACAGGGAAATATTCTAAAATCTAAATTATTATGGAAATGGAATAAGGAAAAAACACAACATAAATAATCACAGGAAGTCCTCTTTATTAACATTTTGAAAGTTTTCAATGGCAATTTGTTTTTCCAATTTTTTCATTCTTTAAACCAGGAAATAATCCACATCCATACCTCCACTAGCACACTTCAAGTTTGTCATAAAAATAATGTGGATAAACAAATGGAATTTTAAAAACATTGTCAAAATAATTTAAGTAAAGGTTTCTTTGAAAATGAGAATATTGTGCTTCTTTATAATACAAAGGAATTTTTATCATTGTTACGGAATAAAAAAAATAATTTTAAACTTCGTTCATCCACACTTATAATCAAATCTGAAATGCATTCAATTACCGCACCATCCAACTTTTCTATTCAGACAAAAATTCTGTTCAACTATCACAGGTTTTGTCAGGTTTATTATAATAATAATAACAGAAGATAATTTAAATTATACAGACATAAGCTACCTTGGCGAAAAAATATTTGAGTACTTTCATACTCCATTAAACCTATTTTAATCAGACAAGAATTACTACTCATTATTGGTACTATCACAATTGTGAGCTACATCTAAAATGATAAATAAAACTTTATCCTTGCTAAAATTTAACATAAATGATTATTTTTATTTTCAACAATAAGTTTTGGTTTTCATCAACCAATCTCAAGTTGAATAGCAAAAAAGGAGATAAAATAAATAATTCAAAACAAAAACAATAAGTACTGAGTACTAAACTAAATTATATTTAGTTTTAAGTACATGTACTAAGAAAAAAATTGTTAAACATATAAAATTGATTTTCATTAATAATTTCCTATATTGATTTGATTTAACACCAAATGAAATATGAATAAAATCAGTAAACATCAAAAAGAAGTACCTAGTATATTTTGAAATAATGAAAAAAAAACACACATTAAAACTGAAAAATTATTTGCCTGATCTGATAGGTATTAATAAAAGATAATAACTAAACTACAAATCTATAAAATATTTCAGCTTTATCGATTTATTATTTATCATTCTTATAAAATATTCTAATCAGGCAGTGCAAATAGTAGATATGCTCCCAAACCTTTTGGTCACTTATAAATATCCAACTTATTTCAGAATTTATTGTGTTCAACATCCAGAAAGTTGATTGACACAATTTTGAATATATTAGGTACTTCTGAATAAAAATTCATTTCATCATGCTATTTTCAAAATTAGGGGTGGAAAAAGTATCAAAATATGTCAAACAGCCTTCAAGAAAATAACGATCAAACTACATCATCCTCATTGTCTGCAGTGAACATTTCTAAAATATGTTTAGCATTCTATCCTTCATAACATTCTCTTGTCCTTCTAACACTCTGATATTTGTATCTCTTTTTCACAGGGAATAAATATCCCCCAAAGAGAAATAATTTGAATACTTTTTGGAGGTCACAGCCCTTTTGTTTCAAATGGATGAACAATTCAGACTTAGGTCCTAGGTCAATAGTCCTCCACTTTCTCCATATTTGAAAGTAACATCTTCTTATCTTCGTTTCTACTGGAGAGGATTTTTTGCAATCTTGGTGGCTCATAGCAAGGCTAAAACAAAATGAGCCCATCAACATTGTATGACTATTTATGATAACCATTATTATTGAAATTCTTTTTGAAGCTATGAATCTAGTGTAGCTAGCTAATAATGCACTGGTTCTTATTGAAGATATCGTAAAAAATTAGTATTGTATTGCCCATTTTCTTCTTAAGAATCACTGATGTAGATGAATAATTAGGACTCCAATAAGCGTTTCTTTGATGCCAAATTGCCATTAACATTTTTTCATATTTTTTGAAATTTTTTCCTATTGAAGGAATCAACTAATTTGTTTTTTCAAAAAAAGTGTAATGAATGTGTTCATCATTTACCATCTACCTTGCCAAAAATGGTTCATCAGTTGCAAAGATATTGAATGTAAAGAGTAATAAAGTAATAACATATATGAGGGTTACAAATAATTATATTCGGAAAATTAAAAAAACTTACTGTTTCACAAATATTCATATTGCAACAGTTCTCTATGGTTATCTCACACTGTTGAGCATGAGGTCTTTCAGTCATAGAAGTTGAAGGATTCTTATTCACGATGTATCTCCTCCTAATTTTAGGGTTTGGTTTCCTTCGAAGATACACCACAATCAAAGTAAGAACCATACAAGCTAATAAGGCAGTTAAGGTGACACAACCCATGGAAATGAAAACTGGGTCCTGAAGATAATTTATGTAGTTCGATGTACCTTCTAAAGATGATAACGCTTGAGGAGATTGATTTCCCAAATTAGTATAATTTCTTTCACTACACCTGAAAAATAATATGAAAACTGAAGATACAAAATACAAAACTTATTCAGTAATAATTTATTTTCGCAATATTGTATTATCTCAAGAAAGTTATTATTTTTCTAAGAGTTACTAAACGACATTCTTTGATTTGCAATCAATTTTTCATTTTCACAAAAAAAGTCAAACTTATTTGAAACTATCTACATAGATACCGACTCTGATCTTATAGGAGACAGAAAATTAGTATATGATCACAATACTCTCAAACAGTTTTCTTAAAGAAACAAAATTAGTTGTTATTCATAGAAAAACAACCTAATCTCTCTTTGCAATAAATGTTTCTATTGATCAATTTCAATAACTCTAAAATCTATTAGTGGGTTGATGGTCAGATCAATCAATCAAAATACAGAAATAATGTACATATTTTGATTTTTTTGATATTTGCCTGCTTTAATTCTCAAATATGGAAATCGACTATTTGTTGAAGAAATTTTCATTAATCTTACCACCTATTTAATAAACCTTTTCCTCCACTGAATCAGATCCGAAAAAAACTTGAATTTCTTTCACTTGGAAGAAGAATACAAATAGATTGAAAATGTAAAAATATTGGAAATGAATATGGATGTCATTCAAATAATGCTCCAAAAATTAAATAAAAGTATCAGTAAGAGCTTCAAATACTATCAACCGAAGTGATTCTGCCAATTTAGAATCTATTCAATTTCAATAGTTATTAGGAAATTTCAAATAATTACTAAATCTCAATTTGATTGGACCAGTATGTTATGAAATCATTTGGAAGATTTTGCCCATATTTAAACTTCAAATCTATCTAAAAATTCCAAGTCTCACTATATATTGTAAACCCATTGACATCCCAAACCTATATGCTATACTTGAACCAACCTGTATACTATCAAAATTGTATTTATGATAACCTACTCACTTGCAGTAGCTGTTGTCATGTTGAATTTTGGAATTCGATGCATCTTGACTACAATATAAATCGCATAAACTATCTATAATTACACTTTCTTCGCATCTAGGTCCATTGAAACCTTCAGGACAAGAACAAGTTGGTAACTTTGCATCAGCCAAACTGAATGAGCAACGTCCACCATTCATACAATATCCATCACAGTCTTTTTCACATCTAGTTCCTCCTGATCCTTCGGGACAGTGGCAGTATGGATAACCTTGGCTTGTTAAGTGGCATGAGCCCAAAAGGCAAAAATTATGGCACAAAGATAATTCACAAAAGACTCCACTATAACCTCTAGAACATTTGCAAACGCCGTTTTCCATAGTTCCATTTATGCATTGAATTTCCTTCTTAACCGTTTCATCTTCTTTATATATATCAAAATTCTCTATCACAGGGTTTGAGTACTTCTCATAAGCCTGCTCTAGTGACTGGCACTCAGGCAATGTACGAATTTGTTTTTTCTTCGCTATCAAGCCCATTGGTTTTTGTTCAAACTCTCTTATAATTATTGGCTGTGTTTTAGATTCAAGATCAAATTTCCAAAGAGCATTTCTTCGTAAATCTGTGTAATAAAGATGCTCATCCTTGACAGCAACCGCAAAGGGCTCAGAGTTTATACCTTCATATATGATTTGTCTTTCTTTTCCTTCTAAATTTGTACTTTCTATTCTGAAATAAATACCTCCTTTCATATCAGTCCAGTATATTCTTTTAGTTACATAATCAATTGTTATTCCTGCAGGTAAACCCAGATCAGTATTGACTAACACTTCTCTCTTACGCGAACCAATTTTTGCTCTTTCAATGGAGGGTTTCCTTCTGTTAGAGTTTGTCCAATAAATAAACCTGAAAGTAGTGTTTAAGACATCGCTCCAGTAGTTAAAAATAAGGTACAAACCTTCTGCAAATGTCCACTGCAATATCTTGAGGAGATGCTTCGTCGAATGCAAAGAGAATTTTACCCTGTGGATTATCATCTTTGAGAGATAGGAAGTTGATTGTTCGATTTTTGAAATCAGTCCAATAAAGTATATCATCAATTGGGTCGACAGCTAATCCCTTTGAAAAAAGAAAAAACAATAGATAATAATAAATAATAGCGGATACATTGATTCTTTTTGTTATTGTCGGAAGAATAGGTATGCCACTCTCATCATTTCTAATTCAAATAGTTTATTACGTCTAATATAATTATTAGAAGAATAATATATTATCAAGAATAACAAATTGAAAACTTTACTATGTATGCATTATGATTGTGCTAGTTTAAAATCACGAGAAACGGTAATACTGATAAAATTTTTTCAATAAATTGAAATGAAGAAACCACATAATTCCCGATTGATTTATTATTAAATTTTTATGAGTGAAAAAAATTTATAAAAATCAAAAGGTAGCTTGTCTACATCCATATAATGAAGGATTCTTAGTATTCATTCACCACATGTTATGGGAAATTTATAGATGAACTAAAAATACATAAATATCACTTTACCATTATTATAATTGAAAACAAAACAAAACGTATTTATAATTCAATATAAAAAGGGGTATTTCGATACGCATCAATTTAAATGGACCCAACCAAAATCTCATATCTATAATAAAAACAAAATATTCTCTTTAGCCATTTTAGTGAATAATTTTGTTGTGTTTGGGATAATAATTAACACTGAAGGAAATTTTCAAATGAAACATTCAAGGCTGGTGCTCTCACCCCCGGTTGCCTAAACTGAAGGTGTGAACTTAGCTGCCAGCTGCAGAATGCTCAAGCTCAGTGGCGTATATCGATACATCTTCCGGATAAATTTATCATTTGAAAATTTAATGATTAATCGATGGAAAACCCGACACACTAATACGTATATGGAGTTGATACGTCGATGTTCAAGCTCCTGTTTTTTCATTAACTTCCGAGTTTTTATTTTTTTCACAGTAATTCGGAAAATTTGGTTCTAATGGAAATGTTTGGAAAGTTTAATGTCTATTAACAATCGTAGAAGAAGTCTAGTGGTTTCAAACTTGTACGAAATGCTATTTTTTTCGCTCTAGATGCACAATATATTTTATTACGCTCGTGAAACTAAAGACAAAAAGGCGCAAATTAATATGAGATCTAGTGGATTCACTATTTTATATATTTAAACCATATTATATTTGTAAAAATGAGATTAGTATTGGAAATTTCTTAAATATGAATAAAACAATACTAACCTGGACATCATCTGGTAGATCAGCAATAAGGGGATTGTTATCAGCATTTTTGGTTAGGTCGATGGCGTGAATTGTATCATTATTATTAAATTCATCCATTTCGCTGACAATGAACCTATGTCTCACATTATCGAAGGTTAAAGCTTTTAATTTTTCGAAACCCTCACTAGCAGTTCCTATTAGAGTTCCATTATATGAAAGAAGTTCTATACGTCCAGCTGTTGCCACTGCTAAATCTGGAAAAGATAACATAAGAAATTCAATATTTTTCGAATAAAGACAAGTTAGTAAAAAACATAAGCAAAAACTAAATAATTTGAGCACCGTGATTTTTACGAAACGGAGTCATTTTATTAAAAGTACCTATATTCCACACAATTATTGTTAATTTTGACAACATTTTGGAAGGAGAGTATTTTACGAACTTTTCATTCGAATCTTCACTACAAAAAGTATTTCACTATTGTTTATATATTTTTTTATCCTAACTTAGGTCTCTGTTAGATCTTATAGCTTGTGCCGATATCGTTGCCAATCAAACGTCTGCAATAGCACACACATTTTTGTCGAATAAATAGTCGTTCAAATAATCATTTGTCATTATATCATAATTTATCCATTATGTCAAAAAGTCAATAAGTATCCATTTTTCAAGACACTTGTAATTTTTGTTTAATTTGAAACAAATGCATTACTTTCGGTGAAAAAAATAGGATCTTATCACTAATAGTTCTAGAGTTACGAAATTTTAATCATCCGATTCGATTAATTTTGAACGTTTTTCGATATTTTCCACATTATCAATAATACATGAAAAACATTCCAATTTACCCGCCTAGAATCTAGACTGTATAGAAGATAAGTATATCTCTGAAGATAGACATGTAGGTATAATTTATACACCTTCAAGAACAGTGTTAAAATATTTCACAATGTCAAGTTACGAAATTATTCAATCGTTTGAATGGTTCTAATATGAACATTATGTATTCTAAGATTTATGAAAGATTTCGAATGATTCAATATAATTTGATCATTTCTATGATATATAGATACAGTTATGTTGTTTCCAAGAACCCAATTGATGCTTGAATAAACGAGCGCTAAAACGCTCCTGACTTCACGTCGGTAATTTCCTCATTTTCCAAAATAATTCTATTTGGTATAAGGTGTGTGAATAAGTCTTTCCCGTTTTTTTTTCAAATTTTGAGCCTTTATTGTGAAAAAATGGTTACAAATGAATTATTGAAAGTATTGGCCATCGCTAGCTACAACTTTTCCCCATCTTTCTGGCAACATACGAATCCCGTTGCGAAAAAATTCGACCGGTTTGGCCTCTATCCAGTCATCCACCCATTTTTTGGCTTCCTCGTAGGAATGGAAGTGCTGGTCAGCCAGGCCATGCGTCATCGATCTGAAGAGATGGTAATCAGACGGAGCAATGTCTGGACTATACGGCGGGTGGGGTAGGACTTCCCATTTGAGCGTTTCTAAGTATGTTTTCACCGGCTGTGCAACATGTGGGCGAGCATTGTCATGTTGCAAAATAACTTTGTCGTGCCTTTGTCGGAGTATTGTGGCCGTTTTTCTCGCAGTGCGCGGCTCAAACGCATCAATTGTCGTCGATAGACCTCGCCTGTGATCCTTTCATTCGGTTTCAGAAGCTCATAGTAAACCACACCTAGCTGGTCCCACCATATACAGAGCATGAGCTTGGCGCCATGAATATTTGGCTTGGCCGTCGATGATGATGCATGGCCGGGTAGTCCCCATGATTTTCTTCGCTTCTGATTATCGTAACGGATCCACTTTTCATCGCCAGTCACGATACGATGCAGAAAACCCTTTCTTTTATGTCGCTGAAGCAGCCGATCGCAAGTGAAAAAACGCCGTTCGACGTCTCTCAGCTTCAGTTCGTACGGCACCCAATTTCCTTGCTTTTGGATCATTCCCATGGCATCCGCGAACACTTGAATCATCGACACAACCTTCTCCATAAGCTTCCTGAAGCAACCGATGCGCCTCGGCAGCAGATTTCTTCAAATTGAACCAATAAAGTGAAACTTCCCGCAAATGACGTCGACTCGGCTCAAATTTCGACATTTTCACGATTTCAAAAATTTATGATGCGAAAAAATTTCAACTAATGTGTTAGTGTGGAATTGTTGACAGATGAATAAGCTTTGATTATGACATATGTAACCATTAAATACTCGCACAGTATTGGTGGCGCCATCTCTTACAAAAAACGGGAAAGACTTATTCACACACCTGATAGTGTATATGTGATCTACAAGAGTGCAATAGGCGCATGAATGAATGAGCACTCAAAAGTTCCTGACTTCATAACAGTGCTCTACAATTTTTTTATATATTCTTCTTGAATTTTTAATGATTCTGATGACGCTATTATAAATTTTTGGTTTGAAATGGTAATTCTTCATACAATACATGCAAAAAATCAGCCGACTCAGCCCTAAAAAAGTCCGAAATGATTGCTGGGAAGAAAAATCTCTCTTTCGAAAGAAGACAACAGTGTTTGGCGACTGGCCGAAGCACTGCGTTCAGATAGGAAACCAACCCCACCGATTCACGGATTATAAGGAATTATAAGTTCAGAAGAAGAGGCTGAAACGTTCGCAGATAAACTTGGAAGACAATGCAGTCTTTATTACAACAATGCGGATTTGGAGTATTTGGACCATATCGAGGACGTCAACTGTTAGAGAAAACCTCGGAGAAAACCTACATAGCAGTTCACGTCATTCTTGCCAATTCGTGGTGTCCCAAAACGGCATCGTAGTACCTCCAAAAAGCCATCTCAAGACTTCAATTATGGTTCGATCTATGGAGAATCCAGTGAGAAGAGTGAGGCTGTTCTCTTGAGCTGTGAGAGGAAAGATCCCCACGGACAAATCGCGTCGTGATGTTTTGATATAAGAAGATCGAACGGAAAACGAGGCAAAAGATCTGGGAGTGATACTAGACAAGTAGCTCTCTTGGAGATAACATGTAATATTAGCTTTGGCGAAAGGAAAGACAACAGCGCCATCGTTGCAACCGCTACTTAGCAAAAGCAGCAACATTTTTTTTTCAACAAACTTTTCTAAAAGTCTACCATTCTTCCGGTCATGACTTACGCATGCATGGTTTGGGGATACTATTCCTTGACGATCATTTAATAGACCTAAGTGTGAGCATCTTCAACAAAACGAAAAATCACGCAATCCCCTTATAAGGAAGGATTATGATGAGAAAGAGACCGAAGCCAAATATCGACTGGCACAGAGACTGTGTAACTAGTAGTATCACAAACATTTTTTATTGATATATTGCCACTTGCTAGAACAGAAAATAGATGAAGCAGTAAAAGGCTAATGAAAGAAAAAAAAAGTTTAAAGTACAATGATTTCTTCGATCGTAAAAAAAATCAGTACTACCTATGTCATTTTCGGTCTAGGTACACCATTATATTATGAAAAGATTCAATTTATGCAAAAAAAACTGTAATTCGATAAAATCATTTCATACGTTCAACGAAATCCGTATATCAAGAATGCGAAATGTTGAGGTACTGGGATTTTTACTTTTTTACATGAGCTAAGTACACCGTTAATGAACGGTGAAAAGATGAAATTCCTATGGAACCGCTTACGACCCAAACCGAAAATCTGTATCAAATTTGATCAACATCGAGATATTATTTTGTTATTATTGTGATTACCTTTGAGATCAAAGGTTGCCAATAGTGTTCAAAAATTATTGTATGAACGACAGTATTTAGCTATGTCTACAAAACATAAGCTTTCTTTGAGGACAGTATACAAAAGTAAGCATCAAACATGAAAATAATTCTTCAATAAGAACTTCGCATCTCATTGACCATTTGAATGTATTAGCAAGTTTGAATGTAAACAAACCAAGCATTTGGATTAGATATCCATGCATATTTACTTCTTTCAATACGAAATCGGGGAAAACCATTCAATATCCGAAAAACAAAAGTTCTCACCAATAGAATATTCCATCGGAATTGCAATACAAAATATTTACTGATCAAAAACAGATAGCCTGTGTATTCATCAAATGTTATCATACCAGAGTTTATCGTACTTGGGAGGAAAATATTAAAATTATCGAAATATTGGAGAATACAATTAATGATTTCGAAATTCAATGTCCTCTTATTCTTGGAAAAAGTTGTTTCTAAATTCTACATATGAATTTTTGAAGTCGTATCCAAAATTTTCCAATTTGAAAATTCAAAAATTCTTGTTATTGACTAAATAATGAGTAATAGAGTTTCGACTTATTTCATGAACTATATTAACATAGTAGAACATTTCATGAAATTTTGCTTTTTATATCTGCATGGTAAATATAAATATTGGTAGGGAATTGTAGGTTTAAGTCTATCAAACAAAACTGTTATACTTCTCGCAGAAAAAAAATTAAAAATATTTTTTCACTTGAATTAGGAAGAATTCAATAATTTGAGTTATCGATATTTTTTTCATGAAATCTCATGTCGTTATATGACAATTATTTATACTATTTAGAAAAACTGTTTATCACCAAACCTATAGGGCGGATTTTCTCCATTAATTTTATTTATAAAGTTAGTGCTTACAGCCAGACGCCCGGCCGAAGTTTGACTATGAATTCTTAGTGACTTGATATTTTTACTCAAAATTGAAAAATCACATTATTTCGGGCAAAATTATAGCGGTCTGTTTTCTAAAAGAAGCAACCGAAAGTATTCGAATTAGGATGATCGTAATGTACCTAATTCATTCATAATCCCACATATCTACTTACTTTCAATTTTTCTAATGAATTATTCTCAAGTAGCAAAATAAATTATTTTCAACTTTTCAAATAAATTGATATAAATTTACGATAATTAATATAGTGGTGCAATGCAACATGCACGACGAACAAAATTTCAAAACGTATTGTCGTAAATGAAAAATCAAGAAAGCATCTAATTGACCTGTAAATTGGAGGCCATTAGAACGTTCCCAATCACTTCCGAAATTTCAATTGTAAGGAAATGTCAATCTTACACATGAACTTGAAATTGTTATCTAGAAACCATTGATATTGCTCAAACTAAAACGATGACATATTTGGAAAGAGAGTAGTAGCGCGAAGCGAATAGGACTTAGTCAATACACATCATAGTAGGTAAGTGTTTTTTTTTCGGAGGACTTTGAAACAAGGAACACTGCAAATTTTGTGGTTACCATAGAGTAATAAACATAGATAGAGGGAGTATACGCAATTTTTACATGTCCCCAACATGGTTAGATTACGTTGTCGGATTGTGATATATTCAAATCCACAATTCTACTATATCATTATGAATGTATATTATATTGAATGCAATATATTTATTTGAGTGATTCCCGATTAAATATGCAAATTTGAATATTTTGAATCCGATATTTTCCCTAATTATCGAATTAATAATAAGAAGACTATTTATTATTTTTGTATCTACTTCCTGAAATCCAAGGTTTGTCGACTTTTGCTCTCCTAGTGTCATCGGTTGTTTCACGTCGTTTGGCGCGCTTGAAGTTTGTTTTTTGAATTTATGATATATTTAGGTATTCATTTCAATATATTTTGAGTTAATATGAAACGTTGATTCACTATGGAACATCAGAAGTGCGTTCTTTATGGAGAAACTCGCAAATTGAGCGAAATGTCGTATCATGATTTGTTCTCATTTCCGCGCGCTCCATGTCAAATTTGATAGTTGATGTTGGGGACAAAATTCGCTTACTGAAAATGACATATACTTCCCCTATCTATGTTTTGTATTCTGAGGATTACCTATCATTTCGTTTGTTTACAGTGTTCCATTTTATCTGTTCACTGAATATTTTTGTGATTTTCAGAATGCAATTTCGTTTAGTGTATCAAAGGTTAAGTTGTCAATTCTTGGGCGCTCGTTCCCCGAAGAGAGCTATGTGTTTTCATCACGATGAATGGTCTGAACGATAAGGGTCGGCTCACTAGTGACGAATCCGTATTCAAATTCAATTCTGTCCGGCCATAAACACGAGTACTCTTGAACAGAAAAACCTTGAAACTTGCAATATTCAGGATTGGCAAAAACCTTCAATAATGTGGTTCGTTAATAGATCAAATCTGAATATTGGTTTCGTAAAAATGTTGGTTAGAAATTGTTTTCATGTTGATTTATGAACTACGAATTCGGAGGAGATTATGCATTTAAATGTAGAACAGCAATTTCAAGCTTCAAAGGAAGTTTTCCGTTGATCATCATTACCAAAACCCAAGAAAACTACCAGTGGTCCACCAAAAAAAAATCTGAAACGGAAATGACATATCACGTTTTATAAAATCTGAAATGCGATAGTTCAGATAAATTTCTTGTGAAGTGTAGATGATATGAGAAAACAAATCAAACTTTATCATCCTGTATCTCGAAAACAATGCGGTTGCGCGCCCACTTTAGGACATTTTTCTCTTAAATTATCAGAGTAATCACTCCTTTTCGTTTGTACTTCGAATTAAGGAACCTGTATATGAAATAACAATTTCATTTTTCTCGCATAATTTTATCTTGATTGCATCGTCAGAATAGAAAATTACATAGGAATATTGAAAAAATAATAATTCAGTGACAACGGATCCTACAGAGTTGAGATTTCGCGCGCCCCCTCAGCATTTTCCTGAGGCCGGAATCAATTATGCAAAAATTCATATAATGCAGCACAAATGGACAACTTATTTAAATAATGTTTCGATTAATATTTCAGAAGTTCCTTTCTGGAAATTTGATGAATACTCTATAAAAACACTCTTTGTGTTTAAGTTTTCTCATTTTTTTTGTTTGGGAAATGGGAAATCGATTAATCAATATAACATAACGAAATTTTTTTTTAATATGTTTTTGATTAAAAGGTGCGCGTTGCGAATATATTTACGAGTCCGAAAATAACTTATAGTGGAGTATGTTGTTGTTTACGAGCTGAAGTCGATGAAGCATCTTAGAGTTTTCGCTAGTAGGTGAAACAGTACATAAGAATATGGGCGTTTCAGAGAGCCAAATTGTCGAAACTTAAGAGGGTTACCACAATGTGGCTCTTAGTCAAACTTTGGTACCGATTCTTTTTTCCCTCTGGCGCTCCTGCGATGTACGAAGTTGTACATACACGTCTTTTTTTTCGAGACTAATAAGTAGAGGGCAGCACTGTACGACGGTCATTTATTTTTTTCACGTAATTATATAATAGTTTTACGCCTTTTATGAGGAATGTAGGTAGTTTTTTTTCAGGAAAATTTGTATAAAGTAGGTACGTATCATCAATTTTTTGCAAAAAACGAAAAGTTACCAAAATTTATTCGTTTCTCATCCACAAATTGAAAATATTCATTTTATACAATGAAGATTATTGTTTGAGGAAATTATATGAAAACCCTATAAAAATCGATGTTTTGTAAGAAAAATTATTCTAATTATGTTTTGAACTGAGCAGCCACTGGGTGGTGTTCACTCTTAGGACGATTGTGCCGTGCGTCAACTTTCAAATTCCGTATTTCTAGAAAGGATTTTGGTAGTTGACGCAATGGTTGAACCGTCGGTTATACTTTATAATACGGGCCCTTAATAATAAATAAAAACTGAATATCGTAGGAATCTATGTTAAAAAAAAAGCCTTTAATGGAAATACCAACTGATTGATTCATACTTGGAGATGATCAATAATGAAACTAAAGCGAAAGTAACATTTTTTGCCGAATGCTTGGCGATAGTAGCGAGTATGCTGAGGTTAGGGATTTCTGCATTCAATGCAAAAATAGATAGAAGGAATCCAGTCATTGTTTCACCTATTGTTAATTCGAGAAAGTCATTCTCAGCAATCTATCGGAATTGCCGTAGTGCAAAAAATAAACATACTAAACAAATATTTCGCGATTGGTATAAGATGTCTTGCCTACGTGACCGATAGCACGTCCAGAAAATCGCGTGCCCTATTCGCCCCATTGATTGTCTTTGAATTTCACACATGCGCCATTACGGCCTGACCACGCGTTTCGTCGAAGACTGTGTTTACGAACACTCCAATGAATCATGTACGCGATAATGCAAGTTTCGATTACCACTCAATTTAAAAGAATATCAATTTAATCAACTGAAAATGAATCTTTTCCTTATGCAGTAAGTGAATGTATTGAACACATTCAAAAAATAAATAAATGTGTATATCATTAGATAATATTCATACCTCGGGTAGGGAGATCTGAAATCAAAATTTTCATGCTCGAGTGGAGAACTTCTTAGGTAATCAATGATTTTATTTTCAGTTAAATTCAAAGCAGCAAAGTTTGAATTATTGATTGAATATTATGAACTTATCAATCTGAAATAATGTCTTAGTACTTTGTTAGGATGAGAAGTTCAAATAATTACTCAGTTTCCATTTAAAGCTATGTACCAGGTCATGAAAACAGGAATTGTGTGCAATTGTGATTAATGAATTATGAAATTTTGTCTTTGAAAAATTAATGACATTCTTTTATGCCTATACAAGGTGTATATGAAGTTGCGAAAAAATTTGGGGGGTGATTCCTTGTCAAAAAATAGGGTGGGCCTTTCGTATATAATCATTTTTTTTGAGCTTCCCCCTGCTTAGTTACAATCCCATAAAGATGGCGCCCGAAAAGTAGTGTTTAATATGTGATAAATTTATAATAGATTTCTTTTGATAAATTTATTTTATATTTGGACCAGTTCTCAATAAAAATATCGTTTTGACATCCGCCTATTGGATAAATTTAAGGTCAAAAATAATTACAGCCTCCACAACTCAGGCGTATTATCTGTAGATATTTTCTTCTCGAAAACCGTGAATTTTAGCAAAAAATTAGAGGAGATCTTATTTGTTGAAATTGGATATGTCTATCCAACATTTAATTTTCTTCTAGTAAAATATGAATATAGAAAAAGTTATTGTTGCGAAACAAGTTTGAATTGTGACTTTTTCTACCCCTTGGAATCATAAAGGAACACCTATAAAAACATTTTTGAACGCCTTCTCGTCCGCATAAAATGTCAGCCCAATTTCATTTTAGTAAATTTTTTGGTTTTTAAGGAAAACATTAAAAACTACTTTCCGAGCGCCATCTTTAGAGGGCTGTAACTGAGCAGGTGGGGCTCAAAAAAAGTTTAAACGGAAGACCCACCTTATTTTTCGATAAAGAATCACTACCAAATTTTTTTCGCAACTATTCATATACACCCTGTATGAACAAAAAATCTAGAAATGTTCTATAAGGGCCTTTAGATATTAAAGAAAACACTTTTCCTTTTATCGATTTTCATGTTTCTTCATATACTTGATTGTATTTCAGTTTTGAAATATTTGTTATGTACATAAATAAATATTATTACATTTTTTCTATTACGTAGAAAATGTTGTGATTATTTCAGATTTCAAGTCTGTGAAATGGTATATTATATTATATAATATAATTATATTATATTATAATTTTCATTTTGAAGTGATCATAATAACACATATTCTTTCAATCAGCATTCATAGGATTGAGCATAAACGAATTGGAGTAGAGTCCAAACGAGAACAACACGTGAAACCATATAGACTCCAGGATATTTTAATTTTAATGTGAGCACAATCGTAGAAGTGATAATTTTGAATTCCATATTAATATTAATTATGACGAATTTCGCACTTGACCTTCTGTTATTGCGTAAATTCAGTCAGGCAGTAAACAAAAAGACGTAAATCGGCTATTTATTCGATCGAGATCAGTTTCACAAAAAATTGTGATAAATAAAATTAAAAGGTACATTAATTTCTTCTCTTTTATCTATGACGCAAATATCTATTTTTTCAAAGGATTTTTAAAAATCTATACAATTACCGGAATGCAAAAAATTGGGTTTGCAGCGACAATTTCCAAGAATTATTATTTCAATAAGTTGAGTGGAAAGCACCACAAAAATATAGATAGAATTATCTCATAATCCTACAGATATATTTTAAAGCATAAATTCAACGATAAAAATATGAAAAAAAAAAAGTATTATCTAATTACTACCTAGTTAAGAATAAACATTTCGAAGTGTGCTGGGGTAGGTACTGGTCAACATAGTTATACTTTCAAAAGTCATACATGAAACACATAAAACCATTGCTTTTCTTGCACAGTTTTTTTCCCATCAAAAAACAGTCTTTCAACAATACAGGAAACTCGTTTTAATCCTTTTTTCAAACAACAAATCTCACTTGGCCTTCAATATCTCGATTCATAGTTTCGAAATTTTGACTTTTGCAGCTTGAAAATTACTAGAAAAAAGTGGTATGGCACTGGTGGTGCCATCTGTTGCTTCGGTCCAAGACTTATTGAGTTTTGATTTTTTTTGCAACAACAAACTGGATTGAACTTTTTCGAAATTAAAATACCTAAATTTTATGAATATCAGTCAAATTCAATTTTTACGATTATTAAGGACGTTGATAATAAACACAAATGAAATGCAGCGAAATAAAAAATCCGCCCGTGAAAATTAAAATTTCAAAGAGGACTTTCATCTTGAAGGTTAGTTTATATCAGGAATATATCGGTAGCTAATGAAACTGAGAAATCAATTAATAGTTACTTCCTATATGGGACCAATTACCGCAATCTTGGGATGGGCCTTGATTGTGATTGTCTCTTAACAATTTCTATCAACACTTGCGGGTATCATAAATCTTTTTTATAGGCGAATGATTTTACGATTGCCACAACAATTGGAACTAGTACTATATGAATGTCCATTGTTTTTGTGTTATTTGGTTGAGTTGTGCGGTAGCTTTTGACGTGTTATGTTTCAATTTAATTTTTTTCTATAAGGCATCACCCTTCAAGACGCCATTGTTATTAGATATGAATTGAACTACAGCAACCGATGTTGCGCGAAATTTCACAAACTTTTTGAAATGTGCTGGAATTTCTGGGGTTTTATTTAATTTTAAGTATTCTTTTGAGATTGGACTGGAAAGCGCATCTACTACAGAAAGAAAAAGTAGAGATCGTGAAAAATCGTACAGTATCAATTCTTTCCTTTTTTAATCACAGGCAACCTATTATATATGTATCAATTCAATTAATTTTTTTTAATCCAACATTCAATGTTACATACATTGCAGGGAGTAACAACAAATTACAAAATGTAATTGGTTAACTTAGTACCTACCTACAGTAAATAATATTCCCATTCATTTTTATACGATAATACAAATAAATATTAATTGTTTGCTCAAGTAGGTATCAAACAAGGAAACAGCAGGGCTCACAAAAATTTTTATAGATAATTTTTTTTGTTGGGATTTGGCAGTTGTTTCTCATAAAGTATAATATTTGTTTTCTGTAATGATATTAGAAAAATAGTTCTGCTTTTGAATGAAGTATATTCAGCAAATTAAATATGTAAATGTGAAATCTTTAATGATAACATATTCAATGTTTCAAGGTTCGAGAAAGCAATACCTTACAGATTTAAAACACAGTTGGTCTCAGAGAATTTATTATCATTCTGCCGAGATGACTGCAAGTTTTCAATTTTTGAACAAAAAATAGTATTGAATGGGAGATTTGATGTCCGAATGTGCAAGTTATTAAATGATTTATTTACTTATATAAGTAGTTGCCGAATTATCAACAGAGAATTTTTATATGATACATATTGAACTGACATTATTATAATCTAGCTTAAAATTGATGTTCAGTTGATAAATAGTGGAAAAGTTTTCACAGAATTCTTATCCGCTTATTTGGAAACATAAAACTTGTTATTGAAATATGTAAATTTTCCTGAAATTTTGTTTTTGTATGTAAGGCATCCATGAAATGATGTTATTGATCTGATTCAAGCGAAAAGCTAAAAAGTTTTCAATTGAAAAAAAAATCGTTCAATGAGTTCTTTTCATTAGAAACAACACTTAGTTTCCTTGATATCAAAAATTGTAAGGATTATTGTTTTTCTCACAAAAAAAGTTAATTTTCTACTGTCCAAACAATCCGCAGCGAGAGCCTCAAGCATTATATTCATTTTCCATGTCCTTTTTTTCACTTGTTTTAAATCTAGATGAAGGAAAATAAATTTTATCACGAGACCTCCGTAACATAACAAAAAAAAGTTACGTGTTGGAGTGCGGATGGGAGTTTCAATTTGATTCCTCAAGTTTCAACTCGAAATTCATGAATGGGGTAATTTTCTTTAGACAAAAAAATCAGTAGGGCCCTATGAGTATCGTTTTATGTAACAGAAATCTTCTTCCTATTGTCATCTACTTGCTTCAAAAAAATACTACTAATAACTAGTAATCCGACCTCGGTTTTAACTTATTAAGGACACATCTTGCATGTTTTTTCTCTTCATGAATGAAAATACAAACACTTTTCCTTCGATATTTGAAGGCAAAATGGAATGAAAGATGAAATTATTCAACAATTTTGAGTTCAAGTTCACCTATGACTAGAAGTGAATGGATTGGTGAAATACGACATCGTAATATTTTTGGCAAGATTCATTTCCGGATATTTCATGAAAAGTTCCGGAAGAAGGCGAAAAACGAAAGTCACTAACTAGATCAAATATTTAACCTTGTGTTTACCAGTTTTATTATCCGCGCCATCTAAAAAATTAAAGAAGAATATCTATACCTACGTGTTTGCCTGGAGCTTATCGAGATCTTTTTGAGGTTAGAACTGATAATTTCTCATTGAGGTTTATCAAAAACAGCAACGTCCGAGTGATAATGCAATATTTTTGAGGAATATTGTATTTGCCTGAAGGATATTTTTTGTTATCGTTGGAAAAAACATTTATCAAATTAGTGTCACTATACTGTTAAATATGATCAATTTGGAGAATCATCGTTATGTAGGTACTTCTAAATACTGAATATTCTTAAGGTGGTATTCATACTTTAGATCCATTTAAAATATCCTTAATTCGTTGAGAACATTTAAGAAAATTAAGGACGTCAATAATACCACAGTATATTAAAAAAAATTGAGAGAAGAGTACCTGAACACGAAAATGATTTTTTCATATTGTGAATTCCAATCTACGAATTAGTAAACGAATTTTTTTGTGGTTATAAGGTGGGTGAAACCAAGCTCGGAGCGTCATTTGGCTTTGTTTCATTGAAAATAGATGGAAAGAGTTATCGTTATTCAAATACAGCTCGAACATTTATTGCTAATCAGTGTAAAAAATTCTATTTTTAGGTTCAATTGATACATAAATAAACTATTGGTGATAATACAATTAGTATCTTCATTATCTGAGATGCGATCTGAACGACGGATAAATGAATTTCACTTGAAAAAATCTTCGGAAACGATAAAAATAGAATATTTTGCGAGTAGAAAAAATAACGCTGATTATAATATACAGCGTGCCAAAAAAGTAACGTAACTCGTCAATAATTCTTGTAGGAAGAATTATCAAGGTAAATCCTCGCACCCGTCGATTTTAAATTTCAATTTATCCTGTACTTTTTTGAATTTGATATTTCTCACCCCCTACACCCCGCACCCCTCTATATAATTTTTTCAAATGGGAATTTATGGATTGTGATACATCAAATGAACGGTAACTTGTTTACCTATTCAGCGATGTGGCTAAAAGTTGAATTGGTTGTGCGGTTTTTTATTGAAAAATCAGGAAATAATTTACAAATTGTGATTAGAGAGTAACTGTAATAAGACCATTATTCTTTTACTAATTATTCTTAAGGGAAATCCACAAATCCATGGATTTTTAATTTGGTTCCAACAAGATGGTGCCAGGTGCTCATACGCATTATGGAATTGAAGTAAGGAGGTATCTTGATGGCACATTTCCTGAGAAATGGATTGATAGAAGAGGATCAGTTGAATGGCCACTCCGATCTCCAGATTTGAAAACTCTCGACCATTTTCTGTGGGGCCATTTGAAGAGCAATGTTTACCAAGATCGGCCAGATAATTTGGGAAACCAGCGACTTAAAATTCAGAGAGAAGTCGGAAGAATACCTGTTGCTGAGTATCACAATCCATATATTCCCATTTGAAAAAATCGAGTAGACTGGTGCTGGGCGTAGGGGGTTAGGAATATCAAATTAAAAAAAGCACAGGATAAATTGCTTTTGAAATAAATAAATAAATAAAATAAATAAATAAAGTTCATTATTATTATTATTATTAAATTTAAAATCGACTGGTGGAAGGATTTTCCTAAATAATTCTTCGTACAAGAGTTATTGACGAGTTACGTAACTTTTTTGGCACGCTGTATTCATGATTACGATAATTATATGATTTTCAGATATTTCAGAAATATATGTGACGGATCATGCTATTATTGAAAACATTTTTTTTTACTTGGACATAGCACTTGAACGAAATACATATTCAGAAAAATCTTATTTTCTTTTCTGATGATGAAGCTATGAATTCGAATTTCCATATGGGTAGATAACTTGGAAAATAAAGCACTTGACTATGTTCACAATACACTCATAAAAAAAAAATCGAGAAACATAGTCAATTAAATAATTATTATTATTGTTAATAACGATGTTTCACCGAATGTTGAGCAAGGGGAATCAATTTCAATTTCATATAATTATTGAACTTTCTTTTATATTGACACAAAATATCATCAGAATGTAGCGAACTTTTTGCAGCTGTAGTAACTAGCCAAATGTAGCTAATTTTTACCACAATGGTTTTGTAACTTTCCACCCTGTAGATTATTCAGATTGAATTAAACATATTTGATAACAACGATTATGTGATTTCAACTTATTTCAGTTAATATGATTTTTATTAATTAATACACGAAATATTACAAAATGCTCATCGCTGAATTCCTATCACGCCTATTCATGAGAACACAACGATCAATTTAACCATTCTCAGATACCATGGTATAGTTTCCCTGAAAATAGAAGGTTGTAATTGGAATTGCGTAGTAGCGCATCTATACATAAAATGGAAATTCAGGAGCTTGAAATTAGAAACTTTCACAAGAAAGATAATGAAGTGAAACGAATGACACTGAAAATAGGAAGAATTTCAAATAACCAGTAGAGAAGTCCACTATTTATATAAAAGAAACAAGTAGTTGGTGATTTGGTTTCAACATCATTTAGAATAATTGACACATAGGATCAAATTTGAAAGTTGATGAAAAATGAAAAAGAAGAACAATCGAAATATTCATCTTATGTGAATTAATTTAATCCACTAAAAATGAATATTTTTGGATAACATCAGGGTTACTTGAAATGCAATATTAGTTCTATCGAAGAATATTTCCTAAGAAATTTAAAATGAATTGGTAAATGAATTCTGAAAAATATAAATAAATTTCATATATGTACATATATGCAGTATTTTGGTAGGTTTATTATTTTCAAATACCTTTGGAATTAATATGTTAATATTTATATTATTTAATTGTTCCGGCTTTTAGATATGATTGAAAACTATTTTACTTCTGATATTTGTATTTCTACAATTGTTTCGTCATACCATGACTTCTTCAGGTGAACTCTGCAGGTTGCCCCTATTTTTTTGTTTCAGAATTTTTAACCATATTTGAACAACGCACCAAAAAATTCTTGTGACCAGAAACTGTAATTTAAATGTCTCACCTAACCGTTGAAGAATATGAGGTTGATGGTCAATTGTGATGGCAGTAAAAAACAATTAATCTTTCTTTGGAACATCGATAGATGAACCTTGAAAATAACATGGTATATTATTCGATATCTCTTGTCAAAATTGGTCATTATATGCATTTGATACTCACCGACTTCTTTCAAGAGATAACATATAAATTTGAAGAAAAAAAAAAGTTTGAAGGCTAGAATAACCATAACAAATCATGCGTTTCAATATTATAACCTTGGAGGTTTTCTGTATATACATACGAATTCATTAATTGTTGTAACTATGTCAAATTCGAAGTATTTGGAAACTGTCTCATGATATGCAGATGGTCTATTCATTTCAGTTTCAATGATCAAAATATTATAAACGACGAAAAATAAGCAATTGAGCTTAGCATTATTAAATTGAAATCCTGGATTTTATTATCTAATATCAGAATTTTTATGGAAAATATGAAAATTTATGAATTTCATTCGCATGAAAAAGATCCGTCTTTTTTTAGATGAAACACTTTTTACCTTTACCACTTTTTTCCATTCCACTAGGTTGAGAAGTTGAAAATCCATTAAAAAAATGTAATTTTTAGTTATATCTCGCAAATAAAATATATATACAAGTCAAAGGCTAACTTTGTAAATATATGGCATTCAAATTTCGAATTCAAATCCGAATGTTTTAATTTAGAAGATATTCTGTGAAAGAGGAAACATACGGTGTTCAATTTATTTTTCAAAAAGTAAAACGGACATATTAACATTAACAGTTCATCGCTTCAAAATTGTATAATGATTGTACAATAATATTGAATGTTATATAATTCCTATCGCTTATCTGATCTACACGAGATATTAAGTGATCACACTCTCATCTGCTAATACAACAATGAATGAGATTCATAGATACATGATACATGTGTATTCAGCAGATCGTCATCTGCAACCATCATTAATGATTTATCTGTTATCATATCTCGAAAATATTTTTGATTCAAAATAAATATTGACATTTTTTCCATGACATTGGCAACTACATCAAGTAGTTCCAGTTGACAGATACAATCTGTGAGTAAAATGTTATCAATTTGTGATTCATGATCTGCCGTAAGAAATCTAGGTGGATGTTAGATTTTTGATCTTTTGTTGTGTTGCATCAGTAGATTATATTCTGCTGAATTTTTGCAGAGTATATTCGGATGTAAATATTGTTAATAACAAATAATATTTCATAAGTACGTAGTACAGGTAGGCTAATGGAGAAACGGCGAAAAATTTCCACAAAAAGCTCATTAGGTACCTACACTTGAATCGAACAAGTAAAATATAGATGCCTATTAAATATCTTGAATCTATAATAACTAGCAGTAGAATTACGAAGTAGAGAAAATTGTATCATATCACTCATTTCAATATTTTATAATTTCAGTTCTCTATAACTCAAAATTGGTTTTCGAAAAATAAGAGGATCCCGCTCATTTTCAAACACACTTCATCAAAAAGTATGTTAGTTCCTCCCATGTCACGAAATATCTCAATCGATATGATAACAATCATATAACGTTCGAATACAATTTTCGAAAACTTCGAAAATATCAAAACACTGAGGAGAATGTTTTGGGAAAATAAACATTATTCTATTCTATTCTATTCTAATAAAGCCAGCTTCATCGTACCAAAATATTTTTTGGTTATTTTTTTTTTTTTGATAAATGTATGAGTGCTCACTAAGAAATTAAACGCAATTAAAACATTTTTTCTGAACATAAACAAGGGCCATCTTACCATAAGGAGAAATTGAACAAATTTTTTTGAATTCGTTTTTACCTTCGTATAGAGAGAGAATAGAAAATAGAAAAAATCTCGAGGTTTGACAAAGCTCCGATAAATGTAACTCCGGAAAATATGCCACAAAAATTTCCTTCCAACCAAATTTACCGGTAGCGGGTAGCTACTATTCACTTCATTCACTTATATCAGTATAATCAGTAAAAACAAATGAACATTAAAAGGGTCGATAAAAGGGCAAGTGTTAAAAAAACCGATAAAGAAGTATAATGTACGTCTTCATCGACATGACAGAGAACAATCTCAAAACGAAAAGATGTCTGTATTTTCAGATAATAAATGGGATAAAACAGCTATTTCACCTGCTGGTGATTGTTATTTCGACGAGTATTATCACTCTAGGAAATAGATGAAGGCTAATTATTTAAAAATGTCTACGTGACGTTGAACGAATAGGTGTTTGTTTAGTTATGAAGCTACAAAACCATTTGGTGGATTTACTGATGATGCTTTTGAAGGAATGTGAAGAGGACCGAACAACAATAATTTCTTTAGTTTTTATTTTTTCCTATTTTTCTAAAACTGTTATTGATTGTCATTTCAGATTTCTCTTTACATCAATCGTTCTTTTTCCTGCTTTTTCACTATATTAATAATTATCAAATAATATTACAATATACTCGAATAAAATACATACTTATTTTGTTATAATGCTGAATGCTACTTATTTTGAATCCTCTTCTAATTTGGATACTTTCCCCCATTCAAAACTCCTAAGGAGGCAAGACTTTTGTATTTAAATTAATTCTTTTTTCCGATATTTACTGATATTATTAATGACCATTTATATAGAATATGTTATCATCACTTAAATATTAACTTAACGCTTATTACCTAGTTACAATTGAAGTTGTAGATACTTTATTTGCTCTAATTCTTGTTGTAGAATAAAATAGTGCGAGAATATCTCGGTGTCACAAATATTTCATGGTTATATTTCATTGTTATATGTTGGTACTCGGAAATCTCCTATCACAGATTTATCTACTATCTGTCAAAATTATGATACAGAAAACAATTCGGCCAACCAACATTTTTCAATCACTAAACGATATGGATATGGAAATTTTCCATTAATTTTACTATTCAGTGAATTAAAAAAAAATATATAAATAGAAACCAACGTGTCTGTACATTTCATAAATTCATGAAGAAATTAGTGTAGGCATTGTAGGTAATAAGAAAAGCTGAATAGAGTCACAGAACACAAAAGTTTCTTGCTTTTCGCCGTGGGCCGTGGTCTAGTCAGTTTCTCACTAGGTTTCTCAGCTGACGTTTCGCCTTCTAGTGCGGTAGGCATCTTCAGGGGTAGATTATAGCTCGACCCTGGATTTTTCCCAACTGAATTAGTCCAAACGTCAGATGAGCAACCGATTAGTCCACGGCTTAAAAGCTTGGAATATTCCAATTCGGTTGAACAATCCGGTCATGAAAAGCTTCTGCATTATACAAAAGAAACATTTGAAATTTTTTTTTCTGTCTGTCAATACACGCTCCGAAAATACTGCACGGATTTTATTGCGGTTTTAATAATTGGATAGAGAGATTAGACTTCGTTTTATTGAAATCGGATGAACCTGAAAAAAATTATCGTCATTTCAGGATAGTGTTTCACGCGGGTGAAGTCGCGGTCTCATATTAATCTGTAATAATTTGTGGTTATCGGATCTTTTTGTATTTTATATATGTAAATGAACATTTCTTTCTGATTTAGTCATAACTGAGTGCTCAAAAATCGAATCTGATCAAAATATTGAATAGAACATGGATACCCTTTGGTATTCTAGCAATACTATTGCATAGGTATAGTTACGTAAGTGTAAACACGAAATGAAATGATTATCTTAAGATAAGAAGAGGAATTGTAAAGCGTAATATTAGGAAGTAGCTGTTAACTCCCGTTGAAAAAAAAAGGTTTCAGATTCAGAAAACATTTAAGCCCAAAACGTTTTTTATCGAATCTGGTGGTGACTTGATTACAACAGTCAAGACGATTGTCAATACAGAGATTAGAACAATATTTAAAAATTTCATGAATCACAGACCTTTTGCAAAAGAGCTTCGCGGTCGAGTTTTTTCGATTGAGTAATTTTACCGCTTTGTATATGAATGCAATTTTCCTATTTAATTGGGAAATAATTATTACGATATTCGTAACAGACGTTTAGAAATTCAAGATTCTCGGATAAGAAAGATATATGGCAGATAGCAAGTGTTAACTGAAAATAATTGGTTGAAATGAACTATATAAAGTCTTAATTCTATATTCAAGATTTCTGGGGAATTGTGTGAGGAATATATTATTTGATATTGACACAACATTGAAGGTTCTTGATTTCATTATGTTGGAGGATGAAGTTTATTCAACCGATTGCTGGATTTTGGCTTAATTTTTCAAATTGAACGTTTTCTTATGTTTTCGAAGAGAAGTGAGCTCTGGAGAAAATTTTTTTATTCTTATATTAGAAATCAGGGCGGCATAATGTCAACAATCTGAGAATTTGGTAGTGGTACTCATTGATGGCTAAATCAAATCCTCTTCGTTCAACCGTCAGTAAGCAAAATACCCGAAATACGAAACCTAAGACTCTTTAAATTTTCTATGGGCGTTGAGTTCGTTAATGGGCAAAATCCTCTCAAAAGAATTCGGCTTTAGGGTAGGTCAGTTTCACGCTACGATCCTATAATTTGCAAAGCAGTTTCATGAAATTTAAAGACTTAAATTCCAAAGAATAAAATCGAAACAAATTGACATAAATTAGATACTAATATTTAACAGCAAAACATAGGTAATTCAGCCAGAATCCCATAATTTTAAATTTGACAGTGATTTGAGATTCCACACTACTCAAAACTGAAACAGGAAAAATTGGCAGGGGATTTAAATTAATTCGCTTAGAACAATTTTGAAGGTTCACTTATTATTGGACATGGTGAACTATAAGATGATAAAACTTTGTTCTAGAATCTTTTGAAAGTTATATAATTGAGAAGAGTTAAGGAATTACGTTTGTAGCCCTTAGGTTACAAATTAACAAATATCTATATGTTTAGATTAAGATTATTGGTAATTAGAAACAATTCAATATAAGATGATAATAGTGGATATTAAAAAAATAAGATTTCTGGTAGGCATAAAGTGAACTCCAAACATTAGCAATGCCACTGTTGTAACTCTTCCTTCCAATGTTTGTCAATCTCTCCACAGAGAATCGAACAATTGGGCCAAAGTGTACTCTCCACTTTCGCGAAGGTACTTGTGAATATTGTTTCAACTGACACGATACATCTCATCCACGTCATGAAGACTTCATTTCAATAACAATACTGCATACGTTGGTCAAATTAATTAATTTTCCTTATTCGTTAATTTGAATATCCGAACGATATAACGAATCAAGAGATCAATTAATTCAAGTTGGACTTCGGATAGAAATCGTGAGTAGAAGAAGACATACAAACGGATGGTTAATTCTAAATACTAAAAACATAGCATTTGATGTTATGTGTTTGAAAAATAAAGAATTTATTGAAAATCGATCGGGACATCGCTAAGCACGTGTTGATTTTAATTGAAGTCCCGTTTCTGACGTGAGGAACGATCAGGAATTGTTACGCAAAATCGAACCACTAGATCGCCTTACTACGAGAACGATGTGAGAAAAATTACATAATATTTGCCGCCCGAAAATCTAATGCTGAGGTAAACGAACACGGTCCTACGTGACTTCGATGTGACTAGCGATGGAGCGAGCAGCTCCAGCTGATTCTTGGCTAAAATTTCGAAAATTTCACTTACCCCACTCGTGTCCCTCGTCCTGACCATTAGACAATTTCAGTAACATAAAAATTGCACAGAGTTTAAGTAACATTTTTTCGGGATGTTGACGAAAACCAAGAAAATAAGGAGGATCGGGGCTTGATTTTCACAAGGCACATGTGCACGGGGCGCCGGCGACTAGCAGTGTGCTGTAGCGTGTTCCTTTCCTTCTGATTTCAATTGCGATTTCAATAGGAATAGTTAGAGAACGGTAGATGGTGCTTTCAATGGGTGGACAAAGGAGGGGAGATGTTCATTCATTTCTCTCGTTCTACGCGGTGTTTGTCCTTGTCTTTACTGTAGGAAGCAGTGGCGAGGCAAGTGGGCTGGTAAGGGGATTCAATCGATTGAATTTTCTTTTATTCTACTCAATCTACATTCGAAATGTCATTGAAATCGTTTGAAAAAAAAATAAGATTTGAACTACCCTATAATATTTCAACTTAGGTATTGGAGTACGTCGACTCTGAAAGAATGAAGAATAAATTATTGAGAAAAGCAATGAATTGGAGACGGGACCTCAGTCAAAATTGTTCATTTACACTAAAAATCTACCTCATTCAATAAATAGCTATTTGTGTATCCAAAGCGCTAAAAGATATATTGTCGATGACAATTAATTTGCGCTGGAATTACACAAGAATTTTTCTGCAGTCGAGCAGTTTCCAAAAATTTATTTAATTTGATAAAAGAAATATTTTACTCAAATATTAAATGTCATTTACGCATTGTAATTGGATACTCTGAGCAATGCATATTTGATTTATAGTTAATAATTTGGAGTGCGAGCTTTTTTTTTATTTAGTCGCTTGTAAGCGACACTTATTTAATTATCGAATTTTGAGCCGAACTTGGTCTTAAACTAATGGTTCAAAATTGATTCTGTCCGTTCGTCCAAATGGACACTGCCGTCTACACGATAATTATTGAATGGAACGCAGGGCCGTCGCTAGGGGGTAGGCAGGGGAGGCGACCGCCTAGGGCGGCAAAATTCTGGGGCGGCATTTCAATCTTGATCAACAAAAATCATATGTGTAGAAATTCAAAGTAAGAAATGAGATTTAAATCGGTTAGAAACAACACGAAAATATACAGACAATTTAATCAACATTTTAAACTATCAAAGGTGCCGCATTATACACAACAACTCATAAATATCCAGATGTCGTGTAAACCCTCTCACAGCTGTTTACTGTTTACGAGATATTGAGGCTAAAAAACACATGTTCGAATCAGGCGTATCGGCCTTCTCTCTGTACACTGCTCAATTTTATTACTTTATTAGGGTACCTAGCCGGTGGAGGATATTTTTCTCTACAATTCTTCAACCAGAATGCCTATTCCCAGATGAATGCAAAATATACGAGAAACGTTTCCATTTCATCATTTCCATCTCATCCTTCCTAAGAAATACATATCTGAGAAGTTTATTTTATTTTATACCACGTTCCATTATATAACAATATTTTTTTGATCGTACTGTATGTGCAAAGTGAGTGTTATATTCTGAATTTTTCGATTTGCCTTTGGATTTAAGGATTTCAAAGTAGATTACTGAAGGTAAGTTCTATAATTTTTTATTTTCATCATTTCCTTATTATTATCATTTGTCGGCACTACGTTACCTACGTTCGAAGCGTCGGATGATGAGATAGACTTAATAGAAAAAATCATATTCATTTATTTCAAAATGTAAGGTGCCGAAAGAGAAAACAAAAATTTCAAGATAATATTTTTCTAAAACGTTCTCATACTTCCCTCGCCCGGAACTTTCAATTGCTTCTTGAAGAACTTTTTCTTAATTAAATACTGAATCAGGGCCCGCTCTGGAGGCTGGCTAATTGGCATTTCGCCGGGGCGGCAAATATTGGAGGGCGGCATTTTCAATTTTTTTCAGAAATCCGAATTCCAAGAAGAAAGTATTGAATACTTTTTTTAATTTCAAAGAATTTCACACATGATTTTTTATCAAATTAATTAGTTTTGGGGGTGGGCGCATTCGAATTTGAAATAATGGTTCATCCGTATCATCCGATTGTTACACACTATCATCTTAAAGATAAAAAACAAAATGTTCAAGCGTTTTATAAAGTCGGAACTCAGCAGAATAACCTGAGACCGCAGAGGGGCGGCAGATATTGGAGAAAGGTATTTTGTACTTTTTCCGAGGAATCTACTAGATCCTTAAAAGAATGTATTAAATAGTTTTATTTTACTTTCACCGTGTTTTTTGTTGGATTAATAACTTGATTTTTATAATGCTGAGTGGAAATTGGAATGTTATTTCAAATTCTATAAATCAATTATATTTTAAAATAATGTTAGCAAAGCCATCAAACTTACTTTGTAAGAGTATATAGATACAAAATAAGATACTTTTTTGCAAAGGTATCTGAATTTGAATTCATAAGAAATAATTACACTCAATACATTTTGCGTCCATAAAACCCTTCTAACTTTTTATAAAAATTCTCGCCCCGAACAAGGGCGTAGACTTGTATTTTTGCCGGGGCGGCAGAAACGCTAGAGCGGGTCCTTATTGAATATTATTATGAAATATTTTTACATTTATTTATTTATACTCGTGTATATTATTCGTTTTTACCAATCCTTAAATGCCAATTTTGACATTTAATTAATTAACTTTTCGATGATTTATTCAAATGATCGAAAAGTTAATTTTTGAATAATTCGTTGAATATTTTTTCCGGAAAGATATTTTTTGTTCTAGTCATTCATATTATGTATTCCTATTATTGTTCCTTACCAATCCTAAAATGATTTTCATTTTTTGTACAAGTTTGAACTTGTTGGTTTTGTTTATATTTTTCTATGTTATTATAATTAAAATTTTACAAACTGTCGCCTTCAACTTTTTCATATTTCGGTAGAAGACCCCGATAACCCAAAATAATTTTTTTGCATTCTGCAGAGTTGACTGTTAGGGCGGCAAATTGGGTATTTGCCTAGGGCGGCAATTTGGCTAGCGACGGCCCTGATGGAACGGGATAGATGAAGCTTGAAATTTTCAAGGTCCAGAATATCTTCATTAGGTTAGTTTATGGCCATTAATAATTATAAAGATTGGATAATAATGAAACGAATTTCCATTTTTCCCTTTCCATGATTATGAACGTATATGATGTATGTACATATATAAATTCATCGATAAGATGAGCTATCCAAAAATTCAGCTATGTAGCTACTGCAAAAAAATTACGCTTTACTGATCTCACAACCATATAAACCAAATAATATCTTTCGGAGAACGGACTAATCTTTTTCGAATTCTTTCGAATATTTGCAGGTAGAGTCGAAGAAATACCGAAATACTACAAATATTTTCGTGGGGTATCGAAATCTTGGCAAGAAAATGTAACATATATTTCTTAAGAAATAGTTAATTCAAAAAAAAATATATTTCCTTTCGAAATATACATTTCTGTAGGACTAAATAATTTTCACTGCAAAACCTCACTGTTTAGTTGTGAGGGTGGGTTTTGAAATATTAATTTACAATTCGGGAAATCGAAATGTTCGATGTAAAAAATCTCTGAGAGTAATAAAAACTTCAAATCAATATAAATTATTGTATTTTTTCTTCCTAAAAAAACAAATATCTCCACTCATGTAAAAAGTTCTCCAGAAATTATTCCAGAAAAACTGATTTCGAATTGAAACAATTTCCAAGAAAGGAGGACGTTTTAATTCCTATAAATGGATAGTTTCAAGTTTCAATTCATTATTTTCCTTTTATACATTAAAAAACTTTAGAAGCAGTAAGAAATAATTTTTTGGACGATTTCAGAGGTCTATTCTTGGATGAGAACCATAATTCACTGGAATTTGATTATGTTGAAATTACCATACTGCTGTATTTTGACCAATGATTGGTAAACCATACGGATCGATAAAATTATTTTCTTAAAAAAAATTAAATAACACTGAATTTTTTTTTTTCTAATTTAGTAAGAACTTTGGGGGTTGTTTTGACCGAAATGGTTCTAGGAGAATCTAAAAACCTTGATTTCTATTTTCTTAAGGAATATGGTGGAATCTCATTGACCATACATGAAATGCAGTCCTTATTTTTGCATTGCAAGTGTAATAAAAAATTACAATTATTTTATAAATGAAAAAAAGCAAATATTACATAGGTGCCTAATCTTCATCTAGTGGGATTTATTGAGACCTTTTTATTTACCATAAATACTTTATAATCCTACCTGTTCAAATATTCCAACAATTTTTCGTCGTAGTGTCTAAAGAATTATTCCAATTGTTTACAATCGAGAATAGTGAACATCCAATGGCCCGAATCGGTCGAACAATAATGCATATTTCCTTTGATTCTTCGATTGACAATAATTATTTTTTGTTAAACCACAGAACGGATATATCATATTTTTCAAATTGAATCAAATCAATCGACTAAATATCGAAAACATAATTGGAAATGTATTCGATACAACGCAATTATACATGGAAAACATTGAAAAATTCAACCAAATTTATTCAGATTTGTTGATTGAAATTGATTTTTGTATCAATGGGAAAGGAAAACTTGCAGCAAAAAAAACTGATATTTTTACACAATGGTTTATTCGTTTGTTCTTTGTGACGTAGTATATATGTATTGAAGTTTTCAATTTCAATTTTCAATATTTGAACATATTGATTAATAGAAATAGAATAGAATAAACAAGGAGTCCAAATTGAAGAGACTATAAGCAACTATAGCCTATGTTATGTTTGAAGGAGGAAAGTGTAGAGTTCCATGCCCATGGGAGAGAGAGAGAGAAACAAGAAATGAAAAAAATCAAATAGAAAGAATAAGTGACGCTCAAGAAAAATCTACGACAATACAATCGATGAAGAGAAAGAATCAGGAATAGAGGAGCTAAGAAAAACTATAGAATAACACTCCACCCGAACGACAAGACTAATCTTAACAAATTAATGGACGAAGTAAAACTTAGGGTCTGATAATTGACTACAGAGGAATGGGATTAGAAAGGAATTGAACACAGACCAGTGACGACGCTAAGGGGGTCTAAAATTTGACATACTAAGGCTAAAATATTAGCATAACTATAGTTTCGCTTTACTTTCGCCCCCCAAAAAATCCGGCCCCCTCTTGGCTACCCCTATTTATGAAAGCTGGCGTCGCCACTGACACCGACCAGTCATTGTGAAGAAAGGCCTAGGCACTAACTATAAACAAAAATAAGTCCAAAATTCCACAAATAATTAATGTAAATTTAATTGCAGTTACCAATGTAGATCAAGTTGAATTATTTGCAAATTCTTCGGAAGACTTGTTCAAACCAACCCGAGCAACCATGATGAGCAATATGCTGAATATGGTGAATTGAACTGGAAACGATCCAGCATCCGAAGAAACACATGATATACCCAGGAACGAAGAAACAATAATGAAAGCAACAAAGGAAGAAATCAAAAATATTGTAGTAACGCTGAGAACAGAAAATCCCGAGAGCAGACGGATTTACCATTACTAACCAGGCACTAAAAAACATCTCAGACGAACGATTAGAAGAAATATTTTTCAGATAGATCGAAAACGCAGACACAATATTAATAGAGAAGAAGGTTACAGACAAAAAGGGTCTAATGAGTTACAACCCCATCAGCTTACTCCTATCTCTGAGTAATGTATTAGAAATAGTTGTATACAGATGAATTTGGATTCCGAAAATGTCACTTCACAATCCACCAATCAACAGAAATACGGAGGATATAATGAAAATCTAAATCTGTGGACACGCATTGGGGGTTGTTTGGACATGGAAAAGGTCTTCTATAAGAGGAAATTTTAATGACTACAATATTAGGTCAGCAAAAAACTTCAATATCTGCACAGTGAGAACAACTTCTTCACAGAAGTCCTTGTTCTATGAGGGTGTTCGTTTGTATAATGGTCGCCCAGAGGAAATTAAGACGGCACCCTCTTTGGGTGCATTCTGCGGAAGATTGAATGGCCACTTCAGAGAAATGTGAATGATTATATTATTGTTGTGTTGATTTTCTATTTTTTGTACTAGCCGGGTGATAAATAAATTTTATTATTATTATGTGACACCAAGTACAGAATTATAAAATGAAGAAACTCGAATTTAAGCTGACGAGAATAGTGTAATCGTATCTAACAAGTAGGAATAACAGAGCAATGATACAACGAAGGAGATGGACATCAAGGAATACTGAATCAGGTGTACCGCAAGGTTCGGTATTTTGCAACCTACTTTTTAATATTTTTATTTCGGATATCTTGAAGACGCCAAGTAAGATCATACAGTTCGCATAGAGGGAGATCTAATATTACTGCAGAAAAAATGTGGCAAGACAACTCCAAAAGGATGTAGACATGGTACTGGTACTATTTCGAACAATGGAGAATGAATATCCACTCAAAGAATACCGAAACCATATCTTTCGGAGCAAGTAAAGCGACGAAAGAAATCCATGCGAGAATAATATCGAAAATCATAAATTTAATAGAAAAAAGAAGCCCAATGCCCCAATATCTAAGAATGACTCTTGATGAAAAAACTGAGTTTCACACAGCAATTAGAAGCAAATACGAAACATACAAAGCTATAACTCGGATGTTTGTACCCCTCATTGAGCCCAACGAGCAGATTAACTTTGCAAAACGAAAAAGTGGTAATTCCGAACATCACATATGCAGGAAGTATATATGACACAATGTGAAAAACCCTAAAAACAAGACCTTACACAGTGTACTTTACAAAATAATAAGATATTCCATAGGAGCTCCATGGTACTTAAGCAACTAATTGATAAGAGACGACCTAAAATGAGGAACCACAAAAGAGATGATTGATAAATAGACAGAAAATATAATCGGAAGCATGAATCAACATCCAAACAGTGAAATAAGGAAACTTTTGGAGATTCTGGTCAAGAAGACTGACAAGTGGCCCCTCATTCCAAAATGAAGAGATAACTGTGGAGAGCAGTAGAAAACCCGAAAAATGCGATATAAATCAAGCTTACTCCGAAAAGAAGGAATTGAAAAATACGAGACAACAGTAAGAAATTTCGGCCCTCTATAAAACATTTTTATGAAGGCCAAAGCTGGGATTTTATGGTGAAAGTATTTAATATGCGATATAGATTTTCAATGTTATGATTTTGTGAAGACAGTTTTCCGGTAAATGAATTTTTAAAGTATGATTTCTCGATTTTCTAAATTTAAAATTCGGTGATCGGGTTCTCGAGATGAAAAGATCAATGCTATATAATTTTTGTACAGAATTCCATGCAAAAACTCTTATAGCTTCCGTTGAAAGCTCTGACTTCCTTAAGGCATATTCTTTAAGAACTTTCGTAATGGTCTAACTAATTAAAAGTTGTTACATATTCCAATAAAATTAAAATTGCATATTTTCTATTCACATCATACCTACTCCGGTTTGAAAAAATACTATATTCTTCATAAATCATGTCATTGAAAATAGAACCTATCCCCAGCATTAAATCCCTAGCAATGAATGCTTCAACCTTATGGTACTAAAATTTGAAAAAAAAATTCGTTTCAGGTAGTTGTGCTCACCAAAACGTCAAAATTTTATGACTTGCTACTTCCGAATATCTATTGCAAACAGTTTCACCCTTGAAATTCTAAAGTATAATTTCTGTAGGATGACTTTCGGCAAAAAATATTTACTGACAAAACTTTAGAAATCATTCGAAAAAAACTCTACATTTTGGAATATGTAGAATTTACAAATTGAAGGTCGTTCGTTCCTACATCATATAAAGATTATTTCGGAAATCATGAACATTAATTGCATGACTTTTTTGTGTAGGTCTGATTCCTAAATATATTTCGGCATTAAAAAACATTAAAATTTTTCACGATAATTTATTGGTCATTTATTATTATTATTATTTATTTCAGGTACCTATCTAATGTAAATACATTAGATAGGTACTGAAATAAAAAAAACTTTGAATCGTCGATACAGGCTTTTGGAAGCAGTTGTATCATCATACTTAATATCTTAATCACACGTTTTGTAATTTGAAAATGATTCTTTGATTCTTATAGGCATTAAGACTCATGGATTGACGCTTGAGATAGGATGATCAAATAACTTGCGTTCATCGATAAAGGGAGTTAAGCAAAAATACAGACACAGGTAGATTTGGTGCCAATATATAATGATGTCATTATTTATCGGTACCACACCGAAAAAGGAAAAATGGATCCTTTCAACATGCACTTTTATTTTATACTTATGCTTGTTAGTATCATCAAGAAAATTGTTCTAAAAATGTGTTCAGTTTACCATTATAAATGAAGTGAGCGAATTACCCATCGATTCTACTTCCCTAAACGTTTTAACGTTGTTTCCCTCGTAGGCCTATTTCACGAACTATGGTGGTCCTATTCCATTCAACATTCTATACTATTTAATAATGAAAAAATATAAATTATCAAAAATAATTAAAGCAGTGCAAATTCTTATGAATTGTGGTAAATTATTAATCGTTTGAAATATAACTAACAAATACTTCTGCAGTCTCTTTTTGTTCTTCATCTTCTCTTCTTCATGTTGAGTCAAAGTGAATTAATCCAACAGCCATGAATTAGAGTCTACTCGCTGAGATATCATATGAACTCTATTCTGATGATAGCGAATTAACATTGGAACATGACTGGCCTTGATAATTGATACATTTCACTGAATAAAACAGAACAAATTTTACAATTGCAAAAATTGTCTGGAAGAGTTTTTCCGTTGCACTACCAACTACATATACTTAGTGCTTTGGTTCTACAGTGTCGCGATCAAGCTTGAAATCTCAACTGAAATCGTTGTTTTCAAATTATCAAGAAGACAAAATTTCAAATGACCATATCCACGTCAAACCTAGTAGGATTCAACCAATTAACTAACTCAAATTTCAAGTTTTTAGGTATTTTCGAGAGTTAACCTGTTTTCGGCCGTGCATATGGACGTAATTGAATTTGACAGCATATTATGCAGCAGAGAGTCAAAACTCGTAAGAGACCAGAACATTCCTTGATCAAAACTGGAGAATTACAGACATCGTGATAGAATTATATGTATAGTTACCTAGCGTGCTGGGGAACGATCGCTCAAAAAAGAGAGAATATCTTATTGCTTCTCTATTCCGACGAGCCTAGTGCGAACCATAAGAAATTCAGAATTTAAACAGGTTTGGAAAACCGTATGTATTCTATGTAGGCTAAGAAGGTTTTGCTACTGTGTCCTTTCGTCACCTTAGCTTAGGCACAACAAAATAGATATTTTACCCATGAAAATGGTACCACTTTTTGTTCCAGTTAGATGTGTAGGTTTGAAAGGCATAAATAGAATGAAGTATCATCTTTCGAGTGAAATTAAACATTTGAAGTAGAAGCACGTTAATGCATTTCGAGCTAATCCACCGAATTAAAGAACAAATCATGAATTTCAAACAATACTATCGGTACAAATGTATTCAAACTGTTTCTTTTGAACAAGTTTTGCTTCATAATTAATAAATTAGTGCACTGAACCTAATCCTTTTATGTATTTGATGAAGCGAATTATATCTCTTCTGACAGAAATTATTATGATTCCAATGAAAAATAATGGTGGATGCGCTATTAAGTATAATTCCTCAATGTCGAATTGATATAAGCGAGACGACAATTTCATGCCATTTTTTCTTAGATGTCCAGTTTCTGAATAAAATATTCTTGAAATGAATGAGCAAAACATATTCTCCAAATTAAAGATATTTTGAATCAAAGTTTCTTCTAAGAAAGGAAAAAAATTCTCACCCGGCAAATCAATCTCATGAATTCATTTGCTGGAAAATTTAATAATTGCCATAGGAGTCGTTATCAACGACCAACACCTTTGATAGGTACCTATAATGTTGATTGGTGTTAACTGTCAATAAATACTCTAAACACCTCTCCTACGCCACTGCTATCTTATCTCTATAGTTGCAATATGACATGAGACACAATGACAATATCAAAGTGTCATACATGACAGTTGTCTGTTTTTCTTCGGTGTTGTTTTGTTGTGTATAAAAACTATTACAATTTCGAGTCTACATTGAATATTTTTGTGATTATTTGTTGTAGTGATTTTTGGACAGTTTACCTACAGGTGAGTTTTTTGTTCTTGATTGCTCATGTCAACGCTATACGATTTCGAATCAACATGTTGTTAGGTTTGAGGTTAGGTTCAAATGTTATGAAAATCAAAATATCAAATATGAATATTCTTACACCTTTTTGAAGTTAACATCTACTGTTTTGCATCAAAGTCATGTTTTTGAAACTTGATTATAAGATGGAAGTTGAATCATTTGTTAATATTGATTTGGTTTCAAGAGAATTCTTAGTGTTATAATAGGAAAATAGAGAAAAACTGGATCAAGATTATCATAGGTAAGTAGTTTTTCCATTGATCCCTTTACGATTATCATTTCTTTTCTGTTACACCGATGAACGAATTATTGTATTTTAGTTAAACGAGAATATTTGCTTCAAATTTGGTAATTAAAAATCCAAATAGTCCACAGGAGGGAATTTCCAGATGTGCCTGCTAAGGTGAGTTTCCTCCGTTTTTCTCTCGAAGATAGGCAACACAATATACAATTCGTGAGACTGCGTGCTATCTATAAATTTCGTTATGAATGATCAGGAGCATTATGATCTCATATCTTTCTGCTCTGCTGTACTGTACTTATACAGGGTGTTTCCTAAACATGCGGCAAAAGTTCAGGGTGTTGTTCCTTGGACTATTCTAAGAATATTTTGTCCTTTGATGATTTTTGAAAAACCTATTTGTTTCGAAGATATAGGGGAAACAAAATTTCAGATAATAACATTTTATTATGAAAAATTACATGAAAATTCAACTCAACCTACAAAAACTGTTGAAAATGACCACCTCTAGCCTCCATCAGCAAGTCCATAAATGAAATGCATGTCAGTCATCTCGGTGTTTGTATAGCGATTCATAATAGTCAAAGATAAAATGTTAATTGCTAATACATCACAAAACGAATTCAAATGAAAACCGTGTTTAATCTGTATTCCTTTACCATCTGCACTTATCAATTTTTAGTCAAAAAACTGGCCGTTTTTAGTAATTGGAATGTTGTTAAACAAATTTAAAAATAAATTGTACCTACTTAGTAAACACAGTGCGGTACGCATTTTCATTTAAACTATTATTAATTTTAAAAATATGAAAAATGTTGTTCGCCCTGTATCTTCGAAACAAAGAGGTTTTTCAAAAATCATCCAAGGACAAAACATGCTTAAAATAGTCCAAGGAACAACCCCCTGAATTTTTGCCGCATGTTTAGGAAACACCCTGTATATGTTATACAGGGTGCTACTAAAGCAACTACACAAACTTAGTTGTTAATTCTACCAGTTTAGGTAGATACCTTGCTTTAAGATATTGTTATTCAAAATAAACATGTTTAAATTAAAATATAGGTACAATTTTATAGTTCATCGAAGACTGCCAAATATTCCAATGAATATTTTCATAGCCATTTTTGGAGCAATAGACAGAATTATAAACGCACAATGGATTTTTTCACTCATAACTAACAATTTCAATTCACTGATAACGAACTCAACAGATCTTTCATCTTAAAAACTTAACAAAAAAATTTGATTTTTCTCGTTAACTTTTCATTTTTGAATGGACTTCTTCGTACAGATTGCTTTATCATTTCGTCAGTAATTTTCGAATCTTGACCCATGGATGTCTAATTCGTCCCTAAATTCTAGGGATCTGAAAAAAATTTCAAAGTAGGTTAGGACCTCCAATAAAGTTGAGTTCATTAAATGGTTAAATACGACTAGGAGTTCCGTAAATTTCGAAATCTTGTGTTCCTGTTAATTTCAAAACTACAGTGTCGATCGAAATAAACAGTTGCATTTTATTATAAATGAGAATGACAATTAGGAGCATCAAGCGGAATTGGTAAAGCATTGATGTAAATTCAGCGCTCGCCATTCATGCAATAATTGAAACCATGGAAACGATAACACACTAAATGTGGTCCCCAAGGGTGCAATTGGCGCATTAAGGAACGAGCGCTTAAAAGCTCTCAACTACATGTTAGTGCTTTTCCCCTTTTCTTTGAGAATATGGTCCTTGTTGATATTTACGCCACTGGTGAAGTAGATTGTGGTTTTTTTTTAATATCTGAATTTTTCAATCAATATTAGGTCCCACCCATAGAGTAATAAACATAGATAGAGGGAGTATAGGCAATTTTTACATGTCCTCAACATGGTTAGATTTCGTTGTCGGATTGTGATATATTTTCAAATTCACAATTTTGCTATATCCTTATGAATGTATGTATATTATTTTGAATGAAATATATATTTATTGAATATGCAAATTTGAATATTTGGAATCCGATATTTTTCCTAATTGTCGAATTTATAGTAAGCAAAATATTATTTTCTGTATCTACCTGCTGAAATCCAAAATTTGGTCACTTTTGCTCTCCTAGTGTCATCGGTTCTTTGACGTCGTTTGGCGTGCTTGTTTTCTGAATTTCTGATATATTTAGGTATTCATTTCAATATATTCTGAGTTATTATGAAACGTTGATTCACAATGGGACATAAGCAGTGCGTTCTTTGTGGAGAAACTCGCGAGTTGGGTGAAATATCGTATCACTGATATGTTTTCATTTCTGCGTGCTTCATGTTGAATTTGATAGTTGATGTTGGGGACAAAATTTGCTTACTGAAAATGAAATATGCTCCCTTTATCTATGTTTATTACTCTGAGGTCCCACCCGACCAAAAAACTGTAAGGTTTCGTTAAAAACTTCATTCATTCATTGTGAATATTATCGACATAATACAGATGTTAAGGTGGTAGGTAGGCACACATTTAATTTGCTTTCTGTCTCATTTACGCGGAACCATAAAATTCTTATGTTGAATAAAAGCTATATATCGGGTGTCCCAAGGTGAGTGGCCTATTAAATTATTATGGAAACTATTGATGGTAAAAATTTCAAATTTTGTGGATAGATATTTCGCCATGTAAGGTACATTCTTAAAATAATTTCACATTTCCAGTGTTGCCGGATGTACGACAATTTGGCAACAACTTTGTTATTTTGAATAGGACATCCGGTATTTCTATTTTTTTTATGATACTCCATAAAATATTGAATCTATTCACTCTTACTTTTCCATCCCTATCTTCAACGGTTTTTGAGTTATTAATTATTTTTCGAAATTTTTGATCAAATTGGCGTATTACGAAAATGACTCTAGTTCGTTCAATATTTGAGATTTAAGTCAGAAATTTTGCAAGTCGTTAGATATTGATCTGATCTGTGTCACTGCTCTTGAATTATGGTTGTCAATAATACAGGACGGACCAAAAAAATTCATCATTTGCCAAGTTACAAAATTGTGAAAAAGTCTATTTTTTCAAATTAGACACCTAGTATATTTTTCAATTTTTGGAATCAGTACAATACACTCTACAATTTTTCTTTTCACGTCCCTATACCTATCTCAACTGGATTCCGAGTTATATGCGTTATATGTGTATATCTTTCTTGAGCCATTATTTATAGAAAAACCTCGGAACAAAACACCTGTTAGGCAATTATTGTTTATTTTGACATTTATGGATTGAACTGATTCATTGATATATCGATCTATGAACCACATAGAGAACATAACAATACAAAAGATATTAACACTTATTGAATCAATGTGAAATCTAATAAACGCATATAACTCGGAATCCAGTTGAGATAGGTATAGGGACGTGAATAGAAAAATTGTAGAGTGTGTTGTATTGATTCCAAAAATTGAAAAATATACTAGGTGTCTAATTTGAAAAAATAGACTTTTTCACAAATTTGTAACTTGGCAAATGATGAATTTTTTTGGTCCGTCCTGTATTATTGACAACCATAATTCAAGAGCAGTGACACAGATCAGATCAATATCTAACGACTTGCAAAATTTCTGACTTAAATCTCAAATATTAAACGAACTAGAGTCATTTTCGTAATACGCCAATTTGATCAAAAATTTCGAAAAATAATTAATAACTCAAAAACCGTTGAAGATAGGGATGGAAAAGTAAGAGTGAATAGATTCAATATTTTATGGAGTATCATAAAAAAAATAGAAATACCGGATGTCCTATTCAAAATAACAAAGTTGTTGCCAAATTGTGGTACATCCGGCAACACTGGAAATGTGAAATTATTTTAAAAATGTACCTAACATGGCCAAATATCTATCCACAAAATTTGAAATTTTTACCATTAATAGTTTCCATAATAATCTAATAGGCCACTCACCTTGGGACACCCGATATAACCAAATATGAATTGAAACTCATTACAATAGAATATGTGTCAAATGTATAGAATTTCCATACTAAATAATAATTGAAATATAGCTCCAACAAATGAGGTAGGTATGAATACTACCTGGAGATCAAGGAAGCTACTTCCGTCATCTATGATTTTTTTGTTTTACTATTGGTTAATTAAACAACAACCGAGTAAGATGACTAACGTGAACTACCATTGTTTATACTAATGATGTTGTTTGTAATTTCTGAAAATGAATGCTAAGTATCCTTTAGGACGGAAGGGGAACATTGTGGGACTAACTACTAATTCTAAACTTTTTACTTTCTGGATATATACATATATTTGCCTATTAATTTTTGGCTCTTTTCAAAAGATTTTGCTTATTGTAGAGTTTTATTTTTCTTCAGTTTTTGTAGTTATTATCAGTGGTAATTCAGTAGTGTTCTTCTGATTCTATTTCTTCCTTCCTGACCGTTTTCGAAGTGATCTTCATTTCCATTCGCTACATCGTTTTTGGTTGGCTGAGTGTCCTGCTTTTCTGCAGTGGTCACAAGTGGCCGTAAGCTATTCGAGAGCTACCCGTTAACTCTGGTTTTCTATTGTGTGCTCTAGAACATTATACATAGTTCCATGGATAGATGGATAGGTGCATTTTTGCTTTGCCAGTGTCCATATTGCTGACATCCTTTGCATTGGCCCGGTCCAATTTTGTTCTTTGGATAAAGGATGGCCTAAATCTGCTACTTAGGCAATTGGCTTGAAGGTAAAGGACAAAAAGATAACAAATCACTCGAATTGATCAACTGCTGTTAGCGAATTGGCGAAATGATTGTACAAGAAAATGAAATTCTTATTTCCATGTATTGTCAGGGGAGTTCTAACCCCTCTGACTCCCTCTGGGTACGACCTTTGGATAGTTCAAGGTACAATATCATGCAGTGGCGACGCCAGCTTTCAAAAACAGGGGTGCCGAAGAGGGGGCCGGATTTTTTTGGGGGGGCCAAAGTAAAGCGAAATTAAAGTTCTGCTAATCTTTTAGCCTTAGTATGTCAAATTTTAGGGGGGGCCTGCCCCCCCTGACCCTTCACCTACCTCGTCACCTCTATGAGGGATATCCTCCTTCAACTTAATACCTACTTAAATACCTTTTCTGTTGAGAGATTCTTTTGAATACTTATTGAGTGACGTGTTATACCTACATTTCTGTTATCTCCAAGGCCGCTTTGAACCAGCGCTGGATGTGAAGTCTGAGCTTTTTTCTTCCTATAATTTTATTTTTGTTAATTGGAATATAAGAATTATTGTAAACCATTCCTTCATTATAAAGATTATTATTGTATTTGTACCATTGCTCATCGGAGTTTTACATGATTCTGATTTTATAGCCTTCTTGCTTCATATTTATTTTAAACTTTTATTTTATTTTTATTTTATTTATTTATTATTGTATGTGGAAAAAATTGGATACTTAATGCATTTCGTGAATTTGTAAGAGATATTATAAACTGGGACTTTATTATTTCAAAATAATTCAATGAAATATTTTCTGAATGATCCATAACAAAATGTCATCAATAGATACAATAAAGTGCAAATGTGAGCTTGTGTTTTGATAATAATGTAGTTTTAAATCAATTAGTACGGAATAACATCAATAAATCATCCATTTTTGGTAGCTTATCTAAATTTTCTGTTATTCATAATTTTCACAATTTGAATGATATGAACAGCAGCACTCGATATGCGTTTTTGATAACCTCCACAGCGAGGTCACTAAAATGCACGTTTTCAAACTCTGAATAAACCAAAACTGAGTAGGTAATTCGTTAGAGATTAATATACATCTTAATTATGCATCTAAGTTAGAGATGCATCACGACTAGAAGGTATGTCACTCCTTTTGTCACATTTTCAATAATTTAATGCGAATTAAAATCTCAAATCAATATTCACATTCAGGATTTTTATCATAGAATTTTATACTCAAGCCGAAAAGTCCGGAAAGAAATTTGAAGAACTCTATCTTCCTTACCTATGATATGTGAAAAGGGTCTTACTATAATGTCAAAAATGTACTGGGAATTGGTTAGTGAAATAAAAAAGATTAATAATTTTTTAAAGTTTATCCAATCACTTGCGAGGCGAGTGAATAATTCAATTACCAAAACATTTTAAAGCTTATTACACAATTTAAAATGACAAGAGTAACAGCAATCAGCAGGAAGTACCTTCCTCGTTTCATATGACTCTATAATTCGTGTATGAGTCTTTTGTAGAAAATCACCACAGTGTCATTAATTGAAATTAATATAAAGTGTTTTCCAATTGGAATAAAACAAATTGTAATGCTTATTATGGAAACATTGGTCCTTTTTTTACATTTCCTATGTAAATTGTGTTCAGTAGATTATGATTTTTAATCATGAGAAGACACAAGCTTCAACAACGTTTAGAATTGTTAAATTGTCTTATCAAAATCAGTGCTTATTTGTGAATATTAAGGAATTATTAGATTTTCTTCACTTTTTCCCTGGAAATCCAGATACAGAAATAAACATCATGTAGAAAATGAACTCAGACTGGCCATCTCTAACATATAACCAAATTTAGAGAAATTGTGCGCCTTAACAAGCTCATAAAATGTTTCTTGGTCAATGTTAAATGAAATTTGAATCAATATTCTTTCAAAACTCTCTTTAGCATTTTATCTTCATCCTTTTATTTTCAATTCCTTGTTGCATAAGCTCAAAATTACAAAATGAAATGGAATTCGAAGCAAAATAATGGGAAAACGTTTTATTGAAGAATAACTTCGTAACAAAAAATCTCAGAACGTGGTTTGGCAAGTCGACAACTCAATTGTTTCGCACAGCAGTCAACAAAGTAAAGATAGATAATCAGATATTCTACTAGCGAAAATCATAGTCAACATTCTGACGGTAATTGCACTAGAAGAAGAAAATAAGATCCGTATGAAATTTCAGTAAGCCGATGAACTCGCTGAAAGGGCATCAAGGTTAACACCTGCTGGTCTTTACCCCTTCTGTGGGGTTGGAAAAGACTTATATAAAGTAACGGTTCAACAATGGGAGTGGGACAATGAAAAACTTTCTGGAAGAACACTCCGGGTCTAGCTCAGGCAAAGAAATTGTGGTGTTTTCACCGACCAATAACGAGGAGCTCTTGAAGCTAACATGAGCTGAGCTTCGGGCAATAGTGGGACTGATGACTGGACACTGTCCGTGAAAATACCTTTTGTACCGCATGGGTAAGTCAGCAGATGAGATTTGCAGGCTCTGTGGAAAGGAGGTAGAAATAACCGAACGTATAGTGTGCTGACTGGCCTAAGAACCACTCACTTGGTAAAATCAGTTCTGGATACACACGAAGTGATAGCCAAGGCTCCTAAGGATGTCGTCGGCTTCATTAACAGTATTGACGGCCTCGCTGGGTTTGGATAAATAGGTAGGGTTAAGAAAAAAACATCAAATTAGTCGCAGTTCCCAGAAGGCTAACACCCCGATTCAGTGAATAATGAATAATAATGCCCTAACATTCAATTCCAGAATATCTCAAATTCATCGATCGCGAGTCTAATTAACCATATTTTACGCAACCATGTTTTTTTCCTCCCGCCGATTAGTGTCGGCCGATAACCTCCGACGCGTGAATCTGATCCGCTCGAAAAAACCTCCAGCCGATGCAATTGCACAAGCTCGGCTCGGCCGATCCTTCCGCAAATCCACCGATGTGACAAAAACCACAAAGGTCTCGAACGCCGCCCGACAGCGGCGGCCCTCCGAGGGCCCCTCGGGCCTTTGAGAATTAATCCAAGGAGGCGTAAAGGTATATCGGCGACCGACGATGCCAGAAATATTCACGTTTGGCGCGTTTGCGCGACGTCCCGTGGACCAGTTAATGGAACGCTATCGTTCACGTAATGACCGAGTTGTTCTAGCGCGAACTGCATGTAATTAAGACGAAATTATTATTGGGTTTTCGAAGTTTTCCGCTGATCGCTTTTCCCGATCGTAGACGCCAGTCGACTGCGCGCCGATCTAGTGGCCGTGCTTTTTCACGTTGTGTTGGTATCGACGGTTTTTTTCTGTGATTCCCGACGTCTGTGCTCTATCAGCTGAGAGGATATCGCCGCAACCATCGGTTCCCGATTGTTGTGTGAGTATCTGATTGAACTATTACGTCTGTCGATGACATCGGCGACGGTACAGTGAAAAATTCATATTGTTGAAAACGGTCGGATATTTCGAAAAGTCGAGTATTTGGATCAAGGCCAAGCACGCTGTATAAATAATATAATGTTTATGTCAGCTGAGCGATTATCTACTTTGCTCAATCGAATTTTGTGAGACAAGTACGGAAATATTTTTAGTAGGTTCTATTCGAATTGCAGTTCCAAATGACTATATTCTCATCATTATTTCTTCTTTTGTTTGGGCCTTCAGAGGATACTATTTCCTTCCTCGTAATATTTTATGTTGTTCAGACTAAAGTTCGGGCAAAACTTACTGCAAGTTATTGTTATTGCTTCATTTATATTCGCTTATTCTTGACGTCTTGTTTTCTGAAAATAAAGACAAAATTCTTAGGAAAGTTTGAACTTGCAGTAAAAAGATCTTGAGGGCTTGTTCATCTCAAATTAGCGATGCATCTTTGAGATAACAGACAGGTCACATTCAACCTAATCATGATAGAATATTGAAAAGTTTGTTCTCCAGATTTAGTTTGTTTCAATTGTAGAATCGATATTTCGAATTAAAGTTATAACATTCGGTTATGAGAAATGTATCCTGAGAAGTTTGCAGCCTTTTCTTTTTAGTTTGTGTTAGATATTGAATTGTAACGAACTGTTAGTACCTCTTGTCGTATCGGTACGTTTTAGTTATTGGAATACTGTTCTTCAAAGAAAATATTTCTTGTACTACATAATACGATATACATAAAATTGGGATTCAATTGTTGCATCCTAATTGTGTTATCGTTCACCGAACAGGGTGCTATATCATTTTTCGAATTTGGAACCGGTGATATAGTATATTTTTTCCTTGATCAACAAGATGTTGTCTCTCAAATAAGATCTAATTTGCTCAAAAATGTTGAGCCAAACTGAAGTTACAGACATTTCAATCAGTCAGATTTCTCTTTCCCCCACCAAAATCGAAAGTGACAATTCAAACAGATAGAGAATTTTCCAAGGTTTACAGTGATGATATTTTTTTTCCAACTTAATATGAAAATTTTTCGAGTAAAATTCATTTTTCTACTCGACGATAGCCATTACGCCCCCTAGCGGTGAAGGTATGAACTTCAAAACAATTTCCAGTGTTTTCTTTTGTTTACTTTAGTGGTAAAATTTTTTACCGCAAGTCTCTACGATGAGTGGTTCCTGAGATATAGCCGCTTACCTCGCTTATTTGCCCACCCTGTACATGTAAAATCATCATGCTGATTTTCACGAGAATCGTTCCAAGGTGTCCTAGAGTGCAATTGGCACAGGAATGGACGAGCGCTCAAAAGCAACTGACGAAAAGCCAATGTTTTTCTCTAACTTTTTCATAACTCGCTACTTACATAATTTCAATCCCATGGGATATGACTATTCAGAATTATCTTTAGAACCATTCGCAGATATATCCCTTTAATGGATTTAACTAAGTTAACCGGTGCATTTCGAACTTCAATTTCTATTCTTTCGAAAATGTATATGTCCTGAAGAACGGAATTGAATGTAAGTGTTTCTAACTTAATCATTTAATATTCGTTTCCACTTATAATTGGAAAATTGCTGACATTTATCCTAATTTTTTCGTGTTCTTATACATTCTGATAAAATGAGCTATCCACGCGACAATAAAATGAGCTTTCATATGCTCAGAAGACAGAACCAATTTTGTTGTAATTGTTCTTGTGAAGAATGATACTTGTTGGGGATATCCGTTATAATGTAATCCTTTACTACTATGTTTCCAAAATAATAATAATATTAATAAGAATAATAACCTTTATTCAAAATGAGTGTATAAAGTCTTTATGTTGATTTATAATCCTGTGGAGTTCTTAGAGAAAAAGAGTGTTTTGTATAAAAATTGATTTCACGAAACTTGACCTTAGTTTGGAAGGAAATAGTGTCGAAAATGGGTGACTGCATTTCACGTTTCATAAATTGGCATTTCTCAGAAAACAACATTCCGGGATAGATTCCAAATGTAAATACATGAGAAAAACGAAAAATCTATTTTGTCAGGGCTTTTCTATGATTTTATAGAAGTTGTGAAATCTGAAAATTTGTTGCTGATTTCTTAGTTGGATGAATATACGGAATCGTAATGAATTCCAAATCAGTGGAAATATACATTATATCGTTCCAAAGCATAAATTAAGAATTGTCTATATCGGCACAACCAGAACAAAAACAACTTATTCTTTCAGCGACATTCCAATTCCTAAATTTCAAATGATTCCATGTCGACGTGGCATATAGAAAACCAAGTTGGTTTTAAATTTAAGTTTTTCTATTCTTCAATATCTAAACGAAAAGTAGACTAAAACATTCTCTTTGCGGTTCACAAGTTTTCTCCTGGATTGATGTAATTGACTAATTATAGGAATTAAAAAACACCAAGCATACCAATATCAAACGAACCAAAAAATGATACCTAAAACATATCAAATTATGTTTAATGAATCTCATCAACGCAGAAGAAGATCTAACATCAGCGAGTTGATTTTCTCTTTAACTTCCAAATCTTCTGATTCTATTTGAATTTTTTTGCAACCTAGAATCTAAATGAGAAATCTAAGAGATCTTAATTTGAAAAAGTACATTTTTGAATGGAAACTGTTCCTAAGATGTCTGTATTTGTGGAAATGCTATTTATATCCATGAATATATGCACGTATTGATAATATGTACCTATAATACAATCATTGATTTCAAAATAAAAATATATCAATAGATAAGGAAGTTGATTTTGAAATCTGAATGCTAACCCATTGTATGTTTCATTTCTATTGATCCATTCGAAATGTATAGATGAGCTTTCGTAGTAGGTATTTGGGATTTCCATTCGATTCCGAAGACGATTAATACCATTTTTCACTTTATATGATTTCTTCTCATTAAGGAGAAGAAGAAAATTCACTGACATAAAATTATCAAATTCGATTCAATAATACTCGATCAAATTAGAGATATTGTAGGGATAAAAATACATCGAAAATTAATTTTCGATTTTAGGCAAAACAATTATTTCGGTTGATGATGAATAAATATGTAATTATATGAATTACCTAATATACAGGGTGAGTCTTTGACTTTTACATATATTTCAACCTTTACCATTTTTTTCGATTTGGCTCGGTTGAAAAGATACAGGCTGTTGAAAATCCATAAAAAAATTGAATTTTTAGTTATATCTCGCAAATGGAATAGAATCTGAAGAAATGATTTTCGGAATATAGTTTTTATCGATGTGATTAATCTTTTTCGAACATAAAAGACCATCAAAGTCCAGTCAACTCCATCAGAATGCCCGATATACTGAGTGAGAAAAAAAAAGAATCGGAAGGAATATTAAATGCAAAAAGTTTCTTTTGACCTCAGAAATCTTCGGTTGGAATATATGTACAAGTCGAAGACTCACCCTGTATATAAGTTCCTATATTACCAAACCCTATTCAACTTTTTTCAGTGATTTTAACAACAATATTGATAGTTGTTCTGCACATTTAGGACAGTCACGTTTTTGGTTACTTATTTATTGACAGAACTATCCATAAAAACCTATCTGAAAACCTTGAGGTCATGAATGATGAAATTGTTCTAAGTTAATTCACTGTCATCGAAAAGTAAACAATTATAATCTTAACGGAAATGTATCAATAATGAGGTAACTGAAGCATTATTTGGATTTAGGAGGAGACTAACATCATGTTTCCTCTAAGTGCATATTATTGAACAAATACTATAACTTTGACGATGATGAATCGTCAAAACATGAAATTTAACTTACCCATCCTTACACTCATTTCTATATTGGAACCTTCTTTAAAAAGGTATATGTGCATCAAAAGAAAGCTTAAGAACGAAAAAAAAAACATTATCACTTACCAAACTGATAAAATTAATGATCTATATTTGAATTGTCAAATGGAAGTCTTACGCGGGAGTAAATGAACAAAACCTTAATATTATATTCTCAGAGAGCAAAGGCTCAACTCACGCTTATCAATTTACAATCATTAACCAACCACAAAATAGTGGTCGGGCTGTCTCAACTATATCCACCTCTCTTTAACTACTATTGTGCCACAATTTTGCTGTTATATGCTTGCACTATGAAGGGTTCGCGATAAACTTCGAAGAAAATGTTTTATTATGCTTTTGCTCCGACGAAATTATATTGAGATCATCCTATTATACAGAAAATCATTTACTTCCTATTTAACGGCTCTTGATTAGGACCAGCTGATTTGATGGTCACGATTTTGTAGTTGGGCTATGGTCAGGAAGTAGGACGTGTGAGGTGAGCCTTAAAATATGTTATAACAATATCTATCTAGGCACGGGCGTAGCCAGGTTTCAGTTTCGGGGGGGGTTTTACATATTATGAAAAAAATCTTATGTTTTTCTTTTTAAATATATCAACTTTAAAAGAGCCAACCCATTCATTCTATTTTCACTAGTTTTATTTTTCAAGTATGTTTTGAGAAAAAAAGCATTTTCAAAATCACTTTTTGAAATTTAGTTTATTTCTTTACATCGATTCCTATAAATATATTTAGGAAAAAAATACCGTCGTAGTATTTATACAACAGAGTACTCAAATTCAAATTTATGAGTAGAAAGTTTATATGCAAAAAACCGGTAAAAAATGATAGTTATCACCTTTTTTGCATTTTTTTCAATGTTTTATCATGAAATTTTGGTGGCAAACTTCAGATTCGAATTCTGTACCCCAGAAACAGAGATAATGAATCGAAGAAATTAAAACTACCCCATCAACTGAGTTTTAGCAGTGATAGATATAATACGCCAATTTTGAACTATCGTTTGAGCCAGGTTTTTCGGACAAAAAACTTTGTGGAAGAAAACGTCAGAAGATTGAATTTTTTTTGTATTTTTTTTTTTAATGTTCCGTCACAGAATTTTGATACTAAACCTCAGATTCGGATTCAGAACCCACAAAAATAAAGGGTGTTTTTTTTAGAGCTATAGAACTTTAAATTGCAATAAAACAACGATGGATTATTCGATTGATATGAATTTGATTTATCCGCAAGATAATCTTGTGGCATTACATTTTAAATATGATTTCTGGCATATGACCGACAAGGCTGGCTCGGATATAGTCCAATCTGGACTTCCCATTTTCGATGACTTTTTCAACATTTGTGGCCGTATATCGGCAATAACACGGCGAATGTTGTCTTCCAAATGGTCAAGGGTTTGTGGCTTATCCGCATAGACCAATGACTTTACATTGCCCCACAGAAAGTAGTCTAGCGGTGTTAAATCACAAGATCTTGGAGGCCAATTGGTCCAAAACGTGAAATTAGGCGGTCACCAAACGTGGCTTCCAATAAATCGATTGTGGCACGAGATGTGTGACATGTTGCGCCGTCTTGTTGGAACTACAGCTCCTGGACATCATGGTTCTTCAATTCAGGAATGAAAAAGTTAGTAATCATGGCACTATACCGATCACCATTGACTGTAATGTTCTGGCCATCATCGTTTTTGAATAAGTACGGACCAATGATTCCACCAGCCCATAAAGCGCACCAAACAGTCAGTTTTTCTGGATGTAACGGTGTTTCGAAATACACTTGAGGATTAGCTTCACTACAAATGCGGCAGTTTTGTTTGTTGACGTAGCCATTCAACTAGAAGTGCGCTTCATCACTAATGGACGTAGTGCGCGATACGTATTCCGCACAGAACCATTATTTTAGAAATAAAATTGCACTCTTTGCAAGCGTTGTTCAGGCGTGAGTCTATTCATGATAAATTGCCAAACCAAACTGAGAATAAATCACTTGACAGCTGTTAGATTGGTCGCCATCTTGAACAGTAATGCTAACTTAAAGTTATATATCTCGAAAAAAAACACCCGTTACATACGATCGAAAAAATCAAACTAACCCATAACTTTCCTTTGAGGGGCACATGTGAGCACAAATTGACTGGATTACGTAGAGGTAATTTGATTCAAATTTCACATTACAAATTAATTGAACTGAGAGTGATAATTTCATTCACTTTTTACAAATTCCATTAAAAATATTTTCGAGATTTTGAAAAAAAAAAAAGTTTTTTTGACATCTTTAACATTTCGGGGGGGGTTTGAACCCCCAAAACCCCCCCCCTGGCTACGCCCGTGTATCTAGGAGTAGAGAAATAAGGGCGAATAAAAGACGATAGATCAGGCATTTGTAAGAAATGTGAAGAAAATTGATCAGTTAATTATGTACTTCTGGGAGCTATATGACTAGTTCAACAATGACAAAAACTAAATGGCCATTGGACAAAAATGAAAACGAAGATTCGGATAATGAAAGAAATCAAGTCATGAAAATGTGTTTTATCATCCAAACAGAAAAAATCCGAGAAAAGCATTTAATTAGCATCAGGAGCACTCGTTCGTTCATGAACTCTTGGAGACCACAGAACTGAATATAGATAGGTATATATGAGATGTGATTTATCATGATGTCATTTTTGTCAGTTAGTCTATCTATATGAGGGGTTCTGATGATAAGATATTCTACATACATGTATATGAACTGAATATCCATGTTTTACTTGAATTTCCAATGGTTCTAGTGGTGTTTCCACTGAAATTACGCATTAGGTTTGGAACCATTATTTAACATCTGAGTTCAAAACTTCATCACGATTGAATTCGTAGTTTTGAAATTATCAAGAAAACCAAATTTTCGGGACCAATCCCTTGTTTGATTTTTTCCATTTACGTGCTAGCAGGAACAATCAACGAGCACTACAACGTCCAAAATGCAATTTTACTAAAATCAATGTTTTTCGAGTTAGGTTGTTGAAAAAGTTTTGCGTTCGAAAAGAAAAACACAATTTTATGGTTTGAATACATTTGATTATTTAGATAGCCTTCCTGAACATCAATACACTTTTTCCAACGAGATTCCAATTTATGAATTCCTTTCCTGAAGTGAGAATCTGGAAGGGCTGCAAAATACGCTTCTGTCCTCATCATTTGGTGAAAATGCTTTCCACGCTTGAATTTTTTTGGGTTCAGAAACAGGTTCAGTCGGAGGTGAAATCTGGAGAATACCGTGGATGCTCTAACAATTCGAACTTTAATTAATGGATTCTAGCTCTTGTCAAAATGCTCTTGTGACACTATGCAATGTCCCGATGAAGACTAGTTTTCTTCTGCAAACCGGGCCTTTTTTCACGATTTTTTTTTGCTTCTGTTGGTTTAAAAGGTTACAGTAATATTCAGAATTTATCGTTTTATTAGTTTTCAAGTAATCTACAAACAAAATTTCGCATTCCCAAAAAACTCACGCTAACACCTTCTTGATCGATTTCTGGATACGAACTCGTTTCGGAGCCGAAGAACCAGGCTCACACCACTCTTTAGCCTTACTTGTTTCAATTGAAGATCATAGTGATAGACCCAAATCCCATCCATACTGATGACTCGACGCACAAAATCCACTTTATCCTTTCGAAAACGCTTCGAATGTTGCTGAGAAAGCCGCATTCGAATGTGTTTTTTTGTTCCATTGTTAGGGAATGCACTAACATCGTTCAAAATATGGCTTACACTGCTCAATGAAATGCCAAGGGCTTCTACTAAATCTCTTTCATTCGCTCCATGATTATCTAATTCGATATCCTGTATTTTTTCTTCGATTTCTGGTGTTGTTGCTGTTTTTGGACTTCCTTGACGTTGATCGTCTTCTAGTCTTGTACGACCACGTTTGAATTCAGTTCCATTTTTCTACTGTATTAATTGAAGGCGAAGAGTTTTTATACATGATCAACATTCGTTCATAAATTTCCTTTGCTATTAAACCTTCCAAAAGTGAAAAAACAATCAATGCACGCTACTTGATTTTTCTTTGTGAAAAAATACTGTAACATGTCGACACTAAATGTCTTGTAAACAAAGAATGAGTGGGCAGATTGAGATGAAACTTCACACACGTTCATATGAAGAGTGTACCAATATAAGAAAAAAAATTAGGCGAGTAGCTCTTATCGAACCTCAAAACTTATTGAACAACCCAAAAAACAATATGTAGTTTTTTGAATTGAATTATATCGAGTATCTAGGGATTGTAGCATTCAAATACTGAATACTAGCGATCATAACAATTTAACTTTGTATTACGATGAACCGGAACTTAGTGTTGATTTTCCAGAAAAAAAACCATTTGCCAAATTCTGCCATTGCGTGTATTAAGAAAAATATCCTTTTTCCAATTGTTTGATTGCCGCACGTGATATTAATTCGCCGAAAGGCTATTAAAAAAAACCAGCCGGAAATTGCCCCATCACAATAATATCTCGCTATTGAATGAACTAACTGACTGACGTTTGTCATCTTTTTCACCGTCTAAATATAGGAGGCATTGAAAATTTTGTGGGAGGCATCTGGCGTCATGAATGCAAAATTAAACCTTCAAAATAAACTGGCTACGTACACTGACTTAGCAGACACTTTCGACTGCCAGATTGTTATTCATCCGAGTTTATACTTTCTTCCTTGGATAACAATTCATTTAATCCAGAAACAGTTATTTCTGGTCAGGATACTCCGCTTCTTATACGGTGGGATAAATAGGAACACTCTTCTGCTCGAAATACTCGCGTTATTTGCAGTTTGTTCTAGACGAATTCTGACTCGTGCGAATGCTATAGAATTAGTATCTGGATAAATGTTATTGAATCCTAAGAGACCTAGAACAAAAATGAAGAAAGCACTAAACTGAAGTTAGGGGTTTTTGAGCGCTTGCTCATTCATAGAGATTCACGGCTTGGCTTGATTGTCTAACTGTGTTCAAGCTACCTAAGAAACTTTTTCCAAGTTCGTTTATCTTTTCGAAACTATTTGCATAAAATAAATATAGATTAGAATTTTGTAGAAATAAGTGAAAAGCATAGAAATAATCAGATTGACGGGAGGACACTGCTCTTGTTATAGATAGCTCAATTTTTCTGTGCTCATCAACAGTTGAAACCATAGAAATATTGAGACTCTTAAGGAAAAAAAGGTTTTCGACCATTTTCTGTTATTTATTTTAATATGAATCATACGATGTTATATATTTTTGAAATCAGGAAAAATTAAGCTTTTAGAAAATGCCACAAAACTCTAGTGTTCCCATTTGAAAAAACATAACTTTGGGTCATAGCTTCGTAATTAAAAACCCTTTTGAAAATACGAGCACGCCACTGGATTCTACGTAAAAAAGTGCCTGTATAATGTTTTAATTTCAGAGCTCTATCATGAGTATTAGCGGAGATATAAATGTTTTTCGTTATCGCCATTTTTCCAATTTTCGCTTATAACTCGAAAACAAAAGAAGGTGGCCAAAAATAAATACTACTTTTGTTAGTTTCTCAGAGAAAGAGACCGAGAATGGGTTATCAGATTTTGTCTATCTCCTCTGGTTTAAAAGTTGTAGTGCCAAAACATCGAAATTTGCCCACTCTGTACAGAAAAACACACTGGAAATTGTTTTGAAGTTCATACCTCTACTGCTAGGGGGCGTAATAGCTATCGTCGAGTAGAAAAATGAATTTTACTCGAAAATGTTTCATATGAAGTGGAAGAATTGTAATCCTTGGAAAATTCTCTATTTTTTTGAATTGTCACTTTCGATTTTAGGACATCAAATTAGGGTAGGTGAAAGCGAGATATCTAACTGACTGAAATGCCTGTAACTTCAGTTTGGCTCAACATTTGTGAGAAAATTAGATCTCGTCTGAAAGATAATATCTTGTTGATTGAGGACAAAATATACTCATGATAAATTTGTTTTTGCTGCTTTCAATAGGGGGCGCTAAGTCAGAAGTTCATTGTTTTGTTTATTTTACTCCGAAATTTCAAATGTAATGATAGGATTTTCTTAACAGAAACAGAAATTCTATCAAATTTGCATGAAAAAACCTGCAGGTCGCAAAGCGATAGTTTCAGGCGTTCTGAAGTTAAGGCCGAAAGAAGATATTCTTCAACTGATGTACTGCGAAAAACCAAATTGTGTCTTCTAGTTCTGACAGAAACAGAAATCCCATCAAATTTGTATGAAAAAATCAAAAGATCTCTATTACGCCGCCTGGCGGTAGAGGTATGAGGCTATGGTTGTTTTTTTTATTGAAAGGAATAGTTCAAAACAATATCTAGTGTGTTTTCTTGTACACTAATGGTAAAATTTTTTACCGCAAGTCTCTACGATGAGTGGATCCTGGGATATAGCCGCTTACCTCGCTTATTTGCCCACCCTGTACACTGTCACATCGATAAAAAAATGATGAAAGGAGAAAAAACCTTGCAAAAAACACTTTTAATCATTAAAGTTATTGTATAAAAGAATCGAAAATATCAACTTTTTTAAAATATAATAAATTAAATCACTATAAGTCATAACAAAATAAAAAATAAAGTTTCTTAATATTGAGAAACCTCCAGGCTTTGTTTGAGTTCATAATTTTCCATCAATGATCTAAGACACATGAGGCATCTTATAGATTTGAAAATATTGTGGGTTTTTTTAACTGTAAAAGCAGCTCTGGAAATTTTTTTTTCAACAGGAGCTGAAGATGCTGGCGTTTGAAAAGATAGTTCTGAAACTACCAAAATCTACCAATAGATTTCATAGAAATGTGAGAAAACTACTAATAAACTTACACTGGCGGATGCTTCAGCCTATCGGTGCTCGAGGAATCCCCTTATTTAGTCTAAGCTTTAATCTAAGTAATATCAAGTAGCTTGATAGTAAGTCAAGCAATAAATATCTGAAATCAAATCCAATCAAGCTCATGTAATTTTTCACGAGCTTGATTTTCAAGTCAAGAATAGTTGGTTAAGATGTCTTCGCTTGATGAATCCCTACTCATTTAGGCGCCAATTAATATTTCTATTGCTCTCCTAAGGGCGGAATTGGCGATCAAAACTGCAAATAATGCAAGTAAATAATTCAAGCAGATAAAGGTTTTTAGAGCTCTCCTCATTTTTTTTCGATATTTTGTTTGAATTTTCTATGGTCTTGACGTTGTTATCAATACGTCATTTTACAGGAAGCTTGAAAATTGTTATTTACAGGCAAAATCTCGGACCCGATCTAATCTTTTTAAATTTTTGATGGTTTTAATGATGTGATTACCTTGAAATTGTTATTTTAAATAATTTTTTCAAAGATTTTGCCTTATCATATAATATTTATTTGGAGATATTTTATCATCTACTGTTATCTCGCAAAATATCCAAATCGAATTATCAATAAAATCTGATCACACCTCATGATTTCAAGCAATTAATTTGTTAGGCTGCCCATTAGAAAATTTTAGGGAATAAATATTATCGAAAGCGTTGTACTCGAATGACCTCAACATTTGAATTGATTGTTAGATCGTAACGAATTTGCTATCGATTAGACTAATCAAAAATTTGACTTCCTTGTGTTTTTTCCCTACACTGTATTGAGTTGAAACTATTCTTTCGGATCGATTGAATTGACCTTCGATTAACTGTCCTATAAAAATTTAATGCGATTAAAGTAATCGGTTTATTCGTATCTGATCGCATATAAATATCACGATGAAAAATTGTAAGAAGGAAGCCTTTTTCTTCTATATCGTTATATACCGTTGATTATACTTAGAGCGTCAATGATCATAACTCTCCAGAGATCTTCATTAAAATAGTATCTACATGTATTGAGTTCTTTATCAGTATTTAAACCAATTGTGCCAGTGATACTTATAGGTAATCAAGCTGCGGAGATTCGGAATTTTCCAAATTTACTTAAAGTTGTCTTAATTTTGAACTCGCATTCATGATGTGTATATTGTAATCAGTCATCATAACATCTAAATGCTATTGTACTGAATACAATATTTCTACTGTAAACCTTTAGTTTGATCAGTTTCGGAGTAATGAATTTTACAATATTTCCGTCTGAAAATGGTGCTTATCCAGACAACCTTATTCGTTATCAGTCTCAAGCAACCTAGAGGATTACGTGTCATCCCAGTAATATTGCTGTTTCAGGTTCGATAGAAGGAAATAATGAAGCATTGTTTATACAATTTGTAATGTTTTGTACCAAGTTTAATGTAAATAGCTTTTACACTTTATGAAAGAAATTCTAGTAGCTTTATCGATTTTTGGGGTATTGAAATTTATTTTCCTCCAAAATATTCAAAGAACCATTGTTGAAAAGAATAAAGCGAATTATAATGAAAAACTTGAAAATAGATTTTTGCACCGTATCTATCTTTCAACCTGAAAAATCAGATAAAAGTATATGTATACTGAAACTGAAGAATGTAAATTGAGAAATGAAGTTCTCATTATCCTATGAATTTATAAAGTTTGAAGAGTAAATAATGGGAAATTTAATTTATCTCAACACTATATTTCATCCCTAATGGTTTCGAAGTTTGATATATCAATTCGATGGTTGTACAAATAATAAACGTATGTGTAATTATGACTGATACTACTATAATGTTAAACATAGTAACATTTAGGCCCATTTATAATCATCACGATCATATTAGGTGGGAATGATTTATTTTTTGATAAATCAGTGATAACAAAAAATAGTCTTGTAATGGGTTTTTCTAAAAGCAAATTATTGTGTTAAAGCGTCTAACATTTCTTGATTGAATGGCCTAACCTACCGAACACGAATGAAATAAGAAGTGTAAAAAAATAATACAGTGTTGACATTATAACCATTTTGAATTGTATCATTCCTATTGGAGAACCCGTTATAATAAGCCAACAATAATTATTCATTAGTTTATTCCTACAAATTTCTACACGTGCTCATTAATTAAACTGATATAGGAGACACGGTCGGTATTTTGAAACAAAAGCATTATGGGAACCTGGCAAAAATGAATAAAGGGTTGGGGTTCCACTGTGTACTGTGTAATCATTCTCTCGTCTGGGCATACTTCTCTAATGAGGTGTTCAGTTGAATGCAGAATATTAGGGTCGGTTTACTGATCCGAATATTGAGTGACAAACAGTTTGCGGACCAAGATATGAAAAAAAAAATCTTATAATGTCTATTGTAACATTTTTAACCTAGGTTTTAGGAAAATTTATGTGCATCAAAACTCTCTTCTTGTGATTTATTGATTGTTTTATTGGGTCATATTTGCCTGTAAGTCCCACGTATATTGTCGTCTAGCCTCGATTTTATAATTTTATCGATAAATAGACAGGAATCATGTAAAGTCTTGTCATATTATAATTCATCAATGATGAAGAAATATTCTTTGTTAGTTGGGGAATGTGTTGAATACCTTTACCTATTTTTGTCGTTACTAAGTTTGTAACAGTATAGGCTCCCTAGGCTGAATTTTTTTATGAAAACAATGGGGAATTTCTGTATATCTAGATATATAATTCAAAGTAATTTCCTAATAAAACTGCCATGAAAACCTTACACAACGTTCCTTTCAAATAGGGTTGTGAAAATTCTCGAATAATTCTAATCATTATCTATAGATAATCTGTAGAATTACCGATTGTTCAATCGGTACACGATTTTTTCCTTCAATTCTTCCATTCAGGATTTATTTCAATGATCAGTTTCAAAACTCTTTTCGAAATGAGATTCTCGCAGTCAATATATTTATGAAGCGTTACCATAAACAAACGACCTTGCTTTTCTGTTCGGTTTCAATTTGGCGACATGATGAGTAATGGAATCAAACAATGGCCAGTTAAATTTTCCAATACCTAGCCCACTCAGTAGCTCAGATGGTTAGTTGTTTTTCACATTGAAGATCTATAATAGGAAACTGATTCTCTCAATTGAAATAAGCCATAGACATTTTGAATTTGACCTATTATATAAATTCAAATTTACACATTTTCAGTAATAAAACCTTTGAAATTTTCACAGTTTAACTTTTGGAATGTGCAGAATTAAAAAATTTAATGAAAAAAAAAACACATGAGGAGGTTTAGATCTTGACTTTGGGCGGTTGTTTCAGGGTTTCATAATTCTTTGAAATTTGAATTTTTGTCCTAGAGTCTTCTCTAACGATTCTGCTTGATTCATCAATGAAGAATTCAAGATTAACATCAATTTTGTCCGACGGTTCGGCCGTCTCTTCGATGACTCTTGAACGCAATGCGTAAGAAACTCAAAATTTAATACATCTTTTAATTTTCAAAATCCGTTCGTTAAACGAATATTTACCAATCATTACTAATACCATGGATTATCATTTAATTAAGGCCTACTCAGTTAAATAAAATCTACTTTTCTAAAGTGAGAACAATTAGATATATATTCTGCGTTTAGCGAAGCCCTAAAAACTTCTGAAGTTGTATATAGATGTAATAATCATATTCGGAAAATAAGGTTAACACTTGGACTAATCCGATTAAAAAGGTTAAGTGGGACAGTTTGAACCTACATTTATGCTTTGTTCTGATTATCGTAGTAGTGCTTATAAACTAGCTCAAAACGGATCGATTGAAGAAAATATTAACGAATTTATGATTCTCAATCCAAAGGGCAGTGAACTCCATCAATAATCACATTTCTATGGAATGAAGATAACAATTATTCCAATTTGTTTAGGAACATATTCGACAACGATTCTATTAGTTTGTATTGAGGTTAACCTATCCAATTGTTCCTTCAGTATGTATCAATCTGTATTTTCTTAAGGTTCACCTTCATTGTAATTATTTTATTCATATCTGAATATTTCATTTCTATTCCTTATTTATTCTTATCGAAAAAAAGGAATTTATTTATTTGTTCTAGAGGACCGGCTGCTAGTTTTTCACCGTAATTCCCGAATTTTCGACCAAAAATGTTCTCAAAAAATAAAAAAGTTAAACTCGATGAAGATAAGAACTTGATAGGCAGACTTGAAGCTTTCTGAATAACTATGAGATTTACAGTTTATTTAATTTTAAATGCGCTGATTGGCTTCTTGAAACTCAAAATTAGGCCAGTCGTTTTGAGGAAAAATAATTAGAAGCTTGAACATTTTTATTTCAAATATTCAATATTTTCAATACATCTCGTTTCGAATTTGTGTATTCAGAAATGTCTAAAATATTAGTGTGTTAATGATTTGTTAATTCTGACGACTCGAACTCGGCATTGCCGCTTGTTTCCTTCACCTTCTGTGGGTGGCGCTATTCACTGAAAATGGCCTTATTTCCTTGGAAACGAGAGCCAAAAACTTCCATTTCTTTCAGAAGGCGGCACTGAACAATGAAATGTATATATTTTTATGGAAACGACAGCGGAATTTGATGTGAGCGATATAGGTAAGATGTCTAAAAACATGGTGTATGCACTCGTCAATATTTGAATGGAATGACATTCGACCAAATGGAAAATATTAGTTTTAATTCGTGGCGGCGTCGCAATGTCATACTTTTCATTTAGTTTTTTTTCCTTTGATTTTGACAGGATACATTAATTGAAACCCGATCCTAGCCAATCAGAAGCTTAATTAATATTCCCAAAATTGGCAAAATAAAATTCTAATCAGTCCATACACCAGGTTTTTAGACATCTTAGATATAGGAAACTACGCACAAACTGACATGCTCCTTAAAATCCAAGAGGTATGATCCCTTCAAAAGTAGCAGTTCTATCTCGAACTTTTTCAACAGTGTACTATGAGCACAAAGAAGAACGGAAACAGTAACCAGATAATTTATTAATTTGAAATTAGTATAGTAGTTTTAACTGTGAATGGAAAGATGAACAAGAGCTAAAAGATTTATTGTATCTTATTGTATGCGTTAGTAATATTCTATTGTAGACTTGAAACTATAAAAATCACAAACTAAATTACATATATCAACGATTCATTTATGATCAAATATTCGAGATAAGATAAAACGTTTTGATACTAATGAAATTGCACTGTTTTTCCTTATTTATCTAATTACATTTTATTTGCTTCAATTAGGTACTCGAGTATGATAGAATTCATGAGTGTTTAGGTCATCTGTATAAATTCCAGAACGTTTATTTCGCTTTGCTCGTTTCAGCATTTCATAAATTTTTATTAATATTTGTTATGCGTACATATGTGACAAATTGTACAGACCGACCTGATTTCAATATAAAATTATTGTTAGGTGTGAAAGTCTTACAGTTTTCGAGATATTTGATGTTTTATCAAAATGTTGAATTTTTTCACTTCGAATACTTTCTCTCATACCATAGGTACAATTAGATATTTTTCGAATCAGTTCTTTTCCTTGAATATTGTTTAATGATTGCTTCAATTTATGCACTGAAAAATAGCACAAAATATAATACAGGGATTCTGAAAAAAATTGTTTAAAATTCACGCATTGGCGGAAGTGTTTCTTTGTTCCTAATTCGATCTGAAGTGGTGTAAAAAAAGCACTGGACCTTTTCTGCATAATACGTTGAAAAGTTGCCTATTCTATGACGATTTGGTAAGGTAAAAAGCAGGTGATAACCTTATTCAGAATATAATATATTCAAATGTTTATCGATAATGGAATATTTCTGTGAAAATCTAATTTTGCCGCTTTTCCCAAAAAAACAGTTCATTTTGCAAATTCTGCTGTAACTCATTAAATAATTCCATTGAAAAATGTTAGTTACCCCTTAAATTACTTAAAAAGTAAAATTATTCAATGATATGCGCACTGGAGCTTCAATAAACTATCGTAAAGTCACTTCCTGGAACAATGAACAATGCGGTGAGAAAGATAATTCACAATTATTGTTAGAGAAAATGACCAAAATGACCACCCTTTTCGCGAATACATACCCTGCATCGATTGCGGAGGTTTTTTTAATACAAATTTTTTCCGCTATTTTGGCTGCGGAAATACTAATGCGATCCCTTAGTTCCGCTTCATCTTTTTTTGGATTGGAATAAATTTCATTTTTTGAATAACTCCATAAAAAAAAACTAGAGGATTCAGGTCTGGTGAACGGGGAGGCCACAAAATTTCACCGCCCCTTCCGAGTGAGGATATGTGTGGTGTGTGGATTCGATCGAATTCGGTACAAAAAAAAAAGTTTAAACATTGTTTTTCAGAATCCTTGTAACATATTCTGTGTTATTGTTCAGTGCATAAATTGAAGCAATCATTCAACAATATTCACGGAAAAAAACTGATTCGAAAAGTATTCAATTGTACCTATGGCATGAAAGAAAGTAGTTAAAGTGAAAAAATTCAACATTTTCATAAAACATCGAATATCTCGAAAAATAGGACTCTTTCATATAACGACTTCTTCACATTAGGAAGAACACATTCTGATCTATATCCCGTTTTCGTTTGACGTGGCCTTTCAGGGACACTCTGTAAAATATTCTTCCTGAATATGCATTTGAGAGCAAATTCAATTGAATCTGAACTTATTAAGCAATGAGTGGATTGTCAATGTCCAATTTGAAAGTTGCGTTCTAATAGTTGAAATTAATATTTATTTATTGTTAATTCGTAGATAAAATCGGCTAACTATAAATTGAAAAAGCTCTTTGAACGTTTCATCAAATCGATAGATTTTTGTTGATCGTCTATAACGTTGAAATTATTCTTTTTGTACTCTCCAAAATAATTACATTCAAAATAGATTTTCGTACAAATCATATCATTTCCACGAGATATATAATATTTTGTCCTAAATTGTTTGAAGTCCCCATCTCCTAAATCTTTTTATGTCACATCAACAGAAAGAAGACATCAAGAATTCTACGATCCCGCACTATCTATAAACATGATATTTATAACCCACTAGAAAAATAAACATTTGTGTTGATATATTGACAAACATAAATATGAAACCTATGCATGATGTAAAACGGTGGATCCGAATATTCTATCTGACTTCAACTATTCTCATAAAAAAGTCAGGATCTAGTATGAATTTCGAGTGCATATCCTCACGCGCTTTTCTTCCTTGTAAGATCCTTTACATTTAGCATGTTTGAATTATTCCTTGAATACATCGATTTTAGAATATTTTCAATGTATTTTCAAGGAAAAGTAATGGGATTCGGAGAATAATATGTATTTGTTAGATAGGAAATTTATTTTAATTATTCTTCTTTCTTTTTTGGATAGAGGAAATTGATTCTTATTTTTTTCGGACCACCAGCGTTCGAGTAAACACAAATAAGTAAAATATTTACATCAGTATTATTTTCAGTGTTTTTTTAATGTTATACGTAGTAGTGGGACTATTCAGCAACCAAATGAAATTTCAAGAATTCATTACTCCTAAACTATCAGTACTAGAACTTTCATGATTATGTATATAGATAGTCAAGTTTCAAAGCATTTTTTTTCAAATATATTTCCTCGATTTTTGTTCTGAAAATTTTTGGATCTTGTTCTCGAGGATCAATGCTGTTAGGCAAACGATTTTTGTACTAAATTTCTTGCAAATAGCTTTTATAGTTTTCCAGTAAAGTTGACGAATTTTTTCACGAATTGATTTTACACATTTCAAAACATGTGAAGTGAAGTGTGAAAATTACACAGAAGGGTTTAAAAAATCCTTTTCCCCAAATTTATTTTCAGAAATAATATAGGTACCAACTACCGTGGAATTATATTCGTTTCCAGGAGCTACAGTAAGTTATTCAAAGGAAATTATTAATTTTATTTTCAAGCGAAATTTGTTTTTTGGTAATTTTGTAGAATAAATATTTATTTCTGAAATTAATGATCGATATAATTGGAACTGGTTCGTCGGAATCCTTTTCTTAGGATTGTTGGCTGAGGTTTCAATTATTTGCTGAATCAATATAAAAATATTGGCTTTCAATCTATTGGTTAGGAAAAATGGATGCTCAAAAAAATTACGAGTTGTTTCGAGTGAATTATAATATCTTAGCTTAGATTTAGACCTATTTCACTGATATCCAATGTCGCGAAAATTTTTGAAAAAGCTCTCAAGAATAGACTGAATGGTTATATAAATAAAAACAACTTGCTATCGAAAAAACAGTTTGGGTTCAGAGAAGGCAAATCTACGCAAGATGCCATTATAAACTTAACATCCCAAATTTATAAAGCGATAGACAACGGGAGACCCAGTCTGTGTGTATTTCTAGACCTCTCCAAGGCTTTTGATACTGTGAGTCATAAGCAGCTACTCGAGACCTTGGAAGATATTGGAGTTCGAGGAACAACTTACAATCTTTTAGAAAGCTATCTATATCAGAGGAAGCAATTTGTACAAGTTGAAAATGAAATGAGTTCAGAAGAGTTAGTTCAGTTTGGTGTGCCACAGGGTACTGTCCTTGGGCCACTATTGTTCTCGATATATCTCAATAATTTACTGAACTTGAACACTACCGGAACTATAATCAGCTTTGCAGATGATACGGTGATAGTGTATGAGGATAACAACTGGCATGACCTGAAAGAAAAGGTGGAGTCTGATATGCCACATATAATTGAGTGGTTTAATCATCAACTATTGACAATAAACTATGAAAAAACGAAATTTATGACTTTTACAGCTTACAGAAATCACTTACCAAATTTCAACACCCTCGATATACGGGACAACGAATTGATTATTAATGTTTCCAGAACGGATACTATCAAATATTTGGGTGTAATAATAGATAGTCATATGAGATGGGACGTTCACACTGAGAACATTACAAAAACCTTAAGAAGTATGCTGTTTAAATTCAAATATTTGAGTAAATTACTTGACATCCACCAGTTGAGAATCATTTACTTTGCTCTGGTGGAATCTCGTATTCAATATGCCATATTGAGCTGGGGAGGGGTTGCTGCTGCTCACTTAAGAAAGTTAGAAACGATACAGAAACGAATTCTGAAAATTATGTATGGAAAAGAACCAACCTTCCCTAGCAATTTACTTTTTTCACTAGCAAAAATATGCGATGTAAGACAAACATTTCTTTATAACATACTTACACATATACACAAAAACAAATATTTATTGAATAATATTGATCATGAACATTTCACTAGGCAAAAAAAAGAACATCACGTAAAAACATCTCTGAGTAGTACAAAAATCGGACAACGAAATATATCCTACCTCATTCCAAAAATTTTCAATTTTCTGCCCTCTGAACAAAAAATAAATATAATATATATAAACTCTTGTTACATGTTGAAAAAAAAATTAAAAAACTACGTGCTTAACTTGAATAGAGATCTAGTTCGATCTCTGATCGACTAACAGACTTTTTTCGATGTTTATGTTGTTGTTCTATCGTATGGATCAATATATAAAATGTCAACTCGATTATGTAAATCCACAAATTATTTAAAAATTTTGTTTGTTGTTAGATTTTTTTTCTCGTAGTTGTATCTAAAATAGGTTAAATGTCAAGTATTGTAGATATCATATACATAATATATAAGAAATACTGTAAATTTAACTGTGCAAAACCCACGCGCAACTTTAGTTTTAGTGGGATTTCAATGTTTATTTACATCTCAACTGTTCTTTTGTTATCTATGTAAAACATTTTTTTGGTGAATAAACTTATTATAAACTTATTATTTGTTCGAATTTTCCGAATATACAACTTATAGATTGTAACCTTGGGTCTAATGTTAAGTCGAATGGAATTATTCTAATAATATGTACCTACCATTTACCTTTATTGAATTGTCCAGAACTATCTCACATCAATTTTTTTTGTGTGAAAATTGAGTAATAGTGTGCTCTAGATATATATGCCAGTGTCGTCGTCATTTCTATATCTTGACTTTTTGCCTTTGTCAGAAATTCCAGAAAATCTGTATTTGAGAGAGGTGATCTATTTGTAATGTTTGAAGGCTTTATTAGAGTGCCTTTTTGCTGTTAAACCATATTAGCGATTGAAGAAAATATTAAAAACGATTTTTAGTTACCATTTCACTGAATATATCGCAGATGGTTAAATTCAACTGCTTTTGATTTCGCATCAACTAAATGGTCTAATAAGGCAAATTAATTTTTGAACAAAACAACAATATCGATCTGTACATTTATATTGGGAACAAAAACAAAAAATCATTCTTCTAAATCAATTCAAATGATATAAGGAGCTGCGAAATAAGGAGCATACGAGTAACTAGATACATAAGGCGAGGATATCAGAGGTGCTGGAGCTGCTACCAAAGGAGCTGAAGCAACGTATGGGGAAGCTAGAGCACTGTAGGTTCTCAAGATGGCCTGAGAGCTTTGCGCTGTTACTACAGCTGGGGCTACAACTGGCGCTGTTGCTACTAATGGTGCTGCTGCTAATACTCCTGGTTTTGCCTCGGCTTTAGCTTCTGGCTTAGGAGCTGCCAATACTCCATAAGCGAATAAGGCGAGAACGGTGAATACCTGCAAATTTAATATTATATATTAGATAAGTCCTCATTGGAATACCTTGATTTGTTGTTGGATTGTGGATTTCAAATGTTATGGTGTCCAACGTTATATGAAGATTTGTGATCTCGAAAATTGAAATTTCTTGAAGAAACTATACATTACACGGAAATAAGAATACTTAGCCCATTCGATCTGTATAATTTTTGTGGTACTTAAATTTAAAATTCTTCCAACAAAGAATATAGTAAAACTTCGTTAAGACGCTTTTCGTCGGTCACTTGAATTTCCCTATGCGAATACAGTCAAATATTACTCGATAAGATTGTTGAATAAGACAACTTTTTTTAGCGCATATAGACAGTGAAAAAAAGTTCTAAGGTTTATCAATGACTGGCAAACTTATTGGTTTACATGACACATTGAACATGAGTCACTCTTAGTCTCAAGCTCGTTCTTGGATGAAAGGAGATCTGTTTAAAAACTAGATTCAGCAGTTGGATGTCATTTTCGGTAAGCAGAAAAAAAAAGTTATTATGTTTATTGACAATCGCCTTGCACATCCAATAGACATGAAACATGAGCATAAAATTCGTTTTTCTGCCACCTAATGTCACTTCCAAACTGCATCCCTTAGATCAGGGTATTATCAAAATGGTCAAACATAAGTATGGAAAAAGATTAGTCCAGCGGTACTGATTATATTGACGAGGAAAATTCAACCAAAAAATAACGTTTTAGACTCGATTGACCCACTCTTTATAAGGAACTGTTTTCGGAAGGCTGCATTCGCATTTTCAGACAAGGCCGATACCAATGACAGCACAGCAACGGGAACTGAGGAAATTCTACAAAATTTACGGATTACGCGACTGTTTATGGAGTCATTTTCACTAGCCACACTCACATTGCAATTTTTCATTTTTCTAGAATTTTGATATTTTTTTACATCCGAGTAAGACGCTTTTCCGCTTAAGACGCTCTATTGCGCCGGTCCCTTGGAAAGCGTCTTAACGAAGTTTTATTGTATTTGCTAAGCTCAATTTTTGGATAAACTGTCCCAGCGATTCAGCAAACCCTAGGCAATATAGCTCCTCAAATATCAAGTTAAATATAGCTACATGAAATTTCTCAGAGCGATAGTTTTCGGAATGTTGAGCAAAACAAATGGCCATATCTCTAAAATCGTTCAGCGTATTCTCCTCAATAACGAATTCAAACCAACTTCAAATCCTTTTGAACAACCCGAATTTCATGATTTCTTTGTTGCAGAGTTAGTGTGTGTACAACCGATTAAAAATCTACTTTTCGAAAATTCTCCATTTTTGCCTCTAATCGATAGGCGACTATGGGCAGAAAATTTATGATTTGTATAAAATGAAAGTGCCTTATTCTCTGAAGAAATTGTACAAAAAGTTGAAAGAATTATTTCTTCAGTGCGTAAAGTACAATATAGCGAATACTGAAATTGTTCTACTTACGAGTTTGTTCATGATTGTTGGTGCTTCTCTTAACTTGTCACTGGAAGATGTGATGATTTGATAGACCAGGGCGTGTATTTATACCTAATCCATTTCACCCCGGCAAGTCATAATTTTACGAAATTTGAGTGCGAAGGATGCATACTTGGGAAATCTTCAAGACTTCGTTGCAGAACCACCTATTTGATATTCATACCTCGGCTACAGAACACGCGTTTGGTTTGTCCGTAAGTACCCCATTTGAATGAAAGAATCAGATATGATTCTAAAGAGGTCATGACAGTCATAGAATGAGTAATTTTTTCGATTATTCAATGAGATTTATTCTATGATGTGGGTTATTTACATTTGTTTTTACTTGTTATTTTTCCTATAATTCGGATAAGAATTTTGTGAAGTAAACTGTTTATATAAAGGTTTTTCAATGAGAGGTTTTACTTTGGTATTACAAAAATTAATATATTTTGAAAGAAATCAATGAATGTTTATTTCATTATTTATTTAATAAGGAAGGTATGTCATTAATGATGGAAAAAGCTATCAGTCAAATGGCCGCCACGGTGCAGCACCATATCCTTTTCTTAAAATTTTCCATGACTAATTCGCACATTTGCGGGTGTGTGTCCTCGATAACTGGACGAATTCCATTTCTGAGGTCTTGAATCGATTACGGCGCATTGGCATCTACTTTATTTTTCATGTGAACCCAAAGAAAGCTGTTAAATCTGAGGTTGAATCACAAGATTTGCCAATTGAGCCAATTGTTATCAAATCTCTACAGAGATACAAAATTGCGATTGTTTCGTTATTTATGGAGCACGTAACGCCGTCTTGTTGAAAATAAACGTCGTCCAAACCGGAATCTTTGTTTGTGGAATGCCTAATTCCCAGAATTGACGAGGAATCGACAAACCTGGGTTTTCACCCAGGTTTGTCGATTCCTGTAGCCCGTAATGTTGACAAAAATCAACACTACAGCAGCAATATTCCCAGTGATTCTTGAGCAACGCATACGTTTAGATTCGTCACATAACTAAATTGTCCAACAGATCAAATTTTTCCATCAGCTTGACTATTGCCGGCTTGACTATTTTCACCATTTCTGTAGTGAATTTTAATGAATTAAATACGCTGTTGAATTGTGTATCATTCCATTTTTAGTAATGGCGTTGTTTTTACTTGTCAAATTTCGAAAGATGAAAGCTCCATAACATAACCCCTCTCTAGCTAGCGGGCTATTCAAAATTAAATATCTTTTTGGAAAACCTTTTATAATTTTTTACAAAACAAATTTTTTATGCAAAATTTGATTAGAGTGGGTTTCGAAAAAAACCGTGTTTCTGTTTGGCATTCATTTAACGTTCCTTCCATTTTCAAACGAGGTTTTATTGCATTGCAGTATAGCCTTGATTATGACGATCGAAGCTGTATGCATATTGTGACCAACTCTTCGTATGCATTATTGCATCCATAATATTTTTATTATGAGAAAGTTCATTTCCGTGTTCTTTAAGGTTGGCTTTGGCGGAGGAACGCTCAGATGCTCCTGACTTAATTCAATGCTTTCTTCATTTTGTTTTATTATTTTCAACCGTTGGATTCTTTCGAGGAAAAATTTAAAGTCTCCTACAATTTTCTCTCCACAATTTATGTTTAGACCATAGGCCACCATTATTATGAAATCCCTGAAGCAAAAAAAAATATAAACGCAAGTTAAAATTGAATTGACAACACATAATAAGGAAATTAAAATTAAATATATTGCTACGATGAAACAGTAGCGAAGTCCAAGCACTCCTAATTCCGAAGATATGAATTTTTGTTTCAATTCGGAAGTAATCATCTCAGGTTCGAATTCCATCGCTGGTTATATCAATTGGAAATTAATTATATATTTGTTTTGTCTAGTGTTGAGATAATTTACACCGAAGGAGGGAATAATAAACCATAGCGTAAAATTACTAGTGCTTTTGTTCACTTCGAACACGAATGATTTCTTTCTGTTCTTCGTCCGTTCGTGTGAAAAAGCCCTAGGCTCAACTTCACCTGTTTTGCTTTGATAAAAAACTGCAGACTTTAACTACTGGATTATTATTTCCATTTTCAACGTGGAAGAAAAATATTGAATTATTAATGGGAAAATAATTTCGATCAATATCTGACGAATTCGTGTTTTCACTTTTCAGGTTCGGAAAATGCAGGAGGTCTAAGCTTAAAATAGATATGAACTATATTATAACATTATTTATGTTCTATTAGCTTGTATGAGTTTATTTTCTTCTGATAACATTATTCTGGAAATTTGCGTGGATCTTAGCTTTCTTCTTCTAACAAAGATTGCCTGTTTATTTCGCCTTGATTAAGTTATCTTTGTCCTCTTGTCTTTGGAAGGCAGTTATCAATTTTTATCTACTCTATCGACCAGATTTCTTTTTGAGAGGACTCCAACAACTTACTCTTATACTATGTCAACTATCTTACGAGTACCTAAAGATATAATTGAATGAAAATCTATATATTTTACGTATATCATTTTATTTCGAGCATAATTAAATCAGGTAGGGAGCGGTAAAATATGGTGATGCATAGGGGGATGCTATGTAGGGAGATGCAACGTAGGGAGATGCAACGTAAGGAGATGCAACGTAGGGAGATGCAACGTAGGGAGATGCAACGTAAGGTGATGCTGCTAAAGCATTGTAATTACTGATAATGGCTTGAGAACTTTGAGCTGTCACGATAGCGGGTGCCACTGCTGGTGCTGCTGCAACAAGTGGAGCTGCCGCTAACACGCCGGGTTTGGCTTCTGCTTTTGCTTCAGGATTGGGCGCAGCCAACACTCCGTAAGAGCATAGGGCGACAGCAACGATGACCTGCGAATTTATTTCATTGTTAGAATTTCCTTATACGATACGATAAATCAGGCATCGAAAAATAATCTTTAGAGGGAATATTTAATGGAAAATAGTTTTTGGATTTATACTTACCAATTTGAACATTTTGTGTTAGGTGTTGAAGTTTGTTTGTCACTATAGAATGTGATGATAAGTACTATCGAATTGATCATATTTATACTTCAAATTATCCCCAACTCATTCGAGTTCTGGCTAATGATTTCAGAGCATCAGCTGGGCGTTTAGAAATATATAGGAATACATGCATAGACTATAAAGTAGTTACCCACTTGGTATTCTGATATTGTCCAGGTTCTAGGATTTCGGATAATCAGACTGTAGTTGTATATTTCATAACCCATTAACATTGAAATGTGAGTAGTTCTCTTCTTATTCTTAATTTTTCATGTTTATGTTGAATTGTGCGGACATCATCAAGATGTATGAATATTTCAATTTGAGATATATCTTGATCCATAAAACCGATTTATTAAGTACTAAACCATTGCATGATTGGAGAGTCCGAATAGAGCACCGTTTTATAATTTCGTTCTTTATGTCTAATTTACAAATTTTGAGCCCGGAACGGTTTTAAACGATAAGGTTCGAAGCAAAAAACTACCCAATTTTCCCAACAGATCAGACTAGATTGAAATTTAGTATGTTTAGGAAGTCTCTTTACTTTTACTTTTACGGAATAAGTGCGAAAGTTTTCAACTTTGAATTGGATTCCCTCTATTTTGAGCCTTTTGAATTTACAAATCGGATTTTTGAAATGGAATGCTATTGTATAATTCGTTCTGCCAACAGAACTCTAAACAAAATAAGTATGAAATTGTTAAGCGAGTTATTCTATGTCAAAAATAAAAGGGGATCTTTTATATAAACAAAAGGTCTTAGGCCTTGAAAAGTTGAAAACTGACACTTCCAAAAAAGAATTTTTTTTTAAATTTCTTCTTGGAAAATGCCATTGCTTTAACTCTTTGTTTGCATTGAAGAAACAAAATTCATCCGAATTGTGCATCAGAAAACGTTAAGTTCATTTTTATGCTTCTTTTTTTTAAGTTGAAGTTTACTTAAAACTTAAGAGGAAGAACACTATAATTTAGGTCGATAGTACAGCCAATCATGCCGAAGGCGTTATCTATCTGCTCAATATAGACACCACAATCGCTTGTTTAAGAATATGACTTGCGTGATTTCTATGATCTAACAATGTTTTCTCTGTCCCGAACTGGCTAAATATTTTCAAATATATACAGGGTGTCCCGTAAAGACCACGTCAAACCGAGGGAGAATGTAGATCAAAGGATAACCCACCTGCTATGACAAAATTCCCATTATAAAAGTCTTACCGTTTTCGAGATATTTTTTTTTTTTTTGAAAATAATGAATTTTTGCCCCTTTCAATAGTTTGGCCCTCACGGTTGGTACAATTTTACATCTTTCTGGTTAATTTTTTCTGTAAAATATTGCTGAAGAATGATTTTAACGTTTACATTAAAAACATCCTCCGAAAACTTTAAAGGGGGGCTATGAGAAATATTTTTACTGGAAATTTTGGTAGTGGATTATTTTGTTCATGAAGTTTAGTCCATCGTAGTGGAAAAAAAAATGTATCGAGCTACTGCTGCACATTACACCAATAAATTGTCTATTTTATAGTGATTTCAAAGAGGTATCACACAAGTCATTTGTTATTCAAAGAAAAAAGATATGGCTGTTTTTATCCAAATGGGTACGTTTCTGACAAAATCAAGTTTGTCAATTCTGTTAAGAAATCTTCGATGTTGCATTACTTAGTGAACAATGGCAATTGTTTACGTGCGAAAATATTACTCGCATAATTATTCAGCTCAACGAAATTCAATTTTGCCGGCAAAATTTGGAAAACATCATGCAGATCCAGATTTTTTTAATAAGATCATTTGGAGCGACGAGTCTTCCTGTACCAAGGATGGGTACATGAAGACCTAAATCCTCTGGACTTTTAATAATATTAGGGCTGCCTAAAAGACAAAGTATACGCAACACCCATACGTGATGAAGCCGAATTGCGGATGCGTTTTCTCAATTCGGCTTCATCACGTATGTGTGTTGCATATACTTTGTCTTTTAGGCAGCCCCAATAATAAAAGTCCATAGGATTTAGGTCAGGTGAACGAGGAGGCCACAAAATTTCACCTTCTCTTTCAATCCACCGGTGGGGATAAGTTCTATTCAAATGTGCGGTAACTTCGAGTCCGTAATGTGCTGGGCATCCATCATGTTGAAACCACAGACTACGTCGCAGCGCCAGTGACACATCTTCCAATAAAATGGGCAGCTGGTTGGTTGAAAATTCCAAATAATTGTTTGCGTTCAGTGATGGCGGCAGTTCGATCGGGCCCAAAATTGCACCATTAAATATTCCAGTCCATAAATTGATCTTGAATCGATATTGTGATCTATCTTCTCTCACCTCGTGTGGATTTATGATATTCCAGCTATGCAAATTGTGGAGATTCATTTACCCATCCTTGGTACAGGAAGACTCGTCGCTCCAAATGATCTCATTAAAAAAATCTGGATCTGCATGATGTTTTCCAAAATTTGCCGGCAAAATTGAATTTCGTTGAGCTGAATAATTATGCGAGTAATATTTTCGCACGTGAACAATTGCCATTGTTCACTAAGTAATGCATCATCGAAGATTTCTTAACAGAATTGACAAACTTGATTTTGTCAGAAACATACCCATTTGGATAAAAACAGCCATATCTTTTTTCTTTGAATAACAAATGACTTGTGTGATACCCCTTTGAAATCACTATAAAATAGACAATTTATTGGTGTAATGTGCAGCAGTAGCTCGATACATTTTTTTTCCACTACGATGGGCTAAACTTCATGAACAAAATAATCCACTACCAAAATTTCCAGTAAAAATATTTCTCATTGCCCCCCTTTAAAATTTTCGGAGGATGTTTTTAATGTAAACGTTGAAATCATTCTTCAGCAATATTTTACAGAAAAAATTAACCAGAAAGATGTGAAAATGGAACCAACCGTAAGGGCCAAACTATTGAAAGGGGCAAAAATTCATTATTTTCAAAAAAAAAAAAATATCTCGAAAACGGTAAGACTTTTATAATGGGAATTTTGTCATAGCAGGTGGGTTATCCTTTGATCTACATTCTCCCTCGGTTTGACGTGGTCTTTACGGGACACCCTGTATAATTGTTTTATGTTCAGTTTGGACATATAGACTCTTGGTGTTATGCATTCACGGTGCTTCAATAATTATCTTCAATATTGTGTTCTGTATCTCCTGCAGGCTGGGCATAGATATAGACACTAAAAGCTACCTGCAAACTGCGATCCCGTATCATAAAATATAAACCAACTCTACGTATATGCAGTTCTGTGATATTCAGGGACGCAATGAGCGCATGTATGAGCGAGAGATCATCTCATTAACTTAATTCTACTTCGTGCTTGTTGGAAGAATATCAGAAGGAATGAAAATCAATTAAATTCGAATTACGTACATGAATGTGGTTAAATATAATTTATATTGTCACAATGTTTTCAGCGATTGTCTACAGAAACATAAATTTACCTTTATCTAGAATTCTATCGGGAGTTTGAGTTTAAGGGCAATGAAACCAAACTGGCGGTTCCTTTTACTAGAATTCTTTCAAAATTCTATTGTATTGTATCAAAGTATTGTATGCCTTTTGAATATTCATCTATTTCCCTCAAACCAACTTTCCATCTTGGTAATTTTATTATGATTATAAAAAATTCGTTGATATTTTTTCAAATGATTACTAAAAGTTGCTTATTTCAAGCCATTGTAGGTCTGAAGAATATGTCCCCAATCATCTATAGTTTTCATAACTTTGTGTTATGATCATTGATTATTGAGAACAAAGTCACACGGTTGCTTTAATTCTTAGGCCAGACTGATACGTAGAATTTGAATATCAAAACCTCTTTACACGTCGAAAAGAGCCATTATTTATATTTGTTGGTTGAGGATTCCCTGAGGCCTACTGTTACCACATTATATCGAATATGAAAAAAAGGATTATTCTCAAATTTCAGAGAGTAATAAAATACAAAGGATTTATTTTAATATTTTAATGCGCTAAAGATTTTTTTAAATGAAATAAGGAGCAGCTAGATAATTGGATGCATAGTATGGTGAGACGTAAGGGGAAGCTACAAATGGAGCAGCTGGAGCTGCAACATAAGATGCTGCTACTGGAACTGGAGCTGCAACAAGTGGAGCTGCTAAGGCGTTGTAATTCCTTACGAAAGCTTGAGAACTAGTTGCTGTGACTACAGCTGGAGCTATAGCAGGGGCTGCTACAAGTGGGGCAGCTGCCAATATTCCTGGTTTCGCTTCTGCTTTGGCCTCGGGTTCTGGAGTAGCCATCACTCCGTAGGCTACGAAAGCGACTGCAACGATAACCTGAAACCAAATAATTTATTGAAGCCTAGATTTCTACATACATATATAAAATATAATATTAAAAAAATCACGAGCTGTGAAGAATAATAAGAAATAAAGAGCTTTTAGCAAATGATTTGAAAAATTTGAAAAAAAAAATGTTTTATCGTTTACAACTGTTCCTTCAACTAGTGTTCTGTCGATACTCACCAATTTGTTCATTTTGTAAGTTGTGGTTTGATGTGTGTCACTTGAATGTGTGATAACTAAACGAACACACAGGTGTAATTTATAGTTCTTCAATTTGGCGATTCTGTTGATGAAATAATCTTCAAGGATTTGGATTGGAAATGAGCATGACTAGAAAGCATAATTAATGGAGTAGAAGGTACTGGCATATGAATACCAATTATTTAACATAATTTTGTCGAAATTCAAAAAGTTTTCTGCAGATTTACTCTTTCTGTTTTATGTGATGTAGAGTTCAGAGAAACAAATATTTAAATGACTTGTAAACTCTTCTATTTCACTTTATATAACGAAAATCTTTTGAGGTTTCTATATATTCTTCAGATACTAGAACTTTTTTTGAGAATTCTTGTCAACTTATTCATCATTCAGAACTCTGTTTTATTCATAAATCGTATGAATTTTGTTACAATTTTGGTGTCGCTTCAGTTGATTGTCAGAGTTCAATTTATATTCTCAAAATTGAGTTGAATTGATTGAATGAAAAATTATCAACATTGAATAAAAAAAATTGGTTGCTGAAATAATATCTTCATCTGCACAGTACCACTGCTAATACAGTGGACTTTCGTTAACTCGAAACACCACGGGACCAAGATTTTTCGTCGAGTTAGGAATAGTTCGACATAGGCGTAGTTTGAGTTATATAGGTCATTCTTCTTGTTTCAGAAATTGAGAATGAAAACTCTAAATCAGTTTTTCCAATCTACGTCTTAGGAAAGTCGAGATAAAAAACATCAAACAAAAAATGTATTTCCAACAACCTTTACATAACTAAGCAAAATAAAACCGAATTCATAAAACCTCACGATTACTTCACGTTTCGACTTGTGCGGCGGGGTTTGGAATTAACTACTGACTTCGAGTTATAGAGGTAAATTCAGTGGGTGTTCGACTTATAGAGGTAAAAATGGTAAAATATATCCGTTAAATAGTTTCGAGTTATGCATGGAATTCTTTTCGGCTTAGACAGGTTTTTCCAAGGGGATTGAAAATAATTCGAGTTATCGAGGATTTCGAGTTAATGAGGTTCGAGTGAACCAGAGTTCACTGTAGTTTCAAAATTATTTAATTCATATGATTTGAAATCTGCACCATAAAATGGAATTCAATAAGTAGAAGATCCACTGTGTTAGAAATCAAACAATTATCGAAATATAGAATTAAAAGATTAAGAAACAAGGAAATGAAATGATAAACAAAACATTGTCTATCGAAAATTGTCCATATATTTTTTATATAATTTTGCCAAGCTAAAAACTTTCGCGATTTAGAGGGAATTTGTTACCACTTTGCATATGCAGCGTTTTTAATTGTAAACAAAATAAACAGATCGGTTGGTGTTTTTCTCCGGTGAAGAAGAGTTTGAACTGTTTGAACTAGGGCTGGGAATCAGGAATGAATGATTTGAATATTCGAATATTCACTGAATATTCATTCGAATTGCATTATTCGAATATTTATAACATAACAGTAAATTGTGTTCTGTATTAGCTGTTAGTTGAATAGATCTATCAAAGATTCACACATATTTATTGATATAGATCAACCTAGATCCAGTCCTGTCATCGGTGGCTAGGCAATTGGCGCATGAGTGACGAGAGCTCAAAAGCTCTCATCTAGGGAATTCATTACAAAATACATTAGTAGTTGAAATACTTAGTTGTCACCTTGTCACTCGATTTTGGAAGTATTTTCGGAGAAAAGATAACATATTTAAGGTCTCATCTTCTAAATTTCATCTTAGTTTGTTCTACATAATTCACTCGGCGGAAAACGCACGCCCATCCTCGGTGGAATAGACTTTACACATTTGTAAGCAGCTTCTAAGTATGTAGCCCTATTCCTCTCGCATTCAAAAAAGGTCATTTCATGTTTTCGTGACTGGTCAAGTGTTGTTCGTACTCGTGCTCGAAAAGCCATAGGAGAAGTCTTTGATTCTGATACTCACGCAGTACGAAGACTACGATTCAATTCCTTTTCTAAATTCGAAGATTATGGTTCACATCTTGTTGCTAGATTAGAAAAAGATACTTTATCCTCATCAACATGGGTGATCTCATCTTCGGTTTGGGATTGTTTTTGGCCTTCTTGGACCTTTGCAGACTCAAGGTGGGGTGGAAACGAGTTTTCAAGGCAAAACGCATATTGAAGTATACTTTGCGGCGCTTCTACGCTGAAAATATTAATTTTACAAAAATATAAGTGAATACACTTTAATTGTAGAAAATATATTATTCTCTAGTTCATTGTATATAACTGTTTCCACATTGAAATTAAATGCTAGTTATTCTAACTTACATCAACTTAGTGGAAATTAGAATAACTTGTTTTTCTTCTTCGTCTCCAATGCCTGCTAGCCTGTTAACCAACTGACCCTTGTTAACACTAGGCAGCACTTGAGGGTTTAACTCTTATTTAATATACAGGGTGGCCATTTGAAAACGAAACAGACGAGATTACAGACGAAATAAAGTTTTTCGATAGAAATGCTCGGACAGGTCGATTTCTGTTTCGAGGGGGACAACTTAAGATGTAGGTTACGGACGAATAGCGCTTCAACCCTTGCTACTACAACCCTCACTCCCAAATTTTGAATAGGGAAGATGGGGTGAGTGATACCTCATTTGAAAGGTATTTTTATACTGATTTCAGCACAGTAATTGTTTTTTCATTTTATGCATTAGTTCTCGAAATATTCTTAACTAAGTATTTGAAAATGAAGTGGTTTTTCATGGCACTTGTAGTGTTTTGTGAAAAATCGACATTTTGAGCTTCAAAACAACCATGACTGTGGCTTCCTTCCTAACTAACTAACGCATGAATATTTCGAGAACTAATGCATAAAATGAAAAAACAATTACTGTGCTGAAATCAGTATAAAAATACCTTTAAATTGAGGTATCACTCACCCCATCTTCCCTATTCAAAAATTGGGGGTGGGGGTTGTAGCAGCAAGGGTTGAAGCGCTATGCGTCCGTAACCTACATCTTAAGTTGTCCCCCTCGAAACAGAAATCGACCTGTCCAAGCATTTCTATCGAAAAACTTTATTTCGTCTGTAATCTCGTCTGTTTCGTTTTCAAATGGCCACCCTGTATATTCAACTATGTAGTGGCAAAGAGGACAGTGATGAATGATAACGTTGGCAGCTCTTATTTAATATCAATATAATAAGTTTTTCATCTTCTATGGTTAAAATAATAAGAAATAAATTATTCGAAGATTTTCGTTTTATTGACATTAACGGAACATTGAAGATGTCACATGCTTCCAGAGGCTCTCGAAGTTTAGAATGAGTTCTAGGAACCAAGAAAAACAAATGTATAGGGTTCTCTTAGAAGATAACTTTCCGCGGTAAGGATGCCGCCGAATACTTCTTGTTTGAGTTTTTCCAGAGAACATCGAGACAGGCCAATTTTTATTAAGAGGGGAACATCTTGTGGTTGCTGAAAAAATCTTGATAATGATGGGTTAGTGGTCAATGGTCGAGTCATTTGTTGTAAAAAAAAGAGGTTACCAGGAAAATTTTCCGGAAGTTTTGAATTTCATATAATTTTGTAGGTTTCGATGTGCTCTTTCCGAATTTCATTTTGCCACCTGCTCACACCAAAATTAATTTTTTGGTGGAAATAATTATGCCTTCTCAATTTTGAATTAGAGAATATTTTATACAATTTATGTATCCAACTTCTTTTTTGAATGAATAGTTTTGGCGTAGAAGATCGGCAAATTATCCTTCAATATGTGTTCTAGCTGAAAACCTCATTTCCAAACCACCTTGAGGTAGAGTAAGCAGCAGGTTTTTTATCGTGGTGTGCCCTCTAGGCCTAATCCACATGTTATGGCAAATTTCGAAACTGAGTATATATTGAATGAATTTCTATCAAGTAACGGTCGAGTCAATCAAGTGAACTCGAATATTTTGATATGCAATGAAAACATGAAAATGGCTGAGTTGAGTAGAACAATATTCATGAGGAAGGTCATTTTCTAAAGTTCATTTGAGAAAACAAGTCAACGTAAGTTTATTCAAATTTTTTATTTGATTTGATGTAAAACTTTTTTAAACGACATAAGGTGCAGCAAAATAAGATGATGCATAGTAGGGTGAGACATAAGGGGATGCATAAAGTGGTGCACCTGGAGCTGCAACGTACGAAGCTGCTACTGGTGCTGGAGCTGCGACAAGTGGAGCCGCTAAAGCGTTGTAATTCCTTACGAAAGCTTGAGAACTAGTTGCTGTAACTACAGCTGGAGCTATAGCAGGGGCTGCTGCTACAAGTGGGGCAGCTGCCAATACTCCTGGTTTCGCTTCTGCTTTGGCCTCGGGTTCTGGAGTAGCCATCACTCCGCAGGTGAAGAGGGCGAGGGCAACAATTACCTAGAATCAAATTTTTCATTGGAGAACATGCTTTATATTCAACTATATTCAACAGTACTTCCACTTTCATCAATATAATTTATGTGGTTCTGGAAGATTTTCGAAATGAATTTCATCTTTTCTATCGAGCATAACAAAAAAATATTGAAAATAAGTTCTTGTAAACATTCTTCGGGTGTTCTAGTCACCCCTATATAAAATAAGCATGTGTCCACTAAATCCAGTAGGTAGAAATTAGATAAAAGTTACTGAATAATTAAAAAATAAAATATAGAAATTCTTTTGTTTTGATTTATTTTTATTCTGATTTGGATGAACCGAAAGTGTATAAAAACAATGAAAATCTATTTTTTCTGATACTCACTAATTTGAACATTTTGTTGGTTGTTTAATGTGTGTCACTTGAATGTGTGATGATGAAGGAAGCCACGGGCATGTATTTATAGTGCTTTACAAATGTTGTCGTTGATGAAATATATCACAAGGATTCGGGATTGGAAATAAGCATGACTAGAAAGCATAATTAAAGCAGAGGTTTTTGTTCGGTATGCGAATATTGTATTTAGTTCGAAATTTGAAATTATTTTTCCTAATGCTCGAAAGTTGTGGGTGGGTGTTTAGAGATTTTCGGAAATATATAATTTTGAAAACAAAGAGAGAACACTAATTCTATACATGCATATCAGTTCGTCTTTTTTCAAATCAGGTTTTATAGAAGGATGAAAATTTTCGTGGAATTCATTTTATTCTGTAATTGATGCCGAATCCAAGGTTTCAGAAAATTGTATAATTGGGATTGTTAAGCTATAAATATCAATAAAATTTTTTCATTTGTATATTGCACATCTTGAAGAAAAAACAAAAATTCAACTGTGATTTATTCATTTCTCAGTTGTTTTATTTTTTAGCATTTCTTTCCCGACCAATCGGCTCTACCATTTCATCACAATGTCTATATTTTTAAAATTTTTATTCGGGAATGGTCTTAAACGATGAGGTTCGACTTACTCATGACGAATCCATCCTCAAATTCGATTCTATCCGTCTGTCCGGCTGACTTAGAATTGATCTCTTCAATTTCGTCACGAAGTCTGTAATTCTCGAATTTTTATTATTTTGTAAACTGCTTTGAGAGGAAATGGTATGAATTTCACTTTTATTTCAAATTAATACAAAAATAATTTTGGATTTATTACTAAGGTGCTACAGGAATGAAATGAAGATTTGAAGTGAAAGTATTTTCTGGAATGAACAGTTACAATTTATTGTAACATTTTGTAAACTGCTTTGAGAGGAAATGGCATGAATTTCACTTTTTTTTTCAAATTAATAGAAAAACAATTTTGGATTTATTACTAAGAAGCTACAGGAATGAAATGAAGATTTGAAGTGAAAGTATTTTCTGAAATGAACAGTACTTCCCTTCTGTATTCAATCTAGGCTTGGCTGGTCAATAATTCTGTTGTAGCGAAATTGATGAAATGAAATTCTGTCTAAAAATCTCATTGAGTATGTGAATGAATCGAATTATCGTTGGAGAAATAAGAGGGAATATATGAAATAAGGGTTTGCGATTCTTTTTGGTCCATATTTGCCGAAATATTGACACCAATAGATGTTATTGCTGAAAAAGAAATAATGCATTGCTTCGAAAAAAGCCACAATGAATAACTTCTTGCTGAAAAATTTGTATTGTTCCACTTCATGATATTGAGTTAAAAACACTGCAAAATTATATCGTTCATTATTCTATCGTAAAATATCTGGAATAATCGAAAAAAGCGGTCAACTAAATGTATGAAAAAGATGGAATCACTAGGACTTGAACCTGGATCCTCCTCCTCAAAGGTTGATTGGCAACCCAAATGGGTATCTCTTTTCTCAGGTATTTGTGTCATTATAACGATCATTTCGAAAATAATATCATATATTAAAAATTTATAACTACTAAACTATAAGAGCGGTAATAGCTATTTACTATACAAGTGGGATAAGGCCATCATTATAATATGAGTGTGTAAGTTACAAACGAGTGCGTAGTACGAGTTATGTAAGAACATGAATATATTGATGCATTATCACACATGTATTGCCCAACTTTAGATCTACGACTGTATATAATAAACAAAAAATGATCCCAACGATATGATTAAATTTTGTGAAACTAAACTAAAAATATCCTAGTTGATATAATAATAATAAACTTTATTTGCAGATAATATATCGAAGAAAATAATCAAACAATTAAAAAAATATATATCCTATAATTTTATTTGCAAAAAGGAGACTTACGACAGTAAGACTGTTCATTTGTCAGCTCCCAAAATCAATCAATCTATTGGTTTGAGAATTCAATTCTATATAGAAGAAGCAGTGCCGGTTATTGGTTAAGAATATGTTGTTTTAGTTTCTGAATTCTTTACCGAAAGAATGCGCTACGTAATGAAATTTGAGTTGTGTAATTAGTTTCATTACGTAACGCAAATGCAGTAGTCAAATACCTTCAAAATGAAGTTGCTGAATACGATATTTTTTATCTAAAATATATTTTATCTAAAAATATATTCAGATCAGAGGGGTAGCAAAATTGTTTTTCGTACCAAATTTAATGCTTGAAACACTTATCCTTCCGAAGAAAAGCTAAGAAAGGGGTGAGGCGATCGATTTTTGGATTCTACACATCCCGAAACGTAAACTTAAAAAAAAATTCCTCCATTTCAATGGTTTATTAATAAATAAAAAATTCCTTGTGGCATTCACGACACATTTAATTGGTGGAACGATCAACTTGCTGATTTTATTTTGGAAAATATGAGTGAGAAATTGGATTTTGCATATATTTCTGGCGTTATTATGTTCAATTACAATGTTCCAATTTGATAGAATAGTTGTTTTGTGAATTATTAAAAAAAAACACCACAAATTTAACACATTGGTTTATTATTGATATCCTTCAGCGGGATTGGAACCCAGGTTTTCAAATTCGAATAGAAATTGAAAACGTTCATAATAAGGAAACTATGTATAACTGCTAGGATTTTGCGGTGATGAAAATGTTTAGTTTTTAGTGTTGTTGAGCTTTCGAAAAATAATGATTCCTTGATTTTCAGCCGTTGAAAGTAGAGGGTTCAGGATAATCAATGCGATGTAGAAATCGATTTTTGTACCAAATTTAATGAAAATAGATTTAATAACTTTTGAGAAAAGCTCAGGATGGCGGACAGACGAATTATTGTAGGTATTCGAGATTCGATTTTTACAATCAAAATGTAAAATGTGAACAATTTAGGTGGTATAAAATTTCTTGAACGATTTATTGTTGGAAATATTTATAGTGTTAACAAGTAGAGAGTTCACTTCAATCGTCTGAGATCATGGATGGTTGAAAATCCAGAATTTATTCAAGGAAAATTACAGTCCTCTGTTGCAGCAAGTATCCAAAAAGGTTTTTGAAAGTTTGATTAAGGAAACAAGTGAACTTTTTAAAATTTTTCTATTAGAGATAGAATATATTTTAAATTACATAAGGTGCAGCAAAATAATTGGATGCATAGTATGGAGAAACGTAAGGGGATGCATAAAGTGGTGCACCTGGAGCTGCAACGTACGAAGCTGCTAGTGGTACTGGAGCTGCGACAAGTGGAGCAACTAAAGCATTGTAATTCCTTACGAAAGCTTGAGAACTAGTTGCTGTGACCACAGCTGGAGCTATAGCAGGGGCTGCTACAAGTGGGGCAGCTGCCAATACTCCTGGTTTCGCTTCTGCTTTGGCCTCAGGCTCTGGAGCAGCCATCACTCCGTAGGCGAAGAAGGCGACAGCGACAAAAGCCTATAAATTAATATTTCATCAAATTTCACAAATAATATAGATCATGAAAAATGCTGCTACATAGTTGAAAATTGCTGTTTTTCCATGTCCATTTATTTTAGAAATATATGGATTGTTCTATTTTTATTCTAAGAAGGATCATCATTTCAACAGTTTGAATCAGAATATAATTGGAACTCAGGAAAAGAAAAGAATTATTTGTTAATTATACTCACAAATTTGAACATTTTGTTTGTTGTTGTTTGATGGTTGTCACTCCAATGTGTGATAGCTTGTTGTGGAGGCGGGTGTATATTTATAGTTCTTCAGTTGGGCGATACCATTGATGCAATATATAGCAAGGATTCAGAATGAGAAATAGTCATGACGGGAAAGTATAATTAACGAAGCAGTGATCATTTGGTATGCGAACTCTGTGTTGGTACCCGATTTGTGATGATATTTCGGAAATTCGTTCAGTCCCAGCAAAATCCAATTGAAGAATCGATTTGTACGTCATGAATCGTTTTTCGTTATTACAGGATGGTGCTTGTTAGCAAACTTTGGGAACTATTCGAATAACTGAACATGAGTGCTATAAATGGATGACTTTCCTCTAGTCTTATATTCCTTAGGTGGATTAAAATAGAGATTCCTAGTCATGAACAAATTATTCGATTGAAGTATGTAATATATGCATTCTCTTTATTATGCAATGAACGGTACTTGATGAACGTATATTATATAAAAAAATTCAAATTATCTTTAGTTGAATAAATTAACTACGACTAGTTGAGAGTGCAAAGGAACAGGATCCGAACATAATTCGCTTTTAAGGTTTTTTTGTCAATTGGGTACTCATCGAATCAAGTTTATAATTACATTTTTTGTTGAAAATAAAACAAACATTCCAATTTTTATTTATATCCATATTAATTTTGAAATACTTCTAGTTGCTAATTTAACGAAATTTAATCCACTTTTGAATTCATTCTGCCTGATTGGTTCCATATTTATACAAATACAAATCATGTTTTCTCCATGGAATGATTTTTAGAATTTTCTAAATTCTTTAGTTCTTTCAACCTAATTGGTTTTTATACCTTTTTATCTATTTTATTGACTATTTAATAATAGTTCAGCTAAAAAATGTTGTCTGATTGAAAAAATGAGAGAAGCACCTGCGTGCAGTCAGAAACTTTTGAACTGATGGTTGTGCTCCTGAAGGCCTAAAAATTGGCGCATTAATGAATGAGCACTCAAAAACTCCCGACCTCACGTTAATGCATTCTCCATATTTCTCAAAATTCAGCTTGAATTTTCTACCATTCCCCCGACAATAATAAAAAAAAATGCTACTTTTATGTTGAAATTATTATTTCAACACATGAAATCTCTGTTCGGTCGAATCGGTTGTCCTGAAATAAGAGAAATTTTTTATATTCTTGAATTTTTTATAGATCTCACCAACCAATCATTACTTAATTTCGCACAAAGCTTACAATTTTAATTCTTCATATACACGCGATTTTGTAAATCTGTTTTTACTGAAATTTTATGTTTTTCGATGTTCTGAATATTCTATCGCTCTGACTATGCTATCAACATGACCGGTCGCGTGGACTCTTAGATTTCTCATTAATGAGTCGAACCTTATCGTATGTCCGGTAAAAATTCGAAACATTTAGACATTGCGACGTGGAGTGATCTTTTCAGGGAACGATCATTTACCGAATAGCTTCAGGGTAATTGATAATTTCAGATATTTCAAAAGGAAAGTAAAGAAGATGTTAATTAGTTTAGAACCGTACTCATTGTCAGAGTACTTTATTATTATTATTATTATTATTTTTTGAACTGGGGTCGTTTTGCTTCGGTGAGCCTTCCGGGAACTGCGACCATGCAGATCTTTTGTTCACTACCCTACTCATTCATAGAAACCCAGGGAGGTCGTCAACGACGTTAATAAAATTGACAACCTCCCTAGGGGCCTTGGCCATTACCTCTCTGGTATCCAGGACCGGCTTGCCCATGTGAATGGTTTTCAGGCCAGCCAGCTCTGGACATTTGCATATCAAGTGTTCAGAAGTTTCTACTTCCGATCCACAGAGCCTGCAAATCTCGTCTGTTGACTTACCCATACGGTACAAATGATGTTTGTACCGACAGTGCCTCGTCAGCAGTCCCACCATCACCCGAAGAGTACTTTACTTTCAGGTTTAATGTGCCATAGTTTGTAAATGTATAGTTTTCTGACACTATTTCACTCTATGTTATACATATTCTGAAATGAAGATATTTATCTATCTATCCCTTAAGCGTGACGAAATGGCGAATGAGTCGGTTTCATATTTCTGGAAGTAAATTTTCAAGAAGTTTTCACTTTGCTATTGAATATAGGAGCTATGTAAGAAATTCTGATGGACATGTACTCAAGAACTCCTTGAAGTCATCGGATGAGTGCTTTAGTAATACATAAAAAACAAATAGACATTAATTTATTTCTGAGCGCTCATTCACCCAATAAATGGCTCTATCGATTATAAGTATACCGGTGTCAAATCAGTGTGTCGAAGTATTGATCTTATATTCCTTTTCTAAATTTCTATGGTGATACTAATAGATATAAATCTAACATTCTACCAAATGGGCTCCATTTTTAAAATGAAACTCAATAATTTTTAGGAACGGAATTGATATTTAATAATAATAATAATAATAATAATAGTTTATTAATCCTGTAAAACATACAAGTGCATAGGACAAGTCAGTGAAAAACATAATTAACCAGTTTCAAATGGGTCACAAAGATAATCATTTACACAATAATAACATTTTTTCAACATCAATGCTTTAACAACTTTCTTAAATTTATTTACATTAAGAGATTTTATATAATCTGGCACATGGTTATACAATTTTATACATTGATATAATGGAGATTTTTCAAATTTACTAGTTTTATGCTTAGGTATAAACAATGTTCCCTCATTTCTTGTATTATAACCATGAAAACTAGATAGTTTTTTTATTTTGTGTTCGTTCTCTTTAGTATAGACAAGACATTTGAGAATGAAAATAGAAGGCAATGTGAGAATGTCATTTTCCAAGAAAAAACTCTTGCAAGAAGTACGTGGACCCACCCTGAAGATCATGCGCAATATTCTCTTCTGTAATATAAAAACTCTACTGGCGCCAGAAGAGCTCCCCCACAAAAGAATATTGTAAGACAAGTGGGAATAGACCAGGCTATAATAAATATTAAGCAGTGACCCCAGAGGTACTGAATCTCTGACCCTACAAATTGCATAAAATGAACTATTAAGTTGTTTGCACAAAACATCAACGTGCAAACCCCACCCCAAATTTTCGTCAATATGGATGCCCAGAAACTTAGTGCAATTTTTTGCTGTTATGGTATTATCTAGATGACGAATGACCAAGCTACGATCACTTTCTCCGATCGAGAAATGAATAATTACTGTTTTGTCAACATTGACCATCAAATTATTGGTACGACACCACATTACAAAGCAATTCAGTAAAAGCTCGCACAACCTATGCAGCTCCAGAAATGTGGGGGCTGAGATGGCTACTGAGGTGTCATCAGCAAATAGAGCCAATTTGATTCCATCCACTGATGACTGTAAGCCCTGATAGGTGCACAAGTTAATTACCATTTCTCTTAAATTTACTGGTAGGTCATTGACAAATAGTAAAAAAAGCAATGGCCCCAGAACAGATCCCTGAGGCACACCCATACCTAACTCATGCTCGCCAGACAAATGGTCCTGAACCCTTACACGCATAGATCTACCCTGCAGATAAGTGCCGAGCCAGTCTAAAAATATTCCTCTGAAACCAAGATTATAACATTTGTCAATAATAAATCCAAAAGGCAGACTATCGAAAGCTCGAGACAAGTCAAAAAATATACCAGCGACAAATAAGCCAGTGTCGAGACATTCATAAACAAACTCAATAAAATGAATCGCTGCCGTCTGAGTTGACCGGCCAGTTCTGAAACCGTGTTAAGCTTAACTATTATATTTGAAGAAGCTGCAATGACCTAGCTGAGATGCATAAGTCAAAAGGACATTCTGCATTTTATAACATTCCAATTCGTTGGTACAAGGTTACTTCTTGTAAAGTTGTAACTATCGAAGCAGTACTCAAGAAATGCGTTCCAATAATTTTATCCTCATCTATTAATGATTCGAGAATCTTATCGAAAACGTCTATTTTAATTAATTTTAATTAGCTCATTTTAATTTGCGTCTTTCCTGCATATTCACTAAATCATTTCACGATTAAATAATATCGCGTATCAAATATTATCCCGTATAATGATACACAAGATTTTTATTTCAATATTTTATTTTAAATAAGATAAATTTCTTTCAAATCACGTAAGGTGCAGCAAAATAAGGTGATGCATAGTAGGGTGAGACGTAAGGAGAGGCTACAAGTGGGGCAGCTGGAGCTGCAACATAAGATGCTGCTACTGGTAATGAAGATGCAACAAGAGGAGCTGCTAAAGCGTTGTAATTCCTCACGAAAGCTTGAGAACTGGTTGCTGTGACTACAGCTGGAGCTATAGCAGGGGCAGCTGCTACAAGTGGGGCAGCTGCCAATACTCCTGGTTTCGCTTCTGCTTTGGCTTCGGGCTCTGGAGCAGCCATGACTCCGTAGCTGAAGAGAGCAGCAGCGACAATAACCTAGAACCAAATATTCAATTAAAGATTTTTCAACAAATGGCTGTTGATATACCTATACATCATTTACAAAAAAAATTATGGTAAATAGTATAACTGTGGTAATAGAGAGCTTGGAGGAACTGATCTTGCAGATAGTACAATGTACTAGCACTTGCAAATGATCATAGCAATCGTTTGTTAATGCACTCACCAATTTGTACATTCTGTAAGTTGTTGTTTGGTGGTTATCACTTGAATTTGTGATAACTAAATGAAGACTCAGGTGTATTTTATAGTTCTTCAACTAGGTGTTGCCGTTGATGAAATAATCTTCAAGGTTTCTGATCGAAAATAAGCATGACTGGAAAACATAATTAATGGAGCAGTGCTTATTCGGTGTGCGAATACCAATTAACTAATGTTCCCCAATTTCTCGAAATCTGAAAACTTATTCGTTAATTCTCAGTTTTTTTATGGGTTAAATTCGGAGTATGAATTTGAGACTTCTTAAAATGTTTCATTACCCTCTTATTTTACGATCAATATATAGAAATTCAATTTAGAATTTTTACCTCCTTGTTTATATCCTGAGTTGCTTTTGGTAATTATAGGTCATAATTCGTATGAATCGGGTTATTTCAATGCCACTCCACTTGTTCAAAATCCATAATTTTAAGAAAATTCGATACAAAGTCGTCTTTGATTCAGGTATTTTATGAATACAAATTTATTTTTTTGACATTAATTGATCAAATGGAATATTCCACTATATTAGATAAAAAAGAATAGGTACAATATGTTACTGAGAAAATCATTTCGAGTTCACGGTAGCAATTCTATAAATTATATGGAATTTGGAATTCGATGAGTGGAAAGTTGATAAGCAGATCTTTTGCCTAATACATTGAACCCCCATCAAAATATAGAAAAGAAACCATTAAAAAAATGAGCTTACTGTATATGAGAATATATGAGATATGATTTATTATGTCATTAAGTTCGGTTAGTTTACCAGATTCAGGGGTTCTTATGTAACACTCCTCTTGAAATTCCGCATGGACATTCGAGAAATTATATGACATAATGTTTCCTAGCCTACACACTAAATTTCGACCTAGACAAATATGTTTTTACAGAATTTTGCACGACAAAATATAAGGTATTTTTTCGATATTCTACTTGAATTTTCTATGCATTTGATCATGCGATCAACATGAAATAATTAGTTTGAAATAATTATTCATATACATCTAAACACAATTTTTTTTACTCGTTCGCATCTGTTGAGTTATTTATTCGATAGTTTGCTTGCTGTGTCTATTGTTCTGAGTAGAGATTCAGGGCCTGATATTCAAGCTACTTGAGTTGGCTTGACTTGAAATCAATTACTTGAAAAATCAAGTACATTCTATCAGGCTAATTGATTTTTGGCAGGTTAATTGTGTAATGTGGACACAAAAATGATTAAATGAGAAGGAACCTCGCAGAGAACACTTTTATTTATTTATTGATTCATTATTATTGAACTTATTGTATAAAACAACCAAAAATATCAATTATTCATAAATGGAAACAAAAATTTTATCACTATAAATCATAACAAAATATAAGGTATAAAAATAATAGTTTTTTTTCTGTGACGGGAAAAAAATTTGACATTTTATCTCTGTTGACAGGTAACAAAATATGACTTTTCACGAAATTACTTTTTTCCCCGGGAAAAAAGTGAGTACTTTTTTCCCGGATATATATTTATCTACATATAGATAAAGGAATAATAATAATTCGACCACACTGTTGATGGCTTTTGTTGTTGTGCCAGAAAAATAAGCCAATAACACTGTCTCCGAGAAAGAACTGCATGTCTTTTTCATTTTCCATTCCATAAATCTTGAATTCGCGGTTTCGTATATTTTCCGCGATTTAGCTGGCAATAATTTTCGTGACGCTACTTGCGCTGCTTCTATCAACTCCAGTGGAGTCAGAGAAAACACGGAAGCAGACATTTTTTAAATTTATATTATTCAACAAAATACCTAACTACTAAACAATTATTACTGAGTTCGCAATTTTTGAGAAAAATCACAAAATTAAATTGACAGATATTTGATTACTTTGAAGTTTCCCTTAGCAACGCAGGTCTAATTGCAGCTTACTAGTTTAAAAATTCAAATTTCATATCGATAACATTCTGACTTTAATATATTGTAATAATATGGTCTTTCACTATTGAATTGTCGTTTTTCCTGTCACAGAAAAAAATAGTGTATTATACACGGGAAAAATATTAGATTTTAGCTCTCGGTTTTTTGTCTCCCTCCGCTTCGCGTCGGGAGACAACATAACCTCGAGCTAAAATCTAATACTTTTTTCCCTTGTATAATAAATAACTATTTAATTTTGAGGAACTTCCAAGAACTGTTTGATTACAGGATTAGGTTTTTAGGTTCTGCTGGCGTTGCTCTGTATTTGGCGTTTCTTTTCGAGATCGAAGAGTTCTGGTTTTGAACCCATCGGTCAGTGGATAAATAACCGGAATAACTGTTTCTACATTTCCGTGTCTGTTAAGTAATAGAGCTCTGTGCCTAACCGGACGGAAACATAAAAACACAGAATCTCACCGGTTCTCATATAACTTAGACTTCAGTCTTCAGTTTTTGAGAGGATCGACAAGGACGTGGGAGATTACGGCAAAAAAATTATGATAGACTGGTTAGGTACTTGAGAGGATTCGAAACCTCATCAGTGTTTCATACTTCTGTTTATGAATACATGGGTATTTGGAAATATATCATTAGAAAAGAAAAAAGTAAAGGGTTCTTGGAAAAATTTAATCAGGTAAATCTCAACATCGCCGACGCTTCGAAGACAACTCCTCATATGCGCGTCTTGATGAACCATTTGATCTGTTCGTTTAAGAATTTAGAAGTTATCACCATCTTTTCACTGTCCTATATTTCACGAATCATATGATTTTAATTCCACACACTTTAATTGATTATTTAGGCCAGCCCTGAAGAAGAAGGAATTGTCCTCCGAAATATCGGCGTTAAGATTGTGCAAGTTTAAATTTGTCCAAGAACCCATTACTTTTTTTGTATTTATTTTGATAATGGGTGCTAAAGATTACAGATATTTCAGTAGAGTGCTTGTAGATATTGTAGACTTTTGTGAATTTGTTGATATGGAATTCCTCGTGAGAATCTTATGAACCATAATTAATATATAGTTTTTGTCTGAATATGAATAGGTTATTGAAAATTATCATTTGTGTACGGAAATAACTTTCTGAAAGGTATTCCTCACGGAAGAAAGAATTTTTTGTTTGTTTGTACATCTCTATTATTATATTAAAAAAACCAATTGATAAAACAATGTATAGTGTAAGATTGGAATTCTAGAAGTAATAGCTTTTTACAGTTTTTACATGATTCAGTTATAGTTTTCAAGAAACAATGCTGCTATACGCCTTCATAGTTATAGCTTTTATCAATGAAAAAAATGAGCTACAACAGAAGTTGCTAGAGCTGAATATAAGAAATCATTTGGGGCAAATGATTTCGATTTTCAAATGTCTTAATAAAACTAATGAACATTCATTTTATTTTTTTTATTCGGGGTCGACTATATTTCAAATGACATAAGGTGCAGCAAAATAATTGGATGCATAATATGGAGAAACGTAAGGGGATGCTAAAAGTGGTGCACCTGGAGCTGCAACGTATGAAGCTGCTACTGGTACTGGAGCTGCAGAAAGTGGAGCTGCTAAAGCATTGTAATTCCTTACGAAAGCTTGAGAACTAGTGGCTGTAACTACAGCTGGAGCTATAGCAGGGGCTGCTGCTACAAGTGGAGCAGCTGCTAATACGCCTGGTTTAGCTTCTGCTTTGGCTTCGGGTTCTGGAGTAGCCATCACTCCGTAGGTGAAGAGGGCGACAGCAACAATAACCTATTAATAAATGCATTCTTAAGGTGGGCTCTCATAAAAAATTAGTCTTCTGCATCTAAAGTAGGTATTGTTAATGAAAATTATTGACATGCTTCATTGTTAAAAACAATGGATATTTAGTGGATATTTCGAACGATCGTTATGCATTTTGAGGAAATAAATTCCAATTTCTATTGAGAACTAACCAAATAATAATTTGTTTGTTACTTGTACTCACCAATTTGAACATTTTGCTTGTGTTTGTTTGATGGTTGTCACTAGAATGAGTGATAATAAGCTGAAGATGCGGGTGTATATTTATAGTTCTTCACCTGGGCGATACCATTGATGCAATATATCGCAAGGATTCAAGATTGGTAAGAATCATGACTAGAATGCAGAGTGCCTCATTTGGTATGCGATCTTCATTTTTCTTACTTGATTAAGAACTATATTTCTTAAATCTGATCCCTATAATTTGTGTTTTTTTGTATTGCAACATCTCATTGAAGCAACTTCGTCCTCCATAATTCCTTCTCGATAAAATTATTGACAACTTCTTAGAGAACAAACAATAAGGTGATTTCATAATTATTTGAATCTTTTTGTAGGCATGATGACCTGTCTTCGACTGTAGGTGTTTTGGTTTTAGTGAAATGTAGATCCCTAAATCAACAAGTATTCGATTTTTGGATTAATTAATGACATGAGAATTATTCGATTAATCCCCTTTCACACTATGTTTTTTCAATTTCTTCTTTTATCGCGATATATACAGGGTAAGTCAATAGTGCTCGATCGGTCGATATCTCTTGTAAATTTTGGGATAAGAGATAAATTCAAATTTTGAAGGAATCGATACCACTCAGCGCATAAGCTTAGATTGTTTTTGTCTCTGAAGGCTGGTCCAAAAGTGGTGGAACACGATAACATCCTGTTTTTTAAAATTTGAATGCCCAGTTTCATATCATACTCATAATATCCCTGCAATTATGATTTCGTAATCCTTATTTATCTATTTAGGCCCATTTTTTCGAAAAATTTTCTTTAGTTTAGCTGAAGATCATATCTTCAAAATCGTTTGAGACAATTGTGCGATCTACTTTTTATTGAATTCCTGAAAAGTTTTCAATTCTTCTGCAAATCTACGAATCACTGGATAGGTGATCCGAAAAACTGCAATTTCGAAAAAATGACCTTTAAAAAATGTCAATTTTTTCAAATGGCATGCCCTGATTTTTTTTGACTGTCAGATAGCCTAATGAGAAGTCCTGACTTGTTGTGCCTAAAATAAATAATTTTCAAAATGCTTCGTATTTAATGTTTTGTACTGGGCAGTATACTTTTCGCGCATACAATTTAAAAGGGATAAGATTACTCGATCGAAATAGCTATCAATTATATCAATGAAAGATAAGCCAATATCGAAATAAGCGAAATATTTGGAAATATTAATTTTGACAAAATGAACTGGAGACCACGTGAACAAGCAGAAACATAGTCTGAATTCTCTCAGGGAAATCGAAATTACTGCATATTTTGAACTAAAGAAGTCTCTTCAATATTAATTCCTCATATGATCTGCTCAGATGTCTTCAACAAAATAATTAAATTATTATCAGGACATATTTTTCTTTTATAGAAGAGTTCTCCTCTTTCTGGTCGGTCAAACTTTAAAAAACTAACATTATTTTATTCCAACAAGAATTTCTTCAATATTTCAATTTTCAACATTTTTTCATGAATGACCCTGATATTTTATCCTATCCTCATTGGATATTTTAACCCCCAATCTACATTCAGTTTGAAGTCCTCTAAATCCACTGAGCTGTTGTCCTTTACGTCGCCAGTCATCTTTGAGGCAGCTGGCCGGCTACTGATGAAACCTTCAGCAAACTACCCTACTTAATTCTCTACTGAAATATCATATTGAAGGAAATTTTTAAATACCAAGTAACTGATGTTTGTAAATTTTGTAGAAACTACTTCAATCCATGTGTTTATGTTGACCAATACTTAAATCCATTTATTTTTTTAATTAGCAATAGTAATAGTTATAACGTGAAATATACACAAGTTGAAAATAAAAAAATACTTAAAGGAGCATAACTCCATAAATAGATCTGAGGGCTTTTCTGTACCAAAAAGTAAGTAGGAACAATTGCAATTTCGCGGCACCAAAATGTCTGTTGGCATGTGTCATTTCTGTGCACTTGTTTACAGCGATAATGTCATCAATATCTATTCACAACTATGTACAGAGTATCAGGTAATGAATCCAATATCAATGAAAATTCTATATTTAGTGAAACCTAGCTTTCGACTATTCACATGGATCGAAAAGTGAGTGGTTCGTCTAAAAACTGTTTCGTCCAAGAAACTGATCCAAGTGAAAATGTCACAAAATTCACCATCGCAATTGTCAATAAACTTACACTGCTACAATATCTAATAATTATCACCACAAACAATGGTCCAAAAAACTAAAAACTAAAATCTCTCCTAAAAGTACTAATGACAAAATGGTTTCACCATTTTCTAAAAAGCTACTGAAAATAAATGATATCATTTGGTATTTCATTTATGAAACATGAACTGGTCTTGATTCACTTATAGTGAATGAAATCTGGGATCTTTGCGAGTAAAATGAAACATCAGATTCATATTTTTTGTTTATTGAGATCGTGTGAACATTTCTCAGATGACATAAGATGCCGCTAAATAATTGGATGCATAGTATGGAGAAACGTAAGGGGATGCTAAAAGTGGTACACCTGGAGCTGCAACGTAAGAAGCTGCTAATGGTACTGGAGCTGCAACAAGTGGAGCTGCTAAAGCGTTGTAATTCCTCACGAAAGCTTGAGAACTAGTTGCTGTGACTACAGCTGGAGCTAGAGCAGGGGCTGCTGCTACAAGTGGGGCAGCTGCTAATACGCCTGGTTTAGCTTCTGCTTTGGCTTCGGGCTCTGGAGCAGCCATCACTCCGTAGGTGAAGAAAGCAACAGTTACGATAACCTAAAACGAAATAGTCTATTGAATCTAATTTTCTTATTGAATATAAGGTACATTTCCTCGATCTTATCTTAACATCATGATACATTGAGATTGAGGAACTTTCTTCATATGAAAAGCAATAAAAAATGGATAAACTCTTCGAGGCATAATTTCGAATAGTTTGACGTCGATATCTTTTCATTTCTATTTGATATATGAATGATGATGTTGAAGAAATGTATTTTTTAAATATTCCGATGGATTTAGTAGCCATCGGAATAAACATTATAACCACTTGCTAGTTTTACTCACCAATTTGAACATTTTTAAGGTTGTTGTTTGATGTGTGCTACTTGGAAGATTGATAACTGGATGAATACGCGGGTGTATATTTATAGTTCTTCAACTGTATGGATATTGATGACATATATTGCAAGGATATTGAATTGGAAATAATGACATGTCGAAATCATTATGAACGACGTAACACTTATTTTGTATTCCAATATTGTCTTCAGTTCATGAACTCTGGTTACTCTGAAGTACGGAAGGTGAATATTTCACCTCGATTTCCCATCCATAGAAACCCTCAACCTCAAATTTTATCGAATGTTTACTTCGATGAAGACTTTTCTTTGCAGTTTTAGTATGGTTTGGTTGTTTCGACTTCTGAGCCAATTACAAGGACTTATTATGCATAAAAGCCAATATTCAGTGATTAAAGATCAGATCGAGTTGAGATTTTGCATGTATAAACAGAATGACAATTTTAAGCTCCTCGCGAAATTTCCTCTTGATTGCGTTATCAAAATAATAAGAAGTTCAAGCAGAATATCAAGCAGAATATCGAACAAAATATCGAACAAAATGAAGACAGCACTGACGCGAAGGCTGAAGCTTTTAAGCGGTCGTTAATTCATGCGTCAATTGTGCTCTCAGAGAGGACATATGAACTTTATACAGTTATGCGGTCTCCAAGGCTGCATTAAGTTTTTTGTAAGTTTAGCATTAACTCATGAGCATTCGTTATTCAAGTGTCAATTGTGCCCTAAGAGAGCTCAAAACTATATGGGTATATGAGATGTTATTGATAAGTCATTTTTCATATATACCTGTAAACAGTTATGTGGTCTCCAAGAATGCAATTGAACCATGAATGAACGAGCGCTCAAAACTTCCTGACTTCATGTCAGTGCTTTCGATATTCTGTTTGACTGTCTTTTTTTCTTATTAGGCCGTCAACACGAAATGTCGCGAAAAGTTTGAAATTGTTATTCACAATATTGGGTTATCTTCTTCGAAATTCTTCTTGAATTTTTTATGGTTCAGATGATGTGAAATTTGATCATGAGCTCGAAACTGTTATTTTATTTCTACACGCAGAATTTCAACTCCATCGTTTCTGTGATCAAGGAAATATTGGCTAATTGTTGTCTTATGTCTCGATACTATCGAAAATAATTCAAAAATAAATTCTCTATTACTAAATCATTTCTATGGATTATGATTATTCATTTCCTCTTCTCGTAATAATCAGTCATTTGTTTTCAATTCGTATTCGGTTGCACAATGAATATTCAATAATCTCTTGTCTGTGATACATAAAGATTTGTATTGTATGGGTTATATATAATAAACTTTCACAGTTATCATTTTTGTTTTGACTTCGAATCATCTGGTATTTAGAATATATTGAAACCATTTTGCCAAGTTCATTTCGAATTCTGATATAACTGCCATATAGTAATGGATCTCTTAATCAAAACAAGTTTAAGAAATGTATTTATTGTGGAAGATATGTTATTATATAGTGAATAATGATTGTATTAGATTCAATTTGAATTTTATTCTCTTATATCTAGCTTATCCTATACCTGTATACACCTTTCTTAGATGATCAATTAATTATTCATATTATTAGGTTTGTATCTTGTTGTTCATCGATTTCAGTGTTAATCCATTGCAACTGTTGAAGAAAAAAAAACTGTATAGTATACCATATTCTTCTACATTATGTGGTTATTCTTCCTTTTAATTGTGATATTTATCGTTTGATTTACATGTTATGGGTAACTTTCTTCGACCTATGATCCACATTTTGTTCTTTATTTTCTATGATTCAATGTGGTTTCACCAGATCTCCTACTTGTAGATTGTATTATTCTTAATTTGATTTGGATTTAATACAAGGTGTTTCTTGAGTAACTATACATATTTTCAGTGCGAAGACAAGACAAATAGAATAGCCTGAATCAGCGTTGGAAATTTTTCTAAACTTTTCGTTCACGAGATCGAACATCAAAGACTTACAAACCCGTTTGCTCTTGAATCCTTATTCTCCTGCATTCGCACTGAAAGCAAAATGCATTGTCAGCTTTTCAAATGATATTGTAGTATCAGTAAGTAGGGCCAAAGCATTAGGGAATTATATTTCGAATTTATTTTTGAAACCAACGCATTTGAGCATGAATCTAACTGTTAACATTTTAGTAGAGGATTAAATTCATTTCTGAAGGATGTTTCATTGGTAAACGAAAAAACTTGTATAGTGAATGAAGGAACCAAGGAGGTTCTAGGGATACCTTGTTCATTGGTCTGACTGCCTTGGTTGCCGAGATACAGGGTGATTAATGAATTTTGCTCATTCTTTCCGAGGTCATAACAAGCGAACCACCCAGTATATTTTTTTATATTTGGCTCACATCTTTCTCATTTAAAGGTTAAATTAATCACTTAGTGATCACAAGGAAATTCTAGGTCCGGAGTACCAAAAAATTATGACACGATTGAATCCTTGAAACAACACCGTGTATATCGAAATTTTGAAAAGAGCACAAAAAACTGAACGAAGTCTCGGAATTATAATTTCCGCACAGACAATTTTGCTGCACCAATTTTCAAGTTGAAAGTGAAGTTTTCGGGAAATTAGATATCAAAAAGGGTTATAAGCCATTTTTGGTATATCTAGAATCACCTCGGTGTCCTCTATTCACTGTTCAAGTTTTACCATTTACCAATGAAACACCCTGTATATACGAAAATTAATCTCAAAAGGCGGCCATTATGTGTCTCATGAAGTTTTGAAAATGTTTTCATTTTATTGTTGTAAGCATTTAATTTCGCGGAAACAATAAAGCAACTATAGTAAAAACGGACCGTCTCCTCCTCAAGACGTAACTTACCATTCCTCGAATACCATTGTTGACTGTCAGGCTCAGTCCGCTATGCCACACACGTTTTGAATTTGAACCATTTATATTGCTCGACCGATAGACCTACCCAACTTTGCCAAAAACGTGACGCTATTTTTAAGTCATTAGGTCATCAGGTATCAGGTGTTGTTGAATAACAGGTGATGAACACTTATTAAGTCCATTAAATATTCAAAGAGACCACTGGTAATGAGTAAATCCTCATCTTCCTTATTGAAGCATAAAGTAGAAAAAATATATGCATTTTCGTCTAATGCTGGATTCACATAAATATTCGGGTTATCGCTATTGTGTGGGCGGGTACAACCCCGACGTATTCAGGCGAATACACAGAATTGTCTCGCTTTAGCTGGAGTTAATAAGCTTTAGCGAATATTCTTATTTTCAAATTGCAGTGTTCCGATTCTTCTTCCAACTTCCTCCAACTATCAATGTATTCGTACTGAGACGAATGCCTTTGTCCTTACTCTCGATATGCTGGACGCATGAAAGTGTCCTATGACTAATTCTTTCCTGAGCTCTTCTCGGATCAAACAGAATCTGTTTCTATTATTCCCTGGACTTAGTTATTTTTTTAGTTCCATGACAAATTTCGATGGTTGTCCAAGTGAGCAAGCAATTCGTGTAGTTATTGAGTGTTTCCGCAAAAATTTCATTATTCTCGATTCAACTTTATCAACAAGACAAAGAAATATGCGCACCGAACATAATATTGCGCGAAGTGTAGGAAAAGACGCCGCAACATTTCTTATTTCCAAAAACTAATCATGTAAACATTGACGACATTTGTTTGCAACAGGGCGATGCAATTCGCCATACAGTGCAGTTAATGCAAAATCAAGTTGGTGACAACTTTATTTTCAGAAGTACTCCTGTTAATTGGCTCCCTCGTTCGTGCGACTTAACGCCTCTTGATTACTTTTTATTGGTCTTTGTTAAGAAATTGGTTTATGCCGAAAAACCAGCTACTCTTGAAGCATTGCAAGACCATATTCAAGCCACCATGAAAACCATACGGCCAGATTCATAGAAAAAATTCTTAAAGAATCGTACTGATCGAATGGACTATGAACTATGTAGCTCGTAGCCGCGGCGGACATATGCCGAAATCATATTTAAAAACTAAACGCTATGAAATTATCGTAAGTAATTGCACAAGTGCATCAAAATTACCAATAATTTTGCATGACAGCGTGTTGTCATAAAAACTGCATGAGTTCATTTTCATTTTTGGAGAAAGAGCCCGACACCGAAGGTAGAGGGCTCTTTCTCCAAAAATGAAAATGACCGAATGCAGTTTTTCAAAGAAAACACGCTGGAATGCGAAATTATCCGGTCATTTTGATGCACGAGTGTAATTCGGGGGAATATTTCCCGAATAAACTGTTACATCACTTGTCAAACTGATTTAGAATGGAATTGCCATAGATTCGAACTGTGTAAGATGCATAGAAACTATGCATCTATGAACAGAACAATTATCGCAGTGCTGTTTCGCTTCCTACAATGCAATTATCGTAAGTAATTGCACAAGTGCATCAAAATTACCGATAATTTTGCATGACAGCGTGTTGTCATAAAAACTGCATGAGTTCATTTTCATTTTTGGAGAAAGAGCCCGACACCGAAGGTGGAGGGCTCTTTCTCCAAAAATGAAAATGATCGAATGCAGTTTTTCAAAGAAAACACGCTGGAATGCGAAATTATCCGGTCATTTTGATGCACGAGTGTAATTCGGGGGAATATTTCCCGAATAAACTGTTACATCACTTGCCAAACTGATGTAGAATGGAATTGCCATAGATTCGAACTGTGTAAGATGCATAGAAACTATGCATCTATGAACAGAACAATTATCGCAGTGCAGTTTCGCTTCCTACAATGCAATTATCGCTGTAATTTTCGATAATTGTTCTCCATATACATAGAATTTTTGACAGGAGGGAAATATTCGCTGTAATTTTCGATAATTGTTCTCCATATACATAGAATTTTTGACAGGAGGGAAATATTTTACCAGATTATAATAATAAAAATTCATTTCTCCCTAGTATTATTATTTAAAGTTCTCAAGCTCTTATAAAAATCACATATGAATTCCGAATTATTATGATGGTTAAGTAATAATAGCTTGGAGTGAATCCAGTGAATAGTTTCATGAAAATTGGATCGTCTTCGTCATTATGCACGTGAAATATGAGAATCAAGTTCAGATTCATCACTTCCTTTTCAAGCCAATTTCAATCGTGAATCGGGCGGAATCGATTGCAATAGGTATACTGAATCAGGTATGGTCCACCTGATTCAGTATGTACCACTAATAATGCTGTTAATTGTACACAAAGATTAATAGTTCCCAGTTTTTCAAAATTTCATAAAATCAAAAAGATCAAAATATTGTTGCATAATATTTTTGTATTAGGTGAGTTACTTTCAGTTTCCGATCGTAGGGAAAGAAATTTTCTAGTTTTGGGGGACCGTCCAATAATTTGTTGTTGGATAATAATCGATCAACATAAAATACATTTACAACTTACTATGTTACTGATAGTATCCTGAAGACTGTCAGGGAGAAGAAGTCGCCAAACCATATATCTGATCCTGTCAGGATTATTTTCCTGATGAGAAACAAATAATTGAAATAATTCCTATTTATAAAGGATCCAAAAATAATTATTAAAACATTCATATAAAGCAATGTTTGAAACTGAAAGGTTTTCAATAAGATGTTTTATTTTGAATAGTACGCTATCTGGACAGCTTTGGACATTTGACAAGTAAAATCTATACGCTATTAGTAAAAATAGAACGATAGACGTTTCAACAACGCATTGAAATTGTTCAAATTCCATACAAAAACGGTGAAAATTTTGTAGTTACAATTTGTAAAACTATAGTACTTTTGGATCGTCGTGAAAAACTTCTCGGTCAGCAAAAGTGAAACTGGTGGAAAATACGGAGCAAAATCGAAACTGGGTTTTTTTAATATCAAAATAAATCAATGGAAAAGAAGAAATATTTCACTCAAAACCAACAATGTTATAGCAAATACGGAAGTACTATTACTGACTTCATGGAGGCATTGAATAAAATCATAGAAGCAATGTCAGTGGTGAACTGGAGATTCTCAACTTCGTCTCTGATAAAGTTTTCGATACTGTTTTACGTGCATTACACATGGTTTTAGGGATAATGTACACACTTTATTGGAATATTTTTTATTATTTCAGTCGATTCTACATACAAAAATAGTGGGATTTACTCCACCAACCCTATACCTAAAATGAATACTTTAAGAGTTATCAAGGACAAACCTTAAATGAGGAACAACAGCAATTCCTCACTGTGTGGAGTAGTCTGTGACTTCCGGAAAACACAGAAAAAACTAAAATTCGATGTTTGGATAACTAAATTTTACATTTCATGAATTATAATTAATTTTTCGTTGGGATTGTTGAGAAATCTATACAGCAATAGAATTTTCAATTTCGAATAATTCATTACACTTCTTGAAATGTCAAATTCAGTTATGGAAACATCGAATTTTAGTTTCTTTCTGCAGTGTTTTCCGGAAGTCACAGACTACTCCTAACAGTTATAAATTGCGGTTTTTCCTCATTTGAAGTTCTTCTTCGATAACTCTTAAAGTATTCATTTTAGGTATAGAGTTTGCTCGAGTAACCCCCACTATTTTTGTACGTAGAATCGACTGAAATAATAAAAAATATATGTTCTAATTTGAAAATCTTGAGTGTTGATGACTGAAGAAAGAAAATTGTCGAAAAAAGCCTTTTCTGCCGAAATATTTAAGTCCTCATCGCCACCATTTTTTTCATAAGAATCCCATTAATTCATGTAAGTTTTTTCCCAAGGTATGGCATATTGCCGAAATTGTAGTCCAAAAAGCTATCTAATGATGCAATAAAATACTGGGTGTGCCATTTGAAATAAGGAAGCAGTAGTCTGTTTCCGGTATAACCGAAAGTTATAGAGATCTGAAAATATTTTAGGGATGGAGATCATTGTCTCAAACCCCAATATGCAAATATTCAGCTCAAAATTATGATTAATTTTCCATAAACTTTTAATAGGCCTTCCCGGTGAATCACCCTGTATATTGTGAGATTTAGAAACTTTTCTTGAAATATTTTGTGATGTAGAAAGTAATATGAAATAATCAAGTAAAATTCGATATGTGGCTTGATAAGTATTGCAGGATAAAGCTGGTGGTATATTGTTGTACTAACTTCCGAATCTGTACGTGTAATTACTTCTTGTTCGCATGGAATGGTGAAACGAAAATACCGCTCATGAACTCACAGACCCTGTGGCATTCACGACGTCGCTATTATTAATAGATTGTTCAAGAACACGCTCTCCTAAAATATCCGCACAAAATCGAAATTCTTGCCGAACTGAATTCTAAAGTTTTCCTCCTTGAAGTACGATAATTATTTATTTACGGCATTGCTGGAAAGCTTCGTGTCCATGGGTAAAAACAAAAGCCTATCAACTCGTGGCGGTAGTTCTGTTGATTGGAAAGACCTCTCTGGCTTTATCACTTTCAATAATGAAGTTCTGGGATTCTTCTAAGAAACAGAACTCAATTCCCCTAAGAATTTTCATAGTTATTGTTTCAGGAAGTTCTTGGACGTCTCGATTTAGAGCTTTTCTTGGAATTAATACGAGTTAATAGTATGAAACTTTGTAGTTACTTAAAACCAGTATTGATAATTTAAGCTCGACAAATCATTCGACGAAGGAATGCAAGGCACTACAAATTTTACTATAAATGATTTTTTTATACCAAACTTTTTCAACTATGGAAAATATCAAATCATTGAGATCTTGCTGTGGGGGTTGACCAATGGTTGTTCATACCGAATTTTGATAAATACAATAACTTCCTTTTAAAAACTGGGAAAAATGTCATATCAAATATTATTTTCATTTCATTAAAATTATTATAACCGTCAAATTGTTTGAGGTTTAATTTTCTATGTAATTTTTATTTTGAAATTCATAGTAGAGGTACTCGAGATGATGAAATGAATGCGGTAGAAAAACAGATTTTGTTTTAAATTTCTTGCAAAGAGCTATCATACAAAGCTTTTTCGCGGAAACCATTGAAATTTGCTGGACACAGAAATTGGTTGTTATATTATAAAGATTATCCTACTTCAACAACCTAACATTGATTTTAAGGGCTGAAAATGGAGGAAATATCGACATAAAGTCCTATAAGAAAATCAAATAAATGAGATGGTGAAATTCTAGATGTTTATTGCAATGATGATTAATATTTATTTTTTTCCGATATTCTTCTTAAATTTTCTTCCGTTCGATGATGCAATCAACATGAAATTTGGTATGTTATTAATAATTAGTTTTTGAATTGTTAGGAAAATAACATTTCGAAAGGCCAAATAAATCATAGCCCTATGAAACAGTGCAAGAATTTAATTGGAGAAATACGTTGGTTTAAGATTGGTAGATTTTCTAGGAACCTATTTGTTTATAATCAGTTCTTACACGCCATCAATCCTCCAAACAGAGGGATGAATTTCAAAGTGTGAAAATAAGGAAGTAAACATTTCTTGCTTACATTCGCAAGGCATAATGCAATCCCTTCGTTCGAAGAAAACGCTGAAGAATGGATGAAACTTCAATAATGTAAGCGAGAGTCATTCTGCAGAAAAATAAGGGATTTTCCCTATATCCTAGGAAATATTTTGAAGAAGTAGTATGTATTACCATTTCATACAAAAGTATTATACTCTTATATACTATTTTTGACGTAGTATTTTATGACCATTAAAAAAATGGATTCTCATTTGAACAAAATACATATTCTCTCGCAGAATGGGCAAGATCCAATGCATTCAGGCCGGATGCACTGTTCTATCTAACCTTGTCCTATGATAGAAGCTATATGATTAGAATGTTCATGCAAAAATTCAAATATTAAATGGAAATGGAGCCCTATTTGAGAAAATTTGAAGATTTTGTTTCAGATTTCAGAGCATTAGCAATGTAGAAGTGATCTGATTATGAATAGGAAAATATTTAAAAAACGAAAGTGCGTATCATTTCCGTCGATATTAGAAGATTTCCCATCAAAGCTTAACCGTGAAATTTCAAGTGTTTATCTCGAGTTCTTTCCATGCAATATTCTAACCAACGATTTTTGTGAATCATTCTGTTTATCATGACACTGGATACTATACTGATCACGATATATCGATTGTATATATTTTTGATCGATTTCATTTGTATTTCGAAACGAGTAACCTTGAATTAACACTCTGTGAGCTGATTTTATGATATTCTAATCATATTTATCATAATTATGTGTCATAGAAATTTGATTTCCTTGATTCTTAACGAATATTCCTTTTTTAAGAGGAAACAATAAATCATGCTATGAAATTGGCAGCGATTTTTCAGAGCAGTATTAGTTCTTATATGTATACATATAATTCTGCAAAAATATTTTTTCTTAGAGTTGAATGTATAGGTTGTAGGTATATCCAAAGTCACTTGAACGAGTCCATAAAAACGCTTGGACAGATGACCTTTTGAAGTGGATACCTCGATCCGCTAAATAAGGGGGTTTATTTGAAAGTATTGTTAGGCAATAAATTCACTGGCCCCAAAAAAATTTCTGAAAACTTGGCCAACCCTTGTATTATCGAAATATTCCAAGTGACTTTGGATATACCATAACAGAGTTAGATTCGACTATGAGGTATTTCGAATTATGTGAAAAACGAAATGATTTAGGAATTTCGATGGACATTTGTTACGTCTTTCTGACCAAACCCATTCTTATTCTTCCCAAGATGAAATTTTCAGGTAATATCCGCATTATACTGGAATTTCAACCCTATATAGTAGTCCATTTCTAACTTTTATCTTTATGGCCTTTTGACATTCCAGTCAGCTCACTCTCAAAACCCCAAAAGACAATGACGCACTTGACTTGGTGTCGGTAATATCCGGTTTGAAGGATATCTTCATGAATACAAGAGGGTAGTAAAAAGTTTGTAGTCGAACCATCTACGAGAAACGTCGGATATTGGATATAACCATTTCGAAGATGTTCAAGGGAGTTTTGTTTTGAAAAATTCAAGATTCTAGTAGCATTCCTACTGACGGGACTGGCACCAATAGTGCTCGAAAGTCACGTCTTGTAGTATTTCTGTCGTTGGTGCATCAGATTATGCGAGCTCATTCTACGAATTTGACTGGAAAGTAGGGTAAATCCACTGGTTCTCGACCAGTTAACAGAAACATCGTTTTCACACATAAACTTATCAAATTTTAATGGTGTTGGTGTTCATCGATTCTTTGGCGAGTTTTGAATGAGTTGTCATATAATTTTAAGCGTTCTTTCCGCATTTAACCTTTGAAATGTGAAAACATATAGAAAATCTCAATAACCTTCAGTTCTCGACCACGCCGCAGAGTACTCGACCATTTTTGTGTTAGTTTTCGACCACTAATATTATAATAGTGGCTGCTCCACTTAAAAATTTTATAAAAAAAATAATTTGCAAAAGGGGTCGAGAATTAAGTACAATCAAATTGGTTCTCGACCGCGAATAAATAAAGGGTAGAAATAAGTGTTTCAACGTTAATTCGGTGGTCGCAAACTAATATTCAGAAAGTAGATATATAAATGAATCAGAGTATCGAAAAAAAACGAAAATGATCCAACAGAAATATATCGGTTGAAATAAACAATTATTGAAGTATCATATTGGTTCTCGACCACTTTGGTCGAGAAATAAAAGATTCGCGACCGCCGAATATTGAACAAAAAAATATACATTTATTTGCTTCTTGATTGAAATACACTCAAAAATATATCTTATAGTTGATATGGAACAAAATATATACATATAATTCATTTAAAATAAGAAATAATTACTACTTTCTGGTCATATATCCCAAAGCACTTTTCTAAGAGAGGACGAGAAAGAACCCTCCTCTATGATAGACGATTATGAACTAATTTCTAGCGCGAAAACTTTGACCTATACCACCACTACTAAGCAAACTATCTTGGAAGGGTAGAATGGTCGAGAACACGTACCGCGAAAATATTTTGCACTACATGATATATTTTTATTATTATTTTATCTCAAATCACGGAATGGTCGAGAACCAGTGCCGGTCGGCTAACCAGTGCATTTACCTATTTAGCTGGAGAATATCCGTAATGTTATCACCACATTTAAATGTGTGTGATGATTTCAAGAGATTCCTTAGATTTACTGGAGGAAAATTTCGAGAATGAACAATAACTATTTGTAAATTAAAAATATTGTTTTCATTTTATTGTAAAGTAAACCTTCAATGTCTTCGCTTGGTTCATCAATCTTTCAATTAGATTTTATTGGATTCCGGTAATCCCTCATTCAATATCCGATGTTTATCCTCAGATTATCATTCGGTGAGTCTTTTCCAAGTGAAGATGCTTTGGATGATTTCTGATCACATTGAAGAAACGATATGTAGAAGATGATAGAAGTCAAAAAACTAATTCCAAAAGGATTATTTTCTGGAAACTGATGAACATACACCATTACTAAACTGAAAACAACCACAAATGTTACTATACAGGGCGATTCCGGAGGAGACCGTCAGATTTTAGGAGAAGTTTACACTAGTCAAGGCAGTTTCGAAACAATGTTTGGAAGACAATGACGCACTTGACTTGGTGTCGGTAATATCCGGTTTGAAGGATATCTTCATGAATACAAGAGGGTAGTTAAAGGTTTTAGTCGAACCATCTACTAGAAAGACCGAATATTGGATATAACAATTTCGTTTTCTAGGAAAACTGGACGTGTGCCAAAAAAATAAAAACGCTCTACTAATGTAAACTTATGGTAGAATCTGAAGCAGGTAGTGAATTTTTAAAAACGGAATGTACAGGCTGTTTTTTCAACCTGCAAATTTAATCTGAACTTATCATAATTCCCACCCTGTATTTTTGAAAAAGTGTTAGAATTATTAATTATTATGAAAATTTCATCAATTTTGATCAAAACATACCAAAGTTATGAATAAAGGAAAAATCGTTCGAATCGGACAAATCACCCTGTAGACTCTCAATAAAGGCCCTCAACCATAAACCAAACATTATTGTTTCGAAATTCGAAACTGTCTTTACTAGTGCAAAGTTCTCCTGAAATCTGACAGTCTCCTCCGGAATCACCCTGTATATGGTTCATTACTCTCATAAACATTTGATAAATATCGATTTATAAAAAAAATTATGAATCTAGTTTCGGACATTTCTGTGAAAAATGTAATATTCAGTGCTATCGTGGCAATGCATGTTTTCAATTTCATTATGTGCTCTCAAGCTTCAGACAACAATTTTTTTTATTTGATTGGAATCAAATTTAAAAAGAAATATTCCTCTGAATCTGGGAATCTTGAAAATGTTTCCCCTGAAAATTCATGGAGATCGTATTTTCGAGCTGAAGAGGCCAAATCGGTATAGTAGTGGATTTTTGTACCAAATTTCGCGCAAATAACTTCTTTTTCATAAGATTCAATGTAGAAACAATAGATAAAATTTTGTTATGCAATGGCTCTTTTTTTTCAACTATAGATCAAAAAGAGCCATTGCATAGCACAATTTTATTAATTATTTCACATATGGATAGTCTTCATGACGTATTTCTATTCGAATCATTATGAGAATTCTCTCAAAAAGAAACATGACACTATTTCGAATTGACTCTAGCGTCATCCTAGACAAATCGACGTATATCAGAGTCTATGAAATATGTGAGAACATGTGTCAGAAATGATATGCAAGTTCTCCGGAAACGATTCATCTTATCATTGCCTGAAGCAGGCAATTTCGTAGTTAGGGTGTTCCTAGAATGATATATGAGGATAACTGTCTCTTATTCGCAGCAATTCTGTACCCACGATTGGTTCTCCTTGTTCGGTTGTTCTGTTTTTGTTTCTCTTTAATATTAAAGAAAGAAAATTATTAACAAAAAATACTTACCCTTATATTTTTGTGCGCAGAAAATTTATCTATCGTGTCGGCCAAATCCTGAAGCCCTTTCAACATTTTGAAAATATAACATTGAATGCTTATTATTTAAAATTTTCTTGGTTGAAGCATCCGAAAGTTTAAAAATATTTTTGATTCAGTTCATTAAGTTTGTTGTCTTCTATTCTTCCGTTCACTTATTTCTGAAGCTTCTTTTTTATTTAGGTAATTTGATTTTTCATGATATTTTCTGAATTGTGATATGGTTCAACTTCAACATTCATACTCCCACAATGACAATTTTGCATCCAAACCTACCGAAGTTAGGGGAAGCACTGCGATCACTTTTTTGATCTCCCAATTTCTCCGCTCAAAAAATGCTATCAGGTCTTTCTGAACTGCTTTTTCTTCCGGGTCTGTCTGTCGGTCTATGTCCGCATATTCTTGTAACAGTTTGAACACTCGACTTTCAGTTCGAGCCCTAAATGGTCTCATTCATTTCAACAGTTCTTGATATGATTGTTTGAACGTGATGCCCTCACATAATATCCATAGATCCTCTTTTATATACGTAAAGATAGGGGCGAACTAAAAGAATAAAAAGTAAGCTTTTATTCAGAACAATGTGAAGTGAATCGTTGAGAGAAACGAATGATTACGAACACTCAGATGTTGCCTTCTTTTTTCTGAACATTTCTTTTTTTAGTAATTGTGATATATTATTGAGAGAAATTACAGCACTGTATTAATTATTGTACAAAAACTTTGAATCACGTCATTTACTGTTTTCATTTGATTTTTTGTCGGATCCCGTGGAAGAATTGATACATTTATACCTTTTTAGTAAGCCAATGAAACAAGGAATTGATGTTTGTAATTTGTTACGCCAAGTTCCATCAAGTTTTTGTTGTGAGTAAATTACTACTAATTCAAAGAAAATTTCCAGAAAAGAGTTCTGGTCCAATTATTTCTAAGAACTTATAAGCTTTTGGCGACCATTCTTCTTTCTGAAGCGGAGTGAACCATCATTCTCAGCTTTCAAGGACGCATGAGTTGAATTTTCACAGTTTAATAGTAAAAACACAATTAATTATTTTCCGATACTAAGAATTTTTCTGAAAAATCAAAAAACCGTCATAGCTCAGTAACCATTCACTGGACTTAATTTGTTGCAAATGACCTCTAGTTAGTATGACGCCACCAGAGGATCAGGTCGAATTACCAATCACCCTGTATATATCTTTTTTTTCACCACCAAAAAACGTTTTCTGTCAGATGCGCGCCAGATACATTTTTTTTAATCTACGAAATTTGCAGGATGTTTCAGCAAGAATGGCATTAATGAAACGGGGTAAATCCATAAGCACACCTCCATACAAACGTGTATTAACAGAGTTGCAGACAAAGAAATTCCAGATGGCATCAATTTTCAAAATCGAATATCCAGGACGCTCAGTCGAGCATCAGGAAAGTTTCTTTGATCTTCCTTATCGCCTCGCAAGCTAACTCCCGAAACCATCAGGTACCCCATAAAATCCTCTTAATCCTCTTCAAAACGCCGTTAAACTGATCACTGATCCCACTGACGGCTTCCGTCATTGCCGCTCATCTTCCACAATCAGAAGAGCACGTATCGTAATTTTCAGTCTAGCCAACTTTTAAATAATAAATAGTTATGAGTCGGGGAGGGGCGAAGCGTTTTCGTGTCTGCTTGTTAGCTCACCTCCGACTGATTTACAAGTCGCATGCCCGTGAATCCGTTCGCGTCGGCGACGTTCTCGAGGAGGTGGTGCACTCTACCAAAAGACGGAGCTTTCCATTCAACAAGTTTGGTTTGGTGCGTGTGTACGTGCGTTGAAACCATGCGACAGTGTCCGACTCACGTTCGATCGCTGTCAAAAAGGCACGCTTGACGGCGTGGGCTGTGTTATTACTTAGATTATTGTGAAACCGAATGTCGTTGACATAAACTTACAACATACTTTAATCGGGTTGAGACTTTCCGCAGCCGGTCATTTACCGTCAGATTAACAGATAGGGTAGATAAATAGGATGATTTGTTGACATTCGTTCCAATCAAGAAGACCCGCACTTGTTAAACTCTACCAAACTGCTGCATTTGGTGTGGATAACACAAATATTCTGTTGGATCACCGAATGAAAACTGCGGGAAATTCAACTCCGCAGATCTTATTGGACAAATTGACGAGCTACTTATCTTATAACCCATTACTATAACACGCAGTATCTATGACTATGGGATTATTTGAAATTGCACATTGATATCAACGACGATGCCTTTGAGTGCAGTTTGTGTCAGTGTGAGTATTTTGTGCTGTTTTTAAGTTCCAAATAGATATTTGACCTTTTGTAGGTAACATGTGGATATTAAGCGTGAATTTTGTGCTGTAACAAAGTTCATTATTTAATGATCACATGCTTAATTATGCCAATTTGAAATTGCATACATGAAATACCTAGTTAGGTTGAGTTCGTAATCCGCTGAATCGGTGATGATATGAAGTCCTAAATGATTTAAAAATCTGATCGAACTATTAGATAAAAGCTCCTTCTTACCTACAAGCCAGATATTTTCTTGAACTCGGGTTTTTAATTTGAACGTTAATTAGTTATAAATTAAAATAGTATATTTCAATTCATTGTGTTTCTCAATACTACTTGTGTTGATAAATTCCTCTATTTCGCATTCTTGTGGCTGATTATTTAACTGATTTCCATGTTCCTGGGTTCGAAAAGGTTATTTTTTCCAATGAAACAGGTACTGGTGAAGTGAACTTCGTGTTCGAACAAAGATCGAAAAGAATGATAATGACCACCTGCATAGCAATACAGAATTTGTTATGTTATATTTGCAGTGTTGAAATAGTGTTTTAAAAACTGTTCACTTTTACTATATTTCGATAAAGCCTTGACGACAATTAGATGAAATTTGCTTTACGCATCTAGGTATGCAAAACCAGTTTTTCTGCACATTGTATACTTTTATTTTGGTAATTGAAATGAAATTTATCAATGAACACAATGTTTCATTTTGAGCCATATTGTGAAGCGTTTCTTACGTATCCTTCGGAATAACTGATAACTGATTATTTAATCCATCCCATCTTAAAAATGAACAAACTCGATGTCGTACAATTTTACCATAGGTATTATAGTACATTGAGAATCGCTCAGATATCTCAACTCATTTGAAAACAATATTAAACTGAAAGTTTTAGGATCTCAACCATTATTCTGAACTTACAATTAAATACATAAAATATTCGGAATTTAGGTTTGAGCTCGGGTTTAAGGATGGATGAAACAAATTTTTGGTATTAACAATGTAACGTTGTAAATACATATTTCAAATTTTGATAATATTTCTACATATTTCAAATCTTCAGTGATTTGAAATAGAAATTTCAATCAGTTACATCAAGCTCCGATAAAACAAAATCAATCTCAAATTCAATGGAATTACTGTCTATAATTCAATGCAGATCTTTTAAAGACCTAAATATTCATCGTTAGGCTCATATCACAAATATTTGATTGGATTGCCTTTCTGGTTAACACATAGAATTGAAAAATACCACTTCCTGGCATTCTTCATATTCATGAAGTGCACAATACATTAATCAATATGCCTCGGGATGTATAAAACATTTATTGTTCAATAGATCTTTGACAAATGCATGATATGAATTCAAAAGAGTGAAGTTATTTGTTTATGTTTTAATTGTTTCTAGAAAGTGATTTCATTACAAAAAAAAAATAAGGCACTCGTGGAAAATAGAAATATTATCGAAAATATTATGATCAAATCAACAAGCGATGCGTGTAAATCGATCTTGAGGTAAAAAATTATATGTATATCTGGGAATTTGAAAGAAATTAACCTGCAATTTTGTTATTCCAAGCCCCAAATAATAAGACTTATTATCCGCTGTCAAGGATTATCAAGGCAAATGGTTGATTATTGCATTGTTTCCACTATACCTACATGAGATTTAGAAACTATAGACTGATTTTTCAATATTTGTTTCGTGACCGATGTATCATATCGTGTACTAGATCTTTGGTAGACTAATAATAAATTTCGAACTGGAACGACAAATGTTGTTCAGAAGGTTCGCGATAATCAAAGAAATCAGTGAACTTGAAGCCTTAATGATTGTATTTTCCTGTGTTTTGATGGACGTTAATTACTTTCAAGGTTAGCGAATAACAAGACAGATTGTATTTCTGGGGTTACGTCAGTTCACCTTTGAATGAATTTGTTGTAAGGTTACACAAGAAATTATTGAGAGATTTTAGTAAGAAATGTTTGGTTTGTTGTTGCTAATTTCAAATGATGAATTGTCCATTGTCAGTGTTAATAAATCAACTTCTCTGTAATATTATTATTTTTCAAATAAACTCTTAGTTCCTTGACGATCTAATGCATACTTTACGCGAACCTTTTTTTGATATGAATTGACTATATTCAACTTGAGTATTTAGTGACAATTAGTGGAAAAATACAGATGGCCCAGTAAAAACCTCAATCTCTGCAAAAAGGACAACGAACAATATTCAAAATTGAACTAAATGGGTTGAGTATCACATTAATGAAGCGTTTCTGCCGAAGCTTCTGCAGATATTGTTTTTTGCTTGGCTATATTAAATTTGAAATCGACCAAGGGGGTCTGTCTTGGTTAGAAATTCATGTAACCACCTCTGGAATCTAAAAACCCTGACTCCTTAGAGCGCTCGTCAGCTAACATGTCGCTCTATCATATCGTCACAATTTTCAAGTCTTCAGCCGCGAATGGTTTCAAAGGATTACGTTCCTGTCCGATAACGAATTCGTCCTGAAATCTGATTCTGTCTCTGTTGAGTTCGTTTGTGGGTTAAATCCGACTAGTAAATATGGCCGTTCGATTTTTTTCCCGATAATTCCTGATTTGTTTTCCTGATAATTGCAGAATATCCATTGAAATATTACATTTAGATATGATGATTACAGGTTGATCACGTCACCAGAACTAGAGAATATTGAAAAAGAATATCGAAAAAAAATTGAGTTAAGATTTGACCGTCAACAATGACATTATAATAAATCCCATCTGATAATATAGTCCTAATGATATACTATAACAGTTCTATGGTATCCAACAGGGGCATTAATGAACAAGAGCTGCAAAGGAGCGCTTCTTTATTCTTTTTTCTACATTCATGCAAAAAGCATAACTTTATTGAACTATATTTAGTGGAAAAAGAAGTTTTTTATTGCACTAGTGCAATAAAGTTTTTATTGCACTCATCTGTCATTCTACTTCAACGTGATGTCATCATGACAAACATAAACGTTCAAACCCACTACATATTTATCAGATTTGCTGTGAGATTGGCAATACGTCTTAAACAGTTACATATTTTATATTATTTTGTATTAATGTTAGCAGCCAGAGATAAACAAACAATGCCTTCCCGAGAATAATTCCTTAATCAAAACTGATCCGATTTGTAACCGTCTACCTCCATAGAGCAAACTGTCTGTACTATGACTACACCTCATGATAACATTTGCTTTTTGCATGAACGAAGAAAAAATGTTGTATGCAACTCGTGCAAAAATTGTTTATCGCACTCGACGCGAAATTGTCCGACGAGGCCGTTAGGCCGAGTTGGACAACACGTCCATTCAAACATTCACTTTTTGCACTTGTTGCATAAATAACTATTATGTCCCAACAAAAGTAATCATACGTAGAATAATTTCAAAATAGATCCAAACATTAGGTATCTACTCTTTCGATTATTTGAAATAAATTGACCGGTTTGCTGCCAAATCTAAAATTTGTTCTTCGTACACTGATATCGATATTTTTCATCAGGTAACGTTAACATCTTAATAAGCAATGTATTGCACATTTTTAACAGTATTCAATCTTTTTAAGACGAGACATATGGTTTGAAATTTTTCTTGTTGAAGTATGATCAATCCAATCTTATTGTTTAAATTATAAATATTTTCCTCATTTTGCTCAGGATAGCACTAAAGAACTCGTTAAGCTCGTGGTGACCCCTCTTTGACAGTGTATTTTATTAATTCAAGAAATATAGTCCTTTCCTTCATATGTAAGACTATACAAAAATCTTGATTTTAAATGATACATGGCTTGTAATATGATCTTTTTTGAGGCGTGGTATCGTTCCATATGTTACTACAGAATGATGTAATGTAAACAGCACGACTATTGTTTGTTCCAAATTATAAATCAAAAACATATTAAAAAGTAATGACTTTCAAATTGAGTTATAAGGGTAGAACTTTGCGAAATAAATTTTTTGTTGAATATCATTACAAATTCAATTTAATTTTTTTTCGATATTGAAGGTTCCATTAACTTGTCATTGAAAAAGTCTGGTTAACAACTTTTTGTAAAGAATAACCGAGAACTTGAAAAAAATGTTTCAGACAGATCGAACCCGAAGTATGCGAGAAGCATTAATACATTCCACACAATTTTCTGCCATCCTCTTGACAAAATTCTAGTACTCTTTGTCATCATACGACTTTCCTAACATTTTTGGCAATTAGTTTTTCACTGTCTTTTTGCGTTTTTGGAATTTTTTTCAGGAATGTTACAATTTTTTTTATTCTTTCTATGTTCACATTTGAAGTTGAATTTTCAAATTTTTGGATTTACTCAGTGGTGACTGGTAAGACATAAAAGTTTGTATGCACCACGGATAGTAGATGTTGATACCCTCGGGCGATTAAGATACTCTTGAACCAGAGACCTTCAGATTTGAAAGTCTTCGCCCTCGAGGCATTAACATCCACTGGGTCATAGATAACTGTTTTATTCGTCTATGATACTCAAATATACGAAGTTATATTTTCAAACATAGTTGCACACACTTTATCACTTATTCGCATTGCTTCAGATAAATTCATAGCGAATATTCTACAACTGTTATCTTATCATGAAATGAATTAGGTCGAAAAACGCAGTTTATTTTATACAATGTTTCTATTCTTCTTAGATGCATTAAACTGATATTGAAAATGTCATAATTGAAGGTTGGCTTCTGGGTTCTGCTGATTACCGAGCCTAACCGTTGAAAACAAGAAGCCAGAATTAAAAGCATTAGTTTGCGGATGATAGGATAATGTGCTGACGAACACATTTGACAAAACATCGAAAAGGCGTTACCATTCGAAAGCGATAATGCAGACTAGCCGTCTTCATTGTATTCTGTTTTATTTCATTCAGATTTATTTCTAGTGCGGTTTCTTTTGCTCCTAATACAATAAAATTTACTATATCCACAAAAAACAACCCAACACGAAATATGTCATATTAATTATTTGTCCAAACTATCTTAACTATTTTTTCTCAAAAGGAATAAATGTATCAACATGCATTTTGGAAAAATTTAAGCAGTTTTTTGCTTACAGTAATTAATTACACAAATTTTCCTTAGCGACTTCGATATTAGGTAGAATATCGCATTGGCATAAGAACGGACAGAAATCTGACCTTTTGAGTGTTCGCTCGTTCACCGAACAAATCGCTATATCATTTTGTCACAATGTCTGTAATGTTCGAATTTTGGCTCAGGAATGGCTTCAAAAGAACGACTGATGAAGTATTAGTGTTCAAATTCAATTTTGACCACCCTTCCCTAAATATTATAACTAGGTTAGATAAAAATATGACCGTGAGAAATTTTATCTTCCAGGTAATTTCACAGCTCCTAATTCGATTGATATCAAATATTTCATATAGATGTGAAATAACAATTTGAAGCTTCATGCCAAATTTAATGTTGTATTTGTCACCAAAAGCAGAGCAAGTTCAAGATGAATATCGAATAAAAATTACTCGGTATTTTCGTCACCACCAAATCGAGTTGAGATTTTGATCGTTTATTGAAAATTATGATTTGTGTTCAATATAGAAAAAACTCTATGTTCATCGAATCTTCATGAATCTTTACTATATATTGAGTAAACAATGCCAAAACTTATAAATAATTCATTTATCACAACTTACTGGATATTTTTTAATGATTTGGGTTTTCCTGAGGATTACAAGAGAATATTTTTTCTCGATATTGATAGCACATACGACAAAAAAGTGTGACATAAAAAGTATAGTACTGGACTAAAGTTTTTCTAAACTACCAGTGGTCCACCAAAAAAAGGTTCGGAGTAAAGAAGTAGGCCTTCAAAATTAGCATATCACATGATAAAAACTTTAAATTGGAATATAAATGCCAAATTTGAGTTAAATATCTTGTGAAAGGAAGAAACTTGACAAATAACCAAACGTCAACACCCGATATCTCGAAAACAGATCATTTGCAAGACAATGCGTTTTAGGACTTTTTTCTTGAAATGATCTGTTATTTTCGTTTGTATTTCAAATTTAGGAACTGTATGATATTGAAAGGGTAACAGTTTCAAGCTTTGTGCAAAATTTCGTGGTCATAGTGTCGCCAGACAATTCAGATTATCGAATAAACTCGCGCTCAAAAGCTCCAGACTTCATGTAACTGATTTCATTTTCTTCATTACATTCAAAAACTAGTGCCATTTTGTGTTCTCGTTTATGTAACGTCCTGTGCATTAAACTTTTTCAATAATAATAAAATATAATAAATTGATTAGATATTGGAGCCACCTTGATTTCTGTCTCTTTCACCCATTGATCACGCCTGGAATGTTATAGGAATAAACATATTATATTTGCGGTTTCCTTTATTTTACTCGCACTGCATTCCATACTAATTATTTTCTACAAGTCACAATTTTTTTTTCGTAATCCTTTTAATTTTTATTTATCACTTATTTCGCCAAAAGAATATAGAGGGTGCTCCAGATTTTAGTTCAATAACTTTGGCGTCGGATAGCATAACTTTTTTCATGGAAAAAAGTTCATATAATCATATATATATATCCTAACAAGCTCCGTTTTAGAAAAACAGGTTATTAAAGTTAGAGATTTCAGAAGTGAAATAATTTTCTCGGAAAAAAGACAGTGGTGTAGATTCATCCCTAAAACGAAGCTTGTTAGGATATATGTTTATATGACTTTATTTCGTAAAATGGAGTTCTATCCTACGCCGAAGTTATTGAACTAAAATTTGGACCACCCTGTATGTCGATGGGAGTTATTGCTTGTAGATAATGTTAGAAGCAGACCAGATTAATGATGTCTTATCCTATTTCACTCTTTCTTTCGAGCGATTCGTGAAATAGAAACTCAAGTTTTCGCAGTCTGAAATTCTGAGAAATTTGAGGATTAGAAGAATTGTTGCAACTACATAAACACAAAATACATTGTTTCGCCTCTGTTTATGGCTTTCGTGTATTTAAGTTTCAACATCAGAAGGAAACAATAATTAGATTTTCCGAGAAGTTCAATGAAAACATTTCTCATTGCTCGAGCAGAAAATCGGTACTTGGCACGTAAGAAGGTTATTGATGAAATTTCTGAAGTGGCTTGGAAACGTGAGGAATAATCCAATTATTATTTTATTATCAATAATGAAGCAAATAATGAATGCTCTTCATTAATTATTTTCTATGAATAAATTCAGAACCAATTGAGGTATAGCAAGTTAATATAAAAAGCTTCAATGTTGATTATATTTGCCAGCACAAAAATAACTTCCAATATGGATCGAGTTTACGATTTGGATCAATGAGTTGAAGATGAAGAAAGCATGAGAATTCGTTTTGAAGCAACATTTTATTTAGGAGATGTAAGGTGTCGATACATTTACAATACGTATCATAACTTCAGAGATGAGTTAAAATTGCTTACTCAAAAGCTAGATATTCATAAATAATTTTGAATTGAATAGTTTCAGACGAATCTTAAATATTCTTTTTAAATAATTACCAATTTGAAATCACCAATTTTTTTTCATCAATAATTTGCTCAGGCTCTAATTCATTGTATCTTCTGTAAATTTACACAAACCTCCAACTGATTATGAAGTTTCATTGTATTTCCTGTTCAAAGAAATTTTCTATATACATACCTCAAACTGATTATGAAATTTTTTATTTTATATTATGTAATATGTGATCTTTTTTTCCCAAAGACTTTGCCACAACCAGTTTCAATGATGAAAATAATAGTTGTGCTTTTTACTATTTCAAATAAAAAATTAACCTACGAATTAGTTCTAGTTTAGAACATATATGATTGTCAAGATCCACAGAGCAGAGGATAGGCATCAACAAAAAAAGATTGGTAATGGAGAAAATTTTAGCTCACCTGAGTACCAAGCTATGTTTCAAAAATCTTATAACAAAAATTCATGATGAAATTTTTCCGCATCTGTAAGAGTTTAGGAACGAAAAATTTCATTATGAATTCGAATAGATTACAGTCGAGATTCACTCACCAGATTTCAAAATTTCAGATATAGGGATTCCATTTAAAAAGTTCCAATCTAAAACAGCTGTACCTACTCTACTAATTCGAAAAATGCGATGGAATATATGTCTTATACTTCTGTTACTTTTGAAGTTTTGTGGATATGAACACTTCATTATACTTATATGGACGCATGAACTGAAAAAATAATTAGCGTGATTTTTGATAATGAAGTATTCCCTGAAAGCTTCCTGATGCTTAACCTGTGTATAACTTTTGCTTCGTCTACTCATTTCATTTTTTATTCGAAACGTAGAAGTGCTTTTCACAGAAGAATATAGTTTTTTTGTGTATTGACAAAAAACAAACAAATAATTAATAATTACTATTGGATAGAGTTAACAAAGTTATTTATCGGAGGTTTATATTTGTTCGTCCATAAATTATTCCTTCCTAATATTATGTTGACATCCGAGTCGACTTGTGAACCAGTTGGTTTATTTATATAACCCGATCCTATCCTTTCAGCTAATGAATTAGTAGTTTCATTTAGAGCAACACGCATGTTGACTTTGTTTTCATAAAGCATTAGGGAGTGTTACTTTTTCATTAACATCTTGGACTGAACTCTAAGGTTGAACGCACTAACGAACGACTAAATTGTAGGTTGAAATGCAAAACATGCCTGTAAATTCAGTGACGCACATGACCTTCTAAAAAGTCGGACCGACAAAAAGTTGTACATGCTTCATTTTTTCCACCGAACGAAAAGTCGGTTGGGCAAATGGAGAGTTAATAGTTTTGTTGATGCAGGGATGCCAGGTTTGTGGATTTTTTCACAAAACTGAGGAAATTCAATGTTATTTTGAAAACTGCTATTAAAATTGAAATAGAATAGAATAGAGTTTATTTAGTACAAATACAAAATAAACTACAGAAAATAAAGCTGTGAGTTATTCACCCTGAGGTTACAACTGTGTACAGCATTCAAATTATTATTTATTCCCTATTTTACGGTAACAAAAAAAAAAAAACTGAAAAACCAGCAACTATACATAATAAATGATGAGAATAAGAGTATGTACAAGTGTGATTTTATTTATGAAAATAGAAAATACTACAATTTCTTTTCATTTTTACGAAAATATAAAAAAGAAAACTGGAGAATTTTATTGGAAATCTGGCATTCTGGGACCAATGATTTTGACAACAGCAATACATGTGTGTTGTTTCACCTACTTTTTGGTCGACTGTCGGCCATGTGTTTTATACAACATCAAATAAGTGATGACTTACTGTCGATCGTGTGTGTTCGACCTAATAGGTATTGGAGACCATCCTTTTTGTTGACTCCATTTGATATCTTTCTAAAACTTCTACTTTGCTCTCTGGTGTATTTCCGAAGTCCTGCTGATCAATATCAATGTTTTGTAAGTGATCGAAGTTGAATGATGACACAATTGAAGTTCCAGTTTCCCATTATAGACTTTCACGTATACCATACAATTGTGATTTGTTTTTTTCCCATAGTTGAATCAATTTTATGTAACAACTTGCAATACAGGATGAGGATAATGAGAAGTTAATCAATATGAAGTATTTCAATCGTGATTATGAATCTATACCAGTTTCTCCGAAACGGATATCTCTGTTCAATCCCTGAAGACTAGTGTATCATTTCGTTCCTTGTATGTGTTATTATCTAGATATTTTGCTGATTGTTTCAGAATTCATTCATACAATTTCTATGGAGCATTTATTATACCTTCAAAAATGAGGCTGAGAAGACTATTCAAAGAATCAATTTACATACTTTATTTTCTTGTCCCAATCATAAGGGAATAATAACCTTAATTTTTTTTATTCATATCAATGCTGGTGGATTATTCTTCATGATCGTTCTTGAATGTATTTATGATATTCTATTCAACATAGAATTGAAAACGTGCAATGTTTTCGTGGAACTGAATATTTTTTCTGAAATCGCTCAAGAATGCCTATTTTCTCGGCGCGACTTCTGATCCCAAAATACGCTTATTAAGTAGGTATTAAGTCCGTTGCTATAGCAACGAACCGTATCTGAAAACGATACATTTTAGGTGTATCAACTTATTGTGTACATCAAGAATTTTTTTGCATACATTATTATATTTGTAACAGACTTCAATGCCTCAATGGCCGAGGTTTAAAGCTTCGGGTAACTACTCTATACACAATGTACAGGGTAGGCAAATTTCGTTTTTTAGTACTACAACTTTTAAACCAGAGGAAATAGACCAAATCTGATATCCCATTCTCGTTTTTTTCTTCTGAGAAACTAACATTTTCTTCATTTTTGGCCACCTTCTTTTATTTTCGAGTTATAAAATTGGAATATATGTTGTTAGCTAGTTGTCCCGAAGTGAAACCAGATCAATGATTCCTTTAGAGCCACCAGAATGTGAAGTCGTTATGGTTGGAAAATGATCCCAATGTTGTGACAATTCATTAATTCATTTACTATGTAAATACAGTTTTTTTAAAATTGCATTTTTCTTCTGAATGTGGTCGGTCTTGTGACCGGCCACATTTTTATATTATTACATCATATACATATATTCTAAACAACAAAATCAAATTTATTAGGCATGATATTGTATTCCAATTTTATTAACAATGAGTAATTCGACATGCACCTTTGCATTTATTGACTTTGTCTTATCAAATAATGGCCGAAACTATAACATACAGATAAAAAACCTGATCTAGGTGTCCATGTCGGGTGAAATGATTCATAACCGAGCTGATAACCTCCTTCTTTGACCATATTTTAATAAACTACATAATTTACAGAAAATTGCAAGCATAGCATTGTTCGAAGTTTCTTCAAATAACTGAACTTTCTTGGTTACTATTTTTGAATTTCAATTGACTTAACACACTGAATGAATTATAATTTTTATTCTTTGCGTGAAATTTGCACTGTTTTTTCTTTTATTACAATTACTACTACTATCTTTGAATTATGGTGTAATTGCATTCTGCAGTGTTAATCATGAATTCTGTTATTTATTTTCCTCCTCTGCACTAGATTTAAAAGTGGTCTCAAAATAGACTTGTTTAATCAGAATATGTATCATCCGGACAGACGCCAATGAATACAGTAGACGTGAAACATTTTATTTGTTCCTTATTTTGCTTTTTCAACTTTTACATATTCTTATTACTTTTGGTATTGGTATTTAGATTTTTACTCAATGGAATATATTATATTTTCAATTGAATGAATCAATAAGAAAAAAAAGATCATTACTTTTTGATCTGTCCATATCTCTTTACTTACAAAAAAAATGTAAATAGATATAACATTCTATATCTACTCTGATATATTTGAATCTGCTGATGTGATTAAGATGTTTATCATCTCATTCAAGAATTGGCATTTTCATTGACTTATGCTTATTTTCATTTCTTATGCACAGTATAAGCTTCCGAACGGAACCTGCCTTTTTTGAGGTTGAACAATTCCTGCTTGTCCTAGATACAAAAACTCGGATTTGAATGAAATGATAGTATAATGATAGAAATACTTGTCTGAACTAACATTCCAAAAATTATTGTTTTCGATTCTTTACATATACTTATATTCAATTTGAAACGCTAAGAAAACGTAAGATCACCAGATGTTATTGGTTTGTTTGCAATCTTCCCTTTCTGATACTGCCATTTCTTTGATAACGACAAATCGTAGTAGGTACACCTTACCCCAACTTAATTTTTCTGCAATTCAGTTTATGAATTATTCTTGAAAGGGGTTTACATTTTGAGAGCATTTTCGGGCTATAAAGCAGTTAGATTAACAAGGTGTATGGTATTATTTAAACCGGTACCTCAGTGCGTTAACCAAATGTGTAGACAGAGCTGTAACACTTTCAGGTATTCGGTATAATATTCTTGGTCATACATTTATCAAGTTTCTCCGCTTGCGGCGGTGTTCATTGAAATGTTAAGTCGTCCAGTCCACAGAAATATTCGCAATCAATTTTAACGTGGTTTTATTTCTGATACTTTGACACATATTTCAAATAATACGGTTTAAGTTTCTCAATAAAAACCTTCTCAACTTTGAATATATCACAACTTTGTAAGGTATGAATTGAAAAATTGAAATTTTTTCTTATAATTTTTTATTTTCTCTTTATATCTTATAATAAATGAAGGTAAATTAACATTTGCGAAAAATTATAATAAGCTGACATATTTATATTGAAGGGCTTCCTCTTCAACCCAAACAAAATTTTCTCCCGGATAACTGAATTATAGAGAAAAAATCATAAATATAAAATAAACTATGAACTATTACAGCTAACAAAATATTATCTGCAAACAAACTTAAAATCAACTCAGATTCTGGTCAATCATTGATGAACAATAGTAAAAGTAGTGGTCCTAAAAATAATCTCTGAGGAAGGCCTAACTCATTATGATATTTCTTAGAAACACACATTTTGCATGAATATGAATCGATTAGACAGATAGCTCAAAATCCACTCAAGAAATATACTCTGAGACCAATATGATACCGCTTGTCAATTATAAAGTTGTGCTGAAGGCAATCGTATGCACGGGATAGGTCAAATAGGACCTCTGCAACATGTATACCCCCATCTCAGCTCGTACACAAACTGTAAAAACTCTCTACTCGCCTTCTGGGTCGATCTACCAATCCTGAAATCATGTTGTTTTTTCGAGAAAATAGAAAATTTTGTCAAATAACTTTAATAACTGACTCAATATTGAAATTGAGCGATAACTGTCAATATTGTCTTCAGCATATTTTTTGTGTACGAGAATGACCTTGGCCAGTTCAAACAGAGATGGAAAGTTACCAGATGGAAGTGATAAGCTAATGAGATGGACCGCATTAGATGAGCAATTAACTTAAGAATTCTTGTCGAGATCAAATCTGTGCCCTCACTTCCATCTACTTTAATCAGTGTATGGCAGACAAGGCCTCATTTTGACGTTACAGAAAAGGAATGAAATTTAGAATTCATCAACTTCGGAGTGGTGCAAACCCTCGAAATAGATGCTACAAAGAAATTATGCTGCCTATTTACCTTCGCAAAATGTTTTTTGAATGCTTCGCTTACAGTTCTTGTGCAAAAAATGCATAATGAGGGAAATATAATTTTACTTTTATCCACTTCACCAAATTCTAAATACAAAATGATAATGTACTGGAGCCTTTTTTTACATCAAACTCCAGCCAATTGCCACGTTTGCATTGGTTATGTTGCTCTGGAGGAAAAATCACGCATACAAAAGAAAGCTTATTGAACACGCAAAATTATACCGTGGTACTTGCATTTCGTGCGATTGCTTTGCGGAACCTTCTCAGAAATTAACTGTTAATTGATCGAAAAATTACTTCATTGTTTCTGAGGTACCTGAAGTTATCCACATAAATCTGTTTATCTACAGCAATACACAATAACTTTCTCGGCGCGTGAAGAATATATGAATTAGTTTGACAATGTGGTTAATCGTTGTACGCTTTCAGTAGAAAATTATGATTGCCGCTTCGCCTTTTAATAACAATTATGATTTTGTCTATTTCTGCCAGTGTTAGTTCATTGAACTTAGGTATTATTATCTTTTGAAAGTTGGATGTATTACCGGCCGAACCCTACTTCAGGATGAATTTGATTGTCTCAACCGAAGCCAATCCCTAACTCATGACAATTTAGTCTGGCCCAAACATTTCAACCCTAACCTCAAAATTCATTTCGGTCTATGTACTTTTCTAGGTCAAACGACGTAGACCGAACTGAATTTTGCGCAATTATCATGTGTAATGGCATGATCATTTTGTCCAAAACAATTATTTTAAATTAGTAATAGCCTCGGAAATAGCTTGAAATCATCTAACGACGTTAGATTTATTGTTGAAGAATTCGTGCTAATTACAATTTTACCCTTTACACAATAATTTTAAGAAATGAAGAACTAGAATTTTCCATGTGAAACTGGAGTTCAATTGTGTTGCATAAATTCGACCTAGTTGAAATTTTGTGCATTGCTTTTCTCATTCCAATAATGAGAAGTATCGGGTGTCCCAAATTTGTTTTTGAGTGAAGGGATCTTAGAATCTTTTTGAGCTAGAAAAAATGAATGGTACCTTTTCAGACTCAATTTTCCATAAATTCAATTGTTTTCAAATCATAAGAGAAAACTGGAGAATGGGGTAAAATCGAAAGTTCTCATAACTTCTTTATTACTGGTGCTAAAAACACGAAACAAAAATTCACTTTTTCAATAGAATCTTTTGGTGTAATCATTCGTTTTTCATAGCAATTAATTTTTAAGTTATAATACAAACGTGTGTTTTTGAAAAATTAACCGTAAAAATTTCTGTAAGAATTAAAATCGTTTTTTTTCCTCTTTTTAGAAATATATATCTAACATGATATATAAATTTCAGTTGCACACCAAGTGCCTATTTATGATAATCTGTGAACTTCAGATAATTGAAATACATATTCGGTGGCCACCAAGGTCTCTGGATTTAACACCGTTAGATTTTTTTCTTTGGTCACATTTGAAGAACAACATTTATCGATTTGAAAATGTTGAAGAATCTAACGGTGTTAAATCCTTGGTGTACAACGAATATTTCAATTATCTGAAACAAATGTTTACAGCAATGGGTTTTGCTGAAAAAAGTGCCTGTGCCCTGTAAAATGTTTTTATTTCATGTTTAGGTATAGCACCAGTGAAAAATAAATTATGAAAAGATTTCACATCACGCCATTTTCTAATTTTCTTTTATAGCTTGAAAACAATTGAATTTATGAGGTTGTGATTTTCACCAAATTAATTCCTCAAGAATCGATTCCGAAAATGTGCCAATGCCAATGTAAAATAGAAAAATCAGTAATCAAAAAATAAGAAATGTTGGCAATTATGTTAATGTATCTATTAAAGACGCACATATTTACAAAGAGTACTCAATACGATACATTTGTTAATCTGCAAATAAGCAAAAACTGTATGTCCTGATGGGATTTTGGGACTATGAAGTCTAGTCGATATCTCAAGGATATGATTTTAATAACTCTTGGAAAATTTCCACAAGGCATTATCTGAAATTGGTTATTTCAAATGTGATATTTATATGTCGAGGATACGCTTCTTTAATATTCCAAGGGATTGTCGGCATGCGCATCGTTGACCTAGATTCTCTTTTTCATATTCTGAATAAATAACGCGATGATTCATTCTTCTGTAGCAGAGGTATTCATCCAATGAAGTATTAGAAACTGGTGAAATATTTCAGACATAACGCGATCTCAAGCAATGAGATGCAGACAATAAGATCTTTCATTCATTTCGATTGTTGAACTGTTGTAACAAAACAGAGTTCGTTTTTGTTGAAATATAGTAGATTATTCCCATCGAATGAATTCCTTTGGGAAATTGTTGACAATAATCGAGTGGATGGCAATGAGAATTATTGCCATTGTAATTTATCCATTGGAAATCGTAAAGTATCTTCTCAACTCATCCATAAGGAAAAACATAAAAATCTTGGAGTAGTTCTTTATCTCCGAAGTTTCATGATTTCCGATAATAAAATTTTTATTTATTACTTGCGGAAAAATATATCTTCTAAGTTACGCCATTCGGAATTGAAATAAAATTAACTTCCAGATTGTTGGGACTAGAATTTGGGGCTAAAAACAAATCAGTATTACTGTATTGAATGTCTTCAATTTTATGCTTTTGTGTCGTCTAGTTGTCCCTTAAAATCCCTCAAAATTCAAGTATCACTTTCTTCAGTTTTCTGGATGTATCAGCTCATTATCAGATGAATAACCTTATTTTTTTCTGATCGAACCAATATTGAGCTATATCGCCTTAGTTACCATGTGTCATAACACACTCATATTTCCCAAGGGAAATATGAAACGTCAGTTCATATTTCCCTAGGGAAATATGAAACTATTTCTTTATTTAGTAACAAAATGGAAACTGCAATTGTTGAAATTTCCACTAAAAGTATTTCCACCAGATACAAAGGAAGAAGAAATATCTTGTTCATAATTATTCGACGACGAGACTACAGTTTTCTTGAGAACATTCCTTGCAGCAGCAGTCTCGGACGATTCTCCCAAAACGGTCTTCAAAGATTGTGATGCTGCAGATGGCTCACCCTCCACACCTGCTATCATCTTCGCTACCTTATTTTTGTGCAGCATACTGTCCGCCAGATAGCCTTCTGCAACAGACGAACTTTTCCAACCACCATGTCTCTTGAGTGTTGTCATTGAGGCTCCCGCATCGGCAACCAATGTCGCGGATGTTCGTCTTCCACAATGACCTGTATAGGTTTTCGGATTATCTAAACCCAACCATTCAGCAACCTTACTCGGAATTTTTCCGAAGGTATTTTTGCCGACAGGCTGAAGAGTACACTTCTTATTCCTATAAGCTACGAAGAACCTAAGAACGCCTTGCGGGCGCAACGCTGAATACTCCCTCACCAAACGAGCAGCACTCAGATCTTCTTCATCAATTATAGTGAATATTCTGTTTATATCATTCTTAGTCTTTGAGACTTTGATTATGATTACCGAACCACGATCTTCGATATCTGAAGATAGCATATTCACCAACTCTCGTGTTCTGCAGGCGCCAAAGATTTCCATTATTAAAACAACCTTCAAAATTATGAATGTAAAAATCTTATCAACAGAGGAAATCAAAATGAAACTTTTACCTTATACATCAAAAAAACGTCATTAGGAGCTTCACTCAAGAATGTCTTGAGCTGCTCCCGGGACAACACTGATGATTTTTTAGGAACGTATCCTTTATTTTTGTTCTTAACAAATGCTTCGACTTCATCGAATAATTTGACATCAGTTTTTTCCTTCAAATGTAGCATTGATCTTAACATCGATAGTTTCGGCCATAACGTGTTTGGAGAATATTTCTGGGACTGGGGATCGAATGAATTAATCATACATCAAGAATAACAAGAATCAGAGCAACATACCAAATCTTGGAAATATGCTAACAAAATACTATCGCTCACACCGTCCACCAATTTTTTTCTTTTCCACTCCTGAAAGCATTCGTACTCTTTACTGTAGGCAGCTTGAGATTTGGCTGGAACCAAAGATTCACGGGCCTTTGCCGCTTGAGTTTCGACGTAGTTCGACATTTTTTCATTAATTTTATTTTTGACAAGACGTCAAAATGAAACCAGTCAACCAAGATTCTCAGAAACATGGCCCATAGCAACGTTAAAAATTTAATTATTACAAAAATATACAATCTAATAATAATTTTTCCTTATCAGATTGTTTCAATCAGAAAAAAACTATTGATTACACCACGGGAAATATGAATACATTTCCCTCGGTTGTCTATACATCCCTCGGGCTCCGCCCTCGGGATGTAACTTTGACAACCTCGGGAAATATACTATTCATATTTCCCTAGTTGTAATAATAGCTATATTTTATCAATAATTTTTCATCGTTAATTTGATTCATTTATCAAATTGCAAGTGAACAGCTTTCATGAAAAAAGACATTTTTTGGTTATTGATATTTCCAAACGTAGACTTCTACGGAAGGTTAGAACGTCTGCTTCTTGAACTATTCCAACGGTCCCTTTTTGAAAATAATTGGACAAAATGAAAGGACGAAAGCTATCGATTTTTATTCAGTTTCCATTGTTGATTCAATTGAATTCATTGAAAAGTGCTCAATTTGTATAAACTTACTAAAAAATACATAATATAATTATTTAATTGATTCAGTCCTTACTTGGTGGAAAATCATATTGATTTGGTAAAAAATAAATGTAAACACTAACTACTTTCCACAGATTTTAATTATTTACGACAATTGTTTCGCCGTCTAAGCGGCTTCATCAGGGTTCATCAGGTCGTAAATAATTAAAATCTGTGGGAAGTAGTAAGTGTTTACTTTTATTTTTTTACCAAATAATATAATTAAGATTTGAGAAAAGCACGGACAATAACAGGAGCTTTTGAGCGCATTTTCGTTTATGTGCCACTGGATTTGTGATTTCTCATGATGTCATTGCTGTCGGATAGTTTAGCTAGATGAGAGGGTTCTGTTAATACGATATTTCACATAAACAAACTAAATTTCAACCTAGTCGGACTGATGTTATAAAATATTGAGTTCTAAGAAAATTTTTACAAATCGATATTGTACATATATAATATTTCAGCTCGATCAGATTTGGTTTCATTGAAATATTACTTTTTTTTTAGATTGTGTAGTTCTGATGATGACGTCAATTAGAAGTTTCGCATCAATCTTGAAATTGTTATTCTTCATCCCAATTTAATGGAATCTGTTATCCCTGAAATATTTTTTCCAAAATTTTTTGAAATTAACGAACTTAACAGCGGCATTCGAGATCTGTATCTAATATCCACTCTAGGAATTTCAAGTTTCTAAGTTGTTCCATTCATTGTGACAAAATAATAGAGCAAGCTGTTTCGGAAATGACCGCTGAAAAATATAATTTAACATCAATAATTGTGCTGTTAACTTATTTCAAATTTAATACATCGAATGTTCTATGCATATCCGTAATAATGTGAAAGTACATAATATTACCATTTGGATTTTTGATCGAATATATCACGACTTGGTTAAAGCACACATCATCCTCAAAAGGACATCTCAACTGAGACTATAATATATGTTTGTGTTGCGTAATATGTAGTGACCTTGTCCTAAAGAATTCACCGACTTGTACTAGAAAGGGAATTATTTTATCAGACCGACATGAACTTGTAGTCCTTCATGGCAACTGACCAACAATTCAAATTTCGATATATGGCAATATAGCCAGTTTTAATTCAATTATAGGTGCAGCATTTCGATACGAGGATAATCTTGATGGTATGGATTTCGTTGATACCGTGATTCTACCATTTTCATTCTTATTTTGAATCATTATTTCTGAAAAAAAAATTGTTGGAATTTTTCGGGGAATAACATTTTTAATTTCTGTTGGAAGAAATCGAGAATCAAATTTAAACGAAATATACAGGGAGGCCCGCATACAATAGTGCAGTCAAATCTTTCAGTGAATATGACTTTCCAGAAAACGTCGAGACAGGCCAAATTTTTATTTAGAGGGGATTACATGTTAAATTCGAGTGACACATGATTTTGAAGGTGTTGTAATTCTGTGTCCGAATATGCTAATATTAATTGTTTAGCGTTCTTTTCGATGTCAGCAACCTATTAAAAGTGATAGATAAAGAGCATTAAGTCGGGTTTCTGAACAAAGTATTGAAATTGTCAATCATTTGCTTCTAGGCAGTAATTAAATTCTCATTCAATGTTCATATTAACATTTTGTAGGACACAGATGTGCCCAAAGGATCGCCGGTAACAATATACATTTATCAACTGTATGAAGTGTTTACCATAATGTTACAATATTCAACAAAGACGCAGACATTTGGAATGATAGATTAGCATTGGAAATTTTTCAACATATAATTTTTGCAATCACTAGATGCCCCCCTCACAATTAAAAATTAATGTATTTTACAGAGAAATTCATAATGTGACTGGTCTGTTTTATGTGGGTATATACTGTATATACTGAATATAGTAGGTACTAAACAATTCAACACAATAAATTTTGAAATGATTTAAAATAGCAAATTTTCCATTTGTTCACCGCAAAGTTACATTTTTCATAGCATTTATGGAATATTGCTAATAGAACATAGTACTGTATATAGAAGTCATAAACTTTAAGATAAGAAAACATTCCTACATTGTTTAATGTAAATATGACCATGGTTTATTGTGATGTTTGTGCAAGGGGTGTGCCTGATTATAATTTATTGAATTATTTATGTTTGGTCACAGTTATGTGAAATATTTCATTAATATTGATAATTGCATTTCTTCAACAACAAATGCTGAATTGGTCCATTCTTCATAATCAAGAATAATCAATGGGTTTATTAATTGAAATAATAAACCGGCAGATAGTTAAATCTGTATACAGTGATACAGTGGCGACACAAGTGGTCTCATTTTTGATTGGCTGCCGGTCCATATGCCATTTTTCGGCTAAATTCGTTTGTTTACATTCTCTACATCTCTATCTGCATTAGTATTTTTTACGTTTTTTTGTATAATTTTTTATTTGAAATTAACATTAAATCTTCTAGTAGGTATATGATATCATAAATAATAAATAAATAAATAATAATTTTTTGATCCTGTTGGACCCAGTGTTGGGTATAGGACAAGTCATATCAATACAAATTTACAGATCACTACAACATCGCATCCGAAACTTGGTTTAAGGAGTATATACATTTTTTTACGATCAAACGAAAGAGTATCAAGTGGCTAAATCAAACGCGCATTTTTGAAATATTAGCAATCTCAATTTTCAGTAAAAGTTTGATTCAGACGTTGGTGATGTGAATGTATCATTCATTAGAAAACTTCAATTTGTTTTCTTATTGTAATTTTTATCCTTTTAAACGGAGTTCATGCACTTGACATCCAAAAGATTCTTTTCATTATAAAACTGTAATATTATGCAAATTATGATTTGGATATTCTATTTACGACCTCTTTTTTGAGTGATCATCTCATGAATGTTCTCAAATTGAATAGCGATTCCATATTCTAAAAATTGCAAAGTAGTATAAACTCAAGATTTTATTCACATACTATTTATCCTTGAACAGCTTACTTAAATCAAAGCTACTAATTCATTCCTAAATTCATTGAAATTTGCCGTATTCATCATAAATTTGTAAAGAATAAATCTCTAAGATGAAAGATTATTGATATTGAGTCTTCCATTAGTTTGCAATCTGAATAATGGTAACCAAAAAGTGTAATAACCATTTTACACTGAATATATATTCCATGTATATCATTTTCATGGCTATGAATATATATTCCTTTGCATGCTGTCTTTTCATTATATTTTACTTTTATATGTTTTGTTATGGACTTTTTTGGGTGCTCATCTCATATGATCCAAAAATTGAAAAGCGATTCATAGTTGAAAAAATTGCAAATTACCTAGTTCATTCTGAATTTTATTAACTTGAAGAATTCTGTATATGCCTACGATGATCATGTATTTGTGTTGCCTAGTACTTATTCAAATAATGTAATTTCATTTTACCTAATAGCTATAATTCTATTTTTGTTTTCAGACTGTTGGTGGTCGCCACAAAAATTGGTCAGCCGCTAAAGATGCCCAAGATTTCATAACAATGAATAATTCCGAAGAAATCTGTACCTATCAAGAGAATGGTCGAAGAATCTACGCCCCAGTGAAGAAGCCTGCCTATTTTGAATATGACATTTCTGACGATAAACCATCCAAAAAAGAGAAGAAATGGTCCTTCGGAAATCTTTTCAGAAGAAAGAAAAAATCAAACGACAGCAGTAGCGACGAAGAAACAAAAGATAAAAATAGGAGAAAGTCTGAGAAAAGAAAGAAACCGATAACCTTCGATCATGTGGTGATTCCCCAATCACAATCACAAATCAAGTTTCCCGAAGTTCGTGGCACTCCGACTGAAAAAGCTGAAGATAGCTCACTTCTCAAATCTCAAGAAACTCCAAATCAAAGCAAGTCGTATATATCCGATAATCAAACTAAGCATCAGCCTGCAGGCCAATTCGAACAAACCAAAGTAAAATCCAGAACATCATTGGATAATTTGAGTAGAAAATCAAGAAAAGATTTGGCCAAAGTACGGGCTGAGGCTAGAAGAACGTCGATAAATCGCAATAGCAGTTCCGACGAGGATTCTCAAAGATCGAATTCGTCACAGAAATTCCGAAGTGACGAGAGTTTGTACAGAACAAGGGACGCCTCAGCCAATAGAAGAACGCGGGCGGCCAGAACTGAAAGGTACCTCAAACGTCACTCTCGAGATGGAGAAAATCCTAACAATTATTTGCGAATATCTAAATCAGATGCTGAATCAACATTCCTCAGGGTATCAGACGATAGTAATAGGTCACCTAGCGCAAGCCCTCAACTGTTAAAATCGTCTTTCTCAAGTTTATCTTCACAAACACCAAGTGTTATGGGCTTGTCAACCATTCCTCCTAGTCACACACATCACGGCAGATTCAAAGTGAGCAATTCAACGAGCAACCCATCCTACAAACCACCGTTATCAATAAATGACTACAACAATTCTTCCAAGATCCCTACGTCTCAAAAGGAAAATGTAATGTTTAATAACCAACGGAGCATTTCCTTCGATGCGAATATCCACAGACCTCAAGACCATCAAGAGGTTATTTACGCCAAATTGGAGTTGGGTAAACCGACGAGAAATCTAACCCTTATGGACAATACACAATTGAGACGTTACTACAATGTTTACCAACCTCCTGCGCCTCCTCCGAGGGATCCAAAGAGGTTGCATGGATCTCTCATTCTCGACACTTTAAATCATAACAATTCTCACGATAATGTTCCGACTAGATATAACTTTCACAATGAATCGATCTTTCAAGTTAAAAGGGTGAATTCTATTAATCGACCAGCCTTCAAATCGTCATCAGAAAATCATATACCCAGAGAGAATCCCGTAATTTTATCTCAGAGACCTTCTTCAACCACTCCTGAAACCACCATTCGGAGGAATGGCACCACAGATGTGCCGTTACGTTCAGATAATAATTATCAGTATCTCACAGATAAGCAACCCAGGAGTCGAAAACCTATTCTTATTCAGAATGATTCGAAGAAACATCAAGAAACAAAAGACAAATTGAGAGAAAGTCGAAATAACTTTCCCTCGAGAGATTCTAGTAGTTTTCTGGAGCAACTGCAAGCCAAAAAATCCAATAGATACAGCAGAGGAAATAGCCCTAAGATACTCAACTCTGAAACTAAGCTGCAAACAGAAATATTTCTTCCAAGTGTTCTTCCCAATAGTATCGGGGAAAATAAAAACGTACAGCAAAAATTGAACGATAAGAATGAGAATCTAAAGCAACAAGATCTTGATCTTGTTAATCAGAATTCAATTATTTCTGTCGAAGCCGAAACTTCCCAAGCGAAATCTGCGAATTTGGAAGAAGCACTCAATGAGCTAGAGGCGATTTATAACAGTTTGAAACTGGGCGATGAAAATCTATTGGAAATGGCTGAAAAAAGGGAGAATGAAGTGGCTACTCAAAAAATGTTAGAAAGTAATAACCAGTATTCCATATATAACGGTGCAAGAGGTGCTTTTAGTGACTCCGGTTTCAGTTATGAACCTTTTGACTCTCTGGATTCTCGGAGACGGCGGAGGTACTCCAGGAAGTCTCTAAGGTCAGATGACATGGCTGTAAGAAAACTCAATAAACAAGAACGGGCTGCTACTATTACAGATCCCCAAGCGGTTGCGTCAAAAATAAGCTATCTCTTGACCTCACCTATTTACACCGATCGTTTGGATGAAAAACTAGATCCAAATGAACCAGATGTAACTTTGGACGATGTGGTCTACAGGAACATAAAGCAGTTGAACAAAATGAAAGTACCCGAACACCCTCCACCATTTGGTATACCATTGGGTCCAATAACATTGGCTTCAAACAGTGATTATCTACATGCAGTTCCTGATACAGAAACTGTTAAACCTAGCAGAATGCCAGATTTGGTCAAGGACGATTTAGCGTACAGAAATTTACGTAAAGATAATACCAAAGAACCTGCTCTACCTCCTGTTTCATCCGATGATTTGAGAAATAACAATTTGACTAACTCTGTACCTGATACTGTAGATATATCGAGGATAGACCTGGCTGAACTCAAGAAAAAGAGAGCAGTTCGTTCTAAATCGGCAAATATAGGTAGTTTGATCAGTCAGGAGGTCATTGAGAGGGCGTCCAGAAGAAATGCTCGTGACAAAAACGTCGAATACAAAACATTGACAGACATTGCTGATGCAATGCAGATCGCACGGCAGGTACTCAGAGAAAAAGAAAGAAAACTCAATGAAACCAGAATAGGATCGTTGAGCGATACCGATTCTATATATCCGAAATATTCCCGTTTTTTACCTTCCACTAATTATAGTGAAAACCTGGAAGATATGAGAGACAATCGAAGAGAAAACACACATTCGTCAAATGTCGAGGATTCTCTCAGTGAAATTATGTCATCGTCATCGAGGAAAGAGGAACCAACACAAACTAGAAGATTTCATGTTAAGGAGTCAACACCTGATCCTATATCATCTTTTGAAGATGGAAAGCTGGCGCCACTCTTCAAAACGAACTCTTTCGAAGATGTTCTCACCGCATTGGCGATCGAAGCTAAAGAAGCAAGTGATAAGTTTACTCAAGAATTGAAAGAACTCGATGCAAAGAAGTACAAAGAAATAGACCAGAAGGTAGAATGTGATTCTCCGAAATCTTGCAAAAAACTTCTAGATGCTGTAGTGAACATTGAAATTCCGAAGCAAGTAGAGAAAGGCAAAGAAGAAGAGGATGTTATTATGGAGTCAGTAGCCACTATTGTTTTCACTAAAGGTTCTCAGAATGACGCCTCGATAGAATCTGACCATGATTACGAAAATATAAGTTCAGATTTAGAACAGAAGATTAAGGAAACTCTTATAGATGAGACTGATAAAACTGAAAGTTCAGAGGGAATGAAAATGAGAGATGATGATGATTATACACGAACAATAAGTTTGAACGAAAATGCAAACAAATATGATATCAAAGATGAGGATTCTAAAAATGAATCAGGTGAGACGTGTGTCGATGTTGTGATGTCAAATGCTTTCAGCATGAATATCACCCATGAAATGAGTTCTACAGACTTTCGTTTGTCCCATAACGAGAGCTTTGTTGTCCCTTCTTACCCATCTTGCAGTTATGAAAAATCATTTACTAGAATAGAGTCGAGTCAAAGTTTAAAGTCCCCAAAATTAGTTCTAGAATCTTCAAAATTAAACGAACGCCAAAATGAAAGTTCTGGTCAATTATCCAGAACATCCTGTAACAGTATTCAACCTTCTTCAAGTCGAAGTTTTTTTGATGTGGGCAATCTTTCCGAAGACAACTATAAAACTATTTGCTTTTTTGAGAATAATAATCCCGCTTCTTTAGCCATTGCATGCTCCTATGGTTTAGCATGTCTTTATCAGCTGGCTGCTTTAGATTTGTACACTATTTTGGGCATCGTACTTGCCATGTTCACTTTCATAGCAGCATTATGTATTTTTTTAGCTTCCAGTCGTTGAGTTTACGAGAAAGTTTATAACCGGCGTTATGGACCACAACTTACGTTTGTCAAACTTTGTTTCATGCCAAATATAAAGATTAAGTGTATTGTAAATATAAATGTTGTATGTTATGTTGATATGTTCAATAAATGTATTTTAGTTATCTACTCATTTCTTCAACCTTTTACACCAAATTGCAAAGCAGTTTATATTTTGCGATGGTATTTTTTCTCAGATTATCAAAGAGTAAAAACTCGATAAAATCATGATTTTAGTTCTTATTTTTATATGACCCTCATAGAAGATAACTGAATAATGTTTCCTTGCAAAATGAAAATTGAGCTACCAGACCGAGAAGGCCGTTCATTAAGCATTTCATAATATTAGGGGTTGAATTAGTTTATAGGAAGAACCAATTGATTGCATGTTGTCTTTTAGCAAATGCATGCTTTATTTTGCTTCTACATGGTATTCCGCTCTTTCGCTAGTCTAGAAATATCTGAATATTCCATCAACAATAAAGGTCTACACCATAGTACATTCGATTAAAATGCAATTTAGTACAACCAGTGCTTCAAAAATGAATATATGGAATAACAAAAAAAATTAAATTTTGAGTAGGTTCAAAATTATTTCAAGGGTATTTTATCAAATGTTTACTCCCTTATGAACTAAATCCACATCGCATTTTCCAGAACGTGTGTTGTGTGATACATTCCTACCAATCTCAGTTCAGAAAATATCCGAAAAGGTACTGACAAGAACAAGCAGTCATTTATACATATGTATATAAATATTCAAAAAATATGATATTTCAATTTTTTTTTCAGATGCAAACATTTTTTTGATTATATTTAGCCGAATTTCCCTTTTCCAAAAATTCCACAACCATTTGGAAACAACCTTCATTATAATTATTTGCGAAAATTCTTTAAGTAAAAAATTTCGAAAAGCCCTTAATTCATAAGTAAACAGATAAATGGTCCACTAGATTTCATAAGATTTTTCTTATAAGTTTAGAGGTTGGGAAATATTGACTTACTGCAATACGCAGTGATCTTTGAATACTCAATAATAATTTTTGATGGTAACGGGACCAGATGAAAAATATTCATTGGTCGAATGGTGTGAAATCTTGTTTATTATGATAATACTTTTCTATCGTTGTTGGAAAATCTATTTCTAAAGAAATCAATGAATAGCTCTGCATGAAAACACAACACTTTCTCTCCATTTGTTCATCCATTCCTATCTGCATGTGATTTTCTAGCAATTGGCTGTTTCCATCGTGAAAACACTGGCTTTATCTATAGTTAACATTGAATTGATTGAATTACTTTTTATAGGTCAGAAGAAAAACGACCATTTCGAGTGATTTAGATTTGTTGAATCTGTCGAGCAGGAAACTTCATGAGCAGAATATTTTTCTACATCACGTCAGCAGGCAAATTGATGTAAATGAGTTATAAATAGAATAAATGAGAATCGTGAATAGCTCATCTCTCAAATAGAACGACGTTGAACTTACTCAAACTTCGATATTCCTGTACAGGTTTAATATATTAATTACCCTATTCGTTGTGCATCCGAAATTTCATATCGAAGTAGGTACTCTATCTCGAGTGTTCTTGTATTAATTAAGGAAGTGCACCAAGGAATAGCATGTTCTATCCTGAGTAACTTCGTATTTGAGGATGTTGTGATACCAATGCGTTATTTATTCGATATCGCCTTATCAGGGATTTAATCTCAGGAGCCCTATTGACAAACATGATATATCTTATTCAACATGAATATATATTAAACATGCAGCTATACAAACAAGAAATGATTTTATGATTGTATTTGAACCAAAATATGTACTGCCATTTGAAACGTGCTCCATTCAGTGTTGATGTTGAATATCAGCTTGTAAAGATATGATATAATTGTATGGTAAAATAGATTGTAAGAAATTATTGGTTTTATTTTCTACCTTTTTTGTCTTGAATCTTTCACCTATTGAGCAAAAAATTAGGCGCATTTTTATTGTTCTTTTTTTATTGATTCTTCCTCAATACTGAGTGAAAATATATTGAAACTTCTCAGTAAATAGATATTCAATTTTTGATGAATACTTTCTTACCTTCTGACATTTTTTCATATATCTAGATAGTTAGTAGATAATTTGATTTTTGCATAACTAACAAAGGGATTTTGAACTGCTTCCACCGAGGATGGAAGCTAAACTCGCATAAGCTTTAGTCTTGAATCAACAGAAAGAATGTTTTTGTTATTTAAGTGTCTATAATTCAATGAAGTAGCAGTCTATTTCCTTATCAAACCTTCACACAAAACTATGAAACTATGTCCTCTATTGAGCATGTGTGATATATTAGGAATTTAATTCATTCTCTATGGCTGTAACGACAATATCAACATGAGAATTTGCTCGAAGCTTAAAATTGATATTCTATATTTACACGCAAATTTCACCTTTGACCGGAGCTGTTTTTACTGAAATAATAGTTTTTTTTTCTTTAGATATTCTTAGATATGCTCTGATTCTGAAAACGCAATCAACATGAAATTCTGCATGAAGCTCGAAATTCTCATTTCACATTCAAATGCAACATTTCATTCCATTCGAATTGGCACTCTTGTAATTATCAGGCAAACAAAATTTCGAACGGCCAAATTTACTGAATCCTAGTAAGATTTCGCCCTCAAGCTTGAGAGCTAAAAAATTGTAGGATATACTTGGTCGTAGGAGATAAAAAAGTATTGACTTTTGTGTAACTACTATCCCAACTTTTCTGGAACTCTCAGATGATCAAATTTTGTGTAAATTTGAAGTTGTTAATTGTTTTTCCGGTAAAGATGGAGGAGTGCTCACTCTGATCACTATGTAAAATAAATGTATAACTCATTTATATCACAGAAAGCGGCGAAGAAACGATAACATAGCTTCGTCTATTTTTCGGAATATGATCCAAAAATATTTAAGCCTTTGGCGACAAATTTGATCCTGTCAGAAAAGTCAACAAATGAAGTTATTCAAGAAATCGCATCCACCAATTAATGATTTCGACAAAGTTCGGATTACACTATATGTGAAATAGTGAGTTTCTTCATTAAACCTAATGATAGATCGCTGTCGCTTTATTTGCGTTGACTTGAAAAATGGACGTTAAGAATTAATGAATGGTTTGGAGTTAAATCGAGGAATAGTGAAGAATGGAATAAAAATGAATACATTCCTCTCCTTGTCAAGTTTTTGGGATGTAGAATTTCTAAAACATTTTTGTCTACTTTCCATTGAAATAATTTTTTTTCGTGGATCAACAGGCTTCGATTTTGAAATCATAGTTGGGTATCGAAAACTCAATACATGACAAACTTGGTATTGAGTAGCCCTCTAAACTAAAGATTAAAAACAAGGATTTAGGACAAGTGGATTTATACAAATATTTGAGTTATAAAATTTGCATTAGCAGAGAAAATAGGTTTATCATGGACAGCATTCGGTAGACTCAGACATATACTAAGAACTGATGTCCTAGTGTGCTTAGAGAGGAAGGTCTTGAATCAATGTGCTTTGAATGTTCTCACGTATGGAGCTGAGACACTTACATTGACCAAAAAAACATCTGCAGAATCCATGCGATGCATAGGAGAATGAAAAGGTCAATACTGGCAGTTACTCTCAGAAATAAAATAACAAACTGAACCATAAGGAACCAAATATGAGTAAGGGACGCAGTGGAGGCTATTTTTCAGCTCAAATGAAACTGGGCTGGACATATGGCGACAGTGAGCGATGGAAGATGAACAAAGAGACTTGTGGAGTGGAGACTTCTACAAAAGTAGAATACAACCTCCTAGTCGGTGGACAGATGACAAAAGTGGCTGAAAACTGAATTCAGGTGCAGTGGCGACGAGCTTTCAAAAACAGGGGTGGCTAAAGGGGCGCCGGATGTTTTTGGGGGGCAAAGTGAAGCGAAATTATATTTCTGCTAACCTTGTAATTATTTTAGGCAATTTTAGGGGGCCCCCCCTTGGACCCTCCCTAGCGTGCCCGCTGTTCAGGTTGCACAAGATCAAACAAGAAGCAATAGAAGGGATAAGCTTGATGATGATGATGAATTGGATTATCATCCTGAGTTTGCAATAAATATCATTATCATCTATTTTGCCTTTTAGTTTTTCATAAACTGAGTTTGCTGTACTCGAACTTTTAATTTTTAAATTCAGTTTCATGGCTCCTGGACTATCAATGCAGTGTTAAGTAGGGTAGTTATTTAGGAAACCTTTGGACGACGGTTAGATGAATTTTTGAGTAATGCGCATTTCGAAATTCAAACTGAAAATTTCAATAGTTGATAATTATTTGATATCCGATCACTTGCCAAATGACCTCGAATTTCCGGACAGTCTGATACAGTAAATAGGTATAATAAAGGCAAGAGCTAATTTCTGTTTTCAGAAGGGCATTGCCCTGAATGTTCAATAACTAAACACCACGGATAATCAACCAAATCAGTTGGTGAAGAAATTAAAACAATGGTAGATTTACAATAGCAGGTCAATCAACCGTCATCCTCATCAGAACCTCAACGTGATATTTTTCAACGCTTCCTGATATCCGTCCGAAACAGCATAAAGAGGTGAATGTAAATTAAGTATCTTAGTATCGCATTTTGTCGAACACAAATTCCATAATCCTAATACAAGTATTTACTATCACCTCTGAAACCGGTAACTGTATTTTTCTAATCTCTCACGTTTTCAGACCTTCACATAAGTTTTTAGAAAGAATGCAATTTAATCTGTTCATTTCCGAACCGTTAAGGCTAATTGATTACTACATCAATAATGCGTATTATTTACAGTACGACTCGTATTTTGTCTTTCATAATTCGTTTTTACTCGTTCTTTAACTGTAATGAAGTTTGTTTTTGAACCTGTAAATTCGTTTTTCTGTCAGTTTATGTATTGTTAAAATGAAAAGTTATGACATTTCGAAATGTCTTTCTCATTGCTCTTATCTGTCTTGCAACAGTAAGAGAAACTTCACTCAACTGCAATATCAAATATTGGGGGAATGGCCACTGAAAAATTTAGATTGTGGATTTGGCACAGGTAACGGGGTTAAGGGTGCATAAAATTGAAATCCGATAACGTCATAAATATATAATTATTATTATTACTCTGAGGCTCGATCAAATCATTTCAGATCATCTTTGACACTAGGTCAATCGGTAGATCAAAGTTTTATGAAACTCATATCAAAATTACGAACTACTGTAGATATGCTCACGCTACAGTGACTTAATGAACCAAAGTGGCGACACGCGTGGTCTAGTTTATGATTGGCGAGCTTAAATATGGCTTTTTCTTTACATTCTCCGTTTACCTGATTTTTGGGATTTATTCAAAATGGAAGGCCCATTTTATTTAGTCACTGTAGTATTTTTCAGTTGAATAAATTTGTGCTATATACAATCAAATACTATCAGGCCCAATAATTCTGATTTTGACGTGTGTCAGTTCAGTCAATTGCATTCTTAAGTTCTATGGTTCTATGTCCCCATTCGCCATTTTTAGGCTCAGTTCAAACGAATTGTCGCTACTGTGTTTAATTAAGTCACTGTAGCTCACTCGCGGTCGTTAGGGCATTTGTCAGATGTCCTAATGACCACTCAAAGTGTCCAGATTAAAAATAGCACTTTGTATTTCGAATTGGTATTCATTATTTATATTTACAAAAAAAGCATAAATTCAGCTTCAATACGCGGTATCACTCAAAGTCGCACATATACTTTTAATATGAATTTTTGAAATTAGACAAAGAAAATTTTTATTTATACACAAACAGGACTGAGATATCTCGTGATTGAACATGAAACGTGAAATTATTCCTGAAAAACATCTAGAAGGTTAGGATCTTCAATAAAACAATAATAATTAATTAACAATTAATAATGAAACAACAACAAAGTTAAAAACATCGAATTGCAGTAATAAGAAAACGAATGAATTCTTTATATTGGAATTCGATAAAAGTTATTTACAGAGTTGTATGAATTGAAAACGATTTGCTTATTTCTCAATATATCGCAACAGTTAATAGTTATTATTAATTAGTTATTCAACTAGTATGAAGTATTATCCTTCAATTCTCCCCACAAGAAATAATCAAGTTGGTTAAGATCTGGAGATCGAGAAGACATGAAACGGGTCCTCCTCGACCTATCTCGCTCGACTCGATCTATTTGGGTCAAGGATTGTCAAGGTAATTTCTCACTTCTAAATCGAAATGAGATCCAGTCCCATCATGTTGAAAATATATTCCTGTAATAATTCTTTACCGGGTTAAATATTTTCTAAGCAGTCAAGAACTTGACAAGCGGCCATCAGAAATCTGAGTATTAAACACACCATCTTTGGTGAAGTGAGCCTCGTTTATTTCCCTTAGGAATAACAAATATACACGAATATAATATTAGCATATTCTCTTTTTCTCTAATTGATCATTTTGATTATTCCAAAATTCTATAACAATATGACACACAACCAATAAGTAATTACTAAATCCATAGAGTAATAAATAATAAGAGTGATAATAAGTCAGTATACCTGCGCACTTTTTACATGTCCCCAAGATGTTTATATTACGTTGTCGGATTGTGATATATTTTCAAATCCACAATTTTACTATATCATTATGAATGTATATTATATTGAATGAAATATATTTGATTCCTGATTAAATATGTAAATTTGAATATTTGGAATCCTATATTTTTCCTAATTGTCGAATTTATAATAAGCAGAATATTTATTATTTTCTCTATCTACCTGCTGAAATCCAAGGTTTGGCAACTTTTGCTCTCCTAGTGTCATCGGTTGTTTCACGTCTTTTGGCGCGCTTGCAGTTTGTTCTCTGAATTTATTGATATATTGGATCACTCCAAGAATATTGCATGATATAAATGAAAAAAAAAATCTGTATAAAAAACTCAAAAATGACCCCGATAATAATGAACTAAAAAAAATATCCTGATTATAAGGAAAAATTACAAAAATCAATAATACAGACAAAACAAGAATATTTCAAGCAACGCATTGAGAAAAACAAGAATCAGAATCAAGACTTGTGGAGGTGTGTACAGAATAATTCCAGAAGAGAAACACAAATAAAATTTATAAAAACTAAAAATAACACAGTAATTGAAGATGATCAGGAGGTATGTGATCATTTCAATGATTATTTCGGTGAGATAGGTGAAAGATATGCCAACGAAATAATTGAACCAGATGATTTCACGGAAGAAAAAATTCCAAACAATGAGACATTCTTTTTATTCCCTACATTCCAAGATGAGATTGAAAGCATCATAGATAGTCTCTAATCGAAAAGATCAGTTGGATGTGATGGAATTCGATCAGATATATTGAAAGAAATAAAACAGGAGATATCAGAACCAATCGCTCATCTAATTAATGATTGTTTTGAGAAAGCTAAGTTTCCAGAAATTTTTAAATTAGGAATAGTGAAACCATTATATGTATAAAGGTGGGGATAAAACACAACTTACAAACTATAGACCAATTACTCTTGTGTCGATTATATCGAAGATTTTCGAAAAAGTAATTAAGGTAGCATTTATGGATAAATACAATATTCTTTCGAGTAACCAATTCGGATTTCGTAAGGGCATTTCAACAGAAGATGCTATAAGAAAAGTAACATCAATTATATATGAAAACATCGATAGAAATATTCCATTTCTGGCGATCATCATCGATTTGGCTAAAGCATTCGATACTGTAAATGTAAAGCATCAAAGATTATTGAAGAAACTTTCAGATTATGGCTTTAGAGGAAAAATAAATACACTAATTCACAGCTTCCTTTCAAAGAGAAAGCAAATTGTATCACTGAATGGTAAACTCAGTAGGACAAAGGTGATTTCTTATGGGTTTCCACAGGGAACTGTGCTCGAACCCATTCTTTTCCCTATCTATGTGAAAAGTATATTTGATTTGAAAGGCTGTGGTGAAATCGTTAGTTATGCTGATGATATGTTGATTATGTACAAGGATGCATCCTGGGAAGACCTAAAACAAAAGGTTATACAAGATTTGAAAATTAAAAAAAAATGGTTTCAATTAAATGAACTTACCTTGAATCAACAATAAACTACATAATTGACTTTCTCATCCAATAAAAGTGGACTTCCAGAATTGGGGATATTTCGAGTGGACGACCAGTTGAATATTCCAAAGTCATGTTCAACAAATATCTTGGTGTTTTCGTAGACCAACATTTAAAATGGGATGAACATACATCTAACCTGATTAAAAAACTGAGAGGTATTGCCTATAGATTGCGATTAATAAGAAAGAACATGAAATCTTTGAAACATCTTCAAATAAGTTACGACGCATTGGTACAATCGCAACTCTCATATAGCATTATTGGATGGGGTGGTGTGTTGGATTGTTATTAAAAAGGCCTAGATGTTATTCAGAAGTGCAGCCTCAAGACTGTACACGAAAATACCAATAAATATAAGAGAAATAAGAAATTTGAAAAAGTTCAAGAGAGAAATGAAAAACTGGTTAATAAGAGAAGATAGAACATTTATACACAGTCTAATCAACTCCTCATAAGTTGAGTTGGTTGTATTTTTAAAAGATGAAATCATGAAATAAAATTCACAGGATGAGTCAAATTCCCGATTATGAAAGAAAAAAAAATCCTGATTATGAATAAAATTCCCTTTATGACAAAAAAAAAAGAATTCCTAAATGAGACCAATTAGACAAATTTGATTGTGGAATAATGGTGGGAAGAACTGTTCGATTTGAAATTATACTTATTGTATTTGAATATTTGAATAAACTCATTTATTATTATTATTTATTTCAATATATTTTGTGTTAATATGAAACGTTGATTCACTATGGGACATACGAAGTGCGTTCTTTGTGGAGAAACTCGCGAGTTGACTGAAATATCGTATAACTGATTTGTTTTCATTTCCGCGCGCTTCTTGTCAAATTTGATATTTTCAAGCTGAATAATTTATATGGGAAATTATGAGTCCGGTCCTGGAATATTGAAATGATTAATATCTATCTGACTCGACCTCAGCATGTGTCAATAACATCCCAAGTTTCAATAAATTCTGCCGATAAGTTTGATTCTGATGATTCAGTATTTCCATGAATATGCAAACCCACCCTGTAGCTTTCTCAGGAAAGGCAGGAATTAATTCTTTGCAGTCAATCCGTTCTCACCGAGGCCTACTCTACCTCTGGTAAGAGTTACTCCTGGGCGCCCAGATGTTTCCAGATTTCCTCTATAATTTTTGTTAGTGTATGTGTGTCAATGCCAGTTTTATTCCAAATAAAATAAATAAACAAATTACTGACATGAGTGAGAACAATCTTTGTTTACGGATAGGGGGATTGGTACAATAATAGGGGTTGTTCTTTGTTGTATTCAATTTACTGCATGTTTGATGTATCTAAGCTGTTTTTTCTCCACTCCATTTTTAATGGCTTTCTCAATATGAATATGGTTGAATATTCTGTTACTTAAATGAATTTGGTTTTTACCAAAACCCTTGAATTTGACATATTTCCAGGAAAGTGTGAAAAATGTACAATTATGTAAATACTACCAGAAGATCGGTCATATAAAACAACACTCTCGAACCAAAATTTTTGGAAATCGTACGAACCGTTTGCGCGAGGTGTTTCTGCACATACCAAGTATCTTGGATAGCTACCCAATTTAACTTGAATTGCCAAGTAGTGTATTATGTGCCATTGTATTTCGACAGGTCGAAATCACCTCAAATGCACTGTGCAATGAGTGCATGAGAAGTAATTTTCACGCAAATTACCACGCAACGTTCTTCTCTACTTTGTTATAAATATAGTTGTGTTTCTATTCAGCCACGTATAATAAACGATAAGGACTTCCCGTAAGAATGACTGTTCTAGTTGTATAGCAGATAAAGTTCAAACAATGCTTGTACCAAGATAACAGAAAATAGAGGTCTTTTTTAAAATGTCATCCTCAGTTTGGAATTTCTGCAAATTTCTATTGATTCCACATATTTAAATAATTAAGAGGGGTTTTTATCACGTGCTATTTTCGTGATCTCCCAAAGTTTAACTACTCCTCTGTCCTCAGCGTTTTTGAGATACCCACACCACTATTCAGAATGAGTGAATCGATCTCAAACGTTACTCTGATTTATTGTCATTTTCTACCACATACCAGAATTTGAAATACGTTTTTACGTCTTAATTTTTGATTTTGGAATAACCGTTTTTTCAACCTTTGACACGATTTTTTGTATAACATTTTGATGTGAAAATTCATAGAGAAATAAATGTTTCTTTAGAAAGTTAAATCATGCATATATTCATTCATGAATAGAAAATGCATCTTATTTTTTGTCCATTCCAAAAAAATAATGAATAAGGACTTTCACAATGACGAACTCATTAAAATAATTGAGAGTGAAAATCTATGGTTACTAGTGTAAAATGAAGCGTATTAATTTTCGAACTGAACCCTGAAACGGTACTGACCCCTCTTAATAGGAAAAATAAGTAGAGAGCTTGTTAATTAATCATCATAAAAATACAAAAAATCAGTGTCGTACTTTTTTTCTTTGTTGGATGTGATGCCCACTGATACGGCATTGTACTTGAATTCAATCTAGTTGGGTCTCAAAAGGTGCTTCTTTATTTCAAATAACCGTATCAAATCGGTTTAATGATATTCATCATATTTTATAAACACCTTTTATTCTTGATTTTAAAGGAACGAAGCAACTTCGGATAATATGTATTCATTGAACTTTTTTTAAACAACCAAAGAACATCTCTCTGAAGCTTTGTACCTTATTTAGGAAACACCCTGTATATAAGACCGGATGGATTGGATTGCGTTCTAAAGCACACCATATACGGTCAATATCATTGATCAGGTGTAGAAAGGTTTCTTTTAACTGTCTGAGTATGAAACCTTCCACAATAATTTGCGTAGCCTAAAACCGAACGACGATGAAACACATTTCCAACAGTAACATTTCTGATTTTACCACAATCGAACTACGGCATTTGGAATCCGAACGTTACCCGAAAATTTCAAGTTTCTAGGTTTTTCCGTTCGAGACGAACAGACAGACGTTCTGTCTGTCTGTTCGTTTCACCCTATCTGTTCTAGATAGGGTGACTCTTGGATACTTAATACTTGGATACTACTCACTTAGCTCTCATGTTGTTTTTGTAACTACTCATTTAACCAAACAGTCACTCTTTTAAATGAGCTACATCTGACATTCAGTCATTTGTAAAGAATGAAGAACATTTTCATGCCTAGTGAACTGCAGGAGGAATCCATTCATACATTCTATTCTTGGCAATGTTCAGTAAAGAATGTGAAAACTATTTCTTCTCCTATGGATAATACATATTTCAAAACCTGATGATTGATCGGAATATTCAGAATGACATTTTTAGTTACAAATCTTTGTTAATTTTTTATCCAATTATGGATTCACGGCTTGGCTTGATATTCAAGCCACTTGGCTCAAGCTCAAGTAGCTTGAACTTGACTTGATTTCAAGTTCATGCTGACATGTTTTGAACAAAGCATGAAAACAACATTTCGAATGGCCATATTTGCGGAACCCCTCCATTTTTCCCATGAAAGAACCCAACCGCATCATTCAAAATCTGAACCTATATTGAAAATTTCAAATATGTTCTCGTAAGTAATTGCACAAGTGCATCAAAATTACCGATAATTTCGCATGACAGCGTGTTGTCATAAAAACTGCATGAGTTCATTTTCATTTTTGGAGAAAGAGCCCGACACCGAAGGTGGAGGGCTCTTTCTCCAAAAATGAAAATGACCGAATGCAGTTTTTCAAGGAAAACACGCTGGAATGCGAAATTATCCGGTCATTTTGATGCACGAGTGTAATTCGGGGGAATATTTCCCGAATAAACTGTTACATCACTTGTCAAACTGATGTAGAATGGAATTGCCATAGATTCGAACTGTGTAAGATGCATAGAAACTATGCATCTATGAACAGAACAATTATCGCAGTGCAGTTTCGCTTCCTACAATGCAATTATCGCTGTAATTTTCGATAATTGTTCTCCAGATACATAGAATTTTTGACAGGAGGGAAATATTCAAATTAAGCGCTTGATCCTCCAGATTGAATTTGGAGAAAAAAATCGTGAAGGTTTTTTCATGTAAACAATTTTTGTTACTTGAATATTGTAGTCGTTTTTTGCAAGTTTTTTAAATTTTACAACAAACCAGCTGTTCGAGGAGATCCAAAGTCGATGTTTAGTTGATGTTAAAATGCCTAGAGCACGTGTACGCAGAATGTATCGCCAGCTAAGTGAATTTGAAAGTGGTCTACGGGAGGCGGGGTTGTCATTTCGAGAAATCGTTAACCGTACGCATAGAAATCCAACTACTGTTATGAGATGTTGTCAAGCGTGTTTTGATAATGCTCAAAATCGAAGAAAAGTAGGCACCGGACGTCGAAGGAGCACAAATGAAGTTCAAGATCGACGTCTAAGGCCATTAAAGACCGATTTGCGACAACTCGATCACTAGCTGATGAGTTTACCGCCGGATAAGGTATTTTGTACTGCAGCATTATCGACCCCATTTTGTGTTACCTTTGACGGTTGAGCATCGCTGGCAACGATTACAGTGGTGCAGAGAACGCCAAAATTGGAATGTTAAATGGCATCAGATCGTCTTTTCTGATGAATCTCGATTCTCCTTGGGTGCACATGATGGCCGAAGAAGGGTTAGACCACATCGGGGAGATAGACGTGAACCTCACTTTAATGTTGAGCGTCATATCCACCGGACCGTAGGCGTTATGGTATGGGGTACTATTGCACATGCAAGTAAGTCACCTTTTGTCTTTATTCGAGATAACATGACAGCATTGCGTTACCTTCAAGAAATAGTTGAGCCATATGTTCTTCCGTACCTTTACCGGATCGAGAATTCAATATTTCAGCAAGATAAGGCCCGACCTCATGTTGCCAGAGTTAGTTTGAACTTTTTCGAAGCGATCCATTTGATTCTTTTGCTATGGCCGCCCAGATCCCCCGATCTTTCGCCTATAGAGCATGTTTGGAACATCATGGGTAGAAGGTTTGGAAATTTACCCTAATCCTCACGGACTTTGGCGGCTCAGAGACATGAAATACAGGTAGCTTGGAATAATATCCCTCAAGAAGAAATATACCATCTTATTGCATCAATGCCGAGACGTGTTGGGGAGTGTATAGATAATCGCGGTGAACAAACACATTATTAATAAATTTATTAAAAAATTGTGAACCCTTCGTTTTTTTCTCTAAATTTGAATCATTTACTCCTTGCTATACTATCTTTGTTTTAACAAAAAAATTTAAACAGCTCCTTCTGGGTGTTTCAGTTTCTTTATCAATTAGGTATATCTCATTGGATGAATATGAGTAAGATTTAGTTTTCTAAGAACTAGGAACTATTCGTCGCCGGCTATATCCCGTGGTGTGAGTTATTGTCAAACCTTTCAGGCTCATTCTTTTTACATATGTTTTACTAGATTTCTTTGACATTGCGACCTAGCTCACAGTACAAGTTCCAAGGTAGTTTGGTAGCTGGTAGCAAGGTTCACGCTGCCAGATAAATTCGGTAAACCGGAGTGTTGTTATTTACCTACAGGTGAGCTCGGATGGCCAAATTCTTCAATTCTTGAAAGCGAAATAAACATTTAGTTTTCGAACGATTCCGATAGTGACTGAAAATGAAAATAAAATGTGTTTGTTCCGGCTCGAAGCTGTCTCCATACTTATCAAGCTCAGCCAGTGTCGCGTTGCTCTCAATCACTGTTTACAAATCGCACGGTCCTGATAATTCTTCGGATTATCGGATCAGTCGTTTCGGTCTTCTTCTCGTCTACCGCGTGTCTCAACGTTTCTTTCCTCCTTGTGAGTCATCCAGATAGAGAGAGGGAAAGCTGACGAGAGCGCAGGGCGTCAAGGACCAAGGAGAAAATTTTCGCATTGAACGCTACAGGTTGCCCCACGCTGCATCCTTACGGTATTGTGGAAACGGAACAAAACAAGTCAGTCGGTCCGTATGCCGGTAACCGGTGCGTTTACGGCTGATATTTTGAGAAGCATTCGGGTTTTTGTCACGGGCGAAGGTAATTTCAGTGCGTTTTGTACGATCGGAACGTCAAGTTCGATAACTGATTGTATCTATGGGTCAAATGACTCACGTGCCTCGATAATTCGTATTGTGTGTTTTTTTGTCGCTTCGAATCGTTTTATTCGAAGTTAGTCGTGTCGATTGTGAATTGTAAGTTCGCATTAATTTTTAGTTTCAAATTAGCATTACGGATTCTTGTAAATACTCATTTATACACGACAGGAGAGAGCAAAAACTGGTAACAACAGAACCAAAGCAGTCATCAGGTAGTGGAGTTGTCAAGAAAGAACAAAAAGCTGATAACAGTGGAAAGAAAGGAAAGAAGGGAGGTTAGAAGAGCTAAGGTAAACTACTCTTTATTCATCTATTTTAAGTTTTAATTGTATATACATGGATCAATTCTTGAGGGATTTTGAGGGGGAAACACATAAAGCAGAATATATAGATTATGTTGGGGATCTCAAACATTATAACATAGAATCAAAATTTAAAATCATTCACAATAATATCAGAAGTATCGACAGGAATTTTGACGAGTTCAAATTAATGTTGAGAACATATACAGATGATTTTCATGTGATTGTTTTAACGGAAACATTTATGATAGATAACGTGGATCTTTATAAAATCGAAGGATACACATACATGTATAATTATGGAACTTTCAACAAAAATGACGGGGTTGTGATATATATCAGGAACGATTTGATGTTTAACGGAAAGATAATAAGTATAGGAGAAATTAAAGCGGTGGAACTAGACCTTGTATTCGAAATGAAAAAACTTAAAATAACAGGAATCTATCGTTCTCCAAAAGGATGTCCAAAAAAGTTCAATAGAGACTTAGCTGAATACATTGGAACAACAACAAGTAATAATAGTACGTGGGATTATCATTTAATTGTAGGAGATATTAACATTGATCTTTTAACGAATAATGAAATAGTTGATGAATACATGAATGTCTTTAGTTTTTTTGGATATAAATCCTATATAAATAATGTAACTAGGCCTTCTAGTGGTAGTTGCCTTGACCATATATTTCTGAGATATCGCCAATCTGTTGTAAATCAGAATAGATCGTTTATTATTCGTACGGACATCACTGATCATTATGCAATTAGTTTATGCCTCAACCTGAAAGAAAAACCTCCCGAAAAAATTATTAAATATAAAACTTATATTGATTATCAGAAATTAAAAAATGATTTAAAGGAAATTGATTGGCACGAATTGATAAAAAATAAAGATGTAGACTCATTCGCAGAATTGTTTATTGATTTATTAAAACATTACACACAGAAACATACAACAAAAATTGAGTTGAGCCATAGGAAATCTGGGAGAAGCAACTGGATCACTCAGGGATTACTAAAAGCCATAAACAGAAAAAACTATTTATACAAGGAAATGATGAAATATCCATACAATACTGAGTTGAAACAACAATATACAAGATACAGAAATATTTTACACAAGTTGATCAGGAATGCTAAAAGAGATTACATGAACACCTTTGTCACGAAATATACTTCAGCAACAAAATCACTTTGGTCTTACGTGGATAACCTCTGCGGTAGATCCAAACCTGAAACAGAAATAAAATCTATCATTAATAATGAAGGACAGGAAGTAACAAACACGGAACAAATTGTAGAGGAATTCGGAAGATATTACAACGAAGTAGGTAAGAAGCTAGCAGATAAAATACCTTATAGTTTAGAAAAGAAAGAGGGTGAAATTTTTTATAATGAAACATTTTTTCTATTCCCAACAAGTTCAAATGAAGTGAAAGAAGTGATACAAAAACAAAAAAACGGAGGATCTCCTGGCGTTGATGGAATTAGATCAGAACTGCTGAAAAATATTCAAGAAGAAATAGTTGAACCCCTTGTATTAATGACGAATATGTGTTTCGAGTCAGCTAAGTTTCCTAGAATTTTCAAAGTAGGGGTTATCAAACCAATTTTTAAATCAGGAGAAAAGGACAAGATGACAAATTATAGACCGATATGTCTTATATCGAATGTAGCCAAAATTGTAGAGAAATTATTGAAGATCAGAATTGTCAAGTTCCTAGAAAAAAATAAAATTATATCTGAACACCAGTACGGTTTCAGAGAAGGTAAATCGACTGAAGATGCGATTAGGAGAATGATAGCGAGGATATACGGTTGGTTAGATGGTAGAAAAACTGGTCTGTGTGTCTTTGTAGACCTTGAAAAAGCCTTCGATACTGTTTCACACAAAAAACTTTTAGATAAACTCTACCGAAACGGCTTCCGGGGTAAATCATATGAATTATTGAAAAGCTATTTAACTGATAGAGTCCAATTTGTAAAAATAAAGGATTATTCTAGTAAGGTGAGGAACATCGAATGTGGAGTACCCCAAGGAACAGTGATGGGACCAATATTGTTCTTAGTTTATATGAATGGTTTATTACAAATGGAGAAGAAAGGTGAGGTTATCAGTTTTGCGGATGACACTGCCATATTGTACGAGGGAAATTCTTGGCAAGAACTGAAATCTGAGTCTGAAAAAGACCTTTTCAAAATAAAACGGTGGTTTGAGATGAATGAATTAACAATGAACGTAAAAAAAACAAAGTACTTACCGTTTACTTCCTATGAGTCAGGTCTTCCGAACTTGGGTCCTCTGAAAGTCAACGATTGCACAATTATACCCGAAACTGACTCCATCAAGTATCTCGGCATTACCATCGATAGACATCTAAAATGGAACTTACATATAGACAATTTGGTAAGAAAACTTAGATGCCTTCTATCAAAGTTTAGATACCTTAAAAAGTATTTGGAAATAGAAAGGCTAATGCAGATATATAATGCTCTATGCCAATCGCTGATAAAGTATGGAATTATTGCCTGGGGTGGAGCGTACGAATGTCATATAAAAAGAGTAGAAGTGGTCCAGAAATGGTTGCTCCGTGTAATCTACGGAAAGCCCCATTTGTTTCCTTCAGACGAATTATACTTCTTATCGCGGGCAATGAATCCTCAACAGTTATTTGTATCCCAGATATTAACGGCCATCTGTTCTAGAAGAATACAACTCACATTAAGACAAACCGATTGCAGTTATGAAACAAGAAGTAAGATAATTCACGTGATTCCTAGAGCAGAAAAGCGAATTGGACAAAGATGCTTCACATACCTGGCTCCACGCATTTATAGTATGATCCCGAAGAACCTGAAAGACATAAGACACAATAAGAAGCAACAAATTATGATAAAGAAATGGATTTTTGAAAAAGGAAGAAAATATATTCAATCCATAATCAATGGTTGAATCATGGATGAAACCTCATATCCAAGGATTCCTGCCTACCTTAGATCGGCCTCTAGATGATGCACCGGTAATCCTCAACTGCATGTCACCAAGGTTACAACACTAAAGAGTCATCACTGAGTTCTCGACACTTCAAGTTATCCTCATTTTGATCAATTCCATTGTTTATTCAGTTTTTGTTCAGAATTAGATTTATTTCAAATGTGGCTATTGTAATATTGTTCATATGTTAATTGTATATCGCGTACAGGCTTCAGCCTCTGCGATTTATGTTTATGTCACAATAAACTATTATTATTATTATTATTATTATCTGAAGCTTTGTGAAGGTAAAAGTTTGCCTTGAGATTCATTTGGAGATTTTCGTTTAAGTTTAAGGACGCACTTCTTTATAAGGATCTGAGTTTGAAAACTCGAAGAAGTGGAACCACAACAAATTTGACACATGCTATACTATATTGTTTCGCGTAGATAATTCAACATTTATGGAAAACTGGTAGTACCATAACATTCTAAACTTCAGCTATGTATTCAAATAGCTTAAGCCAAGGTTGTCGTTTTTTCCCTCTTGAACGATTTATGACAAATCACAAACAAAAATTTGGAAAATTGAAATGATATACATATTCGATGACATCATACTTTTGATTTTTATTTATGTGTATGGGAATTTTTTCATTTGATCTTCAGATTAACCTTTGAAGCACATGAGTCATCATTTCGAGCTATAGCAATGCATCAGATTTTTGTACAAATTTCATGCGAAAAGTTGTTCGATCCTCCATCTAGAATGAGGCATTTTCAATTTAGTATTCTCAAGAATAAAGCAAGTTTTTCCCCGAAAAGCAATTTTTCAATTGCTATATCGTACAGCTCGAGAATACCGAAGGCTGAAAATGTAGAAATCAATTTTGAAAATTATTCCATACAATTCTCAAATTTGAACTCTATTTTTATACCCATTTGTTATGGTTATGACCATTTTCTATGGTTCAAATGACTCACGTTTTTTTAATTTTTAGTTTTAAATTAGCATTACGGATTCTTGTAAATACTCATTTGTACACGACATCTGAAGCTTTGTAAAAGTAAAATTTTGCCTTGAGATTCATTTGGAGATTTTCGTTTAAGTTTAAGGACGCACTTCTTTATAAGGATCTGAGTTTAAAAATTCTAAGAAGTGGAACCACAACAAATTTAACACATGCTATACTAGGTATATTGTTTCGCGTAGATAATTCAACATTTATGAAAAACTGGTAGTACCATAACATTCTAAACTTCAGCTATGTATTCAAATAGCTTAAGCCAAGGTTGTCGTTTTTCTCTCTTGAACGATTTATGACAAAATACAAACAAAAATTTGGAAAATCAAAATTTTTGAGACTAGCAGAAATGATATCCACAATCGATGTCATCATACTTTTTATTTTTTTTTGTATATGTAAATTTTTTTATTTGATCTTTAGATCTTTGAAGCACATGAGTCATCATTTCGAGATATAGCAATGCAACAGATTTCTGTACAAATTTCATGCGAGCAGTTGTTCGATCCTCCATCTAGAATGAGGAATTTTCAATTCAGTATTCTAAAGAATAAAGCAATTTTTCAATTGCTATATGGTACAGCTCGAGAATACCGAAGGCTGAAAATGATTCCATACCATTCTCAAATTTGATCTCTATTTTTTTACCCATTTGTTATGGTTATGACCATTTCATTTCACAGTAGGTAATACCGTCTAAACTTACGAATCTATGATTTTTATTAACAAATAATTTCGGGCTTAAGTTCCACAAAAACATTATGCAATTGTAATGAGTCAGTCTGGAAGAAAGAAAAGAGAATAATTTGAATTATGTTTTTACCTTTGGATTTTACATATTTCAACCGTATTTTACCACGATTTAGAAGTTTCCCTCATTAATCAGATTTTACCTCACATATGAATATAAAAGAAACTAGCTAAATACCTATCAGTGCAGGAATCGGCTAGTGCAGAAGGTGAACTGAATTCTAAATGCCAAACTTTATTAGATTTTTCTGTACAGTTTTCAAGGGGTAAGTGCTTGTTAACCCATATTTTACTATAAATTGCGTCACAGAACACATAGGTCCTATTCGTTATCACCTTTTAATCAATTCACAACCTATTATATAACTCGGTTTTCTCAATAAATAATGAATATTCTATCCATCTGGTGTCTATGTTACCTACGTAAAATATGAATGAAATGCAATTAGGTCCATTCTCTAAGTGTGACAATAATTTGCAGATGCAGATATCGAAAGATATGATTGCAAAAGATTGAAGACAGGTGATTGAGGTGTTATTGGAAATCGTTCGCATATATAATTTCTCGATAATTTCGAAGCTGATTTTTTATACATATTACAAAATTTATAATGAACATACCTATTGATTTTATTTCAAAATGTTGAGGATTCACGGCTCGGCTTGATATTCAAGCTACTTGACTCATGTTCAAGTCAAGTAGTAGTTTTTCAATGTTAAGTCAAGTAGTTATTTATTAAGTAACATGACTCAACATTGAAAAACTACTACTTGACTTGAACTTGAGTTGATTTCAATACCAACTCAAGCTACTTGGCTTGAGCTTGAGTCAAGTAGCTTGAATGTCAAGCCAAGCCGTGAATCCCTACAAAATATGGAAAAGGCTGACATAAAATCAGCAGCTCAAGGATTCAAGAGTTCAGTAGTTGAAAATGATGTATTCATATCAGTCCGTATTTCGTTTGAAGATTTTTTTGTAATATTCGAGAAATAGGCAGGAAATCACAGTGGGAATGGATTGTTGATAAGCTGCAGTAAATGGACATGTACCTATTTAATACTTAGCTCTGATTATTTACTTTGTAGTGATAAAAGTGTCATGAACTTTCGAGTCTTAGCCTTAAGTTGCAATACTATTATGATAGTTCGTTTCAAATCATATGACATAGTGAGTTGCGGATTTGAAATACTCTCTAAGCTCTAAGTTCTTTTCCATTTTTCAAGACTGAGTTAGGTAATAAAATGTTTAACATAATAATAATCGAAGTATATGCAAATTTTTCAGTGAAATACTTATTAATTCTCAAAATAATTTAATAAGAAAGTTTTTGAATATCAGCAGTACCTAATACAAGATAACTGAGAGGGTTCCGATTCGTATTTCGAATGAATTATATACCAAATATTGATGGGAATTTGCTGTCTTGAGCGTTTTCCCTATGGAAAATATTAGGAAATTATCGAAATTCTTGTATTTCGTTAAGGGCCGGTTTTTTCACATGCGTATAAATAAACTTACTCCTACTCACGGCACAGATTTTATTCGTAGATAAAACTTCACTGTATAGTAATTGATTCGCATGTTAAAAAGCTGGCCCTTAGGGATCTAACTCACTCATCATTTTTATGGGTGATTCAACATAAACATTCATCTTAAATCCCGAAGCTCTTTTCGCATATTAAAAAATGATAAAGTTGACTGTTTTCGAATAATTTGCAAATGTAATGTTTTTGAAGGTTGGCTTCAAGTGCCTTTAGGTACCAATATATGAATTGTGGGTTGTGAGAAATTATTTTATGAATAGAAGTGCACAATTTTTCTATATGGTTTCTTGAAATTTTGTATAATTCTAGGCATTTCCGAAATGTAAATTAACATAAATGGTTATTCAAACGTGAAAGCAAATGTAAAATTCAGATTAATTGACCGATGATATAAATTATCTCATTAATTCACCTCATGTTTATTGTTGTACAAGATGATTATTCAGTAAATATTTATTTTACTTAGTGCGGGCAGTGGCCAATTGAACACTGTTATAACATTAATCATATTACCAATTCATCAGCAACTATATCACCAATTTCGCTTGAATATCCGGTATGACAGATAGGTATATAAAATGGATAATTTATACGATAATACTTATTTCCAAGATTTGATAGGATCTGAAAACATCACAAATTTTGAAAATTATGTATATGGGGTACTTCCATAGAGTTTTTGGAGGAATCTATGAATACCTACCTAGAAGTTCTCAATTTCCTACTTCTGCAGATTGAACAATAAGAACACATTTTCGTCTGTTTTTATCGCCTACTACATATTTATACGGAATTCCTTTTCCATGAGTAATATATCGAAACTCAATAGAGTTGAAAACCACACGTATCTATTCTAGTTATATTGGAATTTCACCATGTTGATATTCACCAATACGATACCATCGATTAACAAATGTTTTAAAATATTGATGTGATGCCGCACCTCTTAAGTTGTTTGTTTTTGTTGTTGTAGTGGAATGGAAAAAGTGTAAAAGCACTTGTGTGATTTGCACAAAACGGTTTTTTATAGTCTCTTCATCTAATTCGAGCTATCGCAAGCGAATTTGTTATAAACTTGACTAAAGTAAAAGTTGGTTTGTGTAATTATGTGTAACCCTTTTCTTCCATACATGGTTTTTCAATTAGAAGTTTCATTTTTTCGATAATGAAAAAAATTAATATTTTTTTGAGATAAATCAATGGACGCTTATTCCATTGTGAAGAGGATTGTTTGTCATTAACGATGGAAATAGTATGAGTGTAAGGATCGCCACGGTTACGGTTGCAGCACCATATCCTTCTCATGAAATTTTCTATGAACAATTCGCACATTTAGGGCTGTATGCCCTCAGTAACTTCATGAACTCCTTTTTGAATGTCTTGTATCGATTGTGGAGCATTCTCATGGACCTCATCCTTCACGAGGCCCCAAGAAAAAAGTCTAAAGGTGTTAAATCACAAAATCTCGGTGGCCAATGATCACTTTTTCGAGAAATAACATGGCAGAAAACTTTCATTTCAAAATTGCGCTTGTTTCGTTACTTTTTTGGCACGTAGCGCCGTCTTGTTCAAAATTAACGACGTCGACTTCCAAATCCGACCAAAAATCATTTACCATATCTCGGTAGCATAGTACGTATCTTCACCGAAACATTTGCACCAGTCTAATTTCGAATTTCTGGATTTGGATTGATATGACCTCCGAAAGAAATGGGCAAAATTCATTAATCACCTTGTATCTCAGTAACCAAGGCAGTCAGACCCAATAAATGTGTATATCTAGAATCACCTCTGTGTCCAATATTCACTCTTCATGTTTTTCCGTTTACCAATGAAACACCCTGTATAATGCTGAAATAAACGTTGAACAGAAGAGTCCAGAAATGGTCTGACAAACCTCAATAGTTGAAGTCCTCGTCTGAACGAATGATAAATTGGAGTGGAATTTCAAAACACCTGGCCTTAGATCTCGACTTTATATCAGTGATATCAGGTGATCTAATTATCTGTATCGAGAGGAAGCATATTCCATCTTGCAGTTACTTTGAAAGTGTTTACTTTGTCATTGAAAATGTAAAGGTGGAAAACCTATCATACATACATAATCAACTCCGAAATTCAGAGATCCAGGAAGTGGATCATCTTGTTGGCATCTCAACTGATCAACTTCATATTTAAAATTCAAGTTTCAGTTTGTAAATATAGAGGGTGAATATTACAGTTTCAGATTGAACCAAAGATGCTTTTCATCGAATACTTCAATACTTCTTTCATATAGTCCGTTCAAGAATTATTGACATCCCAGGCGGCTGTAGAAAATTGAAATGTAATGTTTTGATTTGCAGAATTCAAAATTGAAATAAATTTCTAGGTTATATTTATATTTTTTATTATACAACCACAGCAATTTTCAGTGATATAGTATGTTGGCGCTTTGATTTTTTTTTTTAATGAAAGTTTCATTGAATTGATTAATTATCTATGGGTAATTTATTTCCAGAGACCTTAAATGAAATATTTTTTTGTACGATGGCTATGTAAATCGACTATTTAAAATAGAATTGAATAAAAAATGTGAATTTTCTTTCTCTTGAATAGAACTATTCTATCATTTCGTTTTCATTTTGACGCATTCATCGATTCATATGGAAAGATTTTTTCATTTCTTCATAGAGAAATTTCATGATTTACTAAAAACGTCATTTTCATTTTCGCATAGTTTCTGTTATTCCACAATGAAAATAAATATGTATATTCTTGCATTCTTTTGTTGTTCGGCTAACGATAAAATACGGCTTGGAGGGCTGGATTCTCATGTGATCTATAATGATAATAGCATTTATTAATCCTGTACAATCATTGCAAACAAACAAAAGACTTATCGTCATAAATCATATAGGTACATGATTTTAAATACAAAGTTAAATTTTAACCTGAACACTTTAAATGAGTAATAATGAGTCCGGTCCTGGAGTATTGAAATAATTAAAATCTCTCTGGCTCGACCTCGCCATGTATCAATTAATTGCATCCCAAGTTTCAATAGATTGCGCCGATAATTTAGTTCTGATGATGGTTTCATTTTTTCCATGAATATGAAAACTCACCCTGTAGCTTTCTGAGGAAAGGCAGAAATAATTTTTTTTTTGTAGCCAATCCGTAATATCCTAGTCCTACTCTACTTTTGATGAGTGTTACTCCTGGGACACCCTATATAAGCAGGTGTACCTCGTCTAAACTTATAATATGCAAAATGTGATCTTCTGCAAATTTATGATAACATTGAGCCTCAATATTGGTGTTTGTTCATTGATAGATTTGTTGTGATATAAGTTCTATAAGTAATGAAATGTTTTTATGTAAGTGAAATCTTTCGAGTATATTAAACTATAGCTCGGAAATTGCACAAGGATTGTATACAATATAAGACGGAGGAATATGAAGAAGTTCGCATTTAAATAGGAGGGTACTTTCCGTCTAGGGTCGTACTTGGGATAATTAACATAATCGTATAGTTTGTCCTCCGTATTAATTCACAAATGAAATGAACAAATCATATCAATATAAAATATGTATTTACTCACACCGTAATAAGTTAACGTAGATCACTCAATTCTATATTAATGTAAATCTCAACATGATAAAAAAAGTAATGGCAAAATTTTAACATGATATGGAGAAAATTGAAAAAATATAATCATTTCAAATCGATTAAATATCACAGAATTCGAAACAATTAATAGAAATAAAAATTAATCAAGTATACAAAAATAATGTACTCTATTATTTACATTTTTTTTGATGTAATATTGACTACTTTCAATGTGATCTTGTGTCAATGACCATAGCTGTCGAGACACGTTAATTTAAATAAATAAATAATAAAAATAATGTCAAAAATCCATCATGACATGCGAAAAATTATGGAAAAAAAATCGTTCCGAATTTGATTTGCTCTCGTCTTGATTGATTATATATGGTGATCTAATCTATTAATAATTAGTCTTACAATTGAGGGAAATCGGAAAATTTATATTCGATTAGCTCTACTCGATCAGCTCTCGTCGTTTGATATCAGAAATTTTTTAAATAGATAATAAAAGCTCCTGATGTACTCAAACAGATCCTCTTTCGAATGAAGTATTTCTGACATATAGTCATTCATGAGGAATTATAAATGATCGTGAAAAATAATATCGAATTTCTTCCTTGGTATGTTCGTTGAACGAAAAGGTGGAATTTAATTTTCATGCCTAGTGAAGTGTAGGAGGACTCCATTCCAACATTCTATTCTTGGAAATATTCAGTAAAGAATGTGAAAACTATTTCTTCTTATGGATAATGTTTGAAATCCTGATTATTTATATTTATTTATTTTGTTTGAAATATTCAGAATGACTTGAAATTTTTAAGTCTCAGTATTCATCATTTTCAGTTATAAACCTGGATTGAATTTGAGTCGAATATTATAGTTTGAGGTCACCTGGCTCAGAATTCGAAAATTACTGGTTTTGTAACGAAACAATAACCTTTGTAATATTTTGAGTAAAAAAACATCGAATTCTGCATGGAATTTTCAATATGTTCTGTAGTCTGTCTTTCAGAAATGCTTGCGATATTTGACACAAACAAATTACATAATGAGGACACCTACAAAAATTTTGAAGGAAAAAAACTCGAATTCGAAAAACTCTTTCCTGAAAAATAATTTGAAAGCACTGGCGTGAACTCTGAGCTTTTCTGCGCTTGTTCATTCAAGCGGAATAAAGAAAATAACGAACCTTTATGGAAAATTTAAAGTGTGTCCGAGTATTTTTGAGTATTTAAAACTATATATTCCATTGTTCTAGCGAATCAAACAGAATCTGATATCTCTATTGCTGCAAACGGTACTACTCTGCTATTGAATATAAAACATCTACAAGGTGAAGATGAGGTAATATTGCCGTTCTAAGTGATCTTCCCAATTAACAAGCTTCTGACGTCAAGAATGCACATGCAATTTAAGAAATTTCAACGAGACGTATACAGAGAATAGAAGTTATTTTATATGATTAAATGATTGCAACAATTATCTAGTTACTTAATGAATTTAATTCGAATAATATGGAATGATCTGAATGTATGTATCAGTTTGATATATTATATTCAACACAGACTTTTCGACAATATTGAAATATAAACATTCTTACGCTAGTATTCCTTTTATCTGCATCATTAGATCCTTATATAATATAAAAAATATCAACGGCTTCTTGAAATTTTTTTTTTTTTGGTTATTTGCAGGAGTAGTCGAAGAAATGTCAAAGTACAGAAATATGTTGAAAGAATAAATTTTCATGCGGTTTCAAGTTCATGGCAAAGAAACTTAGTCATTTTTTTTTCTGAATTTCAATAAAAAGACTCATTACATCAGAAATGAGCGAATTTTTTTTCCATGATTTGTTCCGACATAATAAAGGACATATATCTAAAGGAGAATAATCCAAGTTTTAAAGTGTGCATTTATTATCTTTATTTGCTATTTCATTTCATGAAATAATTGTTTCAAAAAAGTGCTAAATTACATCATGTTGAATTCTAGCATATTACTCTGAAGGTTACCTGAGTCGGGTTCAAAGCTAAATTACACAGGACAAATTCATGGATAGGTGAAATCCAATCATTTCTAATTATTACGGAGGAAAATTTATTTTCCCGAAATGTCAAAAATTAGAGATCCAATCGAGCGGAAATCTACTACTTAGTTGTGAAATAACAGGTTGAAGGTAAATACGAAATTTGGTGAAAAAACTACATGAATACGAATTTGAACAAGCGCAAAAGATTCTTTTCTTATTTCTCTGTATAAAGGTACCCAAACTGGCTATTATCTCATACTGTCAAAAAATGCCACTAATGGGGGAAGTGAACTTCTCAGCACTACTTACTACAGGAATGTGAATATTCATCTAGAGACTTTTTGTTAGAATACCAAATTATATTAGTAGAAGCAAATCTCGGGACTTCAGGTTAGGCGCCCTATTCTCAACAAGCAAACTTTCAAAGCCTATACCTATTTTCAGTGTTATGAACTTTGAAAGTACAAATAGGTACACTTCAAAAGATCACTTGTCGAGAATAATGTTTCTCCAATTTTTGAACGTTCGTTACCGAACAGAATGTTATCAGGTGTCTCAAACGATAAGGTTCGACTCCCTATCTCAGATCAAACTCAATTATGTACGTCCTTCTGTCCGCCTCGAACAAAAGATACTAGAAACTTGCAATTGTCGGGATGGGTTCGGGTTCCGAATGCTGGAGTTAGATTCCTAAATGAGCAAAATCCGACTTGGGTTTGCGTGAATATGGAAGTAAGAAATTATGTTTTTCCCTTAATTTCGAAATTATTCATTCACTTAAAATGAAATTCATCATTTAGATGTAAAATGACAATTTCAAGCTCAATGCAGAATTTCATGTTGATATTACGTAACCGAAACCATAGAAAATTCAAGAAGAATTATGCCCAATATTTCCGTTATGTACCATAGATTAGATGGAGTTGAGATTTTCAATTTAGATTTTCATACCGCCTATAGTTTATAAAAGTTACAAACCGTATTGCAAATATACAATATTCAAGTTATTGTATTTGAGTAAACTACAGTCTAATAATTGGCGTTAGTATTGAAAAGTCCTACCTACGCCTAAATTCAGACATCAACATTGCTACAAAAAATATACCTACTCAAAAAAAATTACTTTGGTAAAAAAAGTTATTGCATTTTTCTAAAGAAGGCTCTTGCGACAATGAAAATTCCCCTGAAACTCATCGATGCTTCATGCAGTTTGTAATGTTGACGTCCTTATCTCGGAAGACAGGTTTCGATATTCTCAGAATTGAAGATAAAACAGCCAACATTATGAATAACGATTCGGGTTCTCAGAACAAGAGGTCGAGTACCTTCAAAACATTCCTTATTGGGTTTTATCCCATCAAACTTTACATGAACATACCCCTCGTTCAATAATCGTGAAATTTGTTCATTTCCTGCTGACTTATTTCGAGATTGTTCTTGGAAAAAAGAATACATCGTGATAATGTTTTTCATTCATTCTATCGACAGCGATCATTAAACGAAAATGTTCCATATATAATTTTTCTATATAACAAAACTACCTAGTGCAAATTAGTCAATGAATTTATTCTTTCGACTTCAAAATCAAATAGGGTGTTTCGAAAATAATATCGTTCCGCGAATGAATAATACAATCAAAACGCATACTTAGGTAAGAATCAACATTAGTTCTAATCGCAAAAATAGAAATTCGAAAATCATCTCTTCTATATTTAATTTCGTAGGTTATTCCATCAAAACGGTGATTTCTAATGAAATTCGGCATGAACCCTGAATTCTTGAGATTTTTTTTTCGATATTCTTCTTGAATTTTGGTTTCGATAACGCAATTATTATGAAATATGCCATGGTACCGTAAATTATTATTTCATTTCTGAATGCAAAATTTCATCTCCATCAAATTTGTAGTGTTGTAATTACGTATCAGGAAAATTTTGAACGACTATATTCACGGAACCTTAACACCTTTTCTATTGGTCAATTTTAATAAACGGAACAAGTATTTCAGAATAAGAAAGTATAACTCAGAAAAGAAGAATTGAATTTCAGAATAGTTGATTCAATTTCAGTAAAACTAATTGGAAATTAGGAGATTAGGAATTGGAATTCAGAAAAACCAAATTGGAATTTATAATATTCAATTGAATTTCAAAAACAACAAATTATATTTCAGAAAGGGAGAATTGTATTTCAGTGGTTATCAATTCAATACCAGATAATGCAATATGTAAACAGTAGCTACCGAATGTGAGTTATATGGCTATTCATTTTTATTAATTCTAACATGTACATGTCACCTATTCTAAATCACAATTACGTATTTCTGAATTCCAAATTAGCAAATCTCAATTTATATTCTGAAATCAATTTTTTCTTTTCTGATGAACGTAGATATTGTTAATCTGAAATACAAATTACCGTTTCTGAATATAATGTTCTTTTTCTGAATTTTAAATTCCCTTTTCTGAATAACAACTTCCAATTCTGAATAACAGTTTCGATCTTCTTCAATCTATTTTGTTTTGCTCAATTACATTATACGCTTTCTGAATTACAATTGGATCTTTCGAAAAGGTGTAGTCATAATTCACATAATTCTTTCGATGACATTGGGGTTAGAATTTACTTTTTGTAGCATATCTACAACGATCTTTACCTTTTGGCAGCAGTCTAACGCCAAAATGTTAAAACGTTTCATGCCCTTACAATCTTTTGAAATGGTATGGGTGTATTTATGTGTGTGTGAGAGAGATATAGATTTTTTAGGGGTTAATTCCCTTAGACTCAAACGACGATTTTCAGGTACCTAACATATCCCTTATTTTATAGATGTTAGATTCAGTTGAAGTCGTTGTTATAATGGTATAGTATCAATTTTTTTCTAGAACTCCTTTAAATAAATCAAATAGGTAATAATTGAACAAAAATTTCCCCGTGAATACGGAGTCACATACCTGAGAATGTAGTTTCAAAAAGGCGATTGACTTTGATAATGATTAAATAACCTTATTTTACGATCTGTAGAATATGAAGTTCAACATGTATGGACAACTTCCAACTACAGACAATTAATTTACAACACATCAAGGATTAAAAAAAAATTCGAATATGACCAAGCCAAATTTAATTCCAAACTATTGAATTTGAATCCAAGAGATACTTTCATTTTGGGCAAGATTGTATTCGACTTGTGGTTAGACTTTCATTTTAAGTTTGAAATGTTTCAAATATTCTCTCTACTTGAAATTCAAATTGAAAACATTTTCGTTATTTCATTCGACGAGACATTTCAAAGTTTGTTATTGGAAACACGATATATCCTCATAACAAAAGACGATGCAATCGAGATGCCAAGATTTCCCACGCCCTATCAAAAACAAAACCAAGCGACGAGGCATATTTTCGTCCTGTAAATTCGTGAATGAAATCAGGAATAATATTTCCAGTAGTAAAGCAAACAAGGGCGTAGATCTTTTTTCTCTTGGGGGGGTAATCGAAAAAAATTTTTTTAAACGTTTACTCATATCTGTAATGTGATAAAAAAGATTGATAACAAAGTTAGAACCAAATTACTCGAAATAATTTTTATTACCAATACGGTTGTTCTTACCTTATACTGGATGTTCCTAAATTAGAGTTATGGAGGAAAATGAGAGATTCCTTGGATAGTTTTAGAAATGAAAAGTCCCCTGAATATAATCCCGCAAACGCTTTGTTTTCGAGATATGAGGTGTTTCTAGTGTGTCGTACTTTTTAGCGATGATCAGTTTATCAATTCTTTATTAATCTTCTCCGCAGAGTGGGTAAATAAGTACCAAAACTTATAAGTAATTCATTCATTACAGCTTACTAGCTGAATCTTCATAATAATTTGGATTTTTCTGAGGAATACTAGAGAGTTGATTGAAATAATTTTTTCAAAATTGATAGCAGATACGATAAAACTATAACAAACCAAAAAGTGTCGTATTGGACCTGAGTTTTTTTTACATTTTTTGAATTACCAGCGGAAAGAATCAGGCACCCTTCCATAAAAAATATCACCCTATGCAAAATTAGCATATGACATGATGAAAACTAAAATTGGAATATCTATGGTCAATTCAAATTAATTATCTTGTGAAGGGAAGGTTCTATGAGTAGAAAAACTTGAACTTTAACACCTGTATCTCAAAAACAAAGTGTTTGGGGACTCATGTTATAGGACTTTTTTTTAAATGATCCAAGAAATATATCATTTTCATTTGTACCTCCAATTTAGGTACACCGTGTAGATATAGTTAATTCAAAGCTGATGTCTTAATAAATAAATTGCAAATTGAATGGAGCACGAAATGGTACAACACATCCCACACGATTTTTCTATGCGAATTAATCAGCTCAGTTCTTTGATGACTACACTATTGATATTATGTGACGAGAATGATACAAAAAACCGAAAACAACGGGTAAGTGTATACCGATGACGGATGCAAAGTTAACAGATGGGTAATAAGAGGCCGAGAAAGCGGAGAGATAAAGGAAAATAATAAACCTCGGACAAAGACGTGTCTGTAGTGCGATAAAAGTACTCATCTTGAAAGCGATAATAAACTCTTAAACCGTAAAAGGGTCCAATTTTTTACTGCCGTGTGGATTTTGAAGAAAAGTAAAATGATTATTGGTTCATCTGATGGAAAAATGTTCGTTCTTCGTCTTTGCGAAAATTCGCGATTTGGTAATTCGGAAATCTTGGGGGGTAATAACCCACAGTACCCCCTATTTCTACGCCCTTGAAAGCAAACGACTCCCTTAAACATTCTAATAAACATGATCGTCGTTCCTTCATCGGAAGTCGAACGAGTAGGATTTATGGGTAGTTTCTATAGGCATGTTTTTGAAGCATAACATTTTCGAGTTCCCTAAATATAGGAAGGAAAAGTAATAGAATAGGGACTGAATCAAATGCGTTTGTTGTGCTCGGGTAACGGGGACATCTCCGATTCTTTTCAGCATTATCTATTCCATTTATTTATGAATGCAGCTGAACCAGAATACACATCCTATTTGTTTTATCGGACGAAGGTCGGAAAAGTGACCTCATTATTGAAACATATGCATATTTTGTGTAGGTAGAACGGATTGGAATATGTATAGAAACGAATAGTTTATAATACGTTTAGAAACTGATAGGATAGTTTCGGAAAAATAATAGGAATGTGTTCATTTGCCCATTCATACTTGAAATCTAGTAATCCTTCAGATAGCTTCATATGTAAACAATGGTGATCTGCACCTATCTAGATAAAAACTCCGCGCAATGTTGTTCTTGTAGGAGAATAGGTATTCTTTGTTCAACGACTAATAAGCCGATAGTGATTTTTAATTTTTAGAGTTGAATATTTGTTTGTTCGTTATTCAATAAACTCACGAAATAGCTTCGGAAATATTTTTATATTTTTCTTTTAGATGAAAGTTGAAGTTTTTCTCAAATTCATTGGATCTTTTCTTACAAGTTTAATATATTGGAAATTTCTCGACTGTTTCTTTTTTTCTCGGTTCCTGTTTCACTATTTTGCTATTGGGTGCAAAGAGTGCGTTACCTAAGTTTGCAATGAAATGTTAACCATATAAACATAATCTCTGAAAAAAATACAAAAAAAATTTGAGAAAAGCGCTGACCTGGCGTCAAGAGCTTTCGAGTGGATACCACAGAACAGAATATAGATACAATCTATGGGATGGATTCATTATGTCATTTTTGTTGGTTGGTTAAGCTAAATGGGGGGTTCAGATGATACGATATTTCACGTATGCAAACTAAACTTCAATTAAGTCAGATCCATTTCTACGGATGATTACACCCATGACTGGCTTGGATTTTTCATGGGTCTATTAATCCGATCAGCATAAAATTTTGTACACAGTTTGAAATCTTAATTGTTCATCTCCATGCAAAATTTTAACGCAGATGTATATGTTTTAAAAAAATATTACCTTTTTATATATTTTTCCTGAAATAAATAGAATAGTGTGATTTAAATGATGCAATAAACAAGAAATCGATACAAATAGTTTTAAGGTTATAAGGAAAACAATATTTCAAACATCCATATTCAAAGTACCCCTAGTCGGATTCTGCTCATGAACGAGCTAGAAGGGGTATTCGAGATCCGAACCTACCCTGCAAATTTGAAATTTCTAGTCTGTTCAAATAAGTCAATTCTCATCATTCAACTGAATTTTTTTATGAAGAAAGAATCCGTAATATATTTCATCGTAACTTCCATTTGAAGCACGCACCTATTTTCAGACATATTCATTTGGAACTGCATACTTCGGCATTGATATATTTTCTTCTCAGAAGAGTAAAAAATACGTAAGTAAAATATTCCCTCCAAACATATTCCAAAAATAATCTCTACAAATGAAACCTACAGGAATTATCTATTAAGTTTGAAGTTATCATATCTCATTTAAATTAATTTGAAGATTAATTGATAAGAGTAGTTTTTCCTCCACGATTTCGTGCCAACTATTGTGGCCTAATGAACAATTCCTATCAATTTCATCTGCATGGAATCAAGATGTTGAATTGGACACCTCCACAGGTTCAACATTTTTATTTTTTCTTGGTAACTATTCAAAAAAATAAACCTAACTAAACTTTACAAGAAGTATTTATTATGTGTTGCTGCGTTTTTAACGGAAGTTATGATATAATATTTGAATTTCTATACACTGGTGAAATCATCATACCGATCCACAATATTGGCTTTCTTGCTTCTCCAATTCCTGGAACCTTCAGGGAACCAGAATTAGCTTTCTTGTGGTAGCTTTGGTAACCTGCTTCCTCCCGAATAGGTTGGTTCAATGATAATAATCAATCCGAATTCTCAAAATAAATTTCATTCGGTAAATATTAAATTAATTTAATATTAATTAAGGTAGAGGTGTTAGACGAGGTGACACCATCTCACCTAAACTTTTCACTCTAGCCTTGGAAAATGTGATAAAAAGGTAGCTTGGGATCGGAAAGGACTGAAAATCGATGAGGCGTATCTCAATCATTTGACATTTGCAGACGACATCGTACTGATAAGCACAGACATCCATGAATTGAAATCGTGCTACACGAAATGAAAAGTCAAAGAAAATAGGACTAAAGATGAATCTTGACAGAACGAAGATAATGAGTCATAGTCAGCAAGATATCACTATAGGTAACATAAGCATAGATAAGGTGGAACAATATGTATATTTGGGGCATATGATTAAAAATGGAAAAGAAAATCAAATATTGGAAATTGGGCAGCCTTCGGCAAACTGAGTTTCATCTTTAAGGACAAAAATATTCTTCAACATTTAAAACGCAAAACCTACGACAGTTGTATATTACCAGTGGCAACATATGGTCTAGAAACTATGGCAATAACGAAAAAAGTGTCAGAACAACTGAGAGTAACTCAAAGGGCCATGGACAGGATTATGCTGAGTCTAAACTTGAGGGATAGAATTCCGAACACCGAAATACGAAAAAAGACCATAATAACTTACATCATGAGTAGAATAGCGAAACTTAAGTGGCAGTGGGTGGCACATGTAACAAGGCAGAGTGTGGAGAGATGGTCACACAAAGTGACGTTTTAGAGACCTCGAGAGGCGAAAAGAAGCATAGGAAGACCGAGAAAAAGATGGATAGACGACATTGTCGATATAGCCGGCGAGCAATGGATGAGAACAGCAAAAGACAGAGAAGCATGGAAAAAACTGGAAGAGGCCAATGTCCGACATTGAATGAAAGAGGGCTGAGGAAGAAGATATTAAATTGCTATCAGGCCACTCATAACTCAACCTGAATTCTCGAATCAAATTTCATCTTTCTCATACCCCGGTAGAATAAAGTAAAAGGTATAAAGATTCCGGATGTTTGAAGTTCGCGTATATGCAACAAGCACCCTCTATCCGGAAGAGCTGAAGTAGATTTGGGATCATGTCCTGAACTGAACACATACCCATACCACACCTAACAAATTTCATTAAGAGGGAATACCACCTCGTGACTACTCAGTTCAAAACGAAATTATAGATTTTTTCATCTTACAACCACCGATTTTGATTGGGAACCATGTTTGGACATAAATAAATCCTCATCTTCATCAGAGGAGCATTTATTCGTGTCAAAATATGGTTTCCAATCAACACCATCATCATCGTCGTCATCGTCTTCAAATTCAAAATCTGAACCAATCTCGTCCAAAAGTTCGAATAAATCATCAGAATTATCAGCCAATCCATTAAGATCGACTTTTTCAGTTCGTTCTGTGAAAAAAATAAAGAAATGTGAATTGGTAATGCCCAACATTACGGCTATTCATTTTTTAATGGTTCACTCCTGACCCTCAAAAATGTGTTACTCTTTCAAAAGTAGTATGTGAAGTAATTATTCAACTTCTATTATTAAATATAAAAATGAAACTATGGAGCATCCTCAACAATTTTGCATTGTTTTAAATACAAAAAAAAAATTTTCAATTTGTGCCTCCTTCTTGATGCCATTTCCAACAGGGACGCGAACACACACAACTTCACAGTGTCTGGAATAAACATAAATACCGACTTCCTAGTAAAATGCATACGCAATACTGTTGACAGAAACACTCACAATTATGTGATGCGGGATCAAACCCATAATAACTTTATTTTCACTTTTATATCCATTGAAAATAAGACACTCACAATTGTGAGGTATACGTAAGCGTAAGCGTAAGGGATACATTGTGGGAAGTAAATATTTTTAAATTTTTAATTTGCGATGAAAAAAAAAGAAAAAGTCCTGCTAACTTCTCGTTTTTCGCGAAAGAATTGATGATATGTACAATGTTCAGAGCACTGATATACACTAGTGGAACAAATTAAAGGATCAAAATAAAATTTGAAATTTTTAGCGGTTTTTGAAATGGCTGTATTTTCGATAACAATGGTCTTATCTCAATTTGAAAAAAAACTTTTTTAAGCTTGAAGTTTATAGTTTAGAGATCTCACGATGAAAAAACTTTTCATGCAACGTGTATGCTCAATCCTAATGAATACAGTATCTGAAATTTCTGCGAAATTTTTTCAGTTTTCATTTTTGGCATACAGACTTGTAAATTTTTTTCCAACTTAACCTGGATGAGATAACTTGTTCATTCAGTTCCAATATTCTTCTTTAAAAATTTCGATGCGAGCATTTCTCGCTGAAATATCGAACTTTGAATTTAAAAGGACTTTTTTGTCTTTAACCATCAATTTCTCACCAATCTATGATTGCACAGAAAATTTAAGGGATGTTTTGAAATGTTGAATGAATGCTCTACAAGAAGTAGCTATTGGATTTATGGAAATTATTTCGTTTCGTTCTCTACATTAATTTGAGAAGTTAATAAAAAAAAAAGCTTTCGGAGGCTTTTTGGATAATCAAGGGCTGAATTGAAAATATCGAAAAAACCATCAATGTTTACAGTTCAATAACACCATAAAAATCCCAGAGAATTTTAATTCAATCCATTGAGCGGTTTTTTGTTGCATTCGATCGAATATTTAAAAAATTAAAGGATTTCGAATCATTCCAAAGGTGGTCTCAAAACTTCGCTTTACCTTCGGTAGACTGGAAAGTAATATTTCGGAATTAATTAGTTAAATCTTCCGAACGAATCGTTCCATTGAATTTTCTCCTGAATCGCTGCTCTATTCAGAAACACATAGGTACTGCTGCTGCTCAGAAAATAGGCTGTATGGGTTTGAATGTGTATTATTCATCTCTGTTGACTCTTATACTGAACTGAGATTATGGCTGCATGTCATATCTTCAATGAATAAGGTTTCGTGAGTTTCAGTTAGCAATATCCTAATTAATGCTTTTCAGGATACATATGCCACTTGAAATCAGCGTTTTCATATTGGACTAGCTGATCTTGAATGTAATAAATAGCGGATAACTTGTTGAATGATTTCATGGGCCACTGGGTGTGTTCTTCATTACGCCAGGCATTCACATTAGTGGTGCAACAGCCGCTTATCAGTCGTTGTCACTTCCGCAGTTGCATCCTGTTATTTGCGGTTTTTATGTATTGTTGTTTAGATGCGTATTTAGCATTGGAATATAGTTTTGAGGGACAGAAACGGTGGATAGAACCAATATATTTTATATGAGCGTAGGTAGAGCTACATACAGGGTGATTCATTAGGTCGTTTAAAGATAAAAAGTTTCTACGAATATATGTCCGGAGTTTCTTCGTTTCCGTGATTGAAGTTCAAAAAAATGGTTTGAATTTATAAATTATCGTGAATTTTCTTGAACAAATTTGATTGAAATTTGGTAAAGCTAATTGAAGTAATATTATTAAGCTTATTTAGCCCTAACTAGATGGAAACTTGGGTCCAGTGGCGTCTCACTGGGCACAACAGCCAACAATATTAAGGTATGAAAGTACGGCTCTGACTTTTTTGTGATTAGTTAATTTATCAAGATTGATTTGAAAATAAAGCTTGTTTTCTCCTGATTTTTCTTCATATCTAGCTTCGTTTTTGAGAAAAAAAATTGAAGCCACTTTACTGCATATCATGAACACCTTCTTTGCGGACAAAGCATAATAAGGTGTTTTTTTTCTCGAAAACGAAACTTGATATGCAGAAAACACATGAAACCGAAAAGTTGTATTTTTAGTTGTTTAATAAAAAAAAAAGAAAGACTAAAAAAATATTTCGATATTTCATGCATACCTACCGTTTTTTTTTTAATTCAACGTATTGTACCTCAGAAAGGAAATTAAAACGACAAAAGTTCCGTATCGTAGTAAGGAATCAACCTGTATATGTATAACAATGGTTTCTGGTAAGCATCTTCTATCCAATTTTATGAAGTTTCAAAGCTTACTCATGTTATACCTTACAACTGAGGAATATGAAATATGATAGAAACATCAACAAGTTGCATCATATGAAAAAACATATTCAGATTTTATGGGTTTTTATTAACGCTGCATGTTTCAGGTATTTTGCGGTTTTAAAACATTATTCCGAAATTTTATTATGAAAATAGATTTGAAAATGTTTTAAATTACATCATATGAACGGAAGGAAATATTACATAATGAATTCTGCAATCATATACGCAGTTTATTACAAGTTGTGAACTAACTATATCTCTATAAGCCAAGCTCATTAGGGACGTGAACCTGGAAAAGACAGATGCGATTTCACCGGATTTACAGAAACCGAAGTCGAAATCGAAGTTTTCAAATGTAATGTATCGGAACTGAAATCGGAAGCAGATATCTTTTAAGTTTTAAAATAAAACGAACATAAACATAATTTTGTCTCTTTAATCTTATTGAAAAATAATTTAGATTGATTATTCAAACAATTATTAGAGAAAATGGCCTGTCAAATTGGCTGAATTTTTGATATGTTATGAGTTCAAGTCACAAGTCATTCCAAACAAAAAGTTTCAATCTAGAATAAAAAAATATTTATGAATCCTAATCTACACCTCATTCTATATCACATTCGAAAAATATACGGAGTGTTTCAAAACAAAGCGAAAGATATATTCGAAATGTTCCGGACTGACGGAACTGGAAAAGCCTTTCGTATGGAAACATTTACAACCCAAACATGATATTATTGAAATCGGATAAGAATTGAAAAAGGCTGTGATAAGAATTTGTGGTCACACATACCGCCTCATAGATAGGCGGACAAGAAACCAATGTTGTTCACAATAGCCTGAAATTAATTTTGTTTACGGAAATTTTCAAATCCAACTCTAAAAATTGTTTTCAACTCTTAAGCAACCACAAAGGTTATGCTACCTTCAGTAGCATTTATTAATATTCATTTGACTTACTTTACTTTGTAGGTACTAAATACGTTCGATATTTTGTGTGTGGCTGTATTACAATTTAGAGTTTTAATGAAAAATTCCATCGAAATGAAAAAACCTAATATTTCGGTAAAAACAGAGCCGATCGAGTCGAAATAGATACGTGTAAATGTATACTAATTATTTCAAGCTTAATGCAAAATTTTATATTGATCGCGTCACTAAAACCATAGAAGTTTCAAGCAGTATAGAGAAAAAAATTACGCAATATATCCATAAAAACAGATCCGGCCAGGTTTGTATATAAAAAAAATCACTCGAAGTTTCATGTCGAAATGCACACATGAAGGAATGAGTGCTAAAATGCACTCTTATACCAATTTTTTCGTCTCAAATAATTCGGGACATATAAGGAAAAAATGTTGCCAATATCATAATTGGATAATCATAACGCAATATATTATGGCTCCGGGAATTACACTTCTGAGCTTGTATATTGCAATTCCCGCAAACCACACGCGTAGGCATTCAAGGCTGGCCTTGATTTTAAAGCTACTTGGCTTGATTTCAATTCAACTCAAGTCAAGTATTTATTTATCAAGTACTTGGATCATATGAAGCTCCTTGATTTTTAGCAGTTTTATTGTGTAGTGCCACATCAATAAAAAAATATGAAATGAGAAGAAACCTTGCAAAAAACACTTTTATTTATTAAACTTATTGTATAAAAGAACCGAAAGTATCTTTTTTTTTTTGCAATAGAAACATAAATTAAATCACTATAATGAGTGTATATGAAAAACGTACAGCCATTTTTCCAATCCAATCTTCTAGGAATTCCGATTTCTTGGAAAAAGTAGAAAATGCCACCCTCCAATATCTGCCCTCTAGAGCTTGCCCTGCGGCTTCAAGTTCTTCTGTTAATTTTATAAAACGCTTGAACATTTTGTTTTTTTTTTCGATGACTGAGTAAAACAATTGGATGATGCGGATGAACCATTATTTTAAATTCGAATGCGCCCATGCCCAACCCTAGTCAATTTGATATAAAAATCATCTGTGAAATTAAATAGAATTATTTAATACATAGGTACTTCTAGGAATTCGGATTTCTCGGAAAAAGTAGAAAAGGCCGCCCTCTAATATTTGCCGCTTCGGCGAAATTCGTTTTTTTTTCTCTGTCAAAAAAATTAATTCTTAGTTTTTTATATAACTACATATGTATATGTAAGTGTAGTTTTTCAAACCTATATTTTCAATGTGGCTCCAGCTTTTAGATTTCTGAAACAACCAAAATCTGCCAATAGATTTCATAGAAATGTGAAAAAACTATTAATTAAGTCCCACTGGCGAATGCTTCAGTCTCTCGGCGCTCGAGGAATCCCCTCATTTAGTCTAAGCGCGAACGAGATTGCAGAAACTCAGAAAGCTCAAGTAATATCAAGTAGCTTGGTATCAAGTCAAGCTCAAGTATGTAATTTTTCACGAGCTTGATTTTCAAGTCGAGTAGTTGGTTGAAATGTCAATCTACTTGGCTTGTTGAATCCCTACAAACGCGACCCCACTTGATACCCATTTCACACTTCAACATAATCTAAACGGTGGATTCGAGGTCTAGGGAATTTTTCATTTGTGCAGTCACGAACTCGAAGATCTTACATTTTCATCTATAAAGGAATCACAAAGCTTCATTCTAAATTCGATACATTCGGGAGTAATAAACTGTTGTGACGAATTATGAATTTATTTGTCCCGATTTTTTATGATTAACAAAGTTTCTTTCCTTCCAGTTGAGTGCTTCGAGATCAGTCACACCATCACATCAATGGAAAATTTCAACGCCAACAGATGCCAGCAACCACATCGACAACTCGAGAGCGAAATGAACAATGTCTGATCGTAACCAGCGAGAGGATTCGAGGGCTAATCGGATAGCCCGCTACAAGGAGGAAAGGCGCCAACAGCTCAGTTCGCAGATCCAGGCCAGGCTTGCCGGAGAAAATCCGAAGAGTCAGCCGTCGTCGGAATCGCCGAATGGGCTGAGGGAAAGGCCGACCCCAGATGGACCTAGGACTACGCGGACTTCGAGACTCCGGGCGGCGGCAGCCGTTGCCACCGATAATGGATCCCCCAAAAGTCCGGGAATACCAGAGAAGTCTTGGGAGGTATGTTATTGTGCAGATTTGATTCCGAGACTTGTTCTTAAGAGCCTAAGCTTATTGAGATCCACGGAGAAAGCATTGTGTGCTTATACATTAACGCGCTTCGTGGCGCGCATTCGCCACTTAGTCTAAGAGCCAGTGGACAGCACACCACACATATTTTAGGAAAGCCCAAAATTTCCTCAGTGAGTCTACTGTACCTACCGACATCTTCAGGGAGTGTCCTTTGTTTGGCGATCTAAGGATCACCCACAGTCTTGTTGTTCTCGAGTCTCCGGGTCTCAGATTGACCGATTTCTGTTCGGTCCGGGATAATGTTGGGTCTCTGTCTTCTTTTGCCGCTGATTCCATCCGTCGCCTTAATTCCTGGCACGCGGCTTAATCTGGGGGTTTCCCTGGGACGGCAATGATGATTATATTATACAGGGTGAGTCTTTGACTTGTACATATATTTCAACCGAAGATTCCTGAGGTCAAAAGAAACACTTTTTTCCTTTATAGTTTTTTCCGATTCGGCCCGGTTACAAAGATACAGGCTGTTGAAAATCGATAAAAAAATGTGATTTTCAGCTATATCTCGTAAATGGTTCTATTGAAGGAAATGATTTTTGGAATATAGCTTTTCCTTGATGTGATACATCTTCTCCAAACACAAGATTCCCTACACATCTTTCAGTTTCTTCATTATGAACATTATATCACATAAAAATACCAGAAATTCGAAGAACCCAACTCTTAAAAACAATTTGAACGTTCATTGAACAATATTTGGCTAATTTGAAAAATAAAAGTATTCTTCATATTTTCTCCTACAAAGCGCCGTTTTCGAGTAACTTGATCTTAAAAAAAAAATTTATCTGTGAAATTCGAAAAATTGGGTACTTTGGCTAAATGCAACTCTGTTCTGTTGTGGAAAAAATCCACAGAAATGAATATTTACTATGATGTCATGTCTCAGATTTTAGAATTGAAGTACTAGCCAACTTAGTTTGAAAATGAAGTTATTTGAATGAGCTCACCTCAACTCTTCTATTTGATTACAAATTACTGAGCTTTGACACAGCTCTTATAATAAGAAGATACTTCACTAAAATCAACATTCTTTTTGAAAAGTCCAGATTATTCATAAAGCCCATGTTTAAAAAAGTTTTCACAAAATAGTCCCATTATAATGACAACAATCAATATCTCACTAAAGACTGCTGCTATCGAACAATACTGTATTCTTCTTCGGCTCATTCAAACTCACATTGAAACATACCAATAGGACTAGGTACATACTAGACAAATTTTCATGTGATTGAGATTGAATACTTTTATTCTTTTGCTATTCCATAAATTCATCCTAAGAGCATATGATTGACATACTTCCAAGAGGGCCTTAATTGTTTTAATGTGAAAACAAATTAGGTGAGTTGAAAGAAACTGGATATTCTATTGTGGATATTTAAATTGAATACTCCTCATTTATTTTCAATGCCAAAATCAAGATGAATTAAGTAGTAAAGTTGGCTATAATGTAGGTACACATTTAGAACAAATTTGATTAAAGTGGAGTCTAACTTTTTCCATTGATTACAGAACCAGAATATTTTACATATTTCCATATTTTCATACTGATGGCTTCAAAAATATTGATGCATTTCAATATTTTCATGAGATAGTTGGAACAAATCAAATGCTTCATTTCATAACAAATATCTTACAACAATAACAGTGTAAACTGTAAATTAAAATTTTAGGTTAGAACATAGATTATTGGAACCGAACTGCTGTGTTTATATTTGGCATCACTCGAAATTTAAACTTAAAACCACAGATTACTATAGTCTGTGTTAGAACTTTCATAAATTATTTATTTGAGATTTTAAGGTTAAATGCCAATTCTTGTAAACAACGATATCATATAAATGAAATATAATGAATGAATGGATATGAGTATCAGAGCTAATATGGGTGGTAGCGAGCTCAATTCGTTATAATTATCGAAAATGAAATAGAAATCAAGAGAAGAATATTTGGTATACCGAATATTTAATCTTTAGCGTCAACGAAATTGGAATAACTCATTTATTTTATTATAAACACTACTTTGTTCAACAAATGGAATGTTAAACGTGAGTTTATGATGGTTTTTCTAATTTAGTAGCTTATTTCCAAGGTTCAAAAGGTATATCTTATGCTTGAGAAAACTTCAGTGTTCCGGTTTTCAGGGGTGAATTAGCTCATTTTGAAAATTTAAAATGGCTATATCTTTTTAACAGGGCCGAATCGGAAAAAATGGTAAATGGTATTTCTTTTGACCTCAGGAACCTTCGGTTAAAATATATGTACAAGTCAAAGACTCACCCTGTATAAATGTAGTGATGAACTCTGCTGACGAACTACAATTGCACTGCTGAGCGGTACCTACCGACCATGAAATGGAGGTTAGCTAAGCGTGGTTGCGGTGGCCTCAGCTGTGGTAAAGAGTTACGGGTGGGAAAATTTCAACAAAAAATGTATTTTAGAAAAGCTGCCGATTTAATAAGTCCAAATACACTCTTATAGCTATTCAAAAAAGAAACGGCAGACGATTATCGCGATGGCGAAGTGGTGGCAGAAATTTTCAAAATAACAAAAAAAAATTTTTAATGTTTTTTAAGAAACTTTAAACGTAGGTATATTATTCTTTGAAGTTTCAGAAGCTCATATTTTTAAGGGCAGGTTTGTCCAGATTTTAGTTCAATAACTTTGGCGTCGGATAAAACAACTATTTTCATCGAATGAAGGAGAAAAAACTAAAGGGTGCAAGGTATTTATCGAACTTCCGCATGCGATTTTGATACTCAATAAATCTAGTCTTAATAGGAAAAGTTCAGAACTTAGAGTTAGACGATGAAATTAATCGTCTAGTTTTTAGGTGGTTATTGCGAAATCAAAGAATTTTATATAGATGTAGCACAATTTACCAGAGATGGTATTAATAATTTAAAAAAATCAAATGTCTGCGCCGAACCAAAACCTTTTGCTCCATAACAAGCCCATTTCCAATACAGGTTTTCATTTAATGTTTCGTGTGGTGTTTATTTTAATTTTTTTCGGAATATTTTACCTATTTTACTTGATGCAGTTGTTGATGTCGGAGGAATGTATTTTCAACACCATGAGACTGCATTTCATTTCAAGAACCATTGTGACCCTTTTTTTTAAGAAAATTTTCCGAATCGTTGGATAACTGGCCTGCAAGGAGCCCCGACTGGAATCATATAAATGATTTTGTTTGGGTTTACTCAAAATCAGAAATTTTGAAGATTTCCCCTAACGCAGACATCTCTTAACCTATACATTTCGCTGTGTTCCTATTTTGCGACCCAAAAAATTCAATTAAATATGTAAATTATTTATCAATTGTAAAATTGTATAAATTGGTGAATTATTTATCAATTCTTCCAAGGCTGGATCTGAAAAAAAATCAGTTGCTATGTCTGTATGAAGTAGTTGTTGCAGAGAATGAATATACTGAATATCCTGAAAATATATATGTAGTTTTGAAAGTTATGGTTAATAGAAGAAGATTGACAAAATCAATAAAACACTTTATATCTCGATTATAATAAGAGACAGACCCTTCAAATGTGATTTATTTTGACGCGCCTTAGTTTCCTCCATCTACTCATAACTTACGCTCATTTACTAATGAATCACCCTGTATATTTTGCTTTGATAATTTGTCGCGATAAAGCGAGATAAGTCCGTGTACTATGGGTATAAATCCTGCTTCTCACGTTGGTCCCAACAAATCACAAATATGTAGAGGGCACAGGAACGTTGGCACTTATTCTTTTGATTTTCAAAAAAACCGACACGCGCCGACCAACTACCAACGTTCGCCGCAACGTTTGGCCAAAGCTATTTTCTGGATCCACGCGTTAGACGAGCGTCATTAGCCCGTTTGGAGAGGAGTTTTGGCGAGATGAAAATTTATAGATATTATCATACAGAGAAATCTACATATTAAATCATGTTCAGAGTTGATAAAATGACGTAACGAAGTTCGTTCCTGACGGGGATTCCCAGACCACAATTTTTATTTTTGGTATATTTGATGAAAAAAATTTTAAACAATATTCAATTAGATTTAGATTTAAATAAGGAGGTTACGTTTCACTGCGACCTAATGGTATATTGTGCCCCCTATCAGATCTGTTCTCTCTATAACGTGATCTACAGTTCACCTTACAGTTCCAGAGTTCTGATGAACTCCAATATCTGGGATGGCTTCAAGGAAGCTAATTCTTCATTTCTATAAGTTTCGTATCCAAAGCAGGTTTTGCGTTGGCTAGCGATGGCGAGGCATTCCGTCACCAGGTGATCCGGAGTTTCTTCCTCCTCCCCACAGAATCTGCACTCGTCGTTTTCTGTTAGACCCATTCTCATGAGGTGTTTCCTAAGGTGGCAATGCCCTGTGAGGAATCCAGTGAGGAGGTGTTGCATATTCTTACTAAGATCCAGATACTTTTTGGATCTTGTAGAGTCAAAGTTTCGAAGAAACTTTTTGTAGTGATCCAGACCAGGAAGATTCCGCCAGAGTTTTTCTGAACCTCTTTCTTGTAGGTGCATTTGTCTACACCACAGAAAGGTTCCGGGCCGATGAAAGGAGTTCGCGCTCCTTTTCTGGCAAGTGTGTTGGCCTCCTCATTCCCTCTGATTCCCGAGTAGCCGGGAACCCAGACTAAAAAGACCCTGTTATTCTTACCTATTTCAATACCATCTTAGAATCGATGGTATGTGAGCTTAGTGCTTTAATTGCAGCCTGACTTTCGGAATGTATAGCTATGTCATATTTCCGATAGTTTCTTGCTATGTTGATCTCTACACATCTTTCTATTGCAAGTATCTCTGCCTAAAAGACACTTAGACAGTGGCCTAGCGATATTGAGCATTTGGTACCAGCCCCAAATACTCCAGCGCCAGTCCCCGTCGTGGTTTTGGAACCATCTGTATACCATTTGATGGTATTCTTATTAAGAATTGGGATTGTGGACTTCTTTTCCCAATCCTCTTTTCTACTTAGTATCGTAATGAAAGTTTTTTCGATGCCAATTTTCTTCATCGTCCAATCACTGGGAAGGTTCGCTGATGGTATATAATTTGACAAGGAGGACCAGGATCTCTAGATAGTCTTAGAGTGGCCTCAAGAGCAACTCACTCATCACTAGATGAATAAGTTAAACGATATACAATCAATATTCATTTGTTTTTTGCACACATATTAAACAAATATACAGATTAGTATTCAATAAGATAATAATCTGAATTCAGTTTCGTCACAATATAGAGAAGTTTATAATATTATTTCTCAACTTTATTCACTCATAATTAAGAATTAAGAGCGAAACAAATAAGCCTTACTTATAAGTAATAAATAACCTCTAGGAAAAATTTTTTGTTGAATATCGAAATAGGCAATCTACCTCTCATCATCTCAATCAATATCTCTCACGCCGAACACTTAACAGGTATATTTTTTGTTCATGATAGCATGAACATGAATTATCGTAGCGAATAAAGTGAAAGTCCAATCACAGCCTTATCGAAAACCAAAGTACTAAAATATCGTGAATGATTGATGTATGTATATTAAACAAATCGTGTTCATTGACTTCACTTGATGCGGATGATAAATATTGTTCGTCTTTGTTTGAGACAGCTGTTTAGATGTATTTCATCTGGTTCAACGAATTGTGGGTTGTTTTCGGGATGTTGTGCCAATTTTATATTTTCTCATTAAACAATTTAGAGAGATTTCATGCTATACTAAATTCAACATCAACTCAAGTCTACATTTCTACATAACGAAATAGAAAAATAAACATATCTTTGATCTTATCCCCTGTGTCAATAACACCGGAGGTCAAATTACAAAATATGAGAAATCTGGTGTTTTATTTCAATTTTTTTAAATAACAATTTCAAATAAATGTACATTCAACTTAAAATTTCTCTGATCGGCAACATAGCAGACAGGCTATTATACCTAATTTCTTGATATTCATTCTAACAGCAGTATGTAAACTAAATGTTTGATTAATCTGTACCCTCATTTGAAGAAAATAAATTGAATATTTTGCATACATCTTTTAGAGGAGAGAACACCAATACTCGAAAAAGAAACAATATATTGTTATACACGGCGCAAAAAAATTAACGCACATTATGGAAATCTCAAATTCATTCTACAACTGAAGGTGTTCTCAATGATAATTATTTTTATCAGAATTATGCATGCATATGTTATCCACTTTTTTTTCAATACAGATGTTTTTTCCCGGCAGGAATAAAAAAAGGTGAGATTATCAGATTTTGAATGTATATTGGCTCCATTCTGAAATCAGTTGTTCTCGATCAATTCTAGTGATCAATAGTTTTTCTTTCGTTTGATTTCTACACTCGATCGCTATGCAACGCGGAACACGCAATTTGACCCAAGAGGAATGGGCCCAAGCGGTAGTTTTGCGAGAAAAAGGGTGGACATACACAAGAATTGCAGAAAGGTTTGGAGTTTCCCATACAAGTGTGTCCAGAATGTTGCAGAGATTCAGGGAGACATGTATGAATGTCCGAAGACCAGGACAGGGTAGACCACGGGTAACAACTGCCGTTCAAGAACGTTACTTGAGAGTTTCTTCGTTGAGACAACGGTTTGCAACCGCTCGCCTCCTTCAAAATCAGCTTGAGCAAACTCATGTGGTGCAAATTAGTACTCAGACAATAAGAAATCGCCTCAGAAAATATGATTTAAGGCGTCGTGTCGCGGCAAGAGGCCCAGGTCTTATCCCAGCCCATCGAAGGGCGCGTTTGGATTTTGCGAGAGAGTATATCCATTGGGAAGAGACTGATTGGGAAAGCGTTCTCTTCACAGATGAGTCTAGATTCTGCCTCTACCATTGTGATCGACGTTCCCTTGTATACAGACGTCCACATAAAAGATATGCTCAGTGCAGTTTCCTGAATACTACTGGTTTCGGGGGAGGATCGATTATGGTATGGGGTGGAATATCTTTGACTGCTCGCACATACCTAGTGGTCGTTGATAATGGAGCTATGTATGCTAATAGGTATATAAGGAACATTCTTGAAGAGCATGTAGTGCCATTTGCCCCATACTTTGGTGAAAATTTCATTTTTATGGACGATAATGCCAGACTCAATCGTGCGCGCATCGTTCAGGAGTACCTTGAAGAGGTTGAAGTCTCTCGAATGGAATGGCCAGCAACAAGTCCAGATCTCAATCCGATTGAGCAGGTTTGGCAAAACCTCAATAGAAGGCTGAGAAGTTCAGAAAATCATCCAGCTACTCTTAATGACTTAGGAATCCAACTCAGAGAAATCTGGGAAGGATTAGATCAGAACATTATAAGATCACTCATTTTGAGTATGAACCGTCGTTGCCGAGCTGTAGTTAACGCAAGGGGTGGAAATACCAAGTATTAAATCACTTATCAGCATTTCAGTCTGAATTGTTTATTTCTCTTCTTTCACATAAGATTCGGTGAAATCCTGAATTTTTCTTCCATTTAATGTGTCTTGTTTCGTTCAAAACCTTCCCGAGAGAACATAAAAAATAAGTTATGAAGTCAATGTAGAGTTAACTTTCATTAAAATTGAGATTTTCAGAATGTGCGTTAATTTTTTTGCGCAGTGTATTTCTATGAAGTTAAAATTATTTTTGCGAACTTATTATAGTTGAACAGCGAATAATCATTTTACCCAAATGTACCGATTTTGCATTTTGTGCGTAGGTTTCCTCAACCGATTTAGTTATACTCGTCGAAATCTTCAAAATCCGAAAAACTGTTCCAAATAATTGAAAAAATACCATCCAATCGAACTGAAATGAAAAAATCAATTATAAAGTCGGACGGATTGTAGTTATTGCGAGATTGAAATAAAGTTTTTGTAGAATGCACCGATACATTTCTCAAACTGTATGCTTTTTGTGTGTTTATGTAGTAGCATTTGATTTAATCAAGAAATCTGAAAGAAGGAAAACAGAAAATCAAAATAGAGAGAGTTTTAAGTAGAGAAGAAACAATTACATGTGGAGTGCCTCAGGGGACAATTTTGGGCTCCATCCTCTTTCTGTTTAATATCAATGAACTATTTGCCTTAAATCCAGATAATGAAATTGTAAGTTTTGCTGATGATACGTGGGACCAATTAAAGCTGAAAACTGAAGAAAAATTTGCCGAGAAAATCGAATTTTTTGAGAGAAAAAAGTTGAAAATTCATAGATAAAATTTAATTTAAGTCATATACCAGTCTAAGGACTGGAAAATCTTTTCTATTTCTGATATTTGTATGTGATGTTGATGTCGATGATTCGAAGATTCACAAAAAAATTGCTTTGAAGATTACTTACACCTGCAGAAACAATTGGATTATATTCAGAATTGGTGTTATAAAAATAGGTTACTCTTCTTCTTCTCAAATATGTCTCAATGTTAAGAAGTGCAAGGTTGAAAGATCACAAAAATTTCTTATTCTTATAATGTTGTCAGTGTTGAATTGGAGCATTGTATCGAATTAAAAGATTCAGGCGTCATTCTCGACAGAGAGCTGAATTTCATTGGGAATACTATAGTAAAGGCGTTTTATAATGATAAATTGTGGAATTTCATCAAGATCAATGCATTGAAACCGGTGTTCTATTGTAAAGTATGATCATACTGGAATATGGCAGTATTATTAAGTCCCTTTTTATGGATGCCATAAGAAGCCCATTGGGGAGTTCAGAGTAAATTTCTCAAATTGGTCGTATACAAAATAGATATGCGTAGCCTGATTTATACATGAGACACGATGTTGACAATTTGGAGAGCAGAATACATTGTGTCTTCGTCATCGTCCTGTGCAAGGTTCTGGATGGCATTGTTGACTCTCAGTCTAGTCATCCAGATCAATTTCAATGTTCCCTAATACTTTTCTAAGGATCATATAACATTCAAACTTCCAAAATCAAGAACAAATATGAGATAATCGAATTATTAATATTTATTTCTGCGCCATCAAGAAACTTTTTCTTGGTGAAAAATTGAATTCATATTGTTATTTAACTTTCGTATTATTTTAGATTTGATACCATTTTTAATTTCGTTATTCAATAATATTGTGATGTTGATGAAAAAAATTGGACAACAAAACTGTATTATTATTTTGTATTATTATCTCAACTAGGTTAAATCTTCCTAATCACTTAAACTTGTTAACACATGGAGGGAAGATCCCAGTTTCTTAGTTCCTAGTTGAACTATTCGGTTGGGGAAGAAGCCCGTGGCGTAACAATCAAGCTGAAATGGAATAAAAAAATCTAGAAGTTACCGCCTGGATTTTTTTGGGTTTGTTTTAAGACATGAATCCAAATCTGAGTTATTCGTCAAGAACGATGTACATCTATGGCACCCACCCTATCTGATATCAACTGACCTTTATGAATCAACACCTACGTAGTACCTGCGTAAATATGCTTTCAATGCAATCCTTATTACTGTACCCCATAGTTATATTAGTGGACTAGTGACGAAGCGCATTTCAATTTTTTTTGGCAAATACATGGCTTTCCAGATAATATTGACTGAGGATTGACGTTGATTATATCGAAGAATTACTTCTTGGTGTTGTTAGACCTTTTATATTTGGTATTATATTCAATGAATTCTTTGCTCAAAATTTCCTCGAACAAAAATAGACTTCATCTGTTGTTAGTATTTCAATTAATTTTGTCTTTCCAGAGGACCAATACACCGCCTTCACCTATGGTTAGTGGCTCAAGAACGGTCATTAGTGCTTTCGACAAAGATAAGAGTAGTAAAAGGAAAAGCAATCTAAATAAATCTCTCAACCCAGAAGAAATAAGCTCACAAAATAATTCAGGTTTGTATAGTTATGATATTCAAATTCAATGTGCAGTTTATCACTTTCCTCGTGGGCTACTAGTTGAGTCCACTAAAGCATTTTTTATTCTATATTCCGTGTTTTCTGAGTTGTTTTTATTTTAATCAGAACCCATCCAGATGAAGTTGAAATACTATGTTTGTATTACTTGATTCGTTCAAAAATTTAGATTCAGCGACATTAAAAGTAAAGTAATGTAAAGGTTCCGAGGAGAAGAATGTATTCACTTCAAATTTTCTAGAAGTCTACATTGAAAAATTTCATATACATTAGAAGAATGGCTGGACTCAAAAGACAAAGTTTCTGAAGTAAAGAATAATTTGGTAGAAAGGTTTCGTATAGAAAAAAGTCGTCCGATTGGTCGTTTTTATTACTCGTCTAACAATTGATGTTCTCTAAGAACCAATTGTGTTTTGCCGTGGTCATCTATTTCTACAGATATGAATTCCTTCATCACTCCAGAGGATCTGTTGTTCGAGTTACTTCAAACGAAGAGCCACAAGTTACTATCGATCATATTAATTACTAGATTTGCTTCCTTACCTTTTGTTCCAGAGAACATGTTAATACAATTCATATCTGAGAATTTTCAACAGGGTTTATGGTTACATAGCAACGCTAATGGATGTTGGCTCCTTAGTACAATTATTTTACTGGAGAGGAGAAAATGTTTTTGATTATAGGAAAGTGAATTTGTCACAGTTAATTTTTGAAATGACACTTGGTTATTATATATTAGAGCTTTTTCATCCAATGAACTCCTACATAGGGAAATATCAACTTCCAAGAAGAAAGCTTAAGAGGAGCCTCATTATGCAGGGGTGTTTTAGAATTATCTAGGATTTCATTTATCAGGCAATTTTAGTAGAATGAGTTATTTCGAACTGTTTTTTGGAATTTACCTGCAATACCTCACATGTGTCACTGATACCACGGCTTATTCTTATGAAAATTCAGCTAGCATTTGCTAATATTCTACAGCTTACGCACAAATTTTTTCGGAGTTGCTAGAAGTCATTTAAGGGGATGTTTTATTTTCTACATTCAACGTTTTTTCCGATTACCTATTCTTCAAAAAACTATATCCATAAACGTACAGTTCGTTTTTTTTATATATTTTTCTATATATGTATCAACATATTCTTGAGTGCAATGGTTCATTATGTTCATGTAACTTATTTTGATACTTCGTAATTTGACGAATCCACAAAAGTAAATTTTGAAATTATTACCTAGATTTTCAATACATTTTTGTAGTTTTCGATTTATTGACATATGAATTCATGGAATGTCATCGTCAATAATACGTATAATAAGAATTCAAGAAGAATATATTTTAAATTTTCTAATATGTTCCATCGGAGTTGCTTTGAGTGTTTTCTCTAAATATTAAAGTAATGAAGTATTTCACTATTTTTTGTTTCAGAGGATGACAAATTCAGCAGACGTAGAAAAAGAAACCATGAAAAACTGGACAACTCTCGTCAGACTTTCAAAACCCCGGATTCAAAAGATACCAAGACAATATTTAGTTTCACCAGTTCATTGAGCAAATCTGCAGTGAATGAATCAAATCCAACATCACCTTCAGAATCATTAAAAACAACTCCGAAGAAATCGCAATTAGCTATCCATATGGAAAACGCTAGAAGAGGTATATCAGGAAAATCAACGGATAGTCCATGTCGACGACAAAATATTAAAAATATATCATCACCATCTTCAGGCGAAAACTCTCATAAATTGCTCAACGGTATCCATAATAACGGTAATGATCGTGCACAATACAATGTGGAGACCACCCATCACAACTTTGAGGAAAAATCCAGAGTATCAATAGACGTTCGAGACAATGAGCACAAAATCAATATGAATAGACTGAACTCCCTTACAAACATGACACGAGAAACTTTAGCTAGGGTAGAAAGGTTAACTGCAAAAAGTTTGAACTCGCCAAAAAAATCATTCGATTCTACTTCAAGAAGAACTAAAGCTGCTGGTTCGGCTTCCAAATCTGCGTTAGATAATAGAACTGGACCTTCTATGTCTAGGAGAACCATATTCGAAGAATCTAAACAAGAACGGTCCACCCAACACCGTAATGCGTCTCCCGTTTCCATCCTTAAAAGAAAAACCCCTGTAGACGACTGCAAACCAGAAACTTCGACGCATACACCACCTGTTACATTCTCGCCGAGCGTCAAAGAACCCAGTACTTCCAATAGAAAGCAAGGCATCCTCAAAAAAAGGAGGAGTCTGGACGAAGCGTTGGTATTGAGGAGAAGAAGCTGTAGCCCTGAGGTAGCTAGAAAGTCTGATTCTAAGTCAATCCTCAAGTCGCACAGAAGATCCTCTCTCGAAGAACTGACAAGAATCCAGTCTCCAGAGGCACATCTGCAAAGCATATTGAAGAGAAAAACGTCCAAGAGCGAGGAAGATCAAGACCAGTCCTTTAGTTCTCCCCAGAGTATATTGAAGAGACGTTCTGGAGCTAGCAGCGCTGGATCGACTGCAAATTCCACCCCTCATGTCTCCATAACTACAGCTGTTATCCTGGCAGCTGCAAGTGGAGCTGAAATGGTGTTGGAGTCGGCTAGTACGTCTGTTAGACCAATCCTCAAAAAGAAGAGTATTTCAGACGATCAATCGCAAAGCGACAATTCACATTCGGACGCACCCAGGCCCATTTTAAAGAAAAAAGCCAGTACTGATACCGATGACTGTGATGAACGGCCCAGACCAATTTTGAAACTATCTCGCGGTTCTTTCGAGAGAGAGGCAGATAAGTCTTTCGGACAATCCGACGGCGAAAACGAGATGAAACCGATACTGAAGCAGAGTAGGGAGGATCTGTCCAAATCCAAGTTCTCGTTCAGTGAAGAAGCTAGAAGCGAATCTCAGGAAGCGCTCAGAAGACATCAGAGAAATGCACGAAGGAGTAATACAATTTGTGCCGATTATACCTCAGCTGCTGTTAACGGTAATGAAGACGAAAGATCTATCCTGAGAAAACAGAGACCTGCGTCTGCTTTCGAATTGAATAACGCTACTGATCAACAGCTATCACCACTGGCGTTTACTGGGGCTGTTCCGAAGAGGAGTTCAATGTCTAGAAGTAGTGACAGGCTGAAACAGCTCCATGTTTCTTCGGAGGAGAAAACATCAGGGTAGGTTGAAAGATTTGATTAGACGTTATTGATCATTAGATTTGAAGTAGTATTTTATATAATTTCAAGAGATAAACCTTTTCTATCTTTATGTTGTTACCCATCTGTTGAAGCTTTGTACTTATGGGAAAAGGTGGTATTGGTCTGACGGTACCAGGTCCGGAACTCATTGGCGTGTTATATTGTACATTTTGGCAGAAGTGCATTTTTGTATACTTTTTCTTCGGTTACAAGCATTTACAATTTTAGTTGAACTAGGATGATACGAATGAGAAAGTAGATGATTTTCACTCCAAATTTGAACTAACACGCTATCAGTTCTTTCAGTTGGCATTTTGGGATGATGAATTGACCTTTTCGAGATACATTGTAGTCAATTCAAGCTGCAGGGCAAAATGTACATCAGAAAAACTGAATAAAACAAAAGATTATGGCTGGGTAAATCGAGTTTTTTAATATTCCAAAGTATATTGCCGGCTGATATCCCGACTATGCTTTTATATTTGGTCTATTAAAATCTAATGATCGAATGAAAAACGTCCGCCTGGCGCCCAGAGCTTCAATCGCAAAGTATTTGCTATTGAATTTGCATGAAATACGTTAAAAAAAACATATTATACCGCATCAATCCTTTTAGTTGTACAACACTATTAATATACAGGGAGTTTCTAAATTAGAGGTACATAGGAAAATGAGAGATTCCTTGGATAATTTAAAGAGAAAAATTCACGCTTCGTTCTCTAGTTACAGGGTGTTTTTTGTAGTCCTACTTTTTGTGTTGATTATACCAGTATAACGAATCTTTTTTAATGTTATAAAATTTGGTACTAAAACTTATAATTCATTTATTCATCACAGCTTATTAACTGGATCTTAATAATAATTTGGATTTTCTTAAGGATTATTAGAAAATGTTTGAATTTTTTTTCTCAAAATCGGTAGCATATACGACAAAACTACAAGATACCAAAGAGTGTAGTGCCAGTGGTACACCTTGAAAAAAGTTCTGTAAAAAAGAAGCGAGCAATTTGAGATAAATATCTAGTGTATCTCTAAAACAAAGCGTTTGCTTGCCCATGTTTATAGGATTTTTTCTTGATATCATCCGGGTAATCTGTCATTTCTGTTTAAGCGAAATTCAAAACATGTGCCGCTATGATTTCACTCGTCCAATGTTTCTTTACCTCATAGCGCTAACTCCAGCAGTATCAGAGTTATGAATTTTAGAATACTCCCTCTGAGTATCCCCTGGTCGAAGTATTTAGTCCAAAATATGAAGAGGTCGCACATGCAGGTTCCCAAGAAGTCCCAAGGAGAGAATAATTTTTTTTGTAGGTAAAGCATTTTTTTCGAATGATTTGGATTCTCTTATGGGATAAGCTAATATAAAATAATAATATAAATAAAAATATAAAACTGAAAATTTTGCATAAAATCTAGAAAAACTGTAGAATGCCATGAATGCAAAAAAGTGCATGATCTAATCCCCAACATTCATTTCTTGATCCCTTTCCTATATATCCCGAAACATCCCATTTCGAATTTATCAAATTGTAGTACATCCATTCTGCTGCCAACTCTCGATACTAAATTTAGATTTTCACATGCACACACTTCAGCGCGGAATCATGTTTGTTTTGTAGTCACTTCGAGTGTTCGTTGGTTTGTCCAGGAAGACGAGTAAGTTGCAGTATTTTTTCCAAAATTAATATTAGACATTTTCGAGCTTCGCTTGTCAACTGATTTTGTTTTGAGCCAAATGAGTGAATCAGAGTGGAAAATATTAACTTTTTCTTTTTGTGTCGAGTCACCGAACTATCATTAGGTATCTTGGCATTCACTTCCTATATAATATTTTTGTGTGTTTTCTTTCTAATTTCCTTTGAGTTACTTTTATATGGAATATGTGAACTCTTTACGGGTTACATCATAGACACTTGATTGATGCAAATAGTGGGTTGTAGTGGTATGAAGATTTTTTAATTTCACCAAAGAAGAAGTTATTTATATTGACATTTTTGCAAAATTCGATGAGAAACACCATTCAACAATGATTTCTCTGACGTCAGATAAGCCAACGTTGTAAATTGACATTCAACAGACTATATTTGTGAGGTTAGATCGATTGTTTATATACTGAGTATCCGAATAGAGCTGCATGACAAATATATGATAAATGATGAATTGAACATAAAAATTTATTATTTCACGACAAATTGCCAGAAATTATATGATTTTTAAACTTCTTCACAATTTGTTCGAAACAACTACCTAAGTCTAGTCTCATTTTGAAATGTTTCAGCTCTATATTCTAGGAATATACAATTCAGTGTTATGATATTGTATTTACAACAAATATCATATTGAAATCTGTAAAACCATACATAACTTTTACCGTTGATCCCAGAAATATCCTAGAAATATCATTTTAAACTGCTGCATATTTTGTGCATTCACAGTTTTTCGAAAAAAAAAATGCGGGTTTTTTATATTTTGCTGAAAATATTGCAATCATCACGATTGTAACATCGTAGTGGTTTTTGAACTATTTTCAGTTTAATACCATGGGTTTGGAAACTGAATTTCAATAAGTATACATCACAACTAGGAAAGAATAAATAATAGTGAGGTATTTACAGGGTTTCTTCTTGTGATCTACAATTTAATATCAATTATTTACACTTTGTAATACTTCAGTGGACAATAGGGACCACAAACTAGACTGGTTATGTACATCTTCTAGATCTTGGCAATGTTCTAATAAAATATTCAAACATTTAACAACAAAAAAAAATCTGGATGTCATCACAACAGCACCCTTCAATGAATTCAACTGCTTGTTTCAGTTCGTCATATGCAGCTTCATCTTTCAACGAACAATTGTGCCACCAATATTCCCATATATCGATTCAGAAGGAAGAATTTACCAGTTTTCTATTTACAACACAGAACTTGAATTCCGATATAGACAATTGCTCAAAAATATCGACAGATTCAGCATTCCAGTCCCTCATCGACGGCCTAGAACTGGAGGATAACGACAGCAAATTGGTCATGGATTCTAACGGAGGTGAGGAAAGCTTCCGATGAAATTCTAGAATTTATTTAATTATCAAGATATTCCATTTAATGTTATTTTCAAATTACGTCTCGAAGAAGGGAAACAAAAGTTCCGTTTGTTTATCTAATTTTTGTCGTAAGAGTGAGAAGCATCTACATCTACGGCCCAAACTGAATGCCTATACAAAATTTTGGAAACCAACAATTTATTTCATTCCATGGGTGATCACAATGCTTCCGCTACCTTCAGTAGACCTAGAAGCAAAACTGGATATGTGATTTACAATTATGTCGTATACGGAGTGTTTTGTGGATAACTAACTGTTCATGCTTCAGTGCGAATGGAGAACGATTTGGATAGTCTGAATCAGAGTAGGAAATCTATTTGTTTATGAGATGCGGGGTGTTTTGTGCTTTCTATGAAGGACCATTGAACCGATATAACTTTCAATACGTCAATAGATTTTCTTGAGAATTCCAAGGATTAACGGCCGGTTTCTGAAAGGCCAATCAACGTAAATTTCAACTGTCAATTCTATGGGTTGCTGAAAGTAACGTCAACTCCTTTTATTTGAACCATCTGCCTGTTAACACAGTGGTCAAGTATTACACGTAAATTATACGTCAAGCGTCATTTTGGGTTTCTGAAATTCATTTTAAACTCTCTTTTCAAGTTAAAAGCTCCAGATAACATAGATTAGTTAATTTTACAATGTACAATGTACAGCATTCCAGAAACCCAAATGGATTTGATATCACTGAATGTAGTATCAGTTGAACAAAGATTTGATCAGTCTTCGGTACTGTTAATAATCAGTAGCGCAGGCACGAGCTGAAAAAATTAATATTTTGATGTTATATACAGTAAAATACCCTGTACATTAAATTTTTCAAAAACAATTATACGCTTATAAACTATACTGACTCACTTGGCATAGTCACGTGTTCGGTATTCAGATTCATTGAATATGGAATATATGTACTTGAAATATCTGTAAATACGTACCTGTTTATCTATGAATAATCTGTTGATTCATTTCGCATAACAATTAAATGATTGAATCTCACAGTAATAATATAATATCATCACTCAAAAAAAATAATTTTGTTATTGCGGGTATTATTTATTATTATTTATTTATTTGAAAATGATCTTTTTAGCAGCATTTTATCGAATGGATTTACTTCAGATCATAATAATATCGTCTGTAAACTACAAATAAAGGAAGTATTTAATGACATTATGAAAAAAAAATTTCACCTTGGCATTAGATTATAAAAATTTCTGAAACTTGCAAAAGTAGCTGAATTGAAATGTTTGAAAGTTGTTTCATCAGTTATGTTATAAAAGCCGTTTCCTTATTCTTTTCAATGCTTCAATTTATCAGGCATATGGCATAGGTATGTTGTGGACATAATATTTCATGGACCTAGCAGAAGTAACTTCAGAAACGCTGCTAGTATAAATTGGCCATTTCTCGAGTTGTTTCAGTGGTAAGAAAGTTCATGAATTGGAAACTAAATTTTTCGAAACACACTCTTTCCCGAGCTTAATTGAATGCCCAAAACGATAACTTTAAGTTAGTTATAGGTGCCTATAACTTGCTGAGCGAAACAAACTCACGGCATACCCATGAACATTTACGAATTGTGATGATCCGACAGGTATACAGGGTGGCCACTTTTTCAATGGGATTGTATTGGTAACTTTTAAACCATAAGAGTAAGAAGGTCGGTCAAATGGAGAAAAAGTTGCATGCATAGAAGCATTATCAAGCAGTTCAAGCAAATCGAGATTATTAGGGCCGGTTATTGAGATATCATAAGAAAAGTAAATTCTGTCATTTTGATTTTTCTTTTTTTCCCACTTTATTTCAAATATTATCAAAAAATGATACAGGCATTTTTTATTCGACAGTAAATTGTTCTCAATTTGACGTAATCAGATTTCGTATCCAACGTTTCGTGCTCTCTGGGCCACCCTCAACCTCATTTTTTTAAATACGGACCTGTATATTTTATGACACTTTTCGAAATAACTTTTAACGCTGAATTCAACGCTATATCATACAATGTCATTCAAAGTTGATTTTCAGGTGATTTCGACCCTTATCCAAATTTCTTTGGGTCGGATCTGTATTACATTTCGGTACCTTTAGTTTAATTAACAACAAGCAATACATTTCGATGAGAAAATCAACTTACTCATCTTGAACTAAATGGAACATATCAGAATCAAATCAAGAAACAAGTAATAATTATTTACATATTTCAATTCATAATAATTGAACGAATTATCATTTAATGAAAGAAAAATCGAATGATTATTCGAAAGTAAATGAAAATGAATGAAGTAAGTGTTCGAAATGTCCACCATTTTGTAAAATGCACTTAACGGTTCTGGAACCCAAACTTCTTATACATTTGCTTATTTCGTCTTCTTGAATACCTTCCAACTTCCAATACATTCTCAATCTTCTCGCGAGAAATCACAATTGTTGGATTTGTCATTTGTTCCAGAATCGAACTTTATTTTGATATCATTACGATATAAGTTTTGAAGGCTTGGTATTCGAATTTAAAATCATTGTATTCGCGTCTCTTGACTATTTTATTAACAGCGGTTTTTGATAAATTGCATTCACTACAGATCCGACCCAAAGAGATTTGGATAAGGGTCAAAATCACCTGAAAATCAACTTTGTATGACATTCTATGATATATCGTTAGATTCAGCGTTAAAAGTTATTTCGAAAAGTGTAATAAAATAAACAGGTCCGTATTGAAAAAAATGAGGTTGAGGGTGGCCCAGAGAGCACGAAACGTTGGATACGAAATCTGATTACGTCAAATTGAGAACAATTTACTGTCGAATAAAAAATGTCTGTAACATTTTTTGATAATATTTGAAATAAAGTGGGAAAAAAAGAAAAATCAAAATGACAGAATTTACTTTTTTTATGATATCTCAATAACCGGCAATGATAATCTCGATTTGTTTGAACTGCTTGATAATACTTCTATGCATGCAACTTTTTCTCCATTTGACCGACCTTCTGACTCTTATGGTTTAAAAGTTACCAATACAATCCCATTGAAAAAGTGGCCACCCTATATACATTTCAATTCTACGGACATATTTTTTAATTCATCTACTTATCGGTTTTCTGCAGGGATTTTCATACCTTCCTACCTAGTGAGGTTGGATCAATACGTTCATTTTTCATTATCGTAATGACTAATAACAACATCTATGATATAAATATCGATAAGGATACGTATCTCGTTCATATGAATAATGTATTTATTTGTGATCCTGAAATGATTGATAATTTCATTCAATAGAGTATTGATTGAGGTGTGTGTATATCAGCGTTGCCAACCCAAAATCTTGAGATTACCGTACCAGGGACGAGAAATTACCGTATTTGGGACACTTTTACCGTACACAGAACCACAGAAGTACATAGAGAAAGAGATAAACAATTCTTTCTATTCTATGGCCATACCTATCCTACAAATTGTAATTTAAACTTGTCAAAATTTAACTAAGCCCTAAATCAAAGATTAGGGAGAGAAAGAAAAAATGCTTTGTCAAATTAGTGGAATTTTTAATTCAATTGAATAAACATAATAAAATGTACAGAAGAATATATACATAAAAATAAGTAATATATAAGTAATCTTAAATGTGAATCATTATTCATTGCATAGATTTCTTAGTTTTTGATTTTTTGTATTCACTTAACAAGCTTAACAAGCACATTTCTTTCAAATCATCATCATATCTTCTGTTGAATTTATTAACAAAGTTTGCTTTCAACTCATTAGCAAAATAATATGAGCATCTTTGGAAAGGTATCGTTTTGATTCACATATCAATCTTGAGATATTTGTTCTATTGGTAGCCTCGATGGGTCTTCCTTTGCAAAAACAGTGGGGAACTTTACGCCTAAATATTTTGCACTTCAAAGAATTGATTTTAGCCTTCATTCTTTCAATTCTCTGGTTGGTTAAGGGGCTCAGCTTACTACCACTACGTTTGGGGGTGGCCGAACTGCTACTTGCTTCTGTAAAACCTTCTGATTCCATTGTAACATCTAGAAAAAAGAAAAACAATTTCATCTTATTGCATTTAACACTAATTTGAATTGATAATTTCATTCAACAACTTCAAGTAACTAGACTTACAAATATGATTTGCATTCATGTGTCCTCTTTTCAAAAATTTATATTTCAACCGTCTATGACAAATTCATCTTCATCAACTTCGATACTAGAACTGGAAGAATTAGAATACATATCAATTTTGTTCATTCTTGCATACATATTCTGAGTAGGTGTAAAATCTACGCAGTTACCATCTTTTTTCACACACTGAGACGTTAATAAACAACCATTGATTGTATTAGTTATTAACTTATTTCTTGATTTTGTTTTAACCAAGTTTATTTTACTGGAGACTCTTTTTCGCATTCAGCATTTGAGTGCGGAAGGGATAATATATTCAGTACGAACTGTGACAATTTCTGGAATTCAAATACACCCATTTCATTTGTATATTTTTGGAGTTTTCCCCAGAATATGTCAATGTCCTCGTTGATGTCTATTTTTCTTCTTCATCAGCAGTAAAATGGTAATCTGGCAGCAACCTCCACTGTTCATCGATTAGTTGACCTTCACTACTGTCATAAAAACGTGTCATATTTTGGAGCAAATGAGCTAATGATGGGAACTGCTGGTGTATATCTGAAGAAACTGCATTTTTAGGCACAAATATCTGCAATTTTGGCAAAATAAAATTGTCGAAATCATACCGTTTTCTAATTTCTACACAGAGACATGAGTAGAAACATCGATACATTACAATTTCAAAAGCCACTATTACAATGAGCTCAAAAAAAAAATCGCAATTGAAATTACGAAATTACCGTATTTTGGCGTACGGTAGCCCCTTCGGACCGTATACCGTATTTGGCATCAATTTACCGTACAAATACGGTAATTACCGTACGGTTGGCAACGCTGGTGTATATATAATTCCAAAAAGATCGCAAGAGATGTGATTGAACGAATTACATAGTCAAGTTTTTAGTGTTTCTTTTGTCGTGTATCTATGATAGTTGAGGAATTAAAATTCTCGACATATATGTTTTCAATCTTTGTATTAAACAGAAATCGTCAGTATTATTTCATGATCTCGTCAAATTGGGTAAATATAATAAAAAGGTTCATGGAACCAATGTAAATAGCCTCTTCTTTTATTTCATATAATGAAAGATTTTACTCATTTTTGTCGAAACAAGAATTGAATATAGGCCAAAATATTAAAGAGGGAGACTCCATAGCTGACAATAAATTTTACAATCTAATAATAATGAGCTCAGAGACAAAATTTCACTGATCTTAAATGTATTATGTGGGACATGTTGCGAATGCATAAGGGTACATCTTCAGCAACTACAAACAGAGATTATAACTGGTAATAGAGATTTTAAATGGTAACAATTGGTTAGCATTTGTTCAGATCAACCTTTCTTAATGTAGTTTCTGTTGATTAATGTAGTTTTTGTAGGTAAATGTAGTTTTTGAAAGAAAATTAAAATTGATTTAGGCAGAAGTTTTGTGTGAAATTTGCAGCCTTTTCATATCATCAGCAATAAATTCATTGATTCTGTTCGAATTATGTGAATTAGAATTCAGGAAATGTTTTTGAGTACCTTCATGAAATTCGAGTGTGGCGGGAGAATCTGTCGATGAAGAATCACTCGGATGTAGTTTTCTCAATGGAAGCTATCTGATGAGTAATGCAAGCACTCATTTAAAATAAAATGGAAAATAAAGAACGAAATGTTCAGATATTTCATAATCTATTGACATAAAATTTATTTAGGTTATTTTCTTTTTTCAGAATCTAGTAGAAATGGCAATAATGTACCCAATATCTCCATCACGTCAGAGACACAAGAAGTGAGAAGGTATCCCGTTAGCTTTTGTGATATTGAAGAATCAAAAATCATGGACCAAAACAATAAAACAGGTAATCATTAATTTCATATATGTTTCGATATTTGTAAATATTATCGCCTCGTTGATGAATCATTTGAACATTTCAAATCGACACAATGGGTTCTATTTGTACTGAAAAATTCATTAATAACTGTTTTCCAATAGAAGTTTTCATTTTGATATTAAAAAAAAAAAGATTATATTTTAAGAGAAATCATTGGATGTTTATTTCATTGTGAAGAGATAGTTATTGCAGCGATGGAAAATGAAATCAGTCTCGGCTATGGTTGAGCACCATATCCTTTTCATGAGATTTTCGATGACAAATTCGCTCATTTGCTGCTGTATGTCTTCGTTAACTTCACGAATCACGAATTCTATATTTAAGGTCTTGAATCGATTATGGGCTATTGGCATGATCACAAGATCTCGGTAGACACTTGTAATCACAGTGTAATAACACGGCCAGGAAACAGGGAGTTTTCAACTATAATTCATGTATTTCTTGAGCGCGAAATACTCATTAAAGTTGATGTTTTTTTGAGGAAAATTCGGATCTTTTTCATGCATTTCAAGAAGCCAGTCAGCAAAAATACACTGTTGCCGATGACCTACCCAAGTTTTTATGCAAAATATGGTCTTATATCCTTTGTGGAATGCTTAACTTCCAAGATCGACGAAGAATCGTCAAACCTGGGTTTTTGTCAACACTACGGCCTACAGCAGCAATATTCTCAGTTTTTTTGAGCAACAGATTCGGTATCGATTCTTCACATTTCCAACTTGTCTCAACAACTTAAAAGTGCTTTAATTAAGTGTGAACTGTGCCTCCAAAATTTCCACCATTTTTATAGTTAATTTCAACAATTTCAATGAGTTTTTGAAGCGTGTATCTTTCCATTTTTAGTAATTGCATATTTTTGGTTGTCAAATGTCAAAATGCTTTTCAAAATGAAACATCTTATTGGAAAAACCTGTATGTTAAGTACGGAAAAACCTAAGATTCTTTTCCTTCAGTTCTATCACATATTCATCCATTTATATGAGATGGTTTATGGTCTTTTACCTTGAAATTAAATCACTTTAATGTTTTCCCAACTTGATAAACTGCTCTAGGAATTTTGAGATTTTTGGATGGATAATATTTATTATATGAATATGAAGATAATCTTCCCTATTTCTGCTTTCATTGCCTATATTGTAATACAAATTATTTCACAGATAGCACAAAATTAGAAAAACCTATTAGGAAGAAACAAAGTACATTATCTGTAGAAAAAACCAAAGGAAGCAGACATTCTACACAACCTGTGACAAGTGATGAGATAAGGGAAGCAAGCAAACTGCAGCCAGATGGTAAATCTAATTTTGAAAAGCTTTTCGCTGATAGTTCCTGATGTGCTTTTCTTATGTTTTTTAATTATCTGCTTTTATCATTAGATCCATCGAATTTAAGTTTGTCTGAGAGAATCAAGCTATTCAACCAAAAAATCACTAAGGAGAACCAGAAAAATCATGCTTTAGGTGTGTTTTTTGTTTAATTTTTTGTTTGGAATTTTGTGGTTTGTGTGAACTGTTTTGAGATGATCGAACACTATGATGGAATTAAAGTTCAATAAATTTTAGCAAATACGGTTTGAGTGCAGACCATACCGATAATTGAATTATATGAACACATTGTATGTCCTATCACAATTAGGGCCTATGCGTGATAAACATTTTTTCGATCTCTGTCGTTTTTGTTATTCACTAGCATAATCGACCCTGAGTTTTCATTCCAATTCACTTTCCTACTTTATTTGGGTTTAGTTTGGATCAACTAAGATCTAAAATACTATCGCTCTTTCTTTGCAGAGGAAATTTTTTAAATCTAATTAAAATTACCTTCTTTCTTCTGACATATTATAAATACCCGAAATCATAAAGTAGATTGAATATTGAAGCTTGTAAATGCTGGTTATGACAATTTCGCTGTCAAAACGTGAGTCACACTCTTATTAAATCCCGTGAACAAGAGTATGGCTACTTAGATTTCGAGTGAAAAGAGTAACATTGACAGTTTTGGAGTTTTTTGAGGATCAAATTAATTTTTATATTCCCTCCGTTAAAGATTTTGTTTGATGAATTTACCCTTTTCCGAAAAAATAGGTAACGCAAATAATAATTTAACATATTGCAATATCTGCAAGATATTGCAGATGAGAAATCTCATTATTGAATTTTATGATCTATTTTTAAACCATATGTCATCCTTGAAACTCTTCTCCAATAAACATTTCTTTACAGGTTGAAAATAGGAAAATGACCAAAAATTCAAAAAATTTATTCATCGATTTCCTAGGAAGCTTCCTCGGAAAATGAAACAACAATAGCAAAAGATGCTTCGGTGACTCTAAGTTGAATTATGAATTGTTTATTTTGCATACATTAACATTATCAATGGAAATTGAGAGAATTTTTTCTCTGAGTGATAGAGTGAGTTTCTTATAAATGAATTGTCGAATTTCATATTGGTATAATTTCAAATGTGCAAAAATATCTGAAAAGAAAATTTTTTCACTCAACAAAATTCAATATGTATTCCCTACTTTGTAATGTGTTGTTACGAATTTTCATTTGGATTTCCAACCAATATATAATTTATTGCGAACGGACATCAATAAATCCTAACTGAGTGAATTTAGTTTTATTTCGTTGAATTATGATCGATTAAGAATGTGTGAAAAAACAGTACTATATGTTAAGCGTCGCAATGGTTCCTATCATTTCAATAACGTTCACACAAACTTTTATTCTGTGCTATCATCCTGAATGAAAATGACCCAAAACATTATATACCCTAGAATATATTGAATAGAACCACATTTTTACTGAAAATAATGAGAATAAAATTGTGTATTGTTTTCAACATATATCATAGGTTTACTCTACACACTCTACAGATCAAGCTTATAGATGGCTTGCTGATCGTTTGTACTTGATTATAGCTGAATTTTGACATGTTTGAAATCTCGAGGACAATTTGTAGAAGTAGATCTTGACTTGATTGGAATGTAATATCAAGATATAGATTCACGAATAGAACTGATCGAAAAAATGATTTGATATCAAAAATGAACAATATTTTCATTTTCAATTAAATAGAAAAATATTCTGATTTCTGAGGAATACGTCTACATTCAACTGCTTACTTAAAAACGGAAAGCTTGAATGAACACAAATTTTATAATGATTGGACTTCATTAATTTCCATGTCAGTTAATGGAAGAATAATAAAATTAGCTCTGCAACTATGCGTTATATGCTTTCGGAAATGAAGTTATGAAATATCACTTTCTTCCCAAAGGCATCATCTATGTTGATTATCAGCAGATGTAATGTATTTTTCGTGTATTTAAACTGTTGCTACTTTTTACTCTCAATTATTTTATTCGGTATTCCATTATTTGCTTTTAATTACTCCTGTCTGATTTTCAGTAACAACATATTTATTATGAGGATAAATTCTAATATTCTAGAGTATATTTTAGTTTTTGGTTCATAAATGAAAATATACGAATTTACCTTCAATCTTATTAGATGGAAATGCTACCTTGACTGATAAACCACCGAAAATGGGAACAAAATTGAGCAGATCCTCCAGTGCACGTGTTCCTCACAATTCATCTCAGCCCAAATCGAATATAAAGTGAGTCATTTTTTTTCATTATAAATGAAAAATGTATGTTCGAAGTTTCAGTCGATTTTATTTCTGTAATTTATTTTGTATTAGTTGTAATTTATTTATAAGTACAAAATTTGTGTTGACGAAGGGAAAAATCAATTTAATTCATGGAACTTTGGGAAACTCCAGGAAAAGGAACATCTAAGAAAATTTTTTCTAACGGGTGTGGCGCAATGCTTTCTGGGTTGTAGCTCGCTGAATTTTCTATGTGATCATTAATAACCCAATCGGAATAACTTCAACAAAATTTCCTATCATATCAGTAAACGCTAGATCTTAGGTTCGACAGATAAGTGACAGGTTCCAAAACACCCATACGCAGTAGTCTAAAATGCTAGTGATCTGAAATTGGTTTAAGATTTGAATTGAAGATGGAATTAAACATATGTCCATCAGCGGTTTCATGGATACACATAATAAATATGATCGAAATCAGTCTAGAAGAACGAGAAAATGTTTGGTCTCTTATCTCAAAATGCAATCCAGACCATCCGAACACCTTCGATTTCATGCTTTTCTGTCTTTTACGCCTTATTTATCCAATTATTATCCCATTCTAATGAAATTTGGCTTTGGCATTCGGTATTAGCCGTAGATGGTACCAAACAAAATTTAGCTTTTCCAAATGAAAGGTGCGCGATGAACATGCGCGATGAACATGCGCAATCGTGAATTTACTAGTATTCACATACCTTGGTTTCTACTTATCCGATGTTGACAAAAATTGATTTAGATTTTTGGGTTTTGCTCATGCCCAAACCTGAAATACCTCGAATCTCAATATTTCGCCTTATTCTCTTTGGTGAAATATGGGTGATCGGGTTGCGAACATTGAATAATCCATAAAAATTTCAGCTTTTTGAGTATACGGTGTGTGTTCCGCATGCGTAAATTAGTTTTTTTTCAAATAACATACTGTGGAAGGCTGACTTCTCAGTAACAAAGGACTAGAAAGCATAATACAACAGCCATTGGCATAGAAATTTGAAATATTTTACGGGTAGGTATCTAGAGCGCACAACCAATTTTGCAAGAATTTCTGAATTCTTGGGAAGAATACCGTTTTACAGCCGCTTCTTTGGCTTCTTTTAATGAGGCCGTTCCGGAGTTGTGATGTGGTCCTTTCCCTTTTGTGTTAATTTCGGGGTGGGGTGGTTTAGCTGTGTGGAGTGCTAAAGAACCTCTGCCGCCCAGTGCTCCCAATTTGGGCAGCTCAAACGGCAGAAGGTTTTCCCGATTTTTCCTTTTTTCAAGGGTCCCGGATGAAGGAGTTGAGGTATTTTTCTCCTCTCCTTCAGTGGGTTTAACTTTTTCCTTAGCCTTATTCATATTTGGTTCCACGAAAAGATGGTGTCATATAGGTTCATTTCTACAGAGCCCTCCATGCAGAAGTGAGGGACTTCATACAATGGAGATTTGAATAATTTTTAGAACATATTTGTCTGGCATGAATATATGAATGTCAAGTCAATGACCATTGAAATTGTTTTTTTCATTACAACATTTCCATATATTCAATCCACTCGTTCAGCAGAAAACGTAGTCTACGGTATCTTCCTTAAACTACGGTTTCCTCGGAAAGTCTCCGTCGACAGTCGCGTTTCGACGACCTTATCTAACCTATCGCAATTCTAGCAATAGCGTAGCCCCACCCATCGAAGTGATTTCTAGAATTACGATTGGTTAGATAAATCGTTGAAACGCGACGGTTGACGGAGACTGTCCGAGGAAAGCGTAGCTTTACGCAGTAAAACGTATAAAATGATGGGTTATTTTAACTCATACAAGCTCTAAGTTTTGAGATTCGTAGCTTTACGCAGTAAAACGTATAAAATAATGGGTTATTTTAACTCATACAAGCTCTAAGTTTTGAGATTCGACTTGGACCGTATATAAGAATTTTGTATAGAGCTGTCAAGAGAGATTCCTCAAGTAACCTATTTATTCGACAAACATTATACGTCAAACATGCATTAGATATCCATGCATTTTATTGACCGCCCCTGTATCTGTCTGTATCTGTCCACCTCTCGCCTACCAGTGGATATTGATCATTATCGGTGAGCCACCTCGTACATATCTGATTATAATGCAACGAAGGCCTTAGGATAGCAAATAATGATTAGCCTGTACGAAGAACTTGTATTTTCTTTTGAACTTGATTGTGAATATTTCTTGGAAATTACAATACTGAGCCAATGTGTAATACTCAATACACTTATAGTGTAATAAATTATTAAATTGTTCAGAAAATTTAAATTTTTTTAAATCCTTCGTAATTGTTCAAGGAAAACTTCACCACTTCCAAATGTTTCATAACGTACATACTTGTTTGGTGTATAAACTAAAAATTTATGAAAAAGTCTTTTCGTCCGTGTACGCCGCTAGAACTTTTTCCGGAAACTATAAGAGAAAGTGAGATGAAATTTACTATACTACTAGCGGACCTGACAGACGTTGTCCTGTACACACGTCTTTAATTTCATACTTTTTTTAATGAGCTGAAACAATCTGGACCGCTTTGATGAAAATTATTATTGAAAAGTTATTACTTTGTTAAATAAATAACAGCATCGTAAATGAAAACTTTAACTCATTTTAATGAAAGGTGAAAAAGCTTGCACTCAAAACATTTTATAACATATATATTTTTTTTTTTTAATTTACAAAAACTCAATTTATCGTAATGCCATTGGATGTACAATATTTTTAGTTAGTCCATGAGGAGTATAAACAAACAAACTCGATGGTTTTCCAACTCTGGAACACGCAACGTACAATTGGCCGTGAGAAAAACACGGATTTTCTATGTCTAAGCCACAAAATGTCATCGTTTGACATTCCAAAATCAACAACTCCTTATAAATAAGAAATTAATTGAAAAAACATTTTCCAGTAGACCAAACTGTAAATCTAAACCATTCTCGAATCTCCACGAACACACACAAAAAATTTCATCAAAATTGGTCCAGTCGTTTAGGAGGAGTTCAGTCACATACACACGCACACAAGAAATATATATTAAGATAGGAATAGATAACTACATCCCATGGATCCTTATATCTCGAGAAATCATTACAGGTGATGGAGGATCGATTATTTTTTCGAAGGATCCTTTTGTACTTTCTCGTTTCTGCAAAACTTCAAAGAATCTCAGATCTTTTGGCATTTATGAATTGAAGAAGAGGACAAATAGTTTATAAATTTCGTAATAAAACACTAAACACAATTCTCCTGTAAATATGTTCATCTTCGGCCAGTTTCGAATTAGCCCAATCAGCCAAAATACAACGTAAACGATGGTCATTTAGCTTTCATTCTTGTACAATCTGTAGTTTATGAGCACGTAGGATCCCCACACAAAATTTTTTACATACATAGTCGAAGGATGAAAGCCAACAAGTTGAGAACGGCGACGTATCGACATTTCGGCCTCTTCTTCAACACTTCGCGCTACTCTTGTTGATGGTTTGGAATCGAATAGAGTAAAATTAGAGCGAAAACGATCAATAATTTACAGGTTTATTTTTTTTAAAGCAAATTTCCTCAATTTGGACGCGTTTTTCTGGCGCTAAGCGATTCAAGGTGTATTGCCTAACCTTTCTGAACATAAATGTCAACACATTGACATTCTAAAGTGTCAAACCAAAGACAACAACTAAGATGCATAGAAAACCTGGTGTGTCTACTTATACCTTTCTGTAAAACTTTCAGACAAAAAGGGAGATTTTTCAGATTTATCCTACTTGATTTCGAGGGATCGCGTCTATCTCAGATGGCGCACACATCGTTTATATTTGACATTTCTCTCGATTCTCAGCTCTCGTGACCTTTGAGTATAGAACAATAATATTTTATATTCTATGCTCGTAACAATCTTCTTTAGTCTATACTCTGTCATTATTACTGTATTACTGTGCACAGTTTATATTTTTATAAAACTCTACAGTATTATAGAGTTTATTGAATGTATTTTCATGAATAAACTCTCTTATTATTATTATTATTATTATATTCCGTTCATTTCATTAAAAATTCGATAGGAATTGAATTGTAATTTATTGTGAAAGTTTCCAGTATCAGAAAGTTTGTAAAGTCTAAAATCATTTTTAAGTGACGCCAGGCAGATAGCGGGAATTTTAAATTTCTGGAGAGCTCCACCTTACACAACTCTGGTGAAGCAGAACACCAAAGCAACAGGTGGATATCTCAAAAAGTCTGAAACAAAATCGAATCAGTACACACACCAGGGATTCTATGCATCTTAAGAACAACTATCGAAACTTCTCATTCAGCTGAAAAGAACCCTGTATTTCAGGCATTCCCGTACTATCATTCTGCTTTGCGAACTTCTTCTATATCTCCTAAGAGATTTTCTTCTTTCCATCAATTACTCTTTAATCTGTGCATTGCGAATATCTCCTGATTGATGCACCAGCGGCTCTTTCTCGCTATTTGTCGGTTAATTTGTCTCGAAGTCAAAATGAAGTCACGTAACCGCTTACAGTCATAAAAAGCTTGATTGCAACTCCCACTTTTACTGCAGAGATATTCATTATATTTCTTCCACCGTAAAATGTACTCCATATCAAGAGGATTTTTTGCTTGAGGTGATGGACGATCACTGTATGGGAGATGTGGGTATTTCCACGATGGGCTCGCCTTTAGTCGCACCACCATCATTCTGTAGCTTGAAAATATAACGAAACCATATTTGAAACATGTTATACAGGATGTTTCATGAATAACTGTACCTGGTGTCCCAAATTCGTTGTCTAGTTCAGCTAGAAAAAATGAATAGCACATTTTCGGGATCGATTTTTGAGAGAATTAATTTGGCGAGAACCACAACCTTTTGAGTTCAACTGTTTTCAAGCTATAAGATAAAATTGGAAAATGGCATGAAATGAAAAGTTCTCATAACTTCTTCATTACTGGTGCTAAAAGCATAGTATATCCTTATATAACTTATACTATGCTAAAAGCATGAAACATAAACATTCTAAAGGCACTTTTTTCAGTACAATCTATTGGTATTATAATTTTCATTTATCACAAATTAGTTTTGAAGTTATAATACAAAATTGTGTTTCTTTAAATTCAAACCATAGAAATATCCATAACAAATAAAATCGCTTTCTTTTTTTTCCGAAAAAATATAACACAGGATATATAAATTCCTTATCAAATTATGAAAATCATCCAAAGTTTCAGTTTCATACGACGAATCAACTTAGTGTCTTCCTATTTTAATCTGTGAACAGATAACTGAAATATCCCATGTCACCAAGGTCTCCGAATTTAATACCGTTCAATTTTTGCAACATTCCAAAATAAAAATCTAACGGTGTTAAATCGGGAGACCTTGGTGACATGGAATATTTTAGTTATCTGAAGTTCACACACTATATATAATAGAGACACCCCTAGAATTTGCTCTGTGTAACTGGAACTTTTGATTATTTTAGAGTAAGATAAGAAATTTATATACCATGTTATATACTTTTGAAAAGGAGGAAAAAACGATATTATTTGTAATAGAAATTTGTATGGTTTATATTTGAAAAAAATACAAGTTTGCATTACAACTTCAAAACTGATTGCAATATAAAACAAATGATGACACCAATGGATTCATGTTGAGTCTTTTGTTGGAATATAGGGTATTTTTTGGATATTTTGCTTGAATTTTCTATTGTTCTGGTGACGCAATAAACATGAAATTATAATTCGAATCCTAAATTATGGAATTATAAGGAAAACATAATTTGAACGGCCATATTTAAGGAACCTCTTCTCGCATTTTATACATTAAGAAATTTAACCAAGACATTCAAACTTGAACCCTGAAAATTTCAACTTTCTTGGTTTTTTGTTCGGGAGTTATCATGCTTTCGGCTGGTCGGAATTTGACCACGAATTCATCATCAACGAGTCACACCTTATCGTTTGAGACCACTCATCACGGCTTAAAATTCAAAAAACAGACGCAAAAATACAGCGAGTTGATCGGTTGATCAATCATTGTGAAATCCTCGGTGTTCTAACACCGAGGATTTCATGATTTCACATGATTACACCCTGTCCTAAACCTATAAATTGAACTGCAACATTGTGAAATCCTTCGATTTCATTGGGCACATTTCATTTATTCACTAACTTTAATGAATTCATATGTCAAACCTATAACCTGAAAAAAATTTTCTCCACCTGAAACATTATATCATGAGATGTGCAAATTCCAAAAATTGGATTGAAAAATCCGTCAGTCCTTCTCCAATTTTTTTTCGAAAATTCCAAGTATTTTAATACCACAATCGCATTTTATTGATTTACAACATTGTTTTATTTATACAAGACTAGAGAGTGAGATAGCAGGATATATTATAAATGGATTATTAAGCAATTGCAGTATTTTATCATTGTTGAGGAACGAATTCATTTTTTCGAGGAAAAATTTTGATGTCATTCTTAACTCCAAATCTAGCCAAGGCGTTTGCCGTAATAAATGTGGTTTGTACCCACTATCATTGTCATTAGAATATACCATTTCATTATAATATACTTTAGCAAATGTATACTTATAAATACCGTCATCGATAAATTTTGACAACTGAAAATAAAATAAATCGAATGGAGTAACTTTTTCCTATAACTAACAGTCCAAGCACTGATTATTATACATAGTTACTACTTATGAGATACTTCAATATATTGTTTCGAGATTGAACATTCTGCTGCTTCTGGAGAATTTGAAGCCTTTTTGTTTCGGATGAATTGAAGACTGAAGTAATGACTAGTCCTATTGAAATTACTATACTAAGAATATTGTAATTATGGTAGGTTGTTACACTCGATAAATTCAATTAATTCTAGAAAGAACTATTGGCGAACGATCAAATCCTGATGGGGCTGTCAGGATATTCAGGAGGAACGGTTTTATAATTAATGGATTTTATAGTTGCACAGTTTCCCTCGAATACAGAAAGCATGTTTGTGTTTCCAGTTTTGTGTACTTTCTCGACAGTTTGTGAACCATAAAATTTAATTATTCGGCTTCATTACTATGCGTTCAATTTAGTGCTGAAAACTTCAGTAATTGATATTTCCTGTATAATTAAACCAATGAATCTTCATAAAATTAAATGAACGGTGTAAGTTTTTTTTTGTTTCTGTATCCGCAGTTTATGTTAATAATTTTCGCAATTTTAGTGTTGAAGAACGTAAATTCTACACGATAATTCAGAAAACCTCTGTCCTGCTGTTATAAAGAAGTAACGAATACATTTTACAACTTATTACATCTGACTACTCGGCATTTATATGACCGTCTATACTTCACGTCTATGCGAGCTATCTGCAATGGTTCGAAAATGTAATCAGAATATTCAAGAGATTTCGCGTTATTGCACATCCACTTATTCTTATCTACTTATTTGGCCCGTGGTTAACCGAATACAGGCTTAGAGGATTTTTTGTATTTTTTTTTTCGACGAAAACGACGAGAAACAGAAGTTGTGTGGTAAGAAAATTGCATTACCGAGTGCGAATCACTGAAAAAGAGTTATTACTTAAGAGGAAACACCACCCCGTGGCTGCTCAGTTCAAAACGACATCAGAGATATCATTTCTTACAAATCACCGATTTTTATGGACTTTCTACATAATTTCTGAACAATTTTAAACGAAAAATTGGTAAGCTTTTCATTTTTCGCAAAAGAATTGATGATATGCACAATGTACAAAGCACTGATATATTTTTGAAATATTCGCGAAAAATCATTGCAAAACAGGTAAAACTATTATTTTGAGAAAAAAATTATTGAACGGCGTACAGTGCTGCACTCTTCTTATCTGCTTCGAAAAGAGAAAGAAGATAAGGTGAATATTCAACTTCGTACACCGTGTAGTCATCGCAGATTCATCAGAGGGCAAATAAATGGGTACCAAATTTTTACTGATTCGCGGAAAGCCACGTGGTGATAATCCCTCTTAAATATCTTTATATAAAATTATTTATAATTAATATAGTAAAATCTACATCATAAATAAACGAAATCGGCTTATTAAGACGTCAAATCCAAAAGTGTTGCACATCATTACTTTTGAAGTTCATCCCATATTGTGCCGGGCAGGCCAAATTATATTTAACTACAAACTATTAAATCTAACCATGGTCGAAATCATATGATTGTCTCTTTTGAAATTGAAATTAGTCAGCTGGAGATGATGAATCGAAATTAATACTAGAAAATTAGTATTTTAGAGAATATAAAAAGTTGTATGTATGGGAAAGAAAATTACCAATTGTTTAATAAATGATTATGAGTTTTTTGTTTTCTATTGAAATTTAAAAAAGCTTGTTGTAATCTTGAGATTAGACTTTCAGGCCTTTCCTTGGAAAGTTAAAGCTCCCAAATATGAAAAAAAATGTTCTTGAAATTGTTGAAGAGTAAGTAATGACATTTGATGACCATGTTCTATTATTATTATTTCCTATTAGATTTTTTCGATTCCATTAACAAAAGATCTGTTCCTGAACAATGTTGTATCTAGTTTTTATTGGGAAACTATTGTTTTCACGGACACAGCACAAGAGTTTTCAACCCATATTTCCAAAATTTTATTGGTACCCTTCTCGTTGGAAAATATCCACAAAATGCCATTTCTTCAAGTCCTCAGCAATTTCAAGAAAAATTCAAAAAAACATATTCTCATTTCAGAAAACAAGTGATTTTTCGAAAAAAGAACTAAGGACTTTTTCATTGTGAAATAATGATTTTATGTTGATCGAGTAACCAAAATCAGAGGAAATCATTCCGCTGTCCAGTGCTCTTCTGAGATGGATGAGATACAGTCACAAACCTATTCAGAAACCCAATTCCAGCTCAGTAAAACTTTAAAATTCATTAATTTTCTCTTTCTTCAGATCTCACAAAAATTCTTAAAAGTAAAATCTGAATGTGAGATAATTATTTCCAAAGATTCAGGATTTCAAAGAATATAAAAGCTTCGTGGAATATTTTAAACCCAAAATTCATGGTTAGGGTTCACCTTTATAATTACTTAACGAAATCAATAACGAAAGGTAACAAACTATTGAAATCTTCGAAAGAAACCATCTGCGGAGGCTGTTAGAATATCTATTGAGTATGTTGACATTTGGTCCAATTTAAATTTCTCTCGAACAGATGATTCATCTTCAGAGCCAGATGTATGTCTGCTGAGGGCCTTACCTGGAAGCCTGGAGCGCCAGAAAAGTATTCTGGGGAATCCCTATTGATTATTCCCAATTGTTGTTTCTCGGTTGATGTAACGTCGGGTAATGATTCGGATGTTTTAAAATGTCACAGTGTTGCCGGCGCGTTAGTTTTTTACCGGAGTCTGTGAATTTTCAGAATTCGTGGTATCATTGCAACGTCCTAAGTAAAATGTAGTTAAATGATCATATACAGAATTGGATCCAGTCAGACTGAATGATGATAATACAGAAGGATCTATTCAAAAATTAATAACTAACATTTGGGACTAGAACTTGGCGGTGAAGATTGTTGTGTTGAGTACATACTATAATCGTGGCATTACACGGTGAAGTTTGGAATTATGCGTTGTTTATATCTGAAGAGTGAAGATATACATTCTTAGAAATTTTGTTCCTTGATTTTTTGCTTTCAAAATTCATGAGGTCGTTATGTCAGATTTTATACGAATAATCTCCGAAAAAGCTTTGTTTGGCGGATGATTTTTTTCATTCAATTTTTTGTTTCTACAAATTCTAAAACTATGAGAATTTCATGATTAATCCTAACATTTTATTTCTTGATCGATTTCAGGGGTTTATTATTGGAATATTGGAATTACTTCTATTTTGTATTTGTTGAATTGAATTTATTTTTCTTTTTTTTTTTTCTTCACTAGATACTTATGTTGGCTGCTGTAATATTGAATGTATTGTTTGTATATCGCGTAAAGGCTCTAAAGCCTCTGCGATTAATGTTTATGATAAAATAATCAATAAACCAAATCACTGTGAATTTCATAGTACGGTTCATTATCATTTTCTGTTTGACATCAAATCTCACATAAAATAAAAATTATTTCGAATTTTAATCAGTGACCATTCTGAAATACGAAGTGATGGCTCTTATAATTTTCTGATTTGAATATTTTTATATACATTCCGAGATTTGAGAACGAATGACCCCGATTTCGACTTTGGGTATTCCATTCAATTAATTTCTAATATGTTAGATCCATATTTATTATTATTATTACCTATATTTTTCATACGTATTGAGATATTTCACTATGAAAGAGTGGTATAATAATAATAATAATAATAATAATCGTTTATTCACAAAAAGCATACAATAGTACAAGAATAAACGCGGCATCACTGAAGCAATATAATTGCTCGTGCGTGATATTGCCAAAGAGTACATCAATTTTACTTCGTACATTATAATTAAAACACCACAATCATCAAAAAAACGAAAATACAAAATTTACAAAACGCATAAAAAGAATGGAAGGATGTCACGATCATTTCTACACAGTACTGAGGCATCATAGCTGGTCACGACAACCTCGAAGTTAGCCGAATAACACCCTGTAGATTTCCTCGCCGCCCTCTCTGAGCCAATTCTTCACTTCGTACTTGAACCTTTTATGACCCACCAATGTCTTGTACTCGTCTGGGAGCAAATCCCAAATCTTTGGACCCAAAAATTTGCAGTGCCTTTGTCCGACGGTTTTTGAACATCTGGGAATTAATACTTTATTTTCCCTACCTCTGGTGTTGTATGAATGTTCAATATGTTCTATTTGCAACTTTCGACTGCGTACATTCAATATCATCTTCAAACAAAACAACTGCCGGATGTCTAGCACTCCGCTCTGTTTGAACAGAAGTACACTTGGATAACACTGTTCCCTTCCCAACATCGTCTTCAGAATTCTCTAAATATCTAGTATCTAGTCAATGATCAACGATAGCGTAATGATAATATTAAATGTAGTATTATCTGTAGTGCTTTTAATGTATGTTTGATTGCTCGTTCCCTGAACATATCGTTGTATGATTTCGTTAGAATATCTATTATTTTAGAATTTTGAGCAGGGATTGGTCTAAAACGGCGAAGTTTTGTTTATTGCTGTCAAATTGAAGGTCGAATTCATGTCCATCCATTCAGCCGTAAACATCATGAGTCTCGAACGAAAAGAAACTTTGACTTTTCAGGTGTAGATTATGATTGTTAATAAGCATTATCCAACTCCAGCTTCGATCGAAATGAAAAAATTGTATTCAGTTGGAAAATTTCGTGTGAAATTTCTTGTTGATCGCGTATCAGAATCACATAAAATTTAGAAAGAATATCGAAATAATCTATTTTTTTCGAAAAAAATCGAGAAAACACGTTACTAAGTAATATATCAACAAAAATCATGAATGTTGGTGGCAACATAAGTCCGAGTCGACGACGAGGATTTTTGCACTTGCACGAATGCTTTTTGTTGAACAAATATTATTTTGCACTGTGTTTTGTCGATTTAAAAAAAAAAAAAATTAAATGCCCGAATGGAATTTGACCAGACGATTTCATGAGAACTTAATCATTTCTATGAAATAATTTTTATGATAAATAACTTATCGTATGCGCTCTTGAAATTTGAAGCATGTTTTACTACAATGTTACACAATTACACAATAAGATATTTCAGCTCGAAATCCTACACTCACTAGTTTCGAAGTTTTTTTTTTTTTTTGAAAGAGTAAAATGGGATTCGAATGAGCATCGTAATATTTATCCTTATCATTCAGCATAACATATGAGTATTCTACAGCACGAACTATTTCAAAGCTTCATCATCGAAACTTAAGAACCAAAAGAAGAAGATCCCTTTGAATGACTCTCCATAATCCCAAAGGTACCGTGGCAACCATGCGCGTCCAACTGACCATTCACGAAATGCACACCTATATCCATCCATAGAGGACCAAAAATTGTGTCCAAGGCGAAGTAAAAGATCGGCGCAACCGTAATCACAAAACGGGCGGCAACAGCGTTCTCAATAGAATCCCCAACGTAATAACCCAAGGATACGTCATCTCCAGCAGCAGCCGGCAGCTGGTCTGCACGGGATCGCCGATAGTCCGACCGACCTGTCAAATAGGTAAACAAAACAGTACGTCGACGGCGTCGTGGTGTGCGGTGCCGAGCGCGCTTGAATTTTATCGACGTGCGTCGAGAGCAGTCTCCCTAAACGACGTGCGGACGGAGGTTTTGTTTATGTGTACGAAAACGTTCGTTATCATCGGTGACGGTTTGTGGTTTGCCGATTTCCCCTTGTGATGATAGGTGAACAGAGATTTTTGGACGTTTCGTAATAATCGGTAAGTCCCGTAGTTTGAGTATCGAAGGTTGTTTTGTGTGCCTAGTGCCTAGGTCGCAACCATGCGAGTTATCGATCCTGTTTGCAAGAGAGTGCGAATGTCAGTTCACCGAATTTGAAGGGGTTACTTCGATTGTATCGGTTTCTTTTTGTGTGATTTTTAACTTCGATCTTACCTGTGTTGTGTTTCAGTTGGAATCCGTCAATTCTTTTTTTGTAGAGCTTAAGAACATGACGGAAGTTATACGTCTCGGAACTGCCCTTAGTCAATCTGAAAGACATTCCAATTGCACGCAATGATTTATTTTTTCGTTTATTATAATTTTTCTTTTTGCAGAAAGTTACTCGTTTGAACAAAAATAATAATATCTGTGTTCTTTTGAAAAATTCATTCAACTCATCTGACTAAGAAGCCATATTGAATATAAAATTTTTCGATTCCACAGTGGGAAAACCCTTGGTTTCTTAAGGTGTCAACATTCTCGTCGAAATTTTTGTTGACTGTTTGTGGATTACAGTGTGGTTACTACATAACTCTATATATCATATATTATATCTACGTTAATCTTTTCAAATTCGATTCAATGATTTTCTCGAAAATTCATATAATATTCAGGCAAAGTTTTTGCATATATGAATATGATACCTATTTAATGTATTGAATATTCAAGTGTCGCTTAACGGTTTCACTCTGATTTTATCTTTCACAAATTCGAATAAATGAATTCTTCAAAAATTCATGAAATATTAAGCCTAAATTTTTGCTGAAAAATATGATACCTATTTAATGTATTCAGTATTCAAAAATCGCCTAACAGTTTTTACTCAGCGTTTATCATTTCCAAATTCGAATCAATGATTTTTTCAAAAATTTCTAAAATATTAAGGCCAAGTTTTTGCTGAAAGATATGATATCTATTTAATGTATTGAATATTCCAGTGTCACTTAACGGTTTTACTCTGATTTATCTTTCAAAAATTCAAATTGATTAATTCTTAAAAAGTTCATGATATATTGAGGCTAAATTCTTGCTGAAAAATATGAACCAATTTAATGTATAGAATATTCCAGTGTCACTTAACGGTTTTACTCTGATTTTATCTTTCACAAATTCGAATTAATGAATACTTAAAAAGATCATGAAATATTGAGGCTAAATTTTTGCTGAAAAATATGATACCTATCTAATGTATTTAGTATTTAAATATCGCCTAACAGTTTTTGCGTTTATCATTTCCAAATTCGAATTAACGATTTCTTCAGAAATTCATAAAATATTCAGTTTTTGTCGCCAAATATTATAGTACGTATTCACTATTTTCGGTGTTGTGAATGCAATACATTCCTTCCGTGAATGATTTATCAGGTTTACTACTGGAAGTTATATTCCAAAACATTCAACATTGCAATATTATCGTAGAAATACACGTTTTACGGCAACTGTTACCGAGATAGTCTATGTGCACCTTTAAGTTGTGACCATGGCCTCTAACAGAAACTTTTGCCGGCTCAATTGTTATAACTTGGATTGTTGTTGGCATTTAAATCTGATGAAAGATGAAAAAACGAGGCAACCCCAGACTTGTAGTCCGGAGATTTTGAGCACTCTTTTATCCATGCGCCAATTGAACCCTTGAGAAGACCACATATTATCATAGTATAATAGTATAAGTATAATACTATGATATTATATACCTAGGAATATAAAGTTCTGGGCACTCCAAAGGTACAATTAGCCTATGAATGAACTTGTGCTTGCCTCATGTTTTTTTCCACATTTTTCTTGAATTTTTTATGATATCAGCTCCATGAAATTTCCCAAAAAATTGACAAGGTTATTTACTATAAACATTGAGAATCTCAACCAGATCTGATTTGTTGTCAAGAAAATATTACTAAATATTTCCGAGGATATTTCTCACCAAAACTTTTTTTGAATTTTCTTTAGTTCTGAAGATGTTATGTGTTTGAAATTTTGCACTGAGCAGAAATTGATATTTGATGTCAACACCAGTAATCTCAACTCTGTCGTCAGTAATCTCAGCTCCGTCGGTTTTGTGGTCACGGAAATAATGGATAATTTTTTTCGAAACTTTCAGACAAAATGGTAACACTTTTTTTCACCTACGATATTAATGATCATATATATTTTTGGATAGATATATTAATCAAAATATAGTGCGATTCAAATTAGTGCATTATGAATTCCGCATTATGAATTATCAATGTAAATAAACATTGATTATATAAAGATTACCTATTTAATTATATTGCACAGTCAATGTAAAGAGTACTCGTGATTTACACAATATTTCTTTAAAATGGACAGCTTGTTGGGTGAATAATATTGTCAATATTGATAAGATATTTCTGCAAGTAATTTTTACCAGTTGATCAGATGTTCTGTTTGTCGTAGCTTATAAGCACATTATTTGTTTTTTCTTATATTGGTCCCGACTCCCGAGTCTACTTATCTATTGTGATCAACTTCATCAGGAGGGACAATTTTTTTTCCCCGATCATATAATTAAATATGTGTACTGTGAACTCGAAAAAATTTATATGAAACCAAAATTATAATTTCATTATTTTGGACTGTAATCCATTAAAATATACTTTCTTATCAAATTTGTCGTCAATTTATGTTAATGAATTGTAACGGGTACCTTTTCATTCTTTTCTGATCGTAAAATTCAACACCTTTCTTTATACCACTATACCTTGGTCTATAACTAATTCAGAAACATATATGCATATGTATGCTCAAGTTGAATACAGGTTTCAAGTTTACAGTAACAAATTACTTCCATCAATATGTTTGCTTTATGAACTTTGAAGAGGTAGGTCATTTTTTGAATTATATCTCCGATTCTATCACTCCCAGCTTTCGAAATCAGTATTTTTCTAATTTGGGATTAGAGATTCTCTAGTTGAGAGATGTTGAATAAGCCTTTAATGATCAAAGAACTTTGTTGAGTCATTTATGAACACATTCGAAATCTGAATGAATAGCAACGAAGACTTCAATACCTTGAAAAAAATAATGATTGATGATCATACATACATAGTAGTAATATAGCAGTATCTTGGTTTCTGTACGGGATATTCAAAAAATTCTAAAACGTTTTTTTCAGTAATTTTTATGGTTATCGTAACAGATCATAGAAATTAATTACCATTTAAGGGATATAGAGCGGCACTTGTTCATACCAATGGAATAATTGAGTAGTCTCACTTTGCTCGCAGTGCAGATAAGGTACATATGGTGCTTTACACGCGGGAAAAAGGTTTATACATGCTTTTTTTCTCAAATTTACAATGACTTCTGTATAGAACTTAAAATTGAACTCGGAGCGGTGAGAAATGAAAATATATGGAAAAGATTATCAGAAAGGACAGACAAGTCTATCTGGAAATTTCTTAAAACTACAAATAACTTCCATTCCCCCCTGAAAGAAGGAATACCAAGGACTCCTGGGAAAAGAGACATCTAAAAAGTTAATATAGTTGCTGAACATCTGTATTCTGGTTTTCAACTTCTAGCGGAAATTATAGACAAGAAATAGTCTTTCTGAACCACAATCCGTAACATGTACTCTGTCGAAAGAAATTGTAAAAGAAAAAATCAACTTAAAAGGGACTTCCCAAAAAGTGTCACTTTCTTGACAGAAATTTACAATCCATTTCTACAATCGGAATACTGGCTTAAATGCCTCAAATTTGTAAATTATTGCGGTACCTAAACAGTGAAGTAAAGACCCAATAAGCCTTGTACCTGTTATTTCCAAATTTCTTGAGAAGTTAATCTTACAATGAATACAATCTGAAGCCTCTCTATTTGCAAAAAAAAAATCGGATTACAAGCTTAGCGATCGAGAAGGACATTCGACTACTCAATAAGCCCATCTCATCGTTCAAGTAATGAATTATGAAAATAAAAAATACTGCAACGGTCTGTAAGTCTTAGATGTAAAGCAGGGGTTCGATGATACCTGACATGTGGGCTTACTTTTGAAAATAAAATAATTTACCCAAACCTACCTTGTGAAGGAACATTTCAAACCTCTAAAGCACTGAATACTGAAACTTCGAGTGAATTTCAAATAAACGCCGGAGTCCAACAAGGTAGTGTTCTTGGGACGATACTATTTCTATTTTATACTCCGGATTTAACGTTATCAAATAATTCAACAACAGGAATATTTGCAGATGAGGCGGCTACTATACATATACATAAGGTGAAAGATCCATGGGATTTTTGAAAAAAACCATACGCTACAAACAGATCTATACAAATCACCGCAGTTCAAGAGGCAATCCTAAGCAGATTTAAAAATTTAAAATTAGTCTCCATCTGAGAATACTGAAAAAAATGGCCAATTGAATTTACTAGTTTCAGCAGTTAAGATGGGTCTATACCTTCTCAGCGATCAGTTCAAAAATAAGTTAGCTTTATTTCACTTTAGATTGAAGGAAAGAGAGGGATTGGAAGAAAGAAAATGTCTTGGCTGCGGAACATCAGACAGTGGACAGGAACTCGGAGAGGACTACACGATATACAATCCTTAATACATACCGCAATAAATAGAGAAGCGATGGAAAATGTGGATATGCATTGGAAGAAGAAGAAATTTCACATTAGAGATCATCGACATATATGAGGTTTTCACTATTATTTATTTCAAAGAGTATGTCATTGCGGAAAGTCCTCGGGAAAGTCCTCATTCATTAGTTTTCTTGAAATGGAAAAAAAAAGGAATTTTTCATTGAAAAATAAATATATGCATGATATAACTTTCCGAAAAAACATTTCTTTTTTAATGGATTTTCACATAAAAATATTATACAAAATGTCTTGTCGAAGGCTGATATAACGTTTTTTCAAAAATTAAAAATGAAGACGTAAAAACGTATTTTGAATTCTTGCCTGTGGTTGAAAAGGAAGGGATATCGAAAACCGTTAGAAAGACAAGGTGGCTTGAATTACAAAAAAGTTGCGTTATTCAGATTTTTTCTGTTTTTCATTGTTTCAGGGACGCGATGGTCAAGTGGTGATTTCACATAACAACTCTTCAAATTTGCGTACCAAGACTCGATATTTTTGTAGAGTGTGATACATTGTTGAATTCGCAATTTTTTTCACCTCATAAAGAAAACCAATATGGCGGCGCGTCCATAAGGAAAAAAATTGACTATCGCGGCTCTGAACTAATGGGAAGCAGAAAAAATCTGACGACACCATTAGAATCTCTGTATTGGATAATGATTACAAACCGAATTTCGTTCAGTTATCTTTAGAAATAAATGAGTTATTCAGAAAAACAGAAAATCTGGATTTTCAGTTTTTTCGAGATATCTCGGGAACCATTGGAGATATTTTGGGTCTTTTATCACCAACACACTAATCCCTAAATAACGCAATTTTGTTGTAATTTAAGCCACCCAGTATCTCTAACGGTATTCCATATCCCTGCAGTGCCCCTCTAAATAGTTCTAACCCTGTATAACGTTTCAACTTTAGCTAATAGATTTCGTTTATTATATGATTGCTTTAAGAATAATAGTAATCAATCAAATACATAATGATAAATATGGAAAGTAGTTTGGACTTTTGATCACTTGCTCACTACGACCCTCCTAATATTTGTGTGTATACTGAAATAAGATAATTTTCACACTTGATATCGACGCGATGCGTCGTATGAATGCGTGACGAATCAATATTTATTTTTCTGACAATCCATCAGACTCGACAGTTGCTTCCCAGCTGCTGTCTATCGATTTTAAGCAGACTCCTCAACAAGCCAATGATTCATATTTCCGAAGACCATTTGATTGCTGGCACCTCTCGACCATCGATATTGCAATTATCGGAGTAATTTCCATTATATCTAACAATAATCACTGTCGTGTATGCTTGTCCCTCTTCGACTTTCGAAATCGGCATCGTTTATGGGACAACAGTGAAAGCTCCGCGGGCCCCAATCGGCCGCACAAGACCGAGAAAGACGCATCATCATCTCTCAATTCAAAACTGGGTTTTATCGGCGATCCGTGTCACGGTCGCGTTTGACCCGTACGCTCCAACCTGTGCACAACGACTTCTTCGATAATTCGATATTAATGAATTGCCGCCCGTTGCCGATACAACGGACGGCCGCGAGATCTAGCGGGCCGTTGTAATTGAACGGTGTTCTTTTTTGCTGTCAAACTGCCGATGAATCACTTCCTGTAACTTTGATTGTTCCGATGGATTCGCTTGAATCGACGTTAATGAATGGTATGGGTTTTCGATTCTTCAATGGTATCGGAGGTTTTCGATACTTATGTGGAAGATTTTAATTCGATTTATGTATAATGATAATAACAACCTGGTATCTGCGGTGAACGTGATTGTGATGACATCAAGTAGATAATTCCGCTTTGGAAATATCTCGTGATTGTGTGAATCATTTTGGAATTTATATGCTAGGAGATGATATGTATATACAAAAAATTCCTTCAACTACAAAAAATTAAAAAGTCATTTATTGCCCATATAGATTTATATCTATAAAAGGTGAAAGAATGAATAATAATCAGGATCTTCCTCTTCTCGGTGTTCGACAATATTTCATGGTTCGTTGTTTGTTGATGGCGCCTGCCTTCATTTGTTAAGTATTCCTCTAAACTAGAGCTATCAATCTTTCTAGTGTACTTCCTTATGATCATCCGCTTAATGTATGTCCAACTGGAGCAATGAAAACTAGTTTGTTTTTTCTTTGTGATTACGCGTTGTGCCCCTTTACGTCGCTGTTTTAAACCTCGACGTTTCTTAATGTTTTCAACTTCACTGTCATGCAGATTCTCTCCGTCCTTTTATATCGGCTTAAGAAGGAATACCACCACGTGGTTGCTAAATTCAAAACGAAATTAGAGGTATTTCTTCTTGAAAATCACCGATTTTTATGGGGGTATCGAACACCGTACGAAGTTTGGTCATCGCAGGAGCGCCAGAGGGGAAATGAATGAGGTTTTACACGTGGTGATAATCCCTCTTGAGACTCAGTACCATAGGTCTGTCATGATTTACTACGCATGCTTCATGAGTTCAAGACAAATAAATTGTGATAAAAAGTTGAGTGAAGTAAGGAAAGGATTGACGTGAAATTTGGCAGTTTTCAGCGCTCTTCCATTCATTCGAAAATTGCGACCTTGGATACCACAATGGCATATAGGTATACAGTGTGGCCACTTTTTCAATGGGATTCTATTGGTAACTTTTAAACCATAATAGTTAGAAGGTCGGTCAAATGGAGAAAAAGTTTCATGCATAGAAGCATTATCAAGCAGTTCAAACAAATCGAGATCATCAGGGCCGGTTATTGAGATATCATAAGAAAAGTAAATTCCGTCATTTTGATTTTTCTTTTTTTCCCACTTTATTTCAAATAAATGTTTCTATGAGAATTATTAGTGGGACTATTAGATCTACTCCTTTAGTTTGGTTACCGGTGCTATCACATATAGTTCCACCTCATATTCGTAGACAGGTTGCAGTCAAGAAATCTTGGGATAAATTTCATTTCTATCCGAACTCATTTCCTATTTTATCCTATTTCCCAGATTCTAGAACTGCTAGATTGAAATCACGCAAACCTTCATGGACTAACACCTTCCTTGAATTCAATGAAAGCGACAAGGAAATTTGGGGTTCGGGATGGACTTCTTCTAACGTTTTCAACAAAAGTCTTATTGTTGATCCCTCAGAAAAAGTACTAGGTTTCAATCTTCCTAGGAAAATTTGGTGTATTTTGAATAGACTTAGAACTGGTCATGGTCGTTGTAATAGTACCCTCTTCAAATGGCGTTCTATTGATAGCCCACTATGTGAGTGTGGTGTAGAAGAGACCATTGACCATTGGTGAATGATTGTCCGATTTATAAATTTCATGATGGTTTCCAAGCTATCCATTCAGTTTCAGATTCTTTTTTAGAATGGGTAGTTAACTTCAAATCGATATTATGAAAACTAATATTTAGTACTCCTTTCTGCTTCTTTTCTTTTTGTTTTAGGATCCAATTGGAAATTATAGAGTCGTCAACCGAAAAGAGAGGATAAAGGAAATTTTGTTTTGGTTGAAGAGGAAGTCCTTCAATATAAATTATGTCAGCTTATTCTGTAAACGTTTACACAAACCAGTCACTACACCGATACGGGGAGACAGAGTTTTTGCTGAGGTTTTTATCTGTTCTCTTGTATCATACGTTGAAATGTATGATGCCCCGTTACATTTCCTCTGCTAATACTGAGATTCATCGACACATATGCTTGATTGTTTGAAATTAATATTTTGTATTGCTCTTTCTCAAAAGAATATATATATATATATATATATATATATATATATATATATATATATATATATATATATATATATATATATATATATATATTTCAAATATTATCAAAAAATGTTACAGGAATTTTTTATTCGACAGTAAATTGTTCTCAATTTGACGTAATCACATTTCGTATCCAACGTTTCGTGCTCTCTGGGCCACCCTCAACCTCAGTTTTTTCGATACGGACCTGTATATTTTATGACACTTTTCGAAATAACTTTTAACGCTGAATTCAACGATATATCATACAATGTCATTCAAAGTTGATTTTCAGGTGATTTTGACCCTTATCCAAATTTCTTTGGGTCTATTCTTGAAAAATTCTAGAAAAAAAATATTGAAAAAAAATCATATTATCCTGGAAACTTATCCATATACATACTTATAATCATGAGATTAAAATATATAGTGCTACAATAATACTGAAAACAATATTTTTACCCGTGAGTCCTACCACTTAGGGCCGGTATCATAAAGGATAACCGACGGTTCAACCGTTGGTTCAACTACCAAATTCCTTTCTGGAAATACGGGATTTGGTAGTCGACGCACGGTCGCACGGCTCAACCGTCGGTTATCTTTTTAAAATACTAATTTTCTTTCTGATCCCGAAACGAATTATTAATTTCGAAATCCGCTGCAGGTTATTTATTCATTGAAATATTTTCCCCGTGCCATGCTTGTATGCGTTGAAAGTGGAAATAATAAACCAAATTGTAAAATTTGTAGTTTTTGTTTTAAAAGATGATTGATTTTCAAGATTTGAAGATTAGCTAAATGATAATTGTATAAGAATTATTTTCGAAAATAATAAGGTTAGGCGAGCATTGATAAAGCAACCAATTGAATTTCCGGTCATCTTACTTGAAAGTATTTTTTTTTTTAGTTATGTTTGGAAAATATTCATTCCACGTTGAATCACCTTGTTCACTAGTTTTGAGGTTGTTCGAACTATGTGTGAATTCCAATATGTGCTCTCCCATCCCAGTTCGAAACCGCAAAGTTATAACCTCAACAGTTTCGAATTGCTCAAATCTCAACTTGAATATTCTGTGAGATTGAAGAAAGGAACCTTCGAATCAAATTTGTAATGTTTCTCATGAACACATTTATAATATTTACACCAGTCAAATCAAATAATATAATGTATGGCGAGTTTCACCAAACTTTCTTTGTGGTGATTGTCAAAATGAAATCTATTCCATCAACCACAAGCAGTTGATCGATCGATCAAAGTTTGGTGGAACCAACATTATTTATAAAAATTATTTTTCGATTTAAGTTAAACTTGAATGGAATGCCATTTTAGGCACAACGACCTCTCTTCCCCCACATTGTGAAATTTTCTACTGTCTTGGTGCGTGTAAGTTAATAGTATATTCTAAAACAAGTTGCAGAATGGGTTCCTATTCCAACACGAATGCGAAATTCGAAAACGAGCGACGAAGGAGCGAGTTTTGGAATAGTTATAGAATAGTGTTATTATTATTTTTTTCCACCAAAATGCCTGCAATTCTTGAATTGTGAACTGTAATTTCCCTTTAAGATTGTTAGATTTACTGAATCTCGTGGTTGAATTCAATTTGACGTGTAGTCCAGAGCTATTGAGCGCTCATATACGCATATGTGGCCTCCAAGGGTGCAATTGACGCATTAATAAACGAGCGCTCAACATCACCTGAATTTACGTTGTGCTTTGCGTTCTGTGGTCACGGAAATATTGGGCAATTTTTTCGATGTTCATGGAATTTTCTGTGGTTCTAGTTGCGAAGCAATCAATATGAAATTTAATTATGCCCATTATTGAACTTAATTATGGTATTTGATATCTGAACCTTCCCTCAAAAATTTCGAGTCTAGGTCTAGAGAATTATTGTGTTCGCGGCCGGTAAGAATCTTGGATTGGACCACGAATTCGTCATCAGTGATGATCACTCTCAGATAAAAATCTGTAAATTACTGTCATAGTCACAAAATAGAAAAGTCATCTGTATTTTCAAGAAAGGGTCGCTCAAAAAGATGAGATAGCATTTGGCTTGATTTCGAATTAATATAGAGGTATTGACGAACGAATAAAACCAAATTCCATTCGCTATTAAGTGCTCCTACAAAAAATGATTTAACCCAATAAAAATGTCTTTTATACACATAGTCATTTATCTCTATAGAGAAATTATTTAACCGAACCGTGTAATTTTATTGACGGTGAACATTTATAATAATATACACACAGATTATGTATAATATTCATGTACATATGTATAAATAAATTATTATTATTATTATTATAACTATATCATCATACCACGAGACAATATGTTAAGATTTTTTTGTAATATCTATACCTGTATAATACTGTTACAATCTATCAACTCAAAATACTCATCGCTAGGTTGTTTCCTGTGCGTTAAGATAATCATTTGAATCAGGAAGATGATACACATACAGCCTATTCCATAACATTCGTTTCCGTACATAAAAACAAACTTGATGAGAGAAATTAGGAAATTATATAACAAATACATGTATATCTGTTACAAATGATTCGTTAGATGTGGTCGTTTGTTCTGATATGTTCCTTCCGTTCGATATTTTGTTCTATTATGAAACGATACTCTACAAATTAAACAATAATGGATGAAATTACTACTAGATAACTCTTGTTATCGAAGTTATTATATTATTATACATTTCCTGTTCTACTTATTCGAGCTTAATTCTTTGCAGGAACTACTACGATAAAATCATCGCAAAATAATTAATTTTCAAATAATTTAGGTACTCTACTTTTTTAAGGAGTAGTTGAATTATATAAGAAATTATTCCGTTTCATAATCAAATTCGCAGTACAACAAATAAGATCGGTAAGTATCAATTGACCTTCACCTTTGTATGCATCGAAATTATTTGATTTGTTGATATGTTGAGAGTTCAGTTTCTGAGAAAAAGTTCAAATTCTTCAAATATCAGGTGTGTGAATAAGTCTTTCCCGTTTTTTGTAAGAGATGGCGCCACTAATACTGTGCGAGTATTTAATGGTTACATATGTCATAATCAAAGCTTATTCATCTGTCAAAAATTCCACACTAACACATTAGTTGAAATATTTTCGCATCATAAATTTTTGAAATCGTGAAAATGTCGAAATTTGAGCCGAGTCGACGTCATTTGCGGGAAGTTTCACTTTATTGGTTCAATTTGAAGAAATCTGCTGCCGAGGCGCATCGGTTGCTTCAGGAAGCTTATGGAAAAGGTTGTGTCGATGATTCAAGTGTTCGCGGATGGTTTCGACGCTTCAAAAGTGGCGATTTCGACGTGGAAGACAAGGAGCGTTCCGGGCGGCCGCAAATCTTTGAAGATCAAAAATTGGCGACTTTGCTTGATGAAGATTCGTGTCAAACGCAAGAAGAACATGCTGAAGCATTGGGAGTTGACCGAACAACCATTTCCAAGCGTTTGAAAGCCATGGGAATGATCCAAAAGCAAGGAAATTGGGTGCCGTACGAACTGAAGCTGAGAGACGTCGAACGGCGTTTTTTCACTTGCGAACAGCTGCTTCAGCGACATAAAAGAAAGGGTTTTCTGCATCGTATCGTGACTGGCGATGAAAAGTGGATCCGTTACGATAAACCGAAGCGAAGAAAATCATGGGGACTACCCGGCCATGCATCATCATCGACGGCCAAGCCAAATATCATGGCGCCAAGCTCATGCTCTGTATATGATGGGACCGCTAGGTGTGGTTTACTATGAGCTTCTGAAACCGAATGAAAGGATCACAGGCGAGGTCTATCGACGACAATTGATGCGTTTGAGCCGCGCACTTCGAGAAAAACGGCCACAATACTCCGACAGGCACGACAAAGTTATTTTGCAACATGACAATGCTCGCCCACATGTTGCACAGCCGTTGAAAACATACTTAGAAACGCTCAAATGGGAAGTCCTACCCCACCCGCCTTATAGTCCAGACATTGCTCCGTCTGATTACCATCTCTTCAGATCGATGACGCATGGCCTGGCTGACCAGCACTTCCATTCCTACGAGGAAGCCAAAAAATGGGTGGATGACTGGATAGAGGCCAAACCGGTCGAATTTTTTCGCAACGGGATTCGTATGTTGCCAGAAAGATGGGGAAAAGTTGTAGCTAGCGATGGCCAATACTTTCAATAGTTCATTTGTAACGATTTTTTCACAATAAAGGCTCAAAATTTGAAAAAAAACGGGAAAGACTTATTCACACACCTGATAATAACAGTTTTTGATTCGTAAATTGATTTACAAAAAAATTTCCATTGGTTTTCAAGAGTGCAATTGGCGCATGAATTCGAGGGGTTGATAAATTCTTGAGTTCACATTAGTGCATTATTGATTGTATGGTCGAATCCATAAGACACTTAATTTTCTTCTAAAATTCTTGTACAGTTTGTGCTGTGTGTTGGAAATCAGCAATCCGATTTTGTTTGAATTTTGTGGGTTTGTTCGCCTCGGCATCATACAACCCTGCAAAATGTTTCATATAATTTTAATATTTCCAAGGCAGTACACAGGTCATTGAATTATTCCTTTAGTCTTCGAAATCTATATTTTAACACGTTTTAGACGAATGCTGTTATTGCCGTCGCATCGTATTTCCACACTCAGTAGATGCTTAAGTATTTGGAATGAATAAAAATTGAACAGAAAGCTATAAAAGTCAAAATCACAGCTGATAACATCAAATATCATCACGAAAGCAATACAGGACCGTATTTTGAAGACGTTACATAAAACATGAATTCTGTCGTTGCAACTCTTTTGAAAACAGTGTGCCATTCAAAGTTGAAATTGAATTCATTGGGCATTCTTCTGAAACGTGTGAAATTATAGGTTTAGAGGTCTTAAGCGAAAGACTCAATAATCTGAGTGCTGCAATGGAAATATTAAAAATACATATTTTCAAGAGCTGTATGAAGGGAACAAACCCTCAAAATCTGAACAAAATCGGACTAATGATTTCCAAATTATGGATAGCAGAAATTTAGGCCAATTTTCATGAATGACCTGCATCTCCGAAACTAATAACAGTGTTAGGACACACAACAAGCTAGTTTTCTGAAAGGACTGGATGATCACGATTCACCATTAGGTCATCCACTCATGTTTCACCCTGTATATCGAAAGGAAAAAATCAAAGCTACGTTGAATCATTCATTAAATTTTTATGCTCTTACGATTCTTCAAAAAATTATTCCAAAATAGTATTAAGTGACTCTCTGTTGAAAATATCACGTGGCTGTCTTCGTGACATGTCACAGTCTAGGGAATTTTAACTTCAGATTTGTGCTCAATTAAGTATATTGAGGCAAATATATATGCCTAAGTGGAATTTCGGACAAAAATTACGCGAATAAGAACTTGAATAAGCACGCAAAGTTCATGGTATTGGTTTGATCTTTTTATTGTTGATTTCATAAAGCATCATGGCTTTTCCAATTTTTTCCAGTGTATCCATTTCGGAGTCCATTTTTTTTTGCGAATTTTATTTATACATTCGACTACTGACACTGAGAAGCTAATTATTTGAGCACTGGGAATGAACTAAATGATGTAAGAAATGTAACAGTGTCTTTTGAAAATATTTCAATTTGCATTATTGGTAATTCTGATTCATTTCAAGCGATCCTACTGATATTTAGCGAGTTTTAATAGGCTTTGTGAAATTTTGAGGACAATTGTGTCATTTTCATCATTTTGTGAAGTTTTTAGAATGCTGGAATTCACAACTAATATTGAAAAATTTTGATTTTAATGTGTTTATTCGAAGTTAACTCCAGCATCTATATGACAAAATATGTAAATAATTGATTATCATTCCTGATGGAATGTATTACGGTATCTTGAACAGTCGCTGAGCTAAATATTCTCATCATTTATTACTGAATACATTAATGGAGATTGTATAATATCAGTTTCACTGGTTCAGCAGCTTCAAGCGAGCCAACCAAAGAAATCGATAGTTCAGAACTTAAATCATCTATTTTTAAATTGTTGTGGATGGACAGGGATTATTGACCTTCTTGAGCACAGAGGATGACTTTATTCAAAGTAGATGTCAGGGGGAAGCGATTACTCGTGATGATCAGAATCGGGATGGGATTGTATTTAATTGCATGGGCATTTAGATAACTTGCTTGTTTTGAACGAAAGAAGTTGTTACAGGAAGCTATCAATTTCTGGATTAGAGCAATGACCGTACATGGATTGGCATTAAAGGCATAACGTTATTTGCCTGAAAAAGAAATTTAATGGATATTTGTTCCCATTTAGATTGAACGTCTTATGAGAAATTACACCTACATTAATGAATTTCATTATACCTGTATAATAGGTGTTTTTTTGTGATCAAAAGATCTTTCAATATATCGAAAGCAATGACTTGTACAGACTGCTTTATCATTTTGTCACGATTACATTTCTGTCACATCCGTGAACACGATAACAAACCTAAAAAATTTAATATTTCAAATGTTGCCAACGAATCTTCAGTACAGAAATCGGATAAGGTGTTAGTTTTTTCGATTTGAATTGATTTTCAACTGACATTCAGATATACACTACGATGTTCATGTATTACTTCAAGTATTACCTTATCTTACAAATTATGCCCAGTGACTTCAGTGTAAAAATGCCAGAAAGAATCATTTCTTCAACATTGGTAATGCGGTAGTATTACATCACAAGTGATATGATAATATATGCATAGACAAAATAAGTTGGTCGATGTCTGCTGATGGGATTTGGTTCTCTGAAATTTCCTAGAAATATTTTGTTCAACTTAAGAAGAGTGAAGGATAGTGACATATAATAATCGATATCGCGCATTTACGCTTGGATGTGAATCAGGTATTTTGCGTGGTCACGGCAGCAAAACATTTAGCTTGCTTCTGGGAAGAAGTCCATATTTCGATGAGCAATTTTTGAACTGTCGTAGTTATGCTGACGTATTGATGGCTATCTAGATAAAATGATTTTTCCCCAAACTATCACTTCAACAATCCTATACATGCCTTCCAACATCAATAGCAATATCACTTTACACTTCATTTTGACTTCTTACTCTTTCTACAGCAGTCATGGCTACAGGATGGCAATTATTTTTTTAAGGCTATTTTAATGCATCCGCAATACTGCGGTTTTATGGACCAACTCAAATGTTGACGAGTCGAAGAAGTCACTAAACTATGACAATATGATAGGAAAAAAAAATGCATTACAGTCGTTGCGGATATTCAGTGATTGTACAAAATAGAACTGAAAAATAAATGCAAAATAGTAGAAAAGCCAAAGTTTGCACAAAACCATAAAGTTAAAGTTCTATATATGATTTAGGGACACTTGATTTTAATCGGAATGCTTTCAAATCATTTGCTTTAGGCTCCAAAAAAAAACAAATTGGTTAGGACAACCTACGTCGTTTCCCTTCAAGACTAGCGCTATTCCTTTAGCCGGAAATGCGCAAAATTTGGGTTTAATAGTGAATGATTCGCTGAAATTTCGATAAAATTTTGAATTCTTTCAATTATACTTAATGAGAAAGGCCGAAGAAGAATTGGGTTGTATTTCAATGAGCTGCATCTTCCATAATATAAAAATTAAGATAAATCCGTCCTATCTCTTCAATAAACTGGAGTATGGAAATGATGTCCTTCTCTCCATAGACCTCACTATTAACTTTGCAAAGAAGCTCCATATTTATTAATTATAAATTAAAGATGTAATTCATGATGAATTGAAACAGCTGATATCTGATAAATTCAAATCTAAAGATTATCTTCCTAGTTGTATTTAGTGATATTTTCAAGACAAAAAAAGGAAACAAATTTGGTTCTTTTTCTTGTTGAAACAGTGGTGGAACCTGACTTGAATATCAGATCTCCTTTAAGGTATTCCCTTCTCAAACTGATTCATCGATGAATAAATTCACCAACATACAGGCTGCAGCCTCACCTTTGAGACTTTCATTCTCTAGCGCAGTCTATTTTTCTCTGTTGGTCACACCTTCCATGTCAGGGACAACTTTCAATAAACCCATCCCATGCTTCCAAAAAAAAATGTATCTCTATGTGATCAGAAGTAGAACTATTACAAGAGTTGTTTCGTTCCAAGTTAATAACTCCATAGTTGAACACTGCGATTGCAGAAATGACATATTCTATTACTACCATGAACATCTCTTGATACGTACAAGAGCATCATCCTCAGATTGAGAAACAAAGCCATTCAAAAGGCAAAATCGTGTTATTGAGAGGAGCGATGCCTATGGAGTATTTCGTCATTGAGGCAAGATTCAAATCCTTGTTTGCCCCGAACGAACGCTGTTGCTATTTTATCTCCATAACCGCATAGCATTCATTACACCGGTAGTTACTATCTCCTAGTTCTAATCAAGGTCTGCTCGAGAGCGAGAGGCTTGATCAGATGGTTGCATTGTTCGTGAAATATTGTACATATTATAAGGATGGTTAATGTCTGTAATGGAACGAACATCGCTGGTAATGATTATGCCTTAGTTCGCTCCAGCTAATTCGTTTTATCACGTTCATTTATTCTTCGTGGCATACCATTAGGATTCATGTTGAATGTATACGCACTGGTGAAATTAGGAGAATGAACAAAATCTCAAGGAAGTTTTTATACACTGTGTCCGTAAAGTAACAAATTCATTTTTAGCTGAACAGACCATTTTAAGAAATAATCCTAAAACACGTCGATTTTTTATTTTAATTTACCGTATTCAAAAAAAAATATTTCCATATACAGGGTGAATTACTTTCGAGTAATGACGTCACCGTAATTTTTTTTAAACGGAGCACCCCCATTTTGTCTCAATTTTCCGATTACTCTAGCTGAGCTGATTCTAAAAATGTATCACATGTTGATTCCAATTGGTACAGGGTGGACAAAAATACAATAGTTTTGTGTTTGCTCATAAAGTAACGCGTAACATTCTTTATTAGTCAAATTAACAATATTATCAAAAATACTAATTGTCTAGCGGCAATTGGTTTGAATGTAACATCCTGTAGTTTGTTACAGTTTTAATTACATTTAAAATGATCTGTTTCCAAACATGTTTGGTACTTGTGGTCTAGCAGACAGAATATGAAAGAAATTATTTATTATCAATTTAAAAAAATATAGTCGTCTATTTTTTTGTGAAATGTCATTATCTGTTTATTGCCGCTAGACAATATGTTTTTTGGATAATATTGTTAATTTAATTAATAAAGAATGTTACGCGTTACTTCATGAGCACACACAAAACTTTTGTATTTTTGTCCACCCTGTACCAATTGGAATTAACATGTGATACATTTTTGGAATCAGCTCAGCTAGAGTAATCGGAAAATTGAGACAAAATGGGGTGTCCCATTCAAAAAAATGACGGTGATGTCATTACTCGAAAGTAATTCACCCTGTATATCAGATTATTATTTTGAAATACGGTGAATTAAAATCAAAAATTGATGATTATTTCTTAAAAAGGTCTGTTTAGCTAAAAATGAATTTGTTCAATACTTTACGGACACGGTGTATACGAAATATACATGTTTGTCCCATTTGAAAAAAAAATTTAGAGCGATATCTCATGAAATATCAGTTTACAGAAAATTCAATAAAGATACATAAATGTAGTGTACATAAATTCCATGAAAATGTAAATTGTATTGATGAATCCAGTCATCATTTTTCAACCGATTAACAGAAAAAGTAATAATAATATAATGAAGAGTCGTTCATAATCGAACCATTGAAATATTTATTATTACCGGGTGCTGTTTATTATTCGGTTGTACTTTGTGTCAATATTGTATGTTCATTTGTATTGTATTGTATGTTCATTGGAATTGTCCGAAGTACTTAATGTACAACTTCACATATCTAATGAATTAAGTTCTTCTATCCAATGAATATTTTATCGAAACAAAGTACACTCAACATCAATTTCAAAATCGTAATGTTGATGAACAGGGATTTATAATATTAATGACAATAATATTATAAATAATATAAATAAAATAAATATATTGGATATCTTCTTTTTGTATTAAATCTCAAATCGGAGAAAAATAGTAACATGGAAAAAGACCTTACAAGTTATCATTCCACGGATTCAGTCCTTACTTGATGGAAATTCATTGTAGATAAAATCAATCAAACTGATTTTCACTAATATTTTAATGTTTGCGATAATTGTTTCGTCATCATGGTCTTCTTCAGGGTACATTTCGACTGATGATCAGCCCTCCAATATAGATACCAATTAAATGATAAATAATCGACACAAAATAGAAAGTGAAAAGTAATATATTTTTCGAATAACGCTAATTATAATGCTGTTGCAAAAATGAATTTCTTCCTGCTTCCGGTTTCCCTTTTGAATATTACTAGGTGTAACGTCTTCAGCTAACAACTAAATATAGTAATCCTTTCTGAACATACCTGAAATTAGTGCATGACAAATTTCACTTTTCCAATTTGTACCTACAAAGATCAATGGTATCCTTTATAATTCAGTTCGTGCAGATATTCATTCAAGTTTTTTCCTCTAGCAACATGGAAAGTTTACTTTCTATTGCCAAATATTATGCTTCAGTTTCGATAGACATAAGCAATTAATATTAGCATATATTTTATATTTCACTCCACTCGAATATTGTCATAAGAAAAACTTGATTCATCTTTTATTAAGTGGTATTTGTTTTGTACTTCCTTGAGGCAATTATTGTATGTAGGCAGAATTATGGAAACAAACACATGCTCAGTTCATTCGTTCGGTTTGAATGGAATTACAGATTGATCATAAAAATAATATCTTCTACCGAAATCGACGCAGAAAATTATTACGAAGACTTCATTATTTTTTTAACTCTCTTGAACATGATATTTCAATAAGAGTTTTCAGTATATATTTAGGAATATTTTGATAATTTTTTCATCGGAACTATCACAAAACTCTTTGATATGTGCTACTACGATATTCAATCTTTCTATGAGGATACAGCGGGTTACCTTTTTTCCCAAATATCTGTAATTTGCCTTGATACTGAATTCAAGGTCAAAATCAATTCTGCCCGTCCATCCGTCCGGCAACCGTATAAATGATAATTATCGAATGAAATGTGCTAGACATCTCTAGCACATTTTCAGAGTAGGTTCAGGATCGAAGGAAATTTTAGAAATCATTTGCAAAATAGTGAAACGAATATTCATGCGAAAATTCGAGAGGATGGTATAATTAGCAGTCTTTAGACATCTTTCCATCAACAAAAGAGAATTTAAGCCTATCGATTGAATTGAGATATATTGTTTTCACATATCGACTGAAAGTTGTCTATAAACTGCGATTGGTAATGATTCTGATTTAGATGAATTTCAATCAGCAATGAGAAAAAGAACAGCGAGAAAAAAAAAGTTGTAATATTTCAATATCTCAGAATCCATTCAGGTTTCAAAGAAATTTAGTTAGTATTCATGCCATCTTTGAAATGATTCATCTAGAAATTAATCTTTCACACAAGAAAATTTTTCTGATCTGATAACTCTCTAATTCACAGAGTAGCTTACGAAAAACGTGCTGATTAGTTTCCAATTTTTCGGTTATTTCTAGAAAATCTCGAAGAAATGGCAAAATGTAAGAACAAAGACGGAATTTTAGTAAGACATCAATTTCATGACAGGAAGACGCAGTATTTATTCTTGATAGATTCTCAAATTTCAATAAAAAGATCGATTTCATCCGAGGTAGCAAAGTTTGAAGTCTCTAGTCTAACTGTCACCCTAGGGCCTAGTCAGAGACCCAATTTGCCGCCCAAAAAGTGAACTCTGCAAACATTAATATCGGGTACCTATCCGGGTCTTCTACCATTATTAGGTAAAAGATAAACTTTTTTCTTCTTCTTCTTTTCATATTTCTCGCATCATTGTATCCTTGACTTCTCATATTTTTGGGTGGTAGAAACATTTTTCCTAGTTTGCTGACGAAAAATTATAGTGCTTACTTTCATTAACTTAATTTGAAGTCCCCAAAGCCAAAAGTAAATTTAAAAAGTGAGAATATATAACCCTCACTTTGCAGATACAAAAACGAAAAAAAAAATTAAAATTGATAGTCTTCTGAAAACAAATGAAAACTCTTCTTATATTTATTTAATGAGAAGATGGAAATAGGGAAATGGAATCGTTTCTGCATATTTTTTTCATTATTCTGATTGGATAGTTGAATATAAAAAACAATCTTGAAACATCTAGATGCCGCCCCAGATACGCAATAAGAGAAGGCAAAGTTTATTAAAAAAAATGCTGATACTGATGAGTGCATGAGCGTCGATAACTCGTAAAAAAGTACTTCTTGGATATTTATGAGTATAAATGCGTTATGCATTGGATGGTTTTTTATGTGGAATTTATTCGTATTTCTCCCTGTTGTTTCTGACTAAATTACATTATCATTCGGTACTTTCAATTTCCACACATGAAATATTTTAATCAAGCTTGAAATGTCGCCTCTGAATTTTGGCGCCCTAGGCTACCGCCCACTCTGCGTACCCCCTAGCGACCGCCCTGATGATGTAGAACGTTCTCCTTACATGATTTGATGTCGATATAAACTCGTATATATCTGAAGAAAAAATCGAATCTTTCAAGCATACATTCAAAATTTTTATATGCTTTTCCTCAAAAAAATTGTTCCAAAAAAGTGATAAATATTTTACTGAAAGTATTAGGTCTAGTATTATGGTATCAAAACATATCACTTAGTTCTTAGTAGGTTAATTGAGTATTCTGAAGTTTTGACTCCAGAGTTGTGTGGAGAAGATTGCTTTTCTCATTTTCGTTTAATATATACATATGTAAATCACAACCTTTCTTAGAGTATGCCATTTTCGGATTTTACGCTCCTGTCCTTACGCTCAACGATGATATATATATATGGGTGTATAAAACAGGTAGTTAAACTTGATAAATGTAAATATGTTTGTATTTCCTATCTAAACACAGTTCAGCCTTGTTTTTTTATTGGAAGATGAGTTTTATACCCGAATAGGTTCCCAGGTACAAATTTAAGTGAAATTACTTCCCGATACGGCGATTGTTACTTTGAAGGTCATAATCTATTGCATTCGTTGAGGATTCCTGTTATTCATTGTTGGTTTATTATCTCTAGTTGTAAACTCAAAGCAAAATAACTCATTTATGTAGATACAGCTCAGTTCATTATATATTTTGTTATTTCGCTAAGAACACCTTCATTGATGATACTCATTGACAATCTTTCAAGATGGAAAAATTTGATTAATGTACCATAATTGAATTCTAAGCCGTTAAAATCAACAATCTTTTTCATTTCGAAATAATAGCAGTTATTCTTAAAATTTTAACTGCTATCAATCGCCGATAAAGTTCATAATAACACCCACGATCAAAAGTTAAATCGTATAAGAAATACTTCTTATACGATTTTCTGCCACTATATTACGTATCGAGAATCTGACAATAATTTTCAAGTGAAAGTTCATGAACTAACTGACATTGCTTACATCTTTATATACCATAATTACACATGATTATTCGCAGGCGGTAATCCTTGAGACTAGTTGAACTTTGTGAACCACAAATAAGAAATAGGAAAAACTAATCTCAAGGTGATATAGGTATGTGTTGTGTTTTGGAGAATATTAAAATTCATTTCTACACACCTCTAGTTATAAAAATTAATGGAATTCGATGAGGATCCTTATGTCCCTTTATACAAATTGAACTCTTTAAATCTTCACAGTTTACGTTTGGAAATTAGTAGACTATGAAAATCGAATAGAAAAAGCAGTACGTCGCAGATGTTGACATGTAATTTGGTACAACCCGTACAACAATCGTTTGCATTGATATCACAGCTCGGAAAGGTATACGATATCTACATTTTCAAGGTTAAAAATCAACGAATTGAAACAGGAAAATTCTCTCCTCAAAAACTTGGCGGTATACAAAAAAGAAATTGAGAACATTTTTGTGCAGGAATAAATACATACCTACCATTCAATTTAAGAATTTAATGAAAAAATTCACAATACATTCAATCAATTTTACAGTCATCATTACAGAAACCAATATTGTTTCGTGATTTCAAATATTTGTGTTTGATTATAGGTTTTAGTTTGTATGCATAGTTTCTTCGATGGAGAGGAAGACAGTTCGAAGTACATAGTAATAAAATCACGTACAAAAGATATTTTTCTCAGAACTGAAGTCTGCGTGATAAAATTTACCGTTTGTCTTAAATAATTTATATCTTCTCCTTTGTTGACTATTCAATTGATAAATTTATAATGACATATTACGTACATAATTCATTATTTGAAAATTTTCTGATTTTGATATGAGTGCATATCAATATAAACTTCATAATATAAGTTAGACATTTCCGGAAGTTGCGTATTTATTAAATGGAATATTCCTGATTGATTAGAATTTTAAATCGTAATAAACTCTTCTCAGTATAGAAGTAGAATGTGTAAACAATTTTCTCAGTTAACATTTTCGATATGAAAGCGCAGTTGAAAAATTCAATATTATAATGGCGAATGCGCTTTCAGGAGAAGAAGGTAATCCAACACTAAACAATTATTTCTTGATCAAAAACAATTTTATTGAAAAGACATTGATAACATCCCAATAATTCATATTATATAGGTTATAGTTGTCAGTGTAACCAAATTGTTACAATATAAATTATTTACATGATTTTGGAGGAAGAATATATCGATCTCTATTAATCAATAAATTGAATTGATTGATTGTTTGCTCCTATATAATAGGAAATCACGAATGATAAAAAACTTCGGAAAATAATTGACTTGACACCAGCAGCTTTTGAGCGATCGTTCATTTATTAGTAATCAGTTTGGCCTACATTATATACTGATTAGATTTGAATAGATTAAGATCAAAAAGGGAAACATTGGTTTTGAAACTGACGGTGCTCATACGCGATCCTTCTTTGGTGACATGTTGAAATCTGTGTCAAGAATAATGAATTATAATAGACGTTGAAGGGATTTTCAATTCAATCTGCAAAAGATATGTGCATTTATGAAATTATAAATACATAATTTATAATTCAATTTTATGGAATCAGTGGAATGCAAAGATTTTAATCTTTTAAAAAAATCTAATGAACTGAACATGTGCTATTGCTTGAATTTAGTATTCGTTCTAGATTCAGAATCAGAATTAAATATAGAAACTTCAACTTGAAATTATTCGAATAACTTTGTGATGAATAATATTTTCTTTTATGTGTATACTAAAAAGTTTCGATTAGGTTATTTTTATTTTGTAGAATATTGGGCAAATAGAAAATTCCATGATTTTTTATTTCTAATCTTCCTGATTTTTGAAATTGTTGAATTATTCAATCTAAATCAGTGCTCATTCGGAACATCATGGACGACATTATTCATCGTTCATCTTCTCCTGAACGTGTGAAAATTCTGAAAATAACGATTCTGTGCTAAATAAGTGTCGAGCATCATGGACATATTATGGTTGACATAATCGACATTTAATAATAATAATAATAAATAATAAATGCCATTTATTTCATAATCAAAATTTCACAAATGAAAGCATTGAATCGAAATATCGTCAAAATAATCTGTTTGATACAATTTTTAACTCAAATTGTATATGATTCTAGTTCCAGAAGAAGGGAGAACAGTTGTTTTTTGAATATTTTGTAATTTGTTTCTCTTCTTAATGGTATAGGCAACTTGTTGGTACCTTATGCAGGAGTAATGAGCACTTTTTGCAGTGGATGAGAGTCGATGTTTTGGGTATGCTATTTCTAGATTTCTAGTATGAATTGTTTTAGGTGCTTCTTCAGTGAAATCATTTCTATTGTTATGGAGAAACAAAAGTCATTCTTGAATATGGATCGCTGGGACTGTCAGAATCCCATTATCCCTGAACCTCCTTCCGCATGACTGGTGGTTTTAGCTTCAGCATTATCCTCAAGATTCTTTTTTGCATAACTATGACATCATACAGCTTTTTTGAGGAACCATAAAATAATATGCCATATCGAACTCTGGATTCGAAGACTACATAATATGTATATCGTTTCCATGGTGGAAAAATGTAGGTAACTTGATATCACCCTCATTGAGAAGCAAATCCTTGAAAGTGATTTGCATACCTCTGCAATGTGTTTTGTCCAATTTAATGTTTCATCTAGATAAACACTTCTATTGGAATCCCTTCCAAAATCATTTTATCCGGTGTGACGAATCCGGAATGGCTAGTTTTGAATGAAACTGACTCAGTTTCTTTTATCATTGAGAAGTAGACCAATTGATCTGAATCGGTTACCAGCATTGCACATGACCAATTCAGTGTTTGAAACAGCTTCAGGATATGTTTTGGCTTTAATGATAGTGTTCTTGTCATCTGAATATCTCACAATTTCTACGTTGTCAAAATCCTCTTTTATGTCATCAAAGTCATTAGCGAAAATTATAAAAAGTATTTGGCCTAAAATACTTCCTTGAGGTATTCCTGAAGTGACATTGATTACATCTGACATTTCAGTTGCTCTATCTTTCCCTACAGTAGTCATCTGCTGTCTGTTTGAAAGGTAAGACTTAAACCAAGCCAAACCGGGCTCTCATATTCCATATGATTCTAGTTTATCTATGATGTAGTCGTGGACAATGAATCAAAGACCTTAGATAGATCTTGAAAAAGTCAGATGGTGATCTATCCGTTTTCTAGTGCTTGGTGGATGTTTTGCAGGAAACTATATATGGCTGTCTCAGTTAATCTTCCTCATCTAAAACCATGTTGGGAGTCAGCAATAACTTCTTCCAGAAAGCTAGACAATCTCCTCAACATCACAGCTTCCAATATTTTGGAGAATGAACATACATTTAAAAAAATTCGAAGAGACTGCTACTGATGGCAAAAACGAATACACGTTCGACCGAAAATTTTGTTGCTGTAAGTGAAAGTGTCGAAGAAAATTCTAACTTATCCATTCCTCATTCCGCGCAATATTAGGGCCTCTCTTACGGCACACTATGGCGTATTTTCCATCTGGGTTTGCATCTCTACCTTTATAAGGTCCAATTGACACAAGAACTAAAGCCAACTGACCATGGAATGTGTAGGTGTATAATATATGCCAATTGGGTGCTTGAACAACAACGTTTGGATGACGATTTTTCGCATTCAATTTTCTTCAGCGACGAAGCAAATTTTTCACCGGGTGGCTATTTAATCAAGCAAAATTTTTGCGTATGGAGCAGTGAAAATCCTCATGTAATTGCTGAGAAACCTTTACATCCCCAAAATGTCTCTGTATGGTGCTCAATTTGCTCTGGTGGAGTGATTGGCCCGTACTTCTTTGAAAATGAAGAAGATGTTACTCAAACCGTCAATTCTTTTCGTTATAGCCAAATGATTACCGATTTATTTTGGCCTGAAATTAATTATATGGAATTAGAAGAGATGTGGTTCCAGCAAGATGATCCAACAAGCCACACATAACGATTCGTTTTGGCTTTATTTCAAGAAAAATTGCCAGGACAAGTAATTTCTCGTTTCGCAATGTGCATTGGCCACCAAGATCTTGTGATTTATCGGCTTTAGATTTTTTTTGTGCGAAGGATCGTGTTCATGTTCTTCGCACTATTGACGATCTGAAAACATACGTCATGCTATTGGTGAGATATTGCCCGAAATGTGCCGGCAAGAAAATTAGCTCATAAGGAGTCCTTGAGAGACCACGCGGAAGACATTTAAATAATGTTGTATTCGACACATAATAGGAAGATCCAAGCATTATATTGATATTAAAATTTGATCAATATTTCAAATGAAAGTGTGTTTTTATTACGTTTACTTTCGGAACCACAAAATGGTTCGAGTGAGTCGATCGACTGTATAATGATTTGGGTTGATTGTTGAAGCGTGTATCGTTCCATGATTAAATGGCGTAACCTACAGAACACAAATGACCTAAGAAATATCAAAAAATAATACAGAGCGCTGACCCAATAAACATATGATATTAAATCTGTGCCCATTGGAAAACCCTATATCATCATTTCCCAAATACAATATTTAATTATAATCTTCAATTAATAATTTATAAGTTCAAAAATCATAGTTAACTTGTCGAATTCAATATTCATAATTTTTCTCTGTTTTGTTCCAGACAAGCTTTAGAAGGTATACTGTCGAAAAGCAGAAGTCAAGCTGCGTTCGGTAATGAACATAAAGTCACTGTTCGACGAAGTAATACGACTGCTGCTGCTCGAAAGGTGACGCAGGACGGAGACATGCCTCAGTCGATTGCAGAGTTGCAGGCGACACTGCAGAGGAAAGGCGAATCAGAATGGCGGAAGCGCTATGTGCAGACAAACACCGTCGAAGACGAACTAAAGTTACTCAAGGAGAAGAACAAGTACAATGTGAGTTCAGTTTCAGATTCCTTTTTTTTCAATTCAATTATTTATTAATTCGCTAAATTCACGAGTTAATAAGAAAAGAACAGCCTAGGACGGAATGTGGCCGTTGGTAATAGTAACTGCCGTTACTATGTTGGCTGAAAGTTTCATCCTCTGTCCTATATTTTGAACGGTTTGGCTTTACTAATGGTATTTGAGTGTTTTAGATCAGTCATTCCCAAAGTGGACCCCCGGGGGACCACGGTGTTGTGAAGAACCGAATGGGGGTCTACAAAAATGTTTCTGGTTTCCATTGTAAATAACAAAAATATCGGCTTGGCATCACTCACCAAGCTGCGCGAATTTACATAGTGCCACAATTTAATTTTCAAATTGTTAATATCCAATTTTATTGTATTATTCGAAAATATTGAATGTTTTTAAATTATAACTAAAATTTGCATAATGGACAAAAATGTTATCCGCCTTCACAGAATTTAATTTTATAGCCCTGTCTTGGTTTCTCAAAGCATTTTTTCAACAAAACCTAATATAATGCATCTCCTTCTATTCCACTCAAATAATATATGGGACCATCTACAACCCAAACTGAATACCCATATCAATTTTCATCAACATAAGACTGACAGAACGCGAGATATGGAAACACTGGGGCTTTCACCTTCGCGCAAATTCAACTTGTAAACTTTATCTGAAAGTATCGAATTTCTTATGGAACCATCGTCGACCCAAACTGAATACCCATACCAAATTTCAATTGTATGCGATAAAAATTTTAGAAATTAAGACTGTTACAAGTGCACAGATTGACAGACAAACCGACATCCAAACACAAAACCGATACATAGACACCAATGTTGTTCAGGATGATTTGAAATGCATTTTGCACGTGGAAATTTTGTAATCGGAGAACAAAAATTTTTTTTTTCAGATAAAATGTGACTGATATTCCTTACCCTTGAAAAATTTTTTTCATCCCAAAACTGATAACAATGTTTTCACTACCTTCGTTGGCAAAATCTAATGCGGGATTCTCCCCAATTTGGGTTATCACTGCAAATTTATTTTACGCAATAGGTAAACTGCGATTGTCATAACAAAGTTCAGAGTCATCCCTAGAATATTATTATTATTATTATTATTATTAATATATAGGATTCTACCACTTCAACCCAATTACCGGCTTTCTAATTATTTTTGATGGATTCAACATGGAAAGTGATGGGTTACAATTCCCCACAGTTTGGTGAATATGATTGGAAATCATCATTCCTTACTGAACACGACCACTTTGGTGTTCTAGCTGCAACCCACATTACTCAAGACGTTAATGCTGGTGTTGAACTCTTATAAGCAACACTAGTTGTTACAACATTTATACTGATAGCTTGGAAATCGATTGAAATGAAATTATAAAGTACGTCAATGGAAAATCTTACATAAATATTGATGATGATCTACAACTAATCACATTGGATTTGAAACTCTAGTCAACAAACCCTTGGTTATTGTTTACAGTTGTCAATTTTTATTAATAAAATTGTTTTAAGAGGGAATATCATCATGTGGCATTATCTATCAATTTTTTTCCTCCCAGATGAATAGGCACAAAAATAATGTGCGGTGTTGCGAGAACGATCGAAGATGAAGATGTAGAAGTTAGGAATATTACAATATATTTCCAACATTCGTCGGAAGGAATTACTTCAGGAGTCATTTTATGAATTTTTACAAAATAAGCCTAATTTATATAAATTTTCTGTGAAGGAGCCTCTGTTATTCTTCTCAGGTATCTTTTCATTTCAATATGAAATCCTATTTTTAAATCAAAATCACCTTCTTAAATTTATCGAACAACGTTTTGTCGATTTCATCAAAAAACATCCTGCATTGTCTGAAAGTAATGCGCTGTATTTTTAAATCTATAGTAAAAAGACTAACTAGTTCTAACTAACTAGGTGTAAAAAGTCTTGTTTTATTAACTGACTTTGCGCCCCTACAATTTGGCGCCCTGGCAAAATATCCGGTATGCAGCTCCTGGCGACGGCCCTCATCTTATGCCATAGTATACGGAATTCCTTATACTATGCTTATGCTAAGCAGTTTTCGAATATATGTGAGCACAAAAAAAATCATCGAAGAACATGAAAACGATGATCTTTTACTAGCAGCTCTCTATGAGTTATTTAAATATCCTATCATAAGAACCTGTGGCTAAAAATCTGGAAAACTTGACGTGTTTGAATCATGAAATTAGAAACATTTATATGATGATACAAAGAATAATATCGTTTCTCTACTTCAGTGTCGTAATGAGTTCAATACAGTACTAAAAACAGTGCTGTAATGAATCATTACAGCATTGTCTTCAGTTATATTTTTCGTTTTGTGGTTGACACTGACTTCAGATCCTAATTTGGATAGGGTGAAATTATTTGCAACATTATTCGCATTTCTCTTAATTCTGGTGGTGTTAAATCGATTTCGTCAAACATAATTCAAGAATTTAATGCGTAATTATAAATTATTTCAAAATTCGAAACGTACGATTCAATTTCAAATTCCTTGATCTACCGATTTTCGTAACAGTCACACCAATTCTCAAGATACAATACAAAACTGACTAGGATGTAAAATCGGAATTTTTCATTGAATACTAATACTCTAATTCTCGTTGCAGAAGGCAATTTCAACACTCATGAGTTTGTGTTGGAATAGAAGCCTATTCTGCAACTTGTTAGAATATAGGTACTATTAACGCATAATCAATCTTGTTGAAATATCTTTGCCACACGAGGAAATACTATGAAATTTGCGGTGTTTCGTCGTAGAAAGGGAATAGGGAACATTTCTGGTTACCCACGATTACAGCATGGTTCGATATCACATTTCCGCTTCTCATGTTATTCTCGCATAACTCGCTATCCGGCATTCCGTACCAGTCCCTGAAATATCCGGAGAAATCTCGAAAATTTTCATCGAACCCTCTATATAGATATGCTGGTTATTTGTTTTTCATGCGTTTCGACCCGTCAAAGTGAAAACACTAGTCTCTTCTCTACCATAACGAACAGGAGAAATCATGTCCCGTTCAGATCCCCTGACCGTTTAAGGTATTAAATGATATATGAAAACTATTAACTAACGAGCACCCGTGTATCAGAGGCGCATTAAAAATTTCATTGGATCGACAATTACGCCAAGCGAGACCAACCATGTTCGAATCGTCTTAAACAAATCCGAGTCGTCACTTATTGCGTTCAGATTCGGACGAAAACGATCTTTGCGTTGGCTGAATTTATTTTTAATCGCCCGCTAGAAGTGCGTCAGTTTTTCTGTTTATCTCTTTATGCACCGACACGCGTCGTAGATGTTGTATAGATGACGATTTTTGTTATTGTGCAGTTTTGCGACTGTTGTGATGTACAGTGAAATTTTTGCGTTGGTGATATTGGTGCTGGTTCTGATTAAATTTTTATGCTTCGCTGAGAGATCATCGAGTGATGTTTCGGAGGTTTGTATCGGTCACAGAGATTTCGTTTTCTCCATTTGAAACGAGTTTCGAAATTTAGTATCAATCTAAGAGGTTTGTTTTCATTTTCATTGGAAACTTTGTGAAAGATTTGAATTGATTCAGAGTAATTAATGCTGTTGAAAATGTTGGTTCCTGATGATTTCAAAAATACGAATAAAATAGGGGTAAATTGTTGCAATAAGATATGTAATAACAATTTCATGTTCCATGCAAAATTTCAAATTGAACGCGCCATCAGAATCATAGAAAAGTCTAGTAGAATATAGAAAAAAATAATACCCAATGTTTCCGTGACAACAGATCTGATCGAATTTTGAATTTAAACAGATTCGAAAGAGCTGAAATTTAGTCTGTATTTAACAATATCACTTGATTGGTCTTCAAGGGCGTGATAAACTCTCAAAAGCTCCTGACGCTATTTCAGTTCTTTTTTTGATGTTTTTATTATTATTCATTGGTGAAAAAATTATGAGAATCTCAAGGCTGCTCATTCTAAGAAACATCTTTCTTGCCTGAATGGCAATATTTCCTCTAATTTGAACCCCATTCCGTTTGATTGACTGTAGAAGAATTTACGGTAAAATTAAATTTTTTCTGATTATAAAAATCAGGAAATTGAGAATATATTGCGATGAGGATACCAAATACAATATTTTTTCACCACAAAGTCCTAGCCTTTCCAGTTTCGAAGTTATGAATTTTTAAATATTTCTTTTTCAATAAAATCGTCGTTATTACAATGTTACCTAGAAAAATCGACCGTTTGAAGCGAAAAACCTGGAGTCGAATCCACAGTAATAATATAAAAATAATTTTCAATTTCAAAAACTCTTTTTCAATTACTTGAGATATTGAAATAACATATCAATTGCAATTTTTGATTAAATGGTTGGTTGGACAAGAATGTTCAAACAAAAATAATATAGCGTCCAAATATCATTTATCTGACTTCATATCGTTCATGTTGATTATTGTTAGTTATTACCATAACTTGCGGTGAACGTGGTCTTCCCAATATTTGGCTTACTACTCTTATAAAATTTTGGACGTGATAGATAAATATTTCTAATGCGACGTTTTCTTGATATAGGTAGGTATATGTCTGAACTATTTTTACTTCTTTATCCACCAAATATACGGTGAATATGCGCTTCCTTTTACAAAGTTCTGATTTCATTACTGTGTTCATATAATAAAGCCAATTATAGTTTTTCAAATAGATTTTAAGTATCATATTTTTTTGACCAAAAATACTGGCTCCATTTGGTTTGACAATGATCTTTCAAATTTTAAGACTCAATACACATTCCAAATGTTGACTGTAAATAATATTGATGGGGAGGTTGGGAAAATTTGCTGACGAATGATTCCAAAAATAGGTTGTTATATATTAGAAATAACAAACCAAATTATGAAAGTATAGCTCTATACTTTCATAATAGTATAGAGCTATACTATTGTTCTAATTTGAAAAACGGAAGTTGACGTCATTTCCGGAAAAACCGGAGGTGCTCATGCCTTGAAAATATTTTAGATTTTATCAGCATCGTGAAATACTTATAAGTGCTGAATTTCATGAAAATACGTTCAGTAGTTTCCCGTATAAATATGGGTGAGGTTCCTCGTGAAAGACCCTGTATAGGAATACAATTCCAAATTGACAAAATATGAAAACACCAACAAAAAAATAGATTATCCAAAACTGTAAACATTCAGTGAATTTTTCCTCATCATGTCTTCTGAAAATTTTAATGAAGATACTGATAAGGATGTCTTTAGTAAGAACTTACTAAATACACTGATCAGGAAAAATTGTGTAAAAAATGCAAAAATTTCGAAACGTACATTTGTCTTTATGTTAATTCAGTTATTCAATTGATTAACCACGTGTACTCAATTTGTACAGTTTGGGATAATTTTTTTTGGTTGGTTTTGATATTGTGTTAATTTCAAATTGTACTTATTGATAAAAAAATTATATATCAAAAAGTTATATCAAATAGTGAAGGTTTTGGCACAATGATGTCATAATTATATAATGTTGTATATCTTGGAAAATTGGCTCTGCCGTTTGTAATAAATAAATAAATAAATAATTTTGACAATTATATTCAATTGCCTTCATCAAGTTACTCATTCATCCTTCATAACATTTTATATTGAGAAATTGTGTTCCGTTGAAAAGATCTGGTAAAAAACACAAAAGAGGTGACAAGTTTCACCTTTGGTTTCACCCCCTTAAAAGATCACAACCAAACAAATAGAAAAAAATACTCAAAGGTAGCCCTTTCATTGGTTAATATGTTCACAAAATTCCATTCCCAGAACTCTTCAGCAATTTCAAGGAAAAAAAAATTCTTTTGTTTTCATTTTTGGAAGCGTGCAAATTCTCAAGAAAGACCACTTTTAATTTTTGACAAAGACTCTTCCCCTTAAAACTTTCGCAATTATTTGATAACACCCTTCATAGCGCTTTGTTCGGGTGACGATCGCAAAAAAAACTAATTTATAAAAATTAAGAGGCTCAGAAGGGAGCATATTCAATTCAAAATGAATATCCTCTCCCTTTTTCGTAAAAATATAAAAATGCTACGAGAACACCGAATATTTACAAAAATTTTTTACAAACGTCTAGCCTTATTATAAATATGTATTATATGATAGTTCTAGAAAATTGTTTCCATATTTCTCTACTATCAATCCTAGACTCAAGCCCCCAGCGTGATATTTATTAGGGATGTAAGGTACGGTACAAATTTCTTATGGGATTAATACTAGAATAGTAACATAAGGCAAATTGTAACAATACAGCGATAAATTGAAATTGAGTTGAATTATATAAAGATGCAGTAGGTATAGCGATTCAAGTATTTCAATCAAAGGTAATTAACCTTGGAATTGAAAAAATTCAGAAATTTTTTTATTTATATGCTTTGGTCTGCCGACCTGAGGGCAAATATGCCGAAATTCGAACAGATTGTAGCGTTGAGCCCTATCTGGCGAAAAAGCGACTATGCCACTACTAAAAAGCATAGAATTTTTAGAAAAAAACCATCCGCGGACGTGAAAACCTTTTCTGAAATAGTATAAAATTGTACATCACGAATTGAAGAAACGGTTAGAATCAGCCAAACTAACGTGAATATATTTTTCAGTCGGAGATAACGGAAAAGACATCAATTCTCTCGTCGAGGAAGGATGAACTGGACGCCGCTTCGAGACAATGGAAGTGCAGGGTGGAGAAGTCGGACGCCGACAAATTTTCGGTGTCCGGCAAAATGGAAAAGGCAAAAACTACCATTCCTGTGAATATACCCGTTAGCGAGATAACGAAGAAGGCGCCACAAGCCAGACGATTTAGAGGAAAACAAAGTAAGTTTTTCCTTCTTTCGATTGACTCAGTCTTTACTTGATCAAAATCATATAAATCGAAATTAAATGATAGTTATTCTATTTCCACCTTTTTTTTTATTTAAAAAACAATTGTTACATTATACATTAGTTTCTTCAATTTTACATTTTGAATAAGTGTTAATGAAAAAAAGTCAAATTAAATAACAGCAATAAAAGCTAATGTGTTGCGAAAAAATTGTTATTTATCCTGGGTGATTTTTTGGAGTTAGATCAGTCAAAAACCTAGACAAAATCTTACGAAACATGTTTCGAATAAAATATTCATGATTTCGAGGAAGTCCATTTATGTTAGAACTTCTTCCATTTCCTTCACCCTTATGAGGGGTGGGTGGTCAACTTTGGAATTTTAATTCGGAACCCCTGTTTTTTTTATATTAGATCCGATAGAAATACAGAAGTTTTACAGTTTTTCACTATTCGTCACAGATGGCTCTGTATTCGAATTTGAATTTTCCATCTGAACTACCTTAAGAGGGATTACCAACACGTGGTTTTCGCGTATCAGTCAAACTTTGGTACACATTCATTTCCCCTCTTGGCGCTTTTGCCATGACCAAATTTTGTACGGAGTTGTACATTTACTTAATTTTTTTTTCTTTTTTCGAAGCAAATAAGTAGAGTGCAGCACTGTACCAAGATTTTACCTCTTTTGTAATGATTTGTGGTAGGTTTTTCACGAATATTTCAAAAATATATCAGTGCTTTGTACGAAGTGCATATCATCAATTTTTTTGCGAGAAACAGAATTACCAAAATTTTTTTTTCATTCTATAATTGAAAATATTCACGTTTTTACGTTGAAAGATATTCTCAGGAGATCTTTGCATTTCAATGAAATAATAAATATGAAATTTCAAGGTACAAAAAGTTCTGTTGTTCTGTAGATACTATATCTATTATCACTAACATTTATATGTCGCTGAGGTGATCTCCAAAAATTGGCCCAGTTATGTAGTATCCAAGCTCTTAATCCTTTTAATCACTATATTTGGAGATATACTTTACTTTTGAGCAATCATAATTTTTTCTTGAAATAGTGTTGAAAATAAGAAGGTGATGTTTATCATAAATGGAATTATCCTACAGAAAGATTGTACAACAGTTAGCCTTTTGCATGTAAATTACTTTGCAACTAGTTCAAAGCATGGGCGCCCGCAGAAATTTTTCTCAGGGGGGGCAAAATGAAAATTATTGAAAAACGATAAGGCGTCCATGATTGTCATTGAAAACCGGAAAATTGTTGAGAATCCATTACTTTCCTTTTTTCCATGCCCTTTGGATTGAGAAAGTAATATTGAGGGTGTTGTGCTGAAAAATGAGGCAATCAAAATCTCAGGGGGGGCCATGGCCCCCCCCCCTGCGGGCGCCCATGGTTCAAAGAAAAATAATTCATCCCTCTTACTACGTAACACTTAACATAGTGTACTTTGCAGATCCAGAACCGATCAAAAAAAGCGTCTATTATCTTGAGATATTTCCGAAATTATTAGTCATTAGTCTGCTACGGTCATTACTATTTGAAAATATTTAAATGTTGTCCGAACTTTTATTCATGAAGTCGTCTTATGCCAACAGCTTAGTTTTACTACAAAATTATCCAGTCAACTTAGAACTACCTATATGTTAAGGCAAATCTATTTTAAATTTTTCTTTTGTATTGTTTAGTGGTTTTATTTGAAAACAAATGAGAAAATTTATGACTCATTGTATATATGATCGAATAAGGATCATATTGTAAATTACTTAATTAACATATTAATTCAATTTCCAGTTAACTCCTCTTCAATGCCAACATCTCCTGAAAAAAATGGCCTACTTAAACTGAAACGAAGCCAGTCGAACCCTGATCCATGTTTGGAAACAAGTAAGTTTGTATAATATCATTGTTTCAACTTGAAATATTATTCAATCTTAATTTACAGAAATCGACAGAACATCGAAAGCAATCACGAAAAATGTTCAAGTATTTAGGCCAGATGATTTCACATTTACAAACTTCTTCAAAAGTATTGATTCAAAGGTTAATCCAGAAGATCATTACTCGTTAAATTTGGACGATTTTGATTCAATCCAGAGTCATAGCCCCCTTGTACAGAGGAAAAATATCCAAGTTCAAAAAAGGAAAGGACCTTCCAAAAATCCTATAAAGGCGTTAGCTGAGAGAGAAGATATCAAGTATGAATACACAGAGATCTTAACTGGGGTGGCAGAGAGAGAATCAAAAAGACTGAACATAGAAAAACGTAAGTATTAATTTTCGATTTTATTTATTGATACTCTTTCGTTCAAATCCAGAATGATGATTACCTTTGTCGAGGAATTATCCAGGAAGATTCGATTCTCATATAGTTGATTTTTTCTCATTATGTGAGAATAATTCGTTATATGTCTGTTATATTATGATAATACTTTTTAAATTTTTACAATATTAGTTTTTATATGCTTTTAAACGCATACTTATCTGTTTTTCAGTGGCAAAAAGTTCGTCCAATTTCGCCATCGAAGCTTTGGCAGGACTTGCGAGCAAAGAAGATTTCAAAGCAGTGCCCCTCAAGAAAAATTCAGGACCCTATGGCCTACTACCGTACAAAAATTTAATGCTTATTCAGGTCAAGGGTCGGAGGCACGTTCAACTAAGGCTTGTCGAACCAATCAGTTCTAGTATAAATGAAGGAGATTGTTTCATCTTGATCGGAAATGGAATAATCTATAATTTCATCGGTGCTTACTCCAATATTATAGAGCAAGCTCGAGCTGCCGACATAGCCAGCCATATCCAAAAAACCAATGACTTAGGTTGCAAGTCTTCTAAGATAGTTACGATCGATTCCAAGTTAGGACCGAAAGCGTCAGATGATGTACGCAATTTTTGGAATCATCTGGGAGATCCTGTAGCTAAGAGCATCGCCGATGCCGGTAATCCATCTGAGGATGAAATTTATGAAGCTAACATAATACTTACAAACATGATCTACGGTTTGGATAACGACGAGCTTGTACCTTTGGACGAATATTGGGGCAACTTACCAAAATATCAGATGCTTAATTCAACGGCTGTCTACGTTTTTGATTTCGGTTCTGAAATGTACGTCTGGAGTGGCAAGAATGCCACATCGAAGGACAAACAAACCATCATGAAATTAGCAAAGGACTTGTGGGATGAAGGTTACAACTATACAGAATGCAGCGTTTGCCCCTTGAATGTCGCTTTGATGCTTGGAGATAGGACTCCTGAGAAATTGAGTAAATTCTCGAACACCAGGCCGGATTGGGCGCTTTTCTCCAAGATAACACAACACGGCGAAACGATCTTGTTCAAGGAGAAATTTCTGGATTGGCCGGATTTCTCTAGGGTTATCAAGGTAAAACCAGATATGAATGGCAAACATGCAGACAATACAAATGTGATAGAACCGTTGAGCATGGAGGACATGCTAAAGGGTTGCAGCTCTTCTCCAGATATTATTATCGAGGGAAACCACATTGGCAGAGGCGATACTTACTATGATGAAGAAAGAAATAGGTTGTTTGAATTCGATACGTCCCAAATTACAATGTGGAGGGTGATGGAGAATACTTATGAACTAATACCTGACGATTGCCTCGGTCAGTTTTATGATGGAGATAGTTACATAGTGAAATGGAAATTCAGTATTACAGTGAAAGGACGAGAGTTGAGTGGAAAACCTTCGAAACATCTTCAGGTTGGAAGAGATGTTACTGTCTTCTTTTATTGGCAGGGTTGTATGTCTTCCATAAACGAGAAGGGTGTTGCCGCACTGTTGACTATCGAATTGGATAATGAGAGTGCACCTCAAATAAGGGTTACACAAGGAAATGAACCTGCTGCATTCCTTCGGCTATTCAACGGCAAAATGGTAATCTACAAAGGGAAAATGGCCTGTTCGCAGTCAAGAAAATCCAGCAGACTTTTTATAACCCGAGGTAAGTTGTTTCACCATGAATAGTTGCAAAGAGAAATTCAAATTTTTTTTTTCATTCAATAATTCCGAACATAAAATCTTCAAGAAATATGATTCCTAGAACTCCTTGCCATCCCAATTTTTGTCAAATTTTATTCAACAAATACATTTCAAGATTGTAATTCATTTAACATTGTGTATCAAATTCAAGTTGTGTAGAAACAATTGTAATGACATTTATTTCAATAATGAAGAATAATCGGCGCTTCTAGTAGGGTTCAATAAAAAAGTATGAAGACTAAAAAGTATAGGCATAGATTCCCTCTAACTGCTCCTTTCAGGTATAGGTAGCATATCAAGAAACTCTTGATAACCTTGCATTTGTAATATTAGTTCATCTTTAGATAAGTATTAGTTGCTGTATTTTATCAATCGATTTTTTACAGGTGAAATAGAGAAAGAAGCTCACCTAATTGAAGTTCCTTGTAACGCACATCACCTAAGAAGTCGAACTTCCCTAGTGTTAGTTAATTCTCAATCAAATAACATTGTAATTTGGCATGGTTGCAAATCGAGCCAGAGAACCAAAACAGTGGCCAAAAAGACAGCGGAAAACTTGATCAAGGAAAAGCCCAAGGAACTGAATCTAGGATACGCGGCTGATTTGAAAGAAATTGAAGAGGGCGAAGAAGATCAGGAATTCAAAAATATTTTTGGAAACACTAAAAATACATATGTATCACTTGTAAATAGTAAAGAAAGCTTCGATTTTACGCCTAGGTTTTTCTCATTCAGCAGTGTTTCTGGAACTTTTAGCGTTGTAGAATTATGCTGTCCTCATAGAAGTGAACATATTACACCGTTTCCTGTCTTACAAGATCAACTTTATTCTGCTAGTCAACCTGGTGAGTAATAATTTCTCACTTGATAATGTAGTATTTATGAATTTTATTATTGTTTTATCAGTTTTTCGTCTTCACTGTCCTGGTTTTTTAAAGTTTTTCAATGCTTGTACCATAGGATCCGCGGAGGATTATTTTTTTTACTAAATCTCTGTAATTTTGAAATTTTGAGATGAGAATGGTCTTATTACATTGACCCCAATTCATTGATGGACAATTCGAGGTAAAAATCAATTCTGTCCTTCTACCTGTTGCCCAACTTGTACATCTCACGAACGGAATGTGCTAGAGACTTGAAATTTTTAGCCTGCATATATAAACATTTTTCAATTGTCAGAAAAATGCCATGAGATTGAACTGAAATTTAGAAAATCAGTAGAAAAATAATGAAATTCATTAGAATTTGGAAGTGACTGAAACTCATTCTTCAGCATCTGAAGACTACAAGAAACAGTTTAGCCCCAGGTCAAATACCTAAAAGAGACAAGAAGAAAGGGAGAAGGGCAAAGGTAACCTTATCAAAAATAGGGAAGAAAGACGAAACCTTCCCCATTTGCGTACATCGTTTATACTTAAAACAATGAAGAAAATAGTGAATAATTACACAAGAAAAAAGTATTTGGGGAATTCATCACTTTACGAATGTCTACATACCTATAGGAGGGAACGATCAACAGAGACTGCTCTGTATCAGCTGAATAAGGTTATCCACAGAACATTAAATAATTGAGAAATCAACATCTGTCATAATACATAAAAGGCGTGAGATTAATGATACAATATGATATAACCATATAATATGGATGTATGAGATGTTGAGGAGGAGAATAGCTAAGACACAGATGGGTAATAAAACCACCTGTGAATGTAACTCACGTCAGTGCTCTTCTCATTTCTGAAGTATAACTTCGGAATTTGAGTACATGCAGTGTTAGGTAGTTTTGTAAGATGGATTCCATTATTTCTGAAATTGATTGTTCGATTAAGGCGTATTGCATACTTGTTCTCGTTTCAGTACTCTTATAAACACGTGTCCTCAAAAAAAATAATCACACAATAAGACCCAATCATTGTAGCTATTGCTTCATCCTGTTGGAACCCACAGTTCAGGTCGATATTAGTTTCTCGTTGTTTCTGGTTTTTGGCAAAAGAAAGTTGATGTTTCTAGACATAGTAATCGACGTAAAAGTATCTCCATAATCTTTTCCATCATTGATTATCTGTTTTTTCGAAGCTGCAACTATTGCGTAGGAACCAATTTGTTGGGATAGGAATACAAAATATGCTTAACGAACGATCATCAATGCCGAATCTCAAAAATCTTGGTGGAATAACAGTAAGATTTCCACTTTTTTGATAAAATTAAATGACTATCAACTCAATGATAGTCTGTCTTGTCTTTCATAAAATTTATTAATTTTGGAGCACAATCACTAATTTGATACATCGTTTCAAAAATATTGAAACAAAATATTGATATAAATGATTTTTGAATAACTCATGTTCTCAATGCCACACGCTTGATGAAAACTATCCATCAGTGAGTGCATCCTAATAGCCTGAGACCATTTTCAGCTCAAAATGTTCACAAATTATAAAAGATGTTAATTGAAGTACATATACCACATAGGTTGGAATAATCATTGCATTAACTTTTCACTATGACTTTCTTAATCTATTCGTAATATTGCATATTATTGATTCTAGCACTGTTTTTAATCGATAATGAACATGAATTGTGGCTGTGGCAAGGCTGGTGGCCCAAAGTGGAAGAAGGAGGGATTAACACTACTGATCAGACAGGATCTGGCATTATTCGATGGCAGTGTGAAAGGAGAGCTGCTATGGGAACTGCTGTGAATTATTGGAGAGCGAGACATGGTGAAGATGTTGAACTAAAGGCATCGTTAGTATGGGCAGGTTTGGAACCCGAGGCATTTAAAAATCTTTTTCCTGTTTGGGAATCCAAGGAAGAGGTTGCTGAACTTAACGTAATGGTGAGTACATTCTATGAAATAAAAAATGATCAAAAGTTTTTTTTGTCTTCAGGTTTTGTGAGTGGACATTTATTTTTCTTAGTATTTTATTGTTACATTGAACTCCAATTATTTATTGAAGGGAGTTTTATGATTTTCAGGATGGAAGAAAACCTTCTGAAAAAAAGAATTTGGAACATGAGCTAGCTCTCTTATCAAGAACTGAATTTCCCTTAGAAGAGCTTCTTCAAAGGCCACTGCCAGAGGGTGTTGATCCAACCCATCTAGAACACTATCTATCATCAGATGATTTTGAAATTGCTTTATCAATGTCCAAGGAAGAATTTCATAATTTGCCATTATGGAAACAAACATCACTCAAGAAAGAAAAAGGTCTGTTCTGATCACACACAACCTTGCCTTGCAATAATTGAGGGTTAATTATTCAGTGTTCAGTACATAATTATCTTACAATATACCATATCATTAATTCTCATCATGTCCTAAATTCTTCGAACCTGATTTACCTATTTTGATCTTCATAAACCTGCCGTAAAAGACTCATTGTCTTCTTAATTTTATTTTATTTTAACTGTCTCTTATATGAAATAAAATTTTTTTAAACTGTCATCCCTTAATATTTGTTCAAGATTTTGAGTACTTACATCATTTTTTAGATTTTATGTAGTTATTTAATTAATTATATTATGTCTGTGATTTGCCACATATTTATAGCGAGTATGTATAAACATTCATCTTCATTTTTTTAACATGAAATCGAAAGTCATTATAGGAATCTAAGACTTCAACATCTATCTTTTCCAGAAATGTGTTGAAAATACTAACTAAGGAAAGAACAGTTCCCATTCAGACAGTAAAAACTTGTAATTATCTATTCATCATTTTACATCATTATTTTTTTCAGTTATTTGAAAAATTAGATAATGATTTTAGGATATTTGGATTATTACTAAAAGTGATAATGAGAGATAAAAAAGAGAAAAAAATTGTGATATTTGGGATTTTTAATGGTTCATTTTGATTAATATTTATTAAATTATTGATCTCTTCCCCTAGTTTTACTTTAAAGTCAAGCTTATTCCACTCTTAATTTAATAAATTCACTGATTCAGATTGAAATGTCAAGACCTATTTCTTCTATAGTGGAATATTATAGAATGAAAATAGTAAAACAAAAATATATGTTATCAATAATATTTTTGTATTTTCTTAAAACAATAATATCACCATAATCTGAATATGAATTTTAGTGAAAAATTATTTTTGCTTGAAATTGAATTTTATCTGTTTACTCTGTTCACTGTTCCTTGTAACATTTTCATAGTTAACATTTTTAACACAATGTATTGGAAGGATTATTTACCCTATGAATGAAAAGGTGCCTTAAAATTCAAATCAACTTTCAGAAGATGCACTTGCCAACATTTTCTAGTCCCTGTAAATTTTTGTGGCACTGATTATATTTTTTCAATAATTTTATGCAACTTTTGTACAATAATTTGTTGAGTGACTTTATGATAATATAATATGTAATCCTTTCTTTATTTGTAAAATAATGAAGTTTACATATTAGCTTTTCTATCACTAATAATCGAGAAAACAATGTATATTGATAGTTTTGTTTGTAATAAATTAATGATTATTTTAATAATTTTAATAAACTTAATTCAAATGTATATTGAATATCTGAATTTTATTTATACCTAAGGTAAGATCATATACACTGCAAAAAATTAATATTTATCAAAGAATATTTAATTCTATAAAACTGTTACTTTCAACACAAAGCTCCTAAAAGAAGATGCAACATTAAATACTGCTGAAACTACACCAAGATTTATGATTAGCAAATTCGGAAGTCATTATAACTTGACATTGAGTAAAAGAAATGGTTAAAAGATTAGGATAAAAGTGCGATGAAAAATATGGTACCGTATTCAGAAAACCCAGTCAAATATTTGGAATTTCTGGGATCACAGTCTATATCTACAAATGGCCAAGAAGATACATTTTACTTCATAGCAAATCAACATTATGAAATGAAATTAAGAGTTTGACTGACAGGCTACAAATAGAGATGTTAGAAGATAAAACACAATTCCAATCCGAAGACCATTTTACTTATGCTGATGAGGATAAAGTGCCTTTATCTTATCTAGCAACGAGACGTGAACCATCGCCTTAGAATTTGAAAGAGGAATCGAATCATAGTATTCGTACTGCGTGGGTACCAGAAGCAAAGGCTTCTTCTATGGCTGTGTGAGTACGAATACGAACAACACTTGACCAGTTATTAAAACAAAACTGATATCTTGTAAAATTGCATAAATAATGATTTTATTTTTTTGTAAATCTGCTTAAATGTTATGTTGATGTAACTTGGGCTGAAGGACCTCGGTTGATTGCACTTTGATAACTAGTTATCAATAAAGATCAGTTATTATTATTATCAAAACATGAAATGACCCTTTCTGAACGCAGACGGAACAGGGATACGGGTATATACTTGGAAGCCGTTTACAACTCCGACCCTAGATTCAATTTCCACCAATCACAAATGCTCAATTTTGAATAACAAATGGTTTCTAGTTGGAAAAACTGTGAGACGGCACTTGTCGGCAGATTTTTCGAGTTTACCCGCGGCAAAACTTGACAGCTGTTGTCATGAAATCAACACTGTTATACTATAGTATGTTTAGCATAAGACCTTTTTATGAGCATGCTTAATAGGTTAAGCACAAAGAGTGTATACAGGGTGTTTCCTAAACATGCGGCAAAAATTCAGGGGGTTGTTCCTTGGACTATTTTAAGCATGTTTTGTCCTTGGATGATTTTTGAAAAACCTCTTTGTTTCGAAGATACAGGGCGAACAACATTTTTCATATTTTTAAAATTAATAATAGTTTAAATAAAAATGCGTACCGCACTGTGTTTACTAAGTAGGTACAATTTATTTTTAAATTTGTTTAACAACATTCCAATTACTAAAAACGGCCAGTTTTTTGACTAAAAATTGATAAGTGCAGATGGTAAAGGAATACAGATTAAACACGGTTTTCATTTGAATTCGTTTTGTGATGTATTAGCAATTTTTAGTCAAAAAACTGGCCGTTTTTAGTAATTGGAATGTTGTTAAACAAATTTAAAAATAAATTGTACCTACTTAGTAAACACAGTGCGGTACGCATTTTTATTTGAACTATTATTAATTTTAAAAATATGAAAAATGTTGTTCGCCCTGTATCTTCGAAACAAAGAGGTTTTTCAAAAATCATCAAAGGACAAAATATTCTTAGAATAGTCCAAGGAACAACCCCCTGAATTTTTGCCGCATGTTTAGGAAACACCCTGTATATTGTACAACCCGCATTCTTGCGGATCCGCGGGATTGATAAATTTAGCTATCTAAAATATCATAGGAAATTCAAGCAATTGTAGAAAAAAAATTGGGAAGCATTTACGTAAAGTCAGGAGTTTTCGAGTACAAATCTTGCATAAAGCCTGATATTATTTTTCTTATATTTTGAACAGACCAACGCGGGACTGTGGGAGCGGAAATAAACTTTTGCGGGATGGAAATGCTTGAAATTGTTATTTCAAGTATGCAAAATCTCACGCTGATTGGATTTGTTGCCACGGAAATATTTGAAACTTTTTTTTCAGTGTTCTTGTACATACTTTGCATAAAGCTCGATTCAGTTATTGCAATCAATACCCAAAATCTCAACTCGTTTTGTGGTCATGGAAACATTGGATAATTTTTTTTCAATATACTCCTTGAATTTTCTATGGTGCTGGTTTGGTAATTATTCTTTCACATCCAAAATGCATGTTAATCTCGATTGAATCAGGAGTTTTGAATTGAATCGAAAAACAAAATGCTGAACGGCCATAGTTGCGGAACCCTAGTTAGATTATGCCCATTAATGAACTCAACTCAATAAACCTAATCTGAAAATTTAAAATTTCTAAGTTCAGGTTCTTTTGTTCAGGAGTTACCTATCCGGTTTATGGACGGATGGATAGTATTCAATTTGACCACTAATTCGTCACTAGTTAGTCGAATTTCAAAATTTGATACTATTTCCGGTTTGAAATTTGAGCAATCTGTTGAGAGACGAGCGCTCAAAAATATTATTGTTGCGTTGGTGAGTTTTGCTTTCTTTACTATACATTTGTAAGTGCCATCAATTAGGAGTTTATGAATCTCTTCCGGATCTGTTATATTCATTTCTTTTTTGGCGAGTCGTTCTCGAGCCAAGTATAGGTGCGCCCCAAGTATAGGGTATTGGTGTTTCGTCCCAAGATGTTCCCTACAATTCTTTAAAATAATTTTTATTCCAGGAAATATTCTGACCGAAAACATTTGGCAGTCATCGACAATGTCTTTATACACTTTCACTGCGATGACTTTAGTTCCATTACGAGTGCTCCATAACTAACATTAGGTACATTAACAATATTTACCGGTTGAAAGGCTTTAATATTATTTCGACGTTTCGTCAAAATGCATTTCCTTTCTCGGACCCTCTTCCTTTCGTTTCTATAATCTGTCGCACCAGAACATGATTCAGCTGATGAATTTTAAACTAAATTGAGGGAATGACTGGCACAAGGTATGTATGTAATATCATAGTATAAGGAATGGATAGTAAGCCAACCGCCGTTTGACGGCAAGGAGCTGGTCACTTGGAGTCGCTACTGTAGTTGGAACCGGTGTTTTACGGGTTGCATATATCGAACACTATTGACTACCCAAAGTGGAGAAGTAACTCGATAATAGATGGCGCTGAATCATGAGCTATAGATGGCGCAGAAATAATACGATAATTCATTCAGTGGCGTGGTTGAAAAGGGGTCGCATGACATTGCCAACAATTTTTATGTTATTATTAAGTTACCACTACATTTGAATATTCGAATATTCATTTAATATTTATTCGAATAATTGCGTTTTGCATTACGATAAAAGTTTGAATGATCACTTAACTCTCTATTCAGGAATAATTAAAACAAATTGATAGATACAATTGAATTAAAATTATTCATATAATAGTAGAAAGTGGTTTCATCCGAAGAAATATGAATAGAATTGGGATATTATCAATGAAAAAAATATAAAAATTGAATATAAGATTCAAACATATGATTTAGCAATAAAGAGTTCTAAAAATAATAATATAAGATTCCACATTCGAAATGTAATGCCGTCTTTTAAATCGTTGGCAAAGTTTCTTCATTTGAAATCTTGCTTTTCTGTTCCCTATGCATTGTGATTTTTAGACATTTCTCTATTTCAGTGGTCAAAAATTTTTTTATTCTGAATTGAGAACCGACGAATCTTTCTATTCTTTCAAACCTGGGGTCTTGAAATGTACACACATCCTCCTCTAACTAAACTGAATCAGAAAAACAAAGTGTTTTGAATCATTCATAGAATTGAGGACGAAGTGTATTCTTGGAGGATTTAATGTTCTCAAAATCCGCTCGATCATTCTTTTTGTATCTGTATACCTGTAATGAGAATGAATTTATTTATGGCATTTAGATTGTATTGCTGTGTCCCAGCGTAGGATTACTGCGTCTACATAAGGATCTATAATTGTATTTTGAACGTTGTCATGTAATGAAAATTATTTATGGATTTCCAAAATGAGGTTTTTGATTGAGAATAAGTCTCGAAAATAAGCTCCGCTTATTTTAATTTTCTCGATAATTTGGAACAATGAGCGATAATGAATGATACTGCTAGTCTACTTGGATGATTTTTTTATGCAATTTTTTTAACGAAAATTGTTTTGGGGTTTGAGGATGCATTAAATTGAATTTGTATTTTAGTATATCCTGAAACATACTAACTATATTTATCTTAAAATGATAAGGAAATGCCAGGCGGCAAATTTTCAAAGTGCCTGTTATGGTTTATTACATCTCTTGTCGTTAGACACTTCTATCTTTTGAGCGTTTTTTTGTGTACCTCCAATTTATTTTATTACAAGGTCAAAAGGATTATTGAACGCATTACGACCCTAGGACCGGATCATAAAATACCATTTGGTACCTATTTTGCTCACTCTCAATTGAGCGGTAGTTTTTCTATAGAATTTAACATGTACTTGGGTAAATATCTTATTTTCTCCTTTCACAGTGTTTATGCTGCTATAATGACAGCCCTAAGAACTGGAGAACTAGTATCGGCAACAGCCGAAAATACTGCACGCTTTGTGGAAACCATCAACAACTTATTTGATGCTTTGAATAGCACACGGTTTCATTCAACAAAACCTTGTAATCGTGCACTTAATGATAGAAATCCGGAAGTTATAACAGCCATTAATAGTGGTTATGAATTAATTGAAAACTTGTATAAAGTTGGCAAAAATAACAAATTAACGAGGCCTGATAGTTTTGATGGTTTTCTATTAACTATAAATGCCGTGAAGCAATTTGCATATGATCAAAGAAATGAGGGATTCAACTATTTATTCACGGGAAGGCTTATTCAAGATCCTCTCGGGAATCAATTTTCTGTGTATCGTCAGAGAGGGGGATATAACAGAAATCCCACAGTATGTTCATTCAGAACAGCATTCAAAATTAGCATTGTATCAGATTTTTTAAGGCCATCTGCAAGTGACAATGCAGGTAGTAAGGCAGATGACGATGAAAATATTTTAGTGGCAGATAACAACGAACCTTTTCCCTTATTGAATCTCGATGAAAACTCGTCTTCATCAGAATCGGACGATTCGGATTCTTCAAGTAGTCCAAGTAGTACTCCTGCCACCGAATTTCGAGATGAAGTGACATTGGAAAAATGTTCTGTAGTATATTTTGCAGGTTATTTGGTCAAAAAATTTTGGGAGCGTTTCGGGTGTGAAGATTGTAAAATCACTTTGGAGGCTCCTAAAAATCTTGAAAATGAAGATGAGCTCTTGATCTTTTTCAAAAATTACGGTTTAAATTTTGAATGTGGATTAAAAGCACCTACATCTTTGCTGGAGAAATTCACAACAATAGTTTTGGATTGTTTCAGCAAAGATATAGGGAAAAGTTGCAATGATAAAGTCATGTGTAATTTGAAAAAAAAAAGTGTTAAATGCATTAAAAATTTTCTGCCCGAATGGTTCGCAACGAATATCATCTGCTCGGAACATAGAGGATATATTTTAGATTTGTTGTTAAGAACTGCAATATATAAATATTGCAAAAATATTTCCAGCCTACTTAAATCTCGGCAATCATCGAAAAATGTGAAACTGTCAATTGTTCAACATTATTGAATATACAAAAGGCCAATTTTTAATCATTCAAAATAATAATAATAATAATAATAATCGACGACGTAGCAATACCTAATAACAACAACTTGCGTCAAAAAGAGGTCGAAAAAATTTCAAAATATAGGGACCTCGAATTTCAGATAAAGCGCCAGTGGGGAATGATATCAACGAGAACTATTCCAATTATCATCTCAACAACAGGAATAGTACCCAAAAATCTCAAGAGAAATATCAAGCAACTAGGGCTTAGTGAGTATATATGTAATGTAATGCAAAAAGCTGTTCTTTTAGGTACTGCAAGGACGGTGAGAAAATTCCTAGGAAGCGAAGGACAGGTCCAAGGATCGCGTGTAAGAGGACCAGAAGTTCGACGACAACCAGGGGGACTACAAGGACCGGACACGACCGAGCTCTACCCTTCTGATATTTTAAATATCTGGGATTGAGTGAATGTTCCTCTTAGCGAGGAGTGAGAAGCCGACGGCGAGGATAAATCCTACGCGTATAGGCAAAAGTCGAATAATAATCAATAAAGTCCCATTTTTAGAAAATAGGACTTTATTGATTTAAATTCGTTACAAATGAACAGAAAAGCAAAACAACTTATATATATATATATATATTGTACGAACAGAAGGAAAGTCCAAATAACCTTCAAAATATAAAGATAAAATAGAATATTTTTCTAATGTCACTTCGGTTCGAGCTATTCGATTGTGGGACTACTAAAAATAAATAAATAATTCTCTTTATTCCACAATAATTCAAATCATAATGAAATGGCGTCATCAAAATTGAGGCTTTCATTGAGTTTCAACATATCATAAATGGAATTGTTGTCATACTACCAAAATATTTTCATTAACATATGGCTGACTACCTTGCAGGTAGACTCTGTTGCAGATGTAATTTGTAGCAATGCTAATTTTGAATGCTTATTGTGGGATTTCCATTCTATGTATTGTATTGGGATTTGATTCTTGAGTCGATCTTGAATAAGCCTTTCTGTCAATGAATTTTTGAGCCCACATTTTTTATCCGTTGCAAGTTGCTACACGGTTTTTATATATAGTGACAAGGAAACCATCAAATATATGGGTTTCGGTACCTAATTTGTTATTTTTGCCAACTTCAAAGAAATAATTGCCAGTTAATTCATAATGATTATTGATGGTTGCAAGAGCATTCGCTCAGTATCTTCATGATTACAAGGTTTTATTGACTGAAACTGTGTACTTTTCAAAGCATCAAATTCATTATCACCAGGGCAGCACTGAGACTCAATAACCTTCATCAATATCGTATACTGTCTTATATCGGAAAAGCTTTATTCCCATAGAAAATTATTTTGTAAAGAATTGGTGCGGGTTGAATTCAAATAATAGAGAGTATCGAAAAAATACATCATATTGTTTCCTTCCAAAAAAAAAAAAAAACAGAAACTTTTGATTTCTAATTCAGTAAAATTTGAGGAAATCTCTCTAAATTTTTATTGAATTAGAAATCGAAAGCTTCTGACCTGGTCGTAGCTAAATTCTTTAATGTATTTCTGACATCTAAATTCACCTTGATACTCACTTGTTATCATTTACTTGAATATTGAAGGGATTGAGGCAATAGGTCCTTTCTCAAATGCTGGATAAATAACAGATTTAGAACAAGATCTTGTAGAACTGATGTTAACCAGAGAGCTAAGAGTTTTAATTAAACAAGGATAACAACGATTCTGATTTAAAAAATCATTTTCAGTTCTTTCTTCGTTAATGGTTGAGCTTGGATTTAATAAAGTAGCTTATTTACTTTATAAACAAAACTGCACAGCACTAAGAGTGGCTATTTGCTTAGTACCTATGTATAGAAGAACTAAAATACCATCTGTCTCTACCAACTCTTGAACTTTTCTTTATAAAATTTCTTTTATTTGATATTAAAACTGAATTTTCCAATTTTCAAGTTTTTTCCTTCATTTTTACCAAAAAAGATGTATTACTAGGAAACCTCTAATATTTCAAGCTCCTGAGCTATATGAAAAATCCATTGATATGTTCAATCCACAAACTACAACCCGAAAATATTCATTTCAATTTTAAATATAAGGTAAATATAAAAATAAAACATGATTTTATTTATTTTCAACATCATTGAGATATTTCAATATAATTTGGTTGTTTAAGGTAAACTTTTCTTCAAATATTCATAAAAACATGGGCTGATTTTTCGGTCAGAAAATATTATTACAGTCGAATAATAAAATACATAACTCTAAGAATGGTAAAAGGTTGGGAAAAAATGATCGAAACCAACTGTCAAATGCTAAATATAGCTTTTGAGAAATTTCATTGGAACTTACGACATTAGGAAATTAATGTTGATAGAAACTTTACCTATTCTCACTCAATCTATAACAAAACAATATCAATCGAATATTCTTCAAATATATTCAATTGCAATATCGATATCCCGGAAAATGGAGTTTATTCCATTCATCAATCCTGAAAAAACCTAGAGATATCAATTCATGACGACTGGACCTGATTAGTGATTTCATGATAACTTGTAGCATTGTACTTGTTTATCACAAATACACGCCACTGGCGTAAATTCTTATTGTAGAGCAGAAAAAATATCAAAATATAGAAATCTTCTGACCACTCTATTTCAAATGTTTTAGTTCTTCAAAATAACACCAATTCTTTCAGAGGGCTCCACTTTACGGACCAATTTTTTGACAGTAAAATTCGAGGCTTAACGTGAGTGCAACTAGATGGCATTCAACATCAACAAAATCGAAAAAAGCACTACACTGGCTTACTATCCTTTCCTTATACTATGGTAATATGCTGTTGCGGGCAATTTGATCTTATACGGATCTGAAGTCCTACAAATTTACCTGACATATGTTGCCTCTACATAGTTGGATATTAATTCAATCAATATTTTTAACACGGTATTTTGTAGATATTCATCATCATGGTGATCTCTGGTGAAAATCTCTTGTTCATTTCACCTCTTTTGTTTACATGCCTCAAAATGAATGTGAGTTGATCGACATGATTTAGGTATAGAAGTGATTTGTTAATTTAGATTTGTTATATGAGTTGGAGCCTTGGTACCAGTACACCTGTACTGATTTAAGGTCAGAAAAATAAAGATTATTATTATTATTATTATATATATGTGCAACAGTGGAATCGACAATAATTGAATAAATATAATATAGCCTCTCGAACTTCTCTTATGATTTCTTCTTTTACTTTTACATCTTTGGCCAGTCTTTCTCGAGCCAAGTTACGAGGTGTGCCCTCTCCCTGGGGTTTGGTTTGGTGTTTCGTCTCGAGATCGCTGGTGGACTCATCAGTTTGGCTATCCAGCGATCTCTGCCCAAGACACTCCCTCGTGGAGAGGTGACCCTGTTGCGTTGCAACGACCCCTTTAAATCCGCCGGGTCTGAAGTAGTGTGGCGCGAAATCCCTTAGCGCCATCTGTGAGCCGACAGGGTCACTACATACTCCCCCACCAATGCTGACGACGTACCATAGAAGGAGGTACGTATTTAGGGGGAGAGAGCGCATGTGAGCTGTGAAGGCGAAAACGCAAGGCTCAGCGTGCCATCGGCGCCAGAAGCCGCAACGTTGAGCAAGGCAGTGAGTCACCTCTGCGCTCCAATGCTGCAGCTTTCCACCATCACGTTGGTGTCACAACTTTGACGAGTCTCTCTCGAGCCAAGTTACGAGATTTGGTGTTTCGCCCCGAGATCGCTGGTGGACTCTTCAGTTAGGCAATCCAGTGATCTCTGCCTAAGACACATCCTTCCCACCATCGTGAAAGGTAACCACAGATTACGGATATCATAGATGGGACACTCCCCTACCTAAAGTAGAATCATTTGAAATTAACTCCCCCTGGTGGATGGGCCAAGAACAAACTCGACAAACGCGGGAAATTTGAAGTGACTGGTTTTCCTATACTTGTTTTGAATTTATTAACGAAATATTAAGCAATCCAAATGGAGTTTGGTGCTATGATGACCAAAAACCATTTGAATTTTTTTATAAATAACTGGTATAATATGTGATGATATTACATTTTGTGCAAATAAAAGTCGATAGTAGAATAAACATATAATTTATTAGCAGTAAACAAAAATAAAAAAATCAACAAAAAATAAACAATATATGTATAAATAAATCAACATTGAAATAATAAAGGAGCATCAACATTAAATAAATAAATTAGTTCAAACAATAAAAGAATAAATTAGTTTCAACAATAATAAAATTACTTTCAACAAAAATGAATAACATGAATAAATTAATTTGAATAAATAAATATATGAATAAATGAATGAATAAATATATAAATAAATAAATAAATATAAAATTGAATAAATAAATCATTTCTTTTTTCTCTTTGTATCAAAGATCCTTTTTGCCCCTATTTTTATAGGATCAATAAATTCTTCACTAGGGGAAGTTAGAAGGAACTTGGAAAATTTTGTGTCGGTACCACTCATAATTTCGTTTACCTGCTTGCACCACCAGTGCAAGGAACACCTTATTATTGTCTCACATACTTTTTCCCCCAACATATGTTCATTACAATTTAAAATTTTGAAGTCCAAATATTTCATTAGAAACGATTTTAAATAGAGGGAAATGTTTTTTTTTTCACAAATTCGCGGAATAATATAGAAAAGGTAATTTAGAGAATGCCGAAATAAAAATGATACACATTGCCCAGGTTTTGTCAACTTTCCGTGTTTATACTGCCTTACCTGAATAAAATCCATGTCCCCCAATTCTTCACTGTTAAAGGTTAAATTTTTTTTACACTTATCACATTGTTTGATCAATTTATCTTTAAATAAAATTTTACAAATGAATCCACACATATAAACTAAAGTACATCTACTAAATTTTGATTTTTGTTCAAGGACTATTAATTTCGGAATAACTATATTTAAATCTTCAAGCACAACATTTTGAGGTAAAGGAAATTTTGATAAAACAAATGATTTTAGATTATCCAAACAATGTGATGTTAAATCCTCTTCACAGTTGGAACCTACAGAATGGGAGGACATGAAGTTATTCAAAGTAAGGCATTTGAAAGAGGACATAAACTGGCCAATATTTGGATTAGTGTTCCTTACACCATGCCCTCGGATATAACTGAAAAAATTTTCAAGGCAATCTTGATTGAAAGCACCAGTCAAGATATACTTGAAATTTTTTTCAGTTAACAACCTCCTCTTAAGGTAAACGAAAGCTTTTAAAGTCCAAATAAAATTTTTTATGGTAGGTACCACCACATTTTTTTGTTTTTTTTCATCATAGAAATACATGTTTTCAAAAATTTTTATTGATTTTTTCCAAAATATTTCATGTTCCGATTTTGTGGTTATTGGTTCCTTCAAAAACTTACCCTGTGTATTTCGAATCTTTGATACATTGAGAGAATCAATCAGTGCATACAGTACCTACAAAAAATCAAATGTTCATCAGAATTCAAAAACCAACAAACTAGAAACATACTACATCCTATAACTATTACTGAAATATATACTATGTAACGCCTAATTCTTAGTATCGTTTAAACCAGAATATACTACAGCTCCATTGGACAGTACACATGGAACAAAAATTTAAGGGGTTTAAATATGAATAAAATTGAGTAATTCGATAAAATTACCTGGAATACTGATTGTAGGTATGGCATTGCAAGTAAGACCACGATGGCTTCCTGGAAGATGATATTTTTTATCAAAATGTGAATGGCACACAAAATAACCTTCATAAATTCGATGCCTACTGAATTGTTGCCAATATCTTGGTTGGATCATTTGGAGCCAGTTATTGAATTAATCCAAATTACTCTGAGGGAAATGATTTCTTGTACTTGTCTCATCGGTACATCCTTGTACACAACATTTCTTTAGTCTAGGCATTCTGATAAAATAATATATGCATTATTTATTTAATTGAAACTTGTTAGATTGAAGCACTTACCTCGAAATTTGGAAGTATATTTTTTTCTTCAAATGAATTTCTACGGCGTACGAGAATTGTACTTAGTTGAACAACTTCAATGACAAACGTCTATTTTCAGCTTCTAGGTTAAAATAATATTGCAAGAGCAAACCAAACGTAAACAAATGACTTGCAGCGGTTCCAAGCGCGTGGGCCAAGAACTAAAACTTAATTTCGGGTGGGGGAAGGCGAGTGTTCTATCTATGTTATCCGTAATCTGTGAAGGTAACCCTGTTGCAACGCAACGACCCTTTTAAATCCGCCGGGGCCGAAGTGTGAGTAGACAGAACGGAGTCACTACACATAAAAGAATATAATTGAAAATTCACTTGAGAAAATCTGTACGAATGATCCAAGCCTGGTCTGGCTCTACCGGTGGCCCTCGGCTAGATGCTGATTTGAGCCCCCTTCAAGAAATAAGATGAGAACCATTGCGTTCTCTCACAGCAGCAAATGTGGTTTTGAATGAAATATTGAGTACACTATGTCTCATGATTTTCTTATTTTTAGTTCAAGGTTAACATTTTTTCAGTAAACTGCAGATAAAATTATTAATTTAAACTTGTATATTTACTCTTTCACTAAAAATTAGTCACTATACAGAGTTAATCGGAAGTTTGTTGTTAAACTCTTATTTTGAAACATCCTGTGGAATAATATCGAGGGGAAATTTTTTTCAAATTAGCAATTTTCATCAAGAAGCGTTCCTTTTTAACATTTTGTTTTTTGATTCATGGCTTTAAGTGCACTAGTTCATTTTCAAAAAAGAAAGGAACTTGTCATCAACGGTTTACTTAAGAAAATGAAATGTTCCTCAAGATGCTGTTCGAAACTTAATCGACGGTATTAACCGACGTATGCAGCAGTAGTAAAAGCTAAGGGGGGTAATGCAAAATATTGATCTGAATTAAAAAAAAAGATCATTTCTTCAAGTTATTTACGTTACAGTTGAATCGATTTGTTTTGAAGTTTTTGACTTGAATTCAATAAGTTTTTATAAATAAATTTTGAACTGATTGATTATCATTTATCATTATAACTGAAAACAACATATTGTTACCATCTCATTGGGCGATTCAGACAATTCTCATTGGGCGACTTCATACTACAGCTTTCGCACTGAGATTATGGCACAATGAGCAATTGAACTAGTTCACTTCAAGCCATAAACCAAAAAACAAAATGTTGAAAAGGAATGGTTCTCGATGAAAATTGTTAATTTGAAAAAATTACCTCGATATTATGCCACAGGATGTTTCAAAATTAGGAATTAACAACAAACTTCTGATTAACCATGTCATTAAAGAGCCAACATTAAACAAAAGACTGAAGATGCAAGTTGAAATTGATAATTGTATCTATAGTTTATAGGTACTGAAAAATTTTGAATATTGACCTTAAAATAAGAAACCTATACGAATTTAAATTTTACCAAATATATTATCAACATATTGCGTTTTTTTGCACCTTGTGTACGTATTTTTTAGGGATTTCGAAAAGCACAAAGTATACAGGGTTATCTATTTGAACTAATAAAGTTCATCATGATTCCGGAAAAAGGGAAGATCTGAAAGCATCAAAATCTATATACCTAAATCATGAGATTCGTTTCCGAATTAAATGAGGTATTCCATGCGTAAAACTCACTCAACATGAATACAACAGAAACTCTTAACACAGTGTTAGTTTAGTAATTGGCGATTTTATCTTATCAGTTTTTTGGCAAGTTCTTTACTACTCTTTATCACGAAATTAATTATCTCATCTCCGCAAAATTGAAGTGAAACACTAAAATAAAATAATCTTGATATTAAAAAAATATATCTTTCAAAAATTCCTTCAGTTTAGTTTGGCTGGAGGCTCCCGTGAGCCGGAGGCCCTCGGCGATCGGACTAGCATCTGGTCAAATTTGGCCTGCAATGAACTCTCGAACTAACGATTTAAGATAAATACTAAATGCAGGACAAAAATTTTTTTTCTTTCGGATTATTCTCCTTATGTCTGGGACCTCGGAAAGCAAGTAAAAGAGTAGTTAGAAGATTCATACTAGCAACAATCCTTTTCAAAATTTGTTTCTGCGTTTAATTGATTCATTCATTCCATCCTGCTCGTGAGGAACCTAGCAGGCACTTATTGTGCTGATATGGTGATCCGACACTGTACCTACCGCCCTACGTATAAAAGTACATTCAAAATGTTAATTTCTTGTCACAGGATGTTGGTTATTATCCATGCATAACAACTCATTCTCTATAGTTTAGAAATAGAAAAAATCAAACTATACCAAAACTACAGAGAATAATGTTTATTAGACTTTTTGACGAAGTGAACATTCCATAAAATTTGAGGTTGAGAGTTCCTTTGGATGGAAAAGCGAGGTGAAATATTCACCTTCCGTATTTCATGGATTTCAGAGTAACCGAGTTCATGAACTGAAAACAATATTGGAATACCAAATAAGTTTTAAGTCGTTGATAACGCTTTCGACATCTAATTATTTCCAATTCAATATCCTTGCAATACATTTCATCAACGACCATTGAAGAACTATAAATATACACCCGAATGTTCATCTACTTATCAATCTTTCAAGTGACACACATCAAACAACAACCAAGAAAATGTTCAAATTGGTGAGTACAACTAACAAGTAGTTATAATGTTTTCCCCGATATCTAATCTATCAGAATATTAGAAAAATACATTTCTTCAACATCATCGATCATACATCAAATAGAAATGAAGCTTTATCGTCGGTTACAATTAAGGAAATTATGTCCTAATTTTAATCGTTTTTTATTTGAGGACAGTTCGTCCAATCTTAATGTATCGTGATGAGTAAAGACAAGGTCGAGGAAATGTGCCTTGCATTTAATGAGAGGTGCTAGATTCAATAGACTATTTCGTTTTAGGTTATCGTAACTGTTGCTCTCTTCACCTACGGAGTGATGGCTGCTCCAGAGCCCGAAGCCAAAGCCGAAGCGAAACCAGGAGTATTGGCAGCTGCCCCACTTGTAGCAGCAGCCCCTGCTATAGCTCCAGCTGTTGTCACAGCCACTAGTTCTCAAGCTTTCGTAAGGAATTACAACGCTTTAGCAGCTCCACTTGTTGCAGCTCCAGTACCAGTAGCAGCTTCGTATGTTGCAGCTCCAGGTGCACCACTTTTAGCATCTCCTTACGTTTCTCCATACTATGCATCCAATTATTTAGCTGCATCTTATGTCATCTGAGAAATGTTTACACGATCTGAATAAAAAAATGAAATATGAATCGGATGTTTTATTTTACCTCTGGATTTAAATTTGTTATTCGAAAGACTATTAAGACGTCGATTTTAAATTTTGATTTTTTTTACTTATTTCATGAAATGCCACTTATTTTTTTAACTATATTTATTTTATTACGGGATTGAAAATTACGGGCCACCAAAAATCACGGGATCGGGTAAGTCTCCATCGCCCCCCTCTCGTCTCGCCAGACCTGTCTAAACAATAATTCGACAAACCTATTCAATACATAAATTAATAGAAAGTATTTTATGGATATGGTTCCTATTGGAGATTAATTATTGAATGAAATTGGAGGTACGCCGCCTGGGATTTTCAAACTATCGGTAGATATTCAACAATTGGGATGAGTTTCTTCTGAATTAACAAATAGATGTAAACGTATCCCCAGCATTCAAAATTTTCCGATATTTTGTTGATCTAAGGCGACAAACCTACCTGTAAATTTTATGCATGGGGTCCTTTTTAATCTTTATGAAATTTCTGTCAACTTTCAAATTTTGTTACCTATATTATAATTTTGTCTACAAGCTCTGATTTGTTATTTGTATCAGTTGATGTAAAATTCACCTGATGAAGCCATAGTGTTTGCCATCCAGTTGTTGAAAAATGCATTAAAATTCGTGGAAATTTTTTTAATTTTATTTAATTTGAATATTAAGTTGAAAATTCCATGAATTTGTTATTCTCTGCACTGAATGAACATTTCGATAAGTTTGATATGAATATAATTTAATAATTTAGATACTAGAGATATGCAAAGGTATCATATACTCTTTAGGAAGTAACGTATAAAAATGACTCGCATATAAAACCCCATAGATAGCGGTATATTAAAAACATAATCAACAATACCTTGACAGTGGTATATTTTTTGATAACGATTCCAAAGGCACCAATAGGCACTAATTACGGGTATAGAAATTTTTGAGTGATTTGAAAATGTTGGTGCCAAGTGCGAAATCAGCCTCAAAATAAATAAATAGCAATATCTTGAAAGCGGTATATTTTTTATGATGATTCCAAAAGCACCAATGTGCACTAATTAAGCACTAATCAGTGGTATAGGATTTTTTTCTCAATTCAAAAATATTAGTGCTTAGAAAATAATCGGAATTGACATGAAAACGGTATATTTCTTCATGACGATTCTAAAAGTACCATTAAGTAGTAATTAGTGTTACAGAAATTTTTTCTCAAGTCGAAAATGTTTGTGCTAAGTTAACACCAAAAGCATCAAATGCCGATTTCTCAAGAGATAGGCACTACATATCTAATATAATTGCAGAACTAATGCTTTAAAATTTTCGCTGACTTCAAGAACTTGTTTTGAATTGTGGACGCCAATCATCTGGATTCTGGACTGTATTCTGTTAAAACAATTTCTGCTAGAGGCCATTTAAATAGTTACAGAACATCCGGTTATTTTCAATAGCGAAGAAAAGAAGTAGATCCTTATCTCTTTAACGATGAAATGTAATTTTGAAAATTATGAGTTCAGAATTAATTTGACCACTGATTCGTCATCAGTGAATCTTGAAACTTATCGTTTCGTTTGAGATTCTCAAAATTCGAAAATAACAAATATCTTGACCAAATAGTACCTAGTAGTTCGGGGAACCAGATCTCGAAAAGAGCCAATTCAAAAGCACTTTTATGCTTTTGAGAAGAGTTTTTATTTATAAATACTAATACGCTAGCTGTTAATCCAATTTATTCATTTCATAATACTTCTTATCATTCTACCAAGTAGGGATATTTTCCATGAAATTAGAAATCTTTATTTTCCCAATTACCTCAGCTTTTTCACAGCAGTTCCCTGTTATTCCATGAATTACTGCGAAATAAAATTGCAGCTCAATTTTAATGAGACTCTGCATTGAACAGTATAATTAATCAATATAACACCCCAAACTATGAGAAGTGTTGCAATAAATCATTACAGCTTGATTTCATTCAAGCTCAGAGTGCCCTTGGAGCATTTTAGATTGATTGCCCACATAAAATGTAACATTCCTCTACCAACACACATATACACGGAACGAATATAGTTCTGCCAACAAATAAACATCTGGTGAGATTCGATTTTCCGTCAGGCTTTCTGGAATTTATGGATAAATAAATCACCATTAACAATGATACATATCAAAATGATTTCCGCAATTTTCGCCTGTTCGTTTCTACAGAATAATAATATCCTTGTTCAAATAGCTCGTTGTTATTTCTGTTTTATATTATTCCATAATATCGAAACCATATAAATGTGTGAATGATGGAATGGCAGAAATTGATGGTAACATTCCCATTCAATTTCGGAATGATATATGAGGAGAATAACAATAGGTTGCTACATTTTTTGGAATTAGATGAATTAATTGCTAGCCTTCAGTCTATAGACTGGATCCTATAGCATAACTGGAGCCAGTATAGATGTTGTTTTGCCAGAAATTCGGATTTCGTAGGCGCAATTTAGTTCGAAAATATGAGGAATATGTTACCATTACAAATTCAATCCGAATAGACTCAGGGCCGTCGCTAGCCAAACTGCCACCCTAGGGGCCTAGGCAGAGACCCAATTTGGCGCCCTAACAGGAGCCTACTCTACAGAATGCTAAAACTGAATTCTTATGAATAAATGTAAAATATATTAATTGAATTCAGGTTTCAGATTCTTCTGCTGAGTATCGACTTCATAAAACACTCGAATATTTCGTTTTGTTTCTCCAATATGATTAAATAAAACAACCGGATGATGCGGATGAACATTATTTTTAATTCGAATATATATGGTGCAGATATTCTCGATGGAAAAATGTCTAGGTTAGTGAATTTGACAAAAAAATCATTTGTGATATTCGTTGAAATTAAAAAAAAAATTCAATTCATTCTTTAAGTAATCTAGTTTTCTTGAAAAAAGTTATTTGCTGTCCCTCTTGAGAGGACCCTGCGGTTTCAGGTTGTTCTGGTCAGACTTCATAAAAAGCTTTTTTTGTTTTTTTTTCTTCAAGGTTTCGAGCAAAACAATCGGATGAACCATCATTTGATGTAAAAAATGAAAAATATCATAATATAATGGAATGCGGTACAAAATAATAAAACTTCTTATATTTCTTGAGAAGGATTAGTTGTAAATGGTAGTTCCCGGAAGGCTTACTGAACCAAAAGGACCCCAGTTCAAATAATAATAATAATAGTTGTAAATGGTGAAATTAAATCGTTTCTCGTATATTTTGCTTTCCATTCTGAGCAATCAACATTCTGAATATTGAAGAATTGAAAAGAAAAATAGTGCAGAAGCCGCCCCAAGTGGCAAAAAAATTCTGTCTGATGAATGAATGTGTTTTTTTAACGTAAACTTGTAAACAGCACTATGAGGGGATTACGCAACATCTGGTTATTTATGATTATAATGCGGCACCTTTGATGATTTTTGATTATTATGCCCCGCTCAACTTCACGACTCTCAGCGTGTTGATCGGATACAAGCCGATAGCACGCTGAGCTTTGCATTTCCGCCATCATAGCTCGCTTGCGCTCTCTCCCCCGAAGTATACCTGCGCACCTCCTCCTCTGCTAGGGTGGCGCAGGGTTGCCGTTCGTACGATAATTATCGTTTTGTACGATAATTTGCTGCTCAATACTATGTACGATACCGCATGTACGATAATAGCGTTTTGTACGATAATTTCAGTGTACCTATCATTTGAGCTAGTGTCCATAGATACTCAAAATATAATGAAACTCAGTATGACCAGATTTAGTAGATATCCAATTTTTCAGTAGTTTATTGCATTTTCAGGAAGTTTTTAGTAGGAAGAAATCATTTGATAGATTTTAGTAGTTTTAAAAAATCTAACCGAGACGGTTGGGAATCTCTAGACTCAAGAATGTTCCGATGAATCAATTCATTGTTCATTGGGGTTCTACGTTCTACGTGAATCTAGGAGAACGAACCTACTTAAACATAATAAAATCATAAAACTTCTTTGGTGACTGTCGGCTGAAAATAAATACAAAGAATCATGGAATATCCGAACTCCGGAGGGACGAAGGGTCCTCATTAAAAACAGATGGTGTTCAAAATTCAGTTGAAAATATAACAATTACCATTATCTCCCATTTGGTATTCTGTTTAGTGAAAAACAATTGTTGTAACTGGAATTTCATTGACAAATTTGTGTGGCTGAATATTTCAGATTTGAATATATTCATTTCATATAAGAAAATCGTTTTTTTGATGACATTTATTTTATAGAGAATTTTTACGAAGATATATCTCTGTATTTCCAATCAATTCAATTATTTAGATTCATATTATTTTATATGTGGTTATGGGAGCAAATGTTCAATTGTTAATTTTTTATTTTTTTTCAAGTTCATTGTACAATCTTATGTACATATTAGAATTATAAGATGGATGTTTTTCCGTCACCGACAGTCTGTGAATAGGATAATGCAGGTTGTCTGATCTTGCCTAATAATTAATTAATTATTCATTTATCGTTTTGTTTAAATAAAAAATATATTACTTATTCGATATATTGCTTGTTTTTTCATCCTTGTCCACAAATTATCATATTCTCGCAAAAATTTCCTTTATTTCGAATGTGTACGATAAAAATCAGTGGGATACGATAATATGTACGATAATGTACGATAATTTTGAACACGCGGTACGATATTTTCGGCTTGTCGGCCTGGCACCGCCACCCGGTGGCGGTGCTGGCAGGGAAGTGTGTAGTGGGTCTGTTTAACTGAGAGGTGACGTTATGGGTGTCGCCCCGGCGAGTTTATGAGGGCCACCGCGTTGTAGCAGAGTCAACTCTCCACGAATGAAGAAAAAACGCCCCCAAATGTAAAAGGATTAAACCTCTTTCTTCAAGACAAAGCTCCTTGTCATAAATCGATGAAAAACATGGTCAAAGAAAACCACTTGCGCTTTCAGCTGATTGGTCAACCAGATTATTGTCTAGATCTGGCTCCCAGTGGCTTTCTGCAAACCTCAAAAGAATGATACAGGGAAAAATTTTTCGCTTAAATGAAGAAGTGATTACCGAAAGTATATTTGGGAAGCAAAGACGAATCTTCCTATTGAGGTAGAGGTGTGCTTATATCAATGTTGAAGATGAATGTTGACGAATAAAGTCGAATTTAAAAAAAATGTGTTTTTACTGGTTAGGCCCGGGAATTATAATAAGTGAAGTTTTGATCGACACATTTCCGTTTAGCAGAATGACAAACAACCTATCAACGATTAACAATGACATTGCAGAATAACTAATTTTTTTTATGAAATTCACTATTCCTGTTTATAATATATTATATCTACCTTTCATTGGGATTCATTATCATTCTAGTTTTTCGTAGTGCCAAAAATATTAATTATTACAAATTGACATTGCTATATGAATCTTTATGTACCAAGTCGGAATTTTCTAAATGCTGTGAATTTGTTGTAAGTCATAATAATAATAATAATAATAATTTATTCATCACCATTACATCAAATAGAATATGAAAATAAAATAACAAGATTGTGAATGACCTTAGCAAAGCTTGTATGTATTCACAATCTGTTGCATTTGAATGAATAATTATCGCGTGCAAAAGACCGTGAAATAAGTGAAATAAGTTCTCCACGAAGCAATAATCAAAATCAAAAACACTAAAATATTTAACGACCTCAATTCGATTTGAAGCACTCCTGTTATCAAGGACGCCATTGTATGTGGATCCACAACATTTTATAATTCATTTTGTAGTTTTGACCTGTGTAGATAAATAATACAAGTGGAAATATCATTATAAAAATGCCCCTAGTCACCATCCAATAATTAAATTATATATTTCAAAATTTTTAAAGTATTAAATCTTTGCATTCAAATTCTGTAGATAACATTCTTCATAGGGAAAACAATAATCCTCCGTTTGAATTTCGTACCGATTTTTTATAATTTTCTTATTAAGTGAAGACATTTTCTATTATTACCGTAAAATTCAATAGTAAGTACCTCCGTAAAATCGCTGTGACATTTGTAGGAACATTATTACGATTCCTCTTCAATTCTTCAGTTCCATAACCATAAAAACGTTTTGATGTCCTTCATAATGAAGACGTAACAAATTGAAAGGTAAGGAGAAGAAAATGTTGTTTCAGCAACAATAATAGTGTCGAGGAAACGTGTTCATATAAATCTTCGCATCACACACTTCTATTATACCTTAAATCAACGTAATTACATTCGTGTCTTACGCTGTTCCGCTGGGGATTTTTCCAGAAAAAGCGCCGTCTTACAGTGATTTATGTGTCGGGATAAAGTTTACGATTGGTTTCGAAGGTTGCCAAAACATTTTCCTTGCCAGTCGATTACAACCACCTTGCTCGATAAGGAAGGGCTTCATCAGAATTATTCGAACTAGAATAAAATCATCATGGAAAGAAGTCCATGTTATTTTGGAAATATTGCGGAGGGATTTAATGAGAATGAATAATAGATGCGAAAGCAATCGAAAAAAACATTTTGACGACATTGTTTACTCATATCTATAATGTAAGAAAAAGAGGTTTGATAACGAAGTTTGAACCAAATTACTTGAAATGATTTTTTTTTTACCAATTCGATTGTTCTCATCTTATACTGGTTATTCCTGAATTGGAGTTACGAAGAAAATTTGTAATTTTGATAATTTCAAAAATAAAATGCCCCATAAACATGAAACCGCAAACGCTTTGTTTTCGAGATACAGGGTGTTTCTTGTAGTTCTACTTTTTTTGTGATTCTTAACCAGTTTATCGAATATTTGCTACAGAGTTGGTGAAGCTACCTAACTGTCCTAACTGGATCTTTTCAATAATTTGCATTTTTCTCAGAACTATAGAGAGCTGTTTGAATTCTCTTCCCGAAATGGATTGCAGATACAACAAAACTACGACAAACCAAAAAGTGTAGTAATGAACCAGAGTTTCTTTTTAAATATCTCTAAACTACCAGTGGTTCACAAAAAAATAATTCTGGAGGAAAGAAGCGGGCACCCTTCCAGAAAAATTCACCCTGTAGATTTTGCATTCAAAATTAGGATACCACATGATGAAAACTTTAAATTGGAATATCTATGCCAATTCAAGTCAAATATCTTGTGAAGAAAAGGTGCTTTGAGAGGAAAACTTGAACTTTAACACCTTTATCTCAAAAACAAAGCGTTTGCGGATTCATGTTAAAGGACTTTTTTTCTTGAAATGATCCGCGAATTCTATCATTTTCATTTATACCTCAAATTTAGAAACACCCTGTAGATATAGTCTATTCAAAACTGATGTTTCACAAATAAATTGCAATTTGAATGAAACATAATAAATTGTACAACACAACTTAGAAAATTTTTCGATGCAAATTACTCAGTTCAGTTCTTTGATAACTGCAGTATTGAAATTTTGCGACGAGAATGATACATAACACCAAAAACAATGGGTAAGTGTATACCGATGACGAATGCAAAAATCACAGATGGCAAATAAGAGGCTATGGCTATACCGAGAAAGCGGATAGTTTAAGGAAAATGAAAAACCTCGGACAAAGACGAGCATCTTGAAAGCGATAATAAACTCATAAACCGTAAAAGGGTCCAATTTTCTATTGACGTGTCGATGTCAAAGGAAAGTAAAATGATTATTATTGGTTCATTTTATGGAGAAATTTTCGTTCTTCGTCTTTGCGAAATTTCTGAAATTTTGAAAATCTTAGAGGGGGGTAATTACCCCCCATTTCTACGCCCTTGTTCTGAGAAAAATACAAAAAGTAAATCAACATTCCCAATTCAATAATATTGCGAGGCGATACGACTAGTTAATTTTTTTGCACCGCTATGCTAAGGATAATCAAAGGAAAGGGTTTACTGAGATTATCACACACAAAAAACGACAAGCTTTTATATCATATAAATTTTATAATTAGAACGCATTGATGGATTTTCTTAGATTTGAACTTTATTCTCTTCATTTTAGAGCATTAAAATAAGAGCTTATTCCCAAAAAAGAATTTTATTCTTTATTTATCACCAGAACCTTTCAACGAAACAAAATTTCTCAATACATAAAAAAATTGTGTTGAGAGTGCATTCATTGAAAAAATGTAACTTATGTTCGTGAAAGTATTAGTTTCCTAATGAAAAATGAAAAACAACATTGTGCATAAACGGATCTTCTGTGAATGGAATTAAAAAAAAACAGCTGTCAGGTTTTTTCTTCGTAATTTTTTTTTGTTTTTTTGGTAGAACATGATCACAGAATGTCATTCCTTTAACTGTAACAATTTCAATAAAAAAATATGTTCTCATTTCTGAAAGCGTCGGTATACTTTTGCAAGGAGAAGCCTAAACGCATTTGTTTACATAGGAAATCTTTGATTTTCGACAAGAATTCGCCCTCTGAAATCTTTCCCACTCATTTGGTAACACCCTGTATATTCAAGACCATCCAGAATTCGTGACCCAAACCATTCGCTCATCATTTCGTCATTTTCATAATTGTTCCAAAACCTTCACTATTTTATAAAGGGTGTCGGGGAAAATGTGGTAAATCTCTAAAACTGTAAACTATAACATGCCTTACTGTGCCAAAACTGCGTAGTTAAGAATCTTTGTAATTTTGTCGGATTCAATAACATAAACTAGAACTTTTTTGTTCCTTGAATAACTTTTGTATTACACTTTGTTACCGATAAAAAAAAATTATATTTCATGGTTCTTTTTTAGAGAAATTTATTCTTTCGTTCTTCGAGAACGATTCATTTTATCGAAGATAAACAAGAGTACCTTTTTTTCAGCTTAATGTTCAAGCTATCCAAATTTGTTGTTTTCTACTCCTTATTATAGAGGATGTTGAAAATGTTAGCATTAAAATGTGCAACCTAGTCCGCCCCTGGTAGATTAAAAGAACTAATTTAAATTTAAGGGCCATATTTAAAAAGGTCCTTACTACTGTTCATCATATCAAATCTTCTTTAAATTATATTAAGTAGTTTGAAATGTATTCCACTAAAATGGATTTCCAGTGACGTCATTTAGGATGCAGAATATCCGCAGGGACACCCTGTATATATTTTTGAAATATACTTTTTTGTCTAAAAATACAATTTTGACATGACAGATATTAAAATCAACCAAAAAAAATGAATTATCTAAAACTGTACAATTGAGTAAACGAATTACTAAATGACATACTCAATGGATTTCGTATTTCTTGATACAATTTTTCTTATAGTTAAAATTTATTGGATATACAAAATTATAACTTGTATATTCATTTAATTAAGGCGTATTTGAGAACACCGTAGGTTAACAACCAAAAAATAAAATTGTTATTTCAATTGTAAATAGTGATTTGCATATCCATTTCACAGAATAGTAAGGAAGAATATCTAAGACTCTACCTGTTGAGTACTTCTGTGAACATCACTAGATTAGCTTTCCTTTCAGTTAGGCAGTTCAGCCATTTCAGTAAGTTTTTATTTGCACTACAAGCAACTGATGAGGAAAAATTTCATTAAAAAAATACGAACATTCCGAAACGTATGTATGCCTTTATGTTCATTAAGTTATTCAAGTTTTGGACCATTTATTTTTTTCGATTTGTTTTGATGTTTGTCATGTTTTAGACAATGATGTCATACTGATATTTATATTAGATTGCCTTCATCAAGTGGACTCATTTTAACTTTATAATTAATAGTATTTATCATTTTTAGAATACATAGGATTTTCGTTTTATATCGAGGGAGTTTCATAGGGCAGAATGATTGCTTCTCCATTCTACGTTATATGTTTTACTTCATTTGATAGAAAGAGGGTCGAAGTTATAGGTCAGTCTCTACTGACGACAGCAACCACAGCTTTGAAACAAACCGTTCATCTGGAAGTTCATAGTTTCCTTGAACTCAAATACAACTATCAAAGCAACCGTGTAAATAACATTCAACAAACATTTAACGGTTAGTTAAATCTAACGACGGATGTCAGTGATGTCACTTTGAACCTTGTTACTGCATTTCGTATTCCGTTTCTTTCTAATCCGAATGAGCAACGAAGGTCTAATAGAGGGATGAAGGATTAATTTATCGCTTCATATATTTCGCTAGTTTCATCATGAGCATTAAATATGAATGATCTAAGAAGTAATTGAACCCCAAAAATATATCCTCATGTCCAAAGTTTCATGTCGATTACGTATCTTGTACTATAGAAAATATAAGAAGAATATAAAAAAAAATATCTAATATTTCTGCGACGGTGAATATTTATTGTAGAAAAAATAAATTTACGTAGCAGGCAAATTGAAAAAAAAATGTGTTTAAGTCCCCAGTCTACCATAGAGTAGACCGGGGACTTGAACACATTTTTTTTTGCCATAATTCGATTTTATTATTCAACATAGTTGCCTTCGAGGGCGATACATCGATTAGAGCGATTTTTCAACTTTTCGATATCATTTTTGTAGTACTTCTTCATTGGCGCTAAATTTCTTTTGAGGAAAAAGTCGCTGGGGGCAGATCTGGCGAATACGGTGGATGCAGAAGCAATTCGAATGCAATTGCATGCAATTTTGCCATTGTTTTCATTGATTTGTGACACGGCGCATTGTCTTGATGAAACAGCACCTTTTTTTCTTCAGTGAGTTCATCCTTTAAACGATCCAATAACGCTATATAATAATCGCTGTTGGTAGTCTGGACCTTTCGAAGGTAAACAATGAATATTATACCTTGCGCATCCTAGAAAACTGATGCCATAACCTTGCCAGCTGACAGTTGTGTTTTTACTCGCTTTGGATTCGGTTCATCGCGTGCAGTCCACTCAGCTGACTGTCAATTGGACTCCGGAGTGAAATGATGGAGCCATGTTTCATCCATTGTCACATATCGACCCAAAAATTGAGGTTTATTGCACTTAAACAGCTTCAAACACTGTTCAGAATCATCAACACGTTGTTGCTTTTGATCGATTGTGAGCTCGCGCGGTACCCATTTTGCACACAGCTTTCTCATGAACAAATATTCGTGAATGATATGATGTACAAGTTCAGATGATATCTTCACATTACTGCTATCTCGATCAACTTCACTTTACGGTCATTCAAAATTATTTTGTGAACTTGCGTTCGCCGTCGTCGGTGCTCATTTCACCACGTTTAAACTCAGCATACCAATCAATGATGGTTGATTTTCCTGGTGCATACCCCGGAAACTCTTCAACAAGCCAAGATTTTGCTTCAACTGTATTTTTTCCCTTCAAAAAGCAATATTTTATCAGCACACGAAATTCTTTTTTTCCATCTTTTTTTCAAATAACAAAAGTAGCTATACTCACAACGCAATATCTCACAAACTAATGGTCGGACTGCTGTCAAATTTTGACACGTATCGTTTGAAGGTTGTTACTAACTAAAAATCATATGGATTTAATACTAGCAACGCCATCTGTGCGAATGACCTAATAGTTTCTAAAATTTGAATGATCTTGAATAAAAAATGAATATTTATTCCAATTTGGTTTCGTGATATTTTACTGAATAATACCAAGCGAGTATGGAGGACATCACGAATGTTATGGACCAGAAACCCTTCAAATAAATAATGCAGTGATATGACGCTCGTTATCATGGCGTTTATTGTTCGACAACATATTTCGAAGCTCTTTATTTACCGCCTTGCTGTCCCCTATAGTTATTTTCTGGTCATTGTATTGTCAGTAGACTTCCGGAATGAGAGCTTAAGCGTGAAAATCTTCAGTCCCAACGGGCTCGGACGTTCAATAACAAATTGACCTTTCTCTACTACTAATTAAATTCTAGCTTAGATTTCCAGGCCTCGCACCCCTAATTACTACCCCATGCCGATATCCGCATTGTTGCTAATGGCGATTCACGCAGTAGCTCTAGGATTATGGAAATCACGTGGAATATACAGGTTGCGGCGACATAACTTCTCTGTTTCAATAAACACTAAGAAATATTTCATGAATAACTTACATATATTATAATGCAGATAATGTAGAATGTGGAAACTGAGCCAACACATAACACCCAAAATACAGATTTTGTCATGGTAGTTACTCATTTAGATTTTATTGCTTAGTTACCAATTTCTTTATTGAGTACATTATTCCCTAAGGGTCCTAGGGCATAACTAAATTTATAGTGCCCTTTATTGTTCATATCATAAATTCATCTATTGTCGAAAGTTACTTTACAGAACTATGGAAACAATCTATTATTCTACCAATTCCCAAGGGTAAAATGGTCACGGGTTATCGCATTTATTTAAAACAAATTATAAATTATGATACCAAAGCAGAAGCAGTCTGAGACTCATATTTCCAGTTGGGTCCAATGATGCTCTTGCTTTTGTAATATCTAGCCAAACGGTGAATTCTTGACTCTACCAAGATCAATCTGAACTTGCTGTCCTTATCTTTCCTGTTCTTTTCTGAATGTTCACGAATAGCAACAGCCTTCTTAATCAAATAGTACAAATCTTCAGGAAGATCAGGGGCCAAACCCATGGATTTCATAATCCTTATGAGGACCTTCGACCAATAAGCATACTACCAACTATGCCCAAGATTTTAGAGATGGTACTTGAACACTAGATTAAGGCCCATTTGAATACCTTCAATATTATCACAGAAGAGCAATCGGGATTTCGGCGGAGTCATAGCTGCGCAACATCATAACACCCTTCTTTTTTTATTTAAATTAACGTGTCTCAGCAGCTGGGCCAAAAGTTACAATGTACTTATCCTCTAAGCATAACTCCGCCCTGTGATAGATATAAATTATATTTCGTTCTGATAATATATGAATCAAATAAGTCTTCTTATTGTCAATAGGCAATATTATTATTAAAATTTACATTGCCCTTGGACATAATGTGAACAGAAAATATTTTTTATACCTATTACATATTGTATGAACACTTTCGATTTTTGTTTTTCGAAATTATATGAAATTGGTAATTCTAAAAGGATCGCATGTTAGATTGCATGTACTATGTAGTAAAGTTGGAATCATGTTTCATTGTTTGGTGATCAAATTTCCGTAAAAACTAGACTCAAAAGTTATTCCTGAAACTATTCTTGAAACTTAATTTATTGAAGAAATATTTCAGCTTTATATATTCTTTAGCATAAGAGACGTACTCTTCCAATCATCATGATTCTTCAGCGTATGGTCATACTGCTTCCGATCTCAGCCAGAAGAGTTGATGTTGTATATTTTTCAGGATAGCACAATCACCAAACCCAGATATTTAGCAATTATACATGGAATTTTACCATATTATGTATTTTTTCTTACTAGCTACAATCTGTAAGACCTTAGATCCGATAAAACCTTTTTTCTGGATAATTCCTTGAGGTTTTCCATGCATTGTCATCTCAGCATTGAACTATACATTTCATCTTTCGGTTGTTGTCTTTGATAAATTTAGCTGAGGCATTTATATCTTCTAAGAGAGTTACTAAATATATGCACAAGTTCTTGCCCTCGGCTTTCACCGAATATACCGAATATTAATATACCTGATATCCTTCGATTATTGCTTAGAATATTCGACCAATTCATGGTAATTTATGATGTTATTATTATTATTATTATTTACCATGAGTGTCTTCTTCACCATTGAATATGTTTCAAAGAGATCAAAGGGATCGGTATCCGAACATCATAGTTTCGTTAATGCATTCCACACTGTTAGTTAATTCAGTAGCGCATAATAGAGAATCAGCATATATACCTATTATTATATGTTTGTTGAGTAGGCAACGAAAACGAATACATTTATCTCTAATTGTTATGCATTTCTTAAACAACTTGTTTAGATATATTTTGCATATAATTCACTCCAGTTGATATTCGTTCTTCTGGAAACATGGGAAATGATTTATTCAGAACATTCAATATTATTTGAACACGAAAGGCACTTACAATGGATTAGCATAAATGCAAACAAATCTACGATAACTGTTCTATTCGTTCTCTAGATAAGCTTTCCTAGACCACTTTTTTCTTTCTTGTTGGTATACGCAACATAGAGTTGAGTCATATTGAGAGTTAAGTGACGCTATTTTTGTTGTTGTTTGAAAGGTTGTAGGTATGCTAACTTTAAATTTGTGAATGATGAGAAAATACAGATACCTAGTGATCAATGATGATGAGAGATCACACTTTAATGATGAACGGACATAATGATGAACAAGAAAATCGGACTAGCGAAATACAGACTATGAAATTTCATCATAGGGAAATGTGCTGCCATTGAATGTGAGTATGATAGACTGGTTTCGATCTTTTTAAAATGCATCAGTATCGAATAACCCAACAGCGGCTGGCATAAGTATTCAACGTTGTATGTATGTAGGATCCAGTTATTGTTCCCTGTAACTAATTGAGATGGTCAACCGGATGCTTGGAGACCTATTAATTTCTTCAAGTGTCGAGGGCATGACACTTTCAATGAATTTACAGGGAACGAATTGTTATTGTACATAATGTAAAAAGGATGTGTTATTCTTCGAAGTGTCGAAGATATGTCAAGAAATGTAAATCTTGAAGAGATTCATTGGGGGGTTGATAAAGTTCGAAAACAACACGGTCGTACCAGATGTGTCACATCTGTGTATCAGGTTCTAATCCTTCTAGAATATTCGATTTCCAGGAATCCGCGAAGATCTTTGTGGGCGGTACGGCCAAATTCTTATTGGACTAGGGGATGGTACTTTCCCTAAGGTTGTGGTCAAAAGAAGAAGGGAGGTCGATATTCGAGACAGAGTAAGTTCCAATCGGCAGAGAGGACAGTTCAAATTAAGTCGAAGACGGGTAAAGTCGAAGTAAGAGTAAGTTTTGTCGGTTGAAACTTAAGACGTACGACGTAAAGACGGTTCGCGGACTAGATTAAGACGAGTCGCGAACAAGTTAGAGACGAGACGACCGAAAACTTGAAGTACGACGAAGACGTGATAATCGTAGACGTTTCGAGTAATTGAAACTAGAGTTAAAGACGAAATTCAGTACCGTAGTGAGAAACTTGTAATTAAGACGTAATTAAGATATTCTCAATACTGAGTTTGTACTGTATAATTGTGGCCTTGTAAATAGATGTAAATAATTCGAAAGAGTTTAATTGTTTCAAACCCGAACAAAGTCACGGAGAAGAAGGCGAAAGGCCAGGTAATCGAATCATACCTCTAGACGATCGATTTACCAAGCCTACATGTATTGATGTACCAATGGCCAAACGGCCAAAGAACAAATTATTCTCTTCAGGGTGACTCAAAAACTAGATCTGCGTGCATTATTTTCCTCATTCTCGATGTTTTATAAGAACTCATATAAAGTTTAATGCTTTTGACCGATGGTAGAAGAAAATACCCAGATAATACGCTAGGGAAACGTAAGCAATAATAATCACGATAAAGGATCACTTTTGATGTTGAAGCGATATTGTAAATAAGAATAAAAGATTAGCAGAATCTAGGCTAAAAGTTAATCACAGGGAAACGTGCGGCCATTAATGTGAGTAGCAATAAATTATTATATACAGCCTTTTCAGGAGATATAAACGAAAATAAACTTGATGAAGATTGAAGAAACAGTTTCCTGTAGGGCAGACTCAGAAGGAAAATGTGAACATAATAATAATAATAATAATACTTTATTCCTCCTTTAAGACATCATATAATGTATAGGAATAGTCAACAAGAAAAAAAGAAAATAACAACATATTGAAAATATAAAGAGAACAATGTTGGCAAAAGTTAGTATTAAAAAAGTCTTAAGTGATAGAATTAGTAAAGAACTATTGAATATTATAAAAGCAATTGTCAATCAACATTGATTTTACTTCTTTCTTGAATTGTTTTTCACCAAGTCTCTTATAATGTTTAGGCAAGTGATTATATAATTTAATTCCTGTGAAAGTAGGTGACGACTCATATTTTTTAGTGTTATGCTTGGGAATACATAAAATATCCTCATGCCTAGTATTGTAGCTATGAAAATCTGTACAAGTTTTAAGTTTTTTTAAATTTTGGTGAACATAAATTAGACAATTGAACATGTATATAGAAGGAAATGATAATATTTTATTTTCCTTGAATATAGGGCGACATGAGTCTCGAGGACTCAGGTTGAAAATGAGACGAAGTACTCTCTTCTGTGCAACAAATACACGCCCAGCATATGGGGATGAACCCCACAGAACCACGTTATAGCAAAGGTGACTATATACACTACTAAAATACACCCCAACGAGAGAATCTAATGATAGTGAACTCTTGAGGCGGGAAATAGCAAAGTAGGATTTACTTATTTTGTTACATACGTGATCAATGTGGAAGGACCATCTCAACCCACTGTCCACACGTACTCCCAGAAAACTGACACACTCTGATGACCTGAGGCTGAAGTCTGAATGGTCCACAGTGAAATCAAGACCGTCCCTTATCTGAAATTTGATGATTTTGGTTTTATCCAAATTTACAATCAAAGAGTTCCCTCGGCACCAGACAATAAATCGTTTGATAAGAGATTCACAAATCCTTATCAGTTCTTCAAGATTACGAGCTTTAATTGCCAAGGAGGATAATATCTTCGGGAATGGGAGCCACCCTGCTTAACCACCATAGACCGATCTGAAAGAAAACTACGAATCCAATCGAGGAATACTCCTCGGAAACCCATTTGATACATTTTCTCAATAAGAAACTCTGGTTGAATGTAATCAAATGCACGAGTTAAATCGAGAAATATTCCGGCAACCTGATATCCATCATCTAATGAGGAATAAACGAATTCAAAAAATTCACAGCAGGCACTCTGAGTGGATCTTCCAGCTCTAAAGCCATGCTGACAACTTGTCAGGATGGAAAATCTAGAAAGATAATCATACATTCTATGGCAGACTATCCTCTCTATTACCTTCGATAGCTGACTTAGTAACGATATTGGACGATAATTTTCCAAGTCATTAATATTACCCTTTTTATGAACTGGTTTTACTACTGCTTGCTTTAAAACTGCTGGAAATTTACCCAAGGAAACAGAGAAATTAATTAAATCAGAAAAATGCTCCGCAATAAGGGGAGAAATGTATTTTAGCACTTTAGAAGAAACATTATCGGGCCCAGACTCACCGCAATTTTTCAAACCTGAGATAACAGATATGATCTCTTCAGGAACAACAGGAAAAAAGTAAAAATTCGAGTTAACCAATTTCTGGGTGGTGCATGAGTTCGAAATTAAATTTCCGTATTCACCTCGTAGTGCGAGCTCACCCATAGTAGAAAAATAGTTCCCAAATGCGTTGGCGATCTCATTGGGATCTGAAATAGTCTGTTCATTAATCGTAAGCGTAATATCATTGACACGACTTCGGTTCTTAGTACCTAACTCTATATTTACAAGGGTCCATAAAGTTTTGTTGCGATTGGTTGATTCAGAAAGAATATTATCATTATAATTTTGTTTAGAAATTTTCAATAACCGATTGTATGCTGTTTTAGCTTTCTTGTAATTTATCAAAGCATCTTGGGATTTCAAGTTCTTAAAAACCCAGTGAAGATTCCTCAAATGGTCTCTTGCTTGAAGTATTGAGGAATCTATCCACCTCGGTCGACACCGAGTAGGAGGCAATGATCTCAAGGGACAAGTAGCTTCAACCGAAGAAGTTAATAAATCCAAAAATATTTGAAATCTAGTGTCTATTGTGTCGAAATTATACAATACTTGAAAGTTTGTATTTGAAATCATAGAGAAAAGATTCTCCAAATTTGAGTGGGATATCAATCTGAAATTTATAAAATCCTGTTCAACTTCAAGTTGGTCATTACAAAGATAGTCGAGAATGAGAGCTTTATGGTCACTAATAAAGGGCTCGTGAACAGACACCGAAATGCTCATCCTGTTAGCATTTGTAGCTATATAGTCAACCTTGCTAGACGAAGTTTTTGCGTTTTTATTTGTAAAGACTCTCGTAGGCTCCAAGGAACCCTCCAATTAACCAAAAGAAGTAAAAAGTTCATCAAGAAGTTTTTTCCAAGAGTCATTAACTGAAAGGAAATCAATATTCAGATCACCACACTTATATTCAAGTCTTTGGTTAAATGGTGTCTACCAGTTTGTAAAATTGGTATTCTTGATAATGAATCAAATTGTTGTATATCTAGGATCCAGTTATTATTCCCTGTAACGATTTGAGACGGTCAACCGGATGCTTGGAGACCTATTAGTTTCTTTTAGTATCAAGGACATGACAGTTTCAATTGGTTTACAGGGAACGAATTGTTATTGTACATAATGTAAAAAGGATGTGTTATTCTTCGGGGTGTCGAAGAATGTGTCATGTCGGTTGTAAAACTTAAGAGATTTACTGGGGTTGGGAAAGTTCTAGAACAAGACGGTTGTACCAGATGTGTTACATCTTTTTCTCAGGTTCTAGTCCTTCTAGAATATTCGATTTCCAGGAATCCGCGAAGATCTTTGGGGGCGGTATGGCAAAAGCCCTTATTGGACTAGGGGTTGGTACCTTCCCCTAAGGGTGTGGTCAAACCGAGAGAAGGGGGGTCTATATTCGAGAGAGGGTAGTTCCAATCGGCAGAGAGCACAGTTCAAATTAAACCGAAGACGGGTACAGACGGTACAGTTCAACTCAAGACGAAGACGAGTCAAGTTCGGTCGGTCAACTTAAGACGTAAGACGAAAAGACGTTTCGCGGACTAGATTAAGACGAGTCGCGAACAAGTTAAAGACGAGACGACCGAAAACTTAAAGTACGACGAAGACGTGATAATCGAAGACGTTTCGAGTACTCAACAAACGAGTTAAAGACGAAATCCAGTACCGTAGTGAGAGACTTGTAATTAAGACGTAATTAAGATCTTCTCAATACTGAGGTTGTACTGTATAATTGTGGCTTTGTAAATAGATGTAAATAATTCAAAAGAGTTTAATTATTACAAATCCAACAAAGTCACGGAGAAAAAGACGAAAGGCCAGGTAATCGAATCATACCCCTAGACGATCGATTAACCAAGCCACGAAAACTTCGTATTACAAGCATAAGTCCATCAGATAATTAATTATTTTAAAATGTGGTATATGAGATTTTCGGTATTGATTCAATAAATTATTACCTACATACAAACAAACTTGTATCTCTAAATTTCCTGTACTGAGTGGAAGGAATATATTATTTCAAAGGTCTCCGATTCGATTCCATGTGATATTAACTCAAGAAAAATGTAACCTAAAGTTTATTTACCAGTATTCCTTGAGAAATTTTTGAATTTTTAATAATAAATTCGGAAATATCGCATTTAATATCATTCATTTTATTTTTCAGTTACTTAGGTGGTATACGAGATACATTGATGCACCAAAACGTGAAATTCGTAAACAAATCCTACACAAGCTCTAAGCTTCTGAAAGGTCTCCTAGAGGCTTGGAGAGTTGGGATAGAAGGAAAAAAAAACAGTAAAACACTCCTACAGTATTAATTAATTCACCTCTTCCTCATAGAAATAAATCCTAACACCTTTGATGTCCCCTGCAATGCTTAATCTTCTTTCAATGTTGTCAAAACTACCTGGACTTCATAACCAGAACTAATCTGAACCACATCCGTATGCATTGCAGTCATAAAAGCCAGAAAGTATATACTTTTCGTGTTTCCAACAAAGTCGTACTTGTTGAACATGCACCAAAGGAATGGAATAAATCGACACCGAATTGAAAATCGTTAATACAGCCACGAGACAGGAGAGGAGAAAAGTGGGTCGAAACTTGGTAATTTCCCTGCATGTCGCCGGTATCCATCCGACGCTCCTGAAAGGCGTTGATGTAACGAAATCCCAAATAACACGAGTGTCCCCAGGGCGTTACAACTTGCACTCAGCCATCATGCGGCTCGCTCCCACTGTTCTCCTGAAGGTGAACATCGTCGTGTTTCAGACGTTTGTGTGGCAGCTGACAGGGCAGGCTTGACTCCTCTTTTGTTAGGATCTTGTTTTATTAGTTAAAGTTGATTCTTTCCACGCCGAATGGTGTCGGGAGGGTCTTTCATGAAGAGGTTCGGGTGAATTTTTCAGGAAATATATATTTCTTGTTTGAGAATGGAAAGCAAGAACTTCAGGCTATTGTCTCATCAACACAAATGCATTGCATTTGAAGCTTGTTCTTGAGCCATTGGCGTTCTCAAACAGATTTTTAAGGGGCAAATGGTAAAATCTTCTAGGTTTTCATGATTTGAGCAAGAAACATTAGGTGAAAATGGTATAAATATAATTGCGTCAACGAAAATTGCACATCTAGGTTTTTAAGTCGTGGGAGCAGGGCCCCCGCAAGGGAGACATCAACGCCTGCGTGCGGAACATATTTTTTGGCGCCCCTTAAAGGGGGGAGGTGAGTAAAAGCACTGCTGGATAATCGGAATTTTTATTTTGTTTTGTTGAGAATTTAGTGTAGAATGGTTGAAAATCTATCAGCAACCTTCATTGCCTTAAGAACTTTATGATGTTAGTTGTAACATAATACATTTTAAATGTGTTTAAAAACTTAAGCTGTATTCTTATTTAAATTATCCATAAAGGCATAAACATTTCATTAGGATCCATCCAGAAATTGAATGGATGTTTTTCTAGATTTGGCTGTTGCAAATTTTTTCATATAATCAATCAATCAATTTTATCGAGTATCTCTTGCTCTATATCTAAGATTGCCAATCCAAAAAATCTTTCTTATGACATGGTAGACTTCAAATAGTTTTCAATTCTTTTTAATTTAGTGAATGATCTCTCACCAGAAGCAACAGACACAGGTAAAGTGAGAAGGATTCTTGAGGCAATACTTCGATTCGGTAGAGAAGAAGTTAGTGTTGGAGAAACTCTGTATCTAAGATATCTATGAAACATAATTTTTTTGACGTTGTCAATATTTTCGAAGAAATTAATTTTGATGTTGTCAGTTTTATGAATATATTTTACGAGACAATAAATATTTGAAGCCTCCTTTGGAATCATATTCATTTACCATTCTCCATATTAGACGTCTTTGTTCACCGGGTAGGTGTTCTTTGGAGACGAAACAATTTGGCGACCGTGACAGGACCCCTTCAGATTATGGAGAAGGTGAAGAAGATGCTTGAGGCTCAGAGAGTATCATTTACTCGAATTTATGATGCGGTGATCACAATGCTTGGTGAGAAGAATATTAATTTAATTGAAATTCGAGGAAATGTTCGAATATTGGACCAGAAAATTGAGTTGATTGCTGATTTGGGCAGACAATTGCTAGATCATATCCTAGAGTCAGAAAGCAGCGAAGAGAGTACTTTGCTTTCCGAAATTGAATCAGCAGATAATTTTTTGAAAAAATATCATGAACTCAAGTTGATTATTGAGAGTCATTCACCGAATCATTCCGATGAAACAAGTAACGTATGTTCCACCCACACGAAGCGTAAACTGAAGCTACCTACTATAGAATTCAAGAAATTTGGAGGTGATATCAGAGACTGGCTTCCATTCTGGAGTCAGTTTAAGCGAATTCACAATGATGAAGATCTTCCCGTTGAAGACAAGTTTCAATATCTTTTACAAGCTATGATTCCGAACTCTCGTGCTCGTCAATTGGTTGAGAGTTATCCACCTAGCGGAGACAATTATCCCAAAGTTATTGAAAGCCTTGAGAGTCGATTTGGCCGAAAAGATCTTCTTGTTGAAGTTTATGTTCGAGAGCTGTTGAAATTGGTCCTGACTAGTATTGGGAATAGAAATAAGCTTAGTTTTCTCTATGATAAGCTAGAATCCCAGTTGCGATCATTGGAAACTCTAGATGTGACATCAGATACATGCGCAGCAATGTTGTACCCACTGGTGGAATCTTGCCTCCCCGAAGATTTGATAAGGGTATGGCAAAGGAGTAGTCATTATGATGTTGAATCCACTTTGAAAATACGTTTGGATAACCTGATGATCTTTCTTAGAAAGGAAGTTGAAAATGAAGAACGCATTACTTTGGCGGTTGCTGGTTTCGACATGCAATCTAAAACAAAAAAGATTGTGGATTGTCCTCCTGTAAAAAATGCTCTTCCAACAGCATCTGGACTGATGAATAATAAATTCCAGAAGAAATGCCACTTTTGCAACGGAAGTCATTGCAGTGGAGATTGTTCAGATGCCAGAAATTGGACACTAGCTGATCGTAAGAAGAAATTGATTGAACGGGGGTGCTGCTATCTATGTCTTAAATATGGTCACATTGCAAGAAAATGCAGAGTAAATTCGGTGTGTTCAATCTGTAATGGAAGACATGTTGATATCATGTGTACAAAGACTGATGAAACAACTACGAAATTTGTACCTGCTCCAAAACAGTCAAATGTAGAGAATTCCCTTTCGAATAATACATATGCAGAGGTGTTTCTACAAACTCTGAGAGTGAGGCTTAATGGATTGAATAAATCACGAATGGCACGAGTAATCATTGACACCGGTTCTCAAAGATCATACATAAAACAATCCGTTGCTTCTGAGATGTTATATGAATCTATTCGACGAGAAGAAATGGTGCATGCCCTCTTTGGTGGCACGAATACTGACGTTTGCAACCATCATTGTTATCGAATACGATTGAGTAGTATCCACGACGACTATGCGTGTAACTTCGAAGCTCTAGACCAAATAGTCATCTGTAATAATGTTACTTCTGTAAGGCAAGGACCTTGGATGGATGAACTAAGTTCATTGGGAATAGAAATTTCAGATGAAAAAGATGGTCCCGTTGATATTTTAATTGGAGCTGATATTGCTGGAAAGTTACTCACTGGAAAACGTCATGAACTTAAATGTGGACTTGTGGCATTGCATACGCTATTGGGATGGACAATCATGGGCAAAGTTACTTCGAATGAGCAATCTATAAATTCTTCAATGCTGGTTGTTACTTCTATGTTGAGTAGAGATTTGGGACCTACCGACTTATGGAGTCTTGATGTCCTTGGAATCACCGATCCATTACAACAGAAATCAGAAAAAGACACGGAGAAAGCTGTAATGGAACATTTCTTGGAAACTGTTCTGAGAAAGGAAGATGGAAGATATGAGGTGCACATGCCGTGGATTGAAGGCCATCCTCCATTACCCAACAATTTTTCAATAGCACAGAGACGACTCGAAAATTTGATGAAAAAGTTGAACAATGATGGATATCTCCAGGAATATTCTCAAGTTTTCAAAGAATGGTTGGACGAAGGAATTATTGAAGAAGTTCCAGTATCAGATCTCCAATACCAGGGACACTACCTACCTCATCGTCATGTAGTCAGGGAAAGCAGTACTACAACAAAAATCAGGCCTGTTTTCGATGCTTCTGCCAAAGAAAAATCTCAACCATCATTAAATCAGTGCTTGGAAAAAGGTATCAATCTAATAGAACTCATTCCTTCAATTCTGATCAAATTTCGATTAGGCAAGATTGGAGTAATTGCTGACATAAAGAAAGCATTCCTTCAAATCAGTTTGACATCTACTGACAGAGACTTTTTGCGATTTCTCTGGTACAATGAAAATGGAGAATTGAAAACTTACCGTCATACTAGAGTTGTTTTTGGTGTAACGTGCAGCCCTTTCTTGCTGGGAGCCGTTATTGAGTATCATTTAAAAAAATGTTTTGAAACAAAGAAAAATTCTTCCATAAAATCGATCATTCCGAAACTATTGAAGAGTTTTTATGTAGACAACTGTGTTTCCAGTGTAGACAGCAAAGAGGAACTTCAAATGTTCATTGACGAATCTTCAATGATATTTGCTGATGCTAAATTTGAATTACGAGGATGGGAGCACACAGTTATCGATAACTCTGAAGTGGCATCTGTTTTATCACCAGTTTTAGGCTTGAATTGGAATCGAAATTTGGATACCCTAGAATTGAATTCTGAATGGTACCGAGATATCAACATTGAATTGATAACCAAAAGAATAATTTTATCAACCGCTCAAAGGATCTTTGATCCAATAGGATTTTCTTGTCCAGTTTCATTGTATCCCAAAATATTGCTGCAGAAAACGTGGAATTTGAAATTAGGATGGGATACTGAAGTACCTGATGATATCAAAATCTGTTTCCTGAGCTGGATAAAAGATATTCCGTTCCTTTTGGATCTCAAGATTCCACGATGGTTAGTTACATCTGACGCAGTCCATGAACGATGGACTCTTCACGTATTTTGCGATGCCTCAGGAAATTCGTATGCAACTGCAATTTTTCTAAGATCTGAATCGAGTAGGGGAGTGGAAGTACAGTTGATTCAAGCAAAATCCCGAGTTGCTCCTATTAAACAAATGACAATCCCTCGATTGGAACTTTTAGCTGCTACGATTGGAGCAAGATTGTCCAAAATGGTATCTGAAAACCTTCCGGTCGATATACCTGTTTACTGGTGGTCTGATTCATCTACGGTTCTAGCTTGGATCAAGAGAGATGATAACTGGAAACCTTTCATATGGAATCGAGTGAAAGAAATTCGTAATTTAACGAATAAGGAAGCGTGGTTTCACGTTCCAGGTCATTTCAACCCAGCCGACCTTCCTTCTCGTGGATGTTCTCCGAAGCAATTAGTTGAGTCGAGATGGTGGGAGGGTCCGGAATGGCTAAAAAAATCCCCTGAACAATGGCCTTCTCAAAATTATTCTGTCGAAGAAGATGTTATTAATACTGAAAAAAGAAAGTGTGTGACTTCTTCAATGTTGTCTTCAAACCAATGTTTTTCCTGGTTTTACGAGCGTTTTTCAGGATTCGAAAAAATCGTGAGGATATTGAGTTGGATACGAAGATTCATTTTCAACTCTCTTAACCGAAATGAAAAGAAAATAGGTCCATTGTCACTGGCAGAGCTGATTTCGTCCGAAAACTGCATCATAAAGTTTATTCAAGAAGAGGCATTTGAGGGACTGAATGATCCCAAACTGAAAACTTTATGTCCTTTTATTGATAATGATGGAATAATACGACTTTCAACGAAAATTTCTGCACGAGAAGATTCGCGAGATTTCCGTTTCCCAGCCGTTTTACCCAGCAAGCATCCAGTAGTCGATAAAATTGCTCATGAACAACATGTGAAAGCTTCCCATGTTGGTGTACAGGGCCTGCTGAGTCTGCTGAGAGAAAGATTTTGGATACTTAAAGGAAGAAAAACACTTAGATCAATCGTTACAAAATGTGTTGTATGCAGACGATACAATGGAAAATCATCCGAAGTTTCACCGATACCTTTGCCAAGAGATAGAGTGAGAGATGCAAATGTATTCGAAGTCGCAGGTGTAGATCTTGCCGGTCCACTTGGCTTGGATTGGCCACTGGCTCGAATAGAAGAAATGATTCCAGGGCGAGATGGTAAAATTCGAGTAGTTCGCTTGAAAACAGCTACGGGGTCATTATTGAGACCAGTGCAAAGAATTTATCCCCTAGAAATCAATAGTCGGGATAACGAAATAGATTTCCATGCTCTAAACAAAATAGGACAAGAAAAAATGAAAGAAGAGAAAGGAACGAAAAGGGACAGAGAACCAGAAGAACAGAAAAATGAAAAAGATGACAAACCCGCACATGAGAAAAAACCTGTGATCACAAGATACGGGAGAATTGTCAAACCCCCATCGAAGTATACAGGGTGATTTGGAATTGAGTTACTCCTCTGATGTTTTGTAACTCAAGGTGGGAGTATGTTGGAGAAACTCTGTATCTAAGATATCTATGAAACATAATTTTTTTGACGTTGTCAATATTTTCGAAGAAATTAATTTTGATGTTGTCAGTTTTATGAATATATTTTACGAGACAATAAATATTTGAAGCCTCCTTTGGAATCATATTCATTTACCATTCTCCATATTAGACGTCTTTGTTCACCGGGTAGGTGTTCTTTGGAGACGAAACAATTAGATTATTTTCAAAAATATATTGTAGAATTTCAAGAGGATTTTCGCTTCAGATAATGAAAACAATCTTAGGGCTTTTATCTCGTTGAATAAATCATTTTTTATCACGTCAGCCTCTTTTTTTCCTGATCAGTTAGCTTTTGTTGAAGAGCATGACAGCATTTTAATAGATATTTATCATTTAATTTAAGAATATCACAAATAAAACAAAAAACGTTATCGTTATCAGATATCATATCAAACCTACTATATAAGAAACTCAGTGTTTGATCAATTATTTTGAAAAAGAAATTTATTTTAAAAGCGATTTTTGGATCTTGGAAGTGCCTCATCCGTCTGTTCATAATCGATCAATTTTGGTTTATACTTTCGTCTTACAGAATATAATAGAGAAAAACCTTGATCTATCTCAAGAGCAGCCGCTAGTTTTTCCTCGAGAACATTGTCATCCCTATAACTTTTGAAATGATCAACTAAATTCTTCAAATAGTTTTGGCACACTTTAATGTCAATCGCTACACTTTGTATCATTTTGCTTACAATATTAATCTGGAATGAAACATCATAAGAAATTTTATAACATTTCATTTTTTTTGTAGATGAATAGAAATATATATATAAAGTTCTTGTACAATATCAAAAGAGTCCACTCTTTCATTTGAAACCTTAGCAGCATCATTTTCAGTTAAATTTAAGCTGTGTGCAGCACATGGCGCAAAAAATGCCCTAAGATTAGCATCGAGTATGCGTTTTTGTAAACCAATATCTAGCTATTTCATAGCGATTACGACGTTCGGAAACTTGTATAAATTGCAAGAAAGAAGTTTGGAAAAAAAATTGTTAAAAAAATTTGAAAGAATCTTTTTCGAAAACCTTTGGTCCATCGGTTCTTCATGCGGTCTATAAGAGGTTTTGGCGCCCTTTTAGAGTGGCGCCCGCGTGCGGTGCACGCGTTGCAAGCGCGGTTGCGGGGGCTCTGCGTGGGAGAACAATTTTTCTGCTTTTCTTATCCCCGTAACTTCAACCTCCTACTGAAAGCAGGATGAACCTTTGAATAGGAGTTATTATAGTCAAGTAAAACAATTTTTTCAGAATTTAAAGAGCCAATAGCCGAACATGAAAACAAGGAAATACTACACACTAACGCCTCCAAGTCACCTGAGGGAGTAGGATATGCCTTTGTTTCACAGATAGAAACAAGAAAGTTCAAACTTCCAATAGAATGTTCCATATTCACAGCAGAACTCATAGGGATCATGAAAGCACTAGAATGATTGACACATTGATGAACAAAACAATACTCATTCCGTCATATGCACGGATACGCTAAGTGCTTTACAAGCAATTCAAGATCTCTACTCGAAGAATTCTATCGTCATTCAAATAACAGATGTCATCGCTTCCTTGAACGATAAACACAATAGCTGCTACCTTATTTGGGTCCCTTCACATATAGGTATAAAAGGGAATGAAAAAGCTGATCAGGCGGCAAAGGAAGCTATATCTGTAGGACAAGAAGTTTCCATCATGACATGTTATGATTTGAGTACCAAGTACAAATATTATATAAAGAACAAATGAAAAAATTTTTGGCATCAACAAAGAACTAAATTGGCCCTTATTGATCCGACGATATCCTGCCTAAATCCCATAATCCAACATAGAAGAGACTTGGTGACTCTGAGACGACTCCGCATCGGACACAGCCAGGTATCCCACCAACACTTATTAGCAAAGGAGAACGTCCCAATATGTACTACATGCAACACCGAAATTACCATTCAGCACATTATCACGGAATGCCAAATGTACAAAAACCAGAGAACACAATTTAATGTGAAAGATAGAATAGAAGAAGCTCTCAAGATTGACACTCCAGACAGCCTCAATACCCTAGCTTTTATTAAATCTATTAATGTAAAATTTTATTGAAATTAATGCTATGTATTTTTTTTTCTTTCACTATGAATCAATATTATGTTAAATTATACATGTAACAGATCCAACACCGCTTATGACCTAGATGTCGAAGCGGCAAACTAATAAATAATAATAAAAATTTTCTCAGTGCGCCCCAGTGCGGCCCCGTTCTTCACTTCCAAAAAATCAGTAAATTATTTTAGGTCTTGAACACATTTTTTCTTACGAAAAAATCTTATTAATGCATGCGCAGCATCACATCGAAAAAGGTGGTAATGTTCCAATCAGGATACCCAAATTTCACCAAAATCTGAACGTGAAATCATTATCGAATGAGCAAGATTCTTAGTTTCATAAACATTGGATAATAGAATGTGAGATTTGGGAATATCAATTTTATGTTTGTTCATACGCAACGCACACCATTCACCGTTAGAGCCCAAACTGAAATTTGAATGCCCATATCAAATTTAATTAAAATCAAATGAGAATTGTAGAAAATAAGGCTGTTACAAGTATGTGCGAATACATAGATAGACAGACCAACAAATAGTCAGCCAGACAGTGAACACAATAGGACTCTTTTGAGCCCATTTACCAGAACAGACATCTACTCAACCAAAGTTTTTTAAGATGACCTGAAATGCATTTTGCTAGTGAAAAGTTTCATACCAAAGTTCCACTATCTAAATTCTAAAAGGGAGCATATTTCACGCGCCCTGAGATCTTCATATTTCTTAGTACCGAATGCATACCCAGGTCACCTGTAAATGGACTTTTGAATGTTCATTTCTTTATGACCATTCGTTGCATATTGATCTTTTTCTTCTTCTTACTCATGCTTCAAGTAAATTGCAATAAAATTTTTCTTCGTTTCTTTGCCTGCAATAATGCAATATGGAGGTGACCACTCCAACGTTTGCTGATTCTTGGGTGCTTCTGCGTCCAACCACTCATCTGTCTCTCGTTATTTTTACCAGCCTGTACTCATCCATCCGGTTGAAATGTTCATTCCATTCTTTCTTTCTCTTTTGCAACCAATCATGGAGTTAGTTATCGAATCCACATGTTCTTTTCACTTCTTTCACGATCCATGATTTCCTTGCTATCTTTCGCAGTATTCTCATTTCAGTTTTTTCTAGTATTCGAGCCGTTCTTGAGGTTTCTGGTCTGTGTAATAAGAATGAATGGTTGATTTGTATATATTTTCAAGGCTCTATCCTAGGTATTACTTCCGTACTCATATGTTTGTTGTTCCCATTGATATTGTTGAGATATTCATCTGTTCGTGCTGTTCGTGATTGTTGGTGATTGTTCTCTTTCAATATGCTTCGATATCCCCATATTGTATTATATTACCGTCAAATTTATGTTTTCATCTGAGTGGTGTTTTCGATGTTGTCATGCATTTTGTCTTACACGTTGATGAAACTATCTGAAATTTCTTCGGTGTTAGATTGAACTGATGCAATAATCTCTGAAGATCACCTTCGTATTTCGCTTTACCAGATGAAAGGCGAAGCACAGTATTTGAATTTCTCTATTGCTAAACCTATACCCTTTCAGTTTAACCACCTGTGTGATAATATTTAATAAGGGGCTGAGGAAATCACCTTGTCGAATGCATAACATCTATTTTCTCGATTAGTTCACCGTTTATGTCTTGTTAGCTTTGTATAGGTATGTATTTTTCAATTGTTTCAACAATGTAGTGAGGTTTCTGTTTATCGTGCAGTATAGGTATTTTATCTTCTAGATTTCGGTGATCGAATAGCTCTCCTAGGTTTATTAAGCACAAGAAAGCTGGTGGGATTTCTCAGTTGTTTGACTATTGACAAATATGGCATCTGTACATGACTTTCCTGATCGAAGCCCCTATTGTCAATTCATTGATTTTGTTTGATAGAAATATTATAGTCAGTTTGGCCTAGGTCGAGTGAAGATTAATTCCTCTATAGTGGGATGACATTTTTTTGAATAGGAGTTGTGTCGTGCTTGCCCCCCATTCATAAGATATTCTGTGATAGAGTATATTATTGATTAAGATCGTCAGTTTTTCTGTGATGCCTTTACCTCCGTATTTGAACATTTTATTGATGATTCCGTCAAGTTCAAGACTTTTCCTATTTTTTAATTTTTTAAGAGATAGGTTATCATCTGTTATGATTCGGGTAATTTTGGGATCAGTTTCGGTTTGCTATTTCTTATATATGTAGATCCTTTGAGTAATTTACCCACGTTTCCTTCGGTATGCGGTTACTACTAATCAATTAAGTAATGTGTTTTCTCTATATAGTTTCTCATTATGCCCCATATCTGTTTTTGAAGTTCGGAAAAGACATTTTCCATATTTTTTGAAGAATTTTCCAGTTGATATCGATCTATAATGATAAATTTGACTGGAGCTTTAAAATACCTCAAATATATAAATCAGATTCTGTTCTTTTGGCCAGTTCGTTTTCATTTTATTTACTCTTTTACATCTTTTTAGTATGGTTCCGACACGAAATAATATAATAATTAGTACTGAGATCTTAATAATACATTCACAGCGGTTTTATGAAATTCAATTATGTTACAATTCTCCCCAAATCAGAGCAAATGTGCGAATTCTGTTGTGACGTTAACGCGTACACGATATTTCATTATGCGCATCTTGGTATAGGGAAATACTTAATTTGATAATAATACCTACTCCAGGAATACTGGAGAACTCATTCCTCCTTGGCTGTATGAGTCTACTACGCACATTGGGACCGTATTTTACAGAATTTGGGGTTTATTGGATATTCTCATCGACTCAATGCCGTTTCAAAATTTCACTATATATTGCTTCGTGCTCATAAAGATTTCCAAATAACTGTGTTGTTAATTTTGGTTCATTTCAGCGGTTCAACAGATTGTATCACGTTTTACTGATTTAATTTTTAGACTGTATCCGATAACTAATATCATCTTTTCAATACTGCAATACTAGATATAGACTTCCTACAACGAGCGGCATCATCATCTTCCGTCTTTAAAAGTTGATTATTTAGCATATTGAAGGTAATTGGTTGAGTTATTACATTATAAGGTCCATATAAATTCACCCTTGATATTGCTAGCGATATCTCAGAATCATTGAGGTCTTATCTGTTTTTGCCCGTTGTTAGTGAAATATTTATTTACCCCATATCTGTGAATATTTGGCTGATGCATTTGATGTTTATTTTAATTTTTATTGTCAAAATTTTTTTCGATGTACTTCCAGTTTTTAGAATTTTCAATTCTATAAGGTGTGTGAATAAGTCTTTCCCGTTTTTTGTAAGAGATGGCGCCACCAATACTGTGCGAGTATTTAATGGTTACATATGTCATAATCAAAGCTTATTCATCTGTCAACAATTCCACACTAACACATTAGTTGAAATTTTTTAGCATCATAAATTTTTGAAATCGTGAAAATGTCGAAATTTGAGCCGAGTCGACGTCATTTGCGGGAAGTTTCACTTTATTGGTTCAATTTGAAGAAATCTGCTGCCGAGGCGCATCGGTTGCTTCAGGAAGCTTATGGAGAAGGTTGTGTCGATGATTCAAGTGCTCGCGGATGGTTTCGACGCTTCAAAAGTGGCGATTTCGACGTGGAAGACAAGGAGCGTTCCGGGCGGCCGCAAATCTTTGAAGATCAAGAATTGGCAACTTTGCTTGATGAAGATTCGTGTCAAACGCAAGAAGAACTTGCTGAAGCATTGGGAGTTGACCGAACAACCATTTCCAAGCGTTTGAAAGCCATGGGAATGATCCAAAAGCAAGGAAATTGGGTGCCGTACGAACTGAAGCTGAGAGACGTCGAACGGCGTTTTTTCACTTGCGAACAGCTGCTTCAGCGACATAAAAGAAAGGGTTTTCTGCATCGTATCGTGACTGGCGATGAAAAGTGGATCCGTTACGATAATAAGAAGCGAAGAAAATCATGGGGACTCCCGGCCATGCATCATCATCGACGGCCAAGCCAAATATTCATGGCGCCAAGCTCATGCTCTGTATATGGTGGGACCAGCTAGGTGTGGTTTACTATGAGCTTCTGAAACCGAATGAAAGGATCACAGGCGAGGTCTATCGACGACAATTGATGCGTTTGAGCCGCGCACTGCGAGAAAAACGGCCACAATACTCCGACAGGCACGACAAAGTTATTTTGCAACATGATAATGCTCGCCCACATGTTGCACAGCCGGTGAAAACATACTTAGAAACGCTCAAATGGGAAGTCCTACCCCACCCGCCGTATAGTCCAGACATTGCTCCGTCTGATTACCATCTCTTCAGATCGATGACGCATAGCCTGGCTGACCAGCACTTCCATTCCTACGAGGAAGCCAAAAAATGGGTGGATGACTGGATAGAGGCCAAACCGGTCGATTTTTTTCGCAACGGGATTCGTATGTTGCCAGAAAGATGGGGAAAAGTTGTAGCTAGCGATGGCCAATACTTTCAATAATTCATCTGTAACCATTTTTTCACAATAAAGGCCCAAAATTTAAAAAAAACGGGAAAGACTTATTCACACACCTTATATTAGGGAATAATTCTTTTTATGAAATTGAATAACAATTTATAAAAAAACATTTTCTGGTTTTCCAGTTTCCTTATAATTGCCAGCATGAAATTATCAGTCATGTGTGAATTAAAGGCAATTTAGGAAACCATCGAACAGAAATTAAATGCAGAATTCAATCAGAAATTAAAGATCAAAATGTTTGAGACGATGGTCCAAATTCAAAACATCAATATTTCTCATGAATATCTTTAGAAGAAAATTCCGAAAAAATATAATTTGGAAGAGTTCAGCGACAATATAAACAGTTCATTTCCATGGACATTTGTGTATTGGTAAGATAAAATGTTAATACCCTAATAATTTTAAGATTCCGTAATTTGCAACAAATTACAATGGATTATTATTATTATTATGAAGTCTATTTAAAAGAAATCCAGTATTTTAGCATAAAAAAACAAAACTTTAATTACCATAATTTGAATGATTCGATTTAGGTCAAATATGCGCCGTTTTGTTCGATAACTTGTTGCCAATTTGGAGGTTATATCATTATGCTTCTCTCATAGAAGCCCTCGTCTCTGTTTCAAACAATTGAGACAGTCGATTTCCACATGCCTCTATTAAAGTGAGTTTTTCACCGAAAAAATTGTTCGCCATTGACAGGAACAGATGGTAATCACTTCCTGCCAGGTCCGGACTAAACGGTGGATGCATAAGAATCTTCAGGAGCTTATCTGTCGATGTGTGTGGCCTGGCGGCTGTCCTGATGGAACAAAATCCCTCTCCTATTGGCTAAACCTGGCAGCTTCTGGGCGATTGCTTTCTTCAGACGGTTCAATTGTTGAAAGTAGAGTTCCGAGCTGAAAGTTGTGCCAAGAAGAGCAGCTTATAGTAAATTATTCCCTGGCAATCCCACCAAAGACACAGCAAAACCTTCCTGGACATCAATTCTAGCTTAACCACCATTTCCGCCGGTTCACCTCGTTTCGACTACAACCGTTTCCGCTTTACGTTGTCGTGAGTGATCAAATTTTCATCACCAGTCACCAACCGCTTCAAAAATGTGTCGATTTTGATGCGAGTCAGCAGCTATTCGCAGATGAAAATTCGGTCTATGAGGTTATTAGCGTTAACTCGTGTGGTACCCATACTTCTTCTTGAGATCAGCCTTATGCAAAGGGTTTCAAACGATTCTTTGTGCAATCTTTAGCTCTTGGGCAATTGAAACAGTGCTTACATGACGGTCGGACTTGACAATGCAAGGTTATTAGTAACTTATCAAACATTAATATGTATAATTGATTGCCTATATTTCGAGTTGCTCAGTAGCTGAAATCCCCTCTCCCATATTAGGGTAGGGAACCGCCATTAGGTGGCGCGGTACCGGCAGTCGAGAGACAACATTATAGTGGTGAAGTAAGGAGATTATAAATAAAGAGTAAAATAAATAAAACGTGGTCTAATTTAAAAAATATAGTTTCATACTTATTATAAGAAGGTACTGAACGTTACAACAATGCCCATGATTTTATCGATATTTTCGACAATTGGCCTTCCAGTGTGTGGTGCATCTTTGACATACACATATTACGGTATCTGGACCGTAAACACTATTTACATTTTCAATTTCCTGAGTTGCATTTTCACCTTTACCTGAGAAAAACTATAAAATAAATCGTTTTTCTCTTTGCTAGTCTCCATCTTTGATGCACGCTCAAACTAAACTGAGTCAACTAATCACAAAACTGCCACAAAAGTTTTTGTATTACGAAATCTCATCTTTTTAAGAACATCTAGGTTTTAGTGGAACCTGATCGGAGTTATACAACGCGAGATACAATTAACTAAAGATTTGGTGAAAAATAAATATAAACACTTACTTCTTTCCACAGATTTTAATCATTTCCGACAATTGTTTCGCCGTCATCATCAAGGTTACAGTGCAAAGACTTTGCAATAATTAAAATCTGTGGAAAGTAGTAAGTGTTTATATATATTTTCTACCAAATCAATATGAAATTCCACCAAGTAAGGACTGAATCAATTAAATAATTAACTAAAGCAATTCATTGTAAACATAATGAATTCTTTTTTACTACACCTATAACATGAGAACGGAGGAAATATCTACCTTAGGATCGATGAAGTGAATTCAGCCATGTTTTTATCACTTAATTTCGTGCAACTCCAAATTTCTTGAAAGGAGATACCAGATTTGCAATTCCCATTATATTCAATACTTCCATTTTCCGATGCGTTTGAGTTGTTATTTTTGAATCAACATAAAAGTTATAATTAACAATGCCTCATATCGACGAAAAAGATTCTCTTTGATACGGAAAGACCTCTAGTTATTTTTAATGGGCAAAAATTTGAATATTTCAAACTGTTCTGTGTTTATTCGTTCAACGTCTAGATGATTAACTAATTCAATGTTATAACAACATATAATGGTGTATAACCAAGGTATTTTTTGCCGAAATGGGAGCATGATAACATGCAATTTCCATTCAAAAGAAACATTCGCCATTAGTTTCCCTCAGTTTTGTGGGCTTCATATCAGACCAAAAATAAAAAGTTTGTTCAAATGCAAATGGACTTGTAGGTGTTCTGCTTCAACAGGTTATACTATTTCCGCATAAAAGATCTCCACTCTATACTGAGTAGTGGTGATCCCTAATTGAGCGATAGAATTTTTTTTGTTACTTGTTACTGCTCCGTGAAACGTTGTAACTGAAATATTGGTAATGGACCTGAACTTGCGGAATAAAGGAACGCTAGGGATCAAAGGTATTTCAATACAAAGGGCCTGATAAATATGGATTGTCTTTGACCATTGCAATATTGACAAGGTAACGGAAAATTGATTTTAAACTGGTGAGAGGGTTGATTGTTAAAATATTCGGGATAATTTTGATACGATGTTGATGAAACGGTTCATTTCGATGTCACACCTAGATGTTTGCCATGAAACATGAAACATGAATAAGCTATTCAGAAGCTGGTGAATGTAACTCTAGAGAATTAACGGCAATATTCTTGACATATAATATCTTTGTGCTAGTACTTTGATGTAGATATTGAGACTTTTGGATATTATTCTTATGTTTTTTTTAAAACTATTCCTTACTAGCACCTTATTTGTAATTCAAGGTCTTTCATTTCGGAATATTCTCTGTTATAACGGAAATATTCGGTATTTTCTTCCAATTTGCCTCTTGAAGTTCCTAAGTTTCTAATGATGTAATCACCTTAAAATTTTTGACAAATCTTGAAATTGCTTTTATTTGTTTCTCATTTGTAAACGTCAGTTTCCAAAAACACAATATTAATCAAGAAAGTTTATTTTATCAAATCACTAACTTGTAAAACTGACAGTTAACTTGCAAAATTTTTACAAGTTAGAAGTATTATTTACATAAGAAAATTTTTTTTTATCGTCATATATGTTGAAAATCATGGTACAATTGTTATTTCCAGTAACACAGATTTTTGATGATGACAGAGTTGATACTGATGATGATGAACCATCTGTTGACTCAGAAACTGCTGAACTCGAGGACTGCAGAACATTTGTACTCTCCTTACTACCAAATAATTTGCTAGACATTTCGATTTTTTTGTTGATCGAATCATCTACATAACTCATCGCAATTTCGGTGCTCTTCCACCCTCCTGCACGCTTTAGTGCTAAAATATCTCCACCCGAATCCGCAACCATAGTGGCTCCAGTTCTGCGAAAAGAGTGGCCGGTGTATAACTCTGGGTCTTTTAAACCTAAATATTTCGCTATTTGCTTTGGGATACCACCAATAGTGTGTTGGCCAGCATTAAGGGAAATGCACTTTCCATGTCGGTATGTCGAAAAAAATCTTAGGCTTTCTGTTTCAGGAGGTTCAATGAAAAATAACAAAAAAGTGAAAAATACGAGGGGGCGTTAAAGTAAAGAATTACCGTTAAATTTTTTGTTTGCCGCAATGTCACAATAACGTATTTTCCCATATCTTAACATCCAAAAATCCCAAATATTGTTACAATTTTCGCCAGCAACCACTGGTCATCAGGAGCATGTAATGTTCAGCCTCTTCTTTACTTAATACCTTGGCCTTTTTTGGCGTATAACGATCATTTTTTCGTTTCAGAAACGCTATTACCTTTTGAAATCTGCAAATGACAACTAAACATCATATTTTTCAATAAATTTTTCAAGGAAAACAAACCTGCGAACAGGGGCATTTTCTTTAATTTCCAATTTTTACAAATGAGAAACAAATAAAATATAAAACAATACACGCAAGGTAACGGGTTTTACTGGCTCAAGGAGGTAACTGACTCGCCTGCGGCTCGTCAATTATATCCTCCATTCGCCAGTAAAAACCCTCTTACCTTGCTAGTAATGTTATATTATACTTTTTCACATCTACATAAATGCAACGTTTGATTTCGGAAGGATTGGTAGTTTTGAATTTATCAGGGAATTTTTTGAATGGTTTATTCACGGAACCCCTAGTCGAATTTTCATAACTTGTCATCAGGAGCTTTAGAGCGCTCATCCATTCATGTGCCTTTGGAGACAATAGGTAATTATTATTATTTGAACTGGGGTCGTTTTGGTTCGGTAAGCCTTTCGCGAACTATGAACATGTAGGATCTTTTGTTCTCTATCCTATTCATTCATGCAAACCCAAGGAGGTCATAAATGACGTTAATAAAACTGACAACCTCCTTAGGGGCCTTGGCTGTTACCTCTCTGATATCTAGGACCAGCTTACCCATATGAATGGTTCTTGAGTCAACCAGCTCCGGACACTTGCATACCATGTGTTCGGCTGTTTCTACTTCTGATCCATAGAGCCTGCAAATCTCATCTGCTGACTTTCCCATACGGTACAAATGATGTTTGTACCGACAATGCCCCGTCAGCAGTACCACAATCACCCGAAGCTCGGCTCGTGACAACTTCAAGAGCTTTTTGGTGTAGGTAGGTGAAATTGTCACGAATTTTTTTGACTGAACAAGTCTAGGAGTGTTAGTCAAGTGGATTATCCTGTTGTTCAATTCCCATAGCTGGACCGCAGCTTTATATTGGTCTTTTCCTATCCCACAGAAAGGCTCAGGTCCAGCAGGTGTTAACCTTGATGCACTTTTTGCAAGTTCATCAGATATTTCATTTCCTTCAACCCCACAGTGGCCTGATACTCATGGTAGAGTCACTTTATTGCCTCTGGCCAGTTGCTTTATGGTGCATACCCAAGTCAACAGAGACCCCTGGCAGCACTATTTCATGGATCTCAGCGTGGTTTGACTGTCCGTGGTGATGTAGATATGCGCCCCTTTGAGGTTCTTTTTGAATCACTCCTGAGCGCATACATAAACAGCCAGTATCTCGGTCTGTAGAATCGAGGTATCACTTCCAAGGGCTTTAGAGATCCTCAGTTTAGGTCCATATATCCCAATGCCAGTACCTCTCTCTGATTTTGATCCATCGGTGAACCATATGGATGACTTTTTGTCCAAACAATTTACGAAAGTTATTGCACTAGGACGGTCATTTATAACCGTTTCAAAGGGCGTTTGGAAATCGAAAGTGGTTGGCATAACATCCGATGGTTTTGCGAAAAGGTTTGAATCATTCAATATCCTCAACCCAGTTTCAAGGTAGGAGCTTTCCATTAAGGGAAATTCTTATTTCAATCAATCCAAGACAGAATGCGGTTAATGTTTGGGTTAACTCCCCCTTACCAATTTTGAAAAATATTTTGTATAGTGATTCGTTATATTGTTTTCATGAAACATTTTTGATTAGAGCACTGGCAAACCAATAGTTCCTGAGAGAGTCGAAAAAGAAAATTGATATTGCACTTACTGAATACGTGCCTGATATTCTGGCGAATCAGACTCGGTATATTTCTATGGAAAGGAAAGCGAAAATTTTTCATTGCTCTTCTCAGAATAGTTATTTATAAGTGCAAAGGACATTCCTATTCTCCCAGGGTTCCCCTATAAAGATTGGGGTGAGAAGTCTCTGCATGGAAGACATTTAACGAGTTGAAACCGAATCATGTCGACTTTGAAGCCTCCACCTATTGGATCACATCAGGTGCAATGTATCCAGAAACGAAAATATTTCTTCAAGCCATCTAAGATTAGGTGATCTCGACTAGAAACTACTGCACACATATCATAAAAGATCGAACTATCACTGAAGAAAAGTGCAGATATGGAAAACCAGTATGAAGAGAGATACGATGCAGTAGGAAAGATACTCCACCAAAAATTGGCAACCATATTAGGACTAATACATACTAAAAAAGTGCTATACTACAAGTGCCGACCGAAGATCATCTTGGAGAACAAACGTTATAAACTGTAATGGGATCGTACGGTTCTCACTGATGAAACAGTTCCTCAAAACCCACTTGATATTTCATCAGTAGATAAATATGAGGAGACAAAAATACTATGTAGTAATTTCAAAAAATAACAACAAGAGATAGTGATAATATCAGTAATTGAAATCATTAAAGATTTTCCCGAACAAAGTCCTCTGCTCACCTCTGCATTTCGTTGTGTTTTAATTTGTTACCCAAAAATTCAATAAAATTCCTGAGAATCGATTGAAATTTAATTTTTTTTTCGAAATTCCAATTACTGTTTTATCTGAATATTCAGGTTCGACTACTTAGATTTATCGAGTATTAAAATCGTATGCGGAAGTTTGAGGAGTACCTCGCTCCCTTCAGTTTTTTCTCCTTTATTTAAATATCCTGTCATTTTCAAGAAATATTGATATAGAGGATGTTTTTTTTTGGGTTGAATCTTATTTACCAATTTTTCCTAGGCCAGACCTGAATAATGAATTCAGTTGATATGTATGTATGAAGTAGTTGTTGCCGAGAATAAACGTACCAAATATCATGAAAATATATGGGGTGGTTTGAAAGTGGGAAATTGAAGAAATTGACAAATAAATAAAACACTCCGTAGCTTGATTATACAGACAGATAGACCATTCAAAAAAGGTAAATTCTGACTGGCCTCAGTGTCTCTATCTTCCCTTAGCTTCCGCCCATTTACCAATGAATCACCCTATATATAAACAGGTATTATCGAAATTATATAAGGTAACTTAACTTAATTGAACGTTCTGATTGGTACAGAATTACACGAAAATAATCAATATTTTGTGTGAACATGAAACATCAAATTCTAAGTCTCACATAAAGTTATATTTATAACCTTTTGATCTCAATATTTTTCTGTGATTTTGAAACCAAATCTCTCTGAGAGGAACACTAATTCATAAGACGCCTGATGAAAGAAACCATTTCTGGCAATTACCTTTCAGTCCCAAAGTGAATCAGTTTCGTAGTATATTCGGAGCATAAGATAAACCCAAAATGTCAACTAATTACATTAATATCTTCCCTCCAGTGAAAGAGACTCCCTGGATTTACTCTGATAAATCAAGAAACTAACTCCTGAATATTACTTGCGAACCAACAATTTCGAGACTTACCCGTTTCAACTGACTTTCGTATTATAATCGCTTCCGTTGGAACATAAAGGGAGAAAGCGTTCATTTGGATGGGGTATTAGTCAACATCTGAGTAAGGTTTTGCTGTAAACAATCTGCTCAACTCTGAAGATATCTACCTTCGAATGTATATGAAGAGGCTTTGAAGGAGCAACACATGAGGTTATGAATTGGCACAGTTGTTATGTTTATATATGTATCTTAGCTTAGTGGAAGAGTTTTCTTGTTAATTGGATTGTTTTGATGGAGTGAGCTTATGTTACCACTTTATAATTCATATTGGGCAATTTTTGAATGATACCATAAAATATTTCATGAATGAGAAAATATGTAACGATATTTTCATTGAATATCAAGCGAAACAAATATTGTTCTATGATCCATTGTGTACTAGCTTTCTCGTAAAATATCTCAAGAGTTGAAAAAGAGATGAATAATAATTGATTATTATGATTGCCAACATTCGAAGCGGATAGATACTCGGAGAAGAAAATGTATTGAAGGCCGATATTAACCAAAGTAACTCATTTCGTATTATCTATTTTTTGAGGATTATGAAAGCTTAAAATCGGGAAAATTCTTTAGACATATTTAGGAACCATGAAGTTACCTGTTTAGATTTCAATCAAAAGTTGAAAATTTGAGTCTTGATTCACCGAACGTAAATTTTTCTCTTAACACCCATATTTTTCTGAGTTACTGATTGGTATAAGTAGCCATAACTCATGATGATGAACTTGAAAAAAATCTAGAAAATATCTTCTCCTTTTCTAGAAATTTTTTAAGTTGGTCATGTCGAAAGTTCTCCAAAATTCAGAAAATCCACAACTAGAGAACTATAAAAAATTGTGGAACATATTAGGTACTCAATTTTTTTTTGATCTTATGAGCTATTTATTTTAATTAACGATTGGAGGTACAAATGAAAATGAGAGATTCCTCGGATAATTTTGAGACAAAAAGTCTTATAAAGTTAGGTCCATAAACTTTTTTTTTGTAAATACAACTTGTTGAAGTATGATTTTTTAAAGTTTTTTCCCATTACATCTGCACTTCGGAAGATACGTAATCAACTGAAATTTGACATAGCTATCAAAATTTAGAGTTTATATTACAGCTGAGAATGATGATGATGATGATGATGATATTACAGTGCCAGTTTTTCCTTCAGAACTTTTTTTGGTGGACCACTGTATATTTTAAAATGAACTTTTCAGTTTCTTGTCGTTTTGTCGATTCTGTTACTGATTTTGAGAAAAAATTGAAAAGAATTCTCTCGAAATACCCAGGAAACATCAAATTATCTTAAATAACCATTTAATAAACTGTGATGAATAAATAATTTTGTCCTTATTTTCCTTATCTGTAGCAATGATTCATGAAGATTTGATAAACTCGTATAATCATCCCAAAAAAAAAAAAATTGGACGCTAAGAAACATCCTGTATCTCGAAAATAACTATTGATAGGACTTAAACTAGGAAGGAATTTCTCATTTTCGTTTGTACCTCTAATATGGGAATACCCTGTATAGCGGTGATTCGGGTAGGTACTCCAAGTCATGCCTTATTTCTCGACTTCCGCTTGACACGATTTTTGGGACACTTTGTATATCTCTCTATGTTACTTGAACATAAATATTTAACTCTCCATTCAACATCATCTCTGACAAAAATCTCCTCATTGACACATTGACTCCAGAAAATACATCGAACATATCTCAAATCAAGAATGAATGGTTTATTAGGAAAAAATACCAGCAGAAGCCCGTTTCAATTAAATTAAGGATAAGAGTAAAACAACGATGGTCTCAGGCAAATTTCAGAAATGGCCGAAACTCGTATTTTTCTTGGTCGCTCTTTTGGCCGGTAAATTTATACTCATAATGATAATTTAAGTGAAACAAATTCAAGGATTATCAAAACAAATTAGGGCTCAGGTTCAAGGGACGTTCAAATTTATTTTAAACGACAAACGATTCTGGAGAGGAGGAGCGAGTCCATAGGGAATATTCTCCCGTTTTCCTGCGAAACTTCTGACCGCGAGGTGATATCCTTATTGCAGAAATGTTAATTGTTCCCTCACCGGTTATTCGAATGAAATATTCATCTAGATGTTGAAATGATAATATAATTTGGAAACCTCGAGGGAAAAAGTTTTTTTTACCGAAATGATTTTTGAAATACGAGTATTCGCATACTTCGGGCAACGAAATAGCTATGTACATATTTTGATAGGTCCTCGTTTAAGTAGATAGCTAATCATTCAATTTTTTTCAATTTGAAGAACTTTCAAGTTTTGATGTGCTCAAGCTTGAAATATTGATATATTATTTTGAGTTATTCATCATGCATATACAAATGCACGATACGAGGCAACGATATGACATATAGTCAAATTGCCAACGAGATAACTCAAAAAAGGGCATTTTGAGTTATTGCAGCCTACCACTTGAAAACTGATTACTGAGCATGCCAGGTCGTTCTTGAAATTTGAAACTCTGTTATACTCAGAATAAGGGAGATAGGCTGAACATATGTTATATATTCAAAATCAGAGGAACAAGAGCTAGTCAAATATAGCAAAATATACAGGGTGTTCCATTTGAAAAAATGAAGTTGCAATCAATATGTTGACCACTCTGTATATATTTCGTTTTGTGAAATCATTTTAAAAAACACTAGTTGATTTCGTGAAACTTTTGTAGAAAACATTTTTTTGTACCTCTTCTAGTAACAAATGTAAAGGGGGGGTCAAATTATGGTGAAAAACCCGGTACTTATCTTAATATTAACTTTCATGTTCAGCATTTTTTTTGGCGGATTTTCGTCTAAGTTATCCTGGAGTTGATTTCGTATATTGATCTAATTAAGAAATACTCATTCAAGACTTTGATGCGTTCCTCAAGTAATTATTCCATGCTTATCTCATGGGATATGTAGGATAACCAGGGGAAATGGCGTTCACTTAAGGAAAACACCCTGTATTTTTAAGCATATTGGTTTTATATCCAGAATTGAATGAATGGAAATTCCTTTAACTATTAAGTAATGAATATTTAAACCAAAAACAGATCTTTGAACTATTATGGTAGGAAAACTTTATAAAAATACAGTTTGAGCGTCAATGCCCCTAACTTTGGGGAATTAGTATTCTGAACTAAAACACCGAGCCGAATACTAAATCAGTACAGCCACATATAAAGAAACTCACTTTTCTGTTTTGTGCTGCGAGCTGAATTATCCTATAAATAATAAATGCCATTTATTCCATAATCAAATTTTCACAAGTGAAAGCATTGAATCGAAATATCGTCAAAATAATCTGTTTGATACAATTTTTAACTCAAAAATTCTTCTATTGCATATGGTTCTAGTTCCGGAAGAACAGTTGTTTTTTGAATCTCTTGTAATTTGTTTCTCTTCTTAATGGTATAGGCAACTTGTTGAAGTACCTTATGCAGGAGTAATGAGCACTTTTTGCAGTGGATGAGAGACGATGTTTTGGGTATGCTATTTCTAGATTTCGAGTATGAATTGTTTTAGGTGCTTCTTCAGTGAAATCATTTCTATTGTTATGGAGAAACAAAAGGCATTCTTGAATATGGATCGCTGGGACTGTCAGAATCCCATTATCCCTGAACCTCCCTCTGCATGGTTTCAGCTTCAGCATTATCCTCAATATTCTTTTTTGCATAACTATGACATCATACAGCTTTTTTGAGGAACCATAAAATAATATGCCGTATCGAACTCTGGATTCGAAGCCTCCATAGTATATCGTTTTCATGGTGGAAAAATTTAGGTAACCTGATATCACCACCCTTGAGAAGCAAATCCTTGAAAGTGATTTGCATACCTCTTCAATGTATTTTGTCCAATTTAAAGTTTCATCTAGATAAACACCAAGGAACTTGATAGATGAGCAAAGTTCTATTGGAATCCCTTCCAAAATCATTTTGTCCGGTGTGATGAATCCGGAATGGCTAGTTTTGAAATAAAACTGACTTAGTTTTTTTGTCATTGAGAAGTAGACCATTTGATTTGAACAAGTAACCAGCATTGCACATGACCAATTCAGTCTTTGAAACAGCTTCAGGGTATGTTTTGGCTTTAATGATAATGTTCTTGTCATCTGCATATCTCACAATTTCTACGTTGTCTATATGTTGTTGTTTGTTTGATTTAATTTTTTCAGACGCTTCAGGGGACGTAGCATTATGCTATATATTATTTTTATGAAGATGAGAAGTGAGCGCCATTACCGGGTGAGAGTCATTGCTTCTGATATTCGAAAAATTAAAAAATGTTTTTTTTCAGTTATTTTTATGGTTTATATGATATTCATCATAGATCTTGGAAGTTAATTACCGTTTCAGAGTTATAGAAGAGAGTTGGTGTTTCTCGAAATTATACAGGGTGTTTCAGAATAAAGTTCTGTAAATTCGGGATCTTATTCATCAGATGATTTTATGATACCAAGATTCGATGGACCATGGGTCTCTGATGCATTGATTCTGAGATGGAGGGTATTGAAATTTGAAAGGAAAATGGTTTTCTCGAAAATATTTTTTGAAACGTACAGATTTTTCTTCGAGTTTTGTAAGTTGAGTACGAATTAATTTAAATTTCAAAGCAAAATCATATTTTATTTTTACAAGTTGCGTCCGCACAGACTTCTGTCTGTTTTTCTTCAAATTCAAAATCATTTTTGTGATTACAACAGTATTCATAGTAAGAATGATATCCAGAGTTTTCTACCTGCGAGAATTTATTTTTGAGATGAAAATTAAAATGCAATTTCATCTAAGAGAGCTTCCAATTTTTTTTTAAATATTTTCGTAATTACCACATAACTCAGAATGAGAATGGCGTCTTGAGTTTTTTACCTGCGACAAATGACATAAGGAATAAAATGAGATTTTGTCCGAGAGAGCTACAATTTTTTTTTTTTAATTCAAACACCCTATATTTTAGGAACAATGCTTCAGTGGCCCATAGTCCATGGAATCTTTGTATCATGTGAGAAATAAGATACCGAATTCACGGAACCTCATTCTCAAACACCGCTTTCAAGGAATGCTGAAGAAAGGGAGGCGTGGAGACAGCTGTCCTATTGGCACACATGATGAGTCGCGACGTACGAAACGAACAACGACAGAAGAGATTCTCAAACACCCTGTCCTAATTTCTACATATCCCGAACCATACCTTCAAAATTCTATGTACTAGGAGATATTACAAGGAGGAGTATAAACTATATGCTTTTTTTGAACGAGGAAAAAAAGAATGAGGAACAGGTTGGAACATCCTTACCACCATAATAAAGTATTACCATATGTTTCTCTTCAACGCTGTTAAGTTAGCATTGAAATATAATAGCGCATTCGACTAGGCAGATCTCATTCGGTGCTGGAGCGTTTTAGTGCTGCTCTGATTCAAACAATTTTGAACTTGGAGCATTCTAGCATGCAAGGAATGCGAACATTTGTGGAACTGCACTGGCACGATGCTTAAGTAAAGGTTTCTTCGATCATTTGATGCCATTCGACTACTATTTGAATTGCTTTTCAACATAACACGAATATCATAAGGCATAAGTAATGAATTATGACAGGACCAAGCGCGTTTGGCACCGTTTAAATAGTACAGCGCTAAAATATTCGAACTAACAGCGAACGCCGTTACCAGTCGAATAGGCATTTGCTCTGCCCTGGAATCGTGCATGACCAGCCGAATATAGATTCAGACTGTATTTCATAAGTTCAATACGAGTCGAACATGATCAGCCCGACAAAAATTCGAATTAATTCGCACTAGTGCAGTAAGTCGCTATTAGTTTCACTGTAAACTCTAAATTGTTATCAATGGTGGCCTTTCGAACTCTTGGAAAAGTTGAAATATTTGAAAATTCTGTTCTTAATGAATACCAATCTTCCATATGATAATGTTTTGAAAATTTCTGTGTTTTATGCAGTCCTGAAAGTACTTTTTCCCCTTCTTCTTTCTTATTTACAACTTTTTTTCACAATGGCTTCTGGGCTTTCATCGTATGAATTTTGTACTAGTGTCTGCAGGTAATTGGTTGTGCAGAGAGATACCAGCTTTTCCGACGATATTCTGCAATTTCGCAAATTTTATGATCCTTAATGGACTAGTTTAGTGATGTTGATGATACTATATTTGACACGATAGAATTAAAATATAGAGCAAAACTGATAAATCAGTGAACAAATTTTGAAAATTCATCAATAAATGACTGAGGAATAGATTATTTGAATTTACGTATTTTAGCGCGGAACGTCTTTGGTCTGTGACGTCACGGCTCTTGCCTGTGATCGCTACACCATAAATTACGTTTAAATACTTAGCCGCGCCAAGGCTCTCGCGCCGTTTGTAGTTGTACAGTGTTGTTTTAACTCGAGTTTTGTTTTTATGTCACCATAATGGAAGAAGGCTTCGTGAAAGGACAAAGTGACAATTTGCCTAAAATAGATATATTCGCAGTGATGGAGTTTTTTTCTTCAAATCCATTTTATGTCAGTGCAGAAATAAAAGGAGTTAAACTTTTCAAGTAAGTATCTACTTTTGAGTTTGCTTCATCATGGTTCAACTTATAACGATGATTTATTTAAAAGACGTTTCATAAACAGTTTGTAGTTGAGTACTGGTTGTTGAAGCCTATCAATGGCAAAACATATTTATGTGAGGAGTAAAAAGTAAAAAGAGAAAAAATTAATTTATATGTATGTATATAGTAAGTTATTTCAGTCATCGTGTAACGAACAAAACACGACACGAACGGCACGAGTGATTGTACACCAATGAATTCGTAAGCACTCTGCGAATACCAGTCGTCTGTGTGTGACGTGACGACACTTACACGTACTATGAAATTATTCTTCCAAGCGCAACTTCAAAGTCCCATAACTTTTTCATTTCTAGAGATATTTCAATGATTCTTCCACAATTTTGTTTCATTTTACTTAAATTTTTAGAATTAATCCTTAACAAAAAAATGAAAACTAGTCCATTCTCTCTAAAATCTTTTTTGAACTTTTTTTTTGGTTTCTTTCTCCATGTCGTTTCTTATTCGGCTTTTCACATATCATGGGAATCCTATGGTGTGCCTAATTAGTCTATAAAATGCACTTTAACTCACACACTGTAGTCCACCATAATGGGGATGTCATTCTGTTTCAGTTGTACATCTGCTACAGAGTGACAATAAAATAATACTTGGATACGACATTCCCTTTTCCATTGCATGTGATGTATTCATTTTCGATAATGAATGACACAGATAATATCTTGTCTGATTTTTTGATTTTGAGCTCGCCATTAACATAAAATTTTGCACGAAGTTTGGAAACTTATTGGCTGTCATGTAGAAATCACAAATTTCAATTCAAATCTTTTGTTTAATTTCTTTCAAATTCTAATCAATCGCCACCACTGACTAGCTGAACATTTTTCAAAAAATTTCAACTCCTCCATAACATAAATTTTGAGCACATGATTCTGAGGAATGATTATCTTCTATTTGATATCTTATTGATGAATGATGATGAATAAATGGTATGTTTTTTCAAGCGAGAACAATCATTGCGGTGAACGATTTTTTTCATATTGTATTGAATATTTTCAATTAAATCAAACAGATGTAGTTTTCAATTCGAATGTTGAATTCTACACATTCGCAAAACCTATACTTTGAGATAGATTGAAAGTTTTTTCGAACTTTAGAGAAGCCACTTCTATGCTTCAATTCATTATTGAAATTCATAATGAGAGGCGAAGTAGTAGTAATAGTTTGTGTCAAGTTTTTATGTTTTGTCATCAGAAAATAAGTGAAATTTATAATCACCGATAGTGAGAATGCTAATCTATTTCATGGTATAAACAGAACGAAATTTATTTTGAGTTTCCAATGTTATCGTAGGTACGTGATGTTGAAACTATTATTGAATATCAAATCAAACCCACCAGATATTTGAATAATTTTTAATCAATTCAGCAGTGCATCCAAGGGATGCTTTATGAAACTGTTCGGTGAACCACATCGGTCCGCCTCTGAAACCTGAACCGGAAGGAATACATGGCACTGCCCCCGAAATTAATGGACCTAGTATGTAATTTCTGTAATTACAAGTTCGCCGTTAGGGCTATTCTACATCATCTTATACATTATGCAAAATGCCATAAAGGAATTCAGCTCCGGAATGTCGAGAACGAAATGGTTTGGCAACGTTGTAATTACTGAAACTACGGAATCCGTAGAGTATTATTAACAAAGGTGTATCTTGTGTGGTTTGTTTAAGCGAATCATTTTGGTTTACAACTTTCAATTGTTAATTTCAGGTACCCAATCTCTTCAAACACTATCAATTTAATAGAGGTTGTCTTCTACACACCACGGTAGTTATTTTCATGATATATCTTGACAAGTTTTAATAACACAATTTTCTATTGATTCAGATTTTATTTTCTTTATTATCTATTTTTTATAATTCACACTCCATTCAGAGTGGATACGGTCGATAGTGGTGGACTCTTACGGAGAACGAAAGGGGCAATTTTATTGAATATTTCCCTCCTGTCAAAAATTCTATGTATAGGGAGAACAATTATCGAAAATTACAGCGATAATTGCATTGTAGGAAGCGAAACAGCACTGCGATAATTGTTCTGTTCATAGTTCATGCAGTTTTTATGACAACACGCTGTCATGCAAAATTATCGGTAATTTTGATGCACTTGTGCAATTACTTACTAAAATTTGGTTTCTTGGCTAGGAACCACTGTTCTACCGATCTAAAATATTTTCAGCTCTGCTGTTTCGTTACTTAAATAAGGAAGTACATAAAAATATTTCAATAAGAACACCCTGTATAACATCACTTTTTTCGGTTTGTCGTAGGCGTAGCCTCTTTAATATTTATGTATTTATTTGGAGTAATTGATTGATTAACTTAATTTGTGCAGAACAAAGCATCAATTGATTATTCATCACCTGGAAATACTCAAAAATCAGTTAATAAATAGAATCAAGAGACTATGACAAACCGAAAAAAGTAATTTACATGGTATTCTATTTGAAATATCGAAGTTGTTAGTACTTTTTGATATGAGCGGCAACAACGCAACGCTGAAAATATTTTAGATGTAAAGAGCAGTGGTTCTCATCCCTGAAACCAAATTTTCAATATGTCGTACCTTCCGTTCTCTTTGAAAGTCGAGGGTATCATCGACTATGGCCTACCTCTATAGATAGATAGATAGATAAATAATTTTCTTTATTTCAAGTTTTACACAACAAAAGCTACATAAAAGATGAAATGACGTCAGAATAAAGAACTTAAATACACAAGTTTTCAGAAACAAAATAATCCCCACAATTGTAAGGTTCCAAATGAATTAACATTCTCTTAACAATTTTCTTAAATCTATATAAACTATCACAGCATTTAATATAATTAGGTAGTCTATTGAATATTTTAATACACATGTAATAAGGACCTTTTTCACTCAAGGTTAATCTATGATAAGGATATAATAAATCTTGAGTTCTTGTATTATAATTATGACTAACTCCCATATCAAACTTATCTCTATTTTTAAAAACAAACAACAAACATTCATAAATATACAAAGCATATACCGTCATTATATTCATATTTCTGAATTTACCTCTGCATGAATCCCTGTACTTCATTTTGCATATAGTTCTAATAATTCTTTTCTGAGCTATGAATATTGATTGGACTCTAGAGTTGCCACCCCAGAAAATGATTCCAAATCTAATGATCGATTCACAATTTGCATGATACAAAATTTTCAAAGTACCCTCATTCATATACTGAGCAACAACCCTGATTCCATACCCAACACTGGCTAATCTTAAACAAAGTTTATTTATATGTATCTCCCAATCCAGAAATTCATCTATTTGTATGCCAAGGAATTTTGTACTTGATACAGGTTCTATTATATTATTTTCAAGATTAATACTGCTTGGTGTAGATGTTTGTGATTGTTTAGTACGAAAGAACACCAAACTTGTTTTTGAAGTATTTATCACTAGCCTATTCATAGAAAACCAACTATCAACCTCATTGTAGCAATTCTTTGTTTGTTCAATTATTTCATTGGAACTATTTCCATGTAATAAAATGTTGGTGTCATCAACGTAATTAGTGATGAGATATTTATTCAATGACAATGGCAAATCATTTATGTAGATTATAAACAGAATAGGTCCGGCAAGACTACCCTGAGCTATACCCACATCAATAAAAGAAACTTCAGATTTAACTTTATTATCAACAACGATCTGTTGACACCTATCTGAGAGGAACGACCGTATCCAATCATTAGCCCTACCCCTAACACCATACCTATCAAGTTTCTGCAATAAAATATCGTGATCCACACAATCATAAGCTTTTTTCAGATCTATAAAAAGACCCAAAGCTAAATTTTTGTTTTCTAAATGATCTAAAATTGCATTTATGAACTGATAAATAGCAGTATCAGTCGATCTCCCTCGCAAATATCCATGCTGACATTGGGAAAAAAGATTACACTCATTCATAAAACTGAGCAGTCTTGAACACATCACTAATTCAAAAATTCTGGAAAAAGCGGGTAATAAACTTATCGGTCTATAGTTGTCAAGATCATTTGGATCACCCTTTTTGAAAAGTGGTTTTATCAGAGCATGCTTCAACCTATTTGGAAAGATTGAGAATTTCATTGAGTTATTCAATATATAACAAAGTATAGTGGAAATAACTGTAATTGATGATTTAACGATACTAACTGGTATATCATCATAACCACTGCAGTGTTTATTTTTCAAATGATTCGATAATTCAACCAACTCAGCAACACTTACAGGTTTCAGAAACATTGACCTATCATTTTCTGGGATAATATTAACAAAAGGGCTAATTGAATATCCTGAATAACTTTCACTAGGTATTTATTGAAGTCATTAGCTAACTTTAATGGATCTTCACAAAAATTCTGTTCATGCGTTATGTTCTTTCCTGTTATTTCTCTACAAATAGCCCATATAGATTTTATTTTGCAGTCAGATTTTCCGATTCTTTCATCATATGATTTGCGTTTTTCTAACTTCAACAATTCATCATACTCTTTTTTACATTGATTATATTGTATTTTATATGAAACATCAAATCCAGATAATACCATCAGAGTATCTAATTGTTGCTTCATACTTTCTATATTATCATTTTTCTTGATAACTTTACGATTTTTATATACTGGTGTTAATGGAAAACATTCATTGAATATATTCAAAAATTGATTAACAAAAACAAGCCATTGTTCATTTACATCATGCTCGTCAATGAGATAAACATTATCCCAAGTTTGTTCTTCGAGCTTATGCATGAAAATTGTTTTATTGCTCTCATTAATGAACCGTTTCCGAACAATCTCAGTTTCGACTCTATTACTAATACGAAAACAAACTTTTTGAGCCATGTGGTCAGAAATATGGTATTCTAAAACCTCTGCTGATATTACGCTAGAGAAATTAGTGAATATGTTGTCTAAACAACTCTTAGAGTGTTCTGTTATTCTAGTATACTCATCAATCTGAGCTCTTATTGAAAAATTATTGAATAGTGTGAATAACCTATTTTTAACACTGTTTTCATCTTTCATTTCAATATTGAAATCACCTACTATTATGCTAGATTATACCTAGATTATGCTATTAGGTACAATTTTCTCAAATAGAATATTCTCCATTAAATCAAAGAATAAATCCATACCTCCACCAGGTGGTCTATACACTGAGAGAATCACCAAAGTCAACTTATTTATAACGCATTCCACAGCACTGCACTCAAATTCGCCTATAACTGATAGATCACTAATAATTTCACGTTTTCTTGCCATGACAGGATTTCTTACATAAATAGCTGAGCCCCCATGTTGTCCTGCTTCTCGGCATACACTTGCAATTGATTTGAAATTTTCCAAACCCAATTGATCCAGTTGATCCTGTGATTTCCAGTGCTCTGTAATGCATAATATCATACATTCAGGATTGTCCTTCAGAAGTTATATACTGAAAGCTTCGCATATTCCAGTATGCTTGTTTCTACTAGGAGATAGGATTAGCTAGATTGTTTCTAATTTTCATATTTCAAAACACGTCCTCAGTCTAAATACGTCAATTGAGTTCGATATAATCGAAAAAATGGTTTCAGAGTAACAATCATACTAAATATCAGAAGGCATACTGCTCAGAATTTTCTATGGAATCGAAGAGCAATTAAGTTGATATGCTCTTAAATTAATTGTTACTTACTACATAAGATGCAAAATCTCTAGAAGAATGAAAACTCTGAAATTTGAATCATTTGCGCATTCGCCATTTTGCACCACTTAAACAAAATTATCTCTTATCATATATTTCCCAGAGAAGTTTGATAACACTCACATTTAATTTTTTAAAGACCATAAATTGAAATCAACCACAAAAATATAACTCTGAATAGAAGTAAATATGTTCGTATAAAACAATTCACCATACCTATATTATATTTTGCAACAGTAAATACTAAATTTTTCTTGAATCTCTTCTTGAAATATTGGAAAATCTTTTGATGGAACTCATTCTGCGGTCTATTCATCTCCTCATCTACATCAAAGAAGAAATAATCTTTGATATTACTCTCAGAAGATTCAAATAATGAAGAAAAATTATCGAATTTGGAATAAAAGCATCCGCCATTTTGCATATACCAAGGTATAATTCTATGGATAGTTAGTATGACATTTTATTCTCAATGTAATTTTCTCTTGTAGTATCAGGAACCTAGATATTTCAAATCAGTGGTGCAGAAACTAAAGCGACTGATTCAGATGGAGAAAAAAAGTAGATAGGGAGATCAATAACGACAGGTATCCAGATATCTGATATTTAGAGTACCGATATTATATTCACTCGGATATCGCGATTACTCATTGATTGGTTTTTTCGTTTGTTTCAACTTGATCAAAATATACAACTTTTGGAGTTTTGCATATGGTGTTCGCAAGTTCGATCATGTCTGAAAAAGGTGATGCTGACAGAGTGCAAAGTAGATGCAATTACTTCATTTTCAAGATTTTTGAATTATGAATTGGTATTTTAATTGCCCCTAGAATGCCCAACTAACTCCTTAGTTATTCGATGTTGAACTATTCACCTAATTTTCACTGAAAACTATATTATACAATTGAGTTGTATTTCATATGTTGTGTCTGTAACGGATATACTCGACCAACAATATTATTGGTATTTACTTCGATTCATAGATTTATTCCACGTGATGGTCAACGAATCGAATAATTTCAACAATATCTGTAACAAAATGTTTGAAACAATGAATAAGATGTAGATGGACTCAAATTTACATTAGGAAGAGCTGATTGGTTGTAGAATATAGAAATCTAAAAAATAATCTCCATTTTGAAATTAAATGTTTTAGTAGTAATGACACTGTATCAAATATTGTTTGGTTATGTTTGTTTAATGTTTTCTTTACCGATTCTTCAAAGTTACTGTGAGGACCTCTCAGAAGCTTAGAGCCAGAACAAGTGAGAAGTACATATTGTGATTTGTGTACCTTCGCCACTTCAGGCACATCACTGTCAAATTTTACTCAACAGTGAATCTTTCTCAGCTAGATGCCAGGAATTTTTTGCTATGACTAAGTCGTGATTTAATGGTGGAAGAGCGATAGAAGTGGAATATTTCCTCAGCATTCGAAGAAAAATTAATGACATTCATGCTTGAATAATAATGGTTCCCGAATTCTTGATCCTTTGTGAGACTTCACAGAGCTTGTACGGCTACCATATACTGTGTGTAAACTTCGTTAGCGTGTTCCGCCTGAGCTTCATGCACGCCGCTGTTGAGCGTTTACTCAACAGCGTATGGTTGGACACTCTCCCTCATCAGAAAATTCCTCTCCAGGCACGGGATTCGATCTCTGTCTATTCTCGTAGATCTCGATTATTTTTCTGTAATATATGCTTCGCAGTGGAAAGTGCTTTCTGAGAAGCATACTATTTTTACTGAGCGGATATGGAAAAAGATGAGCATATCGGAAATCGACCGAGGGATAACTAGGTTCAATGTCGTCAGAGAAGAGGAGTACGGTTTCGTGTACTGATGAATCTCATTTCAGGAAGGAGTACTTCAGACTAAATCAGTAGATCCGACTATCAAATATCTAGGTTGAGAATTATCCACAGTGAAACGTGCTGTTGTCGATGGTGAGTAGCGATAGACCAGTTTTGCTCTTTTTAGAGTTGACCAATATCGCATAGGACAAACACCCCAAATGTATATCTGAAAAGAATTGAATTTCTTCAAAAATTTTCTTAAAAATAATAAACAAGATGCGGAAATATGCTGGAAGTCATATGTAAAAAATGAATGCCATGAAATTATCTACCAAATTGTAATAATAAAAATTATACTGAATAATATTTCTGTTTTGTATAAAGTGTAGTAAAAAGAAGTCCATTATTTTTGCATGAAAAACAAGGCTTTGAATACCATAGTTAAAATTTTGTTCGATAACTTGTTGTCATTTTTCACTAGCCACATTGTTCGCCATGGAGAGGAACAGATGGTAATCACTTGATGCCAGATGCGGACCATAAAGTGGATACGAATCTTCCAAGCAAGCTCACGAAGCTTCTCGCGCGTTACTATCGATGTGTGTGGCCTGGCGTTGTGCCGACGTAACACAATTCCTCTTTTATTGGCCGAAGATGGCCGCTATTGGGCTTGCTTCCTTCAGATAGTCTGATTGTTGACAGCACTCTGAGTTGATAGTTTTGCCGTAGGAGATTAGCTCATAGTAGATACGTACTTCCCAGCTAATCCCACCAAATACACAGCAATACATTCCTGGCCGTCAATACTAACTTGGCCACCGTTTCCGGCGGTTTACCGCTTTTCGACCACAACCGTTTTGCTTGATGTTGTCGTTAGTGATTCACTTTCATCACCAGTCTCCAACCGCTTCAAAAATGTTTCGATTCAGCAGTGATTCGCAGATGGATATTCGGCCTATGAGGTTTTTTGCTTCTACTCGTATGACACCCACATGAGAAGGGCCTTATGCAAATAGTTCCAAACGGTTTTTGTGCAATCTTCAGCTCTTGGGCAGTCGAAACATTTCAGACAATTGGCCTTTCAGTGTGTGGTTGGCTTTTATTGTATTAGGACAATGAACTAGTTTAGTGATGTTGATAATACTATATTTGACACGATAGAATTAAAATATAGAGCAAAACTGATAAATCAGTGAAAACATTTTGAAAATCCATCAATAAATGACTGAGAAAGATTATTTAAATTTACGTATTTTAGCGCGGATTGCTTTGGTTTCCGACACGTCTGTGACGTCACGGCACTGGCCTGTGATCGCTACACCATAAATTACGTTTAAATACTTAGCCGCGCCAAGGCTCTCGCGGTGTTTGTATTGTACAATGTAGTTTTAACTCGAGTTTAGTTTTTATGTCACCATAATGGAAGAAGGCTTCGTACAAGGACAAAGTGACAATTTGCCTAAAATGGATATATTTGCAGTGATGGAGTTTTTTTCTTCAAATCCATCTTATTTCAGTGCTGAAATAAAAGGAGTTGAACTTTTCAAGTAAGTATCTACTTTTGAGTTTGCTTCATCATGGTTCAACTTATAACAATGATTTATTAAAAAAACGTTTCATAAACAGTTTGTAGTTGAGTACTGGTTGTTGAAGTCTATCAATGGAAAAACATATTTATGTGAGGAGTAAAAAGTAAAAAGAGAAAAAAGTAATTTTTATGTAGGTATATAGTAAGTTATTTCAGCCATCGTGTAACGAACAAAACACGACACGAACGGCACAAGTGATTGTACACCAATGAATTCGTAAGCACTCTGCGAATACCAGTCGTCTAGTGTGTGACGTCACGACACTTACACGTACTATGAAATTATTCTTCCAAGCGCAACTTCAAAGTCCCATAACTTTTTCATTTCTAGGGATATTTCAATGATTTTTCCACATTTTTGTTTCATTTTACTAAATTTTTTAGAATTAGAATTTAACAAAGAAATGAAAACTAGTCCATTAACACTATTCATATTTTCGGCCGCCTGGCTTTCATTTTCGCATTTATCGAAGAAAATTTTTGAAATATATCGTATTTTCTCTTTGCTAGATCCAATATTGACGTGGGCTCAAAGTAAACTGTGTTAACCAATCATAAAACTGTCAAAGAAGTTTTTATAGTACAAAATCTCATATTTCTAACGCCATTTAGTGGAACCTGATCAGACTTATACAACGCGAGATACAGATAACTAAAGGCGTCTATTGCAAAAATTATGGATTTATTTTCACTACACTTGATATTATCATTCGAAGTTCTCAAGATCTTACAAATCCATTACATCATAATATCTTGAGTAAACCGTGAATCTTAAAATGTCGTGTACTATCAATAGAAACATTTTGTGAATGGCGTTGTATAAATTGATGAGTTTTTGATTAGTACTCACAGAAAATAAAGAAGACTTTCTCCAGTTTATCGACTTTTACACTTAGGTGAACAGTTTACATACCTTTGGTAAAGAATATATGGATGGTGTTATTGCTTGAACTATCCCAACCAACAAATTCCTCTAAGTTTTTAAAATGGCAAAATGATAAAATGAAATCTTGCCGTAAACAATCGTAACTCAATGCCGTTACTGAATTACCGGGAAAATGCTCCTGGCCAAGTATCCTCCCGCTCGTACGTGCACCGAACTGCATCGAATCGTTTTTCAGAAATTTACTTCCCAATTCCGTCGGGCATCGATGGAACGTCGATAACCGCAACTTGAATGAAATGTCTCAATTTTCGGTCGATTTGTCCCATCCCAGAAGTTTCCAAGACTTTCTCTAATAGTGTCGTTCTATTCACCCTGAAGAATGTTTTCCGTTCAAAGGAGCGAAGGACAAAATAGGACGGTGGAAGAGGTTAATTGACCTCCTTTTGTTGGACGGATTCCGGTGCATCGCACTGTGCACATCAATTTCAATTTATTAGACAGAACGTCATGATGGCAGAGTGAAGACAAGTTGAAGTCATAAATAAAGGGTTAGCAGCCGGTACTGGAGGGAACGCGAAAAAAGGTAGTGTTGCAAAAAGTCCAACTATGATTTAGGAAGGGTGGTGATGCGTAATAAATGAAATGGTTCACATGTTTTGATATAATGAACCATATATTATGTGGTTACCTAGCCTAGTTATATAAAAATGGAATGAAATGGAAATTTTGTAAATTTCACAGGATTTGTTTTCGAAAAATAGAAATAATTATTTCCATGAAATTAAAAGAAAAAACCTACCAATGACTTCCAAGTATAAAAACTAGGAATAAATAAAAAAATCATAAAACATCAAATTAGAAAATGAAAAACTTGTATCATTCAACAAACACGATGAATTCCAAATGAATACCTTCGTTAATACATTTATCACTGCTTAACTTCAAAGGGTTGAGACCGACAGAAGATATAAGGTAAAACGACTTTCGAGTTAATAAATTCGAGAAAGACACTTATCGTTAGGTGCTTCTGAACGCGCTTTAATTTATGCACTTTTGGGCATCACCTAAGTGACTTTATGTACAGTATTGATGAAGGATCCAATTATTGTTCCCTGTCAGTAGTTGCGATGGTCAACCGGATGCTTGTAGACCTATTAGTTTCTTTTAGTGTGGAGGGCATGACAGTTTCAATTGATTTACAGGGAACGAATTGTTATTGTACATATAATGTAAAAAGGATGTGTAATTCTTCGGGGTGTAGAAGATGTGTCATGTCGGTTCTAAAACTTAAGAGATTTACTGGGGTTGGGAAAGTTCGAGAACAAGACAGTCGTACTAGATGTGTTACATCTGTTTATCAGGTTCTAGTCCTTCTAGAATATTCGATTTCCAGGAATCCGCGAAGATCTTTGTGGGCGGTACGGCAAAGCTCTTATTGGACTAGGGGATGGGGCTTTCCCCCAAGGGTGTGGCCAAGACGAAAAGAGGGGAGGCTGATATTCGAGACAGGGTAGTTCCAATCGGCAGAGACACAGTTCAAATTAAGCCGAAGACGGGTACAGTTTAACTTAAGTCGAAGACGAGTCAAGTTCGGGCGGTCAACTCAAGACGTAAGACGAAAAGACGTTTCGCGGACTAGATTAAGACGAGTCGCGAACAAGTTAAAGACGAGACGACCGAAAACTTGAAGTATGACGAAGACGTGATAATCCAAGACGTTTCGAGTAATCAACAAACGAGTTAAAGACGAAATTCAGTACCGTAGTGAGAAACTTGTAATTAAGACGTAATTAAGATCTTCTCAATAGTGAGTTTGTACTGTATAATTGTGGCTTTGTAAATAGATGTAAATAATTCAAAAGAGTTTAATTATTACAAATCCAATAAAGTCACGGAGAAAAAGACGAAAGGCCAGGTAATCGAATCATACCTCTAGACGATCGATTAACCAAGCCTACATTGATGTCTCGATGAAGTATGTATGTAATGCAAGGAATAGAAGAAATCCCATTACATAGTTAAATAAGGAAAGTATGACGGTCATTTGAACAATTTCCTTTCTAAAATCGCTTTGAGGGCAGAGGGGTACAAGTAGGCGTATTCGAAATTATTCGGTCGATATTGTCTGAATTTTGAGTATTTTGTAGGAAACTGAAATGATGTATTTTCATATCATATCATCATTTATTATTCACGTTCACATGCCGTTCGTGATTCGACTTCGTTGAACAGTGTTGCACTCGAGAGTGCGAAGAAACATCGATTTGAAAAATTTTCGATAGTAATCCACCTTAAGCCTAAAATTGATATTCCAACAATCAAACTCATCATACAATATTTATTCTGAAAATCATAAATTTTCCAATTGAAATCAAGAGCTGATCATAAAACAACAACGACGTTGGTTTTATCGAGCTTGCTATGTCGAATATGTCTATTCTCAGTTCTTTTCAATTTTAGGCCTTCCATCAAGGCCGTCGCTTGGGGGAGGCAGGTCAAGCAGGGTAGGCTGTCACATAGGGTGGCAAAATTCAAGGGCGGCATTTCAAACTTGATCAACAAAAACTAAAGGTGTAGATTGGAATAAGATTCAATTCGATCAGCAACAATAGGAAGGTACAAATTTAATTAACATCAAAAGTCATTAAAGGTGCCGCATTGTGCATTATACTCATAAATATCCAAACGTTGCGTATTCCCCTCATAAGGCTGTTTACGACTTACTGAAACAACACATGGCTCATCAGGCTTGTCGTCGTTCGCTTTGCTGAACGTTGCCGAATTTTATTGCCATTTGGGGCGGCTTATTCTAAATTATTTTATTTTTATTCTACGTTCAGAATGTTGATTTCTCAGAATGTAATGCAAAATATACGAGAAACGATTCCATTTCACCATTTCTAACTTATCCTTCTCAGGAAATATAAGAAGTTTTTTTATTTCATATCATATACCATTATGTAATAATATTTTTCATATCGAATTAAGTAGTGTTGGGCGTAGGCGAATTCGAATTTTAAATAATGGTTCAACCGCATAATCCGATTGTTTTACTCGATAATCTTAGGAAAAAAAAAACAAAATGTTCAAGTCGAAACTCACCAGAAGAACCTGAAACCGCAGGGCCCGCTCTAGAGGCGCGGCAAATAATGAAGGGCGATATTATCTACTTTTTCCAAGATATCTGAATCATCATCTGGTTTTTTTAATTAATCATATAAAAGAAAAAGAAACAAAATGTTCGAGCGTTTTATGAAGTCGCAATTCAGCAGAAGAATCTAAAACCTGAATTCGATTCATATATTTGATTATTATTCAGTTGAGCAAGTTCATTGTTCATTACATTGCACGTTTCCTAAATTATCAATTCGATTTAAATTTGAATCCATAAAAAATAATTACACTTAAATACATTTTTCTTTCCTTGAATACTTTTCATAGAAAAAGTTTGAGTTTTCTACACTAAATCTCTGAATACAAATTCACTAATTGATTATTATAACGATCATAAATTTAAAGGACACTGAAAAGGCATAATTATACAATAATTATATGATCGAAAATAAAATAATATTATTGATACTTCTCACACATCTGGAGGCTATATAGATCTGTTGGAAGAATACAAAAACGAGAAAAAATTTGGCACCAAAAACAATATTGAAAACAACTTAATCTCTCAAGAAATACACCATATACTTTTGATTGTAACAAGAAGTAAATCATCAAATTTAATTGAATTATTAATTAATTAAATTAATTAAAAGAAGTCGAACGCTTTCTCGTTGCTGTATTTTTCATGTCACAAAGTATACTGACTTCGATTCCTTCAATGAATAAGTAGAAGGTGAGAAATATTTGCTATGATGATAATCATAGCTTTGAGACGTTTCATGTCATAAGGATATCCTAATAATTTTCATACAACTCCAGAAATCTCTAGGAACCTTACTTCAATCTGGTATTCAAATGAACGCTTCCATGCACAAAATTTTTCACTCTCAAATGCTTCCATATAAAAATTGTTCACTCTTTGATATGCAAACAAAATGGAAAAGGGAGAAAGTAAAACGCAGCTTTTGTAGCGTCGGAAGAAACCTTAATAATAAAGTAGTTTAAAATGTGAATGGTGATAACGACAATCTAGGGAATGAAAGTGTAATCTGCAGCTTTAGGGTCGTAATAAAGTTTGTCCTCTAAATCGCGAAATTCCCTCCTCAAAGTTTACATGTTGATAGATCTATTTAGATTCAACTTTCGCTCTACACGTTCTTTCTTTCTTGCATTATATTTCCATTAAAACTTCAAAACAAATTAGATTCGGTTGTTTAATTTATTTTCAATTACAAAAGCGCTCCTAAATTAGGTGCCAAGAAACAATTATGCGCTTTGGCAAAACGAGGCTTCGAGAGGCCAATAAAGGTAATTGCTAACATTTTATTTTGCATCTTCTCAACTTTGGGAAACTTCAGTAGATGATGTTTCACAAGGCTAGTCTCAAGGGATTTCATTCCAATTCTTCTGCCTTACTCATTTTCAGGTGAAGTTGGGAAGTTTGCTGGAAGAAAATTAAAATTAGATCCTCATCTTCGACCCTGATATGAACTTTGGGATCCAATTTCGACAACACACCCCATGAAACCTTGAATGTTGATGAATATTGGGCGTCTATGATGTATTTTGTTTCATTTCATAGCCTCTTGAATATTCTATTGATTAGGATGTATAGCTTTCGGAATAAATTAATACCAAGCTGATAATCATACATTTGAAATGTATATCGAAAAAGCTACAATATCATGGATTTGAATAGAAAATAAGGAAATTGACAGACGTAATTCTGCATGTCGTTACCATAGTAATCTCATTCTTGACGTTAATTGGGCGTTCGTTGCATAGAGACACAACAGAATTTCATGTATTCTTCAATATTTGTGTGCGGGAAAGGGACTTTTTTAACTTAATATGCCTATGGCGGAAAGAGTTGAAAGCGCATGCTTGTAGAAAAATTTATTCTTCAAATGTACAATGACATTGTCATGTTTTGACAGACAAGTCGAAAAGTTCTACTTTTCCTCCGCCGGAGTAAAGAGTTGCTAAGTCAACGATGAATTAGGTACTTTGAGGGAAAGTGTTGCCTAGCAATTAATGATATATCATGATATATCAACTATTATGATTTATGTCTTTAAATTAGGATGACAACCGTAACTAGGCAAATTTTCCATTGATCAATCAATTATAACGATCGTTAATATAAATCTCATTCAGAGTTTTTTCTCCAGATTTTATGAATTTCAAAACGTCTGAAAAAAAATTGAATATTTAACTCCGAGGAGATGTGACTTTTCTTGGCATGCTCTCAATAAACATAAGCTCACTATGAAAAGTGAAACTTCTTCTCCTTATGAAATGATATACTTTTATTCCGACTCTACTAGGCCTCTTTAAAAATTCTCAGGATATTGCCTGTTACATATACTCATATCGCATGGTTGCAGCTTACAGAGCTATAAGCTTCTGTATTTATCTTATGTCCACCTGATGCTTGAGATTGCCGGCTCAGCTTGGTGGTCTTCACTGAAGGGTGATATGAATGCATTGGAGGCTATTCAACGCTCTTGTACTCGGCTCCCATATGGTCACAACCGCCCAGACTATAATACACGACTCCACCCCTTGAACATCCCCAGGTTTGAGCGGCGGCGTGAGAGAGGTGATCTCATTGTTACCTATACAGAGCAGTCCACGGTTGTGCAGACGCTGATCTGCAGTTGACGTTCAAGAGAAACCAAAATCATTTACGAGGCCACCCTTACAAGCATGGCAAGGAAAAATTTAAGACTACTGTTCGACAGAACGTTCTATCAAACAGAATATTTGAGAGCTGGAACCGATTGCCATCTGACGTAGTGACTTCAGTTAATATCTTCAAGATCGCTATAATAAGTGTGTCTCAACTCTTTAATTTAGTTTTTTTTTAAATACTTTCATATATTGAATTGAGTTTATAGGTTTATTACCTCAACTCTTATTGTATCTAATAATAATAATATACGCATGCAAGTCTAGGCTTGAACAGACCAATTTGGGATACTAGCATGAGAATTTGTAGTGGAATTTGCAGCCTGAGTTGGGCTAGAAGCTGAGCTTGTAAGAATTCGGACAAAACCGATTATTTTAATACAACCGTTTTTTGGATTCTGATTCCACATATAATGCAACAGCTGCAGCAATAAGTATCTCATCAGACGCAATTTCCGTGGCTATCGAGCGAAGTACTGAAGTTGTTGTAGAAATCGACTAGTAAAGGCTCCCACAAACCAACGCGGTAAATGCGAATATTCGTACCGCATCTGATCCTGGATCCTACTAATTTATTATCGATTGATAGTTCAAGTTTTTTTTTAAAAGAACATGGCTGAAGAGCCCAATCTGATTACTTATTCAGGGTTAGAACTATTTAGAGGGGCACAACAGGGATTTCGACAACCGTTAAAGTACAGGGTGGCCTAAATTGAAAAAAAGTTGCGTTATTCAGGGATGAGTTTGTTGGTGTTAACAGATCCAAAATATCTCTATTGGTTCCCGAGATATCTCGAAAAAACAGAAAATCGAGATATTATTTTTTTCTGTATAACTCATCTGTTTCTGGAGATAACTTCACGAAATTCGGTTTGTAGTCATAATCCAATATAGAGATTCTAATGGTGTCGTTAGATTTTTTCAATTTTTCATTGTTTCAGAGACGCGATAGTCAATTTGTGTTTCTTATGGACACCATATTGGTTCTCTTTATGAGGTGATAAAGAAAAAAATTACAAATTAAAAAATGTATCACATTCTACAAAAATATCGAGTCGAGTACGCAAATTGTTATGTGAAATCATCACTGGACTATCGCGTCTCTGAAACAATGGAAAACAGACAAAATCTGAAGACACTATTAATTAGTATCTCTATATTAGATAATGACTATAAACTAAATTTCGTGAAGTTATTTCCAAAAACAACAGTTATACAGAAAAAAAAGGAATCTCTATTTTCTGTTTTTTCGAGATATCTCGGGAACCAATGGAGATATTTCGGATCTGTTCTCACCAACACACTGATCCATAAATAACGCAACTTTTTTATTATTTCAGCCACCCTGTCTTTATAACGGTTTTCGATATCCCTGTAGTGACCCTCTCAATAATTCTAACCCTGTATTTTTATCTGTACAAGTTTTTTCGAAAACTTAAGCATTTATGAGGAAAACATGAATGTATTACAAACACATGTTGAATAGAATTTAATTGAACAAGAGCCAACCAAATTATGATTCAACTAGGCTAAGACTTTTACAACTGAAACAATAGTTAACAAACAATTAACAAAAACCTGTTGAATATCGACAATACAATCATAATATTTGTTGAAAATTTTTTTGTTAATATTCAGAGGGGTGAAGGTTCTTCAAAGAGTTTTATACCAAATACTCACCTTAATTCTCTCCACAGAATCACTCTTTCGGTGTTATTCAGACACATTCAGTATATTTTTGATATTTTTTCGATTTTCTTTGATTCTGTTTACGCGATCAACATTCGGCAGGAATATCCGAATTGTTATTCTATATCTACATTAAAATTTTCATTTCGATCAAACCTGCAATTTTGAAATTCGAGGTTTTGTGATCACGCCAATATTGGGTAATTTTTTTCGATATTCGATGATTCTGAAAACGCTATTTAAATGCAATTTCAAACGTGGATGTAAATTTTTATTTTACATCCAACAGCGAATTATCATAATGATCGGACCTGCGTTTTTGAATCAACTGGAATACAAAATTTCGAACAACCATATTTGTGAAACCTTTCATCGGATCTTATCCATTAACGAAATTAACTATTGCAAACCTAACCTACAAATTTCAAGTTTCTAGGTCCTTTCCTTCGAAAGTTATCATTATTACGGACGGACCAACATTCTTGAATTTGAACACTGATTCGTCATCAAAACTGACACAGAACCAATATATTCTTCATTAATTTTCTTCAATAGTATCTCTGAAAGATGATTCGATTTTGAAGTATTTTTCGGAACAATTAATATTATCGGTATTTGATGGTTTAGGGATGGGATAGATACGGGGTTGAAAACATTATCAAATTTACTTATCAATAGTTAATATTATTTTTCTTACCTGCTTCTGCTAATGATCATATTGAGAACTAGACTGGTTAACTTAGTCCTCTGAAGTCCTCTTCTTCCGGAATTCTATTAAGGGTGAATAAAACAAAGAATCAACATGATGACTTAATACATTGAGAGCAACATTTCTGATAGAAATCGAGTTTTGAATCGTTACTTCAACACAAAGTTTACCACAAAAGATTTTTATGATATCTTTTCAGGGGAAAATTTAAATGAAAACCCTAAAGTATTTTCAATAACTGTATTGTTAACAAATGAAATGTTCAACAAATTACGAACTCCTTATTACAATCGATTATATTATATTAATTATATAAATAGGTACATCATTCATATCATATCATTATGTTATATATCACAGCAATTACAAAGTTATCTCTTTTAATTAATGAATAAGTAAATCCAATTGAGGAAAACACACTTTTAGATTTTCTGATATGATTTCATTGATTTGTCGTCATGGGAAAAACATAATTCATTCCTTTACATCATGGAATGAAAATAAACTATGAATAATGATATTGTAAAGATTTGATTAAATAAATAAGCAAATTTAAAGATTTGTGTTATTTGATAACGATTTCATAACATCAAAAAATCAACCAGAAAAAATATTATGAAATATCGGGATGAGAGATCAAATGTTATCCAATATCTCCAGAATAGGATAGTTTTATATCTATTGTATTTATTGTATTCAAATAGAATTAATATCAAATTTCAAAAAATCTTTTCATATATTTAATATTTCTGTTTCAATATGAAGAAAGTATTTATTGAACCCTCCTTGATTTCACATTCGAAATAATTTATATTATCATATTATTAACTCAATTTACACAATTTTGTCCTGAATAATGTTTTCCTTAACAACTGTGGATATTTGAAAAACATAATTATGGATACAAGTTAGAAACAATAGCAACAAAATTTATATTTAAGAATTCTGATCTGTTTCAACAGTGTTGATTTTATATTTCTGAAAAATCATGTCATAAAGGGTTTATTTCGAAATATAAAATTCCTATCTGTTGCGTTACGTATTTTTGAATTGAACTAGGAAAACATTCATAATTGATATTATTCAATTTTTTTAATCTATATTTGAATGAATGAGCTCAAATCTTAAATATTTATTTGGTTGTTCTATTGTTGTTTTGCATCTTATTCATCTACTGGTACATCAAACGACAGTAAGATTCCAACATTCTGTAGATGTGAATGTTAACGGAAATGAAATTTTCAACTTGAAATCAGAGACGAATTAATCGATTAAAGAAAAATGTAATGCTCACAAAATAACCTAAATCACTGAGAACGAAATTCAACTGCGGGATCAATTATTTCAAACTCAATTATTCCCGTTGAATGTATCTTCTGGTAGCATTATCATAGAAACTGAATGTCAGTCATAGTTGAAAAGTTTTGAGATATCTCTGGAATATATCTCAATTTTTTTCTCATTTAGAGACTCATTAATCTTTCAAGCGTTTTCATTTAAATTTCATATACAATAGGATAACATTCGTTGAGGTTCATTCATAAGGTATAAGATATTTCAGTGAACAAAAAAATACATAATAAAATATAACACTAAAGATCATATATTATGCATTATTCTTCAGTTCTATTGTTCGGATGTGTAACAACACAAAACACTGAATTTGAAAAATCAATTTACACCTAACATTTCTTAGATTTAGGCGCTATTATATTATACAGAATTTACAAAGACATCAGGGATATGGTGAGAAATATTGAATGAATTAAAAAAAAAGAATCAAGAAAAAAAGCGATAAAAAATTGAATCCCATTTGTTTTCTTGGCCGAGCTGTTTTGAATAATAAAGAATTTCTGATTTCTGAAGAAAATCCATTCTGTAGAATAAACTGAAAGACGATATGAAATTGGTGAATTACGATTTGGTTGAGTGATGTGAATTCATTAAACCCTCAAGCTGAAATAATATAAGAAAAAAACATTACATAAAACTCTTAGAAAACTAATTCATTATTGTAAGAGTTTGTATGCTTTGACATCACATACACAAATGAAGTTAGAAGAGTCATACTCATCAATAATTATTAAATTAAATAAATAGTATCAAATACCCAATATTAATTTTTCATCAATACACGTCTCAAAATATCAGGTTCTCATAGGCCCTTATTTTCAGAATTGGTGAATCATTCAATGTCGATATTTAATTCCAGAGATCTGGACCACAATACTTATGAAGTTTTCTGATGAAAATCCTCTTATCCATGATCGAAACAAATAATTCAACTCAAACTCTAGTTTCAAAATAAAATTTGTATGAGATCCTTTCAGAAAATGATGTCCTAAAACGACTACATTCTAAAAAAAGGAGTTTGAAATCTAAATGAAGTGGAGTCATTTATAAAAGACCGCATTATGATTAACACAAAAACTGATATTATAAACTGCGCAGGACAAATGAGGAAAAATTCAATACTTCATAATAAATTATTAGACAGATAGGTTGAAGTCATGTCTTTATGTGCCTAAGGTCCGATATACAATACCTTTCTCACTAAATTCTTAATTGCATATTCATTTTGATTCTTTGCGTAAATCACTTAATCAATTTTTTTCCATTTCTGAAAGAAATCTTTTTATGGCAATTCAGAAAATTTTACAACGATTTTTTTCACAAAAAAATGTATAGTTTTTGTTTTTTATCATCTTGAAAATATGAAAGTTTCTCAATAATTAAATAATGAAATTCAAAATATTTCCATCACCATGGACTTACCAGTTTTTCTGAATCACTCCTTTCAGTCAATTGTCATTTATCACTTTGTTATTCGGAAATATTTTCATTTAATGATATTCTGAATTTTCAAATCAGGAACGGATGATTTTTTTTAAAACTTCAAAATATTTTGTTGCATCAAAAATTTTGAGATTCAATTGGAAGAATTGAGAATTTCAATTTTCAAATTAATATAAAATAAAAACTATTAAACTGCCATACGAAGATTTCTTTCAAAAATTGAAAGAATCGATCAAGTATCTGCACTGAAAAACCTAGTGAAAAAGATAATGTATACCCTCAATTGAACTTTGACAACAGGAATTCATTAGCTTTTTCGTCAACAAAAAAAATTGACTGAAATTCATTGTTTTTAGTTGGTGAAGTAATTATAATTGAGATGATAACATATTGTATTATGGACTCATGAGAACTATTGAGCGAAATATAATTCATTCAATTTTGAACTGAAAATCATATTTTTTAATGAAAACCATTTTCATTGGAAATCGTTCTAATAAACGGAATCGGTACATCTCAAATGAAAATCTCACTTCTACCTGGTCATATATACAAATACTTAATTCTTCCCTTCATCTACTTTGTTATAAAACCCATCGAATAATTTGAGTAACTCATTGAAAATTATGTATAATATCAAGCATCATTGATACTGAAAAGCATAAACAGTCTTTATTATTTTTCAAATGCCTTAATAAAGATGAAAATTACGGATTAATTTCAAGCCAGATTTATTCGATAGTCCAAACTTATGAATGGATTCTTCAACAGTCAATTTTTCGTTACAACGTCTGTAATTTACCGAATTTTGAGCCAGATGTGTCCTCAACCGATAAGATTCGACTCACAGATTAACTCAAAATCAATTCAGTCCGTCCGTAAACACAATAACTCATGAACGGAAAGATTGAAGGATTTGAAATGCTTAGGGTAGGTTCGAAATGTTGTTTCCATGATAATTTCAAAATTACCTATCAGACCAATATGAAATATTACATGTATGCAATATTATTAGGATCCATGCGAAATTTAATATCGATCGCGATTCAAGAAAAATACCGAAATGAAAATTACCCAACACCTTCGTGCAAAATTCCACATCACATAATTAGAATAATAGAAAATTCTAGAAGAATATTGAAAAATAGTTGCCATATATTTTTGGGACGACAAATCCGATTGTATATCTATAGAATAATAATTTCAATCCTCAGGCGAAATATTATTTTGATAGTACAATCCGAATCATAAAAATTCAAACAAAATATCGAAAATGCACGAATGGCATAGAGACTTAGGGCTCTGACTTGAGGGCAGAAGTTTCTTCAAACGCTCCTTCAACCAAGTACCAATTGCAATCTTAGAAATCACATATCTGTATATAATGCTATAAATGTGGTCTTCAAAGTTGAAATGAATGCTGAGAATTGAGATGAAGTCAGGAGATTTTTGGCAAAAATTGCTGCAAAAGCAATTTCCAACAAGCTTCTTCTCTACAAGTCCACCGTTCGTCTGGTCATGGCTCACGCATGCCTGGTTTGGAGATACTCCGCAAAGTCTGAGGCAAGACGTAAATACACCATGATTTGTCAACAATTTACGAATACTTGGAGACCTGCAAATATCATTCCTAGACCATTTGATAGAACTCAGTGTGAAGTCCATCAACCAAACGTAAAATACCACTTAACTGCAAAAAAGATTGAAGTTCAAAGTTCGAATCAATATTTACTCAAAGAAGCCGGGCGAAAAGCAAAAATGATCATCCGTATCCTTTCAAAAAAAATACACTCGACGAAGAACTGAAAGTGAGAATCTACAAAACAATGACCTGATTGATCATGAACTGAATAAAACAGTCAGTATAGCCCAATATAGAGTGGAATGGCAGAATACCATAAAGCCGCTACATGGGCGTCATAGTCACTAACCCCTTACTAAGGAAATGGGCAAAAGAGAGAGAGAGAGCGACACAGCCATAATAAGACTAAAGATGACTGAAGTAAAGAATGCACCAAATCAAAAATTGGTAATGATTCAGAACAAAACCACGAAAGAGGCAATCGACGCACCATGGTTCATCAGAAATAAAGAAAATTAATAGAACACATAATGGAAATAGCCAATAGGCAATATGAAAAAATGGAAACCCACAACTCAGGACAGGGAGAAACTGTTAACTACTATCCATATGAAAAGACAAGAGTCAAAAGACCAAGAACAAGACTAAAGGAACTATTTGAAAAAAAAACGATGACTGAACTAAATATATACAACAATACAACCCAATTTTTCAGAGCAATAACAGAGTAATACTCTAGAAGTGAAAAGAGCGATGAAAACACTGGCGAAAAAAAATTCTATTCTGAAAATTCAATGATTGAAATTAAAACTGAACTAGAACAATCGATATTCAGTTCGGAGAAATTAGCGTCGTCTTACAAACTACTACCTAGAAACCTATAAAACTACCTCACTCAGTAGTATGCAAAACATCAGATGAAAAACCGTTCAGACTACGGTTAAAAAATCCAATTTATTAAGCAATCCATACGTGGAAGTCTTCATATTATATAAAAAAGAATTTTCTTCAATGTTTATGTGTAAGACGTTATATCACAAGATATATGTAATTGATCGAATGAACAATGAGAAATATTGGAGCATGATTTCACCTGGAAAAAGTTGAATGTAGCTACACCCCTACTTCGATTTCCATATATAAAATTTTCTGTTTATTTCAAACAGAAAACATTCCTTCTCTTATATTCCTGAGAAATCTGATAGCAAATTACGTGAGAATTCTCACAGTTCGCCACCATTATACTCTCCCCGTGAACGTGTTATGGTGAAATGGCTTACGAAAGCTCTTCCACAACTACGCTATTCCTGAGTCAAATAAACAGACGAATTACTTTCTTTGTTCTCTGAATATCAACGTCAACGCAGTTGAAGTGGCACCGGAGGAATTTATGAATATGGAAAATGGGGGTAGTTCACTGACACGGTTTTCAGAGTTGGATATACCCCTCAGGAGACCCAGTTGAGTGATGGCGGTATTAGTGTTTTACGTGACAATTTTCGATAAAATATATTCTTCGATGGGTGGAGCGTATTACTCATAGCTGGTGCTAATAAAGTACCTGTGGAAAATGAAGGGGAAAAGGAACTTGTGAAATGCACTGAAGAGTTGCAAATAGAAAAGCAAGAAATGGAAATGACACATATGGTTTTCATACAGTATTGATCTTTCTAGTTCGAGAAGACGATTCATGAATTTCAAACGGAAATATTGAAGAACAGATTTAGAAAAATATTTTTCGAAAATTTAATCATGGAATGAAGAACATACATTTTTTCATCGAAAAGTATTAGGTCTTAGTGTTTATGAGTGAAGAATTCCTGTGAACTTTATTCTCAGAACGAATATCCACGGGTTTCAATTCCGTGGCTATATTTTTTTATTGATATCTATAAAAATCTGCAGTGTTTTCAAATTAAATTATTAGGTGTACAACTTAGTTCCCGCTGTTAGTCAATAGATGGCTCTTAATGAAGTGCCAGTTTTACAGTGACTTATTGACCACAGTGGCGACAAGAGTGGTCTCGTTTTTGATTGCCTGCTGGTTTCTAGGCCTAAATATGACCACTTTTTGTTTACATTATGTGTTTACCTGATTTTTGGGATTTATTCAAAATGTAAGGCCCATTTTATTAAGTCACTGTTGTAGGTATTCTTCAGTTGAATAAATTTGTTCTATAACCAAATCTATTAGGCTCAATAATTTCGACAAAGTCACAGTTCAGTTCAGTCAATCGTATTCTTATGTTCCATGGCTAAGCCCCGTCCCATTCGCCTTGTTTAGGCATAATTGAAACGTATTGCCGCCACTGTGTTTTAGTCACTATAGTGCTGGTCGTTGACATATACAAAACGTAATGAATCTGTTGGGACATGCTGTACTTCATTGTTTCATGCTGTACATGTTATATTTTTTTTGTAATGTTATTGTCATTATGACGCGAGATTAAGTTAGAACGAAGTTGTCAATAAAAAATCGTCACAAAAAGTCACCTTCCAAGTATTTATGTTATATAATTAGAAAGCAACTCAACATAATTGGCATCCCTGGTAATTTTGGAGAAGAGCATGCAGCCTTTGAAAACAGAAAGAAATCATTCATGTCATGAACTGAAGATTGTCAAGGACGCTGCAAGAAAACATTTCGAAGAGATTGAGAAGGTAGGACAGGACGACAAGGAGAAAATAAATGAACTACTGCAACAAGCTTTAGTCAAAGCAGAAAAAGTATTTTCTCTAGACAACAGTATAAAAGAATTGCTTTGTAACGAAGAACCCAGCGACGAAGATTTTAGTGAAGAAATCACAGAGGAAATGAATTTTTGCACTGAGGTTACCTAGTACACGAACAAATGCAATTTTTTACTAGAAACAATAGAAGAAGCAGAAACGGAGGTTAAAAACGAAACAAGAAAAACACCAAAGAATTTTAACTTACCAAAATTAGAAATAAAAAAGTTTGACGGAAATGTCAAATATTGGATCAATTTTTGGGTCAATTTCGCAAGATAGATGAAAATTCGATGAAGACAAATTCCAGTACCTTATCCAATCCACCGAAGAAAACTCGCCAGCCCGTAGTTTGGTAGAAAGCTTCCCACCCTCAGCAAACAATTACAAAATTGCCGTTGACCAACTCAAAACTAGATTTGCAAGGGACGAGGTTTTAATTCAGGTTTATGTTAGAGAGCTTTTAAGCCTATTTTTAAGTCAACATATTTCACCGGAAAAAGCTGGTATGGCTTTATCAAATTTGTACGATAAATTGGAGACTCAGCTCAGGGCTCTGGAAACATTGGGTGTGACCAGCGACAAATACGCCGCAATGCTGTTACCATTGGTTGAGTCAGCTATACCACAGGAATTGCTAAAAATTTGGGAAAGAAACCGTTTAACTAATGATAAATTTGTTAACGAGTTACAGGGTCTACTGAAGTTCCTAAAAGCCGAGGTGGAAGCAGACGAGCGAATAAAACTTGCACAAACAAGTTTTTCTTTGGAAAAAGGAGTAAAAATGGGTCAGGATAGGTGTTCTGTAAAAGTGTTGCATGTGAAAAATACTGAGACTAAAGGTAAGCTCAATTTTTCTTGCATATTCTGCGATTCAAACTCTCATAACAGTCAGGATTGCATAAGAGCACAAAAAATGACGTTAGAACAAAAAAGGACAACTGTAGCAAAGAAAAGAGGTTGTTTTTCATGTCTGAAACCCAATCACAGTTTTAGAACTTGTAAATCTATCGTCAAATGTGTAAAATTATGGTGAACAAATCACATCAGTGATTTTGTTTTGGCGTCATATATTTTTGGTTGTGTGAATATGTCTTGTATCAAATAATGATCATTTGCGGAAGCTGTTGATTTTCTTTTCAGATTTCCTTTCATTGGTAGAAAACGGCGGATGAAGCGCATCTAGAGCTCCAAGAAATTTATGGAGATGCTGCTTCAAAGACGGTGATCGCGATGTTGACGACCGTCCACGTCCAAATACCTACAACGACGCTGAATTGGAGGTATTGCTCGATGATGATCCGAGACAAACGCAAGAAGACTGAAGAGCCTTCAACATTAAGAGTTGCCCACCAAACCATTTCCAAGTGACTGGGAATGATTCGAAAACGGGAACTCGGGTTCTTGTGAATTGAAGCCAATGGGCGTGGCACCTGTTAACGACTGAGTAAGCGGGCCACATTGCATCTTGACAGGTTATGAAAAATGATCTATTACACCAACCTAAAGAAAAGAAAGTCATGGGAACTACCCGGTCATGTTTCGACGTCTTCGCTGAATACTCACGCTGCGAGGCTAATGCTGTGTATTTGGTAGGACCAAGTCAGTGTTATTTATTATGAGCTGTTACAACCGAATGCAACCTTTACTCAGGAACAGTATCGATTTCAATTGATGCGATTGAGCCAGACACTGAGTGAAAAACGGCCACTATACGAGCAGAGGCACGAGAAAGTAATTCTACAGAATGATAACGCTCGGCCTCGCTCAAATGGGAGGTCCTACCACACCCACCGTATTCCTCAGATATTGCACCGTCAGATTATCACTTGACCGGTCGATCGCACATAGTCTGCCTCATTAGAAGTTCCATCCATATGAAAACTTCAAAAAATGGTTTGATTCATGGATAGCCTCAGAAAAAGAACACTTTTACCGTAACGCCAACAATGGTATTCGGTTTCCACCAGAAAGATGGAAAAAAGTTGTAGCTAGCAATGGAGAATATTTTGAATCATTCATTTGAAACTTTTTTTCACAATAAAGTTGCATTTTCGAGAAAACAAAACAGCAGCCCCTCAGGGGGCTCATCCAAGATGAGTATGGAGTGCGGGTGTGGCGAGCCTGGGGCTCCAGCCGGTTACCTCACCTAAAGAGGCGTGTGTTCCCTACGATAAGGGGGCAACTATGAGGATTATGTCAATAGTACAGCCCCGGAAACTTCGTTGGTCACTCGAAGTGAAACAGACCCTATGGCTAGCTGCGATGCTGGGCAAACCATAGAAAGGCAAAAGCAACTCGGGGTAAGAGATGGATGAAGGATTCAGTTATTGTTCCCTGTAATTTCATTGCGATGGTCAACCGGATGCTTGGAGACCTATTAGTTTCTTCTAGTGTCGAGGGCATGACAGTTTCGATTGATATACAGGGAACGAATTGTTATTGTACATATAATGTAAAAAGGATGTGTAATTCTTCGGGGTGTCGAAGATGTGTCATGTCGGTTGTAAAACTTAAGAGATTTACTGGGGTTGGGAAAGTTCGAGAACAAGACGGTTGTACCAGATGTGTTACATCTGTGTATCAGGTTCTATTCCTTCGAGAATATTCGATTTCCAGGAATCCGCGAAGATCTTTGTGGGCGGTACGGCAAAGCTCGTATTGGACTAGGGGATGGTACTTTCCCCTAAGGGTGTGGTCAAACCGAGAGAAGGAAAGTCGATATTCGAGAGAGGTTAGTTCCAATCGGCAGAGAGGACGGTTCAAATTAGGCCGAAGATGGGTACAGTTCAAATTAAGCTGACGACGGGTAAAGTTGAAGTTAAGTCTAAGACGGGAGAAAGAACAAGTTCGGTCGGTCAACTTAAGACATAAGACGTAAAGACGGTTCGCGGACTAGATTGAGACGAGTCGCGAAAAAATCAAAGACGAGACGACAGAAAACTTGAAGTACGACGAAGACGTGATTCGAGTAATCAACAAACGAGTTAAAAACGAAATTCAGTACCGTAGTGAGAAACTTGTAATTAAGAAGTAATTAGGTTCTCCTCAATACTGAGTTTGTACTGTATAATTGTGACTTTGTAAATAGATGTAAATAATTCGAAAGAGTTTAATTCTTACAAATCCAACAAAGTCACGGAGAAAAAGACGAAAGGCCAGGTAATCGAATCATACCTCTAGACGATCGATTAACCAAGCCTACATGGATATGGCGGCGCCTCTCCCCGTAAAGCTACCACTGATCGAATAATGAATTAGACGACGGAGGTATACCCCCGGTATCTGGTCAGTAGTAGAAAAGATGGTGCTGACTTTTCTAATGTCAGCCCATTTAAAATGGAGAAAATTTTATGTAGTACAGCAGAAGTGAATAAGATAAATGGAAATCTTTTGATAGAAATATCTACACGAAGGCAATCACAATGTCTCTTATCCATAAGGAAACTGGGAGAATACGAAGTTGAAGTCAGTCCACATAAGAAACTTGATCACAGTAGAGGAGTCGTCTATTGCCTGGATCTCCTGAACTGTTACTCTGGAAGAAATTAAAGAAGGCCTTTCTGAAAAAGGAGTTATAGATGTAGGAAGAAAGAAGACTTAGCGGGTCTCAGAAATTATGGAGACTGCTGGTCATGTTCAACACAACGAAATTAACAACGAAAATTGATATTGCTATCCATGAAAAAATTGAAGTGCGACCTTACATACCGCCTCCTCTGAAGTGCTACAGATGGCAGTGAGATGTACAAACAACGAAGTTTCTGTGTGCGTACAACCAAAACATGCTGGAACCTCTTGTAACTTACCATACAAATGTCTCAACTCCTCTATGTTGACGATTTAGCAATAGCGTGTTCTGAATACAAAATCGAGAGCATAACTCAAAAACTCCAGGCAGCTATTGATGTTATTATTTATAATGGACAGAAAATAGGATTTAATTTCTCTGAGGATAAAACAATTTGTGTACATTTTTGTAGGAAAACTACAAACCATCCTAACCCAACACTGTTCATGTATAACACACCTAACTCATGTGAAGGATACAGTAATATTACTAGAATTAACTTTTGACAGAAAATTGAATTGGAAGTCACATATTGGGCAATTAAAGAAAAGATGTCGTTAATCTCTTGACATCATAAAAGTACTCACACACACCAAATGGGGTGCCGAACCAAAACAACTCCTCAAAATCTATAGAGCTCTAATAATGAGCCATTTGGACAATGGTAGTGTGGTCTATTCCTCCGGAAGAAAGACTACCCTTTCTGAACTGGATAATGTCCACAATATGGGAATTTAGAAAAAGTCTCATTCAAAGTATATACTGTGAATCGGGTATAATGTCACTACATCTAAGGAGAAAACCATTTCTATGTTTTTATATGATATACACGTATTAAGAACAGTCACCTTTTTAAAAATATAACGAAATTTCAAACAAGACCAACAATTACTAGACCAGCAGGCGTAAGTGTTGCAGAGGTGAGGTTGCATTTGAGGCGTACTAGTTTTACCAGTTTCTGTTCGTAGCTTATTTCTTTCATTTATTGTTCACGTTGAAAACTCTCTTAGTTAAACCGTTTTTGAAAGAAATAGGGTAACGAGGATCTCTTTGGAGCTATCATCAAAAAGAAAATTTTCGAATATAGTATATAACATTACTAGCAAGGTAAGAGGGTTTTTACTGGCGAATGGAGGATATAATTGACGAGCAGCAGGCGAGTCAGTTACCTCATTGAGCCAGTAAAAACCGTTACCTTGCGTGTATTGTTTTATATTTTATTTGTTTCTCATTTGTAAAAAGGTCAGATAAACTCCAAAAAAATCTCAATAATTTGTCTCAAATGTCGTAAGCTATCATAGACATATATAAGTCTATGTAAGCTATGGAAGCGTTGCCATGAACATGTCTGTTTATTTTTCTTTATATTCGTTTTGGCGAAAGCGAGAATGAATGTACCAAAAGAAATTATTGAGGCAGCCAGTAGTGTAGCTTCAAGTTTATTACCTGCAAAATCAGCTTCAAGGTACGAGCGAGAATACGACGACTTCAAAAAGTGGCAAAACAAAAATAGTGTGATTGGGGTAACTGAAGATGTTTTGTTGGTCTACTTGAATCAACTATCAGCTAGATTCAGCCCCAATACTTTATGGGCAAAATGGTCTATGCTGAAAAGCTGCTTGGAATTGAAAGAAAATGCCCCTGTTCGCAGGTTTGTTTTCCTTGAAAAATTTATTGAAAAATATGACGTTCAGTTGTCATTTGCAGATTTCAAAAGGTATTAGAGTTTCTGAAACGAAAAATTGAGCGTTATACGCCAAAAAAGGCCAAGGTATTAAGTAAAGAAGAGGCTGAACAATTTCTTTTACATGCTCCTGATGACCAGTGGTTGCTGGCGAAAATTGTAACAATATTTGGGATTTTTGGATGTTGTCGATGTGACGAAATTCTCTCCTCAAACATGAATGATGTAGAAGATATGGGAAAATATGTTATTGTGACATTGCGGCAAACAAAAAATTTAACAACAAGAAGATTCACCATAACCGATGATGGCTGAAGCTTCAAGCCTTGCATGTTATACCTCCTGGAACAGAAAGCCTAATATTTTTTTTGACATACCGACATGGAAAGTGCATTTCCCTTAATGCTGGCCAGCACACTATTGGTGGTATCCCAAAGCAAATAGCGAAATATTTAGGTTTAAAAGACCCAGAGTTATACACCGGCCACTCTTTTCGCAGAACTGGAGCCACTATTGTTGCGGATTCGGGTGGAGATATTTTAGCACTAAAGCGTGCAGGAGGGTGGAAGAGCACCGAAATTACGATGAGTTATGTAGATGATTCGGTCAACAAAAAAATCGAAATGTCTAGCAAATTATTTGGTAGTAAGGAGAGTACAAATGTTCTGCAGTCCTCGAGTTCAGCAGTTTCTGAGTCAACAGATGGTTCATCATCATCAGTATCAACTCTTTCATCATCAAAAATCTGTGTTACTGTAAATAACAATTGTACCATGATTTTCAACATATATGACGATAACACAAAATTTTCTAATGTAAATAATACTACTAACTTGTAAAAATTTTGCAAGTTAACTGTCAGTTTTACAAGTTAGTGACTTGATGAAATAAACTTTCTTGATTAATATTGTGTTTTTGGAAACTGACGTTTACAAATGAGAAACAAATAAAATATTTTTCCAGTCCATTTTGAAATTATCATTAAAATACAAAGAAAAAAACTTGAAATATCAACGAAAATGATCTAACGATCTTCCGAAAGCACTTCCAGTCATAAAGCGATAAAATCCTGCTGTACGACAACATCCGTTCTGAGAAACGGTAATACATTTTGAGCTTTTCTGTCGGTATCAATCTATTTGAATATTCGGTTCTCTGAATCGGATCAGTAGATCAATGAAAATGAGAATTCCCGAAATACATATTCACTCATGTGGTCGAAAAAGATTTTCAGGCTTCGAATTAATGCAATTTGATTTTTTATGAAGTTTTCAGTATCAATGATCGCTCCCATCTTGTTATAAACCTTCTTTCATCAGAAACCAAAAATAATCGATTAGTTCTTTAGAATACGCTACTCAAACCTCGTCCACCATTTGTCATACCGCACTTCCTGAATACTGCAGTGTGTTCGCCTTTTTACTAAACTCGCAAAAACCAGTGTCTGGAGTTTGAAAGGTCTCGATTTTAACGCACTTCTTCTTCGCCGGCCTCTGATGTTGCAGAGTTTTGCTCTTGGAGCAGTAACCACTAGAACTATTAGAACTAGAACTTCCGATTTCCGACACACCGAGGAACCCTTGGTGGAGCGTGGTGCCGGGATGGGGCAGGGTTCCGTATTTGGTTAACGGTAGATTGGCGTAGGTAACGGGCGGTGGCAGCGTATGGTTTTTTATCGTGATTGGTACAGTTTGTCCGGCTAAAGCGTTAGAACCACTATTGTACTCCATCACTCCTGGTAGGAAGGAACTGGTGTTCAAATCGGCAACGTCGAACTCTACGCATTTGTTGGTGGTGCAGACGTCCGGTGGTGTCTTGTTTAGTAACGGACCGCATTCTCCTTCTATGACTGGTCGGATGTTTTCGTGCTCGAATTTGGGTCGACATCCCTCTATTTCGTATGTCGGTCGAGGCTGGATGGTTGTGTGCTTCAGGAGGTATTCTCCCGAAAAGCGCTGGTGTTCCTTTAGCTTCCTGTCTGCACCAGGCACCATTACTCGAACCTGCAATCAATTAATAATATATCATTTGATGAAAATGATGAGTTTTAACTTATACAGAGTGGCCAATTTTTCAATGGGATCGTATTGGTAACTTTGAAACCATAAGAGTTAGAAGGTCAGTCAAATGGAGGAAAAGTTATATTCATAGAAGCATTGTCAAGCAGTTCAAACAAATCGAGATTATCAGGGCCGGTTATTGAGATATCATAAGAAAAGTAAATTCTGTCGTTTCGATTTTCCCACTTTATTTCAAAGATTATCAATAAATGTTACAGGACTTTTTTATTCGACAGTCAAATATCCCCAATTTGACGTAATCCGATTTCGTATCCAACGTTTCGTACTCTCTAGGCCACCCTCAACCTCATTTGTTTCAATACGGACCTGCATATATTATGACACTTTTCAAAATAACTTTTAACGCTGAAATCAACGATATATCATACAATGTCATTCAAAGTTGATTTTCAGGTGATTTTGACCCTTATCCAAATTTCTTCAGGTCGGATCTGTATTTTTGATAATATTTGGAATAAAGTTGGAAAAAATGAAAATGACAGAATTTACTTTTTTATGATATCTCAATAACCGGCCCTCATAATCTCGATTTATTTAAAGTGCTTGACAATGCTTCTATGAATGCAAGTTTTTCTTTATTTGACCGACCTTCTAACTCTTATGGTTTGAAAGTTACCAATACAATCCCCTCAAAAAAGTGGCCACTCTGTAGATAGCAATTTGCCGCCCTAACAGAAGCTAACTCTGCAGAACGCCAAAAATTTTTATTAGAATGATCGGCAGCAAACGGCAAAAATACAACTCGGCACCTTTGCAGGTTTGGAATTTGGTACTAATCAAAAAAAAAAACGGGGAAGGAGGGAGTTGGTTAGTTCGATTCGTCAATTTGTATTCATAGTTTTACTGTGAAAAACTCCACACTTTTTTATGAAATGTATTTTAGGAGAGAAGTGCAATTTTTTTTTATGGATTTAAATTCAAATCGAGTAGATGTTTCAAGAAACGTGGAATGTAGTAATTAATAAACGTGCTCAACTGAGTTCTTAAAATGAATGATGAAATATATGAATTGAATAGAGGTTCAGATTCTACTGCTGAGTTTCGATTTCATAAAACGCTTGAACATTTGGTTTTTTTTCTTTGATATGATTAAATAAAACAACTGGATGATGCGGACGAACAATTATTTTTATTCGAATAGATGTTGCAGACATTCTCGATGCGAAGATGTTTAAGATTAGCAGTGAATTTCATAAAAAAAAATCATTTGTTACATTCGTTCAAATAAAAAAAAAACATTTTCTGGGAATCCAGATTTTTCGGAAAGAGTAGATAGTGCCGCCTCCCATTATTTGCTGCCGCAATTTTGCCTTTATTAAAAAACTTGAACATTTTGTTTATCTTTTCTTTGAGAATATCGAGTAAAACAGTCGGATTATTCGAATGAATCATTATTTTGAATTCGAATACGCCCACGCCCAACACTATTTGATCTGATATGAAAACTGAAAAATATTATAACATAACGGAATGTGGTAGGAAATAATAAAACTTCTTATATTTCTTGAGAAAAATAAGTTGGAAATGATGAAATGGAATCGTTTCTCGTATATTTTGCATTCCATTCTGAGGAATCAACATTCTGATTGAATAATTGAAAAGAAAATAATCTAGAAGACGCACCAAGTGGCAATAAAATTCGACATAGTTTAGCAAAGCGAACGTCGACAAGCCTGTGGAGTGCATGTGTTTCTTTTTTTTTAGCGTCAATAACTCGCAAACAGCACTATGAGGGGATTACGTGACATCTGGATATTTATGAGTGTAATGCAGAAATAATGTGGCCTTAGATCGTTTTTGATGTTAATTAAATTTGTGGATATTCTTTCCTATTTTTGCTACTGAATTAAATCTCGTTAGGTACTTTGAATTTCTACACATGTGATTTTCGTTGATCAAGTTTGAAATGCCGCCCTAGATGGATATATGGTAATAGAAAGCTGATTGATTGAACAGATAGGTAAGAAATATCATCAATAATCATTGGATTGTGTATTAGGCAGGACCATGACATTCTCATTCATGAGATTTTTATGTGCGTATTTTCAATCTGCAAAAATCCCCAGCAATATATGCTGTGATATTCTTTCAACATTCAACGGCAATACTATTGAATATAGTTTTACGTTTTTCTTTTTTTTAAATATCGAAAAATGATTTCAATCTCAGAGTAATAAACATAGACAATATATGATTTTGACACATATTCATATTCATATTTTTCATCTGAAGATGAATTTATATTCTGTCAATATTTCCATTATTTTACTGCATTCATTCATAATGAAAATGATTAACTGATGAAAATTGAAATATAACGATGAAAAAATTACGAAATACAAAAGCTCTTACCATATCGTCGACTGATGTGAATCGGTTCAAGTATCCAGATAGCGAGAAGAGAGCAGCCAGATTCGCTAAGATGAAAGCAGTCCCACTGGCAAAAAAACACCATCCGTAACGATAATCATATTGAGTTGAAGAATCGGAATCGTCTAAATAATCCCTGATTTCACTCAGGGTCTCAGACAAAGCGGTTGCGAAAATAACTAGGCCGAATCCTAAAGAGAGCCCTGAAATGAAAGAAAACGTTAGTCACTAAAAATACGACGAATAAAAACCAAACGAGGGTGCCCGAACAACCGAACTGTGAAAAATCCAGGAATGTACAATTCGTGGTGATATTTTCTAAAACGTAGAATTTTACGCTTGCTTTCCTGCTCAGCAGTCTTATTTGAAGGGGGATGTCTTAGAGAATCGGATTTCTAAAAGATGCTCATCTGTATGAATCGCCTTCCGAAATAAATTATATCTGCAGATAATTTTAAACGGCTCTTTCTTGAAACTCAATATTGATATCTTCTGATAACTGGAAGTATTTCGCATATCAATTGAAATTTGATTGCAATGAATTCCATACACGTATAACCATCTCACTACATTCAGAGGGGAATAAGAGGGCTTTTTTCTGGGTGGTGAATTATGAGAGTAACGATTGTGATAAATTTGAAGGATTTGATTGATTAGGAAGTTATTTGATGTGAATCCATTTAATTCATATTGAACAACAGTTATTCAAACTTCCACTACTTTATTATAGTGTTGTATTCTATAGTACCTATTGTTTCGAAATATAGTATAGATTTTTCAAATTTCGTACATTTTGAATAAGTTATACAATGGGTTTCATTGGTAAACGGAAAAACATGAACAGTGAATAGAGGAAACCGATGTGGTTCTAGTTGTACCCCATTTAATTGGGTCTGACTGTCTTGGTTACCGAGATACAGGGTAAAATCATAAAATTGCCTCATTCCTTTCCGAGGTCATAACAAGCGGACCACCCAATATATTTCCTCTATATTTAGCTCACATCTTTTATATTTGAACTCAATTGAATCACTTAACGACCAACAAGAAAAATCCAGATCCAGATTTACAAAAAATTATGAAATGATTGTATTTTAAGGGTTCTCCAAATTTTTCCTTTTTTCAATTACAATCCACAATGGGTTGGTTTGAAGTTATAAAAAAGGAAAGCTCATATATTAAATAATAGTTATAGTCATTTTAAAATCACAAGGAACTCGATAGTTTCAATAATTCATTACCAAAAGTAATTTATAACTATTTTTGATATGCAAAATCTCGAAAACTTGACTTTCAAGTTGGAAATTGGTGCAGCAAAATTGTCTGCGTAGAAATTTGAATTGAAAAATAGGAAATGTGTTTACCTATATGTTGAAATATATTCTTTTGAAAACACCAAATGTTTCTGCGTTCGAGATTTATTTTTATTCATCCGTCTTATTCTACAACCCTATAGGATTGAACACATCGTCATTATCTCATCAACAGATATGCCTACTTGAATGCAGAGAAAGTTTGAGATCGATCTATGATAAAAATCTACAGTGAAAGGATGTCTTAGTAGATGAATTGAATTGTTACTTTCAATTATTATTCTCACAACCGGGAGTAAGTTTGGGTGACCAATTGTGACTATTCTAAGGTGACATTTCTATAATTACGTCAGATTTTCAAAAAGATCTTTAATTTCAGTTATTTGTTAGCTATGTATTAGAATACCCTGTTGTCTTTCATACATATTTTTCATCAAACAGTAGTACTTCGTGATATTTACCGACCAGAAACGCCTACAAAAATACTTCTTAAGGGTGTACAATACCTACCTCTCTAGGTTCTTCAGTGCAAATTTATTTTAATAATAATAAAACAAAATAGCTAATGATCATAGTAGTCGATGCCGCTTACAAAAAAAAAACTGTAAATATTTTGTGGAAAAAAAAAGGGTTTTTCCTAAACTGATATACGAAAGTTTCTTCCAAAAATTGAAAGAATTGATCTCGCGATTTTCGCACAGAAACAAAATAAATCGGCACTAAAAAGATCCTAGTGAAGAAGGTAGCGTAACATATCTATGTATATTGATAGAGTTCATCAAAAAATGAGTTTAGGCGGTAAAAAATCAGGTTACAAAAAAACATTTTTTCAAAAATATCTCAGTGAATTTTTTGCATATAATATTTTTAGTTTAACGTGTAAAGCATGATTTTCGCGATTCGAATTAAAGAAGTCGAGAATTTTCCAAGCTTGTCTTGAATTCCGACAGAGGGACCGGCTAGTGGACAACATAGAAAGGCGTGTAAGTTATTCACAAAGAGCAATATTTCGTTCTGACGTATTCAAATTGGAAGGCAGCATTTCTCAATAGACGAATGGAAAAGAGCGAAGGAAGCTGTGGCGCGTATAATACAGATTCTCAGATGGTCCAATTTGTAAACATGACACTCATGAAAATGTAGGAGCAAATTTTTCATTCAAATATGCACCGCTTCGTGTCAATCCGGACGTTTTTCGAACTTTCTTGGAATTCTGTTGAATTCAACAACTAGATGGAGATTATTTTATAGGGTGTTCACAATTGATTTTTCCCCTTTGGTATTGTATATGCTGACCTTTCATGTATAAATGATACTTTCTGAACGATATGAATTGATGGAAAGGCAGCTAGGGCAAATAGAGGTTAATGAACTAGATAACCGTGATTTCGATTCAGAATTGAAAGCAATATGAAATTCTATGAATTCGAAAATTTCGTGAAACTGTACAAGACACATGGATTCTACTGGTTTATGACTATTATACCATGTGTTCCCAAATTAGAGGTACAAATGAAAATAAGAGTTTCCTTGGGTAATTTCAAGAAAAAAGTCCCATAAACATGGGCTCGCAAAAACGCTTTGTTTTCGGGATATAGGGTGTTTCTTGTAGCCCCACATTTTTGTTATGATCATACATTTAGTTTATTACATCTTTATGAATCATTGCTATAGATCGAAAAGATATGCACCAAAACTAATAATTAATTTAATCATGGCAGTTGACTTACTGCATTTCAATGATGATGATTATTCATTTGTTATGATTTGAACAGGGTTCGTTGTGGCTCGGTAAGCCTTCCGGGAACTGCGACCATGTCTCTTGTTCTCTACTCTACTTATTCATGGCAACCCAAGGAGGTCGTCAATGGCGTTGATAAAACTGACAACCTCCTTAGGGGCCTTGGCCGTTACCTCGTGGGTATCCAGGATCAGCTTCCCCATAAGAATGGTTCTTAGGCCAGCCAGCTCTGGCCACTTGCATAGCATATGTTCAGCTTTTTCCACTTCTGATCCACAGAGCCTGCAAATCTCATCTGATGACTTTTCCATATGGTACAAATGAGGTTTTTACCGACAGTGCTCCGTCAGCAGTCCCACTATCACCCGAAGCTCAGCTCGTGACAGCTCCAAGAGCTTTCTGGAATAGGTAGGTGAAATCATCACGAATATCTTGGCCTGAGTAAGTCCAGGAGTGTTTGTCTAGTGGGTTATCCTGTTATTCAACTCCCACTGGTGGACCACTGCCTTATATTGGTCTTTTTCTAGCCTACAGAAAGGCTCAGATCCAGCAAGTGTTAACCTTGAAGCATTTTTTGAAAATTCATCGGCTTTTTCGTTTCCTTCAACACCATATTGCCCTGGTACACATATCAGAGTCACTTTATTGCGTCTGGCCAGTTGCCTTATGGTGTTACGGCACTCTCAGGTCAAGAGAGACGTATGATGATTAGGATTTACCTGAGGCTTTCGAGATGATTGTTTGAAATTTTCTCTCGAAATTAGTATCAGTGGTGGGATTTTACTAATTTATTATCGATTCATACGTTAATAATTGGATCCCTTTTGTTTTTGTTTATGTCTATCGGTCTGAGTGTCATCTAATCCTGGTAACATCCTCAAGATTTTCAATTTCGATTCGATTTCAAGTTGCAGATATAACAATGTATTTCTTCGAACAAAAGTTGAAAAAAAAAATGAAAATTTGATTTCTGAATTTCTTGCTGAAACATGCGAATGATAATATTGTTTTCAGCATTTATGAAAAACATGCCAAATTGACCATCTTATTCCTTTTTCGTTATTACATCATCTGGATTGCGATTTTTGCTACATGTCCTTTTTAGTGTTCCTTTATCCGATGTTGATCTCCAGGCCGAGCTCACCATGATTAAATATATAGCATTGAGGAATGGATATGACATCCAGAATCCCTGTTGAAGAAAGAGGAGATGAAACGTTCCAGAAATGAGGTTTCATCACTGAAATCGATAACTCAAAATTTCAAATATACAAATTATCCATACTCAACACAAATTGGTAATGAATTTTAAGTTAGAGTATCAAACCAGCTTATAAATTATCAAATAGTTCGTAGGTATGACATTTTGGTACAAAACAAAGAGAAAGAAAAGATTTATATGTTGCAGAGAAGTAGTGTCTACAGGTTGAATTATGGTGGTGATGGATGCTAATCGTGTACATCGGCAGCTTTCAGCATCGTATTTCTGAACATCTACAGAAGAAGAATAATTGTGTTCGGTAATCACTTGAGGCTTGAGGGAAATGACTTCGATATGCACACTGATGCTGAGATCCTGTTGCCCTCTGGATTTCGTTTGAGACAGTCGGTTCTATCACATCAAGGATACGTTAATGATCTTACTTGATGTAAACAAATAATTTATCAATATTATTTGAATTGTTATTGAAAACACCTATAACTGAAGATACAATTTCGACATAGGGTGATCACTAACCATTTTCCTTGTTTTGTGAGTTTATTATTTCACTCGTTTTCTTGTTTATGCCTTTCTTGTAGCTGTGCTACAATACAATGTGATTTCGATCGGTGATATTTCTGGAATTCTGCTACCATGTGTATTCACCTGTGTGCCTCTTATTTATGTTTCTATATTCAGTTTTGACATCGCTGTTATTTCATGGTTTAAGTTCGTTTTATTCTTTGGCGATTTTTGATTTTGATGTTTCCTGGTTGATTTTTTATAAATTTTACAATTTCACAACTATCTGGCTATAAAAATTTCGAATGAGCTGCCAACTGAATAAAGAAAGAGAAGAAACATAAATCTTTGCTCATAATGAAGGCCTACCACTGTACAGAGGATTATTCTCAACAAGACACCTTTCAGAGATTTTTGCTTTGATGTCTGATGTTATTGAAACCAAATACAAAATTTTTTTTACAGTTTTAAAGTCTTTATATAATATTTATTGATATATTATAATCTCTCTGTGGATATTTTACAACTGACCCCCCATGAAAATTGTTTTATGGGTTATAAAGAATAATTTGTTCATATCTGTTTCTTTTGAGTTGAATAAATTGAATTTTGAAAAAAAAATAAAAATTTTTTCTTAGCACCAATTTTAGTGTAGGAGTTGTCTCGTTAGGTGCTCTTGAGAATGGCGAGTCCTTTCAAGTTTGTAGATCTTTTTTCGACAGGACGGACTTCGATCACGAATTGGTCATCAGTGAGTCGGGCCACATCGTTTGAAATTTCCTGCTTGTAATTCGAAAATAACATATGTACATTGTGTCAAAATAGTAGAGCGACCTCTTATGTTGGATACCTAATAATCATCACAAATACTCTACTCCGCGTTATGCCTTTTTCCAGCAGCTCACAATCTCATTCCATCTCTTGGAACATCATCAATGATTCATTTCAGCCGAACGAAAAATGATCTGAAGTAATATTTTCCTCTTATATTCTGCGAAGACGAGAGGGTGATTTGACTGGTGAATTATAAATAAACCATCAGGGATAAAAGTTTGTTGTTATTAAAACAAGAATGTTCTCCTTCCGATACGTAAGATCTGGACGATTCAGTATGCGTGAAAGGAAAAACAAGAAAGAAAGAAAGAACACTAAATCTCAAAATCCCCACGGTAAATCCGCCAGAGGCCTCGAATGGCCACACCTTAAGCTCTTACACAACTTATCGCAGCTGTCTGGGCTTGAACACGCTCTCCAGAATTTCCATCACTTAACTATCTTGGGAATATTCAGACCGAAATGAACTTTGTAACTCATCCATCATTCAAAAGGAACAAAAGATGCGGGAGGAGAATCTATCTATCTATCTAGCTCTTCAATAATTTTCATAGCAACATCTGATCTGACTACCGGCTAATCAAACTTGCATGCGTTTGGTAGTTGAAAAAAAAATTATGTAATCTCATCTCATTCAGATGTATGAATGACAATGTATCTCAAACTATGTATGTTACATAGTGACTGGCAATGTTCACTGAAAAATCTCCTAAATACAATATTCCGAAATTGTAGGTTTTGTGGGGTTTCTGGATAATGTGTAAGGTAGATTTTGAGCGATTTTTTTTTTATTAACATTTATAACATTTATCATCGTGTGTGCACCACATCGTCTCCCCGATAAAAGTGAATAATTGGATCCCTTGGTTCAGATGAGAAGGATTTTTTTTTTTTTTTTCTGTCAGAGTGAACATCTACTGAGAGACCTCATCCCACTGGACTGCATAGTTTGTATGTACACGATCTTGCAATCATTATTTCAATAGTTGGTTGAATTTGATTTCCAAAAATCAGAAATATTATCATCGTTTCTTATCTCATCATAGACAGACCAGCTGTTCACTTTCAGCGTTCAATACAGTTTGAATTCCTAAGGGGGTTCATACACGAGATTGTTTCATCTCTGTTCTGTGAAGATGTCCGGAGAGGAAAAGACAATAAGTCAACTATATGATGAGATATTGAAGAACCGTAACGAAATAAAAAATTTCATTGCAGCATATGAAACTCGCATTTCGTTGAGGATCGAGGAAGTGAATAATACTGTTACGTCGCTAAAAAGGGAGAATTCTCAACTGAGGGAAGAAGTCGAGTTCCTCAAAAGATCATTGAATAAAAATAATATTATAATACACGGCCTAAACGGAAGACGTGATGAAATAACGGCTGAAGGCGTATCCAAGAATATCAGCACTCTGATAGGTGTGAATTTGAGCCCGGTGGATATTGGTGATGTTTACCCTCTTGGGAGAACAGAAAATTGCCCCATAAAAGTGGAATTCGTATCAAACTCAAAAAAAAGAACTGTGCTCCAAAATTGTAATAAATTGAAGGGAAAAAATATCTCGATCTCACAGGACCTTACCCCACTTCAGCGACGACAGCAAAAAATTTTGAGAAAACATCTTATTCTTGCTAGACAGGAGGGAAAGTACACAGATTGTTTTATAAGGGGCAATAAACTGATTGTGGATGGAACAACGTTTGAGGTGGAAGATTTAGAGGAGAAGGAAAATCTGGAGAATAAACTTTCTGGAAAGCCTGCGAGTGCACCGGATACTCCCGTGGCAGCTTCGGTTGCAGAGGTGTTTTCTGTTGCAAGGGTGCTTCCTGTGGGCACTCCGAAACTCCCGGTAATAAAGAAAGCTAATCACTCGAATCACATTGGTAAACAGGTGCAGGATATATCGGGGAACAGGCCGAAGACACGATCTCTTAGACAGTAACTGCTGGTTTGGTGACGGATGATATGGTGGATGGGCTTTCTGTTTGTGTCTTTGTCTTTTTCATTTGTTGTTGTCCAGTTTCACCATGGACCAGTACATCCGAGATTTCACAGTTGATACGGTGGAGACCTTCACATTGCACGATCATGAGGAATTGAGTAAGATCTTGAGAGTGAATAATGGATTCAATAATTTTAAAATACTCCATAATAACATACGGAGTATTAAGAAGAACTTTGATGAATTTAGGATGTTTTTAGGCAGTATTGATGTTGATGTTGATTGCGTGGTCTTGACAGAAGCATGGATTGTAGATAGCCCTGAACTCTTTAACATTGCTGGCTATAACTCATTTTACAATGAAGGTACCATAAATCAAAACGATGGTATTTTTGTTTACATTAAGTCTGAGTACAATTATACCTGCCAAATAATACCCATAGAAAATTTAAGGACTATCCAACTCACAGTAGAACTGAATGTGGGTGTTACCATGCAGCTAACTGCGGTATATAGACCTCCTTCAATGGATGTGTATGAGTTCAATAAGGGCCTACATGTGTTTCTACAGAGTAATTATAGCGGTGATGACTACTCGATTCTCATTGGAGACCTCAACGTAGATATATTGGGCGCCTCTGATTGCAGCAGTGAATATTTAAACATCCTAAATGAGTTTGGTTATATATCCATGATAAACGGGGTTACCAGGATACAGGGAAATGGAGGAACATGTCTAGATCATATTTTCGTCAAATCAAAGTGTGACATCATGGACCGTGTAATGCCACTGATAGTTGAGACTAATATTACTGATCATTATACTACTGCGCTTCAAATCATTTTGGATAACAATCAGATTAGGCCACACAGGAGTCGAGCGAGGATCCACCTCGACCATGACAAGTTGATAAATACAGTAAAAAATGTTTCATGGGAAACTGTTACTTCACTGTCCGATCCCGATGATGCAGCTAATGAGTTCGTGAATATTCTCACCCGCGCCTTAGAGAACTGTTCCTGTACTCTCCAGGTTAGGAGGAGGGAAACCAAGATAGCACCGTGGATGACTCGAGGTCTGGTGAAGTCTATACATACCAAGAACTGCCTATTCAGGAAATTGAAAGCTCAACCCGATAATACTGAGTTAAAATTGCAGTATAAAGGCTATAGAAATCAACTGACAAACTTGATAAAAAAAACTAAATATGCGTACTATCAAAATCAAATTAATGAAAATTCATCAGACACAAAGAAATTATGGAAAATAGTGCAAGAAGTCACCAAGACAAAGAAAAGGAGACGTGAAATAACTGTGTTAACCAGTGAGGATGGTGGGGTCCTGACCGATAAGAAGCAGATAGCTGATGAGTTTAACTCGGTGTACTCGCGGATGGGAAAGAAGATGGCTGACGCTATAAAGAGGGACCCAAATTATGCACCGCAAAGACCAAGTACATGTGGATCGTTTGTTTTGCTACCAACCGATGAGAGCGAGGTATGTGATCTAATCAGAGGGCTGAAATCTGGAAAAACCGCAGGTGTGGACGAGATTCAGGTGGACACCCTGAAGGTCCTGTCACCATTTATTCAGAAACCCTTGACTTGTATTATAAATTTGTGCTTGGAGAAAGGTGTATGGCCGAGAGCATTCAAGGAGGCTATAGTTGTGCCTATATACAAGGGGGGTAATGATAGAGAGGTGACAAACTATAGACCAATCACTATAATAACACATCTTGCAAAAATAATGGAAAAGGTTCTACAAAAAAGATTAGCAGCTTTTGTAGACAAATACAATATTTTGTCCGACAAACAGTTTGGTTTCAGGGAGGGGGTGTCCACGGAGGATGCTCTGATGGCTCTGACTTCGATGGTTTCCACGGCTTTGGATGAGGGCAGGCCCAGTCTGTGTATGTTTATTGATCTGTCCAAAGCGTTCGATACCGTTAGCCATGAATTACTGCTGCGGACGTTGAAGGATATCGGTGTGAGAGGCGGTCCCTTGGAGTTGTTCAGGAGCTACCTGGGTGGTAGAACCCAGTCTGTGAGGGTGGGCGGCGAGATGAGCGATGGGAGGTCAGTCGAGTTCGGGATCCCCCAGGGTACAGTCCTGGGCCCAATACTATTCAGTATCTACGTCAATGGAATGTTTGCAGTGCGTTGTGGAGGGGAGATTCTGGGATTTGCTGATGATACTGCAGTTTTTTATAAGGCAAATACTTGGGAAGAGCTCAAGACCGTTGTGGAGTCGGGTATGCCACTGTTGAAGAATTGGCTTGAACATCACCTATTAACCGTTAACCTGAGGAAGACATCCTACCTGCCATTCAGTTGTAATAAATCTAGGACTCCTACATTCGACTCCATTGAGGTTCATACGATGGGGGAACGGCATACTATACTACCTGAGAAAAAAGTTAAATATTTGGGTGTTATGATGGATTCCAATCTGAAATGGAGTGAACATATCAAATTTGTTTGTAAAAAATTGAGGACGATTCTTTATGTGTTCAAATATCTGAAGAGCATACTTTCATTCCGTCAGGCGAAGGTCCTGTATCATACCCTGGTCGAGAGCCATTTGAGATATGCTGTTTCTGTTTGGGGTGGCGCATTGAAGACACACATTCGTCCACTTGAAGTTTTGCAGAGAAGATTTCTAAGGATTATGCTTTCCCGGGATTTGCTGTACCCGTCTGATGGCTTGTACTTGGAGGCGAGTGTTTTCGATGTCCGGCAACTTTACTACTTCAATGTCACCATAAAGTACCACTGTGGCAAAAAATTCTCGTTCTTGCCCTCTCACTCTTATGGAACTCGGAGAAGACTATTCGCCCTGCCGAGAGTGCAGAAGAGTGTTGGACAGCGCTCATTCATGTACATTGCCCCGAGGCTGTACAATTCTATCCCTCGGGAGATTCAGCTTGTCACTGGGTTGCCACGGTTCCGAAAGCAGTTGAGGTCTTTTATTATGGGTCTGAATCGTGAAGTGGTTGCTGATCTGGTTCAAATGCGGAGCTGAGGTGTGATCAGGTGTGTGCGTGTGTGTAATCGGAAAAATCGGTTATTCTCGACGATGCTGCAGTTTTGGTGGACTGTGAACTGATGTTGATGGTTGTGGGTCTTATTGTTACGGGTTCTCACTGTTGTTATTAATTTTTGGACTGATTACTTGCCATGCTTAATACATGTATCTATATTTTATTTCCTTTTTCATTATCTCGAAACAAGTGTTTCTACACTTATCGAGACTCAAATGTTTGTTCTTTGATATTGTTTGTGTATTGTTTATCCTGTGGATTTCTGAATAAACATAATTATTATTATTATTATTATTATTAAACCAAAGAAACCATAGACCGATTTGCTATAGCCGTTTCAGTTTCTAAGCCACTGGGTTATCAAGCGCTATTTATTTTCACATGAGCTTCCAAAGGAAAGTATGAAATTAATTGAGGGAAAATTTCGAAACTGCAAAGAAAACCTAACGAATTTTCAGAAGAACTTTCATGAAAATTTTAGATCCATAATTGTAATATGGTGTATATGCAATCAACTAATTATTTTGTGATGAAATAAACATAGAACGAACGATTCTCACGAGAAAAAAAGGCATATCGGTTATATTAGGATAACTAAAAAACGAAAATAATGTACAGATGGCGGTGCTAGTATTAAATCCATATGATTTTCAGTTAGTACCAACCTTCAAACGATAAGCGTCAAAATTTGACAGCAGTCCGACCATTAGTTTGTGAGATATTTCGTTGTGAGTGTAGGTACTTTTGTTATTTGAAAAAAGATGAAAAAAAAAAGAATTTCGTGTGCTGATGAAATATTGCTTTTTGAAGGGAAAAATACAGTTGAAGCGAAATCTTGGCTTGATGAACAGTTTCTAGGGTCTGCACCAGGAAAATCAACCATCATTGATTGGTATGCTAAGTTTGAACGTGGTGAAATGAGCACCGAAGACGATAAACGCAGTGGACGCCCAAAAGAGGCTGTCACCGATGGAAAAATCATAAAAGCTCACAAAATAATTTTGAATAACCGTAAAGTCAAGTTGATCGAGATAGCAGACATTGTGAATATATCATCAGAACGTGTACATCATATAATTGACGAATATTAATTATAAATGAGAAATCTGTGTGCAAAATGGATGCCGCGCGAGCTCACAATCGATAAAAAGCAACAACGTGTTAATGATTCCGAGCAGTGTTTGAAGCTGTATGTGACAATGGATGAAAAATGGCTCCATCATTTCACTTCGGAGTCCAATCAACAGTCAGCTGAGTGGACTGCACACGATGAACCGAATCTAAAGCGAGGAAAAACACAACAGTCAGCTGGCACTGTTATGACATCAGTATTCTGGGATGCGCAAGGTGTAATATTCATTGGTTACCTCCAAAAGGGCCAGACCATCAACAGCGATTATAATACAGAGTTATTGGATCGTTTAAAGGATGAGCTCATTAAAAAACGGCCCCATTTGAAGAAAAAAAGGTGCTGCTTCATCAAGACAATGCGCCGTGTCACAAATCAATGAAAACAATGGCAAAATTGCATGAATTGGGCTTCGAATTGTTCGTTTCATTAATTGTGGATATTTAATTCATATATGATTATTTATTTGTGGATATTTGATTTATATATGGTTGTATATTTGTTGATATTTTTCTTGTGAATGTATTTACACATGTCTTGTACATAGAACTGTTGACAAGCCATGTAATTCTTGATGACATTTTCAATATTGAAACTGTGAACTATGTTCATTTTATGATAGTTCTCATTTAATTGTACCTATATTTTTTTCAATGAATAATACAGAAGAAGACTTTCTTCTGCATCCACTCTATTCGCCAGATCTGACCACCAGCGACATTTTTCTGTTCTCAGATCTCAAAAAAAAATGCTCGCTTATTTTGAAGCGAAAGACAAATCGTACAACAAAAATAGTATCGATATAGATGGTTTTAATCGCTGTGTCGCCCTTGAAGGCAACTTTGTTGAATAATGAGATCGAATTTTGCCAAAAAAATGTGTTTTACTATGGAAGACCGGGGGCTTTTCAATTGGCCTGTTATAAGGAACAGAAACCAAAATTCAGTAGTCGGCAGAATAAGTTTACTAACTGATATTCCGCCAGGACTGAAGACGCTTCGAAGACACGATTCACCAAAAAATATTGTTGCTTAACATGCAACAATGACGTCACCACGGGTTTTACGATTCTTGAACGTAAATACTTGTCCAACTGATAGTTTCTCACTGTACGTTGCCGCGAAATACCTTAAGGTACAAAAGTCGCGGGGCACTGAAAACCGACCTAGTAGAAACAAATCACGGCATTCAACCAGGCTCCCAACGGGACCAGTGAACTCAAGAAGGGATCGTATATACATACGGTAGAGAGCAGCGCATGTTGATGGTTCACGCAGACCACTGTATACAAACATCCCCATGACCAATGGCCATGTTGTATATGAGGTAGCCAAGTAATGAATCATTCCAGAATTTCAGCATGCAGCGAAGACTCAGCAACCAGGATGAATGTCAGATGATGAAACCTAACATATGCGAAATATTTGAGAGATATACACTGAGCGGTGGTGTAGATGATGGACCCCTCGCAAGCACAGATCAGTTTTTCAAATATTGGTAACAGGCAACTTAGCCGTGGTTAGGATACCGGATAAAAAGTTGATATCAGTATCAGATTTTTCCATGCTCAAGCTCTTCATTTAAGTATCTAATTTCTCTGATTTGAATAAGGATATCAATGAAAATGGTACAATTGCGCCAATCTGGTACATTTTCGTATTATACATTATTGCTTTAGGTTCCTGGTAATAATAACAGGAGAACAAGAACAAATTTTTTTTGGTGCCTGAGATTTAAGGTCTGATTTTAACTATATGTGGGACGCTAAATCTATACATGCAATTCGTTTTTCTCTATCAGCTCTACTCCTTTAGATACATCAACTTATATCTTACCAACGTGGGCTTCATTGAGTTTTAAAATATTATATATTCGTTAATGTATGTACAAAGGTTTTATTGTCAGTCTGTAATTGAGAAAATTCCAGCTAAATCTATAATTAGTGGAACCATTGCCTATCAGGTTCCTGAACTGACCCTTTTAATCCTCTAACAGGTAATCAGGTAAGAAAGGGAAAAAATCATAATTCCTTCGTTACATATAAAGTTGGGCTCAATGAAGCCATTTAGAAAGGCTCTTGATAATAAATGGTCATGTTTTGCATATAGATAGGGGTAAAAATGCATCAGTTGAGCACAGAAAAACTCAAAGCAAGTAGATTTGACAGTCCACAAATGAAACAAATTATTAAGGATCCTGCCTTTATAGATTGAGTGAATCAAGTTGAACGGGAAGCTTGGACATCATTTGTTGCAGTTGCAGAAAATTTTTAAGGCAAACATAAAGCTCAAAACTATTTTGGAATGGTTAACAAGATGCTTAATAGTTTCAAATCCTTAGGGTACAATATGAGTATTTAAATACACTATTCACACAACCACTTAGACCGTTTTCTAGAAAAATTAGGAGACACGAGTGAGAAACAAGATGAATGATTTTACCAAGATATTAAAGTTATGTAGAACCGCTACCAAAGAAGATGAGACATGCAGATGATTGGCAGATTACTGCTGGAGTTTAAAAAGGGACTGTATCGCGGAAAAGGAGCTTTCGAAGTGTTGAGTAACTATCTGATTTCTTCAATGTTTTTTTTCATTTGTAAATACGACATTTGATTTTATTTTTGTTTGATACACTTACGGATTTGAGTTAACATATTATACTTTATATTTCTCTAAAATTGTATAACCTAAAAATTTTAGCTCATAGGTAAAAATGAATACGTTATTTTAATTCAGGACATCAAATTGATATAGAATCAGATAAAAAAACCTCGACACCAAAACAGCTCTTTCCCTGTGAATCATTGGGTTTCAAAATATATGTGAGATTCTTGTTGCCAGGAAATGTACCAAATTTGCTAACTAGACGCGTTTCGGCTTAGAATTAACAGCCACATAATCAAGAATCTTGGAAAATATATCCTCAGGTTCAATGGCGTACCCAAGTAGGGGAATAAGGAGGATATATCCCCCCAGGAGGAATAACCATTATATGTAACAACCTTATATATCACAATCTTATTATGAGTAAACCAAATTCTTGGAAAAAGTTTGGAAAACTTCTTCAAAAGAAGGAAAATTTGAAAATTTTTCTCTTTATCCCCCCCTCTCAAGGCTGGGTACGCCACTGCCCAGGTTGCGCCTTGGGCGATCAAGTATTTCTGACCGTTGAAGGGCAGGATCAGATGTAGCTCTTCGGGAGGTAATTGGTTGAGTTTCAATTTTTACCAATAGTTAACTATTAGATTCCAGAGCAACCTTGAGGGACTTATGGTTTTCAGTCCATCAGAGATCTATTCGGGAATTATATGAAGCAATATTCATATCGTGCTAACTATTCGAGAAAGATTAGGTATTGTTATTTGCTATCACGACTTAATTTAAACCTCTCTCAAATTTGGAATAGGAATGACAGGTCATGTTATACTTTATATGAAAGCTTATGACAATTGCTTTTCGACCCTGTAACTTTTTGCATAGATGGAATACTTGTTGATACGTATTAACATCTCAATCTTCAATCATAAGCACGATTAAGGGCTGGTAAATATCTTTTTTCAACAATATCATATTTTTTTATATTTTAAAGCTATGGTGGCTGGAAATTCGACCTTTAGAGATAAATAACAGTTTTTCTTTTTCCGTCACAAATATCATCATGTAGTGATTGTTGTTTTTTCATCACCGATCACGATATAACGATGAATTTGGAGCTGTTAATTTACAATTGAACCTCATATATTAGCACGCTTTTCATTTCAGTTAATTTCATCTGTCGATCGGTTTTATCGTTGCATGTGTTGTTCTTTGAAATGATTGTTTACACTCTTGCAGAGAGGGTTGAAATAATTTAATTTTTTTTTGCAGATAACCGATTAGCTAATTGAACATCTGAATTATAAAATCATTTGGATCGGTATGTTCATTGGATATATTCGAATTAGTGGGAAAGTTCCAAGAGAATGGATAATTTCAAATAAACAGAGGGACGTTGACAGAAATGGAAGGGTAGATAATGCAGTTCTTGGTCATGTGGCTATGAATCCCAGAACGATTTTCTAGGCAATTGGTAGCAATCCGATTTACTGCGTAGCAGAATTCGAAACATTTCGAAGCGGCCTAAGTTCCTCCCATACAAAATCTTGAAAAAGAAAAAATCTAAATAATTTGATATTTTGATTTTGGATGAATGTTCGTTTTTTCAGAATTGTAACATGAATCGTCTCAATTGTAGCTAGCGAGCCACTGATATTCCTACTGTTGATCCAATGATGACTAACGTTATCGAGAATAATGGACATTACTCGAAGATCTGTTGGTATTTCAGCAGGATGGAATCGGATTGAAAGAAGAGACCCCATACAATGGCCAACTCAATTGCCTGATTTGTCACCTCTGGAATTTTTAAGTGGGATCCTTAGAAGATTTACGTCAACATATCTTCAAAGAATGCCAACAACTCCTACGAAATTATAGAATGAGCAGCAATGTCTCGAACAAAACCTATACAGGGCGTTTCAAGTTCGACGGCCTATTAGACGTTTCTGGAGAACGGGGTCGATTTGAAATCTGAAAATTCGGAAATATGAAATTGTCCATGATGCTCTATTCAGCTAAAATATTCTCGAAGTTCCGGCACTTCCGGTTCATCTTATGAGTGAAATTTCACTGTTGAATAACTCTTCAACTAATCGACCGAATAATTTCAAATTTTGAAATTTTGTCACCTTTTACCATCGCCTTTCTTCAATATTTCAGAATTCCAGTAAATCAGATGCGAATTAGGAAAATTTCAGACTTTTCCTATTTTCGTGAATATTGGATCACCCTGTGCGTGAACATTATAACTTTTTTTTTGTTTTCGTAAGCACAAAGAATTAATTCATTATAAAAATTCTAAATCTCTACTTGGAACGGTCATACAGGGTGATCAATAAACATTCCCTTATTGATGAAATTTTTTTTAGTTCAATAACTTTTCAATAAATCCATCGAATGATTTCAAGTTTTGAAGTTTTGTCACGTTTAACTATCGGCTTCCTTCAATAATTCTGAAATCGAAAAAATCAGGTCAGCACTAGGAAAATTTTGGACTTTTTTTATTTTCGTGAATATTGGATCACCCTGTAAGTCAATATCATGATTTTTTTTCGTTTTCGTAACCACAAAGAATTAATTCATAATCAAAATTCTAAAACTCTGCTTGCCACTGTCATACAGGGTGACCAATAAACATTCCTTTATGAAAGAAATTTTATAGTTCGATAAATCTTGAATTTATCGGTAGAATCATTTTGAAAATGGCAGTTTGTTCACTATTTGCGAATGTCTTCTTTGAATATTTCGGAAATCGACTTTATTTATTTTCATGAATATTGGATCACATTGAACGTGAACATTATGAGTTTTTTCGTTTTTGTAACCACAAAATGTTAATTCATTATAAAATCTTAAATCTCCGGCTTGGTACCGACATACAGGATGATCAATAAACATTTCCCTATGAGTGGAATTTTGCAGTTCGCCATTCACTAGGAATGAAATCAACAATTCGCGTTATTTTCACGTATGGGCCCAGGATAATCCAAAATCAGTGATTCATAAAAATTCCCAAGTTAAATTCTCGATAAATGTTTGGTGCGGTATCTACAACAATCGTTTCATTTGCCCTAATATTTTTGAAAATAGGTAGACGGGAGATATTTATGAAAATTTTTGGAACCTAATTTAATAATGAAAACATTGTGGTTGCAACATGGTGGAGTATATGCGCACTAACCAAAAAAAGTGAGCAAATATTTTTGACCGAGACTTTTGGAAACATATGGATTGGCAGAATTGAAATGTGGCTTGACCTCCTCGATCCCTTTATCTGACACTCTTTGATTATTTATTATGAGAAGGTCTATGCGGTACAGGCTGACAGTAATGAGCAACTGCTCCAAAGAATTATTGATGTTGGCGATATTATTGAATTTCAACCGAATACTATAGCGAAATCTGTGAAACAACTATATCAACGTGCTAAAAAATGTATTGAAATCTGAAATGGAAGGATACAATTCAGAATATTGCCTGCTGAACTGAAAATTTTTATTCATTTTATTTTTGATTCATTGATTTCAAGATCGAATATTTTCAATTTATTAGCTGTTTTTATTCTATTATCTATCCAGTTTGTTGATTAAGCGTCTTCTTAAATAATTTGAGGAAAATTCAGCATTCGTGAAGGGTGAAAAAATTGGAATTTTCGAAATAATTCTATCGAGAAATTCAAGATTTATCGAACTATGAAATTTCTTTCATAAGGGAATGTTTATTGGTCACCCTAAATAACAGTGGCAAGCAGAGTTTTGGAATTTTAATTATGATTCAATTCTTTGTGGTTACGAAAACGAAAAACATCATGATATTGACTTACAGGGTGATCCAATATTTACGAGAATAGAAAAAGTCTTCTCCTAGTTCGGACCTGATTTTTTCGATTTCAGAATTATTGAAGGAAGCCGATATTAAAATGTGACAAAAATTTAAAACTTGAAATTATTCGGTGGATTTATTGAAGAGTTATTGAACTTAAAAAATTTCAATCATAAGGGAATGTTCATTGATCACCCTGTATGACCGTGCCAAGTAGAGATTCAGAATTTTCATAATGAATTAATTTTTTGTGGTTACAAAAACGAAAAAAATCATGATGTTCACGTACAGGGTGATCCAATATTCACGAAAATAGGAGAAGCCTGAAATTTTCCTAGTCCGGATCTGATTTACTCGAATTCAGAAATATTGCACAAGGGCGATAGTAAAGGGCGACTTAACTTCAAAATTTGAAAATATTCGGTCGATTAGTTAAAGAGTTATTCAACAGTGAAATTTCACTCATAAGATGAAAATCACCCTATATATCCCAAACGAAGGCACTCAGACGATTGAAACCTCTTGATAAGGGTCCTCCATGATGACCTAAATTCATGGTATTCGTTTGTCGCATTCTTCCCGGGACACCCTGTATAAACACAGGCTAGCGTTAGAACTCGGCACCTTTTGAAATAAGGCCTGCATGAATCACGTGATCCCACATTGAAAATAAGACGTTTCTGAGCAATGAAAATGCGAGATGCAGAGGTGGAGTTACTCCACAAAGTAATAATATTATACGACAAATGTGTGTAAAACAAAGCATAATACACCGAAAGCAGCTGTTTAATATCCAGTACCTGCTTCAATTGCATCACTGCATAGAAACTCCCATTCAATTTTGCACAAATGTGATCAATACTAGCTTCCCAACTCAAATCACCGTTGATATATATCCCCAGAAACTTCGTCTATGTCCAGGTCAATAGCTATCAACGATTTATTTTTTGTATAGAATTGCATAAAAACGGTCTTGTTAATGTTTACTATCAATGAATTACATCTGCAACAAGACACGAAACTGATAGCAATATTATTAAATTTAAGTTCTAGTTCCTCCTGAGCTGATGCGCTAACAGCAATCGACGAGTCATCCGCATACAAAACATTGCACTCAGAGTCAGCAATATGGCAACGACGTCATTGATAAAAAGAATAAAACTCCATAGTCTACGCTATAAATCTCGGATTTCGCTTTTTCATATTCAATGATCATTTTTCTGCCCTTAAGGGTGTTCAATACCTTGTTCATACCACTGCTATTTCAGTGCTAATTTCAGTGCATTCCAATTCCAAAGTACAGGTCGGATTAATTTCATTTTTTGAGTGAACAATGACGTGATATAGTGAACTTGAAGATCCCGTCTCGATTTCCAAAAAAAAATCGATAGTATTCCGCAAATCAAACTTTGAAATTGAACACTTTCTTTAAATGACTATTCAGCTTCAGAGAGACTTCTCATTTCAAGTAACTCATCCACAAATGTTCAGTGATATTATGTGTTTTGAATTGGTGCAAAAATTTTTTTAAAATTGCTTGATTTGCTCTAATTGTAGATGTTTTTCATATGGAATTATGCTTTTTGGAACGCCTCCCAAAGGTTTACGCCTTTTTGCAACATGAACGCCAATAGAATCTTGGACTGTATTTTATGGCTCGAGATGAATGACACTTTTATGATTTACGAGGGTAGGGTTTCTCTGATTGGCTAAAATTGTGTACATTACTAGTTTATGACAATATTGCACTGAAGAATAGGGAAAGGTAGAAAACTTGTTATGAAATCATTGTTAGAATTAGAAACGATACTGTTCCTAAAATATATATGCTAGCTGATTTTATTCGTAATGATGTCTGGAGAAGTACATTTTGAGCGCTTAGTATCATAAAGAAAATTTCAAAAGTCATAAAGAAATTAAGATGAAAAAAAGGTATCTGGATTTTTGCCGAAATATGGAAAATTATTAATATTTCAGAAATCTGACAAAAAATTCTCAAAAAAAAAAAATTTCTTTTGAAAAACTCCCTATTCCCGAAACTCTATCTACAATATTTACCATTTAAATTTAACCCTGAAAATAGGCAATTCTTGATTAAGAAAATTTTCTCGTACTTCCTTCATTAATATTAACTTGAAAAAATTTATAGTAAAAATTTTTCGCTTCGTGAAGCCATTCTTGTATACATACCTCCTTGAAAATTTCATGTCATAAAAGTTTAAGAAACTGCAATATTTTTTTTAAATAATCTTTTTCGTTAACTCAACTCTCTTGATTTATTGCCCTAGAGAAAGAGAACAATATACATCTCTTTCAACTCGAAGAGTTGAACGTTAAATCGTTATTCCAAATTTGAATTTAAAGCAAAGAATTGTGAAAAATATTGAGAATTTTTCTACCTGAAGTAAAAGAAATATTACCAATTCAAAAGATGATTGAATCGAATATTACTTATCTTCACCTATAGCCAATAAGAGTATTGCCGATTCCTATAAGCAATTATTTATATGTATATTATATTTCCTTGAGATATTAACGAGTCCAACTCATTGTTACATTAAATCCTGTTCTGTCCCTACTAATTTTTTTACGTGTCAAATGTCAAATAATCATTTTGAATTTCAGTAGAATATCAGAAATTCTCATCCAAATAAACAAACCGACAACAATAACCTAATAAATCACATGTCTTATATTCCTATACCCACTTTTGTGGTCTCCAAAGGCGCATAAAATGAGAACTCAAAAGCTTCTCGAATTTTTCATTCTAGAAATCTCAATATGCACTATTTATGATTTTCTCTGTGAAATCATACACTCAGAGATAATCATATATTTTTTTCTATTATCCATATTCGATATACGTCCATGACAGTGGTTCATTGTCATTTCTGTATTCACAATATTTACAGTAATTATCTTATTTAGTAATATATAACTAAACAAATATAACAAATTTTCCTTCTTTTGAAGAAGTTTTCCAAAGAATTTTGCTTACTCATAATAAGATTGTGATATATAAGGTTGTTACATATAATGGATATTCCTTCTGGGGGGTATATATCCCCCTTATCCCCCCCCCCCCCTAGAATACGCCACTGTATCTTAACTGAACTGAATTTCTAAAGTTTACAGAAACACAAATTTACTCTTTGCTGGGCTTCATCGAGAGTTGAGATTTTATTAGGGGCAATAAATACCAAACAGGCGGTTCTTCAACTTGAATGGGTGTGCCAGGTACAAATCTACCAAAAATTTTCGGGTAGCTCCATCTAGCGGAATTGCAGTTTCAGCGCAAAGTAGTCTACAACCTTAAGTTCCCTCCAAAGCCGGAGGCCCACAATTTATTCAGTGCCCGATCGATGCCCACCACATCATGATATACAATTCGAGAGTTATGTTCATCAAGTTGGCAATACCTGAGTATGCATTTTTGTCGACGCTAAGACGATCGTTTTCTTGAATAATACAGAGGAAATGTTGCCACGTATTAAATATTATGAGATGTCTAGAAGACTTTGTATTTACAATATGTAGACATAATTTAAAAGTGTTCAATGCGTACACTTTTACACGGAATATACGACGTAATCAAATCAACTCCCTAGTTGATCGATAAACCAAGCCATACAATAAATATTCACTTTTTGTCAGAATTTTTTGCCAATTGATTCCTCTGGTTTCCGAGAAAAGTGTATTTAATGCTGTCAATATCTATGATTTATTGTTGAGATTTCAACTGATTTATTCTGTATTGTTGGAGAGTATTATAATAGTTATTTATAATACAAGTGCAGAAGGCATTGATATTCTTCCACGAGTTCAAAATTCAAAAACGAGCCACGAAGTGGCGAGTTTTTGAATGAACGAGTGGTAGAATGAGCCTTCTGTACGAGTATTATACATTATTTTCTCTAATTCATTGCATTTTCATTGAAATTAATGAAATATTTCCATAAATATATTTTAGTGATTTTTGCATTGAAAAATGTTGGTTGGCAGATCTGATTTCTTTAAGGCAATTTGATGAATTGACAGATAAAACCGTAGCGGAAAGTTCGGAGTGCCAACATAGAATAATAAAATATAACCATGAAAACTGTGCGTTTCTGATATATTCTCGCACGATTTTGTTCTACAAGATGTGGAAGAATGAACGGAATAACCACAGAATTAGAGAAATACTATTTCGAAATAATCCCACCGGAACGATATAATTTATTTCCCTTTAAAGCGTGTTTTATTCCATATAACGTGAAACCTATGGACCTATCTCTGTGTTTCGAAAATTCCATCGAAAATACATGGATTGGAAATATCATAAATGTATAAATGATTATATTTCCAATTGTTTAATTCAATGATATCTCAATACAAGAACATAAAATCCAGGATACAATTTCCATGGCGTTCCATTTATTAAACCCTTTTTGATTATTATTCATAGCTCGTGATTATTCATATCAAATTCTGATCCAGTGGTGTAAAATTTACGACAGGGTGCCAATGTAATCAACTGTTTGAATCCCTGGATAAAAGGTGGACGCCTGTGAATATAACAGTTATTTCATTTCACCAATTACCGATTATATTCTAGTGTACTCATCGAAAATTCAATAAATGTCGCCAGAAATTTGTTTTATTTGATCAGTATTTCGAGAAGTTTTTCAAGCAATGGAGTCTCAAACGGAAAATATTCTCATTTATGTTATGTTTATGTTGGCTTTCCTTAAGTTCTTCTTCTTCTTCCATATATTTTAGGCCATGGGCCTGTATTTTCCAACTTCCGTTCTCTTGAAATATTGAAGACCACGACTCTTTCCTTCTCTTTGCAGGTCTTCCTAGGGGGCATCGTGTTCGTGGTTACCATCTCTTGCGATTTTTGCAAGTCTTCCTCTAGCCATCCTGTCCACATGATCATTCCAGGCTCTTTTACGCTACGTCCCCACCTGACAATGTCTTCTACCTCACATTCACGCCTGATATCTGTGTTCCTTTTCTATCTCTTTATGTGTACTCAGAGATGTTTCTAAGTATTTTTATCTCTGTTGTTTTTCGATTTTTGTTGTCAGCTTTCATCTCTAAAGCGTATGTCAACACTGGTCTAACACAGATTTTATATATTTTAATTTTTGACCTTTTATTCATATTGGTGTTATGCCAGATGATGTTCCGAAGTTTGCCTGGTTTTCGGCTGGCTTTGTTGGCTTGTCCATTCACTTCAGTCGTTCTGTTTTGACTTGCGGTAATTTGTATGCCTAGGTAGTCCAACGACATAACTTGTTCGATAGTTTTATTTTCCAGAGAAAGTTTACATCTGATTGGTTCTTTGGAAACAACGAGGGTTTTGGTTTTTGTGGTGGATATTTGCATGTTAAAGGATTTAGCTTTCTTATAGAATGCGTATAGGAGCCGTTGCAAATCGTCTTCGTTCTAGGGCGTCATCGGCGAAACAAATTATTTTGATTCCGCCCGTTGTCAGTGAATATCCTCCTTCTATACGTGTTCTATTTTGACGTGTTTTATTATTTCATCCATTATTTGATTGAACAGTTGTGGGCTTAAAGAGTCTCCTTGTCGAATTCCTGTTGGTGTTTTTATTTCCTCTGTCAGGTTTCGATTTAACAATATGTTGATAGATGTATTCTGATTTAGTTGCCTAATGATATCTACTATAGTCTCGGCACATGCTTCTTTTCAAGAATATCAACTACGCCACTTAGTCTTACCCTATCGAGCGCTTTGGTGAGTTCTAAAAAGCACATATAAGCGGGCTTCCCGTATTCTATAGCTTATTCCACTACTTGCCTGACCATGAAAATAGCATCTATGGTAGACCGATTTTTCCTGAACCCCTGTTGTTCTTCCGATATGTCGACATATTCTTTCATTATTGCTGCCTCGGTTATTACGGGACATTCTTCAGTCTCATTACTTCCTTCTTCATATTATCTTCCATCTTCATCTTCGGAGACATCTGCTTACAGCTGTTCGAAATAGGCTTTCCAGTGGGACTCATCAATTTGTTGTGTTTGTGTATACTCCACTACGTCAAGTTTCCTTCTTTTTAACATTCCCCATACCTTCCTTTGTGCTCCATTTCGCTGGTAAACCCTTCCCAGTAGTTTCGTTTCACGTTTCTGATTTCTGTGTTGACCAGGTTTCGTGTTTGGACATGAAGATTCCTTTCGTCTGGTGTTTGGTTGTTCCTATATCTTCCCGCTTCTCCCTAAGCGGAGTTTTCACCTCTGGTGTATACCATTGTTCGTTTCGAGAATTTTCATTAGTTCCTACTTATCTTAGACCAAGAGCCTCGACAGCTGCGTCGGTAATGTTCGTTTTCATCTTTTCCCAGCACCTCTCTGTGTCGTCCTGTTTCGGGATGGTGTTCGATTCAATTTTTTGGGTTAGGCGGGCTTGGTATAGTGCCTTTGTTGTTGTTGGGTCTTTGATGGATTCTATGTTTATTTTTCTTTAGTCGTGTTATCCGGTATCTTCTTCCTCTGTATGTTCATCCGCAGTTTACAAACGACTAAATAGTGGTCGGAACCTATATTAGCTGAAGTCAGGCTTCTTGTGTCCAGTATTTGGGTTGGATGTATGGCTCTTTTCGATATTATATAGTCTATTGTTGACTTTTGACCTCTAGTCTTCTGCCATGTAATTTTGTGCTGGGGTTTGTGTTTGAAAAAAATGTTGTTTGTTCTCATGTTATAACGTGCTCACAGGTCTATGAATGCTTCTCCGTTCTCATTGATGTGGTCCTCGTTGAATTCGTACTTTATTCCAGGCAATACGTCTTTCCCGATACTGGCATTCAGATCGCCCATAATGAGTAGTTTTTCATTTATTGTTATGTTTCTCAGCTCATCCTCTAGATTTTCGTAAAATGTCTCTGTTTCTTCCTTGCTCTTGCTTATATCTGGGGCATACACACTGATAAGGTTAAGATTTCCTGTTCCTACATTCAGGGATACTTTAAGGATTCTTTCATTTACGTAGTGTAGGTATGTCTTGTACAAGGTGTTCGTATTTTTCGGCTATAAATAGCCTCTTCCAATGCATATCCATTAATGGATGTTTGCGATAACATTTTCCATTTGTTCTTTATTTCTGGCGGTGTGTATCAATGACTGTACATCGCGTAGTCCTGTGCATTGCCTGATGTTTCGCAGCCAAGACATTTTCTTCCGTCCGATTCCTCCCCGACCTTCGATCTTGCCTTCAATTAACAAATGCAAGAACTGATATTTCGTGTTTCGAATTATATGCCCTAGATATGCTGTTTTCCTCTTTTTGATCACTTCAAACAGTTCACGTTGTTTATTAACACGTCTAAGAACTTCCTCATTTGTCATCCTAGCCGTCCACGGCACCTTTAGTATTCTGCGGTATAGCCACATTTCGAAAGCCTCCAATTTGTTCACTGTGCTCGTCTTCAATGTCCAACCCTCCATACCATATAGAAGCACCGACCAAACGTAGCACTTTAGGAATCTCAGTCTTAGGTTCAGGTCAAAATCGGAACAGGTAAGCACTCTTCGACTTGTTTGTGTTTCTTTAAACTACCCAACCAATAAAAAGATATCTCAAATAAAAATAAATCAATATTAGGTGCCACCTTGCCACGTCACAACGGAGGTACACTCCATATGAATTCATTTAAGGGATAGTAAGTTATCATTTCAATGAATACTAGAAGTTGCTAGGAGAATTAAAAAATCATATACATCTCAATTTATTGTAATTTTTCTTGTTCTAGCAAAATTCCTCAAATTGCATCTTTATATATGATCAGTTGGATCTTCTTTGTTCACCACCGACAATAAAAATTCTTATCAAAGAAAGTAATCTCAAATATTGAAAAAAGTTATTTTAGACCTACTCTCATAAAATAACCATCCAAAATCCATAACTGGAAAAAAATTGCCTATGCAAAATCTTCATTGTTCAGAATGTCATCTTTAGAAATAGTCCAAAAAGAAAATTTGAAATATTAAACTTTATTAGATTATCACACATATTACTTTTTGTCAGAATAGCAGCATCTGGCTTATATATCTACATTCAACATATACAAATTAAGAATCAGAATGAATTCCTTCGTGAATGGGTAGGAACAAAGGAATTACTTCGATACCAATTCACAGTGATTTTTAGATATCCCAAAAAAACTCTTATTGATTCTTTGAATTGTACATTTTACTCAACGTCACGAATTGTCTCCACAATATGCAGATTTATATATTCAAGAGGAAGTGAATGAAATAAAATTTATTCGGGTACATCCAAACCTTACAGGGCAAAAATAACTCAAGCAGTAGCTATGCAAATTTATTCTGGAATCCATTTTTAGATGTCATGAAATTGTGTTATTCTGTGTTCTGAACCCATGACGTCTAGTGGATAAGAATAGCTGCGATGTTGGCTATGCTTTTGATATATTATTTCCGACTATAAACTTTTGTAATCGTCCAAGGAAAAAAATATTCACAATTTTTATTTTCCTCCTGAAAAATTTCAATTTCTGTCTATTTTTTCATGCAATCTCACCTCTGAGAACTTTACTGAATTGCATGCAAATATTTGCTTGAAATATTTTTTCCAAATAACTTTTTTCAAAGCAGTTGAATCAGATATTTGAAAAGGTTCCTTCTTTTTAGTGCTCAAATCAATAGTCTTAAGGAAAATCCAGCTCCTAGAGAGCTATTGAAAAGTATTGTATCCCGGAAATAACACTTTGTTTATCCTCATCTTGAAAATTAATGTACATATTTCAAAAGAGCACAAAAGACTGCAATGAATCGTGTGCTTCATACTTTCGCGCAGACAGTTTTACTGCATTAAGGTGTTTATAAAATTGGATACCAAAAAGTGGTTATGAGTGATTTTCAATAATTAAATATGGAATCTATTGAAACTTCGATAATTTTTTAACACCAAATAATTAATACATTGATTTTTCTTTTTATAGCTGGAGACCAATCCATTGTTTATTTTCTAGGTACTTGCTTATTTGTTATTAAGAAACAAAAAAAGAACACTCGTTAAGTACATAATTCTTTTTTTTTTGCTCAAATAGGAGCTGCATATCATTTTTTATAGGTTTGAGGTGAAATTATTGTGGCTATTTCTATTGAGCTGTTGAATAAAATATATTGATAGAGATTCAAACATAAATCTAGGTGGTTACTCTTTGAAATAATTCACATACTCAGAAATAATCGATATTATCGTTCTCAATGGAAGTATTTTACTAGAGCACTGAACAATATTCAGCATAATCAATTCTGAATGATGTACAGAGTGGGCCAAATTGGACACTTTTGAAAGTTGAAGTCCTATTTTTGTACTAGATTCAAGAAAACTGCACTGATGTCAGTGTCAATTTTCACGAGAAACTCATTGGCGAAAACAGCAACTCCCTAGCCATCAACGTAACATTGTTACCAGATATTTTTCGAAATATTGTTTTTCTTGTTTCTGTTGAAAATTTTTGATTTCAGAGGAAACATTCTTATAGCAACTTTTTGATTGAATTCAATGACGTTAATTGCTATGATATGGATAAGCATCATGGGACTAAGCAGCCAAAAGATATATCAAAAGGTTATAAGTGACAGAAAATAAACTGTTGAGAGCTGCAATGACTATACCGTGGTTCTTCACATCAAATCTGCGAAGACTTCTGATGGAAAACTGTCACAGATTTCCTGAAAAGAAAGGTCGAGAAGATTTTTTAAACAGCAGCTCAACATCCAAATGTCGAGCTAAAAAGACTAATCGAGTACAGTCTGGTCACATCCCCCGATTAAACCCATAATTGTTATGTTGAATAAAAACATTTTTGTTGTTCAGAACAGGCACCGATTTAATGGTGAACTGTGATGAAACTTTCGTTTTTATGGATGCAGTTTTATTGTATTGGTAAATTTGGAATACCAAGCTCCTCGCGCGCATTCTCAACTATAGCTGCACGGTGCGGTCTACCGTTATCGTCTAGAAATTGAAAAGTTTCACCAATAGCAGCGTGAAAATTTGGCACAACATTGTCAATGACATGCTCCATAGAGTGTAAGGCGGTCATATTACCAGGATAAATGTGTAGATCTGTGCGCCTGTTGAAACATATCCCGGCCCATACCATAACACTACCCCCTCGGAATGGATGGATTTCTTGGACATAGCGACGATTACGGGGTATGCGTGGGATTGTCCATACCCCTAGGCCCAGTTTCACCAAATGCTTTAATCTTGACTTGGCTCTTAAGTGAGGCCTTAGATCACGATTAATGTAATGTAGCGTTTCACCACACTCCAAAGCGCCATTTAATCGACCAATCGTGATTTAGCACTAATCGGTCATTTTTGGAGGATGATAACCTTTCAAGTAGGGATTAATAATTATTTATCAGTATGGAACTCTTGTCTATGTAATTATTTTTCCGGAAATTTCTAATTTTTGGGTCAATATTATCAAAATATGACTATATGTATAGGCTCAATATTTCCCATTTAAAATACACGTAAACTTTGTTTTTGTGTTTTATGAAATTTATTGCAAAGAATGATTTATTGATATGTTTGATTGAAATATTATTTAAGAAGCAGTTGAACTTGTTAATAAAAATAAATAAGTTAATAAAATTACTTATATAGTTTTTTTTCCAGAATGTGTGGTTTTGTGAAATGGGATAATTTCTTTTTAACTTCTGCAAGTTTCCGACATTTCGAAGCACATCACTCGACATTTTCGGCAAAAATTAACTTTGTTTTTTGTTTACAAGATGACAAATGATTTGAAATGTTATGAGTTATGAATGAATGACACCTGACACCTAGCGCCAATGGTGGTCATCACTGCTAATACTATACAGAACCCTATATATCTTCTTGTTCACAACGTTGCCAAATGGTTTGACTATTTAATCGCGATTTGGTTAATCGCGATCATCTTCAGACGGGTTGCTGCATGGTGAAACAGAAACACTGTTAGGCCTACTTTAGTAACAAGCGGAGTTTAATCAATCTGGGATCAAGTGCTGTTTGGTGAAACTGGGCCTTAGTCTTCGAGAATCTTAAAATCGTCCATATCAATCATCAGTGAAAAGGACACTACGCCAATGATCGTTTCTATTGATATGTTGGCTTGCTCATTCCAGTCTTTGACGATTATGGTTACGTGTTAATGGAACTCCTCTTAATGGACGTCTAGAACCTAAATTCACCTCTCTCAAACGTCGTCTGATGGTTTCGATGAAAACTTGGACCCCATCTGCATTTTGAAGAGTATTTCGTAGCATTCTACACGTAGATGTAGGGTTTCTTCTCGCCGAAACGGTGATGAAACGATCCTAAGCAGGTGTTGTTTTTCGTCGTCCACCAAGCCTTGGTCTTTCCAACACGGAACCTGTCTCCCTGAACCTATTCCGAAGTCGAGATATAACACTTTGGCTGACTTGGAGCCTTTCCGCTACAACAACCTGAGTTAGGCATTCCGATAGCCCTATTAGCCTCCGCATTTGTTAATTTACGTTTTGGCATTTTCAGAAAACTCGTTTCAAATCGAAGCGGTTGATAAACTGACTCCATTCCATAATAAGAACATACATGAAGCATATGCAAAGAACCAAACTTCAGAAAAAAGGCGACCAGATTGACGAAATGCCTCATACTGATTTTTATTGGATCGATTCAAGTTGTTAATGAATTTTGAATGATTTTACAGCGATTTTCTCGAAGATTATATAATTTTCAAAACGATTGAGTACGATATCCCTAACTCTTGTAGAGAAGTATACTAACTAATGCACGTGAGTTACTGCAATTACTTTTGGTTAGTTGTAACTTGATGTTGATACATATTATTTGTGACGTCATATTTGTTATTTGATGTACCATTAATTCATACTAACACACCTTAGCATATTGACAGGTATTAAGGCGTTGATTAAATTGAAAAAACAGAATGGTTCATATGGGGCGATCTATTTTTCCTAGTTCGTTGAAGAAATCTAGATCACTGAGAGAACTTCCAATTTTATGGAGCCTAGAAGGGCCACAGAGCCAATTCAAAGATTTAACATAATACTTACCTCCTAAAATGAAGAATCCGCAAGCAATAAGTGTTTTATTGTCACCGTTACACTGTCCTAAGAGTGCGAACAGGGACGCCAATGCCAGTAGAATGACTGCTGATCCAGTTAAAACGGTACATGACCTGAAAGTAAAATGCAACTATTACTTTCCATCCTGATGCCTCGCGTGACTTCGAAACTTTTACACGACAAACCGATTATGTTCGGGTAACCCAAGTTTTATCACGTTTGCCGTAAAAAATACGAGTTTTCACTCGTTATAGTCGAGATGTGAGAGGACGGCCGTGAAAGAGGCGTAATTAAAACCTTTTTGTTGGCAGGGAATTCTGTCCACGATTATGATGGAGTCGAGGAGGAACGAAATTTGAGAGCAGCCTCGTCTTACACGCTGAAGTTCAATAAAGCTACTTCTATAGAGTAAATTACGATGTAGGTATTGATTAGGTGTCTAATGGAACATTTTATTAATTAATAAAATAGCTTTTCATTGAGAGCTCTTCAATTACGATAGAATTCACTGGCGATGTAATAGGTTCACTTATATAATTTGTAATTAAAGGACGAAGACGAACGTTTAGAAATACATGTCTGTGTTATGTAAAATAGCCCTCTCGTGATAAAGCTACGACTGAAACTTTTGGAATGAAAGTGAGACTTAATCTTGTATGATCAATCTTGGTATGAAATTGCGTTATGCTATATAGTTAATTGTTGCATTGAAAAGAATTATTTTCCACAATCATGGAAGGTTGCGGTGATAAGGCCGTTAAGTAAAATCAATGACCCCAAGCAGTTTTCAGACCTCAGACCTATTAGCATTTTGCACGCGATGTCAAAAATACTTGAGAGGGCAATCCATCGAACAGATAACATCATATTATGTCACTAACAACAATATTATTCCCAATTGTCAGGCTGGTTACAGGGCTGGACATAGTACTTCATCTGCGTTAGTGAAGGTGGCTGATGACATCGTCAGGAATTTTGATGACGGAAATGTAACGGCTTTAGTAACCTTAGATTCTTCAAAGGCATTCGATACCATCAGTCACACAATACTTTGTCACAAGTTAAAATATTATGGGTTCTCTGAAGATGCACTTTCTTTCATCTTCTCTTATCTGAATAACCGTTCTCAAAAGGTACAAATTAACAATATTTTGTCTTCTTCGCGTTATGTTATCTCTGGTGTACCCCAGGAATCCGTTCTGGGACCTCTGCTTTTTATTATAATAATAAATATTATTATAAATTCCAATGCATATTCGAAGAAAATATAATTTTTGCTATTTTTTATACAAAATAATGAAGTACAAAATTCCCGTGGAACTCTATAGTAGACTTGTTCCTAGGTCGGCTGTCCATTCGGTCGCGGTAAGGGGTAGAAATCACTTGAGCATCCCTCGTCACTCCAGTGCTATGTTTCAGAAATCATTCACCTACCAGGCCGCTAAGATCTTCAATACATTTTTTATTGATTACTTACATATCTCCGAATTTCGGATGAAGCGTGTTCTGAGAGCTAGACTTCTCGAATTATTGAGTTAGTATTTAATATGGACTCTATTATTTTATCTGTCCTGTTATACCCTTTTTATCATATTGGGTATGTTGTTTTGATTTTTGTTTCATGAAACCTATTGACATGTTTTCTTTCTTTTCTTCTCCTCTCTAGAGTAAAAAACGCTATTGTAATATTTGTATGTATCGTGCTGCACAGGTTAAGTGCAAGAATAGCCTGAGGCTAAACTTCGCCTGTGTTGTACTGAAAAAGAAAAATAAAGACGTTTATTATTATTATTATTATGGATGCTGACTATTTTTTTGAGCAGCGAAGGACAAGGAAACATCATGTTACACATATTGGCACAATATTTTCCTAACTGATTTATAGGCTGAACAGATCTGTGAGCAAGATAGATTTGTGAACTTGATAGCGGCTAGGTACATCTACTGACTAGGTGGATCAACAAATTATGTGAATCTATCCGCTATGTAGATCTACTAATGAGGTAGATCTGTTGGGACTATTGACTTGACTTACCAGTTAAAATTTTAAGATCATTCCAGTCTTCAATCCTTCAAATCGATATTCAAATATCTCTGAAGAATATTTTTCACGATGGAACCGTTTGGCAAATTAGTTCGATATGCTACGTTTGAAAAAAATATCTGTCAAGAAAGACCCCTTCAAAGAAAAGTACCATTCGACAACTTCGATTATTTTTATCATGAATTCATAAAACATTGGTATGAAATTTCGCATTAGTGTGAACTAATGTAATGGTCATGTGAGGGGTTGAAATTTTCAATACCTCGAAGTGTTTGCCTCAGAACTTTTTGATGGATAGACATATTAGCTCATTTCATTTTGAATTTTTTAGTGGTCATTTATTTTCATTGAAAAATACAAAGTGTCCCTTCAAATCAAATCTGAACAAAAAACTAAATATGACATTTTATTTTTCTGCAACACTTTCTCCTTTTTATTTATTGAATGAGTTTGCGTTAAAATGAATTTGTTGTTTACTTCGTGTGTTTCTTATCTTCTAAGTTAGCAGATAATTATTACCATTGAAATATTAAATTTTCAGGAATACTTGATTCAACATGGCCGTAGATGACTGATAATTTGTATAATTTTTGAATCAGTTGCTTTTTTTTTTTTCAGAATTAGATTTATTCGGAACTTATAGCCTATTGGACGAAAATTGAACAAAAGCTAAAAGATTTTGAATGGAATGAGCTGCGTACTGATGCTCAAATTGTTTCAATATAAAATCTACACGGAGATTTCAAACCCTTATAAATGCGGTGGAGGGTTGAATCAATGCCAAATCAGTTCATTAGAAAAATGTCCTTGAAGGGGTCTTTATTAACAGGGAATTCACGAATATTTCAATTGTTTTTCTATACATATACCTACACATGAGAAATCTTAACCTGATCGAAAACAAGGTAATATTTTGTATTGCACCTCTTCAATTAATTATGGTTCTGATGTTGGAATCAGCTCAAAATTTCGCACAAAGCTAGAAAACAGATTGGTCCTCAGCGAGTGGAACATTATTTTTAACATATCTAGCTCAAAAATCTGAAATTACAGACATTGAGACCAAATTATAAAGCGATATGTTCGGCGAACCAGTGTTATTAAAGAGAAATATATAAATTTTTATATCTACAAAAATTAAAATAAAATAAATGAGAAACAAAAATTGCTTAGGTTAATGCTACATCTTAATATGAAAGTTCGATGAAATTCAATATGACAATGTCAGATGCATAGAAACCCTGGTATGTGCAGGTTCGATTTTGTTTCAGACTTTTTGTGACTTGGCACAGTATTACCTTTCCAATTTTGTTTTCGAATGTTCTATTATTCTGCCGTTCCGATCAGTTTAAAAGTTTACACGCAGCTTAAAATTAGATTTCATCAACACCCTAAATTTTAACCCTATTGGTTTCGAGGTCATAAAAATATTGGTTCATTGTTTTCTATATTCTTCTTGAATTTTCTACTGCTTACGAGATCATTTTGAAATTTTGGACAATTCTTGAAATTGTCAATCTACATTCGAATGCGACATTCCACTTTCGATATCGAAAATGTACTCACTTTACCAGAGGTAGACTAGTATTAAGTGAGTACGGATTGACTGTTGAAAATTAATTTCCTCATTTCCTCAGAAAGCCACAGGATGAGTTTGCATACTCATGGTAGTAATGAAACCATCATCAGAACCAAACTTATCGGCGGAATTTATTAAAATTTGAGATGTAATTGACACATGCCGAGGTCAAGTCAGAGAAATATTATATATTTATTTCAATATTCCAGGACCGGACTCATTATTTCTCATTTAAAGTGTTCAGATTGAAAATGTCACTCTGTATTTCGAATTTAAAATCATTGTTTATATTTCCGAGAAAAAACAAATTGAGCTTCAATACGCGGTATCACTCAAAGTTGTAACATCTTACATTCTTTTTTATGAATTTTTGAAATTGGACAAAGTTCGAAAAATTTGATTTATACACAAAAATGGGACCGAAATATCTCGTGATCGAACATGAAACGCAGAATACTTTCTGAAAAAACAGTGAGAAGGTCCGGAGCTTCAATAAACTCATTTAATTATGAAACAACAACAAAATGAAAAACATCGAATTTCAGTAATAAGTCACGAAAATAAAAAAGGAAACGAATGAATTCTTTCTATTAGAATTCGGTAAAAGTTATTCGCAGAGTTGTTCGAATTGAAAACCATTTGCTTATTTCTTGATATATCGCAACAGTTAATTATTTTATTGAAGAAGCCTCTTGACTGGATGTCTTCAGCATTAACCAGAGCCTTCAATTCTCCCCGTAAGAAATAATCGAGTAAGTTAAGATCTGGAGATCGAGAAGAACATTAAACGGTTCCTTTTTATTTTAAATTCGAAATGAAAAGTGATATTTTTAACCTCAACACTTCAAATGAGAAATAATGAGTCCTCTCCTGGAATATTGAAATGATTGATATCTCCCTTACTCGACCTTGGCATCCCAAGTTTCAATAAATTCCGTTTGGTTCTGAGGAATGGCAGAATTAGTTTTTGCAATCAATCCGTATTCACCTAGTCCTACTCTACATCTGGTAATAGTAGGTAGGTACAGTTACTCCAGTGACACCCTGTATAACTCATGTTTTGAAAAACCAATAAAATCCACGAACTTTCCATAGGTACGGCGTATTGACGTGGTATAATCGTTTCGGTATTTCGTCTCCTGCCATATTGTGATCATTTCCATAGTGACGTTGCTGGACGTTCTCCAAAAAATAAATGAAAGTCAAACTCAGTGAAATGTCATTGAATTTTTCAGAATGCAGCGCTTTGGTTATAGTTAAAGATGCGCCCCGTCAATAAACGCTTTTGTAAATCGCCTTGATCATCACTTGACTGTATCGTGTTTTCTAATGTTAATTTGTTTGTTTTTTTTTCTTGCCTTCTCTTTTTGATTGTATTGTTTTGAAATCCTCGCTCACTAGCAATGTATTTCTTTGAATTTATTTGTACCTGAGATGTATAGGCTTTTGCCTCCTATTTTATTTTCAATAAATAATAATAATAAAATAATAGATCGAGATTATAATTCGTTATATAATCTTAACGAATACCAACTCGAGCATAGACAATATATTTCGATTATACACCTCTTCACTAGACGATTTGGCAAAACACCACTCGAGCTGCGCTCTTGTGAGGTTCCGCGAACTACGTCTCGTGACTCGGTGTATAATCGAATATTGTCTATGCTCTTGTGATTTCATAACTGATTATTCGATATACGAGAACTTATGGAAACTAGACATTCATATTAAAATTCTTCATGAAACTTTCTACGTAGGTGCTCACCATACTTGGAAAAATATTCGTGCATTGCATACAATATTATCGACATGTTTCAACGCGAATGAATTATAATCATGCATTATGCAAAGTGCCACTTGACCCAGAAGTGAATTTCAACCCTCCAGGTCATCATTCTGCCAACTTTTAACATGGCGAGACGATTTTCTTATCTCGTTTAATAATGCAAGGGGAAAAGTTCACCGGCATAAATATCACTTGTTTCATGGGAACGACACGTTAAGGACTTCTATTCCGATAATAACTTTGTTCTCCTTTCTAGAATAATGCCGGTTGAGGACGATTTTTGTATCTCGACGGGACAATAAGGAAAAAGTAGTTTGGGAAAATGCGCCACAGAGATAAAACTCGGGATATTCTAACGAAGAATCGCGAAGAATGTAAATTGACTATGAGAAACTAAGGAAGAATGCTCCAAATGTGAGTTTCGTTCCCGATTTTTCCAACAACTTCATTTTATGACTCCCATTTTGATGTTTTAACTATTGTTTTGAGAAATTGGATTTAGAATGATCAGAACTAATTTTTGAATTTTGATGAACTTAGGTATAACTTGAACGTCGTTATACCTTGGCATGTATTTGATGTCTACATCGAATACTTATCTTCAAGATGAATCAAGTAAATGATGAGCTATTTCTGGTACAAAAGTCTACTTCTCATTCCATTAATTTCCATTAATTTCAGGATAATTTTTATAGTTGTCCGATGAAGGTTTTATGAGATTTCGTTCTATCAATTGTTACTCTACATACACAGATATATGTATATTTGGAGAGAATCATACTCATTCTACCCAATTCTGGATTCTGTATTCTGAATTCTGGATTTAGCATTTTATCCAATATACTGACGAAGACGAAAAGAGAGACTGTTTCATCATGATCACTATCTTTTTGGTTGAAAATAGATAAAGAGTTTTCTGTATCAAAATTGAAAAATAACAATACAGTTTCATCTACGATATAAATTATCGTTCCCTGTCAATAGATGACATATGGTCACCACAAAGCTGGAATACCTATGAATTTCTTAATACGTTGCAGGCGCGGATCCACGGGGAGGGAACTGGGGGAACGTTCCCCCCCCCCCCAAATGACCCAGGCACCTCTTAAATTTTGCCGTCCCTCCTAGAATTTGACATACTTAGGCTCAAATAATTACAATATCAGCAAAAATTTCACCTTCAATACATTTTGGGAAGATCCATATCTATGAACGGCAAAAAAAATGACGTCCCAAAATGGCGAAAGTGTCTGGGTTCCACATTTTCAGTATTTTGAGTATCTAAAAGTTCCCCCCCCAAAAGTGGGGCCTGGATCCGCGCCTGATACGTTGAGGGCATTTTCAATTGATTTACAGGAAACCAATTTCCGTTGTACCTAGATCTTAAGAGATGTTTCATTAATTTTTGAATTGTCGTTTCCAATTGATTCAAAATGAAACCAAATTTCTGTTTTGAATCTTAAGATATTTACTTAGGTTTGAAAACGCTTGAAAACAAACATGATGGATCCATATGTCTATCATGAAAGGTAACACTTGCGTATCACGTAAAAAAACAATCGAGAATATTCCATGGTGAAAACCTCCTGAATTTCTGGGAACCACGAAATATTTTTATTGAACAATACTCAGTACTTTTTCCGATACCGGAGAAAAGCTAAGGGTGTGACCCAGATGCAGAAAAAAAATTAGATAACCATGATAAAATGAAACGAGAGGGCAATAACGGTCAGTCATGAGTTAAACAATCAAGGAGTCAGCGGTCAGATTCAGAGTTGAGACGAAGTCAAGAGTCGGTCAAGACTTATAGCCAAGCAGGTCTCGAACTAAAATTAGACGAGTCGCGAATTGAGTACAAGACAAGACGATCGAATCAAAAGTTAGACGTAGATGACAGTCCTCAGAAGAAGTGATATTCGATGACGGCTTCGTTTTACTAAAAATCAAGTAGTAAAGTCATATTTAGTATCGTATTGAGATATTATAATTAGGATGGGAATATCTTTTGAATACTGTGTACTATCATATTGTGAGTTTTTGTAAATAGATGTGTATATAATTAAAAAATGTTTAATTGTACTGATAAAACATCACTTAAGCAAAGTCAACCAGAAGAAGACGATTGGCCAGGTTATCGGATCATACACCTAGACAATCGATAAGCCAAGCCTATATTTTTATTCATTTGAAGAAATTTTTTCAAATGTGAGTTTTATATGTTTTGGTATAAGGCAGTGGCCAACAATGGGAGTGGCACAATAGAAAACTCTTCAGATAAAAAAACCGGATCTTGCTCAGGCAAAGACATTTGCGGTGCTTTCATGGACCTTTACCAGGAAGCTCGTGAAGCTACCACGAGCTGAGCTTGGGGTAATGGTGAAACTGTTGACAGGACACATACATGCAAATACATTTTGTACCGCATAGGTAAGTCAGCAGATGAGATCTGCAGGTTCTGTGGAAAGAAAGTAGAAACAGCCGAATACATACTGTGCAAATGTCCGGGGCTGACTAGCCCAAGAACCACCCAAATGGAAAAGTCAGTTCTGGATACTCATGAAGTAATAATCAAGGCTCCGAAGGATGTCGTCGGATTCGTTGAGAAAATATCAATTTGGTCGCAGTTCCCGGAAGGCTAACAGAACCACAACTACTCCGATTGAGTGAATAACAATAAAAATAATATCTTTTTTGGTTATTCTGGATGTAGACTTTTTTTACACTTTTCTAGTCGAAGACGAGTTATTCTAATTTTCACTTTTTTATTCTACATACATATAAATAACAATTTTTTCGCTACACAGTAGCTGCTCCGCACTTTTTACATTTTGAATAACAACTTTTTCAAAATGTAAGAAATCTGAAGATGCTACTGTGGTGTGGTACAATTGTTATTGAGATAATAAGCTATATGAAACTTCATTGATTGAATAGATGTGTATATAATCAAAAAAGTGTTTAGTTGTACTGATTCCCCCTTTATTGGAACAATGATCATACTATCCGAGAGTATTTTGTCAGATTACTGGATACATTTTGTCTCGAATCTCAATTTATATAATAAATTATTGGTTTCATTTAACGATATCTAATATCAATAGCGGCAACTATTTTATTGGTACCATTATATTTTTTAGAACCCCAATATATTTTATTATCTTTAGAATCATCTCACGTAATATATATCGTATTATATCGTTCGATACCAAGAATAGATTCGTTGAAAAAAACTTGAAAATGGGAGATCATAGCCCTAGATAGTTCACAAACAGAGAGTTAAAACAAGGTAATGTAACGAAACAAATGCGAAGCTGAGTTTAGAAAACACAGTGTTCACATTCTATCAGGCAGGTGCTTTACAAGACTCCTCTCATGGAATATTTCAGGTTTTAATATGTCTTCCTTTCACCTTTGCATAATATTTGGTATAACAATTAAGTTGTACTCCGTATAGATTCACCTCAGTTTAAATTCTTTTCGGTTTCTTGATTATATTGAAGGACTCAGGAATATTGACTAGCTTATCCAGTCAGTCCAGTCATAAAAAATCTGTATTATCAATACAGCATTTCAATAATTCAATACTAGTTCTCAGACCACCCAAAAAAGTAAAAAATTCAGCAGCTAAGTCGGGGGAACATGTTGTAAAGCATAGGTTTTTTCCACATTTGGAAGGTCGGCTTCCCCATAAATTCGTTTTTATATCTCCAATTCGAACAGTGAATGGACGCTTGCCAATATTCTCTCATTCGTTTCACACTCGATCATCGAAAAAGGCGACCAGGAAAAGGATAACTTTCCTACCTTCCTAGGAATTTATTTTCTTTTTCTTGGGTGAGTTTTTCTCCATAAATCAAAGGAGCCATGTTCTAAGGTCAGCGTTATGACGTGTGCAGTTTTCAGTTATTCATCTAGAGGTTAAGACGAAAACATTCGAAAGGTGTGTGTGAGTATGGCTTCCTGATTCTGTGACTGCAATATTATCTGATAAGATTCATGAAGAAATCTGTATGACGTAAGATTGATTAGAGTTTTCGATATAAATTTCTCTAATTCTGTGGTTATTCCGTTCATTCTTCCACATCTTGTAGAACAAAATCGTGCGAGAATATATCAGAAACGCACAGTTTTCATGGTTATATTTTATTATTCTATGTTGGTTCTCTGAACTTTCCGCCACGGCTTTATCTGTCAATTCATCGATTTGCCTTAAAGAAATCAATTCTGCCAACCAACATTTTTCAATACAAAAATCACTGAATTATATTTATGGAAATATTTCATTAATTTCAATGAAAATGCAATGAATTAGAGAAAATAATGTATAATACTCGTACAGAAGGCTCATTCTACCACTCGTTCATTCCAAAACTCGCCACTTCGTGGCTCGTTTTTGAATTTTGAACTCGTGGAAGAATATCAATGCCTTCTGCACTTGTATTATAAATAACTATTTCAATATTCTTCTGTGAATTATTGTGACAATACATTCGTTGGAGTATGAACGTTCTTAATGAATGAGGCAAATGACTTTGTGCGGTGGTGTCACTTTCGCGTTTTATCAATATGAACTAAGTAATTCTCAAAAAAATAAAATAGTGAAAAAATCTTATTGGAAAGTCTTCATGACATGTTTTGAAACCGAGAATATTATCATTCTTTAGCATTATGATGTACAGAAAACTTTTTCATGTAATTATCTCTGTGACTTGTTCATGATTATTTGAATGTGGAATAAACATACAATGTGGAACAAAAAAACATTTTTATCTATCTATTATGTGGAACTCCATTTCAATGAGGAACATTGGTTCGATCATCTTGTGAAGGAAAAGTTTCTGTAATAATAGGATGAAGTTTATAGGAGGTTTTGTATTCATATATCTTAATATTATAATCTCGGATGAATCTCATACTTCCTCTAGTCTAGAACTTTTTATTAACTGCTCGAGTCAACAGAATTATAATATAATACTTTTCTTAGCCATCCATTCTCCTGAAATTCCGACTGTATACAACAAAGAAACTTCAAGATGAGTTAACTTCTAAGTGAGTTTCGAAGCATGGAGTATAAGAATTTGCACATTAATAAGACTCATTAGGAAATAAATCCATGGATCTCTTGTACTTTCTATAATACCTGCTCCTTCTGTACAAAAAACTTTTCAAAGAATAAATGACTCATAGATTCTAACTCTCAACAAATGAGAAATGATCATGGCGTATTTGGTTTTACGCTACTGAAGACTTCATATAATGCAGTGAATTTATAGAAAAGTGGTTTGTTATAGCAAGGTGATTATCACGCCGGTAAGGTTAGCTCCCGGCCGGCCAGCTCCAAGGGCACCATTCATTCCACCACGGTCAAACACACTTTCGTCATTTTCGATATTTGAATTGAATTTCTAGATGCGTGAATGTAATAAATTGAGGTTCATCTTATAGAGAAATGAAAGATCTAGCGAGTTGTAATTTTTCGTTTACATAAGCTACATATAGGGATCAATTGCAGGATGGAATTGAAGAATTTCATGCCGCCCGAAGAGATTTTCATAATTTTTATATTTTCCGAATGAGCGGCCAAAGATGAAATTTAGTCCATGGTATGAAGGATTGAAAAAGCCATAAATATTGAAATTTTCGTTCGCATTGGTTAACCCTACGGCCCCAGCTCTACGACCTGAATAGTCTGATATCGTGCCTGCCGGATAGTCTTTCGTGTTTTTTATGTTTATCGAATGAGCGGCCAAAGATGACATTTAGTCCAGGTTATGAAGGATTAAAAAAGCCATAAGTATTGAAATATTCATTTTCATTGGTTACCCCTAAGGCCGCAGCTCCACGACATGAATTGTATGGTATCATGCCGGCCGGATAGTTTTTCATGTTTTTCGAATGAGCGGCCAAAGATGAAATTTGGTCCATGTTATGAAGAATTGAGAAAGCCAAGAATATTGAAATGTTCATTCACTTTGGTTAACCCCAAGGGCCCAGCTCCACGACCTGAATAGTATGTTATCATGCCAGCCGGATAGTTTTTCGTGTTTTTCATGTTTTTCGAATAAGCGGCCAAAGATGAAATATAGTCCATGTTATGAAGGATTGAAAAAGCCATAAGTATTGAAATTTTCATTCACATTGGTTATCCCTAAGGCCCCAGCTCCACGACATGAATTGTATGATATCATGCCGGCCGGATAGTTTTTCGTGTTTTTCATGTTTTTCGAATGAGCGGCCAGAGATGAAATCAAGTCCATTGTATGAAGGATTGAAAAAGCCTTAAGTATTGAAATTTTCTTTCACATAGGTTACACCTAAGGCCCCAGCTTAACGGCATGAATTGTATGATATCAAGCCGGCCGGATAGTTTTTCATGTTTTTCGAATAAGCGGCCAAAGATGAAATTTAGTCCATGTTATGAAGGATTGAAAAAGCCATTAATATTGTTTTTTTGGTTCACATTGGGTATCTCTAAAGGCCCAGCTCCACGACTTGAATTGTATGATGTCATGCCGACCGGATAGTTTTTCGTGTTTTTCATGTTTTTCGAATATGCGGCCAAAGATAAAATTCAGTCCATGGTATGAAGGATTGAGAAAGCCTTAAATATTGTTTTTTTGGTTCACATTGGTTACCCCTAAGGCCCCAGCTCCACGACATGAATTGTGAGATATCATGCCGGCCGGATAGTTTTTCATGTTTTTCATATTTTTCGAATAAGCGGCCAAAGATGAAATTTAGTCCATGTTATGAAGGATTGAAAGAGCCATAACTATTGAAATTTTCGTTCACAGTGGTTAACCCTATGGCCCCAGCTCCACGACCTGAATAGTCTGATATCGTGCCGGCCGGATAGTTTTTCGTGTTTTTCATGTTTTTCGAATAAGCGGCCGAAGATGAAATTTAGTCCATGTTATGAAGGATTGAAAAAGCCATAACTATTGAAATTTTCGTTCACATTGGTTAACCCTATGGCCCCAGCTCCACGACCTGAATAGTCTGATATCGTGCCGGCCGGATAGTTTTTCGTGTTTTTTATGTTCTTCGAATAAGCGGCCAAAGATGAAATTTAGTCCATGGTATGAAGAATTGAAAAAGCCATAAATATTGTTTTTTTGGTTCACATTGGGTACCTCTAAAGGCCCAGCTCCACGACTTGAATTGTATGATGTCATGCCGGCCGGATAGTTTTTCGTGTTTTTCATGTTTTTCGAATGAGCGGCCAAAGATGAAATTTAGTTCATGTTATGAAGGATTGAAAAAGCCATTAATATTGTTTTTTTGGTTCACATTGGGTATCTCTAAAGGCCCAGCTCCACGACATGAATTGAATGATATCATGCCGGCCGGATAGTTTTTCGTATTTTTCATGTTTTTCGAATAAGCGGCCAAAGATGAAATCAAGTCCATGGTATGAAGGATTGAAAAAGCCATAAATATTGTTTTTTTGGTTCAAATTGGTTACCCCTAAGGCCGCAGCTCCACGACATGAATTGTATGGTATCATGCCGGCCGGATAGTTTTTCATGTTTTTCGAATGAGCGGCCAAAGATGAAATTTGGTCCATGTTATGAAGAATTGAGAAAGCCAAGAATATTGAAATGTTCATTCACTTTGGTTAACCCCAAGGGCCCAGCTCCACGACCTGAATAGTATGTTATCATGCCAGCCGGATAGTTTTTCGTGTTTTTCATGTTTTTCGAATAAGCGGCCAAAGATGAAATATAGTCCATGTTATGAAGGATTGAAAAAGCCATAAGTATTGAAATTTTCATTCACATTGGTTATCCCTAAGGCCCCAGCTCCACGACATGAATTGTATGATATCATGCCGGCCGGATAGTTTTTCGTGTTTTTCATGTTTTTCGAATGAGCGGCCAGAGATGAAATCAAGTCCATTGTATGAAGGATTGAAAAAGCCTTAAGTATTGAAATTTTCTTTCACATAGGTTACACCTAAGGCCCCAGCTTAACGACATGAATTGTATGATATCAAGCCGGCCGGATAGTTTTTCATGTTTTTCGAATAAGCGGCCAAAGATGAAATTTAGTCCATGTTATGAAGGATTGAAAAAGCCATTAATATTGTTTTTTTGGTTCACATTGGGTATCTCTAAAGGCCCAGCTCCACGACTTGAATTGTATGATGTCATGCCGACCGGATAGTTTTTCGTGTTTTTCATGTTTTTCGAATATGCGGCCAAAGATAAAATTCAGTCCATGGTATGAAGGATTGAGAAAGCCTTAAATATTGTTTTTTTGGTTCACATTGGTTACCCCTAAGGCCCCAGCTCCACGACATGAATTGTGAGATATCATGCCGGCCGGATAGTTTTTCATGTTTTTCATATTTTTCGAATAAGCGGCCAAAGATGAAATTTAGTCCATGTTATGAAGGATTGAAAGAGCCATAACTATTGAAATTTTCGTTCACAGTGGTTAACCCTATGGCCCCAGCTCCACGACCTGAATAGTCTGATATCGTGCCGGCCGGATAGTTTTTCGTGTTTTTCATGTTTTTCGAATAAGCGGCCGAAGATGAAATTTAGTCCATGTTATGAAGGATTGAAAAAGCCATAACTATTGAAATTTTCGTTCACATTGGTTAACCCTATGGCCCCAGCTCCACGACCTGAATAGTCTGATATCGTGCCGGCCGGATAGTTTTTCGTGTTTTTTATGTTCTTCGAATAAGCGGCCAAAGATGAAATTTAGTCCATGGTATGAAGAATTGAAAAAGCCATAAATATTGTTTTTTTGGTTCACATTGGGTACCTCTAAAGGCCCAGCTCCACGACTTGAATTGTATGATGTCATGCCGGCCGGATAGTTTTTCGTGTTTTTCATGTTTTTCGAATGAGCGGCCAAAGATGAAATTTAGTTCATGTTATGAAGGATTGAAAAAGCCATTAATATTGTTTTTTTGGTTCACATTGGGTATCTCTAAAGGCCCAGCTCCACGACATGAATTGAATGATATCATGCCGGCCGGATAGTTTTTCGTATTTTTCATGTTTTTCGAATAAGCGGCCAAAGATGAAATCAAGTCCATGGTATGAAGGATTGAAAAAGCCATTAGTATTGAAATTTTTATTCTCATTGGTTAACCCTATGGCCCAGCTCCACGACCTGAATAGTCTGATATCGTGCCAGCCGGATAGTTTTTCGTGTTTTTCATGTTTTTCGAATGAGCGGCCATAGATGACATTTAGTCCAGGTTATGAAGGATTAAAAAAGCCATAACTATTGAAATTTTTATTTTCATTGGTTACCCCTAAGGCCGCAGCTCCACGACATGAATTGTATGGTATCATGCCGGCCGGATAGTTTTTCGTGTTTTTCATGTTTTTCGAATGAGCGGCCAAAGATGAAATTTGGTCCATGTTATGAAGGATTGAGAAAGCCATGAATATTGAAATGTTCCTTCAATTTGGTTAACCCCAAGGGCCCAGCTCCACGACCTGAATAGTATGTTATAATGCCAGCCGGATAGTTTTTCGTGTTTTTCATGTTTTTCGAATAAGCGGCCAAATATGAAATATTGTCCATGTTATGAAGGATTGAAAAAGCCATAAGTATTGAAATTTTCATTCACATTGGTTACCCCTAAGGCCCCAGCTCCACGACATGAATTGTATGATATCATGCCGGCCGGATAGTTTTTCGTGTTTTTCATGTTTTTCGAATGAGCGGCCAAAGATGAAATTTAGTCCATGTTATGAAGGATTGAAAAAGCCATTAATATTGTTTTTTTGGTTCACATTGGGTATCTCTAAAGGCCCAGCTCCACGACTTGAATTGTATGATGTCATGCCAGCCGGATAGTTTTTCGTGTTTTTCATGTTTTTCGAATATGCGGCCAAAGATAAAATTCAGTCCATGGTATGAAGGATTGAAAAAGCCATAAATATTGTTTTTTTGGTTCAAATTGGTTACCCCTAAGGCCCCAGCTCCACGACATGAATTGTGAGATATCATGCCGGCCGGATAGTTTTTCATGTTTTTCATATTTTTCGAATAAGCGGCCAAAGATGAAATTTAGTCCATGTTATGAAGGATTGAAAGAGCCATAACTATTGAAATTTTCGTTCACAGTGGTTAACCCTAAGGCTCCAGCTCCACGAACTGAATAGTCTGATATCGTGCCGGCCGGATAGTTTTTCGTGTTTTTCATGTTTTTCGAATAAGCGGCCGAAGATGAAATTTAGTCCATGGTATGAAGGATTGAAAAAGCCATAAATATTGTTTTTTTGATTCACATTGGTTACCCCTAAGGCCCCAGCTCCACGACACGAATTGTAAGATATCATGCCGGCCGGATAGTTTTTCATGTTTTTCGAATAAGCGGCCAAAGATGAAATTTATTCCATGTTATGAAGGATTGAAAGAGCCATAACTACTGAAATTTTCGTTCACATTGGTTAACCCTATGGCCCCAGCTCCACGACCTGAATAGTCTGATATCGTGCCGGCCGGATAGTTTTTCATGTTTTTCGAATAAGCGGCCAAAGATGAAATTTAGTCCATGTTATGAAGGATTGAAAAAGCCATAACTATTGAAATTTTCGTTCACATTGGTTAACCCTATGGCCCCAGCCCCACGACCTGAATAGTATGATATCGTGCCGGCCGGATAGTTTTTCGTGTTTTTTATGTTCTTCGAATAAGCGGCCAAAGATGAAATTTAGTCCATGGTATGAAAAATTGAAAAAGCCATAAATATTGTTTTTTTGGTTCACATTGGGTATCTCTAAAGGCCCAGCTCCACGACTTTAATTGTATGATGTCATGCCGGCCGGATAGTTTTTCGTGTTTTTCATGTTTTTCGAATGAGCGGCCAAAGATGAAATTTAGTCCATGTTATGAAGGATTGAAAACACGATAAATATTGTTTTTTTGTTTCACAGTGGGTACCTCTGAAGGCCCAGCTCCACGACTTGAATTGTATGATGTTATGCCGGCCGGATAGTTTTTCGTGGTTTTTATGTTCTTTGAGTAAGCGGCCAAAGATGAAATTTAGCCCATGTTATGAAGGATTGAAAAAGCCATAAATAGTGAAATTCTCGTTCACATTGGTTACCTCTTAAAGCCCAGCTCCATGACTTGAATTGTATGATATCATGCCGGCCAGATAGTTTTTCGTGTTTTTCATGTTTTTCGAATGAGCGGCCAAATATGAAATTTGGTCCATGGTATGAAGAATTGAGAAAGCCATGAATATTGAAATTTTCATTCACTTTGGTTAACCCCAAGGGCCCAGCTCTACGACCTGAATAGTATGATATCGTGCCGGCCGGATAGTTTTTGATGTTTTTCATGTTTTTCAAACAAGCGGCCAAAGATGAAATTTAGTCCATTTTTTGAAGGATTGAAAAAGCCATAAATATTGACATTTTCGTTTCCATTGGTTACCCCTAAGGCCCCAGCTCCACGACCTGAATAGTCTGATATCGTGCCGGCCGGATAGTTTTTCGGGATTTTCATGTTTTTCGAATGAGCGGCCAAAGTTGAAAGAGATCGGTGACAGAAATTAAAATTTTTCTTACAAAAAAAAAGCAATGCTGATGCCGAATATTTATACGGATTATACGATAAGATTCGGCAAGTGTGTGCAATTATCCATCTGTGGCACTGAAATATCCAGCCCTCAAAGAGTCCGACGAATATTTATTTATTCTCCTTCATCTGGATGTAATAAACAAAAACAAACGATTCAGAGCAATCCGAGAGGTCATCGGTGAAACCAGAACGTCCTAATAGAAGCATTTTTGCAACAAAATACAGATTGAGATATTCACTTGGTCCGTTTTCTGGCTGATCGAGCGATATTTCGAAAACTACAATAGCTATAGGCTTCCCGTTTTTTCAGTTCAATTTGTGCTGAAAGGTTTTTGCTTATAACGTATTTGGGAAGTTGTCATTGATTGTATTATAATATTTGGGAAATTAGTAATTTGAAATTATTGCATGATACATATTTTATGTGCACCAAGTTCCGTAACATTTTTTCAGGGTTTCGATATTCATGGGCGGATAATTCCCCCATTACCCCCCCTCTCTTAAATCCGCCCTTGACATTTTGTGAAGTATGAATTGCAACCAAAACACTTACTATGCAATTCAAAAAACAAAGAAACATTTGAAATAAGTTTTTCCTTATAAAAAACATCGAGTTTTTAAAACAAAAAATTCATCTACTTCTGATATGTGGAGTTTGTACACACATTTAATTTTTTGAAGGATTATCAAATAATGTAAAAGAAGTCACAAAATGTTAATGTTTTTGTTGTTATCAATAAAAAAACAAGTATGTGCTATCGTTGTATTCCAAATAGAATGACACGCAATTTCCACTGACAATATACAAAAACTATCCGACCGGTATGATATCATACAATTCAAGTCGTGGAGCTGGGCCCTTAGAGATACCCAATGTGAACGAAAAAAACAATATTTATGGCTTTTTCAATCCCTCATAACATGGACTAAATTTCATCTTTGGCCGCTTATTCGAAAAACATGAAAAACACGAAAAACTATCCGGCCGGCATGACCTCATACAATTCAAGTCGTGGAGCTGGTCCTTTAGAGATACCCAATGTGAACCAAAAAAACAATATTTATGGCTTTTTCAATCCTTCATACCATGGACCAAATTTCATCTTTGGCCGCTTATTCGAAGAACATAAAAAACACGAAAAACTATCCGGCCGGCACGATATCATACTATTCAGGTCGTGGAGCTGGGCCCTTAGGGGTAACCAAAGTGAATGAAAATTTCAATATTTATGGCTTTTTCAATCCTTCATAACATGGATTAAATTTCATCTTTGGCCGCTCATTCGAAAAACATGAAAAACACGAAAAACTATCCGGCCGGCATGATATCATACAATTCAAGTCGTGGAGCTGGGCCTTTAGAGGTACCCAATGTGAACGGAAATTTCAATATTTATGGCTTTTTCAATCCTTCATAACATGGACTAAATTTCATCTTTGGCCGCTCATTCGAAAAACATGAAAAATACGAAAAACTACCCGGCCGGCATGACATCATACAATTCAAGTCGTGGAGCTGGGCCTTTAGAGGTACCCAAAAAACAATACTTATGGCTTTTTCAATCCTTCATACCATGGACTAAATTTCATCTTTGGCCGCTTATTCGAAGAACATAAAAAACACGAAAAACTATCCGGCCGGCACGATATCATACTATTCAGGTCTTGGAGCTGGGCCGTTTGGGGTAACCAAAGTGAATGAAAATTTCAATCGTTATGGCTTTTCCAATCCTCCATAACATGGACTAAATTTCATCTTTGGCCGCTCATTCGAAAAACATGAAAAACACGATAAACTATCCCACCGGCATGATAGCATACAATTCAAGTCGTGGAGCTGGGCCTTTAGAGATAACCAATGTGAACGAAAATTTCAATATATATGGCTTTTTCAATCCTACATAACATGGACTAAATTTCATCTCTGTCCGCTTATTCGAAGAACATGAAAAACACGAAAAACTATCCGGCCGGCATGATATCGTACAATTCAAGTCGTGGAGCTGGGCCTTTAGAGGTACCCAATGTGAACGAAAAAAACAATAATTATGGCTTTCTCAATCCTTCATACCATGGACTAAATTTCATCTTTGGCCGCTCATTCGAAAAACATGAAAAACACGAAAAACTATCCGGCCGGCATGATATCATACAATTCAAGTCGTGGAGCTGGTCCTTTAGAGGTACCCACTGTGAACCAAAAAAACAATATTTATGGCTTTTTCAATCCTTCATACCATGGACTAAATTTTATCTTTGGCCGCATATTCGAAGAAAATAAAAAACACGAAAAACTATCCGGCCGGCACGATATACTATTCAGGTCTTGGAGCTGGGTTGTTTGGGGTAACCAAAGTGAATGAAAATTTCAATATTTATGGCTTTTTCAATCCTTCATAACATGGACTAAATTTCATCTTTGGCCGCTCATTCGAAAAACATGAAAAACACGATAAACTATCCCACCGGCATGATAGCATACAATTCAAGTCGTGGAGTTGGGCCTTTAGAGGTACCCAATGTGAACAAAAAAACAATATTTATGGCTTTTTCAATCCTTCATACCATGGACTAAATTTTATCTTTGGCCGCATATTCGAAAAACATGAAAAACACGAAAAACTATCCGGCCGGCACGATATCATACTATTCAGGTCGTGGAGCTGGGGCCTTAGGGGCAACCAAAGTGAATGAAAATTCCGATATTTATGGCTTTTTCAATCCTTCATAACATGGACTAAATTTCATCTTTGGCCGCTCATTCGAAAAACATGAAAAACACGAAAAACTACCCAGCCGGCACGATATCATAGTATTCAGGTCGTGGGGCTGGGCCCTTAGGGGTGACACAAAAAAATTGAAAATTTCAATATTTATGGCTTTTTCAATCCTTCATAACATGGACTAAATTTCATCTTTGGCCGCTCATTCGAAAAACACGAAAAACTATCCGGCCGGCATGATATCATACAATTCAAGTCGTGGAGCTGGTCCTTTAGAGGTACCCACTGTGAACCAAAAAAACAATATTTATGGCTTTTTCAATCCTTCATACCATGGACTAAATTTTATCTTTGGCCGCATATTCGAAGAAAATAAAAAACACGAAAAACTATCCGGCCGGCACGATATCATACTATTCAGGTCTTGGAGCTGGGCCGTTTGGGGTAACCAAAGTGAATGAAAATTTCAATATTTATGGCTCTTTCAATCCTTCATAACATGGACTAAATTTCATCTTTGGCCGCTCATTCGAAAAACATGAAAAACACGATAAACTATCCCACCGGCATGATAGCATACAATTCAAGTCGTGGAGCTGGGTCTTTAGAGGTACCCAATGTGAACCAAAAAAACAATATTTATGGCTTTTTCAATCCTTCATACCATGGACTAAATTTTATCTTTGGCCGAATATTCGAAAAACATGAAAAACACGAAAAGCTATCCGGCCGGCACGATATCATACTATTCAGGTCGTGGAGCTGGGCCCTTAGGGGCAACCAAGGTGAATCAAAATTTCGATATTTATGGCTTTTTCAATCCTTCATAACATGGACTAAATTTCATCTTTGGCCGCTCATTCGAAAAACATGAAAAACACGAAAAACTATCCGGCCGGCATGATATCATACAATTCAAGTCGTGGAGCTTGGCCTTTAGAGGTACCCAATGTGAACGAAAAACAATATTTATGGCTTTTTCAATCGTTCATACCATGGACTAAATTTTTTCTTTGGCCGCATATTCGAAAAACATTAAAAACACGAAAAACTATCCGGCCGGCACGATATCATACTATTCAGGTCGTGGAGCTGGGCCCTTAGGGGTAACCAAAGTGAATGAAAATTTCAATATTTATGGCTTTTTCAATCCTTCATAACATGGATTACATTTCATCTTTGGTCGCTCATTCGAAAAACATGAAAAACACGAAAAACTATCCGGCCGGCATGATATCATACAATTCAAGTCGTGGAGCTGGGCCTTTAGAGGTACCCAATGTGAACGAAAATTTCAATATTTATGGCTTTTTCAATCCCTCATAACATGGACTAAATTTCATCTTTGGCCGCTCATTCGAAAAACATGAAAAATACGAAAAACTACCCGGCCGGCATGACATCATACAATTCAAGTCGTGGAGCTGGGCCTTTAGAGGTACCCAAAAAACAATATTTATGGCTTTTTCAATCCTTCATACCATGGACTAAATTTCATCTTTGGCCGCTTATTCGAAGAACATAAAAAACACGAAAAACTATCCGGCCGGCACGATATCATACTATTCAGGTCGTGGAGCTGGGGCCATAGGGTTAACCAATGTGAACAAAAATTTAAATATTTATGGCTTTTTCAATCCTTCATACCATGGACTAAATTTCATCTTTGGCCGCTCATTCGGAAAATATAAAAATCACGAAAATCTCTTCGACCGGCATGAAATTCTTCAATTCCATCTTGAAATTGATCCCTAGATGTAGCTTATGTAAACGAAAAATTACTACTCGCTAGATCTTTCATTTTTCTATAAGATTTATTACATTCACGCATCTAGAAATTCAATTCAAATATCGAAAATGACGAAAGTGTGTTTGACCGTGGGGGAATGAATGGTGCCCGTGGAGCTGGCCGGCCGGGAGCTAACCTTACCGGAGTGTGATTATCGATCATATTTGTTCACTTGTAGATGATTTAATATTGAAAAAATACTTTTGTTACTTTATTTTCATTTAATGTGTTCAAATGCAGATATCCAATTAAGAAATGTAGCTGAATTATATATTCTTATATAATGGTCATTTGTCATTCTTAAGAAATATATATTTTATACTTGAACACTTCAACACATTGATGTGTCCGAAAGTAAACACTGACGTGAAGTGACGGGAATTTGAGCTTATTCATGCGCAAATTGCGTCCTGTATAAATGTGGTCTCAAAGGGAGCAAATGACGCATAAATGAATTAGCGCTTAAAAGCTCCTGATTTTACGTCACTGCTTTTCTCTTTTTATTATGCTACAGGGTACTGTTAAGAATGCAACTAGATATGTTTATTCTATACCTATACATAAATGACATTTTCGGAATTGTATGAGGTTGCATTTTGATGGAAAGGAACCAATGATAATAAAAGAAATTGACATTGAAATTTATGTTCTACATAATGATTTTGATTTATGATAGTAGGTATAAATCTAATATTATATATATAAATAACTTTTTCTCTACATCAGAATAACGTACTGAGTTTATTACAGTACATAAAACAGTGCTGTAATCACATAATTACTGCATTATTTTCAGTTATATTTTACGTTTTGTGGTTGTCTGCACTGACATCATTTCAACACACGTCGATTGTCAAGATAATATAGTTTGGATACAGGTAGTGAATATAGTGAAATGATTTGCATCATTATTCGCAATTTCTCTTGATTCTGGTGGTCTTAAATCGATTTCTATATTATATAATTCACGAATTTAATGCGTAATTATAAATCATTTGGAAATTCGAAACGTACGATTCAAATTCCAAAATGTGTCAATTTTCGTAACACCAACTGCCAAGATATAATATGAAAGTTTCTAGGATGTATAATCTGAATTTTTTATTGAATTTCGACAATAATTCACAAAAATTTCCTGAAATACAGAAAATATCGTCTAATACTTGTTGCAGAAGGCAATTCCAACTCTAATTCGTGTTGGAATAGGAGCCCATTCTGCAACTTGTTTTAGAATATAATATCATATTATAGCAGAAAATCTTGTAAAAAAAAATTCTACGATTATGATTATAATAATTACTGATTTCATCTTAGATAATGTTTAAATACTCATTTACCAAAGAAAAATATTCAAAAGAAAATAAACAGAGCTGTAAATAAAGAGGCGATGGGACACATACGTAAAAAAGCTTATACACTAAATCGCACGAGCTTCAAGCTTCTGGTCTCACAGAAACCAAGAAGTGTCGGATAGGCAACATTGAAAGACACATACATATATCTTTTATGCAGTTTCAATACTAATTGCCCATTCTGTGAGAGAATATGTATTTTGTTTGCAGAATAAAAGCCTTTATTATTATTATTATTATATCTAATTAAACTCGAAATTTTATGGATTTTGAAGGTTTGTGCTGAATGAATATTATAACTGATAATTAGGTAATGAATCATAATCACAGGATCACTCCGTTTTTGAGGACCATCTGTACGATATCAGCTCTCGAAAAGCTGATAATTCGAAAACTTGGAAATTGTAAGTTTTTTTTCTTTCACTTCATTATTAATTTGCTATAATATGAATATTACTGTTTATTTAACCCTATCAAGTGTTGAATAAAATTTTCATTCTATTTTTATTTCTGATATAAATTTTCATATCACGTGATGAATTGAATTTTTGTTGGTAAATTAATGAAATACTATCCAACAATAGAAGCATACTATTGACATTATATCGAATATCATGGAAATGCAGTGCCTACACCATATTAATTTTGAACATAAAACTATATTCATTACATAACATCATAGGTATGGAGTATAAAATTATTATGAAAGAGAGGTACTCCGTTGTATTGTAAATATTAAAAACCATGGAAAACAGTTGTTTATAAATATACAGGTGGTTTTTCCGACTCAGTTATGAAATTTTCCATTAAAACGCGGCCGAATAATTTGAATTTATTATGTTCCCCAACGGGAATACAATGCGAAAAACAACATTAACTTCCAAAATGAGGAATTTTTCATCTATACTTAATAGACATCAAATCATGGTTTATGAAAGCATAGATTCGCTCGAAAATGTTTGCTTACAGATGACTGTCCATTTCAATTTCAACTGGTCGGCTCGATATGATTTCAGGAAGAATAATTTATATTTTCATCGAAATGGAAACATTCTATTGAACATTTCCTACTGCAAATTTTAGAATGTATATAACTGGAGAATTATTGGTGTTTAAGGTATCAGAAAATGTATATAGAATATTCCATAGTGAAGTGTAGTATCAGAGTGCAGAAAGCCAATGGCTATACTATTTAGAATCACCTGGCTGATCCCTATTTGAAACGACTCCCAATAAAACACACTTTATATAGCCTTCATCAACAGGAAATCATAAACAGTGTTTTAGTTTTACGTGGAAGATAATTGAATTTTTTGTAATGGTTGTAATGTTTTTTTGTTGGTTATTTGATCTAGATCAGGAGTTCTAATGAAATGATCTTCATAAAATTCAGCATGAACATTAGATCGAGTCTTTTACATAATATACAAACTAAATTTCAACCTCATCCGATCTGTTGTTACGGAAGTATTAAAAATTCTTTTTGGATATTCTGCTTGAGCGCTCTATAGTTCTGGTGGTCCGATTGCCATTGAAATTCGCTCCAAGAGAAAATTTTGTACATCTACATACAAATTCCGAATTCATTGGATGTGTTGTCCCTGAAATATCAGGTCCTTTTTTATATTCTGTTCGAATTATTTATGGTTCTGATGGATCGGTCATCACGAAATTTTGTACAAAGCTTCAAATTGTTACTCCACATTACTAACATGTTTGAATATGAATATGTTTTCAATGAGATACTGACATTTTGTTCGATATCCCCCTCAAAGATTCTCTGGTTCTGGTAACGCGATCAACATAAAATTTTGCTGGAAGTTTTTAATTTTTATTTTATATCTAAATACGAAATTTCATCTGTATCAAATTCATGGTTTCAGAATTATAATGAAAATAAAATTTCCAAGGGCAATATTTACGGAACCCCTAGTATGATATTGCTCATTACTGACCTCAACTGCCAATTTTAGTTCTGAACGCATTCGTCATCTGTGAGTTGCACTTTATCGGGATGAAATAATATAAGGTAAAAAAGACATGACGCGGCGGCAGAGAAGACGCAATTCGATAATTCGCGTTTTTGGTACACCCAGCGCCGGTTGCCCAAGACAGGTGCATACAGACGGTTTACTCTTGCCGTTCGAAAAAATCATGTTGCAAGTGAGATATACTTACAAGATATTTGGTGATATATAGCTGGTAAGCACCTAAAAAGATTGCAAGGTGTTTAGTTTGATCCGCTATTAATTAGAAATCCGCTAAAAGTCGACGTTCTGACGAGTTTAGTTTGAAGTTGGGTTATTATAAAAGCTATATTCACTAAGCTAATTCTATTTTTCGAAATGTTTTGTAACCTTAACAGGTGCGTCATCTATCCCATCGGTTTGGGACAGATGACACATGATATTTCGGGACAGATGACGCATAATAGTTTTTATTTTCAGACCCAAAATACCGACTTTTTCCACTATTTTAAAAAAGAAATCCCACTTTGAGCTTTCGAAAAGCCAAAGGTGTATCCATGTCCCGAGCTGAAGGTATGAACAAAGAAGGGCGCATAAATATTTTGAGATTTTGTCAGCACAAAACCTGACTGAATGCAGATAAAAAAAGATTGGTGAGGGAAAAAGTAGGAAACTGTAAGAAGAATAAAAGTCAGAAAAAATAATTAGAAAAACATCACAAAAAACATCAGAAAAAACATACCCAAGAAGTTGATGACAAACAACTTTGCTAGAATAAAACGTGTAAAACGACGTTTGGGAAGTTCTTCCTCTGAAGAAAATGGTGCGATGGAAAAAGATTTCATAGACGACGAAACTTTTGACGAAAATGAATGCTTAGGTTGCTTGGAGTGCTACGAACATACCAAATCTACAGTGGAATGGATTCAGAACGTGAAGTGACGCAGGTGGCTTTGTGACACGTGCAAATCCTTTAAAAACTACTGTATACCCTGCGGGAATAAAACAATTGCCGAAAAGTAAGCATGTTATGTTGAGACCCTTGAGCAATCTTTCCCAAACCAAATGCGTCGTCTCACCCATGGGATGCGAGAGAGATTGCCAAAATCAGAATTTTATATATTATTTTATTTTTGAAAAATGTTTGAGTTCTTTTTTTCATGTTGATGTTATAATATAAAAAATAATAACCAAAGAATTTTTTATGATTTTAGGACCACGATCATTTCAAAACAGTAGATTTCCGGCGCATTTTACAAAAGGTGCGTCATCTCTTCCTGTTTTCCTATATCTATTCGGGGAACCAGTGCTCAAAAAGCGTTATTTATAGAATGTACTTGCTGAAAAAGTTTGCGTAGAATACTTTGTAGTCTTTGAACATGTTATTCATCAACTCATAATGCACGTAACTAAGCTTTTTCGGGCCACTTCATTCCTGTTTTCATTCTACCAACGTCGAAAATAGTAAGAATCACAATGAAAAGAGGATTTCCTAATTTTTGAGAAATAGCATATTCGGTTTTATTATGGTTTCTCTAGTGCATAATCCTCAGCAATCAATAGCACTGATAATCTATTCGCAATCTAGTAAGGTCTTCAATAGGTTAGTCGGCTAGTCCAAAGTGTGATCCTAAAGAAATTCAATTATTGTGGGATCAAAGGTTCCTCTCTGAAGTTCAGGATCTAGGAAGTCTACCGCGAGATCGTTTTCAGGTATTTTGTTCTCATCCCAAATTTTGATTATTGGCACCCCTTGTATAATATTTTCGATCGTTCGAGTGATATCCTTGTCAATAATTCATTTTAGGATTATTCGAACAAAACAATCAACAGAAAAAAAAAATTAATTCAATTATTTCAATGATTCACGATGGTTTATTCGGCCAAAAATTAGCAAATTTTAGACCTTTAAGCAGAATGGAGAATCATCTGACAAGGACCAACGCAATTTGATACATTGTACAAATTTGAAGGAGCATAAAGCGACAAGTTTGGACCTATATGGAAAACTTCGAGTAAAGTGGAAGTGGAGCAAACTTATTATACGAAAATATAAAATGAACATGTTCCAGTTTGTATGAAATTTGTATGAGTTTGCACGATACCGTCTTTGACTTTGCAAAAACACAGATACCGCAACATTGTTGAATGTCGGTAAGAACGACACAGATTCAGTTTTATACTCGAGACGCCCAGCTGCAAAAAGAGCAAGCACAGAAAACTCCAATGTCAGAGTAACATAAAACATATTTCGACACACCCGATAAAAGCCCGGAATGTCGCAGGAAGCAGGCGGGATAGAAAGAGAATCCCTCTGATGTTGGCAACCATGAACGTTCATTCGGTTAGTCGTTTGTTATAATTACCAAACCAAAAACAAGGAATCTCTCCCTTCGCGCAGGTTTTATCTCGCAATTTATCGTTCTACGCTTCTCCTATTCCCAACATTCTACAAATCCAACCGGCCACAATTCGGTCCTTTTTATTTTGGATAATGCAATATCATTCTGTGGGATGAATCTGCTTCCATCCGAGAACTTCTGGTTTTCATTGGACTGAGAGTGGATTTTCGGTCGGATTCGTACTCTCGAAATTCGAATCTATTTTTCTACGTTCGGAATTGATTTTGATAGTTTTTTTTCGGAATTATAATATATGTACAGAATGGGCCAAAATGAGCGTCCTATTTCTATACTAGATGGACGAAAACTGATGTCGGTGTCTGAAGACCAATTTTCATGAGAATTAGAAGGAACCTATTAAAAAACATTTTCAGTTATGAGATTTATTGTATAAAAGAACCAAAAATATCAACTATTTTGAAATGGAAACAGAAATAGAATAACTATGAGATATAACAAAATATAATGAAACACAGTTTCTTAATATTGGGAAAATTTTAATTACTGTCTGATTACACATTTTCCATCTATCAGGATCTAAGACACATGAAGCATCTCTTAGATTTTCTTCTAATCTATTGCGGGTTTTGTAACAAGCAGAGCATTTCTGAAAAATTATCTTTCAACTGGAGGTGAAGATGCTGGCATTGATATAAATAACGAGCGTTCATTTAAATTATTGGTAAGGATTGCTGTGAAGAAATTCGAGCTGATTTTCTGTGACAAGTATCGCTGAGCTTGTACGATATCACTAACACTTGTTTACATAATTCGAAGTTGGGAAGAATTTGGTACAATATAAGCGCTACTCACACTCATAGAATATCAACTCTGATTTCTCCGCAGTACTCTTGACCACGAATTTTAATGAACACTCGTTATTTATCCATTTTTGCTAAAATTGGAAAAACTTTTTCGTGCCTCTTTCACCATTGTGAAATATCTTCAGTACTGTCAGAACGTGGTTCAGCCAGGAATTTGTCTATTTCATAATTCCAAGTCATATCATTTGCTCGATTTACAGGATTTCTTGAATAAACTCAGAAAATCGATGCCAAACTCATTGCATTGTCTTGAAGATGTCTATGCGCGCACGAGCTTGCAGAAATACCAAGCATGCGTATCAAGCTCAAGTAATATCAAGTAGCTTGATATCAAGTCAAGCAATAAATATCTCAAATCAAGTCAAGTTGAAAGTCAAGTATGTAATTTGTTACGAGCATGTTTTTAAGTCAGTCGGTTAAAATATCAAACCTCTTGACTTGATGAATCCCTACTGGAACCGGTAGCTCCTCAGCACTTATTATACAGGGTGTTTCCTAAACATGCGGCAAAAATTCAGGGGGTTGTTCCTTGGACTATTTTAAGCATGTTTTGTCCTTGGATGATTTTTGAAAAACCTCTTTGTTTCGAAGATACAGGGCGAACAACATTTTTCATATTTTTAAAATTAATAATTGTTTAAATAAAAATGCGTACCGCACTGTGTTCACTAAGTAGGTACAATTTATTTTTAAATTTGTTTAACAACATTCCAATTACTAAAAACGGCCAGTTTTTTGACTAAAAATTGATAAGTGCAGATGGTAAAGAAAATGTGGAAGACTTGCGAAATCGGATCATTGCTGGGTGTAACTTAATAAGAAATGATCCTGGTGTTTTTGAAAGGGTTCGGCAGTCAATGAGGAGAAGATTGGATGCTTGTATGCTGGCTAGAGGTGGTCATTTTCAACAGTTTTTGTAGGTTGAGTTGAATTTTCATGTAATTTTTCATAATAAAATGTTATTATCTGAAATTTTGTTTCCCCTATATCTTCGAAACAAATAGGTTTTTCAAAAATCATCAAAGGACAAAATATTCTTAGAATAGTCCAAGGAACAACCCCCTGAATTTTTGCCGCATGTTTAGGAAACACCCTGTATAGAGTTATATGCTTTACAAGGGTGCAATTGGCTCATGAATGAAGAGCGCTCAAAGTGCTTTCCACATTTTATTCTTCTTCAAAGTGAAAAATCCTAGCAGTTGAATACAATCACTTCAGTGCTTCCTCATTTTATTCTTCTTCACAGTAAACAATCCTCACAATTGAATACATACATGCATAGAAAAAGAGATACGTAGAGTCTGCGCAACAGTCACCTATGATGAGAAAATATGAATTTTTGCAAGATGAATTTTCAAATATTCAACACTCATTTTTCAACATCTAAATAACATGAAGGATAAAACCTAAAACCTTAAAATTGATATCAATCTTCCTGATTCATAACAGTGCTAAGTCATCCATACAAAATTCAACAGAAGCTGAGATTATGAATGAAGTACCTCGAAAGATCATAAAGTCCAATGAATTATTCTGAAAGATATTGTCCATTAAGCTTATGAAAAAAATTACCACTAACTCGATCGTAAAATTTTTATTTTCTGAGTTAAGATTCCAACAGCTCGTAATCTTGACGATATAGTCTGCAAGAATCACGCGTTTGATGTCACAGAGGAGATATTAGTTATTCCTTCGTATTATGAGGATGACTTATATCTCCAAGTTATGTTCGACTTGAATAATCGGGAAGATTAGCCGGTCGTTTAATTTTATCTCGACTGATATTCCGGAGCCAGTTAAGATTAGCTCAAAGATAAAACAAGTGAAAGTTGAAGATTACGAGTTCAGCAGATGGAGTTCTCCGGAATTTAAGAATTTGGCTTTCTTAGTTGAACATTATGGGGAACAGAAAATACCACAGAAATTCTTCACAATAAAACCCTTCTGTATATTCTTACTAGTAATGTTACTTCGTACCGAGTGGCTCACATAAAACAGACCATACCTATACATCATAATCACATATTTCTTCTTGTGATATAAATGAGGGCGATCCGGTATAATAGTGAAATTGAGAATTTGAGGAAATAGTTAAAAAAAATTAATTTTGACTGAAAAATGAACAGTCTATCGTTCTGTCCATCGTCAATAAACATGATAACTATCAGAAGTAAAAACCTTGAAACTCAAAACTCTCAGAAATGGTTCGGATCTCGAATGCCGAAGTTCATTCATTAGGCTTCCTTGAATATGGCCCTTCCAAATTTTACTTTCCAGGTCAAAATAGTTCTCCTTGCAAAAAAAACGCCCCCTGATTTTTTCATAGAATGTACTATCTTCGAGATAATGGAGTACAAAGCAAACACTATCAACAAAATTCATTTTTTCAAATGTCCCCACTAGTGAAAGTACAAAAATTGGCCTAACGTTTTCACTTGAACAAAAAAAAATGTTTACAAAATTTGTTCAAAATGTGTGCTATTTCTTTAAAAACACACTTCGCACCGAAAAAAACTGGATAATTTTGGTAGGACACACTCACCTACTTAGAAACATTACATTACATTCAAACTCGAGTTTGAACTTCAATAATTAGCAATTAAAACATTGCATGTAATAATACTAGTTATGAATTAAAACCGGCTTTTTTTTAATATTTCTCTCGAAAACGAAGCTTGTGATGATATATGTTATTGTGAACCTTTTTCAAGTGAAAAGTTGACGCTGAAGTTATTGAACTTAAACTTGGACCACCCTGTATTTTATTATATTTTAGTTACGAAAGATCCGACCCAGTCGAAATTTTGTTTTTAAGTATAATAATAATTACAAGCTATGTACAAAATTTTATGATATTCGCCTCACCTGAACCAGATGAAATTCAAGCAGGATATTGAAAAAAATGCCCAACATTTTCTTACTATATCCGATTAGGTCGAAATCTAATTGATATCAGTATATTAAATAATCATACCGTATCTGATCGTCTCGTCAAAATCCTCATTCATTCAGGGAAAATAACTGACACCAATAACACGATAATAAATTACATCTCGTATCAATCTCAAAGAACGCATAATTGCATGGATGACGAGATCTCAAAAATTTCTAAAAACAAGTTTGTCAAATTTGCTTAAAAGTTCATGTTCATAGTTTTGGCATACGAAATTTTATTGCTGAATCTCAATTTTCGAGTATAATAATTCTATCCACTATGCCTACTTTTGAAATGATCATTTTTCCACAGAAAAATGAAAATGAACCTTGCTGCACTCATAGTAATTTAGTGTTACACATAATGTATTATGTTACGCAAAGATCGTAGACAAATTCATTTATTTATCTGAGTAACTGACAAACTGACTTTAAGCCAATTTACAGTTAATAAAGTGGGATCCCACAAATTTATTATCGATTTATTATTATTATTATAATCGATTATAAATAAGTAGGATCCCACCACTGTTTAGTCTACTTCACGATAATTTTAACATGACGTGTAGGTATTCAGGATGTATTGTGTGGATTGTTATATTGAGTGGTATTTTCAAAGACAGAGGGAAAACCCCTACAGAGTAATTTCTTTGTTAATAGTCCACTTATGATATAACTAATATAAATACAGAAGTGAGTTTAATATTTTCCTAATAAATGAATGTTAGGATGTGTATGAACTGGAAGATTTTTTGATATACCAATGTTTATATTTTATCAGGCGGGAGTTTACACATGAAGAAGCCTTAGAAATAGTCACATGCAGAAGATGACTTAGATATAGCTGTAATTCAGACAGAACTCCAGAAGTCAGTACCTACGCCTCTAGATGAATGTTCTGGTGACGATGTTGGAGATAGGGATTTGGATAGGCTATATAGCTGAAGGCGCATTCGAAAGGAATCATTTTCGGATAAATAATGAAATAATCGAATTGATTACACAATATTACAAGATTATTCTGGAAATTCCACGCGGACCTGTTGAAATATTCGAAATATTTTGAAGAGATGCTGATATCAAATATCTATTTCAAAAAACTCAAAGTATAGGTACTCATTCTAAAAATTTCACCCATAATAATATATTAGCCTCGAACATAGCTGAAGAGTTGAAATGTACCCAGGCCATACTGTTTTACATTATATTCTCGATGCAAATTTTGTTTATCACAAAACTACTTAGCTTTACATACCTAGACGTAATACAATTTTTTCAAGAACTTGGCAATTTCTGAATATAAATGAGATATTTTCGTCTTGTAGATCAAAATTCATTCAGAACTTGTATGTAATTTAAATTTTATTTTCCTTAAAAAAAAATAATTCAGGTTAATATTGGGTTGAACACCTGTCAAATTATATTGAATGAAAAAAAAAGAATTCAAGATACAATGAACTAATTAGGCGTTATTGATCACAAATTCTCATTTGAACCTCTGCAGGATGCCAAGGTAGATCAGCAGCAGGTATCTCGGTGGTCCCTCCGAAAACGAAATGGTCCCAATAAATTCTTCCAAGATCGTTAAATTCTACTTGAGTACCAGTTATAAGCTTGAAATGAACAGTTGAACCGTGTACATTTCATTAATATTGCGGCTAGGCCTTGGAATTATTTTCCTTCGTTATCTTGACTTTCCACTTACCAGGAATCTGGACCGGGCTTCTATCCCCTCTAATGAAATTTCGGTTACCAAGTAATTAGACCGGATTTAATTTCGTGCCTTTGTTTAGACAATTTTCGAAATGGCAATTAAATCTACGATTCAATTTACTTTCGCATCAACAGAGCATCTGGAATTGGATACCTTAAACTGGAAGGGATATCTGTGGAGGAGGAACTCGATTTTGTGTCTACACTGTCACTTCAATCCAAATCATTATTTGGAATTCACGTTACAAACGGGTTTTAGATTTCAATATCATTGATATATGATAGTCTACAAATATAGCACTGAGTTTCGAATATAAAAAATGAGGATAGGGCATACTGACGTGAAGTCAGGAGTTTTTGAGAACTCCTTTATGAATGCGCGGATTGCACCCTTACATACAAGGTATTCAAGGATGCACGTGTCACTGAAATAGTAATTTTTTTCTGTTTGAATTTTAAATGTTTCTTACGATTCCAATAACACAAATATTTGCACGATGCTTGAAATTGTGATTTATATTATACAGGGTTAGAGCTATTTAGCGGGACACAACAGGTATATCGAAAACCGTAAGAGATACAGGGTGGTTTAATTCACGAAAGAATTGTGCTATTTGGAGATTAGTGTGTTGGTGTTAACAGATCCAGAATATCTCCAATGGTTCCCGAGATATTTCAAAAAAACTGATAATCGAGATTTTTTCTGTAAGTATAACTCATTTGTTTCTGCTGATAACTTAACGAAATCTTGTTTTAACCATTATCCAATATAGAGATTCTAATGATGTCATCAGATTTTTTCTGTTTTCCATTGCTTCAGAGACGAGATACTCAATTTTTTTTTGTTATAGACGCCATATTGGTTTTCCTTATGAGGTGATAAAAGAAAAAATTACGACTTCAACAATGTATCACACTCTACCAAAATATCGGGTCTAAGTAGGCAAATTTGAAAAGTTGTTATGTGAAATCATCACTTGACTATCGCGTCTGTGAAACAATAAAAAACAGAAAAAATCTGAAAACACCATTTGTATGTCTTTATTGGATAATGGCTATGAACCAAATTTCATGAAGGTATCTCCAAAAACAAATGAGTTATACAGAAAAAAAGAAAATCTTTATTTTCAGTTTTTTCGAAATATCTCGGAAACCAATGGAGCTATTTCGGATCTGTTAACACCAGCACACTCATCCATAAAAAACGCATTTTTTTTTTTAAATTTAAACCACCCTGTCTCTTCAACGGATTTCGATATCTTTGTAGTGGTCCTCTAAATAGTTCTAACCCTGTATAATGGTGCATTGAGGCGTTTTTCATGAAGAGTTTTCCTTCTTCAAAATTAATCTTCAGCACACCTCTAACCTCTAGTCTTACCTAATAAATTCATAGTCCTGAAGAATTAAAGAATTCAATAGGTATAGCGAGTGTAGGAAAACCAAGATACATAAAATGGATACATAATAATAATAATAATAATAATTCTTTATTGATCCCTTTGACATTACAAAGAATGTATGGAACAAGTCATATATAATGGAGTACAAATTAATAAGCTATTTCTAAGAGAAAATGAACACAAACATATAATATAATCTTAAAACATAATAAGTCAACAAAGATTATCTGAATTGACCATCTGTCATGTATTCCCCCACACTGTAATAAGCTTTTTCAATCAATAAACGCTTTATGGCATCCCTGAATCTGAACTCATTTAAAATCTTAATATTCTCAGGTAGATTATTGAATATTTTAATGCCCTTATAAGGTGGGGACAGTTCAAATTTTGTTGTCCTATGTTGAGGAAGACACAATGTTCTTTGGTTTCTCGTGAAATAATTGTGATAGTTCGACAATCCAACCAAGTTTCTCAGATTACGTCTTGTATTCATAACAGATTTGTATATATAAATACAAGGAACCGTCAGGATGCGATGTTCAATAAAGAGCGGCCTGCAGGAGGAAAGTGGGCTGACATTGAAAATCATACGCATTATTCTTTTTTGAGCTATAAATATTCTGTTTACGTCGACAGAAGCTCCCCATAATAAGATGTTATATTGTAAATGACTGTAAACTAAACTGTAGTATACATCCAGAATAGAATTCAATGGCAGGCATAGTTTTAATTTATTTATAGCGTAATAGGATGTATTGAGTTTATTATACTACAATATATAAAAAAACTCAGTTCGGTGGGATCTGTTGTCACTAAAATTATTGTGCTTGAAATTTGAAATTGAGGTTGAAAAAATCAATCCGTCCATGAAATTTTGACTTTCTGTGCTATAGGTGGCGTTATGGGCATCTCTACACACTTTAGTGCAGCCCCGTTTTTTTTAGTGGCTGCCGCGTCGCAGCAGAGTCACCCCGCCACGGTTGGGTGGAAAGGAATATTTGGTATAGATCACTGGGAAGCCAAACTGAAGATTCCGCCAGTGATCTCGGGATGAAACACAGCAATCTCCAAAGAGAGGACACACCTTCAAATTTGGCTCGAGAAAGATAAAATAGCCAAAATAGAACACTTCGTCCACATTACGGTCAACATAATCGGTCTAGTGAGCTAGCAATTCGTGCAGTTGTAGATCGTTGTCACACTAATTTTATTCTTCTCATTTCAAAACCATCAACAAGACAAATACATTTGCGTACCGAAGAGAATATTGCTGATGCGGCACAAAGTGTTGAGGAAGATTCCTAAATAACGATGCATCCTCGTTCTCAACTTGTTGGCTTTTGTCCTTCGATTACGAGGAAAATTTTAAGATCTTGGCTTATGTGCTATAGAATAGAGCTGGTGCAAGAATTAAAGCGAAAAAAACATCGTTTAGGTCGCATTTTTGTTGATTGGGCTAATTTGCAACTGGCCAAAGAAAAGCATTTCCACCGATAAATTGTGTCACAATTACATCTATTAAAATAGACTGTTTGGTGCGTTTTACACGCTGGTGGCATTATAGTTCCTTATTTCTTTCAAAATGGGGAAAAGTGGCGGTTATAGGGATTGGTGAGCGTTATCGAGGCATGCTGACTGATTTTCGTTTCCATAATTAATCAGCTAGACATCGACGACATTTGGTTTTAATGAGATGGCTCAACTGGACATAATGCGCCCTTAACCTTCAATTGCAAAATATTATAGATTTGATTACAACTTTATCTCCCCGTTGCGTTGGCGCGACTTAATGACGCTTTCAGATAACTTTTTATGGGGCTTTGTTTAGTCGTTGGTTCATGCCGAGTGCCGACAAATCAGCAACCCTTGAAGCATTGGAAGCTTATATTCGAGCCACCATTGATGCCATAAGGCCAAAAAAAAAGTGAAAAATTGGACTGATCGAATGGACTATGTAAAGCTGGTTTTAGAGTCACTCTGACCGTCAGCACTGAAGCCTACGCGCGTAGCTCTCAGCTCGTAGCAACTAGCAACTCGTTTCAGAATCACGCTGAACGTCGTGAGGTACAGTCATGCCCAATCACACGACCAGTATCAATATCGCGATTTATTGTTGCGTTGACTGTTTCTGTCAGCGCGTGCGTTTTACGGAACATAGTAACGATAACTGAGCTCGGGAGCGCGTCGGCGCCGACGCGTTGCGCATACGCGCTCGATGCCTCAGCGCTGACGGTGATTAGCGCTGAGCCGTCGGCGTTATTCTAAAACGCTTCATAAGTAATCATACATATTGGCCTGTCAGCGCCGACGGTCAGCGTGACTCTAAAACCAGCCTAACTCGTAGCCGCGGCACATATATGCCTTGAATCTAATTGAAAAAATGATTGCCATTGAATTATCAACCAGATTAAAAAGTTAAAAAATTAATTACAACAATATTTCTGCCTTTTATTAATATTTGAAGTTCTCAAGCTTTTAAAAAACCCATTAGAATCCAATATATGTAAATTTCGGGAAAATCATATTTCAAATCGGATAAGAATTGTTGAAGTTGAGGTAGTTATAACGATATGCGGACACAGAGCAAAAGACAGGAATGAAAAATTGTGCAGGATAAACTGAAATGCATTCTGATAATAGAAATTTTGAAATTGCGGACAATTTTTTTCATCCTTTAAGAGATCAATGTTCGCACAACCTTATAGAGTTTCTAACGTCAACAAGCACTAAAATATAGATAAGAGCATAAAATGATTTGAAAGACCACCTTTAATTTTTGCTGAAGAACAACCTAATTCAATCTTTCCGATCGATATAGAATTACATGTAGAATCAAGTCATTTACACTGAATATTTAAATCTCACCTCCACATGTGGAGTTAATTGAATGTGAAAATTTCATGTTTATTTGTTTTCGAAATAGTTTGTAAAGGTAATTCTCCACTGAAATCGAAAGTCATAAGTTGGATGGGATTCTTGATTTTCCACCTCCTGAATCCCTTGAGATCCATCAGTCAACTTACCCTTACAATAAATTTTACAGCTTCCTACGAACATACACTGTATTTCCCACTTGGAATTTGCTCATAATTCCTCCCAATGTGCTTCAGGCTTAGTGGGTTCTTATAATGTCTTGTTATGTTATTAGTGTCATAATAAATGGGACTGAAATTCTCGAGAGCATATAAATATATCTATTATAAAGGGTTAAATGAAATCAACTTGAAAATTTTGAAAAGACGTTTAAAAGAAAATTCCATTCATAAATTCAGTGAAATGATAGTTTATTTTCAGTGAAGTCGTGATAAACTTGAATTTTTGCAAATTTTAAATGAACAACAGTGGTAGGCTCGGTGGTAAGTATATTATTATGTATCAAGTGCGAAAAAACGAACATTTGTGTGGACATCATTTTTTAAACCTTGAAAAATCTGAAATGAAAATTCTTATCTATATAATCACAGAAACCAAGCCTCATATTCTTATATAGAGATTTCGGTCTATCGCACATAAGCAGGGCCATCGCTAGAGGGAGGCAGGGGAGGTGGTCGCCTAGGGTGGCAAAATACAAGAGGGCGGCATTTCAAGCTTGATCAACAAAAATCACTTGTGTAGAAATTAAAAGTACCGAATGAGATTTATCCGATATTAATTTTCAGCATTCTGCAGAGTTAGCTTTTGTTAGGGCGGCAAATTGGGTTTCCGTCTAGGGTGGCAGTTTGGTTAGTGACGGCCTTGCTCGTAAGAATTGAATATTATTATGGTAAACATGTCTATTAGGTAGAAGTTCGAGGTTATGAGGCTTTGAGGCATATCGAATTATCAGTTTTTTTCTTTCTGTGTTCGAAAAAGAAAACTATCAGAATTGTACGAGCAGTGTGGCCAACCTAAACAAATCGGCCAAAACGATTGTACAATCGACATAAAAATATCTTTATAATACCAGCTCCGATTCAACTGTTGGTTGAATCACAATTACCACTTTGGAGACTTTCGGTTCAACTGTACTTTTATAATACCGGCCTTTAGCAATGCTGAATAATAGTCCAAATTGAAATCCTCATGCCAAGGAACTCAAAGTTGCCAATTTTTAAATTGAAATTGTAACAACATGAACAATTATTGTTGGGAAGAATCATCATATTTTGAGGTCTTGAATTTTTAAATCAGAGATTGAACATTCATAATGAATCACCTTCATCACCTCTGAATCCTCTGATTCTCTATTGACTGTTTCTTTCATGATGATAAATAAATAAAAAAACAACTAATATTAATATAATTTTCTTATTATATTTTATTCTCATTCGTCATAGATATTATTTCTTCTGGGAAGTGTAACAAATCCTTCCACGAATTCATATATTAATATGTTGCAATATTCATTAGCAAAATATTGTTATTTCAAATTATGGGCTTCATGTGATATGTAAGCTTCGGTATTGATGAATATTCGTGCAGACGTAGGATTTGTTTACCTACTCCTCTTTCTGATCCTCAGTTCCGAAAACATTGTATTCTATGCCTTCTTGAAATGGATTCTAATTAGCGATCATCACATTTTCACTTCGTTCCCCCTGAAATGAGTTTCGAGCACAAAGTTAATTAATGCAATTAAGAGATCTGCCAGTCCGCTCGATTTGAATGGACGCTGGATGCAATATTTTTCGACGGCTTCATTAATTAGAGGATCAAAAACGCTTCCGAACAACCGGAAAAATTCGAATATGTAAAATTCAGAACACTTTCGTGGGTGTGATGATTAAGGTTATTACTGTATTCATCGATGAAAACTTTATCAGGCTGAAAATTCGACGTATCGCGTACAGTGTCCAAAAAAGTAGGAGGTGGAGATGAGTTTTCTGTAATTAAATGTCCAACTGAATAGTCCAAATACTCTTTCTGTGAAGTTGGAATCAATATAAAAATCAAAATTAGGGAAACACAAAATCTTAACGAAGTTTGTAATTCATTTTCTCTTGAACTCTTTGGACTATTTTAGCAATTTTTTTAAATATAGATTGATTCCTCGAGAGCATAGCTCATCGAATGCTGTACTCAGTTGCTGTTTTCTGTTTTATACAGGGGTGAACAAAAAATGAAAAGTAATGTTTCATTCAGAGTACAAATTCAGAATTACAAAATTGTAAGACGAAAATAGAATATTTTATAGCACGGAATGTTGACAAACGCATCGGAGCGGAACAACCTTCGTGTTTGTGAATCAATAATGAAATATGAAAAGGCGGCCAGCAAACTGGTCCGAATTTCCGCCCCTCAAATAGAGGCACCTGAAACGTTCGCTTCAATGCGACTTCGCTGCGGCGAGGACAATTTTTTGAATAATATCATGTTTTCTGACGAGGCCACTATTTGTCACAATGGGACAGAAAATCGTCACAATTGAATTACTGGTCAAGAGAAAATCCTTACTGGACTCGAAGTATGTCAACCTCGCGGGAAATTGAATGTTTACATTGCAATAATCGGTCGGCGAATAAATTTTTTTTAAGGAAATCCGCAGAACGTGATTGGCTTGCTGTCTGCTGTGACAGCGATGTTTCGAAATAATGACGAAGCAGATTAATCATGAGGATATTGTGAATCAACTAGATGGGTTTCTTCCTCATTTTGGAATAATAATCGTTCGTCTAGAACTTATTAAGTGGCTACTGCGTTCCTCAGACTTCACCTCCCTAGACTTTTTTTATGAATTCATTTGAAATCAAAGGAGTATTATCATAAGGCCAAATAATTTAGCATGGTTAAGGCAAAGAATTCGCGATGAAGTGGAGCAGATCACTTATGGAGTGCTTGAGTGAAGTGTGCAAAGGGTTTACACTTGTATCGGTCAAGGCTGAATTATTAACGGAGCACAATTCGAAATTTTGCGCTAGATTATCTTATCCGTTTTTTTTCGGTTGAATGAAGTTTTTTTTTCATTGAAGTACCATTTTCAACTTCCAAAGTAAATGTGTGATTTAAAAAAAAAAAAAATTATGGTAGGAGAAACTGGGGAGGGTTGATACAAGGGGAGGTTTGATTCATGGTCAAATTTCGCGCCTCGGTTCTTCAAAGAAGACGTAATCGCGTGCAGTGCCTCTATAAGTATGAAAATAGTGTAAGTACAAATCTAGCAATGATCGTGTCACGAACAAGAGTTTGAAAGCTCAAATTGTATTTTTTACATATTTGATGTAAAAGTTCGTATAACATATGTGAGGCTTTATCTCTTTATCAACAAAAACTAACGAAATCCATTACTTTATTCTTGATGCGCCTTTTATTGAGAACACATACGCCAGTAGTACAGATCTTCAATCGAATATCATAATATGTTCACGACATATATTTTCTAAATTTAACTTCTAGGGAGGTTTGATACAGTCTGTGTCGGGATGGATGATACACGTATTAAACCTCTATATATTTTGCAGCAGCAAAAGTTACGAACAGACATTTCGAACATTGCAGGCAACGAATCCATGGTTTTCGAGGACGAGACGCCGAAAATAAGGAATTGCAGTAGATGCAAGCTGGATCGTCATCTTTATCAGAGAATGGAGTGGCATTCAGCCTGTGAAGTGTTAGTAGTTAAATAAAAATGTTGACTTGCGAATTATGTAGGAATTAGGTAGTGTTATTAAAATAAAATATTGATTTCTCATTGAAGCTTGTACCTCATTTCTTATTGTATCAAACCTATCTTTTAGTGTTTTAAGCCTCCCATGTAGGGAAGTTTGAGATACTTTGCACCAACAATTTCAAGAACTCATAATCAAGGTTGAAATTTTCAGTAATTGAATATTGCTAAATGTCTAAGCGAAGTCCTTAAATTTCACTCTGACATAAACGGATTGGTAAATGTTAAACACAAATTTTTTATCAACAATTTTGTGAAAAAATGTATCCCCCTCCCCACTCTAATTTTCTTCAGAATATCATCCAGTTAGTCTAATAAATAGCAACGAAATAGAGAAGAAATTTTGGAGTTACTTAAAAAAAATAACAACTCTATAAAAATTAATGATGTCATAAGCAAAATTTTTCATGCCATAAGATGGTTAATTAACAATTAAAATTGTTCTGTTCGAGTATTTCATATGAAAACATTCTATAGCGGAGTTATGTATTTTGTTCTTTACATTATCCACATTCCAAAATGCATATCTATTTGTTGTAAACTCAGTGACCCTTATTCGCATTTCAAAGGCTCGCATTTGCCAGTAGAACAATATGTACAATGCATACGAACTGTTCGGACGCCGATGATTAAGGGTGTCAAGGAATACCTGTTGATCAGTATCCAGTAATTAGAGTCCTCGCATGATGTGACGCTCCCAGTATCAAAGACTACATACAATATAACTCCTATCGTCGTCCGCGGTGTGCCACTCAAGTCAGATGCATCAAATTTCTCTCATGCCACAGATACCTTGGAAACTGATTGCTGGACCCGATACACAGCCCCTTCAATTTAACGTATGCCACAACATGAAGGTGACCATTAAGCTACTCCTGTGTCCTGTGCGATGCAATACGACCCGTGGCTCTTGTTTAATAACTCTAATTGACTGTGTATGTACGTACGTTCACATGTGCGAGATATATTGCTAACCAGCGGTTATAAATCATGTTGATTTACGGCGGAATAGCCCCTAAATATAGTGCATGTTGGGAGTTTTGCGGCGTTTTCTGATTCGAAAGGTGATTTCGTCGTTTATGTTACTCCGCCTCTCCAGACCGTTAATGGGTCGGATGAGCGGATCGCTCTATTATTTCGAACATGAAATTGAGATCTCCTCGTTTATTCGATTGTGAGCGAAGGTTTTTTTTTCAGTTAGGTACTCAACGGAGAGATAGCAGGCTGAATTTACGTTGGGATTTTTCCATTGTTGGTGCGGTTATTCAATCTCTAATGAACGTAAAACTCCCAACTCCACACAATAGTCTTTATATTGTGGAGTTTAGATTAGCTTTAAAAATAACCTTAGGAAGAAACTGGGCGATATTGAAAATTGTTTTTTTATGATGGAGGTCTTTATTTATCTCTTTATCGCTTCTTTCTGTGTTAGTATTCAATGAGTATGGGTCAATCCTAACTCATTTCAGATGATACAGAGTAACAAACAATAGTATATTCTAAAACAAGTTGCAGAATGGGCTTTTATTCCAACACGAATGCGAAATTCGAAAACGAGCGACGAAGGAGCGAGTTTTGGAAGGCATGAGTGTTGGGAATTGCCTTCTGCAACGAGTATTAGACGATATTTTCTCTATTTCAGTCAAGTTTTGTGGAATATTGTCGAAATTCAATGAAAAATTCAGATTATACATCCTAGTGACATTTGTATTGTATCTTGGCAGTTGGTGTGACTTACAAAAGTCAACAGATTACGGAATTCCATTTTGAATCGTACATTTCGAATTTTGAAATAATTTATAATTAAGCATTAAACTTGTCAATTGTGTTTGACGAAATTGATTCAACACCAACATAATCAAGAGAAATTGCGAATAATGTTGCAAATCATTTCACTAAATCCAGATTATATTATATTGACAATTTGACGTGTGTTGAATTTTGATAGGATTGGAAGTCAGTATAGACAACCACGAACCGAAAAATATAAATGAAAACGATGAGGTAATGAGTTCATTACCGCACTGTTTTTAGAACCGTAATGAACTCATTACGATACTGAAATAGAGAAAGACATTTTACATGATGCTTCGGAATAAGAACAAATTTTTTTTGTTCTACGTTCGTTATTAATGATAAACTCAGAGTTATTCTTATTCCATAATATATATTATCTTATTATATTGACAGAATTAGCCAAGATTTTGTTTGGATGAAGAGGAAGCCATTCAATATAAATATGTCAGCCCATTCTGCAAATAAATCCACAAACCAATCACTACTCATCCTATTTGGGGAGACAGAGTTTTTTCTGATGTTTTTATATGTGCTCTTGTATCATAATTCGAAATTAAGATGCATAGAATCCCTGGTGTATGTATTGATGCGATTTTGTTTCAGACTTTTTGAGATATGCCACCTGTTGCTTTGGTGTTCTGCTAACCAGAGTTCTGGTGGCGCCCTTCAGAATCGTTCGAATTCCCGCTATCTGTTTGGCGCCGTACAAAAATAAAATAATGATTTGAGACACTGCAAACTTTCACAAAATATTACAATTCAGTTCATATCGAATTTTCAATGAAATGAATGGAAAAATTATGCCAGACGGCTATTGGCCTATTCAGAGTATACAAGATTGTCACCAGCATACAATATAAAATATTATTATTCTATACTTGAAGAAGAGTCGAGAAACACGAGAAATGTCAAATATAAACACTGAAGAGAAGACCAAATCATTAGTGATTAGAAAGGAGCCATTAAGATGCAAGCTAGTGCTGAACGACAAACCCATAGAGAAGGTTATGGTGTACAATTACCTAGGAGTGGAGATATCTTCAAACCAGGACAGAACAAGAGAAGTGAGAAGCCAGGTGAACAAGGCAATCAGGATCTCTGGATGCTAAGCGGATTTAATATGGAATAACAAGCATATGAGTATGACATCAAAGGTGAGAATCTACAAATCCTGTATTAGACCAATCATGACATACCCAATAGAGACGAGAGCTGACAACAGTAGAACGAAATCAAAAGAACTGCGGAAATGAAAATGCTAAAATAATATCATGATACACGCTGAGAGATCGTATACGTAACTCAAAGATACGCAAAGAGCGGGGAGTAAGCGACATCGTGAGATTGAGACGAATGCGAAGAAGAGCATGGAACGAGCACGTGGAAAGAATCTCCTATGATTGGGTGGCGAGAATCGCGAGAGATGGCATCCCGGAAACCAAGAGGCCAGAGAGTCGTGGATATCAACATCCAATGAAATTAACGACTTGGTTGGAAACACCAGGCTGAAAGCCTATAACGAGAGGAAGAAGAAGAAGATAAACGCTGAATGCGCCATCTGAAACACGAGCGATCTCACAAAATCAAATAGGTTTAAATCTGAAAAATCTCCCTTTTTGTTTGAAAGTTTTACAGGCATATATAGACACACCAGGTTTTCTATGCATCTTAGTTGAAAGTATGATGCCCCGTTTGCATTTCCTCTGCTAACACTCACATCTTCACATGATTTGTTGTTCGAAGTTGATAATTTTTTGTCTGATCTATCTGAAAAGAATATACATATCTATATTCCAATAATAGGTTTGTGGCTTGATTTGTCCGGTTCTCAAGCCACGAACCTATTATTCCAATCCACATTCATAATGATATTGAGAAATAGATTCGAATGAACCATTAACGATACCCATCTTGGATTTCATTAATTCATGAATTTTCGTAATTGAGTTACGAGTTGTGATTTGTAAACCTTTCAATTTCTCAAATTCAAAGAGTTATCTGATGAGTCATGTAACTAATGAACGGACGTTATTATAATCTTCCAAGATAATTAATTATACCTCATGGGACAAAAACAGATAATTATTTGTTTATTGTAGCGCTTCTTCATAAAAAAACATCTTAAATTCCTAAGTGAACATGAATCAAAACTTGGTATCATTCATCTTCATGGCCGACAATTAGTGTCCTGAAGCCCTTTCTTATTTTTAGCTTTCCTAATAAATGATGCTCGGGGTGCTATTTATCTCGAAGATTCATTAATGTTATCCTCGTGGAGTTTCATAGATTAGCATATCCAATGTAAATTTATGGCGACTAAACTCGAAAACGATAGACCAATGAGCATTCGCGGTATATCGGGGACAATATTCAAAAAGTAAGCCCTTAGTTGTGAAATAACGATACGGAGATATTCATAGGAGCATATTTGAATCAAATGTTTGACATCTAACACAAATGGGATAGAGTAAAGAACATCACAATTAAAAATGAAATATAGAATAACCATATTTTCTGTCAAACTTAGAATTCTGAAAACCATTGTATTCTTTAATTTGATCAGTGAAATGTATTCAAACCGGCTTTTTTGTTTTTTTTTTCAATATTTTCTCTTTGTCAATATCATTTTTTCGTAAATATTAATTGAAATGTTATTGACATGGATAACGCTTTATTTTTTGCATTACGTAGAGTTGATGCGGCAAATTGAAGCTTTGCCTTAAAGGCAGTTGGGCCCAGCCCTGTTCGAATTCCATGATGAAGATACATAGCATAAACATAAAGAATACATTTAATGAAATAAATTCATGATATCTTTCGAATATCATTGATTGTGTAGGTCCTTAGTAGCTATCAATTATATCTCCTTCTAACGATTCAGTATGCAATGAGCTATAAGAAATATTTTTGGTGCAGTTTAGGAGCGTCTAAATACTACTGGTCTACCATTGTAATCTTTTTGAAGCATGCGTGTTGTGAAAAATTTGGTTAATTTTATTATCTGGCATTATTACAAACATGATCGAATTCATATCATGATTCGCAAAATCCTTGTTCATTTATGAATTCTTTTGATATTATTATTTCATGAATATGTTTCAAGAATATAATATAATGTTTGACCCTATGAAGAGGGGTATGAAAATGAGCATGGATCCGGGGGTTTGGCTATGATGGTTCGATGAAAATTCAAGTGGGTAGGGAAGTCTATTTGATAAAAATGAGGAAGATGAAATGAAGTTTACGAAAATAAAAACTAAGTAGAAAAAATCCTGATTTGATCTCTGAACAAGAAGGAGATGAAAGTCAATGTTTTTTTTCACAAAATGATGCTAATCATGATGAAATATGGTTTCATATGGTATCATATAGAAATATGGTTTCAATATTTTAATAATAATTAAAATTGTCAAATTGTATTCTTGTTCGTTTCGCGATATTTTGTTCTACCTCATTTATATTGTTTTTGTTAAACGGCTTCATTTTCTGTATCCTTATTGATTTTATCCGTTGTTTACCAATTACTACTAAATCATAGTTGTGCACCTCCTACCCCTGAAAAATTTCCTAGCATGCACTTATTATTTTTATATGCAATTTTGTATTTTTTTTCTCTTGTCCGGAAAACCATACATTTTTATTTATGGGAAGGAAAAACACCTTGATATGATAATTGAAAGCATAAATTGTTCCGATCCAATCGATGTTCAACTATTTCAAAAAACTGAAATAAACCGGATCTGATTCGATTTTTGTATATTTGAAACTGTCTCTTTAGATCTGTGAATTTCTATTATATCTTGTCGAGTTGCTCTGGGATCAATCAAACAATGGCCATCTTTTATGAGGAGTGAGGCAACAAATATTGCTGGCAGGCATGATGAGGGACGATCGCAGGTCATATTGCTTCCCGCAGGCCCTACGATGGACAATCCTGGTCCGTATCCACTGAACACAAACGCGAGTATTCTGCGACATATCGATGTGGGATTACTATTTGTTTTATAAACTTTTGAACATGCATTTCCGTTTGTCCATTTTATTGGAAATTTCTACCGCATTTCACTGTATTCGTAATGAATGTTTTTTTGATCAGTAGAAATTTTATACAATTTTCGACACGAAATTTGAAACCTCCTGTGAAGATATTTTTAAAACAAAAAGGAGGTTTTTCTTTGTGGACATAAGGACAAACACTGAAGAACTCTCAAAATATATTTAGCCACGTTTCGCAGATTTTCATCCGCTTCATCAGGCCTAAAAAACACCAAAGATAACAAAAACATACAAAACAAAAACGGTAAAATTTACCTCTATAAATTTAAATTCTTTCAACAGATTTAGAACATAATTAAAAGCTAACATCAGTCGTCAATTACAAAATTCTACAATATTTACGCACATCAAAATATTTCAATCAAGCAACATCAAAACGGAAATATTCTAGAATCAGCCACAGAGAAATACTAACCTACAAAAGGAACTGTCAACGACTCACCACAGACACTAGGCTAAAACCTTATCCAACATAATTATTCAAATTTTTATATTTAGTCAGTATAGAATTGTATAATTCAATTAGGTGTTCGGTGTCAGATCTAAGATTAACAGAATTGTTAATGTTTTTATGTATCATTTCTAAGATGTTTCTTTTCTTGAAATGTTTCTCGTTATCTAAGATTTTAACGTTTGAAAAATCAAATTTATGTTCATCTTTGAAATAATGGGATAACAAAGCAGTTTTCTCACTATTTTATCATTCAATTTTTTTTTTGATTTCATAATTGACGACTGAGGTTATCTTTTAATTATGTTCAAAATCTATTGAAAGAACTTAAATTTATAGAGGTAAATTTTACCGTTTTTGTATCGTATGTTTTTGTCATCTTTGATGTTTTTCAGGCCTGATGAAGCGGATGAAAATCTAATGAAAATATATTTTAAGAGTTCTTCAGTGTTTCTCCTTATTCTCACAAAGAAAAACCCTCTTTTTGGTTCAACCATGGAGAACACAATAACTAATTTACTTTAGATATTTCTTAAATTCGAAATCAAAAAATATGTGCAGTGTAGTGAGTTTTCTTCTATCAAATGAAATGTATATTAGTGTAGCTTCTACAGTAGCAGGCCTTAAAAAGCTGTCAGTCCTCAACAGCCTATAATTGTAATTATCGAACGACCTTCAGCATACTTTGCGGCTCTTTCATGTGTGCCTATTGATTCATTATCAAAATATTTTGTGTACTTGAAATATTTAATTTTCAAGAATAAAGTTCTTGGTGGAATACAAAAATGTTTATAAATCAACATTTACCCTGGCATCCATCATTTGAATATTTTCACGAGTTTAATTTCGCCCAAATATAGTATAAATAAGGAAGTGTTCAGCAGTCCCTGGGAGAATTGGAGCCACGACTCATCTTCACAAAAGTGGAAAATGAGGACATTTGCATCATACAAACGAATAATAAGAATGCATGAGTGCTCAAAGACCCTTGTATATCATCCATGCATGTGCATTTTTCCGCTATAAATTAATTTTATTCATGTTCTCAACCGAGCACATCCATTGTGTACATATCGTTCATTTAGTTCAGAATAATTAAAAGTTTCGCATGGGGTAGAGCGGCATCGTTCAACTTCAGAAAGAATTTGTGTCAACATCATTTATGTATAAAATATATCTCTTTTGAAAATCTGTTGCATCAATCTGCCTGAACGGACTCAAGTTCAATTCAATTTATTCCACAAGTTGTTCAATATATAAAATTATCAATTTTTATATGTGATAAAATCAGAGGAAAAATCTTCTTTTAGATATAAACTTTAACAAATTGAACAGCAGCTGAATAATTTTGAATTATATTTAATGACTATAGAATCTCAGGCGGTTACTGAATATTCAGATGTTTTTTTTGCTATTTTGTTTCTATGTTTATATTCTACTCTATGCTTTTAGTTTTATAAGATTCTGATGATGCTATCAACACTAAATTTCTGTATGGAAATTGAAATGACTATCAATTTCATTATATTCGCGCAAAATATCAATTAGATCGGATCTATAATTACCAATATATTGGGTATTTCTTTCTCAATATTCTTTTGAATTTTCTATGGTTCTGATGATATGATCAGCTGGAAATATTGAACATAACTAGAAATTATCATCAAATATATCTCTAAATCCCATCTCTATCGGTTCCGTACTCACAAAAATATTGAATTTTTCGAATTTTCATCTTGAATTTTGCTATGGTTCTGTTCACGCTATCAACATAAAAGTCTGCACGATAATTGCAATTGTTATTCTGGATATACTTGAGAAATATCTTTCTGATCGGATTGTAGTAAGGGAGATTTCTTTTGCATATACCTCTCGAATTTTCCATGGTTGAGATGTAGCAAAAAGGTTGAAATTTTTATTTCATATCAAAACTCAAACTCTTCAACTTGTTCTGTTCTGCTCACGCGATTGACATGGAATTCTGAAGCTTGATCTCAATCAAATTTCCAGTTTGGAAATCAACAGGAAATCAATGAACTCTAGAGGAAAGTCGCCTAATTTTGGATAGTTGCCTAATTTTGGATACTGCATTATCTCAATATCCGTTCACAGTTTCCTTTGATTGAATACACAGAACGAAGCACCCCTAACATAAAATGATCCCGTGTGAAGCACATACTACTACTATTCAATACTAGGTGGCACAATAATATTATGTGTTTATTTGTAACAACGAGTTTTTTGTTTCACCTCGTATAAACAGTATAAAAAGGTAAGTACTTAGCGTAGGATAGGGTAAGTTTACGAGGATGTATAAGAATAGTGGTAGAATAAGCCTGTGTATTTGAAATAAGAATATCTCTTATGGACATTTTGATTTTAATCACCTAACCTAGAGTCTAGTGGTTGCCTAATTTTGGATAGGAGAGGCTTCCTAAAATTGGATATCCAAAATTAGGATTTTCTTATAGAAAGACAGTAGAGAAGAATCCCTTAAAAAAAAGGAAAGTCGCCAAAACTAGAATCTTTTGGAAAAACTAAAAACAAGACGATTGTTAAAACTAAGAAGATAAAGAAGAGTCAAAAGGTTGAAGAAGAAAGTGACTCCTCACAAAATCTTGTTTTTGACGATGACTCAGAGTGTATTTTCTGCACTGGAAACTTTTCAGCAGACCAACATGGAAAAGGCTGGATACATTGTTCAGTTTGTTTCCGATGGGCACACGAAAACTGTGCTGGTAGTGAGAAAACGAACGCTTGTGTGTGTGATTTTTGCTCGGAAAAATAGGTTCCCAATTTTGGATAGGGTATCCAATTTTGGGAACCCTTTTTTTTATTTGAAAAAGTGCAATATTTTACTTTGGTCCATTTATTATGTTCTTTTGAGTTAATATAAATATTTTTGTGAGCGTATACTGTTTTTATTGAGTTGATAACATATATTAGGCACAAAAAAAATTATGAAATATCTTTTTTCACACAAAAGAAGTTGAATAAAAAAAGCTATCCAAAATTAGGCGACCTTCCCTTACTGCTTCATTCGAGTTCGCAACTATATCCTTAGAAGTTTAATGTTAATATGTCTATGTTGATAGCAAACTTATAAAAGATAAAAATTTCAACAAGAACTGGACGTAGGGGTCGACAAGACAAGAATTCTTGTTTTGAGAAAAAGTCAAGAAATTTCAGAAAATGTGTTCTTGATATATTATATCTGTGACACCTTAAATGGTGATTCTCCTGCGAACTTTTTATTGCGTTGTGTGATAACAGAGCTATCTGGTGGTTCCCCAATATTTATTTAAAAATTCTGAGGATATACTTGATTGGTGGAGATGATACGAAAATGTCTACTCGTCATTATCTGAAATGCTGGACGATTTTTCCGAAAACTCAGTAATATATGACATCTCGGACGTCTGTAACTGCCTATTTTCCTGAGCATCTTCGACAATAACAAAGTCAAGAATTCGACTTGACGTTGACTCCATGAAAAATCTTATGTGACTTTCAAGAATGTGTTGAATTCGATATATTTCTTTTTAATTCTAGTTTGCAATTTAAGTTTCAACAGGATTATCATTTATTATTTTGAATTCACGTTTTTGTGAATCGATATTGCAAAAAATATGTTCAATAAATAGAATTATGTAGGAATATGTTGTTTTTTTCATAAATGAAAAGGTTTTATCGTTTTCATTGTTTGTCAAGACATTTGAAAATTTCTTGTTTTCTCTTGACAAGAACTCTTGTCATTGACATTAATACGTTGTTTTGTCTTGAACTCGAAAATAACTATAATACTTGTTTTGATCTTGTCTTGAAATCAAGAAAAGATGGAGACAAGATTTTCAAGAATATGGCGACCCCTAACTGTATAAATTTTAGCATTCAAACTGGCTCAAAATATCCACTTTAAAAGCATTGGAAAAATTGAGCATATGAAATTTTCTTTATTTAGCTGAGATGACATGAGTCCTTGAATGACAGAAGGTTTCACCAAACTGAATCTTAACCTAAACGTTCCATTTATTTTTCTCTTCAAAAATAGCAAATTAACAACGTTCAGAAAAAATCCCAGTACGTTATTTCTAAGACGAATTCCAGAAATACATTAAATCTCTCATTGTTTGCGTAATAAATTCCTGCAGTCGACTGTGAGCAAGAAATGTCGACGAAAAATATAATAAGAAATATATTTCCTCCTAATGTTTCAACAGCTCGAGAAACGTTTCCTCCCCCTGAGGGTGCGAATGTGGAGAATAGCTCCAAGATATCGCGTTACACCGCCCATTTTGCCCAAACGAAGTCAAGTGCAAAAAGCTAGCGGGAGATATGAAATTATACGTACCTCATCCTAGTTATGAACACGGGCCCCAGCTCCAGTGGCGTCCATAGGCCTAGATCGGCGTGCGTTACGTCCCTCCAACCTTCGTACTTGATCGTGGCGCAGGTTGGCCTTGGCACATCTGAAACAAGACAACCGCGTTTTAATACATATTCATGCTCTTTAAATGACCTGACTAATTAAACCCTACATAGTTTCCTCTATTCCCGTTCCTATTCACGGAGGGCGGAAGCATACTGAGAGTAATGTGAGTTTTTCAGAGGATAAATGTGAAAAATGCTAATTTATACACATTCTGCGGATTCACTTAACTCTGCTTCAATTAGTTGTTTATTTTTCATCTAGTGACTCGATATATTTTTAGCTAGCAATGGTTGATGAATGTTCCGATTTTAATATGTTAATGAGAATATTGATGAGCTTTTTTTCTATACTTGCGATACTTATTAATTCTTCCGATTGAACTGAATTTTCATCGTGAGAAAATAATTGACAAGTGATGTCCATCATAATACAGAATTTTAAATGTTCGACACATACAATGGAGTGGTAGCCAATTTGAACGTGTTACTTATCAATATTCATTCAGAAACTCGATCACTGAATGTTCTCTACCTGTTCATACTGACAGTAATGAGAGTTTCTCAAAGGATAAATGTGGAAATGCAAATTTATACACATTCTGCGGATTCACTTGCTTCAATTAGTTTTTTATTTTTCATCTGGTGACTATATTTTTTCGAGTTTTGAAAGCTAGCAATAGTTGAATGTTCCTATTTTAATATGTTCTTGAAAATATTGATGAGCTTTTTCTCATACTTCTGATTCTTATTGATTTTTCCGATTTAAATGAATATTTATCGCGAGATAATAATCGAGAATTGTTATCTCATACATTATTTTACAGAATGTTGAAGGAAATTATGTACAGATACAACATAGCCAATTTGAACATCATATCTTATGTATTAATATTTATCCAGAAACTCGATAACTCAATGCTCTCTACCTGTGCATATTGAGAGTAATATGAGTATTTCAGAGGATAAATGTGAAAAATGCAATAGTTGAATGAATGTTCCTATTTTAATATGTTCATGAAAATATTGTTTCGTTTTTTTCCGACTCATTAATTTTCACCGTCAGAAAATAATTGAGAAGTGTTCTCCATAATGTTGCAGAATGTTGAAGGAAATTTTGGACTGGTAGCCAATTTAAACATCTTATTCTTATATTTATTCAGATACTCGATCACTTAATACTCTCTACATGTGCATACTGAGAGTAATGCGAGATTTTCAAATAAATGTGAAAAATGCAAATTTATACACAATCTGCGGATTCTCTCGATTATGGTTGAATTAGTTGTTTATTTTTCACCTAGTGACTCGATTTATTTTTTCTAGTTTCGAAAGTTAGCAATAGTTGAATAAGTTTTGAAAACTAGCAATAGTTGAATGAATCTTCTGATTTTAATGTTCATAAAAATATTGTCGAGCTTTTTCCATACTTGTGATTCTTATTTATTTTCTCCAATTGAACTCAATTTTTTATCGGTAAGAAGTGTAAGTAAGTGTAATCGAGACGTGTTCTCTATCGTATTACAGAATGTTGAAAGGAATCTTCTACTATTACTATTTAGAAATAAACAGTAGGCAATTTTAATTTTTTTTTAATTAATATTTATTCAGAAATTCGATTACTTCATGATTTTTATGTAAGCGCACTGAGAGTAATGCGACTTTTTCAAAGGATAAATGTAAATATATAATCATTCTGTGGATAATCTCAACACTGCGTCAATTCGTTTTTTTATATTTCGTCTATTGATTCGAGATATTTTCTGAAAGCTAGCAATAGCTGAAAGGATATTCCGATTTCAATATGTTCATAAAATTGTTGATAAGCTTTTTGCTATACTTGTCATCCTCATTAATTTTGTCCGATTGAACTGAATTTTCATCGGTTCATAATCAAGAAGTGTTCATCATATTTTAGAATGTTGAAAAAAATTTGGGACGTATTCCCTATTATTTTCTAGAAAGGGACGATTATCAAATTGAACATCTTATTGATCAATATTCATTCAGAGACTGAGCTGTTTTTCTACTTGTGATTCTTATTAATTGTCTCTGATTGAAAACTGAATTTTTAACGCTGAGGATATAATTGAGGAATGTCACCTATAATATACTAAAGAATGTTGAAGACAATTTTGGGACACATACACTATTTTCTTTTGGGAAGGAATGGTGGGCAATTTGAACATGATGTTAATTAAAATCCATTAAGAATCTCTATCAATTTTAACAAGATTTCAGACCGAAACGAAAGAAAAACATTCTTTCAGCAATAATAAGAAAATTGTAAAAAATACCCACGATTGGAATGGCTATTTCATCTTTATTCCTAAGAAGTTATTATCAGTTCTAGGGATTAAAAGCATGTCCTTCAATTTGTCAAACTCCGGAGACGGAGCATTTATGCCATCTGAAGCATACCCATGAAAATTGCCAATGGTTAAATTTCAGGCTCTAATAAATTGGTAATGTCTGTTGGTGAGTAATTGCTTCCGAGTGTACTGAGACAAAGGAAAGCTTATAAATGGACAAAAAAAGTAAGTCTGCTATCGATCTAGCTGTATACTGCTTTCAACTTTCACAATTCTTCTCCGATTTCGAAAAGTGGTATGGCTCTCCAATTCAGGTTGTGAATGGTTTCTGGATATGTGTGCGTTGCAGGTAAGCAAACATGAAATTTCCGACCTCTTTTCTCCTACCATTCAAGGACGTGCATTTCGCTAGAACGTATCTGCTGTGATTTGTTAGGTATTTCACTCGATACAAGATTCCTGGATTTGTATTGAAACTTATCTTTTTGCTTCCAGAACTTTTTGTATCATGAAGTGATTGCATATATCTTTGAATTTATTATGAGTGTATGTATTTATCAAGATTGTTTGATTATTTTCTCTAATTTCTGACTAATTCCTTCATTCTGTCACATTGTGTGAAACAAAATCGTGCAAGAATATCGCAGATTCGCACAGATTTCATGGTTATATTTTATTATTATACATGTTGGTAATTGTAACTCTTCTGTCACGAATTAATTTATTACCTGTAAAATTTGAGAGGTACAAAACTGTTCTGCCAACCCAAATAGTCCAGTAGACAAATACAAAAAAGGTGGGTCTGCTGGAAAAATTCCAAACTTAATAAAACTTCTACAGATTGTTCGGGGGTGTTGTGGGATGACTCTGTCCAGTTATCCAACACGAGGACCCTGTGCGAGGGCGGTCGATGAACCTCAACAATTCCGGAGTTTTTTAAGTTTTATCCTCTAAACTAAGTGATTTTCCACCAAAACGTTCATTTTTAATGTTGTAGATCATTTTGCTCTACAATTTTGTATTCACAAACTTTTTCGTTTACCTAATATCAATTGAAATATAGTCGATCAAATTTGTAATCCAGTAGTCGAAGCAAAAAAAGTGGGGTCTGTGGAAAAAATTCCGAATTTGATGAAACTTCTACAGATTGTTCAGGTGTGTTGTGTGATGACTCTGTCGAGTTAGCCAACACGAGGACCCTGTGTTAACTTGAGGAGGGCCGAAGAACCCCAACATTTTTGGACTTTTTTCGGGTTATATACAATCAATATTTTCAATTAATTCTTAGTTATTATTTATTGATTTTACCCATATTTGATTATTAAGGTTCAAAATAATTATGGGTTGATAGGGATTAACAGTAAGGTGATAACATGTCACGATAAAATTGAAATATCTACTCTGCACATAAACATAGGCCTCATAGTCAAAGCTATCTCCCCCCTTCACCTCCCTATGTTCAATATGTCGATATTGATGGTCAATTACTATAATTACCATAGAACGGCTGGTAATTGTTAGTAAGAGGATCAAACCTTTGTTTTTTGCCAATTTTTGATATTTTTAGAAAATTCTTCTGATTTGATTGGCTGTAGCTCGGTTGATATAAGGTTTGGAAAAAATTTCGGGAAACAAAATTATAAGGAATTCAATTATCTACAACTTTGAAAATTAACATTTTGATCAAAAACTAATAAAACCAAAAAACCGAAAAAGTCCGAAAATGTTGAGGTTCTTCAGTCCCTCCTCAAGTTAGCACAGAATTTTCGTGTTGGATAACTGACAGAATTATCCCATAGCACCCCCAATTTTTTGTTCCTATAGCAATTAGTTAGTTAGAGGTGGGCAGATATCCCACATTTACCCTACATAAAATTTTTGAAAATTCAGAGCGTGTATTTCGAAACCAATTGTTTGGAAATGATGCTACAAACATTCCATGAGATGAAGTCACTACTACAGAGAGGGCCATTGAAAACGAAACAGCGGCTCTATAAGTCGGCAGAACCGAGTTATATAAAAACGCTCGGACACGTCAACAACATTTTCGAGGGGGACATCGTTCGCGATGAAATTCACCCGAAATACATTCCATCCCTCGGAGCTGTGACCGCCACCCCTAAATTTTTAAATGGCACCATATAGCAAGTGATACCTCATTTGAAAGGTAGTTTCCTTCTTAATATCAAACAACAAAAATAAATTAATTCTATCGATTCGTTTTCGAGATATAGGAACTTGAAGTAGGGAAATAAGATAAACTTGTTGCTAGAAAATACGTTCTAGAATTACTGCAAAAATTTCGTCAAACTGGATCAGTAGCCAACAAGAAACGAGACCCAGAACGTGAATTTCCGGTGAGAAATGAACCTGTTGAAGTTGCACTTTTAGGACAAGTTCATGCAGACCCAACATTGAGCACAAGGAAATTGGCTAGTGCTACCAATATCAGTAGAACCAGTATCCGCCGAATCCTGAAACATCATAAATTCTACCCCTACAAAATACATTTGGTACACCAATTGAATGAAGATGATTTTGATAGGCGACAGGAATTTTGTGAATGGGAATTTCCTTTTCAACATCTGCTTTTCTGATGAGTCTACATTCTTTTTGAATTCGACTGTGAATCGTCATAATTGTCGTTATTGGTCAGATGCTAATACACATGTTTTCCACGAAGTCCATACTCAATCTCCCCAAAAACTCAATGTCTGGGCCGGTATTTTTGGGGACCGTTTGATTGGACCAGTATTTCTCGACGGTAACCTGACAGGAGAAACTTATTTGGAACTATTGAATCAATTTGTTTATCCACAATTAGTAGACATCATTGAAAATGACGATCGTTACCATGAAGACCACTTGAAATTTCAACAAGACGGGGCATCTCCACATTATGCACAGCCTGTTAGGGCGTTTTTAGATAGAATGTTTCCTGGAAGTTGGATTGGAAGAAGAGGCGCTATAGAGTGGCCAGCCAGATCTCCAGATTCAACCCCACTCGACTTTTTCCTGCAACCGAACCAGAATTTCTGGAAGATTTACGACGTAGAATTATTGAAGAATGCCGTCAAATAACGCCGGAAATGCTACGAAATGTGAGGTCTCATTTTGAACAGAACTTGTACTATTGTATGGAAATGGGTGGTAGACAGTTTGAACATTTAATCCATTGACAACGATAATTATCTTTAAACAGTTGCAATGTTAGATCTTATTTTTATTGATTGAGTGAATAAAAAGTCATTTCCCATCTTCAAGTTCCTATATCTCGAAAACCAATCGATAAAATTAATATATTTTTGTTGTTTGATATTTAGAAGGAAACTACCTTTCAAATGAGGTATCACTTGCCATATGCCATTTAATAATTTAGGGGTGGCGGTCACAGCTCCGAGGGATGGAATGTATTTCGGGTGAATTTCATCGCGAACGATGTCCCCCTCGAAAATGTTGTTGACGTGTCCGAGCGTTTTTATATAACTCGGTTCTGCCGACCTACAGAGCCGCTGTTTCGTTTTCAATGGCCCACTCTGTATAATAAATGTAGTTGGTATAGGTACTAGAGAAATAAGAGTCATAAGAAACAGTGCTGTAATGAACTAATTAAAGGATTGTTTTCAGTTATTTTTTTCGTTTTGTGGTTGTCTACACTGACTCCCGATCCTATCAGATTTCAACACATTTCAATACGCTCTATTAGTGTGACGTCACACTCCTCCATTTCTGGTTCTCCTGTCAGTGTTCGGAATCCAAACAAATAAATTGTCATTCAAAGTAGTATGGTGTCGTTGAAGGAATTGGCTTATTTTCATAAATGAGAGTATTTGAGGAACGATTTCAGTATTAATTGATAGACAGAAAAAACGAGGTTCATACCAGTAAGTTTGAATCCTGTATCATCCCTCAGATTTTGTAAAAAGCCGTGGTTATTAGTTGAACTTCAAGTTCGGACTTACTGGCATTAATATTGTTCCTTCTGTCTATCAGTTAATAGTTAAATCGTTCCTAAAATAATCTTATTTATCAAAATAATTTCTTCAAGGACAACGTTCTAATTTTAATGACAATTTGTTTGTTTGGATTCCGAACACCGAGAACTAATTTCGCGGTGTGTGACGTCATCAGTAATAGAGCGTATTGTCAATATAATATCTCGCTCCTTCGTCGCTCGTTTTCGAATTTTTCATTCGTATTAGAATAGGAGCCCATTCTGCAACTTGTTTTAGAATATACTGTTTTAATTAAATCATGATAATGTCATCTGTTTTTGTTATTTCCACTCCATATTATGAGGACTGTTCTTATAATACTATTAGTGTGTAATTTTTTATTTTGAAATAATTTTTATAGAAGCATTTAACGAACATGTAAATTCGTTAAAATTAAAAACGTATTTTCAGGAATTAACTTTTTACAATTTTATGAATTATATGAATGAAAATAAAACCTCCAGGAAATTATATGATGGCTCTTCTTTACTCCCCATTACCTGGATCGAATAAAGCCGCTATTGCGTGAAATAATGACGTGGAAGAGTTCAGTGATAAACATTTATGGTTATCAAGTCGAAATATGAGGTAGGGAAGCTGTAATATGGTCTTTGAAACAACGATAACTTGAACATTAAGTTGGACCTGGGAGTATTAAATGTGACGTTACACCCTCAAGAGCTTCATCGAGTCTCATCATCTTCACACATATGATGAAATAAGTTCGTATATTATTCTCATAATTTCATGATAAAAGTATTATATTTGAGCGAAACATAACAATAACTGTACATAGTTGTGAATGAGTGCAGTTATGGGAGAATCAACGACATTAATAAATACTAAAGATAATTAATCTCATATACAAGTTGTCCCGGGAGTAACTGTACATACTGTTATCAAAATAAGAGTAGGAAGAGGTGCACTGACTACAAAAATTAATTTCTTCTTAGATAGTTACAGGGTGAGTTTTCATATTCATGGAATTAAGGAAACCATCATCAGAACCAAAATATTGAATCTTGTGATATCATTGACACATGATAGAGTCAGAGATATATAAATTATTTCAATATTCCAGGACCGGACTCACTATTCATGATATAAAGTATTCATGTTAGAAATAATTATTCCGAATTTGAAATCATCCTTTAAGTTTCCAAAAAGAGTATAAATTCAGCTTCAATTTGCAGTATCACTCTCTTTTTGAATTGGAAAAAGTTCGAAAAATTTGTTTTATTCAGAATTGAGTATCTTGGTTTAGAAGTGAAATTAATTCCGCCTGTATCTTATTAAGGAAATGTAGAATTCAATTTTTTATAGTCAATTCCCAATATCCTAGTCCTACTCAACCTCATCCAAAAAAAACACACACATATATTTAAAACATTCTATAGATGTTATCTTATAGATTTTTAAATCTATAAAACATCAGAAAGTATTGAACTTTACACGTACAGGCTCTCGCCTCTGTGATTATATGTTTATACCCTGTAGCTTACAGAATAAACCATATTATTATTATTATTATTCTAACCAAGATTCGACGTAAAAATGTCCGCCAGATTTACGTTGAAAAGTATTACTTTTTTAGAGGTCTATTTAACATAAAATAAATTCATTCTACAACAAGTACAATTTCTGATTTTTTGAGATTATCCTCAATTGGTATTGTGTTTGACATATAGGTAATAAATTTTTGAGGATATACTTTATTCTAATCACTCGGTTATGTCTATATATAATTAGAATTTTGACATTTCACTTTGATCCACAATCTGATATTATATACATGATCGAAATATCATAGATCTCATAATGCAGATTAAAGATTATATTTACTCTGCAATCTGTATTATTGTACTCCAGCAACTGAATTATAGCTAAAAAGCTCTGCACTTTGCACTAATTAATCAGTGGTGGTTCATCGAATTGAACGCCAAATCGCCAAAATTTTCAAATTTCGATACAATCATGCTCTGAAACGATGAAGTTCGACTCACAAATTGAATTTGACTCGTTCTCAAATTGAAGAATACATGTCCATCTGGACGGTCCTCAACGAGACAACTCCAGAGGATAAAATCCTAGAAATTTTGAGGTTATTCTGAGATCTCGCTCTTTGTTAGTGGGCATTATTTGAAGATCGAGAAATAATTACCCAATATTTCTGTGACCATCAAACCAACAGAGCTTAAGGTTGTTGATATGGAATACTTGAAAATTTCAATCTGCTAAATTTCGATCAGGTCACTTAATAAGAACCAGATAAAAATTTAAGAATATTGTAATAAATACATAATATTTCTGTGACAACATATTGGAATTCGATCGGCATAAAACTTTATGTGTTTATCAAAAATGAAATTTTGATCTTCGTACTTCGTCTTGATATCGTCACCAGAACCTACAGAATTCAAGCAGAAAATTGAAGAAAATGCACTTTTGGAGACACGCATGAATGACGAGTGCTCAAGAGCTCCTGACGACACGTCAGTATTTTGCTCATTTCGATTTATCGTACCACCTTGATTATTGATTGGAAAAAAATTACATAAAATTGATTTATACCTAATATTTAATGACACTTAATATTTCTTCATCTTCATAATTTCATCGCTGAGTTGGCACAGGTGACTTCTATCATTTAGTTTATTTCAAGTGTCAACGAATAGTTGGCTAGATGTCTTTACGTTATCTGATCAAAGTTCTGAACGACAAATGTGGAGTCAGTGAATGCAATATTTGCGTTCGATATCAATGTTCTTCACTGTTGGAATATTTCCATTCCAGATTGGTTAGAAATCGATTCCACCCGAACAAACCATCATTTTTATTATGGAAACAAACGAACCGAAACAAAACGAATCACTTCAAAGGATGAAAAAATCCCGGAATTAAACAACGCACAAGAGCGAAATAAAATTTTCATTAACCAAAGGTAACAACGGAAAATAATCGCCGAAGCGCAATTCAAAATTCTAATTACAATCGGAAGAGCATCGTGGAATTGAATCATTTCCACTTTATCAGATCCGGAGTATCTTGAATGAGGAATACGATAGCGACGTAATTTATTGAAACAATAAAATTTCCCAGTCGTAATAAGATGCCAGAGAGAAATTCCGGACGTAAGGGACTGTTTTTTTTCCCGGCAGCTGAAAGAGTAGAGGGGAACCAATTGAATCTCAGGTATTTCAGATCCGATTACAAAAATTTAATTATGACTCAAAGAGGATATTCAGATTTCCTTTCAATTCGTTCGAATCTGCAAGGATTACTATAGGAAGAACATTGAGGAACACTCCACATTTTTCAAATCTGTTATTTGCCCTTTCTCAATGTCTTTTCGAATTGAGGAAGAGAAATTAATATCCAAAATATAATCCACTCAGGTTTATTACCCAGGAAACGATAATATTGAAATTATTAGGATACCCTCTAATTCACCAAATCGAAGCATTACATATTTTCAATTCTATGTTATTAGTTTATTAGAATCGAGTTTTCTACTTGGATTGTATTCTCGAAAGGCTCAAAGATCGAATGGAGCGCAATCACTGATATAGTCAATAATTTGGTGGGGCGTTATCGAGTCAATTTCATAGCGCCCTCTCACAGGGGATTGCAGTGTTTCATACCTCGATCACTGAAAGAATAATCAGCATCAAATATATCTTCCAAAGTGGAGTATGGTGATTCTGCCGTAATGTGGTGGGTTTATATACCCAGCAGTGCCGATTTAGAGAATGATTCGCAGCCAAGGCCACCGCCAGACATTTTAGCGCCCCGGCAAAATAAAATTTCGCCGCACTGCTCTGCCTGATTCTAAAGAAATTCTAAGGAAAACATTTTATATTATGAGGTATATCTTTAGAACTAATTGACGGAAAAGAACTCATCTAATGTGTGAGTTTTATTCAAGGGTATAAATTTTCCATCAGCAAGGCTAACGTTATCATTCAAGATCTCAAAATCTAGAGAAATGGCTACAAAAAACATACTAACTCAATCTCATACGAACTCATTGTAAAATACTATTGTGAGTGAAACTGGAGTAATTGAATTAATCATGTGTGAATTTCTATGGAAAATACTCCACTGTATTGAATTATATAATTTGATATCCAAGATCCAAATGAGAGAAATCCAAATGGAGTTGAAGGCAATGCTATAAACAGTAAACTTTTAGGGGCTTAACTATCCAAAGAACGTATTTTTGGAGATGTTTTTATTCAACAAACTACCCTTACTACCTCCGAATCTATTGAAAGAAGAAGAAGTTTTGTAATCGCCTTTGGATTAATTTCGTCTTCAGATTTAAAATCTCCCCTTGCAAAATTCATTTCAGATTGTGTCCGCAATTCATTGTCACAGCCTCAACTTCTATAAGTACTATTCGATTTTGATGAAATCTTGTATGAATAACCTTTTGGTGTTCTAAATAATCTAATAAAAATTCCATTTTTTCTAGATAAGAGATCTTTATATTCCGCGTTCTACTGGTCCGATATTCATGATATTTGGTATTGATATTCTGATCAGATAATGAATAATTTCATAGGAATTTCAGTTTTTTGTATAAAAGCTTTGGATAACATAAAAATTCCAGAGAATCAATAATCTAAAAATACGGTTGGAGTAGTGCGTTGAGGTAGTGCAACCGTAAATTTGAATGAAGGACAAGAAAGCATGCTATACTCATTATTATTAATAGCAATAAAGTTAATTCTCCAAATACAACCCATTATCTCCATTTCTTTGAGTATCCAAGAGATGTCATAGAGATCTAGAAGAGTTGAGATAAAAATATTCAACATAAATTCATCCTTCAAATTGCAAACATATGTATATATTTTGTGATCCTTATATTATAGCTTTTGTTGAATGGACTTGAAAAATATATGTAAAAACCAGCCAAGTCTATTAAAAGGTTAAAATTACCATGAATTTAGCATTTAATTTCAAAAAAATTTGGTTCAATTGTGGTAGAAACTCGGTAACTATCTTCGAATCAAATCTTTCATCCACGAATTACCAGAAACTATTAGTTAATTAGGAGATGAAGAAATATCTCACTTGATGAATACTCATCACTCATTCCTATAATACCGAACTATTTCCATACCGATATCTTGTAACGTATGTATTTAAATTTGGGGACCAATTTCAACTGTATGAAAAAAATTTCAAAAATTCAAAATATCAAGTCGAATTTGAAAATAGTTATTTATAATACAAGTGCAGAAGGCATTAATATTCTTCCACGAGTTCAAAATTCAAAAACGAGCCACGAAGTGGCGAGTTTTGGAATGAACGAGTGGTAGAATGAGCCTTCTGTACGAGAATTATACATTATTTTCTCTTATTCATAGCATTTCCATTGAAATCAATGAAATATTTCCATGAATATATTTTAGTGATTTTTGCATTGAAAAATGATTTCTTTAAGGCAAATTGATGAATTGACAGATAAAGCCGTGGCGGAAAGTTCGGAGTACCAACATAGAATAATAAAATATAACCATGAAAACTGTGCGTTTCTGATATATTCTCGCACGATTTTGTTCTACAAGATGTGGAAGAATGAACGGAATAACCACAGAATTAGAGAAAAATTATTTCAAAAACTACAAAAGAGGTTGTGTTGCAATAATTTCAAATTGGAGTTTAAAAAAAATGTGAATGAAAATAGACTGTTATCTAGTTATAGAGAAAAACAGTGCCAAGAATAAAATTCGAAAGCCATTGAAGAAACTATCGCGCAGCTATGATGTTATCAAAGGTTCAATTTTCATAGAATTAAAGAGGAGAGTTGTAGAATATCCCAAGACATAGAAGGACAAAATTCTATGCCAAATCAGCTTGAATATCGAGATGTTTATTTATTTATTACAAACGGCAGAGCTAATTTTCCAAGATATACAACATTATATAATTATCAAGATATAATACTAAATAAACAGAAAATGTTTGAACCTAGAGAAAAAAAATCAAACAGAAAAAACGAACAATAACAGTTGACAAGTCCAATTAGCCTCAAAATATCTTTTGAGACTAAAAATAGATATCTGAAATAAATCAATTTCAGATGCATTTGCCCCTTTTATCGCTCGTTCAATAGGATTATCCATGGCATAGTTGTGGTGCTTTAAGAAGCATTCATTTTGCAAATGAAAATTCATAGTCATGATGATGAAAAATAATTGAAGGAAATGTTGGATATTACACCAACAATATCAAATATTGTCCAGAAACTGTGACATTCCAATAAAGGCTAAATTTGCTGATGCGCGGTATCAACTAGTGGGATTTCCAGGCTTGTGGTGTGAGTTACAAAATTAGTTAACTCTATCGACCAGAATCATGATTAAGATGATATTATCTATCCACCAGATTAAGCAGCACGTGCACGTGACATCCATAATTGTTTGAATGCTTATAATATAATATTTTGGCCGAAAAAATTGTATATGACAATCCCCTAATTCCACTGCAGGCTAGGAAATATTTGGGCTATTTTGTCTAGAAAAGTATAAAATGAAGGTTGAAAAGTGAAAAACGAGCAAATTTTGTTGTTTGTGAAATTTCAATGAAACCTGTTTTGAAAAAATGCGGTAAAACCATGTTTTAGCTCTGGAATTGTATGAAGAAATTTGGGACAAAACTTCTCAGACATAAGTTATTTATTCTGATTCAAGTTTTCTGATAGTATTCTGCAACTGTTTTCGAGAAGTTCATCCAGCATCAGATTTGATTATTCGTGAATTTCGGTATGTTTGCATGAAAATTATTATTATTCATGTTTGAAGTGAATCATATGATCAATAATCACCATCACTATTTCAGTTTTCATCGATATAAGGAAAATACAAAAGTGAAGGAAAATAATAAAACATCTTGTACGAACACGAACGAATATGAGCTTCACTTATCTCTGCTTTCACGAACTTCATAAGATTTCGTCTCTGAAAGTTTATCGAGAATAGTTGAAGAATCTGGATAATACCACCTCTAACAAAAACCCTAATCCAACTAATTGCCGCTGCAGACGTCGCTTTATTGAAAAGCTACTTTCCTCCGGGGTTCAGAATGTGAACTTCGATCTTTGCTTCCCTTGAAACCTCGCTTAGTTGCCGAGGCAGTGGTATTACGACAGTTTATAGTGTTTTTAATTCGAAAATGAACGTCAGGAGGGACAAAAACTCACGGAGTCTCTTTCTCTCTGTTGAAATTCGTGTACTCCAACTTCTTGGAATCACGACGAGAAGAATACCGAAAAAGTAAATTGCTTTTTAAATTGGTTTCCATCAATTGTTTCCAAGAAATTAATTGGATGAAGTTTTGATTATTCGACAGAAAACAAGTGATTTATATGTAGATAGGAGGAATGGAAGTTGTTAATTTTTCTCAGTGTAATGCATCATGAAAAAAATAATTATTCTAATCGAATTACGATGGACGTTCGAGGAAGAGAAAAATCAAAATTGTTCTCAATAACCTTCAGGTGGATATTTATTCATTTCTTTGAATATAGATATTTTGCGATGTTATATCTCATAATGAATGATATTCTTCGGAGTTTGAATAATTGGCCAATATTTCTTTATTCTGAAGGAAAATTTAAAAATTTATTTGTTGAGATAACTATTTGGTTCAATTGTTTTTTCAGTTAATATTTCTCGAATTCATTCTTTTTAAATTTTTTTATTGTATTTCAACCTGGAACTATGTTTTTGAAAATAAATCATTTCAGAAACTACTTTACTATTACAATTAGTGTATATATCTTCAACTCAAAAAATTCTATTCCATTTATGGAAGATTTCATTATGAATTGTCAAGAATTCAACGAGAAATAATGACTCAACTGGCGCCACAATCTATGTCGCCAGCTCCATGTCAACTCTCGACATTGAGAGAGGCGGCGGTGGAAAATGAGTGGAATTAAATTAAAATTTAGAAAAGTCATAGTCTTATTTTTTTGACTCGAAAAAGACCTGAAAGTCGACCGATGACTCAATGACTTCATGAATCTGAACTGAAAAAAATATTCGATCGTTGCCAACGTAAAAGCTCTGGAAAAGAAGCAAACATAATATCTAACTGGAAGTTGTATGATGATATATTTGAACATTCTTCCTAAGCAAATAAGAGGAATAAATGAAAAAACATAAGGTAAGAAAACTTTGACTCATCAACATTTTCCGACTTCTGACTTCTAAATAATTGGAGGCTATAACTTGTGAACTAAAGACGGGAAAACTTTTGTTATAGTTGAAAATTCGTTGAGGTTTTCCATCACGTACTGGTGTTTGGAAAAGCCGCAACACGTGCCTAGGAAGTTTCCCCCTGCAATACGATCATAGAAGCAATAAATACCACATAATTCTCATGAAACCAAAATGATGTTCAAGCGAAGCCTTTCAAATTTAATACACTGAACGCTGAACGCAAACAATAGGAAATTAATTACGAACAGGATCTTCATATGAAATGTTAGTTTTCGGAGAATAGCTGATCAATAGACTTTTTTCAATTGTTTCAAATATTAAAATATTTATCGTTTTCGGTTATCATTCATTATGATACTCGACATATTATATTTAAATAAGTGCGTAATACGCAAGACCAATAACATTTCTGTTACCCTCCATATGATTTAATTTTTTGTTTTTCAGTTGTTCTCCTGATCCTTAATAACAGTTGAATTGTTTCAATGGCCTGTTTCGATGGAATGTAAAAACTTTGAAGGAAAGATGGCAAGTCATGTTTACATGCAACATGTATCAGCTCTTCCGATCAATCTGATTAGGTATAATAAAGGAAGAATAATTTTTTTGTTGGAGGTTAGGATCTGAGCGTTTCGATGTATGATGTAAGCAAAACCATATGTCTGAAAACCCGGTATCATTCATATCTAGTTATGTGAATTTGAAGATTTATTCCACATTTAACATCTCTGGTGGAGTCCCGCACAAAACTGTCTATCTCGAATGTTTTTGGAAAAAAAGTAAATTAATGAACCGAAACAAGTGAGGATTATGTGACTTTTGAAACATTGATAAAATAATCTATTGTCATTGAAACAATTCCATAGTCAATGATATTGTAATCGAAAATCGATATTCATTTGAATAATCTTTAATAAATGATATGTTGATGGCAATTTTAGAATGAATGTTATGTGTACCTTGGACCTAGGCCTAGGAGTTGAGCCAAGGTCTTATTTCGGTGAATTTTCGGTAAATAAACAAAATACATCACTGAGGTATAAAACATTATTACCTGTATGTGATATGAAATACAATATAAATTCTTAAATTAGTTCCATGCAAAAATTATTGGGTAAAAAAAAATACAAAAATTTCATTCATTAATAAAATCACAAAAATAACCACTTATTTATCCAATCCTTAATTTCTGGAAATTCTGATTGCGGTTTCGGAATAAATGGATTGTGTACCGTTTGGTGAAAGCATATTTCCGAACTACAACGGTTCGTCGTCCAGAGAAAATTGCTTTTCTGAAGGCATCTCGCAGTTTTGTTATCAATATTTGAACAATCAAGGTTTTGAATTTTTTACATATGTTTAGGTGTGATTTGATTTCAAAAACTTTTTGAAAGTATTTGCTATATATGCACTCAGTTCCTCTGGAGCCACACATTGGGCGCCAATTTTATCACCTTCCTTTAACACCTAACCCTCAGAAGCCGCTAGCTAGTTCAGGAGAGATCTAATTGGGCGCCACCGATTCAATAGGAAGAGCAGCCACTACGCAAGAGGTGGGCTGGGTGAATCGGAACCTGAAATACTACAAGGATGGAGAAAGAAGAGATATAAGGGTGAATCACAGTCACTCAAAACTCCTTCTCTGAAATCATAACCAACAAATATATTATATACAGTGGAATTTTGAGAGATCTTCAGAATGAAAATAAATGTAGCAGATAAATTTCATATTTATTACTGTGTCAACCTCTACGAATAGTGAAATACCTAAATTATTAAAAGATGACAAATGAATAACTTCCAAATAAGTCGCTCATATCTAATCGAATTGTACAGATGTTCGTACAGATGAATATTAAATAGTTTGGAAGAATGAAGAATTGATAGTTAATACTTATTGGATCAGAAATTACTCACAGTTTGCTTTGACTAACTCAAATTTGAACTTGTTGTTTTCCTATGTATGAAATAATTTAGATTCCACGACTCAAACACTCTCCGGTTGCTGCTCCTTCAATACCCAATAATTCTCTACTCTGGGGCAAAACTCTACGATTCAACTGTAATGTACCACAGATATTGACGATGATTCACGTTCTCTAGATTCCAAGATAAAAACTCTCAAGATACTTTTCCTCCAATACTCGATTCTCATACATTCTGGGGCAAAATTCTACACAACACCACGTCGTTTACGACTTAACCCAGCCTAAAAACGATGTAAAGACGAAAGAATAAAAGGACAGGTCAGAAATAGAAGCCAGACGCTCACGATATGAGTATCGTAGCCAAATAATCCACAAATGCGATAAAAAAATACCACTGAAGGACTTTTCTAAATTTTGACTTGAGAATTTTCCAGTCAATCCGTCTAGGCTATTTCATAAATTGGAATTGAAACTCTCTCATATTAAACACCGTATTGATTCAACTTCTAACATATATCTGTTACGCAACAATCATATAATCTATCATCTATCTGAACCAAAATGGCTGACTGACCGTAGAACGATAATATTCCAGGAGTGGGCAAAATGTTCTCCATACCAAACGATAACCTCGCACGACTTGTGACAACGAAAAAAAAATTTTCAAATATACTAATTAAGAACCCATCTCCGGCAAAGTTGAAATTTCAACGTAATATTTATATTATAGTTGAAAAAATATATATTAATGTTCAGACTATACTACTGTCAAAAAGCAATAGGTATAGGTATATAATGATGAGATCAAAAACGATAAATTTGTGAATTGAATTGAAATGAAGATCTGATTCATTGATTTAAAAATTATTACGCGCATCTCCCTAGAGGGCTCTGACGACATGTTGCAGGAAAGTGGGTGACGAATTTGTGAATCAGAAACGATTTCGTCGCAAAATATGATTTTAAGAACATCGATAAATTATCATTTCGGGTTAATATCTCAATGTTCATCTTAGTATACTTAGTACAAAAACAATGAAAAGCTTTTGAAATTTTCAAAAATTCAAAAGTTGATGACGCAATAGCCAGAAGCCTGCTTGAACGGTATTTTCTCAATCAAGCGATAATAAATTATTAGTATTTGAAAGTTTTCTGTCTTTGTAGGGAATGCGTCAGTCGAATGAACCGCTAGCTCTCCAATTAACGTAGGATTTCGTCGATCCGAATATAGTTTAACGAGTCTTTCGAAGTTTTCATTAGAAAACTACTCCGGAGTTATTGCGAACGAACCAATCGAGAAATTAATAATGTTTTAAACGCCAATATTAGCGGAGCCGCCTGAGAACTAGAGACGACGTATTATATTGGAGAAAGATATTCCCCATATTTTATGCGAATTCATAGAGGAGAACCTCGACTGATAAGGGGACCGTCCCTCATATCAGCCACTTTCATTACACGGATCTCCGGAGAAGCTGCAGTATTAACTGAAGTACTAATAAAAATGTCTAATTCCAGTCTCATAACCGTGGACCAGACCTAGTCTCGCGCCAAAGAGCCAATATCAATAAATGGAATTTTATTTTATTATGCTGCAGGCAATGCTTCCAGTCAATACGGGAGAGCCTTTCCATTCCGGAGCCCCTATATTGGCATTTCGTTGGAGACCGATAGTGAATTTATATTCCTGGTATTAAAAAATAATATTTGAATAATGTAGGTAGCGGAGTAACTCATGTTATGTACCCATATACCTACCGTTTCTGCTTTTTACATTTCCAACGTTATGACAATGGAAATTTAAATATGATTTCCTGTGTTCCTGTTGCATGGGGAATTGTTCGGAAAAATGGGAATTGAAGACTGTGTTGACAATGAGGTTGAAAATGTAATGCTCGGTGGGAGCATGAATGGAAGCTGATTATAGGCATTCTAGCTCGGAGTTTCCGCTCGAGTTCTAAGCGATATTCTCGGGAAGTTTCAATGGTGCTTATACCATAAGGAAAATTAGTATTCTTGTATTGACTTCCTTCGGTATGAGCTTTGATCCGAAATGTAAGATTTCGAAAGGAAATATTTGCCATCGATATTTACCATAATTTCCATGGAAATTCATGGAATTTTTCTCGAAATATTTTGGAATTTTGCCTGATAGGAAAATGCTGGAGTTTTTATTGTTGTTGGATATTGTATGTATATTCAACAATTACAAGTACTTTGTAATGAAATTCACCAATAAATTTAGGAATATCAATTTGACAATTCCGATTGTTAGATTTCAGATTTAAAAATTTTACAGTGTAATTTGAATAAAGCCTCCTTCTTTTGCATACATGAATCAAATGCACCAAATTGCTTATTTCAAAAAGATAATCTTGTATTCAATTCATATTTAGATGAATATCTGATTATATAACTCATGTTTTAAGGAACCAATAGTATCCGTGAATTTCCCATTATAGTTGAGACGTATTGATAAGTGAATATACCTTTGAGGACGTGGTATAATCGTTTTGGATTTCGCTTCCTGCCATATTGCGATCATTTCCGTAATAAAGTTCTTGGACTTTCGCCAAAAGAAATTAAAAGTCAATCTCAGTGAAATGTCATTGAATGTTTCAAAATGCAGAGTAAGGAAGATGAACTCGAGCATAGACAATATATGTCGATTATGTGAACCTCTTCAGTCGACGAATAATCGACGTATATGCTCTTGTGATATTATAACTGAATATACTAATGATGATTATGGCAATTAATGCCTTTATAGATTGAAAAAGAAAAATATACAAAAATAGAAAACATATAAATACCAATGTTAGTGCGGGTTTCAGGTGGAAACAAATTTGCATCCTCAGTTCGGCCAATCCAATATGCAATAAAGTATATTTCATTTTGTGTACACTTTCTGGAGCTATCTTGAGTAGTGTTTGAGTAACTCGCCAATTAAAAACTATGCTGAACAGTATTTTTATGAAAGAGTACGTTGCCATTTGTGGTGTATAGTTTTTACGAAAGGAGACCATGTCAACTTTTTTTTTTTGAATTCATCTATGACCAATGCCTGAAAATGATTGTTTCGGATAATAAAACATAACCAATGTATAATAAAATTTATGAAAATATATATTTGAAAATTCGAGTTTGGGTTATGTCACGCTTGAATGATGTCAATATAGATTCACAACTAAATTAGATGGAAAATATCGACATTTTCCACCTACCTAGATTATACAGGGTGTTCTTAAATTGAACGTACAAACGAAAAGGGGAGATTCCTCAAGTGAGTTTAAGAAAAAAAAGTCCCATAAATATGAGGTCGCAAACGTTTCGTTTTCGAGATACAGAGTGTTGAAGTTTGAATTTTTTTCAAGTTTTTTTCTCCTAGTATCTACACTTCACAAGATATTCAACTGAAATTTGGCATAGATATTACATTTGAGAGTTCTCACCACGTGACATGGCAATTTCGATAGAAGATCTACAGGGTAATATTTTTTCTGGAACACTGCCACCTGTTCTTCTGCAGAACTTTTTTTTGGTGAGCAACAGTTAATTTGAAAAAATGTAAAAAAAAGCTTTGTTCTTATACTGAACTTTTCGGTCTCCTGTAGTTTTGTCGTATCTACCAACGATTTCGAGAAAAAAAATTTTGAACGATTCTCTCGAAATCCTCGTAAAAATCCAAATTATGATGGGAAGGCCACTTTGAGTGCAACTCTGTTTTTATTAGCCATTAACGACATATGCAACGTTATCAAAGCCCCAATAAAACTAATTGAATATCTTGTGAAGTGTAGATACTATCAGAAAAAAACTTGAAAAAAATTCAAACTTCAACACTCTGTATCTCGAAATATTCTGTTTGAATTTTTTATGGATCTGGCCCAAAAAACTAAGCTAACATGAAATGCTTGAAACTTGAAAATATCAGTAAACATGAAGTGAAGTGTAGATACTATCAGAAAAAAACTTGAAAAAAATTCAAACTTCAACACTCTGTATCTCGAAAACGAAACGTTTGCGACCCCATGTTTATGCGACTTTTTTTTCTTAAACTCACTTGAGGAATCTCCCCTTTCCATCTGTACGTTCAATTCAGGAACACCCTGTATATAAATGTAATATCGATATTTTTCATCTATATTTAGTTGTCAATCGATATTGACATCATCCAAGCCTGATATAAACCAAACTCGATTCGATATTGAAAATTTATCATTTAGGATTGGTTTCTATGATGACATCAGAGTTAATTATGAGACTAATGCTGTGACCAAAATCAGATCCTGAACAAAATTGCTGGGATTCATGAAATAAAGAGTTTTTCATTGATCTATTGGATTCATTATCCGATAATTTCTATTTATGTCAGGCTTAGATCTAAGATCTAAACAATATCGAAACTTCCTTGGGCTACTTTGAGCTACCACGAAACTGTATTAAGATACCTATATATGAAATATGTGATGATAAGGGATGAGAGGATCTACGAGGGATGATTCTCAAGAAATTGAGCATGAACATTCGAGTAATTGATTCACATATACAAACTGAATATACATAAAATATAAATATAACATCTTGTGAGATAGTGAAAAATGATTTAATTTATTTTATCCTCGATTTCATCTGTAATGAATTTTCATCAAGTAAGGACCGAATCCATTGAAAACTAAATTTAAATATACTCGGATATGTTGCAGCAGAAATAATGAATTAGATTATTCGATATTATCTTTGAATTTTTCTACTGATTGATACCCATAAAATTTCGTCCGAAAAAATGGACTTTTTTTTAGATATTCTGTTTGAATTTTTTATGGATCTGGCCGAAAAAACTAAGCTAACATGAAATGCTTGAAACGAAAATATAATCTCGCTGAACTTTGGAAATAATGAGGAAAACAAAATTTCGAGCTGTTATATTTATAAAAACGCTAGACCTCAGACCAATTATTTCGAGGTTTAGGGGTTACTGTTTGAGAGTTATCGTTTTCACGGATGGAAGATGTACACAAAATTGAATTAGATAACGCAGTTATTAGTCAGTTAGTTATTGAGATGAGAGGTTTCAAAATTAGAGAAACACAAGCTTATATTTTTTGATGGAGAGATAAATTTTATTTAAACTGATAATCAACCGTTCGTAGTATAAGCTTTCAAAAAACAACTTCTCAAAGTACTGCAAGCCTATTCTTCCAGAGATATGATTTTTATGGAGAAAATTTTAAGTGTAACGTAATGAAGATGAGAACAATGTTTTAAATAATCAATAGAAATGTTAGAAGAACAAAACATAAAACTTAATGAGAACAAAAAATAAATACGTGAAATATTCTATATGTACTTTTGAAAGAATATTCTCTCCAATAGATATTTCTTGTAGCTCAGATCAAATGTAATTTTTTCAATTGGCAATAAGAGATAAAAGCTATCGCAAATATTCAATAATGGAAGAGGAAAAATATTCAAATAATTTTATGGGATGGAGCAATTCCTTCTCTTTTTTTTCATGACATAGAATTCTATCATTTTTTTCCTTTGGGAATGTTTGGTATACTTTTCAGTCCCCGAATATAACGAACTCGTAATGAAAAATCATGAGAGAAAAGGCAACTATTCCATTTTCATCCCGAATTGGAATGAAAAAATCGAATTACAAACAGTATACGCTTGCGGCAGAAAAAGCTGAAAGGAACACATGGCTCCAAAATATGATTTATTTTTATTTACCACACATTGGGCCGCAAAAGTACCTGGAAGTGCTTTTTAATTGTATTACCGGCGAGCTAAATGAGAGAACGGTGAATTGTATCAGGTTGTTTTTATGTTGTTGAATGGAGACATTAAGGAATTAAATTATCTGGTTCAAAGGTGGAAAAGCTACCGAATATATTTTTAATAAATGTATTCTTTCCGGGAAATTCCATCTCTGATAATGCGAAACTCATTTTCAAGGAATGAATTCAACTAGAGATAAAGACTGAACATGCTTTTGAAAATAGTATATTTTGCGATTTAATTTATTTTTTCTATATTATCAATGGAAAAATCTTCTAAATATAGGTCAATAATAATAAAAATAATTTATCAATCCTGTCAGAAATTAGATGTTAACGACGAAAAAAAGCACAATTCATCAAATACTGACTAAAAACTGAACCTCAAACAATTAAAAAATGAAGTGAAGAATTTTTCAATCAATGGTTCTTATTATCGTGATGAAGAATACCTCTGCGCTGTTTTTAAGTAATTTTTATTTGTGTTGGAACACATGCGTATTTGAATAGTTGATATTTTTGTCTTAAAGGTGTACCCTACCTTTATCACTAGGTTCTTCAGTGCAGATTCATTTTGATTCTCTCAATATTTGGAAAAAACCTTCGTATGACTATTTAGAATGAACTCACTGATTTTTTTTATAGAAAAATTTATAGTTTTCATATCACATAAAAAATAAAAAGTTTTTCCATCGTCCCTCTATTATTTTAATGATGAATTTCAACATTTTTCCATTATCATGGAATTTTCACATTTCTTCTAAAAGACTTCCTTGACCAAATTGTTATTTATCGCTTTCTTATTTGATAATATTTTCATTTATTGGTATTCTTTTCAAAAATTAAAATATACAAGAACCCATTTTTTTGGAAAACTCCAATTGGCTTGTTTTTCATTTCATTATTGAAATGTGAAAATTTTAAAATTTTTGAAATTCTTCATTGAAATAATTGAGATATGATTGATGAACCTTTCAAAGTCCGAAGTGATATGACGAAAACTATAAATTTTTTTTTGGAAGAAAAAATGACGTTTGTTACGTTTTAATATTTTAAAAGGAGGACAGGTCTGAATGTTTTTTTTACATCAATTGATTTCCTCAAGGAAAAAAGAAGAATTATAGATTTTTAAAGTTTTAATGCTTACCTATTCGATGGTGAAGAATTAAAATAAGTATTTATTTATACAATGGTATTCAATGTTAAATTCGGTTATTCAAAAACATTCCAAGATAGAGCAGATGATAAGAACAAAATAATGCCGATCAATGACACGCACAGGAATCAGACTCTCAAATTACTTCATTCAGGATAATTCTACTAGAATATTCCAGGTGGCTCTCAACAAGAGAATACGTGGACGGACGTGAAACAGTCCTTCTGAATTCTCTGTGGGAAATTGAAAACATCTATAAAGATTGACTATGCCGGCAAACGATGTTTAAAATATGAAAAATATCCTCCTACCTGGCCACGAATATTGACACAAATATATTTACTGCTCTCCGCAAAATTGCGATCTGAGTTATTTAGGAATCAAACGAAGCTTTACTCTAGTTATCTGTAAACCGATTCACAACGAAAAATTCCAGATATAAAGCCATATATTTGCTTTACCTCAAAGCCAGAACGAAGAATGAATCGACGAAGCTTAAATTGATTGAAAAGAAAATTAGCATGTGTGTCGGCGCGGTAAATCAATATTTTTTCAAACACATATGTATCGAGTTCATCAGGAAGATGCGACAATAATTTGAATATAGGGATGTAACTGTTTATTCTAAACTGTAACACCGAGGTTTTCCAACAATCCAAAGCCTGAAAAATGGATGGGATATTTAGGCCCCCAAAGAGTATTGTATTCGATAAAAACTGCCATCAATCAATTGAAACAATCTTAAGAGCACATGCGGATGTCGCATACTTAATAAGTTATAATAATTGAAAGTAATATTAAAAGTAACAGTGTTTTTAATAAGAACCAATCAAACATTAATACATGTCATAGCCAAGACGTTGTGAGAAAAGTAGTGTACAATCTTAGGACAAATATCGAATATTCGTATATCAACACAAATATCAACCACCCATAATACAGTTCAGAGGTGTTTTGAACCAGCCGCTATATCGGAGTCACCACTTTGGCGAGTCGTTCCCGACTCTCGAATCAATTTCGAGGTGCGTCCTCCCTCTAACTAAGGATTACGGTGTTTCATCCATCACAGATGGAAGTTTCAGTTTAGCACTCAATGATCTCTGTCAAATACATCTCCGTAGTGGAGTATGATGAATTTTCGGTAGTGCGGTGGGTTTATATACACATACTTAAAAAAAATGGCACTGTAAAATATTGGATATCGGCAATCCAACAAATACAATTTTGAATTGGTGGACACTTTACAATAGACGGGCATTTAACAAAATATTTTTAAAAAGTTTGTTTTTTTTGAAGGGACTCACTGGAAATATAATGAGTTGATAATTTCTTCATTAGCGTGACCAGAAACAGGAGAATCGACTATTTCCCCACTCAAAATGAGGCGTTGATGCGAAATGGCGAAGGATCCGGGTATTGTTATATGTACAGTGCATCCCATTTTGGGTGAGACAGCCAGGTTTCTCGCTTGTTATTTAAGATAGAACCTTGCGGTTTTCACGTTCCTGTCCTACTTTTTTGTGAAACTCAAGTTGGTCTAATCAGATTTTGCATAACTGTTTCCGTTCAAGAGATACTGGGCGATTTTGGAAATTGATACTTTTCGGACCACTTCTTTATCTCCGAAGTTATTAGAAATAGTGCTGAGGTAAAAACTACTTCTGAATCAGAATTCTGCGTAGAATCCAGTGGCGTACTCAAATTTTTTTTTCGGGATATGGTTTTGAAGATTCAACACAAACCTATATTTTTTTTAATGGAACACCCTGTATATTAATACTTCGTTCGATTCGTAATTTTTTTTCCTTCAAAATGATGTATGATACTATGTAGGTAGGACGTTCAGATATATAAAAAAACACTAAAACATCAAATAATGATGGTTTTTTTGTTAATGGGTCATGAATTTCCCAAGTTTCAATAAGTGGATTATTACTTTTGATTTTTAAAAAGTAGTAGGTCATTGATGATACAAACATTCTTGTTGTTATTATGGCTACTATGCATTTGGCAGCATTGTTTTATCAAGCAAGATTGGGAAGAAAAAACCAATCTGATCTAGCTGTCATCGCAATGAATTATTATTATTATTATTGATTTTTTTTTATATTAGAAATCCATTGCCCATTAACAAAAAAACCATCATTATTTGATGTTTTAGTGTGTTTTTATATTTCTGAACATCCTACCTACATAGTATCATACATCATTTTGAAGAAAAAAAAATTACGAATCCAATGAAGTGATAATATACAGGGTGTTCCATTGAAAAAAATATAGGTTTGTGTTGAATCTTCAAAACCATACCCCGAAAAAAAAATTTGAGTACGCCACTGGATTCTACGCAGAATTCTGATTCAGATGTAGTTTTTACCTCAGCATTATTTCTACTAACTTCGGAGATAAAGGAGGTGTCCGAAAAGTATCAATTTCCAAAATCACCCTGTATCTCTTGAACGGAAACAGTTATGCAAAATCTGATTAGACCAACTTGAGTTTCACGAAAAAGTAGGACAGGAACGTGAAAACCGCAAGGCTCTATCTTAAATAACAAGCGAGAAACCTGGCTGTCTCACCCAAAATGGGATGCACTGTACAGGGTGGGCAAATAAGCGAGGTAAGCGGCTATATCTCAGGATCCACTCATCGTAGAGACTTGCGGTAAAAAATTTTACCACTAAAGTGAACAGGAGAATACACTGGAAATTGTTTTGAAGTTCATACCTCTACCGCAAGGGGGCGTAATAGCTACCGTCGAGTAGAAAAATGAATTTTACTCGAAAATGTTTCATATGAAGCTGAAGAAAAAATATCATCACAGTAATCCTTGGAAAATTCTCTATCTTTTCAAATTGTCACTTTCGATTTTACGACATCAAATAAGGGTAGGTGAAAGAGAGAAATCTGACTGATTGAAACGCCTGTAAGTTTGGCTCAACATGTTTGAGCAAATTAGTTCTCGTCTGAAAGATAATATCTTGTTGATTGAGGACAAAATATACTCATGATAAATTTGTTTTTGCTGCTTTCGATAGGGGGCGCTAAGTCAGAAGTTCATTGTTTTGTTCATTTTACTCCGAAATTTCAAATATAATGATAGGATTTTCTTAACAGAAACAGAAGTTCCATCAAATTTGCATGAAAAAACCTGAAGGTCGCAAAACGATAATTTCAGGCGTTCTGAAGTTATGTCCGAAAGAAGATATTCTTCAACTGATGCACAGCGAAAAATCAAATAGTGTTTTAAGTTCTGACAGAAACAGAAATCCCATCTTGTATGAAAAAACCTGAAGGTCGCAAAGCAATAGCTTCAGGCGTTCTGGAGTTATGGACGAAACAAGATATTCTTCAACTGATGCACTGAAAAACTAAATTGTGTCTTCTTTCGGCCATAACTCTAGAACACCTGAAGCTATCGCTTTACGACCTTTTGATTTTTTCATGCAAATTTGATGGGATTTCTGTTTCTGTTAGAACCTAAAGACACAATTTGATTTTTCGCAGTGCATCAGTTGAAGAATATCTTCTTTCGGCCATAACTTCAGAACGCCTGAAATTATCGCTTTGCGACCTTCAGGTTTTTTCATGCAAATTTGATGGAACTTCTGTTTCTGTTAAGAAAATCTTATCATTATATTTGAAATTTCGGAGTAAAATGAACAAAACAATGAACTTCTGACTTAGCGCCCCCTATCGAAAGCAGCAAAAACAAATTTATCATGACCATATTTTGTCCTCAATCAACAAGATATTATCTTTCAGACGAGATCTAATTTGCTCAAAAATGTTGAGCCAAACTGAAGTTACCGGCATTTCAATCAGTCAGATTTCTCCCTTTCACCTACCCTTATTTGATGTCGTAAAATCGAAAGTGACAATTCAAAAAGATAGAGAATTTTCCAAGGATTACAGTGATGATATTTTTTCTTCAACTTCATATGAAATATTTTCGAGTAAAATTCATTTTTCTACTCGAGGGTAGCTATTACGCCCCCTAGCGGTAGAGGTATGAACTTCAAAACAATTTCCAGTGTGTTCTCATGTACACTTTAGTATTAAAATTTTTTACCGCAAGTCTCTACGATGAGTGGATCCTGAGATATAGCCGCTTACCTCGCTTATTTGCCCACCCTGTACATGCTTTGTAGGTTCTTGAACCATAAAGATAAGATATATTTTATGATGTTAGTAAGCAATATAATTCCATAGAAAAACATCTGAAGAGACAATAATGTTTCAACAAGCCATTTACATGTCACTATAATAGAGAGATCTATTTCCATACAGGGTAATTGAATGTCAATATTTATGTAGGCTTGATTAATCGCTCGTCTAGAGGTATGATTCGATTACCTGGCCTTTCGTCTTTTTCTCCGCGACTTTGTTGGATTTATAATAATTAAACTCTTTTGAATTATTTACATCTATTTACAAAGCTACAATTATACAGTACAAACTCAGTATTGAGAAGATCCTAATAACGTCCTAATTACAAGTAAACCTACGGTACTGAATTTCGTCTTTAACTCTAGTTTTAATTACTCGAAACGTCTTCGATTATCACGTCTTTGTCGTACTTGAAGTTTTCGGTAGTCTCGTCTTTGATTTGTTCGCGACTCTTCTTAATCTAGTCCGCGAACCGTCTTTTCGTCTTACGTCTTAAGTTTCAACCGACAGAACTTACTCTTACTTCGACCTTGACCGAACTCGTCTGAACTGGCTCTCTGCCGATTGGAACTACCCTGTCTCGAATATCGACTTCCCTTCTTTCGGCTTGACCACACCCTTAGGGAAAGTACCATCCCCTAGTCCAATAAGAGTTGTGCCGTACCGCCCACAAAGATCTTCGCGGATTCCTGGAAATCGATATTCTCGAAGGACTAGAACCTGGTACACAGATGTGACACATCTGGTATGACCGTATTGTCTTCGAACTTTCACAACCCCCCCAGTAAATCTCTTCAAGATTTACAACTCCATGACATATCTTCGACACCTCGAAGAATAACACATCCTTTTTACATTATATGTACAATAACAATTCGTTCCCTGTAAATTCATTGAAACTGTCATGCCCTCGACACTTGAAGAAACTAATAGGTCTCCAAGCATGCGGTTGACCATCTCAATTATTTACAGGGAACAATAACTGGATCCTACATTTATGAGGGTGATCTTTGAGCCCATTTCAAGAAAATTAGTTCATATGAAAATATGTCCTTGAGTCTTACCTTTTGAACTACAGGGTGATAAAATTTCATTTATTATTAATATCTGCAATACTACTTCAGATATTTTAATGGAATTTATCATACATGTACTATGAATCGAGAAATATTTTTAATGTTTCATTTTATTTTTAATTTCCACCAGTGGCGTTCGTACGTAATTTGACCTGCCCATTTTGGAAGATATTGATGATACGCCACAGATTATTGCTGAAATAAAAATTGTTTTTGAAATTCCCAATGCTTTCTTACCACAGTTGATCACTTTTTTCGATCATATGCACGGTTTTTGTTAGAAAAAATGAAAAGCGTTCCTCTGCATTGAAATAAATTACATTATGTATATAAGAAAGATGGTTACCTATCGTAGTAGGCTGGGGCCAAGAATTATATTTCAGGTTGTCATTATTTCGTGTAACAGTTCATCAGTCTTTAAATCCAGTTATTCGCATCTTATTCATTTGGTGTTTGAAATACCACCCAGTATCTCAAAAGGTGAGTCGTTTAGGACATAAGTTCATATAAAGATTTTTCTCGAAGTAGGTCCAAAAATCACCCCCATAAATATTGACCGTCAATTAGAAAACACTCTGTATATACATGTCGATAAGAGATCACCAGGGAAGAATTTAGTTCCACTGCAATCTCTTATGGACATATATTATTGTTTATGTTACCATCACATTACGTACAATATTTTACTATGAGGAACCTCATCTAAATTGTGAGGATGATTTGAATAAGTCCGCGATCCTCTAGTGGGCCTCATTGTATAGAAAAACAAAATTATGACAGTCCCTTACATTTTAGATTTTCGGGTGTGTATTACATGTTAAAAATAACTACAGTAAATTCACAAAGTTTCCTAATTTTTAAAGTTGAAACACTATAAACACAAATTGTTCCAAATCACCAAACCTCGAGTTATGGGCGTTCGGTTTTCTATCAGAGTTTGGCTTTTTATCATCATCAATCATTTACCGAAATCTTGAAAATTATTAGTTTATATTATTTCGAAAGTAAAATAAATAAATTTTTATTTTTTCAAATACAATTTAAGACAATATTGGTGATGCTACCCTATATGAATGATTATTTAGATTTTAGTAAATAATTTTTTTTTGAATTGGTACCTATGTTGTTACTTTCGATATTTTTGTTGACATTGAGTTGTCCCATGCAATTTTCACGGATAAATAAATTCATTATAATTACTATATTACTTGGTATGTGGATTGAGCAATGACTTATCGTAAGTAAAATGACCGAACGCAGTTTTTCAAAGAAAAAACGCTGGAATGCGAATTTTATCCGGTCATTTTGACGCACGAGTGTAACTTGTCAAAGTAACATAGATTCCATAGATGCCAAAGCTTCGAACTGTGTAAGATGCATAGAAACTATGCATCTATGAACAGAATTATCGCAGTGCTATTTCGCTTCCTACAATGCAATTATCGCTGTAATTTTCGATAATCGTTCTCCATATACATAGAATTTTTGACAGGAGGGAAATATTCGCTGTGATTTTCGATAATTGCATTCCATTTACATAGAATTTTTGACAGAAGGGAAATATTCCTAGAAAGCGCATTAGTAACACATTATCAATAAGACGAGGAGAATGTCAATTTCAATATTAATTTCCACTGTATAAAACATATTTATGATCTATTCTAGAATTACCTAGTCCATTGTGGAGTCCTTGGCTTGTTCACTTTTCACAACTCCTGAAAAGTCTGCAGAGAATCACGTATTCTTTTTGGTTAATCTAAACTGAACCATCGTATGAGGATCGTATGCAAATAACGAACCTGTCATATTTTTCAGATTGTCGTTTATACTCAGTTAGTTTACTCGCTTTTATGTCAAATTTGTTCGAACTGAAATCTGACAGATTGAGTGTAACACTACAATACGCCATAACTATTGGAAATTCACGGATTTTATTGGTTCATTAATAATAATGATAATAATCGTTTATTGATCTGATAAGACATAAAATTATGTGTGAGATAAGTCACAGAAAAAGAAAAAAGTTAACACAAATAATTATCAAATTTATCGTTTAAAAATTCAAAAACAGTATAATAACAATTCCTTAACAATAAAGCTTTCACACTGGCCTTGAATTCTCTGAGATTCAGAGACGTTATATGGGAAGTTAAATGATTGAACAATTTTATGCCCTGATATGTGGGTGAGCCTCGGAACAGGACGGACGCAACGATGACGAATACTGCTAGAAACTGGAATACGAATACGGAAAACAAACTAAACAAGAAGCGGAGATGGAGGAAAAACATAGTTCGAACAGCTTGCTGGAACATAATGTCGTGGAATACCAAAGGGAACGAAATACTTTTAGAGATGGAACAGCACAAAATAGATATATGTGCTTTGTCAGAAACCAAGCGCAAAGGTAAGGGAACCATTAGAACACCAAACTACGTGTTAATATACAGCGGTGTCGATAAACACAAAAGAGCCACAGCCGGAGTGGGGCTACTTATAGCCGAAAAATACGAACACCTAATACAAGACATACACTACGTAAATGAAAGAATCCTTAGAGTATCACTGATGATAGGAACAGAAAATAATAATAATAATAGAGTCTTAACCTTATCAGTGTGTATGCCCCAGACATTGGTAAGAGCAAAGAAGAAACGGAGACATTTTACGAAAATCTGGAAACCGAGCTAAGAAACATACCGACAAATGAAAAACTACTGATTATGGGTGATCTAAATGCCAGAATCGGGAATAGTGTACTACCTGGAGTAAAATACAAATTTAACGAGGACTACATCAACGAGAACGGGGAAGCGTTAATAGATTTGTGTGCACGTTATAACATGAGAATTAACAACACCTTTTTTAAACACAAGCCCCAACACAAAATTACATGGCAGAACACTAGAGGCCAAAACTCAACCATAGACTATATAATATCGAACAGGGCCATACATCCAACCCAAATATTAGACACAAAAAGCCTGACATCAGCTAATATAGGATCCGACCACTTTTTGGTCATTTGTAAGCTGAGGATGACCATTCAGAAGAAGAAGATACCAGATTCAACAAAAAAGGAGAAAATAAACATAGAGTCCATCAGAGACCCAACAACTAAGTCACTATACCAAGCCCGACTATCCCAAAAAATAGAATCAAACACCATCACGGAACAGGACGACACAGAAGGGTGCTGGGAGAGGATAAAAACAAACATTACCGACGCAGCTTTTGAGGTCTGAGAAAGGTTGGAGCTAATAAAAATTGTAAAAACAAGCAATGGTATACACCAGAAGTAAAAGCTCTGGCTAGAGAAAAACGCGAAGCATACTTGAGATATAGAAATAACCAAATACCAGAAGAAAAATATCATTACATTCAAACAAGAAACAGGGTCAACGCAGAAATCAGAAACATAAAACGTAACTACTGGGAAAAGTTTACCTGCGACATGGAGCATGACTTGTATGGAGCTCAAAGGAAGGTGTGGGGAATGTTGAAGAGAAGGAAACTGGACATCGTGGAATATGCACAGACACAACAAATTGATTAGTCCCGCTGGAAAACCTATTTTGAACAACTGTACACAGATAACCCCGAAGAGGAAGATAAGGAACACAGTGAAGAAGGAAGTGGAGAAAGCGAAGAATGTCCCGTAATATCCGAAGAAATGACTACAGAAATGGCAAAAAAGATTAAGAACAGAAAATCGCCAGGGCTCGATAATATACCGAATGAGCTGCTGAAATACGGAGGTCCAAAATTGATCGTGGAACTTACAAAGCTCTTCAACAAAATATTAACATCCAAAAAAGTCCCTAAAGAATGGAAAAAGAGCATAACCATTCCTATATTCAAAAAAGGGGACAAGAAATCACCAGAAAACTATAGAGGCATAACCCTACTTAGCTCAGTAATGAAACTTTTCACAAAGATCATAGAAGCAATAATAAGCGAGCATGTGAACATATCAGAAGAACAACAAGGGTTCAGGAAAAATCGGTCGACTATAGATGCTATTTTCGTAGTCAGGCAAGTGGTGGAAGAGGCTATAGAATACGGAAAGCCCGCATACATGTGCTTTATAGACCTCACCAAAGCGGTCGATAGGGTAAGACTAAGTGACGTAGTGGATATTCTTGGAAAGAAACAGGTGCCGAAAACAATAATAGATATCATAAGACAACTTAATCACAATACATCTACCCACATATTAGTTAATCAAAACCTAACAGAGGAAATAAAAACACCAACAGGAATTCGACAAGGAGATTCCTTAAGCCCCCAGCTTTTTAATCAAATAATGGACGAAATAATAAAACAAGTCAAAAGTACAAAAGGAGGATATGCGCTTACAACGGGCATAATCAGGATTGTCTGTTTTGCCGATGACGCCCTGATTATAGCAGAGAACGAAGACGATTCACAACGGCTCCTGAACGCATTCTACGTAAAAGCTAAAAGTCTCAACATGCAAATATCCATCACAAAAACAAAAACCCTCGTCGTTTCCAAAGAGCCAGTGAGATGCAAACTTTCTCTGGAAAATAAAATCATCGAACAAGTTATGTCATTCGACTACCTAGGTACAAATTACTTCAAGCCAAAATAGAACAATTAATGAAGTGAATGGACAAGCGAATAAAGCCAGCCGAATATCAGGTGCACTACGGGACATCATCTGGAGTAACACATTTATGAATAAAAAGGCTGAAGTTAGGATATACAAAACTTGTGTTAGACCGGTATTGACATACGCTACAGAAACAAGAGCTGACAACCAAAAAACTAAAAATATCATTCGAACAACTGAAATGAAAATACTAAGAAACATCTCAGGATACACACTAAGAGATAGGAGAAGAAACACTGACATAAGGCACGAATGTCAAGTAGAAGACATTGTCAGGTGGGGACGTAAGCGAAGAAGAGCCTGGAATGATCACGTGGACAGGATGACTGCGGGAAGACTGGCAAAAATCGCTAGGGATGGTATACCACGGACACGACGCCCCTTAGGAAGACCCCCAAAGAGATGGATGGATTCGTGGTCATCAATATCTCAAGAGAGCTGAGAGTTGGAAAACACAGGCCTAAGGCCTATGATATGTGGAAGAAGAAGAAGAAGAAGATATGTGGGTGACATTTCAAATTTTGTTGTTCTGTGTTTTGGTATAAACAGCACTCCCCCACTTTTTGTATGGCAATTATGAAAGCTAGATAATTTTGTGATGCTATTCTCTTCTTCCTTAATATATAATAAGGTTTTAAGAATGAAAATACAAGACAGCGTGAGAATACCATTTTGTGAAAAAACTGGTCTACAAGACGTCCTTGTTGTTATATCATATATCATGCGCAAAATCCGCTTTTGAATAATAAAGACCCTACTAACCTCTGAAGAATTTCCCCAAAGTAGGATGTTGTAAGATATATGGCTATATACTAAGCTGTAATGAATATTGATCAACGACGACATGGGAAACAAGTGTCTTACTCTACTTATAGCGGAAAATTAAAATATGTGTTGTAATAATCATATTTAGTAAGGTTACTCAAAGTTTCTTCAACTAAAATTTCGGATTTTTTTCGGGCTAGGAGGAAATAATGAACTATTCCAGTGAGATACCTATATTCGTTTTGAAACCAGCTAGTAGCGAATAAGGTTCTCTCAGAAAATCCAGCAGCGCCAATATCATTTTAATCAAAGCGACCCAATCGGTATTCAACGAGTTTAAGTCCGCAGTCTCAAAGCTGTCTCGAAAGGGGAACGACAGCGCCAAATTGATAAGTTTGAGGTGAAATATAGTGAAGAGGCGTTGCGCAACCTCGTCACCGTCGTACTCATCTCCATAAAATTTTCCGAGACGAATAATTAAAGCGTCTCGAAAAAGCCAGATTTCCTAATTACTTTTTTGCGGCCGCTCCCCCGGAATTCGGGATTCGGAAAGTATATGGGCTGAGAACTTTTAAATGAATAAATGTTCCATTCCTCCGGAATATTCCTTGCCCGCCGGAATTCCAATATTAGCCTCCTGAATATCGCGGACCTTGCGCGAACGGAATGCCAATTCATTAACTAATTGAGAATCTTCAGGTCCGAGATCGGAATCATTAATCACGAAATACAATTCCGGGGCGTGAGTACCTGTAAATGCACTCAGAGTGAGTTATTTCTTTGGGGACCGGAAAAATTATGCCTTTGTGCCTTCGCGAGATATTTCTGCTACAGAGAGAGAGAGAGACGAGAAAACAATTGAATTTCCCTACAGGTAAACTGAATTTATTCGTAACTTCCAAACAATCGTTTATTTTTATATATACCTGAATTTATATTTATTTATATATAATTAGAAATTTGTATATTCAACTATGTAGTGGCAAAGAGGACAGGGGAAATAAAAATCCTTAATGAGATGCCGACGTTTCGACCTTTATTTCTGGTCTTTTTCAAGGCTGGAAACAGAACGACATTGAAAATATGGGGCGTAACATAGTGCCATAATATAAAAAAACAGTATACTTTAGTAGGTATAGAAACAAAATACCACAGAGCAACATAAAAACATACTTAAAAACACATACCTATTCATATGGATTATCCCTCATTATATTCTGAGGTGGACATAAAACTGTGTCGTCAATTTTTTAAAAACTCGATATATAGGTCCATTAGTCAATAGATAAAATCATTCAAAATCTTTCATTAGAATTTTAGGGTGTTGAAAGATATTTCCTATAATAAACAACTGAACCAGTCTCCGTATCATCTGTCATATACAGAGCATCAAGCGTCATATGGTAATCTAATATCGCAGAAAGAGGTATGTTCCTGAAATTCATCAAGAACGAATCATCCGTTTATATCTCTCTAAAATGTTGTGATATATTGTGCTTAAATTCTGTACATCAGTCCTCAAATTTACCGTCTCGTTCAAAGAAATATGAATCATCTCACCGATACATCTTCTTTTATAATTTTTTTCCTTTTCTAAGATGGTGACGTTCTCGAAATCGAAATTGTGGTTTTCGTTGAAGTGATGAGCAGCTAGAGCGGTTTTTTCATTTTTATCTTTATTAGTGGGTCTACAATCATATCTGTGCTGGTAGACTATTTTTAAGATACTGTTTGGTCATACCTATGTAGCATCTGCTGCAGTCTTTACAAGGGATTTTGTATATTAAATCGGACTGCAAACCATCTGGAGTTTTATCTTTGATTTTCGAGAAAAGGGAACTGACGCATTTCAGTCATTTCGAAAATCAAAGATAAAACTCCAGATGGTTTGCAGTCCGATTTAATATACAAAATCCCTTTTAAAGACTGCAGCAGATGCTACATAGGTATGACCAAACAGTATCTTAAAAATAGAGTCTACCAGCACAGATATGATTGTAGGATTTTTATTTCCCCTGTCCTCTTTGCCACTACATAGTTGAATATTTAAAAAGTCAGGACACGAATACCAGTGATGATTAGAAATTTGGTGAATCTTGGAACTGTATTTGGCCAACTGAAAAGTCCCCGGTCTGATGTACAGAAGGCGGTGCTAGTATTGAATCCATATGATTTTTAGTTAGTACCAACCTTCAAACGATACTTGTTAAAACTTGACAGCAGTCCGACCATTAGTTTGTGAGATATTGCGTTGTGAGTGTAGCTACTTTAGTTATTTAAAAAAAAATGAAAAAAAAAAATATTTTCGTGTGCTAATAAAATATTGCTTTTTGAAGAGAAAAAATACAGTTGAAGCTAAATCTTGGCTTGATGAGTTTTCGGTGTCTACACCAGGAAAATCAATCATCATTGATTGGTATGCTAAGTTTAAACGTGGTGAAATGAGCACCGAAGAGCGCAAACGCAGTGGACGCACGACCGAAAAATCGAAAAAGTTGACAAAATAATTTTGAATGACCGTAAAGTGAAGTTGAGATAGCAGATATCATCTGAACGTGTACATCATATCATTCACGAATATTTGTACGAAAGCAACAACGTGTTAATGATTCTGAGGAGTGTTTGAAGGTCTTTAAGTGCAATAAACCTGAATTTTTGCGTCGAAATGTAACATGGATGAAACATGGCTCCATCATTTCACTCCGGAGTCCAATCGAAAATCAGCTGAGTGAACTGCACACAATAAACCGATGATCCAAAGCGAGGAAAAACACTATAGTCAGCTGGCAAGGTTATGGCATCAGTATTCTGGGATGCGCAAGGTAAAATATTCATTGATTACCTCCAGAAGGAAGAGACCATTAACAGCGATTATTATATGTATAGCGTTATTGGATCGTTTAAAGGAAGAAATCGTTAAAAAATAACCCCATTTGAAGAAAAAAAGATGCTGCTTCATCAAGACAATGCGCCGTGTCGCAAAACAATGAAAACAATGGCAAAATTGCATGAATTGGGCTTCGAATTGCTTCTGCATCCACATTCGCCAGATCTGGCCCCCATTAACTTTTTCCTGTTCTCAGACCTCAAAGGAATGCTCGCTGGAAAGAAATTTAGCGCCAATGAGGAAGTAATCGCCGAAACTGAGGCCTATTTTGAAGCGAAAGACAAATTGGTATCGAAATGTTGGAAAATGCTATAATCGTTGTATCGCCCTCGAAGGCAACTACTCGTAAGTATATTGAATAATAAAATCGAATTTAGACAAGAAAAATGTGTTTTACTATAGTAGACGTGGGACTTTTCAATTGGCCTGTTATGTAATTTCAGAGAATGCTTATATTGATGAGCCATCTTAGGAAATCACGAATACGGTACATAATGTACCGTATTTTGTGATTTGTGAACCGCTATTCCTAAAGCCTCATTTTCACGGTGATAATACTATCACGATAGTGTGGGGCTAGAGTGCTGTCGCACTACCACGATAGTACTATCGCGATAATTACTATCACCGTGAAAATGAGCTTCAATGGAGCATCACATATCGAAGCACAGGAGCAGTAGGCAGAAAGTGACTCGTGTGTCGAATGTACAGCGCAGGCATATTAGTGCTCTAACCCCTAAAAATTGCTCAAGAGTTGGAAATCATTTTAACCCCTATCGGGGGTCTTGAATAACAGGTACATAAGTTTGCGAAGGTATTGCTTCGGATTTGAGAGACTAAAAACCGTGAAATTTTTTTCAATATTTCGCTTATAAGTAGAAAATTATACATTCTACAGAAAATTTTGTTTCACTCTTCAGCTAATGGCTTTCGAAACATTAAAATAGGTTCAGTCGTTCAGCCGCATCCGCCACTCAAGATTGTGTGATTTTTCAAACACAGCTTAAAACTTGAACCTTCAACTCCTAACCCCTGTAATTCGAAAAGTACTGGACCGATTGAAAAAGTCATGAATTTCTAAATTGAATTGTAAAACAGACGCTTCTTGAAATGTAAAAATCAACTTCTACATTTACGCCAAATTCAATGTTTATTGAAGAAAAGAACGAAATTATCTGTAGGATGCGTACTTTTCGAGTTTTGAGCGGAATAATGAAGCTTGAAAATGTAATTTCATATTTGCACTAAAAATCTCAACACTGTCAGTTCGGTAATTACGAAAATATTGAGTAATTTTTTTTTAATATTCCTTGCTGACAGAACGGCCGTACAGATTCGAATTTGAAGACGTATTCGTCATCCGTGAGTCGACCCTGATCGCTTGAGACATTCAAAATTGTAATCATTGCTACGAGATCAGTTCGGAGACTAGTGTATATACTGAAAGTATAATATACTTTCACCCCATATTCATAGATCGGATGCAGTCAAGAAATGTTGGGATAAATCACATATTATGTGATAACACACTTAACCATATATAAAGGTGTAGATCTAATATTTCCACTGATAATTCTCATAGAAATGTTGAGCTGTGCATCAATTTTATGAACATGCCCTTTATTGAACCAAACAGAACAACAATATCAGCAGCAGAAAAAACCTAGGCTAACACTGCCGTTCGAAGACAGCAATCCATGACAAACTAGCTAATTTTTGAAGAAACTTCAATATCATATGCAAATTTTCCAAGTGGACATTGAAATTCAAAGAAGAATCAAGTTTAAATCCATAATATTTAGGAGTATAATTATTATGAACCGGGACGGATTTGTTAAAAATTAATTTTAATTTTTTATGTTTCTCGATTATTCAAATGAAAATAGAAAACTTTTAATTTTCTATCATTTCAAATCTACGTTTACAATATTTTCAATAACTCCGAAATCAGGATGACGAAACACAAAAGCAATATCACCGGCATAGATGAATTTCTCAGATAAGGTAACAGGGATGCCACACAAGTATAAATTGAAAAGTATGGAAGACAAAAAGTTCAAGTATGTAGGTTTTTCTGTTGGAAAGTTTATTTATGTATTTATGGACAGCCGGACTGACAGACAGAATATAAATAGTAATCAGTGAATAGAATTGTTATGTTTTAGACCATTATTGGCTCGAAATGAAAGAAGAACAAGTTGAAATGAAAGAGGAACAATTCAGGGCAGAAATCCTAAAAATAGCCTGAGTAAGAGAAATCACTTGATCAAAAATGCGAATCATGTAAGTATTATTTCAGAACAAACTCCAATAAAGTGTCTGTTCACCCTGATTCCAATAACACACGCGTAAACACGAATATTAGTGGAAAGGCAACAGATCGAGAACGCCCTTGAAAAATTTTCACTTCATGACGCTCGAGCAAGATTGATGGGATTGCTTCCGTATCTGGAGTCATCTACACAAGTCGACTCAAAAGGAGAAAACCACCAGGCATAAATATCCTATTATATCTATCTCAATTCCCTATGTAATTGAAAATAGCTGAATAGCTATTCAAGACGGGCGCGCAGACATCCGAATTAAAGGGATTGCATTTCATAACGTCAAGGAAAGATGCCTATTCGTATTTCAGGAGACTCCGGAGGTACCGCCACCCTTTGCATACCTTCACGCGAACAATTTCGTCGCACTCTTGAGCCTCATACAGTTCCTTGAATATAAATCGTTTAATTTGATTAGATGTAGTTTGGAGTTGTGTCCTGGCCTTTGATGAAATAAGCGAGAAGGGAGCAAAGGTTCGGATTCAATTAAGTATCTCATTGTTTCGCATTCGTGACACGTGAAATTCCCTTCGTTTTTGAAATGGACCAGGGTTCTGAGTCTGAAAATCGAGGCGAATCCAGATTATGACTTATGTGTTTGAAGTGTGAATGCGAAAACGTCTCTAATTATAATGAATTTTTTCTTCAAGGAATGGTTTTACAGAATAAATTATTGAATAATTATTGAGGTAAAGAAAAATATTATATAATATTTCGTTTGACAAACCCTTTCCCAACAGATTCCTTGAAGTGGACCTTCCGACCTTCGGATAGCAAAAATGAAGATTCAAGTTGAATATTTGATATAAGCAATATTCATTTGAATTCTCTACTTCTTTATCTTGTTTATGAGACATAGTCTCGTTTATACCTGCCTTTTAACCTTGTTTATATGTTGAGTCTTTATTGTGGAGCGGATGACCAGCTTTCATACCATCCTTCAGGTAGCATACCAGAAGGTGTTTCCGAGCTGGGTTTTTGGTCTTTAACTTACTTTGTCCATCTCTCCCTCATTCTGCCAAACCGCACCACATCCTGTATCTGGGGTTCTTCTCATATGATCTTGCTCCTAATTTTATCTCTTAGTTTCACCCCCTTAATGGATCACAGGATCTTCATTTCAGTTGTTCGGCTAATGCTTTTTATTTTCGCTGTTTCTGTTCTCGTTTCTGCAGCATATTATGTTAGTATAGGCCTCAATACTGTCTCATATGCTCTGATTTAACTCTCGGTGGTCATTTAGTGCTTTCCTCCAGACTATCTCTCATCAGATATTCGGCAATTCTTGAGGCTTCTTTGGCTTGCATTCGGGTTTCGCTGATATGGTGACTATTCATTTTTACACCCAGATAATTGAATTTTGCTTTATCAGTTTGTCGTTTGCTGCCAGTTTACATCTGATTGGTCTCGGGCTATGACCATGGATTAGGTCATCGGCATATCATAGTATTTTCATTGCTCTCCGTCCCATTCTGTATCCACCTTGCATTTCTTCCAAGCTTTGTGAGATCTTGGTTATGAACACGTTGAATCTCCCTGTCTTGTTTCTGTTATAATTGAGATTTCTGCGGTAAATCCTTGTTGTGTTCTCATTCTTGTGTTGATTTGTACTATGGCCTGTATATAATCATGTGGAATGGCCTTCCCCCGCAGTGTCTCTATGACATCACTTAGATAGGCTCTATCAAATTCTTCACTAGAATCAACCGTACAGTGGTTTATCTAACTCGATTGAATTTTCAGTCGTCTTCCATACATTTCATCTGTAATCATCGTTATTTTTTAAATTGTATATTATGGAAACTTCTTCAGAAGAAATCATTCGAATGATTTTAAAGCGGGTTGAAACAAAAATGAAAGAGGGCCTCACTAATATACCGAGAAGAAAAATTCATAGTGACTTCTCTCTCACCTTCTCCATTTCGAGTGAATTGAGCGATCCAAAAACATGAAATAAGACTAGATGTTCGTCCTTTCGATAGGAAATATAGCTAGACTTTGATCCTTAAACCTCTCAATAGAAGTTTTTTTGATAGCTGTAATAACGACGAAGAAGAAAATCTCAGATATACAGGGTGCGACAGAACCGATTGTCGAGTTTCGAAGGTTTATTTCTCGTAATGTGGTGCAGAGGAAAGGCTCTCTATTTTCCTTAAGGCCTTAGTTTTTAGTTTACACTATGATTTAGAATAGATTAGATCGGGCTTTTCGTTCGTACGTTTCACGGAAATAAGCGTTCTGTGAAAACGACTCAGCGGGTGATATCTGGTTCCAGCAGGATGAGACTATTGCCCACACAGCTCGAATTTCATTAGCTGTTTCGAGATAGATTTTTCTAGGCGACTGGTATCAATGAGAAGGGACGTGGAGTTGCCAGCCTGCACATCTGATTTGAACATATGCGACTCCTTTCTTTGGGTCCATCCTGAAGTGAGGTCTTATAACTTTCACAAACCTGTCACAACTTAATTATCATTTCTTTCTCATAGCTCTTCGAATCTCGTCAAACCGCTCTGCCGCGCCCTGTATTAGAGCATGTTGCAAAACTGAAATAGCTGAATGAAATAGATATGAATGAAAATGGCCCATCAATATCATCGCCTGAATGAAAAAATAAACTAATTGTCAAGAGAAAAAAACAAGACGATGTGTTGAAAAATCAAAGAAGAATAAAATGAAGTTGATACATCTGTAGATATTATAAAGAAAGATATACCTTTGGGCTTTGGATATACCTTGAATCAATTCACATACAGTCAATAAATCTAGTGCCTGTTTTTTGAAAATGAATATGAATCCTTATTCAAAGAATATGATGTCATTAATTTTATCAATGTGATCAGCTGGCAAAAATTTCTAATATTTAATTTTTCAGAACCAATTCATTTTTATTATGACGGATTTTCAAATTATTATAATGAATTGTTAGGGTAAAGGCAACCAGTAACTAATTCCTGCTCTGCTCAACAGAGTGTGATTCTTATCAACCCTCCCCCTTTCAGGCGAAATGGGGAAATGACCCTGACAGAATTTCCCTTCAAGCTATCTCACATTGCTGTCAGACACCGGCGAAATCCGGATTCAGAAAACCATCTTAAGCAAGTTAATTCTGTCTTCCGTGCTGAATCCGATAACTTAGTTCGGCCATAATTTTAAGCCTATCCGTTCGGGGTCGACGCAGTCACTGAACTAAAATTACATTAAGACAACCTCAATGATGCCTAGAAATATTGCCATATTCTCTTCTCGTCTTTTTCTCAGTTCATAGGAAAAGAATAAAAATGATTGCTTCCACAATTTTATGATAATCTTCTTTCATAATATTCATTTCTTTGTGATAGTTTAAGGGTAAAGTGGGCTCTATGTTTGCCAAAATGTTTTTTAGAATTTTGAGTTAGGAAAAATGTTGAGGGGCCAGAAGGCTAAAAGGCAAAGGAGATTTTCCACGATTTTTTCAGACATGGAGGGGAACCTTTCGTAGTCTCATTTTCTTTATTCCAACTTGAGATAACCTTCTAGGATTTAACCACGTGTCCCTTGCCTCTTGTCGTATATATCTCTATTTGATTTATAACCTATCAATAGCTTTATTCTTTCATCGGTTTAAGTATTATTATTTTATTATTAACGGTTTGGTTGTTTATTTAACTACTGATGGTGAAACTTGGTTAATTTGTAACTTATTACACAGCAGATGCAATTCCTCAGAGGAAAGCTATTTGTCACTTTATGGGGAGTAATAAAGTTGAAGGCCTTTCAACTTTCATCAGAACACTCCAAATAAGTTTCATAAAAAAATAAGGAAAGCACTGACGTGAAGTTATGAGTTTTTTGCGCCAGTTCATTCAATTGGAACTACAACTCTTTATGGTATACTATAATATGGTGTCAAAGGATTGGTGCATGAATTAACGTGCACTCAAAAACTTCCGATTTCACGCCAATGTTTTCCTCATTCCCATTCAATATTCTGTATGAATATACTAAGGTTCCTACGAGGCTATTAACACGAAATTCCACATACGAAATTTCAACTCGGTCCGTTTTGGTGTCTCTAAAATATTGGGTGTTCTTTGTTACAAGGCAGAGTGTGGAGAGATGGTCACACAAAGTGACCTTTTGGAGACCTCGAGAGACAAAAAGAAGCATAGGAAGACCGAGAAAAAGATGGATAGACGACATAGTCGATGTAGCTGGCAAGCAATGGATGAGAACTGCAGAAGACAGAGAAGCATGGAAAAAACTGGAAGAGGCCTATGTCCAACACTGGATGAGAAAGGGTTGAAGAAGAAGGGTATTCTTTACCAATAACTGTCCTGATTATATGATCAGATTGAAATATGCACAGATCTTGAACCTGGAATATTACGTCAACATCTAAGATCTCAACTGCGTTGGTTTTGTGGTAACAAAAATATTAGGTAAAATGTTTTAGATATTTTGCATCAATTTTGTTTCACTTTTTTTATTATGATCAACATAAAATATTCCTCGGAGCTCAAAAATTGTCATTTTATATCCCAATGCAAATTTTAATTTAATCGAGTATGCATGTTGAAAATTAATTGAAATATTCGGATTTTTCTCAATAAACGAATTTAATCGAGTGATTTCTGAATTTCGGTTCGATCGGATCTTGTTCGAAATAATCACCTATGGAATACAAACACTTTCAAATTTAATTGCGAAATTTTTAAAACTGTTATGTTATCTCTGAGACGAACACAATCATTTGAGACCACTTTCGTCTCAGAATTCGCAAAATGTGGACATCTGGAGACAGCGAAAGACCTATTCAAAACAGCCTTCAAAAAAGAACACCAATCTTCCATATTTCAGAGGAATATCGATGATAAATTGCGGAACTTATTAAGTCTAGGAAATCTCAGAATTGTGTATCATTTTGTGGAGTTCGGAAAACAAGGAAGACCCTTCAAAACTAGGACAAAACTTGCATTCACTCCGGCATATAAATCATCCACGAAAGTTAGTCTCGTATTCATCCGGCAACGACACCTAAATGAACCGTTAACAGTACTTCCTCCTAAACTCAAGAACTAGGAAGCTCATCAAATGTACACAGGAAAGGCAAGAATCTGTTTCCTCTCCCGAAAAGTCTCTTCCTCTTCATCAGCCAACTCGAATATGAATCAAATGTGCGAAAGTTCTACCCCTCCCGCACAGCCGGGAGGGTGGATTCGCCCGAAAATTCAAATCACTAATTTGGCAGTTCCGTGATGTTCTGAAAGGGGCTATACACAAATTCTGTTCAAGAATTATCGAATTCTAGATCACTGAATCGAACTCAATCATTCGACCATTCTCTTCTCAAAATTCGCAAAATGTGGACAATTAGAGAAAACGAAAGCCTGCATTCAAAACAGCATTGAAAAGGGAATACCAATATATTTCAGAGGAATATCGATGATAAATTGCAGAACTTATTAAGTCTAGGAAATCTCAGAATTGTGTATCATTTTGTGGAGTTCGGAAAACAAGGAAGACCCTTCAAAACTAGGACAAAACTTGCATTCACTCCGGCATATAAATCATCCACGAAAGTTAGTCTCGTATTCATCCGGCAACGACGCCTAAATGAACCGTTAACAGTACTTCCCCCTGAACTCAAGTTTTGCAAACCACGCCAAGAACTAGGAAGCTCATCAAATGTACACAGGAAAGGCAAGAATCTGTTTCCTCTCCCGAAAAGTCGCTTCCTCTTCATCAGCCAACTCGAATATGAATCAACTGTGCGAAAGTTCCACCCCTCCCGCACAGCCTGGAGGGTGGATTCGCCCGAATATTCAAACCACTAATTCCTCATCTAGTAGGTATACGGTTTGATAATAACATCGGACGCGCGCCGTCGTGTAATAAATAGGTGGCCGGGGGCGTCGTGATATTATCCTCGCGCGTGACGAGGCTGCAGATTCGGTGCCGTCGGCGGTCTTTTACGCGGTAGGACGAGATGATATGGGGCCTCCGAAGGAATGGAGGTGTAAGGGTGAATATACCGCCGGGCGGAACGCCTGATTGATTTTTTATGTTTCGGTAAGTCTTCCGATGGACGTTGTTTCGTTTCATTATCGCGATGGGAGTGTACAAGAATGCTGAATTGCATCCTAACCCTCGTTTGGTGTGCCGTTTATCATGGGGATGTTGGAACGTTTTACCGTTTTGTCGGATGATATATACCGAAGAAGGCGGAAAATGTGAGGTTCTTACGGAGTTTCTCACGGAACGAGATTGGGTTCAGTTGACTTGACGTAATCGGAAAGGTCTACGCTTTTTTTATAACAAAGCTCATCAATTTTAGTATTCGAATAACATTCTTGTTGGAAATTCCTTGATTGTATTGATCTTTCAAGTTTAGGTCAGGATTCCTTCAAATCTAGACCTCTAGCACCCTAAATAAAGTTGCTTATATCTTATATGCATAGTTATTGATAACAAATTATTGTTCATGAATAATTATTGTAGAAATAATGAAAGAAGTGTCAATGAATTCCAATTGTCAACCTTGTGGACATATGACATTGATATTGGAACTTGATCTATCTAGCACTGTATTATAGATAAGAAAAGAATGGAATCTCCTTATTTAGATATCTTTTGAGCCATTAGTCACCTACTCCTGAACATAAGACTCCTTCAAATATCTCCACTCTGATCTGTTCAGTACCATTCGATGCCACCCATTGCCAACCTGATCCTTACTATAGTCTTATTTGCAGTCTTCCTATAGTACGCTTCGTTTGCTAGGAAGATAGTGTGTCAATTTAGTCGTCCATCTGTTTGGCTCCTTTTATACCGCGAGCCGCACGGCTCATGCCCATGTGCGACAGTGTTCTTCTCTCATACTTGCAATCCTTTCACACGGTGAGCCGTATGGCTCTTGCTCACGTGCGAGAGTTTTTTCCGGTTCTACATTCAACTCTCATGAGATTTTATTATCGCGGTGTGACACATATGTGCGGTTGGATAAAAATTAAGAAAACAACATATATTTCAGAATATGTTCATATGAAATACTTAAGCAAGTGATTCTATAGAAAAAAAGGTGACGAAATGTTTTAAGTTTCATAAGGAGATATTCATAATATTCTGCGAAGGAAAAAGTATATTCCCCATTTAAAAAATCTACTCAGCCTTGAAATCAAACTCCTATTGAATATCTGCATCCGATGTCCCCCTGAAAATTAAGTAATATAGTCTGCTCTTATGAAGATATTCATTTTATCTTATTATTCATATTATTACCGGTAATCTTGCAGAATGGGACTCCATGTATATAGTTATTCTTTGCGTGTACATTTGACTGAATTGCTCCCAAATGGCTGGAAGAATTTTGATGGAATTTTTTATGTATGTTAAAGTGGATTCGAGAATGGTTTTGCATTCACGTTTTTTTATAATGTTTCTCTTCTTAGTTTTTTGTTCAATCCAAAATTTTTCTTTACCAAATCCACTTGAACACATAAAAATCCAAATCCTTCCAAGCGATTAGGAGGAGTCTGCAACTTCTGTTTTTTGCTGGATTTCTTCAATTTTCATTTTGTTTTTCAGACTAACAAAAGCAATGCAAGTTCCATTGCTTTCCGCATAACCCAGGGAACACTACCACATGACTGCTCAGTTCAAAACGCAATCAGATATACTTATTCTCACAAATCACTGATTTTTATGAGGTTCTAATTTCTCCAAACAATTCACATCGTAGTATTTCTATATATTAAATCTATATAATAATAATATACTAAATATTCAAAAAAATTCTACAAAGAATCATTACAAAAAAAAACAAAACTCTAAATTACTTATATATTTTCCAGGAAAGTTGGAATTATTTAATTTAATGTAATAGTTCTAACTTTCACTAATCATGCAATTGTTCTGGCCACACACGACAGTATTTTTGTCCCTCCTCCTCTGAAACAATATTGACAGATCACGAGAATGTCACGTGGTGTTGTTAACTTTTAATCTGTTCGTCGGTTTTTTCGGCAATGCTTTTGTTTCGAGGCCATATGTAGCCACTGGCAATACACAGGTGTATAAACTCGTTTTTGGGATAAAAAATATATTGACGTTTAAATTCATATTGAACTAGATTCAACATTTGTTATCGTGCCAAATAGATTCATAGCTTAATTGATTGTTGATAGAAAACTGAATGACCCGATATCCTGCGCATAATGGAAAATATTACGGATTGAAATGAACACATGTTGTTTTTGCTATGATTAGGGTTTGGTTGCCATCATTGCATAGAAGACAGGTGGTCCTTTTCGGTGAAGAGTAATTTGATCTGATCTAGTTTCAAATATTCAAATATCTAATTTCAAAGAGAAGAGAATATCCTATGAAAGACATAGGAACATAATACATATTAACCTCACGACAGAGATCGTGATAGAGCCAAGAAGAACTGTGTTATTCAAACACAGATTCATGAGGAATCCAATCTGCTTTATCGAAATAAAAAAAATCAGAATTTAAAAACTCGATTTTCTGTACGGTATGATATGATTAAAATTATTCAGGACTTCATTAGTTGTCACTTATATCCCTAAAACAAACTTGTCATCTGGAGTTTTGATAACATTATGATAAACTCTATATTTGAAGACAAATATAGATTTTATCATAATGTTTGTTTCCGTTTGTCTAAGGTGAATCTACTGAAATTCCATCGAATGTCCCTTTCGGCCTTCTATCGGCTATGTTTCGTGTATTTGTTGTTTTTATTTTTTAATTTTATTTATTTATTTTATTTCCACACCAACACCAATGATATATAGTAATTAGAAATGCAGAATACAAACAATTCGTTACTAAGAAAAAATAAATCCCTCAGGATTTCCGAGCAGTCAAAAAATATATCTACATCATTATCCATTAGGAATTAATTATGTACAGCCATTATTTTGTTTACAGGTGAACAACCACCTGGTTTAACAAAAAAAACTCTTTATTTTTCATCCTTGAATTCAGTTTGGGATTTTGGGTTTATATGATATTATGGGGAAACTGCAAGTTAAACTTCTAGAAATTCTGAAGTCATGATGATGAGAAGAAGTCTAATCAGCTCAAATGCATAACACACGTATATTTTTGTTAGGAAGCTTCATCTGAAACTTGAGAGACCTCAACAAAATTTAGAAGCTCAACTGCTCTGAATCAATGTAGAAATAAGTAAGAATCTTTTGGACACTTTCCTCTATACAAATATAAAGTATCCGAATGAATGAAGGATGTATTTTTTTGATCCATGCAGTCAGATAATTATTGTGTGACATTCGATATTCACTGTGATATTCAATAATTTGATATTCAATTATAACAATACCAATATCTGGACTTTTGCCAGCTCAATGTAATTTCAGAAGAGATGGAAACATACATCTACAAAATATGGCTCAAGTAGTGAGATATCAATTATAATTTCGATCTATATCATTCAGATCTCATCAAAATTCCATTAATCAATTGAATGATTTTTTTTTATAATGTTTGTTTCGAGTCAAATTCCTCGGAGCAGGGCGAAATTTACGTGAACTCGAAACATCAAGTGAATTTAGAGTACGAGTATCATCAACAATTATTCTTGCATGTGGCTTGTTGACACGTAGAACGAAATTCATTAAGTTCATGTTTGATTTTCATCTGAGAAATGTACACTACCGCGTAAGTGTATGTGTATCTTCACTTTCATGATGGGAATCAACCCATTCTGAATACGAGTTGGTATTTACTCATAGAAAGTGCTCCGAAACGAGAAATAAATTGGTTTACTTCTAACTCATTCAGTAGGTAGGTACTCTCTCTACCCATTCGAAGTTTTTTAGACGCTCATTCACCGAAAAAATCGCTCTATTATTTCGTCACAATTTTTTTTTTTTCGAATATTGAGCTGGAAATGATCTCAAACGAAAATATTCGACAGACTGATGAAGAATCCGTCCTCAAAATCGATTCTTTACGTCTAACCGTAAACACGATAACTTTGTAACGGGAGTTCCTAGACAAATGAATTTTATTAAATAATGGGCAAAATCCGTAAATATGGCGGAAATTTTGTGTTCTTGTTTATTTGAATCCATTAAGATGCATTTAAGTATATACACCCAGGTGCAAAAAAAAGCAACAAGTTGATATTTGGTATCATTTCAAGTCTCATAATTTCCTTAATTTCAGCTCAATTTTCAAAATTTTTGCAGTGAACTGTAGGTAAAAATATTAATTTCAACTTGCATCGTCCATATTTTATAAAATGCTGGCTCATTAGTCTCTATCAGAAGTTGTTAAGCTCTAATTGTGAAACTTCGTGAGGAATAATGCTCGTGGTCAATTTTTTTTCTATAATCACCAATTTTCATCAAGAACCGTTGCTTTCAATATTCCGTTATTTGATTCATGGCTTCAAGGGCGCTAGAATATTTCCATGACAACAAACCCGATGGAATTTAGATTTTGTTTTGATATGAAATAACAATTTAGAGCATCCTGCACTGCAAACGTTTGAGCCGAACTATCATCAGAACTAAAGAAAATCAAAGAAGAATATTGAAAATAAAACCAGGAAATTTCTGACGTAAAGTCAGCAACTTTTGGGCGATGTTCATTTGTCAATTCAAAAATGAAGCCTATTGTGACATAAATTTAAGGTTCAACTAGAATTTTCCACGAGCGTAGAATGCTATTGAGTAATTATAACATTTAGGCATTTTACCGAAAACCATTTATTCTATTTGAATTTTTCTATTACGCGGTTACAACAAAATTGTTTACAAGTGAAAGTTTCTAGGTGTTCCGTTTGAGAGTTATCGTGTACATTGCTGGAAGGACAGACAAAATTTAACTACGAATTCCTCATCAGCGAACCGAGCCTTAATCTTTGGGACTCCTACCGGCTCAAAAGTCGAAAAATACAGACATCGAATTCTGCAGAATTCTGTTATATTATGTTTATGAGAAGCGCTTAAAATTTATATAACATGTCGTCGAGTTATCTGCATTCCTATTTATCCTATAAATGGTTATTTTCTTCTAATCTCATTTGAACTACTCCATAAAAACGCTTATCCAGATATAATTTTCATCTTATTCCGCATGAGTCATAATCCATGGGCGCACCCCTTTTTAAACCCTTAAGTTGAGAATGATATTTACGCAATTGTATTGAATTCTGTTGTAGATTTTTTCAGATAATTCGCTTCTAAATAGCTTTTTTTGTCACATCATCAAAACTTCTATGATATCATTTTGTGTTATAATCCGATTATTATATTTTCTCGACCTGTGATGTCCTAGCAAGGCGAATTGGTAACTATGATGAGATGATCGTTGTATGAAACCATAAGCGTACGTAAGTGTTCTAAATAAATTTGGAAATATCTTATGATAAGGCAAACTAAAAATAATATTAATAAAATTGCTTAGAAAATATAGTGGGCATTGTATTGGTTGATATCATCCTATTTTTTTCGTATCCGACCAGAAATCTTTTCTTAGTGGTATTAGGATGCGAAATCATTTTCTTCTGATCTTGACGTATTTTTTTAAAACTTGAAAACATAATTGTTCTTAAGCTTAGTCGAAGAGACCAAAGCGCCCATGTCATCATCAGACTCTGATTCTGCAGGTTCTTCCTTCTTTTTCTCTTCTTTCTTTTCTTCAGCAGCTGGGGCTGCAGCACCACCGGAGGCAGCTGTGGGAACAGCAACAGCACCACCAGAAGGTACACTAGCAAGTTTACCCTGTCCTTGTGCAATTACTTCATCAATGGACATTCCATTTAGCTCGTCAATAACTTTTTTGACCATAGCTAGGTCGCATTCAATACCAACAGAGCTCAATATCTTTTCCAAATCTGAAGCAGTTGGATTAACTTTTCCGCCATAAGAGGCCAAAAGGTATTATTACCGATTTTGAAAGTAAGTGGAGGATTAGATTTGATCGCGAAATATTAAATTTTTTTCAACATGTGCCACAGAATTATGCCAATTGTCTCTTATTTCTCGATGTCTGTACAATCTTCTGCCGGTGTTTGATTGAATTTCCTTAAATGTCTCCTAATAACTCCCCAATACAAGTTCTATTGATGAGATGTGAAAGATGGGCACAACTCCCACCATTGAAAGCGATCAATTTGCGACGCGGTAGCAAGTGTACTATTTTGAGCAATGAAAGTGACCAAAACGACACATACTATTTCGAAAGACGATCAACTAGTATACTGGGACTTATTCAAAAAGGCTGTTAGGATAATAAATTCTCTGCTGCCTAATGAATTTCTAGGAACTTGGAAAATTATTGTATTAGAAATATTCAGGCCTGCTTCGAGTGACTTTGTACTTTGTACTTTTTCCAAATGGGCTGAAAAAATAAGTCACACAATAAACTGAAATCGAGTTAAAATGCTCATTCAATTAATTCCTCAATAGACCGCACTGGTTCATGTTAACCATAGAAAAAATAATTAGTCAACAAGTGATAGATGTGGGTAGCTGCGGCCAATGAAAGTAAACAAATCGACAACTGGCAAAACGTGGAATATTTCAGCCAATAGAAACAACCAAATCGACTCATTTTTGTTTCAGAGATGATCCACTTAATACCGGGGTACTACTGTTGGGCAATAAATTTCCTGGCCTCAAATGAATCGCTGGGAAAACCCTTGTACATATAGGTAATCGAAATATTTAGGCTTCCTCCAAGTGACTTTGGATATACTATACCATTTTCAAATCATCTACTATCGTCACCCTATATGCCCGAAAGGGTCGAGAAATCCCCAAGTACCCAGATTCATTCCATAACTTCCAGTAACACCGTCTAATTAATTACTCAACATCTTCGTTCGACATGCATCCCAAACCGAAAGGTACCGACACACTACGCCTATGCACACAAATGTTATTTACACTGATGATTAACTGATTGCGAATCACGGCTACGTGATTCGTCCCTGCACGTCGAAAGGGGGACGAGAATGGATGTACAAATTGATACAAAATTAAACCCCACTGCTCATAATGGATATAACGAAGTTTGTTGGATTAAAAGTCGGCGCTAACATTTCACGCGACGATTGGATTCATGCCTCGGGACAATACAGATTTCGGCCCCCCAACGCCAGGTCGATAGATCGCAAGGGTGGCCGAACTTTCCGGTTCCGTTGCTCCGCTAACAATCTGAAGATTAGGAGGAAACGGATTCGAAATTATTTGAACGCTGATATTATACGGCGAAGCGTGGAGGTGGATCATTTGATTTATTGATTTTTGAGTTGTAGGTATTGTTATCTCTGTGTTCATCCCGAAGAAGAATGAAGATGATATCAGTTCTCGCGGAATTAGGGGAATGCTTCTTCTCAACCTTATATTGTGGAGGCTTTCGGGCGTGTTAATCTCCTTTGATCCAAGTCATTCAGTGGAAATTTTCAATTAAAACCCTTTGAAATTTTTGATTGATTCTGTTTTTAATGGGAACCCTGGAAACTCATGAAAATTCTTTCCTACATATAGGGTGAGTCTTTGACTTGTACAGGGTGGGCAAATAAGCGAGGTAAGCGGCTATATCTCAGGATCCACTCCTCGTAGAGACTTGCGGTAAAAATTTTTATCACGAAAGTGTACAAGAAAACACACTTGAAATTGTTTTGAAGTTCATACCTCTACCGCTAGGGGGCGTAATAGCTACCGTCGAGTAGAAAAATGAATTTTACTCGAAAATGTTTCATATGAAGTTGAAGAAAAAATATCATCACTGTAATCCTTGGAAAATTCTCAATCTTTTTGAATTGTCATTTTCGAATTTACGAAATCAAAAGGGGTAGGGGAAAGGAAGAAATCTGACTGATTGAAATGCATGTAGCTTCAGTTTGGCTCAACATTTTTGAGCAAATTAGATTTCGTCTGAAAGATAATATCTTGTTGATTGAGGACAAAATATAGTCATGATGAATTTGTTTTTGCTGCTTTCGATAGGGGGCGCTTAGTCAGAAATTCATTGTTTTGTCCATTTTACTCCAAAACTTCAAATCTAATGATAGGATTTTCTTAACCGAAACAGAAATTCCATCAAATTTGCATGAAAACACTTGAAAGTCGCAAAGCAATAATTTCATGCGTTCTGACGTTATGGCCGAAAGAAGATATTCTTCAACTGATGAACTGCGAAAAATCAAATTGTGTCTTTAAGTTCTAACAGAAACAGAAATCCCATCAAATTTGTATGAAAAAACCAAGAGGTCACAAAGCGATAGCTTCAGGCGTTCTGAAGTTATGGCCGAAAGAAGACACAATTTAGTTTTTCAGTGCATCAGTTGAAGAATATCTTTTTTCGTCCATGACTCCAGAACGCCTGACGCTAGCGCTTTGCGACCCATTGGTTTTTTCATATAAATTTGATGGGATTTCTGTTTCTGTCAAAACTTAAAACATAATTTAATTTTTCGCAGTGCATCAGTTGAAGAATATCTTCTTTCGGCCATAACTTCAGAACGCATGAAATTATCGCTTTGCGACCTTCTAGTGTTTTCATGCAAATATGATGGAATTTCTGTTTCTGTTAAGAAAATTTTATCATTACATTTGAAATTTCGGAGTAAAAAGAACAAAACAATGAACTTCTGACTAAGCGCCCCCTATCGAATGCAGCAAAAACAAATTCATCATGACTATATTTTGTCCTCAATCAACAAGATATTATCTTTCAGACGAGATCTAATTTGCTCAAAAATGTTGAGCCAAACTGAAGTTACAGGCGTTTCAATCAATCAGATTTCTCCCTTTCACCTACCCTTATTTGATGTCGTAAAATCGAAAGTGACAATTCAAAAAGATAGAGAATTTTCCAAGGATTACAGTGATGATATTTTTTCTTCAACTTCATATGAAACATTTTCGAGTAAAATTCATTTTTCTACTCGACGGTAGCTATTACGCCCCCTAGCGGTAGAGGTATGAACTTCAAAACAATTTCCAGTGTGTTCTTTTGTTAACTTTAGTGGTAAAATTTTTTACCGCAAGTCTCTACGAGGAGTGGATCCTGAGATATAGCCCTTTCCTCGCTTATTTGCCCACCCTGTACATATTTTTCAACAGTAGATTCTTGAGGTCGAAAGGGATACTGTTTCCCTTTACCATTTTTTACGATTCTGTTCAGATGAATAGATAAAGTCATTTTACATTTTCAGAATGAGCAATGCAACTCCTGGAAACCTACACACTAACGTTTTTCTTACAATAAGAAAAATTCCCTTCAGAATTACAAGCTAACTCCATGTATCTTAGAATAATCTGTGTTCAGAGTGTTTACACTGTTAAATTTTAAGATAATTGAGTACTACATACTTCCCAAAAAATGTGTGGATACAAAACAAATTACAGTGTTCATTCAGATCGAAGGCAATTCCTTTATTAAACGAAAAGAATGTTCGTTCACATTTTCCTCGCATTTTACCCTATTAAAAATATTAATTTGCATCACTCAGTTCAATATTTCTGCAGCCATCAGTATGAAAATGCGGATATGAATCAAACGAATGAGTATGCAATCAACGGATGATGGATAAGTTGGACCCCACTTACGAATAAATTGGTTTTATAATGTGTATCTATACCTAAACTGTAATTATATCCGAAATGAAGCCAATTACTCTCAGTACTGTAATCATTTATGCAATAAAGACTGTAACTACCTCTAACTTGACTTCTGGTATTGATCATTTCATTTTACAGGTTACAAAAGTACATTATTTATGTTATAGTAAACTACACTATTCGATTTTGGCATTGAAAGTTAACTAGTATGTAGTATTAAATCTCAATATCCTCATTCTTACTGAATTGTTTTCACATTAAAACAATTATGGCCCTCTTGAAACTATGTCAATCATAAGCTCTAGGATAACATTTTACTATAGTTGTAGAACTTTGCTTCCGCCGGTTTGCAGTAGATGGTAGTTGGAGTAAATAGATCGTAGATGTCATACAATAAGCTTGAGTATTTGGAAGCTTAACGTCATCGAAATATTTGTCGATTCATGACTAAATCATAAAGTTATTCTCGATTAAACATATCAGCTTACGATCCAAATTATCGTCATTTGCGGGTGGATTTAATTTTCTGCTATAGGTAATATGAAGAAATCTGCGCCTGAGGCTCATCGAATGCTCTCAAATACCTATGGTGAGGCCGCTATTAGTGAAAGAGAAATTGCGAAAGTGTTGTCAATGCCTCAACAACGATGATTTTGACGGCGAAGACTAGCATGGCGGTGGAAGAGAAAAGGTTTTCAAAAATGCAGAATTGGAGGCATTACTCGATCAAGACTCGTGTCAAAAGCAACAAGAAGTGGCCGGATCATTGAAAGTGACGCAACAAGCCATTTGAAAAAGCCTGAAAGTCATGGAAATGATACAGAAACAAGGAAATTGGGTGCCGTACGAGTTGAAGCCGAGAGATGTTGAACGGCGTTTGTTTGCTCGAGAAAAGTTGCTTGCAAGGCAAAGACTGAATGGATTTCTGCATCGCATTGTGACTGGAGATAAAAAAGGGTTTCATTACGCTAATTTCAAGCGCAAAAAATAATGGGGATATCCCGGCCATGCAACCACGTCGACGGTCAAACCGAATATTCACGGTTTCAAGGTAATGCTCAGTTTTTGGTGTGACCAGCTCGGCGTAGTATATTATGAGTTGTTGAAACCGACTGAAACAATCACAGGCAATCGTTGTCGAATGCAATTAGTGTGTTTGAGCCGAGCATTGAAAGACAAACACCGCAATACACCGAGAGACATGTGAGACAAGTGATCTCACAGCATGATCTCGACCCCATGTTGCAAAAGTGGTTCAAAACTTCCACAGAATAGTAATTCATCATAAAAAGCCGTCAGTCAACTAAAACTTCTACAAGAAATCATAATTCCATCATCATTCGTAACGGGCGCAATCACTTGTCAGACTAGATCCGGAGTATTTATCACATTATAGTCGTTCAGTTGGTACTCCTAGAAACTAAGTTCCTGGAGGAGTTGGAGAGAACGGCACATCTCCAAGTCAACACCCGAACACTTTCGAGGACATAATAAGATTGCTGTGTGTAACAATTAAAACGGACAACGAATCGAAAAGAGCCGAGCATTGAAAGACAAACGACCGCAATACAACGAAAAACATGACAAAGTGATTTTGCAGCATGATAATGCTCGAACTCATGTTGCGAATGTGGTCAAGACATACTAGGAAACGTTGAAATGGAAAATCTTACCCCACCAGCCGTAATCTCCAGACGTTGCTCGCTCGGAATATCACTTGTTTCCATCAATGGCACACGGCCTGGCAGGTCAGCACTTCCGGTTTTATGAAGAAGTAAAAAATTGGATCGTTTCAAAACATGACCAGTTTTTTCAACGCGGGATTCGTAAGTTGCCCGAAAGATGGGAGAAAGTATTGGCTAGCGATAGATAATACTTTAAATCATAAATGTATTACTAGTTTTTCACAATAAAGCCTCGAATGTCAGAAAAAAAAACGGCGGAAGCAAAGTTATAAGCCCATTATCATGTTTTATGTTGAGAATCATTTGCCAAACGGTTATTTTAGTGAAAAACTGGTGAAAAGAATATTCATTCATTAAGAGAAATGGTTGCATCTGGAGAAAATACAGTGTGGTGGTTGGTTTCATATATTATGCTTCTATGGACCTCATTATTGTGGGAAGAGCGTATCACTGTAGGTGGAGTTAATTACCAGCCAATCTTAGACGATTTCTAGTTTCATATCATCGATGAGAATAATAAAGAATTTCAGGATTCTGCTTCAGATTGAAGTGAAAACAATTTCTTCACAATGTTGTGTGTTATCTCATTCTAAAATAATGAAGCTCTAATTAAATCACATTTATTAGAGCCAAGTAGATAATATAATAAATTGAACTGTCGCTCAGTGTTGCTTGCTGCAGCAATTCCTACAGAAAGTTATTTCTGAATATTCGACCCTAACTTTTCTCATCTTCGTAGGTACATCATGTGCCCCCTGAAACCTTCAAAACTTCCACAGAATAGTCATTCATCATAAAGAGCCGTCAGTCAACTAAAACTCCTACAAGAAATCATAATTCCATCATCATTCGTAACGAGCGCAATCACTTGTCAGACTAGATCCGGAATATTTGTTATTACATTATCGTCGTTCAGTTAGTACACCTACAAACTAAGTTCCTGGAGGAATTGAGAGTGAGAGAACGGCACGTCAACAGCCGAGGACTTCGAAGGACATAATAAGATTGACGCTCGGTGTGTAGCAATTAAAACGGACAAACGAATCGAAAAGAGACGAGCATTGAAAGACAAACGACCGCAATACAACGAAAAACATAACAAAGTGATTTTACAGCATGACAATGCTCGAACTCATGTTGCGAATGTGGTCAAGACATACTTGGAAACGTTGAAATGGGAAGTCTTACCCCACCAGCCGTTATCTCCAGACGTTGCTCGCTTGGAATATCACTTGTTTCCCTCAATGGCACACGGCCTGGCAGGCCAGCACCACCGGTTTTATGAAGAAGTAAAAAATTGGATCGTTTCAAAACATGACCAGTTTTTTCAACTCGGGATTCGTACGTTGCCCGAAAGATGGGAGAAAGTAGTGGCTAGCGATAGATAATACTTTGAATCATTAATGTATTACTAGTTTTTCACAATAAAGCCTCGAAAGTCTGAAAAAAAACGGCGGAAGCAAAGGTATAAGCCCATTATCATGTTTTATGTTGAGGCTGATTTGCCAACCGGTTATTTTAGTAAAAAACTGGTGAAAAGAATATTCCTTCATTAAGAGAAACTGTTGCATCTGGAGAAAATACAGTGTGGTGGTTGGTTTCATATATGCTTCTATGGACCTCATTACTGTAAGAAGAGCGTATCACTGTACGCGGAGTTAATTTCCAGCCACTCTTAGACGATTTCTAGTTTCATCTCATCGATGAAAATAGTAAAGAATTTCAGGACGACGCCGCTTCAAATTGAAGTGAAAATAATATATTCGCAATGTGGTGTGTTATCTTATTTTAAAATAATGAAACACTAATTAAATCACATTTTATTGAAGCCAAAAAGTTAATATAATAAATTGAACTGTCTCTCAGTGTTGCTAAAGGAATTCCTACAGGAAGCTATTTCTGAATATTCGACCCTAACTTTTCTCATCTTGTGTCTCTGAAACCTTCAAAACTTCCACAGAATAGTCATTCATCATAAAGAGCCGTCAGTCAACTAAAACTTCTACAAGAAATCATAATTCCATCATCATTCGTAACGAGCGCAATCACTTGTCAGACTAGATCCGGAATATTTGTTATTACATTATCGTCGTTCAGTTGGTACACCTAGAAACTAAGTTCCTGGAGGAGTTGGCGAGAGAACGGCACATCTCCACGTCAACAGCCGAGCACTTTGGAGGACATAATAAGATTGCCGCTCGGTGTGTAGCAATTAAAACGGACTAACGAATCGAAAAGACATCAACCAGCACTTCGGGGGCGCAACTCGGTAGCAAATCGATTATCGCACCGGGGCAAATGTATTCATATATGCCGGGGGGTATGTCTGCGATCCTTGGGGTTGATTCGGGATCCGACCGGGATTTCGAGAGCCGTTTTCATTGTGCTTTTAGGTGGGTGATGGCATCCACGAAATATTTATGAACCCGTTGATGGAGACAAAGGAGCTTCGGCTTCTTCACGTTTATATTTCGAAGGGCCGATTTTTGTTTAAAGTCCTGTTTTTTCTTGTTATATATCCCTTCGTGGCAGATTTATATGTCGACTGACGATATATTGTGGATATTGTCTATTTTCAATTTGTTTACACGTTTCATCTCATTGATTCTTGTTTTTTATGGTTGCTATTTCAGATTGAATATTAAAATGAAATATGAACATTGAATATGTTATGTTCAACTAACACTTCACTCAATAAATCTCCAGCCTTACCAGTAAACACACAATTTGTTTTTTAAATTCGATTTAATTCGTCAACATATTCACCTTCAAGAGTACTGAATATCACACTCCAACGCACCTCTGAATTTTTTAAATATTTTCTTCAGAAAGATTCGTCTTTGTCATTATAGGATAATTTTTGTTTCCTGGGGAACGCCACAATAGAAGTATAAGCTGTAAGAATATGCAATTTGACCATCGTTTTCATTGATTTGTGACAAGGAGCATTATCAGTACACGAAACTCCTTCATCCTTTTTTCGAATAACAACAAATGAAGTACTCTCGGATAAATGGAGTTTTACACGGCTTTTGCATATTCAAGAAAGTTTTTATGTAGATACGCCGGTTTTATGTTGAATGAAATAATTGTGAAAAAATTCAGGGAAACGATTGAAATCATGAAATAATGTCTGAAAACTCAACAATTCTTATAGAAAAACCACCTATCCATAACTTCCGAGACAAATCACCCATAGTCAGGTACTAGAGCCATCGATGTTACTTTTATGTCGGTATATGATATTGAAAGTTCTTTTTTGTTGATCAAGCATATCCCTCCCAAATTGTTCAACTGGAAAAGAGATCCAATAAATCGGGACGAATAATACAAATTTCGGTGCTGAACCAATTCCAGGCAATTTATTGATATTTTTTTCTATATGACCTTACACTACACTTGTGTGAAAAAAATACAAAAAGTTGGTGTTTGGCAAAATTCTTAGAAATACGGCTGGTTTCTGAAAGGCCAATCAACGTAAAATTCAACTTTACAGCTGTCAATTCTATAGTCAAGCGTCATTCGGATTGCTGAAAGTAAGGTTAATTCCTTTTATTTGAACATTCTGCCAGTTAACACAGTGGTCGAATATTACACGTAAATTGTACGCCAAGCGTCATTTTGGGTTTCTGAAACGCATTTTGATTTTTTTTTCCAGGTTGAAAGCTTCTGATAACATAGATTAGTTAATTTTACACTGTACAACATTCCAGGAACCCCAATGGATTTGCATTCGCAGTTAAGTTGAACAATGATTTAATCAGTCTTTCAGAAACCGGGGGGTCTCATAGTTTTCTTATTTTTAGCTCAATTATCGAAACTGTCAGTAAACTATAGATATATATATATATATATAATCTTTATCCCATTTGTTACCTTTCGGTGTATGGGTAAACTATAGATGAAATTATTAATTTCAATTTGCATTTTCAATTTTTTGTTAAGTGCTGGCTGTCTGTTCACTTTATGAGTTTAATCAGAAGTTCGTTGGTGAACCCTAATTTTGAAACATCCTTCGGAATTAATTCGAGCTAAAAATTTTTCCAAATTCTCAATTTTCATCAAGAATCATTCTGTCTCGAAATTTTGGTTTTTGATTCAAGGTTTCAAGCGCACTAGATCATTTTTAAGAGATTACCCAATTTTGAAGGAATAAAGAACTTTTTACGATATGGTTTTGCTCATTGTGGCATAATGTCAGTACGAAAGCTCAGTATGAGTCTACCAATAAAAAAGCAACAATGTGTTGTTCAGTTACAATGATAATCAATTAGTTCAAAATTTATTTATGCAAACTTATTGAATTCAAGTAAAAAATCAGAGCATGTCGATATGATGTAGCGTGAAAAACTAAACTGAACTTTTTGTTTAATTCAGATGAATATTTTTTCATTTACTTCAGGAAAATTTCATTTCTTAAAACAAACTTCTGATAACAAGTTGATTTTTCTCTTAAAAATGAACTTATGCACTTGAATCCTAAAACAAAAGGTTGAAAAGAAATGGATCTTAATGAAGCTTGGTAATTCTAAAAAAATAGATATCGAAATTATTCCACAGGCTGTTCTAACTCAGGGCTCAGAAACAAACTTCTGATTAACCCTGTATATTGAACAATGAGCCTGCACTTAACAAAATATTGAATATGCAAATTATACCAATTTCTTCCACGATTACGGAAAAGAATGTTGTTAATTGAGCTAAAGATAAGAAAAGTATGAGACTTCATATCTTACTAAATATCAACTTGTTGCGTTTATATGCACCTGAGTGTAAAATTTTTTTCTAATTGAATTTGACTGATTTCTTCTAACTGCATTGAAAAGAAATATAATTTTTTTTATAATAACTAATGATTTTATATTCAGCAATACGTAAAAGTGTTATTTCCAGATGTTTAAATATGTAAGAACATCACATCCGTATACAAAAATGATATACATGATTCGAAAATAACACTCAAACGCAATAAAATCCCAAATGGAGGAGAATTTTGGAAGAATTAGAGATTTTCCGTTAAAAGGTAGAAAAGATTCATTTCATATACAGAAGTTGCAAATGAACGTATTTGTAGTGGGAAGATTTTTTCAAATCCGTTCAAAACTTTCCATAAATATACTTATAAACATATAGATCAAAATTATTCTGAAAGTAAAAGCGTTATTGTTAGGCTGAATATAATCTTCTACCCAAATTTGTAATGCCTCACATCTACGCGTAGAATATGATAAAACCTAAAAACTTCCATCCAAATAAATAAGAATTATCATCATATATGAAGTTTTCACAGGAAGGCGCCGAATGAATGGTCCATAAATATCAGATAACGAAAAAATATTAATTTCAGATTTCTCGGGAATATCTGTATCACGAGTTCTGCCTCTCTTTTCCAGGAGATAACTTTTCAGCGATTCGATGATGCCGAAACTCGAAAGTTTGATACAAACTCCGTGAACCGAACCAGAAAATAAATTCTTCCGATTTTGTCTTCAGTGGTCGCGGTGGAATCTAGAAAATAAATGTTTTCGCTGGCGTCTTCAGCGAAAAAAAGTCTAACCATTCCATCTCCAGTTTCCTGAATGAAGATACAACATCGAATATTCTGTTTCTCTTTTTTTCCATAGAACACATCGAAATACATCAATGTAGTGTGTATGCTTTGTTTATTATTCATCTATGGCAGACAGCCAATTCACGTATTAGATGTTATTAAATGATGTTGTAATCATTTAATGATTAAAGAGAGGCCAAGAGTGCTGTGGGGAAATGAGAGTGGATTTTCTGTGATTACAAGTAGCGATTAAATTGTACCGCGTACCATTTTATTAACATTTTGGTTTACTTACTTTGAATTTGGGAACTTAATGGTACAAGCTAAGCGCTACTTGTAATCACTGAAAATCTACTCTAATTTCCCCACAACATTCTTGACCACGAATTTAATGAATGCACGTTACAACGGGGTGGGCAAAATGCGTTTACTAGTGAGGAAATCTTTAGAATTATTGGATCATTTACAGTAAGGTAATTCTAGGGCAAAACATTTCAGCAAATTAGCCTACCAGAAGCAAGGTATCAACACTAACACTGCCGCAAAAATCTACAATTTGCCGCCCATTACTAGAGTATTCACAACCAATATACAGAAGATGTAAAAGACCAGCATTAGGAAATGTCGAAAAAGCAGAAACAACAGCGCTTAAAAAGATTACAAAAATGAGGCACCCAAATAATATAGACAACAATCCATCAAACGTTTTACTCTATTCAATATTCAAGCACCAAGATTGAACCAATAAGATCCAGACTAAATAAACTATTAACCAGATTTGTTGAAAACTCCGAAAACAAGACGATGTATTAGCCCTCTACCAAGATGATAACAATCACAAGTCCTCAAGAACACACCCAATAAAAACCTTATTCAAAACATTTAGAAATTAACATATTTTTTGTGTTTTTTTATTTTTACCAGAAATGTCAAAATAATGTAACTAAAAGAATGGGCTGAAGGACCCAAATTCGAAGATCATTTGCCCCGCAATAAATGATAGTTTTTTATCTATTTCCTGCAGACCATTTTTCATATGTAGATGTAAAAGTAGATGATAAAAAGAATTATAATTCTTCACTACGACATTTTGAAGATATGACATGAATTTTTGATTTTTTAAAGTTATAATCGTCAGTATTATTGAAGTTTTTGATCACTCGTGTTCCAAACTGATCGCTCTATCATTTCGTCAGAAAATGTCTGTATTTGTCGAACTCTGAACCAGGAATGGTCTCAAACGATGGTAATGAAAGCGTCCCCAAATTTAGTTATGTCTATCTAGCCGTAGATACAATAACTGCCAAATGAAAATATCTAGAAACTTGAAATATTCAGAATCTTCCTCTAGACACGCATAATAGAATTTGAGGACGAATTCGTCATAAACAAGTCACACCTTATCATTCGAGACCATTTCCGGTTCCTCTGCTGAGTTTTATATGCAGTACCAAAATTATTTGCACTGACAGAGGCCTATACGCAATTCCACCATGACCTGAAGCTCAGCTCACACCAGCTTCAAGAGCTACATTCTTTGATTTAGCAAGACCAGGAGTGTTCCTACAGGGGATTATTCTATTGTCTAACTACCATTATTGGACTGCTGTCTCTAATTCTGATCCATTCAGAAGACTGACATTTTGTCTATTTACTAACTTAAATTCACAATTTTCCGACGTTACTTATTTCGAGCGTTGAAAGGTATGTTTCTAAATTGATTATTGTTGGCAAATTATCCGAAGGTTTGGCAATGCGACAGGCATTAAAATTATTCAGTACTGTCATCTGTCCCACCTTCTTTTTCTATTCAATTAAATATTGTAGAGGGGACTAGGCAGGGTTGATAAAATTTCTACAAAATTGTAAATAAAAAAATTGTGTTCAACATTTACCGATCCATTTATGTCAGAATGAAATTTAAGGACTTCGCTTAAAAGTTTAGCAATATTAAATAACTGAAAATTGAACTTTCAACCTTGATTATGAGTTCTTGAAGTTTTCGATGCAAAGTGTCTCATACCTCCATGGGAGGCTTGATACAATAAAAGGGATTCTTGATACAATAAGAAATTTAAGGTACGAGCAATAATAAGATATCCATCTTTCATTATCATAACACTACCTAATTGCTACAAAATTCGCAAGTATTATTATTTTAATACTGACAGTTGCATGGGCTGATTGACACTCCATTTCCTGATGGAGATGACGATCCAGCTTGCATTCACAGCAATTCATTATTTTCGGCGTTCTTCAGAAAATTGATCTTTTTCATTTCATTCCTCAGGATCCAAGTTATCAAACACATTTTTTTTTGTTTTTGCATTTTTGTTTATAACTTTTCTTTTGAGGGGAGGAGGACCTCCCTAGAAGACAATTTTAGAAAATATAAAGACGTAAACATATTATGATATTCGATCAAAGATCTGCAATACTGGCGTCTATGTTCTAAATGATATGCGCCTCAAGAATAAAGTAATGAATTTCTTTAGGTTTTGTTGATAAAGAGATGATGCCTTACGTTTGTTATACAAATTCTTACATCTTATATGTAGAAAACACACTTTAAGCTCAAAAACTTTTGTTCGTAACGCGATCATTGCTAGAATTCAACTGATACTATTTCCACACTCATAGAGGCAATGCATGCAATTACGCCTTCTTTGAAAAACAGAGGCGGGAAATTTGAACGTGTATCAAACCTCCTCTTATATCAACCTTCCCCAGTCTCCTCTATACATCATTGACAGTGTGAGTGAAATCCTCAATTATATTTGATCACAAGGACCCCTCGTTTCATCTGAATTTAAAATATTTGGATGGCGTGGGTTCCTCAATGTACATTCGCATAAAAATTCCACATCCGTTAACAACAAGCAGCGCTCCGAAAGCAATAATGAGTTTTCCCGGGTAGTTCAGACATTCCAACCTAGACAGGAAAACCAATCTATGAATCACGTTTAGTGTGAATTCCCTGGTGCCAATTTTGTAACATTACACTATGCACTGCTGCCAATTAATCATGTTCCCTGGGTAGTAAAGGATAGATACTTGACATGCGGATTGCATCTGACTACGCTGCAATCTAAATTGGATAATATATCTTCGGATGCAGCTCATAAACTCGAAGTGATAATTTAATCTATTATCCCGTGCTAATGATCAGTTTTAATTAACACGCAGACTAATATTCAAATAGCGTTTCATTAACTTTCGATTTAATCCCAACAGGGTGCAACTGAATTGATGAGCTACTGTTATTAGATGTTCCTGTGAAATCTGGAATATTCACATTGAGTTCTCAGTTTTCAATATTGAAAAATAAATAACTGTCTCATGTATTTCGATATTAAAAATGTTGGATTTTTGATGTGAAAAAAGTCTGCCGGACATTCATTTACGAAATATTATAGTTTCCAACTAATGAATATAAATAAGGCACAAAACAGCTTATGGTCTCTTTCATGAGTCTCAGCGTCTAAGTGTACGATTATTGTTAGAGGGCTCAACCTACTGAGGAACTTCTCCTGCGGCCTCTACGCTCGTAACCCTCTTATTGGATTGAGTTGACTTCGACCCCGTTGTCAATCGTTAAAACCTCAGTTTTCATCATATGAGATTTTAAGGTAATCTAGATGATGAACGTAAATGCCAACACTGGAGATGATTTTGTTAAAAAAAGCATACAAGAGTATTTTATGTATGAATAATCGATGCAAAATGGTGGAGGTGTCGGTTATCCGAATGAGCGGTCGTGTGAAACTGTTATTTCTCTAATTACAGAACAAATAATTTTATGTATCAATTGATGCGTTTGAGCCGCGCACTGCGAGAAAAACGGCCACAATACTCCGACAGGCACGACAAAGTTATTTTGCAACATGACAATGCTCGCCCACATGTTGCACAGCCGGTGAAAACATATTTAGAAACGCTCAAATGGAAAGTCTTACCCCACCCGCCGTATAGTCCAGACATTGCTCCGTCTGATTACCATCTCTTCAGATCGATGACGCATGGCCTGGCTGACCAGCACTTCCATTCCTACGAGGAAGCCAAAAAATGGGTGGATGACTGGATAGAGGCCAAACCGGTCGAATTTTTTCGCAACGGGATTCGTATGTTGCCAGAAAGATGGGGAAAAGTTGTAGCTAGCGATGGCCAATACTTTCAATAATTCATTTGTAACCATTTTTTCACAATAAAGGCTCAAAATTTGAAAAAAAACGGGAAAGACTTATTCACACACCTTATAATTAGAGAGATAACATTTTTTTCACGGCCGCTCATTCGGATAACCGACACCTCCACCATTTTGCATCGACTATTCATACATAAAATACTCTTGTTTGCTTTTTATAACAGAATTTGTGTTCATCTCCAGTGATACAAAAGTTTTTCAATGATAATCAGAGCGAAAAACATCAAAGATCTAATTAATTCTCGTATAGAAATATTCGCCAATTCAAGGTATCATTTCATGTGAAGAATTTCGTGAAACATTTATTTTGAATTATGAAAAGCTTGTATATTTATTTCATTAATAATTAATGTATCAATTTCAAGGGGAGTATCATTTTCATTTCATTAACACTTCTATTGTTCTTTACTCTCATCATCTCTCTAACTTTCTATGAATCAATAACAATCACGTCACATTTGGCTAACCAGTCGGAAGTCCGAGCATTTCATGGAGTTTTTTAGATTTAGCCAGGGAAACAAAAGCAGACTCCAACCATTCTCGACAGATTTTTTCCGTTCTATAGATGAGTGAGCAGATCCAGATTGTTCTTTCCAATAAGTTTTATAATTTCTGTTGAAACCAGAAGTCCAATCAATTTTCATATTTCAGGATTTTTGTCTTGGATTCCAAGAGGAATATCATTTTCATTTCATTGACACTTCTTTTGTTCTTTACTCTCATCATCTCTCTAACCATCTATGAATCAATAACCTGTCATCACGCCTCTCCTCACCTCAAGCTCACCGCTCATTTTCATCATCCAATCCTCTCTTATAAATATATGTTTTCCCTGTATTTGTTGTCATCTTCAATCTTTATGTTCTTCAGGAGTCCTTTAGTTTTGAAGTTTCTCCAGTCATTCATTGTTCATTATGCCACTTGTGGTTTACCTTCAACGTGTACTTCAGAATTTTGGAATATCAGCTTTAATCTGATCGAAAGCTCGTTTCTTGAACAATCAATGATAAAAAAGGGTTGACATTTAAAATTTAAGTAAGCATTTCAATTGGCCTAAAAACTTTGACATACAAATTTTATAACAGAGAGAGAGAGCACCTTATATATTCAGTGTCAACAATGCAGACACAACAATGTAGGATCCAGTTATTATTCCCTGTAACGAATTGAGATGGTCAACCGGATGCTTGGAGACCTATTAGTTTCTTTTAGTGTCGAGGGCATGACAGTTTCAATCGATTTACAGGGAACGAATTGTTATTGTACATAATGTAAAAAGGATGTGTAATTCTTCGGGGTGTCGAAGAATGTGTCATGTCGGTTGTGAAATTTAAGAGATTTACTGGGGTTGGGAAAGTTCTAGAACAAGACGGTTGTACCAGATGTTGTACCACATCTGTTTATCAGGTTCTAGTCCTTCTAGAATATTCGATTTCCAGGAATCCGCGAAGATCTTTGGGGCGGTACGTCAAAAGCTCTTATTGGACTAGGGGGATGGTACCTTCTCCTAAGGGTGTGGTCAAACCGAGAGAAGGGAGGTCTATATTCGAGAGAGGGTAGTTCCAATCGGCAGAGAGCACAGTTCAAATTAAGCCGAAGACGGGTACAGTTCAAATTAAACCGAAGACGGGTACAGATGGTACAGTTTAACTTAAGTCGAAGTAAGAGTAAGTTCGGTCGGTGAACTTAAGACGTACGACGTGAAGACGGTTCGCGGACTAGATTAAGACGAGCCGCGAACAAATCAAAAACGAGACGACCGAAAACTTGAAGTACGACAAAGACGTGATAAACGAAGACGTTTCGAGTAATTAAACTAGAGTTAAAGACGAAATTCAGTACCGTAGTGAGAAACTTGTAATTAAGACGTAATTAGGATCTTCTCAATACTGAGTTTTACTGTTTTTAATTGTGACTTTGTAAATAGATGTAAATAATTCAAAAGAGTTTAATTATTACAAATCCAACAAAGTCACGGAGAAAAAGACGAAAGGCCAGGTAATCGAATCATACCTCTAGACGATGGATTAACCAAGCTTACATTCAGGCAAAAAAAAATCTAGAAAACAGAAACAAAAGTGATACTTCCCAATTAACCAAACCGAAATAAAGACTATTCACAAGTAATTTTAAGCAGTAAAAGTAATCCGATAGTAAACGCCCGCCTTCTATCGGATTCCATTAGCACTAAATCAGATCAGTCTGCTGTTTGATCTCCTCACAATTTCCCCAACGACAAACCGATCCTCGGCCGCGAACTCCTGTTATCCCACACGACCGTGGGCGAGGGTAAAAACATCAATTAGACCGGGATGGGGTTAATTGATTGTAGTTTTTGCATCCCGACTGGGAGCGACTCATCGATCAGGCCGGGGACATTTCGGAAAAGTGATCGCTCAAGCTAATGATTTCACACTTGGGACGACGCAGCTGTTTGTCAACTGCTTCTGCGACGCGACGCCGGCAAGGCGTTTATTATGGTTTAATTGTTTCTACAGCGGAGTTTCGGATATATACGGAGAGTTGCCAGCCGAAGCGGAAAAACCTACAAAGAGAATGACGTGAAGCGTTTAATCAGGACGTATATATAAGAGTCAACGTGAATTATTTTTTTAAGGTTTCGGTGCACTTTGGGTTTACTCTTTTTATTTATGGGGGCGTTACATCGTGTCTTCTAAATTTTCAAGTTTATGGGATATCAAAAGGTTTTGGGTTTCGAAGCCAGTATATATAGGGTGTTTTTTGTCGAGGTATATAACTTTAAGTTGGCATTACTGTTCAAAATGGCGACCGATTTAACAGCTGTCAAGTGATTTATTCTCAGTTTGTCAGCGCCTGAACAACGCTTGCAAATAGTGCAATTTTATTTCGAAAATAATGGTTCTGTGCGGAATACGTATCGCGCACTACGTCCATTTTATTTTTTTTAGCAATGAAGCGCACTTCTGGTTGAATGGCTACGTCAACAAACAAAACTGCCGCATTTGGAGTGGAGCTAATCCTCAAGTGAATGTCGAAACACCGTTACATCCAGAAAAACTGACAGTTTGGTGTGCTTTATTGCCTGGTGGCATCATTGGTCTGTACGTCTTCAAAAACGATGATGGCCAGAACGTTACAGTCAATGGTGATCGGTTTAGAGCCATGATTACTAACTTTCGCATTCCTGAATTGAACAACCATGATGTCCAGGAGCTGTGGTTCCAACAAGACGGCGCAACATGTCACACAGCTCGTGCCACAATCGATTTATTGAAAGACACGTTTGGTGACTGCCTAATTTCACGTTTTGGACCTGTGAATGGGCCTCCAAGATCTTGTGATTTAACACCGCTAGACTACTTTCTGTGGGGCTATGTAAAGTTATTGGTCTATGCGGATAAGCCACAAACCCTTGACCATTTGGAAGACAACATTCGCCGTATTATTGCCGATATACGGCCACAAATGTTGGAAAACGTCATCGAAAATTGGACGTCCAGATTGGACTACATCCAGCCGTTGCTGTCATATGCCAGAAATCATATTTAAAATGTAATGCCACAAGATTATCTTGCGGATAAATAAAATTCATTTCAATCGAACAATCCATCGTTGTTTTATTGCAATTCAAAGTTCTATAGCTATAAAAAAAACACCCTTTACAGGGTGGGCCACGGTCGATGGTACCATTACTCACACGGAGAACTTAGATTTTCTTAGGTAGGAAATGTTGCTGTATCGATCCAAAATATTTTCAGCGCTGCGATGTTGCCGCCCACTTTAAAACTACTCATAACTTCGTTTTTTCAAATAGAACACCCTGTATGTCATTCCTTTTTTTCGGTCTGTGATCATTTATGTATTAACTTCCTTGTCTCTATCTCTAGCGGTTTCCGAATAATTGATTGATTCACTTCTTTTTTTGTATGGAACATAGTTTCATTTAAACATTCGGTAGTTGAAATTCTACAAAACTGAAACGGAAGTAAGTTTTCCAAGGGGAAATTTTTCAAAAAATTTTAAACTTAATACCCATCTTAATTTCCATAACAGATTCACTTCTTACATTTTTTCAGGGTTATTCAGATACACCCTGTATACATGAAATGTAAGGTTTTCTAATTAAAAATATGTTTTCATTCAAATGACAATATTGAGATACATTTATTCAGATATCCATGAAATGATATTTTATGATTTATGTTGATTTGACTATCGGCATCACTTATAAAATATTGTTGTATTCCATAACGAATATTTCATGGAAAAACGATTCAAATGGAATCATTAAATGATAGATACAAATTTTGATGGAATTATTAATTTTTCACGTCCAATACGATCAAATTGTAATAAGGCAGAATCTTTAATGAGTTGTGTGTCCTGACTCAGAATCAATGAACAAGAGGAAATTTAAACGAATTGGTTGTGAAAACTTGTCCCCGACTCCATTACACCAGCAATCACTCAGTGAGAGTACCGACTTTTCTTTAATGGTTTTGGTACTCACTTGATAGTCATTACCAAGTTGAATGAAATAAAACTTCCAAAAATTTTAAGGTTATGACTAGCTATTGGGCAATGTGGCTTCGTCAGCCACTTTACATTTCAACTGATACAATTTGGAGCTTGTAGTCGAATTCATATACAGGGAGCTTTTTGCGAGTGGAAGTACATTGAATAATAAGTAATAAGTAATAATTTTCCGATTCACGAGTTAAAGTTACTTGATTAATGAGTTTATTGATCTTTATAATATGTATTGCATTAAATTTAATGACATATACTTAGATAGTGGATAAGTCTTGCATTGATTCTGTATTTTTCACAATTAATGGCGAAATCTACTTTTCATCAACAGCCAAATATTTTACTTTTCGTAACCAGTTGCGAAAAGTAATACTTTTGGGATCCACACTTTTATATGTTTTGTATATTTTGAATGTAAATCCACATTCAAGATACACATTCTTTTATATATTTTGTACCTGTTGAATGTGCAATGTCTGATATGTAACTTCTTTGGAATTCGTGTATTATCTTAAAGAGAATAGACCCTATACATGGAACATTTTCCAATTACACTATCATGAATTGATAATGAAACCAATAAGATAAACTAATGATTATGAATAATAAAAAAATTAAATAGCAAATAATTGAATGATAAATAAATCAGTAAATATTGATTAATTATGTTTACCTTTAAGAACGATAGGTTATTTTTATTGTATTGTTTCCATCTTTTCACCCCGAGCTAACCTAGTGAAATGTTCTCCAATTTCAAATGAAAATTCAATTGTATTTTTAAGCAGACCTGATGATAGGTTATAGAAACTGAAATAAATTGCCAAAGAATGAAGGATAATTGAAAATATTGAGTTTGCAATGTATGTTTTGGCTAATACACCATGAAATTTCGAGAAAAATTAAATAAAATGCATAATGTTCATCTACGATTATATGGATATTCAATTTCTAGAAAAAAATTCAAAGTACTTTTCAAATGTATATATGATTTCATACCATGTCTATCTTTGTCATAAGAAATCCGAGTTCAACAAAAAAAATAAACTCGAATCAATAGCAACATCTTAACTCCCTCCGAAAATAAATATCTCAAAAGAGCTATAAATCTGAATTACGCCTTCCCAAATTGGTCTTTCACTTTATTATGGAACTATAACTGGATTAAAAGACGGAATCATTTCAGGAACGTCGTTTTTCTTTATATCCCAAGAGGGGTGATATTCAGCGAAAGTTGTCATGTTTCATGAGAAATGAAAATGGGTTTGGGTTTAGTTTATTTATTTCGAATTTAGGGTTCATTCAACAGCTTCAATATTTCGATCTTGGAAATGATACAGTGTGGTACTCAATAGTGATATAACATGGTTATTATTTAGAATGAGAAATTACTTGTACCTATCATTCTGAAACTTAATAAAAGTTCTTCATTATTACAAAGGTCGAGGAAATGAAAAACAAAGCTCAAAATCCAGCAACTGATATTGAAATCTTTTAGTTAATCTCAAAATGGCCACCAAATTTCTTGATCAGCTCCAGTTTTTGAAATACATGTTAATTAAGGAAAGTTTCAATTTTGCCCAGAAATGAAGAAATAAATATATCTTCAACTGCCCAAATATAAATTTCCTACTCAAAATTAGAATCGAATTAGCCAAATTCAGTAAGTACACTGGCCCTGCTGAATCATCCACAAGGAGGTCATTCGCCTACAAGATTTCTTGAAGACAGAGACAGAAACCGAAGCTGTAAGAATTTCTTATTATTTTTTCCCAGCTATTTTAGAGAAAAGAATAACCTGTATGAAACGTTTCTGGCTATAGGACTTTATAATTTCAATCCTTCCGTGAAACATCGACATGGTGAATACTTGTCCAATTTATAAATTTCATGGTGGTTTCCAAGCTATCCATTCAGTTTCAGATTCTTCTTTAGAATGGGTCGCTTACTTTGAATCCATATACCTAATGAAAACAATTATATATATTACTTCTTTCTGGTTCTTATTTTTCGATTTCAGATTTATTTATATATACGTCATCTTTGGGTGAAGAGGAAGGATGGAAGGGAATTTGTTTGGATGAAGAGGAGGCTTTTCAATTTAAAAACGTCAGCTTATTTTGTAAACAAATACACGATCACTACACCTATATGGGAGGAGCGTTTCTTGCTGAGGTTTGATCTGTATCTCTGTAGATCTATCTCGAAAGTATAAATATACAGGGTGGCCATTTGAAAACGAAACAGACGAGATTACAGACGAAATAAAGTTTTTCGATAGAAATGCTCGGACAGGTCGATTTCTGTTTCGAGGGGGACAACTTAAGATGTAGGTTACGGACGCATAGCGCTTCAACCCTTGCTACTACAACCCTCACCCCCAAATTTTGAATAGGGAAGATGGGGTGAGTGATACCTCATTTGAAAGGTATTTTTATACTGATTTCAGCACAGTAATTGTTTTTTCATTTTATGCATTAGTTCTCGAAATATTCTTAACTAAGTATTTAAAAATGAAGTGGTGTTTTCATGGCACTTGTAGTGTTTTGTGAAAAATCGACATTTTGAGCTTCAAAACAACCATGACTGTGGCTTCCTTCCTAACTAACTAACGCATGAATATTTCGAGAACTAATGCATACAATGGAAAAACAATTACTGTGCTGAAATCAGTATAAAAATACCTTTAAATTGAGGTATCACTCACCCCATCTTCCCTATTCAAAAATTGGGGGTGGAGGTTGTAGCAGCAAGGGTTAAAGCGCTATGCGTCCGTAACCTACATCTTAAGTTGTCCCCCTCGAAACAGAAATCGACCTGTCCGAGCATTTCTATCGAAAAACTTTATTTCGTCTGTAATCTCGTCTGTTTCGTTTTCAAATGGCCACCCTGTATATTCGGTCATAAATATCTGTCATAAACGAATTGGAGATTTTAAGGTAAGAGCAGATAGGTCTCTAAGGAATTGACGTGTTATTCTGGATTCATACTGATTTATAGGGGATAGAGAGTAATGTTATTTAGAAATGCTAAATATTTGCGAAACAAACAAATCAGTCTAATTGCTTGTTATATTCAATTATTGCACTTGCATATTTCTCTTGATTCAAAGTAAATCAGCTCACTTCCTTCGGAGCTCAGTGTGGAACTTTTAAATTTTCGATGAGGGTAGAAAATGTCTATGTAATGTAATGCGTTGCCGAAATAGATTTTAGACTGAAGAGAATTTCTACGAGAAGAAATGATCGTCTTCGCAGAGATCAGCATAGAACGAAGTTGCAAGTGAAAGCTAGTCTAATATGAATCTAATCTAGGAATCAAATACCGTTGGCTAACCCGTTTCATCAAAATATTCACATTCAATCTTGAATACTTACTTGTCATGAAATCAAATCCTTTCCTTCATCTACTTCGAAAGAAATGACAAAAACTAGAACCTATTTTATTTGTCTTATTTTCAAAATCACTGTGGTAACAACTCCATCGTATCGTCTTGTTCATCGTCGTAAATTCCCAGCCATTAGCACGTCTGCTTCCTCCTCATACCGTTCGTATAAAAACTCGCTAAACTATCGAGTCACGATTTCGATAAAACAATTTTCCACCGGGGATAAACTACAAAAATTAGAAACAGATTCCGCAGGACGTGGCCGAAGAGTTATTGGTTGGAGAATTGCTAACCGCATGTCAGGCTCCCGGCCTGCCGATATCAACTCCACATTTCGGGTCGTGGACCACTACAGAATCGATAAAATAACAAACGATAGCACATTATTGAACTTCCCTTTTGTTGGGCAACTTTTCACCCGTTCCAGGGCTGAATTTAATTTATATCTAAATCGTTCGGAATGGCCTGGCGGACCCCGAAATTGCATGATGTATACCTTCTGGTTCTTTATGTTCGATACAATATTCTATGGGATGAATGAGACGTCAACAGTTGGCGAACTGGTCTAGTTTGCCGACTTTGTTACGAGCACACGCGAGGGGACTGGAAATGAGAACTTGAAAGATGTTAGGCTGAAGTTTTCTTAATTCCTTTTCATGTTTTCAACGCTTGTTGCGATTATTGAAGGGCAAGGTTCTAGAGAGACCAGACGTAACTGATTTTCTGATAAACAAAAGGGTCATAATGAGCAGTTTTGCTGCCTACCAATATGTTGGCGAACAGTCGATTAGACTTGATGGTCTAAATCTGGATTGCGTTACACACGGAAGAATAACATCGAATGAAAGAATCTCAAGACCGAGATCTGACTATCGAAGGTATCTACCTACCTATTTCACAATATAAACGTTCATTTAAGTTCATAGAATCGTCAGATGTACAATTTTGAAGACATAAAAAAAGCAATAACCAAAATAAAATGAAATCGATAGTTGTGTTCGACCGATTTAATATTTACTCTGGAGATTTATTTTCAGTTGGGGAAAATTTCGAGTTTCATTTTCACTGGCAGACAGAGAGAACTGAATTAGGGAATTAATTTGGTTTCAATTAATTTGCTTTCCTACGAGTTCATCCTCGGCTCAAAATTCGAAAAATACAGACATCGGACAATATGATGCAGGGATCTAATAAAATGAATCTTGCCCTGTAGATTAACAACGTCCGGAATGGATAGGGCACGCCAAAAAGAAGATGAAGCTTACCCCGAAGGCAATATCAATGGAAAATTATAGTAAGAATGAGCTCTTCTAGACAAACACTTACGACACTTACGTGCATCTTAGAAAATTAATTAAATTTTTATTTTGCAGTTAACATTCGATTTACTGAGAATCTACAGCGCATCCTAAGGTTGAAGAGCGACTAATTTGACTTTATAGTTAATGTACCGCAGCATAGCCTCAAGTGTGACCATCCCCACTTCGCCATTGAAAGAGAATTAATAAGAAGATTTTTTACTTTTATTCTGAATTTTTTATATTGTGATATGCCTTTTATGTCGTCTGGTAGTTTAATTTAAGCTCTTTTACCCATGTTATGTCTGAAGTTCTTGTATTATATTGATTTATATTTTCACTTGTGAATTTGTGCCTATTTTCATGTAAAAACATTAAACATTCGAACAAATAAAAACTATAAACTGTAAGAATAATTCCCATGTGAATTTTCCTCTGCATGATTCTCTGAAACCCAATTTATACAGGGTGTTTCCTAAACATGCGGCAAAAATTCAGGGGGTTGTTCCTTGGACTATTTTAAGCATGTTTTGTCCTTGGATGATTTTTGAAAAACCTCTTTGTTTCGAAGATACAGGGCGAACAACATTTTTCATATTTTTAAAATTAATAATAGTTTAAATAAAAATGCGTACCGCACTGTGTTTACTAAGTAGGTACAATTTATTTTTAAATTTGTTTAACAACATTCCAATTACTAAAAACGGCCAGTTTTTTGACTAAAAATTGATAAGTGCAGATGGTAAAGGAATACAGATTAAACACGGTTTTCATTTGAATTCGTTTTGTGATGTATTAGCAATTTTTAGTCAAAAAACTGGCCGTTTTTAGTAATTGGAATGTTGTTAAACAAATTTAAAAATAAATTGTACCTACTTAGTAAACACAGTGCGGTACGCATTTTTATTTAAACTATTATTAATTTTAAAAATATGAAAAATGTTGTTCGCCCTGTATCTTCGAAACAAAGAGGTTTTTCAAAAATCATCCAAGGACAAAACATGCTTAAAATAGTCCAAGGAACAACCCCCTGAATTTTTGCCGCATGTTTAGGAAACACCCTGTATATTATACGAATTTCTCTCTTCTATATTAAAAATATTCTTTCCAGATTCTCATTTATTCTTCAGCAAATGATTCCATATTCGTAAGTGGCTTCAATGTTTCAAAAATATACTATTATTAAGGTGTTCTCATTCAAATACTCGGTGATTGATCTTAGTGCATAACAATTTCTGCTTAATCTTTTTGCCAAGAAACTTTGCACATTCCGATAGTTGAAGTTTATTCTGTGATGAGGTAATCGAATCTGACTTCTGTTTCTGTGATCTGTTTGAAAAAAAAATGAGTTTAGATTTATTTTCATTAAGAATTAAGTTGTTTTGGTCAAACCATGTTCTTGTCAGTTCTTCAAATTCTTCTGCACCAGTTATTATAAATTCGTATCATCAACGAATTTGATTCCGTATCGCCAAGGATCAAAACAATGTTTAATTAAGCTATATTCGAAAGTTGAAAATAGAATTCCAACGAAATATTGTATTCCTAAATAAAAAAAAGCATTCGTGCAGTTGCAAAAATCATCGTCTTCGACTCCAATATTTGTTTTCACCATCACTCATGCTTCTTGTTGAAGTATTATTACTTGGCAACGTGTTGTTTTGTTTTTTTTCTGGAAAATTATCATATTACTCAGGAAAAAGTTAACGAGTATTATTGACTGACTTAAAAATCAAATTCTCAAATAAACATTTCAAGGAAATATATAAGTCAAAGCGTTAGATTGCCGTACTTCCAATATTTCTTCATTTCTCACATTTTTTCTTATTAGAGCCTTATAGAGGAATACTTTCTTCTAAATACAACATTATGAACAATAATATTATTTTTTCAATTAATTTCGAAAATTTGTGAATTCACTTTCGAATAAACGATCGCAAAAGATTGGAACATCAGTATAAACTCATGCATTCAATGTAAAAACGAAGAATATCCGTACCCGTTTCAACTCGCGTACATTCTTATTTATCACTTGTTCCACGAGAGCTTAACACAAACTTCAAAGCTGATCAAAATGCATAATGCATGCTCGATCTCGCCAGTCTACTTTTGAAGCATCACTTGCCGCTGATTCAAGCCTGTGAGAATGGGTTATGGAGTTGGAGATGATCAGTATTCAGCCCAGATAACAACTGTGAGAAATATTTGCTGCGCGAAATTAATAACATTAATTAGGTCTCGCAGAGATATACTAAAAGGTAACTGATGTCCCGAGCATACCCCAGATTTATCTGGAATTCCATCAGCATAGTTTCAGCGTAATTGATGGTAGTGATACCCCTAGTTAATTCCCAGAGCTTGATTTATCTACGGAACTCGACAGCCCTCTGCCAGGTCCGCTGATATCTGCATCTGTCCTCGATTTTTCACGCTGGCAATCGCTAGCATGGAAATTTCGGCCGTTTTCTGAATCAGCGCTTGTTGTTAGTCGTGTAAAAATGTACACAATACAATTCGAACCTGTATCGGTCATAAACACCGTACCATGCAATAAAATATGCAATAAATCCAACCGAATAGGACAATCAGTCCCTAACAAAGCGCGATAATCGTAATATGTCCGGGCTCTGTGCAAATCACCGGCCGAATGGACGCTTGTATTGGTTCTGCCATGCATCACGGGAGATGTTGGTGGTGGTCGGCACCAGAAAATGCTTATACGGGCTTGGTCTCCGGCCAATAAATACTACAATGGAAGATTATGATCCAGGTTTTATTTTTATATTAGGTGTACAATTTGCTTCCGCCGTTTTTCAATAGATGGCTGTAGCGCTGAGTAGTAGTAGAAAGATCGTAGATATCGTACAATAAGGTATCTGTAAACCTAACGCCATCGAAATATTAGTCGATTCGTGTCTGCATCATAAAGTTATTCTCGATTAAACATGTCAGCCTACGTGCCAAATTCTCCTCATTGCGGAAGGTTTTAATTTTCTGCTTTAATATGAAGAAATCTGCGGCTGAGGATCATCTAATGCTCTCAAATACGCATTACTTGATCAAGATTCGTGTCAAATGCAACAAGAATAGACAGGATCGTTGTAAGTGACGCAACAAGCCACTTCAAAACGTCTGAAAGTCATGGGAGTGATTCAGAAACAAGGAAATTGCAAGGCGAATACGGAAGAGATTTCTGCATCGCATTGTGACTGGAGACGAAAAATGGGTTCATTACGATAATCCCAAGCGAAGAAAATCATAGAGATATCCCGGTCATGCCTCCAAGTCGACGACCTAACGGAATATTCACGGCTTCAAGGTCATGCTCAGTATTCAGTGGAATCAGCTCATCAGTGTATCATGAGTTATTAGAACCGATTGAAACAATCACAGGCGATCGTTATCGAACGCAATTAATGCGTTGAGCTGAGCATTGAAAAGCCAACGGCCGCAATACAATGAAAGACATGATATAGTGATTTTACAGCTTGAAAATGCTCGATCCTATGTTGCGAAAGTGGGCAAGACATACTTGGAAACGTTGGCGTTGAAATGGAAGTCCTATCCCACTCGCCTTATTACTCAGACGGTGTTCCCTTGGACTATCACTCGTTTCGATTAATGGCACACGACCTGGCTGACCAGCGCTTCCAGTCTTATGAAGAAGTAAAAAATTGGATCGATTCGTGGATCGCTTTAAAAGATGATCAGTTTTTTCAACGCGAGATTTGAATGCTGCCTGAAAGATGGGAGAAAGTAATGGCCATCGATGGACAATAGTTTGAATCATAAATGTATAACTAGTCTTTCACAATAAAGCCTCGAATTTCGGAAGAAAATGATGAAAGCAAAGTTGTAGACCTACGTTTCAACCTTGAAAACCTTTGTCTGCTACGTACATTCAAGCAAATCAAAAGTAGGTGCTAACGGGGTTTATTGCACCCAGACCATCCTGGAGTTTGTGTTTTTCGTTTGGCCAGAGAGACCAGAGATCTATATTGAACACTAGATATTGAAATGGAATTATTGTTTGAATATAAGAGGTGGCAATGTCTTTTTGCCAACTTATTTAAATTGACTCAATGATGACTTATCCGAGTTGAACACTTCAACTCCCGAACACAAATACCAAGAAACGTGCGGCGATTGAGTTCGTTAACCGGAAGTATCCGGCTAGGGGTTCCGTAAATATGGCCGTTCGATATCCAGATAATTTCTAAACTGCAGCTTCGATCAAGATTTGCACTTGGATAAAATACCTGTACCAAATGAATTTTATGGAGAAAATCGAAAATAAAAATTATCTAAAATTTCTATGACTACAAAATCAAATAATATGATATCAAATAACTATACAGGGTGAGTCTTTGACTTGTACATATATTTTAACCGAAGATTCCTGAGGTCAAAAGAAACACTTTTTTCCTTTATAGTTTTTTCCGATTCGGCCCGGTTACTAAGATACAGGCTGTTGAAAATCGATAAAAAAATGTGATTTTCGGCTATATCTCGTAAATGGTTCTATTGAAGGAAATGATTTTTGGAATATAGCTTTTCCTTGATGTGATACATCTTCTTCGAACACAAGATTCCCTACACATCTTTCAATTTCTTCATTATGAACATTACATCACATAAAAATACCAGAAAATCTAAGAACCCAACTCTTAAAATTAATTTGAACGTTCATTGAAGAATATTTGGCTAATTTGAAAAATAAAAGTATTCCTCATATTTTCTCGTACAAAGCGCCGTTTTCGAGTAACTTGATCTTAAAAAAAAAAAATTATCTGTGAAATTCGAAAAATTGGGTACTTTGGCTAAATGCAACTCTGTTCTGTTGTGGAAAAAAAACCACAGAAATGAATATTTACTATGATGTCATGTCTCAGATTTCAGAATTGAAGTACTAGCCAACTTGGTTTGAAAATGAAGTTATTTGAATAAGCTCACCTCAACTCTTCTATTTGATTACAAATTACTGAGCTTTGACACAGCTCTTATAATAAATAGATACTTCATTAAAATCAACATCCTATTTTAAAAAAGTTTTCATAAAATAGTCCCATTATAATGACAACAGTCAATAACCCACTAAAGACTGCCATCGAACAATACTGTATTCTTCTTGTGGTCATTCAAACTCACATCGAAACATACCACTAAGTACATACTAGACAAATTTTCATGTGATTGAGATTAAATACTTTTATTCTTTTGCTACTCCATAAATTCATCCTAAAGCATATGATTGACATACTTCCAAGAGTGTCATAATTGTTTTAATATGAAAACAAATAGGTGAGTTGAATGAAACAGGATATTCAATTGTGGATATTTATATTAATTACTTCTCATTTATTTTCAATGGCGAAATCAAGATGAATCAAGTAGAGTTGGCTATAATGCAGGTACATATTATAGAACAAATTTCATAACAAGTGGAGTCTAACATTTTCCATTGATTACAGAGCCATAAAACTTCATTTCCATATTTTCACACTAATGGCTTCAAAAATATTGATGCAGATCATTATTTTCATGAGATAGTTGGCACAAATCAAATGCTTCATTTCATAAAGGAATTACTCTCTATCAGAATGCATACTTATTTATTTTGTATCCACACCATTATTTTGGAAATTGTTTTTAAATTTCTTGAAAATATGTATGGAACTTCAATATTCTGTTGGGTTTCTTCAAATCTTCGATGATTTTCATTTTATGCAAATATAATATTATCAAATATCATAAGACAATAACAGTGTAAACTTTAAATGAATATTTTAGATTTTAGGTTAGAAGTTAGAACATAGATTATTCGAACTGTTGTGTTTAAATTTGCAACACTCGAAATTTGAGGTTCAAATTTAAAACCACAGACTACTAGTCTGTGTTAGAACTGTCACAGATGAATATTATTTATTTGAGAATGTAAGGTTAAATTGCAATTCTAGTTCGAAATCAAATAAACAACGATATATTATAAATGCGATATAATAAATGAATGGATATGAATTATGAATATCAGAGCTAAGCTAATATGGGTGGTAGCGAGCTCAATTCGTTATGATTATCGAAAATGAAATAAAAAATCAAGAAAAAAATATTTAATCTTTATCGTCAGTGAAATTGGGATAACTCATTTATTGTATTAAAAATACTACTTTGTTCAACAAATGGAATGTTAAAAGTGAGTTTATGATGGTTTTTTCAATTTAATAGCTTATTTCCAAGGTTCAAATTGTATATCTTATACTTGCGAAAACTTCAGTGTTCCGGTTACCAGGGGTGAATTAGCTCATTATGAAAATTTAAAATGGCTATATCTTTTTAACAGGGCCGAATCGGAAAAAATGGTAAATGAAAAAAGTGTTTCTTTTGACCCCAAGAATCTTCGGTTAAAATATATGTACAAGTCAAAGACTCACCCTGTATATTTCAAGTTTCTCGTAAAGTTTCGCAAAACAAAGAGGTACAGAGTGAAAATGATATCATTAATACCTAAATTGGAGGTACAATCAAAAATTACATATTCATTTCACTAGATCTTTGACTCAAATTTGAATATTTCATCATGTGATATTCAAATTTTGAATGCAAATTCATAGAGCGTTATTTTGCTGGAACAATGCCCTCTTCTTTCTTCAAAATTCTTTCTGGTGGACAACTGGTATTTCAGAAAAATATATAAAAGAACCTTTCGACTAGTCCTACACTTTTTGGTGTCTTGTAGTTTTGTCGCATCTGCTACCCATTTCGAAAAAAAAAATTAAACGATTCTCTAGTGATCCTATGAATAATCTAGTTAGTAAGCTGCGTGAATGATTATTCAAATTATTACGTGTACACAATTAGCAAAAGTTTCTCTTGATGAATTTCATGAGGAATAAGAAGAAGCAACAAGTTGCTATATTACTATAATGTTTCCACAGAAAATATACGGTATTTTAGATATTATAAATTTTGTTTTTTCTGTGACGGGAAAAAAATTTGACATTTTATCTCTGTTGACAGGTAACAAAATGACTTTTCACGAAATTACTTTTTTCCCCGGGAAAAAAGTGAGTACTTTTTTCCCGGATATATATTTATCTACATATAGATAAAGGAATAATAATAATTTGACCACACTATCGATGGCTTTTGTTGTTGTGCCAATTCCGAAAAATAAGCCAATAACACTGTCTCCGAGAAAGAACTGCATGTCTTTTTCATTTTCCATTCCATAAATCTTGAATACGCGGTTTCGTAAATTTTCCGCGATTTAGCTGGCAATAATTTTCGTGACGCTACTTGCGCTGCTTTTATCAACTCCAGTGGAGTCAGAGAAAACTCGGAATCAGACATTTTTTAACTTTATATTATTCAACAAAATAACTACTAAACAATTATTACTGAGTTCGCAATTTTTGAAACAAATCACAAAATTAAATTGACAGATATTTGATTACTTTGAAGTTTCCCTTAGCAACGCAGGTCTATTTGCAGCTTACTAGTTTAAAAATTCCAAATTCATATCGATAACATTCTGACTTTAATATATTGTAATAATATGTTCTTTCACTATTAAATTGTCGTTTTTCCTGTCACAGAAAAAAATAGTGTATTATACACGGGAAAAATATTAGATTTTAGCTCTCGGTTTTTTGTCTCCCTCCGCTTCGCGTCGGGAGACAACATAACCTCGAGCTAAAATCTAATACTTTTTTCCCTTGTATAATAAATAACTATTATTTGCTCCCTAAGGAATGTGGATGGATAATTCCATAATCTTGTCAACAGGAAACAGAGAGTTCCGATAGACTTGTCAATTCAACACGTTAATGTCTTAAATTAATCGACGACAGTCGCCGTCAACCAGCGTCAAGTGGTGCTCTAGTTGCTTGACGTCGGTTTGCGTCGACTAAATATGTTATAGCCTTTAACTAACGTATGAAAATGAATTTGTTGTCGAGCTGCACGTATCATACTTAAAATTTCGGAAAGAATTCTAAACGACTGAAACGGAATAAACATCATCCAAAAAATAATTTGAAAGTTAGTGAAATTTTGCAGGTGATCTAATTTCGAGCTGGTCAAGTGTCTTTGGAAAGACTATATCAATTTGTATCTTATACAGAAAGGAATTACATCGATGTAAAAATCACAGCACTAACTCCACAAAAGAATTATAAAAATAAACAATCTGTCTGCGTGTAATAGTTTATTCCATCAATTTCATCAATAAAAGTTTGAAATCAATTTCCAACATTTCCGAGTTCATTTTCATTGCCATCGCACACTTCCAATTCTGCAAAGTCCATCAGAGCGCGAGTCATACGTCACACGTAATTTATTCTCTCGATAATCCGATTTTCAAGCACATCAACACAGTTCACTCTACAAAGGTGTACGCTGACTAGATTTTTGACACGCAACGAACTGCGGCTTCAGCGTTCTACCGTGTAATCGTATCGTGGAGAATTCACAAAATGCACAAAGCTTGAAGAATCCTTTTATGACGTACTCGACGCTTGACTATCAGTTCTGAGAATTCAAAGTGATACTTCAGTCCGTAACGTGTATGAGCAGAATGGCGGATACTAAACAATTTTTTAGAAGCTCCTCGAAACCATTTCGCCCCAAGTGTTCTAGACTGGATATTGCGAGCGGCCAAGTTGAATTCTTCACGAAGAATTCAATCTGATCACATTGTATGAAAACAATGAATCTGTTATATGGCATTTAATTATTTTATCAGGGAACCCACGACACGGTGAATGTTCGCTTTTCACTAATGCTTGGATTAAAGACCTTTCAGAATTGCGTCCCAATTCTAAGACCCTTTGAATAATTTATTATTCCTGAATGGATCTTACCTAAATTAGGTCAATTTATGGAATTCCTACCTCAGAATAGTATTCAGAAGAAGGAGAATATTATTCAGAAAAACTAAAGTGGACCGTGCATTATTGTGCTGCTCCTGAAGCACAAAGTAAAGGACACTAAGGACATTATCTCTTAGATTCTGGTAATAGTCCATCGATGGAGTTATTGATTAATTATTTATACCTATTATCTGTGATTTGTTCTAGTAGGCCTGAACTGGTAATTGATTCTGGGGTCATTGATCATTCGATGTCTGACCATAGGGGTGTTTTTTGCAAGATCAATTTGAAGGAAAGATTAATTCGCCAAAGTTGATACGTTATCGTGATTTTCGTAATTTTGAACAGGAATTTTTGTCGGACCTTTCTAGTGCATGTTTTGGTGATGTTCTCTATATATATATATATATATATATATATGAAGATCTCCAAATTTTGTTGTTGTCTCACAGAAATATTTGACCTACATGCCCCATATATTGAATCGAGAATTTCTAAGCCGTTTGCTCCTTGGATAACCCCAACCGTGAAAAGCATGATGAAGTTGAGAAATAGGGCCCTATCAAGACATAAGCTTACAAAGAACTTAGCTGATTACAGATATTATGCTGGTCTGCGAAATGCTGTTACATCGGCTGTGCGAAGGGAAAAATTCAGCTTTATGTTGTAGCGTGCTACATTTCAAATTTTATATATTCAACTGAGTCAGACAGTTGATGGAAATCTGGGCGTACGCCAATGCGTATCTTCGTGCATATGTACTCGATACTTCGAAATTATGATATCATTTTCTTTTCTAGTTTCTTCGAACGTACATATATCGATAATTATCGCTGCAAAATAGTTATAATTGTTTTTCTCTAGTTCATTCATAAAACCCTGAAAAAAGGGGTAAGTTGTATATTTTTCTTATCGTCATTATTTGATTGTTGTATACGTAATATATATGAAAATTTTTGATATTCAGATTTAATTTGATAAAGGAATGCATCCGCCATTTTAACATTTCATCATTTTACGTGAAATGAAAATTTTTATTCTTTATTTAAATATAATTTATTATAATCAAATATTTTTTTAATACCTATTATTGATGTTTAAATGTAACTTCGTTTTAACTATCGTGAATTTTTATCTTAAATGAAGCATAATAAGTTATAACTCAGTTTATGAGTATTTTCACAAAACTTTTATGTAGAGGATGTTTTTCGTATCTATTATTTTTTACATTTTTCGTTTGTTACATTTTTGAAAGAGATCTTTTCTGAAACAATCTACATATGATTGCCTTGAGATCATCCTTTTAGTTTCTTATCTCATTTGGCAGTCATTTTGTTCAAGCGATAAAATAAGTACATGAGTATTAATATCTTTTATGTCAACTTTGGTTGTTTCAGAAACAGAAAAGCCATCACCTTAATTTGGCTTCTTATTAATTTCTGTTCTCTGATTTTCAGTTTTTTTTGGTATATTTTCTTTGCTGAATTCCTGATTGGTTCTTGATAAACGTTGAAAGTTGGATAATTACATTGAGAGTTCTTCGTCTAAAGACAGCCCATCATTGTCAATTGTCAACTTACAAGTCAAATTATTTACTCTCCTTACAATTGAAGAACTGCCAGACCTAAGCTCTTATCAACTTCGGTGGAGGAAGATTGGCTCAGTATAGAGCTAGGACTTTTACCTCTTCAGGAAAGTAATTTAGGATCTTAGAAAATTTCATTCTTTTTTTATACAATTATAAATTTCGGATTCACTTGTATATATTTTCATTTTATAAATATTGTATGTAAATTTTTCTGGTACCAGATATTTTAAAGATTCGGATTGTGAAATACTTATGTAATTATAAGAGGTGTTTGATCGACCTGGGTTTTTGTCCCTTCCATTTGGTAGATTCAGGGATCTGAACCACGACTCAAACAAACGACTGTTCTCGGGCATTTTGAGTTGTAACGAAGAGGTTACACATAATTTTGGCGCCCAACGTGGGGCCGTTAAGGTCTTTTTGGCCATTCGATCACTAGATCTCTCAGTTTGCCTGGTGGGGGTGACTGTTTATTTGGGGTTGATCATTATCCTCTTTCCGGATAGTTCAGGTTATTATTTTTGGGATCATCTCTCGGCAATTATATCTGATTTTTCAGTCGGGATTTATTTTTTGTTTGTTTTTTTTTGATAAGTTTTCAATTTTTCTCTTCTACCTTATCTTATTCCTTTGAATTTTCTATCGTGGAAAATGTCTCTCAACCCAAATTATCTAAAACAAAATGAACTCGCTTATGAGATTGCGATTCGAGGTATTGAGATCCCGTCATCAGTGGATGACAAACGTAAAATTTTGAGAGGTTTACTTTCACAAGAATCCTCAGATCGTAGTTTCACTGTCTTGTCTGATCCTTTTTCTTTCAAAGAAAATGTTGAAGGCATTAAAGAGAGTTTAACAGATTTGAAGGAGATTTGCGCTAAGTTCAATTCAAATTCTCCTCAAATTGATCACAAACGTATACTCACTCGTTTAACTCATGTAACTGGTAGAGACCTCGGAAATTTCCATATCAAGGACATTAAGCCCGATTTAAGTAGAGAAGATGATCCTACTGATTTCTCAGATGTTCAATCCGAATGACCTGAATGTTTTGTGTTTTGTTAGTATGTATTAGGTATTGGTTTGTATCGCCTGGAATAACAAATGCCGTTTTTCATTCCTCCTTTCCTCTTATCCTTTCCTTTTCAGTATTCGATTGAATTGATTGAATTGAGACAAAAATTATAAATTGAAGCATTTAAGGCACTTATCTTTATTTCTATCTCTCATTTATCTTTATCTCTTATTTATCTCTCTTTGTACTACGAGCAATTATCTTCTTGTAATGGAAAGTAGTCTTGGCCATTGCAATTATCTTTATCTTTTCTGCTCTAGTATAATTACTTTTCAGCCTTTATTATATGCTTCTACCTCTGTTCGAATCAACGTGCAGTTATACAGTATCTAATGTGCATTGCATAAATCTTTGGTGTAACTGTTTTGTTGTTTTGAAGTAACTAAGTCTTTTGTGTCTTTTCAGATGCAGTTCTATGTCTCTATGAAGTCAATTTCCTTGATATACCTTGTGATCCCTGGATCACTGGCGCCCATCATTTTCTCGTTCAGTTAACTTTGTGGATAAAAAAAAAGCTCATTGTGAGCAAAGACCTTTTTTTTTTTGGGGGGAATGAGGAGTGTGTAGCGTGCTACATTTCAAATTTTATATATTCAACTGAGTCAGACAGTTGATGGAAATCTGGGCGTACGCCAATGCGTATCTTCGTGCATATGTACTCGATACTTCGAAATTATGATATCATTTTCTTTTCTAGTTTCTTCGAACGTACATATATCGATAATTATCGCTGCAAAATAGTTATAATTGTTTTTCTCTAGTTCATTCATAAAACCCTGAAAAAAGGGGTAAGTTGTATATTTTTCTTATCGTCATTATTTGATTGTTGTATACGTAATATATATGAAAATTTTTGATATTCAGATTTAATTTGATAAAGGAATGCATCCGCCATTTTAACATTTCATCATTTTACGTGAAATGAAAATTTTTATTCTTTATTTAAATATAATTTATTATAATCAAATATTTTTTTAATACCTATTATTGATGTTTAAATGTAACTTCGTTTTAACTATCGTGAATTTTTATCTTAAATGAAGCATAATAAGTTATAACTCAGTTTATGAGTATTTTCACAAAACTTTTATGTAGAGGATGTTTTTCGTATCTATTATTTTTTACATTTTTCGTTTGTTACATTTTTGAAAGAGATCTTTTCTGAAACAATCTACATATGATTGCCTTGAGATCATCCTTTTAGTTTCTTATCTCATTTGGCAGTCATTTTGTTCAAGCGATAAAATAAGTACATGAGTATTAATATCTTTTATGTCAACTTTGGTTGTTTCAGAAACAGAAAAGCCATCACCTTAATTTGGCTTCTTATTAATTTCTGTTCTCTGATTTTCAGTTTTTTTTGGTATATTTTCTTTGCTGAATTCCTGATTGGTTCTTGATAAACGTTGAAAGTTGGATAATTACATTGAGAGTTCTTCGTCTAAAGACAGCCCATCATTGTCAATTGTCAACTTACAAGTCAAATTATTTACTCTCCTTACAATTGAAGAACTGCCAGACCTAAGCTCTTATCAACTTCGGTGGAGGAAGATTGGCTCAGTATAGAGCTAGGACTTTTACCTCTTCAGGAAAGTAATTTAGGATCTTAGAAAATTTCATTCTTTTTTTATACAATTATAAATTTCGGATTCACTTGTATATATTTTCATTTTATAAATATTGTATGTAAATTTTTCTGGTACCAGATATTTTAAAGATTCGGATTGTGAAATACTTATGTAATTATAAGAGGTGTTTGATCGACCTGGGTTTTTGTCCCTTCCATTTGGTAGATTCAGGGATCTGAACCACGACTCAAACAAACGACTGTTCTCGGGCATTTTGAGTTGTAACGAAGAGGTTACAATGTCTCAAGACCGCTCTCAAGGTTCAAAATTTTTTTGGAAATCTTTTAGATCACTGCACGTTGGTTCAGTGATGTCGGTGCCTAAAAGCTTTGTTGACCCTCAGCAATTAAATGTTTATTTTCGTTCAGTTTTCAGTCCTCCAAATGCTTGCCCGGAAGCAACCAATTATTATTGTTCTAGGAAATTCGATCCAAATATAGAATTTTCATTCAGACTTGCCACTATGGAGGAGTTGAGATGTGTTATAATATTTCAAATCTTAGTTCGAACGCATTGGACATTGATGGTATATCTGCTAGAATGCTACAATTGTCGGTTAATGTTATTTTGCCAATCATAACGCATCGAGTCTGGGTATTATCCGAGTGTCTGGAAGTGCTCTATTGTGAATCCTTTACCTAAGATTCATGATCCCAATGATTTATCCGATTTTAGTCCGATGAGTAGATTACCAGCCATGTCGAAGATGCTCGAGAAAGTACTTTTTTCTCAGATTTATGACTATGTTTTCGAGAGCGGAATCCTTACTGCCCATCAGTCGGGTTTCAGAAGGGGTTATAGCACTACCTCTCTTTTTTTAAATGCAGCAGATGACATTCTGCGCTCTTTGGATAAGGGGCATGCTTCAATTCTTACCCTGTTAGATTTTGCAAAGGCGTTTGATACCCTAGCTAGACCATGAGTTGCTCTGTGCTAAATTAAGTTATTACGGTTTTGATGAATCTTCTTTGAGATTTTTTAGGTCTTATCTCTTTGGTAGATATCAGTGCGTTAAATTACGTGATGCATTTTCGGAGTACTGCCTGTTAACTTCGGGTGTTCCTCAAGGTTCCATTCTTGGTCCTCTGCTATTCCTTGTATATATAGCTGATATGTATAAGGTTGTTAAGTTTGTTGACATCTATTTTTATTGCGATGACACTCAGGTTAATATATCTTTCCTCCCCTCTGCCATTTCTATAGCTGTCGGACGGTTAAATGAAGACTTGTCAAGCATTGTGCAGTATTGCAGAAGGAACAATCTGAGAATAAATGTCAAAAAATGTTTCTATATACCTACCCTTCTTTCCGAGAACGTTTCATGCGGATGTTGAGGTTATGATAGGTTATGAGAAGATTCCATCCTCCTCCTGCTATAGGAACCCTGGTATATTTTTCGATTGTCGACTGAGATTTAGAGAGCATGTCTCTATGCTGTTGAGAAATTCTTTTCTAGCACTACGTTATTTGTATCGCCAGAGACAGTTGTTAGATTTCCATTCACGTGAGTATCTCTGCGAAACTCTTGTGCTGTCCAGTTTTTAATCCTTGCCTAGATTCTATCGAGAGATATAGGTTGCAAAAAGTGCAGAATTCGTGGTGCCGCTACGTTTTAGGTTTGATAAAATACGATAGGGGGATCAGTGATGGAATGAATGGGTTAGCGTGGCTCAGGGTCGAAAATATTTTTCGGCTTCAGATGAGTATTACTGTATATCGAATTTTGAGTATGGGTGTTCCTCCATATTTGAAAGCCAGGTTGGTCTACAGACGAGATGTTCCCCGTGTTGCTTTAAGGCATGGGCAGAGGCTCATGCTGCCTCGATTTGGTTCAGCCATGTTTCAGCGCTCTTTCACCTTTAATGCGGTGAAATTGCATAATGAGATGCTGATTGCATGTGGAGGTTCTTCTTTGAACTCATTGAGAAAAGAATTGAGGAACGTTTTATTTCTGAGCCAGTTGCAGATTTTGTAGATAAGTTTCATTTCTTGTGATATTCAAGATGTTTATTATTTATATTGTATTTCCTTTCATTAATTTTAATTTTGGTTTTTTTTCTTTATTTGTATTTTGTTGGGGGTTGAGTGGAGTAGCCTTGGCTAGACTTCGCCCCTAGAATTTGCCAAATAAAGGTATTAATATTATTATTATTATCTCTGAGATTCGCTAAAGTCTAATTTTAGAACTTTCTTCAACAACTCAATGCCTTCACTGTCCAGAAAGATATTAACCCCATATACGAAACGATTTGAAATTTGGCGACACTAAATGATGCTTCTTGCACTATATTCCTGAAACTTCGAATAATTAAAATTCATGGCATGATAGTCTCTATAGTTACTCAAAAATTACAAAAATAAAAACCAAATGAAAAAAAATTCTGAATTCAGAAAAAGAAAATTTGGATGAAAAAAATTAAATTGGCGCCTTCTGATTGTCTTTGAGAGTGAGTACCATCTTCTTTTGAATATTTGTATGTGTACAACAATGCACAATATCTTCCATAGATGATTCAATATTTTTCCGCATTGCATATTAAATATCGGATTTTTTTGATTTCGTATAATATATATATGGCGCCATCTTTCAATACCAGAACTACACGTTCAATATTGGACAGCAAACCACCCCCGTCCACCGCATTAGGATCACCTTATCCTCACGTAACTTCAGTAGTCTGCAGAAAGTCTGTAAAGATTTGATCAATGAAGCCAAGAAGAAGAACGTAAAGGTTAAAAAGGCTGTACCTATGCCAACCAAAACACTCAGTATTACCACCTGTAATACTCCTTGTGGTGAAGGTTCTAAAACTTGGGACAGATTCCAGATGAGAATTCACAAAAGGGTTATCGATTCACACTCGACTTCTGAAGTTGTCAAGGAAATTACCTCAATTTCTATTGAGCCTGGTGTAGATGTTGAGGTTACTATTGCTGACGGATATTATAGCACAAATCCTTATATTGTAGTTACAATATTAGATATTGTACGCCAGGGAACCGCTTTAGACCTTGCTATGTGAATGAAGATGAGCAAAAACTCGAGCAGAAAATTGATATTGTTTTTAACAATATTGTTTTGCAGGAATTAACATATTTCTCCTGTTCATTGCATTCGGCAGATGGCCAACATAATAATAAATTGCGTTTCAGAATTTGAAATTATAATATTCAGTCTTTAATTTCTATTGTAGTCACTCTGCTCAAAGATGGCATTATGGGTTTTCGCGCCAGACATACTTTAGCACCAGCGGATTTATGAGGGTCATAGCGTTGCACCTTTCTACAACGTTGTGAGAGGGTGTGTCTTAGGCAGATATCGCTGTATAGCCTAGTTGATGGTTTTACCAGCGATACCAAACCTTTGGCTCGAGAATAACTCGACAAATACTGACACGTATACTGCGATAAACTAGCATCATAATTAGGTGAAAAATACCTGTGAACATATGGAGCACCAACTGGACATCATAACTTAGCCAATTTTCGAAGAAGAACATGCAATAAATAGATTCAGAAGAAAAAAAAGACTAATAGTTTTCGGAAGTGAACAGAATGCATATGAAGCGGAATATTATGAATTTTTTAGAGCCAATTGGGTTGTTACGATCATTTATAAAGACGCCGTATCTCTATATATGATACACAGATCAATCCTTTGAACAAAATACGCAACAAAATGGTTCGATTTTATCTAATTATCGATAGAAAACAAATTGACAAAACACCAAAGTGAAGCGGATCAAGAGGATCCTCCACTTACATTTAGAATATTGAGGTCTGCGACATTACTACAGGTCATAATATATTTAGTATTTCAGAAAATGTTGAAGTAGCAATAAGCTTTTTCACGGAGTATTCAATTCAGTTTAATGCCGTCTGGCAAAAATCTTTTTATTATCATCAAAAACTGGTAACTGATAACATCGCTATCCTTGGATGAGGATGAACTTACTTTGACAATGTGAAGAAGATTCAACTGATAGAGGACTAAACCATGAAAGGTGAAATGAATCAACCAAAAGCAGAGGAAGAAGAGCTAATAAACATCCAAATGAAAAGTTACGAAGATGTTATAGGAATGAAAACCTAGAGATGCATAAAACATGAACAGAAATTAAGTGAACTTCATTCCAATTACCATCTCTAAGGAGGAAAGTCTCGCCTCCATCTGAAACAATTCAGGATACCATTCAATTCTACACGGCAATGATCATGTTGGAGAAATAACGATGAAGAGTCTATTGGTGAATAAGCAAATACCTGGAACCGATCTCCCACTCAGAGTCTTCCTTAATGAGTTCTCCTTCCAAAACAAAAAATGTAGACCGAAGAGCCTAAAAATCAATTCAATACAGACGAATACCCAGAAACGCGTTTCCCGAAATTCGCGGTCAGAAATGCTCGTTAAATGTATTCCGAACGGTGGGTAATAAAAGGTATCACAGTTGTAATGAAGCACCTTCGGTTTCCGAAAATAATTATCCACTGCTGCCGCAGCAAGCCGCAATCAAAAATCACTTATCCACTCATCAACGACTCCCCAATTCAAATGCCAGCATTCAGGTCTCAAATGGATGAAATCAGGACTTCCTTTCAATCGAGACGGAAACACAAGCGCATTCGTTATGGATTTTTTGAGTGGGAAAAGGCATCGAAATCCGCTGATTGATTTCGCATTCGAACATGGTTTAGAGATGAGAGTGTTCAACACTTACTCTTCTGAAGGATTTACGATGGAGTCGGCTATATAATCCGTAACTAAACTAGGAATTGAATCGTCCAGTATTAAATATCCAATATGTATTAGTTATTTATTATATGCGAATGGGATAACGACATCATTACTATATGAGTGTCAAAGTTATACGAATATACTCGTATATTAATTATGAATTATCGCAAATTTATAGTACAAGGTTTTATCTACTACACTACTACTGCATATAATAAACAAAAAAGAAACACAACGTTGCGAATGAATTTTGTGGAACTAAAAGAAAACATTCTTGTTGCTAAATATTGCCTTGAAATCATAGAATAGTATATTATTTCATAAGGAGTAGTCTCATTTTCATGGCGCGCTTGTGTAATTGAAGGCGAGCATTGTAAAGTCACTTCTCCTCTGAATAAACTATGTTTATTTTGATACGCTTCAAAATTTATAAAATCTGGAGATTGAACTTTAAATAAGATTTATATTCACGATTCTTATAATTGATTGATCAATGGAAAATTTGCCAGTTATGGTCGTCAAGCTGAATATATTTTCATTCAAACGTACAATAAATAACAAAGTCATAGGGGGAAAAGTGTTGCTATGTCAACGATGAATTGCAGTTCCGTCAGCCGGAAGGGAAAAGTTTACCTAGCGTCAAAATTAATTAAGCATGACAACTGTAACTAGGCACATTTCCCATTTATTACAACGATCGTTAACATAAATCTTATCCAAAAATTGAATCTCTTGTATTCTTATCAGTCAAAAATTAAGCCTGATGAAGCCACAGTGTGGCGAAACAATTGTAGCTAACAAGTCCAGTAGTAATCATTAAAAATAAATTTCCGCCAAGCAAGAACTGAATCTTTTTTTTTATATTATTACATTGAAAAACACTTTACGTCTATCAAGTTGGTTTATAAAAAATGCCATTTATAGAAATTTACGGCTTGTATTTGGTGTGTTTCGTCAAAATGTGACATTTAAAAAGAGTTTCTTCTTAATAGAACAAGCAGTGCAGGTTATTGGTTAAGTATAAGTTTTTTTTCGGCCGGTTTCTGAAAGGCCAATCAACGTGAAATTCAACTTTACAGCTGTCAATTTTATGGTCAAGCGTCATTTGGGTTGCTGGAAGTACGGTTAACTCCTTTTATTTAAACATTCTGCCAGTTAACATAGTAGTCAAATATTACACGTGAATTGGAAAGCGGCAAGTGTCATTCTGGGTTTCTGAAATGCATTTAAATTTTTCTTTTCAAGTTGAAAGCTCCAGATAACAAAGATTAGTTAATTTTACACTGTCCAACATTCCAGCAACCCAAATGCATTTGACATCGATATTAAGTTGAATGTTGTATTAGTTGAACAATGATTTGATCAATCTCTCAGAAACCGGGGGTTAGTGTCTGAATTCTTCTTCGAAAAAATGCGTTATGTAATGAAATTTGAGTTGTATAATGAGTTTCATTACGTAACGCAAATGGACCAAATTCAGTAATCGAATAGCTTCAAAATGAAGCAGTCGTAGATAAACCTATTTATGCATTGTACAGCATATTGATGGATAAACTCCAATATTCTTTCTCATAAAGCTTCTTAATGAAAATTTTCTGAGATATTTATAAACAACGCATGCCTATATAACGTCATTCACTGCCTCATGAATCCTTGTTTCATTTTATGCACATAAAATTTACGATTACTACCGTGAGATAAAGTTTATGTTAGAGCATGGGTTTCATCTAGCCTAGACTACTAGACATAAAAGTCTAATAGTTTTTGAATATCGAAACTAGATATCGAAATCTCGTGTTTTCCTCAATGCTGGACTGAAATTAAACTTGATCACGAATAGGGAGCAGAGAAATTCTGTCTTCGAGTATAGGTGTAGTGATTGATTTTTGTATTTTCTTACAGAATAAGCTCACAAATTGATATTTCAGGGCTTCTATTATATCGATCAAGCGAACCATTAAAAAAAAAGAAACTGAATGGATGAAATTTATGAGATCAAAACTATTCACTATTCAAAACTTCTACTCCAATCTAGCATAGTGGGCTTTCAAAAGAATGCCATTTGAAGAGTATATTATTGCAACCACCATTACCAGTCCAAAGTCGATTTAAAGTACCCCAAATTTAACTAGGTAGATTGAAACCTGGAAGTTTCTCTGAAGGATCAATAACTAGACTTTTATTGAATACATTTCAGGAATTGTTTTGATAATAAGTATGCAAGAAATACAAATATCTTATTCCATCTAAATTGACAACAGTCATTACTACTTATATAACCACAGACTAATAGTTACATCACAGGGAGATGGAGTGTTGAGATTCAAAAAGATACAATGAAGACGGAATATACGTGAGATGTCGAGTTCATGGGAAGATTACGCAGACCTAAATTCTTTCCCGCTGGTCTGTTATTGATAAATATACACCCACATTCTTCATTTTCCATGACCGCAATAATTCTAAGAATCCTGCCAAATGATAATATAGCTTGAACAAAGAAACGAAATGCAATTTTCATTATCTTGAAGATGGTTCACATAAATTGGAATCGAGCACAATGCTGGAGACGAGGCGTTGTTGCCCGCAATAACAACGACTTTGTTGAGAGTGCATTCATTAAACGGATCCTCAAGACGCCTACTTCTGAGGACGTTGTTAACGTGTTCATATCTTACGATGTTCAATTCATAAACCTTGGAGCATGAAATTTGCAAAAGGAACTCGTTACAATACCAACCTCTGGAAAAATATTGCTGACAATTTTCTTTCGGTGGGCAGAGTGTATTAACTCTGCTATTAATTCTAATGCATTTGCTCATATTGATCTTCCATCGTATAGCGGCATATTTTTGAAGAGAGTGGAGTGAATTGTATTATTTGTATTGAATCGATTGTAGTACAGATCAAGTTGCATGGTGGTATAATATTGCCTAAGCATCGATGATATTTGGTTCCAATAATCACTTCATTGGAAAATCAATTTGGTGACCGCATTTTATTATCAGAAATGGTTTTCTTGAAGGCCCCCAAATTTGTGTGACTTACCGTGTCGAGAATATTAATATGGGGCTATATTAAGTCATTGTTTTTTGCCGACAGACCAGCAGCTCTTGAAGCATTGGAAACCTCTATTCAAGCCACCATTAATACCATACTGTCAGATATATCGGGTGTCCCAAGGTGAGTGGCCTATTAGATTATTATGGAAACTATTGATGACAAAGGTTTCAAATTTTGTGGATAGATATTTGGCCATGTAAGGTACATTTTTAAAATAATTTCACATTACCAGTGTTGCCGGATGTACAAAAATTTGGCAACAACTTTGTTATTTTAAATGGGATATCCGGTATTTCTATTATTTTATGATACTCCATAAAATATTAAATCTATTCACTCCTTCTTTTCCATCCCTATCTGTAACGGTTTTTGAGTTATTAATTATTTTTCTAAATTTTAGATCAAATTGGAGTATTACGAAAATGACTCTAGTTCGCTCAATATTTGAGATTTAAGTCAGAAATTTTGCAAGTCGTTAGATATTGATCTGATCTGTGTCACTGCTTTTGAATTATGGTTGTCAATAATACATGACGGACCCAAAAAAATCATCATTTGCCAAGTTACAAAATTGTAAAAAAGTCTATTTTTTCAAATTAGACACCTCGTATATTTTTCGATTTTTGGAATCAGTACAACACACTCTACAATTTTTCTATTCACGTCCCTATACCTATCTCAACTGGATTCTGAGTTATATGCGTCAATGAGGGTTAATTTCTTTTGTATTGTTATTTTCTCTATGTCATTCATAAATCGATATATCAATGAATCAGTTCGATCCATAAATGTCAAAATAAACAATTATTGCCTAACAGGTGTTTTGTTCCGAGTTTTTTCTATAAATAATGGCTCAAGAAAGATATACTCATATAACGCATATAACTCGGAATCCAATTGAGATAGGTATAGGGACGTGAATAGATAAATTGTAGAGTGTGTTGTACTGATTCCAAATATTGAAAAATATACTAGGTGTCTAATTTGAAAAAATAGACTTTTTTACAATTTTGTAACTTGGCAAATGATGATTTTTTTGGGTCCGTCATGTATTATTGACAACCATAATTCAAAAGCAGTGACACAGATCAGATCAATATCTAACGACTTGCAAAATTTCTGACTTAAATCTCAAATATTGAGCGAACTAGAGTCATTTTCGTAATACTCCAATTTGATCTAAAATTTAGAAAAATAATTAATAACTCAAAAACCGTTAAAGATAGGGATGGAAAAGAAGGAGTGAATAGATTTAATATTTTATGGAGTATCATAAAAAAAATAGAAATACCGGATGTCCCATTTAAAATAACAAAGTTGTTGCCAAATTTTCGTACATCCGGCAACACTGGAAATGTGAAATTATTTTAAAAATGTACCTTAGATGGCCTTATATCTATCCACAAAATTTGAAATCTTTACCATCAATAGTTTCCATAATAATCCAATAGGCCACTCACCTTGGGACACCCGATATTGGAAAAAGCAGTGGAAATTGGACTGATAGAATAGACAATGTAATTCATAAGTATATAAGTATACTTATATTCAAAAGATAACTAAATTCCATAAAATTTACTACCAGATTATAATAGTACAAAATTAATTAAGGAAATATTTCTGACTCGTATTATTATTTAATGACGTCAAGCTCTCAAATCATATTCAATTGTTCATATACTAAAAAACTCACATTAAGGTCAATTTTCATTTGGAGGAGAGCATGTTGTGTTTTCAAATTAGTGGGTGTTTGGCAATCTTCTTATGCATGGAAGCAACATCTTCAAGAATGACAAGAATCTTAATAGGAAGAAGGGGTCTCGTGACACAATATTTATGTTTTATTTATGTATGTTGAAAATTTTCTGTTTGGCGTTCGTTTCGATGAAAACATTTCATTGATAATGATGGGTATAATGTATTATGTGTCTAGTTCCTCGATGAATTTTATTTAATAAAATATTAATTTTCAAACCGTAGTAGTAACTGTTCAACTGACGATCTTATAAGGAATAAATTTTAAAAAACTGTTCCTACTCATGAAAGTGTTGTTGTACTTGATCTTGCCTAAGAATTCAATTGCTAGACTTATTACATAGTATAAAAGCTGAAAGTTTCTGTACGCAACGTCCCAAAACATGTGAAGTAGGAATGACCCCTAAAAAGTTAGATTATTGTAGATTTAGCAGGTAGCGGGTGTTAAAATAGCATGAAATTGGGACCAATTACGTCATAAATATAAAAGCTGAAGTTTATGTATGACAAACTATTTTGCATGGTGAAAACCGTCCGACAAACTTGCCAAATTTTAGGGTCAATTCTCGTCATAAGTATGAAAGCTGAAATTTACATACCTATATTACTTGCACAAGTGCACAACTGACGAAAAATGTTATGTCAACTTACAGGCACTTTGAAAAGTCGAAACCCACACCAGGCACCTTCAAAAAATGAAATTTCACGTCATATTCACGTCATATTCGAAAAGTTTTTCTGTTACTTTGACATCAATCCAAAATTTTCTGTGTTCATTTATGCATTTGCACAGATTTCAAACTACAAACATCGAATTTGAGTCAGTTGATGATTTTTTCTTAAGATCTTCGAAGCTCCAGGTAGAAATTATTGACAAAGAAATTCATCTTGCGATTTTTATAACCAATTTTTAATGATTTATGTGAAATATTCATGAAAATCGGCCATCAGAGTTCAACACCTTCACAGCCTATACAAATTTAATTCGATTGGACACAATATTGATCAGAAATAACTATGTTCCACTCACATGGTTGAAATAAAACACAATACGAATTGTCTGTTGATTAAAATGAAATCTTTCGATAGTTGTCCAAGCTACATATGTGAATATAAGCTTTTATGCTAATGACGTGAACTGACCCTACAATTTTTCCACTTTTCTCCGAATATGTTCAGAATTTTATAGTTAAAAAATTTTCATCAAAACCATTTTAACCTTAAAACACTTCATATCTCCACAACGGACCATTTCATGGCGAAAACGAAGGAAACAAAAGTTTAGCTAGTTTTTTTTCAACAAAAAATAAGATTTTGCAAAATGCACATTCCCTATCCAAAAAGTCTACTTAACCTTGAAATGACCTTGAAATAAAACTACAAGGTCACATTGAATATCTGCGTTTGATGTTCCCCTGAAGACTCAGAAATTTTCATTTGAAATATTTTTTAATCCAGGCTCTTATCAATGAGATATTTCAGTGGAACTTTCGAAAAGGATCATCCTATATAACTCAATAATCAGATCATTGATAATGTCTATTGAATATTGCAATTTTGAAATTTTCATTGATTTTCAATTTTCTTAAATTTTTTCAATACCTAGTTACCTACTTGAGACATTTTTTATTTATCTGTGATTGAAACAACAAACCTTTGTTTTTCATTTAAATTTCGTTCCATAAAACACATGATTCGAAAATTTCTGAACTTAGATTCACAGTAGTCATTGATGATTCCAATTGAAAATTTTAATTTCATTGTTTGTAGCCAAAGTTCAATAAAACCCATTGCGTAGAAAAAAATTGGTTTTCTTTTCACGCACAGAGTACGATCATATTTGTTCAGCCATTAATTATTTTTCCCAGCCATTAATTAGAACGGTTACATTTTCAACTGTGTACTAATTTGTTTTGCCTGAATTCACATAATAAATTAGGAGTGGTGCCTGTTCCTGGACGCGAATACATGCATAATAATGATAAGTCGCCCGACCAGCACCGAAACAGCTCCGCAAAAACGGCAAACTCCTACCTAACCCTTATTGTTTCAAATAGCTTCAATTTGTTGTATACAAAGTCCATAATAAATTATTCATATCAAATTACGCGCGAAGTTTACTGAGAGTTCACAGTAGCACAGAGGCCACTCCGGGAAACTATTTACGAACAACAATTAAGATCGAATGCATAAGATAACAAGAATATAAATGTCTTGCTTTAACCCTTGAACATGATTTAAGTCTTCCTTTCTGCGTGGTTGCCCTTTATGTTTCTGTTGCTGTTTATTGAATGGATAGCTTTCTATTTAACGTTCACTCGAATGGGCCTCGTTTTATACAGGATGAAGCTGTAGGCTATCGAGAACAATTGTTTGAAATTAATAGTGCACAAGAAGACCCTGTTGAGTAAATGGATCTATTATTTCTAATCGAATGGCCAATAATGAAGGAATAATTCACTGAATGTTCACTGTTGATATTATTACACCTAGTAGTTTTGGGGCACTTCACAATAACATGGAAATCATAATAATAATAATAATAATAATATTATTTATTCACACATGTTACAAATTAATGATTACATGTATAAATATTCGCCATTAAAAATTATATGGCCTGTCAAAAAAAATATATAACAGAACACTAATATTTAGGTAGACACTACAGTTACATAATATGAAGTATACAAACATATCACAGATATGCAACATTAACTGACAGAAAAGGTGAGTTCAAAAAACTCAGTCATATTATAAATTGTATCTTCGAGAAGCAAACTTTTTACCCGTCTCGTGAATGCAGGTAGGCTTAATGTTTTTATATCGCTGGGGAGCTTGTTATGGAGTTTCAGGCATGTATGATTCGGACCTTATTGTGTTCTCTTCATTCTTGCATATGGGACAGCATAATGATTTTTTCCCCGAGTATTATAATTATGATAGTTTTCATTTCTCGGGAATTTGTTCTGGTGTTGATGAACATATTTAACGCAAGCCAGTATGAAGAATGAAGTATTTTATACCCTCTCAAATATTTCTCTACAGCTGTCTGTATTCTTCATCTGGTATTACAAATCTTGATTGGAGTTGCACAAGGAGGATTAGCAGGACCAATATTCTTCCTTGTCTATATCAATGATTTAGCTAAGGAAATAACAGAAACAACCTGTGATGGAGATGTAAATTATGCGGACGACACAAATGTCATCATCAAAGAGAAGCAATGGTCAGAACTGAAGAATACAGCTGCAGAAGTACTGGAATTAGCAAGTTCCTGGTTCAACAACAACAACTTGATATTGAACAGAGATAAGACCAATGTTATGATATTTCATCGTATAACATCAGGAGATGAAAATCCAAGTGAGATCAAACTGCAGAATGAAAATTACAAATTGAAAGATCATGTCAAATTCCTTGGAATCTACATAGACAAAGAACTCAACTGGAAACGTCACATACAATATACCTCAAAAAAGATATCTTCCTGCATTTATGGACTGAGGGTAGTATCCAGGTACCTGAATTCAAGTACATTGAAGACGATATACTATGCTACAGTAGAGTCAAGAATACGATTTGGAATGCTTTTTTATGGATCAGGAAATATGTCTTCACTTTTCATACTGCAGAAGAAGGCTGTCAGAATACTCTTCAACTTAGGAAGAATGGAATCATGTCGTGGAACTTTCAAAAAAAATAAAATGCTAACCGTCTATGCAATATACATTCAAGAATGTCTCCTATTCCTTCATAAAAACAAAGAGCTATTTTCGCAACACATCAACACTCAAAAACAAAAATACAGTATAAGAAATTTAAACTATACATACCCTAAAGTACATTTGACAAGAACACAGAACCAAGTCGAATATAGATGTTTGAGGTTTTTCAATCATCTACCAGAAACAATACAGAAGGAAGAAAACTTCAGGAAATACAAGAAGGCCGTGCATGAACACTTGATACAAATTGAGCCATACAAGATCGAAGACTTTTATGAATAATACGCTATTGTTATTATGTTGACACAGTTTCATTTGTACGCTTTAGATTCATTTGAAATAAAGAAATTACTTACTTACTACTTACTTACTATAAGGTCCTTAGAGCAATCTTCTGTTTTATGAGAACTCTTTGAGCATCTGCACATTGTCCCCAGAGCAATATACCATACGTGGTCACACTATGGAAACTCGAGTAATATGTTGATTTTGCGGTTTTTATATCGCTTATTTGCCTCATTCGTCTGATTAGGAAGATGGAGGTGAATAATTTTTTACAAAGATTGTCTATATGCTTACTCCAATTCAGTGATGGTTGAAATTCAAGTCCCAAATATAATAGCGATGAATCAGAGGGCTCTCTGTTTGTGAACAAAAGCTTCTGGGTTTTTGTCGAATTCATAAGAAATCCTTTGGCTGAAAACCATCTCTGTGCTTCCGTTTCGCTTGTACTTGTTTTTTCTTGAAGTTCCGTTTTATTTCCCGACGTATTCAGAATTAAATGAGTAAAATAAGATGAATAATCAACAATTGAAGCATAAGAAAAGGACTGTCAAGAAAATATTTTCAAATAATTTAAAAAACAAATGTTAAATGGCGGGAAGTTTCAGAGAGCAAAAACACCGCCTATGCTTCCTTGTCCTTCGCTCCATGCAATGCATATTCAATCGAGCTGAAAAACCATTTATGCCCTACGTCAAAAATTTATTCAAAATTTCATTGGAATTGTACTAGCATAGAGATCCTACCTACTAGCACTAACATATAGTGAGTTGTTTTCTGAAAAGAGAATTCCTCAAGGGCGTAGAAATAGGAGGGGGGGGAACTGAGGGTAATTACCCCTCCCCCAAGAAATTCAAAATATAAAATTTAAAAAATCTCACAAAGACGAAGATTATCTCCATAAATCAACCGATAATGAACATTTTAATTTTCTTTGAAATCGACACGTCAGAAAAAAATCTTAACGTTGATGAGTTTATTATCACTTTCCAGATGAGAACTTTTATTGCACTACGAGCTTGTCTTTGTCCGAAGTTTATTATTTCCTTTTATCTATCCGCTTTCTCGGCATTGCCACTTATTTGCCAACTGTGATTTTTGCATTCGTCATCGGTTTACACTTACCTGTTGTTTTCGGTTTTTGTATCTCGTTACAAAATTTCAATACTATAGTTATCAAAGAACTGAACTAAGTAATTCGCATCGAAAAATTGTCTGGGCTGTGTTTTACAATTTATTGTGTTTCATTCAAATTGTAATTTATTTGTAAGACATCAATTTTGAATTGACTATATCAAAAGGGTGTTCCTTAATTGGAGGTACAAATGAAAATGACAGACTTCTCGGATCATTTTAAGAGAAGAAGTCCTATTACATAAGTCTGCAAACGCTTTGTTTTTGAGATACAGATGTTAAAGTTCAAGCTTTTCTCTAATAGCACTTTTATTTCCCTTCACAAGATATTCAACTTGAATTGTCATAGATATATTGCAAGTTTTCATCATGAGGTATCCTAATTTTGAATGCAAATCTACAAGGAGATGTTTTTCTGGAAGGGTGTCCGCTTCTTTCCTCCAGAATTATGTTTTTTGAACCACTGGTAGTTTAGAAAAATTTAACAGGTCTCTATAGTACCTCTCAGGCAAATCCAAATTATTATAAAGATCCAGTTAGGTAGCTGTGATGAATAAATTAATTTCAAGTTTTGTTACTTATTTAACAACTCTGTAGCGGAGATTAATAAAGATTCAATAAACTAGTGAAGCATCACAAAAAAGTAGGACTACAAGAAACACCTTGTATCTCGAAAACGAAGCGTTTTCTTTTTGAAATTACCCAAGAAATCTCTTATTTTCCTTCGTGAATCCAATTCAGAAATACCCAGTATAAGATAAGAACAATCGAATTGGTAATGAAATAGTACCTATATTGTGCAACAAGTGGGGAAAGTCCAACTTTTCTCGAGAGTGTGGAAGTTTGTGGCACGAGCCTGAAAGGCGAGTGCCGCAAACACACGAGCGAGAAAAGGACTTTCTCCACATGTTGCACACTATACTTTTCCTACAACTGCACAAATTTCAATAATTCAAGTAATGGACTTGATTCAAATCAAAATGGCCTTCGTTGACAGTATGTGCTAATTTATTGCGTTTCCATAGAAACGACTCAAAAGCGTAATTTCATTGGTCTACCAAGCGAGGTGTGGGCAAAGTGCCGTGGGGAATAATATTTCCAACAGTATGAGCAATACATAGTTTTGAAATTGAGTAAGCTGTGAAGAATACGCTACTTTTCATAGCAGTTGTAGGAAAAAAATTATTTCGAGTAATTTGGTTCAAACTTCGTTATCAAACCTCTTTTTCTCACATTATAGAAGTGAGTAAACAAAGTCATCAAAAAACTTTTTCCTACAACTGCTATGGAAAGTAGCGTATTCTTCACAGCTTACTCAATTTCAAAACTATGGATTGCTTATAATGTGGAAAATATTATTCCCCACGGCACTTTGCCCACACCTCGCTCGGTAGACAAATGAAATTGGGCTTTTGAGTCGTTTCTATGGAAACGCAATAAATTGGCACATATTGTCAACGAAGGCCATTTTGATTTGAATCAAGTCCTTTACTTGAATAATTGAAATTTGTGCAGTTGTAGGAAAAGTATAGTATGTGGAGAAAGTCCTTTTCTCACTCGTGTGTTGCGACACTCGCCTTTCAGGTTCGTGCCACAAACTTCCACACTCGCGAGAAAAGTTGGACCACTTGTTGCATAATATTCTATTTTTCGATTACCCCTCCGAAGAAAAAAAAAGATCTACGCCTTTGGCTTACCTATGCTATAAGGTTAGGGTGAAAACTATGATATTAATGATAGAAGGTAAAATTAGTGACGAAAGCCAGTAGAGTCCTCTTTTAAATTTACTCATTGAAATATTTGTACTAGTATAGTTAGTCAGAAATAAAAGATAACAGAAAATAATGGAAGGGTTATACATATTTGAATGCTCGGGTACAATAAAACTTGTAACTCTTATTTGAGAAGATTGATTGTATTGGATCCCATAAACAAATAATAGGTGAACATATTGTCATTTTCTCGGAATATCTAGTCGAAGTTTTTCAATTAAGGAATTCCCTGCACTTCCCTGCAAATTTCAATCTAGATCCTGGTTGGCTCTGTTTACCATGTAAACGACGGTAGAACTAATGAATAGAATCGAATTTGAGGACGGATTTCTTATCAGAACGCATATACTACAGCGAAACTTCCTCGCGAAAGTGGATCGGGCGATACTTTCTTTTTTTCAGTGAAATTTTGCATTGACGAAAACACAGCGCAATTCTGCGCGAAAAAATGCGCGAGTAAGGTCAGCCCTCGGCCTCGAGCGAGGCGCTTTCTCTTCTAGTCATATCCAACATGACGACTTGATTTTATTCTCCAGCCGCGTTTTTTGTCATATCAATGTTATTTTTGAGCAAGAACGATCGTTTCTCTCGAGGACGGTTGAGAATATTTTATTCCCATTGAAAATAATTATTTTGCTGCCTAGACAGGAAAGTCCTTACTTTTCTGCCCAGGCAGAAACACTTATATTCTGCTAATTGATATGTGTCTTCAAAATTAATATTTGTTGTCAATCGGAAAAAAAAATAATTGAGAGCATCGGATTGATAAGAGCCGGTTAACCGAGTATAAGGTTAATTCAGTATCTATTACATTGGACTAAGTAACTAGATTCTGATTTCGAGTGGGAAATTTTTCTTTTGACCATTGAATATGTTTTGATTTTTTTACATGTAATTGCCTAATTTCCAAATTGACATCAATGAACCTGTAGATATCTCAAAAATTAAAACTGACGAAAAAGTTTGGTGGCGTTTTTGAAAACAGCATATTTCGAAGAAATTCAAAATAAAATTACTTCGATTTCGAAGGAATTCGAAATAAATTACTTCGATTTCCTGAAATAATTTTTCTCTAATTCTGTGGTTATTCCGTTCATTCTTCCACATCTTGTAGAACAAAATCGTGCGAGAATATATCAGAAACGCACAGTTTTCATGGTTATATTTTATTATTCAATGTTGGTACTCTGAACTTTCCGCCACGGCTTTATCTGTCAATTCATCAATTTGCCTTAAAGAAATCAGTTCTGCCAACCAACATTTTTCAATGCAAAAATCACTAAATTATATTTATGAAAATATTTCATTAATTTCAACGAAAATGCAATGAATTAGAGAAAATAATGTATAAAATTCGTACAGAAGGCTCATTCTACCACTCGTTCATTCAAAAACTCGCCACTTCGTGGCTCGTTTTTGAATTTTGAACTCGTGGAAGAATATCAATGCCTTCTGCACTTGTATTATAATAGTTATTTATAATACAAGTGCAGAAGGCATTGATATTCTTCCACGAGTTCAAAATTTCAAAAACGAGCCACGAAGTGGCGAGTTTTGGAATGAACGAGTGGTAGAATGAGCCTTCTGTACGAGTATTATACATTATTTTCTCTAATTCATTGCATTTTCATTGAAATTAATGAAATATTTCCATAAATATATTTTAGTGATTTTTGCATTGAAAAATGTTGGTTGGCAGAACTGATTTCTTTAAGGCAAATTGATGAATTGACAGATAAAGCCGTGGCGGAAAGTTCGGAGTACCAACATAGAATAATAAAATATAACCATGAAAACTGTGCGTTTCTGATATATTCTCGCACGATTTTGTTCTACAAGATGTGGAAGAATGAACGGAATAACCACAGAATTAGAGAAATAACTATTTTTTCATTATGTAAGCCTGTGTTATTCGATAACTAGGAAATTTGATTCCAATAACATAGGAGTTCCTCGCAATTTTTATTTCGATTCTAATTATTTTGAGTCTCCTCAATTATTTCAATTTAAATGTACAGAATCGATTCCTAAACAAGATTGGAGCTTTTTGGAGATCTCACAGGTAATTGACGAATATAGAAGAGAAACATTATAGATAAATATGATCTGGGATTTCGCAGTCACACATAGAACTGCTTCCAGGTCATATTTCGGACCACGTACGAATTCTTACTAAACAATAGAATTGAATACCTACTTCAGATGATGAAAATTCCAGATCCGAGAACACGGATTCCGATTTATCTCATTGCGATTCGCGATCGTATTGTGAAGTGTTCTCGACAACCGTGACAAGAATATATAGCTCTAGAATGACATGCATCATATAAAGTTGATTTTAGGTTGATGTACCTATCTAGTGAATACAAGCGCTAACAACAGGATATAGTTATATTTCAAAATGAGTAAAGCACTAAGGTGAATTTAGGAGATTTTGAACGATAGCTCATTTACGCGCGAATTAGACCATTGAAGACCTCAGAACTGTGTAAAGGTATATCCAAGGGTGCGATTGGCTTAAAAGGGCGAGCGGACTTTATACTTATGCTTTCTTATTTTTCTTCCTATATTCTGCTCGCATTTTTTATGATTCTAATGAAACAATGATTATGAATTTCGGGATAAAGCTCATATTGGGAGATTCTCTCAACCAATTATAAAAAGCGCTTTCTCTAAAGGCATTATGATCTTTAATCCTGGGACCACTGATTGTTTCTTGAGTATAGCAACTATCTGTCATATACTCCTTCTACCTTTATAGCGGAGCGTGGTGGCTTTACCATAGAACGTTGAGTTAAAATTCCAAATGGTACCGTTCTGTTGTATATTGAGTAGAGTGCGGTGGTATACCTGGGGCTAGCAAAGGATTACCAAACTTTTATATACTAACTGACAAAGAAACTTCAAGACCCAGGAAGAGCGGTTTATATTTTATATTTTTTTTATATTGATAAGAAAATATTGATAAATAATTGCCTTTGATAGATAATTGGACGTAGGTTTTGGATATAGGCAAACAAGCTAATTCACAAACGATTTATTTCGCTACAGTTTCGGATCCAGTTTGATCCTTCATCAGGCTGCAATATAAATTTAACATATATGGAAAACAGATTATGAAATACAAGGGCAGACTCACCGAGACAAATCAAAGTTATAATCTCTCTCATCATTCATGAATAATTAAAATCCCTAACAGATATTGCTGTCTTAGATAAATAGTCAAAATACAAAAAAGAAATAAAAATTATTAAGTGGAATATGTAATGAATAAGCCTATGAATCTATTGTCAGATAAAATAAATAAATTAATTAATGAATGAACAAAATAAATGGATTATGATAAACATAATGTCAAGGAGATAAAAATATAGAATAAATTTAGTATAAATATTTAAAAAATATTAACAAAAGTGTTAGATCATTTAACAAATGACGGACGACAAACCTACATTACATGAAAGAAGAATAAGATGTACCAAGGATAAACAACAACATAACCAAAGAATAACAGGTCAATCATTACATCTATTGATTATAACATTGTATATTGAACTCAAATTGTCCAAATCCGATCTAAAATTCACACAATTATTTGATCTTTTGATATAAAACATCTCAGCTAAAAGTCTTTTTCTGTAATTATCCTCTCTGTGGAGAATACTTATATTTTCTATGTTTAAATCGAATGAATATCCAGTTTCAAGGTGGTGTTCAACTAGCACTGTTCTCTGATTTTTTATCAGTTTGACATTATGTTCATAATAATCTATTTTATCTGTTCATTCATTAATTTATTTATTTATTTTATCTGACAATCGATACATAGGCTTATTTATGACATATTTCACTTAATATTTCTTTTTCTTTTTTGTATTTTGACTATTTGTTTAAGACAACAATATCTGTTAGGGATTTCAATTATTCATGATTGATGAGAGAGAGATTATAACTTTGATTTGTCTCGGTCAGTCTGTCTTTGTATTTCATTATCTGTTTTCCTTATATGAAAAATTCTTATTGCAGCCTGAAGAAGGATCAGATTGGATGCGAAACTGTAGCGAAATAAATCGTTTGTGAATCAACTTGTTTGCCTAAATACGAAACCTACGTCCAATTATCCATTTTTTTATGAAAGGAGTAACTGGTAGGAATAGGGAGAAAAAAACGAAGGGTTTTATTTTTTTTAATATTTTACTATTGTGTTTGTCCACCGCTATTATCTATACACTTCCCAACTTCAAATGGGTCGCTTCGAAAAAGTTTCAACTTACTCTGGCAACATTATTTTGCTGGAATATTGGATTCTCGATCCGGTGACTCCACTATTTCTTGAAGGTAACGCAGCGCTGTCATGTTTTCTCGAATGACGACTAAAGGTGACCTATTAGCATGTGCAATAGCACTCCATACTATAACGCCTACTGTCCGGTGTACATGACGCTCAACATCAAACTTAGGTTCACGTCTTTCTTCCCGACGTCGGCCATCATGTGCACCCAAGGAGAATCAAGATTCATCAGAGAAGACGACCTGATGCCATTCCATATCCCAAAAATAATCCTATGCTTAAGAGTGCTCTTAAAATTTCCGAAATCTATAACTCTATATAACTGTAGGTATTTTCACTCCTGTACTCTGTAATCGATCTATGTTCTGTATTTCAGAAATCGACCAATATATATAAATAAGCTTAGGAACTTTACAGATTCATATACTTTGAAACTATGTTGTGACAAAGCGATATTATCTGTTTCTTTTTTCAGTCTGTATCAAATAGTAGGAGTCTTGATTTATTTTCATTCAATTTTGAATTATTTTGAGCGACCAATGTTTTTGACTTCAAAATCTTCTGCACCAGTCAGTAAATTCGTGTCATCGACGAAATTAACAATAGTTCCTTCACAACTCTGAACTATATTTCCCAAGTCATTCAGGGAAATTATGAAGAGTAGTATGTCAATTTGATGGTAATATTGTCTCTTGTGATATCAAGTGTGTTTTCTATAAGGCACGTAGGATTTCATCCAATAGTTGCATTTTCTCTTACACCATAAATTCTAGCTTTTTGAGTGAATATTTTATATTTAATTAATCATAAGCTTTCGAGATGCTCAAAAATATTCCTAATGCCTTTTTTTCTCTTCAAATAATTCTAAGATGAACTGTACAAACTGAAATATGGTCGTTTGTGTCGATCGTCCATGAAGATATGTTGAGTATGATTGAAGAAGTCCTCTTCATTGAAAAATTATATGATTCTTGAAGATACTTGTATCTCGAAAATCCTATAAAGGTACTTTTGCAGAGCTACCAAGTTCAAGACCAAGCTGCATAAGTTTTTCAATCCTGACGTAAAGTGAAACTCACCCTCATTTCTATAGTAAACTTCAAAAATAGACGATTTTAGTATCTTTATGCACATCATAAATTCAATTCAATCAGCATGCTTGGGCATACATATAAGAAGAATAAAATTGTGGGCTATTCAATGAATTCTTGAGTAATAAAATAAGTAATTTTTTTGTGGTTTATTTTCCCACAAATATAAACGAATGGCCTTAAACTTTCATGAAATTTTGCCTGAATCAATTCGGGAAGTGCTTAAAAAGTTAGAGGAGGCAGGAGGAGTCTTCGGCAAACAACCCGACAGAGATTTCAGTGCTTTCGCCATTTTGCATCGCTAATCAGGTATTCAAATTTGTTCGGATTAAATATTATATATATTTTAACCAAACTTTTTCCTGATTAAATGAATAGGAATTTTGTTTCATTTGATTATTTGTGTTTGTATTTCAAGTGAGATCCGTAAACATTATTTCGCTTTTATTTTAAGGAACAAAATAATGAATGATTTATTCTCTAAGGATCAGATTGATCTATCAAACAGACAAAAAAAGGCCAGGGGCTTGAAATCAAGTTATTTTCCCTATTCAACTTGTGTTCATATCCATATTCATATTTTCAATCAATCTTTCTTTTACTGTCGAATCGAAATGAATATAATAAATCTCTATTGTTGATGGTTTCGGATAATTTTGTATATTTCATAGAGGTGCCCTTATGAATGATGAACATAACCAATAATGATTCATTTGTACATAGCATTTTTGTTGAACGGTGCAATATAAAATTTCCAATTCATAGGCATTTATTGATATGCGGTTCATATCGAATTATTCATTAAAAGCCATTTTATAATTGATTTCTCTCATTAAGTATTGGAATATGAATAAAACATGAAGTGACAGGTCCGCTGACTGTGGAATGACGATAAACTTTTATGAATACGTCCATAACGAATGAAATTCATTTTGAATTTATATGTTTCAAAATGTGCTAGCAAATTTTTAACTCTTTTTGTGGGATGAAATATTGATTTAGAACTAATTTATAAGGAAAAAATAATCAATCGATTTCTTCATGAGGGTATTACCTATAATTATGATTATAAACTGAGTGTAATTTTTGGGTAGAAAGAACTCATAACTTATTTTCGAAATAATATGATTTTAAAATCAAAAACCTGTCTGCATTTCAACTCAGTTGATAGTCGCATTTTCCTACAAGAACCAAAAATTTCAGAATAGTCACTTCTGAAACATGTACAGGGTGGGCAAATTTCGATGTTTTAGCACTACAACTTTTGAACCAGAGGAGATAGACAAAATCTGATACCCACTTCTCGATCTCTTTTTCTGAGAAACTAACAAGGGTAGTATTCATTTTTGGTCACCTTCTTTTGTTTTCGAGTTATAAGCAAAAATTGGAAAAATGGCGATATCGAAAAACAATTATATCTCCGCTAATACTGATGATAGAGCTCTGAAATTAAAACATTATACAGGCACTTTTTTACGTAAAATCCAGTGGCGTGCTCGTATTTTCAAAATGGTTTTTAATTACGAAGCTATGAACCCAAAGTTAAGTTTTTCAAATGGGAACACTAGATTCTTGTGCCATTTTCTGAAAGCTTGATTTTTCCTGATTTCAAAAATATATAACATCGTATGATTCGGATTAATATAAATAATAGAAAATGGCCAAAAACCTCTTTTCACCTAAGAGTCTCAATATTTCTATGGTTTCAACTGTTGATGAACACAGAAAAATTGAGCTTTCTATAACAAGAGCAGTGTCCTTCCGTCAATCTGATTATTTCTATGCTTTTCACTTATTTCTACAAAATTCGAATCTAGATATGTTTTATAAATTTTTTATCTAAAAACTGATTTAGAAATAACGGAGAAACCACAAGATCGAATTTTTCAATCGAAAGAGTTGTATTAAGATGGAGATTATTTACATAGGTCTCCAGAATCAATACGCACAAGTACCAATCCATTTTAAACAGCATATGAAACTATGCATATATGATTGAACTCAACATTTTAATTACGAAGGGGCAAACAAGAAATAATATTTAACCTAATAATGACAACAATTTCACAATTCACAGTCGACACCTCTTCTCGATATTTCAATAGATGAATATTTGAAACTGTGTTCAAGCTACCTAGGAAACTTTTTCCATGTTCGTTTATCTTTTCGAAACTATTTGTACAAAATAAATATAGATTCGAATTTTGTAGAAATAAGTGAAAAGCATAGAAACAATCAGATCGGTGGAAGGACACTGCCCTTGTTATAGAAAGGCTCATCAACAGTTGAAACCATAGAAATATTGAGACTCTTAAGTAAAAAAAGGTTTTTGACCATTTTCTCTTATTTATTCTGATACGAATCATACGATGTTATATATTTTTGAAATCAGGAAAAATCAAGCTTTCAGAAAATGACACAAAAATCTAGTGTTCCCATTTGAAAATACATAACTTTGGGTCATAGCTTCGTAATTAAAAACCCTTTTGAAAATACGAGCACGCCAATGGATTCTACGTAAAAAAGTGCCTGTATAATGTTTTAATTTCAGAGCTCTATCATCAGTATTAGCGGAGATATAAATGTTTTTCGATATCGCCATTTTTCCAATATTCGCTTATAACTGGAAAACAAAAGGTGGCCAAAAATGAATACTACCCTTGTTAGTTTCTCAGAAAAAGAGATCGAGAAGAGGGTATCAGATTTTGTCTATCTCCTCTGGTTCCAAAGTTGTAGTGCTAAAACATCGAAATTTGCCCCCCCATTACAGAAGTCACTGAGATATTTATACGGCTCCGAAATTCTGAAACAGATGAAGCATTGGCGAGTTTTTGAACGGACGAGTATTTGAATTCACTAATCTCATGATTTTTCTCATTTCGTGAGTGACCCTTGCGTTAAAACATTTGTGTTGGCCAAATTAACACAAAATTTATATCTCCACCCGATACTGGAATGAGGATAAAGTGTCAACGTATAAAATGAAGATGCAACTGAAATCCCTTAAATTATTAAAATTCTTCCACGATTTGATTTGAGATTACAAAACTTTGAAGAATCGATCGATAACACCACAGAAATAAAAAAAAATGGCCAGTTTCATAATCAATGTGAAAAGGCTCCTCTTGGTAAAAACCGCTTCATTAGAGAGTCACCTTCAAATAGCTTCGGTTTTATGAACATATTCCTACTGTATTCAGAAGAAAGCTTTTTTTTATTGGTGAGTCTCACATTTCCTAGGGTTTGGCTACCCTGAAAACTATTTATTTATTGCTTGCATCTGGTAATATTCTTTAGAAATTGAATTTTTTTTCACAAAACATGGAAAAATAGGTATAATATTCTGTGTATGAAGTGAGAGTAAATGAAGGTCCTTAAGTTCAAATAAAATAATTAATAAGACGAAATTGATCGTAGAAATCTAAACCGTCCGACGATGAAAAATGTTGTTCCCCCTTCCTGTAGATTTTCACCCTTCCCAAAAATATATAAGACGAGGAAAAACTAGAACTCGATTTTGTATCAGGAATCATTTTCGATGTTCAAGGAGAAAGATTAATTTCACAAACAGAGAAGTTATTCTATACATGAAACACGAATATTCGAAACGGTACAATAGATTGAGGTTATGTTTTGTAATCATAGAGCAAGAGGACTTCTCACGGCAGACAATACTTTACTTTCTATCATGAAACTGGCTCTAAGCAACTCAGAGTTGATAGACCTTTTCTTGAATTCTATATCCACATTATGTCAACAAGAAATCGAACGAGCCATTCGTAATTTAGCAGCAGTTTATTTAAAGATAGTCTACCAGAGCTTCTCAGCGAATCAATCTTTCTGTAGTGACTTTTTGCTTGCCCGAAAGATGGCATGGTGAGCTGCGTATATTTCGGAAAATCGGGATTGCTGGGAATATAAGCACAACAGTTTTGGGGCAAAGTCACCATGCTCATATATGGAGATGGAGGGTGTATTGGGCAGGAATGGTTGAGTGCAAATCTCGGCTGAGAATGCCACTCCAAACTCTTAGTTGTGAAATTTTCATGTCCTGACGATTTATTGAAAAAAAAGCCAATTTGAATATTCAGTTCATTCTGTGGAATCATTCAATGAATAAATTATTCCTTCTATTTTTGTTTTATTCTGATATGATTCTTTTTGCCTAGTTTTCTCTTGCATGTTCAAAATGTTGAACTTGCTTGTTTCATGTGAAAACCCCCAAAAAATTTGTAATTTGTAGAAAGGTTTTCGTGCCAAGCAGAAACATGCAAGGCTCAAAGAATCTCCATGGAAAAATCAACTTCATTTCAGAAAAAAACTCCATGGTTATATTCACTGCAGAAATTCGATATATATTATAATTGGCAACATAGACAATATCTGTGCGAGTCCAATGAATAATGTAAATAATTATAATTCTGAAGAATTGGATGGCTCAACAGAGTTAAACAATGCCTAGCTTTTTAGCCGTGGTCTAATCGGTTTCTCACCTAATGGTTCGCCTACAACCGCTGTTAGCATCTTCAGGGTTTTATCTGTCGAAGATTTTTTTTGGTGGAATGAGGACGGAGGATTCATCCTGGTTTGGTTCGGGTTGTTCGTAGCCAGAAGCTATGAACTATTGGTGTGCCTTCTGGGTTGTTGATGTTATAGGAATGCTTGTATATTTCGGTTGCTTCCATAATAATGCTTGGATATAGGACCTTGATGTTTAAGAAAATTCCCGTCTTTGGGTGTTTTGTTTATGAAAGAATGTTTGGTGAGTGCGAATCTATTTGATTCAATCGTCAACACCATTCATGTTCACACGCCTTTCTTAGGAAACGAGAAAAATTTTTCATTAGTACATCCTCTTAAAAGGTTTCTCGATTTCATCAGTGAGGAATGAAAGCCAAGTGAGCCTTTCTATTGGAAATTATTTTTGAAACCCTATACTCGTATGCTCAATGGTCATTCGATTTCATATAAGCTACCTATAAGGTTTATCAAGTGATCTAATTCCTACTGAAGTTATGCAGGCTCACAAAGGCGTCGAACTCTCTTCATAGGTGTTTCCATTAGCCGAGTTTTTTGTTGTGGAGTTGGAGCGTTTTTCTGCAGATATGTATCTGCATGGGTAGGTTGTCTATGAACCCCGTATCATCCTTCTTTCTTCCAGGTTTCTTGTTGCTAAAACTTCCAGAAATGGCAAAGCTTCTTTTTCTTTCAATTTTCACGTTGAACTGAATATTCGAGTCCCACTATTCAGATAGCTCAAGAAGACATTGAAATGCTCTTTGCCGTAAAACCAAATGAGGAAAATAAGAATCGCAGTCTAAGTTGACACTTGTGTGTACTGTAGCACAGTAGGTACATTTCTCGAATTTTTCCTTGGAGAAGTTTCAGACAGCTGGAACAACGCAAAAAATACTTGGGACAAAAGCTTTGGAGAAGTGAGTAAGTAACCTTCCCAAGTAACTTGAAGCCATCCCAGATAGTGGAGGACTCTGGAACTGAAAAACTAGCTATAGACTACGACAGCTAATGGCAACAGAAAGTTTGATTAGACAATAGACCTTGAAATGAAATGATTTCATTTCATTTCATAAATTTGAATTTTATCTAATTTTACGGAATTATTCACAGTGACCCCCACCCAGTTTTTTGTAAAACTCACCCTTTTTGCTTTTTTGCTTTGGTTCCTAATGCTATGTATTACCTTCCTACCCAAGACTGTAATAGCACAGGAGAAAATCAGAAGCTATAGTCTTGAATCAAAATTAAAAACGATATGTGTGTTGATATGTGTGATTGTGAAATTTTGTCGATGTCCAAAATCTAGGCAGGACGCAGGACCTATATCCTTACGTTGGACATTATTCTGGTAGCTTAAGTGCTTGGGCATATTCACTCATTCTGAATATTTGAAATACTAGAAGTATTGAGCTCGGTCATTTCCACTGCTTGTCACCCCTTTCATTCTAGTTCTTGTTACCTTATCGCTTTTTCGATCTTACTATGGCTTAAAAATTTTCCATCTTTTCTAGTATCAGTACCTTCAAATATTGTACTGGTATTAGCGAGGGTATCAGTGTAGGCTTGGTTAATCGATCGTCTGGAGGTTTGATTCGATTACCTGGCCTTTTTTTTTTTCTCCGTGACTTTGTTCGGGTTTGTAATAATTAAACTCTTTTTAATTATTCACATCTATTTACAAAGCCATACTCATACAGTACAAACTCAGTATTGAGAAGATCTTAATTACGTCTTGAATACAAGTTTCTCACTACGCGGTACTGAATTTCGTCTTTGACTCGAGTGTTGATTACTCGGAGCGTCTTCGATATTTCACGTCTTTGTTTTATTACAAGTTTTCGGTCGTCTCGTCTTTAACTTGTTCGCGACTCGTCTTAATCTAGTCCGCGAACCGTCTTTTCGTCTTACGTCTTAAGTTGACCGACCGAACTTGACTCGTCTTCGGCTTGAGTTGAACTGTGTCCGTCTTCGGCTTTATTTCAACTGTGCTCTCTGCCGATTGGAACTACCCTGTCTCAAATATCGACCTCCCTTCTGTCGGCTTGACTACACCCTACTACAGGGAAAGTACCATCCCCTAGTCCAATAAGAATTTTGCCGTATCGCCCACGAAGATCTTCGCGGATTCCTGGAAATCTAATATACTCGGATACTCGGTACACATCTGGTACAACCGTCTTGTTCTCGAACTTTCCCAACCCCAGTAAATCTCTTAAGTTTTACGACCGACATGACACATCTTCGACATCCCGAAGAATTACACATCCTTTTCACATTATAGGTACAATAAAAATTCGTTCCCTGTAAATTCATTGAAACTGTCATGCCCTTGACACTTGAGAAAACAAATAGGTCTCCAAGCATCCGGTTGACCATCGCAAGTATTTACAGGGAACAATAACTGGATCCTAGATCAGTTCTTCATTATTGAATAATTTTAACTATTATCCAATGCCTGCTCTAGCACCAATCTCGGAAGTATATCATGTGTTCCAGTTCTCGCATTCTAATTTCCTCCTATTGAAGTTGGGATACTGTAAAGGGGGTCGTGAGGACGTCGAACGATCGAAAGAGTGTCCGAACGATCCGATATGGGAATTTCCTGTCCTTGACGGGTTCCCAAGACGAACAACCCACCTTAGGCATACGCACACAATGTATATTTCATTAGGCATTCAGCTCAGCCAGTAGAATAACGAACCTATAAACTGTATTAGATTATATCAGACAGGTCTTCAATCATCGCGAAAGGGTACACTTACCGAACCCGGCAAATTCAATTTAAAATTTGGTCGCGTAGCGGTTAATGATCCTTAGACAAAAGGAACGGCGGGAGTATACTTGGCAAGATGTACATTATAAATTCAGGAACCGAAGTCATCAGTTTCTAGCCGAAAAGAGCTTTCCGGATTTCTGCTCTGGTAGTTTAATGGGATCCGATGTCATTTCATCAAATTTATGACATTCATCTCGAACCTGGCCAAATCTAAGTTTGCCACGATTTCTACCAATTATAGCATTATTCTTCAACGGTCGGAACCTCCTTATAAATTATTACGTCAATTTATTCTCGGGAGGTTCGATATATTTTATCAGGAACGTGGAGCTGCCGGCATGACTCAAAAATGTGTCCGTAGCGGAGTTGATGAAATTTAATGGACCCTCACGAATCCTCGGTTTGCGCGTTTGCTTTCGGAATGACATTTTATGATATATGGAATTTCGGTCTTCCCATAATTAAACCCAAGTATGAACGGGCCAGGCAATTTTCTGATTCATTCGTGACATATCAGTCTTTATTCTCATCTCCTAAACTATTATAAAGTAGCGAAATTGGATACTTTTTAGCTTCGTCGACGAAAACTAATGTAAGTGGTGAGAGTTTATTTTTTTAAAGTTGATGGCTAAAATGGCATGTAATACTGAAGTCTTTCACCTCCGGTTCTTCCAACAAAAAAAAAGAGCTTGGAGTTGTCTAACCGTGATCTAGAGTAAGATGCATAGAAACCCTGTTGGGTCTACCTGTACCTGTAAAGCTTTCAGACAAAACAGGGGATTTTTCAGCTTTATGCCTACTTGATTTTGAGAGATCATGACAGTTTTAGTGGCACGCACATACAGCGTTTATATTCAATATTTCTCACTATTCTCGACTCTCGTGACCCTTGAGTATAGAACATAGAGTAATAAACATAGATAGAGGGAGTATACGCAATTTTTACGTCGCCAACATGGTTAGATTACGTTGTCGGATTGTGATTAGTTTCAAATCCACAATTTTACTATATCGTTATGAATGTATATTATATTGAATGAAATAAATTTATTCAAGTGATTTCCGATCAAATATGCAAATTTGAATATTTGTAGTACGATATTTTTCCTAATTGTCAAATTTATAATGAGCAGGATATTTATTTTTTTCTGTATCTACCTGCTGAAATCCAAGGTTTGGCAACTATTGCTCTTCTAGTGTCATCGGTTGTTTCACGACATTTGGCGCGCTTGAAATTTGTTTTCTGAATTCCTTATATATTTAGGTATTCATTTCAATATATTTTGAGTTGATATGAATCGTTGCTTCATTTTGGGACATAAGGTGTGCGTTCTTCGTGGAGAAACTCGCGAATGGAGTGAAATATCGTTTCACTGATATGTTTTCATTTCCACGCGCTTCATGACAAATTTGATATTTCATGTAAGGGACAAAATTTGCCTCCTGAAAATGACATATGCTCCCTCTATCTATGTTTTCTATTTTAAGGTATAAAATAATAATATTTTATATTCGATGCACGTGACAATCTTCTCTGGATAGACCAATAGCCGTCTGTCATTATATTTCATTCATTCCAGTAAAAATTCGATTTGAATTGAATAATACAAAAGAACATTAATACGTATAAAATCCTTAATACTCTTCGATCAGCAATATCGATATGAGTCTAGCTTATCCTTCAATTCATTGTGGTGATTTCAATTGTCATCATTTGAAGTGGTTCATAATGAAAACTATCGATCCAATAATGTTATGTCATACTAACTATTGCTGTTTTTACCTTTTTCAAGATAGTCAACACTTAACAAGCCATTGCTTTGCTTGCGCAGTATATTTTCTCATCAAAAACCAGTGTGCAAATCGTTTTTATCAATTTTTGATGATTTATAGTCGAGATTTTCAGTAGTAGAAGTGATTTTCCTGATTATAAATAATCTAATAGGTTTGCTAATTATTGATGAGGTGTGATCCCTAGAATATTTTCGTAATTGTTCATTTGATCACATATGCCAGAATATAATATACTGTCTCATTTATTTTTTGGTATTAGTTCCTTCAAATTTGGTGTATGGTTACTGTTTTAAGGATGAAAGAATCAAAGAGGTCAACTTATAGAAGATATATTCAGGAAACGGGAACACGAAGCACATTCTAGAAGTAATAAAGCCAAAAGGTCTCAATTCGGCAAAAGGAATCTAAGATTTTGAAAATGTGTGAAGTACCATGATATGAATGGAAATAAAAAGGTTTAAATTTTCTCAAAAATTAATTGTCAATCTTTATTTTTGCTTTAAAACAAATAGACTCACATTTTCCGAGATGATCAAGTCATTTTGCTTCTAAAATTGATATTTTACGCAGCGTGTTACAACACTCAGTAGATGGTTAGGGTTTCAGAATGAAAAAAAATTGGACAGAAAGCTTGAAAATCCAAAATCTCATCTGATAACATCAAATATTATTACCAGAATAAGCTCAACTTATGCCAACACTATTTTTCCACTCATCTGACATACCATTCATTCGGAAAAATCACCAGTAGAAAGCGTTCCTGTGTTCTTTAAGTTCCTTAATACTCGTATTATTTATATTTACGTCCTCTTTTTTTAGAAGGCTCTCAGATGAAATTGTTTTTATTGGCAATTTTGCTTCAATCATAGAAATCTTAGTTTTCAATAGCGAATTGAAAGATAATCATCCGAAGAAGTTTCTGGAGGTAGACTTTGAATTTTCATTCAAGATCAGTCTAGAGAGATATATTAATTTCAATTCCTCATCACGACATTTTTTAGTTTTATTAATTCCACTAGTATGGTATACACTTCAGTGCAAAAATTGCATTTGGTACTATTTTTTGCCAGAGTTCGCTGGCAATAACAATATTCGGGAATACCGATCAGTGGAAATTCACTTGCACTCGTCTCACTCGATCGAGTTGAATAACTTAAATCGAAATTATGTTTTCCGTGCCATTTTAATTCATTTAAAAATATTTTATTGATCTGATTTAACTTGAACGAATATGAAGCAATTCTTCCTTTATTTTAATTATTGCAGAAAGAAAGTTGAGCCCTATTCTACAACTAAACATTATGTGAATTGTCAGTTGTTCGTGGCATTCATCTTCAAAGGAGTAAATTGACGGTAGATCTCCCAACTTCGAAATAATTAACCTCCATGTAAAATATTCAACGTCGTTTCTCCACCTACAACCAATGATTTCGAACAGAACAGAACTTCGGCAACGTAAATCCAAGAAATTCAAATTAACCCAACCGCGACCTTGAAAGGAAATTTCTCAGAGACAGCAATTCAACTGAATTGAAAATCATGTTAATCAAGGGAAACAGGAATGTGAATAATAATGCCGATACCTACTCATCATTCGTGGCCCAGTGAACTATGTTTACTTATTACCGAGTTAGTTATGGTTTCGTAATGACTCATACTAGTAAATGATGTGATGTCTGTTACGTATAATATTCACGATTAATTGCTATCAAGTTCTGCTGGGCTCGATTTCTCTGATAGATGTTACATCAATAGAATCCCTGTTTGTTATAGGGAGCTAATAGAAGAGATAGGCAGGTTATTATATTACGCGAGTAAACAAGACAATGGTAGTGTTCCTGTGACATATAGCCATTAGTCGATGAAGTGGATCTTTGATGTCCCAACATCAAAGGCCACTAACGAGGTCTCGAAATAGTAGAATGTACCTATAGCAAAAATCCTGATGTAATTCTCGCCCTCATCCCTCAGGAAATCTTGTTGCTGATTTGGGGAGTGACGAGTTTTGCTTATACAGGGTGGTTCAATATGATAACAAACAACACATCTCATGCTCATGAATTCAATGATACCAGGTGATTATTTAAAGTTTTATCAGTCAAAAACCTCTTAAAGGGAACATCTTACGTAGAGAAGTTTCGAATAAAAGGTTGATGGTTTGGAGAAGTTCACTTATGCCAGAACCCAGTCGAGAATACCTTTGATGAGGGCACAATAGGATGCAGTACAATAGAATCCTCTAGAATCTTATGTGATCTATGCCAGAACCTTTTCCATTTTTACCTCTTGTGGGAGGTGAGGGGGTCAACTTTAGAATTTCCAATCAGAACCCCTGTTTTTTATTGCATGATGGTTTTCTCTATCAAAAATACAGAAATTTCGTACGAACAATTTTTCGAATGGTCACAGATGGCTTTGTATTCGAGTTTGAATTTTTCATTTGAACGGATTTAACGTGTTCCATTAATCTTTCACAAGAATTTCAGACGATTGTTTTCAGGACATGAAATGTCATCAATCATTCGAAAATGACAAAATTATTCGTTTTTAGTTCAAAATAGTCCCCATTTCTAAATGAGGATGTATTATTTGGAAGAAAATTATTTGGAGTGTATATGAAGTGAGCACCCACTTTTTCAAAAATGAAGAATTTTTTTTGCATTCGTTAGTATTTCGTTAGTTACAATTTGTAACACAAAATTTTCGTTTCATTCTTGAATTCTGGAAGAAGAACATCGCATTTTACTGGGGTGCCTACTTCACGATTTTCATTGATTTTTTGATTTTTCTCGAAAAAAAAACCGTTGTAAAGTATATTAGTAACTGTTTGTAACATAAAAATTTTCCAAAAAGCTTAACCTATAACCGAGCCTATAACGAAGAAATAAAATAAAAATGTTATTTTTCTCTTTAGCTCACGTTATTTCGTTAGTAACTATTTGAAACATAAAAAGAGGCACAGGTATTTGGGTACATCGGCCTAAAATGAGGATCTCTAGATCCCTGGAAAGTAAGTCATCAATCTGGCAAACTGAGACACTAGCTGTCTTATACTTGCGCCCAAGAGTGTCTCAAAAGAAGCCTGGAAGGGGTGCATATTTATATCACTAAAGACAGTCAAGCAACGCTGTGATACTCGGAATCATATAGCCAGGTGTCTCTACTAGTATGGGATTGCCATTATACTATAAAACAACTGGCCAGAAGGAATTGAGTAACTCAACAATGAATACAGGGGCATTGTGGAATTGAAGGAAACGAAACAGCCGGTGAACTTGCAAAAGGGGCATCAATGTTGACACCTATTGGTTTTGAGCCCTTCTGTGGGCTTGGAAATCACCAAAATAAGGCAGCGATCAATTAGAGTGGGGCAATAGAAAGGCAAAGAAATTCGGTGCTTTAACCGATCTATATCAGGAAGCTTCTGAAGCTACCACGGAGAGCTTCGGGTAATGATGGGACTGTTGACAGGATATTGTCAGTGCAAATACCTTTTGTATCGCATGGGTAAGTCAGTCATAAGATAAGATCTGCAGGCTCTGTGGAAAGAAATTAGAAACAGCCGAACACATAGTATGCAAATGTCCTAATGGCCTAAGAACCACTCACATGGGAATGTCAGTTCTGGATACTCACGAAGTAATTGCCAAGGCTATTACTTTTTGATGTTACAAATAGTTATTACTTACTAGTTACTAATGATGAATGCAATTTTTTTTTTTTGAAAAGGAGGATGCTCACTTCACGGACTCTCGTTTGGAATATAGCAGAAATCTTCGTCAAGTCGTCTATCTTTATTAACTTTTTCTATTGTATTAAAAAATAGTTGAACAATTCACGACAACGATTTCATGTAAATGATTAATGGAACGGATACATTAAGGCCTTTTAGTAGAATTCAAACTCGAATACAGAATCACCTGGAATCTCGTGAAAAATTGTTCTTATAAAACTTTTGTTATTTTTTTGCCATGGAATACAAATCTACAATAAAGAACAGGGGTTCCTCTTTGAAATTCTAATGTTGACCCCTGCACACCTCACAAGGTGGAAATAAATAAGATAAGGTTCATGCAAAAAGACATCCCCTAAAAACCATTAAACTTTTATTGGAAACAATTTTTTCGTGATCATCAAGTTATCGAGAGTGTTCAAGATTTTTGTTCAATAACTTAGGCGTGGGATAGAACAACTTTTTTATGAGAAACGTTTTTATAAACATATATCCTAACAAGGTTCATTTTCAAGATATTAAAGTTTGGAAAAAAAATAGTTTTTACTAATAACTCTAGTATAATTACATAATAGTATATTCTAAAACGAGTTGCAGAATGGGCTCATATTCCAACACGAATGCAAGCGACGAAGGAGCGAGTTTTGGAACGCATGAGTATTAGACGATATTTTCTCTATTTCAGTCAAGTTTCGTGAAATTTTGTCGAAATTCAATGAAAAATTCAGATTATGTATCCTAGTGACTTTTTTATTGTATCTTGGCAGTTGGTGTGACTGTTACGAAAATTGACAGATTACGGAATTCCAATATATGAATCGTATGTTTCGAATTTAGACATAATTTACAATTACCCATTAAATTCGTGAATTATGTCTGACGAAATCGATTTAACACTACCAGAATTAAGAGAATTCGCAAATAATGTAGCAAATTATTTCACTATATCCCCAAATTATATTATATTGACAATTATTGACGTTTGCCGAAATTTGATAGGATTGGAAGTCAGCATAGGCAACCACACGAAAATTACATCTGAAAACGATGCTGTAATGAGTTCATTACAGCACTGTTTTTAGAACTGTAATGGACTCATTACGGTACTGAAATAGAGAATAGTAATTTACGTAACAAGTCCGGAAAATAGGGTTTTTTTTGGACGAATAGACAAAATTCCAGGACGAGCGTAAGCGAGTCCTGGAAGTCTGTGAGTCCAAAAAAACCATTTTCGGGCGTGTTGCGTACAATATTTTTTCGGCAACCATGTAAAATAACACTCGCTGCTGCTTCCCATATTTTATTGCTATTGCGATCAAAAAACATGCAAATTTTTGACAACTAATTTCATATGAACTGTCAGCCGTTATCTCGGTTGCTATGGATTCTATGATTCTTTTCCGGCCTAGTCCGGGAAGTACGTACTTTCCGGACTAGGCCGGGAAATGCTACTTTCTCAGAGAAAAAGCGTCCGGGAAGTGAGCACTTCCCGGACGGTTGCCGAAAAATTATATTAATTTTTAGGTATTGAAGTCTAGATTAAAGTCGACAAAGGTGAAGATTTTCAATAGGAAAAGGATAATCGCTCCCCTATATATACGCCACTGGATAATTTTTCCCTTTTTCTAAACATCACATGATCTAGACTTCAATACCCACAAAGTAAAACTAAAAACGAAATAATACTAGAATTATAAGTAAAACACTGATTTTTCGATAAACTTGTTCTGATGAAAAAAGTTGTTCTATTTAACGCCAAAGTTATTGAACTGAAATCTGTACCAACCTGCATGTTGTATTTTGAATTACTAAAAAAAAATAGTCAACGATTACAAGCAGTGCATTGCATTCAAACATACTTCAGAACTACTTCGAAATGATCATGAGGAACTGGCAATAAAACGATCACAGATTCTTCAAAAGTGACTATAAACTAATAAATACGAGGAAATAGATTATATCGAAATATTTCTAGTTCTTCACAGAATTACCATTTTGCCATTCCGAAGGACAATCGTTTGGATCCCTGCTTGATACGGACCTCTTCATCCTACTGAACCCAATTTTGAAGGTTAACGTAATCATCATCATAGACGGAGATCTACAACTTTCACGAAATTCCTGAACGATCACCATTTCTTCCTATAACTCCATTTCCTCCTACAGATTGCAATGTCTCCCTTGAATTCGTTATGTCGCCGATCCAAATTGTTTGGGTCCATCCCTATGCTTGCTCGGTTGGGGGATATATTGGAGATTTTTCCCGAGGCAATATTTCCACTCTCTCGTCACAGATCTTTTCCATATTATTTTTTCGCATTCAATTCTGCGTAGTGAGTTGGGTCCAGATAAGCGAAGTACTTTTTTCAATATCCGATGATGATTTTGACGTTTGTGAGATACGAGTATCTTGGGTAGAAATGAAATATGCTCAGAATATCCATACAAGAATTTATGACTTGTGTGATGAGACAGATTCTGACCACAGGCAACTATTTATAATCAAATGAATAGATTCGACCAAAATAGAGTTAACGATATCTCCTGGGAAAATAACAGACTGTTCAAAAACTGTATCGACTGATGTCTACACAATAGGACAATCTAGGATTTCTAATGAATTAAATATGATTTTTTTACGTACAGATTAATTTATATTTGAAATAGTTATTTAATATACCAGGAAAGGAAGGATTTTATTCTAACAATAATAATAACGAAAGACCGATAAAAAAAATTTCACAAGAATTGTCCAACAAATCGATTTTGTGAACTATAACCTTAGATTTTGATTAGTAGTTGCGTACACCCTACCATAATTGGATTTGAGACAACTTTGGGGAAATCAAAATGAAAGTTCATACGAGCTTACAGCTGGGAATCTGAAATTCCGAGTGAACTACTAAGATATAAAATATTATTGGGGTCAGAAAATTATCGATGTAAAATTTAAAGTTTCGAGATGGTAGGCTATTGTCCGACAATAAAACCTGTGCTACTAAGGAAACCTTTGAAATAACAGAGATATCTGTCAATTCAATTCTCTCCGCGAAAGGGTGGATTACCATTACAGGCATTTTTATCTTGGATCCTTTGTAGAAAAAATATACAGAGTGTCCCAAATTCTATGCTCACTGATAACCTTTCGAGAACCAATAATAATTTAATAATAATAACGACTGCTGTTGAAGCTTATGTATAATAAATATCTGTGGTGTAGACAATGTCCTCGTTCATTTTCTTAGTCTTTGTTGAATCACTGCATCATCAAAATGAAGTCACTTCTTCATATTACCATAGATAGTTTCCAACAATAACGTCTGTTTGCCCTATCAAATATATTTAAAATAAAGCTAATCTTGGACCTTATTTCATAACCTCAACCAATCGGTAGGTATCATGAAATGAATTTTAGCACAGGATCGCAGATTGGTGATTATTTTCGCCATTCCACTGATAATTCAATCCTATGTTGATCTCAAATGGAAATAACATGATATGGAACTCTTCAGCGTTGCCAAGTTGACCACGGATAATAAAATCTCATTCTTGATTATGAAATACTGTCATTAGCTGTTCCTATTTTATTTTGGAATTTTGATCGATAATAACCTTGGCGACTTTTGAGGGGACCTAACTTCTTGGATTTTAATGGTATTGGTCCCTTTTCACTTGATTTCTGCATCGCTTCTCAGGGAGCTCACGGCGTCTTTCTACTCATATCGTTTTGAGGTAAATGAAAACCATCTAACCGACTTTTGATAGAACAAATGAAAAATTTTAAATGATGCCGTTCATTGGTCAATTCTTTGTATAGCACTAAAAAGGGAAAAGGGACTTATGCCAAGCCAAGTCGCCAGAATTAGCCTTAACAAAATCTAATAAGTGAACACGCCAGTATTTTATACTTTTTTAATGAACTGTACGGTGTATATTCTTAATGAAGTGAGATGTGATGATACAAGAAATTTTTATATAAGGGATGGTTTAATACAGAGTATGACATAAATTTCTATAAAGTTCTACGAGGGTAAGTTTGGTTATGAATGCCTACAGAAAATTCCGAAATGAAATAGGAAAAGGTAGTGAGAGTACTTCATGAGTAAGAGTGAGATTTCATTATCAGTGGACAACTTGATAACGCTGAAGAGTTTTATATCATGTAATTATTATTGGTGATTATACATGGGAATATATTGTCTTTGAACTGTGCTGTGAAAAAATTCTCTTCAAGTCATGATATCTACCGATTGGTTGATGTTATGATTAAGTCTAAGACTAGCTTTATTTTAAATATTTCGAATAGGCAAATACACGTTAGTGCTCAGATTATTGGTGCAATTAATATTTTTATGACTATGGTGATATGAATAAGTGCAGTTCACCATATGACGATTTTAAATCAACGATCATATTCTACCTACATGAAAAGACAAACAGAGCTATCTTAAAAAAAGAATGAATTGCTCAAACAATCATGATTGAAAAACTTCCCCATAGTAATTCGTTGCAAAAACTGCAGAATTACCATGAATAATAAATTATCTCAATGTATAATTTGAAATGTGCAAGTCGAAATCAGTCTATATTATTATTCACAAATAAAAAATTTATGTTGAGTTTCAATTCTGTTCTCTCAGCCTGCTATAATAAGAATAAATTTTGGAAGTACAACCAGAAGTTCAAGTCGAATTTTTTCGAAATACACGTCGATTTAACCGAACTAATGTTCTACAATTAACATTCTAAGAATTTTTTATTGGCACCAATCTGTTTCCCCAATATCAACTTCATAATGAAATTTCAGTTAGTCGTAGAACCAAGCGAATGAAATTCTTGATGAATTCATTCAAGTCGTAATTCCATCTTTTGTCAGCATCCGAACTTCAATTGCTTCGATTAACGATTCAATTCCAATTGCTCGATGAGAAATTCAATAAGTTGATGAAGAATAGTTTACAATGAAGATAATTTCTTTGACATACAAAGAGTACATGAGAATATAACTTAGTTTCTTATATTGATGAATGAAATAACATTCCGGCTTGTGAATACACTTGAATCAATGAAATGTGAAGAATATTGCATACACCAAAGTTTGGACATAAAACTATCTAGGCATCATATAACAGAAAAGTCATTAAAAACAAGATTAGAAAGAAATAGTTCGAGGGGTGATACAATTCTGACAAATAAGTAGGGTTTTTCGTTTCCCAATTAACTCATGTCAAAAACTTCATATTAAGCGTGCTTGAACTCTTAGAAGAGGCCTAAAGATAATCATTTTGTCATAACCAACTCTCTAAAGGGCCTAAATAATTCATTCAAATTTTGGGTATTCTATAAACTTTTAATGAAAAAACTGAAATTCAGTTATCGTTTGACCATCTTTGTTATTGCTCTCATGATAATTAAGTGATCAAAAAATAAGAGTTATCCGACATGTGTTGGAATAAAATTGTAATTTCGAGACAGGTCAACTAAAATCTTTCCTTCATGAATGACATAAAGAGATTATTATTTATAATTATTGAAAACAGAAAATGACATTGTATTCATGTGAAAATTATAATAGAAAACTGACTACATAAGCTTTTAAGTGGGGGAGACGACGATAATCTTCTGAATTATAAAGTTAAGATACAGAAAATGTTCTCTGCCCTACAATGCTTATAATTTTGTAATATTTCGATGAAAGTATTCAATTTCAAACTGATATTCGATTTGAATACTTTTATGAATAATTTGATTGCAAAATTTTCATGTTACTTTTCAAATTGAGAGGGATTACCAACACGTGGCTTTCAGCGCATCAGTCAAACATTAGTTACCCATTCATTTCTCCTCCAGCGGCCCTGCGATTACCAAACTTAATACGGTATACGAAGTTGTACATTCAATTCATCTTCTTCCTCTTTACGAAGCATATAAGTAGAGGGCAGCACTGTATGAGAATCAATTATTTTAATCTCAAAAAGTTTCAATTCTTTCGTATGTTTTTTCACAAATATTTTTAAAATATATCAGCGCTTTGTATTTTCAACCTATCACCAATTCTTTTGGGAAAAACGAAAAGTTATCAACATGTGTTTTTCATTTCGAAATTGAAAATAATGCCATTCTGCAGTGTAGATTATTTCCCAGAAAAATTGTGTGAAAACCCTATATGAAACGGTTGTTGTAAGAGGAAAAAAAATAGTTTCGTATTGAACTGAGCAGACGCGTGGTGGTATCCCTCTTAAGATCTCATTTACTCAATGCTCGTTTGTTTCAGTGGAAAGCAAATCATTCTACTCAAATATCTGTAATTTTTTAATTTCGACCTGATATTGGTCTTCAATTTTTGGAATGAAGTCAATGACTAGTAATAAATGAATGTGATCCATAAAGCGTGAGATTTTGCCACCTTCGGAAGTTCCACAAATTACCTCTGCACCAAGGAGTGAAACATATAATTGTAATAAGCACTCATCCCTCAACCTCATTTGTTCTTGCTTGATCACCCATGTATTTATGATTTATTTTTTTGATTTTTCAATATTAGTGCAAAGTAATTCTTGAAGGTAGGTAAGGAAAATATTAAGTTAATGTCCCTTATATTGAGACAGGAGTAGCACATCAAACCTTAGTTTAGCCCAAATTCTCTGATATAAGAAATACGTCATGTATATTTTCAAACATCAATAAACGAACATCATTATAATATATTCAAGTCAAAAAACTCGAATGCATATGTTATTTTTAAGTATCGCTGGATTTCAATTTCGTTATGGGGTAATTATAGTGCTTTAAATTATTTATTCATATAAATATTACGAATCAAATAGTTGTCATGTACCTATTTTGCAACCAACTTTCAATGTTCAATACTTCAAATTCAAAACATTTCAGATCAACAGTTTCTAAGGTAAGATACCTTCCAAAATTTAACATGTTTACGGCCGACATTAGATTTGATCATTCTTCATCAGTCAGTCGAATCTAATATTTTCGACTCAAAACAAGAAATTTATTGACATTGAGTTTTTATTTTTGGCGAATTTGGACGACGAATGAAAAGTTTACAAATATATTTCTCTAATTCTTTGGTCAAATTTGTTATACAAAAAGCAGTTCTATCAACCGAAATTATTCAATGCGTATTCATTGAAAGATATATGAAAATATTCCATTAATTTGAATAAAAATTCAGTGAATTAGAAAAAATAAGTTATAATATAAGTAGACAAGACTTATTCTAAAAATCGAGAGACAAATTTTGAACTCGAGGAGTGCCTTCTCCACTTATCTCTTATAAATATTTATATAAAAAGAATAACTATTGCATAATAACATTCGAAACCTATTGCAGCTTGCCTCTATAACATTTTACAATAAGAATTCACTTACGTATCGTCGAGTTCACACGTTTAACCAACGGACACGCCTCCCACAGTCCAATCTTGAATTGGATCGTGGTCGATATCCTGGAGTTCGGAAGCAAAACAGGTTCCTTCGTAGTCAGCCACGAATTGCTGATGAATGAGATGAGCAGAGTCACGAAAGCCACCAATCCAAGCAGCAGCCCGAAGCGGGCGAGGGCACCTTTAGAGTTACCGCACATTGGTCCTGTCTAATATCTCCTTCGGCAGTCGGAACTCAGCACCGCATAGATCTGAAGAGTCAAACGGTTGACGAATTATAGATGACAGATTTCGCGGTCGCTATTGTCCTTCTTGAGATATACCCCGGTTGGAAGTGAATACGACTCGCAATGGCGGACATTATGGCAAACACGTTCCTCGCATATATTCACACATTGTCTACAGACACAATGGCGGGTCAGTTGCTCCCTCTGGTTTTATTGTGGCACGGAGGATGGAGCTTTGGCTTTATTCTTTTCACCACGGTCTGGTTCGTGCTGGCGCTTTTCAATTATCTGCAAGAAAAAACGAAAGTATGAGAATTTAGTGTTCTGTGAAGAATGCATTTTAGCATTATGTTATAAAAAGTTGGTGGGTCGAAGCTCATATTAAACAGGGAGCGCTTTCGCCAATAGTGCTCGCACACATGGATTTACTTTTATTTCCGGCGGAACTGATATTCAAATGCGAGGGAATTACATAGATGGAATGAAATGGATTTTCTTTGAAAGTAGCGTTTGATCCTTTCACTATGCGATGTGTTGCACTTGTATAAATGGGGAGGTTTTAATACGTTTATATTTCATTAAGTTACTAATGGAAGTTATTCCTTAATTTACAATTGGTTTATTTCACACACTTGGTTATACATGGAAGCAGGGCCGGCGTTAGGAGTGAAACAGTGGAGCGACTGTTTCAGGCGCCTATTTTCGAGGGGCGGCAGTTTAGCGCAGTTTGTGGCCACCCTTTCATATTTCTGAAAAAATGTAGTCTTGATTCTTAAAAACAACATGAGGTTGGTCCGCTTCGCCGCGTTTATATCAACATTCCCTCCAATAAAAATCTCTAAACTGACTTTACTAAGCCGCCTGTTCAATAAATAACACATGGCAACCCAACAAATATAAGCAAATTGCCTATTACCCTAATTGAATGAGGGATGGAATGTATTCCACAAAGACGAAAATCAACACTTCAAATTATGTGGAAGTTGTATACACATTCAACATACTGAAAATTCCTACGATTCTGAATTCGAAACTAGTTACCTACTGATAAATGCTAAATGTTTTCAGCGGAACATTTGTTTTTAATCCCATTTAGTTTTCGAAGCTTTGCATGCCTTACCGCCCTTTGTATCTTGTGGTGGGATAGGTAATCTGTCATCGATCGTATGTGATCGATTGTGAATGTGAGAATCAAATATATTACTTACGCATTATTCATCGGCGTCGAAGAAATCCAGGAATGTATTGTAGGTAAAAATGTCCGAAGAAAAAGAAACCCAGTGGAAACGACTTAAGAAAGAGACGATTAGCAAAAACGATAGAGAAATAAAAAATGGCGAATTATCATCGGGGCAGGTGATGTTTTTGTTGGGGGTGGGAAGTGTTTATTGATAATTTTTCAGCAGGGGCGCCAAAAAAGTCTTTGCTTCAGGCTCCAAAATTGCTCGCGCTGTTCCTGCATGGAAGGATAAAGTATCATAATATATTGAATTTGCACCAAACAATTTGCCTCATCTTGAAACTACCCCATACGGAATATTTGTTGCATCTCCCAGATTTGAACCAAATTATTTCAAAAGAAAGATATTCAACTTCGTGATGAAGAGCTTCAGGTGGATATATGAAGTTTTCCTCCTGAAATTTATTTTTTCGGCAACCGTCCGTGAAGTGCTCACTTCCCGGACGCTTTTTCTCTGAGAAAGTAGCATTTCCCGGCCTAGTCCGGAAAGTACGTACTTCCCGGACTAGGCCGGAAAAGAATCATAGAATCCATAGCGACCGAGATAACGGCTGACAGTTCATATGAAATTAGTTGTCAAAAATTTGCATGTTTTTTGATCGCAATCGCAATAAAATATGTAAAGCAGCAGCGATAGTGTTATTCTACACGGTTGCCGAAAAAATATTGTACGCAACACGCCCGAAAATGGTTTTTTTGGACTCACAGACTTCCAGGACTAGCTTACGCTCGTCCTGGAATTTTGTCTATTCGTCCAAAAAAACCCTATTTTCCGGACTTGTTACGTAAATTACTATTATACGGACTATAGAGAAATTATACGGATGGTAATATATTTTCGAACACATTATTTTAATATATCCTCATAAGAATATATATTATATCGAATGAAATACACTGCGCAAAAAAATTGCACATTATGGAAATCTCAAATTTATTCTAGAACTGAATAAATGATAATTATTTTCATCAGAATTATGCATGCATATGTTATCCACTTTCAACGTTTTTCTTCAATACAGATGTTTTTTCCCAGCAGGAATAAAAACAGATTATACGATTTTGAATGTATTGGCTCCATTCTGAAATCAGTTGTTCTCGATCAACTCTAGTGATCAATTGTTTTTCTTTCGTTTGATTTTCTACACTCGATCGCTATGCAACGCGAAACACGCAATTTGACCCAAGAGGAATGTGCCCAAAAGGTAGTTTTGCGAGAAGAAGGGTGGACATACACAAGAATTGCAGAAAGGTTTGGAGTTTCCCATACAAGTGTGTCCAGAATGTTGCAGCAATTCAGGGAGACAGGTATAAATGTCCGAAGACCAGGACAGGGTAGACCACGGGTAACAACTGCCATTCAAGAACGTTACTTGAGAGTTTCTTCGTTGAGACAACGGTTTGCAACCGCTCGCCTCCTTCAGAGTCTGCTTGAGCAAACTCATGGGCTGCAAATTAGCACTCAGACAATAAGAAATCGCTTCATAGTATATGATTTAAGGCCTCGTGTCGCGCCAAGAGGCCCAGCTCTTACCCCAGCCCATCGAAGGGCGCGTTTGGATTTTGCGAGAGAGCAGAAGAGGCTGATTGGGAAAGAGTTCTCTTCACAGATGAGTCTAGATTCTGCCTCTACCATTGTGATCGACGTTCCCTTGTATACAGACGTCCACATTAAATATATGCTCAGTGCACTCTTTCCCAATCAGCCTCTTCCCAATGGATATGCCCTCTCGCAAAATCCAAACGAGCCCTTCGATGAAGAAAATTTTGGAAAACGATAAGGCTGAAGTGTAAGTTCAATTCCAACTTGAAGATGTCAATCTACAGTGTATAACAATTTTATGAAAATTTATATTTGTAAAATAGAGGCTTTTATGCTTTTGCCTAATTTTTAGTCTCAATTGATGGAAGAAGTGTATTTCAAAGATTTTTTAGAATAGCAAGCACTTAATAATGCACGTAGTGGTCATAATTTTCAATGAGGGTGAATGATTATGAAATTCAGAAATATTTAGAATTTTTGCGTTTTGTTTTCCTAATATTGTATTCCCGAATATAAAAGTAAGTATGTGTTTTCACAGGTTAGACCCCAGATTATTCAGTGAAGTGTTATACTGAGAGAACTGAGAATCCAAACTATGAACTTCAGTCGATATATTATTCTTCAGCATTATGGAAGACTTCTCTTTCTACCAAAAATCAAAATTTGAATTGAAATATGCACTCCTTGACGATGACGACATTGTAGCAACTTCATATATTATTTTCCTCATCAAAGGTATATTAAGAAGGCTGTCATATCTGAACGTTGGTAAGGGTAATAAAGTTCGTTAGTGCTGACATCCAGTAAAGGCCACCGGACGACATCATTCAGTTTCACAAATCCAATTTCGGAACACTGAGCGGAATTTATAAAACATCATTGGGGCGCAGAAAATTATTAGACCACACCCCTTTTATTGCACACTGTTCTGTGGGTTGAGTGACAGATTAATTAAAATTTTTGCGGCGCCAAATTATCATATAAGCGAAAATATTTCCGTCAAATTAAACGTTATCTCGGATGAACGACCACACATGACTTTATGCGTCCATCTAAAATGACGTCCGGCATCGAATAGACCTAAGCGTCCTTTTTTTCATGTACACGCATAATTTTTTTCGATCTAGTCGATTGTGGGCCGGAAATCGTATAGTGGGGAGAATTTGAGTGTTTAAATATGGAAATGGTGAGCTGTAAACCATGGCTGGTTTGTTGATACACATGCTTGGCTTTCGTTTATATAGGTGTGATTGCCGAAAACACCAGAACAGTTGATTGAGTAATCTATAATGCAGGCAAATTTTTCAGTGTTCATTTAGAGTGAAATGAGATATTTTGGTTAAAGTTTGAATTTTAAAAATGTTTACAACTCTCTCATTTCATTTGGATTCGTCAACATTAAGCGTTTATCTTAATCATATAATCTTCAAAATTTCATATTGACATAGGAAATGTTTTGGTAGTCATGGGGAAATAATATTAATCGACATAATTCAACTCTAAATAGATCTACTTTTCGAGCAGATGGAATAAACATCAGGTCGTGTAGATTCTTAGTGTTAAACAAGGGTTAACAGAACACATATAATGAAGAGTGACAAGAACTACTGGAACTTGGCGATGAAATTTTAAAACTATCTGAGAATATTGAATAATATAGCATTTACAGTATTAAGAAATAATTACTGCAGTAAGGTTGAAGATCTCAAATAGTTTTCAAAAACCATTTGTTAAATTAATAGTTTCTCTGTATAATTTTTCTGATGATCATGATGTGTTGTCCTTTTCAATGATTTGGCAAATTTTAAGCATATCATTTTTGCCTGTATATCTCTTCCTATTGTAGCTATGATTATGGAAATATTAAATTGTGTTTGGAGCAACTTTCAGGCTTTGGTCTATTCATTCCGAATAGAACCAATAAAGTTCGATTTTCAAAATATTCCAACATATGGCTTGTGGGATCTTGTGGAAAGATTTTGCTATACACCCGTAGAAAATTCAATGAATACAAAATTAGAGGTGATAAGTAGGCCAACACTTAACTGGTGACACGAAGTCTGCCAGACTCCATATTCAAGTCATCAGATCTTCCACAACAAACGTCTGATGAAATTTGCAGTTCTTATCAAAATACATAGTCGTCGTAGTCTAGGATACTCCTTGGAACAAATTGCGTACGATAATATAGATTCGATTATGTCTGGTTCGTGCAAAATTTTGGATTTCGATTTTGAGGAAACGTGTTTAAGATCGTTTTGAAGAAGTTGCCAAATAATAGAAAGTTTATATGGTTCCAAAAAATATCTCACATTCTAGACAAAAATATAAAACAGTTTTACTGCTGTCATCTACTAAACAGACCAAAAAACCTGAAACAATTGCTTGAAATGAATAAAAGGAGGGATTGATACGAGAAGACAGTAAAATACAAAACCAATTTGCTTACAATGTTGCTGTTAATTATTTTTCAACTTATGTGATGGTAGAAATTGGCAACCATGAATGAGTGCTTGTTGTTTTCTACAATATTTTTTTCGTACATTAAAATTTTTGTTTTGTCATGGAACTGACACCTTTTCCCTACAACTTATATTCATATTTATTTATATTTTTATATTAATCGTGAATTTTTTTCCCATTTAAATCACCAGAATACATATAGGTAGGTACTGTTCAAATAATGTTTCTTTTTCGTTGAAAACTTTTGGCCCACACAAAAAATGTTTTTATGATTTTCTGGAAGGTGTGAATCGAATAAATATTTCAATATTATGTTGAAATATTCATATTTCGATTTTGATCAGTAAGAAAATGACAAAAACTGCTCATTCGATTATATGATGTTATAGTCAGTAGCTACCTCAATAGCAGGCACAAGGTGGAGTCAAATATACTTTAGTTTAGTGGGACATTATTATAAAAAAGTTTCAAAGATCTTAACCAAAGTAGGTACCTGTACTTTTAATATCCTATTATAATTTGAGTATATTGTATGGATCATTTTTTAAATATTATCATGAAAGTGGAAGATGAATCATTTAGCGATGGTGTGTTAGGTTAGTCTAATTATTTAGAGATGGTTACTATTCGGGTAATAGGAGCTACTGGCACTCCCATTATTCGAAATACTCGAAAGGAGAAAATAAATGCGTAATATGTGATGATTTTGAAAAAAATTAAGAATTTTGGTTCAGTCCAGTGCTTGTGTGGAAATGAGCCAATTTTGAGTGCTCACGTTGTGATGATCCTGAAGATTACAAATACAATTTCTGTTCAGACCCTGAAATGACTAATGATAGGTTATTTTCGCTCTCAATAATGCTTTATTATTGTTGTATATTATATTATTATATTTTGTCACATTTGTGACTTGTTAATGTGTCTGTTTTGTGTTTAAAAATTTATTTTGATCAGTATTATGTGACGGCTCTCATTAGCCGATATATGGGGTGATGGGGATATATGGGTAATGAATAACCAGAGGTCTAATTAATGTGTTAGAAAAATTAAAAAGCGATTCAATTTTGAATGGTACTTTTTTTCACTTTTCGTTACATGGCTCCAATTCCTCCATTCCCCCCTAATCAAAATAATCGACTCACGATCTTCGGTATCTGATGACATCATATTCACCAATGTGGCCATTCTATAGGCGCCATAGATTTCCACTCGGATTTTCAAAATTGATGTGATCTTCAAAATTTAGGAGCTATGTTTTCATCAGAGGTAGTCACAATGAAATTTTTACCTCATACATCAAAAGGTCCTTCCACAAAGAATTTTTCGACCAACTTCCATTTCATCATCAGTTTTTATTTTTCAATGTGATATGAAATGGTTATAAGTAAAAATTAACGATAATAACAATTACATATACCTACAAAATCTTCAAAAACATTAGCAAAATATTTCCGTCGCAACCGTTCACCAAATTTCATCTTCTTCAGTCTTCGTACTCTTTAGTGTAAGCTTCTTGAGATTTCGCCGAAATAAAACAGTCACGGGACTTCGTAAGACGTAGTTTGATATTTTATCCATTTTCTGACAAGTCGCGAAAATCAAACCAATCAACAATGATTTTTACAAACATGGTGCTCATAATCGCGATGAATCCGAAGAATGAAAAAATTTACAATGCAATATCTTTTCCGAGCAAAATTATATCAATCAAAAGAAAAGTATTGATTGGAACAGGGGACTAATGACTACATTTCCCTTGGTGGTCTATACATATATCTCTCGGGTCAACTAGTCCAACTCGGAACACATACTATGTCTATACAGAACCATTATAACTTGAAAACACTAAATTGAAGTGCTATATTTTTTGTCATATTTTACCTCGTATTTTACTCAATGATATTCCGAATAGGGAATCTTCTCACCAACACGATTCGAGTCAACAAATCTTCTCGACTAAAAGCACTCCAAATCTAGGATTAATTGTTATATACCGGACAACAAAACAGAATATAATGTTATAATCTTGTACCCTGCATCGCGTAAATAATTTGTGTGATTCATGTTGACCGCATTGTCACAGATTTGCCAGGAACAGACCTGATAGTCAAGGGTTGGGCTTGAGGCAGGACGCATTCACTGTTTTGTTTGAAAACACGATGAAGAATTGATTAGCAGACTGTAGAGTCAAGTCAACGATGGCGTTCCTGATTTATTATAGATGATATGATATAAATGTGGAGACAAAATGAACTAGGGGTATGTTACATAGGATTATTAAACGAGACTGACTATACATGAGATGATTTAATCCGTCCACATCTTAGCGTCAGGTATAAACTACTCGAAATTTCATGAGAAGCTAGTATAGTAATAATATAACGTTGAAAAGCACTTTAAATTCTGTGTGGTGTGGTTTCTACTCAACTCTTTTTAGCGAGAACCTTTGAAATTATTCGAGCAAAATACTTCGGTGCACTTCCACCGAAATTCAGAATGCATAGAAAGAATTTCGGAATTTATAGGATCCAAGTAACAAAAGAGTGATTTCTGTGGCGAAAATTTCAAAATTCATCACTTTCATTTACCTAAAAATTTAATATCATTCATGATTTTATAAACTTGCACCAAATTATTATATTGTAGGATGGGATATAAATATTATTATTTTACATTGAACTGGCTTTTCTCAGACAATTGGGCAGAAATAATCATTGAATACTTTTTAGATGTACTTTGTTTTCATTCATGTTGACGGTTATTCTGTTGAAATATAACTTTCGATAATTTTCCTAACCCTGATTATGGGTGAGTTTTTTTCTTTATAGGTGAGAAGCAACTAGGGGAGAGTGAGGTTGGACGTTTCGATTTTTGAATAATACGAATTCCATCATGATAATGAAGGATTTCATTTTCAACCTGGGATAATATCGAACGGATATTTATCGTTTTTGGAAATCTTTTAGTCTTTTTTACTGATATCTCAATAGTTTTTCTTTTTAGAAGCAAATGTTTGTGAAATTTCGGAGCGGAACATTCAACCCCGCTTTGGGGCGAGTTGTTCCACCATTGAGGCAAATTGTTCCTCTTAGATTCTGATAATATATTGTTGAGATAATGATGGTTGTTTTGAATAAAAAAACATTTTATTAACTTGTGTATGTTAAGTTCATTTTATGGAGAATTGAACTAAAAAACAACAACAAAATATTGTGTTACTGATTTGTATGAATTTTTTTTATTTAGTTGAAATGAAATTCCATAAGTCCATAAATCTTATGATAATAATAATAATAATCATATTTATTTTCATAATCAAAATTTACAATTCAGAAAAGAAAATAAGTCGATCATAAGAAAGCTGAAAGAAAACGATAACTGAAGTTCCAGATCACATACAGTGATGCCTATACAAGGAAATTATAATTTAAATAATCATCTAAGGAATATGGTTCAATGTCAATAAGTAGTTTACGAACTTCTTTTTTGAACTTTTTCACATCAGTCAAGACTTGATAATTTTTGGGCAATTTGTTGAACAAAGTAAGGCACATTTATTCGACATTCTTCTGTGACAGTTGAGAGAGCACCTCGGAAGATGGTATGAGTGGATGCGCCTGGTCATATTTAAATTTAGATATTTTTCGAAATAAAGAAAGTTATTTCTTGGAAATGTGAGACTACGAAATACAGTCTTTGAGTCTTTGACTTGTACATATATTTCAACCGAAGATTCCCGAGGTCAAAAGAAACACTTTTTTCCTTTATATTTTTTCCGATTCGGCCCGGTTACAAAGATACAGGCTGTTGAAAATCGATAAAAAAATGTGATTTTCAGCTGTATCTCGTAAATGGTTCTGTTGAAGGAAATGATTTTTGGAATATAGCTTTTGCTTGATGTGATACATCTTCTCCAAAATGAAGATTCCCTACACATCTTTCAGTTTTTTCATTATGAACATTACATCACATAAAAATACCAGAAATTCGAAGAACCCAACTCTTAAAGGTAATTTGAACGTTTATTGAACAATATTTGGCTAATTTGAAAAAAAAAAGTATTCTTTATATTTTCTCCTACAAAGCGCCGTTTTCGAGTAACTTGATCTTAAAAAAAAAAATTATCTGTGAAATTCGAAAAATTGGGTACTTTGGCTAAATGCAACTCTGTTCTGTTGTGGAAAAAAACCACAGAAATTAATATTTACTATGATGTCATGTCTCAGATTTTAGAATTGAAGTACTACCCAACTTAGTTTGAAATTGAAGTTATTTGAATAAGCTCACCTCAACTCTTCTATTTGATTACAAATTACTGAGCTTTGACACAGCTCTTACAATAAGAATGTACTTCTTTAAAATCAACATTATATTTTGAAAAGTCCAGATTTCCCATAAAGCCCATGTTTAAAAAAATTTTCACAAAATAGTCCCATTATAATGACAACAGTCAATATCCCACTAAATACTGCTGCTATTGAACATACTGTATTCTTCGAGGGTCATTCAAACTCACATCGAAACATACCACTAAGTACATACGAGACAAATTCTCATGTGATTGAGATTAAATACTTTTATTCTTTTGCTATTCCATAAATTCATCCTACAGCATATGATTGACATACTTCCAAGAGTGCCATAATTGTTTTAATATGAAAACAAATAGGTGAGTTGAAACAAACAGGATATTCAACTGTGGATATTTATATTGAATACCTCTCATTTATTTTCAATGGCAAAATCAAGATGAATCAAGTAGTAGAGTTGACTATAATGTAGGTACATATTATAGAACAAATTTGATTACAAGTGGAGTCTTACATTTTCCATTGATTACAGAGCCATAAAACTTCATTTCCATATTTTCCCACTGATGGCTCCAAAAATATTCTTCAAATCTTCGATGATTTTCATTTCATGCTAACAGCTAACATAATATCAAATATCATAATAACAACAACAGTGTAATCTCACTGTAAATGAATATTTTAGGTTAGAACATAGATTATTCGAACTGCTGTGTTTAAATTTGCAACACTCGAAATTTGAGGTTCAAACTTAAAACCACAGACTACTAGCACAGATTACTAGTTAGTCTGTGTTAGAACCTCTACAGATGAATATTATTTATTTGAGAATGTGAGGTTAAATGGCAATTCTTGTACGAAATGAAATAAACAACGATATATTATAAATGCGATATAATAAATGAATGTATATGCATTATGAGTAACTCTAAGTTAATATGGGTGGTAGCGAGCTCACTAGATATTTGAACTTATTCATTCTGAAAAAGTTCCATACTACAAGTACAAACCGGAGACCATCCTGGAAAACGAACGCTATAAACTATACTGGGATCGTACAGTTTTGACTGATGAAACAGTCCCTCACAACAGACCAGATATGCTACTAGTCGATAAACATCAAAAGACAGCAATACTCATCGACGTAGCAATACCAAATAACAACAACATGCGTCGAAAGGAGGTCGAAAAATTTTCAAAATATAGGGACCTATAGGGAATTTCAGATGAAGCGGCAGTGGGGAATGATAGCATCAAGAACTATTCCAATTATCATCTCAACAACTGGAATAGTACCCAAAAATTTCAAGAGAAATATCAAGTAATTAGGACTTAATGAGTATATTTGTAATATAATGCAAAAAGCTGTTCTTTTAGGTAATGTAAGGACGGTAAGAAAATTCCTAGGAGGCGACAGACAGGTCCAAGGATCGGCGAGGTCGTGTCTACCAGACCACGACCAGACACGACCGAGCTCTACCCTTCTGATATTTTAAATATCTGGGATTGAGTGAGTGTTCCTCTTGGCGGGGAGTGAGACGGCGAGGAGATTTTTCTATCCTGCACGTATAGGTTAAAGTCGGGGGATCAATCAGTTCAATGAAAACAATTTTCATCGTATTTCCAATATCGATTGAAAGATAATTATCAACCATTAGAATAAGTTTATTCTGTATTTGGCGCAGCGTACAGTTACCGGAATCTGCCGAATTTCGAGAATTCGAAAGCGCATTTCGTCAGATTAAGCACCTACGCATCCAATATCTGGCCCACAGAAAGGACATGTCAATTCGTTGAATAACAGCAATCTTCCATTCAGACGAGATTTCAGGCGGATAGACGGGCTTCCGTTGTTTTTGCATTGTTCACTTCCTATTGATCCTTTCGCGCTGTCGACAAGGAATTTGTTCGGAACTAGGGAAACTCAGCCCAGCTAATGAATTCCAAAATTGTGTATTCAATTGAACTTTGGGCCAGAACGTCAATAATTCATCTGACACTGACATATCTCTCTATTGGCTTGGGCGCATCTAAAATGATTTTGATTTAGGTGAATGCTATAAATAACGGGTTATGAGGCACTCGTCATTTTCTAGCGCAATTGTGGTAAATAATAGCCGATTGTTCATTGTTAATGCCGTCCTTCGGTCGATCGTTTTCATGAATAGCAGCTTATTCTATGAGTTGTTCAGACATAATCATATCAATGGCTCTTCAGTAAACCCAATTCGATGTTCTGTTGGAAAATTATTCGAAGGAAGAAGTGGAAACATCCTAACTCAAGTTTGTTCCCAAATTATATACTACTCTAAATAAACACAAATGTAGAAACATTGAATATTAATACATGGTGGGTCTTTGACTTCTACATATATTTCAACCGGAGATTCCTGAGGTCAAAGGTAACCTTTACCATTTTTCCGATTCAGTTCGGCTGAAAAGATACAGGATGTTGAAAATCTATGAAAAATGTAACTTTTAGTTGTATCTCACAAATGAAACGAAATCGAAGGAAATAATTTTTGGAATACAGTTTTTTATTGATGAGATGAATCTTTTCCGAACATAAAATTCGATCTAAGTCCGATCAACTCCATAATGTCCGCTATAATAAATGAGAAAAAAAAATCGAATCGGAAAAAATAGTAAAGGAGCACAAGTTCATCATAAAATGAATGAAATTGGATAATATCGTTATAGGATTGATAAGAATATTTCAAAGAAAACAAAGGGGAACACTTGAACTTTCATAGTTAAGCTTTGTTGGAAAAAATGTCAGATTCGTTCGACTTCAGTTTTCACCGGAAATGATACCAACTTGTTCAAACGTGTTCAAATGTTACACCCAGTTTTGGATTCATAATCAGATTTGTCTTTGATTCCTACATTGGAGAAGAAAAGAAAATTTACAATTTTCTCAAATAGGGCTTCATTTCAATGTTAAAAAGTTTTTGATGAAAGTTTATATTTTTAAAGCTTCTATCAAAAGACATAGCATTGCTTCTACTACGTCGATTAAAAAATTCAAGTAAATATACAGGGTGTTTCGATTTAAATAACAAAAACCTGATTACTCATTTTTTTCACATGAGAACCCATTTTTTTCTGGTCAAGTGGAATCTACATAAAAAATAATGTAATAATGTTTTTTATATTACTGCTAATTTTCCGATATATTCGGTAAAGTCTAATGTTTTCGGATTTCTTTTTTCCAAGTGTAAGGGTGAAAAAAAAAACAATTCGATAATGATGAGTTTTCAATAACAAATGTCCTATTGGTCCACAGTTTTCTTGGAGGCATTAAAAAAAATATTAACTGACCTATTATGTGGTTCTATGATCCGACCTATCAAAACCCGCAACTGTTTTAATTCTCATATCCTGGTAACCTGAAGTCAAACGAATCTGAAGTTTTTTTCTAGAATTCTCTCCCAACAATTTCTCTAAAATTGATCTAAATATACCGAGAATGGAAATTTTAAATCTGAAGACAAAACACGAAAACATTGTTTCAGATCCAAATAAGACCCTATAAATACTGGTTGGGGGGTGCAGACTCAATATGCACGAGCTTTTTCACATGCGAACGTGATAAGCAAGAAAGCTCTTTGTGAGAGATTCACGGATAACAAAATGAAATTAGACTAATTTCCTTACCACGTCGACGGAGCTGTCTATTCAAATATTCAGTTACACAATTTGCTCACAAATTGAATTTTCCCGCAGAAACATCTGGAAAGGCGTATTATGTTACCCTTATTGAATTATCTCTAGTTTTCTCCACTACGAATTCTAATCAGATTCGTATTGTCAGGAGAAAATGATTTCGCTTTTCAATTAGAAAATGCGTTTTCCCATTTTCGTACTCCAGCAGATCTATTATAATAATAATAATAATAATAATAATCTTTATTGGTCCCTCAAGATACCTTAGTGTATGGGACAAGTCAAATACAAATATATATATACATTTCAATTTACATCAACTATATGGGGACAATCCTGGTGAAATTCCTGTACAGAGTAATAACACTTAGATAACAACGTAATTCTCACCTTTCTCTTAAACGCTAAGAAGTTGAGAGATTTCAGAAATTTAGGAAGAGAATTATACATTTTTATGCACTGATACATTGGGGATTTTTCAAACTTTTGAGTTCTGTGTTTAGGCACAAGTAAAATATCTTGGTTCCTAGTTCCATATTCATGATTATTTGACAATCTGGTCCACCTTTTTTCATTTTCTTTGGCATACAGCAAACATTTAGAGATAAAATATTATTTGCGATCAAAGTTGGCCTACAGGATGTACGAGAACATAAGTTGAAAATTCTACGAATGATGCGTTTCTGAGCGATGAAAGCTCTATTGATATCGGCACAGTTACCCCAGAGTAATATGTTGTAGGAAAGTAAACTATAAACAGTGCTATAATAAACCTGAATCAATGAGCTGAGTGGTAGCATATCCCTTACTCTACAGATGGCAAAAAATGAGCTATTGAGTTTTTTACAAAGCATATCAATATGCGTGGACCAGCTAAGTGTCCTATCAATATATACACCCAAGAATTTACAGCTTACAGCCGATTTTATCAAGAAGTTCGAATGATAAATTTCCAAAGTGTCAACAGGATTATTTTTGATACCGAAGTGAATACAAACTGTTTTATTAACATTCACTATCACTCTATTCGACCGGCACCAAGCAACGAACTGGCGTATAATCGCCTCGCACGCGTAACGAAGCTCCTCAGCAGTCTCCGCTGAGACCACAACGGAGGTGTCATCGGCAAAGAGAACCAGCATAAATTGAGCCAAGTGAATGGGCAAGTCGTTTATGAACAGCAAGAACAATAGTGGTCCCAGCACGGAGCCCTGAGGAACTCCACAATCAATTCTAAATTTGATCGAATAAGTGGAACCAACCTTAACACGCATAGTTCTCTGATGGAGATAGCTACGTAACCAATCATTAATTATTATTTTTAATAATTATTAATATTAATAATTATTATTATTAATTTGTGTAATATGTTTTATAGGTTTATTATTTTTCTGTAATACCTTTGAGTGTAAAACAAGAAATGAACCTCAAAAAGGTCACTTTAACCTTGATCATGTTGAAGAGAGCAACAGTGTCTGGCTTCGATTAATAAATTCCTTTGTTACATGAGCTTTTCAGATTAAACGATTGAGCAACACGTGTTGATCATATTCCAGTTAAACTGAAATCGTGCCATATTTTTCAACTCATTACGGAAATACTGTGATATGAATATAGAGCAAATTTTGAATGGCCTCAAGGCTAAGGCTGTTGGAAGTAATTGTATTTCTCTGAAAATGATTCATTTAGCAGCCCCGATTATCAAGCCCTATATGAAATCCTCCATTTTGAGAACAGCTGTATCGTTTTTCAGTTTCCCGGAAGCATGCGGTGAGGCCACTCCATTCCGAAAGTTCGTAATCCTAGTGGAGTGTCTTATTTGAGAATTATAAGCATTCATCCTTTGCTCTCTGAAATCCTTCAAAGAGTGATGTACGAACAGATTTATGATTTTTTTGAATCTTACAAGCTATTTTCCTCCTTTCAGTATGGATTCAGACTATTTCACAGTACGGTGATGGCTTTGGCATGTATGACAGATAATAACTTCATTATGATTCTCCTTCTTCTTGACTTCTAGAAGGCATTCGATACGTTAAATGATCGTTCAATTCTTTCGAATCTCAAATATTACTAGCAGAAACCGCGATTTCTCTGATAATTTGAGAGGAAAAAATATTTCAATAGGATAATAAATTATGACCAAATCTAAAATACCAAAGTGGTTCTGCTAACTTCCTTATATCTTTGAATATTTCCAAAAGCGAGGTATCGGTGGAAAAGATTCACAAGATGAAATAATCAAATACAGAATTCTTTGAATATGACTGTTCGAAGTACAATATACATTCTGAAATTTTGAAATTGGATCTGAAATACTGAATAAAAAATACGTATTTAATGAAAACGTTTTTTCAATTTTCAGATTTAGAACTAAACAAACCGATTCATGATCACCAATATTTTGATGTTTTTTTTTTTTTACTTTTATGATTATGTAGTGACTCTTTTCGTCTCTAGAGCTGATACTCAAAATGTTAGATTTCTAAAACTACCAAAATCTACCAGCAGATTTCTGCCTAATAAAAATTTCATGAAAATGTGGGAAAACTACTAAAAAGTCACACTGGCAATCATAGGTTTAACGAGAGGGGTTATTGGTTGATTAAAAGAAATAAAAAAATTGTGATTAACAATTTGAAAAGAAAAATCATGAAAATAATCGAAGATTCTGCTTTTTCAAAGTGGGGTTAAACGCCCTCCATGAGTCAAATCTAGTTGCGCCCCTGCTGCCGATCGCTTTAGTCATTTTGGAGCTCGAGGAACCCCGTTGCAGAAAGATATGATGTCCGACGCGAGCGTATCAAGCTCAAGTAATATCAAATAGCTTGATATCAAGTCAAGCAATAAATATCTAAAATCAAGTCAAGTCAAGCTCAAGTATGTAATTCATCACGAGCTTGATTTTCAAGTCAAGTAGTTCGCGCTTTATGGCCATATTTTCGGGGGTGGCGCAGGGTTTCATTTTGGGCCCTCAAGTATTCATTCATTTACATCATTAACTTGTTTTGCATCCTTCAGTTCACTGATTATAGTCATCTTAAACTTTTTATGAATAATTGAAATAAAGGGAAAAATCTTAAATTAGTTTTTATTCAACCTAATATATAATATTGATACCAATCAAAACCCATCATTCCATTCAAATATGTATATCAATTGCTACTTTTCATTAGCATTAGCTCTATTTAATATGTTCTTTATGATGTACATAAGAGTTTTGTAGACTTGCTTTCAATCTCGGCATATCTTAGCCGATTTTCAAGGTTCAACGCAAAGACACGATCCATTAGCGTTTTTCAACTTCATGTTACGGTAAGGAACAAGGGAGTGTCAAGCGAATGAGTGTCATTAATCTCCCATGGCGTAATTGGGGTTACATTACACAGTCCATTAGTTCTGGTTGATCAGATACATGGGGAGTGTAACAGTGAAAATTGAAACTGAATTCAGGAAACTCAGCCTGAAGCTATCGACGCTTGCAAGGACTGAAAATAAATCATACCGACTTTGATGAGATCGTAGCTAACTTCATTTTGGTTAATTAATGTTCAAGTATCAACTGCGAAGTTTTCGATAGAGTCTCTCGATTTTCCCTTCGATACACCCGTTTCAAGAAGAGAAGTTATTGTCTTTAGAACATGTTGGATCGTGAATATAAACTATTTCAATTTTCGGGGTAGAGAATGTTGATGAGATACTAGCTTACAGAACAGGCCAATTGAAAAGTAAGGGGTCTACCATAGGAAAACACATTATTTTTGGCAAAATTTGATTTTATGATTCAACATAGTTGCCTTCGAGGGCGATACAGCGATTATAGCGATCTTCCAACTTTTCGTTACCATTTTTGTAGAACGATTTGTCTTTCGCTTCAAAATAGGCCTTAGTTTCACCGATTACTTCTTTATTGGCGCTAAATTTCTTTCCAGCGAGCATTCCTTTGAAGTCTGAGAAAAGGAAAAAGTCGCAGGGGGCCAGATCTGGTGAATACGGTGGATGCAGAAGCAATTTGAAGCACAAATCATACAATTTTGCCATCGTTTTCGTTGATTTGTGACACGGCGCATTGTCTTGATGAAACAGCACCTTTTTATCTTCAAATGTGACCGTTTTCCAACGATTTAATCCTTTAAACGATCTAATAACGCTATCTACTAATCGCTGTTGATGGTCTGGCCCTTTTGGAAGTAATCAATGAATATTATACCTTGCGCATCCCACAATACTGAAACCATAATTTTGCCAGCTGACTGTTGTGTTTTTCTCGCTTTGGATTCGGTTCATCGTGTGCAGTCCACTTAGCTGATTATCGATTGGACTCCGGAGTGAAATGATGGAGCCATGTTTCATCCAGTGTTACATATTGACGCAAAAATTCAGGTTTATTGCACGCAAACAGCTTCAAAGACTGATAAGAATCATTAACACGTTGTTACTTTTGATCTATTGTGAGCTCGCGCGGCACCCATTTCGCTCACAGCTTTCTCATGTACAAATATTCGTGTTTGAAATGATGTACACGTTCAAATGATATCTCCACAATGTCTGCTATCCCGATCAACTCCACTTTACGGTAATTCAAAATTATTTTTTGACCTTGTTTGATTTTTTAGTCGGTGACAGCCTCTTTTCGGCGTCCACTGCTTTCGCCGTCTTCGCTGCTTATTTCACCGCGTTCAAACTTAGCAGACCCCGGAAACTCTTCATCAAGCCAAGATTTTGCTTCAACTGTATTTTTTCCCTTCAAAAAGCAATATTTTATCAGCACACGAAACTATTTCTTTCCATCTTTTTTCTAATAACAAAAGTAGCTACACTCACAATGAAATATCTCACGAACAAATGAAATATCTCACGAACTGCTGTCAAATTTTGACAAGTATCGTTTGAAGGTTGGTACTAACTAGAAATCATATGGATTCAATACTAGCAACGCCATCTGTGCATCAGACCGGGGACTTTTCAATTGGCCTAAAATAGTGGCGATATAAAAAGTACGAAATGAAATCTTAAGACAAATGTAATAAAGTAATGATTTACAAAAATTTGCTCAGTTTGTTGCAAAATATGAATTGACCATTTTGTAAACATGAAAAGAACTCCTTGAAACTTTTTTACTAGAAACTGTCACATCTATTTCATTGGAATCGAGAAATAGTAGGAATTTTACCTGCATAACAAGAAATAAATATAAAACAAGACATTTTAATGGGAGGTCACTGAGAGGAATACAGAAATAACTCAACTCAGTATGAGTACCTTATATTCGAAGAAATCGTGATTGCATCAAAGTTAGACTATTGAAGTGGACGTAGACTCTTATAGGAGCATTTTTGTTTATATCAAGTGAGGTCGCAAAATTCTTTACCTCTGTAAGGCTCTGGAAAATATGAGAATGGATTCGCAGTAAAGTGCCTATAAGTAGCTATAAACCAATTTTGTTGCATGTCATTTTATTGTATTAATTCAACAATATTCCAAGTTTTGAAGATTTAATCTACGATTCCTTGAATTGAGCTATGTTTTTTTTTCATTTAATCTTCCACGGTTTTCAGCTTCGAAAAATACTTAAATCGGAATATTGGTAATAATTCATTTACTCAACAAATATAAGAGTACATAGAATACAAGAAAGATTAAATCGATGATTAAATTGATGATAACTTACAATTTCTACTTGGCGATTATTCCACTCTTGATTATCGGGAATTATAAATCGAAATAAATGCTTGATATTGCTAGTTTCTGAATAACTCTTTAAACGCCAGATGGAAGGCAGTTATCTATGATTTCCCAAAAGACCAACTTCAGAATGTTATGTAGAAAATAGTTTCAGTTGAGACTTTTCTCGATAAATTTTTCAACAGATTACGGCGAAAGTTGTATAATCGTCAAGAAACGTCTTTAAGCTTAGAAGTTAAATGATGATATCCAAGGATGCTTGGGGAATTAGGACTTGTCAAATCAACGAACAAAACAAAGGATCAAATGGAATGAAGCTTTCATAATATAAAAAAATGAGACGGAGAAAATTGAAATAAACAGCCTTCAAAGCGATTACTTCAAACGCCATAAGTTGGTGCTTGAAATCAAATTGAAGAAAAAAGAGCTCCTTCTATGAAATAAAACTGAGTCCTTAATAACTACGAATAAACTATCTAGTTTATTTGACAGACATTTTCGTTTCTAGAGGATATAAGGTGTAACTTACATAATATAGTTCGATAACTTATACAGGGTGATTCACCGGGATGACCTATTAGACGTTTATAGAAAACCAATCATAATTTTGAGCTGAAAGTTTGCATATTGGGATTTGAGACAATGATCTTTCACCCTAAAATATTTTCAGATCTCTACAACTTCCGGTTATACCGGAAACAGGCTGCAACTTCCTTATTTCAAATGGCACACCCAATATATTATTGCATCATTAGATAGCTATTTTGATGCCAATTTCGGCAATATGCCATATCTTGGGTAAAAACGGCTCAACGGTTATAAAAAAAATGCTGGAGATGAGGACTCACCTTTTCTTGAATATTTCAGCAGAAAAAGCTTTTTCTCGAAAAAAGCTTTTTCTGCTGAAATATTCAAAAAAATGTGAGTCCTCATCTGCAGCATTTTTTTCATAAGAATCCCAATAACTCACGAACCGTGGAGTTTTTACCCAAGATATGGCATATTGCCGAAATTGCCATCAAAAAAGCTATCTAATGATGCAATAATATACTGGGTGTGCCGTTTGAAATAAGGAAGTAGCAGTATGTTTCCGGTATAACCGGAAGTTGTAGAGATCTGAAAATATTTAAGGGAGAAAGATCATTGTCTCAAACCCCAATATGCAAATTTTCTGCTAAAAATTAAGGATAGTTTTCCATAAACGTCGAATAGGCCATCCCAGTGAATCACCCTGTATAATCACCAGATTCGGTGGCATAGTGATAAGAGTGACCCTACTTGCAACGAGAAATATCCTTAGGCCAATCTCGATAGATCATTCAAATTTCGAAACAGTATAGAAACTTCAAGGCATAATTTCCATAAGTTTGATAATCGATTCATCCTTCTCAGAACTAGTAATCCTGAAAACAACAGACGAAAGCTTACCTAAACGCTCGCCTAAACGTGGGAAACCACCAACCACACAGATAATGGAAATAACCTGTGAAATCTTCTACCACATGAAACATAACAAACTGTTATGGTAAATTTGAGTCACATCAGCAAATTATAATTCGTTTCGACCAAAACTATCTATTGAAAAATAACTTCGTTGCAAAATGGCGAATGCGACGGTCAGCATTGAGATGAATTCTTTCCAAATTTTATTTTGCGAAGACATTTCTTAACTCTTTAATTAATAACTAGTGATTGCATAGGATATTTCTGATGAGTTCATGGGCAAAAGACAAATATATACGATCTGAATAACTACAATATCGTATTCACAGAGCTTATCTCTCACTTTTTCTGCAAAGGTTGTTAGTGTTGCTTAAATGTTGGAGCACGATAGCAAGCCAGAGGCTCATCATTTATCGACTTACTTACCAATTACATGCGTTTTTATTTACAGAAAGCAACAGGTGATTGTTCATTTAGAGCTGGAAATAAAATAATGTCACATAGGTGTTTTTTCAATAACAGTTAAGTTAGAAATTAATCAACAGTATGTATGGCAAGTTTCGCAGTCTTGTTGGAGCCTAATGGCATCGAGTTTAGCTGATTAATATTTAAAAACAAGAAAATAGTCGACATAGCTCGATAGCCCTCGCCACTCACCGTAACCGTAGCTCCATCCTTTTTCGAAAAAAAATAGCGACAGATGATGCTGCCAGAGTGTAAACTGCAACAAACAGTCAATTTAAATGGATGGAATGGTGATTCTTCAATGGTTCCAGGATTGTTTTTACTCCATATAAGGAAATTTTGCTTATTGACGAAGCCATTTCCTGAAAATGGCACATAAGCCAAGAGCCTCATTCATAATTTTTCACGTAGTCGAAGGAAAAAAGCAAACAAGTTGAGAACGGCGACGTATCGATATTTTGACGTCTTTCTTAACTTCGCCCAACAGCATTAATTTTTTTCTATGTACGCACATTTCTTTGTCTTGTTGAAAGTTTTGAATCAAGAAGAGTAAAATCAGTGCGAAAACCTATAACTGCACGAATTGCTTGCTCACAAGGCAACGATTATGTTGACCGTAAAATGGATGAAGTACTCTATGAACTTCGCGAATGAATTTGTTTTTCTCTAAGTAAATTTCCACAATTAGAAAGCACTAATCTGACGATTCATGATGAATTTTCAAACCTTAGTGAACAGAAATAATTAAACAGTTTGACATTCTCAACAATAAGAAAAAACATCAGCTAAAAAAACGCCCGTTACAATGGAAAATCGACACAATTCCAGCCGACGAGTGTGCTCACTTGCATATACCTCCATGTTATTGAGATGCCCGAATGAACTAACTAGTGTTCGACGTTTCTAACTCGTTGATAGATTCAGATCGGCACGCAAATTGTTCAATGTGGCCGTACTAGTTTCAAAATTCACACACTCATTTCAAAATTATCACAAAGACGTCTATTTTCTATTTGAGTTGAATTCCATAGCAATGATAATAATTATTCCAATATTTCAGTTGTGAGGTAAAATATTTTTGTTATTAAATATTCCTTAAACTACCTAATTACGCCTGTCTTAAATGAATGAATGTTTTGGTTTCCTCAAATAAGAAAATGATTAATATATTTCCGAGTATATTTCTGAATATCGTACAGCTATGTACGAGTCAACATCCTACCTTCAATCCGGAGCTGAACTTCATAACTATAACGCTAGAAAACAGACGAACTCTCACGGTGTTAACTTTTTTGCATAAATTGATCAATAACAAGATAAACTCACCGGAAATATTATCACTTGTAAGATTCAACGTATCTCCAAGAAACACTCGATCTTTCCCTATGTTCAATGTTCCTCGTATGTTCACTACTAGATCTCCGCTTGTGGCCATGTTACGATTAGCAAATGAACTCAATTCCATGATAGATCTTGATTGGACAATGTCGCAAAGTACTTTTCTCACATCAGTTATGCGATACCTCATACATCTCTCTGTGTGATTCAACCCCATTAAATTAAATTATATTGTATAATATGGTTAGGTTCAATGTAGGCATGCAACTTAGACCTTCTTGTGATTTATTATGTATAGTTATTTTTATGTTACCTTTTTATCCTTGTAATGAGACTTTTATAGTCTGTTAGGATATAAATAAATACATAAATAAATAAATAACCACTTGAGGAATAAACTGAGACAATGGTCTCAGTTTATTCCTCAAGTGGTTATGAAGTTCAGCTCCGAAATGAAGGTAGATGTTGACTCGTACATAGCTCTACGATTCAATGGAATGTTAAGGTTGAAAATTTGTTAAAAAATGGTTATTATAATATCCTAGGATAATCTTCCTTAGTTTCTTTATGTAATTTATATCAGCGTATTGATCATCTCATTTATTTTGTTTTCTTTCTCTAGCTATCTTTTTTATCGGAAATTTTCTTTGCTTCATTAATTTTCAGATTTTCATTTTCTCTCATAGTTTTTAAGTCATCTGCGAAAATTAAGATAGTTTATGTTCATTTCAATTAATTTACAATATTTTCATTACTTCGTGGGCTAATAAAACATGTTAATTTATTTTTCTTGATATCCTTTCGGTTTCGATGTCAAAGAATTAACTTTTTAATTCCTGGTGTTGATTATATACAGGGTGTCCCGGAAAGAATGCGACAAACGGATACCATGAATGAAGGTCATCATGGAGGACTCGTATCAAAAGGTTTCAATCGCTTGAGTGTCTTCGTTTGGGATATACAGGGCGATTTGCATCGTATGAGTGAAATTTCACAGTTAAATAACTCTTCAACTAATCGACCGAATAATTTAAAATTTTGAAGTTTTGTCACCCTTTACTATCCTCATATTCAATTTTCAATATTTCAATATTTCTGAAATCAAGTGAATCAGATCTGGACTAGGAAAATATCAGACTTTTCCTATTTTCGTTAATATTGGATCACCCTGTACGTGAACATTATGATTTTTTTTCGTTTTCGTAACCACAAAGAATTGATTCATAATAAAAATTCGAAATCTTTGCTTGGCACGGTGATACACGGTGAACAATAAACATACCCTTATGAGTGAAATTTTTTTTAGTTCAATAACTTCTCAACTAATGGAACAAAAAATTTCAATTTTTGAAGTTTTGTCACTCTTTACTATCGCCTTCCTTCAATTTTTCTGAAATCAATTAAATCAGATCCGGACTAGGAAAATTTTAGACATTTTCTATTTTAGTGAATATTGAATCACCCTGTACATTGATATCATATTTTTTTTTCGTTTTTGTAAGCACAAAGAATTAATTCATAATAAAAATTCTAAATCGTCGCTTGGCTCCGTCATACAAGGTGATAAATAAATATTTCCTCATGAAAGAAATTTAATAGTACAAGATATCTTGAATTTATCAGTAGAATTATTTCGAAAATTGCAGTTTTTTCACCCTTTGCCTTAAATTTTTCTCAAATCATTTAAGAAAACTTTTGATCCACAAACTGGAGAAAGAATAGAACATTAACAACAAAGAAATTGGAAATATTTGAAATTGAACTGCTCCCTACTGTATCGCATAGACCTTCCTGTAATAAATAATCCAAGGGTGTCAGATAAAGAGATTGAGGAGCCCAAGCCACATTTCCACTATGCCAATCCATCATCTGTTTTCAAAAGTCTCAGTCCAATATTCGCGAATTTTTTTGGTTAGTGCGCATTCGCTTAATTATGTTGCAACCACAATCTTTCCATTGGAATGTTTTCTAACAAAACAAAATTATGATCCTAAAAATTTTCATGAATTCCTCCTGTCTCCCTATTTTCAAAAATATTAGTACAATTGTTGTTGTAGATACCGCACCAAATATTTATCAAGAATCTAACTTGGGAATTGTTATGAATCACTGATTTTGGATTATCCTGAGCCCATACGTGAAAATTACGGGAATTGTTGATTCCATTCCTAGTAAATGGCAAACTGCAAAATTCTGCTCATAAGGGAATATTTACTGATCATCCTGTGAGACGACGCCAAGCATTTAGAATTATGGATTAATTCTTTGTGGTTATTAAAACGCAAAAAAAATCGTGATACCCTACAGGTTAATCCAATATTCACGAAAATAGAAAAAGTCTAAAATTTTCCTAGTCCGGACCTAATTTATTCGATATCAGAAATATTGAAGGAAGGCGATAGTAACAAAGAGAGTGACAAAACTTCAAAAATTGAAATTCTTTGTTCGATTAGTTGAAAAGTTATCAAACTAAAAAAAAATTCACTCATGAGGGAATGTTTATTGTTCACCTTGTATGACCGTGCCAAGTGAAGATTTAGAATTTTTCATATGAATTAATTTTTTGTGGTTACGAAAACGGAAAAAAATCATAATGTTCACGTACAGGGTGATCCAATACTCACGAAAATAGGGAAAGTCTGATATTTTCTTAGTCCGGATCTGATTTACTCGATTTCAGGAATATTGAAGGAAGAGGATAGTAAAGGATGACAAAACTTCAAAATTTGAAATTATTCGGTCTATTAGTTGAAGAGTTATTGAACTGTGAAATTTCGCTCATACGATGCACATCACCCTGTATATCCCAAACGAAGGCACTCAGGCGATTGAAACCTTTTGAAACGAGTCCTCCATTATAACCTTCATTCATGGTATCCGTTTGTCGCATTCTTCCCGGGACACCCTGTATAAGACACATTATCAAATCAGGTATTCATATTTGGGACGATAATATTAAAGACTTCGAATATTTCCTATCAAAAGTGGATTCCATATTTTCGGGGTGATAAATATTTGCAGATCTAAGTCAGAGTAAGTTTTCTTCTTGAGGAAATTATCCAGTTCATTTTACCCATATATCAATAATTAAAAAACTTCATTCCATAACAATATTCTTACTGGGTTTCAAATGCCGGATATCATTCAGTTCACTGTCAAAGAGTGAATAGATAATGTTCTCTCATACAGATATCGTAGCTCCTAATCATACGATATGACTTCCAAAAGGAAACAAAAAAGAATAATTACACACATACGGAAATATTATGCGACTTTCATCTTCTTGTTTGGTGCGCACAATCTGGAGAAAAGGAAAATTGGAAAAATATCTCGAGGGTTGCATTCTCAGAACAAAATAATACCATTCTTTCATCTCGGAGTGGAATGGAAAAATTTGCAATTGAATTAGAGCACTACCTCGGTATTCGAATGTTAGATCAAAGAGATTCGGAGAGACTTATTCGATACGACATTATATACATCTATAGCATGGGCCAAAAACAAGCTTACACCTCGATTTTGCTGCTTTGTAATTAATTCTTCAGACAATACTCGAAACTATTCATCAATTTCAGAATTCATGCAAAATTTCATGTTTACCAAAGAATATTAAAAGAATCAAGAACAATATCGAAAACAAATGTTTAGTATTTCCTCAACATCTGGTCGCAGTAGGTTGAAATTCTTATTGTATTATTAGGATCGTATCATCTAATTGAAATAACCGATTACAAAGACATCGTAACAAATGGCATTGCATATTTTACAAACGATAGTTATCTTTGGTAAATTTCGATATTTCATCTATTCTTCTGATTTCACTGTTATCTTGAATATGTAAAGAGTTAATCGATAAAATGAGGCATCCAGAAAATTCAACTATGTTGCTTCAAGATGATTTGTGATTGATTACGTCGCACTCGATGTGTATTTAGGTTTTCTCACTAGCGTAAAAAATTGAATACGTTTTCCACTATTAAATATTCATATTATATTAAACACTTTGCACGTGTAAGAAACTTAGGAACTAACCGAAAATCCAATGATTTCTTTACATCAGCATTATTTAACCGGTAAAATATTCTAACCTTAATGCTGGTGAAAATGGCGGTATATTTGAGAATGACAGACGACAGTCCATCAAGACATCAAATCACAGAACTATGAGTTGGCGTCATGTCAATATTGAAATTGAATAAAATGCTACAAATTAATGCCATTTATTAATTATCAATAAATAATATATAACACTCAGCTATATTTATTTCAATCGACCACATATATATTCAGCATTATTAAATTGAATTATGGGTAAATAAATGTAGTGTGACCTTAACGGATGATTAATGGTAGGGGTTCCGATTAAAATAAATATAGCTGTGTTAATATAGTATTGAGTAATAATTAATAAATATCATTAATTTGGAGCATTTTATTCAATTCCAGTATTCACTAATTAAATATCAATAAAGTTTGTTGGTATTAATTTTTCATTTGATAATTAAAGATAAGCATTATTTATAATTCTATGTAGAATAAGAATGATAATTCAATTCAGTAATGAATAACGTATTTGTTTCCTAGTTATTTGGGCTGTTTCTTGAATGTGATTGTTTGGATGTGAGAAGGACCGTTTGCCAAACTAGGTCGGTCTGGCCTTGTACACATCATATTTTTTTAGACTTCGTATTGGGTATTGGGGTCTGAACCCTAGTCATCTCGGTTGCATTCATTCATTGGTCAACAAACATTACTAAGCAGGTACGATCTAAACCCAAAATTCAGTACAGATGGGCTCAGCAGTATTCAATGAGCCCAAAGTAACACAAATTTTTAGTTTGAAAAGGAAATAATGAAAATAATCCGTGTGTATACACGGATTTTAAGCATGTAAAAGAAGGCTGTTCATCTATGTGATCGCTAGAATTATCTTAGTTGTTAATTATTAATAATTCCCATATTTTTAGTGGATATATTACCTACTGAAGTAAGAGTTTATTCATATATAGCAAATGTTTGTTAACTACCGGTTGAAAATGAATTTATGTTATGTGAGTTCATATAAATTAGTTATGTTATTACATAAATACCTTGTAAACAAATATCAATTCTTTATTAATAAACTTTTTTCAATGCATGATTTACTTATTTATGAATAAGTATATCAAATATAAATTTGCTGTAATAGTTGTGAATAAATATCCTTCAAATAATTGCTTTATAAAAAAAAGATGGGTTTTTCTCAGTTTAAAGCAGTAAATTAATATTTCCAATCGAACCACCAAACATTTCCAATTCGGATGGGTTATTCTTTCATTAACGCGAGTCACGTGATCTGTTAGTAGACGGTCGGCTATGTTGAACAAATTCATTGGGCCAACGTACCAAGTTCATTGGGGGGATGAATATCTCTCATTGAGTTGATGTACTGTGTACATTCCTATGATGAACTGTTAATCCAAAAGCCGAGTAAGCACTAAAACCGTCAACGAACGCCTGTTCATTGGGACAACGAAACTGTACGTAACATGAATTTCAACTTAAACGAATTTGTTCGTTGGCATAATGAAAACTACATTGTATTAACGCACGTAAGATCGATGAACGGCATTAATTGATATTACGAACAATATTTCTTTCAGTGTGGTTTCAACTTATAGCAATGCATTATTCTAGCCAATCATTCCGGATTATACCGATAAAACTGCTTCCTCATCGATAATATCTTGTTTACATTGAAACGTTGAAATTTTACTGCAATTTGAATTCAAAAACAACAATTCCCTGATGAAAATATGGTGCATTTAATATTAAAGCTTCAGCTCAAAATAAAATCCAAAGAATTTCAACTATTCATCATGGATTGGGATGAGTGAAACTCTCCCAAAATATACATGGTAGATATTGAAAACATTTTCGAAGCGGAAGAGTAAATTAATCAATGTTAAAACAAATTCGTTGCGACCGTAGCAATCTGATTCAATTTTTGTGTTCCATTATTTATTCAAGTTATCGAATTTATATTACTCTGATAAAATGAATATTCAGTGTGAAATAAATTGATTGATACTTCCCTATTGCGTTCCGGTATTTTGTTCAGTTTTCCAATTTGTTGTTGCGAAAAGTCAATTTATTACACAGAATATCCAATGGAAAAACGTTCAGAATGATTTTCTATGAAATGATTTGTATTTCATAGCTAATGGTAGGCAATTTGATAACTTCACAATTAATCCTTTTGTTTTCATACCTGTAAGCTCGCATATCTACCTTTTTGGGTATTGGTTCTCGAGCCAATTTCGATGGTGCGCCCTCATCAGCATCAGTTTGGCACTCATTGATCCCTGCCAAATACATCTGTCATCCCCATAACTGAGCATGTGCCTCTGCAGTAGCACTCAAGCATTGCCGATTTAGAGATTATACGTAGCCCACGACGCTATAAATTGTCTCCATATGTATTATTTCAATATTCTCTGTATTACTTAGTATATTTATTTCAATATTTTGGTTTTCGTTTGAAATCTAACAGAAGCAACGTTTGTTTTAAGTCTGTAACTCGGAATTATTAATTTCTCTTACTCGATGGAAAATCCGTGAAATCTTCTCACCTTGTAGAACGAAATCGTGCGAGAATATCTCAGATGCACACATATTTCATGGTTCTATTTCATGATTGTATATTGGTACTCAGAACTGTAGCTCCTGTCACGATTTATACAGGGTGAGTCTTTGACTTGTACATATATTTTAACCGAAGATTCTTGAGGTCAAAAAAAACACATTTTTCATTTACCATTTTTTCCGATTCGGCCCGGTTAAAAAGATATAGCAATTTTAAATTTTCATAATGAGCTAATTCACCCCTGGAAACCGGACCACTGAAGTTTTTGCAAGTATAAGATATACCATTTGAACCTTGGAAATAAGCTACTAAATTAGAAAAACCATTATAAACTCACTTTGAATATTCCATTTGTTGAAAAAAGTAGTATATTTATAATATAATAAATGAGTTATTCCAATTTCATTGATGATAACGATTAAATATTGTTCTCTTGATTTTCTATTTCATTTTCGATAATCATAACGAATTGAGCTCGCTACCACCCATATTGGCTCAGCTCTGATATTCATAATTCATATCCATTCTTTTATTATATCGCATTTATATTACTTATATCGTTGTTTATTTGATTTCGTACGAAGAATGCCATTTAACCTAACATTCTAAAATAAATAATATTCATCTGTGAAAGTTTTAACACAGACTAGTAGTCTGTGGTTTTAAGTTTGAACCTCAAATTTCTAGTGTTGCAAATTTAAACAAAGTAGTTCGAATAATCTATGTTCTAACCTAAAATATTCATTTTCATTTCCTGTTTACACTGTTATTGTGATATGATATTTGATATTATTGTTTGCATAAAATGAAAATCATCGAAGATTTGAAGAAACCTAACAGAATATTGAAGTTCCATACATATTTTCAAGAAATTTAATAACAATTTCCAAAATAATTGTGTGGATACAATATAAATAAGTGTGCATTCTGATAGAAAGCAAAATTCCTTTATGAAATGAAGCATTTGATTTGTTTCAACTATCCCATAAAAATATTGATCTGCATCAATATTTTTGAAGCCATCAGTGTGAAAATATGGAAATAAAGTTTTATGGCTCTGTAATCAATGGAAAATGTTGAACTCCACTTGTAATCAAATTTGTACTATAATATGTACCTACATAGCCAACCCCTCTACATGATTCATCTTGATTTTGCCATTGAAAATAAATGAGAAATATTCAATATAAATATCCACAATTTCTGTTGCCTGTTTCTTTCAACTCAACTATTTGTTTTCACATTAAAACAATTATGGCACTCTTGGAAATATGTCAATCATATGCTCTAGGATGAATTTATGGAATAGCAAAAGAATAAAAATATTCAATCTCAATCAATTGAAAATTTGTCTAGTATGTACCTAGTGGTATGTTTCGATGTGAGTTTGAATGGCCCGAAGAAGAATATAGTGTTGTTCGATAGCAGCAGTCTTTAGTGGGATATTGATGGTTTTCATTATAATGGTACTATTTTGTGAAAACTTTCTTAAACATGGGCTTTATGGGTAATCTGGACTTTTCGAAAAGAATGTTGATTTTAATGAAGTATCTTCTTATTATCAGAGCTGTGTTAAAGCTCAGTAATTTGTAATCAAATTGAGGAGTTGAGGTGAGCTTATTCAAATAACTTCATTTTCAAACTAAGTTGGCTAGTACTTCAATTCTAAAACCTGGGACATGACATCATAGTAAATATTCATTACTGTGGACTTTTTTCCACAACAGAACAGAGTTGCATTTAGCCAAAGTACCCAATTTTTTGAATTTCACAGATAATTTTTTTTTTTTAAGATCAAGTTACTCTAAAACGGCGCTTTGTACAAGAAAATATAAGGAATACTTTTATTTTTCAAATTAGCCAAATATTCTTCAATGAACGTTCAAATTACTTTTGAGAGTTGTGTTCTATGAATTTCTGGTATTTTTATGGGATGTAATGTTCATAATGAAGAAACTGAAGGATGTGTAGGGAATCTTGTGTTCGGAAAAGATGTATCACATCAAGGAATAGCTATATTCCAAAAATCATCTCCTTCGATAGAACCATTTACGAGATATAGCCGAAAATGAAATTTTTTAATCGATTTTCAACAGCCTGTATCTTTGTAACCGGGCCGAATCGGAAAAAATTATAAAGGAAAAAAGTGTTTCTTTTGACTTCAGGAATCTTCGGTTAAAATTTATGTACAAGTCAAAGACTCACCCTGTATATTTTATAATTATATTATGTTGGTGATCGGAATGATCCTGTCACAAATCATTATTTATTATAAATTATCTGTCAAATTTATAAATAAATAAAAAAAATTAATTTATAATGAAGAAAGCTGCTCTGCCAACTAACATTTTTCTATGTAAAAGTTACTAAATGAAAATATTCTATTGATTTCAATAAAAACAGTAAATCTAACACTCCTTCATTGAAATTTGAACGTGTGGAAGAATATGAATGATTCTGCTGTTGTGTTGTCATAGTATATTCTAAAACAAGTTGCAGAATGGGCTCCTATTACTCATGCGTCCAAAAAATCGCTCCTACGTTTTAGAATTTCGCATTCTTGTTGGAATTGCCTTCTGCAACAGGTATTAGACGATATTTTCTCTATTTCATTCAAATTTTGTGAAATATTAACGAAAAATCATTGAAAAATTCAGATTACACTTCCTAGTGACTTTTGTCTTGGCAGTCGGTGTGACTGTTACGAAAATTGACAGATTACGGAATTTGAACCGTATGTTTCGAATTTTGAAATGATTTATAATTACGCATTAAATTCGTGAATTTTGTCTGAAGAAATCGATTTATCACCACCAGAATTGAGATAAATTGCGAATAAAGTTGCAAATCATTTCACTATATCCAAAATTATATTATATTGACAATTGACGTGTGTTGAAATTTGATGGGATAGTCTATGTTGACAACCACAAAACAAAAAATATTACTGAAAACAATGCTGTAATGAGTTCATTACAGCACTGTTTTTAGTACTGTAGTGGACTTATAACGATACTGAAAGAGAGAAATAACTATTCTATAATTCTCTGGCAAATATGTTCATTCTGTCATAACTTGTAGAATAACATCGTCCGAGAATATTTCAGGGTTACACAAATTTCATGGTAGTATGGTTCATTTTATATAAATTATAATTCGAATGAATATTTCATTATAATATGTTGATACTCGAAACTCTTCTGTCACAAATTTATTTGTTATCTGTCAAGTTTGTGATGCAGAAAATAGTTCTGATAACAAACACTTTCCAATGCAATACTCACTGAACAATTTTCATGTAGATATTTCATTATTTTCAATAAAAATTCAGCGAAATAGAGAAAATAATGCATAATAATCGTAAAAAGGGCTCATTTTAGCGATGTGTCAACTAGGAAAAAACACGACTCGAGTTAACTCGATTTGAAAGTCAGGCAACTCTAATTGAATTCGAGTTACATAACTCGAGTTAGCAGGAAGAAACTGAGTGTATGATTTGTTACCAATTACATTTTTACATAATTGTTTTTCCATCCAACTCTCTGTTAGGACCATTATCATTGCTGAACTTTGTAGGTAGGATTGAAAAAAAAAGTTTTTTTTTAATTCCTACCTCCCTGTTGAAAGTTATTACTCATTTATATTTGGTTTGAGTCAAGTTTAGAAACAAATAATAACAATTGAAAACCGCTAATTCAATGAAATCATAACTGGTCTCAAACCTCAAATCTGCAATAATGTGACCAGTGAATAAACAGGGTGTTAGGTAAACATGTGGCAAAAATTTGAAGAGGTTATTCCTTGGAATAAAGGATATTTTATCCTTTGATAATTTTTGAAAAGGTGCTTTGTTGCAGATATAAGTCGAAAAATATTTTGAATAAATCCAAGTATATACGGAAATCGCTGGATTGGTCGAGGTGGACGTATAGATAAAATATCCTCAGAATAGTCGACTGAATAATCTCTTGAATTTTTGTCGCATATTTACCTAACACCCTGTAGTTTGATGTGATCGGAAAACTTCGTGTCATTGGGTGATGCAATGGCGGAAATATTACAGGTCGCACCCAAAGAAAATTTGAAAAATTATTGAGTATCTAGTTCGCCTTTAACCGAGCTTAAACAAATTAGTTTAATAGGTAGTTTTAAAAAACTATTTTCAATATAATATGAAGCTTTACACTGCTCAATTGATCAGCATTAGCATCGTGTTACATTATTCGACCTAGAAACCAACGAAGAGGCGCACAGCAGTGGTAACCGAAACGTTAGTATAGAAAACCCCACTAGACCATTAGTTTCGCCGGATTAAGAAAACTTAAATCAATGCACACTCAAAATTTTAGTTTCTAGGATTATTTTCTAGAGTTAACATTCTGACGGACAGGCAGAATTGATTAAGACGACTAATTAATTATGAGTCAAATCAACTCAATCATTCCAGACATTCATCATTCGAAACCAACAGACACTGTATATAATGAAATCAATGAATGGCTAAATGGAACAAGCGCAGAAAACGAAACACGTTAACAGGTTCCAACATGTTTATTTTGTCACTTGCAACGATTCAATCAATTCAGCTTAGACTAAACTAGTAAAGCCTAAGGCATTAGGTCCAAACTGTATTGTGCTGATCAGAACAAGTAGGTATATCCTGCAACGCTGGAAATAAACCGATTTGGCCTAGAACAAACTATTATAGTTAGTCCTGATGCAAGGTTTGGCCGGTAACATATTATATGATATGTGGATATATGAAGATCAAGTCTGAATAATGAACTGACGGTATTTGCATTTTGGAGCTGTAAATTTATTAGCTTATCATTCACGAAGTCTCTGCGGAATTCCGAATCAGCAGAATTGATGAATTTAGGTATCCATGATATCGATGGATTGATATGGGGACGAATGACATTTGGTGCTCATAAATATCTTGTGACAATTAGTGGAATATGTATTAAATATATCAACTCCTATATCCATAACGCAATTATGTAGGAACCTCAATAGGAAAAGTCAGCTCGATTTCCATGAACCTTCTTACTCAGATTATATTTGTAGATAGGATAGAAACTGTTGTTACATGGAATAGACTTTTTATATAGGAGATGATTGAAAAATACTAGAAAGCAATACGTCATATTTTATCCTCTTTATTAGCAATTTAGCAGAAGTTTTTTCAAGTTTTTTTCGATTACAGAAGGGTATTCGATATCAAATCAAAAATAACAATTTTACTAATAAAAGAAATGTATTAGAATTAACGTTGCTTGCTACTTTTATTGAGTTTGAGTAGAATAATCACAGTAGATATTTGTCAGTATCATCATTGATCGACAAATTTCTACCGAAATCGTTCAGAAGCTATTGTTGATCTACATCTATGGGATGTTATATTTTCCAAGTACTTTTCACCACTTTTGCTGCTTTTTCATTGATAATACATTGATTGTTTTTTCAAAAAATTGATGTTGAAATTATTTCATGATACATTCATAATGAATCAACGACTGGGATGTCTTTCATTGAATATTAGATACTAATGATTCATTCGAATTTCTAGGTTCTAAAATACTCGACGATAATTTGTAGCAGCACTGCTATATGAAAGTCAGAAATAAATCACAATCCAGCAAGATTTCCAAAAAGATATTGTCCAAACATTTTTTTTTGTTATTTCGACCTGACATTTTACAAAAAGAGATTTTCCTATAACCATGACAAAAATGTTCTATTCAGTAGGTATTATGATACAATTACAGGTATCTACAGTTTTTGAATTATATTTTTTTTACTTTAAGTTTTGAAATGAGATACTTGAAAAATTATGAAGTATTCCTTTCAAATACATACACCGAGACATTCACTGATTCAATATCCGGAAAAGTTTTTTATCCTTTTTTTTTTGTGGTTATAGATACCGTGAAAATTTCGTATCTGGAATATTTCATAAGAATGCAATTATCCCCTCTTTGGTGCAAATTTTGAATGAGAAACCACATTTTTGCCAACAAATGAAACCAGATTATTTAAGTGCTATTTACAATTCACGACCATAAATTATATGACCGATCTGAATAACATGAATGTATTTTTTCGAAAAGTGAAACGTTTGCTATCAAAGAAAAATATTCGAATGAATGAATCATACGAATGGTGTAAAAGTTTTGAAGGAGTGTACCACATAATTCTTTCTTTCATTTCAGGTCGCACTTTTTAGAATTGATCATATTCAGGAATAGAGGCTATATTCCATATTTTTTAATTTTAATGAATGATATTGATTATTTACATACATTCATGTACTTATCTGATCGACTTCAATCCGATTATGAACTGATTTGAAGTTTATTATAAATGAATTATATAAAAATTCATTTAGAAAAAATATTTTTAAGTTATCTGTCATGTAGATACATTTATAGTGCTTTATTTAGTCACTTCATCTCAAATTTTGTGATTCTGACTAGTATAAAATGTCCATTTTCATATTTGGTTTCACGACAAATATACTCAATAAATGATTTTGAACAACCACTTAATTTCCTTGATATTGCTCTAGCTGACATTTTTTTCTATCCAAAATTAAAACTACAAGGCGATCTTTTTCATTCCAAAGAATTAATAAGAAATAATTCACATCGAGAATAAAAGTTCAGTTCTGCAAACATGTGTTGTAAAATTTTTGGCGTAATAAGAATACCTTTGTAGGGATACAATAAATTGGTATGCATTTTGCATATTAAGTGTTCCGTTCGTACATTTGTGGTAATTTTTTGAGATGACAGTGAAGTACAAAGTACTGAAAGGAAAATTTAAAAATTCTGTTTGATTCAATTTAAATTTTGAATCATCCGATTAACAAATAAATATAACTTCGTGTCGACAATTATTGGAGAGTATTTTGTTGATTAGAATGAACGATTCATCTGAGGTGAAATTTTTTATACACCATCAGATATTCAAATTATTGACGTAATTAGGATACCTTCCAAAGCGATACAAAGAATTTGAATTAATTTTGCTAATTTTCTGATCTATTCGCTTAGCCGTAGTACTTTTTTGATATTGCACACGAAGTCCTCTTCAGTAAGTACTGAAAGGAAAATTTCACTATTCTGTTGTATTCAATATAAAATTTTATTCGATTAACAAATAAGTATAATTTCGTGTTGACAATTATGGAAGGGTATTTTGTCAATTATTGTGAACGATTTATCTGAATTTGGATTTTTTCTTGCACTGTCAATTATTTGAATATTGAGGATGGTATGTGTATTAGAATATTCACGCGATAGTCAAGATATCTCCGAGATAGAATGCTAACTCTCATGAATAATCCTTGAATATGAATAATTTGAGTTAATTTCTGCAAACAACATGTTCTGTTCCATTCGCTTAGTCGTGGTCCTTTTTTGAAATAGCATTTAAAAATTTTTTGATATCATTTCTATAAAAAGTCCTTCGATATTCCAGGAAGTACCTAATGAACAGAAAATTTCAATATTCTTTCGTATTCAATATTAATTTTTATTCGATTAACAAATACTTATAACTACGTGTTGACAATTATGGAACGGTATTTTGTCAATAATTGTGAACGACTCATCTGAATTTGGAGTTTTTTTCTTACACGTCAATAATTTGAATATTGAGGGTGGTATGTGTATTAGAATATTGACGCAATAGTCAAGACATCACCGAGATAGTTTGCTAACTCTCATGAATGATCCATACATAAATATGAATAATTGAAGTTAATTTCTGCAAACATGCGTTCGAAAATAATTGGCGTAATGAGGATACCATCAAACGCTATACAATATCTTCTGTTCCATTCGCTTAGTCGTGGTACTTTTTTGAGATAGCATTTAAAATTTTTTCATTTCGATTCAATACAAAGTCCTTTGATTTTCCAGTAAAGAATGAACGACTTTTCAATATTCTGTTGTATTAGTTTAAATTTTAATTTGATTAACAAATAAGTATAACTTCGTGTTTACAATCATAGAAGGGTATTTTGTCAATAATTTTGAACAATTTATCTGAATTTGTAGTTTTTTTTTGTAACTGTCAATTATTTAAATATAAATGGTTATCTCCATTCTCATAGTCCTGGTACTTTTTTGAGGTTGCATTTAAAAATTTCGATTTAATACAAAGTCCTTCGTTATTCCAGGAAGTACTGCTCTTTAACAGGATATTAAATAATGTGTATCTCTCTTTTCAGAACTCAGATGATGATCATAAAAAGTATCGAAACTGTCGGCAACTGAAAAATTGCTTTTTGTCATCTTCAGACCTTGAACCCATTAAAATACTAAACTTATATCGAAACAACAGGTCATCATAATTCAAAACCACGTATAGATAGATTCAAGGCATAACTGAAATAGGATGCAAACTCTCATGAATGATCCTTAAATATAAATCTTAAATATTGACAAATCCTTTCAAAAACGCTGTTGAAATATCTGTTATTTCTACTGGGATATAAATTTTCCGCTGAAGACTCTGATCTTTTTTTTTTCAAATTTTCCACCAATTTTTTTTTTCGACATATATCACTCACATTGTAAGTGGGACCCTCGAAGATTATTCCCTTTTATCCTGCATGCGGAAAACTCTCGCACTGAAACAGGAAGCGTTTCGACGAAGACACGTACAACGCTCCGGGAATATTCGGCACGGAAAAACAGCGTATTCACTGCCCGTATGCTACAGCCCTCGGAATTCGAACGCAACTGATGCTGGATAGCACATCTCGGAGCGCCTGATAGCTGTGGAAATGTCGTGTTCTTCTCCGATGCGCAGACTCCGTGGCTTTTTCATTTATCAATTTTGCTTTTGGACAACATTTTTATCGGTTTTAGCGGGCGGTCTGGTTCGTGGGGTGGCCTGGGACCGATTTCTGTTCTCACGTCGTAAATGAGATGATGAAAATGAAATAGAAATGTTGCGCACGGATGACACAAGTGACTTTTTCGAGAAATTCTTTAAGGAGTGCGTGTGAGGGTTCTATAGGATTTGATGACTTCTCCAGGGACCTATATTTTTGTTCGCGAAGAGAAAACTTTGTACTTTTTAATTGCTTATCACTCTCTTGATGCTCATTAGCTCGTTCATTGTAAGGTTCGTAGGAGTTTCTCGAACGAAATGAAAAGAAAAATTTGTTCGATTGGAATACTGATTGATAAATCGGAATGCGAATGGTAGAATAGAAAACGTATGAGAGTTTACAGCATCCATCACCAAAGTCTTGTAGAAAATGTACATGGGTGAGTTGAGGAAACTAACCTTTCCCACGAACAAATGGAACTCGACTTTGAATGGTTACTACATGCTGATCATGAAATAGTCTTAATAGCCAAAGATGAATTGGAGGACACCTTATGCCATTCATTATAGAAGCTCCTAAAAATTATTGATCAATAGTTATTGTCAGTCGGACTGACTATTAACCTAAATATTAGTAGACTATTAAACTATGCAATAGTGAGTCTAGGAACAACCTTAGGCAGTAAGCTTCAGTGGAAAATCTGTGGGGGCACTGCTAGTGCAGCAGTAAAGATTTTCAAAAACGTATGTAAAAGTATGAATGATAAATCTTGGGCATGGTTCCTGAGTACATCGTGTTTGAAAGCCAAGGAAGATCAGAATAGCAAGAGAAAAGTCCTCCCACCTTGTGTGTGCATCACAAGCATATAAGACTATTTTCAGAATAATAAAGTCAACTTCTGATCTTATCTAACCAAGTGAATATCATCAGTGAATCTTCCTATTGAAGAAATGATGAAAGAAGAAAAACTGATTGAAGGAATCTACTATCCAAACTTTTAAAAGAGGTATCGTGATAGGAGGCACCAATGGTTCAAATACCATACCAAGAGCTAGCACTGGTAGATCTAGGGCTGGCACCAAATGCTCACTACTGTTAAGGTAGGGGTCCATTAGGCGGGTCGGCTGGTGATCGAGCATCCTCGCCTTGTGTGATGAAGCTCCAATTTCTTCTTCTTTAGCTACGATATTGGCTTCTATGGGTCAGCATGTACCTAGATTTGCTGTTTACTCTGTGAATCCTGTATATGTATACCAATTATTTTACAGCGTCAAACGTCGCCTTACAATACCCAACTTTCATTATTTTCTATCTATACTGTCTTTTTCCGATAGATTTCTTACACTCATGAACTCCTTGACATATTGTGTATAATTCTTTTTCGGCCTTCTTCTTCATCTACCCCAGGCTGACCAACCTAGCACCTGCATACATGTATATATCATATAAACTATTTCAGCTTTATTTCTTCTATTATGATGACTTTGTTTTATTTCCTCATTCGAAACCCAGAGGGAGTGGAGGATGAGGTCTTAGTCCGACGCAACTAAAGTTGAAAAATGAAAAAAAGACCTCCTTCTTTATTACTTTCATGTGACTGAAACGCAAATATGAAAATGGTTTAAGGATCCCAAGCTCTATGAATACTCACGACACTTGACAAACTGTCAGTTTTAAATATTATAGTCAAAATTCTAGGTAATGATAATACAATATCAAATTTCTTAGGATGGTTTGTGGTGGAGGATGTTGTGGAACAGGTTGTTGTGGCTGTTGTCACGGTTGTGGAGATCACGGACCATGTTGTGGGTTTGGTCCCAGAACAACTTGTATACCTGTAGCCAAATGTGGTCCTGATTGTGGACCTGGATGCGGAATACGTGCTCCCTGGTGTCCAGCAGGTAAGAACTACACTCGCAAATATTATTAACGAGTAATAGGCGAAAGCTTGGTAATACAAGATCAACGAAACTATCGTAGAATAGAAAATGCTCTGAGAAATTCGCCATTTTTATGCTCAAATTGAAAGAATTGTTGCCACTGTGTTTAATTAAGTCACTGTACAACTCAGATTAAGAAATACTGGTCTATAATTTTGATAAACCTTTCTGATGCTATCCTCTTGGAAATTTAACTTAAATTACTCAAAAACTTTTAAACTTTCAAAAAATTTATGGATGACATAAGTATGAGTAGGTATTTTCGAGGAAATACTCCAAAGAAAATCATTTAAGTATCTACATATATCATACAGTATTTCTAAAGATAAATCATCCTCAAAGAAAAATACACCAAGCACTGACGAGAAGTTAGGAACTCTTGAACGCTCGTCATCCATGGGTCAATTACGTACTTAGAAAACTGTGAATTGGTATGTGTGATCTTCAAGGGTACAATTGGTAGATGAATGAATATCATGCTAGTGATTTTTTTTTCGATTGACCTACGGCAAAATTTGAACTCGGTCTGATCTGTTCTCACCGAAATATTAGGTTTTTTTTCGATATTTTGCTTAAGTTTTCATTGGTTTTGGTACTGCTATCCACAAAAAATTCTGCATGAAGGTAAAAGTAGTTATTTTTTATATAGGTTTACTCAAAATCTCAAAGATTTCAGAGTAATTTCTTTCGATATTCTTCTCAAATTTTTTGTGGTTCTGGTTTTGCGATCAACAAGAAATTTTGCGCGATACTTGAAAGTGTAGATCCAAATGCATATTTCATATCCATCGAATCTAGAATTTTCAAATTAACAGGAAAACAAAATTTCGTTCAACCAGTTACGGAACCCCTAGTCTAGGGCTGCCATACGTCCCGGTGCGCCGGGACATGTCCCGGTTTGGACCATTGAGTCCCCGTGTTCCGGTCAGTATTCAATTGTCCCGGTCAGTAATTTGACCGTTTTGAGATTCATATTTCCTTATATAGATAGGGTGGGTGAGACAAAATTTGTTTTCATGGAATCTCAACGGATTCCAGTAATCATAAAGCTGAAATACTGTTTCCGTTGCTCAAACATTATTTTTCTGAAACTGAAGGATTGAAAATAAAATTATTAAAATTGGACACATGGCCAAATAAATTGCCTTATACAATCACTTCATTTTGTATTGAATCTTTAGAGGATCTTAATATTTCTATATGAAATATTTTCGCTGTCAGTTCGGATAACCTAAATATGTACTTACTTCGAAGAAAAATAAAGGCGAGTTTTTTCTCATCAGAAGAAATTTTTTCCAAAGACATCATAATTATCGGTTGTCCAGCGCACATACTTCACAATACTGCTTCCACTTCCGCCGATATGATGTCAATTTCTGTGCAGTCTATTGGTCTTAAAATTTTCAAATATCTTTCGATATTTTCTGAAAGGGTCGAATGATGAAAGGTTTTCATGAGTACGCAGAAACAACTTATAGTATGAAATGACAAACGTAGAATTTTGTATTTATGTGAGAAAAAAATTAATTGGAAAGGCCAAAACTTTGGAATATATGAATGGGCTGAAAAAAGGGCACCGAGGATCAAGCCTTAAAAAGAGGGTACCATACCTATTTGTTTATTGTTGCGACTTTATGTTGTTCTTATTGCGAGTTGATATTATTTTTGTTCTTTATAAATTATTTCAGTCGATATGTCTGAATAAATCTTATTTTATTGGGGAATGTGTTATAATTCAACTACTAAGTGCAAAAAACTCAGTAATCCTATAGAAACCCTGGATTATTATTAAATGAATACCTCTCAGATGAGGTTTTAATTATTGTGTGATATTTTAACCTATTTCTGTGCCACTTGTCCCGGTCGATGTTCCAACATTTATGGCAGCCCTACCCTAGTCAGATTTTGCCCATCAACTAATTTAACCGAAACATTCGAGATCCGAAACATCCCTGAAAATTTTAAATTTCCTTATCTTTCTGTTTTAAGAGTTATCACGTTTACGAACGGCTAGAAAGATAAACACGAGCAAATTTGAGGACGAGATTCTTCATAAGACGATAGAACCTCCTTAATGGAAAACTACCTAAAAGTGTTTCTTTATCTTCAAGGGTATATCCAATGGAAGTGACGAAAAACTGACTAGACCCAATCGATGCGTCGATCATTTTTTTTGAGCAAATCAGTTCGCCTCTCGGTACACAGTGAAAATAATAATTGAATTGATTATTGAAATTATAACGAGTACATAATAATATACAGTATTTCTTCCGATAAATTTGATGAGGAGTCACACAGAAAATAATCGGTACACAAAACCTTTCACAATAGGGGGGAATGTGGTGGTGAAGTCCATTGTCAAATGATTACAGAAAAGAGAGAATGTCCATAGATTGAACGTGTGAATGACCTCGGCGAATCTCCGATAATATAGAATCTAGATCCTCCAGATTAGTAGCCGAAAGTCGCCGTCAACCAGCGTCAAGTTGTGCTAGTCTATTCGCTTATACTCCAGATTTTTGTACGTAACGTCGCGTCGGTCTGCACTACGTAGATGAATGCCTATCTATATTTCTGTGTTTAATTTAAGAAGTATTCAGTTCAATGATACCTTCATACCCATTATGAAACTTGGAGTTTTTACACCACCAATTTAGCGGATTGAAGAATTTCCTTCAAAAAATTTGGAATTATAACGGTTCCAAATGTGTTCATTCACGAATGTTTGAAATATATTCATGAAAGCCACACTCAACTGTTGAATGCAGATGTTCGCAATCAAAACACAAGAGCACGCAAGGGTAACCTTGAAGTTTTCACCCACTTTTTCGAAAATGAAGATTTTTTTTTCTGCATTCGTAAGTAACTCGTTAGTAACTATTTGTAACACGAAAAGTGTTAGCAGCATTCCGCTGGGTTGCCAACATCAGGCCTTTTCTCGATTTTCCTCGAAAAAAATTCAGTTTGAAAGTCAATATTCTATTCAATACTATTCAATTGATATATTATTTTGATCTGTCATTCCATTGATCAGTGGAAGAATTAGCAGATTCACGGAAGAATTGAATGGATGGATATGTCTATACCAAATGAGTCACTAAATCAATTGAATTTTTGTTTAGGTAAAGTTCATTTAACAAAAGTTTCTTTTGAAGCTTGATTGTAAAATTACTCATGAATATAATTTCCCACATGGTTAAATTGAAATTTATTCTCAAAATAATATTTTGTTAACATTATATTTAAGTTCTATACAATAGTAGGTAGACAATCTTAATTTGTTCGGTCATATCATTGTACAAATCTAGTGCTCCATCATTTCTGCGGCAGATGGTAATGTTGTCCAAGACTGTTGCTGGGACGTGATTTCTAATAAGCTACCAAACATAGTTAAGGGGTGCTATTTTCATTATAGTTTATATAAAAAATAAAAATTTTTGTGTTACAAAAATTTTCTAGGTATGGAAGCAACAAAAATATGAAATTTTCGAAAAATTGACTGCAAAATCCAGAGTTTAGGGACGCTGTTTTTCTATTATATAGTTAAGTTTACAAACGAAATTTTTTGTGTTAAAGAAAGTTTTTAAAGAATTAGGTACTCTCGAAAGCAAAAAAAAATGAAATTTTTGAAATAGTGGATGGTAATTCCGCAGGTAAGGGGAGCTGTTTTTCTGTTCTATAGTTTGGGTTACAAACAATTTTTTTTGTGTTACAAATTGTTACTAACGAATTACTATCGGAAGCAGAAGGAAAATATATAATTTGCAGATAATTGCGACGGCCCTGCATTTTAGGAGTGATATTTCTCCACTATAGGTTAAGTTACAAACAGAAATTTTTGTGTTACAAAATGTTACTAACAATGGACTTTCAAATAAATTTTTTTCTCGAAAAAAATCGAGAAAAAGCGTGAAGTTGGCACCCCAGCGGAATGCGATATTTTCTTTACCAGTATCTTTGAGGTACAAACGAAAATTTTTATGTTACTTATGAATTAATAACGAATGCAAAAAAATCTTCATTTTCGAAAAAGTGAGGGCTAACTTCACGGACACCACGCATGGATGTCAGAAATTAATTCTTCATCTAAAACAAAAAATGAAGTTTTGGGCATCTAAACTATATAACAAGTTGCCTCTTTCAATGAGAAACCAAAAAAAAACAATTTCGTTTTTGTATTAAGAAATATTTCATTACTAATGGTTTTCATTCGATGAAAGAATTCTTTGAGCAAAGTTGTAATGATTACGAATGTAAGATATAAGCATGAATAATTATTATTATAATTTTCCTCTGAATAACATTACATGTAGGTAGCCAAATTCATCTTTTTGGAGTGAGTAAGTTTTTGAGAGCTCCTTCAAGCAGTATATCGAAAAAAAATAGCCAATATTTCCTTGCTAACCGATCAGACTGCGGTTAGCAAATGAAAATCAGAAACCATAATAATTAACCTATAGATATATGTAGAATTCGGTGGTCTTCAAAGGCAAAATAGCTAATGACGACAGCTCGAAAGCTCCTGACTCCTTTCCAGTGCTTTCTTCGAATTTTTTTTATTGATTTCTCTTTCATTTTTATAGGGCGTTTCTGTGGTCAAGGAGTTTGTGCCCTAAATTGTGGATCAGGTTGCGGGCCAGGCTGTGGTCCTGGCTGTGGCCCCTTATGCGGACCTATGCATTGTAGATACAGACCGAGAGTGTATATAGCTGGTCCTCAATTGATCCAAAAGTATCCCCTTGCTCCTGCAATTGGAAAATCTTGTTGGGCCAGAATAGGACCGAAGAGATATTGCCACACAACTTGTTTGAAGAAAATTATATCACATATAGATTTGCGCGAGCCTCACCGAACTATTCCTTTCGATCCTGCCGGACCTTATTTCTGTTGTAAGTGAGCGTAATTGTGTTTGTGATGAAGCAGTCTGTTGTTGGTATAAAGTGTAATGTGTTATCAAATAAACGTGGAAATATTTATTTTATCAGTAATCGATGAGAAAAGGATGGTTTTAGTTCTTAGTTTTGAACAACACAGTCGAAATTGTTGTAGACGTTTTCAAAGGAATCTGTGTGTCAAAATTCATGCTCATGAGAGTACAGGGAGTCCCAAATTCGATACTCCTTTTTTTATGAGAGCATCTCATAAAATATAAGACTAAGAGAGTAATTCTTAAAGAACCCCCGATTTCTTTTTTCAAAATCATAAGATATCAGGAATCGTGAATATTTTGCTTTGTTCCTGAGTTACAGGATGTTTCTGAAGAATGAGAGTTTCAAATATTTTGCTATATTTAGGATATTCAAAAAATTCTAGAATACTTTTTCCATTAATTTCGGTTTGAATATGATGCTCATAACAGATCATATAAATTAATTAACGTTTTAAAGATATAGCTATAGGGTGGTTGAGTAGATAGCCTTAGCCTAGTGGTGAACGCAGGTCAGCCAGATCTTTCATAGAAGTAGCTTGTTGTGTATCTTGAGACCGTTTGTTCCGGAGATACAGGATGATTAATGAATATTGGTGTGAATTGCTGATATCCTTAACTTGGAAATCAGCAGTCCGCTTTTGTTTAAATTTTGTGGGTTTGTTCACTTCATACAATTCTTCAAAATCTTTTATTCAATTTTTATATTTACAGGCTAGTACTCAGATTATTGCATTTTTTCCTTTAGACTATGAAATCTATATTTCTTATATATTCTAGAGGAATGTCGTTTTTGTCATGAAAAAATATTTAATTCAATATAAATGATGCAATTTTCATTTTGAATGGCACACTTTTTACCAAAGAGTAGCAATCGAAAGAATATATATTTTTTATGTGGCCTTTCTGAAAAAAGGTCGTTTTTTTTGTGATAATAGTTAATGTTATCAGCTGAAATTCCTAATTTCGTATATTTCTGTTCAACTTCTGTTCATTCTAAAACCCTCAGCACATACTAGGTGTTGTGCACGCTTCGTAAACTATAATAACAAGTATGCAAAATCAAACTGGTTATCCTTTTGATAATAAAAATAAATATCAAAACAAAATGACGTAACTATTTTGTAAAATGTAAACTGTGATTTTGTGGAATTAAATAAAACGTTTTGCTGGCTTGTTAAGAGTGAACGAAAACACGAAATGCATACATGATAGGACTGCTCATTTTCAATTTTATGGATATCAGAGAAATAGGCCAGTTTTCATTAATCACCCTGTATCTCCGAAACTAACATTCTTAGGATATACAACAAGCCACTTCTGAAATGGCCTGGAAGACCTGCATTCACAAATGTCTATGGCCAACTACTTATGTTACACCCTTTTTGAAGAGTTCGTGTTTGTTCAATTGGACCACTTGATTACAACTATGCAATAGACACAAAATTAATTATATCTCCAAATAAATTAAAATAAATAAAAAACATTCATTTCAATTTCATGTCAATTTCAAGAAAGCTGTCGAAAAACTCAATATCTTTGAAACATTTTTGAAAAACGGATGCATTTACGCTTATTTTTAAGCAGACTTTTTCTTATAACTGAATCATACCAAAATACTAGTATAAAACTTTCGCAACCATTTATTTCCTTGAAAAATTTGAAGAAGGTTTTGTTAAAATTACATGACGTTTCATATGCCAAAGTTTGTCGGTGAGCTACTTTTATATCACCCTGTAAATAATCTACGAATTTTATTAACAGCGTACCATATCTGTGGCCATTTGAAAACGAAACAGACGAGATTACAGACGAAATAAAGTTTTTCGATAGAAATGCTCGGACAGGTCGATTTCTGTTTCGAGGGGGACAACTTAAGATGTAGGTTACGGACGCATAGCGCTTCAACCCTTGCTGCTTCAACCCCCACCCCCAATTTTTGAATAGGGAAGATGGGGTGAGTGATACCTCAATTTAAAGGTATTTTTATACTGATTTCAGCACAGTAATTGTTTTTTCATTTTATACATTAGTTCTCGAAATATTCATGCGTTAGTTAGTTAGGAAGGAAGCCACAGTCATAGTTGTTTTGAAGCTCAAAATGTCGATTACTACAAGTGCCATGAAAACACCACTTCATTGTCAAATACTTAGTTAAGAATATTTCGAGAACTAATGCATAAAATGAAAAAACAATTACTGTGCTGAAATCAGTATAAAAATACCTTTCAAATAAGGTATCACTCACCCCATCTTCCCTTTTCAAAATTTGGGGGTGAGGGTTGTAGTAGCAAGGGTTGAAGCGCTATGCGTCCGTAACCTACATTTTAAGTAGTCCCCCTCGAAACAGAAATCGACCTGTCCGAGCATTTCTATCGAAAAACTTTATTTCGTCTGTAATCTCGTCTGTTTCGTTTTCAAATGGCCACCCTGTATTATTTATGTCAGTGAAAATATTCGGCCACCGGTTTTTAGTATTGTAGTCGAACTTGAATGTTATTAACTTTTCGGAAGAAAGAAAAAGATGAGTTCTAAAGATCGGCAGTTGAAATATGCCAGTATTCACATTATTACAGATTTATATATACTGAAAAAATCAATAAAATGAATGATATAAAGCTTCCTACAAAATTTCTTCAGATTTTCTGAGATTTCATTGGATTTAACCCACGATTTGACTATTTGAAACATGTAAATTCCCAATATAAATCTAACGCTCTTCTTCAGCGTCACATAGCAAAGAAAAAATAGAAGCTGACGACTTGCAACTGCAAGCCCAACCTAAATTATCAGGATCTTTTTCATCCAGACAGGCACATTTGCAGTTGATGGTGATTGCAGTTTAGTGATACGCGTTTCAGCCAGGATAAAAACTTCGAGCCGAGTTTCGGATATGTTTCAGAAGCGAAGGGGATTATGGCGAGGCAGCTAATATTTTTGCCCGGATAATTCGAAGAAGTCTTGGACGAATCGAAAGATGATGATCTATTTTTCTTTATTTGGAAGGATGTACGCAACGGGATAATTCATTTCGAGTTAGACAGGATTTAACATGAGTGGTTGGCCATAGCCTAAGCTTATTGGTGAATGCAGGTCATCAGAAAAATAGCTCCTAAGACTGTTAGTTCCAGAGATACAGGGTGATTCATGAAAATTGGCCTACATTTCTGATACTCATAACTTGAAAATCACCAGTCCGATTTAATTCAAATTTTGTGGGTTTGTTCACTTCATTCAACCCTTCAAAACGTTTTATGTAATTTCAATTTTTCCAGGACTGTACTCAGATTATTGAGGTTTTTTCTTCAGACTTCGAAATCAATATTTTTTTCACGTTTCAGACGAATGCTGTTATTTCCATGAGAAAAAAAATTAAAAACACTCTTCTCAAAAGAGTACTAAATGGAAGGATTATTGTTTCATGTAACTTTTTTGAAATATGGTGGTCTTTTTATTTATTTCGTGATAATATTTGATCTCATCAGCTAAGATCTTGAATTTTATAGAATTCCGTTGAATTTCTCTTCATTCTAAAATACCTACAGAGTGTTTAAACACGTTGCGTAAAGTATTAATCAGAAGTATGCCTATTCAAACTGAATTCTCTTGATACTAGAAATTAAATTTAAAACAAAATGATTAAACTTTCTGGGAAATGTAAACTGTTAGGGTATTTGTTTTATACTTTTTTTTTTTATTACAATAAATATTAATTTGACTCAATGTTCCAATTGCTGACCATTATGTCACAGTTATCCAAAACCAAAGAATTTTAAAGAAACGCATCATTTGAAACCTTACCGATAAAACTAGATCATCATCTGCACCTTGGAGATGCTGAAAGCCGACTGGAGTTCTGCAACAAATGAAGAGATGAATGAAATATGGAAATGTCAATTTTTCAATGGTCGGATGAGGCATATTTTCTAAGATTTGATGACCATGTGATTTCTCCTTAGTTTTCAATGTTATTTTGTTGAATTATTTTATAGATATTATTATTTTCAATTAAACAATTCATTATTGCGATCTAACAAAAAATTTCCTAAACATAGAAGAAACTGCAAAAATGATTTCATTCCCTAATTCATGGATGGAAAGAAAACAAGTTCATTCATTCATATTATATACATAGACGAACAATTTTGATTTCGTCGTTTTTTTTGAAATTCGAGTATTGTCCATCGCTTGCCTCTACTTTCTCCCATCTTTCGGGAATAGTACAAATCCCGCGTTGAAAAAACTGGTCATCTTTCGAAGCGATCCACGAATCGATCCAATTTTTTACTTATTCTTAAGAACAGAAGTGCTGGTCAGCCAGGTCATGTGCCATTGATCGAAGCAAATGATAGTCCGAGGGAGCAACGTCTGTAGAATACCGCGCGTTGGAAAGGACTTCCCATTTCAACGTTTCCACTTACGCAACATGAGGACGAGCATTATGATGCTGTAAAATCACTTTATCTACTCCTATTGAATTATATATTCATTATTCAACTGCTTTTGAGAAGTTAATAGTATCTATTAACAAACATCGTGAGTTATAATAACTCACTACTATAACTCACTATAATAAATCGGAAAATATGGATCTGTGCTTCTATACTTCTCTGCTTCTATTCGATTGGCCGAAAGGGAACATTCCATTATTGTTATTGAGGGGAGGAATGTCCGAGTGAATGTCACTTTAATAATTTTGACGTTTTCAAATTAAGTTGATATCTAATTATTGTGAATGTTTTGCTGAAAACGATTAATTCAGATAGTGAAGATGAAATATTATATAGGTATACATTTCCAAAAGACAAACAGCTAATGTTACCATACAGAATTACTTGGCCGAAAAAAATATAAAGGGGTTTGTAGCAGTAAGGTCATTAAGTCGTCGTTTACAGGGAATGTTTTTTGGTATATTTTAATGCATTTTTATAGGCAACTATTGAGGGTTTTCAATATAGTTCTATGTCTGTACTCTGTACTGTATTCGAGATAGCCGAAGCTAGTTCGATTGTGATTGGTGACACTAAGTTTCCATCTCTCTTTTAGTCGGGATCGAGCACATATGTTTATTTCCCGATCCTTCTGTCTGTATTCTAAGTCTGTATTTTTTTCTTAGTATTTATTGATAAAGTCGTAGATAAAGTATAGTATTCAACTTGCGGTAATGGTCATAACTCACTTGATGAATTACAGCACTCGCCTGCGGCTCGTGCTGCAAACTTCATCTGCGTGAGTTATGACCTACATTACCGCTCGTTGAATAATATACTATTATCATGTCTCACGTTGTATTGCGTCCGTTCAAACGCATTAATTGCGTTCGATAACGATCACCTGTGATTGTTGGAGTCGGTTTTAACATCTCATATTACACTACGCCGAGCTGGTCCCACCAATTACTGATCATGACCTTGGAACCGTGAATATTCGGTTTGTCCGTCGACGTGGAAGCATGGCCAGGATATACCCATGATTTTCTGCGCTTGAGAATATCTTAATGAAGCCATTATTCATCTTCAGTCACAATGCGATGCAGAAATCGAGAAATCTCTTCCGTCTTTGCATTGCAAGCAGCTGTTCACAAGCAAACAACGCCCTTCAACATATATTGGCTTCAACTCCTACGGCACCCAAGTTCCTTGTTTCTGAATCATTTCCATGACTTTCGGGCATTTTTGAATGACTTGTTGCGTCACTCCCAATGATCCTGCCAATTCTTGTTGCGTTTGAAATGAGGCTTGATCAAGAATGCCTCCAATTCTGCATCTTCGAAAACCTTCTCTCTTCTGGTCGACGTCAAAATCACTGTTCTCGAAACGTTGAAATCAATCTCAGATCGTTCTTTCAATAATAGCGGTCTCACCATAGGTATTTGAGAGCATTCGATGAACCTCAATCGCAGATTTCTTTATATTAAAGCAGAAAATTCAGATCTCTCGCAAATGACGAGAATTAGGTTCGTAAGTTGACATCTTTTTAGAAAAATGTAACTATAATACTCGTGCGGAAGGTTCATTCTACCACTCGTTCGTTTCAAAACTCGCCACTTCGTGGTTCGTTTTTGAACTCGTGGAAGAATATCAATGCCTTCTGCACATGTATTATAACTATTCCTCACGGCACTTTGCCCACATCATGCTTGATAGATCAATGAAATATAACTTTTGAAAAGTCGATTCTATGGAAACGCAAAAAATGCATCGGTACTCAAATAAGGCCATTTTGAATTGAATCGAGTACATTACTTGTGTTATTCAAATTTGTGCAGTTGTAGGAAAATTATAGTGTGCAACATATGGAGAAAGTCCTTTTTCTCACTTGCCTTTCAGGATCGTGTCACAAACTTCCACACTCGTGAGAAAAGTAGAACGTTCCCCACGTGTTACACAATTGGTTAAGAGATATTTTTATTTCCATATTCCTGAAACCATCGACATGCGGTTTCAAGTTCTTCTGTTTCCCGAAAAATGATCTCGAAAATATGACTTCCATTTTTCTTGCATTGCTCTACTTCTACGGCGATTCAACCATAAGACAAGGAACTTGAACCACCCTGTATATCTAATCAAATGCCTAAGATTTTTTCCGTGTCAACAACTCTCCTCATGCCAAAGTTCTGTTAAGCACATTCTACAATACCGATGGAAATTAATCCGAATGTTCGCTCCAACAGCAAGGACCTTGACTGGAAAAATCCATAAGACAGAATTTCCTAATCCGTCGCTTGCAGAGCCTGACCTTTGATTCCGACATCCATCTCACCAAATTTCATTTATTTCGAATATAAGAAAGGAAATTCATCTGCTATTCCACATCACAAAAACGGTCGCGCACAAACGAGACGAGGTCGACGAGCTTTCCCTTCTAATTTCGTGATATTGCTTTAACAGAAAGAAGGAGTTCCCAAAGTTTTGGTGCTTCATACAATAATATCCTCAGTTTTTTCATCCGATCTATGTGAACTGAATCAAATCGTTCGTTTCAATATTTGGTAAATGTTTGGTTAGCAAATAATAAGAGACGCTGCCGAAAACTTATATTTGGTTCTCTTGAACGAAAACTATAGTAAAAAACGCCGATGGTTTTTCTCAATATACAGTAGAACCTCGATCATCCGGCCTAATGGAGGGGAAACGGTTCCCGGATAATCGAAAAACACGGACAATCGAAATTCCTCAAAATACGCACAACAACTATGAAAATTGGAGAAATGTATGGGGTACAATTATTCATTAAGCAACAAAATCAATAGAATCATAATACCATATAAAAATATACAAATCAAAAACAAATCATTGCATTGGTACCTATAATACATCGAATGTATATATTTTAGTTGAAAAAGTATGTAATTTTTGTCTGTCTTTTTTTTATTATTCATCTTGAGACAAATGTGAGCCCGAATTTTCCTCAAGTGCAGGACATCAATATAATCCGTATCATTTTCCTGCTCTAAATAGTGCATCAGACCATTTGCAAATCTCAACGCGTCTTTGGCAGAAACAGTGTTTCTCTAATTCTGTGGTTATTCCGTTCATTCTTCCACATCTTATAGAAGAAAATCGTGCGAGAATATATCTGAAACGCACAGTTTTCATGGTTATATTTTATTATTATATGTTGGTACTCCGAACTTTCCGCCACGGCTTTATCTATCGATTCATCAATTTTCCTTGAAGAAATCAGTTCACCCAACCAACATTTTTCAATGCAAAAATCACTAAAAGATATTTATGGAAATATTTCATTAATTTCAATAAAAATGCAATGAATTAGAGAAAATAATGTATAATACTCGTACAGAAGGCTCATTCTACCACTCGTCCATTCAAAAACTCGCCACTTCGTGGCTCGTTTTTGAATTTTGAGCTCGTGGAAGAATATCAATGCCTTCTGCACTTGTATTATGAATAACTATTTCCTGCGTGGAAAATTCTTCAACACTTTAAATCGACAATCGTCTGTATCCATACAGTGGTTAGGTTGGGAAAATTTTGATGCGATTTCTGAATCATCCAGTATCTGATAACCGGGTTCATTTAAATCCGAATTTAGCCATTCCTCAACATCATCGACTAAAACATTTTCAAATTATACCAAATTATTACTATGGCGCATGCGTAATGAATTGAATCCCGGATAATCGAGTGGATGTCTGCTTGTAGGAACGGATGAGTGAAAATGTCGACGAGCACGGATTACAGAGTAAAACGGATAATCGAGGTTTTACTGTAGCATAATATCGCATTCGTCGTAGAATACTGAAACAACTTTGAATTCGCACAATTCTGGAATCTCGTTCTGAATTTCTCCTTTCCATTTTGACTTGGCCTTATGTTGATTGACCGCTATGAAATACACACCGGCAAAATTAAGGGAACAGACCAAATCCCAATTAAATTTGTCCTTGTGCATTCTTTCTGCAACCCTTCGGCCGATTTTTAGCAATTATATGTTTCAATTCTAGCTGATTTATCGGTGACATAACTTTTCAGATATCGTTCTCAATGACTTATTCAGAACACCATTTGGAGTGAATATCTGACAGCCGATATTCTTTACGAATGCTCAGATGTTGCCTCATCTTTTCTGAAATTTTCATTTTCTGATAATTGCGCTATTTCTATTTTGATGAAATTCACAGCACTTCAAATGGCTTCAGTACAAAAAGCATTGCAACAAAATCATTACTCGGATATTGATATTGAGTATTTGTTGTGCCCGATAGGTGATGTTATGGGTGTCGCGCCTCATTCTAGTGCGGTCCTGGCGGATTTATGAGGGTCGTCGCGTTGCAGCAGAGTCACCTCTACACTATAGTATGAGAGGGTGTCTTAGACAGAGATCGCTTAATAGCCTAACTGAAGATTTCCACCATCGATCTCGGGACAAAACAGAGATCGGTGGATAGACTGAAGAGTCCACCTACGTAAATTTGGCTCGAGAAAGACACGTCATTGGATAGAAGAATTTTTTTATTAGGTGTATAAAATCGTACATGATCGTAATACCGTACTGAAATATACTATTCAAGATAAAACGTTATATGAGTAAGAAAGAAACGATAAATTAACTGCTAGAGCATAACTAGCGAAAGACCAAACAAGAGTAGAAAAAAAAATTGAGTTAACAACACAAGAAAATATTTCGGTTTGTTGGCTGTCCCTAGGACTTTGAAGGAATAGAAGGATGGGAAGAATGTTCCCATAATATTTTGCAATTTTGAATCAGATCAAGGTTGTCTAAGAATTGAGCAGAATCTCATAATTAAATTCAAAATTAGTGCAAAACCAATCGCAATGAATTTTATGAAAATGAAAAGTGAAGGAGCAGTCTTATTGGAGATCTACTCGGTAAAAGCATATTCTTCTTCTTCTTGTTCCATGACCGTTTAACGATTGTTGGTCATCATGTTGGCTATCATGTTGACAATGTCCCATACCACTGCCTTAAATTCTTCAACCACAATGTTCTCCTTCTTTCTGGACCACGCCTGCAAAGGATTTTTCTCCATACCAATTACCATCAAGATTAAATTAAATAACGGGAGATATGGAAATATCAGGAATTTTATATGGGATCATCCATAGGAGAAATTTCATTCAAATCGGATGAGAATTCTAAAAGCCCGACAGAACTACAAACCTTCAGACCGATAGACAGACACAAAGTTAGAGTTGTTCAGGATGGTCTGGAATGCATTTTGCGATTGGAAATGTTAAAATTGGAGATACAATTTTTTTCTCTCCCAAAAGTGACCAAAATGCTTCATCTACCTCCGTTAGACTCGGAAGTAATACTCGAAGGCAGTTCAATATATCGAAATGACAGGTCCAATTGTTTGAAAATCGTTTCGGAATGAACGTTCAAGTGCGCCGATATTATACGGATGTTTGATTGATGATAGTCCTTGAAACGAGGGATATTTCACTTGCGATTCACGAATACTTCATCCCATGACATGACCAAATGAGAAACAGTCGGCGAAAGATGTTCGACGTTGTTTCCGTCAGGATTTGGTTATTGATGTCCTGCATTCCTGCATGACGAATACAGCTCATTCATAATAGAGAAAAACTGTTTGGCTTTCATTTATTGGACGAGGAGTCGAAATACGCGTCGGACGTGTGAGCTTCATTTTCGGTCGGATATAAAACGTCAGGTTTCGGAATTTCCATCTATTATGAATGGAATCATGGCAGGACTGATAATCAAAAGTCCTGAATGCGGAATTTTCGATGGGATACGGTGATATGGCGAACGGGTTCTGCCAGATTTGAAATATACGTTTGCGACAACGAATGAGCCAATGAGGTCGTTTAATGATCATTCGTCAATTTTTTTTTGAGTATCCGAATGACAGGTTACATACATGACAATTTTTCATCGTTCCTAGAGATCTTTGCGTCGACTAATGAGGAATATCGATGTCGAAAATATCCATTATGGGAAAGATATTGGAATAGTGTGTACTCTTGAAAATTTTTGTACAATTTAACAATTGTCAACCTTGTGTTCGTAAATTGATTTTGAAATAGGTACAGCACCAAAGCTGCTAAAATATACACATTTTTTGAATATTTGATAGTATAAAGATGCCACAAAATTGTTTAAATTTAAACAATAATTTTTTTTAAAGATTACAAAAAATTGGTAAAATTGTAGAAGAAACGTATTTCTTAAGATGCTTTGTTATAAAATGGAAACTCTTTTGCTAAATGTATAACGACTCAAATATACAATAGTGGGCCACGGTCGATGGTACCCTGGACTAATACAGGGTCCTGAAATAGTGTGTTAGGCTTCCATAGCTGCCAAAGCAGACGTTTCATAAATTTAGTTGGAAAGCATCGACTTTGTACTTTCGATTCTGCTTCTTTGGAAATTATTTCCTGATATATAGGGTGTTTCCAAATGATATTATTCAACAAATGAGTGATTTTTCAAAATAAACCCTGATGCAAAATATTAGGGATGTTTTTCCAACGGTACGGATCTTATTCAGAAAAAACTGCAAAATTTCGACGAAAAGCAGTTCGGTTAAAGCCCTTTACCGATTTCTAGAAGCGATGGAAACATGAATTTGATCAGAATTTCCTTTAACTTAAGAATTTGCCTAGTCATCGTTCGTAAATGATCAACCTCTTTTATATCAATGTCCTAATATGAAGAATTTGAAATTGTTTTTTCTCGAGTTTTTCAAATGTAACACCCTGTATTCTTTTACATGATATCCCTAAAATTTACATCATGATAGAGGTATTGAAGAGCATTGAAAATATGCGAAAATATAAGGGGTGTTTCATTTAAAAATAAAACTCATTTGTTGAATAATTTTATTTGGGAACACCCTGTACATCAGAAAATAATTTCCAGAGATGCAGAATTGAAAGTACAAAGGAAATTCTTTTCAACCAAATTCCTAAAACGTCTGGTTTGGCAGTTATGGAAGCCTAACGCACTATTGCAGGACCCTGAATATTGTGACAAAACGATAGAGCCATCGGTACTTAGAACAATTGTGAGCTTCTGGAGAAAACAGGACGTCATAAACCCTCTGATCTAAAAAATTCGATTAATTGAATGGATATGATTGGCAAAGCTTGGAATATATTGGAAATGTCCATAAAAAGAAAACATCAAGAAAAAAATTATCAAATCACAAATGTCATTTTTAACGCATAATCATGGTGCTAATAGTGCGTGAATATGAGGATCTATATTTAATTCAGGATTCCAAAAGATTTATTCGTGAACAGAAAGTATCAGAATTAGAATGATTATATAACTTATGTTTTGATGAAACAATATAATCCGTAAATTTCCCATTGTTACGGCGTATTGATACTTATCAATATACCCTTGAAGACGTAGTATATTCGTTTTGGTGTTTCGCCTTCTGCCATATTGGGATCATTTCCACAGTAACATTCTCGGATGTTCGCCAAAAAAATGGAGCTCAGTGAAATGTCATTGAATTATCACAATGCAGTGCTTTGGTTTTAGTTATTGAAATTATTCGTTATATAATCGTAACGAATACCAACTTGAGCATAATATATTCCGATTATACGGAACTCTTCACTCGACGTATGTATTTAGCAAAACACATCTCGAGCTGCGCTCTCGTGATGTTTCGCGAACTACGTCTCGTGAATCGGTGTATAATCGAATTTTTATTTTTTTTTACGGCAAGCCAATTTACAATTACATAGAAAGTTACAAAGTAAAAATAAATGTGTACACATTATTGTAATTATAGGATGAATACAAATAAAAGGAGAGAAAATAACAAAAATGATAATTAAAACTTTCTAACAGCTGTTCTAATGGAAGCCAAGGATGAATCGAATAGTTCTAGTTTGTTGCAGTGACTGTTTGCTGATCTCATTGTTTCATTTGAAGACTCATTCAGAACATAATTTGTTCTGCAGAAAAGAATGTTGAAAATGTCACTATTTCTATTCTTTCTAACATTTACTGAGAGCGGGATGAGTTCAACAATGACAACAATCGATACAGTCATTGATAATTTTATGTAGGAATATCAGACCGATTTCAAATCTTCTATGTGTAAAAGTGTTTAAGTTCAGAGTTTTCAATATTCGTGTGTAAAATTATTCATCTCTGTTCATTCTCAAGTTATAGCCACAGTTTCTCAAGAATTCATTTTGGATGCTCTCTAAGAGTTCAATATCAACTTTATAAAGTGGTGACCAAATGACAAAGTTATATCCAAGTATGGACCTCACATGTAAGACTTGACAGACAGTCCTCTTGCTGAACGGAGAGAAAACCCTAACATTTTTCGAGCACCAGATGAGGTTTCAATTATGTGGTTCTTGAAAATCATTTTTAAGTCGAAAATAACCCCTAAATCTTTGATTTTATTGCATACTGATAAATTGGTGCCATTGATTTGGTAATTGTAATCAATAGTCCCAAAATTACGTGAAAAAGTTATTTTTTGACATTCAGCCAAGTTCAGTTTGACTAAGTTAATTTCACACCACGTTGAAAGGTTATTGGTTTTGATTTAAGTAAAAATGCAATTTTTGATCAAATGCAAAAACACCTCATCAGGACCATAAGAAAATTTATATTAAAGGTTACTAAATCGTTAATTTTTTTGATATCTACAATATCTTGTGATTTTATATCTGAATATAAAATTTGGTGGATGACGAAATAAAAAGTTTTCCGAAGAGGTCTTATTTTGATATGAAAAAGAGTATATTTTGAGAGAAATCAATGGATCAACCGTTTATTGTTTGAGATAAAGAATAATATAAAACATTCTGTCGAAATTACTATAAAAACCAGAAAGTTCCATAACACGATATTACAAACTGAAACTCTATTACTGCTCATTCCCCTAAATATTTTTTGCTTTTTTCACTTTCCCTTACTGCGTGTGTTCACCAGAATTTCTGAATACTACTTTGTAGAACACAAAGAAGCATGATGCACCTCTTCTTCTTGTGAAACTTTCTCCCATATGAATAGAAAAAATTTATCTAACTTGGAATTTGTGAAAGTTAGGAAACTTCGCTCCTCAGTCCGCTACACAACGATTTGTCATGGCTGCATGATAAAGCTCGTAAAATATTTGACGCCAAATATGATTTACCTTCACGAGAAAGAGTTCCTGGGAGCGAGTACAAATAAATGCAATACACACACTAAGTTCATAAATCATTCGGTTTTGCATCGGATGCTGTCTCTCTCCGCTGATATATTAAGACATCAGTTTTTTCAGCAGCCAATTTCCTATACACTGCTCAAACAGGAAAGATGACGCTTCCATTCGTCTTCGCTGCTTCGCATATAGCTTGTTTTTTGGAGAAGCTGGTCAATAGTGATTTTTTCATTATTGATATTCTTTTTTCAAATAGTTGATTTTCTCGAATTTACCTATGTATCGGGTGTCCCAAATTCGTTGTCGGAAATCTCAGAATTCATTTGAGATAGAAAAAATTAATGGCACATTTTTTTACTCGATTTTAGAGAGAATTGATTTGATGAAAGATGCAAAACTCATAAGTATAACTGTTTTCAAGTCATGAAAGAAAATTGCATCATTTAATATTTTCTGCCATTCGTAGTGAATTATTGCATTTTATCTTTTGCTCGTTATTATATTTTTTGTTTCGTTAACCTAATTTTTTTTCTGTGTAATAATTCAATATTCATATTGAAAAATAAAAATGAAGGTATATATGCTTTTTTGAATATTACTCGTATATGAACAGGGTGGGAAAATAAGCGAGGTAAGCGGCTATATCTCAGGATCCACTCATCATACAGATTTGCGGTAAATTTTAACGACTAAAGTGTACAAGAAAGCACACTGGAAATTGTTTTGAAGTGCATACCTCGACCGCTAGGGGGCGTAATAGCTATTCTGGTGTAGAAAAATGAATTTTACTCGAAAATGTTTCATATGAAGTTGAAGAAAAAATATCATCACTGTCATCCTTGGAAAATTCTCTATCTTTTTGAATTGTCACTTTCGAATTTACGACATCAAATAAATGTAGGGGAAAGGGAGAAATCTGACTGATTGAAATGCCTGTAGCTTCAGTTTGGCTCAACATTTTTGAGGAAATTAGATCTCGTCTGAGAGATAATATCTTGCTGAATGAGGACAAAATATACTCATGATAAATTTGTTTTTGCTGCTTCCGATAGAGGGGGCTCAGTCAGAAGTTCGTTGTTTTGTTCATTTCACTCCGAAATTTCAAACGTTATGATAAGATTTTCCTAACAGAAACAGAAGTTCCATCAAATTTGCATAAAAAAAAACCTGAAGGTCGCGAAGTGTTGTTTCAGGCGTTCTGGAGTTATGGCCGAAAGAAGATATTCTTCAACTGATGCACTGCGAAAAATCTAATTTTGTCTTTAGGTTCTGACAAAAACAGAAATCCCATCAAATTTGTATGAAAAAACCAAAAGGTCGCAAACCGATAGCTTCAGGCGTTCTGGAGTTATGGCCGGAAAAAGATATTCTCCAACTGATGCACTGAAAAAACAAATTGTGTCTTCTTTCGGCCATGACTCCAGAACGCCTGAAGCTATCGCTTTGCGACCTTTTGGGTTTTTCATACAGATTTGATGGGATTTCCGTTTCTGTCAGAACCTGAAGACACAATTTGGTTTTTAAGTGCATCAGTTGAAGAATATCTTCATTCGGCCATAACTCCAGAACGCCTGATGAAAAACCGCTTTGCGACCTTCAGGTTTTTTTATGCAAATTTGATGGAACTTCTGTTTCTGTTAAGAAAATCCTATCATAACATTTGAAATTTCGGAGTAAAATGAACAAAACAATGAAGTTCTGACTGAGCCCCCTCTATCGAAAGCAGCAAAAACAAATTCATCATGAGTATATTTTGTCCTCAATCGGCAAGATATTATCTCCCAGAAGAGATCTGATTTCCTCAAAAATGTTGAGCCAAACTGAAGTTACATGCATTTCAATCAGTCAGATTTCTCCCTTTCCCCTACCCCTATTTGATGTCGTAAATTCAAAAGATAGAGAATTTTCCAAGGATTGCAGTGATGATAATTTTGCTTCAACTTCATACAAAACATTTTCGAGTAAAATCCATTTTTCTTCTCGAGAATAGCTATTACGCCCCCTAACGGTAGAGGTATTAATTTCAAAACAATTTCCAGTGTGTTTTCTTGTGCACTTTAGTGGTAAAAATTTCTACCGCAAGTCTCTATGATGAGTGAATCCTGAAATATAGCCACTTACCTCGCTTATTTGCCCACCCTGTACATTAGAAATGATCAAATAATTATTCAAGACAGCGTCAACTGAACATTAATATATAATTTTCAGAAATAATTCTTTATGTATTTACTTTTGTTGATTGGGACGTTTTGTCTTCGATCATTATTTTAGTAGCGAATTTCTCCGTTTTCTTATCAAGACCATCTCTCAGAATCATGCTATTGCGATGAGGTTTTAGTATGTGGATTCAGTATAGATTTTGACTCGAATGAAGGAAAATTATTATGAGTCCTTATGTTTATTTATTTATTCCATTCATTAGTTCTTTTCTTTATTTCGGATAATTTTATTTCATCCTCAAATGGATATCATATTTCTTGTCATTGATGAAATAATTTTTCTTGGAAAAATTTAAAAACGTGAATATATTGCCTACACAATGTATGTGATAATGTAATATTAATATTGGAAAACTTTCATAAAGCTAAATATCTCTTGAACTTTAGAACCAAAATGCGTCTCCAATTTTGAAAAAAACTTCCGCAAAAACATCCTTCTCATATATTTATTCGGTTTTTCTTAGCAAATGCTGTTATAACAATAAATCAATAAACCTTTAGATTGAGGTCAATAAAAACATAATGTAATATATGGATTGATTCGGTTTCTTGTTGTTGATTCCACAATAGCTTGCATATCTTACTGTTGAAATTCAGTATCTCAAATTCTTCCATAATATTTTATCACTGATTTTCACAATGTAATCAATAAACTCGATAACACTTCTGATTTATGAATAAAGTATTTCCGCCAGAATTTAGTTGAAGATATAATTTGATAAGACAGAATATCCATGGATTACTTCGTTGGTGGCATAGTTTACTAATTTGCTAGGAATCCATTCTGAAGTACAAGACAGACATTCTTGTTTTTCATCTGACTGCAATCGATAACCCGTAAAGTTCTAAGCATACTCCTACTTCCTATTAATAAGGAAACTTTATTGAACTGAATGAATAAGCTGAATTCATGGTTAATCTCAACAGTTACTGATCAGTAAACTAAGCAACTGAATGAAAGTTGAGGAATTCGAAGCAATACTCGAATATTGAATAATTATTCTGTAATCATCACATTGGCTCTGAATAAGCAATGGAATGTTCGAAGAAATATTAGTTTGATTCGATGCACTATAATTCTCGCTATAATTAAGATATACTCTGTGATTGTCTTCAAAGGAACCACTAATTCAGTCGTATACTTTTACACCAGAATTAAAATAGCATTGTATGGTACTAATAACGTTTCAACTAGGATAATTAAATTTTGTGGGACAGAAATTTGACCTCTTATCTTTATGTGAGAAAAAGAAGAAGTTTGAGAAGGAAATTCAAAAGGATTAGTTTTTGTCAGTGGTACCTTGAAAGGGATTCATACCACGTGGCATTCTCGTGATCTGCCAAAGTTCAACTATTCCTCTATCCTCAGCGAGAGTGAGATCCCACTACTTTTCAGTGAAACAATCTCAAAAAGCCTTCGAGAAGACTTTTGTATAATGTTTTTATGTGAAAATTTATGAAAAATAAATGTTTGTGTAGAAAGTCATGTCATGAATATAATTATTCTTCAATAAAAAATTAATCTCATTTCTTTTTTTCCATTAGATAAAATTATATGATAAATATAAGGATTTTTCGCAATGACGAAATGAATAATAATGAAAACCTCATATAAATCGCTGGTGTCTAGCATGAAATAAAGTGTACCAACTTATGAACTAATTGCTGAAACGGTATAGATATGGACCTCTCTTAGTTGAATAATAAAAAATCGTCATTTTTATTGCAGAATTCTTTTTACTGATGCAGCAGCTTCTTTAAGAATTCAGAATATAAAGTTTCATAATGATCAAATATGGACTGACGAGAATCCACATAAAATTGTGGAAACGCATTTCCAAACGAAATTTTCTTCGAATGTGTAGAGTGGTATTAATGACAATTATTTAATTGGTCAACGAAGTCAACTCTATATTTTTTTGCAGAAAACTTATTATTTAATGAGTTAACTGTACGTGAAATGTGGTGCATGAACAACGGAGATCCTGCTCATTTTTTCCGAAGAGCTCGGGAATATTCGAACGAAAATCGTGAAAACAGGTGGATCCGGCGGAATGAACTCGTGTAATTGATAGCTAGATAGTAAGATTCAACTAGTTTTTTTATGGTGGCGTCTGAATACAGTGAATACCGTAGAAAAATTGCATCATCAAATAGAAGTTTTAGATCCAGTAAGAAATATTCCGGGAGTCTTTGAAAGAGTTGAATTCTATCAAAAGACAAAAAGTGACTTGTAAGAGTAGAGGATAAACAGTTTCAACATGTAATAGTCCACTTGTTTTATTATAATTCAGTTTTTTCTTGTTATGATTAATTCTTCAAGTTCAACGGTCTTTGCAGTGCCACTTTTATCGTTATGATCTATCGTCCATCGAATCTTTGTAAATAATTTCTACAAACTGAAAATGAGTACCAAAACAATTAGTTCATTCATTAAAACTTACCAATTGAATATTTATGATAATTTATTTTCTTTCTGAAAATTTACAGAGAATTGCTTGAAAATTTTCAAGAAAACAGTAGCAGACACGAAAAGACTAAAATGAATATGTACACATTAGATCAAAATTTTGTTTTGAATTTTTTCGAAAACTGTGATCACTCATTTAAAAATTTTTGTTTTTTCTTTCGTTAAAACTCACCTTATGAGTTCCTGTATATTTTGATGTATCTGTCAATGTATTTTTTAGTTCTCCATTGACGAATTCAATCGTTATTTTGTTAAAATTTTTTGAATTGAATGAATATCATTATTATTTATTAACTCCAGCACTATGAACTTCCCGAGTTGTATTCGCTGTATTCTATTCTTGAGAAATTGATTGAATATTTTGAAATCTGTTGTTTTTGGGTTACTTCTGGTTTGCCAAATTCAATACTAGTGAATTAGTATTACAAACATTTCAAATTTTCAACAAAACATAATTCAATTTCTGAATATATCACTAATTATAAAAATTATCCTAATTTGAAAAATTATTTTAGAATTTCGTTTAGAATTTCAATTTGAAGATAATCAATAGGCTATTCAATATTTATATTTTCTCTTTCAATTTTAATCTTAAAAAAAGCTATAACAGTAATTTCATTCCTCTGATCACTGAAAGTTAAACGCTTTGGAAGATCATGTGTCAAGAATTCATACCAAGGTTTGATTTGGCGATGATGAATCCGTCCCTTATTTCGATTCTGTTATATGTCTGGCGTATAAATGATAACTTTCGGGCGGAAGATCCTAGGAACTTTCAGGGTAGATACGGATCGTGAATGTCCGACATAGTAGTTCTTGAAGAAAATTTGTCGCTGCATGTTGAAAGATAATTTCAATCTTCGTACTGAATTTCATGCTGATCGCCGAACCAAAATAAGAGAATTCAAGAAGAATTATCTCGAAAAAAAAAATTCAACAATTCCGTAATTCAAAAAACCGGCAGAATTCAAATTTTGGGAGTCGATATCATCAAAACAACAGATAATTTGGAAAGAATATTGAAAAATAAATACTCAAAGTGCAAAATTTTGAATATCGAAAAAACTAAATATAAAATTCCAATTCCAACCCAGATGGGATTGTGCAAGTGAATATAAAATGATAATTGTAAGCTTCATGAGAACTTCGAGTTAACCTTGCTAATCAGAATCATAAGAAAATCAAGAATAATCCTAGCCTGTTAACCGATTCAGGCTTGAAGTCGGGAAACCGTGTAGAAATGAATGAAATCATTTTTTATCTATTTATCCATCTCTACCTCTTCATCTGTGAAATTAATGAAAAACTATTACTATTAAAAAAAATTATTACTTCAAATATATAAATGAAAAACTGTATGCGTAGGTATCAACTACTAACGAGAGAAATAGCGAAGTGCTTTGAAGATATAAATGAGCCTCATTATTTTTCGTCATTTATACATCATACCTGCCTCCTTGGATATCACAAATGAGAACGGTGAGAAATAGGTGAATAATTTTCAACCGGAAAATGACGGTACACATTCATACTTCAATTATACCCAACCAAATCCCAACAAAAGCCTAAGCGTTATTCTAGTATGGTCTTTTGTTGACTAATGATATTCAAGACAACTACAAACACCCTCCTGCTTTCTCCCACATCCCGTGAAACCCGCATCTTGACGCGAAACGCCAGCTCAAATCTAGAAGTTTAACTGCTCCGCAAGTTGTTTAAGTTAAGATAAATTATAAATCAGGTCGTGATCATTTGTGAATACTTAGGATGTTGCCGCGAAAGCCGGCTCTGATACGGGAGATTTAAATTAATTTGCATAATAAGAATAAATGGACAGGGAGAAATGACTTTCAGATAAGTTCCCCAGGAATCTGACGGAGCGTTTGGTGCTGACATTCAATTACTAAGTTTTCGCTAAGAACAACAGATACGGTGGAGATATGTGAAAAGAATCCTAATTAGGCGGCACGACTTCGTGCTGCTAATTCGAGAAATAATGTTATCCTGATGGGTATTGATTGGGGTAATTGCAGCTGGATTAATGAACGTCTTTACCACATCACTCACATAATCCAGACCCAGGGCCGTCGATAGGAGTATTGAGCCCGTGAGGATATGAAAATGCGCTTCCGCCATTTTGAGTCTGAATCTTACAAAATGGTGAATCACAAATTCATCGTACAGCGTCCTTGCATTTCTTCACCCTTTATGTCTTTATCACATGGTAATCTCTTGAAATGAATTAAAATTCATTTGTCAGTATTTATCTGAATATCAAGCATAATTTGAAATTCATTGAAAATTTTATTATAATTAAATTTTTAGTTTTCCATTTAAGTGTGCCATGATGGTTCCGATTTATTCCAATTGACCCGTCTAATACTAGAAAAATCTAAATCCCGTCAAAAATAGTAAATTGCGTTTATTATGAGCAAGTAAAGTTTGTCGTTATCGTTTTTTGGGTAAAACTCATTTTTTTCAAATGAAACCATATTGGTACCGTGGTACCATTTATTAGTACTATTAATAAGGAATTTATCCATACCTAGTAATAAAATGTGCGATCAATACAATCAAAATTACGGCTAAAACAAAATAATTGTATTTTTTTTATCTTCTCTTAGCTGTAATTTTGATTGTATTGATCACACATTTTATTACCAGGTATGGATAAATTCCTTATCAATATTACTAATAAATGGTTCCACGGTACCAATATGGTTCCACTTGAAAAAATTGAGTCTTACCCCAAAAACGATTACGACAAATTTTATTTGCTCATAATAAACGCAATTTAGTATTTTTGACGGGATTTAGATTTTTCTAGTATTAGACGGGTCAATTGGAAAAAAACGGAACCAAATAGAAAACTCAAATAGAAAACTAAAAATTAAATTATAAAAATTTTGAAATGTTACTTATGTGATATCATTGAATTCAGAAAATTATACAAATTTCAGAAATATAATAATATACAAGGTGTTCCATTTGAAAATCGAAAATTGGTATCACTTCCGGCGAAACAGGAAGTGAAAAAAAAATCAATTATAGATCAAAATGTGTCGCTTATTATAATAATGGGATATTTCAATCTATTACCTTCAAAACTAACGGAGATACGGGGGGTGTACCATGATCCTGTTACACCCGGTATATGCAATGCTAAAACTTTGTTAACAGATCTTAATTATATTTCTTGATATCAACTTTGGTTATTTGTCGAACTATTTTTGTCTATATTCCTCAATAATCATTCTGCAAAGAATGTTTGAATTGCATCATTTGAGCTGTGAACTAACACACATCATACCAATTATCTACAGACACGGTATTATTTGTTTAACAACCCAGTTATGAAATAATTATCCATTCATAGATTCATGGTAAAACTTATGGAAAAAAGCATCCAGGTAAAAATCCATCAATTTTCCAACTAGTGTACATTCTACCTCAACCTTTGAATATACTTAGCAAACCTTTTGTTTTTCTTTCTAGAGCCCACTGTTGAATAAGGCTAGACTACTATTTCCGAATATCCAAGTTTCATGCAGATAAATGAATTTCACATTTGGTCGCAAGTATTCTCTGTATTTACCATAAAATAATACTCTATTCACTATATTTTTCTGATTTTCAGTAAGAATTTCCTTTGATCAACTACTAAGTACACATATTCGTTGCTTTCGATTTTGGTAACAATCAAATCATTCAATGGTTCTCAGAAGGTGTTATCGTATTGAACAGATTTTCTTCCACTAATAAGCCAGGCTGTAACACGGGTTGTAATGACTTGCCTTCTTCTTTTCTCTAAAATTCTTCCAACAGTACTTGTATAAATACTCAAATTAATTAATCGATGGATATTCAAAATTTATACAATTAAGTTTTACAATATTTTGGATCAAAACCAATATCACAAACAAACTGAACTAAATTCAATCTCTTCCAATACCAACCCGAATTCTCCAATTGAAAATATTACTGAATGAGCCATAACCATTTCGATTTTCCACAGTCTGTGATGTCAATAACTAATTCTGAACTATGTATATTCGAAAATGTACAATGATTAAAAAATTTATTTTCTGTTGAGGTAAATAAAAGAAAGATATATACAAAAAAACATAATCTTATAATATTGGAAATTGATGATGATGATGATGAAATATAACTTCAATTTTAATATATGATAACAAAATAGAATAAAACACTTCACTTAACGTTTCACAATTTTGTGAAACATCAAGTCAAGTGTTTCATTGTATCTTCTTTTATTAATATTAATAATATTTGTTTTCAAAAAATGTTAAATGAATATCGATATATAATTTTAGGAAATAAAACAAGGAAATTTCCACACACATGTGTGGAAATTACTTTTTATTATTTCTACAAGCAAGAACCGAATCGATTGAATATTTATTGGAAGTAGATATAAGCTTCTGGGTCCTATGTTATTTCAAAATTCCACTTAGAGGTAGAAGAAATACACAAAAAGTTTGGTTCTACTCCAATAATTCACATAACGATGTGTTTCCGAAATGAAAAAAATGTCCTCACCTCTCACCACTATACTAATAATTCTACTTCGATATCGACCACTTTTTTCTTCAAATTGAACTTGATCTTCCGAATTCAGAAATACTTTCCAATGTGTGGTGGTTCAGTATTGGAAGGAAGTAACAGCTCAAACATGAAAAAATCTTTAGTAAAACAAGTAATCAAATCATGACGTGTCTGTCGCTATTAGATATGGTCTGCATAAAACTCAATCGATTTTCCTAATCCTCAGATCTGAGCTGCTCAGAAAGGTCTAAAAGAGGCCTAGCAGTATAGTGATTAAAAATAATAATATGCGAAGAAACCTCTTCAGTTCTAATCACGAAATCTCTCTGAATGCGAAGTGCTCATTCCCCCTTCAAACTTCTCTTTCTACGGAAAATGAAAACTTCTTAGGCAGTGTCATTTCTTCGAGTTTATGTTGATTGAAAATATTTAAGGCTCGTAACCAGATATCACTTCCAACATACGCCCTCGCACAATTCAAACGATGCGTTACCAGAGACTTCACTTTTCACTCTCATCCCGAATGAAATTTGATACCGCTGGAAAAACACAATAACAATTTTTCCCTCCCCAGCATCCCGATGAAATCATTCTGTTCCTTCTGTATCCATGTTTTTCCGGATGGAAACACTTGCATTGGAAGTTACAGATACTGCGGCAATTTTTCGAGTGCGAACAAACCATAATTCACAATTTGTGAAGATTATAATACGTACCTAAATTCGAGGATACGCCAGAATGACACAGACATATCTGTTTTATTATTCTATTTATTTTCCACATCGTAACTCGACAAGAGAGGCATCCTTCAGCCAGATGTTCCCGATTGCCCATGGATAACGTCGACTGTCTTTCTCAGATGTGAATTTTTATATCCTGGCGTTTTGTCCTTTACGACCGGTTCCCAGTTTTCTTCTCATTCCATCTTATTATCTCTTTTTCGAGAAAGATAACTGAAAACAAACGATTCGTACCATTTGGAGATCACACTTTGCTCTTTCCCATATTTTTTACAATCATTCGATTTATGTTTAGGGGAATTTTTGTTTTCTTTATAAGTGAAAACGGCATTGAACCATTTTATAAGTATTTTACTGCATTACTGAAAATATTTCGGTGGTCGATTATATTCAGAAAAATGAGGATAAGCAAATTTTATGTGATTTATTATGCGGTGAATGTGTTTTGTTCATCGATGTCTTATTGGAACGCTACAATAAAACTACTTCGTTTTCTTCTTGAAACAATTCGTATCGAGGTATCAAAACTTACGGCCTTCTAATTTTTTACCCTTATATTCAAAAAGTTTAATTTCTGCACACAACACTAAATTTTTTGAGCGCTCGTTTTTCAAACCGATCGCTTTATCATTTCGTCACAATTTTTGTATTTTTAGAATTTTTGGCCCCAAATGTTATCAAACGATAACGTTCGAGACACTGTAGCCGAATCCGTCCTCAAATCAGATTCTATCCTCGATATTTTCAAGATCTCGATTGAGTTATAACATGAGCAAAATCCTACTACGAAGTCCATAAATTAGGCTGTTCGAAATTTGTGTTTCTATTAATTTCGTAACTGCAAATCTTATCGGTATGAAAATTCACATTTTTATTCAAAATGACCTGGTGCGGAGCTTTATGTGAATCACTTGATCTGAACCTTAGAAAACTGAAAAAGAATATAGAAAAAAACAACAATTAGTTCCTTTTCCTCAGAAGCGACGGAGTTGGTTCATGCTGCATGCATTAGTTCGTTTTGATAGCAGATATTCATTATTCCAAACACAATTCTTTCAGAATAATAATCCGTTCGTGTTTTTGTGTGGATAAAGTACCTACTGACAACGATACATCTCGATATTGTGGATTAACAATGTAAAAAACAGATATGAAATCCCATTAATCGAGTAAGGATATTTTGACGCGATCATTTGAAGCAATAATTCCATTTGCACTATCGATTCGAGGAAAGGGAGGTATACGTAGACGTATTCGATCTATTTCCAGAGGTAGGGGATGTAGATTTCTTTCTTTTCCAATCAGATTTTACAGTTTTAGAAAGACAGGAAAATATTGTTCTCCTTTTGAAATTTTTTATGCATTTTGTGTTAACACTTAGATATTTCATTTCAAGATTCCGAATTATCAGCACTATATATAGTATAATCATTTAAAGCATTGAATCATTGAACGCAAGGAGAATAGTGAAAAAATGCATCAGCATCGGCAGATCAAACTGAGTTGAGAGTGAATAAGTGAATAACCATTTTAAATTTTATGTAGAATGAACTTTTGTTTTTTTTCAGATTTATAGTGTTCGTTCATTCCTACGTTAATTGCATCATTAAAGAACTAAGATTTTCAGTTAATGAAGTGCGGTCAATAAGTAGCTTGGAAGTTTTTATGTCAATGATGGTTCAATGTTTCTATCCAGACTCTTTCAGGCCAGTGTAAGGCCTCTGAAAAGCTTGGAGCTTGTGCAGATTAGAATATCTTATCAAATTCTATGAGTCTATGTAACTTCATCTGAACTTACCCATTAGTTAAGTCAAAGTTAGTCTGGGAATGTAAAACGTACCCGAAGAAAGGAACCAGGTCAACCTTATTCAAGTGCCTGTCCACTTCGGGATACCTGGCAATGAAACGACAGACCGACTGGCCAGAGTCATTTTGTGGCTTCCCAGCGATGTCAGTTAAGGAATGGGAACCAAATAAGAAACTTGCGTTCTGCTGGATGATCAATGGTCGAAGATAGAACAAGTCACTTCTCTCCTACTCGACGATCTTGTTCTGTGAAGTATTATGTGAGAAACAAGGGAAAAGCGCTGAAGACACATGTCGCTTTTGTCAAGAAGCCACTGAGATGGCCAAACACTTGCTATGCAAATGTGGTGCTGTTCACCGGAGAAGGCTAAAACATTTTGACTCCTGGTGTTAGAGTCGGAACAAGTGATGGATATAAAGAGGTGATTCATTGGGACACTGTTGCCAGAATGGTTAACAGCGTGAGGATGCACAATAGATCCTTAGGTCAAGCAAAATTGATTATTCACTCGGCAGTGAATAATTCAAGGGTTCCCTAAAAACAGAGAACTATTCTTCTAGTTCGGGATTCGAAATACAAATCACCACTAGACAAGACAGAAATTTTTGTGACAAAATGTCAAGAATTCTCTTGCTATATTTCCTTGAATATAGAATTTAAATTTTGAAATCGGAATCATAACATTTTAGAAAATTTTGAATGAATTGAACAGAAAAAGGTTTCGTCCAAAATGATAAACCTACATATCTATTCATTTGAAGTGCTGTTGAAGTCGAAATTGTGGATGAGCAAAGGCTGCTCTGGTCCAGAAATAGCTATTCGGAGCGAAAGTTTGTACCATGCATATGATGGTCAAGATTTATTGAAAGAAAGAAATTTGAGTTGAAAGCAAAAAATTTTTTGATAACATGGAATTCAGAAAAATTGATCATCTATTATTAGTACCCTACCGAAAAAATTCCAATAAAACAAATTCGTCTGAGGGCAAAATATTCCACCCTCAAAGATGAATAATTCACAGCTGTCTGAAGACATAAAACACCGCAAAAACACGAAAAGTGGATTCCACGCTTTCACCTTCATTGGTAGGAACGCAATTCAAATATGCGGGAATCTTATCAGTTCAACACCGACCGGATCGATCTCAAGACAGGCACGTCTAGGGCCCACTCTCCGCGTAGAGAGCGTGAATTTTTTGTTGAACTCTCCCATAATAAACGGGACATTATCCTTTTGTTCGATGCACTTATGCTGGCTCAGCAGATGTGGAACTCTCTCATAACTTTCATTTGGAGCAGTGCGATATTTCCGATAAAATCTACTCTTCAGCAGTTTTTTCCCTTGTTATTTCAGCGTAGATGAAAGATTGCGGTGTTCAAGTCATTAATATACGTTCGGTACGTGTTTTCTTCCGATCTGATATGGGAAACTGGAGTACTTTTTCTTAGAATACTCGGAATTCAATGAGAATCAATCTTCAAATACGTAAATTGCTGGTTTTACTTAAATATCATTCACAAATGGGTGGTGAAAATATTAGTTCTATTTCATAGTCTGAGAAAGAAAAAAATATCAGTCACTAGCTTTTCTGATAATGCCGGCGGAAGTTCTCTTGTCATAATAACCTTCTCTAGGGAGATATCAATGCTTGGATTTTCTCGGTCTTATCTTGATGAAATTTTATATTCCTCTCTTCAATGTCATAAATTACACTTGTTTCACGACATTTATTATAATTTGGGTAGTCGTGTAGCACCTCTCGGCCACAATAGTAAAATGTTGGAGAAAATTGGGACAAGTTAATGATGTAAACATTATTATTTTTTGAAAATTGATTATTTTTAATTTGATGCTCGTTTTGGAATATTCCGAATCCAAAAATTGAATGAAAAATGTACGTACGTCTATCGTACAGAGCTTTTCTTGGAAACTTTCCGAATGAAATTTTGTACAAAATCTATAATATTGAATATCTTAGAGTGAGAATGAAGGCCATTATTTTTTCAGAGCGTAAATCAAGGAATCAAATTTTCAAAAAATGCATACTTACAGAAATTGAATTATAGGTTTTCGAACGGAAAGTTGATCGGGTATGTAGTCAATTTTCACAATTTTAGCTCTTCATATTCTCAGCCAAGCTTTCGGATAATCACTCATCCTTCTTCAGGGCCACTGGAAATTACATTATGTTGTAAAAACATATAGAAGTAAGTTTAATAAACCTTAAAACAATGTGAGACTTCAATATAAATAATAATATCCATTATCTATCAACAATAAAATCCACAAACCCTCTTCGTCTGTCAGTCCGTTCCGACTGTTGCTTGCATTGATTTTTCCCAATTCCAAACTCTCTAGGTTTATTGCCAACATTTTGTCCATTTCTCATAACAGGAGCAACAACAATTATTATCTCGAATTCTCAAATATCATTCAAAATTTCAAAATTCCTTATAACCATAGATATAATGGTAAGTTTGGATATTGAGTCTCTTTCTTCTAATATCACACTTGAGACTTGATGCCGCATTAGAAAATATTAGTTAACATTGGGATTCTATAGATCCACTTTGCATCTTGAATAAAGAAGAATTTTTCGAGTGTGTCAGACCTCATCTCTTGCAATCCACCCTCCATAGGTTACATCCCCTCCTCACTAAAAATTCTCATCCCAGAAGACTTCTTAATAAATTATTGTTCAACACCCCTAGTCGCATCGCAGAATCTGACTCTAACGTGATGCAGGATATCCTTCCATCGAATGATGGAGAGAGTTCAGTTATCCGCAAATTTTTCTCTATGCCTTACCATCCTCTATGCCTTGCCATCCACCTTCTATCATAAAAACTCTTAGAAGTCATGTACCTAACAATCAAGATCTAATAGTTGCTGCACGCATGCCTTGCATTTTAGGTAAATACGTATTCTCAAAAATGAAGGACATAACATTAACAACCCACAAATCTGAAATAAATTGCTCTTTAGATTGCATGGAATGTAATAAGCCACAACTATATGCATTTAAGACTCTGATGGATATTCATAAAAATAAAAATGATATAACACATTCTACTCACATATATCACACGAGAATAAAAGGTACTCGTCCCACTACTATCAGAGCTGCAAAGACAATTGGCCAAAGATGCAACCAATACTTGGCCCCTAAAATATTCAGCATTCTACCTGAAGATATAAGGAATATCCAAAATTGTTATCAGTTTAGATACAAGCTAAAAATATGGATAAAAAACACCGAAAGAACGCTACTCTACAATATTATAAACTCTAAATAAATAATAAAATAAATGTATATACATTACTTACCTGAATCTTGACAAACTACTTGATAACTGAGAATTGGCCCGAATTGTGACATAATACAACTATATGGATATCGATCACCTGAATTGCGACTTCTTCTTCCAATGCATATCCACTAATGGATGTTTGCGATAACATTTTCCATCGCTTCTCTATTTCTTGCGGTATGTATCAAGGACTGTATATCGTGCAGCCCTGTCCACTGCCTGATGTTTCGCAGCCAGGACATTTTCTTCCTTCCGATCCCTCTTCTTCCCTCAATTTTACCTTCGATCAGTAAGTGTAAAAATTGATATTTGTTGTTCCGCATAATGTGTCCTAGGTACGCCGTTTTTCTCTTCTTAATAGTTTCAAACAATTCACGTTGTCTGTCGACGCGTCTCAGAATTTCCTCGTTTGTCAATCTAGCCGTCCAAGGCACCTTGAGGACCCTGCGGTACAGCCACATCTCGAAGGCCTCTAGCCTGTTAATCGCAGTCTTCCTCAATGTCCAGCCTTCCATGCCGTAAAGAAGCACCGACCAGATGTAGCACTTCACGAATCTCAGTCGCAGGTTGAGATCAAAATCAGGACAAGTAAGAACTCTTCGAAACTTCAGAAATGCTTGTCGGGCTTGTTCAATGCGACATTTTATTTCTCTGTCTGATGTCCAATCTTCAGAGAGCCAGACACCCAGATATTTGAATTTATCTACCCTCTCTAACGGCGTTGCATTGAATGTTATGATGGCGTTTCTATGCATATTTGGGTTTCTTGAAATAATCATAAATTTCGTCTTCTTGGTGTTAATGTTTAGACCCATTGCTTTGCTCTGTTCTCCTATCTTATCAACCAGTTGTTGTAGGTCGTGCATGTTTTCAGCGATTAGGACGGTATCGTCCGCATAACGGATATTGTTAATCCATGTCCCATTTACTCTGATTCCCATTTCCACATCTTCAAGTGCCACTCGGAAAATTGCCTCGGAGTACAAGTTGAACAGGAGTGGAGACAACACGCACCCCTGTCGCACCCCTCTCCTGATTCGTATGTTGTTGGACATATTGCCGCCTAGTTTTATTTGCGCTGTTTGGCTCCAGTAAAGGTTTTCAATGCATCGGATATCCTTCTGATCCAGGTCGAGTCTTTTGAGGAGCTGCATTAATTTGTGGTGCTGTACTCGATCGAATGCCTTTTCATAATCTATGAAACAGAGGTAAACGTCCTTCCTCTGGTCATAACAGTTCTGGACAAGCACCTGTGTTGCGACTATTGCTTCTCTTGTGCCTAACCCCTGTCTAAACCCGAATTGTGAGTCGCTTATATCTCTCTCACACTTTCGGAATATTCTTTGGTGTATGATTTTAAGAAATATTTTTAGGGTGTGGCTCATCAGGCTAATAAGTCTATGATCTTCGCATCTTTTTGCATTTGTCTTCTTAGGCAAGGGAATGAATGTAGAGCTCAACCACTGCCTGGGATAGTGACCCGTCTCATATATAATGTTAAATATTCTATGCAGTGCTGTAATACCTCTCTCATCGAGGAGTTTGAGTACTTCCGAAGGAATTTCATCTGGGCCAGCCGCTTTGTTATCTTTTGAATTACGTATAGCTTTTTCTATCTCCTCTTTAGTGATAGATGGACCAGTTGGAGAGTAAGTGGTGTCAGCTGCGGGTCTATCGTCTTCAAAAAGTTTTTCTATGTACTTTTCCCAGACATTGATCCTCTCTTTGCTGTCGATGACTATCTGATTGTTCTCATTCGTTGTTATAGTTGGCCTCATTCTCCTGTATATACCAGCAGTCTCCTTCAGCTTTTTATGCAGATTGAAATCGTCATGTTGACTTTGCAGTTGTTCCATTACCGAGCATTCATGTTTAAGCCAGTCATTTTTTGCTACTCTAATCTTTGATCTTATAAGTCTTTGAATATCTTTATATGTGTTGTCATCCGGTTTGTTCTTATACTTTCGGCGTTCGTCCATCAAAAGCAAGATCTCATCTGTCATCCATTTCTGTTTTTTGTTCTTTGTTTTATAACCTAATCTATTTTGCATTGTGCTCGTTACACTGTTCATTATTCTCTGCCAAGATTCTGTTAGTTCTTCTCCAATATTCGGTGTTGTCGTTTGAATTTGTCTGTTTATCTCATCAGATATTTCTGCTTTTATGACGGGATCTTTCAATCCTTCCAACGCCACTCGTCGCTGTGTTGTCGTTTTTTTTTGACTTGATAGAGAAATCTTTATGACGGCCATCAGTAGTACATGGTCAGAAGGTACATCCGCTCCAGGATACGTGCTGGCTCTTTTGATGGTTGAGCTGAATCTCCGGTTGATGAGTATGAAGTCTATTTGATTTCGTATTACATTGTGCGGTCGGTCTGCCGGTGATTTCCAAGTGTAAAGGCGGCGAGGATGAAGCTGAAAAAATGTATTCGTAATCCTCATACTTTCTTCCTGGCAGAATTGCAACAGACGATCACCTCTCTCATTCCTTTCTCCGAGACCATAAGGTCCAACTATTTCCTCAAATTGACCATTGCCTATTTTGGCATTAAAGTCGCCCATGATTATGTTGACGTCTTGCTTTTTAGTCAACCTAAGCAGTTCTTGGACTTCATCATAAAATTTTTCCACCTCATGTTCAGGCGAATCCGCGGTTGGCGCGTATACCTGTATAATGTTGAGGTCGTTTGGTCTGGCTTTTAGTTTCAATAAAGCTGTGCGGTCTGAGTATGGAACAAAGGTTATAACTGATTTTAGTAGTTCCTTTGTTATAACAATTCCTACGCCTTTCCTGTGTTTTGGGTCGCTATTGCCTGAGTAGAAGAACACCCCATTGTGTACCTCGCATTCTCCCGCGTCGGGCCACCATGTTTCAGCAACGCCCAGGATGTCCAGCTTAAGTCTGTTCATTTCTTGTGTGAGATTCGCTAGTTTTCCAGCGTCAAAAAGGCTTCTCACATTCCATGTTCCAATCCTCAATGGTTTTCTTAGATTAGCCTTCCTATATGATACATTCAAAACCGTTCTCCCCGGAGATCCGATTGGAGAACTATTTATACCTCCGGAATATTTTGAATCAAATGTATTCATGTTATTGTCTTGGGAATAATAATAAAGGTGGTCTCCCGTTGCCTTCCTTTATGCCAAATCTTGGCTTGAATATCGGCTGCCCATTCTGGATCAAACGCCGTTTGCAGCCGCCCATTCTGGATCAAACGCTACGTGCTAGTTTTGGTCCACCCCGGTTATTTCATTTCACCGGTACCACCTATATCTAGGAGGCGTTCCCCTATCCGCCACCTGGGGAGGCGCCCGATGGAGGACTAGCAACCCCACATGGGAATTGCGACACTGAACCTGAATTGGATTATTCACTGGATTGAGAAAAGACCGAAAATGGAATGATACTCTGCATCTACTTACCTACACACTAAGGCTTATGTAAAATTTTGGAATATTTGTGATTTTACTCACAGAAAACCATTCCACTTGGTTTTCTCTATTTTTTGTATATTCATGTCATTAGTCCCTCATATAAATCGATAGTTTAATTTGAGGGAGTACTTTTTGTTTAATTCATGTATCTGTAAACTTTGATGATGAATATATGTTATTATTATATAGGACAAACTGGCAGAAATTTTAAAACTCAAATGAAAGAACATATTAGAGATTGTAAAAGGCAATACAAACCACTGGCTTATCGAAACATATACAGGGTGGCCACTTTTTTAATGGGATTGTATTGGTAACTTTTAAACCATAAGAGTTAGAAGGTCGGTCAAATGGAGAAAAAGTAGCATGCATAGAAGCATTATCAAGCAGTTCAAACAAATCGAGACTATCAGGGCCGGTTATTGAGATATCATAAGAAAAGTAAATTATTTCATTTTGATTTTTCTTTTTTTCCCACTTTATTTCAAATATCATCAAAAAATGTTACAGCAATTTTTTATTCGACAGTAAATTGTCCTCAATTTGACGTAATCAGATTTCGTATCCAATGTTTCGTACTCTCTGGGCCAACCTCAACCTCATTTTTTTCAATACGTACCTGCATATTTTATGACATTTTTCGAAATAACTTTTAACGCTGAATTCAACGATATATCATACAAAGTCATTCAAAGTTGATTTTCTGGTGATTTTGAACCTCATCCAAATTTAATGGTGTGTATGAAAGAAAAACAAGTCTATTAACGACATTAATGTTCTGACCCAATGTTCAATGTTCCCAATGTTCAATCGTACCCAGAAAAAAAATCGAGAACTGTGACCAGTGAATGAAATTTTTAAAAAACTGCTGTTCATAAAATAGTCAAGAGACGCGAATACAATGATTATAAATTTGAATACCAAGCCTTGCAAAAATTATATCGTAATGATCTCAAAATAAAGTTCGATTCTGTAATCTGCTTCTACGGAACAAATGACAAATACAACAATAGTGATACCTCGCGAGAAAATTGAGAAGGTACTCAAGGAGAACAAGCAAATGTATAAGAAGTATGGGTTCCAGAACCATAAAGTGCATTTTACAAAATGGTGGACATTTCGAACACTTACTTCATTAATTTTCATTTACTTTCGAAAAACCATTTGATTTTTCTTTCATTAAATGATACTTTCGTTTAATTAGGTATTATGGATTGAAATATTTAAATGATTATTATAAAGAATATAAAGGAAGAACCAAGAAACCAGTATACTGGTTTCTTGCTTTGATTCTAATATATTCCATTTTGTTCGAGATGGGTAAGTTGATTTTCTTATCGAAATTTATTGCATATTGCATGTTGTTAATTAAACTAAATAAAGGTACTACAGATCCGACCCAAAGAAAATTGGATAAGGGTCAAAATCACCTGAAAATCTACTTTGAATGACATTGTATGATATATCGTTGAATTCAGAGATGAAAGTTATTTCGAAAAATGTCATAAAATATGCAGGTCCGTATTGAAAAAAATGAGGTTGAGAGTACGAAACGTTGAATACGAAATCTGATAACGTCAAATTGAGGATAATTTACTGTCGAATAAAAAATTCCTGTCACATTTTTTGATGATATTTGAAATAAAGTGGGAAAAAAAATCAAAATGACATAATTTACTTTTCTTATGATATCTCAATAACCGGCCCTGATAATCTCGATTTGTTTGAACTGCTCGATAATGCTTCTATGCATGCAACTTTTTCCCCATTTGACCGACCTTCTAAGTCTTATGGTTTAAAAGTTACCAATACAATCCCATTAAAAAAGTCGCCAACCTGTATATGAAACCGGACATACTATGAAATTCTCAGATGCTAGGTATCATGATTATGTTGACTACAATGTTTTTCAAAGTCCTCAATAAATATAATGTTCTAGAAACTCTTTATATCAATCTTTGATAGGCCAGGACCTAGCTATCCCAGTTTCTATTCCGAAAAGGTTGCAATTTTCATTTGCATCTCATGAGTGTTTTTCATCGACACTCATTTGGAATTTAATATTCTTCGAGATAGTAGGAAATTATCATTTCGAACAATTTTCGGTATTTTTACATGAAGAACTGTATCATGTCTTTACGATATCTGCAGTTTGACAATTTGAACCAGGAATGACCCAAAACTTTCCTTCACTGATGACGAAACCGTGATCAATTTTTATACTTTCTGTCCGTTCGACTGTCTTGTCATCCGGTCATCCGTAAACACAAAAACTATCGAACGCAAGATCCTAAAAACTTGAAATTTACCTGATAAATTGATGCATGAATGAACAAACGTCAAAAAGTTCTTGAGCTTACATCAGTGCTTCTATCGGTTTTTTTATTCTCTTAAATATCTTTCTATCGCTTGTTCATTCATGCGCCAATTGTGCCCTTGGAGATCACAAGATTCCGTGTTCATCGACTGAACATCATAGAAGCTTTGAGCAGAATATTGAAAAAAAAAATTAAAATCACCTATAGTTCCGACCGTGTAGATAACAATTATCATTTTCGAACTTGATGCAAATTTTCTTTATGTTTCACCAGAACTGGAAAAATCAAATAGAATATAGAAACTAAATATCTTACATTTCTCGAACTATAAATAGAATTAACTGGATTGAAATTCAATTTTTGTATGTAAAAAGATCACTTGATTGTCCATGACGGATTTCAGAAAAAACCGTTTCATCTGGATTAATTAACCGAAAAAAATTACAGAAAACATCAAACGTCATAGGTGTATATATATAATATTATTTTCCAAGGGCTCAAAAGGCTCATAAGCTCGTTGCGAATTTCCATATCATTATTTTATTCTGGTGAATTTTTCATAACATTTTTTTTGAGTCTGTTGTTTCAGGAAATTTTCCTATTATTTGAAAATGTAAAATTCATTAGAAGTTCACTCAATAATTTCCACAATGACAACCTAAATGCGCAATAAATTGACATCATATATCAATCGATTTTAAATCCCCAGTATCCCGAAATCTTTCGTACCCTTCCATAATTCCAGAAATAGAAAGCGTGAAAGTAATAAAAGCACCAAACAAGTGATTTGAATCTATAGAAAAACACTCCTCCACATTAAAATCGAATATCGAAGAAAAGGCAGAACCTCAGTGCTGATAAATTGAAAGAGGGAACAGATGTTGGCTGATGGAGACCATAAAATGCAGGTCTATTAGCATGAATATGGGAGACTCGATAATATTGCTGAATAGCGCCATATTAATCAGGAAGATATAGCTGGAAATACGATAAAGCTGAGAATTCGAATGATAGATCGCAAGGGAGACTAACAAAACACATAAATGTCAAATCGAAACCTTTATAGCTGGGAGCAGGGAAAAAATATGACTTTACTGTATCGGACCGCTTGAAAATTCAGAAGTTGTTGTGTTTAGGCGATATAAATGTTTATTATGCGATGTATTCATCAATAGGATCTCGGTAAATTTTATTGGCAATCGCATACGAATGGTACTGTTTATAACGATGGAGCTTATGTGACTCCTAGTAGAGTAGGGGAGACTAGGGAGGGTTGATACAAGGGGAGGTTTGATACACGTTCAAATTTCCGGCCTCAGTTCTTCAAAGAAGGCATAATCACGTGCAATGCCTCTATGAGTATGGAAATAGTGTGTGTTGAAATCTAGCGAAGATCGCGCACGAACAAAAGTTTTTAAGCTTACAGCTTGTTTTCTACATATTCCAGGTAAGAACTTGCATAACAAACGTAAGGCTTCATATCTTCACCAACAAAACTAACGAAATTCATTACTTTATTCTTGATGCGCATTTCATTAAGAACATGGACGCCAGTTGTACAGATCTTCCATCGAATATCGTAATATGTTCACGTCCTATATTCTCCAAATTTGTCTTCTAGAGAGGTTTGATACAGTAAATCTCATTTCAAAGAAAAAGTTTCAAACAGAACTGCAAAAAAAAGGATGTTTGATGACTTCGATCCAGAGGACGAAAATGAAAATGATCAATTGTTCGAAGAACGCCCAACAAAATTAAATAATGAATTGCAGTAGATGCAAGCTGGATCGTTATCTTCATTAAAAAATGGAGTGCAATTCAGCCTGTGCAAGTGTCAGTAGTAAAATAAAGATGTTTACTTGCGAATTATATAGAAAATAGGTTGTGTTATGATAAAAAAATATTGATTTCTTATTGTATCAAATTTCCCTTTTTGTGCATCAAGCCTCCCATGTATAGGGAGGTTTGAGACATTTTGCACCGACAATTTCAAGAACTCATACCTAATCAAGGTTGAAATTTCCATTTTCAGTTATTAAATAATAATGATAATAAAGTTTAATGATCCATCATTCACAAATAAAATTGTATTGTACATGTCAAAGGCAAAATAATATTACAGATTTACAAACTGAAACAACAATCCTTTTGATGAGAATTATGAAAAAAGAATAACACACATTAATCCCACAAGCGCCTAGCCATCAAAATCAAATTAATTATATCAAATAATTTCATTATAATGTATCTGTGAAAAAAACTCTGAATTCTGAAAGATCATAAAAAACCTCTGACCTAAGTATATTGATCAGTCTTTTTCTGAAAACACTTAAAGTAGTGGCATTTCTTATTTCAAGAGGCAGTTAATTAAAAAAATAAGATCCTGCATACTCGGGAGTTTTTTTATGTGTTTGATAAGCAAATCTACTCAATTTTAGTTGATTGCCTCCTCTGCAGGCGCGGATCCAGGGGGGGGGGGAACTGGGGGAACGGCTGTAGGTTGAACATGAGGCGAATTATCCTCTTTTGGGCAATGAAAACTCTTTTACTTTCAGTTGCATTGCCGTATACTATTATATTATAACTAATTCTTGAGTAAATTAGTGCATAATAAGCGCTCATTAGTCCTTGTTTGTTCAAAGTTTGTTTTAAGTTTAACAACGCATAATAACCACTATTTAATTTCTTGCATACCTCCTCCACATGATCCATCCAGTTAAGCTCACTATGTAAACGTCTGTAATACTACTAAAGGTTTAAGCGAAGTCCTTAAATCTCACTCTGACATAAATGGATTGGTAAATCTTAAAAACGAATTTTTTATTAACAATTTTGTTATGAACGTAATCAACCATCCCTAGTCTCCCCTACGGATTCAAACATTTCAGCAATAAATAACCGAAGATTATTACATGTAGCTATAAGGGGATGTGTGAGATTCCGTTTTATGATTAGTCGAAACTGGACTGGCAAAGTAGAAAAGCAGAATCCTTGTCCTGTGTTTCATCCTTCTGAAGAAATTACCGAGAATCTGAACAATAGAAATAATCTGCATTCCATAAAAACAATTTCTTTGTATACAGGGTGGCCACTTTTTCAATGGGATTGTATTGGTAACTTTTAAACCATAAGAGTTAAAAGGTCGATTAAATGGAGAAAAAGTTGCATGCATAGAAGCATTATCAAGCAGTTTAAACAAATCGAGATTATCAGGGCCGGTTATTGAGATATCATAAAAAAAATAATATTCTGTCATTTTGATTTTTCTTTTTTTTCCACTTTATTTCAAATATTATCAAAAAATGTTACAGAAATTTTTTATTCGACAGTAAATTGTTCCCAATTTGACGTAATCAGATTTCGTATCCAACGTTTCGTGCTCTCTGGGCCACCCTCAACCTCATTTTTTTCAATACGGACCTGTATATTTTATGAAACTTTTCGAAATATCTTTTAACGCTGAATTCAACGATATATCATACAATGTCATTCAAAGTTGATTTTCAGGTGATTTTGACCCTTATCCAAATTTCTTTGGGTCGGATCTGTAGTGAATGCAATTTATCGAAAACTGCTGTTAATAAAATAGTCAAGAGACGCAAATACAATGAGTTTAAATTTGAATACCAAGCCTTCAAAACTTATATCGTAATGATATCAAAATAAAGTTCGATTCTGTAAAAAATGACAAATCCAACAATAGTGATTTCTCGCGAGAAGATTGAGAATGTATTGGAAGGTATTCAAGAAGACGAAATAAGCAAATGTATAAAAAGTATGGGTTCCAGAACCGTTAAGTGCATTTCGCGAAATGGTAGACATTTCGAACACTTACTTCATTCATTTTCATTTACTTTCGAATAATCATTCAATTTTTCTTTCATTAAATGATAATTCGTTTAATTATTATGAATTGAAATATGTAAATAATTATTACTTGTTTCTTGATTTGATTCTGATATGTTCCATTTAGTTGATTTTCTCATCGAAATGTATTGCTTGTTGTAAATTAAATTAAAGGTACCGAAATGTAATACAGATCCGACCCAAAGAAATTTGGATAAGGGTCGAAATCACCTGAAAATCAACTTTGAATGATATTGTATGATATATCGTTGAATTCAGCGTTAAAAGTTATTTCGAAAAATGTCATAAAATATGCAGGTCCGTATTGAAAAAAATGAGGTTGAGGGTGGCCCAGAGAGCACAAAACGTTGGATACTAAATCTGATTACGTCGAATTGAGGATAATTTACTGTCGAATAAAAAATTCCTGTAACATTTCTTGATAATATTTGAAATAAAGTGGGAAAAAAAGAAAAATCAAAATGACAGAATTTACTTTTTTTATGATATCTCAATAACCGGCCCTGATAATCTCGATTTGTTTGAACTGCTTGATAATGCTTCTATGCATGCAACTTTTTCTCTATTTGACTGACCTTCTAACTCTTATGGTTTAAAAGTTACCAATACAATCCCATTGAAAAAGTGGCCACCCTGTATATTGTAAAATTCTGTGAAATTGCGCGAAATTAAAGACACAAAACGCTGTTTGTGTTCGTTATATTTTTAAACTTGAATGACATATCCTGTTTGGATGCGATTTCTGTTGCGATTCCGATAAACCTCAATTAAAAATTCTGATTTCGGTTCCAGTAAATTGGGTGAAATGCACATCCATTCCATCCATATAGCTAATGTTAAAGACCTTAAGGTAACCTACAAACCCACCCCTAATATTCATAATCCAACCAGCCATGAATAATTTCAATTTGGATGAGTGAGAATTAACCACACAGTAAAATTGCTTTAAACAAAAAATGTTGTGATTAAATGTTCAAAATCAACTGAAAAGTTTTATTATTGAATAGCCACTCGTTTTAACTGAACTAAAGAAATACTTCCTCGAGTGTAACAATTATTAAATAGTTAGTAGCTCTGTGTAGAAAGCTGTTTCTGCCATTATGTGCAGTATGGGGTGGATAGAAGAGAAATACGTAGAAAAACAATTTGTAACGTTTTTCTATTGAAATACTGAAATGGAATGAGAATTTTTGATTTTGTAATTTGTAGGTATTCATTTATACTTTGCATTTCTAACGATAATGGAAGAATCTTTTAAAAATAAGGTCAAGTCATACAAAGTTGAGAGATTAAGTTCAATTCACCTCCCACGCACTTAGGGAATCTAGGTGTGTCTTAGGCAGAGATCGCTGGATAGCCTAACCGATGAGTCCACCAGCGATCTCGGGACGAAACACAATACCCCTCGGGAGAGGGCGCACATTAATCTTGGCTCGAGACAGACTCGCCAAATTGGTGACCCCGACGTGATGGCGGAAAGCTACGGCGTTTGAGCGCAGAGGCGACTCACTGCCCCGCTCAACGTTACGGCTACTGGGGTGTCCATCGGACACTAGAGCCGATGGCACGCCGAGCCTCGTGTTTCCGTCAACACAACACGCAAGCTCGACTTGATGGGAATGGCCGTCTTAACGATGTGTCCTGGAAAGCAGAAGGTGGATGCGTAGCTCCCATATATCTGCAATTTCCAACGAAACTCTAGACGCCCATTCCCATGACGTGCAAAACGTGCTCCTTGGTCTGCCGCGGTATAGCGGACCTGAATAGGCGGCATTCACCGTCCGCACGATGCCGCGAGGTGCAGCTCTGATTAGGCGGCAATCACCCAGCTGCACCGATGACCTCGTAACACGCATAAGTATCGTTCCTCCGTCACTGGGGAGGGAGTCATGTGGCGGCTTCTCATAAAGCTCTACGTAGCAACTATAAACACAGCACTCAGTAGCCTAGACGTTAAGAGGTAGAGTCACTCACCGAGATGCGACAAGGTGCCGGGTTCGAGTCCCGGCGGCTCCCGATAATAATAAATTCCCCAAGCGTCTGTGACACGGCACACACAAATATACCAAAGTCACACTGATGAGTCCGGTGTGTGTGCCAGGGACGAAACGCATAAGTAGGCATATGTGAAATCCTACAATGTATTTTATTATTTTGAACAAGATTATGTCTACGCTATTTGAGTCGGAAGCGATATACCAGGCTAATAAAATAAGATTTCTACTCTAGTTTAAATACATATTCTTCACGATACCTAACCTTATGATATTACAGTCCGTCAGAACTTCAACACAACAAAAGAAGTATGTAATATTTTCTCATCTAGTTCAATATTTCGAAGTCTGAAGAATCATTCCATTAACGTGGAAACTGACAATATATGCAGAAGATCATTTCTCTCGAAGGAAAATACATAATTATGCTGCTTTAATAAAAATGAAATTGACCTGGAACTTCTCTGTGGAATCTCAGATTGAAACTGAGAGCCTCGGAACTTTGACTCGGTTGGAGCTGTTTTATTTATAAAGAGCATACTTTTCTAGCTCAACTGTTTTCAGATTTCTCAAAGGAGATGGAATTCTCATGACAAGCGATGAAATATTGGATAAATGAAGGGGAAAATCGTCCGAACTAATGAAAATATCGGATTTAGAGTCGGTTCACTCCGCAAATATAATAAAACATATCAACATCGATTTCACGTTCGAAATTGTACTTGCCATTTCAACATAAGTAAAAACATAATATTTGTAGAATCCTAAGAATTCATGACCCGAGTTCATGAGTCTTAGTTACATTGGCTCACATAATTGCAGTTCAACTATTTTCCAGACATTGCAAGTATATAAATAAGTGTTTTTATACTTTTCGACTTATATTCCATGGAAAATTTTGAGATTTATACAAAATAGTTCAGTCTGAAGGAAAATTCTTGAACAAGCGAAAAAACTGTCAAAAATGCAATGGTTGATTTTCTCCTTTTGACTAATTGGTACTGGTAGAATATCATGCAAAAGAGACTATCCAACAGAAATATTATTTCTCGCAATGAGTTCATTACAGTTCTAAAAACAGTGCTGTAATGAACTCATTGCAGCATTATTTTCCGTTAAATTTTTTCGTTTATATCATAACTAAGATGCATAGAATACCTGGTGTGTTTACTGATTCGATTTTGTTTCAGACTTTTTGAGAGACCCACCTGTTGCTTTGGTGGTCTGCTTCACCAGAGTGGTGTAAGGTGGCGCTCTTTAAAATTTTTCGAATTCCCGCATGTGCCTGGTGCCGTTTAAAAAGGAAATACTGATTTTAGACACTGCAAACATTCACAATGAATTACAGTTCAGTTCATATCGAATTTTTTCTCAAATGAATGGAATATAATGACAGACCATAGAATATAAAATATTATTGTTCTATACTCAAAGTTCTCGACAAGAGCGTAGAAATAGGGGGATACTGGGGTTAATTACACGGTGTTCCTAAATTGGAGATACAAATGAAAATGACAGATTTCCAGATCATTTTAAGAAAAAAAGTCCTATAACATGAGTCCCCAAACATTTTGTTTTGGGATATATGTGTTAAAGTTTAAGTTTTTTTCTCGTATAACCTTCCCTTCACAAGATATTCAATATGAATTGGCCATAGATATTCCAGTTTAAAGTTTTCACCATGTGATATGCGAATCTACAGGGTGATATATTTTCTGGAAGGATGCCAGCTTCATTCCTCCAAAACTATATTTTGGTGAATGGCTGTTAGTTTAGAAAAATGTAGAAAAAAACTCTGGTCCAGTACTACACTTTTTGGTTTGTTATAGTTTTGTCGTATCTGCTATCGATTTCGAGAAAAAATCTCTAGTAATCCTCAGGAAAATCCAAATTATTATAAAGATCCAGCTAGTAAGCTCTAATGAATGCATTACTTATAAGTTTTGGTATTTGTTTACCTAATCTGTAGTGAAGATTAATAAATATTTGATAAACTGTACGACACACTAGAAACAACCTGTTTATTGAAAGCAAAGCGTTTGTGGGCTCATATTCATGCAACTTTTTTTTCTCAAAATTATCCAAGTAATTTCTCATTTTCCTTCGAAACTCTTATTTGAGAACACCCATTATAAGGTAAGAACAACCGAAATAAAATATTATTTCGAGTAATTTGGTTCAAACTTCATTATGAAACTTCTTTTTCTAACATTACAGATATGAATAAAAGTTGTCGTCAAAAATTTTTTTTTCGATTATCTTTCCCCAAGAAAAAAAAGATCTACGCCCTTGGTTCACAAGAGTCGAGAATTGAGAGAAATGTCAAATGTAAACGATGTATGCGCCATCTGAAACAGACCGCGATCTCTCGAAATCAAGTAGGTATAAATCTGAAAAATCTCCCGTTTTGTCTGAAAGTTTTACAGGTATAAGTAGACACACCAGGTTTTCTATGCATCTTAATCATAACACAGACTTCCAGTCCGGTCAAAATTCAGCACACATCAATTATCAATATGATATAATTTGGATTAAGTAAAATGATTTGCTACATTATTCGCAATTTCTCTTGATTCTGTTGGTATTAAATCGATTTCGGCAGAAATAATTGAATGAATTTGATGCGTAATTATGAATCATTCCAAAATTCAAAACGTACGATTCTAATTCATATTCCGTAATCTGTCAATTTTCGTAACAGTCACACCAACTGCCAAGTACAATACAAATGTCACTATCAAGTATAATCTGAATTTTTCATTAAATTCGACAACATTTTATTTGCTTATTTCAACCAGAACCACAACAATACGTTGTTTTAAAGGTAATTTGATTGCCTTTTCACAAATTCCATATACTCGACCTCTTTTGTTGACGCTTCCGAAAAATCAAGCTGTACCTCATTATTTACATCCACTGAGGCAATCCACTGATGATCATTTTCGGGACAAATGTATTGGTTGAAGAGAGTCAATAAGAGGCTTTCACGCTTCCCAGACTTGACGCCTTCAGAAATATTCTTCTGGGGAAATTGGTTGTGTATGAAGATTTGAGATTAAGATTTAATTGAGGAGGTTCCGTTTCACAGCGACCTGATGGTCTAGTTTGCCCTCATCTCCAAAACGTGTTCTACAAGTCGCTTTCCAGTTCCAGAGTTCTTCTGCAGTATCTAGGATAGCTTCAACTTCTACATTCCGTCACCTGGTGATCCAGACTTTCTTCCTCTTCCCCACAGAATCTGTACTCGTAATTTTTTGCTAGACCCATTTTCATGAGGTGTGGTTATGTATAAAAAACAGTCCCAAGCTTCAGATGAATTGAAATTAAGAATACGCACACCATGTCGAGTTGAAGTTTCCTAAACGTGAGGGTCCATTTGGAAATAGGTTATATTTTTTCCTTCAAAATAAAACTGTGAAAATCTTAAATAGTGAGAAATACCAACAAAAATAGAACAAGTGTAAGTGGCATTTTGGAATAGTTTGATTGAGTGGAACACTTTATTTCTGTTTATAATTATGGATTACAATAATTCATTGATTCGAATAAATATCATCGAAAATAAACTGTTAAATTTTTTAATCACATTGATATGAATTTCCGTCAATTAAGAATTTTTGAAAAGGTCATCGAATTACTTTCAAAATAAGGTGTCACTCAACCCTTCTTCATATTCAAGATGTTAGAGGAGGCTGTCATCGCGCTCACAGGGCTGATATAAATTAATTGGAATAAACTGTGTGAAAAGTGCACCTCTACTAACCGAAGTTTTACTCTTTTTGCATGGGGATCGAGATATTAAGGGTTTTACTCTTTCAAATGTATATGACACACTGTTCAACATTTCTATAATAACAATGTCTGTTAAGGCTTATACCGAAAAAAGAAGAATTTCTTTGTGTTTCAACTCAATGTTTACCCGCATCATGCTCTCACATCTATCGAGTGCTTGCATAATAATTAGTATTATTACAATTGCAGTTCTATTCAGTATTTGTGTTCTCGCTGACTGAGGTAAATTAAACAAGTTAAAATAATTTTCGTATTTTCATTCACAATCAACATTAAACAGTCCTTCGAAAAAGAAGCAACAATTTTGGTACTTCGAGCCAAATAAAATCATCATTTTGTGGTCCTTTGCACCAACTGAAATCACACAAAGTCAACACAGACAACTCATAACTCGACAGACTGAGAGTTACGGTGAAGTTTCAAAAAATCTGGGATGAACAAACTTGGGAAAAAACTTTTCCGCTAAGACTAAATACAATATCCCCTTCTTGCTGAAGTTTACGAGTCGCCAGATTGGTATAGAAAGACTAGAAATGTAGCGAGAGTATCATTATTTCGGAATCATAACAAAGATTTGATGAAGCGAGTAGCAGAAGTGAAAGCTCCTACTCGAAAAGGATTATCCTTTAAAAGAGGGCAAATGCACGTGAGAACCTCTTCTCGCTGGTGTTGCCATACAACATTGGAAAGTTGGATAAGTTTTATACTCGGATAATGCGTGCATGAGCTGGCTCCTCTGAAAGAAACTCGAATAATTTCCGACTTGAGGATCAGACTACGTCAAACCCAGATATAATGAAATTTCTCGAGTAGATTTTCCTTTCACGTCAGTGAAATCCACACAGGATTTTCGGGCTTTCCCATGAATTATTGATGGTTGTTACGTTCGAAAAATATTTTTGGATTCAGACCGTCAATATTAATAATGCCTGATCTTTGCTGATCGTAATGATATTCGAGCTTTTTTCCAGTAATGGAATCCGAATATGAATAAAGAATGCGGAAGGAGTTGTCAGAAAATTTCAATACGCTATAGAAGAGATTCAATGAGGTGAAAATTCCAGGATAATTATAATTATATAATAATTAAATTTATATGTAGCAGTGGCGGATCCATGGTTCCTACTGTTTAGGGGGAGTATTGGTTAAAAAATTTCTCATATGACAAAACTTAAATCTATAAAATTCCAATGTATTTCCAATTGACATACGAAATGATAGAATAGAATAGAGTTCATTCAGTAAAAATACAAAATAAACTACAGAAAATGAAGCTGTGAGTTATTAACACATGACCTTCATTATTAGTTTTATTATTTCATAAAACATGAAAGTTTTCATGTCCCCCATAGGAAAAAGCGACTATAGAGTTTGGGTTATGGTTACTTCAGCAGATAACTGGTAGTAAAATGGTATCAAATAGTACCTTAAATTCGTTAAAGTATAAATTTAATTTTTTTTATATTTTCTTCGGGATAACTTGAGAAAACTCGTCATCCATTGCCGGTCACTTATGACAGTCGCTACCCCGAACCAGATACCCCTAGATTTTAGGAAATTGTAATTATTTTTTTGTTACAGTCCTTTCTTTTTTGAACTGCATTCGTCCACTCCTGAACATACATAGGTCTCTACCATCCGCTCTATGTTTCCCTTTCTTGTTCCACGTTGATCCACCTCTTACCAGTCAGCCTCCTATCATCATCCACACGTCGTTTTTGTGAGCGCCCAACACTTCCTTTCGTTTCTCTGGGTCTCCACACCTTTATCTCATGAACCCATCTGTCCTCGGCAATTTATTTCTGCCACTTCCTGAAGTACATCTCTTTTATTGGCGTATTGTCTGATGCACTCGTTGCGTATTGCGTGACGAAGAAAAATACCCAACAAATGGCGTTCTATTGCTCTTTGAGTTGTTGAGAGCTTATTGGCAAAGCTTTTAGTCAGACTCATTGTCTTCAATCCGTGTGTGGCAGTACTCGAGTTAGACGCGGTCAACATTTCTTCCAATTCTGTGATGTTATTGCATATAAGAACTATATCTTCAGCGAACCTAAGGTTATCGAGTCTAATGCCATCCACAATTATGCCTTTGATGTCCACTTCAATTGTTTGAATGTGTTTTTTAATGCCAGTGTGAATAACTTGAGCAAAATTGTGTCTCCCTGTCGTACACTCCTACCTAGGATCTACTCTGGCATTTTGCATAGCTGTAATAACAGCACCAATTTCTTAGGAGTCAAACGCATTTTTCTATGAGATTTCGAACCGTGTACAGATAGTCTATTCTTTGTAGCCCTTTCTGAATCCTGAGTGTTCTGTTAGCCCTGTCTGAATCTGAGTGTAAAAATATAGTTTTGGGTAAGGTCTCGGGTGAGGTGGTTTGTTATTATTTTCGTGAAGAGCTTATATAGATGTTACCTCAATAGCCTGACTCTTTCAATAGTTTCTCCATCTTGCCAGATACAATGAAAGTCCGCTGTAGGTGCAAGCGCGACTGCTCAGTCGATTGCGATGACTACAATGTTATTAGAGGTATATCGCCGTTGTTGTTCAGCAGATGTTTACTGACAAATCTTATGAATCTGTTGAATAAACAATTCAAGTATGTCGATATCCAATCCATTTCTACCGCCAAATGTGAAAAAGGTACCATCAAACCTTGGATGTCCAGATGTCTTATCAAGAAAATCAATAATAAAAGACGTATCTGGCACAAATACTACCAATCCTAATCATTCTAATATCATAATAATCTGAATTCGATGGCCTATAACACAGCAAGAATTGAAATGATTACAGAATTGCGAGAAGCACGTTCTGTTCATGAAGCATCTCTTCTTGACTGTGGAACTCAGGGGTTCTATGATTATTTTAATGAGTATCTCATTGAAGGTCTGGGAGATAGTTATATTGGATGAAAACACTCGTGAGTTACACTCAAACCTATAGTTTGTGGCTGATATTCTAGGTAGACACTTCCATGGACCATTTGTTGAGTAGCCTACAGTTAAATTGCCCACATTACCACCTGAAACTACAATTGCCTTGTCTTTGAGCATAATTCATTTTACCCCTGAAAAGGCGAATGAAGGTTAACAAACAACTAAATGATGATTACCAGCCAATAAAAATCACATTTATGCTTAGTTAACATACAGAAAGAATCATTGCAAGAGAGATCACACAGTTTGATTCGATGTTTTCACAATCGTGAGCTAACATGTTGAAGTTCAATTTACACTGTTAGGACCAATATTCTGTATATTGAACTTCAACACAGTTTATTCTTGACAACAATGCACATAATATATTCTCGAATCAACAGGGATTTCTGCCTGGACGCTCTGTCTTATCAAATTTATTTAAATAGTTAGATCGAGAGGCTTGATAATGGCTACCCCACTGATGTCATCTATTTGGATGAAAGAGCATTCTATCCCCCCATCGGCGTATGCTTCTGAAACAGAAAAATTTGGGATTTGGTGGTTCATTGCTCCAGTTGATTCGAGAGAGGTTGTCGGGTCGTGAGTTCTCGGTGAGAGTGGGTGATTGCCGTTCTAGGGGGTTAAGAACTCGGTTAAGAATCAAGAGTGGTGTACCTTAAGGCTCAATGCTTAGACCACTTCTTTCAACAGAATACATCAATTTGCAACGATTTTGCACGCTTCATTCCATGTTACGCTACTGGAATTTTTGAAGACGCGGTAATTTGTCAATTAATCGTATCATATCGTGTACCATCGATCGGAACGCAGATGCGCGGGTCTAGAGAGAATCTTCTGAAAGATTTTCAATGATTATTGAGACTTCAGCAAGAATACGTAGCTTAGATTTCAGTACTTTAGGTTTCAGTCATTTTTAATTTAATTTGAGACTCGGAATCTGATTTATCGGCGAGAATTGTGTCGGCATTCTCGGTAAGTGTTAACATAAATATTTGTATTCAACAAGTAATAATTTCACCAGAACGAATCAATTTAATTTGAAACAGTAGTTTTTTTTTTAGAGTCATCCATCTTGTCGAAACGTATTTCAGGTTTGGTAGAATTCTTTTTGTGTCAAATAATGTCAGCAAAACTCCTTCTCAGGTTTATTTGATAATAAATGTAATGATTTCTTTGTAATTTCTTGGTTAGAAATCCGAGAAGGAGTTGTAAATTCAGTTAACATATTCTGATATCGTTGTTCATTTTCGCAAACCACCTCCCGTGGGATTAGAACGAAGAAAACCTCCCGTGGGATTGGAACAAAGAAAACCTCCCGTGGAATTGGAACAACAGAAACCTTCCTTGAGATACAGAATTTGGGATAGTACGAATGTTAGATCACTTTGGTTCCTGAATCTGAAAGAATACCTGCGAAATACCTGGCATTATCACATCAACTTCGTTGAATGGGGATTGGAGTACTATAGCTTCCTGATAAGAATTGGTGTTCAGAAGGCTGAAGATAATTTACAGAAGAGGTTTCATCCTAGTAGCAGAGTAACTCATTTAAAATCGTTTTAAGTTAAGTTTCTATTTTATTATTTGTTTAGAGTGAAAAGGATCGATCATTGTATATTTCAATTTTATTAAATTTGTAAAAACCTGGGTAGGAGTTTTGTTGCCAAATAAGCCAAACCACCCCTAGAAATTAGTCTTGGGGTCTCATGGGCAATTATAACGTTACAAATTATTTATCTCTGAGAATGAACTTGTCTGTCAGTCATTATGCTGATGATACCAAACTGCGTGCTATCCACACTCGTGATCATGGAATACTGAGGGAAGATCTGGAGATCCAAGAAAAAAGACACATCGAACTCAATTCCGACCAAACTGTGGTTCAGCATTGTGGATGGAACAACCCTGAGCTTTAATACTTCTTAGATTAAAGCCTGCTTGAGACCACTAGTGAACATTGCGATCTATGACTCACTGCATGTGAAAACTTCAAATATATCTCACTTCAATAAAATTGCAAAGAAAGCTCATACAATAACCTTATACCTACGTAAAGCCTTCACAGAAATAAATGAGCTTATACAAACTCATGTTCTGATGAACCAATAGAATCCGTAAATTTCTCATAGTGACGGCGGCGTATTGATATGTGAATATACTAATTGATGACGTGCTATTATCGTTTTGGTGTGTCATCTCCTGCCATAATTTCCATAGTAACATTCTTGGACGTTCGCCAAAAAATAAAAGTCAATCCCAGTGAAATATCATTGAATTATCAAAATGCAGTGCTTTAGATATAGTTATTGAAATTATTCGTTATATAATCGCAACGAATAGCACTCGAGCATAGAGAATATATTTCGATTATGCGAACCTCCTAACTCGACGTAGTTCGCGAAACACTACTCGAGCTGCGCTCTCGTGAATCGGTGTATAATCGAATATTGTCTATGCTTTTGTGATATTATAACTGAATATGTTACAGATAATTTATAAAATTTATATACGGCCACTTTTAGAACACGCTGTGGTGGCATGGTTTCCTTATCTAATAATATAATAATAATATATAATAATATAATAATGATTGACATTCTGGATGAGCTTCAAAGAAGATTCACCAAGATAACTACGTAAAAATAATTCATTTGAAGGAAGGCTCAGTATACTAAACTTGACATCAAAATATGACAGAAAAATCAGAGGCGAAATTATCGAGACATTTAAGATCCTACGCGGTCATCACCTGTGTAACATGGAATTCTTTATTTTCTAAGTGACTCGAACCTTGGTTTCAACCATTCTTATCTCAAAATCAAAAAAAATTTAGAATTTGATACGAATTGATAGAGCGTTCCATTCAGGGACCGAGCCATAAAATGTAACAAAAAAATATGCAATGGCAGATTTGTGAAAAAAAGTTCATATTTTTTATTTCAGACTAAGTTTGAATTGTAACACCACCATTTATCACAACCTCTTTCAAACCTATTCTACTCGACATAAATTTTTCAAACCAGTGTTCAAATCTTCTCAACAGTCAATTTTTAATTGATACAATCCTCTCACAGCATGTAGGTGATATCCCTGTAATTCGGAGTTTCTATCGTAATAGAATTCGATTAACTTTGGTTATCCTGTAGACCGTAAATTGTAAGTTGATTCGATTTGCACTGCAGCTCCAGTTTATCTTGAATTCGTTTTCTTTCCTCAGAAGATCAATTTTTAATTCTGAGTTGTTTACCTTTGTTCTCAGCAGTTGGCATTGTCGAATTATTTACAATTTCAGCAATAATTTTGATGAATTTCTTCTCATACGTTTTACGTGATATCATCGAGCAATTTAGCTTGGTAATTCCTTGAGCTCGGTCTTGTATCTTTCGGCCGATACCATAGACTAATAAACATAGATAGAGAGAGTAAACGCAATTTTCACATGTTCCCAACATGGTTAGATTATGTTGTCGGATTGTGATATATTTTCAAATCCACATTCGTACTATATCGATATTCTTCCTAATTGTCGGATTTATAATAAGCATAATATTCGATATTCATTATTTGCTGTGTCTACCTGCTGAAATCCAAGGTTTGGCAACTTTTGCTCTCCTAGTGTTATCGGTCGTTTCACGTCGTTTGGCGCACTTGAAGTTTGTTTTCTGAATTTCTGATATAGTTAGTTATTTATTTCAATATCTTTTGAATTAATATGAAACGTTGATTCACTATGGGACAAAAGAAGTGCCTTTCTTCTGAAGAAACTCGCGAATTGAGTAAAATATCGTCTCACTGGTATATTTTCATTTCCGCACGCTTCATGTCAAATTTGATATTTCATGTTGGGGACAAAATTTGCTTACTGAAAATGACATATGCTTTCTCTTATTATGTCTATGGTGGATAACATTGTAATATTTATTATTACCAACACAACACCTCCAATTTCATCATTTGTAATATCGCGACAGTAACATCCCCTCCAATTCACACATCTGATTGTTGAGAGATTTTCAAGTAGTCTCAGTACTGTGCTTTAATTCCTCTTCAATTTCTATTCATTTATTATTATTCAATTATAAATATAAATATATAGAACTACTATATGAAACGTTCCATTCCATGATTAAATTTTATTATTCACTATACCCACCCTTATCTACAAAATGATCTATGCCATTTTATGCAGATTCCTTATCACTCACCATTAATTTTGATTAAGAGCTAAATGAAACGATTCATGTAAATCGTTCATCGTGTCAGAAAGATATTATCTCAGAGAGCAGTGAAACTTCGAAATTACAAATTTTACAGGTGACATCACGCGGTACATGTGATCATTTAGCTAAAGAACTCCAGTTAATAACTTTGAATGCCAAGGTGAATGTTATATACTGTACTTGTTTTAGTTTCCTCATTTTCATCGAAGTTAAGAAGTTTAACAACCGATTTCATGAGACAGTGATTGACCGGTCAAATCGTCGATTGAAGTTTTAACTTCAAGTGTCAAAAATGAAATGATATTGGACACGGAGATTATTTGATCGAGCAAATCACCACGATAAATGTTTTATGAAACCTACCATATCACTCGTATATTCCAAACCGGAAGTTTAGTTGGTAGGTCATGTCAGTTCCACACTGTCTCACTTTTCATGAGGTAATTCGTCCATGAGGACTCCCTCTAGTAATGTAAATATACATATTGAGGATACTTGAAAATTATGTGAGCAAACAAGCCACGCAAAAACGATCTAAATGATAAATACGATGCTGAAAGAAAATTTCCCAAATTTTTTTATCAGTTAAAACTACAAATCACGAGAATGGAACAGCAGAACCAAAGCCCAAAATTCTAATATGACAAAAAACAGAATGCACTAGGATCTGATATTTCAACATACCTGACCATATATTGACCTTCATGACGTATTCGATATCTTCATTGTAAAATACATCAACCCAGACTTTACGCTGAATACAATGGAAGACGGCACATAGGACCCCAATTCAAAAGAACTCAAATTGTGATACTGGCCGAATGAATTTCTAACTAGGGACTCCACACACTGAAAATTTATAGCGTAAGATTCCATGAGAAATTCACTTGAATCCCACTGATAATAACTCCTTAAGGACTAGAAGACGAAGTCGAAAACTGAAGAAGAGAATGAGAAAAGCATAAAGGAAGCATCAACAGATTCAAAACGCCAGCCCTGAGGCATTATCATGGTGAAACCCCAAAATCAATCAAAGTTCTACTTATAAAAAGAAATGAAAATTTAGAGAATTTCAAATACAATAGAATATGGGAAAGAACTGAAAAATACACCAAGAGTACTCTGAGAACAGGTTGATGAAACCCGAATAGGAGAGCAGAACACCATAAACCATTCAGCATTGGAAAATGCAAAAATGTGGGGAAGGGACATATTCAAAGGTTCAAGCAGCCGAAGCTCTGATTGATTTATAGAAAAACTAGCTAAATTTAACTCCAGAAATAACGATGATAATGAAGAAAGAAGAAGGAAATAAATAATTGAGCTTGAAACACCAGGCGTGTCATAATATTCTAAATCCAACACCACAAACAATAATCAAAGAAATCATTCAAATTAAATTAATTAAAAACAAGCACAGCTACAAGGAATGACAAAGTAACAAACTTCATGTTACAGATGATGCCCAGAAAAACGATAGCTGTGCTAACTATTTAAGTTAAGCTTAGACTGGAACTATCTGCTGAAGATACTGAAAATAATAGATAACAAGCATAAGGTAGAAATTTCGGGCCTCTATAAAGAGAAAGGATTCATGAAAATTTAGTCCTATTATGCAAATATCGAGTTTTTAAGTTAATAATTCCAAGCGTTCTATTCACATAGAGAGACCTCCAAGTAACGGAACGAATCCACACTCCAACATATGAACCACAGAGCGATAAGCTTATTCTTGTTCTCAACTCAACTGAATGACTTTTTAGTGACTTTTGTACTATTTTACAAGATCAATGAAGTATGTTATGTTAAGTTGAGTTTAAAAGTTAGCACTCTCAAAAGAAAACAACATTATTTTTGTTGAAAAGATGAAAAATGAAGTGGTTGATATTTGCACAATAATTCAAAAGAAGAATGATAAAGGTTTGTGTTTCAGCTTCAAGAGGTGCGTTTATTAGTCATGTAGATGAGCATAGTTGAGAAATAGGAAATTCTGCTTTTTTTAATTTACGGTCAGCATTGCTTAAATCTTCTTGAGACATAAAGGCTAATACTCCAAAGTGCTGAATTTTTAAATGAGTAGACTAAGAATGGTGGCCCCCCTCTCTGATGAAATATTTGTTTATTTTATTATTATTATCCCCAACTTTTGCCTATACGCGTAGGATTTCTCCTCGCCGTCGGCTTCTCACTCCTCGCTAAGAGGAACATTCACTCAATCCCAGATATTTAAAATATCAGAAGGACAGAGCTCGGTCGTGTCCGGTCCTTGTGGTCCCCCTGGTTCTCGTCGAACTTCTGGTCCTCTTACACGCGATCCTTGGACCTGTCCTTCGCTTCCTAGGAATTTTCTCACCATCCTTGCAGTACCTAAAAGAACAGCTTTTTGCATTATATTACATATATAATATATATAAGTCCTAGTTGCTTGATATTTCTCTTGAGATTCATTATTATTATTATTATAATTTGATTTGAATCAAGGACATAGTCCTGTGAGATTCAATATACATAAAGAGCATTACAGTCATACGAGCAGTTGGGCACAAGAGAAGTACATAGCAGTGTTTAACAGACATATAGAAACAACCAAAATATGTAGGAAAAGAAGAACAGAAAAATAAAGAACAATGATGAAAGCAAAGGCATTAAAGCGTGATAAAAAAAAACTAAATATCGTCATATCGATTTTTAAAACTGTTTATAGATGGAGCACTCACAACACTAGGCGGAAGGAAATTCCAGTATTCAAAAACCCTATTGGGGAGGAAATTTCTCCTCGCAGTGGAATTGAATCGTTCCTTCTTCAGCTTCAGGTTGTGACCGCGCAACCGAGTATCACAGTTTAGTGAGAAAATGGAGCATAAATCAGCGTTGATGAAATTGTTAACCATGCTTGTTTTTTAAAAACCTTGGCACGTATATTTGGAGATCTGAATTATCTCTGCTGTGTTCTGTTTGTTGTGCAAGATCATGAAAATATCAAACTACGGAAATAAACCAAAGCTGATTTTCATATCACCATTGGGACAAGTTATCATAAAAGATTGTTTCTACTGAACTAGTAGGTACTCAATAATAATAATAGATAATAGAAGCCGACTTCACTGATTGAACTCAATCGCCTTTGGTTTGAAGCTTTTGGGATGAACTGGTAACCGATTAAAAGAACGTCTATATAAGGCAGCCCTGAAAATAGGTGGAGAAAGCTTACCCCTACACCCCACATTCACAATAAGAACATCTGACCTAAGAATCGATGAGAACATCGAAGTCTTTTCAGAATGAAATGAACAAATAAATACAAAAAATATACAAATATATACAAAAATGAAAAGGTGCAAGTACAGAGCCCTGCGGGACGCCGAACCGATGTTTTGAAATTGCGATTAGTATTTTGTGGTTCACTCATTCAAAGGTCTTCGAATATAATCTAATAATGTCAAAAGACATACCTCACGTGAATATAGCTTTGAAATTACAGAGTGAATAATATGAAAGAACCAAACCCTTTTATGAAACCCGACTGTCAAGATGGTAAGACGTTATATTTCTCCAGATGAGTGCTCATTTCATTTACAAACATTTTCTCAAAAGTTTTTGCACTCGAAGATGAAATAGACTTTGGAGGAATATCGTTGAAGGTGAAAGAGTTATGCACTTTTGGAAGCAGCAACACCATCGAAATTTTCCACTGCTTAGGGAACTTCGAGTCCAGCATGCAGCAATAGAAAATATTGATTAAAATTTTAGTCTTGTGTAATGAAATATTCTTCAATCGCAAACTTGGTTTGCCTAAGCAAAATTGAATTTCTATTAAATTTTCACAAATAAAGTTGTGGAAATGGAAAAGCTTTTCTCTTTAGCGACTCTTTATTCTACTTTTTCTCACAGATGCTTTATGAAACGACAAAGAAGGAGCCCTTATAATATTATGATAATAAAGTCTTCAATTCGGTCGAATCAATGATGCATCTATAATTCTGATCCACTCGAGATTTCATATTTAACGAAAACAATCAGCTAACAATTGAACTCCTAATTACTTAGCATCCAGCAAAGGTAGTAATCCCACTAATTAACGTCGCTGTTTCTCAAATATAATAATTAATCAACCATCCTTTATGTGGTTATCGGAAGGAGACTGAAAGACAAACGATGTAATACCTCTGTTTCGGGCCACTTAGCTAAAGTAGGAAATAACGACTCTTTTCGGGTGTACTTCCCTTAGAGTAATCCGGTCTGAATTCCGTCATATATCCGCTTACATTTCCTATTAAATTTCAGATCGGGGAAGGATATTTATTTTCGACGTGCGCGATTATGGGATCGAATAAACATATTGCTTTCTCTCCGAAAATCGCAGGCATGTTTTCATTAATTCGCCTAAAAGGAAACTCATGAAATCCCGATGTGGGTGGGGGATTTCGAGAAGTACATTTTGAGATTTCTGTAGGCATAAAATGACCCTCATTCGTCTGCTTTCCGCCTCCTTATTCCGTCCCCAATATGATCATTTTCTTAGGGAAAAATTAAGGTCAGGGAAAACTCTCAACTTCAGTTGTGGTGAAGATCTTTTGCTGAAGGACTAAATTATATTGGAAACGGAAAAGCGGTAATCCAGATCCCATTTGCGGAGATCGTCATTCTGTGAACTGTCACTTTATTTTGTTATAGGGTGTACAGTGGTGGATATAGATTATTTCCAGTTATCGGAAATTTATTAGATAGAATATTGAAAAGTTTTTGAATAGTTTTTTTTCAGACGTTCAATAATAACGTCATATTTTGACTCCCAAGATTAGCGAGAACTTTTCCTCCACCGGATGGAAAAGTGTTGCTATGTCAACGATGAATGACTTTTCTTTACGCCGGAGGGAAAAGTGTTGCCTAGCAATGATAACTATCAACTATTATACTACTATATATACTATACAAAATTTATTTTCATGACAACCTCAACTAGCCAAAGTCTCTAATGGCACTCAATTATAAGATCCTTAATTATATTTTAATCAAATGGATTTCCAGAATTTCAGGGATTCCAAAACGTTCCTAAAAAAATAACATATTATATTTTATTCGGAGGAGAAGTGAATTCTGATGAGTCGTATTCAATTACACTAAATACTAAATGAAAAGTGACACTACTCTTTATGAAATAATATACTATTATACAACAAAGGAATAATATATGTATGTAGGCTTGGTTAATCGATCGTCTAGAGGTATGATTCGATTACCTGGCCTTTTGCCTTTTTCTCCGTGACTTTGTTGGATTTGAAATAATTAAACTCTTTTGAATTATTTACATCTATTTACAAAGCCACAATTCTACAGTACAAACTCAGTATTGAGAAGATCTTAATAACGTCTTAATTACAAGTTTCTCACTACGGTACTGAATTTCGTCTTAACTCGTTAGTTGATTACTCGAAACGTCTTGAATTATCACGTCTTCGTCGTACTTCAAGTTTTCGGTCGTCTTGTCTTTAACTTTTTCGCGACTCGTCTTAATCTAGTCCGCGAAACGTCTTTTCGTCTTACTTCTTAAGTTGACCGCCCGAACTTGACTCGTCTTCGACTTAAGTTAAACTGTACCGTCTGTACCCGTCTTCGGTTTAATTTGAACTGTCCTCTCTGTCGATTGGAACTACCCTCTCTCGAATATAGACCTCCCTTCTCTCGGTCTGACCACACCCTCAGGAGAAGGTACCATCCCCTAGTCCAATAAGGTCTTTTGCCGTACCGCCCCCAAAGATCATCGTGGATTCCTGGAAATCGAATATTCTAGAAGGACTGGAACCTGAGAAACAGATGTAACACATCTGGAGCAACCGTCTTGTTCTCGAACTTTCCCAACTCCCGTAAATCTCTTAAGTTTTACAACGGACATGACACATTCTTCGACAACTCGAAGAATTACACATCCTTTTTACATTATATACAATAACAATTCGTTCCCTGTAAATTAATTGAATTTGTCATGCCCTTGGCACTTGAAGAGACTAATAGGTCTCCAAGCATCCGGTTGACCATCTCAATTAGTTACAGGGAACAATAAACTGGATCCTACATGTATTGGGTGTCCAAAATTCGTTTTCTAGTGAGGGGATTTCAGAATCTCAACTTTATAAATTCAACTTTTTTAATTCAACCATCTTCAGGATATAAGGGAAAATTTGAAAATAGCGTGAAATGAAAAGTTATTCTTCATTAGTAGTGCTATAAACATGAAAGAAATAAATTCTATATCAACTTTTTTCACTGGAATCCATTGGAGTAATATTTTTTCAATACAATTAGTTTTGAAGTTATAATCTTAAAATTTATATAGCATAAAAATTGAATTATTTATTTTTCAAAAATATATAACATGATATATAAAATTCTCATCGAACTATAAAAAAGTTTCAATCCCTGTTTCACACGGCAAATTAACCAAGTGTCTATCTTTGACAATCTGTGAACTTAAGTTCACCAAGTAACATAGAAGTAACATAGATAGGCACTTGGTTGATTTGCCGTAGAAAACTTATTTGATGATATTTATGGTTTTATAAGAAATTTATATACCATGTTATATATTTTAGAAAAGGGAAAAAACGATTTTATTTGTTATAAAAATTGACTTAGTTTACATTCAAAAAAACACGAAATTTTGTATTATAACTTCGAAAATAGCGTACCACTAATAAAGAAGTTATGAGAAATTTTCATTTTCCAATTTTCTTTTATACCCACCTTGAAAACATTTCGATTTATAAAATTGCGGTTTTCACTGAATTAATTGTTCAAAAAATCAAGCCCGAAAATTTACCTTTCATTTTTTTCTAGATCAAAGGGATCCAAAAGTCAAGCTCCAGGTCAACACCAAGCACTGAGGATTCTATTCGTGTATATGCAACTTTTTAGGCTGCCGGTAAATGAAAACAATGAATGATTGCCAAACAAAATAGATGAATACCTCAGATAACCCGATTCATCCTCCTATTGGTTTTCGGGATCATTAACATTTTCCTGGACGATATGTATAGGTGCTAATATTGGCTTGAAAAACGCCAGGATGGCTGGAAATGTAGCATTATTGTAGTGTGTTATGTTGAAAATTCATTGACAAATAAGAATATTTTTGGTGAGAACATTTTTATGGGGGAATAATCGAAAAAGCAAAAACCAGCCTTCAGTTTTCAGAGAGGTTTGAAGGAGTGAATAATGAATATTATACATAATGCTATTCATTCACTTACATATTTTCCGAGTATCAGTGGTGGTTACAATATTAATGCAAATAATTATATTAACACTAATTGCATATTTATGTAATATGAATATAAAATAAGAACAAAATAGTTTCAACAAATATTTTTTCAATTTTTTCAACACCAAATACATCAAACAATGTAAATATTAAGAAATATAATTGAATAATATGAATTGAGTTATAAAACCAAAAAACAAAAATTTTTTGTTATAATGAATAAAGTTTGATTTGATTTGTGTTGTTTACGCATTCATATCGAAGGGAGTAATATACTATACTCAAACTTTTGAGGAAATAATCATGGCCGTCAATTGGAGGAAGGCAAGGTAGGTGATTGCCTATGGCATCAAAAATTCGAGGGTGGCATTTAAAGCATGATCAACGAAAATCACATGTGTAGAAATTCAAAGTATAAGTTATTGACGCTTAAAAAAAAAACACCTGCACTCATCAGGCTTGTCGATGTTGGGGTGGCTTCTGGATTTTTTTTCAATTCTCTAATCACATTATTGATTCCTCAGAATGAAATGGGAAAGTTTTTTATTTCATACCACATTCCATTATAATATAATTTAATTTAATTTTACGTATCAAATTAGTGTTGGGGGTGGGCGTATTCGAATTTAAAATAATGGTTCATCCGCATCATCAGATTGTTTTACTCGACAATCTTGAAAAAAAAAAACAAAATATCCAAGCTTTTTATAAAGACGAAACTGAGCTGGAGAACCTGAAACCGCAGCATTATCTACTTTTTCAGAAGAATCTGGTTTCCTGAAAAAATGAATTATGTATTTTTTATTTCAACGAATTCCACAATTGATTTATTTTCACCAAATTCACTAATCTTGAACAGTTTCGCATCGAGAATGTCTGCAACATCTATTCGAATTAAAAATAATGGTTCATCCGCATCATCTGCTTGTTTTATTTAATTATATTGATGAAAATAAAAATAAATGTTTGAGGGATCTATGAAGTCGCAACTCAGCAGACGAATCTGAATTCTGTTAGGGTGGCAAATTAGGTAGGTATCTGCCTAGGGCGACAGTTTGGATAGTGACAGTCCTGGAAATAGCTTACTATGAAAAATTATACTTGAACAATATCTTCAAATCCAAATTCGGAGTGTTTCGGAGTACCTAATAAATTCTTCATTATTTCAGTTCAATCAGACTGAAACAAGTGTTTTTCAAATTAAAACGTCATATTTTCTGCAGCCATTAAATCAGGCATTTTGTGTTATCCAGTTATATCTCCTGAGCAAAAATAAAAAGAAGAAACTATGTTGTTACTTTTTGGAGCATTCGGCATCAATGTTGAACAAGACGGAGTGTAATTCTTCATAGTAATATAGGTAATCGATTAGAAAACGCAACGAGGCCTATTGGTTGGCTAGCGCATAAGCTTGTGTCCGAAAGGTCAAGGGTTCAAGTTCAGCAAGAAATGCTTCAACTTGTCAGCATCGTTCCATTATTTCACTGTTGAGTAAACAATTACTGACGCTGTGCCTCAGGTGGATTTCTAAAACCTACGTAGAACGCAACTAGTCTCGCAAAAACCAAGGGCGATTCAGATAATAATCGAAATGAACAATATATTATATTTACAGCTACAATCATGTCCAGTTATACATTAAATCTCCAGACTCTATTCTATATTTCAGAATGCGTCATTTTCCAAGGAAGGTACCAGGATTAAAATATTTTATGAAACATGGGGCCATACGCATAACGAGCGGGGTTATTTGGGATAGTGAATTAGAGAAAATTTGTGTAATCCTCGTACAGATGGCTCATTCCAACACTCGTTCATTCAAAAACTCGACACTTCGTGACTTGTTTTTTTTTGAGCTCATGATAGAATATCATTCTCCTGCACTTGTTTCATAAATAACTTTCATGTTTTGTTATTATATTGTGAAGAATTTTTCAAAAAGAGATATTGAAAAAAAAGAGTATGTATGTAGGATCCAATTATTGTTCCCTGTAAATAATTGCGAAGGTCAACCGGATGCTTGTAGACCTATTAGTTTCTTTTAGTGTCGAGGGCATGACAGTTTCAATTGATTTACAGGGAACGAATTGTTATGTTACATAATGTAAAAAGGATGTGTTATTATTCGAGGTGTCGAAGATATGTCAAGAGTTGTAAATCTTGAAGAGATTTATTGGGGGGGTTGATAAGATTCGAAGACAACACGGTCGTACCAGATGTGTTACATCTGTTTATCAGGTTCTAGTCCTTCTAGAATATTCGATTTCCAGGAATCCGCGGAGAGCTTTGTGGGCGGTAAGGCAAAGGTCTTATTGGACTAGGGGATGGTACTTTCCCCTAAGGGTGTGGCCAAGACGAAAAGAAGGGAGGTCGATATTCGAGACAGGGTAGTTCCAATCGGCAGAGACACAGTTCTAACTTAAGTCGAAGACGAGTCAAGTTCGGGCGGTCAACTTAAGACGTAAGACGAAAAGACGTTTCACGGATTAGTTAAAGACGAGACGACCGAAAACTTGAAGTACGATGAAGACGTGATAATCCAAGACGTTTCGAGTAATCAACAAACGAGTTAAAGACGAAATTCAGTACCGTAGTGAGAAACTTGTAATCAAACGTAATTAAGATCTTCTCAATACTGAGTTTTTACTGTATAATTGTGGCTTTGTAAATAGATGTAAATAATTCAAAAGAGTTTAATTATTACAAATCCAACAAAGTCACGGAGAAAAAGACGAAAGGCCAGGTAATCGAATCATACCTCTAGACGATCGATTAACCAAGCCTACATTTATTAGGAGAAATCAATGGATGCTTATTTCATTGTAAAGAGGAAGGTATGCCATTAATGGTGAAAAACGATATCAGTCAAATGGCCACCACGGCTGCTATTGCAGCACCATAAAATTTTTCATGGTAATTTTCACTGCCAATTCTCACATTTGCGGCTGTATATCCTCTGTAACTATAATGTATTCTATCTTCAAAGTCTTGAATCAATTGTGGAGCATTATTAGCATAGACATTATCTTTCACGTGGCCATAAAAAAGTGAATCTCAAGATGTTGGGTCATAAAATCTCGTTTGAGAAATAACGGCCACGAAACTTTTCTTGTAGAAAAGCAATTGTTCGTTGCTTGTGTGACACTTAGTGCCGTCTTCTTGGAAGTAAACATCATTTACATCAAAATATGGTGTACTGTCGTTTGTGGAATGTCTAATTCCGAAGATCGACGATGAATTGGCAAACGTGGGGTTTTCGTCCAAACTACGGGCTAAAACAGAGATATTCTCGGTTATTCTTTCGTGACGCACACGGTTTCGATTCTCCACATCACTTGTCCAAGCACTTTAAATTTTCCACCCGATTCGCTTTTGCCGGCTAAGAAAGTGCTTTACGACGACCTAAAAGTGCTTTACGATGACCTAAATGTGCTTTACCATGACCTTAAAGTGCTTTACGACGACCCAAAAATGCTTTTGTTTTTCGAACTGTGGGTGTAAAATTTTCAGATTTTTCGTAGTGAATTTCAACTATTTCAATGCGTGGTCGAGTTGTGTGGCGTTCCATTTTCAGTAATGAAGTTGCTACTTATAAAAGGTCAAAAGATGACAGCTTGAAAATTGACAAGCGCCCAGAAAGCGGGCAATTCAAAATAAAACTCTCATTGGAAAACCATTACAAATTCACTTCGACATCACTCCGAAATCACGTTTTTTAGGCATACCATGATTTATATGAACACCATTCATTAAGTCATTGTACCTATATGAACTTCTAGACACACACAGTTCCCCAATGAATTTTGACCAATATCAAAAAGTATAATGAAGCTATTGTTCAAAATAACATGTCATAGTAAAAATTTTTTTTCGAAGGTTTTTCAAATGACAGAAACTAATATATTATTCCATTTACCTTGTCATGAAATAATTTTTCACTTATGAGCAAATGTAACAAACAAAAAAGACTAAATCAGGAACGCACTGATTCAAAGTAGAAGCTTTGTTTCTACTGAGTCAGTTGTTGTATTTTTAGGATTTTGAGCATGATATTTAGTCTAATGATAAGGTTCGACTAACTGATGACAAATCCGTCCTCAAATTTATCCGCCCGAATAAATGATATCTGATGTCTGTTGTTGAGTTCTTTTTTCGTTATTCTTGTTAATTTTTCAGTTTTTCTGTTGAAGCCATCAAGTTAAATTCGGAATGATGTGCATAATTCGATTTTCATAGCATTCATCGTTTTGAACTTATAAGGAGAACAGAATGGTTTGAATCTGATAGGTTTGAATCATTGATAAAGAATTCCAGGTCAAAATTAATTCTCACCATCCAGGCGTATTATATATAGGTATAAGTTTACTCTAACAAAAAATGCCATATAAGTTTTAGAATCGGGATATCCTAGTTAAGAGGAAACATCAACACATGACATCTCAGTTTAGAACGAAATTAGAGATATGTATTTCATTTTACAAATCACCGAGATTTATGGGCAGTTCACATAATTTTTTCGAATAATAATTTACATTTTAGTATTTCAATATTTTAATCGGCAGAAGAAAAAGAATTTAAATTTCGATAACTTTTCGTTTCTCGCCAAATAATTTTCTATATGGTGTTCCTACAAAGCACTGAAACATTTTTGAATTATGGTAAAAAATTCCCACTAAAAAACACATAGGGCACATGAATGTTCCCATTAAGCTCACTAGTTCATACGAAAATTGAACAATACTTCCTTGATAGCAACGTTACAACATTTAATTCGATGAAAGGTGAAAAATGGAAAAATATTGATTTTCCACAGGACAACTCCTAAATCCAGTTCTGACAACATAAGAGTCTTTCTAAATGGAGATTGATGAATATTGAAAAAAAATTGCAACCTTTATGAAGTTGCTCTTTATTGAATACTTTTTCATTCATCAATGGATGAAAAATTATACCGTATAAATAGTAAACTCATAAATGAAATATAGAAATAGATAACATAGTTGATATAACATATTGAATCGAAATATAGCATATCGAGTTATATTTTAGGTTCACAACCATGAAATTCAAATTTATTTATTCCAACATTTAAACTCAAATACAATCGTCCACATCTATAATTTTATTACAGATTCGTTCGATGAAAAATACAGTTTTGGAAGCAAAAGTTATTATCCCGATAATTTCTGTGGAGGTGAAAAGAATACCTTTCACCCGAGCTTTCACCTTTGTTAATTAAAGTTGGAACATGAATCGTTGTTAAACAATACATATTTTGATAGCCCAAAGAGTGGACATTTCGAATCATTTAACTATTTATTCAAGAGTATTCATCCGAATAAATAAACGGCCAACAAAGATTAGAAACCATTTCATGATATCCCAGTAAAGGGGTTAAAACATCAATTTAACAATACCAACACAGGTTCATGCAAAATGAGGGTCTTTTGTTGGGTGAATTAGTGTATGATTAAAACCAAATGATAAAACCTCTTGGCTGATGGATTGCCGGTCATTACCGAGCTCCAGACTCTCACTGTATTTATCAGGGAAGTTAATTTATTTAGTATTTCCTTTTGGGCATTCTCGCCGTTGAAACATTTTCATTTTGGGAGCGTTCGCTAATGCGAAATTATGAATTTAAGTGAGTTACTTTTATGAATATTGGATTTCACCGGTGAAAATCGTTTTAACGGAAATGTATATTACATACTCGTTTCATTCAAGTGAAGTTCTAATGAATACAGTTGAAAATTTTCAGATACTGACTGTAACTTGTGTTTATAACTTGACTGCAAGGGAGATAAAAACAGTTGAGGTGAAATATAGTTGGAAATATTATTTTGTTTTGGTTCATTATACCTTTACATTTTTACATCTAAGTTTTGGAATGTGTTGAATCCAAAATTTTAATTGAAAAATAATTCCGTAAATGGAAAGTTGAGAACATGTATTACAATTATTTATTTATTCATTCGACCAGAATGCACTAGAGAAAAAACAGAGGTCCACCTGTTACAGCGGATGTCGAAAATTCCCGAAAGCATAAAAAAACCTTTCGGAACAACGCTTAAAAGCAATGAGGTCCACAAGATTTCCAAATATCCTAGGGCTTTCCATAGTTAAAAATTTCAACAGAACAAGCAACCTCACAACCATGAACGTAGTTCGGATTACTATTCTGTACTTATGCATCTGGGAAATTACTTAAATTCAGAGCAAAAGTCGGTAGAGATAATCGATTAGAAGAAACTCGGAGAATCCATAGAAATAAACAATCTAATAGATTTTACTGGATAAAAAATCTAGAAAATGCAGTAGAAAATTTCTAGGAAACCCTTTTAATTGCTGTGGCAGAAGCGACCAGGAGCATAGACGATCAGTCTACCAACATAAATGCACGATACCCTACCGTATCGTGAAGCTGATCACGAAAGCAAACCGCGCAAGAAGAAGAGCACGCAGATCCATAGATCCAACCGATATAACAACGACTGATCAACTCCAATGGTAAGTTCAGAAGATCGAGTTCAGAAATGAACAATGAAAACAAGAGCTACAATTTCTCACGACCAAGGACAATTCGATCTGGAATACGACAAAATCAGAATAAAGGTGCCTCCCTCCAATCGACGGACCAACCGGCAGAATAATCTCCGCAGATGAAGAAAAGCAGAAGCATTTCCTCAAAACCTACAATTCTAATGCAGACTAAACATTGCCAATGTAGCCCAAGACCAAATGGATAAAGTGGAAACAAATATCAGATAGATTTCGCCAAATACTCGACTGTTATCTAAACTAAAGTATCAAGTATTTGCGGTGGTATCGTATTTGAACATTACTTTTAAGCTGAATTATATTGAGTTAGCAAACAAAAAAACAAATGGACTTTACAATTTTTGGAGTTGGTTTTATCTTTTTTGAGAAAGTAGTTCTCCTAACTTTACGGGGTTCGTAGATCGTATATGCTTACCACCGTCCAGAGCTTTTCTCGGAGTCTATGAAAGATATTCTCATGAAATTGAGTAAAAAAATCAGCTGTGCAAACATTACTTCAAGCTCGGTATAACGATTACAAATGACAAAAAAATCGTTATAAGCACAATCATTTCATTTTAAACATGCAATGATGTTTGTTACAGCAAGATTCTGCCTCAAGCAGTTTCGTAGTGATGAATATTTATGAATTCGACCATAAAACAGAATGAGGTAGAGTAGGACTAGGTAAGTACGATTTGACTGCAAAAAATTGATTTCTGCCTTTTCTGAGAAAGCTACAGAAAAATAAATTTAGATGTGACAATTCGGCTGATACCGTGTATTGAAGATGAATTCATGTGATTTTCGAAAATATAAACAAGCATTTTAAATTCGAAATCAAAAGGAAATTTTTAATCTGAACAATTTAAATGAGAAATAATGAATCCGGTCCTGGAATATTGAAATAATTAATATCTCTCTAACTCGACCTCGGCATGTATCAATAACATCCCAAGTTTCAATATCTTCCGCCTGTTGATGGTTTCATTATTTCCATGAACATGCAAACTCACCCTGAAGCTTTCTTAGGAAAGTCAGAAATTAATTTTTTTCAGTCAATCCGCACTCACTTAGTCCTACTCTACCTCTAGTGAGAGTATGTACAGTTACTCCCGGGACATCTGTATATTATCAGAATAAAAATTAATTATCATCATCAAGATGATTAGGTTAGAGGCTTACTGGTTGTCCTAAAAATATCGATATTTCAGGTTCGAACCAGAGGAAGTTGAATGTTTTTGTTTTCAATTCACAATTTGTTTCTTATTGAATAATCTATGGATTTGGAATATTCTTCAGTATGGAAAAAAAAATAAAAAATTATAATATAAACTTTGCAGTGTTTCCATAAATATCATAAAAAACTTTTGAGGTGGAAACAGCAAATCGGACGTATTGTCTAATGTGTAACCGAATTTTGATATAAAATAAGAACTCAAGTTGAATGCTTTCATTTTTCATCTGATTTCTTAAAGAGGGATCCCGGACGTCTGAGTGGAACGAGGTCAAATCTGAACACCATAGAAGAGGGAATCATTACCGCTCTCCGAAATTCCCAAGTATCCCCGAGGGTTAACCAATGTTATTGGGAAAAACCGTATGTTTGGTCGAATCCAGAGTTTTAAAGTCCATTCATTCCGTGAGGTACGAAGTTTTTTCAACGATTCTCGTGATTGATCAAAAGTTGTTATTTTTTCGATTATCTTCCATACCGACAATCTCTTCCTTTGGACGGCAGTTGAGACTGAAACTCAGTGAATGTTCCAGAGTAATCTGGATGGGGGATAGCTCAAATAGGAAATATGATCCTCCTCTAAAATTTTCAGGTACTGTTATGGTTTTTTCAAAATCAAAATTAAAATAGAGATACAACTCGAAAAAAACCTATTGTTTACTTCCAAATTTCTGAATTCATAATTATTGAATAAGATCCATAGGTAATCTGTTCAAATAATAATGATCATTTATGTTAATAAATTCGAAATTAGAATTATGTTTTGTGATGTAATTCAAAATTGTTCTGTAGAGCTAAAATTCAATGAAGTGACATAAAAAAAGAAGGAGATGTGATTGTGTAATTTCTAAATTAAAAAACAGTAGTACCAAAGACTGGACGCAGAGGTAGAAAAACTAGGCTGAAAGCAAGATTACGAGGATTCCCGGGGAACATTCGGACGTCAAGAGTTAATTTTGAGAAAAAGAATTCACAGTTTTATCGAAATTCAGAGATTAAAAATCATAAACCAAATATAATTGATATAATCCTATCAATTGGCTCCCAACGTGGGACTGGATAGTCACCAAATTATTAATTTGCTTTCAAATTTGATTGAAATTCACACTCCATTTGAATAATTTCAAAGTAATCAAAACGCTTATTCCTGAAATAATACTGCTTTTTGTTGATAATTGTATAAATAAAAAATAGAATAGAATAAATCAATTCTGTTCAACAAGCTCAGCGTTTTATAAAGTCTATGTTTAAATGAACACACTCACATTACGAGTTACAAGAGAGATGAGAGAATTTCAAAGATCGTCTTTGACACAAATCATAGAAAAAAACATTCTGTACAATGACATATTAAAAGTTAGAGAAAGAAAAGCTGTCCTCAGTAGTGTTCACACCACATGGGTGTTTACCATGAACATGAACAGATGGTGTTACATGTACTCGAAATAATATTTAATATATTTCAACAGTACAAGAGGAAACTGGCATTCAAAATAATTTACAAAATGGTTGCAAAATGGCGGATGAAAAGGTTTTTCATCGTTTTAATTAATTGATGGATTAATTTTGACCTTAATATGTTACATCTACAATTAAAATTTGAATCTCAATACTCATCTTTTTGCATCATAAAATTATATTCTACTGTACTAAATTTCAGAAATCTCATCCACAAAAAAATTAAGATGGTTCGCATTAGGCGGGTATTAAAGACGAGTGGCGTTCGCACTTTGTTTAGTACCGTTGACAAGTGGGTAGTGTTCTGCAACGACGCGACGGTATAAAATAAACAAAGTGATCAAGCTAATAGGAATGACTTTTTTCAGAAAAGATATGGGTACGAAATTGGACCTTCCAATGCGTTCTTCTTTCAGAAGATAATTAGTTGCTCTTTATCAATATTTTCTTTCGATCCATTTTCATACCAATAGTTCCTTCTCATTAATCACACAAATTTTCTCATCTACTTCTACTAAAACAGTTACTACGATTAGTTTAATTACTTTATTTTATTTCGTTGCAGGATGTATACACTCTGTCCGTAAAGTATGGAACAAATTCATTTTTAGCTGAAAAGACCATTTTGAGAAATAATCCTGAGTAACGTCGATTTTTGATTTGAATTTACCGTATTTTAAAATGATTATCTGATATACAGGGTGAATTACTTTCGAGTAATGACGTCACCGTCATTTTTTTTTAAATGGAACACCCCCATTTTGTCTCAATTTTCCGATTACTCTAGCTGAGCTGATTCCAAAAATGTTGATTCCAATTGGTACAGGGTGGACAAAAATACAATAATTTTGTGTGTACTCAAAAAGTAACGCGTAACATTCTTCATTAGTTAAATCAAAAATATCATCAAAAATTCTTATTGTCAAGCGGCAATAAACAAATAATTACATTTCACAAAAAACTAGAGGGCTATGTTTTTTTCAAATTGATGAGAGATAATTTCTTTCATATCATATCATTCTGTCTGTTAGACCGCAAGTACCAAACATGTTTGGAAACTGCTCATTTTTATTAATCTAAAAATGAAACAAACTACAGGGTGTTACATTCAAACCAATTGTCGCTAGACAATAAGTATTTTTGATAATATTGTTAATTTAACTAATAAAGAATGTTACGTGTTACTTCATGATCACACACAAAACTATTCAATTTTTGTCCACCCTGTACCGATTGGAATCAACATGTGATATATTTTCGGAATCAGCTGAGCTAGAGTCATCCAAAAATTGAGACAAAATTGGGGTGTTCCATTAAAAAAAATGACGGTGACGTCATTAGTCGAACGTAATTCACTCTGTATATCAGAATATTATTTTAAAATACGGTAAATTACAATAAAAAATTGACGTGTTTCAGGATTGTTCCTTAAAATGGTCTTTTCAGCTAGAAATGAATTTGTTCCATACTTTACAGACACAGTGTATGTTGCAAAACACTACTCACTTGTAAACTGTACTGAAGCAAAGCGCGAACGATTTTGACAGAGGCCTGTATTTTATTTAATGAATTACTCGATACTCGTCTTTAATACTAGCCTAATGCGTACCAGCCTTCACTTCAAAATATTCGGATAGGCAGAATTATTCAGGTCATAAGAGTACGGCCTCAAATATCATGACAAACCTGATATTAAATTTAGTAATTTCGCATCTTTGGAAGTGAAATGATCTTTAGTTATGTTTTTATTCATTTATACTTCAATAAGTCCTATTTTCCATGAAGATGTCCTCAATTATTCCTGAAATAACTTCAGTGATATATCGATATGATAAAGTTATGATAAAGCAGCAAATTGACAATTATTGAAAGGAAACAACCTCGCAATACGATCAATATTATAATCAACATAGTCAGACAGACCCTTTGCGTTTCCATGAAACAGAACTCATTTTCCAACATCTGTTGTTCGAGAGACCCCAAAGCAGGAAACCTGATGAAAGTCCAAGCAAAAAAGGGTCGAGTATATATCCCATGTATGTAAATTTTCGTTGGTCGTTATATGTTTTGAACAAGTTTTTGATACTTTGACATCCGTATAAGAGGGAATCATATTCGTTCGGATTATCATTAGGTTCATTTATATTCATTACCTTGCTCCAGAAAAAATCAAAGGTTCAGGTCTCTCGTATAATCCCACAGATGAACAGGGTGAGTTATTATCAGGTACAAAATATTTGCCATAGGTGTTCTCACTTCTTATGATGTTCTAAAAAAAATGTTTCAAAATGAATATTCAGGGCATTAATGAGAAAGTGGAAATTTATTCTACAACGTATCCGTACCTCAAAAAAAATATTATTTTTGCTGGCATCTCGCTAAATTTCATTGATACATATAACAAGAAAAAAGTTGAAAAAAAGACAAAATGCCGAGAAAAAATATTTGAAAAATTAACTCATAACAAATGTTCCAAATGGTTCCCAGTTCCCACCTCGTTCAATACATTTCACGCACCGTTTTCTTACCGAATTTACAACCCTGCGTAGTTCAGAACGTTTCTGACCCATTTCTGCACAACACAATTTTATTCTATATTCCAGATTATCTCGAGTTTGAACGAGTATTTGATAACCTTTTTCTTTCAATGTGTTCCAGACATAAAGATCCAAAGGAGTAAGATCAGGGCCATCTTACTGGATCGTACCTTTTAATCTATTGTTCTCCGAAATATTCAATTAGTTGGTCTCTTGGCTGTTATGAGCTGGGTAGCCATCCATTTGAAACTGAACGTTTTGTCTGTTTTCCAGAGATAATGGCTTGGAAGGTACAGTCCAGTAAGATGGCCACCCAGAAGCCTTGATCTTACGCCTTTGGATCGAGATGAACTGATTAATAGAAACGAATTGTTGGGAGATGGGTCATGAACTTTATGAAATACGCAAGGTTGTAGATTCAGTGAGAAAAAGTTGCGTATGAAATGTATTGAACAAGGCGGTAGACATTTCGAAGATTTGCAATGAGTTTGTTCAATCATTCATAGCGAGTTTTTTCAGCATTTTTTTGCTTCTTTGTTATACCTAATATGCATTAATGAAATTTAGTTCCTTCGTTTGACTCGACATATAAATTACCAGTTTTGGTGAGAATAATTCCAATATGCAATCAGAGAAAACAACTGATTCCATCATTAAGAGCTTCAAAATAGAAGAAAATCAGGTTTGAACAATTTATCAATAGTTCGTTGTTATCATGTGAGCCATGATGTTGAGGCATGAAAATAAGCAGCTAGTACAAAAGTTGATATGTCATTCGATATTCGAAAAATCACGAAATGAGGTAGTTATTGTTGAAAAGGAAACATGTTCATAACCATTCATTTTTCATCTATAAACCTATTGGAAAAATATGATTGATATATTGCTCACCTAAAAACAGTTATGTTTATCTGCTTACCACGCTCACAGTAAGGAATTTTTTCCCACAAAAAAAAATCTTACGTTATTATAGACAATTTCAGGCTCTTTTGAAGTATGTGATCAATTTGATTAGCCAACAAGGAAAACTGGAGTGTGGATGACTTCATAAAAAAAAATTGAGATACTTCGTGGAAACACAAAAGGTTTAATTGAAGAATTATCGTCAATATTTCGACCATGTATATGACATTTTTCTTTGAAATATGAAAATATGTAATTTTTTAGTGAAATCTCGCCTTGAAATTTCGAATGTTTTAAAATAGGGCATGAGATTTTCAATTAGGCTTTTAATGCTTATTTAACATGTATCATTCTATCTTCTTCTTTTCAAGGTAGTTTTGAAATGATCAGAAAAAAACATTTCTAGCAGACATTTCACAAGTATCATTCTATTTGGCCTACCAGGGTAGTTTTGAAATAATCAGAAAAACATTTTTCTAGCAAACACTGGAATGAAAATTTCCTAGGTTTTTGCGTTCGATAGTTATCGTTTTCACAAGCGGACATAAATGAATTTATCCACGCATTAATTATAATTTAGTCGAATCTTATCGTTTCACACCATTCCCGGCTCAAAATTCGAAAAACAATGTAAAGAAATATAGAAGTACTCCTTCAAGAAACGAACTTTAAAAAAGAAAATATAAGGTAAAAAATAAAATAGTGAAATTCAATAATTTATGGGAGAAATGTATTCGGTATTTCCTCGTGACTATCATATAGATTTCTTGTTTTTATTATCCGGAATGAAATTGGATTATTTGGTTCCAGAATACATATTCTCAGTATTCAATGTGGAGTCTCCCAAGATATATTTCCATTTCGATTCAATATGCGATTGAATTATCCACCTGGATTCATAACCTAAGAATCCGGTAATACCAGCATCAATCGATTCTGCCGATCCAGCAGCTTTCTTTTCCTCTATATCTTCACTTCAGACACGAGGAGCGCCTTCAATTCCAGAAAGAGTGAGATATACTGAATTAAACTGCTGTAAGCAACCATTTACATTGGAATGTTGTACTGAAATTTTCCGCTTCTTGAGCACAAGTAAAAATACCTCGGATCGTTTTATTTTCTCGAATTTGATGCCTTGTCACTCGTTCGTAAATTCCTCAGGGGATATTAGATGAAAATATATATATTTCTTCTATTATTGGTCTCCATATCCTTTCGGATCCTCCTTGGAAAGGATCAACTAACACAGATGGGTTCGAGTCCTCATTATATCGAGCAGGGTAAACAACATTGAGCTTCTATTTCGGGAACAAAGCATATTGTCGTTTACCCCAATATTTCTTTCAATATCCTGAGATGTCAAATTCCAATGGGATTATTTGAGGCACATCTTCCAGGGAGCAAATCATGATAAGAATGAACGAACATTGATGTACATATAAGAATAATCTTATGTTCTAATAATAACATTATTAGACTCGAGAAAAAACACATTTTGCCAAGGTTTTGTATTTGAGCGCATATAAATGATAGGTCGATAGTTTTCACTCAATAATTACATCTCAACAGTCTGTATCACTAGAAAAAAACGTTTGTGCGCCCATGTTTATAGGACTCTTTCTCTTAAAATGATTCGAAGAATCTGTCATTTTCGTTTATATCTTCAATTTAGGAATACCCAGTAGAAGAACTTGGACAGAAAGAGACTAAGAACAAAACATTATTGAATAGAGCACCTTAATTTTCGAAAAAGTATAACCTCCTCAATTCTTTTTTTTTTTGCTTCAGTTTAGAAGAAACCTAAAATTATACAGGACGTGTCTCGGAAGTAAACCGCCATATGTTAACCATGGCTTCAAATCAAAAAAATATTCCTAGTTTCCCTAATAAACTCAAAAAGGCTTTGTCCCAAATTCACAGGATGTTCAATGGAAAAACCAAATAAAAATGGAACTTTTTTATAATGAACAGTTTTATTATTCAACAGGTTGAAAACTCAACTAACAGAAAACATTGCAAAAGAAATTGGCTCCAAAATATTTGATCACAGTCCTAGATGCACACTATGGATGAAACGTTCTCAATTGGCGAATTATTCAGTAAGATGGAACCATTCCATGGCCACCTCGATCGCCTGATCTGTCGTGTCGCGATTTTTTTCTTTGGAGTCAAATACTTGATGTACCGTGTTGAAATAAATGACAGAGAAACTCTGATGGAGAAAATTGATGCGGCATGGATTAATATAAGCAAAATTTAGAATAATTCAATGTGGTTAACTCGATCATTAGAGGCTCAGAAGCGCGCATCAGAAGTATTGGACGACATTTCGAACAATTTTAATGAACATGTGTGTTGTATTGATACTTATTATTAATGTAACGGATACGATAAGGTCATTTTTTTGTAAGTTTATATTATTAGGTACACTCGAACGAAGTTACACAACACAAGCCTGGTTTAAGTGTGTCTCTCAAATATTGAACTTTGATTGTATATTACTCTCCTGAATTGATTCAGGCGGAAAATTGAAATTGGATCACAGAGGTATCTGTGAAATATAGTTCGTACAGAATTTCCGTTTTTTTTCTGTAGAATACTAATATGCAATAAAAAACGAGGATTTCCATTTGAAACTCGAAAATTGATCCCATTCCTCCTTGAAGGGTGAAGGAAATTCGAAGGAGTAGTATACTCGGACTACCTGCACAAAACCATCAATTTTTTATTCGAGATATGTTTTATTTTCGAGTTTTAACATGAAACAATCAACCGGTATAAATAAATGGACGTATATTGAAGATCATCGAGAACGAGATCATTATCTTCTTCTCGGGTATCCTCTTTACTGGAGCAATTGCTGTAATGATATATTCATTTTCATGATTCTCATTGTAACAATTGTGAAGTTTTGTGAGTTCAGCAATTAAGAGTGCCATAAATGTACAGTGCATCCCATTTTGGGTGAGACTGCCAGGTTTCTCGCTTGTTATTTAAGATAGAGCCTTGCGGTTTTCACGTTCCTGTCCTACTTTTTCGTGAAACTCAAATTGGTCTAATCAGATTTTGCATAACTGTTTCCGTTCAAGAGATACAGGGCGATTTTGGAAATTGATACTTTTCGAACCCCCTCTTTATCTCCGAAGTTATTAGAAATAATGCTGAGGTAAAAACTACGTCTGATTCAGAATTCTGCGTAGAATCCAGTGGCGTACTCAATTTTTTTTCGGGGTATGGTTTTGAAGATTCAACACTAACCTATATTTTTTTTAATGGAACACCCTATATATCATAACTTCGTTGAATTCGTTATTTTTTTTCCTTCAAAATTATGTCTGATACTATATAGGTAGAATGGTCAGAAATGTTAAAAAAACACTAAAACATCAAATAATGATGATTTTTTGTTAATGAGCAATGGATTTCCCATACGAAAAAAAGGTTCAATTGGATAATTTTAATTTGTGATTTTTATAAATAGTAGAGTAAGCAAACAAAGATAATACACTCATCACTAACATGAAAAACAAAACGTAGGTACCTACCTAATAGCAACAAATAAATAATACAAAAATTCATAAACATTGCATGATTTCTTACAGCTTAAACTGTTCAAATTACTGTCCATTTTCCTCTAATACATAATTGACAAAACTTTTCAATACGCCTGAGTGCATTTAATATTATAAAAGGGCGGTTTTGTAAAACCTGGAAAACTGCCTCTGTTGATGCACGAAGTTCTTCGAGACTGTTATGTCTTTTACTGTAGTATATAATATGTATTAGGGAAAATGGACAACAATTTGAACAGTTTAATCTGTAAGATATTATGCAATGTTTATGAATTTTTTTATTATTCATTTGTTGCTATTAGGTAGGTACCTACGTTTTGTTTTTCATATTAGTGATGAGTGTATTATATTTGTTTGCTTACTCTCCTATAAATAAAAATCACAAATGAAAATTATCCAATTAATCCTTTTTTTCATATGGAAAATCCATTGCTCATTAACAAAAAATCATCATTATTTGATGTTTTAGTGTTTTTTTAACATTTCTGATTATCCTACCTTGTGTTCCATTAAAAAAAATATAGGTTTGTGTTGAATTTTCAAAACCATACCCCGAAAAAAAAAATTGAGTTCGCCACTGGATTCTACGCAAAATTCTGATTCAGACGTAGTTTTCACCTCAGCATTATTTCTAATAACTTCGGAGATAAAGGAGGGGTCCGAAAAGTATCAATTTCCAAAATCACCCTGTATCTCTCGAACGGAAACAGTTATGCAAAATTGATTAGACCAACTTGAGTTTCACGAAAAAGTAGGACAGGAACGTGAAAACCGCAAGGCTCTATCTAAAATAACAAGCGAGAAACCTGGCAGTCTCACCCAAAATGGGATGCACTGTACACTACACTTTAACACTGCATATTATTTAGATATATTCTTGTATAAGAACTCAGGATTCCCTAAAAGCTGCATTCTTGTTGTAGGTTTAACAATGGTCTTTACGATGTCATTATCAAAATCACTAATGGTGGGTTTCATAATAGTAATTCTCCTAGCAAGTGCAGAGAGTGGTACTTTCTTGCACGAAACTGCGAACAGCGTGAAGCGGAGTTCGGTGAAGCAGTTGACTGCGGGAAAGACATTTTCCGCAAGAAATGGGAACAATATTTTTCCACAAGCTTCTGAAATAAATTGAATCCCAAAAGATTTGATAAATTATTCACATACACATGAATGACATACGTATTTCCGCATGTCGTTACCTTTTTTTTTTTTAAATGGAGGGAAATCCACCCAGTGAATTTCGAAAAATGTGAAACACCTGTCGGCACCTACTGGGTAGTGTGAGGCTCTCTTGAAGAGCATACTCACTAAAAACCTTCATTACACCTCCGCCGAACGCGTAGAGAAAGGATCCAAGAAGGACGCCAATCTTCCTCTTACGCATCCAGCCTCAGTGTGGCCGGCTCACCAAGGGTCTGATACTCTACGGCGGAAGGTCCTTCTTGTTTCACGCTGTCCTGCCCTAAAGAGTGTGAGATAAGGCAGGAGCAAATCATTGAAAGTGGTAGAGTCATTCAACATGTAGCCTAAAAAGCGTGAGGCAACTACCCGTCAATGAGCTCCCTCGTTCCGTGGTTTCCCCCATAGCTCTGACTTCACGAGCAGACGCCTCTTGACCCTGGTCTTGTGAGCTTTGCTAACTTGCACAACTGACGCAAACCCTTAGTCCTCACAGCATAGGATCAGACTCAGTTTGCTCAGGGAAGTTATAAGGAAGGGGGTTTTTAGAGGGAGTTTAGTAGATTTGACTGTGAACAGTGGGGTTGAGCACAGTGGTAACATACTTTTATTTCATACTGATACATTACAAAGGAATAAATGCTTAGTTACCGTAACTATAAACATTGTCATAACTCCCTTGGGAGTTAAACAGGGCAGTTATAGATCTTTAACTCCCTCTAAAGTGTTCACAAAAACAAACCGACAGTTGTCGAATTTACCACTAAAGTTGTTACCCGAATTGCAAGGATTTTCTATTAAACGGTTGTCACCTTTAATGACTGTATTCAAACATGAAGTTGTTTCCCTTCTTTCATCTGACATGCCAGCTAACATTCTTGCAGTTTTGTTTTTCAATTCCATGCTGTCGGCCAAATACCCTTCTGTCACCGTTGAACTTCGCCATCCACCATGTCTCTTCAATGTTGTCATATTTGCTCCTGCATTGACCAAGGCAGTCGCAGAAGTCCTTCGCAGACAATGTCCTGTGAATGTTTCTGGATTCGGCAATTCCAAAAAACTAGCAATTTTGCTTGGAATTTTCCCGAATGTATTTTTTCCAACCGGTTGAACTGAGCAACATTACAGTTTCACTCGTGTTTTTACTATCCATATGGTTAACTTCCATCCACTGCAGAAATTTTTCATATTCCTTTTTGTACTTAAGTTCCGACTTTATCGGTAGTAGTACGGAACGAGCTTTTTCAGCCTTTTCCAACAAATCTCTTGAAATCTCAATTCTCTCTGAGTTTGCATTCATTTTCACAAATTTGAATATGATGAGAAACACGATATGACAAATATCTACAATGTTGTCAGTGACATTTCCATGGCAACCATGCCTACTTAATTCTTAATAAAGATAATTCGTTTTGTTCTGAAAACCAAAACAATTTGGTTTTTATATTTCATGCAGTATGAAATAAAATTAATTATCTATCTTGTGAGTTATTGGATTTTAACCACCTCGGGCAACGCAACAATCCCTCGGGACTTACGTCCCTCGGGATTGAAATCTGTTGCCCTCTGTGGTTAAAACCCTCATAACTCCCTTGATACATAAATAACTATTTCGTTATCCTCGTTTCCTAAGATTCCAGGTCATTAAAGTCATAGTTACTACTCGAATAGTGTACAGAGAATTACATTCAAGGTCCTAACCTGGCACCTGTGGAAACATAAGTAACCCCTATTCTACCACGTGCTCACAGCCAAATGTTGGCATCTTCTTGCTTCCTTGTCGGCCTCTTGTGTCTCCTTCTGCTAGAGCTGTCAATGATTTCCATCTACCTTATGGCCTCTGTCTGGACGGTTCTGCGCCTCTAGTGGACCCTGCTGCTTTACTTTTTTTCACGTGTTGCTCGTTCTAGTTGAACTTGTCAATTGGAGGGGTAGACATAAGAGGATGTTATTAGGGATGGGTGAGGTATTGGCAGAAATGAGATGTTTGGGGGAACATGGGATTGTTGAGGTATGACAAATATAGCAGGCTGGGATTACCCACGCCACATTTTTTTGGTCTGTCTTAGTTTCACTGTCTACTTTACAGCAGGCAGTTACTACAAGCCCTCCCACCACGACAAGGTGCTGACCTCGGAAGAGCATGTCGTTACCCTAGTTATCTCATCCTTAACGTTACTAAGTAGGGTGTTCGGTGCATAGAGTCATGACAATTTAGTTTATTCCTTGATAATTGCATGCAGGAAAAATCACTACTTACTACGCACGCATGTGAGTGCGGAAATGATATATGCTCGCACGATTTTGTTCTAAAAGATGTGGAAGAATGAACGGAATAACCACAGAATTAGAGAAAAATAGTAGGGGTTTTTCCTGCGATGTGTGGAAATGTGACTCTTTGTGACTTGAAATTCGTAAAAGAGTTGAAAGCGTACGCCTGTAGAAAATTTTTTGCTCGTGGTTCGTTTGCTGTAAGATAGGAATTTTTGTGGTTGTTTTCAAATATTGTAATATTAAAAATCAATTGAACATTTATGATAGTGAATACTATGACCTTTTCACTTCTGATAATTTCTTGGATGAACAGTGTTTTGGGAAATAACTAACTTTCCGGTAAGCTCTAATGGCAATGATATTCGTTATTGTAATTGATTTTATTTAATTGATTAGATTCATTGAATGAAGGATTTTTCATTGATCTTTCGATTTTATTACCCGATACTTCCCACCGGAGAACCATTGAATGCCGCTTCTCAACTCATCGTCGATGACACAAAGGTTCATCACTCGAATAGATTCCAGCACTTGCAAAAACTCGTAAAAAGTTTTTGGACCAGATGGAGAAATGATTACCTACATAATCTCCATCACAGGAACAAGTGGCAATTCAAAAAAGAAGTCAAAGAGCTGATAGGCAGACTCGTACTCCTTTATGATGAAAATTCCTTACCTCAACAGTGGGCCTTGGGAAGAATCACCTCTGTGCATCCCGGAACAGACAATATTGTTCGTGTTGTTAGTGTCCGTACCAAGAACGGAGTGGTGAAAAGAGCAATTTGCAAAATGAACATCTTGCCAGTGAATTGACTCTCATTCATCTAAAGCCATTTTTGTATTTTTTTTTATTATTAATTTATTAATAGCATTAAGAAAACTGTATGTAAACCTATCTTACCAGACCTGATGCAATTATTTTCATGTGATTTTTTTGTTTTTTGAAAGTGGGTACTTTCAAGGCCGCCGGTATGTTCGGTACTGTGCGATTGGCAACATCGCATCGAATATATCGTTGAAGTACCACTTGAGAAGGTTCGACACCAGGCACCCCATGCAAGGGATAGTTCCTACCGTAATCTCGAGTCAACCACCCACAGTCTAACGAAACAAAACCAATTAATACTCTCTACTCAATTCTATCCATATATATAAGCGTCAGGCTGGTGCAACTTGTATGTGATCTGTGCATCAATGAACACCTATTCATAAAATTAGAATTTGTGTTTCAAAACAACCAACCCCAATTCACCGATATTTATGACATTATCAAAAGTGATGGAATACTGATATTTTGTGATTAAATTTGAAGTAACCTGAGCTATATTTTGTATCACTAAAGGAAAAAAATAATTATTTAATTCGAAACCAAATAGAAACTGAATCAATAAAAACAGTAACGAATACTTCCTCGAACATAATTTCAATAATTCCAAAAGTGCTCTGAATGAACAGAATACAGATTACCCAGCTATCGCCACTCGAATCGTAAATGTCTGCGGCATGTAATTCTTATTTTCTTGAGTTATTGTATGTTACGTGGAAATTCGCGTCCAATGATTCATGGTGTAGACGACAAAAACATGTTGCGTCGACAGAATTATGGGGGCCAGCCAAAGCTGTTTCAGAAAGGTTTGTGACTTTTATAACAATATATAAATGTTTCAACCAGCTCCGGCAATTCTTCCCTTCTTTTTGATTAAAACCGTTTTCAACGGCCATTGAGGTGCTCGAGTAATATATAACGACGATGTAGCGTTGAACATATGGCAAATTCAGGTTAATGCCCTCTGTGTTTTGAAAGATGATGTTTGGTGTTTTTATGGATCGTATTTCATCGTTATGTCTGATTTTATGATATAGAGAGAAATATGGATGGATGCACTTTGAAGGATTTTGCATCACCCAATTGACACAATGAGCGCTGATTTTCCTGAATCAATTCAGCAATTGAACATTAATTACGAGATTGAATCAAATATAAACGAGTCTTTTTTTTATATTTATTTTCCTACATTCATGCAAAAGGCAAAACTTTATTGAACTATATTTAGTGGAAAAAGAAGTTCTTCATTGCACTAGTGCAATAAAGTTTTTATTGCACTCATCTGTCATTCTACTTCAACGTGCTGTCATCATGACAAACAAATATTTCAGCCTGAAGGAAATAACGATGTACAGTTACCAAGTACTAGTATGTTTACAGCAGTAACAAATCAAGAAGTGGATTTAAAAAGTACTTCACTACGAAATATTTATATTGAAAATTGCACCAATTGTTCATTGACTTTCAACATTGAGGGTAAAAATAAAGTTTGAGTTAAATTGTTCGTAACGTATTAGTTTCTGTTTCAATGCAAATCGGTATTAATAATAAAGTATTCAAGTTGCGCTTTTCATTTTCCTACACCTAGTGCCGCACCTCAATAAATCATTTTTTGCTTTTTGCATGAACGTAGAAAATATGTTGTATGCAACTAGTGCAAAAATTGTTTATTGCACTCGACGTGTTGTCCAACTCGGCCTAACGGCCTCGTCGGACTATTTCGCGTCGAGTGCAATAAACATTCACTTTTTGCACTTGTTGCATAAATGACTATTTTATTTCAAACGCAAAAAAGGATATAGTTTATTTTTCTACATAATCTCCCGATTTGGAAACACATTTTTCCCAGCGAATAGGCAGCTTTCCAATCCCTTCCACGTAGAAAAATGCAGATCGTGTCTGCAGCCAATTGCTCACGTAGGCTTCAACCTCAGAACCACTATCGAATCTTTGGCCTCTCAAAGCTTTCTTGAGAGGGCCAAACACATGAATGTCACAGGGTGACAAGTCTGGACTGTAAGGAGGGTGTTCCTATGTTTCTCACCCCTGTTGCTCCAATTTTTCCCTAGTCAAGGCTGCTGTATGGGGGGAGCATTGTCATGGAGAAGAACCATTTCCCTGATCGATTGGTCTCGTCTTTTGCTGCGATATGCAAGTCGGACCTCACTCAGAACATCGCAGTAGTAGGCCGCATTAATTGTCCTGCGCTCGTGCAAAAAATCGGGATACAGCAATCCACACTGGCCAAAAAAAAAAACGGTAACCAAAACCTTGTAAGCCGACAAACGTAACTTGGCTTTCACCGGTCCAGGTTCTCCTTGTTTTCTCCACTCCATACTCGCTTGTTTATACTATGGGTCGTAGTGGTGCATCCATGTTTCATCACAGGTGATAATGTGAGTGAGAAATTGGTCTCCTTGCTCCTGAAATCGAGCAAGAAGACGCCCACATACCTGAAGAACTTGATTACAACACGTTGCGCAATTGACGGAGGTATCTCTTGCTTCAAAATTGTCACGGTGGACACTGAGAGGGTCGTGGTGGTAAGGTAAGCCCACGTGCTTTCCCTACTCCTGACAAATCTACCCAACAACGTTCTCCCTCCACTATCTTGCCTGACAGGCGAAAAGTCTCGTTTATATTTGATTCACCCTCGTATATAGTATTTATCTACTTATCACACACAATTTGATATCCACCTAGTATGAAAAGTATCATTATAACTTTTTATTCGTATTCAATGAGCATTAGGTTCATCATGTAGATGTAGATTTAAATTGAATCACATTGAAGGATTGAACACTTATTTGAGACAATTCGTACTTTTCGCACTATACACTAGTAATCAATTTTTCAGGCTAAATCTTATTTTAAGCCTAGAGTCTATATTGAACCGAATTGTTTATTCTTGCTTAAACACTAAAACTTTGTTCGGCACTGACAATCGATATGGGTAATGTACAAAATATTCGTAATGCAATACAGATATTTGGAAAACTTGCATCTATGTTCTCGATGAATACGTTATTCAACAATTCTTCTGAAGTCAGAATTGAGGAATCGCTTTTAAAATTTGCATTATACAGGGTGTTTCCTAATTGAATGTCAATATTTATGGGGGCGATTTTTGGGCCCTTTAAAAGAGAATAACTTCATATGAACATATGTCCAAAACGTCCTACTCTTTTTGAGATACAGGGTGGTAAAGTTTATGTTTTATTAATATCTACAATACCACCAGATTTTTCAATCGAATTTGTCATACATGTACTATGAATCAAGAGACATTTTTTATTGTATCACTTTTTTTTTCAATTTACATCAGTGTCGTCCAAACGTAATTTGACCTGCCTATTTGGCAGACGGCACAGATTTTTCCTGAAAAAGTGAAAAATATAGTTATTTTTCTAACAAGTGTGGAAAGTGATACTTCTGCAAGATACTGCAGTTGACCGAACGACGCGAAGCGGAGTTCGGAAAGGGCACTTTCCACATGAGTTGGCAACAATATTTTTCCTACTAGGGTAAAGGAAAAACTGTCAGGAATAGTTTTCATCTAGATACCGACTGACGTTATAAGAAAATATATATTTTGTGCGCTCAGCCACATACAGGAACGTTTGAATTTTATGATTGGCGCATAGAGACATGCCAAAATTTTATGATTGATGCGAATCTCTAATATTTGCCTGCGGAAAAAAACCCTTGCTATTCACTTTCCGCATGCATATGCGTGCGGAAAGTATAGCATGGCTTTTTTCCGCACGAATTTGGAAAAGTACTACTTTCCAAACGTCAATGCATGTGAAATGTAATACTTTCGAAACGCAAGTAGGAAAAATTATTTTTTACCAAAGTTGATCACTTGACCTTTTTCAATCTGATGCACGGTTTTCGCTTAAATACTATGCATGATCATAACGATATCATTATTACATACATATCACATAATCACCATGCAGAGACATACATAGATTTCATTTTTACAGATGAAACCCGCGCGTCGGACTAAAAAAATTCAACAGATTAAAATCACTCATAATTGAATAATGATTTAATTTTTGAAAACCTTACCATCTTTTACCATTTTTCTAGGAAAATTTCTGATGTAAACTAAAAATCTTCATTTTTCATATTCAAAAAGTGCCACCAGATGGACAAAAAGAGTACATACAGACCGTGTTGTCCTTATTTCATAATTATTGTCTACTTCTATTGCCTTCGATTGCCATAATTATAACATCATATTGAGTAACTTTATTAATCATAAGATCCAAAAAACAGTGTTAGATAATGTTAAGGGGTAGCTGAGGGCCCCATCGTAAAATTTATTTTCAACGTGTTTCATGATATAGTGAAAAAAATGTACTCAGAAATTTTTGGTGCATCTTTTCATGGTTGAATGGCATAAACCAAATGACATAAAACATGCAAAAAAAAATTCATAGTGTTGCCATTTTAAATTGTATCATGCCTTTCGGAAAATCCTTTATAAATATATTCCTAGAAGAAGTTTTCACGGTTCACTGAAATTTTGTTCTCGTTATTGTGTTATTTCTTGAAATTCAATAGACGTGACAGAATACTGAAACGAATCACATGAAATTCACATTCACATTGCATATGCAATGTCCCAATGAATATACGGGTCCCTATGAATATACGGTTTCGGTTTTCAGGGAGAAGATTTTATTTTCGTGGCAAGGGAAGACCCATAACTCATTTTCTGGAAATAATTCGTTAAGAGTTTACAGTTGAACACTGCGGTGCCTTTCTGTCGTTTTCGATTTAGCAATTCGAGCTTTCACCAACTTTTCGCCGGTTATCAACTGGAACAGACAAAATCAATTGAATAGCAAGAAACAACGGCGAAGTTAACAATTAGTAACTTCTGAAAATCAGTTTCACACCGATGTGGAAAAGTTTCCATAAAGCTGTGTAGGCAGTTTTCAACCACTTTCAGCCTTTCGCTACATTAACTGGAATTTCTCTTCAATCTCCTCCGGTTTTCTCCAACTTTTTCCACTTTCAAAGTTAGAAGCATAGATTGTCACTACGTGGAAATTATGGTTTTTTACCTCTGGCATTCACATAGGTGCGCGATTCAATTCAACTTTTTCAATGAAAGAGTAGAATATGAATAAAATTATAGAAAACTGTACTCACTTTCGAAAAGTTATTTGATTTTATGGGGTTTTAACGATTCGACTATCTTGTCGAAATTGATGTTGATAATAGAAAAAAAGAATCATAAGGACAATGGATGTTATTTTCGTATTCTGAACTGAAACAAGACTCAAATGAATAGGTCCTTTTGAATCCAATTTTGAACAGTTTTTCTCACAACAAATCCTCCTACATGTTCGTCTTTGTTACTGTCTGTAACTTTCTAGGGATTATATTTGGAACCATCCCATAAACTTTCCATAATTACTGTTGTCGTGATATTGATGATGGATTATAAGTTTTATAGATATTTGGGCATCTGTGCTTTCAGTTGTTACCGACGTTTCGGCAAGCATTCGCCTGCTTTCTTCAGGGGGGGGGGTGGTCATGAGAATTACCGATTGTTTGGTTCTGAAATGAATGGTTCGCCATACTAGGTCTGTCTGAATTTGTACTCATTATACTCTTCTATAGTTCTATAGTTCGTATTGAGAGTATCGGGGTTTGAACCCAGGTTAGCTCGGTTTCAATCCGTTTACTCTTAACCCATTAATGCCCAGAACTATGAACTCGTTTTAAAATGAAGAAGGTTACTATGTTTTGTCAGAAAATGATTGAATATGACCTAGAAAAATGTTGAAAAAAATATCTGACTTGTAATTTATGATTTAGTGCATGGGTCGTTAACGACCCCTTGGGCACATACAGGACAAAAAAGTATGTGATATATTTGTTTTTTCATATGATTTGAAGTGAAAATAAGAAGGAAAAATCATTAAAATTCATGAAATTCGTCAAAACAATTATCATGTAGTGGAAATTCATGACTTCCACATGCCTTAGTTTTTTTATTTTCACAGAGCGAGCATCTTGCTTTGTGGCAAATTATCAAGGGGGGTCCATCCATTTTTACCTATGACAAATTTTTTTTTTCACAAATCATGATTTCTACTTCTGCTCTAAGCTGTCGGGAGCTCAATCTAGCTGAATATGTTGCCTCCTCGTCTCCTGAATCACAGTCCGTAGTTTTGCCATTAGTTGCAGGGAAAGTTATATGTATATACACTGATCAACAATTGCTAGGGATCACTTATGAACTTCTCTACATTTGTATTTTTTTCAAGTTATCTCGTGAATATCTGTACATTGAAGGTTCTCTAAGGAAAAAGTAAAATGTTTTGAGTTGATTATATCAAAGTCTTCCTCACTTCATCGGCTCTTGTTCACAAAATCGATTATTATCTGTAGGCTGTTACAGGTGGAGTGAAAAGCAATGTGGTATTTGTTATTAAATCTGTTTTTTTCTCTCGTTCGAACACATAAGGTGACAATAATTGAAGAAATGAGAACAATATCAGCTTATCAGTCATGCCGAGAAGACGTTTGGCTCCTGTGCAACTGGACCAAATCATACGGCTGGGACAAACCTTCCTGTGAAGGTTTGTCCCAGCGAGAAGTGTCCCGGCGGTTGAATGTTTCGCAAAGTGTCGTGAGTCGGGCTTGGAATAGGTTCATCCAAAACGACTCAGTAGCTTATGTTCATGGGGGAGGTCGGCAGCGCAGTACAACAGCTGCCCAAGATCGTCTTTTGATCCTCAATGCTAGGAGAAATCCCACTTACCCGGCATCGCGGCTCAATAGATCACTGAGAGTTGCAACAGGAGTTCTAATTTCGAACCAGACTGTAAGACGACGACTACATGTTCGTGGTTTGAGAGCACGTAGGAGGGTACAACATACCCGTTTGAATAGGGAACACCGGGTTCATCGACGGCAATGGGCTGAGAAGCACCGCAATTGGACACTTGAAGATTGTAGCCGATGTTTATTTACGGATGAGTCTAGATTTCGTTTGGTCAACTCCGATGGACGTATTCTTGCTTGGAGGGAAAGAGGTCGAAGGTATGCATAACAGTTTATGGTACCCTCAACAGCTTTTGGCGGAGGTTCTATAGGTGTATGGGGAGGCATTTGTTTGAACCAACGCACAGAGTTGGTTGTTCTGCAGAACACCACCATGACCAGCCAGAGATATCACGATATGATTATTGAACCCATAATTGTTCCGTTTGCGGCTGCCGTGGGCGAGAATTTCATTTTAATTGACGATAATGCCCGTCCACACCGTAGTCGTCTGGTTAATGAAGCGCTAGAAACTCATGCTATTGATAGGATGGACTGGCCAGCTCGCTCTCCAGACATGAATTGCATCGAACATGTCTGGTCTGAGATGTCTAGACAATTGTCAACCTTAGAACAACCGATCAATAACTTGGAGGACCTTCCTAACGCTTTACGGGATATTTGGACGAATTTGCCCCAAAATTTTATAAATCGTTTGATCGAAAGTATGCCTCGTAGGGTAGAATGCTTGAGACGAGCTCGTGGGGGACCAACTAGGTACTAGCTTGACCGAAACTCCAGCCTTCTTGTGGTTTCATCATAAAATTTTTATGTTATTCAAACACAGAATTTTGAGTGTTCCTAATAAAGTCTTTTTTCTCTCCAACTTTCCATTTTTTCATACTTTTCTCAAGTGAACCATATTATCAACTGAAAATACTCTGATATCTGACTAATTTTATAATCTTGGAGCGAATATTTGAGAAATAAATTTAGAACAAGTAAGTGATCCCTATCAATTGTTGAGCAGTGTATTTCATCAGGAAGAATTGGTGGGTCATTGATATCCAAATTCTCCACTTCCTTTAGGTGTTCAGTCACTCTTCCTGAAAAAAAAATCAGAAATATAAATAGTTCGATAGATGCCCAAGGGGTCGTTAACGACCCATTAGACCAAAATGACTTGTCATCCACGTATATCGAACTCAAATTAAATCGAATGGAAACATATATTCACAAGAACATCTGACAGAGCTTCAAGTAAAAATGAAATGAAAAGTAATAACATGGAGCTACTTACCAATAATAATTTGTACACCTGATCATTTTTTCTCATTTCCGTCGATGTTTACAAGCACCTAGAAACACGTATAAGCTTCTGTATCTAAATTCTTTAATGTATTTCTGACATCTAAATTCACCTTGATACTCAATTGTTACCATTTACTTGAATATTGAAGGGATTGAGGCAATAGGTCCTTTCTCAAATGCTGGATAAATAACAGATTTAGAACAAGATCTTGTAGAACTGATGTTAACCAGAGAGCTAAGAGTTTTAATTAAACACGGATAACAACGATTCTGATTTAAAAAATCATTTTCAGTTCTTTCTTCGTTAATGGTTGAGCTTGGATTTAATAAAGTAGCTTATTTACTTTATAAAAAAACTGCACAGCACTAAGAGTGGCTATTTGCTTAGTATGTATAGAAGAACTAAAATTCCATCTGTCTCTACCAACTCTTGAACTTTTCTTTATAAAATTTCTTTTATTTGATATTAAAACTGAATTTTCCAATTTTCAAGATTTTTTCTTCATTTTTACCAAAAAAGATGTATTACTAGGAAACCTCTGATATTTCAAGCTCCTGAGCTATATGAAAAATCCATTGATATGTTCAATCCACAAACTACAACTCGAAAATATTCATTTCAATTCTAAATATAAGGTAAATATAAAAATAAAACATGATTTTATTTATTTTCAACATAATTGAGATATTTCAATATAATTTGGTTGTTTAAGGTAAACTTTTCTTCAAATATTCATAAAAACATGGGCTGATTTTTCGGTCAGAAAATATTATTACAGTCGAATAATAAAATACATTACTCTAAGAATCGTAAAAGGTTGGGAAAAAATTATCGAAACCAACTGTCAAATGCTAAATATAGCTTTTGAGAAATTTCATTGGAACTTACGACATTAGGAAATTAATGTTGATAGAAATATCTATTCTCACTCAATCTATAACAAAACAATATCAATCGAATATTCTTCAAATACATTCAATTGCAATATCGATATTCCAGAAAATGGAGTTTATTCCATTCATAAATCCTGAAAAAACCTAGAGATATCATTTCATGACGACTGGACCTGATTAGTGATTTCATGATAACTTGTAGCATTGTACTTGTTTATCACAAATACACGCCACTGGCGTAAATTCTTATTGTAGAGCAGAAAAAATATCAAAATATAGAAATCTTCTGACCACTCTATTTCAAATATTTTAGTTCTTCAAAATAACACCAATTTTTTCAGAGGGCTCCACTTTACGGACCAATTTTTGACAGTAAAATTCGAGGTTTAACGTGAGTGCAACTAGATGGCGCTCAACATCAACAAAATCGAAAAAAGCACTACACTGGCTTACTATCCTTTCCTTATACTATGCTAATAGTGAGGACAGCATTGATCTGTTCCACTTCAGCACGAATCTTTTCGAATTATTTGGCCTTTTAGAATAAACCTTTGATTTTTAATCTACCCACAAAACTTGAAGGGGTCAATTCTGGGTAACGCAAAGGCCTCAACAAGATATTGACGGACGTTCATTCCAGAGTGACGAGATGCCCTATATTGTTGATATCAAATATACTGATAGGGTATATCTGCTTCGTCATCATTTGGAAACATTGCTGACAGAGCAAGCACGCAGGCATCTGACGTCTTCCGGTTATTGCAATGTGAATATTCAATTTCTCGTAGCGTTGACTATGACATTCTTGAGTCCAGTTAGGATTTTCTCTGGACCAAAACTTGTAATTATGACGATACCTACAATACTTTCTCATTCAGGCTAAAACTGGCTTCGTCAGTAAATACCATATTATTCTAAAAATTGGTGTCTCCATCGTAGCGTAACATTATTATTTCGCAAAACAGGTTATCATCCTTGTTTAGTTCGTGAATCAGTTGAATTTTGAAAAGGTGATTATTCTCTTTTTTGACCAACTTCGCGATAAAAGAGTGATCCCCGTTATGATTCAAGATTAGCTCTCTAGTAGAAAGATGAGGGTTTTCTTCGGCTCCAAATAATACATTTAATTTGGATGTTTCGTATAGCCAAGGTCAACCTTGCAGAGGCAAATCATGGACGTATTCCGTTTCAGTTAATTCAGCTATCAATTTAATTACTGTGGATCTTGCAATAGACAGTCGGTCAGAATATTCATGATTGAATAATTAACATGTCTCCTTTTGTGTTTTTCGCTTATCACCATATTGAAGCCTTAAAATTTTCTATTCGTTTCCGTTCTGTTGAACGTGCCTATTTTTAAAATCAAAGATAATTTGCTTGAAACTTATCTATGCTTTCATCACACCCTCACTGAACTAAATACTCTAATGTTGTTGTTTTAAGAAGTAAAATTCCAAAATAATAGTATTTGTTCCATCCACCAAATGTGGCACTGTCATAACAATAATTAGTGAGAAAAATATTTTTTCGACTACCTTGATAGAAAACATCAATTTCAACCTGTAGCGTGCTACATTTCAAATTTTATATATTCAACTGAGTCAGACAGTTGATGGAAATCTGGGCGTACGCCAATGCGTATCTTCGTGCATATGTACTCGATACTTCGAAATTATGATATCATTTTCTTTTCTAGTTTCTTCGAACGTACATATATCGATAATTATCGCTGCAAAATAGTTATAATTGTTTTTCTCTAGTTCATTCATAAAACCCTGAAAAAAGGGGTAAGTTGTATATTTTTCTTATCGTCATTATTTGATTGTTGTATACGTAATATATATGAAAATTTTTGATATTCAGATTTAATTTGATAAAGGAATGCATCCGCCATTTTAAAAATTTTCATTTCACGTAAAATGATGAAATGTTAAAATGGCGGATGCATTCCTTTATCAAATTAAATCTGAATATCAAAAATTTTCATATATATTACGTATACAACAATCAAATAATGACGATAAGAAAAATATAGTCTCTCTCAACGACCCGTGAGAGTGAAGAGTCTTGTTTCCTTTCCTTTTCCTATTTGGGCAGCATCGATATGATGATGGCGCCAACTGAGATGCAGCAACAAATTGTAAACGAACTTCAAAAGATGGTAAAACAGGATTTAATTTCTTATATAGTCTATAAGAAGTTACCTGAGAATGTTGTTCCAAAGTTAAGTCAAGAAGTTGTGAAATTTTTGGGAAGAACCCAGCCCGAGGAAGATATTTTTCATGACTCCATGTCGACGGAAAACGAGGTATGTCGAAACATGTTTTGTCTAAATAAATCGACTGATCTCAGAGTCGCTCAGTGTGAACTCAAAATGCAGAACAGATTAATTCAAGAACTAGAAAAATCCAATAAAAATTTGAGTACTATTATTTCACTTTTGAACTCAAAGAATGAAAGTGAGGTTAGTCGAAATCAAAACAAAAACATTACATCAGTTGAAACAGGGTATCGTGGGCGGAGTCCAGCAGTCTCGGTAGGGACGGCAAATCCATCACAATTGACTGTACCGAGCGCATTAACTTCAATTGCGCGGCATAGGAAATCAATTTCGGTTGACAATCAAACCCAGAAAGATGGCACTTCTGTGACGCCTCATAAGTCTAGACAGGCGAATTCTGAAATGCTATCACATTCAGTGGAAACCACCTTAATCTCTGCGGTCCAACCTACAGATAATGAAGGTTGGAAAGATGTGAGACATAAAAGAAGAAAGCCCATCGTTGGAACTCATTTTGAGAACAATGGTACTACACTAGTTGGAGTCCCGAAAATGGCTGTGTTACATGTCTCAAGGCTTGCCCCGGAAACAACGAGTGAGATTATGAAGAATTATCTGAAATCCCATTTTCCGGAAGTATCTGTTGAGACAGTTAATTCGAAGTACCCTGAGAGATATGCCTCTTTTAAAATCTCAATTTACGACAGGAACTTCAAATCAGCTATGAACCCTGAGCTGTGGCCTAGGGACTGCTGTGTACAGCGGTTTTTCTTCCGGAGAAAAACGGCAGAGTTGACCCGGTAGCTTTTGATCCCAAGCTCTTTTTTTTGAATCTGGGTGGACTGAATTCTGACAAAATAAATGAAATGCTTATTGATATATCTTCATACAAGAATATGTTTTTTCTTTGTTTTAACGAGACATGGACGGATAACATGTCGATTCCAAGCTATCAGATTGATGGTTATGAACTATCTAGTTCATATAGCCGAACCGATCGACGGAGAGGAGGAGTTGCGATCTACACTCGTAAAGATATTTCGTGTAAGTCCATTGACTTAAATAAGTTTTGCATTGAGCTGGATATAGAAGTTTGTGCCATATCATGTAATATATTTAGTAAAAAAACTATAATATTGAACTGTTACCGCTCCCCTAATGGCAAAGCTGGTGTTTTTCTGGAGAAGATAGAAGAAGTGTTAGATGAAATCTATGATACAGTTAGCGATGTGATAATCTGTGGAGACTTTAATTTCAATTATCTTGATGAGAAGTGTACTAATTTCATGAAATTAAGTAATATATTTTCTTCATATGGGCTGCTTCATAGGAGTGGTTGGCCGACCCGCTTGACTGATGCGTCTATTAGTTGTATTGACCATATATTTACTAACCATAGTCAGTATATCACGTGTGTATACGATAACACATTTTCTGATCATAGAACAACATTAGGGGAATTTGATTTGTGTCCTAGAAGATCAAGTAGAGTGAGTCGACTTGGGAGAAAATACAACGAAGAAGCAATTCTTAAGTTTGAACAGTCACTTTATGGTGAGACCTGGTCATCTGTATATGGTAGCTCGGACTTGTCGGGGTCATTTGACGATTTTTTCAACATTTTGCAGTATTACTTCAATATTCATTTTCCTCTGCACAAGTTGACTAAAGAAATGGGCTCAAAAAGTTGGGTTTCAAACAATGTAAGGAACTCTAGCAGAAATTTGAAGGATTTACATTATTTCTCGCAAAGGCATCCTGAGTTGAGAACACTTTATTTGAAGGCTAAGAAAGAACATAGTAAATTAGTAAGGGATACAAAGAAGAATTTTTTCCAGAACATAATAAACACGTCACAAAGTACGACAAAATCTTGTTGGCGAGTGGTTAATCAAATAACTAATAAAAAAAGTCAACATAAAAATATTGTTCTTCGTGATCATGAAAATAAATCTGTTGATGACCCGGCAAAGATTGCTGCCACTTTCAATGGTTTTTTCAGGAATGCGCCAAATGAAATCATTCAAAAAATAAATAGCTCCAATGGCATACCTGATTTTAACACCAATATAGAGCATAAACTCAAACTTTGTCCATATACTGAACAAGAATTGGGAGATTTGCTTATGAAGAAACTAAAAAATTCTAACTCCAGTGGGTTTGATGAGTTACCGAATTTCTTAATGAAAAGAGTTTTACCATGTGTTATCAAGCCACTAACCCATCTTGTCAATCTGTCATTCTGTTGCGGTGAGTTCCCCAAAAAACTGAAAGTGGGGAAAGTAATCCCCATCTTTAAAAAGGGTAATGAGAATATGGTTGAAAACTACAGACCGATAACAGTGCCATCGGTGTTATCCAAAATATTTGAGTATGCGTTCTTAGATAGGCTACTTGTACATCTAGAACAACAGAAGATCTTCTCGGAGAACCAATTTGGTTTTCGAAAAGGGAAAAATACTATGTCAGCGATGCATTTCTTTTATGAGAACCTGGTAAATTTCATGGAAGCAGGGGAGTGCCCTGTTGGGATCTTTTGTGATCTTAGTAGGGCGTTTGACTGTGTTGATCATGGAAAATTTTTAAAGCTGATTGAAAGGTATGGTTTTGATGACAGATGTTTAAGGTGGATGGAGTCATATTTGGGTGAAAGACAACAGTATGTTTCCATAAGCAATATTGATTCAGATAATAATATAAGAAGTGTCAATTCGAATTTGTTGGATACCCTAACTGGAGTGCCACAAGGTTCTATCCTTGGTCCAATATTTTTCATTTTGTTTATCAATCAATTCAATGATATTGATCTTGATGCTTCATTTGCAGCTTTCGCAGATGACATATCATCCCTGATATCTGGTGGTTCTGATGTTACTCTCGAACGGAAATGTAATAATCTGATTGAAAGAATAGACGGTTGGTTTTCTGACTACGCACTTCACTTAAACCCTAATAAAACGACATTTATGAGATTTCACCATTCTCAGAAGAGTATTAAAAAGCTGAATATCAGATTATGTGACCAGTCATTATCTTTTAGTGACAGCACAAAGTTTTTAGGCCTATATGTTGATGCTAACCTTAACTGGAAGTCACACTGTGAATATTTGGTACCAAAAGTTAACTCTCAAAGCTATGTTCTGAGACAGCTGAAAACTGTTCTAACGGAGAAACAACTGATTCAGGTATATCATGCTAATGTTGATTCAAGACTGAGATATGGTGTCTGTTTCTGGGGTTGGTCGACACTCTGTGAGGACGTATTTGTGGCCCAGAAGAGGTGTATACGTTCTATTGCAGGTACACCGAAAACTACTAGTTGCAAAGACTATTTTAGAAAGTTTAAAATTTTGACTGTTCCGTCGTTGTTTTTGTATGAAATGTGTTTGTATGTTTTTACAAATCCCGATAAATTTAGGAGGAACTGTGATGTTCACAATTTCAATACCAGATATAGCTCGAACTTGAGAACCAACATTTGTATGTCTAAAGTTGCATTTCGATCTCCCCATAATTTAGGCCCTCTAATATTTAATAATTTGCCAGATAATATTAAAACTTGTCAATCACTAAATGAGTTCAAAATCAAGTTAAAATCTTTTTTTATTGAGAATTGTTTTTATCGTGTGGACGAATATTTAAAAATTTTAATATGATATGTTATCTTGTTTTTATTTTTTTTTTGTATAATTTAGTATTGATGATATAAGTTTGGATTTGACTGTTCCTATACAATTGTAAAATTGTCTTTGGAAATAAATGAATTGAATTGAAAATATACAACTTACCCCCTTTTTCAGGGTTTTATGAATGAACTAGAGAAAAACAATTATAACTATTTTGCAGCGATAATTATCGATATATGTACGTTCGAAGAAACTAGAAAAGAAAATGATATCATAATTTCGAAGTATCGAGTACATATGCACGAAGATACGCATTGGCGTACGCCCAGATTTCCATCAACTGTCTGACTCAGTTGAATATATAAAATTTGAAATGTAGCACGCTACACACTCCTCATTCCCCCCAAAAAAAAAGGTCTTTGCTCACAATGAGCTTTTTTTTTATCCACAAAGTTAACTGAACGAGAAAATGATGGGCGCCAGTGATCCAGGGATCACAAGGTATATCAAGGAAATTGACTTCATAGAGACATAGAACTGCATCTGAAAAGACACAAAAGACTTAGTTACTTCAAAACAACAAAACAGTTACACCAAAGATTTATGCAATGCACATTAGATACTGTATAACTGCACGTTGATTCGAACAGAGGTAGAAGCATATAATAAAGGCTGAAAAGTAATTATACTAGAGCAGAAAAGATAAAGATAATTGCAATGGCCAAGACTACTTTCCATTACAAGAAGATAATTGCTCGTAGTACAAAGAGAGATAAATAAGAGATAAAGATAAATGAGAGATAGAAATAAAGATAAGTGCCTTAAATGCTTCAATTTATAATTTTTGTCTCAATTCAATCAATTCAATCGAATACTGAAAAGGAAAGGATAAGAGGAAAGGAGGAATGAAAAACGGCATTTGTTATTCCAGGCGATACAAACCAATACCTAATACTAACAAAACACAAAACATTCAGGTCATTCGGATTGAACATCTGAGAAATCAGCAGGATCATCTTCTCTACTTAAATCGGGCTTAATGTCCTTGATATGGAAATTTCCGAGGTCTCTACCAGACAAATCAACGAGATTGTAGACAAGCGAAGAAATCGCCTTATTCACAATACATGGGACAAACCTTGGAGCAAGCTTGGCGGTGAAATTCTTAGAAGCATCAGAAAGCACAAAATTCCGCTTCCACACTCTATCTCCAACCTTCAGCCGTAAATCTCGTCTTCTGAGGTTGTATCTACGAGCGTTGATCTCGTAAGAATGCTTCAAACGTTTTCGAATGTCTTCATAAAGTTCAGGCAGTTGTTGAACAATATCGGAATCCAAAACTTTATTTCCTACAGTGACGGCGTTATTGGCATTATCAGAAATAAGACCATAAAATGATCCATCTGTAGCTACATTCCTTAGAAAAACTAAAAATGAGGGACTATATTTCAAAGTTTCACTCCTAGCAAGTCTAATTGCTTGAGCGATTTCCAGAATATTCTGGTCCCAAAGTTTATGATCACCATCAATATATGATCTGATGGCGGTGACGATCGTCTTGTTCACACGCTCTGTAGGATTGATTTGGGGATGGAAACGAGCATTATAGAAGATTTTCTGGACCTTATACTTTTTCATTAGGTTTTTAAATTCAGCAGAAACAAACTGTGAACCATTATCCACAGCAAAAATTTGAGGAACACCGAAAATCAGGAAAATTTGATTCTCGATAAATTTCACAATGGACCTGCTAGTGGCCTTAGAAAGTGGCTGAACAAAAACAAATTTGGTGAACCAGTCAGTTACAACTAAAACATACTGATTACCTGCTCTAGATCTTGTATAAGGTCCCAACAAATCGGCACTTAAGAACTGAAATGGGAAGTTAATATTCCGATACTTGCCCATTAATCCAGCCTGAGGTAGGTTTCCAGGTTTACAAGAAGCACATACCTTGCAACTCTTAACATACTTTACAATAGAGTTTTTCATCCTGGGCCAGTAATATAGAGACGAGACACGGTGTAATGTCTTGTAAACACCAAAATGTCCAGCTGTTGGCTCGTCATGAAATTCCTTCATAATTTCCAACCGATGAGGAGTGGGCACAACAATTTTCCATTCGGGAGAGTCATTTACTAAGCGATACCTAGGCAAAATATGTTTATATAAGACACGATTTTCTATTTTAAATTCGGGATACAGATCTGGACTATTACTAACTTTTGTCAGCAAATGGCTATACCATTTATCAACCTTCAACTGAGAAAGATTCAAAATTGAAACCTGTATACTGTCAGTCGACATACGAGAGAGTGAATCAGCAACAGTGTTGAGGGATCCACTTCGATGCACTATTTTGAAACGATAAGAAGATAATCTCATAATCCATCTAGAGATTCGTTGATTTGGATTCTTCATCGAATTAAGCCACACCCACGAAGAGTGATCCGTTATGACAGTAAACTCGGTGCCTTCAATATATGGTCTGAATTTCTCAATAGACAGTACGATAGCCAGTAGTTCTTTCTCTGTGGTTGAGTAGTTACGTTGACTCTTATTCAAAACCTTACTGAAGTAGGCGACTGGATGTTCTAGTCCATCTTCCTCCTGAAACAAAACTGCTCCAACACAACTATCACTTGCATCACAAGCAAGACTAAATGGTCTTGAAAAATCTGGACTCGCCAAAATAGGGGCTGAAGTTAACAATGATTTTATCTTGAGGAAAGCATTATTTGCATCATCTGTCCACACAACTGGTTGACCTTTCTTCCTACCCTTTAATAAATCAGTTATTGGACTACACACTGAAGCAAAATCTCTTAAAAATCTGCGATAATAACCGATTAAACCAATCAACCGACGAATTTGTGTGGTATTTTTGGGAATGGGATAATCCAAAATATCTTGAACTTTAGATGGATCCGTTCTTAGACTATTCTCATCTACAACAAATCCCAAAAAATTTAATGAGGGTCTACAAAACTTACATTTATCAAAGTTTATTGTCAAATTTGCCTCTTTTAGACAGTGAAATAGTTTTCTGAGGACAGCGAGATGCATTTCAAAAGTAGGGGTACAAACGATTATGTCATCGACATAATAGAATACATAGGGCTCCAAAGAAGGTCCAATGACCATATCCATAAGTCTCACCATTGCTTGACAAGCACAATTTAAACCAAACGGTAATACATTGAAACAGAACAAGCCTCTGCCTGAAATAGCGAAAGTTGTTTTTATTTTGGATTCTTCATCCAACGGAATTTGGAAAAATGCTTGTTTTAAATCTATTGAGCTAAGATAACATGCATCACGTACCTTACTCAGAACAGAATCAATTGGAGGCATAGGATAACTGTCAGGTAGGGTGATGGAATTCAACTTCCTGGCATCAAATACAACCCTGTGTGTACCATCCTTCTTGGGGACCAACCAAAGTGGAGACAACCATGGGCTACACCCGGAGATAGGTTTGATAATGTTGAGCTCCAACATCTTATCAATTTCCACATTCAAAACTTTCTGCATTGCTGGAGAAAGTGGATACTGTCTTTGTCTAACTGGCTTGGCATCTCCTGTATCGATATGATGCCGATACAAATGAGTCCTACCTAATATATCAGAGGGCGCAATGTGTAGCGTGCTACATTTCAAATTTTATATATTCAACTGAGTCAGACAGTTGATGGAAATCGGGGCGTACGCCAATGCGTATCTTCGTGCATATGTACTCGATACTTCGAAATTATGATATCATTTTCTTTTCTAGTTTCTTCGAACGTACATATATCGATAATTATCGCTGCAAAATAGTTATAATTGTTTTTCTCTAGTTCATTCATAAAACCCTGAAAAAAGGGGTAAGTTGTATATTTTTCTTATCGTCATTATTTGATTGTTGTATACGTAATATATATGAAAATTTTTGATATTCAGATTTAATTTGATAAAGGAATGCATCCGCCATTTTAACATTTCATCATTTTACGTGAAATGAAAATTTTTATTCTTTATTTAAATATAATTTATTATAATCAAATATTTTCTAATACCTATTATTGATGTTTAAATGTAACTTCGTTTTAACTATCGTGAATTTTTATCTTAAATGAAGCATAATAAGTTATAACTCAGTTTATGAGTATTTTCACAAAAAAATTATGTGTAACCTCATCGTTACAACTCAAAATGCCCGAGAACAGTCGTTTGTTTGAGTCGTGGTTCAGATCCCTGAATCTACCAAATGGAAGGGACAAAAACCCAAGTCGATCAAACACCTCTTATAATTACATAAGTATTTCACAATCCGAATCTTTAAAATATCTGGTACCAGAAAAATTTACATACAATATTTATAAAATGAAAATATATACAAGTGAATCCGAAATTTATAATTGTATAAAAAAAGAATGAAATTTTCTAAGATCCTAAATTACTTTCCTGAAGAGGTAAAAGTCCTAGCCCTATACTGAGCCAATCTTCCTCCACCGAAGTTGATAAGAACTTAGGTCTGGCAGTTCTTCAATTGTAGGGAGAGTAAATAATTTGACTTGTAAGTTGACAATTGACAATGATGGGCTGTCTTTAGACGAAGAACTCTCAATGTAATTATCCAACTTTCAACGTTTATCAAGAACCAATCAGGAATTCAGCAAAGAAAATATACCAAAAAAAACTGAAAATCAGAGAACAGAAATTAATAAGAAGCCAAATTAAGGTGATGGCTTTTCTGTTTCTGAAACAACCAAAGTTTACATAAAAGATATTAATACTCATGTACTTATTTTATCGCTTGAACAAAATGACTGCCAAATGAGATAAGAAACTAAAAGGATGATCTCAAGGCAATCATATGTAGATTGTTTCAGAAAAGATCTCTTTCAAAAATGTAACAAACGAAAAATGTAAAAAATAATAGATACGAAAAACATCCTCTACATAAAAGTTTTGTGAAAATACTCATAAACTGAGTTATAACTTATTATGCTTCATTTAAGATAAAAATTCACGATAGTTAAAACGAAGTTACATTTAAACATCAATAATAGGTATTAAAAAATATTTGATTATAATAAATTATATTTAAATAAAGAATAAAAATTTTCATTTCACGTAAAATGATGAAATGTTAAAATGGCGGATACATTCCTTTATCAAATTAAATCTGAATATCAAAAATTTTCATATATATTACGTATACAACAATCAAATAATGACGATAAGAAAAATATACAACTTACCCCTTTTTTCAGGGTTTTATGAATGAACTAGAGAAAAACAATTATAACTATTTTGCAGCGATAATTATCGATATATGTACGTTCGAAGAAACTAGAAAAGAAAATGATATCATAATTTCGAAGTATCGAGTACATATGCACGAAGATACGCATTGGCGTACGCCCAGATTTCCATCAACTGTCTGACTCAGTTGAATATATAAAATTTGAAATGTAGCACGCTACAAACCCGCCAATCAGAGAGAGGAAGAAGGCTTCGCCACCCGTGGAGGAAAAGATCCATTTTCCTCCCCGGGTGACGCAGCCTTTTTCCTCTCTCTGAATTTTTGAACACTTTTTCGTCTCTTATGTTTTATGAAGTAGAGTATATAAATAGTGTTTATTTCTATCAATGAAATTAAACAACAATGAAAGGGGTCTTAAAAAACTCAACGATTGATATATTATATTATTGATATAAATTGTACAATTATCATATCTATGAAAAACGATATTTCTAGGAAATCTACCTTCTTCTGAAATATTAATAATTTTTTGATGATTGCTGATTGATATATTGTGTTAACTTGCAAGATTGCTCTTTAATGAAGGAATAACTTCCGTAGTAAAGTTATCAAAATCAGCTCAGTCCTTAGAAGATCTTCACATTGAATTTAAACGCTGAACACTAATTACTTGACTGGCATCTTTTCTTTTTTAAGTTAACGGATTCAGTGACATATCCGTCAGCAATTTTAATCGGACTCCCAACCTCCCAGCTGTTTGCAAGTGTCACAAGATCGCCAGCAGAATTGACGAGGAGCGTAGCCGAAGTACTCCAGAAAAAATGGGCAGGGAATAATGTTGAGGGTTCTTTAATTTGAGGAATGTTGCAATTTTGAGCATTTTTACAAATTAGCTTCTGCAATTTCCACAAATGCCAAATAATAATGCGTTCTGAAAGGAAAACATTCACAATTTCAAATTTGCTCAAAAATTTCAATTGAATCGTTTCATAAAGATTGCTGCCAAAGAAACTAATGAATACTGGAATAAAAAGTACTTACTTACTTCCATATGCGAATAATCTCCATCCGGAGCTATTGCTAAAAATATTGGAGTTTCTCCTCTTTCTGAAGTCAATCAGTTAATCTTTATTTTTTCCCCCTAGACCAATAGATGTCTGTGGGATATGTTAACAGAATAAGAAAATATGCAATGATTCATATCCTAAAAAATACAAAGAAACAATTAACTCGCTACGCACTGATGAATGGAACACATACACATATACTTATGCATATATTCCCTAACTATTATTAAAAAGCCTAGAGCACTGGTAATGAGGAGAGGACTCGTATTTTGGAGTTCTGTGCTTAGAGAGGGACATAAGATATTTACTTTTTAGTGTCATAGGTATTGCTATCGCTTAAATTTTCGAGTTTTGTAATGTTATTCTTGACATAAAGTAAATATCGGTAGATAAACAAGGAAGGAAAAGTCATTATTTTATATTTGATAAAGATTGGTTTGCACGAAACACGTATTCTAATCTGAAAAATCATCCCTAGTAGGGGAGAGAGAGGTACATGTCGACACGAGGCAGATGTGGACAATTCAAATTTACTGTCCGTTTGGCGGTGCTGTTAGTTCTAGCAGAAATGGGTGAATTAACCTACCACTATAGTAATTCGTCCTTGACTCTGACCACAAAAATCGCGGCAGTTTTCTTTTGAGTGAAATAAAACAGTGATTTCATATTTGCCCACATTTTCAAGCAGATGATGGTAAGTTATGGTCATAATTTTCCACGAATTGCTGCATGATTCAAAAACCGGACTTAGAAGCAGTTTATTTCACTTGTCCACTCCTACCACGTAATATAAGTTACTATGTCCGCATGTGCCCCATGAAGGGCACATGTGGACAAATAGCAGTAGTTGTTATTTTCGCTTACAGCTGGAAAACATTTTGAAGATATTTGAAACAGAAAGATTATCGGGTGTGTAGTCAAACTTGAATAATTTCAGCTCTTTATTGCTTCAGCCAAGCTTTCGGACAATAACTAGTCCTTCTTCAGGGCTACTGAAAATTACACAAAGTTGTAAAAAACACACAGAAATCAATACAACAGAACTTACATCATTGTGAGTCTTAAATGTTAAAATTATTACAATGTTCATATAATATATAACTTCTCAGGAATAACTATAATTTTCTTAATCTTAACAACAGAATCAAACTATTTAAATCTTAAAAGACATATGAACGAATAATGTCAAAGGTTAAAAACATAGAAAAAACACAAAGACAAGAGACACAGAGAGGAACGACAACAGAGGACGAGTGACGTCACAAAATGAGGAATCATAAGGCGTTTTATAGTGAGGGAATCATCTCATCATCATGAGCCATGAAACAAATTTAAATATCTATTCAGATTTTGATGGTATAAATTCCATTTATTGCAACATCGTTGAATTGATTAATATGAGCCAGGTTAGATGATTATGCATTACCAGATGATTCCCTCACTATAAAACGCCTTATGATTCCTCATTTTGTGACGTCACTCGTCCTCTGTTGTCGTTCCTCTCTGTGTCTCTTGTCTTTGTGTTTTTTCTATGTTTTTAACCTTTGACATTATTCGTTTATATGTCTTTTAAGATTTGACTAGTTTGATTCTGTTGTTAAGATTAAGAAAATTATAGTTATTCCTGGCAAGTTATATATTATATATGAACATTGTAATAATTTTATCATTTAAGACTCACATTGATATAAGTTCTGTTGTATTGATTTCTGTGTGTTTTTTACAACTTTGTGTAATTTTCAGTAGCCCTGAAGCAGGACAAGCTATTGTCCGAAAGCTTGGCTGAAGCAATAAAGAGCTAAAATTATTCAAGTTTGACTACACACCCGATAACCTTTCTGTTTCAAATTATAAATTGTTAGTCGAGATTTACAAGTAGTTAATTTTGAAGATATAATATTAAAATTTCAGTATGAATGGCATAACGCATCTTCTCAGTTAAATGCTAAAATAATAAATGAATGGAATAAATTTTGCACAGATAAAATTGAAATAATATCAAAAATGTCCACATGTGCCTCCCTTCCTCTTACACGTTTTTAGGATTCCCCCATAAATTTATAATATAGTTCAGATAGGAATGAAAAAGGCTACAATAGACGCTGAGTACAGATTGTAGAGGAAGTTAGTCCTTAATTCTGCTCAGCGCGTAGTACCTCTAATATAATAATAACTCTGTGCTAAGGAACTAAACGAGTATTTCTGTGGTTTAGGAGAAAAGGTTTATAACGGAGTGCTACCAACCGATGGGTCAGCACATGATTATATGCGAAATGTGAGGATAAAAAACAAAGATTCATGTTTTCTTCAGCCTACTGATGTTTGCGAAATTGAAAACATCATAGGTCAGCTCAAATCTAAAGAGACTCCTGATGTAGACGACTTCTCAACGAGAATATTGAAAGAAGTGAAGGAGCAAATATCCCTCCCTCTCGCAGTTATTATTAATAAATGTATGGAGCAGGGAGTATTCCCTAAGAAACTGAAGAGAGCCCTAGTGGTTCCTATCTATAAAGGAGGAAATATAAACCTACCTCAAAATTATAGACCCATATCAATATTGCCATCTCTATCTAAAGTATTTGAGATCATAATAAAGAAAAGATTGGTTGGGTTCTTTGATAAAAATAACATTTTCTCGAAACATCAACATGGTTTCAGGAAGGGAAAATCAGTCATATCGGCAATATGGGAAGTTATTAAGAAGACTACTACTGCTTGGGATAATCATGAAATAGTTGAATTGATCTGCCCCGATTTGACAAAGGCTTTTGACACCGTCGATCATGACATTTTACTCGAGAAGCTGGAATATTATGGTGTTAGAGGGATATCACTCGATCTGATATCTTCATATTTGGCTAACAGAAGGCAACAGGTTGCGTGGATGGATCGAAGGTCGGCTGTCGGAGACTATGGTAAGGGAGTGCCGCAGGGTTCTGTCCTGGGACCGATGTTATTCCTCATTTTCATCAATGATATCATAGATAGTATGGAATGTTATGGGATCACCTTGTATGCTGATGATACCTCTGTGTTGGTTAAGGGTTCAAACCCGAAAGAGATTCGTGAGAAGGTGAATTTTGTGTTGGAGAGGATAAAAGAATGGTTTCAGGCAAATAGGTTAAAATTGAACGATTCAAAAACTCAACAAGTTTCGCTTTCACATGCAACTCAACAAGTATCCTCTATCAAGTTACTCGGACTACATCTGGAGAGTAAGTTGGGTTGGAAAACCCATATAGATGTCTTAACCCGAAAGTTGTCAGCGGCACTTTTTTCGATTCGTAGGATAAAAATGTGCACTTCAGACGAGATAGCAAGGTTAGCGTATTTCGCTAATTTCTATTCTTTGGCCTCATATGAGATAGTTTTTTGGGGGGGAACATCGGAAGCATCTAGAGTTTTCAGGCTGCAAAAAAGGGCAATTAGAACACTTTGCGGCCTTCAAGCCAGAGACAGCTGTAGGTGTTCGTTTGTATCAGTGAGGATACTTACAATATCAAGCATGTATATCCTAGCCTGTTTAAAATATGTTCACCAGAATATTGAACAGTTTCCAAGAAATATGAACAGACATGCTTTCAACACAAGAAATAAATCTGCTCTAGAAATACCTTACCATCGACTTACCTCATCCCAAAAGTTCATTGACCATTGGGGTCCTGTTTTTTATAATAAAGTTCCAAATGCTTTAAAGAGGTTGGATGAAAAGCGATTCAGTCTGGAGATGAAAAAGATGCAGTTGAAGACTGCTTTCCATAGTGTGCAGGAATTTTTAGACAGTGATATTTTTACATGATTCCTATTTAATTAAGTTTATAATGTAACTATTGTATTTATAATGTGTACTTGTTATATACCTTATATGTTGTTATATTCATATGACGTCTTCCTATATCGTTATATAGAGAATAATAAATTATGATTATGATTATGATTATTGAAAAAAATCCACTTAGTCTTCTCTAAGTTGACCACGAGAGCATTCTGTCGACACCATTCAGCAAATTGGTTCATTATGAAGGAGCATTTGCCGAATAATTCTGCGAGAGTCCGAGCTGAAATAGCGAAGGAGGTGTTGTCGGCAAATATGGTTATCAATTCGGCTAATATATGACCAGGCAAGTCATTAATGAAGATAATAAATATGAGTGGTCCTAGTATAGATCCCTGAGGAATCCCTAAATCAGGATCAAATACCTCCAACCAGAACTAATCGACTCTAACGATCACACTTCTGGCAGTTAGAAAAGAATGAATCACAAATAAATTGAACAAGTATAGCACTTGACAGAAGATGCTTTTCCTCCTTTGAATATTCAAAAATTCTACCGAAAGAAAATTTGTTCATTACTTCATCCACACACTTTATACAAACCCTGATCTATCAAAAAACCCCCTTAATGAAAACAAACCACCGTAAGGAGTTTGGGATAACACTAAAAGACGGATCGAGTCAAGTTCACAACCACATGAATAAATTTCGAGCCATACCAAACAAATACTTGGAAGGAGTGGAGGGATCTTCGTGTCCTTTGAGTTCGTGTTTCCAAATCTATACAGTGTCCGTTTACATCAAACCGGCATCCGAGCTGATCGGTCCAGAGCATCTTATGAAATAGGATATTATGAGAGATATTCCCGAAACAGATTTAATTACTTAAGTGTATTATGCGAACGTCGGATTAATAACGAATATTGATATTATGTACCCTTGACGAACGGACATCGGCTCCATAATTGCCTGTCTGAGGTGCTCCGGACTGGATCCCATAAAAGGGATGAGTGGATATTATGCCGGAGTTAATTACTATGAGAATTGGAGGTGGAGTTCCGGGACTGGGACAAGGGCATCACTTGAAGCTACTTGGTGGGAACTTTATGAGTTTAATATAACATTGCGTATTCGGGTCTGTGACTTACAAACATTATGAGGTTAATGGAATAATAGTTTCTTGTTTTTCAATGTCTTGTAACAACTTACCTGAGTCACTTAAGTCCTCAGTTCCATTTTAAACTGCATTTACCCTTTCAAAAATTGAATGTCTGTCTTGATTAGTTACTATAAATTCTGTATCAAACACACGGTGATTGGTTAGCCACAGTTTCAAAATCGATTGTAGTTGTAGTACCTATTGATTCAAAACAGATCAACAATTTGAAAAAGTATCAACCTCAATATATAGGCCCCCACGCAGAGACAGGAAAAATGCAAAACGAGGTAAACTTTGGTTGGTAATCTGGAATGGGGAGGTGGGTTTAGATTGAGGAGATTCCATCTCACTACGACCTAATGGTCTATTGTGCCTCCGTAGGTCGGTTCAGTGACATCTTATTTTCAAGGTACTTGGATTACCTTATTAAAAATGCTATACACTCCATCTGTTTCGTAAATACTTCCGAAAAATAAAGAAAAGAGTAGAATATCAGACAGTAAGATTTGTAATGAAACATAAAAAAATTTTACTCTAAAATATTTTCAAAATATTGTTCATTATTTTCTCTCCAAAAAAAAAATAACCTATTTTCAAATTCTGTCCATATGTTCTGGAAAACTTGAATTTTTCGGAATGCTGTGTGTATTCTTACTTTCATTTTTTCTACATCTAGGGGCTGTGTTTTATACACTATCGACGTTAAATGTCAAAAGAGGAAACGATCTGAAGGTGTCAAGTCTAGGGAGTGTGTACCAATCCATTACTCTCAAATTTCATCCTGATCAAATTGATTTTACTAACCAAAGTAATCCGGATTGGTCAAGTGTAAACCATTTCTGAAAAGGCAATCGAAAATCGAATTACCTTCAAAATGATTCTCGTTCAAAATTTTACCATCACGCCCATAGGTTTGATACAAATTGATTGGAAACCAACAATAGAAAATGTCCTCCTATATGAACCAAAGTTTACATCTGTTTGCAATTTTACTGATTTTCCATAGGGGTCGAAATATTAAAGGTGGTACTTCTTCAAATTGACAAACTATTTATGCTTATTTGATTTTCGTTTCAAAATGTTTCCCAGAAATTTTTTAATATTTTAAGCGCTATAACTGAAGCTTATGGGTTGATTTTGGTCATAACGCAGTATGCTCACTTTTACGCGTCAGTTATAATGATCATTGAAATAAGTTAGTATTTCAATAGATTCGGTCTGTACTTCATGGAAATTATAATATATAAGTTATCAATAAAATAAAACAAATTAAATATAGAGAGAATTACTTTGTTTTATTTTTTTTATAAATAGATTAGTAGGATCTACATACTACATACCTACTACAAGTACCGATAAGGAAAAGTTTATTTGTGAAAAATCGATGAAAAATATAAAACGGTTGCCTAAATTTTTTATTAATTATGAAAAGAGATATCTGGCAATTTCTTTCTTGAAAATTATATCGTCCAAATATCTACCTGGCGTTCTAATACTCATTATATTTTGATTGAACTGGGCTAGGAAAAATTTTTTACTGACGTAAACTTTAGATTTAAGGACACCTCACTTGTAAAAGCCCATAGGTGTCAAATCATGACTGCAGCGTGGAGACCAAGGAATGTCAACTCTCCTGGAAAAAAACTTCCTTCAAATGTTTCTTCGAAAAAAAATTGTGATATCAACGTACAGGGTGATCCAATATTCATGAAAATAGAAAAAGTCTAAAATTTTCGTAGTCCGGATCTGATTTATTCGATTTCAGAAATATTGAAGGAAGACGAAAGTAAAGATTGACAAAACTTCAAAATTTGAAATTATTTGGTGAATTAATTGAAGAGTTATTGAACTGAATAAATTTCAGTCTTAAGGGGATGTTTATTGATCTCCCAGTATGACCGTGCCAAGTAGAGATTTAGAATTTTTAATATGAATTATTTCTTTGTGGTTACGAAAACGGGAAAAAATCATAATGTTCACGTACAGGGTGACCCAATATTCACGAAAATAGAAATCGGAAATTTTTCTAGTCGATTTCAGAAAGGAATGCGATAGTAGAGGGTGACAAACTTCAAAATTTGAAATTATTCGGTCGATTAGTTAAAGAGTTATTGAACTGCGAAATTTCACCCATAAGATGAACATCACCCTGTATATCCCAAACGTAGGTACTCAGGTGATTGAAACCTCTTGATACGAGTCCTCCATGATTCCCCTCCTTCAAGGTATCCGTTTGCCGCATTCTTTCCGCGACACCCTGTATATTTCATTTATAATTTTAGGTTTTTAACAGTCTTTCTTTATATTGGGGTTTTGTTTTTTTTTTTATAGAAACTAGCCTGTGCAGGACGGAAAAAAAACTAGATCTCTTTTTTTGTCATTTAACCAAGCTTTCGAATAGTGATTCTATTTTTCCTCAGGGTTTACTAAAATGGAAAAACAAACAATTAATACAATCACCTCATACACAAGTTAACTTTTTAAATTTTTCAAATTTTTTAATAACTACTTACACAAAGTAAGATAAATTCTTTAATCTACTTAAATTCATAAGAATTTTCATAAAATAAAATAAAATAATTTATAGTTTTCATCTAAGACTTCAATCACTACTTCATTCGTTCTGATAACCTATAATTCACCACTACTGTCAGTCCTTTATCATCTAATTTTCATTCTTTTTCACTCACTTCGGTTAGATGACAAAAAAAAGGTCTAGTTTTCTTTTTCCGTCCTGTACAGTCTAATTTCCCTTAAAAAAACAAAACCCTAATATTTCATTTATATTTTATACAAAAAAACATGATAACGAAAAGGATGAGCAATTTATAAACCATCTATAAATCAATCTTTTGGATGGATATAAATATTCGTTTCGAGTCAGGTCGAATATGTTTCTATATATTTTGTCAACCCGTGTCATGAATCAAATTGCTGAGCCGATATCATCTTGAAGGGGCCGGTCTAACACAAGATGTTGCAAAAGCGATAGCATAGAAACCCCGTCAATCGCTAAAAATGAGTTCTGTGCCACCTGCTCCTTCGACTACTTGGAATCAGAAATCCTTCGTTTTGTTATATTTTGTTCATTTAGGGTTGAGAAACTTGAACTTTTGGTAATTTACAGTGCGAATTTGGACATTGATTTTCTGTATTGCAACAAGTATCCATAAATATCCGACTTCGCATTTCCAATATAACAGGCCAATTGAAAAGTCCCAGGTCTACCATAGTAACACATTTTTTTGGCAAAATTCGATTTTATTATTCAACATAGTTGCCTTCCAGGGCGATACAGCAATTATAGCGATGTTTCAACTTTTCAATACTATTTTTGTAGTACGATTTGTCTTTCGCTCCAAAATAGGCCTCAGTTTCGGCGATTACTTCTTTATTGGCGCTAAATTTCTTTCCAGCGAGCATTCTTTTGAGGTCTGAGTACAGGAAAAAGTCACTGGGGGACAGATCTAGCGAATACGGTGGATTCAGAAGCAATTCGAAGCCCAATCCATGCAATTTTGCCATTGTTTTCATTGATTTGTGACACGGCGCATTGTCTTGATGCAACAGCACCTTTTTTTTCATCAAATGCGGCCGTTTTTTAATGATTTCATCCTTTGAACGATCTAATAACGCTATATAATAATCGCTGTTGATGGTCTGGCTCTTTTGAAGGTACTCAATGAATATTATACCTTGCGAATCCCAGAATACTGATGCCATAACCTTGCCAGCTGACTGTTGTGTTTTTCCTCGCTTTGGAGTCGGTTCATCGTGTGCTGACTCGGCTGACTCTCGATTGCACTCCGGAAAGAAATGATGGAGCCATGCTCCATCGATTGTCACATATCGACGCAAAAATTCAGGTTTATTGCACACGAACAGCTTCAAACACTGCTCAGAATCATTAACACGTTGTTGCTTTTGATCGATTGTGAGCTCACGCGGCACTAACTAACTAAAAATCATATGGATTTAATACTTGCTCCGCCATCTGTGTCTCAGAACGGGGACTTTCCTATTGGCCTAATAACAATATATTCCAATATAGCAAAGAAAATGTTAACATTTTAAAATGTATCCCAAAAACTATTATAGTAGCTAGAGCAAACAATCAGAACTATTTTCTGAATTATTTGAATGTAACAGTTTTAATTGAGTTAGAAAATTATCATTGAAAAGGATGAAAAGTACTTCCAGAAGTAATTCGAATTTTTCCATCTATTTATTGAAGGGAGTACACTAGGTTGTCATAAAATAACACAACAAGAGATTTTGTATTCTACCAAAATCAATATATCGTCCTTATGAGTTTTTCCCCTACAAATATATTCTGGATTGTTAACTGGTCTTCTCTAATTCTGTGACAAATGCGTACCTTCTGTCATACAATGAAGAACAAAATTTTGCGGGAATATCTCAGTTTCACACCGTACAATACCCTCCGCATTTGAAAGATAAGATAAATAACTTATTACTGTTATTATCCTATTATTCTAGATTATTAAGTGAAAAAATAAACTTTTTTTTTCTCCTTTCATATTTTTAAATAGTTTTGTGAGTCAAACATTCAATGGAATCAATTTCTGCCAGAATATTGAAGTGTACTCTAAAAACTAGTTTTATATACTTTATATATTTTTTATTATTTCATTCATCAGATCTCGTTTAATGTAATGAAAACGTAGAAACTATTGAACTAGTTTTCATGATCAATTTTCGAATAATAATGGCTCAAACAGTTTTATCTGTGGAAGTTTACTCTTGGATTTCTATTGTGCCCATTCTTTTGGAGGTATATGTATATTGTATTTTGTAGTAATAGTCTTCTAAACTTCCATATGAAATACTAAGATACCTTCTTTCATGGTACTTATCTACATCCACATGTGAAATTTCAAATCGATCGGATCTGTTGTCATTGAAATATTAGGATTTTGGAAAATTTTCTTGAATTCTATGGATTTGACGACATAATTCCTTAAACACTTTTTCCAAAAATTTATGCTTTCTGGTATGAATTAATAAACTTGACCTATATAAACCGTATGGCCTGAGTTATGTCTACTGAATAAAAATATTTATTGCATGGAATCTGGATGAAAAATGATGGGAGTATCATCCAAAATCAATGCTAAATAATTTTATCTGAAAGAAATTTCAATGATTCAGATATGATAATTATATTGATGTGGAAAAAAGTACGCAGTGACTGATGGAAATTTCAATTTAAAAAAAAAATTAGAGAAATTGCTATCAGTGGGGTGCCACCGATTCAATTCGAGGAGTTCGGAGCTTTTACTCCAGGATCTAATCAATTTTTACCCCATTGTTTATCATCAGATTGGCATTTATAGCCCGTGTATAAATAATGATTGTACCATAGACAGTCGGATCAGATCAAGCTCTTTGATAATTATAACCATTGGTTGATGAATTCGTTGATTCAATTTTTTCACGTTTAAATTATTGAAGGTTGTGACTTAAGTCACAAGAATATCCACTTAAAAATGGATTCAAGGTATCCAGGGAGGAATATGGGGGATATATCCCTCCCTTGGGTACACCACTGCACCAACCTATTTTTATAGGAAAACATTTTTCTGAAATCTTCATCTGTCAAAGTTTGTACACCTTGTATTTTCACTATATGATGTTTGTTTTTCCGGTAATAAAACAGTATATTCGCTTCAATAAAAAAATATTTAATTTCGGCTCAAAATCAGAATGTAATCTAACCATTTCAACGCCTCCGATCTAAAGAAAGATAGTTTGCTGTTACAAGGTCAAGAAATTGGAAGGGCGTAAACTTGGAGAGGACACGTACATTCCAATAATGTTGCAATATCAGCTCATCGGTTATATTTCCGGTCATCCAGAACGACATAAGTACTATACTTTTTCCCTGCAATATGATATTTCCTGCTGGAATGGAATTTATTCAATAGGAAAAGACCAACCTCATAATAAAACGTTTTGGATCGAAACCAAATGCTATTTCACTATCAGGTTCCAGTTATTTTTTTTTTTGTATGATGGAATGGATGATAAAAAAATATTTGTTGCTTTTTCGATAAAATTATTTCATTTTGTTATATTGAGAATATGTATTCAATATCAACATATTATTATGTTCAAGTTTGACTCTGGTCATTTCAACGATCATGTTCAAGAAATGTTTAGCAAAGTTTTGGATTTAGTAGAAAGGGCATGTAAATTTGAAGAAAATATTTGAATAATAAGCTATTATACAGGGTGTCCCGGAAAGAATGCGACAAATGGATACCATGAATGAAGGTCATCATGAAGGAGTCGTATCCAGAGGATTCAATTGCTGAGTTCTTCCTTTGGTATATACAAGCGAGTATAATGGGTGAAGTTCATCTAATGACTCCAATTTCACAGTTCAATAATTCTCTAACTCAGCAACCGAATAATTTCAAATTTAGAAAATTTATCACCCTTTAATATCGCCTTCCTTCAATATTTCTGAAATCGAATAAATCAGATCCGGACTAGTGAAATTTGGGACTTTTTCTATTTTCTTGAATATTGAATCACCCTGTACGTTAACATTTTGATTTCTTTTTGTTATCGTAACCACAAAGAATTAATATTTCATAATAAAAATTCTTAATTTCTGCTCGGTACGAAAACGAAAAAATCATAATGTTCACATACAGGGTGATCCAATATTCAAGAAAAAATGTCTCAAATTTTACTGGTCCTGATCTGATTTATTCATTTCCGAAATATTAGAGAAAGGTGATATTATAATTTGACTTTCTGTTTTCGTCCTTTTATATACCTAGCTCTTGATTAAATCAAATGCTACTTCTCTCCACCCCACACTTTTTGATGCCTGCAACAATATTTCGTGATTATTTTACATATTCCCTTTTGTGCAAAACACCTTGTTTTCTTTTTTCTGGATCTTTTAGTTGTTTCGCTTTTTTCAGCAAAATATGGACTTCCCTCGGTCCTCGTTGAAAAATATTCTTCTTTTTTCCCCTTCCAGTTCAAAACTATCATGATCTAATAATCCCATCTCCTTATGGTTTTCCATAACTAGATTCTCGTTTTTCGATCTTCAAAGGATACTGGAATAGGTTTTTTTGAATTTTTTGGGGGCAACTGTCGCATCTCCATTGCTTTCTCGGATATATTGATTTCAAATTTTAGGAACCCCTATTTTATTTCGTCCTTTTTATTGACCTCCACTATACTTACATTTTTCTTTCTTTCCTGGGCATTGTATGCCGTCTCATTCAATGAAGCCTGCTCTTTCAGATTATTCATCTCTTTTTCCATTTCTGGTATTGTTGCTTTCATCTTCTCTTTTTCCCTTTTTTGTTCTTGTTCTGTGTTAGTCCATTCCATTCTTTCTATTTTTGGGATTTTCTATAATTTTCTCTTGTGGTCCTTTTGCGGAAGTTATTTCGTATGCTTGTGAGCAATATTTGCTTATTATTCAACCTAAATTTTACTGTTATTGACAACGACTTTTGTTTATGGTCTTCTCATGTTTGTCTTGACGAATTGAATGTTAAGTTCAAAGTGAGATTGATTTGATTCCTGAAATGGATTAAATCTTTCTTCAGTAATATGCTTTCGTACATTCTAACAAATTCTTGCTGTAGTCTCTTACCTATTGAAGGAATTTTCCCATGAGTCTGCTCTATTCTAATATCCAATGCATTATCAAAATCATCAAATTACTTTATGTTGAAATGATAGTTATGAATTGAAAAATAAAAATTTTCTGGAAGTCAATTTTTCATTACACTGCTTCTAATCCAAAACAACACTTAAATATGGTTCGAATGCCTCCGTACTCATAGGCTCAATAGACTACTAAGTAGTAATAGATTCTCACGACTCATTTTCTCGAAACAAAAAGAGATAATACAGTCTATCCAGGTAGACTCTTGAAAGAAAGCTTAGTTCAAATGGGTACATTTTGTTTCTTCAGTATCATCATCTTGAACTGCAGCGAATAAAACAGTGACACTTAGGAGAGAATCACCTGTGAACATTTCCGAATCTAGGAGCGTATGGTGAGTGGAGGAGAACTGGCTTCTTTCAATTCAGCCCGGAACTACTGGGCCTGAAATTCGAATGGAAGGATATCAAATTCCAATAAATTCCCGAAGTGAAATAGATTGAACAATGCTGCAATATAGCTTCGACTTAATATCGTCACCACTTCCAATTTCATCCGAACGGCAGTTTTCAGCATCTCGAGCAGCTGAGCCCTGAGATTATCCCTGCTATAAGTGGGCCATCCTATTCCATTTTGATGTAAATTGCATGGTAGTCTTGATTAATGGTAGTCAATCTGGAATGTTTATTTATTACTTGATGGAGGCAATGATTCTGTTGAAATAAATCAACACGCATCTGATATGGGCAATATTTATTTATCTGCACTAAAATACGAAGAACAAAATCAGTTTTCGATCAATAACAGATGGAACTGCACTATAAAACATAAATGAATTTCTCTATTTGAGTATCGTAATGAGTTCATTACAGTTCTAAAAACAATGCTGTAATGAACTCATTACAACATTGTTTTCAGTTATTTTTTTCGTTTTGTGGTTGTCTGCACAGACTTCCAATCATATAAATATTCAACACACCTCAATTATAAATATAATATAATTTGGATATAGTAAAATGATTTTCGACATTACTCACAATTTCTCTTGATTCTGTTTATGTTAAATCGATTTCGGCAAACATAACTCCCGAATTTAATGCATATTCAAATTCAAATTAAGATCTTCTCAATACTGAGTTTGTACTGTATAAGTGTGGCTTTGTAAATAGATGTAAATAATTCAAAAGAGTTTAGTTATTACAAATCCAACAAAGTCACCGAGAAAAAGATGAAAGGTAATCGAATCATACCTCTAGACGATCGATTAACCAAGCGTACATATATGTTTGGTTGTCTTCTGGTAAAAAGACTGGTGTACCACAGGGAACAACGCTAGGGCCGATATTGTTTTTAATTTATTGAATGATATAAAAAAATCTTGAAAATTGCAAATTGATACGATTTGCTGATGATAATATGATTTACATTGTTGGCAACGATATAAGGTGTTATGTGTTCATTCCTAAATAAATTTTGATTTGCTGAATGATTGGCTTAACGAAAATCAATTGAAAATCAATATAAATACATAATTCAAGTTATATGATTTTCGGTAGGGAGCATACATTAAGATTGTTTCGGTTCTCGAATGTGGTAGAAGAACACCAATCAAATCATTGTTAGAGACAATTTTATGATCTTCAGAGAAAGAGTCTATTTCAAAACGTTAGATTTTAAATACAAAATTGAACACTAAATGTTACCAGATTATTTATCTGAGAAAATGTTTCTGCGGTTCATCAGTATTATGCCATGGTATAATACTGAATAAAAAAAGACTATTTTGATTTCTGCAGAAATTGATTTTTTTTTTCTTCATTTATCAACTTTCAAATAATACTAATTCTTTTTCAACATCTAATACAGCATAATTTTCCTTTTTTCATTTATATCATATCCTTTTCCGATGAAAATGATCCAATATTATAATAAAATTTGGTCAACGTAGAAATAATTGACGAAAAAAGAGGTAAGGTGGGAAATCTTTTGAGAAACACAAGAACTCAAATATCTCGGAACCTAAAGATTTTCGGATATCAATAAATATGGCTGAAACGATAGCAAATGAGTGATACTAAGACCTCCTTCAAGGTTCACGTCTAATTTGGAAAAACTCTGTATATTATATTTTAATAGATGGAATCTGTATGAAAGGAATTATATATCGGGTAGAAAGTGGCTTAAAGATCTTCTTTAAGTTCTCTATTAAAATTAGCCAAGCTTTTGACCATTCACAATGTCATCTTCAGGGCGAATCAATATGAACAGTGCGAAGTCAGGCAGAAACATAATAACCTGAGTCACATCTATGAATAAAACTTCTTGGTCTCAAAATTAAAAGTCAACAATGAAAATTGGCAACAAGTCACATGATAATTGACGTATTGGATTTGACTAGCTCAATTCCGAAAATTTGTAATCTCGATCTGAATTTTTGACTCATAATTTTTAATTTTGTGATATAGAAGTTTAATTTATAGGTGTGACTCAGGTTTTTATGTTTCTGCCTGACTTTGCACTGTTAGGTTCATATTGATTTTCCCTGAAGATGGTCATGTGAATGGTCGAAAACTTGTCTGAATTTGATAAAGAATTCAAATAAGATCCTCAAGCGACTTTCTACCCGATTTATAATTCCTTTTTTTCAGTTACAAAGAAGATATTTCTTTCCTTAGGAAGGTTAAATTTTATGTTTTTCTTCTTTTCTGGATAGGTATATAGGGAACCAAAAGCTTAAATTATTTGAGAATGCATCGGTAAAGCTTTCATGTTCAGAAAAAAATCTTAATACGAATCACAGATTCAGAGAGAGAAGACTCTTTCTTCTAACCTTGCTTTTCACATTATTCTGTGATTTTTCGCTTCGGAGACTGAAACACGTGATATTTTCAAAACAGATTTGAGAGATTCATGCCGACAAACATGGCAAAATTCATAACTCGCATTTCTTCTTTCAATTTTTTTCTTTTCGAATATTACTTCGGAAGTATTAATCTGCCATTCAATTAATCCACCCGTTATATGGCTGGATTTCAAGACAACTGAGCTCACCCTTCTACAAGAAACTTGCTTCTGAGAATTCGAAATTATAGTCTCTTCGATCCGACTGGACCGAAAATTGATTATTCTAAACACATACGAGCGGCAGTGGGGAAGAGCCGGATATTAAATTTTTCGATGCGCTAGATAAAATAATTAATATTGGCCGCACCTCGCATACAGCAAATGTTGGCCTGTTATTTATTGGGGTTCAAATATGTGGATGCAGCTCTTCTATTCCAGCCAGAGATATTTACCCAGGAATTTTCGGAGAAATATTTCCAACAGTTTTTTGCCTCTACCACGGATGTGGCATGAAAGTCATAATTTTGTGGAAAACATATAAGGCTTCATACAATCTGCGTGAAAACTATTCATCTTCGTTTTGCAGAATGCAGTTCCCTAGAGACAGAATAATCATTTGTTTGAGGGAAAAATATTGGATTTCATTGCATAAATTAATTCATATTGATACGATCCTAATATGAAAATTGACGTAAATTCAGAAGCTTTTTTTCAATTGCTTGTTCAGTTACTCTCTCTTTCAATTCGTTTGAACTCGTTGTATGATTCTATAGCAATACAATAACTTTTTTCTTCTTCAGCCCTCTTTCATCCAGTGTCGGACTTAGGCCTCTTCCAGTTCTTTCCATGCTTCTCTGTCTTTTGCTGTTCTCATCCATTGCTTGCCGGCTGCATCGACTATGTCGTCTATCCATCCTTTTCTCGGTCTTCCTATGCTTTTTTTGTCTCTCAAGTTGTCCAGAAAGTCACTTTGTGTGACCATCTCTCCACACTCTGTCTTGTAACATGTGCCACTCACTGCTACTTAAGTTTCGCTATTCTACTCATGATGTCAGTTACTCTGGTCTTTTTTGGTATTTGAGTGTTCGGAATTCTGTTCCTCAAGCTTCTACCCAGCATTATCCTTTCCATGGCCCTTTGAGTAACTCTCAGTTGTTCATCCACTTTTTTCATTATTGCCATAGTTTCTAGACCATAAGTTGTCACTGGTAATATACAGCTGTCGTAGGTTTTGCGTTTTAAGTGTAGAGGAATATTTTTGTCCTTAAAGATGAAACTCAGTTTGCCGAAGGCTGCCCATGCTAAGCGTATTCTTCTCCCAATTTCCAATATTCGATTTTCTTTTGCATCATATGCCCCAAATATACATATTGTTCCACCTTCTCTATGCTTATGTTATCTTTAGTGATATCTTCCTGACTATGACTCATTACCTTCGTTTTGTCAAGATTCATCTTCAGTCCTATTTCCTTTGACTTTACATTCAGGTCGTGTACCATCGATTTCAATTCATGGATGTCTGTGCTTATCATTACTATGTCGCCGCAAATCTCCCATGATTGAGATACGCCTCATCGATTTTCAGTCCTTTTTGTTATAGTTCATTCAAAGTCACTTGAACTATTCCATAAAAACTCTTGGCCATAGATGTCCCTTTGAAGTGGATACCGCAATCTGCAAAATACCGGGGTTTATCTAAAAGTATTGTTAGGCAATAAATTCACTGGGCCCAAAGGAATTTCTGGAAACTTGGACAAACCTTGTATAATTGAAATATTCTTCTTCCTCCAAGTGACTTTGGATATACTATACCAAGCTAGTTTTTTCATCACATTTTCCAAGGCTAGAGTGAAAAGTTTAGGTGAGATGGTATCACCTTCTCTAACACCTCTGTCTAGATTTATTTTCTTGGTCGTTCGGTCTACATAACTATTATTTTGTATTTCTACCCATATTTCATTTATACTTTTCCTCAGAAATCTGACAATTCCGCCTTTTGTTTTTTAAGACCTGCTTCTAACCGCAGCCTAACCTGTTGATATCTGAAAAGACAATAATTGTTCTTCTCGAAGAGATTGAATTCAATACTTCTACCAAATTTGAAATGGAAAACAGTTAATTATAACTTTGTTCGCTTTGGTATGCCGAATTTTGTAAGTATTGTTATGAAGAGCTAATTTTGTAGTCTTGTAGATTTCAATAAAACTGTATATTTCCAACTACTCATAAAATTCGATTTTTTTTCAATACGTGCTTTGAAATTTTTACCGTCTATTCACGATCGTGTGAGTTCTCAGTATTGACCATCTGTACATAATTACATTGCAAAATATTAACCTATTCTGAAATTACCGATTAGTGTATTCTCAGCAGAAGCATTTCAATCACCTTCTGTATATCGAAAAAAGTTCCTACAGGAGATAGGATTACCTAACTAACAAATAAAGATAAAACTGGCTACATTTGAAGAGACCAGTTTTATTGGATTTTAAGGACCTTGGCAGTGCTTCACTTGATTTGCGTTTCGTGTTCTATGTGGGCCACATCATATCACGCTGTCGTTTCATTATACTGAGCATTTTAAGGAAATGAATGGACTTCTTTGCTGTCGATTTCATGAAAATATAGCCATCTACGGAAGGAAAAGATACCTACCGCAGTGCTGAGTTATCTTGAACAAAATCAGTGGACAAACTGTAATTTTTAGACATTTCAGTTCAAAGCTTCTGTGTATTGTATATCTTATATTTTTCTGCCGAATTCATATATTTTCTGTGTTTTTCTATAGTGGTATTGAAATAATATTATAAGTATTCGGCATTGCTATTTCTAGCTATGATGATTCCGTTTTTGGTCTTTGACCACTATTCACAACTATCAGGTTAAACAGGATACTTACTATTGCCATCAATATAATTATTGTATTCTGATTATAATAATAATAATAATGTTTATTTGAGAACTCTCTGTTACAAATGAACTTAATCACAGAGATAGATAATCTATCTGTGCGTGATACAATAATGAACCAAAAAATATTTCTTGCAACTTTCCAATAAAAGAAAAAAATATATATTTAAATATCCCAAAGTAATTGCATGGAATTCCTGTCCGATCCAAAGGCATTTGCTCGATTGGGGCCCAGCCTCGCCATCTCCTAGGATGTCGACATTATTAGGTATAAATAGGTAGCTTGTATGTAGGTGTATCTAATGTTTATATTATTATCAAACATTATTCTCAATCAAAAGAATATATACATATATATTATCAAACAAAGTCATGATCATCAATCCCTGCAGAACAATCTGTTTTTTTTCGTAAATCCAAATTTTTGCTTGTTTTATAAATTTCTTGTGGTGGCAGTTTTTAAAGGTTGCTGGCAATACATCATAAATTCTGGGCGCAAGATATAATTAATTTCTTTGTCAGATTCTTTTGAGGGCTCTAGGTCTATGATGTTTCTCATAATTTCTTTTAATTTCTTGTTCCATACTTAATCTGCTGTTGATGAATTTTAATCTTTTTTTATGTATATTCTTCAGGATTTGTAGGACAAAGAGTTGAACAAGAAAAAACAAAACAAATTCTAATTCAGGAAGAAAACAAACAAGAACAATGGTATGAAGCCTCACCAGCGTCTTCAACCACCTCTCTTCAGTTTAGTACCATCGGTCTTCTTTGTGCTTCCAGCGGATTGTGATCTCGTTCGTCCCAACTCTGCTAGCTCATTTTGCCTGTCTAAGAGTCGATCTGTGGACAAACATTCTTTGTTGATCCCTGGATCCTCGTCTACCCGAAGATTTTCTTGTTCACTCAACAACTGGTTATATACCACCACAGGAGGAAGACTATTTGATGCGTTGGACACTAATTCAGAATTTATTGTAGGTAGATTTGTGGATTCCGCGCTGGAGTCCTCTTCAAAAGGGGGAGACTGTATACTTACGGCCGGTCCTTTCAATTGTTCGATGGTGAACTTTCTGCCATTAACTATCAAACACCTTGCTTGAATATGAGCTCTGTAGTTCTTTGCTCTGGCCAGATCTATTTGTTGCCTGAGCAACCTGAAATTAGCACGGTCCTCTTCACAGAGATCTTCGTTAATATACACACTGCTACCTCTAAGATTTCGGCGGTTTTCAATTAGTTTCGATTTGGCCAGAAAACATATAAATTCTATCTTTACTATCGACTTATTCTTACTCAGCCTGTATATATTGTTGATCTCTATATGTATCAGATTAATACCAAGAATAGAATTCAGCTGACCGAGAACCGATCCCAGCAGATCCGAATCATCCAACTTCAACCCGGTAATTATGACATTGTTCTTCAAAGCATTTCGTTTAATATTCAAAATCTCACTCTCTATTGAGTCTATCCTTCCTTCAAATGTCGCAATTTTCTGCTCAATTGATGCACTGATTCCATTGACTTCCTCTCTCAAACTCGTAATTTCTTCCTTCACCCCTACAATTTCACCTCTCAAAGCGGTAGTCTAGTCCTTGAACTCCTTTTTCAGGAACTTTTGTAATTGTTCGCTCATGGACATTCTTCCTACTGTAACTATTTGCGGTGTATGGAACGCCTTATTAATTCTTTCGCCGGCCAGTGACAGATGTGCAAGCAAAATATGGTGTTATCAATCGTTATTATCGACTACATTCCAAAATAATTTGAAATAAACAAGAGATATTTCGGAAAATTCAGCGAAATAAACTCACTCAATGAATAGTCCGTATCTAATTTTGATCGGGAGTTCACTCTCACTCCAACTTGAAGATGAAATTCAAACTTAAAATCACCAAAAACGGAAAGCACTCAGAGATACGTCTAACTAATCTCGTTGCACATATGTAATTCGTTATATATAATACACAATATCCGAAATATCTTCTAGTCCTCTGCGAATTTACGTATTACTCTACAGGTGGTTCGAAAAACACTACAATTTTTTTTAAAAATTTTGAAATTTAAATCTTTTCAAAAAATTTCAGTTTAGTAGTAGTTGTAGACACTACAATTTCATGAAAAATTTTTGAATTTTTGAATTTTTCAAAAATTAAAGAGTCTTTCGGGCCACCTGTTGAAGTATAGGTAAATTTGCAGAAGATGTGAAATCTTTTCGGAAATTCATTAAAATCGAAATCGTACAATTATACCAAACGGTTTCAGATATGATCTTGAGTTTAAATCTTTAGATCCATAAATCGAAAAATGTGACTTCTCTTTTAAAATTAGCCAACGTTACTTACTGACTTACAGATAATTGATGACAAGTGGAGTATTTCAAAATCAGAATATCTTGGAGATTATGAGTATGATATGAAAAACAGGGTGATATCGTGTTTCACCACTTTCGGACCAGCCTGTAAAGTCAAAAATAATTTGAGCTTATGCGCTGAGTACTGTAAGATCTGTCAAAACTTGAATCATTTCCTCAGCCGATCGGATATTATTGACTTTCCCTCTATATGGGGTAAATAAACTTAAGAAAAAAGCAAAAGAACTATTTCAGACTTTGCGAAATGAGCTTATCTTGGCTATTTTGGCATTCATTTGGGAGATCCATATAAACCTTGGGTCCCACATTTGGTATGTGAAAAATGTGTTGGACATTTGCGGCAATAGTCAATTGAATAGAAGAAGTTAGGAGTATGATGGTTTAGAGAGAACCGCGAAACAATCATGCCGACTGAAATTTTTGACTAATCTATATTCTGCAAGAAGAACTGTGGTGCATTCAAAACAAATACCCGTTTACCCCTTCAACACACTTCCTGAACTCCTAGAAGATCATACGGAATATTCGTCTGATGTAAATCATATAATTCAATCAGATGACGGCAGCGAATTTGAGAAAGATTCAACAACTACCTACACAGTGTTTCAATTAAATAGAACTGAATGATCTAGTCAAAGACCTGAACCTATCAAAGAACCCTGACATTCTTGCATCATGAAAAAAATAATAATAATGTTTTTATTTTGCATCAAAAAGTATTGCAAGAAAAAAACACAAAAAAAATCATCATGCAAGATGTAAATATGGCGGAGTCCAGATGTGCAACTCCAAGAATAGCTTCTTGATCTACTCAACAAAAAAAAATTGAAATTAAAACGAATTCTTGAATAAATCCTGTATAATGTTTTCTCTATTTCAGTATCGTAAAGAGTTCATTACAGTTCTTAAAACAGTGCTGTAATGAACTCATTACAGCATTGTTTTTTAGCATGTGTTCTTTTTTATCTATGTAAAAAACGATGCTGTAATGAGTTGATTACAGCACTGTTTTTAGAACTATAATGAACTCATTACGATACTGAAATAGAGAAAATATTATACAGGATTTATTCGAATTGAGCAATAAGGAGTGTTCGAGTGCAAGCTTCCGCGTGGCTTCAAGCTCTTCACTCATAATGTTCGAATTCTCAGCGATATCTGATTTAATAACTTACTTTATGCAGCTAATAATATTAAATTTTATCGTCATCTTAGTAGGAATGTGTTCAACAGAATAGACTACAAACAATTGCATTTTTTTAATTAATACATAGTTCAAAAATAGTCAAAATGTGTTCTTCTTCTTCTTTAAGTGCCGTCTCCTCAACGGAGGTTGGCGACCATCAACTGGAATTCCTCTGTGTCTCGTGCCAAATGGATGATCGTACTGGCCTCTCTTATATCAAACCACTGGCGTAGATTTCGCAGCCAAGAGAATCTTTTACGCCCGACGCCTCTTCGTCCTTCGATCTTTCCCTCAACGATTAGTTGCAGAAAACTGTACTTGCTGTTCCTAAAAATATGGCCGAAATAAGCTGCTTTTCTTCGCTTTACTGTTGTTAAAAGCTCCTGTTCTTTATTCATTCTTTCGAGTACCCTATCATTTGTTACTCGTTCGGTCCATGATATCTTTAGTATCCGTCGGTATAACCACATCTCTTGTTCTTGTTCTTCTACATAACGGTAACAAATATGATTTCATTCCTATTGATCATTATACTACCATGAAGGAGAAATATGAAACAATTCGTAGAACATCAATGGAAAATTTGCGTTAATTTAACTGCTGAATACAGCAAAGTGGATATAAACACTTGTTTCGTATGTCTTCAGACAGCAGATCAAAGAATGAACACTGGATTATTTTTATTGTACCTCAAGGGATGTAATGAGAAATATAATGTTTTCACCTTCGCATATTAAAGGATAAAATTGTTTTGTATACTTTTCTGGTAATTTTTTTCAGATATGTACTGAAAAACTGAAATCCGATATATTTCATGGTCCTCAAATGAGGGGACTCAATGAAGACCCACAATTCAACACTTCAATGAAGAAAAATGAATCTGACGCGAGGTGTTTAATTATTCAAGTATGTAGCGTATCACCATAACATGTTTGTAGAGCAGTTTAAGGAATTTCCGATTTAATTTATAGCAGTGTAAAAATAATCAAGCCTCACCATTGATATAATTGAATTGAAAGTACTTGTATACGCGTATAATAAAATTGGAAGAAAAATGTGATGAAACTTATACTCATTCAAATTTTTTAAAGAGGGTTGTTTCATCCTATAATACACCTAATTCATGCAAGTGTTCACGTCTTCTAATGCTTGCAATAATAAAATGTAATGTAAAATGTACTAAACACTAGCGACAATCTCAATGATAATTTCAAAATGTGGACTACATAACAGCTTTATTATTCTTCTCCATTACACCGAGTCAGAATCAACATGCAATTTTGAGCTGTTACTTCTACGCGAGGAAGGATCAACTGACCCGTAAAATACATTGCTAACAATAACATTTCCTGCTGTAATAAATGAACCCTTAGACGGAAGACAGGAGAATGTTGTTTCAACACTAGTTTAACTCACCTACCATTTATTTTCATAGTCCTTGCTCCTCACCTAGAATGAATTTTCGTTATTTATGACTTCAAGCAAATGTTCATTGAAATACCACTACTATGTCGAAAAAGTATCAGGAATCGGTTGATGTAACATAAAAAGCACAAAATAGGTAGGTAATACTTCTTCAGATTTATTTGATCTCTTCGTAATAATAATTTCACAACAAAAGATGATCCAATTATGAAAATAATTGAAAAGACAGAGACTTAAGGTACTTTCGTGCTTTTTTTTAGAACCTATTAGAGGATACACTACATTTACATTTTCATTTGTACAGGCTGGGCAAATAAGCGAGGTAAGCGGCTATATCTCAGGATCCACTCATCGTAGAGACTTGCGGTGAAAAATTTTACTACTAAAGTAAACAAAAGAAAACACTGGAAATTATTTTGAAGTTCATACATCCACCGCTAGGGGGCGTAATAGCTATCGTCGAGTAGAAAAATGCATTTTACTCGAAAAATTTTCATATTAAGTTGAAAAAAAAATATCATCACTGTAAACCTTGGAAAATTCTCTATCTGTTTGAATTGTCACTTTCTATTTTGCGACATCAAATAAGGGTGGGGGAAAGATATAAATCTGACTGATTGAAATGTCTGTAACTTCAGTTTGGCTCAACATTTTTGAGCAAATTAGATCTTATTTGAGAGACAACACCTTGTTGATTAAGGAAAAAATATACTCATGATGAATTTGATTCAGCTGCTTCCGATAGGGAGCGCTAAGTCAGAAGTTCATTGTTTTGTTCATTTTTCTCTGAAATTTCAAATGTAATGATAGGATTTTCATAACAGAAACAAAAATTTCATTGAATTTGCATGAAAAATTCTGAAGGTCGCAAAGCGATAATTTCAGGCGTTCTGAAGTTATGGCCGAAAGAAGATATTCTTCAACTGATGCACTGCCAAAAACCAAATTGAGTCTTCAAGTTCTAACAGAAACAGAAATCCCATCAAATTTGTATGAAAAAACCAAAAGGTCGCAAAGCGATAGCTTCAGGGGTTCTCTAGTTATGGACGAAAAAAGATATTCTTCAACTGATGCACTGAAAAACTAAATTGTGTCTTCTTTCGGCCATAACTCCAGAACACCTGAAGCTATCGCTTTGCGATCTTTTGGTTTTTTCATACAAATTTGATGGGATTTCTGTTTTTGTTAGAACTTGAAGACTCAATTTGGTTTTTCGCAGTGCATCAGTTGAAGAATATCTTCTTTCGGCCATAACTTCAGAACGCCTGAAATTATCGCTTTGCGACCTTTAGAATTTTTCATGCAAATTCAATGAAATTTTTGTTTCTGTTAAGAAAATCCTATCATTACATTTGAAATTTCAGAGAAAAATGAACAAAACAATGAACTTCTGACTTAGCGCTCCCTATCGGAAGCAGCTGAATCAAATTCATCATGAGTATATTTTTTCCTTAATCAACAAGATGTTGTCTCTCAAATAAGATCTAATTTGCTCAAAAATGTTGAGCCAAACTGAAGTTACAGACATTTCAATCAGTCAGATTTCTATCTTTCCCCCACCCTTATTTGATGTCGCAAAATAGAAAGTGACAATTCAAACAGATAGAGAATTTTCCAAGGTTTACAGTGATGATATATTTTTTCCAACTCAATATGAAAATTTTTCGAGTAAAATGCATTTTTCTACTCGACGATAGCTATTACGCCCCCTAGCGGTGGAGGTATGAACTTCAAAACAATTTCCAGTGTTTTCTTTTGTTTACTTTAGTGGTAAAATTTTTCACCGCAAGTCTCTACGATGAGTGGATCCTGAGATATAGCCGCTTACCTCGCTTATTTGCCCACCCTGTACAGGTATAAATGAGATATGTTTTTTTTTCATCAATCTTGTTGGTTGATTTACATATATAGATAGATTACATGGCTCTGTGTGAAGAGAAAATAGAACAGAGACGTTATAAAAATAGCAAATATTCCACGCTGCCAGTAGCTAAAACCATTTTTGGAGTTTGGAAATTCGACCTCTCTCAGGGGATTGCAGTATTCTATCCCGAGACTACTGATGGAATAAATCATCGGTAGGCACCTAGCAATCCCTGGCATGTGAATTTCTCCACCGAGTCCACCCCCATAGCAGAGCGTGGTGTCTCAGATCTTCTTTTTGTTTAAGGTCCGGAATTTACATTCCCTACGCCTCTAATTTTATTTCTCCTATTTTCTGCTGTTGCCTGATCGGAAGGCTTTCCACCCTACTTCATGTCAATTTTTTCTTTTATTTAGTTCTTTGAAAGAGGTATTTCCTCTTATCTGTCTTTCTTATTTTGATTTGTGGTATCTTTCTTAATTCCTTATTCTCGTGCTCTTTCAGCGTCTCTATTGTCTTCTTTCTTCGTTTATTAACTATTTCCTCAATAGTTTAAATTTTCAGTTCTTCTCTGATTTGTGGTTTAGTTATATACCATGGGGCGCCAACCGCTGTTCTTATTACTGAATTTAGCGTACTTTGCAACTGATCATTATTATTGTCTTTCGTATTGTACCAGGTAACTCCTGCATACGTAATGCTTTGTATTAGCACTATTTTTATTATCTTCAGCTTGTTTTCTAAAGAAAGTTCACTTTTAGGGTTGAGCAGCGGGTACAGTCTGTCGTGCAATTGTCTTGTCTTTTTTTCTGTTTTCTTCTATCTGTTTGTTAAAATTCATTCGTTCATCTAGTATAACTCCCAGATATTTTGCTTCCTTTTTTCATTCTATTGTTTGGTTTTCTATTTTGACGATCCTGCCACCGCTTTCTTTACTGTTGTTCCTCCAAAGTAGATATTTTCGATATGTTCACTGTGAATCTCAATTTCTTAAAGTATTCCATCAGTGTATCTAGGTCTATCTGTAACTGCCTAGTAATCGTTTTCCGCATTCTACTGTGATAGTATATGGAAGTGTCATCTGCAAACTGGGCTATCTTGCATCTATTCATTTTCGGTATGTCTGCCATGTTGAACAGCAGCGGTCCAATCACCGATCTTGGGGAACTCTGGCTTCTATTTCTCTAATCGTTGACCTGGTACTACCGATATTCACCCTAAATTCTTTATTTGCCAGGTACGATTGTATCAATCTCGTAAGTTTGATTGAAAATTTCATCATTTTCATTTTGTAAATCAGACCCTGATGTCACATTTTATCAAATGTCTTTTATATATCCAAGAAAATTGTACCGCTATCTGTAGAGGGGTTGTTTTGGTGCTTAATATTTTCTGTTATTCGAACCAGTCGATGAATCGTTGAATGATCTTTACGAAACCCAAACTGGTGATCTGGAATTATTTTCTTTTCTTCTACGAAATTTGTCAGTCTCCTGTGGATTAATTTCTCTACCACTTCACTAATTGCCGATAATAGGCTTATGGGTCGATAATTCGTTGGATCTTTTTTGTCTTTGCCTTTCTTTCAAATTGATCTTGTATCCGCCGTTTTCCATTTGTTTGGATAATATCCTGTTTTTAGAATGAATCTGGCTATTTCAACGATTTCATCTCGAGCTTCTCCTGACAAGTTTTTAATTGCTTGATTCAGTATTCCGTCTATTCCGGGTGCTTTTCAATGTTTTGATAACTTCTTCAATTTCTTCTTTAGTCACTTCTGTTGAATCTTCTTCCATTTCATTGTGATCTTCGTCTGTTATATTTCCGTGTATTTCGACTAATTGGTTGAATTGGTCGTAGTTGATTTTTGGATTCGGCTTGAATTGATGTTCCATAGATTCTACAAACATTTCTGCCTTTTCTTCATTTGTGACAGCTACTTGATTTTCCTTTTTGAGTACTGGTATCTTCGCTTCCGTTTTTCATCCAGTAAGTGCTGTCGTCATTTTCCACAGTGATTGGTCTTCCGTATCTAGTTCTTCTGACTTCTTGTCCCAGTCTTCGTTGAACACTTGTCTGACTCTGTTTTTCACATCGTTCGTCAGTTTATTCAGTATAGTTTTGTCACCGGGGTTTAATGTGCGTCTTTACTGTTTCTTCGCTTTTTTCTTCTTCTCTAACAAAATTCTCACTTCTAGAGGTAGCGGTCTTTTCTTCGGTATTTTTTTGATCTTGGTGGACTGTACTTCAGCTTCGATCATTCTTTTTCGTAGATCCTCGATTGCTTCGTTCTTTGTTTTTTATTTTCACACGTTTTGTTTGAATTATTTCTTTGAATTTTACCCAATTAATTGATTTTCGGTCCGTGGGTAGTCTGTCTGTTCCGATTTCTAATGTCAAGATCACTGGGCTGTGATCCGATGAGAGATCCGTCTTGGTTTCTATTTCATAATTCGCTGATACATTTTTCATTAATACTATGTCCAGTACGTCCATCGTACCTGTTGTTTCGTGGATATGAGTGGGATCTTCTGGCCCTAGTACTAACAGATTATGTGTTTGATTGTCTCAGTCTTTACTTGTCGGAAATTTATCTTGATGATTGAAAAGTAAAATAACTAATTTCCGCTTTATATATTTATTTTCACAACAATTGTTTCGTCATGATAACATGACTTCGTCAGGTGAGCATGGTAACAACTAACTACATATTTGGGATACAGTTCTTTGAATAGTTGAAAAAATATGGTGTGAAATATAATAAAATCATGGAAATTCTTGGGTTTCAAAACAGGTTGAGTAAGGGAGATTTATTTAGGTCCGTTTGGTCGTTGACGAGAATCTGTTTTTTATGGTACCTATTTATCTCCATTGCTTCAAGGAAGTTCAATTTTAGGGTCTTATTTTCTACGTGCAAAATTTTGAAATTGTTGTTGAAATCATGCCCGGTCTCTAACAGATGTTCTGCATAATATGTTGAATTACAAGCTCCGCTAACGTATGCTTTATGATGTTCTCCTATCCTAGTCCCAAATGATCTTCCTGTTTGACCAATGTATACATATGGGCAAGTACCACAATTCAACTTATAGACTCCAGACTTTCTATCTTTAGCGACTTTATCTTTATTGTTTTTTATTAAATTTCCTAATGAGTTTTTAGTTTTAAATGAAATATGGTAATTATTATTTTTCTTCAGGTATCTTGCTATTTTTTCAGATTTATGTCCAATGTATGAAAGGGGAAATATATTTATTATCTTGTGGAATTGTTGGATATAGGTACAAGTGAAATAGATTTTTTAATTGCATTCGGTTAATTAATTTGTTAATGATAGATGGATTGATACCATTGTTAAGTGCAATCTGTTTTATTGTATTAAGTTCAATATCAAAGTTTTCATGTGTCATGGGTATGTTGATCAATGTAAAAATCATGCTATTATAAGCTGCTAATTTTTGAGCATATGGGTGGTTAGAGGAGGAATGAATTGTGAGATCTGTGTATGTTGGATTTCGGAAAATTGAAAAATCATGTTTATTATTAAATTTCGTGATTTTCAAGTCAAGAAAATTAATACTATTATTTTGTTCTTCTTCATATGTAAATTTTATTGTAGGGGATAATGAATTTATGAATTCTAAAATTTCTCAACTATTTAAAGAACTGTATCCCAAATATGTAGTTAGTTGCCATGCTCACCTGACGAAGTCATGTTATCATGACGAAACAATTGTGAAAATAAATATATAAAGCGGAAATAAGTTATTTTACTTTTTAACTAACAGATAATATTTGCCTGCTATAGCTCTCAGTTGAGTTCCTTGGGAATTTGTCTTCCTGCTATTCCGATCAGAATGCTTCGCATTTAAATCTCCCGCAATTATCGTAGGTTTTTTACTTCGGAAGAAGTTTTTTATATCGGCTTCTTCTAATTCATTGCTTGGGTACACAGAGAAATTGTTTATTTCACCTGCCTTCGTTTCTACACTTTTTCATCGATATTAGCACTTTGAACTTCTGGTAGTTCGTGGTGTACAATTCCTCTTTTCTCTAAGACGTCTGTACCTTCTCATCTACCTTGTTCTCTGTCTTTTCGATATACTTCATAATTTCTTATTTTAAATTTCTTGGGTGGCTTCAAATAGGTTTCACCCAAGAGAAGTATATCAATTTCATTTTTTTCCAAGAAAAGAGTTAATTCCTGTCTTGACTGAATTTGCGTTCCAGAACGCAATTGTAAGACTTTTATTATTGGTTTGGTTCAATTCTACTCGAAGAGTTTAATCAGTTTTTCCTTGAGGCGATCTTTTGCTTCATTGTCGCATTGGTTCTTACTAGAATGGCTGCTAGATTGTCATCGTTTTTAATAGATTTTTTCCATTCCTTAGGTTGCTTTTCCACTTTGTTTTCTAGGATTTTTTCTCCACCCTTTTAAGCTCCTTTCTTTTTGGCCTCCATGCTTTTTCTGTTTTCTATTATTTTCGTCTACGCATTTTCCATAGGTAGTGGAGCATCTTTGTATTTGGGTTTATGTATACTAGGATTGTTAGGATTTTTGATACATTTGATAAATGTCTACAGATGGTCTCCTCCACAATTCGCACATTTCGGCTGTGTCGTGATCGGTTTGGGGCACTTCGCTTTCACGTGTCCTTCTCCGCACTTCATACATTTGTATGCTGCATGGCAAAATCTCTATAAATGTCCGTATAACTGGCATCAGTAGCACAGGATCACTTCCGACCTTACCCTCTCCACTTGGATTGAAATTCCGTAGCATTCTTTTAACTTTGAAAATATTCCCTGGTATGCTTTGTCAATTTCGACAAGCACTAGGGGGATGGGATTTCATTTTTTTTCTTTCATCCTCGTTATTTTCGAACACGGTAACCCTGATTAGCTAGGTCAGTCTGTATTTCTTCGTCGGTGGATTCTAATAATACTCCACGGAGGACAACTTTTAATTTCTTCTCACTTTTCAATTCGAACGTATGAAATTCTTCATCCCCTTCTTTTAATATCTTATATAGTGCCCTGTAGTGATCTTCGCTTTAGGGTTCGATATGAACCCCTTGCGCTACTAATTTCACTTTTTTACACTTAAATTGTTGTTTCTTGATCTCCTTGTTTACTTTATTCTATCTGCATTCATTTCTTAGAATCAACTGTGCGATTCTTTCACTCTTCATATTCTTTATTGTTTTCCCATTTTCATTCATGTTTTTGGATCTTGCCTTTTTCTGTGTGTCATTTTCTTTATTTGCCTTCCCTTTCGTGTCCATCTTCGTTTCTTCCTCAGTAATTTCTTTTACGAAAAAAAAATTACTGGACGAGGATGAGATGGAATTGACTACGAAGTCAATTCCATCTCATCCTCATTAAGTATTTTGAATGAATTCGACGTTTTCACTGCTTCTATCTTCTCTTCTTGAGGGGGCTTTGGGGTTGTCTTCTTAGGTTTTTTGTAGACGCCTACTACTTCCTCGAATTCGTTTTCATTTATTCTTTCATCATTTTCTTCTTTCCTCACACGTCTATGTAATTGCTCACATATATCTTCGATATTCACTTTGTTCTTGAGCAAATAATTGCCCAAGGCCATAATATCTTGTATGGTTTTATCCATTTCGAATAACTCCAACACTTCAGTAACACACTATAGTACTGAAAATTACTAAAAAACTTCTTGAGCCGAAACGGAACACTAGATTCACTATACGTCTCAATTACCACGTGTTTCACCACGTGTTCACTTACACTCTCGTTTTGCGCACCTTACTGCGCAACCTTTACTCTACAATGTCTACTACGACTACTCGCTAAGCTATTGACTGGAGCGTGGTATTTTTCCCGTTGGGTCTATGTCCCAAGCAGTGACGGTGCTCTTCAACATTTTTCTTGCCGACACGAATGCTGAAATTTGAGTTATAAAACGCCATGGTAGCTCTCAATATTGCAGAGAGTTATGTGGAACTGATAAAATGGCCGTGTTCATAGATATAATAGGTGACAATGTTGGCAATAATATGTGCAGGTAAAGAAACAGTCACATGGTAGCCGGGAAAGTGACCCTTGCTAGCCGGAAAAGTTACATTTGCAAGGCTGTGAAGTATGAAATATGTAATGATTCGCTTCCCAACCGCTCAAAAGATTTGAAATCCATAGGTTAGGTAGCTAAAGATTTTGAGGAATTGTATATTGTGCAGCAAGTGAGGAAAGTCCAATTTTTCTCACAAGAGAGAAAAGTACTTGCTCCACAGGTTGCAACTTCTCCAATAACTACACAAATTTAAATAATTCGAGTAATATACCTAATTCAATTCAAAATGGCCTTCGTTGACATTATCTGTTAATTTTTTCGTTTCCATAGAAACGAGTATCAAAAGCTCAATTTCATTGGTATACCATGCGAGATGTGGGCAGAGTGCCGTGTGTAAGATGCATAGAATACCTGGTGTGTTTACTGATTCGATTTTGTTTCAGACTTTTTGAGATACCCACCTGTTGCTTTGGTGGTCTGCTTCACCAGAGTGCTGTAAGGTGGCGCTCTTTAAAATTTTTCGAATTCCCGCATCTGCCTGGTGCCGTTTAAAAGGGAAATACTGATTTTAGACACTGCAAACATTCACAATAAATTACAATTCAGTTCATATCGAATGTTTACTCAAATGAATGGAATATAATGACAGACCATAGAATATAAAATATTTTTGTTCTATACTCAAAGTTCACGACAAGAGCGTAGAACTAGGGTGATACTGGGGGTAATTACACGGTGCTCCTAAATTGGAGATACAAATGAAAATGACAGATTTCCGGATCATTTTAAGAAAAAAGTCCTATAAAATGAGTCCCCAAACATTTTGTTTCGAGATACATGTGTTGAAGTTCAAGTTATTTTCTCGTATAACCTCCCCTTCACAAGATATTTAATATGAATTGGCCATAGATATTCCAGTTTAAAGTTTTCACTATGTGATATGCTAATTTTGATTGCAAATCTACAGGGTGATATATTTTCTGGAAGGATGCCTGCTTCCTTCCTCCAAAACTATATTTTGGTGAATGGCTGTTAGTTTAGAAAAATGTAGAAAAAACTCTGGTCCAGTACTACACTTTTTGGTTTGTTATAGTTTTGTCGTATCTGCTATCGATTTCGAGAAAAATCTCTAGTTATCCTCAGGAAAATCCAAATTATTAGAAAGATCCAGCTAGTAAGCTCTAATGAATGCATTAATTATGAGTTTTGGTATTTATTTACCTAATCTGTAGCGAAGATTAATAAATATTTGATAAAGTGTACGACACACTAAAAACAACCTGTATATTGAGAGCAAAGCCTTTGTGGGCTCATATTCATGAAAGTTTTTTTTCTTAAAATTATCCAAGTAATTTCTCATTTTCCTTCGTAACTCTTATTTGAGAACAAGGTAAGAACAACCGAATTAGTAACAACAAAAATTATTTCGAGTTATTTGATTCAAACTTCATTATCAAACTTCTGACATTACAGATATGAATAAAAGTTGTCGTCAAAATTTTTTTTTCGATTATGTCTCCCCTAGAAAAAAAATATCTACGCCCTTGGTTCACAAGAGTCGAGAATTGAGAGAAATGTCAAATGTAAACGATGTATGCGCCATCTGAAAATCCCGCGATCCCTCGAAATCAAGTAGGTATAAATCCGAAAAATCTCCCGTTTTGTCTGAAAGTTTTACAGGTATAAGTAGACACACCAGGTATTCTATGAATCTTAGCCGTGTGGAATAATATTTTTCACAGTATGAGCAATACATAGTTTTGAAAAGGGGTACCTAATCTATGATAGTGGCGTACCCAGACATAAGACTTGGGGAAGATAAAGAAAAAAAAATCGTATCTGATGTCCTTTAAATTTACAGACACTTCTTGGAATTGATTTCAAATTAGAGAATTCGGAGCTTTCACATTATAATCTCATTAATTTTTAACCGATTGTTTATTTTCAGCATCAATCTGGAATTTTGAGCCCGTGAGAAAATAATGATAAAACCACTGGTTGATGAATTCGTTGATTAAATTTTCACAAAATTAAATTATCAAGCATTGTGACGTATAACAGGGAGGATATATCCTCCTTTTTCCCATCTTGCGTACTCCACTGAGCTATGAAGAATACGGTACTTTCCATAGCAGTTATAGGAAAACAATATTCTGTTTAATAACAACTCTGTTCTGAAGTTGACCTTGAGGGTCGACAAACTGACGGGAAAACACCGATGCGACGTAACAGGCAATTCCAGCCGATTCTATCAACCGCTGAACAGTTTATGTTTATACCGTCAGAACAGAAACTTAGGTTCGGGCAAAATTCGAGCACTAACATAGTTATTCTTGCGGTACAAATGCATAATATTTCACAACCTTTCGCAGAATGGGACATTCAGGTAAATCAATCTTCTGTTTTACACAAATTCTAATCACGAAATAATCACTTATCTTTAGGTGAAACTAATGAAATCAAGGAGTGCATAGGTAGTCAAGTGAATAAAGAATCAGCAAACGATATGGAAACTATCCCTCCTGACAAGTCAGGCAAATGGTGAGTATGTATGAATGTGATTAGAATTTTATGTCGTTGATTATATTTCAATATTAAAATTCAGAGATTTTGCAGGTCCATCAAATTGCGTATGTTTTACAACAAGCATTTTCCCACTGACAAGGACTCTTATGCCGTACGTTTTTCAGTTGTAGGCTTGGTAAGTTTTTTATAGTTTATTTATTAATTCAATCACTTCATGATATTGAAGAACAGGGAATTTCCATACGATAAATGCTGTTCCGCAATTTTCTGAAATAAAAGCAAAGTGGATTTGTTTTAAAATTGCTATTTTATAGTTTGTTCTCATCCTGCTTGAAATACCCTTGCTTTTTATATCTTTAAATCCAGATTTCGAACCACAGTTTTATCGATATCTACTAATTCTGAGCGATAGTTATATGAAGTCTTCTTCATAATGTATCTTTCAGAAGCTATATTATGATCTCAATGCATGAATTATGGTACAATAATCAGTTTTTATACCTCAATGATCATCTAACTGAAAAAACAATCTCTCATTTCAGATTTCCCTGAGAAAATAATTTCTGGAAATTTGTAAAATAATTTGACTTATGACATACCTATACCTATAATTAAAGCTTTAACGTAAGTACTTTGTACCAATGGAAATAATGAAACTCATTCAAAGAAAAAAATATGCAATATGCCACCTAAGTGGATTAGTGAGTATCTTTCATATACTCATAAAATTTTGATTCGTCGATTTCGAAATAATTCATGATAATGCATTCTTGTTTCGCTTGAAGAATAAACAAATGAATCATTATTATTGGTCTGCCATTTTTAAGGATGTTCATGATAGTAGTTGATAGAATTATTTAACTTGAAATAAAGAAATTTGAAGAATCCAGTTTTCTTAAATTGTTTCTATGTTCCATTTCATCCTCTTTTGCAATTCATATAACTCATTTTTCAATCCATTTCAAATGCTTCCTCAAAATATTCCCCTTTATTTCTTCTTCTTCTGCAAGAAAATTATTCACACTTTGCTTCAAGTTTCTATGCGAGAAGAGTTTGCATGCCTTTTTTGTACTGATTTGTATAATATCACTTTAATAATATCGTTTACTCACTGCTTCAAACCTGAACTTCGAAATTTATTCATAACATGGCAAGTCTAACCTCACAAAACCATTTTGATTTTAAACACAAATCATCACAGAGACATAAATGAATTAGTTGAAAACTATGTTTTCAACTAGATATCATATTATCATAATAAAGCCATCTGGTAGATATTGTAGATATTTTATCCGGCATCCAAATGGTGAAACAAAGAATATTATCCGAAACATTCATCCACCAGATACATTTACTGTTGAATACTTATCTGGGACTTTTATTAGCAAGTGGTGAAATAGGCTCTTAGAATTAAACAATATGTACTCGTTTTAACAATTGGTGAAATTAGTTTGTAGCTTGAAGATATTCTAATTTTTCTACGAAATGTACTCATGAAATTTATTCATGAAACATACATTTCTAGGCCTTATCCCTCTGTTCTCTACAATTATTCCTGAACCTACAGTGGAAGGAAAAAAGGGAAACGCAAGAATTTTATATATGGGCACTTATAGTTCTCTTATCATCAGCCGCTTATGGATTGTATTATGGCATGAAAATTGTGAGTTGACGATTTATATTTTAATTTTCGAATATATAAGAATTCTAATTTTTCAGGGAGACCGCAAACAGTTCACACCATGGATAATATTCAAAAGTATCGAAATTGTAACGACCACCATGTCTTTAGTGGTTGCATTCATTAATTCACGTGGACATGTTTTGATTAACATCGTGATATGTTTCGTAGTTCTAGGTAAGTATTTTTGATAAAATTTCAGTTTTATTTAATATATTTTTTGGATCTATTGAACCTGATACTATATAAATTTATTCTTTTGAGAGCAAAACAAATAAAGAAGCATGTATGGATGAATCTCAGTATTAGTAGAGGTAATGTGAACGGGGCATCATACATTTCAAAGAATGATACTGAAACTCTATCTCACCGTATAGGTGTAGTGATTGGTTTATGCTATGGTGTGACTAGAATGTGCCGCGAAGCTAGTAAACCCACTTTTCGGGCATGCAGAGTCACTACAACAGAATAAGCTGACATAATTTTGTTGAAGTCTTTATTTCATGCAAACAAAATCTTCATCCTTTCTGTTCACCAAAAGTTGACGTCGCATATATTCTAATTGAATTTGAAAACAAAAGAAAGAGAACCAGAAAGAGTAATAAATGTTATAGTTTCCATTATATACGACAAATGAAATCATCACAATAAATATAAGGATATAGGGGAGAATCATATCGAAATTTCTAGGATATTAGAGTATTATAGTGGGTTTGTTTTTTGTTGAATCGATCAACTGAATTCTATTAATTTCTTGATTGATATATTGAATTTTGTCTGTACAATTTATATGTTGACAAGGTAACAGCTACGAGCGTAGTGGTCATGATACTCCAATTTCCTGAAGATGTTTTGCGCCGCTTTGGATATCAATACGTGGCCAAAGCTCAATCCAAGTCCCTGATTGGTCCAAGTCTTTGCATCCTTGCTCTTAGATGCGACTTCAGGATGACCATATGTAGCGTCAATGTGGCGCCAAGTTCTTGTTCTATTTTCAGCCCTAATTGTTCCTGCGGGAGTTGGTTATTCAACCTGAATATGTCTCTGAATATTCAACTGCCCGTATAGTTTGAGTGAAATTTACTTGACGCAACATACCGCCTCTCTCGAAAACTCTGCCTTACAATAACGTCCGAACCTGCCTGGCAGAGATCCCCAACACACAATAAAAATTTCAATTTTCAATCGGTAGAACACAAAGTCTCGATACCGGTCGTTTGAGTAATCCTTAAGCAGTTCTCGCAGTGTGTTTCGCTGATTCTGTTCCCATTTTTGAGGAGGTGTTTTGTCCTCCTTCAATAATACCATTGTCCCTGGTATCATGTTGCTGGTTCCTTGACTCGATCACCAGCTTGTCCTACCTTGAAGAGTCGATAAATAGTCCTTGGACCACCTAGCCTAGAAATGCTGTACGATTTGTTTCAGGTGGTGGTTCTTCTTGATTCGATTTGGATTCTCGTATCGTAGATTTTTTTGCAGTGTTGATAGAAGTGGTGATCAAATAAGAAAATGACCTAGTGTGAGCACATTCAGGTCCAAAGGATCATCGGAGAGGGGTATCAAATGTCGTGAGTTTGAGCACGTCTCTACCTGTACAATGACTGTATAAAAGTCATCGTAAGTTAGCCTTTCATTACCCAAAACTCTTTTGATATAAAATTTAGTTGACTTTACTGCTGCTTCCCACATACTGCCAAAGTGCAGTGCTCGTGGTGGAATAAAATTTTATTATATTACTAGAAAAATATTCCGAAAATTTATCCTTAGTTTTATCCAATTTCAAACAATCGTATAACTCCCGGTGTTTCTTATTTGCTTCAAGAAAATTCGTCTTGTTATCCGAATAAATATTTTGAATTTCTTCTTACTATGACCCAATTAGACCTTTTTGCACTATCTTTCTGACGGTGCTGCGACCTGATAATACCCAATATTTCAATAGCCCCAATGAAAGAAGAGTATGTGCTCCTAGATGCATATTTCTATTATGATCATGCCATCAAATTGTCAAATCGTCAAATTGTGTTTTACCGGTAGCACAATTTGGTGTGTCTAATCGTACGGGATATATTCACTTTGCAAGCGTTCACCAACCCGAATTATATTTTCGCCATCTAGGAAAGGATTTGAAGCTACCAGCCTACTCGAATTGTGTAAGACTTGTCCCTTTCTTAAAGCTTCAATTTCCTTTTGGAAGGCGCAATTTTATCAGACCATCTGTAAATTCTGTTAATTCATCCACTGGAAGGAATCCTGTCACCTTAGGAGCATTACATTTACAATTCTTCACGAATCGCAAACAATAGTGCATATGATCCTAACTTTCCTGGCTCTGAACCCCTGGAAATGATATCACTCGGATTGTCACCTGAGATTACATGCGCCCACAGATTCTTTCCCGCAAGTTCCCGAATTTCGGATTCTAGATTCGCTACGAATGTTTTCCATTGGCTAGATTCCCTGCTGCATATGTAGACCAGATATAAGCCACAGCTTCATAGGCTACCATTGACGCATCTGCCAATGTATGCAGCTGTATCTCCTTAGGATTTGTACTAATGATATGCCTACCTATTATTATCTTGGACAACTCAGATATATTATCACTGAAACGAATCCAAGAAGTGTGTAATTTAAGAGGAAATGACTCACCCCAGTCCAACTTCCTTTTCCAGAGCTGTTGCATAATTATCTTAATATTCACTAGAACAGGACCGACGAGGCCTAATGGGTCAAAAATCTGGGCTATTACCCCAAATTTGTCCCCACCCTGGCCTGGGTTTTGTCAAACTTAATTTTGTAATGCAGAGTATCTTCTTCTGCATTCCACAACAAACCGAGTGTCTTAGTCGATGAACCCTCTGCTATTAATTAATGCCCAATTTCCTTACCCCTTCTCTCTTCATCGGAAAAACTCTCATCATCTCCCTCATCCGAAATAAATGTTTACCCGAATGCATTTCAGGTTCAGTTTTTCAGCGAATTGTCTCGTTACAAAATTAGACTGACTTCCCGAATCTAAATGCATTCTAACCCGATGTAGTTTTTCGTCAAAATCCGCAATGTAAATAATTGCCGTTGAGAATAGAACGTCCGATCTCTGTCTGACCGTAAAATTGTGTGCCAACTCTACATTAACGACCTTCTGAACTCCTTGACCATCGGTTTTCTCAAGAACTCGAATTGAGGAATGCCCTTCCGTGACACATGGATATTGTTATTATTTTGAACTGGGGTCGTTTTGGTTTGGTAAGCCTTCCGGGAACTGCGACCATGTAGATCTTTTGTTATCTACCCTACTCATTCATGGAAACCCAAGGAGGTCGTCAATGACATTGATAAAACTAACAACCTCCTTAGGGGCCTTGGCCGTTACCTCTCTGGTATCCAGGACCGGTTTCCCATGTGAATGGTTCTTAAGCCAGCCAGCTCCGGACACTTGCATAACATGTGTTCGGCTGTTTCTGCTTCTGATCCAGAGCCTGCAAATCTCGTTTGCTGACTTTCCCATCCGGTACAAATGATGTTTGTACCGACAGTGCCCCGTCAGCAGTCCCAGCATCACCCGAAGCTCGGCTCGTGACAGCTTCAAGAGCTTTTTGGCGTAGGTAGGTGAAATCGTCACGAATTTCTTTGCCTGAGCAAGTCTAGGAGTGTTAGTCCAGTGAATTATCCTGATGTTCAACTCCCATAGCTGGCCGTATATTTTTATTGGTCTTTTCCTAGCCCACAGAAAGGCTCAGGTCCGGCAGGTGGTAACCTTGATGGACTTTTTGCAAGTTCATCAGCTTTTTCATTTCCTTCAAACCCACAGTGCCCTGGTACCCATAGTAGAGTCATCTTATTGCATCTGGCCATTTGCTTTATGGTGTTACGGCACTCCCAAGTTAGCAGAGTCCCCTGGCAACACGATTCCAGGGATCTCAGCGTTTGGCTGTCCATGGTGATGTAGATATGCGCTCCCTTGAGGTTCATTTTGAGACACTCCTGAGCATACATAAACAGCCATTATCTCGGTCTGTAGAATCAAGGACTCACTTCCCAGGCCTTTAGAGGTCATCAGTTTAGGTCCATATATCCTAATGCCAGTGCCCTTATCTGATTTTGATCCATCGGCGAACCATATGGATGACTTTTCGTCCAAACGATTTACGAGACTTATTGCACTAGGACGGTCATTTACAACTAGAGATGAGCTATATTTCACGCGATATTAATCACTGATATCAGACTGTCACAGGTAGTCACGGTTCCGAAAAACGAATACAGAGCGTGATGGGATCACTGTTTGAACATTTCACAGATATTTTCAGGCCATATCAACGTCCGTGCAATCGTAAATTATGAAGCCAGCCTGCCAGCCTGATGTTTTTATTGCTTCGGAACCTTCGTCGGCACTTATTGATGCACTCTAGCGACATAAGTTCCGTGCGAACGATTATTTTCTAAAGCCGGACAAATATAAACAGAACGTCGAAGCAGGCTAACTAATAAAAAAACTCAAATGATTCTCTTCCTCAATTGTAATATGTCGTTGGTGGAGAATGAATAGGAATAATTGTATTTTTCTCTCGAAAATTTATGAAATATAGTTAGGAAATTCGATTATTTAGGGACTGTTTTAACTACCCATTTCTGAGTTTTTTGTTGTGAAATTTTAAATTTTTCGCTTAATTTTTTGTTACAGTATAAGCCCCTTAACTATTTCGATATATACAATTATAAAATGAGTGTATTTTGTTTGGAGGTTGATTACTCATCATTATTATTAAATAAATAAATAAACGTCTGAATATATGCATATGGCTTACTATTTATTATTCGATGTCCTAAAAATCATACCTTTTCATTTAGAGATTTCACAATTCTTTGATTAGCTCAGAAATTAAAAGAAAATATCAAATATATTTAGGAAATTTAATTATTCAATAACTGGTTTTACTATATTTTTGTATATTTCTGATTGTTACTTTTTCTGTGTTTCTCTTATTTTATTTGATGCAGGATCAGCCACTTAATATTATCAATATATATTCACATGTGAATTATTTTCTGTGTAGGTATTATTTATTTTTCGATGTCCAAAATTATTCATATTCATATTCCACAAATCTGTTACCTCTAAAGAATTAACAGAAAGACAAAAGAGCTAAGGTTTGAGTGATTCATACAAATAATAATAACAAGCACGGTCCGTGCTTAGCGTTGTGAAACGTGAACGTTCCTGTTCCTTTATGATATCAGTGAAATTAAAGCGTGACGTGATCACTGTTTAGGTATCGGATTCGATCTTGAAATCACGGTATCGCTCATCTCTATTTACAACCGTTTCAAAGGGCATTTCAAAATCGTAAGTGGTTGGCATAACATCCGATTGTTTTGCTAGGAGGTTTGAATCTAATTGATTCAGTATCCTCATATATACAACCCAGTTTCCAGGAAGGAGCTTTCCATTAAGGGAAATTCTTATTTCTTCCAGCAGGCTATATTTCCTCACATGCAAATGTAAGGTGGACGTTGAAGCCACCTGCTGTAAGCCTCTCCAGGAGACCATCCATGACTAAGCTCCACAGCAAGGGTGATAGAACCCCTCCCAGGAAGGCAGCCCCTGCACGTCAGCACAGTCACTTCGATTTCTCCCAGATAGGCTGTAACGGTTCTTCCTTTCAACATAGCTGATATTGACTTAACAGTGGAGGGTTCTATCCCTTTCCTTTTAGCTGCATTGCATATGGAGGCATGTAGGGTATTATCAAAGGCCCCTCCGATATCCCTAAACATTGCAAGCTGAATCTCTTTTGCGGTGAGGGTGCCTTCCACCTCTCTAAGGAGATGATGAAGGGCGTCTACAGTAGATCTGCCCGCCCTATAGGCAAACTGTTGTGGAGCTTTAAACTTCCCCTTATATTATTATCTATTATTTTCTCCATGGTCTTCAGGAGAAAAGAGGTGAGGCATATGGGTCGATAGGATTTAGGCTCCGGGGAACCTTTTCTACCCTCTTTGGGTATGAATACTACCCTCGCCTCCCTCCATGATTTCGGGATATAACCCCTTGTAAAACTGGCCTTAAAAAGCTCAGTTATCGGGGCCATAAGGACTTCAACACCTTTCTGAAGCATGGCTGGAAATATACATGCCTGCTGATTTGAAGGGCTGAATGCTCTTTATCGCCCATTCAATTTTTTCTGGTGTTAATAGTCTACCAGCTTTCTGAGAACCCGCCTGGCGGGGTTGTATACTTCCCCACCTCGTTTACCGTCTTGCGCCCAATGTCCTTCTTAGAGAGAGTTTCGACAATAATTTGAACGTTAAACTTCATTAATCCTTTCATTTATTGAAAGTCATAAGAATTTTTTGCAATTGAATAGAGGATGGTTTTCTCTACAAATGGTACATGATTTAAAAGATGACAGGAACGACTTCGATTTCCTTTCAAACCTTGTCTTATCGCCTTTCTATTTGATTCTATTGTTTCAAGAAAAACTCACCTTCCTTCTGAAAACTGCAAAAATTCTTCCATGCTTGCGAATTTGTTAACCTTGCTCGATTTTTGCCATTCCCTTCTTGTGACAGGATCCCGTTTGGCATCGAGAATAAAAATCAGTTAAGTATCGCAAAGATCTACTGGTTGATCCAACAACATAAAAACCCTTGAATCCCTTCTGATTTTGTCTAAAAATTTCTTTATTTCATCGTATGATTCCTTCATTATGGGTGGAAATTTATGGAAACATTCTATGTGATTTAACGCGATCATCTTTTTGTTCTCAAGTCTGGTCTTATGCAATGTCCAGGCCTCATTGAAGTTTTCAGACGAAACTTCTAAAGATCAAATCACTTCCGCAGCATCGCCTTCAAGAGCATTTTTCAGATAGTAGAATTTTTGTTCATTAAATCCTTGTTTAAATGAATTAACACATTAGAACTATCATAAAACTCCAAACAATTTTTTTACGAGTCTTTAAACTCTGGAATCATTTTGGCAATTTCACATTTCTTTCCGTGATCAAATTTTCACTTGAGCTTATTGAACCTTTCATGAATTGCGATTATTTTTGCATCCGCGAGAGCCATCGATTCAAAATAGTCTTTTGGAACGAAGTTCGTTCTTGCTCCTACAAGTCAGGATGATTGATATTTTCCAACTCGTTCCACAACTCTACATTTTTTACACACGCCGGGGTTTGTCCTGCCTTTTCTGACTCGATAGTCTTCAAAAAGGCGTTGATTGTCTGTTTTTGTTGCTGTGTCTTCCCTCAAGTGGAACTTTTCGGATCATTTGGCGAACATGACCGATGCATTCACACCTGATTATTGTTTTTTTCCGAAAGTCATCAAAATAACGATTAATTGAATAGAATTCAATTTGAGAATGGGTCTTTCTCAGACAGTAAATCGTAATCATTCTGGAATAATTTAACTCAAGATTCTAAAGGGACGAACATTTCGCTAAATGAGAGCGGCTAGAACAAAGCTAGACTAACAGATATATTGACGTTTATTCTCTTGTTATTTATGGTATCAAAAGAAAATATGAAGAAATAATCTTTGCAATTTGTGTTTCAGCTGGAAATATCTTTATGATCTGGATTATCTGTCGTAGAAAGAAAGAGAATTTGTACAACGTTCCTGATGAAGCTGTGGACGAGTTTTCTCCAGTGATGTCCAAGGCATAAGTGGAAATAAAACAACTAAAATCAGATTGTTTGCTGTCATGTGATCAGTGCAATGATCTGATTATAAGTAGATTCGTCCGTGAGCGGTCGTAGATCATTGAATCCAACATTAGAGAGAGAAAGATTCAACATCATATCACGTGACCACCAGAGAGAGAATAAAAATTATCGAATTTCAACCAATTTGTTAAGTGGTGATAAATCACGTGATCTGAAAGGAAAAGTGTCGATTGGTAAAATATGTTACACCAATCGAAACAGCGGTCGATTGGTAAACATCGTGCGTCTCAACTTTCTGTTTTAGTTGATTCCTTTCTTTCTATGCGATATCTACTTATAGTTAAATCATTGGTTAACAGATATATTATTCCCCAGTTTGTTCAGATTATTTATTCGCCTGTAAAAACCCAATGTTCGTCAACATTGGAATGCGCTCAAATCTAATGATAAATGAAACTGATTAAGAAAGAAATACTAATTAAATTATTATCGAGATATTATTATAAATTATTGATATTCTGATTTTCCCATGAGCAGAAACTTCCACTTCCTCTATTTATCTTATATATTTCGCAATTATATTTTCTCTGATGTGTAAGAGGCCATACTATAATTATCCTAATTATGAAATAAAGTATTTTCTATTTATGATTATTTTATAATTTTTTCATCTGAACAAGTCATCACCGGAGATTTTATGGAGAATATACAAAACGCTTATCTCAGTTGATAAAAACAGGGACGACTGTCTCTGTAGGGGTAGTTCTGAAGGAAATTGTAATCATATTGAGCTCTTTTGATACCCTTATTGTGCTATTGAAAAATTATTAATTTCATGGATTTTTTGTTTTGTTACATTCCAAAGGGATTTTTCACTAATATCCTCAAGAGGTAACACCACCACGTGAATGCTCAGTGCAAAACGAAATTAGAGATATTTCTTTTGAAAAATCACGGATTTTTATAATTTCCATATAAGTTAGCACTCCATCGGAATGCGATGTTTTTCTACCAGTATCCTTGAGGTACAAACGAAAATTTTTGTGTTACAAAAAGTTACTAACGAATGCAAAAAAAAATTCTTAATTTTCGAAAAAGTGGGTGCTAAGTTCACGGACACCTTAATAAATACTACAAAAGAGCCAAGGTTGAAGAAAATTTATCATATCATGACATTGGTACTTCATCAGTGGATGCTGATATTTATCCTTCAGTATCATCACCGATTGAATCACCTATGACGAAATTTCCTGTTTTGAACATTTCAACCACAATAGATTCAAATGCACAGGAAGAACCTAACTGTTTTCATCCAACTCCAGAATATGTTTCTGCAGAAGTTGAGGATGTCTTCAACTTGCTAGATGATGACCTCTCATCCATGAGTTCTGATGAAAACTTGCAACATCAAGTGAATTTAGTGAAATATTTGAGGAGAGCAAAGGAGAGGAGTGTATCAGAAAAACGACATTTAGACCCTTAATGTGCTCCCGTCTATCCATTTATTCATTATTTTGTTATAGAAATTCGATTATAAGTTTCTACAGTACTATATGTATCGGAATGATTTTTATTTTTTTGAGTATTTTGAATGAGATATTTTATTATATGACAGATACTATGTGGTTTTCACTTTATTATAATTTTTGTTATATAATATGCATATAATTAATTTTATCACAACCTGTATATAAGAAAATGACAGCCCATGAATGTATAGGGTGATTGATTATGGATTTCACTATCAACAGCTAAAATTTTTAAGATATTCGAGAAATCAAGGACTTATTTCAAATGTCATCTTTTTCGATCTGTGATTTCTTGACATAATTCCCTTATTCGGTATACAAGGAATATGAGCAAATATTATTTTTACGAAAAGAATCCCCTGTATATTATGAATTTTTTCGTGATAAAGTTCTGGCTGATTATGAAGATAAATAATTTCCATGTATTGTTTTCAAGAAATGCCACTAAATTTAGTTGAATCTTGAAATTTGGTTCACTCAATCGTTTTTGATGAGTTCAAACATAGTAGCTTTGATATAATGATAATATGAAGTTGAGGAAGCATTTTCTGAAAGACGACAGAATCTTCATTCAATATAATTTTCAAATGTCAGATATCTCTATTCGTTCTGAAGATATTAGCTGTTGAATTAGAGAAATGCGTACTCAATCACTCTACAAAAAGGATATCCTATGTATTTATTAATTTAATAATAATGATGAGTAATCAACCTTCAAACAAAATACACGCATTTTATAATTGTTAAGGGGCTAATACTGTAACAAAAAAACTCAGAAATGGGTAGTTAAAACAGTCCCTAAATAATCGAATTTCCTAACTATATTTGATTCATTTTTCGAGAGAAAAATACAATTATTCCTATTCATTCTCCACCAACGACATATTACAATTGAGGAAGAGAATCATTTGAGTTTTTTTATTAGTCAGCCTGCTTCGACGTTCTGTTTATATTTGTCCGGCTTTCGAAAACAATCGTTCGCACGGAACTGATGTTGCTAGAGTGCATAAATAAGTGCCAACAAAGGTTCCGAAGCAATAAAAACATCAGGCTGGCTTTATAATTTACGATTGCAACGGACGTTGATATGCCCTGAAAATATCTCTGAAATGTTCAAACAGTGATCCCATCACGCTCTGTATTCGTTTTTCGGAACCGTGACTACCTGTGACAGTCTGATATCAGTGATTAAATCACAGTTCGTGAAATATCGCTCATCTCTAGTTGCGACGCCGTTGCGGTGTCTAGAGATGAGCGATATTTCACTAACTGTGATTTAATCACTGATATCAGACTATCACGGTTCCGAAAAACGAATACAGAGCGTGATGGGATCACTGTTTGAACATTTCAGAGATATTTTCAGGGCATATCAACGTCCGTTGCAATCGTAAATTATGAAGCCAGCCTGCCAGCCTGATGTTTTTATTGCTTCGGAACCTTTGTCGGCACTTATTGATGCACTCTAGCAACATAAGTTCCGTGCGAACGATTGTTTTCGAAAGCCGGACAAATATAAACAGAACGTCGAAGCAGGCTGACTAATAAAAAAACTCAAATGATTCTCTTCCTCAATTGTAATATGTCGTTGGTGGAGAATGAATAGGAATAATTGTATTTTTCTCTCGAAAAATTTATCAAATATAGTTAGGAAATTCGATTATTTAGGGACTGTTTTAACTACCCATTTCTGAGTTTTTTGTTGTGAAATTTTTAATTTTTCTCTTATTTTTTTGTTACAGTATTAGCCCCTTAACTATTTTGATATAGACAATTATAAAATGCGTGTATTTTGTTTGGAGGTTGATTACTCATCATTATTATTAAATAAATAAATAAACGTCTGAATATATGCATATGGCTTATTATTTATTATTCGATGTCCTAAAAATCATACCTTTTCATTTGAGATTTCACAATTCTTTGATTAGCTCAGAAATTAATAGAAAATATCAAATATATTTAGGAAATTTAATTATTCAATAACTGGTTTTACTATATTTTTGTACATTTCTGCTTGTTAATTTTTCTGTTTTTCTCTTATTTTATTTGATGCAGTATCAGCCACTTAATATTATCAATATACAGGGTGTTTCCTAAACATGCGGCAAAAATTCAGGGGGTTGTTCCTTGGACTATTTTAAGCATGTTTTGTCCTTGGATGATTTTTGAAAAACCTCTTTGTTTCGAAGATACAGGGCGAACAACATTTTTCATATTTTTAAAATTAATAATAGTTTAAATAAAAATGCGTACCGCACTGTGTTTACTAAGTAGGTACAATTTATTTTTAAATTTGTTTAACAACATCCCAATTACTAAAAACGGCCAGTTTTTTGATTATTTCCCATGGGGCCATCTAAAATCATTAGTTTATACCACTCCAGTAGAAAATGTGGAAGACTTGCGAAATCGGATCATTGCTGGGTGTAACTTAATAAGAAATGATCCTGGTGTTTTTGAAAGGGTTCGGCAGTCAATGAGGAGAAGATTGGATGCTTGTATGCTGGCTAGAGGTGGTCATTTTCAACAGTTTTTGTAGGTTGAGTTGAATTTTCATGTAATTTTTCAAAATAAAATGTTATTATCTGAAATTTTGTTTCCCCTTTATCTTCGAAACAAATAGGTTTTTCAAAAATCATCAAAGAACAAAATATTCTTAGAATAGTCCAAGGAACAACCCCCTGAATTTTTGCCGCATGTTTAGGAAACACCCTGTATATTCATATGTGAATTATTTTATGCGTAGGTATTATTTATTTTTCGATGTCCAAAATTATTCATATCCATATTCCACAAATCTGTTACCTCTAAAGAATTAACAGAAAGACAAAAGAGCTAAGGTTTGGGTGATTCATACAAATAATAATAACAAGCACGGTCCGTGCTTAGCGTTGTGAAACGTGAACGTTCCTGTTCCCTTATGATATCAGTGAAATTAAAGCGTGATCACCGTTTAGGTATCGGATTCGGTTAGCGTTCCGTGAACGGAGAACAGGCGCTAACCGATACCTAAACAGTGATCACGTCACGCTTTAATTTCACTGATATCATAAAGGAACAGGAACGTTTCACAACGTGATCTAGAAATCACGGTATCGCTCATCTCTAGTCGCAACTGCAAAAGTCGGATGTGTACACCGGGACTTAGGTTCGGGCAAAATTCCAGCACTACCAGTTCTACTTGCGGTATAAACGCATGATATTTCACACCTTCCGCAGGATGGGACATTCAGGTAGATCGCACTTCTGTTTTATTTAAATTGTAATCAAGAAATAATCACTTCTCTTCAGGTGTAACTATTACTAATGAAATCAAGGAGTGCATATGTATTCGAGTCAATGAAGAATCAGCAAAAGATATGGCAACTCTCCATCCTGACAAGTTTGAAAAATGGTGAGTGTGTATGTATGTGATTAGAATTTGATGTCGTTAATTATATTTCAATATTAAAATTCAGAGATTTTGCAGGTCCATCGAATTGCGTATGTTTTACAACAAGCATTTTCCCACTGACAAGGACTCTTATGCCGTGCGTTTTTCAGTTGTAGGCTTGGTGAGTTTTCTATAGTTTATTTATGTATTCAATCACTTCATGATTTTGAGAAACAAAAAATTTTCCATACAATGAACTCTATTCCGCAATTTTCTGAAATGAAAGCAAATTGGATTACCTTTAAAATTGCTCTTTCTTTTTATCCCTTAAAATCCAAATTCCAGACCATAGTTTAATCGATATCTACTTATTCTGAGCGAAAGTTATATGAAGTCTTCTTCATACTGTATCTCTCAGAAGCTATATTATAATCTTAATGCATGAGTTATGGTACTATAATCAGTGTTTATAGCTCAATGATCACCTACCTGAAAGAACAATGTGTCATTTCAGATTTCCCTGAGAAAATAATTTTTGGTAATAAGTAAAATAATTTGAATTAATGACTTATGACATACCGGTACCTATAATGTAAGCTCTAACGTGAGTTCTTTGTACCAATGGAAAAAATGCGAATCATTTGAAGAAGAAAATATGTAATATGCCACCTTATTGGATAAGTGTCTAAAAGTGCTTCGAAAACAAAAACTAAATATCTTTCAGATACTCATAAAATTTTGATTTTTCTATTTCGAAATAATTCATGATAATGCATTCTTGTTTCACTTGAAGAATAAACATAGAATCATTATTATTGGTGTGCCATTTTTAAGATGAGAGTAGTAGATAGTCTTATTGAATTTCATTGAAATAAGGAAACTGGAAATATCCTGTTTACTTAAATTGTTTTCATGCTCCATTTCATCCTCTTTTGCAATTCATATAACCTATTTTATTTTTCAATTCATTTCAAATGCTTCCTCAAAATATTCCCATCTACTTCTTCTTCCTTTGCAAAACAACTAATTCACACTTTGCAAGTTTTAATGCGATAAAAGATTGCATTCTTTTTTTGTACTGATTTGTACTTTACTATAATATCCTTTACTCATTTCTTCAAACCTGAACATCGAAATTTATTTATAACACGGCAAGTTTAACCTCACAAAACCATTTTGACTCTAAGCACAAATCATCACAGAGACTAAAATGAACTATGTTTTTAACTCGATATAAAATTATCATAATATAGCTATCTGGCAGATATTTTATCCGGCATCCAAATGGTTAAACGAAGAATATTATCCGACACATTCATCCATTAGATACATTATCCGTTGGATACGTATCTAGGACTTTCATTAGCAAGTGGTGAAATAGGCTCTTGAAATTAAAAAATATTTACTTATTATAACAATTGATGAAATTAGTTTGTAGCTTGAAAATATTCTAATTTTTCTACGAAATGTTATACTATTTGTAGTTGTATTCATGGAACATACGTTTCTAGGCCTTATCCTTCTGTTCTTTACAATTATTCCTGAACCTACAGTGGAAGGAGAAAAGGGAAACGCAAGAATTTTATATATGGGCACTCATAGTTCTCTTATCATCAGCCGCTTATGGATTGTATTATGGCATGAAAATTGTGAGTCGACGATTCATATTTTAATTTTCGAATATATAAGAATTCTGATTTTTCAGGGAGACCGCAAACAGTTCACACCATGGATAATATTCAAAAGTATCGAAATTGTAACGACCACCATGTCTTTAGGGATTGCATTCATTAATTCGTTTTATATTCGAGGAAATGATATGATAGACATCGAGATATGTTTCGTTGTTCTAAGTGAGTATTTTTGATAAAATTTATGTTCTATTTAATATATTAATAATAAGCAATGAAATCAGACGATCTTTATAAATACCTAGAAATGAAACAAAACCGACAAACAAACCATCAAAAAATGAAGGAAGACTTTACAACTGAATTCATTAAAAGAATCAACAAAATTTTAAAAACAAACCTCAACAGCAAGAACACGACAATACCTATTAATACATATGCCTGTTCAATTCTAACATACTCTTTCGGTATAATTCCATGGAGCAAAACAGATATCGAAAATCTGCATTGCAAAATGAGAACCTTGATGACAAGAGCACACAAGCACCATCCGAAAAGTAGCATTGAGAGGACGAGACTGCCAAGGAATAAAGGAGGCAGACATCATAGAACTTGCCCATGGGAAAATTGAATGCCTACGAACATACCTCAAAGACAAATCAGGCACGTCAGAGATCTACAAAGTACTGTGTGAAGCAACAAGTGATTTCAACAAGAAATTACTGCATAAAGGATCGAACTATTACTGACGATCGATGCCGTTATGGGTGTCCAACGAATGAGACAATCCAACATATCACGGGAGGATGTCAAATGTTTACAGGAAATGAATATAAAGGGAGACACGATGCAGTAGGAAAGATACTACACCAAGAAATGGCAACTAAATTAACACTTATTCATTCTAAAAAAGTGCCATACTACAAGTACCGACCGGAAACCTTCCTGGAAATCGAACGCTATAAACTGTACTGGGATCGTACTGTTTCGGCTGATAAAACAGTCCCTTATTCGGTGATTCTGTTCTGACTAAGTCCAATTTTTGAGGAGATGACTTGTCTTTCTTCAATAATTCCATTCTCTCTGGTTGCATCTTGCTGGTTCCTCAACTCGATCGCCAGCTTGTTCTTCCTTGAAGACTCGATAAATAGTCCTTAGACCACCTAGTCCAGAAATGCTGTAGGATTTGTTTCAGGTAGTGGTACTTCTTGATTCGACTTGGATTCTCGAATCGTAGATTTTCCTGCGGTGTTGATAGAAGTGGTGATCCAATAAGAAAATGATCTGGTGTGAGCACATTCAGGTCCAAAGGATTAACGGAGAGGGGTGTTAAAGCCTGTACAGTGACCATAAAACTCATCATAAGTCATAAGAATTCCCTATTTGCTCCAATAAAATTCGTCTTGTTATCCGTCTTGTTATTTCATTAATTTGAATCTCTGCTTGCTATGAACTGCCTAAAACAATTCATGAATGATTCTGTGTTCAAGTTCGGCGCTAATTCCAAATAAACTGCCTTTGTAGAAAAACAGACAAATAAATATGAATATGCATTGACGAATTTTTGTCCTTTGAGTGTATGTATTTTTATTCCGAAGGGGCCTGCAAAATCCTCCTCACAATTAATAAATGGCCTACTAGCCATTACCCTGTACTCTGGTAGATTTTCCATAATGTGATTAAAGCGTGAAGGTTTAGCACAAAAACAAGTTAGTAATTTATGCAGAATGTTTTTAATGGTGCTGCGACCTGATAATACTCAATATTTCAATTGAATCAATGAAAGAAGAGCTTGTGCTCCCAGATGCATATTTCTATTATGCTCATGCCTTATGATAAGGTTCATCAAATTGTATTTTACCAGTAGCACAATTTGGTGTTTCTGATCTGACCTCATCACTACTGAATCCTCCTCTCTCCGGTCACAGTTGTTCATCCAAACTTAACCAAATTGCCCGTACCACCATAATGAATATGATCCTAACTTTCCTGGATATCCCCCTGGAAATGATATCATCCGGATTGTCGCCTGAGATAACATGCGCCCACTGATTCTTTCCCGCAAGGTCCTGAATTTCAGATGCTCGATTCGCTACGAATGTTTTCCATTGGCTAGATTCCCCGTGAATCCATGCCAATGTTACCTTAGAATCCGACCAAAACTGAATCTTGTTGAAAGAAATACCCATGGAACATCTAACAGTGAGATAACTTGCAGGACCCGTCCCATAAGTGATCGTGTTGAGTTTGTAAGTCTCCAATGATTGCTCTTCAGAAAAACGCTACAGAATTAGCTGGAGATCCCGATGTTCTTCCTCAATTAGGACTTGCCGAAAAATTTTTTCGATATCTGTAGTAATTACCACATTTTGCTTCAGAAATCTTAGTGTGATACTGAAAAGTGTACCTATCCTGCAGTTGAGGCTGAACCATGAGCACGGTTTTCAAGGAAACTCCCGTACTTATTGCTGCAGACCCATCAAATAACACTCAACACTTTGTTTTCGAAAAGTCTTCCTTGTACACCCCATGATGGGGTAAATAATAAGCATAATTATGAGTATCTGCTAACTCCGTGTCGTTAACCTTAGACATGTGGTCCATCTCGATATATTCATGCATAAAATGTAGATATTGTTCTTCAATATGTGGAGTTTTTTCTCATTTTCGCTCCGTATGCATTGAGCGCCTATGAGCACTTTTAAAGGACTCCCCTAATTCGTTGATATTTCCTCTAAAGGGGAGTTCAACTACAAATCTTCCCTCTTGTTTTCTTTTTGTGGTTTTCCTGAATCCTTGTTCACACTGAGCTTCCCCCTAGAAAGACTTTTTTCATGACCGAATTCCTCGAGTTTCCAAAATTGTTGCATTCGCTCCTCTAAAGCAACATTTGTTGAAAGGTTACAAACTAGCTTCTTCCCCTTTGGATCCGACCCTTTCTTATTTATTTGTACGGCTATGATCCAGCAAAACCTAATTCGTAAGTTGGTTCCCCCCTGTCAAAATTGATGTGACCCGAACAGATTAAGTCCCAAAATATAGACACCCAATATCCTATCGACTCTATCGGGCTCTGCAAAAGACTCATCTGCAAATTGAATTTAAAGTTCTTGAACTTCGAATCAACCGACATGTTAATCGAATATCTTATATGAGACAATACGATTCCGATACCAACAACTGGTATATTTACCCAATTGCGTTTCAGGTTCAGTTTTTCAGCAAATTCTCTGGTTACAAAATTAGACTGACTTCTGGAATCTAAATGCATTCTAACCTGATGTAGTTTTCCGTCAGAATCCACAATGTAAACAATTGTCGTCGAGTATATTTTATTTTTTTATTTATAACTTTGCATCTACGTCATTAGCGGTTCGTTGAGAATAGAACGTCCGATCTCTGTCTGACCGTATAATTGTACATGATTAAAAAGATGACCAGAACGTCTTCGATGTTCTTTCAAACCTTGGCCTATCGCCTTTCAACTCTGTTCTTTTTGATTCTATTGTTTCAAGAAGAACGCACTTTTCATCTGAAAACTGCAAAAATTCTTCCATGCTTGCGAATTTGTTAACCTTGCCCGATTTTTGCCATTCCTTTATTGTGACATGATCCAGTTTGGCATCGAGACTAAAAATCAGTTAAGTAACCCAATGATCCATTGGTTGACCCATCAACATAAGAGCCCTTAAATCCCTCCAGAATTTTTTTATTTGACCGTATGATTCGTTCATTATGGGCCGAAATTTATGGAGAAATTCTATGTGATTTGACGCGATCTTTTTGTTCTCAAGTCTGGTTTTAAGCAATGTCCAGGCCTCATTGAAGTTTTCAGACGAAACTTCTAAAGACCAAATCACTTCCGCAGCATCGCCTTCAAGAGCATTTTTCATATAGTATAATTTTTGGATGTCCATTAAACCCTTGTTTGAATGTGTGGCGGCTTGTCATAAAGCTCCACATAGCAACAATAAACACCGCAGTCGGTAGCCTAGTGGTTAAGACTGTAGACTCACTCACCGAGATGTGACAAGGTGCCGGGTTCGAGTCCCGGCGGCTCCCGATAATAATAAATTCCCCAAGCGTCTGTGACACGGCACACACAAATATACCAAAGTCACACTGATGAGTCCGGTGTGTGTGCCAGGGACGAAACGCATAAGTAGGCATATGTGAAATCCTACAAAAAATGAATAACACATTCCCTCAAGTGGAACTACAAAAACTGCCTTGAATACGCTAATGCGTTGATTTTGGTGCTGTGTTCTTTCCAACTTTCGCACTTGTATGTACAGTGCATCCCATTTTGGGCGAGACAGCCAGGTTTCTCGCTTGTTATTTAAGATAGAGCCTTGCGGTTTTCACGTTCCTGTCCTACTTTTTCGTGAAACTCAAGTTGGTCTAATCAGATTTCGCATAACTGTTTCCGTTCAAGAGATACAGGGTGATTTTGGAAATTGATACTTTTCGGATCCCTCTTTTATCTCCGAAGTTATTAGAAATAATGCTGAGGTAAAAACTACGTCTGAATCAGAATTCTGCGTAGAATCCAGTGGCGTACTCAAAAATTTTTTTCGGGGTATGGTTTTGAAGATGACATGTATATCATTATTTCGTTGAATTCGTTATTTTTTTCTCTTCAAAATGATGTATGATACTGTGTAGGTAGGATGTTCAAAAATGTAAAAAAAACACTAAAACATCAAAAAATTACGATTTTTTGTTAATGGGCAATGGATTTCCCATATAAAAGAAGAATCAATAATAATAACAATAATACATAGCGATGACAGCTAGATCAGATCGATTTTTTCCCTCTAATGCCTACTTGATGAACCAATGCTCCCAAATGCAGAGTAGCCATAATAACAACAAGGATGTTTGTGTCATCAATGACCTACTACTTTTAAAAATCAAAAGTAATAATCCTCTTATTGAAACATAGGAAATTCATGGCCCATTAACAAAAAATCATCATTATTTGATGTTTTAGTGTTTTTTTTTAATATTTTTGAACATCCTACCTACATAGTATCATACATCATTTTGAAGGGAAAAAATAACGAATTCATAGAAGTAATGATATACATGGTGTTCCATTTAAAAAAATATAGGTTTGTGTTGAATCTTCAAAACCATATCCCGAAAAAAAAATTTGAGTACGCCACTGGATTCTACGCAGAATTCTGATTCAGACGTAGTTTTTACCTCAGCATTATTTCTAATAACTTCGGAGATAAAGGAGGGATCCGAAAAGTATCAATTTCCAAAATCACCCTGTATCTCTTGAACGGAAACAGTTATGCAAAATCTGATTAGACCGACTTGAGTTTCACGAAAAAGTAGTACAGGAACGTGAAAACCGCAAGGCTCTATCTCAAATAACAAGCGAGAAACCTGGCTGTCTCGCCCAAAATGGGATGCACTGTACACCTCAGCGTTGTTTTCCAATTTCACAACACCTCTCGCCGAAATCTTTCGAAATGTTCACTTTCCGGCTCGAAGGACCAACGTCTTTTTTGAATCGTTCAACTGAATTCTATTAAATTGAATAATATAACACTGGATTTCTCAACTGATATATCGAATATTGGCTGTATAAGTTATATGTTTATTAGGTAACAGCTACGTGCGTACTGGTCAAGGTACCCCAATTTCATGGGGATATTTTGCATCACTTTGGATTTTGCATACGAAGCCAAAGCGCAATTCAGGTCCCTGATTGTTCCACGTTTTTGTTTCTTGCTCTAAATGCGTTTTCAGGATGACCTCGCCAAGAATGTTCTCGTTTTAAATGTGTCTCTGAATATTGAACTGCCCGTATAGTTTGAGTGAAATTCACTTGACGCAACAGGGCTTATAATCTGTAGGGTTTCTTCAAGAAGGACCGGTGCTCCAAGTGATGATTTTTCTAATCCTCAGGTGTACCAAGATCGCTAGAGGTAGTCATCTCCCATAGATTCATACTGATTGTATTACATTAAAAAACATTATAAAAATGATCTGATGGTGAAATGACTGGAATGAAGCACCCCAATTCAGCTCCAACAACATCGTGCGTTTTCGGATTATTGATCGTTTTCATCGCAGTAACTGAAAAAAAAAAAAACAAATCAAATAATGGAAAACGGATGACGCGTTACCCACACTCTTTAACCTAAGTTAGGGGACAACCCGTGTAATCTATAAACCTATATAATATATATAATCTATGCCTATGTAAATATTTTACATAATAATAACCAAATTTAGATATCTAGCAGATATTGAATATTTTAATTCTCTCATTAATATTATATACTTACTTAGGTTATCTTAACCTCAATTATTCAATTTCACCCTGTCGATAGTTTTGAGCTATCGCAAAAATTGATGCCAATCTATTAATTTTCGATCATTTGCAGAATTTTGCCTATTCACAAACATGACCGATGCATTCACACCTGAATATTGTTCTTTCCGAAAGTTATCAAAATAACGATCAATTGAATAGAATTCAATTTGAGAATGGGCTTTTCTCAGAGAGTACATTGTAATCATTATAGAATAATTTCACTCAAAATTCTGAAGTGAAACATTTCACTAATGAGAGCGGCAAGAACAAAGCTAGGCTAACAGATATATCATTCCACATAAAATAATATATTGAAACTCTCAAATCGAATCAAATCTTGATGTTTTTATTATTCTCTTATTACTTATGATATCAATTGACATAAGTAATAATCTTTCCAATTTTTGTTTCAGTTGGAAATTTCTTTCTGTTATCGATTATCAGAAAGGAAGAGGAAGTGTACAACGTTCCTGATGAAGCTGTGGCCAAGTTTTCTCCAGTGATGTCCAAGGCATAAGTGGAGATAAAACAACTAAAATCAGATTGGTTGGTGTCATGTGTTCCGTGCAATGGTCTAATTATACGTAGATTCGCCTGTGAGTGGTCGTGCAGTGCAGATCATTGAATCCAACATTAGAGAGAGAAAGATTTAACATCATATCACGTGACCACCAGAGAGAAAATAAAAATGATCGAATTTCAACCAATGTTGTTAAGTGGAGACAAATCACGTGATCTGAAAGGGAAAGTTTCGATTGGTAAAATATGTTAAACCAATCGAAAAAGCGGTCGATTGGTGAACATCGTGCGTCTCACCTTTCTGTTAAAGTTGATTCCTTTCTTCCTATGCGATATCTACTTATAGTTTAATCATTGGTTCAAGGTCAGTTTGTTCAAATACGAATAATTATATAATAATAATGGAATAAATTTATTTATTCGCCTGTGAAAAAACGACCCCATGTTCGTCAACATTGAAATGCGCTCGAATCCACTAATGTTAAATGAAACCGATCAAGAAGGTAATACTAATTAAATTATTATAGAAATATTATTATGAATTATCGATATTCTGATTTTCTCAAAAGCAGCAGCTTCCCTTTCCTCTATTCATCCTATATTTCCCAATTATATTTGCTTTGATGTGTAAGAGGAGATGCTATAATTATCCTTATTATGAAATAAAGAATGAAAAAAGCGATATTTTTTTTTATCACATTCGGTTCGAATATGTCGACGAGTAAACCAGACGTTCGCGATTCTCTACAAGTAATTGTTCCCCAATGCGGTTACTGTAAAAAAAATATAGTGAAAATTGGCTGGAAGTGTAATTCTTGCGACAAAGTTTTTCATGCTGGCTGTGGCTTGAAAATGAAAAAATGTTGTGAAATCGATCTTTCCAGCGAGAAAAATGCAGGTGATACTTCACCGCTGAGTGATATGGATTCCAAGAGTGTGTCAGGTGATTCCACACATCAAGATCTCCTTCTAAAGATTATCCATGAGTTAGAAGCGAAAAATAAAATCCTTGTGGAAAATAATTCTTTACTTAAATTCAAGATCGCCACATTGGAAAATCACATATTAACGAAAGACATCGAGATAAGCAACTTAAATAAACAGTTGTTTACTGATAAGCGATATGTTAATATCGATAATACGAGGATGTCAATGAGTACAATCGTTCCATCAACGAATTCTGCAACTGGTGATCCGAAGCGTCTACCTTCCTCCCCAAACGTTGCGCTTGCGGGACCTTCAACGGCCATTCCAACAGAACGCAAGTATGATGATCGTAATCACTTCACGCAGGAGCAAGTTAACTCGGCAATAATGGGCGCCCAAAAACTCCAAAAACAGCCAGGAAATTTGGGTTCGGTTGAGAAGGTGGATGTTCAAGTTCCAGACCGGGTGCAAAAAGATGATGCAGAATGGAATTTAGTCAAGAATAAAAAAACAAACCGTAAAAGACGAAAAACTCTGGTTGTAGGCAGTTATTCTGGTTCGTCTTCTATAGAGGGTCTAGATAGCTTTAAAGCTTTACATGTGTCTAATTTGAAACCAGATACCACTGCTGAGGAATTACAGACATTTTTGAAGCAGAATTTCACTGTTGTGAAATGTGAAAAGTTGTCTTCACGTTTTCCTGAAACTTACTCTTCGTTTAAGGTACTCATTCCCAGCTCAGAATACAAAAAAGCACTCGTTGGTTCAAACTGGCCCAACAAAGTAAATGTCCATCATTTTTTTCACAGAAGAAAAATGAATCAAGAAAGCAAGAATTAAACTTGGTACATAACCGTCCAGTTGCTGATGATTTCAAACTAATGCAGCTGAATGTACAGTGCATCTCCAATAAACTGGAAAATCTGGAAATACTATTTGAAGAAAAAGATCCTGATGTTATTAGTGTGGTGGAACACTGGTGCAACAAGGATAGTATTGGTGAGATGGTTATACCGGGTTATATACAGGCTGATTGTTTCTGCCGTTCCTCCAGAGAGCATGGAGGTTCTATGCTGATATGTAAAGTAGGTTTAAAGTATAAAAAATTGTTGTTATCTGAGTTCTCCGAGGAGATGCATATCGAGATTTGTGGAATCGAGGTATCTTTTCGGAATGCTCGGTTGGGTATTTTAAGCATATATAGACCTTGTAATGGGGATATTGATTTATTTTTAGATAAATTGCATTATGCGCTGCTGGCCTGTTTCAATATTGTAGATTTCATTTTTCTGTGTGGAGATTTTAATATTGATTATCTCAGGCAAGATTTTAAAACTAAGAAATTAACTGATTTATTGCTTTGTTTTGGACTAGGGGTAACTTCAACGGTGGCTACTAGAGTGTTCACCAATATAAATGGGAACACTTCTGTTTCAAAAGTCGATTATGTCATCACCAATACTGAACTGAATAACTATAAGTCAACAGTATTCGAGGCGCATGTTAGTGACCATAGAGCCATCTTTCTACATTTATGTTCTGGCTTCTTAAAAAAACAAACACCAGAGTTCAGACTGGTACGTAATATAAATCAGAGTAACTTGTCTAATTTGGTGTCATGTATTTCTGCTGAATGTTTTGATGATCTTTATTTGGAACCAAATGTTGATCTGTGTTTTCAAAGCTTCAGTAACATAATGCAGTATCACTAGGAGCAGTGTTGTCCTCTTATGCAACAGAATTCAGGTAATAATAGGAAAAAGTGGGTTACCGCCGAAATTAAGGGTAGCAAGCGGAATTTAAATAATTTATACTGGCTTCACCAGAATATAGGTTCGCCAGACACTCTTGAAATGTACAGAAGAGCGAAGAAACAACATAACATGCTTATAAAAACAACCAAACTCAGTTTTCATTGTTCGATGATTGAAAAATCAGACAACAAAGCTAAAACCGTTTGGAGCTTGGTAAATACTTTAACAACAAGAGGCATAAAAAATAGAAATCCTGTTTGTATTAATATCAATGGAATAACTCATGATGATCCCGTTGAGTTGGTTGATTTATTCGGTCGTTATTTCTCTTCAGTAGCAAGATCTAAGTTAAATTCATTTTATGATGGTGATCTATCTGTTTCTTGTACAACATCACCACTATTATGCAAAAATTTCTTTTTCTTTCCCGTTTCTAAGCATGAGGTTTTGGAAACAATAAAAAAGTTAAAAAATAAAAAAAGCACTGGTGTTGATTTTATTTCGGTTCAAATTTTGAAATCAGTTGCTGCCGTAGTTTGTGAACACTTTGCTCATTTAATAAACCTTTCCATCAGTACAGGTAAATTTCCCAAAATTTTGAAAAAATCAATTGTTGTTCCCATTTACAAAAAGGGTGACGTGAATGAGATAACCAATTACCGGCCTATATCTATACTTAGTGTCTTCTCCAAAGTTTTCGAGAAGATTGTCCTCACTAGAATACTGGATTTTTTGAATAAATTCAAATTGCTCAATTCGGCTCAGCATGGTTTTCGTACTGGTCGGTCAACACAGACAGCTGCACTTTCGTTTGTGGAATCTGTTTACGAGTGTCTAGATAGCAACTTTTGTGTAGCGGGATTGTTTTTTGATCTCTCCTGTGCTTTCGACACACTTTCCTTTCAGTTCATTCTAGACAAATGTTATAGTTTAGGATTCAGGGGGATATTTTTGGAATGGCTCAGAAGTTTTCTAAACGGGAGAATCATGTCAGTTAGAGTGGATGATCATTTTTCGGAAGAGTATGGTGTGGACCTTGGCGTCCCTCAGGGCTCCGTACTGGGACCGTTAATATTTCTGTTATTTATAAATGATTTGCCTCATCATTTAACGTGCCTGTTGTTGACACTGTTCGCAGATGACACTTCGGTTGTTATTTCGGCCCGGAGCTGTGGAGAATTACAAGTTGCTTGTGAGGCCCTTGTAACACAATTTGTGAATTGGTGTCACTCGAATGGGTTGATGTTGAATGTGGATAAGACGGTATGTGTTTACTTTGGCCTCAGAAATTTCGAGAGGGGTAATTTGAGAATTCGTTATATGGAGGACACCATTGTTCCAAGTGAATTTACCAAATTCCTGGGTGTCTATATAGACAGAAATCTAAGCTGGACTACCCATGTTGATTATCTCTGCAAAAAACTAAACACCACTTTTTTTGCAATATTTAGAATTAAAAATGTACTTCCTGTTAGTTCACTGTTAGACATTTACTATAGCCTGGTTTATTGCCACTTAACATACAATATTATTCTGTGGGGCAGCTGTGTGGATATCTCAAGAATATTCATCGCACAGAAAAGAATAATAAGAACAATATTTAATTTGAGTCCTCGAACAAGTTGTCGGCCAGTTTTCAATGCGAATAGGTTATTGCCCTTACCTTGCATTTATATTTTGAAATGTCTTGTGTATGCAAAGGAAAATGAGAAAAACTGGAAAAAACTATCCAGCAACCATGACTACAAGACCAGAAATTCACAGATTCTTTTAGTGCCTAAGCACCGAACTCACAAATTTGAATGCTCTCCTCTTTATCAGAGCATCAAGTTATTCAATCACTTACCATCTTCTGTGAAATTACTGGATTTACGTAAATTCAAACTTGAAGTTAAGGAAATTTTGTTGAAAAAATGTTATTATTCAATTAGGGAATATTGTATTGATAATTGGTCTTAGATTTAAGCTTCTATATGTGTATATATATATATGTATATTTTTTTTTGTTGACTTATCCTATATACCTTTTGTATGGTGTCTTAAAGGATGAATAAACTTATTATTATTATTATTATTATTATTATCATCATTTTTTCATCTGAACAAGTCATCACCGGAGATTTTATGCAGAATATACAAAACGCTTATCTCAATTGATAAAAACACAGGGACGACTCTCTCTGTAAGGGTGGTTCTGAAGGTAATTGTAATCATATTGAGCTCTTCTGATTCCTATATTGTGGCATTGTAAAATTATTCATTTTATGGATTCCTTGTTTTGTTAAATTCCAAAGGGATTTTTCACTCCAAACACCGAAAGGTAAAATGGATGTAGATTATATATAATATATTTTTCACTAATATCTTCAAGAGGAAACACCACCACGTTATTGAAAGTTTAAATGAATCACCCAATGATCACAAGGAAAATCCATGTCCGGATTAACAAAAACTTATGTATCTAACTATTGTATCCTTGAAACAACATCCTGTATGTCGTTGAATATCTGTTTTCAGATTTGAAAAGAACACAAAAAACTGAACGGAGTCGCGTATTTAAAATTTCCGAGTAGACAATTTTGCTGCGCCAATTTTTTTTAAAGTGGAGTTTTCGAGAAATTGCATATCAAAAAGTCAGTTTTGGTGATAAATCATTGAATTGATCGATCTCCTTGTTACTTTGAAATAACCTACTATTATTTGAAGTAATCATATCTCATTTTAAATTAATTTGAAGATTAATTGATAATAGTAGTTTTTCCTCCACGATTTCGTGCCAACATTATTAATTATTATTTTTATTGAATAAATACATTGAATTACATTTTATAACAAAACAAACCATTGTGTAGTTACCAGGAAGATACACCTACTCGTAATTGAAAGGAGAAAAATTGGCGAACTCTATGTAGATACCTACATAATTCAAAATTCAATGCTCCAATAATTTGTCCGAATAAATTAAAAGAATTAGATCGATTTAATACTAGTTCATAAATTTATGTGCATCATGATAAAAGGAGCCATTGAATAGAACAAAAAGATACAAAATGAAGGGTAAAAAAACTACATGAACTGGTCAAAATGTCCTCTATTTCGGTTAATTTGAGCTCGTTTGGAAGATTTTCGAAATAACTGGCGAATTACATTGAGGTTTGTTTTATATTTCCGTGCTAGCTTCTTATATTCTTGAAAATAGCTAATCCCAACTAAGTATTTCAGTATAATATACCAAAGATTTCAGATAACCCCAGACATAATAGATAGATAGATAGATAGTTTTTATTAATTCCAAAAAAATACACAAAAGAAAAAAAATAGAACAAGTCAACAATTATTCAATTATAAAGTAGAGTTTTCACAGAAACTTCCAAACTCTTGTATAGTCCATTCAGGAATTATTGACATCGAAGTAGGCCTTGCACGTCTAGTCGCGGCTTTATTTCTGGTTACAAAAATATCACTAAAAATTGCTGTGGTTCATCATAGAAATAACCAATTTAAATTATTTCCATCATTTTTGTATCCGAAAGATCCTAAATTTTCGAAATTACGATTATTACGAAGGGACGCATACAGTCATAATTTTATAAATTGGAATTCAGATTATATAACGGAAAAATAAAGTGAAATGCTATCTCATTTGGAGGAAATCCGATAAAGAGATATCTATTCATTTAAGAGTCGCCCATGAAAGATCCCATTGAAGATCATTAAAATATGCACAACCCTTTTCACCAAAGGCTCTTCAAAAATTGTTGCATTCTTGATGAATACTGGATATCAACCTGCTTGCAAAACTCTTATCATATAATTCTTACTGGTTGATAAATTCAAATAGTGTAGCTTAGTGAATGGGAGATACATATCATAATAAGACAGGAATAAAATTTAAAGAATCCATTCAGTATATGAAGACTTTTGACATCACAGTTGTATTGTAACTCTCAAAATTCGAACCAATTTATCAGTTGATGTGTTAATTACTTTCTAAAAAGTCTGACAATTTACTAGGGTTGGGCTAAGGCGCATTAGAATTTAAAATGATGGTTCATCCGCAATATCCGATTGTTTTACTTAATCATCTCAAACAAAAAAAAATATTCAAGCGTTTTATAAAATCGAAATTTAGCAGAAGAACTTGAAGCCGCAGGGCCCGCTCTGACGGGCGGCAAGTATTGGAGGATGGGATTTTCTACTTTTTCCAAGAAAATTCTTAAAAGAATGGATTGGAAAAATGGCTAAACGTTTCACATTCAACCTGATTCAATTCAAAAAGGTCTTCGTTAACATTATATGTTCATTTCTTCGTTTCCATAGAAACGACTATCAAAAGCCCAATTTCATTGGTCTACCAAACGAGGTGTGGGCAGAGTGCATGTGGAATAATATTTCTCTAATTCTGTGGTTATTCCGTTCATTCTTCCACATCTTGTAGAACAAAATCGTGCGAGAATATATCAGAAACGCTCAGTTTTCATGGTTATATTTTATTATTCTATGTTGGTCCTCCGAACTTTCCGCTACGGCTTTATCTGTCAATTCATCAATTTGCCTTAAAGAAATCAGTTCTGCCAACCAACATTTTTCAATGCAAAAATCACTAAATTATATTTATGGGAATATTTCATTAAGTTCAATGAAAATGCAATGAATTAGAGAAAATAATGTATAATACTCGTACAGAAGGCTCATTCTACCACTCGTTCATTCCAAAACTCGCCACTTCGTGGCTCGTTTTTGAATTTTGAACTCGTGGAAGAATATCAATGCCTTCTGCACTTGTATTATAAATAACTATTCTCTAATTCTGTGGTTATTCCGTTCATTCTTCCACATCTTGTAGAACAAAATCGTGCGAGAATATATCAGAAACGCACAGTTTTCATGGTTATATTTTATTATTCTATGTTGGCACTCCGAACTTTCCGCTACGGCTTTATCTGTCAATTCATCAAATTGCCTTAAAGAAATCAGTTCTGCCAACCAACATTTTTCAATGCAAAAATCACTAAATTATATTTATGGAAATATTTCATTAATTTCAATGAAAATGCAATGAATTAGAGAAAATAATGTATAATACTCGTACAGAAGGCTCATTCTACCACTCGTTCATTCCAAAACTCGCCACTTCGTGGCTCGTTTTTGAATTTTGAACTCGTGGAAGAATATCAATGCCTTCTGCACTTGTATTATAAATAACTATTCTCACAGTATAAGCAATGCACAGTTTTGAAATTGAGTAAGCTATGAAGAATTCGGTACTTTCCAGAGCAGTTATAGAAAAACAATATTCTGTTTAATAACAAATTAGTTCGGAATAAGTTGACCTTGAGGGTCGACGCACTGACGGGAAAACACCGATGCGACGTAACAGGCAATTCCAGCCGATTCTATCAACCGAACAGTTCATGTTTATACCGTCAGAACAGAAACTTAGAGGTTCGGGGAGAATTCGAGCACTAACCTAATTCTGCTTGCGGTACAAATGCATGACATTTCACAATCTTTCGCAGAATGGGACATGCAGGTAGATCTCTCTTATGTTTTATCTAAATTCTAATCTCGAGATAATCACTTATCTTTAGGTGTAACTAATAAAATCAAGGAGTGTATAGGTAGTCAAGTCCATAAAGAATCAGCAAACGATATGGCAACTCTCCATCCTGACAAATCTGGCAAATGGTGAGTAATTTGATTAGAATTTGATGTCGTTGATTATATTTCAATATTAAAATTCAGAGATTTTGCAGGTCCATCAAATTGCGTATGTTTTACAACAAGCATTTTCCCACTGACAAGGACTCTTATGCCGTGCGTTTTTCAGTTGTAGGTTTGGTGAGTTTACTATAGTTTATTTATTATTTCAATCACTTCATGACACTGAAACATAGGGAATTTCCATACGATAAATGGTGTTCCGCAATTTTCTGAAATGAAAGCAAGGTGGCTTTAAAGTTGCTATTTTATAGTCTGTATCCTATCCTGCTTGAAATACTCTTGCTTTCTATACTATAAAATCCAGAATTCAGACCACATTTCTAATTATATCTACTTATTCTGAGCGATAATTATATGGAGTCTTTTTCATACTTAACCTCTCAGAAACTATTTAAGAATCTCATTGCATTAATTATGGTACTATATTCAGTCCTTTATATCTCAATAATCATCTTCCTGAGAAAACAATCTCTCATTTCATGTTTCCCCGAAAAAGTTTTTTCTGGAAATCTGAAAAATGACTTATGACGTACCTATAACATAACATACTTTATTGATCCTGTAAAACACTACAAAAGTATAGGATAAGTCAAAGAAAAGAAAATTCAACTTAAAATTGCAGTTAATATATATGTGATTACCTATAATTAAAGCTCTAACTTGAGTTTTTTGTACCGTAGAAAAATAAATGAAACTCATTTATACAATACAATATGCAATATGCTACCTAAGTGGTGTAGTGTTTGGAAGTCCTTCGAAAACAAAAACTAAATATTTTTCAGATACTCATAAAATTTTGATTTTTTGATTTCGAAATAATTCGTTGAAATGCATTTTGTTTCACTTGAAGAAGAGACGAATGAATCATTAATATTGGTCTGCCATTTTTGAGGATGTTGATGAAAGTAGTAGATAAACTTATTGAACTTCATTATTCATAATTTATTATAGGCAAATTACTCTTGTTTCGTGCACAATTCAGGAATACAGATATTTATAGTAAAAATACTATTCCAAAATTCTGAAAAACGATCAATGATATCAATCATCATACAATTCATGAATTCAACGATTCCTTTTAGAAACAACAGTAAATGTTTTGATGAATTACTCATACAACGCATTTTATTCGATAAGTGACCATATCGTTTTTTCCGGGGCTTCGAAATTGTCTTTTATTTTCGAATTCTGTTTCACCCACTTCTGTCAAATTCCCGGTTAACTTATTCATAAATTATTAAACAGATATCCCCAAAAATTGATCATTTCGTGTTTTTAGAAAACGTTTTGATGATTTGCTTGCACATTTCTCACGTCCAAAAAACCAAGAAAACGTAGTGAAATTGACCTCGAGTCGATTCCCAAGAATAATATGAACTGAAGACTGAACTCACATTAATATAAAATCCCCAGGTGCAGCAAATGCTGAATATTATCCATGCAGGCATGCAAACTTTTCACGAACTGTTGTAGACCACGATTTACGAAAATAAAGGATATTGTAGCTAGATGGACTGATTCCTCTCACGACCAAACAATATTCGATAATTCGAGAATTAAGCTAGTGAACAAAGAATTCTCAAATTATTTGATATTAGGAAATGAAGAATATGAAAACACAAATTATTATTATTATATTACAACGAGTCATAAGTAAGGACAAAAATGTTGTTGAAAAAACATATTTTGGAAGAGTAAATATCCAGTGTTAGAAAAAAAAAACAATATTACATCTAATAAGGGTTATTGTGGCCTACACCGTTCTTCATAACATTCACATTATGTCAAGTTATCAGAATTTTCAACATTTATTTTGTTGCTTCCAGTTTCTTTGAATTGTTTTTTTATATCATCTCATCTTCTTCTGCAATTTATATAACACATTTTTCAATCCATTTCAAATGCGTCCTAAAAATATTTCCTTGTATTTCTTCTTCCTTTGCAAGACAACCAATTCATACTTCGCTTCAACAAGTTTCTATGCGGGAAAAGTTTGCATGCCTTTTTTGTACTGGTTTGTATAATATCACTATTATATCCTTTAGTCACTTGTTCAAACCTGAACTTTGAAATTTATTTATGAAAAGGCAAGTCTACCCTCACAGATCCATTTTGATTCTAAACACAAATCCTCACAGAGAAATAAATGAACTAGTTAAAAAATTGTTTTTAACTAGATATTAAATTTTATTAGATTATAACAAAGCTATGTGCTAGATATTTTATTCGGCACCCGAGTTGTGAAACGAAGAATATTATCCGACACATTCATCCACCAGATACATTATTCTTTGGAATTTGGATACGTATCTGGGACTTTTATTAGCAAGTGGTGAAACAGGCTCTTAAAATTAAACAATATGTACTCGTTATAACGATTTGGTGAAATTATCATAGTTTGTAACTTGAAGATAGTTTAATTTTTCTACGATATGTTATACTATTTACAGTTTTATTCATGGAACATACATTTCTAGGCCTTATCCCTCTGTTCTTTACAAGTATTCTTCAACCTACAGTGGAAGGAGTATAGGGAAAGACGAGAATTTTATATATGGGCACTGATACTTCTCTTATCATCTGCCACTTATGGATTGTATTATGGAATGAAAATTGTAAGTGGTCGATTCATTTTTCGAGTGTTGAATGAAACAGAATTTTAATTTTTCAGGGAGACCGCAAACAGTTCACACCATGGATGATATTCAAAATTATCGAAATTATAACAACCACCATCTCTTTAGTGAATACATTAGCTAAGCCGTATTATAACCGTCAAAATGATTCGATAAACATCGTGATAGGTTTCGTTGTTCTATGTGAGTATTTTTAATATAATTTCAGTTCTATTGAATTTGCTTGTCGTGATCATAAAGTAATAAACATAGATAGAGGAAGTATATGGAATTGTTACATGTCCCCAACATGGATAGATTAGGTTGTCAGCTTGTGATATATTTTCAAATCCACAATTTTACTATCATTATGAATGAATATTCTATTGAATGAAATATATTTATTTGAGTGATTCCCGATTAAATTTGCAAATCAAAATATTTGGAATCCGATATTTTCGCTAATTGTCGAATTTATTATAAGCAGAATATTTATTGTTTTCTGTATCTACCTGCTGAAATCCAAGATTTGGCAACTTTTGTTCTCCTAGTGTCACCAATTGTTTAACGTCGTTTGGCGCATTGAAATTTGTTTTCTGAATTTCTGATATATTAAGGTATTTAATAATAATAATAATAATAGTAGCGGTAGGAAATCCCTAGCGATTCACCTATCAGGAGAGTTGAATCGACTCCTGCCCACCGCAGATTCCAGGAGCTCCCTGACCCGGGAAGCTGTAACCTGTCGAAGGGTCCCTGTCCAGGCTAACGGACGTGTGGAAAGCAGCTCAAGAATTCTCCCACCGTAGCTCTGCGGATCGTAAAAAGCGATCAAAGGCCGTCTCCCCCACGACACGGAGGAACCCATGAATGATGGTGAATTTAAGGAATCGAAATATAGAGCCGCTGCCTGAGGTTCGTCAGGGCGTGTCTGGAGCCGGCGCTGGACATGACAGTATGCGGGACGTCGGTGACAGAGTGCTAAGGAGACGGGCGTCTGTCGAACAAAATGCTACGCCTCCACAATCTCAACATTCTAGGAGAAGAATAACACGAGTTTCTCCGACTGCTGAAGGTGCTGTGCAGGATCCCCAACCAGCACTCACCCAAGCAGGTCTACCAAGAAGACGCATGAAATGGACAAGTTCGATAAATGAAACGATCATGCGCATATACTATGAAGTAACTAATATGGAAGAGGATAAAATAGGCTACCGGCAAAAGCTGTTTGCTGAATTCCACAGAAACTATCCCGAACTTCAAGTTTCTGAACAAAGAGTAGCCGACCAATACCGGGTCATATTGAGAAATAAACTTGTACCCGATGAGAGACTCAACACCATAAAAAATGAAGTCCAACTGAGGCTACAGAATAGGAACCTCACTAACAACGAAGTGACAATTGAAGAAAACTACGATTGTGCTGAAAACCAACACAACATCAATGCACAAATTAATACAGAGGAACAAAACAGCGGAGATTTGGAACTAGTAAGAGATGAGCAATGGCGGAATATACAAACTGCGACTATGGAAAACCGAGAAGAAAGTCGAAGAGATCTTTCAGAGCAATTATCTGTTACAATGAATAGATATTTCATAGAATTCGAGGGTACTGATCCTCTTAATCGACCAATTCTTCCTAGACTGAAGTCATCGAAAAAACTCTCACATATTCTGCACTTAATGAACAAAGAAATAATTCCACCGTTTTTTTCGAATGACCAAAACCTAGAGTCATTGCATCTTATTACCTACTGTGCAGCCTCTACAATATCAGCAGTGCTCGGTGTGAAGCCAAAACCTAGAAGTGAGCAACCAGCACAGAAAAAACAGCATAACAAACCACAATGGCAAAATAGGCTAGAAGCAAAAGTACATAGCCTCCGACAAGATATAGGAAGGTTAACACAATTTGAAAAAGGTTCTCCGTCGAGAAAACTACAGAAAATAGTGGATGCAATTATGGATCGCCATAGGCGACATGCAAACTACGACGCCAACAATGAAAGTGCTCAAGAAACTCTAGATACACTCAAACAAAAATTAAGTGTATACTCTGAACGACTGAGAAGATACAATGAGAGCTATAAACGAAAACATGAAAATATGATTTTTGAAAACTCCGAAAAGAACTTTTATAGAATGCTTAATGAACAAACGTCAACTAAATTAGTGAGTCCTCCAAGCGCCGAAGATATGGAGAGTTTTTGGACCGATCAACTGTCAACACCAACTCCTTTTAACTCCAAAGCGCGTTGGATAAGAAGAGAGGAGAAATCCTGTGAGACCATAGAAAGTATGCCACATAGTGTAATAACGTCTGAAGAACTACAGGAAATATTGAAGAACACTCACAATTGGAAATCTCCAGGCCCAGATGGAATTCACAACTTCTGGTTGAAGAAGTTTTGGTGTCTGCACGGCAGGCTAGTCGAATACATAAATAACATAATACATAATCCAACAGAAATGCCAACATTTTTAACAACAGGTATCACTTACCTAATACCGAAGGATTTCCAAAACACTATGGATCCATCAAAATATAGACCTATAACATGCCTACCAACAATATACAAAATCATCACATCATGTTTAGCATCTCGTATCTACAAACATTGCAAGAAAAATAAAATAATAACAACACAGCAGAAAGGATGTTCCAAGAATGCACAAGGATCGAAGAAACAGCTGGTAATAGATTCCATCATATGCAATCAAGCCTTCAAGAAACATAGAAACCTTTTCATGACTTATTTTGATTATAAGAAGGCTTTCGACTCACTTCCACATGGCTGGCTGAAGAAAATTTTGGAGATATACAAGATCGATCCAATTATAACCAATTTTCTAAAGCTTGCAATGGACAATTGGAAAACGAACATCGAGCTTTCCACGGCAAACATAAAAACCAAACTGATTCCAATTAAGAAGGGAATTTTCCAAGGTGACTCCTTGAGCCCTTTATGGTTCTGCTTGGCGCTGAACCCACTCTCTAAACAGCTAAACGCTACTGAAAAGGGTTTCAACATTAAAGGAAATAATAGTACTACCACCCTCAATCATTTGCTGTACATGGATGATTTGAAACTGATAACAGGCAATAAGAACCACCTAGAAATTATGGTCAAACTAGTGGAACATTTTTCGAAAGATGTAGGTATGGAATTCGGATTGGACAAATGTCGTACTCTCAGCGTAGTGAGAGGAAGAATACAAGATGAACCGATCACTCTCGCAAATGGACAGCAAATAGAAGCAATGAAGTCGGACGATCTTTATAAATATCTTGGAATGAAACAGAATAGACGAATCAACCACCAAAGAATGAAGCAAGACTTAACGACTGAGTTCATTAGGAGAACCAAAAAAATCTTAAAAACAAACCTCAACAGCAGGAACATGACGAGAGCTATCAACACATATGCATGTTCAATTCTAACATACTCATTCGGTATAGTTCCATGGAGCAAAACAGACATCGAAAACTTGCAACGTAAAATGAGAACGTTGATGACAAAAGCAAACAAGCACCATCCGAAAAGCAGCATTGAGAGGACTACACTGCCGAGAAATAAAGGAGGCAGGGGTCTTACGGACATCATGGAACTTGCTGGTGGGTAGATAGAAAGCCTACGGGAATACTTCAGAGATCAAGCAAGTACATCAGAGTTCTACAAAATACTGTGTGAAGCAGACGAATCAACACCTTTACAACTTCACAAGGAGCAATTTTCATACAACCACCAGACAAACCAAGAAAAACTGGATAGATGGAGAGAGAAGCCCCTGCATGGAAGACATTTCAACGAGGTGAACCAGGATCATGTCGACATTGAATCGTCGAACTATTGGCTCACATCAGGTGCAATGTACCCAGAAACAGAAGGTTTTCTCTTAGCCATCCAAGATCAAGTGATCTCAACTAGAAATTACTGCAGACATATCATAAAGGATCGAACTATTACCGACGATCGATGCCGATATGGGTGTCCAACAAATGAGACAATACAACATATCACGGGTGGATGTCAGATGTTTGCAGGAAATGAATGTAAAGAGAGACACGATGCAGTGGGGAAGATATTACACCAAGAAATGGCAACTAAATTAACACTAATTCAATCTGAAAAAGTACCATACTACAAGTACCGACCGGAGACCATCCTGGAAAACGAACGCTATAAACTGTACTGGGATCGTACAGTTTTGACTGATAAAACAGTCCCTCACAACAGGCCAGATATATTGCTAGTTGATAAACATCAAAAGGCAGCTATACTCATCGACGTAGCAATACCTAATAACAACAACATGCGTCAAAAAGAGGTCGAAAAAATTTCAAAAAATAGGGACCTCGAATTTCAGATAAAGCGCCAGTGGGGAATGATATCAACGAGAACTATTCCAATTATCATCTCAACAACAGGAATAGTACCCAAAAATCTCAAGAGAAATATCAAGCAACTAGGGCTTAGTGAGTATATATGTAATGTAATGCAAAAAGCTGTTCTTTTAGGTACTGCAAGGACGGTGAGAAAATTCCTAGGAAGCGAAGGACAGGTCCAAGGATCGCGTGTAAGAGGACCAGAAGTTCGACGACAACCAGGGGGACCACAAGGACCGGACACGACCGAGCTCTACCCTTCTGATATTTTAAATATCTGGGATTGAGTGAATGTTCCTCTTAGCGAGGAGTGAGAAGCCGACGGCGAGGAGAAATCCTACGCGTATAGGCAAAAGTCGGATAATAATAATAATATGAATTCTGAAACCAGAATTGTCAAATAACTTTGTTGACAGTTATTATGTGAAACCATCAATTGAGTTTTTTAAATTATGTAGAACAATTTCCACAGACATTGCCAGTTGTACGCTATGTAGAGTGTTGGTATCAGCATGATTAGGTAATTGATGGGACTATCAAATAGGATTCAGGTTTTTACAAAATTCAAGTGATGATTTCACAACACAACTGAACGAAGTAACACGTTATTTATTTTTATTTAAAATTTGCTTAGCTCGACTCAATATTTTTGTAGAGTGTGTATCACACTCTCGAATTTGTAATTTTTTTCTTGATCACCCCATAAGGAAACCAATATGGCGCCTATAAGAAAAACAAATGACTTTCTCTGAAACAATAGAAAACAGAATAAATTGGAAGACACGATTAGAATCTCTATATTGAATGATGGCTACAAACCGAATTTCGTGAAGTTAACTCTGTTTAAACCATCAGACACATCCCTAACTAACGCAACTTTTTTGTAATTCAAGCCACCTTGTATTTCTAAGGGTTTTTGAAATCTCTGTAGTGTCCCTCTAGATAGTTCTAACCCTGTATAACGAATAAAATGTTTAATCTCTATAACTATAACCAAAGCACTTCATTTTGATAATTCAATGACATTTCACTGAGCTTGACTTTTATTTTTTGACGAACGTCCAAGAGTGTTATTATGGAAATAATCCCAATATGGCAGGAGGAGAAAAACCAAAACGATTATACCACGTCGTCAAGTAGTAAATTCACTTATCAACACGCCGTAACTATGGGAAATTTACGGATTCTATTGGTTAATCAGAACATTAGTTGTATAATCAGTGTTATAAAACATTTTACTGAATTTCGACTCAGTCAGATCTATTGTTACGGAAATATTTTAAAATATTTGTCTTGAATTTTTTACCCTGAAAATCTGAAAAAGTTGAGTTCCTAGTTTTTCTGATCGATAGTTACCGTATTAACAGAAGGCTTCAATTGAATGAGGACCCGAACCACTCATTATTGTTATAATTCAAAAATTAAACAGAAATTGTGACGAAATCGCTATTTTCGGGGAACAGGCGCTCAAAAAATTCTTTCAGTTCGAAAACTTGTCACTCGACTAGGAGATACATCATCATACATTGGTAAAGAATCATGGAAAAAAGCGACTTTTGAAACAAACTCTTAATGTCCACCAAGGCTAATGAGATATACTCATTTCTTTATGTGAAATATAGCTAAATTTTTTGATAATACCCTTTATCGATGCAGGGCCGCGGCCGGCTGCGTTGATAATATAGAACTTTCTTCTTCCGATTAAAATATATAGGTGTTAGGTGTACAACTTTGCTTCCGCCGTTTTGTAATAGATGGCTGTAGCGGTAAGTGGTATTCGAAATGAATAGAGCGTAGATGTCATACAATAAGCTGAGGTAATTGTAAATATAATGTCATCGAAATATTAGTCGATTTGTGTCTGCATCATCATAAAGTTATTCTCGATTAATTATTTCAGCTCACGAGCTAAATTTTCGTCATTTGAGGGAGGTTTTGATTTTCTGCTATAATATGAAGAAATCTGCGACTGAGGCTCTACAAATGATCTCAAATACCTATGGTGAAGCCGCTTCCAGTGAAAAAACGTGCTGAGAATGGTTTCAACGTTTCAAGAACGGTGATTTTGACGTCGAAAACCAGCATGGCGGTAAAAGAGAAAAAGATTACGAAAATGTAGAATTGGAGGCATTACTTGATCAAGACTCTTGTCAAACGCAACAAGAACTGGCAGATTATTGGGAGTGCAACAAGGCATTTCAAAACGCCTGAAATTCATAGGAATGATTCAGAAACAAGTAAATTAGGTGCCGTACGAGTTGAGATGTACGAGATATTGAACGACGTTTGTTTTCTTGTGAACAGCTGCTAGCAAGGCACAGACGAAAGAGATTTATGTATCGCATTGGTACTGGAGACGAGAAATAGGTTCATTACGATAATCCCAAGCGCAGAAAATCATGGGGATATCCCGGTCATGCTTCTTCGTCGAAGGCCATAGCGAATATTCAAGGTTCCATGGTCATGCTCAGTATTTGGTGGGACCAGCTCGGCGTACTGAAATATGAGTTGTTTAAACCGACTGAGACAATCACAGGCGATAGTTATTGAACGTAATTAATGCGTTTGAGCCGAGCATTGGAGACAAATGGCCGCAATACAACGAGAGACCTGATAACGTGGTTTTACAGCATGACAATTCCAGAGCCCATGTTGCGAAAGTGGCCAAGACATATTTGGAAACGTTGAAATGTCCCGCCTCACCCGTCGTATTTTCCAGACTTCGCTTCCTCGGACTATCACTTGTTTCAATCAATGACTCACTGCTTGGCTGACCAGCACTTTCGGTCTAATGAAGAAGTAAAAAATTTCATTGATTCGTGGATCGTGGAGATGGGAGAAAGTAGTGCACAGTGATGGACAATATTTTGAATGATGAATATATAACTAGTTTTCCACAGTAAAGCCTCGAATTTCGCAAAAAAAAACGGTGGAAGTAAAGTTGAACGCTCACGCACATACTGATTTTATCCCTTTTTCAATGGGGTAATAGGGAATTCTGTCCAACGTGCTTGGGCTGCCATGTGCTATTTATTATAAAGCAGCTTAGTGAAGGCGGTTTGGAGATTTTCATTCTGAGAAATTTCGACAAATGCAGCGGAGCGAAACAACCTCATTTTGTTATTAAGAATCAAGGATGAAATATGAAAAAGCGCCTAACAAACTAGGCCGAATAGCCGCCCCTCAAATAGAACTGCCTGAAACGGTCGCTTCACTGTTTCACCCCTAATGCCTCATACCCAAGGTATATAGGTTGCCTCGAAACATTTTACCTAGAACAACAGATATATCATTCACCATGAAATAATATTTTGAAATTCTCAAATCGAATCAAATCTTGATGTTTTTAATATTCTCTTATTATTTATGATATCAATTGACATTCAAAAGTAATAATATTTCCAATTTTTGTTTCAGTTGGAAATTTCTTCCTGATATCGATTATCTGTCGTAGAAAGAAAGAGAATTTGTACAACGTTCCTGATGAAGCTGTGGACGAGTTTTCTCCAGTGATGTCCAAGGCATAAGTGGAAATAAAACAACTAATATCAAATTGGTTGCTGTCTTGTGTTCAGTGCAATGATCTAATAATATGTAGATTCGCCTTTGAGTAGTCGCGCAGTGCAGAGCATTGACTCAAACATTAGAGAGAGAAAGATTTAGCATCATATCAAGTGACCACGAGAGAGAGAATAATAATGTTCGATTTTCAACCTATGTTGTTAAGTGGAGACAAATCACGTGATCTAAAAAGAAAAGTTTCGATTGATTAAATATGTTAAACCGATCGAAACGTCTTTTGATTGGTAAACATTGTGCGTCTCACCTTTCTGTTATAGTTTATTCTTTTTTTCTATGCGATATCTACTTATAATTAGATCTTTGTTTCAGGGTTCAGGGTCAGTTTTGTCACATACGAATAATTATATGATAATAATGGAATACATTCATTCATTCGCATGTGAAAAAACGACCCAATGTTGGTCAACATTGAAATGCGCTCGAATCAACTAATGACAAATAAAACTGATCAAGAAGAAAGTACCTACTGATTAAATTACTATCGAAATATTATTATGAATTATTGATATTCTGATTTTCTCATGTGTAGGAAGCGATGCCATAATTATCCTGATTATCAAATAAAGTACCTCTATGAATTTTTTCAACTTTGAGATTAAATTACTATCGAAATATTATTATGAATTATTGATATTCTGATTTTCTCATGTGTAGGAAGCGATGCCATAATTATCCTGATTATCAAATAAAGTACCTCTATGAATTTTTTCAACTTTGAGATTAGAAAATAAAGAAAGAATGAACAAGTCATCACCGGAGATTTTCAGAGAATATCCAAAACGATTATCCCAATCGATCAGAGACGACTTTCTCTGTGAGGGTGGTTCTGAAAGAAATTGTAGACATATTAAGCTCTTTTCACATATTGTGCCAGAATGTAAAATTATTTGTTTCATGGATTTCTTGATGTGTTTCATTTCAAAGAAATTCTTCTAATATTCTCAAGAGGGAACAACACCACGTGAATGCTCAGTTCAAAACGAAATTAGAAATATTTCTTCTACTGAAAAATCAGACTTTCAAATTGTTGTTTATTTGAAAAGGTTATTTACATTTTAGAACTTCAATATTTTCAATTTGCGATTGAAAAAAATTAATAATTTTAGTAACTCTTTGTTTTCGCAAAAGAATAGTGTGGTATTCCTACAAAGCACTGATGTATTAAAAAATATTCGTGAGAAATATCCTACAGCAAATCATTACAAAAGAGGCAAAACTCTAATTTTGTCAAAATTTATGAAAAGACTCCTGAAGTACTTCCTTCCGACGATAACAGATAGTTGGAGCTATTCCGCTATTCCTAACTTGTACTGACCATTTAATCGTTCTAGCAATACCGCACATATTCTTGTGCCTCGTCCTCTGAGCAAATATTGACAGATCACTATATTACGACCGCATGGAAAAACAGAAGCATAGTCTGAATAACCTTAGGAAGCATATTTCCAGCTGAAAATGTCTCATCAGTATTTATCGCTCATATGTACGGCTCCGATTTCTGTATTGAGTTTTGAGAAAAAATGGTTTTTAGAAAAAACTCAATGTTGTTGTGATCACGAAACAAAAGGATTTTAACAATTACAAGCTCCGTGTCTAACTGCAAGCTGATCAAATAATTATATTTTTGGCCATAGAATATTCCAGAAGGATGATGAAATAAAATAAACAATATTCAAGTGATTAGAGATCCGATTCATTGCGACCTTAGAGATCACAGATGGTCGGTTTTGAGGGCACAGAAATATTGGATAATCTACCTGTATACTGTATTGTTTTAATTAGGCGATCGAAATGAAATGTCACAGCAGGCTTAAAATCATCATTTTACATCCAAATGCAAATTTCATCTGGATCGAACCGGCAGTTTCGATATTAATAGCAGCACATAATTACGAACGATCATATTTACGGAAATCATAGTCGTATTTTGTCCATTACGAACCGCAGCATTAGAAATCCGAACATCCCCAGAAAATTTCTAGATCCATCCTTTCGGTATTTATCTAGTTTACGGTCGACCAGACGCCAGAAGTACGAATTCGGGGACAGATTCGTCATCAATATTATCTTTGAAGATGAAATTAAGAATAATACAGACATCAAATTATAGAGCGATAGGTTGATGACAAAAATTCATGCGGCTGAATAGATTTATTTCTATTCTTCGATAGGAACCAATGATGTTCTTATAAAGGGATGTGTAGATCGATAGCTTGGTCTGTCCAGGAATCTCCTCAGAATCCATTTCTTAATTATGTTGGGACACTCCGGGGAAATCAAGTAAACTCGAGATAATCTTTCAAAAGAAAACTGTGAATTGTTTTTTCTCTCAGGAGCTAACGGCTACTTCGGAACAGTCACCACGGGATCGATAAATAGGATTTAGGTGAGGAATTGATTTTTTCCCAATAAACATTTCCATCAACTCATTCGCTTTGTTTTATTTTCTTTCGAACATGTACAAAACATTCGTCGAATTCCTTTTCGAAGTTCAGTGAAAAGGAATTGTTTTGCTCCTATTTCTCTCTACAGTCTATCGTATATCCTTTATACAGTGATGGGGAAAACTTTTTCAATGAATGTTAGTAGTGATCAAGGATGCTCCGTTTTTCTGATCGAAAAATAATTAATTATGACTCCATAGTTAGAATACAGAAGAAGCAGATTTTTCACGTAATTCAATATAAATAACTATAAATGAATAATTTAACATTTCAAGATATCATACTTTCGAAAGCTGAATTTTCGAATTTTCAGTGAAAAACTGTCTCAAAGATGAGGTATTCGTCATGAAATTCGATCGATTATCTGTCTATCTCTGGCAGTGTATGTATACACGTTCACAGCCGAACAAAGCTCCTAGAAAATTGATATCTCGTAAATATGAACGTTTGGAATTTTGCTCTCCGGTTGATTTCAAAAACGCTAATGCTATCGTCAAGAAATATTCAATATTTTCTTGAGTACACATCTTATCAGTTCGAATTATGGGTGCGTAGAAACAATTGTTTCAACTTTTTTGCCAAATATCGTGTGGATACCTTCTCGAACCCTATTCGATCCACAGAACTGATAGGTATGTATATCCAAGCGTGGAATAGGATTGGCACAATAATGAACAAGCCAGTATATCCTGACTCTATCCTCATTGTTATTTTAAATCAACACCAAATATCTCAACTCGGTTGTGTGAATTGTGATCATGGAAATCTATCTTACCGTCTTCTTAGGAAATTTCAGATAGAGAAAGATATCTATGGTTTCAATTACGCGTCAACCTGGTATCAAACAGGATACTTGAAATTGATAGTTCTCATCAAAATGCATATTTTCTTTCTTTAATATCTGTCTAAAATCTGTAATCATCAACAGGAAATTTCGAACGATCATCTTTACCTCTAGTCGAATATGTACAGTGCATCCCATTTTGGGTGAGACAGCCAGGTTTCTCGCTTGTTATTTAAGATAGAGCCTTGCGGTTTTCACGTTCCTGTCTTACTTTTTCGTAAAACTCCAGTTGGCCTAATCAGATTTTGCATAACTGTTTCCGTTCAAGAGATACAGGGGATTTTGGAAATTGATACTTTTCGGACCCCTCCTTCATCTCCGAAATTATTAGAAATAATGCTGAGGTAAAAACTACGTCTGAATCAGAATTCTGCGTAGAATCCAGTGGCATACTCAACACAAACCTATATTTTTTTAATGGAACACCATGTATATCATTATCTCGTTGAATTCGTTATTTTTTTCCCTTCAAAATGATGTATGATACTATGTAGTTAGGATGTTCAAAAATGTTAAAAAAACACTAAAACATCAAATAATGACGATTTTTTGTTAATGGGCAATGGATTTTCCATATAAAAGAAGAATTAATAATAATAACAATAATACATAGCGATAACAGCTAGATCAGTTTGATTTTTTCCCTCTAATGCCTACTTGATGAAACAATGCTCCCAAACGCAGAGTAGCCATAATAACAACAAGGATGTTTGAATCATCAATGACCTACTACTTTTAAAAATCAAAAGTAATAATCCTCTTATTGAAACATAGGAAATTTATGGCACATTAACAAAAAATCATCATTATTTGATGTTTTAGTGTTTTTTTTAACATTTTTGAACATCCTACCTACATAGTATCATACATCATTTTGAAGGGAAAAAAATAACGAATTCATAGAAGTAATGATATACATGGTGTTCCATTAAAAAAAAATATAGGTTTGTGTTGAATCTTCAAAACCATACCCCGAAAAAAATTTTTGAGTACGCCACTGGATTCTACGCAGAATTCTGATTCAGACGTAGTTTTTACCTCAGCATTATTTCTAATAACTTCGGAGATAAAGGAGGGGTCCGAAAAGTATCAATTTCCAAAATCACCCTGTATCTCTTGAACGGAAAAAGTTATGCAAAATCTGATTGGAACAATTTGAGTTTCACGAAAAAGTAGGACAGGAACGTGAAAACCGCAAAGCTCTATCTCAAATAACAAGCGAGAAACCTGGCTGTCTCGCCCAAAATGGGATGCACTGTACCTACTTATTAACAATATATAAAAAAGCCAATATTGGTTTGTGGGAGGTCTCCAAGGGTGCAATAACGTATGATTGACGAGCGCTCAAAAACTACTGACTTCACGTCAAATGCTTTCCTTATTTTTTGAATACCTGAGACGATTAGGTATACTAACGTATTAAAAGATGAAAGGAATATGAATAAAATTCTCAGTGAATTTTTTGGCTGAAATTCTGTTTTGAACAAACTGAATCATTTTTATCGCATCAAGTAGTTTATTTGCCTACAATTTGAAGATTGTGGTTCAGTATTGAATTGCAACCAATTCCAATATCACGATTTCATCGTAATACTGAAATTATTCGATAGTATCTTCATAAGTGCCATATTCGTTGGATATCAATGTACTCAAATTCCATATCATCCGAATCGCAAATAGAGGGTTGTAGATAGTTGCTCATTTTATTGATATTTACCTCTAATAAATAGTAATGTGTCAGTTCGTAAAACCAAAATTGTGGATTTGTAATATTGGAGTTTGAATTATTATACCTTGTCATATTAGGTAACTGTGCCCAATATAGCTTACGCAAGCTTTGATACTTTTTTGGATTGTTGTATTATACAGGATGTTTCATTGGTAAACAGAAAATCTTAATCAATGAAAAGAAGACACAGAGGTGGTTCTAGATATACCCCATTTATTTGGTCTGACTGCCTTGGTTATCAAGATACAGGGTGATTCATGAATTTTGCTCATGTCTTTTCGAGGTAATCACAAGCGAACCATCCAGTACATTTTCTCCATAGTTGCCACACATCTATCTTATTTGAATCACTCAATGATCACAAGGAAAACCCATGTACGGATTAACAAAAAATATGAAATAATTGTACCCTTGAAACAACACCCTTTATATCGAAATTTTGAAAATCCGTTTTAAGATTTGAAAGAGTCGCGTGATCAAAATTTTCACGCAGACAATTCTTTTGCACCAATTTTCAACTTAAAAGTAAAATTTTCGAGAAATTGTATATCAAAAAGTGGTTATAAGTCATTTTTGTTAATAAATTATGGAAACTATCAATTTCATTGTTATTTCGAAATAATTAAATACATATTTTTGTAACTTCAGTCCACCCCATTGTTCAAGCCACTCCTACTTGTTATTAAAAGAAGAAAAATTGGCGAACACCTTGTTCATAATTCAGAATTGATCGCTTTAATATTTTACTGAAATGAATTTTTTTTCAGTCATTAAACGGAATATTCAATTGGCAACCAATCAATGATCGAATTACTGAGCTAGTTTGATTTCATAATTTAAAAAACGAAGAATTGGAAAATTTATCATTCATCAATATATTGTATCTAAATCATTATAAATCTAAACAAATAATTACATTGAATTACAAATTAAAAAATTTCTAGTACTGAATTTTTCCTTGATAATTATTCATCAGATTGATTCCTTCTTGTCTTTTTATCTACAGTGAATTTCACACTATGGTTTCAACTATTTCATCTCAATAATAAATATCAAAGAATTACAAATTTGTGTCTTTTCCTTCACAATAATATATCTTTATGATATATTTGGTTAATTTTTGTCTTGTAATTTAATTCCAATTCTGAAAATGACAAATTCAATAACTAAATTAACATAAAGACAGACGTACCTACGTTTCGGAATTTTTGTATTTAATTAATAATACAATTTTTCCTCATCAGTGCGTTATAGTTAAACAAAATTACTGAATTTATCAACTCACCACTTGTATATCTACTCCACAAAAATTGCTATAGTAAACATAGCCACGTCGCTGAATAGAATACGAAAAATAGTTCGTTGGTAACTAATAACCCAGCGACAAAATTGTAATCGTTGGGGCAGATCTTGTGGCAACAGTTCTTGAACCTTTCGATAGGGATATGGGTGGAATTTTTCTTTTTTCAAAATCTTGCACACTTTTCTCTACGAAATTCCTAATTCGGTACTAATTTGACAGGTACTAATAGACAGTTCCTCCTCCACCCGTTCAATAATTTGATTGGAAATCTCATTTCGAGTAGACCTATCAATGTAATCTACCTTAATAGGATATTGCCCATGAATAATGGAATACTTGTCCAAAAGTACCTTTATTTTGTTGACGTCGATTGGGAAATCGTTTTTGGTATTCCATTTTGGCTTGATTTCCATTTCCGTTACAAAAACCATAAACAAAAATCATATCTGCATATTCCGCATGAGTAAATAATTGTGGCATGTTGAAATACACTTCTTGTCATAGATTATTCATTTAATATTCTCATTCTGTAGTTCACTGTGATGGTAACCATGGAACTCAACGAATTTGATTTAAATTGAGATTTAAGTTTCATGGAAAATTTTCAATTTCATAACAACTATTTTTAATACACTCGGAAGAGCTTTGTATCATTGGACGATACAGCTTTACTATCTAGTTCAGAATATTCTCACTGCCTTGGAGCGAAATAACGATATTGTTCATCTTTAAACATTTTTTCTAGGAAAACTGGACGTGTGCCAAAAAAAAATAAAAACGCTCCAGTAATGTAAATTTATGGTAGAATCTGAAGCAGGTAGCGAATTTTTTAAAACGGAATGTACAGGTTGCTTTTTCAACCTTCTAATTCAATCTGAACTCGTCATAATTCTCACCCAGTATTTTTGAGAAAGTGTTGGAATTATCGAAAGAAGACAGTCATATTGTTCTACACTGAAATTTTCATCATTATTGATCAAGCCATATCAAAGTTATGATTGAGAGAAAAATCGGTCTAATCGGACAAATCACCTTGTAGACTCTCAATAAAGGCCCCCAACCATAAAGCAAACATTGTTTCGAAACTGCCTTGACTAGTGTAAACTTCTCCTAAAATCTGACGGTCTACTCCGAAATAAATAAATAAACTTTATTCACCAAGTACAAATACTCATGAATAACCTTCCCATCAACATGATTACATGGGTTGTCAGTATAAATAATGTATTTACATAAAAACGTGCATCAAATACTTGATAAAAATAATTATATCAATAAGTTAAAATTAAAAAATGAGTTTAAAATATTCACAAAATACACACAATCACATACATGAGAGTTTATCATTCCAGAATTCCTCGATTGAATAATATGCTTTCTTCACTAAAATCTTATTCAGTTCTTTTTTCAATTTGGACCTTGTCATTTTTTTCAAAATTTCCGGTATTTCGTTATATATCTGTAATGCTTCATGATTAATACTTAACTGTGATGATGATACTCTGTGGTAGGGCACAACTAGTTTCTCTGCATTCCTAGTTGTGTAGCAATGATGATGTTCATTTCTTTTAAAGTCTTTTATATTATCATATACATATAGTATACAATTTAATATATATATAGAGCTGAGGGTAAGGATGTTTTCACTTCGGAAGTGGTTTCTACAGCTATCTGTTATTCTGAGATCGCATAGAATGCGTATGGCATGCTTTTGTTTGACAAATATTCTTTTACTTTCGGAACTTCTTCCCCAGAAAAGAATTTCATAACTGAGCAGACTATGAAAATAACCGAAGTATGCATGTTTAGCTGCTATCTTACCTGCCAGTTGCTTAGACCTTCTCATTGTGTAGGTTGCTATGGACAATTTTTTTGTCAGACTTTCTATATGCTGTTTGAACTTCATATTTGGCTCCAGGAAAATACCCAAAAATTTTAAAGATTTATCTGCGGTCGGACGGGTTTCAAATGTCAGATATTGTGTTTTATTCCTATTCATTTTCATATTATTTGCTTGAAACCACGCTTCACCCTGTATATAAAAAATATATAATATGAAAATATATTTCCGGTACTCAAATTTGATGCCTTCAACACTCTTCCATGCCATGTTGTGAAATTCATTTTACATTAATAATAAATATTTTATTTCACATCTGACAACGACAAGTGATTATGAAAGTGTAAAATAGAAAACTATTCTTCTTCTTTCTATCAATAGTAATAAGTAAGCTACTCGTACTTTTGAATTTCCTGCAATTTGATAGAAATAAATGTTCATTCCAAATTCCAAAATCAATTCAGATTGTATCTGCATCTGATCTCGACGAACACAGTTTTTGAATCGCGGAAATCACTGGTTTAATAGAATTTGGAACTGTGCAATATCCACTGCAGCCGCTGTATCACGTGTCGCCCGGATTTGCTCGCACTGGGAAAATGCAATTATTGAAATATATTTCCTAGATAACCTGCAGAATTTATTTGTTCCTGCGGTCAATTCGGGTATTGTTAATGTAACAACCGTTTCCAATTCGAAACTTCCAATTGAATTTTATGGAGAGCGGGAACTCATTAGATGATCCGACGTTCATTAACAAGCACGTCCGAGTTTCACTCTTTGTCTACTAACTTTTGGCCGTTCCTTTTGTGCCCCTACTTGAATCGAAATTAATTCGAGAAGATTGATGTTTTCTCAAGTATTTCGTAGTTGTTGATGCTATGGGCTGAAGTGAAAATTGATCGCGATGTTAGTAAGATTATCCAACTTCTTTATAATGCAACCAATTGAGATAGACGTAGTTCCTTTTAAAGTTCACTTTCAGTATCTAGATACATTCCTGAAATAATTTCATTACTTTCTTCTATCCTTGATTGCTTCTGGTGTTGCTTCATTTTTTCATTTCTAAATTTCATATTTACGAACTTGAAACTTTCATGGCTACAGACTTGTGCTGTTTCGCAATGTTTTCACACAAATCGAAAATTCGAGGTATACAGGGGATTTCTAAATTAGACGTGAACCTTGGTGGACGTGTCAGTACAACTCATTTGCTGTCGTTTGAGCCATATTTAGTGATAACTAAAAATCCACAGTTTACGAGATATATGAGTTCTTGTGATTTTTGAAAGATTTCCGACATTACAATTTTTTGACGTTGATCATAATTTTGGAATAATTTCGTGTCCAGCGAGAAGTCCGGATCTGACACCGTTAGAATAGACGAAGCAGCGAGAGTATTGAGAGTAAATTTCAGGAGGGAAGTAGCTGAAGAAATAAGAAAGAGGGCACTTGCTTGTATGAAGAATGGTGGAGGTCATTTCAAATTTAAATTATGAATACATTTTCTACTGGAATTTTGAGTTTAATTGCAATGAAAAAATATTTGATTCATTACTTTCCTTTCTTTGCTTCTTTCCCCTTTCAAATTGAAACCTGCTGAAACAAAACTAGTGCCTGGATTCTAACGAACATTTTTTTAGGAAATGGAGAAGGAATTTGGCAAGTTTTTGAAATAATTTTGTCATAAGTATATCAATTGTGGAATCCGAAATTTGCAGGCAAATTTGTATTAGAAATTTACATTCTTCTCTTCATACACCAACTTTCAAATCATACTAATTTTTATTCAACATCTAAAACAGCATAGTTCTGCTTTTTTCGTACATATCAAATTCCTTTCCTCATGAAAACAATCAATCAAACTTGTTCAACGTAAAAAAAAATAAATGATGATCAAAAATCAAATTGAATGATAACTTTTTTAAAAATCACAAGTACTCAAATCTCAGAAACTGTTGATTTTCGGTTAGCAATAAATATGGCTTAGTCGATAGCAAATGGGTGGAACTAACACCGCCTTCAAGATTCACGTCCAATTTGTAAACAACCTGTATACTTATATAAGTATAAAATAAAATGAAAAAAATATTTGATAAAGGCTGCACAGTCCGAAAGTGATTATTGACAGAAGAAGGATTAGTCAGAAATCTGGTATCTATCTACGTTTTGAATCTGTTTTCGTACGAAGTGAAGAATGAATATAAAAAAAATTCGGAAAATATAAAATTAAAAATTTTCCCTTGAAGACCACAGAACTGTTAATCATGTCATTAATGTAAATTTAACTCAATAAATAGTGGGTTCAGTCGATACGATTCTCCTAAAATTTGACAAAAACATTCCAGTAAGTAGTTATTTTACATGTAATAACACAATTTCAATCTGGAGCGTATCAATTTGCGAAGAGATATAAAATATTTTTTTGTGATGATCCACAAGAATTTTTTATGGTTCGGGTTTCGTTATCTAGATATAAAATTTTATATAAAAAAGTATTGATTTCAATATTTAAAATATTGAAAAAACATTAATCGTTTTGAAGGACAGCATGAAGTAAATAAACCCACAAAACTTGAACAAATTCGGATTGCTTATTCTCAAGTTATGAAGATCAGAAATTTAGGCCAATTGCATGAATCACCCTGTATCTCCGAAACTCACAGTCATAGGATACCAAACAAGTTACTTTTCTGAAAGGTCCGAATGACCTGCATTCACCATTAGGCTATGGCCAGTCACTCATGGTACACCTTGTATATAAGATATATTTAAAATATGTTAATTATTATTTCTGAAAGAAAAATAGTGAGGAAAAGTAGCTAAATGAAAACATTCCTTGAAATGCAATATATGTGTAATTTGAAGTTGAGCTCTAACTCATGCCCAAAATTACACATCGATTATTCCTTTCATTCTATTGATGATTAAGTGATTATATTTCGATTCGACGAGGGACGAAAAATTGTGGAGTGCCGATTAGAATTCAGATTTCCAATTTACCTGTTTCTATTTACTATTGATTTTTTCAGAGAAATAAGGCTTCTATAACTCTATGGAAATTTTTTCTTCCATTCATTAAAATGAAGAGCTCCAAAAGCATAACCCAAAGGGAATTGAAAGAGAAAATGTGAAAAACTTCGCAACTTCGTACCCCATGAATGAATCTGAACTATATTTCGATAAAAAACTTAATGAACGAGGATCTCGATGAAATTATAAAAAGCATCTCGAACTCATGGTTCAAATTTCCAGTACATTTACTTTGGAATTGCTGAGGGGACTATATAAATTCCGGGAAATTGGGAAAGTTCTTAACTGTAATGACGTGTAAAAATGACTAAGGTGTCTGTTTACAGCAATGGTTCGAATTGTTGTTCCTGTTCCTTCTTTTATTTTTTGCCACTGAAATATGTTCTAACTGTTGAATTTTGAATAATAGGGTTTTCAGGAATATTTACGAATGAATTCTTTATATTCAATGATTGTTCAAAATTTTTCATGGATGAATCTCCAGAATACCTATATTGAAATTAGTTAGGTAGGTATCCATAACATCCAAATTCAAGATGAGATGAGGAGGAAATCTTAAACATAGAATAATACAATTCAATCGAAAGAAATGTTAGCATAATTCAACATCACTCTATGAGGTTCGAAAGAATGGTAGGTACTTCGTCTTTTATGTAGCATTATCCCCCAATTGAATATCGAAATGACGTGACAGTTTGTTCAATTTTCAGCAGAGGAATGCGAGGAGAAATGAGGATAGAAAAACATTACTTATATATGCTTAGCAATAATATGATATGTTATATTCAAACACCAGACCTAGATTATTTTTTTGTTCTGGCTGAAATAAATTGTTCATAAAAACTATCAGACCTGGCTGCAGGTAGAAAAATTCCGGTCCTGCTGCAAGTTTTTTCGAAGTTAATTTAGTCTTACGTAATTTGCTCAGGGGTCTTCTGAGATGCCAATTCTATGTTTTCGACCTTGTGACTCTTGTGCTAACTAGGGAGGGAATAAAAAATTTTTAAAATTTTTTTCGATTTCTCACCAATAACTCGAAAAATTCATCTCATGCCTTTCCGGTACATAGTTCGGTTCGATATCTGAATCTTGAGTCTTTTGACGAAATTACGACACCTTTTTCAGATCGAGTTTTCTCTTTTTCTTGTTACGAATTACAGTTTAAGGAGCATAGTTAGCATAGACCATCAATTTTCAGAATCAGAATTTTTGTGTTGCAATATACATCAAAAAGAATTCAGTGTTAAAACGGGTTACGCCTTTGGCGGGCCTATTTGATTCATTTCTATACAGGGTGTTTCCTAAACATGCGGCAAAAATTCAAGGGGTTGTTCCTTGGACTATTCTAAGAATATTTTGTCATTTGATGATTTTTGAAAAACCTCTTTCTTTCGAAGATACAGGGCGAACAACATTTTTCATATTTTTAAAATTAATAATAGTTTAAATAAAAATGCGTACCGCACTGTGTTTACTAAGTAGGTACAATTTATTTTTGAATTTGTTTAACAACATTCCAATTACTAAAAACGGCCAGTTTTTTGACTAAAAATTGCTAATACATCACAAAACGAATTCAAATGAAAACCGTGTTTAATCTGTATTCCTTTACCATCTGCACTTATCAATTTTTAGTCAAAAAACTGGCCGTTTTTAGTAATTGGAATGTTGTTAAACAAATTTAAAAATAAATTGTACCTACTTAGTAAACACAGTGCGGTACGCATTTTTATTTAAACTATTATTAATTTTAAAAATATGAAAAATGTTGTTCGCCCTGTATCTTCGAAACAAAGAGGTTTTTCAAAAATCATCCAAGGACAAAACATGCTTAAAATAGTCCAAGGAACAACCCCCTGAATTTTTGCCGCATGTTTAGGAAACACCCTGTATATTAGAATCAGTGCATTCTTCTTCCGAATTTTCTTCTCAAGGATAACATCGATTCGTTTAATTCAACCAGCCTAATTTTTAACTTGGCTAAGGATATATCAGCCATGCAACTAGAAATAGATGATAAGATAAGATAAAATAATTTTTTCGGCAACCGTCCGGGAAGTGCTCACTTCCCGGGCGCTTCTTCTCTGAGAGAGTAGCATTTCCCGGCCTAGTCCGGAAAGTACGTACTTCCCGGACTAGGCCGGAAAAGAATCATAGAATCCATAGCAACCGAGATAACGGCTGACAGTTCATATGAAATTAGTTGTCAAAAATTTGCATGTTTTTTGATCGCAATCGAAATAAAATATGGAAAGCAGCAGCGATAGTGTTATTTTACATGGTTGCCGAAAAAATATTGTACGCAACACGTCCGAAAATGGTTTTTTTGGACTCACAGACTTCCAGGACTCGCTTACGCTCGTCCTGGAATTTTGTCTATTCGTCCAAAAAAACCATATTTTCCGGACTTGTTACGTAAATTACTATTTTCGGCAACCGTCCGGGAAGTGCTCACTTCCCAGACGCTTTTTCTCTGAGAAAGAAGCATTTCCCGGCCTAGTCCGGAAAGTACGTACTTCCCGGACTAGGCCGGAAAAGAATCATAGAATCCATAGCAACCGAGATAACGGCTGACAGTTCATATGAAATTAGTTGTCAAAAATTTGCATGCTTTTTTATCGCAATCGCAATAAAATATGGAAAGCAGCAGCGATAGTGTTATTCTACATAGTTGCCGAAAAAATATTGTACGCAACACGCCCGAAAATGGTTTTTTTGGACTCACAGACTTCCAGGACTCGCTTACGCTCGTCCTGGAAGTCTGACTCTTTCGTTTACAGGGACAAAATTTGTAACATGTCTGGCAGCCTCCTTATTGACAATCAATCCTACTCCATGTTCGTGCCTTTCTGCTACTCTTTAATCAAGATGTCTCGACAACCAAAACACCTCCATATTTTGACGAGTGTAAACAAACTGCAAATTGTTTGTAAATAGCACAATAATAGTTATTTACGCAACACGCCCGAAAATGGTTTTTTTGGACTCACAGACTTCCAGGACGAGCGTAAGCGAGGAGGCTGCCAGACATGTTACAAATTTTGTCCCTGTAAACGAAAGAGTCATACTTCTACAATTGAATGCGTCCCCAATAAACATTAATATAATCCAGGTATATGCACCTACCAGCGACCACAGTGAAGACGAAGTGGAAGAGTTCTACTCTCAGATTAAGGACCTCATAAAGAAACTACCTAAACAAGAGATGCTCATCTTGATGGGTGATTTTAATGCCAAGGTGGGCAAGGGAAGAGAAGGGAAACACATTGGACCTTACGGACTTGGTGTTAGAAATGGAAGAGGAGAAACACTAAGCGTATTTGCTTCCGAACACGACCTGGTAATAACAAACACTTTCTATAAATTACCAGACAGACGGCTGTATACCTGGACGTCTCCCAGAGACGACGGAGAAGACCACATCATTAGAAATCAGATAGATTATATCTTAGTAAATCAAAGATATAGAAATAGCTTTACGAGCGTAAAAACGTACCCGGGAGCTGATATACAGTCAGATCACAATCCACTTGTGGGAGAATATAGGACGAAATTTAAGATCATACAAAGAGCAAAACAGATAAAACATAATATAAGGAAACTTAAGAATAATACAATAAGGGAACAAGTAAACAAGGACATCAATGACAGGTGCAGACAGATTGAGGAAGAAATTGTTAACTCAGAAGAACAAATAAAGTCACTTACCGAAACAGTAAGTAATATTAAAGACAAGTATCTGAAAGGAGATGAAATAGAGCATAAGTCATGGATGACAGAAGAAATTTTGTTACTGATGAAAGAACGAAGGAACCAAAAGAACAATCCTGCAGCATATAAAAACATACAGAAAGATATACAGAGAAAAATTCGTGAAGCCAAACGGAAAGAATTAGATGAAAAATGTCGCGAAATCGAAGATTTACAAAGCAGGTTTGATGAGTTCAATGTTCACAGTAAGAGAGGTTACAGGAAAGTTCAAAACCAAAACAGTGGGGAAACTTGTAGATGATAATGGAGAACTGATTGTAGATAGAGAGGACATCAAGGATACTTGGGAGAAGTATATACAACAATTATTTTTTGATGAAAGAGGAAATCCACCTTCCATCCCAACTGAATCTGGACCTACAATTATGACAGATGAAGTCCAAGCCGCTATTAACACGCTTAAAGACGGAAAGGCTACGGGACTAGACGGGGTGAATTCAGAATTCTTTAAACTCCTTGATGATGAGTCTGTAAAATTCTTAACACGCATTTTTAATACCGTCTACAATACAGGAAACATCCCAAAAGAATGGCTCATGTCTGAATTCCTAATATTACCAAAAAAACAGGGTGCCAAAGCGTGTGGTGACTATAGAACTATTAGCCTTATGAGCCATATGCTGAAGCTGTTTCTTAAGATCATTCACCGAAGAATCTATAAGGTATGTGAAGAAAGGGTGACGAATACACAATTTGGATTTATGAAGGGTGTCGGCACAAGGGATGCCTTATTTTGTCTGCAAGTATTGTTCCAACGCTGTAGAGATATGAATTGTAATATATTCGCTTGTTTTATCGATTATGAGAAAGCGTTCGACAGGGTGCAGCATGAGAAGATGATGGAAGTTCTGAGAAACACAGGAATGGATGACAAAGATCTAAGAATTATCAGGAACCTTTACTGGAACCAAACAGCGACGGTAAAGATCAATGTGGAGGAACAAACCAACGAACTCAATATTCTTCGAGGAGTTAGACAAGGCTGCATCCTTTCACCGCTTATATTCAATCTCTACTCAGAAGAAGTTTTCAAAGAAGATAGTGCCGACATGGGAATCCTTCTGAACGGGGAACGATTGAACAACATTCGATATGCAGACGATACTGTGATATTTGCTGACAACATGAACAGCTTGCAGCAGCTAATCAACCGGATAAATGACGTTAGCAATCAATACGGCTTAAAAATTAACATCAACAAAACTAAGTTCATGGTGATTAGTAAGGAAACAGGTGGGAGGTACAACCTGATAATTAATAATAAACCTATAGAGAGGGTAACACAGTTACCTAGGTACCATGATCAATGAGGATTGGGATCATTCACAGGAGATTAGAATTCGAATAGAGAAGGCAAGGGCCGCGTTCAATCAGATGGCTAAGGTATTCAAGAGTCATAGTCTAAACATAGGCATTAAAATCAGACTACTCCGATGCTACATCTTCTCAATTCTTTTTTACGGAATGGAATCATGGACACTAACAGAAGCAACGGAGAGAAGACTCGAGGCTTTCGAAATGTGGCTCTATAGGCGGATATTGAGAATCTCATGGATGGATAAAGTGACCAACAAATCAGTACTGGAACGAATGAACAAAAGCCTGGAAGTAATGAACACCATCAAGAAAAGAAAACTGGAATACCTAGGACATATTATGAGAAATGATAATAAATATGGCCTCTTAAAATCCGTTCTCCAAGGGAAAGTCTATGGTAAGAGAGGACCAGGAAGAAGACGTATATCATGGCTTAAAAATTTAAGGACATGGTTCTCGAAAACTACTACCGAGTTATTCAGAGCGGTCGTGAATAAAGTTATCATATCCAGGATGATCGCCAATATTCGGAACGAATAGGCACCCGAAGAAGAAGAAGAAAATTTCGATAGCATTAACATTATTTAATAATCTGTAGTTCTTCTCACCGCATCATATGGGCCCAAGCGAAACTTATATTTATAAGAAAGAATGATTGAGGGAAAACTGATCAACTTCTTTCAGAAACTTTGAAGGCCTTCGAAAATCGAGGGTTTTACACCCAAAGAGCTAGGATTGGTGAGACAATTTTGATAAAGTTGTATGGTGGGAAATCTTGTAGAGCTGAGGTACGGGGCATTTTCCATCTTAATGGCAAAGAATCAATGCTAGCTGCCTACACATACATTGATGGGGAACCGCGGTGCGTATGCACCGCGTGCAAATATTGCTCCCAGCACAACTTCAACAAAGACGATACCTACTGATGAGAAAGATACCAACGACTAGCTTAATAGCCTCTAATTGGAAAACAAAAAGTAAATACAGGCTGAAATGTAGCTCATCGAAGAGAGTCAACATGACGATGAAGATACTGCGCTCAAAGGGATCAAGGAAACAAAATTGAGTTGAACCATTTTCTCATGTAAATATAAGCATTAAAGTTATTGAGTTATTTAATTACGTATTTTCAATATCCCTGTTAGTAGATATTAACATACTGAGACATTGATCTTTCAAGAGATATTGAAGCAATCAACGGTTATTCCTGTGCATAAGAGGAATATGTCTCTTGTTTGAATTAATTTTTGATGAATTGATCTGATTTGTTTTCTTCTACGATTTCGTGTCAAGGTTGTGGAAGATGTCTCAAATTTTTGACTTATCTCCATCGAACATTATTGAGAGTATGACATGATCGGATATCTAAATGAATTCAAGCCAATAACTAATTGTTAGTATGGTTTCACATAACAGAGATCGACTCAGACAGCTTCTATTGCCTGTTTCCAGTACGTTTATGAATCCTCAGTTGGGGCCTCTATGTAACTGGTCTGTTTTTTATTTCTTTCATGCTTTCGACTGCATAACATTCAAGTCCATCTCAAATAAATTTTACAGCCTTGGGTTGCGATGAGTTTTCCTGGACTGGTTACATAGCTTGGCTACCTCAGTGATAATAGGAAGTGTTTGGTCCTCTACTCACATGAATGATCTAGGTATCCCGCAGAGCTGAATATTGGGACCCTGGCTTTTCATAAATGGTTTACCCAAACATTTGGTATTAATTCATAATTTTGAGATGAGTTATCAATAGCTGTCTCAGAAGAGACGTGCATAAACTAAGAAGCATCTATGAATCTCTGATAAGTCAATTCCAGAGCTGATGTAGGAAGAATGCATTGATCTCTATACCATAGCTATTATAAACAAAGTCAAATGAGGGTATTGTGCAATTTCTTCAATTATTTCTTATTTAAAAGCTGACATCTAGTTCCTGTCGATATCTACATCGAAATGTTTCTGGTTGTGTACTGTACGTGTATAATAAGTTGAAATGTTGTCATCAAGTAGACCATATTTGTAAAAAGCCTAGCTCAGCTTTCTACATATGCCATTAGCCGAATAAGAAACACATTTCCTCTAAAAACCATAAATAGAGTATACTATGCTTAGTTTATAGCCATAGTATACTGGTTTGGAGTAGGTAATTCAATCGATGCTGATAGAGTTTTAGTTTCACAAAAACCCATAATACCTTTGATTTTTGGCCCTCATCTTCGTTCCTCCTGTCAGCCGGTATTTGTTGCTCAGAATATACTTACTGCACCCTGTATACAGAGTGTCCCGAGAATAACAGTAAGGATTGACTGCAAAATTTTAATTTGTGCCTTTCCTTTCCTTTCATCTTTAATAATTTTTTCGAATAGGATCAAATTTCACGGACTAGATAGTTGCGTAAAAATGATTAATGTGAACAATCGTCAACATGACTTCATTTCAAGCAAATTATCAGTTAGAAGTTCTAAACAACGTGAGGTATACTGACTTCGATCTACAATTCCCCAATTATCCGAGCAAGATAGAACAAAACTCATCGCAAGAACCTTAAAGGTTTGCTTATATCTTATAATTCAATCCGCCCCTCAATTCAATATTTTCTAATCTTATTTGCTACTAGCTGAAGCCTGCGGTTTTACCCGCGCTCTGAAAAATTGCATGGATGGACAAAACTAAAATGAAAAATAAACTAAATAAAATATAACCTCGGGTAACATTATTATAATAAGGTGTAAATATATCGAATTATAGTAAGGCTTCTCTATAAACTATATTCGACGTGATATGTTTTTCAATTAAAATAAATTGATTTTACAGAGATCCCTCGCGAGACTGGCAAACGTATAGTATTCGTTTCTAAACTCGATGCTGACTTATGAGAATTTTTATCCAGTTAGATAACAAACGTTCTCAATACTTCTTACGATCTCCGTCCAAGTCTACATACGTAATGGGAATCGGAGAACTCAGTTCGTCTCCGGAATTTTATTCCCTACGCCTTTACTTCAATTTTGTCTTTTCTTCCTACTCCATGTCACTTTTTTCTTCTATTTGTTTCTTTGAAAGAGGATTTTTTGTCATTCTTATCTTAATTTGTAGTGTCTTTCTCAATTCCTTATTCTCATGTTCTTTCAGCGTCTTTATTGTCTTCTTCCTTTGTTTGTTAACTTTTTCCTCAAAAGTTTCAATTTTCAATTCTTCTCTGATTTGTTGGTTGCTCATATACCATAGGTCACCAACCGCTGTTCTGATTACTATATTTAGTGTACTTTGCAACTGATCTTTATTATTGTCTTTCGTATTATACCAGGTTAGTTCTACTACTTTATGCTTAGCATAAGCACTATTTTTATTATTATCAGCTTGTTTTCTAAGGAAAGTTTACTTTTTTGGGTTGAGCAGCGGGTACATCATCCCGTGCAATTGCCTTGCCTTTTTTCTGTTTTCTTCTATCTGAGGTAAATTTCCAATCCTTTTACCCATGATTTCCCAAACATGCTCTATGGGCGAAAGATCAGGCTATCTGGGCGGCCATGACAAAAGATTCACATGTTCGATTCGAACCAACTCTGGCAACATGAGGTCGGGCATTATCTTGCTGAAATATTAAGGAGAACATATGGCTCCACTATTTCTTGAAGTTAACGCAGCGCTATCATGTTACCTCGAATAAAGACTAAAGGTAACCTACTTGCATGTGCAATATCACCCCGTACCATAACGCCAACTGTTCGGTGTACAAGACGCTCAACATCAAACTGAGTTCACGTCGTTCTCCCGGCGTCGTCTAACCCTTCTTCGGCCGTCATTTGCACTCAAGGAGAATCGAGATTCATCAGAAAAGACGACCTGATACCATATATATGAGTAACAAAAATAGTTCATATGAAAAAACCTTCTCGATTTTTTTCTCAAAATTCAATCCTTCATCACTTGCTATACTATCTATCGGGTGTCCCAAACTCGATGGCCTATTAGACGTTTCTGGAAAACTTATCATAACTTTGAGCTGAAAATTTGCATATTGGGGTTTGAGACAATGATCTTTCTCCCTAAAATATTTTCAGATCTCTACAGCTTCCGGTTATACCGGAAACAGACTACTACTTCCTTATTTAAAATGACACACCTAGTATATTATTGCGTCATCAGATAGCTTTTTTGATGACAATTTTGGCAATATGCCATACCTTGGGTAAAAATTCAACGGTTCATGAGTTATTGGGATTCTTATGAAAAAAAAGGGGGCGTTGAGGACTCACATTTTTTTGAATAATTCAGCAGAAAAAGCCTTTTTCGAAAAAAATTTGTTTTGTTTCGTTTACGCAAATACGTAGTATTATAAGACTGTTTTCGGCTTGGACTTAAAATGTACAGGGTGTTTATAAGAGGATCATGAACTTGGACAACTCAAATTCATCAAAACTCAAGATTTTCAAATTAGAACCTATATTTTTTATTATTTCAGTCGATTCTACGTACAAAAATAGTGGGGGTTACTTCAGCAAACCCTATACCTAAAATGAATACTTCAAGAGTTATCGGGGAAGAACTTCAAATGAGGAAAAACCGCTATTTATAACTATGGGAATAACTGTCTGTTACTTCCGTAAAACACAGAAAGAAAATAAAATTCGATGTTTCCATAACTAAATTTGACATATCAAGAATTGTAATGAATTATTCGTAATTGAAAATTGTATTGGTTTATGGATTTCTCAACAACACCAACGAAAAATTAATTAAAATTCATGAAATGTAAGATTTAGTTATCCAAACATCGAATTTTATTTTCTTTCTGTGTTTTACGAAAGTAACAGACAGTTATTCCCACAGTTATAAATAGCGGTTTTTCCTCATTTGAAGTTCTTCCCTGATAACTCTTGAAGTATTTATTTTAGGTATAGGGTTTGCTTAAGTAACCCCCACTATTTTTGGACGTAGGTTCTACTGAAATAATGAAAAATATAGGTTCTAATTTGAAAATCTTGAGTTTTGATGAATTTGAGTTGTCCAAGTTCATGATCCTCTTATAAACACCCTGTACATTTTTGGTCCAAGCCGAAAACAGTCTTATAATACTACGTATTTGCGTAAACGAAACAAAACAAATTTTTTTCGAAAAAGGCTTTTTCTGCTGAAATTTCCAAAAAAATGTGAGTCCTCATCGCCCCATTTTTTTTTCATAAGAATCCCAATAACTCATGAACCGTTGAATTTTTATCCAAGGTATGGCATATTGCCGAAATTGCCATCAAAAAAGCTATCTAATGATGCAATAATATACTGGGTGTGTCATTTGAAATAAGGAAGTAGTAGTCTGTTTCCGTATAACCGGAAGTTGTAGAGATCTGAAAATATTTTAGGAAGAAAGATCATTGTCTCAAACCCCAATATGCAAATTTTCAGCTCAAAATTATGATTAGTTTTCCAGAAACGTCTAATAGGTCATCGAGTCTGGGACACCCGATATATTTTACCAAAAAAAATTTTAAATTTAAACAGCTCAATCTGGATATTACAGATTCTGTGTCAGTTAGTATATTTCAGCATTTTCCGAAATTCAATTTGATAAAACTCCTTTCTATTCAATTTTTCACAACAGTGGACATAAGGGCGAATAATACATAAATATTCCCTCGACTTCCTCTACGTCCCATAATACTGCATAATCTGGGAGTAGTTTAGAGTTATCGCAATGCTACAAATATCTGGAATATCCCTATCCGTTTCTTCAACACGAATCAGGCTTTACATTAATTTTACGGCTGCTACGTGTAATACATTTAAATAGTTAATTTCGCTTCGAAATTTCCTCCATTGCGGGGCATTATTGTCTCTAGTCGAAATTAGAAATTCCGATACAACTCTCGTCTGCCATCACTTCGCAATTTGAAGGCAGGAGTTAAGTTGAGGTTGTGCAGCTATTTGATATAATTCACGGATGTCGGTCTTCAAACAAACTTCAAATGAACTACGGTTTCGAGAAATATTTATCGCGTTCGGGTACATTTCGAGCAGAAAATCCAACGTTCAAATTTGACAATTTAGTTCAATATTTTCTTCCATTCGTTTCGACCTAAAGGATTTTCTTTTGAATAGGCCAGTGTCACATTTGAAGCTGTAATCTTTTGACATTTTATGAGTGGAAACTACGTCATTACTAAAAATGAAGAGATACACGAATCAACGATGAAATGAAATTGTTAAATTTCAATACAACAATGGAGAAAATTTTGCACTCACAGTTTGCAAAACTAATGAACTTTTGACTTTTGAATCATCGTGATGTATCGGGTTTTTCACCATAATTTGACCCCCCTTTAACTTTGTTACTGGAAGAGGTACAAAAAAAGTTTTTCACAAAAGTTTCACGAAATCGACTAGTGTTTTTTTAAATTATTCCAAAAAAATGAAATATATACATAGTGGGCAACATATTGATTGCAATTTCATCTTTTCAAATGAAACACCCTGTATATTTTTCTATATTTGACTAACTCTTTATCTCCTGATTTTAAATATATAACATATGTTTGGCCTATCTCGTTTATTTTAAGAACCACCTGGCAAGCTAAGTTATTAGTTTTCAAGTGGAAGGCTGCGATAATTCCAAATGCCCTTTTTTGAGTAATCTCGTTGGCAACGATATACCTATGACATACGTTTGTCATTGAATGAAAATATTCATTGAATATGTACTTCACAGAAGCGGAAAAATTTGAAATAATTTCACTTTGTGAAGAACAATAAAAATAGATAAGAATGCTACAAGGAGAGAATATATGGAGTTGAATCCAAATCATCGAAATCTAATATATAGTGAAAAACGTATATCATATCGTTGCTAACGAGATAATCAAAAAAGGGCATTTTGAGTTATAACATCCTACCACTTGAAACTGATTACTGAGCTGGGTGGTTCTTAAAATTTGAAACTCTGTGGTACTCAGAATAAGAGAGATAGGCCAAACGTATGTTATATATTCGAAATTAGAGTAAAAAGAGCTAGTCAAATATAGAAAAATATACAGGGTGTTCCATTTAAAAAATGAAGTTGGAATCAATATGTTGCCCACTCTGTATATATTTCATTTTTTGAAATCATTTCAAAAAGCACTAGTCGATTTCGTGAAACTTTTGTAAAAAAAATTTTTTTGTACCTCTTTCAGTAATAAAGTTAGAGGGGGGGCAAATTATGGTAAAAAACCCGTTAACTTCTCGTCCAGCAATGAAAAAATTTTTTTCATTTATTTTTGACATACGTTTGCCATTTATGCTCTGAAAATGATATCTCCCATGTGACCACCACATGCTTCTCTCCAGTAGCCGATTCTTTTAGCAAAATTTTCAATTACATACTGGGGTATTTGCGGCTCTATCCCACGAATAATTTCTGCTTTCAATAATCCAATGGTTCAAAGATTATCCTTGAAGACCTGTTTTTCTATATGGAACCAGAGAAAGAAGTCTATCGGTGTTGAATCACAGAATCTTGAAGGCGAATTCACGTCATCAAATCTGAAAATAACACGGACTGAAAACATTACTAAAAATGGAGCGATATTCGCTATTAAAATTAACTACAAAAATGCTGAAGATTTAACACTCACCGTTCGCAAAACTAAAACTTTTGACTTTTGGGTCATTTTGAACTACCTTCTCGTCAAGCGATAGTGAGGTGGGTGGAAAATTTTGAGCTGTTTGACAGGATAGTTATGGGTGCGTCACTCAAAAACAACTGAGAATATTGAAGTTGTAGACCGAATGATGACGATATCCAAATTTGTCGATTCCTCGATGATTTTGGGAATTAGTCATATAATTGAAAAATACGAATGTGGATGACATTCATTTTCAACGAGATGGCGCTAAGTGCCACATAACCAACGAAACAATCTCAATTCAGCAAGAAAAATTTCCTGGTCGTGTTATTTCTACCAAGTGGTCACCGAGATCTTATGATTTAACACTTTTAGATTTTTCTTTGAAACCACGTGAAGATTGAGGTTTGAAATAATGATTTCTTTGGCTTGATATTGTTGGTCAAAAAATTCATAAACCTGAATCCTACTGATGTCGACGACTTGAATGAAAGGTGAATTGAATCGTGAAATATCCGATAATGAATTAGTTCCCTCTCGAAATTAACTTTTACTAACATTTTATTGTGGGAAAATGGGTTCCTCGTATGTGGTTGGAACTCTCAGCTTCCTCGGTAGCTCATCGATTAGAACTCTGGACTAGTGATTCGGAGGATGCAGGTCCGATTCCCGCTCGAGGAGGTACTTTTCTGTCATGCCTGCATGTCAATATATTCGCTCAATTGAGGTTTTTAACAATGCTACACAATTGATTCAAGACCTTAAAGATGGAATTTCTGAAGTTGTCGAGAATCCTGGAAATTGATGATAGAACAAATAAAGAAAATAAATCAGATGTCTAAAAGTTGACTAGCAATTATTGCCTTGTTGTTTACATTGGACAAAGAGTCAGTGTTTGCAGAAGAGGATATAGGAATATCGAAGAAGTTACACATTTGATTGTGTACTTTGAACATATACAAATCATTCAAGAGATTGGAGTCACACATTTAATAATAAATTTGAAACTTTCCATACGAACAATAAAAACACAACACTTTCACAGTAACTTGAAATAATTAGGTAAAATTCCCAAAATATTCTTCCGAACGAACAAACAGATTTAAACTCAACATTTTGCTTATCAGAATTTATTCAACTTTGATTCACGTTTGCTTGAATAATCTCTGATATATAATCTCTAAAATTCATCTCCGAAATTTATCCCTTTAGGTCACTCACATGTGGACTAAGGCCACCTTGAATATAAGAATATTCAACATCCATTAAAATGATTCATTCCTCATAATATCATCAGAATTTCGCCCAAAAGCTTTACATCATCGTTATCGGATAACCCAGGCCTTCTGGATCGGCCAAGATGACCACGCTCGAAATATAATTCTCTAAACTGGGAACCCTTGAATTGTTATTACAGGAAAAACGAACTTCCTCCCAAGAAAGGGTAAATTACTTAGGTCTTGGGAGCTAATATTATGCAGTAATCCCATAAGCTCCAATAAAACGTATTAAATGAGCATTTGGAACTGGCGACATTCCAGCCCTGATGATACCTATCGGCCCCATTCATCTCTATAAAACCGAAGATGGCTTAGGTTGGATTATCGCAAACCACGATGAATTCTTATTTCTTCGTCCCCGAGGACTTTATAAAAAGTTTTCTTTCCGTTGAATGTATCCTCAGCAATATTCGGTTTAGTTATTTTTCAGAATACTGAAGGATGCGAACGAAACTTCGTATGAGATCATTAGGATTTTGCCATAATTGTCCGAACTCCAATAAGAGTTACCATATCTACATTGGCAGGAGTTCTCAGTATTGCTTCAAAAATTTGTTGAATATTTTATGAGCGATTGAATACCTATTTGCTTTTGTAAGAGAAGTATGAAGTATCTCAGAAGAAAATTTTTGGTAAAAAAACGATTGATACAAAAATAAACTGATTCTCGAAGAAATGTTCATTATTTAATTATATTTGGGAATTTCATTTTTGAAAATAATATTGCCCAAATACCTATTTTTGCGTTCACCATCCCCATTGGATTCATTACTGAAATTTCTGATGGCCGTCATTTTTGTAGTCCAGTCAATTCAGTAAAAAGCAAGTACTTATCTTGGAATTTGAGGTACCCACTTATAAATTCGTACTAACTTAGATTCGGATATCCCAAAAATGTTGTCTCAAAACGTACCTAGGGTAGGGTGTCGGCGATTATTAAGTTCTGAGGTCAAAAATTCCAAAATGAGATTTTTGGACATTTTTGACAAATATCTCGTTCTATATTGGTTTTCCACCATTTTTGGTCGTTATCAATAATGAAGAAGATAATATTCTCTACAACTTTTGTTTCAGGGCTCCTAAAATGGCTTAGAATTCAACTAGATGGCATTGCTCATGAGCTCGTGAAAGAAAGGAATGATCTTACCGAAGAGATCAACTCGTTCGCTTTTCGCCTACTCAGGAAAATCGGTTCAACGATCAGTTGGTACCGCAATGATCCTCAAGATATAATAACTGACAAAGAAACTGCAACACCCAGAAGGAGCTGTTTAAATTTTTCCTTAGGAAAACATAGATAGTATAGCAAGGAGTAAATGATTGAAATTCGAAAAACGAAGGGTTCACAATGTTTCTTTAGAAATTTATTAATTATGTGTTTGTCCACCGCGATTATCTTCACACTCCCCAACACGTCTCGGCATTGATGCAATAAAATGATCTATTTATTCTTGAGGGATACTAACCCAGACTACCTGTACTTCATGTCTCAGAGTCCGTGTGGGCTGGGGTAAATTTTCAAGCCTTATACCCAATATGTCCCAAACATGCTCTATGGGCAAAAGATCGGGGGATCTGGGCGACCATGGCAAAAGATTCATATGGGTCGCTTCGAAAAAGTTTAAACTAACACTGTCAACATCAGGTCAGACGTTATCTCGCTGAATTGGATTATCGAGCCGGTTAAGGTAAGGGAGAGCATATGACTAAACTATTTCTCGAAGGTAACGCAGCGCTATCATGTTACCTGGAATGAAGACTATTGCGTGTGCAATAGCTCCCCATACCATAACGCCTACTCTCCGGTGTATATGACGCTCAACATCAAACTGAGGTTCACATCTTTCCCCTCCACGTTGTCTTACACTTACTCGTCCATCCTCTGCATCCAAAAAGAATTGAGATTATTCAGAAAAGACGACCTGATGCCATTCCACATTTCAATGTTGACGTTTTCTGCACCACTCTAATCGTTGCCGGCGATGCTCAACCGTCAGAGGCAACACAAGATGGGATCGATAATGCTGCAGTCCAAAAGATCTCATCCAGCGGTAAACAGTTCAGACAATTTCAGGATGGCGTTGTTCCCCTCACCACTCTTCAACTAAAGATATAGTTGACGCAAATCGGTCTTTAATGACCATAAGTCTTGACGTCGATCTTGAACTTCATTTGTGCCCCTTCGACGTCCGGTGCCTAATCTTCGATTGTGGGCATTTTCAAACCACGCTTGACAACATCTCATAAGAGTAGTTGGATTTCTATTCGTACGGCTAGCGATTTCTCGAAATGACAACCCCGCCTCCCGTATGCCAATAATTCGACCTCTTTCAAATTAACTTAGTTGGCTATAATTCCTCGTACACGTGCTCTAGGCATTTTACAACAAATAAACATCGACTTTGGATCACCTCGAACAGCTGGATTGTTGTAAAATTTCAAAAAACTTGCAAACAAGGACTACAATATCTAAGTAAAAAAAATTGTTTACATGAAAAAACCTTCCCGATTTTTTTCCCCGAATTCAATCATTTATTCATTGCTCCAACGAAAAAAAATTAAAATTTAAACAGCTCATTCTGGGTGTTACAGTTTCTTTGTCAGTTAGTATATTTCTGGGCTAGCTGTGAAATAATTGAAACTAAATATTCAGGTTATGATTTTTTGGACACTATTTAAGTAAATATCGAATTACAAAAGTTCCACAAACACTCCTATGAATTTCACCCCCTGAAATTTCCAATTTAAATTTTGCTATGTACAAAAACCGTCAAAAGGTATTCTAGAAAGCTATAATACATACTCATGAAATTCGATTCAACGATGAGTTGTTACCGCAATGATCTTCAAGATATTAGGAAATAACTAACATTGTGTGAAATGTGGAGTGTTCTCCTCATCAAAATAAAAGAATGGAAAATTATGAACAAGTTGAAGGAAGGAAGTATTCAGTTGAATGAAATAGGTATTCAGTGCCGTCGCCAGACTTTTTGGCGCCCCGGCAAAATAAAATTTCGGCGTCCTTCTTTATAGGCTCTCAACAAAAAACCTATTTTTGGATATTGTTAGAATATTGTAGGTTTGGTTTTGTATGATCAAAGATGTGAAAAATATCACGTATCACGCATTCACTAGTAGTCTGATCAGTTCCCTATTAACTTACATAACTATAGAATGCTTATTTTTATAGATGAGTAAATTATGTAAGTTGATCCGGCCGTTTTGAATATTGTATCCAAAAACAACAATCCTCGTTGCGTCAACTGATGGTTCTCTGAGAATTAGCATCATTGAGAACTGAGTCAGATCACTCAGATCCTTGGTTATTTTCACAGCAAAGAATTATCAAAAAACATTATTTTAAGCAGAAAATATACAATATGAAACGAATTAATTAAAATTGAAAGCTTAATTTCAATTGGTGAACGTTTACATATATTTCTTATTATATCCACAGTTTGAAAACATTACAATTAATTTCCTTTCTCAATTATCTGTTATAGTATGACAGTTTGAATTTGAATTATATCATAAAATCATTAGTTATATCATAGTACGAAATCTGATATTTTACAAAGTGTTTAGAAATTGTTCATGCATAGATCTTGAAATATTGAGTATTTGGCCCTGTAAAGAACTACATATATTTCGATTTTTGTTGAATATTTATTTTTCTCCAATTCTCGAAATTCTTACTTTATGTGAGTATAATATTTTTTTTTTTAATTATGTAAATCAAAATAAAAAATTAATAAGCTGAATCTGCCGCCTCTTAGAATTTGCTGCCCTAGGCTTCAGCTTCCTGTTGAATCCGCCATTGTTACAAAATGATTACGAAAAGGTTCTGCAATATCAACCCCGTTCTCGGAAAACAATATCATCATTGGAGAATGGATAATTATTTTGCATTTTTGAAATATCAAAGAAGCCGCCTTAAGAATAGGCCTCATTCTAAAGAAGCCTACCAATAAGGCAATCATCTGGTGAAGTTTAGTGAGATAACAAATAATGCCGACAAGCTTTATGATCGTAAAACACATGTGTAAATAGGGGAGCGCAGGGAGCGTAATGCCGACTGGAACTAAATGTTATTTTGAATATAATTGAGGAATCTTTCTCTATATTTCTCGTCCAATTAACTGCTATTGATTTGTATTCTTATAATTAGTTGAAAGCGCCTATTCGTTTTTTTTTACCACAAAGAATGGTATTTTGACTGAAAAAAAAATTTGGTGTCAAAAATTAGTTTATAAACTGACTTTGCGCCCCTAGAATTTGGCGCCCCGGCAAAATGTCCGATATGCCGGTCCTGGCGGCGGCCCTATAGGTATTCATTTTTAACAGAAGTTTGTTCAGATAAAATCTGTAGTGACTGAAATGATATAAAACTATTATTTTTCTATCGTTTTTCATGGTCCACCTACAAGCAAATCACAATTTGGCCACCGTGTATACCTCTCCGTTGCTATCCACTTCAGATTCTGCGCCATTTTATCTCAAGCCAGGATCAAATGGCGCGATTTCATCTGTAATTCCCTGCGTGCAATCACAGCACGAGCTCATCAGCATTACAAATCACGAATCGATAGAATCCTGTTCCGTAATTCCACATTATTCTCAGGGAAAAAAGACATAAAGAGAAGGGGATGAACTGTTCCGGTAAATATATAATTTACGGTGGTGTGGTGACCCGAAGAAAATCGCATCCGATTGTTAATGGACCTAGCACACGTCCCTGCACTTTATTTATGTCCTCTTATGGATTTCCTCGTTCCTTATCGCTGAGGCATCGAAAGATCTCATTTGAGCACGGTTCTTACACCATCGATTACTCTTATCGTCGACCTCTGGTCACCGATTATCCATTGAATTATCAATACTTGGTGCTTTCGTTTGGGAATCAGCCATCTAAGAAAAAGCTTTAAGTTTCGAATAAAAATCCAATCTTTCTAACATCCATAAGATATTATGGATGTTACAATCCATATTTTACGAGATATTCCATTTACAAAGGTGATGAAAATGAATTTTTCCAGATCATTTTTGTTATAGAATTTTCGTTTCGACTTCTACATATTTTTGAACGCATCAAAATAAATAGTCCTAAATTGAATTATCTATAGGTATATTTCATTCCTTCTTCACGAGTCATCGAAAAATCTCATTTCATCGCAGGAATTATTCTATTGATTACTTTTAGTCTAGATAACTATCATACCATACAATAATTACGACTAGAACCCTGTGGTCTTTAATAATATGTGCATAGTGTAAGGTGGTGATTCTTATGAGTTCATTATTATAATTATATTCATCCAAAAATTTCAAATTTTCGATCTGCAGACTTCAAAAACCTTTAGGAATTTCTGTTTCTTTGCATACCTTCAGTAAGATATCAGCTCGGATATCAGATATTAAGCTCCAAATAAGAATAATGTGTATTGAAGCATCATCGAATGATGACCTTGATTTCTCATGAAGGGCTGAAAGTACTATAGGTGGCTAAATTATTAAGCAACTTTTGAAAAACCAAAGTGTTTTCCAATGCGGTTTGTTCCATTTGTAATAACTATTGGTATCACTTGTATTATTTTTGGTGAGTGGCAGCACTAGAAAACATGTTTGTGAATTATTTCATGTTTCTACTCATTGAGGAATAATTCGACATACAGAGCGCTTGGCTATATTGTCGTTCTTAAAATGAACGATTTGTTTTTTCTCTTTGGCTTTTAAAATTAATGCAAAAGTAAGTATTGGTCCTTATTATAATAATTCAGTCTAGTTCTATTTGTGAATTTCATTTCCATAACGCTTTGAGGTGATTACCTCGAACGATGCTTCTTTATAGCACGGGCAAAGCTTTAGGCACTTATCTAAAAATCTGTAGGAAAAAAAATGTTTTCATTGCATTCCTCGTATTTTCAAAGCAAAATAGCAACTACTACGGCTGTTTCAAAGTATTCTGTCAGTCGCATTGAAATTGAAATTGATAAAATAGGCGTGAGCAAAAATGTGGCAGGAATAGGATCACAACTCCTCGTACTGATCGGAAAATTCGAGATATCTGTTCAGAAAATCGCAAAAAAAAATGTTTGAAGGTATAAAAGTTTCTATCAAAACAGTCCCGAGACGGTTGGCCAAAGAGATTTTGTTTGGTCGGTGTAGCCGATAAGGTGCCTTTACATTGTAGAAGGAACCCGGCTATTTCCGCAGCTTAAGGAATGATTCCCTGAGAATTTTTATACACGATTATACACAAGAAAGTAAAAGAATTATTGCTTGAAAACACGATCTACTATGTACACGAGTTCCTCGCCTGATCTTAGCGTTTATATAGTGTATTACGTTATTTGTTGATTTTATCTGTATGATAATATTATGTTTTGTATTTGTATCTACACATCTATTATTTTAGATATATTATTCCATGTTTTATTGACGTGTCATGTAACTTTTTATGACTAAAATTTGTACATGAAATTTTTGTACAAATAAATAGTAAAATAGTAAAAATAGCACAAAGCTTGAATTGTTTCTAAATTACCGACAGAACAAAAACCGAGTTTCACCCTAGCCAAGGGTTTAACCATACATGAACCCCATATGAAAAAATGTTTGAGCTCACCAAACGGGCGTGATTGCAAAACAACTGATGACAACAAGCGTCAGTTGGTAGAAACTTCAATGAGAGAATGGCATCACAACTTAGACCTTGAAGAACACGCGAGATCATGTATATGGAGCATGTCCAGATCCTTAGAAGTTCTCGTTGAAACCAAGGGCGGAATCCACAAATACTGACAAGTGACACGTTATTTGTCAATATATCAGGCTAATTTTTCAAATTGAATCAGTCAAAAATCTCGATAAGGAAACTTCTCACGAAAAAATGTTTCAAACAAAAGATTTATGGTTTAGACGGGAAAGTCCACTAATGCTTAAACCTTTTCCATTAACGGAGGTCAACTTTTCAATTTTAAATGGGAATTCCAGTTTTTTTCTTGCAGATTCATATTTTACGGCAAAAAACACAAACATTTCGCACGAACAATTTTTCACTATCAATTACTGATGGCTCAGTAATCGAATTCAAATTTTCCATTTGAACGACCTCAACGTATTCGTTCCATTAATCATTCACATGAAATTCTGACGTTTGGGGAAATTATTCGTGCTTGTTGTTTTTCATTCAAAATACTGCAGTGAATACTTAGAGGTTCAAAAAAGATACCGAAGTTGTTATAAGACTTGGTGTTGTATTGTAGCAAAAAGCAAATAAATTCGTCCAAGTATTCCAGTCAGATTATTCAGTTTCATTAGTATACCTATAAATTCATTGAGTGAGTACTCTGTGATTTTTTCTCATCCAACTATTGCTTGGCTAAGGCAAGCTATTGAAATTTTGTGATCAACGTTCAATAATTCGGAAAGTTTCGAAAATACTTCGTTCCTGTATTCCGTACCCATATCTGTTCTCAATTCTTTCATTGACCCGTATACAAGCACGAAATGACTACATATTTTGTTTAGTTAATTTACAATGTATTTTTACAGCAAGAAGATTTCCATAATCATCTTTTCGGATTCGAATATTCTCTTTGTGCATTTTGTACACCAGTTTATACCTTAAGGAGCAAGTCCTTCAACTGAATGCCTAGAATCAGGTAGAATATTATCTTTGTATACTTTCAGACATTCTACTCGTACTCCTGAACAATGAAGTTTGAAGTGACAGACTCATTTTTTACAAATTTTCTTTCAGATATTTTCTTATTCTCCTGAACGATGAAGTCAGAAGTGACAGCACTATTTTCTACAAATATATGGTTCGGGTCTTCAGATTTCGAACCACATATTTTGACCGAAAATTTTTCACAACCTTCACTTTAGTTTCACTTTACATTTTGGTTTGGAAGGATCGTTATGTAATGGATACTTTGCGGTGTTGAATTCAGAGACCGAGGTTGTTGGCTAGATTACTATTTGATGATTGATTGTTCATTTGTATTAACAGAATGAGAAACCTTATCACAAGAATTACCTACATAGTTTATGAGTTGCTAACGCACGCCCTTGATTCGATAAATAGTTAGCGTTGCAAATTCGTAAGACAATCACACGACATCTGAATGGATACTATACTACAGCTGTATAATACTTGTTATTATCATTGTGTAACTAAAAATAAAAAAAAAAGAAATGGATCTCTTCTATTTGGAATTTAGTAGAAATGTCCGTCAAGCCGTCTATCTTTATGCGCAGAATCTTTTACATCGTTTCAAAGAATAGTTGAATAGTGGGACAATTTACGTTATCATATGAATTGAAAAGAATAAATTAGGCTCATTCACACGGAAATTCATATTCGATTACAAAGCCATCTGTAATTGATAGTGAAAAATTCTTCGTACGATACTCTTGTATTTTTCCTATTTAAAATTCCAAAAATGACCCTCGTTCCCGAAAGAGGTGTTAGCATAAGAGGACTTCCACTCAGAAAATCATAAACTTTTTCATGAGATGTTTTCTTTTCGAGATTTTTAACTAATTCAACAAAGAAGATTCACCCGGTGTAACTAACCCTTTTTGAAATCTAATAAATAAATCGCAGATACAATTGAGAGAGATACAAATATCTAACTCCTTTGAAAAATGAATCAGAATCGAAAAATACAGGAATCTGGTACTATCCCTAATTATATCGCCTCTTTTTATGAGTGTTCTATTACGATTAATATAATCTGCGGTTTATGACAGTGATTTCTGAATACTGTTCTGTTATAATTTCTCTTCTTAGTGTAAAATCAATCTTAAGTATCAATAATTTCATAATTTAATCCAAATTTTGAAAAATGGTGGTGGTTCTAGTTGAAACAAAATCAAGATTTATTAAGAATGATATGGTTTTTGACAAAACAAAATTTTTACGATAACATTAATGATTTAAAACCCCAATAGACTCCAATATAACTGAAACACACTAAAAACAATAAAAAAATTATTCTACTATATTATCGCTACCTTTTAAAATGTCCTTTTAATTGTTTCTTATTTGGCACTAATAACTTATTTTCAATTTTCAATACTTAATTCTACCCAATGAGCACAGGATCGTTGATATAACATTGAGAAAGGATTGGGTAACCAACCGTTCATCATGAATAAAAATCTCGCGGGAAATAATGCTTATTTGCTAAAAGTATTAAATCAATAATGGATGTTGTTTTAAAACGTACAAATACGGTTTCATTATGATGACGTTGATCGAAAACTCGAATATATTAACAATTGTTCTTTCATTATAATATTCCACATACTAAAAATAAACACGCATGATTTATTCTCTATATTTTTTTGGTACATTCTGAATATATAAATACAATATTTGGCGAGACGTACTGAACGCAAGCAAATTTTTGAGGGGATTGTGTTCTTTCATCTTGAGACCACTGATTGAACCGTCAGGTTGGCAGATTCTGCGTCTTCTTGGTGATCTCTACCAAATACACCTTCCATTTTTATAGGAAAGAAACTTGAATTTTACAGCAAGCGGTGTTCCTAAGTGATGACCCATCCAAATCGTAACCGCGTTTGAAGCTGCTTGTTAGCATTCTTACGAGAACTCACAATTTCAGCGTGTTATGGGTGACTTTGCAAGACTAGCAAAAAGTATATGTCCCTATTGGGTAATTATATAACACAATGTTTCAAATTTCAAAGAATTATAATTTTATTATTTTTCTTGGATGCATGAAAATTGAACAAATAATATTTTGAACTTGAGAAAATTGGAGAGTAATACTCGTATATACAGTTGTGTACTTCTGAATTTCAAAAATAATCAATAGGCTTTTTACATTTTTGTATTTTTATTCTAATTGGTATTCCAAAATATTCATAACAGTAGATACTTTCAATGATTATTCATGAGAAAATGATAGTTGTCGATTTGCAGGAATATGAGCTGTCCCCTTCGACCCTGAGCTAGTAAACACGAATCGACTGTGTTCATTCTCACTCGAAATAATTATCATTAGCAGAGCGTTCAACTCGCATGCCAATTACCATTCTCATTCATAAATTGAATTCCGTTGAGCGAAAGCAAAATCCTGATGAATGAATTTATTCCGAAATGTCCATTTTCAGTCAGTATTCCTAACAAGCAGAAACAAATAAAACGATGATTTATCTCGAGTGTGCCCCGACGTAATCGTCCGCGAGATTGAACCGGAGAATGAAAAATCTGCCTGTCGACTGTTAACTACGGCGGTCGCTTTTACTGTCATTTGGAGAAATCCGGATTTTAATTTCACCCCGTCGACCCGTAGCGAGAATGCCGCGAAAAACAGTCCCGATGAAATCGATCGGGACAGCCTTTTTCCTCGCCTCGCCTCGGGCTCGGTTTCGTGGTTTTGCGTGTAATTAATTACATCTATGACAAAGCGCACATAGTCCTTTTCCCTCTGGAAATGATCATCCGTTCGAAATTTCGTCTATTCAATAGATAATCTGATGGGATGTACCATCACAATGTGATCATTTCAGTTGAATTTAATCTAGTAAATCAGAATACAAACTGGGATTAACAAGACATATAAATTTTATATAGTATATAGTTATATAGTATAATAATGTGCCCGAATAAGAATTCATCAATTAATCAGTAACATGCCAAAATAACTATTAAAAAAAAAACTAAAAGCAAAATACTGTATCTGAACAAAACATAATATTCATATGAATTTAAATTGTACTACCAACACCATTATTTATGTATGTCCAATAGCTCAGTGAAATAGAGAAAAATTAACTGTACCTATGTGCTCCAACTTTCTGGTTTCAAAAGCGGTCTAGAAAAAAGACCAACAACATGCGTAAGCGAAAAGATAAAAGCGATGTATAATGCGGGTATTTCAAAATCGTAAAAATAAAAAAATAAATAAATCGGAAAGTTAAAAGAATATTAGGAAAAATAAAGCACAATTTTAGTTATGGAATTAATTACATCTATGACAAAGCGCACATAGTCCTTTGTCCTGAAAATGATCATCCGTTCGAAATTTCGTCTATTTAATAGATAATAATCTGATAGGATATACCATCACAATGTGATCAACAAACATTATTTCTATATATCCAATAGCTCAGTGTTATAGAGAAAAATGAACTGTATATGCTCCAACTTTCTGGTTTCGAAAGCGGTGTGAAAAAAAGACCAACAACATGCGTAAGCGAAAAGACAAAAGCGATGTATAGGTATAATGCGGGTATTTCAAAAACCTAAACCTTCAAACAAAATTAAGCGGAAAGTCAATAGAATATTAGGATAAATAAAGCACAATTATTTTAGTGATGTGATCAATTACATCTATTACAAAGCGCACATAGTACTTTTTTTTCTGGAAATGAGCATTCGTTCGAAATTTCGTCTATGTACCACCAAAATGTAATCAACAAATATTATTTTTATATGTTATAGCTCCGATAGCTCAGTGAAATAGAGAAAAATTAACTGTAAATGCTCCAACTTTCTGGTTCCAAAAGCGGTCTAGAAAAAAAAAACTCACGTAAGCGAAAAGACAAAAGCGATGAATAGTGCGCTTTTATTTTATTGTATTATGTAGTGTAAAATGAGTTATTAAAACCGACTGAAGTAATCACAGGCGATCGTTATTAAACGCAATTAATGCGTTTGAGCCTAGCATTGAAAGACAAACGGCCGCAATACAACGGGAGACAAGATAAAGTGATTTTACATCATGACAATGCTTGACCCCATGTTGCGAAAGTGGTCAAGTTATATTTGAAAACGTTGGAATGGGAAGTCATACCCCCGCCGTATTTTCCAGACGTTGCTCCTTCGGGCTCTCACTTGTTTCGATCAATGGCAGACGGCCTGGCTGATCAGCACTTATGAAGAAGTGATTGTATGAATAAAGCCTCGAATTTCGGAAAAATGCGGAAGCAATTTTGTACGCCCATTTAGTGCAAATGGTGATATTTCCACGGAAAAAAAAATTTGTTTCAAAGGGAATGTCTTGTATGCCAGTCCTGGCGTTTATGATATATGAAAAAAAAAAATGTTTCATTGAATTTTGATAGTTATTGAAAACGTGTAACCGAAGTATTTTTCAGTTATATCTATCATAGTTGTTTCGTGTACTGATACGTATCAAAATAATCTAGACTGTCTTCGCAATCGGACTGCTTTAAAAAATTGATCTGTTTCGGACAGAGACTCTATTTTCTTAGCTGCAATTAGAGTTGAGTTCAATCTACTGTACTGATTCACTTATTCCGAACAATTTTTCAGTAATTCCTTAAGTCCATGGTTCCAGAATGCATACCTTTGTTCATAATGTTCATATGAAATGATATATCTTACAAAGCCACAATTGTAATTTTGAATTTGAATTGCTTCATAATAATTGTTTCATTCTGAATGACCGACAATGCCACTGATGCTGTAACTGAATCATTAGTTTTTAAGTACAGATTTTGAAGAGGATTACGAACTGAAGTATACTGAAACACAGAAAGTACAAATATCATTATTATTCCGGAATAAAATTTATTTGACAACAATGTTAGTATCTTGATAATATCGGCCATATCACAAGGTTCCCGCACAGCAAAATCTATCAAAATCATGCGCTGCATTTCCGAGATAAATAAGGCGTTCCATAATTAAAACTGACTCTGTAGTCTGTATAAGAAAATTCTCATAGTGAGAACAAAATGAAAAAGAAGTCTAGAAAATTTTATGAAGAGGGGTGTATAGTCTGTCTTTATACTATATTTTATCTGGCCACTACTATGATTTGTTGATGGTTCTGTATAAATAACTTGAATAAAAAACATGGATACTGAATATCTTTTCTGTAGCAACAGCTCTTTTCATAACCCGTTTCTTATGCAGGAAATGTTCACATACTTCCTGCAATATTCAAATGATCAGTTTTAACAACATTATCCCATTTTCGTACAAGAAATGATCGAGGCCCTGGAGGATATGCGAACATTTTCGATAGTGGAAGATATTTTCGTCACGTTAGAACATGTTTGCATAATACGCATCAAGGGCTACATTTATGATTGCACAGAAGCATTGTGAGGGGTAAAATAAGCGCTCCAGAATCTCCAGTTTCAGTAGACCCCCGGGAATTGAACCTTTATTTGCACTCTCCGTTACACAACCTCCCATGAGCATAGAATTATTAGATTTAAACTTTAAATCCAGTCACAGAGAACTACCGGTTCCGTATTATTGGGGCAGCACCGGAATAAACCAGAAACTGCATTTGTTACTTGCCTGCGGATTTCCTCTCAGTAAAATACAATATTTTCATAATAAAAACCGAAATAAAATTCCCTGGTAAAGCCAAGTGGTGCTAAAATCCAGTTTGCTTAGGGGTTTGATGCTTCAAGGGAAAGCGTATATTTTCAATTTCATTTTAAGACCCTAGAGTTCGGGATAAGATCTCAGTCTACTATAGAAAAAGGAACACTCCAGTGTTTCATGCGAATCCGAGTCGATGTGGAGTCAAAATAGAATATTCAAATGATTCAACTTAATTTCAAACGCTGCTTCATCTGAACTGGGGTCTTGTATACGGAAGAAAATAAAATAAAAATGCTTTATAAAAGGTTCTAGTGCACAAATAGCTCTAAAGTTCGTCGATAAAAGTAACTGGGAACTCGACAAGCTTATAGAGGTTGAAGCAGATTGAATCAAGGATAGCTGATGTAGGAGGTAGTCGAAATTTGGTTGATACATTTTTATGTTATGCTTTTTATGAAAATTAATAGATGCCATCACTTGAAACCTTCAATGAAAACTCATTCACTCAATGTTAATAGGTATGAATATTCACCAACATGTTGATATATCTGCATTTCCTACACTTTCAAATGAGTAATTGTGCCACATCTTATATTAAAATTTATTCAATCATAAAAATCACAAACTTTAACTTATTAACTAAACTATAAAAACAAATGACGAAAAATTAACATTTCTTTGAGATCTGAATTTTTAAATAGAAACTACTGATACTGGTATACAACATTCTCTCTTTCTACAGGTCGTGGTTGTCCTTTTCTATGAGGGACAGCCTGAAAAACACAAAAGAACATTTTTAGTTGATTGAATTTTTTTCGAAGCACATATTATTGAATATTGAAACAATAAAATGAAAAAAAAATGGAAAATATATAAATTGGAAAAATAATGGGTTCTTCCAAAAATGTTATCAAGATCAATCTAAACAACGTTGTCCTTTCGGAGAACAATTAGATCAAAAAATTCATAAAAAAATGTATCTAACAACCACTATATCACAAAAATTTTTCCAATAGAATTGTAAAAGGAAATATGTACATATGTACTAATATGTTATTTTTACAAATCCAGTATAGTTAATAAATTAAGGTTTTTGAAAATACAACAAGAATCTTCACATACGGGACAGTAAAAATATGGTGATAACTAACAAATCGTTAAATGAATAAATCTAATGGTTCATCAAGACACAAATAAAACAAAACACAAATATTTACGTTACGCAAAGAACAACTCTCTTCGGTCATCGAAAGTAGGATTCAAATTAGAAACCAACAAAAAAACAGCGATATCTAGCAATAAATGAGTGAACCATAGAAGTGAACGGCATAGCAACAACAGAGGAAAAATTCATATTTATGAATAATCTTTCATTTCACAATTTTATAGGAAAAATTTTTTCGTAATATTGTGGTGGTTGTATTTTTTATGACTTCTTCTGCCCTGAAAAATTAAGACATGTCTTCCGAAATGTCGGCGTTGTAAATATTGTGCTTGATCAAATTTTTCCAAGAACCCAATACTTTTTCATTCTTAATTTGAATAATGGACGCTACATATGTACAGAATAAAAATAAACGTTTTTTGAATGGAGTTTTCTTCGTCAAAACTATCAAGCATTTCAACTTCTGTATACATATACTGACATTAATTTGAAGTTTGATATAAATAGATATCATTATTATTATAATGATATCGACAACATTGAGTGGACTATTTGGCCTTATGATATCCATATACTTTTACTAACCAAATATATATCTACTTCATGAAATAAAAAAACAAAATATACAAAATCTCCGAAATGATCTAAACAAACAATGATTAGTATCATATAGTCAGTATTCCTAAATCGACTTGGATGAATAAAATACAATTTCTGATTTACTTTCTGGTGATAATTTAGAGGAGCAGGTGAAGTGAAATTCACGATATAAAATATGACGATTTCTTTAAAAGAATGCGATGAGGTAGTGATCCGACAATAATCAATAATCAGAGCAAATCATTATAAAATGATATATTCGAAATGAAGAGATAGCAAAATAACAAAAATAATAAAAATATATATGAGACTTGAGTTTATACCGTTAACTAGTGGATCTCAAAAGAAATTTATAATTAGATAATTTATATATTTGGTCTTCATTTGTTACAAAATATTATATTCTAATTCTTATATTATCTATCTCACAGAAACTCTCGAAATTGAAATTATTGATTACTTCATTTAGATTCTTCTCATTTCGCACTTCAATCAAACTTTGAAATATTTTCCGAATCATATTATAATTGTTACCTGGAATTGATTTTGGAATCATCAACTAGACTGATTGAATTTTGACTTGATATTTTGAATTTTCTCTTATAGATAGCAATAATAATTTAATCATGTTAATGTCAGGCAAACAACAATACCTTGTTTGGGAATCTCAAATTGAACAAAAGGTGAAACGAATTAAAATGCTGTCATTTTGTTGGGGGAGTTTTAATTTCAAGCTCTGGTTTTACATCCCTTGTTTGTTCGCCAAAAAAGGCTCTAAAACAAACAAGACCCGTTTCAATTAGAGCCACCTCTTCGTCTTCATCAACGGAATGTCAGCAACTCATTATATGATGAAGCTTCGCGAGGCGAGTATGAATTCCTAATGTGCATTTTTTCACTTGACTGATCACGAGTTCCGTTTACTTCATTTCGGTTTTTATTTACTCAGATCATTCGTACCTTATCTCTTTATCTTCACTCGATTTCCATTTATTCGGTAGCATAATTGAGTCTCATAATCATTTTAATTGAAGAGTTGATAAAAATCCTTGAACAAAATGTTCAATGACGAAGTAGCTACGTGAGTATAGTATATTCAAAGTCACTTGAAGAAAGCCAGAATATTTTGATTTTACAAGGTTTGTCTAAGTTTCCAGAAATTCCCTTGGAGCTAGTGAATTTATTGACTAACTGACTAACCCCGGTATTTAGCGAATAGTGGTATTCACATCAAAGGGATATCTGGGCAAGAGTTTTTATGTTCAAGTGTCTTTGTATATACTAAACATCATATTATTGACCTGATGTCAATGTCTGATGTCAAGTATGAGCATATAAAGAGATGAATTTTTAATCAACAATGAGCATAAAATCCATATTCAATAATGAGGTATTTTTATTGTGCTCCCACCAAATCTATCCAAAAGGGAAGTATGTTGAGTTGCGTAGTATATGTTCTCTTAAAGTCACTATAGTAAAGCCAAGTATTGATAGTATTATGCAACTCGCTTCGAAATCCTTATGCTCATGCTATTTGTTTCGATATCATATACTATGATAGGCTCACATTGCACTGTAGTTGCCGAGCGATGTGCTTAACGGTAAAACGGGCATGCTGATATAGACGTCTCAGTGCGAGATGTTTGTTGGAGACAGTGTTTATTTGAGCTTAGAAGCTATGAAACAGCGTATGCTTTTACATCCCGAGCTGTGCCCTGGAGCTTTCTAAGCGAGCAGTCATACTCTGCTTTACACAATCTGAATCAACTATAGGTTGATATTAGTGTGACATAGCATAGTGCCATATTGTTCAGCTTTCTAATGTTATTTAAGGACCTGCAGGAGTTCAAATCCTATAGAAAATTAAGGCAAACTTTTTTTCTCAAAAAAACAATCTGATTTACTTGTTCGAGCCTTTTATAACCCAAGCTGTATACCATTACCAAAATCAATTCAAATCGCGTGAGTAGAATACGAAGTTTAGTATCCCAGCTATTTTACGTTTGTCTATAAGCACATCTGAAAGTGGTGATGCAACATAGTATACCCAATCCGAACATTCCTACCAATTTCCCCTAAATCCATTCTAATAGAACGCGAGGTATGAGAATATAGATACCGCCTGATCAGCCTTCTGTCATCTATTGAAAAAGTCACCGCAAAAATCATACACTTTCGCTTGTTCGACATCAGGCTCAAGAACATAATCCCAGATAGTTTGGATTCCGTCCCAAACATTTCAACACAGATAAGCTTCCCAGTTTATGTTCAGCCGGTTTCGAATGGCAGAAGGTAACTGGTGCAATTTTGCTCGATATTTCTTAGACTTTCGACATCGTATAACAAGAGGGTCTCGGTTTCAAACTGTATGAAGCGAATGTGCCCCTTCCGATGTATCAACTATTATTTTCCTTACTTCAAAATCGTTCCTTCAGAGCTAAAAGACTCTTTGATCCGAAAGATTTCAAGCCTTCAATATTCAGTGTACACAACAGACAGTCTGACCGAATTTCTCTTAACAAATATGCAGATGACACTGTTATCATGGCTAGGTCAAAAATCCCTCGATTAGCAATCAAAAAATTTCGAAACGAAGTGAGCCGTCTGAAACAATGGTGAAGTAAATGGCTAATTAAAGTGAACCCAGAAAAGAGCGTTGTTTTTCTCTTGTCACAAAGATAAGGCAAACCGTTCGATCACGTCCAAATTTACGAACGTGATAGCCCCTGGAAATACCAAGTGAAATGCTTGGAAACCATCTCGAACAAGAAACTGTCATTCAACCAGAGCCTGGACTATGCCATCCAAAAGGTTAAAATCGTGCTTGTCAAATTGTTTTCGCTGTCCATTCAGAACAAACTTATCTTGTATGAAACCATTGTCTGTCCCACTGCTTCAACATGTGGGGCTTTAGCATTCCCCGCAACGAAATTCAATAAGTCAAAAACCATTAAGAACCGTTTTCAAGGCAGCCTGGTTTGTTGGTAAAACCCAATTCCATCTTTAGGCGAACCTACCACCGCCACCGTTGAAAAAATTTTCTTCATGAAATCGCTCTCAAAACTATCGAGAAAGCGAGTAAACTCCCGAACCGATTAGTCATAAGATTCCTCGAATATGACGAATCATCGACCAGATACCATCGACCAGTGTCTAAAGCTTGCACTTCAATCGAGTCTTTCAAGAACCGCAGTGAATGGTGCACTGTAGCACTCAATCTTCTCCAAAAGCTATCGTTTCCAAATGTCTTTTAAAAGGTGACAGGCAATCCTAATTGTCTAGTGAGAGATCCCCCCACTAGATAATGAATTTTGTATATTCAGATTAGGAGATGAGCCTCACATATTGAAAATTTTCTTCGAACAAATAATGCATCCTACACTGTCTTATTTTTGTTTGTAGGGAGGGTCACAACCCTGTGGAATGTTTGAATTGAGTAAAAAATTGAATAAATTCATCCATCACTTCAACCTAAATGAAAGGTTGATATTTTATTTACTAAAATCTAAATTTTTCACCTGGAGATATTGTTGCTCGGGCCTATGTCTCTCTTGTTGGGGTTCCCTCGTTGGTATTTTGATAACGATGTCAGTTGGTTGTCTGTGTACCTGGAAATAAATAAATAAGTCAGTAACCACTGAAGATTTTTCAATGAGGTATGAATATATATTTTTTGCGGAATAACTTAGGTAGGGCTTCTCGTCAAGTTGTGATTAATTGAAATTACGTCATTCAAGAACTGAATTTGGTTTCAGATAGCTCAGGACAGGTCAGCATGGAGGAATATGAAAGAGGGTACATCCAGGAATGGATAAGGAAAGGCTTACGAAGAATAACTGAAATATTTGACATTAGAATCAATTCTTCTTAAACCTTCACTTTCATGAATTACGTCATTTTTCGCGTTGTTTTGATTGTGAGTTACGACCAACTTGAAATAATACATACATAATAAACTTTTAAGTTTACCAAATATAGTGGAGTGCTTTCTAGTCTATCGAAAGAGCTGTTCCTTATTTGTGGCAACAAATAAACCAAACCTCGTTCGGTAGTCAGGAATATAAATTCCCGACTATTCTTATACTTTTATAGACCTCTCAGAAGCAATTTTTTTCTACGATTTCAAAATTTCCAATCGCAAAATTCATTTCAGACTATTATGAACATCTTCCGTTAATGGCTTATTGTTGGCAAACTCTTGTAAGAGACATAATTTGTTCAATTCTTAATCGATTGGAATGGAACTTGTGGTGGGTATGCGGTTTTTGTTCTGCCTGATCTAGTTTGATGAAATTCAGAAGATAAGTTTTTATTGATTCCCTAAAAATTTTAGTTTCTGCTAAATTCTGGTTTTTCAATAGCTCAAGTTTTGTTGTCCGATTTTGATAAAATATGTTATGAATATTCTAATTGGTTCAGAAGTGATTGCGTAAGAATTAATCGAACTAATGATGCAAGCGAAAATGTGTATGAAGTCCGTACCTCGATATTTTTCCTGTTACTAGTGGGTATTGAAGTTGACACCGATTTAAATTTCTCAATATTTCGCGTTTCAATGTCCGATTTTGATGAAATTTTATATGTCATGTAGATATGAAGGGTCCCATAACAATTTCAGCTCTCTTGAATAGACAGTGTACCTACCTAGTAATAATAATTAGATTTCCTCAGTAGCCAATTTCGCAACTTTTCATTTTTCGAAAAAAAAACTTTGGAGAACAACAAGAGATATGAGAAAAGTGAAGAAAAAATTGTAACAGGTTCAAGCATTGCTCATATGAATCTTTTGTTCACATAAATAGGCGATTCAGTCCAAAGATGTATGATTTGATCAATTCCAGATCAAAGAATAGAAAATATTCTTGATTTTCAACTATTTGAATAATTTATAAATAATACACATAACAATTTCCATTTAGGATCGTAGTTCTATTCTTGAATATTAACTTAAATGAACAAAATTCTGTTGCTTCACTGAAAGCTTTTCTGTAAAAAAAGCTTTGAAGTTTCCAGTATAATGTAGCAAATACTCAGTAAATACTTATCGATTTCAATTTCAGAGAGATTAAAACTTTGAAGTATGTCTATTAAATTGGAGATTGGAGCGTTGACGTAAACACCAAGGAATAATGAACATCTATCCGGAGATAAAAGGCATCCAAGAATATAAAGCGTCCAAGGTCAAACGGAGTCTACGAATATAGGACAACTTTCAGTTTATTCACAAATTCTAAAAATGTTCATAGCTAGATATTGGAAGGAGGGAAAGTTTGGATAAGTTATATATAACAAGTACTTTTTCCTACTCCCCCTACAGAAAGTGACAAAATTCGTACATCTCGGCAACTATCTAACTGCCTATTTCGATCACTGTGCAACGTAAAACTGTGGGATTCACACTTTATCGTAAACAGAAAGCACGATCAACAACCAATACGGTAGCATCTGTAAAAACGATCGCACGGCGAATAACTAATAAACTAAAACCTTTAGTTGTTACCACGGAAACCAATTCATAATAGCGCGCGTACCCGATAACTTTTTGAAGTTTCGTAATTGTGTGATGATTTGCCAACAGTTTTTGAATTTGAATGAGTTTTTATGGAAATGATTGTGGTCATAGAAAAAGCAAAGTACCCAACTCGAGTTGTAAGACAATTACGCTCTCCCAAGCTTTTTCTAGTCGTGCGTGATATGTTTCATACAACTCTTGTTATGTAATATACTATTAAACACTTCAGGGATTGAATTATTAGTTTTGATTTTCAATACCTAAATTCAGGGACTGAAATGGCACTTTCAATCCCTAGAGATTAAGTGACACCCTGTTGATAGGGTAACAATAGGGTAACTGTTACCCTCTACTACACATGACTTTTGATCTGACCCATTCTTGAAAAAATTATTATTATATATTACAGGCATTATATTTTACTGGTCATAGATATTATGAACTCTGATCGGACCGCCAGAGATTAAATCAATTTCTTTTCTCTAATTCTGTGGTTATCCCGTTCATTCTTCCACATCTTGTAGAACAAAATCGTGTGAGAATATATCAGAAACGCACAGTTTTCATGGTTATATTTTATTATTCTATGTTGGTACTCCGAACTTTCCGCCCCGGCTTTATCTTTCAATTCATCAATTTGCCTTAAAGAAATCAGTTCTGCCAACCAACATTTTTCAATGCAAAAATCACTAAAATATATTTTTGGAAATATTTCATTAATTTCAATGAAAATGCAATGAATTAGAGAAAATAATGTATAATACTCGTACAGAAGGCTCATTCTACCACTCGTTCATTCCAAAACTCGCCACTTCGTGGCTCATTTTTTAATTTTGAACTCGTGGAAGAATATCAATGCCTTCTGCACTTGTATTATAAATAACTATTATCAGCGCTCGTTTTCCGGAGAAATTGCTATAACTTTTCACCACAATTTCTATAATTTTCGAATTTTGAGCCACAAACGGTCTCAAATGTTAAGGTTCGACCTCGGGTTCGACTCACTGATGATGAATCCGTAGTCAATATCAATTATGTATGTTCGTCTGACCATAAATAATGAACTCCACGGACGGAAAACATTCGAAATTTGCAGGTTAGGTTAGAAATCTCGATTTCCGGAGTTCGTTGATGGGCAAAATCCGTCCGAGTGTTCCGTGAGTATGACCGACAGCAATGACTTCATGACTGAATTAATTCATGACTACATTCCATAAAATTTTAGCTTCAAAATTATTTGTTTTTTTAAGAGGGTTTTTCGCGTATTTATCAGTCAAACTTTGGTACCCATTCAATTCTCCTTTGGCGCTCCTGCGATGACCAAAGTTTGTACGGTGTACGAAGTTGTATATTCACTTCATCTTCGATCTATTTTTTCGAAGCAAATTAGTAGAGGGCAGCACAGTACGACAAAATTATAATTTACCTCTTTTGTCATGAATTTTGGTGTTTTTTTTTCACGAATATTTAAAAATTTATCACATTCACAAACTTTTGCAGGGCTTTCGCTAGTGGGTAGGCAAGGTAGGCGGTCGCCTGGGGCGGCAAAATTCAAAGGCGACATTTCAAGCTTGATCAACAAAAATTGCATTTGTAGGAATCAAAGTACCAAATGAGATTCAATTCATTCAGCAACAATAGGAAGGAATACCGACAAATTTAATAAACAGCAAATGTGCCGCATTATACATTATACCCATAAATATCCAGATGTGGCGGGATCTCTCATAGTGCTGTTTACGAGTTATTGAAGCTAAAAAACCACATGCATTCATCAGGCTTGTCGGCGTTACGTTGCCGGATTTTATAGCCATTTGGGGTTCTGGGTTATTTTCTTTTCAATTCTCTAATCAGAATGTTGATTCCTCATAATGGAATGCAAAATATAAGAAAACAATTCCATTTCATCACTTCCAACTGATCCTTCTAAAGAAATGTCATTTCAATTCATTTTTCATATCAAATTATTCGGTGTTGGGCGTGGGAGCATTCAAATTAAATAATGGTTCATCCGCATCATCCCATTATTTATGCGATAATCTTAACCAAAAAAAAAAATTTTTTCAAGCTTTTTCTAAAATCAAAACTGAGCTAGGAACCTGAAACTTCAGGGCCCACTCTAGAGGGGCAGCAAATAACGGAGGGTGGCATTATCTAGTTTTTCAGTGGAATCTGGATTACTGGAAGAAGGAATAAATTTTTTTTTTCATTTAAACGAATTTCACTAATGATTTTCTTTATCAAATTTACTAATCTTAAACATACTTGCATCGTGAATATCTGTAATATCTATTCGAATTCAAAATAACTGTTCATTCGCATCATCCAGTCGCTTAGTTCAATCATATCAAAGAAAAAAAAAACGAAATGTTCGAGCGATATATGTAGTCAAAACTCAGCAGAATGATCTGAATTATGAATAAAATTTATATATTTTATCATTTATTCATTAGAATCCAGTTGAGCACTTTTATTGTTTAATGCATTTCACTCATCCTAAATCATCTATGGGATTGAAATTAGAATCCAAAAAATAATTACACTTGAAATACATTTCTTCCTTCCTAAAATACTTTTTATGAAAAAGTGTGGAGTTTTTCATACTTGCACACTGAATCTTTGAAAACCAATTCACCAAACACCTGAAAGGGATCAAATTGTATTTTTGCCGGGGCGATAGAAACGCTTGAGCAGGCTCTGGACCCCGATTTTCCAATATTAATTTTTATCATTCTGCAGAGTAATCTTCTATTAGGGCGACAAAATAGGTCTATGCCTAGGGCGGCAGTTTGGCTAGCGACGGCCCTGAACTTTTGAAGAATTTGCCGACCCTGCATGTTACCACATGTAACAAAAATTATCAAAGAAACTCCAGAAGACAGGTTTTAATGTGAATCGACCACAAATGTCATCAAATATCTCGAAAACTTTCATAAGAACGAATTTTTCATATGAGGTAGAGTACATTCTGATCTACATTCCGTTTTCGTTTGACGTGATCTTTTCGGGACATCCTGTATATATTTTTCTTTGAAGTTTTATAAGTTTATACTTCTAAAGGCAGACCGATACGTCGGTTCTTTTGACATGGCAAAAAATAAAGATTTTACTGTTTTTTAGGCTTTCCTAAAATATGTGTGGTCTGCCGTCCACTAGCTATTGGACTTTAGTGGTGTTCTAATAACACATGTAATAGTTTATTAGCACCCTCTTCTCTAATTCTTCGAAAGAATTTAATGTTTTCTTTTTCTACCCCATTAAACCGAACCCTCCTAAATTTTTGCTACCTACGGCCCTGATAATATTTTGATCCAACTACTTACATCACAATAAGTAAAATATTTCGGCATCAAATAATAATACTGAGCCAATTTAATGATGAGAGTTCAAATGTGACATTCTGTCCTATTGCTGTTCACTTTTCCACTTTATAGCAGATCAGCCAAACATATGACTACAAACATAAAAGGAATCCATTGCCGCCTTGAATATTCCCGAATATAGTCGTTCGTAATTTCAGCGTTTTGCACGGCTAGGAAAGGAAATCCCAGCAGGAGCTACGAATATCGCACAAAGATCATGGCCGTAATATAAATTCGGTTTAGGCTAAATCCTGAAATGCAAGACTGTTGTAATTCACATTCAGGTGGGTACCTATCCGCTATATATTCAAAACAAATATGCTTCCATGAATTTTATGTTGCTTTCGAGAATTTCGTCCGGTCTATGCTTCCATTTCCTATAAACACAAGGGAATCGGCGTAAGTTGATGGAATTACTGGCGCGGGATTTGAGCGAATATCAAAACGAGGATTGGATTTACATTATTACAGCGCTTCTCAATCTTTCTCTGGTTACGTTTCACTGCTGGATCACGGTTGACGTAGACAATGTGGTCTTTTTCTCTCAGAAGAGGAAAGTTTTGGAAAACAGGGCGGCACATCTGAAGGGTCATTTTTCAAGTGAATCGAGTACCTGGTTGAATTATATATCAAAATTAAACATTTGCTTGTTATAAGGATAACAATATCCCTATTTATCATAAGAAGCGCCCAAACATGAAATACATCTACTGTTACAACGATGTAATTTGAATTAACGTGTTTCTATAACTAGGCCATTGACGCATTGACACATGGTACAATGTTCTATTCCTCTAAGTGTCATAGGTAATGATGTTAACAAAATATTTACAAGTATTTACAGAAAAGGAAACGTTATATATAGTTACATTGATCAAATATGATTGTACAATTGACATTCTTTCAGAAATTTCATTGTGGCTTCAATTTTGTGGCTGAGCTGAGGTTGTCCTTTATATTTTCTTTGAGTCACATTCGACGACGGAATTCCTCATAATGTGGATAGTGAAATAGAAGGTTTTCTACAGTTAAACGAGTTTCTAAACTGTTTTCGCATATAGGATGTTCTTCTGATGACATCGTGTGTCGGCCTGGCTCCTCATTACTATTTTTTCTTTTCTATTCATACTGATTTTTATCATCAATTTGCCAAAAACTTTGGAGCAGAAGACAAAATGCATGGGGACAGGTACGTTGCAAGCTATATCCAAAGTCACTTGAACTAGTCCATAAAATGGCTTAGCTAGATGTCCCTTTGAAGTGGTTACCCTAATCCGCTAAATACCGGGGTTTATTTGAAAGTATTGTTAGGCAATGAATTCAAAGGAATTTCTGGAAACTTGGACAACCCTTGCATAATTGAAGTATTCTGGCTTCTTCCAAGTGACTTTGGATATACTATAATTACTGGAACTCAACATCATTGAGCGAGCAAGTCATGGGCATCCATCTTCGTGGATATGAATCCACGAAGATGGATGCTCACCAGAATTATGGTGAGACTGCTGGGACTATATATCCCAAGAACCACTATCAAAAATCATAGCATAAAATTGTCTCCATAAGGCTGAAGAGACTACCACTAGATATACAGGGTGGACCTGGGTCGATGATACCCTAGTCTTACACGGCAAAAGGAAAGTACGATTTTATTGAAAATTTGGTTTCTTGGGTAGGAACCACTTCGCTATAGATCAAGAATATTTTTAACGCTGCTGGGTTCGTAAATAAAAGGATGTTTCAATCCCAAGGATAATATTCAGATACATTCGTTCCAAATTTTTCTGAAATGTCATAGAACTTGTGAATTATGGTAGTTTTACTATCGCCATTGCTTGTGAAATATTATTGAATTCTTCAACGAATATTTCAATGGAAGGAAATACATGATATACACCAGTTTAAATGCAATTGGTTATTTTTCACGGCCAATACGATCAAATTATAGTAAGAACAGAATGTTTAATGATATGTGTATCCTGAATTAGAGTAAGAGGAAATTTATACGAATTGCCCATGAAGAATTAACAGTTTCATCAATAATTCATTTGTGAAATTATTGCTTTCCATTTGAATCATCTATCAATCAATTATTCGTTGATAACCATTCAATAATAATATTCTACTACTATTCAACAATGCTGATTTTCAATTTATTATAATTTAAAAGTTCTTCATGAATATCTAAAACAAATGTATTTCAATATTGCAATATTGATGAAAACTTCATTTAATGAACGAAACCTTACAATTGAGGTATAGGAACATGTTATATCATCTTAGAGGAGATTTCCTTTTTCTTTCATTAGGTACATCTTGTGATATGCAGGCCATTTCATTTGAAAAATCGCACTCTTCATCATTTTATTTAACTAATCGATAGAACAGTGATTCCTAGCCAAGAAACCTAATTTCCAGTGAAATCATACCTTCCGTTCCACGTAAAAGTCTAGGGTACCATCGACCATGGGCCACCCCGTATCTAATTTTTCTCAAAATATAAGAAAAATCTTTTCGGTAGTACTTTGACACGAGAATATAAGAATGAATGTCTGAATTTTCGCCGATCGAAGATCCATCTGTCCGAGTTTGAGAGAAAATATCAATTTTCTCTATAGAAAGTTATGTTTCATTCATTCTCTCTCAGTAGATACTATCAGTTCTAGCCAGAATAGTGCAAGATATTGCATTTGAACCTCTATGTACACTGCTCAACAATTGACGGGCATTATTGTCAATTAAAATGAAATTCTCGCCCACGGCAGCCGCAAACGGAACAATTATGGGTTCAATAATCATATCGTGATATCTCTGGCTGGTCATGGTGGTGTTATGCAGAACAACCAACTCTGTGCGTTGGTTCAAAAAAATGCTTCCCCATACACATATAGAACCTCCGCCAAAAGCTGTTGTGGGTACCATAAACTGTTCTGCATACCTTCGACCTCTTTCCCTCCAAGCAAGAATACGTCCATCGGAGTTGACCAAACGAAATCTAGACTCATCCGTAAATAAACATCGGCTCCAATCTTCAAGTGTCCAATTGCGGTGCTCCTCAGCCCATTGCCGTCGATGAACCCGGTGTTCCCTATTCAAACGGGGATGTTATACCCTCCTACGTGCTTTCAAACCACGAACATGTAGGTGCCGTCTTACAGTCTGGTTCGAAATTAGAACTCCTGTTGCAACTCTCAGTGATCTACTGAGCCGCGACGCCGGGTAAGTGGGATTTCTCCTAGCATTGAGGATCAAAAGACGATCTTGGGCAGCTGTTGTACTGCGCTGCCGACCTCCCCCATGAACATAAGCTACTGAGTCGTTTTGGATGAACTCATTCCAAGCCCGACTCACGACACTTTGCGAAACATTCAACCGCCGGGACACTTCTCGCTGGGACAAACCTTCCTGTATCCACCGTATGATTTGGTCCAATTGCACAGGAGCCAAACGTCTTCTCGGCATGACTGATAAGCTGATATTGTTCTCATTTCTTCAATTATTGTCACCTTATGTGTTTGAACGAGAGAAAAAAACAGATTTAATAACAAATACCACATTGCTTTTCACTCCACCTGTAACAGCCTACAGATAATAATCGATTTTGTGAACAAGAGCCGATGAAGTGAGGAAGACTTTGATATAATCAACTCAAAACATCTTACTTTTTCCTTAGAGAACATATAATGTACAGATATTCACGAGATGACTTGAAAAAAATACAAATGAAGAGAAGTTCATAAGTGATCCCTAGCAATTGTTGATCAGTGTATTTCGGATGTCATATCTGATATATTGGTTTATATAATTTGCAATTCACATCACTTAAAGTATGAACGTTCAAGTTATATGAGGAAAATCGTAACAGATCTAAAGATTCGTCCAATCGCGACTATTGGGTCGAGCTCTCTCGAATCGTACTCGGAGTAATCTTTTATCAATATCATAGAGCCGGATCATCGAGCTCGTTGCCGTAGTCGTGGCCATAGCCGATATTTGAAGAATGCAGTTCTGGAACTGAAATGCTGGGTATTACAGAGTATCGAACTATGAACATATCCGAAATATTCGAATTCGACATGCTTATCGAGATGAATAATTCCGCTGGAGGATAATTCCGAAAAGAGATGAGCCTTATGGTATCTAGGAGGGGATGGATAAGTTCACAATGGAAATTCTTCACAAATCCCTTGCAGAATTGGCCGCTGAGCTTGTTGAGGTCGGTCAGAACTGTTATATAAGAGGTATTCACGATGAGTTCGTCAACGAAACCAGACGTTATGGATAATCGATCGCGTATTGATCCGTCTAAGTGCGGCGGATGTAAAAATTCCGTTGTAAAATGTGGTGCAAAGTGCAAGATTTGTACCAAAATGTTTCACCGAAGTTGTGCCCAAAAGATGAAAAGATGTTGTGATGAAGAGATAACATTTGTTAATATCAGTATTAAATCCAGTGAAGATGACATACTTGAGAGTGTTAATAATATAGAAATCACAGAAAACTCTTCTCATCAGGATCTTTTATTGAAAATAATTCATGAACTTGAGAGCAAAAATCGTCTCTTAGAAGAAAACACAGTATTATTGAAATACAAAATTTCTGTTTTGGAAAATGAAATTTCGATAAAAGATAAAATATGTATCCGATGTGATAAGGAAAATGATAACATTCATGTAAATCAAGATGTTGTGGCCGATAGCGATGTTACTCATGCAGCGAATCCAATAATTAAAGATAACATTTCATCTGGAGATGCCTTGAAGACCTCGAATTCAACAAATACAGGGTGTCCCCAACGTCAGCGCGAGAAAATTACTCTCCATGAGATGAACATTGCTGTTGCTGATGCTGAAGGCAAGATTAAAAGTTCCATCAACAATACATCTAGTGGCTCGAAAATAAATGAATGGAGGACGGTGCCTCCTAGAAAATCCTCGAGGAGGAATCGTTCGGCATTGGTTGTTGGAAGATCTGCTGAATCTTCTACAGTTCTCGGAATCGAAAAAAAGAGGGCTCTACATGTTTCTAGGCTCAGACCTGATACTTCCACTGATGACCTTAAAGCATTCCTGAATAAGAACTTTCCAAGTGTTGAATGTGAAAAAATACAATCTAGATATCCCGAATCATATGCTTCCTTCAAAGTACTAATACCTATCACTGAATTTGACAAAGTCAAAAATGCTGACAATTGGCCCAAAAATGCTAGTGTTAATTATTTTTTCCTGAACCGAAACAGGAAATACAAAGATATAATGAATCCGATTCATTCAGAGTGATGCATGTTAATGTTCAATCCATATGCAACAAAATAGTCAACTTGGAGTTGCTCCTTGCGGAAGAGCGTCCATCAATTGTTAGTATTGTCGAGCATTGGTGCAGCGCCGAAAAATTAAGTTCCTACTGTATATATGGTTATGTACAAGCAGCGTCATACTGCCGCCTCAATTATGGACATGGTGGTACTGTTCTTCTTGTTAGAGCTGACCTATTGGTGAGTGATATTGGCATCTCTAAAATGTCTGTTGAAAAGCAAATTGAATTCTGCGGTGTGAAAGTTAATAATTATGGTAGGAAATATTGTTTCATAAGTGCTTATAGAGTACCAGATAGTGACTTTGACCTTTTTCTTGAGAGACTATCCTTTGTTTTGCAGCACTGTTTAAAGTTAGCTGACATTATATTTTTGTGTGGTGATCTCAATATAAATTATTTAATGTCAACTTGTCCACGTAAGCAACTTCTTGACGATTTACTACAATGTTTTGATTTGAGGGTTACTTCCTCAGATCCTACTAGAGTATACATCAATGTTAACAATCTAAAATCTGTATCCAAAATTGACTATATTCTGACGAATGCACCGTCAGACTCCTGCAATTCTAGAACTTTTGAGGGTCATTTAGGTGATCACAAAGTCATTGCCTTGGATTATATTAATGAATCAACTGCAAACGCAAAAACAGTTCATGAGCGAGGAATTGTCAGAAATGTATCACCTCGTTCATTAAATAATCTTGCTTTGTTTATGGAAACTGTATCCTTTGATAATATTTTCTTGAGTCCTGATATTGATGTGTGCTTCAGAGCTTTTTTTGAAATTGTTAAATATTGTATAGACTTAAGTTGTCCCATGATTCACTCTAGATCCCCAAATGAAATAAATAAGAACTGGATAAATGATGAGATTAAGAAATTCAGTATAAATTTGAAAAATTTGAATTGGCTCAACAAAAATTTGAGATCGAGTGAATCATTTGGAATTTACAAGCAAGCTAAGACTAATTTTAGGAATTTGTTAACAAAAACAAAATGTGAATTTTATCAAAATGCCATTAATTCATCCACGAATAAAACTAAAACTGTTTGGAACTTGGTCAATAGGGAATTATGTAGGAGAGGTGCCTCAAATAATACTATAGGTCTGAGTATAGATGGAACATCCTATACTGAGCCTTCTGCTGTTGCTAATATATTTGCAAATTATTTCAGTTCTATTGCGCAGGTCAGTATATTGAATCACTTTGGTAATTCTGTGTCTCAGGTTTGCACCACATCTGCCCTTTCGATGAACACTTTTTTCTTTTATCCAGTCCTGAGAGAAGAGATAATTCAAATTGTGAAGACTTTAAAAAACAAGAAAAGTACAGGAATTGACCAGGTATCTGTTGGCATATTGAAGGCGATGGTTGATGTTGTTGCCAAACCTTTGGCTGATCTTATAAACTTATCAGTCAACACAGGCAAGTTTCCTTCTATATTAAAAATTGCTTCGGTTATACCTGTTTTGAAGAAAAAGGATCCCAGCAATATAGCCAATTATCGACCCATTTCACTCTTAAGTGTGTTCTCTAAGGTATTTGAAAAAATCGTGTATGGTCGTATGATCTCATTTCTAAACCGTTTTGGGGTGATAAGCGACTGCCAGCATGGCTTTAGAGAGGGTAGATCCACAGAGACTGCAGCATTCTCCTTTACTGATTACGTGTACAAGAGCCTCGATAGAGGCCTTCATGTTGCAGGTCTCTTCTTTGATCTCTCGCGTGCTTTCGATGTTCTTCCTTGGAAATTCATCGAGAGCAAGCTATATAACATTGGTTTTCGCGGTGTTTTTCTCCAGTGGATTTTAAGCTACATAACCGATCGGTGGATGACTGTTAGAGTTGATAAATGTTGGTCAGAAAAATTTAGTGTCGATTTGGGAGTGCCTCAGGGCTCGGTCCTTGGTCCGTTGTTATTTCTTTTGTTCATTAATGACTTACCTGAACACATTATATCCGAATTAATGATTATATTTGCTGATGATAAGTCAGTGTTGATCTCGGCTCGGAGTCTTGAGGAACTGTCTAAGCTTTGCAATACATTGATTCTCAATTTTGTAAATTGGTGTCGTTCAAATGCGCTCATTCTCAATGCAAACAAAACCGAATGCATTTATTTCAGTATCAGAAATATTAATAATAATCGATTGGTTATTCGATGCCTCGACCAAGATGTTGTATCGAAAGAGACTATAAAGTTTCTAGGTATTCATCTGGACAGTTCTTTAAGGTGGAATTTCCATGTGGATGCTGTTTGCAAAAAATTGTGTAGTTCCTTCTATGCGATTAGTAGGATAAATAATTCATTACCATTCCAGTCGGTTATATCTGTTTACTATAGCTTGGTATATAGTCATATGAACTATAATATTCTGTTGTGGGGTAACTCTGTCGATGCTAAAAGGGTGTTTGTTATTCAAAAGAGAATTATGCGTCTGATTTTCCACCTACACCCACGTGATTCCTGTAGACCTTTCTTTCGTCAACATAAGATTTTAACGCTACCTTCTCTATATATTTATAGATGTTTAACCTATATCGAGGAACATGAACACTTAATGGTAACATTATCCAGTTTTCATGGTTACTCTACCAGAAATAATGCTACTTTGTACATTCCATCACATACAACAGCCAAATATGAAACCTCCCCAGTATATCAGGCCATAACATTATTCAATCATCTGCCTAATACTGTCAAGTTGCTCAATAAAATGAAATTTACAAAAACTATCAAATGTATTTTACATAACAAATGTTATTATAGTGTTAAGGAGTATATGGATGACAAGTGTGTTGTCACAGCTTAATTAAGTTTTTTGTTTGTAGAATTAGTTTCAGAAATTTCATTTTTCTTTTTTTCCAATTGACTTATCCTATGCATTTTGTATGTCTTAAGGGATCAATAAATATATTATTATTATTATTATTATTATTATTATATGACCCGAAGTTGAAGAACTTTCATCACATAATACAAATGTTTGAGGGTTATATCTCAAAAATGAGGAAAGCACTGATGTAAGGTCAGTGTATACAGGGTGTTCCTAAATTGAACGTACAAACGAAAAGGGGAGATTCCTTAAGTGAGTTTAAGAAAAAAAAGTCCCATAAACATGGGGTCGCAAACGTTTCGTTTTCGAGATACAGAGTGTTTCTTGTTGTAATACATTTTTTGTGTTGATTATACGAGTTTATCGAATCTTTATGAATCATCGCTACAGATCAAGAAAATTTCCATAAAAACTGACACTGAATTCATTCACCACAGCTTACAAAGTGGCCTTCCCACCATAATTTGGATTTTCACGAGGATTTCGAGAGAATCGTTCAAAATTTTTTTTCTCGAAATCGTTAGTAGATACGACAAAACTACAAGAGACCAAAAAGTTTAGTATAAGAACAAAGCTTCTTTTTACATTTTTTCAAATTAACAGTTGCTCACCAAAAAAAAGTTCTGCAGAAGAACAGGTGGCAGTGTTCCAGAAAAAATATCACCCTGTTGATCTTCTATCGAAATTGCCATGTCACGTGGTGAGAACTTTCAAATGTAATATATATGCCAAATTTCAGTTGAATACCTTGTGAAGTGTAGATACTATGAGAAAAAAACTTGAAAAAAATTCAAACTTCAACACTCTGTATCTCGAAAACGAAACGTTTGCGACCCCATGTTTATGGGACTTTTTTTTCTTAAACTTACTTAAGGAATCTCCCGTTTTCTTTTGTACGTTCAATTTAGGAACACCCTGTATAGGAGACTCAAAATATCCTGATTCCAAGTCAGTACTTTCCTTATTTTTTTGAAATTCTTCTTGAATTTTCTATAGTTCTGGTAACGCGATAAAGTGGAATTCTGCATAGTGCTTGAAACTGCCAAATTCCAATTCGATTAGATTTGTTATCACTGACATTTTCGGCTTTATCTTCGATATCCTATTTGAATTCAATGTTTCTGATGACACTGTCAACAGGAAGTTCGAAATTGTTATTCTTCATACAGATTCTACATGGGATTTTCAACAAAAAATCTCTTATAGCACATGGTCGAAATATTGACGATAATTCTTCAATTCACAATTTCGTGTATTTACGAAATATCTCAATTTTTGTTATGAAATCAATATCACTCCAGTTATCCTTCTAGTCTCAACAAATTTGATTATGTACATATCTCAAAAGAGCTAAAATTGTTTAAAACACAAGAATTTTTTGTGCCAAAAAATCCCTTAATGCGGGCGTGGTAAGCATAAAAGATGAATATTCTTAGGTGAACAATATCAATTATATTTTTCCAATAGATTTATCGATGAAAAATGAATGATTGCGAACATATTTTTTTTCAGCAAAAACTAGCCCATTTAGTGATCTTACGAATGACATGTCAACTTTTGTACTATAGCTGCTTGTTTTCGGCCTCAATATCCATCGCTAACATGATAACAACGAAAAATAAAAAAATTATTCAAACTTGATTTTCTTCCATTTTGAAGCTCTCATTGATTGAATCATTTTTCTCTGATTGAATATTGGAGTTACTCCCACTGGAACTGTTAATTTGTCTGTCGAGTCAAACGAATCGAAATTACATAAATTTTATTAATACATGTTATGAGTAGGAAGTTAAGAAAGAGGACAAAATGCTGAAAGAACTCTCTATAAATAATCAATTCAGTAATAGCAAAAGTTCGAAATGTCTACCGCCTTGTTGAATATTCAATATTTCGACCATGTGTTAAATGACATTTTTTGTTGAAAATCACATGTAGAATCTCGCCTTGAAGTTTTGGACTTTTTGAAGTAGATAATCTGTATACACGCTGAATACAATTCGTTCAGATCGTTTGTCACAGAAAAATTTGATATTTTTCGATATTCTGCTTGAATTTTATATCGATACCAAATTTTGCACGGAAAACGAAATTGCATGTGTAGGTATATTTCAATCCTCATGGAGGATTGGATTTCCCAATATTATTCTCGAATATTCATTCGACCTGATCAGCTGCCACTAAAATACTACTTTTTCTCGATATTCGATTGAATTTCTTAGAATTATGATGACGCTTTTTAAACGAAATTCATCATGAAACTTGAATTTTTCATTGTTTACACGCAAAATATCATCTCGGTTGGATTTGTTATCTCTGAAATATATAATAGGTGTTTTCGGTATTACGCTCCAATTTTTCTAGTAGCTCTATCAGATAGAGCTACTAACACCATTATTCTCACTTAGCTTGCAGTTTTGCAAATTTTCGTCGTTTTATAGTATAGACCAAAACAGTGAATTAAACAGTGACATAGACAAGAAGACTTCATTGTGAATCATTCCAATGTTCTCTCTTATGTATGTGGCGAATACACTTTGATAGAAGCGGAAAAACTATGTCTGACTTTCTGAAGAGTCCTTTTATTACCTATTTTAGCATTCATTCGGCAGATCGGATTGAAAGAAGACCCCATATTTCGTATAAGAACATGTGTGGATCATTTGCGGAAGTGGACAGTTGTCAAAAAAAATCTCAAGCCTCAAGTTTGGTGTTCCAATAGTTTGAAGATAACACAAACCATCATGACAATTGCTATTTTCTCGTAAATATTGAACAGAAAACTAGAAATGAAAGACATAGATTCTGCGAGATCTGTAGTAAATTCGGAACATCCCCTCCATTCATCAACAGTTTTCCTGAACTCCCAGATGATGAACAAAAACATCATCTGGTGAAGTTCAAAGAATTCAATTTTGAAGACGGTAGCGATTCTGAAGCAGATTTAACAACTCTACAGTTTTTGAATCAGAGAAAACTTAACGAAGACCTGAACATATCAAACGAGTTTAATATGTATCCTTTTATCGATAAAGTGATAAGGATCTTCCACCTTTCTTCGCTAAAAAAACAAGCATGTATTCAGTAAAAATATCAAAGAACTTTCAGAAATAATGATTTTGTTTCAATACACTACAGCCGATGTGCCTTCTCATGCACATTTCACGACGTAGACACAAAGTATTCTTTCATAAAACGGTAACAAATATGGTTCAATTCCTATTATATTGGTCATTTGAAGCACATGAAGGCAGAATATGAGAAAATTTAAAATTATTTTGGATATTGGGTGCTCATATTAAAACAGATAACTAAAAACTGGCATATTTACTTATCCACAAATAAGGTTACTTTGTTACTTGTAAAGAATCAACAATTCATTACATCAACAAGGAAAGAACAAGACTGAAACAAACGTTTGTGTTCGTTTCTTCAGGTAGAGCCAAATTTTCTTGGGAATTATGAAGCAAAAAATTAGTTGAATTTGTGAAGAATATGCTTTCAAATTTTGAAATTGTTGGTAGTAATATGAGCATAAAAGTTCACTATCTTCCTCAGTCACCCAAATCGCTTTCCATAATTCAGAAACATTAATTGAATCATAGATAACTGCGACTCATCAAACAGCTTGAAACAAATGCCTTAGCGCCCTTCAACTTGGTAAAGAATCAATTATTTTTCTAACAAAATAATCACATAACTTCAACTTTTTAACTAAGTTCCTTTCGCAACAAATACCTAATTCTCATCAGGTTCATCAGTCGGGTGTGAATGATACAGGGTAATCAATCGATTATCTCAATCTCCAAAGAGAGATGTGCCCCAGGTTGATATTCGCTGAATCACGATTACAACGATTGTACTTCACGAAGGATGAAGCAGCGATGATATCACCATTAATCAACGTGTATGCTTCGATATCCAGCGGGAAATATTTGAATTTAGTGGAGATTTATTTGATTGCTACATACGCGTTGAGTTATCAATCTCCATGTAGGAAATTCGACCGTGCCAATTTATCTGTAGGTACCTAGTCCTGTGAATACCTTCGAAAGCAAGCTCGGTATTAGAATTCGACCATTCAATGCAAATGCCGTGGCGTACGTTACTGCATTTTAATTGGAACTTCGCTTTTATATGATTGAATTGTGTACATCGTAGATTGGTATTGAATGGAATGGAATGGGTCTGGAGAGAGTACAATGAATGTGGGTAATTATTTTTTCGATTCTCATTGAAAGAATCGTATTCCGAACAAAATATCCGATGATAACATAACAACAAAGAACCAAGTGAATAATTGTTCTCGACTTATTTGCTTCATTAACTTGGATGGCTCTTAATCAATGATATTTCAAGTTAACAAAGAGAATTCCCTGTAATATGTTAGAACGAACCAGAATTTTTTCCTGATGAAATCCGTGATCGTTCGGTCAAGATCAACAATCTTAGTCAGTTCATCAAATTCATGTATGTAGGGTTTCCCGAAAGGAAATAACCAAGTGGTATATATAATATTAGGTGTATTGAAAATAAATCCAGTTTTTTATCAATAGGTGGCTTTAGTTATGTCTGTATTATGCGTTGTATAAGTCCGATCGGGTTCCATTAAATGCCGTTAGGAAGATGAGATTTCGTTCTACAGAAACATTCCTGGCAATTTTGTGTTTAATTGATTCAGTAAAGTTTGAGCGCTCGTTAAAGATGGACACTAGCAAAGAGAAAATACGCTATATTTCACAGTTTTTTTTCAATAAAGTTGAAAATGCAGGCCAGGCTGCTGAAAATGTAAATAGCACTTATAGTCTTGATACCGTAACAGCCAATCACACACAATTTAGGTTTAGTTGATTGCGCTCCTGCAATTTCGATGTGAGGCTACACCAGGCACTAGAGGGCCAATTGTCAAATATCTCGATGAAATCATGGACATTGTCGAGTCGTGATTTGAGCACTATCTCGACTATACAAGATCTAAAGATAACAAAAAAAGCGTTTGGAACCATTTGCAGAAGGCTTGTTTCCAAAAGGAGCTGAATGTATGGGAAACACACGAGTTAACTTGAGAAAACCTCCTGAACCGAAGTCCCAATTGCAAATATCTGCTGAATCGCAACAAAATCGGCCCCTTTTTGAAGCAGTTGATTACTGTTGGATCACTTACGACAACGTCAAGTGAAAACGGTCGTATTCGAAACGCGGTGAATCGGCGGAAATAATGACCAAGCTATGATTGTATAGCTTTTTTCCCCTTGCTATTTCTTTCTTGATGATTACAGTCCGATTCAATTAAGAATCAAGGTAGGATCCAATGAAAAATTTCGCCCTATTCAATGATTAAGCCTGTTACGGTTAAGAGGTGAATTTTTTTTCGATACAGTTTGTTTTAGCTTCATTAGAGCTTCATTCTCAACTGTTTCTAAAAGAGATATATATGGTGTACCAAAAACTTATATAACCTAGATATGTTGTTTTATGTGCAACATCCTATTTTCATCGAATTTTCACATTGCATGGAATAAATTAAACCAAGTTTTTTCTAAGTTTCATATGTGTAGAATTGATCATTATTGAAATATTTCGAATTTTCGTAAATTGGATAAACCCAATAACTTCGAAATGGATTAATTCATTTCAATGAGTTTCTGATATTGAATACTAGACGAATGGAGGTTAGTATTGACTTTTTGATGGTCATTGAGAACTTTAGTGGGTGCTCAAAATGAGACAATTCACGGATACTTATTCAAACGTTAATATCAGGTTCATTCCAAATAGGACACCCTATATTTAATTTTCTGATGCGGTAGAGAATATTTCAAAGATAATAAAATTGGCTATCTAATAACTATTTGGAATAAGTCCTCAATGAAATGTCTCATTTTGAATAACCCAGTAGAGTTTTTAAAAAGTATCTAGTATTGAATTGCAGAATCTCATTCGAATAAATTAATTCATTCCGATATTATTAGGTCTTTCCAAAATCCCTCAAATTTACCTCAAAGAATCTTGAATACGGTAAGTTTCAACGAGAGTTTTGAGCATATGAAACTTCGAGAAAACTTGGATCAATTAATTCCATGCAATCTATGAAAATTCAATAAAAATAGAGCGTTCCATATGAAAAACCATATGTTGTATCTCCCTGTGTATCTCCAAACGATTTGAGAATGTAGCTCTAATGTACCCTAAAGGCACTGTATCAGGAAAAAATTCAGTGCTTTACCATAATAGAGCGTCGCGTCAATGGTGGAACAACCTGTACACCATTCTATAGTGAAATAATCAAGTTGAGGATATTATTTAATTTAAGTTTTACACTTTGAGATCGATAAGAATGCAAAAGTCCTAGAATGAATCATCCTTTGCCGTTGTGAGAAAAATGTTATAGGTGCCAAACCTAGGGTTTACAATAAGAAGCTTAAATTTCCTCAGATGTATTCAGTACCCAGCCTAGAATATCAAATATCATCATAACATCAAATGATAAAATTACTAATTAACTCGCTTTCATCAGAAATGTCTATAAAAATTTCCGAAACCCCATATTCCTTATGGCAGAGCTTTCAAACCCGAACTGTCAATATTTCCACACACAATCCGACAATATCATATTCCTCAAATAATTATGAGCAATCAGTTTGAACGAATCCAATCAATCGCCCTATTTATCACAAGTTTGCACTTTTATCAATGTGAAACATCAACTCTCGTTTATCCAATAATTGGTAAATTAATTTCAATCAATTATAAGGTGAGCATTATCGTTCGATACGGGAGATATTTTGCCCAGCCCTAGCATATTTTCGGGCAGCGTCAATTATTGTTAGTCGTCCATCTTGTTCAGGTAGATAACAACAGTATGAGATAGAGGTTAGAATATGAAAACGGTGTTTCGTAAGATCAGAGGGAGTTAATTCCAATTTATTAAATCGCATAGGAGGATTGAGTGAAAAGTTTTCAAGTTAAAATTTGGAAAAATCCTGTGGAGGTATTTCACCTACTCTTATATCAGGCGAGGACCCATATTCACTTCCAATACTATTTCATCATTTTTCAAAAAAAAAATCGAAATCATATTCAAATAAATATTTGTTTTTCACTAAATAGGTAGCTCTAAGACTCAAAAAAGGGCAAAATCACCTACGGAATAATAAGCTCACCTTTGATATTTAAATTTGGGGCCTGAAAACAATATGGAAAAAAAAACCTAGAAAATTTCAACTTTCAACGAGCTTTGGAATGATTCGCTTATTTATTTACAGTTCAGAATGGGAAATAAAAATAGGAAGAAACTGCACCTACAATATTTTCCCTCGTCCCGGTACAATTTCCTAATTGGTGCATTGATTAAATTAAATATTTTTAATACAGGGTGTTAGGTTAGATATGTAATAAGTGTCCGATATTTAACAGGACGATTCCTCAGTTCCTCAGTTGAAAAGTTCATATAAAAGTTCATTTAAGTATGGGTCCGCAAGGCCTTCATTTTCGAGATAGAGGGTGTTAAAAATTGACTTTTATTTTGGTTTTTCGTAAATAATTTATATATAGTAATATAGATATTTGAACGAAAATTGGTATTTGGGTATTTCTTTTTATGGGAAATTCAAATTTGATCTTAGTTTTGCCCTTAATTGTAGAGGGCGTCATTTACAGATCTTTGTCTCTTTTGGCGAATCACAACTTTGTCGTGCATGTATGTATCGCATTTTCTAGAAGAAAAATCGATTCCTTTATCATTTTTACGTGAAACAGGTATGCTTGTCAGAAGTCGCTACAAGCAGCCGTTTTCGAGATATTTCGATTTAAATTAATCGATGCATGTGTTTGTTAAAAAGTGAAACAATTTTGAAAATCTTTTTTTAATTCGACATAGAAAAATTTCAAATGCTAATTTTCAAACAACAATAAACACTAGATAGAAATCTAAATTAAAATGACAACAAACGTTAGAAATATCCACCTCCAGCCTGTATGCAAGCACCAAAATGATAGTCAATTTTTCAATTTTTTCGTAATGAACTGTTGGGGAAAAAAAGAATGGAAAAATTATGTTTGGATAAAGAAGAAGCTCTTCAATAAAAATATGTGAGCCGAATCTCTATACAAATGCACAAACCAACTATATAAGAGGAGAAACAGTTTTTGCTGAGGTTTTTATCTCTTCTCTTGTACATATTAGGCCAATTGATAAGTCCCCGGTCTGATTGACAGATGTGGGTGCTAGTGATAAATCCATATGATTTTTAGTTCGTACCAACCTTTGAACAATACGTGTCAAAATATGACAGCAGTCCTACCATTAGTTTGTGAGATATTGCGTTGCGAGTGTAGCTACTTTTGTTATTTGAAAAAAGAAGGAGAAAAAAAATTTCGTGTGCTGATAAAACATTGCTTTTTGAATGTAAAACATACAGTTGAAGCAAAATCTAGGCTTGATGAAGAGTTTCCGGGGTCTGCACCAGGAAAATCAACCATCATTGATTGGTATGCTGAGTTTGAACGTGGTGAAATGAGCACCGAAGACGGCGAATGCAGTGGACGCCCAAAAGAGGCTGTCACCGACGAAAAAATCAAAAAGTTCACAAAATAATTTTGAATGACCGAAAAGTTGATAAAGATAGCAGACATTGTGAAGATATCAATTCAACGTGTACATCATATCATTCACGAATATTTGTACATGAGAAAGCTATGTGCAAAATGGGTGCCGCACGAGCTCACAAAGGATCAAAAGCAACAACGTGTTAATTATTCTTAGCAGTGTTCGAAGATGTTAAGTGCAGACCTGAATTTTTGCGTCGATATATGACAATGGAAAAATTTTCAATTTTCGAGGTCTTGCGGACCCATGCTTATATGAACTTTTCACCTCATAAATAACTGAGATATCTTCCTATAAAATATTGGACACTTATTACATAACACCCTGTATAATATCAAAAAAGTTGATTGAAAAATTAAACATTTGCAATAAAAGAAAATGTTATAAAAAATTATGAAACCCCATCTGCCTAATAGCCCAGCTTTCAAACCCTAACTGTCAATATTTCCACACACAAAATCCGTCTATATCATATCCGTCGAATAATTATGAGCAATCAGCATGAACGAATTCAATCAATTCGTCCGCAATTCCCGAATCTAATTCCACCCTTTCACTCGAACAAATGTCCTATTAATTGGCTTTTCCCGGAACGCAATTATTTGAATTCTTATTCCATCCCGTAGGCCCGCCGAAGTAGAGGCGGGAATAAAGTTGCATCATCATTCAAATGAGATGATCAATGCGGTCCTGAATAAATAGACTCACCTCAGCTTTGAATCCCTCCTTGGGATCCGCCGTATAAGTTACAGTACGTATAAAACCGTCCGAATCCACCACGGAATAACTTCCAGTAATTTTGTTTCCCTCCTTTTGTTCCTTACGGTTCTGGTAGTTCGTGTTGAGGTCGTCCTTGACGTCGAATCCGAACTGATACGAAGGATTCGGCTGAAAACAAATATTTGTCACTCATTTTCATGCATGCATAAGTCGGGCTAGGGATTAGGGAGCTGCCTGGATGTCGTATATTTCGTACGGTGTAACGAATAGGCATATTAGAATGGTAAGTCTATGGTGAAATGTTTTTCCCTCCTGAGGCATAATTCGCTCGTGAGTTTCGGTCGTCATTTCAATGCCTATTTGGAAATCTCTACTGGTTTTGTATTTTTTGACATACAGGGTGGCCACTTTTTCAATGGGATTGTATTGGTAACTTTTAAACCATAAGAGTTAGAAGGTCGGTCAAATGGAAAAAAAGTTGCATGCATAGAAGCATTATCAAGCAGTTCAAACAAATCGAGATTATCAGAGCCGGTTTTCGAGATATCATAAGAAAATTAAATTATGTCATTTTGATTTTTCTTTTTTTCCCACTTTATTTCAAATATTACCAAAAAATGTTACAGGAATTTTTTATTCGACAGTAAATTATCCTCAATTTGACGTAATCAGATTTCGTATCCAACGTTTCGTACCCTCCGGGCCAACCTCAACCTCATTTTTTTCAAAACGGACCTGCATATTTTATGACATTTTTCGAAATAACTTTTAACGCTGAATTCAACGATATATTATACAATGTCATTCAAAGTTGATTTTCAGGTGATTTTGACCCTCATTCAAATTTAATGGTGTGTATGTAAAAAAAAAACAAGTCTATTAACGATATCAATGTTCTGACCCAAATTCAATCGAACCCAGAAAAGAAATCGAGAACTGGGGCCAGTGAATGGAATTTTTCAAAAACTGCTGTTAATAAAATAGTCAAGAGACGCGAATACAATGATTTTAAATTTGAATACCAAGCCTTGCAAAAATTATATCGTAATGATCTCAAAATAAAGTTCGATTCTGTAATTTGTTCCAATGGAACAAATGACAAATACAACAATAGTGATACCTCGCGAGAAAATTGAGAATGTTTTGGAAGGTATTCAAGGAGACCAAACAAGCAAATGTATAAGAAGTATGGGTTCCAGAACCGTAAAGTGCATTTTACAAAATGGTGGACATTTCGAACACTAACTTCATTACTTTTCATTTACTTTCGAATAATCATTTGATTTTTCTTTCACTAAATGATACTTTCGTTTAATTATTATGAATTGAAATATTTAAATGATTATTATAAAAGAAGAACCAAGAAACCAGTATACTGGTTTCTTATTTTGATACTAATATGTTTCATTCAGTTCAAGATGGGTAAGTTGATTTTCTTATCGAAATTTATTGCATATTGCATGTTGTTAATTGAACTAAATGAAGGTAATACAGATCCGACCCAAGGAAAATTGGATAAGGGTCAAAATCACCTGAAAATCTACTTTGAAAGCCATTGTATGATATATCCTTGAATTCAGCGTTAAAAGTTATTTCGAAAAATGTCATAAAATATGCAGGTCCGTATTGAAAAAAATGAGGTTGAGGGTGGCCCAGAGAGTACGAAACGTTGGATACGAAATCTGATTACGACAAATTGAGGATAGTTACCTGTCAAATGAAAAATTCCTGTAACATTTTTTGATGATATTTGAAATGAAGTGGGAAAAAAAGGAAAATCAAAATGACATCATTTAATTTTCTTATGATATCTCGAAAACCGTCCCTGATAATCTCGATTTGTTTGAACTGCTTGATAATGCTTCTATGCATGCAACTTTTTCTCCATTTGACCGACCTTCTAACTCTTATGGTTTAAAAGTTACCAATACAATCCCATTGAAAAAGTGGCCACCCTGTAGATCTATTGAATTCAATTTGAGAAAATGGACTGTTCAGTGTCGTAACGCAAAATTTTATGGACACCCTCAGGATTTTAGACGGGGGCTTCCTCTCTATATCTTTGTCATTTATTAAGTGTAGTAAAAAGAAATCCAATATTTTTCCAATATATAGATTTACTTATCTGTATTTCTCGTTGTATGAGTCCGATCGGGTTCCACCAGATGCCGTTAAAAAATGAGATTTCGTACAATAAAAACTTTTCTGACAGTTTTGTGATTAGTTGACTCAGTTTTATTCGAGCGAGCGTCAAATATGGACACTATAAAAAAGAAAATACGACATTTTTTACAGTTTTTCTTCGATAAATGCAAAACGCTGGATGGCTGAGAATGTAAATAGTGTTTATGGTCCTGATACTGTACCATCCAAAAGCGCGCAACTTCGGTTTCATTGATTCTCTCCCGATAATTTCGATGTCAAAGATACACCACACACTGGAAAGCCAATCGTCAAAAAATTTCTATAAATCATCAACATTGTCAAGTCCGACCTTCATGTAAGCACGGTTTCGATCGCCCTAGCAATTGCAAAAAAAAATGGTTTATAACCATTTTCATAAAGCTGGTCTCGATGTATGGGTAGGTACCATAAGAGTTAACGCAAAAAAAAACCTCATGGACCGAATTTCCATCTACGAATCACAACAAAATCGACCCATCTTTGAAGCGGTTGGTGATTGGTGATGAAATGTGCATCACAAGCAAAAGCGGTCGTGGTCGAAACACGGTGAGCCTGCGGAAATGGTGGTCAAGCTAGGATTGACGACCAGGAAGATTTTGCTGTTTTTTATGTTTGGTGAGATTGGTAGAGAATTCTCTACTATGAGCGGCTCCCTTACAGCACAACTGTTATCTCGGAACTGTAGTGTCAACAATTGGACCGTCTTACGGAAGCAATCGCCCAGTAGCGGCCAGCTTTGGCCAATAGGAGGGGAACTGTGTTTCATCATTAGCTTCCAATTTTGCTGTTGAAAAATTCGCTTCAACAAAGGTTTGTGGCAATCAACTGTCTCAATTGTTCACCAACGAAGGCTATGACTATGATAGAGGCATTATGATATTCCCTTCTAAATGGAACAAATGGATCATTCCAACTATGGTAATTAAATCCTTGTTTTTCATGTGAAAATTAAGGATTTCTGTTTAGTACACCTCATATGATAGGTTTGAATTGAAAATTTCCAGAGGCAAATAGAGAAGGAAAATTGGTAAGAACAAGAAATTAATCAACAGAAACAAAAACATTCGAATAAAATAATATGAGCTTTCATATAAAGAGGAAAAGGTTCTGAATAAAAATAGGCTATATTTGTAAAATGAATATAAATATAAAAGGTGTGTTTTTATCTGCATGAGAAGTTTTGATGGTTGTTGTCTGTGATTTAACAGTTGAGAATATGAAACTGCGTTGATATTCCTGTTCAGCAATTTTTGGCAATTCATCATGGTTCGTTCAACGCCAGATCAACGCTTTCAAATTGTGGAAATTCACTTTGAAAAAAAAAAAAATCTGTCCGCGAAGTTTAGAGAGCACTTTACGGTCAACATAATAGGCCTAGCAAGCAATTCATGCAGTTATTCGTTTTCTCTTCTCGATTCAAAACCATCAACAGGATAAAGAATTGTGCATACCGAAGGGAAAATTTCGCTGCTGTAGCGAGATGTGTTGAAGAAAATGCCGAAATGTGTAGGTAAACCTCGCCGTTCTCAACTTGTTGGCATTTGTCCTTCCATTTAATGGAAAATTTTACGAGAGGATCGAAAATATATCTCGTGCAATAATTAAATCCAAATGACAATCGTTTATGTCTCATTTTTAATGGTTGGTATAATTTGAAACTGGCCGAAGAATTGTGTTTAGTGATGAAGATCATTTCTATTCAAATGGTTTCATCGATGAGCAAAATTGTCGAATAAGGAGCAGAGGCAATCCTCAAGCTATTAACGAATCAACATTTGGATGTTTGGTGCGTTTTACATAGACGCTACATAAATAAAACCTCAGATAACTGTGAGACAATCATATGAACGATTTGTTCACATCAGGTAGAGCACATTCTGATCTACATTCTGTTTTCGTTTGACTCTGTATAATGTCGTATACTATACACTTTGACTATGTATTTATTTTTTTAGGTATTCTTCTTGCCTCAGAACAATCGTCCCGAAAACGTGATAAATGCAATTGGGTTGAATAAACCACGTAGTTTTATATTTTCATGAAATGTCAATTTGAAGAATTCAACGATCAATTATAGAAATTCTGGTTGTAATAACTGTTCGGAGCTTTATGGAAATGTCGTGAACAAACAACATGAGTATGAATTTGAACAAGCACATAAAATATCCTCGATGTCTATGCTTTTTTCATTCTCTTTAATTATATCATAAAATGATATACACACTGTATATAATTTTTTTATAATCGCAACTCTGGGAGGAAAACTTGATTAGGCCCCGGGCCGCCTCGCTTCACCCAAATAATTATCCAGGAAAATGGTGTAGGATAACCTCATTATCGGAAGGATTTTAAATTGGGCCTCGTTCGGCTGGCCACGTTCGTTCGAACTTACTGAAAATCAATCGACGGGTTGTGTTTGTTGGTGCACTCGAGCTCACATAAATTTCAGCTAAAGGCTTTTCCACTCCAACTGATGAAACAAAGAAAAATATCTTAAACTAGTTCAGAAAAGATAATTGTTTTTGAAGTTCAGCTTCGTCTTTCATTAAAAAAATTGTTAAGTTAGTAGGTTGGAATCATGTGAATCTGAAGCATTCAGAAGCGGTTAGGTATGGTTGAGATTTTTCCTGGAGCTGACTGGTCAACAACGCCTTCAACTGAACTCAACATGTTATGTCCAATCTCGAAAAATATGCAGTGATTCTCAGTTAGAATTCAACTGATTCATTTTCATCCAATCTGTGGTGCCGATCGCACATCCGTCCGAAAACACAATAACTTTATAACTTCCGAATGGAATAATCTGTAACTTGAAATTTTAAGGGTATATTAAGGTTGAATTTTTTGAAAGACAAAATCCAACCAGGGGTTCCGTTCAAAATTGTGTTCTCCTGATCATTCAAAATGACTTATTGGATCAGAATGTAGTTAGTCATATATATGTTTAATAATGTTTGCAAGATCCTTGCAAAAGTTCATGTTATCGATAATGCGCGCAGATATAAAGAATAAAAGTTTCCAGCTTGATGCAAAGTTATATAAGTACCATAGAATATTCAGAAAGGATATCGAGAAAAAATCCCAGTATTCCGTAAGAATGCATCTAACTAGGTTAAAATTTTATGTGTATCATTCATCACTGGTATTCGTGATTTTTATTTCCCCTGTCCTCTTTGCCACTACATAGTTGAATATTTTATGTGTATATTATGTCAAATAACCACATGAATGTTCAAAGCAAAATATTATCATTTTTCCTATTAATTTAAAACTGTAGATTTCATCGAGATGAAAATTGCACATGGGTTTAGAATGACAATTTATGGCCTCTTGCAAAATTTGATTACATCATCAAAATCATAGAAATATCGAAAAAAAATTACGCAATATTTCCGTGACCACAAAACCCAACAATTTGAAAATTTACGTGTATTATAAAGAATTTCAATTTGAAATTTCGAAAATTTCATGCTGAGAGTGGCATTGAAATCCAAAAAATACAAAACGAAAATAAAAAAAAAACAGAAATGAAGTAAGGTAGTGAATTGAAGCTCTCTTTCATTCGTGCGCCAATAACTTACTTGGTGACCACCCCATATATAGATACAGTTTATGGTATATATACAGGGTGATTCACAAAGACCGTTGGTCAGAATATTTCAAAGGAATACCACAGATAAACACTTGCAATTATATAGTTAAGCTTTGTTGGCATAAAACCTCAGATTCGTTCGATGACACCAACTTTCGCTTTTCAAATTTTACCCCAGGTTTTTTCTGTCAAATTCAAATTACTCATTTATTTCTACGTTGCTTTAAAGTACCTATTATTTGTATATTCTTTGCAGATAATTTTTTTTGAAATCTTAAAAGAATTTTGAAATATTCTCAAATAGGTCTCCATTCCTTTGTTAATAACTTTTGCATGAAAGTTTCAATTTTTCTAGGTTTTATTGACTCACCAATGGTTTATCTCCGTTGATTAAAGATTCAATTGAACATACAGGGTGTTCTGATTTCAACGTCAAAATCAGCAATTACATAAACCTAAGAACTCATATTTTCCAAATGAGAACCCAAAGCATTTTAGAGAAGAACTATTCAACTCAAACACTATTTTTGACTCTACAAAAAAATTTTGGGTTTTTTTCATGGCTGACTCTGACATTGATATTGGAACATCCTGTATGATACATTGGTTATTTAATTGATGAAGAAGTTTTGGTACGTCTTCTGATAGAAACTAGAGAATTGTAAATTTTCATGCAATTAAAATTGAAAAGAAGTCCTACTTAAAAAAGAAGATTTTTTGCAGATTTCGGACAAATTTTCTGGGAAAAATTCACCTACAACTGATACATTAAAACAATGAAATTGAATACTTGCAATCTGGTTCTGAATGAAAATACTGATCATTATGTTCAAACAAACGAAAGTTAGTACCATTTCAAGTGTTTTTCTTGATTCTTTCTTCGAAATATGATTCTCGTTCTTCGAGAATCCCCCTGTACATATATTCTTACCTATATATGCGATTGGCTAATGAATAAACAAGCACTCAAAACGTCCTAACTTCACGTAAGTGCTTTTTTTTACTTATAGCATTACATAAGTTGTTGGTAAGAAAAAATTTGATACCTATACCTAATGCATTAAAATGAATCTCTTCGAGTGTAACAAGATGATATGAGTGTTCAATAATTCATTATGAATTCCATATTAATTTCTAATGCGATATTACACAAACTGTGAAACTAGAATTCTCACCATTTATTTTTTATTTCTCCATTTCGCTATGCGATTATCGTATCAAAGCAATAATGTGGGTACTTACAATTATAGAGAAAGTATTGAATTCATGCAGTTCCAGTTCATATGCCTGTTCTCTACCTGCAGCTTCCTAATCTCGTAGGTGTTAAAACGTTTTCTTCTATTACGGACCCCTTTAATATGATATTTATCGACTAGGAAAGCAATTGGTTTTTATGTGTTGCCACTGGCTTTCGTATCTCATGATAGTAATTATCCTTATGCGATGAAAATGCTTACGTTTTATTTAAAGTGGGTGAGAAATACCTTCATAAATTAATGAATCTGCATTTCCGGATTTCCTCACTAGAAGTTAGAATTTAATAATCTGTTAAGTTGGCAAATTAATTTAGATTTTATTATTTCATTATAAATATGCTTGTTTATATATTCACAACTTGATCATTCGAAAGTTTCAAGCCATAGAACGATTAAGTCTAACGAGATAATTGTTTTCCTCTAATTCTGTGACAAATTCGTTAATTCTGCCATACTTTGTAATGGTGTGTAAATATCTCAGTTTCACCCAGATTTTATGGTAATATTTCATTGTTAAATTTTGGTACTCGTATCTCCCCTGTCACGGATTCATCTGTTAACTGTCAAATTCGTGAAATAGCTAGCAAAAAGTTCCAATCTACAATATTATTCAATGCAAAAGTCACTCAACAACATTCATTGAAATACTTCATTGATTTCAATAAAATTTTGTAAATCAGAGATGGGTCCCAGACTCCTCCCCGAAATTTTTTCACATATCCTAATTTCACCAAAAATATTCTCCACTTCTTCAAATTGAATGGACATGTTCTATTTTATTGCGTATTCAGAGGTATTTTATCATATGTTCATTTGGTATATTTCCTAAGCTATGTTCTCGAGTTATTTGTCATTTCTAAAGCAGAATGTATGAATTGAAATCAGTTTTATGGAATCGGTTATTCACTTATCTAACTTATTATTTATATACTTTTTTATTCCATTAGTTTATTGTGAAAAACATCCGGAAAAACAACCCAGTATTGGGAAGGACGATTTCATATACATGGGTTCCTGAATTGGAGATAAAAATCATAGATTCCACGGTTCATTTTAAAAATAAAAAGTCTCGAGATACAGGATATAAAGTTTAATTTTCCTATATTTTAATTTCTCATAGGATAATCAAAACATAAGATATTCAACTGAAATTTGGCATAATTATTCCAATGTAACTTTACATCACATGGTATGTCAATTTCTATTTCAAATCTATAAGGTGAAATATATTTTGGAACAGTGCCAGCCTTTTTCTCCCAGATAAGTGGTTAATCACTGGTGGTTAAAAAATATAAGAAGGAAACTGTTATCTAATACAAAACTCCTTGGATTTTTGCAGTCTTGTCGTATTCGAGAAAAAAATTTCAAACAATTCTCTCGAATCCTAGGGAAAATTCGAATTAGTAGAAAAACCCAATTAGCAAGCTGTGATGAATAAATTGATTATTAGTTTTGGTGCTCATTTTCAAATATGTAATGATGATTCATAATAATCACAAAAAAAAGGAATTCAAGAAACATTTTGTATCTCGAAAACAAAGTGTTTTCGGGCCCTGTTTATGGGACTTTTTGATGGATCCTTTTCCTTCATTAAACGCCTCAAAACATTTTTCAGAAAATAAACAGGTCAAATGAGACTGAAGGGATTGTCGCTAATATCGATTGACATATAAATAATTATTCAAAACTAGGAAGTCATCGATTTATTTCCCTCAAAAATATCTAGAAGGCCCAATATAATTTTGTGATATGGATCAGACTATATTTTTTTTGTATATTTTCATTAATTCATTTCATTTTGCTTTGCTTTTTAACAATAAATTGGGTTCTACTGCAAGCAGAGTCAAATATTATCCTATAAATAAAAAAAAACTTGGTGCATACCCATTATTCAATATGATGGGTATGTTGTCATATATTTGATCATTACTAATTGAATGTTTCTGATATATGAATTATATTATTATACAATTATTTGACGCAAACTCCGCAATATTTTTCTAGAGCTCGAATCAACGGACCCTCACGAAATGTTTTTCTATCTACGGCCTTGGATTACGCTTTCAAAGCTTTTGTAGCTTTAGTATTATAATTATGTATAATTTTGAAAAAATATTACTTGCAGAATTTGGGTTTGAAGTTAACCACAGAGAAACATGCTGCCATCTAAATTGAGTAGCGATAGACTGGTTACGCTCTTGTTTGTAATCGTCAGTCTCGCATTATCCAACAACCTAATGAAAATAGAGGCTATTTGATTGAAAGCCAGCAGAAGCATTATATGCGTTGATTCTACTACTGGAGGCTAACCATATCATCTTTCTCTTCAATGACACACAAAAACTGAATGTTTATGGTTTTCTATAATTTTTTTTGTCAACGTCGGAAGACGAAAACCCTCAGATATTACGTCAGAAATAACAAAGCAGGAAAAAAATTTAAAAAATGGACAACGCTTTCAAAAAATAAGACAACGCGTCTACAGGATCTAGTTTGAAATTTAATCACGGAGGGATCTATTCTCATCGATATTGGGTTATGCGATACTGAAGATTATCTAACAAGAGCGACGCCGTTCTATCGCTACTTACTCGTATCTTCGTTGGCAGCACATTTCCCTGTGGTTAACTTTCAAAGTGGATGCTGATATATTCCTATATAGAGGGTGTTTCCAAATTAGAAGTCAACCTTCAATGAGATGTTAGTATCACTCATTGGCTGTCGATTGAGCCGATTGAGCCATATTCATTGATAACCGAAAATCAACATTTTCGTCAATTTTTTTTACGTTGAGCGTGTTTGATTTGAATTTTGGTTTATTTACAACAAATAAGTATGTATGAAAAAAGCAAAACTATGCTGTATTGAATAAAAATGATTTGAAAGTTGGTATGAAGAAAAAAATATCAAAATTATAATATAAATTTGCCTGAAACTTTCGAATTCTGCAATTTATGTTTGAGAAAATTATCTTGAAAACTAGCCGAACTCCTTCTTCAATTTTCGCCAGAATGCAGGTTTCAGAAGATTTTGATTTGAAAGCGGAAAAAGCAAAGAAAGGAAAGTAATGAATTAACTATGTTTTATAGCAATCAAACTCCTTATACAAGCACGTGCTCCCTTTTTTATTTCTTCAGTTTATACTTTCCGCCTGAAATTAAGGTACTCTCCATCTTCTCGCTGATTTTTCTATTCTAACGATATTAGATCAGGACTTCTCTCTGGCCACGATAATAAGGAATTTGGTAAACGTAGAAAAAAATGTAAGTAAGGCAAGAAATTTTTTAAAAATCACAATATCTCCTAAACTGTTGGTTTTGGTTATAATAATAATAATGAATGGCCTTTATTGAAGAAAAAAATTCATATCAAGAAACGAAGTTTAAAATAGCTACTTTCACTCAACTTCTTCAACATGAAAACAAAAATTTGTAATAACAAAAAAAGAAAACAATTCTTGAGAAAAATACGATAAACTAAAAATAAAATTATATTTTGTTGAAAATATCAAAAAAAAAGATACACACAATACATATGCAAAAATAAAAGAATTATTGATCACTCACTCAACTTATTCCCCCCTCCCAATTGAAACAATAATTTTTTAAATGTCGCTTTAAAAACGTCTCTGAGCGTGTTCTGGAACTGAGTTATAAACAGTGACAGTTGTGAGCGAAAACTCGACTCGAAACGGAAAGACGGAATCTTGGCTAATCCATAGTATGAGAATGACGAATACATGCAAACTTCCCCTGTACAAGAGTCTCTCCTTAAAGCCCGCCATCATGAAACGTTTTTTCGAGACTTTGAACGCCAAGCGTCCAAGAGATTCCAGTCGGGCAGTCAAGTTCATTCTATGATTTACAGTCGTGCGGCCGTGTCCCGAGCTGCCCGACTGTAAAATTATCCGAACGCTCGAACATGATAGCCTCGTGAGTGGCCGCCTTAAGATAGAGTGGAGCAGAGGTGGTAAGGACACGAAAAACCATGAGCTTAAATGGTATTTCTTACCCATCTGAGCCAACCAAGTTCATTTATTTTGGCTGATACTCGATCATATTCACGGAGACGAAAAATAAATCTACAGCAGTAATTTTGGATCAGCTAAAGGCGATTTTTTGTTGTCTGAATCAAAAAAGGATGACACAAAATAAGGCTGTAATGCAGAACTGAGATAACTAGGGTTTCACAAACTTTTTCCCCAACTGAAAATCACTCATTCTTCTATGACTATAGAGATGTTTCAAAACAAGGTGAGATTTTTTTGACCAATAGTAATATGTACTCTTCGAAACGCAGCCTTCAAAGTCTGATCCCTAATCTTGTGTCCCATGTCAACATCTCCACCATCCCCTGTCAGTCCAGAACGAGAGACCATATAACAGCATTTAACATTAACATTAACAGCCGGGTTAAGAAAGAGATTATGGCTTTTTGAATATACAGGGTATTTCGACAGCCTATTCGACGTTTCTGAAGTACGGGGTCTATTTGAAATTTGAAAATTCGGAATATGACGTTGTTCATGATGCCCTATTCAGCTAAAATATTTTCGAAGCTCCGGCACTTCCGGTTATACGAGAAATGAAAAAAATTTTTTCAAAAAAAACTTATTTTTTTCATTTTGCCTCAGATATTATCAAGATTTCCATTTTCAATTACTCCTCCCTGAAATTATTGAGTTAGTCCTTTTAGTTTTCAAAATGTTAAGAAAAAACCGAAAAAAAGAGAATTTCCATAGTCACAAAATGTGATTTATTCTTACTGTGAATATACTATGCGTATACTCGATTCTTTTTTTCGAACTAGAATGATGTCGAACTTGAAACACCCTGTACACCTAAGGAAGCAAGATCGCGTTGATGAGCAAAGACGCATCTCGTGATTCGTATGGGTTATAGAAAAGGTACAACTGTGTGTCATCCGCAAAAGACTGCATAGAGACATGCTCATCTGAGGACTTTATATCAAAAACATAATATAAGATATAGAATTGGGCCCAGTACCGACCACTACCACTGACAGCCAATGTCACACCTGAAGCATTACTAAATATGACTCCAATGACAGCAAATGAGTCATACTAACACGTCCTCCAAGGTTCACGATCAATTTGAAAAAACCCTGTATATATTCATATTTTTCTTTCATCGAATTCTCCGTTCGAATAAATCGGTCAAGTAGCTTTTCATTAATCTACACTACTAGAAATCACTTCAATTCAATATCAACCGCAAGCCACTACAGTGTAAAATATTCAAAAACCCACTCGTCGGTTTTCAATAAACCGATTATTTCCTCCGACCGGATGACTTATGTTTTTCCATTAAATAAACAAATAACTCCAGATCGAATGTGGTCAATAAAAGCGGGAGCGCTTTCAGAGCGATCGCTTTATCTTCAATCCCGGACCCAGCTTTCAGCTTTTAAAATTCTCTCTGGAATGTTTCGAAAGAAATCCGATTTATTTTGTTCAAAGTACTTTTTTCATTCCACTCTTTTCATGCAAACAACGCTATTATATCCCTCGCGTATCGTTAGACACAAGCTCGGATCCCGTTCTGACTTTCCAGACAGAAAATCAATTGTCAGTGTTGATCCTCCACAATACATCAAAGATGATATCGTTAGAGCTTTAGCCTACCGCCAGATTCAATATATCAAGGGCTTATTGCTTGGTGTACTGTTCAATTAATTTTCATCATTTGGACTCCTCAGCCTTGATATCTGACAGTACTTAGTAATCATATTACGATTGACTTTGATTTCGTGATTATTCAATATATGATTCATAATTTCAACGATATCACAAGAAATAGTTCTGTGTTTGTGTCCATTTGAACTAAATATAAAAGGTGAGTTTTCGACTTGTACATAATATTTTAACTGTAAATTCAAAAAAGAACACCTTTTTCCTTCACCATTTTTTCAATATCCGGCCTCGCTGAAGAGATCCAGACATTTCATATTCATATTCATCTCTGTCGATAAGACGAAGAACAAAAGTAGGGGGGAATCAATAAAATGGGGAGAAAATAATAAAAAAAGGAAATAATAAATAAGAGAATATGTGTATATAAGTATAAGCTAGTGAAATGAAAATACTAAAATGGGTTCATGTATATTTGTTGATTTTGAAACTGTTTAGAATGTTTAGATATAAAGATTGTTTCTGTCAGGCACAAACCATTGGTTTAATTGACAGTATTTCTTGAAAATTATTGTACTAAATTTAAATAACATTGATTGATTGATCGATTTTAAATGTTCATAATGCGCGATATGCCATACTTGGATACCTACACACTAAAGTGTTATCAACCATAAGACATACCATTTTAACCTCGGAAATAAGAGCTACTATTAAAAAAAAACATCATAAACTCATTTTTTCCATTCCATTTAATAAACGGTGTATTAAATAAAGAAGGAAACTTTGACTCAGTCCAAAATGTTTTTTTTTAAGGTATAAAGTTGAAGAAAAACCTGGAAGATGTATTCGATAGTTATACAGGTGTCCGGGAAAATGTGAGAAATCTCTCGGATTCGGATAAAACATAAAAAAATAAGATGACAAGTTCCTTTCCTAGCGGCCCTCCCTACGGAGATAGAATCTCCTAAATGACGTCACTGGAAATCCATTTCAGTGGAATAAATTTCAAACTACTTGATATAATTCAAAAAAATCTTGATATGATGAACAGTAGTGAGAACCTACCTCTTAAAATACTGCCCATAAATTCAAATTCGCTCTTTTAGTTTACTAGGGGCGGACTGGGTTGTACGTTTTAATGCTTACATTTTCAACACCCTGTATGTTAAGCAATAGAAAAAAACACATTATGATAGCTGGAACATTAAGCTAGAGAAAGGGTACTCTGGTTTATAGTCGATAAAATGAAACATTTTCGAAAAACAAAATTACAAAAGAATTAATTTTCATTTTCTAATTTATTTTTTGTCGGCAACAAAGTGTGATACGAAAGTTATTCGAGGAACAAAAAAGTTCTAGTTTATGTTATTGAATCCGACAAAACTACAAAGAATCTTAACTATGCAGTTTTGGTACAGAAAGGCACGTTAACAACCTAGACCACCTCTGGTATAAAAGAGCAAATTTAAATTTAAGCACAGTATTTTAAGAGGTCCATACTACTGTTCATAATATCAAATATTCTTCAAATTATATTGAGTTGTTTGAAATTTATTCCACTGAATAGGATTTCCAGTGACGTCATTTAGGAGCTCGTATCTTCGTAGGGAGGGCCGCTAGGAGAAAAATGATGGGAACTTGTCATCTTATTTTTTTATGTTTTATCTGAATCCGAGAGATTTCCCACATTTTCCGGGACACCCTGCATATTAATTGTGACTAATCCAATAAACCTTGCACCTGTGAGGCATAGCCTCATAATTCAGAATCACAGATCAAAGGTAGACAGACACTTTGAGTCATCAGCCTATTGAGGAAACCTCATAAATTTCCCCTTCAACAATGGACTAGTTTAGTGATGTTGATAATACTATATTTGACACGATAGAATTAATATATAGAGCAAAACTGATAAATCAGTGAAAAAATTTTGAAAATCCATCAATAAATGACTGAGAAATAGATTATTTAAATATACGTATTTTAGCGCGGAACGTCTTTGGTCTGTGACGTCACGGCACTTGCCTGTGATCGCTACACAATAAATAACGTTTGAATACTTAGCCGCGCCAAGGCTCTCTACAGTGTAGTTTTGACTCGAGTTTTGTTTTTATGTCACCATAATGGAAGAAGGCTTCGTGAAAGAACAAAGGGACAATTTGCCTAAAATAGATATATTCGCAGTGATGGAGTTTTTTTCTTCAAATCCATCTATGTCAGTGCTGAAATAAAAGGAGTTAAACTTTTCAAGTAAGTATCTACTTATGAGTTTGCTTCATCATGGTTCAACTTATAACGATGATTTATTCAAAAAACGTTTCATAAACTGTTTGTAGTTGAGTACTGGTTGTTGAAGTCTATCAATGGCAAAACATATTTATGTGAGGAGTAAAAAGAGAAAAAAGTAATTTATATGTACATATGTATATAGTAAGTTATTTCAGCCATCGTGTAACGAACAAAACACGACACGAACGGCTCAAGTAATTGTACACCAATGAATTCGTAAGCACTCTGCGAATACCAGTCATCTAGTGTGTGACGTCACGCCACTTACACGTACTATGAAATTCTTCTTTCAAGCGCAACTTCAAAGTGCCATAACTTTTTCATTTCTAGAGATATTTCAATGAGTCTTCCACATTTTTGTTTCATTTTACTAAAATTTTTAAAATTAATCCTTAACAAAAAAAAATGAAAACTAGTCCATTGCTTCTTGTTGAAAATATACGGCACTTGTTAGTTGTATTTCTATCCACAAACCTTGCAGAGGTGAGATATCCTTATCATCTATCGATCAAATATAAAAAGAGAGTTTCAGTAATCTGAGAAAGTATTAAAGGAACCTCTCAATTTGTCATTAACAAACTGACAAGAGCTTGCATGAATTCGACCAGCTAGTGCTGAACTTCCTGAATTCTAACCTTCATTTCGAATTGGGTTTTCCCGTTTTGCACCATGGTAGCCCACGTTGACCTCCGATTTTCTTCGTTCTGCAACGTCCGTATTACGGATCAGTTCCCAATTTCTGAAATGGCGAACCGAGCTGGAAATGCAACTTGAATCGATCGAGGTCACGTCGGCTTCAGCAATTTGCAGGTGAACGTCATATCATTATCGAGTCGGTCCAGGCAGCAACCACTTAGAGAAATTAATCATATTGAGTACGCAGCCTTAATGGATCTTTGATACGTGCTGAAACCTGCGGTACATGGAACCTCGCAGGTTATTATCTTTGATGTATGGCTTTGTCTCATCAAAGCGACTGATGACCTGCTGTGGCTTTGAAAAGAATTTTGTGTGTATCAGTAACACGTGTGTAATTAATGTGAATCGAGGGATATAATCAACCTAACTATCATCTTCCTAATTGATTATATATTGCATTCAACTGACAACCAACCTAATTTGAAATAAGTTGGACATTAGCAAATTATAGACCAAAGAAGTGTTTCTTTTTTTTGCAACTTTTTCAGAAGTACCGGCTCTTTCATAATTTGACCCCCCTTCAACTTTGTCACTTAAAGAGGTACAGAAAAATGATTTGTACAAAAGTTTCACGAAATCGACTAGTGTTTTTTAAAATGGTTTAACAAGACGAAATATACCTATATATTGGACACCCTGTATATTTTTCTATATTTGACTAGCTCTTTTTCCCCTGATTTCGAAAATATAATATATCATTGGTCTTTCTCTCTTATTCAGAGTACCACAGTGTTCCAAACTTTAAGAACCACCTGGCATGCTCAGTAATCAGTTTTCAAGTGGTAGGCTGCGATAACTCAAAATGCCATTTTTTGAATTACCTCGTTGGCAACGATATAACATACGTTGTTCACTATAAATTGGAATTGGATGATTTGGATGCAAGTCCATATATTCTCTCCTTGTAGCTTTCTTATTTTTATTGTTTTTGGCATAATGTGCAAATATTTCAAATTTTTCCGCTTCTGTTTAGTCGTATTCGATAAATAGATTCATTGAATGAAAAACGTTGCCAAGGAGATAACTCATAGAAAGGCATTTTGAATTGTCGCAGCCTTTCACTTGAAAACTAATTATGTACTTAGTTTGGTGGTTCTTAAAATTTAAAACTCTGTCGTAATCAGAATGAGAGAGATAGACCACACATATATTATATTTTCGAAATCAGGGGGAAAAGAGCTAGTCAAATATAGAAAAATATACAGGGTGTTCCATTCGAAAAAATGAAGTTGCAATCAATATGCTGCCACTCCTTATATATTTCGTTTTGTGGAATCATTTTAGAAACACTAGTCGATTTCGTGAAAAACATTTTCTTGTATCTCTTTTAGTAACAAAGTTAAGGGGGCGGTCAAATTATAGTGAAAAACCCGGTACAACTCTCAAATTTCCATAATTCACCATTTCATAAATATAAATTTAACATCAGCTTGGTATGTATTGATTTTTTTCACATTTTTTTTCTATAAATAAAGGCCTTTATTATTATTATTATTATTATTCATTGTTACCCTTCATTCATTGTTCTTCAGTACGTTTCCTTATTTTCTCTGCTTGAGAAGTTTTGATCGTTGTTGTCTCCATTTTGACAGCCAAATTGTGTTGACATATCTGTTCAGCAAGGTTTCGCGATTCATTATGAATTATTTGAAGCCAGAACAACGCTTCCAAATTGTATTCTTTAGCATAAAAAGCTACTTGTCATGCGATTTCCAAGCCACTCTGTGCCTTGGGAATGATTCAAAAATAAGGAACTTGGGTTCCTTATGAATTGAAGCCATATACAATGATGGTTAATTCATGGAAAAAGTGTATCAAAATATTAGGCTCTTCATGTTTTGCTAGTTAGTGGTGCAAGTTATGTGTAGAATGGTGGATTTGCATTAATAGATTTCCCTTTTTCAAATGGCATTTTGTTCATTTTTGCATGAAAAACAAGGCTTCAATAACCATAGTTATAGTAGTCCGATTTTGGTCAAATATGCGCCGTTTTGTTTTATAATTGGTTACCATTTTGAATGTGCCATCATGATGCCTTTCTCATAGAGGCCTTTGTCCTTAGTGGCAAAACATTGAGACAGTCGATTTTCACAAGCCTCTGTTGAAGCGAATTTTTCACCAGCAAAATTGTTCGCTATGGACAGAAACCGATATCACATGTTGCCAGATCCGGACTATGCATCCACTTTATGAAGTGGATGCATAAGAACCTCCTAACCAAGCTTCCGGAGCTTCTGGTGAGTCACTATCGAATTGTGTGGCCGGGCGTTGGTTTCAAACGATTTTTTGTGCATCGAGATTTACGACAGTTGCATGGTGTATCTTCGACATCGAAATTACCGAAACGGAATCGACGAAACCAAAATTGTGCGTGATTGGCGATTGGCTTTTACAGTATCATTTTCATTTTTAATGAAAAAAAAATTGTAAAGTATAGCGTATTTTCTCTTTGAAGAGCGTTCAAACCAAACTGAGTCAACAAATCACTAAACTGTCAGAAAAGGTTCTGTAGTACGAAATCTCATATTTCTAACGATATCTACGGTAACCTAATCGGACTTATACAACGTGAGATACAGATAACTAAAGCCATCTTTTCGGAAGATAATGGATTTCTCTTAACAACACCTAATATTATTTTGCAGAAGAGTAACGTTATGTTATGTTCAATTCGTTTATTTTATACTTATACTCACTTAGTTCCAATGGAATATCTAAGTTGTTATACATATAACACCCTCGAAAAAATCGGGACAATGAACCTTTGTGTACCTATTGAGTTTTCAGTGTTTTTTTAATATGCTTATGCCAGGGGTGGATATGGATGAGATGGGTATATTTGGGAATTTAAACGTGATAATTCCGAAGAGTAAACAAATGTGTTTATTATCGCTGAAAAGATTCAACTCACATCATATTCTTCCTCTTCTTCCTTCTCTACCGCCTGCTGTTCCTTCAATTTGTATCCTTTAGCAACAGGTTTTTGCTGCACGTACCTCACTTGTTGTTGTTGACCGCCATATGATTGTTGCGTTGCTTTTCTTGGTATAGGATAGTTTTCTCTGGGTTCGGCTTGTTGTTGGGCAGCTTGGATTTGCTGCAGATAGTGAGGACCACCGAACTGAGCCTTCTGTGCCTGGAATAACACATACAATGAATTTCGGTATTCGGACGATATGATAAGAATCATATCCCAAGAAAAAAAATCATCGGATAAAATAAGGCCAACACAATGGTTTTTTCTTTCTTCTTTCAACGTGAAATATATCGATACTATTTTCATATATTTTGGTGTACAAGGATATTGTGATATGGCCGATACTATAGTGGTATTTACATTGTTGTCAGATCATTCCTTTTTCCGGAATTTTAATGAACTTTGTTATTTATATGGATCACCCTATCAATTCACATCGCCAAAATTCTTGGACCTTTTATGTTTATGAAACAATATTGATACATGTCAATAAATGTATTAAAAAGTAGGTTCATTTAATTAGTTTATGTAACTAATGCACTGGCAGAATTCAATCTTAAGAGGGGTTATACCATCATTTTATATCTGTCAAATGGATAGGTGAGTTTTTCTATTTAGGCATAGGTATTAGGTTTCTTCTGAGTCTTAAATGAATTTCAGCAAATTCCTGTACCCGATGGGTACTAGGCATACTATTTACTTGAAGATTAATTAATTCAATATCATCGGTAACCAAAGTAACAATGTAAATAGCGTCATTGTTGGTTGATTCTAATGCAGATAATTCAACAAGATAAAGGGGATAGCAGATAACATTTTCCTCTTAATGAAATAATAGCTCAATGATGTTTTTATATAATTCAAGAATCAAACACGTGAACTCCTTTATTCACAAGAACGATCAAATATCTCGATATCTTATAGACTCATAGGCATTTGAATGAATTTCGATTAAATAAGATTCAAACTGCAACTATTCGAAAGAGTTCATATATGTACCAAGAAAAATAATCCTGGATGTGTTTATTGGCCTGATCATAATATAATCATACTCTAAAAATTGTTTAAATATCTTATATTCCTACCTACTGAAACTACTAAACTTCGTTCAAATAGTGCAATCGATAAAAAACGAGAGCAAAAGAATTGGTTTGGAAGTTTTGGGTGTGGGCTGTGGATGATTCTCTTGAGATAGAATTCGGTAATGGTGCGAATGAAATTTGGTATTGCACATCTCTTGTTTATGAACTTTCCACAGTTGATATTCTAGAATATGTTATTTATGTTTATTTGAATCTAAATGAACATATATCTAATGTAGAAACCAAATTCTAAAGAAAAAAATCGTCGTTTCAGCGGAATTTATCCAGAGTTTTTCTAGAAAATTGAGAAAATTTTATTCCTAGAATTTAAAAAATATATTTTTTTTCCACATTGATGCCCTCACTTGAAAATTCAATAGACGATTCTAAATTGATAAAGAGGTTTTGAACGATCATTTCACGGAATAGTCGAAACAATTATGAGAACAAAATAATCATACTTTGATGTGTGTCAGCATAAGAGAATAACTGTCATTGTCTTAATGAATTCGTACCTAATAATTTTTTCGACTACGAGTTTATGCAAAAACCTCGAAGAAAAACCCAGAAGCAGCCTAAGCATTCGCGAAGCTACAGGCAAGTAGATCTTTCCAAGGTCCTCATTTTGTATGTTTAGTTTTGAAGATTATTTTTGACAATAAATTTGAAGTTATTTGATGCTAGTTTTGGGATTTTTATTGATGTTGAATAAAGAACATACATATAACAAATTCTTAACCCATTACAGCCCCGTGGCAACTTAAGTTGCCACGGCGCATTCGACTACATTCTATGCGCACGCGCATAGATATTGAAGTTCCATTGGTAAATTCCGGTCATGTGATATGTCCTGTCTCGAATAGCACAAACGTCAGTCAGATATTGTCAAACAGTGAGTTAGTGTATAACGATTTATTCAGAGCTCTTGAACTTTTTCATTCACCATAATGGCCGTCGATGAGAGATTGTAAGTATTCTATTTCAATAATGCATGCACATTTGTATTTTTGTACCAGTTTTATTCAATATGAATTCAGCAGTATATTTCTTCTTCACAGTAATATTTTCATGCAATATTTTGCTTTTGCCATACGGGCAAAGTTTGATGGCAACTAAAGTGGCCAACGGGAACACGTGACAACGGTTTCTGCAATATTTACATTTCTTACTGAATGATTTCGACAGGTATACTCGTGGAAGATCAGGCACTGGATTACTTCTTCATGAATTAATTGACCTTATCGAGAACGATGAGGACATATCAGCCACCAATATAGCCATATGTCCACCTGATGAACTTCCTGGTGCAGATACAGATAAGGACTCTGATTTATCGGATGAAGAGGTAGTTGGAGATTTTGACCACCTTCCTGCCCGTATATTACGCTCTCAGGTGGAAATGCAGAATCCAGAAATCGATGATGATCACGGCAATCCAGTCGTCCAAGATGAGAACCATTCAGAAGAACCTAGACCGACGACTTCTTCGCAGACAAGAGTAAGAAGCACCAAACGTAAGCGTCCCACAGAACGTACTTGGAAGCCGAAAATGAATGGGTTATCTTCAAGTATTCCTGAACTTGAATGCGAATACCGACCGGTAGCAGAAGATCTTCTGAAAGAAACGGTAAAAAGCCCTATTGAGGCTTTTAGGGCTTACTTCTCGGAAGATTTATTGAGTCATATCGTAACCGAAACTAATCGTTATGCTATGCAGAAACTCGTTCACAACCTGAATGCCACTGCTGAAGAAATGATTACATTTGTCGGAATTATGTTGATGTCAGGTTACCACCCTCTTCCATATAGAAGACTCTACTGGAAACAAGATCCAGATGTTCATTCGCACTTAGTTTCCGATGCCATCCGTCGAAACCGATTCGATGAACTGATAAGTTTTATTCACCTTGCCAACAATGAAAACAATGATGGAAGTGATAAAATGTACAAGGTCCGACCTATTTTTGATCACCTCAACAACTCTTTCAAACAAATCAGTCCTGGGCCCACTATTAGTATCGACGAGAGTATGATTCCTTATTACGGAAGGCATGGGTGCAAACAGTTTATTCGCGGAAAACCTATCAGATTTGGGTTCAAGTTATGGGTTGCCGCGGATCCATCTGGATACATCCATCATGTTGAACCCTATTGTGGAAGTTCAACTCGTCTTCCAGAAACTGGACTCGGTCAAGGAGGTGACGTAGTAATTGGACTTGTAGACCACATGAAATTGTCAAAGGGTATTCGACTCTACTTTGACAATCTTTTTACATCGGTTGGGTTGTTGGAAGAGCTTAGTTCTAGAGGACTTGGTGGAACTGGTACTCTGCGTGAGAATCGCTGTAGTGTTTCAATGAAACTTCCAGATAAAAAAACGTGGAAAAATAAACCCAGAGGTGAAACATCCACCAGTTCTTCAGGAGATATTTTAGCAGTCCGTTGGAATGACAACAATGTTGTTACTGTACTTACTAATTGTGATAATGTACATCCTATGTCAAAGTCAAACCGATACTCCAGAATTGAAAAGAAGGTCATTTCTGTCAAAGTACCAGGTCCTATTGCTCGTTACAATAGTAACATGGGTGGAGTAGATCTTTCTGATCAATTTTTGGCTTCCTACCGAAACAGAATCAGGTCGAAAAAATGGTGGTGGCCTTATTTCTCTTGGACTGTGGATGTATGCAGCACACAAGGTTGGTTACTGTATCGTCGCCTTGGGCATGATATTCCTCTATTGGATTTCAGACGTCAGTGTGCTATTTTCATTCTGAAGTCTTACGGCAGTCCTCCAATGGTAGCAGGAGTTCGATCATCTCTAGAGTTCACACCAGCTCTCGAAGAAATAAGAAAAGATCGAACAGATCATTTCATCGAAAAAGGTGAATCCAAGTATCGCCGTTGTAAAGTATGTGGCAGGCGTACAATTTTTGTATGCAAGAAGTGTGAAGTTCCTGTTCATCCTGATGAGTGTTTCAAAATTTTTCATGATGTAAAATAATAATATTTTATGTAATTTCATAGGAAATATTATACGGTTGAATCACAATAGATGTATACGATTGATATGCTAGTTTTATTGTACTTTGGAAAATTTCTTCATGAATTATCCCAGTGGCAACTTAAGTTGCCGCTTCATAGTAACTCTCCTGCATGTTCGATCATTATTTTTATAACACAATATCACTTTTTGAGTCTAAATAACTCATCAGACAAAGTTTCAGTTGAAAATCTTCACGGGGGAATTATGGGCTTTAATGGGTTAATACTGACATTTATAAACTAAAGTTCCTCAATAGATTTAGAGATTTTTAGAATTAGAGATCAAGCAATGATGTAATGCTCATTTAGATGACTATTGAAAATTTGTAACTCTTCAACTATTGAATGTGATATATAGCGGTGAAAAATATTATGTATATTCATTGCCATCGTAGTAATATAAGTTCGAATTTTGTGATTCTATGCATTCAATTTTGGAAATATGAATTTTCTCAAGATTTGAATTCAAAATTCATGGACCCCATTTTCTTGCTGGCAGGATCAATATCGTATAACAACCGATTCTTGTAGAAAATTTAATTCGAACAGATTGAAGAGTTTCCGAGAAAAGTAAGTACTGGATTACAAACGAACGGATTTTCTTAATCGAATTTAAAATTAATTTCAATTTAAGTTTTCAAGTTAATTAAAATATCAAATGTTTCTTATTAAGGATTCATCAAGCGAAGTAGCTTGATATTTAAACCAACTACGTTACCTGAGAATCAAGCTCGTGAAAAATTATATACTTGACTTGATTTGAGATATTTATTGCTTGACTTGATATCAAGCTACTAACTTGATCGAGAACTTGATATCAATTGAGCTTGATACGCACGATTCGCACGTCATATATTTCTGTAAGCTCGTGCCAGCTTAGACAAAATAAGGGGATTCCACGAACTCTGAGATGACTGAAACGATCGCAAAAGGGTGGCGACGGTGGCGTAACTACGGTTGGCTCATGGAGGGCGTTACCACCACTTTGAAAAAGCAGAATCTTTCAATTTTTTTTAATTAATTTTACTCAAACAGTCACTGCCTTTTTTTATTTCTTCTAATCTTCTAATTGGGGTTTATGGTCAGAATAACCCTCCTCGTAATGCCTATGATCACCAGTCTGACTTTTTTCGTAGTTTTCTTGCATTTCAATGAGAGGCAGAAATCTATTGGTGGATTTTGATAGTTTTAGAAATATAACATTTTGAGTATCAGCTCTAGCGGCGGAAAAATGAAGATACCGAGGCGTTTGGTAAAAGGAATGCCAAGACTGTTTCCATGAATCAATTCATTGTTCATTGAGGTGAACACTCATGTTCAAAGAATTCTTTATGTGATTATTTTATCTTGAACATCTTTTCCACCGATACATTGCCTTCGGGAATATTCTAAGATATTAGGGGAGAGAACTTTACATCAGTGAAGCCAGCAGAATCACTTTGAAATAATTTATTATAGGTACTATTGAAAAATATTTTCCTCTCAAATTGTCGGAGGATTCGCGGCTTCTGTTAGCTCAACGTTGAGCTAGCAAAACCTAAAAGCCTCATTATGTATCTAATCATAAAATGCTTGTTAGTTTCTCATTATTAAGTAACTGTATTTTGTTATTATACAGGGTGGCCATTTGAAAACGAAACAGACGAGATTACAGATGAAATAAAGTTTTTCGATAGAAATGCTCGGACAGATCGATTTCTGTTTCGAGGGGGACAACTTAAGATGTAGGTTACGGACGCATAGCGCTTCAACCCTTGCTGCTACAACCCCCACCCCCAATTTTTGAATAGGGAAGATGGGGTGAGTGATACCTCAATTTGAAGGTATTTTTATACTGATTTCAGCCCAGTAATTGTTTTCTCATTTTATGCATTAGTTCTCGAAATATTCATGCGTTAGTTAGTTAGGAAGGAAGCCACAGTCATGGTTGTTTTGAAGCTCAAAATGTCGATTTTTCACAAAACACTACAAGTGCCATGAAAACACCACCTCATTTTCAAATACTTAGTTAAGAATATTTCGAGAACTAATTCATAAAATGAAAAAACAATTACTGTGCTGAAAAATCAGTATAAAAATACCTTTCAAATGAGGTATCACTCACCCCATCTTCCCTATTCAAAATTTGGGGGTGAGGGTTGTAGTAGCAAGGGTTGAAGCGCTATGCGTCCGTAACCTACATCTTAAGTTGTCCCCCTCGAAACAGAAATCGACCTGTCCGAGCATTTCTATCGAAAAACTTTATTTCGTCTGTAATCTCGTCTGTTTCGTTTTCAAATGGCCACCCTGTATATAGTGATTTAATTTTGGTTTCCGTTTCAAAATACTTGATATATTTTGTTCTTCTGTACAATATAGTTTAATAAATAAAAGTGCTTTTTGCAAGGTTCCTTCCTCGGTTCCTTCTCATTTAATCATTTTTTTATTGATAAATAAATACTTGACTTGACTTCACATTGAGAAACTACTACTTGACTTGATTTCAAGTCAAGCCAAGTCAAGTAGCTTGAATATCAGGTCAATCCGCGAATCTCTATTTCTTCAACCTATAATAACATTAGTGGCTTGCCGCCAGTTTGATAATGTGAGGAAGAAGGCTTGAAATTCCAATGAATACTTCCAATTTTTTAATTTTCTATTGGTATTACTGCGCGTGGCCGATGCAAGAGCATTTTTTCAGGTGTTTGCCCTCGCTACTCCCAAAGTTTGCCTCAATATAATAATCTTAAATAATTTGCCGTGGAAGAATCACAACTGAGTACGACGAATTCATCATATATCAATTCTTCTTTTTACATGATGAACCAATTCTTATAGAATAATTGAATAACTCACTATTCCGATATTTGATATTCCGTTATTACATAGTCTTTCAAGTATATCATGAAATAGTTGCCTCTTAGGTATAGATGGTGTTCATAAATTGGAGTTACAGAAGAATATGAGAGATTCCTTAAATGAATCTAAAAAAAAAAATTCCATAAACACTTTGTTTTCGAAATAGAGTGTTTCTTGTAGCCCTATACTTTTTTGTTATGATTATACCAGTTTATCGCATCTTCGATAATCTTCGCTACAGATTAGTTGGACAAGTAGGTACCAAAACTTATAATGAATTTATTCACCGCATACTAACTTGATAATGATTTGGATTCTCCTGAGAATTACTAAAAAATTGTTTGAATTTTTTTTCTCCAAATCGGTAGATGAAACTATGAAACTACAAGAGATTAAAAAGTGTACCTACTGCTGGATCAAGGTTTCTTTTACATTTTTTTTAAACTACCAGTATCAATTAAAAAAAAGTTTTGTAGGAAAGAAGGGGGATCTATTCCAGGAAAAATATCAAAATTAACATATCATAAATGATAGAAATTTTGAATTGGAATATTCATGCTAAATTTAATTTGAATTGTTTTTGAAGCTAACGTGCTATGAGAAAAAAATCTAGAAAAAAATATCAAATTTTAATACCTAGTAATTCGAAAACAAAGCATTTATGGACCCATTTTTGTTTGACCTCCAATTAAGGAATTCCCAATATACTTATATTTTGAGATTTTCAATGAATTATACGCTTCAGTATAAAATGATATCGAATGACATTATTCCGTGTTTTTGGCTGCCATTTTAAAGATAATTTGGTATCCATCATATCAGCATAGAACAGATAAAATTGATGTCATTTCCAAACACTAGAAAGATAGAAATGACGTTATTTCATTGAATATCTTCGCGATCTCAAAATTAATAAAATATCAAAACTATCGAGACTATTTCGGTGAAATTGATTTGAATGAAAGTCCTACCTGCCGGTCAGCAGATTGTTGTTGTTGCGTTGCATACTGCTGCAATCCTTGCCCTCTACTTCTGTCATAACTTGTTTGTGCAAGATACTGAGTTGCATCAGGTTCTGTCCTATATTTCACTGTCGGAATAGCTTGAGCACTCACATACTGACTACTGTACAAGGGTTGAGACGCAGGTTTGGCAAAAGCACCACCCAGTACTAATACAGAACATACTATAAACCACATTTTTCGTATATTTTCCGATTAACGATTTGAGTAAATTGATTTTATAGGAATATAGACGCACCGAGCTCCTAGGTGATATTTATACTCTCGTTTTACCCTACTTGTCTGATACATCGGCAAGCTTGGGAAAGTAAAATATCGGAGAAAGGTATTGCGCAACTACTCACTGCAACTTGCACTAGTTCTAATAGATCTTATTCAATGGTACGGATAATATATTTGGTTTGAACTTCATTCATTCTGCCAGATGCAATTTATTTATTTCACAACTCAGATATCTTCAACCAAAAAAATCATCTATGAAACAAATAATATCCGAAAATAAACAATATGCCACAATAAATTCTCTCAACTTATAGAAAAATCAAATTTATTCATTGCTTATATAGGGTGGGCCAAGGTCGGTATTTTAGACTTTTACGGAGAACGGAGAGTACGATTTTATTGAAAATTTGGTCGCTTGGCTGCGGTGTTGCCGCTTTTATCAAAAAGTACTAACAACTTCTATTTAAAATAGAACACCCTAGATATAATTATTTTTTTCTGTTTGCCATAGCCTCTTATGTATTAACTTCCTCGGCCCTATCTCTAGCGGTTTTCGAGTAATCTATCTACTTCTTTTTTTGTGCAAAACATTGCTTCAAATAAATATTCATCACTTCGGTATTTGGAATCTTAGCAAGCTGAAATTTCTGATATGAATTACCAATATCCTGTGTATCATTTAGGGGTAATGAAATACTTCCTCAATCATACATTTTTCGATTGATATGAGAAATGCGAATGACCTGCATATCATATCAGGTGTGTGAATAAGTCTTTCCCGTTTTTTGTAAGAGATGGCGCCACCAATACTGTGCGAGTATTTAATGGTTACATATGTCATAATCAAAGCTTATTCATCTGTCAACAATTCCACACTAACACATTAGTTGAAATTTTTTCGCATCATAAATTTTTGAAATCGTGAAAATGTCGAAATTTGAGCCGAGTCGACGTCATTTGCGGGAAGTTTCACTTTATTGGTTCAATTTGAAGAAATCTGCTGCCGAGGCGAATCGGTTGCTTCAGGAAGCTTATGGAGAAGGTTGTGTCGATGATTCAAGTGTTCGCGGATGGTTTCGACGCTTCAAAAGTGGCGATTTCGACGTGGAAGACAAGGAGCGTTCCGGGCGGCCGCAAATCTTTGAAGATCAAGAATTGGCGACTTTGCTTGATGAAGATTCGTGTCAAACGCAAGAAGAACTTGCTGAAGCATTGGGAGTTGACCGAACAACCATTTCCAAGCGTTTGAAAGCCATGGGAATGATCCAAAAGCAAGGAAATTGGGTGCCGTACGAACTGAAGCTGAGAGACGTCGAACGGCGTTTTTTCACTTGCGAACAGCTGCTTCAGCGACATAAAAGAAAGGGTTTTCTGCATCGTATCGTGACTGGCGATGAAAAGTGGATCCGTTACGATAATCAGAAGCGAAGAAAATCATGGGGACTACCCGGCCATGCATCATCATCGACGGCCAAGCCAAATATTCATGGCGCCAAGCTCATGCTCTGTATATGGTGGGACCAGCTAGGTGTGGTTTACTATGAGCTTCTGAAACCGAATGAAAGGATCACAGGCGAGGTCTATCGACGACAATTGATGCGTTTGAGCCGCGCACTGCGAGAAAAACGGCCACAATACTCCGACAGGCACGACAAAGTTATTTTGCAACATGACAATGCTCGCCCACATGTTGCACAGCCGGTGAAAACATACTTAGAAACGCTCAAATGGGAAGTCCTACCCCACCCGCCGTATAGTCCAGACATTGCTCCGTCTGATTACCATCTCTTCAGATCGATGACGCATGGCCTGGCTGACCAGCACTTCCATTCCTACGAGGAAGCCAAAAAATGGGTGGATGACTGGATAGAGGCCAAACCGGTCGAATTTTTTCGCAACGGGATTCGTATGTTGCCAGAAAGATAGGGAAAAGTTGTAGCTAGCGATGGCCAATACTTTCAATAATTCATTTGTAACCATTTTCTCACAGTAAAGGCTCAAAATTTGAAAAAAAACGGGAAAGACTTATTCACACACCTTATAAGATATTTCGAAAGAGCATGAAATTTCCTTTCCAACGATATATCATATGAAGCGGATTGAAATGTTCCCAAAAATGTGATTTTTCGCAATTTCTGAAAAATTCTACTAAATAAATGAAAATTAATTAGGAAAAAATGGATTCGTTAATCGTGAAAAAAAATCCATTGAATACAACAGTTTGTTACAATTTCTGACAGAATTAGATTCAAACTGTTAATCCGAATTTGATTGATGCTATACATATTTAGACTGAATGTGACTTTCATTCCTTCAGTGGAAAAATAATTATCAAAATTTGAAGACCTAATTTTTTTTTGTTCTTTTGACAATTAACGATGAAGTTCTATTTCAATAATCAGACCAAATTTTTCTAACCATGTATAATTCAACATTTTTATCCCCAAATTCGCGAATTAAAGACGTTTGGCAGCCTGGTCATTTTCAAATCTTTTTGTCAGATAATATGTGAGAGCTAAGTTAGGTGAGCTTAAGTTCCCAGTCTATGAAAGATAGAGGAGACTTTGCTATTACCTTAGAGAGAGTTAAGAAATACCTTTGAATATGGTGTAAAATAGAAGGTATCCCATTCTATTTGAAAAACTTTCAAAGCTTCTTGGTGAAATTAAAATCAATTCCAAATTCCAAAAAAATTTCGAGGGGGAGGGGGATTGTTGTGGATCCCATCGGACCCTTGCTGGTTTTAGAAAAACGACGAGGAAGCATGGTGTCAACTGTCAATCCCATTACCAGATAATTTTAAAGATTATCATCATACAAATTTTCTTTACAAAATTTGAATTCGTGAATGCGAAGTAATCACTTGTGAATACAAAACCTCTATTGATATAAGCAATGGATAAGTGCCCAAAATTACTCTTTATTCGATATGGATCGTTCTTGTCGAATGTTAGGTATTTCAACCATTTATAGACTAGACTAACATAATTCAATTTGACACAATTCTGTTTTATCAAATCGTTATAGACTTTTTCTGATCAAAATTGAAATACATAAAAGATTGGACTAAAATGCTTTATTTTCTAAAAGCAAGCATACAAAAATGACAAATAATATCTACGGTTTGATAACAGTAGTCCACTAGATAGAGTTTTCAAAATGAATTCCATCGAACAATCTTTCAACACAATTCGTAATTAATTTTTCCAATTCTCTCGGATATACTTACTTTATGACCCGGATAGTTCTTATTACAATTTTTTTTATTTCCTTATACCTTTACATCGACAAACTTCATCATGAAGCTCAATTAAATCATAAAAAAGTGTTACAAAAGAATAACATAACAATTCTTCAATATTTCCAACTATTAATCAAAATAATCTGCAATATAACATTGAAGACAAAACTGAACTCTATTTCTTATAGAGTATAAAATTTCAGACATTTGGTTTCACCGTTATTCTATATCCATTCATAAAGTAGTATTTCTTTTTCACCCACGTCTTCCTATCATACATTTTTTTATTCTACAGTGGAAAGATGAACTTATCACCCTACAAATTTGGGGTGTTCTAAAAGAAATATGGCCAAATCTCTAGGGGTACTAGGGAGAAAGTTTCCCAGAGTCTATATTTCTTTGCAGTTTGAGCTTCCATTGTGTTCTGCATGAAACACCATATTTCAAAATATTTTCAGATTCAGTCTGAAAAAATCAGATTTGTTTATTGTGCAACTTCCTGAGTAAATGAACCGTTATATTCTCCTATTTTTTCAATTTTTTAGAACGAAAATGCTTTCATTTCCACAATTACCACTGTTATATTCCCAATTCCTGAAGCTATTCTGTAGATTCGAATGGTTGGAGTATAGTTATACGTAGCTACTCTCATATTAATATGACGGAAATAATCAATATGTAACAATATGCTAATTATAAATACTTTCTTGTGTTGCTTGAAATATGCATTTATTTAGTTTTGAAGTTCAAATAATAATCCAAAGAATAAAATAATTCCAATGATATTGGTATGACACCATTCTACTCCTGGCCTGATTAATCTATTCACAACTTCTTTTGCTGATTATTATTTCATTATGTTGCTACTGAGAGAAAGATTCTACGAACTGAATGAAGAAGAATGAGGAGGGCTGTACACCAATTGACAAAAATTTTTGTTTGTTTCAAAATACAATGAGGTACCATAATTTGACCCCCCTTTTAACTTTGTTACTAAAAGAGTTACAAAAAAATGTTTTCTACAAAAGTTTCACAAAATCAACTATTGTTTTTCAAAATGATTTCACAAAACGAAATATATACAGAGTGGGCAACATATTGATAGCAACTTCATTTTTTCAAATGGAACACCCTGTATATTTTTCTATATTTGACTATCTCTTTTCTCCCTGATTTCGAATATATAACATATGTTTGGCCTATCTCTCTCATTCTGAGTACCACAGACTTTCAAATTTTAAGAACCACCTGGCAAAAGTAATCAATGTGGAAGGCTGCGATAACTCAAAATGCCCTTTTTTGAGTTATCTCGTTGGCAACGTTATGACATACGTTTTTCACTATAAATTGGAATTGGATCATTTGGATGCAACTCCATATATCTATATCCTCTCCTTGTAGCTTTATTATTTTTATTGGTCTCCACATAAAGCGAAAATATTTCAAATTTTTCCGCTTCTGTGTAGTGCATATTCGGTGAATAGTTTTATTCAATAACAAACGTGTGTTATATATCATTGCCAACGAGATAACTTATAAAAGGGCATTCTGAATATCGCAGCCTTCCAATTGAGATTACTCAGCTTGCCAGGTGGTTCTTAAAATTTGAAACTCTGTGGTACTCAGAATAAGAGAGATAGGCCAAACATAATATGTTATACAGGGTCTTTCACGAGGAACCTCACCCATATTTATACGGGAAACTACTGAACGTATTTTCATGAAATTCAGCACTTATAAGTATTTCACGATGCTGATGAAATCTAAAATATTTTCAAGGCATGAGCACCTCCGGTTTTTCCGGAAATGACGTCAACTTCCGTTTTTCAAATTAGAACACCATTTTTTTATTGCAGAAATAGATTTCTTAGAAAATTTCAAGTTATTTTGATGTAACATTTTTCAGTTTTGGTTGGAAAATTCTCTCTGAGCGGGAAAATTCGAAAAAAAAATCGAAAATAGAGCTCCGCTGAAACAAGAATGACTTCGAGGTTTTTGGATGGAAAATTTTCATTTTTGGGATTTTTCAAGATGTAGTTTTTTATATTGTGAATACTTATCTTTTGGAGTTATTAATCATTATTCGACCGTGGAAGCCTTCAGCATTGAACTATTCAATTATAGTAAATATTGATTATATAAACATTGTAGCTTGAAGCTGATGAAATTTATTACTACTACTACATAGGCTCTGCCATTGATAATACTTTAAACGTACTATAACAGTTATTTGGTTCGGAGGTTCCTTGCGTAACATGTCAATTGAAAAGTGCCTGGCCTACCATAATAAAACACATTTTTTTGGCAAAATTCGATTTTATTATTCAACATAGTTGCCTTCGAGGGCGATACAACGAAAAGTTGGAAGATCGCTATCTCTCCAACCATTTCTGTAGTACGATTTGTCATTCGCTTCAAAACAGGCCTCAGTTTCAGAGATGACTTCTTCATTGGCTCTAAATTTCTTTTCAGCGAACATTCTTTTGAGGTCTGAGAACAGGAAAAGGTCGCTGGGGCCAGATCTAGCGAAAACGGTGGATGCAGATGCCACTCGAAGACCAATTCATGCAATTTTGCCTTCGTTTTCATTGATTTATGACACGGCGCATTGTCTTGATGAAACAGCACCTTTTTTTTTCTTCAAATTCCAGATTCCATTTTTCAAACGATCCAATAACTCTATATAATAATTTGAAGTTCTGGCCCTTCTGGAGGTAATCAATTAATATTATACCTTGCGCATCCCAGAATACTGATGCCATAACCTTGCCAGCTGACTCTTGTGTTTTTCATGTTTTATCCATTGTCACATATCGACGGAAAAATTCAGGTTTATTCCACTCAAACAGCTTCAAACACTGCTCAGAATCATTAATGCGTTGTTGCTTTTGATCGATTGTGAGCTCGCGCGGCACCCATTTTGCACACAGCTTTGTCATGTACAAATATTCGTGAATAATATGATGTACACGTTCAGATGATATTTTCACAAAGTCTGCTATCTCGATCAACTTGACTTACGGTCATTCAAAATTATTTTGTGATTTTTTTTTATTTTTTCGTCGGTGGCAGCCTCTTTTAGGCGTCAACTGCGTTCGCCGTCTTCGTTGCTCCTTTCATCTCGTTCAAACCTAGCATATCCAACAATAAAGGTTGAAGGTCCTGTTGTAGACCCCAGAAACTCTTCATCAAGCCAAGATTTTGCTTCAACTGTTTTTTGCGATGGTAGATTGGTTAGATATTATACCAAAAATCTGTATGGGCGATAAAAGACCAGAAACAAAACAATATAGAATTTTTTGTAAGTCTCTACTACCTGAAGATAGAATTAGTACAGTTGCACACCTGAAATGAGATTATTTTGGAGGCTGGATACACTTGCAATTGGATGAATGGAAAAAAATTGATAGTTTGTTGACGAAAGTCTTTCGCCCGAATAAACGGGCGCGAAGTAATGAACACTAATAATGGTCATTATGATAGTAATAGAAATAGAATTATCATATTCAAATAATACCTATATAGGAAAACCAAAAAATTGCTAACAAATGTCACAAATTATTATGAGGGAAGAATGCATAAAAAATGCATGAAAGATCGAATATTTCATTAAAGAATAGTAATTTACGTAACAAGTCCGGAAAATAGGGTTTTTTTGGACGAATAGACAAAATTCCAGGACGAGCGTAAGCGAGTCCTGGAAGTCTGCGAGTCCAAAAAAAACATTTTCGGGCGTGTTGCGTACAATATTTTTTCGGCAACCATGTAAAATAACACTATCGCTGCTGCTTTCCATATTTTATTACGATTGCGATCAAAAAACATGCAAATTTTTGACAACTAATTTCATATGAACTGTCAGCCGTTATCTCGGTTGCTATGGATTCTATGATTCTTTTCCGGCCTAGTCCGGGAAGTACGTACTTTCCGGACTAGGCCGGGAAATGCTACTTTCTCAGAGAAAAAGCGTCCGGGAAGTGAGCACTTCCCGGACGGTTGCCGAAAAACATATTTTCAGTTGAGCAACAGTTGCTTACTTCAGGATTTTTATTTTTGAATAAACTTGAAGAATTCATTTCGGTATATAACCTATACAGGGTGTTTCAACAGGATGGCCTATTAGATGTTTATAGAAAACTAATCATAATTTTGAGCTGAAAATTTGCATGTTGAGGTTCTAGAAAATGATCTTTCTCCCTAAAATATTTTCAAATCTCTAAAATTTTCGTATTACCGGAAACAGACTACCACTTCGTTATTTCGAATAGCACACCCAGTATATTATTGCATCATTAGATAACTCTTTTGACGACAATTTCGGCAATATGCCTTAACTTGGGTCGAAACTCAACGGTTCATGCGTTAATGGGATTCTTATGAAAAAATAATTGGGATGAAGAGGATTTTTTTTAATTTTTCTGCATAAACAGCTTTCTTCGAAAAAAAATTTTTCTTTTTCGATTCTCCAAATACGTTGTATTATAAGACTGTTTTAGGTTCGAACCAAAAATGTACAGGATGTTCATAAGACGATCATGAACTTGGACAATTCGAATTCATCAAAACTCAAGATTTTTGAATTAGAACCCAAAAGTACAAAAATAGTGATAGGAACTTGAGCGAACCCTACTCCTTAAATGAATACTTTAATAGTTATCGAGGAAGAACTTCAAATGAGAAAAAACTGTAATTTATAACTGTGTGGAGTAATCTGTGACTTCCGAAAAACACAGAAAAAAACTAAAATTCGATGTTTCCATAATTAAATTTGACATTCCAAGGATTGTAATGAATTATTCGTCATTAAAAATTGTATTGCTTTATGGATTTCTCAACAATTTCAACGAAAAATCAATTATAATCCATGAAATGTAAAATTTAGTTATCCAAAAATCAAATTTTAGTCTTTCTGTGTTTTCCGGAAAATACAGTCTACTCCACACAGTTAGAATTTGCAGTTTCTCCTCATTTAAAGTTCTTCATCGATAACTCTTAGAGTATTCGTTTTAGGTATACACAGGGTGTTTCATTTGGAAACAGAAATACTTCACAGGTGCATAGCTGGCACCAAGGCGGTTCTGGAGATACCCCATTTATTGGGTCTTACTGTCTTCGTAGCCGAGATACAGGGTGCTTTATGAATTTTGGCAGTTCCTCTCAGAGGCCATATCAAACGAAATACCCGGTATATTTTCTTCATATTTGGCAAATATGTTCCTAATTGAGAGCCCAAACGTATCATGCAATAACCGCCTTGAATATTCAGGTCCGGGTTAACAAAAAAATGAATCGTTTGAATCCTCGAAACAACATCGGAATTTTGAAAATCTGTTTTAATATTCGGAAACACACTAAAAACTAAACTGTGATTGCATGATACGTTTGGGCTCTCAATTAGGAACATATTTGCCAAATATGAAAAAAACTATACCGGGTGGTTCGTTTGATATGGCCTCAGAAAGAAACGGGCAAAATTCATAAATCTCGGCTACGAAGACAGTAAGACCCAATGAATGGGGTATCTCCACGACCGCCTTGGTACCACCTATGCACCTGTGAAGTACTTCCGTTTACCAATGAAACATCCTGTATAAGGTTTGCTTGAGTAACCCCCACAACTTTTGTATGCAGAATCGACTGAAATGGTGAAAAATATAGGTTCTAATTTGTAAATCTTGAGTTTTGATGATTTTGAGTGATCCAAGTTCATGATCTGATTTGCAGAATCGAAATAGAAAATTTTTTTTTCAAAAAAAATATTTTTTAATTTTTTAATAAAAATATGAGTCCTCATCGCCACTATTTTTTCCATAAGAATCCCATTAACTCATGAACCATCGAGTTTCTAACCAAGGTATGGCATATTGCCAAAATTATCGTCAAAAAAGCTATCCAATGATGCAATAATATATTGGTTGTGCCATCTGAAATAAGGAAGTAGTAGTCTGTTTCCGGTATAACCGGAAGTTTTAGAGATCTGAAAATATTTTTGGGAGAGAGATCGTTGTCTCAAACCCCAATGTGGAAATTTTCAGCTCAATAGGCCATCCCGGTGAATCACTCTGTAAAGCTATAATATTCTTTAGAAAACATTACTGGAATTAGACCTACCATGTTCATTGGCGCAATTGAGAAGTGGTCGAATAATTACCTCGTGATGTGGTGGATGATCATGCCATTGACGAAATATACTTTTTTGTGGTAAATCAGCCTGGCTGTGAAAAGCTTGAGTTCAAGCGTGAAATTTTTTGCATAGTTCCACGGATTGGTGAGGACAAAATTGTAAATGAACCTCGATACAACAGAATTAATTGATTCGAACATCACGAAGAAATCGAACCTCAAGTTCACATTTCGCATGTTACAATATATACGAGATACCTTATTCATTAGAAATTGTTCATGATATATTGGAATGAATTTCAAGCGTTCTTTCCCTGAACAGAGTTAACACGAAATGTTGCAATAAGCTGCACGCAAATTTTCGACCCGATGGGAAATTATGTTTTTTTTTTCAATATTTTTAATGGAATTTTCATTTGATTTCAACTCCCAAGGTTTGAACTAAATCTGTTTTGTGGTGACGGGAATGTTGAGAAATTTTCTTGAATTTTCTTCGGTTCTAATAACGCGGTTAGTATGAAATTCTGCTTTATAAATTTTCTCACAATCGAATTCTTTATTTTGAAATTATGAGTAATATGAATTTTTGAACGGTCATAATCACGAATCCCCTCCCCATTAATAAACTTGAGCCAGGCATTCAAAATTCGGACATAATCTAACAATTTCAAATCTCAAATTTTCAAAATACATCACACTTAACAATGGAATTAAGATGGATTAGCTTGAATCTGTTCGATGAACATCTTATCTGTTAATGAATATATTGTATAAATTCCTTGTTTTTCACGGAAACATTCTGGAAGCTAATATTATTTCACCAATTCTACAATGAAATTATAAATCCATTCAATAGAAATTGCAGAATGGATATAGTAGATTTCACATGGCGATTCGTGGATTGTTATATGAGTAAGAAACATGAAATCTCCCCGAAGAAATGCAATGTGAAAGCTATAGTTGATCAAATCGATAACGGCTAATTACTCCAGTTTATGATTGAATTCATATCGATTGCTGGAAGATTCATCATTTGAAATTGAAGCAGAAGGTAGGTGGTCTCAATTTGTCCATGCGTCTCAAAGGAATTTTCTAATGGCTCATCGAGTGCATTTACTTTCTGTTTCCTTCAGAGTAAAACTTCATATTTGATTCTATTGGTTACTTGCCTAGGTATTCATGAGAATACCTGACAATCAATTCTTCTAGTTTCAACGTTATTTGAAATGAGATTAAATCTGAAAATTGAACCAATAGGTAAGGGGTTTTGTAATGTTTCCTGTACCATTTTTGATATTAAAACATCAACAAAATGCTTAGGTATAAAATAAAAATGATGAAATCGTTATGCACCATATTTATTGCACAAATAAAATATCATTACAATTTTATATCGATCCTTGAAATCCTAGATGAGGTATTCGAATTTGAACAGCCACTTTCACCAATAATTTGCACTCCTCGCAACTGAATGATTGAAAATGTGTATACTTAATTGAGTTCCAATAAAACATTCGACCACAAAATATTCCAGCTGAACCAAGCATTGTTATTTTGATTTTTGATGAGTAGGAAATATGCAAATTCAATTGAAATGAAATTCCTTGGATTTATTTCACAAAAAACATTGAAATATGTTATTGTGTTTTATTGTGATTTTATTTCATTGCTATCAACAGAGCTAGGTCCATATATAGATTACATTTCTCATGAAAAAAAGATACCTACTGTTTAGTAAACTTCTTCAGAAATTAAAACAAAATGGTATTTTATTTCATAAAAAGGAAAAGTGTCTCTTTTCATGGCGAGCCTGTAATTGAAAATATGTTTTTGTTATTCGTTTTAATTTCGTAAAAATCGAGAGATCCAATTTTTAAATAAGATTTATATTAACGATTGTTATGATTGATTGACCAATGGACAATCTACCTAGTTACGGTTGTCATGCTCAAACAATTATGACAGACAAGACAGGGCCGTATTTAGGGCGTGGCAAAGGTGGCACTTCCTACGGGCACTAGTTCTGCAGGGGCGCCCAAAAATATCAAAAGAAACAATATTGGAACGCCAAGCAAAATAATTCGAAAGATTACAACTCAGTTTTCATGTATATATAAGCCTCGCAACGAGCGATGCCGAGGAATCTGGAAGCATTTGAAATATTGCTAGCCTTCCCTAGAATTTGCGTACTAAGCCTAAAATACAATCACAAGATCAGCAAAACGAAAATATATGACTCAAATTATGACCAGAAAATACTAAAAGAAAATATAAAAGAAGAAAAGAATTCATCGAAAATGGGAGCGCTGTCTAATATATTGCCACAGGCGCAATAATACCTAGATATAGCTCTGAACATGAGGTATAATAGTTGATAGTTATCATTGCTAGGGTACACTTTTCCCTCCAGCCGAACGAAAAATAATTGATCGTTGTCAAAGCAACACTTTTCACATCGGCGCAGGAAAGTTATAGTATATAACATTACTAGCAAGGTAAGAGGGTTTTCACTGTTACCTCCTTGAGCCAGTAAAACCCGTTACCTTGCGTGTATTGTTTTATATTTTATTTGTTTCTCATTTGTAAAAAGGTTAGATAATTTCCAAAAAAATCTCAATAATTTGTCTCAAATGTCGTAAGCTATCATAGATATATATTTATATAAGTCTATGTAAGCTATGGAAGCGTTGCCATTAACATGTCTGTTTATTTTTCTTTACATTTGTTTTGGCGAAAGCGAGAATGAATGTACCAAAAGAAATTATTGAGGCAGCCAGTAGTGTAGCTTCAAGTTTATTACTTGCAAAATCAGCTTCAAGGTACGAGCGAGAATACGACGACTTCAAAAAGTGGCAAAACAAAAATAGTGTGATTGGGGTAACTGAAGATGTTTTGTTGGTCTACTTGAATCAACTATCAGCTAGATTCAGCCCTAATACTTTATGGGCAAAATGGTCTATGCTGAAAAGCTGCTTGGAAATGAAAGAAAATGCCCCTGTTCGCAGGTTTGTTTTCCTTAAAAAATTCATTGAAAAATATGACGTTTAGTTGTCATTTGCAGATTTCAAAAGATAATAGCGTTTCTGAAACGAAAAAATGAGCGTTATACGCCAAAAAAGGCCAAGGTATTAAGTAAAGAAGAGGCTGAACAATTTCTTTTACATGCTTCTGATGACCAGTGGTTGCTGGCGAAAATTGTAACAATATTTGGGATTTTTGGACGTTGTCGATGTGACGAAATTATCTCCTTAAACATGAATGATGTAGAAGATATGGAAAAATACGTTATATGACGATAAAACAAAATTTTCTAATGTAAATAAAACTACTAACTTGTGAAAATTTTGCAAGTTAACTGTCAGTTTTACAAGTTAGTGACTTGATAAAATAAACTTTCTTGATTAATATTATGTTTTTGGAAACTGACGTTTACAAATGAGAAACAAATAAAAACTTTTCCAAGATCTTGTCAATCAAAATATGAAATTGTTATTGTCCGTTTGTATAAAAAACATACGTTTCACTTCTATGGTTCTAGCTTTTTTCTTCATTTATAACGAGCGTTCATTAAATTCGTGGTCAAGTGTGCTGTGGAGAAATTAGAGTTTATTTTCTGAGATTATACGTAGCCCTTAGCTTGTACCATATAAAGATTCCAGATTCAAAGTATATAAACAAATGTTAATGATATGGTACAAGCTAAGCGCTATTCATAGTCACAGAAAATCAACTCTAGTTTCTCCACAGCACTCTTGACCATGAATTTTAATGAACGCTTGTTAGTTATCAAGCTTTTCCTAGTTATTCTTGTGATCAGTATTTCCTTTCATTCATGGTTCCGTCTTAAAAATATATATTATGAACATTTATGAACATCCTTATGATTTGATTAAACTATTAGACATAATCTGTTTCCAAGTGATATAGACTCGAAGAAATAAGAATAAATAATTCAGCATATTTTCCCTAAATAACATTCCTTTAAACACCTAAAGCACCTCATCAAACTCAATCAGTTTTCTCAGTGATCAAAAATGCATCAGCCTAATACAGTAACTCAAAAGTAGAAAGTTACACAAATTTTGTCGGGAGTAGGGTGAAAATCAACCCTCGTTCGATAAGAATCACGTAAATATTTAATGATGGAACTGGGTCCGTTCTTTATTGTTTCAATGAATTTAAAGCGTTACATGTTTTAATCCCTTTTTTCTGCACGTCTGCACGTAAACTTCGGATAGCTCTCACGGGAAATCACAAAAACCTCAATAAGTCGCTGAGGGCAGAATCTAAATAGCGGACTCACGGTCCAGGCATGAAATTCTTCCGTCAAGGGATGAATAACAACGATTTACAACACTAAGTGATTTCCTATGTTCTTCGCATATTTTTCTTCATTTCGGCAGGCATACTGGAGAAAATATGCAAGACAGGATTTCTATTTGATTATATAAATATTTCAGGGAGGGTTGAGATAACTTTTCCTCATATTTTAAACAGTTTATTGACACATATTGTGAATATTGTATAATAGGGAGGTTGCCTTTATTTTTAAATTGATTGTAATTTGTGGGTAAGCCCTATATAAAGACGAAAAAAAAATTTCCTTGAAAAATATAACAAGTACCAATAAAAAAAAAGTTAATAAAAAAAAGTTCTCAAAATTCCCGCTGAATTTCTCCAATCTTTCATGGTATTATGGTGACGTCACTGCATAATAGAGTCAACACCATAGACAACCTAACTAGTTTATCTATGGTCACCACGTGCTAACGGTCTGTCAAACTGAACTGATATCATCTGATAGTGACAGTTAAGTCGGTTTGATTATATCATCTGATCTAAGCTATAGATGAACTAGTTCTAGATAAGATTAGTTTGTTTGTTTTCTAAACGTTTTAGTGCTATGACGTCTAATTGCCCTGATTGGCGTTCGCAGTCACGTGCTAGTCGATAAGAATTGACACAATTTATATCAATTGAATCTAATTCGAGAAATAATATAATAAAAATGCTATTTTAGTATTTTAAAAACGGCCTTCAATGTGGAAAATCTAAATTCATTTGATTTTATTATATGACGCAACATCACTATTTCTCAACTCTTTGAAAAAAACCTGTTATAAAAATATTGAAAAAACTCTTTTGTTCTTAACCGATTCTCATTTGTTTTCAACCTATAGCGTAATTGAAATGTTTTAAATACATATGCGTTCAACTTTGCTTCCGCCGTATTTTTTCGAAATTCGAAGCTTTATTCTAAGAAACTGGTTATACATATATGATTCAGAGTATTGTATATAGCTAGCCACTACTTTCTACCATTTTTCGGGCAGTGATCCATTGATCGAAACAAGTGATTGTCCGAAGTAGGAACGTCTGGAGAATTCGACGGGTGGGGTGGGACTTTCGATTTCAACGTTTCCAAGTATGTCTCAACCACTTTGGCAACATGGGGTCAAATCACTTAATCATGTCTCTCTCGTTGTATTGCGGCCGTTTGCAGTAATTGCGTTCGATAACGATCGCCTTTGATTGTTTCAGTCGGTTTTGAAATTTCATAATACAGTACGCCGAGCTGGTTCCACCAAATATTGAGCATAACCTTGAAACCGTGAATAATCGGTTTTTCTGCGATTGGAATTATCGTAATGAACCAACTTTTTGTCTCCAGCCACAAGCGATACCAAAAATTCTTCCGTCTTTGCCTTGCAAGCAGCTGTTCACAAGCAACAAACGCCGTTCAAAATTACTCGGCTCCAACTTGTACGGCATCCAATTTCCTTGTTTCAGAATCATTTCCTTGACATTCAGGCGTCTTGAAATGGCTTCAACTAATGCCCCCAATTCTGCATCACAGTTTTTAAACCATTGAAACCACTCTAGGCACGTTCTTTCACTAATAGCGTCCTCACTCGTATTTGAGAGCATTCGATAAGCTTCAGCCGCAGATTTTTTCTTATTAAAGCAGCAAATTAAAACCTCCTGCAAACGACAAGAATTTGGATCGTAAGCTGACATGTTTAATCAAGAATAGATATATGACGCAGACACAAATCGACTAATTTTTCGATGACGTTATGTTTATGAATACCTGACATCTACGACCTTTTTATTCTGTCTACTTACCGCTACAGCCATCTATTGCAAAACGGCGGAAGCAGAGTTGTACACCTAATAAAAATCACAACTTTATATTATAACTTCGCAATTAACAACAAAAGAATAGTTATTTATAATACAAGTGCAGAAGGCATTGATATTCTTCCACGAGTTCAAAATTCAAAAACGAGCCACGAAGTGGCGAGTTTTTGAAGGAACGAGTGGTAGAATGAGCCTTCTGTACGAGTATTATACATTATTTTCTCTAATTCATTTCATTTTTATCGAAATTTATGAAATATTTCCATAAATATCATTTAGTGATTTTTGCATTGAAAAATTTTGGTTGGCAGAACTGATTTCTTTAAGGCAAATTGATGAATTGACAGATAAAGCCGTGGCGGAATGTTCGTTGTACCAACATATAAAATAAATTATAACACCAATGGATTCTACTGAAAAAGTGCATCGAGAATGTTTTGTATCAACAGTAATAAAGAAGTTATGAGAACTTTTCATCTCACGCCATTTTCCAATTTTCTCTTATTATTTGAAAACTATTGAACTTCTCTAAAATATCGATCCCGAAGATGTGACAATAATTTTTTCTAGCTCGAATGGATTCTGAGATACCCTCACTAAACAAAGTATTTGGGACACCTGATGGTTATAAAGAAATATGAAGCGAGCTTCATTGAAAAATTGGTATAAAGTGAATATATGGTTTATTTCTTTCACTTCGTTCAGGACTATCTATCAATATTTTTCTCGACGAAGGAAAGTCGCCACACAATAGGCATTGATTCAATGAACATAAATTGCACAATAACGAGTTCATTGTTTTCGAGTAAAGTCACTTGATATCAATTTATAGAATCCGAATGTTTTCCAAACACGGTTTGCCTTTCAAGCAAGACTGATGCAAGATGACGTTGAAAAATGAGAGTGGTTTTCCCAACTTCGAGTCGCGCCGTCGTTCAACAAACTTCGTGAGTTTCAACGACGAAAAGATTTCCTGCTGAAAGTTTGGAAATGTCAGACGCGATGGTTTTGATGAGGATAATAGATATATTTCGGAAATGATAGAGTTGTTTTGTGCGGCATGGTGGTGAATCACCAGAACTAGAGTTTATCGTTTCTCTGCGATTCATGTCGCAGGCGAAAACTTCGGATAACTTACGGAATGATAAATAAGATGTGGCATGGAACCGAGAAAGAGGTATGATTGCTATTTCGAGAAATATTCATTTTAATCAATTTTATGTAGGTGTGGATTCGATTGAAATATTTTTTAACATAAGCATTAGTTCCACCTGCTTGAGTAATATGTACCTACTAACTGACAAGAAAACTGCAACACCCAGTAAGAGCTGTTTAAATTTAAATATTTTTTTTGGTAAAACATAGATAGTATAGCAAGGAGTGAATGATTGAAATTTGGAGAAAAAACGAAGGGTTCACAATGTTTTTTTAATAAATTTGCTATTAATGTGTTTGTCCACCGCGATTATTTATACACTACCCAATACGTCTCGGAATTGATGCAATAAGATGGCCTATTTCTTCTTGAGGGATACTATTCCAAGCTACCTGTACTTCATGTCTCAGAGCCACCAAAGTCCGAGAGGGCTGGGATAAATTTCCAAGCCTTCCACTCATGATGTCCCAAACGTGCTCTATGGACGAAAGATTGGGGGATCTGGCAAAATAATCACATGATTCGCTTCAAAACAGTTTCAACTAACTCTAGCAACGAAAGGTTGAGCAAAATCTTGCTGAAATATTGGATTCTTGAGCCGGTTAACGTAAGGGAGAACATACGGCTCCATATTTATTAAAGGTAACGCAGCGCTATCATGTTACCTCGAACAAAGACTAAAAGTGACCTACTTGCATGCGAAATAACACCACATATCTTAACGCCTACTGTCCGGTGTACATGACGCTCAACATCAAACTGAGGTTCACGTCTTTCTCCGCGACGTCGTTTCTTCTCTTCTTCGGCCACCATGTGCACCCAAAGAGAATCGAGATTCATCAGAAAAGACGACCTGATGCCATTCCACATTCCAATGATGCCGTTATCTGCACCTCTGTAATCATTGCCGGCGATGCTCAACCGTCAGAGATGGGGTCGATAATGCTTCAGTCCAAAAGACCTTATTCAGCGGTAAACTATTCGGACAGTTACAGGATGGCCTTGTTCTCCTAACCACTCATCAGCCAAAGATCGAGTTGTCGCAAATCGGTCTCTAATGTCCACAAGTCTTAGACGTCGATCTTCAACTCCATTTGTGCCCCTTCGACGTCCGGTGCCTACTCTTCTTCGATTTTGGGCATTATCAAACCACACTTGGCAACATCTCATGAAGGTAGTTTGATTTCTGTTCATACGTTTAGCGATTTCTCGAAATGACAACCCCGCCCCCTGTAGACCAATAATTCGACCTCTTTCAAATTCACTTAGCTGGCGATAAATTCCGCGTACACGTGCTCTAGGCACTTTAACAACATCTAAACATCGACTTTGGATCTCCTCGAACGGCTAGTTTGTTATAAAATTTAAGAAAACTGGCAAAAAACGACTACATTATTTGAGTAACAAAAATTGTTAACATGAAAAAACCCTCATGATGTTTTTCTTCAAATTCAATCATTTACTGCTTGCTATACTATCTTTGTTTTATCAAAAAATATTCAAAATTTACAGCTCCTTCTGGGTGTATCAGTTCCTTTGTCAGTTAGTATATTGGTGGGCTTTTGGAAACGAAACAGACGAAATAACAGGTGAAATCAACTCACTTCGAAAAAAGCTCGGACGAGTCGATTTTTGATTCAAAAAGGGGATCTTTCCAGATCAAATTCACATCCATATTCTTTCAGCTCTTAGTTTCAAAACCCAAACTACTAAATTTCGAATAAGGAAGATGGGCTGAGTTTGAATGGTTTGAATAATTAGTGAAAATTTCTATCACATAGCATGCTTAACGGAATGACCAGTACTACAGAAAATTTAAATCTGAATATCTCGAAGACCGAAGACGAATGGATCAAATGTAAAAAAAAATATGAATTCAGGATGGAAATTCCCTTCTAATGAGATGTACCTGACCCTATCTTTCCTATTCAAAATGTAGGGGTGTGTGTTTCATCACTAAGGGTTTGAGCGATATGGTTGCGAATTTGATCTCAGTAGTTTTCCCCCTCGAATCAAAAATCGACGGGACCGACTATTTTTTCGAAATGAGTTCATTTCACTTATTATCTCGTTAAATCATATTCGACAGCCCACCCTGTACTTTATGAGAATCCATTTCATATTCAGATGAAAACAATGAGAATCATTATTTCTTTCGTTACTCACATGATCCATCAGTTTGATGTATTTGAAGGAATTGAGAAAAAATGGGGGAAGCAGTACCAATAAAGCTTTACCACAAATATCTTCAATTATGTTTTGGACAGACTGGGACGACTGACGTATTTTATAATGAAGCAACGATTGATGAGGCTAGTGCTGATGTGTTATGCTTACAACTTTGAAGAATTTCATTTTTAAGATATGTAAGGTTATTTTTCATAGGGAGGTGTTCGTTGACTGTTTCTATTTTCATTTATTTTCACCTTGTATGCTTATTCAATATCATAGGTACATTCCTCAATACTAGTTGAATAATAATTAATAATAATAACCATTGTATCTTGTATCAAGAAAACGTCTTGCATTATGAGCTGAGCCCTGAAATTTGGTGAGAGATTTTGCATACCATAGGAATATCTGATGAATTTATAAATATGATGGGGTGCTGACATCCTAATTTCCACTTTTCAAAAAAAAAATGGACTGTCCCAAATTTGTGTAAAGTGAGGGATCTCAGGACCCCTTTGAGCTAAAAAAAAATGAATGGCACATTTTCGGACACGAGAGAATTAATTTGGTGAAAACCGTAACCTTATAAGTTCCATTGTTTTCAAGATACGAGTATATGGGAAAATTGGTGAATGGCGTGAAATAAAATCTTCTCGTAACTTTTTTATTCATGGAGCTTCCATATCTCCTTCCTTAAGTTTTATGCAAGTTTCTTCAATGGTTATAGGTATCGAAATATTCATCATGAAATGGTTGTAGTGTTAGTGAGGAAAACCACAAAATCCCATTGTGACATTCGAAGGTCGAAAGAACGTATTGAAGCGCATGGAACTAATCCCAAAGTTGTAAAACTTTCCGATTGTCTCTATTGCTGTTATTTCTGTCATGGGAATCGTCTACTCTGAATGGCTGCAATATTATTCCGATTTCGCTGAAGATTTCATTAATTTCGAATTGAAGTTGTGAGTTATGTGTGTTTGAGAGAACATCAAATCGTAAAAACACAGCTGATAAATATTGATCTCTCTTGTTTTATCATTTTCGGTAGGTTATAAACCTTTGAAATGAATCAAGCAGGATACTGTTCTGATTTCCTAAAAAAAAAAGAAAGAATTGATTGAAAAATCATCAATAGGTATAAGTAATTACTATAACTTTTCCTGACTGACTTTGTTGTCCACGAAACATGTATTATGGTATATTTATAAGACGTTGTATTATATATATATTATAAGACATAATGCAATCCCTTCGCGAGCAGAAAACGGTGACTATATGGAACTTGTTATTCAAAACATAATATTTATTATTAAATTCTTGTTTTTTCAGCATGACTTCTGAAGAATGGATGAAACTTCAATAAGTTGAACGAGAATCAGACCATTTTTCAGAAGAAAATGAGATTTCATCCTGTATCTCGAGAAATAAGCATTTGGAGCAGTAGTATGTATAACACTTACACAATATGTTGTACGTACATTCATGTTGTGCAGAAAGTTTCTCCCATATCTATAGAAAGCCTTCTCAATAGAACTGAATACAAGAATATTTTCAGAATTTAATCAGAAATTATTTAGCCAGAAAATTCATTAATTTCTCATCTAATATTTTTTTCTGCATCTACCAATATCAATTGAATTTTATCTGTACTAGTGATCGCAATGTTGATTTCAGAGCAACAAAACTTTGATTACAATATTATATTGTTTCCAATCATGAAATAATAGTAATGTTGAAAATTCTCCTGTCCAATATCTGTACAGGGAGTTTCACGTAAGCGGGTCACTGGAATTTTAAACTTTTCCTTCAAGCAAAATTGAAAAGTGACACATCAATTTTATAATATTTTTCACGGACTATCCAAATATGTTATTGGCAAAACTATCAAACCAAGGCATGGAAGATTATAGAGGAAAAATCGTTTTTCCAAAAAAAAAATTTTGCAACTTTGACTGGTTTTCAAAATGAGTTCTTGAGACAATTTTTCTTTCATTTTTTTTTCATTTGATCTCCCGGTTTTCCAGAAAACGTAAAATTTTTTCTTCAAAATTCACTTCATTAAACTTTTTCCATATTTTCTGAATGTTCAATCGAATCTGAATCCGAATATGTGACTTTAGTGAAAGTTTTATATTTATTTCAAGCTATTCTATTCAATATCAACCTGAGAAAATCAGACACATCCATGTTGTCTAAGGTTCCATAAATATTTGATTGTCTAATTTTGAAGTTTTCATTCTCGATTATAAAAGCGGAAAGCTAGATCCTGTATTTTCTTCTATGGTTCTCAATATGTTTACTCTTGAAGAAAAAAGGGTTGTTTTGGAAGTATGTTTTTTTTTCAAAAAGATCATTTTTGGGAAAACGGTTTTTCCTCAATTACTTTCTATGCCCTTGTTCTATAGTATTTTCAATGACATATCTGGATAGCTCGTAAAAATCCTGTACAATAGGCTTAGTCGAAATTGATCCCTCGCTTATCACTTGGTGAAACATAATTTCAATATTAATAAAAGAAATAAAACACTTGACTATACGTTCCACAAATTTTAATAAAAATAAATAATGTAATGATGTTGACATGCACGTTTCGGGTTTCATCCCATTATCAAAACTAAATATAAAATATACACACAAATACATATAAATTCTACGTAACAGATGTTAAAACCGGAGACAAGCGAAAATCTATCGATCTTTTATGTTCTTCAATTCTAATTCCAAGAGATCGACCGGTCTGACCTATATAAAATGCAGGACATTCATCACAAAACAGTTTATATACACCACTCAACTGTGAAATGTTCAGCCGATTCTTACCACTAAAAAACATTGTTCTTAAATTTTTCTTATTCGTACATATAACATCAATATCGTTTTTTCTGATTCTTTTACAAAGTTTATCACTAAGAGATGGGATATAATTGATGTATACAAATTTTTTCATTTGATTTTCTAACTGAGGTGGATATACTAAAGTTAACAATCTCTTCTGTTGTTTTTTAAAAATTAATTTGTTTATTATATCAGGATGGTAGCCGTTGTTCTTGGCTAACACCTTTAGAATTTGAATTTCTTTTTCGAAGTTAATTGCTGACAATGGAATTGAGATCAGTCTATGTACTATGGTGTGGAATGCTGACATCTTGATCTTATAAGGGTGTGAACTGCTGTTATGAATCAGAATATCAGAGAAAGTGGGTTTTCTGTATATATTAAATTCAAGATGTTCATTTATTATCTTTACCTGAATATCCAAGAAATTTAAACACTTATTATTATCTTCTATTTCTAAAGTGAACTGAATTGAACTATAAAAAGAATTTATCAATTCTAAAAAGGATTCTAGTTCTGAAGTTGAGCCAGTCCATATACAAAATATATCATCCACATATCGCTTCCAGTATAGTACAAAATCAGTCAAATTAACGTTCGCAGGGGAGCATATTTTTTTTTCTAAAGCTGTCATGAATATTTCACTGAACAAGTTTGATGAAGGGGAACCCATTGGCAGACCATCTAATTGTTGATAGAATTTTTCATTGAACTTAAAATAGCTTTGCCCTAGACATCTTTTAATAGGCTTAGGTTAGATTTTGAAATCATAAGTTGAATTACCTCATAACTCATTATACAGGGTGTTTCCTAAACATGCGGCAAAAATTCAGGGGGTTGTTCCTTGGACTATTCTAAGAATATTTTGTCCTTTGATGATTTTTGAAAAACCTATTTGTTTCGAAGATATAGGGAAAACAAAATTTCAGATAATAACATTTTATTATGAAAAATTACATGAAAATTCAACTCAACCTACAAAAACTGTTGAAAATGACCACCTCTAGCCAGCATACAAGCATCCAATCTTCTCCTCATTGACTGCCGAACCCTTTCAAAAACACCAGGATCATTCAAATGAAAACCGTGTTTAATCTGTATTCCTTGACCATCTGCACTTATCAATTTTTAGTCAAAAAACTGGCCGTTTTTAGTAATTGGAATGTTGTTAAACAAATTTAAAAATAAATTGTACCTACTTAGTAAACACAGTGCGGTACGCATTTTTATTTAAACTATTATTAATTTTAAAAATATGAAAAATGTTGTTCGCCCTGTATCTTCGAAACAAAGAGGTTTTTCAATAATCATCCAAGGACAAAACATGCTTAAAATAGTCCAAGGAACAACCCCCTGAATTTTTGCCGCATGTTTAGGAAACACCCTGTATATTTCAAGGAATAACGCCTGGTACATCAGTATCAAACAGAAGCAGGGAAAAAATGACGATACACATTTATTAAAAAACTGATGCTAGCAAAAGTTGATAGATTATTTCCTAGAAATTTTTGAATCTGGGGAAATTATGCATCATTCGGAAATAATCCTTGTGCTAAATTCTATACTACCGTAGTATATCAACTTCCTGTCGTCCTCTAAAATTCATGTCTAACTTCAGCGAGGAGTTTTCCGAGAAAACTGTCTTTCCCTCACCTTTTAGCGTGTGGGGTCACTCAGCAAGATCCCAATGAACCAATTGACCCATGTCGTTGTCATGCGACTCCACAACTCTGCCGGTAATGGTGCGTCACTTCCATGGCGTGCTCGATGTAACTGCTTCACTGGTTCTGAATGCCGCCAACATAGAGGGACGTTTTAGCGCAGAATGCTCCTTTTAAACACAAATCCTTATGGCTTCAGCCAGTCATTTCGACGAACAGGATCCCGAAAAAATTGTATCCCCCTGGAAACGGTTAACATCCTTTCATCGGGTGCCATGCCTCCTATTCACGTGTGCCTTGTGCTTCCTCGTTCTTTAAGACTCATTATTTACCCAGGTCCGGTCTTGTGAATATCTGATTCAGCCATCGTTGAAATTTCGAAGTCTTAGGGTGATATGACTTTGGAACGAATGTTAGACTTCATAAACATACATCATATTATAAATTCCACACAACATGGTTTTCGCAGTGGTAAGTTCACTCAGTCGGCTTTATTGCATTTTTAATTTTTATAATACACTTGTCGATTTTCTCAATAATGGCGAGTGCCCTGTTGCAGTTTTATGTGACTTATGCAGGGCTTTCGACTGTGTGAACCATCAGAAATTATTGAATATTTTAGAATCTTACGCTTTTAGAGGCCGGCCTTATAACTGGTTGAGGACTTTCCTTGGAAATCGAAGCCAGTATGTTGTTTTGAGGTTTGAGGTTGATGGTTTAATATCACTGGTGACGTCGAAGAAGGAATCGGTGTGTATGGGTGTGCCTCAGGGGTCCATATTGGGGCCGATTCTCTTTTTGTTATATATAAATAGATTTGGAGCCAGTATACTCCACGATTTTGTTACGTATGCGGACGATATATCCTTTTTGAAGTGTTCGACCAATGCGTTGTTCTTAAGAGAAGAAGTCGAGAAATTGTTGTACGCCGCTTGCAGGTTTTTCAGCAACCCCGATCTATATTTAAATGCTAAGAAGACCCAAGTCATTCGTTTTCATAACTATAAACAACAGTCTGTTGAGTTACAACTTGATCTCGGTGATACACTCCTGTCCAATATGAATACGGTCAAATTTCTTGGTGTTGAATTCGATGAACACCTCAACTGGGTGTCGCACTGTGAGGGTCTGGCTTCGAAGTTGCACTCTTACTATTACATGTTTAGAAACTTAAGGGCGGTGCTGGATGTTGACCAGCTTGTGAGTATCTATTATGCACAAGTGGAATCTCGTCTTCGATATGGAATCTGCTTGTGGGGTATCTCAACCAAATCAAAGGATGTATTTGTTGCACAGAAAGCAATTTTGAGGTGCATTTTTTACATCCCTAGAAGAGAAACCTGCAAACTGGCTTTTAGGTCCGGCAATATTTTGACGCTTGCCAGTTTATATATTTTTGAAATTTCGTGTTATATTTATAGCAACATAAGCTCTTTCAAACGTAACGAAGAGATTCATAACATGAATACACGCCGAAAAGGATTGATTCACACGCAGGTTGCAAAATACAGGATTGCTCAGAGTGCACCTAACTATCTAGGACCACGTATTTTTAATCATTTATCGGAAAATATTAGGTCCAGTTCAACACTTAAGATGTTTAGGACTCGTCTCAAAGCATTTTTGATGCAGAATAATTTTTATACTGTGCAAGATTTTTTTAACTGTACATTAATATAAGTTTGATATATGTTTATATAATGGTTTTTGATTTCTATGTTGAAGTTTGTTGATATTTCTATATTTTAAAATTTTTGACGTTTTCGATACAATGTAATAATTGTCTTATGGAAATAAAGATTTGATTGATCGATTGATTGATTGCTGGCAAGTTAGAATCATTAAGACTTGAAAGAAATTCAAACTGATACCTTCACATTTTGTCATGCATTAAAAAGAAGTTGTTTCCTTCTGAGCAAGATACGTATTTTTCGAAATATGTATTTATTTCAAGCAAGTTTACTGTTTTTTCGGAACAATCATAAAATTGATTTTGAATTGACTATATAACATACTTGTTCTAACAATAACTTAATTTTGGTTTAAGTAAATCATTACTTTCATTCGAGTTTATGATTCACGACTTTTAATTGAAGAAACGACTGGACTTTAGGAATTCAATATCTTGTCTTGAAAATATTTTATATTCGAAAGAAATTTTTTAAACACTCAGTATAGTCATTTACTCACAGAAAATACAAAAATTTCCTTGGACCAATAATAAAGCCTGTACAATCATTCGTGAAACACCCTGTATATCTATATTTGTACATATTTCTTTTTTTGTTATATTTGCGAAATGTATTAATGAATCCATTATTGTATATCACTATTAATTGGAAAAAAGAGCTTTCCTGGTTTTTAAAAATGCATAGATATTTCAATGCATATTTCAAGCTTTTTTATATTGCACATAATCCGGTTTCTTGTGATGATACACTGCCGAAATCTGTAATATAACTGTATAATCTGATCAATAATCACTCTATGCTCATATTTTATACAAATTGTGGGATATTCTGTTCGAAGAATTGCATTCTCCTCATCAAGGCAAACGTTATTCAGATCAATGAACTCAACTGATATTGCATTCGCCCTAGGGAAATTAAACTCTCTGGATGGAAATCAGAATGATGCATTTATTACTAAACATTCCGATAACATTACATGGATTATGCATCTATTGTTTCTCCACCAGAATCTCGAATAAACATCGAATAATTATGTAAAAGCATCATTGGAATACAATAAACAGTGTTGGCAAATCGGAACATCGGGATGCATTATCACTGTATCAGAAAAAAATGCATAAGGAATGCAAAAAGTCAAATAGAGAGCGTCAACGTTTTCCCCTCTTATACTACAAACAGTTAAATTCTAATTAGAAACAAGGGAAGAGTCATCCCCTACCTCGCATATCTTCGTCTTTAGTGTCAGCATAGAATACTCGTACTTTCATTTACAATTCTGATGCTAAAAGAGAACATATTCGCCAGACAATATTATATCAATAGAAGTATATTTTGAAGCTGACTGCGCTTATGAAGCGATATATTTTCCTTCTATTTAAACTGTTCTACTTAATTTTTATCGTTTCGGAAAACCTGGTTGCAATATTGTATGCTGTAAATACTTTCATGATGGTGGAGAATTGAGAGGTATTTAAATTCCAATGAGCTTATAACTCAAATTCTTCAAAAAAATTGCATCCACAGTTTGAGATATTTTGAAAAAAACATAGGTTTATTTCCTATCCTATAAAAACTACCCGATAAATATTTACAAAAAATTGTTTCCAGCTGATGAAGATTTGTCAGTTCATGAGAGACAAAATTCTAGAAAATAACGAGTTCACAAAAAATATTTATTTTACCGCTGAATCCTCATTTTCTCGGAATAGCCATCACAATCCTTCAGTAGCCAGTTATGGCTCTCGAAAAAAATTACCATTTGACCGTTTTGATTCTGATACTGTATCCCAAAATAATCGTAAAAATCAGTAATCCCAACATAGACGTACTATACTAACTATACCCTACCGTATCGTAAAGTTAATGAAGAAAGAAGAATAGCACGCTGATTTACAAGATCAAGCCCATAATACAGAGACAAATCAACTCCAATAGGAAGTTAGAAAGGCGCCGAGAGAATTCAGAAATGACCAATGGAAACAAAAGCTGAAATATCTTACGATCGACCAAATACATATAATAGGTAGAGACGATGAAAAATCTGAAACCTGTTTCAACTCCAATGTAAACTGAATATTTCATCGCAAAGCCATAAAGTACCAAAAAACAACGTCTAATCAGGCTTCTGTCATCAATTGAGGAAGTCGCCGAAATGACCATTCACTTCCAATTGCCTAAAACAAGTTCTGCCAGACGAACAGTTTTAGAATATGCATCAACCGGGTTATACAAGGGTTGTCCAATTTTCCAGGAATTTCTATGATGCCAGTGACTTTGTTGCCTATCAATAATTTCAAATAAACCCTGGTATTTAGCGGATCGCGGTTCCTACTTCAAAGGGACATCTGACCAAGCGTTTTATGGACTAATTCAAGTGACTTTAAATATACTATACCTGAAGCAATATTTTTCGATATTTCTTAGGCTTTAAACACCGGATTACACGATGTTCTCATCTTTAATCTGCACTCAGGGAAAGTGGTTATATTAGTTATTGCAATGAGTCAACTCATTTGGAGCTTCCTACAAAACCTATCGTTCAATTCAAAAATCTCCAAAACAATATTTGACTCTAGAGATCTCGAAGCCCGAATTCCTCAAGAAAGTGTGCTGGCTCCTCTTTTATATTCAGCATACATAAATATCTTTCCCAAGTGTGACCAAACTTCTCTAGGCATATAAGCAGATGACATTGCTATCATAGCTAGCTCCAATTGACAACAGAATATCTTCAAGGCGACGTAAGCCGCCTGGAAGAATTACCTATGCAGCAAATGGCTAATCAAATAAAATCCAAAAAAAAGAGCGCTGATCTTCTTTTGTCGTGGGGTTTAGCCAAATCGTTCAACCACGTCCACATCTTCAGACGTGATACCTCCTGGGAATCCCATTTAAAATACTTGGCTGTCATTTGATAAAGAAGCTTTCGTTCAATCTCAACTACGCTGTCGAAACCGCTAAAATGGTGCTTGTCAAATTATTTTCGATGATCTTATATAGAACTATTGTCTGTCCGACTGCTTCATCGCTTCAAAGTGTTGAGGTTTCACGACCACCTTAACGAAGCTCAGCAAATTACAAATCATTCGAAATAAATTCTTCAGGACCGCCTTCAACGCTTCCTGGTTTGTTCACAATGCCCATCTTCATCTTGAGGTGAACCTGCCAACAGTTGTTTCCACAGATGATCAAATATATAAAATATTATTTCCACAGGAAATGTATTTTTTCGGCAACCGCCCGGGAAGTGCTCACTTCCCGGACGCTTTTTCTCTGAGAATGTAGCCTAGTCCGGAAAGTACGTACTTCCCGGACTAGGCCGGAAAAGAATCATAGAATCCATAGCAACCGAGATAACGGCTGACAGTTCATATGAAATTAGTTGTCAAAAATTTGCATGTTTTTTGATCGCAATCGCAATAAAATATGGAAAGCAGCAGCGATAGTGTCATTTTACATGGTTGCCGAAAAAATATTGTACGCAACAAGCCCGAAAATGGTTTTTTTGGATTCACAGACTTCCAGGACTCGCTTACGCTCGTCCTGGAATTTTGTCTATTCGTCCAAAAAAACCCTATTTTCGGGACTTGTTACGTAAATTACTATTTTGCAACCAACCTGAAAAGACTATTTTAAGTGATGAGAAGTTATTCAATACTATAAAATTCGCAATTTTTAATATGAGGGAACAAACATCAATGACTTTTTAAATATGAAATAATACTTGAGATTAACTGAAACACTGCCTAATGAAACAGGATAGTGAGTATTCAAACTAAATAGATCATATTTTATTTTGATATTAATAAATGAGACCAAGAGCATCGCATCGTTTCAAAATATATGATCCTCAGTTCGGAGAACGAACGTTCAAAAAGATTTGTTTTAGTTTCTCGATTGAATTTTATAATTTGTTTTTGGAAATCCACTCCTTTAAAACAAAAACTATGGAGATAAAACGTCTTCGATACTTCCACGGCTCTTGCCACTTACGAGAATTGCCAGATCACACATGTTACGGTGACACCCCTAGAGAACGGTTGAATAGCGGGAAGTTCGTCGACGAGAACGTCAAATAGCAATGGTCCGAGGACCTGTCCTTGGGGGCATCTTCAATGTATGGTTCGTTGGAGGACACAGTCGGTCTGTTTGAAAAATATCTATGTGCTAGGCGGACTTTCATTGTTCAATTGAAGAATTGATATCAGAGTAATTTTTAGGAATATCCTACATGATAAAAATGTGATGCTATGCCGATTCTGAATATTGTTCTCCTATGAACATAGATTCCATTCATTTTCGTTCAGAAGTTACAAGAGTTTGGAATGATCTATTATTCATATTTCAAATAAAAATAAGCCGACTAAAGAATATACCGGTTCATATGGCAAATTATGGCAACTAGTGTTATGTTGATTATTCTACTAACACTTGGTATAGGTTTTGAATAACAACACATTCTTTCAGAGCATGCATTTATTGTTTTTGAATTTGGGTACTCTGTAGGAAACTTCAGAAGAGCAGCTCGAGAATACCGAAGAATGTATTCAAATAGTTACTGTCCTTCGTATGGGGTGTGTTGGAAAAAATTCATAGAAAAAATGCTGGCAATGCCCTCAACGTTTGGAATTCTGTCGATACTGAAATCAACAGCATGCACAAAATAATAGATTTATTTCGCTTGTCATGTTGTCCAAAGAGGCTCATCATTAAGGACAGTATCAACAATAAAAATAATGAACATGTATGGGCACTACAAAATCCATATTCCATTAGACCTAGATGGTTTTACCAACGCTTCATTGTCAACATTTGAGGTGGAATTTTCAATAATTATTTGATGCCATTTCATGTTACAAATGATCGTATAAATGCAGATTTATATAAAAATGTTTCATACAACCTTTATTTATCGTTTTTTGGCTTGAGATTCACATTGTTCGAAATATGTGATATATGTACGATGGTGCACCATCACACTGAAGGAGTCAATTATACCTATAGTTGCCTGGTTGAAGATTTTCCGAATTGATGGTCAAGTGGGAACGATGCCATGACCACATCGTTTGCCAAATCTCAATATGTTAGATTTATGCTCATGGGGGGCATATGAAGCAGTTTGTCTATCATGTTTAAATTACATTTCATCAACAAATACTTGATATAGTTCAAGATGCAGCAATCTGTAGTTGGTCTATATGAGTCGTTCAAGCCGAAGGTAGTCATTTCGAACAATTTTATAGTTTCAAGAATTTATTTCCGTCCATCAACATTTTTATTGTTGTAGAAAGTTGATATAAGGTTTTAAGGCCAAACCTCGGGCCAAACCTGTTTCGGGCTTCAGCAAGAAACTGTTTTTTTTTTCAAATTCTCATAATTTCTAAACGAAAATTAATATGACTTATGTTCATGGAAAAAGAAATATAGGGGAGAATGAATGCAGCTCTTTTATTGTACCTACAATGATTATTACAAACCAGTAATATAATGAATTTAAAAAATATACTTTCCGATGATTTTTCTGAACATTTGTCACATATTTTAACTGCAATATAGTCCGCATGTATGACAATAAAATTTATTAATATTAATTAAATTAACTTCCACATATCGAGAAACTTGAATGGCTCCTCCGAAATTCATTAAAATGTATTGCTATCGCTTCATATTGATTATATTTAAAAATTAAAGGAAGAAGGAAATCCATCAAACAAATTCAAAGCAAATAGACTCACAGTTTACATTTTCCGAAATGGTTGAATCATTGGGTTTTGAATTTGATTTCTCATTTCGAAAGAATTCACATTTTGATCATAAACACTTATTATTAAAATTACTCAATGTGTTTCAGAATGGAGAAAATTGTAACAGAAAGCTATAAAATTCAAAATTTCAGCTAAAACAATCAAATATTATTACGAAAGAACTAAAAACGGGACCGTATTGTGACAAGTTACATAAAACATGAATTCTTTCGTTTGCTACTCTTTTGAAAAAACTGTGCCAGTCAAAGTGAAAATTGAATTCATAAGACTGAATTGTGTATTTTTTCTTGGTGATAACGAAATTGCTCTGGAAAGTGTAAAACATAAAAATTTTATAATATAAAGGAAAAAAGTCAATGATCCGAGTACTTCCCTGGAAATATTTAGATTACATAATACGTTATGAAGTGGTGTATGAAGTGGACAATCTCACAAACTTTAAACAAAATCGGACTGACAATTTCCAAGTAATGTAAATCAGAAATTCAGGCCAATTTATCACTCTGTATCTCAGAACCTCAGAAACAGTCTCAGGATATCCAACAAGCTACTTTTCTGAAAGACCTGGATAACCTGCATTCACCACTAGGCTATTGACAACTATTCGTGTTTAAATACATTAATGAAAATTAATTATATTGATCAAATTTCATTCATCAGAAATGAAAACGACATCAATTCAGAACTGATTTTGGAAAATATCAAACCTAATAAAGTATATAATATTTTCGTTTAGTAGAGTTTGGATTACAGAATTTATTGTAAAATGTGCATTTTTTACGAAACAATAGTTTATGATTTCTTCGATGATTTCCTATAAACATGTTAGGAAGAACAATATTTTTTGACTTGAGATTCACATAGTTTTAAATGAGTGGTATCTGTATCTACGATGGTGCATCAACACACTGCTAGGTTGACATGGGTAGTGTATCACAGCTGTGGTTCAAGAATACATGGAAAACGACCCGTGTCAACGGAAAAGTCGTGTAGATATTCACGAAATGAACGATTTATCCTAGTTGACACGGGTAGTGAAGCAACAGAAATCACATGTTTAGAAATTCGGAATGAGATTTAATTCGGTCATAAACAACAGGCAGGAATACCGACAAAGTTAATTCCCATCAAAAAGGAGCCGCATCATAGTCATAAATATCTAGATTGACGCAGAAAGACATGTGCAGTCATCAGGGCTGGTCGGCATCCCTTTGTGCCGACGAAGAAACAACATAAATTTGCCAAATAGGTTATGGCGATACGAATATACGTCGTTTCATCGCCCGTGAATAAGGCGTAAAATCATAGGTCGCAATCCACTACCCATGTCAACCTAGCTTGAGGGAGACAATTATGTAGTTGCTTTGTTGAAGATTTACCTGATATATGGATAAGTCATGGAGGAACGATGGCATGACCACATCGTTCGCCAGATCTCAATAAGTTAGATTTATATTTTCTTTTAATTCAATATTTCTTTATTTCAAATTAAATAGCATTCCAACAACTATTCGAACAAATATAAAATGAAATTACGTCAGATTAGAATGATACAAATCTACAACTATTTCCCATGAAAATAACAAATTCAACAACCAATTCAAATTTCATTCATCAGAAATGAAAATGACATCTATTCAAAACTGACTTTGGAAAATTTCAAACGTTCAAACGTTTAGTACGGCTTGGATTACAGAAATAAAATTTATTATAAAATGTTCATTACTTACGAAAATGAAGAAAAAATAATCATAATTAACGATATGCCGCAAGGTTAGAACCCCAGATCGTTTCTTTCTTTGTTTACAAGAAGAACCCTGCACTAAAGAAGATTGATTTTTATGGAATTTTAATCAAGACAAGTGTCTGATGTGTGAAACTAATTGAAGACTGACCTTTGTTTCAACTATCTAAATCATTTAATACAATAGGTAAGCTTATGTCCATTTATCTCATAAAGGAAATTTGATGACTATCGAAAATATTTCAGTTGAAACAACATTTCTACTCCGTTCACCTTTTGTGTCTGGTTTTGTGGAATGAAGGCCTTTATTATTATAATAATTATTTTGAATAATCCATGTATTCCTGTTCAATAAAACTCACAACAGGGGAGTGTATGTGCATTCGACTATTTTCAATGAAGAATCTGTACCTACCTACATTTTGGCAGGGCTGCAGTTTTATGCATGAACGCTGAAAATATTGTAATCCATTCTAATGAATGAATTTCTCCCATTAAGGTGGTTCCATCAAGACGAAATACTTCATCTCAATTGCTCCAGTGTTTTAAAAATAGTTACCCCTTTTTTGCCTAAATCAACACATATTTTTGGATTTTTCTAACGTTAATATAATATAGATAAAGTAATCATAGAAATTATAGTCGTTAGACTATTAATGCTTGAAAACTATGCTAATCACATCAGAATTTAGATTCAAGTGGATCGAATATGGTAATGATACGAATAGATAAATACCTATATTTTCTCCTGTTCTCGGCAGTTTCGATTCTTTGATGAATAAGGAAGATTTGAAGAGGAAATAATTAGGAAACTCGCCATATACATTGTAATTTATCTATATTTTTTTAATATCAAAATATTTCGGGGAAAACGGTAGATAAAAACTTTCCGCGAAATCAAAGGAATATTTTATTAGTTGCGGTTATTCTTAATATAGAGCGAAAAAACAATCAAGATCTGACATTCGAATGTACGAATATCTAGTAGTTGTTTTGTTATATTGTGACCATAATGAACGATTATAACTATTCTTGGTGAGTTCAATATGCAAGTGTACCTAAATTATAAAAACTTTTGTATTCTTGTCTATTTGGGAGTTCCATGTTTTGTGTTTCAATATAGGTATCGGGTTTTTCACCATAATTTGACCTCCCCTTCAACTTTGTTACTAAAAGAGGTACAAAAAAATGTTCTCTACAAAAGTTTCACGGAATCGACTAGTGTTTTTTGAAATGATTTAACAAAACGAAATATATACAGAGTGGGCAACATATTGATTGCAACTCTTTTTTTTTCAAATGTAACACCCTGTATATTTCTCTATATTTGACAAGCTCTTCTTCCCCTGATTTCGAATATATAACATATGTTTGGTCTATCTCTCTTATTCTGAGTACCACACAGTTTCAAATTTTGAGAACCACCTGGCAAGCTAAGTAATCAGTTTTCAAGTGATAGGCTGCGATAACTCAAAATGCCCTTTTTTGAGTTATTTCGTTGCCAATGATGTGACATTCGTTTTTCACTTTGAATTGGAATTGGATATAAAGTGAAAATATTTCAAAATTTTTCGCTTCTGTGTAGTGCATATTCGATGAATAGTTTCATTCAATGACAAATGCATGTCATATATCGTTTCCAACGGGATAAAATAGGGCATTTTGAATTATCGCAACCTTCCACTTGAATAGTTATTTATAATACAAGTGCAGAAGGCATTGATATTCTTCCACGAGTTCAAAATTCAAAAACGAGCCACGAAGTGGCGAGTTTTGAAATGAACGAGTGGTAGAATGAGCCTTCTGTACGAGTATTATACATTATTTTCTCTAATTCATTGCATTTTCATTGAAATTAATGAAATATTTCCATAAATATATTTTAGTGATTTTTGCATTGAAAAATGTTGGTTGGCAGGACTGATTTCTTTAAGGCAAATTGATGAATTGACAGATAAAGCCTTGGCGGAAAGTTCGGAGTACCAACATAGAATAATAAAATATAACCATGAAAACTGTGCGTTTCTGATATATTCTCGCACGATTTTGTTCTACAAGATGTGGAAGAATGAACGGAATAACCACAGAATTAGAGAAAACTAATTACTTAGCTTGCCAAGTGGTTCTTAAAATTTGAAACTCTGCGGTACTCAGAAAAGAGAGGTAGGCCATATATATGTACATATGTTATATTCGAAATCAGGGGAAGAAGAGCTAGTCAAATATAGAGAAATATACAGGGTGTTTCATTTGAAAAAATGAAGTTGCAATCAATATGTTGCCCACTCTGTATATATTTCGTTTTGGGAAATCACTAGTGGATTTCGTGAAAAATATTTTCGTATGTGTTATAATAACACGAATTAGTATGGTAATCTTTTTTAAAATTCCTTCCAATACTTATCATCTCAACAATGAAATGATAATGGTAGGTTATATTGTTAAAAAATTTGATTCAAGTCGCATGGAATTTTTTGATTTGATTTCCATGTTTTTGACAGAGTTAACATATTTCAGTTCAATTTACAAACTTAGATAACTGCAGAAAATTCTTGAGAATTCCGTGAGAATCTTCGTGAGTAAGTTATCACACAACATCCACTGAGTATATCCAGTTATACTATGAAGAGATAAAGCATACCATCTACTTTCTGTCAAAAGCAAAGGCTAAAACACCGTTTCATACTAACATTTTCTAGAGGATTTTCTATTAATTCAATTTTATAGGAATCCAACTGTGGAAGAAACAGATAACTATGATCCGTATGAGAATAGGCAACCAAAAAGACCATTATCGTAAGTGTATGAATTTATAGAATCTAATAGTCTTTTGAGATACCTAAGGAATGAAAATGTTTCCAATACCAATTAAAAAAGAAAGGAAGTGGTGTACCTGTTACATTTTTATTGGCTTGAAATGAAAAATGACAGAATTTCCTTAAACTTTCAAGTGCATTTCACGCTATTAAAGAAACTCAATTCCAGAAATTTTGAGGCCTTTATCCTTCTCACGAAAGGTATAGTTGGTGTGGGATTACTATCCTCACCCCTAATCTATAAAAAAGGATATCTGACTGGAATTCTATACACATGTATTATAGGATTCTTGATAACATATTGTCTGCAGATCCTGGTAAGATAAAAGGACGATTTTCCATGGGAATGAACTTAACTTCTCCCCATTTTCAGTTCCGTTCTCAATATAGACTGTGTAGACGTTTGAAGGTTCCAGTATTGTCTTATTCAGAATCAATGAAGAAGGCGTTGCAGTTTGGCCCACCACGCTTGAGAGTGCTTCATAGATATGCACCGTAAGTGCCAATGCAGACGACATAAATGTATATTATATACATATGAATGTATCCTTGAGCTTCTAGCGGAACCGTGTACTGAATATCATGATAAGGGGAAACAATTTGGATAGGTTCAGATAGTGTTCGACTACCTAGATATATCTTACGGGTTTACGGTTTAAGCGTGATCTGCCGACATAATTCCGTATGCTGGAAAAAGTGTTTATAGTGAAAAATGTGACACATTCACACCATTCGTAGCATACATAATTCGTAGACCAAAAAAAAGCAAACTATGGAAGTATTCAATAGGATCTTTCGTTTGATCTTATTTGTCCTTCATGATTATCCTAATACTTCCCTATTTTGAGGAAATGAGATCAACCCATAACAAAAATCAGTCCAGATAATGAAAAAGCTATAATAATCGTAATTGAAAAAGGTACTCTAAGGAGAGGAACAAATTTTAATGCTAATGCTGTAGTTCCACTCAGACGATTATAATGAGTGTAAAATATTTCTCACTGTTTAAAAATAGTGTGATAGATATCAGAGCAAGATCCCAAAGTCTCTAGATATAATTATAAATGAAATTTTTGCGAGACTTGAACGTGAATTGATCAACTGCATCAATAGATCCATTGTACAGTCAATCTTTAGCCATGCAGCTTTCGTTTGGTAGTCATGTTTGAATATCGGCAGGGCTACTTGCCCTTGACGAATTACACAAAGAATAGCGTGTTTACCTTTCATAGATGGACTATGCTCCTGTCCAACAACTACATGCATGTCATTTTGAACCTGCATCCATGTTGTTTTCTTCTAAAATATGAGCCAGACTAATGGGCTCTCACAATAACAAAACAAAAAGAGTTGATAGAGACCGACCACACAAGGCATCTATGATTTTTAACAACTTAAACTGAGATACTAATGTTGGAAAAAATACAAAATGACTATTTTGAGTCGTGATTGATAGACTAATTAGAAGTGGTGTTCATGTAGAGTTTGCGTTGTTCTACACCGATAGCTTAGAAAACCGAGGATGGACAATCAGACCCGTATTTAGGTTTTTCAATCCAACTAGTCATTCCAATGGGTTACTAAGCATTTAACAGCAAAATTCCTCGCGACAAATAAGTATATTTTGCATTGAGCGGAATTCGAATACAAGAGAAAAAGAATGTATCTAGTATCTGATCCCAGGCTTCTGTCAAGAAGTCTTGGGGATAGCTGAACACTTGCTCCGCTATTATGGAGCTGTTAGGAAAATTCTACAACACCTTGGTTGGTGGCTCTTAAATCTAAAGAAAATATAGATAAAAGACCTTGAAAGATAGTGGTGCTCATAGAAATTTTGATGCGAGACTGATAAATAGTGCGGGTTAGCACAATTGACCTTAAGGATGAAGTGTCTGCGAGGTTGGCATTTTTTCCTCTTTTATATTATCATCTAATATATTGCAAATATGTATCCATGCTAGATTTATTTAATGGGTCATTTATAGGTTTCAGAAGTCAAAAATACATAAGGCATTGCTAACTTCTTATATTCTGGTTGCTCATTATGATATTTATTGTAAACAATATCATAAAAAATTGAAAATCACTATTGCCAGGCATATATCGTAGTGTTTCGAAGTCCACGAAATAATGACATTAGTATTTTGATGAGGTATTTTCAGCAAATTTTGAAGCTGCGCCCCGTCTCTCAGACGGAAAAGTGAGTGCCAGTATTGACTCATCTGAAGGGACACATGCGCTTATTGAAGTTTGAAAAGGAGACAGTGTCGAAACTCAAAAATTCAAAACCGAGATTTTTTGGAACGGAATCCAAATTGTTCATCTGGAAGGATCTTTTTGAGCTTGATAATGTCGTCGAAATGGGAGTGGATGATCCTTTCGGCGACTTTCCTAATGGCTGATCAGGCAGTGGTTTTGGGGTTTTATTGATAACACAAACCTGTAAGAGCTTCGACGACATTGAATGAGATACCATTAGGTCCGGGGGCTTTTCACCTTTTGAGTTGCGAATTTCCAACTTTCCCTGTGGTGGGTTCTATTATACCATTTTGCTCGGTATTTTTCCACTTTAACCATAAGGTTTAAGTCTGCATCAGCTATGGTTGATCTGAATTGGAGTTGCTGGCTGTCAGTGAGTGCTTCTGCTCTTTCTTCATGTGTATACACCATTCTGCTGGTTGATCAATGAATTGATGGAAGGGGCTTGCAATAGTATTTTAGAACTTCTGTTCCAAATCGAATTGTCCTCCGTCGTCAGAGATTGTACCTTTTGATGCTATTGTTCATTTCTGAACTCTCTCAACGTCTTTCTGACTTACCTTTGGAATTGAGAGGCCGTTGTTCTATTGATCTTACCTCTGGATCTGCATGCTATTTTTTCTACATGGTTTTTATCTTTGATAAGTTTGCGATTTGTTAGGGTACCGTATATCTGTATAGGCCGGCAGAGGTAAGCTGGCCCTGGTCTCTTCTGACTATCAATTTTATATGATATTGAGATGAAATCCAGCAATCGCAAAAATAATAAATAATAACGCAAGCACCTGATACCTCCAAATTGGCATTTTATACATAAGACAGGCTTTGCAGAAGTATAATGGTCTGATTAAATCGTTAATTCTCAGTTTGATTAGGTATATTGAAACAAACAAAAATAAGCTCAAATTGAGCACAGAAATTATTCGATTATGACAATGGCTAATTAATAAGATGAAATCTTTTTATAACCTTGACTTAATTGGCGTTGATGGATCTTTTCATGAAAATGTGACTAACTCAAAATATTGTGTGCTATTAAATACAACACTCGTCATATAGAAGCTTACCTTCTTCATGGGAAGGATAGAAGTACAATGTCTTGATTGAGTTCTAATGCTCTGATTAATTTTCAGATTCATCGTGGATAGTTCAACACTTCTAGGCCAGTTTGCGCTTTGTACATCGTATGCTGTATTCATTCTCCAAACATTCGGGTTTTTAGAGATTTATACTGCCTGGTGGAGTTTTGGTTTTGAGAGATATATGTATTGCTTGATATTGATAATACCATTTGTTGTGATTTTCTATATAGGCAATTGGAAAATTGCAGTTTACGTATCCATTGTGGCAACATTGGCGTATGTTGCATCCATTGCCATCGTATTCTCCTATGTTCTTAAGGATCTGCCACTTCTTCGCAATCGAAAAATGATCGGAGATATTAACCAATTTCCAAACTTCTTCGGTCCTGTGCTATTTTCACTACAAGGAGTCTCAGTGGTGAGTTCAAATTTCAAGTTATCATCTATTGTTGATTTACTGATAAAATATCACGTACTTTGTTATTTTGATTTTAATTAACCCTTAACCACCGACAAGTATTCTTGAAAATTTAAATATCTTACGGTCACCATGACCAGTTTCTTATTTCTAGCCTAATCCATACAATCTCAGTAGGTATTTTATATTTGAGACAAAGGATGTTGTTCAAGTCATTAATCTTAGGGAAAATCATAATATTAGTGAAATTAAATATATGAAAAAATACAAATATTGTCATCGATAGATATTTTATTCAAAATATCGAGATAGGTATTTAAATTTTTTTGTAATGATAAATTTTAACAAACTTATTATAACATAATTGAGTTAATTGTCGTTACTGATCAAAAAGAATTAGAGAAAATATTTAAAAATTTTGCTTGTAAATTGAGCACAATTCATAACTACATTCGAAGCATTAAAGTATCCATATATGGATGTTTCAAAAAAAAAAAAGAACGACATATATAACATGTATAACGCTTCTCTAATTTATCCTCTAAGTCAAGGATTGGTCTTACTAACTAATCAGCGACCAATTTAAGGTCCAAGTTGATCAAGTATTTCCGAAAATCAAAGTTTATACGGAGTCGAAAATTATCAGTTTATTGCCGAATGATTGGCCAGTAAAATGTATTGATATTAGTCCCTGCATAGAATCCCTGGTCCAAGTTGATCCGGTATTTTCGAAAATCTGAGTTCATACTAAATCGAAAATTATCAGTTCAATCCCGAATGATTGGCTAGAATAATGCATTGATATTAGTCGAAATTAAGATGCATAGAATCCTCCTACTGATTCGATTTTGTTTTTGAATTTTTGAGATATCTAATTGGTGTTCTGCTTCAACAAAGTTCGGTAAGGTGGCGCTTTTCAGAAATTTTCGAATTCTCACTATATGCTTAGTGATGTTTGAAAATTAATTACGGACTCTACAGTCTTTCACAATACAATATAGAAGATTGTTACAAGCATAGAATATAAAATAATATTGTTTTATACTCAATGGTGACGAGAGCCGAGAATCATAATGTCAAATATAAACGATGTATGCGCCATCTGAAACAGAAGCGATCTCTTGAAATCAAGTAGGTATAAAGCTGAAAAATCTCCCGTTTTGTCTGAAAATTTAACAGGTATAAGTAGACACAAGAGGTTTTCTATGCATCTTAGTCGAAACCACTAAAATGCCAGATTTTGACATGTAAAAGAAATAATCATAACTAAATCGTCCTGCGGTAACAGAGACTTCTTGCAGATTTCTACTATTAAAGAATAAATTATGCCTTTCGGTTGAAAGAGAATACTGTCAATCATGTTGTTTGAAGGTATTGTGGCGCTTCAGGGGTTATCTCAAAAGGGGATGAAAATATACAATTATTGTCCTGAGGTCATGGTGACCGCACGACTTTATTTAAGGTTTAATGAAAATGAAATATTACAAAATCCTCTTAATTGTATGGCTCATCATTCGAAATCAAGACCCAATAATTCAAAGTTGAAAACTTCATTCCTTACAAAAAAGTTTTTTCTTTTGAAACAGCGAATTTTGCGAGAGAGCGATTTGAGAGACTAAATTTCATTCATTATGATAAAATTCCTCGGGTGCCACTTCAGATACGTAGGTACAACTTATTTCCCGTTCATTTTATGAAGTTTCACGGTTTTCGAATCAATATTGATCCTCAAAATAGCGAATGCATGTTTTAGTTCCTAATAATTCCCTGTGTTCTCATTTCAGCTGTCCACATTTGAGAAACATCTCAAATCTCCTAAACAGTTCGTGAGTTCTTGGGGTACCATGAATATTGGTATGATATTGATGACAATTTTATATATACTTGTAGGATTTCTCAGTTTTTGGAAATATGGAGAAAGATCCATTGGTGATGTATTGAACGATTTACCTCTGGAAGATACGTGAGTATATTATCTTTTATTTGTTTCATTTATCAGGTAGGTACAGCAAAAATTTAATGTCGAGTTAAGGAGAAATTAGAAAAGTTGGTTGATGTCTGGAATTCATTGTGATAGCATAATATTTTGATGGCTAACAGACAATTGTTCAATTCCTCGGGGCTCGAACCCGCAAGTGATTCGCAGGTTGCGGGTTCGAGTCCCGCTCAGGGACGTACGTTTTCCGGAATTGAACAATTGTCAGTTCGCCATCAAAATATTATGCTATAAAGAAGTAATCATCTTTTCAGAATGTAAGCTTTCTCGTTCAAAAAGCAGAATATATAATATTTGTTCGGAATTGCTGTTAAGCCATTACTCTCACACTTACACAACATGTATTATGTCCATACTGAATTTTCAAAGGATGGAGTGTTCCACCAGATGTACCTTCCAAATTATTCAAAAGTCAATTCGATCTAATATGTCTATGCTGAATGAATTTTCGTATTGAAGTTATAGTTTGATACGAACGTTCTTTTTCCATTATTAACAATAATAATTTCACTTCAAATATTCCAGGCCATCAATATGGTGCAGATGTTTATACACTTTTGCCATTTATCTTTCTTATGGTCTACATGGTTTCGTTCTAGTCGATATATTCTGGATGAAGACAGCTCGAGGTTTCGACATAACATTCAAACATTTTTTCAGGATAGCTTTTGTTGTTGGATCAAGTAAGTCACATATTATGTTCATGACTTTTCAGTTTATTTTAACAAGATTTTCCAAAAAAGTTCAGTTGACAGTACTTCATTATCCAATTACGAAATCTTTCCTCAACATTTAAATGTTGATGATTAAGAGAAGTACATAAGTACATAAGTACTATAAGTTTGTGATATTCACATTATCAACAGAACCCAAAAATTATAAAAAAATGTTCAATACAATGTTTTGTGTTTCCTAAACTATTCTTTATCGTTTCGAAAGGACTATTTGAAAGAGTTACGTCATGGTAATTCAAATGTAAACCCTATGCTTTAGCGTATATCTCAATTCAATGTCAATCGTTTGAAAGAATTATTTCATAGATCTTTTCAAGTCAAACCATTCCGAAGAAAAAATTAGGTTTGTCTTCCTGGGCTGATTGATGGAATTCACAGTGGGGCTACTCAGTGGTCGTCTTATGATACACCTCCAAACCTCCATAGCTGAAGCTGGTGAAAAGAACGGTCGGGTATATATACCGAGTGACGCCAAGTATTGTGCAGTATGTGGCTCCATTCTGCAGGCTTGCAAATAATCATCGCATATTCTCAACCATTTCAGAATTTTATTATTTTTAAATTGATTGTTTCTCTTAGTGTTTGAAAATGCCAGTTTGAATCAGCTTATTGACAGTCCAACTCGCCATTGTCACAGACAAAACCCTTCCATCTTAGACTTACTGGTAACTAATGGCATTGCCTTTTTTTGCGATATCCAGTATCATAAGCAAATCAATGTAAGTCGCCTCTAATTTCATTTATATTGATTCGGTTGGGTGCCTGATCAACAGAATCATAGATGGAACCATATGATACGATTGAAGCTTTATCATGGTGGTTGAATGAAAAAAAAAACCTGCAAATTCGAATTACAGTATCTTTACAGCAAACAGTTTGTATTTTTTTAGAAATCATTTGAACTCATCAGGAGTTCAAATGATTTCTAAAAATATACAAACTGTTTGCTGTAAAGATACTGTAATTCGAATTTGCAGGCTTTTTTTTGTTTGTTTGTTATGTTTTATGTTATCTATATCGACTTTCCTAGGCCTTTGTAAGATCTCTAAGCAGCTTAGAGTGTGTACGAGAAATCACATCATCTATAAACAATTAATGTCGTGTTGTAATTTTTTTTCGAGATGCCATACCTATATTGAATCAAATTTCAAATTATTAGTTTGTTGACTGATGAGCGCAAGCAGAATTTTATTGCAGTAAGTCAGTTGTTCCAGCATTTGCAGTGACTCACAGCCCCACAGACTTCGCAGCGACAGCGCCGTTGGCACGCTAAGCCTTGTATTACCGCCCTCACAACTCGCTTGTACTCTGTCTCTCCTCAAATATACCTCCATATCTTCTCTTCTCTGAGGCGTCGTCGGTACAGAAGGGGGGAATGTAGTGACTCTATGCTTACCCTAGAGATGGCTTAAATCGGCAGCGCTGGGTATACATATAAACTCAACCGTGCTATGACATAATCACCATGCCCTGAAATGAAGATCAAAGGTGTATTTTACAGAGATCACTTAGTGCCAAACTAATGATTCATCAGTGATTTCGGGATGAAACACCGCAATTCTCAGAAAGAGGGCGTACCTTCTGCCGTTTTCTGATATACAATGTGTTTTAGTCAAAAATTAGTTGGAAATCGTACCCTTAGTTATTTCACTTATAATTCTCATGTTCTTCATGACGTGCAGGTACTGCAAACCCTACTTAATCATACTGACTACTTTCTTAATGAAATTAGAGGCGAAGGGAATATTAATTCTGGACCTTAAACAAAAAGAAGATCTGAGACTACTTTCTGGCTACCACTATCAGCGTACGATGACAATTTTACTATAAGGCTAAGTTCAGATGATCGTGCGTAAACGCGCGATCCACAAACCGTGCGACTAAAAATACAGAGGAGTCGTACGCGCGATGTCGCGCGACCATCTGAACTGACCTTCAATATTTTGATTTTCCGATATCTCCTTTTTACGCATATGTATATCGGAGCCATTTGGATGAAATCCTCATATTTATCTATGGGCTATGTGAATCTATTAGCTACCTAGATTAGCCCTATATTTTTTGTTCAATAACTATACATCTATTATTTTCAATTGAATCATTTCAGCTCTTATTATTATCTTCGTCCCGTTCATCATTAGAACTGTCATTGTGGATGCGTTATATGCCCTTTCATTGCCAATTCTCGGGATCGTTTTACCAGCACTGATGGAATTTTGTATCGAGTGGCCAACCCATCACAACAATAGAAGTTTTGTACTCTGGAAGGATACTTTTCTCATTGTCCTTGGACTAGCAGACACATTTGTTGGTTTATATTTCGGCGTTACGCAACTCATTCAGTTCTTCTCAATACACAAAAATGTCATATTCTGGTGATTTTGAAGAAATTTATATATTATATATATGAAATCATTTTGTACTTAATCTTAATAATAAATAATTTTTCACTTATTATATTTTAATTTCGAGATAATTCCATTCTCCGCAGAAGTTAAATACTTCAATGTTTAATGAAAGGAAATAAAGTTGTCTATTGTCTATTTATTGTTCGTAAATGTGGCTGTGTGTTTTAATATTAAAAATAGTGCAGTACTATGTCCCTCCGATGACTTCATTCATTCAATATTGTAATCTATTATCGTAGCTTGGTTGTTCACGAAATGCAGGTACTGAATATAGGTAATACGAGTTTGTCTATCTCTCAAGCTGGCTCTGCCTGTTAATCTCATCAGCAATAATGAACGGTCAACTCTTCAATCAAATAATTCAGTCAGATTTTTTTCTGGTGTTTATCCTAGTATAGGGCTGCCATACGTCCCGGTACGCCGGGACATGTCCCGGTTTGGATCATTGGGTCCCCGTGTCCCGGTCAGTAATTTGACCGTTATGAGATTCATATTTCCTTATATAGGTTAGGTGAGACAAAATTTGTATTCATGGAATCTCAATGGATTCCAGTAGTCATAAAGCTGAAATACTGTTTCCGTTGCTCGAACATCATTTTTCTGAAACTGAAGGATTGAAAATAAAATTATTAAAATTGGACACATGGCCAAATAAATTGTCTTATACAATCACTTTATTTTGTATTGAATCTTTAGATTTATTAATATTTTTATATGAAATATTTTCGCTGTCAGTGCGGATAACTCAAATTGATACTTACTTCGAAGTAAAATAAAGGCGAGTTTTTTTTCATTAGAAAAAAAATTTTCCAAAGACAACATAATTATCGGTTGTCCAGCGCACATACTTCACAAAACTGCTTCCACTTCCGCCGATATGATGTCAATTTCTGTGCAGTCTATTGGTCTTAAAATTTTCAAATATTTTTCGATATTTTCTGAAAGGGTCGAATGATGAAAGGTTTTCATGAGTACGCAAAAACAACTTACAGTATGAAATAACAAACATAGAATTTTATATTTATGTGAGAAAAAAATTGATTGGAAAGGCCAAAACTTTGAAATATATAAATGGGCTAAAAAAAATGGCACCTATTTGTTTATTGTTGCGACTTTATGTTGTTTTTATTGCGAGTTGAAATTATTTTTGTTCTTCATAAATTATTTCAGTGGATATGTCTGAATGAATCTTATTTTTTGGGGAATGTGTTATAATTCAACTACTAAGAGCAAAAAACTCAATAATCCTATAGAAACCCTGGATTATTAATAAATGAATACCTCTCAGATGAGGTTTTAATTTTTGTGTGGTGTTTTAACCTATTTTTGTGCCACTTGTCCCGGTCGATGTTCCAACATTTATGGCAGCCCTATCCTAGTAGGTATATTATCGAAAATTGCGACTGTAGCTTGATTGTAAATATATGTTGCTGAAATGGTTACAATGAAATATTTCCTTCATATACAATAATATCTCATATAGTACTGATTGTTTTATTATAAAATCAGATAACATGATTCAAGGTAGGTAATGGGAAAATACAGTTCCATAACAGGATATTCACACATTTTGAATCATTACTACTAGATTATAATGAGTACAAGATATTGAAAAGATCACATTCAGCACCTTGCCTAACTGAGTTTATAATAAGCGGGTGTATTTCTACAAAACCTGCAACTTGTTTTCAAAATATACACTATCTTAATTCATGGAAATCTTCATTTTGTAGTGAGTTAAGACTCCATTTTCATTCGTCTGTCTTTCCATAATCCTGATTAGGAAAGTTCAAGCCTCTATGATGTTGATCAAGTGACAGAAAAAGCTTCAGCTCTGATGAAAGGAGCTCCTAAATAAGTCGGCAAACTAGTTTTCTAATGAACTTCGAATATTTCTTAAGAAAATCGATATCAGCTTCCTCGAACGTGGTTACAAGTAAGTTTGTCTATAGAAATTTGATTTTATTACTAGGGTAGCGTCAAACGGAATAATGACTAATGTTTTGAATGTTTTAAAGTTAAAATTTTTGTATGATGTTAACGAAGTTGAGTTTCGGATATGCATGAGTAAAATATTTCTTGAATGTCTTAAATTGACAGTGGGCCTGATGTCAATTGGTACATTATAACATCATAATTCAAGAAAATGCACGAAGGATCATGAGAGCAGACCCAGTCTGGCCCTTTGGCTGGTTGACGATCGCTGAGGGTCACCAGCTTAAGGAAGCCTCCAGCCGAACAGCACTAAACCGAACAAATTTAAAAAAAAAATTTTTTGGTCAAGATCATTTTATTTTAACGTTATACAATGAAAAACCAGAAGACAATATGGGCGAGGTTCAATAATGATATTTTTGTCAAAATATTTTATTTAAACTAGGTAATAAAAACTAATTCGTCGATTGGATTCAATATAATTTTGAAAAACCTCCACGATTGAATTATTTACAGCGTTAAGGTATGTATGGGAAGCAGTTATGGACAAATTTTCTGTTTTTGTACGATATGTCTTTCAAGGAAAAGTCTATCAAAAACTTCTAGAAATTACTGTAGTTGAAGACTCGAGTGGACCCTTGCATTTTACAGAGTGTCCCAAATTCGATACTCACTGAAAGCATCTTGAAAACTATTATAGAACAAAATTTCAAAGACCCCGAGATTTTTTTCCTAGTAATCCTGATTACTAGGAAAAAAATTTTGGGAATTTATAACTAGAGTATTAATGTTGCCCTACTTTATATAGTTATATTATATAATTCATTTTATACTTCTATTTGATTATTATATTAGGCCCTATTACTTCTTAGTATCAATATACTTAGAGTGTTACATTTAAGTTCTGTTTATATATCAGTTGCGTCCTTTGAATAATGATTAAATGAGAGGACAGGCGGATGAAGACAGATTTAAATAACTAATTTTCAGCCAACGTTTCGTTTATTGCTGTTTATAATTGTAATACATCATTTTGTTGTCTTGTGTATTTCATGTTCGTTGTAACGTAGAAGGCCACTCATTGATCTTTCGTTCTTTTTTAGTTATCAACACTCTCAAAGAGTACATCATAATTAATCAATTTTAATTTCAATTAGAGTTACAATAATAAATATATCTGAATTTGCTGCTGAAGGCAGATCTTTTGCAATTCATTCAAACCACAACAACTACAATTTAAAATTATTCAAAACCACGATAGCTGCCGTGGGAGGAGTAGTTCTCGTCTTATTTCCTGAAGAGGGCCTAAAATCAGCATCTAGCCGAGGGCCTCCAATGGAGCCAGACCGGGCCTGCATGAGATTTTATATTCAAGAGCATTTAATGTACCTTTCAACATGCTACTGTGAGAAGTGACTGATACTTATATAAAAATTTACCAAATATTGAACGGAGATAGCAATCATGAAGTTTTTCTCCACGCTTCACCCGTATTCGTATAAAATTAATTTTGTTTTTAAAACTATTCAGATATTGACAGGGTAAAAACTTGCAATTGAAAAAACATTTCAACCTAGTAGGTATGCAAAGCATTGAAATTCATAAGAAGTGAAAAATTTCCGCAGTCTGTGTTATGGATTGTAATTGTCCTCCTTTTAATCATAATGAAAGCTCCACTCGCCAAATTCGATAAACGTCGACTTCAGAGAATTTCCAATGATAATTTTCGATTCTTTCTACTTTCAATCATTGAAAATGTGCTGCCGGTAGAGAAGTAATCATTCTTACCGGTATCAGCACATGGTGGATATTCCAGGTAAAGAGCAGATTTGTCTGTAATTCGTATCGATCTGACAGCTGAACGACATTTCCATCTAGCTGAAAGGAGACCTGAGAACAGGTTCGAGTGACTGCAGATAGGTCCTAGTGATGGATGAATTTAACGTAGCAATACGAAAGAGTCAGGAGTATTGTGATTTTTCATTTCACTATTAGACATTTTATATAGACGAAAAGCTGATCGATTTCGGAATAGAGATCTTATTGGAATGAATTGCAAATAGTCCACGTCAGCTAAATTTCAAGAAGAGTTCGAACATTTAATCTATTTCTATAATTATACTTATGGAATATTCAAGAGGAATGAATCAATTGAAATTTCAATAAAAATTTCTCTGTACAAATTTTTCATCTAGATTTTTCAGTTTATTTTTCGAAACTTGATTGATCAAAATTGATCTGTTGAACGCCGAATTTTCTATTCAGATTTCAGTTATCTGTTTCAAGTTCAAAATAGGATATTGAAAACATGATAACTTTGAAAAATTCACAAGCAGGTTTTCAGGTTAAAAAAATTTTTGATATCCCAGTCATTCGACCAATTTCATGCTGAAAAATGTTAATTGCACACAAGAATGCTGTTATGAACCAAATCACATTTTTGGTTTACAAGGAATGTTCAGGAGTGAGGACGGCTTTTCTTTATTTAAATTGATTTCTCATCTAAACCAAAAAAAAATTAAATTTTCAGTATTCAAAAAGCTAATAAAATTAGATTTAGATCTCAGAGTTCAAGCACATAATTCAAAAGAATCGAACAAAAATTTTTATCATGTCTTGGTACCTACAGCGGGAAAAATTCTCCTGATATTGTTGAAATGTTTCACGATTGTAAATTTTTTTATATCTAACACGAATAAGAAAACGAAAAATATCAAACAGTTTCTACATTAAAGCAATGCAAATTTCTTATACAGTCCTCTAACCTAATGGAAAAAAAAACTGGTTGAGCAATGAGGAATAAAATATTGAAATCGAAAGCATTGAAATTGTCGAAATATTTCAGATCGTAATATAAATTTATCAAAAAAAAATCACTCTAATTTCAATGAATCTCTGTTGGGAGTGGAACTCTCTACCTTCAGGTATTAATTTCAGTATAAGGTAGATATTAAATTTGAACTGATCCAAGGATATAAATGCCTTTAATAAATGAAGTTTTCCATATTTTCCGATTCTGTTTTCATATTTATTGTAGGTATAAAAAAGTACAATCATGATACATTTCGACAATTTCTAGTGAATTTTTTTTGCTGTACCAAGAAATTCAAAAAACATTTTTGTTCGATTCATGGAAACATTTTTTCACCGAAATTCTTGGAGGATTGAGTTCATTCAGAAAATGAAATTCAATTTGGAAACCGAAAAAAAAATTACAAACATTTTTCGAGTCCTCCACCTTTTCTGAATTGAGCACCTAAAAATACTTCAATGTAACCAGAAATAATAACTTCTCAGGTTATACATAACAGACCAAACTCAATAGAATATTACTCAGAAATGACTTTGAACACCCTGCATCAAGCTTATGCTTCGGAAACGAGGTATATGTCATTAGGCAGAAATGATTCCCCTGGTATCAGCTAAGCGACTATAAATGTTTTTCCAGTATATTATGAAACACCCTTTATACCGGGTTTTTTTTTAGCTATTCAGTTCAAAAAAACATAAAACCATAGTCAACAATCATCAGAACTTCTCATTCGTGAAGTTCCGATGATTGTTGCCTATGGGTTTATATTTGAGAATATCAAACTGTGTTGACATTTCTGTTGAGTAGGTTTGGCAATTCATAAATCGTTTAACGCCGAAACAATGCTTCCAAACTGTGGAAATTTGTTCTCGAAGTTCATTGAGCACTTTCTTTTACGGTCACCATAATCGGCATAGTGAGCAAGCAATTCTTCCAGTTATTGATTGTTTGGAACTAATTTTACTGTTCTCGAATCAAAACCATCAACAGAATAAAAAAAAGTGCATATCAAAGAGAAAGTTGCTGCTGTAGGGCGAAGTGTTGAAGAAAACGTCGAAAAGTCGTCGCTGTTCTCAACTTTGTCTGTAGGCCTTTGTCTTTCGACTACGAGGAAAATTTCAGGATCTTGTCTCATGTACCTATAAAATACAGCTCGTGCAAGAATCAAAGCTTAATGATCATCGTTTTCGTCGCATTCTTGCTGATTGGGCTAATTTGAAACTGGTCGAAGAATGACATTTTTACCGAAGAATTATGTTTAGTGATGAGGCTCATTTTCGGTTTAATGGCTTCGTCAACAAGCAAGTGAATGGAGCAAAGACAATCCTGAAGCCATCAAATAATCATCTTTACATTCATTAAAATTGAATATTCAATGCGATTTCCATGGCAGTATCATCAGTCCATATTTCTTCCGAAATGAGTAAGAAGCTGCTGTTTTGGTGCATGGTGAGCGCTATCGGGCCATGCTGACTGATTTTTTTATGCCAAAAATTAATCGACAATATTTGGTTCCAACAAGGTTATAGTCATAACCATAAATTTATTGCAAAATCAATTTGGTGACAACTTTATTTCTAGAATTGGACTGCTGGCCCCCTGATCCGTGCGACTTAACGCCTCTCGATTACTTTTTATGGGTATATGTTGAATCATTAATTTATGCTGACATAATAGCAACTCTTGAAGCATTCAAGCTACCAGTGAGGCCATACGGTCAGATTTATTGGAAAAAGTAGTGAACATTGGACTGATCGACATGAGTCTAAAATCATATTGAAAAAAATTTACATGAAATTATCAACCAGATTATAATAATAAAAACTTAATTCTATCAATATTTCTGTCTATTGTTATTTGAAGATATCAAACTCCTGAAAAAACACGTATTATCAACCTGTAGAGTGCGGCTCTGTTGAGTTAATTTGCCTACATGTTCTTGGACGCTTTCTTCGAATAGCGCAATCCAAGAAAAACACACCTAACATATTGTGGTGTAATTAATTATCTGACTAATAAGGGAATGATGGAGATTCGTGTTGATATATATATAGCCCAATTAAAATTTTCACGAGAGAAAATATTGCAAATAATTCTGGGATATTTGACTTCAAGAGAACAATAGCACGCAAAAAGTAATTGCGAAGGATTTGGTAAAGCGAAAAGCCATTGTAATAAAATTGATATTCTGAAATACAAAAGGCCCAATGAAAGCAGAAAGAACCCTTAGAAATTGGATGTAGTCTTCAGCAAATTTTCTTTAATTAAATGCCCTAAACTGTGGCTAATTAATGTTTATTTTATCGTTGATAAACGGTGTAATTTAATTATACTCGATATCTCATCCCCCAATTGTGTTTCGCGCTTTATTGGACTTTAAAGCTAAAAGGTCCTTATAAACATATCAAGATTTAATTTATTGAAGCTCTTTGAGGATTATCAGTAATAGAATCTCAATTAGTGAGGATTCCATAAAATTCGTAGTTATTAAGGTGGTGGAGATTGTCTTTATTGATTGAAATATGGAGTATGTATGTATGTTATTTCAGCTTATTATTTTCACTATTCAATAATTTCGAAAATATGCTAAAATATGCTGATATTTCCAATTGAAAAAATCTAATTCATTATTGCACACTGTTCATTATAATCAATAACAAGAGAAAATATTTCTATGGGTTCAGATACACTCTCCTTATAAAATATAGAAGATATTAGCATGAAATATCATACAAAAATGAGTTTCTGTACCGTATCAACCTATTTATCATCCTCAATCGATCCATATCTAATCTTACCTATTGCACATCCTAAATCGAGTATCCGATCCATATAGTTTAAAGGATAAAAATTCAATAAAACTAGAATTCTAATCATTGATTTGGCTACCTAATATAATGGAATTTGGAATTTATTTCGTCAGTGAAATAGAAAAAACATCCTTATTCAAATAATTTTGAGCGTTTAGAATTTAATTATTCTAAGCTTCTGGAAGTGGTCTTCTTGAGATTCAACTGGATTTTGCGACTGCGATAGGCTTCATTTCTCGGATATTTCCGATCTGATAAACTTTCCGAGTTTCACTTAGTGATAAAGAATCCGTTTTCAAATTATATTCTGCCCGGTCATCCGTTAACACGATATATCTCGAAAGGAAAGAAGAAACTTTTAAATTTTCATATCGGTCCTTGAATGCCGCGATCAAATTTCTAGGGGTTCCGTAAATATAACCGATAGGAATTTATTTTTTCTGTAAGTTTCAAAATAGCAAATTCGACAGGAATGAAGATTTGCTACAAAAAAAACAAAAGAATGACATGACAGAGCAGAATTTATTATTGATCAATCAACCAGAACAATTGAGAATCTAAAAAACATGCGTTAAAAAAAACATTTACATAAAATGCCAGGTTTCGGGTGTCCCAAAATCATTTTCTAGTGAGGGATTTTCAGAATCCGTTTGAGGTAGAAAAAAATGACTATAGAAGAAATTTGTAAAATGGTGAGAAATGAGAGGTTTTCTTAACTTATTCTTTACCATTGGTGTCATAAACATAAAACAAATTCTACAAACACTTTTTTCAGTAGAATTCATTAGTGTTAATTTTTTTTTATTGCAGTCAGTTTTGAAGTTATTATACAAACTTGTGTTTTTTTTCTTAATATCCACCATATGAATTACTGTAATGAATAAAATTGCTCTTTTTCGCTCTTCATTAATATTTATAATGATATAAAAAAATGTTATCAGTAAAAATTAAGCTTTCAAAAAATGGCATAGAAATTTTAAGTTGTCATTAGAATAAAACAAAACATCGGGTCATAGCTTCCTAGTTAAAAATCCTGATACAAAGACAAGCAAGCCACTAGATTCTACGTAAAAGACTGTCCCTATAATGTTTTAATTTCAATTTTCGCTTATAACTCGAAAACAAAAGGAGGTGGCTAAAAATGAATACTTCTCATGTTAGTTTCCGACAAAAAGAGAATAAGAATGGAGTATCAGATTTTATCTATCTCCTCTGACTTAAATTTGCCCACCCTGTACATCAAAATTCGTTAAAGTGATCTAGTTATTTCGAATTTGCAGAAAAATTAAACATATTCCATAACTGCACATTCAGTTGCATTAGGTAGGTACTTCAGTTATCGGTGCTATGTGAAATGTGGTAAAAAAATTTAGGGTGATATTCTATCTACATATTTAGAAGTCATGTAAAAGGTAATTCCGAATCATCATCATTAAATCTTAAACCTAATAAAATGACAGTATCAGTGCGATAGTAATATGAAGAATTATAATTTCTCTATTTTTGAATTTGTGGTCACTGAAAAATCGTAAGATGGTGCTTCAGGATGTTTAATTCGGGACAGAATGGTCCCGTTTGGGATATGAACCCAACTACGATTCTTTATGGAGATAAAGGTGTATATGGCAGGGACCATTGAGTTGTCAGTGATTCCGAGATGAAAAACCGCAATCTTCCGATCGATCCTATCCATAAAATATGGTAAGAACTGTTATAAAATATTCACCTAATTTTATATTTCATCTCAATAAATAATTCCGTTTATATCTCTTCGAAAAAGCTCTTCGAAATTCCTCCATTTTGCTGAATGTTTTTCACGAATTCTTTTTGAAACATTTTAAATGGATTTTCTTAATTTGGTTCTATTTTCCCTCGTTGCAACATTCTTATTTCTTTGGAAAAAATTAATTCCTCGAATTAATTTCGGTGGCACACACCTTCAAATTAAGGTATCGCCATAAGTGATAATCTATGGGATTCAAATCCAGCGAACATATTGGCCATGCATGAACCGAAGTAACCAAAGAACTATTTGCTGACACGTAATAACTCTTGACTCTGTGTATCTCATCTTTTCAAATAAATAGGTTACTTTCACGAGAACAATATACAGAATGTTCAAAGGACATATTTTCTTCTTATGAAATTTTACTGATGCTTGATTGAGATTTTCTTTGCTGAACTAGTTGATAGGGATTGGCAGGGTTCAAAAGTTATGGCTTCCGAAAATTCAGACGGAATGAAAAAACATCCTGTCCTTTTAAAATAGGTATCGTCGACTTTTGAACATGAGTGATTTGCAATCGACAAAGTGTCATCTACCAGAAATTGAATTATTTACAATTATGTACAAAGGTAATTTTTCTCCTGGGACAAATAAACATTGTTATTATTATTATTAATTAATAAAATACAAGATCCTTTATATTCGAATATCAATTTGAATGATTGTTGTTCTCATTTTCTGTACGAAACGCTTTTGTATGTATTTGAAATCAAGAATTGAATGAAAAGTTGTTGGTTCTATTTGCATCGTATTATAATTAATGGAATGCATGAAAAACGATGGTTTTTGGGTCGTACAATTTCTCTAGATTCATTCCTCTTCGGTGATTTGACAATGTCTTTTGTGTGCACCCGGAATCGCCACAGTGGAAAAGATATTGTGCCAAGATACTCTCCGAAGAATTCATCAAAACAAACACGAAACCTTATAATACGCCTTTGAGTTCGGCACCGTGAAGTCATTTTATTTCACTTTTTTCCTTTTTTTCTTAGGCATACACTGCGCGGGATGGTAAGCAAGAATAATGGACCGAGATAATAACCGGAGTTTACTTATCTGGGATAGCGTAGAGCTCTGGCGCAATTGCTGCGGCTCTGAGCTGTAAAAGTAAAAACCTGCGAGTTATTTTTCAGGGTTTATTCGCCGGGATTACGCTTTCAGCCGAGCTTCCAACCTCTTTCTTCATTCGCAAGATTATTAGTTTCGTTCCAGATCTGAAATAATGAAGGAGTCGAGATTTCTAACACCCCCACTCAGATGGAATCCTGATCACATGAACAGTCATACAAACTGATCTAAACATACGAAATTCCTCACCTGAAATACTAGCTGCTTTAACTCTCAACCTCCGTGGTCTAAGATCAGTAGCGCTCTCTGCATGTACAAATAATGCAATTATTAAAAAATTGAAATTCTTATGGAAGTAACTATATTTTTGGTTAGCTTCCCAATAAAAAAACGAGCCGTCTTGTTCATCTTTATTCGATTTCAAAATTCAAAAATGAGGAAGAAATATGTTGAATGTTGAATTTCAGTTCATTGTCTCAAGATCTCTAAATATTATCAAATTAACAGTAAACGCATCTATGAAATCTCAAAATGTTATATTTGAAAAATTAGGATATTTCGAGGGATATTTAAATGGAAAGAGAAATATCAAGGATAGCAATAACAAAAAATTATTCACAGCAACATCAGAAAAATCGAAAAATGCTTGCAGTGAAATTTTCAAATATTACCTATGCCTACAATTTTTACAAATTTTATACTAACACAAGTAGGCCTATGACCAATATTGCAAATATTTAATGTCTTCCTCCTAATTCTAAGCAGGTAATATGTTATCCTTTTTTTAAATTCTTTTCATCAGCATTTTCTCCATCACTGTCAATCCCAAAAATTTCATTACTTTCTTCTTCTGTACATTGGAGTGAGACAGTTTCAAAGTCTGGATCACGAAACCGAACTCTTTTGAATGTGGAAGATATTTTACTCAATATATGAGTTTCAAACGTACAAACTTTAATCTCCAGAGTCCAAAATTGCTGTCTGAATGTAGAAAGACCCCAATTTGAGTATATCATTAGTGCGGTCTCACAGACGGCTCCATAATTCATTAAGTTATTAAAATGCCTCACTCATCAAAAGGTGATGTTAAAATTTACAGCAGACCATCTCGATGTCGAAAATGAATATAGACCTAGAGTTACGAAATTTTAAGTTTCCGAGTTATGGATAACATTCAAGTTTAATATTGTAGAACAACTTCATTTTATAAAATTAGGAAAATTGTTTTTCGATATTCATTCTGATTCCCTATGGTTCTGCTGTCGCGATCAGCATTGAATAATTAATTGATGGACTTATCTTTCAATATCTAAATTCTGCATTTCATATTGATCGTATATGTAGTTTTGAAATTATGAGAAAATAGGTAATAAATATCTTCCTGTAAATCGTTACTAACAGAATTGTCTCTTTGCACACACTCACGGAAGATGAGACCATTTGAAAGAAATATCTCGCAGAACGCACTACGGCGGTTTAGGGATAAAATTTCGCAAATTTTACTCAAGCTCTAATAATTTGAGGGCTCGTCAGATGCCTAGGATGATGACATCGATGAAGGAACACAATTATTCATAAATTTAGTCATGACTTTAATCGCGTTAAAATTAAATGAACGTAAATTTAAAATAAATTTTAATCATTGAAATGGAATTTTTTTCAAAATTACATTCCCTTGATCAAAGAACATATAAATCAAGTCTGATATTCCAACCAATATAAAATGGCAGACACATAGGTAATTAGCAGACGCAGCGCAGACCGATGTTATTCACGAAAATCTGGATTTCCCTATAAGCAAACATACTACCACAACTTGACGCTGTTTGACGGTGATCGACTACCTATTTGAACTGTCCAGATTTTCATAGATTCGTCGAGCTCATTGACGTTTTGAATTCTAAATTCGAAGCATTGCATGTTCTAACACGATGGGCATTAGTGAGAGAAGTCTGAGAGCATCCCTGACTTAACAACGTAAAACTCCAATTTTATAGAGATCAAACAATTCGGCAAAAGCATGGAGGAAATTCCACAACTGATCAATGAGCCAGGTAAACTTTCACTTCAATTGGATTTATTCAAATTATGTTATTTCAAAACTTCGATTATCAAACAAGCTAGTTTCGTTTATTCATTTTCACAATACTGAAATAGCTACTGCATCTTGATTTAAAAAACTCAGAATTGGCAAATCATTCACAATATGATAACTAGTTTTGAATAAATTAGCCCATCATTTCTTATTTGTGTCATTTCATTTGTATTACAGGGCAACCCATTTCAAAAGATCTAGTGAAAAAACTCCTTGGGAGTTACGCAGGAGGCAGTGTGTGGGCGAGACATACGTCGTATTTTCAATCCTTTGTTTAGACACATTATATTCTGCTGAATCTACCATTTTGCACGTGTATAATCACACCATTTACCATTAGAGATAAGACAATGTCATGAATATCAGATGTATTGAGTCAGTCTTTCATTCATTACTTATTTCAAACTATTAATTCCTTATATAAATGAATTCATTTCTTAATAGTTGATTTTGTTTTAAAACAAATCCCATACATATATATGGATGTGTGGAATTATATAAGATAAAGAACACTGAGGTGTCTAACTGATAATAATTCCAACAGTGGTTCCGTGTTAAAACACCGCAGTTTCTGAACTGAGTCTGTGCCAAAAATATTGACTGAAATCCATGATTACTCTTCGTGAGAAATGAAGTATTATATATTTGAACCTTGATAGTTCAAAGGTCTTGGTCGGTTTTATAAATCTCTTATCAAGGTGATTTTCTCGATCAATTCATTTCTATGTTCAATTTCAATTCATTTTTGACAGTTTCAAATTACAATCAACGATTTCATCGGTCAATCACAGTTTTCTGAAACCCGTCAGAAAACTAGCATTTTGATTACATACAGGTTCGCATTTAGTATTACTTTCTTATGTGATCGTGAAATACTGTTGTCCTTGATAATGCCGAAGAGTACCATATCGTACTAGCTATGGTGTTATGTTCTGCAGAGGTAATGAATAAGATTTTTATATTTGTGGAATTTCGACGAAAGATATGCAAAATACCATATTATTATTATGTATTATCGTTAAAACATAATTGAATAAGGAATGAGTAGTTGATATGCTACATGCGCGCATGTGCATTCGGTGCCGCTGGTGACTGTTATGGTTGTGAGTAGAAAGCAGGGCAGCAATGGATGATCATGCATACTCCTGATAAATATTTTACGCACCATGGTAGGTGTTGAGGGTTTCACAATGAAGAAAATTCGAACAGAAAGCTATATAAATGAAAATGTTAGCGGATAACATCAAATATTATAACCAAAGAAAATTAAACCAGGGCCGTACTTTGAAAAAGTTACATAAAATATTAATTCTTTCGTTTGCTACTCTTTTGAACAAAGAGCACCATTGAAAGTAAAAATTAAATGCATTACACTGAATTATGTTTTTTTCTCATAGCATTAACGACATTCCTCTAAAACGTGTAGAAACATATATCTTTCAAAGTTTGAAGAAAAAAACCCAATAATTTGAGTACTACCTTCATATTAAAAGTACCTACATTAAACGTTCAGAAAGATTTCATGGAATGAACAAACCTATAAAATGAAAACAAAATCGAATTGATTCCAAGTTATGGATATCAGAAATTTAGTTCGAAATTCAAGAATCCTTGTATCCAATCACTCATGTTACACCCTGTGTTATATACATATTTATGAATATGACATTGGAATCTCTACCTACCTGATGAAAGAGTGATTGATGATTGAGTGTTTGAATAAAGGTAGAATTCAGTCCATGATTCCTGAGAGATATTCGTTCAAATTTTAAGGTTTACTATAAATGACAAGTAGAATCAAGTAAACCAAGCAATAAAGTTTTGAAGTTTGCCTTCAATACTGTCTCCACTTTCAAATTTCCCAAGTCACGGAACTATGAATTAGTTTCTCTAGACTAAGAGGGTTGTTTGATGTGTGAACCAGTTTGAAATGAGATTTGAAGTTCGAAGTTTAATATTTGAATGGGTGAACAATTTTCTTTACCTACATAGAATCGTTCACCTCTCCTAGTCACCAAAAAAATAAGTTTCCTAAGAAAATTTAAACAAGTTCATGGAGGCCTTCACAAGTTACACTTACAGTTATATTTGAACATACAAATAGTTGAGATATAGTTTGCCAAATACGTATTATGTAATTTTATTGGACAATGTAACGCTTCCGTCTACTCATATACACAATTTCTTTCTTCTGTTCTGCGTTCTGAAATACAATTTTCAAATTCAATTTGAAAATTGTATTTCAGAAGGCAGAAGAAAGAAAGTAGAGCATGTGCCATATTCTTCAATTCTTTACTATCGGAATCTCTAATGTCTACCTACTATGAAAACCAGGTAATCCTGTCATACAATATCGCAAATCACTCCAAGAACACTAGAGAAAAGCATTGATTTGAAGTTGACCACCCATTCACCTAGTTCAATCTTTTCAATGTTCTGCTTGAACTCTCTGCAGTTCTCGTGGAGATTTCGACATGAAATTTTGCATGAAGCTTTGCAATTGTTATTATACATTTAAACACACAATTTTAATTCGGTCAGAAATGTCATTTTCTCTCAAATATTGGGTCTTTTTTTCAATATTGTATTTGAATTTTCTACGGTTCTAATGCCCTCAAAAATTTTGAGAAAAATTTCGATAAAACATGGGAAAAGGGGACTTAATGCGTCATTAAGGGGTTCGTTGCACCCATGAAGAGCACATAGAATCTTGAATACGGTTATGTGGTCATCATAGGCGCAATTGGCACATAAACATTTACAGGCGCTTTTGAGGTCCTGACTTCACCTCAGTGCTTTAGTCCATTATTTTTTCAATATTATTCTTGAATTTTTATAATTCTGATGATGCTAAGGGGCTGTTCAAGAATAACGTACACTAAAGGGGGACTTTCCTAAATTTTTATGCTAATTACGTCAGCCGTAGTTATTTACTCTTCTACACACATCCATATCTACCCATGTGTAGATATGACAATCCACTCATTGTCTATGCTTGAAAATGAAACGCCTTTTTGAGGATTCCCTTGGTTTTCACGATGTTCTCTGAACATAACAGGATATCTCCTTTCGTGAGAACCAGAACATAAAAAAAAAATTCCCACAAATAATGTATTACTTTTAGGTACTTGCAAAGAACCGTAGGGGTCATTTTGATTCTTGAAAAATTAAGAAATTCTATCACTTATATGAATGAATTATATTTCAAAAATGATTAATTGAAGTAACAACAAAAATCCTCTAGGTGAATATTATTCCCTATTAATAGTGGACCGCTTATTATATAAAATACTATTCTATGTTTAAAGAAATACATACTGAGTATTAACGTAGTGCCAACCGATGTGCCAAAATCTCTTCTCAAATTTCAAAATATTTGAGGTAACTTGGACTTTGTTTACTTCTATAGCTTCACGTTGAGGTCCTGCAGCTACAATTTTCCTTTTTTATTCTCTTCGACTTTATAAGCCGAAGGTATATTGCCGTTTCTTAATAGCTCGAAGGATTCAATCAGAATTCAGAATATCCAATGGTAGAGGGTTGATCCCAATTTCAGAGCATTCGATATGTCTTCTCTTCTAACTGTTTGCATGGGCTCTCAAAATTCTCTGGGAATTTTCGAGGAATAGTTCATACATGAAATTTCCTATCTTCTCAGTAATCCTTCGTATATTCAGGTTTCCATTGGTATTTATTGTTACAATGAACTTGGCAATAAACCATATCACCAATTTCAAATGATTGGAAAGATACAGCACAATTGTCATTGAGCGAATGAACTTCTTCTCAGGTTGTAATAACAGGTCAAGAGTTGTCCTCACCTTTCTACCGATAAGTACTTCGGCTGGAGATGTTCCATTCAGTGTATAATGACTCGAAGTGCTTCCGTTAGTTCAAAAAAATGTCCAAATCTGTTGTCCCAATGGTTACCTCCCTTTCCAATTTTTGTCAAGGCTCGTTTGAATGTATCAACAAACCTTTCACCTGATTGGGAATGGTAGGGCGGTGTCCTCATGTATTGGATTCCATCTTGTTCAGAAAATATCTGAAAATATACACTGCAAAACTGACTAGCATTATCATGAACAAGAGTTTGTGGATTTCCGAATCTTGCAAAAATTTCTTCCAATGTTCGGATAATAAATTTAGTTATCGTGTTTTTCTATTTCTGTTCATTTCGGGATGGCATCAACAATAATGAAGAAAGAATCTCCTTTTAATGGTCAACAAAATCTATGACAACATTCGTTTGTCCTCTAGGAGAATATTTTTCCGTATTAATAGTGGACAGCTTAAAATATAATTCTATGTTCAAAGATAAGCTGAGTCTTAACGTAGTACCAACAGAGTTGTAATAACGCTATCGGGTAACACGTTTGTCAAGTAGTAGTTGATCTTGATTTTGGTAAAAGCTTTGCTTACTTTTGCTGATAAGGGGATGGGGTAAATAATTGTGGTGAATTTACTTACGTAATACTTGGATGGCTCCTATTAGCACGAAATTTTCCAAGAGACTTGAAATTTTTATTCTTTATATGCACAAAATATTCAAACTCGGTTTAATCTGTTGTCATTGCAATATTAGGTCCTGCTTGAATTTTCTGTTTCTCAAGTCGCTATCATCACGAAACTCGACAACTAGGAGTTTTCTGACGTACTGAATATGACTATGAATATACTATTATTATAGACGTCTATGTGTAAACCTTTATCTCGACTTTGAAATTCAGTATCTACATTTGCACTCCGTTAAAATGCAGTTACTCTCATTTCTTCTTTCAATTCATTTACCAATAAGAGTCTTTGCGTTTGATTGAAGATCAAAATGGAGGAAACTTAAAGAAGCAGCCTCCATGGCCATCACTCCGAATCTCATGAGCATGCCTTCTCTGGAGATCAAGGAATTTAAGTCTGGGCACCAATCATAAGATCTGATCTGAGGAACTTGAACCCGGTCCAGGTCGGAAGCATCTCGACACCACCAAATTAAAAAATGAATCGGAATTCGGACGGATAACTGCGCACACCATCTGCGCAACCCGAAAATTCGACTACTGTGCATCCCAACTGCGCATACCGGAAATGAGGTGTAACTTGTATTAAGTTTAATGCTTCTGTAGACTAGTGGTGAGAGTGAAGGTATTGCAATCGATTTCGACTAAATTTCAAACCCCGATACCCTCATACGAACTCAAAAAAAGTATGGTGGGTACAAGTCCAAGGCAGACTAGTTTGGCAAATGGTTCTTCTCAGAACCAACCATTCGGTCCTTCTCAGGACCACTACCCAGAAGAACAAAGGCTTGCCGAAACGTCGGAAACAACCAACCGCATAGATGATGGAAACAGCCCAAATAACTATCTAATTGATTAACGTACTTTTGCACATTGGCACTGCATAGCATTTGTACGACTTAGCCATTATCACGGCTTTTATTAAATTTGTATGGTATAAGACAATATCAGTTCACTTTGACAGACCGTGAGTGATGAGGTGACTTTATGGTATAGTGACGTCACCATAATATCGTGAAAAAATGGAGCATTTCAGCAGGAATATTGAATGAAAACTTTTTTATTTACGTATTTTATATTTTTCCATGAAAATTTTATTCGTGTTTACATACAAATCAAAAGCAATTCCAAAATAAAGTCAAATCCCTATTTTGTTTTCTTTGGATTATAGATATTATAATATCATAGCATATCTAGCATCAAGAAAGCAAGACACGCAGGTATTAAGATTAATGAATTTCTAGTTCATTTATTCAATGAGAAAATATATCATGTATAACCAAAATCTGTACAATCAATATTTATATATTAATTTCGAACTTATCAGGAAAAAAACTCTCTAGAGAATTCATTTAATTCTTGTAATAAATATTTTTAGGAAGTTATATCTTATCTGATAACCCATTGTACTATTTTTTGTTTTAGTGATTTATATTATGATATGTGATCATTTTATGATTGTGTGATTTATATTATGATATGTGTCAAGATGCCGGAGAGTGCGGATGTCGTGGCAGCCGAGCTAAATAAGTTACGAAAAAATGAACTCGTAGATTTAATAATGAGTGCTACATTACCTGAATATGTGACAAATGGAACATTAATTAACTTTGTTAAAGAATTCAGGAAGAAAATTCAACTGAATGAAGGTTTGAATAAACAAGATAAACAACAACAAGAAAATCCAAGAAGTGCAGAGAAAACAGATAATTTAATTTTACATCTTAAGTATTTACAAGAGTTACTAGAAGAGACAAGAGATAAAAACAACATCTTGAAACAACATAGTCGTTTATTACTGGAAAAAGTACAATATATGGAAGGAAAAAGTCAAAAATCAACAAAAACGCAAGTAAACATTCAAAAAAAAGTCTCACCAATTTTAATTCACAATGACAGAACAACTGAAAAAGCCCAAGAAAATGATAAAGAAACTTCTTCCTATGCGAAGGTTACTTCTGCTACTGTTCAGAAGATGGCAGCACCAGCTAACCTTAAATCGCCTAGACCACAGAATTCTGATGATATGTCATTCTTGGACGATAAACAAACAACAACAATGGGTCTAAAGGAAAACATCGCTGAAATAACAAAACACCCTAATACAGGACGAAAGCAAGAAGAGGATTCCAAGGAAGTCAATCGTGGAAAGAAAAGACGATTCAAAAACCCTGAAGAGAATATTGGAACTGGACAACAAAGTAAAGGATTTTCTGGACAAGAAAGGAAAGTTTGGCTATACATATACAGAGTAAACAGAAATACAACTACCAATATGATCGAAGATTATATATTAACGAAGGAAGGGTTTGATAAACAAACAATTATGGTAAAAAAAATTCCATCTGAAGAGAACAGCCTGAAGAGATTTGTGTTAACAGCTCCAATAGCTAAAAAAGATGAGATGTACAAACCAGAATTTTGGCCCTCAGGGGTTGGTATAAAAAGATTTAGTTTTTCCAAACACAAAGAACTTACACAGCAAGGTAAGGATTTTTTATAAGAAAAGAAACACAACTGTCTGAACTTCACACCCCAACCAAAAATACAAAGACTAAAGATACAAAAATTGAAAAGAAACAAAACTTAACATTGACACATCTAAATATTCAAATCGTTATCAACATCCCTTAATGGACTGGAGTTGAAAAAAGAGCTAGCTGATTTCCTTATAATCTGCGAACCATATAACATTCCAGAGTTTTATGAAGTGTGCAGACTACACAAATAATTGAGAGATTTGAGGTTTATTTTCGTCTTTAGAAGTATGTTTCATTGTAATTTCATTATGTGAATTAAATTTATGACGTCACTCTTACTGCACAATTGTAAATTTGCTTTAAGAAATAAAGGGATTATTATTATTATTATTATTATTATGTTTTCCTTTCTATTTATTCAGTTCTCATGTGTACCTATTATTTTCTTCTTATCGATCCTCAAATAATCAGTATTTTTTGTACAAATTTTGAATTGTCTATATTTGTAAATGAATTTTTTACCTATTATTGCGTTAAATTTTTTCATGTCTTGGTATAAGACCCTGATACCCTAATATGAATTGTTTGCATATTGCAGAGTTGACTTTTCTTAGAGCGGTAAATTGGATATCTACCTAGGGCGCAGTTTAGCTAGCGACGGCCCTGGTCAGGTGAGACCCGAGGTCCCATACTATACAGGGTGGCCACTTTTTCAATGGGATTGTATTGGTAACTTTTAAACCATAAGAGTTAGAAGGTCGGTCAAATGGAGAAAAAGTTGCATGCATAGAAGCATTATCAAGCAGTTCCAACAAATCGAGATTATCAGGGCCGGTTATTGAGATATCATAAGAAAAGTAAATTCTGTCATTTTGATTTTTTTTTCCACTTCATTTCAAATATTCTCAAAAAATGTTACAGGAATTTTTTATTCGACAGTGAATTGTTCTCAATTTGACGTAATCAGATTTGGTATCCAACGTTTCGTGCTGTCTGGGCCACCTCAACCTCATTTTTTTTCAATACGGACCTGTATATTTTATGACACTTTTCGTAATAACTTTTAACGCTGAATTTAACGATATATCATACAATGTCATTCAAAGTTGATTTTCAGGTGATTTTGACCTTTACCCAAATTTCTTTGGGTCGAATCTGTATTATATTTAGGTACCTTTAGTTCAATTAACAACATGCTATACATTTCGATGAGAAAATCAACTTACTCATCTTGAACTGAATGGAACATATCAGAATCAAATCAAGAAACAAGTAAAAATTATTTACATATTTCAATTCATAATTAATTATGAATTATGAATTAATTAAACGAATTATCATTTAATAAAAGAAAAATCGAATGATTATTCGAAAGTAAATGAATGTGAATGAAGTAAGTGTTCGAAATGTCCACCATTTTGTAAAATGCACTTAAGAGTCTGTTTACACCACACTGCTTGGGAAGCAGAGGGGTCGCAACGTGAAGGGGCAAGAGCGAGTGGGCGTCGACTATCGTAGTAAAAATATAGAGGACGTATTAGGCCCTCAGCCCAGATTGAATGAATTTGTAACGCATTGGGATGATCTCGTTTCTTTCTCGAGTTCTACTAGTGCGTGTCGGAATATGCAGCCGCATTTTCGACATTTTGATGAAATGAAATGATTGTCAAATGGTCACCTTTGATTATGGTTGTAAAGACGATTTCTTTATAATAAGAACAGAGTTGAGAAACACGAACTGTTTTTTAGGTTTTGAAAAAGACTCTACTTTCCATAATTACTTGATATCGAATTGAGAATCCAAATACGCTTTGATATACCATTATCCTCATTTTTCGAATTGTTAAACACTCTAATGAATTAAATGGAATGAATTTTGAAATATCTAATCCGAAATGAAAAAGTTCCATTGAGAATTTTGATGAACTCATTTCATAAATATCTACAGTTTTAAGGAATATTACTTTGTTATAATTAAAAAAAATCAGCTTGGTTCATAATGATAATATATTTCTAATTGCCTTCTGTTTTATTCAATCTTTCTTATCCTGAAGATCTAGTTTGTATTGAGGATCCTTATTTTTAAGCCTCTATGTCTTAGGTCAATTATTACAGATAAAACACAGTTCTAATGAAATTTTCCTTTGAAAAACTCTTCATCGATGTTGACTTCAATGAATAAAGTGTCCTTCAAAGTTCACACGACAAAAGCATTTTTCTCTTTCAGATATATTTAATTGTCCCTGAACTTGAAAATAATATTTCTGACTTTGTTTCAATCGATATTCCTGATCATCATTTTTTCCAAATATGTGATTTGTTTCCTTTCAATAGCGTCCTTCATCGTATTATTTCTTGCTGAAAAAGGGCATTTGATTTTAATTGAATGATTACTTTTTTCAAAAATGCCATCTGGAGAAGGACCTAGATATTTTTTTATTAATAAAAAGGCCACTGTTTGTGATCTTCGAGCACAATTCATTCTCTAATAGACGCTTCGCTCGATCTTATTATTATTTTTCCCTAATCTATAGCTTTTGCAGAAAAATGTTTATATAAAATGCGTTCAACTGTTGAGCAATAACTTGACATAGGAGGCATTTTACATATTTTCCAAATATTGAAGCCGTCAACAATTTTCTCCTCTGCTGATGCTACTCAGCGGAATCAGTTTGAAGCCGTGTTTTCAGCTCAATTTCTTTATGAGCTTCTTCTGTTTTGATTGAACCCCTCAAGAATTCAGCCCTATATAATTGGAATATTTCCTCATCCGTTTTCACAATTTTCTCAATAATTATTTTCTGGCTCTGCAGAGAACTGTAGCTTCCAGCCCCTCCTTCTTTGTCTTTTCGAAGACACTACTTCGTTCCATTCTCTTCACCGTTTGTCCTGGACTACGACCTATCATATCTTTGTGTATAGCGTATAGCGGTTTTTTTTTATTCTTCACAACAACTACTGCCTAACAAGGACTTTGGTAGCATCTTCTCAAAGCGTAATTAATTCTTTTACCTCTTACTCTTTGATCATAGCATTGAATTGTTCCACAATGTTCGTTGTTACATTTTCTATGAGACTTCTGGCATGTAGTGCTAAATATCTCACCGCCTGCATAATTTTCTCCTCTATATCGAACTGTCACAAATCTTGCATATAGTTGTCTTAATCAGCTACTTTTTCCTCACAAAAGTAGCCTAATGTGGCACAATTCTTATGTTCACCAAATATATGACTGACGCTATCATAAATATCCATCTTCAAAAAATTGATTTTATCTTCATGCGTTTTTTCCTTTTCTGAATTGTACAGATTTTAATATAGCCGTTCTGCATCGTGAAATATTTTTGCTGATCACATTCTTCAACGGCCCTAGAACACTACGTGCTTTCGAGAGTTCTCGTAATTTGTTACAGTAGTTCCTCAGTAAATGATTGGTACATTCTATTTTCTGAACTGTACAATGTTCATACGGTCTACTATCAAGAATTTTTTGTAACAACTATTGTCCCCATCGGCAATCATTTTGCTGTATCAAGTTGTACATAGGTAAACTGGAACAAAATTCTTCAGCTTCCATGGCGGTCGAAGATGAATTTCAATTTTTATAGAATGTATGCTCTGTTGGTGTGTCATTGTTAGTTTGAACTCTTTGACATATTATGCAATACTTTTTTTCACACCCAAGTATAAAATTTTTCCAGTTTGCATCCCAAAAACTGTAGGAACTCCGGAGAGTGAATTATAATTTCCCCAGTTTCGATAAGATCGTTTAGCCCAACTACCATCACAAAATACCGTTATTGAAGGTGTACCGTTTATGTCGATACTTCCACATTCGATCGCTTATTTCACTTCTTCTGCTGCGGCTTCTTCCATAGATTTCAACGCTATCTGTTCCCAGGCATTACATACTTCATTGTGTACTCTTTTATTTTGAAATTATTATAGTTATGATCATTTTAAAAAATTTGGAATGATTTTATGTTACCTACTTCTGAATAAACTTTTTTTCTTCTTCTTTCTTTTTTACAGTGAAAATGAAAAACAAGGGATAATATCATTCCTATTTTCTTCAGGCATAACCATCACCAGGATTCATGGCACTACTGACGGCGGATGTGCTTATATCAAGTATTTCTGGATGTTCTGGACAAATACATTTTGTTTTCGAAATTCTACACATATCACATATGAAAACTAATTTCGACTGAAACCCAAATTTTATTTCCTTCACCAAACGCATATTAGATAAATTTCATTGAAAAAAAACGGAGTGATTAAAAAGTTCTTTCAGAGAATCTATGCATTGCAGAATATAAACAATTCGGAATTCATCCAAAGATATTTCCCAGCAAAAAGGTTCGATTCAATACACATAAACAAAATTATAAGAAGAACTGCACAGGCCAAATAGATATGAAAACTTCTAGTAATACCTCAACCCCAAATTGTAAATACCATTCTCGAAATTTCAGTTTGAAAATGCGTTATTTTAATGTCAGGTATAGTTAATATTCTTCATTTCTACATAAAATCATTGAGTTAGTAGAAATATACGTATCGGTACAAAAATAGACCATTTTTAATCTTTACTCCGAAATTGCCTTCTTTCAGGTACCTATGCAATGCTGAACCTACCTAGAAACTGTCAAATTGTCCAGCAATGAAATATAACGGTACACAAAAGAGTACCGAATAACCTTTATTTACAACTGATATTTATCTGATTTGGCAATAAAATCGTGAAATAACTCAAATAAATTTACACGAAATCACTTCTTGTTAACCTCCAAAGTATCTTATAAGGGCATTAAAATATTCAATAATCTACCTGAGAAGATTAAGATTTTAAATGAGTTCAGATTCAGGGATGCCATAAAGCGTTTATTGATTGAAAAAACTTATTACAATGTGGGGGAATACTTGACAGATGGTCAATTCAGATAATCTTTGTTCACTTATTATGTTTTAAGATTATATTATGTGTTTGTGTTCATTTTCTCTTAGAAATAGCTTATTAATTTGTACTTCATTATATATGACTTGTTCCATACATTCTTTGTAATGTCAAAGGGATCAATAAAGAATTATTATTATTATTATTATTATTATCCTCAAGCACAATACCGAATCTGAGAGAGCTTCTGAACTTCCCAAATTTTGTGTTATATGAAATATGGTAAAAACAAGGTAATTTGCCAGCCATCATTACATCCAAATCGCTTTCCTTCATAATAACAGACATTCACTTTTTTCCAAACTTACGAAACCTTCGGTCCGAAGTAATTAATTGACTATTGGATCCAATCCAAAACTTTCCATGAGGAATCCATTTTTTCATTCGAGAAAGTTACATGAAAATCGGTCGTATGGCTCTAAAGATAATCAATGCTGCAATAGGAACATGCAGGTATAAGCGACAAAATATTTTTTTTGTTCGTGACAAATAATTCAGGTTTTCAAGAATATATTTCCTAAAAGACGGTCCTGATAGCTACAAGCCACGCTCCTCAGGGAGGAGCAACGATTTTTAGTTCACAATTCTGGCACTTGAAACAGATTTACAACGTCACATAGAATTTTGCGTAACTATGATGTAATATATTTCTAATTGGTATCATTGGAAAGAAGAAGAAATAGGCTATGGCCATGTTGTATTAGATTTTCGAATTAAGGTCACCTGAAGCGATAATTAATTATTCAAAATTGGTATTGAAAATCGTACTTTCTACGTCAATAAAACAATTAATTTGAAACTTAAAGTGAAATTATTACCTAACGAACATACAAGGGATAAAGACCTTCCAGTATTGTTTTGAATCATCTCGATAGCGTTTACCGTTCCTGAGAAAATCAAGACCGAATTAGTTAAGAAAAGGCCTGAATTTGCGCCGCGTGAACGGACTCTTAACGGTTCTGGAACCCATACTTCATATACCTTCGCTTATTACGTCTTCTCGAATAACTTCCAATACATTCTCAATCTTCTCGCGAGAAATCACTATTGTTGGATTTGTCATTTGTTCTGTTGAAACAAATTACACAATCGAACTTTATTTTGATATCATTACGATATAAGTTTTGCAAGGCTTGGTATTCAAATATAAAATCATTGTATTCGCGTCTCTTGACTATTTTATTAACAGCAGTTTTTGATAAATTGCATTCTCTACAGATCCGACACAAAGAAAATTGGATAAGGGTCAAAATCACCTGAAAATCAACTTTGAATGACATTGTATGATATATCGTTGAATTCAGCGTTAAAAGTTATTTCGAAAAGTGTCATAAAATATACAGGTCCGTATTGAAAAAAATGAGGTTGAGGGTGGCCCAGAGAGCACGAAACGTTGGATACCAAAAAATTCCTGTAACATTTTTTGATAATATTTGAAATAAAGTGGGAAAAAAGAAAAATCAAAATGACAGAATTTACTTTTCTTATGATATCTCAATTACCGGCCTTGATAATCTCGATTTGTTTGAACTGCTTGATAATGCTTCTATGCATGCAACTTTTTCTCCCTTTGACCGACCTTCTAACTCTTATGGTTTAAAAGTTACCAATACAATCCCATTGAAAAAGTGGCCACCCTGTATATAAATTTTTTCTTGAAAGACCTTTTAAGATCTAAGATCTTTTGTTCAATATGAACCAAAGGGCAATCGTTGCAAGTTTGTAGACACCAGATTTTTTTTTTACTTTATCTCTCTTTGATGAAAATTTCCAAATTGTTTTTTGTTTTAAACAATATTGTGTTATTGAATTAAGTGTTTGGGTATCAAGCAATCTTTTTCGAAATATAATCAATTTAAGTTAACGAAAACATGTTGTTACCCATATATTATACTTCACGATAGGGCATGTTAGACTTAAAGCTTGCTTTCTTTGTTTATTAATCAAAATTTTATAATAACATGTAGGCTGTAACCATTATCCACAGCTATTAGTTGGATTGAATTCAATTCTATACCGAAATTATCAGGATTCAAATTTGTCACATTATGGCAAAACAATTGTGTGATTGCCCTATGGTTTATATTAGACAGACAGGCTAAGGAAAGGGTAAATGAGCATAAGAAGAGTTACACATCTGATATTTCGTTTTCAACATATGCGGATCATTCGAACTTTGAAGAATAGACCATACCGTTAACAACAAACATGAAATTCTCCATATAGGATATAAAAGCACAAGACTAACACTCTTATGTCCGCCACTCACGAGGCATTTTCTCGAGCATTTGGAAGCCGCCAGTCTACACTGACTGCCATCCCAGGGTGCCATCGAAACCTGCCACTCAAGAGGTTGTTTTATTGAGTATCTGGGTCGGATTTCAGATGGTCACAGACAGCTGGCAATTTATTAGGTACCGCCGGAGCTTCGTAGCATACCAAATTTAGAGATCTCTTTTATGTCGAATATAACCCCACTAACTATGCCATGAACAATCCTATTGAGAGGGCGATAAAGGGGGCAAATGCATCTGAAATTGATCCATACAGATATCTATTTTCAGTATCAAAAGATATTTTGAGGCTATTCGAACTTGTCAACTGTTCTTTTCATTTTTTTCTCTAGGTTCAAACATTTTTTTTCGTATTACACCTTAATAATCATATAATGTTGTATATCTTGGAAAATTGGATCTGCCGTTTGTAATGAATAAATAAATAAATTCTTGTGCAAAATACAAGAATTTTTGTTAGGTTTCATCGAAATATTTAGGCCGAAAACCTGTCGATGGAAAATAAAAAGTTAAGGATACGCAAACAGGAATATCAAAAATGAAGCCTATGGGGAACTAATAGAATATTCCAAAGGAAAATTACAGAATGGAATAGTAGTTGTAAATTTTTATTTGGCTGATATCGTTTTCCATCGTTATTGGCATATCTTCCTTTTTACATTGAAATAAACATTCATTAATTTCTCTTAAAATATACACGTTTTCTTTGATATCAAAATGAAAGCTCTTTTTGGAAAACCTCTTCAGTAGAACAACTGATATTTTAGCTAATTTCCTGCAAATTAGATGATAACATTTATAGTTTCCGACATATTTTTGTTACGACTTTCGGATTCTTCATTCGATACCAAAGGATTATTATTGAAAATAATAATCCAATTGTATGGATTGGATATTTACTTTCTTCAGGCTTTGTCTGGCATATGTCCAAAATTTGTTTCTTTTTATGGAGAGATCTTTCTTCCATGAAATGTCCCATTTGAAGGTAGTGTTCTTAGTCAATCACTATTTTTGACGATTGAAATTTATATTTGAAATCCTAATCGAAAAATTTTGCGTTTGCGACAACGTGTACTCATATCTGTAATGTGAGAAAATGAGGTTTGATAAGTTCGAACCAAATTACTCAAAATATTTCTTTTATTACCAATTCGATTGTTCTTACCTTATGCTGGGATTATCTAAATTGGAGTTACGAAGGAAAATGAGAGATTCCTAGGATAAGTTTAAGAATAAAAGTCTCATAAACATGAGCTCGCAAAAGCTTTGTTTTTGAGATACATGATGTTTCGTGTATAGTCCTACTTTTTAGATATCAGCTTATCGAATCTTCATCAATCTTTGTTATAGAATGGGTAATTAAGTGTAATGATTAGTTCATCATCACTGCTTACTAACTGAATGTTTATAATAATTTGGATTTTCCTGAGGATTACTAAAAGATTTTTTGATTTTTTTCTCGAAATCAATAGCAGATAAGACATAACTACAACAAACCAAAAAGTATAGATCAGAGTTTCTCATTACCTTTTTCTTAATTACAAGTGATTCACAGAAAAATAGTTCTGGAGAAAAGAAGCGTTCCAGAAAAAATATCACCCTTTAGATTTGCAATCAAAATTAGCATATCACAAGATGAAAACTTGTTTTTTTTTCATTTGGAATATCTATGCCAATTCAAGTTACAAGCGGATAGATAAAGGAGAATAATAAAACTCGGACATAGACGTGCTCGTAGTGCAAGAAATGTACTCATCTTGAAAGCGATAATAAAATCATAAATATTAAAAGGTTCCGATTTTTTACAACCTCTTGAGGTTGGATGCCTCGGTGGCAGCCAGTGTAGACTGGCTTTACCTTTCGATTTTTTTTTTGGGTCGGTTGCCTACCCTGCCGAGCCGTCACTGATAAACTATTAAACTAGATGCATATTTATATAGCGTTTCAATAATATATTATCATGAGATAATTGAATATGACGATACGCAAATGAACTATTCTTCTCCTAAATACCAACAGACGTATTCATGAAATGAAAAATACAAAACTATCCTCAATGCTGTATATTCAGAACACAATTCAAATATTCAATACAATGTAATTCAGCAACTTCAAAGTGATGAGAGAGGTATTCCCCTATTTTTGACAGTATAAAGATAGTAAAAAAACAACGCAAAACATTTGTCGAGAAATTAATATCATCACAGATATAAACAACTGCCAAATCTTTTACATTCATAACTTCTGAAATTTGTTCATTGAAAACTGCGTATTTCACTTGATATGAATATATATCAACGCATTATATGTGTATAATATAAGTATTCAATATTCAAAAACATTCATCTAATTCTATAGACACGTTTGATCGTTCCCATGATCGAAATAAATTTTGTCAAATCGAAATTTGATTCGCTATATTTAAGTTAACATTTGAATCTTATTGCTGTTTTCTTCATTTTCTTCTTGAATCATTTTTCGATGTCCAAACTTGTCATATGAGCTATTTTCCTACTCTTCACTCATTCATTTATTTTTGTATTTTATTTGGATATGTTTGGAGCACCCATAGAACTGACGATGGTCATTATGTCAAAGCTTTAACAATATCGAATGACACACATTTATTTAATAGTGTTTTTGTTGCAAAAGTGATACTGTTTCGAAACAGTAAGAGAAATGTTCTCTGATCTTATAACAAAGTTTAGAACGATTTTCTCTCAAAATATATTGATAATTTGATTTGTATATTTAAAACTCGACTTGCATAAACGTATTCATTAATCAATGATTGGATAAAGGAAATAAGTGATAACTTTCGTCAATGGAAAATAGCGAAAACACTAACTACTCATGAATATATGACATACCTCAATCATGGGTGAGATCTAACGTATCATAATTATATTTAAAACTGCCACTTATAGCGACATGGGTGATAGTACTAAAGTATTAAAAGTCTAACATCCCAATACTTCAGTGCATTATTATACTTAATATCGTAATAAGATAGGAAGTATGAAGGCAATATAGATAGTTCAATATTTATACATTTTTTAAAGTTTGGTTGAAAAAAGATTTCAAAATTTGATATCGAACAATACAGGATATCACCGCATATAGTATCAAAGGTGAATACATAAAGCAATAATTATAGCTATCACAAAAGTCAGATCTCAAGACAAATCTTCAGCAATTGATTCAAGAAATATAAATTTCATGGATCTAAGCATTTGTAGAAAAGTTATAATCATCAAAAAATAAAAATTGTTATGCAGGTCCATCTGGAAAATATTTATTTTTCAAGCAAATTGTAAAATGAATGATTTTTCATTTTTGTTTATATGAAAATTAGTCAGAATCATATACAGAATTGACGGTATGAGTAACGATGTGGAAAAATTTCGAGTTTTTGTACTTCAATTATGCTGACTCGCTGTAGCAATTATTGGGTCGAATTTCGAATGAAGTCATCATTGTATTGAAATTATTATATTTGATACCTATATTCAAAGATTGATGAATTTTTTAGTTCAGTATCACAACATATACACTAGCATAAATTTTCCCCCTGAAAAATATTAGCATTGAATTTTGGATGGATATAGGTATTATAATTGTTTTTTGAGAAAAAAGTCCTAATCAAGTAAAATATTATTTGCAGGACGACTGACATTCTTATCATAACATTTGATGTTCTTCTCAACAATTTCTTTGTTAAACATTGGTTGGTTACAAGCACTGTAAAATGAAGTACAATAATCACTTTGTTTCATCTATATCACCATAAAATTAAATTGTTAATTATTGCTCATTTGCACCATTATGTTGGTATTCACAGTCGATGAGATTATTTAAAAAACTTGAAAATATAGTAATACCTAATATAGAATATTTCCCGGCTGTGCTCCTTCAATTGTGACTACCCATTTTCTACTCCTGTGAAAACATTGGGAAGAACTTCTCATTTTCGATTACAATCCTTTAGATTTTCTCACATATGGCATAATGCAATTTATTTGCTATAAGTCACAATAAATACATACAAGTGAATATACCAGAAATTCTTCAATTTGTTTCATCATTATGCATAGAAGGGTAAAATTTGAAACATTTCAATTTATGAGCTGAATCTAAATGATGAATTCGAATTACTTTTATTCATGATAGCAAGAAGTATGCAGTTGCCTGAGAAGCATGTAAACATTCTCCAAAGAAATAATATTGCACTGAAAAAATCGACTATATTTTCAAGTAATACTTATAATGGGATAAAACAGTGGCAGTTTCATTGAACAAGTAGTACCATGTGTGTTCTAATGCTTCAGTCAAATTATTCTAAGCCTTTAAAAAAAAATTATTTCATGTGGGTAATGATTTACATAATTTTTTGCGACCTACATGAAATTAACAAATTCAAATTTCCAGGAATGAGAATTTACATGGCTGACCCAACGGAAATGAGCTTCAGTGGAAAATGAAACATTATTCATATTGAAGGGTTTAACTTTTTAATGAGAAGTTTTGATTGTGGTATTCAATACAAACCTAAAAGTGTATAATGATTCAAAATAAATCTCTGTATATACATAACTGATAACTGGAGTAAAAAGAAAATAACTTAATTCCACTAAATCAACTAAAAATATACAATTATATACATAAGTTCATCATCATGTACAAATTTAATTGTTAAAAAAATATTAATTGAATAGAACCAATTTGTGATGTGGTTTGTAACATAAACAGTGGAAGTGTATTAGAAATTAATCAGTTAAATAATGCAAACAAATATTCGAAATAAGCTATTTATTGCAAGATATTCATTTTTATGTTTTTTCGCAGATGAACCCTATATTAATATCCTATATGGTATATTCATTAGATTAGAATAGGAGGAAGGACGAAGATTCAATAAATTTTAATTCAATTGTATAATGATTCTTTGTTGGGAAAACCATAGAATAGGAATAAATGAACTATTCTGTTAGCATTCATTCAGTCCAAAGGCACAGGAAAAAGCGATTTCTTTAACTTCAACATCGATCTGTACCTCTTCTGAAGATTTTTTGAGATTGGACAATACCCTTATAATCAAAGAATTGAAAAGGCAGAATAAGAGAATCGGCCACAGTTTTTAGACTTAGTGTATAAGTGGCAACTGTATACCAGCTGGAGCAGTGTAACACCCAAAAAATTTCGAATTTAATTTCGAAGTTAGTATTTGATAAATCAAGCGAAAAGATTGCAAACATCAAGCAAAAATTTATATCTGTATAAAATTTGAGGGACGCCATTTGAAACGTTTCAATATTCTCTAAGTAATGGATAGTTTGAGATTTTATCTATCAATTAACTATTCCATAATTATAATATGTATATCATATATTATAGAGTAAATTTACAGAGTTGTAATAGGTTGAAAGTATTTATATATTTATATATTAACTATAATTCACCACACGTCCATACAAAATAAGTTCACACATCCATTCTGCTTTTCAGAAAAAGATATAGAAAAAAATCTACTTCAATAATAACAGGTAAATATCATCGAACAAGTTCAAGTAGGAAACAGTTCATATATACACACATATCAATTATAAATATACAGTGGGTCCCAACAGAATTAACACTTGATATCTTTTCCAAGTAAAAGACCTTACATTTCTCCATTTCCAACTAAATTGTTCATCGACACATTAATATATGAAGTTTCGGCTTACAAAATATCTAGAATTTCCAGAATTATTCTCACCTCTGATATCATTTTCTGAAAAGTGATCAGAATATTTTATCATACAGTATTAACACAATTTGTACAATTCAAAATAAGTACAGCTCGTAGCAAAGAGTAACGTGAGCATAAATACGTTCATTTGCAATATTTAATTTTTGTAAAGGTTACTATCTGGCTAAGTTGAAAAATGTCTTCACAATGAGCATGAAAAATAAATATAAAAGTGTTATATAAGGCTGAAAAATTCATGAAGTACCTTGTGAGATCATCATTCATCAGAACTGGGTGATGAAAAGTCTGACGACTGGGCCCACAAAATAAATTATAGTGACACAATGATAGTATAGCAGACACTGATTAATTTCAATACAGAATGAATGTTTACTTTCAAAAGGGACCTGACAGATGTGTTGAGTTTTATCTATCAGACATATTTGTGATATGATTTTTATACTCTATTGGAATTATGAGCGAACATTTTTTCTAATTTCGATAGGATCCTGTGAATACAAGTATGTTATATGTATTTGAAATCGGTTGCATTTATTCGAAAATGAAATGTTAGTTGAAATTGTTTATTCATTAATCGGGGAAAGTTTATTAGAAATGATAAATATAGCGTGCGAAATGAAATAATATGAAATATTGCAAAAGAACGAACTCTGCCGAATATAACGTTTATAAAATCGAAGGGATTTAAAAAATAGAGAGATTCCAGATATTATCCGAAAAATTTTCGGTGTAAAGATATTCGACATATTCTGTAGCAATATTAACCCTAAACAACACACACAGTAAACTAAGTATACATGAATGAAAGAAAGATTAAGATTATGGCACGTCTTTATATCACCCAGCACGTGCTGCGACCAAAGACTGGCCAGCCAGTTTGCTCGCAGTTCCACACTGCTTCAATCTGAAATTCTGCCTCCTACAACAGCAGTAACATAAAATTGATCAATGCGATAAACTTTAGCTGCGGGTACACTTGCTCTGAAGATAGAGGGGTACAAGGTGGAAACCCACATAATCATGATTCTTATTCTTCGAAAAGTGGAATGTGGTGGATGTTGACTAGATTATAGGTGCCTTATTCAACGACTGAAGCAGTGTGAAACAGCGAGCGGTCTTTGTGAATGGAGTAATAGAGAGATTGAGAGAGTGACGGGACGAAGCAGACCAGCTACTTGTAGATGAGCGTATCGTCCATGCCCCATGAACTCTGCCGGTATCGACTGGTTCATATTTTACACGTGGAAATAGTGATCGCCACATCAAGATGAGGGATGTTTCTTGATGAGTGTACCTGCTAACATAAATAACTTAAGGTGCTTATTAAAAGTATGAACCTAAAATATGTGGGAGTAGAAGACTCGAGCTGCATGTCTGAACGATAATTATCTTATGCATTATACATTATTTGGTATTTTGAAGTGTAATATTGATGCTTCAACAGAAGATTGAAGAAAGCCCTCATCAGCTTTCTGTCGTGTTCAGCAATGAACATTATTTTTGCTTGAACGGTTCGGAGCAAAATTTGTTAATATGAGTTGGGCTGAAGATTTCGTAGGTGAACAAAGAAAAAAAGATTCTATGATAAAATTTGTTCAATTCAGTTTCTTTCAAGGCCACTACAACGATTACAGTGGTCATACAATTTTTCGAAGTAATTTCATATTACGATGTGTCTTTAGCATCAAAATAGGCCTCAGTTGAGGCGATTGCATCTCAAACGGCGCTAAATTTAATTCCAGCGAGCATTCTGAGAAAACGAAAAGTCGCTAGGGGCTAGATCTGGAGCATACGATGTAATTCGAAGCGCAAATCATGCAACTTTGCCATCGTTCTCACTGATTTGTCTAGATGAAACAGCCTTTTTTTTTCTTCAAATGGGTACCTTTCTCCGAAATTTCGTCCCTCAAACGTTCAAATTACGCTTTATAATAGTCGCTGTCGAATCTCAAAATACTGATGACATAACCTTGCCTGCGGACTGTTGCGTCTTCGTGTGAAATGATGAAACGATATTTCCATATCGTTGCAGAAATTCAAGTTTATAACGATAGAACAGCTCTGAACTATGCTCAGAATCACCAACTCGTTGTCGTTTTCGATCGATCATGAAAACCACTTCGAATAGAGCTTTCACATATCAAAATATTCATTCATATGGATTTGATACTAACAGCGCCATCTATGTGTCCGCCTTTGAACTTTTCAATACACCTCAACCAGTTGGCAAGAAGTCGTGGAGGAAAACCAACTCTTATCAATTGATCTTCAAATTAATTTGAATGAGATATGATTATTATAGCGGGCATTCTGGAATTGATCGGAATTTGATATAATTTAATGTTCGGAAAATATTTATTACATCAATAAAAAAACTATTTTCTAGTAATCATTTTTTTCGGTTCTATTGCATTTGCGAGATATAACTAAAAATTACATTTTTATGTATATCCAACAGCCTGTTTCTTTTCAACCGAGCCGAAACGGAAAAAAATGGTAAAAGAAAAAAGTGTTTCCTTTAACCTCAGGAATCTTCGGTTGAAATATATGTACAAGTCAAGAACTCGCCCTGTATACTGATATGCTTTCAATAAATAATTTTGAAAAATTTTTCCATTCTTAGTATCAGTATGAACATCCATTTTTATAATTCTTTTTTTATTAGAGAATCAACTAATATCAAATTGCTCTTTAAATTTCTGTTCATTATTTCTAGAACAAACCTTCTATTTTCTTCAAAAATACGATATCATTTATATAAAGTATGATTATCAACAAAAATTGAAAGGAGGAATTTATAATTTTATGACCATTGAGCCCCACGTTGGGCGCCAATTGAAATGATTTCAATCAATAATTTTGAAGAATTTGGTCCGGGTTATAGTCGCAATCGTAAAATGAAGATAAATTAAATTTAGAATAAATCCTTCTTGAAACAAAAAAATATATAATTCTAATTGTTGAATATGAATTTTTCCAATTTTTCGATTGCGACTAGAACTCGTCTCAAATCAAAGTTATTGTCAGAATTCATAACAATTGGCGCCCAACGTGGGGCTAACTAGTCATAAAATTATAAATTTTTCTTTCCAATTTTCATTGATATTCATACTGCATATAAATTATTTAGAATTAAAATTTTAAAGGAAAAATTCGATATTTGCTGGTTTTCGGAAGAAAAAAAAAGAATTATAAAAATGGATGCTCACACTCATCCCATGGAGCTGAGGGGTAAGAATAATAAAGAAAAAAGTGTGATTATTAATAGAAATGGGAATCTAGAGAAGTATGAAGTTATAAAAATCAATACAAATGAGATGTTGCTAATATAAATGACTAAGTTTGAAGAATTCTCTAAGAGACCAAAAAAACAAATCAATAGAATAAAAGAAAACATCGAGAAACCAGAAGAACAAAACAAGAAAACAGAAGAATAAATGAAAAATATTTAACAAAAAATTGAAATAAATAATGAGAATATGCATGAACAAAGAGATGATAGAAACGGGGAACAACAAGTAGAAACTTGGAAAAAAAAATTCAAAGTTGGAACAAGATTCTGAAAAAATATATAACTCAAAATTTTGAATTTTTTTTATTTTTAGACTAGAACCCGACTCAAATTTTTCAAAATTATTGATTTAAATCATATCAGTACCTATATTTATATATCACTTGGTTATATTTAGGAAGAAATGAATGAATGAAAATCTTACCCTCGGATGGCTTATATGATATATCGTTTGAGTTTAGCTCACGAATGCGCGTTGGACTGGGTGTGATTGTGATCATGCGCAGTTTCCTCTGCAGGCGAAGGTACTGCGTCCTTCCTTGGAGGCATGCGCTCGTTGATTGCATCCAAACCTTTAGCTTCGGCAAAACTCGTTATCTTATGATTGGGAGAGAATCCTTGCAAGGCTGAAAGATAAAATATTTAAGATTGTTATAAAGGAATACTATTCAGGTGTTATGCGTTTGTTGTAAGTTACTTACCGTTCTTCAAACTGGTTTTTCCGCCTGATAGTGCCCCAAGTGGTAAAGCACCAGTAGGTGTCAGCCCTTTGAGTTGTAGGACAGATTCGCTCTCTTCTCTGAAAATTAATACCGTTTTTGAGAATAAGGCATTGGCAGAGTTTATTGATATGTCATCTTTCGAAAATGAAATAAACTGCTTTAGAGTTGATAACCTATATATATTTAACAGGGTGCTACAGGTAGCTTCTCTGAAGTAAAGACGACCAAGTGACAAATGCAAGGACCGGTTTCTGAAATGCCAATCAACGTGAAACTCAACTGACCAGCTCTGTCAAATCTATGGTCAGGTGTTATTTTCGTTGCTGAAAGTATGGTAAACTTCAGGTAAACTACTTTGATTTGATAATCCTGTCAGTTAACACAGTCGTCAACTTTTGTACGGCGATTGTAAATTCTAGGGAAGACTAGCAATATTTTAAATGTTTCCAGATTCCTCGGTATCACTCGTTGCGAGACGAATACATAAAAACCGAGTTGTCATCTTTCGAATTATTTCGCCTGATGCTAAAATATTTTTTTTATATATTTTTGGGCGCCCGTGGCAACTGCCACCTTTGCCACGCCCTAGATACAGCCCTGCTGGTGTGTACACTGATTGAATGTTGTTTGAGATAATTCTGGCGACTCGGCTCGGCATGGGTCTTTTTTTTCCTCAAGGTGGCTTTATACAAAGAATTGACCAATCAACGGCATCATTTCAAAATATTTATTCGTTCGGTTATAGTTGATCGACTTTTGATTTAACCTCGAAATTAAATTGTTGTAATTTGTAATAATGTAGAAATCAAATGAAAAGTGGCCAAACCATTAAAATCTAAGAAGGCTGGTCCCTTCAAAACTCGCCACTTCAATTTTTAGGTTTTTCAAGAATAAGTGAGCACACTAGTGTTTCAGACGTCTTAACAACATTTCAGTAACCCAAATTGATTTGACGACGTTTTCGATTTTCAATTTCTCAAAAACTATTTGTAATATTTCATGCAATTTCAATTGTATATTCAATACTCAACTTTGTGTTGTGCAGATATTAGAGAGGTAAGTCGAATAGATATATAAACCTTTTCCAAGAAAAACTCAGAGACTTAAATATTCAATAATGGAATTTAAGTGTAAATGGTCAAACAAACAATGATCATAAATAAGGTCCTGAGTTCACACACTTTTTTGTTTGAAATATCTCCTTCATCTGTTCAGATTAATTTTGTTGAACTAAATATTACTGTACTAATATTTGGGTATGAAGCAGCTACAAGCTGCCGATAGATACAGATTATCGAAATGTGACAAGATTTCCATATCGGACTTTCTTTGCAGAAAAAACTAAAAGACTTGAATACCCTGCATTGATCTCTGCCTTCTCGACTAAAGAATAGATATATAAAGGTTAAACTATTTTTGTAGAAATTCTTTTATAAAATTCAATAAAAATGATGTAGAAGAAAACCTCACCTGAGCACTGAGAATACTCTAGCCATTTTTCCAATTGCTCTGATCTTGTTACGTATAACTTCTTTCCTCAAATTAGCTGCGGTTCCTAGAAATATATGAATAATTTAAGTTAGATAATAATTATTCATTAGAGAATTCGACCCAAAAATAATATATTTTCAATTGTATTGTACAGTGGGTGTTGAATGTTTTCGAGTATTTGTATTGCAATATTGTTAGTTGTTACCACAAAATAATCAGTCTAATACTGGGATATGTTAAGAGGTAGTGATGAATTGTGAATCCATGCAATGCAGATAAAAAGCAAGAAGATCATGAAGCGAAGCATTTAAAGTTATTTCATACCACCTAGTTCACATATATTTTATTCCTTTCAACGAAACATATTATTATCCACATCAAAAAAAAAATCTTTTCGCAGAAAAGACTCAAAAACAAAATTGATATTATCAATATGAATGATAATAATCAAATAAATCATATGCTTGTATGAATTTTTTTCAAGTCCATAGTAGAGTTGACTGACTCCACTGAAGTTGAAGTAACTACATTCTTATCTATGTAATCCTTCATACCTTCAATGAAATAACAAAAAAAGTTAATTACCAACTTTTTTTCTGAAGATAACAATATTGTTGTCGGAACGTCTTTGAATGTAGTATGTAAAGATTCGTTGGATTAGAGTGTAGTTATTTCAAGGCCTTTATTACCTATAAATATTTAATTACTATTGTTGTCACAAACCAATAACATCTTTCATGTTCTTACATAAAAATTTATATTCATCTTCAGTGACATTCGGTTGTGTTTCATTGCCAGTTTTTCACTCGTATATGTAAGTGGATATGAATTACAAACATTTAGCTTGATAAACTTTTTTGAATTGACTAAACCAACAATCAGTCGTTTGCTAATGTAATGATAAGTTTCCGTCAAATTTTATCATTTTAAATGAATGTGACAAATGTAGACACAAAAAATTATACGTCCATGAATTTCGACTATTGAAGGTCATAAAATTATTGACTATGCTGTCAATATAATATCGATACAAAAAAGTCTCACTTCTAATAGTTTTTGTTCATAAAAAATATTCAGATTTCTGAATAATTACAACTGCATCCAAAAGTTTAAAGAAAAATCTTTCGTATAGCTCTGCCTATAACGTATACAGACAATCCATGACGAAAATAATGAAATTGATAGGTATTAAGAGTGTCGAAATGATTTCTTCAATTTGATTCCCTACAACAGAATGACTATAGTCAGTGGCGACATCAGTTTTCAAGAATAGAGGGACCAAGGAGGAGCCAGGATTTTTCAAGAGGGGCCATGATTTCCAGGTAAATCTAGTTGATGTCAAATTAATGTTGTATTTTTAGTTCATGCAATATTTCATGGGAGCAGCAAACATTTAGGGGGGGTGGTCGGGCTTTCCTGGCCTCCCCCTAGCGACGCCACTGACTATAGTTGAATCATTTTATGGTAACAAACATAATTCATCGATTTCGAAGAAATCCAATATTTAATCAAAGTGGGTGTCTTGTTTTTTTTTTCAGATGAAATATGTTGATGAAATTCCCTTTGAAGATTGGCTGATTATTTATGTTGCCTAATGAAGTTGAAGAAATTATTTCTTTTCTAAAGTTTCATTTTTCATTATATGATACATAATTATTGCTCATGAAAAAAGATTTTTGGACCAGTGTTAAGGATTGAATATTCCAATTGTTCATTCCAAGATTAATTTCAAAATATTGCTATTGACATCCAATCCAATATTATCATAAAAAAGATACATTGTCCACCTTTTTTCTGAAGTTGTTAATTTTTGCACTAATATAAGGTAGGGAATATTGTATGCTGTAATTGACCTATTTTGATACTTCATTGTGCCTTTTTATTCATTTCTAATAATCTCCAATGAATAAGATTTCCTCAAAGAAGTGTTGTTTTCTTCTTGTATGATTTAATTCCCAAAACATCATTTTCATTGATCAAAGCCAATAATATCAGATATTCATGTTTGTCTCCACAGGCTACAGGCATGGAATTTGGTGAAAAATTTAATGAGAATAAATAAACTCATCATTTTCAAATAAGATAGGTACTCGCTCAATATCAATGTAAATTCATTTACATCCATAAAGTTAGCAATAAAGAATATAAAAAGTGAGCTGTCTCGTCACACTCTGTTGATTTCAGCTGGAATTTCCATCCAGATTTTTACTTTTAATAGAGTATACACAAGCTGAACGAAAAATATTTCTCAATAAAAAAGCCGAAAGCTTTGGGTTTGATGCTCATCTTAGACTCTTTTAACCCTTTATTTTTACATTTCGTCATATCACCGCTCCAAAGTTGCATTCCGATTGCATAGAATTTCAGATTAAAGGCCTAAAAAAGTTTGATACAAATTCCTTTCTATTCGAACAAATAGGTCCTACTATTTCAGTTTGATTCATTATTGTAGCAACTGACGAATTGAAATCATTTGAAGGAAGAAAACATCAATCTTCCTCGAAATCTTCATTGTGTATACTGTATATCCTGGAGTGTGTAAATTAAAAAAATCTAATAATAAACACAGCAAACTTTATTCAATGGATTATTATTGGTATCACCTGTATCTCAGTTTATTTCAACTTACTCAAACCAATTATGTCATTAAAATGTCACTTGGTTCGAAATTGAGGTAATTTCGAATTTCTTCGAGGAATGTTCTATGCAATAGATTCCAAGGAATTTAATTCGAAATTTTTGAGAATTCCAAATAGAATTCGAAGCAAATTACACTTTGTTAAAAAAAAATTCATTAAATTTTAATAGGGATAATGAAAGTTGATATGAGGGAAACAATAAAAACCCAATGAATAAGTAGCGTGTTTTTTTCTTAACAAAAATTAGTTCTTAGACTTAAGAATGAGATAAATCTCTACATACCCCAATCATATATTAACACCATAAAAACACATACCTACTAATCTACTCGAACATTAACGTACTAACATTTATTACACATATTCTTCTACAAAGTTACCAAGTTTCAACTTACCAAATGCAGGAATGACGAAGCAGTCCACAATTCAATGGTAGAGTAAAATCGACGGCAATGTAGAGAGCGTAGAAGTATAGAAAAAAACAAAACAAACGGTGCATATAGAAATCATGGCATCAAAACGATGAAAAACATAAATGTTTCTCACAAATTGCTATAAGATTTAGTGGGCAAAACGTTTATTGAAGAAACAGTGAAACTCAGTTCATTTGAGCAGCAAATATAAAATCAATAATTTGAGTATTCATGATCATTTTTAACTTGCCTATGTCGGTACTATCATTATACAAAAAACTCTAATTTGAGCAGAAGATTCTCCACTTTCCGTTCTATTCGCCTGTTCGATCCCATTGAGTTTTTTATTGGAATGAGGCGTACAATGATTTAAATGTATATATTTTAATTATTTTTGGGAATTCAACTCAGACACTGGATTCTGCTTTAATTTGCTGAATAAAATTCTGTAATAGTTGATTCAGTCTTGGTTGGAATAAGTATCTGGGACGGTGGCAGCTATTTTGAAAATATGTAGTGTTTTTGCGTGGTAACTTTTGAGTGTAGACCAAAAAGCAGAGCTCATTGTCTCCCATATTTCACCGACAACTTTGCTTGTTTTTTCGAACGCACTCTTTCCGATTATATTCAGAGAAACTTCATAACAATCAGTGTCATCAATCTTCAAAATAATTCTTCAAATCTAATTTCCCAAATTATTAGGTCATTTGCAGAGGGTAGTTTTCGACGCTTAATCCTTCGGTATTATGAATATAAAATCAATAACAATATTTCGAATTCGTACATCATTAAATGCATACAATCACGTACTGTTATTCGAGAGACATTTCATGAGTTTGTAATATAAATCCAATGGTTGCAAATTAGAGGAACACATGAAAACGAATTAATCCTTCAAATTGTGCTGGTTCTCTCTGTTCACGAAGTTTGATGTCACCAATTTGCAAGAAGTTTGAGAGCCTATTCGGGTTTATTATACCTTCACATAAAGTCGTAAAAGATGGCAGCACCGTCGGAAAATTCAGTTCAAAGCATTATCCATGTAATTTTCCGGAATAGATTTTCTCAGACGAGCTTAATGGTATAACTCTCCAAAGATTATGCCTGATTTCACTGTTTCCTCACAAACGTTAGCCCACGCAGTGATTGAGTCTTTTCATTATTTGATGACAATCTTGTCAGAATACACAATCTGACAAGATTACAACAATCATAAAGAAAACTGATTAAGCTAAAGATTTTCTATAAATCTCAGCAGCAATGAGCTCAAAGCATAAAAATGGATCGATGAAAACTATGAAATACTTTCGAATATATAACAAAAGCTTTCAACAATGAATCATGTGTTCTACCCTTTCGCAGTATAGTATCAGTTAAGGAGAGGTAGTTTCGGAAAAACACCTCGATGGACAAAACAACCGAAAGGCGTAAAGGCAATGCTGCAATCATTCATATTAAGCATTTTTATAGTTTCAGTATATATTTTATTCAGCTCAACGACATTCCATATTCTGTTATGGTATGGTCTGAATAAAATGGAACAGATTCAGTTGGATCTAGATCTAAATAACAAAATGACTAACCTGAATTTTATTTTATCAAAGCATATGAATGATTCAGAGATTTTCCAAAAATAATGTACAATTCATTTTGGTAAAATAATATTTTTTCCAGGTGGAATATACTTGATAAACATTTCAATAATGAAAAAGAGTAACGCATATCATAAGGGTTTTAATGATTAATGAAGGAAATCCCCCAACTCTTTTTTGTGTGAAATATTATATAACCTGGTTTCAAGAAGACTTACTTATTCAAGAGAATTCTTAATATTTTCTTATCAGTGAAGAACATTAATATGAAAATAAAATTCACTTAGCAATTTTTCATTGAAATTAAAAGCTATTATTTCGTCCTTTCGACTTCAATCATTGTTAATAATATAATATTTCAAATCAAATGTTTTGCTGATAGCTCTATTTCGGAAAAAGTTTCTACTTCAAATTATGAATATTTCAAGCTTTCACAAAATAAAAACAAATGAAAAGTTTCAAATGAAAACTTGTAGAAATAATTATTGCGGACGAAATCTGACCATTAAGTATTATGGTTATCAATAGACTTTTGTATTATTTGTTCAATTTTCAATGAACTATTCACACATTAATTTTACAATGCGATATCTCTGACGTCAATCTTAATGAATTTCCAACACAAAATATATCGAATAAAATAAATCAATTCAACAAATCCTATAAATCAGCAAAAATCCAAATATCCCATATGAATAATTCGAAATATGTAATTCAATGAAATAACATTTTCAGCACAAATACATGGACAATACCTAATTTGAAATTCAAATTGAAAGCCATTATTTTTGGAACATCCGGTGGTGGTATATTGCTCTACCGTGTATGAAAATCAAGAAATAAACCATTCAATTATTGATCAATCGAGTTGCTTTGTTCAATAGAATATTGAATATTTTAACTAAATAATATTTGTTATTACAGTCAACTGAAGTTGCATATTAAGAGCGATGAATGGAAACTATGCAATTCATAAGTGCAATTATCAAATATCGATTGAATCGCAAAACTGTAACAATCAATATTTTCAAAAACATATTTTTTTCATTTATTCTTCCTCGATTTATCAATATGAATTATCATCAAATTCTGAATTTTGGTCATTCTATCTACTTGAAATGAACGTGCGATTCGGTCAGCAACACTTAGATTTTCTCGATATAGTAAATGAGTAGTTCGAAATTTCAAGGAAATCATCACGAAATGTATGAAGAACCAACCGAAGTGTCCTTTAAGTGTCATTCAAAATCGAGTTTTGAGAAGGAAACAGGCAAAGGTAATTTTAAATTCACAGTATCGTTGAGAAAAAATGATAACAGAGGAAGGGTAGCCCTACATGTCGGGGAAAAAATAAAGAAAAGAAAAAATCGAGTCGCTAGATGCATCACAATGCTGTATCACAAAACAAGACGATAACAGTAACATGCTACACTATAGCACCCTAATATCAGTACTAACTGAAAATATTCAACTGAATGTGAAACGAAAAATATGTACTCAACACAAACAAACTATTCTATCTGTAATGAAAACGTCAAAATACCAAATCAAATCAACTCAATCTGAAATGAAACGAATAGAAAAAGTGAAACGTGAGTGGGATTCAATGTTTCGTAATAAAATATGGTTTGATAGTTTTCACATATGAATGTTTTTGAATGTTTTATGCCGCATTTTGGAATAATACTTGAACACATAACGGATCATGGTCATTCACCAATAATGAAAATTAGAATTCCTACACGCTTATCAAATGGACCAATTTCACAGTTCAGTTGTCCACATGCCTAAATTTCGCCACTTCAATTGAACTTAATTAATTATGACAAGAGTCGAGTTGGAATAATTTGTCATTAATTATTCGACAAAAATGTTTTAGAGAATCATATGTTTCTATACTCTTCCTCAAAGGATTCTGTCCACATGAATATAACATTCGACAAATTAAACAAGTGTACTAATATGCAATAAACAACTCTCGTTATATTAAATTGATTTGGTCATTTATTTGTGAGTTCGCCAATAGTGAATAACTGACATCAATTTTCGTTTTATGGTGAATACAATACAGCTTGATAAGTAATCAAAAGTTCACTGAATGAAATGGAAATGCGAAATTCAATAATGAAGAAGATTTAATGGAATATATTATACTGACATATTCTCTCAAATTTGAATTGACTTGTGTTTTCCTGCTTGTATTTATGCCATTCATAGTGTAATAAACAAAAATAGAGGAAGTATACGCAATTTTTGCATATCCCCAACATAGTAAGATTACGTTGTCGGTTTGTGACATATTTTCAAATCCACAATTTTACTATATCATTATGAATGAATATTATATTAAATGAAATATATTTATTTGAGTGATATGCAAACTTGAAAATTTGGAATCCGATATTTTTCCTGAATGTCGAATTTATAATAAGCATTATTTTCTGTATCTTCCTGCTGAAATCCAAGGTTTGGCAACTTTTGCTCTCCTAGTGTCTTCGGTTGTTTCACGTCGTTTAGAGCGCTTGAAGTTTGTTTTCTGGATTTCTGATATATTTAGGTATTCATTTCAATTTATTTTGAATTATTATGAAACGTTGATTCAATATAGGACATAAGAAGTGCGTTCTTTATGGAGAAACTCGCGAATTTCCGCGCGCTTCATTTCAAAGTTCATAGTTCATGTTGGGGACAAATTTGCTCAATGAAAGTGACATATGCTCCCTCTATCTATGTTTATTACTCTGAGATACCATTGAATGAAAAAACAATGAATAACCATAGAATAGAGTATTCTCTTGCTCGAGAACCTACCAATAATTTCTAAATTGCGGAAATTCTGAATAAAGAAGTTCTAGCGCTTGAACCTTTATAAAGAATTCAAAAACAAATCTAGGACCTACTTTTGATGAATTTTCATAATGTTGGTGATGGATGTATTTCAAAAACATCATGTGCTTTATGAATAATCGAAGTTTTGAGTCAATCAACGTGTTAATAATATCGGAAGTTATCAAAATAATTCAAAAGAACTCATTTGTTAGTGTAAAACCGTTAGGTGCGAAAACAAAAATGGAAAAACTAAGCTCAAGTATTCGTGAAAAAGTATTGTTCTTCAAAACGACGGCACAATTCTCAAAATGATTTTTCAGCATAATCCAAGATGGAATTATTAAATATTAAATGCAATATATTGTTATTGTAACTCTTCTTTCTCAAGCTGCATGTACGGTGAAAACTTACCAGGTTGTTTAATAACTAGTTTTGGCTGTATCGCTGTTTTCGTCGCGATTCCAAGGAGAATAATAGAGAAAATGGTGAAAAATAGAAGTGTCAGAATAGAAGAAAAATATAAAGCAATACGATGTGCACAGGACGAACACTTTGGTGAGTGAAAATATCATGGCAAATATAAGTAATTTTATATTCAGCAAAATCCGAATCATCATAAACTAAATTTTCAATCCAAGTTCATAGTGCCGCTGACTAAATGCAGTGCTCTGAGATAAAATAAATATATTTTTCTTGAACAAGTCGTTGATCCATATACGAGATGCTACTTGGTCTCACTATTCAAATACACCGAAATCATTAAGTTAACTGATCTGTTCCTAATCACATTGACATTTGTGAACGAATTTGTCGATTTAGAAATTTACTCCAACATCATTGGCTGGTTTTTTTTTTTTGAGAAATCGGTGAATACATGCACATTTTACAGACACAATTTTACACACAATCTAATAAAAAAAAATTCACAGAATATTAATGAGTCTATTCAATGAAGGGTTAAATCAGTTTTACGTAACTCAACAATAAGGAATTCTATGTGGGTGAACATTCCTACGTCTAAAATGCCTAGATGAAAAAACAAGGATTATTTTTGAAAATTCATCATAGATAATATGAAACCCATAGAAAAAACAAAGCTTCTCACATTTTATTACGAATCTTGATAATTCATTGAATTATTCATATTCCATTAAAATGCGTAACTCACAAGGGTTCCTGAATAGTTTGGTCATGCTATCTTCATTTGTAATTGAATGTTGACATGTTCTTTCAAATTTTCGAATTTTTGGTCCGAATGCCTTAGCGAAATGGTGCAGATTTTAAATTTAAAAAACTAATCATGATTTGGGATATTTCATTGATGAATGAAAACGAAACCAAAGACAAAAAGGAGTTTGATCAAATCATTCTGGTCCAATTCTAAGATAAACCTATAAATGAAATTTCAAAATAGAAATCAATTGTAATATTCCTCCAGTCACGCCTTATTTTTGCCTTATTTAATAATAATAATAATAATAATTGACTTTATTCCCACAATACAAGATCAATACAAATAATTTTACAAAGAAAAAAAATAACCTCGAAAATGTGAGAATAGGCGGAGTCCAGTGATGCACCTAAGTACATCTTCTGTTCAACTCAACCCTCACTTTCATTGAGGTTCCTCTAAAATTCGGAAAAATTTCCAGGGAATCACATTTTCCGATCTAATTTGATTGAATGAAACTACACTCATTTCTTACACTCACTGAAAAATGAGATTTTCATTTGTAGATATCATATTAAGGTTGACTAAGAGTTCAAAGGCAATTTTTTAATCAGTTTTGGGCTTATAAATTGTTGTGAATGGTTTATGTTGAAATAAAAATTAATTTTTGAAATAGATGTTCATGAAAGGTTTTTCGATTCAATCTTTTTTATTGTTTATCGTTCTACTCTTTTTTCAACAGAATTCTTCGAAACCGATAAAGGCAAATAATTGAACTAATTTTTTTGAATCTTCACATTCGAGTACATAATTCAAAAATTTCAACAATATATTCTATTTGTTTCAATTTGTGAATTTGTAATATTATTATGCCTTTGACATGGCCAATACAATTTAATTTGTGAATGATGGATCAATAAAACTTTATTATTATTATACCAGTATGTTATTTGAACATACGTTTTCATTTATTTTTCTATACTTGGATCAAGTCATGATCAGATTGAATTAGATACAACCTTACCTACATTCTTATTTTTTAGTGTAAAAATTACATATATGCATGTATATGTAGATACTATCGTTCTCCTGTGCAATATGCTAAAAAAAAAGGGTTTAAAGATCTGGCTTGAATACTTTTTTCTGTTCTTCCTGAATTTTCGATACTTAATTCCACTAATGGTACTTTCCACCTCGAATTGAAATGTAAATAAAAAGAACGATCTGAAATCAAAGCAATTCACTCAAATTTTCTGAAGCTACATGCAATTTTTGTTCTTTTTTTTTTGTTTACAAATTACAAATAAATCGATAATTGAAGCACACTGATTATTTCAACATTCAAATTCGAAAGTCTGTTTTCAACCATCCAAGTTATTGTGAAAGATTAAGTTTTTTTTTAGTGAAAGGAATATAAAAATTGCAGATCCTAACTATGAATGGTTGTTCATCTTTATTAACCTAAATTGACATCATCTACCAAACAGATCTCCCCAATTCTAAAAAATATATGTATTTTGAAAATTATCAAAACTAACATTCGTTTGAATGAGGTGAATTGTTATTTTTAAGCCATTCCTTTGTCAAAGAATTTCAGGTTTGATGGAGATTAATTTTTACTCCATTGATGAAAGTATTTAGTAATTTTATCATTAGTTGCACTATACTTCTCATTATGTAGGTTGATCCAACTAATCGATATATTAATTAAATATACCTACCCACAAATATTAAAGCTCTTATGAACAATCTCAATTTGGCATGTGGAAGAAAAGCATAAACTCTGTAAGGAAACACCGATAACGATACTAGTAATTTCTCTACTCCTATTGGAATATAAAACTAATGAATCGAATTGAATATCATAACAGGTATCAGAATTAACCAGCCAGTGATGTGGAAGTATACCTAATTCAGGTTTCAACAATCAACACAAAAATGGTTTTGTGGGGGAAAATGAAAAAAAATTTATGAAACTAAACATGTATCATAACTAAGATCAGGCAATCTAGTTCTGATGAATTAACTACAGAAATTCAAAGCAAATCGTAATAACATTTCTGAAGTAAAAAACTGAACCTTACCATCTGTAGAATCCAAGTAGCATTGAGGACAAATAATCATTAAATTTTTTGGAAATTAAATCTCAAATAAAGCTCATTTTTAGAGAGAAGCGTGTCGTATACAACTTTTCGAGTACTTAGTATTCGGATTAAGTTGAGGATGTAACACTAAGAGGGTTAATTGCTCCATCTATCATACCCGATAATAACTATTTTCATTCTCCCCGACAGAAAAACCTTCGGCAGATTAAACATATAATTGAAAAATAGAGGAGCAACTTCTTCCCAAGTGATAGTGAATTGTAATGGAATCGGTTCTATTATTTCCAGAATTTATATATGATTGATTAATCAACCACCCAACGAAACCACAAATGGGAAATTAAAATCGAATGATCTAGTAAGGAATGTAACATAACATCAGCTACAAACGTTGTGTAATAAAAAAAAATTATCAAGTAAACTGATCAATAATTTTATTCTCCTGAAATTTTCATCGGAAATAATTTAATGCTGTACTACGGTGGGTTTTGATACACGAGTACAAATATTTGTATTTTTGATGGAAACTTGTGGGAATATAGTTCGAAACTATGAGTCCCCTTGATTGATGATATGACTGAATGAAAAATGTTTTCTTTTTAATTTGAAAGATATCAGATGCCAATTCAATTTTCGTCACTTTATTGTAAATTCGATAAAATTCTATTCATGAACGATAAAATCATATGTCTCTTTTCAGGAAAAAATATATCCTCAGGCTGGACCTACATTAGATCCGCATTTCTCCCGATCCGATCCGATCCGAAGTTATCCGTCCATCGGTATCCGATGAAGTCAGACATGATTGCCTACACTGGTCCCGACGTAATCCGTTTAACTGTATACTGCCTACCGTTCTACTGCAGTTTGTAGAAGCTATTGCAGTAAACACGTGATAACAAAATGAGTGATTCTGATGATGATTTTTTGTGCTGTTTTTTTCTGGAAAACAACGCCCTACTAAAGAAACGTAGTAAGTGGTAAGCTTTCACCCTCTGGTCCCATAGACGAGGTTCATCTCTCACAAGCTGTATTAACAACTCCTTATCAATTTTTCCCGTCATTTTTTAAAAATTTGATTAATATTTAACAGCAAGTTTTAACTTTAGTTCTATATTATACTAATCGTGGAATCAGTACTATGGGGGGGAAAGGGGAAAGAAACGCGTTTTTTTAAAAGGGAAGAAAAGTTTACACTTTTTTCGACCGTTCGCAGGGAAGTACGAAGGGACGCAATAATACGTTTCGAAAGAGGAAAGACGGACATTTGTTACGGTACCGGGGTTTTTCGGCAAAAGTACCCCGATTATTTTATAATTATTTTCAAACTGTACGGAAAAATCGATTTTCGTCGAAAAGTGAAAACTTCTAGAAACGAGATGGGGCGTAGGATATCGTCGGGACGAGATGTTTTGGCTCAATCTGAAGCACGAAAGATGAACTGGAAAAGTAACGGAGCCCTTTTTTCGATTTTCGTCTTTGTTTTCTCGAAAAATTCACGCAAAAATGTACAATTTTGGTAACATTTTGACGTTTCTCTTAAATCTGTGTTCCCCGATAACATCCATCGATGGCATTCAGAATAGAAACGATGTGAATGAAAATGAGAAACGTCAGATGATATTTGACTAGAAACATTGAAATTTGGATGAATTCAGAGGAAATATGCAAGAAAAGATGATTCAGATTCGATTCAGATACGTTTTTCGAGGTATATTTGTTGATATTTTCAAACAGAATCATTTTGTGGCAGTCGAATGCATTGGTTTGGTGAAGCTTCTATAGGAGTTATTTTGGTTATTTGAAGTGTTTTCAACGAGATATTCAAGCAGAGAAAGGACTGAAATGGTAGAAAACTTCCTTTTCTGATGGCATCTTTGCGTTTTGTTGAGATTTTCATGGAAATTGGTCAAATCTTATAGCATTCCGTTTCATGTAAGTTGTTAAGGAGAGACGTGAATTTTTCATTTTGGACTGATAAATCGGTAGGTACAGATATAAATATTCGATTTCCTTCATATCTAATTGTCTTTTAGACGAAAATCATATCATTATTCATATTTATAGAACCTCTGAAACCTGTGATTTTGACAGTTTCCCTATAAGTAGCACAAATGCACCAAATTACGCAAAGCAATTGTGGTCGGGAGGTCAAGGATGCGGTCGAATGAAATGAAGCCTCTATGGGCTGCAAGTTCAAATCTCGCTGCCGGTCGAAATTTTTTTCTAATTTTTTCGCCACTTATTAATTTTTATATTATTTGGCAGTGAATACTTTGGAATAGTGAAATGGATCAAATGAAGTCAATGATGATTTTAAAATAATAGGGATTCCCACATTCCCATTTCATACAGGGGGTACAATTTTCAAGCGTCAATTATACATTTCTGGAAAATCGAGACCTTATAAAACTGAAAATTGGAATTAGAGCTTCAGGTTAGTTTTCTTTTGCATAATTTGCGAAGATATACGTGCGATGAATATTTTTTATACAGAGTGCACAATTTCCGAGTTCCAATTGGACGACTCTGAATAACTGAAACCTGTTGAAATCTGATAGTTGAGATCTTAGATCCAGGTTATTTTTTTTGCATAATTCTTGGAGGTATACACTGAGTGGTTGACGATTTCATACAGGGTGTATTATTTTTGAGTGGCAATCAGACATTTATGCAAAATTGTAACCTTTTGAAACATCGGATTATCAGCTTAAGGTTATTCTTCTTTTGCATAATTTGTGAGAAAATATATAATAATTGATTTAAAATTATACAGGGTGTATAAAATTCGGATACCAATTTGATATTTTTGAAAAAATAGGCAAACTGAAATCTAGAAATTTGGATAACAGCTTTAGGTTAGTCTTCTTTCTTTTACATAATTCGCGAAAATAAGTATGAATGAAGTTAATACAGTGTGTACAATTTAGAATGTCCCAATTAGACATTCCTGAAGAATTCATTCCGTATGGAGTTCGAAAATTGGTTTCATAGCATTTGCTTTTTCTGCCATCTTGAAGGTATTCGATTAACCAGTCGGGCATGTCCATTGGTGTTTTTGGTTCCTTTTTTGTGTTTCAACAATAACTTCATATACAGGATGTTTCATGTCGACTTGATCAAAATTATTCCTCAAATTACATACAGACTGTGCGTTGCTAACGCGTATTCATGAAATTACTGAAACCTTAGTATCTCGCTGTATATTAGTCCGATATCGATAATACAGGAGATATGCAGTATTTGAATGAATTTTATATAGGGTGTACATCTAGATCTGTGGCCAATGCAGATCTATGGACAATGAGGATCTATGGGCTTGGTAGGTCTACCTACAAGGTGTATCTACGGGCAAAGCGGATCTGTGGGCAACATTGATCTACCTACAAGGTAGATCTATGAGCAACATTGATCTACCTACCTATTGATCTATGGGCTACATTGATCTACCTACAAGGTAGATCTACGGCGCGTACTAGTACTTTACTAACTACGGGTCGGATTAGAAATGTCGGACTGGAACCAAATATGATTGATCGGCCGTCAAATCGGATAGTGTCGTGAGTCGTCGGGAATCGAGAATTCGGAAGCTTCGTTTCAATTGTAGGCACTAACATTAAGATAAAGGTGTTTGTTTTTCTTCCGACGTCGTCCGACCATCGGACAACGCCGGATCGGATCGGGAGAAATGCGGACCTATTGTAGGTGCGGCCTTATGCGAACCTTATCAATTTTGATGTTTAAATATTTTCACCATAATATAATTGTGAATTCGATTAAATTTTGAAGAATTATGTGAATAATAGAAGCGATTCCATTAATGTAACTTATGTGAATTATGTTTATACAAATGTCATGATGGAATGAATAAAATCGGAGACAAACAGATGTCAATTCTTGTTTCATATTCATCATGGATCGATAAGAAGATAAGCAAATTTTTCTTGCGTGATGTCGAATTTCAGTAGCAAGAAAAACTGCAATAAGATAAAATTAATTTTCAATGAATTTAGCATTTTTTCCAGATTTCCATAGTAGTTGTTCGGGTGTACATCAATTGAAACCTTATAATTACAGAGACATATTGGTTGATGGTGTAGGTAAAAATCAGCTGAGTTGGTCCAGTTGAACTCATGAACCATTGAACCGAATAATTTATTGATTTAAATATCGTTAACCCCGAAATTTCGTGGAATTTGCTGATAATGTAAGAACTGTGAAAACATGACGATATTTTATTTTTCCAAAATTTCAACCACTCCGATGGATGAGATATAGTAATATAGTAAACAATGTAACCGGTCCTCTCAACTCACAGAAACTGAGCATTGCCAATAGGCTTAGGGGAGTAGGAATACAGAATATTCAACAAAATAGCTATATATTCATCAATTTGCTTAATGAATCAAATAATAATAATACAATTTTTGGTGCTGTATACTCCCCCAGTATTACATTTGAACTAGGATCAGTTGTTTCAAATCGGCTTATTTTGGCCAAATGGGCTTTATATGGTCCATATTTGCCGAAAATCCTGGCGAACATTCAGTGAGAATTTCCCATTTCATAGATTAACATTGAATGGGAAAATTTGGCATGTTTCTGACTACACGCCCTTACCATTCAGGTATTTTTGTGGCTGTTAATGTTCATGTAAATGCTGTTTATTATCAGTCACATATTGAATGATGAATCATAATTTCAGCATAAGGCGATTCCTTTTGTGGCCAAGAAACAAGAAGCTTTCAGCGGAAACAGCCTTGTATGATGAAACTGATACTATGTTTTCTTATAAGTTTTCAATTGATATAGTACCAAAGCCCTACATAAATATGTAGGGTTTTGACCCAATTCAAGAATCGACTCCAGAGTTAATCCAAAAACAGCTATAAGCTGAACAACATAAAAAAAGGTTTTTTATATAATTTTTGTATGCCCACCTCTTCCAATATTGAATTTAGATCGCGATTATCATAATTTCGTAAGAAATATTCTCTGTAATGAATTTCAACATTCAATTCGAATGACATCTATATCATTCAGTATCAATCATTTTTTTGTGATTTACGAATATTGTGAGAGATGAATCAAATTCATACATACCATCTTCTTGCGCCTCGTCAGTATCAGAGACGAGTTCTTCATCAGTACAGATGTTGAGCACATTCACTAGCATCTCTGTAACTTTTTCACCGACGAAGGGCAGTGACCACGTGAACACATCCATGAAATTCGGTAACCAGTAAGGATGTGGGGAACAGTTGAATTGTCTTATATTCATAACATTATTTTCATATTTCAGTACAGCAGCCTGAAAAAAAAATTTTTTATTTTTTTTCTGCGTTACCCCCTTTTTATAAATGGAAAAAAGAGAAATGATTAAGGTCAAATTCGATTTTTATTTCAAAATCCATAATTTATTCAGTCAAATTTAACTTGGAATGGCATTTCTTGTCTTTGACTTATATTGCCTTCAAGACCTTCAAGTTACGGAGCTCAGTAGGTTATTGGGCTTTAGTTAGGATTGAATGTTGATATTTGGAAATAAGAACTTGAGTTTATGAAAAAAGAAAATATATGACTTCCCATCAATTCATTATATAGGATTCAAATTGATAATTCCGTTGAAATATATTTATGACTAAGTTTTTATTCCTACTGTATCATCTAGATTTTGTATAATAATATACACCGTGTCCGTAAAGTATGGAACAAATTAATTTTTAGCTAAACAGACCATTTTAAGAAATAATCCAGAAACACGTCGATTTTTTATTTAAATATTCTGTATTTCAAAATAATAATCTAATATACAGGGTGAATTACTTTCGAGTTGTGACATCACCGTCATTTTTTTTTAATTGGAACACCCCCATTTTGTCTCAATTTTCCGATTACTCTAGCTGAGCTGATTCCAAAAATGTATCACATGTTGATCCAATTGGTACAGGATGACAAAAATACAATAGTTTTGTGTGGGCTCATAAAGTAACGCGTAACATACTTCATTAGTTGAATCAACAATATCATCAAAAATACTTATTGTCTAGCGGCAATAAACAAATGATGACATTTCACAAAAAACTAGACGACGATGTTTTTTTAAATTGATAAGAAATAATTTCTTTCATATTCTATCTGCTAGACCACAAGTACCTAACATGTTTGGAAACAGCTCATTTTTATTAATCTAAAAATGTAACAAACTGAACGGTGTAACATTCAAACCAATTGCCGCTAGACAATAAGTATTTTTGATAATATCGTTAATTTATCGAATAAAGAATGTTACGAGTTACTCTATGAGCACACACAAAACTATTGTATTTTTGTCCAGCCTGTACCAATTGGAATCAATATGTGAAACAATTTTGGAATCAGCTCAGCTAGAGTATTCGGAAAATTGAGACAAAACGGGGGTGTTACATTTGAAAAAAAAATTCGTGACGTCATTACTCGAAAGTAATTCACCCTGTATATCAGATTATTTTAAAATACGGTAAATTAAAATGAAAAATCGACATGTTTCAGGATGATTTCTTAAAATGATCTGTTTAGCTAAAAATAAGTTCGTTCCATACTTTACGGACACAGTATACTTGATGAAAGGTGCGGTACGCATTATACAGGAGTACACGGGTTTGCTTTGATCTCAGTTTCATTTACCTATTCATTAACATAACTTTTTCCTATCGAAAAAAGTTCATTGGTCATTCATTTCACTGACTGATATGGCTGAATTGAGTGGTTCATAATTCTTCAAAATTCAAAAATCAAATGAAATATGTTCCTTCAAGGATCCAATTTTTTTTTTCAAGAGCTTTTCCTCGTCTCGAGTTTGGAACCAGATTATTGAATGTCAAAGGCGTAAAAACCTTAATTCTCATCAATTATAAAAATCGGAATTTTTTTCATTTATATTTCAAATGAGTCCGGAATCATTAACAATTGAAACAAATTTTTTTCAAGTGATAAAAATAAAATGAGTAGTTTATAACTTCTTGAAAGTTTCCGAACGTTTTAATATAGTAACCGACATTAAGGGTGTTTCGCATGTTTTGTTTCGCCAATGTTCGTTCTCATTTTATTCATCGAATCGATCATGTCATGAATTTAATTGAGCTATAAAGTTGTTTTATGTATTCTGTTGAAGAAAATATCCAGGAATAACGAATGTGATGACACTTCGATTCTTCATTTTATGGATACTAAATAACATTTGTTTCGGGTTTATTTCCCATGTGTCATAGTCAGATATAAATGGATTTCATTACATGATGAGAAAGGCAACAGCAGAATAGTTCCAGAGTTTCAGGGGTAGGAATATTAGACCTGGTAATGATTATTAATCATGAATTAGGGTAACACCATTCTTGATGAGAATCTGAATATAAAGCAGGCACTCAATAAATGTTACTCAATGAATTGAAAAAACATCGCACACGGTTTATTTTTTCCTTGTTCTTCGAAAAATAACCCAGCATATGGAGAGAATCATTTAGTGAATATCATTCTGGAATATCGAGAAAAGCAATGACTTGGTGTAGCTTTTGAATGCTCATTTTGTCATGATCCTATCACAGATCACATATATATTGAAATTTATTACAACAAATGCGTTTTATAACAGCTGCCGGTTATTTTATCGTGGAGGAGTTCTTCTGAAACTCAATACCCTCAAATTCGGCATGAACATTTGAATAATTCATTTACAGTGTTTACACAAAATAACTCCGTTCTGTTTTTGCGAATATAGGCAGTTCATTCGAAATGTATGTTGTGAAAAAACAGAAGAGTGAATTTCACATCAAACTTGAAATTTCAGGGTACATATACTCTACATCTACATCTACATATTTCAAATCAATTGAATTTGGTACCATTGAAATATTAGATTTTATTTTTTGATAGTCTGCAATGAAGCAATCAACAAGACGTTTTGCACCAAGTTTACAAATGTTAGATATTTGTCATCTGGTCGCAAGATGTCCACTCGGTCGGATGTGTTATTATTGAAATATCGAGTTTTTCTTGATATTCTTCTTCATTTTCCCTGCTTATGGTAAATGAATTTCGTAAAGCAAAAGTAATTGCTATTTTGAAGTCAGGTAAAAATTCTTCCGATCCAAGTAATTATCGCCCGATAAGTTTATGAAATTGAAGTCGAGGAATAATATCCTCCAAAAATTAGCAGGATCTTCATGGGGTGCTGATGCCAACACTCTTCGTACAGCATCCTTGGCCTTGGTTTTTTCTGCTGCTGAATACTGTTGTTCTGTTTAGTTTAATAGTGCTCATGTTCATAAAATTGATGCACAGCTTAACGTTTCTATGAGAATTATTAGTGGGACTATTAGATCTACTCCTTTAGATTGGTTACCGGTGCTATCACATATAGTTCCGCCTCATATTCGTAGACAGGTTGCAGTCAAGAAATCTTGGGATAAATTTCATTTCTACCCGAACTCATTTCCAATTTTATCCTATTTCCCAGATTCTAGAAACTTCTAGATTGAAATCACGCAAACCTTTATGGACTAATACCTTCCTTGAATCCAATGAAAGCGACAAGGAAATTTGGCGTTCGGGATGGACTTCTTCTAACGTCTTCAACAAAAGTCTTGTCGGTGATCCCTCAGAAAAAGTTCTAGGTTTCAATCTTCCTAGGAAAATTTGGTGTATTTTGAATCGACTTAGAACTGGTCATGGTCGTTGTAATAGTACCCTCTTCAAATGGCATTCTATTGATAGCCCACTATGTGAGTGTGGTGTAGAAGAGACCATTGACCACTTGGTGAATGATTGTCCGATTTATAAATTTCATGATGGTTTTCAAGCTATCCATTCAGTTTCAGATTCTTTTTTAGAATGGGTAGTTAATTTCAAATCGATATAATGAAAACTAATATTTAGTATTCCTTTCTGCTTCTTTTTTTTTTTTTTGTTTTAGGATCCAATTGGAAATTATAGAGTCGTCAACCGAAAAGAGAGGATAAAGAAAATTTTGTTTTGGTTGAAGAGGAAGTCCTTCAATATAAATTATGTCAGCTTATTCTGTAAACGTTTACACAAACCAGTCACTACACCGATACGGGGAGACGGAGTTTTTGCTGAGGTTTTTATCTGTTCTCTTGTATCATACGTTGAAATGTATGATGCCCCGTTACATTTCCTCTGCTAATACTGAGATTCATCGACACATATGCTTAATTGTTTGAAATTAATATTTTGTAATTCTCTTTCTCAAAAGAATATATATATGGTAAGGTGACCAAATCAAAAATTGCCATTATGCTTAAAATTGGCATTTTAAATGTGGGATGGACCTCAGAGTAATGAACATGGGTATAGGGAGTAGGTATACGTCATTTTCAGTAAGCGGACTTTATCCCCAACATGAAAAATTGAATTTGACATAAAGGACGCGGAAATGAAAACATATCAAAAATACGATATTTCACTCAATTCGCAGGTTTCTCCAAAAAGAAAACACTTTTTACATTTAATGAATCAACATTTCCTATCAACTGAGAATTTATTCAGTTAAATTCCCAAATATAACAAAAATTCCGAAAACAAACTTCAAGATCGCAAACGACGTGAAACAACTGATAACAAAAGGAGACCAATTGTTGCCAAAATCATAGATTTCAGCAGGTAGATACAGAAAATGATACACATACTGCTTACTATAAATTCAACAATAAGGGAAAATATCATTTGCAAATATTCAAATTCTCATATTTAATCGGATATCACTCAAATAAATATTTCATTTCATTCAATATAATATTCATTTATAATGATATAATAAAATTGTGGATTTGAAAATGTACCACAATCCCATTACGTCATTTAACCATGTTGGGGACATGTAAAAGTTGCGTATATCTACTTCCTCTATCTATGTTCATAGAATATACACTAGGAGAATAAATTGAAGGATCAAAATAAAATTCGAAATTTTAAGCGTGGTCCTTTAATTTTTTGAAAATTCGATCGAATGAAACAAAAAAACCGCTCCATGGGATGAATTGAAATCGTCTGGAATTTTTGTGGTGATATTGAACTGTAAAAGGCATACTCAACATTGATGGTTTTTTCGATATTTTCAATTCAGCGCTTGATTATCCAAAAAGCCCCCCAAAAGCCCTTTTTTTATCAACTTTTCAAATTAATGTATTGAACGAAGAGAATTTTTTTTCGAAAATGCCATAGCAACTTCTTGTAGAGAATTAATTCAAGATTTCAAAACATCCCCTAAATTTTCTGTGCAAACATCGATTGGTGGGATATTGATGGTTAAAGACAAAAAGGTCCTTTTCAATTCAAAATTCGATATTTCAGAGAGACATGCTCTTATCGAAATTTCGAAAAAAGGATATTGAAGCTAATTGAACAAGTTATCTCATCCATATAGTGGTTAAGTTGAAAAAAAATTTCTCAAGTCTGTAGGCCAAAAATAAAAACTAAAAAAATTTTAGACACTGTATTCATTAGAATTGAGGGGTACACGTTGCTTGAAAAATTTTTTCATTATGAGATCTCTAAACTATAAGCTTCAGGAAGCTTTTTTTCAAATTGAGATACGACCATTGTTATCAAAAATACAGCCATTTGAAAAACCGCTAAAAATTTCGAATTTTATTTTGATCCTTTAATTTATTCCACTAGTATAGATGGTTAAAACGAACGGAACCATAAAACACAAACTGTCATCTTGACGAAATGATGGAGTGATTTGTTTCGGGAACGACCACTCAAGAATGGAAGAAACACTGGCGTAACTTACACTTTTGAGCGTTCTTTTTTTCTCGCACAAATTGTGTCCTTGGAGACAGCAGAAGTGTGTATTATCTTAGGCCAAATGTAAAATGAAACCGGGTCTGATGAAAAGAATATAATCCGTGGCTTCGCCCGAAGGTGCTTAGGACTTCAGGGAGTTCTTGAAGATGCTTGTTGAAAGTCAGACCTTCTCCATAACAATATTAATAAACTTCAAGACATCAATACCACGATAACTCGATTATTTCAAGAAAGGAATAATGAATTAATTTCAGAAGCCTTCATTGACCCCAAGAAGCATCTTGCTTGAAAACGATCACGACACCTAGGGCTTCAATTATAATTATAAATCACAGGGTTATATCAGTTCTTATAATAGGTGCTCCTAAATTTGTGGTGTTAATGAGAATAAGAGATTCCTTGGCTCATTTCAAGAAAAAAATTTTTTAAACATAGGCTTTATTTTCCTACTTTTTTTGTGATGATTAAGTATACGAGTTTATCGAATCATTATAAATTATTGCTACAAATCGGGACAATAGGCACCAAAACTAATTATTTATTTATTCATCAGAGCTTACTAACTGGATTTTTACGAAAATTTGGATTTTCCTGAGGATTTCGATAAAATAGTTCGATATAGGCTGGAAGACTGCGGTCGATAGCCATTGGATATACATGATCAATAAATTTAGTTTCTCTCTCTCTCTTGTTCGATATTTTTCTCTTCTCATTCGAGATAAGAGGCCCAATTTTGAAATATCAAATGCAAACCCCTTTTTTTATAGCATATTTGAAAGTCGGCCCTTTTGTACCCAAAATCAGATGGGCTCAAACGATTTAACGAGAATAATTACTAAGGACCTCAGTATCAGAATATGAAAAAATTTTGGTTACAACCAATTCGGATGTAAAATTTCACGCTGAATCCGAATCTACAATAAAAAAGATGGGTTTGTATTTGAAATTTCCAAATTGGACCTTATATATAATATATGTATAATATAATATTATATAATATAATATAATATGACCCCTTTTGGGTCCAAAATCTGTTGGGCCAATTCGATTCATCGGGCGAAACTACTAAAGTCCCCAGTATTAGAATAAATTCATCTTTTTCAGACTTTTGAACCACATGGTATAACTGACCACACTCAATAGAATATTGCTCAGGAATGACGTTGAACACCTGCTATCTCGCTTATGCTTCGAAAACGAGGTATATGTCATAAGACAAGAATGATTATCCCGGTGTCATCTATACGACTATATATGTTTGTCCACTTTATGATGCAACACCCTGTATAATATTCAAATATTCTAGTTAACATTCAAAAAATTATATGACACCATAGATAAAGCAGTGGATACATCGTAATCCAATTCAAAACTATAGTCCATTCAGGAATAATTGACAACGAAGTAGGCCTTGAACGTCTAGTCGCTGCTTTATTTCTGGTTATACACTAAATGTACTGTGGTTCATCATATTGTTCTCTTCATTTTTGTATCCGAGAAATCCTCAATTTTCAAAATTACGGAGGGGCGCATACAGTCATGATTCCATAATTTGGAATGCATGTTCTATAATGTGAAAATATAGTAGAATGTTTTAAAATTCCTGGAAATCCAGTTGAGAGATATCTATTTATTTTAGAATCGCCCATGAAAGACCCCATTGTAGATCATTAAAATATGTTTTTACAGCATTCAAAATATTGTAACTTCTACCCCTACCAGTGAATATGCTTGGCAAACCTTTTGGTTTTCTCTCTAGAGTCTACTATTGAATGAGACTTTCATTTTCAAATATCCATGTTGCTTCCAGACTGTCGATAAGAATTTTCCTTTTTTCAATTATTTTGAACTTGTAACCAATTAATTTTATGTAATGTCTTTAATTGATTGAAATCCTGGAGCTGTCTGGTCAGTTAAAATGCTATCCAGACTGACATATCCCTTGCTGTTGATCTTGGTAACACAAAATCGTTCAAATGATTCTTTGCAGGTGAAATCGTATTTCACAGGTTTTCTTCCAATAATAATCAAGGATGTAATGACTAATCAACTAATCGATGAGTATTCAAAAGTTATACAATTAAGTTTCACAATTTCGTGGATGAAAAGCAATAACATAAAAAAAAAGAACTATATTCAAAATATCTATCTTCTGTCACATTTCTAATACCTACCTACCCGAATACTGATAATCAAGATATTACTGAATGAGGCATTACCAATTTAATTTCGATTTTCCACAGCCGCCCGGGATATCAATAATTTCTGAATGGACTCTAAATCTCTCTACATTATTCACTATAATCTCTAAATTTGACAGCTTTAATCTAAACAATAATTATAGTATAAGTTATAACACCTCCAATGTTAAACCTTTTATAAGTCCCTCTAGCAACTTACCATAAGTAAACATGCATAAATTGAGGAATTGACAATGTAATATTGACAAAACTGATTAATTCACAACACGCTATCGAAATAGTGGAGAATTCATACTATCTTGGGTTTTTGAAGGTCAAAGTTGGGTTTAGTCGTACCACGCTTCTTCGCTCAATTCTACCACATCATATTAAATTTTGATATGTTCTATTACATCTGAAAGTTCAGATGTTTCAGATTATATGCAGACATCCCCTTCATAATACAGCCGATCTTTTTTGCTCCATGCGGAGCTCTATAAACAGAGCAGAACTACTCAGAACTGAAAGGCGGAAAGTAAAACTTGTATTCTATGCTTCCCTGGATAAATCAATAATGATCTTGTGTGAACGAGAAAGCCTGGAAGCGTATGCTAATTTGCAATATTGGGACCTTCTCGAATGTCAAGGTCATTTGATATCTACATAAGAAATATAACCTACCTTATTATTATATACGTCAAGGTAGTTTGGGGCTGAAAATATCGTGATTAGTGATGGAAATCCTGTCGTTTGGCTCTTCCTATACATTCGATACCTGAAAAGAAACACCAGTTATGACACTCGGTAATATGGGAATTTTGAATAAGTCAGTGCAGAATGTTATGATTATGTTTCTTATACATGAAGGCTATCGAAGCCAGTGAGTGTGTCGGAATTGATTTTGAAAAGCTTATAAGAAGTAATTCCGTATTAAAAAGGTTTTAATATTTTTTTGGAGAAATTACTCTTCAGTTCTACCTAATATATTTCAGAACTACCGAAAACTATTTATTAATTGGGGTTTCTCAATACCGCAGACGTGCTTGAGTGGTCGATCATTTTTGCCCTCTTTGGTACGTCCTTAGGGATCATAGAATTGTATATAGCCTATATCCGAAGATGCTATTGGAGCATGAATGACGAGCTCTCTAAGGCTCCTGACTATTTTCGGTTTTCTTCTTGAATTTTCTATGATTGGGATGACGTAACAATGAAATTTTGCATAGAGCTTGAAATTGTTATTGAATATTCACTTGCAAAATTTCGAATATCAGTGTCATCTGTTGACACTGATAAATAATATTTTTCAATGATCTGGTTGAATTTTGATTTCGATGACGCTATGAAAATTTTGAAGGCAAAGCAAACTAGAAGAAAACTAAATTATCCAGAACTGTTTAGCGTGCTTGTTCATTTTTACTTAATAGCTATCTCAGTAAATATTGGTTCTATCATACAAAAATGTTTAAATGGTCAAATATAAAATATTTTTTATGGAGATTTAGAATTCGATACTAAAAAATTAAAAAAAGCATTATAAATATAAAATAAATAAGAAAATATTGGGAATATTGGACACAATGGATGATAACCAAGTAATAATAAATATAAAATTTTTATATGAACTGGTATTTTTTGAATGGAACACCCTGTATTTTATTTGCCAAATCGGTAGAACTCTTTCTACTGATTTTGAATTGATTGATGTTATTTTTGTCAGTTTTCGAAAAATATAGATTTTTCGTCCAAATCTGAGGTAGCAGTAGGGCACCACATGACAATGCTGCGATTTCTTCATAGAATTCATTGTTGAAAATTCATCATTCGAATTGATTGAATATAAATTGTTGAAGATTAACTGAGTACTAATGTTTGAAAATTCAATGAAAATTCATTCTTGAAAATTCATTGAAAATCATTTCATGAAATTTGCCTAGTTTCACTTAGATACCTATACGAAATCTGATTTAATTTACATTTATGTTGATATCTTTTTATTTTCATTCATCAACAAATTTTTTCAGATGTAAGAAATCGCGTTCTACAACTATCTTCGATTAAAAGGAAAAAATTAATATTTTTCGGAAACTTACAAAGATAATCTCCATAAATTATATATATGTAGGCTTGGTTAATCGATCGTCTAGAGGTATGATTCGATTACCTGGCCTTTCGTCTTTTTCTCCGCGACTTTGTTGAATTTGCAATAATTAAACTCTTCTGAATTATTTACATCTATTTACAAAGCCACACTTATACAGTACAACTCAGTATTGAGAAGATCCTAATTACAAGTTTCTCGCTACGGTACTGAATTTCGTCTTTAACTTGTTCGTTGATTACTCGAAACGTCTTCGTCGTACTTCAAGTTTTCGGTTGTCTCGTCTTTGATTTGTTCGCGACTCGTCTTTACCTAGTCCGCGAACCGTCTTTACGTCGTACGTCTTAAGTTGACGTCTTTGACTTAAGTTAAGCTGTACCGTCTGTACCCGTCTTCGGTTTAATCTTAACTGTCCTCTCTGCCGATTGGAACTACCCTGTCTCGAACATTGACCTCCCTTCTTTTCGTTTTGGCCTCACCCTTAGGGGAAAGTACCATCTCCTAGTCCAATAAGGGCTTTTGTCGTACCACCCCCAAAGATCTTCGCGGATTCCTGGGAAACGAATATTCTAGAAGGACTAGAACCTGAGAAACATATGTAACACATCTGGTACAACCGTCTTGTTTCCCAACCCCAGTAAATCTCTTAAGTTTTACAACCGACATAATACATTCTTCGACACCCCGAAGAATTACACATCTTTTTTACATTATGTACAATAACAATTCGTTCCCCGTAAATTCATTGAATTTGTCATGCCCTTGGCACTTGAAGAGACTTGTAGGTCTCCAAGCATCCGGTTGACCATCTCAATTATTTACAGGGAACAATAAACTGGATCCTACATATATACATATTTGAAATTAGGGGAAAGAGCTCTACCGAAAGGAAAATGAAATACAGAATGTTTCATTTGAAGAATACCAATTCACATAGAATTATTCGGTTTGTAACGTTCTTTTCTATTTCCTAGTGCTGAATTCCGAATCCCAATGAAGAATACTTATTATTAGATATTTGCCCATTTAAACGTTATTGTGAGACCAATATCAACTGAATAACCTATTGAGAGAAATATAAACAATCACCTTGTACAAATTGAGTAAACGGTTACTAAATTTTCGGAATCCATGTATTTTTTGATACACATTTTCCCCATCTGTGTCTCATAGTCCAAAAAAAAACTTACTGAATTTTCAAATACATTCTCAGACCTGTATATTTATTTCACAAAAGTGCATTTTAGGAATCGTAAGCTTACAAAAAGGAACTGTTTCTCTGAGACTGATATACATACATAGCAATCATATTAGATAGTCATGGATCTTCTCTCTTACTCTTCTGTGAAATAGGTATTCAACTTAACTTTTGGATTTGTTTGATAACTGACAAAGAAACTGCAACACTCAGAAGGATCTGATCAATTAGACTCATTCAACCTTTATAATTTATAACACCTTATAAAATAAAAATTGGAGCTAGGTATCATTATTCTCAACCGAATATTTTCAGGAACAAAATTGTAACTCTCAGATTTTCTCTGACGAGGCTCAGCATTTTCGTAATATCATTAACAGCTCAGCGAGTAACACTAATAACACAACTGATGAATTTCGTGTTAATAGGGCTATCGCCGCTCCTCGTAAACACATACAACAACATGAAAGTTCGCAACTCTATTTCTTTCGGCACCCAAAACGGTATTATCGAAAGTTTCTACCAAGGCGATCGTGAAATTGTTCAAATCACGTGATTTTGCACGTCCGAGCACCCTCGCAACAGTGTTCCGGCAGGAGATGGTATCACTCCGATAAAAACTTCCGCAGGGCAATTTTCATACAGAAGTTAGGCCGGGTACTTGTTACTTCAGCGGCCAACCGCCTGGAGCGTGACTGCCGTCGTATTAAAGCGACAGATCTAGATAATTCCAGTTATTATTCGCATCTGAAAAACCTTCAAGGAGAGATAAAAACGTAGGGAAGAATTAAAATTTCCAGATTATATTGATTTCCAGAAGGGAGCGTATAATTTGGCCGGTGGAAGTTGTTATCTCAACATTTTTCAGTCGTTTTCTTGTTTGCATTTCCAACCTGACCGTGTTCGAGAAATCAATTCGATATTTTAGGTGGAATTTTCTGGGGATTTGAGTTACACGGAGCATTACTTTTGGATTAGATAAGCATTACTGCGCTTCCACTTTGTTTGAGCGTAAACTCTGGCTTTAAGGTGCTTACGGGTGAAGTTGTCTGAAAGAACGTAATCAATTCATATTGAATTGAATTCTGTTATTGAATATCCCAATAACCCCAGTAAAATCTGTCACTCCGTTTTCGTTCAATAATTTTCGATGAAACTTTCAAAAATTAAGATGTCATGTTCAGTACATGTAAACTACAACCATATTGTTGTACACTTAGTAAAGAAAATGCAATTAAATTCAAGAGCTGGATGTTCTCCAAGAACTGAAATGTAGTGATCATAGTCCTAATTGGTCAGACTGAATTCAAGGACTTAAGCTTCAAACAGTAGATAAAAGTATCATTCAATGAAAAAATAAATAAATAGGAGAAATAATTTGATAAGAAAGAATAATACCAAAGAAAATTGGTGGAATTATGCAAAATCCAAAATACACAATTATGTACTTATGCATAATATTTCATAGTTTTATTTTTGAATATGTTCATACAAAACCGAATGATTCTGTGAGAAAAAACTCAAAAACTTGTCAAATGCAACACATATCTCCAGATGAATTAATTCAATGGAAAAAGTAAAGGAGATGAATATTATTATTCTGCAAAGAAAAATATATTCTCGCTATAACAAAGAAATTCACATGACCTTGAAATGACATTGGAGTCATTGAATGTCTGCATTTGATGAATAAGTACAAAGAAAAATGTTTTTGGTCCAGGCCCTCCCCAATGAGTTATTTCAGTGGATAATTCAAAATGAGTTAGTCTGTATAGGTGGTATCTTCATTTCCATAGATAACAAAAAATTTCAATAAAATGTAGGTATCTGCATAAAGATATTCAACATAAAAGACGGTTCAAAGTCAATATGTAAATAATGAACAAATGAAAACTAAACTTGAATATAAATACATTCTAACTAAAACAATCCAAATTACGTGCTAGGCTTGTATTCTCGATAAGCCTATTATACTGGAAGTACATATATAACTATGTCTTAAAGATCACTAGTCGAGAGTAGGCACTCAAATCGCTCAATTTAGTAATCTGACAATTTGTAAGAAAATCTGTATAATAGATCATTTCTCAGCTCAGTTTTATAATATCTCGTGATGGATCAGTCGAATTTTTGAAGGTTATCGATGAGAAATAAAATAATCAATAAAATTCACGATACGGGTCAAATTCGATCGGACTGGTTAAAGTCTAAGTTTATAACACTCCCCAAAAAGCCCAACTCCAAAAAGTGCAGTGAATATCGCCTTATAAGCTTGATGAGTGCCACATAGAAGGTGTTCTTGAGAATTATTCATGCTGGAATAAGAACAAAATTAGAGCAACGTCTAGGTTACACACAGTTCGGATTTAGATGTGGGTATGGAACAAAGGAGCCCCTCTTTGCGATGCAGGTCTTGGTCCAAAAATGTCTTGATCAACAAAAAGATATCTATGCCTGCTTCATCGACTCTGAGAAAGCGTTTGACACCGTCAAACACGACATACTTTACTATTACAACGTTCAGGAATTGATACTAAGGACATTCAAATTATAAAAAATCTTTACTGGAATCAAACAGCCAACATTAAGCATGGAGACATAACGGGTCCGGACATTGCAATCCCTAGGGGAGTTAGACAGGGTTGCATCCTTTCCCCACTGCTGTTCAATTTCTGCTCTTAGGGAATCTTTGTGGAGGTACTAGAAGAACATAATGAAGGCATCAACATTAATGGGGTACCAATCAGTAATCTAAGTTTTGCAGATGATACTGTCTTGCTTGCGGATAGTATTGAAGACTTACAGATGATGCTATGTAGAATAACTACAATAAGTAACCATTTTGGACCTAAGATCAACAGAAAGAAAACCAAATTTATGGTGATTAGAAAGATGAATATCCAAAATATCAATCTGCAAATAGGAACTGAATCCATCGAGAGAGTACACCGCTATAGGTAAGTATTTAGGATACACAATAAATGATGGATGGGACCCTGATTTAGAGATTCAGATCAGGATTGAGATTGCAAGAACATTGTTCATAAAATGAGAAAGCTCTTGAGTACCCGAAACTTAAGCATTGGTACCCGATAGAGAGCCACGAAATGCTACGTGCTCTCTAAGTTTCTTTACGGTGTGGAAGGGTGGACGTTAAAGCTGATAACTTGATGATGTTTGTTGATCAAATGCGCCAGTTTGTAGAGTGGCTACAAAACGCCGAAGAGGAAAGCGACTCAGACGGGAGTAGCGACTAGGTGTGTTTCTTTTATGCAATTTTTTTTATACTGATCATTTGAAAAAAATAAAAATTATGAGAAAATTAGAGGCCCTTGAAATGTGGCTATAAAGACGCATACTAAGAATACCATGGACCGAAAGGGTGACCAATGCGGAGGTACTGAGAAGAATGAATAAAGATCTAGAATTGCTTGCAACTGTTGAGAAAAAGAGAGCATCCTGCCTGCGCCACGTGTTTCATGATGGCAAGTATGTTCTTTTGCAACTTATCATGGAGAGAAAGATAGTAGGAAGGAGAGGATTGGCCGAAAGAAACAGTCCTGGATGAAAAAACTGCGTGAGTGGTTCCAAATACCAGAAGCTTCAACTATATTTCACGCGGCACAGAACTGAGAAAACTATCACATGATGGTCGCCAACCCTCGGTAGAAGACGGCACAGAAAAAAGAAGATGGGCACAATCTAGTTCTTTATTTTGTCATGTAAAATTGAAAATTCTATGCCAGTAATTGGCAGTAATATTGGATTAACAAAATTGAATATGAAAATCTTTGTCCTGTCTTTCGATCTCTCACGTCTTTCAAGAAAGAAGATCTGTTCTTAAAAAAGTAAACGTACATTTGAAAAATAAACAAACTTATCAAAGGCATTTTCTTATAGCTGCCAAACAAAGGCTCATAGGAACTCAGGAATAATTGATTAAACTTACCCAGCATCCTGTGCTTCGTGTGCCCTTATAATCGATAGAAGGTTATTATTTTGTAGGAAGTCACAACAGGCGGCATAACTGAAAAGTAAAATCAATTAAGTGATAAAAAATATACCAGGTATATACTAATAAATACTTATATGAGCTTGATTTGTTATGTAATATTCATAAATAAGGAAGCCTATTCATATCATGAATATTTTCAACCACTTTAACATCAAAAATGGTTCATTATTCGTCAAAAGGTCTGACTACGATACATGAGTAGGCGCAGGTTTTTGGAAACCCCATACCGGTACCGATATTTCTCCTGAACCTGAGTTTCTCAAGCTTCAGAGAAGCGATGAAAAATGTCACAGAGCATCTCATAATAATTCGAGTTTTGATGTGCCTACGATCACTAAAGTTATTGGGAGGTAACCAATTCGCAAAATGTCAGTATATTAAGGTGGGTTTGATAGTTTCACAGCCAACCATAATAGTATATTCTAAAACAAGTTGCAGAATGGACTCATACGTTCGAAAACTCGATCCTTCGTAGCTCGTTTCGAATTTCGTATTCGTAATTATAGAAATTCAACGAAAAATTCAGATTATACATCTTAGTGACTTTTATATTGTATCTTGGCAGTTGAAAGTATCATATATTTCGAATTTTGAAATAATTTATAATAATGCATTGCAATCATGAATTATGCCTAACGTAATCGATTCAAGACCACCAAAATTGAGAGAAATTGAGAATAATGTTGAAAATCATCTCACTATATCCTAATTATATTATATTCACAATTGAAGTGAGTTGAAAGTTGATAGAAAAGTCTGTGTTGACAACCACAAAACGAAAAACATAACTGAAAACAATGCTGTAATGAGATCTTTACAGCACTGTTTTTAGTAATGTAATGAACTCATTACGATACTGAAATAGAGAAATAGTAATTTACGTAACAAGTCCGGAAAATATTTTTTTTTTGGACGAATAGACAAAATTCCAGGACGAGCGTAAGCGAGTCCTGGAAGTCTGTGAGTCCAAAAAAACCATTTTCGGGCGTGTTGCGTACAATATTTTTTCGGCAACCATGTAAAATAACACTATCGCTGCTGCTTTCCATATTTTATTGCGATTGCGATAAAAAAACATGCAAATTTTTGACAACTAATTTCATATGAACTGTCAGCCGTTATCTCGGTTGCTATGGATTCTATGATTCTTTTCCGGCCTAGTCCGAGAAGTACGTACTTTCCGGACTAGGCCGGGAAATGCTACTTTCTCAGAGAAAAAGCGTCCGGGAAGTGAGCACTTCCCGGACGGTTGCCGAAAAAATAGTTTTTCGGCAAGCAGACAAATTTTCAACTCTGGAAAAAGTACCTCCCCGGGGTTGCGGGTTCAAATCCCGCTAGGGGAGGTACTTTTTCCAGAGTTGAGAATTTGTCTGCTTGCCGAAAAACTATTTTCTTATATTTATCTCACAGACTCACACAGACACTCACTTTCGTATCATGAATTATGCCTAACGTAGTCGATTTAACACCACCAAAATTGAGAGAAAGTGAGAATAATGTTGAAAATCATCTCACTATATCCTAATTATATTATATTGACAATTGGCTTGAGTTGAAATTGGATAGAAAAGTCTATGTTGACAACCACAAAACGAAAAATATAACTGAAAACAATGCTGTAATGAGATCTTTACAGCACTGTTTTTAGTAATGTTATGAACTCATTACGATACTGAAATAGAAAAAAATATATTGCAATATAATATAGAAAACCAAATGACACGCATAGCAGAATAAATCACATTTTCAAGTCAGTATGGTCATATTGAGGAGTAAGTTGAAGTTAATATCTTCGGATTTGAGATATAGATTCTGTTGGTGAGAACGTTCGGTTGAAATAAATTACTCATCGAAAAAAAAAGAAATCGGAGATTACCAGAGGTTTTCCGAACAAATCTCTGCTGAATAAACATATTGTACTACAGTCCGCCTCAAAAACTTCTCTAAGATTTTCGTTGTAATTGAATTTTGTTCTCTCAGATATCCATGAATCAGTTTGAGACCAGCAAAAGTTTTCAAAATACGAGAAGTTAGTATATCGACCCCGGAAGGCTCTGTGTTCCGAATGTGAGGTTCCTGTCCTGGACCTGGAAAACTTTTTAAAGTTTGGAGACTGTCCATCCATTCGCTGTGGAGTAAGCAATTTACAGTAATGCGGATGAAGTGAAGGTGGGACTCAGCGAGGGACTCAGTAATAAAGTCTTCAAATAAGACAAATGGTTCTCCTGACTCGCACAAACATTGAGATGCAATTCTTGTGCTTTTTGAGCGCTCGTTGCCCGCACAGACCTGCTCCATCATCACACTGTCTATAATATTATATTTTTCAGTCGGGAATGGTCTGAATCGGTAACTTTCGACTCGCTGATGATGAATCCGTCCTCAAATTCGATTCTCATTTTGATTCAGCCACATACACGATTTCGAAAGGAACAACCTGAAAACATGGAATTTTCAGTGTAGATCCGGATTTCAGTGAATATTGCAGTCCATTAAAGAACAAAATCCTACTAGGTGATCTTCATATATTCGTTCGAATTTTTTTCTAGTTAATATCAAAATTGCAAATTCGATCGAGATGAAAATTTTCATTTGAATGTAGAATGACAACTTGTTCAAAATTCCATGATTTACTGGTTCTGGTAACGCGATCCTCATGAATTTTTGAATGAATTGTTTATTCTAATTTTAAAATAAAAAATTGATCTTCATCGAAAATGTTGTTTTGACATTATCAGTGAAACAAAATTTCAATCACCACAGGATTTACGGAAATCCTAGTTTGATTTTGCTTATGAATATAAAGAACTGCGGCATTCGAGATTCCTGACCCTGAAAAATTTCAAGCTTCTAGGTTTCCTCATTCGATTCGAGAGTTATCGTTTGCATGAATCGATAGAATTTATCAGGTTGAAAATAAACTTTTTTTCTTCTTCTTCATAATTCCTCAGAATTGACTTTCAACACAAATTTGTCAAGCAGTGAGTGGAACCGTATCGCCCAGCAAAAAATTTGAAAAATACGAACATTGTGATGAAATCAAGGAGTGATCTGTACGGGGAAGAGCGCGAACAATCAATTCGTTTCTAAATATGAAAAAAATTCTCGAAAATCATTCACTGGTAAAAATTTTTCAGTAAATATTATATTGAGTATGATGATAGTAATTAATATTTCTACTTCATGTTCATATGATGTTCGACGCTCAAACATCATTTCTAATTCTTCAATCCACAATGGACTATTACTTCGATTAATTTTGTTTAATTGAGGAGCAAATTCCACGGGACGACCAACCGAAACCTACTGACTGGAGGAAATGCTGTCGAAATTGAAGCAATTACTGCGGATGACGTAAAATCGAGTGACCAATATCCTTATTATTCAAATTAGTATACAGGGTGTCCCGTAAAGACGACGTCAAACCGAGAGAGAATGTAGATCAAAGGATAACCCACCTGCTATGACAAAATTCCCATTATAAATGTCTTACCGTTTTCGAGATTTTTTTTTTTTTTTTGAAAATAATGAATTTTTGCCCCTTTCAATAGTTTTGTCCTTACGGTTGGTACAATTTCAGATCTTTTTCGTTAATTTTTTCAGTAAAATATTGCTGACGAATGATTTCAACGTTTACATTGAAAACATCCTCCGAAAATTTTAGAGGGCGGCTATGAGAAATATTTTTATTGAAATTTTGGTAGTGGATTATTTTATTCATGAAGTTTAGCCCATCGTAGTGAAAAAAAAATGTACCGAGCTTACTGCTGCACATCAAACCAATAAACTGTCTATTTTATAGTGATTTCAAAGAGGTATCACACAAGTCATTTGTTATTCAAAGAAAAAAGATATGGCTGTTTTTATCCAAATGGGTAAGTTTCTGACAAAATCAAGTTTGTCAATTCTGTTGAGAAATCTTCGATGTTGCATTACTTAGTGAACAATGGCAATTGTTTACGTGCGAAAATATTACTCGCAGAATTATTCACCTCAACGAAATTCAATTTTGCCGGCAAATTTCGGAAAACATCATGCAGATCCAGATTTTTTTATTAAGATCATTTGGAGCGACGAGTCTTTCTGTACCAAGAATGGGTACATAAAGACCTTAATTCTCTGGACTTTTAATATTGGGGCTGCCTAAAAGACAAAGTATACGCAACACCCATACGTGATGAAGTCGAATAGCGGATGCGTTCTCTCAATTCGGCTTCATCACCTATGGGTGTTGCGTATACTTTGTCTTTTAGGCAGCCCCAATAATAAAAGTCCATAGGATTTAGGTCAGGTGAACGAGGAGGCCACAAAATTTCACCTTCTCTTCCGGTGGGGATAAGTTATATTCAAATGTGCGGTAACTTCGAGTCCGTAATGTGCTGGGCATCCATCATGTTGAAACCACAGACTACAGTTCGATCGGGCCCAAAATTGCACCATTAAATATTCCAGTCCATAAATTGATCTTGAATCGATATTGTGATCTAACTTCTCTCACCTCGTGTGGATTTATGATATTCCAGCTAAGCAAATTGTGGAGATTCATGTACCCATCCTTGGTACAGGAAGACTCATCGCTCCAAATGATCTTATTAAAAAAATCTGGATCTGCATGATGTTTTCCAAAATTTGCCGGCAAAATTGAATTTCGTTGAGGTGAATAATTATGCGAGTAATATTTTCGCACGTAAACAATTGCCATTGTTCACTAAGTGATGCAACATCTAAGATTTCTCAACAGAATTGACAAACTTGATTTTGTCAGAAACGTACCCATTTGGATTAAAACAGCCATATCTTTTTTCTTTGAATAACAAATGACTTGTGTAATACCTCTTTGAAATCACTATAAAATAGACAATTTATTGATGTGATGTGCAGCAGTAGCACGGTACATTTTTTCCACACCGATGGGCTACTTTATGAACAAAATAATCCACTACCAAAATTTCCAATGAAAATATTTCTCATAGCCCCCCTCTAAAATTTTCGGAGGATGTTTTTAATGTAAACGTTGAAATCATTCTTCAGCAATATTTCACTGAAAAAATTAACCAGAAAGATGTAAAATTGTACCTACCGTAAGGGCAAAACTATTGAAAGGGGCAAAAATTTATTATTTTCAAAAAAAAAAAATATCTCGAAAACGGTAAGACTTTTATAATGGGAATTTTGTCTTAGCAGGTGGGTTATCCTTTGATCTACATTCTACCTCGGTTTGACGTGGTCTTTACGGGACACCCGTATAAGCTTCGATTGTAATTAATGAAATAATTTCCTTCAAGTTTAATCATTGAACCTGGTCGACAAACTGTGAAGTTCCGATTATCCCTTGATCTTCTGAGTCTGGTTGTACATATTATCGCACAGAAATTATCCTTAAGTCAAGTGTCGTGTCGAACCATAAAAGTCCCATTCTTGGTTCTTCGTAAGGGAAGAAAAAGTCAAGATCGGTCAAGAACATGGAAAAACCCTTGCGAGACGTCGCAAATGGGAAAGAAAGTTGATTAGGCGACCGATAACTAAGATTTATAAACCAGATCAACAAGAAAACTATCAACCTGCCTATAGGAGTACCTCATCGAGATGACGACCACTTCAACAGACTTTCTTGACCAGCTCTATACCTGGGCGAAAATGCAAATTCAGGAATTCGTATTGTTATCAATAAAATCATTATTCCCTTCAATTCTAATAATTTACTCTTGTCCACAAATTGTGGAGTTAAGAATTTCTGTGACTGTTTGTTCAGTTTGTCAAACAAATATAAGCCTTAAGTTAAGTGTTGTTTCGAACCATACAAGCAATATTTTTTGGTCCTTTGAGCCGGATAATTTTCACGTTCCTTATTCCAATCATACCAGCTAGCGCCTTCAAAGAAACTTTTCAGTGTCATATCTCAAGAATTCCAGAGAAAATCACGACCTAACTAAGAAGAAATCAACTTCCGCGAAGAAACGATCAAGTGCCACATCTAGCGCTCAAGAAAAAACTTCTGGATCCAAAAAACAAAAACATTTTGTTCTTCACCCGTCACAATGAAAAAAGAAAACTAGAAGAGCAAGTCAAGAACTCAAAAGAATGTTATTTTCTCTCAAGAAATATGGAAAGGAGATTAGGCAACCTGAAATCTAGATTTGTAAACTTCCAGTGGAACAAGAAAACTATCACCCTGTCAAAGCGGGAACTTCATCAAGACCAAGACTCCTTCATCAGTCTTTCTTGATCAGCTCTATACCGTGTCGAAAATACAATTCTAGGAATTCCAAATCATCAATTCCTGACCATGTACAACAAAGATCATATAACTCACTACTTGCGAACTAGTATATCAACTCAACCTTGAATTGAAGTGAAACAAATTGGATGGCACTTGAAGGAGAAATCACCTGTCTGCATGACGCCAAAACAAAAACCTGCAGGACTTCGGCCTTTGGAGCAATGTTTAAAATCAAAACATTATTTCCAATAATTCGATCCGCAATGGATATATACTTCTATTAATCTCGTTCAATTTGTAAGCGAATTCCATGGAACCAGCAACCAGAACCTGGGGACTCGAGTTTATTCCGTCGAAACTAGAACAATTCCTGGGCATGATGAAAAATCAAGTGGCCAATGTTGATCATTTTCAAATAAGTATATGTACAAGCTTAGCTTGAAATCAATAAAATCATCATTCCCTTCAAGTCTGATCATTTAAACTAGTCAATAAATTGTGGAATTAAGAATATCCCTTGAACTTCTGAGTCTGGTTGTTCAGTCAAGTGTTGTTTCAACCGAAAAAAACAACATGTCATCGAATATTTGAAAAAAGAAATTCTCAAAATGATTCCTTCACATATACCTACCTGCTTTCTTTGAAATATATCAATCTTTTTATCGGACGTCATCCGGTAATTGATTTCTACGCATTAGAATTTTTTTCTCAACGACCTGAAATTTTTATTATTGGCAGTAATGAGACAAAACTGATGTCAATAATGGAAATGGAATAGTTATTTATAATACAAGTGCAGAAGGCATTGATATTCTTCCACGAGTTCAAAAACGAGCCACGAAGTGGCGAGTTTTGGAATGAACGAGTGGTAGAATGAGCCTTCTGTACGAGTATTATACATTATTTTCTCTAATTCATTGCATTTTCATTGAAATTAATGAAATATTTCCATAAATATATTTTAGTGATTTTTGCATTGAAAAATGTTGGTTGGCAGAACTGATGATTTCTTTAAGGCAAATTGATGAATTGACAGATAAAGCCGTGGCGGAAAGTTCGGAGTACCAACATAGAATAATACAATATAACCATGAAAACTGTGCGTTTCTGATATATTCTCGCACGATTTTGTTCTACAAGATGTGGAAGAATGAACGGAATAACCACAGAATAAGAGAAAAAATTTTCCATTATGATTATTGAGAGAAGAACGAAATGTTTAACTCTCTTCTATGTTCTCCTATATTCATTTTCCAGAACTAACTCACAGTCCGCCATCTTAAACCTGAGGTAATTAGTGATCTTACCCTCTGGATAGGGGCTACTCAGCCAGAAACAACCTCCGCTACCCTAGTTTTCACCAAGACGGCGCCATCCCTGTTCCATTACCCCATAAAGACAGAATGAACTAATGAATATCTCAAGAAGGCATTACGAAGCAGAAACGCACAAAGCGACTGCCAGCGTTGTTACGCCATGGAGGCGACATTTACATAATGGATGTGTTGCATTAGCCTCGTCGAGTGGCCAGCAAGCGATATATGTTTCGCTGGGAAGTGTAAACCTTGCTATACGAGCACTATACGGAAATGCGGCAATTTCGTGGATTTTGTTACGGGTGTATATGAACGTAATGGCCTTACCAATAACTTAGTTTCTGTATCTAATGGAATACAGGATATACGTTTTTCCCTGTGAAATTTTCAGAAAATGCGATTCGACATGGCTTCTTAGAGGAAAAATTCTTCTACAACAGCACAGCAGAAACACTCCATAAGATTTCAAATAGAATTGACGGTGGCAAAAAGTGCAAATTAGCCTCATGCAACCTCAACAAATCATTCGATAGCATCGACCACCAGCTGCTGCTAATGAAGTTAGCATATTGTTGAGTGAGGGGAGTGCCACTTGACCTATTTATCAGTTACTTTAAGGACTTTTATCAATGAATACAAATTGAAACAGACAGTTCTGATTGGGAGCTGATTGAAAGTGAAGTTCCGCAAGGGTCAATTATGGGATCCACATTGTTCCTGATATATGTCAATGACCTCAATTTACTGAAAGCTCAACAGTGGTTCAGTGAGAATATGAAGAAAATGAATCCCAAGAAGATGCAATCTATTTATTTCGCAACGGAAGCCCCAAAGATCACTTGCCTCAAGTTGAAAAGGATCCAAGTCCAGTCAGACCTCAAGTCTCGCCTCAAGTTTACAACTCACAGAAATGAACTGGGAAAAAGTCTATCGAATGGAATCTTTGTTATAAGAAGAATAAGGCAATTAAACGGAGAACAGACCGAAAGGATTGCATACTTTGGAGCATTTCATTCGACTATTTCGTGAATGCACATACAATTTCAAACGTAGATATGGTCGTGCTCCATATTCTGGAAATAAATAAGAATTGTTTTGGTTTTTTTTAGGGTTGTTTCCTGAAGAGACATCTGTACCAGTTATTCACTATTATATTTCTGAAAATCCACCTGCTATCTCGGAAACTAGCCATATTTTGTACGTGTGATACCCATACATCGAACTTCTTCTCGAGATCAGCCAAATGCAAATGGTTCCAAACAATTTTTTGTGCAGTTTTTAGCTCTTGGGCAATTGAAATTTATAACAGTGCTTACATGACGGTCGGACTCGTCAATGTCCAAGGTTTTATCGATATTTTCCTCGGCTTTATGACATATTCAATAAATTCAATAACGGTAGGTATTAAACACACCAATCAGTGATTTGTGTTGCATGAATTGCAAAGCAAAGAACAACAGTTTACCTCTCTCATAAATACAAAATAGGTATGTAAAATTTTTCGAAAACATTTCTAAAATAATTTGATTTTTTCCCTATAACATAACTGACATTCTGAGATATCACAAAAGTAAAGAATTGAATGATCCATTCAATATGCAATCTACAAAATGAATAGAAACTCACCTATAAAAGTACGAGCATCCTCTCACTGAATTGTGGGAGAAATGTTCGGCGTTATTTTCATTTCCAAAATCCTCTAGAGGGTCTGACCAGAGCAAATCGCACATGGGACCAAAGGCCGGTGGTTCCTTGAATCTGTCTAACTGCAAAATAAAGGAAAAATTTCAATTTTTATATCGCATTCACATACTGACTTTATATTGCCAGGATTGAAAATTTTAAAGGGTCCTCATCGTCACCATTTTTTTTATTACAATCACAACAACTCATGAATCGTTGAGTTTTTACCGAAGTTATGCCATATTGCTGAATGTTTCATCAAATAAACTATCTAATAATGCAATAATATAGGTACTATTAGGTGTACAAATTTGCTTCCGCCGTCTTGCAATAAATAGTCGATAGTCGGTAGGTGGTAGTCGAAATAAATAGATCGTAGATTTCATACAATAAGCTTAGGTATTTGTAAACATTACGCCATCGAAATATTAGTAGATTTGTTTCTGTATCGTGAAGTTATTCTCGATTGAACATGTCAGCTTACGAGCCAAATTCTCGTCATTTGCGGGAGGTTTTAATTTTCTGCTTCAATATGAAGAAATCTGCACCTGAGTATACCTAAGTATATATTTAAATACTCCAAAGCTGCAATTGACGAATGAATGAACGAGCAATTAAGAGCTCCTGACTACACGTCAGTACTTTATTATTTATTGTGATGAACTATCTAAGGAAAATGGCAAAAAAAGCTATTGGTCTAGGTTTAATAAAATTCAAAATCGTTTTCTTACTTCCTATTTCCACATAATTTCCAGATAAAAACGAGATAAGTTATGTCAGCAGACGCCAAGTCTAGTTCATTACGTATTCTAATATCCAGGGAGCGAGAGAGAAAGAGCACTCATCCTCCATTTCTCCAGAGTATGTACCTATATTTGACGGGAATATATTCTTGTGAAGTAAACTTTAGGGAGCGGTGATACGTTCATCGCCTCTTGAGATCAAAAGCGTCTTTCTGGTTCATATATTCGATATACTGAATGCTTCTAGGAAAGCTACCGATATTTCACATTTAGCAATTGTTTTGTGCCTGAAATTACATATAATAAGTGAAATATATAAAGATAGGCGATACAAGGGCTACTATTTATGTATTGAGAATTGGCAACACTGATATTGCCAGGTGAAATCTGATATTGATATCGTAAAATTTGACATTTTTTGTGTTATAAGTACTCATAACGTTTCCTCATACGAGCAGAATTGTTGTTCACAGTAAATTAAAAATTTCATCTCTGTCAAAATATGGATTTAACTCGTAAAAATTTTTCGAGCTATGAAAATTATGACTTTCAAAATGGTCTAACTTAAATTGTTGTTTACAGTAAATTAAAAATTTAATCTCTGTCAAAATATGGATTTAACTCGTTAAAATTTTCGAGCTATGAAAATTAAGACTTTCGAAATGGTCTTACTTAAAAATAATGTATCTATCAACTAAATTCTACTTTTGGCGATGAGGCACCATTTAAACTTCAAAGCCTCTGTATATCGCTGATACACTGAATTCAAACGTGGACGTAGTTCGCTCACGGACGAAGTTGAAGAATCAAAATCAGTCGTTGTGCCGGAAAATATTGAAGCTGTGCGAAAACTAATTGGAGAAGATCGTTATGTGACATATCAGGAAAACGAGAGATGTTTAAGCATTAGTATGATTATAGCATACATAAGATTTTGCACGAACATTTGTGTGTTCGGTAGGTCTGCGCAAGATGGATTCCACATTTGTCGAATTATGCTCAAAAAATTGCTAATGTCGATTGGTGCCATCAAATGATTTCGAAATACAATTGTGGTACATCCAAAGCGGTATACCACATGGTCACATTTGACGATGTTGACGAAGTTGTGGATTTATGCATACGAGCTAGAAAGAAAAGGCAAATCGGCAGTTTGGGTGTTTCAATGTGAAGCAGAGCCATCGGTAGAGCAAACAAGAATTGACCGTTCTTGAAGCGTTAAGAAGCAAATGATGGCATCTTTCTCCAAAAAAACTGGTCCTGTGGCAATTGTGGCTCTTGAGAATCAAAAGACCATTAATTCAAAGTGGTATGAAAACATTTGTTTTCCTAAAGTTTTCCGTAAATTGAGAAAAACAAACCCAAAACGACGAATCATCTTGCATCATGACAATGCAAGCTCACACACATCATATGCAACGAATGAGTATTTTGACACACGAAAAATCAAATTAATGGGTCATCCACCCCACAACCCCGACTTGGCACTGAATGACTCCTTTCTCCTCCCAGAAATTGAAAATTAACTTCGTGGACAACGGTTTTCATCGCCCGAAGATGCGGTTGAGGCCTTCAAAACGCATGTTTTAGAACTACCACAGGCGATTATTTTGAAAAGCAGTAAAAATATTATGCATCAAAATCCCTTGTTAATTTTTTGTATTCTCAATACTTGAATAGTAGACCACGTAGTATATCGAAGGTTTTCGCATACTCAGAAATTGATAAGGAGCCTTAAAATGGATTTAAAAATGTTGTGTTATTGATCCAATAACGAAAGAGATATCTGCAAAAATTCATGAGTGTATTCTTATAGAAGAAATTCAGTTTCTCTATTGTGATTTTGAAACAACTCAGTGTATAGTATCTATGGAATTAGTATGGACTCAGCTTACAAGAATTCCCTCGATTGAATTATTGACTTACTAATTAACATATTCTTCTCTTTCAAGAAGAATTGACAGTAATTGCAAAAATCACCTTTTTTTACACACTCGCGAAACATATTTCGCTTCTGAGTCTATCGAAGATAGATTGAAACATCAATATCATTATAAAAGTGAAGTTTTAATAGAATCAGAAAAGTACTATTGAAGCAATTATTTCTCGAAATGGCCTACGTTTCGAAAATAAAATTAATCTGTTGCACTATCAGGACTCTCACCACGATTTAAATCTTTTAAATCCTTCAAATAATTCATGTTTTCCGTTCTTACTCCTCCCAATATTTCGCAAATGAATTTGCTAAATATTGGCCATGTACGAATATAAACAAACTCGCAAAACTTCTTTACATCAGGTTTTTTTATTCATGTCTTTTATTGAAATCAATAAAATCGAAGATTGATGTGATTGTTAAATATATCAATAATCGCTAATGTTTCGTACATCAAAATAATATCGGGTTTGTGTATTGGTTAGTGACAGGTGAATAATGGTGGAACCGTGCCGATGTCTATCGATTTTATCAAATATTCACCAAGAATCAACAAGTCCAGATTGCGTGCCGCTAAGTTTACTCATGAATTTCGAATAACTTCAAATTCAGAACTGACAATAAGAATAACTTTTATTATCAAAATATTGATGTAATGATTTGATGAATAATATAAGAGGATTATTATGTTAGGATAAATGTGACGATTTAAGACACTCAATTATGGTTCCATATCTCCATTCTCTTGAATGATCAAAAAAAATGTTTCCTAACCTTTTCTTTTCGAACATTACAAAATATTTTTCGCCACATGCCGGATTTCGAATTACCCAATTAAATACCTGAATTGATGAGACTGATGGAGTTTGAGGAAGTTGTTGGAAGTTATTTTCAAAGTTGAGTGTATTTTTTCAACCGGGTGTTAGAATTCATCAAAAAATGTCACCAAAAATCTTCTACATAATATGTAATGAACGAGGAAAGTTGAAAAAATCCTCGAAAAATAAGGCACCACTTTGACTCTAATAATTATATTCACAAGAATTCACAACACGTGATTAGCTAACTATAAATAAGATGTTGACCTGCAAATAAGGTGTTCGCTTTTGAAATTCGAAAATTCGAATACATGCTCATAATTTTTTCAAACTATTTTCATTGAAACTAATAAAAATTAGCCAAATCATCAATGTGTTCACTGATCACGGTTAGTTTTATGTGCGCAATACGCCAGACGAAATAAAAAGTGGGTACTAACAAGTAACCCATAATTACAAGCCGTTACCGAAAATGAGTTTGTTCACAAATAACTTCACAGGTATTTCCAATGCGATATATCAATTGTTAAAATGTATTTACCTGTCCTTCACAAGACCCCTGACAAAAATCGCAGGGATTTGAAACCAAAATTAACAATCGGCTTGCATTAATCATGAACTAGAATCAAGTAAACTAATTGAGAATTTATTTGAATAAATATGCAGCATTTCAAAATGTAATCACAACAAGTTTCAAGCTGCGTGTACTGTTCGATGTTGATCGAAATTCATTATTTATGAAATTCTGAGCCTTAGCCAAATTTTTATGCAATCGTTGTCGACTTCAAGAATTAGTTTCATCATCGTACCTACTTCTTATAATTTGGGTGATTTTTGGTTTGAATTATTGTAAAATATCTAATATATATTTCTCCCTCTAATAATAATAACTAGCTGATAATTCATATATAAATAAAAGTGTTAATGGAAAATCATGAAATAACTCAATAAAAGAGCACACATCAAAAATTTTGGACATCAAAAAGTCAATAGATACTATTGAGAAGGCATTGGTAGAGTTGGTACAATCGAATTCGAAAGAATAAAAATGAAATTCACTAGCAAATTATAAAAACGAAAAATATAATATATACACTAAGGTGCAAAAAAAAACGTAACAAGTTTATATTTGCTAAACTTTGAGGTATAAAGGCTCTTTATTTAAGTTTGATTTTTCAACTTTTTTCTATAGACTGTATATAGAATTATAAGTTAGACTTGAATGCTGGCTTATTAGAATAGAATACATTAGAAAAGAATCTCTTTATTTTCCGTCGACCAACAAGGAACATGCTGTTGAATAATTTCGTGGTCAAATATTTTCAAATTAACAATTTTATTAAGAACCGTTCTTTTTCAATATTTTGTTTTTAGATTCAAGGCTTTAAGTGCGCTAGTTTATTTTCAAGAGAGAAATTAACTTGCCCTTAACCATTTTATTTTAAGAAATGAAATTTTCCTCAAGATAAGGAGGAAACAAACAAACTTCTGATTGATCCCGTATAATGTCTAATAAGCCAGATTTTCATACGAGAGTTCAAATTTTACCGCATATCAATTTGTTGCTGTTTTTTGCATCTAAGTGTATTAGTTATTAATTCAATATATCTTTCGAAATTCCTAATGAGATGATGCAATTTTGAATATGAATTCATTCAATTCCTTATCATGAAACATATTACTGCATTTCAATTCGGATAGTTCTGAAATGAGTTTTTAGTCCAAATGAATATGACTGACAACAATCAAGAATTTTTGAGCGCTCGTTCTCCGAACCGTGATAATGTACAGTGCATCCCATTTTGGGTGAGACTGCCAGGTTTCTCGCTTGTTATTTAAGATAGAGCCTTGCGGTTTTCACGTTCCTGTCCTACTTTTTCGTGAAACTCAAGTTGGTCTAATCAGATTTTGCATAACTGTTTCCGTTCTAGAGATACAGGGTGATTTTGGAAATTGATACTTTTCGGACCCCTCCTTTATCTCCGAAGTTATTAGAAATAATGCTGAGGTGAAAACTACGTCTGAATCAGAATTTTGCGTAGAATCCAGTGGCGTACTCAATTTTTTTTTTCGGGGTATGGTTTTGAAGATTCAACACAAACCTATATTTTTTTCAATGGAACACCCTATATATCATTACTTCGTTGAATTCGTTATTTTTTTCCCTTCAAAATAATATATGATACTATATAGGTAGGATGGTCAGAAATGTTAAAAAAACACTAAAACATCAAATAATGATGATTTTTTGTTAATGAGCAATGGATTTCCCATATGAAAAAAAGGTTCAATTGGATCATTTTAATTTGTGATTTTTATAAATAGTAGAGTAAGCAAACAAAGATAATACACTCATCACTAACATGAAAAACAAAACGTAGGAACCTACCTAATAGCAACAAATAAATAATACAAAAATTCATAAACATTGCATGATATCTTACAGCTTAAACTGTTCAAATTACTGTCCATTTACCTCTAATACATAATTGACAAAACTTTTCAATACGCCTAAGTGCATTTAATATTATAAAAGGGCGGTTTTGTAAATCCTGGAAAACTGCCTCTGTTGATGCACGAAGTTCTTCGAGACTGTTATGTCTTTTACTGTAGTATATTATATGTATTTGGGAAAATGGACAGCAATTTGAACAGTTTAATCTGTAAGATATTATGAAATGTTTATGAATTTTTTTATAATTCATTTGTTGCTATTAGGTAGGTACCTACGTTTTGTTTTTCATATTAGTGATGAGTGTATTATATTTGTCTGCTTACTCTACTATAAATAAAAATTACAAATGAAAATTATCCAATTAATCCTTTCTTTCATATGGAAAATCCATTGCTCATTAACAAAAAATCATCATTATTTGATGTTTTAGTGTTTTTTTAACATTTCTGACCATCCTACCTATATAGTATCATATATTATTTTGAAGGGAAAAAAATAACGAATTCAACGAAGTAATGATATATAGGGTGTTCCATTGAAAAAAATATAGGTTTGTGTTGAATCTTCAAAACCATATCCCGAAAAAAAAAATTGAGTACGCCACTGGATTCTACGCAAAATTCTGATTCAGACGTAGTTTTCACCTCAGCATTATTTCTAATAACTTCGGAGATAAAGGAGGGGTCCGAAAAGTATCAATTTCCAAAATCACCCTGTATCTCTAGAACGGAAACAGTTATGCAAAATCTGATTAGACCAACTTGAGTTTCACGAAAAAGTAGGACAGGAACGTGAAAACCGCAAGGCTCTATCTTAAATAACAAGCGAGAAACCTGGCAGTCTCACCCAAAATGGGATGCACTGTACGTATTTTTTGATTTTGAACCGGGAATGTTATCAAACGATAATGTTCGACTCACTGATGACAAATCCGTCCGCAAATTCGATTCTAGGGCCTTATCCCGTCATAATAATAATAATAATAATAATAATAATATAAATTTATTTTCATAATCAAAGTACATTCCGAATAGAAAACAAGTCAAAGTACAAAAAGACCTTAAGGATGAAACAGAAAAAAAAAAATTACAGAAGTAAGTCTCAAATATGGAGGTCGTTATCCAGGTACTCACTTATAGAGTACGGTTCAAGGTTCAGTAGTAGCTTTCGAGTAGCATTCTTAAACTCTCTGAAATCAGATAACGTTTGCAATTTTTTTGGTAGCTTATTGAAGAATTTGAGGCACATATATTCAACATTTTTTTGAGTTAACACAAGAGAGCACATGGGAAAATGGAAAGGAAAAATTCGTCGTGTATTATTCAGATTTCTATAGCCCTCGAAGTAGTGATCATATTTCTTCAGGAAAAGGATACATTTGAAGATATAAAGTCCCGTGGTTGTTAGGATTCCTTGGCTTTTGAAATGCCCTCGACAAGATGTTTTGGCGGATAAACCGAGCATGGTTCTCAAGGCTCTCTTCTGAATAACAAAAATTTTTATGATGTCAGAGCTATTGCCCCACATGATAATTCCATAAGACAGTACAGACTGAAAATTGGAAAAATACACTGTTTTGAGTAAATCATAGTCTGCTTGTTGTTTCAAAATTCGCAGTGTATAGAGAACAGAGTTTAATTTACTCCGTATAGAAATTATGTGTTCTGACCAACACAACTGATGGTCTAATATTATTCCCAGAAAATTGGTACTGGTAGATACGTTTATGGACTTTCCCATAAGTTCAATAACTTCTGGTTTTATGATTTTTGAATGCGATGTACCAAAAATCACACACTGCGTCTTAGCAGAATTTATGTAGAGTTGGTTTTGTAGACACCAATTTGAGACTGTGGAAAAAGATCTTCGGGCCACCTCGTAACTCTCAGCAATATTAGGTGCGGTGATCAGTAGGTTCGTATCGTCTGCGTACATGTAGCACTCTTCGACGATTGGTGCGATGGAAGGAACATCCCGTTGAACTTTTTCATGTGTCATAACGTTCTCCGGCAAGTCATTGATATAAATCAGAAAGAGGAGAGGCCCCATGATACTTCCCTGGGGAACACCAACCTCCAACAACTCATCAGATGACTCGTAGATAATTCCGTTTACCTCAATGGACACTCTTTGACGCCGGTTTTCTAAGTAACTCCTCATTAGATTTAACTGTTTGTCTCTTATTCCATATTGTTGTAGCTTACGAAGCAAATTATTATGTACCACGCAGTCGAAAGCTCTAGAAAAGTCGATGAACAGCCCCACCGGGACACCACCTCTCTCCACGGCTTGGAGAATTGAGCGCGTTAGTTCAAAGATCGCAGTTTCTGTACTCTTGGTCCTCAAAAACCCATGCTGATATTTCGAAAATATGTGAGACTTATGAAAAAAATTCAAAAGTCTATCTACTAGTATTCTTTCAAATACTTTGGAGAAAGAAGTCAACAAACTTATCGGACGATAATTTTCAAGGTCTTCACTGTTTCCTTTCTTGTAAAAAGGCTTCACCATATACACGAACTTTCGAAATGAAGTTCAAATTTTCAGGAGTAGGTTCAAATGTCACCGTTCAGTTCGTTAACGGTTAAAACCTGTCTAGGTATGATGTACATCGCTTAAGAAATCAAAGAAGAATATCGAAAAAAAATTACCCACTATTTCCTTGACACGCAAACGACGGAGTTGAGAATTTTGATATTGATATAAAATACCAATTTCTAGGTCAATGTAAAATCTCTAGTCGATCATATCAGACTATTGGAAAAAAAAAACTGAATACTTAAATAAATCAGATCGGTTTGAGATTTTGCCTGTATAAATAGAATAACTATTTTAAGCTTTGTGTGATAGCTTAACCAGAACCATAGAAAACACGTTAGGAATGTAAAAAAATTACTAAATATTTCCATTATCTCAAAACCGCCAGTGTTGAGATTTCGAGTGTTTAAGTGAATATAAGTGAAATAACAGTTTCAATCTTCATGCGAACTTACAAGCTGATCATCAGAACCATAACCAACCATAATTCTAGAAAATTGGAGAAGAAATGCCCAAAATGTCTATAGTTCCAGATCTGATTGGGTTGTTTTTTAACCATTTCAAGGGAAATTTTGTTTTTATAGCCTAAACTGAATACTAATAAGTTCAGGAAGAGTATTTAAAATAAAAAGACGTGAAAACAGGAGTACTGTCTATTGTCTACTGAGCGCTTGTTCATTCATGCATAAATTGCACCCTTGCAGCCATTGGCTCATAAAAGAACGAGATCCTGACTTCGCGTCAATTTTTTTCTTATTGTTTTTCAATATGATCTTATTAGCTCCTTAATTTATCAATGAGTCTTATCTAATCGTTTGTGACGTTTCTCATGTGAAAATTCGCAAAATAAACATATTGGAGCAGAATTATGACGCAGCACAAATTGCATAATCAAATTCACCTAACCAATAATTAATTGCAATTCCCAGAATAATTCGGGCATGGCAACAAACGGAAATAAATGAATTAATCGGAAGAAAGAGGTAGGCTCAGAAGCTCTTTTTTAATCAATCCTGGTAGAGTATATTCCTCGCTATGTTCTCCGCCTGCTTCATATTCCAATTCAATTCAATCTGTAATGCATAGTAGAGAAACCTTCACATAAGGAACGGAAATTAATCTATGAGGCTCCCCCTTTTTCATTTTCTTTGATAAACTTACCCACCTATTGGATAATCATTAGACTCCCTACATAAGCACAAATATTTTCGTCTAGTTTATACTATTAGATTTATAGCAAAGGGTATAGGTATATGAATTATAAACCATCTTAAATTCTTGTAATTCTTTCGAAGATAATACCACTTGCAAAAGAATTGAAATCATTGCAACTCCATAGCTTGAATTTTTAACTCTTGCTGTGTCCATTCAATGATCTCGGGATTCGAGATTATATTTTTTTTGCCGTTATTTTACGCTTGGAGTCCTATTACAATACTTCTCAGAATCAATTTCATTCATTCAATCAGTTGTAGCACAACAAATAATGACACATTACCACCTTAAAAATTTTCGGATTATTGTTGTTTCAAATAGCTCATTCTATCCGAGATATGTTAAAGAATGAAAATGTGACGAAACAAATGAGGAGATAAGTTTGAAATATACGGTAATCAAATCCTCGTCAATTTGAATAGTATTTGGTCATGCTCTATTATCCTGAAAATTTCTACACTTGAAAACAAATAATAAAATAACTATCCATACGTATAGAAGTAAGAAGTAAGGAACAAATGAATCAATATCTAACGATTCAGTTCGACTGAAATCGCCTGAAAAACTTCAGAAATTCGTTACGGATACGGAGCAACGCGTATGGACTGGTTTTTTATTTCGTTTTCTTTTATTCTTTACATTTTAAAACTATCAAAATTTCAGGGATGATATTTCTCCTACGATTCTTATGATTCATTATTGGAAATGATAAAATGTTGGCTCATGAGCTGTGATTGCCTTCAACGTAGAACGAGGGCGTAGAAATGGGGGGTGTACTAGGGGTAATCATCCCCCCAAAATTTTCAAAATATAAAATTTCAGAAACCTCGCAAAGACGAAGAACGAAAATTTCTTCATTAAATGAACCAATAATAATCATTTTACTTTCCTTTGAAATCTACACGTCAGTAAAAAATCGAACCCCTTACTTTTATTGTACTACGAATTTGTCTTTCTTCAAGGTTTATTATTTTCCTCTATCTATCCGGTTTGTCGTCATCGCCCCTTATTTGCCATCTGTGATTTTTGCATTCGTCATCCGTATACACTCACCCGTTGTTTTCGGTTTTGTTTCAATTTCCTCACACAATTTCAATATGTAGTTATCAAAGAACTGAACTGAGTAATTTGCATCGAAAAATTGTCTGGGATGTGTTGTAACATTTATTGTGATTCATTCAAATTGCAATTTATTTGTGAAGACATCAGTTTTGATGTTTTGAATTGACTATATATACTGGGTGTTCCTAAATTGGAGATACAAATGAAAATGACAGATTTCTCGGATCATTTCAAGGAAAAAAAAGTCCTATAACATGAATCCGCAAACGCTTTATTTTTGAGATACAGGTGTTGAAGTTCAAGTTTTTCTCTCATAACACCTTCCCTCCACAAGATATTTAACTTGAATTGGCATAGATATTTCAATTTAAAGTTTCATCATGTGATATCCTAATTTTGAATGCAAATCTACAGGGGGAATTTTTTCTGGAAGGGTGCCCGCTTCTTTCCCTCAGAATTATTTTTTTGTGAACCATTGGAAGTTAAGAAAAATTCAAAAAGAAACTCTGGTTCAGTACTTAACTTTTTGGTTTGTTGTACTTTTGTCGTATCTGCAATCGATTTCAAGAAAAAATTCAAACAGCTCTCTATAGTAATTCTCAGAAAAATCCAAATTATTATAAAGATCCAGTTAGGTATAGCTGTGAAAAATGAATCAATTATAAGTTTTGGTACTTATTTACCAACTCTGTAGTGAAGATAAAGATTCTAAAAACTGGCTAAGCATATCAAAAAAGTAGTACTACAAGAAACACCCTGTATCTTGAAAAAAAAGCGTTTGCGGGCTCATGTTTATGGACCATTCTATTTTTAAAATCATCCAAGAAATTTCTCATTTTCTGTCGTAACTATAATTAAGGAACACCCAGTATACGATAAGAACAATCGAATTGATAATAAAAAGAAATATTTCGAGTAATTTGGTTCAAACTTCTTTATCAAACCTCTTTTTCTCACATTATAGATATGAGTAAATAATGTCGTCAAAAAATTTTTTTCGATTACCTCGCTAAAAAAAAAAGATCTACGTCCTTGACGTACAAAAAAAATTTAAGAAAGTGCAAAATGTTTTCATATTTCAAAGCTAAAAATCTTCAAAAATCGATGCAATATCAGATTCATCAAGCATAAAAGTATTTTAGTTGCATATACAAAGTCTTCAATATTTTACCACAATACCTGAACAATACAGCCATCAATACCCTCAAATAGATACAATTCAATAAAATTAAAAATAAGTTTCACAACGTATGGTTTAACTGCTTAGTATTCGATAAATTTTCAGGTAGAAGTGATTCGTTTCATCTCCAACCACTTCGAAAATGAAATTCATGAAAAATAAATTTCAGAACTACTTGTATCTTTTCTTCATCCGAATATCAGGAAGGCGTGAGGATCCTGGTTATATAGATATCGTTTTATCGATTGGTTGGTCGTTACAAGCCTATAAGCTGGGATACATTTCATATTTTAGAAGGGAAGTCCTTGGCACGACAGATTCAATCCGCCAATTCAATGGATATGCCGCAATGAAAGCGTGAAAATCGATTTCTCAGGAGTAGGAAATTCAACTAGAAAAAGATAAAAAGGTATTTCCTGATAGGAGGTTAATCTTCATCTCAACCAAAATTTATGAATGGATTGGAAGAACTCTCTCATCTAACTACCAAAAAAATAACCAAAAGAATGTCTAATATACTTTTATAAATGAAAAGTCGAAATATAAAGAGTGTTTCACTATTGACGCAACATTCTATTACGGTAAAACGCTGAAATTTTTTCCGAACTCATCAGGCCCCATTACGTTTGATAATGCAAACTTTTTTGGAAAACCTGTTTAACCGTAATTAATAGTTAGTCGATGATTTTCTAATAGAATTTCATTAAATTTTCAGATTGCTTTAAATAAATGAACCCAAGTTTGTTTGAAGTTTCATATGCCTGAAAATAATATATTTCATTTTTCATGAATTGGAGTCTTTGCATAACCCTAATTGTTCAAACCACTATAATAAGGTTTGTGTGGTGCACATGAAAAAATTTTTTCTTTAGAAATTTAATTGCTTGTTCAATGAAAATATGAAATAATTTCTGTAGTGGTTTATTGTCTGATATATAATTAAAACTGAAACTCTTGCGTTTTACCCTAAACACATGTTGTGCAGGCATATGCGCTCTGCACGGTGTTATTCGATACTATATAAAGTGGTAAATATATGACTATATATGTATATGTACTATATAGAGACTGGTCTATATACTAATAACTTCCAAATGAATGGATTCATTTGAATGAGATTTTGAAAGCGATCACTAAAAAAATGGAGGTTATTCTTGTGTTTTTTGATAATCATTGAGGAACCTACTGGGTGTTCAAAATGAGAGGATTCGTTGATGACTTGTTCAAATTTAAATATCGTGCTCATTCCAAATGGAAAGTAAATCGCACATCGCACATAAAAACCAACATCTTTATAGTTCTTACAAGAATACAAATAACTCAAGACGACTAGAACCATGTTTTTACCCTAAACATTCACTATCGCTAACTGAAGAACATCCAGAATATGCTGCATTGAAGTAGTTCAATGCTTTAAGTTGCTAGAGTTTTGCACCTAATAAGTGTACATAAAGAATTTAAAAAGCTAGTTTATAAGTTAATAATTGATAGTGAGCCTTATAATATGGAAGAATATTTTTTATAATACATAAACTTTTGTTATTCGTTGCATTTATTTATTATATATTATTTTCAAGTTTTTGAAATTTGTGAATATTTATTTATGCCTCTTTCATCATGAGTTTGTTCAATTTTTCAATGTGCTTATATATAGGGGTTATTTTTGTATTTTGACCATTTTCGTAATTTTGTCATTGTAACGATAGCTCAGTGAAATATTAAATTTAGAAAAATTACAAGAAAATACAAAAGATGAGCTGGAAGCACTCGAACCTACCTTTGTTGGGATGAACGCCAGAATGGGTAGTTGGTAATATCCTGGTATCTATTTGTAGTGTTTGAGAACTTTTCTTACATTCTAAGAAAATTATAAGAACTTAAAAAACAACGAAATTTATAGGATAACTTCGAACTGTGTTACGCACCATTCAAATGAATGAAATCGGATCTATAATAATTATCTTCGGCACATATGCAGGCCGAGATATTCCAGCGTATTTATTTGAGAAAACAAAATGAAAAATAAAACCCGACGCGTTGCTTCAACGGTCGTAACGAAATAGGTAAACAAAAAAATATACTGAAATCAAGAACAAAGTAAAATTTAGAAATTATTGAGTGTTGTATTAAATAACCGCCCACCTAAAATATACATATTTTAAAGAAAAAGAAAAGAAAACAAAAAGTATTCAGCAATATATCATTATTGCTGTGGTAGTGGACACAACTTCAGAATAGGACGTTGCATCACACTTTGGCTGGTACGAGCTATCGCATCTGAAGGAAAGGTCAGAAACCAATTCAAGGTGTATGGCGAAATAAATGAGAAGGCAGACGTAGGCTTTGGTACCCTGTGTTGTTGACATGGTCATGAGAAAACGACCACCGAAGTCGACACCAACACATTGAAAAGGCTTTAACTGATTTGAAGGGATAGAAGGCAAATTTCCCATGAACGGTTGAACTGGTTTGGGATTTGTTCGAAAGCATCTATTACATTATGAGAGAACTAGATGTATTGATCGTCTCGATGAAAGTATCCAGAAAATTTGACGAATAAGTACTGCAGAACTTGATGACCTGAGTGTAAAAATTTTATGTGGAAATAGCAGGATGTTTGATCTCAAAGGAACGTCCTGAAAGGCCAATTCGACCGCCCACCCTGAGAATATCATCCGAATCAACGAATGGATTAATATCCATTTGTACCTTTTTTACGAGAAATAATAAGGCATATATCAGCTCAGAAAAAGTTAACTTGCCCTGGTAAGTCATTGTAGGGTTTCGAGCATTGAAATAGAATCTCAAAACGTATGCAAAAATCCGTTGACTTTTCGAAAGAAATGAAAACTGCGAAATGAGGTCATCGGTCATAGATTTCCGAACCGATGTTGACAAAACAATCTTCCTTTCTTCCTCCAAATGAAGATAAAGGTCTTCAGTATAGGTAAATTGATTGTTCAGAACTAGATTCGACCTTAACCAAGATGGTCCCGACCACCACTTGGAGCAATTCACCAATTTAAGCAGAGCCAAATTCAGCAGGGTTATCCTCTGACTTAACATGAAACCAGTTTTCGGGAGGAAAGAGATTAGAAAACATAACAGATAGATAGGAGGAGAGCACAAATGAAATTAGTTCGGCCAATAATAAATCAGCACATATCTCAAGTCACGAAAGAGATATACGCTCAATTGGAGCAACCTTTTATTTTGCGCAAACAAAGAAAGCAAGAAGCAGAGAAGGAAATATTTCTGCTCCCAGTAGTATGTCTACACTACCAGAAATATTTCTTTCTCTGCTTCTTGATGGTCGTCATGAGGGTAAGGTAGGAGAACCTTCAGCGTTCGAAACTGTTTTCGGTTGGGTATTGATGGGTAGGACTCATTCTTCTTGTGATGTGGTCAATTCATTGCATGTCTCTATTTATAGAGAGAACTACCTCTCGTGATAATTTAACTCGTCTATACAGTGTCTCACTCCCTTTACCGACACTTACTCAATGGTTCAGTCTCTGCTTGGTCGTTGGTTCAAAGTTCATCAAAGTGGTTCTTCATTCCGCTTCCTTTGCGAGATGATCTGGTGAGCTTTTCCGTTTCAATGGTTTGAATGCTGTATGTATTGTTCAATTGAACACTTCACTGGGAGCAACTTTCTCGGTCTCTGCTTGGTCGTTGGTCTAACGTTAATCATCTTGGTTCATAGTGTTTCTTCATTTCGCTTCCTTTGCGAGATGGTCTGGTGAGCTTTTCCGTTTCAGTGGCTTGAATGATGTATTTATATTTATATTGTTCAATTGAACACTTCGTTTTTCTAACAACAAGAAACGACGCAATTTCATTGAGCAAGTGTCACCAAATAATTCGGTAACAGTGTATTTGAAAGGGAGTGAGACACTGTAAAGACGAGTTACATTATCTCGAAAGGTAGTTTTCTGGAGAATCTCTTCACAGAGACTTTCATCGGAAGAATGTGATGCCGTTGCCGAAATTGAAAGCAATTCAAGTTCCCAAAAGGCTTTTAAACTTGCATTCAAAGATGAATTTACAGAGGCAGGCAATGAATTCACCACATTACAAGAAGAATGAGTCCTACCCATCAATACCCAACCGAAAACAGTTCAGAGAGCTGAAGGTTCTCCTACCTTACCCTCATCACGACTATCAAGAAGCAGAGAAGGAAATATTTCTGCTCCCAGTAGTATGTCTACACTACCAGGTTTGTTGAAATTCGGATCCGCCATCTTCAGTGATTTGTGAGATGAAAATGTTGTTGTAAAATTTGACAGATCCGAACAAATTTTGTGAATCACAACAGTATCGAAGGTAAAGGTTGGATAAACAATTCCTCGAGGACAAATAGTGCACGTGATGAAGAAGATGATGGGGATGATCTTTCTACTATTCCCTTAATGCATAGGAATTATTTGAATAAAGGAAGCCCTAGTGAAGCAATACACTTTCTAGTTATTATACTAGTTTGGGAACCACTGTCTGAAAGAACTCTCACAGTTCTATAGTTGCCCCAAGAATCAAGAATCTCTACCTGAGCTGTAGCAAGTAGAACAGTGGTAGTGGTAGTGAAACTTTGAGCAGAAACACATTTCTAATCAGAAGATGATGAGGTGTGGTTTTCATTTTTATAGGAATCGATATGGAGCAGAGAATAGTGTCTTCAAGAGCAAGAGCGGCTACTGGATTTAGAAGCACACTTTGAAATGTCATGTGCTGAGTGGAAACAATTAATACACCATTCATTTCTTTGTGCGATCTCCAATCTTTCAGTTGGAGTTTTGGACAGAAAAGAATAGCATTTATAGATACTATGCGATGAATTGCATTTGATTTTTGGAGAAATATTATTTGATTTAGCGAGATAAATAGAGGTTGATTTATTCGAAGAAGGTTTTTGTTGTTTAGTTTGAGAAAGTGGACTGTATTTTAGTTGAATTGTTGTAGAAAGAGCTGCATATTCTAAAGCGGTACACTGTTTCAGAAGGGAATGGTGTAAGTTTGTGAATGATGGGAGATCTGACGATCATTCTTGTAATTCGAAACGTTTAATTGTTGAATTATCTAATTTTTGAATGATCATATGGAATAGTATAATGTAATGATGACAAATTTTCAGAAAATGTATCAAGTAGGTTCCTTAAACCTTCGACTGACTCATTTGTCAACTTTGATATGTTTGTGATCTCTTGCCAATATGAATTTGCCAAAAGCCGTTTATTTGATACCGTTTGGTCAAAGTTTCGAAGGCAATATGGTAATTTTGTGCTGATAATGGAAAACCTTTCAACTATGACAAAGCCTGAGATTTCAAAGAACTCAGAAGATATTGGAATTTTTCAATTTCTGATAAATTAGAATTATTATCAATCAGACTAGTGAATATATCATGAAAGGTTGTCCAATCTTTATAATTTCCACTAAATGATAGCAAGGAAATCTTCGGAAGTTTGACATTAGGTGTGACTCTCGAAGATTTGACCGGAACATCGTCAACTATTGGAAATAAATTGCTATGAATTGTTTTTATTGTGAAATAAGAATCATTGAATGCAGACTTCATCTGTTTTTCTGATACTAAATCAGGGTTTTCCGAAACTGACACAACTGCTATTATCGCATTGTGAACATTATGAAACTTTTCATGAATATTGTCTAACTCTTTATATCAAAGTTGAAATCTGACTTGACGGCTTTCATCGTCGACAGCTGAATTCGCCAAAGAAAGAAATTCCTCAATATCGTCAATTTGTAACTGACGAAGAGCATAATTTTGTTCGAGTTTATTAGTACTCATAGTGAATATTTTGAATTGAATTAGGTGTAAATGTAACAAGTCAAATTGTAATGCAACACTCAATATGGAATATAAACTGATAAGAAAAACTGAATGAATTGAAAGTGAGATAAGGAAATGAAATAATTTCGAAACAATCGCCGAAGCAACGGAAATTAAAAAAATTGGCTCGACTTGGACCAATGTAACGATAGCTCAGTGAAATATTAAATTTAGAAAAATTACAAGAAAATATAAAAGATACGCTGGAAGCACTCGAACCTACCTTTGTTGGGATGAACGCCAGAATGGGTAGTTGGTAATATCCCGGTATATATTTGTAGTCTTTGAGAACTTTTCTCACACTTCGAGAAAATTGTAAGAACTTAGAAAACAACGAAATTTATAGGCTGACTTTGAACTATGTTACGTGTTTCATTCCGTGAAATCGAATCTATATTAATTATCTTCGGCACAAATGTGTCCATATGCAGGCCGAGATATTCCAGCATATTTATCTACGAAAACAAAATGAAAAATAAATGCCGACGCGTTGCTACCAACGGTCGTAGCGAAATAAACAGAAAAATATACTGAAATCAAGAACAAAGTAAAATTTAGAAATTAGTGAGTGTTGTATAAACAGTCATGTAAATGTGATAATTTGAGAAATAAAGTTATTATTATTATTATTATCAATGAAATTAGGCAGTAAGGGGACTGGGAAGGTTGCCTCTATGAGTGTGGAAATAGTGTCTGTTGAAATCTGGCAACGATCGCGTCACGAACAAGAGTTTTTAAGCTCAAAGTGAGTTTGCTACATATTCGATGTAAGAATTTGCATGAAAAACGTAAGGCTTCATCTTTTTATCAACAAAAACTAAGGAAATTCATTACTTTATTTTTGAAGCGCATTCCATTTAGAACATGGACGTCAGTAGTACAGATCTTCAATCGAATATTTTCACATCCTATATTTTCTAAATTTATCTTTTAGGGAGGTTTGACACAGTAAATCTCACCTAAGAAAAGTTTTAAACAAAAATGCAAAAACAAAAAAAAGTGTGTTTGATGACTTGCATCTTGAAGACGAAAATGTAAAAAATCAATTTTCCGATGAACGCCGAAAATAATGAATTGCAGTAGATGCAAGTTGTATCGTCATCTTCATCAGAAAATGGAAACCCATTCAGCCTGTACAAGTGTCAGTAGTAAAATAAAAATGTTTACTTGCGAATTATGTAGGAATTAGGTAGTGTTCATCTTATTGCTTGTACCTTATTTCTTATTGTATCAAACCTCGCTTTTAGTGTATCAAGCCTCCCATGTATAGGGAGGTTTGAGACACTTCGCACCGACAATTTCAAGAACTCATAATCAAGGATGAAATTTCCATTTTTAGTTATTCTTCTTCTTTATGTGCCGTCTCCTTTAAGAAGGTTGGCTATCATCATGGCGATTTTTTTTTTATTAAACATTGCTAAAGGTTTAAGCGGAGTCCTTAAATTTCACTCTGACATAAATGGATTGGTAAATGCTAAAGACAAATATTTTATTAACAATTTTGTAAAAAATGTATCAACCCTCCCTAGTCTCCCCTATAGAACTGAGTAATTTTTCGGAGATAATGACATTTGCTACCTTATAAAAGAATTAATTTCATTCAAATAAATTTATTAATTTCGAAGGAATTCGGTTTTTCCAAAGACCCTTTCGAATTTTCAGAAATTGAATTCAATTGCGGAACTTAAAGTTCCCGATATGAATTGTTTCGAGTGCATTTTTTGAGAAAAATAGATAATAATATATTTCAAACGCACAGTTGAAATGTCTGGAAAATGCGGTTATTATAGCTATTTTGTCGATAAAGCAATAGTGGGGAGGATGAGTAGCGTAGGTATATTTTTTCGTGTTGAATCCATTTGATCTATCTCTATTCATTATAGATCAGTTTATATGTAACTTTTCTAAATTTTGTCGACATTAATGAAGTATGTCATCACTCAAGTACTCTTCAAATTGATCATATCGTATTGACTCTTTGCTTTTCTGAGAGATGGCCGTGTTGGCTGTGCATCATTCGGAACAACGAAAAATGCTTGGAATATGAACCCAGCCAAACAAGGCCATGTCACCATGCTCCCCTATGAAGATGGAAGGTGAATTTGACGAAGATCACTGAATGCCAAACTGATGATTCCATTATGATTCCGGGATGAAACACCGAAATCGTCTAAGAGAAAGATTGCTCATTCAAAATTGACTGAGATCGCCCCACCAAAACATTCAGTATTTTTGTATCAACGTATTTGGGTCTAAGAGTTCCTTTCTGGGGTCAACGAGTTTGTCTCCGGCACAACTCATCATTCACCTACTGTAAACACATAATGTGCGAGAGCAAGATACTAAGTAGATCCCTAGAAAAACGATGAGGATTTAGGAAATTCCTGGAATTGAAAAACCAGCAACGCCTTTAGCAACAATTCAGAAAAATGTCTTTAAAATCCTGATATTTTCACAAACGAATATCCTTGCCTCGAAAAAGAAAATGTCTACAGAACGACATCAAAGAAACCGGCTCTTTGAATGGACAAGTCAGATGCATTGGCTGGAAACAGTAAAAAAAAAAGACGAGAAAGAATGAAAAAATTGCAAAAAGGAAAATAAATGATAACGCTAACAGAAAAGTTCAAGGCAAGATGGGATATTATCAATGAAAATTTAAATGGAACGTATTACAAGAGAGCGATCTGGTAGGGTATTGCATAATTTTTTGTAATTTACATTTAAATCTTCCACCAAAAAAACAGATGATAAAATAAACCTACCACTTACTTATATATGTATCAACCGTCTATCAGAAGAAAAAATGAGTTATAAATAAGAATCGAGATCGTAAAAGCTTCTCTACTCCATTAAATTTTGACTGATGATTAATTTTAATTAAAATTTGTCGGAAGATTATCAGTGGTGTTTTGATGTTTGAACTTATAGCTCAATATTTACGAATTGATAGATTTCAATCATATTGTATAGCTCATTTAAAGCTCACTAGTTATGTTTTTGAAGTTTATTGTGCATTTGTTTATTGTATAGAACTGTATAAGGTAATGAAGATCTTTATAGTAATTCAATTGAAAAACAATATTTGCATCAAGACTGTGTTAAATCAATTGAATACTCTCTATTTGTTTTATAAGTTTTGTTGAACACATAGGAACTTTAGGTTCATACATATATTTATGGAAATAAAAGTAATAAAACACATATTTCAGTATTAGATTTCCAATGAATATCATACGATGTTTTAAATTCAGTTTCGGATATGAAAAGTTTTTCAAGCTGGTGGGGGTATTCAAAACTAGGGAATCTGAGGTTCTTAGTAGAGCATAGACACACACAAAAATGAAACATTAAAGCCGCTACAAAAATCAACCGCCACCAGCTGTTGTTTTTTTTAAACGGCTTCATCGAAAAGAATTCCAAAATGCAAGCTAAATGCAAAAATCATGAGTGAAATGCCATATATTCCAAGTATTTTTTACAGTAGTTGAATTTTTTATTTCGAAATATCTGCAAATTTTTACGAAGTTCTTACAGTTTAGTTGATTGTATATACACTCTGTTGAACCAGAAGGGGTCATGGAGTGGAAAACTTAAATTTTTATAAGCAAAAGAAAAGGATCAGAACACATCCCCCAATAAGAAGATTTAACACTAGTCACGTGTTTCTTCAGTATGGTGAAGATGTGTTGGGATAAGCAACACTTGGTGGGAAAAAACAAACAAACGGAGTCAACAACAGAATGAGCGCTTGGCGTATGTTTTGTTTATTGTTTTCCACCAAGTGTTGCTTATCCCAACACTTTTTCACATTACTGAAGAGGGTCGAAAGCCTGAAACACGTGTCTACGTCTACGGTAAGCGCTTATCCTTGGGGGATGTGTGCTTACTTTTTTTCATTGCTTGTTGAATTTTTATATGGTATAAAATATAGCAGTCTGAATTGTTCTTAGAATTCGACCGAAAATCAGAGGAAGTATTCCCTTAAAGAAAACAAAAACGTCATTACTGCCTGATGGTCCACTTCACTTATTGATTTCATAACTAATATACTTATATGTATAGTTACCTACCATAAGATGTTGAAAGCATACTACAGAAACTGCAAAACGCGTGATTATTTGAACCAAGAAGGCTAAAAGCTTTTCTGAGACAATAATTTTTTTTATGGAAAAAAAATTTCAAACTTTATTCAAATGTCCACTGAAAACCAACGTGGAAGTCAAAACAAACAACAAATGAACTACGCCAGTCGCGAATTCTTTATGGAATTCAACTGCATACCTTCCTACATTAATTCAAACAAATATTTATAGTCTGTATCAGGATTTTCGTCCATGTTATCTATAATAAAAACGAATTATTCAGGAATTTGGACCTTTCCAAATTCCTGAATAATTCGTTTTTAATATTTATAGTATTATAAACCTGCAGTAATATTTTTTGCAACAAAACTTTATTCAACAATCACAGGAAGTGCTTTTATTTCGATGCCATAAAAATACGAACCCTTCCTCATCAAAACTGGAATACCCATTGTTTAGTTTCAGAAACCCGTGTCAAATATTAAAGATCAACTCACCCTTCGTATATCATCTAAATTGTGAATTTCTGGTGAAAGACCACCGTGGACGCAAAGAAACTGTTGATTCATGAGCGCCGCCAATGGTAGACAGTCGAAAGCTTCCATACACGCATCATACACTCGTTCCGAGTATTTTATTTTACCTGAAAAAAAGTCATAATTCAATTTTCCTGAAGAAATTTTCTGTTTTTTTGAAAAATCCAGCAATTCGAACTCAAATTCTGCTCATCATCACTTATCCTGTTTTAGATTGCCTTCAATTATATCATATGAAATAGTTGCTCCTTTCATTTAGAATAACGGTCTGATAGTAAGTAGTCTGCACCAAATTATTGAAAGGAATTTCAAGGGGGCAATTTTGAGTTTTCTGACCTAAAAAATCTTTGGACTACACTTAATTCCCAATCCCTAATGCGGTGGTCTCATGAAATCGTATTTCACTATCTTCAGTTCATCAAATAAAAGTACTAAGTCTAGGTCTAAGTCTAGGGTTTTCAAGGAAGGGGAATTTCCATGGTGTTCAATTCATTTATAATAATTACGAGAATTCAAGGAATTTATTTTTATCATGAAATGGCAACAGTGGCAATATTGCATGTACGAGCGGTACTACGCCAGCTCTCAAAGGGCTTAACCCAAGGAAAAGTAGATCCTAAGATCATAGTTGCATAGTTGCATAGTTGCAGAAAAGAAGTCACGTAGATACGTAGTTGAGTTACGATTTCACGCTCGCCCACGACATATGTAAAGTTCAAATCATTATACAGTTCAAAGTACGTATCATTTCAATCCCTAGCAAAGGGTGGTCCTTCAAGCAAACCACGTAACACATGGATTGATGGGAATTCATAAAAAATGCAAAGAGATTAAAATACATAAAATTTCAATACAAAACGCTAGATCTTCGAAGAGATCTCTCTTTAATTTTGTCCTAATATCTGAAATATTAGAATGCTAGGGCAGAAATGATCTCAAAAAATAGGGATCGATTCACTTATGAAAAATTTGTCTCCCCGAATTCGATTCTTTCCGTCTGTCCGTATGTGTTTACTTCATTACTTTCGCACCAAAAGACCAGGCAACTTTAAGTTCGTAGGGTAGCACCAAATCTTTTATTGATTATTGGGCTGCGAAATCTTTGCCTATCCGATTACAAAATGTCCACTCGCAAAAAGTTTTTGTTTGAGAATAAAGGAAACCGGGTTCCGTGTATTGATTAAACACTGTTTTGTGATATGAAAAAAATACTGTCTATGCGAAGAAATTCCTGATGAATGTTATTCAGTCTCTGCTTCATCGACAACAATGGTTCAAAGGTGCTCCAAGGAAATAAATTTGGAAGAATAAGAAAAAGGTGATTAAAGGTATTGAAGAGTTAAAAGAGCATTGAAGAACATGTGTCACAGTTGAAGGTGACTGTTGTAGGCACGGGATTTATTGGGTAAAGTATAAGAACCTTTAATAGTTTCATAAAACAATTTTTAGGTTATTCTCATTTGTTATATAATTATTTTATTTTAATTCAACTGATACTGTACAAATGTGAATTTTATTGAGGTGTAATTGGTTGTCAAGACAAATTTTGTTTGTTCAAGGACTGTAAACTATTGACTGAGATTAAAATGATAAGGACCATCAAATTTATTGGTATCATTATATTGTTATGTCCTTAGCCCTATGTCAAAAACGGTCTTTATATATGATAGTAACATCGTATTGGTTTTTAATTCACTTTACATACTTGATTTGTAAACGGAGTATTCATAAAATTTTAATACGCATGAATAATAAACAATTTATGTTTATCATATTGAATAGTTGCCAGTACTGAAGGAAAGCGGATAAAAATCTCAAAAAACCATAAGGAAAAGATAATTTATAAAGACCATATATAATTATCAGAAGAACGGAGCCTTGAGTTTTGTATATTTAACTGAATTTATTCAATCGCCAATCGATTCGGATAGATTGATAATGAATATATCTCGTAGAGACTCTGTCTGCTCACAGATGGCGCTATGGGTGTTCGCGCCACACTACTTCGACCCCAGTGGATTTGAAGGGGTCGTTGCAACGCAACAGGGTCACCTTTCCACGATGGTGTGAGAGTGTGTTTTAGGCAGAGATCGCTGGATTGTCGAACCGATGAGTCCACCAGCGATCTCGGAACGAAACACAAACCCCCGGGAGAGGGCGCACCTTGTAACTTTGCTCGAGAAAGACTCGCCAAAATCTAATAGCAGCGCACTTGAAAAAGTTATTCATTCTTGAGGTTGTGTTTGTTTTATCTTGCCGTCAAGATTTTTCACCTCCAGTTCAAGATTTTACTGACAATGTGATCTGAGCTGCCAGCTGCCGTAAATAACATACTTGGATAATTTATTCACCTTGAGTTCAATATTTGGTCAACTGGAGGTGGAATGTATGGGATCAAACAGTACTTGTGATTTTTTTTCATAAATATACGTTACCGATCCATTCCTGTCAAGCCTACAGTTGACATATTATATTTTAGATAGATTCTGCCGAGCGTTGTAAATTCTGATAAATATGAATCTTCAGGTTACCAACGCATCACTAACCTAAGTAGGTACTTTGTTTATAAATCTGATAAGCATAAAAATTATGTATACAATGAAAATAAACAAGATTATTCAATAATTCACGTGCCAATTGGACCCTTGGAGGCACGTCACGTCATTGTTCTCCTCATTTTTCATATATATCGACCATATCAACTTACGGAAAAAAATTTGGTTATTTTCAATGCTCCTTATTCCATGCCTGTGCTTGAGAGAAAAGCATAAAAAGTTTTGTGTTCATGGAAATACAATATTCACATCAATTGGTGATTGAAACATTTTCATGTCGAAATGAGCACATCCATGATCGAAAAGAGCTATATCTTTTCACTAACGTTTCAATTCATTCGATGAATAATTCTCAACTCTGCCTCGGAGGGATAATAACCTCTTCCTAGCTCCTATAAATCTACCGTTGAAACGAAAAGCCATTTTGGAGGACTCCACATAGAGGCTAATGATAGCAGAATGAGACAACTACATGAACGGGATATCGCATAATTACACGAAAATGATGGAAAATATATAGGAGCAGATATAACGAAACAGAGAATGAACGAATTGATCGAACGTAATGAACTAATTAAATAGATAGAGTAGATGAGTTGAAAACCGACGCTCGTCGAATTGCGATGTAACTATAAGAAAAATCAGACGGAGCTACTGAACTGTATGAAATGGTCTACCTCGATTACTCTTGGTGAATTTTCTTTGAATGTTATAAGATGTCTTCAGCACTACTGTCACTCAATTCTGAAATTTACAATCAATCTTCATTCTTAATAACATCACAAACATTCCAACTTCAGACAAAATATCGAAATTTTTAATGAGGTGGCCAGTGAATACGAAAGTTATCAAAAATAAATGTATATATTTTTTATTCGCCCAAAAATAAATACCTTATCACTACATAATTGGATTCAAGCATGTCAAATTCAACAAATAATAATAATTGATATGATGAGCAAAAAATAAAAAAATACAAAAATCAACCAATTATAATTTCATCATTGAAATATTCATATTCGCTATAGTAAGCTTTATTGATCTGAAATGTCCTTAAATTTCCCTTCAATTTTTTATTATCATAAAGCAATCTGGTCTCTCCTTGTATCTTATTATAAATTGAAATGACCTGGTATTCAGTATTTTTTTTGGATGTAAGAAAATTTGAACTTTGGTGGCTTCAAATCGTTGTTCTTTCTCGTATTGTATTCATGATCTCATGATCTTATATTTTCTTGAAATAAACTCTGGATACTAAGTATGAATGGAACTGCCTCATATATATAACGATAGATGGAAATGTCAATATACCGTATTTTACGAAAATAGGCATTCATGATTCCATCCTATATAAGCCAAAAATATTTCTCAAGCATTTCTTCTGAAGAACATGCCTGCCAGAGTCCCAGGGTCTCTGTAACGCCGGTTAAGGGTTAAAAATTTTCGTGTTTACGGGATAACTTCGGGATTCAGCTTGAAGGAATGAGTCAAAAGAGCAGCTATTTATTTTATTCTCTTTTAATAAATCTCAAAGGTAAAATTCGACTGAAAATAAATTTCCATGGAGGCAATATATGTCAAAGGAAAGGAGGTCTGAAAGAATTCTAAAAGTTCATGTTAGGTTGATTCTAAAATACCCTTTTTAAAATTTACCATCGTAATGTAACTTTCTGAATTTGGAGCGATGAACGGACCTTCGATCTCTAGTATAATTGAATATTTTCCCTGATGTTATTGTCCATACAACTACATACTCAATTTCGATTGCGAATTTGAAAGAAATATTAGATATACAGGGGAATAAAAATTTTTATTTTGTTGATGCCTGCGATTCAAGAGCTGATTTTAACTATATTTAGTCGCAAAATATGTATATTCATTTATGACTGTTCTAAAGTTATTATATAGTCATTAATGTAGGCACAATGGTTTTATTGTCTGTCTGTAATCGAGTAAATTCCAGATAAATCTATAAATAGCCGAACCATTGCCTATCAAGTATCTGAAATGACCCTTTTAATCCCCTAACTCGGGTAAGTAAGAGAAAAAACCATACTTCCTCCGTTACATATAAAGTTGGGCTTAATGAAGCAATTTGTAAAGGCTCTTGATAAGAATGGGTCATGTTTTGCATATATAGAGGTAAAAAAGCATCAGTTGAACAAAGAAAAACTCAAAGCAGGGATACTTTACGGCCCACAAATGAGAAAATTAATTAAGGATCCTGCCTTCATAAATTCAATGAATCAAGTTGAACAAGAAGCTTAGACATCATTAGTTGCAGTTGTAGAAAATTCCTTAGAAAAAAATAAAGCTCAAAAATATGTTGAAATGTTAACAAGATGCTCAATAGTTTCAAATCCTGCAATATGAGTATTAAAATACACCATTTACACTGCCACTTAGACTTAGACCAGAAAATTCAGGACACATGAGTGAGGAACAAGGTGGAAGATTTCACCAAGATATTAAAGTTACAGAGGACTGCTACCAAGGAAGATAGGACCATGCACATGATGGCAGATTACTGCTGGAGTTTAAAAAAGAACTGTTTAAAAAACATTAAGAAATGTTGCGGAAAAGAAACTTTCGAAGTGTTAAGTGACTATTTGATTTCTTCATCGTTTTTTTTTTTGTTGTAAGTACGACATAATATTGTATTTTGTATTACTTAAATAAAAATGTCGTATCTACTCTTGTTTACTACACTTACGTATTCGAGTTGAAAATAATGTAATTCATATTTCTCTAAAATTGTATATTTTAAAAATTTGAGCACCTATAAGTGAAAATGAATACGTTATTCGAATCAAATCGATATAGAATCAGCTCAAAAAACCTCGACACCTGAACAGCTGTTCCCCTGTATTACGAAGAAGAGAAATATTATAGCATTTTATCAGCAATCTGTGAATAGGACAAGTTGCACTAATTTAAGAGCGGAGAACGAGGACAAAGAAAAAAAAAATTAAATACTCAATTAGGCAAACGATTGAAAAACTTCGATTCCAATATACAAAATAATCAACTCAAACATCTATCAATTCATTTTCCCTTTTTTACTCAACTTCAGGTCGGAACCTAAATATAAACTTCTCAACTCGCTAAACTCAATCAGAAACAGGGTTTGTTCGGTTACCAGGAACTTCTCCCTTTCGCGAATGTTTACTAAAGACTCTACGATAATTAATTTAAGCCCCACTTTCGCCAAAGATCAAACAACATCGCGAATTTCATACAGGTATATTTCCATTTGCGGAATAGGAGGTTGTGTGTATGTTTCATACTCGCTTTACCTACGGAATTATCTGTCTAGGTATTTGGACAAGAAATACAAAACGAAGGAAGCTCTCGAACGTGAGAATCGATGCCATCGGAAAATGGAGGCCGGGAAAATGTTCATCTAAACATCCGTTCTCATTTTGTTCCTTGGAAATCATATTCCTGGTTGTTGTCGTAAGCTTCCGGGCGATCCATTAAATTCCATTATGAAGGCGACTAGCGAAATACAATTTATTGTGACAGGGAGCGCATCTCGGTGGAAACGGAATTAATTTATCGATTCAGTACGTTAACTGGAGCTGAAAACAACTACGAATATGAGATTTTCGGTTTCTCCAGAATTGATAAGGAATTATGGAAATAATCCAGACGTTTATTGTGGAAATTTTTGCATATCCTAATGAAGCAGGTTGATTGAAAATAGAATAGATTGAATAGAATTTTTGTTCGATGACATTGTTTTCTTTCTCTTCTCTTAATAATTCTCTTGTGACTTTCTGACTGTGTAGTATTGCGCCTCGACATCAAGTTCCTTAACTTCATTTACGTGTGGTAAAATATCATTAATCATTCGTGATTTTTACTAGTTTTTCGGCCGATTGCATGTAGGTTTTCTCTGTGAGCAATTCACTCATTTTATTCGTAGCTATTTCTTCTGACTTATTTTCGTAAAGCAAAACTTTTCTGAAATTTTCAATTTAGAGCTTGTTAAGTTTTGATCAGATCCCTTAATGCCTGAGCGCCGCCATAACCCAAAGATTCACCTCTGAAGCTAGTTACAGATAATTACAGATATGAGAGCGTTATAATGGTGTACTATCTATGTTCGTTTAATCTGTGGCATATCTATGTTCCTAACTTTTCTCTTTGGTTCGACCAAAAAGTGGAAGGGTGACCCGAAATTCAACATTCAGTATAATTATAATTCGTTTTTGATCTCGTCGCTTGAGATTGTTCTTGAGAGTGTTCACCTTACACATTTCAAGTTCAGTAAAAAATTGGCCTTGTCACCACGTGGTCAGTAAAGACCCTACGGTCTTAGTCACCAAAATGTCGGTAAATTGTTGAATAGTGATTGAAACTGATTCATAGTTTTCATTAACCATTTAAGTGAATGTTGTAAGGTGTATATTTTTCTTATCGAATTCACGCTGTAAACATCGTCATCTTTTTCTGTCGAATATCGATACAGCGTTCCGTTTCAATATTTCAACTGTCTATTATTCTTCGGCACATCCAAGTCTCCGGTCATCTTTTCAGTTTAGGTTGAAACATATATAAGTTTTTCAATATTTCCAGATGAAGGAATATTATTCTCTACCACCGAAAAAATAAGACTTTATAGTACTTTTTTCACGTTTACTTAATGAAGTAGTACCATATAAGCATCTTCAGTGTTGCTCAGGTAGCTTCGGAATATTCGATAAGTGAATTTTGTGAAGTGTAAACGGTGTAATTGCATATAGACTTACTTCAATTCAAAAACATCCATTCCCGACTTCGGATGTTTTCTCGCCATGAGTCCTGTCTGATTGCAGGTATAACATTTATCCGATCTCCCATAATTCCGACACCCTCTTGCCAAATGGAATTTCACCCCCTTTCAACGTTTTTCAATTCGAAACTTCTTTCCAAAAACTCAGTAAACTTGAATACACCTTCAAAAATTGGAAGGTTTCATCAATTCATATTTAATTCATGGTTGGTACGAAATCGTAGAGGAAAACAAATCAGATCAAATAATCAAGAAATAATTCAAACAAGAGACAAGATAAACATTGTTATTATTCTATAGGAACATGAACGTATTGATGATTTGTAGAATTATGTATCAAAGAAATAATTTGTGAAAAATTCGAAGTGTACGACATTTCCTTCCAAAACATTCTAGGAGGATGTGTGTTAGACATGTTTCACAAGGGATAGTGTTATAAAATAATTGTAGATGTAAATTTTCGTGAGTTGAGCTCTTGAAGTGAAAAAGAAACTACTAGGCCTAAAACTGACTGGTCTCTTTCATCCTTTCGATATGAAATATATGAATTTTATTTTCCAAGAAAAAAAGCAGGGATCAAATTCACTTAATATCTCTACTTCTGAATCTATTAGAAATTTCTTCAACCTAGTTAATCAAGAACGAAATGTGAACAATGAACAAGGGTAAATTTGAAAACTATGAGTGCATTCACTTTTTAAGCTTGGAATATTCCCGCACGGATATCCTCGTTTTTCGAAAACGTTTCAAATCTCAACACAATTCAAAGAACAAAACGAAAAAACAATTACCGAATTTCATAACTTTCTATCTTTTTTTCGTCGATAATTGATTCTCCAAATTTGTGTTGAAATTTTGTTGAATTGCTGCCCTATTTCCCTGAACTTAACGACCGTTATTCTCTATCTGCAATATTTCGAAATGTATCCCGAACTTTCTGCAATTTTCAACGATCCTCTTCTAGCCTATCACTTTATAGACCATGGGTCACCAATATGAAACAAGAATTTTACAGGAGACCAAAAAAACCGTACAGTACAGTGTTATAATAATAATAATAAGAGAGTTCATTCATGAAAATACATTCAATAAACTCCATTGAATGTATTTTCATGAATAAACTCTCTTATTATTATTATTATAACACTGTACTGTACGGTTTTTTTGGTCTCCTCTAAAATTGTTCATTATGGACATAGCAGATTTACACTCTTAGCCGACGATATGTTTTCTCGGGTGAAGTACACTAAAATCCACACCTTGATTGTTGGGTGTTAGGTTAGATAATGCAGTTATGAGAGCATACTTTTGTAAAAACAAATCGAATCATTTGTGTGATATTTATTGTTGAATGAATTTAATGCTGGTGCAATTGAATTTTTTTATTTCAGTGATGAATATCAGGGAATAAAGGTTCATAAAATATTTTACAACTCTAGAATAAAATAATACTTTATACATAAGTGATAACCATGAATTTCCTGAAACGACTGTGAGCAGGTATGAAAAAATTACAGACGTTGTATAAAAATAGGTGAGTGATTTACTTGAACATCCTGAGGGAGAGATCTACAAATTTTCTCTTATCCAATTCACGATGTGAACATCGTCGCCTTTTCCTATTGAAAATCGATACAGCGTTCGGTTTTGATATTGCAGCAGCTACCATTCTTCGGTACATCCAAGTCTGAGGCCATCCTATCAGGTTAGGTTAAAACATATAACAATTTTTTCTCGATATATCCAGATGGAGGATTAATATTCTCTACCACACAAGAAATAAGACTTTATGGTACTTTATATAGGTCCACTTAATGAAGTAGTACCATATAGGCATCTTCAGTGCTGCTCGGTTAGTATTGGAATAATCTTTTCGCAAATTGACACCACTGTTCCTCAGAAGCCAAGTTCGGCTGAATATGCAATAATGACGGATTTGATAATGTTAATAATCAAGGCTTCTCCTAAGTTTTTGGCTATGCTGTGAAATCAAAGACCTCAAGACGATTCTCCATCATTCCTCTACTGAAAGTAAAAACTTTGTATTTTCCATATGGAGGAAGTAGCTCTTTCAGAAAATATATATAGTGTTGAATTTCGTGGAGAAAAATTTTGAATCGTTCAATATTTTACTAGAGATATTCGTCTGATGAGTATTATATAGAAACATTAGAAAAAGGGAAAAATAAACATTCATCAATAGAGATTAATAGTGAAAAGAATAAAACATCCCAGATTTCAGTTAAGGTTCACATAACGTTATAAAATCAAAAGTCTCTAAAATTTACATGTTGAAGAGTTAACCCAAACACCTTGAGAGGCACTTTTCAAAAAATTATGTACTCTCTCACGTTACAAAAATTGTTACTTCAATAATGGAATGCGTGATTTAGTTGGACACAAAGTTTATGTGAAGGACATTTTATTTGATATCTTTCATTTTAAAGTACGCTATAATTACTATTCGTGAAGAGTTTTTACGTGATAATGAAAAATAATACCATCCAAAGATAGTATCGACAAAAAAAACCATACCTGCATTTCACAGAGCATGGGTGCCTGTCATTAACATGACATGTATTAAACCAACACCGGAGGGATGCGATGAAATAATTAATGATCACCGGACACGTCACCGCACTACCGGAAGGTAGTGAATTATCAGTGCGCAGTAATTTACTAGTGTGATATAATCTGAAGCTGAGATTCCCTAGACATTTTAAGGTGCCTTCTGATATTGGGTATAATTTGGAAAATCTGGCTGTGGACAACTTCAAGATTTACGATTAATTTCTACGAAGTTCATTTTGAAATAAAAAGGTATTGGAACTTTCTCTTCCGAGGTCAGCACCTTGTCGTGGTGGGAGGGCTTGTAGTAACTGCCTGCTGAAAAGTAGACTGAAAACTAAGACTGACCAGAAAATGTGGCGTGTATAATCCCAGCCTGCTTTAGTCCCCATACCTCAACAATCCTATGTTCCCCCAAACATTCCTGCCAATACCTCGCTCACATCCTCTAATCTCTACCCTTCCAAGCGACTGGTTCTAGGTAAAGGTAGGTGGAAATAATTGACAGTTCTAGCAGAATGAGACACAAGAGGCCGAGAGGGAAGCAAGAAGAAGAACCGCCATCCTTATATTTTCTCTGCACAAACTAAGGTTGATCCTTTGCTGTGAGGACTTTTGGTTTGCGTTAGTAGTATAAGTTCGCAAAGGTCGCAAGACCAGGGTCAAGAGGCGTCTCCTCGTGGTGATACGTTCTAAGGGAGGCAGCTTGCCGACCAAGTCCCTATGTGGGGAACCCTGGAACTATGAAGGTCTTAGGTGTGTAAATGTTCCACATTTTTCAGATTACTCATTAGATGACTCTAACACCTTCAATTAATTGTTCCCGCCCTATCCCCCACTCCTCTAGGGCAGGACAGCGTGAAACAAGAAGGATATGCCGTCGTAGAATACCAAACTTATGGTGAGCCAGACGAACTGTGGCTGAACACGTAAGAGGAAGGTTGGCATCCTTGGAACATTTCTCTACGGTTTGGGCGGTAATGGAAGTTTTAAGTGAGCTTCAAGAGAGCCACTACCTAACAGGTGCCGACAGGAGTTTCACACTTGTAGAGATTGGTTGGGTGTCCATAAGGTGGATTTCAATCCATTAAGAATAAAAGGTATTACAACGTTATTTTCTGGAGCTAAAACAATGATTTTGTGAAAAAAATGACTTTCTGTTATTGTTATCGTTGATATTTCTAGTTTTGGGAATAAAATATATGTTGTGATTTTATAAATGCGTTTTTTGTTAATTGTATAATATTTGGAAATCCTGAGGAAATGAACCGAAATTTAACCATCAATATATTCCCTGCTTATTATACAGTTTTAAAATCAAATAAAAATAAACAACATGATTCTTCTATTTGGAAGCAAACCTCGAATAAATACATTTATTTTCATGGAAACATCAACTTTCGATATTTCAATAATTGAATTGTACATGCGATCTCCAGACCTCACAATGCTACTATTTTTGGAGTACGGTGGTTAAGGCTTGAACTCCAGGTAAACTCTAATGACATCCCGCAAAAATTTCCTCCTTGACGAGGATTTTCATCGATTGAAGGCGAAGATGCTCGAGGACCTATTCCCAGAAGCCTCATCTGTTATTCCATAATGTACCCGAATAAATAGTCGCCCCCAGATACATTCTACGACAAAACTTAGAGGAACAAGTTCGAACTTGTTAATATAGTTCATAAACTGGCCTTAACTTACGTCGACGTGTTTAATTAGAAATGTCGTATAAGTGGGACTGCTCATTGTCAGGGTAATACCAACGCAAAGATAATTCTCCCGTTGTTCGAGCAGAACGTATACAAAGTCCTCATCAAGAATGGGGCTTTGCGGCTTCCAGTCCGACTCCGAATCCACCCCTAATCGAATTGTTTTCCGGTTACAACGAGGTCAGGGGCGGGCGCGAGGGTTGAATTATTGAATGGGTGTAATGAACGGGCTACTGAAAAAATTACATGGTGGAATGGAGGCAACAACTTTTTGCTGTCGAAAATTTTCATCGTAACTGGGTTGGTTAGCGGGGTATTGGGAATGTTTGTTATCGTGATTTCCCTTTTCCCACGCTTTCGTATCTGTGTCTATGGGAACAACAAATCTACATTTTGTGTCTGGAACTTTTTTGATGTTTACATTATGAAATGAACGTATGAAAAAAATGTTACACAAAGGTTCAATTTTCCACGTCGCCTAAATCTGGATATCGCGGAATTACCAACTAGTTCTCATTGTCTGAATAGGACTGTTGCTCTTCTGGGATTCAACGTATTAAAAAAATTCACTATGCTGGCTCCCATTGATCTTTTCAACTCCTACTTATCCATTATGCGGCAATATAGCAAGATTAACGGTTTCAGATCTGCAGTGTTTTCTAGTGCTTCCGGGGTCCTACAAAGGAGGGTACTTCTTTTCATTACTTTTATTAGTAGTCTGTCCGACTCGGCTTCGCGGTGGTGTTACTAACGAAAGAAAAATTGAAAATGAAAATATATTATGAAACAAAATAACACCGTAATAAAAAAAATAAAAAAGAATCATTATCGTTTCAATTCAATCATCTACTTTCTGTCAGACAACCTAAAATACATCCTTCGAAGTGTCAAATGATACTCTGTGATTATTCGTTCGGTCATAGGAAAAATGAAAGCCTTTTTTTCTTTTCGGTACTATGTGACCGTAATTAACACAACAAAAAAAATTACCAACTTGGCGCAGTCGCCCGAATAATATCCAAAATAATTTAAACAAACCCCTATATTTTTATCCGATTCTCATTTGTTTTCAAATTATGGTATAATTGAAATGTTTCAAATAGTTCACCACTTCCTCGACCGCTTCTTACAAAAAATGCTGTAGGTACCGATTGGTTGGTCCTTTTTGTTGTGTTATATGTGTTTGAAGCGTTTATTTTCGAGTTTGTACGAAATATAGGAAATTTGGTTTGTTTGTAATTAGCTATAACTTGGAAAAAAATGGTAATTGTATAAGAACAAATGGGTTTTTTGAATTTATTTTTACGTGCATAATACACACTTGGTGCGTTTCTCCCGACTCACCCTGCATATAAAAATTTAGTGGAGTGATGAATGTCGAGTTTTGGCTGTACACGAATGATTTCGAGATATACAGGAAATAAGCATTGCATTGGACTGCTAGCAACTTTTCTGGTGAAAAAACCGACTGCCTTTGAACGTTCAGGAATGTAATCACTTCTTTACAAAATACAGTATTTTCGGGGTAACTTTTGATTAAAAACTTTCATTTTTGTTTGTTCATTTTTTCTGTTACAAATACGGGTTCATAGCCCAAGTTTCTCGCTATGGCGGTGTGTGAGTCGTTACAGATAGTTTAGTTCTTCCATTTCAACAATTATATTTTATTATTTTGGCTGAGTGAATTCAGATTTTCTATGGTTCTATGTTCTTAGGTATAAACGTGTAATGCAAGATGAATAATTCAAATATCAGGTGTATATTTCGAAAATATGTCTACTACGAATGAATAAAGGCTCATTTTCACGATGATAGTTACTATCACGATAGTACTATCCTGATAGTGCGAGAGTTCGGTCGCGACAGTGGGATAGTAACTATCGAGTGGTTTACATATATGATTATAGTTTTTGTCAAAGTTACTCTTACAATAGTATTTTCATCCTCGAAATCAGCTTTAACAGGGGATACCTTCAATTTGAAGAATTTTTTCAGAACATTATGCAAAAAATTTGAGATCCTGACGATGGGGACATATAAATTTCTTTCAAGATGACCTTAATGAACCCAACTCTCTAGTCGAAAAAACATGACAGTTATGGTTTAAAAATATCCAAAAATTTTCTATCGAATTTCCATTCAGCAGGAAATGCCAAGATTCAATAAAAGTTTCAAGTACGACGGAATTTTGTGGGCTGACGAATTCACGCTAAAAAGATGCAGAATTTATTTTCGAATGAACTGTGAATTTTAGAAGGACGAGAAAAACGATTGTATTCAATTCCTTCCAGGAATATCATAACAATGATAAATGACGTGCGAGAGAGTATCACGTCATTTTATTTCTTTCATGGCGCGGAAAAGATCAGAAAGAATAGTGTTCATGAAACTGAATCGGGTACCAATATTGAAGCAAAAATATATTTCCTGATCGAATGCTTTTTTTAATATACTTATCTTTTGTCTGTGAGCCTCCTCATTTTAAGTGCAGTTTTTCGTTCTTGAATGGTTATTTTTCAAGCTAATTGATTTTTTCTTTCAATATACCCTCAAATATTTATATTCATCAGTAAAAAATCTAATTCGTCACGTGGGCAGTTAATGTCACCCATTTTGAATATCAGTTACTGAAAATAATCCCCACCTTATACACCTCACCACGCCACAACAGTTCCAACGAGAATAAACCGTCGAAAAGATTGTTAAAAACCTGGATATAATTGCTGAACCAAAGAAGACGAAGGTTGAAGATTCATAAAAGGCCCGGGGTGATCCATTTCGAAAGAATACAAGAAGATTAGGGAAAATGGGGAATATAAAGCAATTTTCGGTAAAAAAGAACACTCAACCACTTACAAAAGTCTTAGCCAATACAACTTGGCACGAAAATAAGAACTAACAATCAGAAATTGATAAAAAAGGAGTCAAAATCGCAGGAAAAAAAATTTGTCCGAAAGATCTATGAACCGCAAGAGAAGGAATGTCACAAAGTGGAGAACTGACTGGAGCGGAATTTACCGAAAAGCTGGATAGAAAGTGATCTAAGTTAATCAGCAATCTGATATCGTACATATGAAAAATAATCAGTAATTTAGTTGAATATAGCAGCAAAAATTGAATATAGTTAATTTTCAAGATAAGCTTGACCATATCTATCGAAGATAAAGAAAGTGAAGATACCATCACTAAGAGTCAATTGGCTGATAGACATATGCATGCTTGTAACCAGAAAACTGTAAGTCAGTTTCAAAAGAGTAGGTTGTATTCATCAAACACGGAGATCCACACTATTCCACCTTCCCAGGTGATTCGTCTTTGAGAATTCCTTATACAGGGTGTTCCTAAATTGGAGGTACAAACGAAAATGACAGATTCTTTGTATCATTTGGAGAAAAAATGTTCTATAAATTTTGGCCCGTAAACGCTTTTCTTTCGAGATACAGAGTGTTGAAGTTATATTTCTTTTAAGCTTTTTCTCAAAGCATCTTCCCTTCAAGCTATTTGACTTGAATTTGATATACATATTCCAATTTGAAGTTTTCATTATGTGATATGATAATTTTTAATGCAAAGGTGATACAGTGTCCACTTCTTTCCTCCAGAACCTTTTTTGGTGGATCACTCCTAGTTTAATTTTAAAAGAAACTTTGGTCCAGTATAACTCTTTTGGTTTCCGGTAGTTTTGTCATTTTTGCAACCGATTTCGAGCAAAAGTTTCACGCAATTCTCGGTAATTTTCAGTAAAATCCAAATTATCATCCTCATATCCAGTTAGTGAGCTGTGATGAACAAGTTATTCACAAATTTTGGTACTTAATTACCCAATCTGTAGCAAAGATCAATACAGAAACGTTAAACTGTTATAATAATCACAAGAAAGTAGGACTAAAAGAAACACCCTGTATCTCGAAGAATCGAGGAATCTGCCATTTTCATCTGAACCACCAATTTAGGACCACTCTGTACAGACATAAAAAACATCAATATTCTAAATGAAAATTACAATTTCATGTACGTTATTCACAAACAACACCAAACTGCAGCAGATATTCATTTTATAAAATGATAAATAAACGTTCATTTAGTAACTGAAATATACACTACTAAAAAACCCATTTACACTGAAAATTATCCCAAATTTCAGTATAATTAGAGTAAAGTTACGAGTTCGCGGTTCCGATCGAAACATCTATCTCGCCCAGTTTCGAATTCAATATTTAACTTCAGCCCGACATTTTCCACAACCTTCCAGCTAATTCACTAAGGTAAATTCTGCCTGATGCGATGCGAAAATCATTTGAATATTTAATAACCTTTCCTTCTTTTCCCAATTTCGCGAACTCTCGGGAGTATTAGGCCTGGAAGGAAAGGCCTGACGATCAACTTCAGGAAATCAATTAATTTTTCATAATTCACGGGCGAAGTTTTCAGTGTCAACCCCATGTGTTGCGGATGTTAGGGGGGAGAGGGAATAACGTGTGTTGGAAAGTTGAGCGTTGATAATGTCTATACCGATAAAGATAAGGTCGGGTAGTTCGGAGAGTTGTGGGCGAAGATACGGGTATGAGGTGAGTACTGAGAAGTTTATCGTTTGGAAAACTGTCAGTGGAAAGTGATATATTTTTCACACTTTTCGCTTTCGGTATACTCATATCGATTTATGATGAGCATCTGCCATGATATGAAGGTCAATGATCAACGAATTTTAGCTTATTGAACAGCTGAATGACCTTGAAATTTGCTTAGAATTAATCTGAATGTTAAACATTTTATTATCAAGTTTCGTTGACAACGAAAATCTTATTGAAAATTTTGTTCTTGGTTTGATTTCCTCGAAATCTCAAAATACACTATATTTCCACAAGAATCGATTCAATACACATACGTTTGTTAATATCTTGAAGTGTTCTCTGACTCTCAATCATTTGAATAAGTATACTAACATACAAAGACACTGCAACAGCCAGAAGGAACTGTTTAAATTTTAATTTTTTTTTTTATAAAACATAGATAGTAAAGCAAACAGTAAATGATTCAAATTTGAAGAAAAAACGAAGAGCTTACAATTTTTTTGATAAATTTGTTAAAAATGTGTTTGTCCACTGCGATTATCTATACTCTCCCCAACACGTCTCGGCATTGATGCAATAAAATGGTCTATTTCTTTTTGAGGGATACTATCCCAAGCTACCTGTATTTCATGTCTCAGACCGCCAAAGCCCGTGGGGCTGGGGTAAATTTCCAAGCCTCCTAGTCATGATGTCCCAAACATGCTCTATGGGCGAAAGATCAGGGGATCTGACCAACAATGGCAAAAGATTCAAATAGGTCGCTTCGAAAAAGTTCAAACAAACTCAGACAACATGAGATCGGGCATTATTTTGCTGAAATATTGGATTCTCGAGCTGGTTAAGCTAAGGGAGAACACATGGCTCCACTATTTCTTGAAAGAACGCAGCGCTGTCATGTTATCTCGAATAAATACTAAAGGTGGCCTACTTGCATGAGCAATAGCACCCCATATCATAACGCCTTCTGTCCGGTGTACATGACACTCAAGATCAAACTGAGGTTCACTTCGTCTAAACCTTCTACGGCCATCATGTGTACCCAGGGAGAATCGAGATTCATCAGCAAACACGACCTGATGTCATTCCACATTCTAATGTTGGCGTTCTGTGCAACACTGAAAACGTTGCCGGCGATGCTCAACAGTCAGAGGTAACACAAGATGGGGTCAATAATGCTGCAGTTCAAAAGACCTTATCCGGCGGTAAACCGTTTGAACAGTTACAAGATGGCCTTGTTCTCCTAACCACTCATCAACCAAAGTACGAGTTGTCGTAAATCGGTCTCTTATGGCCATAAGTCTTAGACGTCGATCTTGAGCTTCATCATCCGGAGCCTACTATTTTTCAATTTTGCGCATTATCAAAGTACGCTTGACAGTATCTCCTAACAGTAGTTGGATTTTTTCTGTTCGTGCGGTTAGTGATTTCTCGAAATGAGAACCCCGCCTCTCGTAGACATTGCCTGTTGTACGCTTTGTAGAGTGTTATTATCAAAGGTAATACCACGAATGCTTCAAATATTATTGATAATTTTTCCTTTTCCACGAAAAATTGTTTATTTGGCAAAAACATGAAAACATACCGATTGATTTTATCTATATTCGGTTTGTTTGAATGTTTTTGCCTCAAATAAACAAGTTTGAGTGAAGAAAATAAAACATTATCTGAAAAAATTTGGAGAACGAGTTGTATTTGAGAGGATTATTTTTTTTTTAAATTTGAATGTTCAATAGTTGATGGCACTGAATCGGTTTTTGTTCATTTCTCAATAAGACGCTTTAAGCTGTCGATAATGACGAATTCAAAATAAAATTTTGACGTATCAATGTAAAGAAGGTATATCGATGATTGACTGGAATAATGCATTGCTATTAGTTGAAATCACCAAAATTACAGATTTTGACATTGAAAAAAAAAATCAGCATACTTAATTATAAAATTAATTGGACGTTAGTTATCAAATAGGATTTAGGTTTTTACAAAAATTAATTTATAGTTTTACATAGCAACTGAACGAAGTATCACCTCATAAGGAGAACCAATATGGTGACCATAAAAAAAAACTGACTATCGCGTCTCTGAAACAATGGATAACAGAAAAAATCTGACGACACCATTAGAATCTCTATATTTGATAGTGCCTACAAACCGAATTTTTTGAAGTTATCTCCAGAAACAAATGAGTTATACAGAAAAAAAAAACTCGGTTTTTTGTTTTTTCGAGATATCCGATGAACCATTGGAGATATTTTGGATCTGTTAACACCAACACACTAATCCCAGAATAACGCAACTTTTTTGCAATTTAAGGCACCCTGTATTTCTAACGATTTTCGATATCCCTGCAGTGCCCCTCTAAAAAGTTCTAACCCTGTATAATAAAACTATAATCAATTTTCAACAATAGAATTTAATAACTGTTGTAATTTGAGATCAATTTTTGCAGAAATAATACCACTTCTGCTTGCGCAGGAGATGCAATAATTGTATCAGTTTGAATTTTAACTTCTATGTGCAAAATATACCACTATCTTCTACTCCTAACACATTGTCAGAGCAACCATTCATTTAATTAATGAAACTTCATCTGGAATTGTACGAAAATAATACAACAATTGAGGATGTACAAATACGTCGAAAATTATGTTTTGTAGTTACGATTGTTTCATTGATGGTCTCTATAGTTACCTGGATCGACTTCTGATTAGCTTATCCATTATTCATGAGTAGTAATGTTATTTACTCAGTAAGTAATAGCTTGAAAAGATAAAGTTGCATTCTTATAAATTTGTGAGTTCGTCAATGTTGAAAATTCAACCGAAAAAATTCCGCTCAAAATTCTGGCAACTGAGTCACACTATTCACATTAACTGACGTACTAAAAACATCCAGTGCATCTGCAACTTTTCTTTTTGAAATTTTATGCGATAGTTTTTTGGCATGGATATTCCAACAACACACATAATATATACTAATATTGCAAGAAGAAATGGCAGAACGAACTGTGTTTGTAATAAATATTGATTAAATATTCAATAACACCGGCTTCTCATGTACGAGCAACAAGACTTGCTTTTGCGCATAACTAAGAAATTTTAACTCTTATTTTTTTTGAGTTAACCGAAGGTAGAGGCAGCATTGTGCATATTGTAAGGATGAAAATAATTTTTGTTTTCCGATTTCAGAGTTTCGCTCGACAATACGATCTCATACAATTTTTGTTTTATGTCAGTCTGTTGGTAGTTCATCCGAAAACCCTTGTATAGTATATCCAAGATATTTCTCAAAATTATACATCAAAGAATTTTTAGAAAGATGGAGCAGGATATTAGTGAAACACAATTTGGTTTCAGAAATGCAATGGGTACTAGAGAGGCGCTGTTTGCCTTTAATGTGCTGTCTCAAAGACTCATGGACGTCAATCAGCCAATATACGTAGCCTTCCTCGATTATAACAAAGCTTTCGACAAAGTCCGCCATAATCATCTCATAAAACTCATGAGAGATAAAAACATAGACAGGAATGATATCAGGATAATAACATATCTCTATTTTAACCAAAGTTTCTGTGCAAAATGAAGTTTCAGAAGAGATAAAAATAAAACGCGGAGTAAGACAAAAATGCGTGCTCTCACCGTTACTCTTCAATTTGTATTCAGAAGATATAGTACAAGAAGCACTGGAAAATCAAAAAACAACGGGAGTGAAAGTTAATGGGAAGGTTATAAACAACATCAGATACGCGGATGACACAGTACTAATAGCAGAAACCCTGGAAGAACTACAAAGGCTAATAGATCTAGTAGTACAGATCAGTGAAGAAAGGGGGCTCACACTTAACACCAAGAAGACTAAATTCATGACGATCGCAAAACACCAACAACAGCGAGAAACATTATGGATCAAAGGGGAGCCAGTGGAAAAAGTCTGCAAATACAAGTACTTGGGAACAATTGTAAATAACAATAATGATTATTCACAGGAAATAAGATCAAGGATCGGAATGGCTAAAACAGTGTTCAATAAAATGAGGAATGCATTAACCAGAACAGATCTTAGTCTACATCTTAAAATCAGAATGCTTAAATGCTACGTATTTCCAGTACTACTATATGGAATGGAAGCCTGGACGCTTAAGAAATGCGACACCGACAAACTGGAAGCATTCGAGATGTGGACATATCGAAGAATCTTGAGAATAAGCTGGGTGAGCAGAATAACGAACAAGGAGGTATTGACAAGAATGGGAAAGGAGAAGGAAATAGTCGACACAGTCAAAATCAGAAAATTGCAGTATCTGGGCCACGTGATGAGAGGGGAGAGGTATACGCTGTTGCAAACTATTATACAAGGAAAAATACAGGGTAAAAGAAGTATAGGAAGAAGACGCATCTCCTGGTTGAACAACCTAAGGCAATGGTACAACAGTAGCTCTGTTGAGTTGTTCAGATCCGCAACTTCAAAGATAAAAATCGCCATGATGATAGCCAACCTTCTTAAAGGAGACGGCACATAAAGAAGAAGTATATCCAAAGTCACTTGAACCAGTCCATAAAAACGCTTGGCCGGATGTCCCTTTGAAGTGGATATCGGGATCCGCTAAATACCGGGGTTTATTTGAAAGTATTGTTAGCAATAAATTAACTGGATCCCATAGGAATTTCTGGAAACTTGAACAACCCTTGTATCATATAATCGAGATATTCTGGCTTCCGCCGAGTGACTTTCGATGTACTATAACAGCCTTGAATTATAAAATCCGATTATTGATGAAATTTGGTATTACTAAATTTTGCATTTTGCTCATCTGATTTAGATGAAATTTAGTATAATTGTACGAATTTCTGGACAGTGGTTTCATGGTGAAGCTTTTTCAAATTAGTATTGCTGATCGTTCATCCGAAAACGTAAAATGATCGCAATATATTCGCGTTCTAGTAGTCCAATGTTTATGAAAATCAAAAAAGTATTTAGGGTAAGATTTTAGCTCTTCGGGATAAAAGTAAACATTACGCACTCGCAAATTCGGAATTAGTATGTTCTCAATATTTGCATTTTATTTCTATGCAATTTAGTATGTGGGTATTCGGTTTGACATAAAAGGTTCTATAAAAATTTTATCTCTTTCAAATAAACGATCTTTCGGTCGGATGAAATTACTTCACTCAGAGAGCTAATGCTAGAAGCGAACGACACACCCATGTGCAGAGTTTTTTTTTTATTGAAACCCGTGAGAAGTTCATCCAGGAGTCATCATTAAAAGAGTTCCCTTAGCAACGTGCACCGCTATCTATAGTATATTTGACTTGGCAGTGAAAATACGTTTTCCAGATTCGTTGACAGATTGTGGATATTTCACATGTTTTACCATATAATCAACATAATCACATAACAATTGATTCTCACCCTTTGAATTTTGTGTTCAATTTCGAAAGACTATATGATATTCGCATGGTAGTGCATAATGTTATATTTTTTGAGTGACCTCTTTACCAGACCAATTTTGAAAGCATAAATATAAATGTATCCTTTTGAAATGTGAATTTTTGGCAAACTAGATTTCCTATTTCTGTGTTTAGTGCTATTTTTTGACAACGAGATCTCATATTGCCTTAAATAGGACCGGTTGAAGAATGAATAAAAATCCTTTCAATGATTAATAATGTTAGTACTTACATTCTTGTTTAAATGTGAAGTATTCTGTGAGATGGCGACATTCGTGGTTACCTCGAAGGAGAAAAAGAGTTGTAGGATAACAGAGCTTCAAAGCCCACAGGTACAGTACACACTGAAACAAAAATAGATATCAATGATGATTGGTTATGAATGAAGAAGCGTGAAACCTATATGTTTTATTTATATGTACAAGAAAGAAGTTGGTTTTGTCCGTAATATAGTAGTTTTTTCAGCTGATATTTTATTCACAACTGTAGAAGGTATATTCGGGATTAGGTATCTAGGTCGAACCTCGAATCCTCAGAACTGACATCGGTAGTAGTAAAGGCTAAGGTATTTCAATTTTTTTTTAGGTGGGGTGGGAATAGCCAGTTCTTCATATCATTTCGGATTGATAAGAAGAGAGCACTATTATTCAATGCTGTTTTTCACTCAACTCTTCAATATGTATGACTATATTCGATTTCACGATTGACAAATCCGTCCTCAAATTAGATTCTGTAAATCCATCTGGCCGTATACATGATAACTTTGAAAAGGAAGGACCTCAAAACTTGAAATTTGCAGGTGAGTTTGCATCTTGAATTGATAAACCTTCGTACCTCCTTCTCTGGGGCGTCATCGGTACTAGCAGAGGTGTGTAGTGACTTTGTGCATGGCGTTATGGCTTCGCGTTATTCTCTAATTCGGCACCGCTGGGGATTTAACTCAGCCGCACAGGATTCGAGTCATTTTACTCCAATGGATATGGAAGGTGTATTAGGCAGGGAGCATTAAGTGTTAAACTGACGATTGAGATGAATCCTCGAAATTTTCAGAGGGAGGGCAGGGCTCACGCCGATATGATCGTCATTATTCGCATACTTTCCTTCTAAGAGCGTTACCTCAGGGATAACCGTAAAAACCTCTGACGTGGATGATCTAGGGAGCTGTACTCGACCATAATCTACCTATGCCATCTTTGAGAATGAAATTGGTATTCATGGCCGTTCAAGGAATTGTTCAATGTGGAATCCAAGTGTTTTTTTTTTATTTGAATTAAGTGTTTGAATTGGCCCCAATGGACTAGTTTTCATTTTTTTGTTAAGGATTAATTCTAAAATTTAAGTAAAATGAAACAAAAATGTGGAAGAATCATTGAAATATCTCCAGAAATGAAAAAGTTATGGGACTTTGAAGTCGCGCTTGGAAGAATAATTTCATAGTCTAGTGTGTGACGTCACGTCACTTACACGAGGCGACTGGTATTCGCAGAGTGCTTACGAATTCATTGGTGTACAATCACTTGTGCCGTTCGTGTCGTGTTTTGTTCGTTACACGATGGCTGAAATGAAAAAAATTCAACAAATATTGTATTGTACCTATGTGTGCAAGCACGACAATTAAAAACCCCAATGAATTGTTTTTTCATGTACCAAATGACATATATCAAAGGAAGAAGTGGTGCAAATTGATGAGGCGTGACTTAATTGGACCTAAAACTACTTCATATGTGTGTGAAGATCATTTTGATGTAAGTACCTATCAGTACTAGCTGTCTATTTCTGATAATAAAAATACTAAGGTGTAAGTTGGTTTGAAATAAGTTATTGAGTAAAAATAACTTTGTCCTTTCACGAAGCCTTCTTCCATTATGGTGACATAAAAACAAAACTCGAGTTAAAATTACACTGTACAGCTACAAACGGCGCGAGAGCCTTGGTATTTAAACGTAATTTATGGTGTAGCAATCACAGGCAAGTGGCGTGACGTCACAGACGAGTTGGAGACCAAAGACGTTCCGCGCTAAAATACGTAAATTTAAATAATCTATTTCTCAGTCATTTATTGATGGATTTTCAAAATGTTTTCACTGATTTATCAGTTTTGCTCTATATTTTAATTCTATCGTGTCAAATATAGTATTATCAACATCACTAAACTAGTCCATTGGCCATATTCATACATAATAAATGAAAATAATCAAAATTCATCTGTCAAATGAAATGAAGCAAGACTTAATTTCCACAAATGTTTCGACAATTGTTTCGCCGACCCTCTGGCTTCTCAGGCGAATTTTTCATTCAATTAATTTAAATTAAAGCTTTCAACTATTTGAATTTGATAGTTCATTTGAAAATTCATGAGATGTAAAAGGAACATAATGAAATGTATAAGTATATTGAAAGTGTGGAACAATCGGAAGATATTCAACAATGGGAATATTTTGTATGGTTATTATCCACAAATTGTATGATAAGAACATCTAGAGAGAAACTGATATGGATTCAGAAATATTCTTTTGAATGAATAAATAGATGTAAACTCAGACGGCCAACTTTCAATTCATCCGTAAATTTCAGTTTTCATGATTAATTAAACTAACATAACCACAGTTCACTCGAAACATTGCCATAAAATTCAATTTTTCGACGTCTGTGGCATTATCACATTCCAACAACAATTTGCCACGGATTGCGACATTGCCACATTTATTTGAAGCGGGTGTCAGTAGCGTTCTTATTACCTTGCAAAGGGTAGTCAACACAATTTTTGAAACAAAGTTGCGAATGGTGTCGAGTATAACACCTCTGGTTGAAAGTCCACGGTGATCGAGTCTTTTTTCAATTTATAAATCGCTTTCTTTCAACTTGAAATATCCTACGAGAAAGTAATGAATCGTAGTTTAAAATTTGCAGTGTTTTTCGTTCTCCACTCCCAAACCGTATACGACGATCGATAGATCTCAGTTTCAATGCCATCCATTCATGGTTGTCCATAAAGAAAAACAATTTCCGGTTTCCGAATAGAAACGACAACAAGCAGAAATTGAATTGTGCTTGACGGGTTTGAGGACTGGCGAATGTTCTTGACCGAGAACCTCATTAGGAACAACTCACATTTGCTGACGACAAGAAGCGGAATTCGCTCTCGAACAAATATTTATTTACATTCTTTATTGGTTTGCTTTCACAGTGATTCGTTAGGGGGGCTTCTGCTAATTGTGTGAATTCCAAATCAAGCCAATGTGTCTAGACTTAGACGATTGGTCTAGGGAAGGTTATTGCCGCATCTCTGCTATCTCCTTTATTTCACTAGCCAAATGTGGAGTAGCATTTGAGACGAGAATTCAAAACCAAACCACAACAGATGTATAAGCTACAGCTGATATTCTTTGGAAACAAATTTTAAAGCAAGTCATATCATATTGATCCTACATTCGTTGCGACTCAAGGGACTGACGTAGAACATACGAGGAATTCATTGTATAATATCCAAAACTGACTGAAAAAATGCTAATTTTTCTATTTCGAAGAATAACACAATTTTAATGAAAGAAGATCATGACTACTACCATGCAGCAACTAGAAGTAATTCGTTTCGAATTAAATATAAGAAATATAGGTACGTACTCCGAAACAAATAATATTACGGCATCGTGATAATTGTACAAATACAGGTTTGGAAGATGCATTTGAAAAGCTATTCAACCTTACACCAGCGAAAACTTATGGTATTGAGAAACAGTGCAATAACCTAATTTGTGCTATACGATATAGAATAAACGAGTGTTCTCTTTCAATGGCGAAGTAGGGATGGTACTAGGCAGCACTGCGGCAGCTAGCCAGATCTATTATGAAGAGATTATCTCATATATCTGAGGAGATTCGAAATATTTGCCATTTTGCCACAAAGTTTGATTATTTTGAAACTTGATTCATCATTATTCCTAGCTCTATGAATTTCCTGCCCTTGAACTAAATTTTTCAGATATCCTCGAAGAAATGAATACTTCAGAGATAAATCAGGTGATTTAGAAGGCCATTTATAGAAATTACATGGTCCGAAGTCGCGGACATCCTACCATATTTAGGTTTCGGGACAACTTTTAGAAAAATAAATAATAATAATAATATGGTTTATTCTGTAAGCTACAGGGTATAAACATATAATCACAGAGACGTGAGCCTGTACGTTAAGTCGAAATAGAAGTTTATACGAGTATATAGCAGGCTATATAATATTTCCAGATTAGAGCCCAGTTTTGACTCAGATGACTGAACAATAATATAGAGGGTGTTTCATAAAAAAATAACACCCCGTCTCTGCGAGAGGTAGAAAACTGAAAAATAATTGCGGTTTGCTTATTGAAAAATTTTTGTAACGACATCCGTATTCAGAATGAAGGGTGTTGTGGAAAAAAAATAACACATTTTTTACGATTTTGCCGAAACTACTGGCAACATTGTGGACGAATTTTATACAAATATTTTTTGGAACCTGATACATCCCATGAATTTGTTTTTTTATCTGACCCTCATGAAAGGCTCCAGTTACACGGTTCATACCGAGGTTCATACCAAGGTTTATAGAACTCAACTTTTTTAAGGTTAGATTTATTAATCAAAATTTCAACTGAACTCATTTCACACTGAAAAGGTACTCTTGATGAAACTCGATACAATGTACCGTTTTCGAAATATTTTCATTTGCAAATTAGTTGAAAAGTTTAACCGTTGTTAGTATGAAGTAATGATAAAGTTAGTAATTAAACAAAAAAAAAAGCAAAAAGAAAACTATAATAGGGACTAAGAACATAATATAAAATTCAATTAAGGTATTGATACCAGCTAATATGTCTTCACTGTTAAATGTGGCGTATATTAAAAGCCCTGTAGCCTTATTGCAGAGCTCTCAAGATGAATTCCAAAATGAAAACAGTAATTTTTCGTTTCCCTCATTCGCCTCAAATCCATGAAAATACTAATTGTGGATCACTAAGCGTGAAAATATAAAGTTATTGTATAGAATGAAAAATATATGTCCTGGCATTACTTGCAGTTGCCCATAGTCCGACATGAATAACAATAGGAACAAGATTACATCGAATAAGGGAACGTATGTTTGTTTTGTTGAAGTGAATTCCATGAATCATTCAACAACATACATCGAATATCCATATGAAATTCTTTTTGAATGACATGATTACTCACCTCTATACTAAAATATCCTCTATCGACATAATCACCAAGAAAAAGGTATTTTGTACTTGCAGGTGGTCCTCCGACCTCGAATAATTTCATTAGGTCGTAAAATTGACCGTGGATATCTCCACACACTGAAATAAAGAAAATATATGTTATTATCAGAATTATATAAATCATAATGTTAAAGCTTCTTCTGATTTTCAGTATTCACAAAATTTATATTTCTGTTTATATCATTTCATCCATCTATTTCACTCAATGACTCGAATGGATATGGTTTATTTTATTGATTGATGTGTTGGAGATAACAAACACATTTTCGAGTGCATTTTAACGCAAATTACATGAATCGGTTAGTTTTTGCGCGCTTGTTTCAGGTGAACTATCATTTTGACCAAATATATGTGATTTTCGAATTTTGAGCCGAGAGCGATCTCACGCGGTTAGGTGGTATTCGTGATTGAGAATTCGAGGTCAAAACTGACTCTCCAGTGTACACGAATGGGACGTACTAGAGACTTGAAACTTTATAAGGGTAGGTTGATGGCCCGATTATCTGAGTTAAGTTTGTTAATGGACATAATCTTTCCTCAATTCATCTTTTTATTCTTCAGTTATCAAAATTTGTAGTTTCTTATACTTAACTAGCTAGTCCAATGTTTTTAGTACGTTATTATTATACGTCTTGAGAGGACGACCGCATTTTTGAACTCTTGTGGCTCAGCGTAATTGATATTTTATATTTCCAGATCCAGCCTTTGAATAAAACTGATTCAGGGGTAGGTTTTTCAGTTGAGATGATATTCATAGCTGTCTCACTATCTTCCAAGCAGAGCCTGCTCGCATCATCGTCATCTAGGTCAATTTTAAGTAATTTTATTCAGATATAAGCATTGTTTTTTTCTTGTAATGTCTGTGAATTTTCTCAAGTTAGTATGTTTCATTCGTGGAGCAAAGGATTCAAGCAGTAAATTCCATATATTTCGAATTTTTCAAAGAAAGCTCTGTACACTAGCAGGCATATTCTTTTCAGGCCTAAAATTTATTAAGGAAGCTTTCCGGGAACTGTGACCATGCAGATCTTTTGTTCTGCTGTTTCTGCTTCCGATCCACAGAGCCTATAAATCTCGTCTGCTGACTTTCCCATACGGTACAAATGATGTTTGTACCGACAGTGCCCCGTCAGCAGCCCCACCATCACCCGAAGCTACAGCTTCAGGAGCTTTTTGGCATAGGTTGGTGAAATCTTCACGAATTTCTTTGCCTGAACAAGTCTAGGAGTGTTAGTCCAGTGGATTGTCCTGCTGTTCAACTCCCATAGCTGGACCGCAGCTTTATATTGGTATTTTCCTTTCCCACAGAAAGGCTCAGGACCAGCAGTTGTTAACCTTGATGCACTTTTTGCAAGTTCATCAGCTCTTTGATTTCCTTCAACCCCACAGTGCCCTGGTACCCATAATAGAGTCACCTCATTTCCTCTGACCAGTTGCTTTATGGTGTTACGGCACTCCCAAGTCAGCAGAAACCCCTGACAACACGATTCCAGGCAACGTAAGTCTTTGTCCATGCCTAATTGCAACTTCATGAACATCGCGCCTAAAAATCAACTTTTCCTTCAAATAGACTGGAATAGAGGAACTCAAAAATTCTTCGTACCGTTATCGTCATCTGAAGCCGAAAAATATTTTCGATCCTGAGCCACGCAAGTTTGTTTGATTCAACACTTATTTCCTTATCATATTTTCTCGAGCTAAAGATGAACCTTCTGCAATCTATACCTCGCAACAGAATCAAGAGAAGGATGAAAACTTATCAATCCATAGTTCAATTTGGACAATACAAGTGACTCACAGCGATACTTTCGCGAGGAGAAGTCGAAACAATGTCTCTGTCGATACAAATGACTAAGTGCAAAGAAGGATTTTTCAACAGCAATGAGACATGTTCCCTAAATCTCAGCTGACAATCATAAATGATACCAAGGTTGCTGCAATAAGTAGAAGATGTAATTTACTCAACACCCATATTTATTTCAACTGTAACAGAAAATGTTCTGGGGAAGAAAGGTATGTGGAAACATTTATTCACTTTTTTTTTTTAATTATTCGACTGACAATAGCACATTATTGCTGACAAATATTCGTGTAGCAGATCAACAGCACTAAAAAGAAGAGAGGGATGAAACGATCGAAGAAGTTGTTCATGAGTATTCCCCTACTGTAAAAAATGCTAGATTCTATAACTATGTACAGGGCGGGCAAATTTTGATGTTTTAGCACTACAACTTTTAATCAATAGGAGACAGACAAAATCTGATACCCCATTCTCGGTCTCTTTTTCTGAGAAACTAACAAGGGTAGTATTCATTTTTGACCACCTTCCTTTGTTTTCGAGTTATAAGTGAAAATTGGAAAAATGGCGATATCGAAAAACATTAATATCTCCGCTAATACTGATGATAGAGCTCTGAAATCAGAACATTATACATGCACTTTTTCACGTAGAATCCAGTGGCGTGCTCGCATTTTCAAAAGGGTTTTTAATTACGGAGCTATGACCCAAAGTTATGTTTTTTCAAATAGGAACACTAGATTTTTGTGCTATTTTCTGAAAGCTTAATTTTTTCTAATTTCAAAAATATATAACATCGTATGATTCGGATCAATATAAATAATAGAAAATGGCCAAAAACCTATTTTCACCTGAGAGTCTCAATATTTCTATTGTTTCAACTGTTGATGAACACAGAAAAATTGAGCTTTCTATAACAAGAGCAGTATCCTTCCGTCAATCTGATTATTTCTATGCTTTTCACATATTTCTACAAAATTCGAATCTAGATATGTTTTATAAATTTTTTATCTGAAAATTGATTTGGAAATAACGGAGAAACCACAAGATCGAATTTTCCAATCGAAAGAGTTGTATTGAGATGCATGTATCAGAAGATTATTCACATAGATATCCAGAATCAATACGCACAAGTACCAATCCATTTAAAACAGCATATGAAACAATGCATATATGATTGAACTCAACAATTTAATTACGAAGGGACAAACAAGAAATAATATTTAACCTAATAATGACAACAATTGCACAATGCAAGTCGACACCTCTTCTCGATATTTCAATAGATGAATATTTGAAACTGTGTTCAAGCTACGTTCATCTTTTCGAAACTATTTGTATAAAATAAATATAGATTCGAATTTTGTAGAAATATGTAAAAAGCATAGAAATAATCAGATTAACGGAAGGATACTGCTCTTGTTATAGAAAGCTCAATTTTTCTGTGTTGAGCAACAGTTGAAACCATAGAAATATTGAGACTCTTAGGTGAAAAGAGGTTTTTGGCCATTTTTTATTATTTATATTGATCCGAATCACACGATGTTATATATTTTTGAAATTAGAATAAATTAAGCTTTCAGAAAATGGCACAAAAATCTAGTGTTCCTATTCGAAAAAACATAACTTTGGGTCATAGCTTCGTAATTAAAAACTCTTTTGAAAATGCGAGCACGCCACTGGATTCTACGTAAAAAAGTGCCTGTATAATGTTTTAATTTCAGAGCTCTATCATCAGTATTAGCAGAGATATAAATGTTTTTCGATATCGCCATTTTTCCAATTTTCGCTTATAACTCAAAAACAAAACAAGGTGGCCAAATATGAATAGTACCTTTGTTAGTTTCTCAGAAAAAGAGACCGAGAATGGGGTATCAGATTTTGTCTATCTCCTCTGGTTTAAAAGTTGTAGTGCTAAAACATCGAAATTTGCCCACCCTGTACAAGATACCACTGAAATTCGCCTTGACAACGAATTACTTTACGGTTTCAATGACAAAACGTATTCCAAGAGTGCAGCAGCGAATGGTACACATATAATGTAACAGCACGTCTACGAACCTTGGAATATAGCGCATCGGAAATGAACGAACCCTCTGACACACAAACATAATACTGGATGAAAAAGAAACCCAACAGACAGCGCCCAGAGTAACCGAAATACATTCAGGATCGATTTTAGTTTCCACTCCAATCCCAACGGAAACGAATGCTGACAAAACACTTTCTAAATTCAACAGCACGAAATACACCTACGGTATTCTACTCTTGTCTATTGAAATGTTAATAGAAGAATTCGACATTGGAGTGGTCTGCGAGCCTCGCAAAGTTCAACTTGAGGGGTCCACTTGACGCTTCGATCACTCTTCTCTTGCCTTTCTCAGCAAATATTGAATTTAGTAGCAAGAAATAAGATTGTTACAGCTTCCTTAGAGAAACTTGGAAAAATGTTGCACACTGTTATTGTTTTTAAGTATAACTTATGATTGAGGGTACTTTTATTTTCCGAGGGGAGTGATACAGATGAATAAGAAAATGAGAAGTTAATTGAGTTGAAATAACTTTGAAGAAAAAAAATAATGAAGAAAACAGTAAAACCCGTTAAATTTAAAATATGGAAAATTCAGAATCGTGGGTATACGAGTATCTAATTGAAGCACTAGAAAGAGTTTGTTATAAAGGGCGAAAAGTTCTGACCCTGTTCAAAAAAATTTTTCAAGAACTCAAATTCAACTATAAAACACTAAGCAGAGTGTGATCTATCAAAAGGTAGAGTAGTTGACCACTGTACCTTTTGATTGACCACACTCTGCTTGGGGCTTTATGGTTGAATTTGTATCCTATATCTACTGATGATCTAGATAGTCCTGAAGATGTTTACTTAAGTAACATCACAGGTATCTAGATCATCAGTAGATACTATTTGAAATTTTCGCTCAGAAATTGTTTATCTACTTATAAGTACATCAGTCCAATCCATATTCGAAATTTTCACCTAAGTTTGACAATTTTTCATGTCTGAAAGAGAAGAGGGTAGAATGTTCATTTCCAACTGAAAGTGAGTATAATTATGTGTTCCTGATGATCTCATCAATCAACTTCTCTAAATTAGATACTTTAAATAGTATAGTTATATCGAAACTGCTCACACTGGAAAAACATTCTTGAACTGAATTACATTCGAAATTGATTCTTAATAACTTTGATACTTTAAATTTCAATTGCACTTATGTATTATTTTCCTACAGTAGACGATGAACATAAACGTTCAAACTAAGCCATATTCAAATATCTTCGAGATCAAATTACATATAAACATAGAAAAAGTTTTTAAACGACATGCAAAAAGTGCTAATTGCACTGTATCCTCTTTCCAACACGGCCTGATGAATTCGTGTTCCAAAGTTAAGTCGTGCTCAATAACACTTTCTGCAATGGTTATATAAAAAATCAATTCTGCAAGAACTTCTTTCGCGAATGTTATCATCATTGTTTCATCGTGAACCAATTTCTTTCTTCAGTTCTATTTGAAACGAAAAAAATGATAAAAATGCAGGGTCAGTCAATAATAATGATTCATTAATGTTTTCAATGTTTGATTTTCGACCTATTTAATCTAGAACTGCATAGTACTGTATTAATTTCTTGAAAAGGTATGAATATTCAATTATTCGTTTTCAATGAAGTAACTCTAAATTCGTAACATTGATCTATGATTCCGCATAAAAGTATTATAATGAAGAACGACGTAATATAGGTTGTACCAGGTTCTCGATTCATGGAAATAAACTCTGCGCCTTATATAAAGATATTCAAGTATTCTAAACATTAGGGAATGTCAGTCTAGTTCTCTTGATTATGAATTAATTCATAATATTATTTAATGCTTCATGGAAATACCAACTTATTGTTCTTATATGTGAATAATCAAATACTCTGTATTTTCTGGAGCATTTCAATAACACTGAAATCTTCCACATACAGATTTTAAAGGATTGATGAACACAAGATTAAATTTAAGAAAGTTGATCAAATATGGAAGAATCCGATGAAGTAGAGTATGTTTTGTATTTCTCTTCTTTTCCGATTATTCTTGTGTTTTATATAGAAATCTCAGCTCAAGGCAACAGGCACCCGTCTAATGGAAAAATTGTCAACCGTTAATTTTTCTCAATGTCTCATGTAGAATATGACCTCCTGAACAAGTCTTTGGCTCTAATCATATCTTATATTATAGGACTAGTTTTCGAAGTACAGGGTTTCGAAGTTGAAAAATGGCATTTCTATAAAGTATGTAGCTGTTTTTTTTTAAGAAATTATCTTCAATGAAATACTTTTGCGCGACAAATATTGCTGACTTATTCAAAATGAAATTCCTTGTTCTTGAAGACCACAATACTTTACATTTATGTAGTCTCAAAGGGCATGAATTAACGAGCGCCGACAGCTCCTGACTTCAAGTCAATGCTTTTTCCATTTTTTTCGATATTCTTCTCGAAATTTCTCTGATTCTAACGTTGATATTAACGTGTAATTTTAAACGAACCTTGGAATTATTATTCTACATAACTATATTAATACGCAAAATTTCAACTCGGCTGTTGTCTTAGCTGTCGTTGAAATATTAGGTTTTTTTGATAATTTCCTTGAATTTTCTGATGATGGTATCAACACGAAATTTTTTACGAGGCTTGAAATGATTTTTTTTTATTGACACAAACTATGAATCCAATCGGATGCAGAATTACGGAAATATTCGGTATTTTCTCCATTCTTCTCAAATTTTTCATAGTTCTCGTAAGGCGATCAACAAAAATAAAAATTTGAAGGTGGCTTGGAGGTGTCAGGTTTTTTCGTTGAAGAGTTTTCGTGTTTACGGCCTTATAAAAATTGAGGCCGATTTCGGTGAGTCTGACTTTATAGTTTTATACCATTCCAGGCTCAAAAATCAAAAATGACAGCCGTTGGGTGACCGATTCTACCGATAAATCAGTAGATTAGGCTCTTGGTCTGATGGTTACTGATTTGCTGAATCTACTGATTTTTACTATTAAAAGTATTGTATACTTTACTTTTAATAGTATTAATTAACAATAATTTTCATAAACGTTCATGATATCGGATTTAGACTTTTATTTCGGAACTCAATATTCGATAGTTCACCTTCAGATACTCTCGGATTACTACACCCCCCTAATAGTTTAAAAACCCCTTTTTTGTGACTCACAGATTCAATACCTTCATTTCACTATTCTCAATAAGGAAATGCAGTCTGAATGCATACAGTACACCTTTAGAGTATTTCATTAAACAAGGAATATTTTAACATCAAAATATTCAATTCATCAATTACAAAAATCCACAAAACTTTTTGCCCTTGGAAGAATTATATTTAGGTGCCAAAATTTCTCTCGTTATAAACGATACAAATAATTCCGCAAGATTGACTTTAAGGAGTAGATGTTTTTCATATCTCTAGATCGAGGCTACTTGGCAGTCAACTTCGTTTGATTCTAACAAGGAATTTCCAATTTAGTTTGATTTATTCAATACTTCCAAAATTAAAGCCGGTTACGATGTAGTATAACCCCCGTAAAACATTTTCTAAATTGAGTAGTAGAAAGTCAGTTGCTACGAATAGATAACGAATATTGTCTATTATCGAATACAATAACAAATGATTCTAAGATTGATGTAGACCTTTTGGAATAAAGTGAGTAGTATGGCTAAGGCGACAATTCCCTTATGCTTACCCTAGTTTCTAATTTTGTTTTTGATATGATGTCACTCACATCCATCTGCAAATGAAAAGATTAATTTAATTGTAACAGATGAGAGAAACCGATTGTCTCCGGCAATTTTAGTAGTGAGTCATCTTCATCCAAAACAATATTTGAAAAATAATTATTTTTTCAATGTAGAATTATGCAGAGCAGTAATTGCATAGTTTCAATATGTACAAAAAAACAGAAGACATTTCCGATTCTAATACAGATGAGAATTAACTCTTGCTATGTTTTATTCCTTTCTTAAGAGAAGTTTATATTATACCACATGACTTTCTCGTGATCTACCTAAGTTTAACTCTAGTAGTCTTGTCGTCCCTTCTCAGCGTTTTTGATACTCCACCACTTCTCAGGATGATTGAAGCAAATTGAAACGTTTCTCTGATAAACCGTCATTTTCTATCACATGCAAGAATTGAAAAAACGGTTCTACGCCTTGCTTTTAATTTCAGAAAAACCGACTTTTTAGCCTTTGACAAGACTTTTTGTATATGTTTATGTGGAGATTCATGAATAAATAAATGTTTTTTCGGAATGTTATGTCATGTATATATTTCTTTTTCAATAAAAAATTCAACTAATTATTTATTTTTCATTTAAAAAAATTATAAATAAGGGCTTTCTGCAATGACGTACTTTTTGAAATGGATAATAGTGAAAACCTCATATGAATCGTTGGTTTTACACCTTGCTTTTAATTTTAGAAAAACCGATATTTCAGCCTTTGACAAGACTTTTTGTATAATATTTTTATGTGGAGATTCATGAAAAAATGAATATTTTGTCGGAATGTTATAATATATCATGTATATATTTATTTTTCAATAAAAAATTCAACTAATCGTCATTTTTCATTTGAATAAAATCATAAATAACATACTTCTTGAAATGAAAACCTGAAATAAATCGATGGTCACTTATGTGAAATAAATCTGAATTGAAACGGTATAGAGTGTATAGACCTCTTTTATTGTATTTTTAAATTTGTTTTGTTCTTTCGGTAAAATTTCATATTATCGCAACCCTTTCGAAATTTAGCAAAAATACCTATATCTTATTATTTCTGAATGTCTACCTATCTAAAATGATATAAGATATTTCTGCTTAATTTTGAAAGGGTTAAGAGGGGGGGTCTATACCGTTTCAGCGATCAGTTCAAAATAGAAAACGCTTTATAATACGCTGAAGACCATTGAATCATTCGAGGTTTTTACTATTATTCATTTTAAAGAGTTTTTTATTGCGGAAAGTCCTTCTATATAATTTTTTTTGGAATGGAAGAAAAAAGAATTTGATGATTTTTTTTTGAAAAATTAATATTTTTTTTTTTTTTCCACATGAAAATATTATACAAAAGTCTTGTCGAAGGCTGAAAATGCGTTTTTTCTAAATAACGTAGAAACATATTTTTAGATCAAGCATGTGGTAGAGAAGACGGTAGATCAGGAGAACTTTTGAGATTGCTTTACTCAACCTAAAAAGTGGTGAGAACTCAAAAACGCTGAGGAGACAGGAGTAGTTGAACTTTGTCAGATCACGAGAAAGATACGTAGTATAAGCCCCTCTCAATATAATTTCACCGAGAGAACAAAATACATCGAATAATGCAGTTATGTCTATCTCTTTCTTCCTTACGCCTACTGATTTTTAATGCAGTATCTACTGATATTTTGAGAATAAATCTGGCCAGACTGGCTTTTGTGACGAAATGAGTCAATTGAGTAGTAAAAGTATCATTACTCATTATACACTGATCAACAATTGCTAGGGATCACTTATGAACTTCTCTGAACTTGTATTTTTTTCAAGTTATTTAGTGAATATCTGTACATTATATGTTCTTTAAGGAAAAAGTGAGATATTTTGAGTTGATTATATCAAAGTCTTCCTCACTTCATCGGCTCTTGTTCACAAAATCGATTATTATCTGTAGGCTGTTACAGGTGGAGTGAAAAGCAATGTAGTATTTGTTATTAAATCTGTTTTTTTCTCTCGTTGAAACACATAAGGTGACAATAATTGAAGAAATGAGAACAATATCAGCTTATCAGTCATGCCGAGAAGACGTTTGGCTCCTGTGCAACTGGACCAAATCATACGGTGGATACAGGAAGGTTTGTCCCAGCGAGAAGTGTCCCGGCGGTTGAATGTTTCGCAAAGTGTCGTGAGTCGGGCTTGGAATAGGTTCATTCAAAACGACTCAGTAGCTTATGTTCATGAGGGAGGTCGGCAGCGCAGTACAACAGCTGCCCAAGATCGTCTTTTGATCCTCAATGCTAGGAGAAATCCTACTTACCCGGCGTCGCGGCTCAATAGATCACTGAGAGTTGCAACAGGAGTTCCAATTTCGAACCAGACTGTAAGACGACGACTACATGTTCGTGGTTTGAGAGCACATAGGAGGGTACAACATCCCCGTTTGAATAGGGAACACCGGGTTCATCGACGGCAATGGGCTGAGAAGCACCGCAATTGGACACTTGAAGATTGGAACCGATGTTTATTTACGGATGAGTCTAGATTTCGTTTGGTCAACTCCGATGGACGTATTCTCGCTTGGAAGGAAAGAGGTCGAAGGTATGCAGAACAGTTTATGGTACCCACAACAGCTTTTGGCGGAGGTTCTATATGTGTATGGGGAGGCATTTGTTTGAACCAACGCACAGAGTTGGTTGTTCTGCAGAACACCACCATGACCAGCCAGAGATATCACGATATGATTATTGAGCCCATAATTGTTCCGTTTGCGGCTGCCGTAGGCGAGAATTTCATTTTAATTGACGATAATGCCCGTCCACACCGTAGTCGTCTGGTTAATGAAGCGCTAGAAACTCATGCTATTGATAGGATGGACTGGCCAGCTCGCTCTCCAGACATGAATTGCATCGAACATGTCTGGTCTGAGATGTCTAGACAATTGTCAACCTTAGAACAACCGATCAATAACCTGGAGGACCTTTCTAACGCTTTACAGGATATTTGGACGAATTTGCCCCAACATTTTATAAATCGTTTGATCGAAAGTATGCCTCGTAGGGTAGAATGCTTGAGACGAGCTCGTGGGGGACCAACTAGGTACTAGCTTAACCGAAACTTCAGCCTTCTTGTGGTTTCATCATAAAATATTTATGTTATTCAAACACAGAATTTTGAGTGTTCCTAATAAAGTCTTTTTTTCTCTCCAACTTTCCATTTTTTCATTCTTTTCTCAAGTGAACCATATTATCAATTGAAAATACTCTGATATCTGACTAAATTTATAATCTTGGAGCGAATATTTCAGAAATAAATTTAGAACAAGTAAGTGATCCCTATCAATTGTTGAGCAGTTTATGAAAGAACGGATAACAATGAACTTGAGGCAACCATAATTCATGAAGTTCACTATCAATTCTGATAAACTCAACAGAAAATCCACCTCATATCTCTAGAATCACGGAAGACGGAACGTAATACTTGGTGAGCTGCTTCCTGTCTACGTCCTGATACGGCCGAGATGTCGTAACGTTTCGCATCAACGGCAGTTTTAATCTCCCACACACAATCTATATCTCCGAAAGATTCGCGTCGTTATTGTGTAATTTATTTCAATTCGAATGTTTGAGCCTGTTTAACGGGTTATATCGGACGATTCCCGGAAATAATTTTACGGTGAATAGCGCAATAATCCGACTCGGCAAGCCGTACCGCCAGGCGGATCATGGGAGCGAGGATATACTTAGCCTGGCCGAATTGGTGAGAGCAGGGGGGTCGCACCTATATTAGAACATGACTAAAGCTACGTGAAAAATAAACAACGCGAAAACATAATACAACGTACACATTATCCGCAGAGTTGGACTCGGAGAAAAACGAAACGTCTTTACATATTTCACACGTGTGTTCCTAATACGATGCTCACTGAAAGGATCTCGAAAACTATAAGATTTACCCCCGGTTTCTGAAAGACCGATCAAATCTTTGTTGAACTTATATAAAATTCAACTTAACAGCAATGTCAAATCCATTTGGGTTTCTGAATTGTTGCACAGTTTAAAATCAACTCATCTATGTTATCTTTAATAATGATCTTTATTAATCCCTTAGATTGAGAACATTCAATATAGAACAAGTCATTAAACAATTGTATTAGAGGTGGTACACAATTAATTCAATTCAATATCATTCAAGAAATCATTAACATGATAATAACATTCATCCAGTAATATATTTCTCACGCTTTTTTTAATGCAGAAATATTCTTCAGTTCTCCAATGGAGCTTTAAACTTGAAAAAAAATTAAAATGCGTTTCAGAAACCCAAAATGAGGCTTGACGTTCAATATACGTGTTATATTTGACCACTGTATTAACTGGCAGAAGGCAGAATGTTCAAATAAAAGGAGTTAACCTTACTTTCAGGAACCCAAATGACTCTTGACCATAAAATTGACAGCTGTTAAGTTAAATTTTACGTTGATTGGCCTTTCAGAAACCGGCCGTTAGAGAAAAAATCTTCAAGGACACCCGAACCATTTTATGAGATATCAGAAAGCATATCATAGATATCTTGATTCGAGTTACAGAGAGTTTCAGAAAAATTAATGTTTCAAGTATTTCGCTATATCTAGGTTTCTGATCGTAATTTTCAGAGGATTCTAAAGGCTTTTTTCAAAAGTTTTTATGGTTAATATGATATTCATAAAACATCATATAAATTAATTACGTTTTAGATATATAGAGCAGAGTTGGTGGTGGTGAATGGGACACCCTATATTTTTCAACGAAGTTTTCTAGCCACAGATTCATTGAAAAAAATTCCTTAATTTAAATATTTTTCATTCATTGCGAGATTTAATTCATTTTGTGTTCATCGTATTATTCAGTTATATGGTTGTTCAGTAATGGGTGTTCCCATTCAATTAGAAATTAATTATCAATTCAGAGATATGTGAGTAGTGTTCAGATATCTAATGGATGAATATATGTTTCATATATTTCATGTTCTATTTAATTTTGTGTTCATTGTATAATTCTAATCAAGTTTAAGGTAGGGTGTTTCATTTGAAAAACACCAACTCGTCTCTATATCTCCAAAAAGGCTATTAATTTTTATTGTGTTATGCGTGAAATTTAACCATAAAAATCACTGAAGAGGCAAGAAATGACTTAAATCTCAAAACAACGTATCTTCGAAACGGATAATATACATATTTGAAAAACCGATAACGGGATGCTTTTCGACAAATCTGCGAACAAAAAACAGCGTTGCAAAATATAAGGTGTTTCATTTAAGGAACACCAATTTTGCTGTATACTGTATCTCTAAAAAGGTAATTTATTTCTATGATCTATTACTAGTATCATATATATATTCAAAACAGTCATTTTTCAGAAACACCCTGTAACTTAAGAATGAATCAAGATTTTTTTGGTTGTGCTTTTTGATATCTTATTATTTCGAAAAAAGAGATTGGGAGTCCTCGACGATTTTTTCCTTATAGTTCTCGAGATGCTTTAAGTGTGCATCGAAGTTGAGACACCCTGAACACTTAGAGTGTAGAAAAATGGATTTCGGTTCACTCTGGATACACAGAATTTGAAAGAAAGGTTTGTTTCGGTTGCCCATTGGTAACTTCTTGCTAAACAAAAAGCACTTGAGATTGGTTTATCATTAATAGATTGGTTTTCGGGCTGCATAATTGACATTAAGTTAAAGTGCTCATTCAAAACATATGTTCTGAATAATTCATCATGGAATCAGGTATACCTCAGGGATCGCCTTTTTAGGGTTTCCTGTTCCTGGCATTCATTAATGATATAGGTACCTAACGGTATAGAATTCAGTTCGTTTTTAATTTTCGCAGATGATCCTTAACTCTAAACTTTAAAACATCAATAGATCATTTCGAATTGGTGCGAATAGATTAATGTCCAGTTGAACCATTTTCCTAAACATTGATTTTTTTAATTAATGTTTAAATTTTTAATCAATGTTCAGGTGAATGGTGCAACTGGCCATAAATGCAATAATGGAGTGATGTTCGGAAAACAAAATTAAATTAAAAATTAAAAATTAAATTGAACATGTATAAATTGCAGGTAATAAGTATACGCATGAGTATGGCATAGGTAAAAATTGAAACAGATAGTATTGAGAGATTCAACCATTTTTAGGTATCTTGGAGTATAATTCGATCAAAAAATGAATTTTATCTACGACTGCTTCATTTTGAAGCTATTTGACCACTGAATTTAGTCCATTTGCGTTTAGTAATAAAACTAATTGCACAACACAAATTTTATTACGTAACGCATTTTTTCGGAGAAAAATGCAGAAACTCAAGACCTTATAACGTACCAATAACCGGCACTGCTTCTCATTTCGATCAAATACATCAAATACTAATCAAATAAAAAAACATTGTTTGCAAACCATTTTAATAGACTAGATAGGATGTGTTTGATTTTCATAAGACTTGTAGGATTCATGCTAATTAATAATTCCCATTTCAAAATTGCTATTGCATAGTATCCATGTAAACAAAAGGGATCAAGATGGTTGAATTTCTATCATGATGGTATCGTGAAAACAACAGAAAATAAAAATATGAGAATACATCATTCTCTCCCTAAAATATTAACTAAGAATTCCGTTTATCTATAGAGAATCATTTCAAACACGCCCTGAACCCCTCTTACCTAGAAGCGATGTTCGAAAGGAAAAGTTGAAATGATCCTATCGTACTAATAACTTAATGTAACTATTTTATTTTTATTCCTCGCATTGTATATTTACTCTACCGGGACGTATTTTTGCCAATACTGTACGAGTTATTATTTCTTAGATTTCAAAGAAGAGGACATAGTATTTGAAGATATGTGTTATGACTGAAATCCTATCACCTCAGCCTCAACGGCTATAATGAATCATAACCAACAAACCACTTCTGTTAATATACCTGTAGTCTTATGAAGATCGAACATATCATTAGTTTTTCTTGTGTTTATTTCTAACATGACATGATCATCAACTTAATATACAGCCTAAGGAAATGAAGATACCCCACAAATAACTGCAATAATCAGATATTAATAAGTTTTCGTATCCGAAATTAATTTCTTAGTGTTACTTGAATCGCGATATAATTCCAATTTTCTTAAAAATATTAAAAGTAACCATCTACAGGAGTACAGGTGAAAAATAGTAAACAGTGCGATTATCGGAAACAACTGTTATTATCCGTGTGTACACACAACTAATGATCGAAACTACTATAATTGGTACTCCATTCGAAGATAAAGAACACGTACACCGGTGATCGGATTATCGATCCAGTCAATTGAAAGCGATTCTAACGTGTGAACCGTTTACCGGAGTGCGTTCCTGTACAATGCTCATTGATACCCTGCCAATAGTTCTACTGTCCGTCGAGTCGCAAAAGGATTCGAAGTTTGTTAGATCATGGTTGCAAATTAAAGTTCACGGCCATGATCTATTCGCATATTCCCTGTTTGTCGCAAATCATTGTACATCTGCCAGATTTTCAGATAGCTCGCAGTGTGCATTCTGAAACATCGATGTATCGAAATGCTAATAATTCTTGGCAGCATACCGTGTATGATTGCAAATTGGCGGGATTTCAACGGGTGTAGACAGAAATCGATCAGATCATGTGGTAACATGGTCTTGATCATTACAATATGAAATCCAGATATTGGGAAGCTCAAGGAAAATACTTTGGAATACATAGAGTGAGTAGATTAGATTGTTTCTTCATGATACTGAAGGTTCTACGGGTCGAATTTCGGACCCTTCAGCAGCGGTTTTTCTAGGTAGTAGATTTTAACTCTACTGCAGTGATCGTTTCATTCACTATCACTATGAATTTCATGATTCTGTGTTGCATACATTATCACGTCCATACTATAAAATCTAAAAAATTTTTTTCGATATTAGAAAACACGAGTGTATTTCGGGAGGAAACATTGAATGTATATTTCAGTGTAAAGCGAAAGGTATATAACTAAAAATGAAAAAATATCAGCTAAATGACCGCCACGGCTATGGTGACAGCACCATGTCCTTTTCATCAAAGTATACGTTCCAATCACACCACCATACCAAACAATGACAAGTTGAGGATGGAGAGCCTTTCAAACGAGCATTCTTGGATTTTTTTAACCTCAAATGAGACAATTTTTTTTAGGAACGTGGACTCCGAAGTGAAAATTGATCACTGAAGATGATCATTTTGATGCAGTTCAAAGACACAATCAAGAAGGATGCGACGTTGCTGGTGATCAACCGGTTTTAATTTTTGTGTTAACTTGTCTGAGCATCCCAATTTTTTCCACAAGTTTCACTATTCCCGGCCGAGAAAGTCCTTCAAGACGACTCAAAAGTGCTATAGTTTTGCGAAGTGTGGCTGCCAAATTCACAACATTTTTGTAGTGAATTTTAATTATTTCAAATTCGTTGTTGAAACGTGTATCGTTCCATTTTTAGTTTTGTCAACAGATTACAGCTTCAAAAGTGACAGATACCCCGATAGCGGGCTATTTGAAAAGAAACCTCTTATTGAAAACGCCTTTGGATTTAGACGACTTGAGAAAGAATATATTTCTTAAAAGTTAATGGAGTCTACTTGATGAAGGTGATTCAATATAAATATCAAAAATTGATAACATTGTGTCCTTTTCCTTTCACAACAATAGTAATTTACGTAACAAGTCCGGAAAATAGGGTTTTTTTGGACGAATAGACAAAATTGGAAGTCTGTGAGTCCAAAAAAAACATTTTCGGGCGTGTTGCGTACAATATTTTTTCGGCAACCGTGTAGAATAACACTATCGCTGCTGCTTTCCATATTTTTTTACGATTGCGATCAAAAAACATACAAATTGTTGACAACTAATTTCATATGAACTGTCAGCAGTTTTCTCGGTTACTATGGTAATGATCAACTGCATTTATTAAAAATATACCTACCAAGATTTTCATATCCACAATGACACGAACGACGTGATTCTTTTCCGGCCTAGTCCGGGAAGTACGTACTTTCCGGACTCTGCCGGGAAATGCTACTTTCTCAGAGAAAAAGCGTCCGGGAAGTGCTCACTTCCCGGACGGTGGCCGAAAATAGTAATTTACGTAACAAGTCCGGAAAATAGGGTTTTTTTTGGACGAATAGACAAAATTCCAGGACGAGCGTAAGCGAGTCCTGGAAGTCTGTGAGTCCAAAAAAACCATTTTCGGGCGTGTTGCGTACAATATTTTTTCGGCAACCATGTAAAATAACACTATCGCTGCTGCTTTCCATATTTTATTGCGATTGCGATCAAAAAACATGCAAATTTTTGACAACTAATTTCATATGAACTGTCAGCCGTTATCTCGGTTACTATGGATTCTATGATTCTTTTCCGGCCTAGTCCGGGAAGTACGTACTTTCCGGACTAGGCCGGGAAATGCTACTTTCTCAGAGAAAAAGCGTCCGGGAAGTGAGCACTTCCCGGACGGTTGCCGAAAAAATATATTTTTAGGATATATTCAGTTTTTTTTTCGTCTTGGAATACAATGTCAATTCGAAAAATGAAAAAGTATTTATAACCAACCAAAAGAAAATTCAATACAATCAAAACTGTACAAATTGAGTAATTTTCAATTTGTTAACCGTTTACTCAATGTCTACAGTTTTGGTCATTTCGAATATTCTTTTGGTTGGAAATAAATATTCATTTTTCGAATTGAAATTGTATTCCAAGACAAAAAAAAAACCGGATATATCATAAAGATATTATTATTATTATTATATTGAGGAGGGCAAAGGACACAACGTTGTCAAATACACAAAAAATAGTGAAAACCTAATGACACAAGAATGTTATTTTCGGAATTAGCATGCAGTCTAATGAGGGTTTTATACAGTGTGTGACTTTTACAATCTTCTAGGTTCAACTGTTCCATCCATCCTTCAAATTTCCATGAGTAGGACAACATGTATAGTGAAAAATCTAAAATTTTTGTTAGAAACGTCATATATCAATGCTCTACAGTGCTGCATCGTGGTAATCAATTAATGTTATTCATTTCATTTTCTGGTTATTGGACACACATTCTTTCAAATACCACACTCTGTACATATTAGAACCTTTCCAAGTTGCGTTAAACATACAAATCTCAATAAAACAAAATTTATGGCCGAAAAAGAATATAATGGAATCAGTATATGACACCATTCGATGAAAAATGACTTCTATGCAGAAATTGCGGATTTATCAGCGTATCTATCGCATTATGCGAAAATACATGGGCATGTTCAACCTCCACTGGAAATTTGCATTGGGGTTCGAACGAGAATTATGAATATTGCCAAGCAGACAAGTGCAACTATGTTACTGATATGAAATAGGTTCAGACGTGAAACTATAAATGTTCGAATTATGCATAAGTGAGGTAGGTCCTCGAAGAACGTCCGCCCATTCGCAGAATGAGTTTTGTTAGTAGGTAGCTACCTCCTTTCTATGAACAACTGAATTATGATTATATTATTGCAATTTGTGATAAGGAATTAATAGAGGTGCACCAGTATCTGCCTACTACACCACCAGTGATACTAATTTTATCAATGATGAAGGATATGGAAGATTTGGACATGAGAACAAAGCGCTGCATTGAAGAATTATATCTTCAAAACGAATGAAAAATGATCTTGAATTGAATCGAGTTTCTGTTAATATAATGAATATGTCATAATTGTCTTCTTCGTGTCATGATTTGAATTAAAATAATGGTTTTTGACTTGAGGAAAGGGCTAATCAAACAAATCTTTGTTGAATGGTCAATGTTCCGATTCCAATTTTGGATCTTTTTCCAGGCATTTATTCGTGTATATATATATATTAACATTATTAACTCTGCCACAAACATTTTGAACAATACAATAGTGTATACAAATTTTCTTCAGCTACACAATAGTATATTGTGCAACAAGTGGGTAAAGTCCAACTTTTCTCGCGAGTTTGGAAGTGGCACGAACCTGAAAGGCGAGTTCCGCAAACATACGAGCGAGAAAAGGACTTTCTCCACATGATGCACACTATAATTTTCCTACAACTGCACAAATTTCAATAATTCAAGTAATGGACTTGATTCAAATCAAAATAGCCTTTGTTGACAGTAAGATGTCTAAAAACATGGTGCATGCACTCGTCAAAATGGAACAGTCTACCGAGTGATCTTGTGGATGCAACCTCCACCAACGCCTTCAAGAATGGATATGACCGATAGATTACCCAACCTCGAGAATAATACGTCCTAATTTTTTTCTCATTGTAAACCATAATTTTTGAATTGAGTTATATTTAGTTTCCGAATGTTATTTTTTTAAGTTTGAGTTTCTAGGTATTTGTACCTCTACTCCTATTGAAACAATAATAATAATAATAAAAATAATAATAATTTTTGAATGAAATGAAATTCGACCAAATTGAAAATATTAGTTTCATTTCGTGGCGGAGCCGCAATGTCATACTTTTCATTTTGATCTTTTTTCCTTTGATTTTGACAGGATACATAAATTAAAACCCGATCCTAGCCAATCAGAAGCTTAACTAATATTCTCAAAATTGTCATTGATCACGCGGTCAACATGCAGTTTTGCATAAATGTTGAATTGTTTTTTTGTATCTACTTGCAAACTCTCAACTCGGTTGTATCTGTGTTGAGGAAATATTAGATGTTTTTTTTCTTCATTTTCCTATGGTTTGAAACTATCAGTACGAAGGTGTGGATGAATCATCTTAATTCCAAAATTATCCGGACCAAATGAAGTTTTCGAATGAATCACATCAAAATTCATACCGATTACTTTATCCTATGGAATCAATCGATATATTCAACAATGCAGTGGAACATTAATCACTAAAAATAAATATCCAAAACAAAAACTCGAGTTTTCACAAACTTTTTTCTCATTTCATTACAGGGTGACCTTCAAATGAATTATATACAAGGAAAACCACTAAGCAAGATTTGGAAGGAATGAATCTTCATTCCTGCTCGAATATTATTTCCACTGTCGGATTCCTATAAAGCCTTAGAAGTTTTGTAATTTATTAATGCAATTAAAGGAAGCCATTCATTGCGTGAGAAAATTTAATATTTAAAGCGATATTCAATGAATCGTATGAGAAATACCGAATGTTGAAATTATTCGAAGACATGAAAAGCTTCAATTTATGCACGTTTTTCGATTGTACTATACTCAAAAAAGCTGTGCACGTTTTTCCACTGTACTTTATTCTATAAAGTGATATTTCAATCCGCACAGAAAAATTTGAACATCTTCAGTTTTCTTTAGACTTTTCACGCTATGGCGATTATCAGACGGAGATCAAACATTTGCTCTACACACTTGAGTGGAGCCAGACCGTCCGATCTCATTGACATTGACATCCTGACTTTCAAAGTTCTATTGAAAATGAGCGATCTAATTACGAAAACCGACTTTATAACATGATTTATTGAATTATATATTCATTATATTCATATGAAAAATGAATATCGTTTAAACAAGCATTATGTAATTAAAAAAAAATTGTTTTTCCATTGTTATGCAATAATATAATGATTCCAGTTACTGTCCTTCGTTTTCTATTTAGTGACATTTTTAAAATTGAACAATTCACTATTCAAAAATTTTAATTGAAGGTGTTTATTGAAATTCACGATGTGTCATGTCTCCAGTCGAAAGATCTTGGTATTCAGGTTCAGCCGTTCAATTCAATAGTGTGGTGTATATCACAATATGTCGAATCCATAGGTAGTTGATAAGAGAGTAGGAAGCTAAGGTTTGGGAACGGAAACCAGGTGGTGTAGTGACCTTGTGACGATAACGAATTCTAGTAGACCATACTTCTATTAAAATTCACGGAGCATTTTCTTGGTTTCAGGTTTTTCAGGAGTACCAGGATTGAGTGAAATGCATTCGCAAACAATTTATAATGAAGTAGGTATTATATTATATCAATAGAAGGAATTAAACTTTTTAATTTGTTTGAATACTTGAAATCAAACATTTGTTCCTATAATGATTTTTGTACATAATCTTTCATCTGGCAAAGTGTTTTTCGATGAGCTAGTAAATCACCCTGTTCAACGTATCATAACGGTCGACGTTTTCTATTCCTAATCTCCACCCTTCTTTTTCTGTACACATGTTATCCTGCAGACCTCTCTCGAAATTCGTCATCGATTTCTTCTATCGAAATTTTACGTTGTCCTATTCTCTTTTTTCTTTCTTGAGGGTTTCAATCTAAGACTTTCTGTGGGATACAACGTTGTGACATTATCTGGACGTGTCATCAACAATGTTCTCTTATATATCCGGTCTTTGTATTATGGTGTCATTAGATATCTAGCTATCTTTTCTGAATGATCCTGCCACACCTCTCCAGAAGTCCATCCCGGTGGCTGTTAGTGTTCTTTTTATTTTTTCCTTTAGATGCCAAACTTCCTAACCATATTATATCATGCTCTTCATTATTGAGTTGTAAATTATCTTCTTGTTTTCGATGTTCACATTTTTGTCGCATAATAATCTGTTTGTCCAGCATTGCAATTTCTCTTCTTCCGTGAAAGTTTCTCTCAGATATTGCTTCGCCTATTCTTCCAGTTCCACTAATATGTTTGATATATTGCCCTATTTCCAGAAGTGAATCCTCCACTGCACATATAGCCCATTTTATTGACGATGACCTCATAACCTCCAAACAAGTAATGTCATATTTTTGAGTCCACTTGTTGGCCATATATTCGATGTTATCTATATCCTGTGCGATCACAACTGGATCATCCGCGACTGTCTAATCTTCATCCATCGGTGTTACTACATTTCAATTTCCAGGCTTCCAGCGTATTTTTCAAGTAATTTTTAATATATGTGGCGGCTTCTCATAAAGCCCCACTTAACAACAATAAACACAGCGCTCGGTGGCCTAGAGGTAAAGAGTGTAAACTCACTCACCGAGTTGCAACAAGGTGCCGGGTTCGAGTCCCGGCGGCTCCCGATAATAATAAATTACCCAAGCGTCTGTGACACGGCACACACAAATATACCAAAGTCACACTGATGAGTCCGGTGTGTGTGCCAGGACGAAACGCATAAGTAGGCATATGTGAAATCCTAAATTGGTGACCCCGACGTGATGGGAATGGCCGTCTTAACGATGTGTCCTGGAAAGCAGAAGGTTGATGCGTAGCTTCCATATATCTGCAATTTCCAACGAAACTCTAGACGCCCATTCCCCTGACGTGCAATACGTGCTCCTTGGTCTGCCGCGGTATAGCGGACCTGAATAGGCGGCATTCACCGTCCGCACGATACCGCGAGGTGCAGCTCTGATTAGGCGGCAATCACCCGGCTGCACCGATGACCTCGTAACACGCATAAGTTTCGTTCCTTCGTCACTGGGGAGGGAGTCATGTGGCGGCTTCTCATAAAGCCCCACTTAACAACAATAAACACAGCGCTCGGTGGCCTAGAGGTAAAGAGTGTAAACTCACTCACCGAGTTGCGACAAGGTGCCGGGTTCGAGTCCCGGCGGCTCCCGATAATAATAAATTACCCAAGCGTCTGTGACACGGCACACACAAATATACCAAAGTCACACTGATGAGTCCGGTGTGTGTGCCAGGGACGAAACGCATAAGTAGGCATATGTGAAATCCTAAATATACAACACCCTTGCTTTAGACCCTTCGTAACCTGTTGGTGTATGTTGTTGTCCCTGTTACCATTTTTGAGTGATATGCAAAAATAAAATGTTTTAAATATCAAATTCTTCACCAAAAATTTCTTAGCAGAAATAATGTTAGAGAGTGAAAATATATTAACTGACAAAGAAACTGCAACACCCAGAAGGAGCCACAAATGAAGTTTAAGATCGACGTCTAAGACTTATGACCATAAGGGAACAATTTGCCATAACTCGATCTCCAGCTGATGCGTGTTTAGAACAAGTAATTGTAAATATCCGAACGCTTTACCGTCGGATAAGGTCTTTTGGAATGCTATCGAGCTCATCTTGTGTTACCTCTGACGGTTAAGCATCACCGGCAACGATTACAGTGCTGCAGAGAATGCCAACATTGGAATGTGGAATTGCATCAGGTCGTCTTTTCTGATGAATCTCTATGGCACATGATGGCCGAAGAAGGGTTAGACGACATCGGGGAGAAAGACGTGAACCTCAGTTTGATTTTGAGCGTCATGTATACCGGACAGAAGGTGTTATGGTATGGGGTTCTATTGAACATGAGAGTAGGTCACCTTAAGTCTTTATTCGAGGTAATATGACAGTGCTGCGTTACCTTCAAGAAATAGTTGAGCCATGTTTGGGACATCATTGGTAAAAGGCTTGGAAATTGACTCTGGCGGCTCTGAGACATGAAGTACAGGTAGCTTGGAATAGCATTCCTCAAGAAGAAATAGACCATCTTATTGCATCAATGCAAATCAGATAATCACGGTGGACAAACATATTATCAACAAATTCATCAGAAACCCTTCGTTTTTTTCTCCAAATTCAATCAGCTACTCCTTGGTGTACTATCTATGTTTCACCAAAAAAAAATAAATTCTAAACAGCTCCTTCTATGTGTTGCAGTTTCTTCATCAGTTAGTATAACTAATGCGTAGCCTGTTGCTTGATATTCAGTTCGAGAAATGAGTATTCTGTCTACAACATCGCTATCGATCGTGTGAGGTCCGGAGACCAGATATATAACTTCGACACGCCACTCGAATGGAAACATGTTACTTGTCATAACTGGCTCAGCGGGAGCAAGAGATATGGCGGAGTACAAACTCGGCGTGACCGAATCCAGAGACATGGTGAGATGGGGAATGGGAGAAAGGAGGGCTATTAATCTCCCTTCCGGAAGAGAAGCAGCGTACCGACGGGGGTTCCGCAAAAATCGGCAAGTGTAGCTCTGCATTCTCGCCGGGTTTTCTAACCGACTGTAGAAATAAGTCATAAAAACTGCGGTCGGGTTTTAAGCGAGAATTGTGATTCGTTTCCGGGTAGTTTAAGCAGAAAATCATATCTGTTATTCTGTGGCTTGCATGATGAGAGGACTTGGAAAGTATGCGATGACAAATTGGCAATGATTTTGACAAACTGATGGCGAAAGTTTGACGGTTGAAAACTCGAACGAGTGATTAAATTATCACATATGAAATTATATCAATGTGAGAAATAACGAAAAGGAATTAGTGGAAATAATTTGCTTTCAATAGAATTCAAAAGTAAAAAAATTTGTCGAATTATTGTGTGCAAGACCTTGCTTCCTAGATATGGGACCTAAATAATCAGATAAATCAGCAAATCCTCGCAGATCTAAAGGCGGCATCTAATAAAACATTGTAAAACAAGTTGCAGAATGGGCTGCTATTCCAACACGAATGCGAAATTCGAACACATGAGTGTTGGAATTGCTTTCTGCAACGAGTATTAGACGATATTTTCTCTCTTTCAGTCAAGTTTCGTGAATATTATCGAAATTCAATGAAAAATTTAGATTGAACATCCTAGCGACTTTTGTATTGTATCTTGGCAGTTGGTGTGACTGTTACGAATACGAAAATAGACAGATTACCAAATTTGAATTGTATCTATACGTTTCGAATTTAGAAATAATTTATAATTACGCATTAAATTCGTGAATTATGTTTAACAAAATCGATTTAACACCACCAGAATCAAGAGAAACGGAAGAACTGCATAACGTCCTCAGCAGAAGAAAATAAGAATGCGGTCAGGATCCTTCTGTAAGACTATAACAGTTGTCTTTTCCGATGATTCAGTTTCAGTTTTTAAACTCGAACTGTTCGACAAAATAATACAGTCCATTCCTCAAACCAAAAAGGCTATAAAAATCATTCATTTTGGTCCGTACGAGCAGTATTCAGATTTGAATAGAGTTAAATCTGAATCCGGCTCGAAGGACCAAAATGGTTGGTTTCGATTCTCTTTTTGGTTTGAGAAATGGACTGTTTTATTTTGTCGAACAGTTTCAGTTTAAAAACTGCAACTGATGAAATGATTCAGTTTCTGTCCGACAAAATAATACAGTCCATTCCTCAAACCAAAATGGTTGATTTCGATAGTCTTTTTGGTTTGAGAAATGGACTGTATTATTTTATCGAACAGTTCGAGTTTGAAAACTGAAACTGAATCATCGCAAAAGAGAACTTTTATAGTCTTACAGAAGGATCCTGAGCGCACTCTTCTTTTCATCTGCTGGTGGACGTTCTGAATTTCTTCCGTTTTTTTGGAGAAGGGCCCTTTTGACGGATGGTCAATCTTCAATGATGATCTTCTTTCTGGGTCGTCGTCACATGCACTAGGCGTTTCAATATTAATGAACGAGTTTTTATTGTTTATTATATGGTTAAAAGTAACCGATGCCGACGGGGGCAGAAAAACTGTTTTATGGAATTCGCGACTAATGGCACAAAAAGCGTAGATATATAAACGATACTTATTCAACTAAGGTACGTAGCCTGAAGCGAATAAAATTAATATTTTCCTTTTCATGTCACAAATTGAGTTGATTCACGCAGAATCGCTCGCACTCGTATTTTCTAGGACTAAAATTTGAATTCCAAACAATAGGTATTGACAATTGGCACGTGTTGAAATTTGATAGGATCGGAAGTCAGCGTTGACAAAAACAAAATGAAAAAAATAACTGAAAATAATGCTGTAAGGAGTTCAATACATAGCATAGATATTATATTGGAAATAATAACAATATGTTATAGACTGACCAAAAAGTGAGTGATGAAATACTAATAAATCAGAGAAACAAAATAAATGATTAAGTTTTTATGACGTTTGTGGAATAGATTAGTTATAATACTCGTCATGACTTTTGGCGAATATTGAAAAATGAATTTCAGAAACTGAAGATCGACCCATCACTCCTCCTATAATGAAGGAATCCACAGTGATGTCAATTCAGGAATTATTCATTTCTGAATGGAATTAATAATAACTAATTAGTATACAATGAAGTGAAGGCCAACACAATTCGAAGAATGGATGAGACTCTACGTCCAACTACTCATTATCTAAATTTTAGCTAAAGAGAGCAGAACGAATATGAATGTGAAAAAAATTGAATAAGTCTGAAGGTATTCAATTATTCAATGTCTTTTTCTGGTAGAAATGTGTCTTAATTACAATTGCAAGTTAGCAATAAACTATTTTCCATAATACTCCTTTCGGTAGCAAAAATTATTTTTCTGGGATTTTTTCAGACGAGCATGAAAGCTGAACACACATGTCGAAGGATTCACCCCTTTCATGTCAATGAATAAACATGATCACGTTGAAATTACAGTGTTAGGCCCCTTTGAAATCAGTTTTATGGATGTCATTTCGCTGATGTTCCTTCGCTCCTACGCTGATGTATGAAAATCAAAATATTACTCATTCAACAGTTTATTCTGACAGTGATTGCAATTTCATAGTAGACTTTTCAGTGTATATTTCGTTCCTTCTTAGATTCTACTTATTCTGCAAAGTGTTACTGTTAATATACTCTGTATCCAAACAAAACTTACTCATTCGAATAAATGAAATAGACAAAACGTGGCGTAGTCCGAATCTATTGGTTTTAGCCTCAACAAATGTTTAAATCGACTCTTTAAATATTAAAGAACATGTAAGAAAGAAGGAAATATGATAATTATTTCCACAAATCTTATATAAAAGGGTTAAGTTTTCATCGAGTCTGTCTGATTATTGAATAATGTATGTTGCTGGTTAATTGTTATCACTATTATTTTTTTCTTCATTTTGCAATAATGAAAACATTCTAATTCAACCTTATTGTTTTCCATTGTATGTCTTGAAATGTGATGAATCCAAAACTTTTAAAGAAAGCTTTTCTCAGAAACTATGAGAGCTGTTTAAATCTCAGTTGGTTATCATTCTAGCTCAGAAATCAGATGAAAAAGAATACGCCATTACATATAACTATAAAATTCAAATTGATAGTGTAATGATATGGAATTCAATTAAAAATTTACGACTTGTCAAGTAGTATTTTTCAATGTTAAGTCAAGATTTTATTTATCAAGTACTTAAAAATCAAGTACAATCTATTAAGCTACTTTATTGTTATCAGTTTAATTGTGTAGTGTGCATTTTAATGAAAAAATGGTGAAATGAGAAGGAACCTCGCAAAAAACACTTTCACTCATGAACCTTATTGTATAAAAAAACCAAAAATGTTCAGTATTTTGAAATGGAAGCACAAATAAAATCACTATAGAATATGAAAAAATTAAAAAATATAAAAAATAAAGTTTCTGAATTGAGAAACTTCCAAGCACTATTTGATTACATCATTTTCCATCCATGATCTAGACACATGAGGTATCTTATGGAATTTTCTCCCAATTTATTGCGGGTTTTGGTAATAATCATAGCAGCTCTGAAAAATTCTCTTTCAACAGGAGATGAATATGCTAACGTAAATTAAAAAATATGTTGCCAATTTAGCCAGGTTTCGAAAAACGTTGTCGTGGTTGTTTCACCATCTTGAAATATATTCTGATACTAATAGCTAATAGCAATGCATCCTTCCAGACAATCATTCGGGATTTTACTGATTATACAACTCATGTTCTGATGAACCAATATAATCCGTAAATTTCCCATAGTTACGGCGTATTGATAAGTGAATATACTTATTTATTGATGACGTGGTGTTTCGCCTACTGCCATATTGCGATCATTTCCATAGTAACATTCGTGGATTTTCGCCAAAAAAATAGTCAAGCTCAGTGAAATGTCATTGAATCGTCAAAATGCAATGCTTTGGTTATAATTATTGAAATTATTCGTTATATAACCATTACGAATACCACTCAAGCATAAACAATATATTTCGATTATACGAACCTCTTCACTCGACTTAGTTCGCGAACCATCTCGAGAGCGAAGCTCGAGTGGTGTTTCGCGAACTACTTCGAATGGAGAGGTGTATAATCGAATATTGTCTAAGCTCTTGTGATATTATAACTGAAAATACTACCTCGTCATCGATAATACCTTGTTTACATTGAAACATCAAAATTTTACTTTGAATTCGCCATTATTGACAGGCTAAAGTGCATTATTGAAAAATGAACACAAATCGATTCAGTGCCATTACCCAATAAAATATTGAACATTCAAATTGTTGATAGAAATAATCTTCTCAAATACAACTCGTTCTTCAAATTTTATCAGATAATTTTTTATTTTCTTCACTCAAATTTGTTTATTTGAGGCCAAAATATTCAAAAAAATTCAATATAGTTAAAATCACTTGTGCTAACGAACTCGTCATTTCATCAATCGGTTTGTTTTCATTTTTTTGCCAAATAAACAAGTTTTCGTGGAAAAGAAAAAATTATCAATAATATTTGAAGCAATTTCTTTTATTTGGTATTCAATAGATTTTGAACGATCATAATCGAACTCGAATAATAATCGGTATTAAAATTCAGTCGCAAATATCGAAACAAACATTCCATGAACGAGAATCCGAAGCATGCTGACTTCAGTAAAAGCAATTAAATAATTTCTGACGCGAACTAAGATCGGGCCGGAGAAAATAATTTCAAGACGTGCAATCAGAACTTCCATCTTCCCCCGTCTCAAAAATAGAAGAGTGCTCATTAATCCGTTTCTGTGAGTTACGGCACGAAGAAGTAACGGGAAAACTAGAGCGTTTGTATTTCTTTGAACCCCAACTGTCACTTCGGATGAAGGATGAACAATCTCGAAAATTCTCGAACGTAGATTTCCACTGAGACGACGGTTGCCTGACACATAAAGAAGAAGGTGATGAAATCTTTCTGGAAATTCGAATGTTCGCAAGAAGGTACTTAGGATCCATTTCAGATGGATGCCAAGATAATGGGTAGATCGAAAGATTCGCATAAATGCTTGCAGAAATCCATTTGAACTTCTACAAAATAAAATGTTTCGGTATTCAGGATACTTAGTTCTTGTGAGTGGAGAAACTCTAACTGCTCTGGTCGAAAAAACAAGAATATTTTATCTTTTGATATGTGATCCTAATTCCTCTTCTACTAATATGTTGGGAATGACCAGGCAAAAGCCTGATGGAAGAATTGTCACCGGTTAATTTTTCGGATGTTGTAGAATATGACCTCCTGAACAAGAAAGTCCAAAGGCACAATTTTTTCTATGACTATGTATTTCAAAATACAGGGTGTAAAAGTTAGAAAATGGCATTTTTCAAAGTAATATTTCTCGTAGGAAAACAATTTTAATGAAACACTTTTACGCAACAAATATTGCTCACCCATATGGTAATAATTTCAAACTAACTTTCCATAAAAATTATTCTCATATACAGGGTGAGTCAAACAATATTCAATATGAAATAATTCATTATTTTGAGTACAATATTATAATTTCAAAAATAATTCGCCTTGCTATGACCAATTTTTGAGATACAAAGCGTACTATATTGAGAGGGGCGAACGTTATTACAAAAGTTTTCAAAATATTTTATAAAATGAAAATTTCATACGATAAGAGACACGTTGACGTTTAGTTATTGTTATTTTGTCATTGAATAATGAAAGACATAGTACAGGGCGTCTCAAATTCCATGCTCACTGGGAGCATCCCAAGAATCATAAGACTCAGAGAAAAAACAAAGACATCCGATCACTTTTTTCGAAATGACAGAAAGCAGATCACATATACCTTGATTCGTTCTTGAGTTACATGGCGTTTCTGAATATATTTCGCTGTATCTAGGTTTCTGTTCGAGATATTCGAAAAATTCCACAACGTTTTTTTCAGCAGGTTTAACTTGATATTGAAGCTACTTGACTTGATATTATAGCTACTTGACTTGAGCTTGACTTGAATTCAACTTCAAGTCAAGTAGTAGTTTCTCAATGTCAAGTCAAGTATTTATTTATTATGTACATGACTTAACATTGAAAAACTACTACTACTTGAACTTGAATTGATATCAAGTCAAGCTCAAGTCGAATAGCTTGAATATCAAGTCAAGTAGTTTCAATATCAAGTTAAACCTGCTGAAAAGACGTTGTGGAATTTTTCGAATATCTCGAACAGAAACCTAGATATAGCGAAATATATTCAGAAACGCCATGTAACTCAAGAACGAATCAAGGTATAGTAAATCCCTATGAGTGAATTATGATTGTTTATGAATTTATTGTTTATTACTGAAACAAAAGGCAACAAAACTATAGACATAAAAAAATTTTTTTTTTGTTATTCAATTTCTATATTTAGCATACCAAAACTCGAACGGCGAATTCCGCCTATGGTTTCTGCTTATATGGCCTTTCGAAATTTTGTTTTTATAATTATTTCGACACCTCAGATTCGGTCGAGATGAAAATCTACATGTGAATGTAAAATGACAACTTCAAGCTCTTTGCAAAATCTCATAATGAGTGCATTATATTACCTGAACCTTCGAAAATTGAAGAAAATAATAGAAAGAAATTAACAAAATGACTACAAAATCGACGGAGATCAGATTTTGGGTGTTAATACGAAATAACAATTCCAAACTTCATGCAAAATTCAAACTGATCCCATAATCAGAACCATAGAAAATTCGAGGAAACTATTGAAAAGTAATACCCTCGGTAATACCCAATATTTACTTGACAACAGCTAGGGATTAGATTTTTTCCGTGTCTACATAGAATTACCATTTCAAACATCGTGCAGGATTTTGTGATGATAAATATCATTATAAATAAACAATTCGAACATAATATCGTAAAAAAATCCTATTTCAGTGATAACAGTTCCGGCCAACCAAGCTGAAATTTTGTCTGTATATCAAAATAACATTTCAATCTTTGTGAGAATTTCGTATTGATTTTGTCATCAGAACCATAGGATATTCAATCAAAATATCGAAAAAGCATGCGCCAATTGCGCCCTTTAAGATCACAGAACTCTGTTTCTGTCCTCCAAGGGCTCAATTGACGCATAAATGAACAAGCACCAAAAAGATTATAACTTCAGGTCAGTGCTTTCCTTATTTTTTTGTATTCTTATGATATATGTATTTTTCTCAACTCCTACTTCTCGTGCGAATTAAGCTACGTTTACATTAGAGTGAATAAATTGGACTCACAAAACTTTTAATGCGTGAAGTGCACTTGCTACTTTAACACCTCAGTGCACTTTCTTGAAATTACAAAACGATAAGTTCGCTGACCACAAAGGGTCCCTGGAAAAAAGTAGACAAGTATAAATGTAGGCTTATACTTCGCTCGGTTGAGACTTTGTCCCTATCAATCCTACAAAAAATTCTCATTGCTATTCAAATTCAATTACGGAATGACGTTTCAAATACTTTTCCAGGAAATGCTAATTGGAAAAACACAATAATGTGATCAATAATAACAAATTACTTTGTAATTGAGAATAAATCAGTGACAAACAAAATTCGATGAAAATAACTCGAATTCTTCAAAACTACGAACTGCGTTCAAATTGGAATTTCATTTTCCTCGAAAAAAAGGTAAATATTTTCATTACAATCGCAAAATACTATATCATTCTAATCTTCAATTTCACGCAGGTTATGTCGTGCGTAATAGTATTGTTTTTTATCACCCAGAAAAAACATTCCAAGAAAATGCTCCGTGAACACAATGTTCAATCTCATGGTCATTTAAGGCCTCGATAAGCACCGTTGCTCAATCCCAGCCGAATATATGAACGAAGATGAATGGCCATTACCAGAAGCAGGAAGCATTGATTAGTTGGTCTATGCGTTCGTATCGGTCTAATCTTGATTAATTTAACTGTTAATGCTGATACAGCGATAATAACCAATACGTCTTAGTTAAGGCAGTGAGGGTGTGCTAAAGTGCGGCTGTAGGTGTATGGGAATTTGACGTTGACATTATGATGCTGAAGATTTCAAGTTTCAAACAAAACATAATTACGGGATGTCTTGTAAACAATAAGCTGCCAACAAAAAATAGGACATTTTCCTAATTTGGTGCTATAAAGGATAACGATGCAGGTAGAAAAAGGAGAATTGTTTACAATTCAATAGATCAACTGGTGTAACTCTGAACTATTTATAATAACTTTCCGACGTACTGAGTCATGTGCGATGTTTTCCTTCACCTTCTCATTATGAATTAATTATTATTTCTGATATGGGTGAATGATTTCAGTTACAGTTTTCACAGCGAAAAAGTACAAATGTGAGTTATGTCGGCGATTATACCAATTTGCTGGTTATCGATTCATTTTGGCCAACCCTCAATATTTTGACTCAGGAAGTTTTGAAACATACAGAAACATGGTTTACCTCTAATAAGAAGCTTTTGAAAAAGGAGAAATCAAACATCATATTTCAATATTCAATACAGTACATCTGAGTCCACCAAGTTTCTGGGACTCTACATGGATGAAAAATTGAATTGAAAGCAGCATACCAATTACCTCAATGAATGAATAAAATTAGGGACAGCAAATCTATGCCTTTGAAATAATTTCTGAAGACTTGGATGCAAAGTGTTAAAAACACTATGCTATGCAATAATAGAGGCCAAAATGAGATTTGATAGCACGTTTCATGGTTCGGGAAAAATGCTTATATTTGTGCTTCAGAAGAATAGAGTTAAGTAAGAGGTTCTTCAGGAAAAAATGGTACTTCAACATTGTACGCTATACATATACAGAAGTGTCTACTATTTATGCATGAAAATAAATATTATTTCCTTCCATATCATAAAATAGATAAAACACACAGTAAGGACATTATCATATAATTTACCAAAATGGGAATTAAATTCAACACAAAAGCAGCATGAATAGATATGTTGAAAGTTCTTCAATAGACTGCCTAATGCAATCAGAAAAATAAAATAATTAGTAACTATTTGAGAAAAGGAAATCTACTTCACCTTGTGTTAAATTTGAAACCATATAGTATAGAGGATTTCTGCTGTTGAGTGGCAGGTGAATGTTATTTTGACACTATTTTTCTTCATTTATACTTGCTTCACTTTTATCTCATGATTGGGAATAAAGTGCTATTATTATCATTACAATTATTATGATAACATACTCAATAAAGAGTAAGTATCTATATTTAAACCAATTTTCGGCATTTCGAAATCTAATAACAGCAATGATATACTTCATAATTGAAAAATCCGGTGTAATAATCAAATGAATCGAGATCTTGGGGCCTCGGGGGCCATGCATCTGAAAATACCTGACCTTTCTTATCATGTCCATCTCTTCATCTTGACGAAAGCCATTCATTCAAATTAAAGAATTAACGCATCAGCATTACTGCTTGATTTCTCCTCCAAATGTCGCTTTGAGCCATTTCGAAGTTTTGCTCTGAGCTGTTTCGAACAATCCAGATTACTTCTTAACTTGACGCCTTCAAACTTTCGATGTTCTAAAGAAAAATTCAACCAATGAAGAGGTGAAATAAAAAGTTTCGAACCCGAAGAAAGAGGTATCTGTAGAAGTCCATGAGAAAGATAAAAATTTCATATTATACTTTACTGTTGGATACAACAGAAGGTCAACAATCTGAAGGAACTTCTTCGAATATTCTTTCCAAATGGACGATTTCTGTTTTCGTTGCTAACGATTACTTCAGTTCTTATTCTCAAAGTTTGTAGGAATAGTTGAAGAATTCTGGTGACAATCAGGCAAAGAACTATATCTTGACTTCATTCAACATCTGATCAGATCAGAGCACATTGGTGTTATTCATCATGTCTTAACTATGTTACTAACTATAATTGTACAAGTACAATTAACATTCTCTTATTCACAGTAATATCAATTCATGCAACACCATTTTGAAATTGATTTTGTAATCTTCAGAAACTAAAAGTCATAGTTGATGAAGATTAGTGACCTCTCATAGTCATAGAATGTGATTGATGGTTTATCAAATCCTGTGGAAAAGGCATTTGTGGTATTTTGGTCAGGTGTGCTGTTCTATCGATCTAAAATATTTTCAAAGATGCGACTCAAAAAGAAAAAATAAATGTTGAAATTTAAAATCCTTCGTTTACTTTACACCATATATCAACATCAACTGCTGTTTACATCGATAGAAAAAGACAACAAATCTGTTACTTTGATTAGATAAACAGAGATAGCGATAATTTTTGATCAGGTTAGAGTAGGAGCAAATGATCAAAGAATAGAAAAAAGCACAAACTTTATATAAGTTATATCATATTTTGCATTGGATTGTTGGTATTTACAAGCTTGTTGTTGTTACTAGGCGATGTTACTGCTTTGTGCAGTTGTAACAAAGTCATATTTGGAATGTGAATTATTCTGCAGGTCATTTGAAAAAATCATGATTGAAACCTATAATGACCAAGTTTGTATTTCATTCACAGCAATAGAGAGATAAGGTTTATTCATTTCATGGTATACATAATATGTAACACAGAAAAAATGTCAGAATACATTCAATTCAATTATGGCCTATATATATTACATTTGCAGTAGTCAAGATACTCCTGTACATTATACGGTTCACAGTTCATGATGAATGAATACAAATTTTTAATAAAAGCCTTCTCATTGGTTATACTACGAAAATGTTTAGGTAGAGCATCAAAAAATTTAATGCACCTATACATTGCATTATTCTAGGTAAGTGTGAGATTATGTATGGGAAACAGATGTTGATTCACCTTCCTAGTTTTATTATTCTTATTTCTAATTCTATCAAATAACTCTCTGTGTTGTATAAGAAATTTTATACAATTGTAAACATAAAGCCCTTGAAAGTATGAATATTCTTTATCCCGAAAAACACCCCTGCCCGTCTGCCTGTATTTCATGTTTAGCATAGATCTTAAAGCCATTTCTTGTTTCACAAATAGGCATGTCAAGCAGGACTGCCTTTCTAGCACATAATACCATACGACAAGATTGATTGAAAATTAGAGAAATAAATGATCTTCAGGATGGATACATCTACTGACTTTCTCAAAACATTGATTGCATAGATGGTAGAATTTAATTTTTTATTCGAGTAGTCTACATGATTCCTCCAGATCAGAATCAACATAAACACCAAGAAACTCTACACAGTTTTTTATCTCAACCCTGAGTACCATCTAGTGAACCTGATTTGAGAAGAATTCCCTATTGCAGTAAGAATATATTTATAATTAATATGCCTAACTTATCCACTTGATAGATATTTCGGTTGCTTATAAAGCATAAATTCATGTTGAAGGATTGAAATCTAATACGAAGCATTCTATCAATAATAATATACATATGTCGAACAAAGTTGAACGAAAACAGAAAAATTCTATTAACTAGAGTACCATTATTTCGTCTTTTGAGTAGGCTACATCAGGGTAGATGCAGCTTCTTGGGCCATTTCGATATTTGCACAGTGTTGGCTACTCAAATAACAGCCAAAACTTTGCAAATGTCGGAACTGTCCAAGATCGAAGGTCCAATGGATGAAGGAAATGTGTTCCAACCATTCAATGAGTTGCATTTCACTAGAACAAATCTGTTGTTATTTGTAGCTGGTAAACCATATCCCACGATGCCAGATTTCTGAATTTGGATTGAGACTAATCTTTATGCTAGAAGAACTTTTTATCATAAGGTGAGTAACAGGTGTTTTTTTAGTTGCATGAGAAGTTTAAATGGTTGTTGTCGATGGTTTGACAGTTGAGAACATCAAACTGCTTTGATATTTTGGTTTAGTAAGGTTTGTAAATTCACCATGAATCGTTTGAACCCAGAATATTGGCCATTGTGGATAATTTTCCTAGTACAAACAAGAGTCGTTTTCATAAAATATCACGAAAAATAATATTAACATTTGAAATTAACTGGTAACCACTTCTCATACATTCAGGTGCATGGTCCTTTCAAAAAATAGGTTACTATCCCACATTTACCCAATTGGGGTTCAAACTATAGCTGAGCTACCACTAAACATGTAATGTTACAAAATACTGCCACAATATTATGTATGGCTTGCCATCGTAAAATGATTATATAATAGTGCATATAGCTCATTGCTATATATACATATTTAGTTTGTAACTTAACTGAAGAAACTACTGACAAGTTGTATGTGATTTAAAAAGCATGCTATCGATTAAGTTTCAAGTGCAATGTTGCCTTGAAAGCCTTGAAAGTTCATTATAAATGCAACATAACAGAAACTATCTGGGAACAATGTGAGTGCAATGTTACATTTGGAACTATTGAACAAACTGAAATCACAATGTTACATAAGTTTGAAATCCCATTATATTTTCAACATTACATAAGCTAAGTACAAACAATATTGATGGAAAACTAACAATGCATTTTAAGTTTTCATCGCAGAAATATACAAAATGTTACCTTTCGTTAATGTTACATAGTAAATGTTGATTTATTTTGCCATGCCACCTAACAGGACGACAACGACCCCAGTCCTGTGTCGTGCACGTGGTGAGAGGTCTTTCTTTTATTTGCGCTGGTTCGATTTGGATACTTTCATATTATAAGTGAAGTACATTTTTTTTTTTGATAAGTTTGTTGAAGCAGTACAATGGACAAAGCTCATAATCCATTTGAGGCATCATCAAGTAAGGTAAGGTACATCATATTCATTTATATGTACCTTCTTCACATAAACTGGAGAAAACGAGAAACATGCACATATATAATAGTCTAAAACTCTTTAACAAACTACTGGATAGCCTGACATCCCTACATTACAATGCCTTCAAGAAAAAATTAGAAGGTTGCTCAAATAAAATATATTTTACTCGATGGATCAGTTTCTGTCCCATGAATTCTAGTCATTCCCACGAAAAATTGTTTATTTTGTCGTTGATTGTATCGTATTGTGCAATTTGTAACGTGTAAACATACACTATTTTGACATCATCTGTATATACTTGGGATGAATAAATCTATCTATCTATTATTTTAGGTTAGGTTTATGCTCATTGTGTGTTTGGTAGGAAATAGTATATTGTGCAACAAGTGGCGAAAGTTCAACTTTTCTTGCGAATGTGGAAGTTTGTGGCACGAGCCTGTAAAGACGGCCACTCACGATGCGCCCATGTTCAGGCGTTCTGATAATTTTACAGTCGGGCAGCTCGGTACACAGCCGCACGACTGTAAATCAGAGAATGAACTTGACTGCCCGACTGGAATCTCTTGAACGCTTGCTACCAAACGCTCGAAAAAACGCTTCGTGAGTGGCGGGCATAAAGTGAGTGCCGCTAACACACGAGCGAGAAAAGGACTTTCTCCACATGTTGCAGGCTATACTTTTCCTACCACTGCACAAAATTCAATAATTCAAGTAATGGACTGGATTCAAATCAAAATTACCTTCGTTGACAGTATGTGCTAATTTATTGCGTTTCCATAGAAACGACTCAGAAGCCAAATTTCATTGGTCTACCAAGCGAGGTGTGAGCAAAGTGCCGTGAGGAATAATATTTCTCACAGTGTGAGCAATACATAGTTTTGAAGTTGACTATGCTATGAACAATACGCTTCCTTCCATAGCAGTTGTAGGAAAAAATACATACATAATATTAGAAATGAAGTTCACGCATTGGCCAGCCCTGTATCGAAATCAACACCATTTCCATATTAAAATAAGCCGAAACAGAGCAGAGCGTTGATTCACGAGAACTGATTGCCGAAACCAGCCACGGAATGCCGACCCCGAAATATTTCATTACATCCACTCGTTAAATTAACGGGGGGCAAGTACAGAAAAACCGATTCTGCTCAGGGTTCGGTGTAAAATATTTAGGTTTTATAACGCGACAATAGCCTGTGGCGAGCTTTTCGTGCATGAAATTATGACGGGAACAGGTGCGCGAGGTTCGTGTCTTGGGGCAATTTGGATTCTGAAAAATGCAGGAAATAATCGGCATGGATTTTAATCGGGGGGCGTGAATTGGACGAGGCGAATTGGAAGGGTTCAAGGGAGGTAGACTAGGTTTGTTTTGCGATCTAGTTTAGATTCGAAGGAAAAACACTACAAAATTTTCACTATTGTTCATTATTTTATTTCATAAGGTTTTTCAATCCATTGAAAATGCGGCTAAGGAAATGGAAATTATACTACTACTACCAACTCTTCATTGAGTGAGAATTACTAGTTACAACAGAAAAAAGAAAAAAAAATAATTCAAATCAGTAATGTTTCCGTATATGTGCAATTAATGATAACGTAATCGTTATTTCCATTATCAACGTAATAAAAGTAATACAAAATGCAAGCAATACAAATAACATACAAATGAAATGAGAAAACACTCAAAAATGTAAGAAATTTATCAATAATTGAAACCTGAAAAAATATTTCATGAATTAATTCCTTAAGAGAATATGGTTCAATATCTACAATTAGTTTTGTGATTTCAATTTTAAATTGTTTCACCTATACACTGTGTCCGTAAAGTATGGAACAAATTCATTTTTAGTTAAAGAGACTATTTTAAATAATAATCATGGAACACGTCGATTTTTTATTTCAATTTACCGTATTTTGGAATAATAATCTGATATGCAGGGTGCATTACTTTCGAGTAATGACGTCACCGTAATTTTTTTAAATGGAACACCCCCCTTTTGTCTCAATTATCGGATTACTCTAGCTGACCTGATTCCAAAAATGTATCACATGTTGATTCCAATCGGTACAGGGTGGACAAAAATACAATAGTTTTGTATGTGCTCATAAAGTAACGTATAACATTCTTCATTCGTTAAATTAACAATATTATCAAAAATACTCATTGTCTAGCGACAATTGGTTTAAATGTAACACCCTGTAATTTGTAACATTTTTAGATTAATAAAAATGGGCTGTTTCCAAACATGTTTGGTACATGTGGTCTAGCAGACCACATGACCATGAAAGGAATTATTTCTTATCAATTTGAAAAAAACATAGTCGTCTAGTTTTTTGTTGAATGTCATTATTTGTTTAGTAATTAATTGGTGTTCAATGACAGTTTAGTACTACGATATTTTTGGTATTCGTGAATATTTCAATTATTGCTTAGATTTAATTTATTATTTTTGTCCACCCTGTACCAATTGGAATCAACATACATGATACATTTTTGGAATCAGCTCAGCTAGAGTAATCGGAAAATTGAGACAAAATGGGGGTGTTCCATTTGAAAAAAAAACGGTTACGTCATTACTCGAAAGTGATTCCCCCTGTATATTAGATTACTTTTTCAAAATACGATAAATTGAAATCAAAAATAGACGTGTTTCAGGATTATTTCTTAAAATGGTCTGATTAGCTAAAAATGAATTCGATTCATACTTTACAGACACAGAGTATATCAGATATATCGGTTAAATACCTGCTTAGGTAGTATATTATACAATCTCATGCACATAATTATTTAGTATTGGATGTGGAAATATCTTTCCTCGTTCTTCGCACTTAAAATCTGCTCTCTACATTTTCTTATTTTTGATCTTGTAATTTATCTTATATCTTAGTGAATATGTAACTCATGTTCTGATGAACCAATAGAATCAGTAAATTTCCCATAGTTACATCGTATTGAAAAGTGAATATACTACTTGACGAAGTGTTATAATCGTTTTGATGTGTCGCCTCCTGCCATATTGGGATCATTTCCATTTCATTTTCCATTTTTCCATTTCTTGAACGTTTGCCAAAAAAATAAAAGTCAAGCTCAGTGAAATGTCATAGAATTATAAAAATGCATTGTTTTGGTTATAGGTATTGAAATTATTCGTCATATAATCGTAACGAATACCGTCTCGAGCAGAGACAATATATTTCGATTATACGAACTTCTTCACGAGACGTTGTTCGTGAAACATCACGAGAGCGCAGCTTTTTGGTATTTTACAATTCAAAAGTATTTTCGTTGAAATAAATACATCGAAGAATCCTTCATGAAATCATTCGTCATTTCCACGGTATTACAAAATGGCGGGTATTGCTCAGGTGCGTAAATGAGTTGATGGGGGTTACCTGCAGTTTCCATTAGGAGCATAATGACCGCCCACTAAACGATTCAAGCTAAAGCGTTCGAGTCTGCAGCAGCACTCTCGTGTAATTCACCGTTTCAAGAAGATAATTTGACCACATGTGATTAGAGTTACATTTGTTTCAAGCAAATCATAGAGCATGTAGGTACGTTTGTGCCGATGGCATAGTCTGACCGGCCTTGTCGGGTAAACCTAAGAGTAAATCGATGACATCATTAGTTCATCCAGATGATTAGAGAATAAGCGCATAATACAGAACCTGTCATTTCTGATAATAACGGCTTTGATCAGGAAAACAAACAAGTATTGAGAGGGAACACCACTACGCAACATTCTCGTGACCTGTCAATATTTTCACAGAGAAGAAGAAATAAAAATAAGGTGCGGTATTGCTAGAATGATTGAATGATCAGTAGAATTAAGGAATATTACAACAATTCCTACTTCCCTTCAAAAAAATACTTCACGAGTATATTTATGAATGTAGGTTTACCATATCAACAATTGAATATCTTGCGAAAATCTAAAATTTTCCAAAATCATTTTTTTTTTTTGCATTCACAAATTAAAAATATTGAAATACTACAATGTAGATTATTGTTCAAAAAAGTCCATAAAAATCAGTGATTTGTGAGAAGAAATACGGGTATCTTCAATTTCATTTCGAACTGAGCAGTCACGTGGTGATGTTCTCTCTTAAGAACGATATTTAATAAATGTGCGTTTTCCCCGAGCAAATAAATGAAACATCCGGTATTTTTCACTGAACCTCTCACGTACAGGTGAGGTTTACTATTACATAATACATAGAATTATTTCTTATCTGCATCATAAAGATTATAGTGTATTCTATAAGTGATGTTTATGGGGAACTTATGAGGGATTCCAAAGATTCATTATCCAGAATAATGAATCAAAAGTGACTGGCGAAATGAAAGAACTTTTTGCTTCCTTTCAGATTCGAATTTTTGCCTTCTGCTTGCTAGACCCAGGAATGCCAACTTGGTTGCCACCTAGGTTGTGTAATTGAACAACAAAATAGCTCATAAGTATTGAAAGAATAATATTACAAAAATAATAAGTCCGTAGCTATTCGGAGTAGGACTTAGTGGTACAGAAGATTTCATTAAGTATAGGTGCAATCATTAGAATACAAATCAAAGTTTTATAATACTGTGTATTAAATTTCGGTGAATAATAATTTTTCAAAACTAAATTCCTTGATTTTGGCATCAAGAATTCATGGATCGAGGTCTAGCGCTATATTATCGTTTGAGCCCATTCCTGGCTCAAAAATAGAATCTTGCAGACATTGTGACGAAAAAATGGAGCAATCTTTTCAGGAAACGAGCGTTCAAAAAAGGTTAAAAGGAAATATGTTGAGGATTGTAGCCGAAGGCGAATATTTATCTCCTTCATTTCCAGTATTCCCTTAAAAATTTTCAGATTCCACTGAAAATTAATAATCTTAATCTATAAAATAGCTTAAGCTTAATATCTGTCGTTTTATATTATACGATTCATTGTAAATGAATTACCTTACAGATCGAGAAGAGAAGAACGCAGTCATTTGATCATGCTTTGTGTAGGATGTTACAAATGCATACTATAAATTGTGAAAAATATATTGCCCTATTTCGAAAAACAAGCCAGAAAATTGGTCAGACAAGTTCCAATAAAAGAAAACATGTAAAATTAATGGACTACAGAGAAAACACTGTCGACGATCCATGAAAATTATAGCATATAAAATATTTCAAATTTGGCAATGATTGTTTTACGCAATAGGTAATTGCCTGAATAATACACGATGTAATGGCAGCAGTGTTCATCTCTACAAGTAATTTAATAATGTTCCATATCGAATACTATGGAAATTATTATGAATTATCGAGAATCGGTATCGTGAGTACACATGATACCGGGGTGTTATGAATTTCATTCGCAAATGAAACCAAAACCTAATCAGATAAAGCATCAATATTTACGTGTACATATTGCTCATTGGGAAAGGTTTGGCAATGATCACAGTCGACGTTTTCTTTGATTCTGAAAATTATATCAGCAAAAATATAAAAATTCATTTCGAAGAGGAAACGGTTTACCGATTTTTTGCGATATACTATTGAGATTTATATTTCTTTTAGAGCGGTCGTTCACTAAACAGATCGCTTCAACACTTAATCACATAATGTCTGCATTTTTCGAATTTTTATCCGAAAATTGTCACAAATGATGATACATCCTTGGTCAAATTCAATTATCTCCTTCCAACCGATCGATCGTGAATATTTTTGAACATAAAGACCTATAAACTTGAAATTTTCCGAATAGATTTGTTACTATGTACTCAATGAAGAACAAATTCTGCTTTTAGAATAAATGGTAATAGTTCGAAGCTCCATGCAAAATTTTATGTTGGTCGCTCAACCAGAATCAGAAAAATTCAAAACAAATATTGCGGAAATTTTTCAGTTTTCAGAGCATAGGCAATAGTCGTTTTCACACTGATTCACAAGAAGAAAAACCACTAGAGCTGCGTTATTATCTATGCTCGTGTTGGCATTCGTTACGATTACATAACGAATAATTTCATCAACTTCAATCAAAGCACTGGCATTTTAATAATTCAATGACATTTCACTGAGCCTAACTTCCATTTTTTTTTTTGGCGAACGTCCATAATGTCACTATGGAAATAATCCCAATATGGCAGGAGGCGGAACACCAGAACAACTATACCACGTCGTCAAGTAGTATATTCACTTATCAATACGCCATAACTATGGGAAATACACGAATTCTATTGGTTCATGAAAACATAAGTTATATAATTACAATTATTCATTTATGGAAAAACCTATGAGGATGAGATTGTAGATGGAAAATAATGAATTTGAACTCCGGGAAAAATTTCGAGCTTATTGCTACATAAGAACTATTGAAAATTCAAGAAGAATATTGAAAAAGAAATTCCTGATATTTCCTCGACAGCAGATCTGATCGGGATGAAATTTTGCGTGTCTATTGAGAATAACAATCTTGCATTGATAGCCTCATCAAAGCCATTAATTTTAAAAAAATATCAAATATTGAAAAACAATGGAGATTTTAATGTCGTGAAGTCGAGAGCTTATAAGCACTCGTCGTTCATGCTCTAATTGAGCTTAAAAGACCAAATAATTTTCTTCATTAACTTTAGATTCCAAAATCTCGAAACAGTATCGAATGAAATTTTCAATTGATTTGGTCATTACTTGATGGAAATATGAAATAAAACATAGTAATTTCCATATAAAAATACTGATAGAACATACTATTATTCAATTTTATTTCAAATGGACTAGTTCATCATAATTGTAATTCCATTAATTTTTGAGAAATTTCAAAGTATACATTTGTCATAGCTCACGAGTCGCCACTGAATAAATATAAATCCTTGAACATTAAAATCGCAAAAAACGCAATATGCGGCCTCTGGAATTCAATCAAATGTTAAATTGAATTTTATCCACCAATGCAAGCTCTGTTTAAATCCACCTCATCAAATGGCCAACATTATTCCACGTAATTCTAATTTGCATGTCTGTTCGGCAGATTTCAATTAGTTCAAATCACATATTGGTTATGGTTGTTATTGCCGGGACAATACGTTTCGCTGATATTATGGCAGACGAGTGTGTGACAACTGATAGCTTTGAATGGGAACAACAGGGAAGAGTTCCAGTGGCGGATTAACAGATTTGCCGCCTGTGGGTTATTTACCTCTGAATTTTAAAACAGTAGTTCACAATCATTTCAATTACATTTTCTCTCAATAAATTTATAATTGGTTCTCCATCATCCTCGTTGCATCAACTTTCCAAGGGTGGTTCATTGAGAACTAAGGTACCATGTCAGATCCTTGATTAATTTCACAGTAAAGAATTATGGAAAAACATTATTTCAAATGAAAAACATCAAACCCACAAAGAATATCATGTACCACTTTAAAATTATTCGCATGTGAAAAAATTGGCCCTAAAATAGGTAAATAGATATTCTTTGCTTGAAGTTAAGTTCAGCCTTACAATAACTTTTTACGAAACTTCAAATACGCAAAATAATTAATGATATCATCGTATCCAATTCATCAGCAAAATCCACAAAGCGTTTAGCAATTGTTTATGTAAATATCTTGAAATACTGAGTATTTGAATCTGTATATATAAGACTATATTTGATTTTTGTGTTAAATATTTTAATTTTTCTCAAAACAGTTCTGATGTGGAATTCGATCAGTTTTGCAATTGGCTACTATCAGTGTCCCTTTCGCATCTTTATTGTTTATTCTTATTTCTTAGAAAAATTAAAAACAAATTTACTGAAAAACATTGCACCACGACCACGATAACGGATGTTCGAACATATCTGTTTCAGTTGTAGAAATTATCTGGTACAATAATCTACACTGGCTCTAAAATTATTCGAGTCAAGTTAATTTATTTCATTAGTCTTCATTCCGGCACTTGTATGTATTTCAGTATTCAATTTTTCTCCTGATAAATATTAAACAAATTAATTTTTTTTGATTAACTTTGCCCGATAAGTGTTGGGTCTAACCAGTTAAAATCCTTTTTTTTTTATTTGGCTTTCGTCTTCTCTTTCGAAATTGGCTTCAAACTCGTCAATCACTTTTTCATTAGAACCCATTCATTTTCCTGGAACACTTATTAACAGTTCATGTCGATGTAGTAGATATATATCGTGCATTAAATCAAAATTTGCGACTTGTAACTTCATAAAATTTAAAGTGTGATGATTAATAAAATGTGTTAAATGATCATATGCTTTAGGTGTGTTTTTTTCAGTACAACTTTTGGAAAGAAATCGAATAAATAATAACACAAATTCTCTCTGAATTTTCGAAATTTTAAGATTTCGATAGTTCAAAATTGTATATTAACCCATTAAAGCCCATAATTCCCCCGTGAAGATTTTCAACTGAAACTTTGTCTGATGAGTTATTTAGACTCAAAAAGTGATATTGTGTTATAAAAATAATGATCGAACATGCAGGAGAGTTACTATGAAGCGGCAACTTAAGTTGCCACTGGGATAATTCATGAAGAAATTTTCCAAAGTACAATAAAACTAGCATATCAATCGTATACATCTATTGTGATTCAACCGTATAATATTTCCTATGAAATTACATAAAATATTATTATTTTACATCATGAAAAATTTTGAAACACTCATCAGGATGAACAGGAACTTCACACTTCTTGCATACAAAAATTGTACGCCTGCCACATACTTTACAACGGCGATACTTGGATTCACCTTTTTCGATGAAATGATCTGTTCGATCTTTTCTTATTTCTTCGAGAGCTGGTGTGAACTCTAGAGATGATCGAACTCCTGCTACCATTGGAGGACTGCCGTAAGACTTCAGAATGAAAATAGCACACTGACGTCTGAAATCCAATAGAGGAATATCATGCCCAAGGCGACGATACAGTAACCAACCTTGTGTGCTGCATACATCCACAGTCCAAGAGAAATAAGGCCACCACCATTTTTTCGACCTGATTCTGTTTCGGTAGGAAGCCAAAAATTGATCAGAAAGATCTACTCCACCCATGTTACTATTGTAACGAGCAATAGGACCTGGTACTTTGACAGAAATGACCTTCTTTTCAATTCTGGAGTATCGGTTTGACTTTGACATAGGATGTACATTATCACAATTAGTAAGTACAGTAACAACATTGTTGTCATTCCAACGGACTGCTAAAATATCTCCTGAAGAACTGGTGGATGTTTCACCTCTGGGTTTATTTTTCCACGTTTTTTTATCTGGAAGTTTCATTGAAACACTACAGCGATTCTCACGCAGAGTACCAGTTCCACCAAGTCCTCTAGAACTAAGCTCTTCCAACAACCCAACCGATGTAAAAAGATTGTCAAAGTAGAGTCGAATACCCTTTGACAATTTCATGTGGTCTACAAGTCCAATTACTACGTCACCTCCTTGACCGAGTCCAGTTTCTGGAAGACGAGTTGAACTTCCACAATAGGGTTCAACATGATGGATGTATCCAGATGGATCCGCGGCAACCCATAACTTGAACCCAAATCTGATAGGTTTTCCGCGAATAAACTGTTTGCACCCATGCCTTCCGTAATAAGGAATCATACTCTCGTCGATACTAATAGTGGGCCCAGGACTGATTTGTTTGAAAGAGTTGTTGAGGTGATCAAAAATAGGTCGGACCTTGTACATTTTATCACTTCCATCATTGTTTTCATTGTTGGCAAGGTGAATAAAACTTATCAGTTCATCGAATCGGTTTCGACGGATGGCATCGGAAACTAAGTGCGAATGAACATCTGGATCTTGTTTCCAGTAGAGTCTTCTATATGGAAGAGGGTGGTAACCTGACATCAACATAATTCCGACAAATGTAATCATTTCTTCAGCAGTGGCATTCAGGTTGTGAACGAGTTTCTGCATAGCATAACGATTAGTTTCGGTTACGATATGACTCAATAAATCTTCCGAGAAGTAAGCCCTAAAAGCCTCAATAGGGCTTTTTACCGTTTCTTTCAGAAGATCTTCTGCTACCGGTCGGTATTCGCATTCAAGTTCAGGAATACTTGAAGATAACCCATTCATTTTCGGCTTCCAAGTACGTTCTGTGGGACGCTTACGTTTGGTGCTTCTTACTCTTGTCTGCGAAGAAGTCGTCGGTCTAGGTTCTTCTGAATGGTTCTCATCTTGGACGACTGGATTGCCGTGATCATCATCGATTTCTGGATTCTGCATTTCCACCTGAGAGCGTAATATACGGGCAGGAAGGTGGTCAAAATCTCCAACTACCTCTTCATCCGATAAATCAGAGTCCTTATCTGTATCTGCACCAGGAAGTTCATCAGGTGGACATATGGCTATATTGGTGGCTGATATGTCCTCATCGTTCTCGATAAGGTCAATTAATTCATGAAGAAGTAATCCAGTGCCTGATCTTCCACGAGTATACCTGTCGAAATCATTCAGTAAGAAATGTAAATATTGCAGAAACCGTTGTCACGTGTTCCCGTTGGCCACTTTAGTTGCCATCAAACTTTGCCCGTATGGCAAAAGCAAAATATTGCATGAAAATATTACTGTGAAGAAGAAATATACTGCTGAATTCATATTGAATAAAACTGGTACAAAAATACAAATGTGCATGCATTATTGAAATAGAATACTTACAATCTCTCATCGACGGCCATTATGGTGAATGAAAAAGTTCAAGAGCTCTGAATAAATCGTTATACACTAACTCACTGTTTGACAATATCTGACTGACGTTTGTGCTATTCGAGACAGGACATATCACATGACCGGAATTTACCAATGGAACTTCAATATCTATGCGCGTGCGCATAGAATGTAGTCGAATGCGCCGTGGCAACTTAAGTTGCCACGGGGCTGTAATGGGTTAAGAGCAACGCGAAATTGAGGTTTGGAATTTTAGGTGACTCTTTCCCCAAAAAATTTTCTTCAATATTAATGAAAGGTATGTCTTTTCAAAATAAATTATTGATAAAAACTAAGTTATGAATTCTCGAATTATAAAATAGGAATAAACAAAAATTTTAAAGATCAAGATTAGCATTTAAAATTCGAAAAATCACACAAAAAATCCTTGCGGCCTTGGTCAAATCATTGAGCTGAGTTGGTAGCAGACAACATCACTCACTTCCTAATTTCGTATGTGCCTAACGCATGTGTTCATATTCCGGACTCATAGTTATGGAGTTATGACAATTTGATTTTTTCGGATTTCGGAATAATCTACTGGTAACTCGGAAACCTAGTCGAAACCTTGACCTAAACACTTCATAATATCCAGCAAAATTTTTAATTCGAATTCTAATTCCATGACTTTTCCGTGGACGTGATATACGTACAACGAAATCGTTGAATTCATCATCTAAAACTCTAAAAAAAACCATGTTCACACAATTCGTTGTTGCAAAAAAAGAGTTCGAGAAATAATGAGATACCGAATCTCGCTCATTCAAGATACACTTTACCACAATGACATGCCTGTGAACGCAATGCGAAAATGCTCGCGATTCATTTCAAGAACTTATGGCAATAATTCATGATGAAATAATGCAGATGTTTTAAGAAATACAAAACAAGAATGGAGACATAAGGAAATAATAATATTTTGTGATATTTATAGCTGCTTTGTTTGAAATGCATGAATGTAATGATATTCATAATTTCACATTGATTCATTTCAAGGAATTCTTTCTAATTTTCGGGTATCATTCCATTCAAGGAATTCCGAAGGAATGCTTTTTCATTGCATTATGAAATTGTGATAAATTATTCTCATTATTAGATATTTCATTTCTTGAATTTTCTTTGTACAAAACATATCCAATGATTTGAATCAACTACAAATGGTTTGATTGCATTATTTCTTCATTTCAACTAACTGAACCTCTTGTAGACATCTCGCTTCATTCAATAGATATGAATATTGTTAACGATTAATTGATTCACAAGACATGAAATGAAAACGCAATGATATTTTCATATCAATATGATTCAATATTGCAATCTATTTTTTAATATTTGCATTTAGCTCTGACAATTTTGATCTCAATAGTAGATAAATTTTGTATTCCATTTTCCACATTTCACAGTATTCAAAATTGAATTCTGAAAATTTTAGGGTATCAAATACAATCTCGAACTAAAATTAATAGGCACAATACCAGGTAATTTATTTGAGTTGAATCAGTCAAAAATATTGAAAAGGAAACATCTTACGAAAAAATGTTTTGAGTAAAAGGTTGATGGTTTTGAAGGATGCCAGAACATCTTCTGTTTAATTTCCTATTATAGGGAGTACGAGGGCCAAATTTGGAATTTCAGATGAAAACTCCCGTCTTTTATTGTATATTCGTATTGAACGGTAAAAAATACAAACGTTTTATACGAACAATTTTTCACGAATCGTCACAGATGGCTATCTGATTGAATTTGAATTTTCCGTCTAAACGAAATTAATGTATACGTTCCATTAATCATTCACATGAGATTTTAACCGTAAATGGTCCAACTAGGATCAATGCAAAGCTTAAACTAATACATTTATTGGACTTTATTTAGTGGAAAAAGAAGTTCTTTATTGCACTAGTGCAATAAAGTTTTTATTGCACTCATCTGTCATTCTACTTCAACGTGCTGTCATCATGACAAACAAATATTTCAGCCTGAAGGAAATAACGATGTACAGTTACCAAGTACTACTACGTGTTCAGCAGTAACAAATCAAGAAGTGGATTTAAAAAGTACTTCACTATTCATATTCATATTCATATTGTAAATTGCACCAATTGTTCATTCACTTTCAACATTGAGGGTAAAAATAAAGTTTGAGTTAAATTGTTCGCAACGTATTAGTTCCTGTTTCAATGCAAATCGATATCAATAATAAAGTATTTAAGTTGCGCTTTTCATTTTCCTGCACCTAGTGCCGCACCTCAATAAATCATTTTTTGCTTTTTGCATGAACGTAGAAAAAATGTTGTATGCAACTCGTGCAAAAATTGTTTATTGCACTCGACGAGAAAATGTCCGACGAGGCCGTTAGGCCGAGTTGGACAACACGGCCTAACGGCCTCGTCGGACAATTTCACGTCGAGTGCAATAAACATTCACTTTTTGCACTTGTTGCATAAAAAACTATTTTCTACTACCCTACAGAAAACTATGTAGCTGTCTATTTAAGCACTATGCGATTCACTTTAACAAAAACAATGAGCACGATCAACAACCGGTACGGTAGCATCTGTAAAGTAAATCGCACGGCGAATAACCAATAGGATTAAACCTTTAGTAGTTGTCACGAAAACGAATAACAAAAGGCACTCGTAGCCGATAACTTTTTGACGTTTCGTAATTGTGTCACGATTTGCCACCGGTTTTCGATTTGGCCTAAGTTTTTATGGAAATTCATGCGGTCGTAGAAAAAGTATAGTACACAACACGAGTTGTAAGACAATTACGCACTCGATGCTTCGCGATAACTTTTTCTTGTCGTGCGTAATATACTTCTTACAACTTTTGCTATGTAATAAAATATTTCCATGCGGAGTATCTCAAAAGCGAAGCGTGTGTGAGACCATGTTTATTAGACTATTTTCTTAAAATTATTCAATGAATTTTCCATTTTCCTTTGTGTCTGCAATATAGAAACAACCTTCATACAAGCTATATGAATATGGATTCTGCAGCATATAATTCCAACGATAGAGAATTATTAAGAGTAATGGGAAGCTTTGAAATGACATATAGTTTGTCTGACATCTGTCCCATGAATATGATGAAGTCCACATTTGACAGGTGACACAGTTATTATATATGAATTTCTTCAATCTTCTTCAATATGATTTTCGAGACGGATTGTTATTTCAATTAACTTTCCTGGTTTCCTGAAAAGAGGAGGACCGGTGGATTTCTCATCGAATTATAGGTTATCTACACATTTCTAAGCTTGAATTCAGAAATTTCATAGGGGCTCCAAAAAAAATAAATAATCAGAACAATAAAAAATCTTATCATCAAAAATAATAACCAAGAAGTCGTTCATCTTCATCGTAATTAACTGGAAACAATTTGTACAAATTACGGTTGCTATGACACAAATATCTTCTTGATTGTATCCATAAGATATGATTCATAGGTTTCTAAGAGAAAATGAAATATGAGTTCCTTGTTAACTATAACCGATGAAGGAAAAACCCGTTCAAAAGACTGAAGAGATGTTAGTGTCAAGTGTCAATCTTCATTCCATTGTAAGGTGAAATTTGATTTCAGGGTTAATGCTGAATATATTTATTGTTTATGTAGAATTGTCATATGATAGGCAACGTTTCGGGCTGTGCCCTTTTTCAAGCCTGTAAAATATATAAAAAAACATACTTAATAAAACATCACAATGTAACTGACAACAAACGAACAATTATGTAATATAGGTAAATTCCTTTCTATATTTTTTATAGAATAGAATTAAATCAGTAAATTCTTCATTTCTATACCTTTCTAAAAATTAATATTGTCAATGAAATAAAGATGCTGCCGACTTGAGCGTAGCAAAGAAAACTCCACTCGATGTCGCTAGGAGGAACAATCACTCAATCCCTGATTTTTTAAATATCAGAAACATAATGCTCGGTCGTGTCCGGTCCTCGTCGTCCCTATGGTCCTTCTCCTCACAATCCCACCGGATTTTCGACGTCGATGAGAAATGCTACCTTCTGATGTTTATCAACTGATAATATATGAGGAACTACTTTATAAGTGAAAACCGTACGATTCTAGTACATATAGCATTCGTTCGAAAAATTTGTAATAATATTGTTTCATATTAGGAAAAATGAACAATATTCTCGAAGGCCAAGAAGAATATGAGCGTTAGTTCTCAAATCCACAAAATTGAACGAAAAAAAGACAAAACTAATAAGGATGAATTTACGAACGATATATCTGAAAAAAGAGTTAAAGATTTAAGTATAGAATATGCAGGACTGAATAATATGCATTCGTGAGATCAAATGACTCATTTTTGTCTCTCTTTTCATCTCCTAAGAACGAAGTGGTAGCAATTTTAATCCATTCTGAGTAAGGCGAATTGAATAAATATTTAAACAGAGTCGCTTTCCATTTCGAATTTCACTGTTTTATTAACCAAGACTCTGAAGTTGTGAAAACAAACGAAACGCTTGTTGTTCTTCTTATTCCTGTCGAAGAAACCTATTCAAAGAAGAAGTTTGCTAGAAAGTAATATAATATAATTATAAACTTAATTTTCATTCAGAATATTTTACGTAATGAAACAAATTGGAAGTGACTTCAAACGAAAGAGGCACTAGATCCTGCAAAACAATTCATAATGTCTTATCGAATTTTCGGAATGATCAGTTATTTTCGTTTGCCAAAAACTTATATCGAAATTGCATGTATATCGATTGATAAGTTCTTGACATTTTCTATTCTCCTAAGAATTTAAAAAGCATTCCCAATTCATAATTGCCAGTCCATTAATTAAATCCCAAACATTTAATTGTGAATGAAGGATTAAATTCGCCCAAGGCAACACCACTACGCTGAGGAATTGAATGAGTGCAGCAAATGAAAAACACGAAGAGGGAGAATTTATGAGATGTATCTCATGGGGATTTATTGCCGTCAATAAGTCTTATGTAGACCAGGAAGGAGCAATATCAGTCAAGGATAAGGTCGAGGAAGCACGGCGAAGTGAAAAAGAAATAATTGAGTTCTTGCGCCAAGCTCGAATAGGATGTGAGGCCTACACTCACTATTGATCCTTTAGAGGTTTCTTCTTTGTCTATACCACCAGAATGTAAAAGTGCCGACTCGAAAAATTAATTCTTCTATTGTTGTTGGTAGCTATTTATATAGATTCAATGTATATTTTATAATTAGTTTCGAATAAAGTCACCGAGAATACTCAGATAATATATACGATTGAATGAAAATAAAAGAAATCAATATCAGTATGACGAAACATTTCTTGCAAAAATGATATCAATGAAGAAAAAATTGGAAGAATTTGATAAATATGAGAAGAGCAAAAATGTGAAGTCAAGTATAATAGGTACCTATAAAGAGGAAACTGAGTGCTCAAAATTGCTTTTTGATATTTTCGATATTAATCACGAAATATTGCATAAAGTTTGAAATTCTACATCTTCTACATGTGTCCTTTTTCTGGCTTCTGTCTGTTTGAAATTGTTATTTCATATTCATTTTCAAAATCTCAGCTCAGTCGGAGTTATTTCTGAAATAGATTTTTCGATATTCTGATTGAATTTTATATGGTTCTGATGTGATTTCGCACAAACAACCAAATTGTTATTTTCAATATACACGCAGAATCTTATCTCGATCAGGTATGAAATTATTATTTCATACGTATACTCAATATCTCAATTTTGTTGGTTTTGAGGTCACGGAAATATTGGTTGATATTTTTCCCGATATTCTTCCTGAAATTATATGTTTCCTGTTAGCCAATCAACATGTCATTATGTACGGAGCTCGATATTGTTATGTTATATCAAAATGCAAATTTTCATCTCGTTCGAAACGTCACCCGTAATTCAAAGCCGAGCCTACACTGCTAATTTGATGCTTCCATGTCTTCCCTTTCGAAAGTTACCGTGTATATACCACCGAGCGGACAGAATCGAATTTGAGGAGAAATTCATCATCATGTAGTCGAACTTCTGCCTTCAAAACTATTCCAGGCTCGAGATTCTAAAATAATATAATGTGACAATTGACAAAATGAAATCAGGGCAAACGCAACTGAAAAACATGAAATCGGATATACCGGGAGTTAAAAAGCAACGTTTAAATATTTTGGCAGATTATTCTAGATCTCAGAATAAGCAAAAAGTTTCATTTGAACATGAATTCGCGAATGAGCCGTTTTGGAGATATGATCGTTTCTCGGTTTTCAAAATATTAACTACTAGATGGAGCCTGTGGTTTCATCCGAGATTCGGGAAACTGCATGAAAGATATGAAAATAAAATGTCTATGAAAATATAATAAGATAAAAAAAGAGATGAAAAGAAGGTAGTTGAATCAAAACGTGATTGAGTTCTAAGAAGAACTATTTTATCTGCAGTTGATAGATACTGCATGCTCTCAATATTCCTAACGATCCGCGTCCAAGTCTAGATACGTAATGAGAGTTTTATCAGCGATCACGCCACACCCACTTCATTCGTAGTAGTAATAGACAATGGTTCACAGTATCTCACAAAGAATACGCCCAAATGAAATTCATAAGGATTCAAATGGTTGCCTCATACCGCATAACGGCAGATTCACCCCTCCACAATTGAGAGGAAAGGTGTATTAGGCAGAGATTACTGGGTTGCCTAACTGAAGATTTCACCAGTGATCTCAGGATGAAACACTGCAATTTCCAGAGATGGCGAAAGAGAACACCAATTCGGCTCGGAAAATACTCGCCAAAGTGGTGACCTCGACGTGGGGCGGAAAGCTGTGACCATGTTGATGCACTGAGGCTACTCACTGCCCCGCTCAACGTCACAGACCCAAGCATGTTGATCGGACACAAACGACCGACAACATATGTTGCGCAGGGCGACTCACAGCCCCCCACGTGTTGGGTTTGGCAGCGGCAGTGCCGGTGGCACGCTAAGCGCTTTCCTGCCCCCACAGCGCGCTTGCGCTCTATTTTTCTCCGAGTATACATTCGCACCTTGTCCTCTAGGGCGTCGTCGGTACTTGCAGGGGAGTGTTTAGTGACTATGCCAGTACAGATAATGCCTCACAGGAGCAAACGGGCTGTGAAGTCGAAAAAGCAAGCTTAGCGTGCCATCGGCGCTGTCGCTGCGAAGCCGCTTCACGGGGAAGGTTGCTATGAGTCTTCCTGCGCAAAACATGTCACTTCAAATTGTTTGAATAATACAGATCTTTTTTCTTGAAATCAATGGGAGTAGGAAGAGTTCAGACAAGCGCAATCAAATATACTTTCGAAAAGTATTTATTTATGAAAAAAAATAATTTCTGAAAGATAACTAACACTCTGAATTACTAGTTACTGTTTCGGAAAAGGAACTTATCCTGAGTTATCCAGATGCTTCGTGAAATGACATAATCCAGTTCAATCCGAAAAGTTTCTGAGCAATGCCTATTTCATTCTGCCGAAAACACTCAGATACTAGAATAAGATAAAAAATTGGTTTTAAAGTTACTAAAATAATTTTTCCGAAAGCTCTCAGATCATTCATCCTGTTCAAAAGTAAAATATAATAAACTAGAGTAGAAATAAATTTATCGGATAGTATGTATTTCTTGAAATGTAAATGAATAAATTAGTTACCGGAAGTTTTCAACATGGGACTAAAGATGGGTAATTACTTCGGCATCCTTCAGTGAATACCCTGCTAGTGGAGGATTAATATTGTGAAAAACGAACTGGAGACGTGATCTCCATCAACCAACCTCACGAATTCATTAGCGAAAGCTGGATGTGGATTCAGTTAGTTTGACTTTCAAGTCACACGCGGATTTGAATTTTCTGTGGTTTCTCCCCTTCCGTCTATGACCGCTTTCCACCCAAAGAGGATGCGAATTATTACCCTGAATTCAAACCGTGAATAATTCATAGAATCAATTTAGGCCGACTAGAACTGAAATAAATTCCGTGGAGTCCCCTGGACTGTTCATCGATAAGAATGCCAGACTTCACCCAGTATTTCAACAATAAGAGACAGGACAGAATGATCGACACTGTTGCTTTTCCATATCCAACTATTGTACCCAGTTTTTAGTTCACTTACTGATTCATTACAGCTGTTTGAAACAGGATTGCAAAATGCTTTTTTGAATAAATCCCAGTATGCTAATTGATCTCCTATCAAAATTGAATATGTCGGTTTGGTCACTTTCATTGCTCGAAATAGTATACGTGCTGCCGTGATCGCTCTTTCTGGAAGGACGATGAGGTTTCGCAAAAATATAGGTTGCCTTATCTTCAGACATTTCTAAGTTCATGTGACAACAAAAGCTATTCAAGTCGCGAATCGGAATCACGTAAACAGCGAATTGTAAAATTAATTTATTGACGATATTGTTTTTGTTTGAATTCCTATGACTTCGGCGAATATGATTAATATGATTTATGTTATTAAATTCGAATAGTTCATATTTCATGAAGGTGTTTCAATATAAATATTCAATTATTGCACATGAAATAGGATTATTTCAACAATTACCAAATTATAGAAAGAGAAAATGAAATATTCGATAAGTGCTAGTTGAAATTAAAAAGCAGCTAATGAATCGAATTGATGAGTAAGCATGAGGATTGACGTAGATTTTTGTCCAGTCACTGAATCCACAAACTGAAACCACAAATATTCATTTGGACCAAAAGAGGTTTCGTTACCTACCTTTATCATTACATCTTTCATGACGTTAAATTCTTGTTTGCTTTTGGTAGTTTTATATTTTTAGTATTTTTCATATTTTCAATTTTTTTTGGTCATTTTTTTATCATTACACATGAATCGAAAAGGACAGATGTTCTGTTGATATCCCTATTCATTGCGAAAAACAGGAAACATTCGCGATTAAGAGAGAATACCACTTTCTCGTGACATGTCAATATTTTTCCATAGGACGAGGAACAAAAATAATGTGCGGTGTTGTACGAATGATTGAACGATAAGTAGAAGTTAGGAATATTAAAATAGTTTTAACTCTCGTCCAAAGGAAGTGCTTCACTGGCCCTTTTTAATATTATCACAAAATAAGAATTTTGCCTGTCTTGTGATAATATTTTGAGTTTTTTTTAACGTATATTTCAAATATACATCAGTGCGTTGTCGGAATACCATATCTGTAGCAAAAAGCAAAAAATTACCAGAATTTTTTTTTCATTCGCAAAAAAATAATATTGAAATACTAAAATGAAGTTTATTGTTCGAAGAATTATGTGAAAACCCCTTAAAAATTGTTGATTTGTGAGAAGAAATATCTCAAATTTCATTTTGAACTGAGCTGTTGTTTGATGGTGTTCCATATTGATATTCTTCAAATTGAATAACATATGAGTCCCAAACTTGGCTAAGTGTAGACTGCAGCTGCGTTCACTTTGCGATGAAAGCAAACTTTTTAAGTCATCATATCTCTTGATCTAATTTAAATTGATGGTAGTATGCTCTTCAAAACTACTTTTTCAGATGGCATCACTAAATTAAATTAAAACTAACTGGAAAAGTTCATATCCGCACACACCAAGCAGTATGATCACAAAAGTTTCAAGTCAGTAATAGAGTAGAAGAGAGCTGTTTTCTCGGGGATCATTTCCCTCTAATTTGAATATTTGAAGGAATAAGTGAGGGATAGCGTTTCGCCTACTTACCCTGTATAATATCCGCCCACCCTAAGCGGCTTCGTAGGCGATAGCACCAATTCGAATATCAAGGAATCGGGTAATTGTCCATGAAAAACGGAGAATAATGGGCCAAAACTAGCGTTGTAACCTTTGTGTTTGGCATCGTTCAAAGGCGATTGCCACGTCTGGAAATGTCAACCTGTAGTCCCTTTAATTACCACAGCACCATTGTACGCCCGGCACAAAAGCTCTGTTTGCTGATGGCTCATTACGATTTCAGTTCGAGAAATAATATCCCCATTCACTAGCGCTAACACATTCTTGTGATCTCATTGTGATTCATGGGGCTCAGTTGCAGAGAGGAACGAGATGGACGGTGTGGCTTGATTCCAAGAGAATGTGAGGCTATTCATCCGTTCGACGAAAATCTGAATGGAAAGGATGGAAGTAAAATGGCACGGATTCATCACGATGTGAGCAAAAAAAATGGTTCATTTTTCATTCGGATCGGTTGCAGAAAGGAATTAACGTTTTTCCTATTTTCATCCTAATGCACATCAGAGCAGTATAAAAGGGCAAAGGTTAGCCCAGAAATGTGAGACTGATCAATCTTTATCAAAAATGAAATTATACTTATTTAATAATAATAGAGGTTATTTCGGTAAATAAACAAAATACATCACTGAGGTATGAAACATTATTACCTGTATGTGATATGAAATACAATATAAATTCTTAAATTAGTTCCATGCAAAAATTATTGGGTAAAAAATTAAAAAAATTTCATTCATTAATAAAATCACAAAAATAACCACTTATATTGTCCATGAGGGCAGAGTTTGAAAGAAAAGATAAATAATAACTAAAGCAAACAAAACTCAGAAAAAAAAAAAAAAATTATATTATATTATATGTTTAATAATTTATCGATTATCATTCCATAACAATCCTAGTAATGACAGATTTCTTGGATAATCTTGAAAAAAACTCCTATAAACACTTTGTTTGCTTAACTTTGGCATAATTATTTCAATTCAAAATTTTCATCGTGTAATATAATAATTTTGAATGCAATCTATATGGTGATATTTTGTCTTGAACAAGATCCGCTTTTTTACCCCGTTTTTTTTTGGTAGACCACTGGTAGTTTTGAAAAGGGCAAGAAGAAATTATGATCCAGCACTTGAATTTTCGGTTTTTCGTAAAAAACCAGGTGGTATTCTTCAGGACTTTTTTTTAGGAAAAACGGATAGAGGTGATTTTGAAAAGTTTATATTCAGCAAACTAGAAAAAATGTCATCTAAAACAATGAGAGATCAGGGATAAGATAATTCGAGTGAGATGAAAGAAAAAGACAAAGATTTCAATTTTCTCAGCAACTTTGAAATGAATGTCTCTTTTTTACAGGTTTGAAATCGTTAGTTTTTGGTTAATGAATATTTATCATCAAAATTTTTCAAAGAGATACCTTAAATTTTTTCATCTCTCGGTAGAAAACTCCGATTAATCAATATTAATTTTTTCCATTTTGCAGAGTTCACTTTTGTTAGGGCGGCAAATTGGGTATATGCCTAGGGGGCAGTTTGGCTAGCGACGGCTCTGCGTCTATTCATGCGCCAATTGAGCCATTAGGCCCAAGGGCACAGGAATGACGAGCGCTCAATAGCTGCTGACTTCACGTCAGTGGTTTCATAACTCTGTATCGATATTCTACTCGATTTTTCTATGGTTCTGATGACGCCTCAACACGAAATTGCACGGAGCTTGAAATTGATCATCTATAGATACACGCAAAACCTCAGCTGTCACGGAAATATTGGATGTTTCTCTTCCAAATATTCTCATATCTAAATGAAAAATTTTATTTCGATCGAATGGTAAAAATGATTAGAAAAAGAAAATTTTACCATATTCTTGCCATTTTCGCGGAACCCTATTAGCAGGATATTGCTAATTTGGGAACTTAATCTCTGACATCCAAACTCTCCTGAAAACTTCTAGGTCTTTTGGATCGTGAGTTATCGTGTATAGGGCTGGATAGAATCGAATTTGAGGAAATATTCGTCATGAGTAAGTGAAAACTTAATGTTTCAGACTCATTGAGAACATATACACATTCTGATGAAATGATAAAGCGATTTGTTCAGGTGAAACCTCTAAATTTCGAATTGTACGTATGGCATCTTCATCATTCGTAGAGTGAAATTTGGCAATGGGATATATGAAATTCTTTATCACGATATATAACTCAAAAAAAAAGTTTTTATTCAATATTTCCTTCATTCAAATGACATAATTAAGATTTAATTAGTTCCTGTCTTTCTAGATCTCAACAAACTGTATATAAATAGTTGGCAAAAGAAATAGATTTCTGTAGATATAATGGAGCTTTACCCAGAATTTTGATGGTATTCATTAAACTTGAAAAATTCAGAAGAGAATATTCAAAGATTATCGGCGAACTGCATATGTGCAGGGATTTGTTATTTTTATAATGGAAAAATTGACATCATTATAGACCAATTTTGGTACTTCAAAAGACAGACTTGAATTTATCAGTAGACCATATTGGGTCGCCATAACTCAAAAGAAAAACCACTAGAAGATGATTCCTTGAATTTTCAATATTTCCACTACCAGTTATTGAATAACATATCATTGTTCTTCGTGATAAACACTAGAAAAAAAATTTTCCAATGGCCCAAGAGAAAATGGCCTCGAATAATAATACAAATGTAAGAATTATTATGAAGAAATAATTTTCATACTCTGTGGTTAGTTTTTACTCCCGAATGATTCGTTATCAGAAGCAATAAATTTAATACCAGAATACCAGATGAAAATATTCATCAACCTACACTGACATAAATAAAGAAAGGAGCTACTGGTTAACTCCCTCTGATCAAATTAAATACATGTGATAAACGCATTTAGTGGCGTCTGAATTAGGTATCTCTTCGTATCACTTGCTGCTGAAGTTGAAAGTAATTGGTTCAATTAAACATCCCTCATGTAGTGACTGCACTTTGCGTGCAGTAGAGGCATCTAGGTATAATTGTTTCATTAATAAGTGAGTTGACAACTAAGCTAGTAGAACACGTTAAACGAAGCTCTCAGATAAATTCACTTGTCTTGTCATTCAATTAGGATCCAACGTTTTCGTACTAACCATTTATCTCTTAGTGGATACTTGTATCTTGAAGATAAAAATCATCTATAATACACTGCTGTTTCAACGTAAATTTCAAACAAACATAAGAATTGTCTTGATTAATGAGTATGTTGCAATGAAATAAGGAACAGAAAGTTTTAATGAAAATCATTTAGAAGGATATCATTCATTACGAAGTTCATCCAAGAAGATATAACATAATATAACGTTTAGTACTCTTTTTAGAGGAAATGAAGTCAATAAACCTTTTTACGCGCTTGTTTCAGGGGAATAACTGGCTATAAATTTGCCAAAATGCTTTTTATTTTCAAATTTTCAGCATAAAATGGTCTGAAATGATTGACTTCAATGCACTAATGAAGAATATCGCAATTACTTCGTTAATCGACCAAATTTGATTGATGTTTCCCATACTACATTCTGTTTTATTAATAATCGAATTGAAAAAATACTAATCCAATAAAATTTATATTTGGAAATCAGTCTCGAAACTTTAATGAGAATCGTATCACTAGGAGGTAATAATCTGTGAAGTTAGATCTAATAAGCACTGGCTATATTTCGTGAAATTTCAATACCCTTAGACTTATCACTATCACAGAACTTCAGTCGATTGAAAGTTCAACTTAAGCGCACCCCAGGATCATTTTCTTCCTAGAAAGAACATATACCCATTCATCAGTAGAAATTTGGTTCCAAAAATCCGAATAGAGCTAAGTGCGAAAAACATAGAAGAGTTGAATCAAATATCCACAGATTACATCATTCGATTTTGATTAATGAAATGAAGCATAATAGAAAGCAACCTCAATCAGCTTGGAAACTCCAATAACTCAAAAACCGAGTTCATGGAAACTAAATGTTGGTTCCAAATATCCTGAAGTCTAAAATATGAGTAGATGAACATAAGCGATGACATTTAATTGAAGGCATTTGATGAATTATGTTTCAAATTAGGCGAGAGCTTTGTGACAAAATTTGCTGAAAAATGTTCTCATCCGATCATGTTTGGAGACTACCCTTACTTTTCTCCGTAGAATCCAACGCAATCATAAAAAAATAGGGTTCTAATTTGAAAAACAAAAGTTATGATCAAATTTTGTTCAAAATTTTTGGCACAATATTTGAAACACCCTGTGATGATATTTCTCAAGTTCAAGATATGCACGATATTTCTACATCATTCTTGTTTGAGTAAGTGAATTGAGTATACGCATAGGATATTCACATTAAAAATAATTCACGTAATTGTGACTCAGCAAATACTCTCTTTTTTTCGTTTTTTTCTTAATATTTTGAAAGCTATAAGGACTAACGCAATAATTCTAGGAAGGAGTAATTGAGAATGGAAATCTTGAAATCTAAGACATAAAATTTAAAAAAAATTTTTTTCAAAAAAAATTATTTCATTTCTTATATGCCGGAGCTTCGAAAATATTTCAGATGAATAGGGCATCATGAACAATGTCATATTCCGAATTTTCCAGAAACGTCTAATAGGCAGTTGAACTTGAAACACCCTGTATAACATAAAATATAAATATCTTATCAAACTAAAGAAATCAGTTTCAGTTTCAGTGCCTATCTGTGATAATCTGTGAACTTCTGATAATTGAAATATTCGATGGACACCAAGATCTCCGGATTTAGCATCGTTAGATTGTTGCCTCTGGTCACATTTGAAGAACAACATTTATTAATTTGAAAAAGTTGAAATGTTGAAATAATCTAACAGTGTTAAATCTGCAAACCTTGGTGGCCACCGAATATTTTAATTATCAGAAGTTCAGTGATTATTTTAGATGGGGACTTGGTTGATTTGCCGTGTGAAACTGAAACTTTTTATATAGTTTGATAAGAAACTTATATGTCAAGTTATATATTTTTGAAAATTTAATTTTATTTGTTATAGAAATTGTTATGGCTTACATCTAAAGAAGAAAATGTTCGTATTTTAATTTCAGAACTGATGGTAATGAAAAATTAATTATTACAACAATAGATTTCATCAAAAAAGACCTGTAGGATGTTTTTGCTTCACCTTTTTAGCGCCAACAATGAAGAAGTTATGAGAACTTTTCATTTCACACAATTTTCCAATTTTCTCTTATACCTTGAAAACAGTTGAATTTATGAGGTTGCGGTTTTCACCAAATTGATTATTTAAAAAAAAATTTTTTTTTCTAGCTCGAAGGAATTTTGAGATCCTCTCACTAGACAACGAATTTGGAACACCCGATACAGTACCTTAGAAATTTCAAATTCATAGGCATATTCCTCGCTACTAGGGACGAAAACATTACAGCCGCCCTTTGTACGCCCTAAAGGTCAGCCGAGCCTTAACGGCATGAAAAAAATGAAGACACATATAAATTATTATTTATTTAGGTGGCCAGGATGCCGAAATCAATACTGCTCTGCGCGCGATCCTTTATCCTGCAGCATCCTCTTCCACAGCCTTCGTTCCTTCCACGCTGGCAGCGTTTCAGCCGACACGCTACACTGGCCGTATTTTCAGCCAACAGTGAAATATTTCCTCTAGCAACAGATCGTTTGTTGGGGGCGAATTATCGTGTTTCTGTCCGGCGGTGTCGAAAGGAAAATAGGTAAAATAAGGCTACATCGTTGGATCTTGGAAATAATAATTACAAAGAATTGATCAAAAAGTCTAAAGCGATTGACCGAAACAACGGGAGCTAGGATTGAGTTCACTAGAGAACAGAAGAAGAAATTTCAATCTAATGTTTATGTATAAAATTTTAAATGATTTCATAGATTGTAAATATCGGCTAGATAATGTGGAGCTGTATAGTGATACTGTAAATTTCAGGAACCGAGAACTGTTTTTTTTTTTCGATTTTGTCCAACTACTTATAGTTTTAATAATCTGATGAACAGAGCATTAGGAGAAGCCAATTCTAGAAATTTTTTCAATGAAACGATACTTGGAGATGAGTCAGGTTTATTAATGTGGCCACATGTTGATATTGATTTTTCTTCTTTTTACATTTAGTTCTTAAATTTTTTTTGTTTTTTTTTTTTTTTTGTTCAGAATCCATATTCGAATTAAGATTGTAAAATGGCAAGCCCGTATGAAGGAATAAATAAAAGAATCACAACTAGGAAAAAGTAACAAGCAATAAGAGCATTGATAAAAATTAACCCAAATGGAAAAACCAAACCTGCTGGCTCAATTGATAAAATATAATGTGGAAATGCTATTATTTAAGGTGATTTTCGGAGCCATTTTGGGAACAAAACTTTATATGAACGTGTGGCGACAACAACCAATTAGAAATAATGTATGTCCCGTCACAATACTTAATATAAATGTACCTGCATTAGTGTAACAATGGTCTTTCGTGGTACTTGTGCACACTAGTTTCTCATTCATGAAGTTCTCAGAAAGATACAATAAAGATTGTCTCTTCCCTACTCTAATTAGTGTGTAGGTACCATGATACCATTGCGCAGGCATGCAACTTAGAGAAGAAGAAAAGGAAGAAGAAATTCACAAATTGTACAATAAGATTTTATGTTTGTAACCCAGGTATAAAACTGGGAAGAGGGGAGTTCAGGGAAGTAACTTTCTTTTTTCATCTGAAATTTCTTATACTTTTTGAACCAATTTGAGCTCTTAATTCTATTTTATCCAATACGCAAGAATGGTCATCCCATGACAATTTTATGAATTAGTCCTCGAAGTAAAACAGTTTTTATTTTCTTAAGTGAAAACCATGCGGCGTAGAAGGTATAATCAGTAGATCGAATTAGTGCAGAAATGAATGAGAATTTCTAAAATAATTTGAGAAAAAGCAGTGTCGTACCATTTTTTCAAAATTTTCAATGTAAACCCCATACAGATAACTCTGGTGGAAAAAATAATATTGTTTGTTCATCAGAAAATTAATCATCATTCAGTGCATACGTATACCAAATTCCATAGAAATATCTGCAATAGTGTCATAGAGGTCATAAAATAAATTGTTGGAAATTGTATCAGGATTTTCGTTCATGTTATCGATAATAAAAACAATTTGAAAACCACATTAAAGGACCAAATTCCTGAATAATTCGTTTTGATTATGTTTGAAAACTTTCCACCATGTTTTTTTAAAGTACATATGAAAATTTTTTCATTAAATCTTTCCCCTCAAATATAAGAATATCATATAGGAACACTCTGAATAAGATTATCATCATATTAATGATTTGAATGTATTGTTTCTAAAGAACAAATTTCTGTTAGTTCAAATTTGATTAATAGAATCTATATGGTTTTTAAGATGAGATTTGTCATCATTTATCATTATCATCATTTCTTTCAAGTTTGGATGTATTGTTTGTAAATACTTTAGGAGTGTATACCTCAAATTCGAATTGAACTCACCTAATACACATGTCTGTTGTTACAAATTGAAATATATAGAATCTTTATGCTTTTTCATTTGAGATTTATCATGCGAAGCAAAATCACATGACGCAAACTCTTGTTGCTTTAAATTTCAATGAAATAAGATAACATTTTGGCATCATACTCACATAAGTAACACTTATATTGCTGATGCTGAATATTGAAATGTACATAATTTCTATGAAGTTCAAGTTGCGATTTTATATTTGTAGCGGAATGACTGACATGTATTTCTTTCAAATTTGGATGTACTGTTTGTAAATACTTTTGGAGTGTATACCTCAAATTCGAATTGAACTCACCTAATAACATAGAACACACAGGCAATATTCTGTTTTGGATGAGCCTCTGTTCTTGATTGTTTATTTGAATTGGACATTTTTTTCTATAATGTAATTAAATGTATTATTATTATGTTCAAATAAAATATTATTGATACACATGTCTGTTGTTACAAATTGAGATATATAGAATCTTTATGCTTTTTCAGATGAGATTTATCATGCGAAGCGAAATCACATAACGCAAACTCTTGTTGCTTCAAATTTCAATGAAATAAGATAACATTTTTGCATCTTACTCACATAAGTGACACTTATGTTGCTTATGCTGAATATTGAAATGTACATAATTTCTATGAAGTTCAAGTTGCGATTTTATATTTGTAGCGGAACAACTAACAAGTATCTCTTTCAAATTTGGATGTATTGTTTGTAAATACTTTTGGAGTGTATATCTCAAATTCGAATTGAACTCACCTAATACACATGTCTGTTGTTAGAAATTGAAATATACAGAATCTTTATGCCTTTTCAGATGAGATTTATCATGCGAAGCAAAATCACATAACGCAAACTTTTGTAGTTTTCAATTTCAATGAAATAAGATAACATTTTTGCATCTTACTCACATAAGTGACACTTATGTTGCTGAAAATTGAAATGTACATAATTTCTATGAAGTTCAAGTTGCGATTTTATATTTGTAAGATAACATTTTTGAAGCATACCGACAAACTGACACTTATGTTGCTGAAAATTGAAATGTTCATAATCTCTATGAAGTTTAAGTTGCGATTTTATATTTGTATTTTGTCATTTTTAGCGCCCTTTATTTAGAGAACTGATGAAATGAAAACATTTGATCAGCATCAAGAGTTCTACAGCATATAAAAATTCGAGCAAATTAACCGAGAGCTAATTTCCCTTTGATGCAGTGCGTGGTCTTTTTTGTCAAGTCCAGGCCAAAAGATCATTCGATATTAGGTATCTATATCGATTCGAAAAGTCTCAAACAGTTACAAGGACAATGAAACATTGAACATTCATTCAGTGAACTATAGATCTCGCCCGTTTCTTAGTTCTCATAGGAATTTAATTGAAAGCAGTTATTTCTGTAATTGAATAAAGTCCTTTGTTATTATGTTTCATTCTCCAATGAACTGAAAGTTCATCTCCTACGCAATCAGCGTAATACACGGTATCAGATGGAATGTAAAATTATTCAAGTCGAAACTTTCCGAAGTATCGATTTAGCGATGGAGAAGGCTGAAGGACTCACCTGTGACGGGGGCCTCAATGTCGATCATAGTTTTCTCTGACCTGAGTAACTGCGCCCCTTCGTTTACTATCCGAAGGGCTGCGGCTTCATCGATACGCCCCTCCAGTATAAAATGTTGCTTGAGTACATCAGGCCGAGGTTTCGCCGTCCTCTGGTCAAATACCTCGGCCACCGTTAATTTGTGGCCTGGGGGAAATGGAACAGCTGAAACAAAACAAATATTTGTTAGCGGCAATAGAAGATCTGATCAAACAACACGGGTATATCGGTTACGTAAGTTCGGATGCAGATTTACAATTAACTGTACAAGCAACCGCCATCAAATAACTCTCCTTCGAAACACACCGCTAAAATAAATTCGTTCCAACCATATCTCTGTATATGTTAGTAATGGAACGTTTGACGTTAGTAAGTTAACAACCACTTAATTAGTTTGGTAAATGAAGGAACTAATTTTGTGATGAAACACCTCCATTCGAGGGAGAGAATTCTGAATATATCAAATATTTCATCTATGTAGGTTGAATTTAAGGTGGGGGGGTTCGTTAAAGGCAGCAGGATTGGCACTACTGACTCGAGAATATGAAAGTTGCTATATTCATAGGGCTTGATTATTTATTCTTGATATGATTTATCTTTTATAAATCACTTCATGCATCCTTGGAAGTTCCATAGAAAAGGGTCTTTACTTAAAATCAGATATGATGTCCATTTGCAACTTCTAAAAAAGACTGTTACATACACGCATTTCAAGCAAAGTGGTCTATGATATCAAGCAGAGTCAGCCACCCCTAAATGTACCAATTTACTCTACGAATTTTATACTTCATCCGATTGTGTATAAATATGGCATCTGATAAGATACTTATTGAATCAATCCTTATTTTCAATATTTGAAAGATTTTTTAGTTTTTCCATCTATAGATTTTATTTGTAGTTCATTTGTAGATTTGTCTGTATCGTCTTTCAAAGCTGAAGTCAGGGATGTAGTTTATAAAGATCAGTGCGGGTTCATATGACTCACATATGTTTAAACTTTGAAACTGGAAAGTTAATGAAATTTTTTCTTTGTGTTTCGTTTTTTTTTTCCTCAATCATTATTGTCCCGAGGTGTATAAAGGTTTTTTTCAATAATTTTTCGTCAAGGTTTGAGTGGAAGAGCAGGGGTGTATGGCTTCATCACCATCTGAACTCCGCTCTGTAATTGATTTTTTTCTAAGGTTTTTTTTTGAAATTGTATTTTTTTTATCTTCAATGAAAGCATTATTATTATTATTGCTACAACTGTTGGATTATATGTGAAATCAATATCCAAAAAAAAATGTTTAAGGTGGACAAATAATTGGTTACAAAAAATATGTTCACACAATTATTTTAATTGATGAAAAAAATGTTACCGCAATGAGGGCTGCATTAATTTCCTTACGAAATATTAATTGCTTCTCTTCGATTTCTGGCAACTTTAAAAAATTTCGAAAAAATGAAATAGATCTTGATAATCTTCGTTAAATAATATCTTGATACACTTCTCAAATCAGCCATGTTCACAGTCACAAGAAAAAAAATACTGTTTAATTCCTGCAAGTTCACCGACAACATGATCTTCGCATACGTAAGTTTCGACTTGCATTACGATAGCAATCGGTTTTGTACGAATTCCAACAAGCCAAACTTCTAACCCAACTCAAGCTCCAACCGCTACACTCTCATGCAAGTCTCTCAATTCAGTCTGTTCAAGCCAAGTTAGCCGACTTGCATGCGTGTAGGTAGCAGGTTTAATATTATGTTACCAAAAAATACTTTGCCAATAGGAGTTGCATTATGCTTCACGTACATTATTTCTACGTCAGCATTTCAAATAAGAGGGGTTCTAGTTCAATCATGGCCAACGCACAAAGTAAAGGGTGTTTTTTTTAGAGCTATAGAACTTTAAATTGCAATAAAACAACGATGGATTATTCGATTGACATGAATTTTATTTATCCGCAATATAATCTTGTGACAATACATTTCAAATATGATTTCTGGCATATGACCGCCACGGCTGGCTCGGATGTAGTCCAATTTGGACGTCCAATTTTCGATGACTTATTCCGACATTTGTGGCTGTATAACGGCAATAATACGGCGAATATTGTCTTCCAAATGGTCAAGGGTTTGTGGCTTATCCGCATAGACCAATGACTTTACATAGCCCCACAGAAAGTGGTCTAGCGGTGTTAAGTCACAAGATCTTCGAGGCCAATTCATAGGTCCAAAACGTGAAATTAGGCGGTCACCAAACGTGTCTTTCAATAAATCGATTGTGGCACGAGCTGTGTGACATGTTGCGCCGTCTTGTTGGAACCACAGCTCCTGGACATCATGGTTGTTCAATTCAGGAATGAAAAAGTTAGTAATTATGGCTCTATACCGATTACCATTGACTGTAACATTCTGGCCATCATCGTTTTTGAAGAAGTACGGACCAATGATTCTACCAGCCCATAAAGCGCACCAAACAGTCAGTTTTTCTGGATGTAACGGTGTTTCGATATACACTTGAGGATTAGCTTCACTCCAAATGCGGCAGTTTTGTTTGTTGACGTAGCCATTCAACCAGAATTGCGTTTCATCGCTAAACAAAATAAAATGGACGTAGTGCGCGATACGTATTCCGCACAGAACCATTATTTTCGAAATAAAATTGCACTATTTGCAAGCGTTGTTCAGGCGTGAGTCTATTTATGATGAATTGCCAAACCAAATGGAGAATAAATCACTTGACAGCTGTTAAATCGGTCGCCATCTCGAACAGTAATGCTAACTTAAAGTTATATACCTCGAAAAAAAACACCCGTTATAATCTCAGAAAAGCTGACATTCGTAAAGAATTCTAACAGGAATACCAATACGTAATTTCATCAAGTTATAAAACGCAAAATATCGAGATTATTGCGATTGGCGACCTCATTTGATATCTTCGAACGTTGTAATTATGAACACGATGATCAAATAATATCGAATATTTCCCTCCAGTCAAAATTTATGTAAATGAAGAACAATTATCGAAAATTACAGCGATGAATTCCTGAAAATCTATATAGCCCTTCAAACTTCCTGGAAATGCCAGTTAATCAATAATGAGTTAATGTTGTGTTTCAATGTTATGCAGTGGTGGCCAGGGATCAGCATTACACTTTTTAATCAATCTTACATATTTTGTTTACAAACTATTGGCATCTTCAGCAATTGTACTACTAGTAGTTAAAAGCATTGCATTGCTGAATACATTATACAGACCGTTGGAGCAAATCAAAACTTTGTATTATGTTCAATGGCTTGACTTTTGGAATCATTCAAGGAAAAACTTATTTTCACAACCGTTCATCCAAACAAACTTTTTCACACTAGTGCTGAAAAGTAAAAAGATGCGTTTCCTATTTTCTCTCATCTAACACTGAACATTACACAATTCACAGTTCCAGACGTTGCCAAGAAACGTTTCCAGCAGGCTAAGGGATGACGCGACTTTTAGGTAGAAGATGAAGATTATTGGGAGGATTCCAATGAAATACATGCAAATGAAATTATTTAATAATCCTGCAGCCTGCAGTCAATGCCGTCTGCCTGTCTGCAATTGATGAGTGCTTCTCTAGACAGCCACTTGCCACTATTCAATTCTTCTGGGCTGGATGTTTCATCTCATTTGAAGAATGTAACGAATTGTGTATTTATCTATACTATCAGTATTAATTAACAGATTTCAATTAAAAGTACGAAAGGTATGTTGAAATGAAATTTCACTTTCAATATGCTTCTGAAATTGTTATGACTTATGCGTAAATTCCTTACCCACTTGATTTTCTGAACTCTGAACATTTTCAGGTCAATGTGAGTCACATGCGGAAAAGTAGGACTTTCAGAAACTTTTTAAAACCATCCTGAGATTATCACAGTTCACTTTTTGGATTATTTAGTATCGAAAAATCGGATAAAAGTAATCAGCCCAGTCTTATTTTTGGATACTTTACCGATCGTTTTAGCTGCAAAATCGAACATATGATTATACTTCAAAGAATCAATGTTCAAATATTAGTCCTCAAAAAAATCATCACTTTCGAAACATGGCTCCTTTTTACTGAATACAATACTTTCAGTTCCGGAGATATCAAGTTCTGTAAATTGTATTCGGATTTCGGAACGTTTAACCTCTGCTTTAAATCACACAGAGTGATTATTATTAAAATAATATTGAATATTTCTGAACAAATTTTCTACATGTGATATATGAGGCAATTATAAATCAAAGTGAAATGTTAAGTTTTTTAAGCATTTATAGCGAACATTTTGCCAAATTTCTTCTAAAAAAGTTCTGAAATGATGAGGTTGTACTCACTGATGTGGATTGGGTTGCCATTTAATTTCATGGAAATAGTTATTTGTTTTACTAAGTAAAACAAACAAAAGTAGTATATTGACTGCCGCGGCTGATAGTTCAGCCATGGCAGTCAATCTACTTTGCTGCCTACTTGAACATATTGTCTTCAAATGTTCATAATGATATGAATTTGCAAATTATTACAATTCCCACAATTTTTTCATTCTTCCTGAAGTAATAATAATAAAATGGTTTATTCTGTAAGCTACAGGGTAGGTATATAATCACAGAGGCCTGACCCTGTATGTGACTTCTTAATAAACAAAATATAATGCATTAGCCAGTATTCCAATAAATTCACAAATCAAAATCAATTTCTATTAACATATTTCAATAAAAATATAAAAATCAACAAAAACTCAAGAGTAAATCATCCACAGTAATGATCACAGATGAGTGCCCATTCTATACATACAATATATCATAAACCATCAAATAATACTCCATCAAAAAGCTAATTCTCTATTCCAAGTGATAAATTAAAACGAAATTTGATAGAAATCGCAATGGTTGGTTGCTATAGTATGGTTTATGTCCATGATAATTATAGTTTGATAACTTATAGTTTATAACTTATGACAGTTATTTGGAAAGATATAAATATAAAATTAATATAATACATTTAAATTATGGACACTGATAGCGACTAAGAAGAACCTACTTCCTCCAGAAATAAAATGGCAAAAAATATTGATTGTCAGACAATGTCGAATATTTTATTCGCATTGAGAATCACTCATACTTTGCTGATTGATATCTGTAGGCAAAATTAATATTTGCTATCAATCGGAGAAAAAATCATTATTCAATCCGAATTTTGAGTTTTATCTCTGAAAGGAATCTTTGAGTCAAATGTTCGGAATCCTTCAATCTGAAAACTGTTTTACATCTATTTCACATTCAGCCTTCGCTCTATGACCCCTCTTTGTTAATCAAAATCACAGATCGAAAAAATTTGTATTCGTCTGTTTAGCCCTCCGAATACAAAAGTTTTCCGCAATGATAATTTGATACTGATCATCGAAGTTCCGAAAATTGAGAAGCGAGAAAAATTAATGGCATACCCGAACACATTAGCAGCTTTGGATGGACGTGATGAGCTCAACACATCGTTAAAACTTGATTGATTATCGGTTTCCTTTTGTTGAAGTCCATGAATGAGACAATGTCGGACTACCTCTAACACTAATTGATTTATTTTTTTGACCGCTCATTCGGATATACAGGGTGGGCCAGATTTCAGTTCAATAAATTCGGCGTCGAATGAACCAACTCTTTTCATGAAGAAAAGTTCATATATAAATATGTATATCCTAACAAGCTTCGTTTTCTAGATACAGGGTGTAGAGTTTGAGAAAAATCGGTTCTCTAGTATTATTACATTTAGTGTTTTAATTTTTAGGTATAGAAGTCTAGATGATGACGTAATGTTTCGAATTAGGTAAGTGTCTCCTGCCAAAATTATCCATTGGTGTAGATATAGGGGTGCGATGATCCTATTGAAAATCTACAACACTATGTTTTTTCCAAAAAAATATTTCATTGCTAAAATCGACAGAGCTTCACTAAAGAAAAAGGTCCCCTACATTGTTTTCATAGAATGTAACATTTTTCGTCATAATCGATTACAAAGCAAACACTTTCCACCAAAATCTACAAAAATTAATTTTTCCATAAGTAATAAATGAAAGTACAAAAATTGACTTAGAGTATTATAACGCTTTCAGATGGCATTTAATTGAACATTTCAGAAAGAACATTTATTCGGACACTTAAACGATAAAAAAAATTCTTGATTTTTTTTTATTTTTTGTGCGTTCTCTCTGAAATGTTCAATTCATTGTCATCTGAATATCACTTCACATAATCACTGATAAAAAAATCAAATTTATCTTTAGTGAAGCACTGTTGATTTCAGAAATGAAAGTTATTGAACTAAGATCTGGACTACCTTGTATGTCCCTCATTGTATTCATTGATTTCGAAAATAAATCGATAAGACGATAAGAGAAGAAATTTTCTCTGTTATTCCCAATTTATATCTGAAATTCTGAGATTAGAGAAAACTATACATAATACATATTATATAATTGTAAGTTCTAGGTTTTCTATTGGATAGTTATATCTATGAAAACTAGAGCAGAAGTGTTCGTTATATTTTTGATTTCATCAAAAAGTAGCACCGTGTTGCTAAAATCTCATCGCTCTATCTCTACATAGAATAGAGAAATGACGAATTTCACCCTGTACATGTAGTTTTGGGTGGCGCTAAAATCAATGAGCGGTTAACACGTCAAGTCAATGCTCTGTGACCAGATTCCTGGACCTAAGAAATGATCTCATAGTGCCCCTCAAAACTCATTAAGTTAATGGAGTAATATAAACACAAGACCAAAGATTATCTCATTATGAAAGGTCAAGGCTACAAAATGTTTTCATCGGTACTACTCATGCATTTCCGCCACTTTCCTGTCGATAAACATATAACTGGACTACTGAATGTGACATACCCCATTGTTCAAATGTCACCAATATATAATATACAGGGTGAATGGTAACGTAAGTCTCATAGAATATAGAATACTTCAAACTGAACGAGAATTAGGAGTTCAAAATTTGGGGTACCTATCGGTTTAAGAGATAGGGTCGGAAAATTAATGAAATGATGTATGAAATAAATTGATTTCCTTCATGAAATCAACAATTGTTCTATTTGGAATAGAAAACAGAAACAAGACAATATTTAATCAAAAATGCTTTTCATCAGACTGGTGGAAGTTTTGTACGATATTCATGATATATTGAAAAATTTTATATTCACATGATGAAATAATATACAACATATGAATCAACACAAATTTTGATGTATTGAAAAAAATTATCATTCCATCATCTGACTGAAGTAACATTTGTGACAAATGAGTAGAGTTTTCCGATGGATAATCAGACAAAATGAGACTGAGACCCTCAATATTCATGAAAAATTATTAAATATCAGAATAATGCAGGAATATGTATTTTAAATGAAACGTATGAAATAATGATTCCCTTGCGTAATAATAAAAATGTTGAAAATTTTTTGTTTCAATATAGGTAGTACACAAGTGGCGATACTCTGATAAAAAGCATTGTAGGCTGAACTTTTTTTTGTTCATATCGAATTTCTACTTGAATTTTTTATTACATATAGGGATATTTTTCACCGAGCTAAATTATTTCCTTCAATACAGGCCTAAAATTATATTTTGCAGCGAACTGATGGAGAATGAACATTATTATAATCGAGTAAATTATAAGCAAAATATTTTTTCATAGTATAATTTCATAATTCTTCAAAAACCACTCTGTGATTCAAAATATCATGAGGGGGGATTTAAAGCATCATTCAGTTTAAGGTCCTCTATCTCATCTGAACTGTTGCCCCTAACGCCACCAGACCCTCATATTTCAATTCAAATTTTATTTTGAAAAATGATACTTCGATCGATTTCCCGAAAATTTAGATCACTTTTCATTTATTCACACCGATCCAGATTTCATTGAAATTAATTTTTTTGTCGGAATATTATTGAATAATAATAAATTAATTTTTATTTCACAAAAAATTGAATTTAAGCAATGAATAAACAAATTTCAAACTTTTCCTGAGCAAAATAATTTTTGGAATGCTATATAAAACACCCAATTGGATACAAAAATAGAAAATATACAAGACGATAGGGCAAAATCATTTTTCAAATGAATTATCGACAACTATACGACAAAATCGCTTTCCTGAAAATTCCACTCTACGCTCTATAGTGATGAAAAAAGAGTACAATAACACCTCATAAAGTTTGGGATAAAGGTCAATGGCGCCTGCAATATTGATTTTCTACCGAGTGTCGGTTCTCACTTATTATTAGACCATTCCAACACCTGCTTAGGGAATTCATGCGCGTATTTGGAGGCAACAATATATTTGATTTGCTTTCCAACATTCCTATAATTTCGGAAACGCTTTCATAAGCTGAAAGTCAGCTCTTCATTAGGGACTATCATGGTATATGGATAATTCAATATTTATCAGTGGAATTATTATTTCAAGAAGTTTTCTCTTTGATTTGTCTGTGGTATACACTATACTGAGTGAGTTTTAATTATGGAACGCTTCACCTATTTGGGAAACGGATAGCATGATTTTTATAGATTTAGGTGTGTAATAAATTCTCGTCAGATCTGTTTTTTTTTTCGGAATAATAATGCACTTTTTCATTTTAAATCAATCACTCGGTATGTTTTTGCCTTCTAAAACCCTTGAAAAATACAGAAAATTTCTCAATTAATATCTAGGCTATATCTAAATGTCATAATTTGGGAGATATAGCTACATTTACTCTCTCGAAGTTAAAATAATACATTCAGATTGATTGAATAAACAATTTGAATAATGTTCAAATGATCGTTTCATGTTAGGGGTATGTCCACATTTGAGCAAATTTAGGAATTTCAGCTAACATGCAGGAAAGGCGATTACAGCATTTGCTCAAAATGTTGTCCGTTTGCTTCATTACAAAAAGCCATGCAATGTATATAACTTTACAATACTAATTCATTGAAGGGTTAAAGTTGTTATTCTAGCTGTCACAACCACCTGTATTATTTTAACTTGAGCGAAGATAATGTAAATATAGATATGGATAACTCCGAAATTATGGCATTTAGGTAAAGGGAACGTTATATGAAAAATATTCAGTTTTTCCAAAGAATTTCAAAGACAACAAATTTACAGAGTGGTCCATATAAAACAAGAAAGTTTATTATTATTCCGGAAAACGTAAATCCCTGACAACAATGTAAATACCACTATAACATCGGTCATATCACAAGATACATACTGACCAAAATCTATTAAACTCATGCGATCCTTTTCCAAGATAATTGAGGCGTCCATTTAAAACTCACTCTGTAGGTATATCACTGAAAATGTTTTGATGTTGTTATGTTTATATAAAACCTGTAAATTATTGTATTATGTAAATAAACTCTCGATTTCATACACCTAATATTTACATTGAATGCATCCGCGTCTATACCTTAGTTAGAAGATCCAGTGTAATCCCTTTTTGAGACGAAAAAGGTTATGGGTCTTCAGTTCCAAAATGTATAAATTTTATTCCCACTCTGTCAATCTGGTACTTTGTGGCTACGCAAGTCTTTATAACGGACTAAACTGCCACAAAATTTTTTATGAGTATTCAGTTCAGGCCGTAGGTCACATGAAGGATTCAACTTCTCCAGGTTCCAGAAATTTGGTACTCGTTCATGCGCAAACATTAAATAATCGGTATCTCAATATTTCGCGTTCAACAAGTCCGAGTGTGGAGAAATCGGAAATTAGTACTTGCTCATGTGCATACATAAAATAATCAGGATCTCAAAATTTTATGTTCTACAAGTCTAATTTTGATGGAATTGAGTTTGGGGTTACTCCGTTTTGGACGATTATTAGTATTAAATTTTTCGGAAGAGGAAACTTTGTGCCCCACTATTGGCACAGTTTTTTTAATACCTCAACAAGTCGTTCATATAAAGAAGAAACAATCATTGTTTCAATTCTTATTAACATGTCTTGTATCGCGTTCTTATATTTCGAATTGTCGTAGCTTATTAATTAACTTGATCCTCAACAGCAAGATTCAAATCCGGGGTTGTCCGTTTAGAAATCCAAATAAAACGTTTGAAAACTTTTGAAGGAAGTTTTTTGACCCCATGATTTTTTGCCTTTTGAGTTCATGAATCGTTCTCCTGAGTAACGAGAGTCAATTATTATGAGTATTCTATTGATTACAAGTATTTTCATCAATTGTTGTCCAAATTTCATCTGAAAGCCTTTTACAGTTTCAAATTTTACACATTTCAACGCGTATAGTGTAGAAATTTGATAGAGGGTGAAAGGTTTTTTCTGAAGGATTCCAGAGATTTATTATCTCAAATAATAACCAAAAAGCTGTCAATTCCTCTACATTCATAAACTTGACATCCACTAATCCCACATATGGTTAGAGTACTAACCCTGTGTTCAATGAATGTGTGTAATAATTTCGATTGCCACCACCATGAAATATTTGATTAGTTTTTTCTGGAACAAGTTTTCACTTTACTTGTATATTGAAGTCAGTCTTATTAAAAGCGAACAACTCATAAGATTTGCCCAGAAGGATATAATTTTGAAGAATATGATATTTAGATTGAGCCATCTCAATAAAAAGAAGGATCTGCTCGAAAAGAAAAGGTAGGAGTAAAAGCATTTGCTTCTAATAAAAAGTATGTTGGAATGTGGAGATCAGCTGTTATAATTGTTGGAAGTATTGTACAGCAAAAATAGAGTTTCATTCTTGCAAACAGTTTAGGTTGTTGTTTAATTTTACTACTAATGTGTTTGTGTGCGGGTCAGTAAAGAAAATGGGTTCAAGTGAAAGTGAAATTGATTACTGAACATTTCCCAGTTCAGCGTGGCAGACACACTGCAATATCGGGAATCGCCGCTTCAGCAAGCCGAAACACCTTTTTGCGATCTCCATTTCCTTTTTTGGTCAACTATTAAATTTCCTGAGAAATTGATCTGAGAAATGCGTCCTCAACCATAGCTTCAAACATCATCCCCTGCATTGAGTTATGTATGCATAACTTCATACAAATTCAATACAAAGGTTCTCCTTCTTTTAATCAATACGACTCCTAGAAGTAGTAGTTTGTTTTTGTTAAAAACTTTCATATCGATTGTAGAGCTACATTTTATTTTCAGAGTTGTCGAAAATGAAGATATAATGATAAAAACCCTTTCAGTTTGATATCCATAACAATTATATAACAGGAAAGTGCGGCGTCGTATTGTATATTCATAAAATTGCATCATTTGATACTTCATCTCGAGTTTCTCGAATAATAATATTTGCGAATCATTAGGTGGTTAGCGTTTGAATACCTAATTGGGTAACGACGTACTCGATCTCGAATTTTAGATGCCCCAGTTGTTAAGATACATAAAGTAACAGGATAATCTAGGTCAATTCTTCTCCACTGGTTATTTTATCGATAATTATTGAGTTGTCGCAGTAATTCGTTAGGGTCCAAATTATAGCAGAAAGATAATTCCAGAAGGATAGGATTGAAGATGTTCGACTTAATTATCAACTAAAACAAACCAGCGAGTTTCATTAAGAGAAAACAGTCCAAATTGTACCAACAGAATAAGAAACCAATATTATTGAAAACAATAAACCAGAACAGTACCAAATAATTATCTACAAGCTGAATTCATAAATAAAAATCTAAGAACACTACAAATTCCATAATGGATAATCAATTCATCCAATATCATAGAATATCTCAATTCGTTTCTTCCGAGTTCTTCGTATGAAAAAATATCTCGCATAAGCGAGATAAAGGGTGTTCAACATTAATCCTGAGCAATATTCTATAGAGTGTTGTCAGTTAAGTATAACCTTTGAAGTTACGATTTTTGGTCATAATAAAGTATTTTTGAGTGCACAATTCAGAAAAGGTGAAGAACCCTTCACATTCAAAATGGCAGAAAACCTGCAATGTTCTCGATTTCTTCTTTAGGTTTCCAAATTTGATATTCTGAATGAACTCAAGTTTTTTTCACATGTCATGTCACAATGTTCTACGATTGTACTTTTTCATACCTAAGACGAATATGAAAACACAATCGTAAAATATAAAACGGTTAATAACTTTTGATAAGTTCAAATTCACATTCCACAGGTAAAACCCGAGGTAAAACCTCAAAGTCGAGAGTTCGACTCATTGACATTAAAAAAATTTTTTTTGTGATAACTTTATATTATCATCTGGAATATTTCGACAGCCCAATATCAAAATGTTGGCACTCCTAATCCCACCAGCTTTTTTTTATATTTCTCGATTCTGTTTTCATATTCGTGTTATCTATAAAAAGTCCAATCCTGAAACATTACAACAATATCAGGTCCAATTGTTTTTGACTGTAGACAAGTATAAAAATTTTGTTCGATTTATGAACAAATTTTTTTTCGATTTATGGACTAAATTTTTCACAGATTTTCTTATGAAATTCAATTTGGAAACAAAAAAAATCATTAATATTGCAGTTTTTCTGCAATTTGAAATACTGTTTTCAGCGTTCTCCCCATTTTCTGAATCGAGCACTCAAAAAGACTCTGATGTCACCAGAAATCGTAAATTCTAAGATTATACATAACTGACATTCAATAGAATATTGCTCAGAAATTACGATGAACGGTTATGTTTCGAAAACGAGGTATTACTTACCTATAAAGCAAAAATGATTTTCCTATAGTCATCTATAAGACTATATATGTTCGTCTTATAGTTTATGATGAAACACCCTATAGACTTGCTAAAATCAGTAGTTTCACTCTGTTGTTTCGAAGGGTCAGAATTTTCAACCAATTAGAAGCAACACTCTTATTATGCTCAAGCGAACTCTACAGTTCTATAGTGCTGCCGATAATTCAGGTTTTCACTTGATGAATATTCGACGGTAATTCTTGTATCGTCGATTGAATGAGTAGTATTGTTCTATGTTTTATTGTTTTATATACATCAGAAAGAGATAGGAGATAAAGTGAATGTCTGGTATAACTTCGTACTCAGTTTGGGTTCCGAAGGGTCGCTAGAGGGAAAAGGAATGAGTACTGTTAGACAGATGCTCAGAAGTCATGTGGTGTTAATCCCTCTTAACAGCCATAAAACAACCTTACAGCCAAAATTGAAGTTCTAAGATATCTTGAACTTGCTTACAATCTTTGAGAAAATATTTTTCAAACTTGTTGACAAGGTCCAGTACAATGGTGACAGATTTAGTAACTTATTTATTAGGGTTGCGGTTATGCAAATATTTTCTTAGATTTCATACTGTGAAAATGAAAATTTCATCTTGAAGTGGTGGGGGGAAATGGTTATGGAGAAAAGTCAATGAATTAGTTTTTACAGCTGGGACTTGACCTTGGGATAATTTCTAAGCTCCCTGTATGATTGTTGTGAAGACAAAACCCCTCATCGGAACAAATAAAAAGTTCTCAAGTGTCCACCTTGCCTCTCCGCGTCTTGCGATTCTGAAATCCAACCGACCTATTAATCTGTTCACCGTCAAAATAGACCATCATCCCCAAGGAATAATATATCATTTCGAAGCAGATTTAGGTTATCGACATCGTTCGCATTATTCTACGAAAGAAGACTCGGTCGTCTAGCAAGTGATGGCGCATTAACGTCTGGACGCAAGGGCGTCGTTGAATACCCTTTTTCAAATATACGTCTTCCTTTCATTCCGGTTTTTATTCATCTTACCCTGCGGCGAGTTCTTCAAGGCATTGTTTGAACCATGACCGAGTTTTTAACTTTATACTCTTGCCTCTGAAGGCTATTCTTAATTCAATGGGGAAAAAATTGGCTTTCAAGAAAATGGGGAGTGAGTGTTTGAAGACAGTTGGACCTAATTCTACTAGTTCAATCATAAATATATAGGGCGAAAAATTTCAAACACACGAAATTTTATAACAGTTTTGTTGGTCATAACATCATCTGATGGATCAATTTAAAAAAAAAATCTAGAGAAAGTGATTTCAAGAACCTATATTTCCAAATGTTTCATCTGTGTTTATCACAATGAAAATTTGTTATGGCTGCTACATAAAGATTATAGGTATTGTTGAAGTTGAACTTTAATGTTGTTGCCAAGATTTCAGGTCTTTTCCATAAATTTGATTGTCGTTAGCATATGTAGCTCGACCTAAAAATAATTCTATCAAATAGTTCAGCCATCACCAGAGGCAATTCGAGGAAAAATTGGAATCTTGACAGACCACCTACAACGTGTCGATGAAAATTAATATTATTTCCGTTGATTCTTAATTGAGTTTGGCCCACTTTGAAGATCTCGCACGTTACGTTTTTTCTGTAAAATATCTCGACTTTCAATATAGTGTTGACAAATCTACGTAATAATATCTGAATACTCCCAAAATAATTAGGAAACAACATATATCATGAATTGTAGATCTAGAGTTATTTGTAATTCTGCACATTTGCCACATTTTCATAGAATTAGAATTACATAATATGCTTTAAATCAAGAGCACTATTTTTCCTTCAAAACGATACGCTTATATTTGAAAAGTACAACAGATAATCTGTAATTTTTTAATATCTTCCTGAAATTGTGATAATTCAACTAGATCACATCAGATAACAAGTCAGAGAACAATATTAATTAAACATTTATCAACAATTTCCAGAAACCTAAATGATGAAACACAACAAAAAGGAGATTTCAAAGATTGTAGTATTTCACTATTACAGTTATTCATGACCATGAAAAGAATCAACAATCAATTCGATAAATCAAAATATTATTTTCCCATAAAACATAAAACATAGTTGACTCTTCACAGCTTTCAATTCGTTCAATATTCTTAAATGTTAAATAGGTACCCTAATAATTATTTATAATAATTAAGAAGGTATTGATATTGTTCCCCGACTTATAAAAAAAAACTACTAACGAAGTGGCGAGTTTTTTTATGAACGAGTTTTAGAATGAACTTTCCGTACGAGTGTTATTGATTATTTTCTTTAATTCACTGAATTCCCATTGTAATTAATGAAATATTTCCATGAATATCGTTAAGTGATGTTTGTATTGAAAAATATGGGTTGGTATAACAGTTTTTCATATCACAAATACACAAAATTTTACACATAATAGAGAAATCCGTGCAGGATAGTTCCAACGTATTATGATGGAATATAACCATGACATCTGTGCGAATCTGAGATATTCGCCCATGATTTTGTTCAACAAGGTATGGCAGAATGAACGAATTTGTCATATAATTAGGAAATATTTTTCATTTTTCTCCGATTAAGCAAATATTAATTTTGCAGACACATATCAATCAGAAAAGTATTTTTTCAGGCTTCGTCAGCGAAGTGAGGACTTTCCTGCCTAGGCAGCAAAATGCTTATTCTCAATGGAAATAAAACATTTGGCAATTTTTGACATATCAATATTTTTTGCCACCTCATTTCTGGAGGAGTAAGTCTCTATATACCGATATTTTTCACAAAACTCTCAGAAATTTCATGTTGTCAAACTATGTATTATATAATTATTATCATCATCATCAACTTTTAACATGTGCCTGGCTGGTCGCCATCTACACATTCAACAAATCATATTTTTTTCCAAACAATCACAAATATATTCTAACAATTTACACTTTACAAACACTTACATATTTCGTTTGTCAAACTCTATCAAATTTTTGAGTATTACTCGGATTTGGAGCGACAAAATGGGGCCCGAAGAAAAGTAGACATCTCGGCGTAACAACCACTTTGGAACTCTCTATAATTATTATAGACATCTGCATTTCTATAGAAACCAGTCATTCCAACAATTGCGAATTTTATCAAATTTTGTTTTAATTTATCACTACAGGAGCGTTAGCTGAATTCCTAACTATCAGCCGCGGCAGTCAATCTACTACTTTGCTGCCTAGTAAAACAAATAGCTATTCTGCAGAGATTGAATCGTAAAAAAATCAAATTCAAGAATTAACCGATCAGAGTAGTCAGTATTTCGATACAATTATTCCATTTTCGAATTGTAAAAATTAATGAAAACTTTGAGAGGTCAAGGTGCATCTCATCCCATCTGAAAAAATTATTGTTTAAATGATGAACTGAATGTCAGCTGATTCCCATGAAAATACAAAACAATTTGCCGATAACCTCGATGAAAAGCGATGCTTGATAATGAAAAAGTGATTGTGTGAAAATCAATATTTCAGGAATTGGAATCGTTATCTGAATATATCAGAAAGTGAGTTAATGGTTAACCTCAATAATGGTGTTGCTTGAAGACAAAATAAGTGAATCAATTTTGGTGCTCTCCTATAAGTGATATTTTTCATCTAATCTTATTAGGTGCGCAATTGAGTTCCCGCTGTTTGTCAATAGATGACTCCAGCAGTAAGTGCTGGTCGTTGACATAGCCAAAACGTCATGAACCAAGCTTAGACATATGGTAAACAAACTGTTTCAACACATTAGTGATTTTGTTTTGGCGTCATATACTTTTGGTTTTGTCAATATGTCTGATTTTGTGCCAAATAATCGTCATTTGCGGGTAGTGTTGATTTTATTCTTTCATTCGAATAAAATGGAATCGAGAGCTACAAGAGCTCACGGAGATGCTGCTCTAAGTGAAACAACGTGAAGGAAGGAAGACCAAAATCCTTCGAAAAGGCTGCATTGGAGATATTGCCCAATGAAGATCCATGCCAAACGCAAAAAAAACTTTTTTCAGCATTAAGAGTTAGCCATTTCCAAGTGACGTCATGGGTTGCGAATGATTTGAAACAGGGAATTTGGATTCCTTATGGATTGAAAAGGAAGGGTTTTCTTTATCGCATCGAGACGGGTGATGAAAAATGGATGTATCTTTCCTAAGTTACGGCGCAGTGATAAGTGGATATACCCTTGACGACGTTATATACCTAATCGTTTTGGTGTTTCGCCTTCTGCCATGTTGTGACCATTTCCATATGAACGTTCTTGGACGTTCGCCAAAAAATAATAAAAGTCAAGTAGGTGAATTGTCATTGAATAATCAAAATGCAGTGATTTGGTTATGGTTATTGAAATTATTCGTTATATAATCGTAAAGAATACCAACTCGAGCATAGACAATTTATTTTGATTATACGAACCTCTTCAAACGACGTAGTTCGCGAAACACCACTCAAGCTGCGCTCCCGTCATGTTTCGCGATCTACGTCTCGTGAATCGGTGTATAATCGAATATTGTCTATGCTCTTGTGATATTATAACGGAATATACAGGGTCTTTCACGAGGAACCTCACCCATATTTATACGGGAAACTACTGAACTATTTTCATGAAATTCAGCACTTATAAGTATTTCACGATGCTGATGAAATCTAAAATATTTTCAAGGCATGAGCACCTCCGGTTTTTCCGGAAATGACGTCAACTTCCGTTTTTCAAATTAGAACACCATTTTTTTATTCCTTAGAAAATTTCAAGTTATTTTGATGTAACATTTTTCAGTTTTGGTTGGAAAATTCTCTCTGAGCGGGAAAATTCGAAAAAAAATGGAAAATAGAGCTCCGCTGAAACAAGAATAACTTCGAGGTTTTTGAATGGAAAATTTTCATTTTTGAGATTTTTCAAGATGTAAGATTGATGTATCCACTTTAAAAATCGAAATCGCGATTCATGATACAGGGGGTGAAAAAATCGCTTTCAAAGTTAGGGATGACAAAATCGTGAAAAATCAATTTTTTCAAATTAGAACCCCATTTTTTAAGGCAGATATTGAATCTACGTTGAAAAATAATGTGAGTGTATGCATCACACCCTTGCCCTAAAGTGGATATTTTCTGAGTTATTCACAAAAAACTGTTTTTCGTCTTGAATTTTCAGCCATTTCTTTTCCCTTCACGCCAAAAAGATGAAATTTTCAGGAACTGTTACTTGAACCATGTTTTAGATTTTACTACCCTAATATGCAAGAGAAATGAGTTACATGTTGTTCCTAAATAGATGGCGAATTTTGATTCGAATTTGTATCGTAAACCTCTTTATTTCAACTAATCGGCCATCGGTTTTCTCTCCAGTGATAAATAAATAATTCCTTATGAACCATATGCAAAAACTTACTATGTTTTACATTATTTTTTTTTAATGATAGATATCATTAATAACATCTGCCAAATTCCTCTTTATTCAGTAGCATTTTGTGTTTACTATTAATTTGGTGATAATTCGTATTAAGTTATAAAATCGATCACTATGCCTAATTTTACCAATGAAGATTATTTAAATCTCATTCTACTTCATGGAGAATGTAATAAAGTTGTAGATAGAACGATTCGACTGTTCATTGAGAGGTTTTCTGACCGACCCAGACCAACGAGAGATACCATTAACAGAACCATGACAAACTTGAGAAATGTCGGATCTTTCGTTAAGAAAACTATACACAGAGAAGAAAGTGTAGTAGAAGATGAGAACAACGAAATTACAGTTCTTGCATATTTTCGTGTGAATTAGAAATTAACGGTCAAAACTTTGAGCATCTTCTCGAGTTATAACTGCGAGAGTTTGCCATGGTTCTCCTAATAGTAACTTGAAGTCGGTTTCAAGAAGGGGTGAAAAATCTACAGCATGGTTCAAATAACAGTTCCTGAAAATTTCATCTTTTTGGCGTGAAGGGAAAAGAAATAGCTGAAAATTCAAGACGAAAAACAGTTTTTTGTGAATAACTCAGAAAATATCCACTTTAGGGCAAGGGTGTGATGCATACACTCACATTATTTTTCAACGTAGATTCAATATCTGCCATAAAAAAATGGGGTTCTAATTTGAAAAAATTGATTTTTCACGATTTTGTCATCCCTAACTTTGAAAGCGATTTTTTCACCCCATGTATCATGAATCGCGATTTCGATTTTCAAAGTGGATACATCAATCTTACATCTTGAAAAATCCCAAAAATGAAAATTTTCCATCCAAAAACCTCGAAGTTATTCTTGTTTGAGCGGAGCTCTATTTTCGATTTTTTTCTCGAATTTTCCCGCTCAGAGAGAATTTTCCAACCAAAACTGAAAAATGTTACATCAAAATAACTTGAAATTTTCTAAGGAATCTATTTCTGCAATAAAAAAATGGTGTTCTAATTTGAAAAACGGAAGTTGACGTCATTTCCGGAAAAACCGGAGGTGCTCATGCCTTGAAAATATTTTAGGTTTCATCAGCATCGTGAAATACTTATAAGTGCTGAATTTCATGAAAATACGTTCAGTAGTTTCCCGTATAAATATGGGTGAGGTTCCTCGTGAAAGACCCTGTATGTTATCAATTGATAGTAGTATGTGGGAGAAATTGTTTCAATCCTTGATGAAGATATATTAAAGCATTTGAAGTTTGGAATTGAATGAATGAAGATTTCAATGAGCAATATCCAAATGATGTACACCTCTTTGTGATTATACATATTCCTGCCTCTGTCGATAACCCCGCTATCTAAAGAGAAATCAATACATAACAGATAAAATAAGTGATCGGAAGGAAAATAAGTTTTTGAGGGTCATCGATATCAATTTCATGTGATATTCACTATGAATCATAATAATTGTCATTGATGAAATTTTTATTATGATCATTGTTATGTATGATTTACGTCATATAAATTATCGAAGAAATATTCAGTGATATCATAAATCTTACCACTCTTCAATATGTGAATAACATACCTCGAACTCGACTTTTTTAGATATTTGGTAGGTATAAACTATGAACTGCAATCTGTATTCGTTATTGAATGTGATTCACATCGGGAAGTAGATAATAAAATGTTTCAAATCAATATGTGTATAGTATATCCAAAGTTACTTGGTATCCATATGTATGTTTATGTATATGTAAACTTTGATGATGAATATATATTATTATTATTATTATTATCCAGTATCCACTTCAAAGAGAATTCTGGCCAAGCATCTTTATGGACTAGTTCAAGTGACTTTGGATATACTATACTTTTCTTCATACCATATGTTCTGGTTATGAAAATTTGAACTGATAATTATGAAGATACATTTCATAATGTCAAAGTTTTATGTGTGCAATAACACAATCACACACAATCACAAATCAATTCATTCACAAAACAAAAGAGCAAAATGATTGTCCTTGCAAAATTCCTTTGGAGTGAATCTTTTATATGTTTATTTATATGATTTTTAAATTCTCAATTTCAGTTCATATGAATAATTCATAGCAAATTTATAACTTTGATTGATTGAAAAAAATATAAAAAATATATGAACTTGTTTTTAGATTGAACATAATGGGACAGGGTGAAATAGATTTCGGAAAAATTCAATAAATGAATATTTGGGCGGATTTAGGAACTAATTGGACAACTGATATTATGGAAAATATTAATGATAGAGATATGATATTGATGATATCCAAATTTACTCGAATTCATTTTGTGAACTGCCTTCTAATTTCGATCCATTATATCAAGCGGTAGAGACTCTTTGCTTGCCCGAGAGATGGCGTCGTAGACTACGCACCTCTCACTAAATCGGCTTGGGATATAAGCCCAACCGTGCTACGGCAAAGTCATCAAGCTATGAGAATGAAATATATTAGATTTGGCAGGACTCGCTGAGTGTCAAACTGATCCTGGAATGAAACTCCGCAATCCTCAGAGAGGGGGTGCCCATTGAAATTGGCTGAGAACTCCTTGCCAACATACTGCTTCAATTCATAACACAAGAAAACATCATTAATTAAATTATTTTCATTCGAATTCAAAATCAAAGGTAGCAGTGGTAGGTTATTTATACTCGTATGTCAAATATTACGTTTTTTATTGGATTTTTCGGAAATACTGAAGAAGAAGGTCAAGGGTATGGCCATCGAATTATTTTCGAAACAAGTTGTCCCTCAACCCCTCTTTCCATTTAAAATTATAGGGGTTGCTATCAGCATGCTCAGAAAGTTAACCTCATTTCACATTTTTTTCTGATTTTGCTTGGAGGTCGAGATATTAAAGGTGATAACAAATGGCGACGCCAGCTTTGAAAAACAGGAGTGGCCAAGAGGGGGCCGGATTATTTTTGGGGGGGCAAAGTAAAGCGAAATTATAGTTGCCCGAGCCCCCCTAGCGTCGCCACTGGTGGTAACTTTTCAAATTGACACACTGTATAATGAAGCATCGATCCTTGACAGAAAACCGCGGTGTTCTATTAGTTCACACAATAATGAAATTGAAATGTTCTTCATCCACTTTCAGATCTAGAGAACAGCCAACGAAAGTACCTGTCATTCGTTAATTAATTATTGAATAAACTAAGTGGGTCATTGGGAAATGCATTTCACGAAATAAATGGTTGAATTTCGCTCATTTATTCTGTGTGCTCGTAGAAAACACAACTACATCGATAAACGTCTTTATTATCGTTCGTGTTGAAAAACTTAATATTGTTTCTCGAAGAAAAAGAATTCGTTCTTCCTATTAACCGTTTTATGATCTCCCGTGCGGCATACACCGAGTCCATTTCGTTCTTCCCACATCGAGATATCGAATAACGGAAATCCATTCGAACAAATACCGTGAAATGATACACATCCATTCTTATAATAAAATTGCAAATACAGAAATACTATTGGTACGTTCTATAAACAGCTTCAACGCTAAGAATAACCATTGTTATGTGCAAAACAGCGCATCCATAAATAAACCTAGTAATTATCCTCTTTATAAATACCAATTATACAAACATGACAACCAATTAACTGTGATAATGATCCTCGACACTTGGAACTTAGGTAGATTCAAACTCTGCAATAGGAAGCAGATTAGCTTTTCGGAAAATGTTTGTTCGGAACAAATAATCATTTTTCCGCTGAATAAACAGCCTCTACAGCGATTACTGGATGGCGGTGTTGAAGCCAAGGCAGTTATTTGCCGCGGCTTTATTGTGATTTGAACATTTATTTTTATCTACGAATGAATTGGATCCTGAAATCGTGTATTCGAAGGCATGGAAGTATTAGGCAATTCCGAGCTTTTAAGCCGAGGTGTTCACGATATTATTTCACTCAACGTTTTACCTTCAAATCCGTTAAGCATTTTTAAAGGAATCTTAGCCTCATTTTGCACACAGTACTGTTTATTGATAGTTCAGGATGATTAAAACACAAATTGAATGTTATAACACTTCACTCGAGTCTACAGAGTAAAAACAATCATTTTCTCAAAAAATCGGCCTTATTCGTCACTCTATAAGTGCACCTAGTCTCCTACACACTCCACCATATATGTACTCCAAAGCTCTCCTAACTTTTCAATACATTTTCTGTAGGAAGATTAGTCTCGGCAATGATCTTCTTCATCACAGCCAAATTTCATTCCCCAGGGCATTTTTTTGAGGTCTACAATAAGACAGTAATCACTGGGAGCCAGATCTGGAGAATATAAGCTGGGTCGTCCAGCAGTTGGAAAAGCAATTCGTTTAATTTGACTATGGTTTCCATAGATTTGTGACAAGGCTCATTGTCTTGGAGAAGAGAATTTTTTGCTTTCACATTTGAGGTCGTTTTTTCTTAATTCCTGCAGTCAATAGAATCAATAACTTTATGCAATATTCACTGTTGATGCTTCAACCTTCATCAAGGCAGTCAATGAACAAACAACTCAACTGACGCTGTCTTTTATCCATTTTACAAACAATAACAAATATAGCTTCAAATTACATTCTTTATACAGAATCAACTCCATGTTTTGAAATTTACATAAATCAACGTAAAAATATAACACTTATTCCATACTTATACATATATTTTTCATCAAATGCATTTTTGAAATTCGATTCATCAATTTTTTTTGTTCAAAATTCATGCGATCAGAAAAGAGATTGCCAGTTTCGACAAGGAGAATTTGCATCACAATTGGACACTTACATTCGAATCACATGCAACTACCAACATTCTTGTGTAGATGAATTAATTCCTCCAAAAAAATTGCTGAGGAACAAGTTTTTAAGAATGTCAAGTTTCTTCATGCAATTAATTTCGCAAAATTATTCTAGGGTCAAGGTTTTGTTCAAGCACCCCTACTTTATTATTAAGTACTAACCAATAATAATTTGAATTAACAGCATCATTATCGATTGAGTAGAAACATTTCAAATATCTTCAAATTTGACTATGGCGAATTACAACATTTATGAATTTTCAGAAGGGTACATTTGAGATGATAATTTGTTTCAGATCTCTAACGCATTTTTCTCACCATATCATTACTTCTGACGGGAAGAGCCTATATTATTATATTAATCAAATCATCATATAATGCTTTCCATGAATAACAGCCATTTTTACGATAACAATAATTAGACTCACAAATTAATGTTTCTTTTTTCCCATTCATTTACTACTGATTATAAGATAAATAGGGGTATTCGAAGGTTGGTTCACCGACACTTCAATAACTAGTTTTTTCGTTTGACACGCGTTCTTCAATCAACAGACCCATTAGAAACGACTGGTAATAACTAACAACTAACTCAAAGTGATCTATACTATCCCAGATAAATATCTGGAATAACTGAAGTGAAAAAAATTTAAAACAACATCCAAGTGAATAAGGTAATCACCTCGGTAATCACTATTGGTGCCTCCAGTACTTTATTCGCTATCAACACTAGTTGTAGATATTCTATGAATTGCAGCACTTCCTAATTCCTATAGTCTCTAAAAATTTATATTTATATTTATATTTGTTAGTATGAATAGTCTTTCAGTTCATCATGAATAATTTCAAATGAGGGCGTTAATATTGCCAATATCGTAGTTTTATGTTTTGAGCGAGATCCACTTTAAGCCTGTGATTGATAATAATGATGTATCTTTGAGACTTATTCAAATTTCGAGAATTTCACGTTGAAATTTCATATGTACATCCTTGTTCATGAATTCGTAATCCCCTTAATTACACAGTTTCTTGAACTGGAGGCTCATAGGCTTTACCTTTGTCTCCAAGGAGGTCTAACAATTTGGAAATTTCATTTAATGCTGTATATGCATGGGATTTATTAATCTCTGAACATAGACCAACAAGCAATAATCAAAATCAAAAACACTCAACTATCCATCGAATTCAATTGAAGTAGAAGCTCTCATATTTTCACAGACGCCATTAGCTTGGTGTAGCTGTAGATAACTGCATTTGGTCTCTTTTATTTTTTCATGTGGGAAGTGTGTCAAATTTCAACCAAAGGAAACGACCAAATTTGCGTAAAAACGTCCATTGCAAGTGTCGTTAAATACTCAGTGAAAATAAACATTCTGAACGACCAATGCCTATAACATTCCTATTATTCTTTGGTTCTAAGTCAGGATACACATGGACATCTCATAAAACATTGTGCATGTCCTTAGTAAAATTTGATCCTATCGCCATAAAGAATAAACAATTTAATCAGAATTGATAGATAGATAGAATTGATTCATTTGAAAGTATCACAAATACAATAAATAATGTCAAAAAATTATTTTATCAAATTTTACAGGTAAGGAATTAATCCACCTGATGTACATATACCTTACATCGTTCTGTGTCAGTGTTAGATTATGTATTAGTGTATTACGTTTATATGTCTTACAATTTTGTCTGGTACTAGCATTCCTACTTCTAAATTCTTCAAACAATTCTGGATGCTGTATGAAAAATTTAATGCTATTATAAATGTAGAGACCTGGAAGAGTAAGAATATTATTTCTCGAGAAAACACATCAACACCCCTACCTAGTAGTTCTTAAAACAGTCTTTTGTTTAATGAATAAAGAATCAGAAAATGAACTATTTCCCCAGCAGACAATACCATACGATAATATTGATTGAATATTTGCAAAATATACTATCCTCAAAGTGGATACATCAACTGACTTTCGTAGTATATTAATGGAATAGATAGCACAGTTAAGTCTTTTTTCCAGTTACTCAACCTGAACTTTCCATTTCACATTACAGTCCACATAAACCCCAAGAAATTTGGTAGAGTTACCTACCAAAACACATACACCATCCAGCATTATTTCACATGGTAATTCATAGTTAGTTCTATCTGTATGAAGAATACCACATTCTGTTTTACTTGCATTCAAACTCAAATCATTTCTGTAGCACCAATTCTTAACGCTAATAAAGACCTCGTTCAATTCAATTGTCACTCTACTCAAATCTTTCAAAATTATAGATTATATTTGTATCATCAACAAATATTATTTCATCAAGTGATTTATCAATAAACTATGGAAGATCATTCATATAGATCAAATATAACAGAGGGCCTAAAACACTGCCCTGCGGTACTCCGCAAATTATATCTCTCTCATCCGAAATAATTGTTTCAGAGTCTACTACTATTCGAACCTTCTGTTTTTTTTTCTTTCAGATAGCTCTTTAGAAGATCAAGTATACAGGGTGTCCCATAAGTGGCACGTCACAGTGACACCGGAGGTAGGTCAGCTAAATAGGGACCTAACCAGCCTAACATGACCCCAGTAAAAGTTGCATGGTTTTCGAGTTATTACCAAATTACGTTTTTTAGTGAATTTTCACCTTTTTTAACATTGTCAGGGTCAGAATTCTGCTGGAATGCTCTCGAAGCTTATTTTTTTTGTTGTAATGGATTCTTAAATAGTTATTTAAGATGACATGAGTATGATTCTGTCAAAAAGTTATGTGGATTTCCGTAAATTAATGGATAAATCTTGATTTCAATTGCTAGCAAAACGAGAACTTCGACTTTGGACACCTGCTGTGAAAAAAAATCCTTGAAACAAAACGAGCAAGTAACATCAAAAAATTGGGCATTTCAGACAGATTTAGAAATGGTACAATACACGAATCTTATGCCCATAAAACTAGGTATTTTCATCATTTTACCGATGCCCTACTTAACTAAGTTGAAACTAGGAACCCCGCTATCAGGTAATTTTGCCTCTTGCTATGACATTACATTTGATACCGGGCTTTGTTATTATTTGTTAAAGTCACATTAGGGAAAAAGATGGATTAGGGGAAGCGAAAAAGGAATATTATTAAAAAAAAAGGTAAATTAATTAAAAACAGACTTAACTTTCGATTCTTTATTTAATTCTTAAATCTAACAGGTGGATTGGGCGATTAGGACCCATACTGTGGCCACCGCGATCCCCGGATTTGAATCCACTGGATTTTTTTTATTGGGGATGTTTAAAGGACAAAGTGTATGCAAAACCAATAAGAAGCGAGGAAGAATTGCGTGAACGCGTATTCGACGCAGCCTGGACCATATCGGAAATTAGTTTAAGAAAATTGAATCGTAATTTTATAAAACGGTGTCATTTATGCATTAGAGTCCGAGGGAAACAGTTTGAACATTTACTGTAAGTTAGATTTAAGAATTAAATGAATAATCGAAAGTTAAGTCTGTTTTTAATTAATTTACCTTTTTTTCAATAATATTCCTTTTTCGCTTCCCCTAATCCATCTTTTTCCCTATTGTGACTTTAACAAATAATAACAAAGCCCGGTATCAAATGTAATGTCATAGCAAGCGGCAAAATTACCTGATAGCGGGGTTCCTAGTTTCAACTTAGTTAAGTAGGGCATCGGTAAAATGATGAAAATACCTAGTTTTATGGGCATAAGATTCGTGTATTGTACCATTTCTAAATCTGTCTGAAATGCCCAATTTTTTGATGTTACTTGCTCGTTTTGTTTCAAGGATTTTTTTTCACAGCAGGTGTCCAAAGTCGAAGTTCTCGTTTTGCTAGCAATTGAAATCAAGATTTATCCATTAATTTACGGAAATCCACATAACTTTTTGACAGAATCATACTCATGTCATCTTAAATAACTATTTAAGATTCCATTACAACAAAAAAAATAAGCTTCGAGAGCTTTCCAGCAAAATTCTGACCCTGACAATGTTAAAAAAGGTGAAAATTCACTAAAAAACGTAATTTGGTAATAACTCGAAAACCATGCAACTTTTACTGGGGTCATGTTAGGCTGGTTAGGTCCCTCTTTAGCTGACCTACCTCCGGTGTCACTGTGACGTGCCACTTATGGGACATCCTGTATATCATTTATTTCTCTCCATTTGATTCGTTTATCCATGAAATATTCGTTTTCGTTATAGAATTCAACAATATTTTACAAGCGATGCCGATAATCAAATTAGCATAATTCGCAAGCTCTGTTACGTTTCATGGATATCTAAAACGAATGTATCTTATTGGCATTGAGATGAAAACTTGATTTTGATTAGGAAACCTCACACTTTAAGTAAAGAAACATTTATATCGTCTGAAAAGAAATATCCATTTGAAAAAACGCACTTTCATCATTTAAGTATTTCCCGTTGAAGCCTGTTATTTTGAACAACCCTGTATGTTTAGATACGTATTTTTTGAAACGTAAATGATACACGGGATATTGGTCATCCATACCCGAAATTCCAGTTCCCTAGGATTCCAAACACCGAAGTGATAAATGATTAATCAAAGCTTTGTTTTTCACAAAAAAAAAGGTAAATCGATCAATTACTCTAAAACCGCTAGACATAAGGACAACGAAGTTAATATATTAATCAAGAGGCTTAGGCAAATTGAAAAAAAGTAATTATATATAGTTAAAGTGTTCTATTTGGAATATCGCAGTTGTTAGTACTTTTCGATGTGAGCCACAACACCACAGCGCTAAAAATATTTCAGATCGATATAGCAGTGGTTCCTACCCAAGAAACCAAAGTTTCAATAAAATCGTACTTTCCGTTCTCCGTCAAAGTCTAGTTGGCCACCCTGTATATTATATTCCTCACTAACATGCAGTTAGATTAGCATTATTTGCTTTATTGAATAATTGCTTTTATATACGAATTCTTCAATTCGATGTTATCACGTTGAACGAGAATTTCGACATTCGACATTCTTTCCTGCTGTTCATGTGAGATGTAAGCTATTCGCAATAATCAATAGCCTGAACTAACCTCATTTGAATATGAAATGTGTTTATGCTAACACTCGAACAGCTTCTGTTCTGTAGATAAACCGATAAATAGTACTTTTCATCTTATATATATTGAATAACCACTGCAGCGCTAATGAATAGAGAAATCTGTACACAATATAGACAACCATGAAGTATGAGTTGCTGGTTTGAATAGAATTACATGAAATATTCATCATTATGCTTTCCGTCTAGACTCTAGACCAATTCTACCTCCATGTTTCACTCAGGAATGATGAATCAGAAAAAAGTTTTGAGGAAAAGAGAACACAGATAATATTATCATCCAAAATAAAAAAAAAAAACCAGAGAAGCACTGAGTATCGAGTTTTTGAGGGCTCATCATTCGTACACCGTTGAAGACCTATAATAGGTAGGTTGATATGAGATGTGATTTAGCATGACATTTCTGTCGGATAGTTAATCTAGATAAAAGGTTCTGTTGACACGATCTTCTTAAAATTTGGCATGAACATTCGAGTTGTTATTTTACATATAATTATGTGAAAACTAATGTTCAGCCTATTCAGATCTATTGTTACGAAAATTTAGGATTTTATTCACGATGGTACTCGAACTTTCCATGGTTTAATTTAGAATATTAATCACATCTATCGGAGTGATTACAATATAGAACGTTAACTTAAGATGGGAAGTTTTGTAAAGTGCAAGTGCCTTCCCATCTCAAGTCCACACCTGACAAGTGGATTATGAATTGTTCTGATTTCTCCATACCCAATAATGTAGAATGTTTTCTCAGCTTGGGTCATCAGTTTGATCTTCCTTACACAAACTCAATACCGGTGATGAACATAATTGTTGACTGTGAGAGAGTTATCGGTAGACATGATTTTGAGAATAGAGATTTAGTCAGGGGAAGAGTTGTTAACACTATCATGAAATTTTTTAAATTCGAACCAATATTCAAAATCTTTCAGTCCCTCCTCTTATCGGGATATGAGAGATACTCGAGCATTCCGAACCGAGAATGTTGGTCCAATTTCTTTCACATTGAAGTTGCTACCAAAATACAGCGATTTTCTCATATCAAGTAGAAAATATAGAATCATTGAAGAAATTGAAGAAATATAGAAATATAGAATCATTGAAGAATATTATCCCCAGAGAACCGAACCTGGACCATTTTTTTTTATTCCATACTATTTCTGTAGATATTACAAACTTGACATGAAGCGAAGTCAGAAATATATTTCGATAATGGTGTAGACACATAGTATCTCTAAGGAACGGCCCACCTTCACAATGTGATAATTACATATATTCATTACACAGTTCCTGCATCAGCATCATGCATGCTCACACGGTTGTTATATTATGGAGCGGTCTAGTTCGTCCGGAAAGTCCTGATTTTTTTTTTTTTTTGGAAGAGAAAAAAAGAATTAAGTAGATGAATTTAGTATTGGAAAATATATGCATAATATAACTTTCCGAACAAACATCAAATTTTTAGGAATTTTTACATAAAAATATCATACAAAAAGGCTTGTCAAAGGCTGAGAATGCGGTTCTTCTAAAATTGAAAATAAAGACTTGAAACGGTATTTTGGAATCTACCTATTTGACACTCTAGATTGTAGCTGCCAATCAATTATGCATTGTACCTTCCCCATTGGTCTATAGTTTACTTTTCAAATCACCATTACCCAGAGAATCCTAACACAAATGTGTATAACAATGAGAAGTTGAATCAATATTTTTCCACAGCCAAGCTGTACCAAATGAGAATTTTATTAATATAATAGGCAACTATTATATTGTATGATGAAATTCGATAAATTCCAACATAAGGGTTAGTACTGCACAAAAATTGATCATTTAAAAATATGGTTCAAAATCTTTTTTGTCGCTAGGCTAGCACAATTGTCATTTGAACTTTGCACGCTCATTTTATGGAAATAGCTTCTATCATTCTGCCTAAATGTCTGTAATTTCTCAGTTTCAAGCAAATTTTGTCCGTTCGTCCACCATGTACACAATCTTTTCAGGGTACATTCAGGATTAAAATATCTCGGTTTGTTGAAGGTTTGTGAATGATTAAAATCCGGAGATACTCTTAATACAAAATTTTCATTTTTCAATTATAGAAAAAAAATTCGATCGAAAATTGACAAATAGCCAGAAAAAATGTGAAAGATTTGTTTTGAGAATACTCGATTGAATTATTAATTTAATTTTTTTTTATATGCATTTGTTGGTTGTTTTAAGTTTCTTTCGCATAAGTTGCATTAACTTGTTGATTTCTTTAGTTTTCAGGCTTACATGGGACTCTGTCGTCGGCCTTCATCCATGTGTAATAATAATAATAATATATTAAAGCAAAAATCAGATCGGAAACTGTTTGAATAATTACGTTCATACCCAAGTGCGCAAAATATTCTAATTTTCTATGTTTTCAATGCGATTTCGGTTTATCATAACAATTATTGTCTTGGAAATCAAGAAAGATCTTTTCTGGAAACTTGGAACAGAAATAATTCGATATAGGTATAGTATATCCAAAGTCACTTGAACTAGTCCATAAAAACGCTTCGCTATAGATGTCCATTTGAAGTGGATACCTCGATCCGCTAAATACCGGGGTTCATTGAAAGTATTGTTAGTCAATAAATTCACTGGCCTCAAAGGAATTTCTGGAAACTTGGACAACTCTTGTATAATTGAAATATTCATCTTCCTCCAAGTGACTTTGGATATACTATACCTACCAACATTGCTCGATGCTTTTTCTTGAATATAATTATAACACTTTTTTTTGTTTTTTTTACGATTATATTGAATTAATATCTTTCTACCTCAAGTTAGCGCTCATGTTTTCGGAATTATCAATTCTTGAAATTCTCATTGGTAATGCCGAACTAATGACTCAAGTAGAATTTCGCCGCTGGATATTCACTGAAATTTTTCGCATTTTATATTTGCTTCATCCACGTGTCAGCATATTTTACGTTGAAAGAGGAAATAATAAACCATACTGTAAAATTTGCAGTGTTTTCAAAATGTGAAGTAACTGGCTGTAACGCCTTTTATAGCTGAATCCACCAAGTTCTTCAGGAATCGGTAAATTGGTTGCTGTCCATAAATCGAATCTCCCGTTCCATGTTGATAATCCATTAAAACTTTATGAGAAACATGCCCGCAATCGTTTTTGGTTCAACAATTGCTACTTCTTCATGACTAATGGAAATTTAAGGTAATGAGTGTTTCATCGATTTTCTCGACGCTGAGTGCCTTACGCCGTAAATAATAATTCTACCATGTAATTTCATTTTAATTTTCGCCTTTCCAGCTAGCGAAACGCGCATGATGCATTAGGGGTATTGCTATTTTCACTGTAGAATTGATGTAGAGAATTATGTTATTTCCATGAATGTTTTGGTTTATTTTTCCAATTATGTTTATGTATAAACCTCTGGAACCATTATAAAATAGTTGTTGTCTCCAGATAGTTCTCTGGACCAGCCTGTGCTCATCAAAGACTGATAATAATTGAAGAATAAACTGATGGTTTTGCATTCGGCTAATTAAGATTCAAGAACCAATGCTTTCAATAGGTAAGTCCACTTCCTGACAGAAATGCGAACTATTGCTGAACTCCTATCGTCATCATATAAATATTTAAGCAGGAATTTCCTACATTCTTCAACAATTGTTATTTCAAAACGTCGATACTATCGGGTGCTCCTTATAAGGATAATACCTATAGGTATTGTAGGTAGCTTAGCATTTTATCGAAGGCCATCTTCCAATCTATGTACTAAATATATGCTACAACTTTCCGTTCGGGACAACTAGGTGATACAGATTTCACATTCCCAGGGAAGACAAACATGAAAATACTGATGTGGGTGGCGTCTCACTGCACCATAACAATGTGCAGGAGCACCATGTTGTTAAGGCGTTGTTTTCATATTATCGAGCCTTAACACGAAGAAAATAAGCACCTATCACCCAAATTGAATGCAGTATCAGTTATCACTTGCAAGATATTTTCATTATCTTTCAAACGGGATGTTCTTTGCCACAAAGTCCAATTAAAGAATTTTGTTCCCAATGGTCCTCTTGAGATCTTCTATCCTTCTATGACCATAACGTCACTTGTTCTTAAATATCTTATATGTATATGTTTATTTACCTTTACCCATCAAATTACCTCTTGTCAATAATTATAATTACATTACATTTTTTTTTATTTTTATTTTATTCTCTCACCTATTTCTTATCATGCATTGAAAACTTCATTTAAGGTGTTCGAAAGATAGACATCTTCTTACCTACCGCATAATCATCACAATAGATAATGGGACAAACCTGAAAATAAAGAAAAACAATTTAATACTTAGACGAATGAATCGAGTTCATAGAATTCCTAGTCTAGAAAACTATTGATATGGAAGAATTGGACGATTCTGGACAACTTATAAACATGGAGAAACCAAGGTAGGAATTAAGGTATGAAAAATTTTCGTGCTAAGTAACATTCTTCATATTAAGAACACATCAATTCAAGTATTTATAAACTCATCGATTATTAATTATTACAAAATTCGCATCCATTAGTCATTTATCATTCAAAAATTTCGTTTTATATGAATTTCTATCTTGGAGTTCGGTAGGATAGTTTCGTTAGAAGCTCCAACAGTAGTCGAACATCATATGGATATCCTATGAGATATCAAGGACTATGGTCCTTGATATCTTTATTTCATAGTTTTATTGTTTTAATGGGATTTTCTCCCTACCTAAAATCACCCAAGTTTTCTGCATAGCAATGAAAGTGACTGTGAATTTTATGCTCATGTGACTGAGAATTTTAAAATTCGAAAACATAGTTTCCACTAATTTTGTGATTTCCAAAAACATTTTGGAATAGTTAAAAACATTTTAGTGACTCTGTCCGCCCGAGAGATGGCGTTATGTGCGTCGCGCCAATCTGTATTACCGGCTTTCAAAAAAACCTTTTTTCTTAGTTGAAAGACACTTCGACGACCCCGATTGGAGGCGCTTTTTTTGGCAGTTACACATCTATATCTACTTATCTATGGTCAACTCTCCACAATGGAGTGAGAGGATATCTTGGGCAGAGATGGCTGTATAGCCCAACTGAAAAGTCCATAGCGATCCGGGACGAAACACCGTAATCCCTAAAGAGAGGGCGCACCTACGTGAATTTGGCTCGAGAACTACTAGTCAAAACATGAACACCAAGCATAAGATTCATTCTCGTTCATTGATGTGGTGAATTGTGGTTCTTCAAGAAGTTGGCTTATTGGGGGACCACCATATATACCAGCGTTCAGTTTTTCGGTGCTAATCCCAGAAAATTTACCTCGCAAGTAACCAAAAGAATTTCTATATCGAATATTCTATATAATAATAATAATAATAATAACATTTCTTTATTACCCAACAGGAATATCCCAATTACAGGGTAAAAATAATATACAATATACAGTGCAGAATACACAAAAATAATTCAACACATCAACATGATGCATTTCCCACTTGAAAATTCACTTCCCGAAACTCAACCAAAAACATTAACTCTTAGTTTATTAGCACTTTTACAAATACGGTTAACTGGAGATCGTTCAGAAATATTAGTCCGAGCCGTAGGTAAATAGAAAACTGGTGTCGACCTCGCTGCTAGTCTCGGCACATTGAAAGACATCTTGGACAGAAGACATGGTGAGTCTATCCTGTTGGCTAACAATCCACGGGCAAACCTGGCACATTGTTCTTCATGTCTATCAAGTAACGAGGATATCCTCAACTCCTCCATAACATCAGAAAGGTCTGCACCACGCTCAGGATACCGCCCTGTTCTCTTGAACAACACGTATTTAAAAAATCTCCTATGAACACGCTCCAATCGCGACAGATGACAGTCATAAATAGGGAACCAGACCAAGTGAGCATACTCCAACTTACTGACAACCAGCGCGAAATATAGATTCCTCAATATCGACCAATCCCTGAACTCACTGCTGCATCTAAAAACAAAGCCTAAAGCTCGACTAGCTGATGCACAAAGCTGATCTACATGCGGAATAAAGCTGAATGAGGAATCAAATAAAACTCCGAGGTCACATATTTCATCTTTATTGCTGAGAAACCTCTCAGCAATATGATAGCCATACGATAGAGGAGTTGACTTTCTAGTGTATGTGACCTTGAAACATTTGTCCATATTTAACACAAGCCTGTTGCATAAGCACCAACCATGAACATATTCCAAGCACGACTGGAGAAACAGCAAATCAGCCACATCACGGATTCTCAAGTAGAGCTTGAAGTCGTCTGCGAAAGCCAAAGCTGGACATCTAAGTGAGGTGAGAAGATCATTGATGTATATAACAAACAACAATGGCCCCAAATTTGATCCCTGGGGAACGCCACATGAAAGAGCATACTCAAACGATTTGAAGCCATTGTAAAAAACATAATTCATTCTTCTCCTGAGATACGATCGTAGAAGTCTCACATATGCTGGACTGAAACCCAGTGATGTTAATTTCCTCAGCAGAATATTATGGTCAACAGTATCAAACGCTCTAGATAGGTCAGTGTAGATAACATCAACTTGACCACCCTCGTCCAAGCTCTCCGTGATGTATTGTGAAATTGTTGCCAGGTTAGTTACGGTAGATCTTCCTCGAATGAATCCGTGCTGTTGTGTGGACAAATATGAATGAACACTAAAATATATGTCCTTGTATAACACCTCCTCGTACACCTTTGCAAAATTTGACAGGATAGATATTGGCCTGTAGTTATGGACATGTGCATTATTCCCCTTCTTGAAAATCGGAACCACACGTGCTCTCTTCCACTGAGAAGGAAAAATGCAATTCCTCAGACTGAAGTTGATAATGATAGTCAACGGTTTAGCAAGAACAGCACTGTAACTTCTTAAGAAAAACGATGGGATACCGTCATCTCCAGATGTTGTTTTGTTTGGAAAATTGGACATAATTGCTTTTATCTCATCTTCAACGATTTCAGGTACAATTACAGGAGGATACTGATCAGCAGAGGTGTACCGAATATTCTCCGGTTCATCTGCAGCTTCAACGTTCAATTCGGAAAAATGTTCAGCAAAAATATCAACAACTGCCTGAGGATCATCATGGGGTTCTTCATCGACATACATCACTCCTGGTATTCTAGAGCAATTCTTCTTCTGGTTGATAAATTTCCAGAAAATCTTCGGATCCAACTTCATCTTTTCCATGATGGATGTGACATAATCATCATAAGCCGTAGAAATCTCAGACTTGATCAATGCTCTTAGTCGTACAAACTGTCCACGACAATTTTGATTTCGAGTCCGCAGCCATTTTGAACGATAGAAATTTTTTAAGCGGATGTTACGCTTGATGGACGCAGTGAACCACACAGGAAAAAGGTTATTGGCAGGAGTGTATTTTCTCTTTGGAACATGATCTTCAATCATTTGAAAGAGCTTTTCATAGAAGAAGTCCAGCGCATCATCTACATGATCAAAACTCTTCAGTTCGTCCCAATTGAAGCTATCAATAGATGAAAGTAAGCTTTCCATGTCCGCTCTCTTGAAGTTATAGAATACATCATTCGCTATTGGAAAATTTGCCTGACGTTTGTAGGACTTCTTTAGCATTATATTTAGAGCAGGGTAGTATGGATCTTCACGAACGAATGGCAGATCAGAACGGTCAACAAAGACATCGATATCATCATTACAGGCAAATACTAAATCCAAGATTCTATTATTATTATTCAACACTGAATTATGCTGACTAAATCCAAGGAGATTGCAGAAATCGCGTAGCTCCACCGCTCTTGGACAGCTCGAGGAACCGTCACCAAAATTAGGAATATTAAAATCCCCCAACATTAAAACTGTTTTATTCAAAAAACTCTGCTCTAGGGCAGACGTGAAGACTTCAAGCTGAAAAGCAGGTACATCAGGTGGAATGTATACAAGACAAATAATGAAGGGAAAAGGTTTGGTGCAGCTGCAAAGTACGACATCTATAAGAGGAACTAAATCCCTCAGGAAAGTATTATCCAGAACCCTGTAGCTAATGCTATCAGAAAATGCAACGAAAACACCACCACCGCGAGATCTACCAACATCATGAAACCGTCTGTCACAACGAATTATGGTATAACCCGACGGTACAACTTCCCCATCAAAAACAGACTCACCAAGCCATGTCTCGCTCACACAAACCATATCATAATTGAAATCACATACTGATTTAAAAAACTGTGGTAACTTAGTATTGAGTCCTCTAGCATTCTGATAGTACAACGAAACACACAACGAAGAACTAAATCCGACAGCCATATCATCCATATCAAACCTGTTGGTATAAACTAGTTTTCCGAATTAGATTGAATTATTGTCGGTAACCCATTGAAGTATTTTATTCGCAGATTCGTCTCTCCGTCACTCAAGCGTCGTTCCAGCTCCATTTTGATACTTTTATAAACGGACACTTGCTGTGGTGTTCTATCAGGAGAGAGCGACAGCTGCTTGAACTTACCACTGGATTTAAGCTTTTTAAACTTACGGAGAATGACGAGAACACATTCGGATGATGACAGACGCATCCTTATTGGACGAGAGCTTTTTTCTCTTGTGGGGTCAAACTTTCCAAGCCTTATTGGTTTCACATCATGGTCCGCAATCTCACACTATATACTATATTAAGATTACGTTTCGCGTTCCTTGAATTATGTTTTTAATTTCTTAAAATAAAGTGTTCATTTTCAGTTCTACTGTCCTAAAAGCAAAACAAAATATTTTGTATATCCTCTCTATATTATGTTTTTCATGTTCCTTTCAGTTATGTAGATCAACAGAAATTTTGCCACGCATGTTTTGAAGCTTAGTACTAATGATAAAAAAACAAATGGTCTGGGACTCGTTGAGTCCCTTCTTGGCCCTTATTATTCTTGAAAGCTGACGTCGCCAGTGCAACCAGAAACTAAGACAATATAGTGGAGGTATGATAATAATCCGGAAATTCTCACAGAGAATTTTTCTAAAGTATGGATGACCAAGATTTTTATCATTCGATGCTACACGTCAGAATAGGCAATTTTTCAAAGGTTATGTTATGAAACTTTCACAATCAATGTCAAGTTGCACAATATAGATTTATGTCAGCTTGACAAACATTATGTTGGCTGTCAATCATAGAACGGAGTGAGATAACAGTTATTGGCCCACACAAAGAGTGTTCTGTACTTGAAAGAAGGTGAAAATTATAATTTTAATATGGAACTCTAGAATTTCAACAAATGCGCTAAAATTCAATATAAGTTTTAGCTTTCAACTGAAGAAATGTATTGTATAAATTTGTTCCGCAACTGTTTCCGTGGAAATCTATTGGAATCAAATGCGTAATATTTACATGGTGTTCATATTTTCGTACATTATAATTCTGCAATTCAATTCCTCTCGAATATCTACGTTTCTTTGAAATTATCAGGAAACCTAAATTTTGAAAAGACACATTTTCAGAAACATTCATCAGATTTTTCCACGAATTTATCATAAGTTAGTCGAACCTTATCGTTTGAGACCATTCCCGACACAAATTTCTAAAATTACTGTCATCTTGACGAAATCATAGAGCTCTGTCGCCGAGGAACAAGCGTTCAAAAATGATTGCTTTCCAACATTCATAATTGTGTGTCGATATATCACTGAATTTATAGCTATGAATTTCTCGAACTAGCAGAACGGACATTTCAAAAGCAATACGACAGTAAAATATTTGCATACGGATGCCGTTAATGGAAATCGTTAGAAAACAGGTGTCGATGTAAACGGCCTAAGAGAACCAAATACGGAATGAAACCTACTTCAATATCGGTTGGACAACGTTGTTGCTCAGAACTTATGCATGAAATTCGACTATAAACTACATAAGTACACAAGTTTATTTGTCAAATACGCTACTCAACAGTAAACGTCATATTTTATACTTCTATATCATAGAAGCAACTTTGTCGAGAACGTACATTCCGCAGAGATAACATAAAGCTTGCTTTTACCAAGGAAAAACAAGATGAAGTTGGTTATAGATGGCTCATATTTTCTTGTAATGTGAATATGTCTGAAAATGTTCGGATATTATTCGTTCCATAAATTCTAGCTGGAATTGAAGTCATTTACATTGTATTATGTTCCTGGATGAATGTAACATACTGATGAATCGTTAAAAACATGTATTTAGATAATGTTTGAAGTAGTTTTATTGTTAGGGCATCATTTGTTCGGTCCAATTTAAGGATGTTTTTGAGACTTTATAAATGAAACTCCTTTTGAGTCTCTAACATGAATTAGGGGAAATGCGGGCAAAACGACATATGCGGACAAAATGACACATTCTTTCAAATGTGGTGCCGTATAGCTCGGGGTGTCACAGTGATTTAGTTTCTGCTAATGATGATGGCAATCCTGCGAAGAAATTGACATCCTACTGTCTGTTTCACTGTTGCAAAAGCTACAAATATGTTTACGTCGGTTGAATTTTTTTTGTCCACTTGGTTTCTGAATTGCTTCTGAAGAGTGTCATTATGATATTCGTTGTTTTTTTTTATGTATTCTTGTTTGTAATGTTATGACGTAATAATATGTATAAGTTTTAAGATGGATATTAGTTTTGTTTTGAAATTATGCTTCAATATCATAAAAAGTATGTATCGTTTCCAGAATTTGATTCCTTGATTTTTTCACCTTGAAAATGCATGGATCGTAATTACGAATTTGGAGGAGCGATCCCATACTGATGTTTATATTCAATTCCATGCCATTAGTTCTCATAGATTCCAAGAAGAAGTACGACGATTACTGTAATATATCATATTTCATAGTTTTTTCATGCCGAATAAAAATTATAATTTCAAAATTCTTGATGATCACATAACATTCGTGTTTCCAAAATCAATTACGTTTTCCAAGCAATATGCCAATTTGTAGGAAAGTTTTTTGTTGATGACGAACTAACGTGAGGAAAATTTAAAGAGTAGGTGGAAGCTTTTTGCAGGACAGATTCCGATAGTTCATAACTGAATATGCGATTGCTAATGGCATCAGAAAGGGGATATAAGGCATCCAAGGATCATGGCAAATTTCAGGTTTGAAAGGTACATTATTGTCAGATCTTTCATTTTTCCGAAATACCAATGAACTTTGTTATGTCAAATGGATCACCCTGTATATTTTTTGCCTTTTCCAAATCCTGAAGAAACACTGAATATTTTCTCTATAACTACCTGAATGCCTTAATTTCGGAGTACCCACATTTACATTATCTTCAAAGAAGTTAAAATAATCCATTAAGATGGCTATGATTGCAATAAGTCGTTTAATTTGAATAAACTTCAAATGTTCATTGCATGTAAGAGGTATATCCTTATATGAGTATAAGAAATATTTGGAATTTTATATAACATTCAGTAAAAGCTACTACAGCTGATGCTCAAATTGTTTACTTCGGTACATACAATATAATTTCAAAATTATAGGAATATTTCATTGAAAATATTCAGTATTTTTTAAAGACTTCAAATGACAGGAAATTTAGAGGATGATACATTTAATATGAAAAGGTACATTATTATTCCGGAAAAAGGAAATATACGACAACAATATGAATACTACCATAATATCGGCAATACCACATAATCCTTGACATCAAGATCTATAAAAATCGTGCGCTCCGTTCCCAAGATAATTCGGGCGTTCCATATTTAAAACTCACTTTATAGCTTCAATGAATTTTTTCCATTCCAGCATCTAAATATAACATGGATTTCTTATCTATTGCGAAAGATAATTTTTCAAAACATTAAACATATGATACAATATTGTAGAGTTGGTAGAATTCGTAATAAAATATTATATCAACCAACAACTCATAAAATTTATCGCAACATCAAATATACCGATAGGTACAATGCAATATTATATTTTTATTGGGTCTATCTTAAACGCTCTCGTTACCAACAATTTAAACATTCTAACAAACGAAATAAATCATAACAGAAGTTTTTCCGACATTGAATTGGGTAACCTTGAATTCTGTTTTGGATAATTTCAAAGTAATGAATAATATCTACACTTCATATTAAATTGCGCCCTACTCGTTCACAGGGAACATAATATTCTGAAAATATTAATGAATTTGAGAGGAAAAATACTATATGGACTCATATCATACGCTCCTGACTTCACGTCAGTGTTTTTCAACATTCTGCTTGAAATTTCTATGATTCTAATTAACATGAAATTCTGTATAGAGCTAGCAATTGTTAATTAATGTTATATTTACTTGAATAATCTCAACTCAGTGGAATCTGTAATTATTGAAATATCAGGATTTTTCGGAATTTTTCTATTTCTTATAGCTCTGATGAAGCTATCGACATGAATCTTGAAATTGTTATTTTGAACACGTAGAATGTCAACAATCTGTTTAGGAAACTAGGGTTCAAAAATAATTTTTATCGTTAAGTCATTGATAAAAAAAATGTCTTCAAACTCTCAAAGAGAGGAGCTCTTGAGGTTAACGAAACTATTCTATTCCATTATCCAATTCTACAATTCTATTGTGAAAATTTCAGAAAATTCAGAAGGATTATTTCCTTGCACGACTACAAAGATAAATTGAATCAAAAACTGATGAATTAATATTTATTAATTAAATATTACTTTCAAAAATATCATTTGATTTCAATAATTTTATTTGATAATAAAAGGACGAGTACTGGGAAAAAGGTCAATCGGCAGAAAGAAATTGTCTAAGTTGAGGAATATCAAAGTACGGAGTGGTCTAAATTTCGAAGAATCTCTTCAGTACGAAGACGCACATCTCCAAATTACTCGTCAAACCATTTTTAGGGGAAGTAAAGTTTTCCCAAGCCAACCATGTTCATCGGATTTAAATCCCATCAAGCATGATTGTGTGAAATATGATGAGAAAAATTATCCCTGCAGCCCGATCCTCCAAAGACTCTGTTACAGTTAATCCATAATGTTCAATTTGCTGAAAAGTAGGTGCCAAGCAGACATGTTGACGTCCAAACGTGTACAATACTACTGAACTAGATGATCGCCAAACATAACAATTTTCTTTCTATTACATATTCATAGATTCCTTTCAAATTTAATTCTTCATATGTATAAAACGACCACGTTGTCAAAAAATCATATTTTGAAGAAAATGTTTCTGTTGAATATAAAACTTCAAACTGTCTAAAAGGGTACCAACTGCAGTTGCAACTTGATCGGAGGATATAGTAATTAGATTTTCAAAAATACCAAACTAGCTAGCAGATACAAAAACTCATTTCATACCAACTTGTATGCAAATGGTTTTTATAGTTAATCTCGGAAGAGAGATCAATGCTTTATTTAATCGTCTCTAGAACAGAGAAGAGTTTTCCTCAAGCTATTTCAGAGATTAATAACTGAAAATAATTAACAAGAATCAGTAGAATTTATATGAATAAAAGAGAACCAACTACATCCAATACGTTTTCATTCTGCTGGCAACTCAAATGAAAGTTTAGCGAAACTTTTTTGATGCTCGTGTGCCAACTTTAAGTGAGGCAGGTTTGAAATCCAAGACTGAAGTGAAAAGTAAGAAGTTCGAAGACAAAATTCTATTTATGTCGGCTTCGCTAACACAGCTACAAAAGTAAGCAAATCGTTCCAACTTTGTCTCATTTCCATGATGAAGTGGAGTAAATATCGAAGTACAATCCTGAATTATTCTGTTCTTCAGATACATTTACGTGAAATTTGCCGGAATATGTAATATTGAGTGAGTAAATCAGTATTTTCGAATGAATATTCATGAATAAGAATATGCAAGCTCATCGAATTTTAACAAGCATAGCAATTCCAACCCGAGGGTAATTGATCCTTCGAAGTAACGTGAAATTTAAGAGTTTACAATCTGAGTGGCATAAAATCTGAAAATGAAATGAAAACATCCGCTCATCTGTTATCTAAAAACTTTCTGGGAAATATATCCACAAAGAATATTGAACTTTTGCATCGAAAAAAAAAAGATTAAAGTTCTGTTCTACCTTATTGTGTCCTCATAACTCTTGTTAGAATACTCTGTTCTCAATAAAACAATTTTTTTTTCTCTTGACTTTCGAATTTTGACCCAGAAATAGCCTCGAACAATAATTTTCTCCAATTCTGTGGTTATTCCGTTCATTCTTCCAAATCTTGTAGAACAAAATCGTGCGAGAATATATCAGAAACGCACAGTTTTCATGGTTATATTTTATTATTATATGTTGGTACTCCGAACTTTCCGCCACGGCTTTATCTGTCAATTCATCAATTTGCCTTAAGGAAATCAGTTCTGCCAACCAACATTTTTCAATGCAAAAATTACTAAATGATATTTATGGAAATATTTCATTGATTTCAATAAAAATGCAATGAATTAGAGAAAATAATGTATAATACTCGTACAGAAGGCTCATTCTACCACTCGTTCATTCAAAAACGAGCCACTCGTGGAAGAATATCAATGCCTTCTACACTTGTATTATAAATAACTATTCTAATCTCTGATGACGAATTCGTTGTCAAATTCTATGGTCTTTCTAAATTCAGTTCTCTTATCAATTCCAAAAAAGAAGAATCGATTCGATAAAATTTGTAAGTGAAATAACAATTTTAATTTTCGTCTCAGAAAAAAAGTAGTTGATATGAAATAACAATTTCAGTTCGAAATTTCAAGATGATCACGTTCTGAGAACTATGAAAAATTCAAGTAAAAATTCAAAAAAACTGATATCTCACTGATTTAATTTGGGAAGTGAATATAAAATTTCAATTTCAATCTTCATTCAATTCAAACATGAGTAGGTATCGAAAAAACGAGGAAAGCATTGAAGTGAAGTCAAGAGCTTTTAAGCAGTTTTTAATGGATGCGCCCATTGCTCTCTTTGAAACTATATACCTAATATATGAGATGTTTTAAGAGTATAAGTGGCGCATGGATGAATAAGCGAAAGCTCTAGACTTCACGTCAGTACCTCCATTTCATTCAACATTTTTTGTTTATTATATATAGATATTTCTGTATTGTCATCCAAAAGTCCTTAATATTTCTTTTGTGGAAACAAATTTAATATACTTTTACATGATTGTTTCATTTTCAATGAAATAGATAAAAACTGCCATTGCTACAGCCTTGTTTTAAGATAATTATCACAAAAGGACGTTTTCGTCTTCTTGTTTTCAAATATTCATTCTCAAATTTTTTCGATTATTCGAATTATTCATTCAGCAAATATTAATGCTTGAATATTCATGTGTTATCCGCTAATTTCCCATAGTTACGGCGTATTGATAAGTGAATATACCCTTGACGGCGTAGTATAATCATTTTGGTGTTTCGCCTCCTGCCATATTATGATCATTTTCATAGTAACTCTTTTGGACGTTCGCCAAAAATAAATAGAAGTCAAGCTCAGTGAAATGTCTATAAATTATCAAAATGCAGTGCTTTGGTTATGGTTATTGAAATGATTCGTTATATAAGATTATTCAGTGATTATACAACTCATGTTCTGATGAACCAATAGAATCCGTAAATTTCCCGTAGTTACGGCGTATTGATAAGTGAATATACTACTGACGTAGGGGTATAATCGTTTTGTTGTTTCGCCTCCTGCCATATTATGATCATTTCCATAGTAACATTCTTGGAGGTTCGCCAACAAATAAAAGTCAAGCTCAGTGAAATGTCATTGAATCATCAAAATGCAGTGCTTTGGTTGTAGTTATTCAAATTATTCGTTATATAATCGTAACGAATACCACTCGAGCATAGACGATATATTTCGATTATACGAACCTCTTCACTTGACGTAGTTCGCGAAACACCACTCGAGCTCCGCTCTCGTGATGTTTCGCGCACTACGTCTCGTGAATCAGTGTATAATCGAATATTGTCTATGCTCCTGTGATATTATAACTGAGTATTTAATTAGTTTTCAATGAATATTCGATGATTATTCATATGTATTATTCATTCTTCAGATGTCTGAAGATTATACTGAACCTTTTATGGCATATTCAACCATTCACTGAATATTCATGAAATATGAATAATGACAAGCGAAATTATTCAAATGAATATTCAAAGAATATTCGAATACTTAAATCATTTATTCATGATTCCCAGACCTAATACATACGTCTGCCCACCCAGTGTACGTGCAATAAAGTCACACAACTTGCATATCATACAAAAAGCACAAATTGTTCACATACGAACCATCAGAGACATAGTCAGCCTGGCATATTAATGAAGAAAATCGTGTCAAAGAAAATTGGATCCCAGTGCTTTCCACGATACAATATAAGGGTATTACCCCAAGGGAGTATGTTATCCTATTTCTAAGTTCAGAACGATGTCAGATGGCTGGGGATTATAACGGAGTGTATTATGGAACGCTGTTTACTCGAAATCCCAGGGAGATCATCCGAATGAATGGATTTATTCGCTGGTAATATTTCGCTAGGAGGAAAGCATTTTCCTATAGAATTCATATCAAAATTTCGCCATTACCGCCGAGATCATTCAAGGACTAATTAGAGCAAGAAACATGAGGACTCTCTTGTAACGATGATGAAATATTTCTTGTGAAGATGTGTATAAATTGCTACTACTTTGCATATCATTATTTTCAGTTTTTAGAAAGAATTCAAACCAGTTCTCTGAAAATTTATTGATAATTTATTTTTCCTCATTGCAAGTTATTGCTATTATCAATAGGTTTTACCGAAGTCTCAGTAAATGAAAGTTATTCCAAGATAATAGGAGACCCATGTCGAGTAACCCGGGTGATTTTTCATAATTTGAATAAATCAAAAATCACCAGAAGAAAACATCTTATGGAAAAATCTTTCGAATTAAAGGTAGATGGTTTTGAGGGGGCATTCCAGAACCTCTTCCAATTTTGTGGGGGACATGGGGTTCAACTTTGGAATTTCAAATGGGAACCTCCTTTTTATTGCAGATTCGTATTATAGGGCAAAAAGTACAGAAGTGTTTTACGAAACGTCGCAGTTGGATCTGTAATCGAGTTTGAATTTTTCATCTGAACGACTTTGATATGAGTTACATTGATCATTCACCCGAAATTTAAGTTGTAAATTTTCCGACTCTTCGTTGAAACAATAGAAAGCATTCTGTGCCTAAAGATAGATGGCTTGACAAGCTGAGATCAAATTCCAAATGATCTATAATTTTATTCCAATATTTTTTTAATTAATGAGTAGTACGAGTATTTCCAACCATAAACAAATAATTTCGCTATTTTCAAATGATCAATACAGTTACATGTACTGGAAACAAACAGCAGAAAACATCCGAATTTCATGTGAATGATCAATGGAACGGGTAGGTTAAAGTTCTTCAGAAGGAAAATTCAAAGTTAAATACAGAGCCATCTGTAACGATCAGAAAAAAATTGTTGGTACAAAACTTTCGTACTGTTTGTAGTACATTTACCATTGGTAGTATATCGTCAACGAAGTCCATAGATCAGTCCAGCATCTAATACACTGATGTCCTTATATTGTAGATATAGTTAATTTACTCAAGTATTGTTACTTCATCTAGCATTGACAAATCTGGGAATATTTTTCCCCCAATGTTGTCATCCAGTCATGTGTCATTTTTATTGTAATTCAGATCTTATTTTTTCATATCTAACGTATTACATATCAAGTTTCTCATCGTAATGAGAAAAGATAAAATGCCAGTAGGTAAATAACTAAATATGATGCGCTCCTTTGAACAATTCATTTCCCAACATCATTTCGAAACTAGGGGGTTCAATTATGTTATCATTTTGCGATATTTTCAGTTTTCATGGAGGCATCATAATAGTAACCCAACGGGCACAGGTATGTTGATATAACGTTGTGAACTGTCGATTAACCAACCTTTTATAACAGTTAAAATAACGTCCATTTTCTGGAAGTATTATATCGATATTGAACGTTGTTCTTAAACATATAACTACGTTTCATTATGAAATCAACAGAAATGTTGATCGAACACTTAAATGTTTTAACAAATGTTTATATATTTAAGTACTTCACTACATTACAAAAAATTGAACTCATGACTTATTCTGGTCATATTTCTGGTACATTCTGAATATTCCAAATACAATGTTTGGCATGACATACTCAACCTAAGCTAATTTTTTGAAGGGATTGCATAGTTGCGTCGTGAAATCACTCATAAAATCGTCAAATCGTAACTCAGTGATATCTGCCAAATACACCTCGCATTTCTTGCGCGAAGGGGTTTTCATTCAGGAAAAAATAATAATAATAAATTTAAACGGCACATGGTGTTTTTAAAAAGTCAACCATCCAAGTCCTAACCGCGCTCGACGCTAACATGAACTCACAATTTCAGCGAGTTATGGGTGACATTGCTGGACTAGCAAACAGTCACCACAAATGAATATTTAATAATAATAAACCGCTGAAATAAAGCAGTAAATGTTTGGACATAATACGGATATGAAGAAATATCATTCTTGTACTTCCAGGTTACTCTCTGTATTTTAGATCTTCTTCCTTATAACAGACGTAACCGAATTTTTTTTTTTTACTAGGGGATTCATGTGAACAGGTCACAGCAAAATTAGATATTCGATAGTATTATTTACGAACTATCCAAATATAAAATCGGAAAAATTATCGAACACAGGCATGTAAAGTTATTGAGAAAACCCGTTCCTACAAAATTTTTTTTTTGAACTGACCAAACTTTGTACGGTTGTACTTTCCTCTCATACTCTTTCTTTTTTCGAAGCAAATAAGTAGAGGGCACTGTACAACGAACTTTACAAAATTATAGATTTACCTCTTTTGTAATAATTTTTTGTAAGTTTTTTTCATGAAAATTTTGAAAACATATTAGTGCTTTGTACGAAGTACATATCGATGTTTTTGGGAAAAACGAAAAGTCAGCAAAAATTTTTTTTGTTTTTGATTTGTTTTTTGATTTTGGAAGGAAAAGCTGATTATTACAACAATCTGGCCAATTACTATACAATATTGTGTAAAGAAAACAGTTTTTTTTCATTCCAAACATTGACATAAGTTAATAAAACGACAAAATTATAGCAAACATCAAGTGTAGGATATTATAAACAAGGAAAACATCGTTAAAATAAATTATGAGGTGCTTAAAAAAATTTTAATGTATAATGTGATGATATATTGACAAACATGAGCTATCTTTCCGAGAGCTGAACAAATGAAGAAAGATATGAGTAATTTTGTTGTAAAATATGAAAATACCTGTAATGAATTCGACAAATTGAAAAAATGGCAGAGCCTCTGCTGGTTACACAATAAATGTATACGCTCTATTCAGTACCGTAGCTTAAAATTAAATCGTATAACAAACATTAGTCAGCGTTATTTCACATTATTAATATAATCAAATATATCTTCTTCCTGGACAGTCATTAAGATCTAGGTATTGGTTCACATGCCCACGTAACACTGAATCATTAGTGTAATACCTGAAAAACAATTTTCAACTGGGAGTATCTATTTCATCTAACGAAATCATTCAAGCATCACAAATTAATTCTCACACACGTTCACAATTATTATCAATATCCAATCTGAACCAAACAATTTCGAATCGGCTAATGACACTATCACGGTTGATTAAGACCCACTTTCCACGGATGCATGAATTTCGTGAATTCAGACATGTACAATCATTTGACAAATTGAATATTTGAAATGTAGCCAAAAGATCCAATTCAGACGGTATAACGATATATAATTTTACACTCTCTCGTTTAAAACACGTGATGGTTATGAATACATTTTATATTGACAGGGCCAATAAATTATCCATTCATAAATTGATGGATGAGATTCCTAATAAGTACCTATAATCAGTTTATTTTTCATTTATCATCTTTCAAATTTCAGTTTGATATTCGTCCATGATAAACAATATAATATAAAAACTTTTCAGGAATGTGGACAATGCTTTATTATTTCTCACAAGTTTACTTTTGCCAACGTTTCAGAGGCGATTTTCTCCTTCTTCAGGGCTAAAAAACAAAAGGACTTTTAACAAACAATAACAAGGACAGATCCTGAAACTAACCTCAAGAATATCAAGTGTTCGAGAAAACAGCAATTAAGCAATATTTCATAACTTATTTGTTGGATTAAATAATAATAGGTATAACGTCACTAGAATCAAAACAGAATTGTCAAACACAAAAAACATAGACAAACATGAAATGTCAAGTGTAACAACCATAGATAGGTCTTTTTCTTCTTGTTAAATTATATTCTACGTGTATTTCTTTGTTGTGTATCACGTCACGTCCAACAAGATATCATAAAAATAGCTGATAAAAATATGATGAAATAGTTGTAACACTTCACATTTGAAATTTCATGTTTATCTATGTTTTTTGTGTTTGACATTTCTGTTTTGATTCTGGCGACGTTATACCTATTATTATTTAATCCAACAAATAATTTATGAAATATAGGTTAATTGCTGTTTTCTCGAACACTTGATATTCTTGAGGTTAGTTTCAGGATCTGTTCTTGTTATTGTTTGTTAAAAGTCCTTTTGTTTTTTAGCCCTGAAGAAGGAGAAAATCGCCTCCGAAACGTTGGCAAAAGTAAACTTGTGAGAAATAACTTCTACAATTTCGAAAATTTTTCATTTGAATTTGAAAGAATAATTGTGTTCAATAGGTGCTTCATTTCGGAAAAAATCGCATTTTCAGTTGCCACCGTACAAAAAAACAGTATCATACAAAAAGTGCATCATAGGTCCTTCTCTCATCAATTTTTTCGCCATTAGTAAAATCATAAATATTATGCAATTTGCTCATTTTCCATTCAATTTTTAGAGAAAATTGTATACTTGTTTGAATCCGGAAAAACTAACCGTTTTCAAGATAATTGCGCCCTTATGAATACAAACATACTAAAGGTAATGAAAAATTTGTTCACCAGATTATATTTTTCATATTTGAATTCCTGTATCTCTGCAACGAACGACATTCGAGAAAAGAAATATTAGAAAAGTTCTATTTATTCTTCGAGGAGAATATTGTGTTTCAATTTGACTCCATAGTTTCGCGACACTCTGAATATCACTCAGTACTTTCCAACAGCGCCCTTTCCACTACAAATAACTGTAGATTATATATTAATGATCCATAAATAGATGTAAATATTCACCTTTTAAATGTATTCCTCGGCCGAAAATGAATTCCTCTCTAATTCTTCTCCCCTATCAAAATACATATATCCCTTCAACTGTTACAGCAATTCCACGATTTTTTCCTCATTAACTGATAGTATTGGGAAGAAATTTGGCAGGAATAATAAACTTGTTGAAACATTCATAACCAAATTTTTAATGTGGCAATCTTGGCCTCAAAACTTTGCACAGCTCATTTTCGTCTGGAGTTAATCAAAGATGAACGATTAGACGTTTATCAGAACCATTTAGGAAGAAGAAGCAATATTATCCAAAAATTCATTCATGCAATGCTATCTTTTTCGTAAGTTTTATTATGAACTACCTTAAAAAAACAGGGATGGATTGAACCAGGTTCTGTTAAGTATTTTTTAGTGAACACCAAGTTATGATAACTAAGAAATTAAAAATCATTTTCAGTACGAAATATTGCATTTTTTCTCTATAAAGAAACTTGATTTTAATCCTATTCAGCATACCTAGAATATGCTACAAAGAAGGGTAGAAATCAATTCCATAGAAAAAATGCAGCTCAACAAGCCTGGCAGAATATACATAAACAAAAATGCTAGAAATTCAAGTATGTCTAGGGCCTAGGCGGTCAAAGACTGTTATAAACTCTAGAGGGGGAAATACGTTCTGTTTTAAGCTACTGAAACTCTTCGTCTAGTATTAGGATTTTCGTTTACTTTGGTTTTTTAAATTTATGATTTCAAATTTTGAATGTTCAATGTTCTCTGATTTTCCCACAATTATGGAGGTAATATAAATCATATTTTAATATCATCAAATTAGAATAAAGATATAGATAATATCCCTGAATTTTGGCCATGTGTGACTATAATGGAATACCTACTACAGGAATAAATTCCAAAATGTATTAATTTACCTACTTGAAGCAATTTTTTACTAAATAATATGTAGTTCACTTTTACGAAGGTGTTCAGTTCCTCTGCAGAATGTCATTGATTGTTTTCCTTAACAGCAAAAAAAAAATGTCGTGCATTTAGAAACGAATTGCATGTGTGTTTTCGAGATAACAATTATCGATCGTACTACATAAACTGCACTTGCCGAAACGAACACGAAACCACATAAGGAAAACTAATGAATTCCGCAAATTAACATAAACTTCTTATCCGGAATATATTAATTCTTAATTCCCGATTTTCATTTTAGAATGATTCCTAACTTCAGATATGTTTGTTATCGACGCCCAATCAAATAAGAAAAACTGAAAATTTAGTGGGTTACAGTCTACATTATTATATTCAAATCACGTTTCAGATCAGATCGTATTGTTACGCTTAAACTCAGGTATAATGAGTTTCATTTTTTCTCAGTATGTATTGTTTCTACTCAGTTTTAATAGAAAGGTAGTTCAAATGCGGAATAGTGAACAGACCTTTTACACGTAGTTAGTATTTGAACAACTGAGATTCATCGACACAAATGCTTAATTGTTTGATATTTATAATTTGTATTGCTCTTTCTCAAAGAATATATAAATATATATATTTGAACAACAAAATAATAGACAATTGGTTGAACGATATTCTTATGAATATCCCTTTTGCTTTCAAATCTACCTAAGGCAGGGCAAGCTTGGTGAACTATTTCTCTTGACTCGAAAATATGCCGAGACTTAATAAATAATTCTCGTTATAACAGTCTACTGTTGATGAAAATCGATATGGGTATTTCGATAGTATCATAAGAAGTTCCAAAGGCATTTCAGATTTAAAATATTTTGAAATAGAATTATATTTCAGATTTATGCGGATCACATGGTGCGCAATGCGCATTCGCAAATGTAAATTTCATAAACAGGGCCGATGTTTTAGGAATGAAAGGTAAGGCAGATTACGGGCACAATCATGGACAAAAATTGTTTTACTGTGATTCTGTCAAATTTTAGAGGCAAGAATAGATTACTTGATCTCTGAACATATTATCAACACCTTAAAATGAAATAGAAATATTATTTTTAGGGTGGTCCAAACTTTAGTTCTGAACCATTACGTCTGATAGGACAACTCTTGTCCTGAAAAAAGGTCATATAGGTAAACATATATTCTAACAAGCTTTGTTTTCGAGATACAGGATGTTTGAAAAAAATTAATCTTTCATCATGATAGAGGTATTGAAGAGAATTAAAAATATGTAAAAATATAAAGTGTGTTTCATTTGAAAAATCACTCATTTGTTGAATAATTTCATTTTGGAACACCCTGTATATCAGAAAATAATTTCCAGAGATGCAGAAACGAAAGTACATAGGGGATGCTTTTCAACTAAATTTCTGAAACGTCTGGTTTGGCAGCTATGGAAGCCTAACACTATTGCAGGACCCTGTATATGAAGTTCTGTACGAATATGTTCCATTCTGTTATGCAGTTTTTCCAGTGAAATAATACTTTGAAAAGTATATTCGAGTAGGTTGAGAATACCATTTGAATGATAATTTATACTAAAGATAACATTTCGATTTTGTAAAATAAAGCAGACATTGTAACTACGTGTTGGGTAAACTTTCTTTGAGTTCACGAAGATATCAATCAGCATACCCTCTCATCTAGATAAACTTTCCGACAACAATGAGTAATGACATCACTATAAATCGTATTAGCATGATGTCATCGTTGTTGGTAAGTTCGTATATACCGGGTGGTTCAAAAGTCTGGAAACGGTGAATTTATTTCGTTGACTAGAGCAGACATAAGGATGTCGACGCATTTACGATTTTCAGTCACAATATTAAAGAGGCCCTTATTACCCAAGGCTTTTCTGCTGTCTATTTCTGAGCTTGACGATTCGTGATTGTTATACTGTCATCAGTCTTATTTTTGAAGCTTGCATCAAGCATGAAATTCTATCGAACTTTTTTCCCTGAAATGTAAAAATGCAGATCGATCAACACAATTTTCAATTAAGACGATATATCTTAATTATGATATCTAGAATCTATAACAATTCATGTTTTGTTATTGGCAGGATTGTATTAATGCAGAAAATGTGATATCGATATCCCAAATATTGACACTAACTGAGACGAAGATTTTCAGAGGTAGAAGATGAACTATCCTCTTATTTCTATTGGACTTTCACTATTTGTGAGGGGGAAAATGCTATCTCCCTCCATCTGACTTTCCTCCTCGCCTTCATAATTAGTTATGTATTTCACACATTATATAATCATCCCAAACGATGGTCATACTAGTACTGTATACTTTTCAGGATGAAAAAAAGGTATAACATATTAGTTCGTGCCTGTTACATCTTGAAGCACTGCTCTACACTCAAATCGTGATTGAGCTACTTTCCAGCTACCGTTCTCTGAAGAAACATGTAGTTTACTCAATAATTCAATATTTTCTCTTTCGACCCTTTTTGGTATCTTTGAGAAAAGTCAGAAGTTTTTATGATAGAAATTCCAATTGTTCAACTTCAATGTTCATCAGTTGATATTATTAACCCTGATGTTTCAAACTTTCGACCTGCCAGTCAGGAACTAAGTACCTAATTACTATTCTATAATAATATAAGATATATTTAATTCTTGTCCTCGTATCTCCTTTTGTCCATCGAGGCACCAATACTCGCGTAAATATGTTCCTATGGCATCTAGTAGATCGTATATCTTGTTTTCTCTTATTTCCTGCTTAATGTTTTTTTTATGTTATCAATATTTTGATATGATTCCTCTCTTTTTACTTGAGAACTTTCAAAAAATAAGATCAGTTGTAGTCTTGTAGGTTCAGGATACAAAAAATACTATAAACAGATATTGATCATGATAATTCATTTCTTCTATATATCCCTAAATTCCAAAATCGACAAAATATTCAGTAACAAACATATTTCTTTTTTTTTTCTGACGTGCCAAAAATCGATACAGTGAAAAAACTGTCTAATGTCCTGATCATTATTTGATGTATCCTGTCCTCAAATTTCGCACAGCTCCAGCTCTCAGCGCCAACATTCAATAAACATTTGGTCGTGTTATATCGTAGCTTACAGTTTCAAGAAAACTCCATAATTCAGGTGCTAGAAGATGCGGGTTTCTACCTAGTTGTACCCTACAAAAAAAAATTTTTGGAGGAAATCGCGTTCTGGAGAATCTATCAAATTTTCCAGAAGTTGTCGACTTTTAAGTGATGTAATTTCAAAGACAAATACAGTTTAACTACTGCACCTCACTAATCGGCGTACAACCGAACATAGCCCAACTATAAATCAAAAATAATCTTTCCAGAATAAAATTATACAACAGTTGTAGATTAAGACACCTTGTTTGTTTTTTTAATTTTAGCCTATTATTGTAAGATGTAATCTCGGTTGCAATTGTGTAATTGTAATGTGATCATAATTCCCCATATTTTAATTAGATATATGTGGTTCAATTTTCTATATGTCATTTTAGAGCCCTGAGGAAGATTTCATAATAAAATCGAAACATGTCGTCGATGTTTTAAGTAGTGATTTTTATTTCGAAAACTGTCCTCCTCCCTCTCAAAAAATCAATCATAAAATTATACGAAATTTATATGTGGTTATCTATAACAATATTCAGTTGCCAAGCACTCATTTAATCAAAGAATCAAAAATTATTATTATGGAACAGTGGTAAGAGCTGAGACCTAGTCAATGATCTCATAAAAAATAAAAAGTTATCAAAGTACATCCATAGTTGACAATAGGATTTCATTGCTATAATAAATATCTTTGAACTGTTGTTAATGGTGAGATTCATGTTTATTATTTTTCTAACAGTTTTTCTAGAAATTTGGTCATCGAAAACCACTCCCTTCATTAACACTTTATATCTATATCAGTTTCAGAGGAATTGGCGATAAGAATCAATATAAACATAACTCAATGTAATTAAGGATAAATTATGATAAATTTCGACTGAAAAGATTTAAGGTAAGTATGTCACGGATGTCACTCTCTAAGGTTCATGTCTCGAATTCTTCTCTTTCACCACAACCAACACTCAGCATCTCCTTTTTCACAATTTCATTAATTCATCACCTACTCAAAATGAATATGTGAAGTATAGAAAGCAGTATTTTATAACTACATATATATATGTACACAAGTGAAAATATTTTTTATCCGGTATTAATAAAAGAAAATGATAAGAAAGATGATTTTATTATGTTTCTAGCAGCCTCTCAGGAAACAACTCATCATTCAGAGCCACTCCCTTCATTCATCATGTCATTCTCATTGATATTGACCAAAATTCGATCATTTGATGAACTGAGGGAAACATGAGGGTTGGTTTGGACAGGAAGGGTGTGAGGTTAGTGTGTCATATGGGTCTTATCATTCTGCATAAGTCTTCATTTCTCCATTTTTTCTTCACACATAACTTAAAGGTTAGTTTAAAAGGTCATTCACGTTCCTAAAAAATAACACATAAAATTAAAATTCTTGAAATAAACAGCACAAAAAAAAATAAAAAGAAAAAAAACTTTTCAATCAAAAAAGGTACTTAGGATGCAATTATTCAGTGCTAGGAAATACATAATTATACAGTCATAATGTCATTTTCTCACAAATACTAACTAATCATTCACTCTACAAGAAAGACTATGGCTATTCATCTTTAAATTCATAATGTAGTTAATAGTTTCCCGATACTTCTCATGACCCTAAATTTCCACGCCCTCTACTCTACAGCCCAACCACCTGGCATGTTGCTTCACGATCAACTCAATACATTTAATATAAATTACAGATAAGAGTTCCCTTTACCACAATTATACATGTCGAATGATATCGATCCAAAACAACTACCTAATTCATCCGATCAAAATGTAAACGCTACTTTCAAAAAGTATTGTTTATACTCCAAGCTCGATAAGGAAGTATCAACATATGTATACCATGGAATACGAAACTATGTTCGAATGTACAGCTGACTTGTCACTAAGCCAAAAAAAATTGGAAGAAGGTGGGCGCTATTCGCCAGCTTGAGAATATTACAAATTGTGTCAGTAGAAGATTGGGCAAAAAATAGATGCACAACAGAACTAAATATAAGTGGAAAGATTGGAAAGAGTTAAATGTGTTTCGATGATACAAAACGAATTCGATTGTATTCAATGAGAATTAGATTTTTTGTTGAATTTAGTCGCGAAATTGTAGATTCAAAGCATGATGACAATACTTTTTGTTAGATAATCTAAGGAGAATGAAATATTGGAATTGTTTGGAAATGATTGAAATGAAGGGTATAAGTAGAATAAGGGAATTCCTCTACAAGTAGAGGTGTGTTTACATTCAAAGTAAAAAAAAAGTGGAGGTCGAAATCGATAGTCATGGCGCCCAAAAATCAATCCGCGGCGAGCGAAATGCGCAAGAAGAAAGTACAGATTGTTAGGAGAGCGGTGAGATATCTGGATGTAAGTATATGTTTATTTGTGCGAGAAAAGATGGTTGGAGAGACTGACCTTGTATCATCCGTTGCGTTGTAACGAGCTTTTGGTTCGTAGAAGACATTTCTGAATTTGGATGGGTTCAAAACACAGAACTTTACACTATAAACATCGGGTAGTTACGGATCACCGGTGGCACAGAATTATCTACTCGACTCGGAACCCGTGAACTCGGACTGCCTTTCGACGCGGTCAGGCTAAAATCTACACTCAACTCAAGATGGAGCGCTGTGAAGCGGCGGCTAAGCGAAATAGACGTTTGACCCAGCCGGAGCGAGCTCTGTGCGCACGTCGAACGCGTCGGTCGAAATCGCGGCACTGTGCCTTCGCCAGCGCCACCGCGTTTCAAACGACCTGTCAAACGGTGTGTCCGCATTGCTTGTGTCGCGTTGCCGCTAATATTGGAATTTCGGTAGTCTGACTGAATTATTGAGAAATTTCAATTAACTTCTACTCGCTACTCCATCCACCTTTTCCGATTTCGGGAAATCGCAATTATGATGAGTTGTATCTAATCGCGCATCCACCACATTTGTAGGTGGGCCATCTCAATCTCATGGTTTCATTTAGAAATATGAACTATATTCAACAATTCGCACTCATAATTTTTGATTTTTTTGGACAACTAAGTTAGATAGTTACGCGATTAATGCACTCTTCAAAAATAATTATATCAAAAAAAAAGACTCATCTTATGTACCTACATGATGTATCGGGTGTCCAAATTCGTTATCTAGTTCTCAGAATCCCTTTGAGCTAGAAAAATATGAATGGCACATTGTCGGGCTCGATTTTCGAGAGAATTAATTTGGTGGAAACCGCAAACTTATGAGTTCAATTGTTTTACGGTATAAGGGAAAATTGAAAAATGCCCTGAAATAAAAAGTTCTCATGACCCTTTCATTACTGGTGCTATGAACATGATACAAAACAATAAAACATTATAGATGCCCTTTTTTCAGTAGAATCCATTGATGTAATAATTTATTTTTTATTGCAATTAGTTTTGGAACTATAAAGAATGAAAACTTAGGTGCATCACTGGACTCCGCCTATTCTTACATTTTCGAGGTTATTTTTTTCTTTGTAAAATTATTTGTATTGATCTTGTATTGTGGGAATAAAGTCAATTATTATTATTAAAATTATACAAATTTCTATAACGAATGATATCGCTATTTTCCTTTTTCAAAAATATATAAATTTCTTATAAATCTCTAAAAATCGTCAAAACTCTTATTTTCACACAAAAAATCAACGAACTGCCTATCTATTTAACATAATAATTACATGATAGTCAGTGAACCTCAGATTATAAAAATATTCAGTGGCTACCAAGATAGTCGGATTCAACACCGTTAAATTTTTTCTTATGTTAAAAGAACAACATTTATCAATTTGAAAATGTAGAAAAAATCCAACGCTGTTAAATCCGGACACCTTGGAGGCCACAGAATATTTGAAATATCTGAAGTTCACAGATTATCGTAGATTAGCACTTGATTCATTTTCCATGTGGAACTGAAACTTTTTATGAGTTTTATAGTTTGATAAGAAATTTAAATATTAAGTTATATATTTTTGAAACGGGAAAAAATCGATTTAATTTTTCATAAAAATTTGTATTTATTTAAAATAAACACAAGTTTATATTGTAACTTCAAAACTAATTGCAATAAAGAACAAATGATATCACCAATAGATTTAACTGAAAAAAGTGCCTAGAGTATATTTTTGTTTCATGTTTATAGCACCAGTAATAAAAAGTTACAAAAAGTTTTCAATTTTCTCATATAGCTTGAGAACTGTTGAATTTATGAGATTGCGGTTTCCACCAAATTAATTCTCTCAAAAATCGAACCCGAAAATATGCAATTCATATTTTTCTAGCTTAAAGGGATCCACTCACTGGACATCAAATTTTGGACGCCCGATACATTAAACAACACCTTACAAGAATGTCAAGTTCTACAGAATTTCAATTATGGTCATTGCCTCGATAAAATATTACATTTCAAACTACAATCAACCTGTCGATCAAAGTTTTATGAAACCCCAACAAAGTCTATTTACATCAAAATGTTTTTCTGAAAGGCACCAACCTTCAGCTTGATCTGAAAAAACACAATGAACCTCATTGATGAAGCAGCTGAAGCCGAAATAACACGTATTCTAATCTCTCAGTGAATTTTTCCAAATAATAATGATAATGTATATTTATCTTTCAAACCACATATTTACATTGAAATAGATTCGTCATAGGACCTGTCACCAGAAACTAAATTACAAAAAATAAAAAATTGAATGAAAAAGAATTCCCAAAATACTCTTCAAGAGTATAAAAGCCTTTCTTTAACAAATATTTTTTATTGATTCACTAAACAAAAAAACAGATATATTATGTCTCTATGACAAATAAATGACTAACCATATAACGAAAATTATTATGTAACTGAAAACGTATTCATACAATATATGCCACCCAATATGAATGGTGACACTAATATATGTATTGTTAAGAACAGAGAACAATTTTTAACGTTCATTGAAATTGAATGACGTCATTCAAATTTTAGTCCTTCAATCAAACGGAGTAAGTTGCCAATAGACTTCCAATACTGAAGGATTAAAATTTTAATAGCTGCATTGAATCTGTCAATCATAAATAATTAAATATAGTAGTGCTCGCAAACACTTCAGTGCTCTGGAGCACTTTTGGGATTCCTAAGCACTAAGCCTTTTATGAAAGTGCTTCGATTGCTGAGCACTGGTTTTAAAAAGTGCTCGGGAGCACAAAAAGGCTTCAATTGCTTTCGAAAGCACAATGCTTTGGTACAGCTCTGTCTGTAGCAATATTTTCAGCCGATTGAGTTTTGGCAGTTGTGTCTGGAATCCTCAATATAACGTGTATATAAAACGTCTAGAACATATTCAAAATAGATTCATCAGATAGGTTGAAAACAAAAATACGAACATCTTCCCTTTAGGGTACATTTCACCCCTGAGGATAAAATATTCTCTTGATACACTTGAAGTACTTATCAAGAACTTGCAGGGATCTAGTGTTTCTTTTCAAACTCGTCCGGGGTTACATAGATTGCCAGATTTTCTTGATCAGTTGAAATTCCACGTTCCTACATTTTATTAGAGAGATCAACCTCTTTTCAGGGTTCGAAATTACAGGACGAATTCAGGAGCAAAACCCCGTTATGTAGAATTGCAACGATTTTGCACGCTTCATTCCATGTTACGCTCTGGAATTTTTGAAGACGTGGTAATTTGTCAATTAATCGTATCATATCGTGTACCATCGGTCGGAACGCAGATGTGCGGATCTAGAGAGAATCTCCTGAAAGATTTTCAACGATTATTGAGACTTCAGCAAGAATACGTACCTAAGATTTAGATTTCAGTCATTATTAATTTAATTTGAGACTCGGAATCTGATTTATCGGCGAGAATTGTGTCGGTAAGTGTTAACATGAATATTTGTATTCAACAAGTAATAATCTCACCAGAACGAATTAATTTAATTTGAAACAGTAGTTTTTTTTAGAGTCATCCATCTTGTCGATACGTATTTCAGGTTTGGTAGAATTCTTTTTGTGTCAAATAATGCAAAACTCCTTCTCAGGTTTATTCGATAATAAATGTAATGATTTCTTGGTTAGAAATCCGAGAAGAAGTTGTAAATTCAGTTAACATATTCTGATATCTTGTTCATTTTTTCAAAGCACCTCCCTTGAGATTGGAACAAAGAAAACCTCCCGTGGGATTGGAACAAAGAAAACCTCCCGTGAGATCGGAACAAAGTAAACCTCCCGTGAGATTGGAACAAAGAAAACCTCCCGTGGGATTGGAACAAAGAAAACCTCCCGTGAGATTGGAACAAAGAAAACCTCCCGTGGAATTGGAACAACAGAAACCTTCCTTGAGATACAGAATTTGGGATAGTACGTATGTTAGAACACTTCAGTTCCTGAATCTGAAAGATTACCTGCGTAATACCTGGCATTATCACATCAACTTCGTTGAATGAGGATTGGGGTACTATAGCTTCCTGATGAGAACTGGTGTTCAGAAGGCTGAAGATAATTTACAGAAGAGGTTCCATCCTAATAGCAGAGTAACTCATTTAAAACCGATTTAAGTTAAGTTTTATTTCATTATTTGTTTAGAGTGAAAAGGATCGATCATTGTATATTTTAATTTTATTAAATTTGTAAAAACCTGGGTAGGAGTTTTGTTGCCAAATAAGCCAAACCACCCCTAGAAATTAGTCTTTAGAGTCTCATGGGCAATTGTAACGTTACACATTTTGGCGCAACAACGTGAGGCACGAAAATTTTGGCAACTGCTCCTCTCATTTCGACCTTTTCAGTTCTAAAGTAATAGTTTATCTTTGTTTAACTTTTTCTCTTTCTTTTGTCTCGTCTTTGATATTTTTCGTTGACCACAAGTGTCGTGATATATTTTTTCGTAGCTATATATTCATATATAATTGATTTTCTTGTTTATTTTGTCTGATAAAATGAATAATCCAGATTTCTTGAACGGGACTGACCCTGGCAATTTCCATGTCAAATACATAAAACTATAGATCTGACCCGTGGTTATGTTTCTGCCGATTTAGACAAAACTAATGACAATAATTGTGCCTTCAACCTTTACTTCCTAAATTTGCTCCAGATGCACAGATTATATGTTTTTCTTTATTTTTGACAATTATTATCGTATCTTTGTAGCATGGCTACTATTATCGTATCTTTGTAGCGTGGCTACTATTATCATATCTTTGTAGCGTGGCTGCTATTATCGTATCTTTGTAGCCTAGCTACTTTTATCGCTTATCGTTGTACCACTATTAGTTTATGGTGGCTACTATTTATCTTATCGTTGTAGTATGGATACTACATATATTTACCTTTGAAGTTGTTGTTAATCTGACTGAAGTGTCTTTCAGATATGCAGAGCAAATTAATTTTGGCGTAACTGAGAGTATACTTTGGAGTAATTTATTATTTTGGGTCTGTAAAGATTCAGTTTTTTTCTTATTTTCTGTGTACTGTTGCAATATCCCGTTTCCCTATTTTTCCTTCAATTTTCATTTATCTTATCGTTATCGTTGCAAGTTATATACTTGCTGGCGCGGCGCCCATCATAACGTTGCTGTGAACTTTCAGTTATATCACTTCAATGGAGAGGGAGGTAGGGAAGTGAATCCTTGAGCTCAGTTGATTCATATACACGTCAGTACAGAACATCTTTGTATACATTATTTTACTATTTTGAGCTACTAATTTTTCGCAGACGGCGTTAATTATCTTTTACCTACTTTGTCGAATGTTATCGCATTTTTTCGTGGTCGATAAATATCGATTTTACCTTACCTTTTCATTACCGGATTTGACGTTACATTTGCTAATTTTGGATTAACCCGAGGATTTACCTTTATTTAGTTTCATTATCGGATTTGACATCGTTCTGTGCAAGAAACACAGAATGATAGAGTCTTTTTTGAAAATTTTGGACTCAAACTAAAAATCTTCCATGCCCCCCCTTTCTGGTCCACCTTCGTCTCGGGTGCCAGGAAGATTTTTCTTGTTTAAGTGCGACGGCACACATTAAATTCATTCGATTTTGTTTAGTTGAGACGGTTTTTTTCAGTTTTCATTTATATAACCGCAGCACTGTTTACTTTCTAGTAGCAGTGGCTGAAATTTATATTAAGATTTTTTGACGATGAGTCGTTTGAGCATGACTTTCCAGAATCGGTAGGATGATGGTATTTCACATCAGTGTGAAGTATCCTCATCCCTCTTTCGTTTTTTAGAGAGAGGCCTTCAGCAACCGACTTCTGTTTCACTTTTTCACTCAACTCTGAGTAGTTTAAATATTTGGGGTGTAAAGAAGTTCTCATTGAGCTCCTTTACATCCCTCTTTCGTTTTTTAGAGAGAGGCCTTCAGCAACCGACTTCTGTTTCACTTTTTCACTCAACTCTGAGTAGTTTAAATATTCAGGGTGTAAAGAAGTTCTTATCGAGCTCCTTTGCACTCATTCCTCTTACATTTTTAGAGAGAAGCCTTAAGCAACTGAAGTCTGTTTCACTTTTTCTCTCATTTCCTTTTTCCTTAGTGCTCAGATCGTTTCTAAATTTGGTTGACTATTTGTTCTATATATATATATATATATATATATATATATATATATATATATATATATATATATATATATATATATATATATATATATATATATATGTATTTGTTTTTTAATTGCCTTCAGCAATTGATCATAATATTTGGCATTTCATATTTCAAATTAGTTGCATTCGATAGGTTTTGGGTAAGACATGGTACGTTTGCGGAATTTTCCCTTGTAATAAACCACACTAATTATAACTATTATCATTTGCTCCAGTTGACAAGTCGGAGTATGTTTTATTTTGAAGTGCTGTGCTTGATCTGATGCCATCGAGTTTTTTATTTTTGAGATATGCATACATAAAGAAAAAATAATTTTTTTTTCTTTTTCCTGGTAAGAGGTATGTGCAACGATTTTGCACGCTTCATTCCATGTTACGCTCTGGAATTTTTGAAGAAGCGGTAATTTGTCAATTAATCGTATCATATCGTGTACCATTGATCGGAACGCAGATGCGCGGATCTAGAGAGAATCTTCTGAAAGATTTTCAATAATTATTGAGACTTCAGCAAGAATATGTACCGGGTTGTTCACCATAATTTGACCCCCCCCTTTAACTCTGTTACTAAAAGAGGTACATAAAAATGTTTTCAACAAAAGTCTCACGAAATTGACTAGTGTTTTCTAAAATGATTTCAAAAAATTGAATATATACAGAGTGGGCAACATATTGATTGCAACTTCATTTTTTCAAATGGAACACCCTGTATATTTTTCTTTATTTGACTAGCTCTTATTCCCCTGATTTCGAATATATAACATATGTTTGGTCTATCTCTCTTATTCTGAGTACCACAGAGTTTCAAATTTTGAGAATCACCTAGCATGCTCAGTAATCAGTTTTCAAGTGGTAGGCTGCGATAACTCAAAATGCCCTTTTTGGAGTTCCAATCTATAGTGAAAAACGTATGTCATATATCGTTAACAACGAGATAACTCGAAAAAGGACATTTTGAATTATCACAGCCTTCCACTTGAAAACTGATTACTTAGCTTGCCAGGTAGTTCTTGACATTTGAAACTCTGTGGTTCACAGAATAAGAGAGATAGGCCAAACATATTCCACATATTCAAAATCAGGAGAATAAGAGCTAGTCAAATATAGAAAAATATACAGGGTGTTCCATTTGAAAAAATGAAGTTGCAATCAATATGTTGCCCACTCTCTATATATTTTATTTTTTGAATTCATTTTAAAAAACCTTAGTCGATTTCGTGCAACTTTTGTAGAAAACATTTTTTTGTACCTATTTCAGTTACAAAATTAAAGGGGGGGTCAAATTATGGTGAAAAACCTGGTACCTAAGATTTAGATTTCAGTCATTATTAATTTAATTTGAGACTCGGAATCTGATTTATCGGCGAGAATTGTGTCGGTAAGTGTTAACATGAATATTTGTATTCAACAAGTATTAATCTCACCAGAACGAATTAATTTAATTTGAAACAGTAGTTTTTTTTAGAGTCATCCATCTTGTCGATACGTATTTCAGGTTTGGTAGAATTCTTTTTGTGTCAAATAATGTCAGCAAAACTCCTTCTCAGGTGTATTTGATAATAAATGTAATGATTTCTTTGCAATTTCTTTGTTAGAAATCCGAGAAGAAGTTATAAATCTCAAAGCACCTCCCGTGAGATTGGAACAAAGAAAACCTCCCGTGGGATTGGAACAAAGTAAACCTCCCGTGAGATCGGAACAAAGAAAACCTCCCGTGGGATTGGAACAAAGAAAACCTCCCGTGAGATTGGAACAAAGAAAACCTCCCGTGGAATTGGAACAACAGAAACCTTCCTTGAGATACAGAATTTGGGATAGTACGTATGTTAGAACACTTTAGTTCCTGAATCTGAAAGAATACCTGCGAAATACCTGGCATTATCACATCAACTTCGTTGAATGAGGATTGGAGTACTATAGCTTCCTGATGAGAACTGGTGTTCAGAAGCTGAAGATAATTTACAGAAGAGGTTCCATCCTAATAGCAGAGTAACTCATTTAAAACCGATTTAAGTTAAGTTTCATTTCATTATTTGTTTAGAGTGAAAAGGATCGATCATTGTATATTTTAATTTTATTAAATTTGTAAAAACCTGGGTAGGAGTTTTGTTGCCAAATAAGCCAAACCACCCCTAGAAATTAGTCTTTAGAGTCTCATGGGCAATTGTAACGTTACAGAATGTGTCTGATGTATAACTTACATTCAAGAGAGATCGACATCTTTAATTGTTCCTTAAATTGTTTGAGGAAAACTTTGAAGAAATACTACAAATAGATTGTGCACTGTACATATATTTTGGATATTTCTAACCTGTGTACATATACGTAAATAAATAAATAAATATACACCCAATTTAGAAACACCCTGTAGAACAATTTAACAGGAGAATGCTGTCTTCAAATACTAGAAGTATCAATTTACATTTTTCTAATTGATATCCGTTGAGATCCAGCACGATAGAGATTTGCCTCATTAAGACACTGGAGCCAGATAATTTTAAGATATGAACTTTCCCAACGGTCGGAGGAATACTATAGAATGGCTAGCCATATCTCCGAATCTTTTCCTCTAGAATTTTTTGAGACCCCTCAAAATCAAAAATGTATGCCACAGAATGCGCTTCTTTGAACGAAACACGCCTGCGAATTGTTTACGAATATGGACAAATTACTCCCGAAATGCTCCAGAATGTAAGGCGGAAGTTTGCAATATTTATACCATTCCAATTAGGGTTCAATTTTAGCTTTAGTTGTATTGGAAAACTTATCTCGTTTTCATTTCATCAAATTTTCCTCACTTACCTTGTCTTGTTGAAATTGGTATCTAATAATTTTATGATCAAGATAAATTTAGTGGTATTTCAGTTTCAGAGACAAATATGAAAATTATGAAAACTTTTAATCAGATGTTGAATTATCGTCCTTGTTATATTTGGGTGTGGAAAAGCCTCCAACTAGAAGAAATGTAGTCGATTTTTTTTTAATCAATAAAAATACAAGTCATCATATTTATAATATAACAAAACTATCACATCAAGTAACACTTTTCTTTAGTTGTAGATAACCTTCTCTTTATATTTTTGTAAGATGAACTACTCCTATGAGTTTTATCGGTAGACTTTCTAGTTCTCGAACTTCCTGCTTCTTGGTGTGAACTCCTTCGGCTATCAGTTTTTTTAGGGCAGCAGGTTTCCTTATCAGTGTCTACTGTGGATAGATCCCAAGTACTGAAAATAGAAAATTTTGAACAGCTGAATACAAAATATCATTATGTTACCACCAATTGGATAAGACAAAAATATTTTCTAAAATCAATTTACTTTAGAATTGAAGTAGGTAATTTGTCTGCTTAGTTTTTTTGAACGCACGGGAAAAGTGGGATATCTTATAATCAAAATAACAAAAAAATCTAACATTTTGAAAAAATATTCTATAATATTTTGATATTTCAGAATCTCTTTCCCATATTTCAACGATTTTCTTTATGTAAGTATAAGTGTTCATCGCCATGATGAGTTAACCAAAAATTCTTGAATTTCCTATTTTTCTGGTGGCAGGATTAGCTCTTAATTGCTATTATTGATCTACATACCGAATTTGAAAATTTTCGGATACGTTGCCATGGGAAAATCCTATTTTTTCCCTTTATCTGCTCGAAAATGAATTTAGATATTAATTTCATTCCGAAATTTTTTGCAAATTTTCTCTGGTTTCCTACTACAAGGGTCTCTTTTTAGTCTGGATTCCCGACCACTTGGGAATCAGAGGGAATGAGGAGGCCAACACACTTGCCAAAAAAGGAGCACAAACTCCTTTCATCGGCCCAGAACCTTTTTGTGGTGTAGACAAATGTACCTACAAGAAAGAGTTTCAGGAATAGGAGGTAACCGAAAGAGAAAAACTCTGGCGGAATCTTCCTGGTTTGGATCACTCCAGAAAGTTTCTTCGAAAGTTTGACATTTCCAGAACCAATAAGTATCTGGATCGTAGTAAGAATATGCTACACCTCCTTACTGGATTCCTCACAGGGCATTGCTGCCTTAGGAAACACCTCATGAGAATGGGTCTAATAAAAACGACGAGTGCAGATTTTGTAGGGAGGGGGAAGAAACTCCGGATCATCTGGTGACGGAATGCCTCGCCATCGCTAGCCATCGCAAAACCTGCCTTGGACACGAAACTTATAGAAGTGAGGAATTAGCCTCCTTGAAGCCATCCCAGATATTGGAGTTCATTAGAACTCTGGAACTGGAAGGCGAGCTATAGATCACGTTATGTAGTGAATAGCTCTGAAAGGTTCAATAGACCATTAGGTCGCAGTGAAACGAAACCTCCTTAATTAAATCTTATCTAATCTACTAGAATCCTATTCTAATTTTTTTCTATAATTTAAGGAATAGGAATATAACACCGCTGCCTGAGATTCGTCAGGACTTATCTGGGGCCGTCGCTAGACATGACCGTATGCGAGGCGTCGGTATCAGTGTGCTAAGGAGACGGGCCTCTGTCGAACAAAATGCTACGCCTTCAATGTCTCAATATTCTAGGAGGAGAATGACACGAATTTCTCAGACTGCTAAAGGTGATGTGCAGGTAAAGGAAAAAGTATTCCTTATGACCTCAAGAATTCACCGTTGAAATATGTACAATTTAAAGGCTATCTCTGTATTTATCGATAATCTATGTTACCGAATAATCCACGTTCCCGTTCACTTGTTGATAGTCCTGGTTGGCTAATATATCATTATCGATTAGAATGTCTCACAATCAGTTCCAATTTTTAGTTTGGTATACTTTCGTGAATAAAATATTGCAATCCTTGTGTATTTTTCACGTTTAGAAAGAATAAATGATCAAAGTACTCAATTTTTGTCTTATTGTTATTGTAATCACTTTGGCGAGTCTTTCTCGAGCCAAATTACAAGGTGCACCCTATCTCAGAGGTGAGTTTGGTGTTTCGTCCCGAGATCACTGGTGGGCTCTTCGGTTAGGCTATCCAGCATTCACACCCTCTCTCACCATCGTGGAGAGGTGACGCTGTTGCGTTGCAACGACCCCTTTTTTAAATTCGATGGGCAGAAGTAGTGTTGGGCGAAAATCCACAGCGCCATCTGCGAGCAGACAGAGTCACTACACCAAACATAAAAACAAGGCATCATTAGATGTTACCCCAGTTAGGTTTGCTATTTTAATATTCAAAAGAAGAGCTGACACTCGAGGTAAATTTACCAAAGAAAATTCGTCATAATATAACGTAATAAATTAATTTGTTTGTTGATTGTTTTGAGGACATATCACCTATAGGTGACTGCTCAGTTCGAAACGAAATTATAGATTTTTTCTCTTACAACCACCGATTTGTATGGGGTTTTTACATGGTTTCTTTAAACGATAATATACATTATAGAATGACTATATTTTTAATTTGCAAATAAAAAAAAATAATAACTTTTCATTTTCTGCAGAAGAATTGATGATATGTTCGATATACAAAACACTGATATGTTTTTAAAATATTCGTTGAAAGAAAACCTTCAAAAAATAATTACAAAAGACGTGAAACTATAATTCTGCGGAAAAAATAATCGACAGTCGTACAGTGCTGCCCTCTACTGTACATATATGCTTCGTAAAGAGAAAAAAGATAAACTGAATGGCACAAGAGCGACAGGGCGGAAATGAATGGGTATTTTATGTTTGACTCATACGCGGAAAGCCACGTGATGATAATCCCTCTTAAGTTAATCAAAATAACTCATACTTGAAAATCTCACCTAGCCGATTCCAATGAATCATAATATGATTGTAATGAATCTAGTCTTCCAATTTCATTAGCAATAGCCATATCCGTTTCCATTAGGGTCAAATGGTGTCCTCGATAAGGGCTGGGTATCAAATATAATTTTTTCAGCAGGGTTGATATTAAAATAGGCCTAGATTTGATATTTTTCTCACCAGAAACTTCAACAGCTGTTACAATAGAAGAAAAATCTTCCCTCCTTCCAAATTCTTCGATGTTTTTTTCTATTTCTTCGAAAAAACTCCTACTTTCTTGAATATCTGAAAATATATGAATGATTTTTGGACTATCAAATCGAAAGCACCAACTAGAAACCGTCGTTAACTCAGATACCCATTATTCAGAATCCTCAAAGGGGTTTCCAGCTCTTGAGCAATTTTTAACCCTCTTTTTGACACTTACTTTCCTGGGCCAAATATTTAATATGAAATATTTCTTTTAATATTACATATACAGTCCTCAATATGAATTTTTGTTTTTATAATTTTTGATTGCAGTTTTCGAAAGTTATCGATTCGCAGTTCTTATTAATTATTTTAATTTCCTTTGGGATCATAAGACATAAGATCTTACTCACCAACATTTTTCTTCAAAATCACCATAACATCGCCCTCGTTTGGAGTATCGAATTCTCTAGGCTGATAGAGACAAGTATCCCTTCGAACAGTATTGTTAGTTTTTATCACCTGCAAAAAATACAAATCAATATCGTTGAAAAATTTTAAACTACCCAGGGCGTATATGAATAGTTATGAAAAAATTTGGAGGGTGATTTCTTGTGAAAAAATAGAATAGGTCTCTCATATATATATACACCACTGCTCTGTCAAAGCCCCCTATATATTGCACAAGAAAAACAATTCCTCTATGATTTCAAAGAATAGAAGAAGCAACCCCTCAACTTTGTTTCGCTAGAAAATTTTTCAATTGAAAATCTATTTTGGATAGACTGATTCATTTTTAACAAAGAGGTCTGTTGTAATTTTTTTCTAAAATTCAAAGTTTTTGAAAAAAAAAATTATCAACAGATAATACGCCCGAGTCGTAGAGGCTGGAATTATTTTTGACCTTGAAAAGGAACAACACAATGTGACTACTCAGTTCAAAATGAAATTATAGATATTTCTTTCTACAACTCACCGATTTTTATGGGGTTATCAGATAATTTCCTTGAACAATAATCTACATTAGAGGAAGGTGTTAGAATATTACTTCATCCGAACAGATTACGAGAGAGACAACCAACATTACATCCTACCCACTCGTAGTATCACTTCATCTCGTCACCGAGGCGCTGCGAGCGTTAAGCGAGTGACGAGGCCCAGGAGGCCATCGAGGCTATCGATAGATAGAAACAAGAATAGATCTTCAATGATCTAGAGCGAATGCCATAGGTCTAACCTAAGAGATGAGTCTATTCCTGATCGAGCTTGCTGGGAGAGAGACATTCTAGAGATTATATAAAACTATTAAAACTTTAACTGTGTATCAGTGAATCCTCTGCTAAACCTATAAATCCAACAGGTTATAGACTCCAGTGCATGCTTTACTGCGCAACGAGGTAAACACTTATTCTGAAAATCTGTTGTGTACAGTGTGGGCAAATTTCGATGTCTTAGCATTACAACTTTTGAACCAGAGGAGATAGACAAAATCTGATACCCCATTCTCGATCTCTTTTTCTGAGGAACTAACAAGGGTAGTGTTTATTTTTGGCCACCTTCTTTTGTTTTCGAGTTCTAAGCGAAAATTGGAAAAATGGCGATATGGAAAAACTTTTATATCTCCGCTAATACTGATGATAGAGCTCTGAAATTAAAACATTATGCAGGCACTTTTTTACGTAGAATCCAGTGGCGTGCTCGTCTTTCCAAAAGGGTTTTTTAATTACGAAGCTATGACCCGAAGTTATATTTTTTCAAATAGGAACACTAGATTTCTGTGCCATTTTCTGAAAGCTTAATTTTTCCTGATTTCAAAAATATATAACATGGTACGGTTCGTAATAAAATCAATGATAAAAAATGGTCAAAAACCTTTTTTTTACCTAGAGTCCCAACATTTCTATGGTTTCAACTGTTGATGAGCACAGAAAAACTGAGCTTTCTATAACAAGAGCAGTCAATCTGATTATTTCCATGCTTTTTACTAATTTCTACAAAATTCGAATGTAGATATGTTTTATAAATTTTTTATCTAAAAATGTATTTGGAAATAACGAAAAGATCCACAAGATCGAATGTTTCGATCGGGAGAGTGGTATTGGGATCGATGAATCGGAAGATTATTTACATAGGTCTCCAGAATGAATACGCACAAGTACCAATCCATTCTGAATAGCATACGAAACAACGCATATATGATTGAACTCAACAATTTAATTACGAAGAGAACAAACAACAAATAATATTCAACCTAATAATGACAACAATTGCACAATGCAATTGTGACACTTTTTCTCGATATTTCGCACCGAATTCAATAGATGAATATTTGAAAATGTTCAAGCTACCTACGAAATTTTTTCCGAGATCATTTATATTTTTCGAAACTATTTGTATAAAATAAATCTAGATTCGAATTATGTAGAAATTAGTAAAAAGCATAGAAATGATCAAATTGACGGAAGGACACTGTTCTTGTTATAGAAAGCTCAATTTTTCTGTGATCATCAATAGTTGAAACCATAGAAATATTGAGAAACTTAGGAAAAAAAATGTTTTTGACCATTTTCTGTTATTTATTTTGATACAAACTATACCATCAGGAAAAATTAAGCTTTCATAAAATGGCACAGAAATCTAGTGTTCCCATTTCAAAAAACGTAACTTTGGGTCATAGCTTCGTAATCAAAAACCCTTTCGAAAATACGAGCACGCCACGAGATTCTACGTAAAAAAGTGCCTGTATAATGTTTCAATTTCAGAGCTCTATCATCAATATTAGCGGAGATATAAATGTTTTTCGATATCGCAATTTTTCCAATTTTCGCTAATGACTCGAAAACAAAAGAAGGTGGCTAAAAATGAATACTACCCTTGTTAGTTTCTCAGAAAAAGAAACCGAGAATGGGGTATCAGATTTTGTCTATCTAATCTGGTTTAAAAGTTATAGTACTAAAACATCGAAATTTGTCAACCCTGTACACAACGAGAAAAAATATCATGAGATAAGTTGAATTTCAACTTAATTACTCATTTAGTTCAGTGAATGGAAATGATTGATTTCATATTCATTGCTGAAATAGAGAATTCCTGTTGTACAGTATATACTGTATTTGGAAATAATGTGTTTACCTATCTATTAGAGAAGGAATCAACTATACACATGTTTTATAGATTTAGATGATGTTTACCATCAAGAGATTCAGATTATGCAAATGTAGAGATTTTGCATACTCATTGTCTCAAATTGATTCAGATGTTTGTGAATGTAGAGATTTCACATCGTTTAAAATCAATTCAGATGCTTGTGAATGTAGAGATTTCACATCGCTTAAAATCAATTCAGATGTTTGTGAATGTAGTGATTTCACATCGTTTAAAATCAATTCAGATGTTTGTGAATGTAGAGATTTCACATCGTTTAAAATCAATTCAGATGTTTGTGAATGTAGTGATTTCACATCGTTTAAAATCAATTCAGATGTTTGTGAATGTAGTGATTTCACATCGTTTAAAATCAATTTAGATGTTTATGAATGTAGAGATTTCACATCGTTTAAAATCAATTTAGATGTTTGTGAATGTAGAGATTTCACATCGTTTAAAATCAATTCAGATGTTTGTGAATGTGGTGATTTCACATCGTTTAAAATCAATTTAGATGTTTGTGAATGTAGTGATTTCACATCGTTTAAAATCAATTCAGATGCTTGTGAATGTAGAGATTTCACATCGTTTAAAATCAATTCAGATGTTTGTGAATGTAGTGATTTCACATCGTTCAAAATCAATTTAGATGTTTGTGAATGTAGAGATTTCACATCGTTTAAAATAAATTCAGATGTTTGTGAATGTAGTGATTTCACATCGTTCAAAATCAATTTAGATGTTTGTGAATGTAGAGATTTCACATCGTTTAAAATCAATTTAGATGTTTGTGAATGTAGAGATTTCACATCGTTTAAAATCAATTCAGATGCTGGTGAATGTAGAGATTTCATATCGTTTAAAATCAATTCAGATGTTTGTGAATGTAGTGATTTCACATCGTTTAAAATCAATTCAGATGTTTGTGAATGTAGTGATTTCACATCGTTTAAAATCAATTTATATGTTTGTGAATGTAGAAATTTCACATCGTTTGAAATCAATTCAGATGTTTGTGAATGTAGTGATTTCACATAGTTTAAAATCAATTCAGATGCTTGTGAATGTAGAGATTTCATATCGTTTAAAATCAATTCAGATGTTTGTGAATGTAGAGATTTCACATCGTTTAAAATCAATTCAGATGTTTGTGAATGTAGAGATTTCACATCGTTTAAAATCAATTCAGATGTTTGTGAATATAGAGATTTCACATCGTTTAAAATCAATTCAGATGTTTGTGAATGTAGAGATTTCACATCGTTTAAAATCAATTCAGATGTTTGTGAATGTAGTGATTTCACATCGTTTAAAATCAATTCAGATGTTTGTGAATGTGGTGATTTCACATCGTTTAAAATCAATTCAGATGCTTGTGAATGTAGAGATTTCACATCGTTTGAAATCAATTCAGATGTTTGTGAATGTAGTGATTTCACATCGTTCAAAATCAATTTAGATGTTTGTGAATGTAGAGATTTCACATCGTTTAAAATCAATTTAGATGTTTGTGAATGTAGAGATTTCACATCGTTTAAAATCAATTCAGATGCTTGTGAATGTAGTAATTTCACATCGTTTAAAATCAATTCAGATGCTTGTGAATGTAGAGATTTCACATCGTTTAAAATCAATTCAGATGTTTGTGAATGTAGTGATTTCACATCGTTTAAAATCAATTTAGATGTTTGTGAATGTAGAGATTTCTCATCGTTTAAAATCAATTCAGATGCTTGTGAATGAAGTGATTTCACATCGTTTAAAATCAATTTAGATGTTTGTGAATGTAGAGATTTCACATCGTTTAAAATCAATTCAGATGTTTGTGAATGTAGTGATTTCACATCGTTCAAAATCAATTCAGATGCTTGTGAATGTAGAGATTTCACATCGTTTAAAATCAATTCAGATGCTTGTGAATGTAGATATTTCATATCGTTTAAAATCAATTCAGATGTTTGTGAATGTAGTGATTTCACATCGTTTAAAATCAATTCAGATGTTTGTGAATGTAGTGATTTCACATCGTTTAAAATCAATTTAGATGTTTGTGAATGTAGACATTTCACATCGTTTAAAATCAATCCAGATGTTTGTGAATGTAGTGATTTCACATCGTTTAAAATCAATTTAGATGTTTGTGAATGTAGAGATTTCACATCGTTTAAAATCAATTCAGATGTTTGTGAATGTAGTGATTTCACATCGTTTAAAATCAATTTAGATGCTTGTGAATGTAGAGATTTCACATCGTTTAAAATCAATTCAGATGCTTGTGAATGTAGAGATTTCACATCGTTTAAAATCAATTCAGATGCTTGTGAATGTAGAGATTTCATATCGTTTAAAATCAATTCAGATGTTTGTGAATGTAGTGATTTCACATCGTTTAAAATCAATTCAGATGTTTGTGAATGTAGTGATTTCACATCGTTTAAAATCAATTTAGATGTTTGTGAATGTAGAAATTTCACATCGTTTAAAATCAATCCAGATGTTTGTGAATGTAGTGATTTCACATCGTTTAAAATCAATTTAGATGTTTGTGAATGTAGAGATTTCACATCGTTTAAAATCAATTCAGATGTTTGTGAATGTAGTGATTTCACATCGTTTAAAATCAATTCAGATGCTTGTGAATGTAGAGATTTCACATCGTTCAAAATCAATTCAGATGTTTGTGAATGAAGTGATTTCACATCGTTTAAAATCAATTCAGATGTTTGTGAATGTAGTGATTTCACATCGTTTAAAATCAATTTAGATGTTTGTGAATGTAGAAATTTCACATCGTTTAAAATCAATTCAGATGTTTGTGAATGTAGTGATTTCACATCGTTTAAAATCAATTTAGATGTTTGTGAATGTAGAAATTTCACATCGTTTAAAATCAATTCAGATGTTTGTGAATGTAGTGATTTCACATCGTTTAAAATCAATTTAGATGCTTGTGAATGTAGAGATTTCACATCGTTTAAAATCAATTCAGATGCTTGTGAATGTAGTGATTTCACATCGTTTAAAATCAATTCAGATGTTTGTGAATGTGGTGATTTCACATCGTTTAAAATCAATTCAGATGCTTGTGAATGTAGAGATTTCACATCGTTTGAAATCAATTCAGATGTTTGTGAATGTAGTGATTTCACATAGTTTAAAATCAATTCAGATGCTTGTGAATGTAGAGATTTCATATTGTTTAAAATCAATTCAGATGTTTGTGAATGTAGAGATTTCACATCGTTTAAAATCAATTCAGATGTTTGTGAATGTAGAGATTTCACATCGTTTAAAATCAATTCAGATGTTTGTGAATATAGAGATTTCACATCGTTTAAAATCAATTCAGATGTTTGTGAATGTAGAGATTTCACATCGTTTAAAATCAATTCAGATGTTTGTGAATGTAGTGATTTCACATCGTTTAAAATCAATTCAGATGTTTGTGAATGTGGTGATTTCACATCGTTTAAAATCAATTCAGATGCTTGTGAATGTAGAGATTTCACATCGTTTGAAATCAATTCAGATGTTTGTGAATGTAGTGATTTCACATCGTTCAAAATCAATTTAGATGTTTGTGAATGTAGAGATTTCACATCGTTTAAAATCAATTTAGATGTTTGTGAATGTAGAGATTTCACATCGTTTAAAATCAATTCAGATGCTTGTGAATGTAGTAATTTCACATCGTTTAAAATCAATTCAGATGCTTGTGAATGTAGAGATTTCACATCGTTTAAAATCAATTCAGATGTTTGTGAATGTAGTGATTTCACATCGTTTAAAATCAATTTAGATGTTTGTGAATGTAGAGATTTCTCATCGTTTAAAATCAATTCAGATGCTTGTGAATGAAGTGATTTCACATCGTTTAAAATCAATTTAGATGTTTGTGAATGTAGAGATTTCACATCGTTTAAAATCAATTCAGATGTTTGTGAATGTAGTGATTTCACATCGTTCAAAATCAATTCAGATGCTTGTGAATGTAGAGATTTCACATCGTTTAAAATCAATTCAGATGCTTGTGAATGTAGATATTTCATATCGTTTAAAATCAATTCAGATGTTTGTGAATGTAGTGATTTCACATCGTTTAAAATCAATTCAGATGTTTGTGAATGTAGTGATTTCACATCGTTTAAAATCAATTTAGATGTTTGTGAATGTAGAAATTTCACATCGTTTAAAATCAATCCAGATGTTTGTGAATGTAGTGATTTCACATCGTTTAAAATCAATTTAGATGTTTGTGAATGTAGAGATTTCACATCGTTTAAAATCAATTCAGATGTTTGTGAATGTAGTGATTTCACATCGTTTAAAATCAATTTAGATGCTTGTGAATGTAGAGATTTCACATCGTTTAAAATCAATTCAGATGCTTGTGAATGTAGAGATTTCACATCGTTTAAAATCAATTCAGATGCTTGTGAATGTAGAGATTTCATATCGTTCAAAATCAATTCAGATGTTTGTGAATGTAGTGATTTCACATCGTTTAAAATCAATTCAGATGTTTGTGAATGTAGTGATTTCACATCGTTTAAAATCAATTTAGATGTTTGTGAATGTAGAAATTTCACATCGTTTAAAATCAATCCAGATGTTTGTGAATGTAGTGATTTCACATCGTTTAAAATCAATTTAGATGTTTGTGAATGTAGAGATTTCACATCGTTTAAAATCAATTCAGATGTTTGTGAATGTAGTGATTTCACATCGTTTAAAATCAATTCAGATGCTTGTGAATGTAGAGATTTCACATCGTTCAAAATCAATTCAGATGTTTGTGAATGAAGTGATTTCACATCGTTTAAAATCAATTCAGATGTTTGTGAATGTAGTGATTTCACATCGTTTAAAATCAATTTAGATGTTTGTGAATGTAGAAATTTCACATCGTTTAAAATCAATTCAGATGTTTGTGAATGTAGTGATTTCACATCGTTTAAAATCAATTTAGATGTTTGTGAATGTAGAAATTTCACATCGTTTAAAATCAATTCAGATGTTTGTGAATGTAGTGATTTCACATCGTTTAAAATCAATTTAGATGCTTGTGAATGTAGAGATTTCACATCGTTTAAAATCAATTCAGATGCTTGTGAATGTAGTGATTTCACATCGTTTGAAATCAATTTAGATGCTTGTGAATGTAGAGATTTCACATCGTTTAAAATCAATTCAGATGCTTGTGAATGTAGAGATTTCACATCGTTTAAAATCAATTCAGATGTTTGTGAATGTAGTGATTTCACATCGTTTAAAATCAATTCAGATGTTTGTGAATGTGGTGATTTCACATCGTTTAAAATCAATTCAGATGCTTGTGAATGTAGAGATTTCACATCGTTTGAAATCAATTCAGATGTTTGTGAATGTAGTGATTTCACATCGTTTAAAATCAATTCAGATGTTTGTGAATGTAGTGATTTCACATCGTTTAAAATCAATTTAGATGTTTGTGAATGTAGAAATTTCACTTCGTTTAAAATCAATTCAGATGTTTGTGAATGTAGTGATTTCACATCGTTTAAAATCAATTTAGATGTTTGTGAATGTAGAAATTTCACATCGTTTAAAATCAATTCAGATGTTTGTGAATGTAGTGATTTCACATCGTTGAAAATCAATTTAGATGTTTGTGAATGTAGAGATTTCACATCGTTTAAAATCAATTCAGATGCTTGTGAATGTAGAGATTTCATATCGTTTAAAATCAATTCAGATGTTTGTGAATGTAGTGATTTCACATCGTTTAAAATCAATTCAGATGTTTGTGAATGTAGTGATTTCACATCGTTTAAAATCAATTTATATGTTTGTGAATGTAGAAATTTCACATCGTTTAAAATCAATTCAGATGTTTGTGAATGTAGTGATTTCACATCGTTTAAAATCAATTCAGATGTTTGTGAATGTAGTGATTTCACATCGTTTAAAATCAATTTAGATGTTTGTGAATGTAGAAATTTCACATCGTTTAAAATCAATCCAGATGTTTGTGAATGTAGTGATTTCACATCGTTTAAAATCAATTTAGATGTTTGTGAATGTAGAGATTTCACATCGTTTAAAATCAATTCAGATGTTTGTGAATGTAGTGATTTCACATCGTTTAAAATCAATTCAGATGCTTGTGAATGTAGAAATTTCACATCGTTTAAAATCAAACCAGATGTTTGTGAATGTAGTGATTTCACATCGTTTAAAATCAATTTAGATGTTTGTGAATGTAGAAATTTCACATCGTTTAAAATCAATTCAGATGTTTGTGAATGTAGTGATTTCACATCGTTTAAAATCAATTTAGATGTTTGTGAATGTAGAAATTTCACATCGTTTAAAATCAATTCAGATGTTTGTGAATGTAGTGATTTCACATCGTTTAAAATCAATTTAGATGCTTGTGACTGTAGAGATTTCACATCGTTTAAAATAAATTCAGATGCTTGTGAATGTAGAGATTTCACATCGTTTAAAATCAATTCAGATGTTTGTGAATGTAGTGATTTCACATCGTTTAAAATCAATTTAGATGTTTGTGAATGTAGAGATTTCACATCGTTTAAAATCAATTCAGATGTTTGTGAATATAGAGATTTCACATCGTTTAAAATCAATTCAGATGTTTGTGAATGTAGAGATTTCACATCGTTTAAAATCAATTCAGATGTTTGTGAATGTAGTGATTTCACATCGTTTAAAATCAATTCAGATGTTTGTGAATGTGGTGATTTCACATCGTTTAAAATCAATTCAGATGCTTGTGAATGTAGAGATTTCACATCGTTTGAAATCAATTCAGATGTTTGTGAATGTAGTGATTTCACATCGTTCAAAATCAATTTAGATGTTTGTGAATGTAGAGATTTCACATCGTTTAAAATCAATTTAGATGTTTGTGAATGTAGAGATTTCACATCGTTTAAAATCAATTCAGATGCTTGTGAATGTAGTGATTTCACATCGTTTAAAATCAATTTAGATGTTTGTGAATGTAGAAATTTCACATCGTTTAAAATCAATCCAGATGTTTGTGAATGTAGTGATTTCACATCGTTTAAAATCAATTTAGATGTTTGTGAATGTAGAGATTTCACATCGTTTAAAATCAATTCAGATGTTTGTGAATGTAGTGATTTCACATCGTTTAAAATCAATTCAGATGCTTGTGAATGTAGAGATTTCACATCGTTCAAAATCAATTCAGATGTTTGTGAATGAAGTGATTTCACATCGTTTAAAATCAATTCAGATGTTTGTGAATGTAGTGATTTCACATCGTTTAAAATCAATTTAGATGTTTGTGAATGTAGAAATTTCACATCGTTTAAAATCAATTCAGATGTTTGTGAATGTAGTGATTTCACATCGTTTAAAATCAATTTAGATGTTTGTGAATGTAGAAATTTCACATCGTTTAAAATCAATTCAGATGTTTGTGAATGTAGTGATTTCACATCGTTTAAAATCAATTTAGATGCTTGTGAATGTAGAGATTTCACATCGTTTAAAATCAATTCAGATGCTTGTGAATGTAGTGATTTCACATCGTTTGAAATCAATTTAGATGCTTGTGAATGTAGAGATTTCACATCGTTTAAAATCAATTCAGATGCTTGTGAATGTAGAGATTTCACATCGTTTAAAATCAATTCAGATGTTTGTGAATGTAGTGATTTCACATCGTTTAAAATCAATTTAGATGCTTGTGAATGTAGAGATTTCACATCGTTTAAAATCAATTCAGATGTTTGTGAATGTAGAGATTTCACATCGTTTAAAATCAATTCAGATGTTTGTGAATGTGGTGATTTCACATCGTTTAAAATCAATTTAGATGTTTGTGAATGTAGTGATTTCACATCGTTTAAAATCAATTCAGATGCTTGTGAATGTAGAGATTTCACATCGTTTAAAATCAATTCAGATGTTTGTGAATGTAGTGATTTCACATCGTTCAAAATCAATTGAGATGTTTGTGAATGTAGAGATTTCACATCGTTTAAAATAAATTCAGATGTTTGTGAATGTAGTGATTTCACATCGTTCAAAATCAATTTAGATGTTTGTGAATGTAGAGATTTCACATCGTTTAAAATCAATTTAGATGTTTGTGAATGTAGAGATTTCACATCGTTTAAAATCAATTCAGATGCTTGTGAATGTAGAGATTTCATATCGTTTAAAATCAATTCAGATGTTTGTGAATGTAGTGATTTCACATCGTTTAAAATCAATTCAGATGTTTGTGAATGTAGTGATTTCACATCGTTTAAAATCAATTTATATGTTTGTGAATGTAGAAATTTCACATCGTTTGAAATCAATTCAGATGTTTGTGAATGTAGTGATTTCACATAGTTTAAAATCAATTCAGATGCTTGTGAATGTAGAGATTTCATATCGTTTAAAATCAATTCAGATGTTTGTGAATGTAGAGATTTCACATCGTTTAAAATCAATTCAGATGTTTGTGAATGTAGAGATTTCACATCGTTTAAAATCAATTCAGATGTTTGTGAATATAGAGATTTCACATCGTTTAAAATCAATTCAGATGTTTGTGAATGTAGAGATTTCACATCGTTTGAAATCAATTCAGATGTTTGTGAATGTAGTGATTTCACATCGTTTAAAATCAATTCAGATGTTTGTGAATGTGGTGATTTCACATCGTTTAAAATCAATTCAGATGCTTGTGAATGTAGAGATTTCACATCGTTTGAAATCAATTCAGATGTTTGTGAATGTAGTGATTTCACATCGTTCAAAATCAATTTAGATGTTTGTGAATGTAGAGATTTCACATCGTTTAAAATCAATTTAGATGTTTGTGAATGTAGAGATTTCACATCGTTTAAAATCAATTCAGATGCTTGTGAATGTAGTAATTTCACATCGTTTAAAATCAATTCAGATGCTTGTGAATGTAGAGATTTCACATCGTTTAAAATCAATTCAGATGTTTGTGAATGTAGTGATTTCACATCGTTTAAAATCAATTTAGATGTTTGTGAATGTAGAGATTTCTCATCGTTTAAAATCAATTCAGATGCTTGTGAATGAAGTGATTTCACATCGTTTAAAATCAATTTAGATGTTTGTGAATGTAGAGATTTCACATCGTTTAAAATCAATTCAGATATTCAGATGTTTGTGAATGTAGTGATTTCACATCGTTCAAAATCAATTCAGATGCTTGTGAATGTAGAGATTTCACATCGTTTAAAATCAATTCAGATGCTTGTGAATGTAGATATTTCATATCGTTTAAAATCAATTCAGATGTTTGTGAATGTAGTGATTTCACATCGTTTAAAATCAATTCAGATGTTTGTGAATGTAGTGATTTCACATCGTTTAAAATCAATTTAGATGTTTGTGAATGTAGAAATTTCACATCGTTTAAAATCAATTCAGATGTTTGTGAATGTAGTGATTTCACATCGTTTAAAATCAATTTAGATGTTTGTGAATGTAGAGATTTCACATCGTTTAAAATCAATTCAGATGTTTGTGAATGTAGTGATTTCACATCGTTTAAAATCAATTTAGATGCTTGTGAATGTAGAGATTTCACATCGTTTAAAATCAATTCAGATGCTTGTGAATGTAGAGATTTCACATCGTTTAAAATCAATTCAGATGCTTGTGAATGTAGAGATTTCATATCGTTTAAAATCAATTCAGATGTTTGTGAATGTAGTGATTTCACATCGTTTAAAATCAATTCAGATGTTTGTGAATGTAGTGATTTCACATCGTTTAAAATCAATTTAGATGTTTGTGAATGTAGAAATTTCACATCGTTTAAAATCAATCCAGATGTTTGTGAATGTAGTGATTTCACATCGTTTAAAATCAATTTAGATGTTTGTGAATGTAGAGATTTCACATCGTTTAAAATCAATTCAGATGTTTGTGAATGTAGTGATTTCACATCGTTTAAAATCAATTCAGATGCTTGTGAATGTAGAGATTTCACATCGTTCAAAATCAATTCAGATGTTTGTGAATGAAGTGATTTCACATCGTTTAAAATCAATTCAGATGTTTGTGAATGTAGTGATTTCACATCGTTTAAAATCAATTTAGATGTTTGTGAATGTAGAATTTTCACATCGTTTAAAATCAATTCAGATGTTTGTGAATGTAGTGATTTCACATCGTTTAAAATCAATTTAGATGTTTGTGAATGTAGAAATTTCACATCGTTTAAAATCAATTCAGATGTTTGTGAATGTAGTGATTTCACATCGTTTAAAATCAATTTAGATGCTTGTGAATGTAGAGATTTCACATCGTTTAAAATCAATTCAGATGCTTGTGAATGTAGTGATTTCACATCGTTTGAAATCAATTTAGATGCTTGTGAATGTAGAGATTTCACATCGTTTAAAATCAATTCAGATGCTTGTGAATGTAGAGATTTCACATCGTTTAAAATCAATTCAGATGTTTGTGAATGTAGTGATTTCACATCGTTTAAAATCAATTCAGATGTTTGTGAATGTGGTGATTTCACATCGTTTAAAATCAATTCAGATGCTTGTGAATGTAGAGATTTCACATCGTTTGAAATCAATTCAGATGTTTGTGAATGTAGTGATTTCACATCGTTTAAAATCAATTCAGATGTTTGTGAATGTAGTGATTTCACATCGTTTAAAATCAATTTAGATGTTTGTGAATGTAGAAATTTCACTTCGTTTAAAATCAATTCAGATGTTTGTGAATGTAGTGATTTCACATCGTTTAAAATCAATTTAGATGTTTGTGAATGTAGAAATTTCACATCGTTTAAAATCAATTCAGATGTTTGTGAATGTAGTGATTTCACATCGTTGAAAATCAATTCAGATGTTTGTGAATGAAGTGATTTCACATCGTTTAAAATCAATTCAGATGTTTGTGAATGTAGTGATTTCACATCGTTTAAAATCAATTTAGATGTTTGTGAATGTAGAAATTTCACATCGTTTAAAATCAATTCAGATGTTTGTGAATGTAGTGATTTCACATCGTTTAAAATCAATTTAGATGTTTGTGAATGTAGAAATTTCACATCGTTTAAAATCAATTCAGATGTTTGTGAATGTAGTGATTTCACATCGTTTAAAATCAATTTAGATGCTTGTGAATGTAGAGATTTCACATCGTTTAAAATCAATTCAGATGCTTGTGAATGTAGTGATTTCACATCGTTTGAAATCAATTTAGATGCTTGTGAATGTAGAGATTTCACATCGTTTAAAATCAATTCAGATGCTTGTGAATGTAGAGATTTCACATCGTTTAAAATCAATTCAGATGTTTGTGAATGTAGTGATTTCACATCGTTTAAAATCAATTCAGATGTTTGTGAATGTGGTGATTTCACATCGTTTAAAATCAATTCAGATGCTTGTGAATGTAGAGATTTCACATCGTTTGAAATCAATTCAGATGTTTGTGAATGTAGTGATTTCACATCGTTTAAAATCAATTCAGATGTTTGTGAATGTAGTGATTTCACATCGTTTAAAATCAATTTAGATGTTTGTGAATGTAGAAATTTCACTTCGTTTAAAATCAATTCAGATGTTTGTGAATGTAGTGATTTCACATCGTTTAAAATCAATTTAGATGTTTGTGAATGTAGAAATTTCACATCGTTTAAAATCAATTCAGATGTTTGTGAATGTAGTGATTTCACATCGTTGAAAATCAATTTAGATGTTTGTGAATGTAGAGATTTCACATCGTTTAAAATCAATTCAGATGCTTGTGAATGTAGAGATTTCATATCGTTTAAAATCAATTCAGATGTTTGTGAATGTAGTGATTTCACATCGTTTAAAATCAATTCAGATGTTTGTGAATGTAGTGATTTCACATCGTTTAAAATCAATTTATATGTTTGTGAATGTAGAAATTTCACATCGTTTAAAATCAATTCAGATGTTTGTGAATGTAGTGATTTCACATCGTTTAAAATCAATTCAGATGTTTGTGAATGTAGTGATTTCACATCGTTTAAAATCAATTTAGATGTTTGTGAATGTAGAAATTTCACATCGTTTAAAATCAATCCAGATGTTTGTGAATGTAGTGATTTCACATCGTTTAAAATCAATTTAGATGTTTGTGAATGTAGAGATTTCACATCGTTTAAAATCAATTCAGATGTTTGTGAATGTAGTGATTTCACATCGTTTAAAATCAATTCAGATGCTTGTGAATGTAGAAATTTCACATCGTTTAAAATCAAACCAGATGTTTGTGAATGTAGTGATTTCACATCGTTTAAAATCAATTTAGATGTTTGTGAATGTAGAAATTTCACATCGTTTAAAATCAATTCAGATGTTTGTGAATGTAGTGATTTCACATCGTTTAAAATCAATTTAGATGTTTGTGAATGTAGAAATTTCACATCGTTTAAAATCAATTCAGATGTTTGTGAATGTAGTGATTTCACATCGTTTAAAATCAATTTAGATGCTTGTGAATGTAGAGATTTCACATCGTTTAAAATAAATTCAGATGCTTGTGAATGTAGAGATTTCACATCGTTTAAAATCAATTCAGATGTTTGTGAATGTAGTGATTTCACATCGTTTAAAATCAATTTAGATGTTTGTGAATGTAGAGATTTCACATCGTTTAAAATCAATTCAGATGTTTGTGAATATAGAGATTTCACATCGTTTAAAATCAATTCAGATGTTTGTGAATGTAGAGATTTCACATCGTTTAAAATCAATTCAGATGTTTGTGAATGTAGTGATTTCACATCGTTTAAAATCAATTCAGATGTTTGTGAATGTGGTGATTTCACATCGTTTAAAATCAATTCAGATGCTTGTGAATGTAGAGATTTCACATCGTTTGAAATCAATTCAGATGTTTGTGAATGTAGTGATTTCACATCGTTCAAAATCAATTTAGATGTTTGTGAATGTAGAGATTTCACATCGTTTAAAATCAATTTAGATGTTTGTGAATGTAGAGATTTCACATCGTTTAAAATCAATTCAGATGCTTGTGAATGTAGTGATTTCACATCGTTTAAAATCAATTTAGATGTTTGTGAATGTAGAAATTTCACATCGTTTAAAATCAATCCAGATGTTTGTGAATGTAGTGATTTCACATCGTTTAAAATCAATTTAGATGTTTGTGAATGTAGAGATTTCACATCGTTTAAAATCAATTCAGATGTTTGTGAATGTAGTGATTTCACATCGTTTAAAATCAATTCAGATGCTTGTGAATGTAGAGATTTCACATCGTTTAAAATCAATTCAGATGTTTGTGAATGAAGTGATTTCACATCGTTTAAAATCAATTCAGATGTTTGTGAATGTAGTGATTTCACATCGTTTAAAATCAATTTAGATGTTTGTGAATGTAGAAATTTCACATCGTTTAAAATCAATTCAGATGTTTGTGAATGTAGTGATTTCACATCGTTTAAAATCAATTTAGATGTTTGTGAATGTAGAAATTTCACATCGTTTAAAATCAATTCAGATGTTTGTGAATGTAGTGATTTCACATCGTTTAAAATCAATTTAGATGCTTGTGAATGTAGAGATTTCACATCGTTTAAAATCAATTCAGATGCTTGTGAATGTAGTGATTTCACATCGTTTGAAATCAATTTAGATGCTTGTGAATGTAGAGATTTCACATCGTTTAAAATCAATTCAGATGCTTGTGAATGTAGAGATTTCACATCGTTCAAAATCAATTCAGATGTTTGTGAATGTAGTGATTTCACATCGTTTAAAATCAATTTAGATGCTTGTGAATGTAGAGATTTCACATCGTTTAAAATCAATTCAGATGTTTGTGAATGTAGAGATTTCACATCGTTTAAAATCAATTCAGATGTTTGTGAATGTGGTGATTTCACATCGTTTAAAATCAATTTAGATGTTTGTGAATGTAGTGATTTCACATCGTTTAAAATCAATTCAGATGCTTGTGAATGTAGAGATTTCACATCGTTTAAAATCAATTCAGATGTTTGTGAATGTAGTGATTTCACATCGTTCAAAATCAATTTAGATGTTTGTGAATGTAGAGATTTCACATCGTTTAAAATAAATTCAGATGTTTGTGAATGTAGTGATTTCACATCGTTCAAAATCAATTTAGATGTTTGTGAATGTAGAGATTTCACATCGTTTAAAATCAATTTAGATGTTTGTGAATGTAGAGATTTCACATCGTTTAAAATCAATTCAGATGCTTGTGAATGTAGAGATTTCATATCGTTTAAAATCAATTCAGATGTTTGTGAATGTAGTGATTTCACATCGTTTAAAATCAATTCAGATGTTTGTGAATGTAGTGATTTCACATCGTTTAAAATCAATTTATATGTTTGTGAATGTAGAAATTTCACATCGTTTGAAATCAATTCAGATGTTTGTGAATGTAGTGATTTCACATAGTTTAAAATCAATTCAGATGCTTGTGAATGTAGAGATTTCATATCGTTTAAAATCAATTCAGATGTTTGTGAATGTAGAGATTTCACATCGTTTAAAATCAATTCAGATGTTTGTGAATGTAGAGATTTCACATCGTTTAAAATCAATTCAGATGTTTGTGAATATAGAGATTTCACATCGTTTAAAATCAATTCAGATGTTTGTGAATGTAGAGATTTCACATCGTTTAAAATCAATTCAGATGTTTGTGAATGTAGTGATTTCACATCGTTTAAAATCAATTCAGATGTTTGTGAATGTGGTGATTTCACATCGTTTAAAATCAATTCAGATGCTTGTGAATGTAGAGATTTCACATCGTTTGAAATCAATTCAGATGTTTGTGAATGTAGTGATTTCACATCGTTCAAAATCAATTTAGATGTTTGTGAATGTAGAGATTTCACATCGTTTAAAATCAATTTAGATGTTTGTGAATGTAGAGATTTCACATCGTTTAAAATCAATTCAGATGCTTGTGAATGTAGTAATTTCACATCGTTTAAAATCAATTCAGATGCTTGTGAATGTAGAGATTTCACATCGTTTAAAATCAATTCAGATGTTTGTGAATGTAGTGATTTCACATCGTTTAAAATCAATTTAGATGTTTGTGAATGTAGAGATTTCTCATCGTTTAAAATCAATTCAGATGCTTGTGAATGAAGTGATTTCACATCGTTTAAAATCAATTTAGATGTTTGTGAATGTAGAGATTTCACATCGTTTAAAATCAATTCAGATATTCAGATGTTTGTGAATGTAGTGATTTCACATCGTTCAAAATCAATTCAGATGCTTGTGAATGTAGAGATTTCACATCGTTTAAAATCAATTCAGATGCTTGTGAATGTAGATATTTCATATCGTTTAAAATCAATTTAGATGTTTGTGAATGTAGTGATTTCACATCGTTTAAAATCAATTCAGATGTTTGTGAATGTAGTGATTTCACATCGTTTAAAATCAATTTAGATGTTTGTGAATGTAGAAATTTCACATCGTTTAAAATCAATCCAGATGTTTGTGAATGTAGTGATTTCACATCGTTTAAAATCAATTTAGATGTTTGTGAATGTAGAGATTTCACATCGTTTAAAATCAATTCAGATGTTTGTGAATGTAGTGATTTCACATCGTTTAAAATCAATTTAGATGCTTGTGAATGTAGAGATTTCACATCGTTTAAAATCAATTCAGATGCTTGTGAATGTAGAGATTTCACATCGTTTAAAATCAATTCAGATGCTTGTGAATGTAGAGATTTCATATCGTTTAAAATCAATTCAGATGTTTGTGAATGTAGTGATTTCACATCGTTTAAAATCAATTCAGATGTTTGTGAATGTAGTGATTTCACATCGTTTAAAATCAATTTAGATGTTTGTGAATGTAGAAATTTCACATCGTTTAAAATCAATCCAGATGTTTGTGAATGTAGTGATTTCACATCGTTTAAAATCAATTTAGATGTTTGTGAATGTAGAGATTTCACATCGTTTAAAATCAATTCAGATGTTTGTGAATGTAGTGATTTCACATCGTTTAAAATCAATTCAGATGCTTGTGAATGTAGAGATTTCGCATCGTTCAAAATCAATTCAGATGTTTGTGAATGAAGTGATTTCACATCGTTTAAAATCAATTCAGATGTTTGTGAATGTAGTGATTTCACATCGTTTAAAATCAATTTAGATGTTTGTGAATGTAGAAATTTCACATCGTTTAAAATCAATTCAGATGTTTGTGAATGTAGTGATTTCACATCGTTTAAAATCAATTTAGATGTTTGTGAATGTAGAAATTTCACATCGTTTAAAATCAATTCAGATGTTTGTGAATGTAGTGATTTCACATCGTTTAAAATCAATTTAGATGCTTGTGAATGTAGAGATTTCACATCGTTTAAAATCAATTCAGATGCTTGTGAATGTAGTGATTTCACATCGTTTGAAATCAATTTAGATGCTTGTGAATGTAGAGATTTCACATCGTTTAAAATCAATTCAGATGCTTGTGAATGTAGAGATTTCACATCGTTTAAAATCAATTCAGATGTTTGTGAATGTAGTGATTTCACATCGTTTAAAATCAATTCAGATGTTTGTGAATGTAGTGATTTCACATCGTTTAAAATCAATTCAGATGCTTGTGAATGTAGAGATTTCACATCGTTTGAAATCAATTCAGATGTTTGTGAATGTAGTGATTTCACATCGTTTAAAATCAATTCAGATGTTTGTGAATGTAGTGATTTCACATCGTTTAAAATCAATTTAGATGTTTGTGAATGTAGAAATTTCACTTCGTTTAAAATCAATTCAGATGTTTGTGAATGTAGTGATTTCACATCGTTTAAAATCAATTTAGATGTTTGTGAATGTAGAAATTTCACATCGTTTAAAATCAATTCAGATGTTTGTGAATGTAGTGATTTCACATCGTTGAAAATCAATTTAGATGTTTGTGAATGTAGAGATTTCACATCGTTTAAAATCAATTCAGATGCTTGTGAATGTAGAGATTTCATATCGTTTAAAATCAATTCAGATGTTTGTGAATGTAGTGATTTCACATCGTTTAAAATCAATTCAGATGTTTGTGAATGTAGTGATTTCACATCGTTTAAAATCAATTTATATGTTTGTGAATGTAGAAATTTCACATCGTTTAAAATCAATTCAGATGTTTGTGAATGTAGTGATTTCACATCGTTTAAAATCAATTCAGATGTTTGTGAATGTAGTGATTTCACATCGTTTAAAATCAATTTAGATGTTTGTGAATGTAGAAATTTCACATCGTTTAAAATCAATCCAGATGTTTGTGAATGTAGTGATTTCACATCGTTTAAAATCAATTTAGATGTTTGTGAATGTAGAGATTTCACATCGTTTAAAATCAATTCAGATGTTTGTGAATGTAGTGATTTCACATCGTTTAAAATCAATTCAGATGCTTGTGAATGTAGAAATTTCACATCGTTTAAAATCAAACCAGATGTTTGTGAATGTAGTGATTTCACATCGTTTAAAATCAATTTAGATGTTTGTGAATGTAGAAATTTCACATCGTTTAAAATCAATTCAGATGTTTGTGAATGTAGTGATTTCACATCGTTTAAAATCAATTTAGATGTTTGTGAATGTAGAAATTTCACATCGTTTAAAATCAATTCAGATGTTTGTGAATGTAGTGATTTCACATCGTTTAAAATCAATTTAGATGCTTGTGAATGTAGAGATTTCACATCGTTTAAAATAAATTCAGATGCTTGTGAATGTAGAGATTTCACATCGTTTAAAATCAATTCAGATGTTTGTGAATGTAGTGATTTCACATCGTTTAAAATCAATTTAGATGTTTGTGAATGTAGAGATTTCACATCGTTTAAAATCAATTCAGATGTTTGTGAATATAGAGATTTCACATCGTTTAAAATCAATTCAGATGTTTGTGAATGTAGAGATTTCACATCGTTTAAAATCAATTCAGATGTTTGTGAATGTAGTGATTTCACATCGTTTAAAATCAATTCAGATGTTTGTGAATGTGGTGATTTCACATCGTTTAAAATCAATTCAGATGCTTGTGAATGTAGAGATTTCACATCGTTTGAAATCAATTCAGATGTTTGTGAATGTAGTGATTTCACATCGTTCAAAATCAATTTAGATGTTTGTGAATGTAGAGATTTCACATCGTTTAAAATCAATTTAGATGTTTGTGAATGTAGAGATTTCACATCGTTTAAAATCAATTCAGATGCTTGTGAATGTAGTGATTTCACATCGTTTAAAATCAATTTAGATGTTTGTGAATGTAGAAATTTCACATCGTTTAAAATCAATCCAGATGTTTGTGAATGTAGTGATTTCACATCGTTTAAAATCAATTTAGATGTTTGTGAATGTAGAGATTTCACATCGTTTAAAATCAATTCAGATGTTTGTGAATGTAGTGATTTCACATCGTTTAAAATCAATTCAGATGCTTGTGAATGTAGAGATTTCACATCGTTCAAAATCAATTCAGATGTTTGTGAATGAAGTGATTTCACATCGTTTAAAATCAATTCAGATGTTTGTGAATGTAGTGATTTCACATCGTTTAAAATCAATTTAGATGTTTGTGAATGTAGAAATTTCACATCGTTTAAAATCAATTCAGATGTTTGTGAATGTAGTGATTTCACATCGTTTAAAATCAATTCAGATGTTTGTGAATGTAGTGATTTCACATCGTTTAAAATCAATTCAGATGTTTGTGAATGTAGTGATTTCACATCGTTTAAAATCAATTTAGATGTTTGTGAATGTAGAAATTTCACATCGTTTGAAATCAATCCAGATGTTTGTGAATGTAGTGATTTCACATCGTTTAAAATCAATTTAGATGTTTGTGAATGTAGAGATTTCACATCGTTTAAAATCAATTCAGATGTTTGTGAATGTAGTGATTTCACATCGTTTAAAATCAATTTAGATGCTTGTGAATGTAGAGATTTCACATCGTTTAAAATCAATTCAGATGCTTGTGAATGTAGAAATTTCACATCGTTCAAAATCAATTCAGATGTTTGTGAATGAAGTGATTTCACATCGTTTAAAATCAATTCAGATGTTTGTGAATGTAGTGATTTCACATCGTTTAAAATCAATTTAGATGTTTGTGAATGTAGAAATTTCACATCGTTTAAAATCAATTCAGATGTTTGTGAATGTAGTGATTTCACATCGTTTAAAATCAATTCAGATGTTTGTGAATGTAGTGATTTCACATCGTTTAAAATCAATTCAGATGTTTGTGAATGTAGTGATTTCACATCGTTTAAAATCAATTCAGATGCTTGTGAATGTAGAGATTTCACATCGTTCAAAATCAATTCAGATGTTTGTGAATGAAGTGATTTCACATCGTTTAAAATCAATTCAGATGTTTGTGAATGTAGTGATTTCACATCGTTTAAAATAAATTTAGATGTTTGTGAATGTAGAAATTTCACATCGTTTAAAATCAATTCAGATGTTTGTGAATGTAGTGATTTCACATCGTTTAAAATCAATTCAGATGTTTGTGAATGTAGTGATTTCACATCGTTTAAAATCAATTCAGATGTTTGTGAATGTAGTGATTTCACATCGTTTAAAATCAATTTAGATGTTTGTGAATGTAGAAATTTCACATCGTTTAAAATCAATCCAGATGTTTGTGAATGTAGAGATTTCACATCGTTTAAAATCAATTCAGATGTTTGTGAATGTGGTGATTTCACATCGTATAAAATCAATTCAGATGCTTGTGAATGTAGAGATTTCACATCGTTTGAAATCAATTCAGATGTTTGTGAATGTAGTGATTTCACATCGTTCAAAATCAATTTAGATGTTTGTGAATGTAGAGATTTCACATCGTTTAAAATCAATTTAGATGTTTGTGAATGTAGAGATTTCACATCGTTTAAAATCAATTCAGATGCTTGTGAATGTAGTAATTTCACATCGTTTAAAATCAATTCAGATGCTTGTGAATGTAGAGATTTCACATCGTTTAAAATCAATTCAGATGTTTGTGAATGTAGTGATTTCACATCGTTTAAAATCAATTTAGATGTTTGTGAATGTAGAGATTTCTCATCGTTTAAAATCAATTCAGATGCTTGTGAATGAAGTGATTTCACATCGTTTAAAATCAATTTAGATGTTTGTGAATGTAGAGATTTCACATCGTTTAAAATCAATTCAGATATTCAGATGCTTGTGAATGTAGAGATTTCACATCGTTTAAAATCAATTCAGATGCTTGTGAATGTAGAGATTTCACATCGTTTAAAATCAATTTAGATTCTTGTGAATGTAGTGATTTCACATCGTTTAAAATCAATTTAGATGTTTGTGAATGTAGAAATTTCACATCGTTTAAAATCAATTCAGATGTTTGTGAATGTAGTGATTTCACATCGTTTAAAATCAATTTAGATGTTTGTGAATGTAGAAATTTCACATCGTTTAAAATCAATTCAGATGTTTGTGAATGTAGTGATTTCACATCGTTTAAAATCAATTTAGATGCTTGTGAATGTAGAGATTTCACATCGTTTAAAATCAATTCAGATGCTTGTGAATGTAGAGATTTCACATCGTTTAAAATCAATTCAGATGTTTGTGAATGTAGTGATTTCACATCGTTCAAAAACAATTTAGATGTTTGTGAATGTAGTGATTTCACATCGTTTAAAATCAATTCAGATGCTTGTGAATGTAGAGATTTCACATCGTTTAAAATCAATTCAGATGTTTGTGAATGTAGTGATTTCACATCGTTCAAAATCAATTTAGATGTTTGTGAATGTAGTGATTTCACATCGTTTAAAATCAATTCAGATGTTTGTGAATGTAGTGATTTCACATCGTTTAAAATCAATTTAGATGTTTGTGAATGTAGTGATTTCACATCGTTCAAAATCAATTTAGATGTTTGTGAATGTAGTGATTTCACATCGTTTAAAATCAATTCAGATGCTTGTGAATGTAGAGATTTCATATCGTTTAAAATCAATTCAGATGTTTGTGAATGTAGTGATTTCACATCGTTCAAAATCAATTTAGATGTTTGTGAATGTAGTGATTTCACATCGTTCAAAATCAATTTAGATGTTTGTGAATGTAGTGATTTCACATCGTTCAAAATCAATTCAGATGTTTGTGAATGAAGTGATTTCACATCGTTTAAAATCAATTTAGATGTTTGTGAATGTAGAAATTTCACATCGTTTAAAATCAATTTAGATGTTCAAGAATGTAGTGATTTCACATCGTTCAAAATCAATTTAGATGTTTGTGAATGTAGTGATTTCACATCGTTTAAAATCAATTCAGATGCTTGTGAATGTAGAGATTTCACATCGTTTAAAATCAATTCAGATGTTTGTGAATGTAGTGATTTCACATCGTTCAAAATCAATTTAGATGTTTGTGAATGTAGTGATTTCACATCGTTTAAAATCAATTCAGATGTTTGTGAATGTAGTGATTTCACATCGTTCAAAATCAATTTAGATGTTTGTGAATGTAGTGATTTCACATCGTTTAAAATCAATTCAGATGTTTGTGAATGTAGTGATTTCACATCGTTTAAAATCAATTTAGATGTTTGTGAATGTAGAAATTTCACATCGTTTAAAATCAATTCAGATGTTTGTGAATGTAGTGATTTCACATCGTTTAAAATCAATTTAGATGTTTGTGAATGTAGAAATTTCACATCGTTTAAAATCAATTCAGATGTTTGTGAATGTAGTGATTTCACATCGTTTAAAATCAATTTAGATGCTTGTGAATGTAGAGATTTCACATCGTTTAAAATCAATTCAGATGCTTGTGAATGTAGAGATTTCACATCGTTTAAAATCAATTCAGATGTTTGTGAATGTAGTGATTTCACATCGTTTAAAATCAATTTAGATGTTTGTGAATGTAGTGATTTCACATCGTTTAAAATCAATTCAGATGCTTGTGAATGTAGAGATTTCACATCGTTTAAAATCAATTCAGATGTTTGTGAATGTAGTGATTTCACATCGTTCAAAATCAATTTAGATGTTTGTGAATGTAGTGATTTCACATCGTTTAAAATCAATTCAGATGCTTGTGAATGTAGAGATTTCACATCGTTTAAAATCAATTCAGATGTTTCTGAATGTAGTGATTTCACATCGTTTAAAATCAATTCAGATGTTTGTGAATGTAGTGATTTCACATCGTTTAAAATCAATTTAGATGTTTGTGAATGTAGAAATTTCACTTCGTTTAAAATCAATTCAGATGTTTGTGAATGTAGTGATTTCACATCGTTTAAAATCAATTTAGATGTTTGTGAATGTAGAAATTTCACATCGTTTAAAATCAATTCAGATGTTTGTGAATGTAGTGATTTCACATCGTTGAAAATCAATTTAGATGCTTGTGAATGTAGAGATTTCACATCGTTTAAAATCAATTCAGATGCTTGTGAATGTAGAGATTTCACATCGTTTAAAATCAATTCAGATGCTTGTGAATGTAGAGATTTCATATCGTTTAAAATCAATTCAGATGTTTGTGAATGTAGTGATTTCACATCGTTTAAAATCAATTCAGATGTTTGTGAATGTAGTGATTTCACATCGTTTAAAATCAATTTAGATGTTTGTGAATGTAGAAATTTCACATCGTTTAAAATCAATCCAGATGTTTGTGAATGTAGTGATTTCACATCGTTTAAAATCAATTTAGATGTTTGTGAATGTAGAGATTTCACATCGTTTAAAATCAATTCAGATGTTTGTGAATGTAGTGATTTCACATCGTTTAAAATCAATTCAGATGCTTGTGAATGTAGAGATTTCACATCGTTCAAAATCAATTCAGATGTTTGTGAATGAAGTGATTTCACATCGTTTAAAATCAATTTAGATGTTTGTGAATGTAGAAATTTCACATCGTTTAAAATCAATTCAGATGTTTGTGAATGTAGTGATTTCACATCGTTTAAAATCAATTCAGATGCTTGTGAATGTAGAGATTTCACATCGTTCAAAATCAATTCAGATGTTTGTGAATGAAGTGATTTCACATCGTTTAAAATCAATTTAGATGTTTGTGAATGTAGAAATTTCACATCGTTTAAAATCAATTCAGATGTTTGTGAATGTAGTGATTTCACATCGTTTAAAATCAATTTAGATGTTTGTGAATGTAGAGATTTCACATCGTTTAAAATCAATTTAGATGTTTGTGAATGTAGAAATTTCACATCGTTTAAATTCGATTCAGATGCTTGTGAATGTAGAGATTTCACATCGTTCAAAATCAATTCAGATGTTTGTGAATGTAGAAATTTCACATCGTTTAAAATCAATTTAGATGTTTGTGAATGTAGAAATTTCACATCGTTTAAAATCAATTCAGATGTTTGTGAATGTAGTGATTTCACATCGTTCAAAATCAATTTAGATGTTTGTGAATGTAGTGATTTCACATCGTTTAAAATCAATTCAGATGCTTGTGAATGTAGAGATTTCACATCGTTTAAAATCAATTCAGATGTTTGTGAATGTAGTGATTTCACATCGTTTAAAATCAATTCAGATGTTTGTGAATGTAGTGATTTCACATCGTTTAAAATCAATTTAGATGTTTGTGAATGTAGAAATTTCACATCGTTTAAAATCAATTCAGATGTTTGTGAATGTAGTGATTTCACATCGTTTAAAATCAATTCAGATGCTTGTGAATGTAGAGATTTCACATCGTTTGAAATCAATTCAGATGTTTGTGAATGTAGTTATTTCACATCGTTCAAAATCAATTCAGATGTTTGTGAATGAAGTGATTTCACATCGTTTAAAATCAATTTAGATGTTTGTGAATGTAGAAATTTCACATCGTTTAAAATCAATTCAGATGTTTGTGAATGTAGTGATTTCACATCGTTTAAAATCAATTTAGATGTTTGTGAATGTAGAGATTTCACATCGTTTAAAATCAATTTAGATGTTTGTGAATGTAGAAATTTCACATCGTTTAAAATCGATTCGGATGTTTGTGAATGTAGAGATTTCACATCGTTTAAAATCAATTCAGATGTTTGTGAATGTAGAGATTTCACATCGTTCAAAATCAATTCAGATGCTTGTGAATGTAGAGATTTCACATCGTTTAAAATCAATTCAGATGTTTGTGAATGAAGTGATTTCACATCGTTTAAAATCAATTTAGATGTTTGTGAATGTAGAAATTTCACATCGTTTAAAATCGATTCAGATGTTTGTGAATGTAGAGATTTCACATCGTTTCAAATCAATTCAGATGTTTGTGAGTGTAGAGATTTCACATCGTTTAGAATCTATTCAGATGACTTGTAAATGTAGAGATTTCACAATTCATTGTTTACATGGTATGTAAATGTTGAGATTTTACATATTCATTGTTCATGATAGATGTCACATCCACCGTTTGAGAGATTTAGGTGATGTACATATATCATTCGGGAGGCTTAGATGAGAAAATGTTATAGTTTTATTTAAACCATTCAGAGGTTGAGATTATGTTAACTTTAGACATTTTGATAACATACTGTCTGTTTTAGATTGGATAATTTTAGAGATTTTACATACCACACCTAGAGGATTGGAGCATGTAGATTTGGAGATTCTACATACATTACTTGGAGCATGTAAAATTGGATGTTTCACATTCCACATACATAACCCAGAAATTTAGATATTTTGAGAGTATATATTCATCATGCTTGATGACAAAATTTGGAGAATTATTTATTTCACCAAACTACAAGAACTCCGGTATGGTAAGATTAGTGATTATCATTATTTCAGGGTTTCTTTCATGCTTGCTGTGCTGTGTTGTGTGTTTGTAATCTAGGAATATTATAGGATTCAAATACTCATCATACCTGTACAATGGCCATACCTAACTCAACCAATGAATACATAACAGGTATTCATTGCAGTGCGTGATACCGCTTTTGAAGTAAGGTGCACATGTACGAGGTACTGCTGGAAAACTTGGAAGTCCTGTTTCGAATTGTATCAGATCGCTGTGCGTCTGAGGCAATTCAGAAGCATGAAACAAAATTTGATATGTTATACCTGGTAGTAGACGATATTAGATGTCTCAAGAGAGCATTCAATGCACAAAAATCTTAAAATACATAGTATAAATATTTTTGTTCCATAAATCCTGAAATTGAGATGACAGCCAAAGGAAATCGAGGAAAACCATTGGTGGAAAATGATAGTGATTCAGATTCCATCATTTCCGAAGTGCAGAAAATAGGTTTCATGCAATATGATGAAAAAGGGAATTGTCAGAACCAACGTAAGTTCCTTTCATGCAATTAATAGTTGCCATTTCCTTGATTTCAGTTGACTAGAGCAGTATCGACGAGTGATACCTAAGAGACTAGATGAAAGATGCTAGAGAAATTTTAGAGACATTAGACGAAACCCCCTTTCGAGATATTAGAGATTTAGAGATCTGAGAGAGGAGAAATTGTCGACATTAGTTTTATGAGAATATTTTTTTAGATTGAATTTTAGAGATTTAGAGTATGAGAAAACCCAGGTATATGAAAATTAATTCTGCTCACAGAGGTAATTAGAGCTAAGAGAATATTTTTCGAGCTTAAATTTTAGAGATTTAGGGTTTGAGAAAACCCAGGTATATAAAAATCAATTCATATTACAGAGGTAATTAGAGTTAAGAGAATATTTTTGAGGTTAAATTCTAGAGTATGAGAAAACCTAGGTATTTAAAAACAATCCTTGTTACAGAGGAGAAGTCAAATTGGAGATCTGCATCGTCGATCTAAGATCTGAGCTTTTTGACAAATGATTTGTTGGAAGTCAACGAGTAACCAAACTTGGTCAGAGGCCAACAAATCCAATAGGAGTAATTGGGTACGAGACATTATCATAAACAGAATTGACGAGAATTATCACAAGAAAATTTTCAATATCCGAGACCCTGTTAAAGTAATTAAAGGTTTGAGGTTCTCCAGGATGTGCGAGTTAAATGTGACACACACTTCAGGTAAGAGCTCGCTTGTACTCCATCAAAATGGAAAAACACGAATCGGTCGATGATTTCTGTGAAAGATTCGACTCGATAGTATGAAAGTATGAAGCTTGTGACGATGTGATTGAGCTTACTGCTCAAGAGATGAGATCTGCACTTTATCAGACTGTATTACCAGTCATATCCGAGTTACAAAATGCAGATCTGATCAGGAGATAGACCTCAAACCAAGAAATTAATTTAGACGAGATCAAAACCCTCATCTCTCGATTAGAGAGATTAGAGACTGAGAAGAGGTCTGAAATTAAAGAGTAGATTCCAAAAGTTCAACGGGTGCATAAACTAAAAATACTACCGTTGTAACAAAAAGAGAAACTGGTCAACTGATTGCAATTCGAGGCAACCGAATAAGTGGTTCTGCTATGGTTGTGGGGCAATCAAGAACAATAAGAAAGAGGATTGCCCTAACAATGGTGGCACGAACGAGACTAGACCCGTTCAATCTAGAGAAAAGAGTGGATGTAGGTTGAACAAGCCACTTTGTACTATATTTAAGCACATTGTAATTGTGGTTGGAATCTCAAATAAATTGAAATTGAAAATTGAATTGAATTAACCCTGAATAATGACAAATAGGCCGGCATTCAACAAAACATTGAAAATGTGAGTTGAAATTGATCATTTTATTTTCGGTTTACTAAGAAGATTTTGAAAATTGAACTAAAAATAAAAACTATTAGACCTCAAATTCCACCAAATATCAACTTCTTTGGTTTTTTTTTGCATGGTAGTGTAGTTTTAACATAATTGATTCTCTTCCGAAACAACTCAAAGATTTTCTGAAAAATCTAAAAAGCACTATAGCTCACTAATCATCCAATTATTGCGAATAGTCTCTAGTATGACCCCTTCAAAGAATCACATCGAATTATCAAACACTCTGGAATAGTTTGAAGTAATCATATCTCATTTAAATTAATTTGAAGATTAATTGATAAGAGTTGTTTTTCCTCCACGACTTCGTGCCATGTAAATTCCATGAAAAATATTTCACCAAGAAAAACCTGATATACGTATCAGGTGATAAATCAGAGCACCAAATATTTCAGGATTATTCATTGATACACGCTTTTATATTTATATACTATACAACACTATGTGATAACTAGCAATGGTGCAGGGAAGCTATACGTCTATTGCATAAATTATGAATCAACTCACATTAAAAAGAAAAACTTTCGGTATATTTCGCCAATCTTCATTGCAGAATTTACTCCATACTTCATAAAATAATATTTGTTTACCATCATCCAGAATAAGCTGCCCATGCGTTGAGGGTTCGAAATATCCCCAAAATATCAAAAACAGTATGGATTTTTTTTTAGGATTTTTTGCAACTGAAACACAATTTTAAAATTCAATTAAAATAAATTGTATTCACTCAACGATTGTTAGTAATAGATCCAACTTATAGCAGTGCATTAGAATAAGATCACAATTCACAGTGACAGATGATATACATATGTTCTGCTCTGTGTCTCTACAATCTACAATGTGAGGGTTATGTCAATATTATAACGAGCGTTCATTTGAATTCGTGGTCAAGAGTGCTGTGGAGAAATTTGAGTTGATTTTCTGTGACAACGATTAGCGCTTGTAAAGTATATCTAAAGTCACTTGAACTAATCCATGAAAACGCTTGGCCAGATGTCCCTTTGAAGTGGATACCGCGATCCGCTAAATACCGGGGTTTATTTGAAAGTATTGTAAGACAATAAATTCACTTGCGCCAAAGGAATTTCAGAAAAATTCGACAACCCTTGTATAATCGAAATATTTTGGCTTCCTCCAAGTGACTTTGGATATACTATGCCATATCACTATTATTATTATTATTTGAACTGGGGTCGTTTTGCTTCGGTGAGCCTTCCGGGAACTGCGACCATGCAGATCTTTTGTTCACTACCCTACTCATTCATAGAAACCCAGGGAGGTCGTCAACGACGTTAATAAAATTGACAACCTCCCTAGGGGCCTTGGCCATTACCTCTCTGGTATCCAGGACCGGCTTGCCCATGTGAATGGTTCTTAGGCCAGCCAGCTCTGGACACTTGCATATCAAGTGTTCAGAAGTTTCTACTTCCGATCCACAGAGCCTGCAAATCTCGTCTGCTGACTTACCCATACGGTACAAATGATGTTTGTACCGACAGTGCCCCGTCAGCAGTCCCACCATCACCCGAAGCTCCGCTCGTGACAGCTTCAGGAGTTTTCTGGTGTAAGTAGGTGAAATCTTCACGAATTTCTTTGCCTGAGCAAGTCTAGGAGTGTTAGTCCAGTGGATTGTCCTACTGTTCAACTCCCATAGTTGGACCGCAGCTTTGTATTGGTCTTTTCCTAACCCACAGAAAGGCTCAGGTCCAGCAGGTCTTAGCCTAGATGCACTTTTTGCAAGCTCGTCCGCTCTCTCATTTCCTTCAACACCACAGTGCCCTGGTACCCATAGTAGAGTCACCTTGTTTCCTCTGGCCAGTTGCTTTATGGTGTTACGGCACTCCCAAGTCAGCAGAGACCCCTGACAACACGATTCCAGGGATCTCAGCGTGGCTTGGCTGTCCGTGGTGATGTAGATATGCGCCCCTTTAAGGTTCATTTTGAGACACTCCTGGGCGCATACATAAACAGCCATTATCTCGGCTTGTAGAATCGAGGGCTCACTTCCCAGGGCTTTAGAGATCCTCAGTCAAGGTCCATATATCCCAATGCCGGTGCCCTTCTCTGTTTTTGATCCATCTGTAAACCATATGGATGACTTTTTGTCTAGACGATTTATGAAACTTATTGCACTATGACGGTCATTTATAACCGTTTCAAAGGGCGTTTCAAAATCGTAGGTGGTTGGCATAATATCTGATGGTTTTGCGAGGAGGTTTGAATCTAGTTGATTCAGTATCCTCATATGTCCAACCCAGTTCCCAGGAAGGAGCTTTCCATTATGGGAAATCCTTATTGCTTCGAGCAGGCTACATTTCCTTACATGTAGGTGTAAGGGAGGTAAGTCTAGTATGACCTCCAGCGCTGCCGTAGGAGCTGTGCGCATAGCTCCTGTGACACCAATGCACGCCAGCCTTTGCATTTTCTGCAACCTGATGCGTGTGGTGACCTCCTCGGTTTTTGTCCACCATGCTAGAGATGCATAGGTGACAATAGGGCGTACCACCGCTGTGTATAACCACAGTACCATTTTCGGTTTCACTCCCCATGTCTTTCCAAAGAGTCTTTTGCATGCCCACATAGCCGCCGTGGCTCTGGAAAGAGTCTTATCTATATGTTTCCCCCAGTTCAGTTTACTGTTCAGGGTAACACCTAGATATTTACACTCACTAGAGAAGTGCAGTGTCTGACCATTTAAGACCAGAGCTCTGAGGTCGAGATTCCTTCTTCTAGTGAACGGGATTATTGATGTTTTCGAGGGGTTGACAGTAAGCCCCTCTTCCCCGCACCAATTTTCAATAGTTTTGAGAGCAAGTTGCATTCGGCTACTTATTGGGCCCACATGCTTGCCTCTAACCGTCACCACTATGTCGTCGGCGTAAGCCTGGACGTTAAATCCGCCTGTTGTAAGCCTCTCCAAGAGGCCATCCATGACCAAGCTCCACAGCAGGGGTGATAGAACCCCTCCCTGAGGGCATCCCCTGCACGTCAGCACAGTCACTTCGGTTTCTCCCAGATAGGCTGTAACGGTTCGTCCTTTCAACATAGCTGATATCCACTTAACAGTGGAGGGTTCTATCCCTTTCCTTTTGGCTGCATTGCATATGGAGGTATGTAGGGTATTGTCAAAGGCCCCTCCGATATCACCGAACATTGCAAGCAGAATCTCCTTTGCGTTGAGGGTGCCTTCCACCTCTCTAAGAAGATGATGAAGGGCGTCTACAGTAGATCTACCCGCCCTATAAGCAAACTGTTTGCTGTGGAGTTTTACACTGCCTCGTATGTTGTTGTCAATTATTTTCTCCATGGTCTTCAGGAGAAAGGAGGTGAGGCATATGGGTCGATAGGATTTAGGCTCTGGGGAGCCTTTTCGACCCTCTTTGGGTATGAATACTACCCTCGCCTCCCTCCATGATTTCGGGATATAGCCCCTTGTAAAGCTGGCCTTGAAGAGCTCAGTTATCGGGGCTATAAGTACTTCAACACCTTTCTGAAGCATGGCTGGAAAAATACCATCCATGCCTGCTGATTTGAAGGGCTGAAAGCTCTTTATCGCCCATTCAATTCTTTCTGGTGTGAATAGTCTACCAGCTTTCTGAGAATCCCACCTGGTGGGGTTGTATACTTCCCCAGCGGGGGCCCCATCTTCACTGGTAATCTGCCTGGAGCCAGGAAAGTTAGTCTCTAGTAGAGCTCTTAGGCTCTCTTGAGGATCATTCGTAAATTCCCCACATGGCTTCTTTATTTATGCCATATCACTAACATTTATTTACATGCTTCGAATCTGGGAAGAATATGGTACAAGCTAAGCGCTACTCACACTCACAGAAAATCAACACTAATTTCGCCACAGCACTCTTGACCACGAATTTTGATGAACACTTGTTATATAATAGCGTATATGCTTGTGAGCTACAATTATTATACAATTATTATCAATTTACATAGTGTTATAATTTCCAACAAATATTATAACGATGTTCTTATTATTCTCTTGACCTCTGATTCACAAAAATATCTCTGACAGTTTAATGAAGTGAATGGTGTCTTCTATTTCTTCCGATGTATCAGTTTATTTTCAATTTCTGAATATTTATTAGGATATACGAAATTTAATGATAGGGGGAAGGAAGGGATCAGTTTTAAACGAGGACACCTTTGAACAATTGCCATCATTGTTTTCCATAAATATATATAATTTGAACTTGGAATTGTTCAAAAGATACTAAACAACCCGCGGCCACATGCGTTTAAAAGCTCAGTTCGTTGAATGCTAAGATAACATACGTATGCTCTGTTTTGTGAGGATCTGTTGTAAAGCTGAACGAGTGTTGTCTAGTGATTTATACAAAAAGTACAGAAGATGCATAATGTCTCAGAATTTTTAGTTTGAAAATATATTGAAAAGAACTGTAAACGTAGTTTTTGAATTAGGGATATTCATTTTTCCTGGAGCTCGAAGTCGTCGACACATTCATGAACGGTGAACCACCTGGAAGAATTGGTTTTCTGGAAGTGGCTGGATAGCATCAAAATTCTTCTTGAATATAGATATTCATAAGAAATGTACCAAACAAGATCCAATTATCGTTATCATGAAAACCATAAAGATCACCCACTTTCAATGAACTCCTTATATTACTCGAAAACTCACGAATGCCTTGTTGAGTCACTATAGAATTCTCATCTTTTCAAAGCCATCTAGTAGAAACCGATTGGACTTATACAACGCGAGATACAGATAACTAAACCATCTATTGCAGAAAAAATGGATTTCTTTTTTACACCTAATATGTATAATAATAAGAGAGTTTATTCAGAATATTACATAAATAAACTCTATTGTACTGTAAAGTTTAATTTAAAATTTTAACTGTGCACAGCAATCAACATAACAATACAACAATTATAAAGAACAATCATTTCAAGTTTCGCACAAAATTTCCTGTAGATAGCGTAGTCATGGCTATTTCAAACAAATATCTAAAACTGAAAACCTTATATTGCAGTTTCAACAGATCCGACCGATTGGAAATTTTGCGCTTATACATACAGGCTGTTTGATGTTCGAGTGCCTATCAGATTTTTCTGGAAGAGCCTATCAAAAATCTGAAAATTCGGAATATAACATTATGCCTGATTTCCTATTTAGCTGAAATATTTCCGAAGCTCAGCGCTTCCAGGAAATGAAAAAAAAAATTCTTTCTCGTTTTATTTATACCAACTGACAAAGAAACTGCATCACCCAGAAGGAGCTGTTCAAATTTTATTTTTTTTGGTGAAACATAGATAGTATACCAAGGAGTAAATGATTGAAATATTGGGAAAAAACGAAGGGTTTACAATTGTCTTTAATAAATTTGTTAATAATGTGTTTGTCCACCGCGATTACCTATACACTCCCCAACACGTCTCAGCATTGATGCAATAGGATGGGCTATTGCTTCTTGAGGGATACTATCCCAAGCTACCTGTATTTCATGTCTCAGAGCCGCCAGAGTACGTGGGGGAGCGGAAGATCGGGGGATCTAGGCGGCCATTGCAAAAGATTCACATGGATGGCTTCGAAAGAGTTTAAACTAACTCAGGCAACATGAGGTCGGGCATTATATTTCTGAAATATTGGATTCTCGAACGAACTGAGGTAAGGGAGAATATAGGGCTCCACTATTTCTTGAAGGCAACGCAGCGCTGTCATGTTACCTCGACTAAAGACTAAAAGTGACCTAATTGCATGTGCAATAGCAACCCATACCATAACGCTTACTGTCCGGTGTACATGACGCTCAACATCAAACTGAGGTTCACGTATTTCTCCCCGACGTCGTCTAACTCTTCTTCGGTCATCATGTGCACCCAAGGAAAAGACGACCTGGTGCATTCAACATTCCAATGTTGACGTTCTCTGCACCACTGTAACCGTTGCCGGCGACGCTCAATCGTCAAAGATAACACAAGATGGGGTCGATAATGCTGCAGTCCAAAAGACCTTATCCGGCGGTAATCTGTTCGGATAGTTACAGGATGGCCTTGTTCTCTTAACCATTCATAAGCCAAAGATCGATTTGTCGCATATCGTTTTCTATTGGCCATAAGTCTGAGACGTCGATCTTGAACTTCATTTGTGTCCCTTCGTACGTCCGGTGCCTACTCTTCTTAGATTTTGGGCATTATCCACGCTTGACAACATCTCGTAACAGTAGTTGGATTTCTGTTCGTACAGTTAGCGATTTCTCGAAATGATAACCCCACCTCCCGTAGACCAATAATTCGACCTCTTCCGAATTCACTTAGCTAAATTCGGCGTACAAGTGCTCTAGGCATTTTAACAACAACTAAACATCGATTTTGAATCTCCTCGAACAGCTGGTTTGTTGTAAAATTTAAAAAACTTTAGAAACACGACTACAATTTTTAAGTAACAAAAATTGTTCACATGAAAAACCTTTATCACACGATATAAAATGAAACTTATTTCACAGCATTCAGACAATTTTTCAATTCTGGAAAAAGTACCTCGCAACCTCAGAATAAAGAGTTTTATGCTCAAACCACTATGCCACCGAGGAAACTGAAAATTCTCCGCAATGAGGAACCAATTATCCCAGAATCGAGTGTTAATATGCCTTCGTTCGCCATCATCAGCGTCCACGTCCCACTCTGTGATGTCACCAGCGTCGTAGAGTTCTTAAAAGTATTGTATCCACCTATCCTCATTTATGCTCTTTATTTCTACGTTTTCATTTGTTGATTTTTTCAAACCTCTTAAGAGTTTCCATATCCTCTTTTGTGAACCATTCATGTCATGTTCCATGTCTGTGCTAAACTTCCACCAATATTCGTTTTTAATTCCGCGAATTCTGATGTTAACCCCGTTTCCTACTGTGACTTAGTTTTGATATGCCTTTCTTGTCCGTTCACTTCTGGATTTCAAGAAACAGCTACTTCTGAGTGTTGCATTTTCTTCGTCAGCTAGTATATTTGATATTATGCAGATTTTCATTCGCAATCACTCCTTCCTCAAATTTTTGCTTCAATTCTAATTATTTTTAAAATATTCCAAAAAAAAACCATGAAGGGGAGAAAATTTCCATAGTAATTATATTTTTACTGTGAATATCCTGTGCGTAATCTGGATTCACATTTCCGATGTAGAATGATGTATGAATTTGATTATTCAATTTCCATGATCATATTGTTACGTTTTTCGGTTGATTAAATCGGTACTTCTGGCTGACACTAATTTATTTCAGGTACACAACTATAAATAACTATTTACAGATGATTTATTTCAACTATTACACTAATTTATTTTCACTACTACATTAATTTATTTCTACAACTTATATCTAATTTCGGTCGCACTGTTCTGCTCTGCGGCTTCGATTGGTTATGTACCGCTGGCATCTCTCTCTAGAAGCGTCTTGGTCTTTCTATCGAGCTCTCGGTGCGTCCGGTACCTTCTAGAAAGAGGCAGTGGCGTAGGACTCGCGAATTCGTTACAATATAATACTGGACTGTAATAAATTGAACTCTGACCCAATAGTTGGCGCAAAATTTAGATTTAATTATGAAAACGAAAGAAGTACTTGCATAAAACTCCCTAGATCTCTAGATGATGTGACAGAGTGACTGATGTGGACTGCTAAAAGGGTCTAGTTGATGTTAGCTGCTGATGACCACGTCTAGAAGAACGCTCCGTAGAGTCCATAAACTTATTGTAACTATTAGATGTAGAACATCCATACATAAATTGTACTGTAAGGTACTGGGTTTTGTGTTTCGACCGACCATAAGATTTTCCACAATTTTTATTGAAGTAAATCTATAGAGTGCGCGCCAAAATTATGGAACAAATTCATTTTCTCAGAAGAAAAGTATTTGGCCATAAAATCCAAAAACAGGTCAATTTTTGTTTCACTTTTACCAAATTTTTATGCAGTTTTGAAGAATTTTTGCTGTACCCTGTGCCATCCCCATCAACACTCTAAATTATCTTTGGTCTTTGTATCTTCTTTACAGGCGTGCAGAAATGTTCAAGAAAAAAATTTCAATGCAAAGAAACGTACTAATAACATACCCACTTAAGATCATAACTGGAGCGCAGTGTTTCACTCATTCTATAATTATTCACGTCAGGGGCTTGAAATTCAAATTCAAATGTATTCATCAGGGGTTGAAAGTTAAAGGGGTTGAAAGTTGTGCATGAACAAATCTGTAATGGTCGACTTTCATTCGGAGACAAATTTCATCAGGTCTCAAAGTAAATGAGCCATGACAAAGTGCACATACTGAAAACCTCTTTGACCTTGCCAAAAAATTACCACATGACCCACATTCTCTATTAAAAAAAATTGGGGGTCGATGGGGATGGCACAGGTTGCAACAAAAATCCTTCAAAAATTCATAAAAATTTTGTAAAAGTGAAACAAAAATTGACCTGTTTCAGGATTTTATTGCCGAATATTTTTTTTTGAGAAAATGAATTTGTTCCATAATTTTTACGCGCACTGCCGCACTGTATATACAACTAAACAAGTTACAATTTACAAAATTTACTCAACTAGCTAATGAAAACTATGAATCAGTTTCACGCACTATTACCAACAAAATACCGACTCGAGAATGTTCGATGAATTTGGTGACTAAGACCGATGACCGACTGTAGGATCTTTACTAACCACTTGGCGACAAGTCCAATATTTTATATATATATTATATATCGATATCTTTGGGTAATGGCAGCACTCAAGCATCAAGAGCTCTGATCAAAACTTAACACTTATCGCTTAACTCATAACTCTGATGAAAATATATTATTTTTGAAAACAGTGGCAAAAGCACTTAATCGAATGATAATGAAAGATATGCTTCTGTGCCAATTATTATCATGTTCACCATTCGGAATAATAAAAAGGAATTAACACAATCGTCCTTTTAACTAGTTTTTTGCTCTCGTACACAGGCGCACACTCAACCGTTTAAGAAGCTGCGCAAGTTCGAGGGTCTTCTGACTAATACTAGAACCACTCACGTTAATACAGAACACAAGACACATTCTACTTCAGATAAGTTAATCGAGTTTACGCATAGGGTATTTAGAGTAAAAATAATTCACATAATAGTGACTATGGTAATTTCCTTTTTTTTTAATATTCTGAAAGTATTAGGACTAACGCAAGATTTTGAAGAAGAAGATTACTTCTTCTTCTGCGAATAAAAATTTCCATAATACCCAAAAATAAAATGAAAAAAAAGTCTTATTCTTATTTTCTTCATTTCCAGTATAACCGGAGTTCCGGAAATATTTTAGCTGAATAGGAAATTATGAATAATACACTTTTCCGAATTTTCAGATTTCAAATAGTTCTTCAGAAAGACAGTCGAATTTTAAACACCCTATATATAGAATATTATAAAAATAAGTGCTGATTGCGTCATCACACTCGTAGAGAATTCAAGAAGAATATCGAAAAATGAGGGGAAGCCCTGACGTGAAAAATTAAGTGAAGCGCTCAAAAGCTCCTGACTATGTCAATATTTTTTTCATGTTCTAACAATGCATCCTGAATTAATATAGATATTCAACCCGTTTAACTAATGATACTAATGATTATATGAATAGGTGTACATTCAACTTCTACATGAAATTTCAAATTTTCTGTGAAAGGACAAAGTTCCTACTAATCAACATAAAATATAATTATTCTTACCAGAATCTAATGTAGATTTTACGTTGTCATAACTATCCAACTCATGAATATATTCTGGAGATACTTCTATATTGAATGATTTCAAAAAGTGTTCACAATTTTTAATACATGAAGTGTCTGCAAAAATATGTACACTGGCTTCTTCATCACTGACCACATGGTCATACTCATCGGCTATTAACTCGGTTGAAGGGCTATCTTCCATTAGAGAAGTCTTGGAAGTAGGCAGTAGACAACGCTCAAGGTTCATTTGTATTCCAATCCTTTGTCAGAAAAAAGCTATATTAAATTCTTATCATATCTAATCAGATATACAGTTCGATGAGATGAATCATACTAATCGAATCTATTCATCCATATTACTTGATGATAAAATATGCACGTCCGGTTGAATATTTTCCTGTCATACACGTCCATTTTGAAGGCACTCATTCGATGGACCATTTAAGTATTCCCTGAATAAACAAACATAAGTTCTACGAATAAAAAGAAGCAAGATCAAGTGTGCGAGTATATGAAATTTGTGTAATCGTTTCCAGTTAATAGAATGAAGTAACAAAAAATTCAATCACTAATCTTTTTTCGTTAGAATAATCTACTTTCACCTTCAAAAATTGTGATTATCGATAAGATAATTACTCGTTCATGTTGCTTTGTTTATTGAAATGTCAGTGTTTGGTGCATTGTGTTGGTTTTTTATGCATATATGGCTACCTCGAACACAATTGATGCTACTGCTTTCCAGTATATAGCACCTGAAATCAATAAAGTAGTGGAACCATCTACTGTTGTAATTGGTGAGTCATAGAAAAATTGTTAAAAACGATAATTCATTAAAGTATTCTTATTCAAATTTTTGTATTCATCCCGTAATTTCTATAATTTCATAGAGCAATATTGTGGAATGGTTGTGCATTATAAGATGGATAAAAGGTACCTAATATTTCAAAACTTTTTTGAAAGACAAGTCGAACTACGTCAGACATATGGTTGAAATATTATGCCAAAAGGGCTGTTAATTGACCGGTATTTTCAGTGTTCAAACCTTGGAGTTAGATATAGTTCAAATTCGAGTTCTGCTATTTGCTGAGTGAAATGAGATTCAATATACATGAACGATTTTTTTGTTCTGGATTTTTCAATGCATTTTGTTTGGATGCTATGGAGTCCCCTGGGGTTCCAAAACGTTTACGACTCCAGCTAATCTCCTTCTGAATTACTTCGATTTGGACATTATTATGTTGCTTTTAACTGGTTCTTGATATATTGACTGTTCTATGTTACAATGTGGAAGTAATATTATTTCAATACAAATTTTATTCTCTTCCTCAAGTCACAGTAACATTGGCAATTCCCCCTTTAACTATATACAGAGCATCACAAACAAATTCAGAAGCACACTGAGCACACTCGTCGATTGAAAGCCTTATTATTAGAAATTTTCAATAAAAATTTTCGACATTTCAAAGGATAATTTAACTTTCCAGTATCTATCAATATCTATAAAATAATTGATGCTGAAGTAACTGTTGTCAATAGTAGTACAATAGAAGTCACTGGATATGGTTACCATGATAGGAAATCCATTCACAGTACCGAATGATACATTTTTGATAGTGGATATAATTTAATTCCCTTTTTGAGAATTACAAATGAAACAATAGGTAAAGTAGGTGGATGAGCAATAGATCTACCTATCCAGTAGTTGCATGACCCAATATATCAATATATGTAGTCAATATATCTATGTATAGTCAATAGACCTACATCAGATCTACAAGTAGATTAGATCTATAAGGATGTGAATTGAACGTTAATATAAAATTTTTATATTAATTGGATTTCAGTCTTCTTGTGTGCAATAAAATTCACAGTCAGCTGCAGAATTCGTCGAAAACATGGGAGTGTAAAATTATATTCAAGTAGATGAAAAGTAGCGAATCAACTTAATTAGCGTTTTCACCTTTATTCAAATTTATATCTTTTCGTTTAAATATTTTATGAATTATTTTTCAAGGAAAAGAGGTCTTATACTTATATTATCAATCTTTATTCTACAACCAAGAATTAGATTTCTGCTTGATCCTAACTATAATTTTAGAGCCATTGAGTGAATGAGAGTTCTTACGTAATTATTAGATGAGGGTGCTCAATGGACCTACATCCGAGCCTACATCATTCTGTCTTCTGAACACAAATCTGAATTTTAAAGTAAAAATTTCTGGTTGTCTGAATTTTGAAACTATATCTGGCGCAAAATTTAATTTTCTTCATAGAATATACTTACAGAATTAACTTGCAATTTGACATGTCATAAACATAAAATGACGTGATACTACCAAAAATTAAAAAACCCTGGTTAAAAGCTTTTGAGCGCTCGTCCAGTCATGTGCCAATTGCGCCCTTGCGAGAGATTAAGAATGAGAAAAGCACGGAAAAATTTCAGGAGCTTTTGGGCTCTCGTTTATCAAACTACCTATTGCGGAGACCTCATAACTGTATATAGATATATCGGGTGTCCCAAACTCGATGGCCTATTAGGCGTTTCTGGAAAACTAATAATAATTTTGAGCTGAAAATTTGCATATTGTGGTTTGAGACAATGATCTTTCTCCCTAAAATATTTTCAGATCTTTACAACTTCCGGTTATACCGGAAACAGACTACTACTTCCTTATTTCAAATGGCACACCCAGCATATTATTGCATCGTTAGATAGCTTTTTTGATGGCAATTTCGGCAATATGCCATACCTTGGGTAAAAATTCAACGGTTCATGAGTTATTGAGATTCTTATGAAAAAAAAGGTGGCGATGAGGACTCACATTTTTTGGAATATTTCAGCAGAAAAAGCCTTTTTCGAAAAAAATTTGTTTTGTTTCGTTTACGCGAATACGTAGTATTATACAGTTTATTATTATTTTTTTTTATTATTTATTATTATTATTATTATTATACAGTTAAGATGGCGTCAGGCGATGATGATCGTAGTGAAGACGAGAGCGTAAGAAGTGATAAAAGTAGCAGTGTAATAGACAATTATTATAAATGTTGTTCCAAAAAGGCATGTACTATACAAGTTTGTATAAATTGCGAAGGAATTTTTCACGGTTCCTGCGTGAAAAAGAAAAATTTCAAAGTTTTAAGCAAACGTCATATTGAATGCTGTGATAAGATTCCCGATGAAAACAAAAAGTTAAATAAAGAAGAAATACTAGAACTGAAAATTGAATATCTGAGTAAGTTGCTAGCTGAATGTCAAGATAAAAATGATGTTTTAAAAGAAAATAATTCCCTATTGAAAGAAAATAATAGGTTATTAACATTACAATTAAACTCCATTCATAAAAAAAGTGAGACAAAAAGTGAATCTCAATATGCAAACGTTGTCAAGCGCGTAAATAATAATGATGTCAAAAAAATAGTTCCAAACGTTCCGCAGATTGTAGTTCAAACATCTGAGAGAAGTGATATGAGACCTAACCCTAAAAAACATAACCTCAGTATTCTTAGCAAATCCAATGTAAACTCTGTCAATGAAAATATAATTAATTCTGGAGACACGGACAACTACAATCAGTTAGAAACAGCACAGAGAAAAAAAATGGAAGAAGTAATAAATCTGGGTCAACACACAGACTCAATTAATAACAGAACACATTTAACGCCTGAAAATCAAGAAGAATGGAAAACAATGCATAGCAGAAAAAAGAGAAAATTCAGACCAACTAGATTTGGGACCTGTAAGATGACAGAAGATATTGCAGAAAACAGCTTCGTTGGGCAAGAAAAAAGAGCATGGTTCTTCATTAGCCGAGTAAAAGCTCATGTCACTGAACCTATAATTGAGGAATATATAAGAAAGAAACCAGGATTCGCTAAAGAGGTTGTGGAAATTAAACAATTAAATTTTGAAAATAAAAAAAGTGCTCAAAAGAGTTTCCTAGTGAAAGTTCCTTTTACTAAAAAGGATGAATTATACAAACCCGAATTTTGGCCCGAAAATGTAGTTATAAAAAGATTCAACATGCATGTGTATAAAAAAAATAATACTGCGGTTGATTTTTTATAAGAAACAAGTCGCAGAAAGTCAAAACCAGACATGAAACAGCCAATAGAGAGTGTAGTATTATACATCAAAATCTGCAGTCTATGGGCAATAGTATCAACGCTTTTCAACATTTTCTCTTGACTCAACCTACCTGCAAGGTTGTTTGTGTAACAGAGCACTGGAAAAGTGAAGATGAATTAGTGCACAAGTTGAATAACTTCAACTTGATATCATATGTGTGCAGAGACAGAGGCAAACACGGTGGATCAGCAATATACATCCATGAAGAAGTCAAGTGCAAGCGGAGAAAGAAATTAGAAGAGTTTTCCATAATTGGTCAGTTTGAGTGCGCATCTGCTGAGTTATCACTGGGCAGTGAAAGTTTTATTGTGCTGTCAGTGTACAGACCATGCAGTGCGGCAAGTGACATAGAGGTGTTTCTATCACAACTAGAAAAAGTTCTTGCTGTGATTATTGAGGAAAACAAATTCATCATTGTGGCTGGAGATTTCAATATTGACATTTTGGAGAATACTAGTAAAAGGTCGGATTTCCTTACATTATTGTGTTTATACCAACTTTTTCCCACAATAAATGTTCCTACTAGGGTTACAAGTTGTACAAGTACTTGCTTAGATAATATTTTTGTTAATTTTAATGCTGATTCAGAAGTGCTCAGTACTACTGTTTCAGATCATTTCGGACAAAAAATAAGTTTTACTGTCATGAGTAAAGAAAATAATAACAATAGGTTAGTCTATCGTAGATTTTATAATGAAGAGGATAAAATTAATTTCTGTGATGGTCTGAAACAGGAGGACTGGCAAGCAGTATTTTCGATTGAAGAATCTAATATTGATTTACAGTGGGAGTCTTTTATGAAATCCTTTTTTTTAATATTTGAGGAGCATTTTCCATTGAAATTGGTTAAATTGGGTAAAAAGAATTTGAAAAATTATTATGACACAAAGGAGGTTAGGGAGAGTAAGCGTAAATTAGACATTTTGCTCACTTTAAAATCACATGATAGTTCTTGTAAAGCTTTATACAATATTGAAAAACAAAATTATGATAAACTCCTCACAGCAGCTAGGACCGATTTCTATAATGTGAAAATTCAGTCATCGGACAATAAAAATAAAACAATGTGGTCGATTTGTAATGATATTAGAGGTACAGAAAGTAAAAATAAAAATAAATTTTTTAGTGAAGGTCCTGATAGTATAGCTGAAAAATATAATAAGTTCTTAGTTGATAAAATTCCCATTATGCTAAGTGATTTGGGTGATGAGGTCTTTTCTTGTAATTTACCAAACAACCCCAGGTCAATTGATTTACATCCAACTAATCCTAATGAAATAGTCGAAATAATTAATAAAATAAAGAATAAATACTGTAGTGGCGATGATGGTATACCTGTCAATATTATGAAATATTGTGCAGATGAGATAAAGGGTGTCATTTCATATATAGTCAACAATTCTCTTAAGTTTGGAATTTTTCCTAAGAATTTGAAATTAGCGTTGATAAAACCCATTTATAAAAAAGGAGATGATACTTGTTTTGAAAGTTACAGACCTATCAGTATACTGTCCAGTTTTTCCAAAATATTTGAGCATGTAATGTGTGAAAGACTGTTGATATTTATGAAGGAGTGCAATCTGTTTAATGACTCTCAGCATGGCTACTTGGAGGGTCGATCTGTTCAGACTGCATTATATCAGTTTACGGAAAGGGTTATAAGACTTCTGGAGGAGGATAAACTTGGGTTGGGTTTATTTGTTGATCTGGCGAGTGCTTATGACTGTTTGTTCAGACCTTTTCTTTTAATAAAACTTGAAAAGCTGGGTATTAGAGGTAGTGCAAAAGACTGGATAGCTTCATATCTTTCCGAGCGCTCGCAGAGAGTGTCTATTGTTAAAAATGGCAAAGATGTAAAGTCAGATATAATTGAATCAAATTATGGGGTACCTCAAGGCAGTGTTATAGGACCCATCCTATTCATAATTTTTATAATAGATATATGTGATGTTATTGAAGACATCCTAAAATTGTTAACTTCTTTTGTTGATGACACAAATTTGATGATTGGTGGAAATGATTTTGATGATATCAAGGCAAAAACACTCTCAATTTATAATGAATTAAAATCGTGGTTTACAAAGAACAAATTATTAATGAATGAAAATAAAACATCAGCTGTGCTATTTAGCACAAGCAGATCGCAGAAAATGAGGGAAAATGTGTTGGATTTAAAAGGTTGTAATGTCAAGATTGAAGAGTCAATTAAATTTTTGGGGGTATATTTGGATGGTTTCCTTAAATGGTCATATCACATAGATTACCTGTCAGGGAAGCTATGTCGTGTAGGATTTGGAATCAGAACATTATCAAGGTATTTGAGTCTAAATAATTTGAAAACAGTTTATTTTGCAAATTTTGAATGCCTTTTAAGATATGGAATTATATTTTGGGGATCAAGCTCAGAGGTCAATAAATTGTTTGTGTTACAAAAAAGGGTGATGAGGTATATTTTTAAAATGACTTCAATTCAATCATGTAGGGGATTATTTAAGAGAAATAAAATGTTAACAATTTTTGGTATTTATGTATTAGAATGTTTGCTTTTCTTTTTCAAGAACAAAGATATTTTTTCAGTTCACACAATTAAAAGTATTTACCCTTTAAGATCGCAGAACTTACATTATCCTATACATAGGTTATCTCTATCAGAAAAGCACCCATCTTACATGTGTATTAAATTGTATAATAAACTACCTGATAGTATAAAACAGATGGATGATTTTAAGAATTTCAAGAAAAATGTCAGAGAATATTTGATTTGTTTGGAACCATATTGTCTTAATGATTATTTGAGTTAATTTTAGTATTTTTGTGAATTTTGGCAATTTGACACTATTTCTTTTATGTATAGTACACTGTACAGACATGATATGAAATAAAGAGTATTATTATTATTATTATTATTATTATTATTATAAGACTGTTTTCGGCTTGGACCAAAAATGTACAGGGTGTTTATAAGAGGATCATGAACTTGGACAACTCAAATTCATCAAAACTCAAGATTTTCAAATTAGAACCTATATTTTTTATTATTTCAGTCGATTCTACGTACAAAAATTATGGGGGTTACTTCAGCAAACCCTATACCTAAAATGAATACTTCAAGAGTTATCGGGGAAGAACATCAAATGAGGAAAAACGGCTTTTTATAACTGTTAGAATAACTGTCTGTTACTTCCGTAAAACACAGAAAGAAAATAAAATTCGATGTTTGGATAACTAAATTTTACGCATGCGCAATACATCGTCCGATCTAGTCGAACTAAAATTACAGTGGAATCACACGCGATGCAATTCTAATAAATACTCCTAAATATTTCAAATAAATCAGCTCTGTATAAGGCTGATATTGAAATTTGTATAGCACGATTTTCAACCCAAACCGTATATGGCATACCTATACACCTACCTACCCACTGAAGTTGTTGACATCTTCACAAGCTTTGAAACTATAACTTTCGAACGTTGTCGTCATCTTCAGAAATCAACTTTTAATTTCTGATGATGACAGCATCGTTTTCTACACATCTTGTAAAGTTTATTTTTATTATAACCTAGTATTACAACTTCAGTAGAATACTATATGTACAGGGTGGGCAAATAAGCGAGGTAAGCGGCTATATCTCAGTATCCACTCATCGTAGAGACTTGCAGTAAAAAATGTTATTACTAAAGTGTACAAGAGAACACACTGGAAATTGTTTTGAAGTTCATACCTCTACCGCTAGGGGGCGTAATAGCTACCGTCGCGTCGAGTAGAAAAATGAATTTTACTCGAAAATGTTTCATATGAAGTTGAAGAAAAAATATCATCACTGTAATCCTTGGAAAATTCTCTATCTTTTTAAATTGTCACTTTCGATTTTACGACATCAAATAAGGATAGGTGAAAGGGAGAAATCTGACTGATTGAAACGCCTGTAACTTCAGTTTGGCTCAACATTTTTGAGCAAATTTGATCTCGTCTGAAAGATAATGTCTTGTCAATTGAGGACAAAAAATACTCATGATGAATTTGTTTTTGCTGTTTTCGATAGGGGACGCTAAGTCAGAAGTTCATTGTTTTGTTCATTTTACTCCAAAATTTCAAATGTAATGATAGGATTTTCTTAACAGAAACAGAAATTCCATCAAATTTGCATGAAAAAACCTGAAGGTCGCAAAGCGATCATTTCAGGCGTTCTGAAGTTATGACCGAAAGAAGATATTCTTCAACTGATGCACTGCGCAAAACCAAATTGTGTGTTTAAGTTCTAAGAGAAACAGAAATTCCATCAAATTTGTATGAAGAAACCAAAAGGTCGCAAAGCGATAATTTCAGGCGTTCTGAAGTTATGGCCGAAAGAAGATATTCTTCAACGGATGCACAGCGAAAAACCAAATTGTGTCTTTAGGTTCTGACAGAAACATAAATTCCATCAAATTTGTATGAAAAAACCAAAAGGTCGCAAAGCAATAGCTCCAGAAGAATATCTTCTTTTGGCCATAACTTCAGAACGCCTGAAATTATCGCTTTGCGACCTTCAGGTTTTTTCATGCAAATTTGATGGAATTTCTGTTTCTGTTGAGAAAATCCTATCATTACATTTGAAATTTCGGAGTAAAATGAACAAAACAATGAACTTCTGACTTAGCGCCCCCTATCGAAAGCAGCAAAAACAAATTTATCATGAGTATTTTTTGCCTCAATCGACAAGACATTATCTTTCAGACGAGATCTAATTTGCTCAGAAATGTTGAGCCAAACTGAAGTTACAGGCGTTTCAATGAGTCAGATTTCTCCCTTTCACCTACCCTTATTTGATGTCGTAAAATCGAAAGTGACAATTTAAAAACATAGAGAATTTTCCAAGGATTACAGTGATGATATTTTTTCTTCAACTTCATATGAAACGTTTTCGAGGAAAATTCATTTTTCTACTTCACGGTAGCTATTACGCCCCCTAGCGGTACAGGTATGAACTTCAAAACAATTTCCAGTGTGTTCTCTTGTTCACTTTAGTGGTAAAATTTTTCACCGCAAGTCTCTACGATGAGTGGATCCTGAGATATAGCCGCTTACCTCGCTTATTTGCCCACCCTGTACACACATACAAGGTGTTTCATTTTATACCGGACAAACCTATATAATCATGTAGATTGCTTTATGACATATACCTCGTTTGCGAAGCATAAGCGAGATACAGGGTGTGCAACGTCACATCTGAATCTGACCAATCTTCTATTGCTGTGGTCAGTTATGTATAACCTTTGAAGTTGCGATTTTTGGTAAAATCAGAGTATTTTTGAGTACTCAATTCAATTGTCCGGTATAAAATGAAACACCCTGTATATCCACTGTGAACTCGTCAAATGAGAAGTTCAAAAAGAGAATGTTGTACTTTTTCCCATGAGATCTAGTGAAACACTTTTCGCGGTTCTGCTATGGAAATGAAGCCCGTTTATTGGAGGAGCCACTGAGTTGTCATACTACTTTTTTTTTTTTTTGTTAAAGAGGGGGAATCCATTTACAGACGGACCTTATCTAAAGGAACAAGTGCTCATGATGAGCCAGGAGGCTCATCATGAGCGAGAATACTGACTAAACCTAACCTGCTGCTACTTAGGTTTCGTGCATAAAGCCTATAAACCATTTATCTCTTGGTCGGATAAATTTCTACTTGCACACTATTGTGCTGAGTTATTCGGGAGTCCTTTTTATAGGGATTGTTTCTTCAATTTGATGTATTTTCTTGAGTTTCCTATACAGGGTGTTTCCTAAACATGAGGCAAAAATTCAGGGGGTTGTTCCTTGGACTATTCTAAGAATATTTTGTCCTTTGATGATTTTTGAAAAAACTTATTTGTTTCGAAGATATAGGGGAAACAAAATTTCAGATAATAACATTTTATTATGAAAAATTACATGAAAATTCAACTCAACCTACAAAAACTGTTGAAAATGACCACCTCTAGCCAGCATACAAGCATCCAATCTTCTCCTCATTGACTCCGAACCCTTTCAAAAACACCAGGATCATTTCTTATTAAGTTACACCCAGCAATGATCCGATTTCGCAAGTCTTCCACATTTTCTACTGGAGTGGTATAAACTAATGATTTTAGATGGCCCCATAGGAAATAATCTAAGGGGTTTAAGCCGTTTTTAGTAATTGGAATGTTGTTAAAAAAATTTAAAAATAAATTGTACCTACTTAGTAAACACAGTGCGGTACGCATTTTTATTTAAACTATTATTAATTTTAAAAATATGAAAAATGTTGTTCGCCCTGTATCTTCGAAACAAAGAGGTTTTTCAAAAATCATCCAAGGACAAAACATGCTTAAAATAGTACAAGGAACAACCCCCTGAATTTTTGCCGCATGTTTAGGAAACACCCTGTATATTTAGGTCATCGTTTCGCGATTGATCCCTGGGTCTTTTACGGTATGTATTCATTCTTCTTGGATCTTCGGCAGGATCGTAATCAATTAATCTTCTCAATTCTTTGTTGGGATGTTCTATCAATTTTTCGAATATTCTTTCGGCTTTTTTCTTCATGAAGTCAGTTATTCAGTCCCATTTTAGGTCTCTGTGGATTTGGATGTTTCTAACAAACCAAGGGATTCTATTGCCCATCTTAGATATTTATCTTCCGTTGATTGAATTCTCTTGATGTGGTTCTTTGCCGCGTATTCCCAAGCTACTGAGCCGTACGTGAGTTGGGGTAGGGCAACGGCTTTAATTATCCTGAGTTTGGTGTTTATGTCCATTCGCCTTCTTCTTCCGATGATTGGGTATACACGGTTCATCGCTTTGTTGGTTTTATCCACCGCATACTTAACATGTTGTTTCCACGTTAGTCCCGTATCCATGATTACACCTAGGTATTTTGCTTCTTTTTGCCATTCAACTTCGTTGCCGTCAATTGATAATTTTTCCTCCATTTGTAATATTCTCTTTTGTAGTAGAATAGCTTGACTTTTCTGTCCATTTATTTCAATCTTCCATTTAATGCACTATTTGGTTATTTCATCTGCTGCTTCTTGTAATCTTTGGTGTATGATATTTGCTCTTCTGTGTTTGACTGCTATTCCTGTGTCATCCGCATAAAGGGCCAGCAAATTTCTCGGATTCCTTGGTATATCATGTATGTATATGTTATACAGAAGATGTCCTAATGCTGATCCTTGTGGGACCCCTGCTTCTAAGTGTCTTAGAGTTGATTTTTCATCTTCTACTTTAACGTAGAAATTTTATCCCTTACGTAATTTGTGATGATTCGGCACATCGAAATTGAGTATCCTGTTCTCATCTTATAGGCTAGTCCTTCCTGCCATACTCTGTCAAATGCTCTTGTTACATATAGTAGTAACAGTCCAGTAGCTTGTTTGTTTTGAAAGCCTTGGGTGATATACTCTGTTAGTGGGAGAAGTTGTTGGTCAGTTGAATGTTTATCTCTGAATCCGAATTGTTCTGTTCGTAGAATATTCAGATTTTCGGTTTCTTCTTTGAGTCTCTTGGCAACTACTCTTTCTATTATCTTTCCTAGGGTAGGTAAAAGACTAATCGGCCTGTAGTTTTGCGGGAATTTTCTATTCTTTCCAGGTTTATTGAATACAATCATTTCGGCTGTTTTCCATCTGTTTGGAAAGTGTTCTGTTCTCATTACTATACGTTTGCAATGTTAGTTATTGCAGCTATCCCTTTTTTGGGCAAATTCTTCAACATGGTGTTTGTGATTTTATATTTTCCTGGCGCTTTCCTATTTTTCAGTTTCCTGATCAATTCTTTGATTTCTGTAGAAGAGGTTGGATTCGTCATTGTCTCTTCTGGGGCATACTAACGATTCCATCAGTGGTCCCTAGAGAAAATACCACAATACTCTGAAAGACGCAAAATTTAAAAATTAGCTGAGAACGCCTCGCCAAAATATGTTTGATCCTTTTATTCATTGAACAATATATTCGTTTATACGGAAGTTTTAAATATTCAAGCCCCGGTATAACACATCGACTGTATGTACTTCACAATTCCTCACAACGTTGATACTGTCATATTATTTTTTTTTTACTCCACAGATGACGCAGAGCAGTTCGGAAAATTTGAAGAGAACACCACTTATCTATTAGACAAATTCGAATATCCAAGAAATGGAAAAGAGCCAGGACTAGTAATCATATTCAACCAAGTACATTTCAACAACGAAAAAACAAGAATAGGAAGTTACAAAGATGTGAATGAAATCGTTTTATGTTTCTCGAGATTAGGATTCAATATTCGTTCCAAATACATTTTTACCGATTTGACTAAGGCAGAATTATTCGCAGCAATAAATACAGGTATCTATTTCGTCTACTGCTTCGTCTTCTTTGGTTTCACTACATATACGAAACTAATTTGCTTTACAAATGATGAATAATCATACCTATTCTCAAAAAAAATGAAGAATCCATCACGAACAGAAGCGGATATTTTCTTTTCAGTGCTCAAAGATGATCTCAGTGAAGTTAACTGCCTCATTGTATTTTTCCTCACCCATGGTACCAACAAAAATAAACTTATGGCTAAGGACAAAACATTCAGTGCAACAGCTGCTTGGAAACAATTCTCCGAACATAAGGATCTGCTGAACAAACCTAAAATGTTCATTTTTCAGGTTCGTACAGAAATAAGAAGTGTTTCAATATAGTAATTATTCAATATTTCAGGCTTGCAAAGGATCCAATCATCTCAAACCTTCAGATGTAATCAAGAAAGTGCTTTTAGTACCTACTACAACGTTTACTGTGGATAGTATACTTCCAGATATGGTGGTAGTTTTTTCAGCTGTTGAAGGTTGATTACTCTCTTTTCAAAGTTTTACGGTTTTCAAAAGATATTTTCGCAATTTTTGATTTGTTTTACATATTGATCTAGACTCTAGGTTTATATTATCTTGTCTTCATCTAATCATTCAAGTCATGTTATTTATATTAGAGAACTGACTCGAATTTGACAACCATTTTTACAGGGTGGGCAAATTTCGATGTTTTAGCACTACACCTTTTAAACCAGAGGAGATAGACAAAACTCATATCCCATTCTTGTTCTTTTTTTCTGAGAAACAAACAAGAATAGTTTTTTTTTGGCCACCTCCTTAAAAAATTACTTTCGCAAATGAAAATACTGCTAAAAAGACAAGCACGCCAATGGATTTTACGTGAAAAAGTGCTTGTATAATGTTTTAATTTCAGAGCTCTATCAACAGCCATTTTTCCAATTTCCGCTTTTAATTTAATATCGTTATCAGTTTTTCAAAAATGCTATCCGTTTCAAAGATATTGAGTTTTTCGACTTCATTCTTTTGATGAAACACCTTATATTTATACATATACATATTTTCCATTCATTTTGAGATTTAATTAATTTAATGTCCATGGTATAAATGTAATCAAGTTATGTACATATATGGTGTCCCATTTAAAAAACACCATTACTCCTCTATGTATCTAAAACGATAATAAATTTCTTATTAAATAGGTCACCTTATATATTACCTGATTACAATTATACAATGAACACAAAATAGGTAAGTCTCAAAATTGGGTAGTGAAAAATATTTATAGCTAATTTGTCCCATAAAAAAAAATTCGAAAAACTGAATACAGTAGAACTCCAATTATCCGAACTCCGACTATCCGAATCGCCGATTATCCGAATCACAAAAAAGCCGCGAAGCCAGTGTTTGCGCGTCAAGTCTTGACTTGACTTGTCTTAACAAGTTAAGACAAGTTCCGGCACATTGCAGTCACGGCGCACCTGTCATTGTTTGTTTTGATTAGCCAGTGTGCTATTGACCTTGCTCGAGGACGCTACTCTTTCGCTACGGCTTACTTTTGTTTGTGCGTGTACAATACTGTATTGTTTTTATACCATGGCTTCGAAAAGAAAACGTGTTGTGCTATCGTTAGCGGACAAACTGAAAATTATAGAGCAACTCGATAAAGGTGTAACGGGTAAGAAGTTGTCTGAGATTTATGGTGTTGGACAAGCAACAATTTCTGACATTAAAAACAGTAAGTCAACACTTTTAAACTTTGTTTCGGTGCTTGAAAATGGAGATGGAAGTTCCTCCAGGAAAACAATGAAGACAGCAACCAACAAAAATTTGGAAGATGCTGTGTTTAAATGGTTTTTGCAGCAACGTTCTATGGGAAATCCGATTTCAGGTCCAATCCTTTGTGAAAAAGCCAAAATCTTAGCGGAAAAGCTTGGTTATTCATCTTTTAAGGCTAGTAACGGCTGGCTAAGGAATTTTAAATTCAGGCATGGTGTACGCGAGTTAGATTTGGCTGGTGAGAAGCTTTCAGCAGACTCTGCAGCAGCTGAAAATTTTATTGAAAAATTTAAAACTGCATCAGAATCCTATGATCCAGAGTTTGTTTATAATGCCGATGAAACTGGCCTTGTTTGGAAAGCATTACCAAAAACCACTTTGGCTTCTAAAAGGGAATCTAGTGCCCCTGGACATAAGGTCAGTAAAGAACGTGTTACAGTGCTTAACTGTGCCAACTCCACTGGAAATCATAAACTGCCACTTTTTTTGATAGGAAAATCAAGAAATCCAAGAGCATTTAAAAACGTAAAAATACTTCCACTCTTCTACAAAAGTCAACCCAAGGCCTGGATGACTGCAGCTTTGTTTACCGAATGGTATGATGAAGTGTTTATTCCTGAAGTGAAAAAGCACCAAAAATCGGTGGGAAAAGAAGGCAGTAAGGTGCTTTTAATTGTTGATAACGCACCCACTCATCCTACAGCAGAACTGTTGGAAAGAGAGAATGGGCAGTTTAAAACGACGTTTTTGCCTCCCAATGTTACAAGTTTGCTGCAACCCATGGACCAGTCTGTTATTGAAACAATGAAGCGCCATTACAGAAGGCAACTGCTGAGAAAACTGCTGATCGAAGGTGCTGAAGATGAAGAATTGGTTTTGGCAAATCATAGCAAAATAAATTTAAAGGACTGCTGTTACATTGTAGCGGAAGCTTGGAGTTTGGTTACGCCAGTGACGCTAAGACGTGCGTGGAATAAACTGAAAGGCCTACCGTCTGAGAAGAACAAAAAAAAAGAATCTGAAGAATATGAGAAACAAGAATATGGAGAGGATGATGATGATGAAGATGCGTTGTCACTAGAGGAAATAAGAAAAATGATTGTTAAAATTCCTGGCTGTACAGAAGTAAGTGCTGAAGATGTAGGAGAGTGGATGGCTTGTGACACGTCTGACCCTGGTTTTCAAATTCTCAATGACGATGAAATTGTTGTAAGTGTGAGAGAAGATGTTGAAGTGGAAGTGGAAGAAGAACTTTCTGCTGATGTTGAAGTAGACGCTGGACCATCAGCTAGTGAAGCATTTGCCGGTCTCGAGACTGCTTTGAAGTGGATGGAGCGTCAGCCCGAGTGTGACCACTTGCAACTGCTCACCGTCAAGCGAATGCGTGACCTGGCTGCCCGAAAACGGTTGAAGACCGCAAAACAGCTTACATTGACGGAGATGTTTAAAAAACAATGATTTTTATTTCTAAACTTGTACATAAGTACATTTTATTTATATTTAAAACATGTGAAAATTTCATGTTTCTTTCATTTAATTCAATAATAAAAAAATAGTGCAATATCAAAACGTAGCTTTTATTCTCTCCAATGGCAATTTTTTTAAAAAAAATCCGATTATCCGAATATTTGATTATCCGAATGGGCCCCGGTCCCCATTACTTCGGATAATTGGAGTTCTACTGTATCTTTGAAACGGATGACATTTTTTTTTCATTTAAATTAACGTGTCTCAGCAGCTATGCCATTGACACAAGGTACAATGTACTTATCCTCTAGGTATAACAAATAATGAAAACCCTGTGAAGGCTAAAAAACTGCGTTGAAAAAAAAAAGATTGTCCCATTCAAGAAACAGTGACCCTGCTCTATATCGACGAAACGATAATTAATTTCTATGATCTCATATAAGTATCATATAAACCATAAAAATTACTGAGAGGAACGATTTAGCATTTTTCGAATATCTCGAACAGAACTAAATATTTAAAACATTAATTTTTCAGAAACGCTATTCAACTCAAGATATCTATGATCTGCTTTCTGATATCTTATTTGTTGAATAAAAAATGTTCGGTGTTCCTTAAATACTTTTTCTCCATATTTTACAGTTCTCGAGATGTTTTCAGTGAGCATCGAATTTTGGTTACCTTGTACCTACCAACCAGCTAAAATTAAATTTTTGGAATATTTACCGCAACGGTTAATTGGATCGCCTTCTATTTGATTAATTAAAAATCAAACGATATTCCCTTCGAAATAAACATTTTCGTGATAGTTTTCGGAGAAATTACTTCCATCAGGGTTACAGTGACTGTATATATACAGGGTGTTTCATCATAAACTGGACAAACATATATATTCGTGTAGAGGACATCGGGAGAATCATTTTTGCCTTATACAATATATCCCGTTTTCGACGCATAAGCGAGATACAGGGTGTTAAACGTCAATTTTGAGCAATATTTTTATGGCTGTGGTCAGTTTTGTATAACACTCAAAGAAACGGTGTTTGGTCAAATCTCAGTATTTTTGGGTCCTCTATTCAGAAAAGTTGATGAAATCCGAAAAAAGAATTACAAAATGGCGGAAAACCTGCAACGTTCCTAATTTTTTTTTCCGGTGGTCAAATTGAATTTTAGTTTCTGAATGAACACAATTTTCTAAGAATTTCTGAGCAAAATTTTTTTCAAAAATCGAACACAAATTTTTTTTTACATGTCTACAGCGATAAAAAAATTTCACCCGAAATGGATGAAATTTTGTACAATTGTACTCCTTCAATTATCAATCACGAATATGAAAACAGAATTGTAAAATATTAAACGGTTTCGTTACTACAGCCATTCAAATGTTTCGTTCAAACCTCCAAAAAAATTTAGAATGGCTTCTTAGAGTCAAAATTATTAAATTATTGCTATTTCCAAAAATTCCGGATGCTAAAATGTATTTATACAAAAAAAATTCGGTGAAACTTAGTTGGGAGTCGAACCCTCGATTCCAACGTAAGTATTAATGAAGAAATTAAGATAGTTCTAAGGATATTAATATTCGTTGCTAAGCAACGGAAGTTCGTAGCTCATAGAATTCTACTGGTTCTTTGAATTTCACTGAATATAATTTCGCAAGTATCGTGACACGAATTTGTTTGGAAACGAAAATGAAATATTCTCTTTTGGAAAAAAATGATATTGTGAAGGCTTATTATGAAGCGAATTGCTCAGGCAGAAAAGCATGGGAAATTTACTCCCGCAGATTTCCAAGCAGAAATTTGCCAAACTTCAAAACTTTTTATGAAACAGTACGCAAATTACGTGAAGAAGGAAGTTTGCACCGGAAAAAGAAGGAAACAATAAGAACAAACGATGATCGCATCCTTAATTTAGTAGGAGATAACCCAATGATTTCAACAAGAACTCTTTCGAACCACCCTTCAGTGAATAAAAGTAAAACTACTGTTTGGAGAGTACTCAAAAGGAACAGATTCTATCCGTTCCATTTCCAACTTTGCCAAACTTTAGAAGACGGTGATTTTCATAGAAGAAAAGAATTCTGTCAGTTTATTTTGAGAAGAGTACGTGGAAATAGGGATTTTCTCCATCAAATTTTATTTACGGATGAAGCTATCATACTTTTCATAGGGATGGTTTCTTCAACAGAAAAAAATAATATTTTATGGCATAGAGAAAATCCGCATGCTACGGTATCAAAAAATAGCCAGAAGAGGTTTTCATGTTTGGACGGGAATAAAAAATAAATTCATTATCGGACCATACATTCTTCCTCAAACATTGACTGGAAACGGCTATTATCACTTCCTGACGGAGATTCTGCCAGATCTTCTTGAAGATTTTCCGCTGAGTCAGATTATATTCAGTGAAATTCAAATAACCAGTAGAATTCTATGACCTACGAACTTCCGTTGCTTAGCAACGAATATCAGAACTGTCTTAATTTTTTCATTAATACTTACGTTGGAATCGAGGGTTCGACTCCCAACTAAGTTTCACCGAATTTTTTTTGTATAAATACATTTTAGCATCCGGAATTTTTGGGAATAGCAATAATTCAATAATTTTGACTCTAAGAAGCCATTCTAAATTTTTTTTGGAGGTTTGAACGAAACATTTGAATGGCTGTAGTAACGAAACCGTTTAATATTTTACAATTCTGTTTTCATATTCGTGATTGATAATTGAAGGAGTACAATTGTACAAAATTTCATCCATTTCGGGTGAAATTTTTTTATCGCTGTAGACATGTAAAAAAAAATTTGTGTTCGATTTTTGAAAAAATTTTTGCACAGAAATTCTTAGAAAATTGTGTTCATTCAGAAACTAAAATTCAATTTGACCACCGGAAAAAAAAATTAGGAACGTTGCAGGTTTTCCGCCATTTTGTAATTCTTTTTTCGGATTTCATCAACTTTTCTGAATAGAGGACCCAAAAATACTGAGATTTGACCAAAAACCGTTTCTTTGAGTGTTATACAAAACTGACAACAGCCATAAGAATATTGCTCAAAATTGACGTTTAACACCCTGTATCTCGCTTATGCGTCGAAAACGGGATATATTGTATAAGGCAAAAATGATTCTCCCGATGTCCTCTACACGAATATATATGTTTGTCCAGTTTATGATGAAACACCCTGTATATACCCAAGGTCTATCGATTACACTTAATCTAAATCTATAGACCTTGGTATACATCATAGTAACAACACCTCCTGCAATCCGCCATTAAAGAGCAACGCGAAATAATAGATTCAAACATTAAGCGGTGTGTCAAGTTTCAGATTATCGATTGCGCCTGCGCGAAGGTTGGTCGACCGCTCGTTTTTTGTGATAACCAGTCAGAATCACTAACAAGTCAAACAAGAATGCTTCAAAGCATGTGAAACAGCCCCGCACTCGAATGTAAATATTGAAAATCAGAGTTCTCTGGTGAAAGTTCGACCTTTAATGGCGGACAGGGCTCCAACCAATCAAAACGCTGACGAGCAGTGTCGTCACTGTAGTCACTGTAATCAGGGTTACAGTGACTTACAGTGGCGACAACTTCGGCTATCCCCCATTAAAGGTCGGCGGGAAATAATAGATTCAAACATTAAGCGCTGTTTCAAGATTCAGATTACCGACTGCGCCTGTGCGAAGGTTGGTTGACCGCTCGTTTCTTGTGATAACATCTTCACATTTTGGAGGTGATTGAAACCCCTAAACCAGTCACAATCACTAAGAATTTAAACAAAAATGCTTCAAAGCATGTGAAACAGACCGGTCACTGTAATCAGGGTGCTTTAGGTGCGCATCTAAAGGGTGTTTTTTTAGAGCTATAGAACTTTAAATTGCAATAAAAAAACGATGGTTTATTCGATTGACATGAATTTTATTTATCCGCAAGATAATCTTGTGGCATTATATTTTAAGTATGATTTCTGGCATATGACTGCCACGGCTGTTTCGGATATAGTCCAATCTGGACGTCCAATTTTCGATGACTTTTTCCGACATTTGTGGCCGTATATCGGCAATAACACGGCGAATGTTGTCTTCCAAATGGTGTGGCTTATCCGCATAGACCAATGACTTTACATAGCCCCACAGAAAGTAGTCTAGCGTTGTTAAATCACAAGATCTTGGAGGCCAATTCACAGGTCCAAAACGTGAAAGTAGGCGGTCAACAAACGTGTCTTTCAATAAATCGATTGTGGCACGAGCTGTGTGACATGTTGCGCCGTCTTGTTGGAACCACAGCTCCTGGACATCATGGTTGTTCAATTCAGGAATGATAAAGTTAGTAATCATGGCTCTATACCGATCACCATTGACTGTAACGTTTTGGCCATCATCGTTTTTGAAGAAGTACGGACCAATGATTCCACCAGTCCATAAAGCGCACCAAACAGTCAGTTTTCTTGGATGTAACGGTGTTTCGATATACACTTGAGGATTAGCTTCACTCCAAATGCGGCAGTTTTGTTTGTTGACGTAGCCATTCAGCCAGAAGTGCGCTTCATCGCTAAACAAAATAAAATGGACGTAGTGCGCGATACGTATTCCGCACAGAACCATTATTTTCGAAATAAAATTGCACTATTTGAAAGCGTTGTTCAGGCGTGAGTCTATCCATGATGAATTGCCAAACTAAACTGAGAATAAATCACTTGACAGCTGTTTAATCGGTCGCCATCTTGAACAGTAATGCCAACCTAAAGTTATATACCTCGAAAAAAAACACCCGTTACATGCCAAAAGTATGAACTTTATTACTCTCATAAAAAAAATCACGAATCACCAATTTTTTGACCAATTTCAAATCTTTTCAGGTTCCGTATCTTTCAGGAATAGTGTTTCTGGATCCTGGTTCATTCAGGAGCTCTGCAAAAACTTTTCAGCGTATGGTCGTCGAGACGACGTGATAACTCTACTCCATAGAACGAATAAATGTGTATCAAGAAATTATGTTTCCGAGTATGGTTACCAGCAGATGCCAGTTTTTATATCCACATTGAACAAAATGTTTTATTTAAACCGAAATAAAGACCGAAGTGCACTTCAGGAATTCCATCAAAACAATGACGAAATCCTTAGAGCTTTGAACGATTTGAACATGAGAGTGGAGGAAATGAAGGAATTGAAAAGAAGAAAAGATGAAGAAGATTATAAATCAGAAAATAATACTTGATTGTTTTTATTCGAGTTCGGAATCTAATAAACGCATGACAAAATATATTAATATTCATTTAACTTGATTTTCTGTCTAATCGAGTGTTTGCAGTCACTATCTAGATGATCTATAATTTTGATGAATCTTCTTTTACTTGAGCTTTGTATTGAAAATAGAGCTTGCTATAATATGAAACAACATGATCAAAAAAGTCTCATTGAATATCCGTGTCAATTAGGCCTAGTGGTTCAGAGTTAAACCTCGGACCGAGAAAAAAAAAATTTTGGTTTTCAGGAGACCATACACACATTCGCTATTGAGTGAATAATACAAGTATTGTGCCTTAAATGGCGTTGGAACAGAAATAAAATCTACTCCATACAACCGGGTCTTTCAATTTGCAAAAGCCCTGAACTTCTGAGAACATTATTTAATTTTATATCCCTACTCCTCAAGGCATCTGTGAATATTCTCAGATGTCATAAAGTTCAAAAATGTCTGTTTCATAAAGAATATTTGATAAAATAAAAAATTATTGCATTATATTTGTAAAACCTTCACTTTAAAATATAAATATTTGACAGGTCTTGAAAACTACGTTGGAAAAAGAGGATATCACATGCATAAGCAAGAAAAACCTCACTGTCCAGTCGAACAGTGCAAGAATCGAAAAATATTCTCGGTACATAATAAATATGTAATTCAGAATTTAACTTGAAGATAATGCTCTTTCGGTTGGACCCTTACAATATAGATAGAAGAAATTAAACATTTGGCTTTGGCATTGGCTGCCGGTTTCTGAGCCTGAATATGGCGACTTTTTGTTTAAATTCAGGGTTTCCTGATTTTTAGAATTTTTTCAAAACGTATGGACCATTTTATTGAGGCATTATGGTGAATATTCTTCAGTTGAATAAATTTGTTGTAAAAATATATCAGATGCAATAATTTTAATTTTGACGAAGTTGGGTTCAGTCAATCATATTCTTAAGTTCTATAACTAAGCCCCGTTCCATTCGCCATTTTTAGACTCAATTTGAACGTATTGTGGCCACTGTGTTTTATTAAGTCACTGTAAGACGATCTACAGTGACTAAATAAATCATAGTGGCGACACGCGTGGTCTCGTTTTTGATAGGCTGAGCCTAAATATGGCGTCTTTTTGTTTACATTCTCCGTTTACCTGATTTTTTAAATTTATTCAAAATGTAATGCCCCTTTTATTAAGTCACTGTTGTATTCTTCAGTTGAATAAATTTGTCTATATACAATAAAATACTATCAGGCAAATAATTTTTATTTTGACAAAGTGTCAGTTGAGTTCAGTCAATTGTACTCTAAGTTCTATGGTAAAGCCATATGGTTCGCCATTTCAAGGCTCAAATTGAACGAATTGTCGGCTCTGTGTTTTATTGAGTCACTGTAGTCAATTGTACTCTTAAGTTCTATGGTAAAGCCATATGGTTTGACATTTTTAGGCTCAATTTGAACGGATAATTGTCGCCACTGTGCTTCCATTAAGTCACTGTAGGACGATATAGGTAGTGGCGCCCTCCCTAACAAGGTAATGTCAGATGAGAATCGATGGTTTTGGGAACCGTCATTTTTTAATCAATCTATGCCTTGGTTGTGTTGACAGAAATAATAAGGAATTATTTCAATGATTTGATCCATCTTTCATTAGGAATATTAATTCATTCCCAAGAAAAACTATATTGGGTTGACTGTTTAGTTAAACATTGTGAAATTCACAGCCAGCTATACATACCTTCAGTTAGTTATTGATATTTTATTACTAATTTTCTTACTTTGAATAACTGGTATATGACTGATCTTGTTTTATTTCACAACTATCTGCGCATACGTCTGAGCTCACGCGACGCAACTAGATAACGCTATTTTTGTCTCTTGTTAAGGGCTACTAAATACTTGGTATTGATTACATGCTGTTACTATTGCATGTATGTATTTTTTTGTACTTGAGTTATTTACTACCTCGATGAATTATTCAATACACTTGTCAACATAGTAGTTGTTGAGTATTGTTTTGCTCCCTCGACTATCTAAAAAAATAGAGGTTTACAGAGAATAAACAGTTAAGAGTGCTGATTTTTTTTAATTCATCAACATTACTTGGCAGGTTTGTAATGTTGAAGGTAGTCTTCTAGGATATTTGGCGAAAATTTGAATTTACCTGGCACCCATTGTACATCTCTTTTTAGCTAATAGGGATCCACTCTTATATCCACTGTTAGCTTAGCCGGCTTTATTGACAGGTGAACCTTTGACCTTAGTAGAATTGTAGAGGTCGCAAACGAGAAAGTAATAAATAATTGTAACAGATGTTCATTACCACAAAATGAATAAATGTCCAGCGTTTGCGACTCATGTCACTTTGACTTTTTAAATTTGGACACCATAAAAACATGAATTCAAGCAATCTTATTTATGTGATGTTAACATTTGATCATATTGATTTGTCATTTAAGTATTTCAGGTAGACACATGTGCTGATATAAACATTATGAGATTTTATACATTAAAAAAAAGTTATAGAAAAAATTAGGAAATGCCCCAAGCTTTATATTTTTTTACAAAAAATTAACTACAAATGATGGGAATTGTGCATGTGAATAACAGCAATAATGTAGACTTTTATGTTCACAAAGAAAATACTGGTGACATGTTGAAATCTCTTGAAACTAGTTAAGAATTGAACTTGTTAAAAATCAATCCAAACTTGCAACAAATATGTACAGGGTGGGCAAATTTCAATGTTTTAGCACTACAACTTTTAAACCAGAGGAGATAGACTAAATCTGATACCCCATTCTCAATCTCTTTTTCTGAAAAATAAACAAGGGTAGAATAATAGATAGTCAAAATAGGGTTGCCTATATTCTTAAATTGCTTTTAATTTGTAGATAAGCCCTATATAAACACGAAAAATTTTTTTCATACTTTTTTTTATATTTTTCATGGAAAAATATAGAAAGTACCAATAAAAAATACGTGAATAAAAAAAGTTTTCAAAATACCCGCTGAAACGCTCCATTCTGTCACGGCATTATGGTCACGTCACTGCATAAAAGAGTCATCACCATAGACAATCACCACGTGATCACCACGTGCTAAAGGTCTGTCAAACTGAACTAATATCAGCTGATATTGGCAGTCAAGTCGGTTTGATTATATCATCTGATGTTCTAAACCATAGATAAACTAGTTCTAGATAATAAATAATATTGTTTATTCTGTGAGCTGCAGGGTATAAACATACAATCACAGAGGCGTGAGCCTGTATGTGGCTTCGAAATAAACAAAATATAATACAATGTCTTTATGATGATTGTTTCTGCTTCTCAATTCCATTTGATGAGCAATTTTTCTTAAATAATGTTTTAAAAAAAAAAAATGAATGAAGAAGAAATTGAATTAATTCACGGAATTTGTTTTAGTTAAAATTCAATGTATTTTAGCCCCACGGTGGGCGCCAATTGTTATGGATCTTTTTAATTTGAATTTTGGAAATTTTCTGGAAAAAAACCAAGCAAATATAAATTTCTACTTTCTCTTTTTTTCTACTTTCGCAGATAAGTTTTTACTTAAGGGATTTTGTCTACTACTGAATCTCCAGCTGTCGAAATGCCTATTCTGCTTTGACCGTATTAGTTGTAAATAACGTTAGTTCTGTCAATAAAGTTATTACCATTATTAAATAGCTCTTCACTCTCAGTTAGGTTCAGGGAAAGCATCAAATTCATTTTCGTTTTTTTAAACAAACAACAAACTTATTTACCTTATGTAATTATGTGCTTAACTCAAACGAAATCTATAAAAAAATTTAAATCGCTTATCTTGAAGAATGTTCTTTTCCATTTAGTCTTGTTCTATAATTTCTTCTTTCAAACTAAAACTCCTATTCCATGCTGCTTGAACTTCAATTCAATAATCTTTCAAATTCCAATTTCAAACTCTTTAATTTTATGATCTTCACTCGTCTATATTTTTTTCTCCAACTCCTTACTAACTTATATTCTATCGATATCAAATTTAATTCATCTCAGAAAAATCTCATCCACATTTTTTGCTCGACATCTCTTTTCAATTTTTTTCTTTATCCTGGATTTTTAAGTTTCATTTCTGCCATCAATGCTCTGTCAATGTACTGTCTATGGCAATGTCACTCAATTGTGAATTTTCTTTTTCTTACTTAACTACCTATCTTTCATAACAAACTTATCAGCTACTATTTCTAAATCTGAAAATAATGTATAAAACCAAATGAAATCTATGAAACCAACTGAAATATTTGAATTATTTTCAATTATACTTGAACTTTAATGACTATAAAATTTTTGATTAAGAAATCCATGACATTATGTACCTTCAAATTTACGTCTTATATATGCACATATATTTGCATTTAATAACAAATCGATTCATCCGTTAAGCATACAGGGTATCCCGGGAGTAACTGTACATACTCTCATCAGAGGTAGAGTAGGACTAGGGGAATAGAGATTGACTATAAAAATTAATTGGGTGAGGGTGAGTTTTCATATTCATGGAAATAATGAAACCATCATCAGAACCAAACTTATCGCCGGAATTTATTGAAACTTCGGATGTTAATGACACTTGACGAATCAGAGAGATATAAATTACTTCAATGTTCCAGGACCGGACTAATTATTCCTCATCTAAAGTTTTCAGGTTGGAAATATCATATTTTATTTCGAAGTTAAAATCATTCTGTAGATTTCCGAAAAGAGCATAAATTATTATTATTGTAAGGTAAAGAGCATAGGCCAAGCCTATAAACTCACAAAATTAAATGTATGAAAAAATACACCGAAACTTCAATACGCGGTATTACTCAATGTCGTCACATCTAACATTTTTTTTTTATGAATTTTTGAAGTTGAAGAATGTTCGAAAAATTTGCTTTATTCAGGATTGAGGTATCTCGTGAGAGTCGTGAATAAATATAAAGAGTGATAATCTGCTTTAAAATACAGTGAACTTCTAGTTGATGATCAAAGTTTGCTAAAATATGAAATAATTCACAAGTGAAACAGGAAGAAAAATCTGAAGAAAGTACTCTGCGCAAAAGAATTAACGCACATTATGGAAATCTCAAATTCATTCTACAACTGAAGGTGTTCTCAATGATAATTATTTTTATCAGAATTATGCATGCATATGTTATCCACTTTCAACGTTTTTCTTCAATAAAGATGAGATTATCAGATTTTGAATGTATTGGCTCCATTCTGAAATCAGTTGTTCTGGATCAATTCTAGTGATCAATAGTTTTTCTTTCGTTTGATTTTCTACACTCGATCGCTATGCAACGCGAAACACGCAATTTGACCCAAGCGGTAGTTTTGCGAGAAGTGTGGACATACACAAGAATTGCAGAAAGGTTTGGAGTTTCCCATACAAGTGTGTCCAGAATGTTGCAGCGATTCAGGGAGACAGGTATGAATGTCCGAAGACCAGGACAGGGTAGACCACGGGTAACAACTGCCATTCAAGAACGTTACTTGAGAGTTTCTTCGTTGAGACAACGGTTCGCAACCTCTCGCCTCCTTCAAAATCAGCTTGAGCAAACTCATGGGGTGCAAATTAGCACTCAGGCAATAAGAAATCGCCTCAGAGAATATGATTTAAGGCATCGTGTCGCGGCAAGAGGCCCAGCTCTTACCCCAGCCAATCGAAGGGCGCGTTTGGATTTTGCGAGAGAGCATATCCATTGGGAAGAGGCTGATTGGGAATGAGTGCACTGAGCACATCTTTCATGTGGACGTCTGTATACAAGGGAACGTCGATCACAATGGTAGAGGCAGAATCTAGACTCATCTGTGAAGAGAACTCTTTCCCAATCAGCCTCTTCCCAATGGATATGCTCTCTCTAAAAATCCAAACGCGCCCTTCGATGAGCTGGGGTAAGAGCCCAAGAGAGAAGAAAAATTACAAGATCGGCAGAACTATTATTTTCGCGTATTATTCCGATTTACTATGGCCTTCCCAAAAAATATCCGGCTCCCCCTTGGTTCCCCCGTTTTTGAAAGCAGGCATCGCCACTGAGTTTAGTGTACATGAATCAAAGGATTTCAATATATACATATAACTAAAGAAATTTATTGACCAAACAACAATCATGATATCGAAGTTGCCATCTATGCAATAAATATCAAAATTCGAATAGAAAAGATTCTCTTCAATCTCATGAAATGATAGAACTACAATGGCAGAAAGTAGGATTAGATATTGTTCAGATAAAAAATGAATATTTTCTTATAGTGGTAGAAATCTACTCCAATTATCCTGAAGTTATAAATTTGAATAAAAATTTAACTTGTCAAAATATCTTTCCACACCTGAAATCCATATTTTCGAGACATGGAATTCCGAAAATAGTAGTATCAGAGTAGTTCACAGTTTAAAGGTAAAGAATATGTCCAACTTGCAAAATTATTGAATTTTCATTCAACACACTCATCTCCATATCATCAACAGTCCAAAGGCGAAGCTGAGACAAACATTCAGGAAAGCGATAGAAAAAATTTTGAAGAAGGAAATGTGGCTATTTACTTATCTTCAGTAGCCTTGAGAAACAAACCAAATTTTAGTTTTTTCACTCCAGCACAAATATTAATGAGCAGGAATTTACGTAAAAATTACCAATAGCTGAAAATAAATTATATCCCAAACTGATTAATAAGAGGTTACATAATTGTAAACTCAATGAAGACAAAAAGGAATGTTCTTATTATTGTAATCGAACTGGTTTGAAATAAAAATCAAAGTTTTTTAAACCAGGTCAAATTATTCGTTTTCAGAAAAAGCCAAAAGATGTATGACATCTCGGTAAAATAACAAAAGAATTAGTAACGGAATATATCAAATTCAAGAAGAAAATGGTAGGTAGAACTTCTTGAGAAATATCTTTTTCATAAGACCAACCTCGACTTTTAACACTGTAAGTGATTCTCGTGTGAATAATGAAATTGTAAATAGAAATGAAACACTAGATATGAGTAATTATGAGCCCACAGACTCAGACTCAATATTCAATGACAGTGAAAGGAAAAATATAAAAAGTGGAAGTGACACTGAAAATCTTATTACTGAAACAAGAGCTGGTAGGAATGTGGAAACCCCTGATAGATTTCAAATAGGAAATCAATTTTAATTTTAGAAAAGAAAAGATGTTACATACATAAACCAAATAAGTCATTTCAAGTATGGACTCCTTTATACATTATTGTATGCTGGACCACCTGTAGAACATTTCATTGAAGTTTGTTCTCAATAAGTCGCCTCATTATTTTCAGGCTGCATACTATTTGTCATTAATTTAGAAATTGATTGAAAAATGCCTATTATCATTTTCATCATTCCAGTTGAATGCAAAATATAATTCCTATCCTTATTTCTATTCAGGTAAAATTTCTTGCTGAGCGTGGAAACTATTACTGGCACCTGTTTTTCCACATCACGACTTCCAGGTTTCGAACAATTAAACTTCGTGCATACGCATTTTATAACTCTTGATGAAAGACTCAATACGTCATCTCTCCATCCATAAGCAGTGAAATTCTTGCAGATTTCTTGAATCAACCAAGTTCCTCTCATTTCGTCCCTGTAAGAATATTTCCCTGAAATCAGAATTCGAAATGATGTCATTTGAAAACTTCATCAAATACTCAGAGTAATAAACATACACTGCGCAAAAAAATTAACGCACATTATGGAAATCTCAAATTTATTCTACAACTGAAGGTGTTCTCAATGATAATTATTTTTATCTGAATTATGCATGCATATGTTATCCATTTTCAACGTTTTTCTTCAATACATATGTTTTTTCCCAGCAGGAATAAAAAAAGATGAGATTATCAGATTTTGAATGTATTGCCTCCATTCTGAAATCAGTTGTTCTCGATCAATTCTAGTGATCAATAGTTTTTCTTTCGTTTGACCCAAGAGGAATGTGCCCAAGCGGTAGTTTTGCGAGAAGAAGGGTGGACATACACAAGAATTGCAGAAAGGTTTGGAGTTTCCCATACAAGTGTGTCCAGAATGTTGCAGCGATTCAGGGAGACAGGTATGAATGTCCGAAGACCAGGACAGGGTAGACCACGGGTAACAACTGCCATTCAAGAACGTTACTTGAGAGTTTCTTCGTTGAGACAACGGTTTGCAACCGCTCGCCTCCTTCAAAATCAGCTTGAGCAAACTCATGGGGTGCAAATTAGCACTCAGACAATAAGAAATCGCCTCAGAAAATATGATTTAAGGCCTCGTGTCACGGCAAGAGGCTCAGCTCTTACCCCAGCCCATCGAAGGGCGCGTTTGGATTTTGCGAGAGAGCATATCCATTGGGAAGAGGCTGATTGGGAAAGAGTGCACTGAGCATATATTTCATGTGGACGTCTGTATACAAGGGAACGTCGATCACAATGGTAGAGGCAGAATCTAGATTCATCTGTGAAAAGAACTCTTTCCCAATCAGCCTCTTCCCAATGGATATGCTCTCTCACAAAATCCAAACGCGCCCTTCGATGGGCTGGGGTAAGAGCTGGGCCTCTTGCCGCGACACGAGGCCTTAAATCATATTCTCTAAGGCGATTTCTTATTGTCTGAGTGCTAATTTGCACCCCATGAGTTTGCTCAAGCTGATTTTGAAGGAGGCGAGCGGTTGCAAACCGTTGTCTCAACGAAGAAACTCTCAAGTAACATTCTTGAATGGCAGTTATTACCCGTGGTCTACCCTGTCCTGGTCTTCGGACATTCATAACTGTCTCCCTGAATCGCTGCAACATTCTGTACACACTTGTATGGGAAACTCCAAACCTTTCTGCAATTCTTGTGTATGTCCACCCTTCTTCTCGCAAAACTACCGATTGAGCACATTCCTCTTGGGTCAAATTGCGTGTTTCGCGTTGCATAGCAATCGATTGTAGAAAATCAAACGAAAGAAAAACTATTGATCACTATAATTGATCGAGAACAACTGATTTCAGAATGGAGCCAATACATTCAAAATCTGATAATCTAATATTTTTTTATTTCTGCTGGGAAAAACATCTGTATTGAAGAAAAACGTTGAAAGTGGATAACATATGCATGCATAATTCTGATAAAAATAATTATCATTAAGAACACCTTCAGTTGTAGAATAAATTTGTGATTTCCATAATGTGTGTTAATTCTTTTGCGCAGTGTAGATAGAGGGAGCACATGTCATTTTGAAAAATATTGAAATAAATACCTCAATATATCAGAAAATAAACTTCGAGCGCGCCAAAAGACGTGAAACAATCGATGACACTAGGAGAGGAAAAGTTGCCAAACCTTGTATTTCAGCCGGTACATACAGTGAATAATAAATATTTTGCCTATTATAAATTAGGAAAAATATCGGATTCCAAATATTCGAATTTGCATATTCAATCAGGAATCACTCGAATAAATATATTTAATTCAATATAATACGTATAGTAAAATTGTGGATTTAAAAATATATCACAATCCGATAACGTAATCTAACCATGTTGGGGACAAGTAAAAATTGCGTATATTTCCTCTATCTATGTTTATTACTCTATGATCAAATATAATGGGAAAACATAAGCTCCCTTACTTCATATCAATGTAATTGCTATCCGGCGTTGCATGTTTAACGGAAAAAAATTTTTCTTATGTCGCATTGAGTTAACATGAATATATTTTTTTGCTTCTTAAAAATGGTTGAAGTTTCTTGTTTTACCTGATTTGGCTTTGTTTTCGGTTTTAGGTTTATTTTGCTAATATTATCAAAATCTAATGAGGGGAAGGAAAAAACTACTGAATATCAGATTCGATATTCTATTTTAAATAAAAGTTATGCTTTTGTAGCAGATTTTATTGAATAAAGGTCTCTATTATTATTATATTTATCTGATATTAGTTATTCTAGATCGTCATAATGAATGCAAAAATGTATTTATTTTCATTGAAGTTATACATTTATCGGGTGTTTTTTTTTCGAGGTATATAACTTTGACTTGACATTACTGTTCAAGAAAGCGACCAATTTGACAGCTGTCAAGTGATTCATTCTCAGTTTAGTTTGGCAATTCATCATGAATAGACTCAAGCCTAAACAATGCTTGCAAATAGTGCGATTTTATTTCGAAAATAATGGTTCTTTGCGGAATACGTATCGCGCACTACTTCCATTTTATCGTCGACAAAATCGTCCATCAGAGCAGTTAATTCGATCAACCATGGAACGTTTTCGCACCACGTTTACTCTTATTGATAACTCGCATCTCCAGAGACGCCTTACGGTGCGTACAAAAGAAGCTATTGCTGCTGTAGAGCGTAGCATTGAGGAAGACCCGAATGAGTCCATCCGCCATCGAGCACAGGATTTGGATCTGTGTCCATCCACTTTATGGAAGATTTTGCGGAAGGATCTTGGTTCGCGTGCTTACAAAATCCAACTCGTGCAAGAATTGAAGCCAAACGATCATCAAGTAAGGCGTAGATTCGTCGAATGGGCCCAAAATGAGATTGCCGTTGTTCCCGATTTTCATAAGCGAATTTTGTTTAGCGATGAAGCGCACTTCTGGTTGAATGGCTACGTCAACAAACAAAACGACTGCATTTGGAGAGAAGCTAATCCTCAAGTGTATGTCGAAACACCGTTACATCCAGAAAAACTGACTGTTTGGTGCGCTTTATGGGCTGGTACTTCTTCGTGGAATCATTGTTCCGTACTTCTTCAAAAACGATGATGGCCAGAAGGTTACAGTCAATGGTGATCGGTACTGAGCCATGATTACTAACTTTTTCATTCCTGAATTAAAAAACCATGATGTCCAGGAGCTGTGGTTCCAACAAGACGGCGCAACATGTCACACAACTCGTGCCACAATCGATTTATTGAAAGACACGTTTGGCGACCGCCTAATTTCACGTTTTGGACCTGTGAATTGGCCTCCAAGATCTTGTGATTTAACACCGCTAGACTACTTTCTGTGGGGCTATGTAAAGACAACATTCGCCGTGTTATTGCCGATATACGGCCACAAATGTTGGAAAAAGTCATCGAAAATTGGACGTCCAGATTGGACTACATCCGAGCCAGCCGGCGGTCATATGCCAGAAATCATATTTAAAATGTAATGCCACAAGATTATCTTGCGGAAAAATGAAATTCATATCAATCGAATAATCCATCGTTGTTTTATTGCAATTTAAAGTTCTATAGCTCTAAAAAAAACACCCTTTATATGGCACACTTGATTTCGGAACTCATGTATTGAAATTATTGATTGGTTGCCACCTTTTGGAATGAATATTTTCAAAGAGAATGTTACGAATAGTTAACTAGTTATAATTTTGAGGATTATATTGATTAAGGATTTAGTGAAGTAACACAGTAATCAAAGCTGCGCAATGTCAAGGTCTTATGTCTTTATGTAGAAACTTAGATACTCAATATTCATAGAATATGAAAATATGACCATTAAAGTGGGTCATATATTTTGAGTTCTGTTGCAATTTGAAAGGTTTGTGATATTTGATTGTTGATCTATAGATTATCTAGTATTATTTTGCTTGTTTGTATCGCTGCCATGATAATTTCTCAATATATAGACGAATTTTGATTTGTTAGTTTCATTGTCTCTTTAATTGATACTCGTGTACTTAATTCCATAGAAATATATATTCAGATTTTTATATTCATTCGAATGTGAAATAAACATAATAATATCTATCTATATTATACTAGATATAACTACGTGAAAAACTACAATAATTACAATCTTAATCACAAGTTTATTTTCTCTCCATTCTACCCACCTTCAAGTGTGCTGTAAATGATAAGCATATCTGAATAAATTTCTTCAAAAGTTGACCAAGGAACTATCATCTTATTAGACTTATCATGACTGCTCAAATTTGTAGTATCATCACCCTTGCAGGCCTTAAATGAAATTTAAATGAATAAATATAAATACTACTACTTACTACAAATACTTTCCACATTCATATATAACAGATATCTCAGTGAGAACATTTCAGTAATAATACTCCTTATGATATGAAGAATAAAATAACAGATAAGAATGATCAGTATTTTGAATGTTATATTGAAACAGAGCCGATCAAATTAATTAAATTATTCACCGCCATGAATCATAAAAGCAAAATGTACTTGATCTAGTTATTCTTATAAATTTACAGGAAAGCTTTCGAATCAATAATAATAATAATAATTTATTAGATACCCTCAAAATTTTTCAAAGAATTGTATGATAATCTACATCATAATATAAAAAGTGTATAAATCAGACAATAGCTAATAAATAAATACTTCTAAAATTTACAACAACCAATTATAAAACAAACTATCACACATAGATACGAACTGAAACACAGAGGGACAATGACTAGAACTGGTACCTCATAAATTCATCCATTGAATAAAATGCACATTTAGTGAGAATGGCTTTAACTTTCCGCTTGAATGTTTTATGATCCAGTGATGTTAGGGATTGTGGAAGTTTGTTTTACATTTTCATTCCATTGAATACATGCGTGTTTTGAGTCTTCTTCAGTCTATGTCTTGGGGCAATAAAGTTGTTCCTAAACCTGGTCTCATGATTGTGAACCGCTGAGTGTTTGTGGAAAGTATTCCGATTTTTGTGTATATACATAAGACTCTCCAGTATATAGCAGCCTGATAAGATAAGTATACCATATTTCTTGAAAAGAGGTCTACAGCTAGTGGTATAGTCCACTCCCGCTACCAACCTTACAGCTTTTTTGTGTTTCAGAAACACTCTTTCTGCCTCTGGAGATGCACCCCATAGAATGATGCTATAGGTCATCCTACTATGAAAATGTGCGTGGTAAGTAAGTAACGCTTCTTTTTCTGTGAGCAGGTTCTTAATTCTTCTTATTGAGAATAATGCCGTAGAAAGTTTCTGACTTAATGCAGTGATGTGTTCTGTCCAAGTTAAATTTCCGCTGATTGAAACCCCAAGTAGATGAATAGTTTCCGGTTCATGACGTTTTGTGCTCACAACCAACTCCTGAGTTTTCTCCTCGTTTACTTTCATATCATTGGAATTGAACCATTGGATGGCATCTCTGACTGTTTCATGCGATTTATTCGGGAGTAGATTTCTTTCTTTGGCTCTGTTCAAAAATGTTGTATCATCAGAGAAGAGGGTCTCTTCATCTGCACCAACGTTACATATCAGATCATCGATATATATTAGAAATAGGATGGGCCCAAGCACCGATCCCTGAGGAACTCCTGCGGTAACTTTCATCCCTGAAGACCGTTTACCTTCCAAATCTACTATTTGGTATCTACCCTTGAGGAAAGGCTCCAAAAAATTCAAAACTGGGCCTCTCATAACGATGTACTCCAATTTACTCAGGAGCTTATCATGGTTGACACAATCAAATGCTCTACTCAGATCCATGCAGGTCAGTATCACATCATCTGCATCATCCAATGCCTTCATGATATATTCAATAATGTAGACCAAAGCCGTGGTAGTAGACCTTCCCTCTCTGAAACCATGCTGGAAACTGCCAAGCAACGAGTTTTCCTCTAGAAACGCGACCATTCTAGTTTTGAGGAGGGTCTCAAATATTTTTGAGACAACTGACAGGATTGATATTGGTCTATAGTTCTCGTATAGCTCATGATTACCCTTTTTGTGTACCGGTATTACTCTCGAAATCTTCAGTTCTTCTGGAAAGTAGCCCTGTTGGAAGCAATCGTTTATGAGGCAAGATATGGGATCAGCAAGACAATCGATAACTTCCCTCAGCATCTTCACGGAGAAGCCATATACATCTTGCGAAGATTTATTCTTCATTTCTGAAACAACCTTCAAAACTTCCTCTGGTGTTGTGGGGGTCAGAAAAAAGGAGCGTGAAATTTTACACCTTTTATTTTTTTAAAGTTTTTCACTGGATTCTGGATTGGTGTTAGTTTCAGTTAAGTTTTCCGAAATAGTTGAAAAATACCGGTTGAATATTTCCTCTGACAGTGATGAAGGGTATACTTTTCCTGTTTCTGGTTTTAATTTTGAGTTTATGACCTGCCATATCGCGCGACTCTTATTATCTGATTCATTAACAAATTTCGAATTTTTATATTTGACGGTATCATTTAAAAGCTGTTTAAATTCATCTTTCAATCTCATGTATAATTTCTTGGAACTATCATCTCTCTTTACCTCATATATTGTATATGCTGCATCTTGTTTATTTTTAATAGCCTTTATTTCTGGTGTATCTAAGAATTTTTTGTTACATGAATTTACAACTTTCTTTTTTCTTTCAGGAAAGCACTGGTTGAAATGGTGTGTTATGATTAGGTGGAAGTTCCTGAAAGAATTTAGGGCTGAGCTCATCCGAACACATCCCAATCAACTGTTAACGAAAACGGTTAGTATTATTCTTATTTATAATACGCACCAACTTATACTTATGGTTTTCAGGGATTTTTGCCTGCTGTATGTCCAGTCTCTGCGCCAGATGGTCCGATAGGTGATAATTAATTGTGGCTGATGTATAAAAGGAACGATTTAAATTAGTGAAAACATTGTCGATACAATTACTTGAAGTCTGTGTAACACGTGATGCCTGAATTGAAGAGGTTGTGCATTATTTTTTTCATTTTTGAGTATCTATTGGATAATCTGCAACCACCATGTATTCCGGTCTTCATAACCATAGTCTAATCGGCTTTTCACCTTACGTTTCGCCTACAACTATAGTAGGTATGAATCTCGTTGTAGCTCGAATTGGATTTCTCCGAACTGGTTGTACTCATTCCGATACGGTGGGTGCTGTGGCGGCTCGTTATAAAGGTTTTTTTTTCGAGGTATATAACTTAAAGTTGGCATTACTGTTCAAGATGGCAACCGATTTAACAGCTGTCAAGTGATTTATTCTCAGTTTGGTATGGCAATTCATCATGAATAGACTCACGTCTGAACAATGCTTGCAAATAGTGCAATTTCATTTCGAAAATGTGCGAAATACTTATCGCGCACTACGTCCATTTTATCGTCGACAAAATCATCCATCAGAGCAGTTAATTCGATTAACCATGGAACTTTTTCGCACCACGTTTACTCTTATTGATAACTAGCATCCCCAGAGACGCCGTACGGTGCGCGTACAGAAGAAGCTATTGATGTGTAGAGCGTAGCATTGAGGAAGACCCGAATGAGTCTATCCGCCATCGAGCACAAGAATTGGATCTATGTCCATCCACTTTTTGGAAGATTTTGGGGAAAAATCTTGGTGTGCGTGCTTATAAAATCCAACTCGTGCAAGAATCGAAGCCAAACGATCATCAAGTAAGGCGTAGATTCGTCGAATGGGGACAAAATAAGATTGCCGTTGTTCCCGATTTTCATAAGCGAATTTTGTTTAGCGATGAAGCGCACTTCTGGTTGAATGGCTACGTCAACAAACAAAACTGCCGCATTTGATGGGAAGCTAATCCTCAAGTGTATGTCAAAACACCGTTACATCCAGAAAAACTGAGTGTTTGGTGCGCTTTATGGGCTGGTGGAATCATTGGTCCGTATTTCTTCAAAAACGATGATGGCCAGAACGTTACAGTCAATGGTGGTCGGTATAGAGCCATGATTACTAACTTTTTCATTCCTGAATTGAACAACCATGATGTCCAGGAGCTGTGGTTCCAACAAGACGGCACAACATGTCACACAGCTCGTGCCACAATCGATTTATTGAAAGACATGTTTGGTTACCGCCTAATTTCACGTTTCGGACCTGTGAGTTGGCCTCCAAGATCTTGTGATTTAACACCACTAGACCACTTTCTGTGGGGCTATGTAAAGTTATTGGTCTATGCGGATAAGCCACAAACCCTTGATTATTTGGAAGACAACATTCGCCGTGTTATTGCCGATATACGGCCACAAATGTTGGAAAAATTCATCGAAAATTGGACGTCCAGATTGGACTACATCCAAGCCAGCCGTGGCGGTCATATGCCAGAAATCATATTTAAAATGTAATGCCACAAGATCATCTTGCGGTTAAATGAAATTCATGTCAATCGAATAATCTATCGTTGTTTTATTGCAATTTAAAGTTCTATAGCTCTAAAAAAAACACCCTTTATAAAGCCACCAAGGCCATGCCTCACACATGTAAGAATCAATAAAATGAAAAAAATTTCACTCATAATTTTTTCAAATATAAAACGATTTTAACTAATTTCCTGTCAACGGAATAAATGATCAAATCATCTATTCACCATCAAAATTGAAAATATTACCTTTTAAATTGAGCTCGCACCGTTTCCATGCCGTACGCCGAAGGTTACCGATACTGCCTCACCTGTGTCGATCGATTTACCAGATGGACAGAAGCAATTCCCCTGCAGAACCAGGAAGCATCCACCATCGCTAAGGAATTCTACACCAATTGGATAGCGAGGTTCGGCACTCCACTCCGGATCACCACAGATCAAGGGAGACAGTTCGAGTCAAGCCTGTTCAATGAGCTATGCAAGTTGACTGGCACGAACCACATTCAAACCACAGCCTACCACCCAGCAGTCAATGGTATGGTGGAAAGAAACCATCGACAGCTTAAGGCAGCAATCAAATGCCACAGCAACGACCGTTGGAGTGAAATGCTTCACAGTGTCCTTCTGGGAATAAGAGCAGCCTGGCGGGATGACATGAAAACAACCGCTGCAGAAATGGTATACGGAGAGCCATTAAGATTGCCCGGAGAATTTATATCTACAAGTACGGATGACAGTGCAGACACAGCCGACTTCGTAGTGGATCTGAGGCAACAAATAAGAAGAATTAGACCCATCAACGCCAACCACCATGGAGAACGACCCAGCTTCGTGTTCAAGGAATTGGAAACGTCACCATTCGTTTTCGTCCGACATGAGGGCCCAAAATTAGGCCTGCAGAAACCCTACGACGGACCATACGAAGTTTTGAGGAGAGATCCGAAACATTTCGTAATCAAGATCAACGACAAGGAAACGACGGTGACAATCGACCGATTAAAACCAGCCTACATATTCGACAATCTCGAAAAGGAAGAGCATGAGGAAGACCACAAGGAAGATCCAGTAGAAAACGAAGCCAATGATCAAGCACTATTCCCGGAAACAAGAAAAACCTGATCCGGTAGGAAAGTACATTCCCCAAAGAAGTACCTAACAACGATTTCGTAACTTCGTTACTGGTGGGTGACTGTGTAAGGAATCTATGGATTACCTCGAAAATATTCTAAACTCGAGAACTGAAGAATTCGGTGTACAAACTTAGGATTATCAAAGCCACACCCATAAGGGATCCGTAGAAAGGCGTTGCGAACGGACGAATGGAAAACAGCCTGAATGTCCATAAAACTCGGCATTTCAGTGCGAATAATTCAATTGAGTTCAGACCAGACTACAAGAATATGTGCAACAGTTGCACCGACAACGAGAAGATTAAAGTTTTACACATCTGTTCTTGAAACCGGCGAAAAACTACCTGCGACCGAGTCGCAACGACCCAAGTGTCCAGCGACCCTAAGAATGGATTAGACATATTATCATCTTCTTCAAATTCTTTTAGTGGGTTGAAATAAATACGTATTTTTATCCAGTTCTTTTTTTTCCCTAAATTGTCCTTGGCCGTGAACTACTTGAAAGTCACTGTATAAGGACCACAACCCACAATATGTTCAACTCTGCAGTCGATAGACTTTGCTGCCTAGTAAAACAAATAACTATTGTCAATTCCTCAGCGAATAGTATAGTAGCCTCAGGATTAAAAATACCACTTTAGACCCTAGGTTTATAAGATACTAATATTGACCTGAATAATTATATGTATCTACTTATAATTTACTATATACTATTAAATCATGTTTATGTCACAATAAACTATTATTATTATTATTATCTATTAATTTGCTGTTGACCTAGTATCGAATCTGTACATTTTGAATGTGAATGTCGGAACTTCTTTCCCGGGCCAGTGGCAATAAAAGAATTTTCTGCTTTCATGGGAATATCCGATCATCCACTTTTGAGTGAAAAATCAACAGTACTGCCTGATGCGTCATAAATGACCGTAATGTGCCATTGTGCGGTAATGAAGCTACTAAAATACCCAGAGAAATTGTTGTTACCTCACCTGAATAACGAACATCTTTGGCTTCCCTTTGAGAGCTGTACATTTTTCAAATTTCGTCAGGATATCCTCCAATTTGAAATATCCATCCTTACATGCGATTATGTTACAGTTTCTACCATGAGAGAGTATAAACACTAACACAGAATTGATTTGCGATAAATCGGACCTCAGAACTAAAATGAATGCATTCCAGGAATCAGATTATTGAATTTATGTTTAAGTTATCAGTAAAAGCGTGAGTGAGATTCGTGATTTCAAGACACAAGATTAGTTCCCCTCACAAAACTGAAACATTCTACGTAAATTATCTATATTAGGTATGCGAATTTGAGTTCTGTGACAAAAGTGACAAAAACTAGAACTTTCATTCTCTCAAATCAAATTTTACTTCGAATTAACAATAAATTTTGGTCAAAAATCACAATTGAATATTCAGACTTTAGTTCAATAACTTTGGCGTCGTATATAACACTTATATCCTAATAAGCTTCGTATTCAAAATACGTATCTACAGGTTGTTGAAGTTTGAAAAAAAAATTCAGATTTTCATTTCACATTCATTGTTTTGATTTTTAGGTATTGAATTCAAGACAATGTAATGTTTCAAATTAGGGAAGTGTCTCCTGCCAAAATTATCCAATGGCGTAGATATATGGGTGCGTTGATCGTTTTCCTATTAAAAATCTACGTGTCTTTTTTTTAAGAAAATGAATCCATTTCTGAAATCAATAGAGTTTTACTGAAAAAAAAGTTTTTTGAATTTTTTTCATGCGATGTACCGTTCAAGAGAAATTCGAGTGGAAAGCAAACACTAGGTGAAAAAAGAAATCATTGTTCTTTTTAGCAAAATTTAAATCGATCAATTTTGCATTGGTGCGAGGGTGTATTAAAAGAAATGGCTCACATTTTGAACAATTTTTGTGAAAATTTATTATTGATTAAGTGTCCGATGAATGTTTCTTCTGAAATATTCGATTGAATGAAAGCGTTATAACGAACAACATCAATTTTTGTTCTTTCATTAATCACTCCTCGGAAAAATTTAATTTATTTTTGTGTACTCGATTATTTCGAAAATGGTACATTCTATGAAAAAAAAATGATTAAGTAAAACTCTGTTGATTTCAGAAATGGAATAACTTTTTCGAAAAAAAACAGTGGCCCAAATTTTCAATAGGAAAATGATCATCCCATCTTGTATCTACACCATTAGATAGTTTTGGCAGTAGATTATTACCTAATTCGAAATACTACATTATCTAGATGTCAATACCTAAAAATTCAAACAATTAATGTAATAATGTATAAGTATAAACTAATTTTTTTTTCAAAATTCTTCATCCTGTATCTCGACAAAAAGCATGTTAGGATATATCTTTATAAGAACTTCTTTTCATGAAAAAATTGTTCAATCCGACGCCAAAATTATTGAAGTAAAATTTGGACCACCTGTATATAGTCGTGTAGATGACACCAGGAGAATCATTTTTGCCTTATGACATATAGCTCGTTTCCAAAGCATAAGAGAGATACAGGGTGTTCAACGTCATTTCTGAGCAATATTCTATTGAGTGTGGTCAGTTATGTATAACTTTTGGAAGTTTGAGTAATTTTGAATGCTCAATTCAGAAAAGGTGCAGAACTCTGAAAAAAAAATTTCAAAATAGCGGAAAACTTGAATTTAATTTTCTGAATGATCTCAATTTTCTAAAAATTTCAGTGAAAAAAATTCTTCATAAATTCAACACAAATTTTATTTTTATGTCTAGGTACAGCGAAAAAATATTTCAACCGAAATTATTGAAATGTTTTATGTCCACATTTGAAGTCACTAATAATTATTCTTTAAACAGTCTAATTCAATCAAAAATTTCTGACTTGCATTTCCTAATGATAACAGTACTCACCTTCATCAAATTTTTTCAATACACTATCTCGTGATAGATCTTCGAATAGATGATCCTTTCTATTTATGTTAAAACCCAATCTACCAAAGCAGGTAATTATATCTTCAACATCTTTTTTGGATCCGTGTCTAGTTGGGTTGACTGCACCTTCGAAATGTTCTTGATTTAGAATGAGGACTAAACCAGGCTCATCACCATCTCTCTTATATTCTAATGGATCTAAATAATAATTTCGTTCGTAAAATCTCCCAAATGTGTCAGAAATTGAAATTACTCCAGAAAAACGTCGTGCACCCTCTACTTCTTGCGGATTTTTGATTCCCGCTGAATCCTTTCTATTTGCTGTCGCTTTCTCATGTCCTTGAAAAATAAAATAATACAAGTAGAGTTGTACATATAAAATAAATCGTCAAGAATAGAACAAATATATCTTAATTTCATTGCAATTAACAATCAATATTCTGAAGAAGCGCATTTATCCGGCAGGTTTCGAAGAGCCCTGCTGATACCCGGTTCAACTTTTCAGCCTGCTTGGAGGACGTCATCTCCAAAATTTGTTGTTATGAAGAATTATTTTACATAAATATTGTTGTTTTTTTTGTTATCATAATGATTTAAATGGAGTGGCACCTTATTCATTTGAATTATAACAAATTATCATCTGAATCGGCGTTATTTTTTTGAATTCTTTCAAGACTTTTTCACCAAATTTCGCCATAAATTTTGATAAAAAAACATATTTTTTATTTATTAGGATTTTAAACTCATCCACTTTCTAAGAGCGATCACAACGAATAATAGCCCGTTAAGTACCATTTTTTTTCAACGTTCTAGGTATCTTAGGGACCTGTTTTTAAAGCCAAACAGAACCTATGGAAACTCCTTTTTGTATGACTCGCCAACTATGTAACTGCCTATTTTAAGCACTGTGTAACGTAAAACTGCGTAAACAGAAAGAACGATCAACAACCAATACGGTAACGTCTGTGAAGTAAAATGCACGGCGAATAACCAATAAGATAAAATCTTTAGTAGTTGCCCCGGAACAGCCAGCGCAGCTGACCTTTTCCAATCAATTGGGTAAAATTCATAAAAATCTTTCAAAACACAAAGTGTGATGATATAAAAAAAAAGTTAGACGAAGCAATTAAGGATCTTGAAAAAAGAATAGGTAATCGAAGCTAAAGAACAATTCACTAAAATCAAAAGAATACCAAATTCTTCACAGTCAGGCAAGTGTTCAACGAAGATTGGGACAATAAGCTAAAAGAACTAGACTCGGAATCACTGTGGAAAATGACGATAGCACTAACTAGAAAAAAAAAACAAAAGTGAAGACACCGGCTTTGAAGAAGGGAAATCAAGAAGCTATTACAAATGAAGAAAAGGCAGAAATGTTTGCAGAATCCCTAGAACATCAATTCAAGCCGTATCCAAAAATCAACGAAGACCAATTTAACCAATCAGTCGAAACACATAGAAATATAACAGTAAAAGATCACAATTGAATGGAAGAAGATCCAAAAGAAGTGACTGAAGAAGAAAAGTTCCAACTTTTAATGATAAAATATAACCATGAATTATGTTTGAATTTGAGTTAAGTATTCCTGATATTTCTGCAAGGTGTTGCAGAATGAACGAATTTGTCACAGAATTAGAGAAAAAAATTTTCGGATGGGTGTTTAATCTAAGATACCTAGAAACCCAGGTGTGAACACTGATTCCATTCTATTTCAGACTTTTTGAGATAATCCACCTGTTGCTTTGGCTAAAACTTACCTTAGTTGTGTAAGGTGGCGCTCTTTCGGAATTATTGGAATCCCTGTTTGTCGACGTTTAAAAATGAAAAAATGATTTTAGGAACTGCAAACTTATAAATTACCTACACCATAAATTGCAATTCAGTTCATATCGAATTTAATGATGGACGGCTATTGGTTTATTCAGAGTATACAAAATTGTCCCGAGCATAGAATATAAAATATTATATTATTCTATACTCTGAGGTAACGAGATTCGAGAATCACAAGAAATATTGAATATAAACGATGTATGCGCCATCTTAAACTACTGTGATCTTTCAAAATCACATAAATCCCCGTTTTCCTTGAAGTTTTATAGGTACCTATAAGTATACACACCAGGGTTTCTATGAATCTTATTCTAATCAAGGACCCCGACATTGTGCAAAAACAAATACTACTGCAAATATTATAGCATTCGAAGTTTTCGTGGGGATATTATAATAGTCGATGTAATCGGATGGATTTTTTATTCGATTTTTGAATGAATTTCAATTGAGAAAATTCCAAAAACTACATTTTCCACCATTACATGATTCAGAATAATATAATTTTCGAAAAAACAATGAACTACATATTACATTCTAATCACTTATCAGCAGTTATCAAACGATTTCGATAGGTAATGCATAGTCTCTTACCTTCCTCAAGTAATCTTTCCGAACTTTCGCCAAAACTAGAAGCATCCGCTTTAACATTGCGATCCATCTTGTGCACTGGTTAAATTTATTGATCGATTTTTTATTTTACTGCAGCATTTCATCATTGCGTGAGTAACTGTATATGATATCTTATCAATTCGATCACCCTACTTCCACTCTCCAAAACTTCTATTGTATTACAATGCAACTTTCAAAATGAATGATCTATTTTTGCACGCATGTTCCTCTTATATATTTAGATTTATCTAAAAGTGTGCAAGATAAGGATATATATTAATTAAATTGCCATTTTAATATAATGTGTAGATCGGAAAACAAAATCACCGTTTTAGGTATTGACTATAATAATTAATTGTACAAAACTGTACAGAAGGCAAGTGCTTCCTAGTCATACACTTCTTCAATATGAAAACTTCCAATCAAGAAATTGCCTGACTTGTACAGGGTGGACAAATAAACGAGGTAAGCGGCTATATCTCAGGGTCCACTCATCGTAGAGACTTGCGGTAAAAAATTTTACCACTGAAGTGTACAAGAGAACACACTGGAAATTATTTTGAAGTTCATACCTCTACCGCTAGGGGGCGTAATAGCTACCGTCGAGTATAAAAATGAATTTTACTCGAAAATGTTTCATATAAAGATGAAGAAAAAATATCATCACTGTAATCCTTGGAAAACCTTTTTGAATTTTCACTTTCGATTTTACGACATCAAATAAGGGTAGGTGAAAGGGAGAAATCTGACTGATTGAAACGCCTGTAACTTCAGTTTGGCTCAACATTTTTGAGGAAATTAGATGTCGTCTGAAAGATAATATCTTGTTGATTGAGGACAAAATATAGTCATGATAAATTTGTTTTGGCTGCTTTCGATATGGGGCGCTAAGTCAGAAGTTCATTGTTTTGTTCATTTTACTCCGAAATTTCAAATGTAATGATAGGATTTTCTAACAGAAACAGAAATTCCATCAAATTTGCATGAAAACACCTGAACGTCGCAAAGTGTTAGTTTCAGGCGTTCTGAAGCCTGTAACTTCAGTTTGGCTCAACATTTTTGAGGAAATTAGATGTCGTCTGAAAGAAAATATCTTGTTGATTGAGGACAAAATATAGTCATGATAAATTTGTTTTTGCTGCTTTCGATATGGGGCGCTAAGTCAGAAGTTCATTGTTTTGTTCATTTTACTCCGAAATTTCAAATCTAATGATAGGATTTTCTTAACAGAAACAGAAATTCCATCAAATTTGCATGAAAACACCTGAAGGTCGCAAAGTGATAGTTTCAGGCGTTCTGGAGTTATGGCCGAAAGAAGATATTCTTCAACTGATGCACTGCGAAAAATTAAATTGTGTATTAAGTTCTGACAGAAATAGAAATCCCATCAAATTTGTATGAAAAAACCAAAAGGTCGCAAAGCGATAGCTTCAGGCGTTCTGGAGTTATGGACGAAAACAGATATTCTTCAACTGATGCACTGAAAAACTGAATTGTCTCTTCTTTCGGCCATAACTCCAGAACGCCTGAAGCTATCGCATTGCGACCTTTTGGTTTTTTCAGAAAAATTTGATGGGATTTCTGTTTCTGTTAGAACTTAAAGATACAATTTGGTTTTTCGCAGTGCATCAGTAGTAGAATATTTTCTTTCGGCCATAACTTCAGAACGCCTGAAATTATCGCTTTGCGACCTTCAGGTTTTTTCATGCAAATTTGATGGAACTTCTGTTTCTGTTGAGAAAATCCTATCATTACATTTTTCTACTCGACGGTAGCTATTACGCCCCCTAGCGGTAGAGGTATGAACTTCAAAATCATTTCCAGTGTGTTCTCTTGTACACTTCCGTGGTAAAATTTTTTACCGCAAGTCTCTACGATGAGTGGACCCTGAGATATAGCCGCTTTCCTCGCTTTTTTGCCCACCCTGTACATGAGTATGCCTTATCATCCGCAATTTTGTTAAAATTGAATATCTTTCCTTTTTGGATACTTATTTGAACCTAACCCACCTAACCTACAGAGTACAGACTCACCTAGCCCGCAGATCTACCTGCCACATGCACTTTTTTGTTATTGAGTATTATCTACAATCTATTAATTATATTCAGTAGTTATATTCCGAGTGCTCGCCAAATACTCGAATTTTCCTGACTGCACGAAGTGCAGGAGTTCATATAGGAAAATATTCGATAAATTGGCAAGCACGAGAGGGTTAGGTATATGGTGAACTATTTCCCAAAAAAATCGCACTAAATTTTAATTGTTCAAATACTAACTTCGTTCGTCTCCTCCTCATCGCTATTCATGATCTCGTTTGCTATGTTTTTGGGTGCACTAAGGGGTACTAGGTATATGTTTTTGCACAGGTCTGTACTCTTATTTTCACTCCATTACAGACGGGTGAGAAGGACACAAAACAGGCAATGCCTAGGTGATTCTCGCCTGTCCATGGAAATTTTGATGTAATTTAGTTTATTATAATTATAAAATTTTGTACAGACTATTGGTCGAAATATATTTGATTCGATTTGAATACAAGTGCAAAAAAAAAACTAACTGGTATTTCAAATAAATAAAATTTTTTTGACAATCATCCCTAATGTTTCCGAGGTTTAAAACGTCATAAAAATATTCACCTATAGGACATGTGCCAATACCCGGATATTTTCACGCTGCATTGATATTCGAAAATATTTGTTCGTTGCTAAGTGATTTGTATCATATGCGTTAATATGATTGGTTGAAATAATAATTAAGACCGATATAAGACTATTGAGGTGCTATATCTTTACAGTGCTTTTGTATGGTGTCGAAGCATAGACATTAACAGAAGTGTCCTGCAGGAAATTAGAGTTGTTTATAATGGGTTCTGCCGTCGTATTCTGAAGATCTCATGGGTGGACCACATCACCATTGAAGAAGTTCTTAGGAGATTCAACAAGGGGAAATAGAGTTATACTCCAGGGAAAATTCAGGAAAAAGGAGAGCAAAAAAGAGCGTAGTAAAAGTAGATAGGCACCAAAATAAGAAGAAGCGATGATGAAAGCTACAACTCACTTGCTTGGGAAATAGTAGGTATATTTTATCACCAGTCCTGAAAGTGGGTGCTAACTTCGCAGTTGAAGGGTGCTGTTCTTCTTTTTAGTTTAGGTTACTAACAAAATTTTTAGTTCTTAAAAAGTACTATTGGAAGGAATAGAAATATATATAATTTTTGAAAAAGTGGGTACTAACTCCGCATTTCAGGGGTTTTAGTTTTCTATTATAGGTTAAGTTACGAACGAAAATTTTTGTGTTTACAAACCGTTACTAAGGATGAACTGAACTTTCAAACTGAATTATTTTTCTAAGAAATATTAAAAGAATCGAGAAAAATCGTATTTTTGCACCCCAGCGGAATGCAATATTTTTCTACCAGTATTCTTGATGTACAAACAAAAATGTTTGTGTTACAAATAGTTACTAACGAGTTACAAACTAATGCAAAAAAATTCTACATTTTCGAAAAAGTGGATGCTAACTTCACGGATACTTTATTTTTCCATGCGCGATATTCGATATTCATTATATCTGAAGAAAATGACAATATCATATTCAAAATTCATTTAATTTAGTTGTTTATACATTTCAATATTAAGGTATCTGTAGAATTGGTCGATTCGCAGCAATTATTCTTCAACGACACTGATGAAACAGTAGATATTCATTCAGTTCTCGAAGTTCTTGGACCGTTTTCGATGGTTGATGAACCGCTTAGCTTATGGGAGACCTCTATTTTCCTATTAATATATTCTTCAATGTACCCTTCCCCGCAGTTGAAGATCACCATCCTCCTTGTCTTAATCAAGTATCCAGTGTAGACTCCAGAGTGACTACTCTTTAGATTTTGAGGTCTATGCATATTTGCCGTATTGGTTGTTGATCCTGCTCTCAGTAAAATAAATCGCTCAGTTACGTGGCTTAAATAGACAATTGAATGGTTGGCGAGTTGTACAAATGTCGTCATTCTCTGTAGAGAGAGTAGAAATATCTTGAAATTAGTCAAATTTGACTGGAATAATTTTTATTTCTTCTCATCTATTGAACGAATCGAATACGCAACGAGAGTCATGATTGTTAGAAATTCAATGTTTCTGCAACAAAGGTCAAATCCTAACCAAAATTAATTTCTGAATTTTCTGTTATTTGTAATAACAGTGTTGTGAATATTGATAAATTTTGGTATTGATTATTATGATCGAATTGTGTTATATAATTTCGTTTTTATTTCGAATTAAGTCATTTTTGAAGGGAAATTGAGATAAGAGATCGGTGAAAATTTTCCGGTGCTCTAATTTACTTTCGGTGCGCTAAACAGCTTGATTTTCTTCGATATCTCCATTATGAAAAACTTCAGGACAATTGAGTTATGCAAAAGTCTTTAAAAAAAATGGCTGGTTTTGCAGCCATTGAAATATATTATCTTTGAGCTGAGCTGTATACCCTATTGATGAAATAGATATTTGCAAAAAATGTGGACTACATAGATTCTTTACTAAAGCTCCTCTAATGATACTCGAAATACAAACTTTTCTGTAGCATAACTGAGTGTGAAATATTTTAAACCTTGAAATATTTTCCTTCCTTCTAATTCTTCAATCTACATTCCAAGAATTAGAAGAATCAATGTTTATAAGCTATCGACTTTTTATACAATTTTTCGCAAATACTTTCTGAAGTTTCGTGCGAAATACTCTACACAACTCATGAAGTAATAAGTAAACTGCAAAAATAGTAATATTATCAAACATCTAACTCCATCTGAAGCACATAAGAGCTTTTTCCATCGAATATACTCAAATTGAAAAAGGCATCATATAATTAGGATGAATATATAAAAAATAAGCAACCAAATTGAACTATTCAACTATTTCAAAGTAGATTCTTAATCTTAACTACGATGAAGTTCTTCAGTATCTCCAAGCTGGTCTGTGATCAGCAGAACCCCTTCTCTTATAAATGAATTTATCAAGATCATTTAGGCGAGACGTGGTGTTTGATCTTGAGCGAATTTTTATCAGTGCATCTTGCTTAGATATTCTTCTTTGTAAGTTTTCTTCAATCGAAGATGATCGCTTCAGCTCTGCAACTGGCTCTGAGCCTTCGGAACTCTCAACTGGCTTTTCTGGAATGGGCTTCTCATCTTTCGTAAGAAATATTATATTTTCTTTCACTTTTTGAATTGCTTGCTCTATCTTCGAGTACTTCTCCCTCAGAGATAGCTGAATACCTCTGTGCACACTTGGCACTAAGTAAAATTTTCTAGTCATTGTGGAAATCAGGGTTGGCTGACTCGAGAAATGTGCTATAGTGAGAAGAGATGAGATATCCTCACGTTGTGCGTAGTTCTGGAAATTACTACATAATGAGTCCATATACTCGACTGAACCTTTGAGATCTGAAATGTTACAAAATTATGAAATTCTAATCTAAAAAACTCTAGTTTTATTCTATAAGATACTACAAAAGAATGTTTATATTTTTTTCATCTAGTAAAGAGAACATCTATCACATTTCCCAAATAATATCGTTCAAATATAGGTACTCCTGAAATATCTTCATTGAAATCAAGGGCGTATAGATCCTTTTTTTTCTTGGGAGGTAATCGAAAAAAAAATTTTTACGTTTACTCATATCTGTAATGTGAGAAAAAGAGGTTTTAATAACGATCTTTGAACTAAATTACTCAAAATATTTTTTTAATTTCCAATTCGATTGTTCTTGCCTTATACTGGATTTTCCTAAAATGGAGTTACGAATGAAAATGGGAGATTCCTTGGATAATTTCAAGAATAGAATTTCCCATAAACATGAGCCCGCATACGCTTTTGTTTTCGAGATACAGGGTGATTCTTGTATAGTCGTACTTTTTAGTGATGCATTTGTATATCAGTTTATCGAATCTTCATTAATTTTCGCTACAGAATGGGTAAATGAGTACCAAAACTTATAATTAATTCATCAGAGCTTACTACCTGGATGTTTATAATAATTTGGTTTTTTCTGAGGTTTAATCCAGAACTTTTTTTTATTTTTTTTCTCGAAATCGATATCAACAAACCAAAAAGTGTAATACTTGATCAGAGTTTATTTTTACATTTTTCTTAAGTAACAGTGCTTCACCAAAAAATAGTTCTGGAGGGAATAAGCGGGCACCCTTCCATAAAAAGATCACCCTGTAGATTTGCATACAAAATGAGCATATCACAAGATAAATACTTCAAATTGGAACATCTATGCCAATTCAAGTGGAATATCTTGTGAAGAAAAAGTGCTATTAGAAAAAAACTTTAACTTTAACACCGGTATCTCAAAAACAAAGCATTTACATGTTATACGACTTCTTTTCTTAAAATGATCCGAGAAATCTGTCATTTTCATTTGAAATTTTGTGACGAGAATGATGCAAAAAACCAAAAATAACGGGTAAGTGTATACCGATGACGAATTCAAAAATCACAGATGGCAAATGAGGGGCATCACTGACAAAGCGGATAGATAAAAGAAAATAATCAATCTCGGACATTATAAATTTTGTGAGTTAATTTTAAATTTGGTTCAACACCGCCGAAAAAAATTCATAAGAGTTTAATCAGCACTGAATACAAGCTAATGAGATTATCCAAAATTTTACAAAAGCTGTTGCTGTCATTCATAAGAATATCAGAGTTTTATCGTAATATATTGAGTATGTCATATTTGTCTTGAGGCGGTCACAGTAAGAAATGCATCTTGAATTAATTATTTCATGGAGAAGTCGAATGATGCCCTTCAAAATTGGTAGAATAACAGAAATATGATACATTCCGGATCAAAGGGGTTACGACTCCCCCAAAATAGAACCACCTAACACTCAATATGCATTTCAAGCAGACAATGTACGAAATAGTTCCATCAAAAAACTTGAAGCCCATGACGGTGACCAACCCCCCCTCGCAAAATTTAAGGCTAGGACCGCCCTTGTTGTATTCGATATTTATTTTATTAAATCTCATTGTAATATAAACTTCTGAAAAGATTTTATGAAATTTAATTAATAAGCTATTTTTCATTCCACATACCATCATTATGTTTGAATACTATCAACATATCAGCCTCAACAGGTATATTGTACGAAAATATTCCACTAGATATTTTACTGACTGGAAGGGCATCTTCCACTGTATTTTCCAAATGTTTTATACCCTAAAATGGGAAATTGTAGTCATTCAGAAGCAATAATATTTAAGCATTACAGAATCATCTTGAATTCTCAATGACACTCCCTGGAAAAAATAATTTCAGACTCAAATATGAGCATAAATTCATCTCCTTACATTGAATATGAAAATTTTTGGTTTATCCCGGAATAGTGGACATTTCGACGAAACAAATCTACTCCATATCTCCATCAATTTAACTGAAGAACCATCTCTCAGTGAAAATTTTTTATCATCTCTTAGTGAGCCCCAAAAAAGTATAATCAAACAAGACTTCTGGTCGGTTCCATTCCCAACTGAAATTAACGTACATTAGTATTCTATAGAACTATATAGGACTACGTTTTAGTTATAGTTGAATAATTAGTAATTAATTTAGTACCTTAATGTGTTATTACACAAGTGGTAACATATAAAAATTCTGACATAAAACATTGCATCTAGTAAAATGCAGCAATTAACACTATAAGGTCTCCAATTTCACGAACTATTCCAATTTTCTGGCAACACCAAACCGGAAATCCATTTTAGGGTTTGATAATAATAAAAATAATAATTTTTATTTTTTATGTTGAATGTACAGAGCATATAACAAAAGAAAACGTCAAAATAAACATATTCAGAAATATAATAGCAATTCTTATCTAAAGGTAATGACTTGACCCTCTTCTTGAAAATAAATAAACAACAAATGAAAAACAAATATTACGGATTTTACAACACAACAAATCTATGTGCTCAGTCCATCGACATCGAGAATTCATAACAACAGCCAGAAGCTTTGTGTGTTCAACGAAATGAATCTCGCCATGAGTATCTGAATCACATTGTCTATCACCCTTGTTACACTCAATGAGAAATGTACTGCAATTGATCAACGATTTATTCTTTTTTAACCATTGAATAATATCATTGCAAATATTTGCAACAGTGATTTTGACTTGTTCTATATCAGTGCCAGAAACAGGAATATTTGTATCATCCGCAAAACATACTATATTACATGAAGTTGACTTCTTTTTCACAAATTTTAGAAGATCATTACATAAAATCACATACAGCTTTGGGCCTAGAATCGACCCCTGAGGAACACCTGCACTAATATATCTCATAGTACTTAAAACTCCACCGATCTTTACAACCTGAAACTTAGCTGTCAGATCAAATTGGAACCTATCCAGACTTAAGGTTGTAGACTACTTTGCGCTGAAACTGCAATTCCGCTAGATGGAGCTACCCGAAAATTTTTGGTAGATTTGTACCTGGCACACCCATTCAAGTTGAAGAACCGCCTGTTTGGTATTTATTGCCCCTAATAAAATCTCAACTCTCGATGAAGCCCAGCAAAGAGTAAATTTGTGTTTCTGTAAACTTTAGAAATTCAGTTCAGTTAAGATACAGTGGCGTATCCTAGGGGGGGGGGGATAAGGGGGATATATCGGGTGTCCCAAGGTGAGTGGCCTATTAGATTATTATGGAAACTATTGATGGTAAAGATTTCAAATTTTGTGGATAGATATTTGGCCATGTAAGGTACATTTTTAAAATAATTTCACATTTCCAGTGTTGCCGGATGTACGACAATTTGGCAACAACTTTGTTATTTTAAATGGGACATCCGGTATTTCTATTTTTTTATGATACTCCATAAAATATTAAATCTATTCACTCTCACTTTTCCATCCCTATCTTCAACGGTTTTTGAGTTATTAATTATTTTTCGAAATTTTAGATCAAATTGGGGTATTACGAAAATGACTCTAGTTCGCTCAATATTTGAGATTTAAGTCAGAAATTTTGCAAGTCGTTAGATATTGATCTGATCTGTGTGACTGCTTTTGAATTATGGTTGTCAATAATACAGGACGGACCAAAAAAAATCATCATTTGCCAAGTTACAAAATTGTAAAAAAGTCTATTTTTTCAAATTAGACACCTAGTATATTTTTCAATTTTTGGAATCAGTACAACACACTCTACAATTTTTCTATTCACGTCCCTATACCTATCTCAACTGGATTACGAGTTATATGCGTTATATGTGTATATCCTTCTTGAGCCATTATTTATAGAAAAACCTCGGAACAAAACACCTGTTAGGCAATAATTATTTATTTTGACATTTATGGATTGAACTGATTCGTTGATATATCGATCTATAAGCGACATAGAGAAAATAACAATACAAAAGAAAATAACGCTTATTGAATCAATGTGAAATCTAATAAACGCATATAACTCGGAATCCAGTTGAGATAGGTATAGGGACGTGAATAGAAAAATTGTAGAGAGTATTGTACTGATTCCAAAAATTGAAAAATATACTAGGTGTCTAATTTGAAAAAATAGACTTTATTACAATTTTGTAACTTGGCAAATGATGATTTTTTTTGGTCCGTCCTGTATTATTGATAACCATAATTCAAAAGCAGTGACACAGATCAGATCAATATCTAACGACTTGCAAAATTTCTGACTCAAATCTCAAATATTGAGCGAACTAGAGTCATTTTCGTAATACGCCAATTTGATCTAAAATTTCGAAAAATAATTAATAACTCAAAAACCGTTGAAGGTAGGGATGGAAAAGTAAGAGTGAATAGATTTAATATTTTATGGAGTATCATAAAAAAATAGAAATACCGGATGTCCTATTCAAAATAACAAAGTTGTTGCCAAATTGTCGTACATCCGGCAACACTGGAAATGTAAAATTATTTCAAAAATGTACCTTACATGGCCAAATATCTATCCACAAAATTTGAAATCTTCACCATCAATAGTTTCCATAATAATCTAATAGGCCACTCACCTTGGGACACCCGATATACCCCCCAGAAGGAATATACATTATATGTAACAACCTTATATATCACAATCTTATTATGAGTAAGCAAAATTCTTTGGAAAACTTCTTCAAAAGAAGGAAAATTTGTTATATTTGTTTAGTTATATATTACTAAATAAGATAATTACTGTAAATATTGTGAATACAGAAATGACAATGAACCACTGTCATGGACGTATATCGAATATGGATAATAGAAAAAAATATATGATTATCTCTGAGTGTATGATTTCACAGAGAAAATCATAAATAGTGCATATTGAGATTTCTAGAATGAAAAATTCGAGAAGCTTTTGAGTTCTCATTTTATGCGCCTTTGGAGACCACAAAAGTGGGTATAGGAATATAAGACATGTGATTTATTAGGTTATTGTTGTCGGTTTGTTTATTTGGATGAGAATTTCTGATATTCTACTGAAATTCAAAATGATTATTTGACATTTGACACGTAAAAAAATTAGTGAAGGCAATAAGAAAAGAGTAACAGAATAGAAAAAAAAGATTGTATTTTGTTCTGTCTATCGGAACACTTGGGGTTTTTACAGATATATTCAGCTCATCTAAGTTCAATATTTAATAATTTTTTCAAATCGGATAAACTCGCTCGGCCATGTATAAGTATTGATCTTTTAATTTTTTTTGTAGTGATAAATTGAAATGAAATTTCATACAAATTGCAATTGTTCGTATGGTTGGTTGTCATGGAAATGTATATGTCCATAATAATTGTAGTTTGAAATTTTTTTTTTCCCATTAATCATTTCTGATGATGCCTAAGCATGAAAGTACTTACTTTGCTGCGTAGGCAGGAAAAGTAATACTTTACTGATTGATATGTGTCTGCAAAATTGAAATTTGTTGTCAATCGGAGAAAAAATATTTTATAAGTGTATTTAAATTTCAAGAACTTTTTTTGGTAAGCGAGGGAAAGCCCTACGCGTTGAAGCATAAGTTCAAGATTCTGGCTCGCGAACTTGCATACTTGCATTCCTCTTGGAATTCTCCCATCTATTTATTACACTGAGATGGTCAAATGTCAAAATCATCTGATTGAAAGATATAAAGACATGATATTTTTTTATACGTTTTATGAACTGAATAGAATGAAATTTACATACTTTTTTATATTTATCATTTCGATTTGCCTAATTCAATGATGGAATAAAATATGGCATATATTTGGATGAACTTCTACCATGTGAATCAGGAAAATTGAGAAATTTTAGACCATACTTCTTTCTGACATTGTGGGGACAGAACAGGATTTAATGTAACAATGAGTTGGACTCGTTAATATCTCAAGGAAATATAATATACATATAAATAATTGCTTATAGGAATCAGCAATACTCTTATTGGCTATAGGTGAAGATAAGTAATATTCGATTCAATCATCTTTTGAATTGGTAATATTTCTTTTACTTCAGGTAGAAAAATTCTCAATATTTTTCACAATTCTTTGCTTTAAATTCAAATTTGGAATAACGATTTAACGTTCAACTCTTCGAGTTGAAAGAGATGTATATTGTTCTCTTTTTCTAGGGCAATAAATCAAGAGAGTTGAGTTAACGAAAAAGATTATTTAAAAAAAATATTGCAATTTCTTAAACTTTTATGACATGAAATTTTCAAGGAGGTATGTATACAAGAATGGCTTCACGAAGCGAAAAATTTTTACTATAAATTTTTTCAAGTTAATATTAATGAAGGAAGTACGAGAAAATTTTCTTAATCAAGAATTGCCTATTTTCAGGGTTAAATTTAAATGGTAAATATTGTAGATAGAGTTTCGGGAATAGGGAGTTTTTCAAAAGAAATTTTTTTTTTTGAGAATTTTTTGTCAGATTTCTGAAATATTAATAATTTTCCATATTTCGGCAAAAATCCAGATACCTTTTTTTCATCTTAATTTCTTTATGACTTTTGAAATTTTCTTTATGATACTAAGCGCTCAAAATGTACTTCTCCAGACATCATTACGAATAAAATCAGCTAGCATATATATTTTAGGAACAGTATCGTTTCTAATTCTAACAATGATTTCATAACAAGTTTTCTACCTTTCCCTATTCTTCAGTGCAATATTGTCATAAACTAGTAATGTACACAATTTTAGCCAATCAGAGAAACCCTACCCTCGTAAATCATAAAAGTGTCATTCATCTCGAGCCATAAAATACAGTCCAAGATTCTATTGGCGTTCATGTTGCAAAAAGGCGTAAACCTTTGGGAGGCGTTCCAAAAAGCATAATTCCATATGAAAATCATCTACAATTAGAGCAAATCAAGCAATTTTAAAAAAATTTTTGCACCAATTCAAAACACATAATATCACTGAACATTTGTGGATGAGTTACTTGAAATAAGAAGTCTCTCTGAAGCTGAATAGTCATTTAAAGAAAGTGTTCAATTTCAAAGTTCGATTTGCGGAATACTATCGATTTTTTTTTGGAAATCGAGACGGGATCTTCAAGTTCACTATATCACGTCATTGTTCACTCAAAAAATGAAATGAATCCGACCTGTACTTTGGAATTGGAATGCACTGAAATTAGCACTGAAATAGCAGTGGTATGAACAAGGTATTGAACACCCTTAAGCTAGGTTGACATGGGTAGTGCATTGCGTTAAATGATTTTACGCCTTATTTACGGGCGACGAAACGACGTATATTCGTTTTATGTTGTTTCTTCGTGGGCACAAAGGGATGCCGACCAGCCCTGATGACTGCACATGTCTTTCTGCGTCAATCTAGATATTTATGACTATGATGCGGCTCCTTTTTGTTGGGAATTAACTTTGTCGGTATTCCTGCCTGTTGTTTATGACCGAATTAAATCTCATTCCGAATTTCTAAACATGTGATTTCTGTTGATCAATCACAAAACGTTTGTGGCTCTATTTTCATAGGACTTTTTTCATCCAAGGAATCTCGTTTTTTCGTTTTCTCTTGCCCTTAATATTTTCACAAAAGTTTTTGTCTGAGAATATTTTTATATAGTTAGGCTATATGCAGGGTATCCCGGGAAGAATGCGACAAATGAATACATAAATGGAGGTCATCATGGGGGACTCATATCAAAAACGCCATTTGCTATATACAGGGTGATGTTAATCTCATAAGTGAAATTTCACAGTTCAATAACTCTTTAACTAATCGACCGAATAATTTCAAATTTTGAAGAGTAGTCACTCTACTATCGCCTTCCTTCAATATTTCTGAAATCGCGAACATTGGCGAAATTAATTTATAATATAATTGTGCCAAATTATGATGGTCAGATTTTTAGAAAAAATCAACAGTTTTTCCCTCATATGCAGAAAATAAGAAAAATCAGTGGTAACCCTGTGTGGGAAGTTTGTCCAGCACCTTTTTCGAAAAAAAAAATCGAAAGTCCAAATGTGCTGGGTCAACTTTACTCACAACAAAAAATTGTGCTACACTCATGTAAAGGTAAGTATTCCGTAGAAATTTCCACAAAAAATTAATCAAAAACAAAAAAATTATAAAAAGTTGAACCAGTTTTGGTCTTTTCGACCGAGATTTGTTTTATACACTTTGATGTCTTGGATTTGTACACATATTTCAATCGAAAATTCTTGACGTCAAAGGAAATACTTTTTTTCTTAACCATTTTTCCGAATCGGCTCGGTTGAAAAAATATGAGCTTTTGAAAATCCATAAAGAAAATGTTATTTTCAGTTATATCTCGAAAATGGAATGGATTTGGTGGAAATGAATATGGTTTTTACTGACATAATGAATCTTTTCCGAACATGACATTCCATCAAAGTCCGGTATACTAAGTGAGAAAAAAAGACGAATCGGAAGAAATAGTGAAGAAAAAAAGTGTTTCTTTTGACCTCGGGAATCTTCGGTTCAAATATATGTACCAGCAAAGACTCACTCTGTATAGTTGGGCTACTATATACATATTTCTGCTGACTGATATCTGTCAGATTTTCAAACAATATACTGATAACTGATTTCCATCCTTTGAAGAAAAAGTAGAGTTATTTCTGACAATCTGATCAGAACAAGACAACTGCACAAATGTAGCAAAAGTATCTGAATCAATTTTCGCCGAAGAAAAACGAAAGTGCAGGACTGACTTTCTTCAATTTTTTTTTACGGAAATGTCAGGGGCACAACTTCCCATAAGTGCAGCACAATTTTTACACATATTTTTATAAGAAAAATCGAAATACAGATGTGCTGGGATGAGATTTTTCTAATTTTTGAGTGTTCCTGTGAAACCAAAAAAATTTATGAAATGAGTTCTGGCCTAGCTTTTAATTGAATTTTGTAATATTCAGTACATGTAGTAAAAATTTATTTCATCCGTTGAATCCCAATAACATGTTTTGAGAAATATTTTCAAAGTCGTATTTAACAAAAAAAAATCAATTTAACAAAGTATCACAAACCTAGTACAGCTCAATTCATTACAAAAAAAAAAATCGAAAATAACCCTTGTCTACTTCCACTATGGTCGCTCAAAGACCACGAAACACGTTATAGTTATTTATGTATCAAGGGAGTTAAGAGGGTTTTAACCACAGAGGGCAACAGATTTCAATCCCGAGGGACGTAAGTCCCGAGGGATTGTTGCGTTGCCCGAGGTGGTTAAAATCCAATAACCCACAAGATAGATAATTAATTTTATTTCATACTGCATGAAATATAAAAACCAAATTGTTTTGGTTTTCAGAACAAAACGAATTATCTTTATTAAGAATTAAGTAGGCATGGTTGCCATGGAAATGTCACTGACAACATTGTAGATATTTGTCATATCGTGTTTCTCATCATATTCAAATTTGTGAAAATGAATGCAAACTCAGAGAGAATTGAGATTTCAAGAGATTTGTTGGAAAAGGCTGAAAAAGCTCGTTCTGTACTACTACCGACAAAGTCGGAACTTAAGTACAAAAAGGAATATGACAAATTTCTGCAGTGGATGGAAGTTAACCGTATGGATAGTAAAAACACGAGTGAAACTGTAATGTTGGCGTATTTTCAAGAGATGGTATCTATTAATTCTTTTAGTCTAATATGTGAATTGGTTTATTTTTCTTACAGTCTGAATTGTATAGTCCTAATTCGCTGTGGACTAAGTGGTCAATGCTAAAATTGATGATGAGAATACATGATGACATAGATGGAAGTAAATTTCACGAATTGGAAGCGTTTCTCAAACGCAAAAGTAAAGGCTATGAGCCAAAAAAGTCTCAAGTGTTTAGTCGGGAAGATATTGTCAAATTTTTGAAGAATGCGTCTGATCAAAAATACTTACTTCATAAGGCATGTAATGCAAACTGTAACGATTGCACATTTATTGTTCTGTTTCACAGGTAGTTTTGATTATGGGTTATTTCGGGGGCTGTAGATGTCAAGAACTTTTGAATATGAAAATTAATCACATCGAAGATAGGGGCTCTGTTATGGTGGTTGACATTCCGGAAAGTAAAACAGATATTCGTAAGAGATTTACTATTGTGGAAGAAAACGAGTGCTCTGCATTGAGTCTAGTGAGGAAGTATATGCTTCTACGTCCATCGGGCCCGGAAAGATTTTTTCTAACGTATCGAGGAAAACGTTGCTCAGTTCAACCGGTTGGAAAAAATACATTCGGGAAAATTCCAAGCAAAATTGCTAGTTTTTTGGAATTGTCGAATCCAGAAGCATTCACAGGACATTGTCTGCGAAGGACTTCTGCGACTGCCTTGGTCAATGCAGGAGCAAATATGACAACATTGAAGAGACATGGTGGATGGCGAAGTTCAACGGTGGCAGAAGGGTATTTGGCCGACAGCATGGAATTGAAAAACAAAACTGCAAGAATGTTAGCTGGCATGTCAGATGAAAGGAGGGAAACAACTTCATGTTTGAATACAGTCATTAACAGTGACAACCGTTTAATAGAAAATCCTTGCAATTCGGGTAACAACAACAACAACAATGGTAAATTCGACAAATGTCGGTTTATTTTTGTGAACACTTTAGAGGGAGTTAAAGATCTATAACTGCCCTGTTTAACTCCCAAGGGAGTTATGACAATGTTTATAGTTACGGTAACTAAGCATTTATGCCTTTGTAATGTATCAGTATGAAATAAAATATCTAACATGTTTGATATCCCATTTTACGTTCGTGTCGCCTTCGAAACCGTCCGTTTCGAGAATAGTTTCACAACTCGAGTCGATCTCCACACATAACTAACCTCGCTTGTGCTTCACTACCCGTGTCAACTAGGATAAATCGTTCATTTCGTGAATATCTGCACGACTGTTCCGTTGACACGGGTCGTTTTCCATGTATTCTTGAACCACAGCTGTGATCCACTAGCCATGTCAATCTAGCTTGAGACACCCATAGTCGAGCGTTCGGATCATTCGTAGTTGTGACACCAATCACAAATTGTTAATTTTTAATAAAAAATAGCTTAACAAAACCCTTGTTTCAGTTACACTGCTCAATGTGCAATGAAATGTCCTTTAATTTGTTTTATGACCATCCATATATGCTTATTTGAAAAAAACAGTAGAGGGATGTGTGGAGCGTAAATTCAATTAAGCATAGGGAGGCCTGCTTTTAAAATTAAAAATCCATGGATTCGTGGATTTTCCTTGATAATAATTAGTAAAAGAATATTGGTCTGATTGCAGTTACTCTCTAATTACTAATTGTTAATTATTTCCTGATTTCTCAATGAAAAATGGCACAACCAATTATACTTTTAGCCACATCACTGAATAGGTAATAAAATTACCTTTCATTTGATGTATCACAATCCAAGATATTAATTTTTTAAGAATTGGATGTTGTAAACTTTCATTTTAGAATGATTATTATAGTATATGTTCTGTATTTATTTCTTTAGAACAATTCACTGACATTGATGTATGTTTGTCTACTAGTTAGACATCTTGTAACCTTGAAAATAAATATATTTCCATTTGAAAAAATTGAAAATTGAAAATCGATGGGTGCGAGGATTTTCCTCTATAATTCTTCTTACAAGAATTACTGACGAGTTACGTTACTACTGGTGCCTCGATACGGTTCAAGGAGTTATACTGTATTCTATTGTAGTGCGGGTAGAACGAATACTTGTTTTAGATCGCCAATTAATTTTATGTCCAGATTTTCAATTCCATAGCCAGCAGATGCGACATACATTATGATTCTCCCCGCTCAATAGAAGCTGCCTTTTTGAAGGAAACTGGTAATGTTCAGCCATTCTTAGGTAAAGTTTTTTTCTAATGTTATTTTTTAGTAATTTCTTGTTCTCAATATTATGTTGGTATTTTTAAATTATATTTTCTTGTAATCGGTTAATTTTACCTGTTGTAAAATAAAGGCTTATAATTATTATTATTATATACGGACATTTGCAGGTTCCATTCTGCATTAGGTTGTAGACTTATTTTATTTGAAGTATTTAAATGCTTCTACATGAAAAATATTGATTAATTCAAGCAAGCATTCTAATGTTCAATGTCTTATTATATTCCACCCTATATACTTCCCATTTATTTCTTATTCTTTGAGGATAAAGAGTTTTACTATTTACTATGTTTATTTAATGTGAATATAATAAAGTTACTAATTTTATTAATTCCGATACTCAAGAATATCGGGATGTCTGAGAGACATGATATGGAGGAACGAGCATATGACAGCAGAAAACAAAGTCCGCATTTACATATAAGACAGTGGTAAGTCCAATTTTAACGTATGCAGCTGAGACCCGAGCAGATTAGAAACAGCAAGAACAAAGTCACTACTTAGATCTACAGAAATGAGAATTCTGCGCACAATTAAGGGAGTAACATTACGAGACCAAATAAGGAGCAGCGTCATACGGGATGAGTTGAAGGTTCAGGATGTTGTTCAATTTGTACGATCAAGACGCCGAAACTGGAGGGACCACATAGACAGAATGGGAATTGATCGATTGGCAAAGTGGGCAAAGAACGAAAGACCCAACACTCGACGCCCTCCTGGTCGACCGCCGAAAAGATGGCTAGAGAGCTGGACATCTACGTCACAGGAGGCTGGATGAACAGAAAATAACAAGACAATAGTCTTAAGAAAAAGTGGAAGAAGAAGAAGAAGAACTAATTTTATTGGGTTAGGTTAGTGAATCCATTAGAACTCTTTGATTGTGTATTATTAATTATGAATAAATATGTATGTAGGAGTACTTTTTCATTTCACTAGATAATCTAAATATCTCACTTTCAGTGGAGTATCGGGAATCAGTTTAATAATAGAACAGTCTCACCTTTGAGCATTATTAGGACATTTAAGGGGATGAAGAAGTATACACATTCAGTACCTACTTACTTCTTTCTAATGCTGCAATCGCATCATTTCGTGAAGACAAGATATGAATATTTTTTTCCCTTACGATATAACCTAATGATCTCATGCAATCTACGAATTTCCTCTCCATATGTTCTTTGAAAACGAAAATATGCACTGAAGCATGTTCATTTCTATCGTTTTGGTATTCATCAGGAATTAGCTCAGTCGAGGGCTTCAAAAATATGTTACAGTCTTCTTCATCAACACTCATTGTTTAGATTGAAATGCACTCCACACAATTTTAATTAATACTGGTTCTCACAAAAACATATCATCATAGCATAGATAAGATTCGATATTGATTTTTTGTACGAAACACATCAATTAATCACCGATGAAATATCAGTTCTAAGTAGATTACGATTCATTCTTATTGCGAGGATACCTATACTTATGGATAAAGAAAAATGGCAAAAATCAAAGTACCTATGTAGGTGATGATGGGTATAAAGAATAATATAAATATAAATAAATTATTACGATAGGTAGATACAAATGGTTATTACTGAAACCGTTCCAATATCAAGAGAAAAGTTTCGAAATTTGAATTCCGAACTAAATGCTTATTCCAACAGATATGTCCCAAAAAAGTTCATAATTTCAGTAATGGTATAATTCTCTAATTATAATATTTTTTATTTTATTTGAGTTTTTACCCAAGTATGGCATAAAGCTAAAACTCTCATCAAAAAACCTATCTAAGGATGTAATAATATAATGGGTGTGTGGTAGTAGTCTGTTTCCGATAAAACCGGTAGTTGATCTGAAAATATTTTAGGGAGAAACATCATTGTCTCAAACCCAAACATGCAAATTTCCAACACAAAATTTTGATCAGTTCCCCATAAACTCCTAATAGGCCAATGCGGTGAATCATCCTGTATATAAAATAGGATTTTCCTTCATCTGGAGGTGTCAGGTTTCTAATGATGGTGTTTATTTCATATAAAAATATTTAATTAGACGTTTCGGACTTTCGGAGAGACTCTCCTTCTTCAGTAAAAATGATCAATTTGATAGTATACAATATGAAAAATTAATTAAAATTGAACCTTCAATTTCTCGTCGAATGTTGGAATTCTTCCAGTGAATTTTCACTACTGAAAATAAGTAAATTTCAACCCAGTTGGATCTGCAATTAGGTACACAACATGAAATTTTGCATAAATCTTGAAATTCACATATTGTTGCAAAAATAAATGCCTTTTTGTAGAAAATTATTTTATTGATATTATACTTTTTGTTATACTTACATACCGATGAAATTAAGATTTCCTTGGTAACTACCTTCAATAACAATATCACAAGCAAGTGAATTCATCAATCACAAGCCATTAATTGATCATACCTTTGACAATAGTTTGATCTCTGATTCAACCTCAAACTAAGGTTTAGAAACCCAAAATGACGATTGACACTGTGTTAACTGGTAGGATGATCAAAACGAAGTAGTAAACTATACTTTCAAGTTTCAGGGACCCAAATGCAAGGGCGTAAATCTTTTTTTTCTTGGGGAGGTTATCGAAAAAAAAATTTTTGACGACATTGTTCACTCATATCTATAAATATGTATAATGTGATAAAAAGAGGGGTGATAACGAAGTTTGAACAAAATTACTCGAAATAATTTTTTATTACCATTTCTATTGTTCTTATCTTATACTGGGTGTTCCTGAATTGGAGTTACGAAGGAACATGAGAGATTCTTTGGATAATTTCAAAAATAAAATGGCCCATAAACATGAGCCCGCAAAAGCTTTGTTTTCGAGGGTTTTTCTTGTAGTCCTATTTTTTGTGATGCTTAACCAGTTTATTGAATCTTTATTAATCTTCGCTACAGAGTTGATAAATAAGTACCAAAGCTTATAATTAATTTATTTATCACAGCTGTTTGAATTTTTTTCTCGAAATCGATTGTAGATACGACAAAACTACAACAAACCAAAAAGTATAGTACTGAACCAGAGTTTCTTTTTAAATTTTTCTAAACTACCAGTGGTTCACAAAAAAATAATTCTGAAGGAGAGAAGCGGGAACCCTTCCAGAAAAAAATTCGGCCTGTAGATTTGCATTTAAAATTAGGATATCACAGGATGAAAACTTTAAAGTGGAATATCTTTGCCAATTCAAGTAAAATATCTTGAGAAGGGAAGGTGCTACGAGAGAAAAACTTGAACTTTAACACCTGTATCTCAAAAACAAAGCGTTTGCGGATTCATATTATAGGACTTTTTTCTTGCAATAATAATAATAATAATAAAGTTAATTTCATAAATAAACACTTCACATCACGAGATATATGTCATTTTCATTTGTACTTCTAATTTAGGAACACCTATAGATATAGTCAATTCAAAACTAATATCTCCACAAATAAATTGCAATTTGAATAAAACACAATAAATTGTACGACACAGCCCAGACAATTTTTCGATGCGAATTACTCATTTCAGTTCTTTGATAACTACCCATTGAAATTTTGTGACGAGAAGATACAAAAAACCGAAAACAAAGGGTAAGTGTATACCGATGACGAATGCAAAAATAACAGATGACTTATAAAGGGCGATGCCGAGATAGCGGATAGATAAAGGAAAATAATAAACCTCAGACAAAGACGAGCTTGTAGTGCAATGAAAGTACTCATCTTGAAAGCGATAATAAATCGTAAAAGTATCCGATTTTTTACTGACGTGTCGATTTCAAAGGAGAGTGAAATAAATATTATAGGTTCATTTTATGAAGAAATTTTCGTTCTTTGTCTTTGTGAGATTTCTAAAATTTTTTATTTTGAAGATTTTGGGGTAGTCCGGGAGCCAGGTGCAAATTTGGTTGATTATTTCCTCTCGAGAGATACTTTGTGAGATGCATCAGATAATAGTAATAAAAAGCCTCGTGAACGTCAGCTACGACTCGGTTGGGGGGGAGAGCGGCGGCAGCACCCCAAACACGAAGAAAAAAAAAATACATTCAGTCATTTCCACCCAACTGAAAATTTGTCAAATTGTAGCTAACCCAATATCTAGACGAAAAAATACAATCAGCTGGCTATAGCATGGTGGATTATACGTCAGCTAGTGCCCCAAACATGAAAAAAAAATAAAATTTCCAATGATAGCTCTGACAGCGACTCTGGTACTGAATCAGAGAGTGGAAGTAACTAAATATTATTGTGCAACATGTGAAGAAAGTCCTTTTCTCGAGAGTGTGGCACTCTCTGATTCATTATCAGAGTCGCTGTTAGAGCTGTCATTGAAAATATATATTTTTTTTCATGTTTGAGGCACCAGCTGACTTATAATCCACCATGCTATAGCCAGCTGATTGTATTTTTTCGTCTAGATATTAGGTTAGCTACAATTTGACAAATTTTCAGTTGGGAGGAAATGACTGAATTTTTTTTTTCTTCGTGTTTGGGGGACTGCCCCCGCTCTCCCCCCCAGCAGAGTCGCAGCTGACATTCACGAGGCTTTTTATTACTATTACCTGATGCATTCTACTAATTACCGTTTGAGAGGAACTTGGTCATGTATATCTGTTACTGGCTCCCGGACTAGGGGGAAATTTTGGATGTATAATATGGAAAAATTAGCTGGGATAAAGAAAAAAAATTCCTTCTTTTGAAGCAGTTTTCCGAAGAAGTTCGCTTACTCATAATAATATTGTGATATATAAAGTTATTACATATAATGGATATTCCTCCTGGGGGGGATATATCCCCCTTATCCCCCCTTGGATACGCCATTGGCTTTACCACTCAAGAATAAAATTGAGTGAACTGAACTGACACTTTGTCAAAATTGAAATTATAGGGCCTGATAGTATTTGATTGTATATAGAACAAATTTATTCAACTGAAGAATACTAAAGTTACTAAATAAAATAGGCCTTACATTTTTAATGAAAAACCAAAATCCCAAAAATCAGGTAAACGGAGAATGTAAACAAAAAGCCGCGATATTTAGGCTCAGCCAATCAGAAACGAGACCACGCTTGTCGCCACTGTGGTTTATTAAGTCATTGTAGTCTTAATTTGTTAATTTAATAGCGCTACCTACACTTGACTTAACGAAACTTAACTAACATTGTTAAAATTGGCAAAACAAAATCTAATCTGTCTATACAGCAGGTCTCTTAATAATAATTATAGTTTGACAACTTATAAAATGTTTTATTCCCATTGAGAACGTCATTGACGACCTCCTTGGGTTTCCATGAATGACTAGGGTAGAGAACAAAAGATCTAGATGGTCGCAGTTCCCGGAAGGCTTACCGAACCAAAACGACCCCAGTTCAAATAATAATAATTCCCATTGAGAACAATTATCTTGCTGCCTTAGCAAGAAAGTCCTTACTTTGATGTCTATGCAGGAAAAATAATACTTTGCTGATTTTTATATGTCTGCAAAATTAATATTTGCTGTCAATCTGAGAAAAATAGGTTTCGAAATCACTTTGCAACAATATAGTCTAGATACATTAGAATATGTTCTATCCTTTATTACCTATATACAAATCACAAGAATCACTAATTCAAACCATGATATATGTCCTGAAAAATTATTAACATGTCCAAATATCTAACAATTTTATTACTCTCAATGAAAGATATTTAGGTAAAACTTCAATTTCCAACAATTTCTTAAGAACTAGCCTGAAACTATCTCGCTTGTCCGATTCGATTTTTCTTACTCTTTCTCTATCTAGGATTTCAACGATATTCAAATATCGATGAAGATATTCAATCATGTTTACGATCTCATCTGATAGACATGTTATTTCTCTACTGCTCATATCTTGAATAACATCATCGAAGTTCTTTATTATTTCCTCTACAATCGAATTTGTGAGTGTTCTACATCGAAGGCAGTCGGTTACAATTAATTCGAAGAATTGGTAAAGAAAAACCTAAAAAAGGTTGAGAAACTAAATGAAGAAAGTAATTTAATATATACTTGGTAGGTAGGTACAGCTTTCCACCATAATTAAATATTACCTTCTCAGGATAATCTTCGATATCGATTTCACGTATTTTTTTCAAGAGAATGCCCACAAAACAGGTCATAATGGTTGAAAAATCATTTGCATATTCTTTCTTCGAGCAAAAACTAAAAATACAATCTGTAAATTCAGTGAAACGGTTGTACCATTCGGTCATTTTCTGATTGTCCTCCGTATTTTTCTCTATAACCATGAGGAATAACTCCAACAGCAATTTCGTGTATTTTTTCAATTTTTCTGGCATTCCAACTTGATTCAAACACTTCCATAGAACCAAGGTAGATACATTATTTTCCAAATTCGGTTCATTAATAGTCATGGCTTTCAATCCCTCATCAATAGATGTAAGATAAAATTCTGTCGAATTCAACGCATTTATATGACTTCTTATCTTCATCAAGAATTCTGAAAGCACGGAAAATTGACTTTCAATTTCTCTTTCAGTTAGTCCAGTTGCATATAAAGCCATAAATTGATCATCCATTGTGAACTCAAAACATAAAAATAGTCATAATTAAAGGATATACCCAAAATATAGATATATGTATATACCTGATTAATCTTATGAAACATAGAAAAATTTATGTACTTAATCAAAAAATGAAATGATATCCAACTTGCTAAGAATTTCCAGTTTATCTTTTTCACTAATCAATTATTATTTATTAGTCATATTTTAGAATTTCGAAAAAGCTGCTACATTAAAATTATGATGAACATAATTTGCGTTCGTGTGAATACATCCAAAAATAGATTTTCTTATGTATCATTTCATTTTCTTCTTGGATGAAAATTCCAAGGTTGGCATCAATGTTTAAGTGAACTGAATGATTCACCCTAGGAAAATATATCAATAAATTACTAAACCTAACAGCAATTGGTCACTCAATTTACATTTCTCATGATTGATTTTCTATGATCTTCAATCGCCGAATCTATACCAAAGTAATTTTTTTTTGTCTCAAGTACTTCGTTACAGTTAAGATGCATAGAACCTGGTGTGTCTACTTATGCCTGTAAAACTTTCAGACAAAACGGGAGATTTTTCAGATTTATACCTACTGGATTTCAAGGGATCGCGGTCTGTTTCAGATGGCGCAAAGATCGTTTACATTTGACATTTCTCTCAATTCTCGACTCTCGTGAAACAAGGGCGTAGATCTTTTTATTCTTGGTGGGGGAAAATCGAAAAAATAATTTCTGACGACAACTTTTACTCATATCTGTAATGTTAGAAAAAGAAGTTTGATAACAAAGTTTGAACCAAATTACTCGAAATAATTGTTTTTATAACTAATTCGGTTTGTTCTTACCTTATACTGGGTGTTCCCAAATTAGAGTTACGAAGGAAAATGAGAAATTACTTGGGATAATTTTGAGAAAAAAAAGTTTCATAAATATGAGCCCACAAACGCTTTGCTTTCAATATACAGGTTGTTTCTAGTGTGTCGTACTTTTTGTGATGCTTGTATCAGTTTATCAAATATTTATCATTCTTCGCTACAGATTGGGTGAATAAATACCAAAACTTATAATTAATTCATTCATTAGAGCTCACTAGCTGGATCTTTATAATAATTTGGATTTTCATGAGGATTACTAGAGATTTTTTCTTGAAATCGATAGCAGATACGACAAAACTATAACAAACCAAAAAGTGTAGTACTGGACCCGAGTTTTTTCTACATTTTTCTAAACTAACAGTCATTCACCAAAATATAGTTTTGGAGGAAGGAAGCAGGCATCCTTCCAGAAAAAATATCACCCTGTAGATTTGCATTCAAAATTAGCATATCACATGGTGAAAACTTTAAACTGGAATATCTATGGCCATTTCAAATTTAATATCTTGTGAAGGGAAGGTTATACCAGAAAAAACTTAAACTTCAACACATGTATCTCAAAACAAAATGTTTGGGGACTCATGTTATACGACTTTTTTTCTTAAAATGATCAGGAAATCTGTCATTTTCATTTGTATCCCAAATTTAGGACACCGTGTAATTACCCCTAGTATCCCCCCATTTCTACGCTCTTGTCGTGAACTTTGAGTATAGAACAATAATATTTTATATTCTATGGTCAGTCATTATATTCCATTCATTTGATTAAAAATTCGATATGAACTGAATTGTAATTTAGTGTGAATGTTTGCAGTGTCTAAAATCATTATTTCCTTTTTAAACGGCACCAGGCAGATAGCGGGAATTCGAAAAATTTTGAAGAGCGCCACCTTACAGAACTCTGGTGAAGCAGCACACCAAAGCAACAGTCTGAAACAAAATCGAATCAGTAAACACACCAGGGATTCTATGCATCTTAGTTACGGTGAATGAAATAAGTTCCACATACACAAAGTCACTGATATTCGTAGGCTGATCACCATCTAGAGCTAAACAGTAATAAAAAATGCAAGAGTTTTTCTTTTCGTTTCAATTACTTCGTTGGAGTGAACGAAATAAGTTCCATCGCACACAAAATGACTGATGTTCGTAGTCTAATCTAACTACTACAGTTGTTTCACTCTCAGCATTTACAAAGTAAATTGTCACCGACGGCGACGTTTTGACCTTGAATTCACTCTACCTAGTCTAATCATCATCGAGAGCTAAACAATAATCAAAACGGGAGACAAAATAAAATTTTATTCTATGTCGAAAAGTTTTCTGTGACGAATTCATCAATAGAACATCATTGAGAGCGTTTTCAGCTGACGTCACTGCTGGAGAAATATTCAACCTGTGATTCAACATTCAACGTTCAATCACAGGCTGTGGTTCAATGCTTCACATGACTTCTTCTTCTTGACGTGCCCTATCTGTTCCACGTTCCAGACTTTGGCAATCAACGTGGTAAGCTTTATTTTATTGGCAACTTTCTTGAAACATATGACTGGAATAGGTTAAGGATCGTATGAGAGGTCATGACTTCTCCAAATCAGTGTAACCTGTCCAATGTACTATTTGTTTTCTTCAATTGTCCGTTACCCACACTTAGAATAAAGAAGAAAGTATTCTATGTTCTAAGTACACTCAGCAATGATCTAATGATTATTATTATTATGATCTATGATAGTTCTATAGTTATGAGTATTGGCTTAACTGAACTATAGAACAATGTTAGTTCTATAGTTCAATGGTTTGCTCATATGAATATTCTATGCTCAAATGTAAGCATAGACTAATACTTAAATGTAACTTTAACCATAGACCTAATATCAATTTGATTTTAGGTCTATGCTTCTGAGATGCATAGGTTTTCTATGCATCTTACTTCTAACCATAGATAAGGGGTCCTACTTTTGTATTTATCTATGCTTCTAACCTAACCTCCTCAGGAAGTACTAAGTACTGTGCAAATATAATATATTAACCTCTTTCTTATTAAATTTTCAAGATTATTTTATTAGTCTATTTTCCTTCGTAAATTAACAATGGATGATACATCAGCGTTATCAGGGTTAACTGGAGCACAAAAAGATGAACTCATGGATCAAGTCAAACAACAAATTGCTGTTGCTAATGTGCAAGAATTACTAACTGTAAGATTTGTTGGAATGCAGCTCCATATGAAATTAATGTTATTTTTTTAGAAAATGACCGAGAAATGTTTCAAGAAATGCATCAATAAGCCAGGCACCTCGTTAGATAGTTCAGAACAAGTGAGTATACATCATAGTCGTACAATATCTGCGTAATCCAATCAATAATTAAAGTATAGTTTTGAAGCTGAAGGAAGAAAAAAAATAATCTTTAATTTTCAGAAATGTGTTGCAATGTGTATGGATAGATATATGGATTCATGGAATTTAGTATCAGAGGTATATCGTCAAAGAATTCAAAGGGAAAGGCACAGAATGTGATCTTGTAGTTAGAAATAACTTGAAATTAGTGTTGATAATAAAATGATATAGGAATGAATACTGAAGGAGATTGGCAGTTGAATTGTTTGCTGAAAATTTATCTCGAGTATATGCATTAATTCTCTGAATTCTGATGAATACAACATTTATTCTGGAATATAAATTAAAATATATACTTCCTAAGAATTATCCATTAATTTTTCCTCAAGTGTTCAAATAATAATACATATTTTGGCAAAAAGATTTGAATGGTTTACTTCTACTAAATTTTCACATTACCTTATATGCCATGTGATGTGTATTATTCTTAGTGATGGTTTGATAGAATTTCCTCTTCATTATTTTGTTCTATAAATGAGTTATAGAGATCACTTCTGTGATCAAGTTGATTAAGAGCTGACTCAACCACGTAAATCTAAGTTTGAGTCTGTTAGGTCACAGGTTTCATGCAGCAATAATACTGTTGAACATAATACTAATTAGTTCATTATGGATGCATGTCCAATGAGGCAAGGCCATTTAAAGCTTTCTTAATAGTTAGGTAAGCTCTTGAATGTAGCGATAATTGGGGAAAAGTCTACAATTTTTAGTAACACCTTATAGGATATTATACAGAACCCCCTTAATTAACTCAGGTACATATACTAAATCTTTAAATTAATAATTTCAATAGAGTTTCTATTCAACTTCTAGAAGTATAAATCTCAATTACTATAAAAAAACAGATAAATGATGCATCACAACTCTTGATGAAAAAATATAGTGTCTTCATTACTCAAAAATTATCCAACTTCAACCCCAAGTTAGGCAATCCTATAATAAATCATAAAAGGGACAGATTATTACTCGCTTGTGTTAAGTGACATGATCATGTATTTTCATATATCAACAATTTATTTACATTTGAGCAACATGATACAGTCATTCCTATCAAATGACCAAAAGGAGTCCATTTGGATAATGACATTCAAAACATTATAATTTGAAATAGAATTGTATATAAAAACAAAAATAAATTAATAAGTACTGCAAAGGAATATTGAATGAATGATGAATCAATCAACAAAAATACTGGTTCATTGTAAAAAAAATTAGGAGCTCTTATATCTAAGTACATATGATAGTAGAAAAATGATAGTATGAATGTGTCATGAAAATTAGCTGCCTCAGGAATTATTAAGCTCATTCAAATAAATTACACATTATACATAAAACTCTCGAGTGGAATATTGTAACATTAAAGTTAGTAAGCATTGAAATACTAAGTTATGAATGTAATTGCATAAAGACTCTAATACCACATCAGTGGATACACTCATCATTTTTTTAGACGAAAGGCAGATAAAAAATCTTGAAATTTCAAAATTGACTCAATTACAGAAAACACAAATTTTTAAATTAATGAGTTCACTGTTGATATATATTGAAAAAAATTACTTCAAGAGCCTAAAGACCAAGTCTCATCTACTACTGGTTAAGTAGGTTTTTATTCAAAATAATCATTTTCAATATTCCTCACTCACAAAGAAGCTCAACTATCATAATAAAGTAGTAAAAGAAATTTTCATGGTTAATATACAATAGTAAATTTAGCATTTATTATCTTTCTCTCATATTAAATATAATAAATACAATAATTAACAGAACAAAAAAATGTTGTACTTATAAAAACATAATGAAAAAGTATAGGGAAACTTCAAAACAACTGCAGATGAATTCTGAACTTCATCTATTCTCCAAAATCACAATATATAATTTATAAAATGTTCCACCTTACAGCAACCTGATATACAGAATTTTTTGCGGAATGTTAAGGCCCATTATAAAGTGTGCCATCATTCTTATTACTATAGTGAAGTTACTTGATCAACATTATTATTGCAAAAATGATGAAAAAATATAAATTCAGAATGAATTACAAATGAAAATAAATTATCATTTTATTCACTCTCATTCCAAATAAGTTGTTACAGTATTTGTACAATTAAATTAATTCTTATCCAAGTATAAAATGCCTGAGTTTAGAATAAGGGTGAATTGTACTATGAATTAGGTTTTTCACGAAATTCTTTGTTGTAAAGTGAAGGCAAAATTTTTCCAGATAGAGTCTTATTCATAGTAAGAGATGGTAGATCTGTTAATGAACTAAGATTATTTTTCGATTTGAATTTATCAGACTTTGGTGGTGACTTAACTCTTTCTGGAGATATTTTCAAATCTTTTAAAACTGGTGTAGTTACTTCATCTAATTTATCAGGTAATGTTACAGGCAAACTTATTTGTATAGAACTATCAAGAACCTCTGAGATACTGTTTTGTCCATCATAATTTGAAATTCCATTGCTATTAATGAAATCTCCAGAATCATTTATTGTGTTATTAGATTCTGTAGTGAATGTTTTATTCAAACTTACATTATATTCATTTTCATGATCATATTCTGACAAAATATCTTTCTTGCTTTTTTCCAGATCAGAAGTCCCACTATCACTATTTTTGTCATTCACACTAGGTTCAGTCTTATTTGAATTGGAACTATTGCTAGAATTATCTTCTACTTCAGTAATTTCTTTATCAACCGTTAGATTAACCTCCAACATTTTAGGCTTCTGCCGAGCAAGCTGGACAATACGTTGTAATATGGGTACACTATCTTGTTCTGTAGTTAAACCTAAATCTGCTGAAACTTTTGATCGTCCTTCATACTCATATGATACACCCAAATATGATTCAGCATCAAACACCGCAATGGTAGATTGTAAATTGTAATATTCTAAAAATTCCTTCACTATGCAGAACAACAGTTGTCCTTCAGATGTATTCAAACTCGACTTTATTTTTTCATTCAACAATGGTTTTCGACTACTCAGCTAAAAAAGTAAACCTTCATGATATTATACTTTTAATAGAAACATTGAGTACTCACATTGATATCTTCTTCAAGAGCTAAGAATACACTAGCTCGGAGTTGGGCCTAGAACAGAATATATTGACATTGTCCAATTTTTATTTATTACTATTAGAAAAAAATCAAACCTTCATTTTTGCTAGAGTTCCATTTTCTGTAAGAGTCTGCAAAAGTAAATCTTTCAGTTCTGTTTCATCTTCAATAGACATTTTTTTGTATTATTCTAAAGAATATCTCTATTTTTACAATGAAAGTATGAATTAAAAAATAAAAGTGACAGACAAATGGTTAGGTTGAATTTGTAAATTTTAAAAATGTAGGATATAATCATTCCACGTTTTCAAACGAATAAAATTCAAAATATTATAAAGACTATTCCAAATTATTGAAAAATCTTATTAAATCAATTGTCATTTTTCAATTTTTATGACGGTTGCAGTACAGCTACAGAACAGAACCAATAATCATAGATAACGATTTATCTGAGTTTCATAAAAATCAAAGTAGTGATGGTAATTCGTTATAGAGGCTACAATAAATGGTCTGATGATATTATTAGAACAATGATGGTGGATTCCATAAAAATTTTATCGTGATTTGCCCGTTCAAATCATTTCTGTGTTCAATTTCAGTTCATTTTCATAGATCTTAAACGACAATCAAGTAATGAATGTTTATTTCTATGTAATCTCATAGTAATAAACATAGACAAAGGAAGCATTTGTAATTTTCAGTAAGCAAATTTTGTCCCCAACATGAACTATCAAATTTGACATGAAGCACGCGGAAATATTATCTGTAATCTGTGCGCGGAAATGTTTTCACTTTCAGTGAAAACATATCAGTCAAATCAAATCAAATTTATTCATTTAAAGCAAAGCAACATAAAATATTTCGAATTTCCACAACTCAACCTGAAACAAAAATGTACAAATGTACAAAAAATGATCCAATATTGCACTAAGAATCATGGAAATCAATCTGCAGGAAAGCGATCTAGTCTAAATTAAGAATTTGTTTGCCAGATCACTCTCCTCGATATAATCATCAATCAGTACACATTGCATGAAAGGGGAGAGCCAGCAGATGGGACACAGAGGAATAAAAAATTCAATAATGAATAAAGAGTAAATTCCATTTAAAGAGAAAACAAATGGATGAACTTCTGTTTGTTCTCTTGAATCAGTGATACGATATTTCACTTAATTCGCAAGTTTCTCCACAAAGAACGCACTTCTTATGTATGTAATCAAGAACAAGAAGATGGATAGGACTAGAGATGAGCGATACCGTGATTTCTAGATCACGTTGTGAAACGTGAACGTTACTTTATGATATCAGTGAAATTAAAGCGTGACGTGATCACTGTCTAGGTTGCTTGTTATTAATATTTGTATCAATCAGCCAAACATTAGTTCGTTTATCTTTGCAACTCTAATTGGTCACTCTTATCATTCAAAGCAAAATTAATGAAAAATTATTATGAAAACATCCATTTTTCTTACATTTTCAACTCTTCCTTATTTCAGATTTAGTTAGGGACGTAACAGAAGGATATCGATTTTTCAAATGTTTCCTCAAATTTGAAGAGGTGGTTTTGAAAGATAATTTCAACTTGCATAAATTACAAGTAGCATAATTTACATCAACTTTAGTGAAGAAAGCCCAAAGATTGCTGGTCTTTCACCTGTTATTATTCTTTCGCCTATTATTATTATGTCTCTGACGTGTTTTCGTTTATTTTTTATAATATAGAGTACCATTTATTGCTTCGGTCGGCAACTTTAATATAGAAAGAATTTCTTTGGGGTTGTTTATCAAAGATAAGCATAAAATTAGAATTTTATTGCCACCACCAATTATGCAGTAATTCAGTAGTTATTATTTGTTTGTAGCAAGTATTTATTGTTTAACTAGGTTCTTAAGCAATAAAAACATCAGGCTGTCTTCATAATTTACGATTGCAACGGACGATGAAATGCCCTGAAAAGATCTGTGAAATGTTCAAACTGTGATCCCATCACGCTCTATATTCGTTTTTCGGAACCGTGACTACCTGTAACATTCTGATATCAGTGATTAAATCACAGTTCGTGAAATATCGCTCTTCTCTAGATAGGACGGGGAGGACCTGTGCCATGAGCCGCTAGACCTCCCGATTTGAATCCTTTGGACTTTTGTAGTTTATCGTATTCGGTTGCGTTTTGAAAACAGAAAATCGCTCGAATCTCCAAACCGGCTCATTTGCGGACCTATGTTTATATGAAACTTTTTACTTATTTTGATGTCTAGATTAGCTCCCAGAATATTGAAACGTTGTTTTTCACAACAGATATATACTGAAATTCCCGAGGGAGAATTCTCGAAGTCAGCGCTGTTGAATGCACTGGACTTGATAAATCACAGTGCAGATTCTGCAAATACGTAGTATTATAAGACTTTTTTCGGTTTGGACCAAAAATGGACAGAGTGTTCATAAGAAGATCATGAACTTGGACAACTCATATTCATCGAAACTCAATATTTTCAAACTAGAACCTATTTTTTTTTATTACTTCAGTCGATTCTACTCACAAAAATAGTGGGGGTTACTAAGACAAACCCTATACCTAAAATGAGTTATCGAGGAAGAACCTTAAATGAGGAAAAACCGCAATTTATAACTGTGTGGAGTAGTCTGTGACTGTGAAATCACAGAAAGAAACTGAAATTATCAAAATATCGAATTTTTGATTCTTTATGTGTTTTCCGGAAGTCACAGACTACTTCACACAGTTATAAATTGTGGTTTTTCCTCATTTAAGGTCCTTCCTCGATAACTCTTGAAGTATTCATTTTAGGTATAGGGTTTAGGATTTGGTTAAGTAACCCCCACTATTTGTGTACGTAGAATCGACTGAAGTAATAAAAAATATAGGTTCTAATTTGAAAATCTTGAGTTGTCCAAGTTCATGATCTTTTTATGAACACCTGTACATTTTTGGTCCAAACCGCAAAAAGTCTTATAATACTCTACGTATTTGTAGAATCGAAAAGAAAAAAAAATTTCTCAGAGTAACGAACATGTTTATTACTTTATGCTCCAACCTCAAGCAGTAAAAAATCTTTATTTTCCTTAAAACATCATAAGAAATAGATTTCACAGAAATTTAATGAGATATCAAATAATACAAAAATAAATTTGTATGAATGTCAATTTTTTCTCGGTTGAGATCTAAATTATTCAAATTGTCAAATCATTTAATGGATCAGCAAGAAAGATGCAAAAAGTGTAATATCAAATGTGGCCTCATAAAAGTCAGTCCTGATGTGCTACGCTCCCTAGAAGATGGTTTTCAAAAATTATCCGGATCAAATTCGACATCGCTTCTGAAGAAATATTTAACAAAACAAGTGTTCGATGAATTGAAACAGAAGAAAACCTCTTTCGGTTCGACTTTATTAGATTGCATACAGTCAGGTAACATTTATTTTTCTAAATATCAAATGCAGCAAATCGGAGATAGATTGAAATTTTCGGGAGAAGAATAAAATAACTGACTTTTTTCAAGTAATTTAATCAACTGAAACCCCAAACCAGCCAAATATGTAGTCTAATTAAATTCTAATGGAAAAGAACGGATCAAATTGAAATTTTAAATTATTCAATAAAATTTTTGTAGGTAGAGTATAATAATGGGGATTGTAATTCTCAAAAATTAGATATTCAAATAATTTTGCACAGGATACCTCGTTCAATATGAATGCCGGCTTTCATTTACTTTCATACCTACAGTTGAAATCAAATGTTATTGAAGTTAACAGGTTAACGTGAAATCTCAATATCGAATACTATTTATTTTTTTTGCATAAACCAACTATTCATAGAAGAATAAAAAAATTAAAGTGTGTTACCAATGTATCGTGGAGAGAAATAAACTACCGAATGATCTAGAGAATTATAAATGCAGAACCTATTAAATGAGAGAGCAAAATTGAGAAATTAAATAAAAACCCAACTAAAATATGCCTGATCTCAAGAAAAAAATTTAATTATCATTTTAAACATAATTATAAAAATATAGGTGTATATGCACAATTTTTTTTGCATGCACGCAGAAATCATGGTTAATAAATTCAACGAGTTGCGCTAGCCACATAGGGAACGAAGTTGTCTCGCGACTCTCCGTTCCCTAATGGATTAGAGCAACTGGTTGCGCTAGCCCCATAGGATACGGAAAAATGCATCCGGGACGTTAACAGAATGTGGTGAAACCCCATAATTTATTTGAAATAATCAACCAATTGCCACTATTGGCAAGGGCGCCGACTGGTATTTTGCCGGAGCGGCAAAATACCAGCAAAGCGGGCCCTGCAAAATTATACCTACTCATCAGAATAATTAATTATTAACTTTGTCACTTTCAACTCTATGTATGATATTCACGTGTAGAAGGTACCTACTTAACTATTCAAAGAATTCTGTTTCAATTTTACAATTGAAAGAATGTATTTTACGTGGTTGGATTGGAAGATAGAATAAATACAATTTCAACCTACCATACTTCTTTTTTCAGCCCCACATACTTCCCTTTATAATTTTTCTACTTCATAGCGATTCTTACATGAATCGCTACTTTTGTCCCTAACTGCTGGTTGACTGCATTCCGCATCAATAAGGTGCTCCTCAATTTTTTTTATGAAATCGACAAGACGTCCTATGATAAATTGGATAAGGTGGTTTCAAGTTCAAAAAAACGATTTCATATGAAATTGAAAAGATGCCTGAGAGGAATAACAGAGCCTCCTTCAAGGAAATCCAAGAACCTGCAGTTCGAAATTTTGAAAAAAACTGAATACTGTCCGGTATGTGTTCGAATTTGCTGCTTCCATGCAATTCTATCTTGTGCCAGATGTATTGTTTCGTGTATTGAATGCCCGTTCATTTCCTTCAATCTATCCGACCACCTCATTGGAGACGTTCCTCTGGGTCTTTTCCATTTCCCCGTTCTTCTTACTATATGTCCAAAGTAGCTGCGATATGCTTTATTAATTTAACCCAATAGACGATTTTTGATCTGGAATTCTTGTAAAACGGAAGTGTTCGTCCTATGTTCCACCCATGACCATAGTTTCAGAGGAATTCGTGGTAATCGGGAAGATCAATGAATTTGCCAGCATAGCTTTGACCGTTTTGTGATAGTTTGAACTTTCCATATATGTGGCTCAAATATACAGGGTGTTTCCTAATTGAATATATCAATATTTATGAGGGTGATTTTTGGGCCCATTTTAAGAAAAATACTTCATATGAACATATGTCCTAAACATCTTACCTTTTGAGATACAGGGTGGTAAAGTTTTCAAAAATAAAATTCATCACCAATCACAAAGCGCTTCGAAAATGGTACGATTTTGTTGCGATTCATGGAAATTCGGTCCATGAGGTTTTTTTTCGTTACCTCGTGTGGTGCCCATACATCAAGCTTCTTCTTGAGACCATCCTTATGCAAATGGTTCCATCGGATTTTTGTGCGATATTTAGCTCTTGTATAATCGAAACAGTGCCTACATGACGGTCGGACTCGACAAATTTTATCGACATTTTCGACAATTGGCCTTCCAGAGCGTGGTGCATCTTTGACATCGAAATTACCGGATCGGAATCGACGAAACCAAAATTGCGCATGATGCTTTTCGACAAACCTGAGCCTAAAAAAACTGCGTTGAAAAATATAGGGTATCCCAACTTTCTTCGAGTAATCAAGATATCTAAGGCCTGCTTTCTGATATCTAATTATTTCGAAAAAAGTGATCGGGGGTCCTTGAAGATTTTTTTTCTAGTCTTATAGTTCTCGAGATCCTTTCAGTATAATAATGAAATTATTTTGTATTTGATAACTTATTATTCTACCCCAAAGAAGCAGAAAACTTTATTTTTGTTACACAATATTGTTTTTTAGTTATAAGTTTTTGTGCTTGAAAATAAATATTAGAGTTTAAAAGTTTTTTAAATGGTTTTAGTAAGGCTATTGGCCATGACCTCCATAAAAAAGGTCAATCCGTCAAGGAATAATATTTCAGGTATTTCAGATACCAAGGTGGCGTCGAAATTTATTTCTTCTTTGCGTTTGTTTTGAGTTCCACGAGCCGCCACAGAATGCACCCTTTCTTTTCGTTTTATTTTCTGAATCAAGCTTTACAAAGCATAGAGTCATTTATCGACGTAATTATGCATTATTAGAGTATCGAAAACCCACACTGGCTGCGTCTGGTTGAGCATTTTAACGTCTTTGGTTTGTTGATGTGTGGTGCAGGATAATCGGCGGACTTCTTCTGTGATGGTGGTTTAAACGAAGCAATGTACCACACACAAATGCCTCATGAATTGAGTAGTTAAACGGTGTTCAAATTTGTCTTCGAAAAGTCCAAATGCGTATTTGATTTAATAACTTCGAACTGAATATTTTTTCTACGTAAATTTTTATAAATAGCATGCGGAATTGCTTTAATTCCCTTTGCTAGTCCCCTCTATTAGAGATCAGTTTCGAGAAAAGGAAAAAGAACAAGGGAGAAAGTCTGAACAAAAGTTGGTACGGATTAGAGTTAGGTCAGGAAAATTATAGTTTTGGGGTAGAAGGGAAAATTTTGTCCAAGTGAGAGAAACGAGTTGTACTTGTACAGCTATGAGTGAAAAACCATGGGATGAACCTCATATCTTAACCGGGCGAAGAGGATCTAGCTTTGCTAAAAAAACGTAAATAAAATTTTTGGATATGGCTTTATTTCCGAGATATTAGACTTTAAAGTTTCTGCATGTCATAAATTTCAATACAAAAATACCACTATAAGTATCAATACAGGCTTGGTAAGGCAAAATAGGGGAATCGTAAACTAATTGCATGCTTTGCCTATTTGAAATACACCTATTCGAATACATTAATAATTTGTTTCATTATATTGTTCTTGATCATCAATTCCCACTGCGTAAATAGTCTAAGAGCCAGTGGACGGCAGACCACACATATTTTAGGAAAGCCCAAAATTTCCTCAATGAGTCTGTTGTACGTACCGACCATATAATAGGGTTTAGCTAAGCGCGGTTGCGGTGGCCTCAGCTGTAGTGAAGACCGACAGGTGGGAAAATTTCATGAACAAAAAATTTATTTTAGGAAAGCTGCCGATTTAATATATCAAAATACACTCTTGTAGCTGTTCAAAAACGAAACTGAAACTTGAAATTTAGGTATATTATTCTTTGGAGTATCAGAAGCTTGATATATTTCTAAGGGCAGACCGATTCGTCGGTTTCTTCGACCTGGCAGACATTAAAATCTTTCTCCTCCGCGATTATGAAAATTCAGGTTGGTCCAGATTTCAGTTCAATAACTTTGGCGTCGGATAGAACAACTGTTTTCATGAAAAAAAGTTCATATACACATATATCCTAACGAGCTTCGTTTTAGAGATACAGGGTGAACATGTATGAAAGATTTATTCGCTGAGTTACAATTATGTACTTTGTAAAATAAATATTTATTTTCAATAATAATATTCATTTCCTAATTTCCTTCAACATATACAAACATAAGAAAAAACTCTAAATATATGAAGTGATTTTGCATAATAAGCTTATAATTCATAATTATCGTTTTTCCAAAAATTCTCAGATTCGTGCATGATGCTCAAAGATAACCAATGCATGTCACCTATTTTCAAACCAATTATGATTTTTAGGTTCAAAGCTAAATTCGAGCTATAAATTTTCAAGAGAAATTTAATATAATCAAAAAATGCATCAATTATATTATTTGGTGTACTCGGTTTAGTCTCCTCTATAAAAATCTATTTATTCCTTATTGAGAAGCCTCCAATTTTCATTTGTATTGTCCTAATTATAAAACTTATTTGTGTTTAATATAACTTATTGAAATCAAAAATTCCTATCCCACAGAATTTGGCGTACTTTTTTTCTTCATTTTTGTTAATATTATTGTAATCTATGGCCCACAGTTCGCCCCGTTTTCTCCGCCTATCTAGACAGTGTGAAAGGTTGAGCAACGGTGTAACCGGTTAACATTTACCAAACGCAGAACAGTGCAGACTGTGCAAACGGTGTGATTTGCCGAACGCTTATGGGCCTTACTGTTGAAATTGTGCGAATGGTGTGACATATACCAAACGCAGTATTTCAAGATGAGCACATTATGCAGAATACATCCTGATATCAGGGGGAGACAAATTGAATCTAGTCTGACCATTGCCAATAATTTCAATCGACGAAATTGTTCTTTTTCTTTCCACAATTTTTTAATTTTAGGTTTAGTCAATCATGATTCTGGGGTAGGAATATATGCCCCTGATCCTGAAGCTTATGTTGTATTTGCTTCACTCTTCAATTCAATAATACAAGATTATCATGGCGGTTTCGGTCCAGAAGACAAACATCCAAAACTAGATTGGGGAGATATCAGCAATCTAGAAGATTTAGACCCAAATGGTGAACACATTATATCCACTAGAGTGCGGTGTGGTAGATCAATAGAGGGATATCCATTTAATCCATGCTTAACAGAAGATAACTATATGGAAATCGAAGAACAAATGATTAAAATTTTTCGAACTATGGAAGGTGAACTTGAGGGGGAATATAAAGATTTAACAACAATGTCCAAAGAAGAGCAAAATCAATTAATTGATGACCATTTTTTATTTAAGGAAGGAGATAGATTTCTGAAGGCTGCTAATGCTTGCAGGTACTTGTTTGTATGTACTAATATAGGTAGACCATATTTTTCAAATAGTTGAAGATAACACCTGCTTTCTTTTCGTTTTTATATCTCTGGATATGGAATCATTGTTAATAATAGTAATACAAATCTTCTATTCACATTGATCATTACGTAGGTTTTGGCCCAAAGGAAGAGGAATCTACATGAATCACAATAAAACATTTTTAGTTTGGGTAAATGAAGAAGATCATTTGAGAATAATATCAATGCAACCAGGAGGTGATATGGCTAGTGTTTACAAAAGAATGATAGAAGGAGTGTACTATCTTGAGCAAAATATAAAATTTGCTAGAAGCCCAAGGTTTGGATTTTTAACATTTTGTCCTACCAATTTGGGTGAGTTTGACTATGCCCACCTCATTTGATCAAATACCTTCCATAATATATAAGAAATAATTCAATTGATAATCTCAGTGAAATTTTCAAGGTACAACAATTAGAGCATCAGTACACATCAAGATTCCAAAACTTTCATCTGACAATAACAAACTTGATTCTATAGCTCAAAGATATCATCTACAAGTTCGTGGTACTAGAGGAGAACATACCGAATCTGAAGATGGAATTTTTGATATTTCTAACAAAAGAAGACTTGGTTTGACTGAAGCAGATGCAATAAGAGAAATGCAGGATGGCATTCTAGAAATATTGAGGGTAGAACAATCTCTGCCATGATAAAATTTTTACTTACATCTAGATTTCATAATTTTATTTTATAAAAGCTGAATAAAGAAACCATTTAAATCACAGTGTTTTTGAATATTATTATCTCAGTAGCATATTAAGTATTCCTTCTGCCTTTTAGTGCAGTTCTGAAGAGGCCATATATAGTTCTAGCATCAACACCAATATTTAACATTTCAATGATTATCCTGGAATGGTATTATTGTTAAATACTTTTATGAGTTCAAGATAAAAAACATTATCACCTAAAAATTCTTGGATTCATATTGAGTCCAGCCATTTGTGCCAAATGGTGTAATTCATTCTGATGTGGCCTTAAATCTCCAGAAATTTTCAATTCCGTTAAATGCATTGTAACAGGTTTGTAGTGAATCCCCTCAGCTACGGTGTAATGCACACATTTATTTAATCAAAATAATTTCAAATTTTTACTTCTGAATTTAAAGTCGGCTTTTCTTCTTCATTTTCATATGTCAATTATGTCATATCATACGCACAGAGTAGTCTTATTTTCATTGGTAAGTAAAATTCATTAAAATTATGATTAAAATGGAGACTGTGTAATAATTACGAAAATCCACAAATCAATAATAGGCCGCGCCATCTGTAAATAAACAAATAAAATATTTCTGTAAGGTTCGAAAAGGCATCGGAAAGCAGGGTTGTCATGTTGGGATATTGTCCCCTAAATTAGTGGGATTTTTGGACATGGGAAAATTTGGGGGACAGTATTCTATAGGGTATTTTTGAAGGGTTTAAATTTTTTCATGGAGATTTTTGGGGAAAAAAAATAATCAAATTTAATATTATTTATATGTCGGATTGATCGCTTAACTTCATTACTATTCATTAATGGAAATAAACAACTCTTGCATAAAATTATGTAATAACGAATTAGATGTGAACCCGTACGCACATGGGGATTTTCTTGAAAGTGAATGCGAGGCTCTCCATCATATAGATTAAAACAGACTTGAAGAATTTCGAATTGTGGTTTCTTTATATAAAAACGCTCTAAAAAAGCCACGATGGACAAATATCCAATCTTGCTTAAACTCCCATTTCTCAAATGCAACTGTAAAAAAACATTTTTTTCAGTTAACATTATTAGATAAGTTGAGAAATAGATTGGACATTTCAAGCACAGAAGCAATTCTACGAGTTCCATTTTACTTAATGATAATCTGGTGTACCACCTTTAAGCCCACCCAAGCAATGTTAAATAATTTTAATGTGAACATTATATCAAACTAGGTCAGAGAATTGTTCTACCCAAGACATATTTTCAACTATTAAGTATTTGGCATCATCTGGGGTATTTTCAATGAAGCAACATGGCAACCATGTCGGGAAATTGACGCTATCTCTATAGTTTTCTGTGATCGTTTTGCAATGACGCAGTCTCTTTGATAATTCCCCTATGAGAATTGAGAAATCGAAAATCCTCCATTTTGTCAGCATCATTTGAAGCTTGGTAGGAAGAATTCCGGCCCGGCGTCCTATTGAACTTTTTGATTTCTACTGTTGTGAATCGATTATTGTGATTTTTTGTGAAATATTTATTAATATTTGGTGAATAAGTGAGTATTTAGATAATTATAGTAGTAAATACACAAGGACACTTTTCTATTGGCGTTTCGATTTCATTTCTTCCAATCGTAACCATAATAATTTTTTTGATTTCTTCTCGTGTAGTTCACTAGTCATGGCTAACAGAAGACTCATGGGAATGGGCAATAGAAGCGGAAATCGCTCTTTTTCTCAGCAGCCGTTTCAAGGCAACGTTAATCCTTGGCAAGGAAATATGTCCAATGACATTAATCAGGGATTCATGAATCCATTATCAAACCCCCAACAGCTTGCTCTTGCTATTACTAGTCTACTGCAGCCACAGCAGCAACCAATGAATAATCCACCGTCATTACTTTCTTTGAATGCTGCTCCTGCTTATAACCAAGACCGAGATCTTGGTCGATTTGGCAATAGAGGTCGGTCTGATTTTAGACGCCCTGAGCCTTATAACAAGGTATGAATTTTACACTATTCTTCCATTAATTCAAGTTACTTGGATATCATGTCTCTACCAGGTCCGATATTTTCAATTTTATTTTCTTATGTCAGACCGGTCCAATCTCTATGATCTAATTCTTATGTTATGGCCAATTGTATCCATTAGCCATACAATTTAGTTTGTCTATAAAGTGTCCTTTATATTACAACTTCATCCAAGAGTAATTTTTTTTGGATATCTCAAAGCAAGCACTAATGCATATCCCATGAATGATTGTTTTTTCTTCATGTTTATCCAATGTAATGAAAGCTATGTGATTGGAAGCAGATCATTACTCGTAATAATTTATATATACATTAATTTTTGTAATGAGATAGATATAAGGTGAAATTGATATAGGTACTGCTTATTATTTAAATTGTTATAATAATATCAACATCCTGAGGTTTCTAAAACATGATAGTTCTTAAATTTAAATTTATTTTTCTTATTGTAAATCATGATAATCTCGTTATTAAATGAACTTTGTATTTTGAAATTCCTGTGGCAATTTTTCTTGTCTTGGATATTTTAGCTCTAATTCAATTCTGGTGAATTTCTTATACAATTTTTTTTCCTGGAAATTCCTTTGTTTGATGCAAAAGTTTTCTATTTTCACCCCTTTCTTATGTACTATACAGTCCAACTAGAAATGGTACAATAACCATTTTGAAATATTAATGAATCCTTAAGTGCATAATTGAATAACCTTGCTATTTTCTAGAAAATTATATCCTATCATAATCTTTGAACAATTACTATTCTAATCTTCAAATTTCTTCATATTAAGATACAAGATATTTTCTGTTAATGGATTGTAAAAATTAGTAGCAATTAAAATCAAGTTAATTTTTCAGCACTTTTGCATCAAATGAATATCTACCTTTGGTGGAATTTAATGTATCTGTTACTAGTTTGTCATTGGTATACTTTTCTTCTTATTTTAACTTTCTTGTCTTGATATTCTCTTGCTTTATTTTTTGGAACATCAAAATTAGCATAAGCTCATATTTCCAATTAAATGTTTAAAAATGCCACTTCAATTCATGCTTGTGTTGAAAGCTGAATTTATATTTTTTATGCTATCAATTGTTTTCAACACATTTTTTCTCTTCATTTTATATGTCACCAAGTTTTTTCAGAGGTTCTGAACATTTCTGTATAGATTAAGACTGCTTTATTGAAAGTATTTTGTTTAGCCATTATTTCAGTGTATATGTCTAGTTTTACAAATCACTGGTAAGTTCTGATTCTCTATGGTGATTTATCACCCATACATATATTTTCTTGAAGAGAATAATCTCATGAAGCAAGATGTAGGTTTGTTGAATGAGATTGGTTTTAAATCTCCTGCTGTGCCAAAGTAGCAAGGAAGCTAATACTTTAAGTTCAAACAAACTGGATCCAAATTTTTGTGGTGTTCTATTCTCAATACAATTCATTTGTCGGTATTTATTGCGACAAAGGATTCTTTACAATCAATTTTTTAAACAACTATAATTATGAGATGGCATCATCTGACTAATTGATATTTTTGATCATTTTAGTTCAGGAATTTTTAATATAAAAGCCTTTTAATGGCTAATCAACCGTTCTGATATATTCTCAATATTTGAATTCATTGAAAAATATTATTGTCTTTTACAGTTTTAGTTATTCTAGTTCATGACTTGAATGGAATATACAAAAATCATTTAATTATGTAGAATGGACAATTTCCTATGATTAATTTAGAACATTGTTCACTTAAATTGGGAGAAATTCTGACTTTAATTTAATTTATTTGAGTTGATATTGAAGATGGCTTTTTCATGAGTAGCTGGATCCATTATTCATTCAATTTACTTGATATGTAGGTAATTGAAATATGCATGTTGCTGTATAGGCGATCCAAAAAAAATATTTATAAAAAGAAATAGGGAGAAATCCAGTTTAGAGGTCCCAGTTGAGAAAAGTACTTTTTTCTTAATAACTTAAAGACATTGCTTAACAACAAAAATGGGTGTGGCACTATGCTTCTTTTCCTTTAGTCCCTAAAAAGTTGGCTGTCTAAAATAAGATGTGTTTGGCTCTTGTAACACATCTACCGAAAAATTTTAATTTATGTATACGTAACGCACCGTATATTGAAAATAAAATCTAGAATTCCTATGAAATATTCACCGTTTCAACCTGAACATCCATATCCTCCAAATTTCATCAAAATCGGACAATTAGAAGGCGAGAAAAAAAAATACCTGGAATTTCACGTTCGCCCCTGCTGAACACACTCCCCTTACTGGTATGGCTGAGGTTCCACTATCTTCAGTGGACTCGGAAGCAAAAAACTCAATTAAAAGATTCTTACTTTATTTGAAGTCTTTTTTTCGGCTATTTGGATGAAATTTTTTCCATGAATCGGTTTGCTGACATATCGATCCTCATAGTTTGAGAGCATAGATCATTTTTCAAAGGATCTTGAAATTTTGGGGTTTTGATCCGAATTTCGTGGGTTCGAATCCCGCAGATAGGTATTGATAAAAAAAAATTTAATTGATATTTCTCATGTTCTCTTTTCTAAACTTTTACTATGAGTTTTTCTTTCTTGAGGAAAAATATGTAGATTATACAAAACAATAAAATGTTATTTATTGGGAAAATCAAAGAGATAAATACGATTTCCATTACTACTTTTCATTCTTGAAGAAGACTTTGAATTTTGGTCATTTTGGATATTATATGTATAACCAAAATTTGGTAATAAGCTTACAAATATTTCAAATTAAATCATAGTGTTTATGGATGTTTACATTTATCAATGAGAGAATTTTTTTGTATTTGAATTTTTCTCAATGAAATGGTGAAACTAATTACAATTTGATTATACAGAATAGTCGTGGTGGATGGCGCGATTATCAGCAAGGTCGTAATCGTAATAGAAACCAGATCAAGAACAAAAACGTCACACCTAAGAAAGTAGAGGAGAAAAAGAAGGAAGAGAAGAAGGCAAATGATTCTGTTGACTTATCCACTGATGAAGGAGAAGATGAGAAGAAAAGAGACTGGAAGGAAGAGAAGAATACACTTGATGAAAATCAGGATCAAGAAATGAAAGACGAAAATGACGAGTCTAAAAAAAAGGACAAGGAAGGAAAATTCACTGGTATTCCACAGCATCTTTTACATTGCTTCGTTTGCAGTAAAGATATGTGGGATGGGGAAAGTTTTGAGAAACATGTTAAGGGTGAGTTCATAATAATATATTTATTATTTCTTGCTAATTCGACTAAGAATTTTAGCACTGACGCCAAATTTCATAAAATCATTGCTAATTAACTTCAACATTTTATTATTAAAAATTCAAGAAAAGTATTGACCGAGTGTCTACAGTTTTTGAGTATTCCTTCCTTTATGCATCTAATGTGCAAACCACAGAACTGTGTGTGTGTATATATAGATATATACAGGATGTTCCGTAAAGATCACGTCAAATTTAAGGGGGGGTCATTGTTTTCACTTCTACATTAAAACAATCTCCGATCATTGAGAAGTTAGCTGTGAGGAATATTTGTTTCATTAAAGGTTTTGGAAAAGAAATTTTTTGAGCAATCGGTTCTCAGAACAGATATCTCAAATACATGTAAATGAACTAGACCGTTCATAGTGAAGCATCGAGCCTCGCTGTTCCTGAGGAATCGATATGATTTTCAGAACTCTCTGTAGGCATACAGCCCGAAACTCTAAATATGCTCTCAAGGTCATGTTAACGATTTTGTGGTTAATCAGTGTCGTAGTAAAAAATAGTAAAGTTAAAAATGAGAAGAGGTGAATTAAAATTATATTTTGGTATTGAAATGTAAAAAAGAAAATTTTATAACTGAAATATTCATTCGACCTGCAATATGGAATAAAAGAGATAGGAGACATCACAACAGATATGTAATCACAAGTCTTTCCTCTATATCGATGGGTTGTTGGTGTAAATTGCAGCATGTCTTCAAACGGCGTTCTTGAATTCTGAAATATATGTGAATGTTTGTAAAGACATTCTCACGTATTCTCGAAATTTGTCAGGAAATTGTTTCAGTTCAGTAAAAAGTCGATGATATTCGCCAAACTGCCTCCGTAATCGGTTCACCGGGTGAACACATTTTACTGCTGTACTTGTGTCTACGTCGCATTCACTATTAGAAAACATTTTAAATAATTCATTACTTCCTATTTCCAACACCTTCTTATGACTATAGATACTCAAATCTTACAACTACTTTCATATAATCCTCACTATGTGGTGTCCCTGATGCCTGCTTGATGCGATGCGTCACTATATTTTCACCCTAAGTCACGATGTCTGTAATTTTCGAATTTTGAATCGAGAATGATCTCAAAAATAAGGCTTGATTCACTGATCTGTCAATTCTGTTTGTTCTTCCGTAAACATGATGATCTTCGAACATCAAACTCTCATGTTTATCATATTTCTGAATAATTGTGAAAGGCATCTGTGCTACTATCAAATTATGCTTATACTGAATTTCCATTTTGTGCTAGAATTTTTTAGGGATGTAACGGATGTGTGTAATCGAAGTTTCCACTCATGATTTATTGTAATCGGAACCGAAATCTGAGGCAAATGGGGGATGCCTTTCAAGTTTAAAAATAATATGAACCAAAACATTATTTTGTCTCTTTAATTCCCCTAAAAAAATAATTCAAATTGATTATTCCAAATCATTGAAATTAAAAAAATAAAAGAAATTTTATTCAATTTTAAACATTATTCATACCAAGGGAATTCAAAAAAAAGCAAATTATACAATTATATTTTTTCAAGACCGGACAATATATGAAAAGAGCCCCGCCCCCTACCAATATATGCACCCTTGTTGTCATTATCTTATCATTCCAGTATTTCCAGCCAAAGACGCCCATAAACCCTTCCAAAAAACGATAAAACAGGTTTCCAATAAACGATGAAGATTTACAAATACAACTTTCATACGTCCTGTCATAAAAGTGATCAAAAACAGCTGTAGTTTGAAATTCCAAGAATTGGGTTAATTCGAAATGTTGTAGTGCAGATTGGTGAATCGTCAGTGTTGCTTCCAATTTTAAATTCAGCCTCACTAAACTGATGCTTGTATAACTCAACGGTCATAAACGAATGCATTTAACCCCAATTTGTTGAAGTTTAGAAATTCTTGGAATTCCGAACTGGGGTTATTGCAGGTCACTTTTATGATAGGCGATTTACTGCTTCATATGTATTTAAATTCAAAGTGCTTGGTGTTAGTTTTTAATCATAGTTATCTACGATTAACCTCTGCTTTCCTTCTTTGCCTCGGATTCAAAAGTATCGGAATCCAAGCTCCGCAACATCCCTAGAATTTTTTCAGAACTACATTATGTCCGAAAATTGATAATGTTGCCATATTGACTATTGAGTTATGTTAGATTTAATTATTTTGTAGGAAGAGCTCATAAGCAGATGTTGGAGAGTTTGGAAGAAAGTATGAGTATTACTGTTAGCATATTGCGTGAGAATATGCGTTTGGCAGAGGAAAAGAAGTTGATCGAATTGAATAGAATGCAACGTCTGAATAAGAAACCCATTCGTAACAAATTTGCTGATGTGGAAAGTCATTGCAATATGTGCGACTTCAAATTTCTTGGAAAGATTATTTCGCACAGGAAGTGAGTTCTTCAAATTGATTTTTTTTTTATTTGTTAATCAAGTAACGAATATGAGAAACATGAGGACTTGGTATAGTTCATCCAAAGTCACTTGAACTAGTCCATAAAAATGCTTGGCCAGATGTCCCTTCGAAGTGGATACCCCGATCCGCTAAATAACGGGATTTATTTGAAAGTATTTTTAGGCAATAAATTCGCTGGCTCCAAAAGAATTTCTGGAAACTTGGACAACTGAAATATTCAGTCTTCATCCAAGTGACTTTGGATATACTATAGCAATTTTTTTTTTCCATCGATAACTGGAATCAGAGCCGATGAAATGATTCAAATTCAATTTGTTAACCTAAATACAAATCTTGCATATATACAGGGTGTTCCAAATTAAGTCGGCACCATTGCCAACTCCGTTATTATTGATGCTACGATTTCGGATAAATGGGCAAACTGGTAGCCTTTTTAGAGGCCTTCTCGATGCCGAAAACAAAACAAAAATTGACAGTCGTGTTGTCATAATATTTCATAACATTATATTTTTCTCAATGGAACACCCTATATTTTTCCATGCATTTCGATTCTTTATAACATTCTCAACAACAAAGCTCATTTGAATTTTTTTCGTGAAGGTGAAAATTAAAGAGATGTAGTAATAGGAAACATTCATAACGGATTTGATAAAGCGCTATAAAATATCGAGTAAATGCTCAAAATCACCGCCTTCTTGTTGAATATTTGGGCCCTTCTATTGACTCTATTAATTCATAAAAGGAATGCGGCTAGCGGAATGGCTTTAGGAAGGAAATTATCGTATTAATACCAAATAGCTCAGTGGTGTCATTGAGTGGTGAGACATGATGTTCGCGGGTTTCACGAGTTCACATCCCAGCGCCATTTTTTCTTTTTACTGCCTTATTTTGCTATTAATAACAAAATATTGTCATTCGTATAAGTACAAAAAATTGGTGTTTGACAATCATGAGGTTTGTTTGCCATAACAAAGAAATTTTTTGTACTAGTGAAAGAAATAAATATTTCCAAATAAGTCGCTTATTTTCCACTTTAGGAAGAAAGGTGATATGAGCTTTGTTATTGAGAATGTTATAACAAATCGAAATGCATGAAAAAATATAGGGTGTTTCATTGAAAAAAATATCATTTTATGAAATATTATGACAACGCGACTCAATTTTTTTTTTTTTTCGGCATCGAGAAGGCCACTAAAAATGCTACCAGTTTGCCCATTTAACCGAAATCGTAGCATCAATAATAACAGAGTTGGTGCCGACTTAATTTGGAACACCCTGTATTTAAGATTAAGAAACTTCAGAAATTGTCTGGTTTTTTTTATTGCTAAATTAAATATTCTATATCATGAAATATTTTGCCTTTATTATTAATTAAACTTTTAGGAGTGAAGGACATCAAAGACTTAAGCGATTCTTGCATCCTAATTGCAATATGTGTGTCAAAGAATTTCCATCTCGTATGGAATGGGTTGATCATCGCTTGAGTCCCGAGCATTTACGAGAACTTGCTAAGTTCATGGAAGAGAACAGCAAAAGTGATGGCGCCCAAGTTGTTGTCAAAGATGAAGATAACAGTGAATTTGATTTGGAGCCATTAATGGATGAAGTAACTGAGCAAGAAGATGATTTCCCAATTCTTGAATTGGACGATGATCTCCATGATTTGCAGAATAGAATCCCAGCTTTTCGTAAAACAAGACTTCTAGGGTCAAAATCTCTAGTGCCCTTCAGTGGATTTATGTGTGAGATTTGTAACACTAGTTTTCCATCTGAAGAACTCGCTCAGGTATTTATCAAAAATTATAATGTATATGTATACATTTTTTTATCTATTCCTTATTCTAGAATCACTTGAAATTGAGGAAGCATTATCTCAAGTTTGTTGAGGCTGCCAAGAATAAATATCAGAAGCAATTGCAAGAAGAGAAAGAAAAAGCTGAGAAAACTGAGCAAGAAGAGCAAGTGACAGTTGTAAAGGAAGAAGATGGTGAGGATGCCAATGAAGAAAATGCTGATAATTCACAAGATGTAAATGATTGTGAGTAAATTCTAAGTAATTGTAAAAGCTATTATCTATCGACATCCAACACTCACTACTTATGTATTAACTGAAGTTAGTTTTGTTCCTACAGTAGAGTATCGATTTATCTGAACTAATTAGGGGGCCTAGGCGTTCGGACAAATGATTTGAAAACTTTTATTCAAACATACGTTTTAAATGATAACATATTTATTAACAATATAAATCTTTTTTACCTTGGCAAGAAGAAACCAATGTTAGAAACATAAGTAGTTTCAATAGGTTTTAAAGTACCTATGCTGCAGTAAGTTTTAAAAACTTTTTTATTTAGGTCTGCTGAAGTTACCTTCTAATAATTTAATTAATTTATCATTGATGGAAAGACCAACACGTTTATATTCATACATTTTCAGTAGATGTTGCATTATGCAGCAAGAAAAGACGAACAGAGTACTGCCGATAAACTTTGAGCTGTGAGGTCTAGCTTATGTCCATGCACTACTACTTACTAGAATTTGGCTAAGCTGTCTTTCGGTTGACCGACGTTCGGATAATCGAAGCTCTACTGTTCTTAATTTTATTCCCAACATACTGGGCTTTCTTTTTTACCTTTGTCATTTCAATTTAAATATGTTTAACCAGGCATCGTTTCTTAATACGACACACCTAGTGGAAATTGTTTTTTAATGGGTTTGATAATGAATAAAAAGTAATTTAACTAATATGTATTTTTAATTAATTTTTGTTTGTAATTTTATGTTGTCCTGGTTGGAGCCGCTAAATTACTAAAAAAAATATCATTTCAAATCAAAGGATCTGCTATATATATCAAAGCAGAGTTATTTGCTTCAATAGTATAGAGATATGTGTTTATTCTTGATCCCTATCAATAGGAACTGATTTTTCTTAATTTGTGAATACAAACTCAAACAAAAACATACCTAATTATCATCAATGTATTGTAGGTTCAAATAAACTAATTTCTTGAGGACTACACAACATGAAATTAAAAACACAAGTACAAAATTTTCTACCGCAATTCTATGAATAATTTCAGAGTTCAAATTAATTAATTTCTTGGTTTGGAATTTTAAGCAGTATGCCATTTTATAAAATCACACATGTTATTTTTAATGAAAGGCAACCATTGTGTACAAGTTGACTCATTTTTGGTTAGATCAGCTATGAGATTAAAATATATAATACAGTGGACTTTCGTTAACTCGAAACATCACGGGACCAAGATTTTTTGTCGAGTTACATATAGTTCGACATAGGCGTACAGACTTACAGAGGTAATGAAATATAGAGAAAATACGAAATATTTTATGTGCACAGTGGACATTTCTATTACAATATTGTAATTTAAACTAAAGGTCCTAGTACCTTTAGTTTCAAATGTTTCAACAATGATGTTGCCACCTAAAGAAACTTAAAATTGCTGCAACCTTTAGTTTGTGGATATAATAATGATATAATTGGCAAAACAAAGGTAAATATTTCTTGGACAATGTTTGTTCAAGCTAAAGTACTGATTTACGATTTGAACTGAGTATATGGCGAACCGTAATTTAAAATATTCATACCACTGGTCTCTAATTAAGAAAATGCATTCTATAATTGATTTTAGAAAAAACTAATTCATTAATCTTTTGGAATTTATAAATGTTCTGATTTTTTCTTTAGTAAAAATGTTGTCTGTATTTTGAAAAATCATTCTTTACCTGCAAAGAATAGTAAATAATGTGGACAAATCCATACTTACAAGAGAATTGAAATAGCACTCAGTATCAGATTTTTGTGAAAGTATATTAGTATTTTGATAAGCTAATACTCATAATTTCACAAGAAATGTCAAATATACAATAAGATAATAATAAATGGAAAAATAAACAAACTGAACATAATCAACTTGATAAGAACAATTGGAATTTAAAAAAGATTTATTTAATAGTAACCGCATTATTTACAAGATATAGGTGAATACCCAAAATTAATCCTCAGAAATCGCGTTTTTGTTTTTGTAGTTTGGGGTCAGCAACAGGTCTTATAATTTGGAAAAAATAATTTTTTTCGGCAACCGTCCGAGAAGTGCTCACTTTCTCGCTTACGCTCGTCCTGGAATTTTGTCTATTCGTCCAAAAAAAACCCTATTTTCCGGACTTGTTACGTAAATTACTATTACCTGATGAATTCGTAACACTACCACTGTAGTCAATTAATTGAAAGCAGGAAATTTATGGATTTAAATGTTCTAAACAAGGTGAATATATGCTTAGCTGAAACTATTTCAATTAATTCTCCGCCCCATACAGGTAGCCCACATAAAACATTCAATCTGATTTTTTGCAATTATATATGTAATTCCGGAAAACACCAAAATAGGTAAATTCATTTGGAGGGGGCATCTTGTGATTGCAAATTGGTGAAAGTATATACCATTATCCCCTTGAGCGTGATGGCAAACCCCTCATTAATCTTAAATGGCAACAGAAGTCATATGACACAAAATTTTGAAAGTTTTGCAATTCATTATGAATATGCTGAAAATTTCTGTTTTGGTGTAAAAAAAAATCGGTGATGGGTGAAATGTTGAAATTGTCCATCATTTGCTTTTAGGCACTAATCAAATAGGCATTTGACATTTTTATAAACGTTTTGTAGCACACAGGTGTGATCAAAGTATGTACCGGGTTTTTCACCATAATTTGACCCCCCTTTTAACTTTGTTACTAAAAGAGGTACAAACAAATGTTTTCTACAAAAGTTTCACGAAAAGGCATTTTGAGTTTTCGCAGCCTACCACTTGAAAACTGATTACTGAGCATGTCAGGTGGTTCTTAAAATTTGAAACTCTGTGGTACTCAGAATAAGAGAGATAGACCAAACATATGTTATATATTCGAAATCAGGGGAAAAAGAGCTAGTCAAATATAGAAAAATATACAGGGTGTTCCATTTGAAAAATTGAAGTTGCAATCAATATGTGGCCCACTCTGTATATATTTCGTTTTGTGAAATCATTTTAAAAAACACTAGTTGATTTCGTGAAACTTTTGTAGAAAAAATTTGTTTGTACCTCTCCTAGTAACAAAGTTAAAGGGGGGGTCAAATTATGGTGAAAAACCCGGTACAATAACAATAAATTTATCAACTGCAAGAAGTTAACAATGTAAAAAATTGTTATTCATTGCTGTTGGATGGTAATATGAAATTATAAAAAAAATAACTTTAAATTAATGTAGAAAAATAAAACTGGGAACGGTATCAATAATTTTTTTTACTGTTATTATTTTTACTGCAAAAAGTTCTGAGTTAGTTTATTAGAAAAAAATAGATATTCATTCATTAAACAATTATTTAATTCTTTTTTTTTTACTCTTATTTAGTTAGGGTGTCCACAAATTATATTCAACTTGAAAGCAATTGTATCATAATCAACATGTCCTCTTTCAGCTGATATGTATGATCCAGAAGAGGCATGCACTGAAGAAATAGAGAAGGAGAAGGTTGATGAACTTAAACCAAATGGTGATGACAAACCTGCTACTGAAGTAAAAGTTGAAGTTGATAAAGCAGTTGAAGTAAAAGAGCAAAATACTTCACTTACTGAGGGAGAAGCCAAGCCTGCTGGACAAAGTACTCCTGCTAGGCCCAAGAGACAAGCTACCACTAATGTGAAAAATGGAGCTGGTCCAAAGAGCAAAAAAACCAAAAAATAAATGGAATACTTCACCTATAGATAATATGACTTGATTCTTCATTTTTTTAGAATAGTTTCTAGTTAACCTCATGAACTTTCTTAGGTTTTGATTTATAGGTGTGTCCTTACCAAATTTTTCAGATATTATTTTAATTAAGTATATTCTTTTGAAGGAATAGAATATTATGGGAATTGCAATCCTTTTTTGTATTGAGCTTTTAACAGATCTGAGAGAAGTAAAATTGTCAAAACTTGTAAACATGAGCTTACATATTTTGACAATCTATAAAGACAGGAATTTTGTTATTGGATTAAATCAATCCATTTTTTGTGACATATTTATGGAATGAGTATTCGTAATTTTGCTTTTTTGATCAATTCTTTACACAAATATAACTGAAATGTGCTTCTGACTTATTATTTCTTTTGTTGTTAATTCCTCATAAATCAGAATGAAAAAAGTCATTCACTGTGATTGTGTATTCTCTGATCAGTTAAAATATTTTATTACAATCAACATCTGCTCTGATAATAATAGATAATGACCAAAAGTAATAGACGACCAATTCACAACAAGCCGATACCACTACAAGAAAAAATAAACAAAAATTATTCTGTTTAAGTGAACAACATATAAATGTGGAATATCCTTTCAGTCATTCTTTTGTTTTTCATTCAAAAATTTCGTTATTTTGGTACTATTGATTATCAAACTATTAATCAATAATAAATTAGTAGGATCTAGAATCATATACTGTGCGAATATTTGCATCTGCCATGTTAGTTTGTGGAACCCTTCATACATTTGGGTCCCTTTAGTGATACAAGAAGTATTCTACAAAAGTAACTTGAACTGATTTGTAAGAGATGGAAATAGGTTTCTTTATTCTTTCAGCATTTTTTGTGTACGAGTTTGTTTAACCTCAGTGAATGCTATATCGGGTTTAAATTATTTATATTTGAAGGAAGGGTTTAATGACGAACCCATAATTTTAATTGAATTGATTTTTAAATTCATAGAAGGCGATAGCTTTGCAAATTGCAATAGAATTTTAGTCAATCATATGTAAAGGAATGAAAACTACAATACTCTTAATCCATTGAAAATATAAAAAGGGATGAATTATATGGCTCATGATATAAAATAATTATTATTTAATTAACCAATATGCTTCTAATTAACAGATGTCTCAAAATTGTTCACTACATTACCAAAGTAATTCAGATTTAAAAAATTTTATTGAAAAATTAATTAGTTTAACGTTAGGAGATGTTCAACTTGAATCAATTGTTTGCAGAATTCTATGACAAGTGTTTTATTTTTTCAATTTCATTGTTCTTTTATGCTACATATATAAAAAATTTTTGTATAAATTCGATAATTAAATAATATGGTTTATTTAACTATGGCCACCTAGCAATGTAATTTCTATCAACCTAGATTATGATTAATTGGAAAAAACAAGCGCCATCTATTCCAGATTAACAGAACTACAGTGACAACTCCGGCCATCCGCCATTAAATGTCGAAAGAAAACAATGATTCAAACGTTAACCGGTGTTTCAAGATTAAGATTATCAACTGTGCATACGCGAATTGAACTTTGCACCCTCTAAACCAGTCACAATCACTAATAAGTTAAACAAGAATGCTTCAAAGCATGTGAAACAGCCCGGTACTCGAATGTAAATAGTAAAAATCAGAGATCTCTGGTGAAAGTTCGACCATTAATGGCGGACAGGGCTCCAATCAAAACGCTGACGGGCCGTGTCGTCACTGTAGTATATACAGTCACTCTATCGAGAACCAAATTTTTCTATTCGGTCTTAGAACGGCATCATTTTTGAAAAATTTCAAATTCAACATCCATTTTGGTTTTTTTACCTCCATATTGGAACATGCCATCTGTTGCGCATAAGTAGAAGCTCTAACTACTACATCAGCGCCCATTGTACATGTTGTATTTTTTCTGATAGATCGCGCTAGTTGCCACACAATACCATCTACTTTTATACCATTCTAGGTCTGTAGGCACAATTTTTCTAATTTTAAAATAAGATCATACTTCACAGGATCATTTCTGTAGTATATCTTCACACATTCTCAACTCAAATTGAGAGTGGTTGCAACCTCGACGATGAGTCGAAGTATCGCTTCCTGAGCGTGAGACAGGTTCTTGGAATTCCGCATGGAAATCCTCGTGGCCCACGATGATCGTTCACCTGGACTTGTCCAGTCTACGGATGCGATACAATCTGAGAGGTTGCTCTTTTGGTCAAGATAATATCAATTTGCAACCATTAGGCGCAGATCCATCCAAAACGTTAGACATCTTCTGGGGATTTTCATTTCTTTACTTAAACAAGTAAAGAAATGAAAATCCACAAAAGATGTCTAACGTTTTGGATAGATCCATCCTTAAATTAGTAGGTGCTTTCCAGCCACCTAAGTGTGTGCGCACTCGTCAATTTTTGAATGCAATGACATTCGACCAAATTGGGAATATTTGTTTCATTTCGTGGCGGCGCCGCAATGTCATACACTTAGAATATAGATAGATTATTAATGTTCTAAGGTCATACATTAATTAAAACCCGATCCTGGCCAATCAAAAGTGAGGTGTAATCGAGTATGATCGTGCAAAGTCGTGAAACAAAACGTTTACTAGAATGAATTCAAAATATTTGAAATATAGAGAGAGTTTATTGGTGTTCTTACAATTTCAAGAATTGCTTACACAGGTCTCTACTATAATGAAAGATACATAGGTACAAATTGTCACAAAACTCATAAAGAATAAATAAAAAGAATCTATCATCAATTGTTAATAGCGCTACCTACAGTTGACATAATTTTATAATTTTTTTTGTTTGTTACAATGATAACCAAATTATATTACAATCTGTAAATCAAAGAACTTTTTTCCAAATAATGGAGATAACGAAATTTAACTTATAAATTCTCAAAATTGGCAAAACAAAATCTAATCAGTCCATTCACCAGGTTTTAGACATCTTAATCGAAATGTAGTCAAGGCATTTGACAGGGTAAAATGGAATAAACTCTGGACCATCCTACTAGAAATGGGCACTCCACCTCACCTTGTATATTTGATAAAGCGACTCTATGAGAACAAAAACGCTAAAATCAGAGCTAATAACATGCTATCGAGTAGTTTCAAAGCCAACGCAGGAGTGAGACAGGGATGCATACTCTCGCCAATCCTATTTAATATCTACACAGAATATATTATGCGTAGAGTAATGGAAGAATGGAACGGTGAAATATCAGTGGAGGGCAGGAGGATTAATAACCTGAGATACGCGGATGATACCGTGATCATTGCTCCCAGCAAGGAGGAACTGAATGAGATAATGGCTAGATTGTGCTCTATCAGCGAAGAATATGGCTTAGAATTGAACAAACAGAAAACCAAGACGATGATTGTAGACTGCCTTCATAACAATCAACCTGATGTTCAACTGTGGCTGGATTTGAGGTTGTAGACCGGTTCAATTACTAAGGATCCATGACAACAAACTCTGGAGGATGCGAGGCTGAAATTAGACGCAGGATGGCGATGGCAAGGACCGCAACAACAAAATTAATCAAGATATGAAGGTTCACAGCGATCACCCGAAACATTACACTACGCATTGCAAATTCCCTTATCATCCCTATTGCCATATGTATGGCTCCGAAACCTGGACCCTGAAGGAGGGTGATAAGCGGAGAGTGAGCGCCTTGGAAATGTGGGTATACAGACGGATGTTGCGAATACCTTGGACGGCCCACCGAATGAACATCTCCATTATCCAAGAACTAAAAATTGGGACACGCCTAGTCACAAAAATCAACCAATCGATCCTAAGGTCTTTTGGACATATTGCTAGTAGCGACACTTCAATGGAGAGACTCATGATAGAAGGGAAAGTAGAAGGAAGACGAACACGTGGAAGATCACCTAAGAGATGGATAGACCAGGTTAAAACCTTGGGCCACAACCTACCGGAGGTATCACATATGGCCCAGAACCGAGTAACTTGGGCCGAAGAAGTCAGGAGAGTTAATTCATTATGTCACCATACCCTCACGTAGGGTGAGGGACTGAAGAGAGAGACTCATTGCAAGGGCTCGAAGCTCTAGTGCGCCGAGCCAATACATCCTAGAAAAACCTTGTCTAGGAGGTATTGGCCGAGCCCAGGGGTGACACGCACCTGACTGGAAAGCAGCTATGGTATCTTAATTCCTTTCTTCCTTTCTTTGTCCATGGAGAACCTGTCAACCCTCAGAGTGGAGGTTCGTCAGATCTTCATCAGGGCCAAAAGAGGCGGTAATTGGCAGGGGTACACTGAAAAGCTCAGTACAATAAGGAGATCAGGGCCGGAGTGAGTAATTTTGGCGCCTGAAACAATGAAAAGAATTTTTCGGCGTCCTTTTCGAAAAAGCATTAATAACAACATTACCTCCATCATAACCACAACCCCCCCCCAAAAAAAAGCACCTGCTCCGATAATAATACAGATTCCAGAATTTTCTTCTCGATGAAAAATCTTGCAATCGTACGTAAAAAAAAAATAAATTCTAGTGAAACATGTGTTCCGCTGAAAACATTTGGCATTCAACAATAACTAGTTTCGAATGCAAATTTTCCATAATATGTTAAATGTGTAAACATCGGCTTACACATTATTCGAAAGCAAAGATTGTTTTTCGTCTTTGTGAAATACATAATGATTTTATCCCTCTTTCAATGAGGGTAATAGGGAATTCTGTTTGTATTTGGACTGCCATGTGTTATTTATTATACAAGCTGCTCAGTAAAGGCGACTTGGGGATTTTTATTTCAGAGAATGTTGACAAACGCAACGAAGCGGAATAATTTTGTGTTGTTTTTAATAATCAAGAATGAAATATGAAAAGGCGGCCAGCAAACTGGGCCGAATTGCCGCCCCTCAAATAGAGGCGCCTGAAAATGTTTCACCCCTAACGCCGGCACTGAGGAGATCAGGAAGGCCAGAAGATTTAATTTCGAGTCTTTTGTGAAAAGATCACTTCTACTCCAAGGTCATAACAAGGGGGGAATCAACATCATAATGTCGCTCAGAAAGCCAGACGCGGAGGAAGAAGAGGAACGATCGATTCTTCTTATCAAAACACACTTCCCTGGTAGTGAACCCATAATGAACGTTGCAACTCAAACCAAAAATCCCTGCTAGGAGAATTGGGATATTGCTAAGAAAATATTATTACCAAAGACAACGTCTGGAATGGATAATTTACACTTTTCAACCATATCACCAGGAGTAGGTGAGATATTTCCAGTATTATTTATAGTATTTATATATATTTATTTCTTGGAGTTTCCACCAATGGAAATTCAAACATAAATCCTCTTATTCAAGGTCACGTGACTGGAGCTCTGCATCATCGCCCAAGGGCGCATCTATGTATTATTAAATCATTGATGTGAACTCGAACTGTTTCTGTGTACTAGAATTCGCAGAAACTTATATAGATAAGGTTGGACTACAAATTTCATTTTGAATTTACTTTGAACTGTTTTCGCGAATTCATCACTTCCGGAAAATTATGTGAAAAATGGAAATATGTAATAATGTAATTGTCAAGCAGTTGGAGAAGAAAAAAAAATCATTCAATAGATAACAGGTCTAGTCTGGTCTGGGATTCCACTAATTATTATCGATTGGTAACTTTAACAACCTATAATGATAAGTGGGATCCCATTTCTTGTGTACTATGAACGCACTTTTATACAATTAGCCGCGCACAATACATGCTACTCGAATCTTAATATTCGCAGTATTCGCACGCACACCTCTATTTTAAGGAAGCAGCAGCCGTAATAAAGCTCTTACGTGACGATTTCTGCCGTTTCACTTATACCCCATGCCGCGTTCAAGGAATTTCTGAAAACGATATCATTTGCAACAAGCTCATGAAAAGGATACATGAATGACATTATACAATTGAAATCTATACTAAATTAAAATAAGAAGTAACAATTTATTATTATGAAGCTAAATGTCTCCTCCATTAAATTACACTATAAATAAAGACAAATTAAAAAAAATGGATTACATCAACTTAACCAATGATTAACTAAAATGAAAAATATAATTTGAATAACAATTCAAAATCGGGTTCACAGAATTACAATAAAAAAATCATTAAAACTTCAGACATCATCATCTCTTGAAGATGATCAGATGATTAAATAAGGTGGAATTATGCACACATTAAAAAAAACCACAAATCAAATAGTTGGAATTGGAATATGCTATATTCAGAGAATCTATATCAGATTGCACATGAATATGATTACAATGTCTCACCTTAAAACTGTGTTTGAACATATTTGTTTGCTTTCTAAAAATTTTAGTATTTTCAAAAGCAAATTTATCCCTTGGTCTTGATGTGTGAACATTGATTTGATCTTGAGTAGTTTGTATTTGTTGATGTCAGGGAGTTATCGGAAGAGAAACATTTCCTGATAAATGGAAGGGAATCTTCGAATTCCACAATACCATAGCTGAAATAGGGGTACCTTGTTGCTTCAATTGTGAAATAACATTGTGATTCAATAAATAAGGCTTTCTAACCTTTTTTTTGTTCCTATCAAGTGAATATTGATTCAGATGAGTCTGATTTAAATTCACTTCAACACCATTACTACGTCGATAGGACTGTTGTGGTTTTGTATAATTGCAGTTACTTGCGCTGTAATTCTTATCACTTTTTTTCAAATCACTTTCCAGTATACAGAAGAAAGTGTATCTGATATGATTACTTTGAATACTACTCTCATTTTTACTTCATTTACTGACAATTGGGTAAAAATAAAGATTGAGTATACCAAGTATCTACTTGCACAAAGTAGTAGAAAATAATTAAAAAAAATTGAAACATCGACATTTTATTGTTAAATAATAGTATAATTACATTTCTTTCAACAAATATTCAAAATAATACCATATACTAAATAATGTGCGCTAAATTTCAAATAAAACATAGAAGTAACAAACAAATGGTTATTATAAATAAAACATTTAGATTTTGTAATAAAAACATTGAACAAATTCGTCATAAATAAATGTAAATATCTGATTGCACAATAAAAATCACAACTTGCCTGGAAAATTATTCAATAAATAAATTCTACTATAATAAGATCTCAGAATGTATCAATTAATGAATTTATGGTCCTACAACATATATGCAGTACATGGACTTGAAATTTTGAACAGCTGGTTAATTAGAACATTTAATGTATTGATTAAGTCATATTTGTTTATGTTCAAAAGAAAGTAACACATAAAATCACAACTAATTACTAATATTTCCAATTTTTACCGTGAAAATGATAAATCAAAATGGCAATAAAATATCCAAAATGAAAATTGCGTTTTATCAATGGAGTTTAGATTATGAATTTTGAAATGATTTAGTTGGAAATGATTCTTACATCTCATGGAATAATAAATGATTGATATCAAAAGCAGTTAACATAAAGTTTTCAATCTTAAAATCTCATCAAGTATTTTAACACTAAGTACAAAGCCAATAAAATACTGATTGTTAAAAATACAACATATAAAAATAAAGTTGGACATATTTGATAAAAAGCTGTCTTCAGTGAAAGATCATATGAGAACAAAATTAAATTATAAAAACATTTTAAAATAGAAATTTTATTTGTTAGATTTTTGTTGTTCAAGAAACCAATTTCTCCATTTAAAAATATATACAGTATAACTATAAGAATTGAATAAGAAAGATAATATTGTTTATTCATATGATCCAGTCAGAATTTGAGGAAAAAACCATGTGGAACAGTTAATTTCTGTATAAATCTACTTCTAATTCATACAAAGCTTACATATATAAATTACTTGCTTGACACTGTGGAATGTTTTATTTCTAATCAATGTTTTTTTTATTGCTCAAGTTGGAGAAAAATTATCCAATAACCAGAAACCACAATATCCAAAACAATAATTGAATAAATACTACATTATAAATAACAACAGTAATACTGAAACAACAAATTCATCTTTATGAATAACAATATGTTAATGAGTGAAAATTGTGAAATTTCAATACTACCGTTTTTTCAACAGATTCATCTAATATTTTTCACAAATAATCATTAGAAAATCCTAATTTTTGCTGATACAATTGACTACATTGTTCAACACAGTTGAATGGTCAAACAGGGGAATTCTTTTGTTGATAACTTTTGATATCTTCACTGTTACAATATAGAGGGTCCAAACTTGAGGAAACTGAATTGGAAAAATCACCAAAGGGATGATCATGAGAAGTAGGAGAATCCGCTATTGTTAGCCTTAGTGAGGGGTCATCAGGTCGAAATTTGATGTCATCATCTGTACTGTCTACTGATGATGACCTAGATTGTAGACATTGATTACCGTTGCCTATCCATCGTTTTCTTAAGGTTTCCAATCTCATGACCTAAAATATCGGTATTGTACTTCTGCAGAGATAAGATAGTCAGTAACATGCATTCCACATGAAACATTAAATAATATGAGCAAAATAAAACTGTCAGAATACAACAATTAAAGTATTGAATTTATAAAAACCAATACGACTTTCGAAAATCTCCTGAGAAAAACACCTTGAACAAATTTAGCATTAAGCTATTCAACAGCTTCATCTTTAGTAGATAGATTCACATTATTTGAGATTTGCCATAAATAAAAGAGGAAAAATGTTATTTGAGAAATAAAAACAAAAAAAAATAAAACTAAATTATTGTTGAATGAAAAAGGTAATGTTCATGTTTTCAAAGATTCTGTGATTTCTCCTATAAAATTTGTTACATAATTGTTCTTTCTAAAATATTTCTTCCCCAGTTCCTCAAATTTGAGCCAAAGGAATAATTTAGAAAACCATGTAAATTCTCATGACTTGAATGCAGGTTTTGTACATGGAATTCTTGCATATCTATGTCTAGGATTAAAATCCAATATTAAAAAATTATAATTTCCAGTTCATGTCATACAACATTCTTTTGTGAGTTTAGTAAATATAATGCTCGACTTTTGATGTCAGTTTTCCGTTCATATCTATCTTGCACATATTTAATGCTATGAAAAGTTTTTTGTAGGCTATGAAATCCAACATTGAATAGTGAACCGCAAAATGCCAGTTTCAAAATGACTGCAGTTTCCTCTAATAATAATAATTATCTGTGATCAATTATGATAAATGCGTCGTCAACTTTTGGTGATCAGGAAGAATGAAAGGATTCTGTTTGGATGGAGAAGAAGCCCTTCAATATAAATATGTCAGCTTGATTTGTAAACAAATACACAAACCAATAACTACATCTATACAGGGAGACAGGAGTTTTTGCTGAGGCTTTTATCTGTGCTCTTGTAACATATGTTGAAATGTATGATGCCCTGTTCACATCTCCTCGGATGAGTTCATATAAACATATATCAGTAACCATAGTTTTCAATATGTAGTACATCATAAATGTAGTAGTATTGTAGTAAATTAAAGTTTTCCTCGCCAAATGCTTTTTAGATCATTCTACATAACTTTGGTTTCTTATCTTTCTGTTGGTCAGTAAGTCCACATTTCCTTACTTTAACTTCTCACTATTCTTATTAGGTTTCAATGAAATTGGCATAGTGATCTGGTCAAAATCATAAAAAGAGGCAATCTTTCAGCTTTTCAGGATAAACGATGCGAGTTCTAATTCTGATTTTGATGAATTTCGATCTAGGTATTCGGATTGGGTAGTGAGTGGCTCCATATGAATTTCAGTTCTATTGGTTGCAAATGGGGTAATCCCAGAACCATAAATTTTGCTTTCTACTGGTCGAATTTTGATTTGAGGATAAGGATAGGGTTTACACTTGGCAGTTGTGAATGTCTGTCGAGTTTAGTTATTTGATGACTTCAACTCATTTTTGGTGATCATTCCAAGTTTTTCCTAAAAAATTTAACTCGCACTCTCTTAAAAACTATACACATACCCATATTAATATTAACTTTCTGCTTTGAAATCGCTGAAAGATTTAACCCCTCGATGTTTATATGCTTGAAGCAAAATCGTTGTTTAAACAATTAATTGTTAGCATTGTAATTATTTCTTTTAGTGGAAAATTTTTAAATGGCTCATTACTGAGCTGTAGCCAGCACTATTTTATAAGGTATGTTTTTCATTTTCTATAGTTATAAATAATATTTAAATTGAAAACATATGAGTTCAGTGAAGGTAAAATATTGGTGTTAGGGAAGCGGATTTCAAATAAGAGTAATTTTAAAAGAGTTAGTATCCTAGGTAGGAATGTATGGATTTCATTTGAAAAAAAAATCGAATAAACCGTCATTACAACAACTACATATTATATTCTACAATAAGAAATCGATTTCAAACATGCATTGGATGCAAACATTTCTGCAAAACACAAAGCAAATTAACTTACTCGACCCATCTCCAGGGTTCTGTATCCGGACTGGTTATTGGCGTAGGAAACTGTACAATATATTATTAGCAAATGGAAATCACACAGGTGTTACAATATTTCAGGACAAGTGAAACTTTTTCATATTTTACACAAATGCTGATGAAGCCAAAGCAAATGTGAGTTAATTTGTGTTATAAACAGATCTAACTGGTGCAGATTTTATCCTCTGAAGTTTCATAGTCTACTGGTTTAGGGACTTACCTCAGCTTGTAAATCGACTATTTTGTCTTGTAGCTCCCGAACATGTTCACTTTCATCAACTGAATGAATCCTAAGTTCACCTTCTGTGGCAATCTCCTGACTCTGTAAAAACAGAAAATAATCTTTGTACTAGATCTCGACTCTTTCTATCCATTTTGTTTATCAGATCTCAGAGATGCCATCATAATGTCTGAAAATGAAGTTTATCGGCGAAGACGTCCTTACCAATTCATCATAAGTAAAAATTCAATATGAAAAAAACTAAATCAATTGTAATTAGCAGTTAGCCATTGAAAAGCTGACTAACCAATGAAGCGTCTTTGAGGGAGGTTGAATACCTGCAAATCAATACAGAATGAGAGGAAGCGAATGGAATTCAGGCACTTAGTGGATATAATATGGGATAATTGATATACAGGTTGTTTCTTAACTACAGTACGAAAATTCAGAGAGTGATTCGTTGGGTTCTTTTAAAAAAAGTTCTTACAAACATATCTCTGGAGTTGCTTTAATTAGAATATTTATGATATTTTATAAATACCATTTTTTTTTAATTTCAAGCTTACCTCAAGTTACCTTAGAAATGCAGTATATATAGAGATATGTCTTCATAAGAACTTTTTTGAAATGATTTAATGAATCACCCTCTGAAGTTTCGTAATGTAGTTAGTTAAGGAACACCTCGTATAATGTCTCAGTAAACTCAAATAATTGCCAAAATAAAAATACTTATTAAGAAGGATATTGGTATATGCTGAAAGATAACATGTGAGAAACTTAGAATGTAGGATATTACATCCTGCACTTCTGTTACAATAGTAGGATGGGGTGGATGCGCAGGAATTAATATGCTGTAAAAAAAAAAAGCATAACATTGCATCAAGAACTGCATGCAAATGTACCAATTTGAGTAATGACCACCTATTAAAAATTAGAAAAGTAATTAATGCATTGATTTTTTTTTTATTAAATTTTTATCTCCCTTGTAGAACAAAATAGGGAGTATGTTGTATTGTGTATTATATTAATTGCTTGAAATTTTATGAATAATCCGTTGGTGAAGTTTGTCTACTGAAAGTTTAAACTCTTTATGTTAATTTCTTCTATTTTTCATTAGATATTGAAAGGAAATGCTTTGGATTGTTGTGCGAATATATAATTATGACTTGTTTATTACAAGTGCTGTAAAGTATAGTATAATAATAATAATAATAATATCCTTTATTTGATCAAATATCAACAGATGTAGATCACGTCAATACATATCAATACATATGAACACTATAATGAAACAAAATCCCTTTCACTTAAAAAATCCTTAACACTATTGTATATTGTATAGTAGAAGTAGTGACATTATTATGGACCATTATTGAAAATTTTTTTCTTTCCAACCAGGACAGAACTTTTTGAATTCACATAATATATAATAATATAAACAAAAGCTAGGTTATATCTGCAACCCCTAAGATTCATATACTTTTCTGTGCGTTTGCTTACCTTCAGTTCCAATTCGCTTATTTGCTGCCTCATTTCTGCAACAACCTGCGTCTTCTCCGCGTCACTTATTCTTGCATTCATGAGTTCATCCTTCATTTTGCTTTCAAGATCTGAATATCTTCTTTGTTCCTCGAGCAGTCTAGCTGCCGCTTCTCTGTCTCTTAATTCGGCAGCCTCCAGCTGCTCTCTCTGTTTTTTAATTTGGTCATCCTGCCTTCTAAGTTGATTTGTGCTCACTTGCACCTGAGTCTCTAACTCCATCACCTTAAATGACGATTAATAAGAGTCCTGGAATATCAGGATATTTTAAAGATATATATTACCTTGAGTCGCAATTCTTTCAGTTCAGTCAGCGTTTCCATCTCTCTAATTCTAGTGGTCATAAGTTCATCTTCCAGTTTTTGTGTTTCATTGTGCCTATTTTCCCAGAACAATAGCTTCTTGGGTGTGCTATGGCTTTCGCCAGATTGATTCTGTTCTTTTTGGTGGTCCTAGAAAAATTATGAACATTGAATCATTTATTAATTTTTTTTATTTGTATATTTCATAATTTCAGGTTGAAGAAGTACTCAAAGTATTTCCATTAATTTTAGGGAAAATAAACTACAAATTTTACATATTAATTTTAAGTTTTCTTTCTATTTAAAATCCAAATAAAATTTTCAAGAATTCAAAAAATATGTGTTAACCATAAATTATTTGACAAAAAGGATCATATTTGGTAATACTCAAAAAATTTAAGTGAATGTAAATATAACAATAAAATATATCAGTCTTATTCTTACTTGTAAATGCCTTTGCCATTGTGCGCTCAGCTCGCTCACTCTTTGTCTGAGATCCTTCAATGATAAGTTTGCTTCAGCTTCTCTAAGTTTTACCGCTATCAATTCTTCTTGGAGATGAGCCACACTATTATCTGGGGCAGTTTCTCTGAGAGTCTTCTTGTCTTCCTCTAATTCGTGTATTTTACTCCTGAGTTCCCTGATTAGGGCGTCATTCTCAGCTTCTCTCAATCTAACCTTGACTAGTTCCTCCTGCAAACATTCAATCATTTCTTCCCTTTGTTGTAGTTGTTCCTGCTTCAGAGATATCTCCTCAATCGAAGATTGACGAGATGTGTGCTGGAAGATAAGTTGGATTGGAATAAGATAGATTTGAAATCTTGTAGGAACTGAAGAAATTGCTATATAATACATAATTACAATTTTGCGGTGTTGTTCCCTCTATTTGAATTTAATCTTCAATTAATTGTCTGATTATCTTTGAAACCTTCATGAAAATAATTTTCATGAAACAGTTGCAAAAACTTGTATTACAGAAATCAATACACAGCCTGAATACATTTCAATTATATGCCATGTGTTTTCTATTTAATACATACAAATGACATTCTATTTGACATGACGTGTTAGTAATTCTGCCATTTCTCTCATTATAGATGTTCAAATAATTTTTAACAATAATAATTTGATCAATTGAATTGAATACTAGCTACATTATGGTGTACTCAAATTCCTTTTCATTTCTGTATCAATATAGCTTTAAGGTGTTTTTCTTACCGTTTCTTCCATCTTGAGAGACAAAGAACGAATTTTCTCGTTCGCTAAGCATAACTGATGTGTAGTTTCTAAATGTGTGTGCCTCAAAGCATCCAATTCTCTTTGTACACAAAAAGTGGTTTCTTCTTCTTCAGCTCTACTGACCTGTCCTTTCACTAGCCGATCAGCAAGAGCCTTGCTTTCTTCCTCCAACATTTCACAACGATGCCTCAACTGTTTATTTTCTGTTCGAAGTTTCTATAAGAGAAATATTCAATAATTCATACAATGTGGAATTTCGTTAATTTACCTTCAGTTCTGTCATCTCTTCCTGTTCTTTAGTTTTGATAACTATGTATTCTTTTTCCAATTTCTTCATTTTCTTTGCATTATATTTCATTGTGTATGCAGAGGTCATTAGACTGTCTGGATCAGATTGTGCCCTCTGAGGTAATTCCTTTTGGAAAAACTAAAAACAAAAATTTTACTATATATGTCTACCCTACATGCGCCTTGCTTTCTAATGAGTTAACCTGGTGTAAGAACTACCACTTATCTAGGCATATTGTTTAGAATGTGGAAAATTTAGGGGTCGACAAATTCAAGCTTGGGGGACGAATATAATATTCAGCAGGTTCATATTAGGTAACTATGATTAAAAACTGCAAAATGTTACCATAAAAGACATTTTACTTTTGTTAAGTTTGTGTCAACATCAGAAGGACTGGTTGTGAAGCCGTTGTTATTCCATGAAATGAATTCACGATGTTAGAACCTGATGAAAATTTTAAATTTGTAATATTATACCAGGTATAATTGTACCTAGTATAATGTCATACCAGGGTCATTTAACAATCTTTGTTGTGCTAAGAACACTCAAATCAAAAACGTCAGATGAAGTGTGTGGTAATATCATTTATATTTTTACTTTATTAGGCCTTTTTTATAACTCACAGTTGGATAGTTGGTCAAAAAAAAATTGACAGCTTAGTAAAAACATGGCTGAACATGGCTTATCTAGTTGAAGACTACCCATAGAGGTAGTGGAAGATTTAGAAACAGAAGAAGATCTCTAATGCGCAATTAATCAAATCAGTAACAAGATGACCAAATCGAAATTTCTGATGAAAACGAAACAAATCAAATTTAACCTCACTGTCTTGGACACATCTACTGTGGAAATGAAGCGACAAAGAACTGAAGCTTCTCTCCAAAAACAAATAATAACGCCATTTTCAAATGATCAATGACAGTACATGTACTACTAAAAACAAACAGTTCACTAAAAAGCGTCCGAATTTCATATAAAAATTCAATCTCGAATACGGAGCCTACTGCGAAGAATCTTGAAAAATTGTTCGTGCAAAAATTTTGTATTTTTTGCCGTAGAATACGAATCTGCAATAAAAAAGATAGGTTCCCATTTGAAATTCCGAAATTGACCCCAATACCCCCACAAGGGGGAATTAAATGGAGAAGGTTCTGACATAAATGGACTTCCCCCTGAAAACCATCAACATTTTATTCCAAACATTTTTCTGTAAGATGTTTCCTCTTGGAGATAATCGACTGGTATACATATATCATCGTGCAAAAGTTCATTTAGATAAAGCGTAGTCGAATCCTAGAAAATTCAAGCCGAATATAAAAAAAAGGAAAGCAGACTTGCATTTAGGATATTCTGAGCAATCGTTTATCTTGCGTCATTTGGGCCCTTGGAAACTAAAGGTACCTCAATACAGTTATATGGTCTTCAGGGTGCATAAATGACGATCGCTCAAAAGATCCTGACAACATCACTACCATCAGTGCTTTATTTTTTTTCTTCGAAATTTGCTTGAATTTCTATGGTTTTGACGACACCATGCTATCAATTCGAAATTTACCACGAAGCTGAGATCTTAATTAAAAAAAGGCTTACCTTTAGCATTCCCTCCATATCCAATGACATCAAATCATCTTTACCCAAGGTTAACATGGCCAGTGCGACCTTGAAAATAATCTCCATCCCTTCCGACAAAAATACATCCATTATCCTACAGGCTAACGGCAGTGTTAGGGTGGTCGTGAACAGGGTGAGGAACCAACCGGAAGCGTACATCGATGTATGGAAATTCTGCGATTGGAAATGTTGGTTGAGATCGGGTAGTTGTTCGCTAACCAGATTCTCCAGTTGGAACATGCAAACACCAAGCTCTGCCATGCTCGGTTTGAACATGTCTCGCATCTTGTAGTCCTGCATTATTTTAACCAAGACAGCGAACGCTTCTTCCTCTGGCATCTGTAATGATTCGAGAAAGGTTAACTTTTACGGTATCTCATGCCCGATATTTGGAATTAACATTTTTGTGCTCGGAGTGTTTCTGTTTTTTTGTGGGGTATTCAGATTAAGATTGAGAAGTTATAGTGTAAAGTTGATATTCATGAAAAAGTAATAATTATTATAGAAAAACGATTATTGTTTTTACGAAGAAAAAGAGGAAATGAAATTCCTTTTCTACCAAAAAACCAACTATTGTTAAAAGTGCGATTCATATTTATAATTTTCCAATTTTGACATTGATACGAAAGAGATTATGTTATTGGAATGACCGTTTTCAACGTTTTTTTAATGGGGAAGTATGTCATGTGGCACCTAAATTTGAAGGTCTTTCAATTGCCTATTCAATGATACAAATTATTGTAGGAACTATTTATATACGAACATTTTCAACAAAAATTGGATTTTTGAAAGTACAAAGTGAATGTTTATATTTTATTCAATAGCTATCTCAGTTAATATGGGTCCTACAAAAACGTTTAAGTGGGTAAATATGATGTATTTTTTATGAGTGTTGAGGATTCAGTACTAGGAAATGCAAAAAAGCAATATAAACATAAAAAAAATTATGTGAACTGGATGTTCCATTTGAAAATTTCAAATGGAATTATTTTCCTAATCGGTAGAACTTTTTCTCCTGATTTTAAATATATAACGAGCGTTCATTCAAATTCGTGGTCAAGAGTGCTGTGGAGAAATAAGGGGTTGATTTTCTGTGATTACAAGTAGCGCTTAGCTTGTTTAGTATATCCAAAGTCACTTGAACTAGTCCATAAAAACACTTGGCCAGATGTCCCTTTGAAGTAGATACTGCGATCCGCTAAATACCGCGGTTTATTTGAAATTATTGTTAGGCAATAAATTCACTGGCCTCAAAAGAACTTGAACAATACTTGTATAATCGAAATATTCTGGCTTCCTCCAAGTGATTCTGGATATACTATACCATATCACTAACATTTGTTTACATACTTCGAATCTGAGAAGAATATGGTACAAGCTAAGCGCTATTTGTAATCAGAGAAAATCAACCATGGGCGCCCGCAGGGGGGGGCCAGGGGGGGGCCATGGCCCCCCCTGAGATTTTGGATACCTCATTTTTCAGCACAACACCCTCAATATTACTTTCTCAATCCAAAGGGCAAGGAAAGAAGTAAAGTATAATATTGATGATTAAAAAGTAAAATAACTTATTTCCGCTTTATAATAAAGCGGAAATAAGTTATTTTACTTTTTAATCATCAAGATGAATTTCCGACAAGTAAAGACTGAGACAATCAAACATAAAGTATAATAATAGATTCACAACTATTTTCCGGTTTTCAATGGAATTACATAGATACTATACATATAATCCATAATCGGCAGAGGTATTTTCTGAATTGAAAACATCTTTGAGCACTTCTTGGGTGAAGAAAAATCATGGAACCGAAAGCACTCCATGCGTGTCAATTTGTTTATAAATTCATCTTATACATTGCGTCCGTAACCGTTAAGTATGGAACAAAATTCATTCTTAGCTAAACAAACCATTTTAAGAAATAATCCTGAAACACGTCGATTTTTATTTTAATTTATCGTATTTTAAAATAATAATCTAATATACAGGGTGAATTACTTTCGAGTAATGACGTCAGCGTCATTTTTTTTTTAATGGAATACCCCCATTTTGTCTCAATTTTCCGATTACTCTGGCTGAGCAGATTCCAACAATTTATCACATGTTGATTCCAATTGGTACAGGGTGGACAAAAATACAATAGTTTTGTGTGTGCTCATAAAGTGACGCGTAACATTCTTTATGAGTTAAATTAACAATATTATCAAAAATACGGCAATTGGTTTGAATATAACACCCTGTAGTTTGTTACATTTTTAGATTTATAAAAATGTATAAAAATAAGAAATAATTTCTTTCATATTCTGTCTGCTAGACCACAAGTACCAAACATGTTTGGAAACAGCTCATTTCTATTAATCTAAAAATGTAACAAACTACAGGGTGTTACATGCAAACCAATTGCCGCTAGACAATAAGTATTTTTGATAATATTGTTAGTTTAACTAATAAAGAATAGTATGCGTTATTTTATGAGCACACACGAAACTATTGTATTTTTGTCCACCCTGTACCTTTTTTAGTGATCTTTTGAAATTCAGAGTAGACGCTGGTGATAAATATAAATACAGAAATAGAAAGAAACGGAATACTGATGTCGCCTACGACAATCATGGACGCCTCATCGTTTTTCAATAATTTTCATTTTGCCCCCCCTGAGAAAAATTTCTGCGGGCGCCCATGAAATCAACTCTTAATTTCTCCACAGCACTCTCGAACACGAATTTCTTAATGAACGCTCATTATATATACTTTATTGAGGTTATCTTTGCCAGTTTTCGAAAAATATAGATTTTTTCGCCTAAATCTAAGGTAGCTGTAGAACTCCACATGACAATGCTTTGACGATACTTCAAGTATGGGCAGTCGCACCATTCTGCTTGAAGCAGTAGACGTCAGGAATACCTAATGGCGGTCTCACGTTTTCTCGCAAATGGTCAAATCACAGTTGACCATTTATCCGGCCTCGAAGGAAAAATGGACTACTAAGCCCCTAAAGCCCGCAATACACTGAGGCTGGACTAGCCCGGATAGACAAAATCCATCATCAACAATCAAGCGTGTACAAGCTTCTCAACCAGCATGGTAGGTAGGTTCATATTGCTTTCAAACAATGCATTTCATATTTCGGCTTGTTCAGCCTCAGTTTAATGCGGAATTTAGGGTGGTAATAACCCGTGTATTATGGTATGGGCTGGTATCTTTGAGAATGGTGGCTTAGTTGTCCGGATAAATGGTCAACAGTACCTTGCATGATTTTCTCATGAAACGTCTATTGGAACTTACAATTCGATTATCTCCTCCTGAAAGCGATCAAAACATGTATCTAAGACCCTCAAGCACTACTAATTCTTTCTCTATAATCCGAAAAAAGGTTATCTCATTATTAAGGGAATGGTATCTAATTATTATCTTATCTAGAATATAGAGAAAAACCACTTTCTTGTCGAACATTAAAATTTTCGTATGGATTATTTTTTAAGATGAATCCCTTATTTCAGGATAAAAGGAATATTATGCAAAAAGTTTGAGCTCTATGGCTCTCCCATCAGTTATAAGCCTAGAAAATACGAGACTTCATTGTGAACCGCCCTGTATATGTCTATATACATATATCCAAATCGACTAAACTTACCTGCATAAGTAGTAGGCCGACAATGAAACCAGATCCTTGACAGTAGCCAACTTCGCGATCATGTAAAGAATACGCCTTGATCACATTGAAAAGAGATTCTTGTCCTAAACCATCTTTTTCCTTGAAGAAATCATGTTCTGGATATGTACGGGCTATGTCCCTCCTTATCACTTTTTCACATGGGGATTTGGTCTGCAAATTCGTTGGTTCAACCAAATAAATTGAGATTCAATAGAAGAATAAAAAAAGGAATGTTCCTATATCATAAGCATATTAATGATTTTATTCGATTTGAGGAATTTACGAGTACAATAATAATGATTACAGAATGAGCAAATCTACTTGAGTTATAACAAAGGAAAGTTCCTAACTATGTTAATGGGTTTCACTTTTGAAGTTCCTAAACTGTTCTAGTTCACAAATTGAAAACGGCATCTAGAAACTTTACGTGCCATGTTCAAATGGGCTTATACAGTAAGCACTTTAATGATGGAACATACTTCTTTCCTTCATATTCTTTGAATTTCGAGAAAAATCAATTTTTGTGGACAAATATCTTCTGTGAATTGGCTAGATTGTATAAGTGTGAACATATATTAAATAAATATATACCCATATACTACTGTGGTCTTCAAGAGTGAAATTGATGCATGAATGAACGCAGCATGATCCCGAAAAAATGAAAAGCAAGTGTTTTTCTCTTCAGAATTCATTCATATCTTAGTGTTGACATAAATGAAATACTGATTTCTCAATAATGAATATTAATGGAATTACATAATGTATACATGCATAATACAATACGAGTAGAACAATCTCAAAAAAAAAGTATATGTATCAGCTTAATAAAATCGTTATGTACACATATTCTGGACGAACTCGTTGACACTTAAGAAGTTGAATGTGAGTTTCATCCAATGTTAATTTTATAATGAGATATTAATGAATGCTGAAATAATTTCCAAACGTAAATAGAATGAATAGAGGACGAGAAGACTTTTCGAAAGACATATACAGTTGGGAAATTAAAAAGATTCAGTTTTTTTCCGAAATTGAAAGGATAAAAAAAAATGTTCCAATATTTGTGTTCTTCTATTTTATCAGAAGAGTTATCGTTAATTTTCTTTGACACTCTGGCTCAATTGACATTATTATTTGATATGTTAATAGAAATTACATCTTCAAATTAAATTTTTGGTAATATCATAGACCAAAAATTTGTTTGGCGACCCTGATAATAGGTGATAAGGTATTTTGATGATTCTTGTTGAGATTATCAAAATTATAAATAATTATTCTCACCTTAATATATTCAGCGTATAATTTCTTTTCCGGAGCTTCCGTAGCAGAACATAAAAGTTGCCATACAATGGCCCTGAAATGTACAGGTATCCCCCTCCTGACAAGTTCTCTTACTTGACCATTGTGTTTTTTCCAGTTATTTTCCCAGTCGTTCACAATTCTTCCCCACATGGTCCAGAGATCTTCTTCTCCACCTCCATCTTCTGACCTATCTTGAGTTGAACTTGTGCCTGAAAATTGCAATAAGAAAAAATATTTAATAAATTTCACTGACAACCAGGTGAAGGAATATTACTCGACAATAATGTTGACAGTTGGAAAGAGAAATCTGTCAAAATTGTATATAATACACACAAACAGAAGTAAATCAATCCATTATTCGAGAACCGCTAGAGATAGAAAGAAAGTTAGTACAAAATCATTCTGATTTTGGAATTATTGAAAATACTTTCAATGAAGATCTAAAAATTATGGAAATTTATTTTCTTGGGTGGTGCTTATGCCCTAATAATAATAATAGTGTTTATTCAAAATAAACAATAAAAATTACAGAGGTACTTATTTCGCAAAATATTCACCAATACGTAATTAAAAATAAACAGTTTTTCTGAAATACTTGAAGAAATATACATTATTTCATTAATTATTAATTAATTCCTTCCATCCAGACAATATTGGAACATGTTCTAGTTCATATACAGGGTGGCCATTTGAAAACGAAACAGACGAGATTACAGACGAAATAAAGTTTCTCGATAGAAATGCTCGGACAGGTCGATTTCTGTTTCGAGGGGGACAACTTAAGATGTAGGTTACGGACGCATAGCGCTTCAACCCTTGCTGCTACAACCCCCACCCCCAATTTCTGAATAGGGAAGATGGGGTGAGTGATACCTCAATTTAAAGGTATTTTTATACTGATTTCAGCACAGTAATTGTTTTTTCATTTTATGCATTAGTTCTCGAAATATTCATGCGTTAGTTAGTTAGGAAGGAAGCCACAGTCATGGTTGTTTTGAAGCTCAAAATGTCGATTTTTTACAAAACACTACAAGTGCCATGAAAACACCACTTCATTTTCAAATACTTAGTTAAGAATATTTCGAGAACTAATGCATAAAATGAAAAAACAATTACTGTGCTGAAATCAGTATAAAAATACCTTTCAAATGGGGTATCACTCACCCCATCTTCCCTATTCAAAATTTGGGGGTGAGGGTTGTAGTAGCAAGGGTTGAAGCGCTATGCGTCCGTAACCTACATCTTAAGTTGTCCCCCTCGAAACAGAAATCGACCTGTCCGAGCATTTCTATCGAAAAACTTTATTTCGTCTGTAATCTCGTCTGTTTCGTTTTCAAATGGCCACCCTGTACCTATATATATCCTGTCCTATACTTGTTTCGTCTTAAAGGATCAATAAATAATATTATTATTATCACTTTTGGGTAAAGGTCCAATCAGGTAGGTTTCCAAGATCCATTCAAGGGTGAACATAATTTATGGGTTGAATGTCCAATCGGTAGGTACGTATCCATATCCGGATTCATAAAATGTCTTCAAATTGTAAGTATTAATTTTATTATTTTGTTATTTTTGATTTAATGTTTAGTGTTCCTGATTGATCATTTTGCTTATCTCTTCCTTTTCTATTATCCATAGTTTAGCCTTTTTTCTGTAATATATAATAATTTTTTTATTTTTTTGTATCCTTTGGGCTAGGTAAAAACAGGATCTTTGACCTATACTTTTTTTTGCTCTTGGTATGTGGTAGCTAGGAATATTCCTTTTTTCTTGTAGAATACAAATGCTTTATTTTATTCAATCTGATATTCTCTTTGGAAATGTTCAGTGGTGGGATTCTGTAACGGCAAAGCGAAGCGAAAACGTGACGAAACGACAGTTTTGCTCGGTTCGGTATTCTGTAAAGGGATTCGGCAATAGTCGTGTTTGCCGAAGCAAAGAACGACCTCATGACGATAACGAAACATTTTAGGTTTCGTTGTCATTACGAAAAGTCCGACGACGTCTTTGATTGGTTTACTTTTACCACGTGACCAAGTCTTAAGCGTCTTATTATGACACTTGAATGATTTCGATTTCGAGGTTATAATTTTGAATGTTTTGCTTCACAATATCACAATTCTCAATATTAAGTTTGAAATTCATTCTATTAATTATTGAAAAATTGCGTTATGAAAGTTATCTTCAAGAAGAGAAGAAGAAAAAGAAGAACGATGAATTAGGACAACTTTTATGCGTGAAAGTGGAGTACCCAATTGATTCGACAGATAAGGTTCCTTCATGTGTACTGAATGAGAATGAGTTGAGACTATTGGCCATAATAGGCACAATAGGTGTTATAGGTGTAACAGAGGTTGAAAGAGGAATTGTGAGTAAAAAAAGGCAAATCCATATATTTTTTGTGCCATTAGATCCATTTCATTCATCCTTTGTTACTGATTCATATACCAAATATTTAACCTCTTTTATCGTAGGTCCAAGAAGAAATACCGACAACTTCTTCAAATGAAGAGAAGGAAAATATTTCATTATCGCCACCGCCACTTATGCCTCTATTGATGAGTGGTTGTGGCGAGAAGAGAGAATTATTGGAGGATGGGCCAAAAAAAACCGTCAAGAAAATTAGGACAATGGAGAAAAAAAAAACAACAAACAATATAAGAAGTTTGCAAAATCTACATGTAGAAAGCTTGCAAGCCATGAAAGAAATTTCGAAAAACATTGAATCACTGGCAGAGAGCATTAAACTTCTGGCGGAATCGAATTTAAGCTTAGTGGAACAAATGAAAAAAAGAGACAATTCATGATTGTATATATAAATAAAATAAATTATTTTTCCATGTCTAATTGTATTTCGACCCCAAATAATTTCCACTGGCAAAAAATCTCAGAGTTATCAATATTCGCTGTTCAAATGGCGTTCTCGTGTTCCTCCAATAATTATTCATAAATGGTTTCAATTCATCGAATAGAACGTGAACTAAATGTTTCGACAAACGGAAAACGTCTATGAATCTCTCATCCGTTAAGTTAAATGGATCACTTCTATCTCGAAGAAATCTATTCTCCTCTCTTGTAAGAGTTAGACGAACTCTTCTTGAAATTTCCTCGTCGATGATCTGAATCATTGAAAACATAATGCATATTTCTTTATACCTATACACACTATTAGTTGACTCCCCGAACTTATTTTGTAGTATGGGTAGGTTTTGTAACTGGAATAAGAATGAAGGTTTTAAATTATAATCCACCGAACGAGGTTCCATTTCGAATTTCTTCCAGTGCTCAAATAAGACTTTTTGTAATACTCAATATTTGCATTCAGGTGCTGTATTCAATTAGCTAATTCATTCTTAATGATAAACTAAACAGTTTAAAATGGTATGAAACTCTTTGTTAAGTAACTTCCAATGAGAGTCATAAATCAAAATATAATTTCTGACAATACTCAAGTTAAATACTGTGTATTATTCAAAGGACATTACAGCTAGAGTCCATAAAAGGGACTCTTATCTCATTGCACTTATTAGGGATTATCTCAGGTACCTCGTATGTCAAAACCTGCAGAATCCTACAGTAGCTTAAATATCTTCTTATTTGCAACGTTGCCAATGTTCCTTCGTGTAAAGTCGGTAAGCTCCGACAACGAAACTAAAAGCGTAAAGATAACGAAACGATAACGAAAAAGACGCTTACAGAATACCGCATTCGCTTCGCTTCGTAACGTTATCGCTTTCGTTTGCTATGATAACGAAAGTTACAGAATCCTACCCCAGGTGTATTTGGAGTGCCTATGTCTAATATCGGGAATCCCTGCTAATTGAAAATGGATGGTAGCATATTTGTATATAACGTTCCTCCCAAGTTTTATGGCGGAGCCTCTATAAAAGTGACGAATAAAGTTTTGAGCGCTCTTTCCCCGAACTATAAGACTGAGGACAATTTGTAGTCAAATTCAAGTATATCCAGTGGGCTGTTCCTTCGAGTTCGAAAACACGATAACTCTCGAACTGAAAGACCTAGACACTTTTCAGGTCAAGTTCGGTAATGCGCAAAATCTGACTATAGGAATTTGCGGAATAAGGCCGTTCGAATTTCCGGAATAAGGCCGTTCGAAATTTTGCATTCATGTTTATACCATCACCAAAATCAGTTTTGGAAATCCAAGAATATCGAAAAAAGATACTCAATATCTCAGTGAGAATGTTGAAATTTTGCGTGTAGATATCATAAACAAATTCAAGCTTGTCGCAAAATTCCATTTTTTCGAAATAAACTTTGATAGATTCGTTCGCACTACCATTTGACATTCAAAGATGCGTGAATTTCATAGAAAAAATCGAATTAAACTGCAATAAATGTCGTCCCAATTCGAAATTGAATATTCCCAGTTTGAATGTGTTTAGCACAAATTTGAATTCGATTATGCCCAATTTGAATTTGTTAATTCCCTCAGAGTAATAAACATAGATAGAGGGAGCATATGTCATTTTCAGTAAACAAATTTTGTCCCCAACATGAACTATCAAATTTGAAATGGAAACATATCAGTGATATGATATTTCACTCAATTCGCGAGTTTCTCCACAAAGAATGCACTCCTTATGTCCCATAGTGAATCAACGTTTCATATTTAATCAAAATATATTAAAACCAATACCTAAATATATCAGAAATTCAGAAAACAATCTTGAAGCACGCCAAACGATGTGTAATAACCGATGACACTAGGAGAGCAAAAGTTGCCAAACCTTGGATTTCAGCAGGTAGATACAGAAAATAATAAATATTCTGCTTATTATAAATTCGACAATTAGGAAAAATATCGGATTCCAAATATTCAAATTGACATATTCAATCGGAAATCAATTAAATATATTTCATTCAATATAATACATTTATAACGATATAGTAAAATTGTGGATTTGAAAATATATCACAATCCGACAACGTTATCTAACCATGTTTAATACCCTATGTCAATTCCCAATTTGATTTTATCAAGTCTCAATTTGAAGTAAGAAAGGTAAAGATAAAATAAACGACAACAAAGGCATTATGATAAATAACTTCTCATATAATATATTACAACTATTCTCTCCGAGGTTAACTCTAATAGGCGCGCAAAGGAACGAGTGCACGAAAATTTTTGACAACAACAATGCTTTCCTCGACTTTTTCTTATTCTGGCTGATGATACAAAAAGCGCAAATGAATATAATGAAAAAACAAACATAATTACTCTATCAATTGCTTTAATGATACATGTCAAATAGAGAAAAATCCAATGTGAAATTAGAAAAGTTCAAATGAATTACTTCGAATAGAATTTCATTATTTTCATTGAAAAGAATTTCTTTGAATCCGTTGCCATTTGAAAAAATATTAGAACATATTATCTATATGACATCTGGGTCAAAATAAAGATTCAAATAGTTCAACAATTTGATTTCATCTGGTAGCTATCATTTCGGCTCGAATAATACATAATAACATAACAAAAAACATAAAAACTTAACTTAGACATACATGAAAAAAATAAGATAATGTAACCTAAAATCTCATTGATCATATCTGAGAGAATTGATATCGCATTTGATTTTTGTAAAAAGTTGATTCTGATGGCCGAATGCTTTTTTGTTGGAATTTTGGATTTTAGATAATGAAGAAACGTTGGAAAAAAAACGGATATTGAAAACAAAGGTTAGGTAACAGATCTTAGGTATAAGGTAAATTACTAAAAATACATGTTATAATTTTCATTGAATATACTCACTAGCAGGTTGTTTATCTCTTTTTCGTTTCTTGTGTAATTTTATTTTTAGACCCATTTTATTGGACATTTATATTCACTAACAACCTAACTTATGGCTCACTAGAAACAGACTAGGTTAACAGTGAAAGCAATTTTTGTGGTGTTTCTTGAGTTGCTCATGTAGATTTCTTTCTGTAGGAACTTCATAAATTCAAGTGCAACATCTTCCCGAAAGTGTCTATCTCAGGTAATGGCAAATTCTATGCTTCGAAGATGACCATTAGGTCATAACTACCTCTCTTTAACAGCACTGTTTAAGACGTGAGCCATAAACGAAAGAGAGGTAGGTACCAAACGGTCGATAAGAAACTTTTATCTCTCATACCCATAATTATTTCTTTCTTGGCTTACATAACATTTATTGTGAAAATTAAAAAATTACTTTTAATGTTCATTAAAATTTGAAGATTCGTGAAATTAGAACAAAATTTCGGAGAACAATAATTCAATTCAATTCAAATTTATTCATCACAACACATAGCATACAACATTCTAAAATACATAGGTATGATCAGAAATGTATGACCTAAGCAAAGCTTGTATTTCATACACTCCGACCAACAAAGATGAATACACAGATATTCGCTACATTAAAAATCAACCAAATCCAAAATAACTGTCCTATAATTTATAAATAAGAAAATAAGCTCTCTAGAGGCTGCCAATATAAACTAACACATATTTTCGAATACAGAATAAAATATACCAGAGTTTTCCACAATGTAAGTTCTAAGTTTTCTTTTATCTTTTTTGTTCTTTACATTAATATTAAATTTCATCTCAACTGGAAGAAGGCAATATAGTTTTGGTCCATAATAAGATAAACTGTGCTGTAAATGTGTTATATAAAATCTTGGGACTATTACATTTTTATTTTGTACACTTCTTGTATTTTGACCATGTTCAACAATACTTTGTTTTTTTTTTCAATTGGTTTATTAAAGTTTCATAAATAAATATTTGTTTGATATTAAGTTGTTTCGTCTCGTTGTATAATCTATCAGTATTGAACAGTCTTCCAACTTTATGAATGATCTTCAATATAGTATGTTGAGACAACAAAAAAAATCTGGTGATTCTTTGATGAAATATTGAAGCAGCGCCAGCGTAGGAAATAAGGAAGTACCGAAAATAAAAATATTTGATATATTTATTATCAGAAAACTTGAACACATGACATATAAATGTAATACCTAGTACAATTGTTTATGATAATAAACTGGGGGAATGGATATTCATTGAAATTAGTGTAACATAAATATCACTTTCAAACTTCAATTTGACTTTTCAGTTCTAAGATGGAAAATAATTTATTTAAATTAAGGAAAAAATAATAATACCAGTTTCAGATATTAATAGGAGTTAGAAGAGTAGCGAAATTTTCTTCAATCGGTAAAATATGTTTGGCGTTCTGTATATTTATTAATTTATATACTGTGGCATATCATACATAGCAGTTTTCAAATTAATTGAAAGAAATCGGTTCCCAAACGTAGGAAGTACAGATAGGTGCATTCATTAATTGAATATTTCTAATTCATTATTTCCAAATCTATCACGTAAATAACCAATTGCATCTCATCTTCCGCAAAGTGCAGGTATTCTTTAAAAGGCAAGCTTCACCTCAACAGGCCAATTAGAAAATAATAGGCACTTGCCTATTTCGAACTCAATTAACCAAGATATTTCCTTCAGAGATTGAAAAGAATTCAATCTCTCAGAAAATATTCATTATCGAAAGTAACGTCAACGTGGAAGTTTCCGAAATATCTTCTATTTCCGTTCTCCGTGAATAGTGGAAGGAGACATAAATACTATTTGCAAAAGTTATTGTGATAATTCTATACAGATCCAGAATGAAGAGTTTCGAAAAATCAGAATATCTTGAGCCTTGCAAAACAACTCTAGTATTTGGAATGGGTTAACAGTGGTTTTATAGAAATTTGAGTTCTTTCGAATAAACTGTTTATGTGCAAATGTAAAATTTCCAGAATCTCAATATCCGATTTCAATGAAACTCAGAATAGATATTTTGGTTAACATATAAATGGTTCCGAAAAAATTTCAGCTACGGCGACTGTGCGTCGTAATTGGTAAATTAAATCTTTCAGACAGATAATAGTGTTGAAAGATCGGAGGGCATTGCAAAGGCCTGATTTTAGAGAGAAGGACCAAGAAGCATAGTGGCGCACCCATTGGCAGAATTTTATTTTTAATTTTGGAAATCGTTGGAAACGATTTTTACGGTTTATTGTAAGGAAAACAACCCTTATTACTATACTAATTGATCATAGCATCAATTATTATCATTTGTTGAGTTATTTGGCTCAACCCTAAAACATACATAATAAATTTCATCAATATCGGACGTGCAGAACGCGAGATACGAAAATACACGTTTGCGAATGCTCAATGTATATTCTACTTCAGAAAAAGCTGAAATTCGTATGGGACCATCAGGGATATACCCACCAAATTTCATTGGAATCGGATACGGCATGTAGAATTTTGAATTTATTATGGCTACTAGAATAGTCTGAAAAGCATTTTGTGAGCGGAAATTTTTAAATCGGTGAACAAAAATTTGTTCCATCTCAAACTCTCCCTATCTTTGGTAGACTTGGAAGCAAAATTTGAGCACTTTTCCATTAATGTGCCATTTGTGCTTTTGGAGAACTGTATATAGGTAAATCCAAGGGTGTAATGGCGCATGAATGAACAAGCTCCTCACCTCAATGGTTTCCTCATTTTTTTCGATATTCTGCTGGAATTTTTGGTTCTGATAACGTGATCAACAAGAAATTGGGAATAAAGCATGATAGTATATGTAAGATATGAAAAAAAAATATTTCAGTTATAGCAGATGAAATTTTGTGCGAAGATGTGTAATAATAATTTTAAGCTTTATGCAAAATTTAATGTTGATCGCATCACCAGAACCATATAATCAGAATATCGAAAAAAACAATATTCTCGTAACAACAGATTTGATTAGGTTGTAATTTAGTCATACGTATATGGGTATACAGTGCTGTAGTTTCTAAGGGTGCAATAGGCGCATGAATGAACGACCAATCAAAAACTCTCGATGCTAAGTCAGTACTTCTCTCGAATTACTAATAGGTAATTACGAATGATTTACTTTAGAAAATTTTTCCAAGAAGTGATGAATTACAATTGTTGAAAATATCACGTAATTTCATATTTTCATGACATGCCACATTGCAGGTTAATTGAGTAATTGTATTCTGAAGGTTTGCATTCAGAGAGATACAAGTTCAATAGACTGAACTAAGTAAAGTGTGTTTTTTTAGAGCTATAGAACTTTAAATTGCAATAAAACGATGGATTATTCGATTGACATGAATTTTATTTATCCGCAAGATAATCTTGTGGCATTACATTTTAAATATGAATTGGCTCGGATGTAGTCCAATCTGGACGTCCAATTTTCGATGACTTTTTCCAACATTTGTGGCCGTATATCGGCAATAACACGGCGAATGTTGTATTCCAAATGGTCAAGGGTTTGTGGCTTATCCGCATAGACCAATGACTTTCCATAGCCCCACAGAAAGTAGTCTAGCGGTGTTAAATCACAAGATCTTGGAGGACAATTCAAAGGTCCAAAACGTGAAATTAGGCGATCACCAAACGTGACTTTCAATAAATCGATTGTGGCACGAGCTTTGTGACATGTTGCGCCGTCTTGTTGGAACCACATCTCCTGGAAATCATGGTTGTTCAATTCAGGAATGAAAAAGTTAGTAATCATGGCTCTATACCAATTACCATCGTTCTGGCCATCATCGTTTTTGAAGAAGTACGGACCAATGATTTCACCAGCCAGGCGCGGATCCAGGCCCCACTTTTGGGAGGGGAAACTTTCAGATACTCAAAATACTGAAAATGTGGAACCCAGACACTTCCGTCATTTTGGGGAGTCATTTTTTGCCATTCATTAATATGGGTTTTCACAAAATGTACTGAAGGTGGAATTTTTGCTGATCTTGTAATTATTTGAGCCTTAGTATTTCAAATTCTAGGAAGGGCGGCAAAATTCAAGAGGTGCCCGGGCTATTTGGAGGGGGGGAACGTTCCCCCAGTTCCCTCCCCCCCTGGATCCGCGCCTGCCACCAGCCCATAAAGCGCACCAAACAGTCAGTTTTTCTAGATGTAACGGTGTTTAGACATATACTTGAGGATTAGCTTCACTCCAAATGCGGCAGTTTTGTTTGTTGACGTAGCCATTCAACCAGAAGTGCGCTTCATCGCTAAACAAAATTCGCTTATGAAAATCGGGAACAACGGCAATCTCATTTTGGGCCCATTCGACGAATCTACGCCTTACTTGATGATCGTTTGGCTTCAATTCTTGCACGAGTTGGATTTTGTAAGCACGCAAACCAAGATCCTTTCGCACAATCTTCCATAAAGTGGATGGACACAGATCCAATTCCTGTGCTCGATGGCGGATAGACTCATTCGGCTCTTCCTCAATGCAACGCTCTACAGCAGCAATAGCTTCTTCTGTACGCACCGGACGGCGTTTCTGGGGATGCGAGTTATCAATAAGAGTAAACGAGGTGCGAAAACGTTCCATGGTTAATCGAATTAACTGCTCTGATGGACGATTTTGTCGACGATAAAATGAACGTAGTGCGCGATGCGTATTCCGCACAGAACCATTATTTTCGAAATAAAAATGCACTATTTGCAAGCGTTGTTCAGGCGTGAGTCTATTCATGATGAATTACCAAACCAAACTGAGAATAAATCACTTCTTCTTCTTCTTCAACCTGCATTCGTCCACTCCTGGACATAGGTCTCTTTCAACCGCTTCCATGTCTCCCTATCCTGTGCTACGTTTATCCACCTCTTACCAGCAATCCTCCTAATATCATCCACCCACCGTTTTTGGGGGCGCCCAACACTTCTTTTGGTTTCTCTAGGTCTCCACACCGTTATTCTATGAGCCCATCTGATCTCGGACATTCTTGCCACATGACCAGCCCAACTCCATTTCATCTCTGCCACCTCCTGAAGAACGTCTTTGATTTTGGTGCGTTGAAACAATGAGTCTGACTAAAAGTTTCGCAAATAAACTCTCAACAACTCAAAGAGCTATGGAACGCCGAATGCTGGGTATCTCTCTCCGTGACAAAATAAATCACTTGACAGCTGTTAAATCGGTTAAATCTTGAACAGTAATGCCAACTTAAAGTTATATACCTCAGAAAAAAACACCCTTTATAAGGTTGATCGAGTTACGTTACAATGATATAATGTTTTGAATATCACGATATTTTGTTGACAATTTTTCTACTTTTATGGTTGATTTCATTATAGTTATGCTATATTAGAACAAAGCCAATTAAACAAAACCATTATGGTATTCCACTTAAGTTGAAGTAACTCCATGGAATTTTTACACAATTTTAACGATCGCCGGACAACTATATTGTCATCTTTAGCCACAAAAAAAAATTGCTTCTGTTTCCGAGTATGACAAAATCGAAACGTAGTGAAACGTACGTCGATAAAAGTGCATTTTTTTCAAGTCCACTGTGATATGCACATAGATAAAGGAATTTGAATAACACATGCAATTTGATCAACGCTTTTAGATCTCAAGTCTTCTTTGTTCGAAAGTTAGGATAAGTGCCGATCGGACAAAAGGACCTATTCCAATAATTGACTGAAGTTTCTTCATTAATCGCACATAACGTTGAAGTGAATACTCTTATTCAATGGGATCTTTGCACTTTGCATACGTTTAAATTTTCCGGCAAAGATGTAATCGATAGAAACAAAAATTTGTTGATCAAGTTAACTAAAATACCAAATCTATCAGCATTAGTAAGTCTGAACTAATTGTGGTTGAGAAACTTTCGGACAAATTCATACAAAATAAAAATGACAAAATAATACAGCGTGTCTTCTGATAAACTATACCTGTCCAAGTTCGAATTGGTGCTAATCGTAATCAAAATAGCATAAGTCAAAACCAAATTGGCAACTTCAATTTCAATATTCTCCTAATATAAAAGAATTTCAATAAAAAGATACGGACTCTTATTACAGATTTTTTGGATCTCTAGGTGTGTCTTAATGACTCCAAATTGACCATTATGTATTCAATTTACATAGTATACAGGGTGACATTCTTCCTATTTCTCTGTATGAAATATGTACAGTTCCTAAAGATTCACTCTGTATGTTTGCCGCGAATCCACAAAATGAACAATGGTAATAACATATTATTAGTTGATGTATAATGGACTAGTTTTCATTTTTTTGTTAAGGATTAATTCTAAAAATTTAAGTAAAATGAAACAAAAATGTGGAAGAATCATTGAAATATCTCTAGAGATGAAAAAGTTATGGGATTTTGAAGTTGCGCTTGGAAGAATAATTTCATAGTCTAGTGTGTGACGTCACGCCACTTACACGAGGCGACTGGTATTCGCAGAGTGCTTACGAATTCATTGGTGTACAATCACTTGTGCCGTTCGTGTGGTGTTTTGTTCGTTACACGATGGCTGAAATAAAAAAAAATCCTACAAATATTGTATTGTGCCTATGTGTGCAAGCATGACAATTAAAAACCCCAATAAATTGTTTTTTCATGTACCAAATGACATGAATCAAAGGAAGAAGTGGTGAAAATTAATGAGGCGTGACTTAATTGGACCTAAAACTACTACATATGTGTGTGTATTTTGATGTAAGTACCTATCAGTACTAGCTGTCTATTTCTGATATTAAAAATACTAAGGTGTAAGTTGGTTTGAAATAAGTTATTGAGTAAAAATAACTTTGCCCTTTCACGAAGCCTTCTTCCATTATGGTGACATAAAAACAAAACTCGAGTAAAAACTACACTGTACAACTACAAACGGCGCGAGAGACTTGGCGCGGCTAAGTATTTAAACGTAATTTATGGTGTAGCGATCACAGGCAAGTGGCGTGACGTCACAGACGAGTCGGAGACCAAAGACGTTCCGCGCTAAAATACGTAAATTTAAATAATCTATTTCTCAGTCATTTATTGATGGATTTTCAAAATTTTTTCACTTTTCAGTTTTGCTCTTTATTTTAATTCTATCGTGTCAAATATAGTATTATCAATATCACTAAACTAGTCCATTGAACTTCCTAACAGCCTCTCATAGGTTTATAAATTGCATCCAGATGTCATGAATCAAAACGAAATGGATTTTTTTACGATTTATGATTGTTACGTATTTTCCTCACTATTATCAACAATTAGAACGTTCACACCAGAACCACTCAGCGTGGATGATCTCGAGACCAACCGAGCTAATTAAAATATAGCGGTATTTTCACAATGACTCCAACATTTTCGTGACAAATATCACTAATTATTGGCAAAACAATATGAGTACATCCAGAATTTACCTGACGAGAAGACTGCCGGTATATAACTGAGGACATCTGCAGACATTGCTCCCACTTAAGAACCATTCCAGAATTAAAACTGCACTACGCGGAATACAAAAAATCCTAACGATCCACTTCAAAACAATCTTATCATCTTATCGTCACAAAGCTGGCATTCATGTTTACCCAACGGATTCAAAACAATCGAAAGTCGGTGAAACATCGTCGTGAATATTATAGAGGCAGGTTTTCGATTCAAATTGATAATATTCCTAATATTTTTCTATTACGACATACCCATCCAAAAGTGTGACGCATCGGTTGGCTGAATTGTCGATTCAATTGGCAGCACTTAATTTTTCCTCACCTTTATTGTCTTCGAATTGAAAGATCCCACACGTTCCTCGCCGAGAACCGGCAACGTGGTTGAAATAGAAATGGTAACAATATTTTCATTCCACCTTGGTAGTCATCGACTTGATGTAAATAAACTACATATATTATTGCAATTATGTCTCAAGGACGTGGGTACCTTATGGTTATATATTATGGTAGTTTGCGAATGACGTGTCAATGTAATACAGTTATGCAGTTTCTTGTAGGTCTTGTAGGAATGTTCCTGGTCGGCTTATAAGGTTCCTTCAACTACATTTATATGGTTAATCATCTTGCAATCATAATAAATGCCTTACATTCACGAAGTGTATCGCAATAAATGAGACATGCATATGAAAAGTGTAGCAAACTTCATATTTATAATTATCTACTAAAACAAGAATTACAAAATGTAGATTTTTATTCAGCAAAATAAAGCATTACCTAAGGACAAACCCCAACTATCTGATTAGCAGAATCTGAGCTCCAAAATTTCAACACAGGTAAACGTGCTGCCGTCAATGTGAGCATCTACAGACCGGTTTCGCTCTTTTTGGAGCTCATCAGTATCGCATAACCTCATGAAAATAGAAGCTATTTGATCTATACTCTGAAGTCAGTTTTTTTTCGCATTCAAAGGTACATGTGTTGATACGGCATCTACGTCCAAATACTTTTTTTTTCTCACTAGTGACTCAAAAACTGGATATCTACATTATTTTTCTCATTCACGGTTTCTGGACGTTATATGACGTATCAATTCATACAACGTATAAAGCTACTGCTGGCCTCTATTTTCAATAGGTTGTCATCGATCTTAAGTTGGGCGATACTGATGAGATCCAAAAAGAGCGAAATCGGTCTGTCGCTACTCACATTGGTACTACCAATGAGATGAACTTTTGACTAATGCCAGTTAGATTTTTTTATTTACCAATGTCACTTCAATTTAATATTTTTCAAAATTCGATTTCTAAAATTTGATACAACGAATCAAAAACTTAATTATTGAATAAACGTAGAATCATTTTATTTCTGCAAAGTTTAACTCAACAGAAGTTAACACAATAATAATTTCTTCGAGTGGGTATGGTAACTAATATTATTTACACCGTTTTCCTCAAATATAGAAAGAGGTAAAAACTGCGGAATTTCGGGGTTTCAACCAAAAAGGTCGAGTAACGTGGATTAGTTCAGGTCTGACTAGACGTTTAACAAAATTTATTCTTTAATGTACCTATTCATTTCCATTGTTTCTAAAAGGTTCAATATGTTTACTTCATTTTCAATGTGAAGAACTCTGAAATTAGGAATGAAAAGTCTCTACAGGATGTTTGGTATTTTGTTTTGCATTGGTATAAGTTTGTTGATGTTTTAATAGTTATTTTAAGTAGCTCAAAAATATATATGGCGAAACCAATTTGGAGGTGAATTTAGAGTTCAAGGAATCCAAACCTTTTCAATTTTCATATAAGATGATCATTACTGTTCAAAAATCTTTCGTACGTTAAATTTTTACAAGAATCATACAATTTCTGAAATTGTAGGGAAAAGAGAATTGCCTGAAGAAAAATAAAACTTTTTGTTCGATTTATATAAAAATAATAAGCTTTAAATTGGAAATATTGTAACTGTGAAAATTTCAGTATCAGTATGACATGTGAACTCCCCAAGCTCTGATTACAGCAACTGAACGTCTTCGCTTGCTCGTGATGAGCCTTTGAATGCCTTGGAATATTTTCCCATTTTTGAGGAAGGGCTTCATGGGGCTATTTGACGATGGAACCATAGTTCTGACTCGCCTTCCCAGTTGGTCCCATAGATGTTCAATGGGATTCAAGTCAGGACTACCGACTGGCCAGTTGAACCTTGAAATGCCAACCTCATTCAAGTATGCCGTCACTATTCGAGCAGTAAGTGGGCGTGCATTGTCATCCATAAAAATTCCCTGCTCTCCCAGAAATGATGTATAACGTCCAACAGGGTCCATAAAAATTTCCTCTATGTACCTTACTACTGTTACCAACTCTGTGCGACTCCCTAAAGATACACCTCTACAGACCATAACAGATCCTCCACCGAATGGAACTCGCTACTCTACACAGGAATCGGTGTATCTTTCTCCCGGACGTTTATAAACGAGTCTACGACCATCAGCTTCACGAATGCTGAATCTGGATTCGTCAGCAACAAGTACCTGGGGACAATGAGCTCCTAATTAGTTTATGTGACCTCGTGCAAATTGAAGACGCACAATGGACTAGTTTAGTGATGTTGATAATACTATATTTGACACGATAGAATTAAAATATAGAGCAAAACTGATAAATCAGTAAAAAAATTTTGAAAATCCATCAATAAATGACTGAGAAATAGATTATTTAAATTTTCGTATTTTAGCGCGGATTGCTTTGGTCTCCGACACGTCTGTGACGTCACGGCACTGGCCTGTGATCGCTACACCATAAATTACGTTTAAATACTTAGCCGCGCCAAGGCTCTCGCGCCGTTTGTAGTTGTACAGTGTAGTTTTAACTGCAGTTTTGTTTTTATGTCACCATAATGGAAGAAGGTTTCGTGAAAGGACAAAGTGACAATTTGCCTAAAATAGATATATTTGCAGTGATGGAGTTTTTTTCTTCAAATCCATCTTATGTCAGTGCTGAAATGAAAGGAGTTGAACTTTTCAAGTAAGTATCTACTTTTGAGTTTGCTTCATCATGGTTCAACTCATAACGATGATTTATTTAAAAAACGTTTCATAAACAGTTTGTAGTTGAGTACTGGTTGTTGAAGTCTATCAATGGCAAAAAATATTTATGTGAGGGGTGAAAAGTAAAAAGAGAAAAAAGTAATTTATATGTATGTATATAGTAAGTTATTTCAGCCATCGTGTAACGAACAAAACACGACACGAACGGCACAAGTGATTGTACACCAATGAATTCGTAAGCACTCTGCGAATACCAGTCGTCTAGTGTGTGACGTCACGACACTTACACGTACTATGAAATTATTCTTCCAAGGACAACTTCAAAGTCCCATAACTTTTTCATTTTTAGAGATATTTCTATTTTTTTCCACATTTTTGTTTAATTTCACTTAAATTTTTAGAATTAATCCTTAACAAAAAAATGAAAACTAGTCCATTCGGTGCTCTCTGAGAAGTCCTGGAGCTGTTGCAAGTCTGTATGGTCGTAAATTCTCCTGACGTACCTCTATCAATCGATTTCGAACATGAACAGCAGTAAGATGGAAATTTCGAAGACTTGTGGAAACCATGAATTTGTCATACCTGAACGATGTGCACCGTTTTCCAGATCCAGGTCTTCTGGTCAACCTGCCTACCTCTTGATGCCTTGTAAATATACTTCACAAATTCAATGATCAATGTTGAACGCAAGTGATAAACGTGATGGTTTCATTTATGAAGTTTTAAGCCGGTATATCTACATTTTGCGCATATTTAGTTGATTTTAGAATGAAAGATAGATGAAGAACAAAATATTATTGAATCAATTCAAACACTTAGTGTGAAATCTTAGTGATCTTTTTTTTGCTCGCCAGTGTAATACAGAAGTGGAAATAGAATAACTGTCATAATTTCGACCCCTGTAACTATTTTGGTTTGCATACATCTTATCCAATTTTAACTTTAAACAATTCCCATAGAAATAGCAACTTATATTCACATTAATCTCCATCCAGGAGTTCACAATACAGATATTCTTATGAAGCTAGCTTCATAGTAGGACGAGAACTAGATCATTTTCTGTACACTGTGAAAATCACTTCTATACAAGCTCATACAAGTTATATACGTTGCCATAATGTGACATGGAAGGCGAAACTGGAATTTAAACTGCGTCCAAAGATAATTCAAACATTTAAATATATGTATAGGGTGCTGCACATGGAAAACTTGATTTGGTAAAATTCCAATGGAACATGCTTATTCAGAAAACGCCGATTCAGGTCAATATTTGAGGAAACATATTTCGATCGTAAATTCATGAACCTTAAATGGGGTGGCTACCCTTCTGAGAATGTTAAATGTTAAAAGGTTTAAGTGGCACATCATTTTGAGATACATATAACCATTTTCATCGATAAAATGGGGATAAAATTTTATTCTCCTATGAATGTTAAAAATGTGTTAAGAGTAATGTACAGGGTGTGCCAAATTCGATACTTTTGAAGGGGAAGTCCTATTTCTATACTAGATAGGCGAAAAGTGATGTCTGTGTTTCACGTCCAATTTTCATTTGAAACTTGACTTGAACTTGAGTTGATTTCAAGTCAAGCTCAAACCAAGTAGCTTGAATATCAAGCCATGACTTAAATCCCTAATCACAGAAAATCAACTCTAATTTTTCCACAGCATTTTTGACCACGAATTCAAATGATCGCACGTTAGAAGGCTACGGTCAAATCATAGAGGGTGTACTCGTATAAGCGGCGGTTCAGTCTATGGATAACCAAAGAGACACAAAATTAACAACATAATTGAAAAAAACTGAACTCACCCGAAGTTAGGGAAATTTGCGAGGTATCAGAACTCTTCCTGGAAACATCATTACAAAAGAGACGAAACTCTAATTTTGTGAAAATTTATAAAAAGATGCGTGATTCCCTTCGACGAAAATAAGAATTATTGTTATATTTCCAACTTCTACTGATCAATCAATTGTTTGGCAACACCGCATACAAATTCGTTGATGGATAAAATCCGACTGTAGGGGTGACGTAAATATAGCTGATAATTTTGAAACTTTCGATTCGACCGAAATGAAATATGTACATATTATATTTAACTGTGAAATAAAAATCTCAAGATTCATGCAATTTCATGTTAATTGCCTAAAACTGGAACCAGAGAAAACTCATGAAGAATATCGAAAAAATGTAAGTACTCACAATCGACAGTCCACAATATCGAATATATGTATATGAATATATAAAATAACAATTTCAAACCTCGTGCAAAATTTTAAGCTGATCACATATCCAGAACCATAAAAAATTTAATAAGTATATTGGAAAAAATAACCAACATTTCCGTGACAACATATCAAAACGAGTTGTTTTTCCATGTAGATGTATAAAAACAATATAAAGCTCGATGCAAAATTTCGTAAGGAAAACTCAAAATATTTCTGTAACAATAGATTCGACTAGGTCGAAATTTAGTTTGTACCTATATCTGAAATAATCCCGCTAATTGACTATCTTGTTGAGAAATGAATATATTATGCAACCGCCAACGATCATGTTATAACCATTACTAGGCAGTTGCATACGCTGTTTTTTCTACACCCGATAAATAATGATAAATATTCTTTGTATTTCTTTGGTCCATAAATCGTTGATATCCTCTTTCATACACTTTCATGGATTTTTGGGGTGAAATATTTTGTACTGCATTCCCTGATATGTGTAGAAGAGTCGATGGTAATTCTTCTATATTGCTGATATCAAATATTTTGATATTCTATAATAATTATAGTATAATTATCGAAATTCAGGAAAATTTAATACCTACTGATTTTTACGAATACTTAGAACAATTCGATAGGAATCTAGTAGAAAAGTCAAATGAACAACAAGCTTGAGAGACACAAAATTAACAACATAATTGAAAAAACTGAACTCACCCGAAGTTAGGGAAATTTGCGAGGTATCAGAACTCTTCCTTGAATGTCCCGACTGGCCGGAGGCGCCGCTCAACGAGTTGAGCGACTTTGCGTCCGACTCGATGATACGGTTTGCCTCCTCCAGCTTGGCGAGGAGCTCCAGCTCTGGGCCACTGACGTTCACTGAGTTGTTGTTCTCTTTCTGGGGGCTGTTGCTGCAGGGCGAACCTGTGTCCAGTCTCATGGCGATACCGACATCGAGGCGTTTCTTGTAAGTTGCCCCATCGGATGGTTCAGCAACAAGACAACTGAGCGACCCACCGTTCCTGGAACAAGAAGAAGATTTGTTGAAAAGATGTTGCATTATATTGAATGTTTATCATTTGATAAATCGAAATAATATAAAAAAGTTTTCGGGCGTACTTTAGTCCTATACTATCTATTGGTACAGAGCGTCCTAAATTCGATGATCACTGAAAGCACCCGGAGAACTATAAGACTTAAAGAAAAAAATTCTCCCGATCTCTGTTTTCGGAATAATAAGATATCAAAAAGCAAATCATAATAATAAAGTTTTATTGATCCATCATTAACAAATTAAATAGATATCTTGATTCATTCCTGGATAACATGGCACAGGTATTGGGGTATATGGGCCTAAAACGAGGATCTCTACATCCCTGGGAAGTGAGCCCGCTATACTGCATAACGGGACACTAGCTGTCTACATTTGCGTCCAAGAGTGTCTCAAAAAAAAAACTTCAAAAGGACGCGTATTTACATCACTAAGGACAGCCAGACCAGGCCACGCTGAGGCCCCTAGAACCATAAAACCTTTGTTTTATTTAAAACTCTCAAAAGACCCGATCCGGCTACATTATGTAGGCTGAACAAGTCGTATGTGCGTCCCACTCTCGAGTTCGCAAACAGTGTTTGGTATCCTGTTCTCATCGGAGACAGAAATCTGCTGGAGGCCAAGCAACGTAGAGCAACTAGTATCCCCTTCGACCATCTTCGCTTAATGAATATACCAATAGTTAGCCAGAGGCAGTTGAGATGAGAGGTGACCTTATCACAACCTATTAGGCACTCCATGGCACCTCAACTCTAAACGAGCCCCTTTTTTACTTGGCTGGCGAAACTCGTCTTAGGGGGCACGAGCTTAAGCTGAAAAGGGAGATGTTTAGAAGTACCCGCCAACAGTATTTCCTGCCGAATAGAGTGTTTCACCACTAGAATCAGTTGACTGGAGAGGTGGTCATGTCGGGGAGTGTGAATATGTTCAAGGCCAGACTGGACATGGTTTTGCGAGGATGAACTTGATTTTTCGCCGATCATGATTTTTACGTGTGTATAATTTTCTGTTTTGTGAGCTTTATAGAATTTTCTTTGATTTTACTCATTAAATAATAATAATAATATAGCCAGGGGTCTCTACTGACATGGGAGTGCCGTAATACCATAAAGCAACTGGCCAGGGGCAATAAAGTAACTCTACTATGGGTACCGGGGTATTGTGGTATCGAAGAAAATGAAAAAGCCGATGAACTTGCAAAAAGGGCATCAAGGTTGATATCTGTTGGTCCTTAGCCCTTTTGTGGGATATCAAGAGCTGAGCTTCGGGTAATGGTGCAACTGCTGGCAGGACACTGTCGGTGCAAATACTTTTTGTAGCGTATGGGTAAATCAGCAGATAAGATTTGCAGACTCTGTGGAAAGGAGGTATAGAAACAGCCGAACACATAGTGTGCAAATGTCCGGGACTGACGAGCCTAAGAACCACTCACATGGGAAAGTCAGTTCTGGATACTCACTAAGTAATAACCAAGGCTCTTAAGGATGTCATCGGTTTTGTTAAAAGCATTGACGTCCTCCCTGGGATTATATGGATAGGTAGGGTTAAGAACAAAAGATCAATTTGGTCCCAGTTCTCGGCAGGCTAACAGAGCCTTAACGATCCCGATTCAGTGAAATAATAACAATAAAGGGCGTTTTTGAAAAATTATTGCTCACATTTTTCACTATATCTTTGTTCTGTTCGAGATATTCAAAAAGTTCTGAAACGATTTTTTGGGTTTATATATGATACTCGTAACAGATCATAGAAATCAATGACCGTTTTAGAGATATAGAGTAGAATTGGTGTTTCTTCAATGGGACACCCTATATTTTTTAACACAGGTTTTTTATCCGGAGATTTGTCGAAAAGCATCTCGTTGTCAGTCTTCCAAAAATGTCCTCCGTTTCAATGATATTGAGTTTTTCGACTTCATTCCTTTGAATGAAACATCATTCCTTTGAATGAAACAGCTTATATATATTTTTCTTTTGGTTCGATATTTAATTCTTATTGTGTCTATTGTATGATTGTAATCGGCAAAAGGGTGTCCCATTCAAAAACCACCAATACTCCCCTATATTTTTAAAACGATAATATTTTTTTTTAATTTCGAATATCTCGAACAGAAAACAAGATATAGTGTAATATTTTAAGAGTCATTTTTCAAAAACGCCCTGATATTTACGACCTGATTTCTGATCTCTTATTATCTTGCTTTTTCCTCGAATTGAATGCGTAATTCTAAATTATTTCGAAATTCGAAACGTACGATTCATATTCAAACTCCGTAATCTGTCAATTTTCGTAACAGTCACACCAACTGCCAAGATACAATACAAAAGTCACTAGGATATACCTATAATCTGAATTTTTCATTGTGCTTCGACAATAATTCACAAAACTTGACTGAAATAAAGAAAATATCGTCTAATACTCGTAGCAGAAGGCAATTCCAACACTCATGCGTTCCATAACTCGCTCGTTTTCGAATTTCGCATTCGTGTTGAAATAAGAGCTCATTCTGCATCTTGTTATAGAATATACTATTACAGAATTAAATTATTCATTTTCAAGAATTATGTGAAAATTCTAACAAAAACATGATTAATGAAAAATTTGAGGTTGTCCAGAAGGCCAAAGTAACTTTTCGAAATATTTTAACTCTGTTCCGAATTTATTTTACTCTATGTATTTCAAATGCGTCAGGTGAACTATTAAAAAAAAAACAAAAAGTATCTAAGGTCCAATTCAAACTAAGAAAAACTCGGTTGTGACTAAATAATTTGCCTGAAATAAATCCTGAAAAAAAAATGTTAAAAGTCAATTTTGATTCTAGAAACATATTCGTATTCCTATAAATGATCAAGCAGGAATAAGCTCCTGACAAAAGTAAGTGCTAAGACAATATTTTTCTGCGACGGCTCACTAGGAACACCGTTAACCATGGCGTATTATGGCAAAATTTAGTCTAACATTTTATGAGCCAGATGATCACTATAAAAATTCGAAGTGAGAAAGTAACATGAATTCTTTTCTGCAATGAAATTCATATACTGAATCTCGATATGAATTATGCATAGTCAATTCACCTTCAATTTGCTTGAAGTAGGTAGGTATACGGTAACATAAAGAATCCAATTTGGATCAGATGTCATAAAACGGGCACTGTTAAGAAAATAGAATCACAGAAATGTACGTCCTTCGATTTTCCGCCAAAGAATTTTATTATTCCAGATTTTATTGTTTGCACGCGGTATTTGTACTAACAATAACACCGCAATATCTGGTTCCTGTTTTCTCTATGCTCGTCTTATTGAATTTCATTTTGACGTAACAATAATTGAATTATACCGAAGAAAACACTTAAGTTTTGATACTCCGGTTTACTTCGTTTCTGTAAGTAGAACAATATGTACAATTACTGGAAGAAAATCTAGTTTGTATCTAATAGGTGCTATACCGTGTGTTCGAATCCAGAGTTATTTGTCCAGAATCAAATTGTGGCGTAAGTTCATTTTTGAGCAGTCTTTCCCGAATATATCGCTCTATTATTTAGTGTGTAATTTTCCATATTTGAGCTGAATTTTTCTGTGCTCATCAACAGTTGAAACCATAGAAATATAGGAACTCTTAGATAAAAAAAGGTTTTTGACCATTTTCTTTGATTTATATTGATTCAAACCATACGATGTTATATATGTTTGAAATCAGGAAAAATTAAGCTTTCAAAAAATGGCATAGAAATTTGTTCCCATTTGAAAAAACATAACTTTGGGTCATAGCTTCGTAATTAAAGACCCTTTTGAAAAGAAAAGACGCCACTGGATTCTACGTAAAAAAGTGCCTGTATAATGTTTTAATTCCAGAGCTCTATCACCAGTATTAGCGGAGATATAAATGTTTTTCGATATCGCCATTTTTCCAATTTTCGCTTATAACTCGAAAACAAAAGAAGGTGGCCAAAAATGAATACTAGGTACCCTTGTTAGTTTCTCAGAAAAAGAGACCTAGAATAGGGTATCAGATTTTGTCTATCTCCTCTGATTTAAAAGTTGTAGTGCTAAAACATCGAAATTTGCCCACCCCGTACATATTATATTTAACTGTGAATTAACAATCTCAAGATTCATGCAATTTCATGTTAATTGCCTAAAACTAGAACCAGAGAAAACTCATGAAGAATATCGAAAAAATTTACTCACAATTGACAGTCCACAATATCGACAGAGATGGAAATATATAAAATAACAATTTCAAACCTCGTGCAAAATTTTAAGCTGATCACATCACCAGAACCATAAAAAATTTAATAAGTATATTGGAAAAAATAACCAAGATTTCCGGGACAACAGATCAAAACGAGTTGTTTTTCCATGTAGATGTATAAAAACAATATCAAGCTCGATGCAAAATTCCGTAAGGAAAACTCTTTCTGTAATAATAAATTCGACTAGGTTAAAATTTAGTTTGTACCTATATCTGAAATAATCCCGCTAATTGAGTTTCTTGTTTAGAAATAAATATATTATGTAACGATCATGTTATAACCATTACATGGCAGTCAATAAATAATGAAGAACTATAAATATGAAATTTATTTTTTTTTGAACTCATTAACAGTATTCACTGATTATAGAAAAACTATAAATTTTCTTTATATTTATTTGGTCCAGAAATCGTTGATTACCTTTTTCATACACTTTCATGGATTTTTGGGATGAAATATTTTGTACTGCATTCTCTGATATGTGTAGAGGAGTCGGAGGTAATTCTTCTATATCGCTGATATAAAATATTTTGATATTCTATAATAATTATAGTATAATTATCGAAATTCAGGAAAAGTTAATACCTACTGATTTTCACGAATAGAATAATTCGATAGGAATCTAGTAGAAAAGTAAAATGAACAGCATGCTTGATTGAAAAATTATGATTGTTTATTGGTTAAAAATCTGTATCGAGATGAGAAATCTGTATCATAATGGTTCCTATTATGAAACCGATTATGGGCATATAAGTATATTATTATAGTACGGGTTTAGAAAGTAATAATTAACCAAATAATTCCTTATCGTGTAATAATATGTCAGGTTCACTAGTTGTTGTAGAATATTTGTGTTACGGAGAAGGCAAAATGACGTGAATGTAATAAAATTTAAATTTATCCCAGTTATAAATCCTTTATACACAATTCGTTTGATATTTACTGTGGGCGAGTTTCAAAGCATTTTTACTTTTATGAATGACGAATTTGAATAAACGAGATATGAATTGAAAATTTTTCGCTAGGATAAATCTTATCAGTATTTGAATTGAAGCTATAATTAAGGCTTCTCGTGGATTAAAATAATCTGTTTACAGTTAATCACATTTGATCTGGAACAGTTCAAAAAACTTGGATTGAAATGTCAACGCGAGTCGTTTTAAGCGAACAACAACATGCTCTACTCATTTGAAGGTCTGAGACTCCTATTGATGAAATATTTCGAATGGATACCTAGGTTCTAAATCCGAATCAAGTATTCAACCTTCCATAATGCTAAAAACTCAAGTCCCGCAAAATCATATCCGTTTTTTGAGGTCTGCAAAATGCCAGTAATCACTGGAGGCCAGGTCTGTTGAATTAGCTGGGTGGTCAACTAGTTGAAAGCGCAATTCATTAAATTTGACCATAGTTTCCATCGATTTAGAACAAGGTGTATTGTCTTGTGAACAGAATTTTTTCTTTCATTCAAGGACTTTTTTTAAATTTCTACACTCAGTCCATCCAATAACGTTATGTAATATTCACTGTTTATGGTTTCACCTTTCTCAAGATGAAATGTCAATGAACTATAACCATGCACAACCCAAAATACGGATGCCATAATCTTGCCAGCTGATGTTTGAAATTTTGGTCGCCATCTGACGCTCTCTTTGTCTCAGAAGTATAGTTATGAATCCATGTTTCATCCATTTCCGACATTTTGCGTGAAAAACCCTGTTTATTCCTCTTAAACAGCTCCAAACAGCTTTCGAAATCGTTCTTGCTTTTAATCAGCGGCAAGTAAGCAAAGCACCCATTTCGAGCGAAGCTTTCTCATGGACTTTCTTAGCTTAACAATTTTCAGGCAATATAGTTGATACACTACTTTCTGATATCTTCAAATCATCGTCTTTCTCGTTCAACTTCAATTTACGATCGCTCAAAACCATTTATTGGGTTTTAATTTGAAGTCAGTAATATCAGCTTTTAATCATTCTTGTCAATGGAATAACATTTATCAAGCAAAGTATTTTTGCCCATCAAAAACAGTGATTTATCAATACGCGAGAAACTCATTTGATCGAATTTCAAACAGAAATGTAGCGTCACTCAACTTCCAATATCTCGGTCCAGAATTATATCTACGAGTATGTTCCGAAAATTTGAAACAAATATTTTGGTACGAAGGAAAATAGTGATATGGCAGCATTGGTAGTGCCATCTGTTAGCTATTACAATATTCTATTCGAAGCTTCATTTTTCAAAAAATTAACCGAAAATTCCCAGAAACTATTAAAATGTTTGTACGAAATTTTTCTCGTACAGAAATTATTCAATCCTTTCAGTTCGAACATTTAATCCACACATTACAAGGCTGAAAATAATGAAATCAAATTGATAAAAATTGATCCCAAAAAAATCATAAAAATGGTGAAGTTAATCAAATGGATACTTGTCTTGTACGAAAATTTTCAACTGCTAAGTTTTATCTCCTGGCATTCGAAAGATAGGTAGAAATCATAAACCATTTTGAGAAAAATGTAATGACTGATGATATTTCAACTTACCCTAGTCGAATCAAACAAATAATTTTCAAGAATTTCATTCATCATGATTGATTGACAATTTGTCTCGGATAGATTAATGAATTCAATGAGTTGAAATTGAGTTTAATGCAATTGTCCTCATTATCAGTGAATCATTGTCCATCTGATTGAACTATCAAATTATCACGGAAAATACTCATTTGGAAAGTTATGAATTGACTTATTTATACGTGTTCAATTTAACTTGCGGAGTCTTTGTGGATCGGCCTTCTCTAATGGAGGTTCATATTCCTCCTGGCAAACTAGCATGAGTTTCTAACGGGCTTTTTTCTGTTGAATGAGGAAAATTGTATAAAGGTCAGGTATTATGGGAGATGAATTCAGTCAAGATGATTCGAGTGAATCTGATGGTATTTAATATATGTTTATTTCTCCTTTCACGAGTTGGCGAATCGTGGGCACAGTCAGGTGAATACGATTATATTTGACTCATTCTGGCTTTATCGAATGGAAATTCATTCTATATGAAAAATAAATCATAATTTTTTATATAGAATGAAAATTTTGCGAATGAAACTTCATCAGAAAATTTTCAATACAAAAAAAACCTTTCAATTCTTTATTATTTCTTTCTATATCTTAAATAGAATTTCTCAATTCTTTTATGAAAGTCACTCTGTGGGAATCGAACCCTTGATTATTCGACTTCAAAATGAAAAATATATTCAGAATATTGTAACATTTTCCACGTTTTCAATGTTATGAATTGGCGATGTGTTCAATTTATCAGCTTATGATTTTTTATTCGATTAATTTATTGAACATATATTTGCACCAACATTTATGCAATTAGCTTGTACAGCTTGCGGTACAGTTTTTTTTTTAATGATAAAATTGTAGATTTTACTGCGAACAATTGGCAACATACTAAAAGTGTTTATATTTATTTTAACATTCTATTCTGATTTGAAACGATCATTTTATATTTGCCATATAAATTTTTTCAAGAATACAATATTTCTGGTATAAGAGAATTCGAGTAAACGAAATTCTGCAAATAACTAACTATGATAAATGGCATTTTTACGAATTTTGAAACCTTGAAATATAATAACAAGGTGTGTAGTAATAAGTTTCAGAACTTTCAAATGCGTCAATATTTTTTCATTGAAATTATTGATGAAAAATGAAATAGAATAATTTATTTTCAAATGAAGATGAGTTGAAACTTATGAAATTACTTCCATCTCTTATTCTGTTTGAAACACCAAAACTGCATATTCATGAAAAGGAAATATTATAGCTTGGTGAATTCCTCATTACTTGTTTTTCAGATTCTTGTAGGTACCAAGGTCAAGAAGTAACTGGGGAATTCACTATTCCTGGTTTCTGCCTTTTATACAGGTGCATACCAGGACAAGGTGTTACAGCTATCGGGTGAGTTCTGATATATATCGCAGAATTGAAAAATAAGGGATACATTTTTTTTTAATAAATTTCACAGTATTGCTTTTTGTCCTCGTATTAAAACAGATTTTGCATTTAATATCAAGCTTGCGGAATTGAAATCGTTCCATATCCGAGTTAAATTTTCAAAATTCATAAATACGAAACTACCATCTCTACAATACATCAACATTTCAGTGTCGTAAGTATCGCTCGTCCTCGTTTAATTCGATCTCAATATGAAGCTGAGAACGAATAAGGTTCGATGAATTCTTCAAATTCAAGTATGTCCGTCCGTCAAGCAGCAAACATGATAACTTCTGAACGAAAATAACTAGAAACCTGAAAATTTCAGGATAGATTTGGATTTTTGTTAAGTTTGTTAATAGACCAGTCCTAGTAGAGGTTCCGTGAATATCGCGAATATCTGATGATTTTTAAACTACTCGTCATGTGAGATCTTGAAATATTCAGTACTTGGCTCTGTATATAGGACTAGATTTCGAAATTCGTACTGTGTGTGTGTATATTTTTTTTTCAATTTTGTTAATCAAAATAAAAAATTTGTAAGCTCAATCTGACGCCCCTTAAAATTTTGTCGGCCCTAGGCACAAAATTTGTCGAATCCTCGTCGATCTCTCAAGTAGCTTGAGCTTGACTTGAAATCAACTCAAGTTCAAGTCAAGTAGAAGTTTTTCAATGTCAAGTCAAGTACTTTAGTACTTGCGGTTTTTGGGTTGGTATTGTGATTGGACCTTACTTAAATTAAAATGAGGTTGGTGCAACTGTTACAGTGAATCAATTGTGCTACCGATTTAATGATTAATGATTTTTTATGTCCGGAATTGGAAGATATTGATGTGGACGATTTTTATTTCCAACAACAAGGCACTACATGCGAAACAAACAACGGAACAATTGAAATTTCCCAAGAAAAGGCTCCTGGCCAAGTTAACTTTCGTTGTGATTATAATCCGCCACCAATATCTTGTGAATTTACACCTTTAATTTTTTTTTATTTAAGGCCTTAAGAAGTATAAGATTTATGAAAATGCTCCACAATCGATTCAAGGTCTTTTTAGTTTGAATATGTAAAATAATCATTCAGTTTTGCATGTGTTGCCGAATTTCAGAGGCATCCTATCATCACAAACACTCTGCGAGTTCTTTGAGTGCTTTCAGATTGAAATTTTACACTTGATTCATTATTTTATCGTGAAATATTTCAAATCCGAAAGAATACGGCTAACAAAATGAATAAAACAGATGGTTTCAGGGTGGTCTTGAATACAGGTCCTCGAAAGATTTGTACGCTAATTCTAGAGCTATCGCTCTTACTAGGTGCGTAAATATGATAATATCGGAAAATAAAATACGTTATTAAAAAATTCATTACTCCGTAATTACAATGGCTAGGGTTTTGCGGTAAACAATATTGTACTCTTATTAAGTATCATCATGGCAATATATGCTTCTTATTTTATGGTTGTGTTAAGTTGTCGAGAAATATATTTTTTATTTCTTCTTCTTAATTTTTTGGTTCAAAAATTCATAGGTCGTATCTTGAGCTAGAAGTATCATTAATTTCTGTACGATATTCCATACAAAAAGTTTCATAGCTTCCTAGAAGAGCTCTGGGCGTTTTTGTCAAAAAAGGCGGGATTCATTCCTAAACTTAAAACATGCAGTGCTAAGACGGTATTGAATACTTTTCATTCCATTTGAATGAAAATTTAATGAATTCTGATATTTTTTACGAATGAGATTCCTTAGGTTGCTTTGAATAATCATACGAAATGAAACTCTTTTTTGCTCAATTCGTTAAAGTTCACTCTATTCCCTTTTTCAGATGTGGCATAAGAATACCTCCTGAAGGCTGCTATATAGAACATCCAGATACTAAGAACTATCCAGAATGCTGTTACACACGTGTAGTGTGTCCAGGGCAAGACCCAAATTTATCCATTAACACGAATGCTAATCAAACTATACAAGGTCTAACCTATGGTCTTCCTCCTGCACCCTTCACAACCAGTACCACCACACAGCAAAGATATTCAACTGAAAGACCCCAATTGGTTAAAACCTTGACACCACCCCCTGCAGGTGGCGTCACTCCAATTTTCCGACCTAGAACACCTCAAAAGAAGAGACCTGACGATGGTTTCAAGGAACCCCTCAATATATACGACCTGCGTATTGACGAAAATCAAGGAAGTGGTTACTATTATAGAAAATAAACGATTAGGGAAGATCTTAGTTGACTAATACAGGCGTTATGCAGTTGGAGCTAGATTTGATTTTACAATACCTAATAATTTACTATAAAAAAATAGATAATATAATTATAATTCCTTTTACAACCAGGCTTGTGACCTTTATATATTTATTCTCATAAATATTAAAAATCTATTTTTTTTTTACTAGAAAATTCCCAAGTCAATGAGTAATTGTTAATTTAGTTTCGACAAAATTAGTGCAAAATGAATAAGAAAGAAGAAGGCTTGAAAATTATGAACTCTAAACTTTCACGAATGTATCGCATTCGAATCCTATAAGTATATTCAATAAAAGTAGCTTCAAATGTGAATTTTTCGAATCTTATATTTATATAAAATAAAACAATTATTATGTCCACTAATATATTTGTGTTTATTTTATTTTTTAATGAATATCCATCAAATAAAGACCGAATTCATTGAATATATATGTTTCTATGTATATCATTAATTTTTCAAAGGATGCTTTTTTGATTGCTTGATTTTTAGCATTTATAATAATTAATAATTCATAATAATGAAAAAGTTTTATTGATCCATCATTCACAAATTAAATTGTATTGGACATGTCAAAGGCAAAAGAATATTACAAATTTACAAACTGAAACAACAATTTTTTTGAAAAAAATTATGGAAAAAAACACACACACAAATCCCAAAAGCCCTAAGTCTAAGATTAATTAATTATATCAAAAAATTTCATCATAATATGTCTGTGAAAAAAATTCTAAATTCTGAAAGATCATAAAAAACCTCTGACCTAAATATATTGATCAGTTTTTTTCAGAAAACACTTAGTAGTGTATCTCATTTCAAGAGGCAGTTAATTAAAAAAATTACATCCTGCATACATAGAAAATGTTCTTCAGGTAGGACGATCAATTTGGAATAAGAACCGAATATTTTTAAAAATTACATGAAAATGGCTTTCAAAGTTTCTGTGAGAAGGTGTTGAAGGAGAACGAATAGATGTTTTTCATTAGATATTTCGAACTCACATTTTTAACGGATTAAAAGAAGTAATTGGTGAACAATTTGATTAATTACAACCGTATAATAGAAAACACTAATTGGTGCGATATTAACAAAAAAAAACAACAATTTTTCATCTTCAATTCAAGTTGCAAAAAGTGTCAAAAACGCAATTTTTCATCCTCAATTCAAATTGCAAAAAGTGTCAAAAACAAATTCTTATTGAAAAAATACCATCTTTTAAATTTTTAATTCAAAGAATGGAGAAAATCAAGACTCCTTAATAAACAGAATGGGAAATTTTCAGCCGTGATTTTTCGTTTCGCCTACAAATTCGAAAGGCATCCATATAGAGGTTTTAGGTCTAAGTTAATGAGTTATAATATTCGATCTAGAAAGTGATATATTGACTATAGATCACGGCTAGAAAGCTGAGAATTTCAAAATTATGTTGAACAAGTTTTTTTTTTATTTTGGAAATTTTATTCTAGAATTGAAGGGCGTTAAGAATCGAAACTCATGATGAATGAATGGAAATCGATGCTTTCATGTTTCCAAAGACATATCATTAAATGAATTGCACAAAATAAACATCAATCTAATTTCAATATACCGATGAACTAGCCAGAGATAATTATCAGAAGGGTTGGGCTGTGAATATACGAGAGGATTTCATTGAGTTAAGGAGTGGTGATAGGGTGGGGGTTTTAGGTGTGAAATTAACCTCCATTCAGTCCATTCATTGGATAAATATAAAATTTTTCACTAATCGACAATGCATGTTATTTTCTCCAAAACAAAGTAGGTCTGATAGCAATAAAACATGCGATGGAAGTATTGAAAATACAAAGAAAAATATTGCAAATTTTGAACTTTGAATTATTATTTCCTTTTGCAATGCTAAATATTTAAAATATCTCAAACTCTAATTTCGAACCAGGAGTGATTCGTTTCAAACTCCCGAATCTGGAAGGGTGAAAATTATTGTCTTTTTTGTATTTTTAGCTGAAGGAAACAAATCAAAGAAAAAAATTAATTCCTCAAAAAATCAACGACACATGATCATGCAATTGAATATATACACAGTGATCCAGAAAAAACTTAACACCTCGATTTTCCGGCTCTAAAATGAAAATGTGGAAAATCACTCAGACCCGTCGATTTCAGATTCGAGGAGAAACAACTTTTCCGCTCTTCCCATCCCCGAAACCCCCTAACGTGGATGAGTATAACCTTTTGATTTTGGATGAAGGGTGTTACGATAATTAATTTTGAAATCGTATCAGTTCTATCTGACCCTACAATTCCGCTTCAAAATTTCAATCGATAACTAAATACCTTTGAAATGTGTCTGACACGAATAATATTCTCGATATAAATTCTACATTGCCTCTTTCAATATTTTCGCTGTTATTTAATTATCGATGGATATTTTGAAGAGGAATTTTAGGGTCAAACAGTACTCGATACGATTTTCAAAACTAGTTATCGCAACACCCCTCATCCCTATTCAAAATCAAGGAGTTGTGCTCACCCCCGTCAGGGGGGCTGAAGTGTTACGAAAATGAAAATAGCGGAAAACTTGTTTTTCCTCGAATCAGAAATTGGCGGGTCCGAGCGATTTTCCACATTTTCATTTTAAAGCCGGAAAACCGAGGTGTTAATTTTTCGTTGTATTGTATATCCTTCCTTCCTTAATCTTTTAACCATGTGCTTGGCTGGTCGCCATCGACACATTAAACAATCTGCAACACAAATCACAAAAAATCTCAACTATCACAAACTACTTTTATAGTTTCAACTTCACAAATACTTTAGTATCATTTTCAAAAAGACTCTTTCAAATTATGGAAATCCAAAATGGGACGTGAGGAAAAGTAGTCTTCTCACCATGACAACCATTTTGGTATTTCGTATTGTATATTATTATATTATCGGTAATTTTAGTCTGCAAATGCGAATATGAGTTTCCATTTCTTGTATTTCTCAGACCCATATTTGAATGATAATTTTTAATTAATTTTTGTAAAAGTATATCGATTCCAATGTATAGATTGAATACTACACTACTTAATAAGTTGTTATTTAATTACACTCTTGGATGTTAAAGCTAGACCGAGGAATAACCCATTTTTCGGTAAGCCTCCTGACCATGATATCCCGCATACTTTAGTTAATGTTTTAGCTCCATGAAGATGGCTGAGAATTTAGCCGAAAGCTTGGAATAATGAAATAAAGGTGTTATTGAGTATCACTTGATTCACACCTCGATATACCAATTCAATTTAATTAATCATGTTTGAAAAAAAGTTTCCCAATTTCAAATGAAAATAAGTTTCTATCGAGCAATACTGTTGTATTAAAAGGTGCACCCTGTATAGCTCCAATTATTTAAGGCGGAATACTACTATAATTTAGAGCATATACGTTTGATAAACAATGGAAATAACAGAGCAATGAACGGTATTTAATCGTTTCTTAAGTTTAATTAATTTTTTGTCCATTCACCTCAACGTTGATCATAATAACGATAACCCACTTTCTGATTGAAATCTAATCGTGAGTCTTCGTAAGTTTAACACTTGCTAAGTATTCGTTGAACAAATAATTATCCTCTTTTGAGCTCTAATTAATAGACTATAACATAGGTATTGTTAAGGACAGACTTCATAATCTCCTAATTCCTTGAATAATGGAAAATTTCAATTCGAAGAAAAAGGAAAGAATTATCTTTTGAATTTTGATCTACAGCATTCAAAGTCTATAAAATATTACTTCAAAACTATGCAGTTAAAACAAACAGTTTTTTCGGTACTGAGTAGTATTTATACTAGTGCAGAAAGAACAACATCTACTGGGTTTCATCTTATAGTGAAAAACTTGACTGTTATACTTTTAACAAAATACATATGTCCAACAGAACTGTCATCCGAAGCGTCGTCATAAGTTTAATTGAAGGTTGGCCATTTAACAATATGGATCGTTCATCTACTGATGAACGTGTGAAAACTGCTAAAACTTACGACAAAAAATTATAATTCGTTTCGTGCATTACGAACAGATTATGGTCGACATAATCGTACATCTGACAGTGAAAAAATTCGAACAAACTGAATTTCTTCTGATGTCTTAAGAACCATCATCGAAATGTACGCTTGACCGAAAAAAAATTTTGCCTCTGTAAGAGACAGTGTTGAAAGAGATTCAAACTTCTACATTCTTCGGCGCGCACAACATTTGGGCCTCTCTTACGGCACGCGATGGCTTATTTTGCATCTGGATTTGCGTCTCCATTTTTATAAGGTTGACACAAGAACTAAAGCAAGCTGGCCATGGAATGCGTAGAACATATGCCGAAGAACAACATTTGAATGAATCACGATTTTTGCATTGAATTTTCTTCAGTAACGAATCACCATTTTCACTCGGTGGCTATGGAAAGAAGCAAAATTGATGCAGTGGAAATCCCCATATAATTGTCGAGAGACCATTACATCCACAAAAAGTCACTGTATAATTGTTTTTGAGTAATTATAGTTTGTATATTATATTTATTTTTTCTGTTTATTATGATCACCAATTTATTAAAAGTTCTATAAGGGAAAAAAATGTAATGTCTTTAAAATGCTCCTCGTTGTTTATAAACGTTTTATAATTATTTATTTATCATAAAATAAATGTATGAACCTGATCAAATTTTTTTCGATTACCCATCTCCCCCAATCCCCCAAGAAAAAAAAAGATCTTAGTCTTTGACTATGAAAGGTCCTACCAATGTTTTCAATTCCAGTATTGGCTACCAATTCCATAAAGAAAGAGAAAAATTTCTTCTAGAATGGGGGATTTGCAGCGAATACCGGAATTCAAAATATTGGTAAAAATCTTTCATTCTTCTACATTTTTTTTTTTTTGCTAATACTCAGATGATTTTACTTATTCGCTGTCGAAATTTCAGTCATAGATTTCCGATAGAATATGCAAACATCGTGGCGACCTAAAGAATGCTTTCAACATAACCTTCTCTTTCGATCAACTTTGACGTATGTACTCATTTTCGGTCTCGGTGAGAGCAGTTAATCTGAAGCTTGTTAGCTGGTTTGCACGACTAACTTGTAAATTCATCTTTTACCAGTACCTTAATCGCATTCAATGAATTTACACTATTGAATTTCAGTTGGAAAAACAAGAAGGGATCGCATAAGGAATGCGGTTATAAGAAATGAATGCGGAATAGTGGACATCGGAAAATTCTTATGAAAAAGACGCAGAGAATGGAATGACCATGTCACTAGAGCCGGAGAAGAAATACTAATAAGTATAGCCAAGGATCCAATAACCAATCGGAAAAAGAGACGTGGGAAGTTCAAAGAAAAGATGGTTGAAAAGCTGGCTCCCCACTTGGATAGAGCCGCCGTGAGGAGGGACAGGTTAGACTTTTAAATAAAAGATAAGAAAAAGAAGAACTTTTGCAAAAAGTTAGGCCACTAGTCGAGCGACAACTCATTTCATGACCTAAAATAATTCAAAATGGCACGAAAGCATTCAAACGATACCTATACAATTTTAGCGTTTATATATCTTAGTAAGATCACAATTGACAAGTTTACAAATGAGGAACAAGTGTTCCTCCACTTCTTAGTCGTTTTTGTACCCATCAAACGTTCATCTTATTGATGAAATCATTTTGTCTCTTCGACAAACAAATTTTTATTCACAATTCAACATTTAATGAAGAGCTTTTGTTTTTTGTTGAACTGACAAAATGGAGAACTGTGAATAAACTAAAACTAAAACAGCTGGAGCTCCCTATAAGATTGATGTTAGTTGTGTTAACTAAGCAAGAATAAGAATTCTAGCAATACTTTTATGAGAATTTTTAAATTATCTATTGTCAGTACTCTCTCAACATGAAGCGAATCGAAATATCTTCTTTCAAATACAATTTCCATACAGAAAAGATTAGTATGGAAATTTTTCATGAATTAATCCACTTTTTCATAGAAATAGATTTGGGTTGCATATTTACCCAAATCTCATTTCTTCTTCTTAAACGGTTATAAATTTCAACCCAACTGAATCCGAAAAAATGTCGACTACGAGAAAAAGTTCCCGATGAAGGCTGTCTGGACGAAAGCAATTTATTCCAGCCGCAGTGATTTAAACCGTGAAAATTACCCCAATCCCAACTCGGTTCACAGAAGATGACAGAGTGAAAGTTTTATTCATTAGATTCGAATTTTATGATCGTTAATTACTCCGACTAGGAGCGAATTAAAATTTCGTACTAATTAGACCCGAGTTCGTGGATGTTGATTCAAAGAGACGGTTCTATCTTGGCCCCACCTAACCTAATTTCCGGAAACACGTACATAAATATTAGATGCCCTCTGTTCGGCCCCACGGACCTACGTGTTGGAGTCCGATTGAATCTTTCACTTCTTGCAATTCCAGTGGAGCGAAATCTCTCCATTTATTACATCAAGCGAGGGAAACTGCCGCAAAATGTTCACTTTGCTATCTCCATATAAAACAGAAGAAAAGAACCTTTGCGCTCACATTCTGACAGCTCGAATTTCTTTTTACTCGGAAGGTAATGCCCCAGTCGGTCAAATTGAACATCTAAGATGGGTAATTACACTCAACGACATTAGAAATGTTATACTTAGAGGAAATATGTCTTCCTAGTATACCGAAGGCAGAGATTTCAGACCATTCTGTATACCTTTTGTTTCGTACATCCGTGACTTTATCTACAATTCTTATCTGATTTGAATGGAATTTTGTAATGGTATTTAGTTTTAGCTGTAGATGGTGCCTTACAGAATTCAGTTTATCCAGACAAAGGTTTCAGCGTTTTGCAGATGTACGGTGCTCCTGGTTCAGTCCGATTCTGATAAAATTTGGTGTAGGTATTCAGATTAGAAAATTAAGTATTTTTCGATAGGAATTTTAGTTTTTTTGAAGACATGGTGTATGTTGCGCGTACGTAAATTGCAACTTCTTGGGAGATTATATAAGGCCAATTGAAAAGTCCCCGGTCTGATGCACAGATGGCGGTGCTAGTGTTAAATCCATATGATTTTCAGTTAGTAGAAATCTTTAAACGATACGTGTAAAATTTTGACAGTAGTCCGACCATTAGTTTGTGAGATATTGCGTTGTGAATGTAGCTACTTTTGTTATTTGAAATAGAAAATGGAAAAAAAGAATTTAGTGTGCCAATAAAATATTGCCTTTTGAAGGGACAAAATACAGTTGAAGCAAAATCTTGTCTTGATGAAGAGTTTCCAGGGTCTGCACCAGGAAAATCAACCATGATTGGTATGCTAAGTTTAAACGTGGTGAAATGAGCAGCGAAGACGGCGAACGCAGTGGACGCCCAAAAGAGGCGTGAAGAGACCGTGAAGTGAAGTTGATCGAGATAGCAGACATTGTGAAGATATCATCCGAACGTGTAAATCATATCATTCACGAATATTTGTACATGAGGAAGCTGTGTGCAAAATAGGTGTCGCGCGAGCTTACAAGTTACAATCGATCAAAAGCAACATCGTGTTTATGATTCTGAGCAGTGTTTGAAGCTGTTCAAGTGCAATAAACCTGAATTTTTGCGTCGATATGTGACAATGGATGAAACATGGCTCCATCATTCCACTCCGGAGTCCAATCGACAGTCAGCTGAGTGGACTGCATACGATTAACCGAATCCAAAGCGAGGAAAAACACAATAGTCAGCTGGCAAGGTTATGACATCAGTATTCTGAGATGCGCAAGGTATAATATTCATTGATAACCTCTAAAAGGGCGAGACCATCAACAGCGATTATTATATAGCGTTATTGGATTGTTTCAAGGATGAAATCGTTAAGATACGGCCCCATTTGAATGAAAAAAGTTGATGCTTCGTCAAGACAATGCGTCGTGCCTCAAATCAATGAAAAGAATGGCAAAATTGCATGAATTGGGCTTCGAATTACTTCTGCATTCACCGTATTCGCCATATCTGCCCTCCAGCGACTTTCTCCAGTTCTCAGACCGCAAAAGAATGCTCGCTGAAAAGAAATTTAGCGCCAATGAAGAAGTAATCGCCGAAACTGAGGCTTATTTTGAAGCGAAAGACAAATCTTACTACAAAAATGGTATCGAGAAGTTGGAAGATCGCTATAATCGCTGTATCGCCCTCAGAGGAAACTAAGTTTGATAATAAAATCTAATTTTGCCAAAAAAATGTGTTTTGCTATGGTAGACCGGGGACTTTTCAATTGGCAGGAGTAACTTTAGATGACAGAATAATTTTAAGCGAACAGCTAGAAGTACACAAGAAAAAGGTTAGGCAATTAGGAGACTCTACCCGCTACTCAACCCAAAAAGTGAATTTCCTTATACAACAAGCTGAAGATGATAAATATAGTGCTAATACCAAGCATTGCGTATGCAGGAGTAACCTGGTATAATACTAAAGACAACAAGAGAGATCAGTTTGCAAAGACCACTGAATATACAGTAATCAGAACAGCGGTTGGCGCCCTATGGAATATAAGCAACCAACAAATCAGAAAAGAATTGAAAATTGAAACTATTTAGGAAATAGTTTACACATGAATAAAGAAGATTATGAAATGCTAAAAGAACCTGAGAATAGGGTATTAAGAAATATAATACAAATCCTAATGAAAGACAGAAAGAGGAAATACTATTTTCAAAGAATAAAGTGGAAGAATAATTTGACATGAGAAGGGAGAACAGCCTCCCAAATAAACAACAGTAGAAAATTGGAGAAATTATAGTAGAGGCGTAGGGAAATAAATTTCAGTGCTCAATTGCCTGGTTTACGAATTCCTTTGAATGGCATCCTAGAGTTTCAATTCTTGCACCAATTGAATGTTATAGGGTATAGAATGCGGTGTCGCGATGATCTATGCACATTCAAAGCACTTGCGCTTACGAATGGGGAGGTCGGGATCATCACGAACATATCGATTAACCCGTTCTACGTACTTTCAGCTCAATAACCTTGGGCGCCTGGCTTTTGGTTTATCTAGTGGTGAACCGGTCTCCTCAATTTTTTTTAATTTCCCAATGAGAGCGATGCCTGGCGCGTCAATTAAGTAACGAAAACCTCGAGCGAAATTTATTTGCGCTATACTTGCAGAATTTCTTTTTTTGTAATATTCGCGTACACACAATGCGCGGTCCGCTCCCGAAAAACTCTCCATAGCAATTAAATTCCCAAGATTAACAAATAGCAACTTCCTTTTGAGACACCTTTTATATTCTTTAAGGGCTTTTGATGAAGATATTGCTGTTCTTCTCCTTTCTCGTGGAGCTCACTATTAATACCTTTAAGCTTACTGCCTATCTACGATGAATATTCAGTTCTGACTAATCAATTTCAGCAGCTCGGTGCGCACATCACTTCACATTGCATTACATAATTTTTTCATTTTTTGTTAACGAAAAAAATTATTAAAAAAAAAATATTGCAATTTCTTAAACTTTTATGACATGAAATTTTCAAGGAGGTATGTATACAAGAATGGCTTCACGAAGCGAAAAATGTTTACTATAAATTTTTTCAAGTTAATATTAATGAAGGAAGTACGAGAAAATTTTCTTAATCAAGAATTGCCTATTTTTAGGGTTAAATTAAATGACAAATATTGTAGATAGAGTTTCGGGAATAGGGAGTTTTTCAAAAGAAATTTTTTTTTTTGAGAATTTTTTTTCAGATTTCTCAAATATTAATAATTTTCCATATTTCGGCAAAAATCCAGATACCTTTTTTTCATCTTAATTTCTTTATGACTTTTGAAATTTTCTTTATGATACTAAGCGCTCAAAATGTACTTCTCCAGACATCATTACGAATAAAATCAGCTAGCATATTATATATTTCAGGAACAGTATCGTTTGTAATTCTAACAATGATTTCATAACAAGTTTTCTACCTATCCCTATTCTTCAGTGCAATATTGTCATAAACTAGTAATGTACACAATTTTAGCCAATCAGAGAAACCCTACCCTCGTAAATCATAAGAGTGTCATTCATCTCGAGCCATAAAATACGGTCCAAGATTCTATTGGCGTTTATGTTGCAAAAAGGCGTAAACCTTTGGGAGGCGTTCCCAAAAACATAATTCTATTTGAAAAACATCTACAATTAGAGCAAATCAAGCAATTTTAAAAAAATGTTTGCACCAATTCAAAACTCATAATATCACTGAACATTTGTGGATGAGTTACTTGAAATGAGAAGTCTCTCTAAAGCTGAATAGTCATTTAAAGAAAGTGTTTAATTTCAAAGTTCAATTTTCGGAATACTATCGATTTTTTTTTGAAAATCGAGACGAGACCTTCAAGTTCACTATCACGTCATTGTTCACTCAAAAAATGAAATGAATCCGACCTGTACTTTGGAATTGGAATTAGCAAGTTGATTAGCACTGAAATAGCAGTGGTATGAACAAGGTATTGAACACCCTTAAAGGTAAAAATTCTCGTACCGAAATGACCCAGTTCGATGTCGGATGAGCTGGCAAAGTGCGTGCGAACCTTTACGTAATCAAGGTGATTCTTCACGAAAAATAACAGTAAAAAAAGCATGATTACGAATACTAATGAATCTCTTCCATGAAATTAATTCCCAGGGAAAAAAAAAACGTTGCGACAACAATGCCCAACGATTTCCCCGAACGCCAAATTCTTCAGCAGGAACGGCCGGCAAATTTACATTCGTTATTCTACCCCACACGCTTCCGCACCTTCATTCTCATTGATCCCGCCGTCCTGCGGGATGACCCTTCTGCTGGCCTCCTGCTGACGCTTTTACGGTCGCGAAAATGGATCCTCCAGATTTCTGGAACGGTGAATATTTCAAATCGACAGAGATTTATGGGGTTCCCGAAGTAAGTCGGTCCGGAATCGTGATTCAAGGGACGTTATCAATTCCGGAGATATTTTCATTTGCCGGCAGGAATTCAATAAAGGAGACACTCGACACTAGACGGCGCACGGGATTGAGAATGATCTTTGCCATCAGTTCTAATTATGTTGTCCGTAGTTTTCACGTTGTAGCTCCCTAATGGGATCTTGGAAACGTTAGCTTTAGGGAGCTGATTGAATGAGACAAATGTGAAATCGTTGTAGCGGTATTTGCGAGAGGGTAGAAGTTTCGCTGGAAGTGTTATTGAGTCTGAAAGTTTTGTACACTGCTGAATTATATATGAATCACTTGTGATTTTTTCATGTACAGGGTGGGCAAATAAGCGAGGTAAGCGGCTATATCTCAGGATCCACTCATCGTAGAGACTTGCGGTAAAAAATTTTAACACTAAAGTGATAAAGAGAACACACTGGAAATGGTTTTGAAGTTCATTCCTCTACCGCTAGGGGGCGTAATAGCTACCGTCGAGTAGAGAAATGAATTTTACTCGAAAATGTTTGATATGAAGTTAAAGAAAAAATATCATCACTGTAATCCTTGGAAAATCTTTTTGAATTGTCACTTTTGATTTTACGACATCAAATAAGGGTAGGGGACAGGGAGAAATTTGACTGATTGAAATGCCTGTAACTTCAGTTTGGCTCAACATTTTTGAGCAAATTAGATCTCGTCTGAAAGAAAATATCTTGTTGATTGAGGACAAAATATAGTCATGATAAATTTGTTTTTGCTGCTTTCGGTAGGGGGCGCTAAGTCAGAAGTTCATTGTTTTGTTCATTTTACTCCGAAATTTCAAATGTAATGATAGATAATAGATAATAGAAACAGAAATGCCATCAAATTTTCATGAAAAAACCTGAAGGTCGCAAAGTTATAATTTCAGGCGTTCGGAAGTTATGGCCGAAAGAAGATATTCTTCAACTGATGCACTGCGAAAAACCAAATTGTGCCATCAAATTTGTATGAAAACACCAAAAGGTCGCAAAGCGATAGCTCCAGGTGTTTTCGGAGTAAAATGAACAAAGCAATGAACTTCTGACTTAGCGCCCCCTACCAAAAGCAGCAAAAACAAATTTATCATGACTATATTTTGTCCTCAATCAACAAGATATTATCTTTCAGACGAGATCTAATTTGCTCAAAAATGTTGAGCCAAACTGAAGTTACAGGCGTTTCAATCAGTCAGATTTCTCCCTTTCACCTACCCTTATTTGATGTCGTAAAATCGAAAGTGACAATTCAAAAAGATAGAGAATTTTCCAAGGATTACAGTGATGATATTTTTTCTTCAACTTCATATGAAACATTTTCGAGTAAAACTCATTTTTCTACTCGACGGTAGCTATTACGCCCCCTAGCGGTAGAGGTATGAACTTAAAAATAATTTCCAGTGTGTTCTCTTATACACTTTAGTGGTAAAATTTTTGACCGCAAGTCTCTACGATGAAGGATCCTGAGATATAGCCGCTTACCTCGCTTATTTGCCCACTCTGTACTGTAAACTCATGATTTGCTCCTATGAATATCGTCAATTTAGATGTTACGTTTTCAAGTTCTTCTTAATCATTTGCCTAAAATGACGGGTATTTATTCATGACACGGGAATACATTTTCAAAAGAATTATATTCTCCTCATTTCTGATAAAGAAGCTATGACACTAGTTAAAAAATTTGGAAAGTACTGACGTGACAGTCAAGAACTTTTGAAAGTTCATTCGTTTATGCGCCCTTGGAGAGCTCACTACTAGATTAATAAATATTATACATAGGACAGAGTGTTCTTCCATTGACGAGATGCTCTATAACAGTTAAACGTTGAAATTTTCGAATATTTTTTCGACACAGTATCAATAGGCTAAATTCTCGAATTGTTTAGAAATACACAGGTTGTACAAAAAAAAGTATAATGACTAAACAAGTTTTTTCTTATGGATCACCCTGTTTTCCACTGGATTTTCAGATTGCATGGAAAAAATAACCCAAGTTCATTCGAAGTTTTATATGTTTAAAATCTACCGTTTTTGAGATATATCGATTTGTCATAAATTGATTCTTCGAAATGAATGAGATTTTAAAAATGAATACTAGAAAGAAGGAGGTAAGTACTGACTTTTTGATAATCATTGAGAACTCTACTGGGTGTTCAAAATGAGACGATTCATTGAAGACTTCTTCAAACGTTGATATCAATTATTTCGAACGGCACACCCTATATTCTGTTTCCTTATTTGGTAGAGATTTTTATTACTTTCAAAAAGTTATTGAGGTGTATACAGCTTAATTTCTCTATAATAATTTTGAACGTTCACAGTATTTTCTTAACGAAAAGTTAAGTGGGTAAACCTTGAGATGAATTTCAGAGTTAATATGGGTTGTTGTCAAGGCCGGCGTTAGGGGTGAAACGACCGTTTCAGGCGCCTCTATTTGAGGGGCGGCAATTCGGCCCAATTTGAGGGAGATCATGTTGTTGTTGATGCTTTTTCAGGAGCGCTGAAAAATTCTATGCTTCAGGCGCCAAAACTACTCGCGATATTTGGTGGCTTTTTTTTTCGATATTCTTCTTGAATTTTCTCTGGTTCTAGTTACGCGATTAACGTAAAATTCTGCATGGAGCTTCAAACTCCCATTCTACATCTAAATAATTTTTTTTCTCCATTTAATCATTCGTTTTGAATCGTGATGTGATAATAGCTTATCGAAAGCTAAGTGCCAATTCATCCTGCAAAACCCATAATATTCATCAACTGCCGAGTGCGGAAGTAAGTTAACACCATACATAGACAATTTGGCGAACGAAAATTTCACAGTTGATAATTTGTACTCATTCTAACTACGCATGATATATGAGTATACCTAAGGGAGCAGCAGATAGCACATTCTATATAACCGTTGTGAATATAGAGGATGCTCATAAATATCTGGGATATGGTCAAGGATAATTAATTTTTCAAGAGGTGAGGCACGTAAAACGAAATACATATTTCATTTTCAGATGAAGGACTATGATTTTCAAATCTCTAACCTTCATCAAATATAATGTTCCGTTCATGGAAATTTTCGTTTCATATTTTGGTGAGAAGCACTCAAAATAAAAACATATTAAGATTTTACTTTTCAGTTCACAGAACGAAAAATATAGAGATGTATGAAATAAATTATTTCGATCTGGATTAAAGTGGGTAGATATAGTATTGCAAATTTCAATGTTTTTTTTCATTTTACAGAATATTTCAAAAAAATATGAAAACATCAGATAGAAGATTCAAGAATTCACAACTCAGAAGCTATTGAGAATAAGACCTTTCAGTGAAGTATATTGTATTCAGTTAGTACAGATGCAGTAATATTCCGATTTTCAGATCAAATTTCATATAAATACCTTTTATAAAAATTCTAATCAACAGCGTACATATTTCAAGCTCTGAATACTTCGGAGGGAATGTCTCCTTGAACAATTCTTAAGGCTTATTATAATAAACCAAACGTTCTGTTCGTAATCATTTAAAATTATATACTTCACTACAAGAATTTGATGAACATTAATTACGAAGTTAATATGCATTCAATTGAAGGTAAATTCCAACGAGTAATAACAATATCGATAAATAAACAATCATTTATGAAAATATGCCCAGAAAAAAATAGCAGGAATATTTTTAGTCAGCAAATTAATCTCTTCATATTAGATTTTTAAGGTGTGCAATCGACTACACTGGTGCAATTAAATGTGAATGACATAATATACCTTCTTGAACTTTAACAACTATAACTTTCCAATAATCCATCAATATAAACTAAACAAGAGTAAACGAAGTTGTTCAAAAGTATGACAACAAATTGTAACTGGGAAATGGGGAACAAAGAATCTAATAGAGTCTGATCAACTATCACCTTGAAATTTTCAATTCTACGTGGGACTCACCGTTTTCGTGACTCTGTGTACCAGTATCTCGTGGTCACCAATTTATAGAGGCCCATCACTATCACTAACTGATGTAATCACTTCAAATACAATCATTCTAATCCCATTAAATTACGTTTGAATTGGCATTCGAAAAATTGGATTGGAATGATTTCCAATTGAAATGCCACTTTGTCAAACTTTATTTTCGAAAGTGTATGCTTTTCAACAAACTATTCAGGTTCTCTCGTTACAAATAGACAAGTGAAGCGGCATGACCTATTGCTCATCTTGGCTTCTACCTGTTGACACCGGGAATGAGTCATAAATGTTTGGGTTGGTATTTTAAATGTTGCACTTATCTCAGCATCCTCTTGTTTTGTGAAGGAGGGAAAACAGGAAGATGAAAGAAGCGTTTTTACGTTTACTGGGCACTATTATTTCACAAAAATGTATGAAATTTTTAACTTCGAACCGAAATTGAAGAAGACCCCTAGGATGGATTTAATGATGAAGAATAATTGGTAAAATTCAGAGCAGACACTTCAAGGCCAATTTTGGATGAACAAGCTGTAACAGCTGATGCCTAAAATACATCAATTTTTTTTAATTTTTCCTTAAATTTTCTCATCAAAAATTATTATCATATATTTTATTCATTTATTTAGACTTATGAATATGTTTGCCGTAACAAGCGTAAGTCATAATGATACAACAATAAATAATGATAAATTCATAACGCACTTTAGTGATATAAGATATTGATACGTACTTTGATTCAATTGATTGGTTTCTCCTTCTTTCTTAAGTTGGTTTTTGAATACAATATTTTGATGAAATTGCAACTCATTAAAATTGCACTAATTAATAAGCAATTCCTTCAAGTTCCTTCTTCCAACTCTTAGAATAATCAATGTTATCTGAATACTTTACGAATTTCGTTAATTAATCGTTAATTATTTCTGGTATAAGTTGTAATCTACCAAAAGCCGTAGGGCGATTTCAAATCTAAAAACAAATTGAAATATGTGATAAAATGAAAATATTTAATTTTCGGTATTTATTTTCAATATTTTTGTGAGCTTACAGTAGCTGGCATTTATATAGGATTTCGATGACTAAAATCCACATATAAAAACAAATGGAGTCTCCGAATCAAGGTTTTTCATCACTCTGTATAAAACGACTTTATAAGTTAATTCGACGTAAATTCTATTGATCAAATACGAATAGATTTTAATTTACCGTTCATAGTTTCAGCTTCAGTGAAGAGATCTAGACGAAAGAGCTATTTAACTAATTAAGTATTCAATAGATATATAAATGAGACCATTAAATAGAATGAGGAATGAGTTAACGGTCATTTTTGAAAACGAATTTGTGACTTCTTGTATAACAAACTGAATTCAACCCACAAGAACAAAGATAAAAAACTGCCTAAATTCCTGAATATCAATTCTTCTTTTATATTCGCCAATATCACTCAGGTTTAGCCAGAGTAGGTTCACTTTTCAAATAAATAAAATAACAAAAATTAAATTAGAGTTTCGAATAAAGTTCAGCCTAATTTTATTACTATAGTTCTTTTAATCATGAATTAATATTTTTCAGGAAAAAAAACTCAACAAGATGTTTGATAATAATTCATAATCGAATCTAACCTAATCGTTTGGGATGAATTTCCACGAAAATTTGGGTAAAATAATAATACTGCTAGAATGAGTACACAAAGAGAGGATATTTGTTTCATATATGAAGAGATAATGACAAAATTCAATTTCTATAATTTTTAAAAAATTCGAAGAAATCATCAACTAGATGTTTACTCATATTCGTTTGAAAAATATCATAAGATTGTTTCAAAATCTCGTCGTCACGTTCCAATACATAATTCTTTAATTTTTTTATCTTGTCTCTTCTATCTCCATCCCGTTATTAGTAAAAACGTTGAACCTGATGAATTGAAGTTTTTTCATAAATAATAACATTTCATCTATCTATCCGATATTTATTCGGATCGATTATACTGATTTGTAAAATGAACATCATCGTATGACAACTTATTGCGAATTTCTTACACATTTTTCCAATGAATAAAAAATATCGTAAATATGTCACCTTCATATCACACGAATACTTGCAAAAAGACATATCGTCTAGATTGAAAAGATAAAATTATCTATAAAGTATAATCACCTGAAATTTCCATTAGCAATTTCTTGTCGAACGAAAAGTGATGAATCTCACAAGTATCAAAATGATAAGCGCTCATTAATAATTGCGAGATTTCCAATCCAACTTGACCTAGTTTTTCATAGGACACTCGATATATTCGAAAATGAAATGCGAGTTTAAAAAAGCTTCACAAGCTAGGACAAATTCAAACAAACATTGTAAATCCTAAGTAAATATCGAACAAACATTAATTCGAAAGGAAAATAATCCATTACTACCGAAAAACAATAGAAGCGTCCAGAAGTCCTGATTCATTTCTGTGCAGAACCATTTCCGATAATAAGCAACTCATGAAATAAATAACTTCGACAGGGAACTTGTGGTTGGACTCCAGCAATAGAGTAAAACATGCAATAAAAAGATAAAAATCGATATAAATAGAGCGTACATTCCATGAATTTTAGTAGATAAGCGTAATAGTATACGAGTGCATATAACCCATCAAAAAACATATAGCAATATCGATACACTTGATACTACTTGTACTGTAAATCAATTATAATAAAGCATAGATAGTAACAGATTTTATTTCATAGACGTGTTGTTTGAACATTGGATAAAACATTGGAATAGTCTGTAGGTTCAATTATTTCTATCAGGGATTAATAATTTAGTCCTCCTATGTATTGTGATCATTTTTCATTTCTATTAAGGAGCTTTTGAACGTGAATGTGGAATTTGAATATATTCCTTCATTCAAATCATAAGAACACAGTACACCTACTTGTCATAATCCTTGAGAATTTCTTCCTACCTCTCAAACCTATACCAGACTGAGCTTAGACGAGGCTAAAAATCAAGGATATGGAATGATGAATTGTGGGAACATAATATTGATGAAAAAAAGTGTGCAGTGAAAATATTGAGTGTACAACTTTGCTTCCGCTGTTTTACAATAGATGGTTGTAGCGGCAAGTGGTAGTCGAAATAAATAGATCGTAGATGTCATACAATAAGCTTAGGTACTTATACATAACGCCATCGAAATAGTTAGTTATTCTCGATTAAACATGTAAGCTTACGAGCCAAATTCTCGTCATTTGCGGAAGGTTTTAATTTTCTCCTGTAATATGAAGAAATCTGCAACTGAGGCTCATAGAATGCTCTCTAATACCTGTGGTGACGCCGCTGTCAGCTAAAGAACGTGCCGAGTTCGAACGTCGAAGACCAGGTGGAAGAAAGAAGGTTCTCGAAGATCAGGAGGCATTAGGAACTTAATCAAGACTCGTGTCAACAAGAATTGCCGGGATCATTGGGAGTGATACAACAAGTCATTTCAAAATGCTGAAAGTCATGGGAATAATTTATAAACAAGGAAATTGGGTGCCGTATGAGTTGTAGCCGAGAGATGTTGAACGCCGTTTGTTTGCGTGTGAACAGTTATTTGCAAGGCAAAAACAGATCAGATTTCTGCATCGTATTGAGACTGGAGACGGAAAATGGGTTCATTACGATAATCCCAAGCGCAGAAAATCATGGGGATATCCCGGCCATGCTTCCACGTCGACGCCAAACCGAATATTCACGGTTCCAAGGTCATGCTCAGTATTTGTAGGATCAGCTCGGCGTAGTGTATAAAGAGTTGTTAAAACTGACTGAAACAATCACAGACGATCGTTGTTGAACGCAATTGATGCATTTGAGCCGAGCATTAAAAGACAAACGGCCGCAATACAACGAGAGACATGATGAAGTGATTGTATAGCATGATAATAATGCTGGCCATATGTTGCGAAAATGGTCAAGACATACTTAGAAACGTTGAAATGAGAAGTCCTACCCCATTCGCCGTATCCTCCCTCGATCTATCACTTATTTCGATAAATGGCACACGGTCTGGCTGACCAGCACTTCCGGTCTTATGAAGAAGTAAAAATTTGATCGATTGGTGGATCGCTTCAAAAGATGACCAGTTTTTTCAACGCGGAATTCGTACGCTGCCCGAAAGATGAAAGAAAGTAGTGACCATGGATAGAACTTTGAATCATAAATGTATAACCAGTTTTTTTACAATAAAGCCTCGAATTTCTGAAAAAAAAAGCAAAGTTGTACACCTATGTACTGCTGTCATTAGTTTCGAAGTTATTATTTCAATATTTTCCACAGACGAATACAAATGTTAAGTATTTGGAAATAAATGAGAAAGATTTGAAAATCTGCCAAATCGAAGAGTTAAAATCTCTATTTCCTTGAAAAATCACGTTGATGAAAGAATCAAAAAACAAAAAACAATTGCTGTTTTATGGACTAGAAGATTTCTTGAAAAATCACTTTGATGAAAGAGGTGAAAAACAAAAAACAGTTCCTACTTTATGGACTACCAGATTTCGTAGTCTATATAAAACAGAAACTTGTACGGAGTCAACTGAAGTGTTAAGAATAACATAGACTGATATAACTCAATACTCAGTTGATTGTATCGTGAAATATGCTCGTCTGAAGCTATTTCTGATCGTCTGCTGCTTAAGATGAATTGAGATCTGTTTCTCTTCTTCTCTGGTTTTGAAATTAACTTTAGTACCAATTTCAACCAATTAACTCCCAGAATAGATCGATCCAACTAATGTGATTTGATCGCCTATTGTTGAAGATACGTTTGCTTAGAACAGAGTGGATATTGAAACTGACTATACCTGAATCGAATAAGCGTCATTATTGAGCCGATGAAAAGCTTCAAGATTGTAAAATTCCTTCCGTTCTATTAAGTTTCGAACTCCATAGCTTGTTTTCTCTTAAAGATATAAATTTTTAAATCTTCCTGAAAATTTCACACAATGTAAACATTTTGAAATATGTGAATTCTGATGAAGTGAATATTCTGTGGTATCACATTGAAAAACCTTGAAATCTTCTTCTTGATTTTCTAGCGTTACGACTTTCATGATATTTTGAATGTACCTTTATTTCATTATTTGACAATCCACTACCACGATTCGATTCGATTGGTATTTTTCGAATCATTGTGAACAAAATTCAGTTACGCGGTACGAACGAATTTGAGAGAAACATTCAGACCTCGAACGTTTCCCAAAAATTTTTAAGTTTCATCGAAAACAAGCATCGAAGACGCGAAAACATTGGTTTTGTAATATCTATGTTTTTCTAAACATTGATGTAAAATTGAAACGATTATATTATTGATAAAAAAAAACTGAAAATTCTCAATTAAAAATAAATGTATGTCAATATTAGTTGAAAATACCAAAATGCCCCATGGAAATTGTAATAAGTAATGGCAATATAACTTACATTTTGTAATGTAATAAAAATTTGAAACAAATAAAAGCATGTTCTTGAAAATAACATACATCAATTCTAAAAGAAAAGTGAAAACAAAGAAAAAATACTCTGAATAAAGAAAAATGCGAATTTTTTATGGATAGATTTCAAGTAACTTAGGAAGGCGCTTCCCATGCAGACTATTTAATTCAGAAGCTACAGTTTCACCGGAATCTTTATTTTGAATATATTGGACATCGAAAAGTTAACATCGACTAAAACAAAAAAAATGTTTCGAGGAATTCATATTTTGTCATTGAGCATATTTTTTCTGCTTTTTATTGTTGCTTCAGTAATGAATTATTTCATATATCAGCAAATTCTTATCATCTACTAGACGTGTTTTCAAAAAGATTATTACTCTTTATATTCATTCACGACTTTCATGAGATACCTCGATCATGAATAAATAAAAATTTTCGAACTTTATCGGATTTGAAAAATTCATAAAAAACGAAAGTTAGGTACAACTTTTGACTGATACCGCATAATGAAGCTGAATTTCATGCTCTTTTTTTGTAGATTGAAGCAAACATTTCGAATTCAAAATACTAAATGCTATTATTAACTTGTACAATTCAATGAGGAATAATGAGTCCGGTCCTGGAATATTAAATAATTTATTTCCTCGATCCCAGAATATGTCAGTAACATCCTCAGTCTCAATAAATTCAGCCGATAAGTTTGATTCTGAGGATGGTTTCATTATTTCCAGGAGTATGAAAACTCACTCTGCAGCTTTCTGAGGAAAGTCAGAAATTAATTTTTTGTAGTAGATCCGAGAGTCAATCCGTCCTCACCTAGTCTCACTCTATCTTTGATAAGAGTATGTACAGTTACTTTCGTGACACCCTATATGTGTTAAATATAAAAAAGGTAGAAATCATTTCTTTTAGCCGCTTAGTGAATGAAATCTTGTATTGAAATTAATGATAGTTAAGAAAGAAAGAATCGAAAGTCAACTTATCACTTATAACAAACGAAATACGATAGAACTAAACGAGAACTCAAACACAAATTAATTCCCATCCTCCAAAATAATGTAGCTGGAACAGACAACATCGAAAACTTGTTAGAAAACCATTATTTTCTTTTGATAGAACTTTATAGTGTTTCAGAACTTGAGACAGATCCATTATTTTCTCTAGTTTAGAAACTTTCGTTATTATTCTTGTCTCATCACTTCGCAGCGTTTTGTGCGATTAGTTTTGGCTGATTGGCCTCAAGCTTCAGTTTATCGTAAAAAATTTTCTAGCTTCGTGGAAAATTTGAAACAAATTGACATCTTTACTCAAACTGCATCTGCAATATTTAAAAACCCCTTAACTAATGAAGTCAGTTCTGAATTTCATATAATATGAATTTGACTTATTGTTTTCTACATATAAGCTTCTTTAGATTTCAAAAAATTTTGGAAAATGAATACCGCAAATACTGAATAAAATTACTTTGGATTCATAACTATAACCAAAAACTTGAATTGTGAAAATTTCAGCAAACCCCTCAAAAAATTTCGACCAATCATATTAACGCATATAATACAAATCACTTAGCAACGAACCAATATTTTTGAATATCAATGCAGCTTGAAAATATCCGAGTATTTGCACGTGTGCTTTAGGTGAATATTTTTTTGGTGTTTTAAAGCATCGAAAACATTCGGGATGCTTGTCAAAAAGATTTATTTAAATGTCATTCAATTTCAATTGTTCAAATACTAACTGTAGTTAGTATTTGAAAAATTAAAATTGAATGAAATTTTTTTCGGGAGATAGTCCATCATATACCTCTCGTGCTTGCCAAATTATTGAATATTTTTCCTTCAGCACTTCGTTTAGTCGGGAAAATATTCGATTATATTTGACAAGCACTCGGGATATAACTATTGACTATTTCCCTCGCCTTAATTTCCACCAATCACAAACTCTCAATTTTAAATTACAAATGACTTCTAGATGGAAAAACTGGATGAAAGCACCTGCCAGCAGTTTTTTCGAGTTTATTGTCACCAAAAATTACAATACCTTTGAAAACAAATAACTATGATCTCATGAAATACTCTTGTCAAAAACCATTCGGGCATTTAATTTTTCCTGTGATAAAAATTGATAAAACACAATGAAAAGTAATATTATACAAAAAGCATATTATTGAGCAACGTGCTTTTTCGGTAAAATGAGATGCCCTTATGATATTAATCACGAATATAATAAACTAAAAGACGACAGAAAATATTTCCAGTCAATATACATAGAAAATCAACATACCATAAAAAAATAATTATTGCGGAAAGTACTGAAATATTTCAATTCAAACTCTAATAAAAAATCTACTTCTGAGAGTTAAATGAATTATTTAAGAAATGAACCCAACTGACGTTCAAACATTTTATTATCAAGTCCAGCTGAAGGGAGTAGTAGTGAATTGATATTTGATATTTTGTCCCCAATTAAGATTTTAATTTTTGATTTCATTAGCTCCCTTGTTGACAAAAAGAATTAAATCTTAAATTAATCTTGTGTTTAATATAGGATAATTTCAATTTTTGGCTCCTAAAACCTCCAAATGATAACATAACAATTATTAGTAATATCTACTGAGACTCTCCTATATTAGTAAATGGATTTAAGACGCAAAGAAATGAGATTCTTCGTCGTCACGAGTCACACATTGATCCTTTGGATATATAAACATATACTTGTAATATTTCAATTGTGATTGTATTATAATTCTATTGTACCTATATTGGATCTTATGATCTTAACTTCAAGAATAATATTTTGACATTTTATTTAGCTCCATACCAAACCTACTATTTTATGCTCCCATATAGTACATTACAAGGTAACTTTTGAAAGTCAATGGGCAGGCGAACAAGAGCACAAAACGACCTAACTTCATGTGTGTGCTTTCTGTCATTTTTCTGTAATGAGATCCAACAAAATCCAAAACCAAAATTTCCATCATGAAGGAAATATATTTCTTTCTGATATTGCAAGCAGCTCATCTTTGAAATAAACCACAAACAAAATGCGTGTCCTATATATCGACCCCATATAAAGATTACCCATATCTCCAGCTCTGAATTTATAGGTGTTCCAGTAACCCACATCAATATCAGCAAAATACGAGTATCTGCTCGAAAAATGAACTTAAGGTGAATTGGATCAACATTCAATTGAGGAATGAGTTCGAATGCAATTAGATGGAAATGTTTATCGCTCACGTTACACTGAATTTGTTGCGATTTAAATAGGAAGGGAAATGAATGACATTTTAACAAGAATTGGATGAGACCCTGGAGTCTCATTTAATTAAGATAACAAGAAATTTCATACATAATTTATTTCCTGACATAAACAAGAGTGATTTTCTTTCTGAGCCTGATTAGATTTGGATATAAAAAGGGGCTGCATATTATTTTCACAGACAACTCAAAATCAACCCAAAAATATTTATCTTTCGAAGGAAAAACCTACGAATCTGAAAACTACATATAAAAAATTACCGGAAATTGGTAAATATACTGGGTGAATTTTTTCAGTTGAATCATTTAAAAACCTCGAAAAGGAAATGTCTTATGGAAAAATGTCTTGAATAAAAAGTTCATGAGTTTGATGGGGAAGTCAACTTATGCTACTACCCCTCACATTTTCTTCAACCTTGAAGGGAAGTCAAAACATTCAGTGTTTTTCGTTATTTCAAGGCTCTAGCTCATCTAAAGACGAATAATCTATTTGTTGGTTCCTGAACTATAGGAACACAGATTGTAATAAGACCACAGTCCACACGATTTATTTGTTTGAACGAAACCTCATATTGAATAAATTAGTTTCGTTATTGAGGATCATCAATTTAATTATCACTTGTATCGTACATGAAAATAGAATTTAGTAACGATCAGACTAATTTTAACAGCCTCTGTTACATTGGAACACATGTTCAATCAATAACCCGCAATTTCATTATTTCTTGATAGGTCATTGGTAATACTTGTGGTGAAGCACATGGCACTGACATATCTTATTGCCAGAACGACAAAAGAATAATGAGAAGAGTTTTTGATCTATCAAAAATAGATAGAAAATGAATGAGTTGTTTTACCTAATTTTTCAAATTCTCTCACATAAACTGCCTTCTTTATATAGAGTAACGTATTTAATGATTTTATTTCGATTTGCTCCACCACGATGATTTTTTTTCAAAATTCAATTTCAAGTCCTTGAGATTAATGAATCGGATTATATGGAAATAGAAAACTTGACGTCAGATAGGATGTACAAAATGTTTCATAATTATCTTTCAAGACATGAAATATCAAAAAATAAGTAAAGTTTGTTTGTTTTATATGAAATTATCCAAAAAATTTTCAACTTTTGGTAGTTTTAGCCTAATCTCTCGAAACTTTTAGGGATATCTTTAAAAAATACTACGGGACATATCTCTCATGGAAAATATTAACAATTGATTAATTGAATTATCAGGTAACTGACAAAATATTTCTTCCATGAATTTGTATCCTATGATTTATTTCAATTTTAACTATTAGGTGTACAACTTTGCTTCCGCCGTTTTGCAATAGATGGCGGTAGCGGGGACAATTCTCTCATGAAGCAGTTATGGAATAGACAGCGATGATTTAATTTTCCAGAGTGAAACATCTTTCTTAACTGTCAAGGCCAAAACAGAATTGAAAAATTCAGTTTTAATTTAAATTAAAAAGAAGCATGTCAGTTGAAAGATTTTTATTTCCAATCAGAATAACAATAAACTCATAAATACCACAAAATCAAATTCTTAAATAACAATTTTATTTATTTTTCACACCAACTACAGTACGCAGTACTGGTGACAAGGCCTGTTTTACAATATTTTAAGGATATTGAAACCCATCTCACATTAACTGTCCAGCTATTGTTTAACTTGCTAATCGTTTTACTGCACATTTTTTAAATCATTTCTCAACCGGAATATAATTTATCTATTCATTATTTTATTCTTCAATTTATGACAGTTAGGTAATCAAATAATATAGACGAAATTTCTTTGAGACAAAATTCTTTTAAATTTATGTTTTGCGTGGTAACAATTCCGGTATATTTTCTAAATATTTCCTCCATTTCTAAAACAAAGCAAAACAATGCCTCATCGCAAAAAATTAAGAATGTTTCCTAAACCTCTTAAGTTGAGTTAAGCTTCTATAAATTGGAGTTTTGGAACCAACTGCAACGATGCAATTTTTGCAAGTTTCCGAAATTTTTATTATACTTTGCAGTATATACTCACAAACGTTATACAATTATTGAGTTTAGCTGAGAGATTGATGGGTTGAATAAGGGACTTTCTATATTTGCAGGAAGCTGGACAGTATCATAAGTTGGGTTTTCAACACAAGCAGATTCCAAAAAACCTGCCAAAAATTCGCGATTATCCTCATCGTAATTGCTGCTTGAATTCGAATTTTTCAAATATTGCGATATACAAATTAATTTCAAGTAATTTCTAACTCAAACTGGATTAGGTATTATCTGTTTGCTTCTTAGCACCGAAAATAAATTTTCAAGGCAGTCCTGTGAAAATCTACTAGTTGAAACAAAAAGGTACTTTTTGGACAGGACAGGAGGGTAAATTGTACTTCTCAACAATGTCAGGTGATAATTTGATGGTTTTATTTTGAACAATCATGACTTTATATTCTTATACAGATGAGGAACATCCGCAAAAAAATAAACAAATTCATCTGGTCTTATAGGGTGTGGAATTTCACAATTCAACAAGAAGTTTTCCAGCAGAAATACCCCAAGTCCTCAATAATGCTCAATTACTAGCACCCATATCTGAAGTTATACTGAGTATGTTAAGTTTAATCTTTTCTGCTTTTTCAAATATGTATTCTATGATTCTTTCAAAGATAGCACCGTTAACTGAATCACTAGTGAAATAGTATCTTGTTGCATCATTTCTCGCATCATCACAGGTATTTGGTGAATTTTGTCTGTCTGATAAAGAATCCAATGTTGAGGGATCAGCAAGATCAGAAGTTGACGTGGATGGTGCTGAATATGCTTCTGTAGAAATATGTGGTACCCTCGGCGATACAGATTGCACTTATGAGAACCAACAAATGCAATCAGTACCACTGAAGGGGTATAACATACTTTAAATTCATCACTTTTTGTTTCGGTTCAACCAGAATGATACTATATATTTCAATATATAGTATCACTATATATTACACAGATATTATCAAGTCACTGTAGTGGTAGTCGAAATAAATAGCTCGGCGTTATGTATAAAGAGTTATTAAAACCGACTGAAACAATCACAGGCGATCGTTATCAAACGCTATTAATGCATTTGAGCCGAGAATTAAAATAAAAACGGCCGCAATACAGCGAGAGACATGTTAAGTGATTTTACAGCATGACAAAGCTCGACCCCATGTTGCGAAAGTGTTCAGGATAGGACATACTTGGAAACGTTGAAATGGGAAGTCCTACCCGTATTCTCCAGACGTTGCTCTCTCGGACTCTGACTTGTTTCGATCAATGGCACACGGCCTGGCTGACCAGCACTTCCGGTTTTATGAAGAAGTGAAAAAATTTGATCAATTCGTGGATCGCTTTAAAAGATGACCAGGTTTTTCAACGCGGGATTCGTACGCTACTCGAAAGATGGGAGTAAGTAGTAGCAAGCGATGGACAATACTTCGAATCATGAATGTAAAACCAGTTTTTTACAATAAAGCCTCGAATTTCGGAAAAAAAACGGTAGAAGCAAAGTGGTACGCCTATATGCAGTTTTGTATGGAAACTTTTTCTGTTGCAATATTGACCGTTTTTGAGCAATTTGAAGGAAATTTTCGATGAATATATGAGGCAATTAAATCCATATACTGAAAATCCCATTAGCAGCATTGTATTTATCATTATGACGGCGAAAATGGTTAATCTTGACTTTCTCGGCGACAAAACAGAAATTAACGTTCGAAAGTGTCTGCGCCGTCGATTTCATTAAATTGTCTCATTCAAGCTTTTTTGGTCGAAATAAACTTGAAATTTTTGGGTACTTTTATATCCTGGCAATTTAATCCTTTCGGATTAAATTGTCGAAAAAGAAATTAACTGGTTCCGGGAGACCGCTCAAGTATTATGATAATTTGATCTTTTAAAAAATAAACAGTGCTGTCGAGAAGTGGCGATGGTACACAATAACACAGCCTACACAGAACACAATCGGTTCTTTCATTACTTCAAGAGTTCTTTTGAAAACTGTTCCATTGTGACAATTTCAAGATTTATAAAATTATCTTATTCGATAACTAATTGTATCATCCAACGCTCCTCAAACTTTTTCAATACCTTTTCTGTAGAAAGATTCGTCTTTGCCTTCATTAAAACTAACATATTCCAAACAGAAATGCGAGGGATCAAGAGAAAAAATTGAGTAATTGATCAATTTAATGGATAAATCTGAGTAACTGTACAAATAGGAGGTATATTATGTTGACATTTCTTCTTTCAAATTGCATGGTTCATTGATGAAGTTTGTCTACTGAAGGTTGAATCACGTTGTGTACACACAATATATCAGTTGTTCACTAATCTCACAGGGAACCATGACCTGAACTAACGAAGAACTAGGGAAATGAGCGAACTAACGAATATATGTTCACGAATTGGACAAACCTAGTCCTATATTTATTGATGAGGATATATTTATAAAGAAGCATTTAATCTCTTCAAATCCCCTCAGAAGAATTGACATCAGTATCATCTTATCGTTTAGATTTATTACATCAGAGATATTCATCACTAATATCCGATAGGTCGTTGGTGAGAATGATGAAAGCTGCCAACTTCGCATGAAAATAAATTCATGTCTATATCAATCAAGGACCTAGGCAATGATTATCAAGTATCGTGATACCATCTTCTTTATTTTTGTTGAATAATATTTCAGAAAATATATCGAAAGCTAAGAATAGATTATTCATCACACTTGGAACAATCTTCGCGCATTGTTATTTCATGTAGGTCCTCAGTTACATGATCGAATTACAATTTTTTGATTACCACTGAGAGTAGGTACCGGGTTTTTCACCATAATTTGACCCCCTCTTTAAGTTTGTTACTAAAAGAGGTACAAAAAAATGTTTTCTACAAAAGTTTCACGAAATCGACTAGTGTTTTTTAAAATGATTTCACAAAACGAAATATATACAGAGTGGTCAACATATTGATTGCAACTTCATTTTTTCAAATGAAACACCCTATATATTTTTCTATATTTGACTAGCTCTTTTTCCCCTGATTTCGAATATATAACATATGTTTGGCCTAACTCTCTTATTCTGAGTACCACAGTGTTTCAATTTTTAAGAACCACCTGGCATGCTCAGTAATCAGTTTTCAAGTGGTAGGCTGCGATAACTCAAAATGCCCTTTTTTGAGTTATCTCGTTGGCAATTTGACTATAATATGTCATATCGTTGCCAACGAGATAACTCAAAAAAAGAGCAATGGTAGGCTGCGATAACTCAAAATGCCCTTTTTTGAGTTATCTCGTTGGCAACGATATGACATATAGTCAAATTGCCAACGAGATAACTCAAAAAAGGGCATTTTAAGAACCACCTGGCATGCTCAGTAATCAGTTTTCAAGTGGTAGGCTGCGATAACTCAAAATGCCCTTTTTTGAGTTATCTCCTTGGCAATGATATGACATATAGTCAAATTGTCAACAAGATAACTCAAAAAAGGGCATTTTGAGTTATCGCAGCCTACCACTTGAAAACTGATTACTGAGCATGCCAGGTGGTTCTTAAAATTTGAAACTCTGTGGTACTCAGAATAAAAGAGAAAGACCCAACATATGTTATATATTCGAAATCAGGGGATAAAGAGCTAGTCAAATATAGAAAAATATACAGGGTATTCCATTTGAAAAAATTAAATTGCAATCATTATATTGACCACTCTGTGTATATTTGGTTTTGTGAAATCATTATAAAAAACACTAGTCGATTTCGTGAAACTTTTGTAAAAATAATTTTTTTGTACCTCTTTCAGAAACAAAGTTAAAGGGGGGATCAAATTATGGTGAAAAACCCGGTACATAGATGGAAATCGGCAATGTTCAAATAATTTCAATTTTAGTTTTTTAACAATGAACATTTGAAGCGAATCAAATTGTAATATAATATGAGAAAATAATCGGACAATTATTATTGAAAGTCTAACATTATTGCACTAAATAAGCACGAGCTTCAGAAGCTTCAATAATATATTTCATGTATGTTTTAATAAACATTATTATCACTTCATGTTGTGCTGTTTGAAACCAATGGATTCCGAGTCAAATCTTCAAAAGAAAAAAATTTCGCAAATTTAAATTGTGAATATTTTAAGGAACATGAAACATTTCTTGGACAGTTCAACTAGCTTTATTATTGAAAGAATATCATACAAGAATATTCAGAAATTGAGATTTTCCTTTTCAAACTACCAATACATATTTTCAATATCGTATATGGTTTGAAGTTGTCGAGAAAAGAATGTTTCCCTTTAATTTTTGGATTCTATACATTCCAAACAGACAATTTCAGAAAATATAAATTTTTCGTCAATGACCTTCTCATACAAAAACGTAAAAAATATAAATCTTTTATTTCAAGTATGGGCCGTCTTCTCCAAGAAGTTATTGGTTCTAGAAATGAAAATACTCGCTACTGATACTATCGTTCAACTTGTTTCATTCTATTTTGTTTCGTTTTTTAGTTGTTAAATTTGGATCTTGATTTGTCATGAAATCATGAAATGATATAAAATGGTGTTTCTCGAGTAATAAGAAAGATAATGGGGTGTTTAAAAAACATTTTGAAAACGATAAGGCTAAAGTTTAAGTTTAATTCCAATTTGATAAAATAACTGTTACACTCTATAGAGTATTACAAATTTCATAAAAAACATGCTATAATTGCGGCACCCGGTTTTTATGCGCATATGGTTTACACACTAACGTTCCGGAGAAAATAATCTGTCATAAAAAAAACATCCAAAACGGACGAGTATTTTTGACGAAAATTCATTTTAAACTATTGCCTACATTTTAGTGGTGCGTTAATTTATTGGCGAAGTGAAGATTCAGAGTAAGGAAATTTTATCACTTCGATAGAATTAGAAAATAACAACTGTAGTGTAAAACTTTTTGTGTCTTTACTTCACGGTTGAAAACGAACAAATCACGTCAAAACAAATCATTATTTCCGCTGAATTCATACTCATTTATTACTATACGTTTTCCAATTACAACCTCGCTGAATAACGACATTAACAACGGCTCCGAGAGCCTTACAAAGACGGCTTAATTAAGGGTCTCCAACCCCAATTAAAACGTTCTAATAAGCGCTAATAACAGGCTTGCCGGTCAACATCCATCGTAATCAAAGTTGTTTTTTACCTAATCCTTTTCAATCCCCAACCATTCTTCCTACCAAAAATCGCAACAAACAACATCACATAACCCCGAATCCCGGATTGTTTCGGTTCCCGTTCCGCCCTTATCCCGACGTAACCGGAAGGCCCGATACCTCGAGCTCGTCCGCGGCTGGGATGGAACTGCTCCTGCTCGCCCGCAGGAGGATGCAGGCCGGGCGGACGGACGCAGAATCCGGAACCCGGACCGCTTCCTGCCCTTCCTGGTCTCCTGACAACTTCGTTGCGATTCTCGACCGAAACTACGTCGCTCAAGTGTCACGAGGAGTGGAAACTGATTGATACGTTGATGAATGGCGATAAGAGATTAATATCAGATCGCAAAAAGCACTGCGAATTTTACACTAGGTTTTATTATTTCCTCGGAAAATATGTCAGATTATTTTTTTCGCATGTCAAATTCAGACATTTTTATGGTTTCAACCATAGAGTAATAAACATATAAGGAGGGAGTATACGCAATTTTTACATGGTTAGATTACGGTGTCGGATTGTGATATATTTTCAAATCCACAATTTCACTATATCGTTATGAATGTACCGGGTTTTTCACCATAGTTTGACCCCCCCTTTAACTTTGTTACTAAAAGTGATCCAACAAAATGTTTTCTACAAAAGTTTCACGAAATCGACTAGTGTTTTTTAAAATGATTTCATAAAACGAAATATATACAGAATGGGCAACATATTGGTAGCAACTTCATTTTTTCAAATGGAACATCCTGTATATTTTTCTATATTTTCAAATATATAACATATGTTTGGCCTATTTTTTTTTTCTGATTACCAAAGAGTTTCAAATTTCAAGAAACTCCTGGCAAGCTAAGTAATCAGTTTTCAAGTGGAAGGCTGCGATAACTCAAAATGCCCTTTTTTGAGTTATCTCGTTGGCAACGATATGACATACGTTTTTCACTATAAATTGGATTGGGTGATTTGGATGCTACTCCATATATTCTCTCCTTGTAGCTTTCTTATTTTTATTGTTCTCCACATAAAGCGAATATATTTCAAATATTTCCGTTTCTGTGTATTGCATTTTCGATGAATAGTTCTATTCAATGACAAACGTATGTTATATATCGTTGCCAACGAGATAATTCAAAAAAGGGCATTCTGAAATATCGCAGCCTTCCAATTTAAAACAGACTTACTTAGCTTGCCAGGTGGTTCTTAAAATATGAAACTCTGTGGTACGCAGAATAAGAAAGATGTATAAAATGTAATAAAAAAAAAAAAAAACAACCAGACTTTTAAACAAATGTATCCGAAGTAGTAATCAAATAAATAATGTAAAAAAACGTAAATTTGCATCTTCCGAAAAAACAGCAGATAGGCCTAACATATGTCATATATTCGAAATCAGGGGAAAAAGAGCTAGTAAAATATAGAAAAATATACAGAGTGTTCCATTTGAAAAAATGAAGTTGCTATCAATATGTTGCCCACTCTGTATATAGTTCGTTTTGTGAAATCATTTTGAAATATATTAGTCGATTTCGTGAAACTTTTGTAGAAAACATTTTTTTGTACCTCTTCTAGTAACAAAGTTAAAAGGGGGGTCAAATTATGGTGGAAAACCCGGTACATTCTATTGAATGAAATATATTTATTTGAGTGATTCTCAATTGAATATGCACATTTGAATATTTGGAATCTGATATTTTCCTAATTGTCGAATTTATAAAGAGCAGAATATTTATTATTCTCTGTATCTACCTGCTGAAATCCAAGGTTTCGCTACTATTGCTCTCCTAGCGTCATCCGTTGTTTCACGTCGTTTGGCGCGCTTGAAGTTTGTTTTTTGAATACCTGATATATTTAGGTATTCATCACAATATATTTTGAGATGATATGAAACGTTGATTCACTATGGGACATAAGAAGTGCGGTCTTAGTGGAGAAACTCGCAAATTGAGTGAAATATCGTATCACTGATATGTTTTCATTTCCGTGCTTCATGTCAAATTTGATAGTTCATCTTGGGCACAAAATTTGCTTAGGTACTGAAAATGATATATGCTCCCTCTTTCATTATTTATGACTACTACTTTCAACTGATAGCAATACATTATTCTAGCCTTAGCCAATCATTCGGGATAATACTGATTATTTCTTCACATGTCAAAATCTGGCATTTTGGTGGTTTCGACTAATAGCATTGAATTATTCTAGCCAATCATTCGGGATTATACTGATAAAACTGCTTCCGAATCGATAATACTTTGTTTAAATTAAAACGTCGAAATATTACTTTGAATTTGTCATTATCGATAGCTTAGAGTGCTTCGAGAAACACAAACCGATTAAGTGCAATCACCCAAGAGAATATTGAACATTTGAATTGTTGAAAAAAATAATCTTCCCAAATACAACTCGTTCCCCAAATTTCATATGACAATTTTTTCTTTCCATCACTCATAATTGTTTATTTGTGACATAAAGCATTCAAACAAACCGAATTTAGAAAAAAATCTTTTTTTCATATTTTTGACAAATAAACAAGTTTTCGTGGAAATGAAAGAAATAATCGATAAAATTTAAAGCACTTGTGGTATAACACTGGATAATTTCAAAAGACGCGCTTCACAAAATGCATAATAATTTCACCTCCATCTAAGGTTGTTTGCCCTGAGTTTTCTTTTTTTCAAGATTTGTTATTTTTATTAATTTATTAATTTACTTGGTTGAGTAAGTTTATAGTTTCAAATTGATCTTGTTTTGTTTATGTTTATAACATCCTCATCATGTTTTTGTTTATACAGGGTGGCCATTTGAAAACGAAACAGACGAGATTACAGACGAAATAAAGTTTTTCGATAGAAATGCTCGGACAGGTCGATTTCTGTTTCGAGGGGGACAACTTAAGATGTAGGTTACGGACGCATAGCGCTTCAACCCTTGCTGCTACAACCCCCACCCCCAATTTTTGAATAGGGAAGATGGGGTGAGTGATACCTCGATTTAAAGGTATTTTTATACTGATTTCAGCACAGTAATTGTTTTTTCATTTTATGCATTAGTTCTCGAAATATTCATGCGTTAGTTGGTTAGGAAGGTTTTGAAGCTCAAAATGTCGATTTTTCACAAAACACTACAAATGCCATGAAAACACTACTTCATTTTCAAATACTTAGTTAAGAATATTTCTAGAACTAATGCATAAAATGAAAAAACAATTACTGTGCTGAAATCAGTATAGAAATACCTTTCAAATGAGGTATCACTCACCCCGTCTTCCCTATTCAAAATTTAGGGGTGAGGGTTGTAGTAGCAAGGGTTGAAGCGCTATGCGTCCGTAACCTACATCTTAAGTTGCCCCCCTCGAAACAGAAATCGACCTGTCCGAGCATTTCTATCGAAAAACTTTATTTCGTCTGTAATCTCGTCTGTTTCGTTTTCAAATGGCCACACTGTATAAGCTAATTGATGGTGTAGAAAAATGTCAACCATTGATAACAATGATTGTGAGAAAATAACACATTTACTATGAGAGTAAAAAAAGGACACTTTCATGGAAGAAAATCATTATTCAACTCGACAATCAAACGGAATTTAACGCATATTTTTTTCAGTTAACCATTTGGCACTGACCGATACGAGTGTAAACGCTTTATACACTTCGCTCAAGGACGTCAGGGGTCATTTGCTTCTTGTTTGTAAGTCGAGCGCAATTATGAACCATCGTGTAAAATTTTGTATAACTGGGTACAAATTCATAAAACTCATATATTACCTGCAAAGATGTAGGGGTTCGAACCTTGAATTTCAGGAACCTGAAAAATAAAAAAAAATGTATTTGCGAACTTGGAATAAATTAGATATTTTAGCATATAACCAAAAATGAAAATTGTTAATTTGGACAAATATCCAGATAAATTACCTAAACGTCTCTAAATTGATCTCTTCTTTCCGACTATTATGGATCTCCGTGAGATTTGTCAGAAGCTTGTAGGATGAACTATATGTTGTGTGTTGCCTTTTTCTTACCCAACATTGACTATTTCGTCTCGTAATAATAGTTAATTAGCAACTTTGGAAGGATATATCTCCCTTAATATGCATTTTGGGCCATAAGTTTATCCGTCGAACTATATGGTATTCCAGGATGAAGTACGGAGTTATTTTCTGGGGAAATTCAATAGAGGCATCCCGCATCTTTATTTTGCAGAAGAAATGCATACGCAGTATATTTGGATTGCAGAGGATGACGTCATGTAAACCATTTTTCATTAAATATAATATGCTTACATTTCCATCAATTTATATATTGGAAGCGATCTCGTTTGTTCTCGACAACAAGGATTTGTTTCTTGATTTCCGGAGAAGTCATCAACACAATACAAGACGTAAACTTAATTTGAGACCACCTAAAATTAATTTTTCTTATTTACAAAAAAATGTTGAGTATCAGATTGTCTCCATTTTCAATAAAATACCACTATATAATCGAATAAATGATAGTGATAAGAAGCTCAAACAAAAAATGAAAAAATATTTAATTTCTAAGGCTTATTATGCTATTGAGGAATTCATGAAAGATGAAATTCATTTGGCTGATTAATTTTGAGTTTTCATTGTTAGATTAAGTTTGGATGATTGTTTGTTTCATTGGGTTTATTTTATAAGTTTGTAAAATTATTCATTTGTTATTAATTTGTATGTAAATTTCAGCTATATTTTGACGGGCTCTAAGCCGACTATGTTGGTGTATTATGTTAATTGAGAGCGAATAAAGTTATATTATTATTATTATTATACTCATTTTTCAATGTACTATCACGTCCAGAAAGCTCGGAACACTCACCCTGTATATTTCAGTTTCTGATGATTGTATTATGCACTATATTTCGTTTGAATTTTTTTTCTTGTTCAGTTAGAATTATATTCATCCATTGTGAATTGAATATACTTTGTGATACATTTCTCGATTTATAATAATAGTGTCTCATTTCGACGAACATAAAAGGGTCCAAGAAATTGGGCGATGTGTGTAGTTCAAATTTTCTATAGGATTTTTTTTATTTTTTCTTGCCAACTATCATGTCATCATAAGTGAAAACATCGATTATCCCAGGAAAACTCTCCAATTCGAAACGAAACACCACGTCACGATTTCTTCCGACATCTCCCTTCATCAAAAATATAAGACCCTTAAACTATAATCTTCCATTTTTATTATCCCCCTAAAACCGGAGTCCCAGTCGTATCGTAAATATCATTAGGTAGGGGGGGTTGGGATCGTGCAGCTTCCAGAAACTAGGTCGGCGTTGCAATCCATCCCCTAACTCCATAGGGAGATGCAGTCGGAATCTAATACGGATGCATTTTTTCTCTCCCAGTCTCGCTATTGAACCCTTAGACCTGCGGGTCTTGAATTATTTCAATCAGTTCGTTTTGTTACGGCTTTATCGATCTGATCCAGTGGGGAGACTGCTTCCTACATTGGAGGGGATGTATGGGGAGGTCAGGAATGCCGTGTTGGCTGATGGTAACGTGAAAATAAAAGTTTATCGGTGCAGATATATTCGTATAAATATTCCCATGTGATTGCGAATTGAATTGGGGTGTTAGACCTCAAGAGTTTCGTCGACTTATGCCCAGCCTCGGCAAGGGCGTAGATCTTTTTTTCTTTGGGGGAAAACATATTTTTGACGACATTGTTTACTCATATATAATTTGAGAAAAAAAGGTTTGATAACGAAGTTTGAACCAAATTATCGAAAAAAAAATTTTTTATTACCAATTCGATTGTTCTTATCTTATACTGGGTGATCCTGAATCGGAGTTACGAAGGACCATGAGAGATTCTTTGGATAATTTTACAGATAAAATGGCCCATAGACATGAGCTCGCAAACGCTTTGTTTTCGAGATACAAGGTGTTTTTTGTAGTTCTACTTTTTTGTGATGCTTAACCAGTTTGTCGACTCTTTATTGATCTTCACTACAGAGTTGGTAAATTAGTACCAAAACTTATAATTAATTTATTTATCACAGCTACCTAACTGGATCTTCATAATAATTTGGATTTTCCTGAGAATTACTATATACCTAGAGCTGTTTGAATTTTCTCTCAAAATCGATTGCAGATACGACAAAACTATAACAAACCAAAAAGTGTAGTACTGAACCAGAGTTTCTTCTTAAATTTTTCTAGACTAACAGTGATTCACAAAAAAATAATTCTGGAGGAAAGAAGCGGGCCCCCTTCCAGAAAAAATTCACCCTGTGATTTGCATTCAAAATTAGGATATCACATGATGAAAACTTGAAATTGGAATATCTATACCAATTCAAGTTGAATATCTTGTGAAGGGAAAGTGCTACGAGAAAAAAACTTGAACACCTATATCTCAAAAACAAAGCTTTTGTGGACTCATGTTTCAGGACTTTTTTTCTTGAAATGATTCGAGAAATCTGTCATTCTCAATTGTACCTCCAATTGAGGAACACCCTGTAGATATATGCAATTTAAAACTGATGTCTCCACAAATAAATTGCAATTTGAATGAATTACAATAAATTGTAGAACACAGCTCAGACAATTTTTCGATGCGAATTCATTTCTCTGATAACTACATATTGAAATTTTGTGACGAGAATGATACAAAAATCCGAAAACAACGGGTAAGTGTTTACTAAGACGAATGTAAAAATCACAGTTGCAAATAAGGGACGATGCCGAGAAAGTGGATAGATAAAGAAAAATAATAAACCTCGGACAAAGACGAGCTTGTAGTGAAATAAAAGTATTCATTTTGAAAGCGATAATAAACTCATAAACATAAAAGGGTCCGATTTTTTACTGACGTGTCGATTTCAAAGGAAAGTAAAATGATTATTATTTGTTCATTTTATAGAGAAATGTTTGTTCTTCGTCTTCGAAAATCTTGGGGGGTAATTACCCCCATGACCCCCCATTTCTACGCCCTTGAGCCTCGGAAGATGCTCTCCCGTTATTTGGGAGTATGGAATGAGGGATATCGGGGGGAAATTGAGATATACGTGGCTTTCTCCGCAAGTGCACTCCTGGCGCAGAATGAAATATATTTTCCTTGGTTGTTGGTTCCATCTCCGATTGAAGGAATGTCAAATATCTATCAAATACCATTCTATCTATCTTGACATTCGACGTAGAAGCATAAATGATGCGTTCCATATAACGGTCAAATGGCTTATAAATTTAGAGTTATTCTGTTCAATTGGATAAAACGAACACAACTCTCTAAAATATACCAAACGAAGAGATTGAAATAAGTTTTATACTTTCTATGTTTTCAATACCAAAAATATAATATTAACACTGTGTTACCTCGAGTACCACTTATTTGAAGTTCATCATCAGAATTATTAATATCCTGTGGATCAGTTCGGGAAATTTGTAGAGTTTACGCTCAGTGTATTACAAGGATCATCCTTTTCGCCATCTTTCAGTTTTTATTTCCCCTTGTAATTAACTGAGCCTGAACTCTGCAGATGTCATGAAGTATTCCACAGGGTGTTAAGAAATTGTACTACAAATATGATTTTTTTTCACCCTGTATAAATGGGCTACCAATATTTTTGGAAAACTTCTCTGAATACCAAGGAATTTATCTTCAATTTGGCATAAAGACAATTGAAATCGGTGGAAAATTAAAAAAGTTCTTGTTCAAGGAACTCCAGCAAAATTGGCCAATTATTTAACCGGTGAGTGTAGAAAGAACTCGTTTCAATCATGATCAACTCCGAATTAGTAACGGCTGAAACACTTCAATATTTGCAAAGCGAAGTGGTTAAATTTTTTGGAAATTCCTACAATTTTAAGTTTACTATTACCTACTTAAACTCAATACTTCTATTTTTTTTTGGGTTAATGTAGTTTCTGCAGAAAGGGCGGAAGTGTCACAAAATTGTAAATATACAGAGTGTTTTATCATAAACTGGACGTTGTGTAGATGATATCAGGAGAATAATTTTTGCTCAATGACAATACAATAGGTATTTTGTTGAATGTGGTGAGTTATGATGACATATGTAATGACAGTTTCTAGTGACTAGTCAGTATTTTTTTCTGCTAAATTCAAATATGATGTAAATTTTAGAAAAAAAATCAAAATGCGGAAAACCTGCAAAGTTCTTGCTTTTATTCTGGGTTGTGCAATTGATTTTCATTTTTTGAATGCACTCGATTATCTGATGATTTCCTCACAAACAATTTCAAATATCAAATAACTTCTACAATCTACAGCAAAAAAAAAGATTGCAACCGAAATTTCCATGATTTCACTACTTTTTATTCTCAACTCGAAAATTAATCGGTATACTAAGTATACCGAAATCTCGAGCGGACCTATAACGTAATTTTTTTCAAAAACTGTGACTAAAATTGTGATTTAAGGCTGTGCGACTGCGAATAACTCAGATTGTATGATATGAAATTATTACAATGATTTTTCTGTCTGCGGAAAATTTCGGAAGACTTAAATGAAAGAAAGCGCATGTATTTTTCATTTTGTTTTCATATTCGTGTATAGGATGAAATATAGTAAGAATATAGCCGTGATATATTTCATCAATCTGCGGTGTCACTTTTTTTTGTAGTAGACATGTAAAAAAGATTTATGATTGATTTATGATTTTTTTCAACGAAATACTTAAAAAATCAGGTACATTCAAACAATGAAATCCAATTTAACAAGCAAATATAAAAATCACGAACATTGCAGTGAATTATATTTAAGAAATCTACACCATATTTGAATTCAGCGCCAAAAAAATATTAAATTCTGACCTAAAACCGTTTCTCCAAATTAAGTCACCAAACTCAATGAAGGGCCGATATATTATGCTTTAAAAATGTCAATGAAGCAAATATGATTCTCCTGATTTATTGACTAATATTTTTTTCGCCTTATGATGAAACACCCTATATATCTAAGGAATTAGTTTGAATTCACTTAATCATTCAGTGTTTAAGAATATGAAATGAGGCTCTCAAAAATAGGGTTATATCGAGAAAGGATGAAACATGAATTTTTTATTTTTTCTGTTTCGGTATATAGTTCTATATGAAGTATGTACGTCTGTTTGTCCTTTACTCATTACTACGCAACTCATCCGATCTTCATTAAACTTGAGAAGGTTGTTGAGAACACTCCAGCGGAAGTATCTGACAGTCGACAGTATTCAATACCAGGATAAAAACATCTTGGACATCACATTGAATATATCACAAACCGGCGCATTCGCCATTTTATAGTATTTGGTTTTTATTGTATTAGGTTAATTTGAAATAATCTCCATACCAAAATAAAATGTCAATAAGATGCCATAATGGCAATTGAATGTTATCATAACATACTTATTTCAATTTGCATTCATTTGTGCTCGCACAGTAGCACGCAACTTGTAAGATATTTTCCGATAAATTTGACCACATCTTAATATTGGATAGCTTCAATAAACTAATTCTTTCCGCTTTTCTAATATTACCAGACATGTAATGAACAACTCCAGAAAATCACTTGATAAATATAATAATATTTGATACTTGACATCTTGTGATACAGCAGCAAATCAGGGAGTGACGGGAAGAGAATTGCCTATTACAATGCGTAGCCTTTAGAATCTGATATTAATGTTATTTTTTGAAATTTTCAATCGATTTATAAGAAAAAACGAAAAAATAATATATAAAATATCAGAAGGCTCTTTCTATTTATAACCGTGACGTGTTAGCAGTGAAAAAGAACCATTATAATGAAAGAAATTGTTATACTTTTTGTCCGAATAACAAGATAAATTTTTTTTTTTTTTGATGAGGATCATTTCAATGAATGATGTATAATGTTTTTATTTAAGCAAAGAAATGAAGTCACACCCATTGAGACTTTGGTAGCAACCAAATATGTACTTCTTAATACAGCTTGAAGCGTTAACAAATCTAGGGATATTTGATCGCCATATGCCCATATAGATGGTTGTACCTATAAATTTACAATGTTGCCGCTATTTATACAAACAACAGAAATAGTTTATCATATATGATTTTACAAAACAAAAGAAGAAGAGAAGTAAAACTTAAATTTAATTCATCAAATATTCATATAGTTCAATATTCAAGTTCAGTATAGACCTCCTTGCATGTTTAGAATGGATGAAAGGTACCATTTGTCTCGTATCTACTTGAAATACGTGTCCGGCTAGACTCCGAGAGTAGATAACGAATTTTTCAATTCAAAATCAGGTTATTTCGAAGCTCTTTCCCGTTTGCTGAAAGGATGGAACTGATTTATTCACATATAATATGGCTTTTCATTTTGTTCACATTTTTTTGAAAAAAATCATTTGTGAGTACTGTGAACATTATCGGTCTTAGGGTTACACCCTATACCACCTCCATATGTACATAGAGAACATCGAGAAATCGAAGTCATCTTTAATTGTCCTAAAATGCAGACATTGTCTTCTATCTGATAGGAAAGTTTTGACAAGAAGGAATTCTCTGCTCCATTAAATTCAAATTTCTAAATCAATCCCATGGGTATATCACCGTTCTCTAAATCCTCAGGAATAAATTGAAATCATTCTCTGGGTTTTTATAATCGATAATCCCGTGTTGACTTTCAGATTAGATTTTGAATTTTTGGAAGAAGTTCATTATAGTTTAGGTGTTAAGTAAATAGTTTTCATAAAATGAGCAGAAAAGACTTATATATAATTTCATTTCATTTCATTCTCCTGAAATTGGTTTGATTCAAAAATGTTATTTTTAATCGTAATAAATAATACATAATAAGTAAATATTTTTTAGAAAATGAGCAGAGAAGACTTACAGATAAGTTTAATTCATTTCATTCTTCCGAAATTTGTTTAGTTTAAAAATGTTATTTTTAATCGTTATAAATGATAAGTTCTTTCAATCAGAGCTTTTCAGAACAAATTTTTACAAAATTCGAAGAGTAACAATATATTTGCAACCAATTGTTGATGTATTTTATGGTAAGAAAAAATCATAGTCTGGCAACGATGAGTCCTTTTCAAATAAACAAATAGTGAAAATATTTTAACGAATAATGTTGATATTTATTTTATGGTTAAACTAGGAAAAATTTAATCTGGCAACGATGATAGAAAACGTTATACGACGTCATGGCATTGCTGAAATGAATGGAGAATATCGAAACCAAGAGATGCGCCTGTATAATAAATTACTTATGAAAAAAACAATAAATCCCAAGGAAAAATCTGCTGCATTTCCACTCAGTAATTAGACAATTTACTTCTTAACTCCTATAAAAATAGATATTCATCAAGGCATTCTTTGCACGAAGGAAATGCAAAAAAATACTATTACTACCGGAAAAACGTGCTGATGTACATTTCCCGTAGCCGAGTAAAATGTAAGCATCTATAAAACATGAAGAAACCGCAAGAAGGAAACGGAGAAAATCGTAATTTGGTCTTAAGAGACAGTCATTGGTCCTTGGCGTGCAGTTAGAAGATCAGATGAGATATGGCAACGGCGTTAGGTCCTCCCTCATGGTTCTTTCCCACGTGTATTGTTGAATTCACTTTGAAATAATTCTCCTCTCTTGAAATATGTGGGAATATCACAGAATAGCAAACGCTATTTAAAAATTTAAATCCGTCAGTTCTCTGAAGATGGGGTGAGGTGAGCTCTAAAAGGTTCTTAATGGTAGCATGTCAGATAGGCATTTTCTTCTCTCTGAAGTTATCATAGTTTATGTTTCGGAGTGCTCCGAATCAGAAAAATCTAATATCTTATCTTACAAAGTTCTTTTCAGAAACCAAAGAGCTAGATTTCCGCTACGTGGTTTTCTACGTATCAGTCAAACATTAGGTACCCATTCATTTCCCCTCTGGCGCTCCTGATGCGATGACCAACCTTGTACGGTATACGAAGTTGTACATTCAATTCATCTTTTTTCTCTTTACGAAGCATATAAGTAGAGGGCAGCCCTGTACGACGGTCGATTATTGCTTTCACAAAATTATTGTTTTTTTCATTCGCAAATTAAGAATATTGTCATTATTAATTATTTATTTAATTGATTCAATCCTTACTTGGTGGAAAGTCTTCACAATGTAACCCTGATGAAGCCGCTTAGACGGCGAAACAATTGTCGTAAATAATTAAAAACTGTGGAAAGTAGTAAGTGTTTACAATTATTTTTTACCAAATTAATTATTTAGTATTATATTGATAACATTGATAAAAACTTGATAATTTCAGTATAATGATTAGATTAACTTCTACAATGTTTTTCTATCCCAACAATATCATCAAGAATGTGGAAATTATAGGGATTCGATGAAAATGGGTAAAATCCAATTTTCGTGCATCATGAGTCAAAAATGAAAAACATTGATATGCGGTTTTCAGTTTCTTTCGTTCACACTGAAAAATGTACCATCTAATATTTTTGAATTCAGTTCCTGTTTCCTGAGATCAGAAAAGAGTAATTTAACATAGGTACAACATATTTACTGTGTAAGGGGTTTCATTACACCGGGACCAATATCTGAACTAGAGTGTGTCCCTCAGAGCTATGTTCGCTTCCAATTCTAATGAATCCAGTATCAGGGATGGCCTGAAGGGGGTTCCATTCCCAGTTCTACAACTTTCATGTCCAATGCATTTTTTGTGTTCGCTTGCAATGGTTGAAGCATTCTGTGATCAGGTGATCGGGAGTTTCTTCTTTCTACCCATTCAGTTTAAGATTCTTTTTCAGAATGGGTCGCTAATTTTAAATCGATATAATGGAAACTATTGAATTTATTGCTTCTTTCTGGTTCTTTGATTTCAGATTGAATTATAATAAATATGTCGTCAACTTTTAGTGAAGATGAAGCATGGGGACGATTTTCTTTGGATGAGGAGAAGGCCCTTCAATATAAATATGTCAGCTTATTCTGTAAACAAATACACAAACCAATACAAAAAATTATCAACTTCAAACAACAAAGCATGTGTAGATGTGAGTATTAGCCGATGAAATGCATCTTACATATCAACGTATAATATTAATACAATAGCACAGATAAAAACCTCAGCAAAAACCCTGTCTCCCCGTATGGGTGTAGTGACTGGTTTGTGTATTTGTTCACAGAATCAGCTGATATATTTATATTGAAGGGCTTCCTCTTCATCCAAAACAAAATCTTCACCAACGGTTGAGGACTCTATAATTAAAATCTGAAAACATAAAAGAAAAGAATCAAAAAGGAGTAATTAATGTAAGTTTCCATTATTTTGATTTGAAGTTAGCGATCCATTCTAAAAAATAATCTGAATCTGAATGGTAGCTTGGAAACCACCATGAAATTTATAAATTGGATAAGTATTCATCAAATGGTCAATGGTTTCTTCTACAATAAAAGCCATTTGAAGAGCATACTATTACAATTACAACGACCATGACCGGTCCAAAGCCGATTTAAAATACACCAAATTTTCCTAAGATTATTGAAAGAAGAACTTTCTCTGAAGGATTAACGATTTGACTTTTGTCGAACACATTACAAGAACTCCATTCCGAACTAAAAATTTCCTTGTCACTCTCATAAAATTGAAGGCGGATTAATCCGTAAAGGTTGGCGTGACTTTAATCTAGCAGTTCTTGTATCTGGGAGGTAAGATACAATTGGAAATAAGTTCGGGTAGAAATGAAATTTTTCCCAAAATTTCTATACTGAGACCTGCCTACGAATATGAGCCGGAAGTATATGTGATAGCACTGGTAATGTACAAATGTAGATTTAATAGTTCCACTGATAAATTTTCATAGAAACGTTAAGCTGTGCATCAATTTCATGAACATGAGCACTATTGAACCAAACAGAACAACAGTATTTAGCAGCAGAAAAAGCTGCCGTACGAAGAGTGCAGGCATCAGCATGCACCATGAAGAACCATATAATTTTTGAAGGATATTCTTCAATTTCAAACGAAAATTTTCCAAGTGAAACTTGAAATTTAAAGAAGAATCAAGTTTAACTCCAAGATATTTGGGAGTATAATTATGATTCAAATGAAGGCGCTAGATTCAAAACACCCTCCACACAAATTCAAAAATAAGTTCCTTCCTGTAACATTTCAGGAAACGAAATACTTCTAAATTTACTTCGGATAATCTTTCTCAACAATTTTCCGCTCGTATAAAGTTACACGAATACGAATGCGAATAAGAGCCCGCTATCAAATGACTAAGCTAAGCATTACATCGCTCAAGCCTTTCTGTATTCCCCCTAGGTATTTTCCATTTTCCAGACGAAGTGCCATCGAAAAAAACTCGGCGACTAGAAAGTTCGCATCGGCGAACACGCGGTTTTAATGGATTAAAATGGAGATGTTGCCGAAACGTCGATGGCACTCAAATCCGCCGAGAAACCGGCAACAAGACTTCCTGAGAGGCACCGAGTGAGATGATAATGAATATGGAAATTATTTCGCTCGTGTCGAAGATCTCTTTATTGAGGAAAGTCGATCTGTGAGAAACTCTCATACTTTCGCTCTGTCGACCGATTACTGCCATTTATCATGCTTCCAAGCGTATGAATAATAGGTAAGCATAATATAAGAATTAGTTAGATATATGTATCATGTTGAATAATAACTATTTCAAGGCTACAACTTCACGTTTAACAATTACTACTATTAGGGGTCATTTTGGTTTATTACTTTCAATGAGGAACTTTTGCAGTCCTTCGGGAAAATGAATTTCAACCACCTGCGAGATTTCAATTGAAGTGTGGTGGCCTAATAAAAAAATTGGAAATAAACACATTTCTTTACTATTCACTCCTTCTAATAAAATATCTCAAATTTAAAAAATTACGACCTGAAAAAATATCTCTAGTAAAATAACAACTTTTCGTACCAAAAGTAACTGATGTTATTTATTTAGGTTTATCCGTGTGATGGCTTATCTATTCAGATTGTAATTTTTTTATTCGAGTTAAAATATAAACGGAGTGCGTCACATTACGTAAAATAGGGAAATATTCACAAAAGGAGTATGTATGTACCGAGTTTTTCACCATAATTTGACCCTCCCTTTAACTTTGTTACTAAAAGAGGTACGAAAAAATGTTTTCTACAAAAGTTTCATGAAATCGACTAGTGTTTTTTGAAATGATTTCACAAAACGTATTATATACAGAGTGGGCCACATATTCATAGCAACTTCATTTTTTCAAATGGAACACCCTGTATATTTTTCTATATTTGATTAGCTCTTTTTCCCCTGATTTCAAATATATAACATATGTTTGATCTATCTCTCTTATTCTGAGTACCAACAGAGTTTAGAATTTTAAGAACCACCTAGCATGCTCAGTAATCAGTTTCCAAGTGGTAGGCTGCGATAACTCAAAATGCCCTTTTTTGAGTTATCTCGTTGACAACGATATGACATACGTTCGATGATTTGGATGCAACTCCATATATTCTCTCCTTGTAGCTTTCTTATTTTTATTGTTGCCCACTATGTATATATTTCATTATATGAAATCATTTTAAAAAACACTGGTCGATTTCGTGAAACTTTTGTAGAAAACATTTTTTTTGTATCTCTTTCAGTAACAAAGTTAAAGGGGGGGTCAAATTATGGTGAAAAACCCGGTACATGATATGTACCCTATTATACTATTATCCCGAAATGTTCCCTTTTTCCCTTGATGTTCAATTTGGTTTAGAATGAGTTTCTATTCATGGCAAATTTTAGTGGCGAAACGAATTGCATCAGCTTGATATGGTGATTTTAAATAGGAAGCAAATTGATTGAATGGATTGCGGCAAAATTGGAGGTCACTTGAAATTGAGTTGAGAATATTTTCTAAAATATAAGTAGTCCCCTCGTTCCTATAATGTTTAATCTAGTTGAAAATGAGTTTATATTCATACCATTTGCGAAAATTTTTCGTGTTATAAGTTTCAGAGGTCAGTCGAATTCGATTTATTCCATGGTTTGAATTATAAAATAAAAACGAGTAAATGAAGCGTAGTAAATTTTAATATTTCTTGGAGTTGAACTCCATAAAACATTGAAGTTATAATTTTCGCTTACCACAAATCCTAATCCTAATTATAATACTTCAATAGTTATACCACCCCTCAATTTTGAAATAAAAAATTAGCCTATATTCTTCCCCTTGTCGAAAATCTGCATTCAAAATTTCGTGATGATCGAATGAGCTGTTTGGGCATGCAAACAAACATTCGAACAAAACACGCACTTCATATATTTTATTAATATATATTATGTGTAACACTAGCAGCAATAACATTTCCTGAATCCAATCAAATATCAGTTTTTAATAATCGCCTTCCTTCGTCTACCTCTGAATTCTACTTTATGCAATTTTTCTAACTTTTTGTTTCTGAATATGTTGTCGAAACGTCAGACGTGCAAAAAAGTTTCCTGACCGTTATATTTCCCGAAGAGGTGATCACAAGTGACCACCGAGAATTTGTGATTTAACACCTTTAGACTTTTTTCTTCGGGGCCACGTAAAATATAAAGCTCCACAATCAATCCAAGACCTTAGAGATGGAATTCGTGAAATAATCGAGGGCAAACAGCCACAAATGTGCGAATTGGTCTTGGAAAAATTCTTGAAAAGGATATGGTGCTGCAACCGTAGCCGTGGCGGCTATTTGACTGATATCGTTTTCCATCATTAATCCTCTGCAATGAAATGAACATCCATTGATCGCTCTTGAAATATACTCGTTTTTGTTTCAATACCAAAATGAAAAGAAACAAAATATTCGAGAAAAAAATCATTCAATTATCCGAAAATAAATATTATGCGGTTATCAGATCAGAAAAACTAAACTATTTTTCCCAAATAAAAAACATAACATAACCATTTTTTCAATTGAACTTTATAGACACAAAAAATATGAGGGATAAATTTTAATTATAATAATAATAATAAGTAGATATATTTCAGAGAATGTTACAGTGTCATACAGATGTTAATATGGTTAATAAATGAAACAATGTCATATAACCAAAAACAAAACAAAAAAACCGATCATCCTCACAATGCATATACTATATGCGCACAAAGTCCTCTATAGAATAAGGCTCTAAATCAATCAACAATTCCTTAATTTTTTTCTTGAACACTTTCATACTATCACACATTTTTAGGTTCTCGGGAAGTTCATTAAACAATCTAATACCCGAATAAGAAGGGTGTTTCTCCGTTATTGTGAGTCTATGTATCGGATAACTGATATTGAAATTTCTCGTACCATAGTTGTGCATAGAACCGCACTGCTCATAATGTTCCAAATTCTTAAACATAAAAACTAGCACTTCGTAAATGTAGAGAGCATAAACAGTGAGAATATGGTTCCTTTTGAAGACTCCTCTGCATGATTGACGGTAATCCAGACCAAATATAGTTCTGATAACCCTCTTCTGAATACGAAAAATCTCCAGAGTGTTTGAGTTGACACCATAGAACATCAAACCAAACCTCATCAAGCTCTCAAAGTTGGCGAAATAAAAAATCTTGAGTGAATTCACGTCTAAGTATCGACCTATTATTCTCAAACTATATGCGACAGAATTCAATTTCTTTCCCAAACCAATTATATGGTGGTGCCAATTCATGTGTTCATCTATGGAGATGCCTAAAAACTTAGTAGTCCGATCAGTGTTCAGATCTCTATTCAACAACCTCACAGTGGTTGGTGTCTCCATTCTCTGTTGTGGTGTTCTGAACAGTATCAGCTTAGTTTTATCCGGGTTCAAAGCCAAGCCATTCCTTTCAAACCATTGCTCTACTCTATTCAAACACATAGAAGCAGTACTGATCAGTTGGGGATAGTTTGAGCCAGACACTAGCAGGTTGGTGTCATCTGCATAATTTATGATGTGACAATTGGCCAGATTTTCAGAAACAGCTTCCCTGGTCCCAGATTTCTCACATTCAAGAACATTAACAATATCGTTCATAAAGAGAACAAATAATATGGGTCCTAACATGCTAACCTGAGCTACACCCCAGGGGTTTTCTTTTATTTCTGATTTTATAAATTTCCCATTTTGTTTCACCATAGTTCTTTGTCTCCTTCTGATTAAGTAAGATTCGAACCAGTTCAGCACATTTCCTCGAATTCCGTATCTTTCCATTTTGATCAGTAAAGATTCATGATTAAGTGAATCGAAAGCTTTCGACAGATCCAAGAATATACCCAGCAAAATCTCATTATCTTCAAATGACCTGACAACGTTTTTTGTGAACTCTGTTATGGCGGTTAGTACAGATTTTCCTTTTATGTAGCCATGTTGATTGCTACTCAGTACACTGCATGAAGTCATAAAGTCAACCAGCCTACTGCACATAGCCATCTCGAAAATCTTAGAGAATGATGGCAAGATACTAATAGGTCTATAATTTTCAAACGAACTATGGTCCCCCTTCTTGTATATAGGAACTATTACTGCTAATTTTAGTTGTTCCGGAAAAATTCCATACTTGAAGGAATTATTCATTACATAGCAAAGGACCTCAGATATGGCATTAATGCATTGCTTGATGATCTTCACTGGTATTTCATCCTCTCCGCTGGTGTACTTATTCTTCAATTTACTTCCCATCAATTGGATTTCCTCTGTTGTTATGGGTTTCAGAAACATTGAGCGTTGATTATAACGAATGTTACAATCAGAGACAGGCCTTACACTGTTCAATAAGCTAGGAATCACATTGAGAAGAAAATCATTGTACTTGTTAGCCACATCTGAAGGGTTCCCCTCAAAAAAAGCACTGTCATGGTAATCCTCACCAACAACATCTCTGTAAATTCCCCACATGCATTTAATCTTGTTGTCAGATAGAGAAATCTTCTCACGGTAAATTTCGGAGCGCTTTCTTGCCAATAAATTGTTGTATTCTTTCTTGAATGCATGATAAATGTTTTTCGCCTCCGGACAAAACTGTTGAACCAACTGGAGTGCAGAGAGTTTATTCCTATAATTGTCTACATCCAAATCACATACTTCATTCCTTCTATGTTTCCTTGAGGTAACCAATCTTAGCGGAAAGCATTCCTGAAACAATCTCAAAAACAACCCTATGAAACAATTCCACTGAGAGTTCACCTCATCCTCTTCAACATCATATACATCAGACCAATCTTGTTCCACTAGTTTCGAGATGAAAATATTTATATTTTCAGATGTATAAAATCTCTTGTAAGATGTAACAGGTGAAACACCTCCTCTCAAAGAGAAGGAGAGCTTAAGGCCCAAGTGATCAGAAATAGCAGTATATAAAATATGGGTGGTAAACACTTTCTTAAAATTTGTGATTATGTTATCAATGCAAGTGCTTGATGTAGCAGTTACTCTTGTTGATTCACTGAAAGTTAAGTCGAATGAGTAGGAATTCAGTAGAAAATTTACCCTGACAACATTCCTGTGGTCCTTGAAATCAATATTGAAATCACCCGCTATGAAAGCTAGTTTATTCTCAGAAATGATAATTTCCAAAATATCTTGTAGTTTCTTGTAAAATTCCTCCAATGTAGTACTATATGGTGGTCTGTACACACTGATAATGATAAAGTTTTCAACGCCCAAAAAACACTCGACAGCGGCACACTCGAGCACTTTATCTTTGGATAACTTGTTTATTTGATGGTGGACCCTGTATTTTGTACCATTCTTGATGTAAACTGCAGTTCCGCCGTGTTGACCTTCCTGTCTGCAATGAAAGGCGGCTAGTTTGAAATCAGTTTATTTATATTTTTGGAGTTGTGTAGCAGTTTTCCAATGTTCCGAGAGTGCCAGGAAATGGCATTCTGGGTTATCTCCGAGCATTGCATTCAGTTCATTCACACTATTTCCTATGGATTGGACATTCTGTGAAATAAGGCTCACTGAAAGCTGATCCCTATTCTCCACTTTGAAAAGATTGTCCTCGTCCAAGGAATCGAAATCTCCTCACCAGAACACCTTGAGGCCACATTTCCGGCTTTTGTAATTCTTCCATCAATGAAAAATCAGCCGCGACTTTGAAGGCAATGCTAATAGCGTTTTCTCTTTTTGGCAACATTTCGACCCTGAATTCTCTATTGGGGAACTTTCGGGTGAGAAAGTTTTTTATGTTACATTCGGTAGCCTTTAAATCTACTCTTCCCACATAAAGCCATGCTTTCCTTTCAGCACTAGTGAAACTAGCATTCTCTGGTAAACTTGTGATATCACTGTTTCCTTCTATCACGTTCTGCTTTTTTGTTTTTCTTTTTTTAGCCTCCACTGTTGTCCAAACTTCATGTTGTATGTGTTCACTTGAGAGTCTATCTTTTTGTGGTGTATTCTTACGAGTTGGTTGTGTTGGTTCCTTGAACTCGTCTATAATTATTTTCGGAATTGTGCTTACATCTTTTGAATTATCTCTTTCTGTGCTATTTCCATCCCTACTTACTACATTTTTCATTATTACATCTGAGTATTTGAGAGTTTTAGAATCTTTTCTGGTTTTTCTATTGATGTCTGTAGCATGGTGCTCTTTTGATGGTTTCATTTTTGGCTCGGTTTCTGATATTAAGCTCTCTTTTATTTGAACTAATAGTCTGCTGAATAATTTACTCTCTAGTTTTGTGAATACTTCATCTGAAATTTCATTCTCATCTGCATTGCCTTTTTTTGTGATTCTTTCCCATCTTCATCGTGGGAAATTTTCTTAGCAGAATTCTGCTGTTCTTTCTTCAATTCCTCAATTTTTTCCTTCAGTATACGATTTTCTTCAGTTATAATTTTTATTTTATCCTTTTCTTCTTCGTTCTCCTTATTGAGAGTCTCCACCATTGATACAAGGTTCTCATTTTCTTTTTTCAAATTTTTGACTTCCTCTCTAAGATCCTTCACGACATTCTCACTACAATTCAATTCCTCTTGCTTATTAGCGATCTTACACTCTAAATTCTTCACTAATTTCTTTGATTTCCTTTCGCTTTCTTCCAAGTTTTTTAACATTTCCTCATATTCACTCTCTGATAGAAAAACATCGTTTTCGAAAGTTTCACTATGTCTTCTCAGGGTTCTTATTTGATGTTCTTTCTCAATGTTCAACAGACTCATCGTATCCATCTTCTTTATCAAATCCTTCTCTTTTATCTCCCTCTCTTCCTCAACCTGAATAATCTTCTCCTCTAACATTTGAATTTTCTCAGTATATTGCTGCAATTTCTTCCTCTGCAATATATTCTCTTCTTCTTCACGCTTATAGCTTTTTTGACATTCCACTGAGCATAGACAATTACCACCCTCTGTAATCTTTACTGATTTCCTTCTCTCTAGGCAACTCAAATGGAAATGGCCGAAACATTTTATGCACACAACATGACTGCTCTCCTTTTTTTTGCAGCACTCATAGGTGGCATTCATACTATGTTAGTACTTGATTTCAATAATGCTTCCTTCCCCTGATTCCCAATGAAACACCATGAAAATAATTCAGAATGAACTGAAGTTCATTACCAATCCTGTCGGTGTATGTGAACCCTTATCCACTGCCAACCTTATCACCATCTGTCCCCAGATAATGAAGGATGGGGAAAAAAAAAGGATTATTCCAAGACGATTCTGAAATCTCCAGTAATTTGATCTGCTATTTTTCAATCTCAGAATTTCAATTTTACACTATCACATTTAGAAAGTCTTATTTTCTTATCTGTACAAAATTCAAAACAAAAATTAACCATTAACGCGCTGATTTTCAGAGCTCAAATCAACACATCCGTTCACCAAATAATCTCAAATCAAACCTTATATTATATTATTTATATTATTATATTATTATAAAATTAAATAAAATAAAATATTAAATTATAGAACCCTGATCGTGATGAAACGGTTATTCATGAATAATCGTCCATATGACTTTTGGTACTAAACCAACCTTCAAACGATACGTGTCAATATTTGACAGCAGTCCGACCATTAGTTTGTGAGATATTGCGTTGTGAGTGTAGCTACTTTTGTTATTTGAAAAAAGATGGAAAAAAAATTTGTGTGCTGATAAAATATTGCTTTTTGAAGGGAAAAAATACAGTTGAAGCAAGTTGAAGATGGCGACACGGTGGACGACCAAAAGAGGCTGTCACGAAAAAATTAAAAAAGTTCACAAAATAATTTTGAATGACCATGAAGTGAAGTTGATCGAGATAGCAGACATTGTGAAGATATCATCTGAACGTGTACATCATATCATTCACAAATATTTGTACTCGTACATGAGAAAGCTGTGAGCAAAATGTGTGCCGCGCGAGCTCACAATAGATCAAAAGCAACAACGTGTTAATGATTATGAGCAGTGTTTGAAGGTGTTTAAGTGCAATAAACCTGAATTTTTTTTCTGTCGATATGTGACAATGAATGAAACATGGCTCCATCATTTCACTCCGGAGTCCAATCGAATCCGTCAGCTAAGTGGACTGCACGCGATTAACCGAATTCAAAACGAGGAAAAACACAACAGTCAGCTGGCAAGGTTATGGCATCAGTAGTCGGGGATGCGCAAGGTATAATATTCATTCATTACCTCCAAAAGGGCGAGACCATCAACAGCGATTATTATATAGCATTATTGGATCGTTTGAAGGATGAAATTTTTTAAAAACGGCCCAATTCGAAGAAGAAAAGGTGCTGTATCATCAATACAATGCACCGTGTCACAAATCAATGATAACAATGGCAAAATTGCATGAATTGGGTTTCGAATTGCTTCGACATCCACCGTATTCACCAGATCTGGCCCCCAGCGACTTTTTCCTGTTCTCAAACCTCAAAAGAATGCTCACTGGAAAGAAATTTAGCGCCAATGAAGAAATAATCGCCGAAACTGAGGCCTATTTTGAAGCGAAAGACAAATCGTACTACAGAAATGGGATCAAAAAGCAAAGATCGCTATAATCGCTGTATCGCCCTTGAATAATAAAATTGAATTTTGCCAAAAAAATGTGTTTTACTGTGGTAGACCAGGGACTTTTCAATTGGCCTGTTACGAGTTACGATACTCCATCTTCCATTTGATGATATTCCCTCGAATTTATATGCATAGACTCGCGGTTAGGCAGAAGCTTAATGTACCTCGAAATTGACAATTAACTGGATCCATATTATGAATTTTCCCGCCTTGGTGAGTTAGGCCATGGAATGTGTAGGTGAGCGTATCTCGATCATGCCCCCCTAGGTAATTCTCATTAGAGAATCCAATTAGCTGCTCATTTTTAGTGTAGGTTGGGGAGTTAAGCCTCGCTCGTCGGCTGCAAAATGAATCTTTGGGAAACCTGCTTTCGAAATTTAGATATTTACGCCGCCATCCATGCTTTAGTTGGAACTTCTCTCACATCAGTGTAATTTTTTTTTCATCAGGCAACTTAATTGGAGGTGAAAAAAGAAAATGACAGATCCTTCGCATCATTTTAAGAAAAATTAGTTCTATAAACATGGGCCCGAAAATTAAGATTTGTTTTTCAATTTTTTTCTCATAGCATCCCTTCACAAGATATTTTTCCTCAAATTTGGCATAGATATTTCAATTTAAAGTTTTCATCATATGATAATGGGTGATATTTTTTCTGGAACAGTGCCCGTTCCTTTCCTGCAGATTTTTTTTAGTGGACAACAGGTAGTTCAAAAAATGTAAAAAGAATCTTTTGTTCAGTACTACACTTTTGAGTGTCTTGTAGTTTTGTCGTATCTGCTACCGGTTTTGAGAGAAAAAATCCAAACAATTCCCTAGTAATGCTCAGGAAAATCTGAACTATCAAAAAGATCTAGTTAATTAAGTTGCGATGAATTGATAATAATTTTTGGTACTTATCTAGCCAATTTGTATCGAAAATTAATAAAAATTAGATAAAATGATATAATCATCACAAAAAAGTGGAAGTAAGTACAAGGAAAACCCAATATATGCATCTCGAAAACAAACCGTTTGTTTATACGTCTTTCTTCTCGAAATAATCCAATAAATCTCTCATTTTCTTTCAGGAATTTAGGAACACCCTGTATTGATTTTCCTCAAATCAAATTACTCTATGGCACAGAGAATTCAGAAGAAAACGGCTTTCTCATATTATATTATACCATATAAGTATTATCATATTAAACCATTTAAAATTGAACTTAATATTTAAATTAATATTATGACTTCACCCCGATGAAAATCACTGAAAATGAAACAAAAACATTAAAACTACTTTGGAGGCGCTAAAATTCACTTCGCTATGCGGTTCAACGTATCAATTGTAGCCCGTTAAGCTAGACTCGTTATTTAGAGAACATATCGGTAGCGTACATACATAAAGCTATTAGGGATGTGATAAAATTTCAATACTCATGGCGGCAAGAGAAAATTATACACAGTGTCCGTAAAGTATGAAACAAATTCATTTTTAGCTAAATAGACCATTTTAAGAAATAATCCTGAAACACGTCGATTTTTTATTTTAATTTACCGTATTTTAAAATAAAAATCTAATATACAGGGTGAATTACTTTCGAGTAATGACGTCACCGTCATTTTTTTTTAAATGGAACACCACCATTTTGTCTCAATTTTCCGATTACTCTAGCTGAGCTGATTCCAAAAATGTATCACATGTTGATTCCAATTGGTACAGGGTGGTCAAAAATACAATAGTTTTGTGTGTGCTCATAAAGTAACGCGTAACATTCTTTATTAGTTAAATTAACAATATTATCAAAAATACTTATTGTCTAGCGGCAATTGGTTTGAATGTAACACCCTGTAGTTTGTTACATTTTTAGATTAACAAAAATGTATAAAAATAAGAAATGATTTCTTTCATATTCTGTCTGCTAGACCACAAGTACCAAACATGTTTGGAAACAGCTCATTTTTATTAATCTATAAATGTAACAAACTACAGGGTGTTACATTCAAACCAATTGCCGCTAGACAATACTTGAAGATTATTTAAAATCTAGTAGAAATCTCCGTCAAGTCAGAGGTTCCCATTTCAAATTCACCTAAGATGTTTCCTCTTCGAGATTCAACTCAAAATAATCACTCGGTATATAGTAATGTGAGTCCATTAATCACATTAAAGATGAAACACTTAAAGCTTCACTTCACGTCAATGTTTTACTCATTTTTTCATCCATATTATCAAATTCATCCATATCATCAAGTTAAAAATATTATAGGTATTTTTTTTAATGCAGAAAAAGAGTAATATTTTCAAATTTTGTCTAGAGCTCCACATCACTTTTAAATAAGTATATTGCTTTCTAGTTGCTCTAATGAAACGTCGACTCGTAAACGAATCCGCTGAATCAGCAACTGCAGAAGTAGAACATGGGAGATTCAAAGGTAATTACAAATTCAGATGTGACTGAACTGAACCATTTCATGCACGTGCATAATTATGGCAGAAGAGCGTGAACGTTGGAGTGGAGTTGCTGCAAAAGTTTTTTGCTATGAATAAGACCAGTACTCAAATTTGCAGGTTCGCAATTTGCGAAATTTGTACGTGAAGAGATGACCGAGCAAATGTGATGGGATTTATTTCGCATATCAAAGGGAATTTCGATGAAAGGAGCTGTTTTTCACAGTTAATGGAATTGCTCTTCCAATTTGACACGAATGTTGGCATATAAATCCTAGAGGAGAAAGCCTTTCAGATCAAATTCCGATTATAATAGAATTCGGAACCTTATTTTGACATAGTAGGTCTTAGCAGTCCCCTAAAATATACATAAAACTAGATATAAACTATTAATAGTTTTTGCAGCAGACAACACTCATAGGTCGTAAAATCAAACTACATACTTTCTAAAAAAAAAACACTTGGCGTCAAGAGCTTTGAACGCTCGTTATTTCATGCGCCTATTGGAGACCACGGAACTGTCGATGGTATCCTGGACTTTAATGAAAAACGGAGGGTACGGTTTTATTGAAAATTTAGTTTCTTAGACAGGAAGCATTGCTCTATCGATCTAAAATATTTTCAGCGATGTGGTGTTGCTGCTTATATCAAAAAGTACTATCAGCAATTAGAACACCTTGTATATTATTATTTCTTTCGGATTGCCGTAGACTCTTGATTATTTATGTATTAACTTTCACTCTCCTATTTCTAGAGGTTTTCGAGTAATTGATCGTTTTATTTTTTTGAGCAAAATATAGTTTCAATTAAACATTCATTACTTTGGTACTGGGAATCCTAAAAAGCTGACATTTCGAGTATAGAATACCTACCAATAATTAATAATAATTAATTTTTTATATTTATTTTGAATAAACATTATTTACCTCGAACATTATTACAATTATTATCATATTTATATAATTAATAATAATATAAATAATATAAACATTATTGTAATTATTATTATTATTAATATCCTGGTATTATTTACGTGCAATAAAATACGTCCCTCATCATACAGGGTTGTTTAAAATCATAGCCCACTCTGTATATACAGGGTGGCCACTTTTGCAATGGGATTGTATTGGTAACTTTTAAACCATAAGAGTTAGAAGGTCGGTCAAATGGAGAAAAAGTTGCATTCATAGGAGCATTGTCAAGCAGTTCAAACAAATCGAGATTATCAGGGCCAGTTATTGAGATATCATAGGAAAAGTAAATTCTATCATTTTGATTTTTCTTCATTTCCCACTTTATTTCAAATATTATCAAAAAATGTTTCAGAAATTTTTCATTCGACAGTAAATTATCTTCAATTTGACGTAATCAGATTTTGTATCCAACGTTTCGTACTCCCTGGGCCACCCTCAACCTCATTATTTTCAATACGGACCTGCATATTTTATGACACTTTTCGAAATAACTTTTAACGCTGAATTCAACGATATATCATACCATGTCATTCAAAGTTGATTTTCAGGTGATTTTGACCCTTATCCAAATTTCTTTGGGTCGGATCTGTATTACATTTAGGTACTTTTAGTTTAATTAACAACATGCAATACATTTCGATAACAGAATCAACTTACTCATCTTGAATTGAATAGAACACATCAGAATCAAAGCAAGAAACAAGTAAAAATTATTTACATATTTCAGTTCATACTAATTAAACGGAACTATCATTCAATCAAAGAAAAATCAAATTATTATTCGGAAGTAAATGAAAATTAATGAAGTAATTGTTCGAAATGCCCATCATTTTGTAGAATGCACTTTAAGGTTCTGGAACCCATACTTCTTATAAATTTGCTTATTTCATCTCCTTGAATACCTTTCAATACATTATCAATCTTTTCGCGAAGAATCTCGGGTTCGTAGTATCATATATTTTATTTTTGAGATATCATTAATTTTCATTTAGGAAGTTACTTCCGAATAATCATTTGATTTTTCTTTGATTAAATGATAGTTCCGTTTAATTAGTATGAACTGAAATATGTAAATAATTTTTACTTGTTTCTTGCTTTGATTCTGATATGTTTCATTCAATTCAAGATGAGTTAGTTGATTTTCTTATCGAAATGTATTGCATGTTGTTAATTAAACTAAAAGTACCTAAATGTAATACAGATCCGACCCAAAGAAATTTGGATAAGGGTCAAAATCACCTGAAAATCAATTTTGAATGACATCGTATGATATATCGTTGAATTCAGACTTAAAAGTTATTTCGAAAAGTGTCATAAAATATGCAGGTCCCTATTGAAAATAATGAGGTTGAGGGTGGCCCAGGGAGTACGAAACGTTGGATACAAAATCTGATTACGTCAAATTGAGGATAATTTACTGTCAAATGAAAAATTCCTGAAACATTTTTTGATAATATTTGAAATAAAGTGGAAAAAAAAGAAAAATCAAAATGACAGAATTTACTTTTCCTATGATATCTCAATAACCGGCCCTGATAATCTCGATTTGTTTGAGCTGCTTGACAATGCTCCTATGAATGCAACTTTTTCTCCTTTTGACCGACCTTCTAACTATTATGGTTTAAAAGTTACCAATACAATCCCATTGAAAAAGTGGCCACCCTGTATATTATACGGGAGGTGTTTTATTATGCAGAGTTACTTACGCTAACGCTACCGATATTTCTGCTGAGATTATCAAGTTTTCATGACATGTCACACTCTAGAAGTTTTGACTTCAGCTTTGTGTTCAGAAGACTGAATTAATAATATCGCAGCAAAAATCTACATGCTGTGATATTTAGTGAAATGAATCACATGAAAACAAATTTGAACAAGCGAGCAAAAGATCTCTTCTCATTTCTTCTTTGCATGAAATTGACGAATCAAACAAAACGCCAAAATAATCTACCAAAATATCTTTTTTACAAGTCTATTGGCAGATAACAAGCGAGTAAGAATTTAATAATAATTTAATAAGAATTTTCAAGCTTGCTTAGGTCATGAGTTCTTATGTTTATATTTATTGATCAATAATGTGTTTTGAAATGAATAAATTTGAATTTGAATTTGACGTAACAATTTTGTTCAAATCTTTAACGAATTTTTTTTCGTATTTTATCAACTTCCGGTAATTCTGATCGCGAAAAGAGTCAATTCAAATAGAAGTTCAAAGTTCAATATTCAATTGATCGCCAGATAAATCTGAATAGGTTTGATAATGAACGGATTCGGAAATTTCGTACAATAGCGTTGATTTACTCTCTTCTATAGCAGCTGACCTTTCACAAACTAAATAATTGCAGTGCGAATCGTCGCCATCACACCGATACAATGACCTCACACTCGATTTCGTGTAAAATATTTTCACAACGGGTACCAAACGAGCTTTATTCACGGAAAAAATAAATCGCAATAAAGAATATTGCATGTTTTTAGGACATGAAATTTGAAAATTCGATCAAGACCAATGAATGTAATTTGCGTGAAGATATAATGTTAGATGTTCAGAGAAGTTCTTCACTCAAATTAGCTTCAACCTCTTACTTATGGGTCTATAACACTATTTCAGGAACACAATTTTTTACGATTGCTTATACTTTAATCGATTGTGTGATTTCTCTTTATAATCAATTGTATCACGATTGATTTCGAAAATATGGAAAAAAATCACAAATTCAATTCGAATTGAACCAAATACTTAATATTTATTTTCGTGAAAAATATCAAGAGGGCATTTAATTTTCCGAAAAAAAATCAAAAAAACACTTTGCTAATTAATATTTTAACAAGAAGTATGAGTGCTGGCGGCAACAAAAATCCGAGTCGAGACAAGGATTTTTGCACCAGCACAAATGCTTTCTGTTAAAGAAATATTACTTTGCAATTTGCATTTTCGATTTTTTTCACAGGAAAAATTAAATTGCCGAATTGTATCTGCCAAGACTACTTCATGGGACCATAATTACTTGTTTTCAAAGACATTGTTATCTTTCATGACTATAGCTGTCAAGTTTTTCAGAGATTAAACTCGAATAAGATGCATAGAATACCTGGTGTGTTTACTGATTCGATTTTGTTTCAGACTTTTTGGGAGACCCACCTGTTGCTTTGGTGGTCTGCTTCACCAGAGTTCTGTAAGGTGGCGCTCTTTAAAATTTTTCGAATTCCCGCTATCTGCCTGGTGCCGTTTAAAAAGGAAATACTGATTTTAGACACTGCAAACATTCACAATAAATTACAATTCAGTTCATTTCAAATTTTCAATCAAATGAATGGAATATAATGACAGAACATAGAATATAAAATATTATTGTTCTATACTCAAAGTTCACGACAAGAGCGTAGAAATAGGGGGATACTGGGGGTAATTACACGGTGTTCCTAAATTGGAGATACAAATGAAAATGACAGATTTCCGGATCATTTTAAGAAAAAAAGTCTTATAACATGAGTCCCCAAACATTTTGTTTTCAGATACATGTGTTAAAGTTTAAGTTTTTTTCTCGTATAACCTTTCCTTCACAAGATATTTAATTTGAATTGGCCATAGATATTCCAGTTCAAAATATTCACCATTTGATATGCTAATTTTGAATGCAAATCTACAGAGTGATATTTTTTCTGGAAGGATGCCTTCTTCCTTCCTCCAAAACTATATTTTGGTGAATGGCTGTTAGTTTAGAAAAATGTAGAAAAAAACTCTGGTCCAGTACTACACAACTCGAAAAAACTGCTGACAGGCGCTATTATACAGTTTTCCTATCTAGAAACCATTTTTAATTCAAAATCGAGCGTTTGTGATTGGTGGAAATTAAGACGAGGGAAATAGTCCGTATAAATCTCAAAATATTATGGAATTCTGACAAGATGGAAATATCAGGATAATTATATTTTCCGCGTTCTTTCGAATTTATGATCCATCCCTGTTCTATGATCTGCAGCCATTTGTCAAAGTTCCATAACCTATGCCTGATTCAAAGGAAGGTCTTATATTATTTGTGATATTTATTCAGGAAAAAATATGATGAACAATGAAAATAGTTTTTTATGCAGTTCAACTAAATACACTGCGCAAAAAAATTAACGCACCTTATGGAAATCTCAAATTTATTCTACAACTGAAGGTGTTCTCAATGATAATTATTTTTATCAGAATTATGCAAGCATATGTTATCCAGTTTCAACGTTTTTCTTCAATACAGATGTTTTTTCCCAGCAGGAATAAAAAAATATGAGATTATCAGATTTTGAATGTATTGGCTCCATTCTGAAATCAGTTGTTCTCGATCAATTCTAGTGATCAATAGTTTTTCTTTTGTTTGATTTTCTACACTCGATCGCTATGCAATGCGGAACACGCAATTTTGCCCAAGAGGAATGTGCCCAAACGGTAGTTTTGCGAGAAGAAGGGTGGACATACACAAGAATTGCAGAAAGGTTTGGAGTTTTCCATACAAGTGTGTCCAGAATGTTGCAGCGATTCAGGGAGACAGGTATGAATGTCCGAAGACCAGGATAGGGTAGACCACGGGTAACAACTGCCATTCAAGAACGTTACTTGAGAGTTTCTTCCTTGATACAACGGTTTGCAACCGCTCGTCTCCTTCAATATCAACTTGAGCAAACTCATGGGGTGCAAATTAGCATTCAGACAATAAGACATCGCCTCAGAGAATATGATTTAAGGCCTCGTGTCGCGGCAAGAGGCCCAGCTCTTACCCCAGCCCATCGAAGAGCGCGTTTGTATTTTGCGAGAGAGCATATCCATTGGGAAGAGGCTGATTGGGAAAGAGTTCTCTTCACAGATGAGTCTAGATTCTGACGTTCCCTTGTATACAGACGTCCACATGAAATATATGCTCAGTGCAATTTCCTGAATACTACTGGTTTCGGGGGAGGATCGATTATGGTATGGGGTGGAATATCTTTGACTGCTCGCACAGACCTAGTGGTCGTTGATAATGGAGCTATGAATGCTGATAGGTATATAAGGAACATTCTTGAAGAGCATGTTGTGCCATTTGCCCCATACATTGGTGAAAATTTCATTTTCATGGATGATAATGCCAGACCCCATCGTACGCGCATGGTTCAGGAGTACCTTGAAGAGGTTGAAGTCTCTCGAATGGAATAGCCAGCAAGAAGTCCAGATCTCAATCCGATTGAGCAGGTTTGGAACAACCTCAATAGAAGGCTGAGTAGTTCAGAAAATCATCCAGCTACTCTTAATGACTTAGGAATCCAACTCAGAGAAATCTGGGAAGGATTAGATCAGAACATTTTAAGATCACTCATTTTGAGTATGAACTGTCGTTGCCGAGCTGTAATTAACGCAAGGGGTGGAAATACCAAGTATTAAATCACTTATCAGCATTCCAGTATTATGAAAATTGTTTATTTCTCTTCTTTCACATAAGATTCGGTGAAATCCTGAATTTTTCTTCCATTTAATGTGTCTTGTTTCGGTCAAAACCTTCCCGAGAGAACATAAAAAATAAGTTATAAAGTCAATGTAGAGTTAACTTCCATTAAAATTGAGATTTTCAGAATGTGCGTTAATTTTTTTGCGCAGTGTATTTCCGATATTTGAAGCCACTCCAAATAATAAAAATGTAATAGAATGTGAGTTCATTGTAATTTATGAATAATCTCCCTCGAATCATCCATTATCCAAAAAACAAATATTTCATGAAAAGCGCTGCTTAGAATTATTCCGTTTAGGTTTACGTTTACAAACTTCAGCCTTCTCATTTCTCAGCATCTACTCACGAAATTTGAAGGAAAATAATAATTGATAAAGAATATACAACAATATATAAGATTTTAGCTGTTCTTATAAGACTGGTTCAGGGGGAAGATGTAAACATATCTCAGCTCTACTGTCACATTGCACCAGGTTGTTATTTATTTGATGTCTGAATTAATACTTGCAAATGGACAAATCACTTTTGATTTCGATACCACAGCCTACCAGTAATCACTAATCACACTGTTCGAATGTATAAAACAAAAGCTGTAACACTGGAACATAACTCTTTAAACTCACTGAACCATAAAATATAAAAATTTAACCGTTAATCATTGTAGACATGAACGCCATCAAAGCTTTCGACTCTAGAACTGAATTTGCCTTTTTCGTCGATAGGTGGCTTGGAGATGAACATGAATCGCAAATTCCTATGTTTACTAATTACAGGATCCATGTTGGTGATAAATTCTCTGGTTTTCAGGAAATTTTTCAACCTATATACCTCTTTTATAGTTTCCTTATTACTTCCGAGTCTACCAAGAGATAGAAATTTTTTTTTGGCCTCCGGTTTCAAAATTTCCACTAGCTAAATTTCTTATTCGATTTCAATGAAAATTGATAGCCTGCGCAAACTCGAAATTACAGTTTTTTCCATATCTCGAGTTTTACTTGATCCATGATAATGTAAATTGGTGTGGATATTTGGATCAGATAGTAAGTGGTTTCATGAAAATTTCAGCTCTTTTGGTAGTTTTCGTGAATAGACGGTGACATATCGAAGAACCTAATTCCTTTGAAACGGATTTCTACCAATCTGCGGCTTAAAAACTTCGTTACAAAATATGGGGGTTCCATTTAAGAAACACCAACTCTCCTCTATGGTTCTAAAATGGTAATTCATTTCTATGATCTGATATGAGTATCTAGGGTTTCACGGCTTGACGAATTTTCAAGCTACTTGGCTTGACTCGACTTGAAATCAATTCAAGTTCAAGTCAAGTAGTACTTTTTCAATCTCAAGTCAAGTATTTATTTATCAAGTACTTGAATTCTATCAAGCTAGTTGATTTTGAGCATTGTGTAGTGTCACATCAATAAAAAAATGATGAAATGAGAGGGAACCTTGCAAACAGCACTTTTATTTATTAAACTATATTGTATAAAAGAACCAGAAAAAAGGGAACCAAAAATAAATCACTATAAATAATAACAAAATAAAAAATTTGAAAAAATTTTTTCTTGATATTGAGAAACCTTCAAGCACTGTTTGATTACATGATTGGGCTATCAGGTTTTGCTATAGCTTGACGTTGAGCTAGCAGAAGCCGCGATTTCCCCGACAATTTAAGAGGAAAAAAGTGTCAATAATAATAATAAATTAGTCTTAATTTATGGCCAAACTACCAAAATCTGCCAGCAGATTTCTGCCTAATTAAAATTTCAAAGAAATGCGGGAAAACTACTAAAAAAGTAACAATGGCAACCATAGGTGTAACAAGGGGGGTTATTGGTTGATTAGAAGAAATAAAAAAAAATTTGATTAACAATTTGAAGAAAAATCAAAAAATTGAAAGATTCTGCTTTTTCAAAATGGGGGTAAACGCCCCAAGAGTCAAGTCTAGTCACGCCCCTGCTGGCGATCGCTTCAGTCCTCTTGGAGCTCGGGGAACCCCCTCATTATTCTAAGCGCGCACTATATTGCAGAAATATATGCGACTCGTGCGTATCAAGCTCAAGTAATATCAAATAGTTTGATATCAAGTCAAGCAATAAATATCTCGAATCAAGTCAAGTTCAAGTAATTTTTCATGAGCTTGATTTTCAAGTCAAGTAGTTGGTTAATATAACAAGCTACTTAGCTTGATGAATCCATGTGATTATCATATAAACATAAACCATAAAATTTACTGAAAAAATGTTTTATAATTTTTTGAATATCTCGAACAGAAACCAAGATATGGCGAAATATTCGAAACATTAATTTTTCAGAAACACCCTGTAACTCGAGAACAAAGCAAAATATTGACGATCTGATTTCTGATATCTCATTATTTCAAAAAGAGAGATATTCTTTTACGATTTTTTTTTATCTATGTCATATAGTTCTCGAGAGTGAGCATCCAATTTGGGGCACCCTGTATCGGGTGTCCCAAACTTTTAAGCAAGAAAAAAATGAATGGCACATTTTCGGGCTCCACTTTCGAGAGAATTAATTTGGTGAAAATTGGAAAATGGTGTAAAAGTTCTCATAACTTCTTTATCATTGTTGTTATTGACATGAGACAAAGACATCCTAGAGGCACTTTTTTAGTAGGATCCATTAGTGTTATCATTTATTTTTTATTGTCATTAGTTCTGAAGTTATAATACAGAATTTCGATTTCTTCTCCGAACTCCGCTCCGCGTCGTTTGGGCAATGACAACCTCGTGCGGAAAAGTACAACTTTCCGCTCTGAATAGGAAAATAACTATTACAGACCTTATTACAGAATTTATAGGTATTATTCGAATTTCGAAAAAAATCATGACAGATTCAAACCTTTCGAAAAAATAATTATGTTTAAAAAATATTGATGAATTAAAATATTCCAAAGTTCCAGGTAATAATGAATATTATTGCATAAATTGAAGTGAAAAAGTTGAATAATACCATTTTCAATATTTTTTTTTTCATTTTTCATTTTCAAACGCCTATTTACCTATTTTCTATCTATTTTGATCAAATGAAGCCTGTGAAGTCTTTTTTCTTGCAGTAAACTCTATTGATTAGTTTCAACTCTCAAAAGTAATGCCCTATTATATTTCCCGATGAGAATTATATTATTTCATTTTTTAATGATTGATAGTGCAAACAGCTGGTACGTATGATATTCGGAATCAATTATAATATTCACTCCCACTTTCAGCCTTCATTGAACCTACACATCTCTTTTCTTCGTAATGCCATTGGCATTGAGAATTGCGGAACTCCTTTTCAAAATTAGTATTACTCATAACTCTATTATCTCATAAAAAATCATGAGCAAAAGCTTAAGATTAGAGATTGCGATGTGGATAAACATTCGAATAGAAACACAGAAAATCCTAATTTTTCTGGTAAAGGTAACTAATTTATAACGTATTGTTGGATGACCCATTTCAAATTTGACCAAAATTCAATTAAGATACAAATATGAAATATATTCTGGTTAATATGAAAACAATTAAACCTACCTGTTCACAAAACAATCGCCATACCGAATAAACCCTGTAATTAATTTTTCTTCACTTCACTGGTTTTTCTCTTCAATTCACAAAATCCGTAGTCTTCCAAAAATGTAAGACAAAACCGGTTATATCACAGATATATTAATTCAGGGAAAATTCAATTTTCAAGTCTCTTCAATTTTCAATTAAATTACGAGGACTACAATTTAACGGAGCTTCCCAACACAACAATCCACATAAACAAGTGTAACTGTCAACCTGTCAGAATAGGTTGTTTTCCAGCTGATTATTTTGCATTGCGCAGTAGAGCATTATTGAAATTTGCAAACATATTCTTCTTTTCATTAGTTAAATATTGCAGAAAAAATAAAAATTTTTCAATGATGAATAAAGCAAACTGAGCATTTCAAAAATTTCGTACAATGATTTTGAGAAAATTTAGTATAGTTAAATTGATGTAATGGTAGTCAAATACTATTACCATACTTGTAAAGCAATATTCATAAAAATGGGGACTTGAAAATTGCAATATTCAATCTTTTCCATATTTTATGTGCGGAAATAATAATTGACCAACTTTCAAAAAATATATTTTCTTCTGTGCTAATAATAGGATTTTCTCTGAATTTCTATATCTGTCAATTCGATTTTCTTATTTCAAATATTCAATGTGAAAAATGGCGGACACACCGTTGCCTGCCGGTTGGGAAAGGCGGTTAAGCCGATCGACTGGTAATTTTTTTATTAAATTTTGTTTATTGAATGAGTGAGCCCTGCTTGAACTAATTAGTTTTTGTTCCTCCACTTAATATCACGATTAAATCCAATTTCATATGTACTCAGCCATCACAAGTAAACAATCAATATCATAAATTTTAGGACAACATTACTATTTAAATGTATACACCAAAGAATCTCAATGGGATGTGCCAGATAAACCTGCTGAACCTGGTCCAGAACAAGTTCAGTGCTCTCACCTTCTTGTAAAACATAAAGATTCAAGAAGGCCATCTTCATGGAGAGAAGCAAACATAACTCGAACAAAAGAGGAGGCTTTAGAATTAGTTAAAAGTAAGCATACATTCAATATACATAAATAAACCTTGTTACAAATCAAACTGTTTTCAGATTACAGAGAACAAATTGTTCAGGGTAAGGCGTCTTTTGCAGACTTGGCAACAGACTATTCGGATTGTTCTTCTGCCAAAAGAGGAGGTGATCTGGGTCCCTTTAGAAAAGGAGCTATGCAGAAACCTTTTGAAGAAGCTTCATTTTCATTGAAAGTAGGGGAATTATCTGAACCAGTATTCACAGATTCTGGTGTACACATAATTCTACGAACTGTTTGAGTACTATTGTGCAAAATTTCAATCTACAAAACTTTTGATGAAATTAAACATTTTGAAGAATTTCTAATTTTGCTCTGCTCTAAATATTGCAACTTCTAATTTTATTCAATGATTATTTAAATGAAATTTGATCACTTTGAGCATATTCAAGCTTCATTTTACAACTCTGTTATCATATACTTGTAATAATTCCAATTTGACCTTCGCCATTGATCAATATTCTAAACAATATAATGACAAAAATCAGAATGTTTGTGTAAGTTTCCTAGATGAATGACTGATAATGTTTCGGAGATACCTGAGTTGATTATTTTTTTAATGACATTGAAATAAATTTGCACCTAATATTAAATTTGTTAATTTCTAATGTATGTAGTATAGAATTGTTTCATTATTATCAGGAGAGTAATAATAAAAGAAAATTTAATCTATACCTTGAATTTTCATAACCCCATACAATTCTGGTTTATTAAACAAATCAAACTTTTTCAGTTCCTTTAATAGAATTTTATATATTTAGAACTTGTACTGTTGTTAGTCTTTTTTTATTCTTTTTGCAGGTGCTAATGGTTTAAACAACATTCATCTACAGTTTAAAGTTGTTTCTGTTAAATATAAAATTCAAAAATTGATTGAAAATTGATATTTTCATTTCCCGTTTACACAATGAAAATTTTTTTCAGTTGTGTCACTTTTTATAATACTTTTATATCGTCTGGCGACCATACATTGATCTAACGAAAATTACAAGGGGAAGGACTTCAGTAAAAATCTGATTTAAATGAACTAATGGCTGTTTTAAAAATAAAATACTTTTAAGTTAAATGGATCATGAAGTAGAAGTATCAATTCTGTATAGTTAACTATTTTTGTAACATATTTCATACAAAAAGATATTAATTTCAAACAGACAAATCTCCTGAATGGATCAAGTTTCAGCTCATGAATATCTAATATATATTAAAGGATTTTAAGCCACATTGTAAAAAGTATCTATAAATTATCAGAATTGTGCGCAAAGAATAATGGTATTGTATATTCGTAATGTTTAATACATTTTTTCTATTCATGTTGCACTTTTTATCATTGTTGATTAATGAAATTTTAGCGAAGTTCCAATTTATATGAAATATACTAGAAATGATGAGAGTTTTCTCTCTATATAATTAAATCTAGACATCAGACGTGTTTTCCAATAAATATTTGAAGAATTATAAAGCACAAAATTCCACTGAATGCCATTTTTTTGTTAATCTAGGCACTGCATTTTTAAACCATCTCCAGACCAAAACTCTTGATATCAAAAACGATATAAATTCTGCCATAATAATTTTCCATTATGGTTTGGTATATAAAAATAATAAAATGGTTCATTCTGTGAAGCTACAGGGTATAAACATATCGTCACCTGAGAATTTATAATAAATATATACAGGGTGTTTCATTGGTAAATGTACATACGTTAACATGAGATAGAGCTACTCTAGACGGGTTCATAAAACCTATAAATGATATCTCTTTTCAGGAAGGAAAGACCAAGGTCTCAAATTAAGTATTGTATTTTAATAAAATGCATGTATAAATTTCATAGCCGAGATACAAAGAGTGTTTATCAATATTTTGGATCCATCCAGTACATTATATTTATATTTGGAACGTATGATTCACTTTATAAGGACCATCAATCTTTGAACTGATCAAAAAATACAGGTCTGTGTTAAAAAAATATGGGAGTACTCACTACTCACTAGCTGAGATTCAACACACTGTATGTCGTTTTATTGAGATTTTCAGATGAAGCAGAAATTTTTTAATGGGGATCAGTAGATTTTAGTGTCCCGTACGTGATTTAACTTATCGAAAATTTTTGCGAAAAATTTAGATCAATTCCACTAAATTCTCACAAAAACACTACATTGCAAATTAATTGGAAATTATTCTTGCTCCGCTGAATGTTGCGTATCTTTATATTTTCACAAATTATTCTTATAAACATTTTACATTGAAAAAGAATAACGAGAGATTGATTTGTGTTGAATCCTACATAAGTTTATTCAAGTAGACCACAACAATATCTTGTATCTATGACATAAGTTTGGACAACTGGTGCCAAAAAATGTTTTGCTGACCAATGTATTGGGGTATGTTCTTTTATTTTTTAAAAATCATTATTAAAATTCAATCGTGAATGCTCTTGACCTTACACGAAGTATGACAACCAGTTGTGTTCTATGGAAGCTTTCTTTTATATTCTTTTATCACTTCAGGCACATCATTGTTTACCCAATAGCTAACAGCTAAGGATTAAATATTCCCTGAAACCAGAAAATGTAGGTAATTTCTATAACAAGTCTAGAACACTCAGGATCAGATTGGGCGTCCAGGTCCTATATTCTACTTGACCACCGCTAGTTAGTATGTGGTACGTGAAAAAAAAATTAAAAATAATTATAATGCAAGAACTATACTTATATGTTAAATTTACATACAACAATAACAATATAGGATAAAATAGTATTGGAAATATGAGAACAATCTTCTTTGAATTGAAATGGATACAACTTTTTCCACTATCTTATCAAGAATTAAATCACAGTGTATAGGTAACATTAAAGAAGATAAAAACTTTTAAGTAATGAAAACTTTGAAAAAAATTTGAAAATTAGGCAAACTTGAGAACAATTTTTTCTACTCTACGAATACTGAATAAAGAGAAAAATATGAGTGGAATCTTAAAATTTCAGATTATTCAAATCAGAAATTAAAGTTCTCAAAATTGTTGGATCAGAAGAAGAGAAAATTTTTCTGAAAATATCACGGCCTTTACTTTGATTTTCAAGAACTTTCGCAATCTCTCTTGCCCTTGCTACTATAGAATGCTTCAAACCAGCAAGCCGAGCAGCATTGAATCCATATGATTTCGGACATCTCCCTTCAACCATTTTATAGAGGAATACTACCGATTCTTGAGTTGGATCTTCATCATTTTCCACCATACAAGCCATATGGCCTAGTTGTACATCACTCCTATCAACAAAATGATCCACAAGAGAGTGATAATGAGTTGAGAAAAGTGTTCGGCAATTGATTTGAAGCAGTTTCTTTACATAGGCAGTCGCGATAGCATTTCCATCATGAGTAGAGGTACCTATAAAATTGAACATTATCATTTAACAATAACAGGTATTTCCAGTACATTGAAATATGCATTTTATCCACATCCTGCCATAAAAATAGTTTATAGTATAATTCTAACCATTTATTCTCTCAGTTTCAAGGAACATATTACTTGATATTAAAACAAAAAATTTTGATATGTGTAGAGCAAATTCAAGTAACAAAGGACTGTATGTATTAATTGCCTTGACCATATTTATTTTTAATGTCCAACAAAGAAATAAGAATGTGGTGTCGCACTTATAGTTTATTCCATTTCTAATTATGCATTTAAATCAAAAGGTTCATTTTTATGAATAACATATTTGAAAATTGAAAATATTAGAAAATAAATAAGAGGTCCATTTTTTTTGAATCACTGGTAATGTCTGATAGAGTACAAACTGTTTGAAAATAGATGTTTTAAGATCATTCAAAATATGAACGGATTCAAAATGATTATAATTCATACTATCCCAAATAATGAGAAATTCACTGAATGTATTTTTAAAATAAGAAATTTCGATATAGGATTATTTGAATATTAAATTTCTATATAGGATTAATTAAATATAAATATTCAAGTGTTATTATTATTATTGAATCGATTAACATTACATCAGTTCCTCAACATTTCAAATCACTAAAAATGTTCTTCCAAATATTCTTACCTCTGCCAAGCTCATCTAGCAACACTAAGGAATGTGGGGAAGCATGTTGTAGAATTGAAGAGGCTTCTGATAACTCTACGAAGAATGTTGATTGTCCTCCTATGATATTGTCATGTGCACCCAGTCTGGTGAAAACACGATCCACAAGATTCAAAGTACATTCTTCTGCAGGTACATAACAACCCATTTGGGCCATCACAGCTATCACTGCGACTTGTCGCATAAGTGTTGATTTACCGCCCATATTGGGTCCAGTGATCAAGACCAAGCCAGCTTTGTTATCACAATTCATGGAAATATCGTTAGGAACAAAATTCTCTATATTTGTAATACAGGGATGTCTTGCATTTGTCATATAAACCATACTTTTATCTTTGAATGGTTCTATTTTGGGTAAACAAACTGAATAACTAGATAATGTACAGTAAGTAGCAAGAGAGCAAAGAACGTCCAAATACATTATACAATGTGTTACTTGCTCCCATTCATTATACCTTTGAGAGAATTTTTCAAAAATTCTTCTATTCAAATCCTGTACAATTTTCGCTTTTTCTGCTTCTGCTTTTAGCATAGCAGCAAGAAAACTCCTTGTTTCTTCAGTATGATACCTTTTACAAGGTTTGTTACCTTTCTTCGTTCCTTCTAATTGATATTCTCCTGTAACTTTTTTTGTGTGACTATCAGGTATCTCTAATTGAAATCTTTTCTTATCAGAACCAAAATATGAAATTTTACATCCAAAGATTTTTTCTTGTTCTTTCAAATACTTATCTAATGATTTCTGAATATCAGAAATTTTTTCCATGGCTGAATCATAATCTTCATCCACACCTGCTTTAGGTATAATAACACCTTCTTTACTTGCTACTTCTTGATCAAATGCTTCCCTAAAAAATTGTAAGCTATCAGTCAAGTCTAAGTACATTCCCTTGTCCCCAGTTTGAGTAATTTTCTTCAACAACCGAGAGTCACACCCTTCAAAAATATCAGTTAATGCTTGAGCATTTTCAAAACCTCGGAGTGTATTTAAGAGATCTTGAATTTTTCTTTTTGAATAGGTTTTGGATTCATAAAATATTGCTCGACCATCTGGATGATTTTCAGCACAATATTTATTGCCATAAATATGAATTTTTGCAATTTGTCTCTCTAAATCAGGCAATTTCTTCAAAATCTCTTGGGCAGGCTTCAAGAGGTCTGCATTCAAGGCTAGTTCCTGCACTGCAGTTTGTCTTTCTTTTATTTTACCAACATCACATAATGGCCGACAAATCCATTGATGCAATAATCTTTTACCAAATGGTGTTTCACAGTGATCAATATTTTTTTGTAAGGATCCTTGATTACCAAGTAAATTTAAATTATCCATTGTTACTGAATCTAGAACCATATAATCTCTTTGTGTCACTTTATTATTGTTTTCCAAATCTTTTGGTGTATACATTTTGAATTGTTTCATTGAAAGAACATGAATATCCAGTTCAGAATCTTTTAAGTACCACATGCAAGCTCCTAAGCATTTCAAAGTCAATACATACTCAGATTTTGGTATACATTCATCAGCCAACTCTGAAAATAGTTGGGGCCATAAAAATTGTCCAGTTTTATCTTTGAAGTAAGGACCTGTTGAAAGAGATTCCAAAGTTTTTTCTGCTGTATAAAACTGAGAATTTGGTGCTAAATTTTCTCTTCTTATATCTTTGAAGTAAGTGTTGAAAACTTCAGATACTACAGAACTCTGGCATCCTCTCTCAACCAGAATCAATTCTGGTTTATGTTCTGCACAAAGAGCTAATAATCTAGAACAATGTTTATCATCATCAAACTCTGAAAGGTGGAAAATGCCAATGGAAGTATCAACAAAGCATACTCCAAATCGGACACCATTCTGAATCTTTTTCTCTGCAATGGCATACAGATAACATGACATTGGTTGTGTAGCATCAGGCATTTGAGCGCTGTAAACTAGTGTAGCTTTAGTTGATATCTGACAAATTTCTCTCTTCACAACTTTATCATACTTGGTTGTTTTTTTTTGCAATTTACACCTTTCGGCCATCATTTCTGGTGTTTCTGTTTGTTCAACTCTTGCAACCTTAAAACCTTTTTCTATCAATATACTAGCCATTTTAGCGTAAGCACTTTCAGGAAAACCAGAATGTGCAAACTCGCCCTTCATATATGAAAACCCTAATTGTTGGACACCAACTACTGCATCCATATGATATAGTTCATAGAATTTACCCACTTTGAAAAACAGAACTGTATCCATATGAGAACTTTTTAGAATCCACCATTGCCTCATAGCAGGAGTTTGATTATTGAGAAACTCATCAGGAATAAAGAGAGTTCGATTATCATATTCAGGATGGTCAGGACGTTTTTTGTTTTTATCTTTTATTTTATCAGGTTGAAGGAATGGTAAATGGTTATGTTTCCAATTATTATGAATACTTACAATAACATCAGCTGGTGTTGAACTTTTCAAAGCTATTTGGGAATCATTAAGAGCCTCACAACTTTGTTTATTTTTGTCTACCGTTTGATTGTATTCAAAAGAATACTTCTCGAGAGAGCCCTTCAATTCGACGTTGCCATTTGTAGAAGAATTTTTTCCTTTATTGGCTTTGCCTTCATTTTCAGGCGACTCAGAATCAATATTTCCGGAACTACTTTCTGGTTCAACATCAGAACTGTCTTCAGATTTACTGTTATTTCTAGCAGTTTTTTCAATTTTTGCGGCTTTTTTACCTGCTAATTCGGCCTCATCTTCGGAATCGCTTTGAATTATAATCCTTTTTCGTTTTTTACATCTCACAATGTCTTCGTCATCACTATTGTATTCTGAAATTGGTTTTTCAATTTTTTTGACAATAGAATCATCTTTCTTTTCTACCTTTGGTGATTTAAAATAACTGAATAAAGTATTGCTTTGACCTCCAAGACTCTTTCTTTTAGGTGTTTTGGACATATTTTCCAGTAGTCCGTATTATTTTATCTATAAAGTCCCTAGACTCAGAAAGAAAGATCCGTTTCTGAATTAGAGATACCACGAATGAGCTTGAATTTTGAATATAACCATAACCGCGAGAAATTTCGCGCTTGAATTTATAACTAACCTACAGTTTATATACATGACAGATGTCAAGTGTGTACTTCATTATCTATGGTCAAGTCTAGAGATGGGCAAAATATACTTTAATGAATCCCCGATTCATGGGGTAGATTTCGCCATCTGTAAACAAATTAACTTGTAAATGGGTAAAATTTGCTGTAATAAATTAGGTAAGGTGTACCGCAGAGGAGCATGATGGATCCTCTATCTTTTATAGTTTATGTCAATGATATAAGTACAGTGTTGAAGAAGTCATTTGTTAAATTGTGTGCTGATGATACAGTTTTATGTGTGGCAGGAAGGAACTTTTTGGAGGTGACTGAATTAATTCTGAAATGAACTTAATCTATGACTGACTCTATAAAAATATATAGACTTCAAATACAACAGAATAAATCAATGAGAATAATTTAAGATGTACTAAATTAACACCTGAATGTATAATGAATTAAACTGTTTACCTGGGAAAAAATATCAAAAAGGTCAATTTAACCCTAATTTACAAGATAGAGCATGATCTTGTTCCACGATATTTGATAGATTTTTTAGAAAGAAGAGGAAATTTTTATGACCACAATAATCGGTCAGGAAATAACTTCAATATCCGCACAGTGAGAACAATTTCTTTAAAGAAATCCTTGTATGTTCGTTTGTATACAAAGGTCTCCCAGAGGAAATTAAAAATGCAACATCTTTGAGTACATTTTGTAAAATATTGTATATTCACTTAAGATGAATGTAAATAAAGTTATTATTTTTATCATGTTAATTTTCAATTAACTAGCCAATTAAATCGAGAAAAGTGAGCAAAACTATGACTTGGAGGAGGAGCTTTTGAGCGCTCTTTCACTGATGCACCAATTACGCCCTTGAACACCACATAACTTTATATAGGTAAATGTGGTCCCCCAATGGTATAATTGGCGCATGAATAAATGAGTGTTTAAGAACTTCTGACTTCAAGTCAGTGCTATCCTCTTTTTTTATATTGAAGAAGCTTGAAATTGAATTGTAATTCTTTATTTTTCGATTCTCATTCAATTTTCTATGGTTCTGATCACGTCATCCACGCAAGCAGCATTTATCTTGAATTGGTTATTTATTCTTTATACAGGGTGCGGCAGAGCCGATTGACGAGTTTTGACAGGTCATTGCTCGGGATGTGGTGGGGGCAGGTTGATGCGGAAGGGTGCTTTGTGTTCCTTAGAGTCAGTAGTTTTTAATCAGCACCATGATTTGGACCGAAGTGCATTGAGGCTTTGCTGTTCGAACGTTTTACGAAAAGAACCGTTCTGTCATCGCGACCCAGCCGGCATTTCGGCATTCCTGTCAACGTTTCAGTCCCCTCTGCGAACACAATCAAAACTTGGTCTCGTTAACTTGAGGAAACAGAAAGAACACGACGAGGGGGGGACATCGGAAAATGTGATGGCATTATGTGTCAATGTTGGAAACCTTCCTACAGCTTGAATTCGCAGAACTTGCTGAAGAATACGATCTGGGGGACATTTGGTTCCAGCAGGATGGCGCTACAGCCCACACAGCTCGAACTTCGTTAGCTGTTTTGAGACAGATGTTCCAAGGGAGACTGGTTTCACTAAGAGGGGACTTGGGTTGGTCATCGCGCTCACCAGATTTGAGCATCTGCAACTTCTTCCTTTGGGGCCACATTGAAGATAAGGCCTTCAAAGGCTTCAAACATCGTCCACACACTCTGCTAGAACTCAAGTATCGAATAACCGAAGAAGAATACCGCTCGAGATATGCCGAAAAACGGATGAAAACTTCCAAAAATCGACTACATCAGTGTGTCACTGCTGACAGCCGCGATCTTAGTGATATCGTTTACAAAACTTGAGAAAAAAGACTATATTTCCTACTGCTTCGAATGGATGAAACCGTTTTTCTCCAACTTTCAACATTTTTTTTAATAGCCCTTCGAAACTCGTCAGTCGGCTCTGTCGCACCCTGTACAGTGCATCCCATTTTGGGTGAGACAGCCAGGTTTCTCGCTTGTTATTTAAGATAGAGCCTTGCGGTTTTCACGTTCCTGTCCTACTTTTTCGTGAAACTCAAGTTGGTCTAATCAGATTCTGCATAACTGTTTCCGTTCAAAAGATACAGGGTGATTTTGGAAATTGATACTTTTCGGACCCCTCCTTTATCTCCGAAATTATTAGAAATAATGCTGAGCTGAAAACTACGTCTGAATCAGAATTCTGCGTAGAATCCAGTGGCGTACTCAATATTTTTTTTCGGGGTATGGTTTTGAAGATTCAACACAAACCTATATTTTTTTTAATGGAACACCCTATATATAATTAGTTCGTTGAATTCGTTATTTTTTTCCCTTCAAAATGATATATGACACTATGTAGGTGGGATGTTGAGAAATGTTAAAAAAACACTAAAACATCAAATAATGAAGATTTTTTTGTTAATGGGCAATGGATTTTCCATAGAAAAGAAGAATCAATAATGATAACAATAATTTATAGCGATGACAGCTAGATCAGATTGGTTTTTTCCCTCCAATGCCTACTTGATAAAACAATGCTCCCAAATGCATAGTAGCCATAATAACAACAAGGATGTTTGTGTCATCAATGACCTTCTACTTTTAAAAATCGAAAGTAATAATCCTCTTATTGAAACATAGAAAATTCATGGCCCATTTACAAAAAATCATCATTATTTGACGTTTTAGTGTTTTTTTAACATTTCTGAACATCCTACCTACATAGTATCATATATCATTTTGAAGGGAAAAAAATAACGAATTCAACGAACTAATTATATATAGGGTGTTCCATTAAAAAAAATATAGGTTTGTGTTGAATCTTCAAAACCATACCCCGAAAAAAAATATTGAGTACGCCACTGGATTCTACGCAGAATTCTGATTCAGACGTAGTTTTCAGCTCAGCATTATTTCTAATAATTTCGGAGATAAAGGATGGGTCCAAAAAGTATCAATTTCCAAAATCACCCTGTATCTTTTGAACGGAAACAGTTATGCAGAATCTGATTAGACCAACTTGAGTTTCACGAAAAAGTAGGACAGGAACGTGAAAACCGCAAAGCTCTATCTTAAATAACAAGCGAGAAACCTGGCTGTCTCACCCAAAATGGGATGCACTGTACATACACACTTGAAATCTGCACCTAATCAAGGAAATATTAGGTATTTCTGTTTCAAAATCTCAACAATTTTGTGGTCACGGAAATTATATTCTCCTTCAATTTTCTATGGTTCTTGTAGAGCAATCAACATGAAATATTTCGAAAGGTTTCAAATCAATTCTGAATCATTCTGTATTTAATTTCAAATTTTTATGTCGTTCGAATCGGCAAATTTGAATTTAACGGGAAAATACAATTTTGAACGTCCATACATACAGAACCCAGTACCCAATAGGTAATTATTTGTCTATTCAAGATTCGAATCTACCCTGAAAATTTCAAGTTTTCAGGTCTTCTTGTTCGAGAGTTACGGACAGATAGCTGGCAGGCCAATCAATACTCCTCCAGAAAAGATGTCGATCAAAAGGAGAAGTTATTCCCCAAAAATGATCGAGTTGTTCAACTCAAATCTACGGAAGAAATGTTTTGATAATGAACAAACCCTAATCAAAATTCTGAGAAATCAATGCGAATGGAATCAAATGGCACTGAAATAAACACTTATAAAGGAGATTTGAGCACTTATTTAAATGAACGATGTTTTTGCAAGCTACCCTCAGAAAAAATATGACCTGACTGAACTAATAAATTAAAATTCAACTTGTCCAATCGTGCTCATAGGTAGGTAATTATTTTTACAGAAATATCTAATATGAGGCAACAAACTTCTAATGAAAAAGTATTGATACTATATTTTTTGAATTTCAAATTAATGATTTTCATCCTTCCATATTTTATAAATATCATAAGAATTACGACGGTTCAGCGCCGTATCTAGGTACTATTGCGCCTGTGGCAATATCTTAGACAGCGCCTCCCTTTTTCGAAGATTTTTTTTCATCGAAAAGAAATGGGTGGTAATTATCCCCCCCCCCCCAATATTTGCAAAAAATAAAATTTCAGAATTCTCGCAAAGAGGGAAAACGAAAATTTTTCCATAAAAAGAACCAATAATCATTTAACTTTCCTCTGAAATCGACTCGGAGTACAAAATCGGACCCTTTTATGGTTTATGAGTTTATTATCGCTTTCAAGATGAGTACTTTTTCTGCACTACGAGCAAATCTATTTCCGAGGTTTATTATTTTCCCTTATCTATCCGCTTTGTCGGTGTCGCCCCTTATTTGCCATCTGTAATTTTTGCATTCGTAATCGGTATGCACTTACTCGTTGTTTTCGGTTTTTATTTTATTCTCGTCACAAAATTTCAATACTGTAGTTAATACAAAGTACTGAACTGAGTAATTCGCATCGAAAAAATGTCTGGGCCGTGTTGTACAATTAATTGTCATTCAAATTGTAATTTAATTGTGCAGATATCAGTTTTGAATTGATTATATCTAAACGGTGTTCCTAATGTGTACAAATCAAAATTTGAGAAAAAAGTCCTATAACATGAATCTGCAAACGCTTTGGTTTTGAGATACCGGTGTTAAAGTTTTTTTGCTCATAGCACCTTCCCTTCACAAGATATTTAACTTGAATTGGCATAGATCTTCCGATTTAATGTTTTTATCTTGTGATATGCTTATTTTGTATGCAAATCTACAGGGTGATATTTTTTCTGGAAGGGTATCTGCTTTTTTCCACCAGAACTATTTTTCGGTAAAAAACTGGTTCTATAGAAAAATGTGAAAAGAAAATCTGGTCTAGTACAACACTTTTTGGTTTGTTGTAGTTTTGTCGTATATGCTATCGATTTCGAAAAAAAAATTTAAACAGCTCTCTGGTAATCATCAAGAAAATCCAAATTATTATAAAAATCCAGTTACTAAGCTGTGATGAATAAATTAATTATAACTTATGGTACTTATCAACAAATTCTGTAGCGAAGATTAATAAAGATTCGATAAACTAATAAATATAAGCAGCACTAAAAAGTATGGCTATACAAGAAACACCCTGTATCTCGAAATCAGAGCGTTTGCGGGTTCGTGTTTATGGGACTTTTTTTTCTTAAAATTATCCAAAGAATATTTTCCTTCGTAACTCCGTTTCAGGAAAACCAAGTATAAGGTGAGAACAATCGAATTGGTAATAAAAAAAAATTTTTTGAGTAATTAAGTTCTAACTTCGTTATCAAAGCTCTTTTTCTGACATTACAGATATGAGTAAACGTTGATGTAAAAAAAAATATTTTTTCGAGAACCCTTCCTCCAAGAAAAAAGAAAGATCTCCGTCCTTGGTTTCCAGATTCCTCGGCATTGCTCGTTGCGAGGCGTACACATGAACACCGAGATGTGATCTTTCGAATCATTTTGTCTGGTGCTCCAATATTTTTTTTCTCTTGATATTTTGGGGCGCCCCTGCAGACCTTGCGCCCGTGGCAAGTGCCACCTTTGCCACGCCCTAGATACGGTACTGCGACGGTTTGATAGGAGTAGATTTTTTGAGTAAGTAGGTAGTATGGATTGATTTCAAATTTCAAAGATTAGATTCTAGAAAACGCATTCTTCGAAATTCCATTCAAATACCAACAACTTTGTCATAATCCATCAAAAATCCCAGTAGGCTTAACTTTGGGAAGTCAAATATGTAGTCAATTAAAGAAAATATTCAAACACCTGAAAATGCAATTCAATGAACTCATCAACACCTCAATTTTCCTAATAAAATAGAATATACAATCTAAACAACGTACTGAGTTCAAGTTCATTTGTTCATTGCAGAAATTATAGATACCTACAAGTTCATCGATAAGTTCACAATCAAATTCAATATATGTATACTAGATAAAATAATTATTCGACCAAATTCTTCTACATAGTCTTTTAATATTCACTATGAAACAAGACTTGTCCGGGAAAATTAAATGTTGTATGATAGTTACCTAAATCAACAAAAAAAAAAAACAGAGTGAAAAGCACTGAGGTCAGGAGCTTTAAGCCTCTTGTCGTAATGGGCCAATTGCACCAATTGCAGATCACAGGACGAACACTAAAAAGATCTTGACTTCACGTCAGTGCTTTGCAATTATTTTCATTATTTCCAAGTTCATACAATACATTTGTGACAATAATGGATATTTAATATTTATCATCAATTGTTTCATCATTCAATTACAAAAGTTCTAGTTATGTAGGTATCATGATATTTGAAAATTCAATTCGTATTTGAAAATGAATAACTGTGATATTATTATGTATACGAGTTTTTTCATTGATAGAAAAGAATGATGAAAATGAACCTCAGTCCGGAATTTGCAGTTTACATTTCACCTAAAATTCGTTCCTCACACTCCCCAGTAAATATTGAAAATAAACATTCGATTCGACTGCCTGTGACGTACCGTCGGATGCTGACTCACCACTGCTCAGTAAATTAGATCTGTAATCCTTGTGTATGTTTGTCCTGGAGAGTTCCAGAGCTTTCTGTTTCTATGCAAATTGTCCAAGCCTTCACCGAAGTCCGAGACTATGATTGGTCGGAAACTAGAACTGTTACATTGAACTGCTATACTTCGGAATCGGGACTATTTGGAACTGTATGAATTTCACTCGACGATAGTCGAGAGTCGAGTGCATATTATCTGCCGGGATCACGTAGCTTCTAGCGCAGTAGCGTTGCGATAGACGGGTCGGCAAATAAATATCTCGACCGATTCCCCATAGGAAATGTTCAAAAAAATAGTCTCATTAGTTCTTTCATGAAAACTGATCTAATGGTTGTTTTTTGAAGAGCTTGAGAACTTTAAATGATAATACAAGACAGAGATTTCATGGGATTTATTTTTTAAAGTTTCATAGTCCATTCGATCAGTCCAATTTTTCACTACTTTTTTTTAATAAATCTGGTCACACTGTACGGTAAGTTGTTGAAACCAAATGTCGTTAATGTTCAGCTGATTAATTTTTATAAACAAAAAAATCAATCAGCATCAGCATGGCTCGATAGCGCTTGTTATTCTCCGTAATCGCAGCTCCTCATAATAATAATAATAACACACTTTATTTCCGAAAGAGTGACTTGGTCATTATTGAAAATGTCAAATTCAATTAAAAAAAAAAATTTTTTAAATCTTCAATTCTATAAAATAACAAAATTTTCAAAAAAAATATTCAATTTTGTAATAACATTTCTCCAAAGGAAAGATTTTGAAATTTTTCTTGAAAACAATAATATTTTTGAGTCTTTAATCCTTTCATTGAAGTTATTGAAAATTTTAACTTTTTCAAATGGCGTGCCTATTCGATATATAAAGTTGGGCAGTACCAAAAATTGATGATTTCGGTGATAATCCCAATTTTTTTAAAATGAGTCTCTATTTGAGAATACAGCCGTCGTTAATTCTAAGATGACGGTGATGGCAAATGAGTAGTTTAAGATTTTTAAAATAAGGTTCACAGGACGCCTGCAATACATCTGAGCAATTGCTCAGAGAGTCCTTATAAAACAACAACTTCTACTTAGTTACCACTCACAAGTCTCTTCAAGACTTAGGTAAGGAATTGCATTTTGGGGCCCATTCTTCAGTGTCTGATGAAATATTCATTTTACAACTGACCATTAATGGTCAGTTATTATTAGGACTATCTTTAAATTTCTGAGTAGGAAGCATACAAAATTTAATTTTGCTTTTTCCCCAATCTGAAAGAAATAAGAACCGATTAATCAATCAATCAATCAATCAATCATCTTTATTGGTGTTAATATACAAAAGTATTTACACACGTCAGACATCTGAAATTCAACTACAAACTACACAAAAAAAAAAACATGTAAGTCTCAAAAGGAATCAATCAAACTTTAAATCAAAAAACTCATTAAAATCATAAGGAGCCTTATCTAGTAACAATGTTTTAATTTTATTTTTAAAATGGGTAGGTGGCAGCGATCTCCAACCTACAGGCAGCGTATTAAAAAACTTGAAGGCCAGAAAGTTGGGTCCATTCTGCGACCTCCTCAGTCTGTAATATTGCACACGTATATCATGCTTGGCTCTAGTGTCATGAACGTGAACATCCGCACCCAATCGTCTCTCCCCAAGGTTCGAATAAGCATATAGGAGACACTCCAGAATGAAGACGCCAGGCAGAGTGAGAATCCTCAGATTAGTGAAAGATTTCCTACAATCCTCACGATATTTAAGTTTATCTAAAATTCTGACAGCCCTACGTTGTAATCCAAACAACCTCTCAAACTCCGCACAGCATCCCCACTCTAGAATGCCATACCTAAAATGGGACTCACAAGTCACAAAGCGCATAGTAAGCTGTCTTTAGTGCATCCTGAGATAGAGACAGCGCAAGACTTCTTAAAAGGAATATATTCCTTGATATCCGAGCAGACAGGAAGCTAACATGCGCACTCCAAGTGAGCTTAGTGTCCATAAATAAGCCGAGAAACCGCACAACTCGGTCCCCATCAACAGGTCTCAATGAAAAAGTCATCAATTCGGTTTTATCATCATTCAAACTTAAACCATTCCCAGAAAACCACTTTAATAAGGCCTCAAAACGCGCATTCTCACGCAACTCAATCCCCTTACTAAAATCTTTTTCAGATATGTTAATAGTTGTATCATCAGCATAAAGAATTGTCAAACAGTGATTAAAAAAATCCGGAAAGTCATTTATAAAAATCAGAAATAGAATAGGGCCCATGATTGAGCCCTGCGGCACCCCAATAGTTATATTTTTTTCTCTGGACCACTGACCATCAACACACACCGCCTGAAGCCTATTGCTCAAGAAAGACTTAATGAGTTTGATGCTGATGCTGTCAAATTTATAAAATTCTAGTTTTTTAAGGAGAGCAGAATGAAGCACGCAGTCAAAAGCCTTTGTCAAATCAAGAAATAAAGAAAAGGAGTAAAGACCTAACTCGAAACACTCAATCGTATAATCAACAAAATGGAGAATGGCATCAATGGTACTTCTTTTTTTGCGGAATCCGTATTGTGACTCTGAAAACAGCTCATTAATTTCAAATTATTGAACAATTTGATTGCAAACAATCTTCTCGATAATTTTTGAGAAAACGGGCACAAGTGATATGGGATTATGGGATTATGCCGTCCCAGCGTACAAACCATACCAAATAGTCAATTTTGATGGATATAATGGCGATTCCTCAACGTTATTGACGAAACCATTCAACCAGAAATGAACTTCATCACTAATCACAATTCTTCGGTGAAAATGCTCATCTTCCAGTTTAGCCCAAACATATTCGACGTAAACGATCGTCATTTGGCTTTAATTCGTGCAGGAGCTGTTTTCTATAAGCACGTAAACCATGATCCTTACGTAAAATATTGCACGTAGTCGAAGGACGAAGGCCAACAAGTTGAGAACGGCGACGTATCGACATTTCGACTTCTACTTCAACAGTTCTTACTACAACAGCAATATTCTATTCGGTACGCACATTTCTCTGTCTTGTTGGCGGTTTTGAATCGAGAGGAGTCAAATTAGTGCTCCATGAACTTCGGAAACAATATACCCAATTTGCAGCCCTAACAGAAGTCTACCAAGTCCGAAGAATGAAAAAAAACAATATTGGGTAATCGAAATTTTTTACCAAGATATGAAAAGATTCAAGCGCATTTTTGAAAAATTTTGATAATAACATAAGGGAAATATTCATAAACAAAAAACAACAATTTGAAACCTTTACAAAATTCATTTTATGGGCAATTGTAGCAATTTTTTATGTAGAATTCAATGACGTTAATCGAATTTTCATTAAACTTATATTCAATGAGATGTCACTATAAACTTTTTTTGGAAATCGGACACCCCGAATATTTCTATATATTTCTATATCTATAGATTATTAAATTATACAATTCTAAAAATATGGCATACTTGATATTTCATGATGTCATGTTCGAGATATTGAATTTTCAAATTATATCTCTGGGATAAGTAGGTTTCGGTATGTGCGGCGATGAAAATGAAATATCTAATTTTCCCTAAAACACTCCAGGCTTTTATTCGAATACGTTCATCTCCACCGAACTGTTCCACTGAGTGTTAAGAAATTGCACTATAAATACATGTTTTTTTCATTCTGTATAAATAAGCTATCATCAATTTTGGAAAACTTTTCAGCAGTTTGTTTTAATACCAAAGAATTTATCTTCAATTTGGCGAAGAAACTTCCCCTTCAAAAGTTTCCAACTTGCAAAATTTAATCTCGATCGAATTCATAGTTTTGCAATTAGGTAGAGGTTAATAAAATTAAAAAGGCTATACTTACGGCACCCCATCGGATTTTACTGATTTATAAACTAACCGCGGCCCGGGATCATTACCTTTCCTGAAAATTACAAGTTCTTTCATTTGGTAGTTAACATGTTTATACGGTCAGCCGGAGATAATTAAATTTTACCCAGGATTCGTCTTCATTGAGTCTAATCCTATCGTTTGAAACCATCATCAGCTCAAAATTGAAAAATTACATCGTGACAACACGAGAGAGCGATTTTTCAGAGAACGAGTGCTCAAGAACAAAAAGAAAACATTACTTAGATTATTAAGTGAATTTCCTATCATATACCTAACTAGCGTCACTCCATACCTCCAGTTATAGATTCTATGTGAACTCATGAATTCACCACGCAATAATACAGTAAAAACATTAAATATTGACAATTATTTTTTTTTGAGATCTATCGATTTTGAAGAAAATATTCGATTGTTGGGTGCGGGGAGTCTAGAATCTAGAATGATAAAATGTTTCGTTATCACCCGAAATGACTCATTCACTGAGACTGAGTTATAAATAACCTGTATGAACATCGCTCGTCTTCCCGTATTTATGGTGTGACAATTGTAAACAATCAATATTAATATGCATGACGCAATGTTAGGCCCTTTTGCTAACTCCATTGCAACTTTTCTTTTCGCACTTTTCAATTTAAATTGTTTTTCGTGGAATGCTATTTATTTGGAGAGTGAAAAGTGCAAAATTACACAGTAGTTTTTGGCGCAACAGAACGTAGGATACCGTGGTTTGACTTCAATGGCATAGGAATGGGGGTACTAGGGGTAATTACCTCCTCCCGAAGATTTCCAAAATATGAAATTTCAGAATTCTCGCAAAGACTAAGAACGCAATTATTTTTTTTTTTTTAAATCAACTTGTCAGTAAGAAATCGGACCCTTTTACAGCTTATGAGTTTATTATCGCTTTCAAGATAAACGTCTGTGTCTGAGGTTTATCATTTTCCTTTATCTGTCTGCTTTGTCCACTCATTTGCCATTTTCCATTTGTGATTTCGTCATCCACACCCGTACATTTACCTGTTGTTTTCGGTTTCTTGTATCATTCTCGTTACAAAATTTCAATACTGAGTACCTAATTCGGATAAAACATTTTTCTGGGCTGTGTTATTGTGTTTCATTCAAATTGCAATTTATTTGTGAAGATGTCAGTTTCAAATTGACCATATCTTCCTACACGGTGTATGAATGTAAATGACAGATTTCTCGGATCATTTTGAGAAAAGAAATACTATAACATGAGTCCGCAAACGCTATGTTTTTGAGATATAGGTGTTAAAGTTCAAGTTTTTTTCTAATAGCACCTTCTCTTCACAAGATACTCAATAACTTGAATTGGCATAGATATTCCAATTCCAAGTTTTCGTCATGTTATATGCTAATTTTGAATTCAAATCTACAGAGTGATATTTTTCCTGGAAGGGTGCCCTTTTTGACACTCTTTGGTTCAAACTTCATAATCAATCCTCTTTTTCTCACATTATAGATATGAGTGAACAGTTATTAATGATGGACTTTCAAACTGAATTTTCTTTAAGAAAAATCGAAAACATCGTGTAGTTAGCACCCCAGCCGAATGCGGTATTTTTATAGCAGTATCATTGAGGTATAAACGAAATTTTGGTGTTACATCGCGAAATATTGTGTTCCTGAGAATATCACATTAATGCACGAATAAGGCAGATTGTTACTCGAGAGAGCCTAATTTCTTATGAAATCACAATCAAAATCATACAAGCAGATCGCGAGATATGATGGAAATATCGAGAATTTATCATTTTCGTATTCTTAGTCGTAGATACGCTATTATAATATAATAATAATAATTTATTGATTCCATTGGACCCAATGTTGGGTATAGGACAAAATTTACAATATTGCTAAATAATTTATTCTGAAACAAGTTGCAGAATGGGCCCCTATTCCAACACGAATGCGAAATTCGAATGTTGGAATTGCCTTCTGCAACGAGTATTAGACGATATTTTCTCTATTTCAGTCAAGTTTTGAGAAATATTAAAGAAATTCAATGAAAAATTCAGATTATATATCCTAGTAGTGACTTGTATTGTATCTTTGGCAGTTGGTGTGACTGTTACGAAAATTGATAGATTACGGAATTTGAATATGAATAGAACGTTTCGAATTTGAAATAATTTACAATTACGCATTGAATTCGTGAATTATGTCTGACGAAATCGATTAACCATCACCAGAATTGAGAGAAATTGAGAATAATGTTGCAAATCATTTCACTATATCCACATTATATTAGGTATAATGACAATTATTCTCGTTTGTTGAAATTTGATTGGAAGGATTGGAAGTGAGTATAGGCCACAAAACGAAAAATATAACTGAAAAGGATGCTGTAATGAGTTCATTTCAGCACTATTTTTAGAACTGTAATGAACTCATTACGATACTGAAATAGAGAATGAAATTCACATAACTTGTTAAAAGCAGATTTCTTGTCTCTTACATATAATAAGCTTTAATATATAAATATAGAAGGCACAGTCAGTGGAATATTATATGGAAAATATTAATTTTCCATAGAATCCCTTTTGACTCAATCTGAACCATAGACATACAAGTTGTACCTAAATTGGAGGTACAAAGGAAAATGAGCGATTCCCCAATTCTAAGAGAAAAAGTCCTATAATTAGATGGGTCTGCAATCGCTTTGTTTTCGAGATACAGGGTGTTTCTTGAAGTCGTACTTTTTTTGTTATGATTATACCAGTTCATCGAATCTTCATTAATCTTCGATACAGATTGGGTAAATAAGTCTGAAAACTGATAATTTATTTATTCGTCACAGCTTACTAACTAGATTTTTATAATAATTTGTATTTTCCTTACTAGATAATTTTTTTAAATTATTTTTCTCGAAAAACCAAAAATGTGGTACTGGACCGAAGGTTCTTTTCACGAAAAAGTTTTTGAGGTAAGAAGCTGGCTTTGTTCCAGAAAAAAAATCACACTGTAGATTTGCATTCAAAATTATCATATCTCATGATGAAAACTTCAAATTGTAAAATTCATGCCAAATTTAAGTAAATATCTTCTATAAGTTGTAAAGGGAAGGTGCTTTGAGAAAAATCGAACTTCAACACCCTATATTCTGTAAACAAAGTTTGCAGGCCCATGTGTTAGAACTTTTTTTTCTTTAGATGATCCGAGGAATCTGAAATTTTCATTTCTACCTCCAATTCATGAACACCCTGCATAATAACATGATCTGGCCAAGAAATTTTTATGATTCACATTTCAAAAACACAGATTTATATTATAACTTCAAAACTAATTGCAATAAAAAACAAATGATTACACAATTGGATTCTGCTCTAAAAAGTACCAATCAATTTTTTTTTAACTCAAAGGGATTCTCAGATCTCCTCGGTACAAATAATTCGGGACACCTAATACTTTTATGAAATACGGAACATACATTGAATAATTTATCAATAGTGTCTAAAGCATACTATTGTACCAAAGTGACTAACAGCTATTGATGTTAAAATTTGTATGAAATTATCTGCCGATCTCATAATTATTTATACAAATTTATACCGGCGCGGTGTCTAACGACATACGCTTGTAACGTCATAGAACTGCTTTGGAAGAATCCTGGAACTGTTGTTCATTCGGGAACAGATGATTTGGAATTTGGAACTGTTTGAAATGTTCTCCAATCCGACAAGGAGATCGATAGGATTTGACGAATATAGGCTATGCCGGTATCGTTGTGACATTCGAGTGATTTCCCGCTTTTCGTCATCAGAAATATATAAAAGGCTGAGACGCTAATTCTGATTCATTGTTTCCATCGACTTCCAGTGTTCGTGAATTGAAACAAACATTGTAGTGACTTCTCATCAGTAAATCATGTAAGAATAATATTACTTCAGTTTGAAAGATTTTGCTGGAATATTATGTATTGGCATTTTGAAGATTTGGAAAATCTATTGCTATTAAGTTTGGATCAGACGTTGTTTTTCATCAAAACGAAAGCTATTTACGATATTCATATTGATTCATTCAAATGTATTTCCAATTGGAATGTTCTCATTTATCAAAGAAATGAACGGAACTCTTTTATATTTTGAAATTCAATTTTTCTCTAATTTGGTTCTTCTGCAAGTGTGTAAAAAACTAATCCAATTTTTTTCTTTCAGTTCAAAATGAGTGACCGAGATATTTTTGCCAAAACGATCTATGCAGAGGCAAGAGGCGAAGGACCAGAAGGTTGGGAAGCAGCTGCCTGGGTCATTAAGAATAGAGCTCATGCAAACCGTCCACATTGGGGAGGTAGCAGTATAGGAAGAGTCTGTCGTCAACCTTACCAATTCGAGTGCTGGAATGGTCGCAATGACATTGAGATCGATGATCCTGCTTTGTACAATAGGATCAAGAGAGAGACTGATCGGTAAAAATGATTTTTCATTTAGTAGAAATTAAGTTAATGACTTATTCAACAATATGAAGGGGATGTAAGGAAGGGGCAATTTTTCATCAAACGAAAATTGAGTATTTTCTACTATTTCTACCTTTATTTTTTAATTTCCTAAGAAGGAAAAATAATTATGGGGATTGAAAAGTTAAAGTTATTCGTTTTTATTGCACCACATGGTGATATCGATTGAAGATTACATGAGTAGAAAAATACTCAAATATGGATTAGTTAAAGAGATTTGAAATTTTAAACATCATTTTGACAACTAAATTTGAATAGTTTTTGCGGATAATTGAAAAAAATCATCAATGAAACTCATAATAATTAAATTTAAATTTGCCTAGATTCGCAGTAATAATCTAAAATGAGCTGAATTGCCCATTATAATATATTTACTGAATGCTTCTTTTTATTTTCAGTATTTATGATGAGCCAATGAGTCGTGATCGTACTGGGGGTTGTGACCACTACAATAATCCTCAAAAAGAAGGTTATCCTGATTGGACGAGAAACTGCAATCGCAAGATGGATGTTGGCAATCATGTATTCTACAAAGAAAAATGAATAGTTGTATGATTTATCTGTTCTATGTAGACTAGCTTCTTTCACAAATTCTTGATTATTATTAGTTTTTCATAACTATACTGAAAGTATAGTGTATATTGACAATAAAATGTGTTTAACTTGAGATGAAATTTATTGAACCCTATACCAAATATCAGTTGGATAACAAAGATGTGATTTACTTTGCTTGATGGAAAGAATGAAATTTGTTAATAGAAGTTGAAGTGGGACTTTTTGTGTTGGGACTGAATGCTGGAGACACTTATAATGAATTGATGTCCAAGTTTTCAAAAAATGGACTAGCAATGCAGATTTATTTCGATGGTAATTCTTTGATTTTTTTTAAGTGAACTATTAAGATAAAGAATCAAGTAAGAGGGTTCCGTTGCCATGCGACCTAATGGTCTATTGTGACTATTCAATCAAAGCTACTCACACAATTAGGTTAGGTTAGGTTAGGTAATGCTCTATTGTGACTATTCAATCAAAGCTACTCACACAATTAGGTGATCTATAATTCACCTTCCAGTTCTAGATTTTTAATGAACTCCATTATCTGGGATGGTACTCCAAAGAAGCTACTTCCTCAATTCTATGAGTTTCTTGTCCAAAGCAGATTTTCGTACTCTCCCCACAGAATCTGCAGTCGTTATTTTTTGCTAGACCCATCCTCATGAGGTGTTTACTGAGGCGACAATGTTCAGAGAAGAATCCAGTGAGAAGGTGTTGTATATTCTTGCTAAGATCCAGAAACTTCTTAGATCTCGCAGTGTCAACGTTTCGAAGAAAATTTTTGGAATGATCCTATCCAGTAAGCTTCCGCCAGAGTGTTTCTCTTTTGGGTTTTCCCTGAAACTCTTCCTTGTAGGTACATTTGCCTACCACAGAAAGGTTCCAGGACAATGAAAGGAGTTTGTGCTGCTTTTCTAGCAAGTTTGTTGGCCTCCTCATCCAATTTAATTATCAGACTAAAGAGAACTTGTAATTCTTGGATTTTTCATTGAGTCTTAGGCAATCCAATACCAATATCGATGCTGATATGTGAGCTCAGTGCTTTAATTATAGCTTATCAGAATGTATCGCTATATCATATTTCTGATAATTTTTTGCTAGGTTAATTTTTACACATCTTTCTATTGCATTGCGAGTATCCCTACCTGAAAGACACTTAGACAGCGGCCAAAGGATAGCGAGCACTTGGTGCCAGTCCCGAATACTCCAGTGCCAATTCCCGTCATGGTTTAAGTACCATCTGTGTACCACTGAATTTTTTTTGAGAACTGGGATTGTGTAACTCTTTCTCAATCTTCTTTTCTACTTAATATCGTAGTGAAGGTTTTCTTGATGCTAATTTTCTTTATCATCTCGTCGCTGGGATGGTATCATCTCCGCTCACCACCACCAACTTAGTTCTCTCCCAAGAATTTAGTTTCGGCACTGACTTCTTGTACCAGCCTAATGAGTCTTGGGATCCACAATCAACCAATATCATTCCACAACGGAAATGAACCCCAGTGAAGTAGATACCCCTCTACGTACTGCCGCACATCTCTTTTACCAGGATGTGCTCTAGGAATGACAGCTGCTCGGCTTCCAGAATTACCCTTTGGTAGTCCTTGGCTATAAAGCCTATTCGAGACCCTTTCTTTGCCTTGACAGCAGCTGCATATCCTATGGCTTGCCTGGTTTTTGCAGCCGTCGTCTTCAGCATCTTTAATTGATGCCGTTTCGAAGGCGTGATATGCTCCGGATCCCTTTTTCCTTTCCAATTGCTTTTAAGTGTTACCTTCGGGGTGGAGTGCCTCATCCCTGATGGATGAGTCACAGTTGCTTCCGAACTCCTGCTTTCTTAGAGGGTCATCTCTGCTGCCCAGTTGTCCCAATACGGGCAACTCAAACGGCAGATGGTTTTCCCTTTTTCAAGGGGCCCGGGTGAAGAGGTGGAGTTCTTGTCCTTCTATTCCCCTGGGTTTAATTTTTCCTTGTGCGTTAGTCATTTTTGGTCCCACGAGAAGCTAGGCTCATATAGGTCCACTTCTACAGAGCCCCGCATGCAGGAGTAAGGGATTTGGTACAATGGAATTTCCCTGCTGTACCAATTAGGTTGAAACCATGATGAGGTTGTTCCCTCTCAGTCTGGGCAGTCAAGCCACTAGGCAGGGCCCTGCACCCGCGAAATACACGATTTGAAAAGAAATGCTCCCGAAGGATAGATTATAGTTTTTGTGGTACAGCTTGAAGTGATGTTTACGCTGGCTAGCCCGATCCACCATCACTAATATCATACACAAAGAGCCCGTGGAGGGCACGTTATGTCACAATGAGGTCACCCTACGTATGACGGTCAGAAAAAGATGGTATCCCAAACAAACTGAGCCTCTCCTCGTACGCTGGATATATGGCACCGAATGGAATCCTCGTAGCTCTACGCTGGAGTTGCTCTAGGGTTTCACGTTCTTGAACCAGCACAGGCGCCCATACTGGACCAGCTTACTCAAGGATGGGTCGAATATAAGTCGTGTAAATTAATCTGCAGGTATCCACTGTGCTCTGTGGATACCTGCAGATTAATTTACACGCCTTAGAGGAAATGATCTCTTGATTAGTATTAGCTCTCTTCGCTACACCATCAATGTGTCGGGACCAACTGAGGTCGTTGGATAGTGTATCGCCAGCAATAATTATGTTCTTTCTACAATTGAAGATATAGAGGAAATATGAACGAAAACATGGTGAGATCGTGTTTCACTACTTTCGGACCAACCTCTGTAGGATCAAAAATAATTTAAGCTTTTGTGCTCGATCGACTGATCGAGCACTTTTGACTCACTCTGTAGGTATATTTTTTTATTTTGTCTAATTAATCGATGTTGAAAAAACACTGTTGTCAACTGTCTGGGGTAGTGAATTGTAATTGACTCAGCCTATAGTCGTTCATCAATGTTATGTCTGAAGGAAATAATAAATAATCTTTCTATTTCTTCATGGCAGTAAGGAAATTTTGCTTACTGATTCCGGAATGTGAAAGAAAAATTCAATATTCTGAGTACTGAACTGAAAATATCGAAATTATATAAAACTTAAAAAGCTGTTGAAGTGAACAAGCCCACAAAATTTGAACGAACTTGATTCCGAAGTTAGGATTATCAGAAATTTAAGCCAACATTTATGATGAATCACCCTGTATCTCCACAACACACAGGTTACAAAACAAAGATTCATTACTTGGCTATGGTCAACCACTTATGTACACCCTGTATGTCGTAAGAACAAAATGTGCCAATTTATTACTGTCTAATAGAAATCTGTATTTAGATGAGAAAAGTAAGTATGAAACGCTGTAGGTACCTAACTACGAGCACCTACTATTAATTTATTCCTTCAAATCAATCTATGGGGTTGGGTTCAATTAATTTTAAAAATTGCAGATATGAATAATTTTTTCAGGTAATATGAAATACGGAATATTCTGAAAAAATTATCAATAATGTCAAAAGTGAGATTTTTGGTTTAAATCGCATATTGATATTGAAATTCACATAAATCATAAAATTATCTGTCGATCTAGGCTGAACGGATGAGCTGCCACTCATCATTTTTATTTCTGTTTGAATGTACTTGAAGCAAATTTATATCTCCGTGCAATAAGATACGATTGTAACGTCATGGAACTGGTTCGGAAGAGTTTTGGAACTGTTGTTCATTCGGGAACAGATGATTTGGAACTGTTTGAAATGTTCTCCAATCCGAACAAGCAGATCGACGTAGCGTTTGACGAATAGAGGCGATGCCGGTATCGTTGGGGCATTCGAGTGATTTCCCGTTTTTCGTCATGAGGAATATATAAAAGGCTGTGCAGCTTATTCTGATTCATTGTTTTCATCGACTTCGGGTGTGAATTGAAACAAACATTGTAGTGACTTCTCATCAGTAAATCATGTAAGAATAATTTTACTTCAGTTTGAAAGATTTTGCTGGAATATTATGTATTGGCATTTTGAAGATTTGGAAAATCTATTGCTATTAAGTTTTGATCAGACGTTGTTTTTCATCAAAACGAAAGCTATTTACGATATTCATATTGATTCATTCAAATATATTTCCAATTGGAATGTTTTCCCGCATCAAAGAAATGAACGGAACGCTTTTATATTTTGAAATTCAATTTTTCTCTAATTTGGTTTTTCTGCAAGTGTGTAAAAAACTAATCCAATTTTTTTTTCTTTCAGTTCAAAATGAGTGACCGAGATATTTTTGCCAAAACGATCTATGCAGAGGCAAGAGGCGAAGGACAAGAAGGTTGGGAAGCAGCTGCCTGGGTCATTAAGAATAGAGCCCATGCAAACCGTCCACATTGGGGAGGTAGCAGTATAGGAAGAGTCTGTCGTCAACCTTACCAATTCGAGTGCTGGAATGGTCGCAATGACATTGAGATCGATGATCCTTCTTTGTACAATAGGATCAAGAGGGTGACTGATCGGTAAAAATTATTTTTCATTTATTAGAAATCAAGTTAATGACTTCCTCAACAATATGAAGGGGATGTAAGGAAGGGGCAATTTTTCATCAAACGAAAATTAAGTTTTTTTTTTTATGGAATATTTGTAAACGTCACATTTCATACATACTTTTCATTCTTCAATTAACTAAAATGGAAAATTAAATATGGGTGTGGGTTGTAGTCCTTATGCGGTGACTATCAAGTAGTTCACTGCCAAGGAATTTAGGGAAATAAAAGAACGGGATAAAAAATACGTATTCGATTTATTTCAACCCACTAAAAGAGTTTGAAGAAGATGAGTATTTGTCTAGATTCTTAGGGTCGCTGGACGATTGGGTCGTTGTGGCTCGGTCGCAGGTAGTTTTTCGCCGGTCGGGAACAGATATGATATTCTTGAATCTTCTTGTTGTCGGTGCAAGTGTGGAACATCTGTGGAAGTCGTAGTTTCATGTAGAATGGTCTGAACTCTGTTGAATTATTCTCCCTGAAATGCCGAGTTTTATGGGCATTCGGGCTGTTTTCTATTCGCCATTCACAACGCCTTTCTACGGATCCCTAAGGGGTGTGGCTTTGATTATTCCAAGTTTTTACACCGAGTTCTTCTGTTTTTAAGATTTTCGTTCTCGGACGGAATATTTTCGAGGGAATCGATAGATTCCCTACATGGGGATTGAAAATTCAAAGTGATTCGTTTTCATTGCACTACATGGCGACATCGACTGAAGATTACATGAGAAACGAACAATGAGTTTGATCATTGGCGTAAATAGAGTTGACTCATGGGAAGTTACCCCACTTTGAAAGAGCAAAATATTTTAATGTTTAATCATTTTTTTTAACTGTCCAACTTAAAATTTCTTTTATTTCTTATAATCAATGTGGAGAGTTATGTACCCAATAATCCCCCCCCCCCTCTGTTACGCATATTAATTTGTTGTATGGATCAGGAACAGAGAAAGCTTCATTTTGAGCAGGTTGGAGTAGGAGCCAAAAACCAAAGAATAGAAAAGAAGAACATTATTCATATAAAAAAAAATTTAAAGTTTTATAATGACAAATAGCGCGTGCAGTAGCACAAACTAAAGAAATATTCTGTGGTTGAATTTGAATCGTTTTTGCAGATACCTAATTAAAAAAAAATCATCAATGAAATTCATCATAATTAGATTTGAATTGATATTAGCAGTAATAATCCAAATTGAGCAGAATGGTCCATTATAATTTATTTATTGAATGCTTTCCTTTATTTTTTAGAATCTATGATGAGCCAATGAGTCGTGATCCTACTGGCGGTTGTGACCACTACAATAATCCCCAAAAAGAAGGTTATCCTGATTGGACGAGAAACTGCAATCGCAAGATGGATGTGGGCAATCATGTATTCTACAAAGAAAAATGAATTGTTGTTGTATGATTTATTTGTATCATGAAAGACTACCTAATTTCACAAATTCTTGACTAATGTTAGTTTTTCATAACTGTACTGAAAGTAATAAAATGTGAGCTAGCTTCGGCATTGTTGAATGTTTCATTAGGAATCCTTCACAAAAGCGAAATCAATTAACTGAAGTAAACATTGACCTTCTTGATGCACGAAAAAATTTTCATAAATAAAACAATTGTAAACAATTTTTGAGCATCAAATGATAGTTTCGAAATAAATAAAATTATGTACGTTACTGCAATAGTGTCCCGTCGGACAAGGATTGATGAATATTGGAATCTAAACAAATGCATCAGTTACAAGACGATTTCCGTTCCTCCTATTAATTTTCTAGGGTCAGAATATATCTTTACGTGTTGGTAATTTGATATAGATATCCTATAAATATCAAAACTTATAGAATTTGTATATTTGTTTTCTGTGATTTATACTATCCGTCTGATTTTCCAAATTTAAAAATGTTAAAGATCTATCTACCACCACTTTATGTACGAATTGTTTAGAAGGGTATTTACCGTTTAAAATTTCACTGAACGTTTCTACTTAGATTTTTTCCATACCTCATGCAACTCTGTATGAGACTAATAATTGTCCCTAAGAGGGATTACCACCACATGGTTTTTCTAGTATCAGTCAAACTTTGGTACCCATTCATTTCCCCTCTGGCGTTACTGCAATGATCAAACTTTGTACCGTGTACGAAGTCGTACATTCACTTCATCTTTTTTTTCGAAGCAAATAACTAGAGGGCAGCACTGTAAGAAGACTTTCACGAAATTATAATTTTACCTATTTTGTAATGATTTTTGGTCTTGACTATAACTAAGATGTCTAAAACAGTGGTGTGCTCACTTACTCTTGAAAAATCTTCTTCAACCTTCTTGGATTTCAATGGAACTGCTCCTTTTCACTTCATTTCCACATCGTTTCTTAAGGTGGCGCTCACGTCGTCTTTCTGTCAATGTCGTATTGAGGTTAAATAAATAAACTACTTTTGACAGAACAAATGAAAATTTTGAAATTGTGCAGACGATTGGTTAATTGTTCGTAGATATATCGCCACCTTGAGGAAGAAAAGGAAAAAGGACCCATGTCCAGCCGAGTCGCCAGAATTATCTCAAACAAAATCTAATCAGTGAACACACCAGTGTTTTAGACATCTTAATTGTATCCAACAAATTTCTGTGCGTCGCCGTCAAATTTGGCTAAATATTGTTGTCAATAAGATGCATAGAATACCTGGTGTGTCTACTTACACCTGTAAAACTTTCAGACAAAACGGGAGATTTTTCAGATTTATACCCTTGATTTCGAGGGATCGCGGTCTGTTTCAGATGGCGCATACATCGTTTACATTTGACATTTCTCTCAATTCTCGACTCTTGTGAATCAAGGGCGTAGTTTTTTTTTTCTTGGTGGGGGATTATCGAAAAAAAAATTTTTGACTAACTTTTATTCATATCTGTAATTTTAGAAAAAGAAGTTTGATAATGAAGTTTGAACCAAATTACTCGAAATAATTTATTTTGTTACTAATTCGGTTGTTCTTACCTTATACTGGGTGTTCTCAAATTAGAGTTACGTAGGAAAATGAGAAATTACTTGGATAATTTTGAGAAAAAAAGTTTTATGAATATGAACCCACAAACGCTTTGCTTTCAATATACAGGTTGTTTCTAGTGTGTCGTGCAGTTTATCAAATATTCATTAACCTTCGCTACAGATTGGGTAAAAAATACCAAAACTTATAATTAATACATTCATTAGAGCTTACTAGCTGGATCTTTATAATAACTTGGATTTGCTTGAGGATTACTAGAGATTTTTTCTAGAAATCGATAGCAGATATGACAAAACTATAACAAACCAAAAAGTGTAGTACTGGACCAGAGTTTTTTCTACATTTTTCTAAACTAACAGCCATTCACCAAAATATAGTTTTGGAGGAAGGAAGCAGGCATCCTTCCAGAAAAAATATCACTGTCGATTTGCATTCAAAACCAGCATATCAAATGGTGAAAACTTTAAACTGGAATATCTATGGCCAATTCAAATTTAATATCTTGTGAAGGGAAGGTTATACGAGAAAAAAAACTTAAACTTTAACACATGTATCTCAAAACAAAACGTTTGGGGACTCATGTTATAGGACTTTTTTTCTTAAAATGATCCGGAAATCTGTCATTTTCATTTGTATCTACAATTTAGGAACACCGTGTAATTACCCCCAGTATCCCCCCATTTCTACGCTCGTGAACTTTGAGTATAGAACAATAATATTTTACTATGGTCTGTCATTATATTCCATTCATTTGATTGGAAATTTGATATGAACTGAATTGTAATTTATTGTGAATGTTTGCAGTGTCTAAAATCAGTATTTCCTTTTCAAACGGCACCAAGCAGATAGCGGGAATTCGGAAATTTTTGAAGAGCGCCCCCTTACAGAACTCTGGTGAAGCAGACCACCAAAGCAACAGGTGGGTCTCCCAAAAAGTCTGAAACAAAATCGAATCAGTAAACACACCAGGAATTCTATGCATCTTAGTTGTCAACATAGAGTAATAAAAATGTTAATTACTCTGAGGTTGTCAAAATGTTTTCTCCTATCAACTGATTGGCGGTTTTGAATGATAGAATAAGGATTGAGAGAACCGAATTTGACAAAGAATGCAGTAAATCGCTCATTCAACGTAGTTTTGTGTGTCTCTAAGTGAAAATCATTTCAAAGTAATCTATTATTTTAATTGGATTATCGATTAATGACTACAGAATAGGCTATAACTGATTTGTGTTAGCACAATCTACAAATTTCTTTTTAGTTTTTATTTCTATAGAATGTCATAAGGCAGAAGTTACTCCAATAAAATAGTACATCCATTTTATTGAATGGTTGAAGTAGAATAATACAATGACATTTGGTTTCGTTACATGTGGTCCTAATGAAGCAATGGTTGCTTATGGCTGTTGTCTTCGTAAACCAAAATTGATTGCCGGTGGAGTAGTTTTTGTATGCAGTCCATTTCAGTCCATACAAAAAATTTCACTCAATATTATGACTTTGATAGTTGATAGCCCAAAAGTTTATACAAGTCAAGGAGTGCCTATATCTGTTACGGGTATCGCCCAAATTAAAATCGAGGGTCAAAATGAACAGATGCTAGCAACTGCATGCGAATTATTTTTAGGTAAGTCTAATAATCAAATTCAAAAAATTGCTCATGCCACATTGGAAGGTCATCAAAGAGCCATTATGGGTACAATGACTGTTGAGGAAATTTATAAAGATCGAAAAAAGTTTAGTCAGCAAGTTTTTAAGGTTGCTTCATCAGATTTAGTGAACATGGGAATCAAAGTTGTATCCTATACTATCAAAGACATTCAAGATGATGAAGGATATCTCGAAGCCTTGGGTATGAGCCGTACTGCTCAAGTGAAGAGAGATGCTAGAATCGGTGAAGCGGAAGCGAAAGCTGATGCTGCAATGAAAGTGGCATATGCAGAAGAAAAGAGGATGGAATCAGTATACTCTAACGAGGTGAAAATAGCATCAGCAGAAAGGGATTTTGAATTGAAAAAAGCGGCGTACGATATTGAGGTAATGACCAAAGAAGCTGCCGCTGATTTAGCATATGAACTCCAAGCTGCTATAATCAAACAACAGATAAAAGAAGAGAACATGCAAATTGCTGTTATTGAAAGAATACAACATATAGAAATTCAGAAACAAGAAGAAATGAGAAAAGAACGAGAACTCGAAGCTACTGTTCGTGCTGAAGCTAATGCAGAGAAATACAGAATGGAGAGATTGGCAGAAGCGCATCGTAGAGAGACAATCTTAGATGCTGAAGCAGAGGCTGAAGCTATCAGATTAAGAGGTGAAGCCGAAGCATTTGCTATTGAGATTAAGGCTAATGCTGAATCAGAGCAAATGGGCAAAAAGGCTGAAGCTTGGAAGGAATACAAACTGGCTGCCATGGTGAATATGGTTCTTGATGTCCTCCCACAAGTAACAGCTGAAGTGGCTGCTCCGTTAGCAGAAACTAGGAAAATAACGATGATTTCAACAGGGTCTGGTGATGTTGGTGTTTCGAAATTAACCGATGAGATTTTGGATGTTATAATAAAAATTCCCAAAATAGTTAAAGCCTTTAGTGGTGCTGATTTAAAAAAACTCATCGACAACTAAGAAGTATAACCGGCGAATTGCTATAAAAAAAGTTATTGGTGTATTTATCCTATTCTTACTATTAGTTTTAGGCAAAAATCCAAAATTGATAAGTGACCTTGAGCCTGAAAACTTAAAAACTGTTTTAATGTGCCAGCAGTATCATCTCAATCAATCAGTTTTAATGTAGTTATTTATTCAACAACGATCTCAAAATAAAGTAATAAAAGTAGTAAGTCTTAATAATTTTTCATGGGGGAGCGAATATAACTTGACACTGATAATATACAGATGTCTGGAAAAATAATACAATAGATTCCGTCCATTGTCCATATACTTTTTTCATCATATAGCCTAAGCGGTATTCGTATTCGTATTCGTATTCCGTTTGAGTTTTATAGTTCTTAAGGACCAACGGGACGAACGAATTTAACCACGGTGAATCCAACCTTATCTGAGGCCATTTCCTATTCAAAATTAATGACTTTAACGGATGTTCTATCACAGAGTAATCTGTGGTTCTATGATCTGGAAACCTACACTTCTATGAAATATTCCATTAACCTAAAATTTCTTGAAAAATATATATGTTGTTGTTTTAAATACCTGAGAAAATTTACTGATTAGATACAATGTTAACATCCATTTCGAGATTATTTTCTGTAGCACACATAAGAACGTCAGAATTAAGACCTCTGTCAACTGCTGTTCACTCTCAAATAAAGGAAAGAAATAGTAATTTTCGATGTCTAGAATCGAATCCGACAAACCATACCGTGGAAAATTTAGCTCAGTTTTATTCGATTCCGAATAATGAGGTACAAACACTCTTTACCCATGGAGGACTACCAAAATTATTCAAAGAACAGAACAAAACTTTCAATGAAACATGCATAATGATACGTAAACCTGCAATTGATATAATTCATTCTTTGAAAAATGTAGATTATAGTAAACCAGCTTATAGATTTGTTTTATATGGTGTGAGAGGAAGCGGGAGATCATTGTCATTGGCACATATTGTGCATTTCGGACATAAATGTGGGTTTCTAATCGTACATGTCCCTTGGGTAGGCAACTGGATGAGACGTTGTAGAGAATCTAGTAATGCTGTTATGGAAGAAGGATTCATAGATATAAATATTGATGCAGCAATGTGGCTGACTCATTTCAAAACACAAAATGAAGATCTTTTGAAAAACGAACATTTCAAAGTGAGTCAGGATCATGTATGGAATAAAAGAGAAAAAACAGCCCAAAATTCTTCTTTGTTAGAATTAATTGATTTTGGAATGAATAGAATCAAATATGCTTCTTCCTGTATTGTTGCTTTGGCTGAGGAAATAAAAAAGTTATCACAAGCTGGTGTGTGCAAAACGTTAGTAGCCATAGATGGGTATAATGCGTTCTTTCATCCAACAACAAGAATTCGTAAAGAAAATAAGGAAATCGTGCATCCACATAAAGTAACAGTAACAAAAGCATTTTTGAGTTTAACTAACTTTGACTGGAATAATGCTGGAATTGTAGTAACTGTAGATGGATTGGCAATGGGAGAATATGATACTCCATCATTTTTGCCAAGGTGAGCTCTCTGAAATTTAAATAAGTTGGAGCTTATAGAGCAAGCTCAGTAATAAACATACACTTCTTGTTGAGTAAGCCCATAACTATATTTAAGAATGAATTTAGGTATCAAATAAAAAAAAATATTGAAACTACAAGTATGTGTAAAATTTTAATTTTTTTTTTTGGTGCTTTCCAACAATTATTTATTTTAATTGGATAATGAATATTGAAAAAGTAATGTTAATTTGATGAGTTTCAAAAGAATTCATTTTCATTATTTAATATTGAATGATAAATAGATACTTTTTTCAGATTCCTATTGGGAAAGGAGGGATTCGAGCACTTGGACCCATTTGTACCAGTTGAAGTGGAAAACTATAATGAAAAAGAATTCCAGAGCTGTATAGATTATTACAATGATAGAAAGTGGATACAACAGTATTATCCTGAATTGAATAATGAATTATCCTTTGTTAGTAATAATAATCCCTTCAAGTTGCAGGAAATAACTGCACCATTGTAAATATTAGCATAAAGATCAATAAAATCTCAAAAACATCAAACATACTTTGAATAAAGACCAAAATCTGAAAATTGAATTGTTTACAAACCATCAGCTTATATATCGAGGTTATTACAGAAAATAAATAATTGAAATTGAATATTATACTAATTTTGAGGTGAACACATTCTTGTCTTAGGAATTTTCATTCATGTTAAACGCGGTTTTTCCAAAATATTTGAAAACTGAAGTTTACTCTTCCAGGATAACAGTTAGTAACCTTTGAGCCCTGAAGATGGCAACATCGTTGTGAAAGCGGAGTTAAACATAACTGAACCAAATATTCTGTGGACAAGAGCACAGTATAGGAACTATATATAGTTCCTTTACTGTGGACAAGAGTGCGGTTACGTAAACCATAGTACTTATTCAGTGATAGGCTGTTGGTAGTACTACTTTATACATTTATTCCTTTGCAACAAGATACTTATCAACTTGAAACTTTAAATGGTACAACTCATTCGAAATTAAAATTAAACAACATTAAAAAACAATATATTATGAGAACAAAATTTATAACATAGTGATGATAAAAAAAGTTTGTCAAATTCACCTATAGTTGAATTGGTGCTCACTGTTTCCAGCAAACAGAATATATTTGTTGTTATTAAACACGAATCAGTGTAAAAACTTGACAGGAATCCAATGAGGGGGTATAGTATATTGTTACTAAGATCCAGATACTTCTTGGATCTTGTAGAGTCAAAGTTTCGAAGAAGCTTTTTGGAGTGATCCAGACCAGGAAGATTCCGCCAGAATTTTTCTCTTTCGGTTACCTCCTTTTCCTGAAAATATTTCTTGTAGGTGTATTTGTCAACACCACAGAAAGGTTCCGGGCCGATGAAAGGAGTTTGTGCTCCTTTTCTGGCAAGTGTCTTGGCCACCTCATTCCCTCTGATTCCTGTGTGGCCGGGAACCCAGACTAAAAAGACCCTGTTATCCTTACCCATTTCGTTTAGTTTTCATCGGAACTCCAATACCATCTTAGAATCGATGGTATGTGAGCTCAGTGCTTTAAATCCAGTTTCTTGCTATGTTGATTTCAACACATCTTTCTATTGCAAGTATCTCAGCCTGAAAGACACTTAGACAGTGGCCTAGCGATATTGAGCATTGGGTACCAGCCCCGAATACTCCAGCGGCAGTTCCCGTCGTGGTTTTGGAACCATCTGTATACCATTTGATGGTATTCTTTTTAAAAACTGGGATTGTAGACTCCTTTTCCCAATCCTCTTTTCTACTTATGATAGTATCGTAATTAATGTTTTTTCGATGCTGGTTTTTCTTATCTTCCCATCACTGGGAAGGTTCGCTGATTGTATATAATTAGTCAAGGAAGACCAGGCCCTCTTATTCCTAATTCCCTCATTGCCGGTACCTTCCCTAGATAGTCTTAGAGTGACCTCATAGGCCACTCTCTCTATCACTAGATGAAGAGGTGTGAGATCTGTGATGGTCTCCAATGCCCTAGTTGGGCACGTTCTCATAGCTCCAGTGATGCAAACAAAGGCTAACCTTTGTATTGTACCAAGGGCTCTCCTCGTGCTTGTCTAACTTGCTCTAGCAAACAGCAACAGCAGTCATATGACAATATTGATTTTCTTATGTATTCGAAATGTGTTGGTCAATTCATGTTCTTGTCCAGTACAACTCCTAAAAATTTCACTGCAGTATTAATCGTGACTTAAGTGTTCTGAAAAATGAATTTTTCGGGGCAATTTTGGGTTATTCTCGCAATGTCAAAGATCATGTTATCTGTTTTTTGGATGTTCATAGTTAATTTGAATTCCCGACACAACCTGTTTTTTAGATGTTCATAGATAATTTGAATTCCCGACACCATTCTGTGATCTTACCTAATATGAGCCTGGCAAACTTCATCAACTCGTCCATATCTCATCTCATCATCTATATCTATATATATATCATATATATATGTCTCATCATCTATATCTAGACATACAATAGTCAAAACTAGACTTCACAACCAATGCAAGCCCTGGATTGATGGTGGTCATTTAAGACTGATCAAACACAAGAACAGTCTTTGGAGGCGTTTCCGTCGCAGTCACAGTCCGGAGGATTACCGAGCTCACAGGGAATTCTCCAACCATCTATCTTCCAGTTTGAAGCTTGCCCGACGTAGATACGAGGAGTCCGTTGTTGATGGTGAGAACAAAAAGCGGTTGTTCAAACATGTAAGGAACGCTCTCAACTCTAAGGTTGCTACTCCACTGCTGCGGCGACCTGATGGATCCACCTGCGCTGATAACGTGGAGGTTGGTGAGTTGTTGGGTATGCACTTCACTTCCGTATTTACCAACGCGCCTAACGATGATGTTTTGCCCCCCATTCTGACCCAGCGAGTTGGCGAAACGCTCCAGTGTTTGAATTTCGATCCGTCAACTGTCGAATCATATATCAACCGTTTCGATTCTTCAACTTCACCTGGTTTGGATGGAATTACTGCGTCCTTTCTGAAAAGCTGTAGCTCCATCGTATCTGCCCCTCTCAGCAGGATCATGACATCATCTATGCAGAGTGGTGTTTTACCTGCATCTTGGCTCGTCGCAAGCATCACACCTATATTCAAGAAAGGTGACAAATTAGACCCTAATAACTATCGTCCTATAAGCCTTGTCTCTGTCGCTGCCAAGCTGGTGGAGGCAATGATTAGCCAACACATGACAGAGTTCCTGCTGACAAACAACGTAATCCCTAGAGAGCAGCATGGCTTCGTCCCTGGTCGATCGGTAATAACTAACCTGTTACAGTGCGTGAATGACTGGTCTGCTGCGATCGATTGTGGAAGATCTGTGGATGTAATATATTTGGACTTTTTTAAGGCTTTCGATCGTGTGCCGCGCCGCAGACTTTTACAGAAGCTTGAAAATTCCGGTATTCGGGGTAGGCTGCTTCGCTGGATTTCTGCATTTTTGACCGGTCGATCTTTTCGTGTTCGGGTTGGTGGCGCTTATTCGTCTGCTCGGTCGGTTTTGAGTGGTGTTCCTCAGGGATCCGTACTTGGCCCATTGTTGTTTCTGGTGTACACCGCTGACATCCCTTGCCTTCTGAGGTCACCGAGTTCTTTCTTCGCTGATGACGCCAAAATATACGCTGACCCCCGCACTGGTTTTCTACAACTTCAACGTGATCTGGACGAGTTGCGGAGCTGGTGTCGAACCTGGTTGCTCCCTTTGAATATTTCGAAGTGTGTCGTGTTGCATATCGGCAGGTCAAACCCAAAACTCCAGTATAGAATTGATGATATCCCCCTATCCAGTGTCGATTCGCATGTTGATTTGGGAGTGATGGTGACGAGTGATTTGACCTGGTCCAGTCATATAGCTTCGGTGTGCAGACGGGCTAATTCATCCATGTACCTTCTGCGTAAATCTTTCTCCCGGTTGTCATTCTCCACTGCGGTCAAACTATACACAACCTACATCAGACCAATTTTGGAGTTCGCGGGTCCAGTGTGGAGTGCCGGGCTAGTGCGCGATCGTCATTTGCTGGAGTCCGTTCAGCGATCTGCCACACGTATGTCGTTCGGCCGGGTAAGGCCTTCGTACGAGCAGCGACTGGCTATCGCAAACCTCGACACTTTCGAACGGCGCAAGCTTCGTGGCGACCTCATTATGACTTTCCGCATTCTTAAGAATTTTATCAACGCTGATTTATGCTCCATTTTCTCACTGAACTGTGATACTCGGTTGCGCGGTCACAACCTGAAGCTGAAGAAGGAACGATTCAATTCCACTGCGAGGAGAAATTTCCTCCCCAATAGGGTTTTTGAGTACTGGAATTCCCTTCCGCCTGGTGTTGTGAATGCTCCATCTATAAACAGTTTTAAAAATCGATATGACGATATTTAGTTTTTTTTTATCACGCTGGAATATGTTTGCTTTCATCATTGTTCTTTATTTTTCTTGTTTTTCTTTTCCTACATATTTTGGTTGTTTCTATATGTCTGTTAAACACTGCTATGTACTTCTCTTGTGCCCAACTGCTTGTATGACTGTAATGCTTTTTATGTATATTGAATCTCACAGGACCATGTCCTTGATTCAAATCTATCAGGTGTGTGAATAAGTCTTTCCCGTTTTTTGTAAGAGATGGCGCCACCAATACTGTGCGAGTATTTAATGGTTACATATGTCATAATCAAAGCTTATTCATCTGTCAACAATTCCACACTAACACATTAGTTGAAATTTTTTCGCATCATAAATTTTTGTAATCGTGAAAATGTCGAAATTTGAGCCGAGTCGACGTCATTTGCGGGAAGTTTCACTTTATTGGTTCAATTTGAAGAAATCTGCTGCCGAGGCGCATCGGTTGCTTCAGGAAGCTTATGGAGAAGGTTGTGTCGATGATTCAAGTGTTCGCGGATGGTTTCGACGCTTCAAAAGTGGCGATTTCGACGTGGAAGACAAGGAGCGTTCCGGGCGGCCGCAAATCTTTGAAGATCAAGAATTGGCGACTTTGCTTGATGAAGATTCGTGTCAAACGCAAGAAGAACTTGCTGAAGCATTGGGAGTTGACCGAACAACCATTTCCAAGCGTTTGAAAGCCATGGGAATGATCCAAAAGCAAGGAAATTGGGTGCCGTACGAACTGAAGCTGAGAGACGTCGAACGGCGTTTTTTCACTTGCGAACAGCTGCTTCAGCGACATAAAAGAAAGGGTTTTCTGCATCGTATCGTGACTGGCGATGAAAAGTGGATCCGTTACGATAATCCGAAGCGAAGAAAATCATGGGGACTACCCGGCCATGCATCATCATCGACGGCCAAGCCAAATATTCATGGCGCCAAGCTCATGCTCTGTATATGGTGGGACCAGCTAGGTGTGGTTTACTATGAGCTTCTGAAACCGAATGAAAGGATCACAGGCGAGGTCTATCGACGACAATTGATGCGTTTGAGCCGCGCACTGCGAGAAAAACGGCCACAATACTCCGACAGGCACGACAAAGTTATTTTGCAACATGACAATGCTCGCCCACATGTTGCACAGCCGGTGAAAACATACTTAGAAACGCTCAAATGGGAAGTCCTACCCCACCCGCCGTATAGTCCAGACATTGCTCCGTCTGATTACCATCTCTTCAGATCGATGACGCATGGCCTGGCTGACCAGCACTTCCATTCCTACGAGGAAGCCAAAAAATGGGTGGATGACTGGATAGAGGCCAAACCGGTCGAATTTTTTCGCAACGGGATTCGTATGTTGCCAGAAAGATGGGGAAAAGTTGTAGCTAGCGATGGCCAATACTTTCAATAATTCATTTGTAACCATTTTTTCACAATAAAGGCTCAAAATTTGAGAAAAAACGGGAAAGACTTATTCACACACCTGATAATTATAATAATAATAATAATAATAATATCTGTATCCCAATATTCTTATCATCAACATAAGGCTTACACTACATTCCGAGTTCCAATATAGTGCAGCATAAGTTGTTTACGTAAACTATGAAAAGAAGGGGACCCAGAATGCTGTCCTGAGGTATCCCAGGTATCGTATTGATCTCATCAAGTGAATATGCACCTTCAAAACATTTGCACGGTTCCGAATGCAAAGGTCGGGATCATCACGAACAGACCGATTAACTCTTCAACATTCTCTTCCATTCTCAATAACTTTTGGTGCCCAGCGTTCGGTTTAACCGATCTCTTCAAAAACCTTTTTACCAATTTCTGATTGAGAGGGATGCTTGGCGGGTCATTAAGTGACGAAAACATCGAATATTGGAGGAATTTTGACGTGCTTTAGTGGTATAATAACCATTTTTATAAAATAATTCGGGTACGCAAAACGCGCGATGCACTTCCGAGAAAGGCTCCATAGTCATTAAATTTCCAATAATCAGGATACCGATTGACATATCCCCTGTACCTCTCAAAAATTACTACCCAAAAAGAGGCACCTGAAACGGTCGCTTCACTGTTTTACCTCTAACGCCGGCCCTGAGCTTGATCAGAAGAAGGGAGGACCTAGAATTGAACCCTGCGTTACTTCAGAAGATGAAGAGGTAAGACCAGTTGGAATGAGTTTATAACGGAATATGATTATTGCAATTGGAATTGAATAAAAAACGTGTTTCAAGTTTAGATTGAACGAATGTTTACCATGGCAGATTGCCATTGAACACCCTGTTTATGGAGTGGTAGGTATATCGAGGTTGCTGAATGAATCGATCCAATGGATCGATCTGCGATCTATTGGCTTCTCACCGCATAAATATGGCACTGCATGCATGCCTAAACATCCCGTGGTGACCAGAATAACTTTTTCTCGAGAGATGCAGATGAGAGTCTCAAACCGCGTCGTCGTTCGTTGGTTTCCCAATGATTGTTCAGTAGGATTCGAATAAACGATACGATAGTGATATTTCTAAACAGAAAACAGGTTCGAACGTTTTCGACGACGATTTTGGTTTATTTTTGTAAACAGGTGCCAAACGGAAAATGAAGTGTTTGTGGGAATAAATCAAGGTGCGTAGATGACTTCGTTTAGAATGAGTGGAGGAGTGAAAGGTACTTTCAGTTGGACACCTCGAACATGCACTAGAGTTGTTCATACATTATTCATTGCCATCAGAAGTATTTTATTTATTACGGGGTTTTTTGACATAGGTTCACGATATCCATTGATTAACATTTGAAATAATTCAAAGATTTTCTCGTCAAATTTTCATAGTGAACATTTTGGGATAGAATCCCAAATCCGAATGGAAATCAACGTCCTTCATCTTCCAGACATTTTCTCACAAACTATAGGGCATCAGGTTTGGTAAAAAACGAAGATATTATAAAATAACGAAATGTCAGATACGATCGTAGTACTTAAAATATTATTTTCTTTCGCAAAATTCTTCACCTTATAGATACGAATTTTTGAATGTTATAGATTAATAAGAATTTTGAAAAATTTGAGAAAAGCACTAGTTTGATGTTTTTGAGTACTCATTCATTCAAGCGTTTATGGCGTCCTTGGAGACCACAGAACCATATTAACTTATATTTGAGGTATGATTTATTATGTCATTGGTTGGTTCATCTAGGTAAGGCGTTTCGATGGTATGAAACTCTTGAATTTTTTTAACACTCGAGTGGTTATTCAACATAAACAAACAAAATTTCCATCTAGCGGAAATATTGATTATTTTTTTTTATTCTTCTGGCCAATAAGAAATTTTTAATGAACCTTGAAATTGTTCTTTCACATCCTCACTTGAAATTTAAACTCGGTCGTAGTTACCTATCTGTTGTCACGAAAATATTAGTTCAGTTTTCTTCTTCGATATTCTGCTTGACTTTTGCTTCTTATGAAGCAACCAAAACGAAATTTTGCAAGATTTTTATTTCAACTCCATCGAATCTGGTGCCATTGAAATGTTGATAGATATTTTTCTTGGTTCTGATTACTTGATTAAATTAAATTGGGCATGAATCCTTTAATTTTACATATAAATGCAATGGGTTATTTTAATGAAATGGTAGATTTGAAGTTATCGGGAAAACTAAATATAAAACTACCTTATTAACCCCCAAGTCGGATTTTGCAGTCGAAAATTCAATATAGGTACATCTTTTCCTCATCCCCTGAGCTACCTACTTTCTTTGATGATTTGATATGTTTTACGCGATATCCAGACGATGTTTGAGGGGGGAGGGGCATAGAAAGTCACGGCTCATATAGGTTAGCAAAATAGCGGAAATTTTTGTAGTGCGAAATCTCATCTTTTTAACGCCATATATGGCGTTGCGGGTTGCACTATATAGTGCAACTCGATCGGACTATCTATTGGACAAATAATGAATTCCTTTTTACTACACCTATTAAATTAAGACATATGATCGAATATTAAAAATTTAATAACAAATTCTAGTCTCGTATTTTTTTGACTATCGTATCTTTGTATAATATTTTCAACATTAAGACTGCTGCAAATGGTTCTATGTATATGCATTAATGCCAATACATTCAACCTGTCTTCAACCATTCTAGTTCATATCCAATCTTTCACCCTCGTGAGTGCCTACGCATATTTTTCGATTTTTCAGGATACATTTTTAGATTTATAAGGTCCGCGAGGGAGGGGCCATGACCCCCATGCCCATTGTGATAAAAGAGTAACTGCAATCAGACCATTATTCTTTTATTAATTATAAACCCTTCGTTTGGTGGTTCCTAACGCATTTATGTTCGTGGTCAACGATCGTAGACCATAATAATTTGTCATTAAATTACATATTGATTCAAATATTCACCGGGTTCATTTTTGTTCATGTCTCTGCTTCAATGTTAAATCTTTTTTTTTCTTTTTTTTTATCAAAATTCACAAAAATCGCACTGTGAAGAAGAAAAACCTAAATAATCACTTTTTTCACACATTTATTGACTTCTCGTCAATTTTGGGCAACATCATAAAAAAACAATTACCAATATTTAAAAAAAAATGAATATTATGATTTATGGACATAACAAATGAAAAAATATATTTTGCTCAATTAATAAAAAGTCATCGTGTGCATGGAAATTCCACTTGAAAATTGCGATATTTTCAACCATTCAAACAGTCAATACAAGTAACGACAACATGTTCTTTGCATGCGCGTTTTCTGCATTTCACGTAGACTTTTCTTGATGATTTGTTGCGGCTTTGAAGACATATATGACATCGTCCGACAACATTTTCTTGCCTTGGCAGATCAGGTGGGGGGTAATGTCGCATCAAGCCAAAAAAAGTACGTGCTTGTTCATCGCAATTGTTTATTGTTGCCTTTTTTCTCCAGTTAGTTTCTTAATCTTTTTCTATATAAGAGCACCCACTTTCATTATGATCACCTTCACATAGTAAAAAAAACATTCACTTCCATCTTCATCTTCTTGTTCGACTTCTTCTGAATTCATATTTTTTTCCACTAAGTTTTTATTCTCGTCCACTTTATTTCATCTTCTTTAATTTCATCGAATAAACTTTCTTCGCAATTTGAAATTTCATCGAAACATCTTAGCCAAACCCCCGGATCTATGCTCGTTTCTATATGCCTTTTCTTAGGGTCAGACATAATATTTTGTTCCTGAAACATGAATATTCATGAAATAATAATATCATAAGAATACATAAATAAACCAAAATTTTGCAAATCATGAAATGAACTCGATTATATTCATTATATTTTTTTCATTCGCTCATGAAAAATATCGTCATTCTACGTTATAGATTATTTTTAAAGAAACTATGTGCAAACCACACAAAAATCGGTTGTATCTAAGAGGAAAAATCTATAGTTTCATTTTGAACTAAGTAGTCACGTGGTGGTATTCATTCTTGATATGAAAATGATTCTCAAACAAAAAAGTATGCTTAGAAACGAGCCTAAATACACTTGTCAGTTCATGGTCAGTAAATATTCATGGTCGTGTTTTGTTACACTAAAAATGTAAGCAGAAAGTTAAGACTTGGTACTAAGGTAATAAATTACAACAAAACGTAAACATTTTACACTTCCGCTCGTTTGATTTTCGACCAGACTATAATCGTCTTTGAATAGAATGAAAATCTCGATCCTTCAATAGATACTTGTTCCATCGGTCCACACAGACCAGTGTGAATTACCTGCAATAGAGAATAAGATCTCTGATCCTCATACTTAAAAGGTAATTTTGCATGTCTGAAAAAATTTTTTCTGGACAATTACTTTGTTTTATGTGTAAACATTACACTGAATTTTGATTTGTATATTCAAATGTGCTAATCTTCGGTGCCATATTTCATTCGATACTGTTAAGTGTAAACTTGCTTGTGATGATCGTACTACAGTATTTTCACTTTTCACATTTTAATGGGGAACGCCATAATAACTTGTAAACATTGTGGGTAGAATTGGCAATGGCAACTACTTCACCGTTATTATCGGTAATCCTATACCTAAATTTCATTGCAGAAATCAATTCAGTTTCCATTTTTGATCATTTGACCCATCGATAATAAATTAGTAGTTACTATAGGTATATACAGGGTCTTTCACGAGGAACCTCACCCATATTTATACGGGAAACTACTGAACGTATTTTCATGATATTCAGCACAGCAGTGAAATAAGTATTTCACGATGCTGATGAAATCTAAAATATTTTCAAGGCATGAGCACCTCCGGTTTTTCCGGAAATGACGTCAACTTCCGTTTTTCAAATTAGAACCCCATTTTTTATGGCAGATATTGAATCTACGTTAAAAAATAATGTGAGTGTATGCATCACACCCTTGTCCTAAAATGGATATTTTCTGAGTTATTCACAAAAAACTGTTTTTCGTCTTGAATTTTCAGCTATTTCTTTTCCCTTCACGCCAAAAAGATGAAATTTTCAGGAACTGTTATTTGAACCATGCTGTAGATTTTTCACCCCTTCTTGAAACCGACTTCAAGTTACTATTAACAGAACCATGGCAAACTCACGCAGTTATAACTAGAGTAGATGCTCAAAGTTTTGACCGTTAATTTCTAGACATTTATTTATACGTCTCAGGAATGCTTCGTGCGTTGCTCTTCTTATTTCATCGGGAGGAAGAGATCTGCAAAAGTGTTTAAAAACCAAATTGATTTTCAAAACTATGAATCTAAAAATCTAAACAAACCTGAACGCATTTCTGACTCGTTCTATGCAGTCCTCTTTATCAGTCAGGGGAGTTGAGTAGACAATATTTTTTATCCTACCTCAAACATAATAGTCTAAAGGAGTTAAATCGGGAGAACGTGGTGGCCAAAGATGTGGACCATTGTTCGCCAACCATCGATCTTCAAATAGCCTGTAGAGGATATTTGACACATTGAGTGAATTGTGTGGAGGCGCGCCATCTTGTTGATACCATAAGTCATTATGGTTCTGTACTAGCGGCTCAATTATTTGAGTCAATATGTCAGAATATCTATCTCCTAAGGGAGAACATTCTTTAAATAATGCAAACATGTGTAGTGTTCTATCTTACCAGTTAAAGTCCCATCATAAATGTGAACATCGAGAATTGCATTATTTTTGATGGCGCAAAAAACATTGAAACTCCAGGTCTCTTGGAAGTTCCATTGTCTGAAGTGGTGGTTGTTCTCTTCATCCCAATAATGACTGTTATGCCTATTGAAAGAACCATTCTTTGTGAATTTAGATTCATCTGTCCAAATTATACAGTCCAAAAAGTTTTCATTCTTTTGAAATCGAATCATCATAGCTTCGCAAAACTCTGTTCTCCTGACGAAATCAGTTTCCTTCAAATGCTGTACCCTATTGAATTTATATGGGTGCATTTTATGTTTTTTTAATATTCTCCAAACACTCGATTGAGATAATCCCAGATCAATCTCGGCATCTTTGAGAGAATTTTGAGGATTCACACGAAAATATGCAAGAACTGTAATTTCGTTGTTCTCATCTTCTACTACACTTTTTTCTCTGTGTATAGTTTTCTTAACGAAAGATCCGACATTTCTCAAGTTTGTCATGGTTCTGTTAATGGTATCTCTCGTTGGTCTGGTGCTGAATTTCATGAAAATACGTTCAGTAGTTTCCCGTATAAATATGGGTGAGGTTCCTCGTGAAAGACCCTGTATAAAGCCTTTCTTATCATTATCATGCTCTTTTCCATTATCGATACTTTTAATTTCAATATTTCCTGAGCCTTAAACTGGTAATCGAGTCTGGTCTGCTACCTTGGTAGATTTGGCTTCCGTATCTCTTGAAAATCCTTCATCCTTTCTTTTTGACAAGTAATAAGATGACCCGCTCCTGAATCGATGTACCAATCGCGATTGGTAAATTCTCCATTGCCGGAAGATCCACACTGTCAGTAGATCCACATTGCCAGTAAATTCACATTGCCGGTAAATACACATTGCACCTAGATTCTCTTTGCCCAAAGATCCACATTACGAGTGAATTAACATTGCTCAAAGGTCTCAGTTCTCTAGACTGGTTAAATTGGTACACGAAAAATTGTACACCCTGTATACATTGTATTTATTTGCATATTATGAATAGGAAGACTAATCTGAAGCGATGATCCCAATTTGAATTTATTTAACGAAAAACAAAATAATATGGTGCTGAGCATATGCCAAACTTTATTCCGGTAATTCCGATATAAATCTTGAAGAAAATGTTCATGAAACCATTTTTTCAACCTATTTTTCTGTTAATAGACATTTCTACTATTGAATTTCCCTAATACTGATAGATAGATAGATTTAATTAAGGAGGTTTCGTTTCACTGCGACCTAATGGTCTATTGTGCCCCCATCAGAGCTATTCTGTCCATAGCGTGATCTACAGCTCGCCTTCCAGTTCCAGAGTTCTGATGAACTCCAATATCTGGGATGGCTTCAAGGAGGCTAATTCCTCACTTCTATAAGTTGCGTGTCCAAAACAGGTTTTGCGTTGGTTAGCGATGGCGAGGCATTCCGTCACCAGGCGATCCGGAGTTTCTTCCTTCACCCCACAGAATCTGCACTCGTCGTTTTCTGTTAGACCCATTCTCATGAAGTGTTTCCTAAGGTGGCAATTCCCTGTGAGGAATACAGTGAGGAGGTGTAGCATATTCTTACTAAGATCCTGATACTTCTTGGATCTTGTAGAGTCAAAGTTTCGAAGAAACTTTTTGGAATGATCCAAACCAGGAAGATTCCGCCAGAGTTTTTCTCTTTCGGTTACCTCCTTTTCCTGAAACTCTTTCTTGTGGGTACATACAATAATACTGATTAATGAATGAATAAAATTAATTTATATGTATTATTATTAATTCATAATAATTAATTAATGGACTGAATTAGGTGTGAATAAAGTAATGTATGACTTTTTGAATGAAATTCTACAACTCTCAAGGCCAAGTTCGATATTTCTTACAAGGATATACAAATAATAAATTTGGGGAGTGTGAAAATTTTTTTTAGTGCATTTGATGAATCAGGCATTCAAAAATTAATCTTGGAAATTAAAATCTGAAAGAATTTTCATATTGAACACACAAAAACCAATGTGATCAATTGTATCAACATTATCTCTGTGGAGCCCGCAGAAATCTATTTATTCTCACCCTTGACTTCTTCAGAATTTGTTTTGACCATGATTTTAGTGATTAGGGATATGTTTGTCTGCTTGTATTCATTCAGGGAGATATTTTTCATATAATTCATCAATGGTGTAGAGTATTACTTCCACTTGCCTACTTCACTTTTGAAAGTAAATTCAATTTCTCATAGAAAAAAATAACAATCAATTCTTTAATGAATTTACAGCAGAATGGTATTGGCATCCTTCCGCAATTTTTGCTTTGGCAACCGATCAAGTCGATGATATTTAATGCAGATTGACTGACCCACTCTTTATTTAGATCAATTAATTCACTATACTTATTAGTATTTTGGTACTTTGATTCATTCAAGCGTCATATTTTTCAAAATTATTTTATTGACATTGAAATATTTCCAATTGCTTTTAGTGATCAGAGCTTATGGAATTTAAGGCAATTATGTGAATTTTATAATATGAAGAACTTTCCTAAATACTTCGCAAAAATTCTCTTTATTGATTTCCGAAAAAATTAATAGGGAAATATGTTTTCTCAGCAAGCGAATTACGCTAATGAAATTAATTGTTAGATACTTACAGGATCGATTTTGATGAAACCAATTATCGGTTTATCATATTCAATAACTAATAAAAATATTATTTCAATGAACTGATAAATAGATCTACTTAAACCAAAGATATACTTCTATTGAACTTTATTTGGAACAGTTGAAGAATTTCTATTGAAACTTCACACTTAATTTCATATTCACACAGAATTTTCTGTGATATAAATTATTCCTTTACTTATTGCTACGAGAACTTCTGCAGCATTCTGCACAACTGACATTATATTTTACCAAATACAAATTTAGGGTTGACATGTTATAATGTAGTTATCTTTTAGAAAAGCATATAAAAATGAACCAATGGTTGCGACTATGCTTCCTCGTCCTTCACTCCTTGAAAGTTCTCCGCTGTTTTTAATCCTGAACGCTATCTCAACCCTTAATAGCGATACCAAAACCGTCAAAGACTATCTCGTTGATTTTTAGGAAAGATATATCTATTATGATGTACTTCGTTTTCTTTTAGAAACGCATATAAAAAATTCTGTACGCTTTTTATGGTTCTGATGATATGTTTTGCTTGAAATTTTAAAATAATTCAAGAATTCTTTCAATTACCACGTCAATATTTTTATGAATACTCTCATCAGGGGACGATTCTGAGGCTAGCATCACAAGATCATTCACAGACGTAATAATTTTACTTTCTATTGCTTTGGTAATTCATTCGCGTGAAGTACAAAAGAAACAAAAAAATTGAGCCTTGAGGGACCCCAAATTCGATAAGTCCTAATCTCGATATATGCTCACCAACTCTTATATGTATACTCATTTCTATAATACGAGGGCGGTTTGATAAGTCAGTGACTTTTTGAAAAATTTTTTTTGAAGCCTATAAACCTGTCACAATCTCTAACAAGACAAACAAGAATGGTTCAAAGCATGTGAAACAGCCCGGCACTCGAATGTAAATAGTGAAAATCAGAGTTATCTGGTGAAAGTTCGACCTTTAATGGCGGACAGGGCTCCAACCAATCAAAACGCTGACGAGCCGAGTCGTCACTGTAGTATATACAGTCACTGTAGAGATTTCGTACTACAAAAGCTTTTCTGACTGTTTCGTGGACAATTAACTCAGTTAAGTTTGATCGCGTGTCAAAGATGGACAATACCAAAGGGAAAATATAATGTATTTTAGTGTTTTTCTTTGATAAAGGCCAACTGCAAGCCAGGCGGTTGAAAATGTGAATACTGTTCATGGTCCTGATAGTGTAACAGCCAATCACACGCAATTCTGGTTTCGTCGATTCCGTTCCGGTAATTTCGATGTCACACTGGAAGGCCAATTGTCGAAAATTTCGATAAAATTCATGTACATTTGTCAAGTCAAGTTTAGCCCTATTTCGATTGCACAAAAAAAAAACGATTGTAACCATTCGCATAAGGCTGATCTCAAGAAGATGCTCGATATATGGGTACCACACGAGTAAACGCAAAAAACCTCATGAACCGAATTTCCATCTGCGAATCGCTGCTGAATTGCAACAAAATCGACCTATTTTTTGAAGCGGTTGGTGACTGGTGATGAAAAGTGGATATCACTTACGACAACGTCAAGCGAAAACGGTTGTGGTCGAAACGCGATGAGCCGTTAGAAACGGTGGCCTTGCTAAGATTGACGGCCTGGAAGGTTTTGCTGTGTGCTTGGTGGGATTGGCAGGGAATTATATTACTGTCAACAAATGGAAGCAATCGCCAAGAAGTGGCCAGCTTTGGTCCTTACGAAAGGAATTAACTATGTTCAGGACAACGTCAGGCCACACACGTCGATAGTAACTTGCCAAAACTCCAGGGGGCTTGGTTGGGAGGTTCTTATGCATCCAACTTATGATTCGGGCCTAACACCAAGTGATTACCATCTGTTCTGATCCATGGCGAACAATTTTGTTGGAGAAAAATTCACTTCAACAGAGGCTTGTGAAAATTGACTGTCTCAATCTTTTACCAATAGGGACGAGGTCTTGTATGAGAAAGGTATAATGATATAACCTTCAAAATGGCAACAAGTTATCGAACAAAACAGTACATATTTAACCTAAATCGGATCATTCTGACTATGATAATTAAAGCCTTGTTTTCCATGAAAAATAATGAATTTATTTTTACTACACCTTATACTTTTACAACGTTGATATAGTATTCAAACAAAGATTTGCTCATAACTTACAGATAGATGCACACATGATCTACCATCATTTTACACCAGGTACAATTGTGGGTCGCTTTACAACGATTTGTTGTAATATGCAGCAATTGTTTCATTAACATATCATATTGCACAACCTTTTGAGACCTTCTGAATTTTTCTGGTTTCTTTTTCGACTCATTTTGTAAATAACCGAAAAAATTCTAAGCTCATCAGCCAATTCAGAAAGTTCAGAAAGTACGAAGAGTTATCGTTTTGATGATTTTTCATATTAAATTTGTCTGTATTCTTTCTTGTTATTTTTCAATGAATTACATTCTTATTCTGTTCTTTGAATTTCTACATATTGAATTTTTGTTGATCCAGCTTGAAATAACACCCCTGAATTTTTTCGTCCTAGGCGATCTAATGAAATGCTAGAATATCCACGTTCTTTTGAATCCACCCATGCTTGTATCTGTCTACGCCAATGGCGACTATATGTATTATTTATCAAGAAATACTATTCTTCCCTGTGGAATTTCATGATTGGATAGTTTTAAAGAAAACACCAAAAAAATTTTTTTTGAGTCATCTTCTAGGGGCTTAGAAATTTTAATGCACAATTACGAGAGAACATAATATGTTCTAGTATTACACATATAATAAATATAGGTGGTTGATGCCAATTCAACAAAATTTGTTAACTAAGTAATTTTCTGATTTGATAAACATCTTCTATATTCGCCAACTCTAAGTTATTTGTGTATATGTTGAAAGTTGAAAATATATTCAAGGAATTTTTTCGAGAGCAAAGACCTCATTTTTCTTCGTGATGTGAAAACATGCAGCTTAATTACTTGTTGGAAAATCAAAAGAAATAATTGATATAAAGTAAACTCGTTTCGATGTCCACAGTTGATTTATGATCTACGTATTTCGAAAGATATATGTGAGCATATCATATTGATTGCTTTTATGGATACCTAATCATAATGTAGGGTATTTCCTATTTGACACAGGGTGATTAAAAAATCCAGGTCATAACTTTATGCAGTGCTAGTTTTAGTTAAAAAAAGAACAGATAATAAAATTAACGGGAGATTTTCAGCACGGCATTTCCAAACTAATAGAAGATATTCAACGAAGGGAATGAGTTTAACTATCCTCTCCTTGAAAGATCTTCCAGTTGGCTCATTGCAAAGCATAGCCTTGCAAGTTAACTTATTACTTACAGACTCTTGATTTGTTGTTTTCATTCATTTTATTATTGCTGTATTGATGAAAAATTTCCAAATTATTGAACGTTTGAAAGATAATTAACAAAATGAACAATACTAAGCAATAGTTTCAGTAGAAGGATCTAGGTACTATGCTGGACATAATGCGACTTTATCTTGTTATTGAACATAATCTTATGAATGACAAATCCATTGTAACCATTATTCAAGGCTATTTGATCAGACAACCAAATTTATTTCTTTTACTTCCATACCTTTGAAGCTACAGAACATATCTGTTCCAATGAAGAAAGGATGAGGAAAACACTGGCATAAGGCCAGGAGCTTTCTAGCGCTCGAAAGCTCTTAACTATTGAGAAAAAATGAATGTGTTTCAAATATCCGCTCTCTCTTTCTCTCTCTACATTCACAAAGTTGAATGAATGAACTTTGACCTGAATCTTAGCTAAGTGAGCAGGATAGTAGCAGTGGTTTACTTGAATCTATTCACAAGTCTTATTGTGATATTGCCTCTAAGGAGATTTAATGATTGAAATCACGGTTGTTTATGGAAATGGTTTAAGTTAATCATGGTCCAGTGAACGTGACCTCTAAGAAGGAAAGTTCATATTCATCTCATCTTCCACTTTCCCCACATGTTTCGTTGAATGTACTAATATTCGTTTATGTCTCCTCTTATAGGAAGAAGGTGGAATAATTTAAATCCTTTAGGGTCAGTTGCACCATTTGCCTAAACATTGATTAGAAATTTAAACGTTGATTACTCTATGATTTCTCAAGAGAAATCAGAAATTAATGTTTGAATTTTAAACAATGTTTAGGTAAATGCTGCAACTGGCCCTAAGCCTAACGTTCCGCGTGATCATTGCTGAAGAAATTCGTATGGCTGGGAACGAATTCGATTTGGTGGTTGGATCTGGCAAGAGTGTGATCAGTACTGAAGTGAGGTTATTAGTTTTCGATTTTTTGGAGGGTGGATTCGGAGTAAAAATTAGAATATTATTATAATTTGTTTTTTATTATTATTTCAACATAATACAGAATTGAATGAGATACGCGGTTATAGAGAAAGAAGACTTTAAAAATAGAAATTATAAGAAGAAAGAAAATAAACAAAATTCGAGCTATAAATGAAAAAAAGAAAAGAACTCACTTTCACAATCCCACAGCATTCTGTGAGGCCCACAAGTCGAATTTGTTCTTGAAACTGTTCACACTAGGCCCACAAACTATCTTAGTCTGCAATCTATTCCAAACCTCGAATATTCTGTTGGAAATGAAGTACTGCTTAGTGGTGGTGAAGAATCTCTCACGTGAGTGTTTGGACGTATGTCCTCTAAGGTTATTAGAATTGAGAACAAAAAGATGACTCAGGTCACAACCGAAGTAGCTATGTAGCGATCTATGAGTTATTATGAGATCGCCCCTCAACGGGAACCTGGTTATATTCATGAGAGCCAATTTACTTGTGGCCCCTCGCTGAACTGATTCTAAAATATAAGCATCCCTGATGAGCCAGGGATACCAGACCGGTTCTGTGAACTCCTGCGAACTGGGCGGAAGTACATCTTTTATAATTGCGCTGCAGTCAAAGGATCGCAATCAGCGACACTTTTTAATTCTTAACGGAAGCAGCCAGTCATTCCACCAACTCACAAGGGAGTTGATATTCTCCTGTAGGATAGAAGTTGGATAGTTGAACAGCTTCGAACAGTTCGCGTATGAACAACACTGAGAACTCACAGACACCAATAGATCCGAAATATAAATGAGGAACAGAATGGGTTCTAGAAATGAACCTTGAGTCACGCCACTAACATCTCTCATGATAGATCTAGTAGAGCCCACTTCGACCTAAAACTTGTGTATCTATTATACGACTTAATATTTAGTCTTTGAACACATTTTCAATATGAAGGGATCAGTTGAAATCAACATAAATTAAAATTAAAATATGTTAATTGAAATTAACATAAAATTTGTTGGAGGTTTTCTAGGGAATTACCCTATCAAAAATGTGTAGTTCTGGGAGATTGACCGATGTTTCACCCTTGTGGAATCACATAGCTGTAGATTTTTCTGCCATATTGGCGAGGATCATGCTTGGTGTTGTTGTTGAATCAGAGCTAATGCCTCTGATATTTTATAGAAGGCTTCTCTAAAAGATTTTTCGGAATATATTACTGTATATCATCATTTGCACATTGTAGTACTTCAATTTCTGAGATGTTTGAAAAGGAGGTAAGGCCTTGATCAAAAAAATTAACGTTTCAATATTTTATTGAATTAATCGTAAGAAATTGTTATTATATCTCTCATTTCAATCTGTTCGTTGTCACGTTAATATTGGGTATTTTTTTATTAATAATATTTTTGCAATTTCTTAGGTTCTGATGATATGATCAACCTGATATTTTGTGTGAACCTTGAAATTTTTATGAGCTACATACATTTTGATTATCTACATTCAAAATCTCAACTTTGTCGTGGTCACGAAAATATTGGGTAATTTTTGAGCGCTCGTTCTCCAAACCGATCATTCTATCATTTCGCCCCAATGTCTGTAATTTTCGAATTTCAAATGGACATAATTCGACTAATCTGAACGATTCGAAATTTTGTTTTCGTGTTAATTAATTCAATAACTGCATACCTATTCAACTGAGATGAAAATTGGCATTTGGAAGTGAAATATTAATTTCAAGCATTGTGCGAAATTTCATATTGATCACGTAACCAAAAACCATTAAAATTCAAAAAGAGTACTGGAACAGAAATACCCAATATTTTCATGATAAGATTGGGGTTGTGCGTTTATTAGGATTTAGAATTTCAAGATCCGTACAGGGTGTTTCAAGTAAGCGGGTCACTGGATTTTGTGACTTATCCTTACTGCAATATTGAGAAGTGACCTATCACAATAATTGTATTTTTCATGGACTATCCAAATATGTTATAGGAAAAACTATCGAACCATGATATGGAAAGTTATTGAGGAAAAACTGTTTTCTCAAAAAAACAAATTTTTTATATTTAACTGGTTTTCAGAATAAGAAGGTCTAGAGGCAATTTTTCACCAATTGTTTCTTCATTTAAGCTCCGGTTTTCTCAAAAACAAATTCTTTCCTTGCAAAATATACTTCATAATATTTTCCCATATTGTCTGAATGCTCAATCGATTCTTAATCCGAATATGTAAATAAAGTGGTAGTTTCATATTTATTTCAAGTTATTCCATTCAAAATCAACCTGAGGAAATTCAGATTTCATATTCGGAAAATATATCCATGTTGTCTGTGGTTCAATAAATATTAAATTGTCAAATCTTGAAATTTTCAATCTCGATTATAATAAGAGCTGAAATATAAATCCTGAATTTTCATTCAAAGCTGTCAATATATTTGCTCTTCAAGAAAGATGTGATATTTTGAAAATATGTATACCTATATCAAAAACAATAAAAATGTTGTTTTGACAAGGCAGGACCATTTATAATACTGCATCCAGATCGACAAAATATTCTGCATAGAACGTTTTTTCATGAACTTTATGAGCAATGGAGAAATACAGGAACGGTATAGAACCGTAGAAACATGGATATATTTGCCGAATATGGAATCCGAATGGTTGATTTTGGATGGAATAGCTTGAAATAAATATAAAACTACCACTATATTTACACATTCGGATCCAGAATCGATTTAGCATTAAGAAAATATAAAAAAATATTGTGAAGTATATTTTGCGAGAAAAAATATTATGTTTTCTAGAAAAACGGAAGTTCAAATGAAGAAACAATTGGTGAGAAATTGCCTCTAGACCTTTTTATATTGAAATCCAGTCAAATTTGCAAAAAAATCATCTTTTTTGAAAAAATGGTTTTTCATCAATAACTTTCCATGCCTTGGTTCGATAGTTTTTCCAATAACATATTTGGATAGCCCATGAAAAATACTATCATATTGATTGGTCGATTTTCAATATTTCTCAAAGGATAAGCCACAAAATCCAGTGACCCGCTTACGTGAAACACCCTGTACAAAACAGTTCCCACTATGTGGAGATTCTGCAGGTGTATATAAAATATCAATTTTAAGATTTCTCCAAAATTTCGTGTTGATCGAACTATAATGAACAGGAAATTCAATATTGAATATCAGTGAATCCATATCCTTTATAAAACTTATCTGATGAAAATACATTGGTGAATTTTATCAGATACCTAATATCTTGGAAATCCTTGAAAAACGTCAACTGATATTACTTTTCAGTTGAAGTTTGAAATTTTTTTTTTTTTTCATTTAAATGCAATAATTCATCTCTATCGAATCTATAGTTTAGAAATGATCAAAAATACAACTTTATTCTAGGAACCCAGAATCGGATTTTGCCCATTAACGAAATCGTAACCTACCCCGAAAATTTGAAGACTCTAGGTCTTTCCGTTCAAGATTCACCTTGTTTACGGAAGAATTTGAGAACGGATTCGTCATCAGTGATATACATCGTTTGATACAATTCTAGGCATAACATTCGAATATTATAGATATTGTGATGGAATGGTAGAGCTCTCAATACAATATTCAATATTATAAAATAGCGAAAATATAAAATACTGTTATTCAGGATCATGATTATTATAATATTCAATACAAAAAAGCGAATTTGTCCACAGTTCACACGATTATGAATTGTTGATTTTAATATTTATTGTCGTAATTTTTTTTTTTTCACAGATACAACCAAAGAATGGCGACGACAAAATCGTCTATGAAAGAAGTACGTATCAATGATATTATTAGAGAGAACAACTTCGTTCAAAGGCTTCTCAATAAAAATTTCACACTCAAAATTTGTTGAAAAAACTTGAATGATCAATTCGGTATGTGATACATTCTCTACAGAATTTAAAATGTCACAATATTGATGAATTAAGAGTAATGACGTCACCGTCATTCTTTTTAAATGGAACACCCCCATTTTGTCTCAATTTTCCGATTACTCTAGCTGAGCTGATTCCGAAAATGTATCACATGTTGATTCCAATCAGTACAGGGTGGACAAAAATACATTAGTTTTGTGTGTGCTCATAAAGTAACGCGTAACATTTTTTATTAGTTAAATTAACAATATTATCAAAAATACTTATTGTCTAGCGGCCAATGGTTTGAATGTAACACCCTGTAGTTTGTTACATTTTTAGATCAATAAAAATGAGCTGTTTCCAAACATGTTTGGTACTTGTGTTCTAGCAGACAGAATATGAAAGAAATTATTTCTTATCAATTTAAAAAAAAACACAAAGTCGTCTAGTTTTTCGTGAAATGTCATTATTTGTTTAGTAATTTATTGGTGTTCAATGACACTTTAGTACTACAATATTTTTGGTATTCGTGAATGTTTTAATTATAAAATGGGAATCAACATGTGATACATTTTTGGAATCAGCTCATCTAGGGTAATCAGAAAATTGAGACAAAATGGGGGTATTCCATTTAAAAGTAATTCACCCTGTATATGGAATTATTTTTTTAAAATACGGAAAATTGAAATGAAAAATCGACGTGTTTTAGGATTGTTTCTTGAAATGATCTGTCTAGCTAAAAATTAATTTGTTCCATACTTTACTTATACAGTGTATAGGTACTGCTAACCAAACATTTCTGTCAAAGGTCGATTTCCTAGAATCTATAGAATCTATTCTGAATTCTGTTGGGATCTGATGATTTGTGACGGAAGACGAATAAATGCATCTAAAGTCCCCGTAAATGGTATGAATTAGGTACTAATGGACATTAATCTGAAACCAATATTTTTATTGAGAAGCCCTTGTATTTTGTCTTTGATTGTATTATTCTTTTTAATTAATCTTGTTTTGTTATAGATACATTAGAACACGATACACGAAAATTCACATGTCCACACATAAAACGCAAACAAAAATAAGGACGAAAAGGATTTGCGATAAGATTGGCAATGATATTCACTCTGCGTCGACCTGTAGGTTTATTGATGTTGTACTCGCTTGAACTTTGCTTCCAAAATTATGGTATAAGTAGAGAACTTGATTCGCTTTTGCTCGTTATCATTATGAAACAGGTATAATATAATGAAACTATCAAGGCAGCTATATTTTAAATGAGAATTATACTTAGTTATAGTTATACATATAACATAAATGGGTTCAAATTGAAAGGAGTATCTTCAAGTTTTTACAAAAGGTAAAAAAAATAGCAACTCAATATTATTCAAAAAGGCGTTACCTATGTATCTGTTTCAATAGTATTCTATGTAAAAATGAGATCAGATATATAATGTATCCAAATGAAGAAAAATCCATTCTGAAACTAATTCTTCATGGAATCATGAAATTTAAAAATCAATTCAACTATTTAGTTATAATGATAATAACTTGTAGGAGGTTATAATTTTCTTATTATTCTCTTCTTGATCTCTACTATGGAATTCTATTGTACATATTCCAAAAAGACAAGTTCCTGCGAAGAAACATTGTTTCAACTAAGTAGAGCGCTGCCAAAGATTCTAGCCAACTGTAATGCTTGATCTGCAGTGATTAAATAAAACTAGTGTGATAAATTACAAACAAGACACAAGTCACTGCAGTAATATATCATTATTAATTGAGTTAATTATTATGTTACTGCCACTTGTGAATTTGAAAAATAGACTTCCTGCTTTTAATTTCATTTTCATGACAAATGAAATTTATTCATATATTTATATATTCATATATTTATTCAACATTACTGAAAACTCTCTCAAAATCTCAAACTATATATATTCCGGATAACTACTCAATTTTTCATTCCATTCATTCAATGTGTTATAGCTCTTTTCACCTAGGTGAAAAGAGAATTTCAGATAAACTTATTAATTTTCTTCCAAATAATGGATGCTCATGCATGATTCCATTTTGAGTTCACGTATTCTTTGTAATTGACAATTAATAAAAATGGCCAAGGAAACAATAAATTACAAGGATCAGGAAAGACAGAATGTATACGATATTGACTTTTGATTTGTTGAACTTTGAAACCAGATTACAGACAGCTGCGTCTGTTACGACTATGGTGTCGGATATTTTTTATTCTTGGTTTCGACGTAACGGGAATTTTTTTAAGATACATGAGAAGTGGTGAAAAAGTGGACAATACTTGGAGGAAAAGAACAAACAAACGTAGTCAACAACAGAAGCCAGCCGCTCATTTGTGGTATGGGTAGGCAGACCTAATAGATTTTTGGGAAACAACCAATGATACCACTTAGGCAGCTTTATCTACCTGCGTGACATACGAGTTCAGGAACAACAACATGCATGTTCAGAAAACAAATAAAAAATATCGGACATCCATTAAGGAGAAATGCTAACCTTCTTCTTGAGGGATTTATTTTTTGAATAACGATATTCTTTTACGCATGTTGTTGTTCCTGAACTCGGATATCACACAAGTAGCTATAGCTACCCACGAGGTGACACAATGATCAACACCGGCAGGCAGACTCAATGGTCTACCTACCGATGCCACAAACGAGCGCCAGGCTTCTGTTTTTGACTCCGTTTGTTTGTTGTTTTCCTCCAAATGTTGTTCATCCTATCTCTAATTTTTGTGCTGGTGAGAGCCAATAGAATGAAGCACTCCTCCTTGATACCTTTTTTATTTGTTTGGAATAATAATACTTTATATTATGTGCTCGTGACAATCTCTCTGGAGAGACCAATAGCCGTACTGAATGAACTATTGTCACTGTTTACTCTATTTTCATTTCTTTTCATACCCTTCTATATTATGTTGATGTTTCAGTACCTGGATATCATGGATTATTCAAAAAACCGAATAAATTCCAAATTAAATTTTCTTAGATAATGCTTAGCAAATAAATTAGTGTGTTGTTGAGCTTCTCACTTGAATGCTTCCATCACGATTTTAATTAACACTTTCAAATAGCTGAATTCTTATTATATTATAGAGCCATTTTGCTGTAATGAAAAAACCGTAATTATAACAATTAATCAAAAACATTTTTCTTCAATTAGGTGGGAGGAGAATTACTGGTGGCATGGCAAAAGTATACTGCAATCGATGACGAGGAATTAACCCTGAAGGCTGGAGATGTTGTTGAACTTATAGAAACTAATGATCCTCAAGCAAAAAAGTAAGATTATTTTTTTTTCTTTTGAAAATGAGACTAACAAAACCGACATTTTACTAATCCAATTAATGCCCATAAAATTTTTGATAACTCTAATAAATTGATCGATCAAGAACAATGAAAGAATATATTGGAGTTGCTAGTGTTATGTTATGTTTACAAAATCTATATTAACTTATAATATATGTTGATTGTTATAAATAGATGAAGAAATATAAAAAAACACAGAGTATCTTGGTGCGTCATGATTTCTTCGGGTATCTACCTATTTAATTTCCTGTACTCCTAAGAGAAAGTTAATGTGTAACGACAAAAATAATATCATCAAACATAAATTATAAATTAAAAAGAATATGGGTATTTGAAAATGTAGTGAATTCATTTCACAATGGATTGAATAATCGAGTGGGTCACTTAGTTTCAATTTGTGGTTGAATGTGTATGTGGAATCATGTCCACTTGAGAAATACTGAAAGAAAATTATAATGAGGCTTACTCTAGGGCATATTTTTTTTGCCCCATTTGGAAATCTTTTTTTGGGAAAGGATGAAAAAAATTATTTATATTCAGAAGAGTCATTTAAATATAAGTCTACAATACATAATTACAAAATAAATATTCAACATTCGAAAACAGTCCACCGATTTGTATTTATTTCTTTATTCATCAGAAAACTCAAATTGGACCCCGAATTGGAAGTCGGATCCACCGATACCTTGGATGCATCTTCAGCTCGACATAAGCTCTCAGTGAGACCAAGAAGAAAGCATACTAGCTCTAGATATTCCCCAACAAGACTGAATGTGAACGCAAGGTGAGTGATTATTTCGATATTACATGGTTTTTTGATCATTGATTCAGTATCAAAAAGAATTCTTAGTGAATGATTTTTGGCGAGTCTTTCTCGAGCCAGATGTCGTTGGTTTGCCTTCTCTCTGGGGATTGCGGTGTTTCGTCCTGAGATCGCTGGTGGACTCTTTAGTTAGGCAATCCAGCGATCTCTGCCTAAGACACCCTCTCGCGCCATCGCGAAGAGGTGACTCTGCTGCAATGCGAAGACACCCATAAATCTGCCGGGGCTGCAGTAGAGTGTGGCGCGTCATCCATAACACTACCTCTCGGGCAGACAGAGTCACTACACACTCCCCTGCCAGCACCGACTATCCACCAGAGGAGGAGGTGTGCAGGTTTACTTAGGGGGGAGAGAGCGCAAGCAAGTTGTGAGGGTGGAAATGCAAGGCTCAGCGTGCTATCGGCTTGTGTCCGATCAACACGCTGGGAGCCATGACGTTGAGCGGGCAGTGAGTGGCCTCAGCACTCCAACGTGATGGCAATTATCCGCCCCACATCGGGGTCACCTTGGCGAGTTTTTCTCAAGCCAGCTCTTTTCGATGAGATGAATTGACCTAAAAACTTTATATAATACTGAAGAATATATTAGGATTTGTCTCCTAGACTTCTTGTTATCAGCATTTTTGGATAAGGGAGCTAGCCGTGGCTCAACCTCTATTCCAGGATGGGTGTTTTCAAAATATTATATTTTTTATCATATAGATATGATATTTCTTCACCTTCAGAAAATCTTGACAGCTCCTATTTTTTAGGTGGCTTGTAAGAGAAGTAAGTGGAAACCGAAGAGAAGGATGGGTTCCTTGCCAAGTCCTGCAGACAATAGACGATCCAGTTCCAGGAACTGGACTGCCAGGGGATGCTGCTTTCAGAAGACAGTAAGTTGATGATATAACTCTTTTATGAAAGTTCCTGATTTGATAACTGTTTAGTGGACTTCTTGAAAAAATCAATTTCACATATCTCATAATTTTTTCAGAGCTGTTGTGAAAGAACTAGTCGAGACCGAACAGGAGTTCGTCAGGGATCTGGATTTCGTTGTACACAACTACCTCTTTCGTAGTGAATCTAAAAAAGTACCAAAAATAGTAAGAGACAATTTCGAAGTGATATTTGGAAATTTGAAAGAAATAGCTGAATTTCATAGAACGTAAGTATGAATCTAGCTATATTATAGATAATATAGCAAGTTAGAACTTGCTATTATGAATAATACTTGACTTGTTTTGAGTTATAAAGTTAATCAGCATTTCTTACCTACACATTTCTATGAAAGTGGAATTATTTAAAAAAAAAAAACATTTTTAGGGGGTGAAATTTTTTCGACCATTAAGGAGTGGTCTTAAGTAAACATAGTTAAGTAAGCTTATACGGAGGCTTTTTCGTGGAAAGTTATACGATTCCAAGAATGAGAAAAAAACAAATCATTTTTTGAAATTACCTAGGAGTTGAAAGAATGGGTTTTGGTGATTATGTTCTATCGGAAACAAAACAAAACAAAAACGTGACAGCTACTTACTAAATTTTTCAATTCCATTCATACACAATTTTATTTATGTGTCAGAAAACTAATCGTTTCACGGACTCCACACAAGAGTTAAAACCTTTTTGTGATGACAGTAATTTTCAAGACATATTTTTGAACTGAAAAATTTTGTTTCGTTCAAAAGTTCTTTTAAAAAATTCAATAAGGATAGCATTGTGGGTTTTGGTCCTTATACTGTGATTAAAGTAGTTCACGGCCAAGGACAAATTAGGGAAATAAAAGAAAAGGATAAACACTCATTCAATTTATTCAAACCCACTAAGAATGTATGAAGAAGATGATATTCAGATCTAATCGTTTTAAGGGTTGCTGGACACTTGGGTGTGCCGGTCTCGGGAACAGATGTGAAAATCTTTAATCTTCTAGTTGTCGGTGCAAGTGTTGCACATATGTTGTAGATGTAGTTTATCGTAGACTGGTCTGAACTCAATTGGATTATTCGACCTGAAATGCTGATTTTTATGGGCATTCAGGCCGCTTTCCATTCGACCGTTAGCAAGGCCTTTGTACAGATCCCTTAGGGGTGTGGTTTTGATCATTCCAAGTTTTCACACCGAGTTCTTCTGTTTTTAGCATGTTGGTTCGAAATTTAACTCAACTCGAATATTTTCGAGGGAATCGATAGATTCCCTACAGCATGTTTCACCTCTTTGAAATTCCTTCAAATATTCAGTTATCTTAAGAAAGAGAAAAATGGTTAATTATTTCCTCTTCTTTTATTTTTGGTTTATTTATGTTTCGTTTCATTGCTCGCCTATATTTTGATATTCCTGCTGATAAACTTCAATTTTTTCAACAGAGTCCTCATGGAAGGAGTGAGATACTATGAAAATGAACCACATTTGTTAGGTAAAGCTTATTTGAGATTAGAAAGAGACTTCGATAAACATGTCAACTATTGTAGAGATGAACCACAAGCACAAATATTCCTAGAAAATTGTACAGAAGCTAGAGAATATTTTGAGGTAAGTGATTAAAAATATTTATAAGTAGTTTAGAACCGCGACTTAGACAGCGTGAAAGATATTTAAATAACCGAGGCGTTCTAAGCTAATTTCGAAGGTGTACACTCTGTCTTAGAATTGCAGTATTTCATCCCGGAAACACTTATGGAATCATTAGTAATGCATTCAGTGTTTCTTGCCTTATGGGCTGTCGATCTTCATAATGTAGCATCGTGACTTTACCGGAGAATGCTTGGTATTGTATCCCGAGCCGTTGCGATCTTACGAAGGATGCGCAGCACTTGGCGCCATCTCTCAGGGAAGTGGAGAGTCATTACAATCGTTATTATAATTATAAACTTCAAACAATAAAGCATGTGAAGATAAGATCTCAGTATTAGCAGAGGAAATGTAAACGGGACATCATACATTTCAACGTATGATAGAAGAGTACAGATAAAAACCTCAGCTTAGGCGTAGTGATTGGTTTGTATATTGGTCTACGAAAAAGCTGACATATTTATATTGAAGGACTTCTCATTCATCCAAGCAAAATCCTCTCCATCCTTTCTCTTCGCCAAAAGTTGACGACATGTATATTATAATTAAATCTGAGATCAAAAAAGAAAAGAACCGGAAAGAAGTAATTAATGTAATAGTTTCCATTCTATTGATTCAAACTAAGCGACCCATTCTAAAAAAGAATCTGAAACTGAAGATAACTTGTAAACCACCATGAAATTTATAAATTTGACAAGTATTCATCAAGTGGTCAATGATTTCTTCTACATCGCACTCCTATATTGGGTTTTCAATAGAATGCCATTTGAAGAGCATACGAACATAACTGGACGTGAATCGATTTAAAATACATCAAATTTTCCTATGCAGAATGAAACCTGAAACTTTCTCTGAAGGATTAACGAGTTTATTTATTTATTTCTAAAACAGAGACCTCAACTGAAAATCCAATAACGAAGGTTCACAATGATTGAAATATATATAAAATTATTTCAAACTCCATGAGAAAATTATTAAAATATAATATGATATGAATATAATATGAAGCATCAAGCAAAACACCAACAGACAAATGAGAAAAAAAATTTCATAAAAGACGAAAATATGGAGAACAAACATTAATGTTATTTGGAATCAAGTCATGTAACTTCTGAACATATATGTCGACAGCTTTCTCCTGAAAGTTCCCAAACCAAGATTGAAAAAGTCGAGATCATTAATATGCCAGTTGTAAAATCGCATTATTCTGGGGAAAGTTGAATTATAATAGAGATTAGTTCTAGATTTGAGAATCCAAAATAAAGCACTGGTACGATCAGGATACTGTGGTACATTCATCATAAGTGAGCATACAAACGGATAACTGGAAAAAATATTTGATATCTTATACAAGAACCTAGCATCAAGCAGTGCCTTTCTCCCCTCTAGGCTCAAAAATTTCAATTAATGAAATTTTATGGTCTCTAGGAGAGCTGGTTTGATTGAATCTATAATTCAAACTTCTGAAGACCTTTTTTTGAACTCCTTCAATTCAATTCACTTGGGGTAGTGAAGGTTCCAGATTTGGGAACTTAGCGTGCTCTAAGCTGCATCTTACGAGGGAAATATACAGAGTTCTCAATGTGAGCACGTTCTTGAGATTTTTAATTATTCTCAAAACAAAAACAAGCATCCCGAAATTTTTTTTGACAACTGCATTTATATGAAATTCGAAAGACAATTTTCTATCCAATAAAACCCCGAGATCTCTAAAAATATCTACTCTTTCCAACTCAAGTTCGTCAAGAAAAATCACGATCTGATAAAGATTACGTTTCTCGTAAAAGTTTTGTGCTGACATTTTTTAACATTCAATGTAAAATATCTGTCTGAGCAAAAAACGAATAAACGGTCTGGAAGGCAAAAACATCTCCCATATTAACAATTTTCTATAAATTTTTAAATCATCGGCATAAAAGCTATGATGGGCATTGAGAAAACATTCTGAAACATCATTGACATTAATTAAAAAAAGAAGCGGTCCAAGATGAAAACCCTGCGGGACTCTTTACGTGATATCCACCTGCTCAGATGATTGACCATTAACGACCACATCAGTATGTGGTCGTTCTCCACTCCAAGTAAGATGCGATCCATTGAAGAAGCGATCTACTGACCCTAAAATCCTCCAATATTGACATCAAAGTTCCATGGTGCACCTTATCGAAAGCCTTCGCCATATCTGTGTAAAGAGCTTGAAAACCATCATCCATTGACCTTGGTAGGTAATCAACATATGGCGTTGAAGAAACCATGTTGATCTTCGTAAATTCTACTGTTTGACAAATGAAATAGTCTTTCTGTCACCAAGGATTTGAACATCTTGCCAAACTGGTCGAGAATGAAAACAGGTCTATAATTGTTGATGTACTTCTCATTGCCAGACTTGTGTATAGGAACCACCTTGGCCAACTTACACCTGTCTGGAAACAATCCTTCTTTTATGGATCTATTATAAATTATATGCAAAGGTTTCACTAGGCTGGTACCACAGGACTTCATAAAGAAAAAGGGGGAATCAAATCAAGACCGGAGCCCTTGCTGACATTTAAAGCTGTTATTTTGCCTCTATCTCTGCCTCAGAAATGTCATTGAAAAATATGGTAGCATTATTATTTCTTTTTTTTTTTTGTAAATGACAAGGTTATGAGGATTCAAAAAAGGATGAGAAGAATCCACTAATCTCATTTGCTATTGTAATGTCATCGGTGAGAGTTTTGTTGTTGTGTTCTAATACTTGCGGACTTTGTTCATTTCTACTAAATGAACCAGAAAGACCAGAAGTTCTTGGGGTTTTCAATTATGTTGTTTTCAATGGTGGATATATGTTTATTGTAGTCTTATCTTATACATGTTTCACACTGATATTTCTATTCTGAAAAACGTTGATAATACCAAATCTTTTAAACTTGACTTAAAACTTTCTCTTATCAAATTAATATTCTGCTTTGAAAACCGAACGGAGAACTTCTAATTTTTAGACGATCTCTGAGGAACGTTTCGGCTCATAACATCATTCAATAATGAGTACAGAACTTCGATGCATTCATTAATATCTAGACTGACCAATATACCTTCCCAGTAAACTTTTGATAAATCAGTTTGATCCATAGTGAGTCTTATAATATTTATAAATAGAAGGAGACTTATTAGGTATTACCATGCTAAACTCACACCTGATATCCACCTCCAGCACAGGATGATGTAGATATACTCCACATTAAAAGGCAAGTACTGTGACATACACTAATCGATTTCGTATTCCCAAGAACGAAGTCCAAAATTTTACCATTGATGTTACAAACGTGGTTAAACTGAGATAAAGAGTTGTAGGAGCAAAAGTCAGAAAAATCTGTGTACGGGCTTCTACTCAGAACATATGGTTTGAAATCGCCGTCGGCACTATCTGGGGACCATACGTAATCAATAAGGTTGAAAACACCGACGAAGATGAAGGCTTCATTCCCATGATCATCAATGAAAGAAGTAACCGAGTCGAGATAGTTCAAAACTTCGTCACAACTAGAATCCGGCGGAAAATAGCGCTTACATATATAAAAATTTTTATTTATTGAATTCGACACCTGTATCCATAGATCCTCCACAATTGCAGTGTTAGAAATACCAGAAATTGAAGGAGGAGTTGAAATAGAACCAAGAGAAGGCAACGAATCATCTTTTTTCCGGTGATAAATCATTTCTCATAAGGGATGTAGATCCTTGGACAATCAAATTATTGGTTTGAAATGAATGCAAATTATTATATTAACAGCAAGACACAATCATTTGTTGTTGTTAGGAGGGGGATGAGGTCTTGCAGACATGCTTGAAGTATCTGGAGTATTAGTGTGCATGCAAATACAGTGCTGGCAACTCAGTATCTTGGGATGTAATATCACTGTGTTAAAAGGAAATGTCGAAAATCAAACGGAGATAGACAACCTGTTAGCCTCTCCCTTTCCACAAGCAATGAAATTCCAATTAGAAATAAGATGAGTGAAGAGAGTAAATGTCTAACCTCTATAAATCTTCGTCTCTGGTGTAAGTATCATATTCTTATTATGATCTTTACGAAGCATTTAAGTAGAAGGCAGCACTGTACGACGGTCGATTATTTTTTTCATAAAATATAGTTTAACCTCTTTTGGAATGATTTTTTGCAGGTTTTGTTTTTCACGAATATTTTAAAAATATATCAGAGCTTTGTTCATTGTACATATCGCCAATTCTTATGCGAAACATGAAAAGTTTGATGTGAAAATCTCATAAAAATCGGTGGTTGTGAGAGGAAAAATCTATAATTTCGTTTTGAACTAAGCAGTCACGTGGTGGTATTCCCTCTTAAGAACATCGATCTCAGACAATAATTGGAATCGTTGCTGCGCTCCTCCTCCAAACTATTGTCGTAGGTTGGGAAACTATCCTTATCGTTCTCAATACTTGATATACTCTATGTGCAATCACAACAGCATTTTCATTTGTTGATATACATCAGGGTATGATAGAAAATATAAAAGGGTTTTGTAGGCATAGAATTTGGTGATATTTCATTATGGTATATCTTAGTTCTAATTGAAATCTACCAGACCTGATGTACAGGGCAGTTACAGTACTTTCTTTCTTCATGCAATAAAATCCTTTTTCTATCGAGGGGTTTACATAGTCTAATAAAACTTGAAATACAGGATGATTCGGAATGAATGAAATTTCAGATGGTTACCAAGTGACCGCGCCAGATGAATCTGTTGTCCAAAGGACCTGCCTAAACATTGGTTTGATCGGCTAGGGTTCTAAGACATTACTCTTTGTGCTTGGTCCTATAGGTCTCGACTCGACAGTCTTTTTGTGGTGGTTTTTAAAGGATAGTCTTTGTTTCGTCAAACCAATAAAATTGGATAACTTAAAACTTCGAATATAAACAACAATCCTTCTAATTGATCTTGATATGCTTCAAAGTGTTTGGAAATTTTCATATCCTCTTCATGCTGCAGGGAGTGGAGTATTGAACATTTGTTATAAGTTAAATAAAACTTGATAGTAAGCAGAATATTTGAACAAGTTCTCCCAAAAGAAGTATATGTAAAAAATAGCAAATTACGGTTCAACTGTAAAAATACAAGCTAATTAAACGAATTTCAATTTTTGAATGAGTAATAACTACGAATCTTAGAATTTCATTGCCTGTAAAGGAAAATTCTAACATATGCTACGTATTGAGTGTCCGCAACTTTTCATCCTTAGAAAAACTTCAATAATAATTATGAAATGAAAACCAACTTAATTTCCACAAATTTTTAATATTAATACAATAATAGTTTCGCCAACGCTCTATGGCTGCATTTTGTCACATTCATCTCAATTGTGATTATTGCTTCGATTCAGTTTAATTTTGAGAGATGAATTAAAAAAAAAACAGGCATAGACAACTTACTCTATATATAATCAAACACATAAATTTAATTGAAATAATTTCCACGGATTATTAAGAGGAAAGTTTTTCGTCATTCAAATTTATGTTTAATGAGACATATTCTATATATATCGCAATATTTAACGACCGTGAATACTTCAGGATCTATTTTTATCTAGGTAATGTACATGTAGGCAATGGGATCATCATCTCTCGTTTTTAAGGGAGTTCATTATATATTTTATTGGTGTATGGAAATGGAATCATCATAAATTATTGAATTTAACAATAACAATAATTTTTAATTGATTGGAATTAAGATATATTTCAGATAAAATTATCGTTCCGAAGATTTAATTCGATGGTGAGGAATATCAGTCACAAGGAACAGTTGTATACAATTTATTCAATGGCAACGTTTCTGAGCATTTAGCTCCTTCATCAGGCTAAAAACAAAAACCAATTTATAAACAACGGCATGGATCATACAATTAGTGTAGCAATAAAGATAAAAAATACATAAAATGACGTCACTATACAATAATAAATATGAAATATAAACTAGATGACAAAATAACAATGAATATAAATATAAAGCAAAACAACATAAAACAATTCACGCCAGGTCGGCCAAGGAAACAATAAGATTACAAGAAAAAGCGATCTCACCCTAGGAATAACGGTTATAAATCATTCGAATACATCGAAATCATCAAATAAATGTCCATACAATAAAATGGCATTATCAGGATAGCTTAAAAAACCACATCAAATAAGACGTATAAGTATAAACTAAAGTATCAGGCAAGACAGACTGCATTAAAATGTGTGAGACATACCAAACACCCGATTCAAAAAGAAAAACGCACTACCGCGCAATAAAACAATCTACATTAACCTTATTAAGTTAAAATACACCGAACTCAAACTACCAATATCGGTGCGTGTATTCACAGAATCTTTTATTCTCTTGATAAAAACCATTTCTTTAAATGTTCGTAAATGTTCGTTTAAACCAATTCTTTTCTTTATTTAAAATTTTTACATTATTAAAATCAAAGGAGTGGTCATTAATTTTTGCATGCTGTGATAATGCTGTTGCTTCACTACGATTTTTGCGATCAATGATTGCAAAAATTCTGTGAATACACGCACCGATATTGGTAGTTTGAATTCGGTGTATTCTAACTTAATTAATAAGGATAATGTAGATAGTTTTATTGCGCGGTAGTTCGTGTTTCCTTTTGAATCGGGTGTTTGGTATGTCTCACACATTTTAATGCAGTCTGCCTTGCCTGATACTTATACTTATACGTCTTATTTGATGTGGTTTTTTATGCTATCCTGATAATGCCATTTTATTGTATGGACATTTACTTGATGATTTCGATGTATTCGAATGATTTATAACCGTTATTCATAGGGTGAGATCACTTTTTCTTGTAATCTTATTGTTTCCTTGGCCGACCTGGCGTGAATTGTTTTATGTTGTTTTGCTTTATATTTATATTCATTGTTATTTTGTCATCTAGTTTATATTTTATATTTATTATTGTATAGCGACGTCATTTTATGTATTTTTTATCTTTATTGCTACACCAATTGTATGATCCATGCCGTTGTTTATAAATTGGTTTTTGTTTTTAGCCTGATGAAGGAGCTAAATGCTCAGAAACGTTGCCATTGAATAAATTGTATACAACTGTTCCTTGTGACTGATATTCCTCACCATCGAATTAAGATATATTGATTAAGTACATCATTTCAGTTAATCCCTACTTTATGATTGTGGATCTTGAGGTGATAGCTTTACGAGATTCTCAAAGTAGGAGATTATAAAGTATGTTGGATATTTTATAAATGGCTTGATTCACTGATAAAATCATTATAATTCTGTGGTACTTTCACTTCGGATGATTAACTCTCAAGTACTTGGTAAAGATTTTTTTATTTGTGCAGCAACATTTGAATTCCACCTACTTATATGCACTAAACATGACAGTCTTTCCACTCTGAAACCATTAGTGAAAACTGCTCGAGCTTAAAATCGTTATTTGCAGAATTTCAAATACGAGTAGGCGTATTATATTAGTGAAATATTAGGTTTTCGATATTCTTCTTGAATTTTCACTGGTCCTGTTGACGTGATCAAATTTTTACATGAAGTTCAAATTTGTTATTTCACATCTAAATGCAACATTTCATTTCGATCGAAAGCCATCATAAAAACTTTTCTTTACCTTTCCGTGAGTTATCGTGTATACTGCCGGACAGACATAATCGAATTTGGTGACTTTTCGTCATCTTTAAGTTGAACCTTATCGTTTGAGAGTTGAAATTTGAAAATTACAGGTGTTCAGACGGATGGATTGATGCTAGTAGATCTCATAAATGATCGTTTAAATGTAGATTCGTATGAAAAAATTTGGAGCTCAACCTTTTGCATCTTATTGATGATCTAGAGCTTAACATTGTTCATCAGTTAAATAGGTTAAAAGATAGTTTCCCGAATAAATAAATAAATGAGTATGTGGGAATTAATGCCATAGCGACCCCGATCACCGTTAGATCTTTATCTTTGGGGACATATCTTCTTCTTCAAGTGCGAAGGTCTGCAATCATCATAGCTATCCTGACCTGAGGCAGCTGCTTTATAGAGTTGTTTTGAACTGCACCCAAACCATTCTCTCAGATTCTTCATCCATGAAATGCGTCTTCTTTCCATGCTTCTTTTGCATGATACTGTATTTATTGCCACGTACTATGTGCCCGAGGTATTCTCCTAAGCACTTCGATGTTAGTGATTCGATCTTCCCACGAAATTTTCAAAATTCTTTTGTAGGTCCACATTTCGAAAGCGTTGGGTCGTCTGATCACATCTGCATGTTCCCATCATGGGAACATGAATATGGGATATATGAAGAAGCTTATTCATTATGTTGAAATCACATCTCAGCAAAAATTCAAACAAACCAAATAAGAAACCCAAATTTGATCCGCCGAGCAACGAAATCTTAAGTTCGTCGGTTTGTGGCTTGCCTTCAAACCGAAGGTGAACATTACGAAAATATTTTATTGTTGAGGAAGGATATACAGATTTCACAATATATTTCTGGAATTTATTTTTATATTCCTGAACGAATACGAATCGGACATATAATCAAAGGGAAAAAAAGAGTGCAGCTATCTTCTGATTGTCATAGATCTTGTAGAATATTCTGTATTCAGGGATCGACGTCAAGCCGAAATCGGGTAACCGTCATAAAAGTCATCAGAAAAATATAAAAAGATCTGTCATGTATTTTTCGAATTATATTGCAGTTTTTTCATTCGAGAAGAATTTTTTTTACTTTTTCGGCTACCTAAATTTACTTTCAGCAATTTAATTTTTTCTATGTTATCCTGAATAGTGCTTCTGTAACGTAACCATTAATTTTAAGCTAATTGCTCCAGCTCGGAAGATTATGTCACGTTTTGCCGAACCAATTATTCAAAATTAATATTTCGTCCAATTTAAACTGGCTCTACTAAAAAAAAATTACACCACAATAGTTTGGCGTGTGACTTTTAAAAAACAGTGTTCAAGGTCCTAATACTGTGAAAGCCAATCACGCGCAATTCTGATTTTGTCGATTCCGTTCCGCTAATTTCGATGTCAAAGATGCACCATGCACTGGAAGACCAATTGTCAAAAATGTCGATAAATGCATAGACATTGTCGAGTCCGACCGTCATGTTAGCACTGTTTCGATTGCTCAAGAGCTAAAGATTGTAGAAAAAACGTTCGGAAACATTTGCTCAAGAAGAAGTTCGATTTATGGGTACCACACGAATTAATGGAAATGAACCTCATGGACCCGATTTCCATCTGCGAATCGCTGTTGAATCGCAACAAAATCGACACATTTTAGAAGTGCTTGTGATGATTTACGACAACATCAACAGGTAGTTAATTTTAGAATTAAAAACCTCTGTAACTCACCATGTTTATTTATGTTGAATAAACATTATTATTATTATTATTATCAAGCTAAAGCGGTCGTGGTCGAAACGCAGTGATCTGGCAGAAACGGTGGATGCGTGTGTAGTGGGATTGGCAAAGAATTATCTACTATAAGCTGCTTTCCTACGGCGCAACTGTTAACTCGGAACTGTTCTGTCAATAATTGGACCATCTGAAGGAAGCATTCGCCCATACGAAAGAAATTATGTTCGATCAGAACAACGACAGGCGACACACATCTATAGTGACACGCTACAAGTTCTAAGAGCTTGGTTGGAGGTTCTTAGGCATCAACCTCACAGTCCGGACCGGGCAACAAGTGATTACCATCTATTCTTGTCCATCGCGAACAATTTTTCTGGTGAAAAATTCGCTTCAACAGAGGCTTGCAAAAATCACCCGTCTTAATTTTTAGGGACGAGAGGCATAATGATATTATCTACAAAATGGCAACAAGTTATCGAACAAAACGATGCATATTTGACTTACTTCGTATCATTCTAACTATGGTAAATAATGCCTTGGTTTCCATACAAAAATAATGGATTTTCTTTTATTATAACTTATATAGGTAAAACTCACCGTACTACGGTAGAGTCAACATCCACGATGGAGGGAGGAGGTGTATTTGGCAGATATCAATGTGTGCCAAAATTGGCTCGGCAAAACTTTGGGATGTGCCGCAAAGAATTTACAGAGAAATGTGGTTTCAGACTATGCCTCTCAGTTAGAGAATATCTAAATGAAGAATATTCGGGCAAATGGATAGGGCGGTCTGGTATCATCTCGTGGCCAGCCCGCTTACCTGATTCAAATTCTTTAGATTTCTTAGAATAGTGGAAGAAAAATGTAAGCCGATTGGATATGATGCTAAGCTTCGGGAGATAATTGGAAGCAGTTGATTTCGTCAATAACGCAAGATTCGCCTGTCTTATCTCCCGATTTTTTCAGAGAAGATGTCATTCATGTATTGCGGCTGAAGCAAGGCAGTTTGAACATCTTTTGTAAATTTGTTGAATCTAATAATAAAAGGAAACGGAATTTATTTTATAAAATCTGTTTTTTGTCCAATCTTAGAAATAATGTAGTGAGCGATATACTATTTTAGAATCCTTAGAATTAAATGCGCTAACTTTTAAAGTCACTCGCCAAACTGATGTTGTACAATTTATTATAGAGTCGGTTGAAGTTGGGCTGAATATTAATTTTGAGATTTTGATTCGACACTATCTTCCAAGTTGGAGCAGTTGGCTTAGAATCAAAGGCTACAGTTTGCAGATTCACTATTCAGGATAACATAGAAAAAATGAAATTGGAAAGAAGTAAACATTTGTATAGCAACAGGAGTTCAAAAATCATCACAGGTTGTGCATTTTCTCGAATAAAAATGCAATATAATTCGAAAAATACACGACATCGTTTGTTTTTTATATTTCTCTGATGAAAATTATGTACTCTATTACCTGATTCCGGCTTGTCATCGACTTCTGGGAAATCCTTTAATTTACTATTCTGTCGTTACAACAGTCAGAGCGCAAACCTGAGTCCCAACAATACCAACAGGATTAATCATCAGTAATCCGGCCGTTTCCACCCACAAAACCCGAAATATCGCAAAAATGGAGGATGTAGATGAAATTCAGAAATAGAGCATCGAATTGATGACGCTATATCGAAGTAGTGCAATGAGTCCTTTACGGCGGGCGTATCTATCTTTAGCCCATGCCGCGAGTTAGACTGACTCGCAATTTTCACATTCTGTCCGAGTTATGACCAACTAGTTTTGTCCGAGTTCGCAAGGTGAATCAGTGCGACCACCCCGCGCGAGTATTTGTGATCTAGTTCTAGTGGATATACCCCCGATCCACAGGTAGGATCATAGAAGTGTCAGTACCTACTAAAGGCCGACATGCCGAAGCGCGGCCAACAAGTTGTTGGATTGAACAGGTATCGGATTACCTTGATTCGAGGATATTGCCAAAAGCGACGCTTCTTTCGTCCTGATTTCTTATTTAGCGTTTGGCCTATTGCAATGTTATCCTCGCAATCGAAAGGATTCAATTCAGAGTGAACTACGAAAATGACTTTAACATAGTATTAGAAAAGAAACTGTTAAGATGATTCTTGAAGGCCATCCTGCCCCAGTAACTGAAGATGAAATACGAAGAATAAACGCGAGGAAAAAGACGTCATTTCATAAATCTCGTGCTAGCGTTCGTTTGGAAGTTTTTTTGATGACGAATCACTTGACCGTTAAACGATATCTCAAAGTTGGTTCAAAACTTCAAAAAAAATATTGATTGAAAAAATAATTACAGAATCTTTCCCAAACCTTTTTTTGGCACACACGTGTACTTAGAATAACATCAGGTATTATCATAAAGTTATTAAATTTTCCTTCAAAGGTTAGCTTAAGGGCGCATACTATCTTTCTCACTGAGTTCTTCAAAGCAGATTCATTATGAATCTGTGCGGAAATCGCTTGATAGATTTTTCGAATTTCTGCAAGAAACCTTTGTATGGCAGTTACTGTATGGTACTTACTGATTTTTTTCACGAAAAAATTCATAGGTGTTGTTTTATAATACTTTGAAAATTGAAAGGCTTTTCAATTGTATCCCATTTATTTCAATGGTGAATTTCAAAATTTTTGGAATGTTTACATTTTGAAGAAAAACTACAGGATTAAAAAAAAATATACGTTCCTGTGTATTTCAGTTTAAATATTCTGGATATTATCAAATGGAAAACTTACCAAATAAGTGAGCGATGAATGACAATTGGCTCAAAGTAGTGTTAGAAATTCCGTGATAATGAAAAAATTTCTAAATTCATAATTGAAATGATAGGAATCTGATTGAATAACCTTTTAATTTTCAGAGTGATATAAAGCAAAAGCTATGAATTTTGTTTTCAGAAAAAAATCAGTGAGTTTATTCTAAAATGCCATACGAAGATTTCTTGCAAAAATTGAGATAATCGATCAAGTGATTTCCTCACAGATTTAAAAAGAATCTGCATTGAAGAACCTAGTGAGAAAGATAATGTAGAGCCTTTAAAGGATTTGTGTTGAAAATTGAATCAATTCATAATAAAAAATACTTCGAGTAAAGCTATCAATCACTGATGTTTACATATTAATATGGGTGATAGCTAACTCATCTGTTGATTTCCTTTTTCGAAAGAATTGATATTACGCTAAACCAAATTGAGAAATATGAATGTTTTGAAATAGACTGAAAACACTCCTATCAATTATTGATTACAAAAAAGTCTTTCGCAGAGATGCAATACAGTTATCTATTTTTTCCAATGTGACTAAGAGACTAAAATGTTTTCAACAATAGAATTCTAAAATTCGAAGAACAATATTCCTGGCACTCCTGAATTGAGTGACTAAGAGTTTGTGAGTTGAGCGAAGACTTAGTTGCTTTACCACAATTTCAATTCATCAAACTGATAGTAGATATTGGTTTTTTTTATTTATTCCGAAAATTTTGAAAAGGTGTTTCATGCAATTTGAAAACTGATATTTCGAATTTTCAACAGAAGCTTAAAGGAACTTTTTTCATCTTTTATTATTTATTTTCACAAAATTCTTTGAAACATGAACATAACCATATTCCATATCTTATACACCTTTAGGAACTTTGCGATCATTAATTTCAATTGAACAATAATTATTTCGTATTTAAAATTGTGTGTTGGATATTTTTCGAGCAATATTTTTAATCAAAATCCAAGAAAGTAGCTTTTTTAGGAATGATTCAAGAGGAAGGAGTATTACCATTGTTCATTCTACATTCAATTAATATTGACTAAATTTCAAGGTGATTTGGGATTTAAATAATTCAATCACAATAACTGTGTTAACACCTTACTTCAATTTACAGAATATTTACAAGTATCTAACCAACATTTAAACAACTAGATTGTTATCTCCACAAGCAAAAAGCTATGTTGCACCAAATAACATGTTTTTTTTTTGTTTCTGAAGATGATAATACCATTAGAAAACGTTGGGTACGCTTTCAAATATTATGTGGATCGAAGTATGGTTGCTACAATTTCAGTAAAATAATAAGTTCTCTGTGAATTCGAGAAACTTCACAGTTGTGTTAGAAACTGGATCAATAATAGAAGCAAAACTCCTTTATATCCCTCTTATCATTCATCATTTTCAAGAAAACTCTGGACGGTAGAAAAAGGATTTTCTTACTTTTTACTTTTGGATTTGACACAATTTAAAACGTTAACCGAGGGAATTTCAGTTTCAGGAGAAAATTTTTTTTCTTTGAACATATTATAAGGTTTATTAGTGGAAATAAAGAATCTAAAACAAAAATTCATTTTTCTTATATATAAAATATAATATGAGTTCTGATATTTTAAGCCATTGTGAAAGTTCAGTTAAAAATAAATCAAATTTGAAGCAGTATTGACCTCCTTCTTCTTGAAATAGAGTGAAACATCTTTTGTTCTATAATTTAGTTGAATCAAATTAAAAATTATGTTATTTTCTTCTAGAATAATTTTGGTACATATCATTTGAGGGAACTTTGAGCAGTTCTCATAAAATAATGACAATATTCCATTTCATTAAGAAAAAATAATTGAGATTTTTGTAACTCCATTATAACGTGAATACTCAACAGAGTATGAGTTTTTCGAAATGAGGGCTTTGTAGAACGACTATTTATTACTACTTAATTCTCAGTTTTTCGATTGAATAAGTTATATTTGAGCCTCATTATTCAGTTTTTTCTCAAATTTTTGAACTGCGGGTTCTAGAATTTTCTTTGAAGGAGCCTCTGTTATTCCTCTAAGGCATCCGTTCGATTTCATATGAAATCGTATTTTTGAACTTAAAATCACCTTGTCCAGTTTATCATAGGACATTTTGTCGATTTCCCTGAATTATTTAGCAGTATCGAACTCTATAATAAAACGACGACGCAGTTCTTAAAAGCGCATTTGAGTACCTATTTGTATTTTCATAACTAGTGTAGAATGCCTTTTCGGTTTCAATGAAATAGTGGTATTTTCAATAAGAAAAAATTTTTTTGTCAAAAATGTGTCTTGTTTTACTGACTTTTTGCCCCTACAATTTGGCACCCCGGCAAAATGTCTGGTATGCCGGTCCTGGCGGCAGCCCTCCTAAATTTATTCAAATGAAACTATCGCTGATGCTTTCATCTCATTTTAAAAGAATTCAATTGCAATGCGGCTTCCTCTGATTTAAACTATCAAATCTTGGGAAATTTCGAACTTGGCACCAAATTGTAAGCAACGTCCTAGTCTTTCATTCTGCCAAAAGCTATTTAAAGTGAACTGGACTGATTATCTGGAAACTGAATGAGCCATTGCATGAAATAAGGCGCCAGATACTATATGAATCAATTTAAGTCAATAATTATCTGTGGTCGATTGATTACCTCATAATCTTTTTTGAAATTCGATTTGTGAACATGAAATTAAACATAACATAAACTGAAATATGTAATCAATTAGTTGAAAGATATGATCTTATACAGAGTCATTCATCCAACTCAAATTGATTAGATCATCATATAAAACTGAAAAAGACATCCACCTGAAATATTCGATGGAGTTATTTCCAATATGATTTCACTACAATGCAAGCGTCAATGACATCAACATTGGTTTTTTATTGGAGTATCCTATTCATATTTTCATTTATTAAATGTGCGTAATATTCTGTTGCTATTACTACCTATTCCTATTGTCTTTGCTTATCAGAAGATCTCTATTTGAAAAATCTATAACTTTGTTTTTGTCAATATAATGACCAATGCTATTTTCATAGCATTTCAATAGTTCTTCTAGTTTCTAGTTCATTATTGGCAAAAATGAATTCATATTATCCAACCATATAATGAAGCAAGAAAAACCAATTGTGTGCACTTCCATAAATTCATGATAAATCAGCTTGAACAATGAAAAATTATCACAAAACACAAAAATCATTTTGTTTTATATTTCTGTCTATTATCTACACGCTAATATTCGAAACTACTACAATATTCTATTCAATTTCCACAGTAAAATTTACATAAGATTGGTGAAATACTATATCCGATGGAAGTGTAGAAAAAAGTTTCAAGATAATCTCTCATACGAGCAAAGACGCGAGTATAAACTAGTTTCTTATAATAAACCTAGGTAATCGTTCGAAGAAAAAAAAATGAACCCACCCCCTAAGCTTTTTTCCGATTTTCGGAGTTATTTAAATGAAATTTGGTGCAATAATCGGTTGCTATATGACATTATTCTTCCAGCTTCAGAACAGAACCCATTATTTTTGAAATAATATATTGAAAATTTGGGGATATAAACTCAAGAAACTGGCAACATGTGTTGCTATGATTATTCTGCATAGGTGCAATACTTTTTTCCATAAAATTCCAGCTCTTGAAGTGCAGGAATAACGAATATTTAAATATTCCAGTTTAGATATAACTATCGTAAATATAATAGGTCTTTAAAAGTCTCTGTCGTGAAACTAGATTGCTCTGATCTTATTGGATAAACTGAAATATCTTCAAATTCGCTCACTTGGCTCTTCCAAACTCTGTAGAACTTTATATGTTTCTTTGTGATGGAAAATCATACGAACAAGGTTTCCGAAATCATTTCCTAGTCCGGTGCTCGAACTGCCAACCATTATGGGAGGGTCACTGACCAAATGTCTGGATTTTCAAACTTCACCACATATATAGGGTGTATCATAAGTAATCGTAACTATTTCGTCTATAGAATTTTGATCCCGAAATATGGAGATTTTACCCAAATAATCTAGATGAAATGTGTCTTCTGTTTGAATATAAATGGTGTTTTACTTCAAAATTCATAACTATTTGTGCCTCGTACACTAAAACTATACTATTTTTAAATTCGGGAAGAAGTATAGGTAGTATAAACCCTACTGAATTATACTTAATAAACGTCTCTGGCTACCACCAGGGGCATACGACCGAGGCAAGTGACTTGATCCACCCTTAATTTTACGTCACTGGCGAAATTGCAATTTTATCACTATTTCTTTAGAAATTTTGGGGTTAATATGAAGCTATAAAATTATTTCGGTGTGTTGGATCTCACTAAGCACATTTTGCGCAAATTGAACTTTAATCAAAATAATGGTGCAGTTCCATGTTGAACCCTCGAGAAAAAAACGAATTAATCGCTATGAATGAAGAATACGATATATCCATAGAAAGCTTCAGTAAAATTGCAATGCAGTCAGTGGCTAAGATTTTTGTGTTAATCAATCAATCGTTTGCGAAATGATTATTTAGCATAATTTATTAGGGTTTTACTATTAAGTACCTACACTTTTTGCAGAATATGAAATTTATAAGTAAACTAGTTTTTTTTAATAATTTATAAATTTTAAAATGGCCTATCTCAAAAAAGAGTCCATATTTCATCTTGTTGATTTTGATTGAATCTATAGCTGAAATATTTACAATTACTTATGATACTCCCTTTATATGTGATACTTGCATCAAGATGTTGATTATCGCCGTTCGTTATTGTCATTGCCAAAAAATTTAATAGCATATTTTCACCTTTCTGTCTCAACTATGCCAATTCATACCAATCGTTTGATTCACTGAAACTGTTACGCCATGATGTTCAAAACACATATCGAATTCTTGAACGACATTTTATTTGGCACGGTTAGCAGACAGAAACAACAATCGTCGGATACAGTTTATCCGAAATCCAATTTATCCATTTCAATAATATTTCTCTTCCTTGGCTCATTTGAGATCGGCTCTACAAAAATACGAGGACAAATGTGCCGATAATTCTCTGTTGATGTTCATTATGATCAAATGTTTTCTGTTTATTTCAGGGTCTCTCCCAACGACTTGGCGACGATAAATCGCTCTCCGAACATTTGAAACTTCCGATTCAACGTATAAACGACTATCAACTTCTTCTTAAGGTGAGTTTTGTACTCTTACTAAAAGAAAGCTTCGAACGAAGCTTGTAAATGGTTGATATACCAACGTCTTCATTGAAATCAGAAAAAGACTCATCGAAATCCATTTTTTTATTCTGAAAACTTGATTTATATCTTATATATCATTATTTATACTATTATTGAACATTGATTAAAGTGGAGGTAGGTAATACCTATGCACTCAATTAAAAATCGAAAAATAATTAGTATTCTGCAATAAGAAAGTAAAAAAAGAGAGAGGAAATGTCTTCACAAAAGCACTTCACCTCAGTCTATCGTATGAGTTTTTGAACGCGTTCACTAAACCAATATTCATCAATTCATCGAGGAGGCGATTCCAAGCTTCGAAAATTCGGTTTTCACTCGTTTTTTTCGTGGCCTCGAAGGTTATTCCGGTTCAAAACGAACATATACCGAGTTCCACACAGAAGAAACCGTGCATCGCTCGAAAGGCCACTATCAGATCTCCCCCAGCTCGCCGATCCTCGAAGCTGGTTAGTCCAAATAGTCTCAGTCTAGTAGGGTAGTCAGGTCGATTGGTGGTCGGAAATGAAATTCTGGTGCAGCCTCTCTGCACTCAAGAAGGTGCGAGTCGGCTCTCAGGGTGACCCACCAAGCCAGGTTAGCCCGCGTATTCCAGAATTGGCCTCACGTTTGTTGTGTACAATAACTTGGCGATCTACATATTGCAACCACGGGAATAGCGCTAAATAAGATAGGCAGTCCTCTTGGCCCTATTGCAAATTTTCGTGATGTGCTCTAACCAGTCTAATTCACAATTCACCACCACGCCAAGGTATCAATGGGTCCTGACAACGGCAAGATGTTGTCAATGTGCATGACGCAACATTTCTCCAGGTTGACAGGCAACAACCACTCTTAGCCCACCCAGCAATACTATCCAAATCAGTTTGCAGCTTATTAAACATCACAGATGGAAATGTCGTACAAATAGCGTCGTTACCGAACAGGAGGCATCTGTAGCTGATCAATATGGAAAGATCAGATGAATAGAACAGGAACGTTCCGAGAACCGATCTTTGTGGAACTCCACTGTCGTCCATCCTGAGTAGAAAAAGCGTCGCTAACTCTCACTGAAGAAGTACTCGATCCAAGAAAGCAAAATACCCCGAATACCTGGAATAAACTGGAACATTTACCAATTTATAGATGAGACGACGGTGGGGAACCCGGTCGAAGGGTTAAGCGAAATCTAAGTTCACGACGTCAATCGGTATACCTGCGTCCAATGACTTACTCCAGTCATCAGTCGCCACCAAGAGGTTTGTCAGGGTTGAGTGACCAGGAAGGAAACCGTGTTGCTCGTTGGGGATCAAAACGTTAGACCCAGCAAATTCCAGGATATGGTCAGCAATTATCTCTTCCAAGACTTTGGAGACCGTGGATACGAGGCTTAACGGCTGGTAATTTGAGTGGGAAGTATTATCCCAGTTTTGTAAACGGGTGTAACAATTGCTGAATGCCACTCTGAGGGCAAGGATGATATGAGCAGAGATTTTTTGAACGATAGGAAAAGCAGTTTTGCACGTGCACTTGCACATCGCGATAGAAGAAGGCAGGTAATCTCAGCAGCTTCTGGTAGTAACCTGCCTTCTTCTATCGCGATGTGCCAGTGCACTGCATTCGCGGCAGAAAGATGCAACGAGGCTTTTAGTCAATAGCACTTCATCAATGGTTGGAAGACAACGAGCAGTATGCAATGGTGGGAATGAAGATATCCGTTTGTCGGTGAAGTGGGAGGCAAATGTTTCTGTCAAAACCTCGACAGATTCGGCGTGATCATTGTACAATCTTCCAGATGCGTCTTTAACCAGTGGAACGGATACTTTGCCGTCAAATGAGTTTCTTCTTCGTTTTCATCTTCGGAAAATATATCTGGCCAAATATAAGACTCCAAAGCCGCAGAAACTCCCTCATAATCTACCCTATTGAGGATCTTAACTTTTTTCTGGATGGATAGTAGAATTGCTGCTCAGACTTCAAGATTATGATTGCATATACAGATTTGGAAAATGCATTAGGAAAGACTGGATATTTAACCTTATTCCAGCGAATAATCATGGTCCAGTGGAATGGTGCAACAATCAAAATATCTGTGATATCGAATAAATAAGTTTACTCTCTCAATGGCGAATTGGAGATGGGCAGTGCTGTGGCTTGATGAACACAATTAGTCGGATTATTTGTTACACCATATCGATTGAAAATAAATATAATTTCCTGTGTGAAAATGATAACTCGGGTTCATATTCGCCATATCTCAATATTAATTGGAGAAATGAAATAAGACACTTGACTATTCGTTCTTCCAGTTGTTTTTTCAAGACAAGTGTTTTATTTATTTTCTTTTATCAATATTGAAATTATGTTTCACCAAGTGATAAACGGGGAATCAATTTCGATTCACCATATATGTGTTGATAGTAAAATAAATCTTACGGAAGTGAGAAATATAATATATGTGAACAAAAAAACAAATTTTAAAAATGCCAAATCGAGGATCGACAAATTCGAATTGAATTTTCAAATAATTCACCTTGTTGAGCCAAGCAGTAGCTAAATCTGTTATAAAGAAATAATCTTATATCTCTGAACAGATTCGGTATATTTGCTATTTTGGCAGAAATTTGGATTATTTTGAATACTCGTCATTCTATCAATTTCTCGCCCATCATTCAATCAGACCCCAAAGAAAAAAATTATTGGGAGATAAATCTGGGTATTATTATTATTATATTGCAACTACTATATTTTTTATATAAAGTGTAAATTTAATCAAATGTGAATTACTGGCTGGAAGACTTCGGTCGATAGCCATTTGATATGTAATCAATAAAGTTCTCTCTTTCTCTCTGGGTGATCTGGAAGGCCATCTGATCGTGGCCTTTGTAGAAATGACATTGTCCAAGAAACAAGTCTTCATGGGCGCCCGCAGAAATTTTTCTCAGGGGGGGCAAAACGAAAATTATTGGAAAACGATAAGACGTCCATGATTGTCGTAGGCGATATTAGCATTCCGTTTCTTTCTATTTCTGTATTTATATTCATGAGTGGGGGAAGGACTGTGCAAAATAAAAATTATGAAGTTTTCCACTTCAAAATTTTTTTTAAAACATCAACAACATAGGGTGATGTAAAATAATACGGTAACTCTTTTCAAAACGAGTCACATTCAATGAAAGAATTTATAAAATAATGAAATATAAAAAATTTGGAGAACGGAATGAAATAATTATTATAATTGCTGATAAAGAAAAATCAACGAGTAATAACGAAATAAAAAAAATATACATATATGCTCGATTAAACTATGTTTATAAAAATAATGAATGAATAATAATAAATCTTGAAATATACACTAAATGACGCAAACAATAAAGTTTAAAACTTGATACTAAAATATTATTCAAAATAACACAGAATTGCTCCAGATTGTAAAAACAATAAATAAGTATATTATCAAAATTAACAAATCATAAATTGCATAAAACAACTCATAAAAACAATATTAATTCTGAAGACAAAATGCTCAATCGCTATACAACAGAGTAGGCATATTTTATTCTAAACTGAAATTTAATTCTGCACAAAGTGCTGAAACTACGCTCTATAGTACAAGTAGTACATGGAAATGTAAGGGGAAGAATGAGGCATTCTTTGATAGCAGGAGAAAATTTACATTGTCCGATAAGATCTTCAATTTTTATGTTTTCATCCATTTGTGATTTAGATAAATACTCATTCCAAATGTTCAATTCACTTTCTAAATTTTCAATGTTATACATATTGCCGACCTTAGATGCGAAAGATTCAATATCTAGTAATTTTGAATTCTTTGGCAAAAAATTGAACAAAGAAAAAGGCATTATATGTTTTTTCGAGAATCTCGCTTCAAGGGCTGAAATCAAATAATCAAATATGGGATGAATATAGATTTTTTGAAGTGATCTTCAGCTGAATCTGCCTCATGATTAGATCTGTACATTTGTCTACGGCAAATTCGTGGTTTTCCAATCTCTATATGGAGACTCCGAGCAATAGATGATGCTTTCGAAAAAAATTCTGTGAAGCATGCATCATCTGAGCGATGTTTTCCACATATTTCTATAATTAAATTTATGACGGTGAAAATCTACAAAATTAATAGAAACACCTTGTAGTGTATATTGGTTCCAAAATATTTGAATATTTACTTGCTACCGTCAAACAAATCACAAAAGTGAAAGAGTTTATTGCAGCCCATAACTGAGCAGCTCTTTTTGTTGTTGAAGAATTCATTGAAATTTTTCCAGATTTTATAGCAAAGAGAGTTTTGAATATAGTATTGAAGTTTTCAGCGAAAACTCACAAAGATTTATATTTAGCAGACCAACGAGTTTCACAAAACAAAGGAATATTTGGAATCAGATTTCTTCTTAAGGTACTGTCTCGAAAAAAGACTATGTCATTAACGGTGCCAATGCATTTTACGAATTTCATTCATTTTACTGATCTCAATTATTACTAAATTCAAACTATGGGAGGCACAACGGAAATAAATTTCTTTTTTGTACTTATCTCTATTAATATTTTGAACCTTGAGAATTTCACCAGCACCAGCCATTATTGAGCATTCAACATAACCTTGTGCTACAAGTTTGTGCAAATTCAAACCAGCTGCGTTGAATAAATGGATCTCTTAATCTTTATCTCCAGCGTCTACTCTGAATTTCAAAAGATCACTAAAATTTCCAGAGTTCTTGTTGTTCTCTCATATAGGCATATCGTGAGCAAAAAACTATTGTTTTTATAATCTGTGAATTCTTTTTCTATTTTCTGCAGCAATTTTTTTCTTACCTTCATCTATTAAAGACAATAGGAGAGTATATATAAGATGGATTTTTAAAAAATTGACACGCATGGATTGCGTTCGGTTCCACGATTTTTATTCACCTAAGAAGTGCTCAACGCGCCTAAGAAAGTTTTAAATTCAAAAAATACCTCTGCTGATTATGGATATGTGTATAGTACCTATATTATGGATATATGTATAGTAATTCCATTGAAAACCGGAAAATTGTTGTGAATCCATTACTTTACTTTTTTTCCTTGCCCTTTGGATTGAGAAAGTAATATTGAGTGGGTTGTGCGGAAAAATGAGGCAATCAAAATCTCAGGGGGGGCCATGGCCCCCCCTGCCCCCCCCCTGCGGGCGCCCATGCAAGTCTTGAGATATTGTGTGACATCTCTCGCGTTGTGACTTTGACAGCCATCCTTTTTGAACCAGACATCCTCGAAATTAATTGGTAGCGATCGAACAGTCCAATAATTTCATTCTGTAAAAGTTTGTTTGGTGGTTATGATGTAATTCCGTAGTATTCCTTTCCAAATATTGAGTTTTTGAGGAGACTGAGTAGGTACGCACAGAAATACTTAGATGTTCATTCCTCCTAGGTCAATATCTTTCTACTAATCGGTTATGTTTTCTATTTGAAGAAACGATCATTGCACGGGCGTAGCCAGGGGGGGGTTTGGGGGTTCAAACCCCCCTTGAATACTCAATTATCCTCCTGACATCAGGACGTATGTCCTTCAAAATATTAAAATTATTTCGACATCGGAACCTTTCATCGCCAGTTGGCTAATATCCAGCCTGCTGTGGCTTCTTTCTGCTCTTCTTCATCTATTGATTTCTCCCTTCCTAGGATTGCTCTTCCATCCTTTGACGGACATATCGAACAATAATTCCAATTCATCGCTTTGTTTTATTCACATGTGGATAAAAATAGTTCCCTTCAGGAAATTCAGAAATTTCACTTTCTCAGGTTATCAATCACTGGTGGACCTATTGCTGTCTTTGCGGGTCTAGAGCTAACTGCTCACCAAGCTCTACAGGATCGGTATCAAAACAATCGACGTTTACCTGTCATGTATCTCAACCAGATATTGACCTTGACCCAGCTAGTTCTTGAACACAGCTGAAAAGTTTCGTCATCAGTCATCGCAATGCCATCCACACACTTAAAACATTACCAATCACCGATTTGGCTGATTTTTGTTTTGTTTTCTCTTCCCTCCCGAACTTAGATACCACTACCGCATAATTTTTGAAAACCAGTTGTCATCCGACTGTTTCCCTTCTCCTGCGGAGTTGCCTAAGAACTTACGAACTCACCTTAAGCAAGTTTTGGAGAGTGCTTCGCCGATACTCCCATGCTTAGTAATTCGGCCATTACATATACGAACTTCAACCAGACCTCCTCAGGCATTAACTTCTCAGGTAGCTGTTAGCTGTTTGTTCTGCCAGGTTGAGATTTCATTAGACAATGTTGAGAGTTCTACTGCTCAACGTCGATCATATGTTGTTGACAAAATCTTGTCTTGAGATTGCTTGTCGACATATCATTTCATTACAAAATTTGGGTCTTCTTAATCTTACCACATTTGCGGTATGCGCCACCATACAATTTTGCACTTTCATCGTCCACGTGCCGAGAAGAACTTACAACCTTCAGCAACCTCATCATCTTCAGACACCACATCAGCATCTTCTCCAGTTAGTCATGAATCACCTGCACGCTCACACTCTTCCTTGTCTTCTTCATCAAAATCATTATGAGTTATAGTTGTGCATAGCTACTTACTACAAGCTGTACTCATTAATTTGTATATATTTAATCCCACAGGACCCTATCAGCGATTCAAATCATTTGTAATAATAATAATAATAATTAGTCACCAGAAAGTTGACGATCATCCAGGTCATTTGCAAGAACAGTACGAGTGATTACTGCGAAAGACATCGTTACATAATCTTATCTCTCCTTCTCGCCTCTTTTCCTCTAGGTCATATCCTCGATCAGTTTCAACTCAAAAAGGCGAAACCGATATTTTGTATACACTTTTCACTTTGAGCATCATCTGCTACTTGTAATCGGTGAACAAAGACTCATATTTGACTAGTTCCTGACCAGTTTTATTTAGGTTGAAGCTATCCTTAATAATTCCCGTCCTTTGTCTTTCATCTTCTGATCCATCTGATGTCGAGGCTGTTATTCCCGGCCACATTAATCTTCCGTCCTCTAAGATACTTCTCCTTATCCAAGTTGAAATATTATACGATAATATAAAAAGATTATTGGTCATAAGTATTATCTCAGTTAAGAAAACATTTATTATCGAATTAGAATCTGAAAAATAGAATCTAGAATATTAAAAGTATAAGCCCTTGGAAAGTTGAGTGACCTTTTGTCACGTGTACCTTTAATCTGACGCTCATTTGTCGTCTTTTCCTTTCTTCCACTTGTTCCTACAATTATCACACCCATAGCATATTGTTATTTTGTCGGCGGAGCATTGTAGGTTTCTCGGTGCTCCATCTTGAGTTGAAATTCATGTAGATACGTGAATTTCAACTCAAGATGGAGCATTTATAACGACTGCACATGCAAACTAGTTGAGAAATGTTGTTATACGGTTGCAAACTATTTTCGAAAATAGTCTGATTTATATGTGTTTTTTTAATATGTCTCAAGGGATCAATAAATTATTGTTATTCCCGACTCTAACCTATTCCTACCCGTAGAAGAGAAAACTCTCCACGCATTCAGCTATATTATTCCCCGCTGAGGGGAACATTCACTCAATAAGGATATTTAAATTATCAAAAGGATAGATCTCGGTTGTATCCTGTCCTTGTGGTCTTTCTGGTCCTCGTCGAGCGTCTGGTCCTCTTCCACGTGATCCCGCCGAACTCGGACATGTCCGTCGCCGACTAGGAATCTTCTGACCGTTCTTGCAGTATCTGAAAGAACAGCTTCTTGCATGATATTACATATATACTGAATACGTCCTAGTGGTTGATATTTCTCTCGAGTTTTTTTGGGTAGTATTCCAGATCTTGAGATGCTTATTGGAATATCTCTCGTTGATATCATTTTTCCACTCATTATTATTATTATTATTATATCAGAAGATGAACATGCATAACAACGCATAATCTATTCAGACGTTTGTATATAATATTGAGTTCATAATACTTGACATTGACGGTGGGCGTCTTTGAAATGGGTCAACATTCGCTATTTCAGTTATTCTAAATTTATCTCTACCTACAAACTTGTTGACTGTTGCTATTTTCACGTCTTACTTGATTTCACATTGTAATTCAACAATGAATTCGATACTATATTCATCGCATAATCTCAGAAAAGGGATTTCAGAATTTTTGTCAACATAATGTTTTATGTCTTGTTTTTGTTTCATATTTGGCATCTTAACAATTGTGTTTTGTGTTTATGTCGGCTTTATTTCTGAATATCGAATTGTTTATCCAGTGTGATCGACTTGACTCCATTCCAAAATTTATTTACGAACTATAATAACTTCTGTTAGGTATTAAAATATGAGATTTAGTTCCAAATATAATAATTGCTTTGAATTCCAATGGAATATTTCGATGTTTTCTATTTTTACTATGTTGTATTATTTTTTCCTCAATTTCTTTTTAGGAATTGGTAAGATATAGCGCATGTCTAGGAGAGGACAACACCAATCTCCAGAAGGCTCTAGAGTTGATGCTCAGTATCCCTAGTAGGGCTGAAGACGATAAATTTACATCTAGTATTGAAGGATACCGAGGAAGTATCCATAAGTTAGGCCGTCTCTTAGGGCATGATTGGTTTTCAATCACTATTGGTAATTTGGTGAAAGAGAGATATTTATTTTTGTTCAAAGGACGTATACTTATCTGCAAAGTAAGAAGAATATCTGACGATAGGTCAGTTTTTCAACTGAAAGACGTAGTCAAGGTAAGTATTTTTTCGGATATTTACTTGAATAAATTATTTGAGAATTTCAAGCAGATGATTCAATTTCTTTTAATTTTTGGAACCAAAATTATTGAATCGCATATTCCTTGTAGATGAATAGGATAATTATTGAGGAAAGTTGATTTTAAATAACACTAATAGATTTCATTGTGTTATAGATGTGTTATAGACAACATTTTTGAGAGCATTAAATCCATTGAAACCCTTTTAAATTTTGCATATTGAAAATTGTTTTGAAGTTTGAAAGATTTTGAATTTAAACAACACCACTATCTCTATTTTTAGCTACATCAGATAGAAATTAAGGATCACCCCGAGAAAGAATCTATTTTCGAACTAGTCGATAAAGCTACACAAAAATCTGTCCTCCTCACAACACACAGAGAAGGTGTCAAGGAAAATTGGTTGAAAGAAATAAGACAATTTGCTAAAGATCACGGGACAGGTGAGAACGTCTCTGTCAAATTTATTGAATACACTTAATAATTTTTCAGAGGAAGAAAGTGGTGAAGTCAGTCCTGACGAATTTCGATTATCTTCTCCAACAACTGAATCCACATTAACACCAGAAGTATCCAAAACAGTATCAACTGTATCAAGGACACAAGAAATCCACCAAACTTCCGTAGAAGAATCTCGAAAGGTCCACCAAAAAGAAGAATCAACAAAACCCATTAAAACAATAGTTGAAGCACAAAGAGAGGTTGGCGTAACAGAGAGTAAAAAAAAGGTAGAATTGGTCGAAAAACAAGCCACTCAAAAATCTACCTATTCTGAAGTCAAGGTAGAATTAGAAGCAACTGCCGAAGAGAAACATGTGCAGAAAAAATCTATAATCGTAAAGAAATCAGCACAAACCAAGGAAAGTCAATCAAAGCAGGTTGAGAAATCTGGTGAGAAAAGGATCGAAAATAGTGAAGGTGACATTTCTCTTTCTGGAAAAAGAGGTATTGTTGAAGATTTTGCGCAATTGAAGGAAGAAATTTCTGAACAAGGTGATTAATTGAGAATATTTAAATGAATTGTTCATCACTCCACATTCCTCCATTCCTGTTAGTAAACCAAAATTCATCTTGTTTGAAATTTATTTTGTTTCATTAGATTTTGTTTTATTTATTCGATATATTCCAACAAATTTACACACTCTGTTTGCAATATTTTGGACGCTTCTAGATATTGCTGTAATTATAGCTTCAAACTTATCACAAAAAGAGAATATATAAGTAATGATCATATGGGGAAAACGAATTCAAAGTTTATATTAAGCGAGAGGTAGGAATGTTCCCAAATATTGAATTCATTGTTGTGATTGGTGGCATGATGAACTTATATTTTAAAAGAAATTGCAATGTTAAGTTATGTCAATATAAGTAGCTTCACTATCTTCACCACTTTCTTTAAGTGTTAACGATATAGAAAAAACCTTAAACTTTTGATAAATGCTTGTATCTGTCCAGAGCCACTGTCAGATCAGAAATCATATCAGAAATTGTAAGACTATGAGAGTAGAAATTGTTGTGTATAACTGTTACGTTATTTATTATTATGTCGTTGTTGTCAGTTAGTTCATCTGAATTCTAAATCTGATGGAACGATTCTCTCAAATTTATGAATGAACATTCCAGTAATTATTTCATGTATGCAAAATAAATTTCAGCCAAATCAGATCTGTTGTTCTGTTTTGTTGTTATTCAGATTTTTTTTTGAAACTTTCAGGGTAGGTTCAGATTTTGTATGCCGTGATTTAGTTCGTTACTGGGTGAAATGCGACTTGTAAATATAGCCGTTCGAAATTTTGTTTTTCTGATGATATGGTTTAGTTTCCCAGATTGTTTGAAATGCTCTTGTGATCGTATCTCAGAATAGTCAGAATTAATTATTAAAACAAAAATATGCGTAAGGGGTATGATATTAGGGAAAGAGCACACCCAATGAGGATAATCTGACGGTAAATACACCCTATGAAGGAGAAAATTTTCAATATTTAATTTTGTCCTGAAAATATTTCGAATGCATTCAGCAAAAACTATAGAGGCGCCCCATTTGTCAATTTTTGGAATGAGACACCTTCATTAATCCAGGTTTATTTTTGTCAGCCGTCATACTTCGTTTTCTTCACAATTTCTAAACATGATCTCTTCCATTCTCAATCAATCTATGGGAGATCCACTCTAATATGGAGGGATTAGGGTATAATCGTGATAGCTCTTGTAGAAGTACAATTGAGTAATTCCTTGCTCTTTTCAGAAACCAAAAAGAAGAGGGTCAAATCTCAGAAGCAGCCTGAGCAACCGACAAGGGAAAAGTCACCAGAACATCCCCAAAGTCCGTACCCACCTCACGACGATCACCTCAAGAGAATAGAAGAGGTTGAGCCGCTCATCGAAATCAACAAACCTAGGTTCGTTGAGGAAGTGATACCCCATAATCTACCCCTGTATAGAGCTCCTTCCGGGAGTGCTTTAGCGAAACTTTGTAGTGTTCAACCAGTGCACGTTAGTGATCACGTGATAGCCGATTATAGTGTAGGCGTCGAAGTGAATGTTGAATACGGAGACGAGATGAGTCGAAGATACACATCGAGCTCCAGCTCGAGAGCAGGTTTGTGGTGTGATGCGTTGGTTGAAAAACTATGATTGAATAACCATGGCGAACCATTTGAAGTTAATAACCACTACTAACCTATTTTTTCCAAAGATTTGATATCAATACTATGGTACAATTTTTTTAATACTGAATTATAGGAAATTGAAAAGAAATAAAAAAATAATTATTATGATTATAATGATTACCGTTAATCTATCTATGCAAAATTATATTTCGTTGGGGGTTGAGAAAATTGCATCCTAATATTCTTTTTTTTGTTTTTTCTCTGCTCAGTGAATGAAATCGGAAAGTCATTCATTCGATTGTTGAGAATTATTTTAACACAACTATCACTTCAACTGCAAAGTATAATAATGGCATCGAAATAACTACAACACCAAATGAGAATTATTAATTTCAACTTGCACATTCAGTCTTTTGCTAAGTGCTAGCCTGTGCATTATACCGGATTAATTAGAAGTTTGTTGTTGAACTCTAATTTTCAAATATCCTGTGGGATAATTTCTTGATCAAATTCTTTCAAAATACAAATGTTCGTTAAGAATTATTCTTTTACAACATTTTGTTTTTGGTTCGTGCCTTTAAAGCACTAGTTAATGTTTCTGTACTTAAAACTTTGGTTGAAGTTCTTGTAGGTCTTTCACTTTCAATATGACATTAAAACAACAACGAGCGAAACCTCTTATTCAAAAATTACATGTTTTTTAACGTTTTTTTGTCTGGTATTATCCCCACAGAACACCAGACGCACCTAGTCAAATATGCCTGTATTGTGAGTCTCGCATCTTGCCCGAGATCTGGACAATGTACACTTAAATTATTTCAAAATTATTTCAAAACTTTTCGAAATTAATTCAAATTTTAGATACAATAAGTTGCTACCGAATAGTTATCAGAAATTATTTATTTATTTTTTCAAATAACGCTTTTGAGTTCAGTGTGATTACTAACTAACTATTTCACACTTTCATACGTACAATGAAACTTGAGTCGACTTCCATTAATTTCATCATATAATTCGAATATTTAAAATGAATGCAGGAGTTCAATTGACAATAATGATTTATTGAAATTTTAATACCTACTGGTACAGGCCTCCCCATCGATTATTAATTATCATAGTTAGATTTAATTTATTTCACTGACGCTTTTGCCTGCTGATATATTTGAATGATGTATATGAATTGATTTCAACAATTTTTGATATCCTGGTCTCAACCCCTATGCGTTAACATATAGTTTATATTCATTGTATAATGACAATTGGAAGATGCCAAAGCCTCGTTTCAATATTTTCTTCCACATGCTCAAATGATATTTTGTGAAATTTTAAGAAACGAGCTAACTTTTATTAGGATTATAAATACTGTGCTTTTTTCAAAGAATTCGATCTTACATTTGCATGTAGGTTCTATTGTTTGGGAACTCGTCCTTAATCAAAAGAATAATTGAAAAGAATTGGTACCAGTTTAATTCATATACCTCTTTATATCTTATCTCGAATATAATTTATAAAAAATAGCTCCATTTCAGAATATCTCTGAGAAAATCATTGGATTCATGTGAACATTTCTTCAAAACATAAATTTCCAGAAATATTGACAATTTTGATCATATGTGGTTGTTTAAATCCGAATGGATTATGATAATATAATTATTGCCAATGGTACCTGCGGTATTATACCAGGACTTCTGAACTCACAGCTAAATTTTCATATGCTTTTTGAAAATCTCGGTACGCCATTCCTGCAATCCTAGCAACTATAAATTGAATTTCTCAACAGAAGCTCTAGAGTCATCCTACAGCAGTCGGCGATCGTTGACATCAGACGGATATTCCTCAAAATACAGCTCCGATTTATCTAGTAGCAAATATGGAACAGCTAGAGATGGTTCTCTCACTGGAGGATCCAAATACGAAGATATTTCTAGCAAATATTCTTCCAAATCCAGACTGGAAAGAGATGAAGGTGATTCCTTGTCCAGACATAGCAGACGTTCCTTAGCCGCAGGTGATGAAGACTATGGTTTTTCTAGAAGATCGATAAAATCGAAAACATCTTCCTTGGATAGAGGTGATGATGACAGTTATAGTTATTCCAGAAAAATCAAGAGCTACGGAGATACTGAAGGTATTCTTTGCCCTTGAGTTGGCTGCACTACGAAATCTGCTTTGCATGAAGATAATGATTAAATAGCTTTTTCATTATTGTCCATATCTTAAGTTATGCTGCAAATAACCCAGAAGAAATAGCTGATATTTATTTCATCACAAATTCGAGTGCTTGAATTTCGGTATACGCCATGAGAAGGATTTCTCCAGACAGGTATACTTGCTGTTCGCAGGTGATGGGAACAGTTACACTTATAGCAGAAAGAGTGTGATTGCTGAATCAACAGTTGGTGTAAGTGATGGAAATTCTTATACGAAAAAAAGGATCGTAACAGCCGCTGAAGCTATAAACGATGGAGATTCTATATCTATAAGGAAAGCAACGAGAACTTATGTGGAAGGAGACGGTTCGGATGTTTCATCTGCAAGATCTAGAAGGGAGAAACTAGCTATTGGTAATTAATCTTCGAATCAGAATAGATGAATTAATTCAATTGTAAAAAATCAACAATAGTGAATCTAGTGCTAATTTTATATAGTTTTCTTCGGTTGACTCTATTTTCTTCAAGAACCTTTCAGTTGCAAAGTATCAATGACCTTAATAATCTCAACTTCAAACTCTCTATTATAAGACTATATAATACAAAGCTTACTTGTTGTAGTTTTCCAAGTGGGTTATTTTTGGAATTTCATATCCTAATGCTTTACTTTGATATATCATTTCTGCTCTGTTTTGTCTACTGCTGTTTTGGTATAAGGAAAATTACTGTAATTCTGCAAATATCCCCATTTCTCATATTCGTGTCTTATCGAGGATAACGTTTTTGTGCTGCGAATCCTAAATCTTCAATTCTCTCTGAATGTTTTACTTATTTACGGGAATTACTATGAGACCTACAACCTAGTCCAAATTTAGGTCTTGAATTTTAGTATCTATGATTGAGCGAATCGAGAAAGATCATTAAGTTCAATAAACATTAATTTATCGGACAGCTTTTCTCTCTGTTTATTTACGAGATATCAAATTTTCATTTCATTCACCTTAAAATGGAATATTTTGTATAATAAAATAATCATCAGAATATAATATATTCATGAATGAAATTTTACTACCAGACAACAAAAATGAAGAAGACTATGTTAGTAAATATACAAGACGCTCAACATCTATTAGAGACGAAGACGAAGATGTTTACTCAAAGTACGCCAAGAAGTACTCAAGGACAGATTCTGTGGATCGGAAAACAGACTTGGAAGATGACATATACTCGAAATACTCTAGCAAGTATTCTAGGAGTACTTCCAGGCAAAAGGATGACAAAGAGCTTGAAGAAGACGATTCTTATTCGAAGTATACGAAGAGGTATTCCAGAACTAATTCAAAGCAAAGCGATGATTACTCTTTCTCTAGAAAAGAGGAGAATGAAGAAGATGTGTATGCCAAATATTCTCGAAAATATTCTAGAAGCGATTCGAAAAATAGAGATGAGGAATTGGAATACTCGAGAAAATATTCTCGAACGAAGTCTAGGGAAGAAGATAGCACAGGAGGAAAATATTCAAGGCAATCTTCTAGGAAAAAGAGCATTGAAAATAATGGTGAAGATGATGCTTATAGTAGGTACAAAAATAAATATTTGAGAAGTGAATCTACAGAAAGTAGTACTGGAATCAAAAGACAAATCAGTAGCAGCTCTGATAAACAGGAAGATGGTGAGTTATTCTGAAAATATAAATGAAATATACATAGGTTCTCAACAACCTTTTCCAATTATGCAAAATCAACGAATTATCAATATTTGGAATCGCTTGATTATCAAACTCTTTTTCAATTCTATAATCATGGTCACCAAATTAATTCAAACAAATCAACACTACATTTTGTGTTTCACTAATTATTCTGACTAACAAGAATTCATTTTTAATGAATAGTTGATGATAGTTAATTTTCCTTCAAGCGTGAAGAATATAATAAGTAACTAATTGATGGTCGAAAAGCAAGTAATTTGTACTTTTGGAGAACCTTGTCGATTGTATGTATATAAAAAAAATTATTGTCTTCATCTAGTTTAATTTCAAATTTCAATCCATTTGAAAAACAAAAAAGAAATTATATTTTAGTGTTATTCATTTTCGATAGTAAATAATTCTGTAGCATCTTATTTCAAAATATAAGATGAACATCTTTTCACAAACAAGATGACTACAATTAGTTACAAATTTTACTACTGTATTCTTCGAAGTCCTTTGTTATTTTGACCATATACATTCATTTGAATATTTCTCAGAGATAAGAACAGAAACGAAGACTCAGATCAACGAAATATCCAGTGCTTCCAAAACCGAAATCAACAAAAATGTGGAAGTTAAAGAAGAAATCAAAGCTCAACAAATGAAAGTTGAATCTTCGTTGGTATCAGAAAAAGTTTCGATTCAAGGCTCTACCGAAGTGCAGGAATCATCTGTTTCCACAAAACATACTCAAGAAGCGGATTCCATTTCGCTCACTATGAAGACTACCAAGGAGGAGTCTGGAAAAACAGCTTCAGAAAAAGTGAATGAACTTGAAGATGAAGATGATGGAAAACCTAGGTTCGTCAAGACCATGCGAGGAGCGAATATTGAGCGTAAGTAGTTTTTTTCTGGTTTTGTAGACCTTATATACTAAAAAGACCAAATTTTGATATCAAGGAAAATTGAACCAGTAAAGGACTATAAATCAACATGCATCTTATTGTTTCAAATCAGAGTAAATTGAAAAGTAAAGTTCATATTTTAGAAAAATTGATCGAATTAATTTTTTGAATACCAATATAACAACAAAAAACTGAAAAAAGCACCGAAAAGAAGTAAGGATTTCTTATGTGTTTCTTGTGCATCTATTCAATCAACTTTGAAATCAACCCTGATAACTTTTTGTCCAACTTTGAGCGTGGTTTAAATGTTGACGTGTAAAACTCAATTGTCCAAATGTATCCTCCAACCAAGAAGCTTTCTGAAGCATCTGACTTCAGATTTATGTCTTACTCGAATTTTTTCAACGAACCAATTTTATTTTTAAATTCGTATTCTGCAATCAAATTTATTCCTTTTCGTCATAAATAATTGATGATGGTCTGCATCTATTTTTTAAACAATGATAACTTTTTAAATTATATCTAAAAAAAATCTCATGATAGTCCTAACAATATCATCTTGGCAAAAATTCGAACAATAGCCATGAACTATGAAAATGGAAAAATTCAGAACAAAATCCAAGTTAATATTAGGTGTACAACTTTGCTACCGTCGTTTTGCAGTAGATGACTGTAGAGGTGTGTGGTAATCGAAATAAATAGATCGTAGATGTCAAACAATAAGCTGATGTATTTGTAAACATAACGCCATTGAAATATTAGTCGATTTGTGTCTGAATCATAAGGTTATTCTTGATTAAACATGTCAGCTTACGAGCCAAATTGTCGTCATTTGCGGGAGGTTTTAATTTTCGGCTTTAATATGAAGAAATCTGCGACTGAGGCTCATCGAATGCTTTCAAATAACTATGATGAGGCCACCATTATTGAAAGAACGTGCCGAGAATGGTTTGAACACTTCAAGAACGGTGATTTTGACGTCGAAGACCAGAATGGAGGTGAAAGAGAGAAGTTTTTCGAAGATGAAGAATTGGAGGCATTACTTGATCAAGAGTCGTGTCAAACGCAAAAAAAATTGGTAGGATCATTGGGAGTGACGCAACAAGCTAATTCAAGATGCGTGAAAGTCATAGGAATGATTCAGAAATAAGGAAATAAGGTGTCGTACGAGTTGAAGCCGAGATAATATGTTGAACGACGTTTGTTTGCTTGTGAACAGCTGCTTGCAAGGTGAAGACGGAAAGGATTTCTTCATTGCATTGTGGGTGGAAATGAAAAATGAGTTCATTATGATAGTCCCAAGCGCAGAAAACTATGGGGATATTCCATCCATGCTTCCACGTCAACAGCCAAACTGAATATTCGCGGTTCCATGCTCAGTATTCGGTGGAACCTGCTCAGCGTTGTGTATTATGAGTTGTTAAAACTGACTGAAACAATTACAGGCGATCGTTATCGAACGCAATTAATGCTTTCGAGCCGAGCATTGATAGATGAACGAGAGACATGATAAAGTGATTTAACAGCATGACAATGCTCGACCCCAAGTTGCAAAAGTGGCCAAGATATACTTGGAAACGTTGAAATGGAACGCCCTATTCTACCCTCCGTATTCTCCAGGATTTGCTCCCTCGTACTATCACTTGTTTCGATCAATGGCACACGTCCTGACTGACTATCACTTCTGGTCTTACATAAAGAAGTGAAATATTAGATCGATTCGTGGATCGCTTCAAAAAATGACCAGTTTTGTCAACACCGGATTCGAACGCTGGGAAAAAGTAGTGGCCAACGATGGGCAATACTTTGAATCATAAATGTATAGACAGTTTTTTACAATAAAGCCTTGAATTTCGAAAAACGGCGGAAGCAAAGTTGTACGCCTATGTATTCTTCTTGTTCATTAATATTTTTGAATCACTAGCAAGCGAAACTGCTCACTTCGAAGTGGCTCTCAACAAAGCGCCAGTAAGTTTCACTTGGTACAAAGACAACAGGCCCATAAACGGCCAAGATAAGATGTCTGGTCGCATCCAGTTCACTTCTTGTGAAGAATCTCACGAATATAAATTGATCATCAAGCAAGTCAAGCAAGAAGATTCCGGCTTGTACACAGCTATTGCTACCAATGAAAAAAGTAGTGCTTCATGTTCTGCGCAGTTGATCGTACATGAATGTTAGTATGGTATGGCGTTGAAATCACAGTGTGACCTTTATGTTCTTGAGACAGATGGTTCATTCGTTTCGAGGCATGGTCCAATCTTCTTCATTTCACCCACATTTTTATGTTTTTAATAAATGTTTATGTGTATACATTTTCATTTATTCATTATCTCATTTTTCATTACCTCACTTCATTCCAAATTTGACTCCTAGGACTGTAGTTCAGTCATAGTCGATGTATTTCAGACCTACCGAGATATATATGCATTAGTGCTCAAATAAAAAAAAAGTTTTTTTCATGCGAGTCAGTCAAGTTAGTTAAATGTTCTACAACATTTTACTCAGAATTTGAAATCTGATCTATCTTTCCGAAACAGAAAAATATGAAAGTGATGGGAGTAAATTTATAGATAAAAATTAAAGCACTTCACTTATCGCAATATAAAAAAAAGAAAATTTTCAGAAAACTTGAGCAAAATTTGAACGTTCGTGAACATTCACTTCTGTCTAATCGTCCACACTCTTTTTATGCACCCTTGAATAAAACAAAAAAGAAGTAAATGGGGACGGCATCTGAACTGTTATATTTTGCTTAAATAAGTCCAAGGGTTCAAGAGAAAATGAACTACAAATTTCATTGAGATTTTGTTCGTTCTGCCAATTTTGCCGGTGTGTATAGTTCAGTAAAATACAAAATGTGTATCAGTATCTGTAGAAAAACGACTTAATACATAGATACACAATATCGTACTGCAAATCGTCATAAATCGAACACATATGCACGATCATCCTAATGTTCGTGTTATTTTACTGTGATAGTCCAGTTTGGCTTTCATCATGTAACAACCAAGACCGTCTTTTAATTTTGTTATTTTCATTCTTCAGTAACACCTGAAGAAAGAGCTGATAGAATGAAGAATGATCACCCAGAATTCCTTGTAGCTCTAAAAGATACAGAGCTTCTGGAGAATACTTACCTGAGATTTATGGTGAAGATTGCTGGTGAACCAAACCCTGAAATTGCCTTGTGAGTATACTTCTTCTGACCCCGACAGTTTATTTCCGATATGTAATATTAACAATCGATTCCGTTCTTTACACCTCCACCATATCGATTTCATCGTAGAAATAATTCAGGTACGATTGAAAAATATTTCAATTTTTAATGTGATATAAAACAAAAACAATAAAATTTTTCGTGAAAAAATAACTGGGTTTATTCTAAATTGCCATACAAAGGTCTCTCTCAAAAATTGAAAGAATCTATTAAACGATTTCCTTACATCAGTAAGGAAATATATAGGTTCTTCAATGTAGATTCGTTTTTATTCTTCAAAATGAATCTACATTGAAGAACCTAGAGATAAGTGTACTGTACATCATTAAACATGGAATCGGTGAAGTTATCGAGGATATGATTCTGCAACTATATTTATGTTGGCCGTTTGGCTGATATCCTGTCTCATCGTTAATGGCATCACTTTCTCTTCACAATGATTCATTGATTTCTCTTAAAATACAATCTTTTTCCAAACCTGAATATGTTTCTACAAGATGAATGACTCTCGAAAAAAAACTACTGTTTTAAAATTAATTCATTCCTCCTGATGAGATTATTACTTATTAATTGTAAATATTAATGTGAACACTTACCGAGAAACCCAACAAAATTCAAGCAAATAAATCAAATTTCAAATATCAAATTCAGCTAGTAGTGGCTGAAACAAAGTACGCATATTTTCTCAGTCTCCACAATAATTGAAAATCTTCCAGGAAATTCTCTGGATACGCGCATCCGTAGCCGATTCATCGGCCAGCAATCACGTACGATGAATTGACAAATTACCGCGTTTTAGCAAATTCCAGTAGCGCAACGTGGATCAAATTTTACATATCAATAATTTGCTGTATGAGTGTAAATTTCAGGGAAGGGAAAATACTTTGTCTGGAATTAGAAAACCTATTTCACAAAACAGCTGACCTATGGTATTAGTTCAATGTCTTCGTTATTTATTTATTTTTTTTTTGAGGCATGTTTTGAACTCGTATCTTCATCAACCCATTTAATATTAATTTAATGGCTTGATAGCACCAAATTTAGGATTGCTTTATTTTTACGATCAATATACTTAAATTCCAGTTTCAAAGATGGTCTGAAAATTCTTGATAATACAGAACCCTATCAAATCATACGCGATCATTCAGATGTTGGTTTTTACGAACTTGTCATTCCCGAGGTCAAGCAAAAGGACGCTGGTGTATACAAATGCGTGGCTACAAATAAATATGGAGAAGCTTGTAGTGAGGCTACAGTTGTTGTAACAGGTAAGATTGGCCACAGTTTTTTAATAGGTTCTAATATTTAGTATCCATGACACTTCAATATTTTCCACAGAAGATAAACAAGTTTTTGAAGATATGCCAGAAGGAGAGACATTGCCTCCTGGGGAAAAACCAGAATTCTTATGGAAGAAAGATGGAGAACCTTTCGAGCCTGAAGAACGTTTTAAAGTCCTCATGGGTGATGATGAAGATTCTCTAGCTCTTGTTTTCCAGCATGTAAGACCTGAAGATGTTGGTCTTTATACTTGTGTAGCTCAAACTTCTAGAGGGCATATAAGCTGTAGCGCAGAATTAACTGTGCATGGTGAGTAACTACCCATCCTCATTAGGTGCGTCTTTATATAAGGGTAGGGTAAGGTAGAAGAATTGGACAGTTCAAAATATGCTCAATTTTGCTACAAAAAAAAACTTTAGTAGAACGCAAAATATTTGGAAATTTCACTAATTCGTAATGTGTTCTCTATATCTGAAAGAGCTGAAATTCCTTTGAAACAACCACAGGGGATCTGAAAACTCAAACTCATCATATTTCTTCATGATCAAAATCCTCAACGTTCAGTATCGAATCAAAATTTTTATTGCTCTACCTAGAGCACCGAGTTCATGGTCAGTGCATTCCTATGTTTTCTGCTGTTAAAAGCGCTGTAACTATTTCAAAGCCTTCCAATTTTCTTCCACACTCTGTAGAATATGGTCTTTCCAAGTGAATTTTTATTTCATATTATGAACTATCATGACAATTTTTTTTCATGCTACTAAAACTTAAATAAAGAGCTGAAACTATAACCAGAAAATGAGACCGTAAAAATTAATTCAAAAAAGATAATTTTCTTAAAACACATATAAGCCATTTTTCTCGATCAATCACTACATTCAGCAGAAATCATTTGTGTATTGCAACGAAGGAGTTCAAGCCCTAGGCCGGAAAGGACCCACAGTGAAGTTTAGTCAACATTGCATATATAATTTCTTTTTTTTCTTTGTAATCAATTCTATTTAATCAATTGATTTTATCGCGCAATTTTTCCTTCCTTGAAACTACTTATTCGATCAATTTTACCATAATGATATAAATGAAGAAGTATCCTTTAAATCATTATATTCCCAGGAACAATCAATCAAATATTCAGAGAACCAGAGAAACCTAAACTAGTGATCGAGAAGAGAGATCCTATTGTAACAGCCGGTGGATCAGCTATGCTCGAATTGCAAGTGAAAGGCTATCCTAAGCCCAATGTTAAATTCACCCACAACAATAAAACTATCGAAGCTGGTTCGAAATATAAGTGAGTAAAATTCAAATAATCGAGAGATAACAAACTCTTCTGTTCGACCTCAATTTAGGATACTTTATGAAGATGAAGAGAGCATCTCTCTGGTCATCAAAGATGTTCAATCTGAAGATGCTGGTAAATATACGATCGTAGCTGAAAACGAACTGGGCAGTGATGTTGGAGAAATGTCACTGACTGTAAAAGGTACATTAAAAAAATGTCGGACATAGATGAATTTTTCATGATTTCTTCTTCCAGCTCCACCGAAAATAACCAAGAAAATTGAGAATACATCAGTGCATGCTGATGAAGTACTCAAATTGACCATGACAATAGAAGGCGTACCCAAGCCAACTGTGAAGTATTTGAAGAACGGTAAAGAGATAAAAAAGAGCGAAAGAGTAAAGTTTGTCGAAGAAGGGGATAAATACTCGCTTGTTATACAGAAAACATCAATCAAAGATACAGGTAAGATATGGGATGAAACACTTTGTTTCTGCACAAAGTTTCTCATCTCGAAAACTATAAGCTAGTTATTTATAATATTATGTGTATTTAATGTATTAATTGAAAGAGATATTCAGAAAGTCAAATCCGTTTTTCAAAAAATATAGAATATTTGTTCAATGTATGCTGTATTCGGCATTTATTATTGACTTCTCACTCTCAAATCTTGGTTTTTATTTTCCATTCCCCCAGAAGACTTATCTTCCCAAATGTATGTGAAAAGCTTATGGCTCTATTATAAATATGGAGCTTTCTAAAGAATAACTTAGAGACTTGAAATTTTCAAGATAGTGTAAATGAACACCAAGGCATAAGCTCTTCACTCTTTCGAATATTTTGCAGACAATAATACTATTTACTTCTTCAAGGTTCATATTCGGTAGTCGCTATGAATGAGATGGCCCAAGTTTCCGAGTTCTGGGAGTTAGATGTTTTCAGCAAACCCAAAATAATTCAGGGCTTAGAGAAGAGCAAGATTGTGTCCCAAGGCGAGAATGTTGATTTCGTGATAAAATGTGAATCGAAGCCTAAAGCGGAAGTGAAATGGTTCAAAGATGACGTGGAAATAAAATCAGATTCTCATTATACCATAAAAGAGGAAGGGGATTCCTATATTTTGAAAATTTCAGGTGCTGTTACCACAGATGCAGCTAAATACAAATTCAAGGTGAGGTTAAGTGAATTATATTAAATTTAAAGGATTAGAATTGATAGAGTCTAAAATATGTGAATTTATATCTCAATTCATATCATAATGAATTTATTCTCCTATTTCTGAATGAATTTGATCATTCAATACATTTTATCATATTTACAGGCTATGAATATCCATGGAACAGTTGAAGATGAGGTCAAGGTAGATGTTAAAAAGGGGCCTAAAATTACCAAACCTCTGAATAACATGACAGTAACAGAGGGCGATTGTGATGTTACATTTGATGTGAAGCTAGAAGCTTTCCCCAAACCAAAAGTCAAATGGTAAGATACAAATAATATTCATATAAATAATGGAGTTTTTCCAAATCAAAAATGAAAACGATCCAATTCGTAGGTACCTGGATGAGATGGAACTCACTGAAACAAAATCAGAATTCACAAGCATTGAGTATGACGATGGTGTGAAATTAGTGATTAAAGAAGTATCGAGCTCTTTGACTGGCAAATACACTTGTAAATTGAGCAACGAATGTGGAGAAGCGGAGACTAGTGCTAAACTCACTGTGAATTGTAAGTCAAATGAGTAGACCCCTATTATTATATTACAAGGTTTTAAAAAAAAGTTTATATTTGTGTAGCTCACCTCGTGAACAAAAGGTCACGTGAAATATGTAAATCAGTAACCAAGCTTTTGAAAATGTAGTCGCTATGGAAAAATTCTAGAGGGCGGGTCACGCGTTGTGCGTACGCGAATTTTACAAGAATGCCACTATTGCATTCTTCCAATCGGAGATAGGTAAAAAAGTTTGAGGAGACCGGTTCAACAATAGATGAACCAAAACCCGGGCACTCAAGGTTATTGAGAACGAAAAAGAACGTGGAACGGGTTAATCGGTCTGTTCGTGATGATCCCGACCTCTCCATTCGAAAGTGTGTATATGATTTGAATGTACATAGACCAATGAAACATTGCATTTTGCGCAAATATCTAAAGCTGCACCCCTATAAATCCTAATGGTGCAATAATTGAAACCCCAAGAATTCAATTATAATTCTCAAAATATATAAAATAATCCGTTAATGGAAAAATATTTTTCAATATACATATGCATCGACTGAAAAACAAAATTTCTGGTCTTTTTTTGGTCATGAAAAAATGAATGCTCCCTGTCACTAATACCTTTTTCGAGAAGTATAATTTTCCAAATAAAAATATTCAAAATTATCAAATTACTCTCTACTTTAAGGCTTTTAATCAAGTAGGTATATTATGATTTCTGAAGTCATATCATATCATGGTGATTGATATATTATTATTTAATTTTCAAAGGTGCCCCACGCATAATAAAGCAACTAAAAGACACTACTGTTGAAGAAGGAGCTACACTTCACTTAGAATTAGAGATTGAAGCTTGTCCGGCCCCTCAAGTGAAATGGCTCAGGAATGGCAGAGAAGTTAATGCTGACGCAAGGATCAAAATATCGAGGGATTCAAAAAGAAATGAAACATATAATCTTGATGTCAGTCTGATAAAATACGAAGAACAAGGGGAATATGAAGTATATGTAACGAACGAGCTCGGTACAGTTAGCAGTAAGAGCCTGGTTACAGTCCACAGTAAGTAAAATATTAATTTTTCTCGCGTTATTATTTCTTCTTAAGGATTCTAGAAAATTTCAATTTCTTTCATAAAGTTCCTAGAAGTGTCCTTTGCTAGTTTAGACATAAACATTGGTAGTGATTCATCAAAAGCTCTAGATTCCAGAGTGGAAGTGTAGATGGTTTCCAGCAGAACTCAAGAATTTAGTTGAGAAACTGTTGCTGGGGATAAACTTTTATCGGCACAGAGAAATACTCTAAATATGTAAATATGTACTGTATCTCTCTGTGCTATTTCTAAGGAAAAATAAATATATCTACTCAAAACCATCAATTTTCAAAATACCAAAATAATGGTCAAGACCTTCTTGTATATTTTAGCATTGATGAAAGGTACGAGTATGCTAAAATGTGCAATTGGTACATTAAAAAATATTCGCTACTTAAATGACATCATCAAAATGTTCATGGCTCCTGCTGAGTGTTCTTGTTAAACTAATTTAAGGTACATAGTTTCTTCTCTATACTAATCGAGAAAACAATAAGTGGGGGCCATAAATGATTTTTGTTACAATATCGAATTGTTTTCTCGTGGTTGCCAGATGAAGGCAATGTTTTGGCTCGGTCCGAAATAGAAAAAATGAAATAAGTCTATAACTGACCATTGTTTTTCGATATTTATCTTCGTTTGTTCGGAATAATCACGCAAAAATGGATAATTTCCCAAAACTTTTAACATTTCATTTAAATTTGTGGCTCTTGTTATATTAAAGCAAGAGGACAATTTGTGACATAAGGTAATCAAAAAACGTCAGAGTGATTTTCAAGTTTCAATTATAGCGTATTCGACTGGCTACACCAGTGCAAATTAATTCGAATTTTTGTCCAGCCAATGACATAATTGGCTCGAATTAATTCGCGATGGGTGCAGCCAGTCGAATACGCTATTAGATATACACACAGTTGCAGAAAATTTCTGTAAAATTTAAAGCTACATTAAAATTTCAATCCTCCAATAAATGGTGCAAGTAGCCAATAGTCTCCTCCTAATGGAGGATTAGAATTTTAATGATGGCATTACATTTGAATGAACGTTCCTGTCAAAGTGGTATAGTATCTATTTCGCATGATAAAGTACTTGAAAACGATTTTTTTGGGCATACGAAGTGTTCCTCATAATTTATAATCAAAATTCGCGGGCTCCAAATTATTTCTTATAAGTAGGCACTACTTTGAAAATAAATATCTTCAGGAGAATCCAAAGTATTATTGAACAAGGACAAAGAGAAAAAAGTTTAAAAATCTCTTGCTTTCGTTTGACTTAAGGTGTGAGAAAGTTAGAGCCTATTTCCCACAAAACTAGGCAACATAAATTCTTTGTATAATGAAGTTGAGGCGATTATTCCACTTTCGCTCTAATCTCAATAGTCCAGATTTTTTGAGACATTGAAATGTACATTCCAGAAATACTACTTGTTCTTGAGAGGTTTTAATTAGAGCTCTATTTTCCCTTTATGACTCATTACCTTCTGAATTTAAATTATTAAATATCAATAAGTTCGAATATAAACTCAAATCCTTTTTTGTGTAAACGGTAAATAATTGGACCTCAATGTGTTTTTTTCTTTATTTTATTCTTCTCTTTCTGAGGGAATAGCATCATTCTGATTTAAAAAAAAAGTTTTTTCTGGAAACTTTACCATCCTGTATGTCAAACGTTAGCACGTTTACGACATACATTCATAAAAAGTTTTTTTTTAAATAGCTCCAAGAATTCCTTTCTCAAATATTAGCATATCATCAAGGAACTTAATCATAGGTATCTTATGACCTTAAATCGTCAGAAATTGAATGAGGATTATTTCAATGTCACTGTACGATTCTAGAAAAATCCAAAATGATACCTTCAAATGTATTTACAACATGAACAAAATACTAATGGATTAAATACTTTTTCATCCTTCATGATAAATCTAATTCTTGTCGCTAGCCTGAATGGTAGTTTTCACTACAAATCAGTAAGTAGTTTGGTTTGATACAAGTGATGTGTCAAGATCCCAAAAATACTGCAGGATTTATCCCAAAAATTTCACTTTGAATTTGAAATAATTAAATTTATCTCAAAAAAACTCATTATTATGAAAATCCTGCAATAAATATCCCAAGTGTATGTTCTGTTCAAACCTTGTTCGTCCACTATGTTGTTTATGTCAGAACCTTTCTTTATGTGCCTATACTAAGTGATATGAGAGGACACGCACCATAAATATCATACATATCATTGACCTCGTGAGCATATATTTGAATTTGAAATAAAATCTATCAGTTTTTCCTTCGCTTGTTTCAGGAGAACGGAGCATTCATATTTAACTTGCTTGAATGTTGCTTTGATCTCGTATGAAAAGAAATTCATTAAGATAACTTTCGGTTGGATTCGTATTATTTCTTTTGAAATTTCATATTTATATTGATATGGGAAGCATTTTAAAGCATCCTAATCAAATACAGAAGCTAAGCTTCACAAAATGGCGAATGCGTCGGTTTTGGATTCATCAATTTAATTGAATAAGTTTTGGTTTTTGTATTGTTAACATTGTTATATGCGAAGCCATTCTACTGAACGACTAGTCAGAGTAACCTTGTGATCAGCATGAATAGTACATAAAAAAGAGGAAACCTCTGTCCTGAAGTCAGTGAACTTTTGAGCGCTCGTCACTGATGCGTCAATTGCGCTCTTGGAGTCCACATAATGGGGGATATGGGGATATATGATATGTGATTGATATGGCTTCACATCAGTGCTTTATTTTTTATCGATATTCTGCTTAAATTTTCTTCGGTTCTGGTTATGATATCAACACAAATTTTGAATTTTTATTATTAATATATCAGTACTAGAGGCTTTTGGTGGGCGCTAACTTCACCAAAATTTAGATTTTAACCTATCGATTCACCAAAATGAAAAGATTTTCCGCGATTCTTCGGAAATCCCGAAATTTCAAATATTCCAAGTTGAAAACTTTTTCATTATTGATTGTAAATTAGTTGCTTTGTTTTTCATTGCACAGTACGTGCGATATCTTTCAAAGAATACCACGTGTACTCGTCGTGGATTTCTCCATTTTATTTCGTCAGCAAAATTCAGTAGTTGTGAAATTAGTCGAATTAATATTCATTCCACATTAAGTGCGATATCCATCGAGGATATCAAGTGTCTCTTCACGTGAATTTTCCCATTTTTATGACCTATTATTATTTAACATTTGACGACAAAATTTCAAGGAAGCTGAGTATTCACTCTTGACAAAATTCTACAAATGAACCACATAAAAATTTAGATCTGCAATCAAATTTTTTTGAGTACGTTGTGCAGTTTAGGTACCGTCAAAGTATGATTTGTAAGCATATTAGGTTGTTACTCTAACTGAAACTCTAACGTCGTGGAAGAATATTTATAAAATCATTAGGAAACTTTGAGCCGAATGGCTCTGTATGAATAGGGATTCTGTTTTTTCTTATTACAAACAAGTTGGAAAAAACAATGAAAAGTGGACTTGTAAAGAGGCGAAATTGTAAAAAGAGTGATTGATTACTGATTTCAGGATAACGAATAATAGAAAATAGGGTGAATTATTCTTCTTTTAGGCTTGAAATCGCTGAATTCGCGAGGAAAAGGTTCGTTCTAAATTTTTGATATTTTGGCGCGACCACTATCAGTAGGTTTTCTATATCCAAGTTTGCTAATTTTGTAGCATGTGTAAATGGGCGTTCCTCTCTATATCACTTCGTATATATTTATGTTGTACTCGTATGTTAAGTGTACTAACTGTTCCTCCTCAAAAAACTAATTCCAGAAGTTACACATACGGACGCTATCGAAGAAACAGGAGAAGAACCCAAAAAATTGAAAATCGAGATCGTTGAAGACGATTCGCAAAAAGTTCAAATACAGGAAGTTAGCGATGATGAAGAGAAAGGTATGGTGATGAAAATTATTATTCTTTATAAGGAAAATTATGTATATAAATTCACGGTTAGAGAGGATTTCATTCATGTTGGGACAGAATTGGAAAGACTCGACAGTTTTTTATAGTACTTTTGCTTTTATTGTCTGCTTTCCTATTTTTCGGAGGAGATTATCAAAATGGTAAATACACGTAAATGTAACACCCAGTAATTGAAATTTTTGTTCCCAATTTTCTTTAATTGATTGATATTTTTTCGTGATTGGATTATTTTGAAGATGGTAATATTACTGGGGGATACGTTTTCATAAATACATAGTGTATATAAATAGCTTTTGTGTTGTTTCGAAGCGTAGTTATAATTCGTAGTTGTTTTGTTTTTTGTTTGATCATCTCATCTAACCTTTTTTTTTCACTCAAATCCGTATATTTCAATCGAAATTTTGAATAATTCGGAACTCTGAAATCTTCGAACCGTACTTTATAGAATCAAAAATACAAGAATTTCGATAAAATAAAGCAAATTTCACATTTCATGCAAATAGGTCCAGTTAAAAACAAACACATGACTATGCAAGAAACTCTCACTGTTACACTAAATCCACTTGTCGAGGAACCCAATACTCCTGTGATAGAATCTCCAGGATCTGCAAATGCTGAATATGCCCAATATGATATTAAATATGATCAAAATGCTGAACCTGCGGAAGAAACATTTACACTACCTAAAAAACCAAGAAGAACTTCTTCAGTAACCATTGAAGAAATCGATGTTACCGAAAATATACTCATAGAAGAAAAAGAAGTAGAGGAAGTAAATCTGCCACAACCAAGGCATGCATTATCTAGTACTAAAGAAGAGGTTTTCATTGAAGAGTTGAATGAAATGAAAACAGAAATGAAACAAGAGGAGAACATTGATGAGAAAGATAAAAGAAAAATTGGTAGAAGCATTTCTGCGCCAGTGGAAAACGTTGAGAAAAAAGAAGTAGCAAACACTCCCTTAACTCCTGTTGGTGATGAATTACCGGTGTCATTGAAGTCCAAAATTGTAAGAAAGGAAAGCTTGAAAGTTATGATACCAGAAATCCCAGAAGTAGATAGTGCTGAAGAGATATTAATGACTCCTGGTACACCATCAAAAGCAGTGATTATTGGATCAGTCGAATCAAAAAGTGAAGAATTGGAGAAAATCCCTGCAAACAAGGAGAGTTCTAAAATAATAGAAATACCGAAAAAACTCAGGGTTGAAACATCCACGGAAAGTGAAGACATAGCAGAACACGATTTAGCAGATAAGATAGGAAAATCAAAAGAAGGTATTTGAGTTGAAACAAAATCTCTACTATTTAACCAAATAATTCACAGTAAATCCAATTTCATACACATACCCTTATAACGGATTTCACACACGTGTTTTGTGTCGAGTACCTATGATAAATATTAATAAAAATTCAGTTCCACCATAGAATTCATAATATACTCAATAAGGTCATCGATAGATCGGAGAGAAAACTTTCAATTGCCTACACGATTATCAAGGAGTATTTGAACTCATTCATTAAAAGGGATTACCACCACGTGGCTTTTCGCGTATCAGTCAAACCTTGGTACCCATTCATTTCATCATCTTTCTTTTTCGAAGCAAACCTCTTTTGTAATGATTTTGTTAGATTTTTTTCATCAATATTTCAAAAATATATCAGTGATTTGTACGAAGAACATATCATCAATTTTTTCACAAATAACGAAAAATTACCAAATATTTTTTTCCATTCGCAAATTGAAAATATTCACTTTCTTCCATGCAGATTATTGTTTAAGGAAAATGATCTGAAAACCCTATAAAAATCGGTGATTTGTAAGAAGAAATATCTCTAATTTTGTTTTGTACTGAGCAGTCACGTGGTGGTGTACCCTCTTTAGCGTTTCACTTTGAAAACAATGTGAAATTTCTTGCGAAGGTTTATCATCTCGTAAAATATCGAAACTCATATTTCAATATTTACGAATGAATAACTTTTACGGGTGCCATTAATATTTCCGAATCAAATTTCGAGAAAGTTATTGTCTTTTTTGAATGAATGAATATCATTTTGAGTTTGCAATTGATAATATTGTTTTCCAAATTTTGCGCATTCTTTTCCGAAAAAATAAATGAGAGAAAAAGAGCGGACGGTCCTTTCTCTTCTGATCTATTCCTTATCATAAGGCATAAAAACCAAAATGGGCTTTATGTTTTCTGTATGTTTTCCTTTTATGCTTACTAATTTCTCGTCGCATTATTTTAGCTTCCCTAACCTTTTAAGCATTATCTATGTTCATTGAATTATAATTCCGATATAACAATATTCTGCAATAGAGTAGTGAATACTTATAAAATGATTAATTCTCAGGATGAAAAAAATATATAACACAATTTATAAATATAATTAGAATCATTATGACTTCATATTCATAACAGGTCCATTTGAGTATTTCCTAAAGCACTCAAAACAATTGTTTTACTATAGAAATTATACGAAACGGATTATGTGCTCAATTAATAAAATTCGATTGTATAAATTCAGAAATTTCCGTAAATAAAAAGTTGCAGAATATTGCCTTATAATCTTGAATTAATAATTACTTGTAGTATATAGTCATGATTCATATACCTTCATTTCAACTCTGGCTTGGACATCTTCAAAAACACTATGATTTTTGTTTTCGCAAAAGCAATGTTGCTTTTCATCGAGTTGATTGATATTTTTGAATCAACTAAAAATATCAGTTGTGTTCATTCACTAATGAATTTTGGATAGAGTATCGAAAACTGGATACTGAAAATATAAAAAATATCAATTTTTTTAAATTATTACGAAAATTAAAATTTTCCACGCACGCTCAAAAAGTCTACCTTGAACACTCTGAGGTTCAGCGTTATCTCTGTTCTTTGAAAATGAGGACTGCTTATGGACATTTCGATTTTTTTTTGGACACTTCGAATCCAGAATTTTTTCTTCGAAAACATCAAAATTCCATTGAAGATATTCTGAGTCTATTCAATCATATTGATATTATATTTTAATTCTATTATAATTCATTTCCATATTAACTCCATCACTATTAGTTTCTTATTGTTCATTTCTCATTACCTTCAAACATCAGGTAAGTGAACTACTTCGTTTCAATAAATAGAAGTGAATAAAAAAAAATCCGGAAGATATGAAAACTTGATTGTAATAAGATAGGATCAAATATAATTCATTTATATAATTTCAACTATCACTATTTAGGTTAATAGCACACTTCTACGGTTTAAAATTTTCTTGTTTATTTAATTTACTCTCCCAAGTATTTCGATTAATATCTCGTAGTATTATTCAATTGATGGTTGAATTAAATATTTATGTATCTTTAATAGGAACATTTTCTTGCCGAGCGGATCTCATATTTATCATTATGAAAATAATTAAAAAAAACTTTTCTCATTCCAACAGTTGCTCCAAGTGTCCTCACAACCAACATGAAAGATGGTTCTCGTCCAGAATCTTTGGGCATCACTTACATAGTGAGAGGATTTGCTAATCCCCCACCTACAGCTAAATGGATGCACAACGATAAAGAAATAACACCTGAATCTCATCTGAGAATGAAGGTGAGCCAGGAAGGAGAGGAATTCAAATTGGAGATCAAGAAACTCAAGATGGAGGATGCTGGAACCTACTCGTGTATACTATCCAACATTTTAGGACAAGCTGCACAGAATGCAGTGTTGGAGGTGACACGTGAGTTGGTTTCTTAACCTACTTCAATCCCACTTCAGCAAATGATCGCTTCTATTAGAAGAAAGAAGTTCATAATTTGGTTTATATACAAGGTGTCTTGAAAGAGAGTTTATTTTTGTTTAGCTTACTGCGTGAAAGCTACGATTCACAGGGGCGCTGGAATATGTCAATCGGTAACCAGGCTCTTGAGAATTTAATCGCTATGAAACGTTTCTGCGATAATACGCGATTTCTCGAATATTCCAGGTTTTCGTCACTTAAATGGTGCGCCAAGCATTCCTCTCATTCGGAAATAGGTACAAAAATGCGAGAAGGCTGGCTTAACACTGGTTAAACCAAAACCAAGGCGCTCAAGGTTATTGAGAACGAAAGGGGACATGTGAAGCTGGTTAATCGGTCTGTTCGTGATGATCCCGACCTCTCGATTCAGCAGCGTGCAAGTGGTTTCTTCTGATGCGCGATATTGCTACACAACATTTTCCACAAAGATGCAAAGAATTAAAAGCCCAAGATTCAATTTAGAGGTTAAAATTCGTAAACCAGGCATTTCAGCGTTTACAAACGTTTACCAAGTGCTTTCTGCACTTACTGTAACAATTCATAGCGTTATGTGAGGATGTTAGATGAGTTTTGTCTGAACTGTAGAACTTTCCTGGCTATAATCAAAGGACCTGGTCCACTGGTGATACTTCACACACGTTGTACTGCAACGTGTGCGTAAAATTTTTCCGGGCAAATTAATAACCATGGGTGGAGGCATTGCCCTGTTTCGACGCCTTCATACCTGTGGGGTTTCCTTCAATTCAAAGTTCACGTACCCTGACCCAGTTAGAATACAATATTTGCCAAGGAATGGGAGCCATCTTGGAGCATATTTACGAAGCCGTCATCAAGAATTTCACTTTTAGAATGAATTAGTATCGTGAACTCGAGGGTAGACATTTGGACGACATTATCTCCACGAAATAAATTCCCAAATAGTGAATTTTCATAATCAATCAACAATTTTTCAACTAACGCCTAATAATATTTTTTTCAATCTTTTTTTTTACATATGAACATTCTTTCGAGACATCTTGAAAAATATTATAAGATTTCGATAATTTATGGTGCAAATAATGGAGTAATGAGATTCACCAAGTAATGATGTTCAAACCACTCTGAAATATTGCTATTGTTCTTTGAAATTCCAAAATTATTTTTCTTGTGTCTCAATCATTGATGAAACGTCATACTCCCAACTCTGATTATCAAGAAGAACTTTGAATTCATTGAAATCAATCATGATTTGAACTTTTCTCTTGAAATCTATAGCTGAGAAGGAATTGAGAAGACCTAAGATAAGCCAAGGACTAGTTGACCAGACAATAGTGAAGAAACACTCTGTAACCCACAAGATAGTCGTCATCGCTGATCCTATCCCTGACATCACCTGGTACTTCAATGGGGAACAGATGAATATCGATGATTATGAAAAACACAATATTATCCTTGAAACTGAGGATCATGAGATACAAGATGGACTGAAAGAATGTACATTTTCATTGACTATTCCCAGATGTAAGTACCTATGCCTTGCATTATTTGTAATTATGATTTTAAATTCGAATAATTCAATTATTTTTATTTATTATTTTTTAATGTTTAATAAAATGCTCGAGATTTTCACGGACAGATTGTTCGACAGAATTGGAAAATTCCGGAATTTTTAGCCGTAGTCTAGTCTCTTTTTCACGTTCCGCTCACTACGGCTGTAAGCTTTTCAAGAGGTTTCTAGGTCTAGGTTTCTAACTTCACGAATGCTCAAGAGATTAGAAAAATTAGAATCTACGACCTAGAAACCTCTAAAGATCCTCACCTTAGTAGTAAGGGGAACTTCATATGAAAAACCGAGTAGACCATAGAAGCCCAGAATTTTACAATTCTTTAAATGTTTATAATAATGTTTTCAATTGCCTTAAAAGTATTCCAATAAGGATGATTATGTACACTTAATATTTATAAATAAGAACAACTGGTACTTGGAGTGGCTAATTTATTTATGTAACCGAGTCATCATAATAAAATAAGGGTTTTTTCAAAACAGAACCTACAAGCGATAATTTCTCTGATGACAATGTAAGTTGTCGGCTTATGGGCCAGTTGCACCATTTGCCTAAACATTGATTAAAAATCAAAACGTTGATTACTCTATGATTTCTCAAGAGAAATCCGAAATTAATCAATGTGTAAATTTTAATCAATGTTTAGGCAAATGGTGCAACTGTCCCTAACGCCTAAACCTAAAAAAGATTGTAGTTCGGGAATGTGCTTTTACTACGAGGTACACATACTATTTTCTCTGAAATCGAACACATCAACACACAGGACATTGTCCTATGTTCTATCATACCGAGGAAAATTTGATATAATGTAAAACATTCGATAGGCATAAATAGGTAATGATATATATTCGAAATAAGTACACCCAAAGCAGGTGATCTATACAAAATCTAGAAGAATCCGACGGCTATGCTATAAGTGAATTAATAATGAAATCATTAGAGATATATACCTAGAAGATTCATACTATACTATGTGCTCCGTAGTATGAGTCAAAACAGTATCTCACAATCACATTACCTTCAATTCATTTTAAAACCCCTCACTTTTGTGATCCTTAAACAACAAATCAATTTGAAAAATAATTCTGATATGAGCTAATCATTCATCTCCTGATCATATGGATATCATACTAAAATTTCCCTTTACTGAAATCTTGCAGGTGAAAGATCCAACCAAGGAAATTACAGAGTAAAAGCCAAGAACGTATGGTCTGAGGCCGAGAGCAGCGCAGAACTGACCATAATCCTTCGTCCAGAAATCGAGGGTCCAGATGACGTTTCCGTGGTTCCAGGAGAAGCCACACAATTCAAGGTTGTAATACAGTCCAACCCAGTTCCTGAAGTTACCTGGTCGAAGGATGATCATATTATAGAAGCCAGTGACCTTGTGGAGATCGTTGAAGATGTAGCTAATGAAACTTACAAGTTGATCTTCAAGAAGGTACTCCTTTCTGATGGTGGATACTACAAGGTAACTGCCAAGAATAAACTTGGAGAGACCACGTCTGAGGCCCGATTGAAGACGATAAGTAAGTCAATTCGAATTTGTCATCAATAACTTGTTAATTCATAGTTTATCTAGAGGTTTAAATCACAGGTTTTACTGTGGATTCCAACAAGAAGTTTCCAGGCTAGGTGACTAGTAACAGTATCACCCAACCTATACTACTGTAAAGTAGGTGGAAAAAAACCATTTAGAAAAAACCTATTTGAGATTTAGATTAGCTATTGCGTATATCTTCATAAATTTCCCCAGGTATGATGTATATAAGAACAAAACAAAATGCTTTATAGAACCTACTCCGTCTTTCAGTATGAGACCAATCTCGAATAGTAATAATCCATGTTTAGTAAAACCATTTTACGGTCAGTACATTTATTAGAACAAATTCATCTTTATCTATCTATCTCTCTCTAATACACTCTAAGATCTTTTATAAGCTGCATTTATCCTCAAACAATGCAAAAAACGTCTTCAGTTATCTGTCTTGATAAATAGACCCTTAGCATCACATGTAATGTTTCATACTACTGCAACTTTTCTGCACTTATCTAACGCAAAAGCCGATTGATCTCTCTGATTTTTACTTATGTCTCTTGTCCAACCAGTACTTTGAGTACTTTTATTCACATTATGTAGTTCTTTTCTCCTTTCTTTCTGTTCTTTATCAATGATGCCTCTATTCCATGACTAAATGATAGCTCCATTTTTTCTTGGTCGCTTATGAATAATAAATAATTCTCCATTCGATCTATTTGCACAATTAAATATAAGGCATCCAATGCTTCATTTTGAAAATGATCTCAAATATTCATAAATCATGAGTTTCTTATATGAATATAAATAGTTGAACAGTAAATTTTTTAGGTCAAATGTAAGTTGTGCTACTCTGATATTTTTCTCAAAAAAAAACTCTATACAAAAAATCTATACAATAATACCTCTCAAAATTTTTTGAATTAGGTGAATGAAAATATCTAGCAAGCATTACAAATCACCATATGAAAAACTATTACAAATATAATACTTTGTAATGACTTGTAATATGCTTCTGATTATTGTGAGGAATCTACTACTACTACTATTGAAAAATGATAGTTATAATATTTATCGTTCAACAGCAGTAATTAAACTACTGACGTTATAACCTTAGTTATAACTTATATTCTACTCTCACTTATTTTAGGTATCTTATTTCATTTTCCACAATCAAATTATATTTACAATACATTAAGTTGATATCAATTCAGTTATAAAGTTTCCAATCAATTCTGATCCAAATTGAACATTAACCAAATGAAATTTTTAATTACAGAAGACACAGAACCAACGAGTAAGTCTATATATGATTTATTATTGGAGTCATAATGCTTTATTCGCTTGAGTAACCCAAATTCACGAGATATTAAATATTCGTAATTTGTAACAAAGGTGAAATTGCATATTATAAACCCATGCCATTTTTCGACTATTCCAAATACGATGGTTATTCTTTATTGGGTTTTCTAACACCTGAACCTTATAGTTTTTTAGGGTGTGCCAAAAGAAATAGGAAAGTTTTTTGGCATAATTTGTATTTAATGTTTTAATTTTGTTTTCGATCAGAGTAAAACACTCCTAAACAGAAAAACATTTTTACTCTCGGCTGCGTTACTGGTGTCTTCATTAATTACCAATTAGAAACCTCCATGTTTTCACTTTTTCGCTATTTTTCCGTAAATGCTTCTTCTATGGTATGAAGTGAACTGAAAGAAACATTCCATTTTTGAATTATTCTGTATCTTTTATTTCGAACTTCTGTATCTCAACTCAATGTGCAATTTCACCTTCAATCCTCGCTGACATACTTCAAATTGGCTAGTAGAAATCGTTATTGATTTAAATAGGCTTCAAATCCTTCTTAAAAGTATAAAAATCGCTACTGATGTATATAGGCTTCGTATTTACACAATATACATATATCGCTACTGATGTAAGTAGGCTTCATATCCTCTTTCACATATATTAAACATAAAGATCCTTGGTGTTTTGAATATCATTTTGTACTTCAATATTGACACAATTTTTGTATAGCGGAAAAACCAAAGTTCATCACCGTGTTGCAAGAGGACAATGTATCAGACGGAGGAGAAGTGGAACTTATGGTACGCGCTGATGGTTTACCCAAACCTGAAATAAAATGGTTCTTCAACGCTAAACCCCTGATTGAGGATGAAAATCATAAGATAGAAACCCACACAGAAACCCAAGTGACGAGCTGCCTCCGCATCAAAAACTACAATAAAGACGACATTGGTTTTGTGAGTATCTGTTTGTTATTAATTTTTATTAATCCCCCATCAAAACTTCTCGACTTTGGATTCAAAGTATCACTTAGTTCCTAAGGTTTATAATGGAAATGAATTGAAAAAATTCGTGTTTGGGAATGTTCTGAACAAAGACCAATAATTTTTCATGACCAAATGCTGCTCATTCCAATCTAAGACCAATTATACTCAATTGGCGATTTTGATGTTTGTTCTTCCTATAGTCTGTCCACATTTTTTTTCTCTAGGTCTCTATGTTATTGATAATATGATCATATTGCAGTACAAAGCGATGGCAGTAAACTGTGTAGGAGAGGTGGAGAGTTCAGCTAAGATTGCTATGATACAGACACCTCCTAACTTCAGTAAAAAGTTGGACCGTACTCATGAAATAAATGAAGGACAAAATCTTGAACTCAAAGCCAAAGTTTCTGGCAGTCCGAAACCAACTGTAAGTACTATAGAATCTTTAGAGATATGGTGTTTAATAATGCTTAATAAATAAAAATTTAGATTATGTGGAATTATTATGATTCAGAGGTATCGGGAGGTTTAAGAGTGGCATTTTGAAATCTTTACGTCCAAAAGTGAAAGAATCAGCTTTTTCAAATAGCAAGAGAATCGTCAGAAAGAATGTAAATAAACTTTATTATGCAAATTGCTTCATCGTCTAGAAATAATTACGTCTTTATATCTACATAGTCTAGTACTGTAGAGAATCGTCGTTTGAGAAAAAGAAAATTACTTCTTTCATCCTTGTCAAAGTACTGTCTTCTTCATTCTTAGAACAGTATTGTACTCAATGTTAAAAAAATGTAATTGGCATCTTCATAGACTCAGGACTCAGGGAAGGTATTTGCAGTATTTTTCATAAATTGCTCCTAAAAAAGCTGAATACATGTTAGGTAAGAGGTGAAGTATATGAACTATTTGAAGATTACTTGAAAATCCCATATCATCATTGAGAATCATTCACCATCACGGCGAATCCCAAAAATTCAAATGGTATACCGCAAGAAACAATTCTGGCCCATGACTGTTTATCATATATGTAGGGTTGGTTAATCGATCGTCTAGAGGTATGATTCGATTACCTGGCCTTTCGTCTTTTTCTCCGTGACTTTGTTGGATTTGTAATAATTAAACTCTTTTGAATGAATTACATCTATTTACAAAGCCACAATTTTACAGTACAAACTCAGTATTGAAAAGATCTTAATCACGTCTTAACTACAAGTTTCTCACTACGGTACTGAATTTCGTCTTCGACTCGAGTGTTAATTACTCGAAGCGTCTTCGAATATCACGTCTTCGTCGTTAATTCTAGTTTCGGTCGTCTCGTCTTTAACTCGTCTTAATTTAGTCCGCTAACCGTCTTTTCGTCTTACGTCTTAAGTTGACCGACCGAACTTGACTCGTCTTCGACTTAAGTTGAACTTTACCCGTCTTCGGCTTAATTTGAACTGTACCCGTCTTCGGCTTAATTTCAACTGTACTCTCTGCCGATTGGAACGACCCTGTCCCGAATATCGACCTCCCTTCTCTCGGCTTGGCCACACCCTTGGGGGAAAGTACCATCCCCTAGTCCAATAAGAGCTTTGCCGTACCACCCACAAAGATCTTCGCGGATTCCTGGAAATCGAATATTCCCGAAGGACTAGAACCTGATACACAGATGTGGCACATCTGGTACTGTCTTCGAACTTTCTCAACCTCCCAATAAATCTCTTCAAGATTTACCACTCCATGACATATCTCCGACACCTCGAAGAATTACACATCTTTTTTACATTATATGTACAATAACAATTCGTTCCCTGTAAATCAATTGAAACTGTCATGCCCTCGACACTAGAAGAAAACTAATAGGTCTCCAAGCATCCGGTTGACCATCGCAATTATTTACAGGGAACAATAACTGGATCCTACATATATATGAATTATATGTTGCAATTAATATAAAAAGAGAACTTTCAAAAACTAAAGTCGTGACATTTACAAACACCACTTCATTCATTCTTTGTCGCCATAAAAAATGTTCCAGAAAATAGGCGAAGCTGATATCATAAAATACCAATAATTAATCATAAATGACACATTAAAAAGGGACAATCATTCGCAATACTCAACATAACGATTAAAGAAATTTGTATAGATCTTTTACGAGCTTCAATGCCTTCAAATAGAAATACTGAAATTGACTTATGAAGCTCTAGTCGAATCTATTCCCTCCTAAGAAATAGTTGTTTGAGGCGGTACTCACGAATATCAAATAAAAACTTTAATTTCAACAAAAAGGGATTCTGAAGGTGATGATATCAAAACCAAAGGAGTTCTCAACAGATCAACACTTATCAAAGATTAAAGGGATGCTATATGATATGCTGATAATAATAAATAGCCCTTCCTTGCCAATCATTGTTGAGAAGCACGTGGAAGATGGGATTGAGCTTGCCGTGATTTTGTCTACTCAATTGTGACCAAAACCTTGAGATCAAATCTAAAGATCGTTTGAACAATTCATAATATTAATTCTGATGTATGTTGACCTCCAACGACCCCTAGAAAGGATTCATCATTTATACCTAATAAACCTTGCCTTCAGAATTATTCATTCCGTCTAATCGTTTTTTCATTTTAGGTGGTCTGGTATAAAAATGGCGAACCAATCACTGATGAAAGAGTCAAAACTGTACTCCTTCCGGATGGCACTGCCAAGCTGAATATCGATGATGTGACACCTGAAGACAGTGGAGCCTATAAATTAGTGATTAAAAACCAGAATGGGGATACCTCTTGTTTATGTGCAGTAGCTGTTCAACGTAAGTATCCTTCACTTTCAATCAGTTGTAAGTAATACAATACCCCCAGAAGAAGTGGATTTCGAATTTCGAGAATAATCTCTTGCAATACAACTGTTCTTTTAGTAGCTTTACAATAAGCAATATTATTCATCTCATAGCTATTTAATAATAATATATATACATATATGTCAAATGAATATTTTCGTCAAGCTGTTTTCCAGTATATGTCATAACATCATTATTAAATTTTTCAGCTACTCCCAAGAGGCCCAAGTTCAAGAAAGTATTCAAAGATGTTGACCTTGCTACTGGTGAAACCTTACGTTTGGAAGCCCAAGTTATAGCTTATCCACCGCCAGAGATCAAATGGATGAAAGACGGTTTACCTATCAGAGGCTCTTCTGAAGTCCTCATAGAAAAACATCCTGATGGTAGGACGGTCTTGATCGTTGATTGTGCTAAGCCGGATAACGCAGGAACGTATCAAATCCTTGTTTCTAATAGACTTGGGGAAGCAACAGCTGAAGGAAAGGTGACGGTTGAAAAAAGACCTGTTAAACCAGAATTCTCGAAAAAACTACAATCTCAAACAGTGGTTGAAGGTTTTCCAGTGAAATTCGAAGTCAAGGCAGATGGTTACCCAGAGCCCAGAATATCATGGTGAGCGCGATTATTGTTTCATGAAAAAATGAGAAAAAACGGATGGCTCGACGATTATCGATAATTACAAAAAAACCTGGCTTCCCTAATTATACATAGATTTCAAATTTAAGTCTGCTATACAAAAAATGCAGTAAATCACCATTACATCCATTGAAATTGACCATTTTGTGTGGTTTGCACGCTGGCGACATCATTATTTCATCCTTATTTCTTTTGAAAGGAAGAGGGAGCTGCGGTTACGGTGAATACCGAGCGATATCGATCCATGCGGACTGAATTTTTCATTTTGAAATATGAATCAGCTAAACATCGACGATATTTGATTCTAACAAGATATTATTGTCTAAGATGTCTAAAAACATGGTGAATGCACTCGTCAAATTTTGAATGCAATGACATTCGACCAAATTGAAAATATTAGTTTTAGTTCGTGGCGGCGCCGTAATGTCATACTTGTCATTTCGATCTTTTTTCAGTTGTTTTTGATTGGATACATTAATTAAAACCCGATACTGACCAATCAAAAGCGACGTGTAACCGAGTATGATCGTGCAAAGTCGTGAAACAAAACACGAAACGTTTACTGGAATGAATTCAAATATTTGTAATAGAGAGAGTTTATTGGTATTTCAATTACAAGAATTACTTCCATAGATCATAACTATAATGAAAGATGTTAGAAGAAGAGACAATTCAGTGATATATATTTTTCTATGGTTGACACTGTCGACAATTGACATAACAATAAGATGGAGGTTCAGTAATGTAATGACGTAGCGTTGTAATAAGTCTTCAGTTTGTTAATAATAAATATCTTAAAATATTACTTTGCTTCCAGAAAACATAAACCCTAACAGGTTATGGGCCCAGACATACACGGCAAGTAAAAGTAATTAAGGAAGTTGTTCTTGTTCAAAAATAAAATCTTTGTGCTAACACGCGGAGACAAAATGGCTGGTTCTCAATACATGTCTGTTGAGAAACTAATAGGAAGGGACAACTACAGTGAGTGGAAATTTGCTATGAAAGCTCTTCTAGAATTAGATGATCTGTGGGATGTAGTCAGTGGTACAGAAACTGACGAAAAGAAGGACAAAAAGGCTCTGTCCAAAATAATACTTTCTGTCGACAAAATAAATTATTCCCACATCAAATCTGCCACAAAATCGAAGGAAGCTTGGACCAACCTCGAAAAAGCTTTCGAGGACTCGGGACTGACAAGAAGAGTAGGACTCCTGAGATCACTCATCAACACAAAATTGGAAGACTGCAAATCAACAGAAGAATATTGTGATAGAATAATATCAACTGCTCACAAACTGAATGAGATGAATTTCAAAGTGGAAAATGAATGGGTTGGAACTTTACTTTTGGCAGGTCTACCCGAAGAATATCGTCCGATGATAATGGGACTAGAAAGCAGTGGTACACAAATAAGTGGAGATTCCATCAAGGTAAAGCTATTGCAAGATGTAAAAACTCAACAAGATCCAAAGTCAGTGGATAGTAATCTGGCAATGTTCACTAAAGGTAATATAACTAAAAGTAATCCAAAGAAAAACGTTAAATGTTACAATTGTGGAAAGATGGGTCATTTTAAGACAGAGTGCCGTTCAAAGAAAAAGGTGGATAAGAAAACAAGCAAAAATGATTCCACAGCGTATGCAGCATTTCTAACGTCTGAAAACGTCAAAACAGATGTGTGGTATTTGGACTCTTGTGCATCAACACATATCACAGGAAACAGAAAATGGCTAAATGAAGCAACAAACATTAAAGCCAAGGTTAAAACTGCTAATAGTAATGATATGATTATCGAAGAAAAAGGAACTGCTTCAATTCAAGTGCATATAGACGGTAAACAAGAATCAATTGAGGTTAAAGAGGTTATGTATGCCCCCGAAGCTGCAGTAAATCTATTGTCCATACATAAAATTGTGGAAAAGGGACACAGAGTAGTATTCGATAGGAATGGTGCGAAAATCTTCAATCGCAATAACTATCTAATAGCAAGAGGTTTTGAGACAAATGGAATTTATCAATTGAACACAGTTCAATCAAACAGAGCATACTTCTGTACACAACCAGAGGAAAATTTGTGGCATCGCAGGTTAGGACATCTCAACCTAAGATCTATGAATTTGCTAACCAAAATGTCAGTTGGAATGGATAAGGACTTCAAGGTGTCAACAACATCATGTTTGTCATGCATTGAAGGAAAACAAAGAAAACAGCCTTTCCAAACAAGTCAAACACAATCTACAAGGCCACTGGAATTAATACACAGTGATTTATGTGGACCCATGGAGACAATATCCATAGGTGGTAGCAGGTACTTTCTGACTTTCATTGACGATTATACGAGGTATGTACACATCTATTTCTTAGCAGAAAAGAGTCAAGTGATAGAAGCTTTCAAAGAATTCAAAAATTTAGTAGAGAACAAGACTGATAGAAAGATCAAAATTTTAAGAACAGATAATGGTACTGAATATGTCAATAAACAGATGAAACTAATTTTAACATCTTCAGGTATAGTTCACCAAACCACAGTGAGGTACAATCCTCAACAGAATGGGGTCAGTGAAAGGGCCAACAGAACTAATGTAGACAAGGCAAGAACCATGTTATCAGAAGCAAACTTAAATAAGAAGTATTGGGCTGAGGCAGTCAACATTTCAGTTTATTTGATGAATCGTTCCCCAACAAAGGCTATTTCAGGGAAAACACCATATGAAGCCTGGTATAACAGGAGGCCAAACCTGGCACACCTTAGAATCTTTGGTTGTCAAGCAATGGCACATGTCCCGGATGAACTACGACAAAAATGGGATGCTAAATCAGTAAGACTCATATTTGTTGGTTATGGTGAAAACAAAAAGGGTTATAGGTTGCTCAACCCAAATACAAATAAGGTAATATACAGTAGAGATGTTGTATTTTTCGAGGATAAAATGGAACAATTAAAATCAGATGAAATAAAGGATGAATCCAACACATTTTTGTGGAAAATAAATCAAGATACAGCAACAATTGAAGAAAATTCAGTCCACGAAGAATCTGAGCAAGATGAACTAGAAACGACAGATGAACAAGGGGGTAGCTCATCAACAGGTGAAGAAGAAATTGTATCAAGTAGAGGGAGAAGAGTAAATAAACCCAAATATTTACAAGATTTTGAAATTTATGCTACTTATGATCACCTTATACTTTCAGATGATCCCCAGACATATGAAAAAGCAATTGTTGATGAAGAGTGGAGAAAATCAATTGAACAAGAATTGAAATCTCTAGAGAAGTTGCAAACATGGTCAACATGCGAATTGCCGGATGGTAAAGTAGCCATTGATACAAAATGGGTATTCAAAACCAAAGAAGATGGAACAAAGAAGGCTCGACTAGTTGCGAAGGGTTTCCAAATTCAAGAAGAGAATCCACATAACACATATGCACCTGTTACGAGGATGTCTACCGTAAGAATGTTATTAGCAAAGTCTTTACAAGAAAATTGGAATTTAAGACAACTCGATATTCCAACAGCTTTTTTAAATGGTATGCTCACATCCGAAGTATACATTAAGACACCTAAAGGATTAGACATAGGGAAATCCAAAGTACTCAAACTAAACAGAGCTCTATATGGATTGAGGGAGAGTCCAAGATGTTGGAATAATCAATTCGACAAAATTATGAAGGACTTGGACTTTCAAAGATCAAATTTCGATTTTTGCATGTACTGCAAGAAGGATTGCTGGTTAATTGTATTCGTTGATGACCTAATTATAACCGGAAAAGATGTAGAAATTGAGAAGACAGTAAAATCTTTGAAGAGTTTATTGAATGCTAAGGATATGGGACAAGTTAAAAGATTTCTTGGAATGGAAATAACTAAAACAGCTGAAGAACTCAAGATAATACAAAGAAATTACATTGAAAAACTTTTAAGCCATTTTAATATGATGGAATGCAAAGGTGTATCCACACCAATGGTTACAGGATTCTATATAGATCCTTCAAGTGCTCCTGATACAGAATCGACAAATTTTCCCTACAGAAAGTTAGTCGGATCTTTGATGTATTTAGCCTGTACATCAAGACCTGACATTATGTACTCAGTATCATATCTTAGTAGATATTTGGATAAGCCCAACAAAGAGTTGGTTACGGCTGGGAAAAGAATATTGAGATATTTGAAATCTACAGCAGACAAAGGACTTGTATACAAAAAGGGACCAGAAAAACTGGAAGCCTATTCGGATGCAGATTGGGCAGGTGATCGAAGTGATAGAAAGAGCACTAGTGGATCACTAATACTGTATGGGGGAAATCCAATCAGCTGGTTCTCCAAGAAGCAGACTTGCGTTGCACTTTCAACAGCAGAAGCTGAATACGTTGCAGCCGCAGCCAGTGCTCAAGAATTGGTCAACCTGAAGGGTGTTCTCTCCGAGTTCAGTGAAGTGAAGTGTGCGACATTGAAAATGGACAATCTGAGTGCGGTTTCAATGGCGCAAACTTACGAAAATTCAAAACGGGCTAAACACATAGACATTAAAGAACATTTCATTAAGGACTTGACTAATAAAGGGATAATCAAAATAGAATATGTGAACACAAATGATAACTTTGCAGATATTCTGACAAAACCCCTATGTAAAGAAAAATTTGTAAACATATGCAAATTGTTAAATATCATAGAATACTAGGTACAATTGTAAAACTTTTGTTGAGAAAAGTGTTTAAATCGAGGGGGAGTGTTAGAAGAAGAGACAATTCAGTGATATATATTTTTCTATGGTTGACACTGTCGACAATTGACATAACAATAAGATGGAGGTTCAGTAATGTAATGACGTAGCGTTGTAATAAGTCTTCAGTTTGTTAATAATAAATATCTTAAAATATTACTTTGCTTCCACAAAACATAAACCCTAACAAAAGATATACGTATAGGTATATAATGGCACAAAACTCGTAAATAATAAATAACAAGAATCTTAATTTGTTGATAGCGCTACCTACAGTTGACATAACGAAGCTTAACTAATATTCTCAAAATTGGCAAAACAAAAGCTAATCAGTGCATACACCTGGTTTTTAGACATCTTAATATTGTCATGCTTGTCATATTGTCATGTCTATTAACTAGCCCCCTAGTTTGTGCGTCTTAACTCCTCTCGATTACTTTTTATGGGGCTATATTGAGTCATTGGTTTATGTCGACTTAGCAGCAACTCTTGAAGCATTTGCAGCCAATATTCAAGCCGGCATTGACGCTTTACGTCCAGATTTATTCGAAAAACTATTGAAAAATTAAATTGATCGAATTCTCTATGAAACTGATAGCAGCGGAGATATGCCGGAAATCATATTCGAAAATAAATGCCATGAAATTATCTACCAGATTATATTAATAGAAAATTCATTCCAACAATCTTTCTGTCTTGTATTATTATTCAAAGTTCTCAAGCTTGAAAAAAAACATCCATTACAATGTCTTCATTATTTAGGTTCAGAAACGGAGTTGAAGTCATTTCCGATACAAAACATATCAAGATAACTGATCATCCCGAAGGTGTGAGCATTCTTCTACTCGATGCGGCCGATCAAGCCAGAGATGCTCTGACGTACAGAGCGGTAGCTCTCAATGAAGCAGGAGAGGCTGAAACGTCTGGAATCCTCACCGTTAAACCGTCCACAAGAAGCGACGAACCCGAGGAAAGACCTTTGTTCTTGCACGGTTTGAGAGATGTCTTAACGGATGAAGATCTGCCATTAGTAATTGAAGCAGGTTTCACCGGAAATCCAATACCAAGTGTAGAATGGATGAAGGATAATGTACCATTGACACCAACTGACAGAATATTGATGACTTGCGATGGTAGAAAGGTAAGGTACTTCACAATCACTAGTAGGAGTTACTACTTTTTCCATAGTAAACGAAGTATATCGAATTTTCTGAGGAATGTAGGCACCGAGTGAAGAAGATTGTTGTTAGAAATAGCCATTGTCATTATCGATGTTTTTTGTTTCTTCTTTAAATTATTCTGCTTTCAATAAATTGAATTGGATACTCCTACTGTATCCATTTCTTCATTATTTTCATGTGGTCCAAACAGTTTCGGTTTTTCATTGTCACAATCATCATGTTCTGGTGTTTTTATCCAATTGACTCTTTCGTTCTATCATTCAAAGGAACCTGCCCAATTATGAGTATGGTTTCCATGCCGCATAATTGACATGGCTATCTCAAGCTATTCCTAGATCGAACCTTTTTTATTTATTCACTCACATCACATTCAGCTCCATCAATTGATTGTGTTAATATTGAGCGGGTTCTTCTTTGGGGAAAATATCTAGAACTAGACCTTATGTTGTCCATTAATGCTTATTCATATTGCTCAAATTTTGAATATCAATAATAAAGAGTTGACATTATTATTTTTAAATTTTATTCGTTAAGTTAGTGTTTTCTGAATCAAAAAATCTCTCGAACCAAAGTTTGTTTGGGAGTTCCACATCGGGCAGCAATGACAATAAGATAGATGACGTCGATGAATCAAATTAATAAATTTCAGAATTGCCAGAGTCCATTCAAAAAGCAATCTTTTAATGTATTCTCAGAGCGTACCTACGTACTTATATCTTGAATACGGATTTCGTTACGAAATTTTTTACTTATTTTGCTGTGTTCTTCCTCTCTCTACAGCAGGGACATCTTTTCGAACACACTGTAGAAAAATAGTCAGAATTTCATCGAAAAGTAAGTTAGTATTTCCACATAATATGCTTTACTTGCCAAATCTGGTCCTGTCTATTTCTTATGTTGGAATTAGTAGTCTATTAATAACGTTTGAAGAGCTTTGAATGAGAATTCCTTCGAAAACACAAAAAAAGCAATATCGAACTTGTATAGATATATTTCATAAAAAAAAAACGTTTCCAGATCAGTAGATTCAAACACAAGACTTTTAAATTTTGGTCTCTTTCAGAAGCACCTTCCTATCCATAAATTTTCATATCGATATATCATTTCTCACATATATAAGTCATTGTACTTATTGCAAAAGTATCATTCCTGATTAATATTCAATCTTTTTTTTTTTTTTCATAGGTTGGTCTCAAAATAGATAAAGCTCTACCATCAGACTCTGGAATATACAGTGTCAAACTCATAAACCCCTTAGGAAAGGACTCTGCAGAAGGAAAAGCTACAGTCAGAAAAATTTACCAACCACCAAGCTTCACCCAAAAGTTTGGAGATCTGCAACAGGTAAGAGATCAATTTAGAATGGGCTCTCCTTCGAGAAAAGAAAGAATTCATCTGTTTTAATCCCATAAATGACCCACAATATTGAATAATTGAATATCATTCTTTATTGCTTATGTCTATTTCCGAAAGGACAAATGACAATTTGGTCTTGTGGTTCTAACACCTAATATAATTTTTTACCTAGATATTCGAGGAACTAAATTGAAATATGTTTTACTGATAATATTTTTGCTGATAATAATTCTTGTCTTGCATATCTAGGTTTTAAAATTCTATTCGATAAAATTTCAGTGTGAGGAGAAGAAATAAATCACTTCAAACTAAATCAAATCAATCATTGCTTCGACGAAATGTTTCAATTCGTACTTTTGCCTTAAATGATATTCTGTTGATTCCACAATTCAATACAGAAAATCACAATTTTTTCGGCATAAGAATTTTATCGGTTTAATCTTGTTAACGATATAAAAATTGTCGAAATTCAGATTCATGAAATTTCCATATGAAGTGTCTCTAGTATAGGTATAGAAAATTAATTTTACCCTCCTATCACACAAATCCTGTTCAATACTTTAAATTATGATATCAATTTCCAATATAATTATCTTCATATTGAAAATTATTTCCTTTTTTTTTTGTAACTGAAGAAATCAATATCCACCATTCAGACAATAATACTTGAATGATTCGAATCAAAAATTAATGGAACTCGAAATTATTTCAGCTGCCTGAAAGAGACGCCAAGTTCCCATGCAGAGTAACTGGTGTACCTCAACCAGAAGTAACATGGACAAAAGACGGTGTCCCGCTTCGTGAGACCAGTAAATTCCATATCAAACGAGACGGTGATATGTGCTGCTTGTATGTTATCGATTGTAAGCCTGAAGATGCTGGAGTTTATAGAGCAACAGCCACAAACAAAGAAGGTCAAGATGAATGTACAGGCACACTTGAGGTGGTGAAAGAAATGTAAGTTGATTTGTAACTAAGAAATCGGAAGAAACGACCCCCAAATGATTGAGAAATACCCTCGTCATCGTTTCATCTTTATCTGCTTAAGATTATTTTTTTATTGAATTGGATTTTCCTCGTCCACAAATAATTGTGTTAATTGAATCTTCAGTTCATATAGTTAATGCGATCTGAAAATACCTAAAGGGACTAATTGAAACCTATCTCCTCCTAGAAAAGCTCGACAAAAAATAGAACCACCAGTGTTCCTCAAACGCATCGGAGATACCGAGCTCTTCAAAGGAATGACGGCGAAATTCACAGCATGCGCTTCAGGAATACCAGAACCTGAGGTTGAATGGTATCACGAAGACAAGAAACTATTCCCATCCACCCGCATCAAGATGGAGACCGACATGGCCGGCTTGTTGAGACTAACTATCTCTGGTCTGGATGTCGATGATTTAGGAAAATATACCTGCAAAATCAGCAACGAACATGGAAGTGACATATGTAACGCAGTCCTGAAATTCGATGGTAAGTGCACTACTGCTCATACTAAAATGCCTTAAACTATGTGAGAATAAGCTCTCATTGAATTTTATTCCCTTGATATCCGCCCAGTCCTTCAAATCTTCTAGTCTTTCTGATTATAAGAGAGCGCAGGCAATTTCAACTAATCTTTTGAATTTCGTGATCCTCATCCTCAGCATCTCTCAAACATTTTATCAATTAGGGTCTGATACTGTTGGTGACGATGAAATGTCTGGAACTATGATTCGACTGTGCATATCGGAAGTGTTGTATTTCGTAACATATTCATTAATACTTGTTTAGAGCTTGATTACTATCCTTTATCTTACGGAAATAATTCTCTTATCAAAAGGTACTAAAGCAAAATGCATCAATGAAACAATTAGTATCCAAAATTTTCGATAAATGGGTGTACAAAGGAAGTTATTGGTACGCACGTCATTCAATAACTGACTATAGTCTAGTTTCAGTGTTTCTCACTCACCTACTTAATGATGTTCTGAGCGATTGGGATAATAATCAGGTTCTCTAGAATTCACTAAATATCTTCAAGCATCTTGAATCCAAATTAAAGGGCAAGAGATATTATATCCGACTTGTGAGAGATGAATCATTTTGTATCCTAGTAAACAAAGGGGTATCTCAGGGATCAATCTTGGGGTCACATATTTTTTATTTACACAGCGTATTTTGTAAGTTTCATAAATTGTTGCTGATTTAATTTATTCGCTTATGACAGATTAATTCATTTTAGTTCTCATCCGAATGGGGTCTTTGCTGCATGTTCTCCGATTAAAATTGAACAAACAACTCTCGAAAAATCCATCCTCCTGAAAAATTAAGTATGATTTTTTCGGATATTCTTAACGTTCTAAACTAATTAGTTCAGTGTTTCCGTTGTGAAAGCTCAACTCAATAAAACGATTTATTATTATTATTATTATTCTGAATGGAAACATCTTATATAACGTATACAGCCCTAAATACTTCTATAGTTTACGAAATAAAAAATACTGAAAATCTCAGAGATAAAAATCGTTATTAGAACAAAAGATTCATTTATAAAAAACATTGAAATACTTGAAGTTTAAAAATACTGCTGACCTAAAGGACTTGAAAACTCCTGAACCAAATGGAAGGAATAAAATAATTGAAAGGGTTGTTTTGTAGAGAGTTCAAACTTCACAACACCATTCGTTTCTTCACACAACCTTCTCCGAAGTACTTGTTTGAAATGAGTTACTCGTTTGAAATGATTTACTTGAGCCTGGTATACAGTCTTGGTTTCCAGACCTTGTAAGAGATTAAATTGATTTGTCAAACAAAAACACAAATAACCATATACATAAAAGCAGCATTTCTAAAGTATAGTGAAGTATAATTCATTTTTTGTGTTTAATTTCGTTATTGAATTTAAAAACATAGTTTGCATACACAAAGATGAAAAAGAAAATGACCACTCTGGTCCAAAAGTACTGTTGATGTGTTATTGATATACATCAATCATTATTATTTCATGATCATAGGTGAATCTCAGATTATTGAATTTTATCGCAGATCCATTGTTTTACGATTGAGATCACAATTGATCTGAAAGTTTCAAGCAAGCATTGCCTATCTACCTCAACGACATTATATTCTTCCTATGTCTGAAGTCCTGAATATAAGCTGAAGGACACCTTAGACTTTGTTCTACTTACTGTTCACATTCTCCCTTATTCCAGAAAATGAGATGAAGAGCAAACGTCCAATGGTGGACCAATACATCGAGTATGATAAATACAAAAGGAGCGGTGCACCAATGCCTCTGTCCAACCCTCCAATAGTCTCCCAAATGACAGACCGTCATTGCACTCTCTCATGGAAACCTTCAATTCCAACCGGACCCAGATTCCCAGTCACCTACCAACTGGAGATGTGCGAATTACCCAATGGTGACTGGTTCACCGCCAGAACCGGAATTAGAAGCTGCACCTGCGAGGTTAGGAACTTGGAACCGTTCAGAGACTACAAATTCAGGGTGAGGGTGGAGAACAAATATGGAATCAGCGATCCCTCACCTTATGCCATCACACACAGGTATTATTATTATATTTTTAAAAGGTTTTAATGCTATTCATAACTCCTAATGCTTTGGAAAACGAATGAACATATTTTAATATTGAATTTTTCAACAGCGAGTAGAAGTTTCATACACAATTCCATTCTTAAAATTCGAAATATATTGACATTTGGTCAAAACGCTGTTCCCCTACAATAAACGCACAAAAACGTGAATTAGTCGCAATACATTGTATCTTTACCAAGTTTAGCTTTTAAACCAATTCTATATTGAATGTATACATGATGCCCCGACTATTTTAAATCTAGGTATTGATCAACATGAAGTTCATTCAGAAGATTTTTGAGAATCGTACCCGTATTATATTTCTTGGGGAAATATTATACAGGGTGGCCATTTGAAAACGAAACAGACGAGATTACAGACGAAATGAAGTTTTTCGATAGAAATGCTCGGACAGGTCGATTTCTGTTTCGAGGGGGACAACTTAAGATGTAGGTTACGGACGCATAGCGCTTCAACCCTTGCTGCTACAACCCCCACCCCCAATTTTTGAATAGGGAAGATGGGGTGAGTGATACCTCAATTTAAAGGTATTTTTATACTGATTTCAGCACAGTAATTGTTTTTTCATTTTATGCATTAGTTCTCGAAATATTCTCAACTAAGTATTTGAAAATGAAGTAGTGTTTTCATGGCACTTGTAGTGTTTTGTGAAAAATCGACATTTTGAGCTTCAAAACAACCATGACTGTGGCTTCCTTCCTAACTAACTAACGCATGAATATTTCGAGAACTAATGCATAAAATGAAAAAACAATTACTGTGCTGAAATCAGTATAAAAATACCTTTAAATTGAGGTATCACTCACCTCATCTTCCCTATTCAAAAATTGGGGGTGGGGGTTGTAGCAGCAAGGGTTGAAGCGCTATGGGTCCGTAACCTACATCTTAAGTTGTCCCCCTCGAAACAGAAATCGACCTGTCCGAGCATTTCTATCGAAAAACTTTATTTCGTCTGTAATCTCGTCTGTTTCGTTTTCAAATGGCCACCCTGTATATATTTATTCTTGGAATGATGTTCTAATTCTTGTGAATGGTATCTTGAAAAAAAAGAAGTTTTAGGCACATTCAGCAATGCAAAAATTATATAGAAATTCGCTAAGTCAAAATAAATTCTTCAACGATTAGGGAAATATTTTCTTAGATCAAAATGTCTAAATAAATAAATAATGATTACTCACGATTTTCATTGACCGTTGTGAAAGATCGTTCGAAAAGTGAATATACTACAATTATTAACATGTATGTAAATCATTCAAAAGAATGAGGACATCATTACAACAATATTCTCCACATCGATCACTTTTGAATTCTCTCAAAATGATGCATATTCTCAAACAAAAAACCTTTCGAATAGACAAAAAGATCATATTCGCTTCATTAAATATCGTCAGTCTGAAAGTCACCAACTAAATGAGAAGAGATCAAGCAAATAGAAATTCGCAGTTAATCCTACCAACCTATCCTTAACAACCTGGTACCTTTCATGAGCGCACCTTAATTTTTCTAATAACCAAAAAGAATGATTCATTCCTGATATGGATTTATGAAACGTATCCTGTTTTTTACGTGTTATTTCTTTCCATTGTATTGAAAAATACCTTAAATTGTAAAATTTCGAAGGTTCTCAATGACCAATCAGAAATATCATGAACAGTTGTGAAGTCATGACTGGCAACAGCAGACTTATATTATTGGAGAAATCTCTTCGTATACGCTTGTTACAAGATTCTGGATTTTGATAGTACAAATCAATTCCATATTTCATCAACCATATACGTCGTTCATCTAAATACTGATTCTTTTCTCTCACTTCAATTATTCCATCATGTTTCTACTTTCTCATTATCATTTTCAATCATATGATATCATCTTAATCTTAATCTAATCCTTAGGTATCATACTGACCAATCTATCATATTTTTTCTCTTCAAATTAGTCCCTGCATATATTATCATTACTTCTCATAAAATATAATCTCATTTGTCATAAATTGAAAAGTTACCATAAAAAGTCTTCAGCGCTGTCAAGTTCGTGCTAGTTTATTTAGGACTCATACATATAACGTGTCACATCTCTTAAAAATATATAAATATTAAACGTGTGAAAATTAGAGATGAAGTATGAAACGAATTTACCATCTTATCTATTTTCATCAAGTCCATTTCCACAATACAAAAGGTTCAAAAATTCACACGAATATATTATAATACATTGATAACTGATATACAGCGACTAACTAAGTTTTGTTATAGGTACTTTTATGTTCTTTTCTCATCTATCTAATAATTCTTTGATAATTTTTCATCAACAGAAAATATGTATTTAATGAATTTAATTTCCTTCCTTGTATAATATTCCTCTAGTTTCCAGTTTATTTGAATGATTCTCATCTTCTAATCAAGCATTGCTATTTCGCTTCATTTAGTTTGCTATCTTCTTTAGTTGCTTCCAGCTTTTTTATATTCTAATTGCTTCTGCATTTATAGGCATCAATGTGTCTTCAATGTGTAATCCTATTTTCTTCTTCCTTGCAGGGAGAAACTCGAACCCGATCTTCCAAAATGGCGTCCATATCTCCCTCCTGATGTCGAATTCAAACCAGATGTTTCTCATTACTTCCCAAGAGATTTCGATATCGAAAAACCTCCAATTGATAACATGGCCCAGGCCCCCAGATTTTTGAGGCAGGAACACGACACCCAATATGGAGTGAAAGATCAGAATTCAAATCTATTTTGGTTCGTGTATGGATATCCCAAGCCGAAGGTTTCATTCTACTTTAACGACGAACTCATTGAATCTGGTGGTCGTTTCGATTATAGCTACACCAGGAACGGACAAGCTACACTGTTCATAAACAAGTATGTTGTGTTAGGTTACCATAAATTTAAAGCTAAATTGAGGTTGAATTTGATTTATTAATTATCAGCATCAAATCATTTTCGAGGATCGACATTCATCATAAACTTCAAACGAGTATCAGCCAGTTGATCGATCGACGAAAATTTAACGAAATTCGAATTGCTAACCTCGAAATCCTTTGTGTGACAAAACTTTTCAAGAAGTCTCTTCTGGGACCAATTATTTTTGACAAGGTGATAGTTTGTGTTCAAAAATGTCCCAATGGAATCTAAAACATAATAGTGATAAAAATGGAATAAATTAGTATTATAAATATGAGCAAAATTTAACAACAACAATCACAAAATCCTATAATAAAATGGATGGATGGATCCCATCGAAAAACCTATACCTACTTAAAACCTTTTATTCAGTTCAAATGCTAGGATTCACTACTCCCACCCCTTCACTGCAATTAAACAATGACTGCCCTATATTTTCCATTCGAAATGGAATCGGCTTCGATTGACTAAATTTCACTGACGATGTGATGTTAGGTGCTAGGTGTTTGCTGCCAGAAAGGCAGGGAGTGAAGTATAATATTTAGCTCAATCAATCTTCTCATGGGTTAGTCTATATATTTTATTATTTATTTTTTATTTGAAGGATGTTAGAGAGAGACGTTGGATGGTATGAAGCTGTAGCAAGAAATGAACATGGGGAAGCTAGGCAAAGAGTAAAGCTAGAAATAGCAGAAGTGCCAACATTTTTGAGGAGGCCTGAAGTTGAATATATCACTCTTAGAGGAAAAGCCAGATTTGAAGCGAGAATTGTAGGTGTACCCTATCCAGAAATTAAATGGTATAAGGATTGGAAGCCATTAGCTACCTCCAGCAGAATTAAGGTAAAGAAAGTCATGAAAATTAATAAATAGAAGATTTCTAGAATTTTAATCCAGGAAAAATGTATTCACTAAAAGAATATATCTTTCTTATGTAATTTTCAATTGCACATCTGCTAAAAAGATACTTATTCATGTATTCGAATTAAATTACATCGAATACCTAATGTTATATTGGGTAAGGTTATGAATATTGGTCCTGTTCATGTGGAAATATTCTAACTTCAAAAGTTATAATCAGAATTTCTCATAGCTGCTCCTTGGCTGAGTAGTGGTAGCTTTCTGAGTACATTCTTTGTTTTCAGATTGCCTTCAATGAACCCGATACTACAATCTTAACGATATACGATGTAATAATGAAAGACGAAGGTTTATACTCGGTGAGTGCAAGGAATGTGGCAGGATCAACAAGCAGTAGCGCAATGCTTCATATTGAAGAAAACGATTGGGAGTACAACATGAGGAATTACAACAACCCGTCTCCAATCAAGATCAGAAAGCGTTTGTATACCGACCTCTACGATATTGGGGATGAGCTGGGTAGAGGAACTCAAGGTGTTACTTATCATGCTGTCGAAAGGTTGAATGGTAGGTTGCTATTTTTATATAAAATTTTCTTTATATAAATTTTTTATATTATATATTTCAAGTGTTTTGTATTCGTGATTCTTGATATCGACTGTCGCTGTTTTACCCCTAAATCCATTATATAATCTACCTATCTTTATCAAACCTTTTCATTTTATAGGAAGAACATATGGTGCTAAAGTGATGCACGGACGTGGAGACCTCCGACCATTTATGTACAAGGAGTTTGAAATGATGAACGAACTTCATCATAGAAAACTGATCGGTCTCAGAGATGCATATGAGACTGAAGATTCGATCACCTTGATTCTTGAATTGGCCGCTGGAGGTGAATTGGTAAAAGACTATCTATTGAGGCAAGATTATTATACTGAAAGTGACATTGCCGGATTCGTCAGACAGATACTTTCAGGATTACATTATATGCATGAGAGAGGCTTTGGCCATATGGGTTTGACCGTAAGTAACTTCTTTAGCGTTTATTATATAAGTCAGGTTTTTTACCTAACGTTTTTCTTACAAATGTGGATCTTTAGCATCTTTAAAATTTTCAACATCAATTCTGGATATTGTTGGTGGCCCGAATATGGTATTTATACTATCTTCATTAGGTGAGATAAGGAATAGCGTTTCATCTCCTTCACTTCTATAGATCATTTGGTACAGATGCTAGCAAACAGACGCTAAGAACGATTAGTATATATTCTCTCCTATTTTGTTATTGGAATGCTACATTTCAATTCTTTCCATATTCATCTCAGGAAGTAGCTTTAGATGTTTGAGAAAGTTTCTGTCTTCGAATACAAGAAGTTGCATCCATTATTCAAAGCATGTTTGGCTAGGGCAGACTTCTTTTGATTCAATCGACAACACCATTCGTCTTCCTGGATTAGTCGTGAATACTCATTTTTGTAGTACAATGTAGCTGTAGACCCCCAAATTCTCATGGAAGCTAACTTACACTTAACCGATGACTGACAAAATTGGAAAATTTCTCAAAGTGCGTAACATTTAATCAGTCTACAAAAACTGAAAAGTATGTGGATGTTGTTCTACATAGGCCGGTGTTGAAAGTAACCCTCTCTATCCATCAAATCAAAATCTATGTTCTATTCGTTGGAATGCAAATTGTCTTCTGACCTCTACCATAATGCATTAAATTTGGAACACTTTATCAGAGTAAGAACGTATTTTTATGTAGGGGATTCACAAGAAATACCCGCAATTTTATATTCCGTAAATAAATGAAAATACTTCACAGAACTCTCAAGGTTTCTGATAGATGAAGAAAGAAGAAGAAAAAAGTTTATTTTATACCTAATAAAGATAAGCAATCATATTTGGAATTATAGAATCCCCATTTAGCGTTTCATTTGGAAATCCCCATTGGCTGACAGCGCCCAAAAATGTTCATATTCCAATTTTGATTTCAGCTTGGTGATCTTCTGATTTCACATCCTGGTGGCGATGACCTGAAAATCTGCGACTTTGGTCTCACGAGAAGGATAAACATGGCTCGATTGTATAATCTCAAATATGGAATGCCAGAATATGTGAGTCCAGAGTGCGTCAACGGAGAAGGAGTCAGCTTAGCTCATGATATGTGGAGTTTGGGTATCATAACCTACATTCTTCTTTCCGGACGATCACCATTCAGAGGTAACTGCGATTTCAATTGTTACAAATAATTAGTATTTTGTTGATAATTCTGTTATTTCTACTACTTCTGATTGCTTTTCAAGGTGCAAACGATAGAGAAACTTTGACCAATATTAAAAGTGGAAAATGGATATTTGAAGAAGAGTGGTGGGTCAATATCAGTTCAGAAGCCAGAGATTTCATCACCAAGCTGTTGATATATAGATGGGAAGAAAGAATGGACGTGTACAAGGCAATGAAACATCCTTGGTTGGAGAGAGCTGATAAGACATATTCAGATGAGTTCAGAATCAGCTCTAAATACCTAAGAGACTACTGGTCTTTGTATAGGTGAGCAGTGAAAAATCTCAATAGAACAATTGTCTTTGGAGAGTGCCTTCAAGAGGCCATTTGATAATATTGAAACAGTTGGAACCAGTCAGAACTGAACCTTGTTCATAATTTCAAAGTATTCGTAACGCACCAAGACATCGTTACTTACTTCAAAATGACCAAAGCTTGTTCTGTTTCTAGGTTATCCACTGAAAAATTACTCTGCGTATAGTGAAATGGTGTTTCAAGAATTACCTTACATTTGAACAGATATTTTAGGATGCTTTTGCTCAAAGTCTTGCATCTTGACTTCACTTTTGCTTTTTTGCTTTGAAAGATTCTAGAAATGTTGTCCATCATTTTGTAGACAAAATGTTACCTTTTTTCAAATTCTGCCCTTACGTTCTGGAAAACTTCAACTAGAATTTCTCAGTATGCTGCGCATATTCTTACTTTAATTTTTTCTATAACTCGGTCTGTGTTTCATACAAAACCGACTTTAAAGGTCACCTGAGGAAACAATCTAAAGGTGTCAAGTTCGAGGAACGTTTTGGCCTTTCTTTTAATCAAGAATTAATCTACCAATCCATTTCTCTTGAAAATGGTCTGCCATTGCGTATTTTACTCTTTCTTTAATTTTTCGGTACACAATACTAACAAAAGAGGGCTAGTGTGTAATTTTTTTGAAAAGGCTATCGAATTACCTTCAAAACAAGGTGTCACTCAACCCTCTTCCCATTTAAGAGTTTAGGGGTTGCTATCACCTCGCTCACATGGTTGATATTAATTTATAGGACCCAACCGTACAAAATGCCCCCCTATGAACCAAAGTTTACCTCTTTTTGCATTTCTTTCTGATTTGATATATCAAAGGTGGTACCTTTTCAAATTGACACACTGTATACTATTGAGCCATTTTCGATTATAAATTCAATGCCAAATCTCATAATGTTTAGTCGTCTTTTAGTTGCATTTATTTACGTACCTATTGCCACCTAAATTCATTGGAACTTTTTCAAGCCAATGATAATAATGGGAACAGTAGCAACTCTATTCGAAAATAACCAGTCGATGGACATTTCTCGAAGTGAATAGTGGGTGATGTCGAAAGACATCGAAGAATATTTTGAATACAGGTTGAAAATCATCGATGGAAACGATAAATTATATGCACAAAGAAAAATCTTGCATATCTCAGAATATCACATCAATCAACTGGAATTTTTGTTAGCGTAAGATACTTATCAATTCTAATAATTTATTTCTGACATTTTTAGTTGATAAATCGTTATAGACAAAATATGAATAGAATAGATGTTTCGCAAAAACAGATTAAAATAATCAAAAAACAGTTTTTACCACTCAGTTAATAATTTCGTTCCTTCCCAAGATACAAAATTTATGTTGCTTTCACAATATAACAGATATTTTGATATATCCATTCATTTTTTTAGGAATATTATTTTTTGTAGAAATTAATAAATAATTAATAGAAATTATTGATTATACAGGTCTTTTACTTGTACATTATATTTCGAAAGTCGATTCTTGATTTCAAAAGAACCTTTTTTCCTTCAAAACTTTTTGCAATTCGACCTAAGTAAATGAAAAGATTAAATTATTTTAAATTTTCGGATATCTGGAAACCATTTGATGATTCAGTATATGATTGCAATCATTTTTGTCGAAATGTTTTTTTAAGTCCTTTCCAAAACCATTCAAGGTGGTCTTTTGAGGAATTTCGCACAATATATTCAGAAGTAGAAACATTATTAATGAATTAAAATTTTCGACTTCAATTCTTAACGCAAAATTGGTACCCGAAATGTTTCAATTTTCACATATTTTATGTTTTACATGAAATATTTATTTTTCATGGAATATTTCGAAATTTTCCATTTTTGAATAATATGCAGTTAAATATCGGCGTATTTTCTCAAACTTCGAATTACCTACTAGCCTGAAATTTCTAGGAAAAATAACGCAAAATTGGTCCAAAATGTTTCGAGTTTCACATTTTTTTGTGTTTCTTGTTTTAGAGGGAATACATATTTTTGGGAATAATAATTCGAAATTCCCCATATTCGAATAATTTGCAGTTAAATATTGGCGTGTCTTTCCAACTTCGAATTACCTACTAATCTGAAAATTCTGAAAAAAAAATTTCAAAGAGGTAGGTTTTGATAGCATTTGAGCGAAAAATAAACTCAGAATCCACATTTGAAAGATAACATTGCATGAAGAAATGAGGTTTGATTTCAAAACATATAATATATCACCAAAACAAAATGTGATAGTATTCATTGCATTTATTGATTCCAAAGAATTACACATAGCATAAAATATAGATAACTTTAGTATGATTCATTAATTCGAAAAAGACTAAATCCCACTACTTAATGAACTATACATATAATTAAATTGATGAATGACAAAGATGCTTAAAATGATCCTATATTTTCTGGAATAAATAAATGTATTCTCACTGAACGCTAGCAAGATTATTATTATTAAATTCGAATATACTTATGCTTCTAATTCAGGTCAGGATATCTAGCTGTCCAATTAAATAAGTTAAGTTGAAAAACTAGTGTTGGGTCGTTGTCATGATAATAATGCAAACATTAAAAAAAACAATTTCCAAGTGAAGATTAAAATATTTTGCATTATAACTCATTATATGCAACTCAGATTTCTACTCCTCGTATATAGTTCTTCAATGTATTTATCTTTAGGGAATGGTATGACAATGCATCATGCAGAAGATGGTACAGACGCAGACCACTCGAAGGAGCTTTCACAGACCCCTCGAAGATGGTTTATCCTCCCGGAGAATCTTATACTCCAAGGGCGACGCCTCCTCCTCCTCAAGAGAAAGTTCCAAGATCGCGTACTCCTTGGGAGGATCAAATACCTACAAGATCCCCACTCAACTACGAGATAGGCATGATCAAATCTGAGAGCCAGTAAGTACCCTCAACATTTTCTTCTAATTCATATTCTCATCTCATCCATTAGAAAATTATTCAGCAAGAAAACAGTAGTAGTAGTAGTAGTAACTGTTATTTAAATAAGAAAATATTTATTCACAAAAAATCTTTATTACACTCATTCATTCTAATTACACATAGATAGATTTCAAATAACTTCATCACAATTAAAACCCACTGAGATCAATTCCTTGAGATTTCAAGTGTTCGGCACACTTTGTTTGATATTTCCTTTCAGGGTCGTATTTATCCAACATCTTTTTCACCATTTCAGGTTTATTCTGAATTAAGAATGTCGTCATTTTTTTTCCACTTTCCTTTTGTTTAGCTGAACACTTCGCACAGCATGTCTCCATTATTTCTCCAATGTGCTCTAAAATAAAAACAAACGATTCATAAAGCATATGAAACACTGAAAATTTCAGTTTGATATTGAAAACCTAGAAATTTTATGCAATGGTTAATTATTTCCTTTTTTACAGATTATCGCAAGGATTTTATAAATTTTTGGCAGAATGGTAGATAGGAGCGTTCTGTCAAAAAATTATAAAAATCCTTGCGATAATCTGTACAAAAAGTAAATCATAATTTTCCGATTCTTTGTTAAAAAATAGAGTATTACTCCTAATCTCAAATCTAATTTATTAAATTTTCATAAATAAATATTGTCAATTCGATTCGAAATAAATTACCTACTAGGTATTATATAATTTTTTGATTTTTCAAATATGGAAATATACTCAGGTGCAAAAAAAATAAGTAGATATTTGGTAAGTTTTGAAGTCTCATAGTTTTCTTATTTTGTAACTGTAGATAAAATTATCAATTTCAACTTGCATATTCAATATTTTGTTATGTTGGCTTATTCGATTCGGTCATCTGTCATCGTATAGTGAAGTTGTGTTTCATTTATTATCGTAAAGATTAAAATGACGACTACTAGATCAAGTACCAAAACCGTACAGGCGGAAGTTTTGCATATATCGAAAAAAGAATTGCAGGATATTATCAGCAATGCTATTAATGTGAGTACCGAAAAATTATTAATGGAAATGCAATTATTGAAATCAGAAATACAACAACTCAAAGATATCCAATATGGGATTCGAAATGAAAGAAATGTCAACATTGAGAACATCGTGAATGATAATACTGCGGACCGTGATTCATCGCTCCATGTGTCCGTCTTATCTCCTGATACGATTGTAGACAATACCAAAACCCAAACCGGTCCCATAGAACAACAAACGAAGATAGTCAAACAGCCACCTAAAATAAGGAAGAGAAACGATCAACATAAACAGCGCAGTATTGCTAGTACTTACGCAGGCGTTGTAGGCACCAAATCAAATACCACCGGACAATTGATGTCGAATTCTAAACTATGGATTTATGTTGGGCGGTGTAAGGCGGAATCAACTGCTGAAGACGTGAAGTCCTACCTCGAACTCAATTCCCCGGGACATAAATTCGAGGTAGAAAAACTTGAAAGTAAAGGTAAAAATACATCATACAAAGTAGAAGCTGATTTGTCTCTGAAGGAGGAATTATACAGTTCGACATATTGGCCAGTTGGTATCCTAATAAAGCGATTTCGTTTTCAAACCACCACTAAGCGTCCCTTTTGAAATCCAGAAAGAATTGTCTGTTTTATCTCGCAAGCATGAATTTAATATTAATCTTATTCACTTCAATGCTCAATCTTTAATTGATAAAATGAGTGAACTGAAAATAGTAGCATTTAAAAGAAAGCCAGACATAATCTGCATAAGTGAAACATGGTGTAATAATTTCAGTGTGGCCTCCATAAAACTAGATGGCTACGATGTGGTAACACATTACAATAGGGATATACACAAAAATGGGGGTGTTTTGATGTTAGTTAGAAATTCACTTAAATGTGAGGAGATAACATTCATTAGGAGACTATCGATCGAGATGCACCTTGAATGTTGTGCAATGTCTGTTAGTATTTGTAATGTTAAATATTTTATTGTTACTGTCTATAGATCTCCATCCGGAAATATTTCAACTTTTATAGATGTTATGACATCAATTCTTAATTATAGTATAGTTAAATCTGATTATTTGATAATCATGGGTGATTTTAATATTGATTGGTTGAAAGAATGTTATAATAAGAACCTATTGTATGACCTAATGCGCAGTTACTCGATGTCTTTTAAAAATAATAGTCCATCAAGAGTATTCACTAATGAAAGTGGTGTTACAAGTACATCGAAAATTGACTATATATTTACAAATGTTAAAGATGATGACTATATTGATGAAATTGAAAATCTAAACATTGCAGATCACTGCGCGAATATTTTGTACCTCAGGGGCTCTACTCAGATAGAAGAGCCTCCCTTGGAGAAGGTATTATGGCGGGATACTAGTCAGAATAGGATAAATGAACTTAGACAGTCACTTTTGGGTGAAACATTTTATGATGTTTATAAAACACCTTATGACTTAAATACAACTCACGAAGTTTTTTCTAGTTTAATTTCACATCATGTAAACAGTAATTGTCCGAAAATCTCAAAAAATATTAGACGACCGAATTGTACTAAAAAAGAATGGATTACGGATGACATTGTGAATGGGTCTAGGGAGTTGAAGCGTCTGTTCTGGGCTGCGAAGGACTCGGGTGACGTAGGCTTGCAGGCTCAATATAAACATGCCCGTAAACAATACAAATCTCTCATTAATGAAACAAAAAAAATGTATTACCAGCGACGTATTGACTATGAAGATGGCAGTCATAAATCTTCACGTCTATGGCGCATTGTAAACGATCGAAGAAATTGTAAATCTAAGTCGGAGTCAAGGAAAATCAATTTAGAGCTGAATGGTTGTAGTATAACGGAAAGCAAGCATATTGCAGATACTTTCGGTAAGCATTTTTCGACCGTGGCAGAGACATCCTTAAAAAAATTCTACAATGACGATAAGCTGCCTGATATCGTGATGACACATATTCCTTTGAACTCTTTTTACTTTGAGGATGTGAGTGAGTCTGAGATATTAAACATTATTGGTGGTCTTAAGAATTCTCAATCGGTCGGCATAGACGATATATCAACGAAGATTATTAAATCCATAGCGGACATCATTGCTCCCCATTTAGTTCACGTTGTGAATATGTCTGTTCGGTTAGGTCGGTTTCCGGACAGCTTGAAGATCGGCAAAGTTATTCCGGTTTTCAAGAAAGGCAGCCCTGTGGATGTCAATAATTACAGGCCCATCACACTTTCATGTATTATGGGAAAAATCATTGAAAAATGTGTTTACAATAGGATGATAAAATTCATTTTGAAACATAATATAATAACTCCACATCAGTTTGGCTTCTTGCCTGAGCGATCCACTGAGTTAGCAACGGTTAAATTTTTGTCTTTTATATATAAGGCTTTGGATGGAGGCAAATATGTGGGAGCACTTTTTTTTGATCAATCGTTGGCGTTTGATGTGGTGGGCATCGATCGGGCACTGGATAAATTGTGGGCCTCCGGCTTTAGAGGGAACTTTCATGAATGGCTTGCTTCTTTTCTTAAGGGGAGAAAAATGATCATTGAATATGAAGAAGCTAAATCCGAGATTTATAGCGTAGACTATGGAGTTCCGCAAGGGTCAATTCTTGGGCCTTTAATTTTCATCCTTTTTATTAATGACGTGGTTGCCCATATTGCTGACTCTGAGTGCACGGTTTTGTATGCGGATGACTCGTCGATTGCTGTTAGCGCTTCAACTCAGGAGGAACTAGAACTTAAATTGAATAATATTGCAAACAGTTTCGTGTTATGGTGCAGATGTAATTCGTTGATAGGAAACATCAACAAGACAGTTTTCATGCAATTTTGTACAACAAATAAATCGTTCAAGGCAATTAACCTCGACATAGACGGCAATGTTGTCAAGATGAGTACCGACACGAAGTTTCTGGGGATATATATCAACGGTAATCTGAGTTGGGAAGATAATATTGATCATATTTCTGCAAAATTGAATGGGAGTTTCTATGCAGTGATGCAATTGAAACAGATACTGGATAGTAAACAGCTGCTTTCGGTGTATTATGCCTTGTTTTATATACATTTATCTTATAATATTACTTTGTGGGGTAACTCCACCTTTGCATCTCGCATTTTCATTGCTCAGAAACGAGTAATGCGTCTTATTTTCAATGTGGGATCGCGCGATTCATGCAGGCCGTATTTTATAAGGTACCGAGTTCTAACGCTACCCTGTATTTATATATATAGGTGTATAATGTTCTTTAAAAAAAACATAAATGAAGTGCCAAAAATATCTGATTCTCATTCATACCAAACGAGACATGGTGCATTATTTAGGACACCAAAACATAAAACAAAACTTTATGAAAATTGTCCTATGTTTGCTGGAATAAGACTCTTCAACTCTCTGCCTGTATCTATAAAGAATGAGTGCGGTCATAGAAGTTTCAAAAACAAATTAAAAAATCTTTTATGTGAGAAGGCATATTATACAGTGAGGAAATATTTGACTGATAATTTATGTTTTTAGTATAGCTTGATAAATTGATGTTGACGTTCTATTTATTATAATATTAAGTTTATTATTTTTATATGTGATATATTATATTTGTATATAATGTATTTTTGACTTGTCTTATATCATGTAAATGATCGATTGGACTAATAAATTTTATTATTATTATTATTATTATTATTAGTCACTATACAGGTTTAATCAGAAGTTTGTTGATTAGCCCTAAATCTGAAACATCATGTGAAATAATTTCGTCGTAAAATTTTTTCAAATTACCAATTTTCATCGAGAACCATTCATTTTCAACATTTTTTGTTTCATGGCTTTAAGTACACTCTCTCATTTTTAAGGAACAAATAAATGGTGTACCCAATTCAAAGAAATCAAGAAATTTTACTATATGGCTTCGCTTATTGTGCCATAATGTCAGTGCAAAAGCTCAGATTATGAGTCTTTAAGGAAAAAGCAAATTGTTGCTTTCTCATGTTTTCTCATATTTTTTAGTCATAATGATAATCAATGAGTTCAAAATTTATTTATGCAAATTTATTGACTTCAACTAAAAAATCAAAACAAAACAATTCAACTGTAACGTAATTAACAGATTGATATATTTTTATTTACTGCCTACATAGGTCGGTTTATACTGTGGATTAAGTTTTGAATAGCATGTTGAAGAAAATTTCTATTCTCAAAAAAATCGTTGATGACAAGCTCATTTCCTTCTTGAAAATGATCTAGTGCACTTACAGCCATGAACCAAAAAACAAAATGTTGAAGGAAATGATTATTGATGAAAAAAAAATTTTACCGTGAAATTATTCTAATAAGAATGTTTCAGAATTGTATTCAACAACAAACTACTGATTATTCCTGTATAGTGACTAATAAGCCAGCACTTAACAAAAGATTGAATATGCAAGCTGAAATCAATAATTTTATCTGCAACTGCAGAGAAAATTATTAAATTATTCAAAATTTTTCCAGTTAATTTTGAAAATTGAGCTCAAAATGAGAAAACTATGATACTTCAAATTTTACTCAATATCAACATGTTGCGTTTCTTTTTTGTACCTGATGTACAAGCGTGGTCCTAGGGGGAGGGGTCAAGGGGGTCATGACCCCCCACAAAATGAAACGAACTAACACTTAATATGCGTTTCATGCAGACAAGTTACGAAATGGTCCCATCAAAAAAATTGAACCCCATAACGGTGACCCCCCAAAATTTAAGGCTAGGGCCTCCCTTGCTGATATATAATAGGAAAATAAATTGATTCAGCAAAATTCAGATTTCTTCAAGTTCCAAAACGTTAAAATTTCATACGAAGTTGATTTTTCTATTCATTATTGAAAATTTTCTCATTTTTACTTTGTGAAGCTATAGCCTTGAAAATGTTCCGATTTAAGTATGAACCAACTTTGGTACTTGTAATCGTTCGAAAAATTTATGAATTAGGGTATACGAAAAAAATGATCAAAATTTATATGAAAATCTTACTTCTGATTTCATCTGCTTCTGGGGTACAACCTTTTCCTTCTAATAGACAATTGAAGTGATTCTGGAGAAGACGTTCGTTTTTGATGATAGCATCAATATCTACATTGTCAAACTTTGAAGTGTCATATACTTCACCCCCTAAGGCACAAGAAACTGCGATAACTACGAAAACGATTAAGAACTTCATGTTGTCGATGTTTGAAAGGAACGAATAGATTGGAAATGCTCATCGGGTATTTAAAGGAGATCGAAATTTTTTTGTCATCAAACATCCTTATTATTTTCTCATCAGTTGCGTTTTTTCTTTAAGAACTCGATCTCCAAATTGAGTGTTGTTGTAACAATATGATTGTTAGCGTTTATTCTCGAATGACGTCTAGAAGGACTTCTTAGAAATTATTTTAGTGGTCCAGCTGAATAATTTATTCTGAATAGCATCTTATTTGGTTATTCCAAGAGGATCGATCTACATAATCAATATATTATTAATTATATTGAACGGTTTTTTCCGTCGCCAAAATTTCCGTTGATTTTAAATAACACTTATTTCTTCTTCTATGACATAACGAAATTGAGAATTATTATGATTTTCATTGTAATATATAACCTTTTCAGCATTTTTTTTTTTCGTTTTCATTTACGTGAAATATGTGTGTAGGATAGAAACTATAATGAATTTGCTCCTGTAGAATTTAAGTTTCATTTCCAGTTTTCTATTAATTTTCATCAGCGTTCCAAAGTAGTTTTACTTATAAAAGTACCTACTAAGCAATAAAAAGATACCGATATGATCATTGTAAAATTAAAATTGAACAAAAATAAAATTCACTAAATTCGCACTTCGAAAAAAGTAAAATGTTTTTATTTTGAATTTTCCTTTTGAGCGCGCGTTCCCTGAACGGATCGCTTTAGTATTTCATCACAATCTATGTAATTTTCGAATTTTGAGCATGAAATAGCAGGACCATAATGTATATTGAATATGAATTCGTGGTCAAATTCGAATTCAAGAATATTCGTCCGGTCGTGAACACATCAACTCCCGAACGAAATAACAAGAAACTTGACATTTTCATGATAGGTTTGTATTTCGGTTAATGTCGTTAGAGGGCATAATACTACTAGGTGTTCCGTAAATATGGCAGTTCGAAATTTGTTGTCCTGTTTGTTAAATTATATTTAGGATTCGGAATCATTTTGTTATAACTTGAGTAAAACTGTGTTTAAAATAAAACTCTTTTATTTTACCACCACACAACGTATTACGACAACAATTTGAACAACTGCTACAACTTATTGTTGGTTAAGTCACAGACATATATTCAAATGTCATATACTATGTTGACCATAGAATTAGCAGGTGGGTATGTTCAACACTGTTAATTTGAAAACTACAGATTCGAGCGAGTTGAAAATTTGCATTTGGATATGAAATCATGATTTCGAGATTCGTGTAAAATTTCTTTTTGTTAACGTTAACCATGGAAACTTGAAATTTTGATGTTAAATAACAATTTCAAGCTGATCACATCATCAGAAACATGAAAAATATTGGGAAATAAATACCCAATATTTCTGAGATTCGATCGTGATGATACCTGTTTTGTTTGTTTATCAAAACTAACAATTTCAAGCAGAATTTCGTGTTGAATGCATCGTCAATACCGTAAAAAAATTCAAAAAGAAAATCGAAAAAATCCAACAGAATTGAGGTTTCACAAGGAAATCCTAAATCAACAAGTTCAATTTTTTTGCAAAATTTTGTTGTTGATCACAAAATTCAACGGAAAAAAGATATTTCACTCTTAATCAATTCGAAAGCAATACTTGCGATATATGCTATCCAGGGCTTCTATTTTTTATACTCGATGAGATTTTTTGTGATGAAATTTTCATCCCTTTTCATTGAAAAGGAAGATAATAATACTAGTATATATATATTTTTTTATTTTGGGTATATAGGTACCTATCGGTGTTCCAACATTAATAGCCACTTGTATCTTATACTAATTTTGCTCTTCAATTTCCAGTTACCAAAATGGCCCGGACACATACTTGTTGCAACTCAGAGATGTGGACTTCCCAGTACGTCTCAGAGAATACATGAAAGTAGCTTCAAACAGGGGCCCTGGAAGCTCTTACATTGTATCCGATGATCGCGGTTATGATTGGAGGGTAAGTTAAAAACCAATTGTTGCAATATTATTCAATTAATCCAACCTCTACTTTACAGACCCCAATCATCAGAGAAAGACGTCGCTTCACAGATGTTATGGATGAAGAAATAGACGATGAAAGAAAAGCTAGAATTAACCGATATGGCACAGCAGAGAGCAGCTACTCCATAAGAAGACTGAAACATGAAATTGGTGAGTTATAATGATAATTAAATGAATATTCATTGCTTTAAACTAATGAGTAAGGAAAATTCTAAGGCTTTGTTAGCGCAAAGCCATTGCTGCTAGCTATTTCTAGCCTATCATTTTTGTAAGGGGTACTACAAGGGTCGTCCTGTGGATGTCCGCTTACTTTGCAGATGACCTATTCATTTCAATATCAGTCATCACTTCCAACATATGCAATCAATTTACAAAAACTAAAACAACTTTGTATGAACTAATTTTTTCTGTTTTGAGGGATAATTGATTAAATATCTTTTTCAATTCAGGATCCCGTTTGGATACGTACGTTGAAGCTGAGGCTTTCATCGAAAGCAAACAGGAGGGAAGACTACCGTTCTTCAGAGAAAAACCACAGTTTAGTGCGATGCAAGAAGGAAAAGATATGGAACTAACATGTTTAGCTGTTGGAGATCCAGCACCTATCGTGCAGTGGTTCAAGTGAGTCCTACAATCAATCAATTTTGTGTGTCAACGTTTTCTATCCGGACTCTCCTAGGCTTTTGTGAGATCCCTCAGAATCTCAGAGCTTGTACGAGTTGGGAGAACCTATTGCGTTTTGTGTAGATTTGTTACTGTGTCCCAACGCAGCTTCAGGTACAAAACAGTTAATATTGTACCCAACAGCAAACGGTTGGACAGTATCTCGTTTCCAGAAAATTTATTTTTCAAGTTGGAGAACATTTTAAATATATCAACTAGAAGGGTCAATATTCGATACAGTTGACCAAAAAAACACGATTTCGATGAACGTTTTATTAATATACATTTTACAGAAACTGAAGGTATGAAATTGAACTCGTTGAAAGGTACCAGATAGAGTTCTCCAGTTCACCTTTGTTGAGTTTGTTTAGCTATTATCCCGTTGGATTTTGCGAAAAGTAAGGAAAAATGGTTTTGTACCCTCAAAACTTCGAATTACCATGAACGTTCCCAGATTTCACATAGAAATATCCAGTTCAACTCTGTTCAAGTTTACACACCTAAAGAAAAGGTTTTATGACCTTGATAATTTTAAAAACATTCATATAAATATTATATTTTCCCAATTTCGAGACAGTCCTTCTCCTGTGTTCGATCCCGGGATCACTGATGCAGTCATCAGTATGGCACTCAGTGCTTTCTACCAAATATACCTTCATCTCCAAAGCGGAGCTTAGTGATTTTGTTGTAAAAGAGTCGGGGGATATCCGAAGCGGTTCTTGATCTTCCGAAAGATGTACAGACCACAACGTCATCTCTCGGGCAAGCAAAGATTCACTACAAATACAATCACATTTAGTTTGAAATAAATACATATTTTTTATCCTCACACCATGAAATAGTATTTGTGAATTATTTCAAAATAAATCGAAATAGTGCTATTTTGACATTAACAATACAGTTTCTAACGTATAAATCTTATGATTCAAAAACTGATTCTCATACAGGTTCCACAATAAGAGGTTTCACTTTAAATAGCCCACTATCTGGGCAGTTTTCATCCTTTTACATTTGACAAGTAAAACTACTAAAAACACTTCAACACTGCATTGACATTGTTTTGTTAAAATCCACTACAAAAATGGTGAAAATTTTGCAGTCAAAGTTCGAAAAACTAAAGCTCTTTTGGGTCTTGAAGCCCCTTCTCGACCGACAATAATGAAACTGTTGAAAAATTTTGAGCTGTTGGGACAAGTTAGTGATTTGAAAAATCAAAACTTTTGCGTCGCTCAAGAACAATTGAGAATATTACTGCTGTAGTCCGTAGTGTTTGTCGATTCCTTGTCAATTTCTGGAATCAGGCATCTATATGATTAAGGATTTTTTAGGGCCGGAATTGAAAGATATTGATGTGGACATTGTTTATTTTCAAGTAACGAAAAAATAGCAATTTTGAAAGAAGGGTTTCCTGACCGTGTTATTTCTCGAAGGAGTGATCACAATTAGCCACCGAGATCTTGTCATTTCACTCCTCTAAACTTTTTTCTATTGGGCCATGTGAAAAATAAGGTTATATACCAATGCTCTACAATCGATGCAAGACCTTCAAAATGGAATTCGTGAAGTTATCAAGGAAATTCAGCCGCAAGTGTGCGAATTGATCATGGCAAATTTAAAGAAAAGGATGTAATGAATTGATGCTGCTATTGTAGCCTTGGATGTCATTTGTCTGATATCCTTTTCCATCGTTAATGGCATACCTTCCTCTTTGGAATGAAATCCATTTCCTTCTTCTGTTAGTGCCTTCTCCGTCATCGGAGGTTAGCAATCACGTCATTATAAGGCTCTCGATATGTAGCAGCTCTAATAAGGTCCTCAAAGTTCAAGCCTGTCCACTTCCTGATATTTCGCATACATTACTCCATCCATTGATTTCTATTGAAATATAGATAGTCGTTTTTTTATTAACAAAATAAATCTCTCATTGAAAAAGCCTTGAAATTGATTTTGGTGATGTTTCGTAACACTCCTATGAGTTATCAACTCGGAATATCACGTCAGAAGATATAATTTCGAATTTCCCGCTATGACATCTTGCGGAGAAGATTGAGGACCGTAAAATGTAACAGACAGAATTAGCGGAACTGACAAACTTATTTTAAGAATGATAAAAATTCCTTAAATTTCGAGAAATCAATTCTTTTCATTTTCTAAATGTTTAATCAGAAAAAACGTGAAACTTTGTGAAAATGATCAAAGATAATTTGTTATTTGTTTTGTACCTATATGTAGTAATATAGTGATTTAATAGCAAAAATAGTGTGAAATAAATACAAGGTGTTCCTAAATTGGAGGTTCAAAAGGAAATTAGTGATTTCTTGGATAATTTTTAGAAAAAAAGGCCTTTAACTATGGGCCTGCAAATGCTTTGTTTTCGAGATACAGGATGTTTCTTGTAGTCCTACTTTTTTGTGAGGATTACACCGCCTTTATCAAATATTTATTAATCTTCGATACAGATTGGGTAAATAAGTACTAAAACTTATAATTAATTTATTCCCCACAGCTTACTAACTGGTCAGCTGGATCTTTATAATAATTTGAATTTTCTCTAGGATTTCTAGAAAATTGTTTGAAATTTTCTCTCGGAATCAATAGAAAATACGACAAAGTTTCTCTTTCTAAATTACCAGTAGTCCGCAAAAAAAAATTCTAGTGGAAAGAAGGCACTGTTACAGAAAAAATATGCATCTCGAAAGCAAAGTGTTTTGTAGGACCATATTTATAGGCCTTTTTTTAAATGGACCGAGGGTTCTTTCAGTTTCTTTTGTACCTTCAATTTAGGAACATCCTGTAGTGCCTTAGGCTACTTTTGAAACTATGAACAGTAAATAACCAGAACACGTTTTCACTTCGGATTTGCATTCAGAAACCATATCAAGTATGGTAATGATAAACTAATGATTGAAAGCTGTAAAGCTCAAATAATGACAATATATTCAACCCATGAATTACGAATTTCAGGAATGACGCCATATTAGCAGAATCCCACCGCATTAAGATTACCACGGACGAAATTGGAAGATCACATCTCAAGTTCTGCCCAGCCCTATCCTTCGACCAGGGTATGTACAAGGTGGTGGCAAGGAACAAAATAGGTCAAACTGTAGCCAGGTCACGCATCGTAGTGGGCTTGACACCAGACGAACCCGATTCTCCAGAAGCCGCCCAAGTATCCGACTCTGAAATCCTGCTCACATGGAAGCAACCAAAGTTCGATGGAAATTCCCCAGTTCTATGTTACAGGTTGGATTACAAGCTGGCCGACGACATGGAATGGACCAAAAAGGCCGATAACATCGACCACGAATTCTACATGATGAGGGGCCTGCAGCCAAATAAAACTTATTTGTTCCGGTTGGCGGCAAAGAACGCCATTGGTTGGAGTGACCTTGGTGTGACTTCGGCACCTATATCAACAAAAGATGCAGGTTAGATCTCGAAAATTATATTAAATCCTGCAAGGTAGTAAGACCAGGATCGGCGAGAGGCACAATACAAAGTACGGAAGAATAGTCAAATGGTTCACAAAAAATCGTTGTTTTGCATGAAAAACATATCTACATACGCAGACTCTGATGAGTATTTTCATCGCATTTGAAAAAATGGAGAAAACCAGATTTGTCATTAGTGGTCATGATCAGCAATATACCGGTAGCGTCAACATCCATTGATCAAAAATAGCTGGTTTCTGAATTCGGCATGCCGTTTAATTGAGCTTCAATAATAATAATAATAAGCGAAATAAGCTATTCTGTTCAGCCTTTAAGGGTAACTTCTAAGCTGCAATTATTCTATAATTCATAAGATATACAGCTCCAAATGCGAAATACGCCTTACCGAACATCTCGACATCATTCGCAACTTCGCAAATTTGCATAGATTCAACTGGTCATTTACGTATACATTCGCAAAACGCTGCGAATGATACTGACCGACACTTCAGATAAATGTGGCAGCATTGATATCCATGATGAATCGTAAGTAATCGTTAAGATGCATCTTAGTAATCGTAAGTAGTTCAACTGTCATAAATGGCGCTTCAGGCTAGAGGATTGGGATTATGTTCCTTTTCTTCCTTTTCTAAGATTCTAAGTTATGTGCGAATTATTAAAATGTTTTCTAAATCATAAAATGATGGAAAACATCATTAGGAATACAAGAGCTAACGCCTGTGCTGAGCAGAAGAAACTACTGTTGGAGTTGTGAAAAGGATATTGAAATAAGCTTTATGAAAGAAAGCTTTTATCCGGAAAGTTTTCCAATGAAACCGGGATGAGACTCAATAATCACATCACCGCACTATTTGCGGAACTTTTTAAGTACCCAAAAAAACGCCTGCAAGTCAAGTATATTAAATCATCCATATCATTCGCATTGTTGGTAGATTGGCACGATCGCATGATTGCGAATGATCAAGAATAGAGATGTGTTTTAACTGGATTTTGTAGGAACTGTCACTCACTTTGGGAGTGACTATTAAACCACAGTTTTTTTTCTGAGTCTCGAGTAAAAGGAGTGGTTTGGAGGCAGTTCTTTCTTGACAAAAGGAATCGATTTGGTGGCGGGAACGTGAACTTTGCGAATCTTGTAATTCATTAGCTAACTAGAATGTAGAGGCCCTAGTGGGTAGTTTTCCGAGATTATACATTATTTCTTGTATTATAGTTCGCCCATAACTATCGGGTATTTTTTCTACGGAAACAAAAGAGTTCTCCACCAATTTAACTCAATGGTATTATCACGCCTAACCTAACGCTGTATGTTACACAACTATCGTTCCGTTGGCGATGGAGTACTAGCCATTTGAAAATCGTCCTACCTTCAAGCCGCATTGCTATTATATTTGGTCATTGAAATCAGATCTATATGTCTATGTCAAAATTTTCTGAAGGAATTGCATGTGGTCTTGAACATATTCAAATATTCAGAATGAATGCTACATGATTTATTGACTTCCATTGAATCTAAAACTGCCTTGTGGGATCCGCTACTAATGTACTAGTAAATCAAAAAAAAAAGTCATACTAATCTTATTGCAGGAGTACCTTTAATACAATTCAGCAAAGCAATGCAACACTTACAACAGATAACTGACAGCGGACAAGAGGTTAAAGTTGAAGCAAAAATATACCCAGATTATGCAATTGAGGCCAAACCAATTGAATGGCAGTACAAAAATCCTGAAGAAGAATATTCATTCATTTCTGAAATATCAAGGTGAGTTTCCGTAAAACTTCTGAGGATTTTGTTGTTTTGGGAAAATCATTATTTGATCTGCGAGCTTGAAAGTGAAACTCCTTATACAATGTGAATATTTGGAAAAAAAATTAAAATAATAAAAAAAAGACATAGGTATATAAATTTCAAAAATTGAAACAGACAATAAAATTTCATTAGGGGAAAGAATCAACTATAATATCTGTAAAAAACATATCTGGAATAGTTAGTAAAAAATACAGTTTCATCTCCTCCTGATACTATTTTTGTTCAAAATTATTCATATAATTTTTCCTTCTAGGGGAAGGTTTTCGGAAGTTGTCAAGGCTGTAAATAAGAGTACAGATCAAATAGTTGTGGCAAAACTGATGGACGTCAGCAGGGACCATTTGCCCGAAGTTGATGGCGAATTTGCCGCATTGAGGTCGTTGAGACACGAGCGTATAGCAAGCCTGTTGGCAGCATACAAAACAGAAGAAAACAAACCAGCAGTTTTTATCTTGGAGAAACTTCAAGGCGCTGATGTTCTGACTTATCTTGCTAGCAGACATGAATACTCGGAACAAACAGTCACTTTGATTGTCGGTCAGGTAATATCATTGAAGCTATTTTGAATGCAAAATCTACAGGGTGATATTTTTTCTGGAACAGCGCTTGCTTCTTCACTTATTTTTGGTAGATCACTGATAGTTCAAAAAAAAATGTAAAAGGAAATTTTGGTTCAGTACTACACATTTTGGTTTCTTGTACTGTTGTCGTATCTGTTACCGATTTCAGGGAAAAATTGCTTACAATTCCCCAGTAATTCTCAGAAAAATCCAAATTATTATGAAGATCCAGTTTGTAAGCTGTGATGAATAAATTAATTATAAGTTTTGATACTTATTACTGTAACGAAGATTAATAAAGATCAAGATAAAATTTATTGATAACTCTTTCAATAGCTGTTCCTCTGACGAACTGTAAATTCTATATTTCACTTAAATCAAGAATTGAAATCAAAGAAGCGCAGTTCTTTTATACATTCAGGAATAATCCAAAATAATTATTTGATAGGAAGAATTATTTTGGTTATAATTACTTCAATTCAATCCTATTTTTCTTTCATTCCCACATATTAATGTATTTCAACTAATGACTATTATTTGCAGATACTGGATGGCCTTCAATATCTTAACTGGAGAGGACTCTGTCACTTGGACTTACAACCTGATAACATTGTCATGTGTAATATCAGATCAATACAGATAAAATTGGTTGATTTGGGATCCGCTCATAGAGTGACCAAGTTGGGCACGAAAGTACCAATAGTCGGTCATCTGCAGTACATGTGTAAGTTCTCCGATTTTTATAGGTATTCCGTTACTCTTCTAAACATAATGAGTAAATTGATAACATACATATGTACGAGGTCTGTCACATACCATTTTAATTACAAGAAAAGCAATATTTAAGTCAAGATACCTGAACATTTCATTTGACACGGGCACGTTTTTCTATACTTAGTACTTATGATTTTGAAAAAGAACTTTCAAGTATTGACGATAAATTTTTCAAGCAATTAAAATAAAAATATTGTACAGTGCATCCCATTTTGGGTGAGACAGCCAGGTTTCTCGCTTGTTATTTAAGATAGAGCCTTGCGGTTTTCACGTTCCTGTCCTACTTTTTCGTGAAACTCAAGTTGGTCTTTTAAGATTTTGCATAACTGTTTCCGTTCAAGAGATACAGGGTGATTTTGGAAATTGATATTTTTCGGACCCCTCCCCTAACTCCGAAGTTACTAGAAATAATGCTGAGGTTAAAACTACGTCTGAATCAGAATTCTGCGTAGAATCCAGTGGCGTACTCAATATTTTTTTTCCGGGTATGGTTTTGAAGATTCAACACAAACCTATATTTTTTTTAATGGAACACCATGTATATCATTACTTCGTTGAATTCGTTATTTTTTTCCCTTCAAAATGATGTATGATACTATGTCGGTAGGGTGTTCAGAAATGTTGAAAAAACACTAAAACATCAAATAATGATGATTTTTTGTTAATGGGCAATGGATTTCCAATATAAAAGAAGAATCAATAATGATAACAATAATTCATAGCGATGACAGCTAGATCAGATTGGTTTTTTCCCTCCAATGCCTACTTGATAAAACAATGCTCCCAAATGAATAGTAGCCATAATAACAACAAGGATGTTTGTATCATCAATGACCTACTACTTTTAAAAATCGAAAGTAATAATCCTCTTATTGAATCATAGAAAATTCATGGCCCCTTTACAAAAAATCATCATTATTTGATGTTTTAGTGTTTTTTTCAACATTTCTGAACATCCTACCTACATAGTATCATACATCATTTTGAAGTAAAAAAAATAACGAATTCAACGAAGTAATGATATACATGGTGTTCCATTGAAAAAAATATAGGTTTGTATTGAATCTTCAAAACCATACCCCGAAAAAAAATATTGGGTACGCCACTGGATTCTACGCAGAATTCTGATTCAGACGTAGTTTTTACCTCAGCATTATTTCTAATAACTTCGGAGATAGAGGAGGGGTCCGAAAAGTATCAATTTCCAAAATCACCCTGTATCTCTTGAACGGAAACAGTTATGCAAAATCTGATTAGACCTACTTGAGTTTCACGAAAAAAACGGACAGGAACGTGAAAACCCCAAGGCTCTATCTTAAATAACAAGCGAGAAACCTGGCTGTCTCGCCCAAAATGGGATGCACTGTACTTCATTCTGAGAAAAATAAAACATCAATTAACAATATATACGGCAGGTTGGCCATGTAGAAACACCCCGTACTGGTGAACTATTGGGATCGGGAGGTTAAGCCACATATCAAAAAAGATAATTGTTTTCGAAGGACTGTCAACAATTCGCTGTTAGATAAACAATCTATTCTTATTCTTATTCTCATTCTTATTCTTATTCTTATTCTTATTCTTATTCTTATTCTTATTCTTATTCTTATTCTTATTCTTATTCTTATTCTTATTCTTATTCTTATTCTTATTCTTATTCTTATTCTTATTCTTATTCTTATTCTTATTCTTATTCTTATTCTTATTCTTATTCTTATTCTTATTCTTATTCTTATTCTTATTCTTATTCTTATTCTTATTCTTATTCTTCAGCCAAATTTCAAATATTAATGGCTTCAATATAAGAACCGTTTCATTTTCGATTCTGTTTTATATTTATGTTAGGTATAAAAAAAGTACTATCGTCGAATATTTCAACAATTTGAGGGTGAAATTTTTTTTGCTGTAGGTACCAAGATATGTATATAAAAAAAAATTTGTTTGATTTATGAAAAATTTGTTTCACACACATACGAAAATTCTCAAAAAATTGAGTTTGACAACTGAGAAAAAAATCTCGAACGTTGCAGGTTTTCCGCCATTTCCAATTCTTTTTCAGAGTTGTTCACCTTCTGATTGAGCATTCAAAAATACTCTGATATGATCAGAATTTGCTACTTCAAAAGTTATACATTAATGACAACACTCAATAGAATATTGTTCAGTAATGACGTTGCACACCCTATATCCCGCTTAGATTCGAAAATGTGGCATATGTTATAAAGCAAAAATGATTCTCCTGGTGTCATCTACAGTATATATGTGTTTGTCGAGTTTATGATGCTACACCCTGTTTATCTCACATTATACTCGCCCGTGGCAGTGTGTGGAATAAAAAGAATAAACGTTAAGTTTGCGACCCTTGAATACGTAACAAATCAGAAGTTGCTGCGGGTTTAGGATAAATATAATGAATCTCGGATGAGGATTGATGGTCACTAAAGTTCTGAATATCATTCAAGCAGGAATATTATTGCACCACCTGTACTCTTTATAATCAAAACCGCATTTCGCAAACGGAACATGGAATTTCTAAGGATTCTCTGAAACTCTACAAATTTTCTGAAAAATCTTTTTTGAGTACAACAGAAGGTAAAAAAAATTTAAAAGAAAACATAATGGAAAGATAATTTGTTCAATTTCTACTTAGCCCTCATACTAACTATTCTTCATTTACGGTACTTCATTTACGGTACTTAATAATAAATCACAATAGATCGAGTAACAGGGGTAGTGCAATATTCATCCTTGCATGATATTCTTGAATTTAGTCAGTATCCTACAACATCGTTTCTTATAACTAAATACTTTTTAAGAGTATTTTTGACAGCTTTATAGGGAATCTATCGATTCCTTCGAAAATATTCTAAGTCCGAGAACTGAAGAATTCGGTGTACAAACTTAGGATTATCAAAGCCACACCCCTAAGGGGATCGTAGAAAGGCTAACGGTCGAATGGAAAACAGCCTGAATGCCCATAAAACTCGGCATTTCAGGGCGAATAATTAAATTGAGTTCAGACCAGTATACGAGATAGAAACTACATCTACAACATATGTGCAACACTTGCACGGACAACGAGAAGATTAAAGATTTGCACATCTCTCCCGAGACCCGCGAAAAACTACCTGCGACCCAGCCGCAAGTGTACAGCGACCCTAAGAATCGATTAGACAAATTATCATCTTCTTCAAACTCTTTCAGTGGGTTGAAATAAATTGAATACGTATTTTTATCCCGTTCTTTTATTTCCCTAAATTGTCCTTGGCCGTGAACTACTTGATAGTCACTGTATAAGGACCACAACCCACAGCTTGTTTATAATTCATATAAAAGCATTATACTTCTTACAGCCCCTGAAATTATGAGTGAAGAGCCAGCTATTCCTCAAACAGACATATGGAGTGTAGGAGTCCTAACTTACGTCATGCTCTCTGGAAAACTACCCTTCAGCGGCGAGGATGAAAACGAAACAAGACAAAATATCCTGTTCGTCAGATATCGTTTTGAGCATCTGTTCAAAGAAGTTTCTCAGGAGGCCACCAGATTCCTCATGCTTTTATTCAAACGTCATCCAAAGTAAGTATTATTCCATTATATGAAATTAATATATATTATATATAATATAATGATAACAATAATATCATCTGCTTTTCAGCAAACGACCTACCGCTGAAGAATGTCACGAGAACAGATGGTTGTTGCCAACAGATTTTATGATCAAGAAACGAGAACGTGCTGTATTCTTGGGAAATAGATTAAAGGTGAGGTCTTCAACGTACTTTCAACCTTAATCTTAGATTTCCTTCCTCCGGTATAATGATATTGAATTATTTTGTGGTATTTATCTAAGTAATTATAGTAATGACGTATAATAGGTATTCAGAGAAGTTATTTGAATCACTATTTTCTTCAAACGAGATGAATGGCTTTCAGTTACTGAGCTCACCAAATTGAAACATTCGTTGACTAGTTATTCGTAATAAAAAATACCTACTATTACTACTCTTGAATGAGACATACCAAGTGCATGCGCCTTGAGCTATTCGTCTATTTGAAACACAAAAAAGTACCTTCTTAGTTTAATTCCAATTAGTATCTTAGATATTTCAATTATTCATTCATAAACTTCACGAAAGTTATTGGCACAAGGTAATAGTTATGTGTTTTACCAGGCAGCAAAATAGGGAATTGACTGCCGCGGCTGATAGTTCATAGTCGAGCCGCAAGACAGTCAATCTACTTTGCTGCCGAGTTGAACATTTTTTTTCTTCGATTGTTTATAATGATACATTTAGGATATTGTATTTGCAAATTATTACAATTCCCACAATCTTTTTATTTTTCCTTCAGTAATAGATTAAGAAGAAATTTGATAAAAATCGCAATTGTTGGAATGGTTGGTTGCTATACAGGGTGAGTCTTTGACTTGTACATATATTTTAACCGAAGATTCTTGAGGTCAAAAGAAACACTTTTTTCATTTACCATTTTTTCCGATTCGACCCTGTTAAAAAGATATAGCCATTTTAAATTTTCATAATGAGCTAATTCACCCCTGATAACCGGAACACTGAAGTTTTCGCAAGTATAAGATATACAATTTGAACCTTGGAAATAAGATACTAGATTGGAAAAACCATCATAAACTCACTTTTAACATTCCATTTGTTGAACAAAGTAGTATTTATAATACAATAAATGAGTTATCCCAATTTCATTGGCGATAAAGATTAAATATTTTTCTCTTGATTTTCTATTTCATTTCCGATAATCATAACGAATTGAGCTCGCTACCACCCATATTAGCTTAGCTCTGATACTCATAATTCATATCCATTCATTCATTTATTATATCGCATTTATAATATATCGTACAAGAATTGACATTTAACCTCACATTCTCAAATAAATCTGTAAAAGTTCTAACACAGACTAGTAGTCTGTGGTTTTAAGTTTAAACCTCAAATTTCGAGTGTTGCAAATTTAAACACAGCAGTTCGAATAATCTATGTTCTAACCTAAAATATTCATTTACACTGTTGTTGTTATTATGATTTTGATATTATGCTATCATGAAATGAAAATCATCGAAGATTTGAAGAATCCCAACAGAATATTGAAGTTCCATACATATTTTCGAGAAATTTAAAAACAATTTCCAAAATAATTGTGTGGATACAAAATAAATAAGTGTGCATTCTGATAGAAAGTAATTCCTTTATGAAATGAAGCATTTGATTTGTTCCAACTATCTCATAAAAATAATGATCTGCTTCAATATTTTTGGAGCCATCAGTGTGAAAATATGGAAATGAAGTTTTATGGCTCTGTAATCAATGGAAAATGTTAGACTCCACTTGTAATCAAATTTGTTCTATAATATGTACCTACATTATAGCCAACTCTACTACTTGATTCTTCTTGATTTTGCCATTGAAAATAAATGAGAAGTATTCAATATAAATATCCACAGTTGAATATCCTGTTTCTTTCAACTCACCTATTTGTTTTCATATTAAAACAATTATGTCACTCTTGGAAGTATGTCAATCATATGCTCTAGGATGAATTTATGGAACAACAAAAGAATAAAAGTATTTAATATCAATCACATGAAAATTTTTCCAGTATGTACTTAGTGGTATGTTTCGATCTGAGTTTGAATGACCCTCGAAGAATACAGTATTGTTCGATAGCAGCAGTCTTTAGTGGGATATTGACTGTTGTCATTATAATGGGACAATTTTGTGAAAACTTTTTTGAACATGGGCTTTATGGGAAATCTGGACTTTTCAAAATAGAATGTTGATTTTAATGAAGTATCTTCTTATTATAAGAGCTGTGTCAAAGCTCAGTAATTCGTAATCAAATAGATGCGTTGAGGTGAGCTTATTCAAATAACTTCATTTTCAAACTAAGTTGGCTAGTACTTCAATTCTAAAATCTGAGACATGACATCATAGTAAATATTCATTTCTGTGGTTTTTTTTCCACAACAGAACAGAGTTGCATTTAGCCAAAGTATCCAATTTTTCGAATTTCACAGATAATTTTTTTTTTTTAAGATCAAGTTACTCGAAAACGGCGCTTTGTAGGAGAAAATAAGAAGAATACTTTTATTTTCCAAATTAGCCAAATATTGTTCAATGAACGTTCAAATTACTTTTAAGAGTTGGGTTCTTCGAATTTCTGGTATTTTTATGTGATGTAATGTTCATAATGAAGAAACTGAAAGATGTGTAGGGAATCTTGTGTTCGGAGAAGATGTATCACATCAAGTAAAAACTATATTCCAAAAATCATTTCCTTCAATAGAACCATTTACGAGATATAGCTGAAAATAACTTTTTTTTATCGATTTTCAACAGCCTGTATCTTTGTAACCGGGCCGAATCGGAAAAAACTATAAAGGAAAAAAGTGTTTCTTTTGACCTCAGGAATCTTCGGTTGAAATATATGTACAAGTCAAAGACTCACCCTGTATATAGCCGTGATGATTATAGTTTTACAACTCATGAAATGTCTGAGAGGTTTGGAAAATATCGGATATATTTATATTATGGACAGTGTTAGTGACTTGAAAGTACTTACTCCTCCAAAAAGGAAGGTGGCAAAAAATATTGATTGTCAGAAAATGTCGAATGTTTTATTGGATCTCATCTGCTGACACACCCATGCGGTACAAAAGGTATTTGCAACGACGCGACAGTGTCCTGTCAACAGTCCCACAATTACCCGAATCTCAACTCGTGGTAGCTTCAAGAGATTTCTGAATCCTGGTATAGGTCGGTGGAAGCACCACAAATTTCTTTCTTTCCTGAGCAAGACCCGGAGTGTTCCTCCAGAGGGTTTTTCTGTTGTCCCACTCCCATTGTTAGACATTGATATTTTCCAAGTTCACAGAAGGCTTTAGGACCAACAGGTGTTGACCTTGATGCACTTTTTGGAAGTCCATAGGCATTTTCGTTTCATTCAATAACACAATTCCCCAGTACCCATAGTAGAGTTACTTTATTGCCTCTGGTCAGTTGCTTTATGTTACACGGCACTCCTATGTCATTAGAGACCCTACTGGGTCTTTGTGTGGTTCCAGGGACCTCAGCGTGGCCTGGCTGCCCGTAGATTCACAATGTTAAGTTGAGATAGGTTATTAGTTTTTGCCATGAAAATTATTTCTGATAGAAATGAACGATCAAGTTTTGAGAAGTCATCTGCTTACGGAGATGATCTTTATTTAACTACTGAAAAATGGTATAGATGATTTTCAAACCAATAATGATAATGTCTACTGTGCACAGTTCGATATATTGGTCATAAAATTCTAAATAATAAAATTTATGAACATCAACTCTTCTTCGACTAGAATATGATAAAAATCTAATGTTTATGTGTAATTTCCAGGAATACTGTGACGAATATCACAATGAAAAGGCGATGGAATCAGAAAAATTAGTGCAGAAATTAGGAAGTAAATTTACGAGGTCATTCAGTATTCAGGAAGAACTTATGACATCCTGAAACAAAATTAGTTTTTTTTTGTGAAGTGTAAATACTGTTATATTTTTTCCTGTTAAAATTCGTTTTTTGTGAATATATGTTTTGTTGAAATTTTATTGATGTATGAATAGAAGATATATAATAACTTCCTAATAAATAATGTTCAAAAATAATTGGTTACATAATTCAATACCACAATAAAACTACTATTTTGAGAACCAGTGCATTGAAATTCAAAAGTGAGTTTAAAAGCTCCTAAGTTCGAGAAAGTTCTTACATTATTGCCTCATTCAAGTTATATCGTAGTGCATATTTGTGCGTTATATCAATTTCATTAGTATTTCTACTAAAAATGAAATAAAGGACAGAATAAATCCAATCAAAAGTACATAGCACGGTCCTTGTAGATGTTCCAAGGTCAACATAAAGGCCTTTTGAGATTTACGTAAATCTTCATCTTCCAACAATCTCTTCCATTTCAACATTGATAATAGCCGATCCATAAAACCAGATTCAATACATCTTTCTATTTGAAAATTCAAGTATTCAAACAAATAGTGGTGCTTCTTGAAAAGGTACACAATTTGAAAATTTACTAGCTCGATGGATGTTACCAAATCTCCCAAGGAGGGTTTCATTACCAGCTGTACTTTGTCGAGTATTGTAGCAAAATCTCTAGTTTTTGAAAGTTCCTCTGCGATTTCTGAAATTGACTTATTTGTTGGAGAATAGACTTTAAGGATCTCTTCAGATTCCACTTTGTTATCATAGAAAAGCATGCTTATACCTTCTTTGAACCTAATCGGTAGGTGAGATTCTAATAAGGTTGGAATATCTTGAATGTCTCTTTCGTAAACCGGAACGCTAAAGATGCTGTAGAGCTTTCCTTGGATCACTATAGAATTTATCATGCAAATGAGGAACATGGTCAAAAACAGGAATCTTATCAATGTGGATTCCAATTTTTTTGGTACTGACATTCCCAGAAATATGGCGTACACAATTATAAAATTCTGTATTGTAGATCTGAAACTTCGCTCTCGGCAAAAATAACCAGCAATACAAAGCAATATATGGAAGGAAAGAAGCAGAATCAATGTCAATCCCCAACTTTTAATTGAGTAAATGTGCATCATAGCTTTCCAATAAGGCATCTTTTTTCCTTTAGGGATAACGAACATCATGGAGTCGTCAATTAAAGAGTGAGTCACGTCAAAATAAAGCGAAGGGAAGTTATTGACCAGTCCAATAAATAATTCACCCTTTCCTTCTTCAAAATCTGCGTACAGGTTATTGAAGTTATAAGATTCTGATATATCTTCCTCGTAATCATGTGGAAAAAATACCAACTTGAATCGACCATTTTCTGTTACCAATTTGAGGAAATCGATCAAAAGCCCGCCCATTTTTCCATTCTTTTTGTGAATCCATGGTATTACTGTAGCGTACGCAATTTTTATCTCGCATCCTATAAAAAATTTCTCAATTTTGTAATCGAATATTCGGGGCAACTCATCCTTTTCTTCAAACTTTTTCAAGTGTACATCTCTACCACAATTTCGATAGACTGCATGAAATAAACTGATGTTTTCATCGTTTTCTAACACCACCACCGATTTGTATATATTGAGATCCCATAGGAAATAAAGCAACTCTTGGACGTGCGAACTATTTTCAGTGATACAAATGTAATTTTTTCGAGTACCGAATATCTCAAGATTTCTAAGATTAATTATGGTCTCCTTGAATTGCTCCAGCCCGTCGAGATGTAATATATAATACTCGAAAGGAATTTTGAGATTTCGGTATTGTTCGAAAAATAGGTGCACTTCAGATGTGTTTCTTATCAATGAAGAAAAGTAGCTGTCACGCTTGCCAACAAAAAGTATCGGAGATTTTTGAACCACCATTTGTGCAAAATCTCTCACATTTTTTGAAAAATTAGTTTTACCGACATTGAACGACAAACTGGTGTATGAAGGAGCTAACAGAATAATACATTGCACTAGAAACGACGCTAACATTTCCATTCGCTTAGATAGGTGAAATTATACAATGTAAAATTTCTTTTCCAAATTACTGAAATCACTTTTCGATACTGTATCTTTATCACCTCTAATTCAAATAGATCGATTCCCTAAGTGGTGTTTGGACTGAAGAATTACCTACTTATATCTAGGATATAGGCACCAAGACAATGTATTCAACTCGAATATATACTTAGTGACATTAGAACTGTTTTACTTAGCAGGGATAATTTATTCAACAAGGTATGAGTAGCTGACAAGTGTATACAGGTTGAGTCAAAAATATGTACCGAGTTTTCTGGGTGTGATAGAACATTGAAAAATAAGTATAGTTTTATGAATAATCTCATGGCCCAAAATGCATATTAAGTTAGATATATCCTTCCAAAGTCGATAAAATAAAAAAAACTCCGCATAACTTCAAAATGATGAATTGAAATTTCGTGCATTAATGTATGTTAAAATACAATTTTTATTACACTTCTACATTTCTGATATTGTGATAAAGAATGTTTTTGAGGGTGACTCATGATTATTTTTGGGACAACTTATTTCGTTGTATTCGTTTTTGTGAAAAAATAGAAGCATTTAATGAAGCGATGAAAATTACATAAAAAAGTACTCTCAATCAAATTCAAAAAGTGGAACCGTTTTCGAGATATTCAAGTTTTTGTAGTCACATGATGTCAGCAGATTCATTCATCGCGAGGTTAATCGATAACCATGGAAGTTGTCTCAAAAAAATCATGACATACTCGAAAAACACCCTCTAAAATAATATCAGAAATGTGGAAGTGCATTAAAAAAACTATTTTAACAATATACACGTTACGTTTTTTTAATACAATACAGGGTATTGTGTTACTGCGCAGTTTCGAACTTATTTCAAGTTCATCTTCATGATTGTTTTTTTTTTGTTGCAGCAGAAGTAATCGAAGGGTTGAACAGAACCTAAATTGCTATTTGTGATATTCGAGTCATATATTCCTTTTTCCCGATCTGAAAGGGGTTGAATGAAATGAATTGAGATAGCCTTTCACGTTTTGAGAAGCTTTTAGGAATGATGCAAGGGCTTTTGAAAGACGTTGAGTAATACAGTGCACCATTCACTGACGGTAATCGAAAGACTCGATTTGAAGTGAAAGCTTGGACGCTTGTATCTGTTCCCAAGAGTTTTGAGCGCGATTTAATGAAGACATTTCTTCAAAGGTGTCAGGTTCGCCTTATGATCGAGTTGGGTATTGCGAACAAAGCAAGGAGCGTTGAAGACGTTTTGAAATTGATAAACATCTGGAGATACAACTTTAAAAAAGATTTATATCAATGATCGTTATAATTAATTGATCAATGGAAAATTTTCCTAGTAGGTAACAGTTGTCAAGCTTAATAAATCAGTGGCAAAGCAAGGTAGACATTGTCTACCAAAAAAATTCAATAATGAACTACTATTTATTATAATCAATATAATCACTTATTTAGTCGATTGCCATACAATAAATACCTTCAATAACTTTCAGTAAAAATTTCTCTCACAAAGCGTGAACGATGCATCAGTGGAGGGTAACTTCGTCTATAGGATAGACAAACTTGAAATTGTCATCATCTATCACTATCTATATTCTAGAGTCGCCACAGCTCTCCGCTGTTGGCCGACCCGAAGAGCCGACCGCCAAGCGAGGAAATTCAACTCAGCCCAAAGCAGGGATTTATAAAAACAGGAGTGATTTATTTTGTCGACACACACGCGGCGGTCATCCTTCTTCAAGAAAGGATATCCTCTTCAAGAAACCCGCAAAACAACTGAACAACAACTCCGTGAAAGAGGATTTTTAGCAGGTTATGTATTGATATATTGCCTTTCGAAGTCTGTTTGTTCTCTGGCTTATTATGTTGGAAAATCATTAGTTAGTTTTTGGCCTATAAATTTCGATTTGATTCTTCCTTATCCTTCAATTTATTGTGGTGTTTTCAATTGTCATCATTCAATGTTGTATATGATGGAAATTATAACTTTTATTCGAGCATTTATTGCTCCTTTCTGGTTCTTTTTTTTTCAGATTTAATTACAATATATGCGTTGTCAACTTCTGGTGAAGAGGAAGGATGAAAGGATTTTATTTGAACGAAGAAGAAGACCTTCAAATTAAATATGTCAGCTTATTTTGTAAACAAACACATAAACCAATCACCACACCTATACGGGGAGACAGCGTTTTTGCTGAGGTTTTTATATGTTCTCTTGTATCATACGTTGAAATGTATGATATCCCGTTACATTTCCTCTGCTAATACTGAGATTCATAGATACATATGCTTCATGGTTTCAAATTAATAATTTGTATTGCTCTTTCTCAAAAGAATATATATATGGAAGACGTAAATTTTGATCCGGTTTATAAGTGGAACGTGCAGTTCGATGAATTAACCAGGGAAAAATCTTCCTGCAGGAGGTTGAACAGGAACTAGCCGAGACTGGAAGGTTACGCGACTGTACCTCTTTGATTACATCTTCGATTTACTTCGGAAGGCCGCCGCCACCCCCTCTAGAGAACCGACTCTTTTTTAAAAACCTTAAAAAAAATTTAATAGGAAATAACTGCACCTCATATTTAGAAAATACCGATATTGTACTATGATGTTATGATAACACAGATTGATTTGAGAAATCTTTTACTCATTCGGAAATTTTGAAGCCAAATGTTTCAATTGACCCCTGGGGAAACGTAATAAGATAGTGCGAAATAAAAGCATAACAGAGGGGAAACGGAAGAAGAGGATGGAGGGGAAGAAGTACAGGAATTTACGGAGGATGAGATAATTACTGCAATGGAGAGGAGAGGAAGGCTCCAGGGTTGGATGGAATAACGGTGGAAATACTGCAGGCGGTAGTAAATACTATCCCTGAAACGATCAAGAAGGTTATGAACAAACTCCTGAAGGAGAGAAAATTCTCTAACTCCTGAAAAGAAGCAAATATAGTGCTACTGGAAAAACCAAAGAAGGAAGGAGTAGAACAACTGCAGGAGGCAATGAATAAAGAAGGGGTATCTCGCAGAGCCAATATGGCTTCAGAAGGGGATCATCTAATATAGACGCTCTAAACAAGATAAGAAACGTATGTGAACAGGCAGATAAAGGATGTTATAAAACAAAAAGCCTTCTGATGATGACATTCGACATTGGAAATGCATTTAATAGCGTCCACTGGGTAACGGCAGTGGAGAGAATGAGGGAAGCGCAGGTACCTGGATACTTGATAGATGTCATGAAGCAATATCTCAGCGAGAGAAGGATGAAAACGGAGGATGGACAGAAGTACAGGTTGACGAGTGGAGTCCCGTAGGGATCGAAGCTTGGACCAATGATGTGGAACATTTATTTTGACTCTGTTCTGAGGATAAGAAAGAGGGAAGGAGTGACTATGGTCGTATATGCGGACAACTTGTGCATGCTGGACAGATGTACCCATTGGGGTAAGAACGGAGAAGAGATGAAGACAGGGCAGAGTTGATGATAGGGAGATCACAACTCGGTTTTCTTGTATACGCCTCACAACGATCGATGCCAAGAAATCTGGAAACATTTAAAATATTGCTAGTCTTCCCTAGAATTTGCGTACTAAGCTTAAAAGAGATCAACAAAACTTTAATTTAAGGTAAGAAATAATATAAAAATGACTATGTTCAAGTGTGCCGTAATCTAGTCATAAATATTACGGTCGCGCGTCGGCATGTGTGCTTACTCCTATTTTCACGATTTTTTTGCACTTCATCAAGCTTGCCGGTATTTCTTCGACCAACGGTTCTATCTATTTTTGTGCGGCTTCTTTTTCTTTGATACAATTTTATAATAATCGGTTTTTTAGATCTTTAGGAGTCATCTTTTTATATGTATATGAAATGTGTATTTCAATGGTTTCAATAAAAATAAGTTAATATGCAGGGTGTTTTTGAATAGTTGCGAAAAAAATTAGGGGGTGATTCCTTGTCAAAAAAAATGGTGGGTCTTTATGTAGGCGAGAAGGCATTCAGAAAAATTGTTTTCACGGTTTTTGAGAAAATAAATATCAACAGATAATACGCCTGAGTTGTGGACGTTTGAATTATTCTCGACCTCAAAACATTATTTTTATTGAGAACTGGTAGAAATATAAAATAAATGCAACAAAAAAAAACAATTATAAATTTTTCACAAATTAAAAACTCATTTTGGGCGCCATCTTTAGAGGGCTCTAAATAAGCAGGGGAAGGCTCAAAAAAAAAGTTTATATGAAGGACAAGGAATCGCTCCCAGAATTTTTCGCAACTATTCACAAACAGCCTGTATAATATCGTGTATTATTTCAAAAGAATACTATAAGAAAATATAATGGATGAAAAAAATCTTCGAAAATTGGGGGCGATCTCTAATATATTGCCACAGGCGCAAGAGTACCTGGATACGGCTCTGAGAGGAATGTCAGAGGATGGGAGTTTTTCCATGAGATCGCAGATATAGTGGCCACAGTGGCCGACGGAGGTTCAATCACCGTGAAAACATTGTACGAGCCCATAATGAAGTTTGGGGAAGAGGATATCACATCCCGCCTCTATTTGGTGCCTCATTTACCTATAAATCTGGTTCTTGGAATGTACCCTCTACCTTCACACAATTTCAAAATTGATTTCCATACTTTGCGATGCTTCCTTAAAGACAAGTTGCTAAAGAAAATCGTTTCGCCGACCTTCACGCCATACAACTCATCGATCAGTTCTTTGGGCCAAAAGGAATCCCGAGTCATTCAGAAGTTTCCGGGAGAGGAACTTGCTAGTTTCGAAGGAAGACGAGGCCTAACAAGGAAGACCCAACACCACGACATCAAGATAAACCAAGGACACAACCGATCAAGAGAGATAACGTCGGTGCAAGCCCAAGATACAGGTAGTAGAAGAACAAATCTGTGTGGTCGAGAACACGACCCGATGCTCATGATATATCCAGAAATACCAGGAGATCTCAAAGGAACCCGCTGACTTCCCAGATTACCGGATACAATAGAGAAGGTTATATAGGCATTTTTGGAGAGACGATGACTTTACGGAACACGAGATGAGAACACCGTGGAAACCTTGCATCCCAACCGAGGATCAGCAGTCGGGAGATTCATGATGAACCAAAGGCTGGTCACTTGGGAATCGCAAATACCATATATCGAAGGGCCCAAAGCTACTATTGGCCTGGGATGTTTCGTGAAGCAACCCAGTACGTGCGTAGGTGCCAGCAATGCCAGATATACAGGGTGGCCACTTTTTCAATGGGATTGTATTGGTAACTTTTAACTCATAAGAGTTATAAGGTCGGTCAAATGGAGAAAAAGTTGCATGCATAGAAGCATTATCAAGCAGTTCAAACAAATCGAGATTATCAGGGCCGGATTTCGAGATATCATAAGAAAAGTAAATTATGTCATTTTGATTTTTCTTTTTTTCCCACTTTATTTCAAATATTATCAAAAAATGTTACAGGAACTTTTTATTCGACAGTAAATTATCCTCAATTTGACGTAATCAGATTTCGTATCCAACGTTTCGTACTCTCTGGGCCACCCTCAACCTCATTTTTTTCAATACGGACCTGCATATTTTATGACATTTTTCGAAATAACTTTTAACGCTGAATTCAACGATATATCATACAATGTCATTCAAAGTTGATTTTCAGGTGATTTTGACCCTCATCCAAATTTAATGGTGTTTATGTAAGAAAAAACAAGTCTATTAACGATATCAATGTTCTGACCCAAATTCAATCGAACCCAGAAAAAAAATCGAGAACTGTGGCCAGTGAATGGAATTTTTCAAAAACTGCTGGTAATAAAATAGTCAAGAGACGCGAATACAATGATTTTAAATTTTAATACCAAGCCTTGCAAAAATTATATCGTAATGATCCCAAAATAAAGTTCGAATTTGTAATTTGTTTCAATGATTCAAATGACAAATACAACAATAGTGATACCTCGCGAGAAAATTGAGAATGTTTTGGAAGGTATTCAAGGAGACCAAACAAGCAAATGTATAAGAAGTATGGGTTCCAGAACCGTAAAGTGCATTTTACAAAATGGTGGACTTTTCGAACACTTACTTCATTAATTTTCATTTACTTTCGAATAATCATTTGATTTTTTTTTCATTAAATGACACTTTCGTTTAATTTTTATGAATTGAAATATTCAAATGATTATTATAAAAGAAGAACCAGGAAACCAGTATACTGGTTTCTTGCTTTGATTCTAATATGTTCCATTTAGTTCAAGATGGGTAAGTTGATTTTCTTATCGAAATTTATTGCATATTGCATATTGTTAATTAAACTAAATGAAGGTAATACAGATCCGACCCGAAGAAAATTGGATAAGGGTCAAAATCACCTGAAAATCTACTTTGAATGACATTGTATGACATTGTATGATATATCGTTGAATTCAGCGTTAAAAGTTGTTTCGAAAAATGTCATAAAATATGCAGGTACGTATTGAAAAAAATGAGGTTGAGGGTGGCCCAGAGAGTACGAAACGTTGGATACGAAATCTGATTACGTCAAATTGAGGATAATTTACTGTCGAATAAAAAGTTCCTGTAACATTTTTTGATAATATTTGAAATAAAGTGGGAAAAAAAGAAAAATCAAAATGACATAATTTACTTTTCTTATGATATCTCGAAAACCGGCCCTGATAATCTCGATTTGTTTGAACTGCTTGATAATGCTTCTATGCATGCAACTTTTTCTCCATTTGACCGACCTTCTAACTCTTATTGTTTAAAAGTTACCAATACAATCCCATTGAAAAAGTGGCCACCCTGTATAAGGTTTGCGAACAAAACCCTCGGGAAAAATGCAACCGTACCGCATTACCGAACCATGGCATACTACCCGCACAGGTCTAATAGGCCGTTACCTCGTTCCAAAAAGGGGTAATACCTTCTTCGTGATGTTCCGAAACCGCTTTCGAAGTGAATTGAGTGCAAATCGCTCCGGACAGCCACGGGTAAGGCAGTGTTCCAGGCATTTTATGACCTAGAGTTGATGATGTTTGGATGTCCAAAGACCTTGATTACCGACAATGGTTTACAATACGACGGACGTCTGTTAAGGGGACACCTGAAGAGTTTGGGTATCCACCTTAGATCCACTCCAGTCTACTCACCGCAATGCAATCCCGTAGAAAGAGCCAACCAGACCATCAAAACTATGATTGCATAATTCTGCGAGCAGGATAATCGCTCCCAGATGAGCATGTCAGAGAACTGGTGTTCGCCTCGAACTCTGCCACACATGAATCCACCGGATTCACATCAGCGGTCCTGAATTTCGGTCGGAAGGTCCACTCCCCATTAAGGAACCGTCGGACCTCAGGTATAGAAAGTAACGCGGAGGAATTAATAGAGGAACCACCGGTTCAAGGTGTAGAACAATAAGCGAATCGCATTAAACGCCTCTAAGAGACAAGAGAGTTTGTTAGACCTCAGCTGGTTCGAGCATTCAACCAACAGAGTCGGTACTATAATCTCCGAAGGACAGCGTGGTCGTGCCGAATAGTTGACAAAGTTTTACGCCCAGAACTCCGTTGTCGTCAGCGGCCATCCTATTCGATGCCAGTCTGGTGTAGCCCATGCTAGCCAGCCTCGTCGATCTGATGGAAAAAGAATTCGTCTACTAGAAAGACTGCGAAGGGGTAATGTCCTTGCCCGAATGAGTTTCCCAAGAGAGTCGAGTACAGACGACGAAGCGTCAAGAGGAGCCATCAAGAGCTGAAGGAGGCGTCATTCAGTAAGCGAGGTCGAACTGACCCAACCCCTGGTCCATTGGAAACCAGTGCGAGCTGATACGACCCGTGACGAACCTCTAACCCTGGCCTGTGGAGATTCGTCCAGGGGTGATATTGGTCATGTCTAGTTTCTAAGGAATTCAGTTTCATCAAGTATACTTCTAATTGATATTTTGAGCAGCCTGTTACAACAATCAGTAGGTGCTGAGGGTTTACAATGAAAGAGAGTTGAACAGAAAGCCATAAAATCCGAAAAATTATCAGATTACATCAAATATTATCACAAAAGGAATAAAAACAAGACCATATTTTAAAAAGAATTACATAACACATGAATTCTTTCGTTTGCTACTTCTATAAAAAAAGCGTGCCATTAAAAGTGAAAATTGAATTAGACTGAATTATTTATTTATTCATGCCAATAACGATATTTCTCTAAAACGTGTAAAAATTTAGATTTCGAAGTCTAAAGAAAAAACTCAATAATCTGAGTACTGCCCTGAAAATATTGAAGTAAATAAAACACAAAATTTGAACAAAACGGACTGTTCAATCCCAACTTATGGAGATCAGAAATTTAGACGAATCTGCATGAATCACCTTGTATCTCCGAAACTAACACACTTAGGATACAAAACAAGTAACTTTTCTGAAATGCCTGAATGACCTGCATTCACCACTAGTAAGATGTCTAAAAACATTTTGTTTTTTAGACATCTTAACCACTAGGTAAGATGCATAGAATCCCTGGTGTGTTTACTGATTCGATTTTGTTTCAGACATTTTGAGAGACCCACCTGTTGCTTTAGTGTGCTGCTTCACCAGAGTTCTGTAAGGTGGCGCTCTTCAAAATTTTTCGAATTCCCTCTATCTGCCTGGTTCCGTTTAAAAAGGAAATACTGATGTTAGGCACTGCAAACATTCACAATAAATTACAATTCAGTTCATATCAAATTTTTAATCAAATGAATGGAATATAATGACAGACCATAGAATATAAAATATTATTGTTCTATACCCAAAGTTCACGACAAGAGCGTAGAAATGCGGGGATACTGGGGTATAAATTGGCCATATATATTCCAGTTTAAAGTTTTCACCATGTGATATGCTAATTTTGAATGCAAATCTGGTGATATTTTTTCTGGAAGGATGCCTGCTTCCTTCCTCCAAAACTATATTTTGGTGAATGGCTGTTAGTTTAGAAAAATGTAGAAAAAACTCTGGTCCAGTACTACACTTTTTGGTTTATTATAGTTTTGTCGTATCTGCTATCGATTTCGAGAAAAAATCTCTAGTAATCCTCAGGAAAATCCAAATTATTATAAAGATCCAGCTAGTAAGCTCTAATGAATGAATTAATTATAAGTTTTGGTATTTATTTACCTAACCTGTAGCGAAGATTAATGAATATTTGATAAACTGATATAAGCATCACAAAAAAAGTACGACACACTAGAAACAACCTGTATATTGAAAGCAAAACGTTTGTGGGCTCATATTCATGAAACTTTTTTTTCTTAAAATTTTGCAAGTAATTTCTCATTTTCCTTCGTAACTCTGATTTGAGAACACCCAGTATAAGGTAAGAACAAACCGAATTAGTTATAATAGTATATTCTAAAACAAGTTGCAGAATGGGCTCCTATTCCAACACGAATGCGAAATTCGAAAACGAGCGACGAAGGAGCGAGTTTTGGAACGCATGAGTGTTGGAATTGCCTTCTGCAACGAGTATTAGACGATATTTTCTCTATTTCAGTCAAGTTTTGCGAAATATTGTAGAAATTCAATGAAAAATTCAGATTATATATTCTAGTGACTTTTGTATTGTATCTTGGCAGTTGGTGTGACTGTTACGAAAATTGACAGATTACAGAATTTGAATATGAATCGTATGTTTCGAATTTAGACATAATTTACAATTACACATTAAATTCGTGAATTATGTCTGACGAAATCGATTGAACACTACCAGAATTATGAGAATTAGCGAATATGTAGCGAATCATTTCTCTATATCCCCAAATTATATTATATTGACAATTATTGACGTTTGTTGAAGTTTGATAGGATTGGAAGTCAGCATAGACAACCACAAATCGAAAAATATATCTGAAAACGATGCTGTAATGAGTTCATTACAGCACTGTTTTTTAGAACTGTAATGAACTCATTACGATACAGAAATAGAGAAAAACAATTATTTCCAGTAATTTGGTTCAAACTTCGTTATCAAACTTCTTTTTTTAACATTACAGATATGAGTAAAAGTTGTCGTCAGAATTTTTTTTTTGGATTATCCCCCCCAAGAAAAAAAAAGATCTAAGCCCTTGATTCACGAGAGTCGAGAATTGATTGAAATGTCAAATGTAAACAATGTATGCGCCATCTGAAACAGACCGCGATCCCTTGAAATCAAGTAGGTATAAATCTGAAAAATCTCCCGTTTTGTCTGAAAGTTTTACAGGTATAAGTAGACTAAGATGCATAGAATACCTGGTGTGTTTACTGATTCGATATTGTTTCAGACTTTTTGAGAGACCCACCTGTTGCTTTGGTGGTCTGCTTCACCAGAGTGCTGTAAGGTGGCGCTCTTTAAAATTTTTCGAATTCCCGCATCTGCCCTGGTGCCGTTTAAAAAAGAAATACTGATTTTAGACACTGCAAACATTCACAATAAATTACAATTCAGTTCATATCGAATTTTTACTCAAATGAATGGAATATAATGACAGACCATAGAATATAAAATATTATTGTTTTATACTCAAAGTTCACGACAAGAGCGTAGAAATAGGGGGATACTGGGGGTAATTACACGGTGCTCCTAAATTGGAGATATAAATGAAAATGACAGATTTCCGGATCATTTCAAGAAAAAAAGTCCTATAACATGAGTCCCCAAACATTTAGTTTTGAGATACATGTGTTGAAGTTCAAGTTATTTTCTCGTATAACCTTCCCTTCACAAGATATTCAATATGAATTGGCCATAGATATTCCAGTTTAAAGTTTTCACTATGTGATATGCTAATTTTGAATGCAAATCTAGAGGGTGATATATTTTCTGGAAGGATGCCTGCTTCCTTCCTCCAAAACTATATTTTGGTGAATGGCTGTTAGTTTAGAAAAATGTAGAAAAAAAACTCTAGTCCAGTACTACACTTTTTAGTTTGTTATAGTTTTGTCGTATCTGCTATCGATTTCGAGAAAAATCTCTAGTAATCCTCAGGAAAATCCGAATTATTATAAAGATCCAGCTAGTAAGCTCTAATGAATGCATTAATTATATATATATATATATATATATATATATATATATATATATATATATATATATATATATATAATCTTTATCCCATTTGTTACCTTTCGGTGTATGGGTTTCATTATCTACATTTTCTATCTTAACAATAACTTAAAATAATTCTAATTTGATTCAATAAATTTCTTCCATTCTGTCCTATTTGATGTCATCATCTCAGCTTCCCTGACGCTTTTCCCTCTCTTTTTTATTTCCTCTTCTATCATATCCTCCCATGTTTGTTGCGGTCTTCCCCTTTTTGCCTTTTTCTCGACTTTTGCCTCCCATATTTGTTTGATTGGTCTCTCCTCCTCCATACGATGTAAGTGTCCCCACCATCCCAACTGCCTCTCACCCACAAACCTTTCCAATGATTTTATCCCCAATTCACCTCTTATGTCCTCATTTCTCCTTCTGTCCATCCTTGTAACCCCCTTCACTCCTCTCAAAAATTTCATTTCCACTGCCTGTAGTTTACTCCTCATTCTCTTTGTTGTGTTCCAAGTTTCACATCCGTACGATAGAACCGGTCTGAATATCGACTTGAACACGGTCATTTTAGTTTTCTCTTCGACTTCAGTTCTTCTTAGGAATTTCTTATTAATTGCGTGGTATAATCTGCCGGCTTTTTCAATTCTCTCGTTAATCTCCCTTTCTTGGCTTCCCGTATTTTCTATGTTCACTCCTAAATATCTGAAACATTCCACCTTTTCAACTTCCTCTCCCTCAATTTCCAATCTCCAATCATCCTTCCGTTCATCGTTCACTTCCATCACTTTTGTCTTTCTTTTATTTATTTCCATCCCATATTTTTTCAGTATTCGATTCCATATATCCAAATTTCCCTGTATACTCCTCCTTGTTCCCGCCATCAATACGATGTCATCCGCAAAGGCACATTCTGATACTACAACTCTTCTTAAGTTCTTAAAACCAATTGTAAGCTTCTCTGTTCTCTCCTTTGCCTCTCTGATTATCTCATCCAAAAACACTATAAACAATGTCGGACTCAGCACTCCACCCTGCCTCAGTCCCTCCTTTGTCTCAAATAATTCCGACTTCATATTTCTGACAATAACACAGTTCAAGCTTTCACAATAAACACTTTTAATAGCCTCCACCAAATTTTTATTTACCCCTCTTGTTTTCAATATATCCCACATTTTCGATCTACTAACCCTGTCAAAAGCTTTCACCAGATCTATAAATACAAAATAAGCCTTTTTTCCACTTCTTTTCATCTTATGAATGGTCTGTTTCAGAGTGAAAATGTGGTCTTGTACACTTCTCCCTCTCATAAACCCACTCTGAGCTTTATCTAGTGTGTCCTCTGTGCTTATTCTTAGTCTACTCTCCAATATCGCTTCGTATACTTTGAGAGCCGTACTTAGCAAGTTTATACCTCTATAGTTATCACATTTCTTTCTATCCCCATTCTTGTAGGCTGGTACTATCATCGCCATTTTCCAATCTTGTGGTATTTCCTTTGAATTCCATGCTTTCTGACATATTTCCCTGAATACATTTATACCCCTTTCTCCCATGTTCTTCATCATTTCCGGTGTAATTCTATCGTATCCTGCAGCTTTTCCATTCTTGACTCTTCTGAGAGCTACCTTAACCTCTTCAATGCTTATCAAGTCTTCCCCGTCGTCCTTCCATCGCTTATCTTTTTTTTGTGTATCTTCTTTTTTGACTTCATTTCCCTTCAGTAAGTCAATGAAGTGTTCCTTCCATCTCTCCATTATTTCCTTCTCTCCCACAAGCAATCTGTTTCTTTTACACTTGATCGATGTATTGTCAACCTTCTCCCCCCTCCTCATATTTTTCATGACTCTGTAAAAAAGCTTTCTATTTTCCGTGTAATTTTTCTCCATTCTCTCTCCAAAATCTCTCCAACTTTTCTCCTTTTCTTCCAAAGTTACTTGCTTAACTCTCTTCCTTTGTTCCTTATATTTCTGATAATTACATGCATTTCTATTCTTTAGATATTCCTTCCATAATATTTTCTTCATTTTAATTTGTCTCTTCAAGTTGTCACTCCACCAGGCTGTGCCCCTTCTGTTTCCCCCAATTATAACACTACCACACACTCTTTTTGCTGATTCCATCAGTATATTCTTGAACCTTCCCCATACTTCCTCCACTCCCTCCTCAACTCCTATTTCCACCCTAGTCATATTCTCTTCTACATCTTTCCTATATTCTTCTGCTACACTCATTTCTCTCAGTTTATAATTTTTTATATTTTCATATCCTTCATTAATTTGCCTATGTTCGACCTTCTCTTTTACTTCACCCATTATCTTTGATACAAGCATATAATGGTCACTTCCTATTTCCGCTCCCCTGTGCACTCTTACATCTGCGATGTCCCTTCTATTATCTCTTTCTACTAAGAAGTAATCTATTATTGATCTATCGTCAACGTTATGTCCATGCCTTGTGTACCTATGCACATCTTTATGCTCAAAGAATGTATTCGAAACTATCATATTATTCATCCTGCAGTACTCTATAAGTCTTTCTCCGTTGTTCGTTTTTTTTGTTTCTCCATATTTACCTATGATCCCATCTCTTCCTCCTCCTATACCAACCCTGCTATTAAAATCTCCACACACCACGATTTTTCCCCTGCATTCCTCTGTTACCATGTTCAATTCTTCCCAAAATTTGTTCTTATCCTCCACCTTTGCGTCTTCATTTGGTCCGTATGCTACTATTATGTTCCACAACTCGGATTTTTCTCTCCTCAGACGTACCCTCAATAGTCTCTCCGAATATACCTGCCAGTGTTCCACATATTTTCTCCAATTCTTGTCAATTATGCATCCCACGCCTGCCGCTCCATGTTGTTCATATTTCACTCCTCCGTAAATCATTAAATGATCACCCCTCATCACTTGCTCTCCTATTCCCTTCTTCTTTGTTTCTGTCACCGTTAATATTTTTATCTCATACCTCTCCAATTCCTGTATCAGCTCGTCTTCTCTGCCTTTTATACCTCTCACATTCCAGGTTGCCAACTTCCAGTTATCTCTCCGCTTTTTCTCCTTTACTTCTCTAGTTTCCTTACTAATTTCTTCCATTTGTGTTTTCCTATACTCAGATTCCTTTCCTCGCTTTGTCTTCATCTTAATAATCAGCCGTCCTTTATCTATCCCTATTGGTTTTTTGAACTCTGACCCAGGTCAGGTTTCTTCAGAACTTCTTGTTCCTTTACACCTTGTTCTCTTTCATCCCATACAAAAACCTTCTCTTCTATGAACAATTTTCTGTATCCAACCCTCACGTTTTTTCCTCTTTTCTTCTCCACCTTGCTTATTTCCACAATCTGATTTTGTATCTGCCTCTCCTTCGCTGTCAGATCACTATCAATAAAGATATCTTTTCCCTTTAACATTTGTTTCTTTCTCATTATATTCTGTTTCTGTTCCCAGCTTTCAACTTCAGCAACTATCATTTCATTTTCCTTTCCTCGATTTATTTTGTATGCCTTAGCTATGTTTACCTTTATCTTCAGCTCCTCATTGATGAATTTTTCGATCTTTTCCTTTTCATTTCCATCACTTGTTTTGAATTTTTTCACAACTATATTATTCTTCCTTTTCAATCTTTCTTCTCGGTCTACTTTATCCTCATTAATTATAAGTTTTGGTATTTATTTACCTAATCTGTAGCGAAGATTAATAAATATTTGATAAACTGTACGACACACTAGAAACAACCTGTTTATTGAAAGCAAAGCCTTTGAGGGCTCATATTCATGAAACTTCTTTTTCTCAAAATTATCCAAGTAATTTCTCATTTTCCTTCGTAACTTTTATTTGAGAACAAGGTAAGAACAACCGAATTAGTAACAACAAAAATTATTTCGAGTAATTTGGTTCAAACTTCATTATGAAACTTCTTTTTCTAACATTACAGATATGAATAAAAGTTGTCGTCAAAAATTTTTTTTTCGATTATCCCTCCCCAAGAAAAAAAAGATCTACGCCCTTGGTTCACAAGTGTCGAGAATTGAGAGAAATGTCAAATTCAAACGATGTATGCGCCATCTGAAAAGCCCGCTATCCCTCGAAATCAAGTAGGTATAAATCCGAAAAATCTCCCGTTTTGTCTGAAAGTTTTACAGGTATAAGTAGACACACCAGGTATTCTATGCATCTTAAAGTAGACACACCAGGTTTTCTATGCATCTTACCACTAGGCTATGGCCAGTCACTCATGTTATACCCTTTATAATCGTAACTATCGAGATCGAATATCTCGATGATCGTAACGAATACCAACTCGAGCATAGACAATATATTTCGATTATACGAACAATACGAACCTCTTCACTAGACTTAGTTCGCGAAACATAGAAATATCGGGATGATTGTCAAAAAGATTGTATTTATTCAATAAGTATTCAGATAATTAATATTGAGTCCATTTTTTTGGGGGAAATAGTCCTTCATATACCGACCCCCTCGACCTCTCGTGCTTGCCAAGTTATCGAATATTATTCGAGTATTTGGCAACCACTCGGGATATAACTACTGAATATCAATGCAACATGAAAATATTCGGATTCCGGTTATTTGAACCTGTGCATTTGGTGAATATTTTTGTGACATTTCAAACCATCGAAATAATTTGGGATGATTGCCAAAAAAAAATTATAAATTATATTAAGTATGCGAACAGAAAAAAAATCTTCATCGCATTATATTTCAAGGCATACCCTTAACGAATTTTATCCAGGGAGCATTATTCAGAAAATTCCCTTTATCCTTCTCAGTGTTCCACAACCATTGACACTTAATGGTAATTCATCCAAATTTAGTAATATTTCGTTTTGTATTATTTCTGCCTTACAATTAAAATGAAGTGAAATTTTTTTCGGGAAAAGTTCTCCATATACCCCTGGTGTTTGCCAAATTATAGAATATTTTCGCTCCTGCACTTCGTGCAGTCGGGAAAATATTTGAATATTTAGCAAGCACTCTGGATATAACTACTGATTATTTCTTATCCTTTTTATAACAAGTTCAACTCATTAGAAAAAACTCTCAAGTAATCTAGAATATTCTATCAACACAACAAATTCCTTGAAACTAGTTTTCTCTTCTGTGGTCATGGTATTTTGTCTTTATGTCATTCTATGCAAAGTCATTTACGTCTGAAATTTAGGAAAAAGAAAATATCTCTCGTCTCGAAATCTTCGTCAAACAAATAAAATCATCATGTCTGATTGGGATACTGTAACCGTTCTAAAAAAGAGAGCCCCCAAGGCCTCAACAATGAAGAGTGAACAGGCTGTGAACGCCGCACGTCGTCAAGGTGTCCAAGTCGATACACAGTTGAAATGTGAGTATTGAAATTCGTTTGTATTTTATTATATTAAATAGTTAATAAGTAATGCAATTGGAATATTAAGGCGTTCTTATTATATGACAATTTTCATGTAATTAATTTATTTGGAAAGAAACTTTTTATTTCTCGTACGCATCTATTTATGGACAATAGTTTTTATGAATGAAAAGTATAATATTTCTTTTGCGCTATTTTTCTGAGTTCTTTAGATACCTTAAATGATAAATAATGGCTAACGAATTGTAATTTAAACCATCAACTTAAGGAGAAAAAGATTAAAAAACTAATTATCCATTGAATTATTATTTCCAGTTTATCTCCTATTTGTTTTGACATTATTTGCATTGATTTAAGGGGGAGCTGGTAGCAATAAACAACATGTAGCCACAAAAAACACAGCAAAACTAGATCGTGAGACCGAAGAACTGAAGCATGAAACAGTCTCCTTGGATCTGGGAAAACTTATCCAACAAGGTCGTCAGGCCAAAAATATGAGTCAGAAGGAACTGGCCACTAAAATCAATGAAAAACCACAAATTATTACTGATTATGAAGCTGGAAGAGGCATTCCAAATAATATTATCATTGGAAAAATTGAACGAGTACTCGGAATTAAATTGAGAGGAAAAGACAGAGGAAAGGCACTACAACTTGGTGACAAAAAATAAAGGTCCTTCAGATGTGGAAAGTGGAGGAATTGTTGTATTTAAATCTTGATACGATTGTTAGATTTCAATTTGCATTTAATTTAAAGTTTCTCTGAGTTTTTTCAGTGTTTCACTTTAATTTTGATTAAAACTTTGATGAATTGAAATAACAATCTTAAAATGGGTTATTTAATGATAAAGAAGAATCAATTAAAATATGTTTTTATTATGACTAAAATGGTCAAATTTAATAAGTGGTATTAAAAATAGTTTATATGTATAAAGTTATTTCAATATATCAATTATTCCCAATATGGTTCTTCAAATCCCTATCATAGTCAGAAATGTATTATTTATGTATCTCTTTGGACCATATTAACTTTTTTTCTCCTACAATATCAGTGTCATTTCCCCAATGCATCCTTTTAGAATATATAAAATTGTAACATTATAAACTAATTTTAAGCATAATATAAAACTAAAAGGACTTAAAAATAAGGATTCTAATTTCACATAAAGATATCATTGCCTATTACTTCTTTTATTCAATTGAAAAAATTGAATTAATCATCTTAAACACAATTCTCTTTGTTCCTTAAAAAATATTTTCAGTTGAAATATTCAATACTTAAAAAAAAATCTAATCAGATTCCATCATACTGTTGATAGAACACTAATAGTAGTATGCCCAAACCAGCAGATAGATAGTCCAACAAATCCTGCACATATCACAACCAATTTGCACAGTTAAGTTAACTGAAAGGTCTTGCAGAAATCTAGAATGTTGGAATATTCTGAATAACAAAATTTCATGGTTCAATAGAAAGACTCGCACTACATATCTCATACAAAAACAATCGTCTTTAAAGTATATTTTCCTCAAACTGGAATTTCAATGAAAAGTACATTTGGAATTCTTTGTTTAATGAAACATATAAAGTGGCGCTGTGTAACTTATCTATAGTTATAAATCATATTTTTTGTGAGTTCCCTGATTGCGTGAACTACATAATGAGAATATTTTAGATCACACAGAATGTTCAGTTTTTTCTATAAGGGTCCTATAAAAGATACTTTATATAAACCCTAACTTTGAAAATATTAATTGTAAGTATGAGCTATTTTTCATGTAGAGACCAAAAAAATCTAGTTTCTCATTGAAAAAACAAAGTTGAGAGTCTCCCAAGAAAAACAACTCCTAGATTTACTTAAAATATTTTATTACGTAGTGCTCAAGCAAAAAGGTAACTCAATAAAAAAAATTGATTTCTATCTCTTCCCCTACTTGAGATATGGAAAATGCAAATCATAGTATTAAAAATGCCCTAATACCTTATCATTACAAAGTTTTTACATTATTCACTCATAAGATTGAAAAGATGTTAATCAGAGCATGGAATAAAGTCACTCAATATAGGCCTTTATTAAGAATTTTCAATTATCTGAAATGAACTGAATTGTACAGGATATTGAAATAATAACACTGATAAAAGTATTATATTTTTAATTAATGAAACATACAATACAAAAAATTAATCTTTCCTCAGTTCAAAAGAATCTTCCTTGATACCATCTTTAGTGATAATATTAATTCTGATACTATCTCCAGTATGTATATCTCTTTCTGCTGCTGATATAAATGTATCTTTCAAAATGCCAACAGCTTTTTCAATAGTTAAGGGTATATGAGGAATATTCACCATATTACTCAAACCAATCTGGTTATCAAGTAGGGGTTGCAGTAAAACTCCTGACGACCCACCTGCCTTATAAGTTGAACGCTCAGTGTGACCTATCGGATCATAACTGTAAACACATCCTTTTCCTTCAGAGTCCAAGCCTGCCAATATATTAGAAATATAATAAGGAAAGAATCTTTTGTAATAAAGCATGGTCGACAACATTTGAGCACAAGCAGGAGTCGACATGGTTTTATTATGCTCTTGCTCATACATCTGCATACGAGCACTCAAAATTCTTGTTAGAGTTAAGGTATCGCACCAACAACCAGAACAACCCAAAACAGTATTTGTTGATAACTTGAAGAGTTTATTTTGATCACGTGTGTATATTGAATATCCAGCACTCAAACGAGTATCTGCCCCGATTACAACGAAATCATCACCAGCTATCGCAATAATGCTCCTAAAAAATTTCAATCAGTAATAGCAATGTAAAAAAAGATTTCTTAGATATTACCCTCCATTATCAGCGTATGGACTAAATTGACGCTGCATTGGTTTTTGGGAATAATCTTCAAAAAATGGGCGAGAATCGTTCATCATTAGAGACATTTTTTAATCACTTTTGATCCGTTTTTGCAAGCCTTTATGAATGATGATCAACAACTTTTGACTTTGATTTGGTTTATTGGTTAGTTCATAGAACTAATTTTGTTAAAAAAAAAATAAAAAATAGGAAATACATATTATTGTACGATATATAGATAAAACTCAAGTAACTAATTTTATGCCATCGCAATATTATTTATTGAATTCCTCAAATGAAAGTTTCGTTATATTTTATAGTAGATAATTACATCTATGATTCTGACAAAAGTTCTATCCTCAAATGAAATGTCAAAGTAAATCATCACGTTTTCTGTCTTTTGATGTAATAATTCTGGATAATTCAGAAGAAATTTGGATTTAAGTTCTGAACAATTTAAATTAAATATGTCTAATGTAAGTGAAGATGGTGATATCTATTCTAGTCAAGGAAGTTCACCTTTTTCTGGCTTGACAGGTAGTATTTTCACAATATCGATAAAATTTCATTTCAAATAAGATTTGGACATTTTCTTTAGGTGCTTACAAACCTTTTTCATCACCCTATTTGAATTACGATCCAGGATATTTGAATCAAGCACAACCGGAATTCATATTTCTGGATGGAGCAAGTAAACAGAGAGGCCGCATGGAACTGGCTTTCGGACAAATTGGAGGTTCCTGTATGATAGGAGCAGCTATAGGCGGTGCTACAGGTTTTTATAATGGCCTTCGTGCAACTACACTAGCAGGACAAACTGGAAAATTGAGGAGAACACAGTTAGTTGAATATGTTCATGTTAAAATTGCTGGGCTAGTCATATTTATGAAAGTCATTAGTCAGATCGAAAATGATTTTCCTCTAGCCTCCAATTTTACTTTCCTCATTGTGGATTTACAATCACTTAATGATCTTAGAATATTTCCATAATTTACTTTCATTGTAGATTAATAAATCATATAATGAAAAAAGGAAGTGCAACAGCTAACACCTTTGGATCAGTAGCTGTAATATATTCAGCTTTTGGAGTAATTCTATCATGGGTAAGGGGAACAGATGATGACCTTAACACAATAACAGCAGCAACAGCCACAGGTCTTTTATATAAATCTACAGGTAATTAAAGATTATTTGTGTGATGGAAATTTCAAATAACTTTTGTTTTTGTTCCCTTCATAGCTGGTATCAAAAAATGTGGAATAGGCGGAGGTATAGGACTAGGAGTTTCATTATTATATGCTTTCTGGAACAATCGAGATAAGTTGACTGCAATAAGGACATTTAACCCAGCGTAAGAATTAATCTCACATTTGATGGAAAATTGTTCTGAAATTTTCTTAGAAATATCTTCTTGAGACTTCAAACTACTAAGTTATAGCACCATTTTGTCGTCATTAGAGCTCACTCTAAAGATTTATTATTGATATAGTTTATATTATGTATATCAATTGTTTAAACTCTGGAGAGAATGTAATTAAAGAATTGAACTCTCAATGAGGTTGGAATATTTATGCACATCTATTTTTAACTATATTCAAAAAATATCCTTCAATACCTTGAATTCAATCATTTAATATTCTAATCACAGGTTTTTTATATGCGATTCATTTTGTATAATTTTTTTGGCTACTTACTGTACTCAATTATTTCATGTTGAAGTAAATTTAATATATTTGTACTCTGGAAAATGAAGCATAAAATCAGCAAATGAAAGAGAACAAATTAAAAGTAAATCATTCTTTCAAATTTTTGCATTTATATATAAATGCAAAAACTTGAAAAGTTGATTAAGTTTAGGTATTATAAATACTTTTTTCATATCATCTATCAACTCAACAACTATAACCTCAAAATATACCTGTTAACATACCCATCAATCAGCATTGAATTATAAGAATAAAATAATACACATTTGATCTGTGTAGTTCTTGCTTGCAAGTCTGTAATCAATTTAAAAAAAATCAATCTTTGTTCCAACATAGTTTTATATTGTTTGCTGTGATATTGTGCTATAAGATGTGAAGATTTCAATAAATTAACCAACTAGATATATATTTTGAAAGCTCTTTGATTCAATTAAATCCTTTATTCATTTAGTATTTTTCTTCAACAGGAAATAATAGGATGGGCAGCGTGCATAAGGAAATAGAACATTTATCCTTTTAACTCCAAAATGTAAAATTGTAAATAAATTAATTAGTTTTAAAGACTAATTCACTGTGTTTTAGACTTCAAAATTTACTCTTTTATTAAACAGCCCCCAAAAATATTAACAGACATCTTGTATTCATATTTCATATATTTTTGATCTTGTCAAAGGTATATATATATATAAATTGATCTAGAATAAGAATGTTTATGGGGGTGTAGTCTAAATTGATTATGAACTAAAAGTGACAAGATGTCAGAAGCTTTCAGTCATTTGTTGAAATTCGTATTCTTTAATTTAGTCATCAAATTTTGTTGATTTTTTCATCATTCCATTTAAAGTCAAAACAGAATGAAGTGATATTTTCAGCAAAGTTTCATTTATCAATTTTCTGAAGAAAATCAGAGCATATAAAAATAATAAACCACTGTAACATTCAAGTTTTCATAAAAAACGAATAATTAAATTAGTCTTTGCACGCCACTACACTATTCACCTTGTAATTAATTCACACGCTAAAATCCATTATTTCAAATCCAATTTAGTCTATTCCACAAACTTTCTATTGAATTTAACCAACTTGGGAGGAACATCAAAAATAACGCCTGAAATAGAGAATCTACTCCAAAAATCAATTATTGGTTGTATTTATCAAGAAGATTGCAGATAAGTGAATTTTAATGTAAACAACTTGTAAAATGAAAATCGGCAGCCACCCTTGCGGGGATTGCAGGCTGACTGGGATAATTATGAGTAGAATGAGGCACCTTTAATGGTTTTTGACAATATATGCATTTTGCAATATTCTGCTGATTTCATTAGTATTCAGTATAGAATTTTTTTTCATTTTGTGAAGAACTTTGAGAAAATAGATTATAAATAATTAATATATAGGCTACTGCGATATTTGTTTATAGCCTATGATCTAGCCGTTCATTTGACTAACCATACCCTACAAATCTAGAAAATTTTCAAATAAGTTTTGATTATCGATTCATTAGAAAATAATCTTTGAACTTTTTGAAATGATCAAAAAAAATTTTTTTCAACCTTCTCACACAAGTTTACAATTTTGATAGGTATGTTGCAAAATAGTAAAAGAAGAATTGCCAACCGATTCTGATGGAGGCAAGTATTTGCCAGAAAAGAGCAAAGTTGTGTTTTTGATTCAAGAAACACGAAATTATTCTAGGATATTTCATGGTAGCATTTATTTTTAAAAATTTTTATACTCCAATAAAAAAATTCCATTTAATACCTACAAAATAGATTAATTATGTATTTGTTGACAATATATCGAAAGTGGAAAAATTGAACCTTTCAAGCTTGCATATTATTTTGGAATGCTATTTTGTTTCCCTAAGCAAATTGTTTTAGAGAAATGATAAATGGCATGTCACTTTGGAGGTATATTGAGTAATTGTAGTCTGAAGTTCCGGTTTCAGAAGACAGAGTGTTTTTTCATAATTCGATATAATTCCTGAATCCCCTATTAAGATATACACGGTGAATCGAAATTTATATTAATAGTTTTATAACTGGACAATATTTTTCTTCTCTAGTGAAGGCTAATTCACATCACATTATAATGAATTCAAATAATGTGAAAACAGATATACAAATATATATAAAGTTCTAACAAAATACCGACTCAAAAATATTGCTTTGTTTAGGTAAGGTTTAGTGGAAATTGAGACTAATACAATTTGTAATGAACATTCTACAAGCATTGAGGAATGTAGGATAATAAAATATGATTTATAAAATTCTTAGGGTCTAATGAAAAACATTCATATTTATTTATTTTTTATTGAGACTATGTCATTTTCTATTACAACATTGGGAATTTTTTGGAGCTTTTTGTTGAAACGTTTGTCAAACTTTTCACAATCTATTTCTCCAGAAGCTTTAGATTTCTTCAGTACTTTTTTTCTTAATTTTATCAATGATATTGTTTCTTTTTTATTTAAAATATTCAAAATTTCTTCTTTCATTTGGAAACCTTTTGTAGCATTATTTTCAGAGTCTCCATTTGCTGCTTTATCACCATCTTCAGAAACAATTTCAGGTTTCAATTTTTTTAAATTTGACGTATTCACCTCCTCTGTATCTATGTTTTTTCGTTTTAAATTAGCAGTAGGCGCATCAGATTTGATTTCATCTTTTGACAAAATATTTTGTGTAGATGTAGAAACTTTTTTTTTGTGTTCCTCAATCACATTCCACACTTCTTCCACTGTAGCAATATCAACTCTACTCCCGGTGGTATTTTTCATGAAATTCTAAAAAAAAAAAAACAATATGGAGGAACTGAATATCACATGCAACATATAATATTTAAATTAAACCGAGTGTTAAACTTACCATAAATTTAGGTTTTTTCCTTGGAACATTGGTGAAATTAACAATATGATTGAGTAAATTGGCACATTTGGGCTTCAATTGTGTATTTCCATTCAAAATAGACCTAATCATATCAGACCACTGTTCTTGTTTCACTTCACCCTTCTTAATAATTCCATTTTTATAAGTTCCTTTAGCTGCATAGCGTTCTTCTTCTGTTATACATTTTATGTGAGCACCGTACTCCTCACCACTGAAAGAATGCAATGATTAAAATTTATATTATAAAATTATAGTTGTTATCTTACTTGAAGTCTTTTAAACAGTCCACACATGTTAAGAATTTATTTCTTCGACACACAAAACTGTAATGTTTTTCAACTTTTGGTTTTTGAAGGCTTTCACCACAGTGATTGCAAGTAAACACTACCATTTTGAAATATACGATGAACACAAAAACCTTAGCCAGCAGAGAAAACAGCACTTACTTTAAATTTGAAAATCGAAATGATTTATAGGTTATTTTCCGATATAACCATAAATATTTTACAACTTTACTTTGTGATAATTCCAGAGATACCTTTTCTTCTTCTTTTTCTCTATGTGCTCTGTAATAATACAAGAATATGAAATTCATAGAATTAATAAAATGTTATTAGTTCAATGATGAAATTATATTTCCTTTTCTATGGTAAACACCATAGAGATATTTCACAGAATACTAATATATTATTATAAAAAGAAACATTATATATTTCATTGTTCTGTGTTGAGCAATTTAATACTTCTCCAGAGACAAGAATACTTCTCCCAAAAATATTCAGCTCCCATTCTTTCTTTTGTAGTAAAACCCCTATATGTCGGTGGATTTGGTTGAAAAGTGTCTGAGTATTATTATCAACAATTTTAGGAGAAACACTCAAGATACAACAATGTAGCGCTTTGAATTGGTCTTTCCAAAACGATTATTAATTAGATATATTATATTCAATAAAATAATATTCCCCCAATTCCAGCAAGCAGTAACTTGGATGGGAAAGGGTTTTGAAGAACAAAATTAGTCCAAAGTCTCAGAAATATTCCTTCAGGAAACGATGGCGGGATTGCCTATTAGCATAGTATAAGGAAAGGATAGTAAGCCAACTGCCGATTGACGGCAAGGAAATAGTCACCAGGGGTCGCTACTGTAGTTGGATTTCGTGACTACCCAAAGTGGAGAAGTAACTCGATAATAGATGGCGCTGAATCATGAGCTATAGATGGCGCAGAAATAATACGATAATTCATTCAGTGGCGTGGTTGAAAAGGGGTCGCATGACATTGCCAACAATTTTTATGTTATTATTAAGTTACCACTATATTTGAATATTCGAATATTTATTCAAAATATAGAAATCTTCTGACCACTCTATTTCAAATATTTATATATATATATAATCTTTATCCCATTTGTTACCTTTCGGTGTATGGGTTTCATTATCTACATTTTCTATCTTAACAATAACTTAAAAATAATTCTAATTTGACTCAATAAATTTCTTCCATTCTGTCCTATTTGATGTCATCATCTCAGCTTCCCTGACGCTTTTCCCTCTCTTTTTTATTTCCTCTTCTACCATATCCTCCCATGTTTGTTGCGGTCTTCCCCTTTTTGCCTTTTTCTCGACTTTTGCCTCCCATATTTGTTTGATTGGTCTCTCCTCCTCCATACGATGTAAGTAAATATTTCAGTTCTTCAAAATAACACCAATTTTTTCAGAGGGCTCCACTTTACGGACCAATTTTTGACAGTAAAATTTGAGTTAAACGTGAGTACAACTAGATGGCGCTCAACATCAACAAAATCGAAAAAAGCACTACACTGGCTTACTATCCTTTCCTTATACTATGCTATTAGTACGCCACTGCAACATCTTGAGTAACTATGTAAACATAAACAGTTCATAGCAGTTGCCAAGGAAACTAATAGAAGTTTTATGGATATTTATGGCAAATTGAAATAACAAATTAATCAATGGTTATTGAGTTCGATTGATTTTAATGAACTATTTGTTTCCCAAATGCAAAATACTGAAGATCCTTGTGCACAAAAAGTCCCTAGAGCTATAGATGATGAATTCTTACAGGAAAAATTACTTGAACTCACACGATGTGGAGAAGCAGGAAGATTGGCTCGGATTGAAGGATTACCTTTCGACAAGGCAGAAATTATTCAGTTGGAATACTGTAGTAAGAAAATATATTTCGATGTGATAAAGCACAATTTTGATTACCTGAACACAAAAAATTTTAAAACGTTAAAAAATAAAAAATAACCAAAATATAAAAAACATACTTACTTAACAACTAATGGCCGAAACACTTCAATTTGCATGATTTCAGGCCATTAAAATTCATTAATCTAATTTTCAAGCTTAGAGGTCAATTTCAGTATAACAACCGATTCTTCAAATTATAAACAAAAAGCTTATTTATAGTCCTAGAGAAAAAAGCTGAATGATAAACCTTTTTTTTAAATCGATTATTCTTCCTATAGGTACATCAAAAGAAAAATTCTAGTGGATTCCGAATATGTATTTTTAGAAATACCTAGTATAACAAAATTTTAAAATTCGAAAAATGGTGGATTTGATATGGCTTCACTAGGACAACTCTGATGTTACATTGTGATTTATTATTTTCCCTTATCTCAACTCAACAAATTATTATATTGCTACACTTTTATTTTGAAAAAATTCGCGATTCTAAATAAATAGAATGAGCACTGACGTGAGCATAAATCTGATGTCGGAATCCTCATCTGTGAAATGCCATTTTTTTCCTTTCGCTTTCTGCCAATATATAGGATGGGCGACGGTCGATAGAACCTTAGATTTTTACGCAGAGCGGAAGGAATGATTTCATTGAAAATAAATTTTTGTGGGTAGGAGCCACTGCTCTATCGATCTAAAATATTTTCAGCGCTTCTGTGTTACCGCATTACAAAAAGTACTGAAAACTTGACATTTCATGGATATATGAAACAAATGTATCTTAATAATTGCCTTTGAGATGAAGACGTGCTTTTAATCAGAAAATCTTACAATTTATGTGAAGGAAAATGTTATAAGAAGAAGAAATTTCATTTTCTTTCAATACATTCCATAATATGGAGGTCATTCCATCTGAAAAAAAACGCAATTTTTATCATTTTAGTATGTATCGTGGAAACTTATGATTTTGAACAACCCTCTATGATTAGGGACGTAAATGATACACGGGATATTGATAATTCGTAGCCGAAATTTCAGCTTTTTAATATAGGATGTTAAGTACCGAAGTAATAAATGTTCAATTGAAGCTATGTCTTGAACAAAAAAAAAAAAGAAATCAATCCATTACTCGAAAACCGCTAGAGATAGGAACAAGGAAGTAAATACCTAAATAATCAAGAGGCTACTTCAAACCGAAAAACATGATAAAAAGAAATGAAAAAAAAAATTTTTTCGAAAAGAGCTTCTTCTGCCGAAAAATTTAAAAAAATGTGATCCTCATCGCCACCATTTTTTTCATAAGAATCCCATTAACTCATGAACCGTTGAGTTTTTGCCCAAGGTATGGCATATTGCCGGACTTATCGTCAAAAAAACTATCTAATGATGCAATAATATACTGGGTGTGCCATTTGAAATAAGGAAGCAGTGGTCTGTTTCCGGTATAACCGGAAGTTGTAGAGATCTGAAAATATTTTAGGGAGAAAGATCATTGTCTGAAACCCCATTATGAAAATTTTCAGCTCAAAATTATGATCAGTTTCCCATTAACATCTAATAGGCCATCCCGGTAAATCACCCTGTATGTAGGATATTGTATATATTTGTATATATTATATTTTATTCCCATTAACTTTGGTGCCTAGGCAGGAAAGTCCTTACTTTGCTGCCTAGACAGGTAGAGTAATACTTTGCTGATTGATATGTGTCTGCAAAATTAATATTTGCTGTCCATCGGAGAAAAAAATCTTGGTTTACAATTTTCATTTGCTTTGTGTCTGTGTTCGCAAACTCAATGGTATTGTTTTGCAGATATACTGAAGCTCGATCATTTATGGGTATTGACAAACTTGAAAAAACTCGTCTTGAACAACAACTTGATAGATAAAATCGAAAGTATTCATATGCTGATACATCTCACCCATTTGGATTTATCGTTTAATAGATTGACGAAGATCGAAGGCTTAGAAACATTGGTCAATTTGGAGCAGCTAAGCTTGTTCGATAATCAGATAACAGAGATCGAAAATATGGGAACCCTCCAAAAATTGGTTATATTCAGCATCGGACGAAATCTCATCGCTGAAAGGAATAGTGTAAGTTGAATTCGATTATTTCTGATAAAAAATTGTTGTAACTGAAATCGGCGACTTCAGAGTTCAGACTGTATAGACCTTATAATCTCTATCTCCAACAAGTAAGGGACAACCGGGGTAATTGGGGGTAGTTGCCAGTCGACATGCATGTAAGTTAATCGTTCTGGAACGCCAGGATTTTTTTCAGAAACCTTAAAAAACCCAGTTTTCTTAACTATGAATTTAGGAAATATTCGTATTGACATTGAAGTGTTTAGAATTTGTGCAATCATTTAGACAAGCTTTCCTACGGATTGATCTGTGTTTTAGAATTGTTTTCATATATTTTACACAACCGATAATGTCAGAAGGTAAGAGTCACAGCCATGTTTGTTTAGTTACATCATATGAGGTAAAGGGGGCAATGGGTAAGAATAACAGGGTCTTTTTAGTCTGGGGTCACTCGGGAATCAGAGGGAATGAGGAGTCCAACACACTTGCCAGAAAAGGAGCACAAACTCCTTTCATCGGCCAGGAACCTTTCTGTGATGTAGACAAATGCACCTACTAGAAAAAGTTTCAGGAAAAGGAGGTAACCGGAAAAAAAAGCTCTGGCGGGATCTTCCTGGTTCTGGATCACTCCAAAAAGTTTCTTCGAAACTTTGACTCTACAAGATCCAAGAAGTATCTGGATCTTAGTAAGAATATGCTACACCTCCTCACTGGATTCCTCACAGGGCATTGCCGCCTTAGGAAACACCTCATGAGAATAATGGGTCTAACAGAAAACGACGAATGCATATTCTGTGGGGAGGAGAAAGAAACTCCGGATCACCTGGTGACGGAATGCCTCGCCATCGCTAGCCAACGCAAAACCTGCCTTGGACACAAAACTTATAGAAGTGAGGAATTAGCCTCCTTGAAGCCATCCCAGATATTGGAGTTCATCAGAACTCTGGAACTGGAAGGCGAGCTTTAGATCACGTTATGGAGAGAATGGCTCTGATGGGGGGCACAATAGACCATTAGGTCGCAGTGAAACGTAACCTTCTTAATTGAATCTAAATCTAAAGCGGACAGTCGACGAGGCAAAGTAGGGAATGGTTATTTTGTACACCACAAATCACCATATTTATCGTATAGTTGGATTAGTTGGTTTCATGAAGCCCCTCACACCTACTAGAGCAATGCAGCCAAGAAATGGTTGCGAGCACATCCAGGTCGAGTGGTTACCCAATTTCAGAAGGCTAGTTTGTTTGGACAGTCGTTTATTCCTGCTGTCACTATGACAACTGCAGTAAATTCCTTCAGGTCTACAGGAATTTGACTTCTCGAACCAAACCAGCCAGAAAATCCAATGGCAGCGGTGAAATCAAAGCAAACGTCTCCAGAAGCGGCTCTTCAACCCAACTCTCCGCAACCTGGATGTTCAGAATGAATAATAAGAAGAATATGGCGGTGCGGGACATACAGAGAACTCTTGAACCGGCTCCTCAATTAAGCACTCCGCAATCTAGATGTTCAGGAGTTTATTAATACTATACCAGAAATATTTGTCTTTGAAGCACTCTTACCTAAAGAAGTACGAACATCGCAACGGGTTACAAAACGCAGAAAAAAACAGCGATAATCATGGAATTTCCTCAAAAATGGATTAGTTGAACAACAAAAGGAAACTATAGGCCTGCAAAAGAGACATAACTAAGAGTTCAGAAGTTAAATTGGATCAAAATTGCGACAATGAAAATTTAAAACAACTCCAATGCAAATTGAAAATGATGCATCTTATGACGATGACGAAAATGCTGAATGTTTATTGTAGGTACCTTTGGTCTCAGTCCAATGAAGGGTGGATTCAGGTGTAGAAAGTGCAATCGTTCGGCAGTCGGCACATTGCGACGATGAATAAGATGATGGAGTTACGCATCTTAGTGTTATGTGTACTCAAGTTATTATAATTATACATAGGCCTACAACTTTGCTTCCTCCATTTTTTCCGAAATTCGAGGCTTTATTGTAAAAAACTGGTTATACATTTATGATTCAAAGTATTGTCCATCGCTGGTCACTACTTTCTCCCATCTTTCGAACAGCGTACGAATCCCGCGTTGAAAAAACTGGTCATCTTTTGAAGCGATCCACGAATCGATCCAATTTTTTACTTCTTCATAAGACCGGAAGTGCTGGCCAGCCAGGCCGTGTGCCATTGATCGAAACAAGTGATAAGGCAACCAAATTCCTTGTTTCTTAATCATTCCCATGACTTTCGGGCGTTTTGAAATAGCTTGTTGTGCCACTCCCAATAGTCTTTCTAACTCTTGTTGCGTTTGACACGAGTCTTGATCAAGTAATGTCCCAAATTATGCATCTTCGAAAACCTTCTCTCTTCTTCCGCCATGCTGGTCTTCGACGTCAAAAATCACCTTTCTTGAAGCGTTGAAACTACCCTCGACCCGTTCTTTCACTAAAAGTGGCCTCACCATTGGTATTCGAGAGCATTCGATGAGCCTCAGCCGCAGATCAATTCATTTCAAAGCAGAATAACTTCATGATGCAGACACAAATCAACTTATATTTCGATGGTGTTATGTTTACAAATACCTTAGCCGTTATGACATCAACGATCTATTTATTTCGACTACAAACTTACTGCAACAGCCATCTATCACAAAACGGCGGAAGCAAAGTTGTACTTGTACACCTAATATAAATCAGTACAATTGTATATTTGAATATATTTTGTGTTTTATATGTTTCTGTTCATTCTTTTAAGACCAATTAAAATATTTTTTCCAATCTGTTTGATTATTTTCATTAAATAACTGATATCTCACTGATGCCCGGATGCCCCACTAAGTACACTACTTTGCCCCTTTGGCGGAGCATAACGGGGTAAATGAGTTTTAACGAAAATGTATTTTTACGCGATTATTTATTGATGTAGCAATGAAACATCATTAAAAACTTTTTATTAATACAGGATACCACATTATAACCAGAAATGAATCATAAGTACCCCACAATGCCCCGGTCTCCCCTAAGTGTTGCGAGCATGAGACCTCATCTGCTCAGACATATCCAATTTGATAATAATGCAACAATTCGATCAAAGTATTTTTAAACTGTCTAGGTAGTATATTTACGACAACTGGAAAATTTGAAATCGCTCAATATGGCAGAAAATCCTTGCTCTTACGAAGAGAACTTCAGATTATATGTTGCAGCATTTTTACCACAACTCGTATATTATGAGTACAGATTTATACAGGAATTGGAGAGGGAAGTAGGCATGGAGACGTTTAGGTGAATATTTAAGTTTTTTGAGCACTCTCTGGATCAACTCTATAAGATACTTATTTTTATTTCTCAAGCTTAAAATTTATTCCGGTTGTTAACGATTCTATGAATCTTTTTCAATAAATAATTATTCACCTATCTTAACCCTATCTATACTTCCAATTTAAATAAATATGAGAAAAACACTGTCGTGAAGTTATTATCTTTTGAGCGCTCGTTCATTTATTTGCCAATTTGCCTCTTGGAGATAGGGTTAAGATAGGTAAATAATTATTGGAGACTACATACCTATAGGTATGTAGTCTCCCAGGGCGCAATTGGTGAATGAATTGAAAAGTCCTCAATAGCTCCTGACTCTAAGCCGGTGTTTCCCTCTTTTTCTTTTCGATATTCTTCTTAAACTTTTTATGATTCTGAATATGCCATCAGTACCTAACCTTGACTAATATGACTGGACTATGTGCATGGCTTTCTTGAGTTGAAAATTTTAGGATCGATTTCGAATAATCTTTACTTCACAATCTTCACATCTATATTTTTCTCGTTTTGTTTTTTATGGGTTGTTATCCTCATAATTCATCCCTTTCCTCAAAATTATTTCAGCGAAGAATACAACCAAATAGTGCAAAAAGAAACCGTCGTGAAGTCTCTTCAAGCAGCCAAGCAAAAAGAACTGGCCGATGCTCAGCTTCACGCTAAAAGTTTTGTGGAATATTTGAACACCAGAGCGTTTTTTGATTCCTTATTCGCTGACGATACTGAAGGAAAAGCATTATTGGATATTGGAGAGGAGATGGCAGAGTTGTACATCGATTTCGAAGAAAATGTGATAGCTGAATGCAAGTCGATTTTCGAACTAGGGCAGGATCAATATGCACTCCGACAGATTGAAATCGATCTTTATAATCAGAGCGTTGAAACAGCAAAATTAGAAAACCAAAAGAAGAGTATTGTAAGTAATATAGTAATTAATAAAAGTAAGCCGTATCTTGTTTATTTGTTGACGGCACTGAATGCTTTAGACGAGTCAAAGAAACAAAATTTCATTCGTGGCATGTTTTGTTTCACAAAAAATATTATTTATGCAAGTTTCTCAAGGCTTTTTTTATCTCGGTATTACTGTATAGTGGATGGATTCTTCTTCTTCCAGTGTCTATCTGGCCGGATGGATCATTTGGGCTGTTTCCATTATCTATACTTCATATGTCCTAAATTTACCAGTACATATAAATAGAGTGAGTGGCCTGTCGCACAGAAAAAAGTACCATACCACTTTTTTCTTGTTAGTATACCAAAAGATGCGTGTCAAAATTTAGGAACATAGAGTTAAGTAAATCTGGATCGACTGACCCTACATTGTTGTTGTTTACAAAATGGATAAAATCGAGTTTCGTATATCGATGAAACTCTGTTTTTTTATGGAAAAAATACGGTGCAGGTAAAGCAACGGCTTGATAAGTTCATATTCATATTCATTCATATTCAAACTCTGCTCTATCGACATATCGATTGAAAGGTAGCTTTAAAGGTGATTCGAGAACTACCAACGATGCTGATCAGCTGATCACTCTGATAGTCCGAATTCGGAAATTGTTTAGAAAAATCACAAAAAGTCCACGAAATGGTTAGAACAATCATAAATTAAAGTTGAGTGAGATAGATGGTGAATTTGAAGATATCAGTAGAAAATATACGATATTCCACTAACTCTTGAAGGTCTTACGACCATTAGATGGGAAAGTAGAATTAACGCTCATTATTTGAATTCATATACGACGAAAAGGCCTTATACAAAATCTTCAGAGTTTATAATGCAAAATTGCAATAGAAATTGCAGTTCCTAATCGCTCGAAGGATCGACTAGGAAATGATATTGAGCCCAGAAATCTCAGGACGGAATTGCTTCTTTTGAGCCGCACGCTGGAATCCAAAATGTCACCTATCCAGTTGACGAATTATTTGGAGGCGGGTAATTTATCTGAAAATTAACCTAACATATTTTTTTTTTCGGGTACTAATTACAATGCCGGTAACTGTAGCTAGCGTCGGAGAACATTCTCTTTCAAAATTAAACATTCTAGAAAAGTTATCTGCGCTTTGCAATGCACTAGGGTGGCTGGAAATAATCTCTATTGAAGACGTAATTAGTAGCAAAATTGATTTTGAAGATATTATAGATGATTTTGCTAGAATCAAATTCAGAAAGGTACAATTATTGTGATTTCAAAGAAATTCAAAAATAAAAACTACTGAAATTAGGAGCGCCAAAAAGTTATCTGCTTCAGACGCCAAAAATGCTCGCGCCGGACCTGGGTACAATGCAGTTGCTTCGTTTCCGAGACAAGGCGTTAAACTAAAAAAAAAACGGCAGGTATTTATAAATTATCGTAAATATTCTTAAACCGATTTGGTTGATACTACTAGATTGAAATGAAAGGCACCTCAGTGTGCACAACAGCCAACAATATTTATGAGGAAAATAAATACGCCACTAACTTTTTTGTTTTATTTCACTAAAAATACAACTGTTTGGTTTCCCGTGCCTTCTTCATCTATCTTCGTTTTTGATTAAAAAATCAAGCCGCATTCTATTGCAAATCATGATGTTATCCATGAATAGTTTTTAGAATCAATCAAGTAATTAAGGTGTGTTTTTTTTAACGAAGCTCTTGATATGAAGAAAACACAAGATACCGAAAAGTTGTACTTTTAGTTCTTTAATAAAAAACATTTTAAATGAATATCTGTACGATAATTCATGAATGCCTGCCATTTTTTAAACTTCAACGCCTGTATATATTTCGGAAGGAAGAAACTCCGGACTTTTTTTTCTCAAAACGACCTAACTCGTACCGTAATTAGAAATCACTCTGTATAGTTATTTCACATATATAGAAATTGATAGACCAGAGTTTTGAAATCTAACATTTGATTGATTTCTCAGATTATATCTTGTTATATATTTATATACAATCTAAGATTCATTCTTATATGTTCTTGAACATAATTATAAAGTACCTACTGTTCAATTTGGGGGAGATATTCTGGTAGATTAATGTAGAACTGTGCTTTTGGAAAATTAGATATATTAATTAACCCTATTTTGGGTTTATTAATTATCGAGTACAGGCTCATGTTGAGCGATTATAATGCATGTGTTCCACTTTATACCTATTTTACACTGTCGCTGTGCAAAAATAACAATAACTCAATTTCAGGCTTTCATGGAGGAGTTTTTGGTACAGGAAGAAGACATATTTGAAGAAATCCGCCAGGGACAAGAGAGATTCATGCAAATAGCAAACATTGAAGACTATAACAAAACAGTGGAAATTCAAGCTGAAATCTTCCAGAACGTAGTACATTCTACTTGGAAATCTCTGATGAAGATGGAGCTCGAATTGTTCGAACAAATGGTTGATGTAAATGAGACATTCGAACACACACTAACAGACCTTATCAATAATTTCATTGAAGCCGCTCAGGGTCTCTTCACGAGGATCAGGGATTTAGAGGCCGATTTCAGTGATGGTGTCGCGGAAGTAGCGAAGAGATTTCAAATTTCGCTAAGTATGTCGGAAGATGTTCAAATTCCACCGTCATTACGTGAGGTATATAAAATAATTTTTTTTGTAGGACATTTTGATATTAATATCTTTGGGCCTTCATAGATTAAAAATATAACTTTCTTGATATTTCAGATGATGTCCGATAAAGACGCTCTCACAAATGCTTTGGGAGCTAGCCATGATATTCATACACTTTTGATTGATACACGTGAGGATACATTAATTAATAATGCAAGAGATTGGTTGGAAAAATTAGTAACCAATCTGGAGAAGTAAGGGAAAATTACAATAATCCAATTGATATGTAAATTGAAAACCATACGATTGCCTCTAGTTGCAAACAGAATGGATAACTTGAGGACGATATTCCTATTCTCACGGTCTCGTCGACGAAATAATGGTTAATCAACTTATTGATATCGACTACGGGAAATTGATAATTCGGGAATATCGGGTGTGGTAGTCGAGCTCTATAATAATGGTTGTTCTCTATCAAACGTAACATAAATATATGAAATTAATACTGCTAACTATTATTAGAAGAGAGAACAACTGATTATTAAAGTTACCTCTGCCATTACCAATTGAAAATAAATTAATGGGTTCTCAGCTATAAATGAAACTTCATAACTTGACAGCCCTTTTATCAATTCAAATTGATAGTACATATTCTAATATAAACAAGCAACAAGTCACTATGATGAGGGAAAGAGATTATTAACATTACCTTACCAATCAATAATAAATTAGTGGGACAATATGCGAGTGAAAAAATATAACCATAACTGGGTAAAAATTAATACATGATTTACATTTTGTCACAAGCATGAACACCTGATATAAGCAGTGTATAAACTCTGGCTTAGGTATGTTTATGAAATAATATCAAAAACGCTGCAGTATGACTTGGAAGTTTCCGTCCCTCTGTGTTATCTATTTATCATATAATATCTCTGAATGAATATCACTTAATATTTTCCAATTTCTGAAAATTATGTTTAGCAAGTTATTATCTGCTTTTCGATTTTTTAATACTTAATGAGGTAGCAATTAAATATCAACTCTAAGTCACTTAGTCACTAATGTGCATTAATAATAATATTTATATTTAAAATAAATATGAAATAAACCACTAAGCTTCAGAAGCGCAAGGCGGTCATGACCCCCCCCAAATGGAACCACCTAACACTTAATATGAGTTTCAAGCAGACAATGTACGAAATGGTCCCATCAAAAAACTTGAAGCCCAGAACGGCGACCGCTCTTGTAATTAGTTCATTACAGTTCTAAAAACAGTGCTGTAATGAACTCATTTCAGCATTGTTTTCAGTTATTTATATTTTTCATTTTGTCCTATCAAAATTCAACATACGTCAATATAATATAATTTGGATTTAGTGACATTATTCGCCATTTCTCTCAATTTTGTTGGTGTTAAATCGATTTCGTCAACATAATTCACGAATTTAATGCGTGATTATTAATTATTTAAAAATTGGAAAGGTATGATTCGAATTCCGTAATCTGTCAATTTTTGTGACGGTCACATCAACTGTCAAGATACCTATAATATAAATGTCACTAGGATGTATAATCTGGATTTTTTATTGAATTGTGACAATATTTCATAAAACTTGACTGAAATAGAGAAAAGATCATCTAATACTCGTTGCAGAAGGCAATTCCAACACGCATTCGTGTTGGAATAGGAGCCCATTCTGCAACTTGTTTTAGAATATACTATTATTTAATATGTAAAGAATTGAACTCAACATTATTTTTCAGGGACGAAACGAATCGAAACAGAGATAAAGTCATGGAAATAAGTCACTTCATGGATGTACAACGCGAGGAGTTTGATAAATTGGCTAACGCTATATTAGAGAATCAAGTTATAACACTTGGTTTGATGGAATGAAAATAGATTCTTTTGTTAATAAAATTTTAATGAGCAATGTCAATGACAATTACCAAAATACTTATTTTGAAGTGTTTCACTTTAATATCACGTAAATTAACACTAAAATAAAATAAGTACCCTCTATACATACAATATGATGCAAAATATATATTTTCTAATGGTAATAAATTACATTTCAAATACCTACAATATATTGAAAAATTAGTCTAGCTTTTAAGTGCTAGTGTATATCAAGAAGCAATACAGCTTCAGAATAAATGTATCACACGATCATTTCATTCACAAAACAATGTGATGTATAAAATTCTAAAAAATCAACTTAAACAAAAACACATATAAATAATACGTAATAGGCCATATATATTAAAAAATTATAATTTTCATTTTACAAGGTATTTTCAAGAGAAAAGACCAATAATTAAATAAATATGCATAGGTTAGGGAGGGCCTTGATGTCAACTATAATTTATAATTTTTGTTACTGATAGCATATCAGCACCAAAAAGTTCAAACATCTTTTTTTTGATTCAATTGAAATTTTTCTATTTGCACTATGAAATATAATTCTTGTCAGCATTAAATCTTCAAGACACTGTCTACTAATGCAGAAACAGAATAAATGTTATTGGACATAGCCATATTTTTGGATTTCATAAAAAATATCAAATAACATCATGCATTTTTTCTCTCTAATTCACACTTAATGATTAAAAGGTTAACTATAAATTTTTATCACATCAATTGCAAGAAAAATGTTATTTTTCATTAGTTTTCCATTTTGGGGTAAGATGAAGATCTTTAGCAAGCATTTGTTCTTCAAAATCACGATCTTCAGAGAGGTATCTAAAAATAGTAAACTGTTGTGAAAAAGTTCCAGAATATTAAGTAACACTCACCTCAGTCTATCTTCTTCCAACAAAGCAATAAGTGAATCTCTTTTCGATACAATTTCAAGCATTTCATTGATAATTTTGTAATCTACATCCTTATCTTCTTCACTTTTATTTTCTTCTGAAAGAAGTAATACAAATATTCAAAATTATTATTATCCATCTATAACAATGATTGAATTCAACTGAGTATGTTTTTGGTTTTCAATATCTAAACCAACTTTTAAAACACATACTCCTTAATTAAGATCTACAAAATTCAAATTTAAAAAATTACCTTTCAGTCTTTTTCTGAGTTGATGTTGCAGTCTTGCATGTCTGTCTTCTAATTCTAATTCTTGAGCTCTGACCATAAGTTCTTTTTCATATCTTCGTAACTCAGTTCTATCTCGCATTATGTCAAACCACTCTTGCAGTAACTCTGATTCTTGTTTAGAAGAACATTCATCTTCACCTCTTAGAGCTTTTTCGATCAAAACTCCTTTTTCTTCAAGTTCTTTAGTTTTTACTTCAGTCTCCTCTAGTTTACGTTGAATTTCTTGAGCCATTCGATGTCTATAGATGCATCATTATTGTAAATAAAAATAATCATTATCACAGTAAAAAAAAATTACCTTTTGAGTTGTGCTTCCCTTACTGATCTTCTACTTTTTTTATAAGAATGCCTCTCTGTTAAACTAGAAACAGAATCATCTATATTTGCTGGACCTGCTAAGGTTTCTAAGGAACTTCTTTTACTACACTTGAATTCGTCATCTGAGCTGTCTTCTACGATTAATTAGAACATAATAGTGATTAATCAAATACAAAAGTGAATTAAAACAAAGGAGATAATGAAAAAAAAAAGTATTACCTGATCGTCGAAGCAAATTTTCAGTATAACACAAAGGTAAGGGGGGTACAGGAGGTGGTACTTCTGGTCTGCTTGTTTGTGGTAAATCTATTTCATAATCCTTATTTTTAGTCTCTTTGGTTGAACACGCTTTTACCTAGAAGCAAAACTATTAACATCTCCCAAGGTAATCTGCTTGGATGAAAAAATTGATCAAAGAAATTATATATTCAAATTAACACATTTAGAAGCAAACAGGCAGTTTGTTAGGACAAACTTTTAAATAACACTAAAAAAAAATAAAAAAAACTGGAATTATTCATTAGGCAGTACCATGCAAATTCAATACAAACAAAAAATTTTAAATATAAACTCAAAACACTCCATGCTACACAATGTAATATTTCACAAATACCATTGTCATCGGTGTCCATTCAAATAATGTGGGGCAAGACTGAAAGTATTAATAATATTATAACTCATTATTTTTGGATTTGCATTATCGTTGAACAATCTAAAGAATTTACTCATAAAATGGAGGGAAAATGTATTTATTTTTCATGGCTTATAAAGAAAATGAGAAATACCAATGATCTGTTGAAAGTTCTACTAGAAGATTCAACGTGACAACACGGCGTTATTTATAGAGCAAATACTTGAAAATCCCAAAATTCAATTTGATTTCAACATTAACATCAATACAACTATTTTATCCTCCTATTTTATGTTTTAATTATAAAATCAGAATGAATCAAAGTTAAGAATCGAAAAATCAAAATTAACCTATCTCAGTTTTGGATTAAATCTACAGTTCAACATGACAAACTTCCTTATCATGCCTTCTTCAGGTTACCCTGAATGTTTTTTTGAATGATGTGTGTCAATAGCAAAGATCTACTTCAACTATACATACAAACAAGATACGACAATATGTTTTATCAAATTTTTACAATTTTACTTAATATGTAACCAGTAGATGATTCTGTTTTATAATATTTCGATTTTACCAACACATCAGTTCACTTGATAATGATGAAGTAATCTGTTGTGTCAATATTTTAGCGATAGATTTGATAAAATATTTTATTTCATTCCAAAATTTCATAAAATGAAAAATTCACCAATTGTGAAATTTCTGTACTAATTGTTGAAATAAAATCTTATTTGAAAATAATTTGACTTCAATATGTTCCTGAGTAATTCTTATGAATTAACTTAAAATAAGATATCATAATAAAAATTACCTTTGACATATCCTTTGACTTCGGTGAAATTTTCGAAAATAATCCTTTTGGACTTTTCTTTGAAAATAGATCCATAATTTTCGTGAATTTGGTTCCCTTTTTAGGACTCTCTTCTTTATTTTTGATATTTGCCATTCGGAATAAATTCGAATCAGATCGACACAACTTTTTTTCCTCAGCTTTACTGCTATTAGGACTGAAAGACTTTCTATTTTCACTATATTTTGGTAAATATTCACTAATCGGTCTTTTTTTTCCTAGGGTGTCAAAAACTGGTGCTTGGGAATTAGGAGTCATAGGGTATAATTGAAATTCAGAATTTTCTACACTTGCACTTCGTTCATATCTTCTGGATTTCTCTCTTAATCTTAAGATTTTATCTTCTGGGCTAAGTCCCAATTCTTCATTTGATAACATTCTGGCTCTTGCTCTTGCTTCTGACTTCAATTTGTTTGTTGAATTTTTCAAATCCCTTGAACGAGGTGGAGCAATAGGAGTACTTGCTTCATCATATTCAATTCTGTTATCTCCTGGAACATTCGGAGAGGTTTGTGATTTTTGAATTGTACACATTCCTATAATAGGTTCTTTTTCTTTCAAAAGAAAATTTCCAGAAGTATCTTCAATAACTCTATTAATAGAATTATTGTCCAAATTACTCTTATTTATTCTGGCTATATCAGTAGTGGCAGATTTTGATAACTGAAATGGATTATTCAAACTGTTTGTTGTAGGCCTATTTCTAACTTTTCTTTCAAAAGCTTTGTTCTCCGCTCTCATTTTACTCATAACCATTTCTTGAACCAATCTTTGGTTTACATTCCTTTCTTTTTCTATAACTTCTTTATTATATATTTGATCAGGAGTTTTAATAGTAGGTGACAAATTCAGTGTGATGTTTTTTAATTCGAGACACTGTTTCTCCTCCTGAATTAATTCTGGCTTCTGTGGTGAATCCTTGCTTTTTCTCCTTGACTTTCGTATATCTATTGAATCTTTTACATTTCCAAAATCAATTTTTGATTGTAGTCTTTGACAGTGTTCATCAAATTCTATATTTTTTGCCGGAGAGTTCCCACTATCATCTTCCTCTTCTTTACTCTTTTCTATCTCTCTTTCTATCTTAGCTTGTAATAATATTTCTTCTTTTTCTTTTTTTAGCTGACTTAATTTCTCCTCCAATCTTTGTTTTTGGATTCTTGATACCGTATTTGTATCTTTTGGTATTTCAGTTACATTTTTGACAGTTGAATCACTGCAGGTGTTCTCTTCAGTAGTTGTTTCTACAACTAATAAGCTATCCTCCTCACGTTCACCAAGTTGTTGATTTTGTTTGAGATTTTCAATGTCTGCTGGCTTCAAATTTACTATTTCACCTCCAAAATTATTATTATCAGTAGCAATTATACAATAACCAGAATTTTTTATTTTTGATTCTGTGATTACAGTATTCTGAGCCTCTACAATGTCATTAATTATTGGATTTAAACTATCTTCAGCTATTTCCTCATTTTTCAAAATATTATAAGCTATACTATTCACAACACCTTCCTCACTATTACTTTCCGTACAAGTATCCATGTACTCAATACTATCGAAATTTGTATTTGAAGGTTCTTTAATTACATCTTTGCCTTCCTCCATTTTTCCACAAATATGTCCTATAGTAGGTAACTCATGTAATTTCTGTTTTTGTGGTTCTCCGTTTAAATCGAAAGCAACACCTTCTAAATCGTCAGAAACACATCCATCTCTTGCCCAATCAGACAGTTCTGTTTCTGTAAATGCAGTGGTTATATCGTCTCCCATTGATATTGGTGTGCTACATCCACTTGATCTGTCATCTTGAGATGGTATTTTTTGATAACCCGATTCCTTGGGTTTCTTTTTAACAGAATCATTAGAAAATTCATTTTTGAAGCCAGGTAGTGTTTTAGGTTGATTCAGTTGCTTTTTATCACTTGATATAGATTTAACAAAATCATTTGTTTGTAAAATATCGTTTGAATTTTTCAAGATTCCTTCAGAATCTTCCACTGCACAAACTCTAACTGTTGGAATATTTCCATGCAAGTAATTAGGAGTATTTATTTGTTCATCACTTGAAGATGAAGAAGTTGAAGAAGAGGACAAGCTTTCTGCACACTGCGAAACTTTACTCCAATCAATTTCAGGAACGATAAGTGATGTTTCATGAAGTGGACTTCTTGGACGGCCTTCAGTTTCATTTTCGAACACTGGCTTTACAGTTTCCTCTTTCTTTTCAGTGATGGTCACATTTATGAGATCTGGTGGTGGCAATTTTTCATTTTGGTCCAATTGATTTTCATTACTTTCTGTAGTAATTGGTTTATTGCATGATTCAACAGTTAACGGACTTAGAATTGGTGATATATTTTCATCAAGTTTTTTACAGAAAGTCTGCATACTTGGGCTTATTTCTGAAGCAGGTTTCAGTAATTTCTGACAATCAGATATATTTGAACAGAATGACTTTAACTTTGTATCGAGAGTAGATGCACTACCAGATTTTTGAATACTACCACCACCAACTGATTCACCTAATAAATATTTTTTTTTTAGTTCAAGGGAAACTTTAGTGGCAATACCCCCAGTGCTCTGTGTTCTATTCAAAGCATAGGCTTCTGAAGGTGGTTTTATAGATGACGTGATTTTTCTTAAACTTGGTGCAGGAGAAACAAGTGGTGTCAATTTTAACTCAATGTCTTGCTTGATCGTCTTTCCATTAGAGGGTTTTTGTAAAAAACCACTGGTCACCTGAATTTTTTTGGGCCTATTTGATGAAGAACCCCTGTTTTTAGTTATAAACATATCATTCAAAAGGATTGGCGGAACTTCACTGGTAGGTGTTGGATCATCATGAGCAAACTCAGAATCTGTTGATATTTCTGTAGCAGAGTTCTGAACTTCACTTGAAACATCAGAGCTGTTGTCATCGGAGAGTACCTGTAAATTTCAAATTAATATATTTTCCAAATAAACATAATTGTAGAATTAAAAATGTGCAAACTTCATGGTCACAAATTTTTTGCTTGAAAGCTTTAGTTATGTGCAGTCTAAGATTTTTAAAATGAAGCCGATTGCATCAAGCTTACAGCTTTTTCAAGTGTTTTGGAAACATCCATAATCAAATTCAATCATCAAATTTGAATTGTGACCAATATACACATCATTCTTTGAATTGAAAAACAGATGAAAATACAGATTAAAACACAAACAAACTGTAAAAAATACAATTACCACAAATAAAACAATTGAATATGTCAATATTCAAATGATCAAAATACAGTATAAAACTTACTGAATAATTTTTTTTCAATTCGCTGATTTATTGCGAGTTAAATCAGAATAAGCAATGGGTTCTGCAAAAATATACCACAAAGAAGAAATTCCACAAAATAGATAAAATAAATATATATATACATATAACACCTATATGTGGAATTTAAAATTCAACAAATTTCTGTACACTATGGTAACGCCCAGTGATTGAATTATTAGGCGATAATTAATACCTACTGCAAAATTTTGATACTAGTCGATTTAGTTGTAGGGGATATTTTTATGTACTGTTGGCATTAAAACCATAGAGAGTTATTGACAATAGGAATAGGGAGGAGGGGTAGGATGGTAGTGGAGAGTGGAGTGGCAATGATTTTTATTCCACTACTAAATCTGTAATGGAATATACAAATTTGTGTATGTCTAGGAACAATGTACAAAATGCACATATTGAAATATCACCAAGTTAATATTGAATAACACCATGTTATCATGATATAATGCTTTTGTCACACCTAGAGTATAGATAAATTCATAATAAGAATTATCTAGAGATGCCATGGTATGATAGGGTAGGTTCGGTTCAGCTAATTTTCTAATAAAAAATGGTTAATCCTAAAAAAATACTGCATAGCATATCTAGGAGTATTTATAAAGAGGGAGAAAAATATCCTCATTCAAACTTAAATCAACCTGACCAAGCATTTTTTTATTAACAGTATTACTTAGGCTGACGGATATAGCCAAATCTTTTCATATTGACAACCAAAGACATCAAATATCAATTTTCAAACCACATAAAATAAACTATGCCTCCTTATCTTTTTTCAGTAACTTTACCATTAATATGGCCCATTGGGATATTGAAGTGTTTGTTATCTTGTGTTAAAAAAAACAACACTCACGTCAGCAATGGATTAAGCAGCAAAAATTAATAAGTCAAAACATCACTAGACATTTAGATATGTATATTTACCTCTTTGACCATTGCTTGTACGTGATTGTTGGCCAAAACGCCTCCCAAATTTAGTGCAATACGCCTAAAATTTCACAACCTACTTCGTAAATATTATAAATACAAATGATCTAGTTGGCTTCTTTGTTTTTCAAAGAGTTGTCATAATGCAGTTTGTTAATTGTATATTTCAATCCGATATATTCGAGAGACTATTTCTATCGAACTTTTATTAAGTTATTGTATTGAACATTCTTTGTCTTTAGTTTCTGTACTAGAATCCAAGTTCTGAACGTCACTTTTTTGCATTTTTGGCATATGATGTTTAGTTATTCTTTCTTTCTTTATTCTTTCCAAATTTTTCAATTTTTCTTCAGTTGGGACATACCTCGTCCTTTCAACACTTTCTTTATTTCGTTGTTCTAATGACCTTTTTCTTTGTGGTCTCTGGGGAGGAGATTTTTCTTCTCCTGTATGCTTATGACGAGCAGGAATAGGAGGTGGATTTGAATTATTCAAATTTTTTTCACTTACCAACTTTTCAGAGTCAATCATATTCACTTCATCAGAAATGTTACTTTTAACTAAATATTTATCACTACATAAATCCGATATCTCACAGCAGATATTATTATTTTTGGTGTTCACTTTTTGTTCATTCAAATTAAAATTTTTTTGTGATGTATTTAAATTTTCCTCTGATATATGTCCAGAAGCGGTTTCTTTTTCGTGTGCTTCTTTATTGGTCTCATCCATTTCATTCAAAGTTCCTATCATTTGATTTAAATCAAGTTGAATTTGGTCTAACACTGAATTTTCATATTTATTTCTTTTTTTCTCCAATTTATCATTGGTTTTCCTATCTGCCTCATTATTAGATTCTATTTCTGTATGTTCATCTTTCAAAGACTCTTCTTCATTATTTTTGTTCACCAAATGATATTCTTCCAGAACAATATTGTCGAAATTATCTTTCGATATACGGATTTGTTCAACTTCCATTTCAACTAGTCCATCTGAAGAAAGTTCACATTCAGAAATCATTAAATTTTTGAAATTAGATACTTCATTCCTCAAAAGATCTTGATTTTCTATTTTATCATCAGATATTTTCTCAAAAGATATTTTATTCTGTTTATTGTCATCTACTTGTTTTTGTTCATGAGAAACAGTGTTGTATAACTCTACTATATCACATTTTGGTGAAAGGTGTTCATTTTCTTCTTTCACTTCCAATAGAGAATTATTTTTTGATAGGTTCTCATCAGAAACGGTTTTGTTTAACTCTATATCACAATTTGATGACAGGCATTCATTTTCTTCTTTCTCTTTCAATAAATAATTATTGTTCGTTAGGTTCTCTTCAGAAACATTATTGTTTACGATTATATTATATTTTGGTGAAAGGCATTCATTTTCTTCTTCCACTTCAATTAGTGAATTATTTTTTGATATATTAACTTCAGAGAAACTTTGCTCAGGATTTTCATGACATTTAATTTCATCTTCTACATCCTTTATTGTGGCTTTAGAAACACATTTAATTTCCCCATTTTCCAATATGCCACCTGCACTCTTCTCAGAGTCAAGTTTCTTTGGATCACCAGTATTGTTTATTTGAATGTTGTTCTCATATTCAGAGTTAATATCTTTACTATCATCAAATACAATATGATCATTTGGTAATTTGTTACCGCCACGATCTTCTTCATGGCTTTTTTGGCTTAGAATGATGTTATCTACTCTCTCTCTACTCTCTGTTGTGGTTTTTATATCTTCATCACTAGCTTGAAGCGATTTAATATTTTCTCGAGAATTTTCATCAATTTTCGAATCTTGTATTTGTACATTTGTGTTGTACTGGGATGGATATTGTTCATAGTTAACTTTTACCTGCATATTGAAGTAAGTGTCATTTAAAATTTCTGTTTTCGAAGTTCTTCGTCTTTTTTCTGTTGAAGTTCTATCTAAATTTGAATTTTCATTATGCTCGTTTTCAGCAGAAGGATTATTCTTTGTTTTGCTTGGTGTATTTTTTAGTTCAGTATCACTTTTAAGTTTGAAGTTTGTTTTCATATTTTCAGTTAAAGGCATTTTAACAGTAGCAAATGAAGAACTTCTTTTTCTAGGTACAGGGGGTAAATTATCTTTCTTATCTACATTTTCAAATTTCATCAAAACCTGCTTTATATCTACTTTACTAACAGCATCTAAGTCTACTGAGGTTCTGGGTTTATTGAAATGAATTTCAGTGTTTGACCTAACTAAGGCTGGTTTTTTACGTTCTTTACCTATATTTTCCTCACTTTCAATATTTGAGTCAAATTTTAAAGAAGTATCATCATCTGTGCCATTATCCAAACTTTCAAATTTTCTCAGCACTTTTTTGATGTTTACTTTTTTAATAGCATCTAAATCTAATGTTGTTCTTCTTTTAGACAGATGATGGTGTGCTTCAGATCGTGACCAGCTATATTTTCTGGTACTGATAGGTATTTCATCACCCATTTCTGAATTTTTGCCAGCTAGTAATTCATCAAAATACTTGATATTATTTTTTGCTAGTTTTCTAACAGGAGCTGAACTTTTCTCAGCTTTCAATATCATTTCCAAGTTTTCATATTTACCTATATCATCTTTCAATACACTAGGAATTTTAGCATCTTCCTCTTGATGATCAACTCCATCCATCCATTTCAGCAGATCTTCAATTTTTTCGTCTGTTTTCTTTATACCTGAAGGATCTAATACATCTTCACATGTTTCCATTTCTAGAGCTTCAATCAAATCGTCAATACTATTGCTTTTTTGTTCTTTATACTCCCCGCTATCATAAAGATTTTTGAATTTATTAGGATCAATTGGTTTCATTAGTTCTTCTTCATTCTTTAATAACTGTTCAATGTAATCATCTGTATTTTTCAAATCGTCTTCTTCTGGTTCAAAATTGAAAGAGAATTGACTATTGAGTGAGCTACTTTTGAATTTACATTGATCTGAAATTTTTGGTTTTGGGATGTTCCTAACTGTACTGGATCTGCGGAGTAAAGGTTTTGGTGAACCAAAATATTTCTTTGCATTCTCTTCTATATTTTTATTTACAGCTACTTTAGGTTTTCCCACTTCTTTCGGCAGGTTTATTTTGCTAGGTGTCCGTTTGATTACAAGCAAAGGTTCAGGATCTTCCGATTGAAACTTTGATAAAAACGCACCACCGAAAATTTTTTTACTCATCGTTATGGAGGAACTAGCACTATTTTCCGTGTCGTTAACTTCAGACTGACTGTTTGGAGATTTTATATTATCGTTAAATACATTCGAATCGTTCGCTTCAAGCGACACTTCCTCGTTTGAAAGAGATTCACTTGTTTTAGAAGTACGCGGAATTTGTTTATTATTGTCGTTAAGAGTACAATCGAAATTATCTGTTTTTTCCACTATTCTTTCAATCACAGTAGCGTTAGAATTCGTTTCACTTCTGGAAATAGTTGCACTATCGTCTCCCGAGTCAATGCATGAAATTTTAATTGCTTCGGTTAACTCGTTTTTCGTAATAACATTGTTGAAGTTTATATCGATGTTGTCCTCCAGGGCGCTATCGAAATCAGTTGAGTTTATGGAATTACTAGAGGAATTTTGAGAATATCTTGGGTCTGTGCATTGACTTTCACTTAGAGAAAAATTTAAATTATCGGAGGTTTCTAAGTTACACTTCACCTCTGTATCAGTGCCGGTATCCGCTTGTATTATCGGTGGGTCGAGACGAACTTCTTGCAATCGCAATTCTCTGGCTCTGATCTCCTCTTCGCCCTCTGTGGCCGTGTCAGATTCATCTTCTGCAACGGAAAAAAAACTGTGATCAAACTCCTTATCGTACGTTAATATGGCCAATGTGTTTATATTTTAAACAGTAAATATTTACGAATTTGAATCAGCTTTATATCTACATATTTTCGTAATCCATATGCAGAGATCGAAAGTAGGAAGATCACCACTGTATAAACAGGCATATAACTCAGAAATAATAAAGAATCCTTTAAATATACGTACTGAAATATTGTTACAGGCATCCTTCCACTAGATTGAAATATTTTAAGAGTATTTTCTAATTGAAGAAGAAAACTTACACGGGGATTTATTTGAACCGAAGAAAAATCTGAAAATAAATATAACAGCGCGCTGAACATAGTTATTTGCCTCAAATTTCGAATCAAATATTCAGTATTTCATAAAACGATTGAGATGAAAAACTCTTAAATATTACACAATGGTTCATTACCTACTTCTTCTTTTCTACATATTCACAATGTTATAAAAATGAAAATTTATGAAAATTCTTAACTCCAAAACTATTAGGTGTAAGACTGCTGTAAAAAATATTCAGTATGTACTATTAAATAGGGCACCCATACTCAACGTGCGGCCGTTTGGCTCTTTTTATGCGGCCCGAGCCACGGCATAGTCAAATATTACAATTTTCACAGTAGTATCACAAATAAGGTTTCGAAATTACGCAAATATAACGGTATCAATATTTACTCATTTACCTTTGTTTTCTCCCTTAGTGCGTACACACAGAACACTATTACCATAGTATAAACAATGGATTCTTTATACAAACTATGATGCTACCTATACCTAATCTTCTTAGCGAGAATGCCTTATCTCACGTTTTTTGCTCTTGTAGTTTTCGTTTCTATGTATTCTTGGGTGCGTTTTTTAGCTGATTATATAGTTAAATTATCATATTATTATGTAATTTTTTTTTCTGGACAGTACCATGATTTTTAAAACCTCTTATTAGCATTATTGCGTGAATTATGCTAATAAAAGGGTTGAGAAATCATGGTACCTACCAATATAAAAGATTGCGATAAAAAACAGTCCAATTTTCTTCAAATCGTCAACAGTTTCCGTTTTCGGGAGCGTTTCCCTAACACCCTGTATATTTTTATTTTCGCACTTCCCTACTAATATTACAAATGCGAAAAAACGTAATCTGCCAATCTGTTACGCTTTGACTAAGATGCATAGAATACCTGGTGTGTTTACTGATTCGATTTTGTTTCAGACTTTTTGAGAGACCCACCTGTTGCTTTGGTGGTCTGCTTCACCAGAGTGCTGTAAGGTGGCGCTCTTTGAAATTTTTCAAATTCCCGCATCTGCCTGGTGCCGTTTAAAAAGGAAATACTGATTTTAGACACTGCAAACATTCACAATAAATTACAATTCAGTTCATATCGAATTTTTACTCAAATGAATGGAATATAATGACAGACCATAGAATATAAAATATTATTGTTCTATACTCAAAGTTCACGACAAGAGCGTAGAAATAGGGGGATACTGGGGGTAATTACACGGTGCTCCTAAATTGGGGATACAAATGAAAAAGACAGATTTCCGGATTATTTTAAGAAAAAAAGTCCTATAACATGAGTCCCCAAACATTTGGTTTTGAGATACATGTGTTGAAGTTCAAGTTATTTTCTCGTATAACCTTCCCTTCACAAGATATTTAATATGAATTGGCCATAGATATTCCAGTTCAAAGTTTTCACTATGTGATATGCTAATTTTGAATGCAAATCTACAGGGTGATATATTTTCTGGAAGGATGCCTGCTTCCTTCCTCCAAATCTATATTTTGGTGAATGGCTGTTAGTTTAGAAAAATGTAGAAAAAAAACTCTGGTCCAGTACTACACTTTTTGGTTTGTTATAGTTTTGTCGTATCTGCTATCGATTTCGAGAAAAATCTCTAGTAATCCTCAGGAAAATCCAAATTATTTTTAAGATCCAGCTAGTAAGCTCTAATGAATGCATTAATTATAAGTTTTGGTATTTATTTACCTAATCTGTAGCGAAGATTAATAAGTATTTGATAAACTGTAAGACACACTAGAAACAACCTGTATATGGAAAGCAAAGCTTTTGTGGGCTCATATTCATGAAACTTTTTTTTCTCAAAATTATCCAAGTAATTTCTCATTTTCCTTCGTAACTCCGAATTAGTAACAACCGAATTAGTAACAACAAAAATTATTTCGAGTAATTTGGTTCAAACTTCATTATCAAACTTCTTTTTCTAACATTACAGATATGAATAAAAATTTTTGACGACAAAAAAAAAGATCTACGCCCTTGGTTCACAAGAGTCGAGAATTGAGAGAAATGTCAAATAACGATGTATGCGCCATCTGAAAAGCCCGCGATTCCTCGAAATCAAGTAGGTATAAATCCGAAAAATCTCCCGTTTTGTCTGAAAGTTTTACAGGTATGAGTAGACACACCAGGTATTCTATGCATCTTAGCTTTGACGCATGAACCACTGAATCGATTTTGATAAAATTTGGTACACAGACAGGAACTAGTAGAGCTTAGGAAAGGACTTGGGCTACTTTGTAACCGACTTAAAAAAAAAGGTTTTTGATTATGCGTGATAAACGAAAACCGCGCGGGCTAAAGCTAGTTTTACAAGTAGGTAAATAACTGCGGCCCGCAATTAAGAACAGCAGCAATTATGCGGCCCAAGGTAAAAAAAGGTTGAGTATGACTGATATAAGGTGTCGCGGGAAGAATGCGACAAACGCATACCATAAATGAAGGTCATCGTGAATGACTCGTATCAAGAGGTTTCAATCTCCTGAGTGCCTTCGTTTAAGATATACAGGGTGATGTTCATCTCATGAGTGAAATTTCACAGTTCAATAACTCTTTAACTAATCAAACTTCAAAATTTCGAAGAACCATTGGAATCGTTCGAGGAGAATGTTTTTTGAATTTCCAAGTATGGCATGAATATTTAAAATATGAGTAATAAATAAAAATTGAAGAAAGCAAATAAAAAAATTCATATCCTTGAGGACATTCAATGATGAAATGAAAATAGGATGTCCCCAATCCGATGGTCACTGAAAACATCTCGAGAACTATAAGACTTAGAGAAAAAATCTAGGGGGATCCCCGATTGCTTTTTACGGAATAATAAGATATCAGAAAGCAGACCATAGATATCTTGATTCGTTCTCGAGTTAAAGAGGTTTTCCGAAAAATGGCTGTTTCAAATATTTCGCTAATCTTGGTTTATTACTATTAATGTTCTAAGGTTGGTTCAGTTCAAATTTACATTCCACAGGTAATACCTTAAGGTCGAGAGTTCCACTCCTCCACAGAGATTCATCGAAATTATATTGAAATTTTTTTTGTGATAATTTTATACTACATATCTGGAATGTGTCGACAGTGGAATTTAAAAATTTTAGCCCTCATAACCCAATAAGTTGTTTTTTTCAATTATGTTAGAACACCACCGAAGGGGAAATTTGGATGGATTTTTCGATTCTGTTTTCATATTCGTTTTTGGTATAAAAAAAAAGTATAATTGTGAGAAATTTTATCAATTTCCAGAAATTTTTTTCGCTGTAAATATGTAAAAAAAAATTTTTGTTCCATTTTTTGAAAATTTTCACTAGTAATACCAATAGAGGTCAAATTATTTCCTGAAATTTTTTCGAGCTCATGAATATTTTTAGAAAATTATGCCTCGTCTTCGACTCGGGATAATTTTCTAAAATATTCATCAGCGAGAAAAAATTTCTGGATATAATTTGACCTCGTGTGGTATTCAGTAAGAAAATTTCACAGCAAATGTGTTTATTTTCAACAACATCAATTTTCGTCTTGATCAAGTACTCTAAATCAAGAACAAGCAACTTCCAATCAACGTGCCATAGCATATAATAATTGCGTTTTTAATATAACATCAATCATAATGGTCCAAAGAATTTAGAAAACATAATATAATAAGCTTGTAGTTGAAATGAATCAAAATTATCATGTGAACAAATAAAAATTAGATTGTCAAAAAAAAAAAAAATTCAGTATAATTCGCTGATGGGTACCCACGAGGAAAAAATTTCCACTAAAATTCATCCGTTGAGATGGTGATCTGTCAGATATACACGTTCTGATTAGTTAAAAATCACATGTGTGGAATTTTCTCAGAAATTCTTAGAAAAATGAGTTCATTCAGAAAATGAAATTCAATTTGGCAACCGAGAAAAAAACAACCTGTATCTCGCTTATGCTGCGAAAACGAGGCGTCATCTACACGAATATACAGGGTGTTTCCTAATTGAATGTCAATATTTATGAGGGTGCTTTTTGGGCCCATTTTAAGAAAAAAACTTCATATGAACATATGTCCTAAACGTCTTGCCTTTTGAGATACAGGGTGGTAAAGTTTTCAAAAATAAATCATTCATTATTAATATCGACTATACCACTTCAGATATTGTAATGAAATTTGTCAATGTACTATGAATCAAGAGGCATTTTTATTGTATCACTTTTTTTTAATTTCCACCAGTGGCGTTCATAAATAATTTGACCTGCCTATTTTGGCAGACATTGATGGTACGCCACAGATTTTTCATAAAATAAAAATTATTCTTGAAATTCCCAATCATTTCTTACCAAAGTTGATCACTTGACTTTTTTCAATCCGATGCGCGGTTTCCGCTTAAAAAGATAAAAACCGTTTCTCTACATGATCATAACAATATCGTTAATACATATGACAATATCACCATGCAGAGACATACGATATATATCTCAGAAGGTAAGACTTTTAGGACATATGAAGTTTTTTTCTTAAAATGGGCCCAAAAATCACCACCATAAATATTGACATTCAATTAGGAAACACCCTGTATATGTTTGTCCAGTATGAAACGAAACACCCTGTATATTATTTCTACGACGTTATTAAATACAATTTTTTTTACCGTCAACTGAGTTATAGTTTCAGATTTATTTTTTTTTAAATTATAATATTTCGATATGATAATGCGATTATTACTCATTTGCACCTAAGAACCAGTGGTTACCACTGGAATCTTTGGATTCTTGACTTGTCATAATCATGAAATAATTATAACTTTTAGTGAACGGTGAACTTAATATAAAGTAGGAACTACAAAGAGTACTATAAGATAAACTTAGAAACAAAAACAATATGTATGTTTGAGATTATATGTATGAGAATGTGTAAATAAATGTTTTGACTTCATTTGATTTTGCTGAAATATTTGGCGCAGAGACTCTAGAGTCAAGTCTACCATGTTCCGATAATTAATTGTGTTAATCGCTCTTTTAATGAGTTGACATATTCCACGAGGAAATAACAAAACACAGTATAAAATTTGCAGTGTTTTTTGGATTCTACATAGGAGTCCAACTTCGCTTCCGCCGTTATTTTCCGAAATTCGAGACTTCATTGCAAAAAACTGGTTATACATTTATGATTCAAAGTATTGTCCATTGCTGGCCACTACTTTCTCCCATCTTTCGGGCAGTGTACGAATCCCGCATTAAAAAAACTGATCATCTTTTGAAGCGATCCACGAATCGATCCAATTTTTTACTTCTTCATAAGACCGGAATTGCTGGTCAGCCAGGCCGTGTGCCATTGATTGAAACAAGTGATAGTCCGAGAGAGCATCGTCTGTAAAATACGGCGAGTAAGGTACGACTTCCCATTTCAACGTTTCCATGTATGTCTTGACAACTTTCGCAACATGGAGTCGAGCATTGTCGGCTTCAATTCGTACGGCACCCGATTTCTGTACACTTAACACATCATACAAAAATTAAACTGATAATTTAGTTTTATATTTTACAGATTCACTGATTGTTGAGGATAATATATCAACAATACAAAAGGCCTATGCTTCTACATCAAAAACTTGGCGAGAATTTGTTATATTCGTAAACCCACGTCTCGACTTTTGCTTTTACATCGCTTGTTCCAAGAGAACAGCGGGACATCGTTTGGCCTAAATTGAGAAAATACCTGTTGTGTGTATATACAGGCTGTTCCGCCTGCTCCACCACTCCTGGAAATTTCTAATTTGTTGAGAAATATACAGGTGAGTGTACCAAAAAAGTGTAAATGACAAAACATATGTTTTTTCTTATGGAAGATTCTGTTTTATATTGAATTTTCAGATAGCATGGAATGAATAAACCTATGTAGGTTTCATATGCTTAAAACTTACATTTTTTGAGATATTTCGATTCTTCATAAATAGAAGGGTCTTTGAAAAAATCTAATGACTGGTTAATCGAGTGTTTTGGCGATCGATCTTGGTTGTTATAGTGATATCAGCTTTATATTCAAAAGGAAATATTGAAAAAAATCATGACTCCGGAAGAAATTGAGATAGACCCTTGAGGTAAAGAATATTTTATTCAGTATAACGATAGCATCTAGGTACATTGATTGAACGTAGTACATATCAATTTTTCAAAATTGTAGTCTTTGAAAATTCATGGATTGCAATCACGAGCTTGAAGGATCAATGCAGTATCACGACTGATTTTTGTATTAAATTTTATGCGAATAGCTCTCAAAGTTCCCGAGAAAAGCTATGGATTGCAGACAGGTGAATTTTTTATTCGATTTTTGGATTCCATACATTCCAAAAAGTAAACTGAAAATTTAAAAAGGCTTACAATTTTTTCCTCAAACAACTTCAAAGATTCATTATTGAATATAATAACTAAAATTTCGTGGTGAGAATAGTATAAAAAAATTTTCGAAAAATGTTATTTCACTGGCACTGAGTTCATCGATGAAATGAGTTATTTAAAAACTCAGCTAATAAGCTTTTACAGGAGCACTCTCTGAACAACAGAATATCTTTCGGAGCAGGGACTGATTTGTTTCAAATTCTTTGGTAATTTTCAATGAGTGACTAAGCAATGCCAAGATGTAAGAGGATAATTTTCATGACACATCATTTATTTTGAAGAATTTTAAAATTGACAATACTATCTATTTAATCCGAAACAGTGAAATTTGAATGCAAATAATTCTCTGTTAAAAGGAAACAAAGTCGAATATTCCAAACATGCATTCATAATTTTTAAATGCTTTTTCGTTTCCTTAAAAAAGTTGTTCCATTGACATGTTAAATTGCAGGTTATTTTGTATTCTATTATGAAAGGATGGATCTTTGGGGGTACAAATTTTGAAAGCTAAGACAAACCAGACTGATTTGACTTCAGATATGTATTCAGAAGACTAAATTAAGTATATTAATGCCCAATGATTATGTAGAAAATTTTATTTTCTCATGATCTCATGAAATATATGATCAAACAAAAAGCTACTAGGTACTTGAATGTAGGTTTGTGTTTACGAACTGAATGTGGTTGTAAAATAGTTTGAAAGTTGATGCAAAATTTCTTGAAAAAATCACGAATATAAACAAGGGCGCAAAAGCTATTAACTTCTCGTTAGTGATTTTCTCTGTTTTTTTTAGACAATATTTTATTTTTGTTTAACCTATTCTCCTAATAATAAATAAGAAATCACTAAGGAGAAACTGATTAGACATGGTCGAGAAGCAATTTTCAGTGCAAAGGTTCTCACTATGCATTGCCCTTTGCTAACTTTTTTGATAATATTCACTACGCTCAAGTTGGATTTATATGAAATACCATTTGTTTAATATTTTAAAGAATTATTCCCAAAAATCTCATTAATAGGCGTTATAATATGTCAGGCAGAGTTTTTTGTAAAATAATTCACAACACTGAAAAATAATTCACTACATTTAGAGGATGAGAACAAACTCATACAAAAGATTACTTACCATCAGAACTATTTTCATAGTAACTTGAAGAATCTGAACTTCCGTAGGGTTCAGAGTCCGATTTATCCTGTTTAGAGAAGTGCCTTTTACTCATTCTCTCAGCCCACTTCAATGTTCCTTCCTTTGTAGCTGGTTCTTCCATAGCCTCTTCATAAGCATCTTCATCATCGCTATCAGTATCACTGAAATAAATCAATAAAGTTTTAATTTTACTGAATTAAATTACTCTTTTATACAGGGTGTTTCCTAAACATGCGGCAAAAATTCAGGGGGTTGTTCCTTGGACTATTTTAAGCATATTTTGTCCTTGGATGATTTTTGAAAAACCTCTTTGTTTTGAAGATACAGGGCGAACAACATTTTTCATATTTTTAAAATTAATAATAGTTTAAATAAAAATGCGTACCGCACTGTGTTTACTAAGTAGGTACAATTTATTTTTAAATTTGTTTAACAACATTCCAATTACTAAAAACGGCCAGTTTTTTGACTAAAAATTGATAAGTGCAGATGGTAAAGGAATACAGATTAAAGACTTGCGAAATCGGATCATTGCTGGGTGTAACTTAATAAGAAATGATCCTGGTGTTTTTGAAAGGGTTCGGCAGTCAATGAGGAGAAGATTGGATGCTTGTATGCTGGCTAGAGGTGGTCATTTTCAACAGTTTTTGTAGGTTGAGTTGAATTTTCATGTAATTTTTCATAATAAAATGTTATTATCTGAAATTTTGTTTCCCCTATATCTTCGAAACAAATAGGTTTTTCAAAAATCATCAAAGGACAAAATATTCTTAGAATAGTCCAAGGAACAACCCCCTGAATTTTTGCCGCATGTTTAGGAAACACCCTGTATATTTAATATTGATATTTTTGAAATCTACCTGTAACTTGATGAATCATCATCATCACTACTGCCAACCTCAGCTGTAGATGCCCCAAAGTTTCTATCTGTCCATTCATCTTCATCCATCTGGTTTATTGAATCCTCCTGATCTGAAGAACCCCGACTTAAGTTGGAGAATTCAGCCCTTTCGGGTGTACGCACTGGTAATGAAAATAAGTTTAATTATATAGAATCAAATTAAGTTTTTAATATTAAGGGGCAATTCTAGTTGAACCCACTATAGCTTGAACAAGAGAAAAATTACCTCTATCTAAAAGATCTACACCTGAAACACCAGTTAATTTCTTTGATGGTAACTTTGTATCCCTTTGTGATGGTTTTCTAACCACTTTAGTAGTAGTAGGGGCTTTACCTTGCATACCATAATGATGCAAACAAAAGAACTTGTGACCATAAATACCATCTTTATCAAAGGCATACGAGCCGAGTCTGAGCTGAGCCTTGCAATACTGACATCTGAAATTAAGATTTTCACAATGTGGTTTTAGATCATAACGAATAATCCACCATACTTGAAACATCCATGGTGAAAAAATCTGCTTTCTGCAGATAACCTCTCCATGAGATAAACTCGTTTATTGCAAAAGTGACATAACTCTGATCCACTATAGGATGGAATTATAACAGGTTTATCGACCTAAAATACAATTTCTGTACTCAAGTATTGCTTCTTATTATAGGATTCAATTAAAGTTTTCTTACATTTTTTGGAATAACAGGTTCTGGTGTCTCTGGAATTTTACTAGTTAATCTTTCTGTTATGCTTGCAATTTTATTATGACCCAGATCTCTATTGGTTCCTTCTTTTAACTTGAGATCCAAATGTTTTATATTCTTATCAATATCTGCATATTTGCCTGGAAAACAAATATGATAAAAATAATTTTCAAAGTATTCCTTAAAGATATCTTCAAGGAATATAATAATAAATATTTATTATCATTTACCCATACACCGAAAGGTAACAAATGGGATAAAGATTATATATATATATATATTATCATTTAATTAAACATACCTTCAGCACTATCCTGTCTATCAAGTTTTTCTAATTTAGTTTGTCTGGCAACGAATTGTTCTCTGCTCCATTTGGGGACTTTTTCCTTATCTCTCACTATTGGTTTGCCAAGTTTATTTTCCTTTATCTTTTTTTCAATTTCTTTAATATTCCAATCTGACGTTTCTATTTTACCTATTTTTCTCAAAAGATCTTTCGGTTTCTTTTCCACTAATTGTTTACTTTGCCATCCTTCTTCTATAGACTTTATTTTAGCAGCAAAGTCATCGTCTGTATTAGTACGAATCAAGGAGGGAAGTTTAGTATCATATTCCTGGGAAAAATATGTCAATTATTTGAAATCAAATGAATATACAGAACATATGAAAGACAGACGACTTTTTTGTCTATTGTTAGTAGTCAAACTATCATTATACCAGAATGTAGTAAGCAAGGTGTGGTAATTCAATTAAAGATTGGATTTCTAAAGCAGTTTGTCGATCATTAATTCATAAGATACTGCGATTACTTGGAATGGTAGTCTTGAAAATTACTTCTTTTTCTAGTGAATAACAATATTACCTCACCTTGTATAACTCAATTCCAAATGGAAATATGATATAATAAAAAGCCATAACAAAAAGCTAGATACTGCTGCAAATAGGACACTCAATAGCATTGTTTAAAAAATGTAAATACGAACTTAATACCGGGCTACACTCATTTGAAAAAAAAAAAAATTCAACAAATGGAATAATAAGTAACTGGATCCATTTATAAACAATGGAAAATCTGGACAATGTAGAAAAAAGTAATCCTCCAACCCGATTATTACACGCCACACACTTTCATTTTCAAAAATAAAAAAAAATCAAATCTGAAAATTTGCATTTGATATTTCGTAAAAAATAATAGTTTATATGATTATCCATCTTTGGGAAACATTCTTTAGAAGGATAATCTGAAATATTTTTGTGCAACCTAAATTGTTAGTTCAACTTGGTAATTATTTTAAAAATGCAAAATACCACACATATTCAATAGGATTAGAACTGCAACTTGAAACTCCAGAAACACCACACATTCTTACAGGTATATAGGTGAATTTTTTTTCTAAGTCTTTCACACGATCTTCAAAATTTCTTGCCGTCTGTCTATATACAAAAATTGAATAATCTTCGAATGGTGTATCGGATTTTGCATTAGCAGCAAGCATCCGCATGCTCTTTATGAATTGTTCAGCATGTAGTTTCCGTTGTTGTTGCCTTTTTGATAATCTGCTACTCTTTGAACTATTTCCTTCCTCGAATTGTTTCTGTATTTCCGCCTTAATGGGAAATAAAAATAGAAGAATTATATTGATACATGTTGATACATATATCTTAATCTTAATACATATAAGAAAAATATGGAGTATTTCACTAATGACTTGTAGTTTCACTCACATGAAAGAAAATATATTTAATTGTTATATCGATTATTTATATAATCATATAATTATTTTACATCTTGGTTTATTTTTTATATTCTCATTAAGAATTAGAGATTACTTCATGTATTCACAAAGTTGTGGTTAAATATGTGAGTGATTTAAGTTTAAGTTTAAGCTCTGAATGAGATGAAAAATAAAATAAATTGATATCAATAGAAATGAATAAATAATACTTGAGTTGGATTTTTTCCTAAAAAAGTATCTAGAAAATGTTGAATTAGTTATAAAATAAAAACAGTTTTGAAAGGCTTTCACATCATGATGGAAATAATTATTCATGCATAGGTGTAGTCTAGACTCTAGATGAGTTTCTCAAAACAAAATGTTATTGAGATAAACACAATGAAAAAATTAAACATTTTCTAATATGTATTAAGAATTGAATTCTTTTGAAATATTTTATACCACTCTTAAGTGATAAAACAAAATTATAATTTTTACAAGTACAAGAAAATTATATTAAATACAATATTTGTAGACAAATACTTTTATTCGAAAAAACTACATAGACTCTCTAGAAAACATATGATGCAATAAATATACAAAACCACTAGTTCCATAACCATAACGTTCTGAATTTACAAATACATCCATAATAAATAGTGTTAGAGTAACAACACTACTTTCTATAACACCACGCATAAATGTTCTAAACACCTGAAACAAATTTCGTAAGCTTAACAATTTATATCGCTATAATGGTATTTCCTCTGATCTAAAAATATTTTGAAAAGGAAATTGTCATTGTTCATTCAATAATACATATCTAGATAGCCCAAAGGTAAACCAGTTAATCACAAAAATTTTCAATAAGAAATATTTCCAGCTCATAGTGGACTCCATACTACACTCAAAGGCTGAAGTTATCATTCTTTTTCCACCTCATTTTTATTTGCATTCAACGAACAATGTTGTCATCTTCAGAAACTAAGGACTAAGCCCTCAGTTCGATTGTTTAGGAAAAAATTTTGAGGATATAAAGTTATTTTACTTTCAATCAATATGTTGGTCGAATTTTTTTTCGATTCTGTACATTTCAGATGAGAACTACAAATTTCTGAGGACTAAAAAGAAATTCCTTGAATGATTCACATTATTCATTTCTTCCTTATGTCACGTTAAAAATATAAAATGTTTGTTGATGAAATCCCCTTGTTTCAGCTGTCAAAATGAACCATATGCTTATTTCGTTTCAATTTCAAGCTTGGATAGTAAGACTCAGAAATAACCAGGACAAAGACATAATCATAGAAAACAGAAGTATAGTTATAATCCAATAAGGTTCGGATCACAGGAACATGTGGTTATTAATTGGATATTAAAAATTTCTGAATTTCTAATTATAAATATGTATTTCAGAAATAAAAAAATTCGATGGAATTACAGAATTTGATTAAAATTGAAAATGAGATGACTTTAGATGTAAATTATGTGATGAGAAAAAACAATAACAGTAAGTTGAAAATTGCTATACATCACCATTTCTTCACTTGAGTATTGTTAATAATTGAAAATAAATTATTTAATCTAAAGCAAAACATCAAATATTTGGACTCACCACACTTCCAGATTTATCAAGCGTTCTTCTCTTTCTGGTTTTCCTTTCAATATTTGCACTCTTATTTGATAGTATACCTTCAATATGCCTCTTATGTCTACTTGACGGTCTAAAGTTTTCATTGGGAGTAATTACAGCACTCGGTTCCTTCAGAAGTGTCTTAAAACTAGTTACAGTATTTTTACTCTCGGGAAGTTCCTGAAAGTGAAAACCAAATCAATATTTATTATTCAAATAATTGATAAGCATGAGAAATTAGCTTTTCAAATAACAAGAACAATCATCAATTTTAAAAGCATAAGAAATTAGAGTTGAAAAGTCAAAGGAAAATAGTCACTATTGCAATTGATTATTTCAAAAGATTCAATTTAACATAGTTCCTCTGCAGCAAAACTTCAAAATATTCGGACACTGTTATATATTTATTATTTACAATTGACAAAAAAAAATATAATTCATTCAGCGAATTTTCGTTTTAGCAGTGGAATAATGTCAGTAATATCGTATTAGTAGTAAGATTAGTTTTATCACTGCACGAAAATAAATTGCGATTTGAATCATATTAAATTTTTCTCAAATGAAAAATGAATAGGAAATATCCTCAGATTAAAGTGTGTGATATGAAACGAAGGTTTATTTTCATATGAGTTTAATAAATACTGTAAAGATTTATTTTATTTTCAATAAGGACAAAATAGATAATGTATAGAAAGATCATGTTGAAAAATAATTATTGTCATCAGAGCAAATAGTAACAAATTTAAAATATGACATACTGATTCTTGCCCTTCCGCTATAACAGAAAAAGGAGCTGAGTTTTCCACCTTTGCTTCATTTGGAAAGAAGGAAAAATGGGAAAGCTTTCCCAAAGTTTTAAACATTTTATTGCAAGCAAAAGATCTCAATTTATTTGGAAACTTTTCTTCCTTCTCATTCAAAGATCCTTCTTTCAAATCAGATGATTCTCCAACTATGAGTTTTTTTTGTTTTCCCATACGTTTTTTCTCTAGACACTTTGTTATGGATGTGATATCCGAAAAACCTTCTTCAATGTTTGTTTCAATAGGTTCTGCTTTCTTATTTATAAATTCAGTGTTTTCACTCTCTTCTTCAAAATCGTTACTTTCTATCCAATTTGATACTCTGCTAAAAACTTGTTCAGGGCCTATGCTTCCTTTTTCTTCTGCATCACACATGATAGGATTCGACGAAAATTTTATGTGAACTTTTTTCGGAATTCGGCATTTGCCACTGACACATCCGTCATTCTTTTTTTCTGTTTTTGTCAGATTTGTAGGGTAAGATGTTTTTGCTGGGAAAGGACAATTAGGATTACACAATCAAATTTTGGTTGGGAATATTTGAAAGTTCAGAGATGATTCACTAAAACAATGACAGAAAAAAATTATTGAGTTGAAAATTCTACTGAGCACAGAGTGTCAAAGTTTTGAAATATTGTTGCCATGAATTTATTGTAAAAATCAAAGAATTATTTTTATTGAATACAACCCATGAATCTTGAGGATATATTAGTAAAGATTTCCTTTCGTACGTGTTATTGTTGATAAAATGAAGTAGAAGAACTCTTTTTACAATTTGTTAGTAGCGCCACACATTCATTCAAAATCATCAACAATCAAATTACCCTTCTCAGAAGAGGACCAGTCGCATAGCTAAGTACCCAGGCTTCACATTGGAGAAGATGGGGGAAAACAATATTTAACGAAAAATTGTTGGAACAATAAAAATATCACCCTTCTCATAAGGCTTCTTTCCAACAAATAATTGAGCGTTTCAATTGAAATTTTAAATCGAATTCATTTAATTTAAAATTCTCTGATTATATAAATAATATTAAAAATATGCCAATAGTCAAGTCATTCTGAAACAAATAACTCAACACAGAAATCCACTTAATTGCAATGCAGCCATTTATGCAGTTCTAACAAATATAACATTGGATAATAGTCAGATGAAATAACAATTTTTGTTATCTATCCTTAATTTTATGAGTAGTACTGAAAAAATAGAGCACTCATTTCGACAATGCTAACGAAATTCATCATAATTATTGATATCAAGAAACATACAGTATATGAATTACTGATAAAAATTGAGAATAATTTGTTTACAAGGGACATGGTTTTTAAAAGGAAATTACAGGATGTTCTAGGTAATTAACACCATTGGTAGATGAAAATGCTGATACCTATATCCATTTTAATATAATATATCAATATAATTTTACATTCTCTTCTGTTCTGATCGCCGCGTATTCAACATTGAAGTAAGGAGGAAACATATAGGGAAAAAAATTTTGTTATGTGTTCATAATAAGTAGAAATATCAAATTTTTGATGCTTGCATATTATTCGCACTCACTGCGAAAGTTGTTTTTAACGTGGCCCTAACAATTTGAGAGGTAATGATAAAAGCAGTGGCATGTTTAGACCTTGAGAAGATGAGAAACTTGTCCGCCTTTTTGTTTTCGTCTTTTTATGAAGATTCTCTCATATTTTACAACAAAATTAGCAATACCTTTTCAAATTTCTTCATTTGTTCAGTACTTCAGAATGACCCCGAAGAGATATTTCATTTTTGCAAACATAACAAACTATGTAATTTTTTTAGGCACCTCACAATTTATTTTCAATTCCCTATTATATTTTTCTACAGCTAAGTTAGCTAGAATACTAGGCCAACATAATCCACTCACATTCATTATAGTTTTCTTTATGAAAATGTCTCATATAGAATTATGTTTCTTTCCTTAAGAGTGGTCTATACAGTTTCAGCGGTCGGCTCAAATGTGATAAGGTTATATTTTACGCTAGAGACCATCGATTTATATAAGGCTTTCACGATTATTCATTTGAAAGAGTTCCCATTGCGGAAAGTCCTTATTTATTAATTTTTTGCAATGGAAAAAAAAATCAGATGAATTTTTTATTGAAGAATAAATATATGCATGATATAGCTTTCAGAACAAGCATTCACTTTTTTTTTTAATTTTCACATAAAAATATTATACAAAAATCTTGTCAAAGGCTGGAAAATCGGTTTCTCTAACATATTTTGAATTCTTGCATGTCGTAGAAAAGGACGATAAATCAGAGGAGCCTTTGGGATTGCTTTACTCATTCTAAAAAGTAGTGAAATCTCAAAAACGCTGAGGATGGAGGAGTAGTTAAACTTTGTCAGATTACGAGAAAACCACGTGGTATAAACCCCTGTTAATTTTTCAAAGAATTGGCCTGATTGTTGAAATAATCTGTCCTTTACTTTCAAAAGCATAATATTTAAATAATCGATGCAGACAAAGTTCTCTAATACTGAGTCCGACATACAACCATCATTGCTTAGGCTGTAGGGCTACACATGATCTGTAGAATCGCAGCTTGCAGACGGTCGGTAGAATATTGAATTTCTAGTTCTTTTAAAGCCACGGTGTAACCTATACTGGCCAAATAGAATAGGAAATGTGCAAATGGGGAACTATAGATGCACAACTAATAATTGAAATTCAAAACAAAATGCATAAATTTTAGGTGCGGGCATGAAAAGCCGAATTTAGTTAATGAATCCTAGACACCCGTAGAACAAACTAGAATATTATAGCGTACACTATACCAATGTAGTTTTCCGTCTCGTAGAAAGGAACAGAAGAATTGCGATACAAGTGAATATAGAGATTATTCGGGCTATCCTTACTTTCATTACACTGGATACAAGTAAGAAGACTAATCAAGTTCTGAAAACTGATATCGACCTTCCTTTTCTTGACTTGTCGGTAGGGTAACATCGGTAAGTAATACTTTGTTTAGTTCATTTCTGAAAGATATTCCGGATCATCTCAGTAAATGTGGCCGCAGAGAGGGTCATAAGATTTCATAGAAATGAATTAAACAAGGCATATTTAGTTCATTTCTTCCTGATCTGCGGCAACGGGGAGGGTCGTATACAGAGTTTACCGATCCAGTACCATTACCGTACCGACCAATTAGGAGAGCGCCTTAAACATTACATAGAACTATTCGGTACCCAGCGCAATGCGATTGGTGTGATTCAAATTTACAACCAATCACAGTTCGACTGAAAATGTCAATGGGTGCCAAACGCGAGCATGGAATATCAATGTTGTCTACTTATTGCTCGTCAAATTTGGTACCATCAATGCAACAACCAAAACGTTTTTTCAACGATTGAAGCAAGTGAAGACAGGTACAGATTGGGAAAGTTTTCGTCCACTGTTGGAAGTTCTTGTGCCTATCGTTACAGGTAAAAGTCTAGAATCAAAGTGTAGCCTACCTAATTAAGCAGAAGAAAAGCATATCAAGGGAAGAAAAAGAAAACTCTAAGGCCGCGTAACAAGTAGAAAACCTAACAAGAAAAGATTGAAAGGAATGACAAAATATAAAAAGCATTCAACAAAATGCAATAAAACATGAATTATCACACTAAATATTCCATTCGTTTATCATCTGTTCTCTGTTGATTTTGTTTCATTCATAATAATCCACATATTCATGTGTTTTTGCTGCAATTTCATGCCGCATAATGATGCGTCCACACTATGCGCTATTTGACAATTGGCAAAGCCGGCGGCTGTGTGACGTCTACATATGTGTTTGCATTCATTTGATTTAATTAAATTTAGTGGTTGACACGCCCTCATTCTCCATTCTCTTTAGATTATTTTGAAGGAGACCGACACTTGAGCGATTTTCAATAAAACACGACTGACAGTACATTGGTGCATGCCAAATATCGCGTCTACATCGTATCAACTTTCAAACATAGTGTGTGAACGCCCCTTCGGCACCGATTGACATTCTGTATATACATTTCGCATCGAACTGTGATTGTTTTAAATTCTAATCTGACTAAGGTGGCATCCCTTGGTCAGATGTATGTGATGTCTAAATACCATACCAATAAGTTAGGAAAGGGATTTAGAGTGAATATGTAACTATATCTGAATAGCCAAATTCACTTGACATTATGAGATGGAATTCTTTATATCTTTGTGGTTTATAGCTGTTTGGAAAATCTGATAATTATTTGGAAAAATTTATTACTTTACCAGTCATTATTAATGTAGTTCTTGATGGATTGTACATTGGTGAAAACTTTCGATTCTCCTCCAATATTTCGATGAAATATAATTCTCTTGATAGGTTCTTGATGTTAGATTTGAATTCTATTTCTTCAAATTGGAGTTGATTTTGTATTTTTGTAATCGATCTCTCCCTCAGCATACATTTCTTTTTCACTAAATTGCTTCTAAGCTTGAAGGAAAAATTTCCAGATAGCTGCTTCAAGAAGTTGTTCGGAAACGCTGAGATATTTTCGTTGTTATTTGTTTGCATTAGAGTTTCAGTCGAGAAGATCTGTGGATTCAAATTATCAGCACACAATGATGAGCGCAAATCGAAGGATTCAGAAGAAGCTGGAAATATTTTAGCAAGTTCTTGACATTCTGTTAGCGATTCTTCGGGAGACATTATATTTTCTTGATGTGCATCCGTTTCTGACCCACACTCTGAAGGTTTTGTTGACAAAAAATAAGGATATAATTTGAATAAACTTTCGTCACTTGTACGATCTGTTCTTAGGGTGCAATGGGAATACTTTTTCACCAAGTTATTCTTCATGCTTTTGCGAATACTGGATTTACTGGATTCTGAATGGAAATTCGTGGAGGATTTGAGGGATTGTTCAGGAATGGCTAAATCTGAAATCGTCCATTTATTTCTCTGTAAAAAAGGTGAACATCATGGATTGAAAAAAATCATAATAGAATTTCCGCAGAAGAAAGTTGAAGTTCCATGATTTTTCCTTCTTTTCGTATGTTTTCAACACTAAAATATTTTCTATATAATAATCTATATTTTGTATTTGTTTCACTACATACTCGTGACAGAGGAATATGACTCAATTTCGTTTCTGTACGACTTTATTTAAGAATTAAAAAATATACATAAAAACTTAATCATTCCATTGAATTATCTGGAAGATTTTTTCTTTCAATAGTTTTTGCAATTTCAATATTTTTCATGTTTGTAATTGCAAGTTCCTAAGGCTTTTTTGAGACCCTTTCAAAAATCACTATTTGTGTGAGTTAAAGCAACAGTTTTATTATTGTATGAGCTTTACTTATGTATCCCCAAACTTATCGAAACAGTGTTGGTTATGTAACAGTGAAAGGCATCACCCTCTTGAAAGAAAATTGTGGATTCGGACACCGGGACCTTGAAGTTTATAGATCTCATGGAGCTAATAATAATAGAACTAGCTGATTTTCAAGAGTTCCTGGACAAAACATTTTTTCCAATCTTTGATAAAGTTCTTATTATACTTGTAACTCAACTGAACATATTATAAATTCTATATATCTATGTGTTCCTTGGCAGATTTATATCCATGTTGCTCTGAGTAAAATAACCCTGTCGTTATTTTCTGCTTTGTTGAAGTCTCTGTACCTTCTTCAAAAACCAACCAACTGCTAATATGCTTAGGTATTTTTAACGAATCTCCATAAATTAGTAACCTAGGCTCACTACACCTCCTCAATAAAAATTGATGTCTTACAAATCTGATATGATAATAATTTTACGCATTCTCACACTTTCGGTGATTTTGAAATTAGTAGGATTCGTTTGTCAAACTTGACGGGACGATCAAGTCCATTTGGGTTCCACAAAATTAACTCTCGAACACTTTTGGCGAACACCAAGTCAAGTCTTCCAGACTGGCTCGTACGTCCGCAAAACATAGGTAGTAGGTACAGGAAAATAATTAGTCGATCTTTTCGACAATCTGATTATACGAACCGCTTCTTTGTGTTTTTTTTTCAAATTAATCACTTCCGAAAGATACAAGAACAGAGATCTGAAGTGAACATACATATTGTTCATGAATTCGATTGCTGGATCGGAAAAATTTGCTTTCTATAATTTTCCTCGTGAAAGAAAAATAACACAGCAACAATACTTGAGTGATCCATCACCATTGATTTATTAAAAATGGATCTCTTAAATGAAGGCCAAGGCTTTTTCAATGCCAACATATGTCCCTTTTTAATTCCTCTATATATATATATATATATATATATATATATATCGTTCTTGTCTTATTTATGGAAATGGAGGTACCAAACTTGACCGCATTTTAGAGCTTAAGGGAAAAATTACTTGAAATTAAAAAATCGTGTATGTTGGCAAGACAAATTTATTGTCTGTTTCTACTTCACTTACTTTCAATTTTGATTATTATGAATCACTGATGGAATTCAGAATTGGCGGGCATGCAATTTAAATTTGTATTTAGAAAAATAAAATACCCCAGAAAATCCCTGAATAATATTGATATTCATTTGTGATACCTTACTTTTTCTATGAGTATATTAGGTACATAAAACGACAGATTTTGAAAATATCCATAATCAAACTTTACTTAAAAAGCTTTGACTCTAGTTTTCCAAGGAAGAAAGAGGAAAAATGAAAACAAATTTCCGAAAACATTTGAAGAAAAGTATAAACTTGTATTTGGAGACAAAAAGGTTGGAAACAATTTCACTTCGTCCAAGGATATTTTCCGTAATAAACTCTATGAATATTGAATTTTTTCAGTTAATCCCTAGTAAAAAAGTTAATTTGTAAGTGACAGTTAAGTACCTTTTAATTAAGATGTCTAGAAATTCTGGTGTGCTCACTGTCACTTGAAAAAGTTTAAGATAAAACTGACTACTTTTGTAGTGACTAGCCAGGAATTATAAGAGATTGCTGATACTTCAATTGATTTACACATGGCTTCATAAGGCGCTCTTGCCATATTTCGCTGACGTTTCGATGGAGATTCCTAATATGGCGACACCTACTGAAGTAAAGAGAAGAAGTATCGGCAATCCCGAGTTGTCCTCGCCTGAATTGTCTTATTACATTACCAAAATTTTGAAACACCATTAAACATAATTTAATCAATCACAGTGTATCAGTATTTCTAAACATCTTACTTTTCAACCTACTAAATGAGTCTTTAAGTAAGATAATAATTGAACAAAAATGGGATAATGCAAAACAAATTTATTTTTCCATTAACAAATCATAAAATTCCGAAATTTCCAACATCAACCTTTCATTGAAATATAGCAAAAATTAAAAAACGGTTAGTACGTATACATAATACATTCCACCACCATATTGTAACATTCCAAGTGAATAGTTAAATAAAGCGTGTTAATATTTATTCAATTCGACATTTTTATGAATCAATTATTTCTCCCAGATTTTTTCAATCTAAGTATTGAGCGTACACCTTTCGAAACATTTCTGAAGAATCTTACCAGTTTGGGATGTTTGACATGAGGAATTTCTGTTCTGAACACATCATAGATTTGAGTCAGGTACGCCGTAAGTGCTAGGTTATCGTGTGTGGACGTGATTTCTTGACCAGTCATTATTGGAGGAATACCTGAAAACAAGAAAATGCGGCTTTAAACAGTGATAGGATGTTTTTTGAACATATACAATTGAACGATAAATTGTTTTGGTAATTTTTTTCAATATAGCCAACATTTTAATTCAATCTTAAATGCAAGGACTATGTTAAAACAGACAATTTTTTCCTCAAATGATTTGAAGGTTTTTTTGTAAACTTTTTCGAGAAAAACATTTTGCGGAATGTCTGTAAAATACGTATTTTGAGCAGAGGATAGTCCTAAATTAAAATAGACAAACTTATATCATATATCGAAATCGAAATTTTTTCTTTATGAACACGCGATTCATCTGGTGTCGTAGTGTGCAAGTATTTTAGAGAGCTCCGGTATTTCTTTCAATTTCAAAGTGACTATTTGAGTTAATTTTTTTTTTATTTATATCAGCAAATAGGCTTTAGTTTTGTCTATTTTCGAGGCGACGTGTTATCTGTCAAGTGATAAGATGGCGGAGAAATTATGTAAAATCTGCAATATTTCAGTTAACCGGAGTAAACCCGGGTTGAAGTGTGCTGGTTTTTGTACCCGATTTTATCATGGAAAATGTGTTGATATTGTGGGCAAGGAGCTGGACAGCATGCGGAAGGACGGCGTGTCATGGACCTGCATCGACTGTAGGAATTCCCGTCCCCGATTATCAATCGGTGCAATACCGTCGCCGCAGCATGTGAGAGATGATTGTTCCGCTGACTCATCACATACTCTTCAGGAAATTCGCGCGGAGCTGCGACAGATAAGGGAACAACAAGCAGTTCTCCTTCAGTCGGTCAATTTCTGCAGCGATAAAATTTCTGATTTTGAGAGTCAGATTGCGAAGCTGAATGACTGTATCAAAAAGACCGATCAAGTTCATGGCGATAATAAGAGGCTCCGTTCTGATTTAGAAACCCTGCAAGCCAAATTCAACGATTTAGAACAGGTATCTCGTATAAACAATATCGAAATTCAGGGCATTCCTGAAAGGAAAGATGAGAATCTAATTCATGTTGTTGAGAAAATAGGAGAATATATCGATTTTAAGGTAAATCCATCAATAATCGATTACACACATAGGGTTCAAGCTTACCAAAATTCTCCTAACAAAGTGAAAAATATAATAGTTAGATTCGTATCTCGGGGCGATAGAAACCGTTTTTTGCTGGCAGCTAAAACTAAGCGCATTGCGAGTGGTTACTCACCGAAAATGACTTTGAGTGGAGTCTCAGATGAATTTTACATCAATGAGCACCTGACAATATCAAACAAAATTTTGTACAAACAAGTGCGGCTCGCCGCTAAAGAGAAGCAGTATAAATATGTTTGGGTTAAGAATGGAACAATTTTTTGCAGGAAATCTGATTCATCAAATATAAAGGTCATAAGGGATGTCAAATCTCTGGAAGGGATGTAATCACCGTAAATATGATCCATTTTTTCGTTTTTTTTTTTATGGAGAAGTTGTTTATTTATGGACAGAACGTTAACGGTTTACGCTCAAAGACAGAACAGTTCAAGTTGAATACTCTGAATATTGGCGCTGATATTTTTCTTATTACCGAAACGAATCTTTTTAATGGTGTCGCAGATGCGGAAGTATTCGATTTGTCTGAATTTAAAGTTTTTCGTAGAGACCGAGAGAGTGCTGGTTGTGCGGAGGGTAAAAAATCGGGTGGTGGTGTGATGATTGGCGTTAGGAGTGTCTTCAGTGTTCGACGTCGAGAGGATTTTCAGAGTGAGGCTGAGGATGTGTGGGTTACTATTTATGGTAATGGTGGTCGATCAAAAATTCATATCTGTTGTGTCTACCTGCCCCCAAGAAATAATAAGGCAAGAGAAAGTTTCACTACTAAACTACATCAAATTATCGATTCAATTTCGGTCGAACCAATTGTTATTTTCGGAGATTTCAATTTTCCTTCGTTGGAATGGTCGATCAGTGAGGGTGAAAACTTTTTAGTTCCTGTAAATGTTGACAAAGATAATAATACTTTGATTGATTTACTTTCCTTTGCAGAATTCAGTCAATTCAATTTTGTTAAAAATGGGGATGGAAGAATATTAGATTTAGTTTTCTGTTCTAAGATTGAATTGAAAGACTTGAATGAGAGTGATAGTTGTTTGGTGGATCCTGATTATTATCACCCCCCCGTAGAATTTTACATTAAAAACTCCATAAGTAGAAACCTTCGAGAATCTATTAGAGGTTTTCATAATTTTAAAAAGGGTGATTACGATGATCTTAATAAATTTTATGATGGGCATAACTGGGTGAATTTTTTCAATAATCAATCTATCGATGAAGATGTATCTCTATTTTACGAAATATTAGAAAAAGGAGTAAATTTGCATGTTCCTAAAGTGAGAATAAAGAATAGGAAATTTCCGTTCTATTTTTCCACTGATACAGTAAAACTAATAAAGATGAAAAATTGTTTGCATAAAAAATGGAGGATGTATGGATTGATGTACTATTTTGAAAAATTTAGAATATTGAGAAGAAAAACTAAGAACTATATTTTTAGAGACTACCAGAACTATATTAAGGATTGTCAGAATGATATAAAGGTTAATCCAAAAAATTTTTGGAAATATGTAAGAAATTGTAAAGATGAAGGAGGTGTACCAGACAGAATGCATTATGGTGACAGGTCTGCCGAGAGTGGTGAATATATCTGTGATTTATTTGCTTCATTTTTCAGGAGTGTGTATAAACCATACTCTCAGAAATGTAACCATCATAATGATATTAGTAGTAATAATCTATTAAATTCAGTAGAATTCACCCCACAAATGGTTTTGAATAAGATAAATTCTCTGGATGCTAATAAAGGAGCGGGCTTTGATGAATATCCTTCATACTTTTTGAAAAACTGCGGTTCTAGTTTGTGTTATCCATTGTCGATCATTTTTAATAAATCGGTGCATTCTGGTACATTTCCTGATTCTTGGAAGACTTCTCTTCTTGTTCCTATCTATAAGAACTCTGGTAGTAAAGGGGATGTTGAGAATTATCGTGGGGTTAGCAAATTGTCGGTCTTTGCAAAATTATTTGAGAGTCTTGTTTTGGATGTAGTGTTTCACTCTCTTAAATCATCGATGCTGGAGAATCAGCATGGCTTCTTCACGGGTCGTGGTATTGAAACTAATTTAATGATTTACACTGACTTTATCTCGCGAGCTTTGGATAACCAGTTTCAGGTGGATTCGCTGTACACCGATTTCAGTAAGGCTTTCGATAGAGTTGATCACAATTTACTTTTGTCTAAGCTTGCTGGGGTCGGTGTGCATGGGGATCTCCTTAGATGGTTCTCTTCCTATATTTATAAACGAACGCAGCTAGTTAGTGTCAGAGGTTTCAGGTCGGCCCCTTTTGTCGTTACATCTGGGGTACCTCAGGGATCTCATTTGGGACCCATTCTATTTTTAATATTCCTTAACGATATAGGAAGCTGTTTTAGATTTGTACACTTCCTCCTTTACGCAGATGATTTGAAGATGTTCAAAGAGATAAGATCGGTAAGAGACTGTGTAGAGGTTCAGAAAGATCTTGATGCGTTCTCAGATTATTGTAGACGAAATGAATTAGATCTGAATGTAAATAAATGTTCATGCATGTCATTCTCTAGAAGCCGTACAAATATTGGGTTTCAGTATCGATTGGTTGGTTGTGAGGTGAAGAGGGTGGATCGGATTAGAGATTTGGGGGTGATTTTCGACTCAAAACTGTCATTCGGTGCTCACATCGATACTCTCATTGCTTCTGCCGGTAGGTCTTTGGGTTTCCTTTGCAGGATTTGTAGGGATTTTAACAACGAGTCAGCTATGAAAGCAATATATTTTACTTTTATTCACAGCAGAATCAATTTTGCCAGTATTATATGGAATCCTTATTATACTGTGCATAAGCAAAGGTTAGAGAGATTGCAAAATAGATTTATTAGATTCTTACATTACAAAATGACTGGTATTTACATCACTACAGGTATAAACCAAATAAGATCTCATTATCATATTGAACTATTAGAGCACCGAAGGATAAAATCGGATCTGATTTTCCTCTTCAAGACCGTGAATAACTTTTATGATTCACCCGACTTGATTTCCATGATACTTTATCACGTTCCTACGAGAACATTTAGGAATAAAAAATTACTTGTTCACAGTAGATTCAATACGAATCTTGGCAGGAATTCGCCTATCGTGAGAATGTGTAGTTTATTTAATCAATATTGTAATGAATTAGACCCATTTAATGTAAATTTGAAATCATTTAAGCGGAGTATCAGAGAAATTTTCTTTCAGTGATTATTTTATTATTTTATGTTATGTTGCCACATATGTACACCATAGGATGTTGTTAAAATAATTTTTGTGTATTATGTATTAGAGGATACTTTTCTGGGAGTATTCCTGTTTGTATCCCGAAACTGAATAAATAAATAAAAAAAAAAAAAAATGATTATTTGCTCAAGAAATTTGGTCCAAAAAGTGATAAACAGTTTGAAGGTTCATGCGAAATTTCGTGGAAAAATTCTATGGATTTGACTTATCCAAAAATATTTAACTAGAATTTGGTCTCGTACTAGATTAATTATTGTTGTTACTATAACTTGGGATTTGTTAAACTTACCTATATCTTTTTCTAGAACATCGATGGCTAACTGATTATTGTGTGTTGGTTCGTTGTTTACTAGACTAGAGTAATCAATTAAATCGGGTCGATAATGATTAATAATTGCACAAAGAACTTTTCCTGAGTGGAAAATAGATGAAAGATCAGTTATTTCAATACTGGGATGACATTTCACTTGATGTTTAACCCATTCTATAAGAATCTCACTATCTACTATTTCTGGAAAACAGAAAAAAAATTAATTTTATTTTCTTGACAGACTAATTAAAACCTACCTCTTCTTCTCTTCCTTGAAATAGTAGTAACATTTTCTAGGTTTCGTCCCAATTTTTCAATATTCTGAATATCATCTGTATCGTACAAACTGACTAGTTGATGGGGACTTACCGTTGTTCTGTTGAGGTTGGGATATCTTGTAGAAGGATCCAGAGTATATGATTTCCAGTCTTTATTCAAATTATCAGGAGTGGTTTGAGCTAATAGTCTATAAATTGACTCTCGTTCGGCAAGAACTTCGAGTGGACTTGCTTTACCTAAACTCCAAGACCTAAAACAGAATATTTCAATATTTTCTACCAACATATGAAAACGTATTATTTTACTACTTTTGTGATAAATCGTTAAATCTTTCCAGAATTTGTATCTAACATCAATAACATTTATACGTGAAGTTAATCTTTCTTTTTATTGCCAAAAAAGGATTATTACTATTATAAAAAGGCCAAAACAACAAAGAAAATTGTGCTCCGTATGGAATGCAGTGACTGTAAGTACAGGAAACAAGTTCCTTTGAAGAGGTGTAAGCACTTCGAACTTGGAGGTGACAAAAAAAGGAAGGGACAGATGATTCAATTTTAGTTGTATCAATAAATAAAGTTAATTAATAAATAATTTAAAAAACAAAAATAAAATATTTTGGATGTCATAACAAATGGAAATGAAAAATTTTCAAATCGGGACCTTTTGCAAGTTGTTTAAAATTGCAATCTTAATTATTCATCAAGAAAGCTACATAAAGATACTGGAGAAACCTAGAAACTCAAGATTTTCAAGGTTGATCCTGATCTCGATTGCCTTGGTTAACTTTGTAAATGTTCAAAACCTGACTAGTGACTGTGTCAATTTTGTTTTCCTGGTCATTTCTAAATTAAAAATTCTATTCTGATGGAATTTTGTATTTATATGTACAACAAATTCAATTTTCAGGCGGAATTTCATGTTGATCGCTTCACCAAAACCAGATACAATTCAAACAGAATAAAAAAAAATCTTATATTTCCGTGATAACAGATCTTGCCGGAATAAAATTTTCCTTGTAGACCAAAAACTACTATCAGGTTTGGGGTTAAATTTTATGAACTAGAAAAATAAACAAATTCAAGCTTAATATAGAAAAAATACCTAATATTTCCGTAACAACAGAATCACGCTCGCAATAATCTTTTCACTTATACTGACTCCCTCATTTCGTCCATATAGACATAGGGTATTCTCTGAAAATCAGAACTACGAACCCAGATTCTCGACGACGTCCGGCAACAACCTAAACCTAGCCACGTAAAGTGGCCGAAACTTATCATTCTTCGAAAATTGCAAAATATTTCAGCAAACTCTGGCGAATAGTTCTTTCAAGGAAAATAGGTTTGCTCTTGAAGTGATTCGAATTCATTGAAATTCTGCATTAATCTTCGGGTCGTTTTGAAGAAGTTATTTAACTGGCTGTTTCGTCCACGAATGTAACATATTTAGAGATTTCTTGATCGAAAATATTATCTATATAGCTTGGAATCAGATGAAGAAAATATTCTGAAAAGCTTAGCAGTAATCTCCATATCCAATTCGGCCGTAAACATCTTCATTAATATAATAATATTTCTTTCTTCGTGTTGGCAACAACATCTTCATATAAAATAAAATAGAAGAGACCAAGAGAAGAATCCTGAGGTATTCCAGATATTGAAATAATTTAATTTGATCTAAGTTCTTGAACCCCTATGTATCATGCTAGCTTAATCAGGTGCAACTAGGTTTGCCCTAAAACTGAAACTCTTTGGGAATTAGGCTTTTCTATTATGTTCAAAGTTTTTTTGTAGTATTATTATTCAATTGATATTAAAGTTATCCAGACTCATAAATGGTTTCAATATCAACTATACCTTATTGCCCATGCTGCATCCAAAGATGACAAAAATCCTCTAGCACAACCAGATCCTGTTGGCCAGAATGGTTCCAATAAACTGTCACCAACAAGAATCGTAAGCAGTTGATAACCTTTCCTCTCCAGTACCCTGGAAGCATTTTCTGCGGCATACATTGACGTGAAATCAAACATAGCAACGTCAGGTTGGCCATAATGATTAACTGCGAATTCCATATTAGACATTTGGTAATTTGTGCTGAAGTCTGCAGCTTCTTTGGCATAATTCAAGAGAGCCTCACGGTTCACATTGTCTGGAGCCAACAGTCTTTCTGTGTCAGCCAAGTCCTGTAAAATTCAAATATAATTAAATACACGGTATTTTCTGAAGATGAATTGTATTGTATATGGAAATGGATTTGTTTAGATTTCTAGAAAAACAACATCAATAATTTTATTTCTATAATGCATGTTATACATTCATCATAAGAAATAAAACCTTGCATTGAAGAGTTTAAATCAATCATTGTGTGAATATCCTTAGTGTATTTTATGATTTCATGTGGAATAGTTGTTCCACATATTTTTTTCTTAATTTCATATGTTTTTTATTGGTTAAATTTATGATTTTGTTTCTATTTATGTTGACTCCTAAGTTATAAAATATTAACATTATTATAAAATATGGTTCAAATTGAAGTGGTCAATTTTGTTATGGAGACATCAAGGAATAAACACCATCAGTTCTTGAAATTTAATTAGGACCCTGACTTGAACAGTCATATCATGACACAATTAAGAACGAAGAATGGAAATTATTTTGAATCAACAAATGAAGTACGCACCTGTAATATTACTCCTTTCTCTATCAAACTTGGCTTTTTGGCAGTCATTACAAAGTAGTGCGTCTCGTCCTTATAGTAAACTATATTTTCCAAATCTATACCCGTCTCCTGGTACAGATCTTTGAAAAATTTTTGGTTAAAAATAAAAGCTACACCGCTGATCTCTTCAACCCTCGCTTCAGCTTCAGTCCTCTTATTAATGAAGTTGGCCGTGATAGCAATTGCAAGTTTGCCACGAAATTCTTTCCTCTTAAATCCAGTCAATGTGTTTCTCTTTCCGTCGGCGCCAATTATAACGTCAAATTCATATTGTGATACAGGATGGTTAGACGGTTTCAATTCCGCTCGCCAGCCAATTTCTTAAAAAGAAGGGCTAATTACTTTCTTTTCACAGATTTTTTAGCGGATATCAATAACCATATAATGAAAGTTGCATGAAAATTTGGTACGACATATTTTCCTAGCAAACAATACGATGGAACTAAAGCAAAAAAATCAACTCTTGACTATGAAGAGTATGTATAATACAGTATTGGATCAACAACTTGAAAGCTTTCGAGATGTGTATTTTTCTGTATAATTTAACATCTCGAAAACTAAGAATTCACAATTCACAACTTCAAATAACTAAAATAGCTTCCTTTAAAGTCTGTGTAATTATTCAATAATCCATTACAGTAAGAGCCTAAAGCTTTTTTGGAGTTTCACTATTTATGAGATTCCCAATTAAAAAAAAAAAGAATTCAGCAAATAGGTATAACACTCTAAGTCTTTCTCAGTAGTTTGTCCTCTGTAAATAAAAATGGACCATGTGCAACAAAGAATTATATGATAATGTTACATTGGAAAAGTTTCAAAAATGGAATACTTACTCTCATCATTATTTGGTTCGATTAGACTTTCAAAACTAACTTCTGTGTGGATTTCTACACCTAATATTAAAGCTAACTTCAGCAGAATACATTGCAACTGCCTAATACTAATGTGATCGATGGCTCCAGCACAAAATTTCCCAAAAAATTTCTTAGCACCTAATGCTCTCAAGTCTTCAATTACAAATGGCCAAAGGTGAAGTACATTATTTCTTGACAGACGATCCCTCTTCTCTACAACTACCTGTAAAAATAGTGTCATATCAATACATATCCATATTCTAAAAAGAAAGATAATATTTTTTCAGTAGATGCAACAACATCCTCTTAGATGATAATGAGATCTGAGATAATAACAAGTTGACGCTCGTAACCAGGAAACTAGATTTTTGGAAGTAGTGCTTAGCTGCCATTATGCAGATTCGAAGTCATTTTACGAAATACAAAAATTAGTTATTCCTTTAAGTTTGGTTTTGAACGGTTGTTCTGTGATCGCTACTCGGTTTGTCCGTCGGCTGGTAGATTTCCTATTGATTTTTTTAAAGCGAGCTTCATTATTGCAATCATGATACGTTTGCTTCTGAATGGTTCAGAGATGCTAATTCCAGTCGACAACCTTTATTGAAATTCCTAGAAGTAACTAATACCCTACAAGAGTATAGGACTCCTACTGCCTACCAAAAAGTAATGATAATGTTTGATGCCTTCTTGAGCCATCTAAACATAACAAACCGAACTTGACAACTGTATAGACAAAATTGGATAAATTGAAAAAAAAATCAAGAAGACGCACCTAAAAGAACAAGCCATAAAGTAATACCAACGTTAATATATGACCAATAACTGTTGGTTTGTGTGATCAACGATTTAGAAAGGTCTGAAGACTCCTACCGTCGGCAAAACGTGTTAGGTGAAAAACTGTCTACACAGCTAGAACTTCAGAAAATTTCCAATTCCGCCAGATAATCTGGCCGTGGAAGTCTTCATTTTTTTTATCTATAACAAAACATAAACTTGTACTTACAACTTTGCAACCCAACAACTGGGCTTCAATCGCCGTCCTCAAACCACAAGGTCCACCGCCTATGACCAGAACCCTCGTCTTCTCACCAATCTTACCCTTGCCGTAACATTTGTGATTAGCCCTAGAGTCCAACTTCTTCCATATGGCCTTCGCCTTCCAGCTGTTCAACATAGCCTTCAGTTTAGGATAGAATAGCGGATAGTACGTCGGTTTCATGTGGAGAAGTTCGCACATTGTTCTAAAGTAACCTAGTATGTTCTTCAGTGTGGTAGCATTGATGAATTGCTCGAAGTACTCGAGGGCTTGGGCCTGGCTGATGGTTGTACCCACCTTCGGGATGTTCGTGGCTCGGGCGTCTCCGTGAAACATTTTGGACGTTTTAGATTTTCACTAACGAAATATCTGGAACAAAAAGCACTGATATATTCCAATGAAAGGATACAACAAATACACTTCTTTTCAAATCATAGAATACTTTCAATTGTATGGCAAAAATATGTTAAGATAAATATCAAACTTCGGATTCCAAATTAGGGATGTTACGGAGCTAGACACCAATGGAAGTTTTAAAACACTTATAAAATGTACCAACTGAATTCAAGATTCGGAGACTCCATTTTGAACATGTTATTTGTATTGAACCCATATGTGGATCCTCGGCATAAAACAAAATTTTCCATCAAATATTGAAGAATACAAAGAAAATAATAACGGACATCAAGGAAAAAATGCCAACCGTAGACACGTGATTCAGTCTTTCGGCCCTCATCAGTACGGTGAAAAAATGATGAATAACATTTGAAGGAAAACAAAAAACAAACGGAGACCAGCCACCTATTTGTGTTTTCCGTAGGTAGACTCAATGGATTTTCAGGCAACAACCAGTAGACAGTCAGACAGCTATAGATATCTGCGTTACATCGGAGCCTAGGAACAACAAACATGTGTGAAGGATAACGAGGGAATTATTCTAAAAAACAAAGAAAAGGATATCGGACATCCCTCAAGGAAAAAAGGCTAACCGTTCCAGTTTACGTTTTGGAATTTGTAGATCCAAAAATTCATTAAAAACAACCGAGCGTACGACGTCTGGAGCTTTTCTCGGAAATTGAAGATATTTGCATGAAATTTTGTACCAAATTCAGTTGCTATACCGTATTGATTCTCCTAGCTCAAGAATGCGATACATGAATTTTTTGAAGGAAAAAATTAAATAATCAAAATTGAATAAATCATCTCTCGAAAATTTAACAACAAAAAAACATGAAAATTGAAATTATGTTTTGCTTTGAATAAACTGAATACAATAGTTTTACCGCAAAATCTTAGCATATATTTTCTGCTTTATAATCATCATAATCACTAAATTACCTACGAAAAACGGTAGCTCCGTGGTTAGCTTACACAGATGAAGCAGAAGACCTGGAATCGTAAACTCTATTTTTATTAATTTTGTTAACCGCTATTTTTGGGATATTTATCGGAAAATAAATGTCCAGTGTTTTTCAAAATACTGGAGTATTTTTAGGGGTATTGAAAACTGTTTCTCTTGAACTATTTCCAATGTTTATTATTGCGGAAATAATACAGATTTGACTTTTCCAAGAGGGCAAATGAATTTTTAAATGAAATAGAATACTATACAGGGTGTTTCCTAAACATGCGGCAAAAATTCAGGGGGTTGTTCCTTGGACTATTCTAAGAATATTTTGTCCTCTGATGATTTTTGAAAAACCTATTTGTTTCGAAGATATAGGGGAAACAAAATTTCAGATAATAACATTTTATTATGAAAAATTACATGAAAATTCAACTCAACCTACAAAAACTGTTGAAAATGACCACCTCTAGCCAGCATACAAGCATCCAATCTTCTCCTCATTGACTGCCGAACCCTTTCAAAAACACCAGGATCATTTCTTATTAAGTTCAATGAATTCAAATGAAAACCGTGTTTAATCTGTATTCCTTTACCATCTGCACTTATCAATTTTTAGTCAAAAAACTGGCCGTTTTTAGTAATTGGAATGTTGTTAAACAAATTTAAAAATAAATTGTACCTACTTAGTAAACACAGTGCGGTACGCATTTTCATTTAAACTATTATTAATTTTAAAAATATGAAAAATGTTGTTCGCCCTGTATCTTCGAAACAAAGAGGTTTTTCAAAAATCATCCAAGGACAAAACATGCTTAAAATAGTCCAAGGAACAACCCCCTGAATTTTTGCCGCATGTTTAGGAAACACCCTGTATAGTCGATATAAAAGCAATTTTTTTTATCATTAAGTGAATTATGACATTTATGACAAATTATGCTTTGAATAAGCCTTGCTGTCGGCCTTGTTTTCAGATTCTGATTCAGTGAACGTAGTTTTAAATGGCTTTTTGTAATATATCAATTATTGCAGTTTAATTTTTTTAACTTTTATCTTCCAAATTCAAAGATAGTTTTGTTGGCAAGGACCTACGTCGGATATCTCAAATATCGAAAGTTGTATATTCTCAACTTCTTGAAAGTAACAGCACAATTCTATTCAGGTGAAAATGATATGTAATCTGATTATTATAAATTCTAATTAAGTCTGGTACATTTAACATTTATCAAAGAAATTCTTTGTTAATGTGTAAGGCATTATACTTCCTCGTCCTTCGATCCTTGAAAGGTCGGCCCTCCACACTAAGTTATGTTTTTTTGGTCTTGTAACACAATATTCTCCCGAAAAGATCTAATTTGTCGTGAGGAACTGTAATGTCCCCCATATGAATATACCTACACCAAATCTCTCTTAAATCAAGTAAGAATAGGTCCCAATTCTTACCCCGTATGAATTGGCCGCCAGAGTGTAGCGTTAGATCTCGGATATTTGAATTTTTAAATGACATTATGGGTAAATGGTCTTTTATCAATCATTACGCTGGAGTATGAAGTTTTTAATAAAATTTAGATCGATTATAGCAATCATGAATTATGGTTCAATGAATATCACTGCTTTGAAAGCGTAGTTAAAAAGACAGGTACCAAATTGAGTGAACTTCGTTCACCATTTCAAAACAAATTGTTTGTCTAAAGTATGTTCATTTACCGATTTTACAGCTATGGTTTTTATTTTTACAGACTCCAAGACTATGAGAGGAATACAAATTTTAATGGAAATGTAAATGAAGTGATATGATATTGTTTTTATTGTTGCCCCTTTGACAGTTTATATAGTAATGTTATATACCTGGAAAAGTGTTTCGCTTGACTTAGATATAATAAAGATTAACACTTATTTTTTTGAAATTATACAAAGTGAATGACTGAGTGTGCTATAGTTCATAGAAAGTTTATATGATCATGAACTAGTACTTATAGTGGCTCTAGTATTTTATACTCATAATACGTTACTCTTTTATAGAGGGCAAGTTCACACATAGCACACAAAAGCATTATAATATTTTATGAATATTGCTATTGAATTAAAGAAGAAATTGTTCAGAGTATGTGTGAGTGTGCTGCTGGTAAAGGCCAAAAGTAGTTTGCAACAGCATAAGTTGTGTATGCTATGCAGTTTTAAGGTTCAAAGAGCATTCTTGAAAAAATATCTACATAAAAAAATAGATATAGCATAAATCCAACGTAAACAAAAAAAATAAGTTGCTCCCCTAAAAAAGATGAAAACCTACATTTGAGATAGAAAAGTACATTAACGCCAAGCGGAAAAGAAATTATGTACATATATGTGTTTTGATCCACGCCCTGATGACATTTGTGATACTGTACAATGGAATGATCATGTTACGAACAATGTTATCAACTATTGCTCTTCAGAGCAAACTTTTACAGGACCTCACGCAATAGCGGCTCCAACTGTGGACAGAAAAACGGTAGCCCCCTTTGGGCTTTGTAGAACTTAAGGCTGTTACATGGATATGCGGATACATAGACTGATAGGAAACCAATGCTGTTCCAGGCGGGCTAAAATGCATATTTCGAGACTGAAAATTCTAAAATCTTATTTATTGCTTCTACTACCTTCGATTGACTCGGAAGCAATAATTTCAGCGATTAGAAAGGAGTAACACAAAGAAAGTTTTTCGAAATTGTTCTTTGTCTTTTTGTATACGCCAATCTCTGAAACTACTGAACGAAGAACAGGTATATTGAGCTCTGTTTCGTTGAGGTCTGATGGAAGTAAAAAAAAGGTTGTCTTCATTTGAAGATAATCTTTCACGTGGTCAAAGTTGCGGGCCCAAACTATTAGAAATTAGGTTTTTATTTCCAAATTCATGAATTCTCCCTATTTCTGATATGATAAGACATGAACTGATGTCCCAATATTAAAACAATATTCAAACCTAAATTCGAGACTGTTCTTATGAAATTTCGAACTGAACGTAGTCTACATATTATACTCTAATCCTAACATAAATTTTCCAAAACATCCAAGAATACCGTTTCCTATTAGCTGATATTTTCCATTCAACGGTCCAATTTTGATTGATATTAATGCAGTACAATATATTAATTTCAACTTCCCATGAAGAGAATTCATTAATGGCTATTAGGAATACCTCCTAATAGACATGCTTGAAAAACATCACTATATTTCGTGATGCGGAAATCATAATTATCAGGTTTTAGCCCGCGAATTAATTCGAACAGACGCTCCGAATTAATTTCTGTTTTCAGTCTCAAGTACCCACAATGATAAGATAGATATTCGTCTTCAATCTATCCATATAGAAATGCCGTCATGGTTAGTTTACCAGTTTATTTGTTTTTTCTCTACAACTTCTCCACACAATCCCATTAGAAATTGAAAATACCGGGTAGATTATGTTTATTTATTCGTTCTAATGAATTGTTTGGTAGAAGCTGTGTGGTTTTAACACACGTCACACACTACACGATTTTTGTCGCCTCGATTAAAGATCTCATTTGATTCTTTGCGACACTTGGGAAACGCGACTTTTTGTTCGACGCGAGAAAAATCGCGTAGTGTGTAACGGGCATTACACCGGAATGAAACCTGTCGCGATTCTTATGTCGCGCGCGATCGCCTAAATAGGAGCGTACGTAAATATATAATCAAATGCATACTGCGCGATTTTTTACCGCCTGTCGCGGAAAGAGCTGCTCGGACAGTGCTTCAAGATCATCAACGTACGATTATAAAAATAAGTGTAGGAATCTATAGCGAACTATCAATTTCATTTGGTCAATGCAGAACCTGTGTTGAGACATTAATAAGGACAGATATGTTACAAGTTGGGATTCACGGCTTGGCTTGATATTCAAGCTTTTTGGCTCAAGCTCAAACTCAAATAGCTTGAGCTTGACTTGAAATCAACTCAAATTCAAGTCGAGTAGTAGTTTTCCAATGTTTGACGTGACATTGAAAAACTACTACTTGACTTGAATTTGAGTTGATTTCAAGTCAAGCTCAAGCTTGATCTTGAATGCCGTTCCGTGAATATGAAGCGATTTCAAGCGAATAACCTGGTTATCATTGGTAAGTACCAACAAAAAACCAACTGCATTCAAGCGCTTGTAGGTTGTGTCAAATGACGTCAATGGAGGATTTACCAGAAGGCTGAGTAGGCTGAAGCCTAGAGTGGCAAATTTCAAGGGGCATCAGATTGAGGTTATTAATTTTTCATTTTGATTTTTTACAGAATAGAAGAAAATTATTATATACACACAAAAAATGAATTTCGAGAATTGAAGAGAAGTTTGAATATTTAGGTAACAAAAATATAGTCCTATAAACAAATACTCAATATTTTAAGATCTTCGAATGAACAATTGCTAAACACATTGTAAAATTTACTAATGATTAAGATTTCTTACGATGACGTAATTGATAATTACATAATTAACCTCGAAAAAGATATTTATAATTCAACTCAAACTCTAATACAAACAGATAATTAAAAAAGGAATTTATTGTATTGTTTTTAAACTGTGATTGTAATGATCGGTATAATGTGTAATAAAAACGTTCGCCAAATGTTTTTTTTCTGAGTGAGCTTTATTTATATTATGTAAATATTTTATAGCTTTAAGACATACCTTACTTTAATAATAAAATGAATTTTAAAATCGAATTTTGCCAAAAAAAATGTGTTGTACTGTGGTAGACCGGGGGCTTTTCAATTGGCCTGTTAATAGAAAAGGATGGTGTTTAAATAAAATTTGGTTATGTTTGTTTTGATTTCAATACACACTGTATTCAAGCGGAAATTGGTTATTCGTGGTTATTCCTAACTAAAGGAAAAGACCAACAATAACTGCGGTCATTAGTGGTTATTCGGTTATGCTATTTCGATATTTTGTTTTTCTTTCAATTTCAAAACTGCTTAATTCGATCGAGATGAAAATTTGCATATAAATGTAGAATGACAATTTCAAGCCTGGAAAGAGAACAAGAACTTGTGCAAAACTTGAGTATGAGCCAAAATGTGTATCGCTCAACCAGAACCATGAAAAATTCCCCAAATTATCTTCTTAACTTTTTTTTTCTAATTTTTATTTAATACATAAATTCTACAAAGCATCAATACATTGATGCTCCCATATAATGAATATGTTTCGTAAAAATTAGCACAAAGCAAAAGTAAAAAACACCTATGATGAATGTGTCATTTTATAATTTTTAATTGATCTATTAAATAATTTTAAGGATTTTTTTCTTTTTCACTTCTTCTGGTGAGTTGCTGTATTCCATTGCAGCCTGGTAGATCGGTGAATTTTTGGCTTTATTTGTTCTTATATTATCTAGATGATGATTATTTATTTGTCCTGTCCAATCTTTTATTTATTTGTAAGTCTAATCTTTTTTGAGTTCTGTGTTGAACTTGAGCAGGCCATGCTCCATCTTGTACATTAGCTTACACTGCTCAACGACCTTTGTGACCTTCATGTTGGGTATATTCAGGGTATCATATAACTCAATTGTTGGAGTATCATATGGTAAATTGTATTAATAGGATGAATCCTAAGGCGTTTTTTTACATGTCTCTTATTTCAGCGACGGTATAAAATAGGGAAAGAATTTGTCGCCGACCCATTCTATAATTTGGAGTTGTGAACGACCCCTGCTACTATCGAGCACAAATTAATAACAAAGCAAACAATGTAATCTATATCACGGAAAAATCTATATAATTGGCAACAGAGAAGGAGCGATAATTTCTTTTAACTTTTGGTATTTTCGATATTTCACTCAAATTCTATGATTCTTACGATGCTATCAACCTACCCTGAAAATTTCAAGTTTCTAGGTCTAACCATTCGAGAATTATCTTGTTTACGGATGGACAGAAGAAATAGAATTTTGAATTATCGTTTTAATACCATTCCCTCGATTCTAAAATTACAGGCATTGTGACGAAATTATATAGCGCTTTGTTCGGGGAAAAAGCGCTCATAAATACGGTCAATTCGAAAGGTCTTTCTCCTTAAATTCGAAATGAATGTTCAATATTCATTCATAACATAATGATCTAGACAGAGAAGAAACATTCGATGCTCCTGTTTCTCCTAGAACTTGACCTATTAAATCATTTTGCTGGAAAACACTACATCTTGTTCGTATAAAAAACACAGAAATTCAATTCAATTTCCATATATATTAATCTTGATGAACCTAATTAATTATTGTCGAATAATTGATGTAATTTAATTTCATTGTTTCACATCGTTCCGCCTACATTACCAACAATTAAATGAGGAGTAGATATTTGAACATATATCAGAATATATGAATTCTGCTTGAGAACAATGAAAATTAATAATTATCATTATGGCAATTCAAATTTCAAAATTTTACATTCAGTTGATATTGACTATAAGAAATTCAAATTCAATTATTTAAGATTTCAAGTGGATAATATATCTTTCCAAGTAATAAAGTATCAAAGAACTCGAACAATATTATTTGCATAGTATCAGATTTTAGAAAAATCATAAAGCCAGAAACATACTAAAGTCGACCCGACGGAAAGCTGGCCTGACCTGATCGACGCGTCAATTGGACTTGTGTGCATACACTGCATACCTTAAAGCCCCACTTGACGCGTCAATTCACTTTTGTGAGCACACCAGTTCACCCCGAGGTACAAAGTGAAAAAAAAATAGATTATTCATATTATTAGGAGTACATAATGATCAAAATGTGCAGTAATTCTTCGAATAAGTTTGATGAGGAGTTAGAAGAAGCAACAGTAGCTGTATTACAATATACCCATAGAAAATATTCGGTAAACGAAACCTTTCAGAATGTGGTGAATTTCATACTCTCGTAGATTCTTCATGTTTTTCATGTGCATGCTTCGAATTCAACGCGTGAATAACCTCGACGAATCTAGATCCTCTAGATCGGTAGCCGACGGTCGCTGTCAACCAGCGTCAAGTTGGGCTATTATGTTACTTAGGCCCAGTTTCACCAAACAGCACTTGATCCCAGATTGATTAAACTCCGCTTGTTACTAAAGCAGGCTTAACAGTGTTTTCTGTTTCACCATGCATCAACCCGTCCGAAGATGATCGCGATTAACCAAATCGCGATTAAATAGTCAAACCATTTGGCAACGTTGTGAACAAAAAGTTATACAGTGTTCTGTATCGTATAAGCAGTGATGACCACCATTGGCGCTAGGTGTCAGGTGTCATTCATTCATAACTCATAACATTTCAAATCATTTGTCATCTTGTAAACAAAAAACAAAGTTAATTTTTGCCGAAAATGTCGAGTGATGTGCTTCGAAATGTCGGAAACTTGAAGAAGTTAAAAAGAAATTATCCCATTTCACAAAACCACACAGTCTGGAAAAAAAACTATATAAGTAATTTTATTAACTTATTTATTTTAATTAACAAGTTTAACTGCTTCTTGAATAATATTTCAATCAAACATATCAATAAATTATTCTTTGCAATAAATTTCATAAAACACAAAAACAAAGTTTACGTGTATTTTGAATGGGAAATATTGAGCCTATACATATAGTCATATTTCGATAAAATTGACCCAAAAATTAGAAATTTCCAGAAAAATCATTACATAGACAAGAGTTCCATACTGATAAATAATTATCAATCTCAACTTGAAAGGTTATAATCCTCCAAAAATGGCCGATTAGTGCTAAATCGCGATTGGTCGATTAAATGGCGCTTTGGAGTGTGGTGAAACGCTACATTACATTAATCGTGATCTAAGGCCTCACTTAAGAGCTAAGACAAGATTAAAGCATTTGGTGAAACTGGGCCTTAAAGGAAAACCAGTGTTTCAGATTTTCATGCGTAACAACGGTCTGCTCTTCTTCGACTAAATATCTTTCTGCCTTGAAAAATTACCCGACAATGAATACGAAGGCATAGACAATGACATTATCATTTTCAGAAACTAAGGATATCTTCGGTTTTCAAAACAGTTCAACACAAAAGTGTAGTTTTCTAACCTTGAAATACAATGTCTACAGAGAGCTTGAAATATTTTATATAAACAGTGAACTTAATAGATGAAGACTATAGGATGTTATATAAAATTACCCTTCTTGAGTACACATGTTGTAGTTCAATTTACTGAATTATGTTAGTTATTACCGAAGCTATTCAGGTAATATCATGAATAAATTTATAGTGGATAGAGAGAAAGAGAATGACGTTTCAGATAGAGTCCAACCTATATATTCAAACTCTAAACCTATATATGTACAAACTGCAACATAATTATCAACAGACAAAATAGATGTAATAATAGGCGTTCCATGGTTGTATCTAATGCTATATTCAATGAAAGTATGTTCCTGATAGTCTTGGTTTAAGCATACTATCCAGGGTACTTATGTAAAAACCAGTAGGGATAGATTTTGATGGCACAGACTATTAAAGTGAATTTTTCAGACGGAAAACAGTCCAGGAAAGTTCTTTGCATAGCGACGGATCAGAATACTGGATTAGCTTAATTTGTGTTATACGAGAAAGTGAGCATTTTTGAATGATTTCGGAAAAAAGTGTTTGTTGAAACAAATACGCAACTAAATATACCAATATACCGTTCCAGCGTTGTTTTGATTCATTTGTCTGAGATACACGGTATATACTAGAACTTAAATTCATTTAGATACAGATGCCTTCGTATTTGTATGAGAAAGAAGCCCGAAATTTGTTTTGATTGAATTTCTGTGCAGAATCCAAGGCGAAAAATAATAACAGTATTCTACTATGATTATGATCCCAAATTCAATAATTTGGTTAGTTATTTTCTTGGGTTATATTGTGTACAGACTCAAATTCATCAAATCCATTTCGTAAGAATATTCTACGATCATAAAAATCATAAGAACGATAGTTTAAAGCGAATGATAATGCATCCATTTTACGTGAAGTACATGGCACTGATTTTGGCAGTACACTAGTAGTACACTATACTGGGTGTAACAGGATTATGGTAGGTACACCCCACGTATCTACATTAGTTTTAAAGGTAATAGATTGTAATTTGGAATATCCCATTTACATAATGAGCGGCAATTTTTGATTTATAAATGATTTTTTTTCACTTCCGGTTTCGCCGGAAGTGATACCAACTTTCGATTTTCAAATGGAACACCCTGTCTATTATTACATTTCTGAAATCGGCATAATTTTCTGAATCCAATGATATCACACAAGTGACATTTCAAACGCCAAATTTTTTTATAATTCAATTTTCAGTTGTACCACGGTACCAATATGGTGCCATTTGAAAAAATTGAGTTTTATCCCAAAAACGATTACGATGAACTTTATTTGCTCATGAAAAACGCAATATGGTATTTTTGATCGGATTTCGATTTTTCTAGTATTAGACAGGTCAATCGGAATAATTCGGAACCATCATGGCACTCTTAAATGGAAAACGAAAAATTGAATTATAAAAAATTTCTACGTTTGAAATGTCACTTATGAGGTATCATTGGATTCAGAAAATTATGCAGATTTCAGAAATGTTATAATATACAGGGTGTTCCATTTATGAATCGAAAGTTGTTATCATTTCCGGCGAAACCGGAAGTGAAAAAAAATGATTTTTTTTTCACTTCCGGTTTCGCCGGAAATGATAACAACTTTCGATTCATAAATGGAACCCCCTTATCTCCGTTAGTTTCAAAGGTAATAGATTTAAATTGGGATATCTCATGTATATGAGATATCCCAATTTAAATCTATTACCTTTAAAACTAACGGAGATAAGGGGGTTGTACCATGATCCTATTACACCCGGTATGTTAAAAAGGAACTTTACTTCAAATACAAAATTAGGAAAGTACTGACGTGAAGTCTTGAGCTCTTGAACTCTCAATCATTCATTCGCCCATTGCACTCTTGGAGACTCGATAACTTTATTTATGTATATCCTAGGGTGCAATTGGCGCATGAATGAATGAGAGGGTTCAAGAGCTCCAGGCTTTATGGTTCACGTCAGTGTTCTCCTTAATAATCGAATCCAGATATTCTTGGAGCTGATAGGAAATAACAACCAGATGAAATTTGTAATGTTTTTCCATAAAAGGAGCGCGGCAACCCGACCTGAATCGCGCACAATAACAAATAAATCACCCTATACATCGATCTAGCAGAAATGCAATCGCACCTTACGATGAGATATTCGGTGACATAACAACCATGGGAGACCTTTCAAATCGAGAACCGAAGGTCGATTTAGCGGAAATGCATACCTTATATTTCGAAGCAGCTATCTGATCGGTATTCTATTTTCAGATCCACACGGTATCTAGAATAGCGCAACTTCTCCAGATTAAGATTTATGATATCTGATCACGTTCATGCGGCAATCCGGCATGAAATCGATTGCCTTTAGGTCCAATCATTCAATCTGAGGTAGATTCGCAGTTAGATATGTGTTAGAAGGTGTTAACAACTTCATATACAGGGTGACCCATCTGGCAGAACGGCTCCGTAAAATAGCAGTGAAAAAAGCCACTTTTTTCCAATTAATTTCGTTATTCAATCCCAAATATCTATTAAATTATGGATTATTATATTTTTCCTGAAAAATTGAGTCTGTCATCTGAATTTTATTGACAACCTCAGCTCTGACTTTGCGTTAGGATATTTTAATCACTCATTCATTCATGTGCATATGGCTTCGTTGGAGACAACAGATCCATATATAGATATATGAGGTGTGACTTGTAACCATCTAATTGTTGTCGGTTTTCAACATAAACATTCTAATGATTATTTCACATATACAAACTAAATTTCAGTCTTTGTAATCAGATGTTTTGAAACATTCATATGGTCGCCATATGAATTCGAAGAACTTGTATATGATAATTAATTAGAGAATAATAAATGTTATATTACTTAAACAAATTTTGCAGGAAGCTTGAAATTGTAATTCTTTACATACATGCCCTCGGTCTGATCTGTTGTCGCTGAAATATTAGGTGTTTTCGATATTCTGTTTGTAGTTCATTTTCTCTTCAACCCTTGGGCCATTTCTTGGCAACTTTTTTTGGATTGCAGATTGATTCCTCGGAAACATAAATGATCAAATTTAGTCCTTAGTTACTTTGTTTTTTGTTAAATACAGACGGGATCAAAAAGAATGAAGAATGAATTTTTACTCAGAACACCCTGTGAAGTGAATCGTTGACAAACGAGAATGTTTACGCATACTCAAATATTGCCTCATCTTTTCTGAGCATTTCCTATTTTTAATTATCGCTATATCTTAACTTTGAGATAAATTACAGCCCTTTGAAAAGATTCAGTACACTGAACAAAATTTGTTCGTTGTATTGAAGAATGACAATAATCAATTTGCTTCATTGATACAATGTACTTTTTGTTAGATAGTTATTTGGGCTGTTTCCATCATCTGATGGAAGATGATGGAAACAGCCCAAATAACTATCTAACATATAGTCCATCATCAATATCAAGACAACAATTAGAAATTCGGTATGGGCCCGAATTATACCAAGAGGTCAGGAAAGATGATGGAAACAGCCCAAATAACTATCTAACATATAGTCCATCATCAATATCAAGACAACAATTAGAAATTCGGTATGGGCCCGAATTATACCAAGAGGTCAGGAAAGATGATGGAAACAGCCCAAATAACTATCTAATATATAGTCCATCATCAATATCAAGACAACAATTAATGTACTTTTTCATCAATATCATGAAATTCCATTCTTCAACGTATCCTCAGATTTATTGATATTATGAATCATTGTTCATCAATATTCATAATATGAAGTATTTTTGGGGAATCAGAATTCAATACTAGAAAATGAAAAAAAAAACATTATAAACATAAAAATTCTGATTTGAAATAAACAAAAAAAAAATCAAAACCGAAACCCCTAGTCGGATTTTACCCATTTATGGACTTGATTGAGGCAGTCAAGAACAGAACCTTCCCTTAAAATTGCAAGTTTCTAGATCTTTCCGTTCGAGAGTTATCGTATATGGACGACTGGACGGTCAGAATCGAATTTTGGGATGGTTTCGTCATCAGTATCAGTATATTTGATCCCTTCCCAAGCCTCAAATTAGAAAAATACAGACACTGCAATGAAATGATGAAACAAGTCAAACTCAAATTGGGAATAAACACATTCAAATTGGAAATAATCAAATTCAAATTGGAACAACATTAATTTCTATGTAATTTTATTATTTCACTTTTAGTATTTGTAAAAAACATTCAATAATGTAATTTTGAAAATATTCTGGATGTTTCCTTTTGATATGAGCATTTTTTTGGTTTAACTTCGGTATAGATTAGTTCGCTATTCCTCTTTGACAAACAAAGATGCGTGAATTCCATAGAAAAAATCAAATTAAATAGCGATAAATGTCGTCCCAATTTGAAATTGATTATTCCCAATTAGAATGTGTTTAGACCCAATTTGATTTTTTCAAGTCTCAATTTGGAGTTGAAAAGGTATAGAATACGATAAAAGCCTTTCTTCGACGAATCGTTCAACCTCCGTTTACAAGTTATGTCACCGAGCTAACAGGTCACAATGTATTATTCACATCAGTATAATAGAGAACTCTCGTTTACTATATAAAAATAGCTTTATTAGTATTGTGCAAAACGTGTATTTCAAAATGTGAGAAACGCCAACATTTTGTAGATGTTCCAAAAATAAATTGTTTTCTTTCGATCGTGCTGAAGGAAGGTGGGGACGATTGGATTATTATGAAATAGGAAATAAAACAGGAAGAATTCATCATGAAAAATTAGATATTCAGGATTTTCCGTGTTTTGAGTCGTCGCTGTCTAGTTTCGTTACAATGAGAGTTTGTATTATGTAGAGCTGTCCGGCCGTAAACACAATAATTAATAATAATAATTTCAAATTTGCAGGGTAGGTTAAGATCGAGAACACCACGGTCAAGTCGAAAGTACGGATTAGATCGAGATGACTTTGGCATTCAGATGTAAAATAAGAGCCACAAGCGAAATATCATTTTGATCGCACTACCATAAAATTCAAGAAGAATATCGAAAAAAATACACATAAAACAATATTTCACTTATAACAGATCTGAACGAATCAAGATTCTGTGAAAAAGTGAAGAAAAACAGAATCAAGTAAAATTTTTTGTTCATCGCATCGCATCGCAACTTTTTTTTTAATTTTTGACCAACTTTTAAACGTATTCATTTTAGCAGTGACATATCGAGACTGGATTTTCCGAGTATTACCATAAAATCAATATAAAGAATTGGTCGTCAAAAATTTTTTCATTTTGTGTTCGATTTCGAAAAACTGTGGAAATAGCATGGTATAGTATATCCTGTATAGTCACTTGAACTAGTCTATAAAAACGCTTGGCCAGAGATAATTGCAAAACAGTCATAAACCATAGGCGCACACTTTTCAAACCCTTCAGTTGAAAATAATATTTTTGCGTAGGTATGGGACTCAGATGTCGATTCTTTCAGAAAACTTGTGACGTGAGTAGCTTTCGCTGTTACATAAAAAATGATACTATGTCATTTTACGGTGTTATAATTTGATTATTCTTTATTCTCGAACTGTAATATACTATCAAGGAATGTTATCAACGATGATGGACTGATCGTTGCATAGAATTATAAGGGCACGATGTTTGAGATTAATTCGGAAATGTACTGTCTGAAGATAAGACAAACTAGGGTAGAATAGGTGCATGACCTTGAGGTCCTGAGTGACATCAAGTCACTCAAAAAGTTTTTTGGAAAAAACCTTTATTTTTTATTCATTCAGTAAATTTTACGTAGGTATAAAGAGTGAAGGGTCTCAAGCAAATCCTATACTCAAAGAGTTATCGAGAAAAAACTCGAATTGAGGAAAAATGCAATTTCTCATTGAATAGAGTAGTCTATGCTTTCAGAAAACATAAAAAGAAACTAAAAAGTCGAAATTTCATGAATTGAAATAAATTATTCTTTAAGATGGTTGAAAATCCATAAACCAATAAAATTTTCAATTACGAATAATTAATGACATTTCATGAAATTTCAAATCTAGTTATCCAAGTTTCGATTTTAGTTTCTATGTTTTCCGGAAGTCATAGACCGAGTCATAGACTACTACACTCAGTTAGAAATTGTAGTATTTCTAGTATTAAATTTTTCGTATTCAGAATCAGAATAAATATTCAAAGATATATGTAACCTATTATTAAAACTGTCCCGACTGATGGCAGGAAATGGTGAAATATTTCTATATTATATAAAATACTTGATTGATTTTTCGATCTGGCTACGTAGCTGCTAATTTGATGTACTAAGAGATTCAACATCATATGCCTATTCTACATGATTTCTCAAACCAGTAATAACATTGTTAAAATCAGAAAATGTAATGAAAATTTTGTCGGTTAATCTCATTTTAATCAATTCTTCCTTCAGTGGAATGAAGATATTTAGGATGCGAAATCATTTTCTTCAGAACCCGTCATATATCAATTCTGACTTTGAAAGTAAACGGAGGAATAGATTTGATTGTGAAATATTCATCTTTTTTTTACATGAGCCATAGAATTGTGCCGAACATCATAGTCGAAATAATTAAAAGCATCAGTCACACAACGAACTAAAACTACGTAAAAATGAATTTCAATAATACCCCTATGGACCACACTGGTCTATGCGAATTATAAGAAAGTAATTAAGAGGTGATAGATGCAGCCAATGAGTGTAACCAAAAACGCTCTCAAAGTGGAAAGGGGAATACGAGGGGAAATATTCAGCCAATAAGATCAATCTAATCGGGACATTCTTGTTTCCAAGACGATTTACTAAATACCGGGGTATATTCGAGAGTATTGATAGCAATATTTTCATAAATTCCAAAGGAATTTCTGAAAACTTGGACAACCCTTGTATAATTGAAATATTCAGGCTTCCTTCAAGTGACTTTGGATATACTATACCAATCAAATGAAAACATCGAATTTCAATCACATACAGCATGATACATCGTCAAAACCGTGAATTAATGGCAACAGTAGGGCGGGCAACTCTCCTAGCAGTAACAAGAATTTGTTTAATAGGTACCAAAAACACACTAGGTGTGATGTAATTTCATACCTAAAAAAATAGAATACATGATTTCATCTTGAATGTTGATATGATAATCTAATGCGAACATGTGATTCTAATTATTCAAACAATAATTCCATAACGCATACACATGTTATTGTTTCCATTCTGTTGTTTACTAATAACATAAGATGTTATTATAAATGAATAATTCTTCGCAAGTACATTCCCATTCAACTAATTATCGTAGGAGGTTTCAAATGTCTAGTGGAGTTAGCTAGAGTTTCCGGCAGATAATATCATCCCGAGAATGATGAAGAACGATGGAAATTTTTCATTATTGTTTATTATTTTCACAGATGTCAGGAAATCCTTCTTCTATATTACATTTTTTTTTTTATTAAAGAAGAAATTTGTTTGTGAGGTTCGATTTCGGTATTTATCTTCATGAAGTAATTATAAAGAATGCAATAAAATGAGTGATTAATGAAAATAGAAAAAAACCGAAATACTAAAGAACGAATGTACAGAGTGTTCCTTAATAATATGCTAATATTTAAATGGGCGATTCTTAGAGCGATTTTAAGAAAAAACTTCACAGGAACGTATGTAGTAAACGTGGTAATTTTTTTTAAAATCTTTTTTTTATAACTGCAATGATTCTATCGCAGATATTTCTATCAATTTTCATTGCATCAAGATAAAATTTTTTAGGTATAAAAAATTCATCAGTAATATGAGTGGCGTCTGTATAGACTTTGCTTCGAATATTTTCAGAAAAAAAAATGGTACGACACTGCTTTTACGGCTGACATTTTTGAAAAACCTATTGCGAGATCCTTTTTGACAAATATGCGGCTTAAAAATTTCAGAAACACATTTTTAACTATATATCTCTGAAACGGTAATTAATTTCTACGGTCTGTTTTGAGTATTGTATAAGCCATAAGAATAACTGCAAAAAACGTTTAAGAATTTTTCTAATATATCTAATAGAAACCCAGATATAGCGAAATATTTGAAACGATCATTTTTCAGAAACGCCCTGTAACTTTAGAAAAAATTATGGAATCCATGAACAGCTTTCTGTAATCTCATTTCTCTAGGTCTTTTAGGCCCAGTTTCACCAAACAGCACTTGATCCCTGATTGATTAAACTCCGCTTGTTACTAAAGCAGGCTTAACAGTGTCTTCTGTTTCACCATGCATCAACCCGTCCGGAGATGATCGCGCTTAACCAAATCGCGATTAAATAGTCAAACCATTTGGCAACGTTGTGAACAAAGAGTTATATAGTGTTCTATATTGTATTAGCAGTGTTGGCCACCATTGGCGCTAGGTGTCATGTGTCATTCATTCATAACTCATAACATTTCAAATCATTTGTCATCTTGTAAACAAAAAACAAAATTTTTGCCGAAAATGTCGAGTGATGTGCTTCGAAATGTCGGAAACTTGCAGAAGTTAAAAAGAAATTATCCCATTTCACAAAACCACACATTCTGGAAAAAAAACTATATAAGTAATTTTATTAACTTATTTATTTTTATTATCAAGTTTAACTGCTTCTTAAATAATATTTCAATCAAACATATCAATAAATTATTCTTTGCAATAAATTTCATAAAACACAAAAACAAAGTTTACGTGTATTTTAAATGGGAAATATTGAGCCTATACATATAGTCATATTTTGATCAAATTGGCCCAAAAATTAGAAATTTCCGGAAAAATAATTACATAGACAAGAGTTCCATACTGATAAATAATTATTAATCTCAACTTGAAAGGTTGTAATCCTCCAAAAATGGCCGATTAGTGCTAAATCGCGATTGGTCGATTAAATGGCGCTTTGGAATGTGGTGAAACGCTACATTACATTAATCGTGATCTAAGGCCTCACTTAAGAGCCAAGTCAAGATTAAAGCATTTGGTGAAACTGGGCCTTAGTTATCGAAATGCTTTCAGTGGGCATCGGATTTGGGACACCGTGTACAAATGCATGTCATCATTTTAAGAGATGATCTAGGTTAAAAAACCCTTGCTTCGAGATCTCTGCATAAACTGATAATTGACAAAATTGTCATTGTCATTCTCAAAAGCTGAAAAAACGTAAGATATAACAGTTCAATGTAATGTCTTCATCAAATACGAAAAAATGAAGAGGGGTAAATTTTCAAGTAAGTTCTTCCTAAGTGAAATAAAAAAAAAATGATTTTCTTCCAAATCATTCAAAAGGTTTTGCAATAAAAGGTAACAACTTCAAACATGATCATCTCTTAACTCAACGGTTGTAAGGCGAGATCGAGCACAACCATTATCCACTTGATTCAATTCAATTAAGATTAACAACAATTCACAGCTCATTTAGAGTTTTCTGCACCCATATAAACGGTTCTCAACGATGCGGAAAAACTGCACTAGAATTATGAAGCTACATATAAGAGAACTTACAGTGTACTAAAAAATATACTAACCTCACTTCATTAACACAATAGATAAGTCCGACGAAATGAGTTTGTGAAACAAAAATAGAATGTGTATATTATATCTAAATAAGAAGGCTTGAAAAAGGGCACTGCCCGAAACGTTGCCTATCGAATGACAGTTCATATCGTAAACAATGAATATATTCAGTAACAATAACAACCCTGAAATCAAATTTCACCTTACAATAAAAAGTGAACAGGGTAAATAATTAAATCAATAAAAAATATACTGAGAGTGTATTTTAATTTTCAGTGCATGGCATGAATATCGAAGTGTATATTTAGTGGCAGATCCGACCAATTTTAAATTGCTTGTAGATGAATATTAACAACAATTTCAAGCTTGATGCAAAATTTCATGTTGATCGCGTGACTAGAACTATAGAAAATTCAATAATAATAATTGAAAAATAATTCCAATGTTTCCAACAGATTCGACTAGGTTAAAATTCAGTTTGGATATGTGAAATAATCACTCGAATCGCCGAATTTCATGATGAACGTCTCATCCAAAATTTCATCAAAATAAAATAACCGACAACAATTGTCCGCTCCCCTCAAAACGATGTTGAAACCGGCATTGTTCAAATCATACTATCATAATTTAACAAATAGTATCTTATTTCATGGCTTTTGAATGAAGGAGCGCTCAAAAAGTCCTGGTTTCAGTCTTCGCTTCCTTGACTTTTTTCAATATTCTACTTGAATTTTCTATGGTTCAGACGACGTTAGCAACCCAAAATTTCGCGCAAACTTGGGATTTTTATTCTATAAATTTTGTATAATATATATGTTTTAAAGAGCTTAAGAACTTCAAATAATAATAAAAGGCAGAAATTAATTTTTTATTGTTATAATCTGGTAGATAATTTTATGACGGTTTTTTTTTAATATGCTTTTCGGCATATGCCCACCGCAGCTACGAGTTACATAGTCATTGTTTTTCCCAAAAAATCTGGCCGTATGACGTCAATGATGGCTTGAATATCAGGTTTCACTGCTTCAAGAGTTGCCGGTTTGTTGGCATATACTAATGACTAATGGATTGTCAAATAACTTTGCTGGCAGTTGTTATGTAAAACCATCCCTTGAGTTTTTCAAATTATGTAGAACAATTTTAACAAACATTGCCTGTTGTACGCTATGTAGAGTGTTGGTATCAGCATGATTATGTACCTAATTGATAGGACTTTACTTATCAAACAGGATTCAGGTTTTACAAAACTCGAGTGATGATTTCACATAACAACTGAACAAACTAACAAGTTATTTGGCAATACTGGCACCAGCGTACTACTCAAACAAAAAATAAAAACGATGTTCAAATTTACGTAGCTAGACTTTTTTCTTTCTAACTCTATAAGGAGAACTAATATGGCATCCATAAGAAAAAAAATGACAATCTCGTCTCTGAAACAATGGAAAACAGAAAAAATCTGAAGACGACATTAGAATCTCCATATTGAATAATGGCTACAAACCAGATTTCGTGAAGTTATCTCCAAAAACAGATGAGTTAAACAGAAAAAAAAAAAAAATTAGTTTTTACGATATATCTCGGGAACCATTGGAGTTATTTGGAACTTTTTTGTAAATCAAGTCACCCTGTATTTCTATCAGTTTTCGATATCCTGTAGTACCCCTCTGAATAGTTTTAACCATGTATTATTCTGATATTAGGCCAATTGAAAAGTCCCCGGCCTGATGCACAGATGACAGAGCTAGCATCAAATCCATACGATTTTTAGTTAGAACCAACCTTCAAACGATACGTGTCAAAATTTGACATCAGTCCAACCATTAGTTTGTGAGATATTGCGTTGTGAGTGTAGCTACTTTTGTTATTTGAAAAAGCATGAGAAAGCTGTGTGCAAAATGGGTTCCGCGCGAGCTCACAATCGATTAAAAGCAACAACATGTTAATGATTCTGAGCAGTGTTTGAAGCTGTTTAAGTGCAATAAACCTGAATTTTTACGTTGATATGTGACAATGGATGAAACAATGGCAAAATTGCATGAAGTGGGCTTCGAATTGCTTGTGCAATTCGCCAGATCTGGCCCCCAGCGACTTTTTCCTGTTCTCAGACCCCAAAAAAATGCTCGCTGGAAAGAAATTTAGTGCCAATGAAGAAGTAATCGCCGAAACTGAGGCCTATTTTGAAGCGAAAGATAAATCGTACTACAAAAATGGTATCGAAAAGTTGGAAGATCGCTATAATCGCTGTATATGTATGTAAATATGTTGAATAATGAAATCTAATTTTGCCAAAAGAAAAATGTGTTTTACTATGGTAGACCGAGGACTTTTCAATTGGTCTGTTACATTAAAGGTCGAGAATATAGAATAATCAAATTGTAACACAGTAGAAAAACATAGTAAAGCATTAATGATATGACAAAAAAGCTATTCTCGCCGCGAAATGTTTGAAAGAATTGAGATAAGAATTTATAACAATCGCATAAATATTATTAGGGTTCAAAAAGCATGCGCCCATGGTTGCGGTATAACATCAAATGAAAAGTGGACAAGCGTTTTTATAGTCTTTCAAGTAAGATTGGAAGAACTATACAATTTAAAACATCCTGTATATGCGCCTAACGCTGCTCTACTATCTTGATCAAGTAAATGAACAAAATCTGATTCGCCTAATTCTACGATTTCGTGTCGTCGAGTTCCAAGAGACAAAACGAACGGAAAAACTCCAATGGCGTCAGACGAGAAACGGGAAAATTGATTCTGTACGGCGCGCCGCGTCATGAGCGTCAATGAATCAGCATTCAGCACCCGCGTCGGAAGGTCAAGCGGGTAGATTATTAAACTTTTCTCCCGTGACAAAACATCCAAGTTCATTGGATTTTTATTTTTAACCGACAACGCATCGCATTTGTGAGGAAGTTTTATTCGCGAAATTGCTCGATATTTACGTTAGTCAGTTGAAGAACCCGTCAAGAATAAACTGATAGCGTTTGTTTGTCAACAATAAGTAGCGGAGAAAGGGGAAGCTCTTTTGTATCGACTTCGACTGTGTTGTCTAGGGAGCTTCTTCGGAGATATCTTCATTGATATTGCCTTGGAGAATTCGTGATTTTTTTATTGCATTTGTACAATTCATTTCGTATTTCTCTAATTCTGTGGCAAATTCGTTTATTCTGCCATACCCTGTTGAAAAAAATCACGCAGAAATATGTCAGTTTCGCGAAGATTGTCTTGGTTTTATCTATCATCTGTCAAATTTGTGATACAGAAAAAGGTACTTCCAATCATTATTTCTCAATGCAAAATCATTTATTATGAAAATATTACGTTAATTAAAGAAAAAACCGGTGCTTGATAGAAAATAATATTAGATAGCTTTTTTGATGGCAATTTCGGCAATATGCCATACCGTGGGTGAAAAGTCAACGGTTCATGAGTTATTGGGATTCTATTTGAAAAAATGGTGGCGATGAGGACTCTTATTTTTTGGAATATTCCAGCAAAAAAGCTTTTTTCCAAAAAATTTTTTCCTTTTTCGATTCTGCAAATACGTAGTATCATAAGACAGTTTGCGGCTTGGACCAAAAATGTACGGGGTGTTTATAAGAAGATCATGAACTTGGACAACTCAAATTCATCAAAACTCAAGATTTTCAAATTAGAACCTCTATTTTTTATTATTTCAATCGATTCTACGTACAAAAATAGTGGGGGTTACTTAAGCAAAACCCTTCACCTTAAATGAATACTTTAAGAGTTTTCGAGGAAGAACTTTAAATGATGAAAAACCGATATCAGCACTGAGTGAATAACTGTCTGTGACCGGAAAACACAGAAAGAAACTAAAACTCGATGTTTGGATCACTAAATTTTACATTTAATGAATTATAATTGATTTTTCGTTGGGATTGTTGAGAAATCCATAAGCCAATACAATTTTCAATTACGAATAATTCATTACAATTCTTGATATGTAAAAATTAGTTATGGAAACATCGAATTTTAGTTCCTTTCTGTGTTTTTCGGAAGTCACAGACTACTCCTCACAGTTATAAATAGCGGTTTTTCTTTATTTGAAGTTTTTCCTTGATAACTCTTGAAGTATTAATTTTCAGGTATAGGGTGTGATTAAGTAACCCCTACTATTTTTGTACGTAGAACCGACTGAAATAATAAAAAATATAGGTTCTAATTTGAAAATCTTGAGTATTGATGAATTTGAGTTGTCCAAGTTCGTGGTCTTCTTATAAACACCCTGTACATTTTTTGTCCAAGCCGCAAACAGTCTTATAATACTACGTGTTTGCAGAATCGAAAAAGAAAAAAAAATTTCGAAAAAGCTTTTTCTGCTGGAATATTTCAAAAAATGAGAGTCCTTATCGCCACCATTTTTTCAAATACAATCCCAATAACTCATGAACCGTTGACTTTTCATTCAAGGTATGGCATATTGCCGAAATTTTCATCAAAATAGCTATCTAATGATGCAATAATATACTGGATGTGCCATTTGAAATAAGGAAGTAGTAGTCTGTTTCCGGTATAACCGGAAGTTGTGGAGATCTGAAAATATTTTAGGGAGGAAGATCATCGTCTTAAACCCCAATATGCAAATTTTCAGTTTAAAATTATGATCAGTTTTCCATAAACGTCTAATAGGCCATCCCGGTGAATCACCCTGTATAAACCATAAAAATTACTTAAACAAAATTTTAGAATTTCTCGAACCTTTCGAACTGAATAGCTAAATATTTTTCAGAAACTTTTTTAGAATCAAGAACTAGGTATCTGTTGTATCTTTTTATTTCGAAAAAAAAGATCGGGGGTCCTTGAAGATTTTTTCTCCAAGTCTTAAAATTCCCGAGATGCTTTCACTAACAGTGAATTTGGGACAGCCTGTGCAAAAGTTTCATTCTAAAACTCGTTCATCAAAAATTGAGAATTGAATATTCCACTTTTACACAAATTTCATGGTTATATTTGATCATTATACAGGGTGTCCCGGGAAGAATGCGACAAACGGATACCATCAATGAAAGCCCTCATTGAGGACTAGTATCAAGAGGTTTCAATCGCCTGAGTGCCTTCGTTTGGGATATACAGGATGATGCTCATCTTATGAGTGAAGTTTCACGTTCAATAACTCTTTAACTGATCGTCCGAATAATTTCAAATTTTGAAGTTTTGCCACCCTTCATTATCGCTTTCTGAAATCGAATAAATCAGATCCAGATAAGAAAAATTTTAGCCTTTTCTCTTTGCATGAATATTGGATCATCCTGTACGTAAACATTATATTTTTTTTTCGTTTTCGTAAACACAAAGAATTCATTCATAATAAAAATTCTAATTCTCTGCTTGGCACCTCCATACAGGGTGGTCAATAAACATTCCCTTAAGAGTGAAATTTCATAGTTCAATGAATCTTGAAGTTATTTAGACTGAAGGACTTCGATCGATGGCCAATACAGAACAGTTATTATATTATTACTCCTACAGAAGGATCATTCTAAAACACGTTCATTCAAAAACTTTCCACTCCGTGGCTCGTTTGTGAATTTTTATATCGTGAAAGAATATCAACGCCTTCTTCACTTGTATTATAAATAACTATCAACTCTTCTTTTTTTGTCCACAAATGTCATGAACAACATTCTCGATCCTAAAAGATCAACAGACGATTTTAGTTTTCATTATTAATAATTAAATTATGGATGATTTCCGTCTTTGGCGAGTGTAGGTAGAGTACTTCTTTGACATGATTCGCTAGTTGATTTGATTTTATATAATCATCCATATGATTGTCTCGAAACAAATGTTAAACCTAGTGACGTCATCGTCATCACAAGATTGAATAATGAAAATGGTGAATGACCTGATTTCGATAATATAGAATAAAATTTTAAAATCTATTTATTCTAAATATTTGATCATTTCAGAGCACTCGTCCCCCGAACAGAGCAGAGCGCTGTATAATTTCTGCACGATGTTTCGAATTTTCAGCTGGAAATGGTCTCAAGCGATAAGGTCCGATTAATTGATGACGAATACGTTCTCAAATTCGATTCTGTCCATCCGTGAACACGATAATTTTCGAATGGGAAAACCTAGAAATTTTCAGCATTCTGGGAATATGTTCGTTCGAAATATTATTTTCTTGTTAATTCCGAAATTTCAAATTCGATAGGGATAAAATTTCGCATCGACACATAAAATAACAATCAAAAGCTCCATCGTGCAATATTTCATGTTGATCACGTCCCCAGAACCAAAGAAAATTTAGGAAGAATATCAGAAAATTACTCATTTTGGCAACATATTCAATTTTTGATCGCATAACTAGAACTTAAGCAATTTTGAACAGGATATCTATCAAAAAGAAAACTAATACTTCAGTGATAACATATCCGTTTTTTGCAAGTACTTAAATGTATAATAACTATTTGGAGCTTGTTGCAAAATGTCTTGTTGATCGTTTGACCAAAACCTTGACCTAGAATATTGAAAAAAAATTTGAAAAAAAATGACGAGCTTCTAAGCGCTCGTTCATTAATGCTCTCAGATACAACATATACCTATATACAGTTATGTGGTTTCCAAGGGTGTAATTGACGAATGAATGAATGTGCAGTTTCAAGCTCATTTAATCAATGCTTTCCTCTTTCTTCTTTTTCGATATTCTCTTGAATTTTTTATGGTTCTGACGACGCTATCAACACGAAATTCTGCAGGAAACTTGGAATTTCTACTCGGTCATTTGATATAGAAGATATATGTGGTCCCCAAGTGCCCTAATGTCCCATAAATCAACGAGCGTTCGGAAGCTCTCTACTTCACGTCGGTGCTTTGCTGTTTTTTTTTTTTTTGTAATTCTTCTCGAATTATTATAATGATTACGCTGAAATTATTATGATGTCACATAATATCAACTATGTAGGATCTGTTGCCACTGAATTATGAGGGTTTGTGTTTTTTCGATACTCTACGATTTTCTACTGAAGTGATCAACATGAAATTTTGCATAAAGCAGAAAATGGCTATTCGATATCTATATACACGCTGAATCTCAACTAGATTCGATCTGTAATCCCAGAAATATTATGTTTTACTTTTCTAATATCTGCTTGAAATTTCAATGGTTCTGATAAATTAATCAGTTTGAAATTTTGCACGGAGCTTGAAATTGTTACTTCTTATCGACACCCAAAAACTCTGTTGTTTTATGGTACCGACAAAAATTATATTTTTTTTATAACCTTCTCAAATTTTCTATGGTTCTGGTAATGCGATCAACATGAAGTTTTGTATGAGGCCTTGAATTGTCATTCTACATCTACATCTCGATCGAATATGCAGTTCTGAAATGAATAGGAATACGATATTTCGAACGGCCATATTCACTAAAGCTCTAGTCGAATTTTGCCCATTAGCGAACTAAACCTAGGCATTCGAAATCTGAACCTATCTTAACAATTTCAAGCTTCTAGCTCTTTTCGTTCGTCCGTCATCGTGTTTACGGCCAGACGGAGGGACATCCTTGAATTTGATCACGAATTCGTCATCAGTGAGTCGAAGTCGATCCTTATCGTTTGAGACCATTCTTGACTCAAATTTGATGAATATAGACATTGCGACGAAATGATCTGTTCAGCGAATGAGCGCACAAAAGTTGTTTTTTGTGAAAACGCCGAACAGCATTTGGAAAAACAGCTGGATCATCAGTAATATTTGACCGAAAACAGAATCATAAAATGGTAACATTTGTAGCAGTGGCACTCAAATTCAGTTTTCGACATATATATTTGAAAAAATATCCAAAAAATTAAGTTACTTTTGCTAATACTAGTTTAACACAAATAATATTATTCCGACAAGCTAGGACCAAATTCACATTGAATAACATAAAGCTTACAGATTGATAATGATGCAAATACCTGAATTTTAGCGGAAATTTTCCAAGAAACTTTATTTTCTATAATCTATCAATATTGTTAACGTCAAAATATTATTGGGAACTATGGTCTACACCAAAACGAATTCTTTCACCACTCAAAGAGATCAAAGAGGTCTTGACAACACAATCACATCATAATTTGAAGCAGGAAATAAGATCGACAGGTAAAAGGAAATATTTTAATTATTTAAGGATGTCCTGTGATACTCTTAATAAATGATTGGATAGGTTGAAAAAGAGTTTCCTAAAAACATTTCAACTCAGTATACGAAGAAATAAGTATCAATTAACCACAAATCCATTACTTACTTCTTCGTATTCCTGTTCAAAAAAATTCGATATTTTCTGCCTCATACCACTGATGTTGTTATTGTCAGTCACTATACGCAAATAAATACCCCCTAGGTTTATACCTAAGCATAGTTCGTGACGACCGGAAAAAACATATCCATATGTATGAGCACTGCTACAAGACTTGTAATGCCACCATAGTATGTCGAATACCGATTGTGTCTATGAACAGTCTAAGGTGGTTAGAAGAGTGGACGAGCATCGATCTCCATTCAAAAAATCGACAAAATAACCACTGTTCTGACAACAGGCCATGAGTGTGTCTCACTTCACACACACAAACATTGCCTAAACAGACTCAAACAGAGAATGAATAAAATCTTACCGAAAGAAATCCAACTTATGCGGGTCACATACTAGAGATCACACAGCGCGTCTCGTTAGCCTGTAAATAGAAACCCAACGTTTGAAATTCGAACCAATTAGCTAATTAATAAAGTACGATCGTTTGTCGATGAATCGGCCGGATAAAACTTGCGACTTTCTCTCAAAACAGACACCGGGAAAAAGAGAACACTTTTCCGTGCTGCAATATTACGGTGAAACGAAATCGTATATATATTTTTGTTTTATTAATAGTTTCTGAGAACACCACCAACATTCACACACTGAAATGGCACAACGTCAGAAAGCTAAGGGCGAGAGCACACCGGCGGATCGAATGTGGGTTTGGGAGATCAATCAAAAATGCAGCGAGTGTTTGAGTTGTTTACTCAATATTAGATAAATTTGATCCCATGCGCTGAAAAATGGTTATATTTATTCATGATATAAGCTGTGATTTTGAAACCAAACTGAATGAGGAATGGAATAAAATGATATTTCAAGTCATATAGAGGATTTTCCTAAAAATAGATAGATCTTTAAGGGAGTGAATGTTAATGTAGAATAAATGACACTCGGTTTTATAAACTGTGGCTAAAATGTTTACGTCACATTTCTATATTGGATGAAACCACTTGTTTTTCAATGCAGACTTAATTATAAACCTGAAAAGGGACTTATCTGACACTGTTAATTATTTCCTCGGAATATAATTTCCAAAAATTCAGTACTAATTAACCTAGAACTTGGCTGTTAGAAAAAAATCGATGTAATGTATCATCGAAACAAAACATTTTTTCAATATTAAAATCATGCATTGTCAAGTTTTCAATTTTGTTTTTTACTTAATTCCTAAATTTTTTATTTAAATTTTTATTTTTTTTAGTTCCTTAAATTTTATGGATCGGGTTTTCGAACCAGAAGGTATTATTTCTCTTCAAGTGTCTATCCATGACGAATCATCATGGTAATCTTCAGTTTATCCATAGTAATACGAAACAGGTTAGAGGAAGTTTTGTTGAACAACATAATTCTTCGGCCATACGATATAACAACCAATTTATGCAACATATCTGATGCAAACGACTCCTTAATTTCTGAAGAGAATTGAGGTATTTGCTTTCACCACATTTCAAAAAAATAACTCTGAAAAGTTTTGGCGGTGTTTGAAAAATGTTATTATTGAAGGATTTTAACTTGGTTCTGTGAATTTTGGATTAGACACATTTGAACACGTATACTTACTCTAAACATTTTAGATAGTTTTAGATTTTTCTTCCACTTCCACAGATTTTGTATTTTAATTTAATATTTTTTTGAGATATTCATTTTTCAGTAGATACAGATCAATTTTTATTAATAGAAAGTTTATTGTTTAACATTGGTATCTGGTAATTTGAATATCTAATAGCTTGTTTCAAATCATTTGCAAACCTATGTTTATAGAACATAATGTTTTGTAACTCAACATTATATCTATTGAAAGTTGTCAAAAAAAGGGGCACTCTATATAACCAACTATTCATTCTAATGATTAATTATCAATCTAAATAATAAATCTAAGAAAAGGATGCATTGACAAACTGAATTAAATTAGGTAAGAAAATCTATTGATAAATCAAAATATATGATATGTGAGATGAAAAGGTTATATTAAATGAAGAGGTTCTTTTTCATACAATATCATAAAATTAAACATTTAAAAAAAACAATGATTTCATCAAGAACTCCGTTTCGCGTGTTTATCCATCAATTTTCATTGAAAACTTCTTGTTATCTCAGAGGAAAACTACATATTATGTATGTTTGAAAGAGAGGTATCCTATCAGGATACTGACACCAACACAGTCATCCCTGGAGAATACGAATTTTCATCTTTACAATTTTTCTGAATAAATAAAAAATCAGGTTAAAAAAAACGCAAAGTTAGACTATGGTGTAAAAACATAATATAAATGAAAATACGAAAAATTTATTATTGTATCAAATCACTATCACATGAAAATAACTTTAATAGTTTAAAAAAAAAGCTCTGGATGGCGAACGAGTGGACTTTTTCTTATTCGTTCCTTGAAATCTATTCACTCCAAAACATAAAATGTGAGCATTTCAGGTGGTGGTAATATTTTTACAAATGTTCATCATTGGAAATAATAAACAAAAATGTTAGATTATTTTTCTTCTTAAATGTGCCGATTGCATGACAGACTCCTTTTGGTTTAGGCGAAATATAAAAGTGCAAACGATGCATTTCCTTTGTATTCTGTGTATGATAACCCTTAAGCGGTGGTAGCCGAATATAATAGTCCCATGTGTAAATTCTATTTTCGTACCACTGGACTCTTTTCCTAGTTTCGCGTTTGCAAGGTTTTTCACCTTTTTTTCAGGAATTTCTGACGTATGAATCTGTTTTCATCCAAAATACCGACCGACTCATTAAGACCAAATTTAATAATGACATACCTTTCAGAACTCGGAAAACTCCTCCAATCCAATAATGGATTGAAGTATTGTTTTTATCAAGATTTAGCTATTAGGTGAACAACTCTGCTTCCACCGTTTTGCAATAGATGGCTGTAGCGGTGAGTGGTAGTCCGTAGATGTCATACAATAAACTTAGATATTTTTTAACATAACGCCATCGATAATTAATCGATTTGTGTCTGCAAGTTATTCGCGATTAAACATGTCAGCTTACGAGCCAAATTCTCGTCATTTGCGGGAGGTTTTAATTTTCCGCTTCAATATAAAGAAATCTGCGGCTGAGGCTCATCGAATAATCTTAAATACCTCTGGTGATGCGGCTATTAGTGAAAGAACGTGCCGAGAGTGGTTCCAACGATTCAATAACGGTGGAAGAGAGAAGATGCAGAATTGGAGGCATTACTTGACAAGACTCGTGTCAAACGCAACAAGAATTGCCAGGATAATTGGGAGTGTCGCAACAAGCCATTTCAAAAGGCCTGAAAGTATGGGAATGATTTCGAAACAAGGAAATTGGGTGCCGTACGAGTTGAAGCCGGTAGATGTTGAACGGCGTTTGTTTGCTTGGGAACAGATGCTTGCAAAACAAAGACGGAAGGGGTTTCTGCATCGCATTATGACTGCAGATGAAAAATGGGTTCATAACGATCATTCCAAGTTCAGAAAATCATGGGGATAACCCGACCATGCTTCGACGTCGACGGTCAAACCGAATATTCACGGTTCCAAGGTCATGCACAGCATTTGGTGGGACCAGCTCGGCGTAGTGTATTATGCGTGGTTAAAACCGAATGAAACAATCAGCGGAATTCTTTCTTTGAACAGGTGGCGCATTTCGACTCTACAATTTTTATTCAATTCACTGAATAAAAAAATCACTAATTGTGGATTCAATTTCCTTCCAGTGTTTATGATCCACCTGTTAAGCTGATCCTACCATGCAAACTTTCTTGAACCTATTGGTGAAAAGTATTCTCCTATTTTTATTTAACCCTTCAACTTGAAGTTTGTTTCATCAGTTTTCCCAGAAGCACTCTGTTCATATTCGACCCTAGATTCTCAACTGTAAATTAATTAATTTCTTGACGTTTTTATCCTCCATGTTTTTGGTTATATATGTTGAGTCTTTTGTCAATCCACTTAATTAATCTTCTTGTCTATGATTAAATTCTTTGTAGTGCTGAAGATGGACTCTTATGGTTCCCATTCAAACCCTGAATAAATGGTGTGAAATTTTGACTGAGAGCTTGTTGTTATCATTATAATTTTCAGAAATAAAATTGTTTAAAAATTTATTCGATTCGGTATGAAAGAGAATTCTTGTGCGATTTCAACGGCTTTATTTAATAGGTCAAGTTGAATGACACTTGAATTAAATCGAAATATACATATATGTATAGGTATCCTTATCGATACCTATAACTACATACTGGGTCTGTTCTTTCTAATCCTACTTCAATGTCACGTTATCTAATAGGATGTAAATCAACTGAAGATTCAAAAAAATTTCACCGACTAAGTAAACCCTGTGGTTAGTAGGCACATGCACTTTCTGGAAAAGTTCGATCAGGTGTTTTCCTCAAAATTAACATAATCTTTAATTATAGATCAATGTCGGAGAAACAGGCATACAATGAGACGTTTATTTGAGCAGCTATACAATTTTTCTTATCAATAAAACAACAAAGCCCTGGAATACCTATTTAAACGATGTGGTGTAACTTTTTAGCAGTGATTCACTGAAGTGGTGAATAGAAATTCATTTGTCAATGTAACTGCAGGACCGAAATCCGGTGGTAGGTTCTTCCTCATCTCTAGTGTAGTGAATTTATAATCGATAAAGATAACAGGGTGAACAAACTTACATAGTTATCAGATAGTATTGAAGTGCAACATATATTCCAGTTCGACATCAATATTGATTGAATAGAAAGTGTATTTTGAGATTTACCTATATACGAGTTTAATCTACAGGAACCGTGAGCTATACAGGCTGATTCGATTCATTGGTAAATGCGCGGAAGCTAAGGGTAGACAGAGGAAATCGAGGTGAGTCAGAATAACGTATATTTGAAGGGTCTATCTCTCTTTATGATCATGATACAGAGTATTTTATTTATTTTGTCGATTTCTTGAATTACCCATATCTTTCGAACCACCCTATATATTTTCATATTTGGTTCGTTTATTCTCGGCAACAACTACTTCATATAGACATAGTAAATGAATTTTTTCTATTCCGACCAAGGAAAATTGATAAGTAAGATTCGAATCAAAAGAAAACACCCTTTATATTAAAATTCCTTGATTTTGATAGGATATTCGAAGAAAGGAAAAAACTAAAGAGAGCACTGCATATCTCTAACTTTCGCATGCGATTGTAATACCATAGTATAAGGAAAGGATAGTAAGCCAACCGCCGTTTGACGGCAAGGAAATAGTCACCAGGGGTCGCTACTGTAGTTGAATTTGGATTTGGAGTAGTAACTCGATAATAGGTAGCGCTGAATCATGAGCTACAGATGGCACAGAAATAATACGATAATTCATTCAGTGGCGTGGTTGAAAAGGGGTCGCATGACATTGCCAACAATTTTTATGTTATTATTAAGTCATCACAAATACACGCCACTGGCGTAAATGCTTATTACAGAGCAGAAAAAATATCAAAATATAGAAATCTTCTGACCACTCTATTTCAAATATTTTAGTTCTTCAAAATAACACCGATTTTTTCAGAGAGTTCCACTTTACTGTCCAATTTTTGACAGTAAAATTCGAGTAAAAAGTGAGTACAACTAGATGGCGCTCAACATCAACTAAATCGAAAAAAGCACTACACTGGCTTACTATCCTTTCCTTATACTATGGTAATACTGAATAAATCCAGTCAAACCTGAATATTTTTAGAACACCGTAACCAAGGTTTGCAAAAGTCTTTGGAGAAATCTGTAAATATTTCAATAAGTGACATCATCACTGAAAACAGTGAAAACGATAACATCGAAGTAAAATTTATTTATCGAATATCTAAATTGAAAATAAACAAAAGAATGAGTCCTGAATAACATAACATCATAATGAAAACCTTAATGATATAAAAAACCTTTGAAACAGATAAAAAAAGTTTCCAAAATTCTGCTCAATGCATTTCTGTTAATTCTATTAATTTTTCGATATAATTAAATCTTCAGCCTCTTATCAGTCCCTTATATTTTGGGTCACAAACTTGAAATATAACGAATGCACAGATTTGTATAATTTGGATAAATCTCTGATGATTTCAACTAATTTTATCAGTGGAAACGAACATTTTCCGAATCGTTGGATCGGTAGGGGTAGACCTCATAACTGGCTTGCAAGGAGCCCCGATTTAAATCCCATCAACTATTTTGTTTGGGGCCTACTTAAAGCCAGAAGTTTACTTGACACGAATAAACGATAGAATGCAATTTCTCCAGAGAATCGAGGATGCTTGGAAGAAATTGAAAAATATTCGAGAAATGATAAGAAAATCAAAAACTTGTCTAATTAAAGGAGTACAGAAATGCATTGAGCAGAATGGTAGCCATGTTGAGCCATTTTTCTGAAACTTTTTTTCTGTTTCGAAGGATTTTTTTATACCATTAAGGTTTTTCATGGAGATTTTATTTTTCAAGAATCATTTTATTTTTTATTTTCAATTTAGATATTCGATAAATGAATTTCACCTTGATGTTAACGTTTTCAATGGTGATATCACTCATTGAAATCTATACAGATTTATTCAAACAAAAACCTCTACAAACCTTTTCATTTGGTTGTGTTTCAATTTTGTGACCCAAAAAATTCAAATAAAATGGTGAAATTAGTATATACCGAATGAAATTTAATTTTTTTGAAATTTTGGTTACGGTGTTATATGAATATTGAGGTTTGACTAGATTAATTTAGTAAATCACATGCGAGAGTTCAAGAAATACAGTGCTCTCTTTAGTTTTTCTCCTTTTTTCGAATATATGTATGCTATAAAATTCAAGGAATTCCTTTTTGGGTTGAAACAATAAAACACTCTGTATCATGATTAAAAGAGATAGACCCTTTAAATATATAGGTTATTCTGACTCACCACGGCTTTCTTTATCTACCCTTATTTTCCGCCCATTTACCAAAGAATCACCCTGTATAGCGCCTGAAAGTTCAACAATTGCGAATCGGGTTATCGATTTATTTATTGAGTGCCATTGAAAAGGAAACGCCCAAAATTATCGATTATATTTTTATATCAATTTGTAAACATGTAGATAATACATCAGATAAATTCATAGGTAGATACTAATTTTTTAGCAAACCAGACAATCTCAAAGTGCCATTCATAACTTTCCTATAAAAATGTGCCAATTAATAGATAGCTACTTTCTTTCGTCCTCTGAACACAAATCTGGATTTGAAACGAGGCGGAATATATTGGTACAGAAGCTATGAGCCACGCAGTTCACTTTTAATAATGACAATTACGGATAGTTACACGATGCAATACACGAATCATCTTTGAAACTTTTATTCAGAATGATTTAGTATTAAATGACAACCCCTAAAGCTTAAAAGCTATCGAATCTGAAGAATTATCAGTGATGTTTGACGATGCCGCTAAATCTATCTAATTTATATGACAGAGAACTGCCATCAGTTTTTAAGAAAAGAAATATCGACTTTGTGACTGGATAAAAGAAATAAAGTATCGGGTAGAAAGTTGCTTAAGGATCTTATTTAAGTTCTTTATTAAATTTAGCCGAGCTTTCGACCATTCACATGGCCATCTTCAGGGCAAATCAATCTGAACCTAACAGTGCAAAGTCAGGCAGAGACATAGTAATTAGAGTCACATCTATTATTAAAACTTCTATATGTCTCAAAATTAAAAATTAAAAGGTAGGTATAATCCACAGTTCAGATCAAAACTACAAATTTCTGGAATTATGCTAGTCAAATCCAATACGTCAATTATCTTAAAAGTACACGAATAAATATCTGTAAAATACAACAACAAGAACCTCTTATTCTTGTTAACATGTTACACATTTTTGATGATTCAGAGAGTAAACAAATGGAATTTATCCTGTTTCTAAGTTTGGATAAAGACCGTCATAATCGGGTTCCACTAAATGAGATTTCATACTACAAAAACTTTTGTGACAGTTTTGTGATTAGTTGACTCAGTTTGGATTGTGCGCGCGTCAAAGATGGACACTACCGAAGAGAAAATACGCTGTATTTCACAGTTTTCCTTCGATAAAGGCGAAATTGCAAGCCATCGGCTGAAAATGTGAATAGTGTATATGGTCTAATACTGTAACAGCCAATCACGCGTAATTTTGGTTTCGCCGAATACGTTCCGCCGATTCCGAAAGCAAATTGTCGAAAATGTCGATGTTAATCATGGACATTGTCAAGTCCGACCGTCATGTAAGCACTGTTTCGATTACCAAAGAGCTAAAGTTTACACAAAAAACCATTTGCATGAGGCTGTTTTCAAGAAGGAGCTCGATAATGGGTACAACACGAGTTAACGCAAAAAACCTCAACCTTGCAATATGAGCGCAGGTTCACATCGTATTGGCCAGTGGCGCAATAATGTTTCGTCTTTGTCCGATGCAATTAATATTGATAAATGAAGAAAATCCTTCTGTATAACTTTCCCTTGAAGAAAATCCTGGATCCGCCACTGGTTCTGATTCCTATTTTACATGTGCAGTAAAAACCTTCAACTGGATCTACGAATTCGTCTTCATCGATGTCATAATTAGACCTGTACTTTATCTATAACCCTACACTTGCATCTGTAAAAAGCCCTCTTCATTTCTGTTGGAATATTTATTCATAAAATGGAAAAATCCAAGATATGTTCCTGAAATTTTAGCGAAATCAAGGTCATAGTAGAAAAATTGCATTTTAGTTCGTCCTGTTGACCTCAACAAACGCGCATAAAACATCTGAGTAGGAATATGTCATATTTCGCTGCATAATTGGAATCGTCGCATCCAACATGGTCGAGAAAAATTATAACATTTCTTCTTACAGGTGATTTAAGTGGAAGCGACCATGATAAGAGCATCAATTTCGCTGATAGCGTTACTCTTCGGAGTAGCTCTCTGTCAAGTACATTACGTTCCTGTTAATGCCTACATCCCAGTAAACCCCTATCAAATAGGCTGGAACAACAGCTACTACAACTACAATAATAAAACCAGCAACAACTCATCTTGGACGGGGCCTGGGCATATATTTTGGGGGAAAATTGGTCCGCTCGATAGACTTCTATTCAATGAGGTAATAATAATACACTTATGTTCATCAATGGGGAAAAATTAAATTTAAATTTTTTCCTATAAACCGAATTGCTTTTGGTTTTGTATCGCCATCCTGTACTAAAATAAGAAAGTAAACTTTTTCATATATGGTTTGTTTACATACATTATAGTTTTTGCGTAGTTTTATCCCATGCATTTTTATAAAATTTGTAGGTTTTACTAATTTCACAAAAAAGGAAATTTTTATTGAAAATTTCCAACATCTATTCTTTTTTATAAAAATATATTATCCTTTCGAATGTTAAACCTAATTGATAGGTGGAATTTTCTTTCAAATGATTTTGCCATTTAAAAAGTTTAAACACATTCGTTAATATGCAACTACAAATGAATAGAAAACGGTCAACTTAGTAACATTTCATCAAGAATATGAAGTAAACTCTTTGATATCTTCAAGATGAAACAACGCACTAATAAAAAATAATACTAGATTTAAGTACCGTGATCAAACTATTCCAAATTTGTTCTTACAAAAAACACAAAATTCTTGATGAAAATACATTTTATATATGAAAAAAACGAAGTAATTTTCACGAAGTTTTTTAATATGAAGAAAATTACTTTGTTTCATTTTATCTATAGTGTATTTCCATCAAGTGAGGACTGAATATATTAAATAAAACTTATATTTTTGTTTATTTCATACTAATTACCTCGAGGTTTGAAATATTGAATTACAGTAGATACCGCTCATAACGTGTATACAGGGTGGTCCAGATTTTAGTTCAATAACTTTGGCGTCCGATAGAACAACACTTTTCATGAAAAAAAATTCATATAAACATGTATCCTAACAAGCTTCGTTTTCGAGATACTGGGTGTTGAAGTTTGAAAAAAAAAATTTTTTTTTCATAAATTTTTTATTCATAACTCTAGTTCATTCTTTTAACTTTTAGCTATTGAAGTCTAATTAACGTAATGTTTCAAATAAGATGAGTGTCTCCTTCCAAAATTATCCATTGGTGTATATACATATAGGGATGCGATGATACTTTTCCTATTGAAAATCTAAGACACTGTCTTTTTTTCGAGAAAATTATTTCATTTCTGAATTCAACAAGGTTTTACTGAACAGAAGGTCTCTTGAATTTCTTTCTGTATCTACGCAACTGTATAAATATGGCATGAGATTATAACCTAATTCGAAACACTAAATCATCTCTAGACTTCAATACCTAAACATTGAATGTAATAATACTAGAGTTATAGGTAAAAAACTGATTTTTTTCAAACTTTATTTTTATCTCGAAAACGAATTATGTTACGATATGAACTTTTTTCCATGAAAAAAGTTGTTCTATCTGACGCCAAAGTTATTGATCTAAAATCAGGATCACCCTTCATATTAATATCAAATGCAAATTAAGTTCACGAATACGGTTCGAAATGAAAACGAAAATTAAAAACCTCATTATCTTTTCACAGATGTACTTCAAAGACAGCCACTGGTGGACTTCTAGAGAAAAAATCATCGAGTATCCAAAGGATGTGCAGTCGGGTTACGTCAGGCATGAAACGATTTCCGCTATTCATATCATCAATAAATTCTATCAGGGCAACCACGCAAACGCATCCATATTGTCCGGTGGTGTTGGTAGGCAATTTGTGAAGATAAGACTGGCATCAACTTGGGGATATGGTCTCAAATTCTTGGTACAAATATTCGGTCATTAAGACGAGCGAATTATGAAATAATATTGAAACTGAAAAAGTGCATTGTAGAAGAATAAATTTCACTGCAAGAGTTTCCACTTATCTATTCCCTTTGTGTGTATCATTACAAAGATCACATTTTAGATATACATGGTTAGAACTATTTAGGGGGGGCAGTTATATCGAAAACTGTTAGAGATAATAATAATAATATATGTTTATTCATTCGAAAAATTTACAAAAAAAAATAAACTCAACAAATATATGCTGGAACAATATCAAAATGAAAAATGTCCATGGACAGCAATAAAAATCACTCAAATGGCAATGGAAAGAAAAAAAAGACATTCTGGTGCTGAATAAACATAGTTTCCTCCAAAAACCGATTGGTTGCACGGAGGGATACGAGAGATACAAGGTGGCTTAAATTTAAAAAAAGCTGCGTTATTTAGGATCAGTGTGTTGGTGTTAACAAATCCAAAATATCTCCAATGGTTCTCGAGATATCTCGAAAAAAACTGAAAATCGAGATATTTTTTTTCCGTATAACTCATTTGTTTTTGGAGATAACTTGACTGCCACTGGATAATTTTGGCAGGAGGCATTCAACTAATTGGAAAGATTATATTATCTAGACTTAAAAACCTAGAAATTAAAACAATGAATGTTATAAGAAAAAATTGAATTTTCCAAACTTTAACACCCTGTATCTCGAAAACGAAGCTTGTTAGGATATATGTTCCTATGAAATTTTTTTCATGAAAAAAGTTGTTCTATCTAACGCCAAAATTATTGAACAAAATTTGGGCCACCCTGTATAATACTGATGTTGCTGCCTAAGGTTTAAAAGTGAATAATACAAACAGCTGTCCCCTATAGAACGCGCTAACCGTATTAAAGATATAGAGGAGAATTGGTGTTTTTTAAATGGGACGCCCTACATAAGACTTGAATAAAATGATACAATGGACTCAAAATGAATTAGATTTTTAAATAAATTAAACATATTTAAATATATCTCATCAAAACAATGAAGTCTATTATCCGTTTCGAAGATATTAAGTTTAATAATTCATGTTGAATTGAATTGAATGTAGGCTCAGATGATATTCCGGAAATAATGTCATTTGAAATTAAAGCCGCTGTCAAACAAATGAAAAATGGAAGAACTCCCGGATTGGATAAAATAACTACGGAGATGCTTAAGCTTGGAGGAACCGTTCTAGAAGAAACGATTCGAATAAATTCTAAATAAATGCTTGGTGGAGGGACAAATACCGAAGTCGTGGAAAAACGCTAAAGTTATTCTGCTCTACAAAAAAGGAGACAGTTCAAGTATTGAGAACTACAGACCAATAAGTCTTTTATCCCACCTTTACAAGTTACTAACAAAAATAATAACAAATCGACTGACAACAAAATTGGATGCGTACCAGCCAGTAGAACAGGCAGGCTTCCGGAAGAGATTCAGCACCATCGAGCACTTACAAACAATCCGGACAGTTGTTGAAAAAACAGTTGAATATAACATCCCGATACATTTATCCTTTGTCGATTGCCAAAAAGCCTTTGACAGTGTCGAGAGGTGGGCATTCTTAACAGCTTTAGACGATGCAAGAATTGACTCTAGGTACTCTCATAACAAATATATACGATGAAGCAACTTTCCACGTAAAAATAGATTAAGACCTAACGACCGAGAAAATAAGAGGTGTTAGACAAGGTGATACCATCTCACCTAAACTTTTCTCTCTAGCCTTGGAAAATGTGATAAAAAAGCTAGCTTGGGATCGGAAAGGACTGAAAATCGATGGGGAGTATCTCAATCATTTGAGATTTGCGGACGACATAGTACTGATAAGCACAGACATCCATGAATTGAAATCGATTCTACACGACCTGAATGAAAAGTCAAAGGAAATAGGACTAAAGATGAATCTTGACAAAACCAAGATAATGAGTCATAGTCAGGAATATATCACTATAGATAACATAAGCATAGAGAAGGGGGAACAATATATATTTGGGGCATATGATTAAAATTGGAAAATGAATGAAAATCAAATATTGGAAATTGGAAAAAGAATACGCTTAGCATGGGCAGCCTTCGGTAAACTGAGTTTCATCATTATAAGGACAAAAATATTCCTCTACACTTAAAACGCAAAACCTACGACTGTATATGACCAGTGGCAACTTATGGTCTAGAAACTATGGCAATAACGAAAAAAGTGGCAGAACAACTGAGAGTAACTTAAAAGGCCATGGAAAAGATTATGCTGGGTATAAGCTTGAGGTACAGAATTCCGAACACCGAAATACGGAAAAAGACCAGGGTAACTGACATCATGAGTAGAATAGCGAAATTTAAGTGGCAGTGGGTGGCACATGTTACAAGGCAGAGTGTGGAGAGATGGTCACACAAAGTGACGTTTTGGAGTCCTCGAGAGACAAAAAGAAGCATAGGAAGGCCGAGGAAATAATGGATAGACATAGTCGATGTAGCCGACAAGCAATGGATGAGAACAGCAAAAGACAGAGAAGCATGGAAAAACTGGAAGAGGCCTATGTCCGACACTGGATGAAAGAGGGCTGAAGAAGAAGAAGAATTCATTTTTCACCTTATATATAAATATTTCTCATTTATTTCGAGATTCAATTTATTTATCCATCGTATTATTGTAATTCAGTTATATATAGGATATTCCCATTTTATTGAAGATCAATTATCGATTCAGAGAAGTGTTGATTTCTTTTTAATTGGGGCACCCTATATGACCGGATTACAATTCTACAATGAACACAAAATGAATTGAATCTCCAAATAAATGAAAAACATTTATATATAGGGTGTCCAATCGAATAATTAAGATGAAAAACTCAATATTTTCGGAACGGATGACATTTTTGATAGACCTATAACAAAATACTTTTCAACAAATCTGCGGCTAAAAAACTGCGTTGAAAAATATAGGGTGTCCCATTTAAGAAAAACCAACTTTGCTCTATATTTCTAAACGCTAAATAATAATAAAGTAACATATAAACCATGAAAATACGATAAAACGAAATATTTGAAACAGTCATTTTTCCGAGCATTTTTCAGAAACCCTCTGTAAGAGAACGAGAATGAATCAAGCATATCGCGGTGTCCACTTCAAAGGGATATCTATGGCCAAGCGTTTCGATGAACTAGTTCAAGTGACTGGATATACTATAAGTGAAATTTTTACCACTAAGTGATTTTTGGCTTTTTTTACTCAGCTGCGTAAAATTGGCACGGTTTTTCATAATTCAACGAGTTTCACAAAACTTTGATCGATTCTAAGGTGCATCAATGCACTTTTGATATAAATTGACTTCAATTAACAAATGAGTAAACCTCCCTGAAAAGGCAACCTATGTTTTTGTCATAATATTTACTTTCAAATTTTTAGAGAACCAATCATTATCATAATTGATATAAATATCGGTACTTCTAATGAGACGCTCATAATAAAAAAACACCTCATGTAGAATGAAAGAAAATTATGTTATTCATTAGCATCTGTATTGATCTTTACAACTATCGTTCTTTAAATTTGACATCAACAGAAAATTATTTTATTAACTATCCACCATTTAATTGTTTATTCATAGAGATCTATGTTGACAATCTAAATTCTTATATTTCTTTACTGGTTACATTTTATTTGACATCTATTTTTTATTTACATCAACGAAAATTAATAAGGAAAACAAGAACCAGGTAAGGTATGAAACGCATTAAATATACAAATTTCTTATTGAATTTTTTATTCAACCTTATTTCTAGTATGCCAATATTCTGAAACCTGTTAAAAATGGAAGATATTTTCTTCTTAGTCTAGTATTAAACAGATTTAAAATAAATAGCAGATATTCTTAAACAAACCAATGAATGTGATTTCACTTCAGAGTAGTAAACGAAAGTGAAGCTGAATTAAATAACTAAACAGGTTCAATTCAAAAAACTTCAGAAAAGTTAGATCAAACGGAATACCAGCAAAAATATATTATAGTAATTGGCAAGTTTCCAAACATTTTTAGTATCATATCATATTACTTTCAATGTCTCCATAAAAATATCAATCTATATAAGTAAATGTTTAGCACTCACCTATTCTGATATTTGTGGGTATTAATCCTCAATTTTCAGACAGCAAGCACATAATTATTCGGCACAATACTAGTTACACTGCTTCAGTAATCAAATAAATGTACAAACACTTCCATGAGAGCGAATTTAGGTTGCCTCCAATCTAAATTTTAACAGTTTAAAGTGAATTAGTATTCATGTACTTCTTTTATGTTAATAAAGAATGTAGGTGGAGAGCAGAGTTCATTCAGAAACGACTTGTTCTCGTAAGGTGAAATACTTCCTTAAAGAACTCATATGGACTAGAAATTTTATAATCAAATCAATAACAATTAAGAAATGAAAAAAAATATTTTGGAGCAAGTGAAAAGTACCACACCTGAAAATTTTTTATCACTCAGTAGAACAGTATTTTATAGACTCATGCATCATTTGAATTTGTTTCATTCATTGAGGTGATAAAGAATAATGCAAATAATAATCTGTTTATCTTCTAAAATTTTCTCAAAATATTGTTATGGAACTAGTTTGGAGATTGGCCAGAAGGATGAGTCAAAATTTGACATTTAATTATGAAAATGAGAAGTGGGGGTTGGAGCATAGAATAATTATAATAATATAAATATACCAAAAATTAAAAAGGATTATCTATAATAATGGACACATAATGTTGGTAAAGACTTACTTGTTTCCAAATAATAGTTTTCTCATTGTTTGGACAATTGCTCTAGCTTTTTCAACATATGAAATTATAGAGGGAACAAAGGTGAGAAAGGTTACTTAACCGAATGTTGTGTTCAAACTGAAATAAGTTTTTAGAAGGAATTTTATTTGTGAACATTATAATATATGAGTACACAAGAGTATAACAGATGATTTGATACACACAATTTTGCATCGAAAGCATCATTAATAAAAATATTTTTTCTGTGCTCATCAGAATCATAGAACAAATGACAGAAGAATTGTTTTCTATCTATGTAAGTTTTACATTCATAACAATACATTCCAAACAAAATAATATCAAAGTATTTCGTTGATCTAAATTTGATTAATTACGTGCAATTCACCATGAGGTATAAGTATAACTATAAATTCTCTGTGGTATGTGTATAATTTTTATTTTGCTTTCAGTAATTCTCGCTCAGGTATGTCACAAATGAATGGAAATTCTAATCGAAGGCACCCTGCTCTTAATAGAAACAATTCAAATGAAAAATCGGCATCATCAAATGCCAACCATAATCTTCCCCATGATTACATCATAAAATATATCAATGATACATGGAATGCAGTTAATCAAGAGTTGGAAAAAAATACTGGCAGTACTAAGTATTACAAAGAAGAGAATCACAATCTTAAAGATTTCCGTCCCTTCAACTTGGAAGCAAACTGGTCTAAAAAATCAGTTCCCTATTATCAACAAGGTCAGACTAGACATTCTTAGATTTTAGGACCAATCAATGACTGTTAGCTTTTTGTACATGATTGTTTTAAACTATGTGATGATTGTTGTTTGAGAACATACTATCAGTAAATTTGCTAAGAAACCACACTGTGTTCTTTAGTATACCTTCCAAAATAAAATAGTGTCAGCACCCCTAATCTAATGCTGGTGGTACATATAATATGCCTAGAAAGCCAGGTGTGGACACTCATTTAATTTTGTTTTGAAATAGGCCACCTGTTAAAATGGCTTCATTTTACCAGAGTGTGTAAGGTAGCGCTCTTCAGAATCGTTCTAATTCCCGCTATCTGCCAGAAGAAAAACTTATGGAAATGGTGAACTGAACAAACACACCCATTAATATTCTCTGGCCAGGGTCACAAGAGTCATAATATGATCCCACAACCAAAATTTCAAATATATTTTTGATAGACCTAAAACACCCTGTGTGGTTTGTGATTACAGTTTAAGATGAACGATGATGCACCATCTAAAATTCTAGTGATTTCTCAAAATCAAGTAGGCATAAATACCTGTTTTGTCCCAAAGTTTTAAAGGCATGTAAACCCATCAGGATTTCTAGGCATCGTAGGTACTCTGATTTGAAGTAATTATAATCAATGAGAAGCCTATATCAGTGATGTGAGGCGTCAAAGGTAACCCCAGCAGCTATTCTGTCACAACAGCTGACTCTATTGTCAGTAATAACCAAAACCAAGTAACAAATTCAATTTAATTGATCCCTCCTCTGTTGTTTTCTGATTATAACATTATTTCAGAAAAAATTAATTTTTTTAATAAATGATAAAATCTTTAATTTTATTTGGATGATTTAGTATGAAGATTCCAATATTTTCTTTAATATTTTATTCTTAAATATCCATTCAAACTGCCAACCAATTCCATTTTGAATAAGAAAATTACAATTATTCAAACAAGGCTTAACCATAGTGAAGCCACACAAAAAACATAATTGTACAATATAAAATTCTACTGTTTACACCAAGTATCAACAAACAGGTAACTGAAGTTATGGATATTTGAATTTATCCTTGACACAAATACTACAAGATAAATATTTACATGTGAGACTGAAGAAGTCTACAAAATGAAATAATAAATACTATTCTTACACATGCCTTATAGGTTCTTCATCTGAAAAAATAATTAAATTATTACTAAATGTGTTCCATATTAATCATAAGACTGGTTTCATTGAAACTTGATAATCTTCATTAACATAGGTATGTTCAGTCCAGTTCCATTATCTATAATATATATTGAATAAGTGAATACCACCAACACAAATTAAAAGTGAGGTTATACAATAAATTTCATCTATAATGAAAACTACATGATCTGTCTGTTGGTATAATTCTTGGAGAATACAATATTGAATGACCACTTAGACTCAGTTCACTATGAACACAAGAATTTTCTAAAAGAGGGCTATAACTAAATGGTCAATTTAAGGCAAAGCAACAATACAACCAGCCCTAAAAAACTTCATATAACTGAATATCCTATAAAACTGCATACCTTTTTTATTTCATTTCCATGCCTGTTTAACAGCCTTTCTAGAAGCCAAAGTTTTAGTGACATATGATGCCAAAATAAGTCCAATCAAAACTAAAATAATTAGCTTATGATCAAAATCTTCCTTCAATACGTCAAAGGTTTTAGATGGTGCTACTCTTGTGTAAAAAATATCTAAGCCATAAACTAAAATGTGACTAGTACTTTCCAGTCTAGCTGGTGCAACAGATATTCCGTTAACTTTAGATAATGTTTGGTTATAATTAATTGCAGCTTCTGGGTTCAGAGGTATTTCAGGCATATAAGGGTAGCAACTCTCTTCTGGACCACATGGTATATCAGCAAATCTTGGTTGTACCAATGCCCAAGGAATTTCTACTACAGCACCAGTACTCAGGGCTACTAGCAAACATTTGTTGGTTATACCTCTCTCTGTTAAAGTAACAGTAACTTTAGTTGGTAAAGCTGGTAGAATATAACTTTGAGTTTGAACTTGGGGAAGTTGACTCATAGCATAGGAACTGAACACAGTTGAATTGCTTTGGATATGTCCTTCATATAGCTCAAGAGCAGCAAGTTCAGTTCTGCGATATCTTTCATTGAAGAAAGTATAAACAAGCCAATTTTCCGAATGTACCAAATTTACTGGACCACGAGCCTTTTTGTGAGCCAATGAATAAATTACAAAACCTGAAATTAATACGAAGGAATTATAAATCACATAAACATAGGATAGAAATATGAATAAAAGATAAATTAGATATTCAGTAAAAATAAAAAATTTTAAATACTGGAATTAGCTGTTGAAAGATAACTAATTACTTTTTATTCTCTTTGAGATGAGTTTGGTACAATGAGTGGATATTTGAAAAGAAAATCAATAAATAAGGAATATATGGCAATGCAAGTGAACAATAAATAATTTTTTCAGAGAGATATAAAAAAAACTATTTTCTTGTAATTTTTTGATAATCAAATACAACTCTGGGTCCACACATTGGCTACAACAACACTCAACCTACTTGTGCTCTAGAAAATAGCTTGAGCCCATTTTGGGGTGAGCATTGATTGTTGACCAGTGTTTATGTTCTTTGAGCACGAATCAAAGAAATCTATGAAAATGTTTGTGATCCGTTCCATATAAGTTATTTGGGATATGGTCCGTATATCGTCAAGAATTTCAAAGCGGTTACTAGTGGTTTTCGATGTTTCAGGTAACCTGCTTCGTATTTACGGACTGCTTGACACTTGTCATTGGTCAACCAAATTTTTCTTTGACAGAATTATGGAGGTTATAAATGGTTGATCTCTTTTAATTTGTAAACAACTAAAAGTTCTAAATGACTGTGGAGGGTTTTTGTTTCATAATTAATTTAATAAAATTTTTGAGTGTTAGATGTCATGGAACATGTTTATAAACAATAATCTGAAAATTAAAATGACAACTGCCAGGCCGAGTGGGCGTGGTTACCGAACCTAACCAGAATAAAAGAACAGTTGCACTGGTGACAGATGACTCACAGAAATTTGGGGAAATAGTCACCGGTTTTTGAAGAATTTGACATATACGGACCACCAACTTACTAACCATAGTAACCAAGGTGATATACCGACCATACCCTTGTTGGAATCAGTTTTGAGACCAATGTGTAGAGCCAGGTTGAGAATATATATTCAAAATATCTTACCAGTAATTCCATCAAGCAAATATACACTTAATACTTGTTTATGAACTGGATCATCTGTAACAGTAGCAACAGCAATCATATTTGGATTAACGTACTTGTAATAAACAGATCTATCTGGAAGTACACGTCCTTGTGAATGTACTCGTTCACCAGTAGGTCGCACACTAGTTGCAAGTAATTTTGAAGATCCTAATAAAAAGTTCCAATTGAGTGATGCTTTCAGCCTTCCAGATTCAGAATTCAAAGAATAACCTTCTATAGAAGTATCAGTAACCATATAGAAATAAATAGATGATAGATGACTCTCAACAAGATGTCTTGCTTCTTTTGGATAAACTTCAACAATATCATCATTGTTTATAGTGATGAATGGTTTCAAATGATTGGTATCTTCATAAGGCAATAGCATAGTCTGTTTAACCTTTTTATTAATTCTCACAATTCCTTGAGAACTATAGCCAGTAATTGGGTCGAATTGGAACATTATTGTATATCCTGTCATAGCATCTTTTGCTAATAAAGTACATTGAGCTGGTAATGGTGAATATCTTGCAGTTCTTTGTACTAATAAAAGGACAACTTCGTCATGGTCATTATCAAAAGGTAGAATGTGAGGTATTCTATAACTCCACACAATTTGGCCACTTAAAGTATCAATTCCAAATAATTTTCCAATTCTGGTAACAACAACAATAATTTTATGTAGTCCAAAATCGTCCCTCACTAACATATTATCCATTTGCAGTTTTGAACCAAAGAGAGAATTTGATAATTGTCTTGTTTGTGTTGATATTCGGTGAAGAAACATACTGAATATATCCTGCGATGAAATTTTAAATTCATTCTCTATACTTGCATCAAGTTCAGAAACTGGAAGTTCGAAAAATTCAACTGCTATTATATCAGAAAGAGCTTCTTCTCTAGTCCAAATTATTTTTCCCTCAGGTATTCTAACTAAGATTAATGCATGATCAATACTTGAGAGTAATAGATCACAAATATTTTTCCTACATACTCCTGCTATTAGATATGGTACACCAAGACCTTTGGGATATTCTAAGTCTATCAGTAATTTATTTTCTCCAATAGAATTTTCCCTTGTTAATCTCAGTAATTTTTTAGGATTATCAAGATTTATTTCAAGCTGAAACAATTGATCTTCATCATCATTTTTCACACTAATAACATTCTTCAAAAATGGTGATGGAAATATTTCTACTTTGTCTTTAAATTGAACAATTCTTGCAATATTATCCTTGACTACCAAAACTGATGGAATTTCATTTTCAAAATTCAAAATTTCAGCTTCTCCTGAATCTGAAAGATCTATAGAGATAGATGATACTTGTGGTGAATTTATCTCAAGGTTTATGTACTTAATTTCATCCTTCCCATTATTGTTTAAAATACAGACAAAGTATCCTGCAGTTACAACGCACTTGGAAACATTTTTAAGCCATGGACTAGAAATTTGTTTAGCTTTCATTTTTGTTTCACCAGACTCAAGATGATACGAGAATACTTCAATATGAGAAGCTTCAGTAGGGATGATATGAATAAGTTTTTCTTTCTCAATAATCGACCAGTAAGTTGTAGTAAAAACTGCATCTAAATTGAGAGTCCACTCCCAGAGTAATACACCAGAGCTTATTTCCCAACCCCGAACATACCAAGTTTTGTCTGCTCCTGAAATTGAGATAATCGCTTTATTGACTTGAAATTGTTGAATTTGTTGTTCAGCTGCATTTTCCATAACTTGACGCCATATAATATTGCCATTTTTCACATTTAAACAAGCTAAAACGTTTGCTTCAGTTCCTACAATGAGTTTATCACTTTCAAAAGATGCATATTTAACTTTTCCTATGAAAGATTTTTTCCAGTCAAATTTTCCAACTTGATCTTCGTATAAACCACTGCATGATTGTGTAAAAAATAAAATAATATACAAAAAAAGCAGAGGCAGTTCCAAAGAAACATAAAAAATATTTCTTGCCATTTCTACATCACCTAACGTAACCTCAAATATGCCGGAGTTGACAATCACGCATTCTAATCTTTGATCGTTACGTCACTTATTTAATATAAACTGCTCAACAATTAGAGAGGAAAAGAAGAAAATCAAAATTTTTTGGGTTCATTTGTGAGCAATCGTTAACTGAATAGATTTCTCTATCATTTCTTTCAAATGTACACATCTTATCTTTTTTTTTGTTGATACTAGATCTCTAGAAATGCAATGTATGGAATTTGAAACGTAAAGCTTTGTGGAGTGGAAAATTTACATAGTTGAAATTGAAAAGCAAGTTGAAAGAGTTGAAGGTCCAGATAGAAATGAATATACGTAACGCAAAAAAGTGGACAGTTATAAAAGAAATGCCCAGGGCCGTCGCTAAGGAGGAGGACAAATTTAATTAACATCAAAAACCATCAAAGGTGCGCCGCATTATGCATTATACTCATAAATATCCAGAAGTCGCATAATCCTCTCATAGTGCTGTTAACAAGTTGTTGACGCTTAAAAAACACATGCATTAATCAGGCTTCCCGGCGTTCGCTTGGTTTAACGTTGCCGAATTTTATTGCCACTTGGGGTGGCTTCTGGATTATTTTTCTTTTCAATTCTCCTATCAGAATGTTGATTCTTCAGAATGGAATGCAAAATACACGAGAAAAGATTCCATTTCACCATTTCTTGAAATATATAAGAAGTTTTATTATTTCATACCACATTCCATTATATTATAATATTTTTCCTTTTTTATTTCAAATTGACTAGTGTTGAGCGTGGGCGCATTCGAATTTAAAATAATGGTTCATCCGCATAATCCGATTGTTCTACTCGATAATCAAAAATGAAAAAAAAAACAAAATGTTCAAGCTTTTTATACAGTTGAAACTGAGCAGAAGAACCTGAAACCGCAGAGCCCGCTCTATAGAGAGGCAGCAATAAAGGCGGCATTATCTAAGTTTTCCGAGAAATTTTCGATGTAAAGATGTTTAAGATTAGTGAATTTGATAAAAAAATCATTTGTGAAATTCATTGAAATCAAAAAGAAAATTATTTAATTCATTCTTCCAGGAATCCAGATAATCGTAGATAATATGCCGCCCTCCATTATTTGCCGCCCCTCTATAGAGCGGGCTCTGCGGTTTCAGGTTCTTCTGCTCAGTTTCAACTTTATAAAAAGCTTGAACATTTTGTTTTTTTCTTTTTTGATTATCGAGTAGAACAATCGGATTATGCGGATGAACCATTATTTTAAATTCAATAACAACACTATGAGAGGATTATGCGACATCTGGATATTTATGAGTATAAAATGCATAATGCAGCGCAATTTTGATGGTTTTTTATGTTAATTAAATTTGTCCTTCTCCCTAGCGACGGCCCTGGGCATTTCTTTCATAACTGTCCACTTTTGTTGCGTTAGTTACATACATTTCTATCTGGACCTTCAACTCTTTCAACTTGCTTTTCAATTTCAACTATGTATATTCTGAGCATTTCATGTTCTAAACACATGTATTTTCCGCATTTAATGCAAGAATATTTCGTTGGACGATTTTTTTTCAGTCACAGTACCTACAACGACTTCGTTTTTGAACACTGTTTTCAGCTGCAGCTTTGGGACCTTGTTGTGTTTCTTCATAACCAAGTGATTCTCGTTGATATTTGTCTATGTAAGCAAGTGATTTCGGCTTGCTGAAAGATGTCCGTTGACTAGTTGAAACGACAAATTCCGTAGGAATTCTCTTCTTCTGGTGTTATTAGGACTACATATTACATTTGTATATCACCATCGAGTTAATACCGGCAACATTTGCCCTTTGGTATTGTTATAATCGAGTATATAATATCTGGTTTATTGTTATCGGATCGATGTTGTCATCGTGATGTAGACTTGATACCAATAATACATCCTTTTTTGTTTTGGGTTCATAGGAGACAAGAGTTTCATGTTCACGAAAGGCAAACATACTAGATTGAACTCGCCGTGACATCTCTGGACAAGAAAATTCTAGTTGTAACTCATTTTTATTTTTACGGATTGTCCACAGCAATGTTAATTTATTAGAAAAAAGGGTCTCTAATAACGGTATAGGTACTGGTAAACCAGTTATCGGTGGTGACATTTCTACCAGAACCTCTTAAGGCGGCCACTCACGAGGGGGCCATGTTCGAGCGTTCGGATCATTTTACAGTAGGGCAGCTCGGGACACGGCCGCACGACTGTAAATCAGAAAATGAACTTGACTGTCCTACTGGAATCCCTTGGGTGCCTGTCTTCCAAAGTCTCGAGAAAACGCCTCGTGAGTGGCGGGCATTATAAATTCACAGAGTCTTTCAACTAGAGCACTTGGGGCATTACTCACAGCATAAGAACCGTCAGGTTGCTTTCCGACATAAACTTCCATATTACTCACGAAATGACACTTTGAATCCACTAATGCATAGATCTTTATCCCATATTTGTTAGGTTTGCTGGGAATGTCTGAACGCACAGCGTCCTCGGAAGGCTTCCAGCTTTTCATCAATGGTAACATAATGGAAATTGCTCTTTGCAATTTTTGACAAAAGCATCAAACACTTCTCTAATGAGAGCCAATTTGTCCAATTTTCTTCTGTCCTCTCGGTTTGCAGCATCATCAAGCCTCAGATGTTTTAGCAGAAACTGAAATCGGTTTATGGACATTACCAAACAGAATATTTCTACACCAGTTCCCTGAGTATTAAATAACTCTTACATGAAATCGATTTGATACGTCATCCCCGTATTTAATTTCGACGTCGTCAGCCTCTCACATAACTTCATTTAGTAACTGTAGATATTCCTGCTGTTTTTCATAAGACATTCTGTAAAAAAATTTAAACTAATACATATTTTGAGTTCAAAATATTATCTACCAATTTCATTATTTTGGATGGTCTATAAATATGAATAAAATAACAAAATCCTACCTTTTAATTTGATTGAAAAACAAATTAAAAAAAAAACGGGAAATTACTTTCTGTGACGAATTTACACGCGTGGAACTTACGGTCCAAAATCACGAATAACTAAGAAAAGCTTACAGTGTAAGCATTTTTCAACATATTGAATATATTCCTTTTTGCCCACCTTGATCTTGAATCCTCGAATGTTCTTTTATGTGAATATTAGCTTGACGAATAAATCTCTTGCAATCTGGCATAAACAGCGAGTTCTTATATTTCGAGTGGATTGTAATTTAAAAAAGAAAAGCAATTTTTATTACTTTCTGCCCAAAAATACACTGATCACCAATTGCTAGGGATCACTTATGAACTTCTCTTCATTTGTATTTTTTTCAAGTTATCTCGTGAATATCTGTACATTATATGTTCTCTAAGGAAAAAGTAAGATGTTTTGAGTTGATTATATCAAAGTCTTCCTCACTTCATCGGCTCTTGTTCACAAAATCGATTATTATCTGTAGGCTGTTACAGGTGGAGTGAAAAGCAATGTGGTATTTGTTATTAAATCTATTTTTTTCTCTCGTTCAAACACATAAGGTGACAATAATTGAAGAAATGAGAACAATATCAGTTTATCAGTCATGCCGAGAAGACGTTTGGCTCCTGTGCAACTGGACCAAATCATACGGTGGATACAGGAAGGTTTGTCCCAGCGAAAAGTGTCCCGGCGGTTGAATGTTTCGCAAAGTGTCGTGAGTCGGGCTTGGAATAGGTTCATCCAAAACGACTCAGTATCTTATGTTCATGGGGGAGGTCGGCAGCGCAGTACAACAGCTGCCCAAGATCGTCTTTTGATCCTCAATGCTAGGAGAAATCCCACTTACCCGGCGTCGCGGCTCAATAGATCACTGAGAGTTGCAACAGGAGTTCTAATTTCGAACCAGACTGTAAGACGACGACTACATGTTCGTGGTTTGAGAGCACGTAGGAGGGTACAACATCCCCGTTTGAATAGGGAACACCGGGTTCATCGACGGCAATGGGCTGAGGAGCACCGCAATTGGACACTTGAAGATTGGAGCCGATGTTTATTTACGGATGAGTCTAGATTTCGTTTGGACGTATTTTTGCTTGGAGGGAAAGAGGTCGAAGGTATGCAGAACAGTTTATGGTACCCAAAACAGCTTTTGGCGGAGGTTCTATATGTGTATGGGGAGGCATTTGTTTGAACCAACGCACAGAGTTGGTTGTTCTGCAGAACACCACCATGACCAGCCAGAGATATCACGAAATGATTATTGAACCCATAATTGTTCCATTTGCGGCTGCCGTGGGCGAGAATTTCATTTTAATTGACGATAATGCCCGTCCACACCGTAGTCGTCTGGTTAATGAAGCGCTAGAAACTCATGCTATTGATAGGATGGACTGGCCAACTCGCTCTCCAGACATGAATTGCATCGAACATGTCTGGTCTGAGATGTCTAGACAATTGTCAACCTTAGAACAACCGATCAATAACCTGGAGGACCTTTCTAACGCTTTACGGGATATTTGGACGAATTTGCCCCAAAATTTTATAAATCGTTTGATCGAAAGTATGCCTCGTAGGGTAGAATGCTTGAGACGAGCTCGTGGGGGGGACCAACTAGGTACTAGCTTAACCGAAACTTCAGCCTTCTTGTGGTTTCATCATAAAATTTTTATGTTATTCAAACACAGAATTTTGAGTGTTCCTAATAAAGTCTTTTTTTCTCTCCAACTTTCCATTTTTTCATTCTTTTCTCAAGTGAACCATATTATCAACTGAAAATACTCTGATATCTGACTAAATTTATAATCTTGGAGCGAATATTTCAGAAATAAATTTAGAACAAGTAAGTGATCCCTATCAATTGTTGAGCAGTGTAGTTTACAATGTGATTTATTTATGAAAATTCTTTCGTGCTTCAAAAAGCCCAATGTTTTTTTTAGTTCAACGATTTAACTATTGTGAAGTTATAAATAAAGGATTCCTGATAAAACATTCAATGAATATAATCAGGATTCTGCACGCTAAGGATTTGTCTAGCTCTATTGTGATTGGCGATGGCGACACTAAACTTCCATCTCTCATGTATTCGGGATCGAGAACAAATGTTTACTCTCCTCAGTCCTCCTTTCCTTTTATCTAAAAAGCTTAGAAGTTGACTGAACTGACCCATTCAATAAATATTGTCTGTTCATCAATATTAGGAAAAATGTTTATTCAGTTATATACAGAGTGATCCAGAGGAGACCGTCAGATTTTAGGAGAAGTTTACCCTAGTCAAGGCTGTTTTGAAACAATATTTGGTTTATGTCTGGGGCCTCTATTGAAAGTCTACAGGGTGATTCGTCCGATTCGACCGATTTTTCTTTTATTCATAACTTTGGTATGGCTTGATCATTGGACGATATACAGCTTACTGTCTAGTTCAGAATATTCTCACTGCCTTGGAGCGAAATAACTATATTGTTCATCTTTAAAAAAATTTTCTAGGAAAACTGGACTTGTGCCAAAAAAAAAATAAAAACACTTTAGTAAAGTAAACTTATGGTAGAAACTTAAGCAGGTAGCGAATTTTTGAAAACGAAATGTACAGGGTGTTTTTTCAATTTGTAAATTTAATCTGAATTTATCATAATTCCCACCCTGTATATTTGAAAAAGTGTTGGAATTATTGAAAGTACACAATCATATTGTTCTATACACTGAAAATTTCATCAATATTGATCAAGCCATACGAAAGTTATGAATAATCAGTGAGTAATCATACTGCTTTGCGTCTACCAGCGTTCAATAAGGTGCCTGCTATTTCGTTTGTTCGTCATCTTGGGTTGAGTTATGCGGTACTGATGATCCCTAACAAGGGTGAAACCGATATATAGCTACTCTCCTTCGATGGCGTGCATTCTCCTTGGGTAACTTTCGATTTTGATTTGTACGTAATAGCGTGGAAATCTTCTGTTTGACAATGGTTATGTGGATGGCATTTTGCCGAAACATTAACCAGATAGATAAGTAATATCTAAAGATATTTACACAATTGGAAATAGTACTTATTTTTCTTCAAAAGAAAAATCGGTCGAATCGGACAAATCACCCTGTATACTCTCAATAAAGGCCCCAGGCATAAACCAAACATTGTTTCGAAACTGCCTCGACTAGTGTAAACTTCTCCTGAAATCTGATGGTCTCCTCAGGAATCACCCTGTATGTGGCAGACCCTCAGAGTAATAAGCATAGATAGAAGGAGCATATGTCATTTTCAGTAAGCAAATTTTGTCCCCAACATGAACTATCAAATTTTACATGAAGCGCGCGAAAATGAAAACATTCAATATAATATACTTTAGTTGCTCTCCAGCCAACGTCAGGAGCTCCTCGGTACAGCTTCGAAGCGCACTTGTAGTCAAAGATTAATCTTTGCTTGTAGTGTTCCAGTAAACAGGGCGTCAAGCCCTCGCGTTACCTTCCCCTTTCCCTTGAAGCACCCCCGCATTTGCGGGGCTTCGAGCCCTGACAGCCGACAGGTGTGAGAGAGAAAGAATACCGTTACTTCGCATAAAGTACGAGAGAGCTGTAGAACGCTGGTTTGTTTACGTTGAATTTGACAGTTTCGTTTTGGCGCGTTTCACTCATAGCAAGGGCTCGAAGCCCTAGTGCGCCGAGCCCCGAGGTGACACGCACCTGACTGGAAAGCAGCTATTCATAACGATATAGGAAAATTGTGGATTTGAATATCACAATCCGACAACGTAATCTAACCATGTTGGGGACTACTACTACTACTGTTATCACTCAATGGGTAGACCTGAATAGAGGAAGAATATAAATATAAGTTATTTGAGGATATCCTAGTTAGTTGACAGATGTATGATTTTTTACTTTTTTTAGTGGAATATAAATTTTCAGTATTATACGAGTTCTGATTCCTTTAATATAAAACCTTCCAAAGTTGATATAAAATTTAAAATAAAATCTTCAATCAAACCAGCAAAGCACTTCAACTAGTTATGGAAAATCAAAGGTAAGTACTGTGTGTTATACTTAGATGAAATGATTTTCATATACTATCTGATTCGATGGTATTTTGTAGGGAAGACAAGCTCTATTGTCAAACATGCAAAAAATACTTTACCTCCTCTGGAACTAGGAACAGGCATATCAGAACCATGCATCCTGAGATTGATTTTGAAAATAAACGAAAGAAACATATTATTTGCCCATTGTGTAAAAACAAACCTTTCTCATTTCATGACCATCTTGTGAAACATTTAATTTATCATCACAAAGTGAAGATAGAAGTTTTAAATTTAAAATTTGCCAACTTTGAAGAATTCATAGCATGGAAAACCCTAGAGAACAGAGATGAATATGTCTGTGGTAGAACTGGCCCACAAATTTTCATTTATCATTGTAACAGGAGTGATACAAGAGGTATAATATTTATTTTAACTTTAGTCATATCTACTATATGAACATTAATTTAAGGGTTTGTTTCTACCTGTACCAAACGCAAGAAAAAAACAGGAGGAAGTATCAAAATGATTGGAGTGTGCCCATCAAGAATTATAGCTAGAGTTTTAGAAAATGGTACTTACTTTTGAATTTCAAATTCGCATTCATCAATTTATTATTCTTTTAGGAGAAGTGATGGTACAATTTCTAAAAACACATATAGGACATGAAGATGAACTTGAGAAGTTAAGTGTAGATTTTTATCAAAACAGAAATAATATGGACGCTCATAAGAAGGCAAAAATTATGGAGGGTGTAGTGAAAATTGTTGATGATGGAAATTGCCAAATAAAATCTACTTCAGAAAAGGACAAAGATTACACTATAACTATATCATTAAATGAAATATGTGATGGAGGAAGTCGAACAGGTTATTGTAATGAATGCAAGATATATTCTAGTAACAGTGTTAAAACTGTTTCAGGTGGGGTTTTTGAAGAAGATGATAATAATTCAATAATCAGTGTTTCTGAAGATGATAATAATTCAATAATCAGTGTTTCTGAAGATGATAATAATTCAGTAATCAGTGAGCCATTAGCAAGCAGAGTACAGTACAAGAATGATGTACAACACGTTGTCCAGGAGACGTCCACTACTAGTATCCAAGATCCTAATACATCATCCAATTTAAATAGACGAGAAGTAATCGTATTTGTAAATCTAATTACAATTTTTTTTTATAAACCTCTTATTCATAGATCATTCTGGCTGAATTAAATCATTATGTTGAACTACTGGATATTAAGCAATTGGAGCATTTGAAGTCAATTGCAGAATCATTGGCATCGAGTAAAGATTAAATATCTAGAAAGAGGAAACTTGAGAAACAAACCTACCATCCTATAAAGAAAAAGAAGTTGGTAATCACATAATATACAAATATTTTTTTTATTTTTGATGCTCTTACTCAAAGTTTATTATCCATGAGACTTACATTTCAGCTACTCATTAGTCTTTAAGTTTTTGAAATAAAATATTTTCTAATTTCAACTCTCAATATAATATATAATAATAATTTTTTATGTAAAGTCTTATTCCATTCAGTTTACCATCAAATTCATTTATAATATTGTATTGGCTGATAGCTTAATCCCTACTTTTAATGTATCTAGGATGAATTGAAATCACCGTGAATTTGATGGCTATGGAAAGACCGAGGGAAAACTACACAAGGATGTTTTGACGCCTAGACAAAAGCCTTTTTCCAACATTTCCTTGGTAAACAGAGGAAGGAGGTTTAGTGGGTGCAAGCCCCCACACGAACTCACAGCATTGAACATGCCCCGCTGGAGGACAGCTGAAAAGCTTCCTTCACACAATTAATCCATGTTCAGAAGAGGATAATATAGACAAGAATTTGTCTTGATGTATCTCAACAAAAGCAATAGCAACAACTTTACTAGTTATTGATATTAAATGTTACTGTTCATTTAGTCTCATCATTACTGTATCACCCTTTTTCATACTATATATTTAGTTATATTTTATTTTTGTCTTCAAATTATTATGGTGTTAAAAGAATTTATCGATAGTCGTCACTCAAGATACAAATTTCTATCAGAAGGAAATTATATTATATGGTAATCAGGAAACTCAGTGGCCTTTGGCAGCTAAATAGTAGTTGCAAAATTTTTATTACCATTAAGCTACATGTTAAGATTAAATCTTATAGACAACACCAAATTGAATCTGATTAGCATTAAGATGTTTTTAGACATCTGAAATATAATAAAAATATGTAAAGGATAACGAGGGGATTATTCAGAATACAAAGGAAATGATAACAGACATGGTTGCCACGCAGGTAGCTATAGCTGTCTATATGTTGAAGTTGGTTGTTGCCCAAAAAACCCATTGGGTATTCCTACGGAAAACCCAAATAGATGGCTGGTTTCTGTTTGTTTGCTATTTTTCTCAAAGTGTTGTTCATCATAACACTCTTTCAATGTGCTGATGAGGGCCAAAACAAGTGTCTACAGTTGGTAGATATTTAGTGTTCTGTGGTTGGCACTTTTCTTTGAGGGATGTCTGTTATCATTTTCTTTGTATGTTATAATAAAAATAATCGCCTTCAAAGAAATTGAATGAATGTCCAATACTCTCTTGGATTTGTAATTTCCACTTCGAAACATTACTTATACATTCATTGGTATTTGTCACTAATACATACTTTGATATTATTCATTCTGAATTTTGTTTTACCATAATATATTATTTTAAAACTATATTCAGTTGAATAAGGTATATTTAGAAATATATATCGGAAAAAGATGCAAGAAAGATTGGCTAATGAAAAAACGTTGAATCAAATTAGAGTTATAGTGCGAAATTTAAATTTCACGATTACAAACTATATCGACGATAGAAGGAAGGACATTCGTATGAAGTTGATTTTACTTGGTCTGGTACATTTAAGTTCTACTGTATGTAAAGAAGACAAATCATTTAAAATTTCATAGGATATTTGGAATGTTATAATGCTGAAGGCGGTCATGGTTGAATTGCTCATCATAGGAAATTCAATGCCTTCTAGTTATGGTCCAGTTAGTTGTTCACCTTTTGATCATAACTGTAGTAGGCATTTGTAGCTCTATATTTCATTTCTCCAAACCAAACTACTTTGCCTCATCCCTGACCATGAAAATAGATGATAACATGATTTATTCAAACTAAATTTGAATACTTGAAGTAAATAATGTTACAATACCCCCATATCACCTTGAAACCAATCAATACGAATATATATAATAATATATATAAATAAGTTATAGTCAATTCCAAATTCTTTAATAAAATAACAAACCATTCGAGATATTAGGCAAACTTGTAATAGAGAATATTCAAATTAACAAATACAAAATAAGTACTTGATCACATTCCTTCTACTTCATCCTCATCTTCTCTTTTTCTCTTCAAACTTTCCATAGTATCCATAGAGTTTGAACCATTATTACTTAAACTTGATACTGGCAGTTGTAACTGCGAGTGCGAGTTTTGAGTAATATGAATTTTGGGTTTTAAAACAGTCTTTTGAGGTTGAAGGTTCAAATTTGTAGTTATTTTGGGCTTGGGTATTGTGACTGTTTGTTTAGTAACACCGACAGGTGCATTACTTCTTTTAATATAACTCACATTTGGTTTAGTAGTGATTTTCAATCCTGTTGATGCTCCAGAAACAATATAATTCGCTTTATTTTTTTTATATATTGAAGCTGCTTGTTTCAAGGAGTAATTGCATTGAGATAGGCAGTAACGATCAGGAGGTAAGCGTAATCCACAATGAGGTTTCACAGGTTGTAGGGGAGTATAATTTTTTACATGTGCACATTCCAGAATAATTTCTCGTGGAGGTGGAATAACAAAACTTGATTCGTTAGTCAGTTGTAATGCTAATCTCACGTCTTCTGCATCAAGAAATTTCTTTTTTGTATTATTAGCATACATTCTAGCTTCGTCTAATACTGACGTCGCATATCTATAAACAAACTCACATAATTGGACGATGGTTTTTGGATCAAACTCATTAATACCCATTTCTTTCATCATTGCCATGATCACTTGACCATCCTTTGGTATATTTTTCATGCCTTGTTTGGACTTTTCTTTCTCAGGTTGACTCATTTTAGGCCCAATTTCAACTAGAAATCTATATCGAGAAGTTTCTTCTTAAGTTGATAAATTACTACCGGTTATTTTGTATGTGCTCCAAATACATAGTTGATAATATCAACAAATTTCAACTACTTACTAACGAACACTCAATGTTTATCACAAATAAGAGGGATGTTTGTTTAGTTTAGAAATATTTGACATGCTTCACCTTGATAATCGCTCAACATTTCAACCACAGAATCAAAATACCCAAAACGGCCAAAACCATCGAATATAAACTTATTTTTTCTATATATTCTATACCCAAAGCATTATACATAAAAAAATAATAAATAAAATAAATATACTTTTTATCCTTCAGATTAGCAACATAAAACACCATTACATGATGGCCGAATAGATCGGGGTAACGTTTCTAGAATTAATAGGGAAGAATCAATTGACCATATTCACCGTCGCCATATTGTTCTGCGACAATACCAACGACCCAGTGTTCCCAACGGAGAAATATTGAGTTTACTAGAGAAATACCGCTTATATCAAAAATACTATCAGTCAAAGAGATTATTCTTCCACTAACTATTTCCAAAAATAGAGCGAAACCTTCATTTATACACTCGGCCACAGTTAATTTGTATATAAAACTACCTTTCACTAATGTTTTTATTTCCAAAAGGTGAAATTTTTGCGAAATATTGTCCCAAACAAGCCTATCTGGCGTAGCAGCCAGAAAAGGTACTCCGGAATTTACACATAAACCACAATTATAAACTTTATATTGTGGAATTTTTCTAGTAAACTCAATAGTTGGTATTGTCGCATAACAATATGGCGACGGTGAATATGGTCAAATTGACCATATTCATATTTCAAGTTATTATCAAGGGTAGACTGCGCCCTCTTCAGCATTTGTTTTCAAGTGTAGGTGAGATCTTTGTGAAGAGAAGTATTTTGGTTGGGGTTATATGTGATGTTTATTGAGAAAAAATATATGATGAACAAAGAAAATAGTTTATTTCTCAGTTTAACTGAATATTTCCTTTATTTAGAACTCCAAATAATAGTAATGTATTTGAAGGTGGCTCATTTTAATTTATGAATAATCATCCATTATCCAAAAAACAAACAATTTTGGAGAAGCGTTCTTTAATGCCGGTAATGTTATTATGTGTGGAAATTTGGGCAAAAATACACTTAGAATTGTTCGCCTTATGTTTACAAACTTCAGCACTTTCAGCAGATCCTCACGAAATTATAGAGGGAAAATAATAATTGATAAAGGATAAGCAACAAAATCAGCTTTCAGCTTTTCTTGTAAGGCTGGGTTGGGAAGAATATCTAAACATATCTCATCTCTTTATACATATACATTGCACCAGGTTGTATAATTTTTATTTTTTTATGTCTGAATTTTGCCTTTCCTTTGGTTTTTATCATTGCAGAACTAACCTCCTCAAACTTGAAAATATTTCAAGCACTGATATGAAATGCTGATGGAAAAACAAGAAAAAAGATGCAAAAACCAAATATAAAATACTATCTCTTGTTAAAATATCTTGCCTAAAAAACAAAGTCGCGCGGAATCGCGAAGTCCCCAAAACCTCTCCTGAAGACGTCGGGTTGGGTACCCAGCATAAATAAATACAAACGTAGGACCCCTTATCTATGGTACCCACTACCCAGGACGTCCGTTAGGTCCCATCTGGACGTTTTCACTTTTCAGTACGTTTTGGGGATGTACTAGTGCTATACGGGATAGTACAATTGGAAGCTAAAAATAGAGTTACTGGCGGATTGAGACAACAGGGAACCCGAGGCGCAAGGCAAATCTGGAGCTCCTCCTCTTCAAGATCAAAGATTTTTCAGGTGTTCTAGAGTAGGTTCGAATTCAAGAACTTCAATTCATGTATAATAATCAGAAAGTTTAATAATAGAAGAACATAAAAAGTACTAAAAATATAACATTAACAAGGTGCAAAGATGAATTCATCAACATGAAATATTTATATAAAAAATAAAATAATATGAAAATATAGTAAGTAAGCAATTTATTTTTTGCCCTTTATACTTTACAGGTATATTACACTCGTCAATGAATATAAGAAGAATGAAATATATAAAATATAAAAGAAAAAATATAGATATTCAAAAACTTAAAATATAATAAAGAAATAAAACCTCAGAGTATAAAACTAATTTTTTCGTCAAATGAAATGAATGTGAAAAAAAACTCTAGAACAAAAATGAAGGTATCATTATTATCAAAAATACTTTCTTTGGATGCTGAAAAATTTAAAAGAATAAAAAGCTATGTAGATAATTTGTATTGAAATCGATTTCATTTTTAGGTACTTTTTCAGAATTGAAAAGTTGTCTGAATGCCATGAAATTAATTTAATTTATCAACGCACAGACTTTAAAACGATTTTTCACATAATTTGTAATGTAATTCCAATGTTGTGGTTTTAATCTCCTTGTCCCATATTGTAGAGGTAAATGTAACTGGCTGTAGAAATGCAGATATCGAATACTTCTGCTTGTCGCATAGCTCTTCCTGTTTTTTCTTCTCCTTCGCTTAGCTCCCGGTTGATACCATTTATTCATATTCACTGAACAGATAAGCATCCTCACAAAAACAATATCGTCAATAAACAGCGCGCTCTTATATTGCTTCTATATGTTGATCCGCCACTAAATAGAGTATGCTATATTCGAAAGTTTATGATTATTATCATTTATATTTATGTGTTAATTATTTAAAGTGTTCTCAAATTTAAACATAGTTGAATTGGTTTTAGTTTAACTTTAAGCGAATTATGATTTCCTCTTGGATCTAAAAATCTATGTTATTCATTGAAATACATAGGGCCAGTTGCACCATTTGCCTAAACATTGATTAAAATACATTGATTAATTTCTGATTTCTCTTGAGAAATCTTAGAGTAATCAACGTTTAAATTTTTAATCAATGTTTAGGCAAATGGTGCAACTGGCCCATAAAACTACTTTTTTTTTTCTTTTTTGAGCGTTCGTTCTCTGAACCGATCGCTATATCAATTCTTCACAATGTCTGTAATTTTAGAATTTTGAGTCCGGAATGGTCTCGAACGATTGTGTGGATGTCAAATGAATTTTCTTATAACCAAATGGTTTACAACAAAATAATGTACCCTCATATATTTTTGTTTTCGATCACTAGACGCTGCAACCATAAATTCGTTCAGAAATAATCAGTTATTATCAGCAGAGAATACTAAATAAAATAAATATTTTCAGGATCTGGTTGTTGGTTGTTCTATGAAACCGATAGAGGTATTTACACGCCCCTTGACACAAAGCCAGAAATGACAATCTGATAAGATAAAGAGGTTATGAATTCTCTATTATTTTCATACAAATTTTGAATTTTAATTGATTTGTTTGTCGTGGATTGCTTGAATCGAATGCTGTGATATAGAAATACATTTATTTGGTTCTCTCTCCCAATGGTTTGTAGTTGAAAATGAAATAATAGTTCTTTCTAATTTATACTTCAATAAATCATTTTAGTCATCCTATCCAGATGATGAAGAAGGTGTGGGTTTCGATGGCAATCCCAGCTCCTTCCCAAAAGATTTTGGCTATGGATTTGATGGGGACAATGATGTCAGTCTTTCAACAGGGGAGCATAAGCCTAGAATATTATTGATGGGTTTGAGAAGGTCAGGAAATAACATTTTGGTGCATTCCTATTTAATTTTCAAACCAACTCACCCTAAGAACGTATCTTAAACAAATTGAATATAATACTAAATGGCTTATAGTTTAAAGTAACCATGATTTTAGTGATTATCCATTGAATCAAAGCAATGTTTTTTTTCAGATCTGGAAAGTCTTCGATACAAAAAGTAGTGTTTCATAAAATGTCACCAAATGAAACTTTGTTCTTAGAAAGCACAAATAAAATAGTGAAGGAAGACATCAATAACTCAAGTTTTGTCCAATTCCAAATCTGGGATTTTCCAGGTCAAATAGATTTTATTGATTCTACCTTTGATTCAGATACTATATTTGGTGGATGTGGAGCATTAGTTTTTGTTATTGATGCACAAGTAAGTAAATATAACGAGCATTCATTTAAATTCGTGGTCAAGAGTGCTGTGGAGAAATTAGAGTGGATTTTCTGAGATTACAAGTAGTACTTAGCTTGTACCATATCACTAACATTTGTTTACATACTTCAAATCTGGGAACAAGCTAAGAGCTACTTGTAATCACAGAAAATAAACTCTATTTTCTCCACAGCGCTCTCGACCACGAATTCAAGTGAAAGCACGTTATTTAATATCATATTTAGGGTATGGTTCATATATCGTTGAGAATTTCAGAGCGGTTACTAATGATTTTCAATATATCAGAAAACCTGCTTCCTTAGAACATTAATAACAGAAACAGATATTGCCTTGTAACTTGTTATCTATTATTAATTAGTAATAATTGTATTATCTCGTATGTGAGGAAAACGAAAATGTAGTAGTTGTCTAAAATATTTTGAATATGAAAAGCAAGTCAAAAAAGTCTCTTAAAAAGTAATCATTTTCCATCATATTTACAACAATTGATACATTTGTTTTGATTCCAACACTCCTCGCTCCTTGTCTGACGGGACACATAAGTATTAGTGTAAGATAATTTGATTGATCTCGATATTGTCAATTGATGCTCAAAAATAGTTAACAATCTGATTTATTTATGAAAATTCTTTTGTACTTCAAAAAGGTCAGTGTTTTTCTCAGTTTGATGATTAAGCTATTGTGAAGTTATAAATGAAGGATTCCTGATAAAACATTCAACAATCAAATCATGATTCTGCACGCCTATGCGTGCTAGTGGCTATCGGCTAGCTGGATTGTGATTGGCGACACTTGCCAATTGTCATTGGTCAACAAAATTTTTTTTTACAGAATTTTGGAGGTTATAAATTGTTAATCTCTTTTGATTTTTAAACAACTAAAAGTTCTTGATGGCTCTGAAGGGTATATATTTCATAATTTAAATAACAAAGTATTGGAGTGTTAGATGTCATGGAAAATGTTCATAAACAATAATCTGAAAATTAAAATGACAACTGCCAAGATGAGTGGGCGTGGTTACCGAACCTAACCAGAATAAAATACGGTTGATCTGGTGACAAATAACTCATCTAAGTTTGAGGAAATAGTCACCGCTTTTTGAGGAATTTTATATACAGGTTGTACCCGAATAACACCGAAAAAATGTAAGGGGTGTTCTGTGATGAAAATTAAGGTGGGTATTTGGTTAAAAATACTTTGAAAGACCTCCCTCTGGAAAAGTTACGCCCCTCCGAAAATTATCAAAAAAAAATTGTTTTTCTCTTTCATATTTATTGAGCTAAGGACACAAAACTTGGTGAATATTATTTGTCAATAAAACTTCACACTTGGAAACCTTTTTTTTGAACAAGAGCCAACCAAATTATGATTCTTCTAGGCTAAGACTTTTACAACTAAAACAATGCGAACAAACAATGAACAATAACCGGTCAAATACCGACAATACAATTATAATATTTGTTGAAAATCTTTTTATTAATCTTCGGAGGGGTGCAACTTTTCCGGGGGAGGTTTTTCAAAAAATTTTATACCATATACCCACCTTAATTTTCATCACAGAATCACTCTTTCCATATTTTGGGTGTTATTCAGATACACCCAGTATACAGACCACCAACTTACTAACCATAGTAACCAAGGTGATATATGGACCATACCCTTAGATTGTGAACAAATAGATTTTTCTATATTATATATGGTTTATTAACAAAACTAATAATAAATATATCATTAAAAATTAAAAGGAATCCTTTGTTAATACTTTCAAGGATGATTATGGGGAAGCATTAAATAAATTGAATGTAACAGTAACAAAGGCATATAAGGTGAATCCTAATATCAAATTTGAAGTTTTCATTCACAAAGTGGATGGTCTTGGGGATGATTTCAAAATGGAATCTCAAAGGGATATTCATCAGAGGGCTACTGATGATTTGACTGATGCTGGTTAGTATTTTTTTGAATATATTATGTTTATTTCTACTTTCAATTTGACGTGAACGAAAATAATATAATAATGATAAAATAGACAATGATTGCCCAGTTTTCCTGCTTTTACAAAAATTGGACCCTAACCATATCCTTATACAAGTCAATGTCTTACAAGGCAATCAAAACCTTGTTATCTATTATAAATCTTTATTGTTGTATTTCCTTTGCAAACTATAGAGACCTTTGTTATTATCCGAAGCTGTAAAACGCACCATAAAAACACTATACATATATTTAATATCGGACTTTCAATAAACGTTGTATTGGTGATATAAAAAGAAAGAATATCTTTAAAGCAACAGTTTCTTTTTCAATTTTCTATATACATTTTCAAATTTCAGGATTGGATCACATTCATCTCAGTTTCCATCTAACATCTATATATGATCACTCAATATTTGAGGCTTTCTCCAAAGTAGTTCAAAAATTAATTCCTCAGTTACCAATTTTAGAAAATCTTCTGAATATATTGAATACGGTGTGGTATTTCCATTTTCATTTTTGTGAATGAATTCATTTAATGATCTCTTTTTAGAATTCCGCTATAGAGAAGTCATTCTTGTTTGATGTAGTTTCAAAAATATACATAGCAACTGATTCAACACCAGTTGATATGCAAAGTTACGAATTGTGCTGTGATATGATCGATGTAGTTATTGATGTTTCCTGGATATATGGGTAAGTATTTAATATTTTCAGGTAATATGAGAAAAATACAGAATGACTGAAAAGAACTTCATTTTGAATTCTTTTTCAATCAGTCTGACTATTTTCGAATTTAAAACATGTTTAAAAGTAATGTCATTGATACCACCTTCATAGATACCTTTGGAGGGCTACCCTGTGCCTTCTCTAAATTCACTTGACATCAATATTAGAGTATGCGTGGATAATTAAGATTATCTCATAGCAATCAGTCCCATAATTAAGGCTTACAGAGATATTCTTTTCTCATTCACAGAGCTACTGCAAGAAGTTGCTTAATATTAAAAAAATAAGGTTGGACAGGATATTGTCAAAATCATATTGTTCATACCAAGAAGTAATTAACAAATACTGTGGTCCTGTCTGTCAATCCTTATTGAACAACACTGTACAATAGTCTTTTGATTACTTGAACCTACTGACATCTATAATAGGGCACACGGTCATTTGACAATGTTCTTTTGGGCTTGGTAATAAATTCAAAGAATCAAAAAGATCTTATAGGGGGGCTCATTATTGCCCATTGCTTCATGCAGAATTTGATCTGATCTAACAGATTATTGAGTCACAAAGAAATTATTATATATATATTCATTCTTAAAGATTATATTTCGATATCAGTCTTAATATAATCTGATGAAGCCACACTATTGACGAAACAATTGTGGCAAAGATTAAAAGATGAATGGAAATTAATTCGTTTAATTATTTTATCTTTGATCAATTTCAATCAAGTTCGAATCGAATCTATTAAAGACCTTTTGTATACATTTATATCTCAAAAATTGTATGTGATTTGCATTCTAACTGAGAAACACTGAGCTTTAATATAATTTTTTTATTTAGAATTAAAGAAGAACAACCAGATGCCAATGCATTTGATGAACAGAGCTCTAGTCTTATTAAGCTGAACAATGGAACAATTCTATATCTTAGAGAGGTTAACAGATTTTTGGCACTTGTATGTATTTTGAGGGAAGATAATTTCGATCATAAAGGTAAGCAATTGATTTTATATAAATATAAAGATATCCTTCAGTCTTTTTGAACCTTCGTGCAATAATATGTACCTTGACCTCTACCGTTTGATTATCCAAATTTCTAACGACAACAATTTGTCAAGATAATCAGGTTTTTTCTGTATGTATATAATATGTGGTCTCCAAGGGCGTAATAGACATATGAATGAACAAACTTTCAAAAGCTCATGATTTCATGTCAATTTTTTTTAAATTTTATATATAATTATTTCAAAATTCATACTGAATTATTTAGTTGATCAGTGTTTTATTGAATTCAAATCTGTTTGTTTTTAGGAAGCTATGCCTAAGCGTAGTGTCACACACACTGATTTTGGACGGCCGATTTATTACCAGCCGTCCAAGTTTTACATGTGGGATAGGTACCTTTCACAACACGCCGACCACTGATTGGTACCGGTGAGCAGCCTGCCACTGTCACTGGATTGCGCATTTTTTCGATTCCTATAGGGCCAGCGCAACCAGGTGGAACGGAGATGCACGAGACAACTCCGTTCCCGTGGTTTGCGCAACTTATACACCAGTTGCCTATTCCGAACAGTAACCCTATTCCTACGTCAGCGACTAATGTTGCGACGCGAACTTTATGTACTGCGCGGGCGACGCGATCAGCGCGACTTTCACGATGTGTCCTGCGCGAGCGAACTATTACGAGCGACGCGGCCAAAGCAAATTTATCAAACCTTGGAATATAATAGCGCTGTATCGGTCGTAAAACTGTATGACGCGAATTTCGCGCGATGTCCGCTATCAAATTATTTGATATTTCGCGCGACTGATCTTCCGCTATGCACAATCCCAACCCCAACCATATATTTGTCTCGCCGTGTCGTGTTTGTAGATTTCAACGTAGGACACTGAAAATCGCGCTGTTCGCATCGCTCGCGCAGTACATAAAATTCGCGTCGCTCGCGTCGTAACATTTGTCGCTCACGTAGGACATAGGGATAACCTAACCCTATGTCCTACGTGAGCGACTAATGTTACGACGCGAGCGACGCCAATTTTATGTACTACGCGAGCGATGTGAGCAGCGCGACTTTTTTTGTCCAACGTTGAAATCTACAATCGCGACACGACGCGACATAAATATGGTTGGGTTGGGATTGTGCATTGCGGAAGATCAGTCCGTTGTCATACACTTGTAGAGAAACAGTTATAATGAGGTGGTCAAGAAAACGTAAATTATTCATATGTGAAAATGTGGCTTTAAAAATGCTAATTGTAAGACGCAGAAAAATGGGAAGAAAAAGAAATCCAACAAAAAAAATTTTTTTGGAACGAATGAATTTTGGAGAGTTTCACCACTTAAATAAACAATTAAGGACTTCTCCAAATTTATTCCTCAGTTATTGTAGATTGCTTCCTACAACATTTGACTATATAGTGAACATTTGACTATATATAGAAACAACCAAAAAAAAAAAATCTAAGAAATACGTTAACCTTTACTGAATTGAAATATTTTTTTCAATCTGCATGGATACATATAAAAAAGGTTTATTTATTATTACTCAATGATATATTAACCTCAACTATATTTATTTCCTTCAAATGGATATTTCTTCAGCATTATTAATATAAGTTATGCGTAAATAAATGAAGTGTAATAATAAATGATGATTATTGGTGGGATTTCAAATGAATTATTTATTTCCATGAAACTAATATTTGTTTGACCATAGATCCAATAAATGATTCATTAACTATAATGCATTTTCGATAATATCAAATAAACACTTCTCTCAGTGTATATAATACTATAGTTAATTCGTCAATCTTACTTGTTTCCCCCAGTTCATCGGCAATTCTACTCCATTTTCTATCCACCAACAGTAGATTATGATATCTTTTATCAGTCTTGTCCCAGAGTATACTGGAATTTCTAACAGCCAGTATTAAAACTTTGTTTAAATCATTCATTGTAGAGCGGTCGAAGTAAACGTGCCTGCATCAACAAGAACTACTGAAGTTCGCGCGAATTCCGCTTGGAAATATCAAACAATTTGATCGCCGACAGAGCGCGAAATCGCCTGAAACAGTTTTACGACCGATACGACTGCACGTAGGACAGCGCTATTATATTCCAAGGTTTGATATATCGCGTTTGGTCGCGTTGCTCTCATCGCTCGCAATAAATCGCTCACGTAGGACACAGCGTAACGCGGACATCGCGCGAAAATCGCGTCAAACAGTTTTACGACCGATACGACGACGTGTAGGATACGCTATTATATTCCAAGGATTGATAAATTCGCTTTGGCCGCGTCGCTCCGAATAGTTCGCTCACGCAGGACACAGCGTAAATGTTACGTCTGCGCCGTTCGTGTCTTCAAGCCATACGTTTATCTGTTTGTTTATTTTCATTGTGTTGTGATCAAGTCTTATTGCAATGGAAATTATGGAAGGTCTCATAAAAGAGTTTTATGGTGAATGTCGAATTCTGAAATGACATATGACAACTGAAAGCGAGTACGAGGTACTAGTTAGAACCAAAATGACTATTGGGGATTGCAACAGCCAGTGTTTCGATTGGGTCAATAAATTTCCTGCTGTGACTAAAACACAATAGTGGTGTTATTTTATTCATCATCAGATCCACCCTGATTGAAACACGATGAGCTGTCAGATGGCTCATCAGGTGTAGAATAAAAGAACGAGTTGATGGTTCTATGCTGTTAAGAAGTGTTACGTCACAGAACATTGAGGTTAGACACATATCCACCAATCATTATGTGGAAAACAACCGCCTCCACTTCATTCATCACATTCATCGGCTCTGGAAGTCGATGGATCCGATGAGCCATCGATGCAAACATCGGTGATTAAAAGAACGAGTGACAGTTTCAGTCGTTGAATGAACGAACGATTTGATGCAACCGTGGTTGAAGCGCTGAATACTTTGCTGACTGAAAGAACACCAATAATGTATTGTGCGTCAAACCTATAATGATTTGAAGAGACTGCAATTTGGAAAAGACATTGTCCCATCAAAAAAATTAACTCAAAAACTCAATATCACGCAAACCACATAGGGAACGTTGTTTTGCACGTCTCCATTTCCTAATGGATTGGAGCATCTGGTTACGCTAGCCCTATAGGAAACGTAAAAATGCTACCGGGCAGCATTCCATATGTGGTTAGCGTCACTCGCACATTTATTAACCATGCTTTATGCGAACATGCAAACAAATTTTTGCCTATAAGTACACCTATATTGTTCTATTTTTGTTTAGAATGATAATTTAATTTTTTTCTTTAGATCAGGCCTATTTTAGTTGGGTTTTTATTTAATTTCTCTATTTATATCGAATAATATCGAAATAAATGAAGAATATTTATATATAAGGTGTCCCATCAAAAAATTAAGTAAAAAACTCAATATCTCTGAAACGGATAATATTTTTGAAAAACCGATGATTTTCGTAAAATCTGGGGTAAAAAACTGCGCTAAAAAATATTGGTCTCCTATTTAAGAAACACCAACTCTCCTCTATATCTGTAAAACACTAATTGATTTATATTATCTATAGTGAGTATCATATAAATTTATTTATTCGCATGTGAAAAAACCGGCCCTAAGTCTTTTATAGTTCTCGAGATGCTTTCAGTGAGCATCGAATTTGGGACATACATTCGAGACAAACACAGCGATAATGATCATGGCATTATTACGGAAACGACGTCCTTTTCATCAAAAACATTAAGTGAAAAGTGTGCTTGCAACTTTACTTCAGTCGAAAGGTATTGGGTCTTATTGCACAATATAAGAAGGGAAGGGGTGCCAGATGGTTTTTATTCATTTGAACTAAATTTTTTCAAGTAATTTAATCAACTAAATAAGTCAAAATCAACTTTAGTCTAAATAAGAAATTTTTATGGAAAAGAACGGATATCAATTTGAGATTTTTAATCATTCAATAAAATTTCTGTAGGTAGAGTACAATAATTGGGATTGTTATTCTGAAAAATTAGATATTCAAATAACTTTGCACAGGTACCTTCTTGTTTAGTACGAATACCGGCTTTCATTTACTTTCATACCTAGAGAGAGCTAAATTGAGAAATTGAATAAAAACCCAAATAAAATAATCCTGATCTAAAGAAAAAAATTTAAATTATCATTTTAAACATAAATATAACAATACAGGTGTATATGCAAAAATTTGTTAGCATTTACGCAGAAAGTATTGTTAATAAATGTGCGAGTTGCGTTAGCTACATAGGGAACGGAGTTGTCTCGCGCGTCTCCATTCCCTAATGGATTAGAGCTCCTGGTTGCGCTAGCCCTATAGGAAACGGAAAAATGCTACCGGGCAAAAGTGGCATACCTATATGACTAAATACACGCACCGATTTTGGACGGCCGACCATTTCAGTTGACTGCTCGGTAAAATTGTAGGTAAATTAGTTTTGATAGTGCGTGCTTGCTCATTATTCCGAAAGCAATGATTATTGATATTGATAATGAATTCCATATTTTCTTGGTAGAGCAAGACCCGTTTTGTGGAATAAAATTTAGAGACAGTTAAAGACAGAAATCTTAACAGAGATGCAGACATCTTTTGAAAGCAGGCTGATTGTACCTTCATTTCTGCAATTCATTTAATTATTTTCAAACAGGGTGTTCCCAAAAAAAATTATCCAACGTATGGGAGATTTCTTAAATGGATCACCTCGTATATTTGCGAATATTTCTAATGGATTTAAATATCTCTACCAGGACGTAATTAGGACGCAATGTATATTAGAGATATTTTTCAACGGTACAAATCTTATTCAGAGAAAACTGCAAAAAGTTGAGGAAACAGTAGATCGGTAAAAGGCCTCTACCGATTTCCAGAAGAAATAGTAGTAAGAATTTGATCAGAAATGTTTTCAACTGCAAGATTTACCTAATCACCATTCCTAAATGATCTACCTACCACATAGGATTCAATATCATCATTATTCAATAACCTCGTGTTAGGTGCATGTGAAAGCACTTGCTATTCGTTCGATTTTATGCCAGTCGTCCAATATTGGTGTGTGTGAAATTACAATTAGAATGCACATTCAATTGAATACTTCTTTTCCAGTTTTCTCAATTCTAACCCTGTTTTTTCTTAGGGATTATTGACTCTAACTTCCTGAGTCTTAGAGAAGCCATCCAACAAGTATTTGAACTTAGGAGCAAAGCACAATCCTCTCTACTTACATCACCAGACAGTCCTATAATTACTAATGGAGGTGGTGCAGTTTCACCTGAATCTCCTTTGAGTCCTTCATCTGTTAACACTTCTTAGAATGATTCCTTATATTTATTTTTAAGAAGTTGATTTAGTACAAGCTTTTCAAAATTCTAAAGATATCGATATTTTTTATTTTTAATTATCATGTTTTCCTATTCAAAGTCTCAAATTGAGACACTCTTTCATTCATTTTGATAATGAAAATAAATTATAACAAAAGTTAATCCCTTTATCAAAAATATTTCATTTGGTATTCACCTTCTATGCAATTTGTTATACATTTCAGATTTAATAAGAATATAATATTTATTTTATGACAAAGCATTGAGATCACAATTTTATGAACCAAGTTAAGAGAATCTGAACTGAACTAAATCAGCAGCACTGAAAAGTTAAGGTTACCAATGTGGGATATATTTTTTCAATGCTAATCTGAAAGATAATCTTTCCTTATATTTGTAATTGTCGGCTATATGTGTATTTTTGAGATAAATATAAATTTATTTTCCAGAAAATTATAAAATTGATATTCGTTCATTATTCATTTTTATTGACTATTCCTTTTGGTTTTATTACTTTTACCAATTGGCATTAGATATTGAGTTATGAGATGAACAACTACTATCTTCCATTAAAAATATATTGTGAAACGAATAATTACCAAATGAATGACTTGAAATTCTGTTGAACATAATGAAAATTAAAAAATTGACTAAATTTATGTTACTCTATGGTTATTGTTGAATATTATAGATTATAATTTAACATATGTATTTGAGAGAAAAAAGTTCTTATAATAATGTTGTCATTTCATCAAGACTTCCAACAAATTCAAAATATATAAATTATCTACTCTTATGTTTCAAATCAAAAAAACTTGGAAATATAGGATTCAAGAAAGCTTTATTTCATTATGAAATTGAACTTTATTTGTTCATTCACTTACATAGTAAGATAATTCGAAATACTCCTTGTAAAAAAGTATATTAGTTCAATTTATGTAAGTATATAAATAACAGAACTATATTTGTAAAAATCTGTTTTTTTACCCTCATAAAATTTGCTGACAATGTTGGCTTCATAATATAATGCTGTCAATATTTCTTGAAATGTATTTAATCATGTTCTCTTTTCAATCTATATAATTTTTTCGAATAGTACTTTCCAATTATATTATCAAGTGAGAAACCAATCAACTATGTTATTGACTCTTATGCGGCCCATAGACTTTTAAAAATATGGTACAATAATGGAAATTGTGCAATAATATTGAACATGTGTAGATTATATTGAAAGATTGCGCAATATATTGTACAAAATCAAAATAGTTAGATATTTATTGTGCTATGTGAAAAAATATTGCATCATCTATGGGTGTACAATGTGATGTCAGTTGATGTCAAACACGGGTTTCCTCACGATGGCTTCTAAAAATGCAATTTTTGATAGATTTAATAGAAATTATCATTCACTCCCGGTGTAAAGACTAAACAAACCAGGGGAAAAAGAATGAACAGTACTTCCGGCGATTTCGTCTTTTCTTTGAAGGCTTTCACTCACGGAGATCAAAACACAACACGGTTCGGCCTCACTCAAAAGGATTCACAAACGGACTGGCAAAATATTGAACGTCTGTACCCAACCTTGCACAACCTTAAATATCCTCTCACTGAGCTAGAGAAGAGACTTGGGACGTGAATGATCACCCGAGAGAGTAGAAATGGGCAGTCAATCCTTCCACCCAAGAGTTTTTGGTTCAAATAAGGTTGAAAGCCTCAGCTCTTCCATTATGCCGGAAAGATCAACACCACGCTCCGGATATATGCCTGTCTTCCTATAAACGGCGTATTTCAGGAACTTCCTCTGAACACGCTCAATGGGAGTAAGATGCGTTGCATAAATTGAGAACCAAATCATGTTAGCGTACTCCAACCTACTGAGAACAAGGGAAAAGTAGACATTTCTGATAGCAGACAGATCGTCTAGCTCACGGAAGCTCCTGAACAGGAAATCCAAAGACCTACAGGCAGATGAACACAGATCCTCAACATGTGGAACAAAACTCAGCTCACTGTCAAACCAAACTCCCAGGTCACGAAAGTGATCTCCAGCCGCAATAAAATCACCACCAATGTGATAATCGAAAGCTAATGGCTGCGTCTTTCTGGTGAAAGTAACTCTAAAACACTTCTTCAAATTTAAAATAAGTCCATTCAGCAAGCAACAACTTTGAACCAACTCCAAACTCGACTGAAGAAGTTATTGGTCATTAATATCATGTATTCTCATGAACAGCTTCAGATCATCAGCATAGGCTAGAGCCTCACAATTGAGAGAGCATAAAAGGTCATCAATGAAAATTATAAACAGCAACGGTCCGAGGCTAGATCCCTGAGGAACGCCAAACTTGAGCTCGTACTCAAAAGATCTGAATCCATTGTAGAAAACGTAATTAGTTCTACCCTTCAAATAGGAACGAAGCAACCTCACAAATTAAGGACACGCTAACGGTCTTCAGACTACATAAAGCCCTACCAAAAGACCAGAGCAATGAATTGGGCAGCTGAGGAAGAAAGATGGTGGGATGACTGGCTTAGATGACGAAACGTTATCACTCATGATGGAGACCCAGATTCCAGGTACCCAAATCTTTCAGGGCAACAAACCGGGTCAGGCTGTCTTGTCACCCAAACGAGGTGCCAGAAAGATAGCTGCCAAACCCTTCACAAAAGAGGAAGAGGATCCGAATCCTTCAAACCCTACAAAACTCCAGGCGGGGATGACATATACCCGATGCTGCTTCAGAAGGGGCTGCAGGTCTTAATTCTTTAACCTCGTGAACATCTAGTAATATGTCCCTGAATGATGGCACGACATTAGAGTGAGTTTCATTCCCAAGGCAAGTGCCGGAATCTGATGCAAAATCATTCCGCCCCATCAGCCTCTCCTCCTTTTTTTTAAAGAGGTGGAGAAGATAATTGATCAAGATATCAAAGCGGGTAAGCCAAACACTTACTATGCGAATATGAAGCAACACCGTACAAATGCGGTTTTATTATAATATCGACAGAAACGTTGATCGAACACTTGAATTTATAAACAATTTTTATATTTATATATTTTATATTTGAGTTTTACATAACGAAAAATAGACACGTATGAATTATTCTGGCTATATTTCTGATACATTCTGAATATTTCAAATACATTCAATGTTTGGTGAGACGTATTCGACCCAAGCTAATTTTTTGAGGGTATTGCGATGTTTCATCCTGGGATCACTGATAGAATCGTTGGTTTGACACTCATGGATTTCTGCCGAATACACCTTCCATTTCTACATTTCTACGGAGGACTTTGCCTGAAGGAAAAAACACAACGCTCACAGCACGCGGTGTTCCTAAGAAGGTACCCATCCAAATCTTTACCGCGTTCGGCGCTGCTTGGTTTTAGTATTCTAATAGCGTATTCGACTGGCTGCACCAGTTCGAATTAATTCGAGCTAATTATGTCATCTAGCGCTACAAAAATTCGAATTAATTCGCACTGGTGCAGCCAGTCGAATACTCTTTAACATGCACTGGCAATTTCGGCGTGTTATAGGTAACTTTGCTGGACTAGCAAAGATTTACTACAAATGAATATATAATATATATAGTAAACAAGCACTCAAGTAAATGTTTGGACATCACAGATAAAGAAATGTCATTCTTGTACTTCCAGGTTACCCAAAATACATGGCTCTTCGTATTATAGATCTTCTTCCTTACAACAAACGTAACAAAAATTCAAATTTTATACAAGGTGAAGGTGGTTTAGTACGTAAGCGGGTTACTGGATTTTCTGATTAATTCTTTCCGCACAATTAAAAAGTGACCCATCAATATGATAGTATTTTTTAGAGGCTATCCAAATATTTTATTAGAAAAACTGTCGAACACAGGAATGGAAAGAAATTGAGGAAAACCCGTTGTACCAAGAAAAATTTTTTTGCAAATTAGGACTGGTTTTCAAAATCAAATGGTTTAGAGACAATTTCCAACCAATTTTTTTTCATTTGTACTTCCGGTTTTCTCGTAAATGGAAAATTTGTTGAAAGCTTCTGATGCAATGGAGAAATAACTTTGTTTGATAATGTACAAATAACTGAGGATAATGGCACAATGGCCTATATCAACGATCAACGATAATGGCATATATCAACGTGATATAGTAACATGATTAGACCGTAGTTCCATCGTCGATTTAAAACTGATATTCCATTGTTACCATCAACCACTTCCATTTGAGTCGAAAAGAGACTTCAAAAATGTAGACGCATTATTAGCTGTATATTTTGCTTTCATATTCAGCAGACTAAATGTTGCAACGCCTGTTTGGAGTCCTTATTATAGTGTTCACATATTGAGACTCGAAAATGTTCAGAGAAAATTCCTCAGATTTCTCAGTTACTGGTCCGGTTTCATGACACAAAAAGGTGCCGAGAACTATTCTATCAGACCATTTTGATGTGGTCAGTTTGGAATATCGCAGAACTATAAATGATGTATTGATACTCCAAAAACTTTTGAATGGTTCATTGCAGCCAGAATTTCTTCTTATCGGTATTATCATTTATACCCGAGTATATCACTGAGGAAACACGACATCTTCTTACTCCCTAGGAGAAATACTGTTGCTGCCCATAACTCACCTCTGTATCGTATGCAAAAAGAGACTTCCATGTTTGCAGAAATTTGTGAAATATTTTTCGACAGTTCCAGAACGGTCAAGTAAAAAATGTTTAGAAAATATTTCGGGGAACTTTAACACTATTCTCTCCTGTGCATCATTTTTATTTGTGTTTAGGGGTTATCATTTCCGAAATTTTTTTTTCATCTATTATACAAAGCCTCATGTGTTTTCTTTAATGTAACTATGTAATATTGTAGACTTTTCTATATTATTTTGTGAATACCTTTTTAGGTGTGAAAATAACCTTTATGTATTCCTTAGTTGATGAATAAAATAAATAAAATAAAATATGAGCTGATAATTCATATAGGTAGGCGTCTGCCTGTTGATAATTAGTCAGCCTCTTCCGACGTAGACGCCCAGCATTCCTTTCAACGTTTCGGTGGTCTTCCCTGTGTTCTCTTCCCTTTGGGTTTGTTCTGCCTTGTGCCTTTTACCAGTCTGCTGTCCGGCATCCTCTCTATGTGCTTATTCCAGTATTTTCTCCTCTGCCTCACAAACTTTCCCACGTTCTTATTATCCTCATTTCTATCGTTTTCATCATTCGTGTTGTCCTTGCCGTATCTGGTCATGTCTCCGCAGCATAAGTCATGATGGGTCGGATGACTGTTTTGTATATTCTTACTTTGCTGTCTATGTTGAGATATTTATTGCGTCATACAATATCCTGAAGACAACCTCTGATATCCCCGACGCTTTCAATGTCTGATTTCTTACTTCCCGCTTTAGGTCTCCGTCGCTAGTGATGTCTGATCCAACGTATGTGAACTCTCTCACCTGTTCCACCATCTTTCCATCAATCTCCAGTTTACAACTTTCTTTAGATGTTACCATACATTTTGTTTTAGTTGTTTTTATGAGCATATTCAATGATTTGGCTTCCTGGTTGAAAGCGTGAAGTATTCTCTGTAGATCGTTTTCTGAGTCAGAAATCAATACGGCGTATCGGCATAGGAGACAACAAGAAAATGCATATATTCCCCATCTTCTATCCCGCTGTTCTTGGCAGTTTTTCTGTTATCCTGTCCATAATCAAATTAAATATGCGAGGGCTTAGGGAGTCACCTTGTCTCACACTTTTATTAATCTTTATATCACTGGAGAGAAGTCCACCTGTTCTGATGTTCGTTGTGCAGTTTTGGTTTATGTTGAGGATCATTTCGGTTAGTAAGGAATTAACTCCTTTCTCCCTTAGTATATCGACGAACCCGGTCGAACGCCCTGATCATATCCACAAAACACGTATAAGCTGGATTGTTGAATTCTCTAGATTTCTCGGCTATTTATCTGATAATGAATATCGCGTCAAAGGTCGACCTTTTTTTGCGAAATCCTTGTTGTTCCTCTCTCATTTGTATGGTTTTGCAGAGTTCTTCTGAAATGAATTTAATGAACGCCTTGAGCACGCTATTTAAGTAGGGTGATACCGCGGTAGTTTTCTGGTGATGTTTTTCTCCTTTCTTGAAAATGGGAATTGTGGTGCTCTTCTTCCATTCTTTCGGGATTCTTCTCTGCTTCAGAATGTATTCGAAAATATTTTTTATCTCATTTTGCAGCTTTGCTCCTTCGGATTTTAGCTATTCCATCAGGACCGGGGCTTTTCGATTTTTTTTTTTGACTTGACGATGACCTCTGTTTCGATGTTCATCTTATAAATGAGTTTTCTCGTTGTTCTGAAGTATTCTTCTCATTCTGTCATCGATATTTTGTATGTTCCAACATTGTCATCCTTTATCTCCCTTTGTTTCTCCTCAACATTCCCCAAATCTTTCTCTGGCTTCCGTACAAGTCCCTTTCCATTCCCTTCGTGAATCCTTCCCGAGAATCTTCCTTCATATTTCTTATTTTTGCATTCAATCAATTTCGCACTTGGGTATACAAAGTCCAGTTTCTTCTGGTTTGCTAACTCTTTTCTTTCCAGTGTGAACCATGGAGTTTTATTCTCTCGATTGATATCCACATTTGTTTTTTATTGTTTGTAATTATTTTTGAATTCATAATACAACCTTTTTTTTATTTGAACTTCAGATAATTAAAATATTTGGTGGCCACCAAAGTTCCTGGATTTAACACCGTTAGATTTTTTCAACGTTTTCAAATTGATTAATATTATTCTAAATGAGACCAAAGAAAAAATCTAACGGTGTTTAATCCGGAGTCCTTGGTTGTCACCGAATATTTAAATTATCTGAAGCTTACAATAATTATCATAGATAGGCAGTAGGCACTTGACGTTGATTTGTCGTGTGAAACTGAAACTTTAGATGATTTTTATAGTTCGATCAGAAATTTATATATCATGTTTAAAGTTTTGAAAATGAAAAAAAAGCGATTTTGTTTGTTAAAGAAATTTTTATGGTTTACATTGAAAAAAAAACAAAAGTTTGTATTATAACTTCAAAACTATTGGAAATAAAAAAAAAATGATTATTTCAATGGATTATACGGAAACATGTGCTTGTAGAATATTTTGTTTCATGTTTATAGCACCAGTAATATAAAGAAGTTATGAGAACTTTTCGATTTGCGCCATATTCCAATTTTCTCTTATAGCTTGAAAACAGCTAAATTTATGAGATTGCGGTTTCACCAATTAAATTTATTTAAAAAATCGAGCCTCAGAGGCACACCTCTGGATGCAACACTGAATACAATATTATCGATTGCGAACTTTAGAAGTAAGGATACTGTACTTCGAAGAGATGTTTTAAATCGGTAAACGCTCCAAAGATGGCGCTTCAGGTTTTATAAATGTTACAGTGACTTAATAAAACACAGTCGCAATACGTTCAAATTGAGCCTAAAAATGGCGAATTGGTACAAAGAACTCAGGAATACAAATGACTGAACTGAATTGGCTTCGTCAAAATCAAAATTATTGTACCTGATAGTATTTGATTGTATATAGAACAAATTTATTCAATTGAAGAATACTACAGTGACTTCATTAAATGGGCCTTATATTTTGAATTAATCCCAAAAATCAGGTAAAAGGAGGATATAAACGAAAATCCTCGATATTAAGGCTCAGCCAATCAAAAACGCGAACACTCGTGTCGCCACTGTGGTTTATTGAGTCTCTGTAATGACTGAAATAATAATAAAATTGTAAAATCCACATGAATATAGAAAAAATCGAGAAAGCACTTTCCAGCAAATGCTCGAGTGAATGACGAATGTCATTCATGTGCTCTTGGAGACCCCAAACTTGTATATAGGTATATATGGAATGTACCTATATACTGAAAAATAAAATGCAGTCTCAGTATATTTTATTTCTTATATAGTATATTTTGCTTCTGACTCTACCGGAGGTGGTGGAAGCATTTTCTCCATTATTTTCACACCAAAAGACTGATGAAATTTTGCTGTAAATGTATGATTGAAATTTCATGCTCAATTCAAAAGTTCGTGTTGGTCGCATCAGCAGAACCATAGAAAAAATGAGTAGAAATGAATAAATACCGTAACAATAGAATAATAGATACAATAACTAGGTTGAAATTTATATCGTATTCGACTGGCTGCACCAGTTCGAATTAATTCGAGCTAATTATGTCATTTAGCACTACAAAAATTCGACTTAATTCGCACTGGTGCAGTCAGTCGAATACGCTATTAGTTTGAATATGTATCAACCATAGAGTAATAAACATAGATAGAGGGAGTATACGCAATTTTTGCATGTCCCCAACATGGTTACATTACTTTGTCGGATTGTGATATATTTTCCAATCCACAATTTTACTATGTCATTATGAATGTATGTATATTATTTTGAATGAAATACATTCATTTGAGTGATTCCCGAAAATATTCAAATTTGAATATTTGGAATCCGATATTTTTCCTAATTGTCAAATGTTTAGTAAGCAGAATATTTATTATTTTTCGTATATGACTGCTGGAATCCAAGGTTTGGCAACTATTGCGCGCTTATTGTCAACTCTACTTTCACGTCGAATGGAATATGGAATTGAGTGGATTAAGTATACTGCTCCACAAAAGTTGAGCGACCATTTCAAAATTTCTCTCAAGTTGGTGAATGCGTAGTTTCCCGACTCAACTACGAGATCGAGAAACTGGAAACGTGACCGAAAAACCAGGAAGTGGACGCCCAAAATCTGCCATTCATGCACAAAAGCGGTTTCTGACTGTGTCTACACGTAGAGAGCATTTGAGTACTTGTCGAATCATGCAACAGCGGCTTTTGAACACGCTTCTGGTGTTTTGGTTACGATTGAAATAATTCGTCGAAGACAATCTATATTCATATTCACGAAGATTTTGAAAAGGAATCCATTAACTGCGATTGGAATGGGCCGATGAACACGTGAATTGGAACAATCAATGGAGGTCTGTATTATTTTTTTTTATACGCATCTCTCGGGAAAAGACTGAGCTTATAACGCCCTTTCAAGCGCCCCGAGATGAATTTAGAAGAAATCGGTTTGTGCGTGTCTTAAACTGCTGTAAGTTGTAACCAAGGGGGAATACATCTTGAGGTAGGGTATTCCATAGCCTTGCAGTTCGGTAAAGAAAAGCCTTCTGATACACCGATGTCCTAGCTGTAGAAAGATGCACGACAAACTGGTGACTATTATCGGCTAGCATTGTCCGTCGATCAAATTGAGCCCCTGGAGGAATCATGGAGGCAATGGCAGCAGAACACCTTCCGTGGTAGTATCTGTAAAAAAGGCATAAGTCTCCAACCTTCCGTGGTAGTATCTGTAAAAAAGGCATAAGTCTCCAACCTTCCTACGGTGATCGAGACTATGAAGGTTGGCAGTTAACGTTGGATCGTCTATTAGGAGCACTGCTCTTTTTTGAATGGAATCAAGTAGGAATAACGAGTGCTTAGGAGCTGAACCCCAAGCATGAGAGCAATATTCCATAGCTGGACGCACTTGAGCCTTATATATACATATATATTATTATTCACAGATTAGTCGAGATATGGACGGTTTTTGGATAGTCGGCGTGTTCGGATATGGACCCATCCTCTGATACCCAGAAATCGCATATCGGTTCAGAAAATGTATCCGTCCAGAGGTGTTACAGTTACTGTTAGTTGTTTGAATGGACGTACCCAATTGTTGGTGCTTGATGCTACCATGAATGTGCAAATTTTCATATTTACATAGACCAAGTTAATGACAACATTATTCCATTGTTTCATGCTGCTATTATAGGCCAAATTTCTTGTTTTTGGACGATAATGCGTCACCCATCGTGGCGAGAATTGTCGATGAAGCTCTGGAAATCCCAGATATTCCGTATTTGATCTTGCCCTGTCGTTCGCCAGACCTCAATTCCATTGACCACGCTTGGGATCAGCTAGAAAGAGCTTTGGATTCTCACCAATCACCTCCTCATTCGCATCAAGAACTCAAACGGCTTTTATCACAACTCTGCAGAGAAATCGATCAAGGCTGCTTCAACAATCTGATCAAAAGTATGCAAACGCGTTGTCAAGCTGTGGTTGATGTTCGAGGTGGCCATACGCTTTACTGAAATTTATTTTTAAATTTTTTGAATGAACTGATTTCATACTACAAATACTGAAATAAATTTTCAACTGAAACTGTGAAACTCATGAGGGAATGGACAAAAAAATAATTTAGATGAGCGAGTAAACATCTTGATCTATCATATTTGAAAAATTGCTGAAAAAATGAAAACTTTTGTTTTCAAAATCTCTGAACTTCATCTACTTTTGTGGAGCAGTACATGTCTATGGAATTGAGTGAAATATATCACTGATATGTTTTTATTTCCGCGCGCTTCATGTCAAATTTGATAGTTCATGTTGGGGACAAAATTTGCTTACTGAAAATGACAAATGCTTCCTCTATCATATACCTAAGTATACCTTACAGTTCGGTGGTTTCCAATGGCGCAATTGGGGCATGAATGACGATATCTCTTGATATCAAGTCAGTGCTTTACTATTTTTGACCGCAGTTGATAGTCATCAGTTCAAACATTTGATATGTACCAAAAATATTTTTTCTGAAAGGATTTCCAATAAAAGGTTTCATTTTGAATAGCGCACTATCTGGACAGCTGTTGATTTTGAATATGTTATCTTTTGACATTTGACAAGTAAATACTACGCCATTACAAAAAATAGAACGATACCCGTTTCAACAACGTATTGAAATTGTTACAATGCACTACAAAAATGATACAAAAGTGATCGAATTGATCTTGGAAAATTTCCATATATGGTGCTGCAACCGTAGCCGTCGCGGCTATTTGGCTGATATCGTTTTCCATATGAAACGATATCAGCCCAATGGCCAACCAACGACATAACTCTTTCAGATTAAATAAATATCCATTGATTCCTCTTGAAATATACCCTCTTTCCTAATTATCAAAATGAAACTTTTTATTGGGAAATGTACCTATAAGGCTTAATAGTAGTAGTAGTAGTTCAATTCTGTAATTGAAACAAATGCCTTTTGCTTAATCCTGAAGAATATTGTTGAAGTGAGTAAAGTTTCTCGTAATTCCATGTTTTAATAGCATGTCATTTTGCAGGTGAGTTGTGTAATGATTGTATTGTAACGGTTTGGAGGTTCATGCGAAATTTTGTGAAAAAATTACACAAATACAATTTGAACAAGCGTACGAAAGCGTCAGAGCTTTTCTCATTTTTATTCTGGTCAAGCCAAAAAAGTGAACTATGGAAATATCAGTGAGGTTTAAAATATTTTATTCTCGACCGAAGCAAAACTGAAATCGTTGCTGATTCATGGAAAATTCAGCATTCATGTATCCAAAGCGGAAAGCGGAAAACGACTAACTAGCTGGAATGCCCAGGGCATCACCAATTTTGAGCCAACCGATCAATCCGTCGGATTCTTTCCCAAACGGAAAGTAACAAATGGCTAACCCTGCAAATAACCACCCCCTCCTCCTTTGTCCCGACCCTTATTTGGAGCATCGAAAAATAGATATATGCACCCTGAATAATGAACAATGCTGAAATTTGAACGATTGCCTCTCGTCGGAGTCCGACGAGACGTCGGACCATACGACTCCGAGATACGGGCGTGAAAGAGATCGATAACTTTATCCACGATATCGTTTTTTTACTCCCATCGATTGTTAGATGAACATGACTTTTGGAATTGTTCAATTTTGGAAATATAGTAAAATGATGGGCAAATCGTAGGTCAATGGCCAGATATACCCAGATATCTGTGAGACCAAGATGCATTTGAAGGGCGGGGTCCTGCATGTGCATGGCAACAAGGCCTTGCTAGCGGGTGTCAGACATGGGCGGCGCTACGATTGGGGCTTCGGGGTATTTTTCCCAATACGAAATTTTTTTAAATTTGAATGATGCTACTTGTCAGAATAATTTTCAATTATGAATTTTTAGAATTATTCGATGAAATTTAATTATTTTTCAAAATTTTATAGTGTTTAAATCTTTTTCAGGTATAAGCTATGAAATTTCATGTATAATTGGTTGTTACCCTAGATTGAACTATCTAGCCTGAGAATCTAATCCAAGAATATTAATTATTAAAATCTAGGAAACATATTGCAAAACAAAGAATGTGGAGAGGATACATATTTCAAATTTCATTATTATATTATTGTCAGTACTAAATGCATATCGATTTTTGTTTCAAATTACATACAAAAGGTTCTTATACCTTCCGAGGAGACGATAGAAGAATGAACAATATATTTTAAGGGATGACCAGAAATGTTGTACCTGAATGATTCGAGAGAATTATTACTTCAAACGAAAACTAATCGATTATGAAAATTTTTCGAATTTCGGACTAAATAACCATACTGTTCAAATCCACACAGTAAAAATTCTTTATTTTGTAAAGTAAAAAACATACTAGATCATCGTGTAAAATTTGCGGAGTTTCTTTCATCAGCAGAGTAAGGAGTCCACAATAGATTTCTCTGAATTTATGACTGAGAAACTTCTGAAGATTCCAGTGGCAGTTAAGGTGAAAAACCGAATAGATTGAGCAATCCAGCCGTGAAATATTTCAGCGTTATACTTTTATTCCTATTGAACCCAATTAAAATTTCATATTTAATTTTTTAATATTTTCTTTCGAATTTAGTCTTGCTTCTATATATCATGAACAATATTCGTAGGTATCAAAATGCATTCACTTTTTTGATTGCCATTCGTCCAAACGCGGAAAAATAATAAGCATTGCTGAAAAATTATCATACGACTAAAATGCATTGATATAATCATAAATCATAATATATAAATGGAAACATTCATCATTCATCTATCCTCCTTAATTATAAATAATAATGAACTTTCGGTAATGTCAAAAAAAATTTTTGACCCCGATGAAATTTCCATAATGAAATTACACTGTTTCGATTTTCAAAAAACATTTCTGTTTTTTAATTTTCGAGAAATGAATTTTTGACATCACATAAAAACAATGTAATAATAAGATGATATCCAATAAAATACTTTTCTTCGGAAAATTTCACCGCAAATAATTTGAAGTTGCAATTTCATTTCAGGTACAGACTCCACGAATTGCTTTATATTTTTAGCTTTGCCTCAAATTAAATGGTATGTGGCTAATAATTATTTAGCTTCTGTGTGAAATTGCAGCGTTCTTAACTTGCTCTTGTCGCCCTAAATGTAAAAAGCATACTTTTTTTCTCATCAAAAATAATAAGCTCTGACGGAGAGAGTTTTATTTATAAAAATAGTTCCCAACTCAGCTATTGGTATTCTGTAGATAATACCTACTTAACAATTGAGCAAACTCATGAAGTACCTACAAGTGCTCATCTATCAAGCATTGGAAATTGAAATGTGACCAATACATTCGAGTAATTTTACTCGAAACATAACCGAAACCTTTAATAACATTTGTAATTCGGTTTCATTGAATATACAAAGAACAAATGAATAGGATATAAGCTTTATGTTAGAAAATTCGATCTTAAGACTTTAATATTTTGGGACACTGGGCCAGGTGGTTTAATAGTCCGTTTTTTATTAGATTAACTACTCTATATTATTTCGAATCATTATTTAACCTTGTCCTTGAAAAAAATGTTGTTTCGAAAATAGTACTGGAAAAAGTTGCAGCTTTGTGGTTGATGTCTGATATAGTGATATAACTCTGATAATAATATCGTGAAATTAATCGGAGTTTCTATAAGTGAAACACAATATAATCTGCAGTTCACTACTTTTCTCGATTTTGGAATTGAAGAGTCATTAAAATTTAATCGGGAAGTCATAATGTTTTTACCTCAAATTTACCTAAAGATTATCTCGAGTCAGTTTTAAAAATACTAATTTCTTCAAGAGTAATATTGAATCAGAATAGTGTTTGTGATTAGCTAACCAAATGGCCAATACACTTATTTAGTTTATTTTCAACAAATCCTGAGTTCAAGAGGTAATATGAATTATGAATATGTAGATTAAGAGTCATGAATCGTATTGCTGAATTCCTAAAATGTAATATCTACTTGCATGTTATCAGTGTAGCATTCATATTTTTCTATGCATAAAAATATCGAGGAATATGACACTTAAATGATAGTCTGCCAATTTTTTCTCGTATTTTGCTAGATTTTCAGTGAATGGTGTTGTACTAACCAATTTTTAAAAATCTAAGCTTTGAAATGCACAAGTGTCCATAGAGAACAATAAAAGAGATTTATTCATTTCAACAAGGAACAACTGAAATCGACGTCGCCACCACTGTACGAGGGGGAGAAGGAGCAGAGCCCCTGTCGCTTCCAGCCGAAGAGTGACGTCACTGACCGACCCGCCCGAGCTTGCCGAGTTGCTGCGTTCTCCACTTCTCGGCTCGATTTGTTGAATCATCCATAGTTCATCCTCTCGTTGTGTTGTTGATAGTTGTCGGTTTAGCTGCTTCATTACAGAAACTTGTGTTTCTCTTTGTACTTTTAACTGTGCGCTCGTTAAGTGGTGTTTAAATTTGAACGGATATGGCTACAGAAGTAGAAAACAACGCACCCGCTATGGACACCAAAGAAATTAAAGAAGAGGTTGCAGCCGGCGATAATAAAGCGGAAGAGGCAAAGCAAGAAGTCGGTGCTGGAGACGCTGCAACTCCAAAGGAGAAAGAACCCGCTCCTCCAAAAGTTGTAGTACACAAGACGAATTATGAAAAAGATGTTGTATATTTATATCAATTTTCTCGCACCCCGCTTTTGCCATCTTTATCGCCCTATTGTCTCAAAGTTGAAACCTGGCTGAGGCTTGCCGGTATCAAATATGAGGTTAGTAAAACATTATTTTTATTCATTGGTACTTCAATACTCGCTTTATCTGTTTGCTTTATTTCGTTTCTCAATACTAAATTGCCCTTTTTTGATAAACATGCAAGTTGTGACTCTTTGGTCGCCATTTTAATCTATTCATAGAAGCCTGTTGTGCTTTAAACATGAATTCATTGTTATAAAATTTTCGCAAAATTCCTTTCTACTTCGATTTTGAAATCTATAATTGCTTTAAAAAATACAAGTACTTCGAATATTTTCCATCCCGAAGAAAGTAACCATAAGAAGTAGTTTACACCGGAATTTAATTTTCTACAATGCATGAAAATGTTGATTATTTTATTGATGTAATTTATAATATTGGCGGTTTCTAAATTTAGTAAATTTTTATGGTGAAATTGTGGCACAATCCTAATTTTTCCATTTCATCTGGATTTAAAAGGATTTTTCGTCAAGGTAAGTTAGTGAGCGGGTACTTTTTGAATGTAAATGTTAATCTCCCCTATATTGTAGATTTTTAGCTTCCCTTTGTGCTGAAATGCATTATTTTCGAATGATAGAATCGAATAATTCTTTAATTGATGGTGTTAATTTAATCCACCATAGGGGAGTGTTACCGCTGAGTCATAAATTGTAGCTTCCTAACGAAAGCTTATAAATTCATTTAAAATAATGTGAATTAAAAATGGTAGTGTTTGGTGAATTAATTAAAATATTTGTATTCGTTGTATTCCAGACCAACCCTTCTTTTAGCTACCTCTGTAACCCGTTCAATATTTTTACTCGATGCGCACATTGTATGATTTCTGTGTTCTGCTTGAACATATTGTATATTTTCTCTATTAAACTGTTGTGTAGGTTTATGAAGGAAATTTTCATTTTGTCAGAATACCTAATTAATTTCTGAAGTTTGTTAATATATGGTTCATTTTCATTTATTATGTCCACAAACAAAGTTTGTGTAAGAATTTAATATGGGAAATTTCTTTGCAGGTATAATATCATCTGAATTAGTTTCCGTGATTTTTAGCCTCTAAAATTCAAAGTCCAATTACTTTAGGATGATCAGTAAGCAATGGGTATAAATTTGTTTCTGGAAATTGATTTTTTTTTCTCTAACCAAAAGCAGTTGAATCGATCGGATAAGAAACCTTTCGTCATCACAGGTCTTATGACAGAAATTAATAGGAATTATAGGAAATAAACAGTAAAATTTTTAGGAGAAACGATTACTTTTTCAAGAATCCAGGAAATTGAAATATCAATTCTTTGAATTTGAAATACCTACATATTTCATCACGAAGCTGATGTTCTCCAAGATTTTGAGAATTCGTACTTAATAGTATCGATTTTACTTCCTTCTGAATTCTGTATTCAATAAGAAATCATTACAGTATCTTTTGAACTTTTCGAAGGTTTCTTTTTATTCGATATGATGAACGGGAATACTGCCGATATCATATTTATATTATCTATTTATTTACGACTCGGAAACTATTCAGGATGAGACTTTGCAGTACTGAATATTGTATATCTGTAGGTGTGGCTTTTAATTCAATTATTTTGCAGTATTGGTTTCGATTGATAGTAACTTTTTTTATACATTTTGAAATGTCTTTTGCTAAAAAATCCCATGAGGAATTCGTTCGGCCTCTGCTTCTCTTAATTGAAAAATATATTCATTGCCGAGAACTTACATTCGTGGAATTCAAAACGTATTTTGCTACGAAGATACTGAAAACATGTATTTCTCAGCTTAATCCCAGACTTGATAGTTTTGGAGTTATATATACATTTTGAATTTGAACTCGAATTTCAGAAAGATTAACCCTGGGTTTAAATTCTGTAGAGTGATATTTACAATATGATATTCAAGCCAGATCTAGTATTTATTTTATAATATTAAAGAAGATAATTCACCATAACATAAAATTTTCAGTGTTCTACGCTGTATAATTTTGAAAAACATGACACCTTTATTTCAGAGTTAGTGCTGCATTGTCAATCTTAGGAGAATCTATTTATTGTGTATTACCACATCACATGCAAATAGCGTTTATACTTTTCTACAAAACTCCAGTGAAGCGGTCAGAAAAATCCAATTTTTTGATATACTAATTTATATTAGAGAATTATTTTTCTCGATCTGTTTCGAACTTCCATTGTTGAAAGCAATAAATCAAAATGGATTACAGGAAGCTCAATGCATTCATCCCATGAAAAGATCAATCAATCCGAATATACCGAACATCCGATGCACAAATTTGTTATTAAGTGATTCATAAATTCCATATGATGACCTCTGATACCTATCATAGATCCCGGTGAATGCGGGTAATTTAAAAGAGTAACGGTTATCGGTGTCGTTCACGGGAAAAGTTTAATGAATTCCAATATTGGATCGTCTTCGAAACGACCTCTTCGAACTAGATACTTGACCCTGGTTATGAACTCGCGAGCTTTCGTCTAACAACTTTACGCCATGGTCTAGTCTAAAAGTGGCATCCAGTCATTGTTGGGCGAAGTATACCACGATCGTTATGCAAATAATGGCGCGAACGGAAACCTCGGTCAACAAGGAGGTGCTCGACAACTTCGAAGAAGATGTCTGATTTTTAATGTGTACTTGAGAACCGGCGTCCGGCGATTCGATTTAGATATTTGGATTTCTTATCAAGGGGTGTTCGGATAGGCGAAAACACGATGCAAAATTTACAATGATTTATTGTTTCCTCTATTTCATTACAAATGGTTTAGATAAAATAAAAGAAAACTAATGTATACATCTGAGAAAATTCTGCGCATTCATTCCAGAGAATAGAGATTTTCTCAAAAATTCTTTTGCGGATGTTGGGCAAGCTTACTTACCATCATCATGATTACCAGGAGAAAAAATCTTGAGACTTCAAAATGATTAATTCAGCTCTTGAAAGTGTCCCCCACCAGAAAACTTAAACAACACTCTATACATATATCGAAAGCAAAGCGTTACCGTATCAATTATTTGCATTATTCTCTCTGGATATTTTTCCGCTCCATACCAATCATTCGCATTAAATTTGGTATAAAAATCTGTAGTCAAACATAATTATGTAGGATTCCTCCTAGAGAATCCTAACCACCATAAGTCTAAGGATCGAGGCCTAAATAGTTTCGGAGTCTTGAATTTTTGAAAATAATATTCGGAATCCAAACGATTAATTGTGTATGATCTATCTCTGACGAGAGTTGAGAAACTTCCCTCTAGGTCATGAAATTTCAAATACACAAACAAGAATATGATAACATGAACAAATATTTCACATACAACGTAACCAACCGTCAAAAATTGACATTCGGTCTATGTTAATATTCTTTTCTATCGCTCGCCCTCGGCATCTCGAGATAATACAACTCTCTCAATTAATTTTTTTTTGTCGTCGGTAGGTCAACGTACTCCCTCAACCTAAGTCGAAATACATCCGAAGAACATGACAAGGCTGTAATTATTCCGCCAAGACGGGCCCCAGCGCCATTGGGCCAGGCTACAAAGCCACAATTAATTTCAAAGCCGTTCGGATGCACGTTCGGTTACAGCGTAGAAAAAAAAATCTCTCAGTTTCAGTTCAATTATCTAGCAACATATGAAACTGAGCGGGGAACGTCATCGTTTCGAAGAATCAAGAGGCTCATTTAGAACGATGCAAGTTCCCAGGCGATATGTGTGTCAATGCGGGTTGATCCCCGCGTTCTATTTGTGTTTCAAATTGAAGGATATGATGTGGTAAATTGGACGAAATTTCTGTTGATTGACGTCACGCCAAGATCGTGTAGGGGTGGAAAAATTGAGATGATTTTTATTGCGCTGAGGTCAGCCGGGTATACACGGAAAAAAATCTATTCTCAAATCAAGAAACAGGATATTCTTGAAATATTAAACTTGATCCAAGTATATATTGAATCGGAAAAAGTAAAGTAAGAAATTTGGTATACTTGGAATGAATAAATAGAATACCGAATACATATACTTCATAGAAATATATAATACTCCATACAAGTAAATGACGTATTCAAAATGAAGGAATAAATTTATTGATTCAAGAATACTGCTACATTTTGTTTGAACATACGATATTGCGACTTCGAAGATATCATTTACTCATTATGAAAATTGAAATATACTCATTCCAAATTATATTTTTGAAGAATTGGTTTACACATTATAATGATTGCGAGTGATACATTTCAGTTGTAATTAGGATATGCCCAAGTCACAAAGATGAATTGGAGACCTATTTGATCATTTTTCATGTTCGAGACTAATCATAATAAATGAAAATTTGAAATTTTGTGGACAAAATTTCGTCATAGTGAGACATATTTCATTTTAATATTTAAATATTAGGGTTTGAGTGTTAGAAGGGGAGTGAATAGTTCATCTGAACTCCACCCTGTGATTGAATTAGCAGAAAATATGAATTTTATTTTTCTTTTTATGTTCATTGTAGCTAACCAACTCAATAAAGGCCATACTAGATAATTTGTTAATATACCGTTTCACAATACATCTAGTTTCTGACGCTAAAAATTGTCATAGCGGTACCATATTGAGGTAAGGTATGTTTATGTATATGATTTTTTGAGATGTGTTAATAATACATAAAAATATAAGTGAAATTGATTTTGGTGAGCAATCATGAACCTAAAAAATGATAAGAAAAACACATTTTTAATCTCATTTGAATTTTGACCAGTCTTTTGAAATAACTTTTGTTTCAACATTCAAAAATTGATGAGGTATACTAGCAATCAAACACCTGGGATTGTCACAGATAGCAAGAGTCTCGTGACCGACACAACATGGGAATAATCGTTAACAGTTTACTTTATATGTGTGATATAGAATTAGCCAAAAATTATTTAATGGATATGAATGTATTTTACAAAATATAATTCCTTTAAGTGGTGTCTAATAACCCAAGTGGTTGATGAGTGAAATAGGTATTTAAATAAAAAAAACCTAAAATAATTTGATCACGGATTCCGTTTTGAATGATTTGAGTGACAAAATTTGTTTTGATTTCTGAAACATTGAAATGATCTAGTTCAGAATAAACCATTCATAATCTGAATTATATTTGCATGTACTAGATCTGAGTATATTATACCGAAATATACTAAAACGCGAGTTCTTTCCCCTGCATCTTCGTCAACATGATACGACTCGTTTGATATGCCGCGCCAATGAAAACGTTCTTATCCACCTGTTGGCAGTATTTATCGTAATACAAGTATATAAATGCTTTCATCCACTAGATTCAAGAATATTATTAGAAGATATACTAAAATGCGCCCTCTGTGCAGTTTACATTAGAAAATATCTCTTTCGATCCTCTTCAGTCTCATTTAGGTGATAGGACTGATCGGTCTACGGAAGTTTTGATTGTGTTATAAGTGTTAGATACTGAATACATACTGCAAAAAGCAAAATTTAATTAGGAATTAGGGATACATGGAGTGTCTGATTGGAACATTTCAAGGTAAGTTTTTATTGAGAAATAATTTCAACTTATTTAATTTTTTTTCATTAATTCGGATTTCATTTTCCTTTTCATGATGCTCTTGGTGTTTTTTACTATTGTAATTCAGCTTGATATCTTTGTATTATTTCTTTGAGGACTAGGTATTTTTGAATTGATATTTTCAACAAAATTCTTACTTTTTCAGAACAAATGCGTTAATATTTAATAGGGTCTGTTATAAAGATTTTCTAGAGATTTCTAATTATTTTCGAAATATTAATGCACTTTTTGAATACAACTTCCTGTTCATAATTGATGAATGTTGATTAAATTTGATTCTTTTGCAGAATATGGAAATTGTTCATGAACAATTGGGAGTTACGTTATCATTTGCTTATGAAAATGCAAATCAATAGATATCTATCGATATGAGTGAGAAACAATTTTGGAATAATTCTTCAGGACCAGGTAGTATTTTTCATTCGAAAAAGTCCACGATAAAATTTATTTATCACAAATTTCTTCTTTCTTTGCAGATCTCAAGTGATATTGGAAAAATCATTCAAGAACAGAAAAATAGAGCAACACAGAGGAATCAAATCACCAAGCCCAACTTGTTTTTGGTATCAGGGGAAAATCTATTATAGCCGAAAAGTTTCCAAATTTTTGTATAGATGTAGATGAAGTTTTAAGAATGTATCTGGAATTCTCTCCAACTAAATAATTTATTCTTTAGGAGATAACTATGTTCCTTTAATCCTTTGTATAGTGCAATGTTTTATTCTGTATTTGTATGAATGTAATACAATTTTTTTCCAATGTAGATATTGTTTATCTGTTGGTTTTTATTTATTTTATGATAATTTGAGAAATAAATTCGTTTTTTCATATATGCTGTATTTTATTTATTATTCAGATTAAGAAATCTAATGGATTGGATAGATAATTGCATTTATTCTTTCGAATAATTTCTAAGAATTGATTTGAAATTAATATTCATTTCAAGTAAGTTTACTGTTTCTTCGGAACAACCATAAAATTAATTTTGAATTTACCATATCACATACTTATTCTAACACTAACTTAATTTTGGTTTGAGTATATCAATTCTTTCATTCGAGTATATGATTCACTACCTTCAAACGAAGAAATGATGGAAATTAAGGAATTCAATATCTTGTTTTGAAAATATTTTATATTCAAACGAAATTTATCAACCACTCATTGCAAGTATAGTCATTTACTCACAGCAAATATAAAAATATTCTTTGGACCAATTATACCGACTTTATTAAATTCAAGAATATCATATACTTATTTGGAATACTTGGTATATTCAAATTTGGAGAATAAAGTATACTTGACCCAAATTTATTATAATCTTGCTTATATATGAATCTATCATATACTTCAACCAAATATTATTCACTCAATTTGAGAATAGATTTTTTTGCGTGTATGGAGGTGTACAATTGATTAATGCTAATCGGATCGATTTGATGTAGGGGAGTGATTCACATATGTTGATACTATTTTTTCCTAACGGATGAAATTTGTTTTCTTCCACAATTAACTATTTTCTTGTAGACTTGATTATACATGGTGTTCCACCATTGACGCGACGCCCTATTACAGTTAGGCGCTTTTTTTTTTGACGCTATATAACCAGACTCCATCAGGGCTACATAATCAAACATTACCAAAAAGTGTAAATGAACAAACCTCTTTTTTTCGTTAAACACCTTGTTTTTTTTTTTAAATTTTTGGATTGCATGGAGAAACGAACCCAAGTTTTTTCGAAGTTCCATACTTATGCTGAAACCTGTTTCGAGATATTTCAATTTTTCATAAATTGAAGGGTCTTTGGGAAAACCTGATAACTTTTAAATGAAATGATTTTTTTAAATGCGATTTCGAAAGTGAATCCTGACTCTTCAATAATTATTGAGAATTATACTGGATGTTCAATATGAGACAATTCATCGATGATTTATTCAAAAGTTGGCTTATTCAAAAATGGCACAACCTGTAGGTATTTAATTTTTTATCAGGTAGCAAATATCATTATCTTCGAAAAATTCTCTGCCAAATGAGAAAATGAAAGATGGGGTGTGTCATTTGGAATAAGCCCGATAACGTTTGAAAGTCATCAATGGATCGACACATTAAACATCCAGTAGATTTCTCAATAATTATCAACAACTCAATTCTTACCTTCGTTTTTGTTGTATTCGCTTGTAAATCTCATTGAGATGAATTCATTCATTTCTGAGTCATTAGGCTTTTCCAAAGATCCTCCAATTTATGAAAAATCGACAAATTTCGAACAAACTTGTGTTCATTTATTCCATCCAATCTGAAATTTCAATAAAAAAAAGTGTTCCATAAGAGAAAACATTTACATTTCTTTGGTATTTCCAAACAATTTGAGAGTGTAACTATAATGGAGCTTAATAATATTGTGTCGAAATAATCAATTTTCAAATAGACAGTTGCGTCAGTGGTGGAACACCCTATTTATGCTATTCTATATGGGGATAATATAGATACCGGTATTCACTGTGAAAATTGTGGGATCTTTTTTTTTGTACGGATGAAGCATGAGAAAGTTTGCTTAAAAAATATCGATCTAAAAGCTGCCTCTGCTGGCCTTACAAGAGGCCATACTTTTAGCTCATTTCTCAAGATTTTTTCCTCTGTGAGCACAACTTTATATCTAATGTTCAATCTCATGTAGCTTTTTATCGGAACACTAATCTGTGATGCCTTTCTCGTAAATAGTTCAAGGGTGCTTACTTTGACTGCTAAATCGCCTTTTAAACATTTCGCATATCGGATTTGTGGCATATAGATCCATCCTGTTGACATCGGATACCATTTCAGTTGCATCAAGAAACATCTTTCATTGACCTCAACAGTGTTGTCTTTCTCATTTTCAACTCTACACTAAAAGTTAAACATTTCAATTTTTCTATAACTTTCTACTATACTTTCTCAGAAACTATTTGTCTTTGACCATCCTAGTTCCATAATCAATAATCATATCCATATAAGTATTTCGAAGACTTTAAATCTAATAAACAGAATCTTTGCAAAAAAATTCATCGTCATCAAAATTCGATTGAGTTTCTTACATTTCTAATGATTCTCAGAATTTCTAGAATTGAATTACATATTCGTGAGATGAATTCAATTTGTGTCCAATATGTCCGAATTTTTCTTTCGATAGTTATTCGGAATATTCGTGCTACATTTGTGGGCCTTCCGAAACATGTTTACAATTCGTAGAACGTATCTATCGGGTATCAAAATGCAGCGTGTGCCTGGCACAGTGGCGTACTTCCTTAGCGATTTCCTATTGTACATACCTGCATGATAATCACGTAGTCATTGAAGGGGAATGATATTGCGTCTCGCATTCCTAAACCGAGTTGGAAGTTATCATTGAATATCTCGTGTATACAGAAGTCGAAAGGTTGAAATGGCGGATATAATGGACCTTCAGATTTGGCGAAGAGAAAATTTTTAAATTCCATGCGATTATATTATTTAAATTATAAAGAATAGAAAATATCTAACAACGAAATATTGCACCTAACTGGCTTTGTGCCTGATTTGTAAGATTTTATACTTGTTGAACATCCAGAATGAAATTTGCGAAAAAAAATCAAATTTTCATTGATTTATTGATTCTTATTTGAGAAATATGAAAGTGGATGTTATTTGCCGAGAATTTTTTCTGGAGCGAGAAAGCATCTATTATGATTATTTCTGATGTTTTATTGAATGAAATAACCTAACGTGGAGTCAGAAATTTTGTGAAATTGTTCGATTGATTGTCCTGCACATTCGAATTAAAATCTGAATTTCATGCTTATGATATCTTTTTTCCTTATTTTTCTACTTATCGACTTCAACCCAAAACCTTAAAGTTGATTTTCATGTCAGTATTCGAAAATTATTTGAGTTTTTTCTGTGTCATTCATTTACCCAAGTAGTCAATGAATAGTGACCATAGCTCATGTAATGCACTTTCTTCCCATATTATTAACTCATTTGGACATACATTACAAACTTTTTATTGCACTTTGCACATAAAATAAATCATTATTGATTAAATCGTTAAATATCCGAAATTTCGAAAACAGGATGTTCCTAAATTTGAAGTACAAATGGAAATTAGAGATTACTTGATGTGTCTGTAGTCCTACTTTTTTATGATGATTAAGTTTGTCGAATCTTTATTAATCTTCGCTACAGATTGGGCAAATAAGTACCAAAATTTAAAATTAATTTATTTATTACATTTTACTAACTAGATCTTTATAATAATTTCGATATTCCTGAGGATTACTAGACAATAGTTTGAATTTTTTTTGGAAATTGGTAGTAGATACGACAAAACTGCAAGAAACCAAAAAGTGTAGTACTGGAACAAAGACATTTACTTATATACCAGTGGTCCACGGAAAAAAGTTCTGGAAGAAAGAAGTAGGCTCAGTTACAGAAAAAAATCACCCTGTAGATTTGCATTCAAAATTAGCATATCACAGGATGAAAACATAAAATTGAAGTATCTATGTCAAATTCAGGTTAAATACTTTTGTGAAAGGAAGGTGCTTTGAGAAGAAAAACTTTAACACCATGTAGCTTGATAACATTTTCGTTTGCAACTACAATTTAGGAACACTCTGCAAGACTGTGGACTCCATAAAATTATCGTGGATTAAAAATTTGTTCAGTTTGAAATTTAGGGTTGAATCAGAACGAGTTGATTGTGTGACAAACACCAAAAATCAAAGTTCTGTGGAACACACCATGGATCTAGCTGAAAAATTTGAAAGCATACTATTAAATAACAGTGGAAATTAGTCAATGAGATTTCTTTATGTTATATGTTATAGATATACAAATAGAATGAAAAAAATGCATATTGCCAAAGCTTTCAGAAGATCGTACTTTTTTCATTTCAATTTCTTTTGAAAACATAATCCAATGCTTATAGGATTGGAAATTACAGATTGGTAGCTGAGTGAAATGATATTCGCTTTATTCCATATATAAAACAAGCCCAAAAAAACTTCAACTGACGTATTCTTGCTGATCATTTGACATGATATTCAAAAGCAAAATTGGATGTAGAGCCATCTTGATGAATCATTATGAGTTCCAAAAGCTGAACCCTTTTATTGAATTCATGGAATACCCGATGTATTTATTTTAACATTTTTCATCTATTTTTGAGTGACAGTGAAATTTAGGTTACCTCCACGAATTTAATTTTTTATTATGGTTTATCGTGAGGAATTATAAAAATTACTGCTTTTAGAGGTGTAGAAGTTTTCATCGCAGTAATTGTCTCTGGCATACAATGAAAAGGTAGCCGTGAAAAATACGATCAGACGTAATTTGCTCTGTATAATTTCGCCGCAGTCGCTATAAATTTTCATTTGAATATACGTAATTATAATATATATAATTTTCGTTTGCAACTACAATTTAGGAACACTCTGCAAGACTGTGGACTCCATAAAATTATCGTGGATTAAAAATTTGTTCAGTTTGAAATTTAGGGTTGAATCAGAACGAGTTGATTGTGTGACAAACACCAAAAATCAAAGTTCTGTGGAACACACCATGGATCTAGCTGAAAAATTTGAAAGCATACAATGAAATAACAGTGGAAATTAGTCAATGAGATTTCTTTATGTTATATGTTATGGACATAAAAATAGAATGAAAAAAATGCATATTGCCAAAGCTTTCAGAAGATCGTACTTCTTTCATTTCAATTTCTTTTAAAAACATAATCCAATGCTTATAGGATTGCTGGTATTATACTCATTAATATAACGAGACAAAGGATGTTCCAGCCCACAGTAACAAGTAATTCGCTACATCGTCGTTTCATCAAACAACATCCCTGTTCGAAACTTTGCTAAGTAGCTTGTATTCGAAACCAGCTCGGTTTTAGTCTTTTGTCGTCGCTTTTACCTTCGACCCTCGGACAAAGGAATTCACGAGCCATATACGAATAATAACGAAATGTCGTTATGCGTTGAACAATAATTCTGCTCTCTCTTGCATTCATATCGCACCTATGGAGTATGCAGCACCAGCGGAAGTAACTGTGGTTGACATGGATGGCATCATATATGCTAATTACGGTCGCGGTTGCTAATTAATTATCAATTATCAGCGACGAGCACATTTGGGACGAGTGTGCACCGAATTCATTCGGAATTTTAATTCAACTTTGATTACGTACGTGAGTTATTTGAATCGGGCCTCATCCTGTTTTTTTTTTATGATATGGGGAATCCGTTCACAGTATAGCGGTTCGATTTGATGTTTTGTGTGCTCGACTTCCGGTGTTCTCGTGGGAAATGAACCAATAAGATGGACACGAACTTTGCATTTTTGAATGTAGATTGTAGTTTTATTATTGAAATAATCCTTTTGTGGATATCTCGATAGTTTCAAAAGAAATGATTTGATAAATACCCAACTAACCTATCTAAAAATCACATTCAAGTAGAATACTTATTGCCTGCAATCATAGAGTAATAAACATAGATAGAGGGAGTATTCGCAATTTTTACATGTCCCCAACATAGATTAAGTTGTCGGATTGTGATATATTTTCAAATCCACAATTTTTCTATATCGTTATGAATGTATATTATATTGAATGAAATCTATGTATTTGTGTGATTCCCGATTAAATATCCAAATTTGAATATTTGGAATCCGATATTTTTCCTAATTGTCGAATTTATATTAAGCAGAATATTTATTATTTTCTGTATCTACCTGCTGAAATCCAAGGTTTGGCAACTTTTGCTCTCCTAGTGTCATCGTTTGTTTTACGTCGTTTGACGCGCTTGAAGTTTGTTTTCCGAATATCTGATATATTCAGGTATTTATTTCAATAAATTTTGAGTAAATATGAAACGTTGATTCACTATTGAACATAAGAAGTACTTCCTTTGTGGAGATACTCGCGAATTAAGTGAAATATCGTATCACTGATATGTTTTCATTTCCGTTCGCTTCATGTCAAATTTGATAGTTCATGTTGGGGACAAAATTTGCTTACTGAAAATGACATAGTCTCCCTCTATCTATGATTATTACTCTGAGCCTGCAATAACGCATGCCGTTTTTGCAATGTAGATTTTTCAGGTTTTATCGGTAGAGAAGTTGGCGATTATTTTTTCCAGTGTATTTTATACTGGTTATTATGTGCACGGTATATTAAGGCTTAATTTGAGAGTTTTTGGATTGAAAACCTGTATAGATATTCATTATTGTTAAATTAATAGATGAATTCATTATTCCCTACTAGAACTACCCTGGTAGTTAAACTTTAGTTAGTTTAAACCCTCTAGCAATTCACGTTAATAACTATAATTTCAACTATGCAAAACAAAAAGTGCGAGTACTACAAAGTGATTTGATATCATGATGATATTGTTAATGTGTTTTTTTTTATCACTGCTTCTCTGCACCTTTTTGGAAAATTTTATTTGCTGTACATATTATGTTTGTTTTTTGAGCGCTTATTTCTGAACCGATCGCTCTGATGTATAATCCATCGTCAAATCCGATTCTGTCTCTATCACTTTAGAACGGAAGGATTCTAGAAATTTGAAATTTGTAGAGTTTCACAATTTGAATCTAGAGATTGAGTTCGTAAGCAAAATTCGTCTAGGGGTTTCGTGAATATGTCCGCTGGAAATTTTGTTTGATGGATAACTCAATTTTTTCAATTCTTCTGTTAAAATTACTGGCTTTAAATTTCAGTTTCTCTATAACATTTCGTGAACTCTGTTTATAATGAATTTCCGAGTTTTCTCGATTGGTAGTTCCTTTGGACAAGGAGTCAGTAGCATCATCAAATAATAATATAACATTACATGACATTAATGAAGGTTCCATAGTAAAATCTCATAACAGAAGATATAAACACAACAGTACACAATGCACAAGTTTCATTGTTGAAAACAATCGTGTAAGAGGTTTTAATCCTGTTCTGTTGATATCCTGCCTGTAAAAAAACGCATTTAATTAAAATTATATTATATGAGTATCTTGGGGTTACATTCCTCGTGTTTAATTATGTTTGCAAAGCAGGTTAATTAATCGCAACATGAATAGTGTCACTGGGTTATTTTATTATAGCTGATGATTAAAATTTATCTGAATAATGATACTGAAATATCCCGTTTTGTCAACCAATCTGAGTTTTAATTGTCCTAGACCTAGAGGTCTGAAAGAAAATTTGAGCGATTAAAACTGCAGATGTTCAAACACACAAAAGCTGGAATTTTCAGCTGAATACACTCATTTGTTTTCGTTGCCTACTCTTCAGTTATCCTACAGTTTTCAACGTCAACAAAAGCATTCTTCCAACAAATGTTTACTCAGAGGTTCCTGATTTATAAAACTTGACCAGATGTGAATACACCAAAAATGTTCGTTCGAAGAAAACAGAATTTGTTCTTTCGATGAAAGATTTAAAATAGTTTATGATCTCTGCAAATTTTTTAATTAGCATAATCGAACCTAGTCTAACTTTCGAGAATAGGGCTTCTCTTCAAGCTTCCTTCTCGTAGCGGAGTGCTACTTCGCGTTTTATCCTAGTGCGAATCAATTTAAAGTGTTAGCGGTCGCATTTGATATTTACCGAGTTGAATCACAGGATGGACGATCTTTATTTAGACAACAGAAATAAAGTTGTTGTGGGTTGCGTTGTGTAATTGTCATTCTGATCACTTTTGAGCGCAGTTGTCCCGGATAACAATATTGTTGAGACATCAGCCGCATTCCAGCCATTCCGGAATGATAACGAAGTCTCCTCAATTGATTGAAAGGTCTTGCGAATCAAATTAAGACGGCGGTTCCATTAACATTAACATGTTGTTTCGTGGGTGACAGTCATTGAGGGAATTGATACTTATACCAATGAAAATTCTTCAAGTTTTGCTCCTTTTGTTAAAGAAAAGTGATCAAAAATTCCAAAATTTATGAGAATTTGGCATAAAAACCATTAGATCCATTGTATAAAAGTATAATGAGTTGGCACGTAATCGTATAGGAAAAACTGTTCTTATCAATTAATCTTCAAATTAATTTAAATGTGATTGATTACTTTAAAGAAACTAACATTTCAATAACTCTCACTTGACAATACTTATTTCAAATCTCAAAACTCCTAGGAATATTTTTTTAAATTTTAATCTTTACTATAAGAGGATTTGCGGGCTAGAAAAATCACTTTTCATAATTTTGAAACTAAAATTTTTGGTGAATTTGATGTGGAAGAAATAAACTATTGCAATATTTAGAATATTTCATATTATTTTCAGACGAAAATCATAGTCCTTGGATATTTTACTCTGGCAACATAGCTAGGTATAAGAATTGCTTTTGCTACGGAAATATTCCAATAAACTTGCATTCAGCTACTCGAGATCTTTAGAAATGCCAAAGCATGAACAAACATAATGGCTGATACATTTGTGGAGATGAAAGTTTTTGTATTGTTATCTTTTCTTTACGTGTTTTAAAAGACTGCTTTGGGCGACACACCCGAAAATTTTTACCTGTAACTGAATTTTAGGTCAGACGTTGATGTTTGAATGCGTTTCTGAAAACTTGTGGTTTGATTATTGTATAGTTGGAAAATAATTAGTGAATAAGAAGTTGCAATGAATATAATGAAATAAAAACAAATATCGGAATGTGGGAAATGATTTTTTTCCGTGAGAATTAAATTTACGCAGCTGAAATTATTTTGGGGACCATCGGAAATAATTTATCTCACACGTTCTGTGTGACATACTTATTTTTGAATGAAGAATTTGATTAGTATATCATTAAGGCTAAAACTCAGATAACATTCTATAAAAAATCGGGAAAGAGAAAACGCCTACATGAAGACGAATTTAGGATTTTGATGAAAATTAATATTTATGACTTTTTTTAGCTATTTCTTCGAACTTTTCGAAAGTTCGTATGTTTTTTCAGTTGAAATAATGCTTTCGAATATGCAGATTCGAAAAATCGAATGGCAAGCACTTGCACATTTTTATCATGTATTGGTTTATTATTTCCTCTATTTCTTATCTTGGTTTTCCTTTGATTCGACACTTAAGATTATTTCCCATTGAATTTCGATATATTTTAAATCATTTGGAGTAAAATTTCTCGGTGAGAATTGTTGTGGTATAGTTGGAATTTTTGAGCGCTTGTTTCCTGTTTGTCAAAAGATCTTTGAATTTAAAATTCACGTGGATCACGTTACCAGAATCATAGAAAATTCGAGAAGTCAATAGAAAAAAGATGTGATATTTGATGTTGATATGGATTAACAATTTTAAGCTTTGTGCAAAATTTCACATTCGAAAGGCTTAACATCACAAAATAAAAATGCAAAGAAAAAGATTTCAGGGAGCTATCCGTAGAAAGAAGAAATATAAAATTTGGCACAATTTCTTGACGAGTTTCAACATTTTTTTTTCTTTTCGAATGTTTATTCTTGATAATATCAAATCTATACTTCAAACGTTTCATTAGTAAAAATAATAAACATTTGTTCGAAATTTTCTGATTTTCTTCTAGCATTCCTTAGATATAGTAAGGGAGCCTTTCTCCATTCTCCATCTGTTTCTATCGTATACAATTAACGTCAACTCGCTAACTATAATCGTGGGATTAATGATTGTTTGTAGAGGCGCAATCTCATTTTGTAAATACCGTCAATTTCACGGTTTCAGTCTCGAATTTACGGACACGAAGGAATTCGCTGAGGCCGAGATATCTCGATCTCTTGGAGTATTTCACTTACGCCGGAATACAAGAGCAGCGCGAATCGGAATCCGCAAACATCTGCTCGAATTTTCTGATCTGTCCTTGAACCGAATCGTCCCGACGTTGTCGGAATCGCAAATTAAATGGCCCAACCCATGTTCTCATCGGTGCCGATGACTTTGGGTTGGGTTGATGTGTGTGCGTTCCGAGGGAACGATTCGCCATTTTGGGAGCTATTTTTCCGGAATTATTCATTCATTCGGCCAGTAGGCAATAACTTATCCCCCATGGCCGAATCGACCTTGACGAGCCTGAAAAATAACAGAAAAGCGCTGATGTGAAGTCGGTAGCTTTTGCGCGTTTGCCTCTTGTACAGAGTGAGTGTGAAACTCCGCATTTATCTCGCAAACGAATAGCATGATTTTTATAGATTTTGGTGTGCAAGGATCTTGTGATATGGCCAATGTTATAGTGGTATTTACATTGTTGTCAGATCTTCTCCTTTTCCAGAATAATAATGAACTTTTTTATTTCAAATGTATCACCCTGTATGTTTTTTTTCTTTTGAAATCCTCGAGAAATACTGAATATTTTTCCTGTAATGTTCCCTATTTCTAAATGCCATCATTTCGGTGTTCTAGCTAGATTATCTTCGCCGAAGTTAAATTATTACATTTTGATGGCAATGATTGTTTCATCTTGAGAGTTATGACCAAATTTGAGTAGTAGAAAAGTTGGAATTTTAGATAACATACAGTAAATGCGCGATCACAGCAGAAGCTCAAAATGTTGTCCACTTACTTCAATAAAAGCCATGCTATTTTAAAAACTTTTCAATACATTTTGCAACACCCAATTCTTTTAATCTTTGTGGTAATCCTAACTTTTAATTCCCCAAAATTGACAGGTTTTATTTGTTAATGGATGTTTTTCAAGTGGGCAGCAGCCCCATAGGAAATAGTCTGAAGGTTTCATATTCGGTGATCGCGGGGGCAATTCGATAAAACCACTTCTGAGAAACACATTATTTAGATTGCATGATCTGTATTATTTCAAGTTCGGAAAGATAATGTAAATACAGCTATAACACTGAAATAATGGCATTCAGCTATAAGGAACATTACCTGAAAATATTCAGTATTTCTTGACGATTTTAATAAGCCAAAAATATACAGGGGAAGATCTGACAACAACGTAAATACATACCACCATAATATCGGCCATATCACAAGTTCCTCGCACACCAAAATCTATAAATCTATAAAAATCGTTCGAAGTGTTTTCGAGATAGATCAGATTCATATTGATTCAAAACCATTGGGTGTGTTTTAGACCTCGAATGTATATTTTTGTTAAAATTTGGAAATTACAGATTGGTAGCTGAGTGAAATGATATCCGCCTTATTCCATATATAAAACAAGCCCAAAAAACTTCAACTGACGTATTCTTGTTGATCAATTGACATGATATTCAAAAGCAAAATTAGATGTAAAGCCATCCTGATGAATCATTATGAGTTCCAAAAGCTGAACCCTTTTATTGAATTCACGGAATACCCGATGTATTTATTTTAACATTTTTCATCTATTTTTGAGTGACACTGAAATTTAGGTTACCTCCACGAATCTAATTTTTTATTAAGGTTGATCGTGAAGAATTATAAAAATTACTGCTTTTAGAGGTGTCGAAGTTTTCATCGCCGTAATTGTCTCTGGCACGCAATGAAAAGGTAGCCGTGAAAAATACTATCAGACGTAATTTGCTCTGTATAATTTCGCCGCAGTCGCTATAAATTTCCATTTGAATATACGTAATTATAATAATATTCAGAACTTTGGCGGAGTAATGTTGGGAATCGTCTTTGGTAATAACAGAAGATATTAACATTAACTTCGACTATTGTGAATTACAAATAAATGAGAAACTTTTGTCTATTCCAAGATCAATTTATGAAAGTTCGAGTATGGCTTTTAGTAATGAAAGGTTATCCTATTATTGTGGAATTCGATATTCAACTTCATAGAATTTCAAGTTCGGAGTTCGTATAATTTCACTTTTTAAGAATTTATAAAATTCAAAGTTCTTAAATCATCAAGATATCTTCCTGAATATTTTGTAGATTTTTTTATGACTTGTTGAAACAAATTAAAGGAAAAGCCCTGACCTTATATTAGGTGCATTTGAGCACTCATAAAATCGTCATTGGAGATAACAGAACTTTTTATAGAACTAAAAGACTTCTCGATAAGTCCAGAGCCTAAATAGTAACACATTGTTCTCTTTAAAATTCGACTTTGTTCTTCAACGAAAAAAAAATAGAAAAATTGAAAAATTCGTCCAAACTTCGTCAAAATATTCTTCAACCTCGGAAATAACTTCTTCATTATAGCCTTATTTCTTTTCCTAGGGCAAATTTTAATAGTTTCTAACACTTCTCAAGCCATTGTTTATCTTGTACGATATTTCCACTTCTATCAATGATTGAAACTCGTTTTTATCAATTTTTTAAACAACAACCAATTTAGCGTCACTCACCTTTCAATATTTCATCTCGATCCGGAATTTTGAAACTTTCTAGGTACTAACGAGAAATATCAAGTTTTTAGGTTCTTCCGGTCGAATGTTATCGTGTAATATATGGACGTCCGGACAGCATCTAATTTGATGACGGATTCGTCATCAGTGTGTCGAACTTCATCGTTTTAGACAAATTCTGCCCCAAAATTCGTAAATTTTTACATTTTGTGACAAAATGATAGAGCGATATATGCTCGGAGAACGAGCTCTCAACAAGACTCTTGAATAAAATTGTCTAATATAGTGAAAATGGAATAGTGTATTGCTTGGACAAAACTGATAAAAAGAAAATGCTGTTGATAAAGATGAAATGTGTAGGATGTAATATGATAAAATTGTACCTGTACGTCTTATGGCTTGGCTTAAACACTTTATTTTCGAATTCATTGAGATAATTTGATTTTTCAGAATACTTATGTTGTAATATCAGACATTTAGGCAGTTGCTGCAGAAAAATATCATTTAAGTAATTATGGAAGCCGCTAACTGAAATTCAATTAGAACTAGAATTATAAAATATTCAGTTGATCAATTTCTTATTTGCTGTGCTTGCTCATTTTTGAGACTCCTGTTAGATTTCTGTTCTTAGCTCTATTTCGGTACATCAGGATTGATATTTATGCTTCACTCACAAGCTCGTATGTCTTGGAAAACTGTTTGTTTGTTGATCTCTCTACCCTAGCTGCATTATTGTGTAAACTAGCTTCGGAAGCCAAGTTGTTTCACTACAAATTTAGACATTTTTGTTTTTAAAACAATTTGATACAATTCGAAATCCTGCAATATAAAACCTAGAGCCTACCTATCCTGAAAAATTATCGGCTTTCAGATCATTACTTTTTACTCATTTTCATGTTATTATTATTTAGTATGGTAGTTATCACAAAAGAAGGCAAATTTTGTTAATCCATCCAAACATTTAATTGCGTGAACTTGAAACGAACCTGACATATAATGTACCAACTGTCTTAGCTTTATATAATCAATAGAACATAATGAATGAATAATGCAAAATTTGTTCACAATAAAAGGTGGACTTATTTTATTTGACATATAAAATAGTTTTATTTCTAGGTTATAATTTCCACCTTTTCCCTCAATAAATATTTGAAAAAAATAGGAATTTCAAGTTCTCATTCTTTTGAATCATTGTGATTTATCTTTAGGATATTGATAAACAACAAATTCGCTAGTTTCGTTTCATAGAGAACGACAAAAAAAGTTTGATTTTTCGAATTACATCCATTTACATGATATTTTATTGTGTTGCATTCCAATTATCACACATTTATTCATATTTGAATATTTATGAAAATTGCACGAAAAGTACTCATCTGATGTTATCTTGTGAACTAGAAAGATTCAAAATTTAGAATACTAACAGTTCACAGTTCCAAAACGGATAAAATTTGTTCAAATCTGATTTCCCAATTTCGAAGAGAATTCCGTATTGAGGAATGTGGATTCCGATGAAGACGCATGAGACAGGCATGTTTTATCACCCTCAACAAGGCTGTATCGTATTTGTTCCCACCAGATGTTTCCCAACAAACGTCCCAAAACCGTACGGAACGCTGGTCCCTAAATAATTATAAAACGTGGTTCCCTTTCGACCATGTGTGTAACGTACCATTTCACACGTCATCCATCCTCAGCCTGAACGATTAACGTTAGGTATTATTTATTTTACTGTTCTTTTTTAAAATATCCCATCGGGTTAATCACTTGTGATAAAAATAAATGACCTATAGCATAGGGGATAAGGCTAATTTGTTGTAATGGCTAATATTAACTTTAACAAATGCGATTCGCGCTTGAAGTTCGCGAAATTATTGTTTCTTATTTCAAGGTCGAATTGTTCACACTTTAATATGAAAATAAGTATACTTATTATGTAAACATGAATCCGAGCACCAACAATTTCAGTGATACTTGGTTTATTTTGCTCAATAATAATACCAAATACAATATTTTTACCGCCAAGTTGTTCGAAATCTTTGACTGTTGAAAATTTTTAATATTCTATGGATCATATCGAAGTACGAGAAATTCGAACAAGTTTATCACTTGGAGCATTGAAAAGATATGTTATCCAAAAATTCATCCATATTGCTTAATAAATTTGATTTCGACGTATAGCATAATTTTTTGTACAGTAGGTTATTTTCCCATGATTTTTTTTTTCCATTTTGGGACGATGGATTAATATGTGTACAAAAGTTAATATTATTCTTTCTTTAAGTTTTTCTTTATATTCGCATCGCCATGAAACTCTCCTTATGTATACATACAAAGTCCGGAATTTCCCAACGCATTTGAACAATCCTACCGTGAAAACTTTCAGCACCATATATTCCTGAATATTTGATAATGTGCAGACCAAACTCTCCGTTATCTTCTGCCTAACCATAGTAGATATGACGACACGAAATAATAGTTCCATTGAAACGAAATTACTTATTTACACTCGAATTTATTTCTCGATTATAATACGTCGTTTTTAATTGCCCTAACTTTTCCTACTTGGTAATTAATATAAGACAGCTCAATTAAGCTGTCGTCTCTAATTGTGAGTGAATTTTAATGAATCCGGCAGCAGGCTTCGAGCATTATGAATCGGACACAAGAGTTGTATGAACAACTGACGAACTGGGTAGTTCGCTGATCAAACATTACCGTTACCATCGAGAGATAAGACCAGATGGTTCTGAAGTCACAGTTTCATACCCTAAGTAGGTCTGCATCTACGATCTTATTATTAGCTATTTTGTTTTATGGAATTACAGTTTTTACGATTCGAAAATATCGGATACTTGTTCTTATGAATTTAGAGAACTAAGAGTCCCTTATAGATTTCTTTTGAGGCACCCATGGTCGAGCGTTCGGATCATTTTACAGTCGGGCAGCTCGGGACACGGCCGCACGACTGTAAATCAGAGAATGAACTTGACTGGAATCTCTTGGGTGCTTCCAGATGCTCGAGAAAATGCCTCGTGAGTGGCGGGCATTAAATCGTCTAGTGAATTCGGAGATATTTATTTGTTACTTCGGTGTTATTAAATCAAGTATTGTTTTGTGTCATTTTTATTGATTTTGATTGTCGAAAGAACTGGAAAATGATTTTTCTTCTCATAAATTATTCATTTAATTTTTTTGAAGTATGGAATATATGTACTGCAGTGTCCAATGTAGAGAATGACGTACCGAGTTACGTTGAGGAAGCGGTCTAATGTGCGCTATGTATATAACGCATATTGAGAAATAATTGTGAAATTATCAGGTAGTACTCAAATTTCTGGCGTTTTTAAATCGTCATTCTGAAGGTTACCAGCCCAGAAAATCGCAAGTTTTTAGAAACGAAAACATTGCCCATTTTCTGATTAGTAACATTTTATGAACAGGGTAGCATTAATCCTTGAAGATTGTCGAAAAAGTGAATTAACTTTTAGACCAAAGTACGTCGGGAATTCTCTATATCCACTGGAACTTTTGATGGTTAAAATTGCATCGAAGTGATGGTAGCGATGGGTCACAGTTATAAAACCTACTCATAAAACAATCGGCTCTTGATACGCAGACAACCTGTGGGTTGCAGACGGTATCAGGCAGAATTGAATAATTTAAGAATTGAAAATAAGCAAGTAAATCCTCAACAGGACGATATAAATTCAAAACGATTTAATCCATTTGTAACTTGGACTTCAAAACATACATCGGTACTCAAGTGACAGTAGACATTTTAATTGATCGGAAACCGTATCAATACAAAACGGTACACATAATTATACAATTTATCACTTCGCGTTTTTATTTTAATGTCAGTACATAAGATCAATAAGATTGTCATATTGCCTAGTCTCGATGCTAGTTCCATTACCCGACTTTTATCATATATTCCAGGCCACGTATCTCTTAGAAAGTGGTGGAACGAATAGAAATCGAAGTAATCGTCGATTCCTGTTATTCTCATGGCGGCTAATGTCGGTGTTTATCGCCATCCATTCGAAGAGACACAATGACTCATTATTTCTAAATCAGAGACGCTGAAGCGATCATTAAACTTGAGCAGACTTGCTGTATTATAACAAAATCGGACGTTCATCAATGACCCTCAAGTTTATAAGGATTCGGTTCGGAAAATGCATGGGTCTTCACGATCAGAGTTGATGGAAAGATCAATCTTGAAATGTGATACCGAATTCATTAAAAATTTCATTCGAAATTTGTCAGGATTTTTTCCATACGAGTTGAGATATTTTGGGATAGCAGAAGATTAGTTGGCAATATTATTGTTGTTAGGTATGCTGATTACTATTATCGCGATCTTAAAGTCTATTGGGCCCTTCACCAGAGCTGTTCTCTGTTCTCCTTCCTGTACCAGGGTTCTCATAAACTGAGCTTTACGGAGGTTATATCCTTCCCTACAAATTTCTCGTCCGAATCATTTTTGCCTTGTCTTACAATGGCGGGGCATTCTGTGACCAGGCTATCAATTGTTTTTCCTCCCCACAGAATCTGCATTTGTCAGTTTCCGATAACCCTATTCTCATTAGGTGATTTCTGAGGCAGCAGTGCCCTGTAAGGAATCTATCGGGGAGGTATAGCATGTTCTTGCTAAGATCCAGATACTTTTGGAGTGATCTATCCCAGGAAGATTTCACCAGAGTTTTCTTATTTTCTCGAAACTTTTTGGTGGGAAACTACCTGGCTATAGGTGCATTTTTCTAGACCACATAAAAGGTTCCGGCCAGTAAAAGGCGTTTTTGCATGATTTCTGGCAAGTATTGGCCTCTTAATGTCTTTTTAATCCCGTGTCAGGAACAGATCAAAAAACCTTATTATTTTTTATTAATTTATTAATTTTCCTTTGGCACTTCCAAATCAACTTCAGTAAAAGCTTCATTATCAGAATGGATTTCTATATCACATTTCTCTCTAGGTTTGTTTCCTCGCATTTTTCGTTTGCAAGTATTTCTGCCTGAAAGACACTTAACCAGAAGCTTCACCATAGTTAGCTCTTGGTGTTTGATCAGATACTCCATAGCCAACTAATGTGGTTTTTGAACGATTGTACGATTCATGATTGTTTCTTACAGAAAATTTATAAACAGTATTGTTAACCGGTCATTACCCGAAGTAGAACATTTCTTCAACGATAAGGACCCGAACTTTAAGAGGGAATACCACCACGTGGCTGCTCAGTTCAAAACGAAATTAAAGATATTTCTTTCAAATCACCGATTTTCATGGGGTTTCCACATCATTTCTTTGAACAATAACCTGCATTGTAGTATTTCAGTATATTTAATTCACGAATAATTTTCGCAAATGAATTGATGATAAGGTATTCCTACAAAGCACTGATATATTTTAAAAATATTTTTACAAAAAATCATTACAGAAGAAGGCTAAACTTTGTGAAAATTTTTAAAAGGACTTGTAAAGCATTTCCTTTCGATGAAAGTTGAAACTATTATAATATTCCTTCTACTGATCGTTCAATCGTTCTCACAACATCGCACATTATTTTTGTCTCCCCCGGGAAAATATTGACAGATCACGAGAATGTCACATGGTGGTGGTCGAAAAGGACGGAAAATCAGAAGAACGTTTGAGATTGCTCCACTCATCCTGAAAAGTGAGGGCTTCTCAGAGGGGCAGGGGGAAGCTGAATAGGTAAACTTTGACAGATGCGCCCGAACGCACGTGGTACCATTCCCTCTTAACTTTAAACATAGGGCTTGCAACTCAATAAGCTGAAATTGGGTTAAATCCCATCAAACAGTGAGCGCATTGTTCTCAGTAACTTCCTAGAAAGTGGCGGAATTGTTGAGGTATACCATAATTAAGTCTTAATTGCTTATCATTTCACTGCCATACAACAAATATAACAACCTAATAAAGAAGAGGAGTTAACGCTCTCGCTGTGCAAATATTTACACTAATCGTAAAATAACGTTTTCGTATAAAACGGACAAAGCCAGGAGAAAACCGCGACTCGTTCGAGTTTTACACCTAATAGACCGCGTTTTCATTGCCCGCTGAGATGCATTGTGGGTCCGTTTTATATACAACATAAAACATTCGCGGGTTCATCCGAGACCGAACAAAGTATCCGTTGATGTGCCAGCCTCTTTATCTGGAACGACGCGGCAATAAAACAAATCGGCCGTGGTGATCGTCTTCGATGAAGAAGACACTTAGCCTAGATAGCGACATCCAGCCATAAACTCGGCTTGAATAGAAGTGATTGATACCCCTCGCATCTGCGATGGATCTGTGTTGAAAAAGTGACACGTCGTTTTTCATCTTGTGAATGAACGGATTCTTTTGGTAATACGAGGAAACTAGGACGATGTTGGGCAGTCCGACGTCGTTTTATCACGCATGAAGGTTCTTGGAAGGCGTACATATTGAACAATCTCTTCTTGGATAAGGATATGGCTCACATACCCCCGATTTCTGAAAGACTGATCAAATCTTTGTTCAACTAATACAAAATTCAACTCAACAGCGATGTCAAATCCATTTGGGTTTCTGAAATGTTGTACAGTGTAAAATTAACTAACCTTCATTATCTGGAGCTTTTAACTTGAAAATAAACATTAAAATGCGTTCAGAAACCCAAAATGACGCTTTACGTATAATTTACGTGTAATATTTGACCACTGTGTTAACTAGCAGAATGTTCAAATAAAAGGAGTAACCTTCTGGTGGGTTTATGCACCATTCCTCAAAACTAAGGACTAAGAAAAGAACTAAACCTAAGAATTCAGTGGCGTTTATGCACTCTGTTGTTAGTTCTTAGTTAAGACATGCGCACGTGCTCAAACTACTTTCTATTTGTTTTATACTTCAATGTTTGACAAACGAACGAATTTTGAATAAGTAACTTAGATATTTTAGTATCACATCTAATTAAGAATCGACTACAAAATTCATTTGAGGGATTAAATTATTGAACACGCTTTCATGTTTTATGTCATTATGCTTTTGCAGTTATCTTAGGAATCATATCTTGAACGAAATATAATGCAAGTAGCAAGCGTTCTTCATAACAAAATGGATAGAAATTATAGTATCAAGATAATTTCACGTGTAGACATCAAAAGCGTCTTCGGTCATTAAATCTTCAAAGATGAGAACGAACAAACATTGTGAGTAGTTACCGTTATTGCGAAATTATGGGAATATTGTCGGCCGCAGATGTACACGAATTACAAGGCCTTAATTCTTGGACATTTGATTGGATCTCAAGTAATCGTTTGGTCTCAAAGGTACCTACTCTTTTTATACATCGCGATCGTTTGAACCTACGCTTAACCTACATCCGATGTCTTCGGACTTCTTCCTTGATTTTCTCTGGAGGAGTTGCTTTCGAATCCTATTTCACGGTTACCAACTGTGTGTGTAGTTAATATGTTCACACAGCTCAGGTTGAGTTATTCCCTCGGTTATTCCATCTGACTAATTACAAGGCCAAGAAAAAGTCAATTTTTGCAGTTGGTGTTTTTTTATTTCTTAATGATAGGTACACCTCGATGATGCTTCATTTAATTTTATTTTGTTGCTTCAGAGCCTGAAAGCTCGCGTTATTCTCCTAGATAATACGAAGTAGGTATATTCAAACGATCTTATGTTTACTCAAAATATTTTATTGTACAAAAAATGGGGTCGTTAACCATTCACCTTGTTTTTTGTTTCAATTTGAATCACATTACCAAAACTAACGATTTGGTTTGTTACTTAGTTCATTTATCTTTACAACAAACTACATATATTAGTCAAGTAGTTCGTGACTTAACGGATTGAGTTACTAACGAGCATCAATAACGACTAGGTCACTATGGAGATGAAAACTGTTGAGTAGTAGTAATTATAATTGTAATACATAGTATATATTGATTCATTCCGAGGACTAAAATACGAACAAGGAGGAATGTATAAATTTGAATAAGGAAATATATAACTACAAAGTGTTTAATAAAAAAAATTCAAACGATCGCTCTTTAGTTGCCTATTGTTACCGACCCTTTATGTACTTGTCTTGAAAAATGCTTTCAGTGGATTTTCACCTTTTATTGAATATAAGAAAAATATATGCTACTTCAACATTACGCAAATATTAATCCATCACACTTATTTCACGGTTACTTATGCGTTATTTTTTTAACGCTTTTCTTAGTGACCAAGGCATTAATATTTCATACAAATGTCTGTTATTATGATGTGTTGAAAATTAGGTCGATCGTGATTCAATTTTCAATTCACTTCATTTCATTCAATTCAATTATTTATTTACGGCTAGTTGGCGGTAAACACGAAAACTCTGAAAAAAATATCTAGGGACTTAAATTGTCAGGCAAGGTTACAGATTCAAATATAAAAGTTGGGTTCGTTCGTTACTGCTATACAGGGTGTTCGTTATACAGACGAATATGACAAATTCCTCTGATGATTTTTTAAAAAAGTCTTCGCGAACACTTTGTTCTCGAGATACAGGGTTTTGAAGTTTGATTTTTCCCTTCACAAGATATTCAAATTAAATTTGACACAGATATTACAATTCCAATTACAATGTCAATCTACAAGGTGATATTTTTTCTGGAACAGTGATTGCTTCTTTCCTAAAGAATTATTTTTTGGCCGTATTACACTTTTTGGTTTCTTTGTAGTTTTGTTGTATATGTTACCGATTTGACAAAAAAATTCAAACAATTCTCTGGTAATCCTCAGAATAATCCAGCTATGCTGTGATGAATAAATTCATTATAAGTTTATGTACTTATTTACTGAATCTGAAGCGAAGATTGATAAAGATTTGATCGACTGGTATTATCATCACAAAGAGCTAGGACTACAAGAAACACCCTGTATCTCGAAAACAAAGTTTTTGTGGGTCCATATACATATATTGGAATTTTTTTCTTAAAATTATCCAAGGAATCTTTCATTTTCCTTTGTACCTCCAGAATCAGAATGGAATTGAAGCTCTGTAGCTTTAGTTTTTGATATTCTAAGTATCTTACAGAATTTTCACCAGACTTTACTAACTTTTTTTTTCATTTGGTCTCTTTGATTAAATAGAGTCACTATTTCAATCAACTATGGTTATGGACATCTTCAATCAAAATATATACATGTTTCAATAATGAATAAGGCCAGACTTGTTAAAAGTACGACCTGAAAGAGACTAAGAAATTCAAATTAATTTCCCGTCATCAATAAGAAAGCGTAGCAGAACCTATTTGCCGTAATAGACAACAGGAAAGAAGTTGTATATTATCGACTTCTATTTATAATCTTGCAGTCCGACCACAACCTCCGTCTAATCCATCCATCGTCAATTTCACAGTCATTCCCGATGGCCAACCTCGTCTTGCTTTTTCCGTACATCAACATCGCTGACTGCGGTACAGTCATAGTGCAATAACCCGTTACAAGGACGGATCAATTCGCTTTTCACCGGGCCTGGGTCATGGTACTTTTCGTTCGTCTTGTCTCATTACGTATTCGTCCTAGTCCCGCACACATCTTATCGACCGTTCTACGATAAGTGTACTTCCGGCATTCATCGCGCGCCTGCCGAAGGAAAACTACATGAAAAATCTAATAGTTCTAACCGTTTATTGGTAGTTTGAGTTCGGAACTAGTTCGAACCTGTACTGGAGCTGCGCTAGTTCCAACGAGTTACTTATAGGTTCTGAACGCTTTAGTGTGCTTCTAGCATATTGAGTTCAGAATCTAGTCGTCTAAGGCCCAGTTTCACCAAATGCTTTAATCTTGACTTAGCTCTTAAGTGAGGCCTTAGATCACGATTAATGTAATGTAGCGTTTCACCACACTCCAAAGCGCCATTTAATCGACCAATCGCGATTTAGCACTAATCGGCCATTTTTGGAGGATTATAACCTTTCAAGTTGAGATTAATAATTATTTATCAGTATGGAACTCTTGTCTATGTAATTATTTTTCCGGAAATTTCTAATTTTTGGGTCAATTTTATCAAAATATATGACTATATGTATAGGCTCAATATTTCCCATTTAAAATACACGTAAACTTTGTTTTTGTGTTTTATGAAATTTATTGCAAAGAATAATTTATTGATATGTTTGATTGAAATATTATTTAAGAAGCAGTTAAACTTGTTAATAAAAATAAATAAGTTAATAAAATTACTTATATAGTTTTTTTCCAGAATGTTTGGTTTTGTGAAATGGGATAATTTCTTTTTAACTTCTGCAAGTTTCCGACATTTCGAAGCACATCACTCGACATTTTCGGCAAAAATTAACTTTGTTTTTTGTTTACAAGATGACAAATGTTTTGAAATGTTATGAGTTATGAATGAATGACACCTGACACCTAGCGTCAATGGTGGTCATCACTGCTAATACGATACAGAACACTATATAACTCTTTGTTCACAACGTTGCCAAATGGTCTGACTATTTAATCGCGATTTGGTTAATCGCGATCATCTTCGGACGGGTTGATGCATGGTGAAACAGAAAACACTGTTAAGCCTGCTTTAGTAACAAGCGGAGTTTAATAAATCTGGGATCAAGTGCTGTTTGGTGAAACTGGGCCTAATTCTCTCATTCCGCCAAGTTCCGAATCGGTTTTGAGGCCCCATTTCCAACAAATGATCAAAGCGTATACATAGTTTCAACGCTCCCAATACGCTTCAAAAGATCACTTGTCAAGAATAGGGAGCTTTGTTTTGATTTGAAAAATCGATTAGTCTAACCCTCAGAGTAATAAACATAGATAGAGGGAGCATATGTCATTTTTCAGTAAGCAAAATTTGTCCCCAACATGTACTACCAAATTTGACATGAAGCGCGCGGAAATGAAAACATATCAGTGATACGTTATTTGACTCAATTCGCGAGTTTCTCCACAAAGAACGCACTTCTTATGTCCCATAGTGAATCAACGTTTCATATCAACTCAGAATATATTGAAATAAATACATAAATATATCAGAAATTTAAACTTCATACGCGCCAAACGACTTGAAAGACCGATGACACTAGGAGAGCAAAGGTTGCCAAACCTTGGATTTCAGCAGGTAGATACAGAAAATAATAAATATTCCTCTTATTATAAATTCGACAATTAGGAAAAATATCGGATTCCAAATATTCAAATTTGCATATTTAATCGGGAACCACTGAAATAAATATATTTCATTAAATATAATATACATTCATAACGATATAGTAAAATTGTGGATTTGAAAATATATCAAAATCCGACAACGTAATCTGACCGTGTTGGGACATGTAAAAATTTCGTATACTCTCTCTATCCATGTTTATTACTCTATGGTTTAGCCACATTGACGCGTCTAAAGCAAACATAAATCTGATTATATTTGTTGAGAAATAATGCACATAATTACCCAAATCATCGAATACATTGAAGTGATAATTGATAATGATAATGAGGACTTTAGAAGGGACCAGCCTTCTTGGTTTTTAAGGGATTACCAGTACTTTATTGGATTTCCGCATCGATTCTTGTGGCGCTCACACCAAATTCCGCTAATAAACATAGTGGCGACAATTTGTCCAATTGAGCCTAAAAATGGCAAATAGGGACCTACAACCATAGAACTTAAGAATACTGTAATTCCGCTTACAGTGACTTGATAAAACGTAGTGGCGACACGTCTGGTTTCGTTTTTGATTGGCCGCTGGTTTCTGAGGCTAAATATGGCGCCTTATTGCTTACATTTCTCCGTTTACAAACTCTCGATAAGTAGGTATATTTACAATATTTCAAAGACCACTACGATGTAACAAAAAATTATGAATAATAACCCAAAATGTATGAGAAGTCCTAAGTCACAAATTCTCACAATATCTACTCGCACCATGTAAAAAACTCTCCTGATTCCAAATATTAGCACTCGTGATTCATAAATAAAGAAAACGTGGTGACTCCATTCCACGCCTCCAATTGTAAAAATTCTATTCGAAAATATTTACCCAGATAACTCGAAAGTTATCGACAAACTTTTCTATGCAGTTCTAAAGATACATAAAATAAACATTATATGCAGGCCGAACAAATATTGTATTGGATAAACAGGGAAATAATACCGATAACTTCAGAAATGAAGAATTCAGTTAGTATTTTTGATAAGAAGTTCACATCCATAAAAATTTTCTTCCGAGAAACCGATGTGTTATTATTAGCTTAATCTGGGGATAAATTGAGAATTATCGGTGAGCTCAACACATAAAATTGAATTATCATGATTGATATATTCATTTATGGTTGCACGATTATTGAATCAATGGAGTCTCATTGTATTGTAAATTTTAATATACCTTGAGAATGTATAGAATGCGGGCATCATTATTTTTTTTATTATTTGATAACCGACTTCAATTCCAATCATTCGGTAAATTGAATATTCAACTGGAAGGAAGGAAATGAATGTGCTTACTTATTTTATTGGTACAAAGCGACATTGTTTCTGCTCAATCTATTCCAATTTGATCGGGGACTTGATACGAGTACATTGTCTGAGCGTTATCCTGTATCAACTTCAAAGACAAAGATCTCGGTAAATGATGTATCATAACAAATATGGAATATGGAAAAAATATAGGATTGCTTGGAATAAATGAACCCTAGATTGTTCGTTTCATATGCTTGAAACTTTTTTGAGATACTTCTATTTTTCATGAATTTCAGGACCTTTGGAAAAACCTATTGGAATATATTTATTTGAATGAGAATTTGAAAGTGAATACTAGAAAAACGGTTAATATTAGGTTTATTCCAAATGTCACACCCTGTATTTCATTTTTTCATACAGTGGAGAATTTTTCGAAAATAATAAAATTTGCTACTCAATAAAAATTGAAATACAGATATGCCATTTGTTATGAGCCCAATATTAACTTTGAATGAATCGTCTAATTTCGAACAGCCAGTATAGTGTTTATCAATCATTATCAAAAAGTCAGTAGGTACTTACCTCCATTCTTCTACGATTCATTTTCAACATCTCATTTGAATGAATTTATTCATTTCGGAGTTATTAGGTTTTTCTATGTTTAAAGTACCTATAAGAAACTTCGAACAAACTTGGATTAATTCATTCCTTGCAATCTGAAAATTTAATGAAAAACAATACAATAATAAAAATATATGTTTGGTCAATTACACTTTTTTGGTACACTCTGTGTATTTCACCTTTGATTTAAACGTTGTAGTGCTAAAACATCGAATTTGCCCACCCTGTACTTTATCGACATTGTTATGCGACCAAAAAACATTTATTTAGATCAATTAGAAATACAAAAATTCTAAAAAAATTGGATGAAACTATGCCATCGTGTTAAATTTGCAGTGTTTTTTGTAATTATCCTCCGCCCTCCTCTTTCTTGTTCGAAGCGATCAATCTTGATGAAGCGCCAATAAATTTCTTTCCCGACCGAAGCGAAATTCAGGATGCCATTAATTGAAGAGAACAAGCATTGCCAGATCGTAAGTTTGAACTTGAACGCCCACTTTCGCAGATGTCGGAAATAATGGGCTATTAGTATTTGAGAAACCAATCGCTAGAACGGTAGTCGAAATGCCGTAAAATATAATGATCAGTGTTTGGTTTTGGTTTTATCAAGATATATTCTGAAAAAAAAAATTCGTCGTATTCTATCGTGAAGCACCCAACAGAGATTGGGTTGGCTGTTTCAAGATTGAATTGATATTGATGTCCTATGCCCTAGAGGTTGCATTGATAATACTAGCTCGTGAATATAAATCTAATATTTTCAAGTCTAAAAATAAAGAAATGTATTAAGCTATTAACTTTCGGAAACTTAAAATCATACATTCATTAAATTGAAATCTTAAAATGGTACGATTTTGGAGAATGCAATATCATTGCAAAATCCTAGCCTTATTAATTGTAGTCACATAGGTAAATTCATTGAAATTTCATTCGAAATTTGAGTTGAAAGAATTTTTCATATATATATTGTATAATTCTATAGTGTTTTCGAATAGGATATTTATAAAATTAAAAGTTGTGTATGAATATTTTTTATTATGGATATTTATAATCCCAATGATATGAATGAGGGTCTTCATTCGTAGCTGTTAGTTATCAGAAGAATTTCGCAACCTTTGATTACTTCCGATAACTAATCGTCCACTATACAATAGCTCCATTGATTCATGGTATTGAATAAACTCGTGGTCTAAATATTGTTTTTTTTTTCTACTTCAGTCAGCTATTGTATTAGTCAAATGTTGGCTTTAAAATGGTCATTGTTTTTCTTTGTGGTACGATTAACACACATATCTTAATGAATTGAGTTTTTTACCTACTCGGTGCATAGTCTGATAAGTCAGTATGTATATGCTTGCTTTATGGACTAAACGTTAATAAACTGCTTTTCAAAAGTTTGGGAAAAAATATATTTTTGGAATCATTGTTTTAAGTAGCATGATAAAGTAAGAAAAAACCACTAAAACCGCCAATGTGTTTTTATGCGCACTTAGTTACATACACACATTTCAAAACATTATATACGTGTGCGGTTCGGAAGATTCATAGTTCACTAACTTTTGAAAAGCAGTTTAAATAGTAGATAATGAATTACCAAGTAATTGATGAACTGATTGTTTTTCCTGATTTTCATTCAAACATCTGTTCGGCTTGTATTGTTTCACCTGAATAGGTTAACATGTTAAGTTTCCCGCAGACAGTCGAGCTGATAGAAATTTATTTGCTTGTCGCCCTCAATTCGTGCTATTAGTATCGCATTTAGTTCACATAACAACTGCCGGTACACTTAGTCTTAAATATCTTTCTCTCACGTCAAATGTAACATTTCAATGGACTGAAGCAATTGTCAACAATTGGAAAAATTTCGCGATAGAAGGAGCGTAACCTACAACTTTGCTCGGAACTTTCGAAAATATCCGATTCGGAAAAAAAAAGTTTTATCACCTGCCCGAGCATTCAGGTTACTTCCTTTCAGTCTGAAGTCCCAGTTTGTTGAACTCGATTTTTCGGTTCTTTCTTGCCGCGAAGGAAGTGCGGTTAATCGAACACGTTTTCTCGAAAAAGATCAGGATATTGGAAGAGTAAAACTCGATCTACAAGGCCAGCCGCTGTGTTCAATATGTTTATGAATAGTTTCGGAATGAGTTTATCAACCTTCTCTTGCATGCAATATACAAATATGACTCGTATTTGATTCGAACGATTCTATTGAACATGAGTATGCAAATTCATTACTTGTATCTCGCTAATATTCTTGTCGAAGCCGCTTGAAGTGGAAGAAACATCAAAAGATGATTTTATTTCGCCCACGCAACCTCTTGAGCTCATGGCTTGTTCTGAAATAAATACAGCGAAAGCCATCAGATGTAGGTATTCACAGATAATATTTCGAAATCGCATCTGTAATTTATGGGAATTCATAAATATGTTGTTCGAACAAGCAGAAGACAATACAATTTTTCGAAATTTGGGTTATGAAATTACATTTTTCGCACTAAAACTGATGCAGAGAATCATGTTCTAGTAGTTTCTATCCTTTCTTCGAAAGGAAGTACCTTACTAGAATTTTTAAAAAGTTTCACAAATTTAGAGTTTTGCCTCTTTTGAAATGATTTTTGGTAGGATTTTCTCACGAATATTTTTAAAATACATAATTGCTTTGTATAGGAATACCATATCATCAACGATAAGTTACCAAAATTACAATTTTTTCATTCGCAAATTGAAAATATTTAAAGAAGTTATGTGAAACCCCATAAGAATCGATGATTTGTAAGAAGAAATATCTGTAACCTCATTTCGAACCGAGCATCTACGTGGTTTGTGTTTCCTCTAAAGCTTTTGAATTGATAAAATCTGGGAAATCGGTTGAATTCATCAATCAACATTTGTAGATGACGAGTATTATTGAATGAACCAAAATAATAATTCAAAAACAGGAGTCGATGATGACATCGATATGAATGAACCAGTATTGACTTATGAGTGATATGAAACTATTTAAAATTCATATTCACCCTAATGATTAAAGGTCACGTGATCGTACGCAACATTATGCACGCTGCATTACCACTAATATTAATTAATGCAATCCGAAGGAAGGGGACCTTGAAATGTAATCATTATTAATCTGAGGCACTTTGTTTTTTTGCGTGCTATCTCATCACAAATTACAAACAATCCTTTTGTTTATGCATATTCGCATCAAGGACTCCGTACTGACGACGTCTAGGATCGGCGGGTCATAATAAGGAATGCAATGTTTCTTGCATTCTTATCGTCGCTATTCATGAATTAGTTTATTTTCTATTTTATAAAAGGAATGTGAAAATTTGACATGCTATTGCGTCTCGCTTGAAAATATAGCTTCCGTCGTTGTCTGAACGAATATTAATTCATTTATTGTCTTTTTCTTATTCGATTTCTTAGTATGCTTAAGAGAAAGTGTATTTTTATTAATGTGGTTATGAAAAGTGACGTTTATTTTTTTTCTAATCTTGACTTCCCCTTGTTTTTTAGGAATAATTGTAGATTGCACAGATTAAACTGCTTCCTCAATGTCGCTCGGATCGGGCATTGCGTTATACATATACAGGGGATTCACCGCGATAGATTACAAGACGTTTTTGGAAAACTAATCATAATTTTGTGCTGAAAATTTGCATGTTGGAGTTTAGGACAATAATCTTCCTCCCTAAAATATTTTCAGATCTCTAAAATTTTCGGTTATTTATTTTTTTATTTATTTATTTATTTATTTATTGCCCATTTAGGATACAAACAGTAAAAAATTTACCAACAGAGTATCCACTTAATATTATAATAGGTACAGAAACAACTCGCTGAAATAAAAGGAAAAAAAAAATCCCCCTAACCCGACATGAAAAAGTGTTTTAAGAGTTTTTTGAACCTTGTATACCGTTATACCGGAAACAGTATATACTTTCTTATTTCAAATGGCACACCCAGTAAATTATTGCATCATGAGATAGCTTTTTTGATGGCGATTACAGCAATATGCCATCCATTAGGAAAAAACTCAACGGTTCATGAGTATGATTCTTATGAAAAAAATGGTGGCAAGGACTCAAATTTTTTTGAAAATTTCTGCAGAAATAGTTTTTTTCGAGAAAACCTCTTTCATTTTCTATTCAGCGAATACATAGTATTATAAGACTGTTTACGATTCGGACCAAAAATGCACAGGGTGATTTATCAGAAAATCATGAACTTGGACAACTCGAATTCATCAGAACTTAAGATTTTCAAATTAGAATTAGTAGTGCTGGCTTTTCTGAAATTTTCAATAAAATAATTGCTACAATACCATAGTGGCAGAAATATTCGTATTCCAATATCTTCCCCCAAGGTCTCCATATGGGACCCTTCAGTAGCCCTTATCGTATTGATCACCCGGTAATTTGATCAGTAACTATCAGTTTTCTGCCCGGAAACATAGTGACCATAAATTCATTTTTCGGCAACCGTTCGGGAAGTGCTTACTTCCCGGACGCTTTTTCTTTGAGAAAGTAGCATTTCCCGGCCTAGTCCGGAAAGTACGTACTTCCCGGACTAGGCCGGAAAAGAATCATAGAATCCATAACAACCGAGATAACGGCTGACAGTTCAAATGAAATTAGTTGTCAAAAATTTGCATGTTTTTTGATCGCAATCGTAATAAAATATGGAAAGCAGCAGCGATAGTGTTATTTTATATGGTTGCCGAAAAAATATTGTACGCAACACGCCCGAAAATGGTTTTTTTGGACTCACAGACTTCCAGGACTCGCTTACGCTCGTCCTGGAATTTTGTCTATTCGTCCAAAAAAACCCTATTTTCCGGACTTGTTACGTAAATTACTATTCCCTTGAACGCCTAATTTTTGGCAATGAAATACGACCAACGGAGTAAAATCGATATATGTATACGGCTTGAATAACTGAGCCCTCTAATGTTCGAAGGGGCCCAACCAGTACCGTAGAATTTGAATGCGATTTCCCGGATATGTAATTGCCAGTGGCGGATTTTAGAGGCGGCAAAGTTGATCCAAACATTTTTTTTCTAACGTACAAAACAACGTCATATTTTGACTGACAAGGTCATCGAAAAGTTCTAATTTTCCTCCATAGAGTAATAAACATAGATAGAGTATACGCAATTTTTACTTCCCCAACATGGTTAGATTACGTTATCGGATTGTGATATATTTTCAAATCCACAATTCTACTATATTGTTATGAATGTATATTTTATTGAATGAAATATATTTATTTGATTGATTCCGATTAAATAAGCGAATTTGAATATTTGGAATCCTATATTTTTCCTAATTGTCGAATTTATAATAAGCAGAATATTTATTATTTTCTGTATCTACCTGCTGAAATCTAAGGTTTGGCAACTTTTGCTCTCCTAGTTTCCGCGCCAAACGTATAAGTGTAGCTAGGAACTTTACTATTATGCTTTAGGTCTGTCAACATTAATGATGACATGACAACGGCAACTAGGCAAATGTTCCATTGATCAATCAATTTCAACGATCGTTGAAATAAATCCAATTTTAAATAAGATTTATTTCAACAAAAGTCCATTTTTTCTGAAAAATATAAAAATTTTTTTTTCGTTTTTCTCCTACTTAAATTCGTAATTTTTGTGGGCAAATTAACCTTCTATAAAAAATTTCTCTTAGCTGAAATTGTAGATAATTTCAGAGATAAATTAAATGTTGATGTAATGAGCACGATTGACTAAAAATCATATATGTATGTAATTCCAATTTTATTGACAAAAAAAAATTAATACGATTGTGAAGTTGAGTATTGATTTACAGGGGTCACTAGAGGGCGGTAAAAACTGAATAGCCTACTGGCGGCAGAGGTGTAAATCCGCCACTGACTTACCCATTTTTTCAGAATTCGACGTCCGTTGGAGCGGTTTCCCTCCGTGGATTATCGAACGGATGAAAATGACTCATGTCGATAAAATCGTGGTAATTACTTTCCTAGTAAATAATGAAATTCCGCAGAATTATAGACCGTGTAGATTCACGACACACGGAAAATCGAAGGTTCGTACACGTGTAAACGAAATTGGTAGTTTCTCTATATGCGCTTAATTTCTATTGATTTTAAATCCACATATGGGAATTGACTTTTTAAAATAAAACTATTCCTTGTGATCATTTGAGTTTCTGAGTCGTCTCGATATCGTTTAATTTTTTCAATTTTGACCTCCTCAACATCTACTGGAAATCGTAGGACAGGTGTGCCAAAAAATGGCACATGGCTATGCCATATGCCACACTATAAAAATAATCACTCTTCTTCGTGGCTATCCTTTATCGGATATTGGTGATCATCTTGGCTACTGTGAAATTTTTATCAGCTGTTCGAAACATTATGCATATTTCAGGGTTTTCCGATGTCATCTTACGGGTAAAATGACTGCTGACGTCACCTGCCATATAGCAAACAGGATTGAAGGCATTGTTATTCGTTGCTTCATCTTTGAAATCGTCCGATGAAGAACATTCAATCCGAGTCAATCCTAAGATGCATAAAAAATTCTGCCAATAAGCGTGGCCCATGCTTATCTAACATTCCTCTACAGCTCTTATCGCTATTATTTTTCGAAGTGTTTCAAATTCACGAATGCGGATGTATATCGTGTATTAAAAAAAGCTAAACTTTTTATTTTTCAACCCGAATATCTGTACCATCAAATTTCTTTGAAATCGGACTAATAAAACGCGAAAGATTCAGATCTTAGGAATTTCTCGTTTGCCAATGCACAATGCGTACTGAAAGAGCTGAAATTAAAACAGAAGTACCTAGTTATGAGCTGGTCTCAATATCTCTATCAAATTTTATCGGACTAGTAAAATACGAAATATTGAGGTCTTGAGAATTTTACCCTTGAGCTGGATTATGGATGACCGTTTATCCAAAAAAAAAAAACTCATGGAGTCACTCTGAACCAGAACGAATTTAATCAAAATCGGATAGATATAACGTGAAATATGGAATTCTCTATATCTAGAGAAGCTGAAATTTATATTGAATTATTTACTTTAGTCTAAATCCGAAGATATCAAATTTGATCTGAATCTGACAAGCAAAACGTTACACATGGAAATACCTAGAATTTCAACTTCATAACCAGGTTATCCACACCGATTTTCATCATGATCGGATAATAATTTTATAGGTTAAGGATGGTACAAAGGTTTTGGACACCTTAAAGTGAAGAATAATATTCTATGTTCTAAGGTGGAAACTTACAGAACCGAAAACCAAAGCTGTTCAGAATGACCTGGAAAGTATTTCGCGAGTAGAAATTATGAAATCGAAAAAAAAAAATTTTTTCCACCCGAAAGTGATCACAAAGCATTCGTCTCTGCCATTATTATGCGTCGTATTATTATGTCGTTTGCCATCGTGCATTGGAAATGGCATATGTCGTGAACGGGCCTTGTTTTGCTGTCGACGTTTCCCTCATATACTCAACGATGCGTGTAATTTCTATCTCACTACGTAATAAAACCGATCCTATTTGAAAAAATACGAACTGATCCACAAGAGTTTAGCATACGAAGTTATATGCAGAAAAATCGAAAGAGCACATAGGGTTTCAAAGGTGTGGTAAGTAATTATGGTTTTATGTTTGAACACATGAAAGAACACCTGCTTGAAGAACAGGAGGATTTCACTAGATTATAAACTGAACTCACATCAAATTTTTATGATGTATTATAATGTGAGTGAAATAGATTACCAATCCAATGTTATTTTGTCTCTAAGTTAAGATTATCTATTCCAAAAGTCTTCAGATAGTTTATTGACGGCATTGGTTCTTGAAGTTATTTTTATCATCTTAGAGGTAGACTTATGTAGTTTTTTTTAATTCTTCTTTAGTTTTCTGTCATACAAAGAGTTTTGCTGAACTATGTTATTCCTGACCTAACCTTCTTCTAACGCTTTGGAACAGTTGGCTATAGAAACCTACTGCATAATATGTGTAAAATATATACAATTTAAAGAATAATCTGATTATTTTCAACAAATAAACGTTTTCCTGTGTAATACAATTTGAAGCAATAGCCATTACAATTCAGGAGCAGCTTTTTTCTACAAGAGGATAATAAAATAGTGCCAAGAATTTTTCAATGAACATTTTTCTCTTTCAATAACGAATCAAGCCTGTACAAAACTAAGCAATGAAAAAATAACAAACCTCTTGATACCATTCCTAATATTCGGTTTCGAATTTAAATTGGGAAAATGTTATAGACGAACAGTGGTTTCATCATCTCGATCATACAATCTTCCATAAATATTTTATCGACCTCCCGAAGTTTCCACTTCCACTTCAGAATACATTACTGTACTATTGCATTAAAATTCTCAACTTGTGTTCGAACATCCGAAAAAAACCTCAGATCTTCTATTGCGGCATTATCCTAACGAATAGAAAATCAAAATAAACGGTCTCCAATTATAGAATCGATGAATCATCTCCAAGAACATAAGCCCTCTCAATTGATGATCTAGCCTGAAACGCAATCTTTCAGCATTATCAAATATTGGTTAATTTTTCCAGCTATTCACACTGATTGTGAGAGAAAACAAATGTCCGATTTCTATTTCCGTCCCAAACTTGAAAATTTGAATCCGATAAGAGCTGTCGTCATTGGCGTAGCTGGTGAATCTTTCTAGGGTGAAAAACTAGCTAATTTATCAACAATTGCAAAGTTTTAAAATAACTTTAGGATATAACTAATAAATATTAAATATGGGAAGTCAATTGAATGAAATGCACGATAGGGATTATGCCAAGAAAAGTCGATTTCAAAATGATTACCGCTTTTTTGTCGCCATTTTGACGCAACTTTCTTCTATGCCTGTGGTTACCAATTGGCGGACTCGGAAGAATTTGAAAATATCAATATAAAATTGACGAAATTCTATGGAATTTTTTGGGATGCTATTCCTCCAAATATTTTTACCAAGTCTTTGACTTCTTTCGCGTTATCCCGCAGCAGGCAGTTGTATTTTTTCCGTGACGCCTAGTGGACTGAGCGATATGCCATAAAAAACCATCTAGTACCAATTTGTGCTCTCCCAACATCAATTGAGTGGTAGTTTTTTCTATTGACGTTGATATTAACTTTTCTAAATACGCTATTTTATCCTTTCTTGTTATAAGAATAAATTTGAATACCAGAAATCATGGTTTTGCTCTTTTTGCGCATCTGGGTTTGTCGCTAATGAATTGGAAAGTTCATTACAGCCCGATGGCGAATGGAGCAATGAAGCTGCAAATATTTTCAAGGATAACAAAGCAGCGCTATAAATGAAAATGATTGACTTCCAAGAGAACGCCATTTTAAAGCATCAATATTCTGAAATTCGTTGTAAATAATTTTGGATAAAATTTGTGTGTGGTGATGAATATCCAGAACTAAAAAAATTGGCTTTGAGAATTTGCATGATGTTGTGATCAAGATAGAATTGTGAGGTAGCGTTCTTGAAGATTAACTTCATTAAAGATAAATTTATATCTCAACTACCAATGATCTCCAGAATTTAATGAGAATAGCTTGCATCAAAATATTCAGATATATTTTCATTTTATTTATTATTAATTAAGATTATGGATTTTAGTTAATCCAACACTGCTACTCATCGTTTTGATTGCGTTACCGAAGCCATAAAAAATTCATACAGAATATAGAAAAAAATTACCCCATATTTCTGTAACAACAAAAATATGGTTGAATATGTAGAATTATCACTCGAATTGCCTGAATTTCAGGATCATCAAATTGTACTCAAGGATCCGTTTTTAACTTATAATGAGTATTTAAAATTAAATTGCGCGTGTAACATTCAAAATAAGATATAATTGATCGAAAATCACATAATCTTTAGAGAAATTAACATATTTTGCATCACAGTACCGAGTTTCTGGTTAGAAACTAGCCTGATTTTGAAGTCTAAAATCAAGGACTGCTAGAGTCAAATTCAAAATGTGAATGAAATATTTTTCAACATTAAGTTCTAGCTTCATTAGCTTCGGAGACCAAAAAGTAACATTATCTAATGTCGAGAGACCAGGTTTTTTTTTATTTATAATTTTGGGTAGATGAGAAGGCTTATAGATGCTCTAAATCACTTTATTCTTCTCGAGTAAATTGATTATCCAAGAAACACAGGAGAATCGAATTAAGGGTCAATCAACGAAAGCCGAGATGTTCGAAGAAGTGTTCAGATTCAACAATCTAGTTGGAAACTCCAGAGCGTGAAGTTCAATAATTATAACGCGTGTGATTGATTAAAACTGAAGTTGAAATCAAATGAAAAAGGTTTTTGCAAAATTAATAAAATTCATACTGTCGCACACCCACTATCTAAACATTTTTTCTAATCGGACTATCGATTACCGGCAGACGCAAAAAGCAAACGATTTCTCTTGATCGTTATTCGATTATTGAACTCACTGACCCTAACTCTACTTTCTAGGGTGGGCATTTCCCACCCCTGCTACGCCCATGCCTTTCTCGCGCTCAGTCTATTCCAGGAACGTCGAGATTCTACGAGGCCAGCTTTCAGATCAAGGCTTTCATGAATTGGAGAAAAATTCCAACATGTCTGCCGCACATAATCGACCACTCCGTATGAGTTTTTTTACCCCGATCTAGAGACACGAAGGCTGCACTTACTTCCATAACCTCGAGGCCGTACGGCTGCCGGAATAATCGACTGTAATCGCTACGCGCTATAATGTGCCCCCGAAAGAAAAGTCGTTAATATCGGAGGGCAGAACTACTTTTTTTTTTGTAATGACCTATAGAATGTGATTTCAGTTTGAAACAGTGGGAATAAGAAAAAAAATAACACGAACATGAATAACTTATTGTAATATGATCTTTATACCAAAACTCTACAAAGTGATTCAAACGAAAATGAAAAGAATTGGATTTTTGAGCTCTCTGCTCTGAAGAGACTTCTGTATCAATTCGTCGTGATGGCAGTAATTTTCTAAATTTGGGCCGGAAATGGTCTCAAACCATAAGGTTCAATTATGTCCGTCCGGCCGTAAACAAAATTACTCTCAAACGGAAAAAATTTCGGTGAAAAATATTTTTTCGGCAACCGTCCGGGAAGTGCCAACTTCCTGGACGCTTTTTCTCTGAGAAAGTAGCATTTCCCGGCCTAGTCCGGAAAGTACGTACTTCCCGGACTAGGCCGGAAAAGAATCATAGAATCCATAACAACCGAGATAACGGCTGACAGTTCATATGAAATTAGTTGTCAAAAATTTGCATGTTTTTTGATCGCAATCACAATAAAATATGGAAAGCAGCAGCGATAGTGTTATTTTACATGGTTGCCGAAAAAATATTGTACGCAACACGCCCGAAAATGGTTTTTTGGGACTCACAGACTTCTAGGACTCGCTTACGCTCGTCCTGGAATTTTGTCTATTCGTCCAAAAAAAACCTATTTTCCGGACTTGTTACGTAAATTACTATTGTATATCATAAAAAAGGTTCCTGCATTTGACAGCCCTGCGGTAGCTACCCCTCACTTTTCATTTTCAAATGACACCCCCTGTATATTGTCAGTGAAAATTGCGTGTGATTATTTGGAATACAGCAATAACACATACTCGTATTTTTTTATTGATAACAACAATAACATTGATATTTTGTGACTTCTTCTACGTTATTTAATTATACATACTAATGAAAATGAATTGCCTTCACCCATGTTTGTAGAAACTTCACTTATGAGAAAAAGATGAATATTTAAAAAAAAACTGTTTTTTATAACAAAAAAATTGTTTCGAATGTTCCTTCGTTTTTTGAATTGCATAGTAGGTATTTTGGTTGCAATTCATACTTGACAAAATGTTAATATTTTTGTTGATATTAATAAAAAATATATGCTATCGTTATATTCTAAATAGAATGACACGCAATTTTCACTGACAATATACAGGGGGTGTCATTTGAAAATGAAAAGTGTAGAGTAGCCACCACAGGGTTGTCAAATGTACGAACCTTTTTTATACATCATTGGAGAGGTACTTTGATGTTATACAAAGCAATTTTTAATACCATCTCGAAGTTAGAGTCTAAAGAAATTAAAAGGTTGAAAATTCCTATACCTATATAAGTTATTGTATACAGGCAATATCTATATCTTATTTAAGATATATATTGCCTGTATACAATAACTTGGACACCCGGTATAGGAATTTTCAACCTTTTAATTTCCTTGGACTTTAACTTCGACAGATTTTCTCATCTTTTCCCTATAGAGGAACCGGGTCTAATCGTCCTCATTCCCCTAATCCTGAAAGCTTTTCATCGAACTTGAAATCATCGGCTACTATTAAACCTAATCTAAAACATCGTCGACAATGCGTCCATTTACTCGAACATTGCTGTTTCTACGGTAGCAACAACCACCAACCATTGCGACTTCCTATGGTCGCTACAACCCGTCACGAAATATGGAAGTCGTAACGAAGGTTAATGAGGACGATCTTGGCCATTACCATAAACCTTCTCGTCTGGCACCCTCTCTTCCCACACACATGGCAGAATTCGTTTTTAATATGAAATGGGCGTCGTTGTTGATGATGTCGTTCCGTTCGCTTCGTTCGCCCTTGTCTGGTTGCAAGAAAACCCGCTCACGCACACCACGCAATCAGGGACTCGATTCTAGAATCGTGCGACCGGCTATCGTATTCGCTACTATACAGGGGTGTTCCACCGTCTCCTACGGTGAAGCGCTGAAAATTTCAAATTTGTTTTCGGTACAGTATCATGTGGCTCCATTCTCAAATTGTTTGCAGATACACAGGGTGTACCAAAAAATGTAGATGGCCAAACATAATTTTTCTTATCGAACACCATCATGTTTTTTTCAAATTTTCTGATTGCATGGAATAAATGAACCCAAGTTTGTTCGAAGTTTATATCCTTAAAACATACCGTTTTTGGAATACGAGTACTTTTCATAAATTATAGGGTCTTTGAAAAGACAGGAAATATATGTCATTTTCAGTAATCAAATTTTGTCCCGAACATGAACTATAAAATTTGATATGAAGCGCGCGGAAATGAAAACATATCAGTGATACGATATTTAACTCAATTCGCGAGTTTCTCCACAAAAAACGCAATTCTTATCTCCTATAGTGAATCAACGTTTCATATTAACTCAAAATATATTGAAATAAATACCTACATATATCAGAAATTCAGAAAACAAACTTCAAGCGCGCCAAACGACGTGAAACAACCGATGACACTAGGAGAGCAAAAGTTGCCAAACCTTAGATTTCAGCAGGTAGATACAGAAATTATAAATATTCTGCTTATTATAAATTCGACAATTAGGAAAAATGTAGGATTCCAAATATTCAAATTTCCATATTTAATCGGGAATCACTCAAATAAATGTATTTCATTCAATATAATATACATTCATAACGATATAGTAAAATTGTGGATTTGGAAATATATCACAATCCGACAATGTAATCTAATCATGTTGGGGACATGTAGAAATTGCGTATACTCCCTCTATCTATGTTTATTACTCTATGGGAAATTTGCATATATTCATTGATTTCTCAAAATTCATCGATTGAAAAAAATTTAACTACAAAACAATGTCTGTATAATATCGTTTCATGATCTCATAAAATAATTTATTCCAGAATTTTCTTTTTTCAGTCAATTGAGACAATCTAACATTAGACATGTTATTGATGAATCTTATTGTAAACCTTTGTGCATTAAGTGCACAAATAAAATATGAAATAATTTCTAATGATATATAAAGTACAATTATGCTTACGTTTTGTGAATTAATTCAACATGTTATTTGTGTCTTCATTTAGGTTTGCTCGATCCTTCGAATTGGGACGTAGCGGTCTAGTCTTCGGCAAGCCCCTTTTTTCGAAACTCTGACATTTCTATAATTCCGAAAATTATTTTATTAATAAATATGTAATTAAAAATAAAGATGCCTCAAAAGTCAGACTCATGCCACAAAAGCATACGGCTTGCAATAAGTGATTTAACATCTGTGACTAGTTCAGTCGTATACGCTGCATAATGTATGAACTCGAGAATCGAGCCCCTGGCTTCTGATGAACGTCTGGACGGCTGTTGCGTTGGTTCGTGCAATATTTTCCAGTCTGGGTATGGTATAATTGAAAACCCGTAATGGTGAGAGGGAAGCCTTTAAGTGGATGGATTCACGCGAGAATCTTTTCGAGATTAATCGAAAAAACTTCCGCGTACTTTCTATTATTTTGTTCTTAAAACATTCTATATTAAAAATAAACGCATACGCCTAGAGAATCTAGCTACATACATTGTTCAGAAGTCGACATTAAGCCGTAATCCACCCTATGATAATTTTTCAACTCCCGTAGTTAATAATCTTTAATTTTTCCAATTTTATTTTTCCCATGTAGGTATTAAAAAAAAACTACATCAGTTTGGCGAAAGACTTTGAAAGTTAGCGCATTCAATAAGCAATCTAAAATGATGTAAAACTTACTTCATTATTTCTTAGATTGGTAAAAAAAATAGGTTTTGCTTGAAGAAATTAATTTCTTTATGTGTTAATATTTGATAAATTTACAAAAGATGATCAATATATGTTCGCTATATAAAACGGCGAATCGACGGAAGTTGAAAGTAATAAGATTTTAAGCCATTTTTTAGTAAAGAATGAGAAAGCAACATAATACAACAATTTTCAGTGAATGATTATGAAATATTTTTAAGACTTCAAATGAAATAAATAAAATTAAATTAAAATATTTTTTACTTAATCTTTTCTCAATACAAATATTTAAAAAATTAAAAGAGCACTAAATTATAAATCTGTTCTTCTTGAACTAATACAGATGTTTGACGGCTAGGGCACATCCTGAAATAATTCCTTTGAAAGATGAAATTATGACCCTTTCGAACGATAAACCATATTTCTTAGAACGAACATAAAATATTTCATAGTATAACTTCGGGAAGGTTTTATAGCTTCTTTCACGACTTGTTCTCCAACTGGATTCACCGCCAAAAAGTGATCTTCAACTCATTAATGAAGATTTACCATAAAATGTTAATGTTTTTTCTCCTCTTCAACCTTTTGTTGCATAATTAAATAGAATATCATATCTTACGTAATGTGATTGTCTTCTTCACGAATACTCTTCGCCTTTGGTACGGACATTTTAGAGAGAATAATCTATCTTATAATAAAATAGCCGTCCGAAGTTTTTCTCTGAAATTGTAACAGCTATTTTCATAAAATTTGTTCGTTTAAAATTTATATTAATGTTATAATGGATTGATGTTGCATTGACTGTAATATATTAATGTTATAATGGTGTACCTGAACCTCGCCTTCTATGAATGTTAAAACAAGTGTATCCAAATTTCTATTCAATAAAGTCCTTTATTATTATTATTAATATAACTGTAATATATTAATGGATTGATGTTGAATTGACTGTAATCCAAATTGGGGAGCATTTTTTTCACCAACAACTCGAGACATTATTATTGGGAAAAAATGAGTTCTTCTTTAAAACCTTTAATGCTAGTTTTGAAAGCAAATATTTATTTTTCATCTGCATATTATTTCATTAACCATTATGTTTTCTTTGCAGAATGTGGACCATAAACTGAAATATCGTTCCAAAAAAGGACAGTTGCCTTTTGTTGAGCTCAATGGTGAAGAAATTGCCGACAGCGTTATCATCATCAAGGAATTGGCTGCTCGTTTCAACCATGACATGGATATCGCACTAACTGCAGAACAGCGCAATGTAGCTCATGCTATGATCTCCATGATCGACAACCACCTTGCTTGGGTTGTTATGTGGTGGCGTACCAAATATCCCGACCAAGTAAGTTGTATGCTTTGATTGATATGTTGTTTCAGACTCTCTAAAACTGATTCTTCTAAAATAAGAACTAATGTCATTACAACATTATAACATTTATTCATTTTCATAGGTCCTGAAAGGATACAAGGTTAATCTTCAGCATGCTCTTGGTACAAGAATACCAAATGGAATATTGAACTTCTGCTTCAAATTTGCATTTGGCAGAAAGGTAAGATTTTTTTTCTAATCTCACACAGTCTGTTATATCCATTTTTTTCTTCCTTTTGACACAACTACAACCCATCAAGTAATAATATCACAATATTTTTGTCCATTTCCTTCACGTTCTTTTAATCAACTTCCTCATATTCTTTTGAATATTATCTTTGATCAACTGTAGTTCATTTTTGTGAAGCTTTCATTTTGTAACAGTAGGCTCTATTATTGCACCATGAAAAATATTCGACATTTGTTAAACTGTAGTTAATTTTCGTGTTAGCTTTGATTTTTTTTCAACTCTAGTCTTTTTTATGGTATTCGTTTGTTTTTGTAGTTTTGTTAGGTTTAAAATTTACTATCACAATTTTAATTTTATCATAGTTTTTTATTTTCAGTCAATTTATAATCAGCCTTCCTTCAGCTGTTTTTCTTTACATTTGTGATAATTTTTCTTATTTTTGTATAGCATGTTTCTTTACAGTGTTGTGTTTCATTAGATGTTTTTTAATCACATATTGACACTTTAGTGGTTCCAGGGTTCCAAGAAAGTTAAGGCTCAAGGCATTGGGGTACATTCCCCAGAAGAAATCAATGCTTTTGGACAGAGTGATCTGAAAGTATTATCTGATATGCTTGCTGACAAACCATTCTTCTTTGGAGATGAACCAACTACAGTAAGTTAAATTTTTGTTAGTTGTTATGTTCGTATCAAAACTTGATGATTGTTTTTATATTATTCAATAATCTCAAAATACTTTAAATAAATGCTTACATGCTAAAAAAAATTTTATTTTCAGTTGGATGTTGTGGTATTTGCTCACCTAGCCCAAATATATTTTATTGACAAAGAAGTTACATACCCACTACGTGACTATATGACTGAATCTTGTGCGAACCTTGTTGGTTTAGTCAACCGAATGAAGGACCGCTGCTTCTCTGACTGGGATGAGATCTGCACAAACCTTGACTTGAATTCTCATTTGCCAAAACCTGAGCCTGAACAACAGAAAGACAACAAAGAAGCTGCTAAGGACGAAAAAGAGGCTGAAGGTAAAGAATTGGAACCTGATGATAAAGATATTGAAAAAGAAAAAGTGAGTATAACTATTTAATATTACTTTTCTCTCTATTCTAATATTGTCATGGACTTGTATATATAAGATTGAGTCCAATCTTAAAACAGATAAAATGTAACTGAAATATTTTTTCAAGTTACGAAATATTTATTTTTTAACATAAAAATTTTCACTTCAACAATTCTTGAAAAATATTTGAAATACATAATTACCAGTATAATATTACGTATTCTTATCCTATTCTTATTCTATTTTCAGGCTGATGACAAAGAAAAAGCGAAAGAAAAGGAGGTTGAAGAAAACAAAGAAAAAGAAACCAAGTAAAAAGTTGTGTTGAAGGTGTGTGAGGCAACTGCAATTAATTTTATTCATCTCAAACGAATGAATCCAAAATTTTTAGTTTTCTTTTTCCCTTTAAGTGCAAATTTAGCTAGTGAGGTCAATTTGTGACTGTCCTCTCTAAAGAAACCTGCGATCTCGGTCAAATTGTAATTTATAAATGATTTGTGAAAATTTATTTATGCAGATTTTCTTATAGGCATCACGCACTAAGTATCAATTGAAATATCAACATAATCTCATTCACATTATTCAAAATGATTGAATTTTTTTCACCCCTACCATGAGCATACAATGATAATTTGGATTCTGAAAATGTTACTTTAAATTTTATATGTTGTTTAATTTCAATTGGTACTTTGTGTATCAAAGAATACTCCACCACATGACATATTCAGTGCTAGTTATATTTGTTTGTATAAAATAATTTTAGCCATGTTTTCTATTGTAAGCAATTGTATGTATAAACACTTTCAAAAGCAAATTAGGGTCCAAATCTTACTTTAGTATACCGTGTGATGTGTGCAATTTGGTCCCTTGCACATTTGATGGAATATCTTCTGCTTGCTTTCGAAAGTGCGTCCATGTTAGTGCAGTCTCAGTGTACCAAATTATATAATCAGTTATTAGTAGTGCATTTATATTCATTCCATATTTTAAACGTTCAACATCAACAAATTACATAACTTATCAGTATAATTGTAGATTTTTGTATTTTTTTAAAAAATAATTTTAGGATTCACATTTTGTAGGTAATTTAAAACGATAAATTTCTAATGATTCTAATGAGAAATACTGCATATGATAGAACAGACTTTCGTTGATTTCCTTCTACAACTCCAAATACTTTTCAGGGTTGTTGAAATGAATTCAAATTTCCTGTTCTTATTTATGCCTTTTTCTTATTAGAAATCCTTTTACCGTTGTCACACATTGTGTTTAACGCAACAATTTCCGTGTATTTTCATATTTTCAATTCAATATAATGATACTGTATGGAATTAACTTGATTCCTTTATATGTATAATGAAGAACTGAATGTTCGAACATTATAATTTAAATAATTTAAGTTTGATTTACAACTGTGTTGTATGCTATATTACAGTTAAAATAAATTGGTATTTTAAGTTGAAATAGTTATTTTTATTTTTCAAGCAATTCCTAGCTAAATAGCTCCTAGGAAATACCGAAAGTCAAACAGAAAACGGAATTTTCCAGAAGTTTGTATCAGACAAATGGAAATTCAAGAAAATGACGAATTTAGAAAAAAATATTCCTTTTACCGATGAGGTAGCCGTAAAGCAGTTTTGAGGAAATAAACATTTGAGGATAAGGCACGAGAAGAAGAAGAACATTTGACTATATCAATAAGAATGCAATGTCCTAAAAAGGATCATGGCATCACTATATAAATATGAGAATACATCACTCTCGTTTCCTACAAAATGCTATCTCAGAATTCAGATAGTCAAGATGGAATAATTTCGAACACTCCATCTTTCATCAAAGCGATTTTGGAAAGAGAATTGTTGAAATGACCGCATCTATTAACTTTATTTAAATAATGGGATTTCATTTCTGTTTTTGTCATTGAATATCAAGATGTTTTGTTGCAAATATATGCTATCTATTGAAATCAGTCATCATCTATATATATTGACGAGGATGAATGTGATCAAGAGAGGGCTACTACAGGTTTGTAGTTTTTATTCAAAATTTACTTTCTGCAAGTCAGTCGAAGACATCAATAACAAACTTCAACTAAATGGGAAATGCATAATACTTAAGGTATTATATTTGGCAATGATCTCAATTGAGTTCAAAGACTGACTAACGTTAAACAGTCAGTGTACAATATGGCCTTAAACTTAACATTAAAAAGACTAGTATGATGAAAATACATTTTAGATTCCTGAGGATGGCAAAACTTTTTAAACCTAGAGATCTGTGTTTACAAACTAAATCAGATTTCTAAAGTGTTATCTTTTCCATCCTTCTGTATGGTTTTGTAAGAAACAAGAAGCTTTAGCTTTATTATCAAATACTGAGAAAATTTTGAATCGACCATATAACTGATGAAGATAAAACGGTTTTGGAAAGGGAACACAGCTGGTGTTTCTGATCGAGGAACGTGAGGTTGAGTATCTGGAACACATAATAAACAATTCTGATAGATACCATATCAACAGGGCCCCCGCAAGGGACATCAACGCCCGCGTGCAGAACATATTTTGGCGCCCCTTAAAGGGGGGAGGTGGAGAAAAGCACTGCTGGATAATCGGAATTTTTTTTTTTAAGTTTTATTGAGAATCTAGAGTAGAATGGTTGAAAATCTATCAGCAACCTTCATTGCCTTAAGAACTTTATGGTGTTAGTTGTAACATATAATAATACATTCCAAATGTCATTCAAAATTCAAGCTGTATTCTTCTATAAATTATTCATAAATGCATACACATTTAATTAGGACCTATCCAGAAATTGAATGGATGTTTTTCTAGATTTGGCTGCTGCAAATTCTTTTTTATTATCAATCAATCAATTTTATCGAGTATCTCTTACTCTATATCTAAGATTGCCAATCCAGAAAATCTATCTTATGACATGGTAGCCTTCAAATAGTTTTTAATTATTTTTAATTCAGTGAATGATCTCTCACCAGAAGCAACAGACACAGGTAAAGTGAGAAGGATTCTTGAGGCAATACTAAGATTCGGTAGAGAAGAAGTTAGATTATTTTCAAAAATATATTGTAGAATTTCAAGAGGATTTTAGCTTCAGATAATGAAAAAATCTAAGGGCAAACCTACTATTTGAGGAACTTAGTGTTTGATCAATTATTTTCAAAAAGAAAATTTATTTTTAAAGCGATTTTTGGATCTTGAGGTGCTTCATCTGTCTGTTCATAATCGAACAATTTTGGTTTATACTTTCGTCTTATAGTATATAATGGAGAAAAACCTTGATCTATCTCAAGAGCAGCCGCTAGTTTTCCAGCTTCCGCAAGTTTTTCCTCGAGAACATTATCATCCCTATAATTTTTGAAATGATCAACTAAATTCTTCAAATAGTTTTGGCACACTTTAATGTCAATCGCTACACTTTGCATCATTTTGCTAACAATATTAATCTGGAATGAAACATCATAAAAAATTATTATACTTCAAATAAATTTAAAAGAATGAATATTTAATAAAAGAGAACTTGCTTTATGTCTAGTTTCTATGTTAAAAGTATCATTTTCTGCTATTTCTAAAAGGCTATCACATATTTGAAATAAATGAAACTTTAGCATCAATTCTACTTGACCATCTAGTATCACTCAAGGATTTTAGATGTAACTGAGGACCATGCTTTTTTATAACATTCCAATCTTTTTGTGGATGAAGAGAAATATATATATATATAAAGTTCTTGTACAATATCAACAGAGTCCACTGTTTCATTTGAAACCTTAGCAGCATCATTTTCAGTTAAATTTAAGCTGTGTGCAGCATATGGCGCAAAAAATGCCTTAGGATTAGCATCGAGTATTTCTATTGCGACGTTCGGAAACTTGTATAAGTTACAAGAAAGAAGTTTGGAAAAAAAATTGTTGATAAAATTTGAAAGAATCTTTTTCGAAAACCTTTGGTCTATAAGAGGTTTTGGCGCCCTTTTAGAGTGGCGCCCGCGTGCGGTGCACGCGTTGCACGCGCGGTTGCGGGGGCCCTGCATATCAATAACAAAAAACAAAACCCTGATGCTATATCATCTAGATACAAGTAAATCGTCCGCCAAATCTGCTTGTATAGCCTATTCTACGATGCGATCGACTAAGTCAAGATTGCCCCCGTAATCGCCAACATCCGAAACGGATAAGCCCTTCAAGTTGAAAAAGTTTGGGGGGGGGCTTCACTTCACCATAAATTCGAGAAAAATGGTGCCAGGAGTTTTGAGCGCTCGTCATATAATATGCGCCTTTGTGTTCTATCATGATGTCATTGTTGTCGGTTAGTTTATCTGGAAGAGAAGTTCTCTTGGTGGATTCCTCCTGAATTAGTCACGAACAATCGAGAGATTATTTTACTGAAATATTGGGTAATTTTTTTCGATATTCTGCTTAAATTTCCTTTGGTTGAAATTAGTGAGAAATTTTGCATCAAGTTTGAAATTGCTACTATGTATCTTTACTTAACATATCCACTAAAATATTAGAAATTTTTTTCTGTATCCTATTGAATTTTTTATAACGACGTCGATACAAAATTTTATACAAAGCTTGAAATAGTTATTCCAAATATAGGGTGTAACATGAGTGGTTGGCCTTAGCTTAGTGGTGAATGCGGGTCATACAGGCCTTCCAGAAAAGTAGCATAGCAGAAATACAGGGTGATTAATGAAAGTTGGCCTAATTTTCCGTTTCCGATATCCATAACCTGGGAATCACTGGGTTTGTTCAATTCAACACTAACCTTCAAAACTTTTCATGTAATTTCAATATCACCAGAGCAGTACTCAGATTATAGAGTTTTTCCTTATTTAGACTTCGAAATCTATATTTTAACACGTTTCAAGGGAATATCGTTATTGCATGAAATAACACATCATTCAGTCTAATAAATCCTATTTTTACTTTAAACGGCACACTTTCTTCAGAACAATAGCAAACTAAAGAATTCATGTTTTATGTAACTTTTTTGAAATTCGGTCCTGTTTTTACTTCTTTCAAGGTAATATTTGATGTTATCAAGTGAGATTTTGAATTTTTTAGCTTTTTTATTTAATTATTTGAACTGGGGTCGTTTTGCTTCAGTAAGCCTTCCGGGAACTGCGACCATGCAGATCTTTTGTTCACTACCCTACTCATTCATAGAAACCCAGGGAGGTCGTCAACGACGTTAATAAAATTGACAACCTCCCTAGGGGCCTTGGCCATTACCTCTCTGGTATCCAGGACCGGCTTGCCCATGTGAATGGTTCTTAGGCCAGCCAGCTCTGGACACTTGCATATCAAGTGTTCAGCCGTTTCTACTTCCGATCCACAGAGCCTGCAAATCTCCTCTGCTGACTTACCCATACGGTACAAATGATGTTTGTACCGACAGTGCCCCGTCAGCAGTCCCACCATCACCCGAAGCTCCGCTCGTGACAGCTTCAGGAGTTTTCTGGTGTAAATCTTCACGAATTTCTTTGCCTGAGCAAGTCTAGGAGTGTTAGTCCAGTGCATTGTCCTACTGTTCAATTCCCATAGCTAGACCGCAGCTTTGTATTGGTCTTTTCCTATCCCACAGAAAGGCTCAGGTCCAGCAGGTCTTAACCTTGATGCACTTTTTGCAAGCTCGTCCGCTCTCTCATTTCCTTCAACCCCACAGTGCCCTGGTACCCATAGTAGAGTCACCTTATTTCCTCTGGCCAGTTGCTTTATGGTGTTACGGCACTCCCAAGTCAGCAGAGACCCCTGACAGCACGATTCCAGGGATCTCAGCGTGGTTTGGCTATCCGTGGTGATGTAGATATGCGCTCCTTTGAGGTTCGTTTTGAGACACTCTTGGGCGCATACATAAACAGCCATTATCTCGGTCTGTAGAATCGAGGGCTCACTTCCCAGGACTTTAGAGATCCTCAGTCTAGGTCCATATATCCCAATGCCGGTGCCCTTCTCTGTTTTTGATCCATCTGTAAACCATATGGATGACTTTTTGTCCAGACGATTAATGAAACTTATTGCACTATGACGGTCATTTATAACCGTTTCAAAGGGCGTTTCAAAATCGTAGGTGGTTGGCATAATATCTGATGGTTTTGCGAGGAGGTTTGAATCTAGTTGATTCAGTATGTCCAACCCAGTTCCCAGGAAGGAGCTTTCCATTATGGGAAATCCTTATTGCTTCGAGCAGGCAACATTTCCTCACATGTAGGTGTAAAGGAGGCAAGTCTAGTATGACCTCCAGCGCTGCCGTAGAAGCTGTGCGCATAGCTCCTGTGACACCAATACACGCCAGCCTTTGCATTTTCTGCAACCTGATGCGTGTGGTGACCTCCTCGGTTTTTGTCCACCATGCTAGAGATCCATAGGTGACAATAGGGCGTACCACCGCTGTGTATAACCACAGTACCATTTTCGGTTTCACTTCTCATGTCTTTCCAAAGAGTCTTTTGCATGCCCACATAGCCGCCGTGGCTCTGGAAAGAGCCATATATATATGTTTTCCCCAGTTCAGTTTACTGTCTAGGATAACACCTAGATATTTACACTCACTAGAGAAGAGCAGAGTCTGACCATTTAAGACCAGAGCTCTGAGGTCGAGATTCCTTCTTCTAGTGAACGGGATTATTGATGTTTTCGAGGGGTTGACAGTAAGCCTCTCTTCCCCGCACCAATTTTCAATAGTTTTGAGAGCAAGTTGCATTCGGCTACTTATTGGGCCCCCATGCTTGCCTCTAACCGTCACCACTATGTCGTCGGCGTAAGCCTGGACGTTAAATCCCCCTGTTGTAAGCCTCTCCAAGAGGCCATCCATGACCAAGCTCCACAGCAGGGGTGATAGAACCCCTCCCTGAGGGCATCCCCTACACGTAAGCACAGCCACTTCGGTTTCTCCCAGATAGGCTGTAACGGTTTGTCCTTTCAACATAGCTGATATCCACTTAACAGTGGAGGGTGCCTTCCACCTCTCTAAGAAGATGATGAAGGGCGTCTACAGTAGATCTACCCGTCCTATAAGCAAACTGTTTGCTGTGGAGTTTTAAACTGCCTCTTATGTTATTATCAATTATTTTCTCCATGGTCTTCAGGAGAAAGGAGGTGAGGCATATGGGTCGATAGGACTTAGGCTCTGGGGAGCCTTTTCGACCCTCTTTGGGTATGAATACTACCCTCGCATCCCTCCATAATTTCGGGATATAGCCCCTTGTAAAGCTGGCCTTAAAGAGCTCAGTTATCGGGACTATAAGCGCTTCAACACCTTTCTGAAGCATGGCTGGAAAAATACCATCCATGCCTGCTGATTTGAAGGGCTGAATGCTCTTTATCGCCCATTCAATTCTTTCTGGTGTGAATAGTCTACCAGCTTTCTGAGAATCCCACCTGGTGGGGTTGTATACTTCCCCAGCGGGGGCCCCATCTTCACTGGTAATCTGCCTGGAGCCAGGAAAGTGAGTCACTAGTAGAGCTCTTAGGCTCTCTTGAGGATCATTCGTAAATTCCCCACATGGCTTCTTTATTTGGCCAATTGGGTTTGAGTGATCCTTAGATAGTACCTTTTGAAGTCTAGCTGCTGGGGCCGTTCTCTTCTCCAGGACTGCCTTTTGGCTTTCCTGACCTCTTTGTTGTAGTTGGTCAGGGCTAGTCTGTAGGCATTCCAGCTGCCTTCTCGCTTAGCCTTATTGAAGGCTTTTCTAGCAGTTTTCTTGAGGTTTTCAAGATGATTGTTCCACCAGGGGACGTTTCTGGAGATCGTTTTCTTCCTGAGTGGACAACTGTTTTCAAATGCCCTCTTCAGACATGATGTGAAGTGAGCAGAGGCGTTCTCCAGATCCTCATTGGAGCTGATGTTGTATTTCAGGCCCTTCAGATCAGAACTCATGTGGGCTATGTAAAGTTCCCAGTCTGTCTTCCTGGGTATCCTGCACTCAACATCAGCTGAAGCAGTTGCTTCTATTCTATTGCCATATGGTCTGACATGGATGGCTCTTCTGAGACCCTACAGTTCTTGACCATCCCCGCAATAAAAGGTGTCGCCAGTGTAAGGTCAATTACTTCCCTTCTGATCGCATTCATGAAGGTTGGACTATTACCCACATTTACTATCTCTATGTTAGTAGAAAATAGAAAGTCAAGCAAATCCTCACCTCTATGATTTATATCTGTGCTGCCCCATACTTTGTGGTGTGCGTTCGCATCGCAGCCCAGAATCAGTTGTTTCTTCTTCATGCGGCACCATTCGATGAGGCGTTGTACTTCCTCCGGTGGTGGGCTGATGGCGTCTCCTGGAAAATATCCTGAGGCGATAACAAGCTGCCTCTTGATGTTCTCAGTTCGCACCTCAACCAATGCCGCAGCAAGATCCCTTGCCAGGAACTCTGTAAGTGGAAGACAGGTTAGTCCCCTTCTGAGTATTATTAGGGCTCTTGGACTTACTGCCTTATCGCAGTATATCGTCTGATATTTTAGCTTTCTCTTCACCTGTTCTTCATTCTTGAACCCATAGCACCTACTGCGTAAAATATTAATTAGAAGTATGCATAATCGAACTGTGAATTCTTTTGAATTACAACTTTGATTTTCTGAATCAATGGCATACCAAGGGGGGGATAAGGGGGATATATCCCCCCCACCCAGGTGACATATCCATTATAAATCACAACGCTCAATAAATTAATTGTTTAAAAATGTAATCGACGAATTCATCAACCAGCGCTTATATCAAAAGGCTTGATCTGATCTGACTGTCGTAGGCATACCTAATAATCATTATTTACTTACGAGATATAAGCCAAATTGATGATAAAAATAAACAATCGGGTGAAAATTGATGAAATTCTGAAGTAAAAGCTCCGAAATACACGAATTGAAAATCAATCTCAAGAAGTGAAACGAATAATCAAACATTTTTTTCTTTATCCCCCCCAAAGGTTATGTCTGGGTACGCCACTGAATCTGAATTTTGATTTCGTTTTTCTGAAATTCAAATTTTCTTTCCTGAATTACACTTTCCTATTCTGAAATACGGATAATGATTCTTTCAATATACACCTCAGTTCAATTGACTGGGAATTCTGTGAAAATAGTTCGGATGTGGATTCAGCGGTGGTAGCATTTTATGAGATTCTTTATACAGGTCTTGATTGTTTCATGCCGATAAGACTTGTCAAACGATCTACTTATCCAATTTGGTTTGATGGAAAATTGATATCCAAATGAGCAATAAGAAAAAGAAGAACATAAAAGGCACATAAAAAGTACAAGGTGTTGCGTCGATTTTCGCAATTTTAGTGTAGCTTGTAGCGAGTGCTGTAGGTTGTCTGAATTATTGGATTACATTTTTGAAAGATTTGAAATCAAATCCACGCAGATTTTGGTCTCATATAAAAAACTGAAAATAATAATAACGGTCTTTATTCCAAATTACTCCATGTTACAACACAAAAAGAAATGAAATAGTGTCAGGTGCTATAGATTTTAGTTATCTACACCGTAATCTTTTAATGTGTTTCCATATCAACCAAAATTTTGTACAGTTCCTTTTTGAATCGTTTATGGTTCTCTATTTTCTGTATGCTAGGTGGTAAATTATTATAGAGTTTTATGCATCTATATTCCAATTGTTTCTGTGATGTTGTTAACCTACATTTTGGATACCAATATTCCTGCGTTCTTGTCTCATATCTGGTCTTAGTATACATGTATTTACTAAATAATTCCTTGTTTTTATGGAAAAATAAAAGGCATTCTTGGATAAAGATGGCATATATCGTTAGAATTTTATTTTGCCGGAAAATTCCTCTACATGTTTCATTGAACTTTCTATTAAATAATATTCTTATCGCTTTCTTCTGTAGGGTGAATAAAGACGATACATTCCCTGAGCCATAGAATCATAAGCCAAAACGAAGTTTGAATTCTATTGTTGCATGTCTTCAATACACTTCCCCTCAGATATCTCGATGTTATTCTGATGGCATAAATTGACGATCCAAGCTTTTTCCCAAGTTTTGCTATATGATATTTCCAATTTAGTTGTTCATCAATGTAGACTCCTAAAAATTTAGAGTTTGGTGAGAGTTTTGACTCTTCACTTCCAATTAACATTTTTCCTGGGGCTTCTATACCAGAGTTTGTGGGACTGAATAGGGTTATTTTCGTTTTGGAGCTATTCAAAATCAGGTTATTATCATCCATCCATTCCCTAGTGTGTCTCATTATTTAATTTACTAATTTCTTGAGATCAGGCCAAAGAGGTTGTATAACCAGAAGGTTTGTATCATCAACAAAGTGTATGTACTTCTATTACTTTATTTAGGTCCCATTCTACTTTTATCCCAAAGTCATTCACGTACACAAGGAAAAACAGTGGCCCAGCTATACTTCCCTGTGGTATCCCCAATTTCAACTCTAGTTGATCAGAGTTTGTGACAACTCCATCAATGTGCATTTTCACAATCTGTGCTCGGTCTTAAAAATATGATCTGATCCAATCAAGTGCAATACCACGAATGCCATAGCATTCCAGTTTTTTAAATAGAATTTGGGGGTCCAGGCAATCATAAGCCTTAGAGAGGTCAAGGAATAAGCCACATGCCAGATCTCCGTTCCCAAAAGCATCAACAATTCTCTTTAGGAACTGGTAGATAGCTGTTTGAATTGATCTTCCCTTTAAACGTTAAACGTTCCCCCCCCCAATGGCCCAGGCACCTCTTAAATTTTGCCGTCCCTCCTAGAATTTGACATACTAAGGTTCAAATAATTACAAGATCAGCAAAAATTTCACCTTCAATACATTTTGGGAAGACCCATATCTATGAACGCCAAAAAAATGACGTCCCAAAATGGCGCAAGTGTCTGGGGTCCACATTTTCAGTATTTTGAGTATCTAAAAGTTGCCCCCCCAAAAGTGGGGCCTGGATCCGCGCCTGGTATCTCAAAAACAAAGCCTTTGTAGACTCATGTTATAGGACTAAATTCTTAAAATGATCCGAGAAATCTTTCATTTTCATTTTTACCTCCAATTCAGAAACACCATGTAGATAAAGTCAATACAAAAAAATCTTCACAAATAAATTGCAATTTGAATGAAACACAATAAATTGTACAACACAGCCCACACAATTTTTCGATGCGAATTACTCAGTTCAGTTCTTTGATAACTACAGTATTGAAATTTTGTGACGAGAATTATATAAAAAACCGAAAACAACGGGTAAGTGTATACCGATGACGAATGCAGAAATCACAGATGGCAAATAAGGGTCGATGCCGAGAAAGCGGCCAGATAAAGGAAAATAATAAACCTCGGACGAAGACGAGCTCGTATTCAAGGGCGGTCCTAGCCTTAAATTTTGGGGGGGTCGCCGTTATGGACTTCAAGTTTTTTTATGGAACCATTTCGACCCTGTTTGCTTGAACCGCATATCAAGTGTTAGGTGGTTCCATTTTTGGGGGGGGGGCATATTTTATCATGCTGCATATCTATAGGGTGATACTTTTTTCTGGAAGGGTGTTCGCTTCTTTCCTCCAGAACTATTTTTTGGGAACTACTGCTATTTTAGAAAAATGTAAAAAGAAACTGGTCCAGTACTGCACATTTTGGTTTGTTATATTTTGTCGTATCTGCTATCGATTTCGAGAAAAAAATTTCAAACAGCTCTCTAGTAATCTTCAGGAATATCTAAATTATTATAAATATCCAGTTAGTAATCTGTGATGAATAAATTAATTATAAGTTCTGGTACTTATTTACCCAGTCTGTAGCGAAGATTAATAAATATTCAATAAACTGATATAAGTATCACTAATAGTACAACTACAAGAAACACCCTGTATTTCGAAAACAAAGCGTTTTTGGGCTCATGTTTATGGGACTTTTATTCTTAAAATCATCCAAGAAATCTCTCATTTTCCTTCGTAACTCCATTTTAGGAACACCCAGTATAAGGTAAGAACAATGGGATTGGTAATAAAAAAAGTTTTTTCGAGTACCTATTTGGTTCAAACTTCGTTATCAAACCTCTTTTTCCCACATGAAAGATATGAGTAAACGTTGTCGTCAAAAATTTTTTTTTCGATCAAACGGTTCATACGATGCAAGTGACTAAATTTCTGTATTTTAGTTACTTTCTCCAGCTTCTTGACACGTGTGAATTTGGTATACCTAATTTGCTTTTTATTTATGTTAATGACATAATCATTGTATATGGACAATAGATTCACACATACTTTTCCAAAGCGTTCGATAAGTTTAACCACACGCTACTCCTTGACAAACTAAAGAGGATTGGTATAAATGGGGCACCATATGATTGTTTCAACTCATTTTTACATAACATATTGCAGGGGTTTCGGTACAAAAAAGTTTCCTTTCATTAAAAATCCCCGTCGCCGTTGCGGTATTCCGCAAAGATCCCATTTGGATCTCTTACTTTTTGTTTTTAAGCATAGCAAGTTTTTTCTTTTCGCTGATGATCTAAGAAATAACTAACTTAGATGATAACAGATTGCTTCAGGAATTAGGATGATCTTGACAGGTTGTTAACGTGGTGCGTGCAATCGTGCATGGTTAGATTGTTTCTGAGATGTTCCAAGTAAAGGGTTATTTGTTTTCATGGGAATAAAATAATGTATATTTTGATTATATGTATTATAGACGATGTGAAGCTCGAGAGTGTTGAGGAGATTAAAGATCTTGGAATCACATTGGATTCGGAGCTGAAGTTATCTCACACTTTAATAATAGAGCTTATTTGAAAATTCTTGGTTTCATCCAGCGTAATTCTGGTAATTTTTTTATTCAGACAAAAATGACCTTGTATATTTCATCAGTTAGAAGTATCTCATAGTATGGCTTGTTGATTGGAGTATTCAGAATAGACAGAATATCTCTGAATTTAGAGTTACTCAAAAAAGGAGATTAGTTGCTGATATTCTTTTTTTGTATGAATTAATTAATTAGTGATTAGTTTTTATCCGCCTTTATTGGTTTACGATTCGATTCTCTCAATGCTGAGTTTGTTGTTAGTATCATTTTTTCTGATGCTGTGCGGCACTATGTTTTGTTTCGTTAACGAATTTTGAATTGTAATTTGCAAAATGGGTTGATCCCGTTTAATTTATTTGTTATCATGATTGTAAACAAATAAATACTTAAATCATTCATACTGCCACTAGCCAAACTGCCGCCCTAGGCAGAGACCCATTTTGCCGCCCTAGGTAGAGACTCATTTTGCTAAAAATGCTAAAATAAAAATTAATATTGGATAATCGAAGTCCAGCGCCTGCTCAAGCGTTTCTACCGTTCTATTTTTAATGGATTCAAATTTTAATCCATCAGATGATTCAGGATAAGTGGAATGTAATAAACAATAAACGTGCTGAACTGAATTCTAAAGAATATATGATAAAACATATGAATTGAGTTCAGGTTTTAGATCCTTCGTTTTTTTTTTTTTTGATATGATGAATATTTATTCACGATGCAAAGATGTTTAAGATTGATAAATTTGATAAAAAAAAATCATCAGTGAAATTCGTTTAAATAAAAAAAAAATTATTTAATTCTTTCTTCCAGTAAATGAAGATAATGTTGCCCTCCATTATTTGCCGCTCCTCTAGAGTGGGTCATGCAGTTTCAGGTTCCTAGCTCAGTTTCGATTTAGGAAAAAGGTTGAAAAATTGTTTTATTCTTGTTTAGATTATCGAGTAAAACAATCGGATAATGCGGATGAAGCGTTATCTAATTCGAATGCGCCCACGGCACACTAGTTAATTTGATATGAAAAATGAAGAATATTATAAAATAATGGAATGTCGTATGAAATAATAAAACTTCTTATATTTCTTGAGAAGTATCAGTTGGAAGTGATGAAATGGAATCGTTTTCTTATATATTGCATTTCATTCTGAGGAATGAACATTGTGATTAGGGAATTGAAAAGAAAATAATCCAAAACCCCAAGTGGCCATAAAATTCGGGAACGCCGACAAGCCTGATGAGTGCATGTGTTTTTTTAGCGTCAATAACTTGTAAAAAGCACTATGAGGGGATCACGCCACATCTAGATATTTATGAGTATAATGTAGGTATAATGCGGACCTTTTATGGTATTTGATGTTATTTAAATTTGTCGGTATTCCTTCCTGTTGTTGCTGACTGAATTAAATCTCATTTGGTACTTTGAATTTCTACACATGTGATTTTTGTTGGTCAAGCTTGAAATGCCGCCCTCGAATTTTGCCGCCCTTGGTGACCACCTACCCTACCTAACCCCTAGCGACGGCCCTGAATACCATATATCTAGGTTTTATTCAAATTGAAAAGTAATGCATTTATATCGACTAAATGATATTCATATCCTGCTTGGATAGAATAATTGATAGTCCCATACGAATTTCAGCTCTTCCAGATTAATGGTGCTATTCCAGCATGAACAAATTTGATGATATTACCGTGATCAACATACTTCTCGTTCTACTATTTTGATTCTGTAATATTTCACATTCTACCAAATCAACTAAACCAACGTAATAACAACGAACAAGAGGATTCGTTTCGAACTCCGAATACTTATGAGTATATATTTTTGTGAGTTTATAGGCTTGGCCTCAACTCTTTACCTTTTAATAATAATAATAATATTTAATGCCATGGTTGTAATTTGTTGACTTCTTGGTTATGGTTTTAGTCTTCCCAATGAATGGTATCGGAGTTTTAGACGGATTTGGACATTTCATAAAGTAAACTGCTTGAATATAACTGTTTTCCTGCAACGATTAACGAAAAATAATTGATAAATCAAAAGAACATTCGGTAAAAACTTGATCACAATAATTTACGTTGAAGTTATCGGAATAAACTTGAGGAGTTTTCAAGATTTCTAGAAGTGCAGAATACATAATATTCAAATACACAGAAATAGACAATTAAATTTTTAAAACAGTTTTATTGAATCGTTTGATGGTATTTATTAATGAGACAATTTTTTTCTCTCTTACAACATTCAATAATGTTAGCTCTTTGGCTGGAAGTGGTTTGGTTGTACCAATCTTTAAAAGCAACAATAAATTACTAGAATTGTAGTCTCTATTACTCAAATCAATATAACGAAATGTATCATCTTAAACTTAAATTCGTCAGGAGAAAATATTTACAAAATATTCACCACCCAATAAACTGGATAATATAACCCGGGAATGAGGGAGGTCAAAAAATACATATAAATAAATGAATAATTCTGGCAAGATGTCTTCAATCAGTGTTTGGTTGTGAAACAATGAATCGAAAAAAAATATCAAAATTTTTTATGGAGACTTGTGTTGCATATAAAAACCAGAAATGAAAATTATATATCTAAACAGTCTAGTCGTTTCATCTGCTAATTGTCCGGACAAGGTCTTCTTTTCCTCGCCAATTATTTTATATCTTTACATAAGATTTTTAAGTTCGTCATACATTACTAACACTATAGCACCACCAGTACCACGGAGGATATTGGAGAAAGCGCCCTTGAAGAATGCCTTTGGACCTTCTTGCTTAGCGATGGTGGCCCAACAGTGGACGGTACTCTTGTATATAATATCGCTCTTAGCTCTGCCAGACTGCATCATCATACGCCTTCTTACTGTGTCGAAGGGATAGGATACAATACCAGCAACGGTTGTTACAGACTGAAATAAAAATGAGGTGAATATCAAGACATGAAAAGAAAATATTACTAAGTCGGTCTAAGACTCTAATAGCATATAGGAACAGCCTTTAGCAATTGCCTTCCGATTTGATCTAGTACATTGCTGTGCATTAAAGACTGAAGTAAAAATTAGGTGAATATAATACCAGAGAATGTAGGAAAAGCCAATAACAATTGCAATTGCCTTCGTATTCGATCAGTGCAATGAAAAAATTATTATCCAAAAACAGAGACAACTGAGCACACACAAGGATGTTAATGGCTCTTTTAAAATCACGTTTTCAGAGAGCCCCATATCAATAAGGAGGAATTCGAAAAAATATCAATTCGTTTACTCGAAGAGTAAAAATAGAATTGGTGAGTTCCAGATTACACTCCCGATCTACTGCACCATAGATTGAAGATATTCTGCACCATTCATCTGATAGCCATGAAACTTTGGGAAGTGGTTGAGTAAACGGACTCGAAGATTTCTGGCATATTAAATTTTCAAAATGAAAATTCACTTGAAAAAATCTTAAAACGGCTTGAATGTGATCATTTGCTTGATTTACTTTTCCTCTGTGTGTGATCGCGAGGGGGGTATAAAAGTACACAAGCTTAAATGTTTACATTTTTGTTCAAATATTTTATCAAATTTCATCATTTTGTGTATTTTGCCAAAAACAATCTCATGGGTGTTAATTTTTTTGTAGGACGTTCTTCCAACAGACGGGTCTATTATTTCGTGAAAATGTCTGCAATTTTGAACCCGGAATGGTCTCAAATAATAAATTTCGAACGAAAGGCTCTATAAACTTGAGATTTCGAGGGTAGGTTCGGATCTTGAATGTTAGTATTGACATGAAGTCAGGAGATTTCAGGGCTCCATCATTCATGTGCCCGTGGACACCATATACATATTATATACAGTGTGGTCAATAGGGCGTAATTCGCATTTAAATGAACGAGTATTCAAAATCTCTCGACTTCCCATCAGTCCTCACCCATTTTTTTTAGCATATATTCGAAATGATTGATCATAATCAGTATGTTGTTCCTATTTAAATAGTATAACAATCATTTGAACAGAGTTTTTAACGTAAATATATTAAACAATAGGTAGTTCATAATGAACAATTATATTGATTCAATTCTTGAATATGATTGATTACTTTATAACCTTATCTTCTCTTCCTAATCTTCACATTATTTATGAATGAGGAATTAAACGAAAATATCTTTTCGAGTGATACATCGAGTCGATCAAAAAAAGTTAATCGATTCGACACGCATTAGTTTTACAACGAAACACTATCAACGTTTAATTGAGATATTGAAGGTCGAAGGAATCCAATATAGGTATTTCTTAGCACTTTTGCATATTGAGACTGACAGAATTTCATTTTATTTGCAAATCAATAATTACCTGAGCAATAGCCCAAGAGATGACAAGAGGGGTGTTCTTTGGATCAGGTAAGATGCCTTTAGCAGTATCGTAGAAACCGAAGAAGGCTGCTCTGTAGATGATGATACCTTGTACCGACACACCAAAACCTCTGTACAAACCAACAAGTCCGTCGCTCTTGAAGATCTTTGTGAGGCAGTTGCCCAAACCACTGAATTCTCTTTGTCCTGCTCCTTTGCCTACATCAGCAGCTAACCTGAAAAGTTGAATCAGAACTTATATAAGTTGTGATATTATTATAGAATATCATAATGTTAAATAGTTATCAAAGTTACTTAGGAATTGATAGTTGTTAATTGTCAATCAATTGAGATAGAATAAAGTGTTTATATTGTTATTTTCGTAACTATATGGTTATTAACATAACAGAAGTTACATGTCGAACTGGATGATATGCAAATTTTGGCAAAATTCATAGAAATATCAATTATTTTCATATCAATCGAATTCAAAATCATTATCGATTGTTTTTCCATTATATTATTATATTAGCAGTCCTACTAGTGACAAAAGCAGAACATGAGCATACTACCAAGATACCAATTTCGTGGTCCAAGGTTGGCTACTTTTTTTTGAGCCTTTCGTCAAAATGATTGCAACTTCGGAGTTTTGAGCCAAGAATGGTAAAGCTCAAATGATAAAGATTCTACCAAAAAACTCGAAATTTTCATGGTTGAATTCAAATGCCAAACGCCGCATGTCGCGGTCAAGTTCATTTATGACAAAAAATGACCATGAAGGTCTATGAATATGGCCGTTTGAAATGTTCTCATCCTGATAATTTCAAAACTATTATTTGGATCAAAATGAATTGTTGCATTCAGACGTGAAACAACAATTTAAAGTTCCTTGCAAAATTTTTTGTTGATCGCGTCACCATGAGCAGCAGAAATTCAGGAAGAATATCAAAAAAAGATCTTACCATTTCCATGACCACAAAACCGACGGAATTAGGACTTTGGATATGATCAAAATATAAAATAAACAATTTCATGCTTCATGCAAAATATGTTGTAAATATGAGGGAAATAGTCGAGCTGCTGTGAGAGAGTATCGTCTGAGATTTCCGTCGCGCAGAATTCCCAATCACCAAACATTTTCTGCAGTATTTAGTTGTATAGCGCAATATGTTAGAGTGCCAGATAGGAAGAAGGATCGCCAAAGGAATCTAGAAAGAAGTGATGAAGTACTCCAATTAATTCAAGCACAACCTTCAACTAGTATAAGGAGAGTAAGTGCACAATTACATTTGCCGAAGCATAAGGTGCACAGAATAATCAAAGAGGATAGCAAATCACAGAGTCACTTTGTACAGAACAATATTCAGTGATGAGGCTCAATTCACCAGAGACGGTGTGTTCAATATTCATAACTCGCATATTTGGGCCGAAATTAATCCACACAGTATAAGACTGAGAAATTCACAACATAAATTTTCAGTAAATGTTTGGTGTGCTGTGATAAACAAACATTTGATTGGGCCTTATTTTTTTGACGGTCACCTTACAAGTGCGATTCATCTAGATTTCTTACAAAATATTTTACCCGGCATGCTACAAGGAATAAATATTAGAGGAATTTATTTCCAGCATGATGGAGCTGGACCTCATTTTGGTTTGGAAGTGAGAAGTTACCTCGACAATACCTATCCAAATAGGTGGATAGGTCGAGGAGGACCTATTCCATGGCCTCCTCGATCTCCAGATTTCAACCCGCTAGATTATTTTTTATGGGGAAAATTGAAGGATATGGTATATTCTGAAGAAATCCAGTCAAGAGAACAACTGATGAACAGAATTATCAACTGTTGCGATATTTGAAGAAATAATGGCGATATGATTCGCAAGGCTGTATCCAATTTGAACATTCGGCAAGAGAAATGTATACAAGCTAATGGTTTTCATTTCGAACCACTTCTGAAATAACGTTGACTCTGCAATTCATTCGTTCCTATTTTCGTTTTTATTAGGTACTCTTCAATGTATTTTAGTTTGTTTCATTTGTTATTGTTTCGTTATCGAATGTGCTTATTAAAGCTCTGAACTTTTTTGAAAATTTTCTACTAATACTTTCGCATTTTATATTCAAACATGAGATTTTCAGTTCTCTTCATGGTGAAAAATTCAATTTTTCGAACTTTATCCAAATTCAAAAATTCATAAAAAAATAATTGTTGATGTGACAACTTTAAGCGATACCGCAAATTGAAGCATAATTTAGCTTCTTTCTAAAAAGCGAATCAATTATTTGTAATTCGAAATACAAAGTGTTTTTTTTACCCTGAACACTTTAAATGAAGATTAATGAGTCCGGCCCTGGAATAATGAAATAATTGATATCGTTCTGACTCGACCTTAGCATGTACCAATAATCTCCCAAGTTTCAATACTATTCGTCAATAAGTTTGGATTTTATGATGGTCTAAGTATTTCCATGAAGTTCGAAAATCACCCTGTATCTTTCTAGGGAAATCCAGAAATTAATTTTTTACAGTCAATCAGTAATCAGCTAGTCCAACTCTATCTCTGGTAAGAGTATGTTCAGTTATTCCCCGGACACCCTGTATATATATATTATTACACTCATTATTTAATTTTGAGGTATTGAAGTCTCAGATAATGTAATGTTTCGAATTAGGTGAGTTTGTCCTGCCAGAATTATTCAGTGACGTAGATATAAGGTTTCCTATTGAAAATCTACACCACTGTCGTTTTTCGAAAACATTATGCTGAAATCAACAGAAATTTACAAAAAAAAATCTCTTGGATTTATTTCATATAGTATACCGTTTTCCAAAAAAAACGATTGTGAAACAAACGCTATCAACAAAATAAATTATGGTTACACATTTAGCAAATTCAATTCTTTCAATTTTGCGTCGGTGCGAGGTGTGTGTATAAAGAAATGGCTCAAATTTTGAACAATATCTGTGAATATTTTTTTATAGTTTAAGTGTCTAATAAATGTTCTTTCTTAAATGTTCAATTGAATGCCATATGAAAGCGTTATAATAAACTACGCCAATTTTTGTGTTTTCATTTATCACTGATGAGAAAATTTCAAAACATTTATTTTTGGATATTTTTGTGGATACCTAGTGTTGCTATGTTTGTACTCGATTATCTCAAAAACAGTACGTTCTATGAAAAAACCTTTTTTTAGCGTAACTTTAGTGATTTCAGAGACAGAATAATTTTCTCGAAAAAAAAAACAGTGGCCTAGATCTTCAATAAGCAAATGATCATCGCATCTCTGTATCAACGCCACTGGATAATTTTGACAGGGGATTATTACCTCATTCAAGATACAACATTATCTAGACTTCAATTAGACCTTAAATTAAAACGATAATAACACTAGGGTTAAACCCTGTATTTCGGAAACGAAAAAATGCACTTTTTTCATGAAAAAAGTTGTTATCTCCTTATCCAAATTTATTGCACTGAAGAATGGACCGCTCTGAAGAGCAGAACAATTCTAGGCTTTGTGCAAATTACCGTAGCAATATGTTTTCAATGTCATGATTTCTTAAAATTCTCGATATATATTTTTTTGAATAGCCTTCAAAATTAAACGCGATTGATATTTTATTTCGATTATGTTGCTGTAGCTTGTATTTTATTTATTTTATATTATTTCACTGCACAACCTTGAACTGAATTAATCGAAAATGAAAATTCAACACTTAAACTCAGTTCTACATTAGAAATCTGTCGATGCCTATCAGTCTTTTTTTTCACTGTTGGTATAAAACTTGAAGAGAATTGGCTTACCTAGTTCTGGCAAAGTCAAGGGGATATACAAAGCAGAGGGAGGTTGCTCCGGCAGCACCACCAGAAGCCAAGTTTCCCATGAAATAGCGCCAGAATTGGGTATTCTTATCGACACCACTAAGGAAAACCTGCTTGTATTTGTCTTTGAAGGCGAAGTTGAGAGCCTGTGTTGGGAAATAACGGATGACGTTGGCAGCGTTACCTCTCCAGTATGCGAGGATTCCTTGTTCTTTGGGAATTCTGACGAAGCAATCTACCATACCTGAAAAAATTCAAAAACTTGTTCAATATATGGCCGAAATCTCTAACGTTTTGATAGTGGACATTCAATAGCATTACATTAACTATTTTTATATGGCCTAACTGCAGAGAGAACATAGATTTTTGTATAACACTAAATAATCAACAAGCTCTGACAATAAACACTTCTTTCCAGACTAGGTAGATTTAAAGAATGCCTGGTATAAAAGGCGTAAACTTGACCCAGTTCTTCTTCATTCCATGTATATGTCGGAATATACGATCGATATATTCATCCACTTATGGAATTCTGCATATTGTCAGAATTCCTATACTGTTTAACGTAAAAATCTGAAGATGAGTTCTCCTAGCACCCATTTCTTATTTTGTGCGATTTTTCTTTTCTTCTCCTTTCATTGTATAATTCTGTACAATATCTGCGTGGAGTAGCATAAATATCTGGAGAAACAGTATTTTACTTAACATTAGAGATTTTCGAACATTCTTTAGGTTGCAGTTTTTCAACGTTGAGTTCAAAGTAACGCAAAAAAAATGACAAGCTTAGGACTATGTACATTCCGATGATAACATTATCTATAAGTAGAAAATTCTGAGGTTCCCTTCGATGAGATTTTTCTCAATAGGGCTATCTTTACAAAAACCAAATTATGCTAAACAATATTCGAAAACTTAGTCTTGAAAAATTTTACGGAGTTGAATAGTGAAAACGATAATTATGCATGTGTTGCCAATTTCTAAAAATAGCTACAACTGTTAATATTCTGCGCCTTCATCATGTCTGTTGTTAAATTTAGCTCAACAGTTACGTCAACTAAAAAATATCTGACCCCAAATTCGATTCGTTGTAATTATAATAATTTCTACAGATATTTTTTACCTAAGTGGTGGACTACGTTTTTTCCACATTTTAAGAGATGTGAAGCATTCAAGGCTACCAAAAATAGGGAAGAATAGCTTTTGGGATAAAAAATGTTCAATCCCAGATTTCGAATTTTCTACTGGCAAAATGCATTTAATTAATTCTGATGGTTTTGCTACCCACAGAAAATTCTGTAATGGTTATTCTATAGTATACACACAAAATCTCAACTCAATTGAACCTGCCGTTTTGAAATGATCAAATTTTCTAACAGGCATATTTACGGAACCCCTATTCAGATTTTGCCGCCGACTAAGTTTATCAAATCTCTGTAGAGTAATTTTTGTGGTATCCTTCTTGAATTTTCTACTATTCTTATTAATCTATTAACACAAAATTCAGCAAGAAGTTTGAAATGATGATTCTATATACAGGTGGTCCAACGGAAACTTAACACCTCAATTTTCCGAAATAAAAGTGTGGAAAATCGCTCGAACCCGTCACTTCATGATTCGAGGGGGAACAACTTTCCCGCTTTTTTCATACCCATAACTTCAACCCCCTAACGGGGGTGAGCACAACAACTGGTTCAGTCGGAAACAAAAAGAGGGTGCATTAAAGAGCTTGTAGGAATGGATTCGACCTTGAGTACTAGGAAATTGCCCGATGTATCTGATGTTTCACGTACAACAATCATGAGAATCCTGAAACAACATGAATTCGATTCTTGTAAGATACGTTTGGTTTAGGAACTGAATAAGGATGATACCGATCGCCGACTGCAGTTCTGTGGTCTGTGAAATGATTAACGGTAATCAAAACCACTTGTTCAATATCTATTTTTCGGACAAGTGTTTATTTTACCTTAACGGCACTGTAAACCGGCCTAACTGTCGGTATTGGTCAGATGAAAATACAAGATTATTTCGTAAGGTGCATACTCAGCGTCTCCCAAAAATTAAATTTTCTTCATGAAAATCACATTATCGGCCCTTTTTTTATACCATGTAATCTCACTGGCCAAATTCGTTCAGATCTATTGGAGAACGCTAGTTATCCAGCCTTCGTTCAAGTATTGGAGAATACAGAAGACCATCAAACGATCATATCCAACGAGATGGTGCACCACCCCATTTCGTTCAACCCGTTCATCAGTTCTCAGATGAAAATTTTCCTCACGCCTGGATTAGAAGAAGGAGACATATTGAGTGGCCACCCAGATCACCTGATCTGGTTTCACTAAACTTTTTCTATGAAGTCACCTGAAATCCAAGATTTACGCTACCGAGCCTGAGTCACTCGATGATTTACAAACTAGGATATTTAATGAATACCGTCAAATTACACCAGAAATCTAGAGTAACGTACGCGAACGTTTTCAGCAAAACTTGCATCACTACATGAAAGTAAATATGGTATCGCAATACCCCTCATTCCTATTCAAGATCAAGGGGTTGTACTCACCCCCGTTAGGTAGGTAGTTGCAGTTAGTTGTTCCTCCTCAAATCAGAAATTGTCGGATCCGAGCGATTTTCCACATTTTCATTTCAAAGCCGGAAAATTGAGTTGTTAAGTTTTCGTTGGACCATACTGTATACAGGCATAATGTCAATCCGATCGTATAAGTAATAAAATTGTAATAATTAATAAATACTGCTATTTTTTCAATATTGTTGCCGATTTTTTTTTGGTTCTAAAGATACGATAAACAGGAGATTTTGCATCAAGATTCAAATTGTTATTATGCATTTGAATGCAATTTAATCTTGATCGCATACGTAGTTTTGAAATTATCGGTAAAAAAACATTTCATGGCAAAAATAATGCTACTATTTGCTGTTCGGTGACTAGCGCACGAAAATTATAAATTTTCCTGAGGAAAGATTTTAAAGCGCTCATCCAATGGAAATAAAATATGTTATGGTTCTGATGACACAATCCTTCCGAAATTTGATATAAACATTCCAGTGTAGTTATTCAGCAGTGGCGACGCCACCACTGTTTTTGAAAACAGGGGTGACCAAGAGGGGGCCGGATTTTTTATGGGGGAGGCCAGAGTAAAGCGAAATCATAGTTCTTCTAATCTTTTAGCCTTAGTGTGTCGAATTTAAGGGAGGGCCCGGGCCCCCCTACCCCTAGCGTTGCCACTGTTATTCAGTGAATAAGTTCGACAAACTTCAGGGGGTTTTTCTGCATGAAAAATAATTACAGGTCGTTAAATAATTTTTTTTCGCCAATATTTCGTTTTCCTAGATAAAGGTTTTTAAAGTTTCTCGTAAAACTTTCTATTTATTTATTGCTCTTAAATTGGTCGAGATTTTCAAATACAATTTGGTGGATTTCAATAGGTAGTTATTGCAAATTTATTGACATACAATTTATGCTCATCATTGGCGCATAAGGGTTGTGATCTGTTTTTTCAGAGAAAAATTGGTACTGCACTGAGATATTCCAAGCCATAAAAATTATTTTCTGATCTCCCTGTTCAATTTGTGACAAAAGATCCCTTATGCCTGTTTTCGTTTGGGGCGTCCTTTTTATGCAAAAAATAAAACATCTTATTGGGTATTTTTCATTTCCTTAATAAATAATCTATCTAAATTTTGATGGTGTATTAAAGTTAATATGTTTCATGTTTTTGCATAAAATTCCATGGTTAGTGGCGTACCATTTTTTTCCTTGAAAAATTCAGAGCAATAAATAAATAGTGAGTTTTTAAGAAAAATTTTATACCGCGTATCTTGGAATACGAAGCATTTGCGAATAAAAGTTATACAGCCAAGTGCGAGGCAAAGTGTAATTATTTTTCATGCAGAAACACCCCCTGAAGTTTGTAGCACTCATTAACTAAGGTACACCCTGTATACAAACAAATTTCACTGGTGTCACTGAAATATTGGTTATTTTTTTGATATTCTGCTTCATGTCCCTATTTTCGTAGTTAAGGTCATAAATAAATATTATTATAGTATTAAATTAACATGCAATTATTCAGAGATAGAAATTGTTATTTTATATTTGAATTCGAAAGAGCTTTCAAAAATCCTTTTGATCAGGTCATACTTCATAGAAATGAGTATTTTTCCTGAAAGTATCTAGGTATGTTTATAAACATGAATAACATAATTTCCCAGAACTATTTAGGGAAAAATTGGAACATTATATTAATTCGATCTTGTAATAGAAACTGATAAAATTCGGGAAGGAAGTAGATGCAATTGTCAGATTAAAACTCGAGGAATGGGAATAATGAATTTGTGAAAAATTTAGATTTTTCGATCATCAAATAGGCTTTCAATTTTCACATTGCATTAAGACCTATAAAATATTAAAAATTTGGTTAGAATAAGTTCAAATAGAATGGGATATATTTCTCTTAGTGAATTTGCAACTTATCTCTCTAATTTTATTTAATGCTCTTTTCCAGTGGCGGATTTACCAGCAGGCTGAATAGGCTAAAGCCTAGGGCGGAAGATTGAGCTTATCAATTTGATTTTGATTTATAGAATTAAATAAAAATGATTATCCACACACAAATCATGAAGTTGAAATTTTATTGATAGAAAATGTAATTGATATGACTGTGAACTATAAGGTTTCAAAATTCACGGGCGGTAAAAGTTGGATAGCCTACCTGCCTAGAGGCGACAAATCTGCAAATCCGCCGGTGCAAAACCGTCCGATTTGAAATTTTGCGTGTAAATCAATAGGTAACAACAATTTCAAGTTATGGAAAATTTCTTGATAATTACTTCATCAGATCCATAGTAAATTCAAGCAGAAAAAGCCCAATATTTCCACAATAATAAACCGGAAGTTGATCTAAATCTCTAGCCATTGATTGTTCTCTCAAGTTTCTTATAACAAATTTTTGTGGATATTTTCGAATCTAATACAAAGTGAGAGTTTATAAAAGTATACTTAAGGAGTAATAAAATTCATTAAAATTAAAATCTAAAGAATATGTCCCGGTATATTCAAGAATCTCTCACATCCAGCAAGAACATAAGTTAAGGAAACGATAAAAAACTATGGAACAAAATAAAGTTTGAATCTCGGTTTAAATACTTCATTTGAATTGACCTTCATACATAAGATCCATCAATTTGTCACTCAAGCTCTATACATAAGCTATAGGAAGCAATTTGAATAATGGCATTTATCGATACATTCGCATACTTAGTTTTTCTGTTACACAACTTATTTTAACTTAGAAACAACATTTTATGGATATTAAAGTTCACTTATCAAACGTAACAATTCCAAAAAAAAATAATAAACTTTCATAATAATTATTTTAAGTAAATGCGAATGGGACATTATTCCTTTTATTCTTTGCTATTTCAAAATACCTATATGTAAATATGCACAGCGTGGCTTAATAATTCCTGTTTTTGATAATAATAATAAATGTTTTTGGTATTTAACAAAGTCGTTAAAGGAAAATTAGCAGAAATACCTATACTACCTACAATATTGTCTGTGGTAGGTATGTATTATTTGTAAATATGATATGAATTGTATATTGATCAGAAATAGATCTGCTATTATCAGTTATAGATACTTTTCTGTTTTACTAATTACTATATTGTAATTAAACGCAGAAAAAGTTATTCTTGTTGTTCTCCTTTCTTCCAAAAAGAGGAGCATTTCTTGGGTAATATTTTGAGGCTCATCTCAGGCTCGTTATGTCGTTAAATATTTTCAAATGCAATGTGAAATGGCCTTATAAAGTAGTTGCATAATCTCAATGCAAATTTTGGACTTGAGTTTTATTTGAACTTCTGGTAGGTTAGGACTTTAATTATCACTATTCTGTTTTATTTCACTTTATATTTATATTTAACACTTTCTGTTCGAACTTATTCATCTCATTATCTTAGAACCAGGATTTAGCTGTTTTTCTCTGTATACTTGTTACCTGTATCTAACGAATCTGATAATATCCTTTGGAATTATGGCAAAATTAGTTTATTGATTGTTAGTAAATACGACTTTAATCACTATAGTTTCCACAATGAGTTTGATCAATGCTTTAAAACGCTCCTCTCTTCAGTTCATGTCAGTTATAAGTGGATATTTTTAACCGGGCGTCTATTATGCATATTATAACAGAGGAAAGAATCTTCTTTAAGGCCAGATTTTACTGGTTCCACCTAAGCTGAACAAGTTTAAATATAGTCCATATCATATTTCTTATTTGATGTGGTAAGTTAGGTACTGAAATAATTGGAAAATAAAGTGGATCATAATTGTAAAGAACGAAACGTGTCGAATTATTATATATAATTAAATTGGATTCCCTATTAAATTGAATTACTACGATAATATCAATAAATTTTGATAATATAAATCCAGATCTAGTGATTTCATTATTTTCCAATTCTTCGAGTTGAATGTTTGAACTTGGGAACTGAAGGTGAAATTAGGTGAATCGGCCTTCTAAAAGTAGGTGACTAGAGCCAAGTTTATTTGGAGCTTGAAACATGAAACCATGCGTTATGTAACTTTGAAGGTTGCTGCATCGACTGAATAAATGTAATGTCATCAGAAAAAGTAAAATCGAAAGATTAAGCTGGAAATGTTCTCGTGTATATTCAGTAGGATATTTAATTCAACAAGAACAAACTAGGATGAATCTGTTGAAAGGAGCTACATTCGATATTCCTACCTTTGTATCTTTGGTCTGCGGATATTTGCTTGGAGATGTGTTGGACTTGCAGCAGTAGCTTGACTCTTTCGATGGGGGCCACACATGTCTTGGATATAGCGGCTGATATTCCACCGGCCAAGAAATCTTTCATAAAAGCAACGGGATCTGCTAAAGACATCTTGGTTTTTTTTTCTGTTTGTTCTTCGGAAGTGATTGAGGTCCGCGCACTGCACTGCAAGTGAAGTGAGGTGTTGGGGTTGCGCTAGTAGTCAGAAAGGAGGGTCATGTGCCGTAGGAGAGCTGGGTCATGTGGTCCTCCCAGGCGCTTCAAACAGGAATAGGTCTGTGACGTAACGACGCCTGCGTCGCTTATATCGAGCGGTGCGCGTGTTGTTATCCAATAATTTGGACGCTAGACCTTCAACTCTGATCAAATGATGGATTATTTCGATTCTTAGATAATCGTGTCTTATTTTGGCGTTAGTATTATTATGTCACCACGTATTTTATCGCTTGTACCTATTTGTATGTTACAAACGTTTTTTTTAATTTTCGACTGAATCTTAATTTGTAGTTCGTTTTGGTTTATCTCACGAACCTCATAATTGAAAGAATTAGTATTCGTTCTAAAATCCGAAATGAATGTTTAACTATTTGTTATTGATTCCTTGATTTTTATAGTCTTAAAAATTCATGGATTGGGTTTTCGAGATAAATGGATCAACGCGTTAGGTATACAGGATGTCCCGGGAAGAATGCGACAAACAGATACCTACCATGAATTAAGGTCATATTGGAGAACTCGTCTCGTATCAAGAGGTTTCAATCGCCTGAGTGCCTTCATTTAGGATATACAAGGTTGAGGGTGATGTTCATATCATGAGTGAAATTTCACAGTTCAATAACTCTTTAACAAATCGACCGAATAATTTGAAATTTTGAAGTTCTGCCATCCTTTACTATCGCCTACCTTCAATATTTCTGAAATCGAGTAGATCAGATCCGGACTAGGAAAATTTCAGTCTTTTCCTATTTCCGTCAATATTGGATCACCCTGTACGTGAACAATAAGATTTTTTTTCGTTTTCGTAACCACAAAGATTTATATCATAATAAAAATTCTAAATCTCAGCTTGGCACGGTCATATACAGGCTGATCAATAAATTTTCCCTTATGATTGAAATTTTTTAAATTCATAATTTCTGAAATCGAATAAAACAGATCTGGACTAGACAAATTTTAGACTTTTTCTATTTTCATGAATATTGGATCACCCTGTACCTGGACATTTTTTTTGTTTGTCGTAACCACAAAAAATTAATTTATTATAAAAATTCTAAATCTCCTGATTGGCCCGTCATACAGGGCGATCAATAGTCATTCATGATTATTCATTATGAATGGAATTTTATAGTTCAAAAAATCTTGAACTGGTCGGAAAAATTATTTCGAATTTTGCAGTTCGCATTCACCAGGAAAGGAACAAAAATTCCCGTTATTTTCACATATTGGCTCAGGATAATCCAAAATCAGTGATTCATAAAGATTCCCAAGTTAGATTCTCGATAAATGTTTGGTGCGGTATCTACAACAATCGTTTGATTTGCACTAATATTTTTGTAAATAGATAGTGAAATCTGTTAAACAACTACATCAACGTGCTCAAAAATGTATTGAAATGGAGTGATAGCATTTTGAAAAATTCCTGCTGAACTGAAAATATTTTATTTGTTTAGTTTTTGATTAATCGTTTTCGAGTTCAAATATTTTGAATTTATTTGCTGTTTTTGTTCTATACTCCTTATCCAGTTTGTTCATTGAAAATTTCCTTGAATAATTCGAGGAAAATTGAGGGAAGGTGTTCGTAAAGGGTGAAAAACTGCAATTTTCGAAAAAATTCTACGTTGCCAAGCAGAGATTTAGAATTTTCAATATGAATTAATTCTTAGTGGTTACGAAAACGAAAAAAAATATGATATTAACGTACAAGGTGATACAAATATTCACGAAAATAGAAAAAGTCTAAAATTTTCTAGTCCGGATGCGATTTATAAGATTTCAGCAATATCGAAGGAAGGCGATAGTAAAGGGTGACAAAACTTCAAAAATTGAAATTATTTGGTGGATTAAATGAAGAGTTATTGAACTAAAAAATTTTATTCTTGAGGAAATGTTTATTGATCATCCTGTATGAGCGTACCAAGTAGAGATTCAGAATTTTTATTATGAATTACTTCTTTGTGGTTACGAAAACGAAAAAAAATCTCAATGTTCACGTACAGGGTGATCCAATATTCACGAAAATAGGAAAAGTCCAAAATTTTCCTAGTCCGGATCTGATTTACTTGATTTCAGATATATTGAGGGAAGGCACTAGTAAAGGGTGACAAAACATATTACAAAATCATATTCAATCATCGGAATCAAAATCACCTGAAAATCTACTTTGAATGACATTGTATGATATATCGTTGAATTCAGCGTTAAAAGTTATTTCGAAAAATGTCATAAAATATGCAGGTCCGTATTGAAAAAAATGAGGTTGAGGGTGGCCCAGAGAGTACGAAACGTTGGATACGAAATCTGATTACGTCAAATTGAGGATAATTTACTGTCGAATAAAAAGTTCCTGTAACATTTTTTGATAATTTTTGAAATAAAGTGGGAAAAAAAGAAAAATCAAAATGACATAATTTACTTTTCTTATGATATCTCGAAAACCGGCCCTGATAATCTCGATTTGTTTGAACTGCTTGATAATGCTTCTATGCATGCAACTTTTTCTCCATTTGACCGACCTTCTAACTCTTATGGTTTAAAAGTTACCAATAGGTACAATCCCATTGAAAAAGTGGCCACCCTGTATACCTACTTCTCGTTCTCGACCTACCTGTGAGCGATTAAATATTGATGAGACTTTTTCAGCTGAAAATAAACAGTCGTTTGGAATTCCTTAAGATAATTCAGACTGTTTCTTCAAGTGGTCTCTATTTAATTTTGTCAAAATTAATGTACAGTTAGAGTAGATTTGAGTTGTCTTATCCCTTTGAAATAGTATGCATGAAAAGTATACTGCCAGCCCCAATGCAAAACGTGAAATGCGAACCTTTTTGTAATTACATATTCATTTTGGGCACAACACGTCTAGACAAAAATGAAGACAGGCAAAAAATATTCAGGGCGTGCCATTTGAAAAAATGGACTTATGGACATTTTTTAAAAGTCATTTTTAAAAAATTGCAGTGTCTACTGCACCACCTGTAGAGTGATTCGAAAATTTGCAGGAGACTTGAAAACTTTTTGGGAATTCAATAAAAATAAAGGTTTTCAAGATATGATCTTTAGTTTAAACCATTATAACCATGAAATTTTTGGAAAAAAGTGACCTACGTCAAAAAGTACCACAAAATTTCATGGGGGTAAGTGGAGTATTTCGAAATCAGAATTTCATGGAGATTATAAGAATGATATAAAAATTGGGCCTTCCCATTCAAAAAACGAGGTGTTAACGTTTTTTGCCACTTTCGGACCAGCCTGTAGAGTCAAAAATATAATTTGAGCTTATGCGCTAAGTGCTGTCGATTTCGTCAAAATTTGAATCATTCTCCAAAATTTACAGGAGTTATCGACCGATCGATCACTATTGACTCACCCCGTATTGTTACTGATTTTTGCACTGCAAATTTTATTCTATATTGTTACTTCCTGTTTTATCACATAAAAACACAAAAAATTGAGAGTAACTTTCAATAATTCCGTCTTGAATCATAATTTTGCCCCCAAATATCTTGGAGTTAAACTTGATTCTTCTTTGAATTTCAAGGTTCACTTAGAAAATTTGCGTTTGAAATTAAAGTCGAGGAATAATATCCTCCAAAAATTAGCAGGATCTTCAGGGGGTGCTGATGCCAACACTCTCCGTACAGCAGCTTTGGCCTTGGGTTTTTCTGCTGCTGAATACTGTTGTTCTGTTTGGTTTTCTTCTTCTTCTTTCAAGGTTACCCTTATTGGAAGGGCAATTTGGGCTCGACCGGAGGTCATGTACCCAGTCACTATATTACTATTTCTCCCCTTGTTCCCAAGGATGGAAAGGATATTTGACGTACACAGGGCTAGAACATCACATACATAATGTTAGTTACACATAAACTTACATTCGATTGACTACAATTTCAATCCTGAAGCTTTTAAAAAACTAGTTAAACACTCTATAATCTTAATCGACTGGCTAAAAACGACATCGTTCACACTAATTGGGCATTCCATTCCCAATTGTGTTAATTTATAGTATAATATATCACAGTTTACCCTGTTCAGCTGACAATTAAACAGTATATGTACTATATCTCCGTATTCTGCACACTGACAATTAGGACTATCGTATACTTTTATTTTAAATAAATGTTCCGGAGACAGGCAATGATTGGAACGCAATCGCATCATCGTTGATACACTGTATTTGTCAAATTCAGAGTCAAACAAAAAACATTTTCGAATTGGCGTGAACTTTTTATCTCTGTTTCTCATATGTGTGTACGTCTTCCCCTTTGAAACTCCCACATCATTCCATTCTTTTATCCACTGATTCTCTAAACTTCTCTGCAATATATTCCTTACATCGTTTTGATCTCCCCTATATTTGCTAGTTTTGTTCTTTTCCGAAGCACCTTTTTTTGCTAGAATATCTGCCCCTTCGTTCCCTATTATGCCCGAATGACTTGGTATCCAAACACAGACGATGTATAAATCTAATAATGCAGCTTTGTGAAGATATTTTTTAACGTTAATAGAAATTATGTTTGTATTTGATGACATTTTCCATTCCCTTAGACATGTTATGGCACTTAATGAATCGGAAAATATTACACAGAATTTTCGTTTTTTCTTTATTATTATGTTTATTGCTTTGCATATTGCCATCATTTCTGCGGAAAATATTGACCAATGACCTGGGAGATTGGCGGAGTATTCTATATTCAGAGAATCTGAATATATTCCTATACCTACTGATTTTGTTTCCAAATTTACTGACGCATCTGTGTATATGTGATCGTATCCGATATATTCCTGATTTTTGAGATTATTGAAGTCTGCTGGGGCTGTCTTGGAATATTTTTGTATTTCTGAGATGTGACAATTTACTTTATGTGCGTGATCTATATAATTTAGTTCAAAGAATGGCAGATGTGATGATCCATATATCCAGCGAGATTTGGTTTTTACTAAATAATAAGCTTTAATAAAGGCTGGTGTATACTTGTTGTTCCAATATCCTCTAAAAAACGCTATATTTTCTATTTCTGTCAGTACGGTATTGTTTTCAAATCTAAAGCTTTTACATATAAATTTTTGTGCCAATGACTTTCTACGTGTTTCCAATGATATTTCTCCGCATTCTGCCATCAAAATATTAATTGGTGTTGATTTCATAAAACTACCCACCGCTCTTAGAGCTTGATGTTGAACTGTATCTAATTTATTGAGAATTTTTCTGGAGCATCCACCATAAATTATGGACCCGAAATCAAGATAAGGTCTGATAAGTGACTTGTAAATTATTAAAAGTGTTTTTGGGTGCGCACCCCACCAGGTTCTACATAGACTCCTCAAAATATTTACTCCCTTTAAGGCTTTTGAACACATTATTTCTGTATGTTTTGTCCACGATAGATTTTTGTCCAATGTAACACCTAAATATTTTATTTCTTGTTTCCATTGTATCGGTTCATTATTTATTTTGAAACATGGAATTATGGGTGAATGTTTTTTGGTGAATATCATAGCTGTACTTTTATTAGTGGATAGTGTAAGATTACGTTTTTTCAACCAAATTTGTAATTGATCTAGAGTCTGTTGTATTTTTTCGCGCATTACTGATACATCGTTGCCTGTTATCATCAAATATGTGTCATCCGCATACTGTCCCATATCCACTCCGTATTCTGCACAATCTGACATTCTTCGGACATATAAATTAAAGAATGATGCGCTAGTTATTGAGCCTTGCAATACGCCCTGGCTTGTTATCCACGGTCCTAAGATTTTTCCTTCCTTAATGTCTTTTATGAATAGTTGTCTATTTAATAGTAACATTTTTATTATTTCTATAAGTTTTGTTGGTATATTTATTTCGTATAAGTCTTCTAATAATAAACCTACGTCGATATTATCGTAAGCTGATTTAATGTCAAGAAAAACTACTATTGTTAATTGTCCTCTAGCGAAGGAATTGTAAATACGACTGACCATATATATTAAACTATCGTATATAGATCTACCTCTCCTAAATCCGTACATTAAAGTGTCTGTATCTATCGCCATCTCTATTTTTTTTTCAATGCGGTTTTTTATGAGTGTTTCGATAATTTTAATAAAGCACGGTGCTAATGCTATCGGTCTTATACTGTTAACGTCGTTAATATTTCCTCCCGGTTTTATGAAGGGAATTATAAGTATTTTTAAATGTTCTTGTAGTGTTTCGGGTTTATCTAACAGTGAATTTATAATATTAACCAATCTATGTTTTGCCTGATCGGGCAGATTTTTATATATGGGATATGTTAAACCGTTCATACCTGGCGCTGTGTCTTTTTTCGCATTGATGGCTAGATTTAATTCTTCTCTACTAAATAATGGTGTTAACAAATTGTTTCGCGTTGAAGGGATGTTGACTCTGTTGGTAGGAGCTAATTTTTCCATTAGCTTTATTAGGACCTCTTGAGATGGTTGTTTTATTGTTTCCGTACTTATTGATTTATTTTTGAATTTATTTATTATTCTCCACGTTCTTTTACTATCCTTGAATGTTAGTTCTTCACAAAATTTTTGAAATGTCTCAAATTTCTTTTTTTTAATTTTTCTTTTTACCTTAGCTCTGATCTCGTTTGCTTTTATGTAATTTTCCCGTGAGGGATGCTCTGTGTATCTTCTGAATGTTTCTCTTTTATTCTTTGTCAGGTCCGTCAATTCGTCATCCCACCAAATCGTCCGGTAACGATTATTTTCTGATATTTTAACAATTGGGATATTTTCTTTGGCGCATGTTTCCATCATATGTTCAAACTCTGTTATTGACTCTATTGTATTATTTCCTAGGAAACTGTCTATGCTGTCGCTGAAATTTTGCCAATTTATGTTGTTTGTTTTGTATTGTCTTGTTGATCTAAAATGTAAATTAGAAAATTTTGTTTCAATGCCTATAGTAATTTTAATCGGAAAGTGATCGCTCATTCCTGGGTCATATATGACCTCCCAGTTGCATTTATTACTCAAATTTGACGAACATATTGTTATATCGGGTGCGCTTTTGTTGATGCCCGGTTTTGTGAATCTAGTTGGAGTTCCATCGTTTAATAGAATCGTGTTGGTTTCTTCTAATATTTTCTCCATGATTTTCCCGTTATAATTTATTATACCAGAGCCCCACATCGGGCTTTGTGAATTAAGATCTCCGGTTAATATAAAAGCCCCGTTAATTTGGTTTAAAAAGGATGATAATTTATGATTATTAAGTTTTAGATCGGGTGGGTTATAGATATGTATTATGGTGAGGTTCGTTATCTTAATGATCATTCCTTGAGTTCTTTCTGGTAATATGTCATCTTTAATTTCAAAATTCTGAAAATCAATTGTATTTCTTATTAAAGCTGCTAAACCTCCTTTACCGTCATCTCTGTCTTGCCTTACCGTTTTGTAGTGTTTTAATGTTAATTTTTGAATTGGTTTAAGAAAGGTTTCAGATAGTAGAATTATATCTGGATTAAAGCTCTCTGCAATCAGGGGCGGATCCAGGCGATGTCTGAGGGGGGGGCCATAGAAAGTCACGGCTCATATCGATTAGCAAAATAGCGGAATTTTTTGTTGGTATCTATCGAGACACGTGTTTTTTTATAGAAAGATGTATTTTAGTATATCATATCAAATTCAGTTTTCAAAATTTTTGTAGTACAAAACACAAGTTCAAACAATTTCATGAATATATGTAGATTTATTTCATGAGAAAACTCATGGCACAAGAAAGTATGAGGTATAGAAAAAAATTATTATTTTTGCATAGAAATCAAGATTTCAATTACCACAGTTAGAATGATCCAATTCCGGTCGAATATGCGCCGTTTTTTTCTTTAACGTGTTGCTATTTTGAAGGTTTGTTTATGCCTCCCTCATAGAAGCCCTAGTCGCTATTCGCAAAAAATTGAGACATTCGAATTTCACGAGCCTTTGTTGAAATGAATTTTTCACCAGTAAAATTGTTTGGCATGGACAGCAAGAGAGGTAATCACTTGGGCCAGGTCCGGACTATAAGGTGGATGCATAAGAACCTCTGGCGAGTCACTATCGATGTGTGTGGCCTTACGTTGTCCCTATGGAACACAATTCCTCTCCTATTGGTTGCTTCTGGGCGATCGCTTCCTTCAGAAGGTCCAAATGTTGACAGTACAGTTCCGAGTCAATATTTGTGCCTTAGGGGAGCAGTTTATGTAGATGATTCCCTGCCAATCCCACCAAATACATAGCAAAACCTTCCTGACTGTTTCCGACAGCTCACCGCTTTTTTACTAGGACCGTTTTCGCTTGACGTTGTCGGAAGTCATCCACTTTTCATCACCAGCCACCAACCGTTTCCAAAATAGGGTTATTTTGTTGCGATTCAGCAGCGATTCGCAGATGGAAATTCGGTCCAAGAAGTTTTTTGCGGTAACTCGTTTGGTACCCATACATCTAGCTTCTTCTTGAGACCAGCCTTATGCAAATGGTTCCAAACGGTTTTTTGTGCAATCTTTAACTCTTGAGCAATGGAAACAGAACCAGAAAATGTCCATGATTTTGTCGATATTTTCGTCAATTGGTCTCCAGCGCGTAATGCATCTCTGACATAGAAATTACCGGAACGGAATCGACGAAACCAAAATTGCGCTTAATTGGCTATTATAGTATCAAGACCAAAAACACTATTTAAATTTTCAGCCGCTTGGCTCGCATTTTCGCCTTTATCGAAGAAAAACTCAAATATAACGTATTTCTTCCTTGTTATTCTGTCCATCTTTAACGCGCGCTTGAACTAAACTGAGTAAACTAATAACAAAACTGTCGCAAAAGATAATGTGGTACGAAATCTCATCTTTCTAACGACATGTAGTGGAATCCGATCGGAGCTATCTATTGGAAAAAAATATTAAAAACTAAATAAGTGCATTTTTTTCGATGATTCAGGATACACTTTTATATTCATAAAGTCCGCGAGGGGGGGGCCATGGCCCCCATGGCCCCCCCCCTGGATCCGCCCCTGTCTGCAATGTTAATCATATTTTCATAATTCGAATTTATAGATCTAATATTCCATTGTATAATTTTTATTTTGTTTGTCATTAGATTTTTTTTTATTATTTTAATTATCTAAATTGATTTCCATATCGTCTTCTTCGTCATTTTTAAATTCGTCTGTTGTCTGATGAACGATTGCTGTAGCTTGTATTATTTTATAATCTTGATGTAGTTGAATTTTTCTATTGTTACTATTAGGTGAATTTTTAAAATAATGGGGGAGAAGATAATCTACTTGCGCTGATTTTTTTGGTTGTGAGTTGTTTGAGTCGTTATCGATTATATCGAAATTTTCTTTTCTAGAATTATTTTTAAGTTCTTCCCAATCGTAGGGGATATTATCATTACATTGTGAATCTATTAAACATTTTTTATGTTCTTCATGATTATATCCCGGTATTTGTGGGGGTGGTCTTTTTCTTTGAATGGGTGTGCTGACTCTACGTGTGTTGTTGACGGTTTGTGTTTGTCTTTCTTTAACTTTCTGAGCGTACGATTGATTGTTAATGGTAGCTGGTGTTCGTAAAATATTTTCATCAGTTCTGTTATTTTTTGTTAGATTTGGAAATTCTTTGTCATTCGCGTATAAATTTCTACTATTGTTTTTCAAAATAATATTGGCTTCAAAGTAAGTGTATTTATGAACTGCCATCGCCTCTTTTATTCTTTTTTGTCTATCGAATTCCGGACAAATTCTATCTACTGCAGAATGGTTTTGACTACAGTAAATACAAATTGGTTTTTTTGCTTCGCATTCTGTCTCTTCGTGCTGTGAACCACAATTTCTACACCTTTTTTTACCCCTACACTGTTTTGCTGTGTGTCCATATCGCAAACAATTATAGCATTGAATTACCGGGCTTATATATTGGTCTACATATATTATGTTGTGAAATAGTTTGATGTTATTTGGTAAATTTTTTCCGCGGAATGTAATCACACATGACTTCGCGTCTACGTAAGTCGTTTTACCGTCTATTGTTTGTCGTCTTTTTAAGCGTCGTACCTTTATGATTTCAGATGTTGAATCCGCGTATTTCATAATGTCTTCCTCGGAGATGCTTAATCCGATATCTGAGATGACCCCCATACTTGTTAACAAATATGAAGGTATGAAAACATCGTAATCTACGAAATTATTTTTTTCCACAAATAAATTTGCCTCGCGTGGGTTAGCAAAGTCTACACCAATTCGATTTCTTCCCTTCCTAGCTATGTTCTTTATATTAAAATTGAAATCATCGTTATCGAAAAACATCTTTCCCAACGATAATGGATCGAGGTTTCCAATATTGCTTGATTTACTTTGTATGAATACTGTATAAGGTCCCTTATCGGACACCGCATATGTAAAGGATTGTTTATTCGCACTTTTTGTTGCTATTATGTTTTGACTAAGAGATTGAATTTGTGATAGCATTTCGTGATCTCCTTCTTCTGTGGCTTGTTTTTTTAAAATTTGAATTTCATTGTTCAATAATGTTAAGTCTGCAAATGAGAATTTATTCTCGTCTTTCAAGTTATTAATTGTTATGGCTGTTTTAGGGGTAACTGATCTCATTATCCGGGGAAATATCCCCGGATCTTGTATACTCATTTTTTATGATATTATGTCTCTTTTTTTCCGTCAATATAAGAAAAATTCAATATATTTATTCAAATATAGTCAATCAAATATTAGTTTTCACTCACCACCAACGATAGCACTGAGGATTTAGTTGTAAAACACTTAGGGAAATTTTTTCGCCCGCTTTCCAGCTTAGTAACAATCGAGTTTTTCCATATCTTCTGTTTGGTTTAATAGTGCTCATGTTCATAAAATTAATGCACAGCTTAATGTTTCTATGAGAATTATTAGTGGGACTATTAGATCTACTCCTTTAGTTTGGTTACCGGTGCTATCACATATAGTTCCGCCTCATATTCGTAGACAGGTTGCAGTCAAGAAATCTTGGGATAAATTTCATTTCTATCCGAACTCATTTCCAATTTTATCCTATTTCCCAGATTCTAGAACTGCTAGATTGAAATCACGCAAACCTTTATGGACTAACACCTTCCTTGAATCCAATGAAAGCGATAAGGAAATTTGGCGTTCGGGATGGACTTCTTCTAACGTTTTCAACAAAAGTCTTATTGTTGATCCTTCAGAAAAAGTTCTAGGTTTCAATCTTCCTAGGAAAATTTGGTGTATTTTGAATCGACTTAGAACTAGTCATGGTCGTTGTAATAGTACCCTCTTCAAATGGCATTCTATTGATAGCCCACTATGTGAGTGTGGTGTAGAAGAGACCATTGACCACTCGGTGAATGATTGTCCGATTTATAAATTTCATGATGGTTTCCAAGCTATCCATTCAGTTTCAGATTCTTTTTTAGAATGGGTAGTTAACTTCAAATCGATATAATGAAAACTAATATTTAGTACTCCTTTCTGCTTCTTTTTTTTTTGTTTTAGGATCCAATTGGAAATTATAGAGTCGTCAACCGAAAAGAGAGGATAAAGAAAATTTTGTTTTGGTTGAAGAGGAAGTCCTTCAATATAAATTATGTCAGCTTATTCTGTAAACGTTTACACAAACCAGTCACTATACCGATACGGGGAGACAGAGTTTTTGCTGAGATTTTTATCTGTTCTCTTGTATCATACGTTGAAATGTATGATGCCCCGTTACATTTCCTCTGCTAATACTGAGATTCATCGACACATATGCTTGATTGTTTGAAATTAATATTTTGTAATGCTCTTTCTCAAAAGAATATATATATATATATATATATCACATAATAAATATTCGAATAAAAAAATTATTCTAGCAGATCAATGTTTTTATCATTCGACTGAAGATCCTTTATGTCTTCACCGAATTGTGGTTTGAAAGTATCTACTTCTGACAATTTAAACAATATATACTTTCTTTGAATGGTAAAAATATAATTTCAGAAAAAAACGCATCTTAAAAATGTTTTCTGAATAGACTCTGCTTGTACTCATTTGATGTTATTAGTTCATAAGGTGAATGCAGTTTTCAAGGTGAAATCATAAGAAAATAATTGTTTGGCACAGGTAAAAAGAAATGCTAAGCTGATGATAATTTTTATTGGCTGGATTTAAAGATGTAATCACAATAAACTCTACAGAAGAATAACAATTACATGGAAATATGTTTGTACCAACAGATAATTAGTTTGAAAGTAGCTGCACCCATAAAAATATTTTTTACCTTTTTGTATATAACATTCATAAATACTACATCAATAACAAGTTTTCACAGTAAATATTTGAGAAGTCAAAAACAATAGTAACAAAAACGTTTCACATTAAATTTTTTCATTATCATCCAAGCATATTACAAAATACAAATCCAACTGTAGAATAATTAGATGAAAACTACAGGATACACACATACCCTACAAAAACTAACTGAAAAAATTTCAATGGTCTTTAAGAAAATATTTGTGTTTATATGAAACAACAAACTGTTGTCCTCTTGAACAAAAATATCCCCTAGTTTTAATTATATATAATGAACTAGTTGAAAAGTATGCAAGAGTTCATTATTAAAATTTTAATAGGTTCATCCTTCCTCCAAGGAGATTGTGAAATCAATCAAATGATGTAAAAAAAGAACAATATTACATAAGAATTTTTAACTAGGGATGACATTCATTTAAGATTGCTATAATTCAAAAGAGAAATCTCATTAGTTCTCACTTGTAGAATATGTGTAAGGCTGAATTTGTTGTTGAAGTTGAGATTTAATTCAAAGACTTAGATCTTAATGTTGGATAAATGGAATGTAGGCATATTTCATTTGAAATCTTTCACCAACAAATACTGAGATATTGATTTTCATACATAATCAAAGGAGAAAAATTCTCTCAATAAAATATTCATCAAAATAATAGTACATTCCTTGACAAAATGGTAGTCATTAATAATCTTTTTTTTTTATTTTTCAGAAGAATGTTACTTTTTTGACGTTATTGATTTTTTTTATTGTTACTTCTTATTTGTATAAATAAAATCTTTTTCAATAATGGTCATTTCCTCCACATTCAAGGCACTCAACACCTATAAACTCAAAAAAATATGCAAATTCCAGAATTGTCAAGGAGTGTAGATATAAAAAATTTTATGAAAGAATTATTCTTGTTATATATTTCAGAATATCAAGCAAAGCATATTAATAGATTTTTTCTCAATTATGAGATTACAGAACATTGCTAAGTTTCTGTTCAAACTTTTAAATACTTAGTAAATAGTTAAGAAAATAATGGATAATTCTAATTGTGAAATAAAAATTATATCATGAAAAAAATTGGACAAAGGATTCTAATAACAATATAGAATAATAATCTCGTTATCATATACCAGCAATAACAACATTTCAATGGAAACTATCTTAGGTTTTCATGTGGCAGTAGTCTGAATATATCATAAAATTTTTCAAGGTACGAATGTAATGTGTAGGTATATACAAAAACATAAGATTAGAAAATATTTCTATAGGAAAATTATAAAGGACTTCTCCCTAAAATTATTACTCATATTTCATGTATATGGAATGGTTTTCAATAACATTAAATCTAGGTATTCATGCACATATATTGCTTATTACATTAATATATTCAAAACAAAGTAATTATTTGCCACTCATCTGAATTTAGAATATTTAAAAAAATATTCATTAATAAAATAAAAGCAAATAAAAATATTATGAAAATGAGATTCAAATAATATCATATTTTATATGAATTACCAATCAGTTTAATCACTTAATTATTTCAGGAGATTCATGAAAATAACTTCCCTCAATAGTCTCAAAAAGAATAAAATGTAATGTATCTATTTGGACAAAATATCTTCAAATTATTGCAAGGAAAATACATCATACCTTGTCCAAAAGAACATATTAAATGCATTTACTGAATAAAATACTATTTGGTCAGTAATGATGAAAATGACTGCAAACATGCAACAGATTGACGTTTTGGTTCTTTATTTTTTTAATTAATTAGAGGCTTCTTATATGCCGCATCCTTTTTATTAAAATGCAACTTGATGACAACCCACAGGAAACCTTTGCTAATTCAGATATATTGACAGATCTTCGAGGAAAATCTACTTTATTACCAATTACCTAAAATGTATTAAGTATTAGAGCTTTCTATTGAAAATAACTAACCAAGGTAAAAAAAGTTAATACCTTGAATGAAGAAGGAATTTCATCTATACTCCTGTGTACCAAGGTTCCATTCAGAAAGAGCACATTAGTTGCATCGTCCTCTGGTAATGTAAGTGTTTGATAGCTAAATGTTGCTTCCCTCTCCATTCTCTTAAGAACTTCTTGGCATTCTTTACCAGCACCCACACACAAGAGATCTGGACCAGCCATAGATATAAATGCTTTCAAGTGTTTAGCACTAGGTACCTTGAAAAATACATTTATATTTCAATACCTCTGCGATCAATGTTTATGTTTAATAAACTATTATTATTACATATTTCAATACTAATACCATTGGAAAAAAAAAATGTTAACCTTGATAGGTGTACACGGATACTCTGGAAATGCAGCAGCAACTGCCCTAGCACCAGCTTCATTGGTCCATTGAGATATTCCAACAAAAAATTCTTTTCCTAAAATATGGAAAAAATGTATACACAGTTCTTCCAAAATCTTTTTGTAGAACTTTAAAGCTGAAAATGGTACTCATAAGAAATTAAAACGATTTTCACCAACATTCGATATACCAATCAACTCAATTGTAGTTTGAGATCTAAGGTGAATCCAACAATACATACACTAAAATTAATCACATAAATGATTTGATCTTGACTAAGATATCTAAAAATACTTGTGTGTACATCGGTTAGATTTTGTTCAAGGCAATTCAGGCAACACAAATTCAGGATTGGCACAAGCGGGGTCCCAGGGGAGGGGGATGGGATTGATTCAAGGGTGTCATGACCCCCCCCAAATGGATGGAACCATCTAATACTTAATATGCGTTTCAAGCAGACAATGTACGAAATGATCCCATCAAAAAACTTAAAGCCCATAACGGCGACCCCCCCAAAATTTAAGGCTAGGACCGCCCTTGGATTGGTAAAACTTTTCTCTCTTTTCTTTAAGTGGTTCTCTTTGACAACAAAATTTGATGTGAACATGGTAAAATTTGAATAATATGTTATACCATTCAAAAAGACTGGTGACACTATAAATTTCACAGTAGTTTATTATTTCATTCAAAGCAAAATATCTAGAAACGTGAGGAAAAATATCAATGAAACAAATTTTAAATGAATAACACCTGGATATCGTTCAGCAATTCTAATGAAAATTGATAATTCCGAAACTATAAGAGCTAGGAATTTACGGTAAGAAATATCGTATTAAGTATCATTGTGGCAATACATGTTTTCGATTTCATGATTATATGCTTAGTTTCCGATCAATAAATTTTGTTCCTAAATTTTTTCCTGCAAGATTCATAGAATTTATCTACACATTCCAAAACACTAATGAGAATTTCTGGAGGTGCGAAAAATTCCTTTTCCTCAAACGATTTCAAAATTTTATTATCAAAAATAATAAACAATAAAGTATAATACCTTATAAAAATGTATCAAAAACTTTTTATATGGTTTCTACAATGGTAAATTTTGATGAATCCACAATGCTAAGATTAGGGGTTGGAACAGGGGTTTTTCCTTATACATGGTGATTCATAAATGTCTTCACTTTAATAGCGGATCCCTTAGGCGAAATTAAGGATAGTTTGTTATATAAATTTTCAGCGAATTCCCATCCCCTGTTAAGATAGACCCCTTCAAAAGATAGAACAATTCGATTTTTCAATTTTTTGGCAGGAATGATAACCTTGTTGAAACACTCATGTGACTCTTAAAAATTTTTCCAACCCTCCACTGTATTTATAAAGGATTGAAATCTCCAACTCTCTGCAGTATTTGCCTCAGAACTTTTTGATGGATAAAGAATTTGAACAATGTTAGTACCAAAGCACAGCAACTTTGATTTCAAAATTTTTAGCTATCTTTTATTATTTGTCATTAGTAATAAATATGTTGATTATTGCCTACTAGCTTAGGAGTTAGAAAACAAAGAATAACAACAAATTCATTTCAACTTAAATAATCAGAATCACGTTTAACAAATTGAATGAAGAAAACGTGACATAAAATAGACAAGGAACATACAGATACAATTCTTTTGAAGTGGCTTTTATCTGAAGCCAAACATGCATTTACTCGACGTACGAGAATTTGCCCGGAACGTTTCCAAATTTTCCAGAAGCACGAATTCGTTCGAAGACAATCTATACAAACTGATGCTACCTTTTTTAGCTTTTTTGCTTGTTATTGAATAACAAACTCTCCCTAAGTTTGTTGTAGGTAACATCAATATAACAGAAGTGATGTCGGTTACTAATTTCTTGTAGCAAACAAGAAATTTTCCGAGACACCCTGTCACCTGATAATCGGTCTATTATATTCAGTCTCGATAATGTTTCGATAATGTGGTCTAAACCAAGACCATTTATGTATTCCATATAATTGAAACAGGTACTTCTCCCCTATTAATTTTGAGTTCAATATAGTAGTGTACCAGACATCTACATCACTATCTTCTTCTGCTTCTTTTTCACTATTTTCCAATTTACTTTTCCCACTGTCATTCTCAACTAATGATTTCTCATGTTGACTTTTGTAATGTGGGTCTCTTATGTTATTGTCAAAGTTGAAATTAATGCAGAACCTTATTTCAGGTAAATTTTGAGCCATTTACTGTTAAATAACTCGAGTCGGATAAGACTAAAAAAAGCCTACACAGAACAGAATTCAAATAAGATCTAAGAGAAACAGAGTAGGTACAATAGCTATCAAAAGAACTCATTAAAAGAGAGAATTTGTTTTACCTGTGAATAGAACATCGCCTCCATCTAATCTAGCTGAACTATCTGAGATTTCTATTATCGGTAAATCTAATTCTTTTTTGAGTACCACTCGAATTGTCTCAATCTGAAATGAGAAGTTGATGTCAAAGAAAGTTCTAGTGGACTTGAGTACAATTAAACTCATTCTTTCTTGCAATAAATACAGAATTATTACTCAAACTATTATTCAATCATCATTGAAAATTAAATATTTCATATATCATAGGAATATTTAGCATTTCGCAATTTGTTTGAGTAAACAGTCAACAGTACTGTGTCCGAAGTGATATAATAAATCTTAAACACATCAAAGACTATTAAATAAAATGAACTCTGAACCTCGGAATAGCCAAATAGAAAGGAAAAAAACATCAACTAACAAAGTTTAATTTTCACTATAGAAACCTTTTAATACTGAAATGAATGGCATCCTCAGTTAATCAAGAAAACAGGTATATATTCCTGAATCCAAAAAAAAAACATAAAATCAGTGAAAATACCTACAAAATTAGAAATTTCTCTGTTACATAAATTTGTCCATATTGATGATTTTTTGTAGTATATAAAAACTTACTTCTTTTAATCTGCTTGGATCTCCAGGTCGTGCTATCAATGCAGTTCCATTGCAAACTACAGCAGTATCTTCCACAAAAACACACATAGGTAATTGTTCATCAGGTGGTAACTCGATCACATCCAATCCCAACTCTCTAAGTACTCTGACATAAGTTTCATGCTGTTTTTTAGCTTCTTGTAGATCAATATTATTTGTAGATGTTACTAAAGAATTTGGAATTCTGGAAACCACAGCGTGTGTATATTTAAATGACGACGCCATCTCAATGTAATAAACACTTCATACATTGATACATATATCTCATAAAAAACGGTAGATTAATCATTAAATGTAGGGCAAAGTGTTCTCTTGTCACATCATACTCTTGTCTGCTATTAGTGGTAATACCAAGGTCCAGGACATCTTAACAAGACTGTTGCAAATAATACTTAAACATTCAGTTATGGAACACGATGCTGTGAATTAAAATAGGCTTTTAAATGCTTCATTTAGTGAATAGACTGATCTATAATTCTATTACCTTCTATTTAACGTGACGGTTGAAAATAGCGCGCAACAACAAAATCGCCAGGGCAGGACTAAGGATTCTAGCCCTAGAAAGTAGAAAGAACAGAGACTATAATAATTAAATTAAAGATACCTTTGAGATTAGAGGATTTTTGTATTTTCATCACCTAACACCTTCAATCGATATTCTGGTAATATTAATATAATAATTTTAATTTATGATATGAGGGTTGATATAAAGTCTGTTTAAGGGTCAGGAATAAATGAATAAATTTAAAAAAATATATAAAATTAGGTTTTTGGCGACTGGCGAGGGGTTCTAATAACCAATTAGGATTTCCAGATTGCTTTTTTTCAATATGTCAGTAGACACTGCAAAAAAAATAAGTAGACGTAGGGTAGGGAGAGCCGGAGAGATAGGTCCAGGTATTCAGAAATAATGCGATATAGGTATTTTTGAGAAAGAATAAACAAGTTTATTTTAAAAGGAATTAGATAATATTAATTGAAAAAATACATTAAGAAATGAACAAAAGATAACAAAAGTTAATCCGCAAATTAGAAAGTAGCGAAAACACTAGGGCCATAGCGCATTTTTGCTCACATTCCTAAATTCTTCCATGTCCACATCAATTTTAGAATAGTTTTTATAATGTTCAATTAGAACTTCCTTGGTAAAATCGAACCGTTTAGTTAACTGATCAGAAGCCTTGATATAGAAAAACTTCTACTTCTTAAAATCGATTTAGCTTTTTTCACATCGTTAATAACTAGTGAAATTTTGGCACCTAAATATACCTAATTCTTTCAAGGGCAAAATGTTTGATGGGTTTTTGTAATTAATATTATGAATTTTGGTTTCCAATAAGTATTTCTTTTTTGATGGAATACTCTAAAAGTGTTTTCTATTTTGCAGGAATGGAACAAAAAAGTTTATGTATTTTTTGCAGCTCAGACTGCATTTCCTTATTATTGAGATTAGCGATAAGTGAGTTGGTATTAAATATGTGCGGCTCAAAATGGCGGTTTCTAAACAATTTAGGGAGGTATACCAATAACCATAGCGTCTAAAGGTAAACTACCAAATATTGAGTTCCGAAATAGAAGTCTATCTATCGACGGGTCAATAGAAATTAGCCTCTTGTAATCTGTAAACAACTAAATGGTTTAATTGCCTGAAAAGTATTTTTTGTCTGTTTTGTCTTGAGTATCAGATCCAGATGCCATGGAAAATGTTACTAGTAGGAGTGGTTACCGAACTTCACCAGAATAAAAGTACGGTTGCTCTGGTGACAGAGAACGAGACAACTCACCGAAGTTTGAGGAAATGGTCACCGATTTTTGAAGAATGTGATATATACGGAACGCCAACTTAATAAACTAAGAAACTTAAGGAGATATACTCTATCAAGAGCTAAATCAGTAGATCTACTGATTTATCACTTATTAGTAGATCTGACAACACTGCACTCAAGGACGAATGACATATGGAGGGTAGAGAAATGAGATATTTCATATATCTACCCTTTATAAATATCCGAGACCCAGAGATATGGAAATGGAGTATCTACATGATAGAATAATTCATTGTATCATGGAGTATCTACACCATAGTGTCCATAGTCCATATATCTGCGGAGACCTCACGCTACACTAGCGCCTCTAGCGATGAATTCATGCATGATGACCCCCATTGAGTTCACTGCTCTTTGCTATTATAATTATTTTAACTATAGAAAATGAATACAAAGTTTATTAAAAAAAAAAGGAACATATATTGTTATTATTTATCCATGACCATTCATCGAAAAACCTAATATCGATACCTAACGAAGACCAACCTGTAACAATTAAAAAGAATAAGAACTGACAGGACGCTAAAAATTGACTATGATTTATCGCCATTCTTCTCTTTCCACGCTATTTCGTTGACGTTACACTTAACGTTTTATTTTCTAGAGGCAGATTTATATTGAATTATATTTATTCAATATATTATTATTTTTTTCAAAATTTTCATCATTTTCCTTTGAGTTTTTCATAACTTCTTGAAGGTATCTATTTACAACTATATTTCTCCAACTTTGTGACTGGATATATTGCTTTCAGAAAATGGCAGACAGTGATGATGAATACGATAGAAAAAGGAGAGATAAATTTCGAGGAGAAAGAGCTGAAGTAAGCTATAGGGGAGCTGAAAGAGTATCTAGACCTAGAGACGATTGGAGTGAAAGGTATAAAGAAATTGGAAACGTTCTTGAAAAATGCCGGCCTGACCTATAGACACTCAGTTGTGATTGAAAAAAATGTCATGTCAACAATCATGAAATGATGAATATATTACCATATTATCTTGAAGACATTGAAATTCAGATAGAAAGTTATATACCTATTGATATATATTCTTTGCAAGTTCAAAATTTCAAATATTATTTTTGATAAATTCAACTTGCACACAAGGATCCTAACACTGTTCTGAGGACTATAATTATTCTTTTTATCAGAACAGCAAGCAAACAGATATTTTATTGTTATTTTAACATTGATAAATTGAAGACTGCTTATGATCTTGGCAGCAAAATACTCTTCACATTGGCTTTCTTAATTGGTAATCGATGCCTTAAAAAGTGCTTTTTGAAATTAAATCGGTATGGCCGGGTGTTATCTATCAGTTTGAAATCTATGATGGCAAATAATATTTTCTGAAATTGAACACAAAATTTTACCATGATTTGATATAAGGTGTCTTCACATAAATTCATGGTCAAGAGTGCTGTGGAGAAATTAGAGTTGATTTTCTGTGATAACAAGTAGCACTTAGCTTGTACCATGTAGTTCCCAGATTCAAAGTTTGTAAACAAATGTTAGTGATATGGTACAAGCTAAGCGCTACTTGTAATCACAGAAAATTCACTCTATTCCTCTACAGCACTCTTGAACAAGAATTTAAATGAATGCTCTGTAGTTAACAACATTGAAGTTTTCAGTGATAGTTCAAAGATAAAATTTAAAGATAATGAAATTTTATTTATTTTTTTTGGTCATAGGTATCCAGAGAAATAGAGTAAATAAATACTTTTTAAGAGGTCGAATTTATGAAAAATTTTCTTGCAGAGATTCATGGTCCCGCCCTAGACCAAGAGATTATAGAGGCGGTGGTGTTAGAGACAGAGGGTATTCCCCCAGTATGGAACCAGCTCCAAAGCGTATGCGACATGATTATTATGGTGAAAGTTACTATGGGCATTATGGACAGTATCATCAACCTTCTCATAGGTAAGATAAGACATGATTATAATTGTTTATCACGATTGAATATGAAAGATTAGTGCTTTTTGCATGATTAATTATTAGGAGATATATAATTGGTAGTTTCGGCAAAAACGTTGGATGGAGTAGTTTTATCTGAGTTCATATTAAATGGAATAAGAAAAATCACTTTGTTTACTATCACTTATATGTTGAACTGGTACAGTGACTCAAGTTTTGTAGTTCTTACTATATATACCAAGTGGTATATTACAATTTGGGTTTAATGATGTTAAATCAGAGTCTGAGGGAGGTTTATTGATTTGAAGAATTACGAAAAGTGTGGATTTCCACAGGCCATTTTGTTGATTTGAAAGGTTTATGGTTGGTTTTTATGTTTGAAAATTGCAATATATTTCAAGATATCTAGTTTTCAACCTTTTGATTCTAGATGTGATATTTCTAGATTTTCTAATGACAGGTTTCATAAAACTTCAATTAACCGATCAACTTGTTGATTGTAGTTTGAAATCTATGAAAGTGATGAAAATGAATCAAAATTGAACATGGAAATGATTTGATCGAGCAAATCACCATGATGGAAGTTTTATGAAACTAACCATAATTCTGGGAAAACATGATTTGTAGCAAAAAAGTGTTGCAAAAGTGGAATTATCCTTTCAATATTTGAAGCATGAATGATGTTCATTAAACATTTATGTGAAAGCCAAATCATAGCCTCAGAAAAGGTAGGGTAATTTTTTCTTTTTTATGAATCATGTTTTTCCAGAATTTGAAAGCCTAAAAATTCTACATCTAGAACCAAAGGGTTAGAAACTAGATATCTTGGAATATATTGAAATTTTTGAAACATCATAATGAATGAATATAATAATCCGACCATAAATCTCTTAAATTCACAAAATTACCTGTGGAAAATCCCCACTTTTGGAAATTCTTCAAAAAGTGATAAAGTTTTTTTTCATTCACAAATTTCGGTCGAATTTCACTAAAAATAACTGAAAAATTATTTTCATCATTTTTTGAAATGGGTCTAATTCTTTGAGAATTTACTGTTTTTTATAAGGGAATTTGTAGTTCTTCCTTCAAATTGTTGTCAATTTAATTCTCTTTTCAGCGCAATTTCATCTAAGGGAATTCAAAATTGAAAATGCTCTGTGTATTCTTGATATACAATATAGGTAATGTCAATTCATGTATAAACTAACAAATATAAGTTACAAATGATTTGGTACATCAACGTAACTCCCACAGAGATGAACATGATAATTACACTTCCTCATTGATAATACCTTGTTTACATTGAAACGTCGAAATTGTACTCTGAATTTGACATTATTGACAGCTGAAAGTGCTTCGAAGTTTATTGAGAAATGAACACAAACCGAGTCAGTAGCATCACCCAAGAGAACATCAAACATCTAAATTGTTGAAAAAAATAATCTTCTCAAATGCAACTTGTTCTTCAAATTTAATCAGATAATTTTTTATTACCATCACTCATACTTGTTTATTTGAGGCAAAAAAACCGAATTTAATTATTTTCGGTTTGTTTTCATATTTTTCTGAATGAACAAGTTATCATGGTTTGTTGCTATTGATTTTTCTAAAAATATCAAAGTACTTTGGATCATCTAGTCAATTGGCATAATAAGGTCAAATTTTCAATAAAGCTGCCATCTAATAACAAAATAAAAATAATGTTTTGGACATAACATTAATCCAGATTAATAATGAAATTTCCTTTGATATTTTTAGAAAAGCAACAGCAACAGATATGCTATCTCCAATATCTCTGTTCAACCTAACTCTCACAAATTAGCAGCTTATAGATTGATGATACATAAACATTTTCATTTCCTTTAAATAATGTGGGGCTAAAAAAAGAAGTCAATTGAATTTAACTGTTGGCGAAATCGAATACCGAATTTGTTTTAAGAATTAAGAATTAATTTTTGTCTCACCAACAGATAATCATATTTATATCCATGGGAGTTGGGCGGATGTATCAAATCATTTGTAACTTATAGTCTCTTGTTTATAAATGAATTATATTGTATTTTGAAAAGGGTCACTTAAAATTAGTTTTTATATTCTTCGACAATAGACCGGTCGATGTTCTTGAGCATGTCCCTATGACTTCAGCATTCTTTATATATATTCTTCTATATGTTCTAGCATGTATGTGTATAAATATATTATGTTTATTCTTTTCCATGTATTTATTGTAGGCTTCGTGTTTTGTGTTTTATTTTAATGTAACTTCCTATTTTTAATGAAAACCTTATTTTTAAAGAGCTGCTAATTTCTTCAGAGAACCAGTTTCTTCACAAAGTGAAGGTTCCACCCCTCCAATGATGTCATTTAAGGCTTTCTTAGCAACACAGGATGATAATATTTCTGAGAGTGAAGCAATTGAAAAATATAATGACTACAAACTGGAATTCCAAAGGCAACAGCTGAATGAGTTCTTTGTTGCACACAAAGATGATGAATGGTGAGTAGAATTTTTTTTACATGTCCATTTTATATTCTCCAAGGGAAAGTGTATGTGCAAATCAATTGAGCTTCACAGTATTTTAATTGTTCCTCGAGGCATTCTGCCCTTTTCTTTTATTCTTATTACCTTTTGTATATTTCAGGAAAATTAGTTTTTGTGTTAGTTACTTGTTGGTGCATTAGTTTTATCAATTTAACTTAATCGGTGGTTATTTGAAATACTCAGAATTCTTTATGAAATGGCCAGGAAATTTTAATTTAAGTTCCCCAGATGTGCCACAATTCATATTAATTGAGCACAGATTTTCAACTTTGTTGAAAGTAGAATATTTTTAGGAGGTAGTTCTTATAACAATCTTAGATAATTACTGAGAGTTGCTGGCAAGATTAAACCTTATAGGCAGCACTTCTCTGAAAAGTGTATTTTTTAAATAGTTTCCCTGACTATCAGTGATAATTATTAAATGAAATGTACACTTACAACATGGAAGGGTCTTCTGATATCATATTCATTTATAGTTATTGCAATGCGCTTCAGTAATCTGATAAGAGTATTCATATACTGAATATTTTCTTGGGATTTATCTCACTAATTTTTGACAATGGAAAGGTTGTCCAATTTCTCATTTTATATTTATCCTACATATGTCACGGCCTCATAAAGGCCTTTTTCAAGGAACGATTTTACGACAAACTCTTTCTGTAAAATAGAAAACATTGAATATCACATATCACAATTTTAAAATGACATTTACTTGACTGTTTTCGTCAATATAAAATTATTAGTCAAAATCATAAAAACAATGTTTACATTTTAGAACAAAAACGATTAAAATACATTACTTAATGACACTCGTTGAAAACTCCAATTTGCAACTAACGCCACGACACCTGTACTATACGATATGCAACTTATAAACCTCTAATAGTGGGATCTAGAATCTTCGATATTGCAGTTTGTTAGCTTCAAATATAGATGGAGTTTGAAGAATTTTTAGAGAACTATTTTCAATTATTTTATTAAATTCAAATATAAATGGTAATGACATGTATTTTTGAATTTCGGTTTCGGTTTTTTTTTGTAAGTAATTAAATAACCCTCCTTTTTTATAAGTAGAATTGACTGAAATAGATAAAAATATAGGTTGTGATTTGAAATTCTTGAGTTTCGATGAATTTGAGTTGTACAAGTTCATGATTTCATAAACACCCTGTACATTTTTGGTCCAAACCGCAGTCTTATAATATTACTTATCGGCAAGATCGAATATGAAAATGGTTTTCACAAAAAAGGCTTTTTCTACAGAAATATTCGTTGTAGAGATCTGAAAATTTCTTCTCATATCCATATATATGTGGAAGAAAATGTGTGGAAAATGCACAATGACTATGTTTTACAATGTATTTGAATGTTATATTGCCCTAGCAAATTAAAATGCCCATTAAATGACATATTTATACTAGAGTTAGTGGACTAAAATAAAATACAACAAAAATATGCCATTGATGTTTCAATATTAAAGTAGGGCCACACTATAATGATTTGTCTTTTCTAGTCTCTAGGAAAGAACGAACATGCTAGATCCTGAAAAATATTTGATTTTCTCGTATTGGTGCATTAGCTAGAGTACTTCCTGTTCATACTCATTGTAAAATTTAAAGTCCAATAATTTTTTTCTAGGCCTGTATATTGCTTTCTCGTAATTTTATTTTATTGATCATTCATCAACATTTACATTGCATACACTTTCCCGAATTTTTGATTGGAGAACTTTGGTTGTCCTACATGTTTAAAATAGCTTTTTCTCTACAGCACTGAGAATCGAGACATCCTGAATCTTCTGCATTTGCAAAAAAATATATTAAATGTGTTGTGTGTGAAACAGATAAAACGTGTTTTCTACTCTGCAATATGTTTATAAAAATGAAATATGAAAATCGAATACTTGTGGATTTATACTATATGCGTACCGTTTTATAAAAAGCTATGCGCGCAATGCATATGCTTTCGCGATTTTGGTTGTATAAGGGTTAGTTTACCCATACAGGTGAGATTTTTCAACAACGACGTACCTAATAATTTTATAGCTATTTTGTGTATTAAATAAATGTATGTCATGTCAGTTAAAAATATTCTGGAAACTTGCAGTTTTGTGGTAAATTGTTCAGGATTGATGGAGAAAATAATCATATAGATAATCAGGTGGGAGAATTGAAGAAAAGGTTGTTTATTCATATAGGCCACTATAAAAATATTTAAATTGTTTTAATTTGAAACCTGAAGTTCTTTGTAAAGGCTTGTATAAACCAAGTAATGTGAGAAAATGTGATGTTTTAGATTAAATAATCCTGTTATGTACTTGAAAGTTGGCATAACAATACTTTTACCAATTGTTAAACTTCACCTAAATATATCGGTGATGCTATTCATACTTTTGTGCTTTGTAGCATTCGAGTTATGAATTAAAAAAGGTCTAGCATTCTGAAATTTTCCTTTATCACCTAAACAACACAGGTTGAACGTCTGTCAAAAAAAATCTTTTTCTAGAAAATCAATATGATTTTGGAGATTGAGATTGTATGTCATGTAATGTAGGCCGATTGAAATGAAGGGAATCATTTTACTTTTATTTTTGTTAAGTTTGAAAATCTGCATTTTTTTAAATACATAAGTTGAAATAACTTCTATTGGTTTCAAATTACAGCAGTCTTCACTTCTTTGGAAAGGGTGAAATTGTTTTGAAAGTATTAGGATATTTTCCCAACATGTTGGCCCCTTCAGTGATATTTTCGACAAATTGCTGCAAATATATCATTCTCAAAATCTTTGTCAATATATTTTATAATATACACATTACCTTTATTTTCTAATCTGCTCCTAAAGAAAACAATTCTCTTCCAGTAACCATACTTGATGTATGACACTTCTTGGCTTCTATGACACCTCTAAAAATCTCAGAGCTTGTACAATTTTGGATATCCCTTCATAAACTGCATTGGTTTTGGCCCAGTGTCCGACCACTGTCTTAGGCACAGCACTGTTGAAGCCGATTCACATAAACAAATTCTTCTGTGCAAGCCAAATTTAACTTGTGTCTGGGTTCACATGTTCAATTTGGGTTGAGGTTGTAAATCTGTTTCAAAATGTTGTTCACTAACCAGAAAATGGTATTTTCTAGTCTTATTCAGAATGATGTTTTGATTACTGCTTATTCATTATAAAAAAACTTTTTTTGATTAATTTATTTGTCTATTTATTTCTTCATTTTCTATACATATCTAATTTGATATGTTTAGAACTATTGTGAAAGCAACAATTCTCTGGCAATCCTGAGGCAATTTTGCAATTATTTCAAGTTTTATAAAAACACTATTCCATTTTGCATAAAACAGGTTGTTAAATTTTCAACTCTCCAATAAAGATATTTCATTTTTGCAGGATGAAATCTTTATCATTTTTTGGGTGTATAAGTCAATGAATGTTACAAGGAATTCGGAAGTGGCTTCACAATTTCAATTAATTTGTTTTAATGTTTTATCTCAATTTTAGGTTCCGTTTGAAGTACCATCCCGAAGATTCTGTGAAACGTAAAGAAGAGCAGATGGCTGCACTTAAGGTGAATAAAATCATAAAATTTATTTCTGTTGAAATGATTATTCCCGATTTGAATGTTTTGAATGATGCATTTATTTTGCAGAAAAGGGTGGAAGTATTTTTGGATTTGTACAACTCTGGCAAATTGGAGGGGATTACAGTTGATTGTTGCAAAACTAATCAATTATTACAACTTATGGATACTGTAGTAATCAAACTTGAAGGTGGTACAGATGAAGATTTAGCAACACTTGAACAAGAGTATATTGGTAAGTGCTGAAAAACTTACTTTTAACCAAAACTGTTGATATTATCTTTCTGTGTTATATTCAATGATCATCATCATCATCATAAACTGCATTGGTTTTGGCCCAGTGTCCGACCACTGTCTTAGGCACAGCACTGTTGAAGCCGATTCACATAAACAAATTCTTCTGTGCAAGCCAAATTTAACTTGTGTCTGGGTTCACATGTTCAATTTGGGTTGAGGTTGTAAATCTGTTTCAATTCAATGATACTTGCATGAAAATACCTAATCTGATATTTTTCGAATTCCTAGAATTAGAAGAAAAATCAAAAGAGCAACAGAAAGTGCGAGATGAGATCTTGGATAAAAAAACTGAAAAACCTGTGGAACCGAAAAAAGATGAACCTGAGGATAAAACCGAAACTGAAGTGAATGAGGTGAATCAGAAAACTGATGAGGAGGAAAATGGTGAAATATTAGAAGAGAAGCCATTAGAAGAATTAAGTGAAAATAAAAAAGAGGATGAAAAAATGGAAACTACAGTTGAAACCAATGAAACAATGGAAGTTGAGAAAGATGATCAGGAAACATCGGAAAATGATAAGCCCAATGTTGATGAAAGTAATGAAGTTGATAAGAAGGAAGAAAAACCGGATACAAAGAAAGGTATTTATTTTTACAAATGAGTGAATTTTAAACTTGAAGAAAAAATTACCTGATTTATAATAAATTGAAGTAAATTTCAAATTTTTCACTTTTATCTTTGGAATAAATTCATAATGCATTATAATTTTGACAATTTCCTATTCGTTTTGAATTTCAATTAAGAGAGCATAATTTCTTAATTTTTCAGAGAAAAAAAGGAAACGTTCAAGGTCATATTCTGGAAGTAGCAGTAGTTCAAGTAGCAGCAGTAGTGAAAGTGAGGACGAGAAAGAAAAAGTGGAAGAAACAACAGAAAAGAAGGAGGAGAAAGATAACAATGAACAGGTTAAAGAAGAAGAGAAGGTAGAAACTATTGAAGAGGATAAACCAGAAAAACCTAAAGCTCTTCATAAAACGACATCAATATTTCTAAGAAATTTGGCACCAACTATAACTAAACAAGAAGTGGAAGCTATATGTGCCAGGTATTTTGAATTTTAGTGAAATGATTTGAAAAACAGCAACAAACATCTTACATTGAGATTTAAACTTTGCACTGTATAAGTAGATCTGATGTTGAAGGCATTATGGTTTTTTTTACGTAAAAAAATTATATTTTTCAACTCTCATTCCCCGAACAGTGCGCTGTATAATTTCATCACGATGTTTGTTTTTTTAAATTTTGAGTCGAGAATAACCTCAAAAGATAATGTTCGACCCACTCCGTGGTCAAATTCAATTCAATAACACTTGAACGAAATAACTTTACAAGGTTGTTTCAAGTTACTACTTGAAATTTTCAGTGTAGCTTTGGATCTTGAATTCAGTTGAGATCGTTAATGGGCAAAATCCAATGTAAATGTGACTAATTAAAATTTTGACTTCCTGATTCAAAACGAAGGATTCCTTAGAAGTGAAATTTTTTATTTAGTTGTAAAATAACAATTTCGACCTCCATGCAAAACTTTATGTTGATCACATCATCAGATACAGAAAAATTTCAAGTTTAATCTAAATTTCATAATATTGATTGCCTTTTCAGGACCATAGATAATTCAAGCAGGGTTTCAAAAAGTTGTCTAATATTTCTAGAACAATTCGGACTTGGTTCAAATTTTTTTTTTATGTGGAAAAAAAACCATTGTTCATATCAAATTGCAGAAAAAATTATTTTCAGAACCCTTCATCTCATATACAAACAGGCGACAATGTCATCATAAATTACTCATTTATATGAAGCATACATATGCTTTTCTGAAATTTTTAATTAGTTATTTTTGTTTTCAGATATGCTGGTTTCCTTCGTGTAGCGCTTGCTGAACCACAACCTGAACGAAGGTGGCTACGTCGTGGATGGGTCACTTTCAAACGGGATGCTAATATCAAGGAAATTTGTTGGAATTTAAATAACATTAGGCTTCGAGATTGTGAACTTGGTGCAATTGTCAATAGAGATTTAAGTAGAAGAATCAGAGCTGTCAATGGTATTACTGCTCATAAGCAAGTAGTCAGATCCGACATAAACATTGCTTCCCGAGTTATTCTTCATATGGACACAAAAGCAGGATTGTGGCTGGAAGGAGCTAGTAAAGATGGTGAAAAAAATGAATTGGTGAGAAATATATGTAGAGAATTTTAAACAAATCAACATATTTTTTTACCGCATTTTTTCTGATTCCAGTTTTCTGGATTAAAGTCAAATAACCCTGTTTTACTTGAAATAACTGACTTCTTTCTTTGTTATGAATTTAAAATCAACTTCAATAAAAATCGTTTGATGAACATCAAAAAAAGAATTGAATGAAATTTTGGTAATTTGTAATGTTTTTTTTTTCTGTTTTCAGTCTTTTGGATTAAAGTCAAATAACCCTGTTTTACATAATATAACTGACTACCTCATCGAGGAAGCTAGCGCCGAAGAAGAAGAATTATTAGGATTAGAACCATGTGCAGATAATCATGAATCAACTATTGTTGATAGAGATGACACATTACTGGGCGTTCTTGACAAAATTATTCTCTATTTGAGAATTGTTCATTCCGTTGACTATTACAATCATTGTGAATATCCCAATGAAGATGAAATGCCAAATCGTTGTGGAATTTTACATGCTAGAGGACCAGCACCGACTGCTAAGGTATGTAAAAAATGCTAATTCTATTGGGAATTCGTCCAAATTGTTGAAAGTTTTTAACAGAATAAAACTTTATTAGGCTTAATGACAGATTAGTCACAAACAAGAAAGTAATTGATACATTCATAAGAAAATCACAAAAAAAAAATCCCAATTCCCCATAGAACTATGGTGTCCAATCTGCGTCATTCTTCAGGTAATTCATTATAGAGCTTCAGCCCTATATTCTTCCTCATAGCAGTGTATTGAGTATAGAAAACGGAACTGAAGGATTACCCTTTCTGCGGATATCATAATTATGATAATTTTCTCTTTTCCTATAATTCTTTTATTTTTGGATATGTCCAGTATCAAATATCAATCTGATTATAAGTTCGGCAACAGCAGTTAGAATATTGGTTTTCATGAATAATTGCTTGCAATTGGACTCATTCCCACCAATGTTCTAATTGCTTCTTTTTGAACTAGCAAAATCTCATTTAGATGACAAGAAGTGCCCCACACCTCTATAACTCAGATATCCTAGAATGGAACAGTAAATACTAGACTTGTATTTCTGCTTCGTAACCAACTACATATTTGCTTTATATGTATTATGGCGAATATAATTTGGATGTTTCTTCAGTATAAGATCCAATATTACTTATCATCAATACACTAGAATGAATAATATTGATATACCAATCAGCTCAAGCACACGACTTCTAGGAATCACTATAGATAAAAACCTGAATTGGAGTCAACATTGTGTTACTTTGGTACCAAAACTGAACTCAGTGATTTTATATACTTGAGGCTCTCGAAAATCAAGTGGATTTATATACATATATTGAAAACATTGTATTTTTCAAACTTTCAAGCTCTTTTATCTTATGGTATCGTTTTTTGGGGTTCGAGTTCACAGTCTGAACGCATATTTATAATTCAGAAGCATGCAATGGGAATAATCTAGAACTGTGTACTAGAATTCCGCAGCTTCTAGGAATGATCCTGTCCTATAGTATGCTATAACAATTAGGTTTTGTTCTGGCAAAATTATTGCACAGATGAGACATTTCTCTGGAGATTGCATTTACTTCTCCTATCAATCTATCTGCTCAGATTCTAGTTCATCTCTTAAGTATATACAAACTCCTCTATGCTGATGTTTAGAGCGAGTATAGCAAACTCACTGATATCCTTTTGAGTTGTGCATGTATCCAATGCTCACTAATGCACAGAGCTGATAGATAGATTGTATATTGATATACATGATATTTTTGGGGTGAATCCTCCGCAGTTTGTAGAATGGTGGTCCAACCTAAAATTGAATCTAGTAAAAGCATTTCTACTCGTCCAAAATTTGTGTCATGTACAACATCTTGATGCTTTCAATCCACTCCCATAAGGAAACACTGATTGTCTTTAGACGTGTTTTTGATTTGTCGTAACTTCACTGAAATACTGACAACTCGGTACCAAGTTTATCTCTTACACATGATACAAACAGCCACAACTTCTTCTCCTCAGGTTTTTTCATTTCTTCTCAAGAAGTACAGACATCTGATATTAATTTATCTAATGTTAAATTCTCAGCGGGGTCCCCCTAAAATTTGACATACTAAGGCTAAAATATTAGCAGAACTAAATTGAGCCCCCTCATGGCCACCCCTGTTTTGTAAATTGTAATTCCAATAAACACCAATGAACTCTCTCTCTCTCTCTCTCTCTCTCTCTCTCTCTCTCTCTCTCTCTCTCTATCTCAAATATTTGAATTCATTCTAGTAAACGTTTTGTGTTTTGTGTTTTGTTTCGCGACTTTGCACGATCATACTCGGTTACACATCGCTTTTGATTGACCAGGATCGGGTTTTAATTAATGTATCCAATCAAAATCAAAGGAAAAAAAATCGAAATGACAAGTATGGCATTGCGGCGCCGCTACGAAATAACACTAATATTCTCAATTTGGTCGAATGTCATTGCATTCATGACGAGTGCATACACCATGTTTTTAGACATCTTAGTTGTGAAGTTTGAATGTTTACATCCATTTTTTCACCATGTGTCGCAGATATGTATTTGTTGAGGTTATTCCTTCTTCAAATAATTTTAATTTTTTTTTTAATAATACCATGCTTTCTTGAAGGATTTCGTTTTTCTCTTTAATACTCAAAATTTTGATTTGAACCTCAGAATCCACAGGTTTCGTACTTGTTTCCATGCTTTGGCCACTTATAAATGCATGTTTGCATGTGCTTGATTTGATTCAGCAGCCCTTGTTACGCATGAAGGGTGTAATTCTTTTCACAGAACTTCACACAACGGACAAATCCATCACTTTTTTGTGGCAATATACGCACTTCAGTTCATCAATTTTCTGTCTTTTTGAGGAGTGATTTTTCTCATCTGCTTGCCGCCGGTTTTACTAATTTTAAAGCGAAGTTAACGTGTTTCAGATTTCTAATTTGTTCACAACTCTTGTAAGTTTCCATAATTTCAATTTGAAACGGGCCTTTTGTCATTTTAACCAGTAGGTTACCTAAGTACATAAAGTACTTAGTTAATGTTGAGAATATTGAAAAAACGCTAGGGGGTACTGAAATTGTTGAAAATATATTTTTTTTTCAAAACTTTAATCAAAACAATTATACATTTTCATTGCCCAGTGAACATTATTGTCAACTTATTGATCATACCATTTTAGGACCAACTAATTCTCTGCCCACTGATTAATGTAAATTTGATATTTTGTATCAAATCTAAGAAAGAATATATATACTTTGCAATCAGAAATATGCATTTAGATATCAGATTCATTTTCTTTATCTTTACAGACAGATATGACACTCTTCATTGGTGAACCAATAGAAAATAAAATGTCCAATTTTTTGCCAGAGAAAAAGAAAGAGGAAAGCAAGAATGAAGCTAAACTTATACAACTCAGTCTCAAAGATCAGGATACAGAAATTGACAAATTTATTCAGGCCAATACAAGGGAATTGGCAAAAGATAAGTGGTTATGTCCTTTGTCTGGAAAGAAATTCAAAGGACCAGATTTTGTCCGTAAACATATTTTCAACAAACATGGAGAGAAAATTGAAGAAGTAAAAAAGGAAGTAGACTTCTTTAATAATTATTTAAGGGACCCGAAGAGACCTATGTTAACAGACGCCCCTCAATCGAAAAGAGAGGAAATTCAGGCTCCTTATAGCCATCCAAAGTAAGTTTCAACATACAATAACATTTTTGACTAACAATCATTTAGTTTATATCAGAGTAAATAGTTTTCTGCAAATGGACTAATATAATATTACAGTTTATTTTGACATTTTCATGATCAGTTCTTTTTAGATCTGAATTTTCTATTAACTCATTGAAAGTGTAGATGACATTATCACTTCTTTTTTTTAAGTTACAGTGGACCAGGTTATGGAGGCGGTTATGGACGTCCACAGCCTTATAACAATTACTATGCCCCAAGAGCCAGAGGATATGCTCCTAGAACAAGGTAGAATTGAATAGTTCTCACTTAATAAAATATAATTCAAGAATGTGTTATGATAAAAAGTCAGTTTGATGCATCTGCACGTACAACATCGTATTTAGTGTACTCTATTATTATTATTTGAACTGGGGTCGTTTTGCTTCGGTAAGCCTTCCGGGAACTGCGACCATGCAGATCTTTTGTTCACTACCCTACTCATTCATAGAAACCCAGGGAGGTCGTCAACCACGTTAATAAAATTGACAACCTCCCTAGGGGCCTTGGCCATTACCTCTCTGGTATCCAGGACCAGCTTGCCCATGTGAATGGTTCTTAGGCCAGCCAGCTCTGGACACTTGCATATCAAGTGTTCAGTGTACTCTACAACTGCACTTGGTTATATTATTTATGCTGTTAAAAGCAGAAAACTCTCACCGGAATAACTCTGCAAGTCACTCTGTTCGATGAGTGTTCAACTCACTTCATTTTTTTATATAAATGACCAAAGTTGAAATTGTCAATTAATAATGTGAGAATAACATTGATATAATACAACATAGATACGCCCTTGAGCGGTCTTGCAGTGCAGAACATTGACTCCAACATTAGAGACAGAAAGATCGTGCCTTATATCACGTGACAACGAGGGAGAGGATAAAAATGTTTGAATTTCAACCAATGATTAATGAAGCCAAATCGCGTGATATGAATTGATTCAATAATTGATTGGTTCAATATGTTCAACCAATCAAAACATCGGTTGATTGGTTGTGCCTCTGGTGTAAACATCATGCGTCTCACTTTCCTGTTGTAGTCGATTTCTCTCTCTCTCTCTCTCACACCCACTCACTCTCCCTTTGCGCTATCTGCCTATTTATAGATCATTGTGAGTAATAGCAGTTCATAGAGCAATAAAATACATAGATATGCCCTGTCCCTTTAATAATATAGATTGTTGTTATGTATGGTATATCTAAAATAAAACGAAGTAATTTCCACTATGTTATTTAATTGTTAGCAACAATTGTTTCGCCACACTGTGGCTTCATCAGGCTACATTTCTGAACTGATAAGAGTACAAAGGTTTTCGGAATCTTATATAGGAACAAAATTGGCACAAAAATATTCGAAAGGGTATAAATTATTTATTTATACCCTTTCGAATATTTTTGTGCCAATTTTGTTCCTATATAAGATTCCGAAAACCTTTGTACTCTTATCAGTTCAGAAATGTAGCCTGATGAAGCCACAGTGTGGCGAAACAATTGTTGCTAACAATTAAATAACATAGTGGAAATTACTTCGTTTTATTTTATTTATAATGAATTTCCGCCAAGTAAGGACCGAATCCATCAAATATGGTATATCTGTTGAAAAAGTCTTCCATATGGTATACCGATGGATTAAAATCAGAGGGAGGAATGGGTATTGGGTTATAAGGACCTAAAATGAGGATCTCTAAATCCCTGGGAAGTGAGCCCTCAACCTTACACACCGAGGCACTAGCTGCACTCATGAGTGTTTAAGAAGAAACCTCGAAGGGGCGCATATTTACATCACTAAGGACAGCCAAGCCACGCCGAGGTCCCTGGAATCATATTGCCAGGGGTCTCTTCTGACATCGGCGTGCCGCATATTTACATCACTAAGGACAGCCAAGCCACGCCGAGGTCCCTGGAATCATATTGCCAGGGGTCTCTTCTGACATCGGCGTGCCGCAATATCATGAAGCAACTGGCCAGAGGTAATAAAGTAACTCTACTATGGGTAACAGGACATTGTGGTATTGAAGGGAACGAGGTCCAACAATAGGGGTGGAACAATAGAATAACCCTCTGGAGGAACATTCCTGGTTTTGCTCAGGCAAAGAAATTTGTGGTACTTTCACCGACATATACCAGGAAGCTCTTGAAGTTGCTACGAGCTGAGCTTCTGGTAATGGTGGGATTGTTGACAGCATGGGTATGGTCAGCAGATAAGATTTGCAGGCTCTGTGGAAAGGAGCTAGGAATGGCCGTTGTCCAGGGACCGTATTCTCGACAAGTGATCTTTCAAAACGTATACTTTCATTCAGTGTTAAGAGCACTGAAAGTACGTATACGTTTTGAAAGATCACTTGTCGAGAATACGGTCCCCGGCCTGACTGTTCTGAGAACCACTCATATTGGATACTCGGAAAGTAACAGCCACGGTCACTAGGGATGTTGTCGGCTTCATTATCATTATCGACGATCTCCTCATTCCCGGAAGGTTAATAGAGCCGTTATGAACCCGGTTCAATAATAATAATACATGTTGTTTCAATCTGTGGGCAAGGAGAAATGTGATACTTTTTTCCCAAATTTTATATCATATTATAACATATTATTTCGTTATAACACTAACCAATAATCATTATAGATCCTGTGGTTCTGGTCTACAAATAATCTCTAACTGTACAAAAGTGGTAAAAGTATGTAACTAAAAGAAAAAATAATATAATAATACAAAATATACAAACAAGTAACGCAAAAGAAAAACAATACCCACATCATATAGGGAGTATCCTATTCACATGTTCAAATGTATATTTTTTTTTAGTTTTCTCAAATACAGTTCTAAAGATACTGATACTGACGGAAAGTTGAATATAATAACTTTCTTGAGGAGTCCATTCATTGCTGGACACCTCAGGAAAGTTCAATGTAATTGGTGTACTTAGATCATAAACGATCTGTTTGAGATGATTTGTAGGCCATAGCACCAGATTAGTTCTGATTATTGGCCAGTATTACACTATAAATATATGGGCATATTAGGAAAGTGCTGTCGGAAGCGCATCAAGTGCAAGTAATTCAGCGTACCATAGAAATCATGGAGTTCTTAAACATTTCTTGAATTCAGTGCTACTTCATTTGATGTCTCAAGGCAAGAAATAAATATTCTTATAATATGTGAGGAAATGAAACAGGTTAACTTGATTATTCATTGATTATATTACCCTATATATTATGTGTCAATGCCTGAACTGTCATTGAAATAGCGTTCATATATCCAACATAAATCTATGATTCAGCATAGAATGCAGCTCTTTTTCTTCCGCATTTCGCTTAATCAGCGCTATCTAGCGCATTTAACAGCGCTGACTTTCCGAACTCGCCCTATTAATACCTACAACCCCATTAGAGTTTTAGTTCATTTAAAGTTTTTTTTTTTTCAGAGGAGCGCCATCCGATTTCAGACCTGTAATTCATTATAGAGATTTGGATGCACCTAGGGAGCCAGAAGAATTCATATAATTGCTATTGATAAAATTGAATTTTTTAATTCCAGTTGAGATATTTCTTTATGTGTGTTGAATAAAATGTATGTTTTTCTCACTTTTTTGCCCTCTTTTTCTGTCGTAAAAACCTAAGAAGTTGCAATAATTGCATTAGTTGTTAGCCTTAAGATATAAAGGGCTAGTTTTTCTTAAATCAATGTTGAGGTTACATTTTTCTAACCATTTGGTTTGAAGTGTACTTCATCATAAAGTCCCCATATTGGCCCTTTATGGCAAGAAAGGGATCCTTTTCTTCACGCATGCTCTGTTGTATCATTTCCATCACACATTTTCCTCTACCACACAAACATTTTTTGTCAGAATTATCATATTTGAATTTAATGTCCTTTATTTACTCCCACTTTATACATAAAATTTCAATTTCTATAAAATATTACTAATTGCAGACAATAAATCACTAGTTCTCAGAGTAGCCAACTCTAGGAAATTTAACATTTGCGATTAAAAAAATATTTCTCTGAAAAACGGTCGGAATATGTTCATGAAACCGGAGCCACTTTCAAGCTCCATTTGAAGGCGACTAATGAAACGGTCTTTACCAACCTATAACGGCATTTTCGAATGCATTATGAAACTGGCCTTAAGATTTAATTGGGGTGGTTCTGTTCTACTGCGGATAATGTTATTTACAGACCAATTGCTCTTATATTAGTTTTGCCTATGTTGATCGAGATAGTTTTGTCTGATATAATTTATGACCACGTTCGAAAATCATTATCTGAGTATCAACACGGTTTTGTTAGGTCTTGTGGCAATGCATCGAATCCATGTATATTCACGCAATGTGTTTCCAAGTCATTTTATTCTCGAAATCAGGTGGATTAGGTGTATACGGACTTTAGCATCAACGAATGCTAAGAAAGCTGTCCAACTTTGGTATTGCGGGTGCTCTCCTGTCTCTGCTGTAATCTTAGCTAAGCGATCAGAAACAATTTGTAGAATATGAGGGAGTATGGTCGTTCTCATTTGTTTCGACCTAGGGCGTACCACAGGGTTCTAATTTAGGACCACTGTTATTTCTCCTGTTCATCAATGACATTTCGCATATTTTTTGTTCTCAAAAATTACTTTTTGCGGATGATTTAAAGATTTACAGGGAGATTGGGGATCGCCAAGATTGTCTATTGCTGCTAGCTGACCTCGACAAATTGCATACAAGGTGTGTGGATAATAAGTTATTCCTAAACATGTAAAACTATGACGTTTACAAGAGTCCATCCCCTATTGTTTAAGATAACCACCTTAATAAGACGCTATTACGAAAAGTAAATGAGTCACGGAACGTGGGTATAGTTTTTTTCTGTCCGAAACTCACATTTTCTTCCTATATTGGAGATATAATGGCAAGTGCTATGAGGGTGATGGGTTTTGTGATCCGTAATTGCAGGAAATTTTCCTTCTTTGAACAATTCTTCTTCTTCTTCTTCTTTTCTCAACAACTGCCTGTTTGGACACCAACTGGCTCTTGGGGATCCAGGGCAGCAATCATGGGCTCAGCATCTCTGCTATGTACCCAAACTCGATAATTCTGATCTAAACAGCGGCTCAGCTCCTGGAGCAGCAGGAATCTGGGCAGGTCCCACACCAAACCGCTTCTGAATATTCAAAAAGGCATCAATATAGCAAACTGAGGCATGGGCAAACAATCAAGCGCTCCTAAGAGCAAGGATCGGATCATAGGTACAAGCAACAGAGGACGAAAACAAGCGGATCTACAACAAGCAGAAAGGGTTACATTAAAATCAGAACCACCCGGAGGTGTGCAGTTATTACATTTTCAACTGTGACGCAGCTATGAAATCAAAGAGCACCTGGAGGACCTCCTGAGAGGTTCCAAAAATTATATCGTACACCTGAATAGGCGTATGTACGCCTAACTTACTCAATTCTCTATACAATGTGTCACAGTTCGGTCTGTTGTCTGAGCAATCAAAAAATATATGTGACAGTGAGCCAGGTGACCCGCATGTACAGAGTTCATCATCCACGACACCTATTTTATGCAGATGTGTTGGTATACAACAATGCCCAGACCGAAGTCTGGACATTGTAGTTATCATTTTTCTTGGCAAGGCCCTCTCCCTTATGAGCCAGTATGGCTCTGTTCTCCTCTCCTCGATAGTGTAATGGGTGTAGAGCACCCCCTTAGTACGTCCGATTTCCCTCCATTCACTGTCCCATTCCATCATCAGCTCCTGCCGAAAGGCAGGCCACAGTAGTCTAGGGTCTCCCCTATATGAACTCGCTCGAGGCAGTTGTCTGCCCTCATTTGCAAGGGCGTCTGCCCTATCGTTATATGCAATACCCGAATGACTGGGTACCCATAAGAGAACCACCTGCAGGTTGCGCTGCTTCGCCCTATAGAGCATCTTCTTAACATTAACAGACAAAATGTCGAGTCTGGCAGTGTTCTTCCAGTGACGCAACTTTTGCAAGGAGCTCAGGGAATCTGTCACAACAAGGACACTTGATACGTCATGTGAGAGTATATAATTGAGAGCAAACCCTATTGCCGCCATTTCCGCTGTGCAAATATCCCAGTGGTCAGGAAGACGCTTCCTGAAAGAAATTCCAAAATCCGAGGAGAAAACCCCCAAACCGACCGCCCCCGCGTCCACAGAGGCATCCGTAAATATGGATCTATAGCCAGCATAATCCCTCGCGCACATCTCCGCAAAAAGTCCACCTGCATCTACTGAGCCTTTTTGTAAGCCTGAATGCTTTATTCGCGGTTGGTCAGCATGCACAACTGCTGAAATTGTGAAACAGGGAAGCACATCCTCCCTCCACACAGAACCAAACCTACCACTCAACCTGTAGAACGCTGTGATGATGGCAGGTCGAACACTCCTACCCCAGAAACCATCACGATGAGCCAAATCCTGAACGATATCCACAACTGGACTATCCACCACTCTGAGAGCCCTAGACAGAAACTTACCCGCTAACCAAACTCTTCTGTTGGAGAGCGGTACCTCTCCCGCCTCATTGAGGATTACATTTGTAGGTGTGGACCCCATTAAACCCAAAGCCACTCGCAATGCCGAGTACTGTACCCTGTTCAGCCTCGCCAACAAAACCCTTGAACACTTCCCGATCAGAAAGGTGCCATACTCGAGGTGTGGCCTAACCAGAGCTTTATACAAGCTAATCAAAACAGAGGGGCGAGAACCCCACCAAGTTCTACACAAAGCTTTCATTGCATTAATACCCTGCAGGGCCCTCCCGCAAATAGTGTCAACATGATCACGCCAAAGAAGCTTTGAGTCATACATGACCCCCAGATATTTTGCCTTGTTCACCCATGGCACACGGACGCCCGCAAGATGAACGGCCGGCATATGCAGGGGTAGTCTCCGCCTTCCAAAGGCCATAACAGAAGTCTTATCGACCGCCACCGGCAGCTGTCTTTCCCGAAGGTACCCATTTAAGGATTCTAGCGCTATATTCATCCTGTCCACCACCAAGTCGAGGTTCTCCCCCGAGCATAACAAATACACATCATCGACAAATTGACCAACTTCAACTCCCACGGGCATGGCATCTGCCAGCCTGGACACATAGACATTAAATAGGGTAGGACCTACCTTAGAACCCTGAGAAACGCCAGATTGCGACAGCCAAGGACCGAGCAGTTCCGACGACTCTTCATCCTTGGTATACAGACGTCTGTTTCTGTTCAGAGCCAAAATTAGTTGAACAAGTTGGTCTGGGACTTCGAGGGAGCAGAGGTCTGCGCCGAGCAGCTCAAAGTTAACATGGTCATAAGCACTTTTAATGTCCACAAAAGCTGCGACTACAAAATTCTTACATGAGATTTCCCTATAGATGGTAAGGGTGAAACAAGTTAAACAGTCCTGGACAGACTTACCCCTCCGAAATCCATACATATTTCTAGATGGTGGTATAGAAGCCTCAAACAGAGGTTCAATACGTTCCTTTATCAGTCCCTCCAATACTTTTATTCCACAAGTTATCAATGAAATGGGACGAAAACTCGACGCCTGACTCGGGTCTCTCCCCTTCTTTTGAACAGGCAGTATCAAGATGTCATTCTGCTCCCTGGTGCATTCCGGATCAAGTAGCATGTTGTTATAGATAGTCAGCTTCTTTGATGAGGCGACGGCAGGTAAATGCTTGTAGAATGCGAATGTCAGTGAATCTAGCCCAGAAGCGGTATCCTTGCGCAGCTCCAGGACCTTATCGAGCTCCTCCTTGGTGAAAGGCTCCATTGCTGTACCGGAATATGCCTGCGGCATGCTGAGGGGTATTTGAACTGGGGTAAGATTGTCCATAATCTCACGAATCACCTCCGTCGGGGGCATGAAACCAGCATCGGACGCTGCAGTCCCATTGAACCTCTTTATAGACTTCCAAATGTTGGGATTCTTGGACAGATCTATGTTCTCGCAGAATTCCTGGAAGGATTTCCTCTTTTTCGCTCTTACCTCCCTCCTAGCCTTCGCACCACATCTTCGAGCCTCCACGAAGTTTTCTCTTGTTGGTTCTTGTACATACAATCTGTAGGCTGATCTTCGATCGCATATGACGTGCTTCAAATCTTCGTCCCACCATGGCAGGCGAAACTTGGAATTCCCAGTGCGGGGTGGTATCGTTGGGAAGGTTTTTTCTGCTGCCGACACCAGCAGTTGGTTAAACCCTTTGAGATCTGTAGGATCTGAATTATTTAGCAGATTTATCACTTCTTGTGAGTAAGTATCCCACTCACCTTTAGCCACATCAAACTTTTTAGTTGTTATGAAACGCCTACGGGTCTGTATTCCTAGAGGCCCATCATCTATGCCTACTGCTATAGGTAGGTGGTCGCTGAAGCCTGGGTCTGGAAGAACTCTCCAAGAGGTCTCAAGAGCCATGTCTGACGAGCAGAAGGTCAAGTCTGGGGCACTTGCCTGCTGGGAAGGTGAGACAACCCTAGTGGAAGCACCATCGTTGAGCAGCACCAAGTCACCTGCTTCCAGGAATCTTTCTACCACTGCACCGTTGGGGTTAAGTGTACCTGAACCCCAACTAGGGCTCTGCGCATTAAAGTCCCCAATCATCAATGTGTTGTTCTGAAATAAAGAGGCCAATTCCAACAATAAGTCACCTTCCAATCTTACATCAGGAGGGCTATAGATATTGATAAGGTTCAGTCTACCAACTGACAGCACAGAAAACTGAAATCTGTCAGGTGTCCTCAGGTTATTAATGGTTTTTACCTTAGCGGGAGACAGCACTTGACCAAGAAGGCCAAGCCACCATGGCTGTCCCCTCTGTCATTTCTAAAAATATTGTAGTTCTTAATTGTAAGAACTTTGTTTGTCTTCAAAAAGGTTTCTGTAAGTGCAATGATATCTGGATTGTAAGTTTCAATATTTATTAGAAGGTTATTATAATTAGAAAGAACTGAACGAATGTTCCATTGAAGAATGAGCATACTGTATTATTTATTAAGGTGTAGTATTTATTCACTTAGTCACAATTCTAGCTCTTCGCCTATCTTAGGCAAGGAGGCTTCTGTTTCATTATTTAAATCATTCCAATCTGATCCTGACTGTTCCTTCTGTTCTACTGTAACTTCATTCACAAAAGAGTTAAGGGAGGTAATTTCTGTATCATCTACAACTGAGGAGGTGCCTGCTGTGGCCCCTTGTATTTTAGTTGGACCTCTGTTGCGCTCACTAGTTGTGAGGGGGATACTTCCCGTGCAGCCAGGCCGATAGTCAAACAGCGCCCTCTTGTGAGCTTCTCTGTCATATCCCTGATTGGGTTTATTCCTCTTCTTTGGGGAATGGGGGTTTACAGTAGGTGCCGGATTATTCCGAACAAATTTATTCAGATTAACAATTGTAGATTTGGCCTGCTGAGAGCCAGAGGCCAAAGAAGGTTGAGAAAGGGTCTGTCGTGTAGACTGCTGAGTAGCTACATGAGCGTAGGACTGTCTCTTGGGAAATCTGGATGACCGCAAGAGAGGTTCTGTACTTTCCATGTTTTGTGACGGAAGTGGGGGGAAACTGTTAGGGTTCATATTAATGCGGGCCGTTTTATTTGATAATATTTTGTTAGCCTCATAAAATGAGTAGTTATGAAAGGCCATTGCCTCTCTGATTTTCCTCTGTCTCTCGTACTCTGGACAAGCACGGTCAACAGACCTGTGGGCACCCTGACAGTGAACACATGATTCTGATGAGGAAGTGCAATCATTTCTGTCATGATTGTCACCGCATCTCTGACATCTTTTCCTACCATTACAAAGCTTAATTGTGTGCCCATACCTTAAGCATTGGAAACACTGGATTACTGGCGAAACATATTGAGCTACCTCGATATAAGTATGGAAAAGACTAACATGAGAGGGTAGGATTCTACCCTGGAATGTGAGTACACAAGCTTTTGTGTCTTTGTATAGTACTTCGCCGCTAGAAGTATCGCGTTTTTTTAACCTTTTAAATTTCAAAATTTTTGCAGAGGATGAGGCAAACGAAAGTATATCGTCCTCTGTTATATCAAAATCCATATCTGTTACTACACCCATTATAGCTTCGTCCCCAGTAGAAAAGTCTACACCAACACGTTTCTTTCCTTTTCTTGAGATTTTATTTATTTTCAAAGAGAACTGTTTATCCATAAAAAACATCTTTCCTATAGACAACGGATTCAAATTGCCGATGTTTTGATTTTTGCTTTCGATAAAAACTGTGAAAGGACCGCGATCATCAGCGGAATAGAGATAAGTAACACGTTTTCTATAGGAATTTTTTTTAACATTGTTCTCCAAGGTCATGATTTCGTTAAGCAATTCTACATCATTGTTTAAGTTCGCTTGGGTACGAAGAACTGAAAGTTCTTTACTCAATATAATTGAATCTGCATAAGAATTACTTTCCTGACTTAAGGTCCTTTGAGAATGAGGAGTAAGTTTAGTTAGAACCCGGGTCCCAGGACCCGCGGGCTAGAATTTGACATTATAACCTCTCAGAAAATTGCTTCAGGTAGAAATACAGTGTATATATGACTTTTTATCTAAGGAAAAATTACAAATCTTGGTTCTGACCAGGTGGACTCACCACACAATACCTAAAAGGATGTAAGGTTGACCGAAACACACCACAATAGTTTGGGAAAAACAGAGCTCTTAGCGCTAACACACCTTGACCTCGGAAATCTAACAAATGATATTGAGAACAATTCTTCTGTGTAACAAGCTTTGGTTAGGAGTAAATTGACATATTGCAGTTCAGTGTGGAATCCTTGCCAGGCAAAATATGTATCTGGCATTGAGTGTGTACGAAATTCGCAATTCGGTTTTTTGAGAACACATGTTTTTTATCCAGATAGAGGATACAGTTACGACTGTCTCTCTCTTGGAGTTCAATTTTATTTCGCTTAGAAAGGTCCGCGAAATAATGATTTGGTCTTCCTTTATGAGATAATTCACGGTCGGATCGATTCGACAATTTTTCTTCCGTCGATATATTTAAATGTTCCTCGTGATATATCCAGATCACATTTGACTTTTCATATTGATGTACCTAATACTCAGCCTCAGCATCATTTTTATTATCCATTTTTTCATCAATGTGCAGTAGTTATAACAATTTTCGGATAGATTTTTCTTGTCATTATACCAATTTAGGCACTCATTGTTCAGTGCACTTCAGAATTAAATTCTTATATTTTATATTTTTGTAGTAGGCTTAGCATGATTTGTTTCCTTTTTTTATAGTAAAATTATTGTATAATTTTATAAGATAGTACAATTATGTAAATCTGTAATTGGGCTTTATGGCCTGTTGGATGTATTATTTTCAAAATAAATTAAAAATAAGACTATATCGTCAGCTTAGTCTATACAGTCGAACCCAAACTCTGTCAGTCTGTGGAGTAACGCATCCACAACTAGGCTCCATAAAAGAGGAAATATCACTCCCCCTTTAGGTGTTCCTCGAGAGGCTTTAACATAGGTGATCTGATTACCCACCTGTGTTTCAGCTATTCTCGTACATCCATTTTATAATGGTTTTGCGAGCCAAACCTTTGATTTGACCTACTTTGTTTATCCAGTGTTCCTGGATCAATACGAAATCCAATTGCAATTTCGCAAATATCCTTGCAATCACTACTGAAGCTCCCTTCGCATGATACAGGTTTACTTGCGGCATCTTTCTGAAGATGAAAGTATTTTTTTTTTAGGGGTGAAACAGCTGTGATTTCCAGTCTCTACATTTTTCCCCTTCCGGCTTCTCCTTTAATTCCACGAGGAAGGTATTCTCTCCAGAGTTCGAGCAGTTACTTTGTTGGTCTTGGGTCAGACCCCCAACTACCAAACACCACCGCAACAGAGCCGACAGAAGCCAGAGGATGAACCCAGCTCAAGCCATCTCTCCCCTCCTGCTTCCCAGATTTCCTGGATGTTGAGGGCGTCTCCATATCCTTAGAAACCTCTGCAGGGTCTCCTTCTATTCCCAGCCCTGAAACAGGAATGCGTCTGAACCGAAAGTTCATCGCACATCCCTCTGCTTTTAGGGCTTTCTCCGATTGGTGGTCAATCGCAAACGAGATTAAGGTTCTCTCCTTTTTGGAGTTCAGAACCTTCCAAGCCCCAGTATTGAGGTTGGAGTTCTGAACCTCGATAAGTCGGGGGATTTTCTCCGTACTCATTTTGAGGCTTCTTGGGAAGAATACTTTTATGGTGACTGGTTTAGGTATATCGTCCCCATTCACCACCACCAACTCAGGCCCCTTCCAAGAATTTCATTTTGGCACTGACTTCATGAGCGAGTCCGCCGATTCTTGGTATCCATAATCCACAAGCATCATTCAACTGCAATGAAACCCGATGAAGTGGATTCCCCTTTGCTCACTGCCGCACATCTCCACCAGGTTGTCCTTTAGGCAGAAGAGCTGTTCGGCTTCCAGAACTACCCTAGGGTTGTATATATATATATATATATATATATATATATATTCTGGGCTTAACAATATGATACAATGAACATATTAATAAGATACAGCCTAGTGCCGTCTACCCAGTCCTCTTCTCCAAGCCTCTCGATCCTGTGCCAGTTCCGCATCAAGCTGTCTCTGCTCCATAGATTGGCGTATTCCCTCATTCCAAGAGCGCCTCGGCCTTCCTCGCTTTCTTCGTCCTGGCGGAACCCACTCAAACAGACGCCTAGGCCATCGATGTTCAGGCATTCTCATCAAGTGGCCAAACCACCTTAGACCTCTAAGTTCGATCCGGTCAATTACAGACTCCCTAGCATGAAGACGATCTCTGATCACTTCATTCGTCACATGATCTAGCCGTGACGTTCTGGCACTCCGTCTCAAATAGTCCATTTCGACTGCATTTAGTCTACGTTTGAGATCAGCGTTAATGGCCCATATTTCAGACCCATAGCAGAGTGCTGATTCCACCATAGTTTTTCCTATGCGTTTTTTCGTCACGTTGGAAATATTTTTATCCCACCACAGGGAGTTAAGGCAGCCAATGATCTTTCTAGCTTCTTGTATTCTTCGTTTGATCTCCGTTCCACCAATACCATTTTTATCCACAGTCGCCCCCAAGTATTTGAATTGTTCTACTTGTTTTATGGTCGTGTCATCATCGATGAGTACCTCAAAGTTCGCCTCGCTATTTACCACCAGGTATTCGGTCTTCTTCATACTCACACTCAAGCCCCATTGTTCGTACTCTGAGTATAGTTTTCTCATCATGTATTCGATGTCAAACGAATCTTGTGCAAATATGACCTGATCATCTGCAAAGCTCAGTGTGAATATTGTATGATCGCCTATAGGTATCCCCATCTCGCCACAACTTCTCCTCCATCTGGTCAGCACCACTTCGACATAAAGGTTAAATATTAGAGGGGACATGCTACATCCCTGCCGTAGTCCTTTTGACGTATAAATTGGTTTCGATAGCTGTTTACCAATTTTAATATATGCAGCATTATCTTTGTAAAGTTCTTGGATAAGGCGCAACATTTTCGTGTTGATCTTTAAAATGTTCAAAGCTTCCCAAAGTTTTTGCCTTGGAATAGTATCCTAGGGTTGTCTTTAGGTATTATCTCTATTTTGGGCCCTTTCTCTGTCTTAACAGCTGCTGCATAACCAGTCGGTTGCCCGGTTTTTGCAGCCGCTGTCTTCGGCTTCTTTGAATTAGGTCCTTCCGGAGGTGTGATGTGCTCCGGGCCTTGTTTTATCTTTCCCATCGCTGTTACCTTCGGAGTGACAGGCGGGGATACTGACCACTATACTACCGAGTATTCATCAGAATTCTGGAACTGGAAGGCGACCTATAAATCACGTTATGGGGAGAATAGATCTAATGGGAGGGCACAATAGACCATTAGGTCGCACTGAAACGAAACCTCCTTAATTAAATCTTAATCCTACATTCGGAGTGAGGTGACTTAATTGTGTGGGTTGCTGAAGAACCTGTTTCCTAGATTCTGCCGATGCAAGTCCCTGATAGATGAGTCACAGGTACTTCTGCTTCACTGAGACCTTTTTTCAGGTTGTCCAATCTGGGAAACTCAAACGACAGAAGGTTCTTCCGTCTGTCCCTTTTTCAAGGGGCCCGGATGAAGATAATTTTATCAATCAATCAAATGATGTATCACAATCCATATATTCTCATTTGAAAAAATTGCGGGTTAGGGGGTGAGAAATATCAAATTCAAAAAAGCACAGGATAAATTGCTTTTGAAATTAAAAATCGATGGGTGCGAGGATTTTCCTTAATAATTCTTCGTACAATAATTATTGACGAGTTATGTTAGTAAAGCGAATTCCGTTGTTGAGAATGACTCTGATGTTTTAACAAATCTTGCAAAAGATTTATTTCCAGATGATAAGAGGGTTCTTTTCGTCTGGTTTTAAGAGGAACCCAATTGTGAAAATTGTTTTAAATGACAGCAACTCGGTCAGTCATAGTCACACTTGTCATCCTCGTGGGTCATCCTTAAAATGAAATAAACTGCAGATGAAATAACCAACAAACACTGATACAGATCAGGACCGGCGATCGGATCTAGCGTTCCTGCCGCTCCGGCAAAAAACAACCATATGAAACATCTTTGATCGTTCTAGCTCAAGCTCGACGTATCTAAGGCCCGGTGCACACATCCGACTTTTGTAGTTACGACACCGTCGTCGTGTCGTACTTGCGGCCTGTGGTACAAAGAATCAAATGGGAGCATGCACACTACCCGCCGTGCAGTTGCGACGTCGTAACTGCCAGCCTACGGTCGTTTTTTGGTAGCATGTCCCTCTAGGCCGCAACTGTGCCGCAGTCGTACATGCGATCTCTCAGTACTCTATTCCAAATTGGCCTGCGCACACATACGACGTTTGTCGTGAGTTCGCACAATGGCAGAGAGGGAATTGGATATTGAGCTCTTCTTTGAAGTGAATTGATCCGGCTCCGCAACCACGACGGTGTCGTATGTAGTGTGCATTGAATAGGTACGACACCGCAACGGGTGTCGTAACTGCAAAAGTCGGATGTGTGCACCGGGCCTAATCTAGAAGAACGCAGTGTCGTACGCCTTTCGAGCTCGTTACACAATAGTGTAATAGCATAGTATAATAAGGAATCCTTTCCGTATACTATGGTAATAGATATAATTAATTTACAGCTGTTTAGAATGCAGAGGGAAAAAACTCATTTTCGCTCAAGAACAGTAACTATATGTACTGTAGTAATGTGGAACTCGTAATATAAAATATTTTTGAGTTTGTGGAGGTCACTCAAAAAAGCAAGAACATCAATAAAAAAACTAACAATAATATTGTGAAATATATTATTAGTCAAATTGACAAGTTCTGATTCAAGCATCAAATAAATTCTGTTTATACAACCTGGTACAATATTATAAAAATACTGAAATATATTTGTATTTGAGAGACTAACCCTATGTCCTACGTGAGCGACTAATGTTACGACGCGAGCGACGCCAATTTTATGTACTACGCGAGCGATGTGAGCAGCGCGATTTTTTTTGTCCTACGTTGAAATCTACAAACGCGACACGACGCGACATAAAGATGGTTGGGTTGGGTTGGGATTGTGCATTGCGGAAGATCAGTCCGTTGTCATATACGCTTGTAGAGAAACAGTTATAATGAGGTGGTCAAGAAAACGTGAATTATTCATATGTGAAAATGTGGCTTCAAAAATGCTAATTGTAAGACGCAGAAAAATGGGAAGAAAGAGAAATCCAACAAATTAATTTTTTTTGGAACGAATGAATTTTGGAGAGTTTCACCACTTATATAAACAATTAAGGACTTCTCCAAATTTATTCCACAGTTATTGTAGATTGCTTCCTACAACATTTGACTATATAGAAACAACCAAAAAAAAAAATCTAAGAAATACGTAAACCATTACTGAATTGAAATATTTTTTTCAATCTGCATGGATACCTACGTATTACATATAAATAAGGTTTATTTATTATTACTCAATGATATATTAACCTCAACTATATTTATTTCCTTCGAATGGATATTTCTTCAGCATTCTCAATATAAGTTATGCGTAAATAAATGAAGTGTAATAATAAATGATGATTATTGGTGGGATCTCAAATAAATTATTTATTTCCATGAAACTAATATTTGTTTGACTATAGATCCAATAAATGATTCATTAACTATAATGCATTTTCGATAATATCAAATAAACACTTCTCTCAGTGTATATAATACTATAGTTAATTCGTCAATCTTACTTGTTTCCCCTAGTTCATCGGCAATTCTACTCCATTCTCTATCCACCAACAGTCGATTATGATATATTTTATCAGTCTTGTCCCAGAGTATACTGGAATTTCTAATAGCCAGTATTAAAACTTCGTTTAAATCATTCATTGTAGACCGGTCGAAGTAAACGTGCCTGCATCAACAAGAACTACTGAAGTTCGCGCGATTTCCGCTTGGAAATATCAAATAATTTGATCGCCGACAGAGCGCGAAATTCGGCTGAAACAGTTTTACGACCGATACGACTGCACGTAGGACAGCGCTATTATATTCCAAGGTTTGATATATCGCGTTTGGTCGCGTCGCTCTAATCGCTCGCAATAATTCGCTCACGTAGGACACAGCGTTAGTGTCCTAAGTTGAAATCTACAAACACGACACGGCGAGATAAATATATGGTTGGGGTTGGGATTGTGCATTGCGGAAGATCAGTCGCGGAAATATCAAATAACTTGAAATTCGCGCAAAACAGTTTTACGACGGCACGTAGCCGTTTTGGCCGCGTCGCTCTCAATAGTTCGCTCACGCAGGACACACCTTTACAGGAACATCTGAATGTTGATAATATAGTCGATCCTTTTGTCTGTCAAAATTTTTCATTATATTTCTCCTATAGTTTCATTCAACAGCAGTAAAATTTGATGTGAGCGCCATAGGAAATGATGCGGAAATTAGCAGAAGTACCGTCAATCTCAGTCATTCATAGAAGGCAGCTCACCACAGAACACAAATATGTCACTCAAAAGTCAAAAGACGCCAATTTTATTCTAAATTCTTCAAGTTTGAGTGGGCACAGCAGAATTTCTAGATATTATTTATTATCTATAATCTTATAATATATTATATTATTATAAGATCCGAATATCTTAAATCATTGCAGATGCTGGTCGCCCACTTCCGTCCTAGAGTCAAGTCACAGAGTGACTACATATATTTAGTATTCTGTGGTGACTACAACCTTGGTCAAGATTTGGTTATTTTGGTGTCTTCAATAAAATAACTAAAACATAGTTTACTCCCTATTTTGAAAACAGTGGAATTTAGTTTTTACCCATGGAAGGGGAACTCGCAGAAATAAGTCAGGTTCAATCTGGGAGTGATTCCAGCGATGTTAAAATTGTTGATGTAATTCCTGTGCAATTAGTTGATGATGAATCGTATACTTTCAGAGCCGTTGAGAATCCTCAGCGGTCGAAATATTATAAGCAGACGTATCGTCGAGCTTGGGAGCAAATGCCTGATTTCGCTGGTATATCATCATATTGGTTTTTATTATTTCATTTTAATATTTTTAATGTTCAGGCTGGTTGACAGAAGTTGAAGGCGAACCAACTAGAGCTTTCTGCATTTATTGTCAAAAAACGCTCCATGCACATCGTCTCAGTTTATTGAAACATACTTGCACTATTAGACACCAAAAAGCTGCTACATTGCATCAAACAAAAAAGGTATTTATTATTTTTGTTCAATGAGAATATCTCAGAGAAAATTGTTTTAATGTAACATTTATTGTTTTGCACTACTAAAACTATGGTTGGGCATCTTTTCATGTGTTCAGTAGCTATTAATGATAAAAACAGAAAGGCTAGTTATGTAGTAGGATTACTTGTATATTTCAGATAAAGCCGATTAGAGCTAAATGTATTAACGATGAAAATGATGTAAGTAATGCAAAAGAACAATATAACGAAGAAGATGAAGAAATGGTGGAATATTCTGAAATAGTAGATGAGAGTGATGAAAAGACAGACAATGATATTTATCATGAACAAGTTGGAGAAGATGAAGAGGAAACAGAGGATACGGAGGAAATACACCTAATACAGGTAAGGCTGGTGAATACTTTATGATTAAATACGAAACAAACTTTGTAGTACTCACTTTTATTGATATAAAATCATATTTATTCAAAACTTTTATTGATGTACTTCACACCAAATGCCACTAACAGTTTGTAATTGCATTTCTTGAATTTATTTCTCTATTTAAAACTCTCAATTGTTAACTGTCAATTAAACCGTCATAAAGCTATCGATTTTATACTCATTGGATTTGAAAAATGAATGCAGAATACTCAATAAATTTGCTACCAACTCAAAGAGGAGGTTGTTACAAATCAGAATCTAAATCATCATCTGTCACACACTTTCACGGCCAAGCTCATTGGATGAGAAATGTCCAAAAAATTATTAGTTATAAATTCTTCCATACTATGTTCTTGTTTGAAAGAAATCAAAAAAAAAAAAAGGAATCCAAAAAATGTTTTTCAATTTATTTAAATTGATTCACTGATGACCGCTGTGCAATTTGTAGGAATATTATTCTGACATATAGTTGTGGTCATTCTTGCTAATTACGACTCACATCATATATGCATCTGAACTAAGATGTCTAAAAACATGGTGTATGCACTCGTCAATTTTTGAATGGAAAGACATTCGACCAATTTGAAAATATAAGTTTTATTTCGTGGCGGCGTCACAATGTCATACTTGTCATTTCGATCTTTTTCACTTTGATTTTGACAGGATACATTAATTAAAACCCGATCCTGGCCAATCAGAAGCAATGTGTAACCGAGTATGATCGTGCAAAGTCGTGAAACAAAACACAAAACGTTCACTAAAATAAATTCAAATATGTATTTGAAATAGAGAGAGAGTTCATTGGAGTTAAGGTGTTCTTACAATTTTAAGAATTGTTTACAAAGGTCATAACTATAAAGCGCGAGCCAACGCGCGCTTACTACGGACAAGCCCTAGAACAGCGCTCTACGCGCGCTCCATAAAAACGCGCGTAGGCATGTGTACGCTTCGAAGAAAATTCATGTACTTGAAAACGGGCGTTGTCAAAACGCACGTAGAGCGCTTGTCATGTGAACGTGCTCTAATGCAAGATACATATAATAGGTATAAAATTTCAGAAAACTCATAAATAGCAATAACAAGAATCTGTCATAATTTGTTAATAGCGCTACCTACAGTTGACTGAACGAATCATAACTAATATTCTCAAAATTGGCAAAACAAAATCTAATCAGTCCATACACCCGGTTTTTAGACATCTTAATCTGAACTATGCTATTTGTCGTAATTAAGATGCATAGAAAACCTACTTGTAAAACTTTCAGACAAAGCGGGAGATTTTTCGCATTTATAGCTACTTGATTTCGAGGGATCGCGTCTGTTTCAGATGGCGCATAAATCGTTTATATTTGACATTTCTCTTAATTCTCGGTTCTGGTGACCATTGAGTATAGAATAATATTTTATATTCTATGCTCGTAAAAATCTTCTTTACTGTGTCATTATATCCCATTCATTTTATCAAAAATCCGATAGGAACTGAATTGTAATTTATTGTGAAAGTTTCTAAAGTCTTAAATCAGTATTTCACTTTTAAACGGCGCCAGGGAGATAGCGGGAATTCGAAAATTTCTGAAGAGCGCCACCTCAAAGCAACAGGTGGATATCTCAAAAAGTCTGAAACAAAATCGAATCAGTACACACAGGGATTCTATGCATCTTAGTCGTAATAAGAGTGATGAGCATGCAAACTTTTCGATTGAGATCGGTCACTAGTGACCACTGTGGCCTGACTGAACTTTTCACTGGCGGTCATTTGTGGCCGCGAAAGTGTTAATTTTTATAAATTCTGACTTGGACCTGTAATGCTTCATAATATCTTCGTCTGTGGGAAACTCTGAAGCAACAAATCTTTGTTTCATGTATCACTTTCCACTTTTTTCAGAAATATATCTTTCATCAAGAGATTCCTCTAAAAATCTGACTTAACAAATATGTTGTAAAATATTCTTTTTCAAATACCATTGAGATATCCAAACAATAAAAGTTTGTTAAATAAAAATTACATATAATATTCAATTGAACCTATCGAAATTTCACTTCTCAAAGTTTGACTGTACTTACATCAATTCTGTGTATAAGATATTATTTTTTTTAAGGATTCTTCACCAACAAGTTTTAATTACCAATTCGATCCTCCAATAACAACCCAAGTGATAGATTCTGTTAGAGGATGTCCTGTTTCTGGTTTAGCCATCACATTATATAAGTTAATTGAAGGAAAATGGACCTACATAAATGAAGGATATACCAATCATTTAGGTCGGTTCTCAAAGTTTGTAGAAGGTTCAACTTTTACTTCTGGTCGATATAAACTACATTATGATGTTGATAAGTACTTTGAGTCCCAGAAGCAATCTTCACTATATCCTTTCATAGAGGTAAGAGATTTATTTATTTTGACCTTGTTTCCTCTCCTTTGGGGCCGATGTGTATGAAACAAAAATTTCTCTTAAATGCTATTCTGAACTTCTTCAGAATTTTGTTGTTGAGATTTAAATAGACAGCTTACATATGATCTTATTTCTTCAAGCTTTTGGCAGTTGTTCAAAGAGACTGCTGAAATTTACAGCTGTGGAAAAATTCAAATGCAATATGAAAGAAACTTTTACATTTAAAAAGAAAAATTTTATTTTTAAGAACTTGTATAGCTCTGTGAAAGATATATAATAGAATACTTGATGATAGGGAAATACCCTTATTTCAAAATTGTTTGAGAACATACCCTGAAGTGTCAGAATTTCATCTACATTTTGGCACTTCAGGTATTCTCAAACATTTCAATCAAATAAACTAAGCGATTCCTCTTGGAAATTTTCTTCATTGGGCCTTAACCATTGTGCTAAAGGAATTTCATCAATTTCCGCATATTCAATTGTAGGATAAAGACTTCCATGTTTATAACAATTAATTATGATTTTTGAAGAAATGGAGGTTCCACCCCCTATTTGAAGCAAAAGTATAACATCAAGAATTAAATTCTTCGCCATTGTCTAAGTAAGAAATCAAATTACTCGGAAATTTCTTTATAAAGATTCCAAACATGCTATAATCCCATAGGCTGTGAAATTGCGGTCGTATTTGGATGCATAAACATTTATTTTATACCCCTCAATGAATGAGCAAGACAATTGTCAACAAGGAGATTTATATATATTTTCTATATTTTATTTTAAGATCCCATTTTCTCAAAAATTTTGGATGTGGTCCATGATTTGAGGTTTCTTATTTAATGTATAAATAACAGGTGAATTTTTACAAGACTTGAAACATCTAAGTGTTCTTGATTTTCCTATAACCAGTAATTTTCTCAGTCTTCAATTTCAGCATTGAAAATGTCGTCATTAGATGATAATTCTTTTTTATGTCGGACCAGATATTATTCAACCAATCTTCTCTATTTTTAATTGGAGCACTTGCAGCTTCTCCATGCATTTCACTTGAAGTTATACGGTACCTTCTTTTGAAGCTGTCTATCCAGCTTTTAGAATAGGATACCTTTTTGATATCAGAGGACGAAAGTCTGAAGAAATCTTCTGCTTTCTTCTGTAACATCGGGCCACAAATAAGCATGTTTTAAATCCTTTTTCATTTGAACCAATCTAGCAATGGTTTGTCAGTTCCTGTATTGCATTTACCAATTCGATTGTTCTTATCTTATACTGGGTGTTCCTGAATTGGAGTTACAAAGGAAAATGAGAGATTTCTTGGGTAATTTTAAAAATAAAATGGCCCATAGTTTTGAATTGACTATTTCTACAGGGTGTTCCTAAATTGGAGGTACAAATGTAATTGACAGATTTCTCGGAGTTCTATGAGTCCACAAACGCTTTGTTTTTGAGATACACGGTGTTTCTTGTAGTCCTACTTTATTGTGATGCTTCAACAGTTTATTGAATATTTATTAACCCATTTATTAACAGAGTTGTTTAAAAAACTCATAATCAATTTATTCATCACATCTACATAACTGGATCTTTATATGGATTTTCCTGAGAATTACTATGGAGAGCTGTTTGAATTTTATTCTCGAAATCAATTGCAGATACGACAAAACTTCAACAAACCAAAAAGTGTAGTACTGAACCAGAGTTTCTTTTAAAATTTTTCTAAATTACCAGTGGTTCACAAAAAGATCATTTTGGTGGAAAGAAGCGGGCACCCTTCCAGAAAAAATTCTATCTGTAGATTTACATTCAAAATTAGGATATCACATGATGAAAACTTTAAATTGGAATATATCTATACCAATTCAAGTTGAATATCTTGTGAAGGGAAAGTGCTATTTGAGAAAAACTTAAACTTTAACACCTGTATCTCAAAAACAAAGCGTTTGTGGACTCATGTATAGGACCTTTTTTCTTAAAATGATCCGAGAAATCTGTCATTTTCATTTGTACCTCCAATTTAGGCACACCTTGTAGATAAAGTCAATTCAAAACTGATGTATTTTCAAATAAATTGCAATTTGAATGAAACACAATAAATTGTAAAACACAGCCCAGACAATTTTTAGAAGCGAATTACTCAGTTCAGTCCTTTGATAACTAAAGTATTGAAATTTTGTAACCAGAATGATACAAAAAACCAAACCCAACGGGTAATTGTATACAGATGACGAATGCAAAAATCACAGATGGCAAATAAGGGGCGTTGCCGAGAAAGCGGATAGATAAAGGGAAATAATAAATCTCGGAAAATACGAGCTCATAGTGCAATAAAAATACTCATCTTGAAAGCGATAATAAACTCATAAATCGTAAAGGGGTCCGATTTTTTACTGACGTGTCGATTTCGAAGGAAAGTAAAATTATTATTGGTTCATTTTATGGAGAACTTTTCATTCTTCGTCTTTGCGAGATTCCTGAAATTTTATATTTTGAAATTTTTTGGTGGGGGGGGGTGGTGTTGCTAATCACCCCCAGTACCCCCCTATTTCTACGCCCTTGTCATGATACCAGAAACCTGAGCATTGGAAATTGTAATTGCGTTTGGATTTTTACACTTCTGTTTTATATAGTAATGTGAAATAAAATATTTTATCCTCCATGCACAAAACTTTCAATTGGTTAGTTAGATTTTTGTTTTAATTTTTTTTCAAAAATTCAATATTTTTGTTTTTTCAACTACTCAACTTCCCGCTTGATTTCTGTGATTTCTTATAGTACGCCATGTTTTTGAAACAAAAGTACAGTTCTGTGTGTTCATACACAGGCTTTATAACTTAAAAAATTATTGAATATTTTTTTTTTGCAGATAGTATTTGATTGCAAGAATTCCAATTGTAATTACCATATTCCCCTGATTGTAAGTCCTAATGGTTATTCAACCTACAAGGGATCTTTGTAGAATAATTTCAATGATAAAGATCGAGAGCAATAATTGATTTTATACTTAATGATTGAATATGGAACAGATACAAATTGTGTAATTATGCAGTAAATTGTTGTATTGGGAAAAGTAAGAATCACATATTGAAGGACATCAATGGATGTGAAATATAATTGTAAACGTCAGTTTGGTATTCGTCCATGATATACAATATAATATAAAAATTTTTCAGGAATGTGGACAATGCTTTATTTTATTCTCACAAGTTTACTTTTGCCAACGTTTCGGAGGCGATTTCCTCCTTCTTCAGGGCTCAAGAATATCAAGTGTTCGAGAAAACAGTAATTAAGCAATCAAAACATTTCTGTTTTGATTGTAAGTCCTAATGGTTATTCAACCTACAAGGGATCTTTGTAGAATCAAAACAGAAATCAAAACATTTCTGTTTTGATTCTGGCGACGTTATACCTGTTATTATTTAATCCAACAAATAATTTATGAAATATAGCTTAATTACTGTTTTTTCGAACATTTGATATTCTTGAGCCCTGAAGAAGGAGGAAATCGCCTCCGAAACGTTGGCAAAAGTAAACTTGTGGGAATAAAATAGAGCATTGTCCACATTCCTGAAAAGTTTTTATTTTATATAATTGTAAATGTACATATGATCAATAAATATTTTAATTGTCAATCTTGTTAATTTTCTGTTCAGCTTTCTTATTTCATTTTTTAGGAGTTCATTGAAATTTGGGATAAATTCAAGTAAGTACTGCAGCTTTTTTTCACAGCGTCGGTTTTTCACCTGACTTTTGCCTACAGTTGAGGTAGGCAACTTCAGATATTTCTAGGTCATAGATTATGACTCGACATTGGGTGCTCCGAATCATAATTTATGACCTAATAATCTGTGAGTATACTTACTGAAGTTGAGAAGAAAGAGTCATCATTAGTTCTGAACTGACAGTGATCTAAACATCACACTGGAATCCTCAGATCCAGTGTCGAGTTTCAATCAAAAACCTAGAAATCTCTGCCTACAACATATGGTTAAAGAAATGTTCTTTTTAATTAATCATTCTTATATATTTTTTAACAATGTATTCACATTGTTGTAACCGTCTAAACAACTAGTAATTCAATGAAACCTATATCCTTTGTTATTGTTAGTAATACTAATAATATTTATTCACCATCAAATTTTACATGGTTGGTCACAATAATATGCAAAATTCTTTTTTTAATGTTATATTGGTTTATATATGTTGTTTTCTAAAAAAGTCTCTTGGTTTCCAATTTCAATATGTAAAGCCTCGGAAGTACAAGTAAAATTGAATTTAATCTAATAAGTTATTTAATTGAGTAGTAGGCAAAGAACTGAAAATAAACAATAGTTCTTTTAGCCCGGGAGCCAGTAACAGATATACATAACCAAGTTCCTCTCAAACCGTAATTAGTAGACTGCATCAGGTAATAGTAATAAAAAGCCTCGTGAAAGTCAGCTGCGACTCTGCTGGGGGGAGAGCGGCGGCAGCCTCCCAAACACGAAGAAAAAAAAATGAAATCAGTCATTTCCTCCCAACTGAAAATTTGTCAAATTGTAGCTAACCCAATATCTAGAGGAAAAAATACAATCAGCTGACTATAGCATGGTAGATTATACGTCAGCTCAAACATGAAAAAAAAAATATTTTCAATGACAGCGACTCTGATAATGAATCAGAGAGTGCCACACTCGCGAGAAAAGGACTTTCTCCACATGTTGCACAATAATATTTAGTTACTTCCACTCTCTGATTCAGTATCAGAGTCGCTGTCATTGAAAATATAATTTTTTTTCATGTGTGAGGCACCAGCTGACGTATAATCCACCATGCTATAGCCAGCTGATTGTATTTTTTCGTCTAGATATTGGGTTAGCTACAATTTGACAAATTTCCAGTTGGGAGGAAATGACTGAATGTATTTTTTTTTCTTCGTGTTTGGGGGGCTGCCGCCGCTCTCCCCCTCAACCGAGTCGTAGCTGACGTTCACGAGGCTTTTTATTACTATTATCTGATGCATCTCACCAAGTATCTCTCGAGAGGAAATAATCAACCAAATTTGCACCTGGCTCCCGGACTATATACATCTATATATTTCGGTGCATACAATTTGCTCCGAAAATAATTCTCCGAAAAAAAAAACACTAACTTATCGCATGTCTCTTACGCTATTTTTCCAGGCAGATACAATAGTTATTTATAATACAAGTGCAGAAGGCATTGATATTCTTCCACGAGTTCAAAATTCAAAAACGAGCCACGAAGTGGCGAGTTTTGGAATGAACGAGTGGTAGAATGAGCCTTCCGTACGAGTATTATACATTATTTTCTCTAATTCATTGCATTTTTATTAAAATTAATGAAATATTTCCATAAATATCATTTAGTGATTTTTGCATTGAAAAATGTTGGTTGGCAGAACTGATTTCTTCAAGGCAAATTGATGAATTGACAGATAAAGCCGTGGCGTAAAGTTCGGAGTACCAACATATAATAATGAAATATAACCATGAAAACTGTGCGTTTCTGATATATTCTCGCACGATTTTGTTCTACAAGATGTGGAAGAATGAACGGAATAACCACAGCATTAGAGAAATATTTTTTTACTACACACAACTTACAATTAGGTTGTTAGAGGTTCGCGTCCGGTTAAGAGAGGTCTCGGTATTTTTGGAACAAAAAAAATTGTCCGCGTCCGGTTATTAGAGTGTCCGATTATAGGAGTTAATTTTGTATGTAAAGACATAGGTAACACCTGTGTCCGCTTAATAGAGATGTCCACAAGGAGATGTTTCACTGTATAAGATAAAATAATTAAAACATACTATACACACTAAAATATTCTGCAGAAGCAGTCAGATAGGTCAAGACGAAAAATTATTAAATTCATATAGTTTTTAAATCCTACCATTTCAACAGGATTTATAAGGTAGTATGATGTGGATATGCAACCGATTGGTCATTATATATAAAATTAATCACTGTATGATGTATAATATATCCAACTAGAAAACAATCGGCACATCTGAAAATCTAAATGTTTAATTTATAAATATGTGGAGAGGGTAACGAGGGGATTGTTCATAAAACAAGACAAAAAGAATAAGGACATACCCTTAAGGAGAAGTGCTGACCCTAGACACGTATTTCGGGCTTTCGGCCCTCATCAGTACAGTGAAAAAAAAAATTTACCAAATATCAACTCCATCTGTTTTTTTGGATGCGAGTAGTTATCTATAAGATAGAATGAAAGCCATTCAACAAATTACATGTGATTTATTCATTCAATAAATTCAATGAGTTTTTAACATTACAAAAGTTTAAAAAGTAAAGTGACAACTGACAATAAGGTAATGAAATACCAATTGGAAAAAATGTCTGAGCAAATATGAATGGGGACGAATGACACACAAATTATTGGTCCCAAAAAAAATAAACGGACCAGTTTTAGACATGTTATCGATTCAAAATACTATAATACCATTAATCTTGTTTCTCTTATTGAGGTGATGTATGAGTACATTTCTTAAATGCAAAATTGAAATTCAAATTGGGCGAGATGGAAGGTATTAGTTGAAAATTTTGATTTTTATCTCTTCCCATATATTTACATGATATTTGCAGTTATTGAATTATTTTTGTTACTTATCAATCATCACATTATAATTGATTCACAAATATTGTAAACAAAAAAAAATTGGTGCAAATTTAAATTATTTCTAGTTTTCAAGACTAAAAATTATAATAAAGAATAATTAAAATAGTTTAACCCCTCAATGATACCCTCCTTTTTATTAGGGTACTATAATTTTTTTGTGTTTCTGTCAAACTGGTGATTGATTAGAAAGGTTTCACTATATTTTTTTTTATATTCAAACAGTATATCTATGTTGTATAAAAAAAAAATTTCTGGTCGGTTATTTATTGATGATTCATTGGAACAGTTGAGGGAATTCAAATAAAAGATCAATTTATCAAGAAGTACCACATTAATTTTTGATTGTTAGGTTTACTCCAAATACAATTTTACTATTGGTATATACTAATTTCAATTTAGAATGAAAGTGCTCAAACATTGTGTTAATATTTTGGGACATTTCAGTTTATTCTTCCCAAAGTATGATAAATTGTATTCTGTTGACTATGAGTTAACTTCCAGAGATGGCAACTCAAGTGTATGCCAGAAAGAATATGTTTTGCACTCATTATCAATATGACTTGGTTATTAGCAGATTTTTTCTATCTGCCAACTATCAAAATAATTTTCAATGGTGCATTTCCATTGAAGAATTGTTATTAACTCTAAAGGGTTTCATACAACCAATCATTAGAGGTGTCAAAGTGAAATACTCCTTTTACCTTTATCTCAATAATTCATTTCTTATGAAAAATTGTATTCAAAGTAAAAGACCTCATCAGAAAAAAAACCTTGCAATTAGATACATCCGTTCCAATGTAACATCAACAGAAATTTCAAGTATACCCTAAAAAACTGTAGTTATTTTTATAATCCAGACATATATGTTTGAATATTTCTACTATTCTCCATTTAATGATATAACCGCAGACATTTTTATGAAAATTCCTTATGTGTAACATTAAGATTATTATTGGCACTGGTTATACTGTAAATATTGATGGCGAGAGCATTTTTCATGAAATCCAGACAAGTTTATATAGAATCACTTCTATATAGGTAAAAAAAAAGTTTTATAGTTTTCCTCTCAACATATTACTCTTCACAGCCACCAAAGGGACGATTAAATTTTCAAAGTATATTATCAAATGAGAAATATTGAAGGTCTGCATAAGCTCAATAAAATATCAAGATTTTGTGAAATGGTGATGTCTCATTCAGAGAACCTGAACATGTGATAAAGTCACAAATATACAACTATATTTACAAAATGTAAGTCACTTACATGAGCTTATTTATGGTGTTGAAGCATCCAGTTGAATTCAATATTTTGAATAACTTAAGGAACTTTTGTATTAGTATTATTGCATGTCAACTTAAAAATTTTGATTAAAAGTGAAATTTAGTTATTGAGTGCATTCAGAAATTCATTACTTATTGGATTTAGTTGCAACTTCCAGAAGTAATTAGAAATAAATTATTTCTATACAGATCCTTCATCAAATTAAATTGAAATGTTCAAGAACAATACTCTCTCAAATCCCAAAAAATGTTGATTCAAATCTTTTAAAACATATGAATTTGAATTCAGTTGATTTCTTCACATAAATATATCAACATCATAAGAATATTTACAATACATAACTAACATCTAACACGAGCACATCATTAATATACACACTTATCTAAAAGAGTATAAATCAGTACGAAGTCAACCCCGAACCTTGTATATGTCCCTTTATCCAACAAATTCAAACAAATAAAAACTTTGGTTTACAGAAGTATTTTCTTCGAAAAAAAAATTAGAGTGAATTGAATTTATAATGTATTTAAATAAATAAATAGGAAATATATAAACATATTTACACCTCACATGAAAAAAATTTTCTATGAAAATTTTAAATGGCAAGTAGGAAACAAAAATGGGCCTTAAAGAATATAGTTAGGCCTAAACAAATCCCACACTATGGCAATTCGAAGTTTTAAAAATTACTTATTTCTTTTACTAGCCTTTTCAGCTTTCTTCCTCATTTTTTCTTTTTCCTTTCTATCTCTTTCCATTTGTTTCCTCTCCTTTTCTGCTTGAACTTTCAATTCTTTTATTTTTCTTTTCAGACGAGCTTTCTCGTCACTCGTTATACCTAAAATTTTGAAATCAGTTGAGGTGAGGAGTAACAGCGATGGCCCATTCACTTCAAGTTCTGAGAATTTGGTAACATGATGTTCAAGACCAAACGCTGCAAGCCACTGGCAAACCTAAAAATAAATTACTGTTCTATAATGAAACAATTTAACATGACTGTTTTACGTGTTGAGTCTAAACAGCCACAACATGAATTCTGAGATTACAGACAATTTGATACCGTAGGCAGATCTTCTCATTGTGAAATTTTACTATGTTGACCTATATATGTTTATTGAATTTAACAGAAATATCAACAGGCTGTATTTTTTAAGAGCTGGTTTTGTGAAATAGAACCCTGACTCAATATACCTGTTTCTATATGTTTTTTTATTATCAAGATTTCTATTGAAAAGTTTAATATTCACAGTGGATCAAGTTTCAACAACGAAGCTATCATCTGTCATTCAAAATACAATAAACAAAGCAAACGAAAGTACTTTGACTGTTGTGAAACACTCAGAAGTACAGAGCTTGTGCAAGTTAGGAGAACTGGTAGTTGATATTCTTTCGATCAACTTACAAGGTTTTGTTGAAGAAATCTGTTTGAAATTTGCCATAAAATTCCTTCTTTAAATCAAGGCACAGCAAAAAGAAAAAAAAATACAATTTAGGAATTAAATGTAATAATACTTTATTCTCAACTCCGGACAAATCTTACCTGCTCTTTAGTCCATTCTGATACAGGCACAGAATGCCAGAAGCCACTAGGCCTCTTTTCGCTACAAATACTTAGTGAAGAGAGGCTGAGATCGGTAGTGGGCCAGGACATGTCGTGCCTAGAGGGCGACACTGACCCTGATGATAAACTAGACGGTGACGGGGGAGTTGGTGATATACTGCCCTGGTGCTGCCAAGGTGTAGAACCTGGCGGTGATAAACTAACTGGAGCTACTTTTTTAACTGAAAATGTTACCACTAAATTAATTTCAGATTTAGAATGCTATATGATTGCCTCACTTAAAAGATTATCTGTTTAAATTAACTTTCATTGTTGTGTTTGTCTCAATGAAATTATTTCTGTGTTGAATTTTTGTTTAGTTCATTGATGGCCCTACCATAGATTCCAAATGAAGTTGCACAACTTAAGCGGTAGATCAAAGCAAATGATACTAATGAATTATCAAATCCTGTGTTAACTATTTCTAAATTGTGGAAAACAAGCAAAACAATGGACTTTTGTCTTTCAGAAAACCATTAACAGCTAACCAAATAATCCTTAAGATCATTTTAGAGGGTTGGTTCAACTTCCAGTACAATTGAATATCACTAAAAATAATAAACCAAAAGGACGTAATATACTTTAGTGGGAAATTTATAATGATTTTAATTCAAGAAATGAGTCGAATAAGTTAGCGCAGAAAAGTCTATTTCTCAAGCATAAATATTATTGATTGAACAATTGAATCAATGACTCATTCAATAGATATTAGTTCTTACCTTTTGCATTGGCTTCGTTGACAGCTTGTCTAATTTCCTCTAGAAGATGCTGGGCAGCGTCGTGTTTGCTTTTTTCATTTAATTCATCCGTTGAACTAGATAAGCTGTCGTTACGTTTCTCTCGCTGCGCTAAAACCTGTTTAAATAATAATAGTTGTACTAAAACATACCATGTACGTTATAATGCAATAATGGATTTAGTAAAACTCCATTTCTTGTTCATTTATTTGATAGCTATTGGTTTGTATAACTTGTGTTAACAGCAAACGATTATAAGGTTTTATTGAAAAAATAAATTAGAAGTCAAAAGGATTCCGAACTGCTTGCAAAGCAAAATTCACAAATCATTATATTAGTCCTTGAGTTAACAGCATTTATTTTATTAAGATGATATGACTTTAAAGATACACTGGTTGATACCATGCTCGCCCCCCTAAAAGCTCGCAATTTAAAAAGAGAAATTTATATTGACACACTTTGTATTATGAATTGATGTACTCACCTGCTTCAGTTGTTCTGCTAATGAGGCAGGAGGTCCCATACCCAATGTTTTCTTTGTAGGTGGTCCATTCCAGGGATCAGGACTACTCTGCTGTATATTTGATGATTCTTTTTGAATCTTTGCGTAAACTACATTGGCGTTAGATGGTTGCTGTTGGGCAGTGTTATTGGTGGAATATATATTTGAACTTTGGACTTGACTATATTGAACAGAATATTGTGTGTTTTGGGCGTTATACTGCAGTTGCTGTGCGGTAGCGTACTGGGAGTACAGAGATGTGTTCAGAGTGTTAGGACGGGAATTCTTTTGTTTAGGAGTATAGCTGCTATCACTCTGAGAAAAAGCTGAATCTACAAGCTCGTCCCCTGAATTGTAACTTTCATCCAATCCATAGTCCGAGCTACTGCAAAAACAAAATAAAAACATAGTGAATTAGATAATCGGCTCTAATTAAAACATTTCAGTGTTTTACTGAAGGGTCAATATAACCGGGAAAATTAAAATAGTGTGATCTTTAAAACTCGATAGTTATTTTTATAGTAATGGAAAATATTATGGATGTATGTAGGCGTACAACTTTGCTTCCGCCGTTTTTTGCCGTAATTCGAGGCTTTGATATAAATTGGATATACAATTATGATTCAAAGTATTGTCCATCGCTGTCCACTACTTTCTCCCATCTTTCGGACAGCGTACGAATCTCGAATTGAAAAAAATGGTCATTTTAAAAGCGATCCACGAATCGATCCAATGTTTTACTTCTCTCCATAATGTCTTATGAAGAAGTAAAAAATTGGATCGATTTGTGGATTGCTTCGAAAGATGACCACTTCCCGATGGAAGTGCTGGTCTGCCAAGCCGTGTGCCATTGATCTAAACAAGTGATAGTCCGAGGGAGCAACGCCTGGAGAATACGGCGGGTGGGGTAGGACTTCCCATTTCAACGTTTCCAAATATGTTTTGATCACTTTCGCAAAATGGGGTCGAGCATTGTCATGCTGTAAAATCACTTTATCATGTCTCTCGTTGTATTGTGGCCGTTCGTCTTTAAATGATCGGCTCAAATGCATCAATTGCATTCGTTAACGATCGCCTGTGATTGTTTCAGTCGGTTTTAACAACTCATAATACACTGCGCCGAGCTGGTCTCACCAAATACTGAGCATGACCTTGGAACCATGAATATTCGGTTTGGCCTTTGACGTGGAAGCATGGCCGGGATATCCCCATGATTTTTTGCGCTTGGTATTATCATAATGAACCTATTTTTATGACTTTAAGGCGTTTTGAAAGGGCTTGTTGCGTCTCTCCCAAAGATCCTGCCAATTCTTATTGCGTTTGACACGAGTCTTGATCAAGTCAAAATCACCGTTAAAGCAGAAAACTAAAACCTCCCGCAAATCACGAGAATTTGGCTCGTAAGCCGACATGTTTAAATGTTTAATCAAGAATTACTTTATGCTCCAGACACAAATCGACTAATATTTCGATGGAGTTATGTTTACAAATACCTAAGCTTATTGTATGACATCTACGATCTATTTATTTCGACTACCACTTACTGCTACAGCCATCTATTGCAAAACGGCGGTAGCGAAGTAGTACACCTAATAACGAGCGTTCATTAAAATTCGTGGTCAAGAGTGCTGTGGAGAAATTAGGGTTGATTTTCTGTGATTACAAATAGCGCTTAGCTTGTACCATATTCTTCACAGATTCTAAGTCTATGTAAACAAATGTTAGTGATATGGTACAAGCTAAGCACTACTCCAAGTCACAGAAAATCAACTCTAATTTCTCCACAGCACACTTGACCACGAATTTTAATGAACGCTCGTTACTTTACCAATTAGAAACTAACGTATATTTTATGGTTCCTATAGCAACAAAGTTATATTGGTCTCTTACCTATTACTCAAAGAGCCTTTTTTACCAGTGGGAAGTTGTCTATTGGCTAACGCGCCCCTTCCAGCTAGTTCAGCTTTACTTTTACTTGCTGATATATCAAGAAGTTCGTGTGGGGGAACAGCACTATCAAATTCTTCTTTTATAGGCAATTTACGTTCTACTGTTGCAGTCTTATCGTCGTCTGGGCTGACATCTGATACCTCAGTGTCGGAGAAATCCGTCTCTAAAGACTGAAATAGCGGCTTAGGAGGTTGCTTACGCATTAGCTTAGGCGTTAATTGTTTTAGGTTATTACTATCGTAAGGCAATACCATCGGCAACCCAGCTTTCCTTTGAGTTTCCAGAAGATCCTTCTCTAGAGCTATTATTCTATCCTTCAAATTTTTGACTAGATTATTGTATTCAATGTCTTTTTCTTGTAGTAACTGTTGATAAAATTCCTCCCTATGTAGCATATCCAATTCTCTTTGTTGAAATTCCCTAATCAAATGTTTGGCTTTGTTGTATTTCTTTTCCAATGTCAGGTATTGTGTTTGCGACTGTTCCAACATATTTTGATAGGTTTGAACTTCTTTTTTAGTTGTTTGTAAGATGCGTTCTGTTTCTTTTAGTTTGTGATTGGTTTGTTCCAATTTTTCAGATTCGTCTGATTTTATGCCATTTTGTTCCATGAGCTAAAAAAATTTTTCATAAAATCATTCACAGTGGCATATCCGTCATTATTGATTTCATTTTAGGTTTGAGTATTCATTCAATAGTTTTTCAGAGTAATAACAATTATATATATTATATTATTATTATTATTATATATAAATTATATTATTATTATTATATATAAACATTAGCAACTAAAGAAAAAAAATGGCAAAACTCTTATAACTGCCATAATACACAGAAATAATGCTGAAAATATAAATATTCGATTTGACAAGTCTACAATAATGGAATCATCACATGCCAAAATAAAATGCTCTAAATACTATCGACAATTTCAATCATCCATCCAATTCACCTTTTGTCGTTTAGTCAAAAATGCATCATCTCCAGATTCATACATTAATCATGATAAATAATATAACAATAGATATTCCAAAACCTACTTGAAAAATTAGATCTACTTTAAAAAAAAAAAAATCAAATAATTATAGAAATATTTAATGGAACATACTCTGAGCTGATGTAGTGGGATTCATTATAACATTGAAAATATTGTTTAATTCTATCAATTTCAACTATTTATCAACTTTATCATCAAGTCTCGTGAAACAATATCTAATTATTGTGGCTGCTATCAACGGTAACCACTAGGCTTCTTTCGTGTCTATTTTTATGCCTATTTCTGACAGATGTCTCGCACGATTACTTCATTGTATATAGATTATACAGTACATCAAGTTCTATCTGGATGGACTCGAAGGGCAATGGTATTTCCGCAAAATGATTCTCAAACCAGATGACGCTATCGTCGACTGATTCTCGCGAAATCAGTTCGAAATCGCATGTCAAAATTAATACCCAGTTGCAGGAACTTTAATTAAAATTTAATGCCGTCGTTAAAATGTTAATCCCCCAATACAAGGTGCCTATTAGCTACCTGCGCCGTTTAATGGAGATTTGAACTTTTAAAGAGTTATTAAATTTTAATTAACGTTTCTGCAACTGGGTGTTAGTATAGGGTATAAATATATATAAACAGGGTGGCTTAGAAGTTGAGGTCTGGAATCGGATAGCAGACTAATTCATAATAGAAATCATAACAATAAAACAAAATCCAAGTCGTGTATTTTTCGAATTATATTGCATTTTTTTCATTTGAGAAACTTTACTTTTTCCTATTTCATTTTATCCCGAATAGTGTTTCTGAAAGCCATAACCGTTAATTCTAAGCCTAGCTCTAGCTTGAAAAATAATGTCACTAAGAGGGCAAAGTTTGAAAAGTTTTGAATAATATGTTTGCTTCAATCCTCTAAAAACATATGCACGCACTGTCAGTCTCAAAATAGACATGAAAAAATAATATAATATGGGGTATAGAAGAGTTCTGTAAAATTATCAACTCTGCTTTATTGTATTATAATCCCATCTAAGGAAAATATTTTATATTCATTGTTATAATTGAATCTCTCTATATCTGTTCCACTCACAAGAAAAGCTGACTTGACTCACCTTGCTTCTCAATCTTGAAACCTCAAGTTCGCTTATGTTACATTTACGTTGTGTCTGCATAACATAAAAAGACACATACATTAATCTCTTTCCAGTTTACATCCGATCAATCTATTGGTAGAACTAATTTAATTATGATGTTAAATGATTCAAATAGGATGAGGAAAGCACATTATGAGTAGTAAAATTTCTTTTGAGATTTCTGCTAAACTTGTTTTTTTTTTCTATTTTCATAACTATAAAAGATTTTTATGACTTTGAATATTCTGAGTGACATAGAAAAAAAAATAAATGAATTACTTTTAGAATTGACTTTTATAATATATCATTACTGGATACAGCATCCAGTAATATTCACCTGAAGAATAAAAATAGCGGAAGTTGAATGTTGTTTCTATTCACGATTTCAAAATGAACTTTTGTCAAGTAAAAACTGAAACAATCAATTATTATTTATTGTATTACTTGAAGAAGGGTAACTGTTGGATTCTACACTGCAAATTAGGGTTTTTAATTTCCTTATCAAAGATTTTCTAATGAAATGAAGAAAATATTAAATATAAAAAGGGGAAAGCAAAAGAAAACAAAGATCAGTCGCAATATCCAATTCGCAAACTAAGAAAATTTCAGGAAGTTAGAACTCTTCAAAGCACTCATAACCTACAGAGGGCATGGTATTAGATTCTTGGAGAGGGAATCGACAATCTAATAAATGTGTTCATGGCAAATCATGAAAAGCCAATCTATTAATGATTTGACAGATTCTTACATTTCATAATGAAATGATTGAATCACACTTATTATTTTTTTTTTTAAGTCACTCATCATAATATATATTATTTTATATACATGAAAGTGAAGTTAGGAAAATGACAATCTAGTGTATGTAATCGGATGAAAGGGTAAGAGCACCAAACTACTTATCTACAATAAACAATCATCTACATAAAAATCATGAGAGGAGAATTGAAAGATGCAGGCATGCCACAACTTTTTATTCGATTTCACTCACCTCCTGTAGAAGCTGCCTTAGGGCTTCAACATCGTTACTTTCTTGTTCATTGTCAAATAGTGATTCTGCAATCACATTTGGACTAGTAGGACCATCTGATACGCTTGTGTTAGCAGAACCTTGAAAAGTGAATTGCAAAACCGCACTTTTAATAATTATCAATAATAAATCGTTGTAATCCATAAAAAAAATCAACTTACCCAAAGGGGCCGTACTGGCATCACTTTGTTGCTGTTCAGCTTCCATGATTCTTTGTCTTCTTTCTTCCCTCTCTTTATCAGCTTGCAAAGATTGCTTGATCAATTGAGCTACTTCACTATTTTCTGGATCTCGTTCCCGACCAATTAAAAACTTGACCAATCCAGAAGTGTTTCTGAGAACACTAGCTGCATAAGCTTGTGTTACTCCTACCAAACTTTTACCATCAACTTCAATAATTTGATCGTTAACCCTGATTCTTGTATCCTTAGCTGCAGCACCGTTAGTGGTGATGGTTTTCACAAATATACCTACCATTAAAAAGAGACAATAAATAAGGATTGAAGTAAGGAAACAGGATCTTTAATACAAATGTATCTTGAATATAAACTTGACATAATTGTACAATTCGATATTATTTTAGCATATCTTTGATATTGACTTTTTTCTTGAAATTATCCTAGGAATCTCTCATTTTCATTTGTACGTCCAATTTAGGAAACATCCTTACTATAGTAATTGGCATATCCTAATGTTCTCTCAATGTGGGTTTTTACTGGTCAAAAGGATATAAAACATCCAAAAGAACAAACGAATTTTTTATCTATACAAGAACTTCAACGTCTTATATAAAAATCACTATGATAGGTTTCAGAAGAAACAGAGGAAAACATACAAAAAAAGACTCACCTAATTTCTCTAATCCTGCATCTGCACCAACTCCCATACCTATGATACTCAAACCTAGTCCTTCTGGACCTTTGACAAGTTCAACAGGGAAGACATCCATTTTTTCTACACGTTTTTCAAGTTCGTATTCGGCAGAAGCGGCAACCGGATCTACGTCTTCGTTTCTTCTATCGTAATCTGATATACTAAAGGTCGAGTAAACCTGAAAGAAATGAAGAAAAAAGAATATGAAATTAAAATTTTCCAGAACCTTAGTATACTAGGTGCAGTTTGTTCTATAAAATAATTTACGAAAATTATATTTTCTTAAAGGATTTTCAACATCCTGTATCTTTTCAACCGAACCGAATCGGAAAAAATGGTAAAGGAAAAGAGTGTTTCATTCGACCTCAGAAATCTTCGGTTAAATTTTAAGAAATAATCCTGAAAGACGTCGATTTTTGATTTTAATTTACCGTATTTTAAAATAATAATTCAATATACAGGGTGAATTACTTTCGAGTAAAGACGTCACCGTAATTTTTCTAAATGGAACACCCCCATTTTGTCTCAATTTTCCGATTACTCTAGCTGAGCTTATTCCAAAAATGTATCACATGTTGATTCCAATTGGTACAGGGTGAACAAAAATAAAATAGTTTTGTGTGTGCTCATAAAGTAACGCGTAACATTCTTTATTAGTTGAATTAACAATATTATCAAAATTATTTATTGTCTAGCGGCAATTGGTTTGAGTGTAACACCCTGTAGTTTGTTACATTTTTAGATTGATAAAAATGTATAAAAATAAGGAATAATTTCTTTCATATCCAGTCTGCTAGATCACAAGTACCAAACATGTTTGGAAACAGCTCATTTTTATTAACCTAAAAATGTAAAAATTATTAACTTTTCAACAAATGAAAAACTACTTTTTGGGCGCCATCTTTAGGGGCTGTAAGCAGGGGGAGGCCCAAAAAAATTCATATGAAAGACCCACCCATTTTTTGACAAGGAATCGCCCCTATATTCATATACACCCTCTCTATTTTAGTTATTTACCTTTATAGGTTGACTGGTAAATTGCACTTTAGTGTTAGGTTTAGGAATGTAATTAGGACAGTCGAGGTCATCATCTTCATCTTCTAAAGGCAAACCTGGGACTTCCATCCAAAAGTGGCCATCTTCATAGTAATGAACTCCATGTTCAACACCAACTATTGGAACAGCTTTGGGAGTGTATCCATTCATAATATCTATATTATTTCCTTCGGACAAGCTTGTTACTGACCCTGTAAGAAATTATTGAGAATTAGAAAAAGATAGATTCAATACTTCCCAAAAATGTGAAAAGTATTGAATTCTGTTCAAAATATAAGGTTGGGAGACTTAAAAGAATGTAACATTAAAATGAAAATTTTCGAGTTATCCTATAGTCTTGATGAACTAACAAATATTTCATCCAATTATAGTAAATTAATGTCCCAAGTGACGAAAATCTAGAGATTCGCTCATTTTCGCAAGATTACAGTGTCCCATAATTAGATAAACTAATAATTATAAAAAATGTTAGATATGAGAGGTTTATGTACTTCCCATAATGAAAAAACACAAATGTACCAAAAATATCTGTTCGTCCTTAAAGCTAATGCACAAACGTATATAAATAAATAATAATAAATAAATATATGTTTATTCCCAAATAAATATATAGTAATATGTGGAAAAGACAAGTTTTAACGAATTGAAATTGGTTTCCGTAAGCATATTTTGAATAATATTGTTGATTCTGCACGAATGACCTACATTTTTTGTGAAAGACGTAAAATTGTTATTAGGATAAGGAACACTACAAGTCGGAGATGATCAGTATATAAGTTTAAAGTTTTTATTCATTAACATTAGTGGTGACATAAGTTAAAGTTCTAGACGTGACTTACAACAACACGTGTTCTTATGGTGAAGCTAGACGTAACTTTAAACCTAAAACCTAGAGGGCGGCCTAGAAGCGATGTTTCCTTCTACCTTGAACCTTCTAGTTATAACAAAAAGAGAAATTTGAAATATCTTTCTGTCCCATTCGTTCCCCTCCATTTCGACCTTACTCAGTCTGCGGTGGGGGAAGCAGAGCGTACATTTTTAAATACTGCAACGCTTTTGCCGACGTGAAAACACTGAAAACTCTAAAACCGTTTATTCTTACATCAGTTACGAATTGATTAAATAAATGCTTTTTTTAAAAATGTTTTTTACATCTACTACAATTTCAGAGGTTTAACTTAGAACATGATAGATTATCAAATTTGATGTTAATGTAATAATAAATAAATAAAATAAAAGGCGATTTGTCATAGAGATTCGTCACTCTCGCATTCATTTGAATTAATTCGAACATGTCTCACCTGAGCGAATGAAAAAAAATAAGAAAAAAAAGAAAAAAAAATACACCAAGTTCACTATAGGACAATCTCGCGACTTCAGACATTTTGAGTCTAGATTTAAAATAGGTGAAAACAATTAAAATATTAATGGGTGTGGTATTACACTTCTTCGTTACAAAAAACTAGCCTTCCGCAGTTATTTAATTTCAGACTTGATATATTATTTTCCGAAAATTTCTAATTTACGCATGCACAACTCGAACATTATACACGGTGTTCCTGAATTGGAAGTACAAACGAAAAAGACAGATTGCTCGGATTATTTCAAGAATTAACATTTTTGAAAACATAGGAGCGCAAAAGTTTTCGATTTTGAGATACAGGGTGTTAAAGTTGTTTTTTCTCAAAGCACCTTCCCTTTTCAAGATATTTATCTTAAATTTGACATATTTCAATTTATGTGATAAAGAGTGATATTTTTGCTGGAAGTGTCCGTTTCTTTCCCCCAGAACTTTTTTGGTGAACCAATGGTAGTTTAGAAGAATGTGAAAAGGAACTTTGGTACAATACTACAATTTTTGTCGTATCTGCTACCGATTTCGAGAAAAAAAATCGAGTAGAAAAATCAAAATTATTATGAAGATCCATTTATTAAAATGTGATGAATAAATTAATTATTATTTTTGGTACTTATTTATCCAATCTGAAAAAGTAGAAAAAACATCTTATATCTAGAAAACAAAGTGTTTCCGGGACTTTTTTTCCTCAAAATTATCCAAGGAATCTCTAATTTTCCTTTGAACCTTCAATTCAGGAACATCCTGTATACAAAGGAATATCTGAGAAAGAATGGGACGATCTTTGGAACATACTTGTTATTTGATTCCATTTGCGTTGCATTAAGATATTTTGATTCCTAGAACTTATAGCTTACCATATAGTGAGATGTCACCCAAGAATTTGACCCATCTAAAAAATGCCAACGGTCTTTATAACAATAATTAACCTATCTACTCGTATAGACACACATTTTTTTTTCTTGAACCAAATAAATTATTCTATTCAACGAATTTCAATGTCACCCCAACAAGATCACAAAATGATTTCGAAAATATTTTTAATTTTTTTTTACAAACTTCTAAAGAGAGAAGGGCATGTATGCGTGTCAAGCTTAGCTTTTAGTTCGGGCGCTTCTGCTGCCTGCCAATTAAGTAGGTCACATAAACCAATAGAATGTATTGCGAGTGGAAATGTTTAAATCAGAGACAAAAAACTTGTTTCATCCCAAAAGTGATCATAAAGATTCCTCTACTTTCGGAAGCAAAACCTCAAGAGTCACAAATATGTAATGATCGACCTAAGATGCATATAATCCCTGGTGTGTGTACTGATTAGATTTTGTTTCAGACTTTTTGAGATATCTACCTGTTGTTTTCGTGTTCCGCTTCATCAGAGTTCTGTAAGGTCGAAAGACTAAAGAGAACATGAATGTTCGTGACGAATTAATCCACTAGGAGAGGGAATACAACTCCTGAACTTTTGGAAGAAATATCATTAATTCTACACGGGGCTGGTGTTAGGGGTGAAACAGTGAAGCGACTGTTTCAGGCGCCTCTTTTCGATGGGCGGCAATTTAGCCCAGTTTGTGGCCGCCCTTTCATATTTCTGAAAAAATATAGTCTTGATTCTCAAAAACAATATGAGGTTGGTTCGCTTTGCTGCGTTTATCAACATTCCCTGCAATAAAAATCTTCAAACCGTCTTTACTAAGCCGCCTGTTTAATAAATAACACATGGCAACCCAACCAATATAAGCAGCATTGCCTATTACCTACCCTTATTGAATGAGGGCTGGAATGTATTTCACAAAGACGAAAAAGAACATTTAGAATTACGTGGAAGTTGTTTACACATTCAACAGATGAAAAATTCCTACAATTCTGAATTCGAAACTAGTTATTGATAAATGCTAAATGTTTTCAGCGGAACAAATGTTTTTAATCCTATTTAGTTTTCGAAGCTTTGCATGCCTTACCGCCCTTCGTTTCTTGTGGTGTGATAGGTAATCTTTTATAGATCGTTTGTGATCGATTGTGAATGTAAGAATCAGATATATTACTTAGGCATTGTTCATAAATCCAGGAACTTATTGTAGGTAAAAATGTCCGAAAAAAAAGGAAACCCAGTACAGAAGACATTATAAAGAAACGATTAGCAAAATCGCTAGAGAAATCAAAAATGGCGAATTATCATCGAGACAGGTGATGTTTATTAATACTTTTTCAGCAGGGGCGCCAAAACATTCTTTGCTTCAGGCGCCAAAATTACTCGCGCCGGCCCTGATTCTACACTGGTTATTCTAAAACCACAACAAGAGTCGTCGCTGGAGTATCTGGGACAGGCACCAAGAGCTCACTATTGTCGGGCTTCCGTTCAAATGTATTTTAAAAAGAAAAATCTAGAAAGAAACTATCAGAAATATGACATAGCAATCCATATATTTCTGATAGTTTCTTAATGGTATGGGAGGGAGCTAGTGCTGTTGCACTAGCTCTTTTCCATGCCATTGATTCGTTGATATTATATGAGTGACGAAGAAAACATTAATAAATTAGGGAATAATAATAAGGTCTTTCTAGTCCGGGTTCCTGATTCGGGAATCAAAAGAAATAAAGAGGTACGAATATATTTTACTGACCCGTAACCTTTCTGTGGTATAGAAAAATGTTTCTGGCGGAAAGTTCCATGGAAGGATCTCCAAAAACTTCTTTTGGAACTTTGATACTGCAAGATTTAAAGGTATCTGGATAATAAATAAGAACACCTCCTCACTGACTTCCTTGCAGGGCACTACAGGAGAATAGTTATCAGAAACTGACGTTTTGGGAGGTGGAAAAAGCTCCTGATCACCGGTTACAGAATTTCTAGCCAACATCAACGCAAAAAATGCTTTGGACGAGAAACTTGTAGGAGTGTAGCCTCCTGAAGCCATTAAAACTCTAGAACTGGAAGAGCAGCTTTTGACAGTATAAGGTAACGCCCTAACAGTAATCAATCCAACTAGAATTTGCAAAATATGTTTAAAAAATTGATAAGTCTCGGAACTTATTTACCCGAGGTTAATAAGATATATTATCATTGTCTAAGCTTACCGAGTAAACCAGAATCCGACACACTGGCATCGCACTTCGACTGACTGAAACCATCTTCCTGGGCCGAGGTGTCGATACTTGAGGTGGAGTCGTAGATCTGCGAACGTGAAGACTCGACCTCTCTGTGCTTCGAAACTTCGGGAGCGTCTAGAGTTCGGTTGATGATGTAATCGCTCAAATGCTCTGTCGATTCGGCTGTCGATTCGTCCTGCAAAGATGGAGGACCCATGCTGTCGTTCAAGGACACCGCTCCAGACGATTCATATAAAGAGCTAGTGACCGAGTCCTGAAGCAAGGAGCTTGAGGCATCAGGTTGCCATTTATTGAGTTTGCTTTCCTTGTGGAGCATGCGCGTCACCTCCTGGGCTTCTTCGTCGGATAATATTTCGGCTCTGAAGAAGATGGGTTAGATACAGATAAGGAAGAAAATCGGCGACTCAAGCTAATCGACCAGAACATAATATAACAGCTAACCAATCTACAGTGATCATTAGATAAAGAGTCAGCGCACGAGGCGTCTCTAGGAAGAACTATAGCGGAATGATTAATTACTATTATCATATTAATTTGTAATTATAATAATATTAGATTGTAATATTGAAAGTAAATAGATCTTCACGACAAGATCCATATAGAGAGAAAGGACTTTTTATATTTACACTCTCTTGCATCACTGTTATTCAGTCACAAGTCCCGTTATTCTAAACACATTTTACAGCGTTTCCTGGAAAATTGTTATTGATGCGTTACCAATATATAAAGACTTCTCCTAGTATTTTATAAATAGCTGGATGTATCCAAGTGCACTGTGATTGATGATGATAAATCTCGATAACCCCAGAAATGTGTTCGAGAACTGTATCAAAATCAGTTTCTCGAACACATTCCCGGAGTCATCGATTTAAAATGATAAAACAGCATAGTACGAGATTTACGATAATAAATCTCGATAATTCCAGAGCTGTCAAAAAAATCAAAGATTATCAGGGGCAGTGGTATCCTTTTCTTTGGCATCAGATGAATATATTGATTCCAGAAATATCATTAGCTTTTGGTAATAAAATCAACAAAGTTATATTGACTCCCTATATTGTGGAACAAGTTATACAGAGTTTCAAATTGCTGAAGCTAAAAATGATTGATATTCCATTGATTTTGGGAAATTTATTCTTGTAAAGTACTTTGTTTGAAGCCCCACTAGATAATGTTTCCAATAACTATTTGTTAAGAACACACTGGAGATTTTCAGCCTGGATTGTCTGCAGCATTATCTGATCACCAAGCTATATTTACAAACATTTATCAATAGGAAAAAAAAATTCAATACATGAATGACATATGCCTTATAAGTTAAATAATATGCAATAGAAATAAAAACGTATTACCATTATTAAGACATTATTATTTCAACAACTCACCTTTTCTTCTCGAGTATTCTGAAAGAAAAAAAGTAATTAATTCCTAATAATGCAGAAAATTACAGTGGAGCATGGTCTAAACCTAATATGTTGTCTTTGACTGAGTGAATTCATTGAACTTTCTAAATAGTATTGGCACTCAGTCTGTAATTACTAAAAAAAAATTTTTTTTTGGATTCCTTGAAAGAGATGAGGATTCTTAAAGTTTCGAGATATATTTAGTACGTTATAGAGATTTATCACCCTGATTCCTATCCATATATCAATTTCTAGATGCTATCAATAAATATAGGGTAACAGTGGTGTGATGCTTCATATATCTAGTTGGTGAAGAAACAGGGATCTAATTTTTTACAAAGTTACCTGATTGCTTGGGCACTATGTAATAAAAATATTATTAGTCACATAGGATGTTCAGTTTTTCCTGGGTGTTTTTTTGAGTCACAACCTGTTTTCCTTCACTTTTTCGATTTCTACCTGAAACATAAAAGATACTTCATATTAACCCTAACTTCGAAAATATGGACGATTTTCGATATATTTAGCATGACAGGTTTTTTCCAATAATATAACTCAGATTATTTAACATTTCAAAGTAATGGTTGGCCCTATCAGGATTTATTTTTGGTCAAATATGATATAGGAGTTACTCTATCAAAGGTTATGTCTGAAATGGACCAGTAATATACAGGGTATAAAATTTTGTAAATAAACATTTGCAAAATTCTCCCGATTTCAAATTGAACACCTTGTACAATATCGATCCATGAGATGAGAAAACTAAGGCTCTGCAAAATACATATTCATATTTCTTCTCTATGATTTCAAGAAACCATTCTTGAATTCAATTCAAGACGACTGAATAGAATGAACAAAAGATATTTTTTGCAATAATGTAGAGTATAATTTTTATATTTCTTTGAATGAACATATTTCAAAATATGTAAATTCTTCTCTTGTCATCGCCGGTCTATAACAACCGTTTAAAGTTCTTAAATGGAATAATTTTTGGAAATCAAGTAATTTGACAAATCAAAGATAGAAATATTCTTTTAAATAAATAAATATCAAAACCTTATGTTATTTATGAAGTTAAATTTTCGAATTGAAATAAGTAAGATTCGGCAAATTTTCATTTACAAAATTCGACAAGTTGTTTTTCATATCCTGTATATCGCTGCTCCATTATAGATATTCCGTTTCACAAGTAACTCATGAATGATTCCATCAAAAATAAATTTCAATAGTATTTACTATAACTTAGTTCCGAGTGGCAAATATTGGGAAATAAACTTTCATGCTAAATATCTCGAAAATTGTCAATATTTTCAAAGTGAGGATTTGTAAGGTATCTTTTTTTTTCATATAGAAAACGAAAAAGTGAAAAAAAACATATTGCCATTTAACAAAGTTGGGACCCGCCCAGGAAAAATTGAACACCCTTTGTGGTCAACAATAGTTTTCATTACTTAGTGTTCATGCAATACTCAGACATTATAAACTCTTGCAGGATCTTGCATGTATGTACTTCAAGTATAAGATATGAGCAGTAGCTAAACTATTGCCAACATTAAAACCAATGAGTAGATGTTTGGAATAAAAGGATAATGATACTAACTGACTACTGAGCAAATTTTCTGCCTCTGCAGGGGTCATGGCATCTGGCTCAGTCTTCTTTTCTCCAAAACTATCATCGTTATCACTAGCATCAGCATATTCCACGTCGTTGAGATCCAGAATATTAGCTTCTGATTTTTGTAATTCAGGTGTTTTTGTACCTCCTCTTTCATCATCATGTAATGCTTCCCTAACCATAATAAAAGGTTCAGATTTCATAGGTGAGGGAATTTTATCACAGTTTTCTTCTTCATGGCTGTCTAATGACGTAACGACTGCGCTGTTATTTATTGTGGTGTTATACATAACATCGGAGTCGATGGATTTCTGTTGGGGTATCACAGTAACCTGCAAAAGGGGGGATGCTAAGATCAGCAAACACATATACATAAATCAAGAAATGTGGAAAAATATAGAGACTCTATTTTTAGAATTGCTTGAGTAATCTATAGTTCAATGTAATTATGAGTTAGCTATATAGTTTTACACAGGAAAAAAAGCAAGTTCTTTCAAACCACAGAATATCTTTTGGAGAACAGACTGATTTGTTTATTTATTTTTTATTTGCAAGTAGGGTAGAAAAGTGCTGAAATGAAGAGATAAAATAAGGACGATTTTTTCGAGGAGTGTTCATGGCAAGAGAACCCCGAATTTATTTTAAAAAAGTTCGATTTCTTATAAAATATAGTAATAATATATCTAGGGCAACTAGGCTGAAGCTTATAAGTCAAAACTATAAAGACAAGTACTTTGGTATTATCTAATAAAATACAGGCGAAGTTATATTTCTTATTGAACCGATAATCTTAATCATCACATGAAAGTTTTAGTTTTTAGCTTTTGCAGAGAGTGTGGTAAACAAGCTTGCTTAGGTTGCACCCTTCTGTCAAATAAGTAATATGTGTTGTACAGGTATGTCAAGTATTGTAAGCAATTTTTGATGAATTAATTGACTTATTTTTGAATTAAATAATTATAATAATTCTGCTTACGAAATATTTCAACGGTCCCAAATGTTATGGAGCAGTGTAAACTGATATTGCAGAATATGTATTTTATGAAGATGTTGCAACACAATATTTTGGCAAAAACATGGTAAAGTTATTATGCGGAAAAGTTTGGTATAGAAATAGAATTTCTATTCAATGGAAGTTGTGAATGAATCAACATGTTCTGATATATCTGATGTTAGATGTTAGTCTATACACCAAACAATCTAGTCTACCTAGAGAGCCTTTAATAAGTGACAAGTGAGAAGCATAAAAACGTCAAGTAAGAGTTCCTGCTTGCTTGAAGTGATATAAAGAATTATATGTGTATAACCTCAATCTATAATTATTTCAAATGATATCGTCATAATATGGATAATGCAGGCAGTTATCAATTTCAAATTTGAAATTACCTGTGAAGTATCAGAATCAGTTGAAGTAGTAGATTTTTGGTGTACAACACTATTAGGCTTGTGCGGTACAGCATACAAAGCTTCTATCTCCTCCTGACTCAAACGACAGACCCTAGGGGGTGATTTAGACGAAACGTCCGTCACTTCAACTGGCTTTTTGTAATCGTCCTCGTCATCGGAATATTGTAGGGGCTTGTCCTCATTCATCGGAAAATCATACAAAGATTCCTCGTGAGGTTTCAGCTTGGCCTCAACCTTCGGGAGAGGTTCATTGAAACCACCCTCATCGTTCGTTGAGGAACTGACAATGGAGGCGGGTCGGCTTCCCAAGCCAGCAGCTGGTAGATTGATGGAAACGCTGGAAACCTTTTTCCTCCTTGGCACATTGTTGAAATCTTCAGTCTTATTATCTTCCTTTTTGTGCTCGGGTCCATCTGAAATGTTATTAACCATTATCAAACGAGTAAAACTTCATAGAAAAATTTCTAAATTTGATGCCACTCCATGAATGAACTAATAATACAGTATTTACTCCAATATACACGGTGAGTCTTGAAATTGGACTTAAACTTAATCATAGACTCCTCTGGTCAAATATAACACTTTTTCCATTTACCATTTTCCCTCACTCAGCTCAGGTTAAAAGTTATAAGCATTTAATAATTTCTCCAATAGGCTAAAGCACTCCTCTTCTTTCAATGTTTACACCACCAAGGTAATACAAAACTCAATCAATGTGAAAATAGAATTATATTGTTTATTTGGATGAACTTTCCAAGTCCATGAATAATGAGGTTGAATTTGAAGTAGATCACATTTTACATTTTGTATAAACTTTGGAGGAGATGCATTTGCTCAGACAGTTGTGATTACGTTATAACCCAGCAAGCTAGCCTCTATTTTATGGGTTGTCCCAAAGTAAAATAATGAAGAATACATTAATTCTGATTGAGGAAAGAAACTATTCTAAAATGAAGTTATCAATTACATAAATCTCAAAATTATGACAATCCATTTGGAACACAGATGTTATTATTTTCACTATGTTAGTAGTAGTATTTCAGAAAAATAGAAAGCTAATATTTTGTGACAAAATTTAAATCAAAATTTGAAATCATTAATTCTGTAGCAGTTGTCGACAAAATCTTACTTTGTGTATGTTATGTGTATGTTCGATGAATTTTTGTGTGAGAGTAAATTGTATTCCGCTTCAGCGACTGCACTTGACGGGGAGAGTGGGGGTCAAGTACAAGCGCTGAATTGTTTGAATGAAACAAATAAAATGAAATAGTGAAATTCAAACAGCGTATATCTCGTAAGGAAGAAAAAATGGCGACAAATTTGCCTCAGCTGTATTCCTTGTTTAAAAGTGAATTCATAATTCAGTTACCATTTTTCGTATTTTGCACTGATTTTATATCATTCATTTAACGATGAAGAATGATTTTATTTTCTAAAACAATTAGGTATTTTGAAATTGATTTTGGATCATCTCTAATTGCTTTCTTATGCTTATTTTATGGGTAGGCGAATTGAAAACAATTAGAAGTAGAAATAAATGATAATGGAAGAATATGTCTCTTAGGAAACTCAACACTAAAATTCTGTTCATTTCGTAACCGTTACGAAAAACGGAAAAACTAATTCTTCAATGGAATTTTAACTGTACCTTTTCACCTAACCTAACCTACGGCTAAATTTAATGTACAACTTCAAGACTCACTCTATACTATAAGAGAGGAATGTTGGTTTGAACATCACTAATATCATGCCTCTCACTCCTATGTAGGAGTCGATTATTTGTCCGCTTACAGAGTTGAGTGGGGACTACCTCAGGGTTCTTATTTAGGACCACTTATTTTCATTTCATACATGAATGACATCTGGTGATACTTAATCAAGTTAACTTTGAACGGATAATATCGAAATGTATTTTGCATTGAAAAATTCGGATGATACACGGAAGTTTCAAGATTATTTCACTACTTTTCCTTTAATGTTAAGTACAAACACATAACATTTACTAAAAATATCAATATTGTAGTCACTCTTCTATTTCTGAATAGTTTGATTATAGAGATAGTGTAAGTAATTAAGGACCTGGTAATATATCTGGATTCGAACATATCCTTTGAACACCACCAAAGATGATGTTTTTCAGAGGTTTCAGAATGCTCTGTTTCATTATAAAAATTTCGTGGGCATTCAGAGGTGAGGAAACCCTAAAAAAATATTTCCTCTGGTTCGCAGTATAGTCGAATCTACAGCACGGATTTGGAATCTCTTTTATTACAAATACATTAATCGGGTTGAAATAATACAAAAGAAATTCACCAGAGTTCTACATACATATTCGTGAATAAGCAGGTTGAATATCCATATGGTGCGATGTTAGGACTTTATAGAATGACTAGAGCAAAGAAGAGTGGTGTATTTACTTGTAGCGAATAACTCGAAGACTAAATTTTTATCTATGTGGAAAATTCTAGATTAGATATTCTAGATATCTTCAGCATATGGTAATTATCAATAATCTTTATTTTTCTTCTACTTGTCATTGGGCTATTTCTGTTAATATTAAATAAATATATTCAACAGGTTGTGACAAACTGTACCAATTTATATTTATTAATACCCCAGAGTCAAATTTTAGGAAAACCCAATGGTCCCACTTATAAGTAGGACTTCATTACTGGTCAGAGTTATAGGTATATGTAATAATTCTCTCTACCAAAAATTATTTTTGAAAGGGTCAAAATAGAAACAGTTTTTTATTTGAACTTATGTTGCATTGGAATAATAATGGCTTTATTGCATTGATGGAGAATCTGGTTCGAAATTACGGTCGTCTTGAAGTTTTCTGGAGTTATTTTGACCGAGTTCTGAATAATTAATCTTGTTTCTTTATGATCCGATAGTACTGTTGTAACATTAAAAATGTATATTTTTATGATAGCCATCGGCTAAATGAAGATTATCATTATTGTTAATCTGAATAAACATCGTAATTAGAGCATTGAAATCATAACTTCCACCTTACGTCGCCTGAACACAATGACTCAGGAGCAAAGTTAACGAACTATAATGTTTATGTTCAGGTTAATAGGATCGCAAATTAATGATGCATGCATATAACGCATCATATGCAATAGGTCCGCAGAAGGCTGAAAAGAAAACGTAACCTCGGTTTGTTTAATTCAGGGCGATGAAGATTTCTGAGTTCAACAACTCTTCTCTGTTCAGAAGTTGTACTCAATATTTTGGATTATGAAGTAAACGTTGACTTCCGTTGATTACACTAGCGTCTTAATGATGTTTGAGAACAGAACAAAGAGCTTATTCAGATTTTCTTATTCAGATACAGGAAGCATAAAAAATATTTAATATTGCTGGATTTCGTAGGAAACGGTATGATTTGGAAATTTGAGAGTAAATAGAATGACAATTGGTATATCAAAATTTAGGATATCAGGTTTTATAACCATATCAATTATTTGTACAAAATTGCAAAGAAGGGGTCTGGGCAACCCTTATTTTCTCTAAAACGGCCTTATATTTTTTACTCTGTAAACTGTACTTTGTCTATGTCAATGTTCTTTTTTTCCATTTTAAACCATTAGAGATGCGCAACGTTTTTCATTTTGAAGCTATTCCATTATTTTCTTTATTGTGCCAGTATGACTTGATTTGGAGATATAGATATGATTTTTTTCTTAAAATCAAGAGATTCTACAGAAGGCACAATACAAAAAATTAGTCGAATCGAGAGTGGAATAGAATTAATAATATCAAACATACTGCAGATCGATGATAGTTTAAAATGGAAAAAATAAAATACAAAAAATTAGTCGAATCGAGAGTGGAATAGAATTAATAATATCAAACATACTGCAGATCGCTGATAGTTTAAAATGGAAAAAATGGTAAGTATTTGAAATTTTTTTTTGAATTAATTCTTTTTTCTAATGGCATCATGAAAAAAGTTCCTGGGAAAAAATTGGCAACGCTGCGACGCCTTTTGGGATCATCTCAAGTCAACATTGACTTGAACAAAACGCTGTTTTCAAAATGAAAAATATTCGGCCGTTTTCCACAAAATTGGGGCTAGACAAGTGAATCACCTTGTAGTGCTATGTTGAAGAAAAGTACCGAGAATTGATAAATGAAACACAAAATAGATATTATTCACCCAAAATAGTTGGATTGCAAGATTTCGTCTAGGAATTTGATTGTGGTGCAGCAAAAATATACAGGACGTTTCAACGACAACTTGAAACTAGGCCTTATATGTAATTATATTATTCATGTCGCATAAGATATACAAATTGTAAAATATTCTACTTCCAAGCCATTACTTAGTATTGACATATAGGTGTTGAATTTGCCTGAAATTTAATCAATTTTACAAGGATACCAAAAACATAATAAAAAAAAACATACTTAAATTATTCCATTGTGAACTTTACTTTTTCTCGCAACAGTCGTTGGAATATTTTGAGTCATAATAATTGTCTACTGAAAGAAATTCATTCCATTTCAATTAACTTTTATTGTCTCGTAATAATAAGAAAAGAATGCGAGAACGAATAGGGAAATATGAATTCCGGGATTAATTTATTATGGCGTAGTTGCGATGAAACAGTGTAATAGCCCTGTATAACATAGTAATAGATTGATATGAGATCAGAATTCAAAATAACCTGAGCCGAGATCTTTGCTTGGATTATTCTAATGAGACTTGTCCACTTCCTTTTTGGGATGTCGCATATTTCAAGTTCGATTCTAGAATGGATATGGTCTCCAATTAATGCATTCGTTCATATAATTATCATAAAATATAAATGGAACATTCCTGATTCTAGGCAGAGGCGTTTTATTTTTTACCCTTGGTGAATCGATTTAGACGCAGGAGGGTAAAGTGAAAAAGCATTGATTTACTTATCGAAGGTTACACGTCAGAATATTCCGGAAAAATTCTGAGAGGAGCACTGATCTGAAGTTGATCGCTTGTTCATTTGCACATTATGGATACGCAAATAAATAGCAATTATCAAGTTATTGCATACATTGTGGATGTTACAATTTTCAATAACTGTCTTTATACGACCAAATAACAATAATCAATTCATCGAAATAGAATTACAGTTATTTTATTTCCACTTTTTCATCCTTTAATCCTTCACTTCATCAATAAGTTGCATTATTCAATTGTATTCGCAATGGAAATTGGAACTAACAGAAATTTTCTTGATTTGCAAGATCGAATAATTTTCATGAATTTTCAATTTCACAAACTGATATCATTATTTATTTATTTTATTACAAACGGCAGAGCCAATTTTCCAAGATATACAGCATTATACATAACAAATCTAACCACCTTCTTCAACAAAAAAATCAACATTTAATAGTATGATCCCTAGAGTACTCAACGTTCCATCGAATCAAGAAAATTATTATAAAGAACTCAATATCATTAAATAAATTGACGAAAAAAATTACTTATGTGAAATTGATAGACAAGTTGTTTGATTGAAAACTAGAAATTAAGTAGATATATTTTTTTCTACTTTTGATTATTGTGCATCATTTTTCAATACATGGCTTCTCAAAATAATTTTCTGATAATAGTTTTCTTGAATAAGAAACACCGATACTGCCTCATGTTTATAACATCAAGATTTTCCATAATCTATTCGTGTACTTTCGAAACTGGTATTAGTACGATTGAATTCATAGATTTACATATTTCAGTCAAATTTTGCCTTACAAAAATGGGAAAGTAAATATTTATGAAGAATCGAGGCTGATAATAATTCATATGAGATCTCATTATGCAAGTTGACCAAGTGTATTTCAATGAAAATTTAGCGAATATCAATATTTGTCTCTCTCAAGGAAAAAATATTATATCATGCAGAAATCAGCCTCCAATAAATCTTAACTTGCATTAAAACCGTATTAAAGATTCGTCTTGGCGTATCTTATAACATTATATTTTGTGTTGCTAAGGCAAGTTGTGTAACGTAATTTTCACATTATTGAGTTTTTAAAGAAATGGAAGCAGTTACACTGCTAACGGCAGCTGTTCGCCGGAGATATAAGGGCGTGAGATTTTTTTTTTGTTGACAGACCTTTGAGCTGACTTAGATCAATTATCTAATTCACTTAAATATTTATATAAGGAGGGCGCCAAAAAGTTTGAGTCTAATTAAAATGTTCCAATTTGTGATGAACTAATAAATTCACACATGACAAAAAAAAAATCAGAAATAATTTGGTGATAAGTAACAAAATTCTCACAATTAAAATACACTCATTTATTTTACTGTTGTTCGGGACAGCATCGATACGTACTCACTTTGGAGAATTATTACACATAAGGCCGTTGTTGGAGGTGTCGACTTGGTTATGGTGTCTTTTCTTCTACAATATTGAATCAAACGTTTGCTGAGACGAAATGAAATATAGTGGGTCCTATTCTGTAACTCGAATAGAAATGAACGAATCGGATAGTAATCTGAGAAATCTGGATGTTTCACTTCTATCGCGTCCAAATTTGATATTCTGTATCCAATTCTCCTTCTAGCGCCAAATCTAATTTGTAATTGATATCCATAATAATTTCACTTGAGTTAAAGAATACAAATTCGAAACGATTCTGGTGTATTTCTATTCGATACATACCATTTCTATTTGATTTGAAGTTACAGAATAGGTCTAACTGGGCATTTAGATGTACTGAAGGATGACAAAAAAAAACCCCGAGAAACGATTTAAAAATTTTTCAGTAAAGGTACGGAATTCCGTCTCTTAACTCACCTTCTAGAAAGGGTTTTTGAATCACAACGGCAAATATTTAAATTTTCACAAATCTTCTCGAAATCTCATAAAGATGAATCGTTACGTCAATATTCTCTCTAGCATGCGAATGAATCTTGTAGACAAAGGATTCCAGTCTTCGTCTACGATAAGTTTTATACATTTGTTTTTTTAAATACGCGGCCATCTCCTAATCAACACCTCCGCAACATTTCATCGCATAGGAAACTGTAACACAAGTTCACATGTAATATTTAATTTATGTTTCCTACTATAGCTGGTACAAACTACCAAAATTACTGAACACAATGCTGAAAGAATTTAAATTCGATTTACTTATCGAAAAAGGTGAAACATTTGCTCCAAACGTTTCAATTATTTTTTAATATTATAGTTGTTGTATTGTTAGTAATGGTTATGTCAAAGCCATATTTATAATAAATGAATGAATGTTTCAGTCTTGAAAAAGACAATTCCATAAGGATTTGTTTGATTTACCTTGACCTCAAGCCACAAACCCATTATTCAATCAATTCAATCTGAGGAAACGAAGAAGACAATATGGCATAAAAGATTCAGTTCATCGCATGAACTCGTCCAGTAAAACTGATCGGAACTTTTTCCAACATAGGGTGTTTTGTAAACTTAGTTAGTGTAAACTTAGCCTAAGCTTAGCTAAACTTTTGCCTAATAAAGACTATTATTATTATTATATAAAATCTATGAACTTATCAAACATGGTAGTTTCTGAATTAATATAAATAGCTTCGCTCCTAAAAATTCAGCCTTGCAGAATATGTAATTTCAGGTCTTCCGAAAACTTATAATTTTTGCATGCGCAAGTGTCACCATATATTCGAAAAAGTTGAATCTTGTATGAAATTATGTCCCAACCCAAACACCCGTCCCAATTTAATTAAAAACACACTAGAAGTAGTACGTGAAACATTGAGTTATTGAAAGTTTTACTTGTGCGCATCCGCAAAAAGTGAAAATCATACTGGACAATCTTCGACCCCAAACAGGATACCTCCTTCCATTAAAAAATTGGAAATTGGAGAAGATAGGGTGTTACAAACTTATTAAGTTATTTGTAAATACATTTTTTATGTTGAGATTTTTTGTATATTATGTGCGGCTACAAAACTGCGTCTCATTTAACACCAACTTTCCTTTTTATCTCAAAAACGGTAATTGATTTCTATAATCTGTTATGAGTATCATGTGAACCATAAAAATTACTAAAAAAAAGTTTTCGAATATCTTTAACAGAAACCAAAATATATCGAAATATTTGAAACGGTCATTTTTCAGAAAGGCCCTGTAATTTGAGATCGAATCAAGTTATCTAGGCTTTGCTTTCTGATATCTTATTATTTTGAAAATAAGAAATCGGGGATTTTCTTTAAGTCTTATATTTCTCGAGATGTTTACAGTTGGCATCGAATTTATAACACCCTGTACGATTTATATGAATCAACCTCAGTTTGACTCTGGACGGACAGTAACTCTTCCTATTCGAAGACCCTCGTATTTATGTAGGAATTTCTTGGAAAGAAATAAAGCAGAACTCAGCACAAGCAAATTCTAAAATAACAAATATACATATTCGTTCATATAATGAATGAAACGAAATTGTTTTCCTTTTTTAGTATCAATAACTTTTTCAGCAGAATGAAGCCAAATCGTAAAACAGAAAAGATATATTTCTAATTTTATATCTCTGTATTTTACTTTTATTTTCAAAATACATGAATTGAATAAAGTGATGTATGAAATGTGTTATTTTGAATATTTCCCGTTACTTTGTTGCAACCTGTAGGTAAATTAATATCGTTCAAATAACATAATGCCGCATTGCATAATAAAATAATCATTCTCTCCCATAGTTTTGGCATAATTCCTACAATTCGAGTAGATAACAATCTGTTTTTCAATTTGTTCGAAGGCTGTCGCTGTAGACACCAGAACCGAATGCGTGGTAGACTATGAAGTATTACTTCCGAAGTTTCGTCTGGGTCACAGTCGGAAAATGCCACAGTGTAGAGATGTTTAGAATGAACGTGAGTTAAAATTAGAGTAACGGAAGACGGTTCCCGCCATGGCTGATGCGAACTGGGCGGGTGTGTAAGTAGAAATTCGGAGATAGTATTCAAATTTATGAGGACATCAATATCTCAACTGCATTTATTCGCATGTTCCGAACACTATCGTAATGGAAACGTTCGAATTAGGTATCCAAAGGCGAGGTGCGTCATTCCGAGTGTCGATTTTATCAGCTGAGGGATTTGATAAGCACCGAATAGTTCGTGGAATGATGCATTTGTCAGTTTTAATTATGGGCAAGAAACCTGCGACTGACAAAAATTGACGTGACTGTTTTGAGCTCTCTATTGATTTTGTATTATCTTCAAATAGAGATAACTCACTTTAACTTTATTCGAAACAACATTTATGTTGTTTCAAAATGATCATAGTAGACCTGTGAAAACCGCTACGAAATATGTTCAGTAGTTTCGAAGATTAGAGCAGAGAATCTCTGTTCTTATATACTATGATAACTTGTCAAAAAAACTGCATCACCCAGAGGGAGCTGTTTAAATTTTGAATTTTTTCTGTAAAACATAGCTAATATAGCAAGGAGTATATGATTGAATTTGGAGAAAAAAATTGTGAAGGTTTTTTCATGTAAACAATTTTTGTTACTTATTTATTGTAGTCGTTTTTTGCAAGTTTTTTAAATTTTACAACAAACCAGCTGTTCGAGGAGACCCAAACTCGATGTTTAATTGTTGTTGAAATGCCTAGAGCACGTGTACGGGTGTACGCGGAATTCATCGCCAGCTAAGTAAATTTGAAAGAGGTCGAATTATTGGTCTACGGGAGGTGGGGTTGTCTTTTCGAGAAATCGCTAACCGTACGAACAAAAATCGAACTACTGTTATGAGATGTTGTCAAGCTTGATTTGATAATGCCCAAAATCGAGTAGGCACCGGACGTCGAAGGGACATAAATGAAGTTCAAGATCGACGTCCAAGACTTGACCATTAGAGACCGATTTGCGGCAACTCGATCTTGGGCTGATGGAGTGGTTAGGAGAACAAGGCCATCCGAACGGTTTACCGCCGGATAAGCTCTTTTGGACTGCAGCATTATCGACTCCATCTTGTGTTACCTCTGACGGTTGAGTATCGCCGGCAACGATTACAGTGGTGCAGAGAACGTCAACATTGGAATATGGAATGGCATCAGGTCGTCTTTTCTGATGAATCTCGATGCTCCTTGGGTGCACATGATGGCCGAAGAAGGGTTAGAAAGACGTGAACCTCAGTCTGATGTTGAGCGTCCCGGACAGTAGGCGTTATGGTATGGGGTGCTATTGCACATGCAAAAAAGTCACCTTTAGTCTTTATTCGAGGTAACATGAAAGCGCTGCGTTACCTTCAAGTAACAGTGGAGCCTTATGTTCTCCCTCACCTCAACCGGCTCGAGAATCCAATATTTCAGCAAGATAATGCCCGACCTCATGTTGCCAGAGTTAGTTTAAACTTTTTCGAAGCGACCCATGTGAATCTTTTGCCATGGCCGCCCAAATCCCCGATCTTTCGCCCACAGAGCAAGTTTGGGACATCATGGGTAGAAGGCTTGAAAATTTACCTCAGCCCCCACCAGCGTTGCCAACCGTACGGTAATTACCGTACATGTACGGTAAATTGATGCCAAATACGGTATACGGTCCGAATGGGCTACCGTACGCCGAAATACGGTAATTTCAATTGCGATTTTTCTAATGCATCTCAATGTATTCTATTCAAGACAAACCCTTAAAAATGTAATTCATTAACTAGTGCCATCTCGTAGCGAGACCCAGAACTAGAAAAATGCTCGGCAAGCTTATCAGTAACGTATATTGATAAGTAGATTCCTGCCGAGAACCAATAATTCTAGGGGGTTTCCACAAACATAATAATTTGTCTATGAGGCGATTTTCCCCGTAAGCCGCGTAAGCATTTTTTTCTTAATTAGAGTTGAACCTTGAACCGTTGAAGCGTAGATTCGTGTTGATGACTTTTTTTGAGCTCATTGTAATAGTGGCTTTTGAAATATCATTTCAATATTCAACAATATTAATTTCTCGCATATTAATTGATAAATACGCGATTCTGAAAAACAAATGCTGAATGCGAAAGAGTCTTCAGTAAAATAAACTTGGTTAAAACAAAATCAAGAAATAAGTTAATAACTAATACAATCAATGGTTGTTTATTAACGTCTCAGTGTGTGAAAAAAGATGGTAACTGCGTAGATTTTACACCTACTCAGAATATGTTTGCAAGAATGAACAAAATGGATATGTATTCTTCCAGTTCTAGTATCGAAGTTGATGAAGATTAATTGGTCATAGACGGTTGAAATATAAATTTTTTGTAGAATAAATATACCTGATCATCACACATAGGTATATATATATATATATAGTTCATTTTAGATACATCCTGTTGTCTCGATTCTATTTAGGGCTTAGTTAAATTTTGACAAGTTTAAATTACAATTTGTAGGTTAGGTATGGCCATAGAATAGAAAGAATTGTTTATCTCTTTCTCTATGTACTTCTGTGGTTCTGTGTACGGTAAAAGTGTCCCAAATACGGTAATTTCTCGTCCCTGATACGGTAATCTCAAGATTTTGGGTTGGCAACGCTGGCCCCCACGGACTTTGGCGGCTCTGAGACATGAAGCACAGGTAGCTTGGGATAGTATCCCTCAAGAAAAAATAGAGTAGAAATATTGCATCAAAGCCGAGACGTGTTGGGGAGTATATAGATCATCGCGGTGGACAAACAAATTATTAACACATTTATTGAAAAAAAAATTTGTAAACTCTTCATTTTTTCACCAAATTTCAATAATTTACTCCTTGATATACTATCTATGTTCTGGGTGTTCTTTGTCAGTTAGTATATTTATTGATCACATTCGATTCTTGATAATTTAGCAAATGAACAAGATACTGGGTACCTACTGCTCACAAATGAACCATTCCTACAGGAAAACTTATTATATCTTTCGATTTTACTAAGATTATAGGAAAACCAAGGTCAAATAAAATAGTATGATTTTTTTTTATGCATATCGAACTGTCATTTATTTTTAACCATTTACAAAGATTTATAGGTCATTTTAATACTGCAACATTACGTTACTTGCTTGAGATTTATTTTTTAGTATTTTCGAAGATCATCAATTCATTATGTAATATTACGAGAAAGACAAAGATTATAAAAGTATTGCTAGTACTAAGTAACTTCCTCTAATTCTGTGACAAATTCGTTCATTCTGCCATACCTTGTAAAACCAAATCAAGACTATCTCAGATTCACACAGATTTCATGGTCAAATATTCGTTATTATATATTGAACGTTTGTACTTGGAACTCTCCAGTCATAAATTTATCCATTATCTGCCAACCAAAATTTTTCATTGCAAAAATAACTAAATAATATTTATGGAAATATTCCATTTATTTCAATTAAAATTCAGAAAAACTCTCCACTGAATAATACCAATGCCTTCTGCACTTCCATTATAAAAAGCTATTAAAACATATTTTGTGTAGGTATTTGCCTCGAGGAGATGTTGTCCTTTGTATCAATTTAATGCTTCTTGTCTGGCTCGGAAATCCTTCCTTCTGTCTAAGATAGTTTTTTATGCACTTTTGAGTGGAATGTATCTTAATGTAATTTGGGTTTTAACTTGTTTTAATTATGATCATCTATCAAATAGTAAAGTATGATACAATTCATTTTGTTTTCAATTTGTATCATGCTATTTGAAAATCCTATATTTTGTTACACTGATTGTATATTGTTACTTGGATAACACAGGAAATTAGTCATCTAGTATTTAACCTATTTTCATTCCTGTCATCTGTCTATATCGAAGCGATCTGAATCAGAGGTTAGAGTTTAAGGAAGAATAAAAATAACGCCAGAATTTGACTCCCACCAGAAACCCGAATAACAACTTAAAAATAAATTCTGGAAAACCAGATGTCAATTCGGGTAAATTTATCATAAGGCATGATGATACACGGACGTCGGCGGAAACGAGGTAGCGTAGTCAAAATAAAACTCTAAGCCAACTATGACCGGCGCCATCTGAAATTAATGAAAATAAGCGAATCCAGCATGGTGTCTCTAAAATATAAAAAATGTCGTTTTAGAGTTCTGTGGCAAACTAACAAGAAGGTGCAAATTTGCAATTTTTCTTCATTTTTTACATCTAACGTTGCTCGATATTATTGCTTTCATCTGATGATATATCCGAATTTGCAAGCTAAGCAATCAAACGCTCGACAACGAGGTTTTTTAATTACCGTTTGACGCACGTTTGACTGTTGCAAATCACACCATGCGTTGTTTCTCTGACTGTTGATAATAATTATTTATTGTACAAGATGATAAACTTGTACTTTATCTTTGAGTATCTTTTAGCGTCGAGACGTCAGTCGAATCACTAATTACCTACGCTTGAGAAGATAATACGATTTTATCGTCGTGTACATTTCAAAATTTTTTTTTTTAGTAAGATTTCAAATGCAGGTGCAAAAATAAATTTCAAAGAAAATTGTAATTTTTGGTTCGAAAATATTCTGGTTTCTCGGAGTGTTCAGTATTTTTGCGTTCTGTGTGCGAAGCGAAAACGAAATTTACGTAAAGAATTAACACAAGGAAAAACCTGCCATCAGAAATAAATTTAATTAAACAAAAAAAAATATTAATTTTATTTTCCCTTGCTATTAGAGTGTTACTTTATCTACAAAAAAGAATTGCTATAACATCATTTTAACATTAGTTAAATCCATAAAAATATTAATGACACCTTTCTGGAGGTGTAGCCCGGAAGCCAGTGATGGTTTTTGGTAATCAATTTTAACCCTGACCACAATTTATCGATAGCTGAATTTGGTTGTTATAAAGCATAGTGACTGTCACCACGCGCAACAGCGGTGGGAGGGCCAACGGGAGCACCGAAAACACGTAAAAAAAGTTGAGTTTCAGTAATTTTAACACGGCTGAAATTTATAGAGATGGTAGTTTATATAATAATTTATAACGAAAAAAATCGTCAACTGGCTTTAGGTCGGTGAAAAAGTCATCAGCTATTAGTCATGAAAACGTGTAAAAAACACAGCAAGAGATGCTGTAGAATACGATTAACCTCAGTTTAAGCTGGCTGGATCGAGGTCATTGAGTTTGATAGTTTTATCATAATATTATCCAAAAAATGCATTTAACTGAATTGTTCGCCAGTGTCTAGGTTGCCCTTAGATCTTCTGCGCGTAGGGTTCAAAATGACCTTAAACTGGCACTGTTGAAATCTGTTGTTTCCAAAAAGATTCCATGGACAAGAATGTATTGACTTCAGATTTCAAGTTTAGTACCAAATCCACGGAGAACTCGATTTATTTCCTCCTTTAGTACAAAATATCAAAATTGAGGTTATCCATGAAAATTATTTGATAAACATAAGGGACAATTTAATGTGAGTATATTGATGAAATATATTTCATATATGTACTAGTAATAATTTTCTTGAGATACACAGAACAAACATAATTAGCAAATTATTTTATGTCTGTTGATACTATTTGGAATAATCTAGTTTGGTAAATTCACATTCGTGTGTACCAGGATCACCAATGAACTTCTGGAAACATTTTTGAAAGTAAGCAAATTCGGTTGGTAGGTTTTGGCATCTTCCACCCGAACCGCTTCCTCTCATTCTTAAGAGGGAACACCCCCACGTGGCTGCTCAGTTCAAAACGAAATAAGAGATATTTCTTCTTACAAATCACCTTTTTATATGGGGTTTTCACATAATTTCCTTGAACAATAATCTACATGGAAGAAAGTGAATATTTTTAATTTGAGTATGAAAAAAAATTTTGTTGGTAACTTCTCGTTTGAGATAAAAATCGATGATGTGTACTACGTTAGGAGTACTGATATATTTTTGAAATTGTAGTGAAGAAAACGTACCAAAAATCATTACGAAAGAGGAAAAACTGAAATTTTGTGGAAAACGTTGTACAGTACTACCCTCTACTTATTGGCTTTGAAAAAGAAAGAAGATAAAATGAATATACAACTTCGTACACCGTACAAAGTTTGGTCATCGCAGGAGCGGCGCAGGGGAAATGAGTGGGTACCAAAGTTTGACTGATACGCGAAAAAACACATGGTGGTAATCCCTCTTAAAGAGATCCGAGAATCAATGTAGTATAGCAAACCGATTTTCAGTCCAGATTTAATAGTTACCTTAATGAATGTTTTCTCACCAGTTTTCTTCACAAGATTCGTATGTAGAAATCAACATTAAGGTTCTTTCTAGGATAGAAAAATACAGTTTTATCCTACGCATGCTAGGAATTGGTTCAATCATTATGTGATCTGATATCCGATCTAAATGGTAATAATCATCAACAACATGAACACTGTAATAACCATCATTAACCTCTTAACTTAATGGTTTAGGATGCGAGGCGGTTAAATAATGATTGAAGATAAAATTTGTTTCGGTCCAGAAGATATTTCGTACTTTTTGTTTTAATTTCAACGATACCTGCAATCGAAAATGAAATTTCAAACGTCTTGGAAATTTTTCATTTAGGAAGTTATGAAGGGTCTGGGGCCAGTCTTACTTCCGATTCTAGCAGAATGGAAGCATTGTGATCACTTTTGAATGAAAAAAAAAAAAATTGTACACGATTTTAGGCAGGTATAGATAGTGCATCCGGCCTGGATGCACTGGATCTTGCCCATTCTGCGAGAGAATATGTATTTTGTTTGCAGAATAAAAGCCTTTATTATTATTATCATTTCAGGTTTTCCGCTTGCAAAATGTGTTTCAGACAATTCTGAACAACCTTGGTTTATTGTATATCTGTAGGTATCTATAATAGCCTTGTCTTCTACAATTCTTAACCAATTAAATGAATAATGAAAAAATAAACAATTAAAAAAATAATAATTAAATAAAATTAATAAAAAATTTGGGTCTTTGATAGTCCCAAACAAAATTCGACATTTCCAGATAAAAAGTGAGCGTTGAGCATGCGCCACTGTGAAATTTCGGGTATTATCATATCTCACTTCTGTAAGTCCAAATTCGATGAAAATTCGAATGGATGTTCATATTGAGAAATAAATAGTTACTCGAAAATTTCAGCCCTTTCGAGTGTACCTACGTCTTGCACATATTTACTCGACAGCAATAAAAACAGTATCTACAAATATTATACGGTTGTGTTAAAATGTGATAGGGTAGACATGAATTTATCCCTCACTTTTTTCGACTAATAGATTTCGGCTGTTTTACTGCAATATATCAACCTTCCGATTTTTTTTTAACAAGATAGGTCCTCCTACTGCATATCGATAAAATGAACCGTTTACGAGATATTCAGTTGAATATAAAGCCTTCAATTCAATTCATCTATATATAGAAAAGTATCTATGGTTATTGATTAAAAAATCGATTGAATTGACTGGTACTAATAATTGTTTATTTTGTTATTTTCAGCTTTTCGACATTTTTATTTATTGAGTTCGAAAAATAGTTATGTAGTTCAATGCGAGACTTTTGTCTTGGTTATTACTCTTTTTGCTACTGGATATGGTTGGATTTGTGGTGCGCTACTTAAAAGAACATTTTGGAGTATTTCTGAAAATTATGATATTTCACATTTCTATCGATCAAACTAGTGATAAAGCTGACGCTAGTTCGGAAAAAGTAGCCACTCGCTTCACACCGGTTCCAGTTGCATGGCCTTCGAGGTCTCCAGATCTCAATTCCCTTGATTTGTGTGTTTGGGGATACTTCACTCATAAAGTGTACTTCACACCAGTGCAAATTGAAGACGAATTGTTTTTAATAATTCGAATACCATGAATGATCTAAAGATGGCTGTTATTATCTGAAAGATATTGATAGTCAGAATATCGAGCACTTCACATCAAATGTACCACGTCATATGAATCTATCAAATAGTAAATATTTCTCTACATTATCTTTTAACCTATAGTCACTCATGCATTTTCGTTATGAAGTAAAACAAGGAGATATGGAATACAAAATTTTCCCTGAGAATCTACAAATAATATATTCGTCAAGTTTGTCTACTGAAAGTTGAATCATCTTGTATATACAAGATGTTTCTAAATTGTAGGTACGGAAATGGGCCTGCAAACGCTCTGTTTTCGAGATACAGGGTGTTAAAGTTTGATTTCTTTTCCGAGTTTTTTCTCGACCTTCCTTCACAAGTTATTTAATTTAAATTTGGCATAGATGTCCCAATTTAGTTTTCATCATGCGACTTATGTTAATTTTAAATGCAAATTTACAGGGTGATATTTCTTCTGGTGCTTTTCAGTGTCCGCTTCTTTCCTACAGAACTTTTTTGGTGGACCACCAGTAGTTTCGAAAAATTAAAAAAATAAACTTTGGTCCAGTACTCCAGTATTACACTTTGTAGTTTTGTCGTATCTGCTTAAGATTTCGAGAAAAAAATTCTCTAGTAATCCTCAGGAAAATCCAAATTATTATAAAACTCTATTTCGTAAGCTTTGATGAATAAATTAATTATAAGTTTCGGTTCTTATTTACCTAATCAGTAGTGAAGATTAATAAAGATTCGATAAACTGGTATAATCATAACAAAAAAGTAGGTCTATAAGAAACATCCTATAGCGTTTGTTGGCCCATGTTTATACAACTTTTTTCTTAAAATTATTCAAGGAACCTCTCATTTCTTGGAGGTACCTTTGTACCTCCAATTCAGGAACACCCGGTATAGTTCCCCGCCTATTGATTCACGCAATCCGACACACCCGGAAAACAACAATTTTCACCGGACTTTCCCTACAACCCCGTAAGACCGCAAGAGCAGCACCGGTCGGCGCCACATTCCAACAATTCCCATCTCTACCCACCTGAACAATCCAAACACAACAATCTCAGTCTCAAGCACATCCTATTGCACCATCACCGGTCGGAACGGACGCGTCGGAATTTCGACGGACGGCGTCGAGACGCAAAAAGGACTCGGGCACTGACCACCCCAAACCACCATAGCACGGACGGGAAAATCGGAATTTTCCCAGAAAGTCCGCTCGCGGATTTTTCTCTGTGTATTACCGAGAGTGAAGACGACGACGACGAGAGGTCTTAGCGATATGGGAGCGAGACTAGTTGAACATCCAGCCGGCACGCACCGGACGCCGCGGTGTGCCTATAAATAAATTCCAACCTTCGCACACGTCCATTACACAGGATCGGTCTCTCCCCTCTGGGAACCGTGAAACCACCTGTGTATGCGAGATCTGGAGCAATTAAGCTTGTACTCGAGGTACTCTTCAAGTCACATTATCGCGGAACAGAAGTCGTACGGTAGGAATGGTACCAAAGGATCAGGCACTTGAATGTTTGAAAAATGGTTACCAGTTAATTTCAAATGTTATTATTGTTTTTTGTAAACTTATATGCTCTCAAGAGGGGTCTATACCGTTTCAGCGGTCAGTTCAAAAATGAGTAGGTACTCTATATTTGCACTTTTATTCATTTTAGAGAATCCGTCAATGCAGAAAGTTCTTATTTATTAATTTTTTTGGTAAATCTGAGGAACGAATGGGATTGCTTCAATCATCCTGAAAAGTGATGGGATCTCAAAAAGCTAAGGGGAGAGGACTAGTTTAACTTTGGCATGTCACGAGAATGCCACGTGGTATAAACCCCTCTTGAAATAAGAAAAGCTGACTAGAAGACTCTGGTCACGACTGGTTCCCAAGTTATAAGGTGTTCAAAGTAGACATAGCGGTAAGAGCTGCAAATGTAATATTATCATAACTTATGTACCAGGGATCATATTTAAAGAGTTTTTCCGCTATTTTGCAGCTTAAATAGCTGTTTTTCATTAATTGCTGCGGTTTTTAAATTATTTAGCGGTATTTATCTTCACTTATGAGTTACATGACTAGACAGAAAACGTGCTTAGCTATTTTGAGTTTACAATGAATTATTTTCATTATAAATTTGATATTTTGCTGTTTTTATTGGAATATTAAATGGCACATTATCAAGCAATTATATCTGCTCTGAAGCGGGATTCAGCCAGTATCGTCGGCTACAAAATTGATATGGGTAACTTCCTTCGTTTTGATAATTTATTATTGTCACCAATTAAAGATCTTGCACGGTGTTTGGTTAATTGGCATCTTGAACATTTTCCAGCAAAACTGTGCTAAGGTACTTCATGTTCAGTTGATAACGCGCGTATCCCAGAAACCATAAAATGCTTGCGTTATGAGCGCAGGTTCCCATCGTACTAGCTCCTGTTATACATGTGCATTAAAAACCTTCAACTGGATCTTCGATGTTATGACTTGGCCTGTACTTTATCCATAGTTGATGGTTTGTTCGTCTTGTGAAGCGTGAAAAAACCTCCTTGCTTCAAAAGTTATACTTTAAACGCACTATAACTTTGGAACCAGCGTTGATCAGTTTTTTCTGATCAGCTCTTCTTGATGAAGGAATAAAGGTCCACAAGAAACAATACTTACATAACATTCCAAATCAACCGGTAACCATTTGGCTTATATTCAGGTGCCAGGTCCTTTTCGAATGCATGTAAACGAGTTGTAATCGTTGTAATGGTAATGTTATGGGGATTGGATAATGGCTTGCGGATTGTCTTTGCTCCATATACAGTAATTTTGCTTATTGACGGAGCTATTCAACCAGAAAAGAGCTTCAACACCAAACACAATTTTTCGCTAATAATGCTCATCTTAGGCCAACTTCAAATTAGCCCAATCAGCAAAAATGCGACGTACACGATGGTCATTTGGCTTAAATTCTTGCACGAGCCAAGATCCTTACGTAAAATTTTCCACATAATCGAAGGACAAAGGCCAGCAAGTTGAGAACGGCGAAGTATCGCCATTTCGCGTCTTCTTCGTCTCTTGGGGCACAGCATCAATATTCATTTCAGAACGCACATTTTTTTGTCTTGTTGTGGTTTTGAATCGAGAACAGTGAAATCAGAGCGAAAATGATGAATAGATGCACGAATTGTTTGCTCACAAAGTGTGAGCGTTGTTCTGGCGTTATACGATTCATGATGAATTGCTAACTTACTGAACAGAAATGTCAACACTTTTTAACATTCTCGACTGTCAAACAATAGGCAACAACCATCAAATCATCTCATGCGGCCACTCGTTACAATAATCGACTTTTCAATTTTTACTAATGGGAAAGCCAATTCACAATTTGACCTTTATAAACTGAAAAACATTAGAACTATCAATAGTAATTGTGAGATGATTTGAAACTTATTGATTCAACTGTGGGTCTGCACCACAGACCGATATACAGACACGAAACTTAAGTTGTTTGGGCTGGTTTGAAATGCATTTTGCGAGTGGAAATTTTGAAATCGAAGACTGAAATTTGTTTCATTAATATGCTTCCGCTATCTTAGGTAAATTCATTGGAAGCAAGATGAAAAAATATTTGAGAACCTCATTTTTGATTAATTAAAATAGCTGCTAACCATCGAAGAAAACTATTTAGGAAATTTGAATTTACAAAAATTTCCAAACCACTCTGATTCGATGTTTATCGATGTTTTAGATTATCTGGTTATAAAAAATAATTAGAAAGAAAACTCGGCTCACATTCAAGTACCAACCGAAAATTCCAATATTTGGATCAAGATGGTCTAAGGTGTTACTTTTCAAACACTTAACAAGTTAAGGTATTTTCAACTAGCAATAATCACGCCTCGGCGGACTTTCATTGGTTATGAAATTGCATTTGCGCAAGGCTAGATTAGGTTAAGTATTGTCATATAAAAGGTTAAAAGTTCATCTTCATTCAGTTCACAAACGGGAACTATAAATAAATCTAAGATTTCAGTATTTATTTAAGCGAAAAATTACTCAGGCTAAAAAAAAACAAATACACCACATCCCACTCATAGTTTATTGAAACATATGGTCGATACATGAACCGAACCAGTAAGTATCGTATTCCAGAGCGTTTTTCCAATGAGCAGTTTCATACTTCAAGAACCGTCGCTTTCAATAAGGAACAATATCTGTCTATTCATCGTTCTTATTAAATTTCAATATCTGGCCAACAGATCGATCCCACTAGCCAACTGTTAACTTGACAGGAACGTATTAAGCGCAGCGCTTAAGATACAAAACGGTAAGATGAGCTAATAAAATATGGCAATGAATGAATCTTTAAGATGTAAGAACCCCTAATGTGCATTTTTGTGAATTTTCCTTGCTTCTAATAAAAGATGCTTACTTTTTTTTGGATGTCATTATTTACAATCAATTGAAAAGTATTTATTCAAATCATAGGAAATATAGATATAAATGAGATATTTCGCTCAAAATATTATGTCAAAACTGATACTGTCATATTTATTCATTTTTATCAACTATGTATACATATTATTCAATACACAATTATACATATTAAGTACGTCGATCGAGAAAGAATTTTCGGTTAGTTCGGTCCTGATCCGGACATTTTTTCGCGTGTAGGATTACGAAATCCAAGTAGTCAATGAAACAACGTCATCTTTCTTAATTGTAAATCTCAATAGGATGTTACGTTGGAAACAGGTGAATTGAAGTTACGAGCGTAGATATTCCGAAAAACAAATTGATAGAACTTTATACTCAATATATAACTTATTTTCAGTTCGATTTTAATGGGGAATGCGAAATATAGTATTTTTAAATAATCATATTATAATACATAATTGGCTTTTCATAGTGAAATAATATGAGGGGATAAAACGGCAATATATCGAGTTTAACGGTGTCAAATCTGCAGTGTTTTCCGGAGTCCCACAGGGAAATAATCTTGGGCTACTTATCTTCATAATTTTTATTAATGATAAGGCTGCTTGTTCTATGTGGATTATTTCAAGATGTACTTAGGAAGTAAAGAATGCATTGCATTGCTTTTTTTTTAATTTACAACGCGTTGAAGAGTGGTGTGAAAAACCAATTGCCCCTGAACGCTAAGAAATGTAAAGCTACGTCCTTTACGCAAAATGAAAATAATTTTTTTCAGTTAAACAGAAGCGCGCAACTTGCTCCAACGTGCAGTGAATTTGACTAATTTGGGGGCGACTTTTGATTCAACCCTTTAATTTATGCCTCATATTGATACCACCTTTTCTTGCAAATGGAGGATTCATAGAGAGAATTTCTCGAGATTTTACAGATTAAATCTCATTCAAGACCCTTTATCATGCATATAGCACATCAGGATTAGCTTATGCGTCTAGAATATTGGCGAAACCTTGAAACTTATCGATGTTCTGGTCAACCTGTTCAATAAAGTCTACAACACATTTCTTAGAGTGGCTGGTTTCCACATTTGTCACTCTTACTTTCAAAAAAGACTGGCGCTAAAAGATGCAGTAACTACCGTACAATAAGTATGATGATTCATACTCTGAAAAATTCTTCTCAAGATTATCCATCATATGGTTATAGAAAATTGGAGGATGAAATAGGTGCAACTCAGTTTAGCTTTAGAGGCGGACTCGGTACAAAGGAAGCTTCGCTTGCGGTTAACGTGTTAGGTCAGCGCTGCATGGATATGAAGCAACCATGTTTCATAGATTACAACAAGGCATTCAACATCCTCAAAGAGAAAAACCTGGACAACAAGGACATCAGAATTATCTCGAAACTATACTTCAACCAAAAAAACAGTTGTCAAAGTAGGTTATCAACAATCTACAGAGATCAAATTGAAACGTGGAATTAGACAAGGATGCGTACTTTCGCCGGTACTGTTCAATATCTACTCAGAGGAAATCGTAAAATCCGCTTTAGAGAACGAAAGCAGAGCAATAATAATGAACGGGAACTTCATCAGAAATATGCAGATGATACAATCATAATAGCCACCTTGTTAGACGATCGGGATATCTCCTGGGGAGTTTGGCCTGGACTGGCGAGGAAACGTACTTTGAATGCTAAGAAGATCAAGTTTATGGTTATACCAAAGAACCCTCAAATCAATGTTATTCTTGTTCAGAGAGATAAATACCAATACAAATATTATTTTTGGAAAATTACTCCTTAATTTTGAGGGTTGATAAAAAGACTTGCCCACAGATATATTCAATCAAAGAATCAAGAGTCTGCTGCTTCAAATGTGCTTTTTATAGTATTGATAAGTTTTGAATTGTGATGTAAGAGCAGTTTGGTCCCGCTGGTTTTTTACCTTTCATTGTATTTGGATTTTTAGCAAATATTTTATGTTTTCCTTCAGTGGAATTCCTTACAATTTATATTTGTTTGCAATAAATATAAATTGTAAGGTATGATAATAGTAAATGAGTAAATAAGTAGAATAGAATCTGAACGAATAATTATTGATGTTTTCATATGTAGTCTGCAGCACTGATCTAAAATCAGTGCCAGTCATCAATACCCAAAAAGAGAGGGTATTTTAATTTTTCCAACTACACCTCAATTTCATCATAAAATAACCATATTTTACTGTCTTCCATATAAACATCCTTCAACTTCAATAATACGTTCTCAATTTAAGAGTACAGACACACGTCGACGTACCGACCCCATACACAGCATTGGCGTTACAAGAGTTGACTCTGGAAAACGTGGAAACATGCAATCGTAGAGGGATAATACAATTTTCAACTTTGTTCTTTGAATTGAGGAAAAATTTTTAAATTATATGAGAATGTCAATAGGTCGATGTGTATCGGAACCCTAAACCTAAAATCAACTCACCCAAATTCAGTTGCGATTTCTCGTTCGCCTCTTGTTCCTGTTTCTCGTTCTCGCTTCTCACCCTGCTAGGACTGCTTGGAGGGCTCAAAGACGACAGGCTTTCAGACGTAGCCGATAGACTTTCCTTGTTCACCTCTTGCTCCTCCGACGCTACCGTCTTATTAGCAACCCCACCAATCGGTACGGGCGGTGGATGCAGACAAAAATTGTTGATACTCTGCACGTAAGCGTTATTCTTGAAAATGTAGTCATTGTTCGACGTCGCCCTCTGCGTCGAACAGTTTTCCTCGGACTTACACAGGGGTCCCTTCTTGGGATCCGCAGGTTGTACCGTCTCCTTCGTTGGACTAGCGACGGGACTTTTGTAAGGCGTGGGAATCACCGACGCCGGCCTCTCCTTGCGGCCGGCGTTGGGCCGTCTCGACGCCTCGGTACGTACCGGGGGTGGAGGCGGCGACGTAGGGGGACTGCGGATCTTGTTGTTGAAGGATTGACTTCTGATCGCTACGGACGACGCCGAAGAATTCGTCCGGTTGTCGCCAACGTTCGTATCGCCCGCGGTTCTCGCCGTGGGCAACTTGACCTCCGTCTGCCTATTGGGATCACTGCTATACCGGTTAGAGCGCGACTTCGAAAAGTGCGAGGTCCAATTGCGCTGTTTCTCTATCAGTTCCTTGCTGTTCAGCCTGCGCTCCGGCTTGTCCGGCCTGTCTGGTTTACGCATCAGGACCGGTTTCGACACGTTCCGATCGTCGAGCTGTTGCTGTGGAACGTTGCCATTCTGTTCGTTCTGATGGTTGCTGGGCTCTTCATAAGTCGTGTTCATGGCGGCGGTCTTCGACGTCTTGTTGTGATCGACGCCGTTGATTTTGCTCTTGGTCTCGTTTGATATATGGAATGTTTCGCTGCAAAGATGAATTAAAGGTAAATATCGTAATATCGTTAGGATAAAGTCACTGTAGAGAGTAATGAGGTGAGTTTGAGTTGGTGGTGGGAGTTCCAAACCATTTGAAAATGATCCACAAGGTGGATAGGATAACAACTGTTTGGTGAAGTTTTTGGGAATATAATCCGTTTATTTTAAAAAGTTCTTGACCGATTATTTTAATTGATTTCTAATGCGATGTTGTTCAATTCGGTCTAATCTTCTAAAATGATTTGCATACATTGAGTGGGTAGTTTCCGAATACCTCTGGCATTCAAGCTGAAATATTGATGATACCAATAGTTATTTTTACTCAACTTAATGGAATATAAAAATTGTCAATAGCGAATTAGTTCTTAGGACCATAATTTTTTTACGATTTTCATTCAAAACAAATACAAAATGAATAAAAGCAATATCATTCGAAATGATTCGAACACGATTTCATTAATAACTAATTATGCCAATCTTCAAACGAAAAGAGAAGTTATAGTTTTAAATACTAAAAATTATTTGGAGAGGTGCGATTTCTAGAACCAACAACTGTTAACTCCACCTTATGAAATATCTTCAGATAGTTATAGATTCTCAGCGATGAATTTTAATAAAAAATATTTAAAGGGGTTCCATTGCACTGCGATATAATGGTCTATTGTGCCATTCTCGCCTTTGCGTGATATACAGCTCGCCCTCCATTTCCAGAATTCTAATGAACTCCAGTATCTGGAATGGTTTCGAAGAGACTACTACCTCACGCTACAAGTTTCTCATCCAAAGCATATTTTTCGTTGGATAATGATGGCGAGGCATTCCGTCACCAGGTGATAGGAAATTTCTTCCTCCTCCCCACAGAATTTGCAATCGTCGTCTTCTGCTAAATCCATTATCATGGGGTGCTTCCCAAGGCGACAACGCCCTGTAAGAAATCTATTGAGGAGATGTAGCATATTCTTGCTGAGATCCAGATACTTCTCAGATCTCGGTGTGTCAAAGTTTCGAAGAAATTTTTTGGAATGATCCCACCATGGAAGATTCCGCCAGAATGTTTCTCTTTCTTGTTGATATATTTGCCTATACCAGTGAAAGGAGTTTGTGCTTTTTTTCTGGCAAGTGTGTTGGCCTCTTCGATTCCTTTAGTTCCCGAGTCACCGGGACCTCAGACTATTCTTGTCTATTTCGTTGGGTTTATTTCGGAACTCCAATATCATCTCAGAAACGATGATATATGAGCTCAATGCTTTGATTGCAGTCTGGCTGTCAGAATTTACCGCTATATCACATTTCTGATAAGTATTTCTTACTAGGTTAATTTCCACACGTGTTTCTGTTACAACTATATCTGCCTGAAAGACAGCGGTCTGACGATAGTGAGCAGTTGATGTCGGTCCCAAATACTCCAGCGCCAGTTCCCGTAGTGGTTTCAGAGCCATCTGTGTACCATTTAATTTTTGAGATCCTGGATTGTGTACTTCCTTTCCCAATCTCATTTTCTACTAAGTTTAGTAGTGATGGTTTTCTTGATGCTAGTTTACTTCATCATCTCGGCAATGGGAAGGTTCGCCGATGGACTTATAACAGTTAATAAAACAAGAACCCTGCCTTTGTTTTGACCCAGTTGTTTTAAGGTCTGGAAGGGTGATTGTTTCATGAAAGCCAAGCACCCGACTTCAAATTAGTGTTGTCTTTTTTTTGCTCCGAAATTGAAATGACGACTATAAAATATGTGTTACAAACATGTAACCCCTCAATTGAAGAATTAAGTCACAACATAATTTTTTCAACGTTCAATTTATTAATCGCCAGAGTGTTAAATTCCTGTGAACATAGAGTAACCTGGACTCACCTAAATTTATTTTCATTATCGACCGTCTCGATCCTGTTGGAAGACGGCAGCAGCGGCAGTGGCGGCGAGGGGCTCCTAGACGAAGCGCTCTCGAACTCGAAGGACTTACAATCGCGTGGGCCCACCGCGGGCTCGCTATTGGCCGAACTGCTACGCGACCGCGCAGACGCGTCCAACACGCTCGAGGCGCTCTTGGTCGACTGTAGCGGCGCGGCGCGGCTCTGCGCATCCCGCCTGCTGTTGCGACTGTTCTCCTCGCCCAACTTCTCGAAGAGCGCGCGCGCGTGGTTGAAACGCGTCACGTGCGATTCCGTGCGCACGAGCGGGTTCGGCAAGTCCGCGCTCTCGTTGATCCTGTCCGCGTGGTTGCCGCCGAACTTGGCCGTCTTCACCTTGGTCGTGAGGGCGGGCGCCATGATCTCCTCCTTCTTGTTCTGGCACTGATTCTGTTGAAACCTGTTGGCGATTTCGGAAACTTTCGAGCTGACGTAGCGTGAGCCCTTCTTGTCGTCCATTGTTTGCAGACGGTGTTATCTGGAATAATAATAATAATTTATTAATCCTCTCAGATAAAGAGAAAAAATAATCAGCTAATCACCATAACATTATTGAGGTAATCGTTCACTGTATAATAACATCTATTCAATAATAACTTTTTAACAATATGTTTTAATGTTTAATTATGTTTTAATTTATTAAAAACAAGAGATCTAATATTGTTGGGCAAATGGTTATAGATTTAGCACATTGACACATAGGAGACATCTCTAACTTTGTTGTTCTATGCTTGGGAACATACAATGTTCTCTCACTTCTGGTTCTATAGTTATGAAAACTAGACAACTGTACGCATTTTTTTTTAATTTCCTTTACATATAGTAGACATTTCAAAATCAAAATGGACGATAAGGTCATAATATTGTTTTCTACAAATACGGCTGTATATAGATCTGAGTCTGGATCGAGATATCAAGGCTAAGTGAGGCTAAATTTTTTGTTGTTTGAGAAATGGATAGAAAATAGTTGCTTGAATTTTGATAGGAAAAAATACTGTGTAAGAAAACAATGGCTTGATAACGTGCTATTCAGATTCTGCTCCACGACAAGTTTTAAAAGATTCTCCAAAGAAATGATTTCTGAGGATGAAGCCTATTTCGAAAGTAAAGACGAATCTTTCTACAAAAAAGTTATTGAAAAGTTAGATAAGCGTTAGAGCACATATATCACTCTTGAAGGTGACCATCTTGACAAATAAAGTCGATTTCTTAAGGAAAAATGTGCTTTGCTGATTAGACCTGGGTCTTGTGGGGGCCAATATTGGATTTCAAATTTTACATTACACACCTTTCAAACGTTGTAAAGACTCTTTGATATCTACCTCCTCCTATGAGTGAAATTTATAAACCTAAGGCTTAAATCAAGATGATGTTTTGTAGTGACTTTGATGTGCTTTTCTGAGAGATGGAGTCGATCTGATGATTCATTTTTTATGCTTAAAACTTTTTATTGTAATATATCTGAATTCATTGATACCCTGTTATATGCCCTTGATTTCAAAGCTCCTTGGTTATACATGTTATTCGATTAACCAGCACTTTTCGATTTCCATTGCCAGGAATGATCGCGTCAATGCTTGATTTAGCTAGAAGTTCACTGCATATATTGTCGTTCATTTTGCTTGAACTTTTTTTTTTGTATTTCTAATCCAGGATTCGAGATTGTCGTCGTTATATTTTGCTATTTCAGCATTCTTTAGTATTCATTTGTAATTTTATATTATAAGGACCCAAATTAAATTAGCAGAACCACTTAGGAATTTCCAATTTCTTCTGGCCATAATTTCTGATTAATTTATCACCCCATTGAAAAATGTTTTGTTCTTCAATTGTGGGAGTAATCACGGGATCTGCTAGCTTAACGTTAACCTTGCAGAACCAACAAACTGATAGATTTTTTATGCAGAATGGTATTACACCATAATTCAAGGCTCATTTTAGGCTGATGTTAGAACCGAGGTTTGAACCCACTGCCAAATTTCTGATCTTACGTTCTTAAAACAAATTCTGGGTTCTGCAACTTTTACCATTAAGCTAACATAACCCAACCATAAAGAAACTCCTCAGAATAAATTGACTTGAATCTTTTACTCTCCAGTTTAACGGGATATCATGGGTTCTTCTAGTTTCTTAACTCGCAGTACCAAATGCAAATCGAATGTATATGAATAATTTCATATCATCATAATATGTGACAACATCAACGCATATCCAAGGGCTATAGGGATAGAAGAAGACCCAGCACTGATGGAGGATCGGCAAAAGTGAAGACGAACAGTACAGTCGGACAAGACCCACCTTGGGATGTAGAACCATGGAGTAGAACCCAGGATTTTTTTAAAGACATCAAAAAACTTCTCAGAAAAACTTTCATACATAGCAATTTTAGGCTTCATTACGGCTAATTTATTACCTAACGAAACATCATGGGTTCTTCTATATTCACCCTTAACTCGCAGATTTTTTTTTCAATTCCGAAATTTGGCATTAGGTTCAAACGTGAGCTTAATATTAGGATGCAAACAAATTTTCCATATAAATTGTTTAAAGTGAATCAAGAAGAACCCATTATATCTATTTAAACTGGAGATCAAAAAATGTCTTAGTAGGCTAATAAAATAGCCCAAAATTATGGCAAAAAAAATCGAAAATTCCAAAGTGGTTCTACTAGCTTGAATGGGGTATTATAAGGGCCACTGTCAGATATATGCGCATTTCTTCTTATATTATTATTTGAACTGGGGTCGTTGTGGTACAGTAAGCCTTTCGGGAACTGCGACCATATAGATCTTTTGTTCTCTACCCTACTCATTCATGGAAACCCAAGGAGGTCGTCAATGACGTTAATAAAGCATTGCATTCTTTCTTCAAACGAATATTAAGTCATTTCAATTTAGTATCATTAAAATGTCACATTTCAAACATTCCATTTCAACCTTCTACTTAAAATTCAAAGTGATCGATTTCCATTGCACCACATGGTAATATCGACTACAGATTACCAGGATATTGAAGGACATCAAATCTTTACGTTGATTAGGTAAACAAAGATAACGGTAAGGAGTATAGAAAAAAAGGGAACATATTCCATAACTCAAAACAAAACAAAGTGTTTGGTTAGAATGACAAACAGCACATTTAGAAACACATACATAATGAAGTATATTCTGTATAAGCTATCCTACAAAACGTTATTGCCAATTTGTGCAGCTGAAATAATGCAATTCGAAATTTAAAATACTATTTTTGAAAACTTAATTTAAAAACTCCTACTGAAGTGTCTATACTTTCTAGATGCATTTTCAAAAAGTCCTGCTCCACTCATCACTATTTCAGAAGAAAACAAATATAACAAAAGAAGAATGTTTTTAAAATTATGCATTTTAACTAGCCTACGGAAAAATATTCTTTATATCATTTAGGTTTTTACAATGGTGGTAAGTTCAACCTGGATCTTCCCTCTGAATGCGTTTTTCTTTACTAAAATGATATCATGAATGAAACGAGGATTGCAAAACGAGAGTCTGAAACATATCAATCTGGCCAGGTTGCAATGTCTCAAATCGTTTTATTTGAATTATGATAAGATTAAGAATGATCCACATCAATATTAATTTCCAATAATAAACAAGAAAATCATAAAGAAATGAACAAATTGTAAAGCAATGGAATAAGGAAACATCTTTTTAAAAAACTGTAGGCATATTCATCCATATTACTGCAAGCTATATTTTACCAAAAAATACCTTATCAGCGGTTATCAAATGAATGAGGTAGTAATGGTGTTGATTAAAAATAAACAATACACACTGTAGATAATATTGAAGATGTGGTTACCATTTGAACAGATAGGGGAGCCCTGGGTGATTTCAAACAATGAAGTAGTTTTAGATTGAGGTAGACTGGGTGGAAAGTTATCCAACTGTATCATAATTAACAGTTTTGGAACATACAGTTGCTGAAAGAAGTGATGCCTATCAACTAAGTAATTATACAATATTTCAGTTCAGAAAATTCAAAACGTCATGTTTGAGGCAACTGAAAAAGCACCCAAAAACAATTCCAAATGAGAATCAATATTTATGATTGGATTAGAGAGGTAGGAATACACAAGAGAAGGCTGCAAGTAGTTTTTATGACTCATTTAACAGTAAGTCAATTGAAGCATATGCTATATTGACACTTGCAAATTTCTAATTGATTCCTAACAGAGCTATGAAGGAAAAAATGGAAACAAAAATAAGAGAACAATATTGAATTTGCAACTTATTCCTACAGATTTAAAAACAGTAATGTTACACAAGTTAATAATCTTTTACTGGTACTACAAATTACATTGAAATATAGAAGTTTCAATGACACCTATGCTTATTAATATACAAAACTTAATTTTACTCTCCAAGACCTCTCAGCATTTGGAAGATTGTGAGTAAATCAAGTTGTGCATAGAATTTGGATTTAAGAATGAGAAAACTTTACTGCTTACTTAAAAGAAGTTGTAAATAAAAAAAAACAAATAATGAAAAAACCTTACGGGCGTGACAGCAGCAACGGACCTAGCAACGGTTCTCTTCATCTGTTCTTCAGAACAGTTCTTCTTCTAAGGGCTCTACCAGGGATTTTGGAAGGAGGATTGACACATTTTCGACTCGAATCGATTATAAAATATCTTTTGAACACGTTCTATATGGTGAAATGATATTTACCCCCTTGTTATCCCCTACCTACCCCCCGAAGATTGAAAAATTCGGTGGTCGACTAAATTGACCGTTGCTGAAAATTTTTTGATGCCAATCGATTGTTTCGATCGAGATGAACACGACCCATATAGTGAAATAATTTGTGACCCCCAAACAAACCCCCTACCAACCCCCCGAAGATTGAAAAATTCGGTGGTTGACTAAATTGACCGTTGCTGGGGATTTTTTGATGCGAATCGATTGTTACGATCGAGTTGAACACGACCTATATGGTGAAATAATTTGTGACCCCCCAAACAAACAGGGGGTTTGTTGATTGAAGCAATCGATTCGCTTCAAAGAATCCCCAGCAACGGTCAATTCAGCCGAACACCGAATTTTCCAAACTTCGAGGGGTGCGTAGGGGGTTTTTTTGGGGGTCACAAATTATTTTACTATATAGGTTGTGTTCAACTCGACTCAAGCAATCGATTCGCATCAAAGAATCCCCAGCAACGGTCAATTCAGCCGAACATCGAATTTTCCAAACTTCGAGGGGTGCGTAGGGGGTTTTTTTGGGGGTCACAAATTATTTCACTATATAGGTCGTGTTCAACTCGATTGAAGCAATCGATTCGCATAAAAAAATCCCCAGCAACGGTCAATTCAGCCGAACACCGAATTTTCCAAACTTCGAGAGGTGCGTAGGGAGTTTTTTTGGGGGTCACAAATTATTTTACTATATAGGTTGTGTTCAACTCGATTGAAGCAATCGATTCGCATCAAAGAATCCCCAGCAACGGTCAATTTGGCCGACTACTGAATTTTTCAAACTTTGAGGGGTGATTAGGGAGTTTTTTTGGGCGTCACAAATTATTTCACCATATAGGTCGTGTTCAACTCGATTGAAGCAATCGATTCGCATGAAAAAATCCCCAGCAACGGTCAATTCAGCCGAACACCGAATATTCCAAACTTCGAGGGGTGCGTAGGGGGTTTTTTGGGGGTCACAAATTATTTCACTATATAGGTTGTGTTCAACTCGATTGAAGCAATCGATTCGCATCAAAAAATCCCCAGCAACGGTCAATTTAGCCGACTACTGAATTTTTCAAACTTTGAGGGGTGATTAGGGAGTTTTTTTGGGGGTCACAAATTATTTCACCAAACAGGTCGTGTTCACTTCGATCGAAACAATCGATTCGCATCAAAAAATCCCCAGCAACGGTCAATTTAGCCGACTACCGAATTTTTCAAACTTCGGGGGGTAGGTAGGGGATAACAAGGGGGTAAATATCATTTCACCATATAGAACGTGTTCAAAAGATATTTTATAATCGATTCGAGTCGAAAATGATTCAATCCTCCTTCCAAAATCCCTGGTAGAGCCCTTAGAAGAAGAACTGTTCTGAAGAACGGATTAAGAGAACCGTTGCTAGGTCCGTTGCTGCTGTCACGCCCGTAAAAACCTTCCATAAACCATGTACCTACATATAGCATAAAGTTGTTAAAACAGGGTTATTTTTCCAGAAACATAATCCCCAAGACAATCATAATTTATTGAAATGTTACATCAGAATCTATATAAGTACCCCAACTATAGAGGACAAACCAGAAAAAAAAAACAAAATCGCAATACTGTACTACAGTTTCTATAGGGAGCAACAGAATGTAAAAAGATAACGATCAATAAATCTATAAGATGAAAAATGGTTTTCAACATCGGAACATTACTTATCATATACTCTATATGTCATTTTATCAGCATATCAGTCCAAAGAATGTAATTCTTATACAAAATACAGAAAATTTTCATTCGCTAAGTGAATATAAAAATAAACGTTTTCCTCTCAAAAAATAATCAAAAAAAAATCTTTAAATCTGCATTTTATTTCAGGAAATCTAAACCAAAAATTATAAACCTTTCAATTTTTGTAAGATAAAGCTCTATTTCTTAAAACTCACTAAGAATATTTTATCTATCTGAAGCATTTTGGGGTTTTCAGTGCATTTCCAAGTTGTTCTTTAGATCTGCCTTCAAAGTCTAAGCTAGTGTAGTATCCTCTAGAGTAGTATGGGTTTCAATATTTTAAGAGTTTGTTTGGAGTTCAGCAGATAAGAGAATGATTGATTACATTTGATACCATGGATGCCCAACCCATTATTGCAGGTTTTTTATGAGAAAATGAAAAAAATGGCTGAGAAGATTTGAATTTAAGGTTTGAAGGTAATTGGAGAATCTATTGAAAAAACAACACGGGGGTATAAATAGTGAAGAAAAAGGAACAACATAGGACGAGGTGTCAATGCTGAATCAGAGAATAGAATGCTCACTGGAACAGGAGCTTAAACATGACAACAAAGTAGATGGACATTAAACATTTCCTGTCTTAATGAGTTTTACCATTTGTAAGAATGAATAGAGGAGATATTGTGAAAGACGAAAATTACATAAAATCTTAATGAAATAATGATATGAATAATAATAGCGGAATGAAAAAATGAAAGTTTCATTTAATCTGGAATGAAAATATTTGAAATCCAATCCTGAAACGAAACAAAATCTCAGATTTAAAAATAGCTATTTGTAGTAAGTCTTAGCACAAAGTTCACATGAAAGGATTAAAACGCTTATATTTGTATGGTTGTAGGGAGGTAGTTTTAAAGGAACGTTAGGGGGCCAAAACGTAACACAAAATTATGGGTGAGGAAGGTAACGTGAACTTGACCTCACCATTGACATTAAGTTAACTTGCAAAATTATGGAGGTACTTGATCTCACCAAGGACTTGTCGAAATGATAGTTTGTTTCCGGAAGTATTCAATCAAGCAAAACTGATTAGTAACCTTTCTGAATACTAACAAATTAAACTCCAAATAAATGACCTAAATACCTCGAGAATAGTAATGAGTAAAATTCCTATGAATTGGGGTAACCGCTAAAAGATACAAAGCAGATCACACAAGAATTGCCGGTATAATGAATGGAAAAATATATAAAATCAAGAACCAATGAATAAAATCGTCATAATTTACCTTTCTTAATCTCCAGTTCACATCCCCGATAACAATTAGCTAAAAATGAAGGCTTTACAACACAACTGTCAGTCCTTAAATTATCATGATAAATACACACAAAAAACCATATTGCACAAATTCCAAGATCACTGTTTTAGCAAACAATTCATGTCACTTGCAGACGAGCAATTTACCGGGAAGCCTTCATTATAAATGAATAACAATTTCCTCTTATGTGATATGAAAACAATCACCTGGACAGGTTTCAATAATATCGGCTTTTGAAGACCGTCCCGAGAGCACAGTGGAGAGCAACAACCGGAGCACGGTATTCAATGCGCATGTACTGCACGCCCTGGCAACCAATACAACAAATCGAACAAATGTCTAAATTGGCGCGCACTCTTGAAATCTCTGTCACTACTAAATGACATTATAATTATTAAATTGTGCCATTAATTTTTATATTTCTTCTCTGTAAAAGACACATTAGTGTGGTTAAGGTATCTCAGTCAAATTCAGTTATTAATAAACAAAAAGTAAACAGCAGTCTCTTTGCGATCACTAAAGTTTTTTGTTATTATAAATAATAGAATATGAATACAAAAAAATATTTTCCTTCTTTTTTCAATTTTCTTGAATCTGTATGTATAGTAAAAAATTAAATTGAAGCACAAAAATAAATTGCAATAAGTAGATAAAAAATGTCTGAATAAATGTCCCCAAATGATTGTTATATTCCTTGAATTTTCAAAATTAAAAATTGTCCATCGATAAAGATTCCAGTTTGGAAGTCATATTTTTTAACTTAGGATTTTGTTGATAGTGAAGAATTAATATGAAATTTAATAAAAATCCTGCAAGATCATTTTGCGAAACAACAAAATGACGTACCTAAGAAAATGGTTAATTTTCCCAGCATATGTTTATATTTTTTAGGGAAAAAAAATCAATCATTTCGTTATGATGTCTGTATACTATTCGTCCCAGTGGCGGATTAACCACCAGGCTTAATAGACTGAAGACTACGGCGGCAAATTAAAAAAAAATATATTTTCCTTTAAAAACAATACCAATTCGATCAAAATGAAATATTGCATTATATTATACGTATAATAAGTGACAAAAACAATTACAAACTTCGTTCGAAATTACAAGATGATCACATCAGAATCATTCAAATCCAAAAAGAGTGTTGGAAAAGAATACCCGATATTTTCGTTATTAGGTACATCTCCAATCAGGTTAAGCATCAAGACCAGACAACAAATTGAACAGAGTTAACATTTTGCATGTACATAAAGAATAACTATTTCAAGCCTCTCGTAGAATTTTGAGTTGATGGCATCCTCAGAATCATAAAAAAAGGATATCGAAAGAAACTAGGAAAAAGTGATGAGCATTTCTTCAATATTGATGCACCCTTTGGAGGTGTACACTGGGTGGGCCACAGTCGATGGTATCCTGGACTTTTGCGGTGAAATTTTTTCAAAATTTAGTTCATTGTGTAGGATCTTAAAAAAATTTCAGCGCTGCGGTGTTGCCCTTTTATACCAAAAAGTACTTATTTGATTTTCAAAAAGAACACTTTGTATATTCCTTTTTTCGGTTTGCCGTAATTAACCTACTTGATTATTTATGTATTAACTTCTTTGTCCCTATATCTAGCGGTTTTCGAGTATTTGAATGATTTATTTCTTTTTTTTTGTACAAAACTTAGCTTCAATTAAACATTCATCACTTCGGTACTTGGAATCTGAGAAAGATGAAATTTCGGGTATGGATTATCAATATCCCGTGTACCATTTACGAGTAATAAAATACCTCCCCTTTTCATATAGTGTTGTTCAAAATCAGAGGCTTCAACGAGACATACTGAAATGATAAAAATTGAGTTTTTTCGAATGCCTGAAAGGATATTAGAAATTTCACAGAACACAATTCTTATTTGAACTATCAATGATTCAATACTCACAGAATTTTACATATACATTTGTCTCACTATTCTAAAACTAATTTCCAGATTTCAGTTTAATCAGATGAGTATTTTTTTAATAATTGAGAAAACAAAATTCATATGGGTATAACTCCAGAACCACCTACCAGATTTTGCCATTAAGACTTAACTCAGAGATTCGGATTCTGAAAATTTCAAGTCCCTTGCTTATTTCCTTCAAAAGTTATGGTGTACACCAGGAGTCAGCAACCTTTTTTGGACGACGGGCCATTTTCAAATTAAAATATTTTATGTGGACCGCACATTCAAATGTAACTTGAATAGTGCTTTTATATCATATACGAGTATAAATATTATTGTAAATAAATATAGGAAAAATTTATTTTTTATTGACATGCTATAAAAACAATGATGCCAGAGAACAAACATTTTTTCCAAAAATTATATTGGTGGTTAAAGGGTCGTATGCGGCTTGCAGACCCCTGGTGTACACGACAGCTGGCTGGACAGATGTGTTTTTAACTTCGTATTCTTCATCAAAATTCGAAAATAACAGACATGGGGGTAAAATGAGAGCCCATTATTCCCCAGGAATAAATAAATATCAAACTGAAATTACTGGTAAATCTCAAATTAAAATTTCGTATCATGCTTGAAATTGTTATTATACATCTACAACCATAAGAAATTTCATAGCGGTCGAATCTGTTGTCACTGAAAGTTTAGGATGTTTCATTTAATTATAAAAATTTAAAGCAAATACTTGAATTTTCTATGGTTCTTTTGAAGCGTTCAATACACATTTTTGCACAAAGCTTGAAATTAGTATTCTACATCTAAATGTAAAATCTAGATCAAATTAGTAGTTTTTTTGATTATCAAGAAAAAAATTCTTAGGGCAATATTTACGAAACCCCTAGTCAGATTTCACCCATTAACAGAACTTTACCATGACCGAACCTACGCTGACAGTTTCTAGAGTAATCGTGTATATGAAGGACTAACATAATTGAATTTGAGGACGCTCAAAATCTGAAAAATAACTCTCATAGATATGAGAGACTCCTTAAACAATTTATTAGATTCTGTAAATCTGGGTGAAGTTCTACTCTGCTTTCAGTACTTAAGCATTTTGCTTATTTTCTCAACAACTTTTTATATTGCTGAAGAATTGATCAGACAAATAAGCAGAAATGACGGCGCCATGAAAAAAAAACCTACAAATATTGATCACCTAAATGAAAACACACTTATGAGAAATATGTGTAATATACAAATTGAAAATCATTTTAAATTATTTCATTATACCTATAAACTATAAAAATCAGATAAGATTTATACAAATCAATATTTTTACATCGAAGAACATCCAGGATAATACAAAATGAAGATGTAACGAAATTTGCAAATAAATTCTGATAAAATAGTCCATCTCCTATGTATTATCAAAATCTTATCTCCTATCTCTATAACGCTGACGACTTTCCCTTTCTCTATCACGGTCTCTTTCTCTTGAGCGTTCATTGGTCCTCCATAAAAATTCATCTACAGACCTATCATAGGACCTGCAAAAATTCAAAAAAATTATTTGGAACTGTGTTAATGAATATCCTTTTGAATAATTTTACCGCTAATAAAACTAATGAAAATGAGTAATAAATCTGATACTTGTTCACTTTTTAATTATGACTAAATAAAGCCTAAATATCTTAAATAAATATATGGTCAATAATGTCTATAGTGAAATAATAATGATCATTTTACTCTAGTCATATAAACTAGCAAAATAGAATAGCAACGTCTCGATTTCTAGTGCCAAAACTTACCTTGGCTGAAAATTCATGAAAAATATGATGTTATTGATTGAGAAAAAGCAAGCAAAGTATCATATTAGTTGAAAATAGTCATTTTTCTAATGATATTTGTTTTGTTAAAATCACACAATTTGGTTTGCGATTTTTTCAACAAATATCATTCCCGAAATTGCCTAGTAATAAACTTTAAAACCAATTGAAAATTTTGCAGACAATTTTTCTTTTTTATGATATATAAAAAATATATATTTTCAAATTCACACTTTTACAAATTCAAAATATTCTTCTCACCTTTCTTCAGAGTACAAATTAACTCTAGAGCTGATATTATAATCGGGTAGTGGCAGTCCTTCATAATATCGTGGAGGTGGTGGAATTGGATCATATGAAGCGCTTGAATATAGTCCAGGGGGTGGAACATAGGGCAATGGAGGTAACTGATGCTGCATGGTTCTCATGTAATCTGCAACAAAAGCTTCTGCAGCAGCAGCTGTGTATGTTCTTGGGACATCTCTGAATAAATTGTACCTGTAATAAGCTAAGAGTTAGTAAATGCAAAACGTCATTCTTCAATACACTAAGTTATTAAGAAAATAGTAGGACTTACATACTCCATAAACAGTTGATGTATGGCATTGTTATAGATTATATAGGACTGTAAGTGAATAGTGAACCAATAAATTGAAATAAATGTCTTGAAGTTGCAGCCATGCAATAATATTAGTAAAATAGTAAAAACCATCTGTTTCATTTTACTCATAATCAAATATATATATATGGACCATAATGGTTATTCCAAGATCAGAATGGTGGGAGGACAGTGACAAAATTTTACCATCTACTTGGCTACCAATATGGAGAACTGAACACTAATCATTAAAGGTAACAACCAAGTAGAACACCATTGACCCAATATGTCAGAGTGATGTAATTGGAGAGTTATTATAATACTTGGTGTCATGCAAAAAGTAGGCAAGACAAGCTCAATATGCAAGGAAATAGTCATCTGTGGAGCATTCTATTGAAGGCTTTGGAAAAGTCAGATATTACATCCACTGTTTCGGACATAAGACTTAGTTCTGTCAGACAGGCATGTCAGAAGATTTGTAAGAGAGGAGTGACCGCAAATGAAACCATGTTATTCTGGTGGTATCATAAAATGTTTCATAGAAAATTCTACAAGTTGATCGTCTATTGTTCACTTTACAACTTTGGTGACTGACGTCAGTAGTTTATTGGTGACTAAAAAGCATCGTGGCCAAGGTTCATTTTTTGTTAAAGTCGTCCTTTGGTTTATTACTGTATAATCTTTGTTATCAATTGAAAATGTGTTCTCTAATTCCATGGTTTTTCCGTTCATATTGCCACATCTTGTACAACAAAATCTCTTACGTAAAGCCTTCAAAGAAATAAATGAGAATATATTGCTGAAAATTTATAAAACATATATACGCCCACATTTGGAACACGCTGTGGTTGCATGGTCTCCTCATCTGAAGAAGAACATTGATGTTCTGGAGAAAGTCCAAAGAAGGTTCACCAAAATCCCTACATCACTTCGAAATAATTCATATGAAGAAAGGCTCAGTATAATAAACTTGACTTCCCTATATGACAGAAGAATCAGAGGCGACATTATCCAAACATTCAAGATACTTCGCGGTTACTACCTGTGTAACATGGAAATTTTCCATATGAAATCAAATCGAAACCTAAGGGGTCACGACTACAAACTTTTAGCTGAACGCTGCAGATTGAATGTGCGGAAAAATTTCGTCACTAACCGTGTAGTGGACAGATGGAATTCTCTGGACAATAGTGCGGTAAATGCAACAAGTGTGAATATCTTCAAGAGTAGAATATCTTCTTAATTCATCAGTTGGGACATAGCAGTCAATCGGTTAAATTGCCTACTGCAATGCAATAATAATAATAAAAATCGTGCCGGAATATCGCAGATTGGAACAGATTTCATGGTTATATTTTATTATTGTAAAATGCGTTAATTTAAATTCATGGTCAAGAGTGCTGTGGAGAAATTGGAGTTGATTTTCTGTGATTACTAGTACCACTTAGCTTTTACCATATTCTTCCCAGATTCGAAGTTTGTAAACAGATGTAGTGATTTTGTACGAGATAAGCACTACTTGTATTCATAGAAAATCAACTCTAATTTCTCCACAGTACTCTTGAATTTAAATGAGAGCTTGTTATGTTGGTACTTGGAACTCTCCTGCCATAGATTTATCTATAATTTGTCAGATTTGTTACGAAGAAAACTGTTCTGCCAACTAACATTTTCAATGTAAAAATTACTAAACAATGTTTATGGAAATATTCCATTAATTTCATTAAAAATTCAGTGAATTGGAGAAAATAATGTATAATATTCATTCAGATGACTCCTTCTATCACTCGTTCATTCAAAAACAAGCCACATCGTGACTTGTTTTTTGAATTTTGGACTCATGCCTTCTGCACTTGTATTATAAATAACTAATTAATTTAGCATCATTAGGCAAAATGTAAAATATTTGTGGAATGTATTCTCTTTTATTGTTTCAGTTCTATTATTTGTCTTGTATCTAAATTCAATGAAAAAAATCACTCAAATTTAAAATACTTGAACAGTTCTTTTTAGAAATACTAATTTCTGAAATTGAAGTTTCTTACCTACATTTTTTACGTTAAATTTGTTTTGAAATTATACTCAAAAAGCTACTAAATCAGATTATACCAATTTAATTTGAGAAACATTATTTTTCTTTGATTGATATACTGTTCATGTGCTACATCTTGAATAACAATTCTTATAGTTCAGTTGAAATTGTTCAGAAAGCATAATTATTTACCTATCCCTATGCCTAGGTGATGGGGACCTTCTATATGATGATGAAGTCAGTCCTCTAGTAGATAAAAAATTTTTTCTACGAGACATTGCCCTATTTCCTCTATATCCAAAAGGATTTCTAGCAGCAATTGGCATCCTAGTCTTAGGATGACGGTATCCATCCCTGTTCCTATCATTTAATCTTTTAGAAGATTCCTTAGCTAATCTGAAATTAAAGAATAACACATTTATTTTTTTCTAAAATTTTCAAACAACATATTTCAGCAAGTATGTACTGTATACATTTTACATAGATAAAAAGGTTTACCTCAAAATAGGAGTTATTTCAATTCCTTCATCTTGAGGAAATAAACGACATAACTCCTCAGCTACCCTAGGTTCAATTTCTTGGCCATCTCTGCCAATTTTTACAGGTTTCCCATCATTCCAAGGATTATATAAATGCATAGTACTAGAAAAAGGTAACTCTTTACGACAAATCCAGTCCACCTTGAATACTCCACCCAATGCTTTAGCAGATAAACCTGGTGGTAGAACCCATGAAATTGGTGGTAGATCATGTCTAGATTCTCCATGTAACCTTGCAAATCCTGCAAATTTTCCACTCTCCTTTACTGAAAATACTAACAAAACATTTCTAGATTCCCTGAAGGCTTTATTTAAGTTGGATTCGTTCTGTGGAAGAGTCGACCATACACCTTTAGCTTTTGACAAGGTAATATTTTCTGCATTGTTCGATTTAATTACAAAAAAACGAGCACCTCTAAATAAATAGTTCAATTTAGTCAAAAAATCGTATGACTTGGCTTTGCTTTCTTTTGATCGAATTCTTTTATTTGGAGGTGATGGGCTCTTGTCCCTGGATCTTTCTCTTTTGTGCTTAGAGCGTCGCCCCCTAGAGGAACCACTACTTACTGAACTAATGCTTGGAGCACTAGAACTTTCAGAACTCGTAGACGAGACATCACTCTCATAATTCACTTCATCTACAAGTTTCAAATCATCTCCCATTAAATCCAAGTTCAAGTTTTCAGTATCTACACTTCCATTCTTATTTTTTGAGTCCATTATCAAAAATCAGTCTTTTGTGAAAAAAAATTAATTCAATTATTCAGGAACATTATAGTATAAATTTATAGTTTTCCATTCAAATATTTTTCGCAGAATGTATTTCTCGTATTATTCTATCAATAAACTTGTTAACCAAACCCTACATGCAACCAAAACACCATTTCATAGAATAATAAACACAATTTACAAAATTCATAGACTCTCTGAGACATCTGTCAAATGAATATCATTTTTTGTGTAGAAATCACAGAATAACAAAATTTTATGATGAATTTTTGAAAGATGCTTTAATCGACAGTATATTGAATATATATATCTATCAATAAATATTGATAAGTCTACTATCTTTTGAAAAGGTTTAAGACTGACTGCTGAATTGATCAGCCGGCTAAACTTAGTTTGATCTCCACTTCGATTTCGATGCTAGGGTGCGTGCAAAGATGTTTCACTTGTGAAAAATCTTTGCTAGGATTAATATCATTAAGTATATTAGCTAAGATGTCTAAAACTATTGACCAAAATTATCTTTCTTTTTATAGATGGCGCTACTCATTTTAATGATGAGTGTATTATCACTGCATATGCAATTAATCAATGATATTGCTGTGGTAATAGTATAATTACCAAAACTCATTACGAACTGAGACGGTAGTTAGATTAAATTAATTGAAATGAAGAAAGCACTAGGGTGAAATCAGGAACTTTTGAGCACAAATTGTCCCATTAGAGACCTTGTTTACTGTTTGTGGTATCTTAGGTCGCAATTGCTGGATGAATTAACGAGTGCTCATCAAAAGTTCTTGACTTTACGCCAGGGCTTTCTTTATTTGACGCTTAAAAGCATTTAATTTTTTTCCATAATCTGATGAAACAATCAACACATAATCCTAGTCGAATAACCACAGAACACTAATATACACGAATAACCATTAACGAATGCGACATTCAAGATTCAAACCTACCCTGAAATTCTAGTTTCTACAAATTTCCAACAGTTTCTCAGAAATGAAGGGTAACTCATTTTTACATACAGAATCAGAAAATAATTCGCGGAATATGCAGTTTTGCACTGCTGATGGTGAAAATTAGTTATTTATTGCACAGTGGATCTTCTGCGCTCAAGACCTGAAATGACCTTGAACTGGCAATGGTTGCTAGCAGGGGGGTGAAACTCGTAGTACTAAATTGGAAACAAATATTCTATGCGCCTACCTAACAGAGAATGAAAGAGATAGAAGATGTATGGTTATCTCTGTCGCTCATGACAAGAAGGATAATGTTCCAAAATCCAAATTGACAGTTGCAGTTTGTTTTGTGCAGTTGATGCAAGATTTTTCACCTATAAAAAAAAAAAAACTTATTATTGATCATAAAATTGTTGAATAAATTCGTTGACATTCTAATATCTGTTTACAGGTCTGCACAACTTTTGGTCTAGTCTAAGGATTGAAATGAGTGCCTCAAATCTTCGATGGACGACTCCATTGGTTATGTACATCCTAAAATGGCTGTTTGATTACTATATCATCAATTTTTAACAGAATTATAAATGATTGAATGAATTTGACCGGTAAAGGTCAATAATTAATCATGGAAAACCCATTTATTAGTTGCCGACGTGAAGCCAACATACTTTAAAATCCCATATATCGCAGACCTCTCACAAAAAGCTCGTCATTTTTCAAAATACGAAGGGGTTGCAATTGCTTTGAAACCAGAGAACATCAAAATAGATAATTTTTTTACACTTTCATAGACTTAAGTTTATATTTAATATTGTATTCCTTCTTTCAGAGCCCTGAAGGTATAACGAAACTGGTCGGCAACTAATAAATGGGATTTCCATGATTAATTTTTGACCTTTACCTGCTAATTTCATTCAATCGTACAGTCATTATCAACCAACAATATTATAAATTTTGATAATCAAAATTGATTCCTCCCTTATCACTTGGTGAAACATATCCCCCAATTGTGAACGATCAATTAGATTTTCGCCTGTCTCCGGTTTTAACATCTGTTACGTAGAATTTATATGTACTTGTTTGTATATTTTATATTTAGTTTTGATAATGGGATGAAACCCGAAACGTGCATGTCAACATCATTACATTATTTATTTTTATTAAAATTTGTGGAACGTATAGTCAAGTGTTTTATTTCTTTTATTAATATTATAAATTATGTACTGTATTTCTGTTTGTTCCATGTAGTGTGTCCATTGAAATATTAGATAGAAGTCAAATAATATAGAGTGAAATCAATTTTTGCTCTTTTTACTAGTAGAATTAAAGGCCGCTTACATTTCAAACTTTCCTGCGGTAATTTCAAATTTTCCCGCCCTGAAGAAAGCCTATTTCTCACTTTGCCCGTTGGTGTCGCTAGTGCGGACCTAATCAAGATGGCGGCTATTTTGTTTCCACAGATTAGTAGGGAGATTGCATTTCTTATTATTAGTATTCTGTGGTTGCTAGGCCTAGGGAGTTCAGACGCCTAAGCACAGATTACGGATATCCGTAATCTGTGCGCCTAAGTTACTTACCGTGTCTATCTCATCCATATTCAATTTCAAAAATGAAAATAAGAAAATGTCGACAATTTGTTACTATTTGTTTTTCTGTTTTAAATTTGAAAATTGCTCCACATACAGTAAAGGAATCTATTTAAATCAAATATCTAGTCTGTGATATTTAACTACCAAATAGAATAGATGAATGAGATCATCCAGAACAAAGTCTGTATGAAAGATTTTCCAGAAGATGAGGCGGGGATTTTCATCTGGAGCATGTTTACAACAAAAAAATAATGTTCTACCTTTCATTATTATCACATTAGTAACTAAGCACTTCACAAAATATTGTTGAACAGAATTGGAAAATTTCGAGATTTGTGGCCGTGATCAAGTCAGTTTTCACCTAACGTTACGCTTACTACTACAATAAACATCTTCAGAGGTTTCTAGGTTGTATATTGTAACTCGACGCAGCATTTCTCTGATTCGAATGTCTTTTTTGTTGTTGTTGTTAAGTATGAGTAATTCTTATGTACGAACTACCTACCTTGTGAAACATCGAACAGTGCGATACTCTCTGTTTGAAGAACACAAGCTAACCACTAAACTAAACCTCTCCTACTGTTTGGAATGTACAAAAAATGTGATTGTCCGCCACATTTCGAGGACTTTTGCAAAAGGATACATCATCGGGCCTTTTGGGGTGAGGACTGAGGAATATAATGCACCACTCACTGAGAGTCATCCAAAGAGACGATTTGAAAAACCAGCTTTGGACGCTTGCATCTGGAGGAAGATTCCTCTTGATCTAGGAATTCTCTGACTAATCAGCTGGAGTGTTTTCCGCTTCCCTAGAGTTGAAAGTGATTTCATGAAGAAATTCCTTCAACGTGGATAGATTCGTATTGCGATGGATATGGGTATTACAACCAAACAAGGGTACGTTAAAAGCGATCCAGACGAATTTATTTTGGATGATTTGTAACTTATGAAACTTCATGGCGTAGGGGGAAATTTTTAGCCTATGTTTTCTGTTATCTTCTGATGCTTGGACCTTTCATGTAGAGGTTCTGTATTTCGTCATTGGCAATTGATAGATAAGGATTTTATGACCTCTGTTATATACGGTATTTGCAGGTGGTTAGTAACATACCATGGTGCATTGATAATCAATCATATTGTTTCTGATTGAAATCTTCGAATGGGTTTTCTTCTGGATGGTTTAGCGCAACCCCAGCTATGTGCCACAGGTCCAGATAGGTTTGAGGACTTTCTTATAAACCAGTAATTCGTTTTGCATGGTCAGTTTTGATTTTCTTCCAATAAGCTAATGCATTTGTCGAATCTTTGTCTAGTTGTTTTCTTTTTGTGTGTTTTTGTTATGCTTCTGCCATGTAAATCACTGGTCCAGGTGTATGCCAAGGTATTTGACGTTTGTCTCTGTAGGAATATTAATTTCATTCAGAGTTACGTATAGTAAGTATAGAAATGGCCGTAACACACTTCCTTGCGGTCACCAAATTTTATGGTAAGATTCACTGAACTTAATTAAAAAAATTTCTATCAGTGAGGTAGGATCTCAGTACCAGATAGTTACTGTTGTTAAGATTTTTTTTTTATATTATATTACAGATTCGTTCGTGAATAATAGTTTATAATTTTTCAGAGAATTCGTTTCTTTGAGAATAAGATGTGCGTCCGTCGGAGAGATCATGGCTGGCGTAAGCACTTATCTGTTCGGTTTAGACGACATCTCCATTCATGTTCCTGGATACGAGTTCAAATCCTTCTTTTAGTAGTCGCAATGTTAACTCTTCTACAATCACAAGATCACTTGTATACACCAGACTTAGAAAACTTATCAATTTTATCTATTGCTCTTTTTAAGACTTGTTCCAGTTTTTTTGTGGTTTGTAAATGAATTTCATGTTATGTCTTTCAAGAAGTTTTCTTCCTAGGTTGTTCTTGTTACTAAGACTTCTAGGAAGAATAGAGCAAGGGGGGATCGCCGTTATGAACGTCAAGTTTTTTGATGGGGCCATTTCGTACTTTGTCTGCTTGAAACGCATATTAAGTGTTAGGTGGTTCCATTGTGGGGGAAAGGGTCATGACCCCCCTCTGGGACCGAGCTTGGATTAGAGCACCATTTCTTTCAATTATTTCCATGGTGAATTTAATGTTCCATCCGACACAACTAACGTTGAAGGAATTTCTTCATGATATCACTTTCAACTCTTGGTAAAGCGGAAAAACACCCTTACTGATTAGTCAGAAACGACGAATCTTCCATCAGATACAAGCGTACAAAGCGGGTGCTACAAAACAACTCTTTGGATGACTGTCAGTGGGTGGTGCATTGTATTTCTCAGTCCTCCCCCAAAAGGTCCGATCAGCTAGTTAATGTATCTTTCGCAAAAGCCCTAGAAATCTAACAGAATATCTCATTTCTCGTTCATTCCAAACAATACGTGAGGTTTAGTGGGTAGGTTGTGTTCTTCAAACACGGAGTCGCACACTGTTTGACCTTTCATAAGGTAGTTCGTCCATGAGAATTCCCCCTGTTTAATAAATAACATAAAAGCCACTTTCAAATCGGAGAAATGCTGCAGCGTCGAGTTACAATCTACGACCTTAAACCTCTGAAGATGCTTACATCAGGTGAAAAAATTGACTGGTCCACGGCTACAATGGCCAAAATTTTTCAATTCTGTTGAACAATCCAGCTGTGAAAGTCTTGGGCATTAAATTTGAATAGTCTTTCCAAAATTACGTGAGCAGCACAGAGATAAATCAAATATACGAGCTTTGTCCAAGTTTCAAGAAATTGTTTAGTTGATTGTAAGGTTAACTCATTTTAGTCATTCAATTCTCTCCAGTATTTAACGACGTTGTGGCTGAACATTAAATGAATTAGTTTTCAGACATTGGTCGAATCTGGTTACAAATTGTCACCAATGAAATTCAGAGACTGTTACTTCTGAATCTCAATAGGCCAATAGTTTGATCCTTCTTTTATATCAATTCTCCTAGGAGTATTTCAGACCTCTCATAAGCTCAAGCTTGAGCAACTTAGAAGAACCTATATACTTTGTAACTGTTTTCCATCGCCACTTTAGGCTCAGCACTTGTAATTGTTTGGCAACAGGAAATGATTGGAAGGTCCACTTGGCTTAGGGCTCAAACAAACTACACTCACTGTTGTAAAGGACTTCACTACTAGGCCAACTGGCCATTTAATAATAAATTAAGACCTCACGATAAGAAAAACAACACTACAACAAGGTTATAATTTATTCAAAAAAATCTCTCCTTTGCATCAAAGGCAGCGTTCTCATTCGTATAAAGTAATTTTCATTTCCTAGAGGGCTAAACAAACTTTCACCTTCCTTTCCTAATAAATTTCTCAAACATATATTTCTGAGTAATAGCTTTGTATAATATTCTTTACCACCTTCAGCAAACTCTTGGGATTTATTTTTTAATTCTTTATCAATAGCTTCTTCATAATACACTTGACTACCGTCCTTTACTAAGAAATAATTACCTAATGTGAAGCAAGTGACCAAAGAATACATGACCATACGTACTAATAAGGGTTTGGCATACAAGTTATATTTCATATTGATCGCTCTGGAAATTGCATAAGTTGCAAAAGAACTTGTTGTTCCAATAACAGTATCGATGATCAGTTTTGGAGTTTCCTTCATTTTTATTTCTCTGGCTATTGCGAAATTTTGAGCATTCTCTGATATTATAAGTGATTTACGTAATTTCTTTCCAGATTCCGTTTCCCAAGAAGCCAATTTTTCACCAACAATCTAAAAAAAATTTAATTATTTTAGATAAATGATTTTAATATAAAAATCATTTATTTAGAAATTTTCTAAACTTATATTTCCATAGTTGAGTACAAATGAATACAATCACTTTGATCTATCACATCAATTTCACGAACTATCATGCGATGAACATACCAAAGTTTCAAGTAACAAATTCATAGATAAAACGGTTTTTAATAGATTAAACATTATATTAGTGGAGAAACATTAGAAAAAAGTGAAGTGAAGCCAAGCCACATGCAACAGTAAAAACTCCAAAATATAGGGACCTCATATTTCAGATAAGAAGGCAAAGAGTAATGCTATTAATATCGTATTATCACACCATATAAAAATTCTCAAAAAGCTTTGAGATTAATGAACTAAGACTTGGAGTATATATTTTTTCAAATTTTCCTTCTATTGAAGAAGTTTGCTTACTCATAAGATTGTGATATATAAGGTTGTTACATATAATGGATATTCCTCCTGGGGGGGATATATCCCCCCTTGGGTACGCCACTGTCTGATGCATACCTATAAATTGTTTATAAGGTATACCTATAAATTGTTTATAAGGTATACCTATAAATTGTTTATAAGGTATGTTAACAAAAATTTTCAATAGGTTCTCACCATTGTAAAGAATTTTTTTGAATGTTTATTGAAGATCGATCACCATTTGGATTTAATTCCATCATATTATAAATTCAAATAATAACTCACTATATTCAATGAAGTTACATAAATTATATTTCATATATAACTTATGTATGGTTAACAATTTTATAACTAACTAGCTGCTCGCCTCGGCTTCGAACCTTCTGTCAAGCAACCCAAAATACATTTTTTGAAGTGTCAAATCATACTCTATGATTGTTTGCTGGGTAGGATGAAAAAGGAAAGCCTTTTTTCTTTTCCATCCATTTTTTTGTAGTATAATCCTTCTCATGACAGTAACAAACACAACAAAAAAAATTCAATTTGGTGGTCATAATATCCTTAGATCCTCTTAAATATATTTGTATGTATAGATAGTTTGGGAGAAGCCTTTTTCAATAGAATAGGGATGGTATTTTGATTTTAAGAATAATCTGGTTTAAAAATTAGAGTAAATTCCACAGATAAACAGTGGCAAGGGGGGGGGGGGGATAAGTGAGATATATCTCCCCCAGGACGAATATCCCATATAAGTCACAACACTCATTAATTTAATTGTGTGAAAATTTAATCAACGAATTAATCAACCAGCGTTTATATCAAAAGTCTTGATCTAATCGTTCTGTCGTTGTCGTAATCATTATTTACTTACAGGCTAAAAATTTCAAATTACAATTCCAAATGAACAATCGGATAAAAATTAATGAGATTCTAAAGTAAAAGCTCCGAACGACTCTAGTTGAAATTCAATATCAAGAAGTGTCTGAAATTCAAAGTACATCGGAAACGAATAATCAATATTTTTTTCTTTATCCCCCTCAAGGCTTACGTCTGGGTACGCCACTGCAGATAAGTGGGTTTTTAAATTATGATATCAATCTCAGCAATGGACTGATACGCAACACAAAAATTGGTCTTATCCATAAGGTATTTCATAATTTCAAAATGAAATAAGTTTGATATTTATTATTTTCATGAAACACTGAAGATACTCATTTAGAAGCTTGCACTCATAAATAATCTGATAATTCACAGATACAATAAAAGATTTATGATACACTTACAATGATTCGAGAAGTATCAATTTCTGTTTCTCTTTTAAAAGCAAAATTACCAGGAATTCCGACTCGAATACCCCATTTAGTGTATAAAGATCCAATAGCCCCTACATTAAAGCCAACTATATTGAAGGGATTATACAAATGTCTCTTTGAAGGATCAACCTGCATTATGAGAAAACTCAATAATATGTATTACAATTATTCAATGTTCAACACATACTTCTAATAAATCCAACACTTTTTCAAACTTTTGTTTTGTTTCATCGGTCAGACGCACAGCAACGCCGTTTCTATAATAAATATATAGGTAATTATGTAGAATACGCCACAACGCTCTGAAAGAGAATTTACCTATAATGATGGAGAAAATCAACATAATAGTCAATTAAAAAAGTGTGAGGTGCTACATGGGCAAATGTAACAGTTCCAATTGCCCCAAATGCAGCGATAGAAGCTGCATTGCGTCCGTTTTTTGTAAGGCACCATTTTAAAAATTTATCAGCCATAATTCGATCAGTTTAAAATGTGAGTACATAAACTTGAACTGTTTTTTTCTTTCCTATTTGAATAAATTTTTTGCAAAGAACTCAGAAGAAACAATAGAACCAGTCACAGATTTTGAGAATATTAATTTAATGGTTATTTCACAGAGATATATACAACGGACATCATCTTTTTTTTGTAATTTCAGGGAATCCTCAAAAACTTATCGAGCATTATAATTAACAGGTTTTGTAAATGTTGTATCCTAATGCTAATGACATTGAAAGTAACGTATAAGAAATTAGCCACCGCACCGTAATAAATATTAAAGGTTACCATGTAAATACTTTATTTTTTTTCCATTTTTGTTGACATTGACAGTGTCAATTTGCTATTCATCTGTCGTTCATGTGATCGTACATTACCGAATTATATTTTCGTGTTATCATTATATTGAATTCCTCATTACGAATATAGTGAGGTTCTGAGAAATTATCCAGTCCAGAATATTTTGTGCTGGTCAATAAGAACTGTTTTTTCTCGATATAATAAGATGTGAAGGAATCTCTTGCGAATTATTTTAAAGTGATAAAAATGAAGAATATCAAGTGTGTTTTTGTTTTAATGCTGTTGTGTGGATTCGTTCTTACTGATGATCTAAATTCTATAAAAAGCAACGCGGAGATTGTGTCGAATAACACAGTTTCTTCTGTTAGTTCAACAACAGCTACTACTGTGCAATCAACAGAGGGCTCAAAACCAAATCAAGATCAATCTACTTCTCCTAAGCCAAAATCTACTACAATACCTAAGGATAATATTATTATTAAGAATGTATCAGAATCTACAAGTACCACTAAGAAAATAGAACTTCCAGTTTCATCCACTACCCCTAGTGTTCCTGTGGTAAATAACCAAAACTCTACAACGGCGTCAGCTGATCCTGTACTACCTGATAAGGGTTCAGCAGAAGATGAACATAATAGTTCTATGGCAATATTCTTTGTACTCTGCGTATTAGCGTTGGGTATTCTACTGATACATTTTATGTTACAAACAGGATTTCAATATGTACCAGAAAGTATTGTCATTGTATTCCTTGGAGCCCTCATTGGATTGGCAATGAGTGCACTATCAAACAGAAATATTAGCAACTGGAGAAAAGAAGAAGCATTTTCCCCTACAGCATTTTTCCTTATTCTTTTACCACCTATTATATTTGAATCAGGATATAATCTGCATAAGGGAAACTTCTTTCAGAATATTGGATCAATACTTGTGTTTGCTATCTTAGGAACAACCATTTCTGCTTTTATAATTGGATGCGGAATATACTTCCTTGGATTAGCTGATGTGGTTTATAAATTAGGATTTGTGGAATCCTTTGCCTTTGGTTCCCTCATTTCTGCAGTAGATCCAGTTGCAACAGTGGCAATTTTTCATGCTTTAAACGTAGACCCCGTACTCAACATGTTGGTGTTTGGTGAAAGTATTTTAAATGATGCAATTGCTATTGTTTTAACAACTGCTGCTCTTGAATCAAATAATCCTACAATGTCTGCAGGAGAAGCTTTAGTCATGGGAATTGAGTCTTTCTGTTTGATGTTTTTTGCATCAGCTGGTATTGGTGTAGTATGTGCTTTGTTCAGTGCTCTACTCTTAAAACATATAGATCTCAGAAAAAATCCATCCCTGGAGTTTGCTATGATGTTAGTATTTACATATGCCCCTTATGTACTGGCAGAAGGTGAGACTTTCATTATAATTTTTCAGATTATTATCGTATATCAATCAATATTTTTGATTTAGTTAGTGTCAAAAAATAATGTCTTTTTAAGGATAAAAAAAATTATTATCTTAAAAGAATCCGTTGTAATGCACTAGGCTGAAGGACTTTGGTCGATGGCCAATAAAGAACAGTTATTATTATTATTAGAATCCGTTTGTTATGACAACGTGCATCTTGACCAACCTCTTAATATTTATTCATTTTATTTATTGAATTCTTTACAAACACCATCTAGAAAGAAATTATATGTAAAATTGGACCTACAACAAAAAATAGAGAAGAATATGGGAGTTTGAAATTTAGTTTTCCTTCAAAACTCCATGTGGCAGTTTTGGGATATAATGACTTCTCCTCTAATTTCATTTACCATGATCAAATTTGAGGAATTGATGTAGTGGCTGCTTGATCATTTTGATGCACGCAGATGCTTGCTTCCTTTTATCTTCCATAAAAATAACAATTCTGAATGCAATTCTTATGATATAATATAATGCCTGGAATAAAAAGTTACAAAGTACCATCTACATTTTCAAACACGCAGCCTTGTTATGACCATTTGTTCATAGCAAAGCAATATTGAATATGATGATTTGAACAGATGTGTCTACTTGATGCTATTACAATACAATATGAATAAAAAACAAAAAGAAATAATTGATTGTATTTAGTGAGCAAGCTGATGTGTTTAAGATATTTGCTTCATTGGTGTGTAGTTATTGTTACTTCCCTTCAATGTAATTAGGAGCAGATTCTATTGTAACATATTGATATTCAGGAACACAAACCCTAGATAATAGTTAATATGAATAACCCCATCATCTACTTTCAATAAAATGGCATGACTTTGTAAGAATTCACAAGGTAGCTGATTCTTTAGTTGGGATATATCTTCTTGGGCAACTTCATCACAATACATATACCCCCATATTTTGAGGAGCAGAAATCACCCCTTATAAACCCCATCAACTATTTTCACAAAGTTGTGATTTTTTATTGAATGTGAATGATTGGGTTTGTAGTGTTTCTGCTGACAAAATAAGAGGTTATTGGAAGTACCCTGAGTAGCATACTTCTTGCGGTGCATCTCCTATCTGGGGTTTGCTATCATCACAGCAATCTGGACCCTGTTGACTTCAGCTCGAAATAGTTGAACATAGGATACATTCCAACATGAAAATCTCCCTCTAAATTAATTTTGACAAACTTATGAATTTTATTGACAACAAATGATGGGAATTGTAGGAGAATACTGCAAGCCTGACAAAATATATAGTTATATTATCAATATATGAGAATTCACCACAGAAACACAAAAACCGTATCCACCTCAGTTTTCACGAAGTTATAATTTTTATTGAAAACCAATAGGAGGTTTGCATGGGATTATATCATTCTTATAAAATACCCTGAGAAGCATACATTCATCTAAGTTAATCTCAAGAAGTTATCGCATCTCAAGGCTCGATAAGGAGAATTTTGCTTCATATTTTTTTATCCATTTACTTGAATATTCACAATGAAAAAGCTTCTGTAAGCCGTTTTAAAAAGATGTCGCATCTATGTTTATAGTTGAACTAACTAGTTTAAGGCCAGTTCATAATTCAGTTGAAAAAGATAACTTGACATCTTATGTCAAGTTAACTTTTCAAGTACTGATTGGCTCAAATCTAAATGTAATATTCTCAATTGATTTTGAAATTTAATAAAAAAATATTTTGTTTCAGGTATTCACCTATCTGGAATAATGGCAATATTATTCTGTGGAATTGTCATGTCCCATTATACCCACTTCAACTTATCCACTGTAACTCAAATAACCATGCAACAAACTCTTAGAACATTGTCGTTTATTGCTGAAACCTGTGTGTTTGCTTATCTTGGTTTGGCATTGTTCAGTTTCAAACATAGAGCAGAGCCAGCTCTTGTTGTTTGGAGCTTGGTATTGTGCCTAATTGGCAGAGCTTGCAATATATTTCCCTTAGCCTACCTGGTGAATAAATTTCGTGAACATCAAATAACTAAAAAGATGATGTTTATTATGTGGTTCAGTGGTCTAAGGGGAGCAATCTCATATGCTCTATCCCTCCATCTCAATTTCAGTGATGAAACTAGACATGTCATCATAACAACTACATTAGTAATTGTCTTGGTAACCACACTTGTATTCGGAGGAGCCACTATGCCTCTTTTGAAATTTATGCAAGCAACTAAAAATCCTTCAAGACGTCTGAGAAAAAAGAAGAAGGATAGAGAAGTGATACTTAGTAAAACTCGAGAATGGGGGAAAACAATTGACTCAGAGCATTTGTCCGAGACCACAGAGGGTGAAGCTGAGGTATCATTTGTTTCCGATAGGATAAAAGGCTTTGTGAAGTATGACATAAAGTACTTCATTCCATTCTTCACTAGGAGGTTCACACAACAGGTGAGTTGAAGAAAGTTTTTTTTCTCTTTAAGGGCTAGATAATCAGCTGGGGATGATATATGTCAAGTCTGATTTGTATGAAGTAAATTTTCACGTTGTGAAATTTTTGAATATAAGCTTTCGTCTAAATAATACAGACTATCGAATTCCATCAAGCAACTTGCTATTTTTGAATTTTAAATATCTATTCATATTCATAGAAATTTTAGTCTTTTGAGTGCTCGTCTCCGAATCAACCGCTATGTCTGTAATATTCAAATTCTGTCAAACGATAAGATTTGACTCGGTGATGGCGAATCAGCCTTCATATTTTCTAGAAATTTGTAGAGTATGTTTGCATCTTGAATCCCGCGATTTGGTTCGTTAATGGGCAAAATTCAACGAGGGGTACCGTTAATATGACCGTTTGAAATTTTGATAATTTCAAAATTGCAGATTGGATCGATATGAAAATTTGCCCTATGATGTAATATGACAATTTAAAGCATCGTTTCTTATTGATCGCATAACCAGGACTGTAAAACAGTGAAGAAGAATATCGAAAAAAAATCGATATAGCATGGAGTTGAAAGTTTGCGTATATATATATATATATATATATATATATATATATATATATATAAAGAATAACAATTTTAAGCCTCTTGCTAAAATCATGCTGATGCGCCATCAGAACTATAAAAACTTCAAGAACAACATAAAAAAAAATGAGGAAAGCGCTTACACGATGTCAGGAGCTTTTGAGCGCTCATTATTTACGCCTTTGGAAACTATATATATAGTTCTGTGGTCTCCAAAGGTTCAATTTTTTTTTCTTTTGAATGAACGAGCTCTGCAAATCTGCTGGTTTCACAAATAATATAAGTATTATGGAGTATTTACTTTTAGGAGCGAAAACTGAAAACCTACCATCTTTTTTTGGAAGATTTAATTTGATCATACTAGGGAAAACATTTGCGTATGTGAACTGTGAAATAACGAGATTTGTTAGTTTATGTTGTTAGATATTTCTTATCTGTTTTATATGAGGTAATAAAAAGTGTAGATAACGTTTTTATTTACGAATTAATATTTCCATTATTTTCGAAACTGTAAAATTCCAAAGTATATCCACGAAATTGTAAGAAAAGATGTGGGTTGAATTGAATTAATGTTTATCAAGAATCGCATTTTACCAATTATGTACAGATATTTTTAAGGTTTATTCTCGTTATGGACTTTTGCTTTATTAAATCGATGATATGCATTTGTCACATGTACCTTAGGGCGACCACACACTATCAGGTACACCTGACAGGTAAGCCTGAACAGTTGGTATACCTGATACCTGCACCTGCACTCATTCTTCATGTACACCTGTCAAGTTTGTCAACAGGATTGCCATGTTGGGGTGTTTTCTCCCAAATTTGGGGTATTTTTGAACACTCAGGGGAAATTTGGGGAATATAATTTTCATTGGGGATTTTTGAGGGAGAAATAGAAATTATTTCTTTGTATCAAGTATTACGGTTCAATACGTTCTACTAAAATACTTCCTAAAGATGACGAAGTTGCTGACGTGTGCTGGGTTTGCTCTGTCAAAAAAAAAATGCAATTATGTATGCCACTCTGAAAAGTGAAAAGGTCCCAAAGTATTAGAAACATCTGGCTTTAAAAAGCGACCCGCGAGGGATCACGGACTCTTCAGCCTACATCTTTATTTGTTGTTTCATAATTTTGTTAGAGAGTAGTATTTCCATTAATAAATAGTAATTAAATGAAGCGAACCATTATAATAATATCAAATTTCAATATCTCTTCCGGTGAAAAAACACCCAAAAAATACCCAATACGGCAATCCTGATTCAGGTGTATGATAGTGTGTGGCCGGCATTAGGAGCTAGTAGTAAGAGGCTTGAATCAAATTAATTTCAATGAAGAATCACTGACGTACGAAGTTGCAGCGTATTAAACGTAACGTATTAAAATAATGTCAACAATACCCATGGTACAGAATACAATAATTCAACAAAAAAATTCGTAGTATAGAAAAATCAAGAATTTTTCTTTCAATTTTTATCTTACGAAAAATACAGTGTTTAGCAGCAATTTTTTAAATAACATGGTTCTTATCGAATTCCAAAACTAATGGAAAAATAATAATCTCATCATTATTTTAAAGTATTGTTAGACTGGTCCCAAAGGAATTTCTGGTAACTTGGACAACCCTTGTATAATCGAAATATTCTGGCTTCCTCCAAGTGACTTTGGATATACTATACCAAAGTTTGACTAATACACGAAGAACCACGTGGTGGTAATCCCTCTTAAGGGGAATCTGTACCGTTTTAGTGATCAGTTCAAAAATATGTACGCTTTATTTTATGCGAGAGACCATCAATTTATATGAGGTTTTCATTATCATTCATTTTAAAGAGTTTGTCATTGCAGGAAGTCCTTATTTATTAATTTTTGGGATGGAAAAAAAAATTAGATGAATTTTTTACGTAAAAACGTATTTTGAATTTTTGCAAGTGGTAGAAAAGGACGGTAAATCAGAGGAACGTTTGAGATTGGTTCACTCATCTTCAAAAGTGGTGGGATCTCAAAAACGCTGAGGAGAAAGGAGTATAGTTTGGTAGATCAGGAGAATGTCACTTTGTATAAACTCTCTTCTTCTTCTTCTTCCTCTTTTATTTAGGTCGTAACCTGTTCTTCTTCACGGTGTCTCTACCGAGGTGGATACCCAGCTCTCCAGCCACCTTTTGCTCGTGCTATCTTTATAAGTCTTTCATAGCCCGCTCTACCAACACGATCTCTCAAGAAGATAAAAAACCCTAATTGTATTTCAGGGACTACAAATCTAGGTTGAAATTTAGTTTGTATATGTAAAGTAATCAAATAATTGACAACAATGACATCATCATAAATCACATCTCATAATGAATAATGTGGTCTCATATAGACGCTTGAATGAAGAGTACCCAAAAAAAATTTCTGAAGATAACAGTACCGTTGTCGAAACGATTTGTTTAACTCTTCCTGCGTAGATTCCGTAGATTGAGTGTGGTTACTATAAGATCATTATAGTATTATGTCTACTGTGAACTCAAAAACTTCATATTATTATTATTATTTTTAAATTTTCAACTTGATGGTTAGCGTTCTCGATCCAGGAGGATCAATGCTATATGAAAACAGGTTTTCCTCCCAATTATACAGCTTTTTATTCTGTACGGCCAATAGATTTTTGTTTCGATTTTGGAATTCTACTCATTTCGAACCGAATTATAAAAATTTCATTTATAAAATATAATTTTTTCCTTGAATTATTTCAGCAAATTGAAATATATAAACCGAAATCAAACAAGTGATTATGGATGATAATATTATCTTTGGTATTATATTTTCGTTGTTCTGATATACTTGTGCAAATTTGAAGAATGTTCAATGGGAATAGAGCAAGAAGTTTTAATGACCTTAGAGCAAAACAATTTATTATCTAGTTGATTGTGGTTTGTATTCATATTGTCGCCCAGAAATGAGCTTCAAAATTTTAGTTCGTTCATGGTGATGTTGATGTTTTCTTCAAAATTACCATTGTCGACCAATTTTCTAATTTATGGATTACATAGTTAAGTTAGGAAAAGTACTCCAAAGGTTGATGGCTTTCAGGTCATAGATCCTTGAAATTGTTATCGGGCCCTATGTTTTTGTAGCAAATTTATTATATTTTTACCTACAATTGTACAATCACGAAATGGATTTTAATGTACATAATAGAGGGTCCATAGATGTAGAAAACAATAGGCCTCCTGAGAGACATACAAATATTAACACTCGATTGATAGCAGTCCTTGGAATTCTCTATAAGGCATAAGAGGAAATAATAAACACCTGGACACATTTATTTGATGGACTGTCCTATTACATTAGGCACGAATTTGTCTCGTTTGTTTCTTGTACGATTGTCGACTCTGATTATTGTTTACAGAGGATTTCTACTGGAAATCAACACTGTAAACTTTATGACGGGTATTTCCTAACATTAATTGCATACCAAAGTATTTCACCTTGAATTCTTGCCACATCAAATTGAACCCAATGTAGGTACCCGTATTCGTGATTCTAGTCCTTGTTACCAGTGATAACTGGCTTCAATCAAATTATTTGTTATATAAGTAATTTTCATTCAGCCAATTCAACCTGTTCGGTTGCTAAAAGAATTTTAAAATTTAATCGGCCATCTAAACTAGTTCATTCAATAATAAACCAGTTAGGTTTATGGGAAATGGCAAATCTTTGGAAATTTACAGGTCTAATTCTAACTTTATATTACTTTCAATGTTAACATTTCGAATATAAAAGATTTTATATTCGTTTTCAATTCTCAGAATTGAATCATTGAAGTTGCAAGAAACCAATAGGAGACTATTGGTTTTAGTCATAGAATTCGAAATATTCGATCTGGGTTTTTTTAAAATACATAATATAATTTTTTAAATTTTTTTAATCAGTTTCCAAAAAAATTTCTTGGGTTATTTAGATACTCGAAGCCTGTAAAAATTTTATAATTGTATTACAGTGTAAATCGTTGCACATTTTTCGGTTATTTATTTGAAATTCATTCTGTCCAGCTAGATGCCTGTTGCCTCTCTGTAATTCTATTATTTGAACTGAAAACGTTGTCAAACGATAGTGTTGGATTCATTGATAACAAATCCGTCTTCAAATTCGATTCTGTCCAACTGTATATACGATAACAATCGATCGAAAGGATCTAGAAACATGATTTTGGGTGTTGATAGGAAATAACGATTCCTAGCTCCTTCACAAATTTCAAGCTGATCACATTATTAGAACCATAGAAAATTCAAGAACATTTTTGGAAAATAAATTCTCAATATTTCTTTCATTACGAATCCGATTAGGTTGACATTTTGAATGTGCAGTGGCATAACTAGAGTTGACTCATGGGTGGGTTTATCCCCACTTTGAAAAAGCAAAATTTTTCAATTTTTCTATTAAAATTTCTTTTTTTAAATTGTTACACACAATTTTTTTTATATATTCTAATAAATATGGGGTTATGTCTCCAATAGCCCCTCCCTCTTTACGCCCATATGCAATTATATAGACTATAGAGAACAACCACATCAAGATTTGTGCAATATTGCGTTATCAGAAGAAAAGAAAATGCAAGAATTTTTCAAGTGTTATTCAAAATTCCTTGCTGATAGCGTCGTCAGATTCATAAAAAATTAGGAAAGCATTGACGTAGGGTGCTCTGAGCACTCATTCGTTCATTCGCCAGTTGCACTCTTGTGGTCCCAAAATTTCTTTAATTTTTAATTTTGTTTCTTTGAGTTTTCCTGATTAAGTACGGTTCAGAAACCTATTTTCCTTCCATATTTTATAGAGGACTGGAGACGGTGAAAGATGGAAATTCCAGAAATCATAATTTTATACTTTCTTCTGAAATATCAGCTCAGCGAGATCTCCTGTCATTGAAATAGGTTTTAAGGTTTTTCGATATTCTACTCAAATTTTTTATGGGTCGGATGACGACTTCAACACGAAATTTTGCATGGAGCTTCAAATTTTTATTCTCAATATACACGCAAAATCTAATTCTGATTGGATTTGTTGTCGCAAAAATATTGGTTATTTCTTTTCCAATATACTTCTTGAATTGTTCTGTTGGTTCTGATTTACAGCGGACAATTCATGTTATGCTTATATGAGAAGTGAAAATACAAAAGAATAAAAATATCGCCAACCCAAAAATAGACTACCTTACGAGCGTTCATTAAAATTCGTGGTCAAGAGAGCTGTGGAGAAATTATAGTTGATTTTCTGTGATTTGCCATTTGCATCCTTGGATATACTGATTGATATACAGTTCTGTGATTTCTAATGGCTCTATTGACGTATGACTTACGAGCGCTCGAAAGCTAATAATGAGATTCTTAAAAAAATAACGAAAACGTTGAGTGGTAGTTGAATGATACGCAAATTGCGCCACAGAATAGTATATAGGTATATGCGCTATCCAATTGCGCAATTAATGAACGAGCTCCTAATACTCCTGACCGTAGGTACGTCACTGTTTTTCTCATTTTGCTTTTTATTGTACCGAAACTAAGTTCTACTACACCCTTTTATCAATAATCACTTCATGTTGTATTTTCCGAATGTTTATGCTTCGTTGAACGCAAGAGTAATCGTTACATTCGTTAATCGTTATCAACAACGAATGACCACTCGTGTTCCAATATTATTATCTACCGTTTTATTTCCGTTATCATCGTACCTTTCGTGGATGGAAGATTTATGCCAAGGTTATCGCGTTTTCTTTTTCCGATGGGGGAGGTTGTGGAAATTAATGAATTTCCTCTTTTACATCACAATCTTTTCATGGTAGTTAATTAGTTCGGAATATTTTCAGGGCTTGGTCGAATTCATTAGGAATAACCCCGGCGATGGGTGTGGCACTATCCCTCCCCATTCTTCACCCCTAAAATCAACCCTGTACAGGGTGGGCCAAATTGGATTCTTTTGAATGGGGAGTCCTATTTCTATATTAGATAGAGAAAAACTGATGTCTCATTGGCGAAAACCTCAACTCCATAGCTATTACCGTTACATACTCACAGGGTGTTTTTCGAAAATGTTCATTCTCGAAATTTTGTTGCAACTTTTTGTTGGAAATTTTTCATATCTGTAAAAACATTCTTTTGGCAACTTTTTACTTAGAATTCAATGACGTTGATTGAATTTTCCGCAAACTGATATTTTATGAGATATCACTATGAATTTTTTTTCAAATGAGAAACCCCTTATATTCATTCATATTTTGATAGAGATGAAAATTACCATTCCAAAAATATAGCATACTTGATATTTTTCTGAAGTCATGTTCGAAGTCCCCCAGGTGGCCGGCTAGGTCGTCTTACCTAACGTCTATAGTTCGAATTGGAAAATTCGTTTTTGTTCTGTTAAGTTTTTTTACTGTTAAAATATTTATTCTTCAAAGTTTGATAACATCAATTTTCGCTTTCATAATTTATGGATCGTATTCTCGTGACGTGAGAAAAATCTCAAAAATGATTTTTGTATCAAATTTCTTGGGAATAAGCTCCTGAATTTTCCGATAAAAACTCTAGCTGGCGGTAGAGCGGTTTTCATTTTTCATTTCCAACAATAAACCATCGGAATCGTTCGCAGAAAAATTAAGAAATAGCATATTTCTGCTGGATTGTATCTAAAATTTTGGAAATATTGGGAAAATCAAATTCCTGCGTAATCATTGGATGGAGGATGCTTCAGAATTCAGTCTGTTGAACACATATCTGGAATCGAAATGTCCTGTTCGTTCCTGTGTGTATTCAAATAGTTCTATTTTGGTTTATTATTTTTGAAAATTAATCTTTGGAATTGATCGGTGTTGACAGTTGATTGGTCCAAAAACTCTCTATATCTTCGGCGCTTGGAGGACTCCCTGATTTTGTTAACATTTTTTCATTCAGCATCCTATAAAATTTCTTTTCGGAGTTTTCAAGTTTTCGTTTTTTTTTTAAAGCTCTAGTTATAGTTATAGTTTATAGCTCTAGTTGATCTTCTCAATCGTTCAGAGTATACACTCAATTTTTGTTTGAGTGTGTTTGCATGTTATGGCGAACCATAATCACATCCAATATGTTTTGTAATCTTCTCGAACGAGAACCTTTTCGAATTGTGTTAATCTTGTCGGAGGCTAGGTACTTTGGCTTCTAACCTTTTTTGCCAATGTGGTTTGTAATGGTGTTTTTTTTGAACTGGTTGTTCATTTTTAGGTTTTAGCTTCACGCCGAGCACTGCTGATGTTGTGGATGCTGCACAGTAGGTAATAAGATGTAATGACTCGAGGTTTTGGTCATTCGGAAAAAATTTTGGAATTATCTCTTCGTTCATTATGTGCAGAATATATAAGAGTTTTTCCGATGTCTTCAGGCTATGGAGAATAGGACATTTAAGAGGACCAGTTCCCCTGCATCATATGAAATAACTATTCATTGTAGCAGATAATCGCTTAAATAGATCTATTTTTAGCCTTCTTCTGGGTTTTCGACAGATGCTGTTTGTATATTCTGCCGTTGCTATTCTCTTACTGGTATCAAATCTGCGCTGTCTTGTTCCTCAGTATTAAATTATGTATTGATGTTGTGTTGGTTTTTATCACAATCGTAGTGTTCTTCAATTACCGCTTCGTTGTTAGTGAATTTCCTATTTTGTAGCCTTAGTTGGACTTCATTTCTTATAGTTTTCAGTCTCTCATCATATACAAGTTTATTTATCATTATTACTCGGTATTGGTCGGCTAGTCTTTGCTTAGGAACATGAAGTTCGGGATAGATTCTAAGGAATTCTGCAAACAGCTTCTGCCGTTAGCCTATTTAATCCTCTTTCATTTTTCTCGCTTCATAATATATGCGCATGATCTTTTCATTTATAGTACTCGTCCATTTCATGCGTCTTCTTGGTAGAGCTGTTTCGGTGAGTCCTGGTTGAGGATCCTGCTCAGCATTTTCAGCAGTCGAAGAAATTCGTGTTATTTCTTTCTACATTACCTCATCTAGTATCAAAAAATTTATCATGAATATTGCACAGTGGTGTTCAAACTTGAGGTTGTGTTCCAAAATCCTTATGTAATTTTAAAAGTTCCCAACTCCAGACTTGGATATTGTATCATCGTAATAATTGCAAGTTTTCAATTTTATGTGGTTAAATTCTTTAGATGTGACTCCTTAATTTGTAGTACCATAAATTCATAGACCAGGTTGTCCATTCAGGAGAATCATTGAAGTGTATTATTCCAATATTTCTCTGATTAATTCTAAGCGAAATAAACCATACGGAGCAATTTTTTTTCTCTTAGGCGACGCGAAGAGAAGAGGTGCGTCGGTTGACGTTATAATCTTTGACCTAAAAATTTTTGAAGATACCCACCACAGTTGCAGGTGAAACGTTCGTTGAAAATTCGGTTGGACCACGTCTAGAAAGCCCAAAAACTCCTAAGAATAATAGATTAGATTTTTAATCTATGTAAAACCATTGTGTGAAATCTACAAATTTTTTCTTGAATATTGTCTTCATTGGTTAATGATGTTACAATATGAATTTTTTCTAGGAACTAAAAGATTGCAAGAGCCAAATGACTGATCTCACCAACCAATGGTATCAAGCGATACGTATCTCACCAGACCAATCAGATGAAGAGCAGGCAAACACCCCTAGGTCCAGTATTTCAAGTATTATACGCTAAATAATGAATCATTTTACTCCTAAACCTCCAATATTATATTTTTGAAGATATAGAAGTCAACTTGTATATTGTTGAAAGAATATGATGAAGCACAAAATTGTCAAAGGAAAAGTGTGCATATATTAAAGATTTTTTTATTTTGAGAAGAATAATTGGCTGTTATACGCAAAATTAAGAATTAATTTTAACATTGGGACAGAATTTTATGAATTCTAAGACTTCACTTGAGTTATTTATCAGAATTCTACTATGAATTTTCACTTAATGATTTCAACCTTTTTCAATTCTATTATGTTTCTCTCTCAACCATTTATTCCATATTCAACTAACTGGAAATACCTTAATAAGAATGCAAATTGAAAATAAAATTGAAATAACTATTGAAATTACTTGTTTGGAACAGGTTCTCTATTGTGTGCCAAAATATAGTGCATATCTTTTTCAAACTTTAAATGAATCATAACTGAATTATTTCATTGAAAAAGAAAGACAGCAACCAAATCGATAATCAAATATTTCAGGTCATCATTTTTCTCTGTATTAATTACCGTTTTATTAGAATTTTTGGACAATTTAATACCAAAGATTCAATGTTTTGCTCGATAAATTGTGAAGGGTGATTCAATTACAGATGTTCCTGTACTAAAACTTTAAGAATGCGTATTTAATTTAAAATTGAAAGCTTCATTCAATTCTTGAAGTACCTATAGAACTATTGCATGTTCCATGTGTAATTGTTCAAAAAAAAAAAAAATTTTATTAGTATGCAGTATTTGAGATTGATTATGACATATTTTCAACACGTTTTCCAAAGATGCTTTGAAAAAAATCACTTCTAGTTTATAGGTATAAAATTTATTAAGTTATGACTTTTTGAGTTTACCTCTGAAAGAAATAGAATATAAGAGTAGTTTTCTTTGTAAATAAAGTTGTTTATTTCATTTGAAATTTAGTTGGTACTTATTGTAAATAAATAAACCATTTGCTTGAAGTGCTCGTGAAAGAAAATTTTATTTCTGTGTGATAACACTGTGATTTAGTTTCAGTTATGGTGAATTCCTAGCTGTAAATCTGTTATAAAAATAAAATGTATGAGACAAATTCGAATTTTCTTATTTTATTTATTATTATTGTTGAATTTCAATATTTTCAATGTACATTAGAATATGTTTCAATAGGCAATCATCTTTTACAGTTTCATAATGCTGTGAACAAAACTAAAAATTGAAGGAAAACCATATGTGTGGTTATATATACAATATCACTTCGGATACGTTTTATTTTGCTTATTTCATACCAATCAGGAGCTCATCAGGGGGATTATCAATAACACCAAACTTGACTGACTTTATTGGTTTGTCAAGTTGGATGTTGAAAGCTTCTGAAGGCTCATTCATCATGGCCCCTTGAAGATAATAAAACTGTATAAAAGCATAGTATATTATACTATGATAAAATTATATATGAATTGTTATTTATAAATCGCATCTTATATATCTGGTAATCGCCAAGACACATGAATGAACAAGAGTTCAAAAACTTCCAGCTTCATTTTTATTAGATACAGTTTACATGTATATAAAAATATTTTTCTCATTAAAGCTTAGAAGTCAAACTGATTATTTTTCGAAGCTTTTAGGTTAATAAATAGACTAGAGGCAACATAACTATTAATAAATTCTTGAAATGTACTACGAGAATCCTTTCCACAGCAGCCGTGGATTAGTTATTAACCTTTAACTTCTGGAATTCTTTTCTGATTTAATGATATTTGGAGTATCCTATTTGGGCTGTAGATGACCTCATACGAATTTCAGCTCCTGCGCGTTGAGCATGCGCGAATTGGATCAAAAGTGATTTCATAGGAATTTCTGCTTTTTTCAGGATATAGTGTTCTGCTGCTTTCAGCTTACGCGAATGTGAAATTCCTGGTATGTCTGTTATATCTCGTGTTCTGTCTGTCCTATTTTGATGAAAAGTTATTATGCATGTTGGGATTAGGTCGAAAGTGATTAAATAAAATGAATCTTTCCCAAGTATTGTACACCATGAGCACACGCAAAAGTGAAATTTTCGGTATTTTCATATCTCGTATTCTACTTGTCTTATTTTTTTATGAAATGTATAATATATGGTCCCATTTCGTCGAAAGTGATTCCGAGGAAACTTAATCCCTTTCGCACTTCCTAGTAACATCCAACAAAAGTGTAATCAAAGTCTGTGTGTAATCATCTATAATTTTGTATTTGGCACCTTTATGATAGTTGATGAAATAGGGCTGACGAAAAAAAAAGACCATTTTAGGTAGTCTGAAAACTGCTTCATAATTTTTCCGAGATTTCTTTGTAGACAGATGGCAGCTCTACTGGAGTTTTTAAAATGACCATCTTCAAATGAATTCATGTACATTTTGTTACTCAATTGATTTGAACAGTGCCATGTAGATATATGTGAAAAGATTTAAAAATTCTTTGCAAAAAAAAAAGAAAATTACGTATATTCGATGCTTGCTGTTAATTTGAGGGAAGCCAAACATATAACAGAAAGTGAGGTTAATTTGCTGTTTTACGATAAGGAATAATAAACAACATAAGCTTCCTTCAAGAAAAATATAATACATTCGCCAATAATTTATATTGACATATCAGTAAAGATGGCAATTGATCGTACTCCTTGTGTTTTGAGCGAAAATGCTAGGAATTCAATAAAAAATTCCAAATTGCTGGTTGTGGGTGCTGGGGGTATAGGTTGTGAAATTCTGAAAAATTTAGCATTGTCGGGTTTTACTGATATTGAAATAGTGAGTTCTGTCGATCAAAATTTTTGTTTATTAAAAGTAAAATTGATATATTTTAGATTGATCTCGATACAATTGATGTCTCAAACTTGAATAGGCAGTTTTTGTTCCGTAAAGAACATGTAGGTAAACCTAAAGCTGTGGTCGCAAGGGAAACAATTTTGGGATATAATCCAGACATTAGTGTTAAAGCATATCATGACAGTATAACTAGGTAAATTTATTTTATATCACTTGTTACTTTTACTCAGGATAATATATGTTTCAGTCAGGAGTATGGTGTTAATTTCTTCAAGCAATTCAATGTTGTTTTGAATGCTTTAGATAATAGAGCAGCAAGGAATCATGTTAATCGCATGTGCTTAGCAGCAGATATTCCTTTAATTGAATCAGGGACATCAGGATACTCTGGCCAAGTTGAACTTATAAAAAAGAATGTGACTCAGTGTTATGAGTGTCAACCAAAACCAGCTCAGAAAACTTTCCCAGGGTGTACTATTCGTAACACTCCTTCTGAACCAGTACACTGTATTGTATGGGCTAAGCATTTATTCAAGTGGGTACTTATTTGAATGTCTTTGAAAATTGTTTTTCATATTTTATTTGCAATTACAGCCAACTTTTTGGAGAAGAAGATCCTGATCAGGATGTGTCTCCAGATTCAGAAGATCCTGAAGCAAAAACTGAAGATGGTCACAGTATGACTGAATCAGGAAATGTAAAAAGAATTTCTACTCGACAATGGGCACAAGACAATGAATATAATCCATCAAAACTTTTCAACAAATTCTTCTTTGAAGATATCCAATATCTATTGAAGATGGGTAAATGCTATTTTTAGAATTATTCATAACGAAGGAAATTTTGTTGAAATATTTTAAAGTAAATTTAATCCTCACAAATTGAGAAATACTTTCTATAAACAGATCCAACAAAATCTTGGGAATACAGTTGATGATGTCATATTAAGTGACTCCAAAATATCAAGTTTCAATTCTTAAAAATTCAATAGTTCCAAATATTTTTATTTGAGTCGGCGTGATGAAATAGCGCCGGAATCGCCATAAATAAATTCTATTCACTCTGATATCATCTTAGGTAGTATTGAGAAAAAAGTATGTATATATACATATGACTCAAAGTAAAACCATCAAACGTTCAGGATCAATTTTTCAGGTAAAAATAAGTTTCTTCTCTAAGCATGAGTCCCAATTTGCTTCCTTCCAAAATACAGGGCTTCAAAGTTATCAGAAAAAATATTTCTTTCCAATAATTAAGTGGGAACACCACGTGACATTCTCGTGATCAGTCAATATTTGCCTAGAGGGACAAAATAATTTGCAGTGTTGCCAGAATTATTGAATGATAATAATAATTTATAGTGTTTGGCATAATTGGATGTTTTCAATACTCAGATACTCGATAACTGAGCATTTCAAAAATTGGATGTCTATTCAAATAAAAATCCTTGTATGCGATATGAATTCCAATGCGTTGATATATTGTCGGTAATAGCCGAGATTCCCGAATATTTCACGCTAAGTAATAGACTACACATTTTATGACTTGGTGGACATTTAATTAGTCATCAGAAATAATTTTTTAGTCTGAGCTGAATGTTTCTCTGGGAATAACTCTGATATCTGAGATTTATGCGATTTGTGAAATTTTCAAATTTTTTATTGCATTCATACCATCATTGTACACAATTGTACACAATCACCTAAGGGCTTATCTATGTATCGTTAGATCATTGAATAATAATAACCAACTTTATTCAAATAAGATAATTTGTTTCTGTTACATGTAAAGAATCAGTTTTGTTTTTTATGAAAAACAAAACTACAAGAAATTTAATGAAACCAAAAATTTCAATTCAACAAGGAATGAACTTTCCAGAAAAACCAGTGGCTTACAATTGATTTTCCTAATCAATTTTATTATCCTCTGGGACACTACTAAAACTGATAATTTCATTAAACCACATTTAAAGAGGTTCTCATTAGCTCAAAAAATGTGCCAAGTTTCATCAAAACCAACCACCTCTTGAAAACACGCTAAATAGGGCATATGCTTGGAGAAAAAAAATCTAATTCCTACCTGAAAAATGGATCCTGAACATTTTACAGTTTAACGAATATTTTTTCTATGATACATCTGATTTAGGCTGGAAATAATCTTTTTCACGCTGATTTGAGTGCAAGAGTTTTTCACATTCTTTTCGAAAAGAGGATCTTTACATACTTCTTTACTCTAAATTTTACAAACTATGTAGAAAAAATTATTTGTTTCAAATTGTATCTGCAGATATTGTCAGTTTTACATATAAGTCTTTTGAAGAGCATACAAGTGATGAGTAGAAAAAACATATTAAAATACATTCTCCAACATCCAACATTATAATTTAAATGTTGAGTATAGAGATTTTTAGAAACGAATTTTTTCAGAAAATTTATGGAAATCTCGAAAACCTCCAGTACCATTAAATTGGGCAAATGCAACTAAGGAAGAAGAAAAAATGGAAATAGATGGAGAAGACAATGTTAAGAATACAGATATGAAAGTATGGTCTATCAATAAATGTGCAAAAGTTTTTGCAAAAACTGTCGATAACCTGAAAATAGAATTGTTTGGTAAAGAATTCTTGCTATGGGATAAAGATGATAAGGCAGCTATGGATTTTGTAACTGCTTGTGCTAATATTAGAAGTAATATATTTTCTATTGCCATGCAGTCAAGATTTTCCACTAAGTGTAAGTCTAGTATTATTTTTACTCAGAAATGTTTACGTTTCTTTTTTATAATAGTGAGCTGAACAGGTACTTTTGGGAAGTGCCTCTATTTCATATAAGCTGCTTTCCAATCAGGTGGGTGTCACCCCGGGGCTCGGCGCACTAGAGCTTCGAGCCCTTGTTATGAGTGGAACGCGCCAAAACGAAACTGTCAAATTCAACGTAAACAAACTAGCGTACTACAGCTGTCTCGTACTTTATGCGAAGTAACGGTCTTCTTTCTCTCTCACACCTGTCAGGGCGTCGAGCCCTCGCGTTACCTTCCCCTTTCCCCTGAAGCACCCCTCGCATTTGCGGGGCTTCGAGCCCTGACAGGTGTGAGAGAGAAAGAAGACAGTTACTTTGCATAAAGTACGAGACAGCTGTAGAAGGCTCTTAGTTGGTAGAATTTATAAATTAGTTTTCTTAGTCTTTCAACCAGATACCCAATATGCACATCCCAGCGTGTAAACTGATCAAGCATAACTCGCAAATACTTAATTGATGCTGTTTTCTTTATGACTGGGCAGTGGCAGAGTGAGCCCGAGATACACTTAAATTCATGTATCCTAATTGTCTCTTTTGCTGGTTGGTCTTTGATTGTTGAGGAGTGGGTCATAAATTTTGTTTTTTGTGTGCTAAAACTCAAAAGATTGCATCTTAGCCAACACGAAATTTTCTTCAAACAATCCTCGGCTTTCTTATAAACAAGATTCCAATCATCCTCCGCGAAAAGCATAACAGTGTCGTCTGCATAAGATATAATCAATGCATCCATATCCAGGATATCGAAAACATCATTGATATAAATCAAAAACAAGATGGGCCCAAGTACCGTTCCTTGTGGAACCCCCATGGTTATAGGAATCGATCCACTATGGTGCTCTCCGATTCAAACTGTTTGATTTCGACCCGTTAGATAGTCCGTGAACAGTCTAAGAGCTACTTCCCTAATACCCATTTGTTCCATTTTTCGTAACAATCTGTCGTGGTTAACCGTATCAAATGCTTTCGCAAGGTCTAAATATACAGACAAACATTTTTTATTTTTATCGCAATTTTCCAAGGTAGTACCAACTAGATTATTTACTGCATCTTCGGTAGATCGATTTTCCCTGAACCCGAATTGACCCTGCGATAAAATCCCACTTTTCTCCAGATAGTTTACTAATCTTTAATAATAATAATAATAACTGATCTTTATTGATATATCAACAGGCCATCGACCAAAGTCCTTCAGCCCATATTGGGTTGAAATACATTTCTAAATATGTATCTAAAAAAAAAAACAAAAAAAAACATGAGTACTTTAGGAATTTAAGTAACTTCTTAATTTTTGGAGTAAAGTGCAAGTTGGAAATTTTCTGCGTGGGTTATCTGCTGGTTCGTCGTGCATGAGATCACTTATATCGTCCAATTCTTCTAGCCTATGTATGAATTTATTGTTGAGTTTCTCAATGCGCCCTCCAATGGGTTCTACCTTGGTTCTGCTATATAAAAGGTGATTTGGGGGATTGTGCAGTCGGTTGTTTGGATGTCTCATTTTGGTTATTGCTTGAAGGGATGTTGTTTCAGCAACCTCTAGAATTTTGATCACCGACTCCCTGCAGTTCGCATATAGGGGGTGTCCATACTCAATTATTGGTCTACATATAGACTTGTAAATGATCGTTGCAGTTTTCATGTCAATTCCTTGATTGTTGTAGGTCAAACATCTAAAGTGTTTAGCTCTAGCTATCATTTTCTTCTTTATGTTGTTCGCATGAAGTTTCAGGCTGGCTTTGCTGTCAATTTGAATACCCAGGTATTTTATTGATGGTGTTGGTTTTACTATTTTATTGTTTATTGCAATAGTTGGAGATTGGTGATTTATGTTGTGGTTGAATATGATTAACTGTGATTTTTCTGGATTGGCCTTCAATCTCCACTTTGAAAACCATGATGTGATGTTATTAACATGCTCTTGAAGATTTTTCATGCAGTCTTTCAATGTTTTCCCATGTGAAATTGCTAAAGTGTCATCTGCATATTGTAGTATATATTGTTGGGTATTATGGATTGTGGGAATGTCACTGCAATATATGTTATATAGAAGAGGAGAGAGTGGGGATCCTTGAGGTGTACCCTGCATGGGAGTGAAGAAGTTAGATTCTGAGTCGCCAATTTTTATTTTCAATCTTCTATGCTTTAGGTATGAACCTATTATATGGATAAGATATGATGGTGTGTCTTTCTTGAACAATTTGTATAGTAAACCCTTTATCCACATGCTGTCAAATGCTTTATTAGTGTCCATACATGCTGCAGTTTTCCTATTGTTTAATTGTGCATTTTGTAGATTTGAGAAGAAAATTGTGAGGGGGTGAACTGTTGCTTTCTTTCTGCGGAAACCAAATTGGTATTTGGGAATGAAATATTTGAAGTGTTCCTCAAGTTTAGCTTTAATTATTTTCTCTAATAGCTTTCCTAGTACTGGCAAGAGTGTTATGGGCCTATAGTTTTCTACTTTTTTATGATCTTTATTAGTTTTTGCTATTAGAATGATGGTACCAGTTTTCCATATTTCTGGAAAGGTTTGGTTATTCAGACACCATTCATATATCTTCATTATGTGTTCGTGTATGTGTTGGTTCAATTGTTTGACGATACTCCAAGGAATATTGTCTGTCCCTGGCGCACTATTTTTGGTATTATGTAGGATTTCATAGTACGTGGCTTCCTCAATTTGCTCTGATTCCCTCTCCCGCTCGTTATTGTTGAAGTAATCAAAGTAGCAAGTTTCTACGATTCTTTCTGTTTCATTATCAAAGTTAATGTCATTGTCATATTGATATGCCTGTTTGAAGTGTTCTGCAAAGATGTTCGCCTTTTCTTCATCTGATTTGTACTCTCTATTGTTGGCTAGAATAGTAGGTATCTTGTGAAATTTCTTGTACTTGGAGAGTTTGTTTATTTGTCTGTAGAAATTTTTCCCTTTGGCTTCTCTTATTGACTTACAAGCTTCCGTCCACCTATGACGTTTGTACTGCATGATCATTTTGTGTATACTAGTATTGTATTCATTCAGTTTGGGGACCTTTAGAAGTAGAAGCGATTTGTGTGGTGTTGATTGTTTCTGTTTCCATATGCAAGATTTCGTCGTTATCTTGAATCTTCTTTTGTGGTTCCATATGTGGCATTTCTCTTTCAGGAGTTTTGTTATCATTCACTTTTTTGTTGTCGGTTTTTTCCATACCTTTCTTTTTCCGTTTTCTATTTTTAGGTTTCTTAAATGAAGGATCGTCGTCCGTTGAATCTTCGGTACTTTTCTGCGATGTTTTTGAAGTTGGATCGGACATTTTAGCGAAAAATGCCTCGAAATCCGATGCGCTGAATGAGTTTGCACGTGAAATTTTAATTAAATTCGTTTTCCGCCTATTAAATAATAATCTGATACTTTATCAATATGCATGTGCTCCGGATGGGATCTTGCACTGCACGTACTAATCTTTTTTTTACACATTTCTCGAATATCTTTGCGAAATAACCAATGATAGAAATAGGCCTATAGTTAGTTACCAGTCTTCTATCACCACTCTTGAATACTGGTACGGTTACCGATTGCTTAACAGAATCCGGGACACATCCGTTCATGAAACACATATTCACTATGTGGCATAGGGGGGCCAAGAAAAACTGATGAAATTCTTTATAATTTCCACTGATATACCATCAATACCAGTAGCAGCCTTATTCTTCAATGTTGAAATAATTTCAGTCAATTCATTACACTGTACAGGATAATAGTCCAGTCATTTAAGTTTAAATTAGGTAAGAATCTCGGAATTCGAGATACCCAGCTGCAAGTCTGTAAATACTTGTATATTGACACCCTAAAAGTTGTCTCAAAACCTACATATGGTAGGGTGTAAGCAACTATTAAATTTCAAGGTCAAAGGTCACAAAAATCGGTTTTTTGCGCTTTTTTGGAAATATCTCATTTCCTACGGGTTTTTTGCTATTAGTATTTATTATCAATTTTGTAGATTACAAAATTCTCTACAAATTTTTGTCTAAAAAAATTTTTTATATGATAAACGGTTTTCGAGATAGAGGGCGGAGAGCGCGCGGTCACACCATCACTTCAGGTCAACCGGTGCCTCCGGTCGAAAACGCGCCATATATAGTTGATGGACTATCGATAAATCAATGATTATAAATAATTGTCAATTTTTATTAACTATTATATTATATTTTATCATTTTCTTCATGCATTAAATCTATATCTATTCAATAATACTGATAACCGTTTACTAAAATTGAAAAATAATTAAGAGAAGAACTCAAGTCATAACATAATTATATGTAAAAACGGAGATATACTTGACTGAAAGTTTTGATAATTATCCTCATTCCAAAACATATATTTTATTTCTGCACGCATTAAGTGGCTGTGACACAACTTCTGCGCTTTTTAAAAAGGGAAAAAAATCATTTTTAAAAGTTTTTAAGAAACTGACAAATTTGGATGAACTAGCTGCAGCATTTGAAGAAGAAAATTGTTCGGCCCAGAGATTATTAGAGAGTGGAACTCAAACCTTATTGGCAGTCTATAATGCTCAAAAATCTGTGAAAAGTCTCGATCATCTTCGTTATATGCATTACGTCAAGTCTACAAAACTTAATAAACCTGTGCAGCTTTCAAATATTCCACCAACAAGTGCAGCTGCTCATCAACATTTCAACCGTGTATATTATCAAACTCAAACTTGGTTAGGACATGATTTGGAACCCCAAGTATGGGGTTGGGCAACGCGAAACGATTTTCTGGAGCCCATCATGACAATTTTACCACCTGCGTCAGAAGGTTTGCTAAATACAATTTTCTGCAACTGCAAGAGTGGTTGTGGTTCGCGATGCGGATGCAGGAAAGCGGGCTTGCAATGCTCTTTAGCTTGTGGCCAATGTAATGGGCAAGCTTGTCTCAATGCTCAACCATATCAGAGCGACATTAACGAAGATGGAACCTTTGACCCCGAAATCATGGAAGAACTTGAGACAAATGTTGTTGAAGATGATAATGAAGACCAGTTTGAAATTTACCAGCAGCCAGAAGACGACGATGAAGAGGAAGAAGATGATTAAAATTATAAATTGTAGTTTTTGTACCCTTTATTCTATTTTTTTACTTTCAATAAAAATAAATGAATTGAATGATATTTTTTAATAAAAAGATTAATTCATAATTTATTCGTTTTTTCTTTCATCATGTAAGAAGTTATTAATATTAATTAGGTTAAAATTTAAATATAATTCCTATATTTTCATTAACAATTCTGCAATTACATGGGCAGGTAAGTGTTGTTAAATATATTAATACTGAATAAAAAGTAGATAGGTTAGGAAAAAAATGATAAAATATAATATAATAGTTAATAAAAATTGACAATTATTTATAATCATTGATTTATCGATAGTCCATCAACTATATATGGCGCGTTTTCGACGGAGGCACCGGTTGACCTGAAGTGATGGTGTGACCGCGCGCTCTCCGCCCTCTATCTCGAAAACCGTTTATCATATAAAAAATTTTTTCAGACAAAATTTGTAGAGAATTTTGTATTCTACAAAATTGATTATAAATACTAATAGCAAAAAACCCGTAGGATATGAGATATTTCCAAAAAAAGCGCAAAAAACCGATTTTTGTGACCTTTGACCTTGAAATTTAATAGTTGCTTACACCCTACCATGTGTAGGTTTTGAGACAACTTTTAGGGTGTCAATATTCGAGTCTTTACAGACTTACAGCTGGGTATCTCGAATTCCGAGGTGAACTTACTATAATGACTGGATTATAAAGAAACAGCGAACCACGAACCCTTGAGTTCCTGAGGGGAATCTCAGACATATTTGTTGTATTTATTTTATTAGCCATAGTTTCGCCAACATTGGCAAAAAATTTATTGAAGTATTCTGCTTTTTCTCCATCACTATTTATATTTTCTCGCCTCTCATCAATAACACGGTATTTATTACTCTCAACCCTCCCGAGCGCCGTATTCGTTCCCTCATTTATCTGTTGCCAAATTTTCCTATAATTATGGTCCGCTTGTTTAATTTTATCCTCATAAAATTTATTTTTTGTAACTTTTATAAGACTGCTCAAAAAATTACGATATTTGGTATACTCTGTCCATGACCCAGCAGTTACCTTCTTCAAATATCTTTCCTTCAACCTATCTCTATGTCTTATGGAATTTATTAGTCCCTGTGTCATTCACGGTTTCAACTTAGTATGAACTTTCTGAAACATTCTTTGAACCTTTGAGCATTCTTCGATACTAGCAGAGATCTTTCGGATAAAAATGTCAAATGCATAATTACAATTATCCGAATTGAAAATATCCGACCAATCTTTTTCTTATTGCCTCATTAGTAATTTTAACGAAAATGTGATCAATCAGAGAAGAATAATTCGCAGTTACTCTAGAAGGCCTATCCACATAAAAAAAAAACCAGCCCCTGCATTAAATTAACGTACTTATTGACACCAATATCAGAAGAATTTAGCAAGTTTATATTTATGTCGCCCATAAAAATTTTAATATCAAATTTTCTAAGTCACATCAGGTAATGTTCAAGTTCCATCATATAACCCATTAAATCACCAATAAGTGATTTGAGAAGAAGAAGAAGAAGAACCATTCAAATCTAAAGAAGGTGGCCTATAGCATGCAATAAGGCTGTAAGACATTTCATTCAACAAAAATTCTACCTCCAGTAGTCTGGTATTAGTAAATTGGTAAATGTTACTCGAATAATCGATCGATTTTCTCACATACAACAACCCCGTCATTTTGATTGAAATGAGACTCATTATATAAAATATCAAAGTTGGGCAAACTGAAGTCAAGAACGTCCTCAATCTGCCACGTTTCCGTGAGGACAACTATATCCAGATCGTTTACATCCTCTGATTCGATGTATAGTAGAAATTCATTGAAGTTCTTTTTCAAACTTCTGATATTCATATGTAAAATATTACAAAGTTTCTTACCCCTTACATTCAAGATACTCTCACTTAGACTCCCGCATACACCTGCCCCCCTCCTTACATCATCCTCAAATTAATAAAAAAATTCCATAGTTCTCAACAATAATCAATAGTAACAACAAAATAATATAATTAGTGATTCAATGAAAAACGATTATAGATAGTTGCTCCTTGAAACCTTTTAATGCTATTGAAACAAACAAACATCTAGATTAAGTATTTACTAGAGAATAAACACAAAAAGAACAATATTCCATACCATTGCACTCAAAAATATCAAACATATCACCCTTGTAACAAAACCGCAATGTCAGTAGATGCATTTATCAATCAATCAATCAATAAGTTTATATATACTTATATATTTTCCCTTGAGTTTGGTAAAAACACTACCATTTGAAGTCCAGACGTTCTTGAATCCCAACATTTCCTTTGCTTCCATAAGTAATTTTCTTCTATACATGGTTAGATCTTCTGTAATGAACATCTTCGATCCCTTCAGCTTGTAACTGTTTTTCATAAGTTTTATTTTCATATAATTTTTCGCAAGTTTAATGATTATAGTTTTTGGTTTCGAGTTGACCCCGGATGATATTCCAACTCTGAAACACGATAACATTTCCTCAGCAGTCAAATCAATCTGTAGGTTGGACTTGATCAATTGAATCACACCATTTTTCAAGTCATCAAATTCTTCAGAGACTCCGTGTATACAAATATTATTTCTTCTTCGATCTTGTTATAAACGTTCTCTGAATATTTCCATTTTCTTAATTTTTTCAGAATTATCCCTTTCAACCTGTTGCAAATCCATAATAATACGCTCCTGAGACTTCAATATTTCATTCAATGTTGTTATTTTTTTCTCCATCTGTTCCAGTTTTTGCTCCACCTTCATTTTTATCGACTTAGTTATTCTACCTACGAATTCTTTATTTGAAAACAATTCATTAATTGTGTATTTTACAATACATTGCAGATCCGGCTTATTTCTGGTATTAGCCATAATATGTTCGATATCTAATTGAACTCGAAAAACTTCCCTAGATGAATGTAAACAATCTTTCAAACCGCGGAGCAACTTTGATCGTGCCTACTCATATGACTTCATGCGCCTGAATCATGGAAGTATTTATCGGCAAATATCATAGCTAAGATCTAGTGTTTTACTGCAATCTGAAGAGCATATCTATCGCGTACAGGCTCTAAAGCCTCTGCGATTAATGTTTATGATAAAATAAACTACATCCCTACTTTTGCCTATACGCGTAAGATTTCTCCTCGCCGTCGGCTTCTCACTCCTCGCTAAGAGGGACGTTCACTCAATCCCAGATATTTAAAATATCAGAAGGGTAGAGCTCGGTCGTGTCCGGTCCTTGTACACGCGATCCTTGGACCTGTCCTTCGCTTCCTAGGAATTTTCTCACTGTCCTTGCAGTACCTAAAAGAACAGCTTTTTGCATTATATTACATATATACTCACTAAGTCCTAGTTGTCTTGATATTTCTCTTGAGATTTTTGGACACTATTCTTGTCGTTGAGATGATAATTGGAATAGTTCTCGTTGATATCATTCCCCACTGGCGCTTTATCTGAAATTCGAGGTCTCTATATTTTGAAATTTTTTCGACCTCTTTTTGACGCATGTTGTTGTTATTAGTTATGGCTACGTCGATGAGTATTGCTGCTTTTTGATGTTTATCAACTAGCAATATATCTGGCCTGTTGTGAGGGACTGTTTTATCAGTCAAAACTGTATGATCCCAGTACAGTTTATAGAGTTCGTTTTCCAGGATGGTTTCCGGTCGGTACTTGTAGTATGGCACTTTTTCAGAATGAATTCGTGTTAATTTAGTTGCCATTTCTTGGTGTAGTATCTTTCCTACTGCATCGTGTCTCTCTTTATATTCATTTCCTTCAAACATTTGACATCCTCCCGTGATATGTTGGATTGTCTCATTCGTTGGATACCCATAACGGCATCGATCGTCAGTAATAGTTCGATCTTTTATGATATGCTTGCAGTAATTTCTTGTTGAGATCACTCGATCTTGGATGGCTAAAAGAAATCCTTCCGTTTCTGGATACATCGCACCTGATGTGAGCCAATAGTTCGACGCTTCAATGTCGACATGATCCTGGTTCACCTCGTTGAAATGTCGTCCATGTAGGGGCTTTTCTCTCCATCTTTGCAGTTTTTCTTGGATTGTCTGGTGGTTGTATGACAATTGCTCCTTGTGCAGTTGTAAAGGTGTTGATTCGTCTGCTTCACACAGTATTTTGTAGATCTCTGACATGCCTGATTTGTCTTTGAAGTATGTTCGTAGGCATTCAATTTGCCCATGGGCAAGTTCCTCGATGTCTAGCAGACCTCTGCCTCCTTTATTCCTCGGCAGTGTCGTCCTCTCAATGCTACTTTTCTGATGATGGTGCTTGTGTGCTTTCGTCATCAAGGTTCTCATTTTACGTTGCAGATTTTCTATATCTGTTTTGGTCCATGGAATGATACCGAAATAGTATGTAAGAATTGAACACGCATGTGTATTGATAGCTCTCGTCATGTTCTTGCTGTTGAGGTTTGTTTTTAAAATTTTGTTGATTCTCCTAATGATCTCAGTTGTTAAGTCTTCCTTCATTCTTTGATGGTTGATTCGTCTGTTTTGTTTCATTCCTAGGTATTTATAAAGATCGTCCGATTTCATTGCTTCTATCTTCTGTCTATGGAGAGAGCTATCGGTTCATCTTGGATTTTTCCACGCACTATGCTGATAGTACGACACTTGTCCAATCCGAATTTCATCTTTCGAAAAATTTGCCACCAGTTTGACCATAATTTGCAAGTGGTTTTTGTAGCCTGTTATAAGTTTTAGGTCATCCATGTATAGCAAATGATTGAGTGCAATAGTATTTCTATTTCCTTTGACATTGAAACCTTTTTCAGTAGTATTCAGTTTTTTAGAAAGGGGGTTCAGCGCCAAGCAGAACCATAAGGGACTCAATGAATCTCCTTGGAAAATTCCCCTTTTTATTGGAATCTCTTTAGTAGTTATGTTCGCCGTAGAGAGTTCGATATTCGTTCTCCAGTTGCACATTGCATACTTCAGAAAGTTTATTGTAATTGGATCGATCTTGTATATTTCCAAAATTTTTGTCAGCCACCCATGTGGAATAGAGTCAAATGCCTTCTTATAGTCAAAATATGTCATAAAAAGATTTTTGTGTTTTTTGAAGGCTTGGTTGCATATGATGGAATCTATTATCATCAGTTCCTTCGATCCTAGTGCATTCTTGGAACATCCTTTCTGCTGTGCTGCCATTATATTATTTGTCTCGCAATGTTTGTAGATACGAGATGCTATACATGATGTGATGATTTTATATATTGTTGGTAGACATGTAATTGGTCTTTATTTTGATGGATCCGCTGTGTGTTGCAGATCTTTCGGTAAGAGGTAAGTGGTCCCTGTTGTTAAACATTTGGGCATTTTCGTTGGATTACTTATAACACCATTTATGCTTTCAACTAGCCTGCCGTGTGTTCAACAAAATTTTTTCAACCAAAAGTTGTGGATTCCATCTGGGCCGGGTGATTTCCAATTGTGTGTGTTTTTCAATATTTCATTGAATTCTTCTATAGAAACTGCGTTATGCGGCATGTGTTCTATTACCTCACAGGATTTCTCTTCACTTCTTATCCAATCAGCCTGGGAGTTGTAGGGGGTTATTATTATTATTATATAGACTGAATCCATCATGCTTAATTGACATCTTTTTAAAGCTGCAACTAACTTAGGTGTGATAATATCTGTCTTCCCTTTTTTATAATAGTTCCAGAACTTACTGTTTGGGAGGAGGATGGTGAAGGTTCCTCAATGCTTTCGTCAGATCTTGTGTAGTAAGGGATAACGATAAATTGCCGAAACACATTCGTTCATGTATTTTACCTTCTTTTAATTTTCTGTCCGACCCTTTCGTCTTTCCCAGATAGATTTTTGTCTACACCCTCTAAACACCATGGACGTCCTGGTTTTCTACGTTTTTTTGAAAATTATTCATCTTCTATTTTCATCCGTTCCAAGACAGCGTGTATTATCAAATAAATTATCTAAATTCTTTTGAAACTCTTCACGGCGCTTGTGAACATTTTGTATTTTATTTTTTGGAACTCCATTCAATGGTGAAGATCCACAAGTTCTTTTATAGGGTACAGCTCTGCTAGGAATTCTAGCATTCCGAAATATAATATATACACTCCAATGACGAGATTTGCACATTCACTAACAGGCAATTCAGCGTAACAAATGTTTGAAAAAAGTACTGCATGAACTGAACGGTTAGACGGTTACTGTGTGCGTATGAACACAAATCTATGCAAGTCGTCTGTACTCCAAATGAGCTAAAATTTTATTTCTGAGTGATTTAGAGCAAATAATAAAACTAAAACTAATGCGTCAGAAAATAGGATGGACATTCTAAGCAACATGAAACTGAATCTTTTTCCAAATAATTATGTCTCACTTGTAACTGGAAAAATTTGTCCAAAGACAAATAATAGTAATACACAATTATCCACTTTATTGATTTTTTTTTATGTTCATAACTTTTGTTTAGATTATCTCTCACAATTAGAAAATACATAAATTTCAATTATGTCAGCTTCAACTCGTTCAAATTTCAAGTTTACAACTGACCACACATTCGAAGTTGAATATAATTTATGGTAAAAGTCAAGTATTGTGTTTTGCTAAAAAATTTGTTTGGTTTTATAAAACCGTAGTAATTTTTTTTTTTTTAATAAGAAAAATATAATTCAAACAACTTTTCAAGAAAGAGCTTGCTCTGACAATTTGTCTGTCATCAAATCACACAATTTTCAAAACTAGTAGTCTCACTCAAACGAGTGTTCATTTTTTCAATTTTGTAATTCAATATGTATTTTATTTACAGCTATTGCTGGTAGCATTATACCTGCCATAGCAACTGCAAATGCCATCATAGCTGGTTTGGTGGTCCTCCACACATTTAGAGTATTGCAAGAGCAATATGAGAAATGTCCATCTGTGTATCTGAGGGCGAAATCCAAATTCTCAAAGTCTGTTTTGGTTGCAGACAATGCAATTGTAAAAGCCAATCCTTTGTGCTATGTTTGTTCACCAAAACCTTTTGTTAATGTTTTCGTTAACACTTACATCATGACTGTCAAAGAATTTGAAAATGAAATATTGAAAAAACAACTCAATATGGTAGCTCCAGATGTCATTCTTGATGGTAAATTTGTTGTGGTTATTTCTTCAGAAGACGGAGAAACAGAAGTGAGTATGAGATTAAGTTAATAATATATATTTAAACAATTCTGATTGAAGCAAGCAATGAGAATTAATGTGTTGTATTTACAGGCAAACAATCACAAAACATTAGCACATATGGGTGTTGTTGATGGTGTAATGTTGAAATGTGATGATTTTCTCCAAAATTATGAATTGCAAATTGCTATTAATCATTATGAAGCTAAAGACAAGGAAGATGATCTCTATAAAGTAGTTGTTAATCCTGAAGAGTTAAAAGCAAAGAAATTAGATATTGAAAATGGTATGTAGGAGGTGAATCTCTTATAAAGGGTTTTCCATTGAAAGTGTAAAGATTAGACTTCAATTATGTCAGCAGAAGTTTCAGCAATATGTCTATTTCACACCCCATTTGGAAAATTCATTTATACTTGCAATATTGATGTACTGATTGATTTGAAAATTACTTTTTCAGGTTCACAAAAAAATGATGGCACAATGGAAACTGATGATAATAAAGATGACTCTGGCGATGAACCTGTAATTGTTGAAACTTTGGCTGAAGACCCTCAGGAAGGGTCTTCATCAAAAAGAAGAAAGCTTAACCCGCCTGAGGATAGTGATGATGACTTGGTGATACTGGATGAGATAATTGAATGAATATTTTTCAAACCTAATTGTTCTTTTTTTTCGAAAATATGTATATGTAGACATTGATTTTTGTATTAAAGTATCCAAATTTTTTTTTAGATATTTTTTATTTTGTTTCTCTATTTAAAAAATAGGCAATCTGACAAATTAAATATTCTCAAATTATACAGCGATTGTTATTGAGCATATACAGAGTGAATATTTTTGATTCATCAAATTATTCATTAACAAAGGCAAATAATAAAGGAAAATTAAAAAATAAAATTCAATAAGGTCTCCAAAATGAAATTATTTAGAGTCAGTTGAGTAACATGGAAGTATGAAAAATGAGTGTTGATTCAATTAATTCATTTTTCTTTTATAAAGATCATATTATTCTTCTTCCCTCTTCCACATAGGCTTGGAGCCTGTTCTTCATCGATGATGTCTCTATTCGATGCGTAAGTTATCGCTCCATCTCTTTCTGGGTCGACCGACACTTCTCCTTCCTAGAGGTGATTTATCTCTTACCTTCTTCACCATTCTGTCTTGCCCCATTCTTTCTATGTGTGCGTTCCATTCTTCCTTTCTGTTGTCTATCCATTCCCCGATTTTCTCCACTTCACACTGCTTCCTGATGTCATCATTCCTTTCTCTGTCATACAGAGTGCAGAACACTAATGCAAAGCAAATAATACACGTTTACTTTGAATTGACATCATGGTATGTTCGTCAAGTTTTTAGAGCTTGAAATACAATAACATTTCTTTCTCCAATTTATCCTTATTGTCAATAAATAAGACAATATTTTTTATTCTGTCCAGCGAATCCAATCACGCACCAAAATATCAATCCCGCAAATCCGCGCGATAAAAATTATCAATCTTGCGGATCCTCAAGAATGCGAGATTTTTAACAATATACAGGGTGATTCACCGGGATGGCCTATTAAACGTTTATGGAAAACTAATCATAATTTTGAGCTGAAAATTTGCATACCGGGGTTTGAGACAATGATCTTTCTCCCTAAAATATTTTCAAACCTCTACAACTTCCGGATATACCGGAAACAGACTTCTACTTCCTTATTTCAAATGGCACACCCAGTATATTATTGCATCATTAGATAGCTTTTTTGATGGCAATTTCGGCAATATGCCATACCTTGGGAAAAACTCAACGGTTCATGAGTTATTGGGATTCTTATGAAAAAAATGGTGGCGATGAGGACTCACATTTTCTTTAATATTATCGCAGAAAGAGCCTTTTCCAAAAAAATTTTTTTCGTTTTCGATTCCGCAAATACGTAGTATAATAAGACTGTTTTCGGCTTGGACCAAAAATGTACAGGGTGTTTATAAGAGGATCATGAACTTGGACAACTCAAATTCATCAAAACTCAAGATTTTCAAATTAGAACCTATATTTTATTACAACTCGGATGCTAGACTTAATTTCCACAAACTCCCAATTTCGAATGATAAATGGTTTCTAGTTGGAAAAACTGTGAGACACCACTGTCGGCATATTTTTCGACTTTACCCGCGGCAAAACTTGACAGCTCTTGCCATGAAATAAACAGATATGATATAGTTTCCATTCGAATATTTGTGTGAAGAAAAAAAAAAAATTATTTCTTCATACAGGCAAACTTGCAAACTGATTATAAAGGATGAACTCTGAAGTGCAAATAAAAGCTGCGATGCCATCGACACTGATTCTACATCCTTCCACTGTGAAACTTCTTCAAGAGCCTCCACAGCAGGTTACATTTCTTGAAGTAAAAATATTGAATCATGGCGCTCAACCCACCTAGTTGGACAGAGTTGTTTTAGACGAGTAGATTTGGCTTCAGGGAACACTTTATCAATTGCTCTTGTAATAACCTCCATTCTTTTTGGGGTGTTAAAAAACACACATAGTTTTGTTGCAGTCCCACAGCAATTTCTGATCTCAGAAATTGAACATGATGCACTTATAGCAAGGTTTAAGCTATGGGATACACAATGGACATATATTGCAGTCGGATGCTCTCCCATTACATATGCCTGTGCTCCGTTGAATTTTCCACTCATTGCAGCGGCTCCATCATATCCTTGCCCCCTCAAATACTTTGTATCAATTCCAAACTAGCGTAATGATTTCAAAATGACTGTCGCAAAGGTTTTTACCAGTTAAATCAGAAACTGGTACAAACAGAAGGAAATCTTCTTTAATATCATTGTTGTATAGGTATCTAACGCCGATTGATGCTTGTTCTTGTGTTGAGATGCCTGTCGTTTCATCTGCAAGAACAGTAAAACATTTCGCGGAATTGACCATCTCAACCAATTTCTTCAACATTATATCGTTAATAGCCAAAATAATTTCATCTTGTGTTTTTGGTGAGAGGTGAAGTGCATTTTTCGATCCTATTTCTAAATGTTTTTTCAGAGCCTCATCTCCAGAATTGGCTCTGAATCTCAGAAGAGCTCTGAAGTTTCCCTCATTTTCAACAGGACAAATTTCCAAATTAAGCTTCCCGTGGTCTCGATGGCCTCGAAGGTATACCCTGCCGACCACAAAAAATTACTGTTTCAATTATTGGTAGGACTGTGTTCCTATTTTCAATTATTTGTTGCTGCAGAGCTGTGTTTTGTAGCACCTCGACATTCGGTATCAAACCCCTATAAGTTTTCAACCAATCTTCAGCCTTAAGTAAAGAAGGAATACATATAATATCGAATTCGAAATTTGTAATTTTTACCCCAAAAACACCCAAGTGAAAAACTGAAACCCACAAAAAATACCCCAAGAGATGTTTTCCCTCAAATTTTTCCCAGAGTGTTAAAAAATGCCCCAAATTTGGGGGAAAATACCCCAACATGAAACATGACAACCCTGGATGATTGCAATAAGCAATAACATAATTAATCAGACGGGTCACGTGACTTGTTAGGCCCAGAGGCGCCGAGTATTGAGGGGCACTTACGGTGCTCCGATTCCCTAAAATGATAGAATTATTCGCTCTTGGTTAGGCGCGGTTCTGGGCGAGAAGACTATTCTACTTGTAAAAGTAAGAAATAATACTGAAAAGTGAGGGAATTTTGATATCCTGCTTAAATAGCTGATGAATGAGAAAATTGCTTACACTTCAAATAAGCATTTTTTCATGTAGTACAATTTAAAAATATTTTTCTTCTCACAATGATACTTCTGTAATTCCACAATAACAACTTTGAAAAAGCAAAATCTTCCAAGTTATTTTGTATTGTTCTGCCAAAAAATTTTTTTTCCTTCTGATCAATATGGGGGGTTACGTCCCCAATAACCCCCCCTCGTTACGCCCATGCCTACATAGAATAATCATGTCAAGCATATCGTGCGGAATATTGTGTATTATCATTTGTCATCAGGACTATAGAAAAAAAAATATTTCACTAACAACAGATTAGACGGAATGTAATTAATAAATCAAAAAAATATGAGCAAAGCACTGACGTGAAGTCAGGTACTTTGGAACGCTTGTCATTCAGAAACCACATATATAGCTTTGTATATAGTTATGTGGTCTCCAAGTTAAGGTTGATTTTGTCAAATAAATTGTGTAAGGACACTGAGAATAGTGTTAACCAAAAAATATCTCGAGAGAAATAGCTTGATTTCAATTTTGAGTAAGGAGTCAGGAGCTTTCAAGCGCTTGTTATTCAATTGGCGCATGAATGATCGATCACTCGAAAGCTCCTGACGCCCAGCCAAGTGTTTTTCACGAATATTTTCAGAATGAATTTCATAATCGAATTAGCGTAGTATTCAATACAGTATCCTCAAGCCAGGGAGGAGATTATACGATAAGATATGTGTGGAATATTCTTCTTTTTATAAAATGATAGTGGAACGGAAAAACACGCCACTGTGTTCAAGCATGGCGTACTACAAGTACTGGTGTTTTACCCGATTCCATTCATAGACTGTAGGCGGAAAAGCAATTATCTGTGTTCCAACAAGCTATCCTAGCTTGTAAGGCATTAATTTTTGAATCATATTATGCCCTCTGTAGTTGCCAGTAAATTACTAAATGAGATACTGTAAACCGACGCTACGTTTGTTGAATGGATTCACAATAAAAACTGACTAATCACCTACCAGACGGTTAATTCCTCCCGCACAACATCTGGCCAGTGCAAAACGTAGAACTTTTTTATTGAGATCCATTCATGGAAACATTCATATTTGAGTAATGTTTTGCCAGTTTAAATCTAGACGATTAATTATTTTCTCATTTTTCTTTATTTCAATATCGTAATGAGTTCATTAGAGTACCTACTAAAAATAGTACTCTAATGAACTTATTACATCATTGTTTTTAGTTAGATTTTTCGTTTTTTGGTTGTCTACACTGACTTCCGATATGTTTATTCCCAAATAAATCAACAATTACATAGATAAATTAATGAATAAATGAATAAACATCCTAAAACCCACAAAAGTCAATTTTCAATATATGTAATATAATTTGAAAAATGGAAATGATTTGCAACATTATTCGTAATTTCTGTTGATTCTGGTGGTATTTAATCGATTTCGTCAGACATAATTCACGAATTTGATACGTACTTATAAATCATTTCAAAATTCAAAACGTTCAATTCAAAGTCAAATTCCGTAATCTGTCAATTTTCGTAACAGTCACACCAATTGTCACGATACAATACAAAAGTCACTAGGATAATATTTCACAAAACTTAACTGAAATAGAGAAAATATCGTCTTATACTCGTTGCAGAAAGCCATTCCAACTCTCATGCGTTCGAATATAAGCATAAGTTTTGGAACATTATATATGGTATTCATACCAAAAGCTACGCTTGATGCATTCATTGGTTTAATGTTTGGTTTTTGATGTTTGATGTTAAATGTTTGATATTTGATGTTTAATGTTCAATGTTTAATGCTTAATGTTTAACGTTTAACTTTTAAGGTTTTATGTTTAATGTTTAATATTCAATGTTTAATATTTATTGTTCATTCTTCAATGTTATTGTTAAATGCTCATAGTTCAATGTATACTTGATTTAATGTAATCTTCAATGTTAATGTTTTTTTTCAATGCGTATTGTTTAATGTTTAATATTTATTATTCAGTATTCAATATACAACATTCAATATCCGATGTTTTTTGCCTAATGTTCAAATTTCAGTTTTTATGCCTTTGTTGCACTCATCTACAGCTCACAGTCAATCTTTCAATTTTCGTAACAGTCACACCAATTGTCACGATACAATACAAAAGTCACTAGGATAATATTTCACAAAACTTGACTGAAATACTCGTTGCAGAAAGCCATTCCAACTCACATGCGTTCGAATATAAGCATAAGTTTTGGAACAGTATCTATGGTATTCATACCAAAAGCTACGCTTGATGCATTCATTGGTTTAATGTTTGGTTTTTGATGTTTGATGTTTAATGTTTGATATTTGATGTTCAATGTTTAATGTTTAATGTTTAATGCTTAATGTTCAATGTTTAATGTTTATGTTTAATGTTTAACTTTTAAGGTTTTATGTTTAATGTTTAATATTCAATGTTTAATATTTATTGTTCATTCTTCAATGTTATTGTTAAATGCTCATTGTTCAATGTATACTTGATTTAATGTAATCTTCAATGTTAATGTTTTTTTTTCAATGCGTATTGTTTAATGTTCATATTTATTATTCAGTATTCAATATACAACATTCAATGTCCGAAGTTTTATGCCTTATGTTTAAATTTCAGTTTTTATGCCTTTGTTGGACTCATCTACAGCTCACAGTCTTTTACTCAATTTCAAAATCAAAAAACACTGGTTAATTCTGTTAGTGGATCAAATCCACTGGAGGTTTCCCTATGAAAGAATAGAAATAACGACTGATCAGATCTAAAATAAGTTATTGTGACACAATTTTAATGAAAACTTTTGAAGAAAATTGTTAGAGTCGAATATTTCAAAAACATATTCGAAGATAGCTCTGCAATTTTTTGTTCGATATATCGATTAAATTGATAGCGAAAAATGAAATAATTCAGGTGAAAAAAACTTCTTGTATAAATTCAGCGGAAAGTATTGAAATTTAAAACGGAAGGGGACTGAGCAAAAGCTCCATGAAAGGCTAAACAGCAGAAATATGTATTGTGTAATTCATATTTCGAACTCTATTCTAAACTGAGAATATTTTGGGGTGTTGGAAATTTTTTTCCGCAGATAGTTTCCAGATCTTATCATTGAAATAAAAAACGAATACGTCTAATTCAATATCGAATTCAATACTTTTCGGCCTCAAACCCTCACTTTTATCGTAGTCCTATCTTTCCCACACCGAAAAAAACCATCTTATCCACTCAATTTATGAGAAAATTCTTGAGCGTTCTGAAGTTATCAAAATAATTCACCGGATAAGAAAAACCAATCCAATCGGAATTCCTTGGCTGAACCGCTACACAGGGGTGTCCCTCAAGAGACGCGCTTTATATGAGGATCACATAGCTAGATGGCAGAGGAGGTGAAAAATATCTGTGCCCTGATAAGAAAAATGAAAAATGGCGCGTGTGATGACAGGGGCGGAAAATTAAATTGCTGCGCAAGGTCCATATAATATAAAAACGGGAATTTTTATGATCTCTTATCGGGAAAACGTTGGCATCTGGTGTAATTGGAAGTGAACCGCTCTATTTCATTCCAGTCGCTGTAGATATCAAATTGAGATTGGCGTTCCTGAGGCCAGAAAAATTTTTATACGTACGTGATTTTTGGGATGGTCGATGGTGGAATTATTGTTAATTTTGGACATAAAGGATGTGTCGGAGAAATACTGTTAATAATTTTTGAATGAAACCCTTTTGATCATAGGATACTACCATCATACATATACACAATGAGAATTAAAAAAAGGGAATTTCACATAAGAATTTATTACTTTTTTTAATTTTTCGACTCATCTGAATGAAACTTACGATAAAAAATATGCTGTGAGGCTCGAAAAGGCTGTTTTATTCCGAATTCTGAATGTAAATTTCGAGATTGTAAGAGACAATCTGGCTACAACTTCGCGATAATAAATTTTTTCGGCAACCGTCCGGGAAGTGCTCACTTCCCGGACGCTTTTTCTCTGAGAAAGTAGCATTTCCCGGCCTAGTCCGGAAAGTACGTACTTCCCGGACTAGGCCGGAAAAGAATCATAGAATCCATAGCAACCGAGATAACGGCTGACAGTTCATATGAAATTAGTTGTCAAAAATTTGCATGTTTTTTTATCGCAATCGCAATAAAATATGGAAAGCAGCATAGCGATAGTGTTATTTTACATGGTTGCCGAAAAAATATTGTACGCAACACTCCCGAAAATGGTTTTTTTGGACTCACAGACTTCCAGGACTCGCTTACGCTCGTCCTGGAATTTTGTCTATTCGTCCAAAAAAACCCTATTTTCCGGACTTGTTACGTAAATTACTATTTTCGGCAACCGTCCGGGAAGTGCTCACTTCCCGGACGCTTTTTCTCTGAGAAAGTAGCATTTCCCGGCCTAGTCCGGAAAGTACGTACTTCCCGAACTAGGCCGGAAAAGAATCATAGAATCCATAGCAACCGAGATAACGGCTGACAGTTCATATGGAATTAGTTGTCAAAGATTTGCATGTTTTTTTATCGCAATCGCAATAAAATATGGAAAGCAGCAGCGATAGTGTTATTCTACATGGTTGCCGAAAAAATATTGTACGCAACACGCCCGAAAATGGTTTTTTTTGACTCACAGACTTCCAGGACTCGCTTACGCTCGTCCTGGAATTTTGTCTATTCGTCCAAAAAAACCCTATTTTCCGGACTTGTTACGTAAATTACTATTGTATTTAATGTACCGGGTTTTTCACCATAATTTGACCCCCCCTTTAACTTTGTTACTTTAGGAGATACAAAAAAATGTTTTCTACAAAAGTTTCACGAGATCGACTATTGTTTTCTAGAATGATTTCACAAAATGGAATATATACAGAGTGGGCCACATATTGATAGCAACTTCATTTTTTCAAATGGAACACCCTGTATATTTTTCTATATTCGACTAGCTCCTTTTCCCCTGACTTTGAATATATAACATATGTTAGGTCTATCCCCTTAATTCTGGGTACCACAGAGTTTCAAATTTTAAGACCACCTAGCGTGGTCAGTAATCACTTTTCAAGTGGTAGACTGCGATAACTCAAAAATGCCCTTTTTTGAGTTATCTCGTTGGCAACGATATTTGCATACGTTTTTCACTATAAATTTGTGAAATCATTTTAAAAAACAATAGTCGATTTCGAGAAACTTTTGTAGGAAACATTTTTTTGTAGGTACCTCTTTCAGTAACACAGTTAAAGGGGGGTCAAATTATGGTGAAAAACCCGGTACATACAGAGTATTTTATATTATACGTGCAAGACTTCAGGATGTGACAGCTCGTTCAAAAATATGGAAAAAAGTTTTCATTAACTCACCTCTAAAATGCACCATTTTCGAGAATTAAAAAAAATAGTAATTTACGTAACAAGTCCGGAAAATAGGGTTTTTTTTGGACGAATAGACAAAATTCCAGGACGAGCGTGAGCGAGTCCTGGAAGTCTGTGAGTCCAAAAAAACCATTTTCGGGCGTGTTGCGTACAATATTTTTTCGGCAACCATGTAAAATAACACTATCGCTACTGCTTTCCATATTTCATTGCGATTGTGATAAAAAAACATGCAAATTTTTGACAACTAATTTCATATGAACTGTCAGCCGTTATCTCGGTTTCTATGGATTCTATGATTCTTTTCCGGCCTAGTCCGAGAAGTACGTACTTTCCGGACTCGGCCGGGAAATGCTACTTTCTCAGAGAAAAAGCGTCCGGGAAGTGAGCACTTCCTGGATGGTTGCCGAAAAAAATAGTTTTTACGAATATTTCCGGAACCTTTTATCCTTCAGAAAACAGCTTTTGTAAGCATTGTTCAGTAGTTCGGAAAATAATTTTAAATTGTTAACCTGTAGGTAGTTAATTACCCAAGGGCGGATTTACAGGGGGGTAATGGGGGTAATTACCCCCCCCCCCCGCCATGAATATCGAAACCCTGAAAAAAAGTTACGCAACGTGCACATAAAATATTTCATGCGATAATTTCAATTTGGGTAATTTCCCAAAAATTTTGTTTCATTTTGATTACATTTTTTATAAGTTTTGAAAAAATTATGTTTCAAAGTTTATCTGAGGTGATTAAATGATGTGCACCTGATTTATAAGTTTTGAATCGTTACTACCCCTCCATGAAAAAGAGCTATATATATAATTACTTCAGCCAAGTTAATTTTTGTCGGAAACGGTCGACTTTAGAGCGTATGACCAGGAGTACTTATTTGTGTAGTAAACATCGGCGGGTCTCAAAAACCATACTTTTTCCATTAGAAGATGGGGAGAAAAACACCTACTATCCCTTCAAAACCTTCACCAATTAAGTCTTAAAAAAAATTCCGCACAAAACATAGCAAATTATGATTAGAAAATGCTCACGATAGCTGTTTTCTGTACAATAAAAGTTTCCAAAGATATTCGCCAAAAACGATTTTTTCTTCAATTTCAACACCCTGTATTTTGAAAAGGGTGCATTTTAGATGGTTAGTTAATAAAAACTTTTTTTCATATTTTGAACGTGCTATCACGTACTAAAATCCTGCGCATATATTATGAAACACTCTATATTTATATACAGATTAATTCTTTTACCCCCTTATGGGTTTGGTTAAACTAACAGACGTCGGATCATTGAATTGGTCAAGGCGCCTTCAACAAATCCCAAGATTTTTTTGGAATATATTCTTTTTGTGTACAGGGTGGGCAAATTTCGATGTTTTAGCACTACAACTTTCAAACCAGAGGTGATAGACAAAATCTGATACCCACTTCTCGATCTCTTTTTCTGAGAAACTATCAAGGGTAGTATTCATTTTTGGCCACCTTCTTTTGTTTTCGAGTTATAAGCGAAAATTGGAAAAATGGCGATATCGAAAAACATTCATATCTCCGTTGATATTGATGATAGAGCTCTGAAATTAAAACATTATACAGGCACTTTTTTACGTAGAATCCAGTGGCGTACTCGTCTTTTCAAAAGGGTTTTCAATTACGAAGCTATGACCCAAAGTTATGTTTTTTTAAATGGGAACACTATATTTCTGTGACATTTTTTGAAAGCTTAATTTTTCCTGATTTCAAAAATATATAACATCATATGGTTCGTATCAATATAAATAATAGAAAATGGTCAAAAACCTTTTTTTACCTAAGATTCTCATTATTTCTATGGTTTCAACTGTTGACGAGCACAGAAAAATTGAGCTTTCTATAACAAGAGTAGTGTCCTTCCATCAATCTGATTATTTCTATGCTTTTTACTATTTTATTCAAAATTCGAATCTAGGTATATTTTATAAATTTTTCATCTAAAAATAGATTCGGAAATAACGAAAAGATCCACAGGATCGATTGTTTCAATCGAAAGAGTTGTAATGAGATGGATGCATCAGAAGATTATTTTCATAGGTCTCCAGATTGAATACGCACAGTTTATTCAAAGACACTTGAACTATTCCATAAAAACTCTTGGCCATAGATGCACCTTTGAAGTGGATACCGCGATCTGCAAAATACCGGGGTTTATCTAAAAGTATTGTTAGGCAATAAATTCACTGGGCCCAAAGGAATTTCTGGAAACTTGGACAAACCTTGTATAATTGAAATATTCATCTTCCTCCAAGTGACTTCGGATATACTATACCAATCCATTTCAAATAGCACATGAAACAATGCATATATGATTGAACAATTTAATTACGAAGGGAATTAGTAAAAATCATAGAAAAAATCAGATTAACGGAAGGACACTTCTCTTGTTATAGGAAGCTCAATTTTTCTGTGCTCGTCAACAGTTGAAACCATAGAAATAATGAGAATCTTAGGTAAAAAAAGGTTTTTGACCATTTTCTATTATTTATATTGATACGAACCATATGATGATATATATTTTTGAAATCAGGAAAAATTAAGCTTTCAAAAAATGTCACAGAAATATAGTGTTCCCATTTAAAAAAACATAACTTTGGGTCATAGCTTCGTAATTGAAAACCCTTTTGAAAAGACGAGTACGCCACTGGATTCTACGTAAAAAAGTGCCTGTATAATGTTTTAATTTCAGAGCTCTATCATCAATATCAACGGAGATATGAATGTTTTTCGATATCGCCATTTTTCCAATTTTCGCTTATAACTCGAAAACAAAAGAAGGTGGCCAAAAATGAATACTACCCTTGATAGTTTCTCAGAAAAAGAGATCGAGAAGTGGGTATCAGATTTTGTCTATCACCTCTGGTTTAAAAGTTGTAGTGCTAAAACATCGAAATTTGCCCACCCTGTACACTCCATTTGTGCAGCCATTGCTTCTCCAATCCCAAAAGAGTCGTGTTCTCCTCGAGGTTCTCTTGCAGATGAGTCTCCATCAGATCGTTCGTTGATATTTTGAGAATATACAAGGTGATCCAGTTTGGAGGCGGCCACGATAGATAACAAGAATTTGCTTAGTGAAGTATATCCATGAAATGCTTCGTTTGACTAGAAAAATGAAATTTATTGGTTGGAAATATCAGAATAAAATTTTCTAGACCTCAATTTCCAGCATTTTACCGGGTTTTGTGATGCAAACTATTTTTGTCCTATCAGTAGTATCCGTATAGGTACTAGCACGTGACTAGACATTTTTGAGGGAAAATTTGATTCGCCAATGCTTTTCTTGAAGATAAATATGAATTTCGAAAATCTCATTCAGTTTGTGAGAAAAAAACTCATTTTCATTTTTTTTTAACATAGCACATTTCTGAGTAAATAGAGAAAATTCAAAAATAATTCTAGATTAATTATAATTAGAATACTTTATTGGTGATTTTTAATTAACCACCACATGATATCAATTGATGAATGCTAATGTTGATTGATTTTATATTTTTTATTAATTATTTATGTTGTAGAAAACTAATATTTTACGTAATATCTTAAGGTCTTTTGTCCACATAAATATCTTTTGCATTGTATTTCGTTGACCAATTTTGACATACCAATATCATTTAATCATTCGTCGTATTTGGTTCATTGATGAAGTGATCCGACTTATTCAAAGCTTTAACCTTTCCGAAAATTTCTACATAGAAATCTGTCCAAGATGCATCGATTGTATTCTCAGAGTAATATTACTCTATGATTGTATTCAAATACTCATTTGACATCTATGCATTTTGATCTTGTCATTTGGACAAGAACCGAATTTTAGAATTGGCTTTTCATCATAAACGTTTCCTCATCTCGTTAAGTCTATCCTACCATTTGCCAAATATTCGCAACCAACAATTTCATAGCATATCCATTGAGAATGAGCCCAAATCGATGATGATCCATACTGGGTGGTCGACAAAAAGACGAGTTGAATTCATTATAGAAACAACAATTTAGAGGTGTTATACTTGCATACAAGTCAGGTGAGGAGGAACACCCATATTATCTGATTTGTTATTTTAATTTTTCAAGTGGGTTTATGTTGCGAAAGAAACATAACGATAAGTAACTTAGATGACTGATCATTTCCAATGTTTGAACAGGAGGTGTATTCGATTGAAGAATATCATTTATCCCTTAAAATATGAAAGAACATGGATATTGTGATAACTTGATTCTTACGAGTACAGTGCGAATACCTGATGAATATCAAAACGTTCTATTAGAGCTAACTTGCTTGAAATTCAACTTGGTCACGATTCAAAGTGAGTAAGGCACTAATATTTATGATTTTAAAAAAATGTTCGATCAAAACATGATGGGTATGATAACTAAACAAAATTATTAGAATAGCAAATTAGAGTCAAGAGCTTTTGGGTGCTCATTAATTCATGGGTCTATTGAAGATCGCATAACTGTTGTATGTGTATAAAAATGGATATAATTTATCATGATGACAATCTTGTCTATTTTATCTAGATGTGCAGTTCTGATAATAAGATCCTTCTGAAATCCGGCATGAACTACTATTATTCACATACTTGCATATCTTCCATCAAAATTTCAACCTAGTCCTATATGTTGTAAATAAAAAATTGGGAATTGTTTTTCGATAGTCCCCTCGAATTTTTTTTGGAAAGGCGATCAACGTGAAATTTTGGTTTATTATTTTCCTTTATCTATACGCTTCATCGGCGTCGCCCCTTATTTGCCATCTGTGATTTTTGCATCCGTCATCGGTGCACACTTACCCGTTGTTTTCGGTTTTTTGTATCATTCTTGTCACAAAATTTCAATACAGTAGTTATCAAAGAACTGAACTTAGTAAATAGCATCGAAAAATTGTCTGGGCTGTGTTGTACAATGTATTGTGTTTCGTTCAAATTGCAATTTATTTGTGAAGATATCAGTTTTGAATTGACTATATCTACAGGGTGTTCCTAAATTGGAGGTACAAATGAAAATGAAAGATTTCTCGGATCATTTTAAGAAAAAAAGTCCTCTATAACATGAATCCGCGCATAAACTTTTTTTTTGAGATAGGTACCGGTGTTGAAGTTCAAGTTTTTTTCCTCATAGCACCTTTCCTTCACAAGATATCTTACTTGAATTAGCATAGATATTTCAATTGAAAGTTATCATCTTGTGATATGTTAATTTTGAATGCAAAGCTACAGGGTGATATTTTTCTGGAAGGGATACCCGCTCCTTTCCTCCAGAACTATTTTTTGGCGAACCACTGGTAGTTTAGAAAAATGTAAAAAAAAACTCTGGTCCAGTACTTCCTACAATTTTTGGTTTGTTGTTGTTTTGTCGTATCTGCTATCGAGTTCGAGAAAAAAAATAAAATAGTTCTGTAGTAAACCTCAGAAAAATCCAAATTAGTATAAACATGCTGTTAGTAATGTGATGAATAAATTAATTATAAGTTTTGGTACTTATTTACCGATTTTGTTGCGAAGATTAAGCATCACTAAAAAGTACGACTATACAAGAAACACCCTGTATCTCGAAAACAAAGCATTTGCGAGCTAATGTTTATGGGACTTTTATTCTTAAAATTAACCAAGTAATCTCTCATTTTCCTTCATTTAGGGAAAACCCAGTAAGGTAAGGTAAGAACAATCGAATTGGTAATGAAAAAAAATTATTTTGAGTGATATGGTTCAAACTTCGTTTTCAAACCTCTTTTTCTCTCATTACAGATATGAGTAAACGTTGTTGCAAAAAACATTTTTTTTCCGATTACCCCCTACGCCCTTGCCAAATAAGCTATCAATCATGCAATAATATACTGGATGTCCCATTTGAAATAAGAAAGTAGAAGACTCTTTCCGATATAACCGGAAGTTGTACAAGGGCGTAGATTATTTTTTCTTGGGGGGTAATCAAAAAAAAGTTTTTTGATGACATTGTTTACTAATATCTATAATGTGAGAAAAAGAGATTTGATATCGAAGTTTGAAACGAATTACTCGAAATAATTTTTTTAATTACCAATTCGATTGTTCTTATCAGGCAAATAGAAATTCACATCTACTCTTTCATTCTGTAATTTTCCTTTGGAATATTCTACTAGTTCCCCATAGGCTTTATTTTTGAGATTCCTGTTTGCGTATGCTGAACTTTTTATTTTCCATCGACAGGTTTTCTGCCTATATTTTTCGATGAAATCTATCAAAAATTCTTTCATTTTGTACAAGAATTTGGTACGCTACGAAGTTCCGACGGTACCTGATAAATGGCCAGCTGTCTGTGATCATCTGAAATCCGACCCGGATACTCAATAAAACAACCTCTTGAGAGGCAGGTTTCGATGGATGCATGGGATGGCAGTCAGTGTAGACTAGCAGCCATTTGGAAGCAAGTCATTTGGACGCCTGGCTTCCAAACGCTCGAAAAAACGCCTCGTGAGTGGCGGGCATTATGGAGAAATCTTCGATTCTTGGGGGTTGGGTAAATTACACCCATTTCTACGCCCTTGAAGTATGGTATAGAGCCCCAATATGCAAATATTCTGCACAAAATTATGATTAGTTTTCCATAAACGTCTAATAGGAAATTGTGGAGAATCACCCTGTATATAGTTTTTACGAAAAGTTGGCTGGACAGACGGACATAATTGAATTAAGCCGAAGTGGCAACATGGAATGGTTCAGTATTCGAAAATTCAGACATTATTCTGAATGATCAGAACAAAATATCAGTTATGATTGATTCGAATAATAACCTAAACTGGCCAAAAATATCAATCCGACGAATATCGAAAATTAAACTTTACCACCTTTATAAGCACCAACAAAATACATTCAAGACAAGAAAACCATAGTCGCACTCTGGCCAAAGAGCACGTCCTTCCTTTTTCTCTCTGAATGGAATTAATTCGTCCAAGCCCCGGAACCGAACCGGATGCGAGAGAAACTGGAGACGCATAAAAGCAAGAAAATCAGCTCCATTCGGCCCGTCCGAAACTGAACCATAAGTCATTCCTAAGCCGATCAGAGAGTTGAACTGATAACGATGCGGAGTCACGACGGTTACTTAACATCATTTATTTAGTGCTTTATATGGTATAATAATTGTATGTTCTCCGTTTTACCTATATCATGGCAGAAGTCCACCTCCATCATCTCCTGATGCGACTACCGTCCTTTTGCTTTTCCTCGGTCACGCTGCTCGTTTATGCTCGGTCAAAACGCAGTGGCGTATAGGCAAAATGTTTTCTGGGATGGGATTAGACTCAGAGGAAAGAAAAGATAGAGGTGCCTTATAGCATTTGTTGACATCGCTATAACATTTTTGTTTACAAACACTTATAATGTACTGCGTTGCCATTCTGAGGAAGAAGTAATCTTTTCTCCGTTCTGTGGCATAGATGTTTTGCGAATATTCTGAGGATTTGGCAACACGATTCTGTTGTTGTTATTGCACGTGTCAACTAGAGGTGCGTTAAGGGTTAACTGTTCATTTTAATTTCACGTTTGTAATCGGCGTTATTTCATACAAGTTTGTGAATTTTAAGTTACACATTATTAATTTTAATCATGGTAAATACTCGAAAAACATGTATAGTGTGTAAAACATCGGAAATGAAAACCTAACCTATCATAGGTAAGTTCACGTTTTGAGTCCATAGGCGTAGAATATATCTCGTCTATGGCGTAGTATTTGTGAGATATCGAAAACTTAATTCAATGCTAACATTTGTAGGTTTCCTTCAAATAGAGAATTTAGCAAAATATGGTGCCACGTATTAATATTGCAAATGAACAATTTGCCGAAATATGCATATGTTTGTTCCAAACATTTCAGCACCGAAAACTTAATAAGAGGCAGTAAGAGAACCATTGTCTACGCCACTGAAATGTTTACCTCCCCTCTAGTTGTCAATTTTGCAATTTTTCTTTCCTCTGAGGGATTAGAGCTAATCCTGAAGTATCCCGTCACTGGCGCAGCCAAGATTTTGCTTTTTTTTTTGGGGAGTGGGGGGCTGGTTGCTGAACGAGTGCTGCCACTCCAACTTGAGTGTGATCGGAAGATTTCGTTATAAAAAATTTTTTTGACTACAACGTTCACTCATATCTGTAATGTGAGAAAAAGAAGTTTGATAACGAAGTTTTAACCAAATTATTCAAAATAATTTTTTATTACCAATTCGGTTGTTCTAACCTTATACTAGATGTTCCTAATTTAGAATTACGGAGGAAAATGAGAGATTCCTTGTGTAATTTTAAGAATAAAAGTTCCATGAATTTGATTTGAGCCCACAAACGCAAAACTTATAATTAATTCATTCACTACAGCTTACAAGCTAGATCTTTATAATAATTTGAATTTTCCAGAGTATTAATAGAGAGTAGTTTGAAATTTCACGAAATCGATAACAGATACGATAAAACAATAACAAACCAAAAAGTATAGTATACTGGACTAGAGTTTCTTTTTACATTTTTCTAAACTACCAGCAGTTCACCAAAAAATAGTTCTGAAGGAAAGAATCGGGCACTCTTCCAGAAATGATATCACCTTGTGGATTTGCATTAAAAATTAGCATATCACATGATGAAAACTTTAAATTGGAATATCTATGGCCCATTCAAATTGAATATCTTGTGGAGGAAATTATGCTGGGTTATGAATTATAAACGAAAATGAAGAGAACATCATGTTATTTCCATTGACAAACTTTTTCTGAGTTATTGGTATTTTTGGGGGGTGGGGCTGTAGCCCCAAAGACACCCCTCCCCCATAGTTGCGCTAGTGCAATAGCGCATCCCGTAAAACATGTTTGTGTTTGATACATTCATGTCAAGAAAGTATTGAAAATTGATTGAAAGGATTGTAGGTTTTTTGTCGTTGAGTTTTTTTTTAAGTTAGCATAACTAAACAATTCAAAGGTAATTCCATTACCATTTCAAAAATGCCATACTCTTGATACTTCTGAAAAATAAAAAAAGAGTAGAATAAGATTTAAGGGGCTTTTGATACAAATTGATTGGAATAAATCGTATAAAATGTCCTCCTACGAACCAAAGTTTACCTGTTTTGCATTTTTTTCTGATTTTGCATGGGGACCGAGATATATTAAGGGTAGCATATTTTCAAATTGACACGCTGTATATAAGATATATATGATTTATTATCTTGTCATTGTGGTCAGTTAGTTTATCTAAACGCTAAATTCTATTCGGTAGAAACCTTTTTTCGATATTTACATGAATTTTCTATGGTTCCGACGTCGCAATCAACACGGAATTTGGCACAGAGTTTGCAATTCTTAACGTACTTCACGTTAATGCAAAATTTCAGCTCGATCGGATCTGTTTTCACAGAAATATTGTACGAAGCTTGAATTTCTTTTATATCTATCATTATTATTCATTTGCTGGATGTGTGTAATAGCTACTACGCTATGTACGTACATAGAAGATAGTATATGACGAGCTTAATTTTGGATAACTCCTATAAGTAGCGAACATTTCAACACTAGACCCATCGCTTCGATAGCCGTGATCGTCTAGTGGTTAGGACCCTACGTTGTGGCCGTAGTAACCCAGGTTCGAATCCTGGTCACGGCAATGCTCAAGCATTGTCATGGCGAAGCTTTTTTATGTTCGTTACGAATGCCTTTTTATTTAAATAATGAAATTCATTTTCTTATTGCAGCTTGTAAAATGGATACTATTTTTAAAAGTTTCGAAGTTGATATATACATATTTTTTACATGGAGTTCAGTAGGTACCGACACTACCTGCCTGATTTTCGGCATCGATTTTTAGGATCATTAGCACTGAGTGGTGCTTATTATTCAAATTATTTTAGCTTCAGTCTTGCTAATTCTCGAATTTCGAAGTGATTCAAAATATGATATCAGCAATTTTTTAGCTTATCAGCTGCAAATTTGCTTGAAAAGTAAAAGACTTAAGATCAAGAGGCATATTCCAGAAATTATGGAGCCAAAACTTCGAAGAAATGAAATTGATAAGTTTTTAGAAGTTCTATTTCCATTATTTTCGAGTACCATAATGAAGCATTTATGAAATTCACCATTATTTCCTAAGATGTCTTCGAAAACCATTGAATAACTTCAAATTTCAAATGTCTCTCTCTAAATAATATAGATAATGCTTTTGATCCTTGATCCTTTGAATATGTACCTATACTTTTTAATTATAATTTTATTTTCATTTTACATTTTAGGTAATATTTGAAGTCGTAAATAATAATAAAAAAATCTCTCTGGCTCTTCACTATGCTCGATACTTTTCTTTATAATACATCATTGGTGGAATCACACATAATTTTCAGAATATACGAGTATCATAAATATAAATATATGTAGCAGATGGATCTACTTGCCTGACTTATTCATGAATAAGAGAACACCAAAAGGCTCCTGAGTTCATGCCATTTTTCATAATCATTATTTTCAAATAATAATAACAAAAAACCGAACAGGGAATAATCAGACAAAATTAAAAGAAAACTTCGGGCTGCCTTCGGAAACGTTCAGTTTTCATCTTATCTGAAAATTTTTCGACTTTATGCGAATTGTTGTAAGACGTAGGCAAGGGGATATTTTACCTCTGATTCAACTTACTTTTGTGGTCTCGGAAATATTGTGCAATTTTCATTATTATTTATTTTTCTATGGTTCAAATCTAACGATCAACATGAAATTCTGTACGAAGCTTCTGATTCTCATCCTTCTTAATTATCATTGAAATACAAATTTTCATTTCGATCGAACATTTTTTTTTCAAAATTAATTGACACACAAAATTTTGAACGATCATATTTGCGGAACCCTTAGTCGGATTTCGACCATTAGCGAACTTAATCGCGGCATTCGAAATTTGAACCTAGCCTGAAAATTTCAAGTATCTATAGATATTTTCATTCGAAAATTATCTTGTTTACGACCGTACGGACTGACAGAACTGAACTTTAGAATTAAGAAATGAGAGTGATCTGTGTGCAGGAAACGCGAACTTGAAAAAGGACGCCTAAAGGTTTCTTAAATTCGATATTTACTGAAAGCATCTCGAAAACTAAAAGACTTAGAGAAAAATCTTAGAGGACCTCCGAGCACTTTTTTCGAAATAATAAGATATCTGAAAGCAGATCTTAGATATCTTGATTCGTTCTCAATTTCTGATTGTTTCAGATATTTAGCTATATCTTGGTTTCTGTTCGAGATATTCAAAAAATCCTAAAACGTTTTTTTTAATTTTTATGATCGATTTGTCGAAGAAGCATTCCGTTATCGGTTTTTCAAAAATGTTATATATTTCAGAGATATTCAGTTTTTTGACTTCATTGTTTTGATGGAACACCTAAATATTTTTCATCAATTTTGAGATGTAATTCATTTCGTGTTTTTTCATTCATTATTATGGTTTATATTTCATGAATAACACATCAAAGTTGATAACCGTTTTAGAGATATAGAGGAGGGTTGGTTTTTTTTTAAATGGGACACCCTACATAAGACTTGATTCGCATTATACAATGGACACAAAATGAATTAGATCTCAAAATAAATGAAACATATTTATAGATATTCCACCAAAAAATGAAGTATGTTATCCTTTTCAATAATATTGAGCTTTTTGACTTCTTTTTTTTGATGGGCACCGTATATACATATAAATATTTTTCATTTATTTCGATATTTAATTCATTTTGTATCCATCGTGTTATTGTTATTCAGTTTTATATAGGGTGTTACCATTTAATTAGAGATTAATTTTCGATTCAGGGATAAAGAAAAGTTGTGGTGGTTTTTAGATGGGACACCCTATATGACTGGACTAAATTCTACAATGAACATGAAATTAATTGAATCTCCAAATAAAAAAAAATAATATAGGATGTCCCATGAAAAAATTTAGACGAAAAATTCGATATCATCGAAACGAATGACATTTTTCAAAAACCGATAACGGAATACTTTTCAATAAATCTGCGGCTATTAACTGCGTTGAAAAATATAGGATGTCCCATTTAAGAAACACCAACATTTCTCTATATGTCTAAAACGGTAATTAATTTTTATGATCTGTTATGAGTATCATATCAACAATGAAAACTACTAAAAAAAAAGGTTTTAAAATTTTGTTAATATATCGAACAGAAACCAAGATATATCGAAATATTCATTTTGTACTAATCCACCGCCTCTTGTGATCATCGGAAGAGCGGCCTTCCTCTGATCAAGGGATGGTAGTTTTATAGAGATGTTAATTAAAATTTCTCCTTTATTAAGGGAGAAAGTGTGGGTAAGGCCTGTCGCACTAGGGACAGGACTTAGTGTTAAACTTGATTTTTTCTTTGGGAACAGATCTAGAGATAACTAAAAGGCATAAGCTCTTTTATAATTTTAATAACAAAAAAAAAATTAAACAAAATTAAGATTGAACCAAAACTAATCTTCGGAGGACTTGCCTTAAACTGGCCGGTCTCTGTTATTCCCTTAAACTTTTACATAAACTAACTGGAGATTTCAAAACATTGGACAGAAGAAACAAACAAAAAAATTAAAATGTTGAATTTCTCAACTTGCTACCTGTTAATTCCTTAGATGGATAATCCTTCAAATGTACTCTCACACTCCACTATCGCGAAATGTATCTCGAACTTCACGGAACTTTGGCGAAACGATACCGTTATTGTCTAATCTTTAAACCAACTGAATCTACCATCGACCCGTGACAGAACCAAAAAAAATATATTATTATTGAATTTTTCAAACTATCAACTGCGTTTCAAACTTACTTATCTCAAAAAATATTTATATCGACTAACTTCTACTAAATAAGGTTTCCACGATCTACCTTTAACTCTAAACTTCTCAATTTCCGCGACCAATTCCCTAACCGATTCTTGAGTTTCCCTGAACTCCCCGGGACTAACTCTAACTTCTGCGACGAACTCCTCTTGAGTTGTCCTCGACTTCCCGAAACTTACTCGTACTAACCGATTAATTTTTCTATGATTTGGCCTAAGGTTACTCATTTCCCGCCCCCGATGGGCGTACCTTCAGAAAGAACGTCTTGGATTTTTTCCGTAGTTGCCAAGTTTTTCTCTTCCCACGGATCGAATGTTCCCATAAGGAGACCACTCAACAAACTTCGATAAAACTAATTTTTCACACCCTATAAGTTATAGATATTCTTATCGCCTGAGGTCGAGACTGCACCTAAGTATCGACTTGTACAAAATATTTCCATCATCCAGATTTGACAAATGAGGAACCAATAAATTTCGCACTTTATTAGTCGCCACCAAGTCTAGTGTCAAGTGCCTGACCTTACATCGTCTTCAAAAGGGTCTCGTATACCTTCCGCACGTTGGCGACGTCCAGACCCAATAATCGATAATCTAAAATTCCCGATTATTACAATTTTTTAGAAACACCCTGTAACTCGAGAACGAATCAAGTTATCTATGACCTGCTTTCTGATATCTTATTATTTCGAAAAGAGAGCTCGGAAGTCCTTGAAGATTTTTCTCTCATAGTTTTCAAGATACTTTCAGTGAGCATCGAAATTTGGACTATTACAAAAGATGTTTGTAAATCAGATATGTCTAGTGATCGATTTCTTTTCAAGTGAAAAATTGAAGATGGACAACTTTTTCGTTTTCCAAAGCAAAGCAGACTGTCTTATTTTGACTTCAGATTTGTGTTTAGATGACCAGAGTGAGCACCTTGAAAGCATTCAATCGGAAGAGATCGCCTCTTATAGTTCCTAAAGCGTCGTAAAAACCCGGTGGGGCCTGCGGCACATCTGTATTCCCATTAATTATGTGGTAATTAAGTCGCTGGAGGTGCTTGCAAGGAATTCATAAGCCTGCTACGTAACTCGAAGAGACAAATAGTGACAAATGATTTTGCACGGTGTCTCAGCGAAGAAAAAAAACGACAGACTCTCTACAACGACAACTGCGAGTCTAATGGCTTTATCGATTATTTTTTCTCGATTTAATCTCAGTCGACGTACTAATTCGCCTTAATTATCTTAATCATCAATTATCAAGCCGTCTACTTACACCTTCACGTTCTACCTTCCATTTTGGTTTGGGTAGGTAGATACAGTATAAACTGTAACTGGTAAGCATATTAGGCACATATTGTGAAGGTATTTTAGAGAATGAATTTTTGTCATCCTGACTCTACTTATTGTTGTTCTTGGGACCTCCCAGAAGCTGAGATTTCTGACCAGATCATTCTCTACAGATCGTAACCATGTTTGTAGTTTTCTCAAGTCAGTGTTTATTGTGTTTTATTGCATGGAATTGTCGTTGAGAATTCTTCTCATCATTGCCTTCTCAAATATTCTTCCTGTCTTGATGAATCAAATATGGAATGAAATAACAGAAAAACTACAAAAATAAAATTTATAATATCACATACGAACACCATTTCATCGAAATACCTTTCATCGAAAACAGAATTTCATTTCTTTAGTTTTTGTGCAATTGTATTTCGATATGATTTAAAAAAAATTGACAACTAAAACTTCTAGTATTAAAGAAAGTTATGGTAAGCCGACTCGACCAGTTCATTCGATACCCAAATTGCCTCTAACTTAATTAAGTACCTGTGTTTAACATTCTTACAACAACATAATTCCTAAAATAAAGGAATATTATTGGTTCTATCACCGATCTGAATATAAAATTTAATCAGATTAAAAAAACTGTTCGAAATAATATCGACCATCATTCAAGTAGAAAATAAACTGTCAAAAGACAACTACGGGACATGGTAACTGCAAAAAACTCAAAAACCAACTAACAAAAAATATTGATCGAAAATCACGTGTCGATATAATCTGGCTATATGCAGCCAAGATGTCTGAAATTAGTGTTTCAGAACCCTCTATTTGCAGCCTTCACAATTATGCCTCGTGAAATATTGCAAAACATCATCTGAAGTATGTAATGAATTACAGTCGGAAGGACTTGCAAGGAAGGCGATGTTGCTGAAGAAGTTATACTTTTTACAGAAATGGGAAATAATGATAATATGACAGATCACTTAACTTCAATCTCAAATACTGTTGATGAGATAAAAGAAATGAAAGTCAACGTCCCTAACGATCTTCATACTATATTGATGTTAAACATTATTCTAAGTACATACTAGAATATTCGTTGTGCAATTGAATCCAGGAGAGAAGAACTGAATTCAATACATAAAAAGGAAAAGGGAATACTGAAAAGGCTCTCTTCACTAAATATAAATTGAATTGAAAGAAAACATCAAATACATGTGAACCGAAGAATAAGCCCTTTTGGTTTGGAAAACAGAAAATTTCTTCATGAATGTAATTATTGTGAAAAACCGGCCGCAAAGCTTTAGAATATTGAAAGATGAAAGACACCTAATGCATCAAATGTCTTTATGGTTAATCATTTTTTCAAACAGTTTTTGTAATCTATCTATAACATAGCTTTTTTGCCGAAAAACGGCAATCTCCCCAATTTATCGCATCATCAGGATGGTCAATTGAAGATATTGAAGATTTCAGGACTATTTTGTCTAGAAAAGTACATATGGAAAGGCTGAGAAGCGAAAATAATGTTTGAACGGTCCAAGGCGTGATGCCCGATGTACATAGAAGACTGCTTTTTGTTAAAGACTATGTTTTCTTCTCAAAATTGTATGAGGATATTTGTGCCAAAACTTTTGAGTCATAGGTTGAACTGTGGCTATGGTAATAATGAAAATCATATTGTGATTCTACCTAAAAGTAATGAACATAGATAGAGGGAGGATACATCACTTTCAGTAAGCGAAATTTGTCCCCAACATGAACTATCAAATTTGAAAAGGAGGGCGCGGAAATGAAAACATATCAATGATACGATATTTCACTCAATTCGCGGGTTTCCCCAAAAAGAAAACACTTTCTATGTACCACAGTGAATCAAAGTTTTATATTAACCCAAAATATATTGAGATAAATATGAAAATATATCAGAAATTCAGGAAACAAATTTCAAGCTCGCCGAACGACGTGGAACAACCGATGACACTAGGAGCGCAATAGGTGTCAAAGCTTGGATTTCAGCAGGTAGATACAGAAATTAAAAAATATCCTGCTTACTAACGGGTGTTTTTTTTAGAGCTATAGAACTTTAAATTGCAATAAAACAACGATGGATTATTCGATTGATATGAATTTTATTTATCCGCAAGATAATCTTGTGGCATTACATTTTAAATATGATTTCTGGCATATGACCGCCATGGCTGGCTTGGGTGTAGTCCAATCTGTACGTCCAATTTTCGATGACTTTTTCCAACATTTGTGGCCGTATATCGGCAATAACACGGCGGTCACCAAACGTGTATTTCAATAAATCGATTGTGGCTCGAGCTGTGTAACATGTTGCGCCGTCTTGTTGGAACCACAGCTCCTGGACATCATGGTTGTTCAATTCAGGAATGAAAAAGTTAGTAATCATGGCTCTATACCGATCACCATTGACTGTAACGTTCTGGCCATCATCGTTTTTGAAGAAGTACGAACCAATGATTCCACCAGCCCATAAAGCGCACCAAACAGTCAGTTTTTCTGGATTTAACGGTGTTTCGATTGAGGATTAGCTTCACTCCAAATGCGGCAGTTTTGTTTGTTGACGTAGCCATTCTACCAGAAGTGCGCTTCATCGCTAAACAAAATTCGCTTATGAAAATCGGCAACAACGGCAATCTCATTTTGGGCCCCTTCGACGAATCTACGCCATACTTAATGATCGCTTGGCTTCAATTCTCGCACGAGTTGGATTTTGTAAGCACGCAAACCAAGATCCTTCCGCAAAATCTTCCATAAAGTGGATGGACACATATCCAATTCCTGTGCTCGATGGCGGATAGACAATTATATGAATAATATTTGGAAGGCTTTTTGTTTAAAGAGGATGCCAGTCGTCAACTGAGCCTTTCATCGCATCCCATTCGTTTTTATTATGGAAAAAACCAAGTTTCAAAGAAAAAACCAATTTATTATCAATAAAACTCGATAATCAATATGATATCTATGTATATGTATGAAAACATTGAAATAACTCGAAAGGGGAATTCGAAAGTATTGAGATAACTCTAAACGAAAATTCGATAATCGGGAAAACATAATTTAGTTTCCGGTTTAGAATTTAACCAATTATGTATTCCTGATACATTTCAGCAAGTGTACCGAATCGAAAAGATAAAAGAGAGGTCTTGTTCTGTCAGAAGGTTGGCAATATACAATACTGAGTTTTTTATTATCGGCGAAGTTACTCATAGCTCTACTGTTAACTGCATTATTATCAGTGATAACACAGAATACTCTGAAACCGATTTCTTCTAATTTAATAATAATACACTTTATCAATTCAAAAATCATAAGGTGATCTAATTTAGATGTTGGACAAATATGAACAACTTCTTTAAAACTCGACGTTATACTAGATATCATAAAGACGAAGGCAGAATTAGCCAAATTCATATTATTATATGCAGTTCCAACAATATTTCCGCCTTTATAATTTAAATATGGTTTGATATGAATTTCATCTCTTAATAAAAGAACGAATCGTTCATGGCTGTCCAATAATTTGAAAACGTTTTTCGCATAAACAAGGGTAATTCTTTTTTCTTCTGTCGTTGGATCAGTCGATAGTGAACGGCAAATAGATTTTATCGTATCCACATGAGGTTATATGAGAACTCCAAAATTTCTTAAAAATTTGTAAGCATGTGGACTTATACTGACGAGTATGGAAGCTAAAATCATTGTAATTTTTGAATACCGATATCGTTCCTTGGGATTTGTAATTTCAATTGTTCAGAGACAAAATTCAACGCCTTTAAACAATCGTCATTTCCTAAATTTTCTGATGTCCTATTAGATATAAAAGAATCTATTAAATGTAGGAGATATTGGTCGAGCACCGTGGCCTTGTTTTCTAGGAGGTATTGGTCTTCCTCAATGTTACGCTCTACAGCAGCAATAGCTTCTTCTGTACGCACCGTACGGCGTCTCTGGGGATGCGAGTTATCAATAAGAGTAAACGTGGTGCGGAAACGTTCCATGGTTAATCGAATTAAGTGCTCTGAATGCTCTGATGGACGATTTTGTCGACGATAAAATGGACGTAGTGCGCGATACGTATTTCGCACAGAACTATTATTTTCAAAATATAATTGCACTATTTGCAAGCATTGTTCAGGCGTGAGTCTATTCATGATGAATTGCCAAACCAAACTGAGAATAAATCACTTGACAGCTGTTGAATCGGTCGCCATTTTGAACAGTAATGCCAACTTGAAGTTATATACCTCGAAAAAAAACACCCGTTATAAATTCGACAATCAGGGAAAATATCGAATTCCAGATATTCAAAAGTTTGCATATTTAATCGCGAATTACTGAAATTAATATATTTCATTCAATATAATATAAATTCATAACGATATAGTAAAATTGTGGATTTGCAAATAAATCACAATCCGACTACGTAATCTAACCATATTGGTCCGTTGGGGACATGTAAAAATAGCATATACTCCCTCTATCTATGTTTATCACTATAAGGATTCTACATTTTGAAAAACGTCAACTGAGAAAATTTCAGAAGATTGAAAAAAAACAATGATAGGTAAACAAAATTGATTTTGGATCATATTATGTATACATATTGAAAACCCTGTGAAAGGATTTTTATTTTTCATGAAATGGGATATTCAACTAGAAAAATAATAAACGCTCGAATTACATTTGTAGCGTTTTATTCAACATTTTCAATGATGCACTGTCATTATTTCCTACATACAAAGAGTGTAATGAAATCCATAATAGCTCGAGCTCATTCACCGTAAGTTAAATTATTTCAACCTAGTTCGAATTTGACGAATGAAGAATTTGATACATATTATGGTAAGCGCTATAGGTTCAATTATAATTTTCGATGAGGAACGAATAGATCGCATCGAATTTCTGTAACACGAATATTTCTGCCGTGAAATCCAATTCGCATTTAAAATGAGAGAATATCCCTGAAAATGGAAACGAATTATTACGGTTAGCCTTTATATGGAAATTGGAGAAGATTAATCAATCTAGATTGGACAATAATGAATGTTGATTAGAAAAATTCGCAATATTGGATACAATTTCTGCCATTCGAAACACAGATTGAATGAATAATAACGCAAAATGTAGCGATAAGTGAAGTTGGCTATAGCATATGGAAGTATACCAGAATTGTGCATGATTAAAAGCAAAAAATCCGTTCGTTTGTGGTGGTGAAAGAAGATTATCCCTTGCTGCTTTAAAACCGATGATCCATTGAATGGTCTTTTTTTTCAGTTTATTTCTGCGCACTTGTTCCATGAGATAGTTGGTCCAATAAAATTTACGAATTTCGAATTTGGCTTCAAGAAGATGCAGCATTAATTAAAAAAAAAATGGCAGAATATCTATCTTGATTAGGTGCCAATATACAGGATGTATATGAATTGTTGCGAAAAAATTCAGGGGGTGATTTATATCAAAAAATAGGGTGGGTCTTTCGTATAAACTTTTTTTTTTGAGCCTCTCCCTGCTTAGTTACAGTCCTCTTAAGATGACGCCCGAAACGTAGTTTTTAATTTGTGAAAACTTTATTATTGTTTTTTTTGTTACATTTAGTGTATATTTGCACCAGTTCTCAATGAAAATATCTTTTTGACATCCGCCTATTTGAAACATTTGGTCGAAAATAATTCCAGCTTCCTCAACTCAGGCGAAATATCTGTACATTAATTTTTTTCTCAAAAACTCTCAAAAACTATAAATTTTAGCAGAAAAGAGACAAGACAAGAGACTTCATTTATTGAGAATTGTTAGTCTATCCAAACTTAATTTTCTCATTGAAAAATATGAATATAGAAAAAGTTATTGCGAAACAAGTTTGAGGGGTGGCTTTTAATCCTTTGGTAGAGGAACACCATCAAAAAAAATTGTGAATGCCTTCCCGCCCGATGGAATATCAGCTTAATTTCATTTCTGTGAATTTTTTGGTTTTTAAGAAAGCAATTGTAAACTACTTTTTTGGCGTCATCTTTAGAAGGCTGTAACTAAGCGGGGAGAGCCACTCTATTGTTCACAAGGAATCACCCCATAATCTCTTCCGCAACTATTCATATATACCCTGAATAATGACATACATTGCACCTTTCGAGCATATGTATTTGTTAGTGTATTTATTTATTTGGCTTTGTATTTTATTCAATTAAATGTTCTAATAATAGAGTGATAAAAGACATTGTATTCAAAGTCGCTCTGTTTTTATGTCATGTAATAGATCATCTGCTGAGAAGATTTAATTAACTATGTATATTGAACCAAAAATTTACTTTAGAAATTTCGGGAAAGAATTTAAAGACTTCAAATTTGAATAAATACGCCAAGAACGGCATACCGGGCATTTTGCCGGGGCGCCAACTTGTAGGGGCGCAGGTTAGTTTAATGAAATTTGAAAAAATAATGAAAAATGTTCCACTATAAAAGATTTTTACAATGTTTTCCATTATTTTATGGACAAAAATAAAACCTATTTTCAAATTAGACCCTTACGTTTTGGAAAACTTAAAGTTGAATTTTTGGGTATGGTGTCCATATTCTTCTTTTGAATTCTTTTACATCTCGGGCCGTTTTTTTTATACACAACCGATTTTGAATGTCATCATGAGAAAAAAACCTAAAGGTGTCAAGTATGGGGAGCAGGATGGCCATTCAATCGGCCCTTCTATCAATCCAATTCTCTTGGAAATGATCTGTAGGTCATTAGCAGGGGCGGATACAGGGGGGGCAGGGGGACCATGACCCCCCCCCCTCGCCGACCTTATTCATATAAAAATGTATCCTGAAAAATTTAAAAATACGCGTGGGCACTCACAAGGGTGAAAGATTGGATATGATCTAGAATGGTTGAAGACAGGTTGAATGTATTGGCATTAATGCATATACATAGAACCATTTGCAGCAGTCTTAATGTTGAAAATTTTATACAAAGATACGTTAGTCAAAAAATAGGAGACTAGAATTTTTATTAAATTTTAATATTTGATCATATGTTCTCATTTAATAGGAGTAGTAAAAAGGAGTTCATTATGTTTTCAATAGATGGCTTTAGTTATCTGTATCTCGCGTTGTACAAGTCCGATCGGGTTTCACTATATGGCGTTAGAAAGATGGGATTTCGCACTACAAAAAAATTTTGATAGTTTTGTGATGAGTTGACTCAGTTAAGTTTGAGCGCGTCACAAAGATGAACACTAGCGAAAAGAAAATACGCTATATTTTATAGTTTTTCTTAGATAAAGACAAAAATAACAGCCAGGCGGCTGAAAATGTAAATGTTGTTTTTGGACCTGATACTGTAATAGCCAATCACGTGAAATTTTGGTTTCGTCGATTCCGTTCTGGTAATTTCGATGTCAAAGATGCACCACGCACTGGAAGGCCAAGCCAATTGTCGAAAATATCGATAAAAGCTTGGACATTGTCGAGACCTGTTTCGATTGCTCAAGAGCTCAAGAGTGCACAATAAACCGTTTGGAACACTATTTGCATTAGGGTGATCTCAAGAACAGAGCCGTATCCAGGTACCATTGCGCCTGTGGCAATATATTAGACAGCGCCCCTCATTTTCGAAGATTATTTTTCATCCATTATATTTTCTTATAGTATTTTTTGTTCATAACTTAAGTCATAAATATTCGTTTTACTGGTCATTTTAGGCTTAGTACGCAAATTCTAGGGAAGGCTAGCAATATTTCCAATGTTTCCATTCCTCGGCATCGTTCGTTGCGAGGTGTATACATTAGGGATTCACGGCTTGACTTGATATTCAAGTTACTTGGCTTGGCTTGACTTGAAATCAAGTCAAGTTCAAGTCAACTAATAGTTTTTCAATCTCAAGTCGAGTAAAGTATTTATTTATGAAGTACTTGAATTCTATCAAGTGATTTGGTTTTTAGCATTTTGCAGTGTCACATCAAAAATAAAATAATGAAATGAGAAGGAACCTTGCAAAAAGCACATTAATTTATTAAACTGTTTCGTATAAAAGAACCAGAAATATCAACAATTTTAAAATGGGCAACCAAAATTTAATCACTATAAATAATAATAATAACAATATAAAAAATATAATTTCTTAATATTTAGAAACCTTCAAGCACTGTTTGATTACATAATTTGGCTTTTAGGTTTTGCTAGCTTAACGTTGAGCTAGCTGAAGCCGCGATTTGTCCGACAATAGAGAGGAAAAAAATTTCAATAGGATAATATATTAGGCTGAAATTATGGCCAAAAATAAATCTTAAGTTCCAAAAGTGGTTCTGCTAGATTGATTGGGGTAAGCAATTAATATCGCAAATCAAGTCAAGTCAAGTTCAAGTATGTATGTAATATTTCACGAGCTTGATTTTCAAGTCAAGTAGTTAGTTAAAATATCAAGCTACTTGGTTTGATGAATCCTTAGAATACATGAAAACTGAGTTGTGATCTTTCGAATTATTTCGCCTGGTGCTTCAATATTTTTTCTCTTGATATTTTTGGGCGCCCCTGCGGACCTTGCGCCCGTGGCAAATGCCACCTTTGCCACGCCCTAGATACGGCACTGCTCAAGAAGATGCTAGATGTATGGATACCACACAAGATAAAGCAAAAAACCGCATGAACCGAATTTCCACTGAGAATCATTGCAATATCGCAACAAAATCGTCCCATTTTTGAAACGCTGGTGATGAAAAGTGGATCATTTATGACAACGTCAAGAAAAAACGGTCGTGGTCGAAACGCGGTGAGCCTTCGGAAACGGCCAGGAAGGTTTTGCTGTATGTTTAGTGAAATTAGCAGGGAATTATCTACGAAGAGCTGTTCCTCTAAGGCACAACTGTTAACTTGGAACCGTAGTTATCGAACGAAACAGATATCAAATTGGATCATTCTAACTATGGTAATTGAAGCCTTGTTCTTCATGCAAAAATAATGGTTTTCTTTTATCTACACTTCATACTTTCTTGCGCCTGACTTTTCGTATGAAACAAATTTACAAATATTTATGAAATATGTGAAATTTTTTTTGAACTTGTTTTTGTCCCACAAATATTTTGGAAACTGAATATGATATGATTTACTAAAATCCATCTTTCTATGAAAAAAACACTAGACTCAGTAGGTACCAACAAAAAATTTCGCTATTTTGCTAACCTATATGAGCCGTGAATTTCTATGCCCCCCCCCCCTCAAACATCGTCTGGATCCGCCCCTGGTCATTAGCCATTGCCTCACTAAATTTAAAATCGTACTTTTTTCATTTTTCGTATTAACAAAAAAGGAAAGTACAGCATTTTTGAAAGTCGATCGAAAAACCTTCAAAACAAGGTGTATAAAATTACCCCCTAGGAACCAAATAAGTTAACCTTTTTTTGCATTTTTTCTGATTTTGAATGAGGGCCGAAATATTAAGGGTGGTACTATGGGTGGCCGGATAGATATACCTATTTTTCTATTTATATAATTCAACTACTCGAGGTAGGTATATACTGGAAATATGTATATGTATATGATAGACAAACCTTACCACATAAGCTTTATTTCTATTGCAATCAAAATTTCTTTCGTTCTTAGGAAGGAAATTCGTAAAGAGATATTTGTCTGTATTTTAAACGAATAATAAGTGAAATAAATCACTGATTTCTTAATGCGAATCTTTTGAATGGAGAGAAAACAGGCAATCTGGTAGTTCACTATACAGCTCGGAATACCCACATGGGCCCAGTAAAAAACCGGTCAAACGCAAGTGTCTGCCATGTCCAAGGTTCTGTTCTATCAACTACCTATCATCAGATTTCTTAAGCGTGGCTGTTTGTCATACACCCTTGGCGCCACATAAATATGATAAAGTGTGCCACACGTTTTGAGGCTCGTGTTACCATACAAGACAAGAGGCCTAATTTTATTGTTGTACGCATTATTGTCTCCGTGATTTCTAAAAAATAATGATAATGATAATGTGAATATATAAGGGGTGTCCCAGGTTTAATGTGAATTAACGTCGATGTAGGTGATCTAGTACCCTAAAATAAGACAATAAGTTTCTAGAGCACGTTCGGGAACGCTTCGTAGAAGAATTCGTTTATTTCAAAGTTTTAAAGTGGAACAAAGAAAAACAAATTAAATTTTGAAGAAATATTATTTGAATAGAGAAGGACCTAGAACCCAATTTTTCACTTATTTGCTAGCTACAAAGAGTGAAATTGGCAACCCTTATTTTATTTCCCACAATTAATTTAAACAGGGTTCAAATATTATCATTACAAAATATTCAATTCAGTTTTTTCATTTAATTTTTATTCTTTCTACTATCAGAACAAATAAATCTGAATTATTTCGTAATACGTGCACGTTTAGAAATAAGCAGAAGGCTAGCGAAATTTACTGAATTTCATCAACAATCAATTGCTATTCCTAATAAGTGATCATCTGATTCAAAATTCCGATTTACATCAAGATTATGTAGATAATCTGGGTCTATAAGATCAGATTTAGATCAAGTTAGTGTAGATAATCTGGACCTATAAGATCAGATTCAGATCAAGATTATTCAGATGATCTGGATCTAAATCTGAATTTTGAATGCGGATGCGAAGTCAAATTAAAAATGATCATTAATTCTATTATGTGTTTTGTTATAAGGGGCGATTCTGGAGCAGACCGTCAGATTTTAGGAGAAGTTTATACTAGACGAGACAGTTTCCGAACAACGTTTGGTTTTTGGTCGAGATTCTACAGAGGATGTAAAGTCATAACACACAAACAGATTTTCTGTCAACATTTGGCTTGGAACAAGCCAGTAGGTCCTCACATTTTTGTAGGAAGACTGAATGGTGAAATTTTCCTCAGATTTTTCGAAAATATTTACCGACTCTTTTGGAAAAGGTATGTACTTTCAGAATTTTACTTTAAATGTGAGAAACCATCTGGAGAGAAATTTTCGAATAGGGTTGTGGAGCCTCCATTGCTTGGCCACAAAGATCACCTGTTTTGTATCATTGAGATTGTTTTGTGTGCGCACTTCTAAAAACTAAAGTCTATAAAGTAGGAATCTCTTGATTCCTACTAGAATTTTCGAGGAATGCAATATTTTGAAGTGAAACCCAAATCTCCTTACAAGGTCGATTGGAAATTCAATAAAAAGGGTGCATATACAGGTGATTCACCGGCCTATTAGACGTTTATGGAAAAATAAACATAATTTTGAGCTGAAAATTTGCATATTGGGATTTGAGACAATGATTTTTCTCCCTAAAATATTTTCAGATCTCTACAACTCCTGGTTATACCGGAAACAAACTACTACTTCCTTATTTCAAATGGCACGTCTAGTAAATTATTGCATCACTAGATAGCTTTTTGGACGACAATTTCGGTAATATGCTATACCTTGGTTGAAAACTCAACGGTTCATGTGTTAATGGGATTCTTATGGAAAAAATGGTGGCCAGGACTAACTTTTTTTTTAATATTTCAGCAGAAAAAGCGTTTTTCGAGTTTTTTTCCCTTTTTGTATTCTGCAAATTCGTAGTATTATAAGACTGGTTGCGGTTGGGACCAAAAATGTACAGGGTGTTTATGAAAAGATTATGAACTGGGACAACTGCAATTCATCAAAAGTCCACATTTTCGATTAGAACCTATATTTTTCATTATTTCAGTCGATTCTACGTACAAAAAGTGGAGGTAACTCAAGCATAATATAAAGTAATTATTATTATTAATTATGAATTCAGAATTTGAAAAAATTATTTTAGAACTTAGGAACACCTTTACATCCTTGGACTTTACTATCTAGTTCAGAAATTTATTGCATTTGGAGCGAAATATCGATATTGTTCAAAAAACCTGAAGTGTGCCAAAAAATTCCTGAATAATTACCCATTATGGTAGAATCTGAAACGGATAGAGTAAAGAAAATTTGGAAACTCAATGTACAGAGTGTTTTTTCAAGGAGGAAAATTCATCTGAAATTATCACAATAACAACCTTGACTTTTGAGAAGAGTGTACCACACTGAAAATTTCATCAGAATCGAATGAGCTACACCAAAGTTAGTAATCAAAGTAGAATAGGTCGAATCGGATAAATCGCCCTGTAGAGTCTCAACTGAGTTCGTGCTCTTGTATCTTACGTTGATATGTATGATGCCCCGTTCACATTTCTTCTGCTGATACTAAGTTTTATCTACACTTGATTGATTGTTTGCTTGACCAATTTTTTAAATTGTATTGTATTGACCTTTCATATGGCAAAATTTGTCGGTGAGCTTATAAATCAAATTAATAAGATTGGAAATGACATGATGACACGAATTATTTTTGATAGTTCCAAATATAATGGCAAAATAAAAGTTTGTGCCAAATTCATAGCATTTCCAAACTGAATCACCCAAATCATAAATTCACTAGGAGTCACAAAGTTCATCACCGAAAAAAATCTTATGTAATAAGCCAAAACTGGGCAAGAAAGGGGAATCGATAGTGAAAACAAATCAAAAACAATCCCATCTAATTCCTTATCATCAAACATAATATAGAGAACAGCGTACCTGCCCAGGTCAACAAGGTGAACATTGTTCGAAGTACATAATCACTTAATACGCTCAAACATCCCAATTATCGAATGAACGACAATCTCCTTGCACAGCCTCTCGATCATCCGCGGCAGTAGGTAGACGGGATGCTGAATAGTCGAACGGTATGCGCCCTTTGGCTGAGGGCGGTCCCTCCAGTTCCTAACAGACAGCGGATCGCCAGTTCTCAACTGCATCAGACCGGAGAGTCAGTCATCCCACGATCGTCGAGAGCACAACCAGAGACCGGCGGTCTATCGGTCTATACGTCGTGCGTCGCGCTATTCGCGGTGTATTCCGAAGTGAACCTGTGAAATGGTGCGTTGATTTTTTCGCGAAATTCTTCTAGTGCTCTTTAACCATGCTTACCCTCACGGTGATCTTGATCACCCTATCCGCCATCCGTTGCGAAGACAAGTACTTGTTCAAAGATCAAAAAATTCCGGATGATCCCTGTTACGATGAGGACCGTCCTAAGTCTTGCGTGCCGGAGTTTGTCAACGCAGCTTTCGGGATGAACGTTAAAGCCTCGTCCACTTGTGGAGTTGTCGCACCTGTACACTATTGCGAATCGACGGAAGCTGGAGCGACACCACAGTGTCACATTTGTGACGATCGTCAACCGAAGACGAGATTCCCAGCTTCTTATCTGACAGATCTGAATAATCCTAGTAATATGACTTGTTGGAGGTCTGAACCATTACCTCCAGCTACATCTATAGATGCTCCGCCAGATAATGTCACCCTTACCTTGAGTCTGGGGAAGAAATACGAGCTAACGTATGTCAGTCTACAATTTTGTCCTCACACTCCGAAACCGGACTCGATCGCCATATTCAAAAGTATGGATTACGGGAAGACCTGGCAGGCTTTCCAGTTTTACTCCAGCCAATGCAGGAGAGTTTACGGGAGACCAAACAGGGCCACCATTACGAAAGCGAACGAGCAAGAAGCTAGATGTACAGACGCCCATCGTTACACCGGAGGTGACAGCTTAGGCTTCGGCCAAACCCCGAGGATCGCTTTCAGCACCTTGGAAGGGCGTCCCAGCGCCATGGACTTCGACGTCTCCTCAGTCCTGCAAGACTGGGTGACGGCGACCGATATAAAGGTCGTTTTTAATCGTCTCCACATGCCGGTGTCGGACAACCTAGACTTACCCCCGATCGACGAGCATTTGTTGTCGGGCAAAGACGAGTACTTCACGAAAGAGCCTTCCGTTCAGGTTGTGAACGAGATGCAAGCCTTCGAAACGGATGATCCGAAGACGGGTGCGAACACGATCATGAACACGTTTCAGCAACAGCATCAGGTGACCCATCAGTATGCGGTGGCGGATCTGTCGGTAGGCGGTAGATGCAAATGCAATGGACACGCGAGCCGTTGCGTTGTCGGTAAGGATGGACAGTTGGCCTGCGAGTGTAAGCACAACACGGCTGGAAGAGATTGCGAGAGATGCAAGCCGTTCCATTTCGATCGGCCTTGGAGTAGGGCTACGTCTAGGGATGCCAACGAATGTAAAGGTAGGTTTAGGTGATTAGGTACTGAAGTGTTGTCTGAGGGATTCTGGGGGTAATTGGGAAGATTGCAACCTGATGGTAGCAATGTTGAATATAAGCCAGAACATGGACCTTTGAATGTTCAAAAAGGTTCTAAACCAACTCAGAAGGGAAAACTGAACATGTTATGATAGTTTAATCAATGAACTTTCCATAAATTCAACTGTAATAAGAATATCTTAGCCGATATTGTGAAGAAAGGAGTTTAACCTCGAATTTAACTATGTTTTTGATATACATACATTATTTTCTCAGTTTATTTTGAACATAAGCAAACCTATTGAGAATCATGATGTTGTATGTCATTGTTATGATGATTTCAATAGAGTTAGAGAGATGGAAAGCTGAGCATACAGGAGAGCTTCAAGGTAGAATTTCAACTTGGCTTCATAAAAGAAGAAAAGGCGATAGAAAAGATAACTTTTTATTCCACCGAACTCTTCCCGAAATTTTCACATTTGTGTTGTGGAATATGTAGATACAGTCCAAAAATCGATTGGAACAATTTGAACTTGAGCCACTACTATTGGCAACTTCAAACGATATCTGTGTGCAATTTATATTGTATTGCTTTGTTTTTTATTCTGACTCGCCTGGGCCTCTGTGGAACCCTCGGTGGAGCCTTTCAGAAGCTCTGCGAATTAGTAATTAGGAAAATCGGTTGTAGGCTTTGTTACTGTGTCCCATCACAACTTCAATCACATCACTGTAGATTCTTCAACAAACACTGAATTTGGTCGTTCTCGGGAATTATAAAACAAAAGATCGAGCACAAGATAATGAAATTGTCTCGGTCGAGGTCTCGGTAATTGACAACTTGTGATGATATGACTATGTGAAAGGATCTAGCTTACATAACATTCATTATGTCTGCTTATTCTGGGGAATACGTCCTTAGTATTTCGCCCAATAGATTATCATTTTTTAATTTTGACGCAGAAATAGTTTCAAACGAGGTTTCAAATGATTATGTTACATTTATTAACGAAAAATATGAGGCGAATTCAATTTTGTCCATCTGTTCGGCTGGATGGAGGTAAAGAATAACACTTTAAAATGACCTAGTAAATAATTTATAAATTCTTTGAACGACCTTATTATAATTCATACCAGCTTTCATATGACTCATATGGAAACAAAATCTAAATACCTATTACTCTGAGCTCTCGGCTGAGCTTAATATAGGTACTTGTAAGAATCTCAACAAAATCTGTTCAGAAGTTTCAGAGATAATCATGTGAAAAAAAGTAAAATTTTGAATTTACTTTTATGTGTTTTTTACCATTTTCCTATCGCCCAAACTCATTTTTCTATTAATTCGGGAAAATTAAAAAAAAAAATTATATTTGTTGAGAAACTACCCCATATTACGATAAGTTCGTTTTTATTTTCCTATAAGACTAGCGTTTGGCGTAGTCAATATCTAGTATATATATGAATATTTCCTCTATTTATAAGTATAATGTGGCTTTTTTAAGGAATAAGTCAGAAATTGTGATATTTTTGAAAATTAAGTGGATCTTGTTATAGTGGATAATTATAGATTCAAAGCGAGATCCAATATAATCTGCATTTCGAAGATGATATTATTAATTCCTTGACAAATATATTCAAATTTTAATTGAGAAATATTTTTTCAACTGCCATTTCAAAAGCCATTTAAATTCTTTAGAACGGTTAAAAATAATATATTTAATGGCTGATAATGATTCTGGCCTAATGAAAATACTTTGATGGATTTACATTGGCGACAATTTCAGTTCTATATTGATGACTCGTGCCCTCGCTCGCGCCATATTTCATAGAGGCCATGTTGGTAGAGATAAATAACACTAACATTAAGATAATCCGGCAAAGAAATTCATCAAATCACGATTATTATGCAATGAGTATATGGATTGAAACGAGGATTGAAATATTCTGCGGATAATCAACAATTTCTGGAATAATATCAACAATCAACATATAATTGCGATAATGCGGGCGATAATGGAATTGAAAGCTTAAGCTAAGCCTCGGCTCAAGCTTTTCGTTCTATTTCGTGAGATGTGATTAATTGAAACTATGCGACTATCATTAAAGGTGTGTTTTTGGGGGAAATGGTCTCCAAAACGATAGGATTCGGCACACTGATGACGAATGCCTCCTCAAATTTGATAGTTTCTGTCAGGCTGATGGTCTGTAAACACGACAACTCTTTAACGTAAGGACCTAGAAATTTGAAATTTTCTCGGTAGATTCGAAGTTGAAGTGCCGCGTTTGAGATTATTAATGGACAAAATTCGAATAGAGGTTCAGTAGATAAAAGTAATTATAAACCGTTCGAAATTATTTTCCTTATAATTTCAAAATTGCAGATTCAATTCAAATGAAAAGTTCAATTTAGATCAGAAATAATCTCGGAAATAATAAATTAATGTGAAATTTCTTGTCTTGGAGACCACAGAACTGAATATATGTTTTGTGTTTTGTATATTTTATGCATTTCGGATATATAGCAGTGTTTTACTTTAGTTTTGTTTTGAAATATGTTTATCTCGTTATTTACTAACTCTTCCAGAAACTATTTCAAAAGTTCATAATTCAAAATAATAAACTAAAGAAATTTTATGATCATTATAATCTTCAGTGATTCTCCGACATCTACTTCTTGTTCTGAAGTAACTGTATCCCATATGGTTTTCGATTCATGGTGTTCAGTCATCTCAATTCATAAAGTCAACCACTCCCTTTATTTACAATCGTAAATAGCTCAACAGCTCCAAAGGTTCTCACCAAATATTTACCCTATTCGTTTATTTGAATTTAGTCGAAAATACATACTTTTTGTTGTTGGCCTATTGAACGATAAATCTTTCAAACTCATTCATTTTTAGCACAATGGAAACAACCTTTTGGGATTCTATTCGGACCTCATATAATGAAAGAACTCCTCTTCATGGGGTCGAGTACAAAGTTGCAGAAAAACCATTTTGGTAGTTTACTGATGCACATAACACATAAAATACAATATCTTTTAATAAGTTTAGAGTTTACCACTTATTCACTAAAAGTACCTCAACTTCGAATTCAACTTTGTCGTAGAAGATATCTAATTAGGTTATATTGTTATTTTGCCGGTAATATTAGTTTATTTACATCTTTTTGAATGAACGCCTTACTTACTATGATATATGGAATATGCGAGCAATGGTACCTATACCGGGGCATTATATATTGATTGTTTTTTTTTTTTTTGGTATAGAAATGCGCGAATCAGAATAATTTTTCATAATAATTACACCCAAATCAACACCTAATTTATATTGTATCTGAGGCCAAGAATTTTTCACCAGAGTTAGTCGAAGTTAATCATTCAATATCTCTCTCGGCTCAAAATTCAAAAATTACAGACATTTGGGCAAAATGATAGCCCTATGTTCCTCTTGAACAAGCCTGCAAAAATAGAGGTGATAAATCTTGTTTTCACCTTTATCGTTGTGTTGATACATTACTGAAACTTAGATGCTACCGAGGATGCTACTAAAATATTTTTTGTGCTATGTCATTCAATAAAAAAATAAAAAGTGGAAATACTTCGATATTTCATAAATAAGCGGAATAATATCATTGGTTTTGTACTAAAAAGTTTTGATGACTGGAAGCAATCGATTTCACCTCAGTTGACCCAAAAAGTTCCCAAGCGTCTTTATCCAACCTCAATTAATTGGTCGCTAATTCATACTTTTGGCCCTCCTCAGAGAGTTCTGATTCTTCTCCTATGCCTTCTATTAAAGATGCCTCATTTCACGAATAATTAATTTTGCTGTTGTTTACAGAAACTCCAACAACGAATATTTTTTTGAATACGACTAGTTTCCTTTGTCTCAGACCATACTTTTTTTTTTAGAAAGAATGGATTTAATTTCACATAATTTATTTAAATTTCTGTAGAAGAAGTCCGAAGTTCCACTTGACATCTGAGACATAGAATCGAATTCTTGTCGTGACTGAAAAAAAAACTGCAAATTTTACACTACTATTCATTGATCCGTTTTCAATACATAGAAAACTGAAATTCAGTATTTATATGATTTGTATTTCAGATTTGTATGCGCAAGTAGGTCTTTATTATTTTCAATGATCGTTTTGAAATTCACGAAGAAATGAAATATTTTCATCAGCTTCTTGGATACTAACTCGGATACTCTTACTCTTAGTTTCTTTTTTGTTTTATTATTACTATTATGTTATATTTTTCGATATTGTTTATGTCTAGGTTTAGTTATTTTCTGGTACATCTGTAAAATGGCTTGTTCCGTTTGATTAAATAAATAAATAAATAAAATAAATAAATAAATACTACCGAGGATACTACACACTACAAATGTGTACTTACCATCATGATAGTCAGACAGCACTCTCGTACTATCCTGATAGTAACAATCGAAAAGTAAAAAAAAAAGTTTACATGGCGATAGTACCATCATGATAGTGAGACAGCACTGTCGTACTATCCTGATAGTAACCATCGAAAAGTAAAAAAAAAAGTTTACATGGTGACAGTTGTTGCAATAGTTACTATCACTATCACACTATCGTGATAGTACTATCACGATAGTGTGAGTACTATCACCGTGAAAATGAGCCTTAAGGCTTTCACGGCCAGGTAGTTCAATAGAGTTTTTCTAGCCGTGGTCTAGTCTGGTTTTTCACTGACGGTTCGAAGATTTCAACTCGACACTGAAATTTAATTATTGATAACCATAATAATACTGTTTAGGTAAAGAATATAACTAACAAATATGATATGGTAAATGTGAGAAAACACTTTCCATAATACTTTTGCGAACCATATAAATGTTATGGAAAATGTTGAAGTAGGTACATCGAATTGATCATTTCAAAAGCGCGCCCCCAGAGATTGCCGAAATTCTCTTCATCGATGAGATATCTCGAGATATATCAACATAATGTTCCCTATAAAAATGAAAACTCCGTTTTACTATTTTTCGAAGGATTCATATATGGAACAATGGATGATGATAGCATACAAAAAATGAGGAAAAGACTAAAGCGAGGACTAAAGTGCCTTCAGGAGCTTTTGAGAGCCCGTCTAGTTCTGTTGTAACCGAGGTTGTAACCAAGAGCACAATTGGCACATAAAGCTCCTAAATTCACTTTATAGTTTCCCTCGTTTTTTTTCGATTTTCTGCTCAAATTTTCTATGGTTTTAGCAACTCTAGAAATTGTAATTCTATACAAGGTGAACGAGAAGGTGAATTTTTTAAGCTGAATCAGTAAAAATCTCGAAAAGGGGACATATTACGGATATATGTTTCGAATGGAAGGTTGATGGTTTTGAAAATGAAGTATTTTTATGCTAAAACATCTTCCATTTCTTTCACCCTTGGTTGGTCACACACTTTTATATTTTCTGCAGTGGAATACGGATCTGCTATAAAAAATAGGGAATCTTATTCGACATTTCAAAGTTGCCACTCTCCCCAACAAGGTTGAATGAAAATTGAAAGATTCAACTTGAAAAAATCACCCTCAAAGTCTCAACTACGACGCTATAAACACGAACTTGTCACTTGTCAGAGAAACATTGGACATTCTTGATTTTGTCCAAGATCTGTCATAAGTCAAACTTTATCGTTTGAGACCATTCAAGGCTCAAAATTCGAAAATTACATACATCGTCACGGAATGATAGGGCGATGTGATCAGTGAACGAGCTCTCAAAAAGTGTAATGACACGATCAGTCTGTTAATATTTTTTTAATCTTTCAGCCCTAGTCCTAATGGTTATGGAGTGTTCCTTCTTTTTGGGATAGACATCCGAAGCGGCAAACCACTCATCTTCCTCCAGAATCGAATTACAGTTCGTAACCAATTATGTGTCCTATAACAATTTGTCGATATAAGCATTCCGTTTTCGCATATTAATGCTCTTAGCCCCGGGAAAGTTTCTCATAAAACGTGGATGTTGTTATGTTGTTGCAGAAATATTCGTCCATACAGCAAATGTGTATTGCCATGGAAACTTGTTAATGTACCAGGTAAACTTGGCTCTCTGAGTGCTGTTAATTTTGAAACCCGATAGTTTGATTATATTTCGCATTTTGAACATACACGGGGATTATTGGCGGAGTTCGTGTATGTACACATTCACGTTTTAATGCTATTATCGAAGTTTTCCGCAATACCTTTCTGGTTATTATGGGATCGGAGATAGAGATCCTGAGTTCAATTCGCAACATTCTTAGGATACCAAAACATATCGTATCATTAAAATAAAAATTAACGTTGATCATGGCAAACTCAAAAATATTAGTTGTAAAACTTTGCTTCCGACGTTTTGCAGTAAATGGCTGTAGTGGAAAGTGGTAGTCAAAATCAATAGATCATAGATGTCATACAATGAGCTAAGGTGTTTGTGAACATAACCCCATCGAAATATTAGTCGATTTCTGTCTGCATCATAAAGTTATTCTCGATTAAACATGTCAGCTTACGAGTCAAATTCTAGTCATTTGAGGGAGGTTTTGATTTTCTGCTTTAATTTGAAGAAATCTGCGGCTGAGGCTCATCGAATGCTCCCAAATATCTATGGTGAGGCCGCTATTAGTGGAAGAACGTGCCGAGAGTAATTTCAACGCTACAAGAACGGTGATTTTGACCTCTAAGACCAAGAAGAGAGAAGGTTTTCGAAGATGCAGAATTGGAGGCATTACTTGATCAAGACTCGTGTCAAACACAACAAGAATTGGCACGATAATTGGGAGTGGTGCAACAAGCCATTTCAAAACGCCTGAAAATCATGTGAATGATTCAGAAACAAGGAAATTGGGTGCCGTACAAGTTGAAGCCGAGATATGTTGAACGGCGTTTGTTTGCTTGTGAACAGCTGCTTGCAAGGTAAAGACGGAAGGGATTTCTGCACCGCATTGTGACTGGAGTCGGAAAATGGGTTCAGGACGATAATCGCAAGCGCAGAAAATCATCGGGATGTTCCAGCCATGCTTCCACTTTGACGTCCAAACTGAATTTTCACGGTGCCAAGGTCATCCTCAGTATTTGGTGGGACCAGCTCGGCGTAAATGCTGTAAATTCACAGCATGACAATGTCCTACCTCATGTTGGGAAAGTGGCCAAGACATACTTGGAAACGTTGAAATAGGAAGTCTTACCCCACCCACCGAATTCTCCAGAAATTGCTCCCTCGGACTATCACTTGTTTCGATCAATGGCACACGGCTTGTCTGACCAGCACTTCTGGTCTATGGAGAAGTAAAAAATTGGATCGATTCTTGGATCGCTTCAAAAGACGACCAGTTTCATCAACGCGGGATTCTTACGCTGCCCGAAAGATGGGATAAAGTAGTGTGATGGAAAAAACTTTGAATCATGAATGTATAACCAGTTTTTTACAATAAAGCCTCGAATATCGGAAAAAAACGGCGGAATCGAAGTTGTACGCCTATGTAACAAATATGCAGAGGATTTAGCATCAGGATTCTGAAAAATGAGTAACTTCGATTTCAAACCATGATCCTACAAGTATAATGGTTTGGTCCTTTAATTAATAGCGAAATACCGTGGAATAGTGAACATAAAAAAGACTTTTTTATAATTTGCTGAGTTCACTTCTCCGAAATGAAACATTGTAAAATGAATTTACGATCATCCCAAGGATCTAAATCGGATTTTATGAATTTGTTCTGGCAGTTTCATTTGCTGGATTCAAATTATGTCGGATCTATTAAAACGGTTCTTGAATAAGGCATGGTCAAAGCGCACAATATTAGAATTGGCGTTGAAGCTCGAGTGTACAAGGATTAGCAATAAACGTGAATGCCTCACGGTTCTTTATGGTACACACCAGAAGTATTTTATTGCTCCAATACAAAGATATTGCGGGTATAACTCTTTTGATTTCCCGATAGATGTTAACAATTAATCAAATCAACTCTATGCCATAAAATTTAATCTTCAATATAATTTCAGAAGTAATTGCGGTGCGTCAGGAGTATCGTTGAAAAATAAATTACAGATCATAAAAGATAGTTAATAAAAAACGTAGCAAATTTACACCAAGCCTTATTATATTTTCATCAATTCAATAGATAATGGATATTTCTTCGATTTTTCAGTTTTAATTCAAGGGATCAAATTTATCTCGATTAAATTACACCAGCCAAATTTCCTATTTTCCCTGAAGAAAGCATGAAAAATTGTGGTATTATTGGACAATTCCTCCAAAAAATATATCAAAATATCGAAGAAATAAAAAATAAAATCCGATCGATTCGTTTAGGATTTCTTGAGGGATTTCTGATTATGAAATGATTCAATAAAATACAGTAATATGTATACAGAGCTATATTGATTAATTTTTTTGATCCCATTTTAGAGATGTTCTATACGAGACATAAAATTTCAGCAAAATCTGAAGAATAGTTTCAAGATGTTAGACGTGTTAAAAAATAAAGACTGCTGGAAACCAATTGCGGAAAATAGGAGAGAGGTAATACGAAAATTATCGACACCGAGCGCGTAAAAACTGTATAAATTTTTTTCTCATGGACTATCTAACACCCTTACTAACACCTAAGAAAATAAAAATAAATATAATACTATAAAAAATTTACTCGGAAATTGACAAAATTGAGTACCCTCGGTAGTACCTAAGTACTGTTAGCAAATTAAAAGATAGAAACCGCTTTAACTTCGCTTGTAGACTGTAGAAGATAGTGGTGCGAACAGAGATGTATCGACAGAAATTCCTTTCAGCAAGTTGTTATAAGATCAATTCCCAGAAATTCCTTGATAGAATTTTTAATATGGTTTGATCCCCGAAAACTGAAATTTGGGATGTACCCAGTGAATATACTCATATAGTCAGAATAATCATCGGATATATTTTATTACCAGGTTGTTTTTCTATATTCGACGGACTGCATTCACTATCGGTTTTTTATCACTCAAACTTGAATAACTTCTTTTGTTGTCTTTTTCTCCTAACGTCTTCCGCACAGCGTGGTAGACAATGTTCATTACACCCTACAATGGAACCATAGGGAGGTTTGATGCCCAGCAGCTGTTATTCAATATTAATAGTGCTTCTGCTTTTATGGTTGGAAATTTCATCTCTTGAAACTATGAATATTCAGTTTTGTTTCGAGTGTTTTTGAACTATTTATTTTGCAAAATATCAATATACACATAGCTTTAATTCATTATTTGAAGATATCAGGTTATACAATTATTCAAACCAAAAGTTGAAGAATCAATGATGAACCTCTCCAGGATAAACTTTTTATGATCCCCATTAACATTTTAGACTTCTTCGTCTGCCGTTTAAACGAGCGTTCAAAGCTTTTCTCGGAAAATTGCACTCACTAAGTTCCATTACTCTTTTATCCCGAAATCCGATCCATTAATTTCAGAGGCTTTTTATGCAATTAAAATAATCTCGAAATCAATATTTTTTTTCAATTTATATCATTAGATTTTATTCAATTAGTATGTCCGTATTTCTCTGATATGGAACTGGATGACATTTTTTTCTGTTGTAGTACCCGTTTTCAGTTGATGATAAAGTAAATTCGCACCGTGTATTGAAGTCGATATTTATTTTTATTTTTTAAATTCAAGTGCACACTCCTGAAGCTGCGATTACTGAAACCTCGATTAAAACAATGTGCGGCTCAACGGGGAATTCTCCATCAAATGAAATTGACGTATTTATTATGGAATATCGATAAAATGTCAGATTTGAAACATACCATTTCAACCTCGATTTCAACTTTTAATAAAAAAAAAATAATAATTAAGTAGATATAAGGAAAAATCGAGGGAAAATAGATATGGAGATTTGAAATTTAAAGCGTTTCATTTACGAACATTTTGTATGGCACTCCAGCAGTGCTGAGCTATCAACCCCCATATAGTTAGCCGAACTACTTTGGAATTTTTTCTGGTCATAATTTGAGGATAATTTCTTTCTATTGTGAAAAAATGTTTTGCTTTTCAATTGTGGGATAAATCGTGGGTTCTGCTAACTTAACGTGTATATTGCAGAACGAACAAATCGAGGAACAAGCTAATCGATTTGTTATGGACAATCTTTAACACTTAATTTTAGGCTCACGTTTGAAACCCCTGCCATTTTTGGTTACATTTTTGAGAAAAAAAACATGGATTTTGCTGGCTTTATCGTTACACTAGCATAATCCTACCATAAAAAACTCCCACGAACCGATCCAATTTTTTACTTCTTCATAAGACCGGAAGTGTTGGTCAGCCAGGCCGTGTGCCATTGAACGAAACAAGTGATAGCCTGAAGGAGCAAAGTCTGGAGAATACGGCGGGTGGAGTAGGACTTCCCATTTCAACGTTTCCAAGTATGTCTTGATCACTCTTGCTACATGGGATCGGGCATTGTCGTGCTCTTGAATCACTTTATCATGTCTTTCGTTGTATTGCGGCCGTTTGTGTATCAATGCTCGGCTCAAACGCATTAATTGCGTTCGATAACGATCGCGTATGATTGTTTCAGTCGGTTTTAACAATTCATAATACACTACGCCGAGCTGGTCCCACCAAATATTGAGCATGACCTTGAAACCGTGAATATTCGGTTTGGTTGTCGACGTGGAAGCATGGCCGGGACATCCCCATGATTTTCTGCTCTTGGTATTATCGTAATGAACCCATTTTTCACCCCCAGTCATAATGCGATGCAGAAATCCCTCCCATCTTTGCCTTGCAAACAGCTGTTTACAAGCAAACAGACGTCGTTCAACATCTCCATGCTGATCTTCATCGACGAAATCACCGTTCTTGAAGCGTTGAAACCACTATCGGCACTTTATTTCACTAATAGCGGCCTCACCATAGGTATTTGAGAGCATTCGATGAGCCTTAGCCGCAGATTGCTTCATATTAAAGCAGAAAATTAAAACCTCCCTCAAACGATTCTGAATTCAGCTCGTAAGCTGAGATGTTCAATCGGAAATAACTTTATGATGTAGACACAAGTCGAAAAATATTTCGATTGCGTTATTTTTACAAATATCTAAGCATATTGTATGACATCTACGATCTATTTATTTCGACTACCCTTACCGCTACAGCCATCTACTGCATAACGGCGAAAGCAAATTCAGCAATTCAGCATCAACAACAAAGGTCATTAGCCGAAGACAGCTTCAAGCGCATATACAGAAAATTGTATTAAATTTATATCGAACAAAAATGAGGAAGTCACGTCAGATAGTGTACCGAAATGGAAGAGCGATTTGTTCAGGGAACGAGGTCAATTGCACCCCTGGATATAGGTATAGTATATCCAAAGTCACTTGGAGGAAGCTAAATATTTCTATTATACAAGGGTTTCCCAAATTTTCAGACATTCCTTTGGGGCCAGTGATTTTATTGCCTAACAATACTTTCAAATAATCACCGGTATTTAAGAATATCGCAGTATCTACTTCTGAGGGACATCTATGGCCAAGCGATTTCATGGACTAGTCCAAGTGACTTTGGATATACTATACTTGAATACAGTTATGTATTCTCCAAGGATGTGATCAGCGTCCAAAAGCAGCTTATTTCAATTTTTGAGGTTATTACCGGTTTTTCAGCCATGCCCGTAACAAAATTTCATTGTCAACCTTCAATTGCGACCTAAGCCCATCTAGATCGTTAGCGGGAATCGTTCTTGACATTCAGCAATCGCGATTTTGAAGTTTCGGACCGCAAAAACGCTTTTTCCGAATGCCGCGATGCTGTCTCAAAATTCTTGAAAATTGTTTAGGGAGAGGCTAATGACCGCAATAGTCGATGCCTTCAACGAAAGAATAAAAAAAAAATTTGTTTAGGGAAAGAGTCTTTAAACGAGGAACATTTTTTGAAATTAGAACTTTTTGAGCGCTAGTTCATTCTTGAGCCAATTGCACCCTTGGATATAGGTACTTGTACACAGTTGTTTGCTCCCCAAGGATGCAATTAGAGTTCAAAAGCTGCTCAATCCTATTTTTGAAGGTACTACCAGTGTTTTCAGCTCTGCCCGTAACAAAATTTCTTTGTCAATCTTCAATCGCGATCTTCGCCCATCTAGATCGTTAGCAGGAATCGTTCTTCACATGCAGCCATCGCAATTTTCAATTTTCGGACCGCCGAAAACGCTTCTTCCGAATGCCGCGTTGCTGTCCCAAAATGCCTGAAAATTGTTTAGGGAAAGAGTCTTCAAGCGAGGAACTTACTTGATTTTGTACTTTCTGAGCGATAGTTCATTCTTGAGCCAATTGCACCCTTGGATATAGGTACTTGAACACAGTTGTGTTTTCTCCAGGGATGCAATTAGTTCTCAAAAGCTGCTTATTCCTATTTTTAAAGGTACTACCGTTTTTTTGTGCCATGCCTGTAACAAAATTTCGTTGTCAACCTTCAATCGCGATCTTCGCCCATCTAGATCGTTAGCAGGAATCGTTCTTCACATGCAGCCATCGCAATTTTCAATTTTCGGACCGCCGAAAACGCTTCTTCCGAATGCCGCGTTGCTGTCCCAAAATGCCTGAAAATTGTTTAGGGAAAGAGTCTTCAAGCGAGGAACTTACTTGATTTTGTACTTTCTGAGCGATAGTTCATTCTTGAGCCAATTGCACCCTTGGATATAGGTACTTGAACACAGTTGTGTTTTCTCCAGGGATGCAATTAGTTCTCAAAAGCTGCTTATTCCTATTTTTGAAGGTACTACCGGTGTTTTCAGCCATGCCTATAACAAAATTTCGTTGTCAACCTTCAATCGCGACCTTCGCCGATCTAGATCGTTAGCAGGAATCGTTCTTCACATGCAGCCATCGCAATTTTCAATTTTCGGACCGCCAAAAACGCTTCTTCCGAATGCCGCGATCCTGTCTCGAAATTCCTGAAAATTACCGAAAGCCTGTCTGTCTCGTGCGGCATCATATCACGACGTAAAAATCGCCGAACGGCATTCCTGTCTGTCGACGTTCAATTACAGAAAATTCGATATGGAAAGGCCGATTCGGAATGATTATAGTCGCGGTTGCAGTGGCGTCGGATTGGTCATTACTTCGAATTTATTTACTACGATCGCAAAGTCACGTCCCGTACGCCGGCGGACGTTCCGTCCATCGGCGGCCGAATTCTTGGCACCGATCGGGTTTAATTTCGACCATTGTTTCTCTTCACGCCGCCCGTTCCCCTATAATAGAACGTTCGATTCGATATTCGAAATTATATCGGCGTGTCCTTTTTGTTGTTTTGTCGGCGGCGCAGGAAGTTTTCACGGTCGCGGCTGCATATACGAGCGAAGTCCGCAACTCAGCATTTTTGCATAACGATTGCGTTTTGCAACTGGTTTGCTGATTTGGATTGGAATCGTCTATTTAATTCTTTAATTTAATTTTTATTTAACCATCAGAAAATATTACATGATAAGTTAAAATGAATGAATGTGTATATAAGAGGAATTCGCAGGGCCTTTAGAACATTGAAAAGTCAACAATCACAATAACACAATTTAAAATTCAATTCAAAACCTCCCCCTAATGACGAGAATTAATACAATAAGCTTATTGTATTACATCTACGATCTATTTGTTTCGACTACCTCTTACCGCTACATCCATCTATTACAGAACGGCGAAAGCAAAGTTGTACCGGGGTTTTCACCATAATTTGACCCTCCCTTTAACTTTGTTACTTAAAGAGGTGCAAAAAAATGTTTTCTACAAAAGTTTCACGAAATCGACTAGTGTTTTTTGAAATGATTTCATAAAACGAAATATATACAGAGTGGGCAACATATTGATTGCAACTTCATTTATTCAAATGGAACATCCCATATATTTTTCTATATTTGACTAGCTCTTTTTCCCCTGACTTCGAATACATAACATATGTTTGGCCTATCTCTCTTATTCTGAGTACAACAGAGTTTCAAATTTTAAGAATCACCTGGCAAGCTAAGTAATCAGTTTTCAAGTGGAAGGCTGCGATAATTCAAAATGCCCATTTTTGAGTTATCTCGTTGGTAACGATATGTGACATACTTTTGTCATTGAATAAAACTATTTATCGAATATGCACAGAAGCGGAAAAATTTGAAATAATTTCACTTTATATGAAGAACAATAAAAATAAGAGAGCTACAATGAGAGAATATATGGACTTGCATCCAAATCATCCAATTCTAATTTATAGTGAAAAACGTATGTCATATCGAGATAACTCAAAAAAGGGCATTTTGAGTTATCGCAGCCTACCACTTGAAAACTGATTAGTGAGCATGCTAAGTGGTTCTTAAAATTTGAAACTCTGTGGTACTCGGAATAAGAGAGATAGACCAAATATATGTTATATATACGAAATCAGGGAAAAAAGAGCTAGTCGAATTTAGGAAAATATACAGGGTGTTCCATTTGAAAAAATGAAGTTGCATCAATATGTTGCCCACTCTGTATATATTTCGTTTTGTGAAATCATTTAAAAAAACACTAGTCGACTTCGTGAAACTTTAATAAGAAACAATTTTTTATACCTCTTTTAGTAACAAAGTTAAAGGGGGGGTCAAATTATGGTGAAAACCCGGAACATATACCTGATATAGTAATACACACGCAAAATTTCGAATGTTGTTACTGAAATGTAACTTTTTTTCACGATATTCTGATTGAATACTTTACGATGATCCTTTATGATATGCTGAAATTGAAGGGGGGGAAGGGGCGATTCTTGGAATCATTTAAAAAAAAAACTTCATATAAACGTATGTCGTAAAGGTGCTATCTTTTGATATTTTTCTCGAATACAAAATAATTTTTGAAATTCTCATTTATTTTTGAACAAATTTGATCTCTTGATTTTACTTTGTCTGGCGATGGTTTTCGCATGAGAAAAAAAATAAAAATAGTATTACTTTAGGGGCAAATTGTTATAGTGTCATGGGGTGACCCTCGGGATGACCATTCCGTGGAAATTGCTTTCGTATCGGTTAAACCGAGGGTTAAACTTGAATTAAGACCTCAAATTATTTGGAATTTTGAAAATACTTTTACTTTTACTTAAGCTTTCCCGCACGATTTTGTTCTACATCTACAAGGTATGCCAGAATGAACGAATTTGCCACATGATTAGATAAAATATGATTACCGTTCTTGATACTCATTATACTATTTCAGAAGTTGAACAGTCTGAAATTTCACCATTGGTCCTTCTAATTACCCATCATAACAGCATTCGATATCAATTCGTCATTTTGATCCGTCCTGCTCCAAACCATACGAACGGAACGAAGGAAAGAAAGTCCACAAGGCACAAAGTCCTCAAAATTAATCCTCTCCGTCATTAAGACTGAAAAGGTCTTGTGGCGCAACAATTACGACTGCGGTTGTTAGTGTTGATCTGAATGAGAGGCTCGATTAGGACGCACCTTATGGTAAGTCCGTGGGCTAGACGTACTCTTTTTGTAGCAGAACTCATAATTCATTATGGTTACGCCGATGCTTATGGGAAGAAAGGGCAATTGGTGTATCGGAACTGGTTGTTTTGTTGAGGCGACCAAACGCAGTTGATTCATTATTCATTTCATTTATTCATGGATGCACATCATCGTTCAAGGCCAAGGGGGATAATGTGAAAGTTACGACCTTGGGGAAGAATCTGCTGGTTTGGTGGCGAATAATTAGGGACTACCTTTTCGACGCATCTCGTGCTCCAGTTTTGTTGTACGTGAAATTAGCAAGATGCACATGCATTAATGATAACGAGGCCATGAAGGAAGAATACAATTAGTCTGATTTAAAACAAATTTTATAGTTTCTACGTTTTTATTACAAAAAAATTGGGTAATAAAAATTTTAGGATAACAACAAGTTCGAAACAGTGCGGTTACACAATGTAATCTTCAGAGTTTTCGTTAGTAAACACATAGAAAGTATAAAACTTCTTCTTCAAGTGCTATCTCCACGGCGGAGGTCGACAATCATCATGCCCCAGAGAAAATTTCCAAGGTGGATTGAACACATTTTCAAATTTTCATCTAATGAATTCGGTGCGAGGTATCGAGAAGAGGAGTCGACTGCGCATTGCTACGGATGGTCAACGATTCGAGCATCTTCTGTAAAAAAAAAATGTGCAATGCAATGCACAGTTGTAATGAGATGTCATTACAACTCTCTCGATTGGAAGAGTCGATCATGTGAATCTTTTCGTTATTTCTAAATCCATTTTGAAATAAAAAATTTATTAAATATATATAGATTCTAATTTTGTAGAAATCAGTAAAAAGTATAGAAATAGAAGGACACTGCTCTTGTTATAGGAACCTCTATTTTTCTGTGCTCATCAACAGTTGACACCATAGAAATATTGGGATTCTCAGATAAAAAAAGGTTTTTGACCATTTTCTATTATTCCTATTAATACAAACCATACTATGTTATTTATAATTGAAATCAGAAAAAAATTAAATATTCAGAAAATGGCACATCCAGACGCCACTGGATTCTACCTACAAAAGTGCCTCTATGATATTTCAATTTCAGAGCACTATCATCAGTATTAGCGGAAATATAAATTTTTACGATATCGCCATTTTTCCAATTTCTGCTTATAACTCGAAAACAAAAGAAGGTGGCCAAAAATGAATACTACTCTTGTTAGTTCCTCAGAAAAAGAGAACGAGAATGGGGTATCAGAGTTTTTCTATCTTCTCTGGTTTAAAAGTTGTAGTGCTAAAACATCGAAATTTCGAAATTCATTTTCAATCTGGTGCTCCTGCAAATGACCAAGGTACGGCGTACGAAGTTGTACATTCACATTATCTTCAAGGTTTTTTCACAAATATTTTGAAGATATGAATATCAGTGCTTTGTATTGGGTGTCCCAAATTCGTTGTCTAGTGGGAGGATCTCAGAATCCCTTTGAGCTAGAAAGAATTAATGGTACATTTTCGGGCTCGATTTTTGAGGAAATTGATTTGGTGAAAACCTTATAAGTTCAACTTTTTTCAAGCTATAAAAAAAAAGTTCTCATAAATTCTTTATTATTGGTGCTATTAACATGAAACAAAAACATTCTACAGGCACTGTTTTTGATTGAATCCATCGATGTAATAAATTATTTTTATTTCCGGTTTTTTTTAATGTAAACTATAACAATTTCTATAACAAATAAAATCGCTTAATTTTTCTCTTTTCGAAAAGTTATACCTACATGATTCATAAATTTCTTATCAAATTATAAATATCATCAAAAGTTTCAGTTTCACACGGCAAATCAACCAAGTACCTATCTATAATAATCTGTGAATTTCAAATAATATAAATATTCGGTGGCCCCAAGGTTTCCGAATTCAACACCGTCAGATTTTTTCAACATATTTAAATTAATAAACGTTGTTCTTCAAATGAGACCAAAGGAAAATATCTAACGATATTAAATCCAGAGACCTTAGTGTACTGTGTGGTTATTCTGCCTCATAAGACTAGGTTGCCTCATAAAGTACTGATCTACTCGACAATGAGTAAAGTAAGTATTGGATGAATTGGACAAAACTCCTTTAAATCGTGAACACAATGATATTATGGGCACTAGATAATAGAACGATGAAGAAATACAAAAATCTCAGGATCAGGAGTTGAAGCCTGACATTTACCTCAAAGAGTCATAGGGTAAGATTGTTAGGATGGAGTAAAACAGACAATCGTGAATATCAACATTTATAATGATGAGTTATTAGTTATTATTCTAAAGTGTAATCTCTGTTTTGATCGGAACTTTCACAATCTATTTTTTGATTGTTTATCCCGAGGTTTATCCCCTATCCATTATTATTAATACAAATAAGGAGAAGCTATTGCGAGAGCTATTGTGTTCTTATTTTTACAACTCGATTCATTTTACTCAATGGAAATCCTTCCCCAAAAAAATCCTTTCATTATTCAATACTTAGTATTTAAAAGCATCGATTGTGAAAGTTTTTCAAGTTTTGTTGAAGAAAATATTATCTTTGGATTCTATGAATCATTACATTTGTTATGGATTGGTATAAAAATACCAGGTAAGCACTGACGTGGAGTCAGAATTAAGCACTTATTCATGCATGTACAGGTTGTCCCAAATTCGATGCTCATTCGAAATGACTTTCAAATATTTTGTTCTATCTTGGTTTCTGTTCCAGATATTCGAAAAATTTCAAAACTTTCTCAAAGAGAAAGAAGAGGGCCTTTCGAAGAAATGACTTTCAAATATTTCGTTATATCTTGGTTTCTGTTCCAGATATTCGAAAAATTTTAAAACTTTCTCAACAGGAATTTTATGATTCATATGATATTCATAATCCATCATAGAAATTGATAACACCCGATTTATGACGTGATAACAATTAGGTATACAATAGACACAAAATTAAAATCTCGAAATAAATGAAAAATATTTATAGATATATAAGGTGTCCCATTTCAAGAATGCAGTCGAAAAAGTCAATATCTTTGAAATGGATGGCATTTTTGAAAAATCGGTAACTGGTAAATGTTTTTCGATAAATCTGTGACTAAAAAACTGCATTGAAAAATGTCATAATATCATTTTGGAAAATGAGATCGGGAGTCTATAAAGATTTTTTTCTCTTTTTATAGTTCTCGAGATGCTTTCAGTGAGTGTCGAGTTCGGGACACCCTTAACTGAACCTGATGAAAGCTATTCATGAGGAGACTGAACGAAATAATGTGTAATGCCGAATTATCTGAAAAAAAAAAATTGTTAACATTTTCATAACGTAATGAAGAATCACAGGGAAATAAGTAGTATGCGCTTAAATCATTCGATACAAATCTTCGAATCTGTTCTGTTGAAATGTACTAAACAATCTTATTCTGCATTTTCTCTTCACGTGAAATCTTCATTACATATGTAATGTATTATGCAACTAGCTACTAAATTTGAATCGAATATTAAAATAATATTTGATATTACCGAGAAAAACATATATGTATTTCTGAGACATAATCAATATAATCCGAGTTTCGGATCGAAAATTTGGACAACACGTCTGGTTTCTCAGAAGAACGTCATCTGATTTATTCCCTCGAAAACTACTCAGTGGCTCTCTCGTTAAGTAGTTCTACATAATGTACTCCGGTGATCTATGAGCTAGACTTTCGAAGAACCTGGAAATGTATCAACCGAACTGCTCGGAAAAATGACAGTAGCCAACATAACTTTGTTTATCATCGTGCCAACAGAGATATGCTTCCTCCTACAATTCATTTGGCATAACAAGTTCGCGCAGTCCCGTAGCCACTTGTGCCAAATAGGTTTCAGACATTACGGTGATGACTTTTATTGCCCCGTCTTAAACTGTTTAATGAACTTTATAGCTGGAGGATCGTTGGATGCGCGTTCGGATACCAACAGCAAGCCCAAGAACGACCCCATCTCCGATCGTATCTTTATTGCACGGAGCAAATTCGAATTTGCATCGCTTTCTCGCTGCGAGAGGATCCCGCTTTATCCGTTTTTGATTGTCGCCGAACGCAAATTGCGTTTATTTATTCTCCTAATTTGCATCATCGCGAAAGAATCCCATCCCCACTATGCACGTAGATAAACCGTCTACCACGTCCCTGATTTCTTTTATTTCAGTCTGGAATTGAATTTAATTTGGTGGGGATAAAAATTGAAGGAACCGGCAGGTTCGGGTTTGGTCCATAGTAAATAATATTTTTCAAACTTGACGACGAAAAGAAGAATCTTAAACATTCTCATTATTCAAGAATTTTTTAGGAAAGTGGAGTAAATAATTCAACTTTTATTTACTACTATACTTTTTGTTCAAATTGGCGCTAATCATAACAGAAATAACTTAGGTCTAAAACCAAATCGCAATTTCAAATCATCAATAATCGAAATCATATTGGCACTACTCGACTTCAAAATGGCAGTAAACAAAATCAAATTGGCAGTTGTCAATTGGAAGTTGACATGAAATAAAATGCTATTCGCGAAATCAATTTGATGAATTTGGAAAATTCGTAAAAAATTATATGTTGCACAATTTTCTAATGAAGCATAAATAAGTGATAACTGTTTATGAATTGAAAGCATTGATGAGTTTTGAATTATCAATTAAAAAACAATATCTTTTTGATAAATGCCAGTTTGGTTTCGACCGATGTCATCTTGATTATGATTAGCGACAATTCGGACTTGAAAAGGTATAGATATACATATCTATTCAATTCTATCTCCTCAATACAAATCCATCCAAACTCCATGAATAAATTGCATATATTTATGTCCTTTCTTTCAAAAAATCAATCTTCACACATATAGTTTTGTAAAGGATACGTCTTGATATTGTAGATATCCAATGCGAGGAACGGAGATGACATCTCATTAGTTAAATGGAGATAGAATGATGCGGTAATTTGAACAATTCTCTCCCCTACATCGCTTTAAGAGGGAACACCAGCACGTGGCTGCTCAGTTCAACCGATTTATATGGGGTTTTCACATAATTTCCTTAAACAATAATCTACATGGAAGAAAGTTAATATTTTTAATTTTCGAATGAAAAAACAATTTCTTCAACCTTTCGTTCTTTGCAAAAAATTGATGATATGTACGTTGTACGAAGCACTGATATATTATTAAAATATTCTTAAAAAAACCTACCAAAAATCATCACAAAAGAGGTGAAACTATTTCGTTGTCGTCGTACAGTGCTGCCCAATAATTTTTTGCTTCAAAAAAAGAAAGAAGATGAAGTGAATGTACAACTTCGTACTGGGTACAATGTCTGGTCATCGCAGGAGCGCCACAGGGAAAATGAATGTATACCAAAGTTTGACTGATACGCGAGAAACCACATTGGTAATCCCTCTTAAGGGATGATAGGTATATGTGGGGGTATTAGAAATTATTCGATCTAGATTATTGTGATTATAAGTTAGTATTTTGTAGGAGTAGTGATGTGTAGTTTTCGTTCAAATACATTTTTTTAGAATAACAATTCATACTATGTAAATGACTCTCACGAAAGGATAATAATAAGGGTATAAGGGGATAAGGGAAATTAATCTAGGAGTATGATGCTGATGCACCCTCCACTTTTTAAAATCACACTTTGACAATTTGTGGACCGAAAAAAGGAAAAACAATCAAGGAAGAAAATTCAAATTGGTAAAAACTGAAAGTCGAGGGTGAAGTTTATTACTCTAGTCTTGTACGATGAAGGGAAAAATTTAAAAAATTTTTTTACGAAGTTCATATTAAAATTTGTATATGCATCTTTATTAGTTTTTCAAAATATCAAATGGTTCCGGAAATGTTGATTTGTATCCGTTTTTTGAAATTTCAATCACGCAATTACATCTACATGAAAGTTCCTGTTTTAAATTCACTTGAATTAATTATCTGTTAAGATATTCGAAAATTTATTATAATCATCTACCTAATTAAACGCCCTGTAGAAGAAGAATTCAGTTATTAATTCGATCAAATATAATATTTGGGTTAAGTATACGTGTTATGTTGAACAAAATATTCGACATTTAAGTTTACATTTTTTATTTCTCATTATATCAGTTTTTTTGGTATTCTAAAATATTCAAGCCTCGGGGATCTTAATTTGTTGTGCCGATACGAAATTGAGCATTCTTTGAATTACCCCGATTCTTCATCCTACAGTCTTTGTTCCACTCACGGCCCGTCCTCCTGAATCATCAAGATGAAAAACCAGAATTTTTTGCATATTTGGCCCAAGGAAGAAATTGTACGAATTCCGTATGCAAGAACATCATTAAATATTTATATTAGAATATCGATTTTGGCATTTTTACGTAGCCACTTTGTTAAAAAAACACCGCTTATCGTTTATTATCTACCAGCTTGTCGCCTTAACGCGATATATGAGATGAATATTCATCAGGATTATGATTTAAGGAGGAGATAATAACTGCCTAGTTTCGGGTGCTAGTGTTTTTTTTGCACGAATTTTCGAGATCATTTACACCGATGGAGAAAATTGATAGTATTTCGGTATGAATAACAAAGTAGTTCACTGAGCTACTTATGATTTAATACGTAGCTTGTTAGATCCTTGAGTTGAGGTTGAGAAAGTCTTCAGAAAAAAAAAGAGTAAAAAATTCACGTGTTTATTGTTTTTGAAGGAGACATTCAACAGGATTCAGCAATTCAGATTACGTTTCAAGAATTTCAACTCCATTCACGAATTCAATCAATAAAGTGTTTTCCAAAATTCAGTGAATGTTTTTCACGCAATGTTCATTTTGAGATGATGTGGATTCTATCATTGATTGCAATGCATATGTATCAAGAAACTCAACTCTAATAAATACTAGACTGAATTTCAGACAGAGTTTCACGAAACGAAAATGTTTTTTTTATTTCAACGAATTCTCCACAATTTCTCAGAAATTCGAATGTATATCCAGAGATTCATAATGCCAAGCATCCTGCCAAACTTTCTTTCGATAGTGTCTTCAGAAACATGTAAAAATTCAAGAATATCAGAACAAATTCAACAAATGAATGAAAACACTGAGTTGAAGCTGAAATTCAAATTTCACTTGTATAAAAAATTCATGCCACGTTTCATGAAATTTAATTTTCCTTTGTGCATTTTGCTCGGCATTTTGTTTTTTTTTCAAATTCAATCTCTGATTTCAAAATTAAAGTCACATCTCACAAAATTCACTCTTTTATTCAAGTTGAATCAGAATTAAAAAAAATCAACGTTATTTGAAGTTTCACAGAATTCAACTAAATTCTTTTTATTTCTTAGACGTTTGGTCAACTACTTCCACTACAACTACGAGAAACAAATACTGAAATCATGCTGTTCTTTCCATCAAAATATCGAATAAGTATACAAGATGGTACCAAACGAATGAGACAGTTTTTAGTGGCTGTTTCCAAAAAATGAAAAAGAATATTTTCTAGAACTTGCTGAAAAGTCGTAAGAATGTGAACATATTTATGCCGTTGAAAAAGCTACCCATAGGTAGCTAACATGGTTTCTTATTTTGTGAAACATGCTATTCCCTTTTTACCAGAATTTTTGAACAGAATAAAATTTCTCGATATATGCTAAAAAAAAAACGATTGTGTGTCCGTGAAATAAAATACTACCTCGTGCAAGTTGAATCGAAAAAATCTAGTAGGTGGCTGTAACTTTTTTGTTTTGGTTTTAGTAGAACATGATCAGAAATCTACTCGGAAGTCTATTATCTATGTTCATGCAAGTTTCCATCATTGTGGTATCAATTGATGAATTATGGATAAATTCTCAAATTTTTGCAATATTGTATGATATGTAGTTAGTATTTTAGATGTATTAGGATCTTTTTCAACCTCAGTTGATCAAATATTTCAGGTTTTCTTACCACAAACAAAAAATGCAAGGCTTGCAACACTCTAAATAAAAACATTTTTTTTTTCATTTTTGGAAGCGTATAACTTTCCAAGGAAAGTCCTGAGACCCTGAGAGCTTATTTGTACATAAAAGATCCCCTTTGATTTTCGACAAGGATTCACCCCCCTCAAAACTTTCTCTTTCAACAACCAGTTTATTTCTGCCAGTCACTTTATTACGAACATTATAAATAGATGTCCCTTTTGTGACAAAATTTTCGTTATCAATTGGTATTCCGAATCGTATCTTATGCGGTAACCTTCGAAGCCCTCCGCAATAAGTGCCGTAATAGCTTCCATATTTCATTATTACCATCCGAACAGCGCAGAGCGGTATTCCTTTTAAGGAATACCACAACTTGATTAGTCTATAATTTCTTATTCACCAGTAAAAAACACGAATACGACTCCACTTAGTGCGTCTTATGATTTCATAATTACGTATTCATGTTTGCGCATTTACACAGAAACATTTAGCGAAAACAATAATTCTAGGCGGTACGCCGCCGCATATACGGAGGTTGAGATAAAAGAGGCTCAACTCGCCTCACGCGAATGATAAACTTATATTCTCGCCTCAAGAATGAAGTTATACCTATTTGGCTGGCAGAAAGAAATGGGCATCTTGGCGATAATTAACGAGCAGTTTTAATGAAGCCTTCACACATGTATATTACCGCTTAATGACGAGCGTTTTGTTGTTTCTCTTCAGTGATGATAGAGCGGATAATTGTTGAAAAGAAACAGGAATGTCGAAGAAAAAAAAGTACAAAATAGAGACGGAAAAACCCTGATTACTTGTATAAAAACACTTGCAATTTTCACATTATTTCTTCTATATCATAAACAACTAATTATAAATATCGGCTTTTTCTTGAAGATTTGAAATAGGAGGATAATGTGAAAAATGAATTACATTGAAGTTCTCGTAAAAAATGCATGAAATCTTAGCGCCTTGGAAAAAACTTACCAATTACAATACAATATTTATATTTGTTTTGAAAATTATTGTAATATTTTTCTCATCAGAAATGACATCCATTTCTCATGTTCGCTTTAAGAATTTGCATAGAAATGCAGAAAAACCGATTTTCATGGTGAAAACGAAAAAAACACTGACGTCAAGTCAGGAGTTTTAAATGCTTATTCATTCATTCGCTAATTGCACCTTTGGAGCGCACATAACTTTATAAAGATATGTTTACAGTGTGGTCCAACGAAAACTTAACACCTAGATTTTCAGGCTCTAAAATGAAAAATGTGTAAAATCTCTCGGACCTCTCAGTTTCAGATTCGAGGGGGAACAACTTTTCCCCTCTTCGCATCCCCTTAACTGTAACCCCCTAAAGGAGGTGAGTACTATACCTTGATTTTGAATTGGGATGAGGGATGTTGCGATACCTCATTTTGAAGATCTTATCGAGTACTATCTGATCCTGATAGGTTAACTAGTGGAAGAGTACAACTTCTAGTACTAAATAGTAAATACAATTGAAATGTGTCCTTTACTAATAATATTCTCGAGATAAATTCCACCTTGCCTTTTTCACTATTTTTACTGTTATTCCATTATCGATGGATATTTTGAAGCGAAATTTTAGAGTCAGATAGTACTCGGCATGATCTTCAAAATTAGTTATCGCAACATCCCCCATCCCTATTCAAAATCAAGTGGTTGTGTTCACCCCTATAAGAGGTTGAAGTAACAGAGGTGAAAAAAGCGGAAAAGTTATTTCTCCTCGAATACTAGATTACGAGTCGGATAAACTTAATCTCACATTCACTATTTGTGTGAATGTAGTTCCTAAAGTTTCTTTAAATATTTAAGTATGTATAATAAAATTGTTCAAATACTTCCAATACTATTATGTATAAACAACATTTCTTGATAAGGGGTGATTAGGTGACAAAAAGCAATTTGACATAATATCTGTGTCTAGCCGACATTACTTAATATAAATGTACCTGTATTAGTGTAACAATGGTCCTTCATGGTACTTGTGCATAGAACTTTCTCATTCATAGGGTTCCCAGAAAAATACATACAATAGAGAAAATCTTTCCCCCACCCTAATTAGTGTGTAGCCACCATGATACCATTGCGCAGGCATACAACTTAGAGAATAAGAAAAGGAAGAAGAAATTCACGGTGTACAATATGATTTTATGATTGCAACCCAGGTATAACATTGGGAAAAGGGAAGTTCAATGGATTAAGTTACGAGGTGATGATCAGTTGAGTTTGTAGAGCGTTCGAGCATGTTTCCAAGTACCACAATAAAGTTCTCGTCTGTCGTCCATCAGTGTTTTAATAATCCCCACAAAAACGCGATACCTCAAAAATCTATAATCTCGTTTTGAACTGAGCAGTCACGTGGTGGTTTTCCCTCTTAAGCCATTTCTCTTGAGCTTAAGCACCTAATGCGCATGGATTCCTACGTGATGCTACTGTCCTACCATGCATGTCCCAACTCAAGCATGTTCTATGGGATTCATGTCTGGAGGAAGAGCTGACTGATGGGCTAGTCCAAACAATTAATGCCTTCAGTTTCAACTTACTCCTCCGAACAGATCACCAATATCCGCCCAACATAATCTCTCTTATCACTAGTCATAGTTCCTTAATTATGGATTAGTTCTGTCATTCTGTGCGATCTTGGACCAGACCAAAACACAGAAATGTGGAAAACAAGAGCATTTTTACTTTCAGTTTGATCGAGTACATTCACTGTTCTAGGGCCAAAGAAGTTTCACAACACAAATAAATTCTAAGAAAATTAACCTGTGGAATTAGAATCCGTGAATATTTGTCTCTAAATTCAAACAATTGAAAACAAATACTTTCAGTGTTATCAAATTCCCAATTTAATTTGCAATGAAAACGGAATAATGAACCTTTGTTGAAATTCGTCGCTTTTTTTTTTGAATCGTACTCAAATATGTAACTGAAACGACGAAAGAGCCGAATGAATGTTCAGTCCCGCGGATTCTTTGATATTCTGCCAAAAGACGTGAACGACTGCATTTATCTTCTTTCCTCACGTTCGCGTCTTCTATTTTTCTGAGTTTTAGTATTGCATGTGTGTCTTGTGCATCGGTGGGCAGATTTTTAGAATGATCTGTATTACTAAACCTCGACGGTAAATAACTGGGTACATTGTGTTCCGTTACTTCGGTTGGTATTTTTGTATTGCGCTTTAATTTCGTTCGAGATGGTTCTCAGATTAAGGAGCACATAGACATGGCGATTTGTGATGGTGTCGTAACCGTTCAGTAATACTCGTTTTGTGATTACATTCCACTATGATCGTTTCTTTGGGAAAAGTTCTTCTCCGCTTGTGTATGAAATTTAATGTTGTGGTTGATTGATTGTTGAATCTTTTTATGTTAGTTCTTCTGGAACAGAGGTCAATACAATCCTGATTATAATAATGTATTGAGTTTTGGTATCAAAGTGAATAGAACGGTATTTGTGCTTTCAGTTATTATTCTAGATTCACCCAAATTATTCACTTTTTGGTGAAATTCCCTAAACATGCATTTGCCACAATCCTGATTATAATAAAGGATCTATTTTCGGCATGAAAGCGGATATTATAATGACATTTGCTCTTCATCTGTCAAGGCTTATACAGGAAAAAACGAATTTCTCTGTGGTTCATCCACTTTGTGCTTACCCATGCTATGTACCATTGAGTGCTCTCATAATATTATTCATTCCTTGTGATGTGTTCTCTTGGTTAACAAACTCAAATTGACCAATTCAAAATTATTCTATTATTTTCCTTTAGACTCAATCATACATCTTTTAGTCCTCCAAGCAGGATAATCAACATTTTTGGTACTTCGAGCCAGAGGAAGCAAAATTTTTTGGTCCTTTGAGCCGGATGAAACAACATTTTTGGTACTTCGAGCAAGAAGAAGCAAAATTTTTGGTCCTTTGAGCCGGATGAAACAACATTTTTTGGTACTTCGAGCCAGAAGGAACAACAATATCCGTTTCTGAGAATTGAAAATTCAAATAAAGCACATACTGAAACTTTGCACACTTGTTCATCTAGACTAAATTAATTGAGACAGTGGCTTAGATACGGGGGAGGGGCTACTTTATGAGTATATTATCGTTTTCAAGATGATTACTTTTATTGCACAACAAGCAGATCCACGCCGAGTTTCATTATTTCCTTTATCTATCGCCTTTGTCACCCCTTGTTTTGCCGTCTGTAATTTTTGCTTTCGTCATCGGTTGCACTTACCCTATGTTTTCGGTTTTTTGTATTATTATCGTCATGTAATTTCAATACTGCAGTTGTTAAAGAACCGAACTGAATTATTCGCATCGAAAAAATTTTCTGTGTTGTGTTGCATGATTTAATTCAAATTGAAATTTAAATTAGAAAGGAAATATGATTCTGCCTTGGTTCTATATTTTAATCTCTGTAATGCCAGTAGTGTGGCGAGCTCTGAGAGAAGTTTTTCAATATTGAAGAGGTTGAAAACTTGGCTCAGATCAACAATTGGTCCGGAAAGATTGGCAGATTTGGCCTTATTATACATTCATAAGGAAATTGAACTCGATATACAGAAGCAATTCTGTGATAGAAATATTTGCAGATATGAAGAGAAGATTGTTGTAATTGGTATCATGAAAAACACAAAGGACAAACTATGTTATAGGTAAATAATTTTATTTCCCTTTCATTACCAATGTTTTTTAGTCTTTAACTTGTAGGCATGTTATAATTATGTTTTTCTGTTTATTATGATCACATTATGATCCTTGTTGTGTATACGTTTAACAAGTATTCTTTTTTGGCTTAATTGATGTGCACCTGATGAAACTTTTCGTTTATTTATTTTTTGAGAGCCCAACATTTTCTGTCATTTCAGAAAGATGTGAGTTACTTACATTAAAAATGGCAAGTCGTTTTGACACACCCCTCGGAATTTCCTATTCAAAGAGCTCGTGTACCTTGCAAACGAGAACTAATCTCTATATAATATCTCCCCGGAAGCATAATTGTATCAAAAATGATTTTCATTCCGCATCGCTTGTTTCTATGAATGAACCCAATTTAATTTGTGACCTTCGTGAGCCCAAACAACAAAACAAAAGGCCTTATTGCCTTACATCTTCAAACGGTAAATGGCGTTCACTCCACTCTCCACGGCCTGCTATGCCCGAATGCCCGTCGTTAACAATAGAATGACACAATTAGCGAGAACGTGATTTTCCCCTTTATCTTTACAATGCGATGCTCGATTGTTCTTGACGTTTATCGTGGCTCACTATAATTATAACAGAAACGGTATTGATTTCTTCTTATTTTTTGTCGAGGAGGACGAGCAGTCACTTCAATAAATCAGGTTTTGAAACGGACTCTATCAGCGTCTCATTTCGTGGTCCAGCGTATAATTAGATGCTGTTTTCTTATTCATGCGATCTGTTGGGGCAGAGATGGGTCCATTACGTCCTTTGGACGACTAAATGGGAGTTTGTTAGGTACAAATACGGAAGAAGTGGGTTTGATATAATGTGAGAACATTGTTCGATAGTAATTATATATTTCCTGCCTTATGAAAGTTTGTGCAATGGGTTTTTTTCATAACAGTGCTTGAAGCTTTCTTCATCTTGCTTCAGTGTAGGAAAATAGAAAACTTTTTAATTAATTCATTAATTTTTATTTGTCATCATGGTAGCACTGTTATACCAGGTGAATTTTTTAAGTGGAATCAGTCAAAAAACTCAGAAAAGAAACATGTTATCGACAAAAGTTTCGAATAAAAGGTTAGCACTTTAGCACTTATGCTAAAACCTTTTCCATACTCCACCCTTTTGCGAGAGACGAGAGTCCACTTGGGAATACCTGTTTTTTATTGCAGTTCGTGTTCTACGGCAAAAAATACAACAGTTTTGTACGATGAATTTTTCATGTTCGTCACAGATGGCTCTGTCTTCGAATTCAAATTATCCATCTGAATAAGCTTAACTTATCCGTTCTATTAATCATTCACATGAAATTCTGACCTCTCCTGCTGAACTGTTCGTTTTCAGTTCATCATTTGAAAATGGCGAAATTTTTTTTCATTGTTTTTGGTTCAAAATAATTTCCATTGATTGAGAAGGTTGTATCAATTGAAGAGAAGAAAAAATCCAAATAGATCTCTTTTATTTGGAATCTAGTAGAAATCTCCGTCAAGCCGTCTATCTTTATGCGCAGAATGTTTTTCATCATTTCAACTAATAGTTGAACAATTAACGACTGAAAAAACTTTTTATTCATGAAAAGGATCCGTGAAAGAAAGGCTACTGGGGAAAATGATGAAATTAATAATTAAACCAAAAAAACTTGATAGATTAAGTAATAAATATCGCTTAAATGTTTGAAATGGTGATCATCAACTTCGATGCATATATCGATTCTCCTTAATGAATTTGCACAATCTGAAAGTAATTTTGGTGCGCTGGAATGTCATCATGTTGAAACCATAAATTCTGTCCTAATTCCAAGTTAAGATCTTCCAGCAATATTGGCAGATTGTTCGACGAAAAATTCAAATTCGATTACAGAACAATATATGACGAATCGTGAATAATTTCTCCAACAAAACTTTTGTATCTTCAGCCGTAAAATACAAAGCTGCAATAAAAACAAGGGTTTCCATTCAAAATTACAAAGTTGACAAGTTATAGGTAATGGTGAAACGAATGTTTAAAGTTCGTGTGTTGTATCTTCGAATCTATCCATTAGATTTTACTGGAGATATGTGTGACCTTGGATTAAATATGACATATAATATCGCATAACCCCCTCCAGTAAATCATGCAACAAAAAAATTCACTTGACCTTGAAATCAAACACCAAGATCTTATAGAATTTCCAACTGAATCTCTCCCCGAGAAGTTATTTCAGTGGATCTATTAAAATGGGTCACTCTGTATAACACTCCACTCTATAACTTCCGGACCTAATTAGTGAAAACACATATTTTCCTGAAAATTCAATTTTATTCGTCAACATAGTCACCTTCAATAATGACACATGCACTCCAACGCGCTTCTAACTTTTCAAGACAATTTCTGTATCAGAGATTCGTCTTTGACTTCGAATTAGGATTCAACCTTGGCATCATTTCTTCATTAGAGCCATATTTCTTTTTATGGAGCACCTTTAAACCGTTGTTGTCGATGGAGCAGAATCTGAATAATACTTATCAAGCCATTGCTTTGCTTGCACAGTTTTTTTCATCAAAAAACAATTTATCAATACACGAAACTCGTTTTAATTCATTTTGCCGACAAATGTGGCGTCACTTAACCTTCAATATCTCTATCCCTGACTCAACTTAATGTTTCGAAATGTTGAGACGAATTTTTTGAATAACTTACTTAGATACTAACGAGAAAAAAGTGGAATGGCACTGGCGGTGCTATTTGGGCGCCATGCCCGGAGCTTATTGAGTGACTTATACAGGGTGTAAAACGGCCTAACTTCAAGGGAAGATTATACAAGTGATTTGCAACAAAAAATGTCATATAACACATGGTCGAAATGTTGGTGGTTATTCTTCAATTAACCATTTTTTGATTTCACGGAATTTATCACTTTTTTCCATAAAACCAATTATATCTGATTCATTTCTGCGTCCTGATTGAATTTGATCATATATTCCGAAAGTGCCTTAATGCCTTAATAATAATAATAATAATAATAATTTTTCTTGACGAGTATGGGGAAGTGGTGAATACAAATATTTTGAAGAGAGCGAAATAAGTCGTATCTTTCCAATCGTTTCATGAATGAAGAACTATAAATGAGAATATGTTTTCTTTGCAGTAAAAACTTCTCCATTTTGCAGGCTTTCAAATGACATACCTATCAAGTTTAGTGCTAGGTACATTCCTTCTGCTGAAATATCATTGCTAACGCGATGACAATGAAAAAGACGAAAATACCCAAACTTTCTCAAGTTCTCTTGAAGTTAGGCCGTTTTAAAAGTGTACACCCTGTATACTACCTCAATTTTGTAGAGCCCAGCTCTTGACCCCAATGCAATACAAGGTTCCAAATAACCCAAAAGAAGGGACAATGAAATAAACTTCTTCGTGAAATATGAACTTGAATTTTTCTGTAAGTTCCCTTGATAAGGTTAAATGGAATGATATAAACTCGAAAATGATTGAAAATAATATAAGCTCGAAATCCTTTTTTTAATTTATATTTTACTCAAGTTTTTTGACTTTCTACATTGTAATATTGAAACCGGGCGGTGTTGTCGAATTTATTGTTGTCAAGTAGGTTGAATTAAAAATTTTTTTGGGAGGAATATATCAGCAAGAATTGTCAAAGAATTTTTTCAATCTCTTATGTGCGGTTTGCATTGAGGTGAATTCTCGGGTTAATTCGTTGTCAATTTCATTATAAATACTTTAAAGAACAGTAGGATATGTATCTATCTCAGAAATTCTTTTTTCAACATTTGAAATATGTTCAACATTAGCTCCTGGCACTGCTTAGTAATACTTTGTACAGTAATGTGAGTTATACACAAGGAGTGTCATTGTGTCCGTTTTGATTAAAATCTATAATAAATTCACTTCATGTTGCTACCTTTCCATGGTTAATATTTATATTATAACTACGAATTTCAAATGACAAATCAACATTAATTCCATCTGCACATATATTAATGAGATTTTCTATATTTCTTGGTAGTGCTGTTATTTTATCATGAGTTGAAATATGTTTTCGCGAAGTAATATTGTACCAAACGATCGGTTACATGAATCAAAAGCATTCGTTGTCTCATGAATCATGAATCTTTTTCTAGCCAGAACTGATATTTTTTCGAACTTCAAATATTCGATAAATTTATGGTTATTTTATTACTGATGTTCATTTCATATTATTACTTACCACCCATCAAAGTTTCTGCTTTTTTGGAAATGTTTTCGGGAACATTAAAATTTTTTTCTATTTCTTCAACATTTACATTTTTCTATAGCAACAATGGTGCATTGCATAGAAAATTAATCTATGTTCACTACAATAGAATAGTATATTCTAAGATGTCTAAAAACATGGTATATGCACTCGTCAATTTTTGAATGAAATGACATTCGACCAAATTAAAAATATTAGTTATATTTCGTGGTGGCGCCGCAATGTCATACTTTTCATTTCGATCTTTTTTCCTTTGATTTTGACAGGATACATTAATTAAAACCCGATCCTAGCCAATCGGAACCTTAACTAATATTCTCAGAATTGGCAAAACAAAATCTGATCAGTCCATACACCAGGTTTTTAGACATCTTAGTATATTCTAAAACAACTTGCAGAATGGGCTTCTATTCCAACACGAATGCGAATTTCGAACGCATGAGTGATGGAATTGCATTCTGCAACGAGTATTAGACGATATTTTCTCTATTTCAGTTTAATGAAATATTGTCAAAATTCAATGAAAAATTCAGATTATACATCCTAGTGACTTTTGCATTGTATCTTGGCAGTTGGTGTGACTGTCACAAAAATTGACAGATTACGGAATTCAAAGTTGAATCGTACTTGTCGAATTTTGAACTAATTTATAATTACGAATCAAATTCGTGAATTATGTCTGATTAAATCGATTTAACACAACCAGAATCAAGAGAAATGCTAATAATGATGAAAATCATTCCACCCTATCCAAATTATAGTATATATTGACAATGGACTTGTGTTGAAATTTGATAGGATCGGAAGCCAGTGACAACCACAAAACGAAAAATATAACTGAAAACAATGCTGTAATGAGTTCATTACCGCACTGTTTTTAGTACTGTAATGAATTCATTACGATACTGAAATAGAGAAATTATATTACATCGAATTTTCGAATTTGTGGATGTTGTAATCAACTGGTATGACATAAGTTTTTATGCACCGTGAGTTTTAAGAGATGTCCTCGGCCAGTTTACAAACCCTTGTTTAATTAATATCCACTCAATCCCCCTGGTACATAAACGACTATAAGACCGATATAGTTATGGAGAGGTTAAAAAACAATTAATCAACTAGACACAGAAATTATCATGATCCATTTTAATGTGAAAAAATGATAAAAATTTTAATAAGTAAAGATTTCGGGATCCAATATTTGTCATCTGATATAACCTTTTAGTCTTGTGAAGGAAATTTCTACGCGGTAAATGTTTTGATAGTTTCCATTCATGTTTTACCAGATTATATCGCCATAATTATAGTGTTTATCACCAATCAGTAGCAAATTCAATCAAACGGAATACTGGATAGTATATAATTATAATAATTTAAATGTCATTTATTTCAATTCGAAGTCTTCATGATATATCGGTTATGAAATTAATTTGAATTTATATCGTATCATAACGGACCCTATGGAAATAGTCGGTAATTTGTATCGATCGTTATTGCTTGTTCGGAGTGTGGCAGACCAGAGAAGAATATATTTTTTATTGATTTATGTCGTCAGTAATTGACTGTTGGATGTTTGAAACCAAGGAGAAATTATTTCCTCTCAATGCTAATCGAATTTCATATCGATGCTACCAAGGAGATCGAGAAATCATGTTGGATGCATAGTTAGTTCGACAACATCGAAGAATTAACATGAATTTTATCGTTAATCCTTCATAAATGAAAGTGTTCTATATACAGGGTCGGCAGGTGGAAAGTTATTATTCTGATTGTAAGGCGTTAAGAGGAAAATACGCCAAATTTTGATTCGAGAAAAAACAACTTGTCAGATTTTTGACCTTTTTATTTCCCTTCTTCCTCAATAAAATCACTCGAATGAAAAAAATTGAACCCCTGATTTTATTTCGATTATACAACTCATGTTTTTGATGAACCAATAGAATCCGTATCTTCCTGAGTAAAAGTGTCCAGTATTGGACAAATATATGAGATAAATTTTCGCACGATAAAGATTACTGGAACTTATCATTCCTATCATAAGTTACATTTTTCAAAGAAATATGAGATTTCTAATGAAGTATTTTTTTTTGCATAACCCACTTTGCTACTGTACCGAATATGCGGCAAAGATTTTTTTGGGAGTCATCTTCTAAGGGCTGTAGCTCCAAAGGAATGCTTTTAAGGAAATTTATTTATAGATAAAATGATAAATAAGGATATTTTTAATATACTTGACATAATTATGAAATACTTTGTACAGGTATGAATTTTGTGGGTAATTGGTGTTCATTACCAAAACCCATGATCAGTGTTTCGAATTTGTTTTATTTCATTTCTCGACTTGTTAAGGTTGAGATCTTTCTTTTAAACACTATATTCATGAGCCATCTTTCGGTAAGTCACTGTCTTATCAGGATATCTTCTTATAAGGTTCTCTTTCGAAATGTTCATACCAACTATGCCAGATTTACATTTTACCATAATTCAAATGGAAATCAAACCGAATTAATTCTCGAAGAAATATGGTTCAGGAATACCAAAGTATCAGGTAGAAGGTCTTACTTTCTCCTTTATCGATTGAGATATACCAAATCGTTACTTTGAGAGATAAGATTCAACTCATAACATATAATTATATTCTACGTCGTTTTTGGAAGATGCTTTTTTTATCTTTTCACTCAACGTGATAATGCAAAAAATTTCGAGGAATGCAGAGCTCAAAGTTAGAAAAAACGTTTCCTCAATCAACAAACCGTGTAACTTAATTTAGATGGAATGCTTTGTACACACCAAAGTAAATAAGTTTCTAGGACGATTTGAGTTGATTAATTGCTTACATCAGTAATGCATTAACGATAAATAAGCCATGAATCAACACTTTGTCGATTAGTTCTTTGAAAATGGAACAGCAATAATATTATCTATGCATTCTCAACTTTGGCATATAATTATTTTTGTTGTAATTACATATACAGGGTGTTTCATCTTGGTGGAAAACTAATCATAATTTTGTGCTGATAATAAGCAGGTTTGAGACTACCTCGGAGACCACGATCTTCTCCCTAAAATATATTCAGATCTCTACAACATCCGGTTATACCGGAAACAGACTACTACTTCCTTATTTCAAATTGCACACCCAGTATATTATTGCAGCATTAGATGGTTTTTTATGACAATTTCAGCAATATGCCACACCTTGGGTGAAAACACTAAACACTCAACGGTTCATGAGTTAATGGCTTTCTTATGAAATAAATGGTAGTGAAAAGGACTCACGTTTTTATGAATATATCAGAGAAAGTTTTTTTCGATAAAACCTTTTTCATTTTCGATTCTGCAAAAACGTAGTATTATGAGACAGTTTGTAATTTTTACTAAACATGTACAGGGTGTTTATCAGAAGATCATGAACTAGGTAACTCAAATTCATCAAACCTCAAGATTTTCAAGTAAATCTATATTTTTTTATTATTTCAGTCAATTCTACGTATAAAAAGAGAGAGGTTACTTAGGCAAACTCTAGTTCTAAATTTATCGAGGAAGAACTTTAAAGGAGGAAAACTCGCAACTTCTAAATATGTGGAGTAGTCTGTGTTCCGAAAAACACAGAAAGAAACTAAAATTCGATGTTTCGATAACTAAATTAGACATTTCATGAATTTCAAGGAATTATTCGTAATTGAAAAATTTTATTGGTTTATGGATTTCTCAATTACAATTCATGAAAAGTAAAATTTCGAGTGAAATTTAGTTATTGAAACATCGATTTTTAGTTTATTTCTATGTACTCCGGAAGTCACAGACTACTTCACTCAGTTACAAATTGCGGGTTATCCTCATTTAAAGATCTTCTTCGATAATTCTTGAAATATTAATTTTAGGTACCTATGGGGTTTGCTTAAGTAACTCGAATAGAGAACAGAGCAATCTGTGACCATTCATGAAAAATTGTTCGTATTTCTTGATGTAAAATACGAATCTGCAATAAAAAATTGGGAAATTCCATTCGAGAGGTAAACTCCATAAGGGAGAATGAAAATGAAAGAGGTTCTGGCATGAATAGACTCAAACCATCAACCTTTAATGAAAACATTTTGCACAAGATGTTTTATTTTCGAGATTTTTTACTTAAAAAAATCACCTGGTTTACAAAATGTCGATTTAAGTCAATGGAAGTGGAAACATTATTTTCACGAAAATAATGAAAGGAAACAATAATTAAAGGATGAATAAAATGAATAACATTATTTCCGTTGTTACTTTTCCTAGAGGGAGAAATTCCAAATCGGTTTTTAAGTAGAGAAGGCTCTTTGCCGTCGGTCGGTATTTCGAAGTCAAAATGAGACAACGTTAAAAACAGATAAAGTAACTCGAGTTGATGTTCAGGCCAGCAGCTATGCGCTAATTGAATATTAAGACAGCTAACGATCTATCTGGAGTGCAAAAGATACCACACTTGGAGCACCTCTGGTTATTATGATCATGCACAAGGTCGAATGGAATGATTATCATTGGTCCCCTGATTCCATTAAGCCAACTATAAGGTATTTATAAATTGATCAAGTTTGTATGCGGATCTGAAAAATAATCCCACAGAAATATTTTCAACTCTTTCTTTCACAAAAATAGTAGGAATTGTCGTTATTTTTGTCCTGAAAAAAAGCGGTCGTTATCTTGATTACCGTCTTATTATTTTTATTAGCCTCCTTCCTTCGATTAGAAGTCCTTTTATAATAAAATTTGTATTCAGAAAATCATTTATGAAAAAATTCACGACATACAATAACGACATATGTGATGTATTGTACAACTGAATAGTCCTGTATTTTCCATCACTATTTTCTAGCCTCAAGTGTAGTTTGGTCGCTATTGAAAAAAAAAACCTCAAAGTAGTAATTTAGTATACAACCTTTTATTTTATAGCTGAGATATAATATTCTGAAGAATACGACGAAATCATAATTAACTTTCTGAAATGTGTGACCAGCAATTGATTCAGAGAATAGGAATATAAAGATCATGTAATAATCAAGAATTTATTTCGTATGGACTCACATTTGGATTTTTAAACAAACTTATTTGGTGTTAACGTGTTCATTTGTAATTTCCAAAGTATCATAATTTTTTTCACATATGAGTTTCATTTGTCGGAATCGAAGAATTTTTTATCAATAATTATAATTTTTACAATTTTTAGGTAACAGAGCAAAGTTTCTGGTCCAATTATTTAATTTTTGGATTCTGCACATTCCGAAACGTGAACCGTCAGAATTGAGAAACACGATGATGGAAAATAATTCTTTTCTCATCAATACACATGACAGATTACCAACCATGGAAAAATAATCTATTTAACAAAACTATTATTTTTCGCCGAAATAAGATAGAAAACAACTTTTTTGACAAATATATCTCTTCGTTTGTACCCCTAACTTAGGCACATTCTATATAATATTGAAAATGCGATTGGACGAACAATGAATAATCTCTCCTTTATTCTCTTTGTCCGCTTTGCCATCTCGTCTAGACAAAATGTAATAATTCCGCAATAAGAGGGATAACAATTCCATCCTCCAAATGACAGACAACAGTTTTACTGCACACTCACATGGTGTAAAATTGAAGCCATTTTCGAGAAAGTTATTGTTGTTTGCTGAAATCTTTGCTCGTGAATTTTTTTCCATTGTGTTTTACTACAAGAAACTCGATGAATGAGTTGGTGAAAAATGCTGAACGGTTAAACGAACTGGGAAATAAGAAAAGGGTGATTTTATTCAGGATATTCATTAAAAGTGTTTGTAAGACTTGAGGTCGGTAGAATTCATTTCTGCGTTGCCTTATATTGTCGTTTATTCCAAGAAAAACAAAATTTTTGGATTTTCATTTGAGTTCTTTTGGTTCTATAAAATTGTGAGATTTGATTTGAATAGTGATTTTGTCGATTCAGTTTTTTAGTGATCAAATACTTTTCAATAGTTTTGGAGATTTATATATAAAAATTCAACAACAGCACTGACTTTCGAGCGCTCGATCAGTTATGGGCAAATGGAGACTACACATGATATGACATACTTATAATTATGTTATTGTGGTCTGTTAATTTATCTAGATGAAACTTAAGAAGATTACACTAGTGGTTATTTTGCATATATACAAGTATGTATATATGCAAAATAACCACTAGTGTAATCTTCTTAAGTTTCATCTAGATAAATTAACACCGAGGATAACCCAGTAGGGTTATCCTCGGGGTTATCCATGTCATGGTCCTGATTTCACAGCCCTGTTTCAATGGCATATATGAAACAGAACTATCATCCGACGCGTCATATGTTTGTTTGAATGTTGTCTATTTAACAATATGAATCTACTGATGAAAGTGTAAAAATTGTGAAAACTTACTACAAAAATAATAATTCTGTAGTAATTTCGTGCATTACAGGTTATACAGATTAAAGTCGATATAATCATTCATTTGAGCGTACATTTAGTAAAACAACATCATCGAAATGTACTCTCCACCGAAAATATTGCTGCTGTAGTGGAATTGTTGAAGATACAAATTTTTCCATTCCTTGGCGCGCACAACATTTGGGACTCTCTTACGGCATGCTAATGAATATTTTACATCTGGATTTGCATCTCCATTCCTATGAGGTTGACATAAGAACTGAAGCCAGCTGACCATGGGATGCCTGGAACATATGCTGATTGGGAGCTTGAACAACAACTTTTGGAAGCCGATTTTTCGCATCGAGTTTTCTTCAGCCACGAAGCACATTTTTCACTCGGTGGCTAGGTGAACAAGCAAAATGAACAAAATCATCACATATGGGACAGTAGAAATTATCATGTAACTGCTGAGAGACCATTACATCCACAAAAAGTCACTGTATAGTGTGCAATTTGGTCTGATGGAACGATTGGCCCGTACTTTTTTGGAAATCAAGAAAGTATCACTCAAATCGTAAATTCTTTTCGTTATAGCCAAATGATTAACGATTTTTTTTGGCCTGTAGTTCATCTGAAGCAGTATCCAGCGGGCTCAAATTACCATGAATATAACACTCGAGGAAAAAGTTCACTGGTGATACCTCACTCCAGGATAAAGAGGACCCAACAAGGTCCAAACTACACTGCGGTTAAACTTTACAATAGACTCCCTCAAGAATTTAAAACGCTTCCATTCGCTCAATTTAAAGGGAAGGTGAAAAATTTGTTACTCAAGGAAACAATTTACGACTTGAGGGAATTTTTTATCTTGTAATGTAATGTAATAGTTTGTATAAAATACGTCCTATGTTATATACATATTTGTAAATTTCTGCTGTTGTGACTTACCATATAATATTGATGGTGCATTTTTATGCTTGTATCTCTACACGTCATAAATAAATAGTAAATAGTAAATAGTAAAGCAAGCTGGTGCAACAAGCCACATAACACGACTAGTTTTGGCTTTGTTGTAAGAAGATTTCTCAGGACCCGCAATTTCTTGATTTAGCGATGTGAATTGGCCACCAAGATCTTGTGATTGATCGCCTTTAGATTTTTTTTTTAGGTTATGAGGAGGATCGTCTCTCGGATCGTCTTTATGCCAATAATCCTAAGACTATTGACTATCTGAAAGCCAACATCCTTCAAGTTATTGGTGATATTTTGCTCGAAATGTGCCGCCTAGTCTTGGAAAATCACTTCACCAGGATCGAATCCTGTGGCCTATCAAAAATTCACAATAATATTCTATTGAAATTGTGTAGTTTCTTAGAACAACAACACTAAAATGCATTCTTAGTGCACATTTCGATGATAATTTTGGTATGTAACTTTATTGAGGCATTACTATTTCAATTGAAATTTGCTGGATAAATTCGAACTTTGAGGGGCTCATGAGCTGAAAAGTTACTTTGACGCACTTGAATTCAATCTGTTCAGTGCGATGATCGCCTTTCGATGTTATCGATTCTATGCGTAATTTTCCATGATATAGAGAATAATAATGAACCGAAATAGAAAATTTGCAGTATTTTCAATTATGAATTCCATTCTCCGGAAGATAAACATTAAAATTTCTGTACGAAAAAACTGAATAGAAAAAAATTTCCGGTCTGAAATTTATCCACATACACAATTTCAACCAAAGTTAACTGTTAACAATTCCGTTCATCAAAGTTTAATATGGCACCCGTAAAATAAACCGTTCCGTAATATATAATCGTCCAAATATTATCGATGTTCTATTATGTTTGTAGTTATGAGATACAGCTTTAATAAGATCCAAACAACAATACTAAATCAATTCATTATAACTAATGATGTGTAGTTGGAACCATTCATGTTCCAAACAGCCATAAAATCCAGGTTGATCCTGTGGAAATCTTCCAGCTACCTACATAATTATTCGATTCGAATTGAATATCGTTCAGCTCATTTGCATACGTCATTGGTACACATTTGTCATTTCGAACTAATCCCACGGATGCTGGAGTTTAATTAGCGGTTTTGATCTTTCACGGAGGTGGATTGATCATTTTTATTGTTGACATCTTTTTCTGTTGTTAGAAAAGAACTCAAAGCGGAGTTTACCCTCTCTGCAGATATTAGTTGTTTGAATTTTGTAGATAATTCTACTTCTTTTATGCACAATTCCAAAACGAAAAGATCTAGTAACTTGAAATTATCAGGCCGAGTTGAGTTTGTTAATGGGAATAGTCCGTCTTAGATAATATTCGAATTTTGTTTTCTTGTTAATTTTTAAACTGTATATTCGATGTAATATAAGAATTTGAAGCTTTGTGCGAAATTTCATGGAAATGGTTCAACCAGAACCAGAGAATATTTTGAAAGAATATGGAAAAAAATGAAAAGCATACTATTGCAACGAACATGAGCAGTCCTAAGTCAATTGAATCAAATTTTGCTAGGAAGATTGAAATCTGGATATTTTCTCTGAAGGATGAAATTCAACACTTTTATAATGAATGGAGTATACTGATCCAAAAAAAAAAGTTCATTATCTGTTGAACCATACGTACGGTGGGCACCATCGTTGTTAGTTAGGATTTGATGAAGAACGAAGTGAATGATGTTCCGCAAGCATCGTATTCATTAGATTTAGTACGTTTGACTATTTTATTCGTCCTTTATTGAAATTACCACTTTATGGACATCGTTTTGAGATAGTTGAAGCCATATACTGGAGTTTTGATAGCTCTTCTAAACGGAAACAGCTCGTTTCATTCAATCAATTAGTTTCTTGCTTTAAAGTGCGTTAAGTTTACTATCAAAGCTTGTAAGGTTTGTAATTAAACCGAGAATTAAACCATGAAAAACGATGAAGGTTGTTTATTGTTGTTTATTGAAATTATTTTCGCGATCATCGATCTACTGATGAGGTATTCAGAAATACAACATACCCTTTTTGTCTGACCCATCTCTGTTTAATCAGTATTTTCTTAAGTTATCAACACTTCTCACCACTTATTAATAATTATATGAGCTATAGTAAGTTCGATATGTATAAATCGTATGTATAATATAAGGTAATTGGAGTTTCTGAAGAAGAACACAAACTTATGTAGTTTGTGACAAAACAACTTGAGTAGTTGGGCGAAACAGACGAAGCTTCGACCTAGAGTATACTTGAAGGCAGAGTTGAGGAAAAAACTGAGACGAAGGTAAGGTCGCATAAACGAGGATGATGGTCACTATCCTATAGCGCATTGCCAGTATAGAGAAGAATCGATAAAGCAAATTAAAATTTATGCTGTAAATGCATTTCGAAAATATTTTAATTTCAAATATGCACATCTGTATAGGTAAATAAAAGTAGATGCTATTTTGGAAAAATACGTGTGATTGTGATAGCTTTGCTGAATTTAAATGTACTAGCTTGTAATACAATTTTCAACATACCTGCATCATAATCCATGTTCGAGAAATTCAGTCATCACTTGCAGGAAATTCGTTTTAAATGAAAAATTGAAAAGCACTGACATGAAGTCAGTGTATGTGGTCTCTGAGGGCGCTACACCGTAGCTTCTTCAGATATTAGTAATTTGAAGAAGCTACTCTGTTGGTAAATAATTGTAATTAATAGAATTGAAAGGTGGAAATATAATAAATGTCATTCTGTTCTCTATTTATTTTTTAACATCCCGAAATTTTTGGAACAACGTTATAGGGGTTTTCTTATCGTCTTAAATAAAATTATCCTTGAAATAGCGAACTCAGCTGAACAGGAAGACACATGATATAGCTTTCATAAACCTAGAAGAAACGTATAATAGCGTCATAGTATCACAAACTATGGAAGAGCTCGATATTAGACGAGGAGTTCAGTTTTTCGCACAAGTGAAACCATGCTGCGGTCAAAATTGAAATGTCACTGACAGAATTATTTCATACGACAAAGTACTAAGTCAAGGATTCTGTTCATCTCCTACACTACTAAAATATATGTATAGAACTTTGACTTAGAGTGGAGGATGAGATGCTGTATATGTCCTTTGTGCTTTGTGGACGATCAAAAAGATTCAATTTATATAGTCACAAAACTGAAGGAATTAAAGAGTATAACTTGGCAGTTCTCACGATGAGTCTTACGTTGAGCCTTAAGTTGAATATTTAGCCCTAGCTAGCAAACACACCAAAACCTACCTCTAGAAAACTAATCAATGAAATAATTCGACAAAGCAGAGTACCCGGCAGTCATTTTCAATCAAGAAGGAAATAGTAAAGGTGATATTCAAGGTAAAGAATAATAAAGAGCAGAGGTACTAAATTCCATACTTTGGGGAAAAATATCAAAAAAGAAACAAAAATTCGTATCTTCAAATCAATAGTTCAAATAGCGGAAGTATGGGATTCGAGTAAAACTTCCGATAACAAAACTGTGGACCACATAGAAAGAAGGAGTTGAAGAATATCGAGATTGAAGCGAGTAAGGAATGCAGAAATCAGGAGGCAGATGAACATCTAGAGAGATGTAGATGTAGATTGGAAACCATTGACATGGTTCAGACCAACAAGATGGCCAAGAAAAGTGTTGGAGTTTATATCTCCAGAAATACGGAAGAGAGGAAGTCCGAGAGGGAGCAGAACAGATGACGTCGAAGAAAACATGGATGTCGATATGTGTTTTGACCGAAGGAGGTGGAAACTGGGAATGGTTAAGCGGCGAGAGCTATACCCGATGATATATAATTATTATTAATGTATATAGGTACTTTCGATAATTGAATAAGATTGGTTATCTATCCAATACCTTTCTAAGTATTGATTCTTAGCCAACGCGAATGCATGTACGATAAAATTGGAATTGGGAGTTCAAAATGAAAATGTTATAAACGCTGCACTTCTTGCTTCTGTTTGGAATTCATTCCTCAAATTTCTTCGGATCAATCCACCCGAATCGTAAAGAATCAGCCAGTCTAAGAGGTGAAGATTCCACAGCTTCGGTATGCCGACTATTTCAGTAAATCGTTTCTCTAATTCTGTGATTATTCCGTTCATTCTTCCACATCTTGTAGAACAAAATCGTGCGAGAATATATCAGAAACGCACAGTTTTCATGATTATATTTTATTATTCTATGTTGGCACTCCAAACTTTCCGGCTCGGCTTTATCTGTCAATTCATCAATCTGCCTTAAAGAAAACAGTTCTGTCAACCAACATTTTTCAATGCAAAAATCACTAAATTATATTTATGGAAATATTTCATTAATTTCAATAAAAATGCAATGAATAAGAGAAAATAATGTATAATACTCGTACAGAAGGCTCATTCTACCACTCGTTCATTCCAAAACTCGCCACTTCGTGGCTCGTTTTTGAATTTTGAACTCGTGGAAGAATATCAATGCCTTCTGCACTTGTATTATAAATAACTATTATCGTCTAAGAAAACGAAGACGATCACAGTTTTTTCCAAAGTATACCCCTCATGCTTCTATAGAATCACGTCTTCACAAAGGCGTATCGAATTCCTTTTCATCACTGATAATGGTCGCGTTAATTAGACTAAATTAAGTCGGATCTTGACGATCAAATAAAACCAGAACATCGGGCATAAGACCTGCCTCCGAGCTGGCGAAGATGGCGAACGGGGAACAAAAGACTAATATAAGACAGCGGTCCAGCAGTGGGAGTTGAATACCAGGATAATCCACTGGACAAACACTCCTGGACTTACGCAGGCTAAGAAATTCGGGATAATTTCACCTACCTATGCCAGAAAGCTCTTGAAGCTGTTAAGAGCTATGATTCGGATTCTGCTGGGACTGCTGACCGGGGCACTGTTGGTACAAACATCATTTGTACCGTATGGGAAAGTCAGCAGATGAGATGTGCAGGCTCTGTGTATCAGAAGCGGAAACAGCCGAACACATGGTATGCAAGTGTCCAGAGCTGGGTGGAGAGGTAAGGGCCAAGGCTCCTAAGGAGGTTGTGAGTTTTATCTACGCTATTGACGACCTCCTTGAGTTTCCATGAATGAGTAGGGTAGAGAACAAAATCTCTACATGGTCGCAGTTCCCGGAAGGCTTACTGAGCCACAACGACCCCAGTTCAAATAATAATAATAATGGGATTTGAGTGAAACTAACAGAAACAAAACTGTTGACTTTTTGAGGAGGTCAGAAACCATTGACTTAGTTCGGACCAACAAGATGGCTAAAAAAGTGTTGGAGTGGATATCTCCAAAAAGATGGAAGAGAGGAAGAACAAGAGGGAGCTGGAAAGAAGAGCGGATGGCGGAAGGCATGAATGGCGATATGTTTTTTGCCAGAAGGAGCTGGAAACTGGAAATAGAAAGACGGCGAGATCTGCAGATAATCCGATGATATATAATTATTATTAATGTTTAGTTACTCTTGATGATCGAATAAGATTGGTATTGATTGATATCTAGCATTGATACTTACCGAACGCAAATAAATGTACGATAAAATGAGAATTGGTAGTTTTAAATAAAAATGTTAAAAAAACCGCACTCCTTGCTTCCGTTCGGAATTCATTCTTCAAATTTCTCCGAATCATACAGAATCCGCCAGTCTAAGCGGTGAAGATTCCACAGCATCGGTATGCCGGTTATTTCAGTAAATCGATTATCGTCTAAGAAAACGGAGACGATCACAGTTTTTTCCTGTCGAAAGATCAGAGTTTCGATAAGGATTTTGTCGAAGCAGGAAATTACAACCAAAGTATCTCCCCCTTCTTCCTTCTAAAGAATCACGTCTTCACAAAGGCGTATCGAATTCCTTTTCATCACTGATAATGGTCGCGTTAATTAGACTAAATTAAGTCGGATCTTGACGATCAAATAAAACCAGAACATCGGGCATAAGACCTGCCTCCGAGCAGGCGAAGATGGCGAACGGGGAGCACTTAAGAAGGTGTAATTATTCAAACACGACCTGACCGCCGCCGTCGAAGTCGGCGAAGTTGCAGATTGTCGGGCATTAGTCCACAGTTTCGTCTGTCGTTCCGTGCGATGGGTCTCGGGTCGTTTGGTCGGATTTAATTGGAGCGAAATGGTCGGTTCTGTTCTCTGAGTTACGATTCTTGGATACGGGGAGATGAGCGCGGTTCGATAAAAAGTTTGATGGATTTTCGGAGGTTGCTCTACTGAACTCCGAATCGATTGGTATCGAGTAGGGCTGGGACTTTTGTACCTTTTTGTAATCGAATATTCATTCTTAAATTTATTCGATTATTCAAATAATTCATTCAAACAAATATTTATGCTTGATAATTCATGAGTAGGCATGAATATTCAACTATTCGTTGAATATTCAACGAGTATTCATATTATTCAATGAATATTTAGTGATTATTCAATGAATATTCAGTGATTGAACTCTTGTTTTAATGACCCAATAAAAAACGAGCGTTTTGATGAGTAAATATACCCTTGACGATGTGGTATAATCGTTTTGGTGTTTCGTCTCTCGCCATATTGCGATCATTTCCACAGTAACGTAATTGGACGTTCGCCAAAAAAAAAAAATAAAGTCAAGCTGAGTGAAATGTCATTGAATTTTGCAAAAGGCAGCGCTACCGCTACGATTATCGTTCGGTAGTACCTCGGTTTTAGCGAAAAAATGGTCATATTTTTATAATCAAATTGTCGTCTGGTAAATGCTGAAATTATTTTTATTACATGACAACGTACAAAATACAATAGATCCTTAAATAGACGCAGTAAAACCTTTGCTGTGACAATACAATCTACATAGGCCCAAAAAACAGGTACAAAAAGAAAAATCAAGCGGATTTTGAGAACATTAAATCCTTCAAGAATACACTTCGTGTTCAATCATACGAAATTTTCAAAAAACTTTGTTTACTGATTCAGTCTTGTTAGAGAAGGATGCTACTCCAGTTGATGTGTGCACATTTTTAGACCTCAGATTTGAAAGAATAGAAAGATTCGTCAGTTCGCAATTCAGAATCAAGCAATATTTGATCACTGAAATAGAGTAATCTCTAGAAATGGCAATGCATACGGAATAGGAAAGCAAGGTTTCAAATTATAAATCTCTACAATCGATTAAAAAGACGGCATTAGATTCCGAATGTTGAATCTTACATTATTATTAGTAGAACTTTTTATTGCTAAATTCATATGTTAGAATCTTGAATTTCATTTTTATATTTTTTCATTGATGAAATCCCAATTCTATTAATTTTTTTTTTTGGATCGTTCCTACTATTAAATGAATAATTTTAATTCAATTGTATCTATCAATTTCAATATATGTAATTTCCAGTTATTTCAATATTAATAAAACGATTGGTCCATAGTAAATCACAAAACCCTGTTTTAATTATTTCTGAATAGTGTGTTAAGTGATCCTTCAAACTTTCATTCGTAACTTCACAAATGATTCATAAATATCCAACTACTCACTGAATAGAAAACTATTCACTGAATAATCAATGAATACTCAACTATTCACTGATTATTCATGAATAGAAAAGTTGTCATTGATTATTCAACTATTCAGTGAATACTCGACTATTCACTGATTGTTCATGAATAGAAAAGTAGTCATTGATTATTCAACTATTCACTGAATATTCGAATATTCATGACTATTCGAATAATTCAAAATGCAATTATTCGAATAATCATTCAATGAATATTCGAATATTCAAATCATTCATTCATGATTCCCAGCCCTAGTATCGAGCGATGCATAAAACTGAGAAAAGAAGGATGTGGACGTCGAAAGTACAGTTGAGTTTTTATTTGGGAATTCTTTGATCTTCAGCGAAATAGTACAAATCAATCTTCTATACAGGATGTTCCTAAATTAGAGATCCGAACGGAATTCAGCGAAATAGTACAGATCAATCTTCTGTAAAGGGTGTTCCTAGATCGTTGATCCACACGAAAATGGCAGATTCTTCTGATCATTTCAAGGAAAAAAATTCAATGTATATGAGCTTGCAACGTACCTATGGTTTACGAGATACAGGGTGTAAAAGTTCGGTTTTTTCAAGATTTTTTCTCATAGGACCTTCCCTTCAGAAGATATTCGACTCAAATCTGGCATAAATATTCCAATTCAAAGTTTTCATCATGTGATACGCTAATTTTGAATGGAAATCTACAGGGTGATATTTTTTCTCGAACTGTTTCTGCTTCTTTTTCCAGAACTTTTCATATGGTGTGGATCACTGGAAGTCTAGAAAAATGTAAAAAAAAACTTTGGTCCAGTACTACACTTAGTTTTGTCATATCTACTACTGAAAAAAAAATTAAAACAATTCTCTAGATTGTCTTCAGGAAAATCCAAATTTTATAGGGATTCAGTTAATGATGAATGAATTAATTGTAAATTTGGGTACTCATTTACCCAATCTGTAGCAAAGATCAATAAAGATTCAATAAACTGGTATAATGATCACAAAAATTAAAAATACAGGGTGGCTTTGATTACAAAAAGTTGCGTTATTTAGGAATGAGTGTGTTGGTGTGAACAGATCTTCTATACAGGGTGTTCCTAAATGAGAGATCCAAACGGGATTCAGCGAAATAGTACAAATCAATCTTCTGTAAAGGGTGTTCCTAGATCGTTGATCCACACGAAAATGGCAGATTCTTCGAATCATTTCAAGGAAAAAAATTCAATGTATATGAGCCTGCAACGTACCTATTGTTTAGGAGATACAGGGTCTAAAAGTTCGGTTTTTTCAAGATTTTTTCTCATAGGACCTTCCCTCCAAAGGATATTCGACTCAAATTTTACATTGATATTCCAATTTAAGGTTTTCAACATGTGATACGCTAATTTTGAATGGAAATCTACAGGGTGATATTTTTTCTCGAACTGTTTCTGCTTCTTTTTCCAGATCTTTTTCTATTGTGTGGACCACTGGAAGTCTAGAAAAATGTAAAAAAAAACTTTGGTCCAGTACTACACTTTTTTTAGTTTCGTCATATCTACTACTGAAAAAAAAAATTGTTCTCTAGATTGTCTTCAGGAAAATCCAAATTTTTATAAGGATTCAGTTAGTGATGAATAAATTAATTGTAAATTTGGGTACTCATTTACCCAATCTGTAGCAAAGATCAATAAATATTTAATAAACTGGTATAATCACAAAAATATTCGTTAGAAATACAGGGTGGCTTTGATTACAAAAAAAGTTGAGTTATTTAGGAATGAGTGTGTTAGTGTGAACAGATCCAAAATATCTCTAATGGTTCCCGAAATATCTCTAAATAACTAAAATAGCGATTTTCTAATTACTCATTTGTTTTTGGAAATAATTTCACGAAATTTAATTTGTAACCATTATGCAATATAGAGATCCTAATGGTGTGTTCATATTTTTTCTGTTTGCTATTGTTTCAGAGACACCATAGTCAATTTTTTTTTCTTATAGACGCCATATTGGTTCTCCTTATGGGGTGATAAAGAAAAAAATTACGAATTCAACAATGTATCTCATTCTACAAAAAAATCGAGTCTAGCTACGCAAATTTGAATTTCGTTTTTATTTTTTTGTTCAAAAAAAAGGCTGCTGACAGAATTATCAAATAACTTGTTACTTTGTTCAGTTATTATGTAGAATCATCACTTGAGTTTTGTTCAAACCTGAATCCTGTTTGATAAGTAACGTCCTATAAATTACATAATCCTGCTGATACCAACACTCTACATAGCTCACAATTGGCAATGACTGTAGAATTTGTTCTACATAATTTGAAAAACTCGAGTGATGGTTCCACATAACAACTGTCAACAATGTTCTTTGAATTGTTGGTCCAGCCTACCACTTACAGTCTACAAAATAATCGAGTAGCTAAGCACATTTGAACATCCTTTCTATTAAATTGAGCTGTTCCTATATGGGATTAATAATAGACCTAAAATGTAACTTAATATTTATTGGATCATAGCGATAAAAACTATTCTGGTTTTGAGAAAACCAAGGTGTATCAAATTTTCCGCAATTTCAATGGATGTTATGGTGATTCGTTAATAGCTTGCGGATTATCTTTGTGCCAAATACAGCAATTTTGCTCATTAACGAAGCCATTTAACCAGAAACGAGCATCACTAAAAACAATTCTTCGCTAAAAATGCTCTCATCAGCCAGTTTCAAATTATCCCAATCAGCAAAAATGAGACATAAACGATGATCATTTGTTAACTCTTGCACGAGCTGTATGTTATAGACACGGAAACCAAGATCCCTAAGTGAATTTTCCAAGGACAAAGGCCAGCAAGTTGAGAACGACCACATTTCGGCGTATTCTTCAACACTCGTTATAGCAACAATATTATCTTCGGTACCTACGCGCATTTCTTTGTCTTGTTGATGGTTTTGAATCGTGAAGTGTAAAATTAGTGAGAATTGAGAAAACGATCAATAACTGCCCGAATGGCTTGCTCACTAGTCAGATTATGTTGACCCTCTTTAAACTTCGCGAAAAGATTTGTTAAGCGATTCATGATGAATTTCCGAACATTACTGAACAGAACTGTCAACTCAGTTTAACATTTTCAACAGTAAAACAATAACCATCGAGACTTCTCATGGTACTAAAAAAACAACATTTACATTGCTTTACATATGTAAAGCAATGTCAGGTAAAACAAAGTCAGGTTAGTTACGCTATTTTTATTTATTTTTTCAACTCGAGAACTCAATTTGTTGGATTTGTCTCCGTCCCGAATAATAGAATGAAGTAGATACATCGAAAAACGCCACGGAAAAGATAATTGAAAATCGAAAAAGGTATGCAGATATTATAACATGGAATTTTTCAATGATTCCTAAATTTTTACTCTCGAAATGAATGGATTGTATTCTTGTGCTGGACTAAATTTTGTACCAAATTTCATGCGAATAGTTCTAGAGGAGCTTTTGATGGCGGACGGACAAATTTAAAATTTTTATTCCATTTCCTGAAGATTTCAAGTTTCTATGTTGTTTTGTTGTTACTGCAGGGCGGAGAGTATCAAATTTACCGGTGTGAATTTGGCAGACCGTTTCCAGCAGACTGTTTGACGGAAACACCCGAAGGCGGTGACCAGTGGCGTGCGGCAAAAAGACGATTTATTATGGAACTATTCACTAGATCGGATAGAAATTCAGGAAGTGGGTTCCGTATAGTATTCAGAGTATCCGTTGGAGGAAATATTGATTTTCTATAGATCTCGGGATATATTAGCAACGTTTTTATTCAAAATATTATCAGTCTAACTTGAAAAATTCATATCTACGGAAGTACGCGTCGGAGCTTAACCATATTTGGAATGTAGTTTACTATTAACGATGTGAATGAACTGTGAAAAGATGATTGACTTCCCTTGGGATCCAGGGGTAGTTTTTACAACCCTTATATTTCGAAAATTCGTAACTCTGAAAGTACGCTTCGGAGCATAACCATATTTGGAATGTAGATTACTATTAGCAATTTGAATAAACTGTGAAAAGATTATTGACTTCCCTTGGGATCCAGGGGTAGTTTTTCCAACCCTTATATTTCGAAAATTCGTAACTTCGGAAATACGCGTCGGAGCATAACTATATTTGGAATGTAGTTTACTATTAGCAATTTGAATGAACTGTGAAAAGATGATTGACTTCCCTTGGGATCCAGGGGTAGTTTTTCCAACCCTTATATTTCGAAAATTCGTAACTTCAGAAATACGCGTCGGAGCATAACTATATTTGGAATGTAGTTTACTATTAACGATGTGAATAAACTGTGAAAAGATGATTGACTTCCCTAGGGATCCAGGGGTAGTTTTTCCAACCCTTATATTTCGAAAATTCGTAACTTCGGAAATACGCGTCGGAGCATAACCATATTTGGAATGTAGATTACTATTAGCAATTTGAATAAACTGTGAAAACATGATTGACTTCCCTTGGGATCCAGGGGTAGTTTTTCCAACCCTTATATTTCGAAAATTCGTAACTTCGGAAATACGCGTCGGAGCATAACTATATTTGGAATGTAGTTTACTATTAGCAATTTGAATAAACTGTGAAAAGATGATTGACTTCCCTTGGGATCCAGGGGTAGTTTTTCCAACCCTTATATTTCGAAAATTCGTAACTTCGGAAATACGCGTCGGAGCATAACTATATTTGGAATGTAGTTTACTATTAACGATGTGAATAAACTGTGAAAAGATGATTGACTTCCCTTGGGATCCAGGGGTAGTTTTTACAACCCTTATATTTCGAAAATTCGTAACTCTGAAAGTACGCTTCGGAGCATAACCATATTTGGAATGTAGATTACTATTAGCAATATGAATGAACTGTGAAAAAATGATTGACTTCCCTTGGGATCCAGGGGTAGTTTTTCCAACCCTTATATTTCGAAAATTCGTAACTTCGGAAATACGCGTCGGAGCATAACTATATTTGGAATGTAGTTTACTATTAACGATGTGAATAAACTGTGAAAAGATGATTGACTTCCCTAGGGATCCAGGGGTAGTTTTTCCAACCCTTATATTTCGAAAATTCGTAACTTCGGAAATACGCGTCGGAGCATAACTATATTTGGAATGTAGTTTACTATCAACGATGTGAATAAACTGTGAAAAGATGATTGACTTCCCTTGGGATCCAGGGGTAGTTTTTCCAACCCTTATATTTCGAAAATTCGTAACTTCGTAAATACGCGTCGGAGCATAACCATATTTGGAATGTAGATTACTATTAGCAATTTGAATGAACTGTGAAAAGATGATTGACTTCCCTTGGGATCCAGGGGTAGTTTTTCCAACCCTTATATTTCGAAAATTCGTAACTTCAGAAATACGCGTCGGAGCATAACTATATTTGAAATGTAGTTTACTATTAACGATGTGAATGAACTGTGAAAAGATGATTGACTTCCCTAGGGATCCAGGGGTAGTTTTTCCAACCCTTATATTTCGAAAATTCGTAACTTCGGAAATACGCGTCGGAGCATAACTATATTTGGAATGTAGTTTACTATTAACGATGTGAATAAACTGTGAAAAGATGATTGACTTCCCTTGGGATCCAGGGGTAGTTTTTCCAACCCTTATATTTCGAAAATTCGTAACTTCGGAAATACGCGTCGGAGCATAACTATATTTGGAATGTAGTTTACTATTAGCAATTTGACTAAACTGTGAAAAGATGATTGACTTCCCTTGGGATCCAGGGGTAGTTTTTCCAACCCTTATATTTCGAAAATTCGTAACTTCGGAAATACGCGTCGGAGCATAACTATATTTGGAATGTAGTTTACTATCAACGATGTGAATAAACTGTGAAAAGATGATTGACTTCCCTTGGGATCCAGGGGTAGTTTTTCCAACCCTTATATTTCGAAAATTCGTAACTTCGGAAATACGCGTCGGAGCATAACTATATTTGGAATGTAGTTTACTATTAGCAATTTGAATAAACTGTGAAAAGATGATTGACTTCCCTTGGGATCCAGGGGTAGTTTTTCCAACCCTTATATTTCGAAAATTCGTAACTTCGGAAATACGCGTCGGAGCATAACTATATTTGGAATGTAGTTTACTATTAACGATGTGAATAAACTGTGAAAAGATGATTGACTTCCCTTGGGATCCAGGGGTAGTTTTTACAACCCTTATATTTCGAAAATTCGTAACTCTGAAAGTACGCTTCGGAGCATAACCATATTTGGAATGTAGATTACTATTAGCAATATGAATGAACTGTGAAAAAATGATTGACTTCCCTTGGGATCCAGGGGTAGTTTTTCCAACCCTTATATTTCGAAAATTCGTAACTTCGGAAATACGCGTCGGAGCATAACTATATTTGGAATGTAGTTTACTATTAACGATGTGAATAAACTGTGAAAAGATGATTGACTTCCCTAGGGATCCAGGGGTAGTTTTTCCAACCCTTATATTTCGAAAATTCGTAACTTCGGAAATACGCGTCGGAGCATAACTATATTTGGAATGTAGTTTACTATCAACGATGTGAATAAACTGTGAAAAGATGATTGACTTCCCTTGGGATCCAGGGGTAGTTTTTCCAACCCTTATATTTCGAAAATTCGTAACTTCGTAAATACGCGTCGGAGCATAACCATATTTGGAATGTAGATTATTATTAGCAATTTGAATGAACTGTGAAAAGATGATTGACTTCCCTTGGGATCCAGGGGTAGTTTTTCCAACCCTTATATTTCGAAAATTCGTAACTTCAGAAATACGCGTCGGAGCATAACTATATTTGGAATGTAGTTTACTATTAACGATGTGAATGAACTGTGAAAAGATGATTGACTTCCCTAGGGATCCAGGGGTAGTTTTTCCAACCCTTATATTTCGAAAATTCGTAACTTCGGAAATACGCGTCGGAGCATAACTATATTTGGAATGTAGTTTACTATTAACGATGTGAATAAACTGTGAAAAGATGATTGACTTCCCTTGGGATCCAGGGGTAGTTTTTCCAACCCTTATATTTCGAAAATTCGTAACTTCGGAAATACGCGTCGGAGCATAACTATATTTGGAATGTAGTTTACTATCAACGATGTGAATAAACTGTGAAAAGATGATTGACTTCCCTTGGGATCCAGGGGTAGTTTTTCCAACCCTTATATTTCGAAAATTCGTAACTTCGGAAATACGCGTCGGAGCATAACTATATTTGGAATGTAGATTACTATTAGCAATATGAATGAACTGTGAAAAGATGATTGACTTCCCTAGGGATCCAGGGGTAGTTTTTCCAACCCTTATATTTCGAAAATTCGTAACTTCGGAAATACGCGTCGGAGCAGAACCATATTTGGAATGTAGATTACTATTGGCGATGTAAATAAACTGTGAAAAGATGATTGACTTCCCTAGGGATCCAGGGGTAGTTTTTCCAACCCTTATATTTCGAAAATTCGTAACTTCGTAAATACGCGTCGGAGCACAACCATATTTGGAATGTAGATTACTATTGGCGATATAAATAAACTGTGAAAAGATGATTGACTTCCTTAGGGATCCAGGGGTAGTTTTTCCAACCCTTATATTTCGAAAATTCGTAACTCCGGAAATACGCGTCGGAGCATAACTATATTTGGAATGTAGATTACTATCAACGATGTGAATAAACTGTGAGAAGATCCCTTGAGATCCAGGGGTAGTTTTTTCAACCCTTATATTTTGAAAATTCGAAATAGTGGTTTGAGTGGAATTGATTGTTGCACTTGCTGAAATAAGCTATTTACTATGTAGGGTGCTCTACGTAATAGTTTTGTGTCTGTTTTCTTCTTCCACCCACATGAGCTCATCCCACTTCTACCTGTGAAATATGATAACAAATAGAAAACCCATATTTCCCACTTCACGAATTAAATTCAGATTCAGACGTAGTTTTCAGCTCAGCATTATTTCTAATGATTTCGGAGATAAAGGAGGGGTCCGAAAAGTATCAATTTCCAAAATCACCCTGTATCTTTTGAACGGAAAAAGTTATGCAGAATCTGATAAGACCAACTTGAGTTTCACGAAAAAGTAGGACAGGAACGTGAAAACCGCAAGGCTCTATCTCAAATAACAAGCGAGAAACCTGGCAGTCTCACCCAAAATTGGATGCACTGTACATTTGTAGATATTTAAGTCTGCTGCAATCACTGTTATATTTATTATATGTTCACTAGTTAGTGTGCGTTATTCTAGTTGAAGAGGGTAATCCCTTCAAACAAAAAAGGTCATTTACTTTTTATATACTTAACAGTGTATAAACCAGTAACAAGTTCTTGTTATCAAGTTGAAAAACAATAAAATAAACTCAGTGTAAGAAATAGTTTCAGTCATATCCTAGACCAATTCTTTTTCACTACGATCATCTCCGCAGAGGGTATCACAGAATCGGTGTTTTTACAGATTATCGATTATATTTGGGTTGTGGCCATATCAATTGGTTACAACAGGCTGAATCCTGGGTGAGTTGAAATTGCGCGATAAACTAATCGTGGTACGAAAACTACCCCTGGATCCCAAGGGAAGTCAATCATCTTTTTACAGTTTATTCTTATCGCTTATAGTAATCTACATTTCAAATATAGTTATGCTCCGACGCGTATTTCCGAAGTTACGAATTTTCGAAATATAAGGGTTGGAAAAACTACCCCTGGATCCCAAGGGAAGTCAATCATCTTTCAACAGTTTAATTATATCGCCAATAGTAATCTACATTCCAAACATGGTTCTGCTCCGACGCGTACTTTCGGAGATAAGAATTTTCGAAATATAAGGGTTGGAAAAACTACCCCTGGATCCCTAGGGAAGTCAATCATCTTTTCACAGTTTATTCACATCGTTAATAGTAATCTACATTCCAAATATGGTTATGCTCCGACGCGTATTTACGAAGTTACGAATTTTCGAAATATAAGGGTTGGAAAAACTACCCCTGGATCCCAAGGGAAGTCAATCATCTTTTCACAGTTTATTCACATCGTTAATAGTAAACTACATTCCAAATATAGTTATGCTCCGACGCGTATTTCCGAAGTTACGAATTTTCGAAATATAAGGGTTGGAAAAACTACCCCTGGATCCCTAGGGAAGTCAATCATCTTTTCACAGTTCATTCACATCGTTAATAGTAAACTACATTCCAAATATAGTTATGCTCCGACGCGTATTTCTGAAGTTACGAATTTTCGAAATATAAGGGTTGGAAAAACTACCCCTGGATCCCAAGGGAAGTCAATCATCTTTTCACAGTTCATTCAAATTGCTAATAGTAATCTACATTCCAAATATGGTTATGCTCCGACGCGTATTTACGAAGTTACGAATTTTCGAAATATAAGGGTTGGAAAAACTACCCCTGGATCCCTAGGGAAGTCAATCATCTTTCCACAGTTTATTTATATCGCCAATAGTAATCTACATTCCAAATATGGTTGTGCTCCGACGCATATTTCTGAAGTTACGAATTTTCGAAATATAAGGGTTGGAAAAACTACCCCTGGATCCCTAGGGAAGTCAATCATCTTTTCACAGTTTATTCACATCGTTAATAGTAATCTACATTCCAAATATGGTTATGCTCCGACGCGTGCTTTCGGAGATACGAATTTTCCAAATATAAGGATTGGAAAAACTACCCCTGGATCCCTAGGGAAGTCAATCATCTTTTCACAGTTTATTTACATCGCCAATAGTAATCTACATTCCAAATATGGTTCTGCTCCGACGCGTATTACCGAAGTTACGAATTTTCGAAATATAAGGGTTGGAAAAACTACCCCTGGATCCCTAGGGAAGTCAATAATTTTTTCACAGTTTATTCACATCGCCAATAGTAATCTACATTTCAAATATGGTTCTGCTCCGACGCGTACTTTCGGAGATACGAATTTTCCAAATATAAGGATTGGAAAAACTACCCCTGGATCCCTAGGGAAGTCAATCATCTTTTCACAGTTTATTTACATCGCCAATAGTAATCTACATTCCAAATATGGTTCTGCTCCGACGCGTATTTCCGAAGTTACGAATTTTCGAAATATAAGGGTTGGAAAAACTACCCCTGGATCCCTAGGGAAGTCAATCATCTTTTCACAGTTTATTCACATCGCCAATAGTAATCTACATTCCAAATATGGTTCTGCTCCGACGCGTATTTCCGAAGTTACGAATTTTCGAAATATAAGGGTTGGAAAAACTACCCCTGGATCCCAAGGGAAGTCAATCATCTTTCCACAGTTTAATTACATCGTTAATGGTAATCTACATTCCAAATATGGTTATGCTCCGACGCGTATTTCCGAAGTTACGAATTTTCGAAATATAAGGGTTAGAAAAACTACCCCTGGATCCCTAGGGAAGTCAATAATTTTTTCACAGTTTATTCACATCGTTAATAGTAATCTACATTCCAAATATGGTTATGCTCCGACGCGTACTTTCGGAGATACGAATTTTCGAAATTTAAGGGTTGGAAAAACTACCCCTGGATCCCAAGGGAAGTCAATCATCTTTTCACAGTTTATTCACATCGTTGATAGTAAACTACATTCCAAATATAGTTATGCTCCGACGCGTATTTCCGAAGTTACGAATTTTCGAAATATAAGGGTTGGAAAAACTACCCCTGGATCCCAAGGGAAGTCAATCATCTTTTCACAGTTTATTCAAATTGCTAATAGTAAACTACATTCCAAATATAGTTATGCTCCGACGCGTATTTCCGAAGTTACGAATTTTCGAAATATAAGGGTTGGAAAAACTACCCCTGGATCCCAAGGGAAGTCAATCATCTTTTCACAGTTTATTCACATCGTTAATAGTAAACTACATTCCAAATATAGTTATGCTCCGACGCGTATTTCCGAAGTTACGAATTTTCGAAATATAAGGGTTGGAAAAACTACCCCTGGATCCCTAGGGAAGTCAATCATCTTTTCACAGTTCATTCACATCGTTAATAGTAAACTACATTCCAAATATAGTTATGCTCCGACGCGTATTTCTGAAGTTACGAATTTTCGAAATATAAGGGTTGGAAAAACTACCCCTGGATCCCTAGGGAAGTCAATAATTTTTTCACAGTTTATTCACATCGTTAATAGTAGTCTACATTCCAAATATGGTTATGCTCCGACGCGTACTTTCGGAGATACGAATTTTCGAAATTTAAGGGTTGGAAAAACTACCCCTGGATCCCTAGGGAAGTCAATCATCTTTTCACAGTTTATTCACATCGTTAATAGTAATCTACATTCCAAATGTGGTTATGCTCCGACACGTATTTCTGAAGTTACAAATTTTCGAAATATAAGGGTTGGAAAAACTACCCCTGGATCCCTAGGGAAGTCAATCATCTTTTCACAGTTTATTCACATCGCCAATAGTAATTTACATTCCAAATATGGTTATGCTCCGAAGCGTACTTTCAGAGTTACGAATTTTCGAAATATAAGGGTTGGAAAAACTACCCCTGGATCCCTAGGGAAGTCAATCATCTTTTCACAGTTTATTCACATCGCTAATAGTTATCTACATTCCAAATATGGTTGTGCTCCGACGCGTACTTCCGTAGATATGAATTTTTCAAGTTAGTCTGATGATATTTTGAATAAAAACGTTGCTAAAATATCCCGAGATCTATAGAAAATCAATATTTCCTCCAACGGATACTCTGAATACTATACGGAACCCACTTCCTGAATTTGTATCCGATCTAGTGAATAGTTCCATAATAAATCGTCTTTTTGCCGCACGCCACTGGTCACCGCCTTCGGGTGTTTCCGTCAAACAGTCTGCTGGAAACGGTCTGCCAAATTCACACCGGTATCAAATTTGAGGATGGATTCATCAACAAGTTGAATCCTATCAAATCCCACAAATTTGAAATTAACATCCGTTTTATACACTTAAAAAGCACCTATAAACTTCTGATTGAATTTGTAGCATTTTATGATAATATAAATTCCGAACAATCTATAAATTTCATCTGACTTAGGTATTATCTGACTAAATGTTGATGTAGACTGTTATTTATCATCTTCCTTATTAAATTACATGTAGTAGGGGAGGTGAGGAATGTAAGGGGTGCGTTTGCCGTTACCTAATCAACTTCACTGTTAGGATTCTACTACATTAATATTAAATATTCATGTAACCTCTTTCGAAATTATGATAAATTGATATACGAATTAATACGTAACATGGTTCGCGACTTTAGAGCTAGGAGCTGTTATGACACTTAGGTTCCTTGATTTTGATGTTGAAATTGTCAGTTTAGAAATTAATTAACAAGAAGCTCATTACATTGAGGAATTTTCGTTTCCTTCTTGAGAGCGTTAATTTGTTTATGAGAATAATATTAACGAGTAGTGAAAAATACCAATTAGGTGGAAATTTAAAGTGTACGTAGGTTGTGCTGAGAGGTTTGAACCTTGGCTTGGGTCAGTAGTAGAATTTCGAATAAACAAATATGTTTTCATCATGATTTATTATATTCAGTGTCGTCGATTCTTTTCGATGAATTATTAGTGTTTGATTTTTTGAGTAACAATTTGAAGCTTAAGGCTTATAAATATTCAAAATTTCAAATCGATGTTGCATCGTATCCTCGGATACAACAGTGATCAACGATTGTGACGTCATCGCAAAATAAAAATATGAAAATACATCTTTATCGTTTTCTACAAAATATTCATTCAGAATTCAGATAAGCTGGATTGAATCATTCCGAACACGCCAACTTGTACCCCCTTCGCTCAAAACGATGTTGAAAAGAGAATTGTTCAAATGATCACATCATACTATATTTAGATTTATTCAATTAATATAGGTATATTGTATATTTTGTGTTTCATGAGCCAATTCCCGGTCCTTTTTTGACTTAGGGCCGGTATAACGAAGGATAACCGACGGCGAGGGCCGCCGCCAGGAGAACGAAACAACGTGGAACGGGTTAATCGTTGTTCGTGATGATCCCGACCTCTCCATTCGGAAACGTGCGAGTGATTTGAATGTGGACAGATCGTCGCTTCGGGCGCATTTTGCACAAATATCTGAAGCTGTACCCCTATAAAATTCAATTGGTACAAGAATTGAATACTCAAGATGCCATTCAGAGGTTATAATTCGCAAACCAGCGAATTTAATTCATTTTGATGGGTACGTTAATGAAGTTTACGTTAGTGAACTAACTTCCCTGGACCAGTTAAAACAAAATATTCGCTATGAAATCATATATAAACTTTTTGTTGGGACAAATTGTACTTGAATACTACAATTTTTTTGTAAATTGATTGTCAATATTAAGTTATATCATTATTGCTGGAGTCTTCGATGGAAGAATTCCGCTGTTGACGTCAGTGTATTTTCATTACGTCGTGAAAAGATTAAACGGAAAAGCGGGAAAGGCGAAGGGTTCACAGGAACGGAAAGCAATTAGACACTTCTATTCGACAATATATACCACCCTACGTGGTGTGCTTTTGTTGATGTTTGTTTCACCATTGTTCGCAAGTTTGTTCACGTCCGCAGGCTTAGATTGCTTTGAAGATATCCGAAATGAATGAAATAATCTTGAATTCATGTTAATATTTCAATTTGGGAGCCATTCATCATGTGCTACATATGAATGTGATGTAATCATTCGTGAGTTGAATTCAAGATAGGTTTTGGTCTTTTTAATCTCTTTTATTGTTTTCCTTCGTTATATTATCCTCCTACGATATTATTGTTGTCGAGCAGTGTAGCTCGTGAAGTTCGAATATGAGGAAGCAGAGTAAGAACTGGAAGTATAACCTTCAATAATTCATTGAATGGTACAATATTTCATATTGAGCTGTTGTAATGAAGGATATTTGAATTGCTCCTCCCATCAGATGGTAGGTAAACGTGGAGTTATTGGAGGAATATGTTGGTGCAAAGCAAACTACAAAAAATACTTATTCAGCTTCAAGTAGTTGTTATTATTCACATGTCAATTATCATTTTTTTTTTTTGAAATAATGAAATCAAAAAAGTTTCATTGAAACCCATCTAAGTTGAGACCGAGGTTTGGACTTTTATTGATGTATTATAAAAAAATTATACTCACAATTTTGAAAAAAAGAGGGGTGCTTCTCAGATCTTGAAATCTTGTAGCTGCATGAGAAGTTTCGATGAATGGTGTCTACATGGTTTGACAGTTGGGAATGTAGAACTGTGTTGACATTTAAGTCAAGTGAGGTTTGGCAATTCATCATTGATCGTTTAATGCATGAACAACGTTTTTAAATTTACTTATTGAAATAAATAAATCTGTTCGCGAAATTCATAGAGCACTTTGTCCATTTTACGTTCGACATAATCGGCCTGGGACCGTATTCTCGACAAGTGATCTTTCAAAACGTATACGTTCGTTCAGTGCTAATACACTGAATGAACGTTTACGTTTTGAAAGATCACTTGTCGAGAATACGGTCCCTGGTGTGCAAGCAATTCGTGCAGATATCGATCATTTTCGCACTTATTATATACTCTTCCCGATTGAAATAATCAACAAGACAAAGAAATGTGTATACCTAAGAAAATTTTGCTGCGGTAGCGTGAAGTGAAGAAGGCTCCGAAATGTCAATACGTTGCCGTTCTCAACTTGTTGGCCTTTGTCTTCCGACTGCGTGGAAAATTTTGCGTAGATCTTGGCTTGCCTTTAACTAAAATTCAAACTTATCTCACAAATTATTACGAAACATGTGATAATAATTAATAGTCAATACATCATGATTGGGTTTATTTGAAACTGGCCGAAAATGAGCATTATACCGAAGAATTGTGTTTAGTGATGAAGCTCTTTTTTTATTAAATTGCTTCGTCAATAAGCAAAATTGCCGTGTATGGAGCAAGACATTCCTCAAGGTATTAACGAACCACCATTATATCTTTTAAAATTTACTTTTTGGTGCAGTTTACATGCTGGCGGCATTCAGAGCCTCCGCCAGGACCGACATACCGGACATTTTGCCGGGTTGCCAAATTAACACAAACCTTTTTGTAGTGATTGTAATAAAAAAATTCCCAATAGGCTTTACTCTTGAACAATGCAGGACATTTCTTGATGAAATCGACAAATCGCCCTTTGGTAAATTTAACAAGGCGATTTCAAGTAGAAAAAAAAAAGATTTCATATAAAATTGAAAAGATTCCTAAGGGAAATAACAAAGGTTCTTCCAAAGAAAATTCAGATAAATTAGGCATAGAAGGACAGCGAAATTTTATTTTGCCGGGTCGCCAAAATGTCTGGCGGCATCATCGGTCCTTATTTATCGAAATGAGGAAAGAGCTGTGGTTACAGTGAATGGCGAGCACTATCCCGCTATGCTGACTGATTTTTTGTTCCCAAAAATGAATCAGCTAAATATCGACGACATTTTATATTAGTAGAAATGATTTGGTTCCAACAACTTACCATTCAGCGAACTTAACCATCAGTTTATTTATTTGTGAGTTATAACTCAAGATTGATATTTTTCGCTTTCATGAAAATGTTCTTCTGAAATTATGACGGCATCGTCCGCATAACACAAAATTTTAGTTTCTTCATTTCCCATTCTATATCCTCGGCCTTTGATCTTAACCTGCCCTATGATTTCGCTTTCGAAAGAACGACTGACTCTTTCAACATGATTATTTCCACCAAAAAAAAACGATGCCTATCTATATCCAGGGAACCAAGAAGATGCAAGCTAGCGGTATATAATAAAAGCATAGAGCAGGTTATGTCATACACATACCTTGATTCCAATATTTCAAGTAGAAGAAATCTGAAAGAGGAAGTGAACATCCAAATTACAAAAGCTTCGTTGATATCGGGATACTTGCGCGACATAATATGGAGGAACAAATATATGCGCCTATCGAGCAAGGTCAGAACATACAAGATTTGTGTTAGCCCAATCATGACGTATGGTATTGAAACAAGAGCCGAAAATGCCGAAACCAAGAGACATCTAAGAACAACTGAGATGAGAGTATGGAGAGACATAGCAGGCTAGTCATTACTCGATCATAAGAGTAATGAAGAGATTAGATATATCTGCCGGATACAAGATGTGGTGAGATGACAAGGATAAGGCGCAGAAATTGGAGAGACCATGTGGATAGGATGCATGATAACCGACTACCCAAAATAGCAAAAACGGAAAGGCCTAACACCGCAAAACTCTCAGGAAGACCAACAAAGCGCTGGTATGAGAGTTGGACCTCTGCATCCCAGGAATGAGGAATATTGTGAAAACACAGGACTTTGTCCTAACGTATGAAGAAGAAGAAGATGAAGAGAGGAAAATACCCGAAATAATTGGGTAGATTTGCCTACTAAGGAACTCTGAACCAGTAAGACCTTAATCCTTCTGTCAAAATCTCTAGGTTCTTTCATTTGGAATTAATTGTGTTGACTGTTGATGGTCGACAAATGGACGAACATAATTGAATTCGGGAATGACTTCTTCACCAATCAGTTTAACTTAATTGTTAAGGATAAAATTTGCTTATTGCGTACTCCCTAATAGAATAAGCGGATAAAAATACGAGAATATCAATTAGTTCCCTTAAAAAATTCCCCTTTATCATCGACAAGGCAGTGTATATTCAATGAGTGTCAGGATATAGAATTAATAATGTATAACCTGTATGTCGCCTCCGGGAATTCAGTGTTGGAAAAACTATTCAGATATCGTATCACTGCAGATCGCATTAATAAAGGTCGGATAGAGCAGTAGTTTCATCAGGTTGTGAACGACAAGAAATAATCGAATGAGGGGGATACACGACGCCCCCTCATAATCACGGAAGGGGAGTTATCCAGACGCAGCAGGGAGGAATAAACATACGCTACCACACTGGGATGTAGCTAATTGTTTTGTTTCCCTACTCAAAGACCTCGCAGAACAGGATAAGCCGCGGATGTTGTGATGGCTTTTCATCGAACTCGTTTAGAAAATCAATAACGAAAGTTGTAGACTTGCACTTGATCGAAGATTTGCTTGTTTTAGAAGCGAATAATGGATGTTGAATTCCTGAAATAATTTCGTTTGGGTTTTTTGTGGATTATCTCTCTAGTATTTCGATTCTCATATTAAGGTTTATCATTTAATGTTTATTCTTTTTGTATTCAACTCATTATATGTTCGGAATATTTTGATTTGAAAATATTGTAGTAATAACCAATGCTGGTAGGTATAAAGTGATATTGAATTTATCAATTAAACAAAAAATTAAAATAAAATGAATATAAATGAAGACTAAGAATATAAAATGAAATTCAATTAGGGTAAATGTTCAAAATGTCCTAAGTTTTCTCGATTACACAAGAAAGGAAAAATTTTTAATTCACATAACATGATGCATCCTATTCAATAATAATAATAGTTAATAACTTAATCATTACTTCATACCATCATCGGTTATTTTTTCATAATTTTCAAATTAAAATATTCCGAAAACGATACAAATTATCGAGCTTCACCAAGAGCACCTTTTTGGTGTAGAATAAATGCTGTTTTAGTTTACTTGAAATTTCGATTAATAAATCTTACTTTAAAAAAGTTATGTGCCGTACTACTTCGTACGAACTATGTAATTAGCGCCCTCTCTGAGAGTCGGATATAAAACGAATTCATGGGATGTATCAGCTTCCAAAGCATATTCATATAAAATTTAATATCAATGTTGCCAGTAGTTTCGGCAAAATAGTAAAAAATGTGTAATTTTTCTTTTCTTCAACGCGCTTTTTTTGAAACACCCTGTATAAGCTACCCTGAAACATGTAGCGAGGGAATACGTAGGATAGGTTCGAGGATAGGTTATTCTAAAAAACTTGTAAAATTTGGTACAACAATAATTATTGAAAATTATTTAAATTTACCATCTATACAAGATAAAATCCTCTCAAAAATATCTTTAATGCAAATAAGATTGAAAAGTGAGACAATGTGTTAGTTTCAAACGTTTTTCGAATTTGAAAGCAAAAGTTTGCCTATAGCTTGACAGTAATTATGTCGAGTTCTTGCGTTTCTGTTCCAAAAATTCAATGTACATGAAATATTTAGGGGGAAGTAATGTTGCAGTCAGTCAAATTTTTATTTGGTATAGTGGGAAATGATTTTGAATCTGAGGCTTTAGGTGATACAGTATCTGAGACTGCCGAAGGTAGAGGGAAAAATTTTGCTGAACAACTTTGTTTTCGTTACAATTGCGAAAAAAGGGAGGTACTGTATCGGGTTAATTTTTCTTATCGAAAGAAAGCATAAATCACCACTTTTTAGCAGTTTATTTAATTATTTCTGTACAAATATCAAAACCAAAGTCTAATGTTTCTCTTTATTTGCAGGTGAGGTGTGAAACAGGCTTGTCTTGGTGTAGGTAAGAATTTAATGACTCAGTTTGGTAGCATGTAATGTATTCACCAGTCGGATTCAATTTTTATTATTTCATTTTCACTAAGTTACATACAATATATTCAAAAGCACTATATAAAAATGTTTTTACTGAGGTTTTTACCAATTTCAACTAGATCATCAATCTTTGGTAATAAAAACCAGCACAGTGTAAAAAAAATCATCATTTTTCGTGTTAATAGAAGTTTATTTCATATTATGTATTTATATCACAGACCAGTTTCAATAGATTATTCTAATATAGACAGTATGTTGACAAAAAGAAATTGAATATACCTTGAAAGGCATCTCCCATTGTGATGACGTATCACAAAGATGGTTAAAAAGAATACAATAGTTTGTTTCTATGATCTTTCAAAAAATCTCATTCTAAAACTTTTAAATTGCTAGGGTTTCTCTACTATTGAGTATTTTGACTATATTTCATATACTATCATTAACACTTAATGATAGTATTGGAAAGATAGTCAAAATACTCAATAGTAGAGAAACCCTAGTAATTTATCATTTTCAACTTGAGCTAATCTGTGAAATTGCACATGCACTTCCTACTCGACTGATTGCTTGAGACTCTTCAATCAAAATTTTGTATTATAAGTATAAAATCAGAAATTTTTATTTCAATTTTTACAATTCATCATTTTGATAAGTTACTCTATGAACTCTATTTTTATGAATATCATAATATATCAGACTCTTCAAAATCGAAACTCATCGAGCCTTTTATGTTTTATCATAGTTTTAGAATATCACAATATGAACTCTCACTGAAATTTAAGGACTGATAGTCATTCAAACACCTTCTTTTGTAACTTTTTTACTTTTTCTCCTACCCTTATGTCCTAATTCCATTTGAATCTGCTCCAATTCTTTTCCTTTAGTTTCTGGAAAACAACATTTGAAATAAACTGTACCCACAAAGGTACATATCGCGCAAGAATAGAAGAAAACAGAGATGTGCAAATAATCAAACGAAATTTGATAAAACTTAGTCGAAAATAGAACAGTTAAGGAATATGTTATGTTCGCTACAGCTATCGCTTTAGGCTTTACTGACGCTGAAAACATTTCTCCGAGCAGAACGTTGAGAAGCGACCCGATACCAGTTTGGTATACCAGGAAGTAGACACCGTAAACCAAAATCGGCGTAATAACCGATGGATTCAAGTCGGTAAAGTCCCTAAGAGAAAAATAAATTCCCATGACAAGGAGGCTAACAGAACATACTCCGGTAGTGTAGATTAAAAGCGGCACCCTTCCAAATCTATCGGATATAGAACCACAAAGGATGACGCAAACTGCTTGACCTATCGAGATTATGGTGATGGCGAATTGTGGCTCAATGATTTGAGAAGATCCTTGTAGCAGATGCTGGCCGTACATCGTCAAAGCGGTTGAGCCGGTCAACTGTTGGAAGATCCTTCCTAAAATCATGAGTGTTAGAGCTTTTCTATTTGCACGGAAGGTGAAAAGATCCTTGTATGATCCTGATTCGCTTAGTTGCCTTTCCACGTCGGCAGACAACGATAATGCTTCTTTGGTGACATCGGAGGATCTTCTGAAAAACCTAAGACTTCTCTCGGCTTCCTCTTTTCGTCCTTTCATGAGGAGATAATATGGGGATTTGGGCATGGATGAAAACGTTAAGAAAAACATTATTACCACACTTAAGAAGATCAAAGCAGACTGATGGATAGTTAGAAATTTTCCTATTAGATTAATCGTGATCACTCCACTCATGAAAGAGAAAACTGATATCACTCCCAATTTTCCCCTAATTTCTGGACGAGATATTTCAGCTGTATACATTGGTGACACCGAAATGGCTGTTCCCATACAAATTCCTCCTAGGAATCGTGCCACGTAGATCATTATTGGTGAAATTTGAGATGTGTATATTAGAACCCATGAACACATCATCGGTACTCCGGCTAAGAGTAACGTGTTTTTTCTACCGATTTTATCGGCGAAAAACGTGTATGATATTTCTCCTACAATGTCGCCGATGGGTCCAAGTATGGCCATGTATGACGCTTCCTCGTTGGATATTTCGAAGGGATACTCGTCCGATTGGAGTTTCGCTAAGGACGGTGAAGTCCATCCTGTGTGTACGCCACATATGTAATATATGATGCAAGCTGAAAAAAAAATTATATGAACATTTGGAAGTATAAGTTAGTGTGGAGATAGAAATATCCTTTAATTTGGCAGTATAAAGTGGGATAGAAATAAAGAAAGAATCAATCGGATTTTCTGCTGAAATAATTTCAAAGTTACGAATGCGATCGATTCAAAATGATAAGAAATGAATTAGGAATAAAATTTGTGAAATTTCATTCATAAAAATCTATACAAAATCCAAATATTCGATTGATAAGTTCTACGGTCTGCTGAGATCAAATCAAACAAAAATATTGGCATGTGAAATTATGGCGGCATGAAAAACATTGAAAAATTATTACAAGTTTCATGATTTTATGTTTGAAATTTGAAAAAAGCAACAAGTGGAAATTTCAAGGATCATCGTTTTAGTTCATTTGTGTATTATGTATCATTTATATTATCACCTACATATATTTATAATTGTCATTTCATTACATTAACATTACCGTTGAAGCCTTATAAAAACCTGTGTATTTCTCGAGAGCCTAACGTGATTAAGGTACAACATCAGACCTGCCTTATGCAATCGGTTAACAAGAAATTATTCCATGTTTTTCGTAGTTGAAATAAGTTTTTGATATGCAGTGCCTTCAAGTAATACTTCGACGGGTCGATTTTTAAATTGCGAAAAGTGTGTTTTAACTCAACATCTCATTTCAGAACAAAAATAAACTACTTATGGTGCGAAAAATTGTTTCAAAGGAAAGACAGTTTTTCGATAATGCTAATAGATCAATTTTTCAGCTTTGTTTGAACGCTCTGCATATCAGAATATCATCTACGAAAAATTTGAAATACTTTCGTAAAACAGATCTGATGTTGCATATTGCGCTCTTGATAAATGAACAAAAGTAATTTTTCGAGAGAAATGAAAAATACTCTGAATACGAAATAAAATATAGGGGGTTTAATTTTAAACAAGCAAGTTGACCTTGAAGGTGACCTTGACATTATCATTCGACGTACTAAAAAGAAGGTCATTTATATAAAAATTACACTGTTTAATCTCTATTCCAACAAATAGTATTTTGGATAAAAGATAACTTCTGTGGTGTCAAATGGCCTAATAGATGCAATAATGAATGATCGATCAAAAACTTCTGGGGCCATGGAGCTCCCCTCGAATGTTTTCATAGACATATCTAGTTCATTTTGGAGAGAATAATCTTGGAAACTCAATAACCTAAAAAATTAAAAATACTCACATAAAATCACAGCCAAGTATTCGTTACATACACTTCTGTCACCATCATTCAAATACTTCAAGTACATTTTGAGTCGAAAACTTTTCGAGGAAAATTGTCAATAGGAAATCAAGTGCAATGCATTATGCGTCGGCATGAACTCTAAATTCGTCTCTGGTTCAACTATCGCTTAAAATATCCCCGAATGCAAACATAATTTTTCTCCATATTATTACAGTGGCGTTGACGCTAGAGATTCAATATTTGGCGAGAATTATCCGCCGATCTTACTCAAACATAAAATTCGATTCGGCTATGAGACCTGCGCAATATTTTGAATTTCTAATCACAATAGAAATAGAGATACAGTATGTGTAGGAACTAAAAATGCGGTGAACTTATTGCTTAGAACTTTTGGGTAGAATATCTGAGCGCGTTTATGTACAGGTGTTCCAAATTCGATGCTCACTGAAATATAAGAAATATCAGATTTAGAGAAAAAATCTTCAAGCACCCCCGATCTCTTTTTTCGGAATAATAACAAAAAGCTATATAATTGAAATCTTGATTCGTTACCATGTTACCAAGTTACAGGGCGTTTCGGATATTTCAGATATTTCGTTATACCTTGAGTTCTGTTCGAGATATTCGAAAAATTAAAAATCGTTTTTTTCAGATCATATAGAAATTATTTACCGTTTCAGCGATATAGAGGATAGAGCTCGGGAAAAATAGTGTTTCTTATTTGGGACACTCTATATTTTTCAACGAAGTTTTTTAGCCGCAGATTTTACGAGAAGTATATCATTATCGTTTTTTTTTTTCAATGTCATCCGTTTCAAAGATTTTGAGTTTTTCGGATATAGAGGAGAGCTGGTGTTTTTTAAATGGGACACACTCTCGGACACACTATATATCACTTGCTCACAATTATACAATAGAAACAAAATGAATCAAATAAAGCAATGAATGAAAACTATTTATATATAGAGTGTCCCATTGAAAAAATGTATTCGAAGAACTCAATATCTTTGAAACGAATGACATTTTTTAAAAACCGATAATGAGATGCTTTTCGACAAATCTGCGTCTAAAATACTGCGTTGAAAAATATAGGGCGTCCGATTTGAGAAAAACCATTTTTTCTTCATATATGGATAACGGTAATCAATATGTATGATCTGTTATGATTATCATATAAACCATAAAAATCACTGCAAAAAAATTTTCCAACAGGAACCAAGATATAGCGAAATATTTGAAACTGTCATTTTTCAGAAACACCCTGTAACTTGAGAACAAATCAATATATCTATGATCTGATTGAGACTACACAAAAATTGTTCTGCATTTGACCTGAAAGCACCTACGGTTGTTTATAAAGTGCTTATCAAAAGAAAAGTACTAATAAAAATAAAGTATGTAGTTTTAAGATGAAGTGATATATGAAACTATTATCTCGAAATCTCTTAAATAGAAGAATAATGATAGTAATTGGAAAATTGTTTATTTTCCTTTCACAAATTTCATATAAAGCTAGGGATTCATATAATTATTCATTGTTCTCTGATTAAAATGATACAGTGAGAAGCTTCAGCAAATACATTGAGTCGGATGTTAAATCAAGTGCAATTATATGTTTCATAAGATATGATAGTCTGTTTCTTTCCTGGAGAAAAAGTTTTATAAATATTGGTGGATTCGTCTGATTCATTTATCGTTAAATAAATATGGTGCATCGTGCCAATATGTGGTTGTACATTTTTTACAAGATTGTACATTTTTGGTCCTAACCGCAAACAGTCATACAATATTACATATTGGCAGAATCACAAATGAAGAAGGTTTTCTCGAATAAAACTTTTTCTGCTGAAATATTCTAAAAATGAGTCCTCGCCGCAACCATTTTTTCCATAATAATCTCATTCACTCATGAACCGTTGAGTTTCCATCCAAGTTATGTCATATTGCTGAAATTGTCATCGAATGAGCTATCTAATAATGCTGGGTGTGTGCAAAATTTCAGCATAAATTTATGTATAGTTGAACAATCACAGGAATTTGGACAGAATGAATGAACAATGGACGTGAATACTACAGAATTATGTATAGTTTTCCAAAAACGTCTAATAGGCCATGGCAGTTAATCACCCTGTATATTTGGTAAAGGAATATTATGTTATAGCGCTTCGATACATTCATTTAAAAGAAAAAAACAAGTAATTAATTCTATTGGATACAAAATAATACATGACTCCAATTGAAGATTTCACATCTCAAAAAAACAGCAAATTTTACATTATTGTTCATTATTTACTCCTATATCACATAGGTATATATTCTCGACCAATGATCTTCCCCTTGAAAATTCAGAATTCGACCTTCAGGCTATACATAATATTTTTCATCTCAGCGATTCGATCATAGCAACGTTAAGATGAAAAATGTTTTATACTGCTGATATTATAAAGGGTCTTTTTATGAATTCATGGTTCCAAAACTATTAAGGTACGTACGTATATTGTATTGAGAAAAATAGCTGCAATATACGCTTATGTGATTCGGTGTAGTAAATTTTTGAAGGTATTATTTTTAGTCGCGGAGACATATTTGACATGTGTGAAGTTTTTGGTTATAGCCAGGAAAGTTCTGTGGTTCAGGCAGCTAAAACTCATTTAACATTTCCACCTAATGCTTTCGAATAGAGAGGTCAGGATCATCACGAACAGAGGCCGTTCTCTTCCGAACTCAATAACTTTGGGCACCCGGGTTTTGGCTCATCTAGTGTTGAACTGGTCTTCTCGAAGGTTTTTCACCCATTCGCAAAACATTTGTGGATATCCCATAAAACAATCGCGCGAAAGATATAAATATCATAAATGTAACCTATAATATTTTCACATGCGTCGAAATTAATGAATATATGGTCACTTAGGTATCACTAGGGACACTAAGGTGACCAGGTGTCCCGTTTTGAACGGGACTGTCCCTTTTTTTGATTACTTGTCCAGTGTCCAGATACTGATCTCCGGGACACAAAATTGTTCCGTTTTCGGAATCCGGACGAAAATCTGAATAATCAACAACCTATTTATTTTTTCCCATGACTTAAATCTCTGAATACAAATTCACTAACCAACACAGACTTACCGGCCGAAATTCAGACACGAGATGTACAGAATGAATTTTGCGAAAATTTTGAATTCGATGGATTCGAAGATTTGCTTTTTCGTTGAGTCTCATATACGAACCTTTGGGTTAACTCAAGAAACAGATATTTTCCGATTAGACACTCTTCCAAGGCAAGTTTTTCAGCGTTATCGTCCACGCAACCAAATTGCTATTTCTCGCACGGCTCAGCTCATTACACAGCCGTTTAGAAGAAAATCCCACAGTCATTACTGAAATTGCAGAAATCAAAGGTGGGTTTCTACAATTTGCGAAACTGCCTATACGGTAACGCGCGCATAGGCCACACACGGATTAGAGTGGTCGCCGAGCCATTTGCTTCTGTAAATTGTAGTATTGTGCCTGAAAAAAAGTCGAATACGTGATTTGAGATTGTGATCGTGATCGTTTAGAAAACACGAGTATAACTGGAGGCTGCGAGCGAGGAAGCAGCGCTAGATGATATTGAATATTTATTCGCTTCTGATGCTTGATGAAGATCTGGGAAACGATACCCATACGGTCGAGTATAAATTTCACCTTGGCATTGACTAGCCGGGCTCAATAAATCGAATATTCACATGGAACCTCTTCGCATAGGGGAACGGTTAGAAGAACTTGATATCTACTTTATTTGTTGTGGATTATCGGTGAACGAGGGTTATAAACCATGATGAAATATCGAGATGTATATGTTTCTTTATTTACTGGTGGGTTTCTTGCGGAGACAATGAAATTTTATATTTTCCGAATTCATCTTCGTTTGTTGGTATAACCTAACTTCATGTTCACTACATGATCTAAACAAGATAAGTAAATAAACTTCATCAATGGATCAATTTAGTAATTTTGAAAACAAAATGTAAATACAGTAAGTACACTTTCCACTTTGGTTAAATTAAAAAAAAACCTCTCTAGATTCGAGGAGCGTATTGATCATTTAAAACAAATAATATCGATAAGTCAGCTGAGGCTTATGGAAGTTTTCACAACTATTCATAATATTCTTGAATGATTTTTCAAGAAATCGTTATAGTATAATGAAATTGATTGAAAAATAATATATTCAACTACATAGGCGTACAATTTTGCTTCCGCCGTTTTTTTCCAAAATTCGAGGCTTTATTGCAAAAAACTGGTTATACTCTTATCATTCAAAGTATTGTCCATCGCTGGCCACTATTTTCTCCCATCTTTCGTGCAGATTACGAATTCTGCATTGAAAAAACTGCTCATCTTTTGAAGCGATCTACGAATCGATACAATTCTTCATAAGACTGAAAGTGCTGGTCAGCCAGGCTGTGTGCCATTGTTCGAAACAAGTGATAGTCCGAGAGAGCAACGTTCGGAGAATACGGCGGGTGCGGTAGGACTCCCCATTTCAACGTTTCCAATTATATCTTAACCACTTTCGCAACGTGGGGATGAGCAGATTGTCATGCTGTAAAATCACTTTATCATGCCTCTCGTTGTATCGCAGCCGTTCGTTTTTAAATGCTCACCTCAAACTCATTAATTGCGTTCGATGACGATCGCCTGTGATTGTTTCAGTCGGTTTTAACAAATCATAATACACTACGCCGAGCTGGCCCTTGGATTCTTGGAATCGTGAATATTCAGTTTAGCCGTCTACTTGGAAGCATGGCCGGATTATCCCCATGATTGTCTGCGCTTGTATCGTAATGAACCCATTTTTCATCTCCAGACACAATGCGATGCAGAAATCCCTTTCGTCCTTGCCTTGTAAGCAGCTGTTCACAAGCAAATAAACGCCGTTCAACATCTTCGGCTTCAACTCATAAATGGCACCCTATTTCCTTGTTTCTGAATCATTCCGATGACTTTCAGGTGTTTTGAAATGGCTTGTTGCGTCACCTCCAATGATCCTGCCAATTCTTGTTGCGTTTGACACGAGTCTTAATCAAGTAATGCCTCGAATTTCGCATCTTCCAAAACCTTCTCTTTTCCATTGGTCTTCGACGTCAAAATCATCGTTCTTGAAGGGTTGAGACCACTCTCAGCACGTACTTCACCTCAGCGGCCTCACCATAGGTATTTGAGAGTATTCGATGACCCTGGGCCGCAGCTTTTTTCTTATAAAAAAAGAAAATTAAAACCTTCCGCAAATGGCGAGAATTTGGCTCGTAAGCTGACATGTCTAATCGAGAATAATTTCATGATGCAGACACAAATCGACTAATATTCCGTACCTAAGCTTATTTGATGACATCTACTATGTATTTATTTCGACTATCACTCACCGCTACAGCCATCTTTTGCAAAACGGCGGTAGCAAAGTTGTAAACCTAATATACGATTTCATTGTTCATAATTGCCAAACCTTCATCTGTCAAATAACATACAATATGGATGCATTCGTGGTTTGAAGTGTATTACACAGAGGCGTAGTTTTGAAAACTCAATTTGAAAGACCCTATAGGTTATTTTTTAAGATTAAATATTAAGGTTAATATAAGGTTGTGTGTCTCCTTGAAGAACAATAATTATTATTTTTTTTTCAGACGTCTACTCAAGTTTTGAAATTTGTTGTTACCCTATTCATATTATTTCAGCTCGTCTGTTTCCTCTCTTCAGCTAGTAAATCTCATTCTCGATATTAGGTACGTCATCCCTCGCTAAAGCAAAGACAACAAAACATCTCTCAAATTGCGGCTGCACGTAGAACAGCGAAGGATCGATCATCGGAGGTTCGTTGACGATAATTACTAAGTCAAACAGGATACCGATGCAGAGACTGCAACGCAAAAGAGGGATTACGCCATCCGGCCAACCTGCCTCCACCCACTACACAATCTGCCTTCCGTCCTGCTTTAGGATTGCCGGCATGTTACCCCCCCTTCAACAGGGGCATATGTGCTAATGATGTTCAAAGCCAAACTCCACTACGGAATAATGCCGGGGAATCAATTGGGTTTCCCCCCAAGTTAATTTCGGGAGGTTAGGGCGGTTTGGTCTATCAGTTTCCTAGAAGCGGGAGGGTGATGTCACTTTGCGGCGTGGAATGATCAACGGTTTTATCTGAGAGATATAATACACGTTCGGTTATTTATTGAGGCAATTCGGATGTTTCGAGGAAAATGTAATGGGTTTCCAAATATAAGTTTTATTTTCATTGAGAAAATATTGCACAATTCGCAAAACTAAAGCACTTTCGGGTCGTCGTGAAGCACCTTCTCGGCCGGTAATAGTGAAATTTGTGAAAAAATTTGAGCTGTTGGGACAAGTAAGTGTTGTGAAGAATCGAAACCGTGTGCGTCGCTGCTCAAGATCAACTGAGAATATTGCTGCTGTAGCTTGTAGTGTTGACGGAAACCATTGAACAAACGACATAACACCTTATTTTGCACTTAGACTTAGGTCTTAAGGCTTTTAAAGTTGACATGAGAACTCAAGTCGGTCGATCACGGACAACATCGTGTATTCGCTGATTGGATGCATGAAATGCAACAGAATGATCCGAATTTTCATCAAAAAATCATTTACTGCGTTAATAAGCAGAATTGTCCCATTTGGGGATGGGAAAATACAATAATGATTGTTGAAAAACCTCTCCATCCTCAATATGTCTCTGTTTGATGCAATTTTTGGGGTGGCTGTGTGATTGGATCATACTTATTCCAAAATGAACCTTGTTACGTTGAATGGAATATACTACCTACCTAACTATGATGAAGGATTACTTTATAGTCGGAATTCGAAGATATTGATTTGTACTTGTCACATAAGCAACTAAACAATCGCAATTTTGTAAGGAAAGTTTCCAGACCGTGTTATTTCACGGTTTCACGGATTCACAGAGGTAATCCCGAGGGTGATTCCGGTTGGCCTCCGAGATCTTGCAATTTAACACCTTTAGACTCTTTTCTGTGGAGGCACATGAAAGAAGAGGTATATGTCAATGCTCCACAATCGATTCAAGACCTCAAAGATTATTAGTGAAATGAAATTATCGAGGACATACAACCGCAAATGTTTGAATTGATCATGGAAAATTTTATGAAAAGAATGTGGTGCTGCAACCGTAGCCATGGCGGCCATTTGGCTGATATATTTTCTCATCGTTAATGGCATACCTTCTATTTTACAATGAGATGAACTTCCATTGATTAATCTTAAAATATATTCCTTTTTTTTTTCAGTATCAAAATGAAACGTGTTTCTGGTTTATTATTATAAATTCATCAAAGCTATTTTTGGAAATTGAAATATTACATATTACTAAATGTGTGAACTGGACCAAACTGGAGATTAATTAATAATAATAATAATAAGTTGCCTCTGATTGGCATCTTGAATTGGCCTTTTGCATTGCATTTTATAGGGGCGCAGCTTTAGATCTTTGTTCCAAACACTGTGTAAAGATGAAAGGTGCACATTCAAAGCATTGCACGCTTTCGAGGTCGGGATCATCACGAACAAATAGATTAACACTCTCTTTCGTTCTCAATAACCTTGGGCGTCCGGGTTTTGATTATCTAGTATTTAACTGGTCTCCTTAAAAGTTTTTCGCCCATTTCCTTATGAGATGAATGCTTGGCGCATTAGTTAGGTAACGAAAATCTTGCATATTGGACAAATTTCTTCGCACCCTATTCACAGAATTAACCAATAATTCTGCCATGTTGATATTTTGCATGTGAATATAAAATAACAATTTTAAGTGAAATTTCTTATTTATCGCTTATTCATCAGAACCATAGAGTGATTCAGTGACAACAGATTTGAAATTTTGCGTCGTGTAGATGTAAAATAACTATTTCGAGTGTGCATGCGTGACAGAGCGCTTGAATGCTCCCGACCTAAGTTTGTGCTTTTCTCAAATTTTCCATATAATCGATTCTCCATAAGGGAGTAACATTTATCAATTCATAAAGGGAAAATTTCACAAGTGAATATAAAATGAACAGAAGCGCTAAAGCTGATAAAGCTTCCGAATACAGGGGGTTAATGTGTTTTGGAAGATTTATGAATCGAAACTCCAAACGTTCACTTAGATATACGCTCGTAGTCACTCAACTTCAAAATCCACGTCGAGGGATACTCGTGTAAACAAGTTTATATTACGGAATGAATTCAAGAAATGACCCGCCGCCCTAAGTGTATTCTAGGAAAGCCGTCCCAACAAATAAGAAAAATTCACGAGCATTAAATCACTGGAACGTTTATTTCCCCCGACCATTCTCATTCGCCAGAGCGGAATTGGAACGAATCCGTCTAAAAACAGAAGAAAGATCCCTCCGGAGCAGCCTTCGCCGATAACAAGATTTCTTCCATATGCAAATTGCCGGATGCGCCAGTCAAACGTTTCGTCGACCGCACTCGATCCATCCGCGATATCTCGTTAATGCCCTGCAATTATTCATCTCTATGATAATTTGTCACCATTAAATCCGATCTAATAGGCTGCCGCGGTTAATCAAATGCTAATTCGCCAGCATTTTCCGCGTTTTCTATTCGATCAGACCCGATGGGCGCGTCAACGTTTCGAATTATGAAAATTGCGATGACAATCAGGCCGTCGTTGGATCGTTCTGCCGTCGCATCTCCGGCTAATGAAATGTGAAAAGACGATTACGGTGCCGTTGAGTTCGTAATGAAGCTGGTAAAGTCGGCTCTGATGCAGATAAAACAGATTCAATTTCCATATACATAAAGAGCGATGCTAATGGGAAGTAAATTTGACGTTCTCACTGGGAGATTCGCGCACAGTGAAGCTGTGTGGAATAGTTATTTCGAAGTGCACAAAAAGAACTTCCGCACAATCTATCCAATTATGTTAAATATTAATTAATTATCAGATGTAAAACTTGATAATAATAAAAAAAATTAAAAATAATGAAGAATGAGTCCCTGAAGGGAAACGACCGTAAACAAATTAGAATATCGGACTGGCAGCAATCTAGGTTTAGAGTTAACCACATGGAGGTCATCGGTGGTGAGTAGCGATAGTCGGTTTCGATTTTATTGGAGCTCATCAGTAGCTCCTAATCCAACCAACGATGAGAATCAAATGAGAACGGAGAGCATTCAATTGAAAGGTAACAGTAGCATTAACACTATATTTGTCAGTGCGACACCTGGGGGGATAACTTGGGTATTTGGATGATATATGGTCTAAATGTTCAACTATGCTCTCAAGGAGTTCCCCTTTTAGAACATAATTCGTTAGCACACGATACACAATTCTCAACAGTTGGCGCCTTGAACATGGGATTGATGTATATCAGAAAGAGAACGACCCTAATACTGCTCCCTGGGAACACCACAAATGACCTTATAGACTTTTCTATCTGTATTCTGTATGCTTCGAGTTCTGTCTTCTGAGAAAACTTGATCCAATTCATGGTATGACCTCTGGGCTCTGATCACACGCAATGTGAGGCTTGTTGCTATAAAGTAAAAAATAATATAGGTAATGAGATTTGAACAGATTTTTTTTGTAATGTTAGTAAAATGTCACTAATTAATAATACTAATTGTGAAAATCGAAAAGATACAGAATCGTCGGAACTATTTGTTATACGGGGTGTAATATGAGTGACTGGTCATTGCCTAGTGGTGAATGAAGGTCATTCATCTTTTCAGGCCTTTCAGAGAAGTAGCTTGTTTTGTATCCACTTGCTTCTACAAAGCTTGGCATAAGCTTGATCCTTGAATTTTTTTTCTACTGGTCTTCGCAGTTATTTTTTCATTTTGAATAGAGATGCCCTGTTGCCATTTTTTCTGATCAAGATTTCCAATATTCTCCCCTCTTCACTGTTTGAATGTTCTTTCTTCATTTCGTTTAGGTTTCTGCCTTTGTCGTTTGATTATAATTTTTTTTCTTAAATCACAATTACATAGGGTATATAAGGTTATTTATGGAATAGCACATCGAGCAAAATGGCTTCGACGGCTTTGCATACACATACTCACTCCTTTATCGAAATTTTCCATGACCATCCTGCATAAATGTGGCTGAATTTCGTTGATGCAACGTGGAATCTCCTCCTTCAATGCACTCGTGGTTGTGGACTTGTTGACATAGACTTGTGATTTCAAATGACACCATAAAAATAAATCTAATGGTGTTAAATCACACGATCTAAGGGGCCAATTCTGATAACCGAAACGAGAGAGTACAAGACCTGGAAATGTCTCATGCAGTAATTGAAATGTTTCACGGGATGTATGGCATGTGGCACCGTCTTGTTGAAACCCCATATTGGCCACATCAATATCATCCAATTTTGGCAAAAAGAACTGTGTTATCATGTCGCGATATCAAACACCAGTAACATTCACTGTTTAACCAGCCCTATTTTCAAGAAAGTATGGTCCAATTATGTCTCCAGCTCAGAATGCACACCAAACAGTGAAACTCCGTACCACGATGCATTTGTTATTCGACAATCACATGTGGGTTCTCAGAACCCCAAATTCGGAATTTTTGGATATCAACTTGAAAAAGTGCTTCGTCGTCAAACTTTCATTATTTTTGAAATATTGTCCATTAATGAAGCCACGTTGTTCTGCCCTGTGACGCTCCTTTTTCACAAACCCTCAACTGTTGGCTGTCTTTTTTTCTTTGAGTTGTCAACTCCTTACTGCATACATGGCGGCAAATTTGAATATTGCATTAATTTTTGGCTTTAGTCTTTTTGAGTTGATCTTCAGTCTAAATCGTTCGATTCGCTACCGAGTTCACTACCATGCGCTTTTGACTTATTACACTTTTCAGCTGGGAACTAGGTGTTCTTCCTTGTCGTCTTCGAGATATCTGAAAAAAATTGAAAAACCTGGTTCAATATTCTGTTGTCGAACTTGAGCCTCAAAGAACAAATCGAGAACAGAGTATATATAAAGAACATAACAAAAGGAATATAACAGAAACAATATTCAAATGTTGATTCTGATCTTCCTGTTTGCTAGTGCACTATTTTCTTTGGCTTGGTTGAGATTTCGAGTTCCTTCATTTTATAAATCAATTCTTATTGCCTCATCTTGCCAAATGCCTAAAAATATCTGCGGACTCTAAATTGAGTAGTTTCTCATATGTAACGAATCCTTCCTGCCTTCTGTTTCTACTTTTTCTATTACCTATCATTAAATACATAAAAAGTCGGGTATTATATCCTTATTGGGTGCCATTCAACGGCGTGAAATTTTTTTACTTCTTCTTTTTTCTTCTATGTTCATTGGCTGTTTTGAGCAATTTATCATATCTCTGTTTATTCAATGACTTTTTTCACATTACATTGTAATACCTTCTACTGAATAAAACTTAGTATAGAAGAATCGAAAAAATGTTCGAAATGTAGAAGATTGTCAGTATTGTCATCTGGTGAAGAAATTGAACTAAAAATTATGCGGAAATTTTTTTTATTATTAGAATCATTACCTCCCGATATAGCTTCAATTCATTCGAATATTGTTCAACCGAACTACATCCGGACTCAATGAATGAATCATATGAATGTATAGATTTCGAATTCAGATTCTGTAATGACTGATAAGAAATACGTAGGCACAACAGATCCCACATATCTTCCTTACAGACATATTACGTGTAAAATAGTGACTGTCGATACTTTGAATATATTACATAGGCAGTCAAGCGTGTATATTCGCCTATTAGCCATTTGTTTCTCTCCTTGTCCACCTACTTTGAAAGAGATAAGGGGAGAGTCAATATTCATGAGCAATTCCCTAGATCATAATTTTCACTGAAATTGTTTAATTAAGTTTGTTCTTGTCTACTAATACTTGAAGTTAAATGTATGTTCATAATAAATTATCAAATCCGGCAGTGATTTAGGTTTATTATTTCCGATAATAATTCTTTGGAATTTTTCGAAGAAAAAATTTTGAAATCCATCTCAAATTTTCATAATTTAATTTCAGTTCAAGAATACACTCATTGTTGAGTTAACACTCAACAAGGCATGCGTGTTATGAAATATTTTCATTTTAGTTAAAAAAATAGCTATTTTCCTTTTTGTATGAAATTTATTACATAAATCGATTGCAGTACAGTTTGTTGCTTCATCTCGAAAACACTATTCATGAGTTTGAATGCAAAAACTCGAGCAATCACTACTCATAATTTCTAACATGTTCTGGCATCAATAGTATTGTTGTTACGCATTTTCGGGAATAATTATTTCAATTACTGTTGAAACTTGGTACTCCAAGATTTTTTCATTTTTCAAATCACTCTAAGGAGTTGAGATATTCAACGAAATAAATAATGAACCATACACTGGAGTTAGCACGAGAGTTAGCAGTTTTCAAACATGAAACTCGCAAGGAACAGAGATTTGTAAGATATGTGGTACAAGTATACAAATACCAGTATACAGTTTTTGTGGATGAAGAAGGAAATTTTAAGTCTAGAAAACAATGAATTCCTTTGAGATATCACATTTAAATTAATGGAATTTTCGTCACAATAATTAACGTTGAAACACTTCAGGCGCTATCCGAATGATACATCGCTGGTTTGAATTGATAATTATTCCATAAAGTAACAGTTATTTATGTAACGATTTAATAAAATTATTATCATTCATGTAGGCTTCAAAGGGAGCCGGTCTGTTTACAAATTATAATGCCACACACAGACACACTGATCCTTATTTTCTCTTTGTCCAGATATTCGAACGAGTCGGCTGAAAATTCGAATGAACGATTCGGAAAAACGAACGCTCTGAATACCAATTCGTGATAAATTGCATTGGAGTTTTTTCGGAATTGAAAAACGCCGATTTTGGGTCCTCGATGAATTGGAAATTCTAGCATTTAAAATGTTGAAATATGAAATAATTAATTTGGAAGGGGCACGTTTTAGCGACAGTTTCCACCAATGAATGGATTGATACAGATTGCAATAATCGAGTATTTGATTGGCGTCTCTACATTCGACAGATTATCTCTTTACGTCAACATTATTTGTTGATATATTTAAAATGTATTAATGAGTGTTTTTGCTTTGTTGTTTTTATGATAAACATTCGAATATAAAAAAAATCCCCCCATAAACTTTCCATAAGTTAATTCTTTCAAACATCCGGCAATCATTATAGGTACTGTATATCTTTGAAGAATTGTAAGTTATTAATCGCGTAGTGCCTCTGCGTAGTGGATTTTCAAATGTTTGTAATTTACTTATCGCGGGTAATAGTTATTTTAAATAGCAGGGAGGAGTGAAAATTCACAAATGAATCGTATTTCGAGATGCGGAGTGTTGAGGTTTATCTTGAAAACTGACGATATATTTATTGCTCTCAATTTTTCGAAATGAAATAATGGTACGCCACTGAGATATTTCAAACATGAAATCATTTTTGAATTGCTCGCTCAATTTGTGACAATATTGAATTCTAAAATTATTTTTGGCTCGATATAACTTACCGGGGTACAAGTTAGTTTTTTCAAAAGGAGATGTCATTACCTGTATGTACGCCAATGACGAACATAAAATTATTAATTTCATGTCAATAAATGTGCAATAACTACATTTTGAAACCCATCAAATATCATTTGAATATCTCGATCGGTTTCCGAGCAATAAATAAATAATTAGCTTTTGAGAAATATTTAACACCCCGTTTCCGAAATACGAAGAATTTGCAACCAAACATTATACAGGGTTAGAACTATTTAGAGAGAGATATTACAGAGATATCGAAAACCGTTAGAAATACAGGGTGGCTTAAATTGAAAAAATATTGCGTTATTTGGAGATGAGTGTGTTGGTGTGAACAGATCCAAAATATCTCCAATGGTTTCCGAGATTCTGTATAACTCCTTTGTTTTTGGAGATAACTTCACGAAATTTGGTTTGTAGCCATTATCCAATATAGAGATTCTAATGGTGTCTTCAGATTTCTTCTGTTTTCCTTCGTTTCAGAGGCGCGATAGTCAATTTTTTTCTCTTATGGACGCCATATTGGTTCTCCTTATGAGGAATTATGAATTCAACAATGTATCACACTCTACAAAAAATCGAGTCTAGCTAAGCACATTTAACTAGAAAGCTGGTGATAGAATTATCAAATAACTCGTTACTTTGTTAAGTTGTTATGAGAAATCACCACTTGAGTTTTGTAAAAACATGAATCCTGTTTGATAAATAACGTCCTATCAATTACATAATCTTGTTGATACCAACAGTCTAAATAGCGTTCAACTGGCAATGTCTGTAGAAATTGTTCTACATAATTTGAAAAATTCAAGCGATGGTTTCACATAACAACTGTCAACAAAGTTATTTGACAATTCTGGCTCCAGCCTACTACTTACACTCTACAAAAATATTGATTCTAGCTACGCAAATTTGACCTTTCCTTTCATTTTTTGTTCAAGAGTAGGCTGAAGCCACCCTGTATTACTAGCGGTTTTTCGATATCCATGTAGTATTTCTCTAAAAAGTTCTCACCCTGTATAGCAAACTGTAATTATTTTTTCATGCCGAATTACGAAGTTTGTCACACTCATTCCATAACACCCCGAATAGCCCTGTACCTGTATTATGAACATGTTTGTGCAGTACATTCTGGATGAGTCAGAACATGTGACAGAAAAAACTAATATGATATAGAACTGAAGTCATTGAAGCAAAAATTAACTATCATAATCTACATTTGAATGTCACCTATGTCAGTTCCTCCTCCACCCACATCCCACGATTTGTTTCCTCGACTTGAAACGGCTGTTAGTCGCATTGAACGCTGAGTAACATTACTGTACTCGCATTCCAGTTTCAGATGCGATACGCAGCCCTTTTCGGTCTATGTGAAATTAACTCCGGACCACGTTCACTGACAAGTGATAGTGATAAATCCCGATTGAGGTAGGTATACTTTCAAAGGGGTCAGTCCGATCGCTGTGAGTGACATTTATTGGCTTTCCAGCTCACGCTTTACGTTTCCCACAGATTGCACACAGGAAACCCGTTTCGAGAACAGGTGTACGTTTTGTTTCTTTCGTCAAAACGTCCAAATATGTTTGGTCTAACCGAGAAATTTCACCTCTTTGCGCAGGTTATGACTTCTCAGAAGGTTATTCGTACCATACTATGTCAAAGTCTAAAGTAATTTATTGCTCAATGAAACATATGATATCAATTATTCATGTATTGTATCGCGTTCAAAGTAGAATGCTCCATTCACTGTAATCAAATTGCTATTTAAATGATAGCAGCTATCCCTCAGATAGTGACTCATTATTTGAAAAAACCGCATTTTCAAGAATCAACACAGTAGTTGCAATGAATCATTTTATGTTTTATATCGTCTAACGAATGAACATAAGTACCTCAAAGAGATAATTGGGGTTTTCGAAAAAGAAAAAGTAGAACGGCAATCTATGAGTTTTCTTCCAACAAATCTGGTTTTTTCTGAGACTTAATTAGTAAGAACATTATTTGATCGCCAAATGAGTTTTAGAGCATTCTGAATTTTCGGTTAGGGTTGAAGATACGAATGAGTACGGTGCGCATTGCGTAATTCTGATATCAGGTACTGAGCTTACATATCATTGATTCTAAGATGGTAGAGAAGAAAACTCGAAATAGGCAAGAATTACAAGGTCTTCTCAGTCTGGCTTCCCGTCTACTCTGGAAGTAAAGGGAATGAAGACTCCAACACACTTGCCAGAAAAATAGCACAAACACCTTTCATTCGCCCGGAACCTTTCTGAGGTATAGGCAAATGTACCTACAGTTTCAGGAGAGGGAAAAAACTAAAAGAGGAACACTCTGGCGGAATCTTCCTGGGTAGAATCATTCCAAAACGTTTCTTCCAAACATTGATACTGAAGAAACTCCGGATCACTTGGTGACGGAATGCCTCGCCATCATTATCCACCGCAGAATCTTTTTTGAACAAGAAACTGGTTGAAGTAAGGAAGTAGCCTGCCTTTTTGAAGCCATCCCAGATACTGAAGTTCCTTAGAACTCTGGAACTGGAAGGCGAGCTTTAGATGACTTAATGGCGAGAATAGCTCTGATGGAGGCCACAATAGACCATTAGGAACCCCCTCAATTAAATCTTAATCTTATTCCGATTTCGAAGAAATTTGTTATGGGCTTTAGCTTTTGGCTCATGATTGGCATCGAAGGAATCTGAAACCTTTCAAATGTAAGTACAGTTTTCATTCTGTATTATATTTCCTGAACCCCAACAGTGGCGTAGCTTGTCTTTAGTTTGCGTCCACACTAAGCGTAATTTCAGTGCATAGGCTATCGCTACGAATTGGAGCTCAGTAGGTTTTTATCCACGCAGCAAAGATTTTGCTCATCGCGATTCATGGTTAGATGAACTAAGGTTGCTTGCAGCTCATCGAGGTCAGAAAATCCGAGAATTCTTGTAAAATATGAACGAAAATTGTTCAATCGGAAAAAAGGAGAATGTGTGAAAAATATTGTGCTCTCTGTTTGTACAGTAAGGAGGATCACGGCTAGCTTAAGGGCTCGCCATACTCGCGCAATGTTTCGCGCGGAATTGCGCTCTGGTGTGGGTAGTCCAAAATTACATCCGTTTCGCCAGAGTGGCTTTCGCAAGGAAGTTTCCCTAATCAAAGCTTCAAAAGGGACCAGTATCAACTTTTGTTGAGGGCAAGTTCTTTCCAAAAGAAACAAAAATACTGGGATTGAGATAAAACGCTTCTTCTCTGTGGTTTTTCATTGTTGTTCCCAAAATGAGGGAATCCCGTAATAGCTGATGTCTGGTGATTCATGTCGCGGGTTAATCGCTCAGAGTCTTGTTTTTTCAATGTCAAGGAGAGATTGGGTTTCTTTGCAGGTTATATTATGGTTATGTCACAGATATATCATACCGTGATCATAGCTCCAACAGGAATATTAAAAAAACGCGCGAAATTCCCTAGAACTGTACAGTGTTGCCTGTTATAAACGGGCATTTACTAATTTTCCATATGGAATGCTCGATCCACACAAAATAGAATTAATCCCAAAATTATATTTAACCTGGTATCACTTAATCCGGTATTAGTAAGCAAACGGTTGAGGAACGAAATGAGTGGTAAATATCGCATAAACTATCCATTGCATTGGTTTGAATATAAAAAATGGAATCACCCTGTGAGCAACTGCTGCATAGGCATTACTTCACATCCGATTCCGTCCACTGTCGTTTCGACTCTAGTTTTATCAGCTGTTCAATTGGTCGCACTACCGTGTTACGTGTTTTAGCTGCCGTGCTTCAACCGTGGGTAACAACCGTCCGCAGACTTTTTATGCCCGATTTGTACGCCTCTACGGAACCCGCGATGACGGCGATTCGAATATCTTCGTAGCTAATGCCCGTATCGGCTCCGATTCCTAGTAGTCGGATATCCCAGGCCGCAATAGGCGAAAACGGCCGCGCTAGAGGCTAGCGATCCGCCAGACGGACGTCGAACATAGGATTCCGATAGCGAAGGCGATTTTCAGTATCGCATATCGGTTTTACAACCAGTTTGGTTTTTTCAATGGCCTCGTTGTTGACTGCGTGGAATTTCTCCTAGACTGCTGGTCGCCAGGCGCGTTTAGCATTCTATCGTCATTCGGCGAGATGGAATGGTTGAGATGGAAAAGGTATATGGGAAAGTTTTTTTTCGAGGTTTGTTATAGAGATTTTGGATATCTCTGGAGTCATCTGGGATATTGAGATACCAACTATAAACTTGTATATGTATATTTACTTTTATATTTTGACATCCTAAAGTTCTCTCAAAACCTGCAATCGTAAGATGTCCGCAACTATTAAAATCTAAACATCTCAAATATCGAATTTTTGGCAATTTTCGGCAAATGTCTCGTTTCTTATGGGTTTTTCGCTATTTGTTATTATTATCAAAATCGTAAAAGATTGAATTTCCTACAATTGTTGCCTCAAAAATGTGTTTATGAATTAAATCGTTTTCGAGATAAAGGGCGGAGAGCGCTCGGTTAGAGTATCATTTGAGGTCAGCTGGTTGTTAATAATTTTCATTTCTCATTAATATTACATACCAATATATTTGATATTTTTTTCGATTGAATATAAATGTATTCAATAAAACTTATTTGCCCGTGCAGTTATAGAATTATTAGGGAGAGTAATTGAATTATATTTCAATGCTAATGTAATTTATATTGTAATAACTTCTTGAATGAATAAAGTAATAATTTCAATGAAAAAACATTCCACACATTTATGGTTGTGAAAATTGAAAAAATTGGATAAAAATTACAAGAACTACAACTTATAACATCAATTATTTTCTTTTTCGTCAGCGTCGCCTTCAGACCGTTGAAGTATTTCCAAGACAATTTTTTCCAGGTCCCCCATGATTCAAAGTGATGTTTTCATCGACTTCGATCTGGGACCGTATTCTCGACAAGTGATCTTTCAAAACGTATACGTTCTTTCAGTGCTTAGAACACTGAATGAACGTATACGTTTTGAAAGATCACTTGTCGAGAATACGGTCCCTTATATGGAAAGCATTGAGACAAGCTTGCCCGTTAGACTAGCCACAAGCTAAAGAGCACTGAATCCTCAATTTTTTGCACCCTACCATACGTAGATTTTGAGGCAATTTTGAAGATGTCCAAATACAAGTTTTAAGCTGGGTGTCTTAAATTTCGAAATAAGTACTCAATTTTTACTAAAATGTCTGTACTAAGAAACAAACAACGTCAACAGTCTTGGACTTTCCTATATAATAATCGATAATTTTCAGAAAAAAAATTTTGAATGCAAAATATGTTATTTTTGGGGATCCGAAGAGGATTATTTAAAATGAAATAAACTTCGAAAAAAAATTAACGCGAGACCTGAAAATCCCGACAATTTCACGTTTTCGCATACATCACTAACTGGCATACATACATGAAACCACCAATGTTATTTGGAATGGTCTGAGATGCATTTTGCCCTAATTTAATTCAGTCGTGGAATTGTTGAAATATGAGTAATGTGTTAGATTGGCCCACTGGTTAAGACTCGGTTCTGTTCCATAGGTCGAGGTCGTGAATCCTCGACGGAATTTTTTTTCTGGTGTTGAGGGACAAACCAACCAATTTTCTTGGGTAATTAATCAACAGAGTTTTGCCTGAAGCGGCGGTTTAGGGACACAAGACACAATCTGTTCTCGCGCAAGTTCTAGACTTGTGGGTTTCACAGGGGCCTAGGAGAGAGAATAGTGAGTAAAAATAAAACACATGGTCCTAGCTTTGCAATGAAGTAAAGTATACTTTATGTATTCCCAAACACAGTAATGACGTGTATTGATATCCATATCTATGTTTATCGGAGCAGACTCTTCAATCTTCATTACTATTGATACTTATCTTATTGTTATAGCTAAGGAAATAACCTCGAAAATAACGATTTTTCTGATTTTACATAAGGCAGTCAATTTGCACTATACGGGTGTGCTCAACTTCTCAGCGTATAAGTCAGTGGTAACATGATAAAGAGATGGCCATTAACAAAACTAACTAATTAGCGGCATTTAGATTAAGGTAGATGCCGGTAATAAGGCCCAAAGCCTAGCTAAGGGATATTTGAAATTAAATGAGAACTATTAGCACGAATCAACAAATTTCAATGTAAATTAAACTTGAACATCGAATACTTTAAAATAGGTAAAAACAAAAAATAGCAACTTCTCCTGTAGAGAAAAAGAATATTGAACATTTTTAGAAACCTAGTCAGTAGGCTTTATTACAATACAAAAGGATAATAAGGCCTAAAACTTGAACATACATAAAAATTAAAATAGGGTTATTATATTTGATATCTGAGATCTGGGTTGTTTATCAGTATCTTATTATGTTTAGCTCTCGAAACAAAAAAAAATTAATTAATTCAACAGCCCTCAGGACACTGAAAGTGATCTGCAGGACAAGCCTCATGATATCCCTTTCATAATTTGAAGCATTGCCCCATATCTGCCATCCTATTCTCTTCACAATCACGAATTTGCATGTTTTTTTTTTATAACCTGTTTCAGCTATGGAGGTTGAGATCTTTTCTATTCTAATTCTACTTCTTTCTTCATTTTTATTGAACAGGACTATTAAGGCCTGTTAAGGCTATTAACCCGCCGACAACGTTTGTGGAAAAACAGAAAAATATCATTATTCAAGTGATGGCTCTAATATTTAGATCTCAAAGATCGAAGAAACATGAACTTATAAGTGAAATATAACAAAAGATACTTACGAATTATTAGGGCAATTTATTGTAATAATTATTATAATAACTTACAAATAATTCGTAAAAGCCTTTAACAGTCTCATTAAAATTCATCGTAAACTTCAATAGTGCTATTATGTATATGGAAACATTCTCTTCAAATTCCCAGTAAACTGTAGTCCAAGCAGTTTTTCATTTAGATATCGGGCTAGGTTAAGCTAGTTTTTGCTAACATGAGGGGAAGAATTTCTTTTGCCACTATTTACCATTTTCATAAGTAAATAGTGCAGAATAAACATAATCAACATCATATAATATCTCAGTAGGCAACAGGACTTGGAGAATGACTCATTAAATCCGTCACATTCCAGTCGTAAAATTCATGTCTATCCTTACAGTAAAGATAACAATCAATAACGAACTCCTTTTCGGACAGTGCGATTCCACCTACTCGAAATATGAACATATAAGCTTGGCTAAGTCCCATTCCTCAATTAAAGTTATCTACAGCCAACACCGAGCAGTAAGCCACATGCATCCAGCGCTGGCTGGATTTCTTTCCGTATTGCCACCGCTGCGGATAGACAAGAGGCAGTACCAAGTAGCTGAATTCTCACAGGGAACCAACGTCCATATTTCATCTTATCTCGGTGAGAGAGAGAGACCTGTACAGATCTCCTGAATTTACGACAGCACTAAAAATCTTTTGTTATATAATGACACGACAAACGGGTTGTTAGCATTTAATGAATACGTATTGCGAACTATACTACTATGTTGTAAAGTTGTACTACGAACGGTCTTGGTCGAAAAGTAATGAAATTACAGTGTCATCCCCATTATGTTGGATGCGTGAAACACAGCATGTGACTACCGAGCTATGGGTCGTAAATATTGATATTGAAAGTATCGCCGCGGAAAATAATCGTTGTGTTGAGTAGACAGTTCGCTTTTTGTTCATTGATGTCGAAGATGATGAATACTTGAAAACGGACGTTTTTGAATCATTTTGAAGTACAAATTCGGGGTTCGAGTTACAGGTTTGAAAACGAATACAAAATTCTGTAATTAATACTACAAAAATTTCAGGATGTAGAATGATTCGCGAGTAATAAAGATTGATTTAATTATGAATTTTCAAAATTCTTTGATTCTTTTGAAGCAAATTGGTTAAATTTTCATTTATGTTATTTAGTGAATTATACGTTTTGCAGTATTATTATTTTATCTACGACTGCTTAATTTTGAAGCTATTTGACCACTGAATTTGGTCCATTTGCGTTACGTCATGAAACTGATTATACAACTCAAATTTCTTCACGTAACGCTTTTTTTAGGAGAATAATTCAGACACTTCAGACTTATGCATAACCAATAATCGACACTGCTTTTTCTAAATAGGATGGAAGTCTTTTTGAAACTCTTATTTTCGAACAAACACATCATATATCAGCCGATATTTAATATTTAACTTATGGGGGTTTATACCACATGACATTCTCGTATTCAGCCAAAGTTTATCTAATCCGAGATCTACTCCTATTCCTTCAGCGTTTCTGGGATATCCACACTTTTCGGGATGAGTGAAGCAATCTCAGAAGTTCTTTTGATTTACCGTCCTTTTTTACCACATGTAAGAATTCAAATACCTACGTTTTTATGTCTTCATTTTTAAGTTTATAAAAATCGGATATTTAGCCTTTGACAAAACTTTCTGTATAATATTTTATGTGAAAATTCATAAAAAAAGAAATGTTTGCTTGGAGTGTTATATCATGCATATATTTATTCTTCAATAAAAAGTCATCAATTTATTTCCATAAAAAAATAAGGACTTTCCGCAATGACGATCTCTTCAAAATGAATAAAGCGTAAAACATTGCTTACTTATTTTTCAACTGCCCGCTGAAACGATATAGACCTCTGAGGGTGTACACTACCTTTCTCACTAGGTTCTTCAGTGCATATTTTGATTCTTTGCGGAAATGGCTAGATCGATTCAATTTTTCGAAAAACTTTGGTAGGTATTCCAATTCAGAATTAATTCACTGATTTTTTTTTGTTATTAATTCATAGCTTTTTGTTTTATATATTTTTTCATTAATCTTATCTCAATTATTTCAATGACTAATTTCAATATTCTTGAAATTTTCACTATAAAAAACATGCCATTTAAAAAAAATTACACGTTCTTGTGTATTTCAATATTAAAATTCAGAATAGCAATAAATGAAAATATTTAATATTATCAAATAAATGACAATTGGATCGTGGTAGTGTTTTAGAAAAATTTGTAGTTCCATGATAATGAAAATTTTTGGAATTCATCATTGAAATAATTGAGATACGATTGAAAAACTATTCAATTTCCAAAGAGATATAAAACAGAAACTATGAATTTTTTTGTGAGAATGAATCTGCACTGAATAACCTAGTGAGACAAGCAGTGTACCCCCTCAAAGGCATCGTTTACAAACCAACTTGATAAACGTCAAGTGGTTTTCAATATTATAAACATATAGCTTGTTTCAAATTTCATTCAAAAAGTTCATCCGATATAAACTTTAAGCGTTCGAAAAAATTGTATTCAATCTTTGAATTCTACACATTTCAAAACGATTACATAAAAGGGAATTGAAATTTTTTTTCAAACGATCCCAAAAGCTTTTTGTAAATATTATTACCTAAACTAAGCTTCAGAACTTCCAAGTTTATAATAAACCTATCATCTAGTGGATGGGAGGATCGAAAGAAAGAAAGTTCTCTTCATACATCGTTGAAATATATTCTTTTCAGAAATTATGTGTCTTTGACATGCAATATAGTCGGAACATGGACCTGTCGTGAGTTGAAATTGGACCACACTTCAGAGTACCATAAATCAACCTACCTAATACAGACAGACTCGATGGTTCTCTAGAAGAGCTCATATAACGCAACCATAACGCAGTTAACATTCCCATATAAATGAAATCCTCCTTTCTCATTTTTGAGCATTACCTTGGCAATTTTGAAGTTGAATATAGAATGAAATATAGGTTGATTATTGATCACCTTAATATTGCACAATTTTTTCAGATATATACATTCTGTCTCTCTATTCGATTAATGAATTTTTATGTAGGTACTCACATGACAAATATTTGATCACCGATGCCGTTGGTAATTTCTACTCTCTAAGCAAACAATATTAAATGATTTGTTGAAAGTTTCTGAATTAACTGTGTATGGAATTTATTCGATAAAACGTCCGTGACAATTTTATTAGACACGTCGTCTTTGAACATGTCGACCTTTATTGTTTCAATACCCCACAAAATAGAATGAGGTTGTTTCTTTTCAGGAATTTTATTTTCAATAATGAACATTTTTGTAATTCCAAATAAAAGAATCAACATCTGAAATCTTTGTTCACGTTTTGAAATGTATAGAATTCCAAAACCGTATTAAAATAGTTATTTATAATACAAGTGCAGAAGGCATTGATACCCTTCCACGAGTTCAAAATTCAAAAACGAGCCACGAAGTGGCGAATTTTGGAATGAACGAGTGGTAGAATGAGCCATCTTTTTTTTTTTTTTTTTATACGCATCTCTCGGGAAAAGACTGAGCTTATAACGCCCTTTCAAGCGCCCCGAGATGAATTTAGAATAAATCGGTTTGTGCGTGTCTTAAACTGCTGCAAGTTGTAACCCAGGGGGAATACATCTTGAGGTAGGGTATTCCATAGCCTTGCAGTTCGGTAAAGAAAAGCCTTCTGATACACCGATGTCCTAGCTGTAGAAAGATGCACGACAAACTGGTGACTATTATCGGCTAGCCTTGTTCGTCGATCAAATTGAGCCCCTGGAGGAATCATGGAGGCAATGGCAGCAGAACACCTTCCGTGGTAGTATCTGTAAAAAAGGCATAAGTCTCCAACCTTCCTACGGTGATCGAGACTATGAAGGTTGGCAGTTAACGTTGGATCGTCTATTAGGCGCACTGCTCTTTTTTGAATGGAATCAAGTAGGAGTAACGAGTGCTTAGGAGCTGAACCCCAAGCATGAGAGCAATATTCCATAGCTGGACGCGTATTATACATTATTTTCTCTAATTCATTGCATTTTCATTGAAATTAATGAAATATTCCCATAAATATATTTTAGTGATTTTTGCATTGAAAAATGTTGGTTGGCAGAATTGATTTCTTTAAGGCAAATTGATGAATTGACAGATAAAGCCGTGGCGGAAAGTTCGGAGTACCAACATAGAATAATAAAATATTACCATGAAAACTGTGCGTTTCTGATATATTCTCGCACGATTTTGTTCTACAAGATGTGGAAGAATGAACTTTCGTGTTAGTGGAAAAACGTGTGATGGAAATGACACAACAGAATGAGGTTATGTTTTCTAGTCAAAGAGTATGTGTGAAGTGCCATAAAGGGCCAATATCGGGACTTTATGAGGATGAACACTTCAAACTTTTTTCTAATTGGTTTATGAAAAACGTTTCATTTGTGAAGGAAACTCACTGAAAACGAGATGTTAGGTGCGTTCATGGAACTGTCCTTTTTCGATATTTTGGTCAGATTCAACTTAATAAAATTTCCAGGTATATTTTTCTAATTGATATTTTATGATTCTTTCATATTTATCGAGATATTTCACGATAAAAGCGGAAATAATGAATCATAGTGTGTGAAGAGATCATTCGATTTGTTTTCGTATGTAACTTCGTAAGGTCATCCTCAGGGTGGTGATAATGAAAGAATCGATTGTTTCAACTCATTTCTAATTACGCTCATACTTTTTTTCGAAAGATGGCTTGCTAATGGGATTCGGAGTAATCGTCATGAAGACTATTTCCTTTAGTTTATACCGTGCTTATGTTTCTTCCTTCGATATTATGGCAGCTTCATCCCATTTGATTTTATGTTCTTCGTGCCAGACATGTTGGACGAGCTGGAATTTGTATCTGTTACCAATTCTTCTTATGTTCTCGGATAATCCCTTAATGATTATGGTATCCACAAGGTCTGGGGCTGCATCCTGTTGGGGATCGGTCTCTGTTTATATGAAGTGGAATTTCACGCGCTATGATATGCAGAAAGCCAGCGAATACGGGACAATACTGAATTGGCAATAACCAGATGCCTATTCCATAGTATAAACATAAAGAACTATACTTTGTCTATACGTAGCAACGAAGGAATTCAATAATGTCACCGAAATTTTCCGAGTAAACGGCTATTCCAAAAAGTCCAGAAGATCAAGGGAATCGTCCTGACTTGAACGGAATTGAAGCTCATTCGGTATTTCTGCTCTGAACGATCCATATTCAAAATTATTTTATCATGTTATCATGGATGACGTTAATGAAATTATAAAAATTTGCATCAACTCAAGTTATTTTTGACTTGCACACCTGGTTTTGAAACTGACTGTATTCAATTCAAGATTTTAATTTGATGTTTAAAATCCCTTTGATACTTTCAATCTATTCCACAACCGATAATCGTTTCCTAAATGCTAAGAATTACTCGACTCTCACCAAACTTGGCGAATTTCCATTTCTCGACTCGTGTTCAATAGACCAGTAGGCATACAGCCTCGGGTAACTGCAGCTTTTCCACATTTTGATAATGGCTTGGGCTTATTTATAGCCATAACGCAGGAAATAATTCCGAGAAGAAAAATATAATTCGCCTGGTGATTATTTTCATTTTATAGCAGCTATCCCGGATTTGAATCCCAGTTTCTTCTCGGAACTGAAGTGATTAAATCGAAATTGACGGCTGATCTTGATGTCTGCAAGGCTTTAACTTTAGTACCGCATGGTTTTCCTCGCAAACGGGTTTACTCGTAATCTGAAATGCTCACAGGGGATCTACTTTATTTTTTGATTCATAATTCTATGGTTTCTATTTGTTGATATTCATTAGAGACAAATCATAAATGAAAGATCACAACAATCACACTCGAAAATTTTCGAATCGTGGAATTATTGGTTATCACACCTAAAAGAACAGTTTTTCATAGATTTTTCCATAATTCAAAGATATAAGCATTGTGCATGCTTACCTCGTCTTCTATACATACTGTAAATCGTTGCAATTGAAGAAGAGCCTTCAGTTTCTTTTGTGAAATCTTACTCATATTCATCATCAGAACTATTTATTGTTTTCGATCTCTTTTTCATTATGAAGATTAAATTTTTTCTATGTAAAGAGAAACTGTTCAGAGGAAAGTAAAATATCATTATTAGTCACCAACTTGTCTGAAATATAATAGCACTTCAAGAGAATTTGTCCATATTGCCTCTGGATATAATTTGAATCACATACTTGAGGGTTCCCCAATGCAACAAATTTTTTTTTTTTTGAAAATCAAGAAGTGATTCTCGATTTCTTGCATAAAATGTGGCAAAACTTCTAGACCTCTATATAAATAGTTTGTTACAGACCTTTATCTTTTATTAAACATTTGAATACTGCATTTTATTGATACACCCTTCATGCGAGTGTAACCGTCAATAGCCTTTTCCAGATATAAAAAGAGATTATATGAAATGATAATTTGTGGATAAAATTGGATAAAATATACGAATATAATTATAAGGTATTTCAATCGTCACACTCTGTTCATTAATCAATATGACACAGTATAAAAATTTAATTTTGAGCTGGAAAAATATAGGCTGACTTAATCATAAAAATTAATTGAATTATTAGAAGAGCTTCTGATTCATCTTAACGAATTTATATTAATATGTCTATATCATGTATCTGTTTTTCGAATCCGCTAAATTATCTTCCTACCTATAATTACATGGTGGCCAAAAAAATTACACGATATATAAAACATTATTTTGATTTATTGAATGGATCCAAATCGATTATTATTAGTCAATCAATATCGGATTTCATTGGAATTACTAACTCATAATGATTAAATTCGAAAATACTCCATCTTCCATTGATTGTTTTAAAAACTTTGATTTATAGTTTCTTAAAAGATTATAATAATTTAGAAGTAGTCCCGAATATTGATTTATTGGTAAACACTTCGCACAACGATTTCAAGGATTTATCATTGGATCAGTATCAAATCTGCCCAGAAGCTGAAATTTAATAACAGTGATTCAAAATATTTATGATATTATGATAATTTTCAATAGAAGATTATTATTTAGTGCCAAGTCATAATCCTATCGATTCCTTAATCCTTAAATTTTAAATTTTGAATATGACGGTCTAGTTGGTTTTTCACCTGACTCTTTTTGAAACATAATTAACTGATTAAATATGTGTTATCTTGCATAATAAACAAATGATAGGATTTCCGTCTTCGAACGATAACTAAAAGAACAAACAAAAATATAAAAATAAAGAAATTACAAATGCATATATTGCTGACTTACACTGTTGAAATACACTGTTTCCGTATGGAGTATGGATCAAATTCATTTTCAGCTGAACAGACCATTTTAAGAAATAATCCTGATTTTGATTTCAATTTACCGTATTTTGAAATAATAATCTGATATACAGGGTGAATTACTTTCGAGTAATGACGTCACTGTAATTTTTTTTAATGGAACACCCCCATTTTATCTCAATTTTCCGATTACTCTAGCTGAGCTGATTCCAAAAATGTATCACATGTTGATTCCAATTGGTACAGGATGGACTAAAATACAATAGTTTTGTGTGTGCTCATAAAGTAACGCGTAACATTCTTTATTAGTTAAATTAACAATATTATCAAAAATACTTATTGTCTAGCGGCAATTGGTTTGAATATAACACCCTGTAGTTAGTTACATTTTTAGATTAATAAAAATGAGCTGTTTCCAAACATGTTTGGTACTTGTGGTCTAGCATACAGAATATGAAAGAAATTATTTCTTATTTTTATACATTTTATTAATCTAAAAATGTAAAAAATATATTTCCGTTGCTGAACATACTCAAAATATTATCTTTTATTTTCTTTAAGGCTCAACAATACCTAAAACCTAAGACAATAATTGTTCCGTGCCGTATTAAAATTTGAGGAATTAAACATAAATAACAAATGTTGCTATAAACAGTGAGTGCGAAATGCATCTGATTGTTAAAAATTCTGGAGTATCGATAGGTTAAAAATAAACCCGGTCTGTCACAAATAGATGGATAGACGGAACGGACAGCTGATATCTGGCCAAGTGGCCAAAGTAAACTGAAGCCGACTAATTTGTTTGACTTTTGAATAAACATTCCGGGTCGTTAGTATCTCATTTTCACACTGCCATAAATCAAATCCTTGAGGAGGTTTAGGGGTTCCTTATTATAATCTTTCCGCAGCATAAATAAATACCGAGGATGCTTCATTGCAATACGAATTTCTCTGAAGTTTTTTCCGCGTGGGACTTTCCCTGAATATTGAATCAGAGATTCCTATCGGGTTTGTTTATTATGTTATACGAGATTTGAATTCATCTAAGGATTCCTTAATTTCTAGCTTATCTGTGGAATGGTGATGATTCATTCCTCTCGGATGGTATCTTAAATCCCATTACGAATTACTTGGAAATTCAGAGGAATGAAAATATAACTTGGAACAGAAGAAGCGAATTTAGACATAAAATTAATAATTGTAAACAATTTAAGTTTTAGGAATTTGCGAATTTTTGGTACTGAAAATGGGATCAAGTAATAAGGATAGATCTAGTCGACTTATAATAACTTTAACTTTCTGAGTTGGTCAGTCCAGTAGGCTGGTAATTTCGGAAATATAGAGAGATTTTAATTTTCATAATGAAATTTTGTTATTGATTTTAAAATGTTACTAACTATCAATTGATGGTTGTTTTATTTCTAATTTTCTAATAATTAAATAATAATGGACGTTCAAGTTCCCGTGATCCGATATATTATTATTATATATTATAATTGTCATGACAAGTTTAATCAAACATTTCCAGCCACAACACAGAATCTTACGTATGAAAGCGTCTGATTCTAGTAAGTTTGTAACGTAGATTCCATTAAATTCAGCTTTTTTTGTCGAAGTGAACTTGATATTTTCATTTCGAATTTTGTAACGTAGTAATTTAATTCGATAACTTGCCAGAAAAAAAACTCCTAAGGACTAAATTTTTCAGTGATATTTTTATCATTAAATTTTCATAGAATTTGAAGTGACGAAAAATATAAAATCACGGCAAATATCTATATCTGAAGGGTTTTCCCATAAGTGATTTCATTTTGATAACAGTGGTGGTAAAAGACATCAGCTATTTAGCTGATGACGACTATGTAGTCGTCAGGGCTACAGGGTTGCAGCAACATATCCTTTTCATGAAATTTTCCATGACCAATTCGGATATTTGGGGCTGTATGTCCCCGATAACTTCACGAATTCCATCTAAGGTTTTGAATCGATTGTGGATCGTTTGGAATAGACTTTATCCGAGACTTTATCTTTCACGTGGCCTCAAAAAAAAGTCTAAAGGTTTTAAATAATAAGTTCTCGGTGGCCAATTTTGAATTACACTTCGAGAAATGACATGGTCGAGAAACTTTTCTTGCAAATTGCTATTGCTTAGTTTTTTGTGTGGCACACGTAGAGCCGTCTTGTTGAAAATAAACCTCGTCCACACCAATTCCGGCCAGAAAAATCATCAATCATAGCCTAATTCTTAAGAACGATAAGTTTATTTTCATAGAAATAGAAATAAAGACGGTTATTAAATTGCATAATATTGTTATTCTGGTACGTTCACTCTGTCTCATTACTCATTATTTCGATAAATGGATCTTATTGTTATTATCATTTCAATCCCTTTCCTACTTATTGAGTTATAAAATTTCAGAAATTTATTTCTTGGCACTGTACAATATCAATGACATGATGATATTCTTGTAAATAAATAAAAAAAAATTGCTCATTTGTTAACCAGTCAAAGACCTCAATGCAATCAACAACTTGTTGTGGGCGGTATATCTTGTGATAAATGAAGTAATAACTTCATTCGTATTCTAATATTGTCATAATATTACAACAAATTTGTAATCGTGTAGACATAATCTCCCAGTAGAATGTTAAATTTTAGCATACAAATTTCACGAGAAATGTACAACAACCAATAAAATACCCTGATCTACGAAGGTGCAAACTTCTCTGAATTAGACACGTAAAGACACTCCATCAGGTTCCATCCTAATGATAATCGCTCCATGATATGCGAATTGGCATAATATAAAGGCGTCATTACTAACAGCCAATCTCTATCTTCTAGTCAGGAGCTCGATTCTCGAATCATTCGACCCGCTGTTAAGGTATACGCTTGTGACGTCATATCGTGTATTATTTTTAGAGTTGCATTTAATCGAATTGTGGTTTCAATAATCGTAAAATCGGTTTTTGAATATCTTGGCAATTAAATGATGGTGATAGTAACAATTTTAGATTTCATAATTTTTTCGAATATCTCGTTTTATTGGAACTAAACTTTCTGTTTTTTTTCATTTTCATCACGATTGTTGTTAAATTGAATATCATCTCTCTATTTCGATTATTTTATGGCATTATAATATAGATACTACATTTTAGCATTTGCATGACGTCAGCGATAGAAAATGTCGTTTTCAGATATTGAAATTATTCCTTCGACTGCTCATCACAGCAGAATTTAAAGATTCTACTCCGAACATCCAATTGTATACTGGAAGATAAATTATAATTGATTCAAATTTTTAATGTGAAAAACTATCTGGGTTTGAAAACAATACTGCTGTGCCTGAGGTGGCAATGGGACACAGTAATAAAGCCTATACATAACAAAACATCTTACTCGTACAAACTCTAAGGTTTTGAGAGGTCTCACAGAGGCCTAAGGAAGTCGGTATAGAAAAAAATGAAACATTATTCAACTTCTAGAATATTTCTTCTGAGAGGTCTCACATGGGTCTAGGGATGTGGGTATAGAAAACATTGAATAATTATTCAATTTCTAGAATCTTCCTTCTGAGAGGTCTCACAGAGGCCTATGGAAGTCGGTATAGATAACATTAAAACATTATTCCACTTCTAGAATCTTCCTTCTGAGAGGTCTCACAGATCTAGGGATGTGGGTATAGAAAGCATTTAAACATTATTCAACTTCTAGAATCTTTCTTTTGAGATTTTTTACGCAGGTCTAGGAATGTGGATATAGAAAATATTGAAACATTATTCAACTTCTAGAATCTTCCTTCTGAGAGGTCTCACAGAGGTCTAGGGATGTGCGTATAGAAAACATTGAAACATTATTCAATTTCTAGAACCCTCCTTCTGAGAGGTCTCACAGAGGTCTAGGGATGTACGTATAGAAAACATTGAAACATTATCCATCTTCTAGAATCTTCCATCTGAGAGGTCTCACAGAGGTCTAGGGATGTGCGTATAGAAAACATTGAAACATTATTCAATTTCTAGAACCTTCCTTCTGAGAGGTCTCACAGAGGTCTAGGGATGTATGTATAGAAAACATTGAAACATTATTCAACTTCTAGAATCTTTCTTCTGAGAGGTCTCACAGAGTTCTAGGGCTGTACGTATAGAAAACATTGAAACATTATTCAACTTCTAGAATCTTCCTTCTGAGAGGTCTCACAGAGGTCTAGGGATGTGCGTATAGAAAACATTGAAACCTTATTTAATTTCTAGAACCTTCCTTCTGAGAGGTCTCACAGAGGTCTAGGGATGTACGTATAGAAAACATTGAAACATTATTCAACTTCTAGAATCTTCCTTTTGAGAGGTCTCACACAGGTCTAGGGATGTGGGTATAGAAAACATTAAAACATTATTCAACTTCTAGAATCTTTCTTTTGAGATTTCTTACGCAGGTCTAGGAATGTGGATATAGAAAATATTGAAACATTATTCAACTTCTAGAATCTTCCTTCTGAGAGGTCTCACAGAGGTCTAGGGATGTGCGTATAGAAAATATTGAAACATTATTCAATTTCTAGAACCCTCCTTCTGAGAGGTCTCACAGAGGTCTAGGGATGTACGTATAGAAAACATTGAAACATTATCCATCATCTAGAATCTTCCATCTGAGAGGTCTCACAGAGGTCTAGGGATGTGCGTATAGAAAACATTGAAACATTATTCAACTTCTAGAACCTTCCTTCTGAGAGGTCTCACAGAGGTCTAGGGATGTATGTATAGAAAACATTGAAACATTATTCAACTTCTAGAATCTTTCTTCTGAGAGGTCTCACAGAGTTCTAGGGCTGTACGTATAGAAAACATTGAAACATTATTCAACTTCTAGAATCTTCCTTCTGAGAGGTCTCACAGAGGTCTAGGGATGTGCGTATAGAAAACATTGAAACTCTATTTAATTTCTAGAACCTTCCTTCTGAGAGGTCTCACAGAGGTCTAGGGATGTACGTATAGAAAACATTGAAACATTATTCAACTTCTAGAATCTTCCTTTTGAGAGGTCTCACACAGGTCTAGGGATGTGGGTATAGAAAACATTAAAACATTATTCAACTTCTAGAATCTTTCTTTTGAGATTTCTTACGCAGGTCTAGGAATGTGGATATAGAAAATATTGAAACGTTATTCAACTTCTAGAATCTTCCTTCTGAGAGGTCTCACAGAGGTCTAGGGATGTGCGTATAGAAAACATTGAAACATTATTCAATTTCTAGAACCTTCCTTCTGAGAGGTCTCACACAGATCTAGGGATGTGGGTATAGAAAACATTAAAACATTATTCAACTTCTAGAATCTTTCTTTTGAGATTTCTTACGCAGGTCTAGGAATGTGGATATAGAAAATATTGAAACATTATTCAACTTCTAATCTTCCTTCTGAGAGGTCTCACAGAGGTCTAGGGATGTGCGTATAGAAAACATTGAATCATTATTCAATTTCTAGAACCTTCCTTCTGAGAGGTCTCACAGAGTTCTAGGGCTGTACGTATAGAAAACATTGAAACATTATTCAACTTCTAGAATCTTCCTTTTGAGAGGTCTCACACAGGTCTAGGGATATGGGTATAGAAAACATTAAAACATTATTCAACTTCTAGAATCTTTCTTTTGAGATTTCTTACGCAGGTCTAGGAATGTGGATATAGAAAATATTGAAACATTATTCAACTTCTAATCTTCCTTCTGAGAGGTCTCACAGAGGTCTAGGGATGTGCGTATAGAAAACATTGAATCATTATTCAATTTCTAGAACCTTCCTTCTGAGAGGTCTCACAGAGTTCTAGGGCTGTACGTATAGAAAACATTGAAACATTATTCAACTTCTAGAATCTTCCTTTTGAGAGGTCTCACACAGGTCTAGGGACATGGGTATAGAAAACATTAAAACATTATTCAACTTCTAGAATCTTTCTTTTGAGATTTCTTACGCAGGTCTAGGAATGTGGATATAGAAAATATTGAAACGTTATTCAACTTCTAGAATCTTCCTTCTGAGAGGTCTCACACTGATCTAGGGATGTAGATATAGAAAACATTGAAACATCTTTCAACTTCTTGAGAGAATCTCACTTCGATCCTTGGAGCTCGAGCAAAATTTCCTAGGTACCTACTAGAATGAGTTTTCAGCTGTTGCTTATGTCAACTCGCACGATAGAAGCGTATGACATGTAACTGTCAGTTTGATAACTAAAACTCCGCGATGCGTATGTTCTTCGAACACACGAAACCAGGAATCATGCTCCTTCCTGACTATTTGCGAATTTTCAGATTGCTCGAATGCACCAACAACGCAACGGAATCCAATTATTTGTCCAGCGCGTTCTCCACTCCCTGGGCAGCTGTATTTACTCTCAAAGTTAAACAAGTTTATAAACTTGTGAATTTATTGTTAATGCTGCCTTCCGAATGTTAATTTCACAGGGACATGAATTATTCATTGCGCATCGTCTTCGGACTAGAAATTGTTTGATTTGGTGTTTCGATACCGACAGTGATGGGATTCTTCGTTTAGTGACATGATGGTTGGTCGAAATAAACTGCGCAGAGAGGGTTAGAGTCTACTTTTTGATTTTGATTCGTTATTTGAGACTATACGGTTAGGTGTTGGGCATAACCTAAAGGTTTCAATAATCAGAACATCAGTTTCCAAGAGGTGCCAATGAGCAGTGATACATAGATAGAGGTTTCCGAATCTTGTAATAAGAATGGTACTTGGTTAATACTGTTGGTAGTAGTAGGGTTTTTGAACTTGCCTTCGATTATTAAACCCTTCAGTATGAAATCCTAAACTCGATTCTTTCGAAAAATCCTATCGAAAAGTGAAACGGTCGAAATTTGTGTAACAGACCAATTGAAAAGTCCCCGGTCTACCGTAGTAAAACACATTTTTTTCGCAAATTTCGATTTCATTATTCAACATAGTTGCCTTCGAGGGCGGTACAGCGATTATAGCGAACTTCCAAATTTTCGATACCATTTTGTAGTACGATTAGTTTTTCGCTTCAAAACAGGCCTCAGTTTCGGCGATTACTTCTTCATTGGCGCTTAATTTCTTTCCAGCGAGTATTCTTTCAAGGTCTGCGGACAGGAAAAAGTCGCTGGGTGGCAGATCTGGCGAATATGGTGGATGCAGAAGCAAAATCAAAACCCAATTCATGCCATTTTGCCATTGTTTTCATTGATTTGTGACACGGCGCATTGTCTTGATGAAACAGCACCGTTTTTAAATGGGGCCGTTTTTTAACGATTTATTCCTTCAAACGATCCAACAACGATATATAATGATCGCTGTGGATGGTCTGGCCCTTTTGGAGGTAATCAATGAATATTATACCTTGCGCATCCCAGAATACTGATGCCATTACCTTGCCAGCTGACTGTTGTGTTTTTCCTCGCTTTGTCTTCGGTTCATCGTGTGTAGTCCATTCAGCTGACTGTCGATTGAACTCCGGAGTGAAATGATGGAGCCCTGTGTGATCCATTGTCACATATTGACGCAAAAATGCATGTTTATTGCACTTAAACAGCTTCAAACATTGCTCAGAATCATTAATATGTTATAATTATTAACATTATAATGTTGCTTTTGATCGATTGTGAGCTCGCGCGGCACCCATTTCGCACACAGCTTTCTCAAGTACAAATATTCGTGAATGATATGATCTACACGTTCAGATGATATCTTCACAATGTCTGCTATCTCGATCAACTTCACTTTACTGTCATTCAAAATTATTTTGTGAACTTTTTCGATTTTTTCGTCGGTGACGGCCTCTTTTGGGCGTCCACTGCGTTCGTTGTCTTCGGTACTCATTTCACCACGTTTAAACTTAGCATACCAATCAATTATGGTTGATTCTCCTGGTGCAGACTCCGGAAACTCTTCATCAAGCCAAGTTTTTGCTTCAACTGTATTTTTTACCTTCAAAAAGCAATATTTTATCAGCACACGAAACAACAAAAGTAGCTACACTCACAACGCAATATCTCACAAACTAATGGTCGGACTGATGTCAAATTTTGACACGTATCGTTTGAAGGTTGGTACTAACTGAAAATCATATGGATTAAATACTAGCACCGCCATCAGTGCATCAGACCGGAGACTTTTCAATAGGCCTAATAGGTATTATTTTGAGAAAATCTGTACGAATTGAGCTTCTTATAAATTTTTTGAGAAAAAATGGACCGGATTTCGATTGCTCAACTTCTCGAGAGAATGGCAGAACCAGCATCTTGACCTTCGTTGGATCAAAGGAAAAATAGTTGTTGAAATATCAATATGGCTTAGTCAGGAATGCATTTTACCACCACTATTATTCTGAGTGCCTGTGAATGAATGAAGGATCGGTAATTGAAATAACTACGTCTATTGCTTCAGTATCTCATATGGGCGATAATAACAATAATCAATGACTTTCGTCGAGCGTGGCAGGTTTGATATTATATTAAATATGCTAGCTGTCCTCATCCTTTGTTTATTTAGTTAACTCAGGCCATTTGTGTTCTGACGACCAAATTATATATCTGCCTTATCAACTGATACTATTTATAGAGTGAAAAAATCTAGCATTGACTTTGCGCTCTATTGTACTCTTGGAGATCACGAAACTATATGTTAATTTATAAGAGATGTAATATATTTTGACGTCATCCTTGTCGGTTAGTTTATATATATGGGGTTTCGATGATACAATACTGACTGAATTTCAACGTAGTCGGATGTATTATCACGAACTATTCAATTTCATGGAAATATTAGTTTTCATTTTTCTGCTTGAATTTTTCGCTTTGATGATCGACTAAAAAATTTCACGGATTGGCTTGATTTTCAAGCTACTGGGCTTGAGCTTGATTTAAAGTCTAGCTCAAGTCAAGTAGTAATTTTTCAATCTGAAGTCAAGTCAAGTATTTATTTATCAAGTACTTGAATCATATCAAGCTACATACTTCATTTTTAGCAGTTTTATTGTGTAGTGTCACATCAATAAAGGAATGATGAAATGAGAAATAACCTTGCAAGAAACACTTTTCTTCATTAAAATCGTATAAAAGTACCAAAAATATCTACTTCTTTGAAATAAATAAATTAAATCACTATAAATCATAACGAAACCAAAAATAATAAAAAAATAAAGTTTCTTAATATTGAGAAATCTTTGATTCAAATCTAGAAACCATTTGTAATTCGAAATTGAGCGTTTGTAATATTTCAACAAAAAGCATTTGTGCATCGGATTTTTGCACCTTCATGAATGCTTTGTTAAAAAATTATCACTTTGTATTGTATTTTTTTTCGTTTGTTTTCACAAAGAAAATTAAATGACCGAATGGTATCTATTTGACAAGACTATTTCATGAGACCATAAATACTTGTTATCAAAAGTGTTACTATTTTCGGTAAGAATAGCTGTCAAGTTGCCGCGGATAAACACGATTATATAACTAACATGAGTTATATAATCGTGTTTATTTATTGGGGTAAATTTCTTGAAAATATTTTTTTCTAAAATCTTCTTTCTATTTTACTTATTCACTACAGAGATCAACTGACCTCCTCTAAAGGTGTTGAGTATCCTTCAGGTATTTTAAGAATCAGCATTATGCAGAACGTTATCTTTCTGAATGTCAGTGAGATTTAGAACTTCATGTCTTCAAAGATTCTAAGAAAAATATTACAAACATCCATTGAGAATGCCAGTGCCCAATTTGTGATTCCTTTATCGTTCATCACTCTTCATATTGACCCAGATAGAAGACGATATTTCTGACCAGCCTATTACTACAGTTATTCTTATGGGATGGAACAAACGAAATAATGAGCCCCAAAAATAAAATCGAGTCAAAACCAGGCTCGCAAGCATATGGAGAACAAACCGAGCGGAATTACCCTGCTTTCGACTTGAAAATCTCGATTGTGAAATTTTATCAAGCAGATTTATGATTCGAGCCGGTTTAGTACTTGTAATTCACTTCACGTATCTGATGAAAGTTTGCAGGTGATAAAACAAGCATGCAATTAGGCAACTGTTCGGATGAATCCTTTCTTTCTTCAGATAAAGCGGGATAACAGAGCTCTACGTAATTGAAAACGTGTATGTCATCCGCAAGAGACTCCAATAAATTGCGTTTTCTAGAAAATTCACCGTTTTTTCATCTTGTTGAACGTGCATCGTTACGAGCACGGCACTTTGAATTCTTCAACGATTCCATATGTACTCAAGAATAGGACCATTTAGTTAGAGTTGAAAAAATTTCAATTATCTTGGATATTATACATAGTTCTTTTCAAGTTCATAGTGTTCTGCGTATTCGAGTGCGTATTATACAAGTTTCGTACACAATTTTGGGTTGAAAGCTCCATCAGAACCTTAAAAAACTCGATCGTCTAATAAACCTAATATTTCAAGGACACCAAATCTCAATCTCAAGTTGAAGTTTTGCGAGTTTATATAGAATAGCAATTTCAAGCTCTGGGCAAAATCTCGTATCAATAACAATACAAAATTAATGCAGAATATCGCAATAACATGAAGAAATCGAGAGTCAGAAGATTTTGAGCGCTCCTGTATTAATGCACCAATTTTGCTCTTGGAAACCATTGAACTATGTAGTCTATATATTAGTATATACAGGGTGCCTGGTGAGGAATGGAACAACGTTTAGGTGGTGATGAGGGATGTCTCAAGGATTGAGAAAATGCCATTTGAAATCATCTGAGGTACATGATTCCTGATATACAGGGGATTTTAGAAAAAATGTGGAAATTTCAAATGACCATAATTCAGGAAATGTGAGAGCTAATCCGATGATTTTTCGTATGAACAATGATAGAGTCAGTACGAATCTGTTTGAACGAAAAATTCGAAATAAAATCAGATCCGGACTCAGAAATATCAGTTTTTCTGAAATTAGGTAAAAACAACACCCTGTATGCGGTTTTCAATTTTTTTGACTTCAGATTCTGAAAGAGCAGGAAAAATACTTTCGAACTCAACTGTCATCCCGAATGGCACAAATTTTTCCTGCTTTCTATGACCCTTCGAATGTCAATCTTCCGATTTTCGCTCCTTACATATTATTATTTTCTCGACATTTCAGAATAATGAGATCTCAGATAGTTACTCATAAGAAAAAAAAAAGGGTCATAAACGAATCAATTCATCATTCAAGTGAGTAGCAACGTTTAATGAACCAGCAAAAAAAAATTGGGATAGACCCTGTAAAAATAAAAATTTTATGTCTAAAATTGACCCTTCCGATCATTTTGCTGAAAAACGTTCAACAACGCAGTTATGAATTTCCTTACTTCATCCACACAATGTATGTTGCATGAATGACGAGAGCTCAAAAGCTCCTGACTTCAAGTCATTTCTTTCCCCATTTTTGTTTACATAATTCATATGGTTTGAATGAATCAGTAACTATCATATTGACCTAACAGTTTTCTCTATTTCTGTTTCTTGGAATTCGACGATTTATTTTGAACTATCAGTTAACGACATCAATGTAATTCTATATTTTATGGCTACTAAATGAAAGCTATTTCCTGTGGTCAAGATCTAATATCAATTTATCCACCTCTTTGATGAATAATTCTACCAATAACTCAAAATAAATAGATAGAATAACTCGAATATAGAATATATCGAACTTTCCGAGAGTATTGCGTCCAATCCTACCTGCGGGCTGTAGCAAAGTGATCTACGCTTTTGATAAGAAATACAACATTCTCCACCAACGGAGGAGTGGTCCGAGCTCATCCTTATCACTGCAGTCGTGTTCATTTGTCCGTATCATTCCTGGTTCTAATTTTATGACCGCAGCAATGTCAACGCGGAATACTACCTGAAATATTATATCGCTGATTCACCCTGTGAATGTTCCAGCTCGTCCGAAGTGTAGTCAGTTCTTCGTTATATTATTAGCGTTGGAAACTAATAACACTCTCTATTACCGGACAATGAAATTTATTCAAATGTCCGAAAGTAAATACTCAACCGTTAAATCCCACTCAAGAACCCAACGCAACATTGTTTTTTATATTACATGACTTGGCTCGTGAACTTGTAGTTTTTCTTCGAGGACAGGGTCGTAATTAAGATTGTCTAGAAATGAAATCATCAGGAAGTTGATGGATTTGGCCTTAATGGGAATTGAAATTGATTAAATTAAAAGGACTGTGTTTTCACTCAGGTACTCAATAGAATAATTCGATAACAGTAATGTCATCCTATAACTGTACTTGTTTAATTTATACAGTTTGCTGAAAATTGATTCGTCCTAATTCGGTTTGGGCAAAATATATTTTAGTTTGTTAGAAATTTCCAAAATTCACATTTTTGTTACACTATAACTTTTGTTGGTTTGAAGTATACTTCAAATATTTCGTGAAATTATAGTTCGTCCTGAATTCGAAGTATGGTACTCATTTATTTCAGATCTTTCTTCTGGCAGGTTTTTTTTTTAATTCCTACCAGAATGTTTCTACCACACTCTTTAAATATTGTATCTTTCACCTCTAGCATATAGGCATGCTATATTATCACGCATTAGGAGGAAATATTCCGGTTATTCATTTAGTATGTTCGTGAGGATTTTGATGATAGCTCACGAAGATTAATTCATTTTCAACAAAATTGCATTTTAATAACCACCCCTACACGTCTTTCGAAGGGCAGGGAAGTGTTACCTGAAAAAAATTTTTGAATCAGTGAAATTATGGTCACGAATGATAAAAGTGATCATTTCGGCTTATTAAATATCACCGTAACTCAGACATGAAACACTCAAACTGAATTTCGTTGATGTACATTTAATCCACTCTCTTTTTTTTTGCATTATTATAATTTCATGAGTATATATTTGTTGAAAATTATTATAGTATTCCTGAAAATATTTTAATATGTTGGAAAGCATGATATAAAATATTCACTCTGCAATCCACAACTCACACATATTTTCTTATTAAATTTCTTTTATTCACATAAAAATACTGACGGAGAATTTTATCTGAAAAATCTCAATCATCTCCTTTCAAGGTGTGTACAGATACAACCAAGACATTCCTTCATCAATAAATCCGTGTTGAAAATCTTTATCTTAACTATAATACTATCGGCCTATCTTCCTAAAGTATGGTATCTTTATAATCAGGCATTGATGAAATTGTTGCATTTTATTACGAGAAAATACTTATCGTTATGGCATCTTCATAGCATTTTCATCGGAATTCATCAGTATAATCAGTGTTTTTTATAATATGTTCGGCAATCATTTCCATTCTCTGGATAATTTGAATTTGACGGTCAATATTATCTGCTACAATTATACCCCAAATAATCATATGAAATATTTGTTCAACCAATTGAAATCATTCATTTTCTTGAAATTTAGGAGCTCGGAAAGTTTTGTATCAAATATTTTGTGACAAAAAATTTTTCAGGAATTTCTATTTTTCAATTTAATTATTAATTTGATTGAATTTAATTATTATTGAGTTTCAACTTCAATAATCTATACATCTATAGCAATTTCTAACTTTAGAATGTCAAATTGTGAAATTTGCATTGTTCGAAAAAAATCTTTCCTATTGTTACCGAGAATAACAGCGGACGGTGCGTGGACGAAAGTTTATTATTGAATATTTGATTCATTCACAACACGCAAAATTCAGAAAAAAAAAACATTAAATCAATAATCGACTCGCAAAGGTTTCACGGTTCGTAAAATTTCTGCATTTCTGTTTATAATTTTAATCCGAAGAATGATATCAGACTGTACAAACACTTCAATTTGTTTCATATCCTATTTTAAGTCCAGTTTCAATAACAGATTCTATGATTTCAGGATTATCAATTTCAGATATCAGATTTTCTAAATAAATTTACCAATGTAATAAATTTAAAAATTATTCATTATATCCTCAGTTCGTCTAAACACTTTGCACTTGAGGAGGTTCAGCGTTACAGACATTTGGGGTTTGTATATAATAAAATTAAGTTATCACCTCAGCTGAAGTTTTCAAGCCTAACTCGCCGTTAAATACATAAACATTCTCTATGCTGAGAACAATTTCATTTCCGAAAAAAGTTAATGGGAATTATGAAATTCAAATAATCTCATACTTCTCGAGGGGAATGAGCTAATAAACAGATCAAACCGCTTGATAGCAGTTTTGAATTTGAAGTTATATTCTAGAAATGTATGAGACAACCTGATATAAAAAATGTAATCAAATTATCTCGAAAAACAAATGCCTGTCCATCCGTTTTGGGTGGAGGTCGAGTAGGACTATTTCATGTTATGTAACAAATGGGGTAGTAATAGTAACTAGAATAATCTGATGAACTAACATTCTTATAATTGAAGGAACAAAAATTTCTATGTAATTTCTTTCACATAACTTTTTTAGGGATTTTTATATTTAACACATTTCAAAAATTAAACTTCAAATTCTTTTAATAAAAAAACCAATAACATATGAGAATCATAACATGAATGAAGTCGTAACATTTGTATGTGTTCATAAAACAGAAAAAACGAGTATACATTACAATACCATGTTCAGTAAATACCCTTCCGAAAGTTACTAACGAAATCCACTCGAAGTGAATGTTACGCCTCGCTTCTTCATGAAATAATATTTATTTTCTTCCAGAGCAAACATAATAAAGTGAGTCAAGAAGAGCAGTATATTGAGTAAATATCGAACTATTGGATAGATACGATAATATTGGATCGGTCCTGCTGGTATTAGCATAATATAACCCAAACCTTCCGACCAACAAATGCCAGAGGTATATAAACAGGGGTTTTATACATTATACTAATCAGTACTCTCTTGAAGTACTTGTGAATTTTTTTATACCGGGAAAATCGAAGTTTTCCACTTTTATTTACATATGTATATTCATGATTTTGAAGAAAAATATTAGCCATTAGATTACCTACTCGTGGTGAACGGTATATTGTTTTATAAGTGGTGAAAGTGTGCTTTTGTTGCGCAACTAAATATATGACGGCCGAATGAATTTCTGTACTTTTTCTGAAAAATTCGTTGAATAACATTAAATTTTATAATGAGATTTCTGATTCGGTACTAAATAAAGCTCGCCTTGGAGCCTTCAAACTTGTCACGCGTGCTTTATAGGTCAACTTATAAAATTGAATCATAATGTATTTATTCAGCGCTCGTTCTCCGAACAGATCGCTAAATCAATTCCTCACAATGAGCGTAATTTTTATATTTTGAGACGGGGTCCCAAACGATAATCTGACTAATGACGAATATGTCCTCAAATTCGTATACACGATAACTGTAGAACGGAAAGATCTAAAAACTTGAATTATGCATGGTTTAAGTTCGTTGATGAACAATATCCCATTAAGGGTTAGGTAACTACGGTCGTTGAATTTTTTTTTTGTTAATTACGAAACTTCATACCCGATCGAGATGAAAATTTGTGTTTGGATGTGGATTTCAAACCTAGCGCATAATTATAATTGTTGATCGCTTAACCAGAACCAAAGTAAATTCAAGAGGAATATCGAAAAAAATTTAATTTTGAGTGTTCATATGAAATAACAATTTCAGACTCTGTGCAATATTGCAAGCTGAAACAAAGAAAATTCAAGAAGAAAAAGAAATACTCAACGTTTCCGTGATTACAGATCCGATTGGATTTTGCGTGTATATAAAGAATATTCTTTTTAAGTATTGTACAAAATTTCGAGTTAATTACGCCACAAAAATCATAGGAAATACAAGTAGAATATCGGAAAATTTGCCGAATAATTCCGTTACAACATATCAGATCTAATCGACATTTTGCAAGGATATAAACTATTTTAAGCTTTTTTAAATTAGTTCATTACAGTTCAACATAAAATATTTGATACCTACTATGGTAACTCATTTATTTATTCATTTGACTTATTTATTTATTTATTCCAAACACCAAAAGGTAAAATGGATGTAGATTATATATATATATTAATTTATTTATTTAACTTATTTATTCATTTAACTTGAAGAAATGATGAAAACTAGTATTAAATAAAAACATTTATGGAAGCCACTTGGCAGGGTGTGATCCTCATGATCGTGAACATGCAAAACTTGGAAAATCAGCTTACCACGCTTACCAATATTAAGATCAAAGGTAGGGACCGATTGGCTATGACAGCGTCATTTTGAAATTAATATTCGTGAACTATACGCCGCTTAATAATCTTCTACCATTTTGGCTAATGTTACAGCATCCATTGGAGCCTTGGCTATCTCTTATATATATGCTCCTCAGGCTTACCGGTTCTACAGCATTATATGTATATGTATAGCTGTTTTCATGACCGATTCCCAAAATTTGCAAATTTTTCCGTTTCAAGTATTCCGAAGTGCAGCTCGTCCTTATTCATTATATGCAAGTTTATCAGCTTATTCATTGCCTTCAATAATTACTTTGTCTGGCGCCCCTAGTAGATTCACTTATGTGCTTCTAGCTAGGTGTTTTATGTTATTACGGCATTCCTAAGACAGTTAACTATCATTTCAGCCGAGGTTTCAGCTGTGAGACAAGATAATCCAAATTTGTTAAACGTCTATCTCAGCTATTACAGAGGCTATTGCCTATTGAACCTGACATATGGATCAACCTGGAGGATAAAGAAGAATGAATCAAGTTTGCACCCTCATTGAATGTAACTGGTTCAACGACTAAGTCCAATGACTATATCATCGTGGTCGTTATTCTGCTACTTTTGTGGTTCAATATTTTTTGACTAAAAAAAACATCTTTTCATCTTGCTATCATGTTCAGCTATATGGCTAATTTGTGCTCAAATGAATAACTTTCTAATGAGCAAAATTGATGGTTTTGAAAAGAGGGAAATTCCATTGAATCCGGAATAAGTAACAGTGTGTTGGTACAGCCATGCAATGTGTCACAATTGGAACTTTTTTTTTTTTTTTTGAGAATGATAATACCGCGAAGCGCATGCCGTTACCACAGGAGAAGTTCATCGTTTTGTGAATTATCAAGAAATATCTTGCAACTCCACATTATTCGAATTCTTCTGGATCTATGGTTATTTGAATTGTCAGGTCTATTGGTATTGGTACCTATTAATATTCAGTCTTCTTCCTTTATTCATTCCTATTCATTGAGACATGCCTTGATTTACTTTATTCAGTCAAATAGAAATAATGGATTATCTTCTTTTTGATATTGCACGGTTCTTCTCTTTTCCATTGGCCTTTCACTATGGAATTGCCTATAAGGTAATCAAACCAACTGCAGTGTCAGGTATCAATAAAGAGAACTATATTAACTGATTATCTACTCTCGTTCCACAAAGAACGGCACAGATCGCCTTAACAAGCTCGAACTATTTGAACAAAATGTTATCTCGTAACGTTTAACAAGATACCCATCAACCTATACCTGCCCTGAAACAATATGGACATCAAACCATCTCGGAAGATCATCCCAGAACCTCGAGTTGCGCCCGTGGCTCTTCTGCTACGCCCGATTGACAGGCATCATCGCAACATTCGAGACTTCTTGTGTGTTCCAGAGTTATTCACAAACAAATCACGAACGACTGATTAGGAGCAAGTAACGGTTAGAGTAGAAAGAAAATCATACTCATTTTGGTCATATCGACGTCGTCGGAGAAACCATAATATCATAGTTCGTATTGGTGGAACGGGCAAATAGAATGTGGATTGATGAGAAAGTTCCCGGTGATTGGAAACTGCATACCGGGTGGTGCACGCTCACGTGGATGTTGAAAAATTCGATAACTGGAACTATGGAATGCGCGGAAACTTACCGTGTAGACATGAAAAGTAAGGAATACTCATTATCTTTATAGATATTTAAATTTTAGTACGGAAACATCATTACTTGATTATTTGTCATTGGAGAACAAACGTATATTCAGCAAATTGCCCCTTTATTTCAACCAAAAAGTGTCATCAGTTGAAGTAGATTAACAAACCTTCATTTTTCCATTGTACGAGGACTCGTTCCCCAAAAAAAAAACCTAAATCATTTGATCACGTTGTCTTTATTTTTTAATTTCAAGCCAGGAATGGTCTAAGACGATAGGGTTCGATTCATTGATGACGAATCCGTGGTTGAATTCATTTGTGTCCGTCCGTTAGCTATTATGTTTTCATTTCGCACGTATTTTGGCTGTGTACTTGAGTATGTGATAATAATAAAAGAAATGATTTGTATTTCAAGTATTTTATTCAAAAATCTGTTAGAACGTTTTCGGCTAAACAGCCATCTTCAGTACCACTAAAAACAAAACAAAGAGTGAGTTGAGCAACAATTCGAGACCTCAGCATGCCAGCCACTTACTCGTCAAAAATACTCTGCTTCCACCATCAAAGTGAAGAGACATAACATAGGTTCTCGAAAATGTTGAAAGCGAAGGATGCAAAAGCAATAACAATCACTCAGTTAAAAATGAAAACAAAGGAAACATAACCTACACGAAGATGTCCTCAGTCTGAGAATAATGAGACTAGCTGAGTATAACAAAAAAAAACAGTTAAAAGGAATGACAAAATATAAAACAATGTATGAACTGACTGTGTCACATAAAACAGGTAGGCAGCACATAGTGTATGCTACAAAACTAATTACAGTCTCTTGAACAGGGATATGTAGTTTTTGTTCAAATTTAAGTTTGTGTGTATGTTCAACCAATTATCCTTCATCGATATTTCATTCTCAATATGAATATTCTCCAAGAAGTCTAATTTTGTGTAATTCGTCGTCCGTAATAGTAATTTACGTAACAAGTCCGGAAAATATGTTTTTTTTTTCGAATAGACAAAATTCCAGGACGAGCGTAAGCGGGTCCTGGAAGTCTGTGAGTCCAAAAAAACCATTTTCGGGCGTGTTGCGTACAATATTTTTTCGGCAACCATGTAAAATAACACTATCGCTGCTGCTTTCCATATTTTATTGCGATTGCTATCAAAAAACATGCAAATTTTTGACAACTAATTTCATATGAACTGTCAGCCGTTATCTCGGTTGCTATGGATTCTATGATTCTTTTCCGGCCTAGTCCGGGAAGTACGTACTTTCCGGACTAGGCCGGGAAATGCTACTTTCTCAGAGAAGAAGCGTCCGGGAAGTGAGCACTTCCCGGACGGTTGCCGAAAAAAATAATTCCAACTAGAGTGAAATTTAGTTTGTATCAATGTGAATAAATAACTAGAATATTCATTCCGAATTTTTGGAGGATCTTATCATCAAAATATTTCATCTAGAATATAGATAAACTTATTGACTACAATGATAACATCATACTAAATCTCATCTCTCCTTTCTGCTGATTTTTTAATCCTTATTTATTGTATTGTTTCCAATATCAATGTTTTGTTATTGTACACTTTTCTCAAATATTTTGTGAATAGCTTTTTGGGTGTAAAAATCACCTGTGTGTATTCCTTTGTGAATAAATGACACATATACAGGGTTAGAACTATTTAGAGGGGCACTACAGGGATATCGAAAACCTTTAGATATATATACAGGGTGGATTGAATTACAAAAAAGTTGCGTTATTTAGCGACTAGTGTGTTGGTGTTAACGGATCCAAAATATCTCCAATGGTTCACGAGATATCTCGAAAATAGTAAAAATCGACATTTTCTTTTTTTCGTCAGATTTTTTCTGTTTTCCATTGTTTCATAAACGCGATAGTCATTTTTTTCCATATGGTTCTCCTCTTGAGGTGATAAAGAAAAACTTACGAATTCAAAAATGTATCACACTCTACAAAAATATCGAGTTTTGCTAGGCAAATTTGAACTTCCGTTTTATTTTTTTGTTTGAGTGGTAGGCTGGTGCCAGAATTGTCAAATAACTTGTTACTTCATTCAGTTGTTATGTGAAACCATCACTCAATTTTTGCAAGAACCTGAATCCTGTTTGATGAGTAACGTTCTATTAATTACATAATCATACTGATACCAACACTCTACATAGCGTACCACTAGTTTATTACTTCGATATTTTTTGGGTGAGTACAAAACTTTCATTCACATAGGACGTGATTAATGTGCTCTTCTTCCAGGATCTCGTGATTTGAGTGAAATATCTTATTACAGGTTGATCCCTAAATATGTTTTGATTCCGCTTCATGTGTCAAAATTGTTAGCACATGTCATGGGCGCCCGCAGAAATTTTTCTCAGGGGGGGCAAAATGAAAATTATAGAAAAACGATAAGGTGTCCATGATTGTCATTGAAAATCGGAAAATTGTAGAGAATCCATTACTTCCTTTTTTTCCATGTCCTTTGGATTAAGAAAGTAATATTGAGGGTATTGTGCTGAAAAATGAGGCAATCAAAATCTCAGGGGGGCCATGGCCCCCCCTGGCCCCCCCTGCGGGCGCCCATGGCACATGTTGGGGATAATATTCGCTTACTGAAAATGGCGTACGCTCCCTATATCTATGTTTATTACTCTGGGAGATGAATAGTACTTTATGTGTCAGATTTGCAGTTTCCCATGTCATTCTCAGCGATCTTGCTTTGATTGCCCAAACCTGAATCCACCGAAATAGACGTGGCAGTAGCAAATGCAACTCAACGAAGCGTATAAGACAATAGTGAAGTTTAATTATAGAAGAGTTGTGGGTTGCGTTAATTAACATCAACATAAACTATTTAAAAGTGTGTTTGGGTTCTTCCCATAGCGCACGAGATGCTGCGATAAAATTCCCTGTTAATTTATGGTCTTTTGCCGACTTATTCGGGGTTATGGCTACGCCCACCGTTGAATCCCGGTCCTGACTAATAGGCTGAAAACCATTTCTATAAAACTTCCGTGAAGTTCCATAGAGGCGTCAAGTGTTCTTAGATAAATCACCGCGTTTTCACACAGGGCTTACAGAAGAAGTATGTGGCAACAAAGCGGATGGCGGACAAATGACGGTATTTGTTGACTTCAATCTAACTGACATCATTTGAAATCTGATATGATAAACATTGAGTGTAGGCGCTCCATTTGATTTTTCATCTCAATCCAACGGGATGATGGAGAATACTCGACCGAGACTTGAAGTGAACGTTGTACTCATTAATTTTATAATTCTATCATAGAAATTATGAATGAACAAATTATTTTCAAACGAGAGATATTGGTTATAAACTATGTATAATAATAACACAATGATCGTATTTTCATTTTGTAAAAATCTATTGATTACGTCTTCATAAATCTGGTTTTCCACAGAACTGTCACTGTCAATGTTCACGTCAGAGCTTTCCACATGTTTTCTTTATTCTGCTTGAATTTTCTATGACTTTTGACGCGATCAATACTTTTTTTTATGAAACTAGAAATTATTATTTTATAGATAGGTGGTTCCAAAATTTTAACTCAGTTCACATCTATATTCAATAATATTCCATTTCAATCGAATTAGTAGTTTTGAAAATATGAGGAAATAAAATATCGAAAGAATATATTTTGGGAACCCCAGTAGGATTTGGCCTATTTAAGTATTTTAAGAGGGATAATCACCACGTGGCTTTCCGCGTATGAATGAAATATTAGGTACCTATTCAGTTTCCTTCTGGCGCTCTTGTGATGACTCAAATTTGTACGGTGCACGAAGTTTTATGTACAGGGTGGGCAAATAAGCGAGGTAAGCAGCTATATCTCAGGATCTACTCATCGTAGAGACTTGCGATAAAAAATTTTACCACTAAAGTATACAAGAGAACACACTGGAAATTGTTTTGAAGTTCATACCTCTACCGCTAGGGGGCGTAATAGCTACCGTCGAGTAGAAAAATGAATTTTACTCGAAAATGTTTCATATGAAGTTGAAGAAAAAATATCGTCACTGTAATCCTTGGAAAATTCTCTATCTTTTTGAATTGTTACTTTCGATTTTACGACATCAAATAAGGGTAGGTGAAAGGGAGAAATCTGACTGATTGAAACGCCTGTAACTTCAGTTTGGCTCAACATTTTCGAGCAAATTAGATCTCGTCTGAAAGATAATATCTTGTTGATTGGGGGCAAAATATAGTCATGATAAATTTGTTTTTGCTGCTTTCGATAGGGGGCGTTAAGTCAGAAGTTCATTGTATTGTTCATTTTAATCCGAAATTTCAAATGTGATGATAGGATTTTCTTAACAGAAACAGAAGTTCTATCAAATTTGCATGAAAAAACCTGAAGGTCGCAAAGCGATAATTTCTGGCGTTCTGAAGTTATGGCCGAAAGAAGATATTCTTCAACTGATGCACTGCGAAAAACCAAATTGTTTCTTTAAGTTCTGACAGAAACAGAAATCCCATTAAATTTGTATGAAAAAACCAAAAGGTCGCAAAGCGATAGCTTCAGGCGTTCTGGAGTTATGGCCGAAAGAAGAAGAAGAAGGATTACAGTGATGATATTTTTTCTTCAACTTCATATGAAACATTTTCGAGTAAAATTCATTTTTCTACTCGACGGTAGCTATTACGCCCCCTAGCGGTAGAGGTATGAACTTCAAAACAATTTCCAGTGTGTTCTCTTGTATACTTTAGTGGTAAAAATTTTTACCACAAGTCTCTACGATGAGTGGATCCTGAGATATAGCCCCTTACCTCGCTCATTTGCCCACCCTGTACATTCACTTAATCTTCTTTCTCTTTACGAAACATATAAGTAAAGGGCAGCACTGTTAATCGGTCGATTATTTCTTTCACAAAATGAGAATTTTAGAATTTTTCTTCTTCTTTCATGTATCCACAAGGGTTGAGTGGTAAAACACCCATGGGTGAACTTCCCCTTGAGATTTTCATGAAGAAATAAAGGCCTTATTATTATTACTTCTTTTGCAATGATTTTTTTGTAGTTTTTTCTATGAATATTTTAAAAACTTATTAGTGCTTTGTACATCAAACATATGATCAATACTTTAGCAGAAAACGAAAAGTTACCAACATTTTTTTTTTATTCGCAATTTGAAAATATTGTCATTCTACAATGTAGATTATTGTTTGAATAAATTATGTGAAAACTCCATAAAAATCGGTGGTTGTAAGAAGAAAAATCTATAATTTCGTTTTGAGCAGAGCAGCCACGTAGTGGTATTCTTTCTCAACCACGGCATTCGAAATCCGTACCTGTTTTCTAGGTCTTTTCGTTATGGATTTGTCAATTTTACAACCGCCAGACAGAAGAAAATACTCGAATTTGGTCGCGAATTTGTCATCACTGGGTTCAACTTTACAGATTGGGACTATTCCTGGCTCGAAATTCGAAAATTGCAAACATCTGTCCATCTGTTTAGACTGTTTAGAGAATCACCGTTCAAAATCATCAGCGCATCAGAACAACGAATTGAATTTTGTTGATAATTGTTATACAGATATTTCTATTTAAAGATTATACTGACATTAATAACAACAAAGACGAAGGTCTGAAAATATACTTCCAATACCCACAACACAACGATTTTTTTCAAATCGAAGAAAAAGTAGAAAAATGCGTCACGAACAGGAAAACATTCAGCATTCAGTGCTTAAGAAGGAAAATAAATATTTCAACAAAGATTAGGACCATCTGTTTCGGCGTTGACTTAAGTCACCACATTTCCATAGTTTCAAGTATTCTTTTTGTCTATAATTCTTCCACGTATTTGTTATCTCTGCTGCCGCATACGGTCTTGGAAAAGAAGCGATGACATACGATGAATTAACCTACACATACTTGCGTTAATTTCTCTTTCATCGGGAGGCGACATTCTGTTTCTACCTCTTTTCAGGGAGCCATTGTCCCATAACTGTGGTCTGTGATGAAGTTAATTCAGTCAAGCGCAAGGGTCTAGAAAGTTCACCAAGTATTCAAGCTGCAGAAATACTGATGTGTAATGAAATATTATATGAGGATTAGAAAAGAAAAAGATCATCCAAAATGACATGGAAAGTTATCAGAATTTGATATCTAAAAAGAGATTTCTTACGTGTAACAGACAACAAGTGATTCTGCATTGCGTTAAAAATTATTAGTCTTCTTCCTTAAATTTTCATTCGAGGATTTGATAATCAAATATGAAATTCTCTACTTCTAATTTATGAAGTGGTTTTAACTTATTACCTATTCTGAGGTTTAATATAAATGTGAAGATTTGGTTTTAAAATGTTAAACCAATATAGTTCAATTTCGTATATATCCAATAAACCCAATAATATTCCTCATTTCGATTTCACACTCGGAAATCTGGAAGTAGGCACTAAAATCTATTTCTACTCAGTTTTTCTGGCATTCGATATATTAGGTTGGGGCTGAAATAGATTTATGTTGCAAAATCTAGGAAGTATCGGTGAACTAGAAAGGATCGTTAAATTCCATTCGCGAAAATGCACACTACATAAGCCATCGGAAATATGCAATGAACTGGAGAACGTCTTGGATTGAGGTCGTATACATGTGTGTTGGACCATTCAATATAAGATATTGAATGTTCAGAAAAGCCGACCTACGTATTAGGTATACTTTGTTGCAAAAAAGTATAAAATTTGACATTTACACCTGTTTTACATTTGAATATAGAGAAAGAAGGAAACACTTCAGTTACATACAATTTCGTATAATACATTTCTTCGATTGAAACTGGTGGTGGATTATCACAGAAGCAATGCGAATGTTATATCATTATTCAATCTAATCAACAGTATATTTCAGTTCATTTATAGATAAAATTATTCGCTTTGCATCACGCTGCCAATGCTCAAATATTCATAACTAACTATTTTTAAGGATATTCCTTTATGGTAAAAAAAATTGTATGCTGTTGGTTCCCAATCGAATTGCCTGAATTTCAAAAATGATGTAGTTGAATGGGTCATTAGAAAGAATGTGCGAGTTTGAATAGTTTCTATTCCTGATTTTCTGAGTTATAGGTGAGCATTCAAATTTCATAAAATAGTTATATAAACGTAGGATTAACAAAGAAAAAACTATTTTGGTTTGAATACTCTTTATGTTTGAAATATGAATTATTTAATTATAACCCTATATTGAGAACAAAGAACAGATTGTTTCAAATCTCACAAATAAAGGAATGACACTACAACATTATAACATTTCAATTCAACCAATAACCAATTTTCCATGCTCCATTCAATTCCTTGATTCTAGGTCGTATTGTCTTCTGAAATATATTTTCGAAATTTGATAGAAATCCTGGATGAGTCTCAGTAATATATTACAATCAATTGTTCTACCAAATTTTCATGTACCAAATTATAGTGTTCGAGAGAAGTTTCACATATCGTCCGACAGCTGAATTGACACACAGTACATTCATAATTTTCGGCAATGTTTGATAATATTGAAAAAGGATACATACTTACCTATGTGTTAAATGTTCCATGTGTGTTCATGTATATGGGTACCTAAACTTCTGGAGAAGAATCTTTTCTTAATAGTACTTTCAACGATTCATCTTCATTTGAAACATACTTTTGTCGAAAAAACATTTTTTCCTTTATCCTTGAAAGGCAATGAAGAAAAGATGACTTCATTTTTTCGTATTGGCAATATTTCCATTGTCCTCATGTTCTCTATTTTTTACAGGTAAGAATTGCCACAATGACAATACACATGGACTGCGAGGTCGTAAATTTGATCTTATAAAAGAAATGTAATGTTGCGTGAAACACGTTTCGCTCAATGGTGGTCGAATTCTACGACGTGTTGCTCAGGTAAGAAACTTTTTCTGTTTCATTCATAAAAAGCACGTTCTGGGGGCGTAGAACTTCCTGGTTTTGGTTTGGGAAATAAATAAAAAGTTTTTGTTCCCAAATACGATAAAATACTTTGAATTCAGGTGTGATATCGGAAAAAAAATTAGGTTTATTGGTTGATTTTACTACGTGAGAATGAACGTAAACCAAAATAGGTATAATATAAGAAAATCCGCATAAAGACAAAATTCAATTAGATGATACCGAAAACATTCACAAGTGCCAAAAAAAGATCGACAAAAAATAAAAGGCACAAAACAGTTGCTGCAGTGATTTATCAAGCAATTCACACAGATGAAATGCATCAGACTCGGTGCTATAAACTAAAAACTGACAAAAATACATCCCTAATTGAGAATGATATTCCCAGACGTGAATAAAAACTGAAAACGGCACTGAAACGATCCCTGGCAAGAGATTAGAAAGAATATGAAAGCAGAAAAGGGTAAAAATAATCCCTTCCATTATCTCTGCTACGTGCATCATAAACAAACATTTACAACACCTAAGGGCTTAAACACACGAGCGGATTTTCCAGGGCTTTTTCAACGATGATAATTATCATACTTAATAGTGATATGTTTATTGACTCAAAGAATTCGAATACAGTGTTGAAATAAGTCTTTCATATTAACATATTGGTTAGAGATAACATCTCATATGATTATTGAAGCTTTTTCCTATTTACAATTTGAGTTAGGTACAATGTATCTTGAGAACATACGAGGATGATTATTTGATATATATTTAGAAAATATATTACCCTGAACAACCACGATAGACATTGGACAAATTTCAAACGTGTTCTAGATTTTTTCAAATTGAAATTTTTTTTTAGGTTGAGAAATAATTGTTTTCTTTCGCACTTTTCCTTACTAATTTTATATTTATATACTAATATGTATGTATTATATGTACCTGGTTTGATGAAACAATTATGGAATTATTTATTAACAAACAAAAATATCACACTCAAAAGGTTGGATTTGAGTTCTGACTTACTAAAAAGATGCGATTGAGATCAGAAAATTTAACATTAATTAGGTAAAAGTAAATATGTATAATGACGCAAATAGGTAATCTTAATATAAATGGAATTGTAAAAACGATACAAGTGAAAATTTTAGAATTTATTCTGTTATGGATAATTTTTTTTTCATTTTGGTAATAAACTAATGATTGGATGCACCATTATATTATTATATTGCCAACTATGAGCTTCTGATCTGCGTAGGGTTACATAAAAGTTTTAAAACTTCCTTGGTTAATACGAGACGGAACATTTCTATGTTTCACATCACTCGTTTCTTGATATAAACCATTCGATTTATTTCTACCTTGTTAAACTCTAAAACTTATTGTATTTGTCGGGTTGTCTCAATATAACTCAGGATTAATATCAAAAGGGATTTACTCTCGTAATGAACCAGCTTGAAAATATGTTTAAGAACACAATCAACATATAAATATGAGATTGAAGCAATAATCAATGTCGTAAATAAATCATAAGAATGTTTGTAGTATGGAGATCCAAGAAATTATAACTTTTATTTTCATTAATTTTGTATTTCCATGTGAATGTCTGTTTTTTTTTGTACCTAAATTATTTCCAAAGTAAAAAAACTGATTCATTTATGGGATAATATTTGACACTGCTTCCAGTAGTCGTTTTATTGAAAAGATGTGGTCTGATCCATATCACAAAATGATATTGAATCTTCTGAATTTTTTGAGTCAAATAAATTCGGTGACCTTCTAGTTTTCAAAATTTATTTCACTGGAATCGACATTTAAGCCAATCCATTTAGTCTTTCCTGTATAGAAACTTACTATAGTCTTTGATAAAGCATTGCAGTTTCTTTATATATTTTTATAATAATTCCATCCCGACAGTGGAGTGAAATATTATGTTTGAAGTAATCGTTTAAATTAATTTGAAGATGAATTCAGATTAATGAGACCAATTAATATTAGTACGTAGTACGTGTTTACTATTACCTATAAAATCTTGTTATAATTTATTTCAATTTCAATCATAGGTCAACAAGTCGATGCTTTTCAGTAATTTGTACCGTTTTTATTGAGGGCATTAAGCTAATAATATAAATTAATTTTATTATCCGTCTTTAAACGACTTTGTTTATCAACAAGATACCATCGGAGCAACCATGATAATCTTATGGTTGATTATATGTTTCCCAATTTTATACAGACTGCTTCAATTTGATGAACATGTTGATAAACAAGAGAATGGAACATTCTTCCTCAACAAAATAGGGGAAAACTTATTGAAAAAATAAGTTATTTTCATAGAAATGAAATTCATATTGCATACTTAGGTGGGATGCCTAATTCTTAAGCTCCCTGAAATTTTACCACATTCCATTATGGAATATGCATATTTCGAAAATCAAAGAGATAACTCGTGATAACTAGTGATAAATTAACGCAAGATTTGAATTGAATAAAAAACACATTTTTTAGTCGTTTGATTATAATTTTTTTATTCAATAATAAAGTACACAGGATAGGGTTATTTATGGAATAATACACCGTGAAAATGACATCCATGGCTTTGCATACACATACGCACTAGTTTGTCGAAATTTTCCATGAGTTTCACAGGCTCCATGATTTTTTTACCCTTTGTTATTGATAGACGAAGAAGAGCCAATTTTTCTGGGATTGTTTCGATCTGAAGTTTTTCCGATATTTAAATCGGGTTTGGTTTAGTTATTTTCTTAGGGTACACCCCTTCGGCCTTTGCGACACTGTCCCTTATTTGTTAAATCTGTTTATTTTGTCTGAAGCATATTTTGAAAATGTAGAATGAAACTTAATGAGTCATTCACTTGGATCAAAGGCGCAGATCTTTTCTTTCTAGAGGGGTAATCGAAAAAAATTTTTCGACTACAACGTTTACTCATATCTGTAATGTGAGAAAAAAAGGTTTAATAACAAAGTTTGAACCGAAAATTACTCGAAATAATAGCATTTTTCTGGTTACCGATTCGATTGTTTTTACCTTATACAGGCTGTTCCTATATATTGAAGGTACGAAGAAAAATGAGAGATTTCTTGAATAATTTTGAGAATAAAAAGTCTATACAAGGGCATACAAACTCTTTGTTTTTGAGATACAGGGTGTTTCTTGTTGTCCTACTTTTTTGTGGAGCTTATAACAGTTGATCGAATCTTCATTAATCTTCTCTTCAAATTGGGAAAATAAGTACCAAAAATTATAATTGATTTATTCGTCACAGCTTATTGGAATTGAATTTTCCTGAGGATTATACTGAAGAATTCTTTGCATTGTTTTTTTCGGTAGCAGATACGACAAGAATCCAAAAAGTGTAGTAAACTACCAGTGGATCACCAAAAAAAAGTTCTGTAGGAAAGAAGAGGGCACTCTTTCAGAAGAAAATCAACCTTTAGATTTGCATTCAAAATTAGCATCAGAGGACGAAAACTTTAAATTGGAATATCTATGCCAAACTGAATATCTTGTGAAGCAAGATGCTATGAGAAAAAAATTTGGACTTCAATATCTGTTTCTCGAAAACATATCGTTTGCGAACCCATGTTTTAAGACTTTATTTCTCAAAATGATCCGAGAAATCTGTTATTTTCGTTTATACCTCCAATTTAGGAACACCTGTAAAGTCAATTAAAAAATGAGGTCTTCACAAATGAATTTCAATTTGAATGAAACACATTAAATTGTAAAACACAGCGCAGACAATTTTTCGATGAGAATAACTCAGTCCTTTGATGACTCCAGTTTTTGAATTCTGTGACGAAAATGAACAAAACACCGAAAACAACAGGTGAGTGTATACCGATGACTAATGCAAAAATCACAGATGGCTAAACAAGGGACAACGCCGACACAGCGGGTAGATAAAGGAAAATAATAAATCTCGGACATCGACGTGCTCGTAAACTCATTAACCGTAAGAGGGTCCAATTTTTTGCTGCAGTGTCGATTTTAAAGGAAACTAAGAAGATTATTCGTTCATTTTATGAAACAATTTCATACTTCGTGTTTGGGACAATTGAGAAATTTTTTATTTTGAAAACCTTAATTACCCCAGCACTTGCATACGACCTGCATGAGATGTAATACTCGTTTATTCCAATTTGAGTAGAATACCACACTTCCGTTGATCAGCAGCCATCATCTCAACCTAAACTCGCCGCCTTAATTTTAATTTAGTCCGAAAAAGGTCGCGCGCAGGTTAATCTAAGGTCGGAACAACGACCAGACATGTCCGTAGCGACATCCTGTATAATTGAAATTCAGTGAAGACGGTAAATTCGGGCGGAAAAATCAATTTCGACCTCGCAGACGGACTAGGAGGCAATAAAAATTCATTTAGTTTGCCCTAAACCCGCCCATAAACTAGGATGTGTGTAATATTTATCGAAGCCTTTAATCACGGCCAGTACCATAAGAATAGACATTTACTGCCCACGAGAGCACACACAGGTTTAGCTGGGACTTCCGAATGGTCTCACTGGATAGTGGCAACTTTGATGAATGTGGTTTCTCCTCTTATCGAGTATTCATATTTGATTTATACATTTCTCTAGATTATCTCGAATGATTCATTGTTTTTTGAATGATATCATTATGCGATTGATATACGGCGTTTCTGTTCAACTCTCGACTTTGAATGTTTCAATCTGATAGTTATTAGTGTTGGCTCTGACTGAGTTATGATTACAGCTTTCATATTTCGTGTTGATGGTGTATCAATTGGGCAATACGGCTCTTCAAACTTACTGAAAATATGTCAGTCGTATAATTGAAATACAAAATGTGATTTTTTATTTTAATGTTTCCTCTGATCCATTTGATCCTTTGTGTGAACTTTTATCTTGTTCGAGCTGAACCGGTTGTTTTTTTTTTTGTAGAATTGTAACTCAATATTTTGTTTTTTTTGTCGTTCATCGATCAACATACATAAAACACTATGATACTGAGCTGAAGTATCAAATTGATGAGAGACCTTCACCAATGAAATATTTTTTCATTTGCGTCTCGATTTGCGTTTACTTACTCAATATACGGATTTTCTTGATAAAACGAAAAATATTTTAATGTGTCTCATTATTGCTAATATTCTAAGAAAAATAAATTGAATATGTATACTCGATATCAGCCCGGACCCGAAGCATTTCAAATGTGGTGGTACCAATAGAATGACCATCAAATCTCAAAATCTTACTTCGTTGTTTATAGGATGGGTTTTTGGCTCGTAACATAGTTTTCAACAGTAGATTTTGAATGTTAATGATAGGATATGCCACCACTGGAAACCTGCACACTTGAGTTTTTCGAAGTATATAGTAATGGCATTTTGACTTTGGAAATAGGCTGCTATATTAGAAAAAAACAGCATAAACTCGCTGTAGTAGTAGGTATTTATAATACAAAAAAGTGAATACCGCAATTTCGTTGGCGATGAATATTGAATATTCTTCTCTTGATTCATTTTTCATTTTCGATAATAATAACGAATTCTGCTTGAAACCACCCACATCAGCTTTGATATTCATCTCCAATCATTTATTATTTTTATGTTTTCATTTCGTACATAAGTTATCCATTCTTAATTTTTAGGTGTATCAACAACAAATATTTATTTCTGTGATTCTTTTAAACAGAGTTGCATTCAGCCAGAGTACTCAATGTTTTAAAATCCATAGATAATTTTTTCAAGAACCAATTACTCCAAAACGATGTATCATACAGAAGATATGAGGAATAATTTTATTTTTCAAATTGGGTCAACACTATCAACAGTCATTAACGGGCGTACCACTTACTTTTGAGAGTTGTCTTCTTTGCTTCTCTGGTATTTTTATGACATGTAATGGTCACTAGAGACTGGAAGATGTTGATGGAATGAAAAACTATATTCCGAAAATCCTGTCCTTCGATAAAACCATTGGCGAATATTTTTTTTATGGATTTAATCAGTCTGGTATCTCAGCCGAACTGCTTCGGAAAAAATGAAAAGTAAACAAAAAAGTGTTTCTTGTGACCACAGTCATCTTCAGTTTATATATGTGTACAAGTCAAATACTCACCCTGTATATGTTCAGAATTATCTCATTGCATAATACCGAATCGTTGGGTGAATATTGGGTCGATCATTCACAAAATCAAGGTAATTTACTGGAACAGAATATTTTCTAGAATAACTACATTACAGGAAATAGTATTGGAATATTATCAACCGGAATAGCAAAAATTTCTCCTTTTCGAAGAATATGCTGTATCCATATCTATTATGAAAGAATAACAAAAGTCTTAAATCCTTCTAATCCTAAGTAATTCACCATGAAACAATGTTGAGGTGACTCATATTGATAAATTGTTAGGTTAGAGATTCTAAAAACAAATATTCTATACCGTTATTAAAGCTACCAATCACCACTTCTATGAATATATTTTTAAAATCTGTTCAGCGCCAAACTTCTCAAAAATCTCCCTATAGTAACATAATCTTCTACCATTAATTTCATTCAACACTGACAAACGCCCCTCATATGCCTCAAAATCATCAAACACATCATGTTCGTCTGTACATCTGTTTTGCCATAATTTTTCATCATCTTTTTTCGACATCCTTATGTGGTATAACATTTATCGGTTGTATAAATATATTTATATATCCTATCGAGCATTCATCAATCTTCCTCATACGTACATATCGGTTGGCTCTATAAGGCAATTTATTCATGAAACCAGATTGTGGCACTGTTAAGAGAATGATGTCTATCGAGCCATTTCTTAGTTTAACAACACCATATTACTGTGATGATTTCTATCCTCGGATTAAAGTACGTGTCGCAATGAAAATTTGAAGATAAAGTTGGAAATATCTTGCACGCTAGGGCGAGTTTCTTATAACGGTAGTCTGCTATAGGGTCCCCACTTGAAGAATAATACGACCATCAAGTCTATTCAATACTTTTCAATCACGAGCCTATGAATTTGTGTGTTAAAAAGACAAAAATTGTCATAATATACATTAAGAATATCGGGTGTCCCAAACTCGATGGCCTATTAGACGTTTCTGGAAAACTAATCATGATTTTGAGCTGAAAATTTGCATATTGGGGTTTGAGACAATGATTTTTCTCCCTAAAATATTTTCAGATCTCTACAACTTCCGGTTATACCGGAGACAGACTACTACTTCCTTATTTCAAATGGCACACTCAGTATATTATTGCATCATTAGATAGCTTTTTTTATGGCAATTTCGGCAATATGCCATACCTTGGGTGAAAATTCAACGGTTCATGAGTTATTGGGATTCTTATGAAAAAAAAGGTGACGATGAGGACTCACATTTTTTTTAATATTTCAGCAGAAAAAGCCTCTTTCCAAAAAAGTTTGTTTTGTTTCGTTTACGCAAATACGTAGTATTATAAGACTGTTTTTGGCTTGGACCAAAAATGTACAGGGTGTTTATAAGAGGATCATGAACTTGGACAACTCAAATTCATCAAAACTCAAGATTTTCAAATTAGAACTTATATTTTTTATTATTTCAGTCGATTCTACGTACAAAAATAGTGGGGGTTACTTCAGCAAACCCTATACCTAAAATGAATACTTCAAGAGTTATCGGGGAAAACTTTAAATGAGGAAAAACCGCTATTTATAACTGTGGGAATAACTGTCTGTTACTTCCGTAAAACACAGAAAGAAAATAAAATTCGATGTTTCCATAACTAAATTTGACATATCAAGAATTGTAATGAATTATTCGTAATTGAAAATTGTATTGGTTTGTGGATCTCTCAACAATTCCAAAGAAAAATTAATTAAAATTCATGAAATGTAAAATTTAGTTATCTAAACATCGAATTTTATTTTCTTTCTGTGTTTTACGGAAGTAACAGACTGTTATTCCCACAGTTTTAAATAGCGGTTTTTCCTCATTTGAAGTTCTTCCCCGTAAACTCTTGAAGTATTCATTTTAGGTATAGCGTTTGCTGAAGTAACCCCCACTATTTTTGTACGTAGAATCGACTGAAATAATAAAAAATATAGGTTCTAATTTGAAAATCTTGAGTTTTGATGAATTTGAGTTGTCCAAGTTCATGATCCTCTTATAAACACCCTGTACATTTTTGGTCCAAGCCAAAAACAGTCTTATAATACTACGTATTTGCGTAAACGAAACAAAACAAACTTTTTTGGAAAGAGGCTTTTTCTGCTGAAATATTAAAAAAAATGCGAGTCCTCATCGCCACCTTTTTTTTTCATAAGAATCCCAATAACTCATAAACCGTTGAATTTTCACCCAAGGCATGGCATATTGCCGAAATTGCCATAAAAAAAGCTATCTAATGATGCAATGATATACTGGGTGTGCCATTTGAAATAAGGAAGTAGTAGTCTGTCTCCGGTATAACCGGAAGTTGTAGAGATCTGAAAATATTTTAGGGAGAAAGATCATTGTCTCAAACCACAATATGCAAATTTACAGTTCAAAATTATGATTAGTTTTCCAGAAACGTCTAATAGGCCATCGAGTTTGGGACACCCGATATAATGCATTATCTGAAAATTGAATTGAAGGAATCTGATTCTCTACTTTCTACAGCCTTCACCAGAACCATAAAATCTAGGTTATTGTTTTGTACAAAATATCACACATTCATATTTTAACCTTTCAATCTGATCCTTGAATTCCTAGGAATGAGCCCAGCTCCTTCTCTGGTCCACAGCAGGGGGCTCTGCTGCCCAGGATAGGACACAAAGAAAGAAATTTCTAGGAATAAAAAATGAAAATAATGAAATTTGAAAGATTCTTAAAACAATAGAAAAGATGATACCTACTACAATTGAATATAGAATTACCTACTCATAAACTCATAACTAACTACATAAACTTGAGTGTAAACTTCTAAACAGGAATAATATAGAATAAGTTATTGACAGACGGACATCAGATCTTATTTGATTGAATCAACCACATTTTTGTAGAATAAAAATTCAAAGTTTTGAACATTAGTTTCTAAAGATGACAACATCTTTCTCGGAACGGCATTAAACATAAATAAAGATTTCGTGAACAAGAGGGTGGTTTTTTTAATTCTTTATTGAAACTTATAGAAGTGGAACGATGTATCTCTCTATGCGCAAAAGAATTATACGCGAACGAAATACTGAGTCGAACTCTAAACTTTTCATATATAGAATGAAAAAATCCCACCTAGCACTTTAAATGCAAAAATGTTCATATTACCGTCATCATTTCAGTCTGATGGATATTTAATAAGGTGGACCGAAACTGTTTCACCGTTCCACAAGTTTGTATACTGATGATCTCCTGCAGCCAATGTTTAATCGATCAGGTGTATAATCGGACAAACAAGGATATATTCTCATCATCGTATGCCTTAGTTATGTCAATCATGTGAAATTATGTGGTCATGTTATGCTTAGTAGGAATTTCGAACACACTGGCCATAGAATTTGGCTAGGGTATATCGAAATCAATTAGGTATTCTGCAAAGTACAATTCCTAATTATGTAAATCTGAACAATCTGCTGATGATTGTTATCTTCACAGTGTTGCTGTACACATTATTTTTTAGTTGAACTGTAATTCTTTAACTTTGGTTATCAGAGAATTGCGTCGAATGATTATGTCAAACTCGAAAAATTCGTTGTCAAAAAAATTTTGTTCACTTATTGAGTTTTCCATAATATCCGAATATCAATAATGGTGTCTAAGGTTTAGCTATCTGAATTTATTTTTTTTAAGATTAGAATGAAATAAGCTAAACAAATGGTTTGTTTCAGAATAATTTTTCAAAGGTTTATGCTGAATTGTGAACTTCAATTTATAATGATTTTAATCATATACATGTAGGGTATTCCTAAATTGGAGGAACAAACGAAATTGAGAAATTCCTCTGATCATTTCAACAAAAAAGTGTTCCCATGGGCCTACTAACGCTTTGTTTTGGAAATATAGTGTTAAGTTTTGATTTTACTTTAGTTTTCTTTTCTGATGACATCTGCCTTCCAGAAGATATTTAACTTCAACTCAAATTTTGCATATATACTGCAAATTAAAGTTTAAATCATTTCGAATACAGGGTGGTATTTTCTCTGAAGCAGTGCCTTCTTTTTTCCTCCAGAACTTTTTTTGGTTGAGCGCTGGTAGTTTGAAAATATGTTAAAAGAAACTTTGGTTCGAAACTGAACTCTTTGTAGTTATAATTTTGTCGTATCTGCTACAGATTCGAAAAAAATATTAAAAATTTTATCTCATGAAAATACAAATTATCTTGAAAATCCAGTTAGTAAGCTGTGAATGCTGTGATGAATGAATTAATTATTAGTTTTTGGGTTAATTTTGCAGATCTGTAGCAATGATTCATAAAGATTTGATAAACTCGTATAATCGTATAGAAAGTAGGAATACTAGAAACACTCTGTATCTTGCAAACAAAGTGTTTTCAGACCCATGTTTATAGGACATTTTTTTTCCTAAAACTATCTTAGGAATTTTCTACTTTCATTTGTACCTCCAATTTAGAAGCACTCTTTAAATCCGAAATTGCTTACATTGCCACATCCAACATTCCTTTTTTTTAATTTTTGAAAAATTCGAAAAATTTGATTTATTCATGTAAGGAAGACTTTTCTTGAATTCCAATAATTTCCGCCGATATGTTTGGTTTTTTTATTTCCATGAATATTCAAACTCTCCCTGTAGCTTTCTTAGGAATGGCAGAAAATGATTTTCTCTAATTCTGTGGTTATTCCGTTCATTCTTCCACATCTTGTAGAACAAAATCGTGCGAGAATATATCAGAAACTCACAGTTTTCATGGTTATATTTCATTATTATATGTTGGTATTCCGAACTTTCCGCCACGGCTTTATCTGTCAATTCATCAATTTGCCCTTAAGAAATCAGTTCTGCCAACCAACATTTTTCAATGCAAAATCACTAAATGATATTTATGGAAATATTTCATTAATTTCAATTAAAATGCAACGAATTAGAGAAAATAATGTATAATACTCGTACAGAAGGCTCATTCTACCACTCGTTCATTCCAAAACTCGCCACTTCGTGGCTCGTTTTTGAATTTTGAACTCGTGGAAGAATATCAATGCCTTCTGCACTTGTTTTATAAATAACTATTTTGCAGTTAATCCGTATTCGCCTATTCCTATTATACCTCTGGTAATAGTATGTTCAGTTACTCCCCGAGACACCCTGTAAATAATGATAAGATATCGGACAAAATCTGCTAGCTTCACATCAGAATTTGCTCGATGTATTTTCTCTAACTATAGCACTAACAGCTTTCAAAGTTGAATATTCAATGGCACCGAGGTAAATCTCTCCGACAAAAAACAAAACAAAAATCACGTCTACGCCTCTGGTTGCTTTATTCGGAAACATGTCCGCGTCTCCACGTAGGTGTTCATTGAATAGACGAAATGATGGTAATACACATTAATTTCTTTCGAGCCACTTACCTGAAAATTGTGCGGTGGAAAATTCACAATCGCCATTTATGTGAATATATGACCATAGATATGCAAATATTTCTTGAAGAGAATGTTGCCCGTCCAGCTTGACCTACGCGTCTCGCTTTCAGATACAACTCGGATCGTGTTCTCGGTCGCATTTTACGAGTTATTCATCGGAAAAATTCCCGAGAACATGTTATGGCGTGAATTATTCCTTCTCCAATCAGGCTCCGTATATGTGAGATGTAAGGCGAGGAAATTGGAGTGAAATATTTTCCGAAGGGTGACGAATGATGATGAAAAACGTTTGTCCCTTAGTTGGACCCTCCCTGAGTATAATGAACAAGCTGAAATATATTGTTTTAGTCTTTCTCGTATTGTTTTCGATAAATAAAAGACTTTTTTCTTTTGTGACGAAGTACAGCCTAATTTGAGAAAACTTCCAAAAGCTATCTCGAAAACAAGAGCTACAACAACAATCAATTGTTCTTTTCTAAGCTCTATTGCGTATTCGTTCTGTTAACGCAAAGTATCTACAGGGTGGCCACTTTTTCAATGGGATTGTATTATATTTTAAACCATAAGAGTTAGAAGGTCGGTCAAATGGAGAAAAAGTTGCATGCATAGAAGCATTATCAAGCAGTTCAAACAAATCGAGATTATCAGAGCCAGTTAGTGAATTCTGTCATTTTGATTTTTCTTTTTTTCCCACTTTATTTCAAATATTATCAAAAAATGTTACAGGAATTATTTATTCGACAGTAAATTGTTCTCAATTTGACGTAATCAGATTTCGTATCCAACGTTTCGTGCTCTCTGGGCCACCCTCAACCTCATTTTTTTCGAAACGGACCTGTATATTTTTTGACACTTTTCGAAATAACTTTTAACGCTGAATTCAACGATGTATCATATAAATTCATTCAAAGTTGATTTTCAGGTGATTTTGACCCTTATCCAAATTTCTTTGGGTCGGATCTGTATTACATTTAGGTACTTTTAGTTTAATTCCTGTAACATTTTTGATAATATTTGAAATAAAGTGGGAAAAAAAGAAAAATCAAAATGACAGAATTTACTTTTCTTATGATATCTTAATAACCGGCCCTGATAATTTCGATTTGTTTGAACTGCTTGATAATGCTTCTATGCATGCAACTTTTTCTCCATTTGACCGACTTTCTTATTATTATAGTTACCAATACAATCCCATTGAAAAAGTGGCCACCCTGTATACAATCGATGAAGTGAAAATTTAGGAAAAATTTAAGAACAATTGCATCTTGATTTCGGAAAAATATTCAAATTTAAAATATATCTGCCATATATAGGGTGAGTCAATATTGCTCCATTATGGGTCGTTTATGGGTCTACAATAACTCCTAAAAATGTTGGGCGAGGGGAATAATTCATTTTTCGACAGAATCGACAGTATTCAACGCATAAGCTCAAATTATTTTTGACATGCTTGTCCGAAAGTGATGAATCAAGATACTACCCTGTTTTTATAAATGAGAATGCACAATTTTCATCATACTCATATAATTTCCATGAAATTCTGATTTCAAAATACACCACTTGTCATAATTTATCTGAGGTAATTTCTAAACTGATTTAAACTAGAGATCTTATACATATTTTGAATATGATTTTTTAATTGAATTCCCGAAAAGTTTTCAAGTCTTCTTGAATTTACGGATCACTTGACAGGTGGTCCGAAAGACACTATAATTTTTAAAAAATGACCTTTGAAAATGAAATGAAATGAAATTAGTTCTTTTATTCAAATGGCTCACTCTGATTATTTTTTGCCTCTCCAAGATGCCATTTAGAGGCGAATTAATCTCTAATCTTAATGATCCAATTAACTAATGAATTGATCTTTAACATTTGATGACCCATAACTTCTAAGTGAAAATCACCAAATTTACTCTGTTATTGTCATTGCATGTGGCGTATCTATTTTCCATCCTATACAAAGGACCAAAAAGATATCTGCATTATTCAATATCAATTTTCAATTTATTCAGGTTATCAATTTACACTTTTTCTACATAATTAAGGACACATATAAAACATATAAAAACAGGTTCAAGAGCAGAAGTACGTAGGCACGAATGTCTGTGATGTGAATTCACTCTTTTTCGAATGTTAACAATTGTACATAATCAAAACAGTTAAACATAATTAAATTAATACAAAATAACAACGCAATGCAAAAAAACAGTGCATGAATGTCACTAGAGAGAAGTCAAAACTTGAACAGTATAAAAAAATAAATATACTTATTCAAAATGAAAAGAACCAATGGAGAACAGGAGAGGAGGCACTGACACCATATGTGGAAAATTTACCTATTCAAGTTTAAACCTTTCATGTTGTTTTAATACCTATTCTTCAACTTTTATTTTGAATCCTTCAAATTAGATTAGATAGTTTTGGACCAAAGTATAAAAAAATCGTTGTTTCTACTCTCTGAAAAAATCAACATGCAAATTATTATATAGACATTGTAAGAATAGACACGAAATAAGTACCAAGTTTCATTTTAATAATACGATTGATGATAGCAACACCATGTTTGAAATTTCATTCTTAATACTTCGTTATTGTCGTTATATAATCCTCTCTCAACACTTGGAAATTTACATATTTTAATGATGTCCTTATTCAGATTGGTGGAAATTCTGATTTGATTTATGTCGATGAAATAATAATATATCACACGAAAAGCGCAACAAACTCGAAAATCCCCTCGAGATGCACCTTTTATGGCGTGATATAGAAAGTAGACCATGAATCTGGTATTTATTATGTGCCTAAGTAAACAATGTTGATATATTCGTCTAAATAAACATTTCCAGTAAAAGTAATCTCCACATTTCAAAACTATCCAGAATTTATGTTGAACCAGTGTCAGTTCGAGTTTTAAGTTGATAAGCGCACGTTTTATGGGACATAAAAACGTTTATTACTGTGGTTGGCTTGAGAAATATTTGAGATGTAAGAAGATTGAACAAGTAACGGGCAGAATATAGATAAGAACGGACAACTCTTTTCGTCTTGATGTTTCATTAATGATTCTCAAGTGTTGGTCAATTTGTCATATCGGTATCTTGTTTTCATATTTCCGTATTCTTGTACTCTTGCTGCAGATTGTTTGGAAGTAGGCGAATTGCGATAAATTGATGATAGAACTATACGATACTTGAGCCACATTCTCTTCTTATCTTCTTAATTCATCAAAACTTTGAATTTCCAAGGAGAATGAGGAAAGTTCTACACAATTATGCACCAATCTATGTACATATAATAAAGCGAGAGAAAAAGAACAGGTGTGTCTGCATATTCCATATATCCATGAAAAAATTATCGTGTAAGAGTAATAGAATACAAAATATTTTTCAAATTTCTCTACACTCTAACCTCCAAAAGTACCGAAAGGATTTTGTTGCGGTTTTCACAGTTATATTAAGCTCTTCTTAATGAAGCTACAACTGAGGCTCTACTTTATTAAAATCGAATGAAGTAGAAAGTAATTGTTATTTGAAATTAAATTACCGGCTGGCGGGTGCCACTCAAAAATTACTTTCAATGTGATTGATTTAGGTTAGTTATTACTTGTTTGAAATATAACATGGGCATTGAAACTTTTTAGTCACTTGTATTCATTAGTTGAGTATGTTCTTTAAATTCCAAAATCTGCTTTAGACTATTTTTTTGCGAATATTCAAAATAATTGTTATTGAAAATCAAAATTCAGTAATCACATATATCCAGCATATGAAATTCACTGTCAAAATTACGTGTCTATAATAGCTATTATTACAACTAGGGAAATATGAATAGTATATTTCCCGAGGTTGTCAAAGTTACATCCCGAGGGCGGAGCCCGAGGGATGTATAGACAACCGAGGGAAATGTATTCATATTTCCCGTGGTGTAATCAATAGTTTTTTTCTGATTGAAACAATCTGATAAGGAAAAATTATTATTAGATTGTATATTTTTGTAATAATTAAATTTTTAACGTTGCTATGGGCCATGTTTCTGAGAATCTTGGTTGACTGGTTTCATTTTGACGTCTTGTCAAAAATAAAATTAATGAAAAAATGTCGAACTACGTCGAAACTCAAGCGGCAAAGGCCCGTGAATCTTTGGTTCCAGCCAAATCTCAAGCTGCCTACAGTAAAGAGTACGAATGCTTTCAGGAGTGGAAAAGAAAAAAATTGGTGGACGGTGTGAGCGATAGTATTTTGTTAGCATATTTCCAAGATTTGGTATGTTGCTCTGATTCTTGTTATTCTTGATGTATGATTAATTCATTCGATCCCCAGTCCCAGAAATATTCTCCAAACACGTTATGGCCGAAACTATCGATGTTAAGATCAATGCTACATTTGAAGGAAAAAACTGATGTCAAATTATTCGATGAAGTCGAAGCATTTGTTAAGAACAAAAATAAAGGATACGTTCCTAAAAAATCATCAGTGTTGTCCCGGGAGCAGCTCAAGACATTCTTGAGTAAAGCTCCTAATGACGTTTTTTTGATGTATAAGGTAAAAGTTTCATTTTGATTTCCTCTGTTGATAAGATTTTTACATTCATAATTTTGAAGGTTGTTTTAATAATGGAAATCTTTGGCGCCTGCAGAACACGAGAGTTGGTGAATATGCTATCTTCAGATATCGAAGATCGTGGTTCGGTAATCATAATCAAAGTCTCAAAGACTAAGAATGATATAAACAGAATATTCACTATAATTGATGAAGAAGATCTGGGTGCTGCTCGTTTGGTGAGGGAGTATTCAGCGTTGCGCCCGCAAGGCGTTCTTAGGTTCTTCGTAGCTTATAGGAATAAGAAGTGTACTCTTCAGCCTGTCGGCAAAAATACCTTCGGAAAAATTCCGAGTAAGGTTGCTGAATGGTTGGGTTTAGATAATCCGAAAACCTATACAGGTCATTGTGGAAGACGAACATCCGCGACATTGGTTGCCGATGCGGGAGCCTCAATGACAACACTCAAGAGACATGGTGGTTGGAAAAGTTCGTCTGTTGCAGAAGGCTATCTGGCGGACAGTATGCTGCACAAAAATAAGGTAGCGAAGATGATAGCAGGTGTGGAGGGTGAGCCATCTGCAGCATCACAATCTTTGAAGACCGTTTTGGGAGAATCGTCCGAGACTGCTGCTGCAAGGAATGTTCTCAAGAAAACTGTAGTCTCGTCGTCGAATAATTATGAACAAGATATTTCTTCTTCCTTTGTATCTGGTGGAAATACTTTTAGTGGAAATTTCAACAATTGCAGTTTCCATTTTGTTACTAAATAAAGAAATAGTTTCATATTTCCCTAGGGAAATATGAACTGACGTTTCATATTTCCCTTGGGAAATATGAGTGTGTTATGACACATGGTAACTAAGGCGATATAGCTCAATATTGGTTCGATCAGAAAAAAAAATTTTTTTGGCAAGGTGATAGATTTATGTCATAGTGAAATTCACATGATTTTTTTTTCAAAATTTCACTTCTTCTTGGACCTTAAATTTAGATTTAAGAACATAATCGAAAATTAATTAAATTTCAAAGGAAGCCAAAGAAAACAGAAAGAAGCGGCGTGTACACCACTGGCCTCACGCGGTTTGTGTCAACATTTTGCGACTAAACTTAAATGGAACCGAATGAATGACAACATGAATGTTGACTTCGTACATTTATTTGCTGGCTTTACCAATTGCCAAAGATCGGTAGAGTGTGGACGCGCCTTTAAATGAACTGAAAGCTAAAGGTGAATATTATAGTCCATCCAATAAATGTGCTAACAAGAAGATTTATGGTTGTACCATATGAAATGCTCATTAATATTAGAAGATACAGAATCTTGTATTAGAAACACATGTCCGAAGAAGTCATTTATGATGCCATTATTTTGTACCTAGAGGAATAACAGGATTGTAAAGAGTTTTATTTATGCCAAAATTAATCTGGATATCATAGTTATTGTAAGTCGCCATTATTTTATGTCAATTCTTCACTTTAATAGGTTCGAATCTTGGATGTTAAGTTCGTTAGTAGGCAAATTCCGACTAGGGGTTCCGTAAATATGGCCGTAAATCACCGATTTTATGGAAAAGAAATTTTATAGCAGATGTGAAATAACCTCATCAAAACCATAGAAAATTCAATATTAGGAAAGGAAAACTCAGTATTGCCATGACGATAAATACGTACATTGTTGTATACAAAAATGACAACTTCAAACTTCGTGCAAAATTTCATGTCGACATTGTCGTCTAAACCATAAAATTCAAGCAGAATATCGAAAATAAAACCTTATATTTTAATCACAACAGATCCGAACTTGTTGAGATCATGGACGCGAAATCTGACATTTTGGCGCCCAGCCAAAATAAAATTTCGCCGCCCTGCTTTGCTCAAAATACGTGAATTTTCTTTGGAGGAACTTCTGTTATTCCCTTCAGGCATCGTTTCAATTTCTGATAAAATCGTATTTGTTAACTTGAAATCACCTTGTCAAATTTATCAAAGGACGTTTTGTCGATTTCATCAAAAAACGTCTTGCATTGTTCAAAAGTACGACGCTCTATATAAGTTTATAGTAAACAGGCGATATAGTACCTATTTGTATTTTCATAACTGTAGTTAAGCGCCTATTCTATTTGAAAAAAAAATTAGCTCTTGGTAATTTTATTATTTTACTACAGAGGGTGGTATTTTCACTAAAAAAATACGTCTTGTTTCATCAACTGACTGCGCCCCCAAAACTTGGCGCCCGGCAAAATGTCTGGTTTGCCGGTCCTGGCGGCGGCCCTGGTTGAGATTTTGCATCGAGTATATAGAATAATAATGTTATGCATAATTCTTCTTTATAACCATAGCTAATTCGGGCAAATATGAAAAAACCCAATATTTCAATTTCTATTAAGTTGTTTAGTCGTTAGGTATCCCCTTTTTTTCCTTGATGGAATTGCTAGTCAGTACGTCGCGAACATTTTACAAATAAAAAACATTTGAAAAAATTGAGAAGACCTGTTACTCGTTTTATTATACGAATCGAATTTGTTATCTACCAGCTTCGATTAAAATTCGAATTACGTGGAATTCCAGGGTACCAGTTTCACATTTTTCTTACTGGGTTTCACTTCTGCTGAAAGTAAAATAAAACCGAGTCTAGATTTTTTCTTTCGCTGACACAAATTTACACTCGAAGGAAACCGTATTTCATTCACACTAAAAAAGCAAAATAATAGCCATTCATTAGAGAAAACGTGGCGATCGTAAGCCGTTGATTTCGCTCGAGTTTGGTATCGTGAACTTAATTATGAATAAACGTATGCATGGCATAAATTACATGAAACTTTAATTAATGGAGTATCAAATAGTAATATCGCGTGAGAGATAAGTAATTGATTACTAACTTGTAGTAGTAAAACTTGTTCGAGACAGATAATTGATAAGTAGAAAAATGCATTCGTATTACTTGTGCCGGATAGGTATTTAGATTATGGAAGCAGAGGCGGTTAGTACGCAGAATATGAAGAGAATTTTGAAGGTTATTATGATGCAAAATCAGAGCTTTGCAAATTTTTGCATTTAAGGTCAATGCGATAATTCCATAATTTTATGCGAATTTCTAGTGTTCAGTATCAGTGAAAAAATCTATGGACAAAAGTAGAATTGTCATCATAAAAAATAAGAAAAGAACTGACACTGTCTTCGTAGCCGAGATACAGGTTGTTTTATGAATTTTGACCATTTCTTTCTGAGGCCATATCAAAAGAACCACCGGGTATATTTTCTTCATATTTGGCAAATATGTTCCTAATTGAGAGTCCAAACCTATCATTCAATAACCGCCTTGAAAATCCAGGTCCGGGTTAACAGAAAATTATGAATCGTTTGAATCCTCGAGACAACACCCTGTACATCGGAATTTTGAAAATTTGTTTTGATATTCGGAAACACCACTAAAAACTGAACTGAGACATGTACTTCAAATTTTCGCGCAGACAGTTTTACTGCACAAATTTTCAACGTAAAAGTGAAGTTTTTAAGAATTAGGATACCTGAAAGTGGTTTGAAGTGACTTTTAACAATAAATTATCAAAAATATTGAATCCATAATTATTTCAACATTACTCATTACTCGTTATTCATTTTTACTATGTACATGTATGGAAACGTCGTCAAGGGTATATCCACTTATCAATACAACGTAACTATGGGAAATTTACGGATTCTATTGTTATTTCAAGTTTCTAGGTTATTCGTTCGAGAGTTATCATGTTTTACGCCGGAAGGAAGGACAAAAATTGAATTTGACAACGGATTTTTGAGACTTAAAATTCGAAAAACACATAAATTGTGACTAAATCATAGAGCGATTTGTTCAGAGAATGAGAGCCTATAAATTCAAAATTCATGAAATCATTCTTGATTTCAAGAAATTTAGGTAGATACTATCCAAAATACTCTGCCAATGAGTTTAGTACCATGGTTCTCCGTCTTCCTCTTTTAAGGGTGTAAAGTAAACTACCTTGTCACTAGGTTCTTTAGTGCAGATTCATTTTGAGTCAAGGTAGTTTACAATCAGCATTCCACAGTACGTTATGCTCGGCCTTGTAACACTATTATCTCTAATTTACACCTGCGTCACACGTATCATATATTCAAAAAAGCTGAAGTTCTAGTAGGACTCTTTTTGTCTAGGCCAAAAACCCATACCAAATTTCAATCACAGATATGTTATTTCAGGAAATTCACATATCCGGAAGATATTGAATCTGTATGAAAATTTTTAAGACCCACACCGAACACTTGTACCAAATTTCATCAAAATAGGATGAGAAATTATGGCTATTCATTCAAAGGAGTTCCAGATAAACAGACTGACAAACACGAAATCGAAGTTGTTCGGAATGGCCTAAAATGTATTCGGCGAGCGAAAATTTCGAATTTATAGCCAAGAAAGTTTTTTCATCCAAAAAGTAATCAGAATAGTTTGGTCATATTTGTGATTGCCGAACTTTAAATCCTTCCAATACAAAAAACCAAGATTTCATTAATTTTAATGATATCGGTTTATTTCAAACAGACTCATTTTCCCGAATCGATTCAAACAAATGTATGAAACCTACATCAGAATCCATTAAATGTACCATATTATCATATCTGATCAGTTATCAGGCTAATACAACACTGGGACAATTCGATTCTTCAACACAAATGGCCATAGGCTAACGTGAATATAGCTGTGTTATGGATTATAGTCATTTATTATGAAAATAATTATTTATATTTCCCTGATAAGATGTTATCATCCAATTAGCTTTATAGCACTAAATTATTTTATTCATGAACCCTTTCTTGTAGGGAATTAATCAGAATATGAAAATGTGATTAAATGGACGTTATCGCGCTTCTCATCTACGCATTCTTCTTGTACGACACTGGACAAGTGCGTGAGAGAAATATTAATGAAAAATATAGTTTGGTTGCTCCTACCGAATGGGTTTATTGATTTTAATTTATTTAAACATGGTATATGCAATTGGGTCCTATGTGTTTAGGAAAATTACTATATTTGTTATATCTTCGTGTAACACCTTTTGAAAAAAACTGTAATCGATCAGATAATCTGAAAATTTGGTTCAACGTAATGATCCTAAATGAGTTTCTTAAAAATTTTACCTGACCAGACTATTTTATTCTAGTGGATGATTTATTCTTTATTTCCATTTACATTTTGATATCTTGTTTCCAAAAACATTGTCTAACATTCCCAAAGGTTTTTCAATTAAACATTTGACTTGATTCATCAAGAATTTTTGTATACTTTCTTCTTGGAACTCCTAAAATTTTTAGTTTTGAAAGCCATTTTTGAAGCTAGTTTTGAGTTTCGTACAAATAGTCTTTTATTTTCCTAGGAAACATTTAAGGGTGAAAGAAATGATTTTTCCATTTCTGAAATCGATGAATTTATTAACTGTAAACTGCGAATAATTCAGAAGGTCAATACGCTAGGAAAATTGGGATTTTCATCTGGGATCTATGTATTTGGTTTTTAATCTTACGTTTTTCCTACTGCAGTGGGCATCTTCGGAGTAGCAGGTCGTAGATACGAAACTCGACGCTAGATTTCTCCGAGTTGAATGTCGATTGTCTCCTGATGCGGTATTTTCGATCTTCTTCTGTTCTGCGTTTCAGTTTAAATGCTGATATCAACTATTTGTGTTTCTCCTCTTCTGTTGATGTTATTCGAATGATTATATATTTCGATGACTTCCATATTTATTCTCGAGTAACTCTCAATATTAGGAAGAATTTATGTTTGAAAATAATTGTTCTTCGGTGTTCAATGCTTCTTTTTGTAGTTCCAATGTAAATTTGTTCACAATCAAAAAGTAGCTTCTATGCACTTTTTAAGGCATTATCCAGTTTTTGTGTTGGTTTGTATATTGGTTCTATCTTATGAAGATGTTTCCCTATTTTTAGGTCACTGATGGATAGAAGGCAAGCATACTTTCTCGTTGGAAATTATTTCTGGAACCCTATGATTTCTTCTGATTTTCCATCAAAAGTGATTCAATTCCTTCTGAAGATAAGATTGAAACTTGGGATGAGAAACCGACTAGACCACGGTTGAAAAGCTCGAAATTTCCAACTCTGGTGAACACTTCGACTGTGAAATCCTTTAGCCTTAAAGTTCTAGAGGTAGTTCGATACATTTTCCTCAGATTGAAGGAAATTATAATTTACATGTATGTACATATGTCGGAAATTTGATCATTGAATTTATTTATGTTTATTTTTAATTGTTATACTTTGGTTCTCAGAAATAAGCTTGCCAATGTAAATATAGGTTTTACTCGAAATAAATGTGAATGTGAATGAAACATAATAGAAAAACATAAGCGGAAATTATCAATTGTTTCCGAAGCTAGAGGAAGCTTTTTGATGAGAAAACTTTTAGTATCCAATTTCCGCTGAAGGCATATTGCCTTTCAGATCATTCTGAACAACTGGGATTTCGAGTCCGCAAATTAATGTAACACGATCAAATTGTATAATTTTTATCCAATTTCTATGAAATTCTGTATTCTGTTTAGGCTGTAGATGGATCTATACGAATTTCAGCTTTTCTAGATGTAGGGTATATATTGACAAAGTATTTTTTAAATTATTTTCATTGAATCTTTCATAGGAAGTATTTTCTGTTTTTTCTTATAAACGGCGTTTGTTATGCATGCCTATATTAGAACTCCCTAGAAATAACAGTCTTGTAAATCCTAGATTAAAGTACAGTTGAGGCCCGATTTTTCATGGAGTGAAGGACGAGGCATAATATGTTTTTGGATGTGTTGATTAGTCTGTAGAATGACGTAGATACAGGTTGGTCCAGGTTTCAGTTCAATAACTTTGGCGTCGTATAGAACAGCTCTTTTCATGAAAACAAGGCATATGAAAATTTATCCTAACAAGCTGCTTTTCGAGATACAGGGTGTTGAAGTTTCGAAAAAATCAGTTTTTTACTTATAACTCTGGTATTATTACATTAATTGTTTTCATTTTTACGTACTGAAGTCTAGATAACGCAATTTTTGAATGAGGTAAATGCCTCCTGCCAAAATTATCCAGTGGCTTCCACACAGGGGTGCGATGATCCTTTTCCTATTGAAAATCTATACTACTGTCTCTTTTTCGAGAAAATTATTTCATTTCTGAAGTTAACAGAGTTTCATTAAAAAAAAAGGTTTTATGAATTTCTTCATAGAATGTACCATTTCCGAGATGATCGAGTACACAGCAAACAATATCCACAAAAATCTACAAAAATTAATGTTTCGAATTTTCCCATAGGTGCTGAATGAAAATACAAGAATGGACGTAGTGTTTACTAAAGATGGCATTTAAATGAACATTTCTAAAATAACATTTGTCGAACACTCGAACAATGAAAACTTTTGTGAATATTTTTTATTGTTTGAGTGACTGATGAATGCTTTTTCTAAAATGTTCAATTAAATGCCATTTGAAAGCGTTAGAGTACACTTCGTCAATGTTTTTACTTTCATTTATCACTAATGGCAAGATTTGAAAAATAAATTCTTGTAGATTTTTGTGGATAGTATTTGTTTTATACTCGATTATCTTGGAAATGGTATATTCTATGTAAGAAACCCAAGAGAACTTTTTTTAAGTGAAGTCTTGCTAATTTCAGAAATGAAAAGATTTTCTCGAAAAAAAAGAGAGTGGTGTAGATTTTCAATGAGAAAAGAATAATTGCACGTCTATATCTACGTCACTGTATAATTTTGCCAGAAGACACTCAAGTTATTCAAAATATTACTTGATCTAGACTTCCATACCTAAAAGTTAAAACAATGAATGTTATAATAATAGAGTTATAAGTAAAAAAAATTGTTTTTTTTTCAAACTTCAACACCCTGTATTGTTGCATAAGCTTGTAAGGATATATGTTTAAATGAACTTTTTTTCATGAAAAGTTTTGTTCTATCCGACGCCAAAGTTATCGAACTAAAACCTGGACCACCCTGTATAACAGAATTATTTCTCATTTTCTGTTAATACCAGTATTTTCTCCAGCATCCACTTCTATACTGAAACTACCCCACACGATAATCAAATCCTTGGCGATTGAACGCGATACTCCACCACCTCTCAGTCCATCTAAAACGTATCATTCCCTCCAAAAATCCTACGATTTGTTACGGAAACTCGTCAAGACGTGCCCGTAAAAAGAAGACGTTTCAATTGGTTCCTCATTCTCCGAATTTCCGATCAGCTAAACTTGGCCGATAAGGGCAACAACCTCTATCTCTCTCCACCGCCAGCCCGGAAAACTTCGCAAGCGGAAAAAGCCGCTCAAAGAAAGATCGCAAACCTTTCCACCGCACTAGTTAAAACCACTTCGGGGGCGCGTATCGACACTTCATCCCCTATTTTAATGGGATTGAAACGCCGATCACGGACTAGATTTATTTCCCGATTCAGTCCGGCCCGGAGTTCCGGAGAAACGACGGGATAACGAACGAGACTTAGATCGTAGATAAAATAATTTGTCGGAGGATCCGATAACAATGAGGATGTGGCGTTCTGTAGATACGAAATATTCGGGCTTTTTTTTTCTCCGATTGTTGCGACTGCTTTTCGGAAAGATCCCCGGTAGGGGATTGGAGTTTTATTTCGGGTTAGATTTATGTGAAACGTTTCACCTGTTTATCTTGTGTTTAAGGAGATATACAAGATTATTCTCACCTTTGGATTCCCTGGAGGAAACTCATTTCCTTCTTCCTCTGCCTAATCCTTTTAGCGAATCATTCTTATCTATACGAATTGTAAATAGTATTGAAAATTTAATAGACAATCATATTATTCGTTTTTGTGAGCCTTCGTTCCCCGAACAGGTGTGCTATGCTCGTCCATTCGCAATATTTGCGATCGTACGCATTCATCGGCCATATTTGCGAATGAAAAAGATGAATCGTTCGCATGACTTGCGAGCGTTCAAATTTTACTGCGAATGGGGCTTGATCTTCGAAAGTTATGCTAAAGGCGCAGAGCTTTGACAAGTTCAAATGGAATAATACCTTCAGAATAATTCGAAATACATATTGTTCTTTTGCTAATCTAAGTGTTCGAATTGATCCATATTCATAACTTATATACATATGTATAATAAATGGAATTAAAAGGGATCTTTACCGTATCAGCGGTCAGTTCAAAAATAAGTAAGCTATGTTTTATGCTAGAGATCATCGATTTATTTGAGGTTTTTCACTAATATTCTTCCTAAAGAACCCGTCATTCATAAATTTTTTTTGGAATGAAAAACATTTTTTAAAGAATTTTCACGTAAAAGTATTATAAAAAAATTTAATGGCTAACAGACAATTTTTTAATCCCAGAAAAAGTACCTTCTCGAGCAGGACTCGAACCTGCAACCTCCGAATCACTAGTCTAGCACTCTCACCAACTGAGCCACTGAGGAAGTTAAAGTTCCAACCAAGTTGAATCCGGAAGAAGCGGTTCCTTGATATGGCATTGGAATTTTCAACTTACTCGGTGGCTCAGTTGGTGAGTGTGCTGGACTAGTGGTTTGGAGGTTGCGAGTCCGAGTCCCGCTTGAGAAGATATTTCTTGGAAATGAAAAATTGTCTGTTAGCCACCATATATTATGTTAGTATAATTAATTACAGACATTAACCAAAAACCAAAAGTTCTACTTATACAAAAAATCCCTTGTCAAAGCCCGAAAAAACCGTTTTTATGAAATTCAAAATAAAGACGTAAAAACGTATTTGGATCCTTGCATGTAGTAGAAAAAGGTTGTAGATTAGAAGCACATTTGAGATTGCTTCACTCGTCCTGAAAGATGGTGGGATCTCAAAAACGCCGGGGGAAAGGAGAAGGTAAACTTTGACAGATCTCGAGAATATCACGACGTATGAACTCCCTCTTAATCGAAATTTATTATCAAATGTAATGATGCAAAACTTTCCACAAATTTAAATGCTTCGACAATTGTTTGGCTCACACTATGGCCTCTCAAGCAAGTTTTACATTTCAATTCATACAAATTGAACCTTGTAGAAAAACCTTAATTGGGTAATCAAATTTGAAATTTGGCATCAGCCCTACCGTCGTCTGATTTCATCATAACGTCTTCGAATTTCATACAGGAGGAAAAGTAGTAGTTTCAAAACATTGAATAATGGGATCGCTTTAATCTCCCGTACTTTTCAATTTATAATTGCTTGTGTGACATCCCTGTAACCTTATCTGTGGAATTAATCTATGCCGATGATATTGCTCTTGTATTTCGTCATTCTGATTTCGTAATTATTGAAAATACTTCAAATGAAGATCTAAAAATTATGGAAAATTATTTTTTTCTGTGGCGTTTATGCTCTAATCAGTCTAATCCAAATAAATCAGAAGTTTCCTATTTTCATTTATATAATCAACGAAAATATAGAAAATTGAAAGTAACTTTCAATAATTCCGTCTTGAATCATAATTATACTCCCAAATACCCTGGTTAAATTTGATTCTTCTTTGAAGCTCAAGGTCCTCTTGGAAAATTTGAGTATGAAATTGAAGTCGAGTAATAATATTCTTCAGAAATTCTTCATGGGTTTCGATAATCCTATCGAAAAGGAAGAATGGTTTGTTTTCTTAGTACAAAACATTGGGTTTTGGAAATGTTACTTCCGAATTTGAAAATATTGGTATACGGAAAAGTGAAATTTACCCTTGAGCCACCACTCTGAGAGGCACAGAAGTAGTTAGATCTCTCAAGTAACAAGAGCGATAACAAATTTCGTGATATTTGCTGCTTTAATTCTGAAGAAAATTTATTTGAAATTTAAAGGCCAAGTCAAATAATTTTAAAATGAAAGAACTTCGAGCCTTTATATGCTGTTTTTATGTACTCATAATGTAACCTAATCTCTTCAAAACTATGTTTTTCGATTGCAGCAATTTTTCTCCACCGGAAAATAGAAGATGATTTTGTTGATCAATAGACATAAATATGTAGTTAGTCTCAAAATTCATCAATTTCTTTCAGCAACGTTTGAAACCAAGGGTTATAACTAACATTTTATCCCTGATTCTAAGTTCCTCCTTAACATCAAAAAGATATATTATCCTGCTGCCGTCTGATACGAAGTTCGTAACTGCTCTGCCCTCACTTCAGCAAACATAACTTCATATATCGAGTCTAGGATTAGTCGACTTGAATCAATCTTTCTGGAGATGGTTTATTGAAGGTCCTTGTTATTTGATTTGGCGAATAAACCGGTGCCGACTTTCTTGATTCAACTCTATTTACGCTGTTAGTTCGAGATCCGGATCTCCTCCTCCGGATTCGGTCTTTTTTTCTGACGAGACACTCTCCGGCAAATCTTCTGTATGGGAATCAAATTGGATCCAACCCCATACCGGATTGATTTTATTGATTATTCATGCATGGTCTGTAAAAACACCTCTTCTTATTCGTTTGTAGATTCAAGGGTTCACATTTGTACGGCAAATTCTTTCAATATTGGAGATCGAACACCGTAAGAAGTGTCGTATACTACCCTCTACCTTTAAAATGCCATAGTGAGGCTTTTTTGTTATTTTGCTGTACTCTTCTAGTGAAATCAAAAAAACTACGTTGTATTGGTTTCCCGAAATACTTCAATAGGTACCTAATGAAGCAGAATTTGGTTTGAAGAAGAAGATAAATAAAATAAAATAATTTGTTATTGCCTGTGGAATGAACTTGAATTCACGGTATATTTTGAAGATTAAACTAAAAGGTAAATGCAATTAAGGAAGTCTGTTGTAAATTGAATGGCTGCGATTGAAAAAGGGTTTCAAACCCATCATTTTTTTCAAACAACCTTCGCTAAATTAAGAGGAGTCCGATGTACTGCTGTATTCATTAGACAATTTTGTTACCAAGTATTTCTAACGAAGAAATGTTCTAATAATTCTAACAAAATAATGGATAAATTTATAATATAAAAATAAAAAGGAAATAACTAAAATAACAGCGACGAAAAATTCAAGTGGAATAATAATATAGCGGTTTTTATGAATAGTATCGAATGCAGAATTTTGAAATATGCGTATTTGTTATTTAATTTGTGCAGGGTGATTGTTTATATTTTACTCAATGGCTATCTCAGTTAATATCAGTCTTACTAAAACGTTTAAATCGGCAAATATGAAGTACTTTTTTATGTGGATTCAAAATTCATTACTAGTAAATGCAAAAAAGCATTCAATTAAATAATCAAAGATTAGAAGAAACACAACAAACGATTTTTCCATGCACATATAACCTATAAACCGTTATGTACTCTTTAAGGATTTAATAGCATCAGTAAAGGAGCGTTTTAAGCGATACCAAGTTAGTGCATTTTTTTTCAATTTTGTTTATTGAAATCAGTAAATGATCACATTTACATATTCGTTCGTATATGAAAGACATCTCGATGACATATCATTTCAACAGTGTTCACAATCTAATTCGAACCGGGAGTATTCTTGTAATCCTATAAACAAAACGGTCAATCGTTTATTCCGAAACTGCGAAGAAGCGTGAGAAGTAACGTTTGTATAAATTTCACATGAAATCAAGAACCATCTAAACTGACAGAGCTTTTCACCATATCCTCGCAGTGATGAATGATTCAGGTTCATGTCACCGGATGATTCCCCGATTGATCTTCGATTCGAAGTGCATCAACCGGCTTGAAGAGTTCCGATTCTTACAAACCTGTTTTGGAAGAAGTTCTGGTAGATCACGGTTGCTGTATTGTCGAGTATTATCGATGTTTCTGAATGGACCAATGCAATAGAACAGGGGTGTACTTTATGTTTTTTTTCATATCCGGACCTAAAGAACTTTAATAAGTTGGATCTCAAATTTGCAAATGAGTAATTCAGTAAACTGGATTGAAATCAAGTGTTGAAGTATTGAATAAATCAATGCATGATGAATATCGCTAATTCAGTTGAAATATTAATTGAAAATATCATTATCCTCGCCTAAATAGCATTCGCAACTAGTAGTCGTCAATAACAACTTCATGTTTAACATTCCAGTTATTTTAGATTCAATTCACAAGCTACTAACTGAGCTTCATTCAGTTTGTTTGAACATATCCAGTTGCTTTGGATTGTTATATTATTTTGTAATTTTGTTATTCTTTTGTCACCGAAAAGTTTAATTACAAAGAATTCGTTGATTGCCTATTCTGTAGAAATAAATATCATTTAAAATGAGAATATGAAAGGGAGGCAAATTTCGGAGCAACAAAGGATTCTCCCATATATTACTTAAGATGCTTTAGTACACAAAGAAACATCTTCAAACCTTGATAGGAAAAGCCATGGACGTTCAACAAGACACTTGGAACAGCTTCGATATAATGAATATCTGGAATCTCGCAGAACGATTTGAAGTTCTATCTAACAAAGTATTCATTGCCAAAAGCTACGTTCGACAACGAGAAGATTTTGATGTACGAATGCAAGCATACTGCAAATGCTTCTTTCTGTCTTTGCCAAGTGATGAACCTCATATTCTCTTAAGCGAGTGACAGTGAGTGTAGTGTCCCAATTTTCCGTTGTTAGACCGTATTTTTCGTCACATTTTTGAAGAGGAAGGAACTACTTTAACTATTACAGTACAATTAGACGTTCTAATGTTGAATGATGTTTTTCTGCCCTCATCTTAAACAACAGGGATTCAACATGGGAAATGTTTACTTTTACCAGTGGATATTGTATGTACATCCCAAACAGAAAAATGTTTCCGAAGTGACTTTTTCTCCGTTCTGACGATATTGGAACATTCTTTTTTTGTGGAGCTGTTTAAAACGTTTTGTTTACTCCCAAAAACTCTTAATTTTAAAACCTCAATCGATCTGCTTCTTCAAACTTCATAATTTGCCTTTAAAACAATAACATTATTAGAAACATTATTTTCTTATGAATTGAAATTCTTGAAGGACTGTTCACATTACAATTTTTCATGGATTTACCTAAATTTTGGATGGTTTTCCGAAAAATTACGACTGATGGATAGGAAACCTCACTCTTCTGAAGAATAATTTGAGTTTGTAGCTTCGAGAGAAAATGAATAAACAAGTTTCTGCTATTGGTGGACTCTATTTTCAGTTTTGATCCCAAACACATAAATCATTTTTCATTATCACAAGAGAGAAAAGCTCGATTTGTTAACCATAGTAGGAACGTCATTATCTGTTGTCATGTAGTCCCATCGGTAGAGCATCGAAAATAAATTCGTCAACATCCCTGTGGAGGATTGTATTGAACCAATTTAGCGGAAAACTGGGATAATCCTGTCAATTGCTGAACCGATCGTTCCATTCTCGAACAGAACCGTACTGGAAAATAGTGATTTTTATTGTTTAATTTCGTGAATAACGTAGATCTGAACAATTGTATCGTTTTCAAAGCATGAAGGCAATGACTAAATGGGGAAGAATTGAGAGTCCTTACTATGTATTTCAATGTTTATTTTCATGTTTTCTCTCGACTCTTCTACCCTCATTCGGTATTTTATTTAAATTCTTAATCTGTGCATATTTCGCGTAAAACGTGACCAGATTGATAATCTCTGAAATTCTGCTTATTTTCTCTAAAATAAGTCACAACAAAAAAGTTAGATTTTTTATAATTCGATCTCGAAGGAAATTCGGTGAGTGAATTTAATATCTATTTTAGTGATGTGAATTTCATACATTTTTTCATTTACTGTTGCGCAAGGAATTTTCACTCATTTATAATATCTCGGTGTATTCGTCTTGGATTATGAAATTTTGTGGAATGTTGATCTTGTTACAACTTGTTACAAATATTTCATATTCAGGTTTCAGTAGAGTTCAGTTATATTAATAATTCGACTATTTTGTTGAGCTCTTCTCAGTGCTCCTTAATATATCTTTTAATATTTCACAGATTATCAAGAATGAATTTATATTACCATGATGCTTCGGAGTTGGGATATTTTCGGTTAAACTGAGTTTTATACATCGATAGATTCGCCAGATTTTTCCGCGTCAAACGGTTTTGAGTTTTAATTTTTTGCTTAGACTTTTGTGTCGCTTAGCAGCAAAGACTTACCGACTCAATATTATAAATCTATATAAATCTAACCAACCGTAATATTCACATATTCTCTTATTCCTTTCAAGCAGTATTATATAAATGTTACTCATCTTGTTTTAATCAAATGAAATGAATGTTAATTATGCCGTCTTATTTCAAAGTTAAAATGACCTCTTTGTGGAGGTTGTCCTTATACGTTTTACTTTTAAGCAGGATTCTTTCTGCTTTACATCTGACCTTGAAATACGAGTCTTTTTACTCCATCTAGAAACTTGGATACTGTCGTTAATAATAGGTTTCTTGTTTTTAAGGATTCAGTTAAACCTAGTTATACTGTTTTTCCCGAGGTTTTTCCTATAATAATATGAGTAAGTAACGAAATTTGTTAGGGAGCCTGTTTACTTATCTAAAATCTATATTATTCCCATCTATTTCCTTTTACCCAAGCGAAAGTGTCGAATAATTTCTCTTGAGTCATTTTTCCTAATTGTAATTCTTCAACCAAATTGCGTAAACGACAATAATTGGAAAAAATATCAAATATTTCATGGAAGTATGAATACCATAACACTAACCAATTCGTAGTGATTTTTTCCTGATTTTTGGAAAGTTTTTTGGCTCTATTGTTAAGTTTGCCTATTGTTGCTTCTGTCCTTTCGCCTTTCAACTGTCTATATGAATCAACTTTGGAAAAATTGGTTTGTTATTCATCGTATATCATCAGATGTTTTCAATTACATTTTTGTAAGCCAGTTCTACATCGAAGAAATTATAGTTTATCTTTTTGCATCCTTCATCTACGTTCACTGAACCTAAAACCATCCAGTACGGCCCGTGATGGTTCCGGCCACAAATGCGATGTTACAGCAGGATCGTGTCGTCCACACTGCAAGGTTAGAGTCGCAGCTTAAACAGAGATTGTTTGGTGTAAATGCTGGCAATAATGGGGCTTACAATACACGGGCCTTGCTTTTGCAGTGCACAATTGCACATTGTCCGTCAGAGAATTAAGGCACATCTGGTCATTGGACTGTTTTCAAAGAATTTCCAACAAATCCGAAACTGAGGCCCGGAGGGCGAGAAACGTGAATGTTGGTAACCCTGTTCACTAAACACACTAGTTAAATTATTGGAAACCGATCAATGGCTCCAGCGGAGTGAAAGGATTCTTACAGAGGTACACTGGTGTTTGTTGGAATTAAATCATTCAACAGCTGTTGGGTATTATCCCAGGGTATTTGAGTATTGAAAATTTGGTACCGATTTTGTTGTCAGTTTCGTTGAACTGGAACGTATCGAATCAACCATTTCACTTCTTCATCATTTAAACCAATTTAGTAGCATTATGTGTGAAATAGAATTTCATCTCTAAGATGAGAAATAAATATACTTACTGAACCGAAAAGACATTGGAATTCTAAAGGATTCATAAAATATTACTTATATTGTATGTCTTATAATAGTAGTTTTATTATTCCAATGATGGTCTTAATTAATAATATAATTCCGTTTTTGTGATACAAAATATTCGGAATGAAGCAACATATGGGTTTATTATTTTCAATATAAGTCTTTTTTTTCCTCGTCCGAAGAAAAAAAATTTAAACCCCCTGAAATTTTCAAATTATAAGTTCTCAAATATAGAAAATTCAAAAATAATACCGTCCGCTATCTAGAGCGATTCCCGGAAGCTATTGCATGAAATTTGATACAAACATCGGTTGTTATACCGCATTGATCCTCCTAACTCGAGAACATGATCTATGAATTTTTGAATCGTTTGATCATAGACATTCAAAAAAAGTTATTTATCAGAAAATTATCAACTCATAATCATGAAGATGAAAAGATGTATTGCTAAAATAATAATGTGTACAACATTATTTCATCATAAGACTCTCTACCTCTTCCGGAACTATAGTTCCAGAAGTATGAAATCCGCCGCTATAAAATTTTTTACATTGATAATTTTATATTTTTTTCGCCACGTGTCGAGGTATTAAGTCGGAAAAGGTAATAATGAACCATATTATACTCGTAATATTTCCAGAGCTTTTTTAGATCTAAATTATTTGAAATAATTTTCAGTCAAATACTATCTTGTTCTTCGTTTTATAACAAATAACAGATGTTTCTTCAATTTATTATGAAAAATGTCAAGGGATCAAGCTTTCACATGGTTTGATTTCATAGTGAATATATGATATATAAGTCAGTCTCCAAAATAACAATGCTTTTATCTTGAAGCTGAAAATATATAATACAATCTAGTGATGACATATTTGCCCGATATGGAACTTTTTAACGTTAACAAATCACCCGTTCAACACAACAAATCATCGAAAAGGAAATCGAATGTCTCATTAAGTATGACCCAAGATTATTTATTACTTTCGATAGTGAGTTTTTTCATCAATAAATTATAACAATTAGTCAGTTACTTCGTGAATCGTTTGTCAATGATTGAATTCCACTAATCAATCGCTAACGATTTCTAAATGAGGGGTATTCTCAATATTAATTTTCACTTGCTTTCATATAAGTACAAAAGATGTAGATCTTATTAGTTTATAACTTCAACAAAATACTTTCAAAACTATAGAAATTTCAAAATTTTAAAAAGTGGCCAGATAAGCGGACCCTAGAGGTGAAGAAGTGGAGCTAAACTTTTCTGTCGGCCCTTTAACAACGCAATTGTTAAAATTCACTACAAAAATGTCGAAAATTTGCAGTCACAGTTTGTGAAACTAAAGCACTTTTGGATCGTCGTGAAGCACATTTTCGGCTGGAAATAGTGAAACTGGTGCAAAACTTTGAGCTGTTAGTAATGTGAAGAATCGAAACTATGTGCGTCGCTTAATAACTACTGACAATATTAATGTTTTTGACGGTAGTGTTGACGAAAACCTAGGTTCGTCGATTGCTCGTTCATTTTAGGAATTCCACAAACGACGTTACACCGTATTTTGCACAAATACTTAGGTCTTAAGGCTTTAAAAGTTTAGTTGAAAAAGAACACAATCCATTCGGTCACCAAAAACATTGTATCTTCGCTTTTGCGTCCTTTAAATGCATCAAAATGATACAGATTTCCATCAAAATCTTCAGTGATGAGGCACATTTTCAGCTCGGAGGGTACGTTATTAAACAGAATTATCGAATTTCGGGCTCCAAAAATCCAAGAATGATTGTTAAAAAGCCTCTCTTGTTTGGTGCGATTTATGGTTAGGTGAGCGACTGGACCTTACTTATTCGAAAATGAGGATGGGCAACTGGTACGGTGAAGGCATAGCGCTTTCGAGTTATGTTTATGATTTTTTATGGCCAGAATTAGAAAGCTTTGATGTGAACGACGTTTATTTTCAACAAGACGGCCCTACGTGCCACACAAGCAACGAAACTATAGCAATTTTGAAAGGAAAGTTTTCTTGTCGTGTTATTTCTCGGAGAGGAGACCACAATTTGCTAGATCTCTGAACTTTTTTTTAGAAAAAAAAGAAGAAGAAATATAAGAACTATGCCAATGTTCCACAATCGATTCAAGACCCTCAAGATGGAATTCGGATATTATCTAGGACATACAGCCGCAAATGTGTGAATTGGTTAAGGAAAATCTCATGAAAAGGATACGGTGCTGCAACTGTAGATGTGGCGGCCATTTGAATTATATCGTTTTCCATCGTTAACTTAAGCATAGATTTCTCTTTAAAATGAAATAAACATAATTGTTTTCCTTAAAAAAATGTCTTTTTTTATATAAAATTCAAACCACGCTGCATTTCGTCTGAATTTATTTTCTAACGGTCTTCTCGGTTGAATGAGATGGTTGATAATAAAAATTTCATTCATTGGAAACCCTTTATATCCTTATACTGTGACATAACCATAATAACTGTAATAACTCTAAACATATACCTAGAGATATTCGTCTCGTAGGTTGTGATAACTTTTAGTCTAGGAGATTGTGATAACTTTCAGTGATTCCTTTTAAATTAAAAATAAAAAAGAATTGAAACTTCAAATTTTTCATATGCACATGCACAAAACTGAAAGTGACAGAACACAAATATATTATAGGTTATAAAAGTAGAGTTATAATTTCAATCAGCAAATAATTCGTCTATTTTGAGAAATTAGTTCAATCTGGTAGTAGTAAATTTAATGTGCGAGGCAACAGAAATGAAAGATTCAACTCGAGTTGAAAAATAATATTAGGTTTCATTCTTCGGTGCACAGAGCTGTTAGCAAGGTAGATTGGCAGACAAGGAAGAATTGTAGCCAAAGTAGATTTGTTTACAAGATCTGCGTATAATGTAGATCAGTTGGCACATATAGATCTACTGATTAGGTATATCTACTCGCCATGTAACAATAAAGTAGATCTGCGGTTTAGGTAGATCTTAACAAGTGAATTTGGAGTGTACCACTGTTTATAGTTACACGATTTCGGATATTTGGGTTCGATTTCAAATTATTTCTAAATAAAATGACCTATTTGCGATTCGAACTTTTAGATTCAACATTGACAGATAGATACTTCATTTATACGGTTCACAATCCAATGAAGTTTTCGATGTAGATCAAAAATTTGACATAACCATAACTTACCCTCTTCGTCTAAGTCCCACTACGCGAGTAGTAGATTACGCCAGTTAACCGAAAGATAATACTGGATACCGGAACCTCGTAGTAAAATAATAATGAGGTGGGTGCTAGTTCATTCCAGACCGCAGGCTGTCTTACAATACGGTCATGTTATGTATTTATGTTCATCATTAACTTTTTATGAGCCACAGCAATGTGCTCTCTGGCACTATTTGAATACCGTCCTGTGCAATCACAAATACGTCATAAAAATTCCTAGGTGACTACACATTCTTATCATCATCAATGAACCTGATACGAATGAAATTTTACTCATCGCAAAATTAGGTATTTCTTTAAATTGTTACAGGACGCGATCAAGAGAAAATTCTGCATGAAGTTTGAAATTGTTTTATACATCTACATGCAAAATCATGTTTATGGATGAACATAATTGAATTTGACAAAGGATTCGTCATAAGTTATTCGGACATATCGAACACATGGTGTCGATATGCTATAGCGCTTAAAAAAATTAATTTCGCACTTAGTTCCTATTCCTACTAAAATCACAGGAATTGTGAAAATTGCAAAGAGTTCAGCACAATCCAAATGATTTATCATATTCAATATCCTTACATTTGATGGGGTGATTCTTGGAGCCATTTCAAGGAAAAATCTTCAAATGAACATATGACATAAAGGTAAAACTTTTGAGGTACAGGCTTGTAAAGTTTCTAGTTTCGGTATCGCGATATGAAGAGGTTTTATTTTTTTCAATTGAGAAATTGTATTTTTGGAATTGAAAAATAATTTTTAACTTGAGAAAAAGCAGTGTCACATTATTTCCTCCAAAAATATTCAATGCAAATCCCATACGCCACTGGTTAAAGTAATAAAATTGTTTGTACATAACAAAATCTTTTATTTTAATGCAGTGAAAATGTGTACCAAATTTCATAGAAATATCTGTTATAGCATCATTGCATTTATCAAAAAAAAATATTTTTTTTTGTGAATACTTTGTACCTCAAAAGATAGCACGTTTACAACATACGTTCATATGGAGTTTTTTTCTTGAGATGTAATAATAGCAGACAAATAGATACAAAAATTTCAAAGCAAATTACAATTCTTGTCCTAATTGCAGTTGTACTTTCAGATAACATTTTATTGAGCATCAAACAATCAATACAATATATAAAAAAATACAAAGATTGAATTAATAGATATTTTCACAGAAGCTCTACTTATACTATGGCTTGAATGGCGTTAAAAATCACCTCCTTTAATATTTATGAACACCTTTATATGAGTGTATCTCATATTCTCCATAAACGTGTATAGCGATCTCAATTTTAACCTATTTCAGTTTTTAGCTCTTCCTTTTGAAAGTTAATGTGTTAACGAACGGACGAATGGACGAGAATACGAATACTTCAGCATATAATCAGTAAATGTATTAACCTAAACGTGAAACATTTCCAGGAATACCTAACAATTTTTTGGTGAAAATGATAGTGTCTATACAGGGTCTTTCACGAGGAACCTCACCCATATTTATACGGGAAACTACTGAACGTATTTTCATGAAATTCAGCACTTATAAGTATTTCACGATGCTGATGAAATCTAAAATATTTTCAAGGCATGCGCACCTCCGGTTTTTCCGGAAATGACGTCAACTTCCGTTTTTCAAATTAGAACACCATTTTTTTATTGCAGAAATAGATTCCTTAGAAAATTTCAAGTTATTTTGATGTAAAATTTTTCAGTTCTGGTTGGAAAATTCTCTCTGAGCTGGAAAATTCGAAAAAAAAATCGAAAATAGAGCTCCGCTGAAACAAAAATAACTTCTAGGTTTTTGGATGGAAAATTTTCATTTTTGGGATTTTTCAAGATGTAAGATTGATGTATCCACTTTAAAAATCGAAATCGCGATTCATGATACAGGGGGTGAAAAAAATCGCTTTCAAAATTAGGGATGACAAAATCGTGAAAAATCAATTTTTTCAAATTAGTACCCCATTTTTTTATGGCAGATATTGAATCTACGTTAAAAAATAATGTGAGTGTATGCATCAAACCCTTGCCCTAAAATGGATATTTTCTGAGTTATTCACAAAAAACTGTTTTTCGTCTTGAATTTTCAGCTATTTCTTTTCCCTTCACGCCAAAAAGATGAAATTTTCAGGAACTGTTACTTAAACCATGTTTTAGATTTTACTACCCTAATATGCAAGAGAAAAAAGTTACAGGTTGTTCCTAAATAGATGGCGAATTTTGATTCGAATTTGTATCGGAAACCTCTTTATTTCAACTAATCTGGGTCGGTCAGGAAACCTCTCAATGAACAGTCGAATCGTTCTATCTACAACTTCATTACATTCTCCATGAAGTAGAATGAGATTTAAATAATCTTCATTGGTAAAATTAGGCATAGTGATCGATTTTATAACTTAATACGAATTATCACCAAATTAATAGTAAACACAAAATGCTACTGAATAAAGAGGAATTTGGCAGATGTAATTAATGATATCTATCATTAAAAAAAAAGAATGTAAAACATGGTAAAATTTTGCATATGGTTCATAAGGAATTATTTATTTATCACTGGAGAGAAAACCGATGGCCGATTAGTTGAAATAAAGAGGTTTCCGATACAAATTCGAATCAAAATTCGCCATCTATTTAGGAACAACCTGTAACTTTTTTCTCTTGCATATTAGGGTAGTAAAATCTAAAACATGGTTTAAGTAACAGTTCCTGAAAATTTCATCTTTTTGGCGTGAAGGGAAAAGAAATAGCTGAAAATTCAAGACGAAAAACAGTTTTTTGTGAATAACTCAGAAAATATCCATTTTAGGGCAAGGGTTTGATGCATACACTCACATTATTTTTTAACGTAGATTCAATATCTGCCATAAAAAAAATGGGGTACTAATTTGAAAAAATTGATTTTTCACGATTTTGTCATCCCTAATTTTGAAAGCGATTTTTTTCACCCCCTGTATCATGAATCGCGATTTCGATTTTTAAAGTGGATACATCAATCTTACATCTTGAAAAATCCCAAAAATGAAAATTTTCCATCCAAAAACCTAGAAGTTATTTTTGTTTCAGCGGAGCTCTATTTTCGATTTTTTTTTCGAATTTTCCAGCTCAGAGAGAATTTTCCAACCAAAACTGAAAAATTTTACATCAAAATAACTTGAAATTTTCTAAGGAATCTATTTCTGCAATAAAAAAATGGTGTTCTAATTTGAAAAACGGAAGTTGACGTCATTTCCGGAAAAACCGGAGGTGCGCATGCCTTGAAAATATTTTAGATTTCATCAGCATCGTGAAATACTTATAAGTGCTGAATTTCATGAAAATACGTTCAGTAGTTTTCCGTATAAATATGGGTGAGGTTCCTCGTGAAAGACCCTGTATAGATTTTCGAATGAATGTCATGATATTTGGCTAAATCTTCAGATGTGCCTTATTTTGGAACTTTTACTTCTTCTTATCTCCATATTGTTCATTCTTTCATAAGCTCGAATAACCAACAAAAGTTGGAATTCAAATACGAAGAAGAAATCGAATCATAAAATGAAATTATACAGGAAACTTAAAAAAATTGAAATCGTCTTCTCCATTGTGAAACCAGGCATTTCATGAAACACCCTCGCATTGAATTTGAATGCCATAGGTCATGCCTCGTTAGAAGATACACCTCAGTATTGTTGTGAGTGCATTTAGGATCACCCACATCAATTATGAATCGAATCAAACCCGTCTTGCTCAGTGGACCAACTTGTTCCTCCCTTTCCTAATCAATCAAGGGGATCGTTGAACACACACCAAGGTCGTCGTCCAATCCACATCAACTGAATTATACCCGGTGTTAATTATTATGTCATTGTCTAATGTCTTTGCTGCTCCCAGTTACTGCACCTCCGTACCAACATTCATCAACGCAGATTTCATTACAGGTTTATTCATGTGTGGATAAAACGTCGTCAAGGATTCGATTCGACTAAAAAAGAAACAAAGTACCTAACAGAGCCGGATTGACTACTTCCATACTGCCTTTTGGAAAGAATTCAATGTTTCCTTATCATCATTCCGCTAGCACAACCGTTTCGTCACAAACGATCAAAAGGATGTATGTAGAATTATCTACAAATTATATCTAGATTTTGATTCGGATAAACACTCGGAACATAATTTACTCATATTTTTACTGACTTACCGTTGTCTTCTTCGTTCTCACTGTTGGGTGAGAACTACAAGAGTTATTGAGTATTATGCTTGTTTACAGGCAACATTCACCAGTGAAAATTTGAAGAGCTACAATAAGATCATCTCATCAATTTTAATTGGGAAAAGCCACACTCTCCAATTTAGAATTTGAATGATGAAATTTTATCGATTCTTCAGTCTTCACTCATTATTTCAAAAATGAATCTATAGTTTTACCTTCCGTAAGCTTTGGTTCACAACAAATTTTCAATTATTCAAGGAATGAAATTTAAAAAAAAATCATATCTCGAAATCTTCTCAGCAAATAACATGAATAAATATCATGTGCGAAGGAATATTTTTGATTGCAAAATTAAATCTCCAATGATTTAAAGGGTTTTAACAAGTTTAGGTATCGTGTGGTTGCTGCGTCATTTGAATGAACTTTTTATTGGAAGATGATGAAGCAGTATATAAAAAAAAGTAGGATTTTGCCATTATCGAACTTATAATCCTACTTGAGGTTCCTTAAATATAATTTCGAAACTACGAACTCGATCAGAATGATATTTTGCATTCAGATATAAAATAACGCCTTACGCAATTTCATGTCACCAGAACTTCAGTAAATTTGAGCAGATTATAAAAAAATATTCAATATTGAAATTTAGTTTGAATATGTGGAAATTCTAGCGAAATTGTGTCATCATTGCCACAGAATTTTATTTCCAATACTTTTTGTATACAAATATTTTTTGAAGTAAAATAACCATTATTATCTTGAAGAAAATGATATTATTTTGTAATAATTTGAGATATTCTATGAGATAGGAAAAAATAAGGAGCCATTCTATTTTTCTCAATGAGTTGTGCATTCTGTGTCCGCCTCTGCCTATTTGCAATACTTTTCGAATCTGGTGTAAGTTCATTTTACATTGTATCGCTCACGGGTGGTGAAATTGAGCAAACAATTACTATGCAAATCTGGCAATAACTCAATTGAACCAACTACTGTCTTTCACCGCAGTTGACTTCATCGGTAATAATAGGTGGCATTGATAAATCTCTAGGAATACTATTTTACATCTTCCTGTACATGATCAGTGTTTAATGAAGCTCATGTTTTGAACTTTGAATAATATGAATCTGTTAAAGAAAAGTACAGAACAGAGTTTTGAACAAAACTAATAATTCATTTCTAAAAATTCATTACTGTGCACAGTTAATATTTTAAACTTAACTCTACAGTATTATAGAGTTTATTATTGTAATATTCTGAATAAACTCTTTTATTATTATTTATGTCATCACTCAACTGGAAAAAAATTAATTCCTCTCATAGAGTAATAAACATAGATAGAGGGAGTATATGCGATTTGTACATATCCCCAACATGGATAGATTGTGTTCTCGGGTTGTGATATATTTTCAGATCCACAATTTTACTATATCGTTATGAAGTTGATATTGAATGAAATATATTTATTTGAGTGATTCCCGATTGAATATATAAATTTGCATGTTTGGAATCCGATATTTTCCTTATTGTCGAATATATAATGAGCAGAATATTTATTATTTTCTGTATCTACCTGCTGAAATCCAAAATCCAAGGTTTGGCAACTTTTGCTCTTCTAGTGTTCGGTTGTTTCACGTCGTTTGGTGCGCTTGAAGTTTTTTTTCTGAATTTCTTATATATCGATAAAAAAGGTGCATCCTTTTTTATCGGATAAAAACTTCTCTTCCTCAATATCAAGTAAATCTGTCAATTAGTCTGTCAGATTTTTGAATTTTAAACATATAGTGCTTTCAAATAATCGAATTTTATTGAATTAATGAAGATAATTACTTGTTCATCCATATATTCTGTCGTTAATTTATCTTGCCAAAAAACACTCAAGCTTTTCTTTCATCAGATAAATTTCCCTTTAACTCAAAGTTTTTCCAATCACTAAATTTGTTCATCCATATATTCTGTCGTTAATTCATCTTGCCAAAAAACATCCAAGCTTTTCTTTTATCAGATAAATTTCTCTTTAACTCAAACTTTTTCCAATCACTAAATTTGCTCGAAAAACTGACATTAGATGAAATCGCTCCACGCGATTGTCGCTGTTTTATCATGTCAGTTTTTCGCGTAAAATTAGTGATTGGCAAAACTGTTTCGTTGCAAAGAGAAATTTATTCGATAAAAAAAAAGCTCTTGTGTTTTTTCTGTTCAGAAAAAATATTTTTATTGTCAGGAATGCCATTATTGATCATGCATATCTTGTAATTATGAATAATTTCTTCCTTCATTTATATTTTTTATTTAGTGTATTGCAGAATCCTGAGTTATGGCGCTATAGGTATGTGTCAGAATTCAATTGGAAAAATTATAAGCTGACACTACCTGTGCCAGTCCAATACAATTTACCAAATTTGAAGGTATTTCTTATGGGTTCTTGCAGATTGTTGATAGTGGCTTATATTGTATTGGACAGGTAGAAGTAGGGCGGTATTGTTAAACCATAATTTATTGCTATTATAAGCGAGTTTATCGCTGGAAGCTCGATGACGTGCTGCTACATTCATTGTTTGCGACTGGTTTTTTCCTCATGTTTTTCATCTCCGAAGCCCTGATTTATCTGAGACAGCCCTACCTCCGTGGTTGGGCCTTATTGTTATGTCGAAGTCGCTGTTTACCCAACACATTCTGCGTCATGAATTATACTCGACGTTAAACAGATGTTTTGTGCAGAATCTTGAAGATAGTTAATTACGCAGAGTCGGATATTTTGGTCTTCTATTATACAAGGTGGTGTACATACAACAGCAACTTGAAATATTACCAGTGTAGAAATGACTTTTCGCAGGATGAAAGATGCTCATTTTTGGTTAATTATTTTCAATAATTCACATTAGAAATCGTCTATTCTTTTTCTCCATCTCGTATATTATCTTTAATGTTTGAAGGATTGATGGGATTTCAGGAGAAAAATCCATATCCACATCGGGAGCAGCAATGAGAAAAAATAAATTCGATTTATTTGAATAAATATAAATTTTAAAAGAAAACAATTCCTCATAAAAATCAATATTTTTATATAAATATTACAAAGGATAAAGGGCAACAAAAAAAATTCTTTTTTGGTGCCTGGGATTTTAGAGTTAGGCTCAATGAAGCAATTTGTTAAGGCTCTTGATAAGAATGGGTTATGTTTAGCATATATAGGGGTGAATATGCATCAGTTGAGCACAGAAAAACTCAAAGCAGGGATATTTGACGGCTCACAAATAAGACAATTGATTAAGAATCCTGCCTCCATAAATTCAATGAATTTGAATGAGAAGCTGTGACATCATTTGATACAGTTGTAGAAAATTTTTCAGGCAAACATAAAGCTCAAAACTATGTTGAAATGGTTAACAAGATGCTTAATAGTTTCAAATCTTATTTACAAAGCCACTTAGAGCGTTTTCCGGAAATTTAGGAGACATGACGGAGGAACAAGGTGAAAGATTCCACCTAGATATTAAAGTTATGGAGGATCGCTACCAGGGAAGATGGGACATGCACATGATTACTGCTGGAGTTGAAAAAGGAATTGTTTAAAAAACATTCAAGAATGTCGCGGAAAAAAGCTTTCGAAGTATTGAGTGACTATTTGACATCTTCAATGATTTTTGTTTGTGAGTACGACATAATATTGTATTTTGTATAACTAAATAAATTTTTCGTATCTACTTTTGTTTACTACAGTTACGGATTTGAGCTAAAATAATGTAACTTATATTTCTCTATAATTGTATATGTATATTAAAAATTTGAGCTTCTAGGTGAAACTGAATACGTTATTTGAATTCAGGACATCAATACTCCCAATAATATTGCGAGTACTCTATGTCACTTATATTCGTTCATCCTTTACATTCTATCTCTCACAAAAGTTATTTAAATTGCAGAATTTTCCTGCTAGCTCGATTTAAATTGATATTTATCGGAGAATGCACATAATATCCATTCCGCATGGTTAAGTGAAAATGTTCCCGATTTCCTTCGCGTATATCACAACTACGAAATATATTTAGCGCACCAGACTATTACGTCCCACACGCTCCACACCAAACGGCTGAAAAATGTGCTGAAAATCGTTTTGTTGGTAACATTGCACGGGACATCTGATACCGATGCATCCACTAAGCTACCGCTGTTTATGCACACTAGTTGCAAATCATCCCTGTTATTCAATCAGAAAAATAATTTCATTCCCAATCAATTATTTTAATTATAAAACTATAAAGAATGTAAAATATGGATACTGATCAAAATAATCAAAATTTTATACATTGATTTATATCGAATTCGCCGCCTTTATTAAGTTGACCAAGTCAATTATGGCTTGCGCTAGTCTGGGTGTGTTTCTCCAGAAAAAGAAATAAGATTTGTACAATTTTTGTTGTCATAAACCGAGAAGCTTTTTCCGTGCAGTTCTGAAAAGCTGAGCTTAAGCTAATCGGTCCCAATGATAATCTAATTTAATTCAACTCTACATAATCGTGTTCAAATCCAGTAATTCCACATTTGATTTAAATTTCTCATCAAGGGCGGATAAAGCTCCTTTTCTTGGTAGTAACGATTCAAAACCAATAAATCGAGTACACAACATTTAATCACCCCAGATAAATTTTGAAACATAATTAATCGAAATAAAACAAGTAAATAATATAATAATTAATTCTGGGTGATCGAGCGAGATTTCGAAAACTACAATAGCTATAGACTTTTTTTCGGTTTTGATTTGATTTGATTTGATTGAGAAAGTACAGAAAAAGTTTTTGAGATGGATAGGTTATAAGCGGAGCATTCCGTCTGGTGAGATTGACTATGGTTTATTGATGTCCGGCTTATCCTTGAAAACTCTTCAGGAACGAAGGAAAAATTTCGGGATTATGTTTGTTTATAAGCTCCTTAATGACCTCATTGATTGCCCCTATCTACTGGCAAGATTGAATTTCAATGCAGTACATGTTAATTTGCGTCACAGAGATTTTCTTGTACCTGAGTTTCATACCAGGAACTATTCCTATAACAACCCAGTGGATAGGGCGATGAGAGCATCTAATGAATCGGGTTTGGATTTGTTGAATTTAGATAGATAGATAGATAGATAGATAGATAGATAATTTATTGATGCTCTTTTACAAAAATTCATTGTATTGCACACGTCACAGGATTCGATAAAAAGTACAACTTCGAAATGATATAAATCATTTCTCATCATTGTCAGAATATAAAAATAATAGAGATAACTTAATATAGTTATACAATTCTTAAATGATACAAAGTATCATTGTCAAAATATAAAGGCATTACTCAATAAAGTAATAACTTCGAAATTGTATAGAGCATTTCTCATCAATGTCAGAATATAAAAATAGTTGGAATAACTCAATAAAGTTATACAATTCTTAAATGATACAGAGTATCATTGTCAAAATATAAAATATAAATGCATTACTCAATAAAGTAATACGACTATGAATGATATAGAATACCATTCCTCATTACAAACATTACAACACAAAGAATAAATTAATTTAAAAGAGATTAAAATTGGAATAACTCAATAAAGTTATACAATTCTTAAATCATACATAGTATCATTGTCAAAATATAAAAGCATTACTCAATAAAGTAATACGACTATGAATGATATAAAATACCATTCCTCCTTGCAAACATTACAACACAAAGAATAAATTAATTTAAAAGAGATTAAAATTCAAACTACTGGACAGGAACTCTTGGACACTCCAGAACGCATGCTGCCGCAAAAATTCACCAACAGTTTGCTTATACTTTTGGAGACTGAGCCTTTTCACCTCTTCAGGTATCTTATTAAAAAGTTTATGTGAAATGAAATTAGGTCCATTCTTGGATTTTTCTAATCGCATATACTTAGATTTAATGTTGTTTCTATATCGTGTGTAATAATCATGGGTATCACCAAACTTCGGAAGATCCCTGTTATTATTATATGCATAAACAAGACATTCATAAATATAGATAGAGGGAAATGTCAGGATTTTAAGTTTTTTGAAGGCGTCTACGCAATCATCCCTGTAGTTCAATCCAGCAACTATTCTAACTGCTCTTCTTTGTAATCTGAAAATACCCTCCCTACTAGAACAGTTACCCCAGATCAGTACACAGTATCTCAGATGTGACTCGACCAGACTATGATAAGCAACCTTGATAACATCCTTTGACACAATGTTGGCCAAGTTACGAAGCAGGAAGGTATTTTTTATTATTTTGGATGCTATTTCATTGGCATGGGAGATCCAGGTGAGACTTGGATCTAGGTAAACTCCCAGAAACCTGACCGATTCACTGGTAGTATGATTTGAAATCCCTCTCAAATTGAACAACATAGTTTCTGTCTTTTCTGCATTGCAAACTAGCATATTTGATACGAACCATTCCTTGGCTCTCAGCTCTGCCACTCTCGCAAGCTGTTCAACCCCATGCAGTTCTCGATGCCCCACTGTAATTCCAGAGTCATCAGCCCACAGTAGGTGTTCATACATAGCCATGAAGTAGGAGAAATCATTCATAAAAATTATGAATAATAGGGGTCCTAATATGGAACCTTGTGGTACCCCAAGACTTAACAGACCCTCTGCAGACCATGTACCATTGCAAAAGACCTTCTGCTTCCTGTCTGTGAAATATGATATAATTAGTCTAAGACTAATCTCATCGAACCCATACTTTGCCAGCTTGTCTAGAAGAGCCTGCGGGGAAACACAGTCGAAAGCTCGACTCAGATCTAAAAATATTGATAGTGAAAGCAAGCCCTTCTCAAAACAGTCAAGCGTATATTCAACAAAACGTAATATAGCATCACATGTTCTCGATTTCTTTCTAAATCCGAATTGATTTTTGTATAAGAGTCCCTATTCGCGATCAAAAGATATTTCAATAATTGAATAAAACTGTTTCATGTTCATATATTTTTTTTTTTTGTATATTTTCTGGGCTTTCAGCTGAGCTGTATTATTTCCTTTGTTTTATTACTGTTTATTTCTTTTCGTTATCATGTAAAATGGTTGTACCGTTGGAATAAATAAATAAATTTGTGCTAAAAGGTTTTTGCTTAAACGTATTTAGAAAGTTGTCATTGATTGCAATATTTGGGAAATTACCAATTTGAAATTATTGCATGAAATATTTTATGTGCACCACGTTGCGTAACTTTTTTTCAGGGTTTCGATATTCATGGGGGGTAATTACCCCCCATTACACCCCCCCACCCCTCTAAATCCGCCCTTGACTAACACCTAGAACTTTGTGTTTACTAAGTATTTGATGAACTAATAATGAAATTACAATAGGAGTTAGTTCAAACTTCAGATTAATAAACATAGACAGAGGGAGCATATGTCATTTTCAGTAAGCAAATTTTGTCCCCAACATGAACCATCAAATTTGACATGAAGCGCGCGGAAAATAAAACATATCAGCGATATGATATTTCACTCAATTCGCGAGTTTCTGCACAAGGAACGCACTCCTTATGTCCCATAGGGAATCAACGTTTCATATTAACTTAAAATTTATTGAAATATATACCTAAATATATCAGAAATTCAGAAAACAAACTTCAAGCACGCCAAACGACGTGAAACAACCAATGACCCTAGGAGAGCAAAAGTTGCCAAAACTTGGATTTCAGCAGGTAGATAGAGAGAATAATAAATATTCTGCTTAATATAAATTCGACAATTAGGAAAAATATCGGATTCCAAATATTCAAATTTGCATATTTAATCGAGAATCACTCAAATAAATATATTTCATTCAAAATAATATACATTCATAAGGATATGGTAAATTGTGGATTTGAAAATATATCACAATCCGACAACGTAATCTAACCATGATGGGGACATGTAAAAATTGCGTATACTCCTTCTATCTATGTTTATAACTCTATGGTTCAAACAATAAAATATTAAATTGAAGAACATAGAGTAGAATTTGAGTTCAATTCATCTCAATGAAATAATGAAGCAAAATATATTCTGAACTCAAACATTCTAGGTTCAAGATGTTCCGTATTCAGTTTCAAAAGTATTCAACTTTCCTCAGCTACTTCATATTCAATTCATAAAGAGCATAAAAAACTATGCAACTAATTAATTGAAAATAATCCCGTCCATAAAATACCTTGTTTTATATCCGATAACCAAATAAGCAACTCTCAAATTTCCATTTTGATACGCCTAAACTTAGTTTTCGATTCATAGTCTAGCGCACAGCCGGCAATTTGTTCATATTTACGGGCTTCATAAGCATAAATCATTCCTGTGTGCTCAGCTGTATATTAATGTGATTCGTTTCTGAATGAAGTTTACTGCCAATTACTCATTCTACTCGTTTGTATTACTCAATATACAGCTTCACAGACGATTGTTCATCTTTTTCCACACTTTTAATGACAAATAATGGTGATGCTTCGATGTTACCTCTATCGAATTTTCGAAGTTTAGCTGATTATGGTTATTTCTTGAAATGAACGATTTACACTAGAATGCAATGTTGTGTTATTAACTTGCTTCCGTTTCACTCGTAAAACTTTATTTCCGTGAACTCAATTCAGTTTATGGCAGTTGCAACCACATTTCGAAACACAAATGAAATGCCCAGATTTAAGGTTACGAGAAATAAATTTTCTTTCATGGTCAAGGACCTTCTGGAATTTCTTCTCAGGAAAAAAGAAAACTAATTTCGCCGAAAAGGCAAATATTGGGGGGCGGCATTTTCTACTTTTTCCGAGAAATCCGAACTCCTAGGAGTACGTATGTATTGAATAAATTTATTTAATTACAATGAATTTCACAGATGATTCTTATATCAGATTAACTAGGGTTGGGCGTGGGCGTATTCGAATTTAAAATAATTGTTCATTCGCATCATCCGATTGTTTTACTCAATTATTTTACTCAGTTAGAAAAAAAAAACAAAATGTTTGAGCGTTTTTCGTTTTATGAAATTGAAACTCAGCAGAAGAAATTGAAGCCGCAGGGCCCACTCTAGAGGGGGGCAAATATTGGAGGGTGGCATTTACTACTTTTTTCCAAGGAATCGAAATTTTTGAAAAAATGGATTGGAAAAATGGCTAAACGTTCCACATATAGCCAAGTGTTTTATTTCATTCTTCAATATTGAATCTTTTTTGATTTCAACGAATTTTCCACACGATTTTTCAGATCAAATTAACTAGTGTTGGCCGTGGACGCTTTCAAATTTGAAATAATGGTTAATCCGCATCAACCGATTGTTTTAATCTATCAAAAAAAAAATTCAAGCGTTTTATGAAGTCGAACCTGGGCAGGAGAACTTGAAACCGCAGGGTTTGCACTACAGGGGCGGCAAATATTGGAAGGAGGCATTTCCTACTTTTTCCGAGAAATCTGGATCACTAGAAAATTGTAGGTTTTGAATAATTTTTTCAACGAATTTCACACATGATTTTTTAATGAGTTTTTTTAGATGATTATTTATTATCTTATTATGATTTATTGTGCTTTAATTTATGTTTCTATTTAAAAAAAAGTTGATATTTTCGGTTTTTTTATACAATAAGTTGAATAAATGAAATTTTTTTTTGCAAGGTTTCTTCTCATTTAATCATTTTCTCATCAATGTGACATTACACAAAAAAACTGCTATAAATCGAGAGGCTTGATATGATTCAACTAATTGATAAATAAATACTTGACTTGAAATACACCCTGTGTAGCAGATGATTGAGGGTTAATAGTATTCTATTACTATTGCTCGAATTTTTCAAGTTTTCGACAACTAATTCAGCATGAAATTATGCTCCTATTCTGAAACCAAAACCTTAGATAGATGTATCAAAATTCATTTTGAAACCGTGATCACATCACGCTATGAAATCACTGCTATTGAAAAATCACAGTCACGATTCACAACGTGATTTTAAAAACACGATATCGCTCATCACTACATACAAAATGATATGAAAATGATTCAATCTCAAGCATGTTCTACACTTGCGGTACGTAGACCCGCCTAAGAAACACAAATGTGAATGTTCCCTATCCGAGACGTTATTCTAACTCGCTTCAAAAGATTTCGCGCTTGATATGCGAATTTCTTGGGCTTGTATGGAGAAGTACATTTCACCGCGAAATGTATGATGGGAATAACGGCGTGAATTCGAGGGCTAGTGTAAAGCCGGCATAAGCGGCGACTCTCTATTTTCTCGGGTTCATATAAATTGTAGGAAACTCGTGCGTTCTCTTATTTCACAAACGATCACATGGGCTTGATGCATTATGCATTCCATAACATTTTATTCTTTTACAAACGACGCAACGTGCGCACTTTTACGGTGATCCTAGCGTTTCAAATGGTCTGGCATCTGCAATACGATCAATTAATGCGGCTCATTCCGATCAATAAATCCATCAATTAAACCAGAAGTGTCACGGGGTCGCACATAATTGATATGAAGATAAACGATCGTTCTATGAGCCATCCAGATACATTGTAGCGTATAAATCGATGATGACTGGACAACTAGACGAACAGTTTCTACGGTTTTAATTCGTCAATGTGCAATGTAATAATTTTAAATTGCTTTCTTCGTTTAAAAGTAATAATTCCATTTGCATAGTTGGCAACTGAGCTCAGAGTGTTTTGAACTTGTTGTTATTGCGGGAGTGAAATCTGTTTACATCATTAATTTTATTCATTCATCAGATCTCTCAAGCTTGCAGAGGATAAATTGTGGAATGTCAATTGACACGCTGAAATTCATAAGCAAGAAATATTATATCGATGAAAGTCGCGAATATGAATTGAGTTAATGATCTAGGTTCGATAACGGATATAATACTGAGTATTTTAAATAATTTAATTTACCACTGAGGTTCACCACTTTTGAGAAAGAGTAATTCTCAATGACCACTTTTCCTGAAATCTCTATCTATCTTAAAATGTTGTGAATTTGAATGAATGGATTCCAAAAGTTTTTTTATCGAATATAAACAATCAAAAGCAGAATTTTTGAAGCAGATTATTGTGTTCACTGTTATGTGTAATTATCTTTACTCCTTTTGTTTTTTTACACTATTGTTGTTCTTTTCATAAAATGTTGCTCGAACATTCTGTTTGGCTGAGTATTTCAGGCAGTGAATTGATACCAAACGCAAACTTATGAACGTATTTTTAATAACAAATAATCGTCATAATTTATGGGAGAATTAACGTTGACATTCGATTATTAATTTTATGTTCTCTCCAAGTTATCGTGTATAGAGCATATCTACTGAGAATAATCTTCAGCTCTAACATATTCTAGGTGATTTCGTGATTGCATTGAAGAGATCGTTACTTGTTCCATAATGTCCGAATGGTGATTTTCAAATTAAAATTCATTCTTTCTAGTTTTGAGACATTACTTCAACTTCTGACATTCGTTCACTTATTATATGATCAGTGTTTTCAGTGAACTTCAAAAATCAAATCTAAAAAAAATGGTCACTTTCCGTTTACCAGCAATATCTCGTGGTCCAATAATAGACTATTAGAATGATTTATTTTCAACCTACTTGAAATTTTATGGATGAACATTGCAATTTCAGAAAATGCTATCAACCATCCTACAGAATATTTTGACTCATTTGAACTAATAATCAAATGGAATATCTTCTACCTTTCATACTTGTTCGACTAGCTTCAGATTTAGACATTCTTGATATTAGATTGATTGATGTAAAAGTAACGATGTTCGCGAGAGTTTGGTTTATTGTATGAAATTATTAGTGTACTGTCTCATTTTGAATATTAAAAATTGACAACATTGTTTCCTTTTCCCTTCACAATATAATATATCTTTATGATATATGTATTCGGTCTTGATGGAATACAATTTCAATTCGAAAAATGACAAAATATTAATAACCAATCAGAAGATAATTCGAAATAACCAAAATTGTACAAATTGAGTAAACGGTCAACAAATTGAATAACTTAATTAACATAAAGACCGACGTACGTATTTATCAATTTTTCCTCATCAGTGCCTTATAGTTGAAAAAAATTACTGAATTTAACAACTCACAACTTGTATATCTACTTCACAAAAATTTCAATTGAGAAATTTCAAACTGAAAAAAACATTTGAGCAAATTCAAGTTTATCCTTTGGTTGATATTGACTCTCAATCAATGAAGATCACTTTAAATTATAAACATTGGGTCTTTTTCCTCCCACAACATAATATATATATATATTTATGATATATGTAGTTGGAATACAATTCCAATTCGAATAATGACAAAATATTAATAACCAACCAAAGGAAAATTCAAACTTACCAAAACTGTACAAATTGAATAAACTGTTAATAAATTGAATCACTAAGTTTTGTTGAATATTTCCCAATCATTGATTTCAATTTTTTGTTTCAGGTAAATATTTTTGATACTTCCATAGAACTTTGGAAAGATGTTAAGATATAATTGAACATGTAAGTATGTGTAAAATGCTCCTTTCTATAAGACTCATTAACATAAAAAAGTATATTCTTGTTTCATCGATTACCATGCAACATTGATGGCTTCGAATATGGTTATAATAACGGATCCATTGTAATATATTTTCAAGAACAAATTTCATTTGGTGATGACTCTTTTTTCATTACATTCCTTTGATTATTTATGATTTGTTATTTGAATTTTCTTATACCTGCTGAATATGAATATTTCATAACTAATGAAAATAGAACATTCAGGATAGGAGTCCCCACTTTATATTTGAGCGAAATATTAACTTTCTATTTCCAGAATTCTCCCAAAATCATAATTTTATCTAATACTTACACATTAGTCGATGTAGAATTCTATAGATAAGTAGAATGAAGGCATCATATCTAGAATTATAACTTCAAGGTCCATCTATGTACGCATCTATACGATTTACGATATTCATCATTCATCATTCTTTACATTGCATTGGGAGATTATAGTTAAAAACATACTTATTCGACGCCTTAAGAATGGACAAATAAGACTAGAATGATAGTCTGCAAATTTTGGTACTACTTAAAAGGGCAGTTGAATATTCAGCTTTTATTCGTATAGTATTCTCAATAAATACACAATATCAGAAGTAAATATCGTCCTATTAACACAAGTATTTTCGTAGGTAATTGCACAAGTGCATCAAAATTACCGATAATTTTGCATGACAGCGTGTTGTCATAAAAACTGCATGAGTTCATTTTCATTTTTGGAGGAAGAGCCCGACACCGAAGGTGGAGGGCTCTTTCTCCAAAAATGAAAATGACCGAATGCAGTTTTTCAAAGAAAACACGCTGGAATGCGAAATTATCCGGTCATTTTGATGCACGAGTGTAATTCGGGGGAATATTTCCCGAATAAACTATTACATCACTTGTCAAACTGATGTAGAATGGAATTGCCATAGATTCGAACTGTGTAAGATGCATAGAAACTATGCATCTATGAACAGAACAATTATCGCAGTGCAGTTTCGCTTCCTACAATGCAATTATCGCTGTAATTTTCGGTAATTGTTCTCCAGATACATAGAATTTTTGACAGGAGGGAAATATTCAATTGAAACCTATTTATTCAGAAGAATTCCCAGATGCGTTGTTAACCATATGTTTGTACGCCCCGTCTATCCTCAACTTCATAAAGCCATCCCCAAACAGTTTATTACATCTTTGAGATACCCCGAATTGAATAAAATGTCGCGATAGGGTCGATCCATACTGAATTCGTTCTACTCCAGTGGATGGTAATTCGTAGTAATCTTTGGGATGCACCCCAGTTGAATTAAAAATAGGGGCGGCGTAATTGCAATCGTGTTATTTAAATATTTCATCAATCGACGAGGCATATGAGCATTGTCCCCTCATATCTATGGTCGATGCAACCCTATGCACCCCATGCAACTCCTTTCAGTTTCAATATAAATGACAATTTCTGAAATGCCGATGGACAGGAATGAGTTGAAGGGATATCGTAATAAGGAAGCATATGTAGGATATTTGAATTGAGCATTTTGTATTGAACTGGAGAACACTTGAGTTTTCCATTCCACTTGCAAACGATTTAAATATAAATAAGTTTCTCTATTTCAGTATCGTAATGTGTTCATTACAGTTCTAAAAACAGTGCTGTAATGAACTCATTACAGCATTGTTTTCAGTAATATTTTTCGTTTTGTGGTTTCGAAAATATTTCACAATTCTTAACTGAAATAGAGAAAATATCGTGTAATACTTGGTGTAGAAGGCAATTCCAACACTCGTGCGTTCACTTCGTCGCTCGTTTTCGAATTTCGCATTCGTGTTGGAATAGGAGCCCATTCTGCAACTTGTTTTAGAATAAACTATTTGAGTTCATCATTTTGCTCTGTGTAATGCAATAGAATTATATCATCAAAAGGAAACCGCACACTTCGTTAGAAAAAGTGGCCCCCTGTCGAATAAGATGAATTTTTGATATGTTATAGTTCGAGGCATTCCAAAAAAAGTTCAATAGTCCAAACTTTTTCTATAGGCTAGTTTTGACGGTAGAACCTCTGAAAACTCTCATTGATTATCCATTCTCAAACAATACAAAACGTTATCCTAGATAATCATCACTATACTGAGTAATCAAAATGTGTACAGTCATTAAATTAAAAAAAATGTTCATGTTAATCCTATTCTTCGCCTTATTCTACATCACGTCATCACATTTGAAAAAATATACGAAGTGTTCCTTTCAAATGAAAGCGAAAATTAAATCAGAAATAGTATTTCATAATGAGAGATAATGACAGTTTACATCTCGATTACTCACTCACACTGAGATCGTATAGAAGAATTTCAAAAAGTTTCTCAATGTTCTACGAAAACGTATTCCCTTTTCTAATGATGCATACAAAAATTCATTTATCTGACTATGTGCAAACTGAAAAGGCTTGGTGATTTCAGGCTTCGTTGTGCAAGTATAAATAAATTATAATAATAATTAAGAATAAATTTCCAAAATTATTATTTGGAATTATGTTCGAATGAACTCACTCACTGGAAATTCGTGTATAAAAACGAATGTATGTTATTCCATCATGCATTACTACACCATTAATTCAAATACGATCAAATTTTCGGAAGTTATTGAATATACTGCCGGTAAAAATCATAATTTATTGGCTGTTTGAAAACTTTTTTTTATTAATTTGAAGAAATCTAAAACTAGCGCATTCGCCATTTTGTGGAAATTAATAATAATAATAATAATAATAATGTTTATTTGAGAACGCTCTGTTACAAATAAACTTAATCACAGAGATAGATAATCTATCTAATTAACTTTCCTAATTGCCATTTTTTTTTTGGATGAAAATTAATAAGCTGCAAATAAAATAATGCGAAAATGAATGTTATCATAATAAGTTACCTTTAAATTTTTTTGAGGTTGAACTAGGGCGCGATGGATACGATGAAAAAACTTCCAATGAATGTATGGTTATCGTATCAAGAGTTATTTCTGATTTATAACTTTAATGTATCTATATTGTTTTTTAAATGACTTCGAATTTGACCAATACAAGCTATGGAGAAATCATCCTAAATTGACTTAAACACTTTAGATTTAATATCGCTATTCATTCTTCATTGTTCCTAATGAAAATCCTCATTTTATTGATAATTTTCATAAATGAATTGAAATTGACAACATATTTCTTCACAACATGATATATCCTTATGATATGTGTATGTATTCGGTTTTTGTCTTGTAATGCAATTCCAATAGTGAAAAAATATAAATTACCGACCAAAAGAAAATTCAAAATAACCAAAACTGTATAAATAGGGTGAACGGTTAACAAATTGAATAACTAAATTAAAATGAAGACAGACGTATTGTTGTATTTAATAATGCAATTTTTCCTCATCAGTGGCTCATAGTTCAAAAACTTACTGAATTTATCAACTTACAACTTGTATACCTACTTCACAAGTATTGCAGTTGAGGAATCTCAAAACTAACTCACAGTAAAGTAGACTCTTTTATAATTTATAATCATATTTTTTTGCATATATTCATGTATTACCTTCGAATGTTCTAATCGTTTGCCTTTTTCTCATTAATGAAGATCTTATATGGCTGTTGCATGCTTCAGAAAAAATATCGTCATCGCCAAAAATATATGGATACTATTTTTCTTCATCTTACTAGTCTTAAGTAGGGGACCAAGCTGGGAATTACTGGAGTGTGCAAGGCTTTGGGAATCGTTGAATTCATTTTAGTGATTTGTTGCTCATTCATCAATTACTTTCAGTCGACGTTCTCCCAAATCTCCTTCGTTCAGCCCAGATCTGAGATTCCGTCGCAGAACGGAATGAAATGGCCTGTACAAAATTTCCATTTCTTTCGTGACAACCCAATATGTTCCAGTGGGTTATCCGGGCAGATTGCTGCCTATCCCAGCAGCCTCAGAAGATCTACATAAGTAATCACTCGGCGGATTATTTTGACAGTTAGTGAACCGTTGATTCAATAGCCAATTTCTCTGTAGAATGAGCACGGACCAAGTAAGGGGTCCCGGAACCCCCAATTCCATTCGAGCTACTGAAGATGGATTTATTGGGCTTTCAGTTGAATAACAGTTGAATTCGAAAGACAAGCGCCTACTCGGGTGTCACTAATACCCCAACTTTAATTCGTTCAGCGTTGTAAACAAACCTTGGAGGAGCATTGGAGAAGGGTTGGGGTGAATTTTTTTCTAGGATTGAGTGCGTCCTGCCGTTGAAAGGTTTGGTTAGATAAACCTCATTTGAATCTGTTCTTTCGACTGTCAATCAGTATCAACTTTCGCATTTGTATGATTTCATTTATATACAATAATGCTCGTAATTTGATGCGGATATTACTGAAATGAAAAAAAGAATAGAAATATTACACTATTCTTTGTTATTTCCTCTTTCAACGAAAACGTCGGAACTGGTGAAAAAAAAAATAGAAATAAAAATAACAACGAAAAGAAAAATTCCGAAACTATGTGAGAGCTTGGATTCTGAGATAAAAACAGTATTTGGAATCATTCTAGATTAGATTATAAAGGGTTATCCAATAAGTTGTTCCATTTTGTTAAAAAAAAAGAGTATTTTTCATGAGAAATCAGTGGATGTTCATTGTATAGATGCCGACGCACCAATAAATAAAATTTCTCTCTCTCTCTCTCATTGTATAGAGGGTGGTATGCCATCAACGATATACCGGGTGGTTCAAAAGTATGGAAACGGTGAATTTATTTCGCCCGAGGAATCGAATGGGTCATCAAATTATGGACCCAAAAGGGCCTCATTCGAGATATGAGGTCCAACTTTGAAATTTCAAATGCAAACCCATCTTTTTTATTGCAGATTCGGATTCGGCGGGAAAAATTTACATCCGAATTGGTTGAAACCAAAGTTTTTTCGTCCTTTTTTAGGGCCCTATGCAGCGCTTTCTGTTCAAAAATCCGGAGGCGTTCATTCATATCAGGATGCAAAAAAAAAATTTAAAAAAGGACTGAGGTCCTTTTTTAAATTTTTCTCGTTGAATCGATTGGCCCATCATATTTTAATTGCAAAATGGCTTTATACGAGAAAAGAGACCCAACTTTGAAGTCTGCTATAAAAAAGATAGGTTTGCAGTTTGCATTTGCAATTTCTTATCTCTTAAAAGGCCCTTTTGCACCCAAAATCTAATGGTTTCAATCGATTCAACGAGATAATTTACTAAGGATCGCAGTATCAGAATATGAATTTTTGCATCTTGATCTGAATGAATGCCCCCGGATTTTTGAACAAAAAACGCTGCATAGGGTCAAAAAATGAACGAAAAATATTTTGGTTTCAACCAATTCGGATTTAAAAAATCTCCCGCTGAATCCGAATTTACAATAAAAAAAATCGGTGTGCATTTGAAATTTCAAAGTTGGGCCTCATATCTCTCATATCTCGTATAAGGGTCTTTTGGGTCCAAAATCTGATGGGCCCATTCGATTCCTCGGGCGAATTTACCAAAGACCCCAGTATCAGAATTCCGGTTTTCCACTTGTGCGCGAAATAAATTCACCGTTTCCAGGCTTTTGAACCAGCCGGTATATATTCTTTTGAGATAGAGCAATTCAAAAATATCAACTTCAAATAGCAAAGCATGTGTAGAAGTAATATCTGTATAAGCATAGGAAATTTAAACGGGGCATCATACATTTCAACGTATGATACAATAGCAAAGAGCACAGATAAAAACACCAGCAAAAACTTTGTCTCCCCGTATAGGTGTCGTGAGTGGTTTGTATTTTTGTTTACAGAATAACAGACACATAGCTGACATATTTATATTGAAGGGCTTCCACTTTATCCAAATCAAAATCTTCTATATCCTTTCTCTTCACTGCTCAACGCGCATCTTATTCATCATTGAAAAACTGAAATTCGTCTGAGATCATTTTCGGTCTAAACTTACTACATACTTACTACCCGTACCAAATTCTATTTGAATAGAATACGAATTGTAGAAGTTAGGGCCAATTGCACCATTCAAAAAATAAACGCTGTTTACCTAATCAATATTTAGTACTAATCGATGATTATAATTTCTACCGATTGCACCGTTTGATAATAATCGATGTTTAGCTAAACATGAGATATGTTTGGCAACATTTCAAAATATCGACGGTGATCATAGAAAAATCAGGAATTTCAATTTTCTAGTATAATGTTCTCTGTTCTTGTGGTGACAAAGTAAAAATAAATCACAAATTATCATTATGAATTGTCATTGAATGATAATTCACGATCTGAATCAGAATCCATATTTCAATTTCAATTCCTCACAAAACCATACACAGAAACATATAATGTGACACCATCAGGTTATGTCCATAAAGACATAATGTTTATGGTTATGTAATAAGTCATATGTTTTGACGTTTTGAGTTGCGCAGAACCATAGACATTATATCAAATTGATATTAGGTCTATGCGCAGAACCCTGTTCAAAACTAATCGGGAAAATAAACGTCCAAATTTTCCTGTTTAGTGTAATCGGTGATTAGGCCACATTAAACGTCATTCGACAGATGGTGCAAGAGAAATCAGAAAGTAATCAATGTTTAAATTTTTAATCAACGATTAGGCAAATGGTGCAACTGGCCCTTAGGCTGTTATATGGTTGTGTGAATACTCAGTGCGACATACAGAAACAATACTTGAGTTATTCAGAATGATTTGAAATGCATTTTACAATACACATTTCGCGAAAGCGATCACAAAGCTTCATGTATCATCGGTAGATTCTAAAGCCAAAACTTATCATTTTCTAACCATATTGCTATAGGTTAATGAACATTTTTATTATTATTATTATATATCTAATGAAGAAGAAAAATAACTTTGAAAGAGTTCAGTTTCGAGGATTTTAAGGGTATATTATTGGACTAATAAACAACAAGAAATTCAATTTCAGACCCTGGCCTTCTCATATACCTGTATATGGCCAGAACAAGAGCCTACGGTCGTAGTCTATTTAATCTCGCACTTTTCAGGTAGGTGTTGGCTGAATCTAATTAAAACTTAAGTAAATATTTAATATTCAAATCGAAAGTTCCGTCCCTAGCAATTTACGACTATATTTCGCAGAATGTAGCATCCGGTAATAACATTTCCATAGCTGCTTGATGAAAACGAAGGCAATTTGTACACTTCTCGCAATTTTGCAATTATAATGACTCTATCGATGTATCATTCGATGAGCGATTATTAATTTTTGTGATGTTTTCCATTCAACGGGAATAGGGAGAAATATCTAAAGCAAATATTTGCATGGAGATTATTTTATGAGCCAGAAGGAGTTAATGATTCATGTTTGAAATTATTCTATGAATTTAACATGAGCGTAAGACCTGTTCGAGGGTTTACCAAAGCTTCATATCGGATCTAGTTCTGGATAAATGTAGCAAAAAAAGTCGGGAAACATCTGAATCATTGGTATATGGGCCGAACTGAATATCCCAACATGAATATTTCATTTTTCGATTTTCAGTTTTTCAGAAATTTGAGTTTACTAAGTTAGTGATTTTACTTTCTGTCAATGATCGCCGTAACAGCGTTAAGGACAAATCAAAATTTTTTAGACGGCATTATTCTTGGGAGATCTTTATTGAAAAAAAAATCGATAATAATTCTTCGGACGAATAAAGTCTGTATAAGACACGTTTTTTAAATTGCTCTTAATCAAACAAATGTAACGTTGTAAGAAAACTGGAAGAATAAATCAAATTAAACTTAGGAATAATTGACCAAAAGCTTGAAATAACATTACGCTATTTTATAATAATGTAAAATATTCGTTGTTGCTATAAAAACACTGCTGGAACAACAAAGTGTCAATTCAATCTTAAATCTCATATTCTCCAAAACATTCAAATTTTCGTGCGAATAGTTAAAAAATTAATACATCTATACAGGAATGACTGCTGAAATTTGGAAGTACGGTGTTTTGAAATACTTTATGTTTAGTGCATGTGTAGATGTTATCTCCGTGTTATCACAGGAAATGTAGACGGGGCATCATACATTTCAATGATAGAAGAGCACAGATTAAAACCTCAGCAAAACTCTGTCTCCCTCTGTATAGGTGTAGTGACTGGTTTGTGTATTTGTTTACAGAATAAGCTGACATATTTTTATTGAAGGGCTTCCTCTTCACCCAAATCAAAATCTTTTACATTTACAACGATTAGACTTTTGTTGAATACATTACAAGAACTCCATTTCCTTGTCACTTTCATTAGAGGAAAGTATTAATCCATAAAGGTTTGCGTGACTTTAATTTGGCTGTTCTAGTATCTGGGAGGTAAGATACAATAGGAAATAAGTTCGGGTGAAATGAAATTTTTTCCAAGATTTCTTGACTGGCACCTGTCTACGAATATGAGGCGGAATTATATGTGATAGTACTGGTAAGTGGTAACCAATGTAAATGCGTAGGTCTAATAGTTCTAATGATAATTCTCATAGAAACGTTAAGCTGTGCATCAATTTTATGAACATGAGCACAATTGAACCGAATGCAGTATTCAGCAGCAGAAAAAACCAAGGCCAAGACTGTCTTACGAAGAGTGCTGGCATCAACATGAAGCAGCAGCTAAGTTTTGAAAGATATCATTCCTCGACTGCAATTCCAAACGTAAATTTTTCAAGTGAACCTTGAAATTCAAAGAAGAATCAAGTTTTCTTCTTCGTCGTATGATAGGAATCTAAAATTGAAATATTTTAAAGATCCATACCAGTATGAATGAGAAAAATTGCATAAATTCTTCCAGTTAGTCAGTAAAGAAATTTATATTCGGATTATTCTTGGTGTTCGGTTCCCTTTGAAAGCCATCACGCCATAAGTAAATCAAAGAAACATATTGTTTAACACCTCGAACAGGCATCCTTCACCTCTGTCTCCCAATTATTAAGTCAGCAACCGAGGGGTACAATAATTCATTTATTCCCATCATAGCAATCAGGACGCCTTCATCTTGCCAATGGTAAATAATTCAGCATTGTCATCGTTTATTCAATCTGTACTGATTTTTAATAATTGAAACGATGGTCGGGGTACGGGTATGGGTTCATTAAAACTCCTCTTGGAAAGTAGACTAGTAATTTCTCGTGCGGTTAAATTTATAATAACGACCCACCGAGGCGCTGCAGTTATTGGTTCTTGTCACATCATCGGTCCCACCTTATAAATATCAACGATCTGATGTGGTTATAATCTGGTTTCGAGCTGGTTATCAGCTCCGTACCTGAAGATTCAGAAATCTTGATCGGAGGTAGAAATTTGGACGAAATTATATGAATTAAGCCTCCTCGGTTGTCAAGTGGAAGAGGTGAGAGAAGACAAATATTGGACGAGCTTAACGGTCGATCATTCGATAGGCTTCTGTTACGTTAGAATACTTTATAGTAACCTTATAAGTGAGATTTAGCTGCCGAGCTTTGGAATCACTTTCTCCGACTTTAAAATTTTCGATCGCAAAATGTATTACAAACTATTCTCAACAAATTTTGTTTCGTGTCTGTTTGTTGGTCTATGTATTCGCAAAACCTTGAAACAGCTATACAATTCTCATTCAAGTTTAATGGAATTTGGTGTGTGTATCCTCTTTGGACTCGTAGAGCATGCGGAAACGTGAAATTCTAATTAAATTTATTATGTATATATAAATTTTCTCGAAAGTGATGATGATAGAAATTTTGGCTTTTTCAGATATATATAGCCCACATGTTGAGCTCAAACGTGAAATTTTCGATATTTTCCATATATCACACGGCGGCCAGACCTTCGTTATTTTATTAAAAGCTGAAAGTTTTTTTATGCATGTCCCCTATACTGATGACAACGACCAGCGACTATAGAATTTGGGTTATGGTTACTTTGGCAGGTAAAACAGGTTGTAAAGGTGTATGAAATAGTACACACTTCCATTAAAGTATAAAGCTCAATTTTTTTATATTTTTTTCTAGATAACTCTAGAAATCTCATCATTTTTTTATGTATTCATACTTTTTTTTGTGTTTTATAATATTCAAAAACCATATTTTTCCTTTACATGGCCATGAACGAAATCAAATCATTTTTTCAATGGAAATTTTAAAATATTGCTATCGACTAAGCACTCGCACTAGCACCTAGAGCGGACTTTCAATGTGTCTGGCAAGATGTAGAAACCATTGAAACTGTCTGGCTAATGAGGTAACACTTTTTGATTGGTCTCCAAGTAACATATATAAAAATCATACTTTTATACTATAACGAAACTATATTTACCTGTAATTTATCAAAGTTTATGGATGTCTGGCAGGGGAAGCAACCGTCATAAGTGTCCGGCAATGGATGACGAGATTTCTAGAGTTATCTAGAAGAAGATATAAAAAATTGAGCTTTATACTTCAACGAAAGTAAGATTCTATTTTATACAGCTTTACTACCTGTTACCTGCCAAAATAACCACAATCAAAACTCTATAGATAGACTTGCTCTAATATTTAGCGTTCTGCTTGTTCGATTCTGATGAAATTTGTTATGTATGTTCACATTGTTTCATAAGTGATTCCATAAGAATTTTGGGCCATTGGATGGAATTTATCATATGTACAGGGCGCGGCAGAGCCGACTGACGAGTTTCAAAGGGCTATTTAAAACAAATGGTAAAAGTTAGAGATAAACTGTTTTATTCATTCGAAGCGAAGGAATTATAGTTTTGTTCTGCTCAAGTTTTGAGAACAATATCACTAAGATGGCGGCCTTCAGCAGCGACACACTGATGTAGTCGATTTTGGAAATTTTCGACCGCTTTTCGGCATATCTCGAGGGGTATGGTCCGGATTTCTTCGGTTATAATTCAGGCAGTAGGAAGGTTTCCAACATTGACAGATAACGCTGGGAAGTAACTGTGAAGGTAACATTTTCCTCTTCGAAAATACAAGGGCCTATCATTGAGACACAGTATACCAAACTGTGATTGTGTTTGCAGAGGGGACTGAAACGTTGACAGCAATGCCGAAATGCCCACTGAGTCGCGATCACAGAAGGGTTATTTTAGTAAAACATGCGTACGGCAAAGACCTCTTCCGCACTCACCTGTCTCCACCACATCCCGAGCAATGATCTGTCAAAACTCGTCAATCGGCTCTGCCGCACCCTGTATATACTTATATTTCGAATGAGTCGATATAAGTTAAATTGGGGCCACGGTTGCAGCACCATATCGTTTCAAATTTTCATGACCAATTCGCACATTTGTGGATGTTTATCCTCGAAAACTTCACGAATTCCATCTTTAAGGTCTTGAATCGATTGTGGAGCATTGGCTCCTACTTACCTAATATTTCACGTGGCTCCCGAAGCAAATAGTCTAGAGGTGTTAAATCACAAGATATCGATGGCTAATTGTGATCACGGCTAGGAAACTTTTCTTCAGAATTTGGATTATTTCGTTGCTTGTGAGGCACGTAGCGTAATACGGAGTAAATTTGTCTGTGGAATGCCTCAGTCCTAGAATCGACGAAGAATATACAGCAGCAATATTCTTAGTTATTCTTGAGGGACTCACACGGTTTCTATTCTTTACTTCACTAACTTAACCGCCCCAGAAGGTGCTTCACGAGTCACTACTGCCTAAAAGTGCTTCAATTTTTCGGACTGTGACCTCAAAATTATCACCATATTTGTGATGGATTTTAACAATTTCAAATTATTGTTGAAGCATGTATCGTTCAACTTTTAGTAATAGCGTAGTTTCTACTTGTCGAATGTCAAAAGATGACAGCTTTAAAAGTGACAGCTGTCCAGATTTCGACGAAAATGATTTCATGGAACTTTCTGTTTTTCTGGATATTTCTAGATTGGCATTAAGCATGTGAAATTCTCAGTATTCACACATCTAGCTACTTTTACAGCACATACTATATTTCACTTATAGTATCGTGTTTTTCTGATTTGGAAGATGAACAACGTCATCATCAAGGGTTCTGTGTCTGGATAAGTACCTACTCTCTCAAATAATACCTATAGGTTGACATTTTTTGAGTAGAATTTCAGTGCAGAAACTAAACAAACAAGCGCAAAATAGCCTAACATTTCTTGTCAAAATTTCCTTTCAGTCTGTTACAGAAAAAGGAAGCCCCTTTGCTAGGATAAGTGAAACAACTTTAGGGTCATAATAGTCAAAATGTTTCTTCCATAGGAACACGAATGGCGTTATGAAAATTTTCTACATGCTACTTATCCCAGTAATGAGACCACCCTGTGAAGTCTAAAACTAAATGGCAGAATTCTATATCATCCGAAATAATTTATTTCGGTCCTGTTCACCCCAGTCGTCTGGCGAATCTGCGGGGGATTATGATTAATTTTGCGGCTAAATGAAGTTAACCTTTCCCAAGTGAGAATTCGATACACGGCCAAGGAATAGGTGTGAGAGGCTACGAGACATAAAAAGATAATTTTTTATCGAACGTCGAAAAGGGTATTTAAAGCCTTAATTTAAACAGGTAGTTCGACACTGTGTGAGTATTAATTTAAAATTCATATTCAACCAAATGATAGTGATTGACAAGACCAAATTGAGTGTTGACTTGATCGATTTTTGGTACCTCTGCTGATTGGAAACTACCAATTTCTTCGAGAGTGGAAGAAGATGTTCTTTATTCATTATTTCTTGAGAATTGAGTCGATTGAAAGATACCACCTTGTTATTACACATAGAGCGGTTTTTTTTGTTTCTCGTGAAAGAAGTTTTAAATTATTATTTTCTAAATTATGGAAATTACTACAAATGTGCTGAATTAAATACATAAATAAATAAATTTATTAATCCTTAGAATGGTTTCTGTCTGCATTATCGAAATATCAAGCATTTCTGAATTCATTCGATTATGAGCGGAACGAACACTGATATTTTATCTTACTTGTATGTCTGCAATAGATTACTTTATTAATAGTGAATGAAGAAAAAATTAATAAATAAATACAAGTGGGATGAAACCCGAGTCATCAATCTCGAAACCGAATGAAAATTTCAAAAATGTTATCTCCAGAGATTTTACGCTCAAAAATATTTTGTACCGTATCATCGAAGCTATATTTATTTTTTTGCTTCAAAAATGCATATATCTCCTTCTCGCCTTAGATGGATGAATGCGTTATAGCAACGTATTATGTTTCAAATTTCATGCAAATAGTATCGAATAAAAAGTATATATACTTTAATTCGTTTTTGGATTCTAAACATTCCAAAACGTAAACTGAAAATTTCAAAATGTTTTCCTTAAACGATTCCAAAAGTTTTTTATTGAAAATAATAAACTATAAGGTTTTGGGAATAAAAATAAACAGCTTTCACGCTTCAAATCAGTTCTATTTTGATTATACTGATAACTGCAGTTGATGTGTTTGTGATACCGAAAAAGAATATGTATTATAACATCAGTTCGACATGAACTGATCCTTAATATTATCTTAATTGTGTGTTAAACCAGCAAGCTTCAAATTCTTGAAATTTCAAATTGTATCATAAACTAGCCGTCGATATCAAGAAATCGAATAAAAATAATTATAACAGTGTTGAAGAATTTTATTAGAGGAATCGGCATAAAACCTAGATATATTTTAACCGCAATTGAATGATAGTTATTCTATTTCCACTCTTTTATTATTCAAATAACATTTGTTCCGCTACAGAGTATCGTCTTGAGATTTTAAATTTTGAATAACTGAATTTTTAAAATCCAACAATAAATGATCTACAGAACAATATTTGGAAGCGGCGACTTGTTAACTTGAATTTTTATATTGTTCATACTTCATGCAAATCTCAGCTGAAAATCTATTTTGAGAGATGCAAATTTTTAAAAATGTTGAAATTAGTAAAGAGCATAGAAATAATGTGATTGACGGAAGGAGACTGCTTTTGTTTTGGGAAGTTTTATTTTTCTGTGTTAATCAACAGTTGAAACCATAGAAATATTGAGATTCTTAGATGAAAAAAAAGGTTTTAGTTATATTGATACAAATACGATGTTGTATATTTTTGAAATAAGTAAAAATTAAGGAAAAAAAATGGTACAAAAAACTGGTGTTCCCATTTAAAAAACATAACTTTGGTCATAACTAACATAACCAATAAATTCTACGTGAAAAAGTGCCTGTTTAATGTTTTAATTTCAGAGCTCTATAGTAGTAGTACAGTAGCGGAGATATACATTTTTTTCGATATCGCCATTTTTCAATTTTCCAAAACAAATGAATGTGGTCAAAAATGAATACCAGTCTTAACTGTTTCTCAGAAAAAGAGAGAGAGAATCGGATATCAGATTTCCTCTGGTTTAAAAGTGCTAAAACATCGAAATTTGCTAACCCTGTAAATGTCAGAGTGGAGCATTCATATTAATCATATTGATATTTATGCTTGATGTGTATACGAAAAAGTGAATGTGGATATACATATACCCCAAAATCAACAAATATTCAGCAGAATTAGTTGTTATAAGTTGAACTTTCAACGACAATTGACCAATTAGCAATTAAGAAGTAGGACGTTTAACTTACGTTAATTGATTGCAATTTTTTTATGGTAAGATTTCAAGAAGAATGCTCCAAAGTTGATGATCTCTATAATTCTCTTGAAAAAAAAATTGCCGTCGAATGCATTAACAATTCAAAAAGGGCATAAATGATAAAAAATTTCATTTAATGTTCTTGTTAGTTGCTGCATAAATCCACACAAAATGACCAAAAACCGTCGAATCCATCTCTGCTCAAGACGAACGATCCAACCAAAGCAAATACAGGGTTTGATCAAAGTGAATGCCAAGGTCTCCCCCCACTAAGCGCACAGTGATGACCCTCCGTTTTCAGAATGAATCGATGGCATCCTTCATATTTTTCCCGTATCGCTTGCACTTGTAGCACCCTCAAGTGTGCAACTTTTAATAAATGACCATGATTAAGCAGCATATTCCCTCGATGTACACGCAGTGACTGTCAAGTTTATTATTTTGACAAAGCGAAACGTAATTTCTACGTCTCCGAACTTCGAGGGGTTGATGCCTTCGGTCGGGAAGGTACTCAGGTAGGACGGGGAAAAATGCCAAGTATAAATCACGAAAATTCGCAGGGTTATTTTATTTCCCCACGGAGGTTTTCCTGGCTTTCGGAGTATATTGTAGGGACTTGTTGGTTGAAGCTTCATGAACAAATTTGATTATGAAAGAGATATATTTCACCGGATGGTTCGGGTTGTTGTGGAAACGTCTTTCGAATTTTGTTGGATTGAATGGGTTATTATGTTTTGCTTTGTTTTTAAGAGTATTTTCTAGAGAGGGGATTCGTTGCATTCGTTTGAATAATTCGAAAGGACTTCAATGGTTTCATATAAATTTCTACAGAAATCAAGACGAGCTCGGCAATGGAAAATATTAAATGAACAAGATCACTTTTTTTTGGGACGATGGTTTGTCCGGAATTTCAAATAATTTTGACTGTCCTAAGCATGTACACATTTATCATGATAGGTCGATAGTTTGAGTGTAGGATTCAATTAGTAAACATGAGGTTTTATTGGATATAATGTCACCAAATGGATCTCTCATTACACCGTTTTTTGTCGAATTGGAATAAGGTAATAAAGCTTCGTTTATAATTGGTCAAGCACGTGCTGTGCCAATGTCCAGAACTGGCTGGCCTAGGGACCATATACCTACCTAGGCGAGCCAGTTCTTGAGATGTTATAGCTAAGGTTCCTAAGGATTCATTTTCGACGAAATATGCAACATTTGCAAAGCAAAATTCAAAACACATTTTTCAATTAAAATTATCATTCATTTTAAAAATCGCAAAATACTTTCAGTGAACTAACAGAATTTTTACAATCTGTTCAAGCTGTTTTTTCGAATTATCAATTCAATAATTCTTGTAGTTTTTATAGTTTATAACTTTATGATAATTTTTATGCGACAAACTGAAGAATCAATCTCAGAACTTCAACTCAACTCCAAAGTTTTTCGACAAGACTTGATGGTGATGATAATTTTATTGATTACAATTTAAGCCTTGTACATTAGGTTGTTCCTAAATTGGAGGTTCAAAGGATTATGAGAGATTCCTTGAATAATTTCAAGAAAAAAAGTTTTATAAACTGTAGTCCTACTTTTCATGATAATTATACCAGTTTATCGAATCTTTATTAATCTCCTCCACGGATTGGGTAAATAAGTACAAAAACTTAGAATTCATTTATCCTTCACTGCTTACTAACTGGATCCTTATCATAATTTGTATTTTCCTGATGATTACTTACTAGAGATTTTTGTTCTCGAAATCAGTAGCGAAAACAGAACTACAAGAAACCAAAAAGTTTTTTTTACATTTTTCTGAACTACCAGTAATCCACCAAAAAATAATTTGAAGGAAAAAGCGGCCACTGCAGATATATCACCCTGTAGATTTGCATTGATAATTAAAATATAACATGATGAGAACTTCAAATTGGAATATCTATGCCAAATTTAAGTTGAGTATCTTGTGAAGGAAAGGTGCTATGAGAAAAAAATACATGAATAAATCAAACTTCAACACTCTGTATCTCGAAAACAACCATCATCTAAAACAATCGATATCACTAGAGTGGCAAGGCTTAGGTGGCAGTGGGTGGCACACGTAGCAAGTCAAAATTTGGAGAAATGGTCGTACAGGGTGACATTTTGGAGACTTCGAGAAACCAAGGGGAACGTAGGAAGACCCAGGAAGAGAAGGATAGAAGACACAATCGCTATAGCAAGGAAACAATTGATGGGAACTGCCAATGAAAGAGAAGCATGGAAGAAATTGTAAGAGGCCTATGTCCGACACTGGATGTGTAAAGGCTGAAGGAGATCTCGGAAACAATGCGTTTGCTGGCTCATGTTTATAGGATTTTCTTTCCTAAAGAGATCCGAAGAATCTGTCATTTTCATTTGTACCTCCAATTTAGGAACATCTTCTATACGAATTCGAATTATAACAATATTGGCCACTCGATTTTATGTCATCTACAGTAACTGCTCTAACTTTGGAAGAATTTACTCCAGTCAGCAGGTTTTGGTTGGTCGTGCCCATGGACTGCGCTTCTAAATTATTGAAAGAAATTAATCGAAGTAATTTACCATTGTGGAGTGAATGATTGGGAATAATAAGAAGGTAAATACTGTAATGGCGTGCAGACAAATTTTAAATTCTGGAAAAAGTATCTCCTCGAGCGGGACTCAAACCCACAACCTCCCAATGACTAGTCCAGCGCTCTTACCAAGAAACCACTTATCGTTGCGGTGAACCTTCAGCTTCCTCGGTGGCTTATTGGTTAGAGCGCTGGACTAGTGATTCAGAGGTTACGGGATCGAGTCCCGCTCGAGGAGGTACTTTTTCCAGAATTGAGAATTTGTATCACGCCAATAAACTATTTACCTTGTAATTAATACACGATAAAATCCATCATTTTCAAATTGGGAATAATGTTCGAATTTCTATTGAATATTTTCTCAATTTGTAATGAATTTTCTTATTCTGCCATAAAAACCACGCATATCTTGGTTTGCACCCTGAATATTCGAGAAATAATATAGGAAACTCGATGCCGATGACAAATATCTTCTACGATAAAAAATTCCGGGAATCCTCCACTGCCTCTCAGAGTAATGAATGCAGGGAAGAAGGGAAAACCGTCTGGGAAAGATTGATTTATTATTAGAAACCGTCTCGTCGTCATTTCCGATTTATGATAGAAGGCACACAGCGAATCGAGAGGGCTGCTTCTCGATCTCCGAGATCTTCGTCTCTGTCCGAAACCATCGATTATTTCCATCGGAAAGATGATACTGGGTTCGCGGGGCAAATTCATCGCCATATTTCACCTATCGGTTATTTTTAGCCAGAAATCGCATCCAACTACTCGAGATCTGATCATTTAAAAATTCAATAAAAAGCTCGCTCAAAGAAATTTTCGCAATTTATTTTGCTCACACAACTCCATGCTCACGTTGAACGTCGTGTGTCATTCATTTTCATCCTTGTTGACCTTTTGTCTCTAGTGAATTTTGCTATTTTATAACGCTAGAAAACAGAATTTAAACGGCCATATTTACGAAACCCCTATAGTAACCATTTCAAGTTTCTAGTTTTCTCTGTTCGACGAGAGTTTTAGTGTTTACGGACTGGCCAGATCGAACGAACGGATAGAATTGTATTTTAAGCATGGATCGATTGAGAACATTCCTAGTATTTCGGCGCAGAATTCGAAAAACACAGATCACTTTACGAAATTTGAAAACGCTTCGGTCAGGGAAAAACCGCTCATAAATTAATAATTCCAGATCAGCTAAGAACCATAGAGCAATAAACATAGATTAGAGAGGGTATACGCAATTTTTACATGTCCCCAACATGATTAGATTACCTAGTCGGATTGTGATATATTTTCAAATCCATAATTTTACTATGTCCTTATATGAATGTATATTATTTTGAATGAAATATATTTATTTGAGTGATTCTCGGTTAAATATGCAAATTTGAATATTTGGAATCCGATATTTTTCCTAATTGTTGAATTTATAACAAGCAGAATATTTATTATTTTCTGTATCTACCTGCTGAAATCCAAGTTTAGGCAACTTTTGCTCTCCTAACGTCATTGGTTGTTTCACATCGTTTGGCGTGCTTGAAGTTTGTTTTCTGAATTTCTGATATATTTAGGTATTTATTTCAATAAATTTTTGGTTATTATGAAACGTTGATTTCCTATGGGACATAAGAAGTGCGTTCCTTGTGCAGAAACTCGCGAATTGAGTGAAATATCGTATCACTGATATATTTTCATTTCCGCGCACCTTATGTTAAATTTGAAAGTTGATGTTGGAGACAAAATTTGCTTACTGAAAATGATATATGCTCCCTCTATGTTTATTATTCTGAGCTAAGAACCGAGAAACTTTGTAGGTACTCAGAAAATATAATTAAAAACTTGGGATGTAAAAGTAAAGTATACAAAATCATAGCATCTCGTTCATCTAAATAGTTTCAACTATTAAACTCATTTCAAAATCTACTCCGATAAGAAACCACAAGATTCAACATGGTACGAGCAGAACAACTCATTCAACTGGTCGTCAGACCGGGAGATAACACCCGAAATTCTCAACTGGTTAATGCACTTAATTAAGTAATCAAACTTCGCGTTCTCTCCGCCGGTCTCCAGTCAATTTAATTCCGGCTCTTATTCGTACCTGTCCGATCGTTCGAGGGCATCCTAAACCTACATAAAACCCGGCTGATTTATTTACAATTCGTGTCCGAATAATGAGATTTCGGATCGTCCGGGACGCAAACGGACAAATTAAGAGTGTGAACGGGCCCGCGGGTGGGCCCCGGCCCACCCAGCGCCTATGAGGCCCCCGGTCCTCGAGGCATCGAGTCCTCTCGGGATCGCCGCCGATCGGCTGACAGCGAGCGCGCAGATAAGAACAATAATATTTGTCACTTTGACCGGCCGGGTAATTTTACGATACTTTCGTTCCATAAGTCAACAGAGGTGCGCGTCGGACTGAGCAAACAGAAGGATGGTAGCTGCGGGTTAAATGTGTTTATTGTTGGTCAGGCCACCGGAAGATTTCGTTCCATTATTTTCATAATAATAAAGTTTAGAGTACACAATAAGTATGAATAAAAATGATGTACATGCTAAGGTTAGGTTATGTTAGCACTTGCTACAGACTAGATATTTCAAAACTAAGAAAGTACTGCATTTTGAAGTAGATACTTGTAATTTGTCCGAAAGCTACTATATCAAGTAGCACATTTTGAAGAACTCCTATCAGCAGATACATTAGTTCCAACAAGTAGTTTGTAGTATTTATTTGACTTTAGCGAAGTTTGTGTAACAGCGGGTTCACTGTGGCATTGCATTATACGGTTAGTTCTCTTGTAAAATGAATTGAATGCCAACATACAGGGTGCCCGTGAAGACCACGTCAAACCGAGGGAGAATGTAGATCAAAGAATAAACCACCTGCTATGACAAAATTCCCATCATAAAAGTCTTACTCTTTTGGAGATATTTTTTTTTTGAAAATAATGAATTTTTGCTCCTTTCAATAGTTTTGCCCTTACGGTTGGTACAATTTTACATCTTTCTGGTTAATTTTTTCTGTAAAATATTGCTGAAGAATGATTTTAACGTTTACATTAAAAACAACCTCCGAAAATTTTAAAGGGGAGCTATGAGAAATATTTTCATTGGAAATTTTGGTAGTGGATTATTTTGTTCATGAAGTTTAGCCCATCGTGATGGAAGAAAAAATGTACCGAGCTACTGCTGCACATTACACCAATAAATTGTCTATTTTATAGTGATTTCAAAGAGGTATCACACAAGTCATTTGTTATTCAAAGAAAAAAGATATGGCTGTTTTTATCCAAATGGGTAAGTTTCTGACAAAATCAAGTTTGTCAATTCTGTTAAGAAATCTTCGATGTTGCATTACTTAGTGAACAATGGCAATTGTTTACGTGCGAAAATATTACTCGCATAATTATTCACCTCAACGAAATTCAATTTTGCCGGCAAATTTTGGAAAACATCATGCAGATAAATAAATAAATAAATAACGTCTTTATTCAGAGAAGCAGGATTATAATATGCCTGGCAATCATGACATCAAGGGCGAAGTCTAGCAAGCTATTCAACTCAACCCCACAATGATGTACGAAGCCAGACTAATAATGCATAAGGTTAATCTTCTTCTTCTTCTTCGTATTTTAAGCCTTGGGCTTGTGTTTTCCATTTAACCTTCCTGCGAAATCGACGTCCACGAATCTCTCCATCTTTTTGGAGGTCTTCCTATCGGTCGTCTTGTTCCTGGTGTTCCGTCTCTCGCAATCTTCGCGATTCTTTCCTCGTTCATCCTGTCCACGTGGGAATTCCATAGTCTCCTTCTGTTTCGACCCCAACGTACTATATCTTGGACTCCGCATATGTTCCGAATCTCTTCATTTCTTTTTCTGTCTCTTAGGGTGAACCCCAGGGCGTTTCTCAGTATTTTCATCTCGGCTGTTCGAAGTGCGTTCTTGGTCACTTGATTGTCAGCTCTTGTTTCTATCCCGTATGTCATTATTGGTCTTATAACACTTTTATATATTCTAATTTTAGTTTCCATACGCATGTGCCTGTTATTCCATATGATATCTCTTAGTGCACCCGATATCCTTGCCGCCTTGCTGGTCTGTTCTCTAGTTTCCCTGTTTCTGTCCTGGTTGGATGTTATTCGTACTCCCAAGTATTCGACTGCCATCACCTGTTCAACTGGTCGATCTTCCACTACAAGCTTGCATCTTATAGGTTAATGAAAATTGAAATAACGAGATGGCAGAAATAAAAGTAATATGCGATATGTGAACCAGAGAGCACCCAGCACCCCCTCCCCACCACAGCAAGGACAAAACAATCAAGAAAGAAAGAAAAAAAAAAAAGACATATATATATATAATTACACTCACATAGAAATACAAGGTCAAAGTGAATCATTGCTTATTCAGTAAAAAGTCCTTAAGTTTATATTTGAACTTATTTATATTAAGTAATTTGAAGACAGAAGGTAATGCATTATATAGTGAAATGGACTAGTAAATGTAACCTCTCGTAAACATAGCTGTTTTGTGATGTGGTAATATGAATTTATCATTATATCGCGTGGCTCTGAAGTGTACAGCACTATGCCGAACAAACCTTCGTCTCAAAAAATATGGACTACTGGGATTAACGACAATTCCATGAGTAAAGGAACCCAAGTGATATAGCCGCCTAGATTCCATATTAAGACACTTGTCCTCCTTAATCTTGTGGGAAATAGGTTCATACTTTCTCACACCGTGAATTAAACGAAAACAGGATTTTTGAACCTTCTGTATTCTCTCCTTGTCCAGTTTGATGAGGCAAGGACCATAAATGAAATCACAGTACGTGAATTGTGACAGGACAAGTGACTCGCACAAAGTTCTTTTAGCTCTAGTATCCAAGAGATCCAGATTTTTTTAATAAGATCATTTGGAGCGACGAGTCTTCCTGTACCAAGGATGGGTACATGAATCTCCACAATTTGCATAGCTGGAATATCATAAATCCACACGAGGTGAGAGAAGATAGATCACAATATCGATTCAAGATCAATTTATGGACTGGAATATTTAATGGTGCAATTTTGGGCCCGATCGAACTGCCGCCATCACTGAACGCAAACAATTATTTGGAATTTTTAACCAACTAACTGCCCATTTTATTGGTAGATGTGCCACTGGCGCTGCGACGTAGTCTGTGGTTTCAACATGATGGATAGGATTGCCCAGTACATTACGGACTCGAAGTTACCGCACATTTGAATAGAACTTATCCCCACCGGTGGATTGGAAGAGAAGGTGAAATTTTGAGGCCTCCTCGTTCACCTGACCTAAATCCTATGAACTTTTATTATTAGGGCTGCCTAAAAGACAAAGTATACGCAACACCAATATGTGATGAAGACGAATTGCGTATGCGTTCTCTCAATTCGGCTTCATCACGTATGGGTGTTGCGTATACTTTGTCTTTTATCATTCATTTTGGTGTTTATTTTTACAATCTGTAGCAATGATTGACAAAGATTCAAAAAACTCGAATAATCATAACAAAAATTAGGACTACAAGAAACATTCTGTATCTCGAAAATGAATCGTTTACGGGCCCATTATTATAGGCTTTTTTTCCTTAAATTATCCAAGCAATTTCTAATTTTCGTTTGTACCTCCAATTTAGAAACAGCTTGTATTGAAGCATATACTACAGACGTAAAATAAATACTAGTACCGGGAACATGCCTTGTGAGAGTAAATATTTAGAAGAAGATCCTCGAGTGTGTAGCAATAGCATGTACTTCATTTTCATTTATACCACTGAGTGCTTTAACTTAATGAAGTTGAAAAACCATGAATCTACAACTAGGCTGAAATTACTGGTTTGTGCAGAAAAAAAATAAAATATGTAAATCGACGGTGTGCTACAGTGCTCCGAACTTGGGCCCATTTTATTCTCACTCTGTATTTAATTCAATCTTTTGGAATCCACCAAAAATATGAAGAATGCATTAGATATTCGATAATGAAATATTAATTGAATATATGAATAAAAAATTAGTTCAAAAAGTCCATTTCTTGAAGTCAAAACAATACTTTTTGTATATCAATGAATGAAAGAATACATTCTAAATCCGAGTATATTCGTTGAGAAAATCGAAGTAACTGAGGCTAATGTATAAGAAAAAGTTTTACAATTGTGTACGAATGTCAGCAGCAGGGTTATGTTTTGGGGCAGTATTCATACTTTTGTGCCCTGCGGGCAACACGTTTGGAGTTTCTGAGGAGAGATGGATAAGGGTAGCTAATATAAAAGCAGGGTCGGCGCTACGTTAACTTTATTTAAAGAATAATCTAAGTATTCACCGATAAAAATAAAATACTGAACGCTTTTTGTGGATATGGAGTATAAAAGGAATCAACATTGACTGATTGACATGTTTCTGAACAATTGAAAAAAAATAGTTATATATAGGCTATTTCAAGGATTATTGATAATCCGAACTTGACTCTCGTGACTTTGACTTGACTTTCAAGTTCAAGTTTCAAGTTGTGTATGTGACAGTACAACGCCAAAACGACTCTTCTTCGCGTAAAATATTGTACATACTTAGGTATGCATCTCCCACAAAAATCATTTTTTTTAATTCGTCATTATTTTTTAACATAACCTTCAAAAGTAATACCTATACTTCGCCGAAGTTAAAATTACACATTAGCTGTAGTTATTGTCTTTACTGTAGTTATCGAAAATTCCCAATTTTCCTACTACTCTAGACACACTAGACACACCTCTTACATGAAACAAACATTTCAAGATTATATCAATCGAGCTCATTCAATCATAGCCATCTAAATGTAATAGTTTAACTACGGCGACGATAATATAAATATAGCTGTAGCTACGAAATTATAGCATTTAGTTAGATGGAACATTACATGTGAAATATTCAACTCTTGAGGATTTCGAAAAGTCGAAAATATAGAGGGTGATCCATTTAAAATAAAAAAGTTCTGGAAAAAGGAAAGATTTAACAATGTGAATGCCACCATAGTTATCAGTCATATAACAAGATTCTTACACACCAAAATCTATAAAAATCGTGTGATCTGTTTCCGAGATAAATGAGGCGTTACACACGTAAAACTCACTGTATATAAATATGATTACCTATGATGAGATATGATTACTTCAAACTTATATAATAAGTTCTCTAATATTCCACATTCATCAAACTTCTGAAATAATCTTGCCTGTACTACGCGACTAATCCACTATTGCAACAATGACAACATCATCTACTGAACCATGTTTCCATACTATATAGAGCAGAGCGTTCCGCAAATACTCGTTGAGTGCCAGCAAGATCCTGGATTCAATTTATCCCCGTTTCGTGTCTCTGAAGCCAACTCTGACAATGTGCAATCAGAAATTCGGCCTCAGGTCACGTCAGATTTATCTGACATCCGCCTTCCCCTTCTGATCAAATGTTATAATAATATCAGGGCTCGTTCTTCTGGACCGGGTCGGTAAATTTGACTTTGTGTAACGAGGAATCTGGACCGGGAAAAATACGGACAGGAAGCGCATTCAACCGTGGAGTTATACAATCATTCATAACTCCGGCTACGAATTCAGGGATTTCTTTTGATACAACTCGGATTGGGATCAATGAATTCAAGATCGAGATGGAGGTCAATGAGAGTTTGAATCGTTTGCTTGGGTGATGACGTTAACGTCCTATTGATGGGAAATTAGTTTCCATTCGGAAAAATACGGGTTTTTGCCCGTATGCGATTTTCACGCTCTGGTTGATGTTTTTTTATTATTTCTGGAGTACCTCTTTAGAATTTGTTCGAAATTATACCGAATGAAGCTTTCAAGTATGATCAGCCAAAAATCTCGAAAAGGAAACATTTTACAGAAAAATGGTTTTGAGGGGGAAGTCTACTTATGATGAAAACTCTCCATTTACTACGCCCTTGTGGGGGCTGAGGCCAACGAATTTCAAACGGAAACCCCTATTTATTATTATAATTATGCAGATTCGCATTATACAGCAAAAATACAAAAGTTTCATACAAACAGTTTTTTACGATTCGTCACAAATGCCTCTGCAATAGAATTTGAATTTTCCGTCTGTCTCTGAACGACCTTAACGTATCTATTCCATTAATCATTCACATGAAATTCTGCCATTGATCATTTGGAAATGGAAAAATTATTTGTTCTTGGTGGTTTTGGTTCTAAAAATCCACTAGTTAAAGAGTATGTATCGATTGAAATAAAAGAAAAAATCGAAATGGATAACTTGGAATCATGCGCAGAACATATTCCATCGTTCCATCAAATAGTTGGACAATTAAAGTAGGTACGACTAAAATTTCAAGTGATGATCAAAAGAACGGATATATTAAGGTCCTTCAGATGGAAAATTCCGATCCTATAGCAAAGCCCTCTATGACTATTTGTATTTTTTACCGAAGAATAAGGTTCTGCAATAAAAAACAGGGATTTCGATTTGAAATTCTAAAGTTCCAAGAGAAAATTAAATGGAAGATATTCTGGCATAAGTGCACTTCCCCTCAAAAGCATCAACCTCTGATTCGAAACATTTTTTCGTAAGCTCCTCTTCTAGATTTTCGAGTGATTCAACTTAAAAAAATTACCCCGTAAAAAAAGATATATTTTCTCGAATCGCCCATTTTGTCCGAATGCTTGTTTTTCCGATTTTTAATGACGAATCCGTCCTCAAATTCTATTTTGCCGTTAGTGTACGCGATAACTCTCGAAGGGAAAAACACGGGAAATTCATATTTTCAAGGTAGATTCGGATTTCGAATGCCGCAAGTGTGTTTGTTCAATGGACGAATTTCAGAATTTTGTTTTTTTTTTCGATAAATTTGGAACAACAGATTAGATCGGAATGAAATATTGTATTTAGAAATAAAATTTAGAAATTCATGTTGACAGAACAGATTTACATATTGATAGCGTATTCAAAACTATAGAAAATTCAAGTAAAATTGTATGTTCAACGTTCCGCCAAATACCCTGTATATTTTAGAATTTCAATTACAATCTTCGTGAAAATGTCGTATTGATTGCATCCTCAAAACAATGTTAAATTAATGCTGAATATCGAAAGTAAGGTGGAATGCATTGACGTTTATTTGGGAGCCTTTGAGCTCAAGTTCATTCTAGCGCCAGTTCTACCGATATACCTGCACACAGTTGTGTTATCTCCAAGAATACAATTAATGAATGAATGAACGAGCACTCAAAAGCTCATTTTTACTGAACACCTTTGAGTAAGTCCAATGTCAATTTCAAGTTCAAAGCAAAGTTAACTACTTATTTCGAATGGAACATCCTCTATGTTATTTCATACCCAGATACAGATGTACCTATTTTTAAATTCTACATTAGTTTTGTGATTTTTTCTAAAGCATCGTGAATAGTTCTCGAATTATTCGTTAGTTCTTGAAAATAATAACTGTTGGAGGCTCATCAGAGACTGTGTATTTCTCGAGAGGAATTGATTACCAAGAAAATATTCAATGTTTTTTGTGGATGACATACGGTTCTGACACATAATAGAGAGGTATTACAGAAGCGACACTCTTCCTTTTTCATAGTCCCAACCGCCATTTTGTTAGTAGTTTATTTCCACGTGTTTCGGTGTTTGGATTCATTGCCTTTTTGACATTATTGTTCGGTCACAGAATAGAAAGGAAAGACAATCGAGCCACGTCACAGAATTGAGAAGTTTTAATATAAATATTTACTATTCTGTGGCCATGTACAACTACCAGCCTTTTGGTAGTTTTTCAAGGTCGCCAAATTTGGTTATATCGAGAACAATGAAAATGTCAAAGAGTGTCGCTACTGTAATACCTCTCTGTTCTGTGGTTCTGATATACACAGGGCTCCGAGAACACTGAAAATGTTCTTCATACCAAAAGTGATCGTAAATCTTGGTCTATCGGCGACAGACTCGGAAGCAATATAATTTCATGTTCATATTTCATTGGGTATTAAATGTGTATTAAATGCTCTATAAATGGAGCATTTAATAACTAGGAATATCTAATAAATAGCGTTCAATAATTATTCAGTAACAAATAGACAAAATGTTGCTATTTGTGCAGACCAAAGAGCAAATATGACTATGAGAGAGAGCATCTGCATATGATCATTGCAGCTCATTGAAAATAAGAATACATTTACTTTATATATTATACTTAAGCGAAAATTAATGAAAAAGATCCACAAGGAAAGTATCATCAAGTTTCATCATCTGAAATAATAATACTTAATTAATGAAAACAAAGAATTAATGAATATTCATATTCGATTTTGATAGAGGTCTCGATTCTTCTCAGTTGCGCTTCTGGTACGCCTTCTATCGCGGAATTGCGATGTTTTATCCCTGGACCATTTATAGAATCATCAACATGGCAACTGTGCGGTCCCTGCCTTATACATCCTTGCCTCCATAGCGGATCACGCCCACTTTGACGTAGAACGGTTGGGTTTATGTCCCAAGCGATGTCGTTCTGCCAAGAATTGTATTGTTATTTGACAGCATAAACACTGTCTTTGAAATGTACGACATTCAACTTACACTTTTTAATTGTTACTTCATTTTGCTACGTACTATTTGTTATTTGATGCTGCACACATTCATCACTCGAGCGTCGAATATTCGAGGATGCATCGACTAATACCAAAAGGATTGCGGTAGGAAGTTTATTGAACTTGAACATTTTTTTCAGCATGCGAGTGTAACCAACACGCACGACGGTGTCGCTTCAACATGGAACTCTACAAGTTGTCGGGAAGGGTCTCGGGAGGAGTGTGCCTGAAATGTCGACATTTCACAGCTGGAAGGCATTGTCACTACTGCAGAGAAGGATACTACAGAGATCCCAACAAACAGATTACCCATCGAAAAGCTTGTAAACGTGAGTAGACTCCTATAACAAGAAAATGTTCAGTATAAATTATGTTCCATTAGGTGTTGAATGAGAAGATCAGATTTTTCATATGAAGAGTGATTGGATCTTGTTTTCTTCTATCAAGTACGGATTCACGTCTTGGCTTGATTTTCAAGCTACTTGCCTTGAGCTCGACTTGATTTCAAGTCAAGTAGTAGTTTTTCAATCTCAAGTCAAGTCAAATATTTATTTATCATATCAAGCTATTTGATTTTTACAGTTGTCTTGTGTAGTGTCACATCAATAAAAAAATAATGAAATGAGAAGGAGCTTTCCAAAAAACACTTTAAGTTATCAAACTTATTCTATAAAAGGACCGAAAATATCAACTTTCTCGAAAAGAAACCTAAATTAAATCAATATGAATCATAAGAAAATGAATAATAATAAAAAAATAATATTTCTTAATATTGACAAACCTCCAGGCTTTGTTTGATTTCATGATTTCTCATCCAGGATCTAAGACCCATGAGGCAAAGATTTGTCGCCTAACCTATTGCGGGTTTTTGTAACTGTAAGAGCAGCTCTGGAAAATTGTCTTTCAACAGGAGCTGAAGATGCTGGCGTTAATAAAAAATCCTTGGCCATTTTGACCAAGTTTGGAAAGATATTTTTGAAACTATCAAAATCTACCAAAAGATTTCATAGAAATGTGAGAAAACTACTAATAAAGTCACACTGGCGAATGCTTCGGTCTCTCGGCGCTCGAGGAATCTCCTTATTTAATCTAAGCGCGCACTAGATTGCAGAAATATATGCCGCGCGTATCAAGCTAAAGTGATATCAAGTAGCTTGATATCGAGTCAAGCAATAAATATCTAGAATCAAGTCAAGCTCAAATATATAATTTTTCAGGAGCTTGATTTTCAAGTCAAGTAGTTGGTTAAAATGTCAAGCTACTTGGCTTGATGATTCCCTAGAATCAAGCAAATTTGTAACGCCAGACTCTTTTTCAAAGAATAAGAAAAAATCTATTGAATTCGTTAATACTTGAAACTCTCGATAGAAACATATGCAATAATTCAATTCTAGATAACAGCTTTTCTATTAGTTCATTTGGAATTTCGAATTTGAAACAGCATATCAAATCAAATGTATATGTAAATTTGTTCAAATAATGAAACATATCTCTTCGAATGGAATATGACATTCGTAATGTTTTACAGGTTATTTCAATGTCAATATTAGTTCAACTTTTCATGAAATCGAACTCGCTCATTATTATCTCTAGGCTCTTATCACATCGACAGTATCATTAAATTCACGGATAATCCTACAGCACTATCAAAATTTTATCGTTGAATGATGCCAGAAAATAATGTTATTAATTTATGTTTGGAATCAAAGATAACCTAATCCCTGCTTTCTGACAACCAGAGCTTTTCTCATCTCATTCTTATTCAAGGTTGATCGATCTGATTTTAAAGTAACCCCAAAAAATATAATCTAGCAGGGTAATGTCGCACGGTGTTTTTTTTTATTTTTTTTTTTTGACGTGCAAGTCATTTATTGGAAGTATGAGGATGAATTTTATTAGGTTATAAGGTGTCCTCGGCTGAATATTGGTTATCCAACATGTAATCCAAATAAATAATGAAAATATAAGGAATATGTATAGCCTACAATATTTATATATTTATATATTTACTTCTTTTTTTCTGCTGTAAGTCACAATATATTACGGAAGGATTATTGCAGTTTCGAATTCGTTATTTTATTACAGAAGATTCGTATATTTTGCAGTGTTCAAATAAAAATCTTATGTTTTCAACTTGAGTTCACTTGGAAATGGACACTGTTCTTCCGAATATATTTCAGAGAACTACAAGCAATATTCGAAATTATTCGAACTAATGATATTATCCTCACAAATATCCAACCTCGAATGGTGGAGTAGATCATATCAAGGATGATCATGAATTAATGGTCACAGGATTGAGGGCATTGAAATTGCTAGGTATCTACCTATGCCTTGAACCTATTCATTAGTAGGTATACTCTTTCACCATGTAACGCTCAGTTGATAAACGTGGGTAGCTTAACATTTCAAAAATACCAACATAGCACCGTGTAATAACAAAGTTAATGCGAGAAACATTTAGTTTTGTTTCTGTAGTATGCGGTGTGTTCTATTTGTACGACACGTGTGTTTCACCCTGTTTATAATCACAGGAATGGATACATAATTCGAATAGCTGATAGAAAATATTCGAACAACCAAATTGTGAATGTGTATAAATCAATTTAAGTATTATATAATTGTGTAAAATCTTCACTTCACTTTTTAATATATTCGATATACAACGAGGTCCAATGAAAACTCAACACCTCGATTTTCTGACTTTGAAATGAAATGAAATTGACAGGTCCGAGCGATTTTTCACATTTTCATTTTAAAGTCGAAAAAAAGAGGTGTTAAGTTTTCATTGGACCACCCTGTATATACGTATTTATTCGCCTAGAAATACAATTTCAACTGACGAAAGACTATATCAATAAAAGACAATACTATCCAAATCTGTACAATTAAATAGAACAGCTGATCAATTGAATGGGAAAATTATTATAAAAACAGTCAATTAATTAACTGTTTTATTCAATGGTACGATTTTGGATGATTCTGTTATTTCTTTTGGATGGTTTGATGTTTTGTCAGTTCTAGGCAAATGAATACGTTAGTATGTATGTGGAATAGATACATTCGAAAATATAGGAAATGTTGCAATAATCTGATATCGATATTAACGATCTTTCTTTATCAAGACTTCTTCAACCTTTAGAAAACAGTTAACCATATAATACATAATGAAAGATTGAATCTGAATTATACAACAAAACAACGCAGTTTCAAATAATTGCTTGGATGAATTAATTAAGTACAAATATGTATTTCAGCTTTTTGATTTGAGAGTTAAAATGGTAATTCTTCTCAAACGCATATTGTGAATTGTGTTACGAACTACAAGGTGGTTGAATTATTAAAGAACATTGATTTCTAGGATAGCCACGATCATATCTGAATTTCAATATGTGCATAGGTCTTTTCTAGTTATTATTTAGCATATTTCTTGAGAAATACGAAGAAGACATTCGTCCCCAGCTTCTCCAGTTTTGTGTGGGATGGAGCAACTTCCTCAGTTGCTAAGAGATAGAGCACTGGACTGGTGATTCAGAGGTTGCAGGTTCGAGTCATGCTCGAGGAGGTTCTTTTTCCGGAATTGAACAATTGTCTGCACGTCGCGAGTTTGTTCCTCGTTCTCAATAACCTTGTTCATCCGGGTTTTGGTTTATCTATTATTGAACTGTTCTCGTCATAAATTTTCACTCATTCCTGAATGAGAGGAAGACTTGTCGCATCATTTAGGTGCTATAAAAAAACCTAAAAAACACCCTGTAATGCCGCACCTATATTATTTTAGGAGTAATGAAATCTAATATTCACAAGAATATTTTCGAATGAGTTGAGATATTCTGATATGATAATGCATGGTGATGTAAATCTTACAGTGATTTTACATACTGTGTGCATGAACCAAAACACCAAGACCGACAATACTTCCCCTAGTTAATAGCGCCATTATTCAGTGAATTTATTAGCCTTCAAATCCTGGCTTGCTCGGATTCGAGAGCGAGCCCAGAGAGCAGATCTGTTGCATGAGGTGAAACGAATAACCGTCAACTCGCACCCAATAGGCATAGATTCACAGAAAATTATTGCTCTACACGTATCCGCGAAAGGCAAAGGAGCCATCTACTATCCGAACGAAGTGGCATACGTCCAATACATATTATAATAAGACCGCAAACCAGTCGTTTTGTGATTGTTGCGTCTTCCCCCGTGAGATGTAACAGGATTCTTCGCAATGAACATTTTTGGAGTATTGTGGAGCTATAACGGAGCGATAAGCTAATTTGTTGATAGCTAGTAGTGCGAGATGTCGATGGGAATCAAGTCCATCAAGTACTTGTTTTTTATTGTTTTGTTTTTCCTCATGAATGTATATGTATGAACTTATCAAATAGTTTGATATCTATTCTTTGCAACATCGTTAACTTTTTTGCGAAATCTTGTTCTTACCAAAATAATATTTAATATAGGACGTTTCAAATTGTGCGCTAACAAAATAGTTCTGAATATCCCATGCTCACTACGTGAAAGTACGGAAGGCATCTATGTCACACACCACCATAATTTGACAATTGATAACCATTAAGAATTATTCCTAACTACGGTACGAAGCGTCAGAGAGTGATTCGTAAGAACTTTTAAGAAAAAAAATTCCTATGAACATATGTCCGCAGTTGCTTCGTTTCTGAGATACTATTTGATACTTTGAAGTTAATATTGAGAAAAAGAAGTTTGCTACTGTCCTTTTTCCTAGTTTTCTATTTTTTATATTAAACAACTACAAAAAACCATACTTTACTATACTATGTAACTATACTTTTACTATAAATAAACTATTGAAGTTTATTGAGTCTACTTGATGAAGGTAATTCAATATAAATATCAAAAAATTGACAACTTTGTGTCCATTTGTTGTAAATTCTTTTATATTTATATTGAATTACCTTCATCAAGAAGACTCCATAAACTTTTATAATTTGAAGTAACCATTTATCAAAGAGTCATTATCAACCAAAGGATAAATTTAAAATTTGTAAAATTGTTATTTCAATTGTAAATGTCAATTTGTATATGTAGTTCATGAGAATAAAAAGAAAGAAATCTGTGACTACCTGATGCAATTGTTTTTTTCTGTGAATCCTTACTAAAGTTCGTTTGAAGTTTTTCAATTGCAATTTTTGTGGAGTAAGTATACAAGTGGTGAGTTGGTGAATTCAGTAATTTTTTCAAACTATAGGGCACTAATGAGGAAAAATTGTATTATTAAATACAAAAATTCCGAAAAGTACGTCTATCTTCATGCTAATTTAGTTATTCAATTTGTTAACTGTTTACTCAATTTGTACAGTTTTAGTTATTTTGAATTTTCTTTTGGCTGATTATTTATTTTGTCGTTTTTAGAATTAAAATTGTATTCCAAGGCAAAAATAAAACAAATATATCATAAAAATATATGTTGTGAATAGAATAGACAATTTTTTGTTATTTATTTATAAATATAAAATTTTAGGACTCTCCAGTTTTCTTTATATCAGGTTTCCTTTTCGAAAACAATAATTAATTTTACTGATATGACAACACACTCAGATGGTCTCCAATGCAGGTGTTCATGATATGCTAGATATGAAGAAAAACAGCAGACCAAAAAATTTTATTTTTAGTTGCTCAATCTTGAAAAATTTGAAACATCACAAAAATTCTTTTTCTCCAATACTATTGGCTGTTGTGCCCACTGCTGTTCCTAATAATTTCACTCTAGTTAGTGTTAAAAAACGCCTTATTTCTTCAAAAAACTTCACCAAATTTCAACAGAATCGGTTCAAGGATATTTACGATAATTTATAAATACATACCAGAGACAACAATGTCTCTGCATCGGGTGTCCCAAATTCGTTTTCTAGTGAGGGGATCTCAGAACCCCTTTGAGCTATAAAAAAATGAATGGCACATTTACGGGATCGATTTTTGAAAGAGTTATTTTGGTGAAAACCGCAACCTCATAAATTCAACTGTTTTCAAGCTATAAGAGAAAATTGGTAAATGGCTTGAAATGAAAAGTTCTCCTAACTTCTTTATTATTGTTGATATTAAAATGAAACAAAATCCTTATATTTATTTATTAGAATCCATTTGTGTAATAATTTATTCTTTATTGCCAATAGTTTCGAAGTTATAATACAAACTTGTGTTTTCTGAATGTAAATCATAACGATTTCTGTAACGAATAAAATCGCTTACTTTTCCTTTTTCAAAAATAAATAACATGATATATAAATTTCTTTTGAAACTATAAAAATCGTCAAACATTTTAGTTTCACCCGACAAATCAACCAAATGCCTATCTATAATATTCTCTGAACTTCAGATAATTACAATGGATTCTACTAAAAAAAATGCCTGTAGGATGTTTTTGTTTCATATTGATAGCACCAATAATAAGGAAGTTATCAGAACTTTTCATTTCATGCCATTCTCCAATTTTCTCTTATAGCTTGAAAACAGTTGAATTTATGAGGTTGCGGTTTTCACCAAAATAATTCTCTCAAAAATCGAGTCCGAAAATGTGGCATTCATTTTTTTTTAGCTCAAAGGGGTTCTTAAATCCCCTCACTAGACAACCAATTTGGGACACCCCGATCTCGGAAACGAAGCAACTCCAGACATATATTCGTGGGAATTTTTTTTTTGAAGCGACCTAACGAATTACCCCCTGAATTATGTGCCGTAGTTAGGAATCACCCTGTATATAATTTTTGGAGCAATGAAAAAATTTCTTTATCGAAAGTTTTTAAAGATTTATTATTGGAATAAACCAAATTACTACCTTCAATAGTTTTTGATGTACAGTAATCAGCTTTAGCCCAAATCTTGTGGAAATAAATTTTTTTATAGGTTGAAACGAGAAAGTAATTATGTATTGTAGAGAATTGGCACTGGTTTTTTCGATTTGTTTTATAGAGCGATAAAAAATCTCTCGAAATCACGTCCAGTGATTTGACCTGGCGAAAGCTCTTTCAGACTCGACCCTCATAACGACGAAAAAATAATAATGAAATGGAACCACCTGATGCTTGATGACCAGAATAACCCAAGTCGTTGAACAACTTCGGCAAGAATTTGGTTGATTTGATTGTTACCTTAGTAAGTCGAAGAACACGCAAATGCGTCTAAATATATATTTTAGAAATCATGTTCATTCTATCTTTTATCTCTGTTACATTAGTATCTTGATTGCTTCTGAATCAAAATTTCTCCTGATGAGCCAATCTTCCAATAGTTAGTTACTTTGAGAACAATAGACTATATGAGGTGTCGGTGCGATGAAACCCTCCTTGAATCTACTTTTAATTCAGTAAAGAAATATTTAGAGGATTCGGTCCTGCTTGATGAAAAATTATAAATAAAATAAAACTTTTTCTATGAATGAAGTAAAACATAGTACTTTCCACAAATATTTCAATATCTACGACAATTGTTTCGCTAACACTTCGGCTTCATCATGTTACATTTTGGGTTCTCAGTCAAAATGTAACCTGCTGAAAATATCTGTGGAAATTACATTGATTCATTTTAAATTTTGAATATTATGTACTCTGTTAACCCAGAAAAGTTCATAGGAAAGTAGTAATTTTTTAGAAAGAGAAGAATGAATACCTTACAGAAATCAGAAGAATCAGATGGTTTTTGGTTATGATTTTAGGTTGAAATTCGTATTGTGCATTATCGAGCTGCGGAATCACTACGATTTTTCTCAAAAATCTGTTCTTATCGAATAATTATGTGTAACATCTTCAGCGCTTTAACAAACGAAGATATAATTTTATCGTTGAAAAGAGTGAGAGATTGTTCGTTTAATATCAAATAATATTTGTTTATAATGTTTTGGCGTATTCACGTATTTGATTTGTTACAACCACATTGAGTGTTTCGGAGGCAAATCAACCATTAAGTACAGGATTTCCGCTAAACGGTATCAATAATTTGGAAATATTAGAAAAATATCATAACGAGCAAAATGACAACCCATTGTTTTTCCGAAACAATGGCGCAAAATAGTTATTTATAATACAAGTGCAGAAGGCATTGATATTCTTCCACGAGTTCAAAATTCAGAAACGAGCCACGAAGTGGCGAGTTTTGGAATGAACGAGTGGTAGAATGAGCCTTCTGTACGAGTATTATACATTATTTTCTCTAATTCATTGCATTTTCATTGAAATTAATGAAATATTTCCATAAATATAATTTAGTGATTTTTGCATTGAAAAATGTTGGTTGGCAGAACTAATTTCTTTAAGGCAATTTGATGAATTGACAGATAAAGCCGTAGCGGAAAGTTCGGAGTGCCAACATAGAATAATAAAATATAACCATGAAAACTGTGCGTTTCTGATATATTCTCGCACGATTTTGTTCTACAAGATGTGGAAGAATGAACGGAATAACCACAGAATTAGAGAATAGTTATTTATAATACAAGTGCAGAAGGCATTGATATTCTTCCACGAGTTCAAAATTCAAAAACGAGCCACGAAGTGGCGAGTTTTGGAATGAACGAGTGGTAGAATGAGCCTTCTGTACGAGTCTTATACATTATTTTCTCTAATTCATTGCATTTTCATTGAAATTAATGAAATATTTCCATAAATATATTTTAGTGATTTTTGCATTGAAAAATGTTGGTTGGCAGAACTGATTTCTTTAAGGCAAATTGATGAATTGACAGATAAAGCCGTGGCGGAAAGTTCGGAGTACCAACATAGAATAATGAAATATAACCATGAAAACAGTGCGTTTCTAATATATTCTCGCACGATTTTGTTCTACAAGATGTGGAAGAATGAACGGTATAACCACAGAATTAGAGAAACTAAATTACAACTACAGTTGACGCTAAACCTTCGCTTTAGTGTAGAGGGATAGCTTTGATAAAATTTTGACTTTTCAAATGATAAAATGCTGGATAAATATTATCTGAGAGTAGTCCTTACTTCTTTTAACCATATAAAACTCATAAGAAGGTTATGCTCAACGAAAATACTGTGTGAGACCACCCAACCAATCGATTTCTTTCAGTAAAACAGCTTCTCTCTGCTCCAACCGGTAATGAAGTCATGCGAATTTGTTTGAATACTGTCCAATCTTCTTAATTCCGAAGTTATAATTACTCCAAGACTTTGAGAGGCGGCATGTCACAAGATTCTCGTTTCATGGTGTTCCGCGCGTTTCTTCCATCCATCAACTTTACAAGACAGGCCATGTTTTAATAGCTCATTTGCGGAATCTTTTAATTATTCCTGAAAACCGCCGAATGTGTGCGAATATATCGGTTGGGTAACCAAACCATACCAACTCCATACATTTGAGCCTAAGACCTAGTTAGAACTTTTTCAAATAATGCTCCATCATCGATCGCTCAAGAAGATACTGCCCTGGCTCATCTCAAAGTTGCGTCATCAACTTTCAAGTTTATGAAAATTCCAACAAAAACATTTTTCAAGCCGCTCGCACAAGTCTACGATTTTTATTCAATACAAGGTGTCTCAAAAAAAGAAGTTTATAGATATAAACTTTTTCTTGAGACACCCTGTGTTGAAAAAATTAATAATAATTAATAAACAATTTATCGACAAACAGCTTATTTTTATAAATCGCCTTTGCCTACATAAAATGCGATTCATGAAAATAAGCCGTTTGTCGATAAATTGTTTATTGAATATAATATGACACTATTTGGGAATATATTTATTGAAAACCCTTTACCCTTGCATTAATTCATTCAATTTAACACTAAAATTCTTGATGACTGCTTGGCAAGTAACAGGCCAATTGAAAAGTCCCAGATCTATCATAGTAAAACACATTGTTTTGGAAAAATTTGATATTATTATTCAACATAGTTACCTTCAGGGACGATACAGCGATTATAGCGATCTTCCAACTTTTCGATACAATTTTTGTCGTACGATTTGTCTTTCTCTTCAAAATAGGCCTCAGTTTCGCCGATTACTTCTAAATTCCTTTCCAGCGAACATTTTTTTGAGGTCTGAGAACAGGAAAAAATCGCTGGGGGCCAGATCTGACGAATTCGGTGGATGCAGAAGCAATTCGAAGCCCAATTTATGCAATTTTGCCATTGTTTTCATTCATTTGTGACACGGCGCATTGTCTTGATGTAACAGTATCTTATTTCCTTCAAATGAGGCCTTTTTTGACAATTTCATCTTTTAAACGATTCAATAACGCTATATATTGATCGCTGTTGATGGTCTGGCCCTTTTGGAGGTAATCAATGAATATTATACCTTGCGCACCCCAGAAAACTGATGACATAACCTTGTCAGTTGACTGTTGTGTTTTTCCTCGCTTTGAATTCGGTTCATCGTGTGCAGTACACTCAGCTGACTGTCGATTGGACTCCGGAGTGAAATGATAGATGTTTCATCCACATATCGATGCAAAAATTTTGGTTTATTGCACTTAAACAGCTTCAAACCTTGCTCAGAATCATTAACACGTTGTCGCTTTCGATCGATTGTGAGCTCGTGCGGCACCCATTTTGCACACAGCTTTCTCATGCACAAATATTCGTGAATGATATGATGTACTCGTTCAGATGATATCTTCACAATGTCTGCTATCTCGATCAACTTCACCCATACGGATTTAATTCTCTAATTTAATCTCTGCATCAGACCGGGGACTTTTCAATTTGCCTATTATGCTTCAAGATTGCCCTCAGCTCAGAAAGAATACTTGTCTCCTGGCTTCAAGTTCATCCCGCTTACGGCTGGGAATCATGAATGAATGATTTGAATATTCGAATAATCATTGAATAATTATTCGAATAATTGCATTTTGCATTATTCGAATAATCATGAATATTCACTGAATAGTTGAATAATCAATGACTACTTTTCTATTCATGAATAATCAGTGAATAGTCGAGTATTCACTGAATAGTTGAATAATCAATGACTACTTTTCTATTCATGAATAATCAGTGAATAGTTGAGTGTTCACTGATTATTCAGTGAATTGTTATTTATTCAGTGAGTAGTTGGATATTTATATATTATATATTAAGTTACGAATGAAAGTATGAATGATCACTTGACTCACTATTCAGGAATTATTAAAACAAGGTTTTGTGATTCACTACGGATAAATCGTTTTATTAATATTAAAATTACTGAAAATTACATAATATTGAAATTGATAGATACAATTGAATTAAAATTATAAATAAACTTCTGTCAGTGTTCGGAATCCAAACAAACAAATTGTCATTCAAATTAGTACGTTGTCGTTGAAGAAATTGGCTTATTTTGATAAATAATATTATTTGAGGAACGATTTTACTATAAATTTATAGACAGAAGGAACGAGATTAATGCCGTAGGTTCGAACTTGAGGTTCAACTAATAAACACGGCTTTTTACAAAATCTGGGGAATGATACTGGTATTAACCTCTTTCCTCCTGTCTATCAATTAATACTGAAATCGTTCCTCAAATACTCTTATTTATGAAAATAAGCCAATTCCTTCAACGAGACCGTACTAATTTGAATGACAATTTATTTGTTTGGATTCCGAACACTAACAGGAGAACCAAAAATGGCGGTGTGTGACGTCACACTAATAGAGCGTATATGGCGAGAGGCAAAACACCAAAACGATTATACCACGTCGCAAAGGGTATATTCACTCATCCAAACGCTCGGATTTCATTGGTTCATTAAAACATGAGTTTAATCACTGAATATTGACTGAATATTCATTGAATAATCACTGAATAATCATTGAATAATCACTGAATAATCAACGATTAGTTGAATATTCATGACTACCTACTCATGAATAATCAAGCATGAATATTTGTTTGAATGAATTATTCGAATAATCGAATAAATTTATGGATGAATATTCGAATACAAAAAGGCGAAAAAGTCCCAGCCCTAATCCCGCTATCCATTACTGGACACTCGAACCCTCGTGTACCCTTCAACGATTCGAATTAATCGGCCAACCTTTACCTCTAGCCGAATTAACGGCGATAAATATGCGAACCGGCGATTTTTCGATGTTTCTGCGGCTCGTCCAGTCCTCGCCTCTCCCTCGGCCCGGCCTCAAAAGCGGTAGGTGTCCGTTTTCGCGTTCGCTCGCGGACACGCCGCGGCCCGACATAAATCAAGCCGGCAATGACTTTCGCGGCGGACGCGCGTTATTTACGTTCAATTCCTTTGAAAATTGGTTTAACGCAGACTTATTTATCTTGGTGAGGAGGTATCTCAACGCGGCACCTTGGCTCTGTTATTCCGCGATCGTTTCGAGCGAAACGAAATGAATCGTTGAAAGATATACCTACATACTCGGTGACGCTCGAAAGAAATAATTTCTTTGACTTGATTTTTTTTTGGCAACATGAGAATTATATTCGAAATATACGTGATTGTATCTCCTTATTTTGGTTATTATAATGATAATAATACAGTTTGTTTGCTTCCAACACAACCTAATATTCTATTGAATACTGCAAATAAATATTTTTTTTCTCCACATGTTTCGATTGATTATTTAGAATTTTGAGTTCATTTTTGTTAAATTTATATTCTGAGTCTTTTATAGGTTTTACCTCGACTTTTTTCTGTAAATAAATAAATAAACATGATAGACAAGGCTCACTAGAGGTTCGCCTGTTATTTCCAATGATAAAACTATTGAATTATTTTCAATGATAAATATTTGGAATCGCACCTGGAAAAAAATTTAACCCTCAGATATTTTCCAGTATGGAATGAAAAAATCCGTTCATATCAACACTTACCTAACCATGAAACTGAGAATTCACATTGCTACGATAATACTGAATACAATTTTAGTGTATTATTTATAATGACAAATATTTGGATTTGGTCAACGGAAAAAAATTCAACCTCCCTTGAAAATTTTATAGTTTTGGAAGGAATAGAAACGGCCTACGAAATAGGCTGGCTATTTACATATCCTGCCTAGTCCTGATTAACGGTGGTAGTTTCCCGGCAGCGTTGTGCATACGCGAACTTAACTAACTAATGGTATTTCTGATATTATAGAGCGAAGAAATATCTCCAATATTCGAAGTTTTCATCCTTTAAATGTTGAATCAGCATGAAAAGTTTGAGGAGGCCGATTCAACACAAAATAAACCAAAATCCGGACGACTTAGATTATTGAGAACAGAAGCAAACTAGAATGGGATAATATATCTGTTCGTGATGTTTCCGACTTGAATCATATCAAGATACTTGATTTTCAGCAGTTTTATTGTGTAGTGTCACATCAATAAGAAAATGATGAAATGAAAAGGAACTTTGCAAAAATCACTTTTAATTATAAAACGTATTGTATAAAAGAAGAAGAAATTATCAACTTTTTTTAAATAGAAACATAAATCAAATCGAATCATAACAAAATAAAAAATTTATTGATCCAAAAAACTTTTTGAAAAAATGATGTGTAAAATCCGTTGAAATTACATAAATTTATTCAATACAAAGGTACTTCTGGGAATTCGGATTTCTCGGAAAAAGTAGAAAATGCCGCCCTCCAATATTTGTCACTCCGGCGAAATTCGTTTTGTTTTTTCCTAAGAAAAATTCCATTCTCTTTAGTTTTTTTTATATAAATACATATAAGTGTGTAATATTTTCGAATAAATTCTATATATTTTTCTTGTTTCTAATTTTTTTTTCAGAGTCTTTTTTATATTGAATAAAAACAAATCAATTGCATTGGTTTTTCAAACCTATATTTTCATTGTGACTCCAGCTTTTAGATTTCTGAAACTACCAAAATCTGCCAATAGATTTCATAGAAATGTGAGAAAGCTACTAATGAAGTCTCACTGGCGTATGCCTTAGTCTCTCGGCGCTCGAGTCGAGGAATCTCGTGCGAAGCGTACATATCAAGCTCGAGTAATATCAAGTAGCTTGATATCAAGTCAAGCAATAAATATCTAAAGTCAAGTCAAGCCAAGCTCCAGTATGTAATTTTTGATGATTTGATGATTTTTGATTTTCAAGTCAAGTGGTTGGTTAAAAAGTCAAGCTACTTCGCTTGATGAATCCCTAATCTCGACTCCTCCATTCAGAAGCGTGATATTACTTTCAATGTGCATAGATCATCGTTACACCACATCTTGCACAAGGATCTATAAAGCTGCACCACTTTAAAATTCAATTGGTGCGAGAATTGAAACCCCAAGATACCATTCGGAGGTTAGAATTCGTAAACCAGGCAATTGAACACTTACAAACGTTACCAACATCTTGATTTCGGATGAAGCTCATTTCCAGCTTAATGGACACGTGAATAAGCTGAACTGGCTCTATTGGAATGCAACTAATCCGAAACACAAGCATCATAATCTCCAGCATTCGCCAAAGATGCCTTTTAGGTTGTAATGTTCGCGAGGAATTATCGTCCTTTTCTTTTTTGAAGATGTAGGGAGGCATCCATAACTTTTTGTTGCCTGAACTACAGAACTTCTTTTCTGGCTATAACCAAAGAACGAAATTCCTGCAGCACATGTCTGTTTGTTGTTCCCGTAAATTCATGTAACATTCATTGTCCACACCGCAGTCTCGATTTGACGCGTATTGTCTTTTACCTGTGGGGTTTCCTTGAATCTGAAGTTTACGTTAGTAAACCAACTTCTTTGTCCCAGTTAAAACACATAAAATTCTTCCCGAGCTGAGGGCATACTTGTCACTCCGTCATCAGGAATTTTAATGTTAAATTGAATGAATTAATGCAAGAGTATAGGGATTTCAAGAAGTAAATTCCCAAATAGTGTTGTTTTATTATTAATAATTCATCGACAAACGGCTAATTTTATGAATCGCTTTTTACATAAAAAGCGATTCATAAAAATTACCAACCCCTCCCCAAAATACCGATGCTGAGAACATCCAAATTTCTAGATTTCCTCGGGAATAAAATTCGGAACCCCCGATAAATGCATTAAACTCCGCAAAAAGCAATTTTTAAGCCAGCTCTTGTCCGAAAACTTTCGACCGCGAATGCCTGGTGGACATCCCCGAAGAAAAACAAAAACTCTCCCCGGTCTCCGTGTGTAATTGAAGACGGGCACCCGAGGGCGCAATGTTTCCAGTCCGAGAGTGGGCCTCGGCGTCGGGGGTTTGCATAGCAAAGCAACGCCGTATCGCTGACCATTCTTTAACACCCTCCGGCCCCCAGGGCCTCATCTGCTCCTCACTTGTTCCGATGTTTGGTTACGCCTTATTGCCCATCGCAAAAAGGATCTTACTTGACCCTACACACTCGTCCCAGGGGTGGATTCAGGTCTCGGGAGGTGACGTTGAACTTTGGAAGTGAGCCTAAAGTCGTTTTATTTCTTGTTATCGAGTGTGTTTTTCGGATTGCCCATTCGGTTTAACGGGTTATAAACGCTGATCCTGACAATGGTCTCTAGAGGCTATTTTCAGTTTCTAGTATACGGCGAGATGGTTTCGGTAAGAATCTTCTTCTCGTGATTGCCGGTTAAAGGAGTTTTTTTAGTCTTTGGGTTGACTTGACCCTGAAAGAGCAATATATACAAGCTAAGCTATGTATGTCTGAAGATATGAAGCCGAAGATCTATCAAAATGCAAACTGCTGAACAGTATCAGCTTGAAACTTTTATATAGCCGATGCTTTAGATAATGGTTTTGAAGTTGTTTATGGTAACTTCTCCGAGGAATTTGATAAAGTGAAAAATTATTTTTATTTGGAATCACTGGCATCTCATATTCTACTCACCAGACTCAATCAGTAAACGTTTGAAAACTCTTTCTCTCGATTACTTGACTCAGGTGTACCTTAGGGTCGTCATTTTGGTCCTCAATTATATCTCATTTATGCACATAGAATACATCAATACTTGCTTCAGTTGCGCCAGATTCGTTTTGTTTTCTGATAATCTGAAGATTTAAATGATCAAAAGCTGGATGATGTTTCGAAGCTTCAGTCTGATCTCCATATATTGGGTCAGTCGTTATCAACCTCAGTAAGGGCAATCATATTAGTATTTTTTAGCCGTGACCAGCATTTTACATGTCACTATGGTGTAAATAGGGACTTGAGCGTATATTGCACGACAATGAAATGTATTTCAAAGTTCTCATTGATGGTGTAGTTGATCAAAGTTTCAGGATGCTGGCTTTCATTCTGAGACACTAATGTGATTTCAAGGATGTTGATAATCCAGAAGACCTTTATGTTTGTTTGGTTAGACCCCAGTTCGAATAATATGCTTCTTGTGTGTAGTCTCCACATACACAAGAGCTTTTTTTTATCGGATAAATTTCTCTTTGCAACGAAACAGTTTCGCCAATCACTAATTTTACGAGAAAAACTGACATGACAAAATTTTATCTAATGTCAGTTTTTGAGCAAATTTAGTGATTGGCAAAACTTTGAATTAAAGAGAAATTTATCTGATAAAAAAAAAGCTCGAGTGTTTTTTGGCAAGATAAATTTACGACAGAATATATGGATGTAGATTTTTGTAGATTGCGGTATAGATTCCTCGATATTTGTCGTAATTTGCTCAGTCGAAACTTCACCAAAAAGATTCATCTTTTGGTTTTTTTTATCAACAAAGTTGAATAATTACCACACCGATTCAAAATAAAAGCACTTTATGTTCAAAATTCAAAAATCTGACAGACTAATTGACAGTTTTACTAAATATTGAGGAAGAGAAGTTTTTATCCGATAAAAAAGGATGCACCTTTTTTATCGATGTCAAAGTGACAATAACATTTCCAGGTATATGACATTTTAACATTGAAGTTAATTTATCACGAATAAACTTTTCCAAAACTTAATTGAGATTTGTTTTATATTCACTCACCTTACGCGATCGTAGAATTAACATAGAGATGTCGTCGATGTCGGTTCGCAATACTTGTTAATGAAATCTTGTCCTCTTCAGATCTTTTCTCTCATTTCGGCTCTCATGTTCTACCTCTATAGGAGCACTGAGGGCTCTATTACGAATTATTAAATGTACAATTATACCAGGGCATCAGATGACTAAAGAAAAGTCATTTATTTTGGTAATTTAAGCTATAGTGCAAACTGTCAGTTGATATACATACATAGGCGTTCAACTTTGATACCGCCGTTTTTTTTTCAGAAATTCGAGGCTTTATGTAAAAAAAAACTGGTTAAACGTTTATGATTCAAATTGTTGTCCATCGATGGCCACTACTTTCTCCCATCTTTCATCATAATATACTACGCCGAGCATGACCTTGAAACCGTGAATATTCGTTTGGCCATCGACGTGAAAGCATGGCCGGGATATCCCCATGATTTTCTGCTCTTGGGATTACCGTAATGAATACATTTTTCGTCTTCAATGCGATGCAGAAATCCTTTCCATCTTAGCGTTGCAAACAGCTGTTCACAAGCAAACAAACGCCATTCAACATCTCTCGACTTTGAAATGCCTTGTTGCGTTACTCCCAATGATCCCGCCAATTCTTGTTGCGTTTGACACGAGTCTTGATCAAATAATGCCTCCAATTCTGCATCTTCGAAAACCTCCTCTATCCCATCCTCTTCTGGTCTCCGACGTCAAAATCACCGTTCTTGAAGCGTTGAAACCACTCTCGGCAAGTTCTTTCACTAAGAGCGGCCTCACCATAGGTATTTGAGAGCATTCGATGAACCCCAGCCCCAGATTCATTAATATTAAAGCAGAAAATTAAAACCTCCTACAGATGACGAAAATTTGGCTCGTAAGCTGACATGTTCAATCGAGAATAACTTCATGATGTAAACACAAATCGATTAATATTTCGATGGCGTTATGTTTACAAATACCTAAGCTCATTGTATGACATCTACGATCTATTTATTTCGACTACTACTTACCGCTACAGCCATCTATTGAAGAACGGCGAAAGCAAAGTTGCACACCTAATAGTTTATTGATTTTATTTATTACAATTTTTGTGTTTATTCTTATGAGGTTGTATTTGTGTGTTTTTTATTTGAATTATATAGTATTGTGAAAAACTCGGTTGAAAATAATTTTCTTACACTCGATAGACACGTAAACCTTAATGTGTGCAAAGAGTATTTCTCATATTTGAAAATAAACTTTGTTTAACGCCGATTCGACATCCATGTCCATGTCATCATCAGATTCATCAGAAATAAAAGTTACTAATTGATTACTTAATAACTTTTGATTACTAACCAATTAGTTACTTTTAGACTTTTCGGACAATGGTTTATTCACAAAATCTCTACTTGCGTTTAACGACAACGATCTTGTCATCATAAGAAACTGGAAGAGAATCGACACGGAGTTCTTCGCTTATTTGATAGAAACTACTAGAAATTTTTTAGTGTTAGTTCTATTCATATTTAAAAGTTTCATTGAGATTTCTGAATTTGTTCTTAGTTCATAAAATATATAGGTGTCAGATTTATCAGCTTTTAAAAAGTAGTCAAAGCTGACATGTCTTTTGGTTTATTATTCCCAATATTTACTTTCGAAATACTATTGTCTGGTGAAGAGTGGAATGAAACACTCAATCAATGTGAGTAGGTACACAATGAAATTTCGGTCGGAACTGAAACAGCGTCAATATCGAACTATCCCTTGAGAATTCTCATATCCTGTTTGCAATCCAACCCTGTTTAAAGTTTAGAAGGCCTTTCAATAAAAAAGAGAATTCGTGGTTCAAATCTTCAGATTGACTTGTTACGTTACGCTCTATATCTCGTTACCACCAGACTCGAAAGTCCTCGCAAATATCTTGGGGAAGCAATAAAAGGAAGATCTGAAAATTTGCTCCGTTGGAGCATAACAACAGGGTCTCGAATGTCCAGGAAAAGTATTCTCACAAAATGAGAAGTATATTGTTATTCGACTCCTTTGCATATAATATATATTCACGAAATAATATATTCCTTATCCTTTGCTTGGGTGAATTGATATTGTTTTCGTTGGTTTCATGGCTTTAGGGGGCTTCTGACGTTTTTAGTTCCAATTGTTCACTGAATGATGGTAAATTAGAAAAAGCATCGACTTTGATTTATTATGTATTTTTTTAAATTTTCTATGGTTTTAATGACTCGATCAACACACACAAAATTTTGCACGAAGCTCAAAATTGTCATTCTATATCTACGCGCAGAAGATCATCACGATTGATTTTATTGTCACTGAGTTATTGTGTGTTTTTTTTTCGATAATGTTAGTGAATTTTCTGTTTATGGTAATGGGAACGATCAACACTAGTCTAAAACTAAATGCAAAATTCTCTAAAATTGAATTTCGAAATTTCTTGGAATCTATTTTGACAGAAAACTAAGATTGTTATCTCATATTGATATTTTATGCAAAAAAAATCGACAGTGCTCTGTTCGCAATAAATAGGCCTACTCTACGACAACAGCATTGTTGTTACAAAAGTGTTTGATGCACTAGAGATTATTATTAGATTGAGTTTCAATTCGGCATACAATGCATTCGACAATAATGCATACCTATAGTTGTTTGGAATGAATATTACCTATTCTTCAAATTTGCATCTTGAAATATCTTGCTTATGCTAAAGAAAATGTAACAGCATGGAATTCAGGTTCAAACTATCATGAAAACGAAACCTAAAATTCTCATATTCTTCTTGTGCCAAAACATAAAACACACAATTCGAATGTTCCCCTTTTTATATCAAAGCATGAAATTATACATTTTTATGCATACCAATAGTTGTTTTGAATGAATATTACCTCTTCTTCGAACTTGCATCTTGAAATATCTTGCTTATGCTAAAGAGAATGTAACAGCATGGAATCCAGGTTCAAACTATCATGAAAACGAAACCTGAAATTCTCATATTCTACTTGTGCCAAAACATAAAACACACAATTCGAATGTCCCCCTTTATATCAAAGCATTGAATTATACCATCCTTTGTAGAATCTCTTAATATGCATACATGAATTCAAAGAAGAAATTAAAAATATGCTGTCATCGAAATGTTTTTATTCAGTAAAAACAAATGTTTTCAATTCTTTAGTTTAATGTACCTAGTTTCATTTAGAGTTAGAAGAAACATTCTTTGTTATCATTTGGGTATTGTCCCTTCTTCTGTTTCGTATTGTCTCGCAGAATCAATCAATTGTCTTATGTATGCTAGTCAACCTTTGCCTCAAATCGAGCAATATGTTTATGTTAATATTTTTCTTATCCTGGCCTTTTTGAGACCTCTCAGGAGCTTAGAGCTTGTGTGAGTTAGGAGAGCAGGTTGTGTTCTGTGTAACTTTGTTATTGTGTCCCATCGCAGTCTCTCGTAACCATAAAATTTCTCTCCCGGTCCAATGCTCGAACTCCTGACATTCGACTTGGGAGTAAGCAGGGCGCAGAGCTTACCAGTAGCTCTGATCTATTATTGGATTCTTTCGATCCGAGTATATGCTATCAGAAGAAATGAAGAACCATGGAGGAGTATTTCTTCGAAAAATCTTTCTACATAGGCTTACAATTTTGCTTTCGGCGTTTTTCTCCGAAATTCGAGGCTTTATTGTAAAAAAACTGGTTATACATTTATGGTTCAAAGTATTGTCCATTGCTGGTCAATACTTTCTCCCATCTTTCGGGCTGCTTACGATTCCCGCGTATGAAAAAACTGGTCATGTTTTGAAGCGATCCACGAATCAATCCAATTTTTTTATTCTTCAAAAGGCCGGAAGTGCTGGTCAGCCAGGCCGTGTGCCATTGATCGAAGCAAGTCCGAGGAACCAACGTAAGGAGAATACGGCGGGTGGGGTAGGATCTATTTCAACGTTTCCATTAATTGCGTTCGATAATGATCGCCTGTGATTGTTTCAGTCGGTTTCAGCAACTCATAATATACTACGCAGAGCTGGTCTCACAAAATACTGAGCATGACCTTGGAACCGTGAATATTCGGTTTGGCTGTCGACGTGAAAGCATGGCCGGGATATCCCCATGATGTTCTGCGATTGAGATTATCGTATTGATCCCACTTTTCGTGTCCAGTCATAATGCCTTGCAGAAATCCCTTCCGTCTTTGCCTTGCAGCAGCTGCAAACAAACGCCTTTCAACATAACTCGGCATCAACTCGTATGGCACCCAATGTCCTTGTTTCCGAATCATTCCCATTACTTCCAGGTGTTTTGAAATTGCTTGTTGCAATGATCCTGCCAATTCTTGTTGCCTCCAAGAAGCTTCTCTCTTCCACCCTCAAGCTGGTCTTCGACGTCGAAATCACCGTTCTTGAAGCGTTGAAACCACTCTGTGCAATTTCTTTGACTAATAGCCGCCTCACCATAGGTATCTGAGAGCATTCGATGAGCCTCAGCCGCAGATTCATTCATATAAAAGCAGAAAATTAAAACCTCCTGCAAATGATGGGAATTTGGCTCGTAAGCTGACATGTTTAATCGAGAATAACTATATGATGCAAACACACAAATCGACTAATATTTCGATGGCGTTATGTTTACAAATACCTAAGCTTATTGTATGGCATCTACGGTCTATTAATTTCGACTACTACTTACCGCTACAGCCATCTATTGCAAAACGGCGGAAGCGTGTAGGAAATATGGATTTCGGATTATTAAAACAAAGGTTACGTTGGGTAAGGTAAAGGGATCCAGCCCAAACAGTCCAAAGTCTAAGAATAGTCCTAATAAAAAGTTAACGTTTCATAATTCCTTCATTCCACAATAAACGTTATCCTACTCGGAACAGCTGTGTGCCCGGTCAAAATAAAAATATATCGTCGGTGATTAGCGTCCCAAAGTGCCCCATGAATTTCCATCTAGGGCCTCACGCCACTCGGAGAGATTAAGTTACCGTAATTAAAATCTAAGAGAAGAAATATCGCGGCAGATTCTGCACATTTCACAGGCTGCCGGTCGCCGTTAATTCTACCAAGGCGACGGCGACAAAAATTTGCGAAATGCTGGAAAAGATGGCGCTCCGCCATATATATTGCTGCTGGTGGCTTTTGGGACATAATGGAGGAGGCATTACAGAATACGGCGTAGTTCCGAGATGAATAGGCAGTAATTTTAACATGGTCGTCGGTCCGTATGCTAAGGAATTGATGTCGATGTTTCTGTTGGTCTATTTTAAAAGAAACGACAATCATCGATTAGTCTTTCTGCGTCTGTTTTTCAATCAATACACACAACGTTCCTCTGAGCTATACGTCTATACAGGATGTTTTCTGAGTATCTCTTCTTTTTTTTCTTCTTCTTCAGCCCTGTTTCATCCAATGTCGGACATAGGCCTCTTCCAGTTTTTTCCATGCTTCTCTGTCTTTTGCTGTTTTCATCCATTGCTTGCCGGCTACACTTCTGCTGAATTTCGACTTTATAAAACACTTGAAAAAGTTGATTTGATAAAAAAAGTCATCTATGAAATTCGTTGAAATTAAAAAAAAAGGTTCAATATATTCTTCTGAGGACTCGGATTTCTCGGAAAAAGTAGGAAATGCCGCCCTCCAATATTTGCTGCCCTGACAAAATGCCGGTTTGCCAGGCTCAAGGGCAGGCCCTGGTTTTCACCAAATTAATTATGTCAAAAATCGAGCCCAAAAATGTGCCATATCATTTATTTCTAGCTCAACGGGATTCAGAGATTCCCTCACTGGATAACGAATTTGAGACATCCGATACATGTTAAATTCAATAGGAAAACGACCACTCTATTGTCTATTGTTATTGATGAAAGAGCGCTAATTGTTATAGTATACCCAAAGTCACTTGAACTAGTCCATAAAAACGCGTGGCTAGATGTCCCTTTGATGTGGTCGATGTGGATACTGCGATCCGCTAAATACCGGGGTTTATTTGAAAGTAATCTTAGGCAATAAATTCACTGGCCCCAAACAAATTTCTGGAAACTTGGACAACCCTTGTATAATCGAAATATTCTGGTTTCCTCCAAGTGACTTTGGATATACTATACCAGATGGTTTTTGATAAAATCACGCTCAGTATACACGCAGCGAAACGGAAAAAATACCACTACTTCCTTCGGTATAACGCGTCAGATTTCAAAGACCTGGAGGAATAGCATCCTAAAATAATTTCATAATAATTGTTTGAATTTTCATTATTTCTGGAGGGTTTCTAACGTCAACTTATTCTTCAAACTTCAAAAAGAAGGGACTCAGAACAAAAATATGAAAAACCCTTCCCTTGTTACCGAGCTTGTTACTTTTCGTAGAAGAATCATCCTGTTTATCCCGTACTGAAAAGCCACCTCAAAGGTTACGGACACAACACAGCCTCCAAACTCCTTAAACTAACCCCTAAAACGCCGATCCGACCTAATACGTTTTTGTTTCCAACCAGACTAGATAACCGAAGTTCCCGTTTCGGAATTCCGATTACACATTCCATTACGCGATACCGATGTTCCTAATCTAGTTCCGATTGGGTCGGCGTTTCTTCTCCGGGTCGCGTAAGTCTCATTTGAACGACTTTCGGCAGATCCAGTCTGACTAACGGCGGCACGCCTGATGGCACTTTAATTATTTTACGCCACGCCGGCCAGACTTAATTGAAATTTATAATAATTACTGGGAGGATTCTTACACAGCGCGAGAGAATATATCCAGCTCTCGGCTTGTGTGTGTTGTGCCGAGGACGGCAATCCCCACTAATTAATTAGAAATTTTCCTACCCCAATAAGCCTCGGATAGAAGAAAGATGCGACGGTGGGGTTTTAGTAGAATGTTTCTTGGAGGAACACAAAGAACCCGGGAAAGGACCCCGCACGTTTAGTATGGGAAATGGCTTTCCGTGAATTTGGCTGAATTTTTGATATGTTGTAGTTCTTGATGAACTGATCAGAAAAGTCCATAGCTGCAAAGCTCAAAAATGGACAGTTTTCGAGATATGGAGCTTTGAAAATGGATTTTTTGCAATTTTCGGGGTTTTTGCTCATCGATCGGGGAGCTCTCATTTCTGGTTTTGATGGAATTTGGATGTTCGGCGGCCAGAACCCGACTGAGAAATGATGTTCCTTGGTTAGGTTAGGCACCGCCATCGATAATTTTTCATACACTGCTCCACATTGGCTTTGAAATGAGATACAAAATCCAAGATCTTCCATACATCTTTTCATGCCACAAGATGACGCCAGAATAATTCACATGACCGAGAAACGACATATTGTGAGATTGTTTTAAGAGAGACCATAACAACTGAATCCTCATATATCTGATGTCCAATAATATCAAATATGTTAGCCGAAATGTTCATAACCAGGCATCGCGAGCTGTAATGGGGAAAAATGGGAAAATCATAATCATATATCCTCAGGTATAACAATTGTTATCACTATTGATGTCATTCACATATGATATGTGATTCGTTTCTCACAAATCTCGATAATCTGACAATGGGGTGCCAAGACATTTTCCTCAAAATGTCTCGAAATTGATGATAGCATCCCACAGACAAACGAATCCGTGAAAATGTCTGCAGTTTTGATGCAATATATTACTATACGGGTAGAATATAGAAGTCCAAGTGTTGGAAACTAACTATGAACGGAACTTCCGATATAAACCCACGAATTCTTGAAAATATTTTTTTTTTCTATGAACTTCACACATACGAATGAATACTATCTAATAATATGATCGTTGGCAAAATGAATGAGTAGATCAATCAAAAACAATATAATAATGAGAGTAAATTCATAATAATAATAACAATAATGATAATAAACAAAAAAAGTTCATAAAAAAAAATAATTATTTTCAAGAATTCGTGGGTTTATATCGGAAGTTCCGTTCATAGTTAGCTTCCAACACTTGGACTTCTATATTCTACCCGTATAGTACTATATTGCATCAAAACTGCAGACATTTTCACGGGTTCGTTTGTCTGTGGGATGCTATAATCAATTTCGAGACATTTTGAGGAAAATGTCTTGGCACCCCATTGTCAGATTATCGAGATTTGTGAGAAACAAATCATATATCATATGTGAATGACATCAATAGTGATAACAATTGTTATCCCTGAGGATATATGATTATGATTTTCCCATTTTTCCCCATTACAGCTCGCGATGCCTGGTTATGAACATTTCGGCTAACATATTTGATATTATTGGACATCAGATATATGAGGATTCAGTTGTTATGGTCTCTCTTAAAACAATCTCACAATATGTCGTTTCTCGGTCATGTGAATTATTCTGGCGTCATCTTGTGGCATGAAAAGATGTATGGAAGATCTTGGATTTTGTATCTCATTTCAAAGCCAATGTGGAGCAGTGTATGAAAAATTATCGATGGCGGTGCCTAACCTAACCAAGGAACATCATTTCTCAGTCGGGTTCTGGCCGCCGAACATCCAAATTCCATCAAAACCAGAAATGAGAGCTCCCCGATCGATGAGCAAAAACCCCGAAAATTGCAAAAAATCCATTTTCAAAGCTCCATATTTCGAAAACTGTCCATTTTTGAGCTTTGCAGCTATGGACTTTTCTGATCAGTTCATCAAGAACTACAACATATCAAAAATTCAGCCAAATTCACGGAAAGCCATTTCCCATACTAAACGTGCGGGGTCCTTTACTTATACGAGTATAATGGCCAGTGGAACCTTGGTTGGTTTCAGTGTCATCATGTGTCTTTAAAAGTACCTATCGCTTCTCTACTTTGAGGCTAAGATTTTTCAATTCTTTTGGATAATTGATATTTCCGTTGAATATCTAATACGAGCGATTAAACAAAAAAAAATCCGTTTATCGAATAAACGTTCATCAAATGAGAGAATACATTCTTAGGGAATTTATTTCTCACAAAATTAATGTCATTCTATTCACTAATTAACCCTAAAATTGAATTTAGGTTTAAATAAAATAAAATATTCAATAGAAGAGGTTACGTTTACGTCAAGCACAAAAGTGAATTCCTTTGAATGAAGATATTAGTTGGGGGTTCACATGCAAATGCGCATTTATTGACAGTGCCGTCGCTAGGAGGGAGGTAGGGTAAACGGTCACCTAGGGCGCCAGAATTCAATGGCGTAATTTCAAGCTTGATCAACAAAATCACATGTGTAGAAATTCAAAGTTCCGAATGATATTTAATTCGGTCAGCAACAACAAGAAGGAATAACGACAAATTTAATTAAAATCGAAAACCATAAAACAATTATACTCGCAAATATCCAGATGTATCCCCTCATAGTACTGTTTTGGAGTTATTGACGCGAAAAAACACATGCACTCATCAGGCTTGTCGGCATTCGCTTTGCTGAACGTTGCCGAATTTTATTGCCGTTAGAGGCGGCTTCTGGATTATTTTCTTTTTAATTCTCCGATGAGAATATTGATTCATCAGAATGGAAAGCAAAATATACGAGAAACGATTCCATTACACCATTTCCAAATTATCCTTCTCAAAAAATATAAAAATTTTATTATTCAATACCACATTCCATTATATTATTATATTTTTCATTTTCCATATAAAATTAACTACTGTTTGGCGCGGCCGCATTCGAATTTAAAATAATAGTTCATCCACATAATCCGATTGTTTCCTCGATAATCTTGAAGAAAAAACAAAATGTTCAAGCTTTTTATAAAGTCAAAACTAAGTACAAGGACCTTTAACCGCAGGGAGGGCGGCATTAGAAACTTTTTCCGAGAAATTTGAATTCCTGGAAGAATGAATAGAATTCTTTTTTTATTTCAACGAATTCCACAAAATACTTTTTTTATCAAATTCTCTAATCTCAACATTTCTTCATCGATAAGTTCTGCAACATCCATTCGAAACAAAAATAATGGTTCATTCTCTTCTCTTCATCCGGTTGTTTTATATATAATCATATCGAATAAAAAAAAAACGAAATGTTCTAAGAATTTGGAACCTGAATTCAATTAATATATTTTATCATTTATTCATAAGAACTCAGTTGATCCCTTTCATTGTTTATTACATTCAACGTTTACTAAATCATTCATTCGATTCAAATTTGAATCCATAAAAAATAAATACACTGAAACAGTGAAAATACATTTTTTCTTTCCTAAAATACTTTTCATAAAAAATGGTGGAATTAGCTTCTGTTGAAAGGCAAACTGGGTCTCTGCATAGGGCGGCAGTTTGGCTAGCGAAGGCCCTGCTTATTGAGAAGCCGCCACTGACAGTTCAACCGGTATGCTCCGTGATGGCTCCCATTTCATGGCGAATATTTTGTTTTAACTGGACCAGGAGTGTTGGCTCACTAACAACTTCAGATTCAAGGAAACCCCACAGGTAAAATGAATGTCACCACATTCCTCGAGATTAATATGCCCACAAAAATTTCACGAACTCGTGGCAGAGATACATTGGACATGTGTGAAATTGCTCCATACTGCTAGAACCATGTTCTTTTGTTCCCTGTTGGATCAGGAAAGTCCTGCAGTTCAGGCAACAAAAACTCATTTTACATTACCATATAACGCTCTGAATTCAAACTTAGTATCTGCACCCTTTCATCTCCAGAAATGTAAGAGCCGATCATTGCTCGAGATGATTTTGCAGCCCATACGGTCATCTTTGGCTTTTGATACTTGCGTTTCGAATTGGCTCCACTCCAGTCCTGCTTATTTACATGTTCATTATAGTGAAAATGGGATTCAGACGAGAACAAGTCACAGGTAAAGTTTATAAGCGTTCACTTGCCTGGTTTATGAACTCTAACCTCTGAATGGCATCTTGGGGTTTCAATTCTTGCATCAATTGCATTTTATAGAGGTGCAGCTTTAGATCTTTATGTAGAATACGGTGAAGCGATGATCTATACACATTCAAGGACTTGCATGCTTCTAAGGGGGAAGGTAGGGAACATCACGAACAAATCAATGAACACGTCCCACGTTCTATTCCGTTGTCAATATCCTTGGGCGCCTGAGAAAATTAGGTATTTCAAGCAATAAGTTGAAATTTTCGTTCAGAAAACTTCAAGCTATAGTTGCAGAACGTTGCATAATAACCATTTTTGTGAAATACGTTCTCGAGAAACGTTCCATAGCGACCATAGATCTAAAACTCTCGCAATTTCACCAATCCAAATCGTTGCCTTCTCGCATTGAGCTGAATAAATATGAACTTTCTTTTGAGACACTTTATATCTCCTGGTCATTTCAGTTTCATTTCTTTGCTTATTTTATATTCACACACTAAAGTCACAATTAGGTGCGTGATTTTTAAACATAATTGTTGCTCCTCTGTTCTTCTGAACATTAATGAACTGAACATTCGAATGAATACAACATGAAATTTTGCATTAATTCTGAATTTTCATAATACATAATAATAATAATACCTACTTATCTTATTACAGAAATCCATCAATCAATCAAATTTATTCCAATAACGTCACAGAAATATTAGGTTTTTTATATTCTGCTTGAATTTTCTGTTTCGGATATCACGATCAAATTTTGAATTTTGTCTCATGCTAGAAATTAGTATTCAATATCTACAATGAATCATCTTATTTCGAATTCCAACTCAATCAAATCCGTGCAATATTTACGGAACCCCTTGTCAGATTCTGCTCATTCACGAATTCAACTGCAGATTTCGAGATCGCCTTCTAGTTGTTTTGTTCGAGAATTATCGCAATCGAATATAAAAACGTTGCACTTACAAGCCGAATTATATCACTGTAATTATTAGTTTGCCGAAGCAATTTTCGGAATCATATTTAGCTTCCGAAATTGAATTGATTGACAGGATAATCAATTAAATCCACTGTCATCGAATCTTTGTGAAACCCAAAGTAAACATTCTAAAACGTGAACTGTGAAAATTTCAGGATAGGTCAAATTTCCATACGTTTGTTTTTGTAAATTGAAAACCAAGATGCTGGAACACGGTGAATGGACCATAATTCCCTCTTCACCTCGATTCTTAGGACAACAAATATTCTTAGAATCAATAGGTGATTCGATTAGATTTGCTGTGAAGGGAATGCAAAATAGGTTGTTATATTTCGACGTTGAGCTATTCTAGATTCGAATTGTAAACATGAAAGGACATTAAATGTTCATTCAACTTTTGCTGGTAACCATCGGTTCAACAATATCAACATAAATGACTCGGCACTAGTCAGCTGATTCTTCAGTAAAGAAAATGATTCACATGAAAATATCAATATATTGTTTACTAGACATCAATGCTTGGGCTGAAATAATCTTGCCAACTGATCCAGAACAATAAGATTTATACAGGGATACAATGGTTATTTGTAAACCTTATGCAAAAATCTGGGAAAACATTATTACTAATTTTAAAATAGTTCTATCAATTAGTTCAAACTAATGTAGTTTTAGATTCAATTTTCAATTGGAATCCTTCGGAATCGTTGAAGGAAATAATTTTTTAGAACCCTATAGTATTTATTAAGTTCGCGTATTTGGAGTTGTAGAATGCAAAAATTCAATAAACTATCTGCCCGTATGTTGTACGCTATTCAGAACTTCTAAGAAACCTAATAGTAATTTGCAAGAAATATTCAATGTCTCAACGGAATTAGTTTATTTCAATTTTCATTAACATATTGTGTTGAAGTATTTTAATGATATATTGAGGTAATTTGAAATTTATTATTATTATTATTTTCAATCGATTTCAGCTTGCATTTGCTACGATAACCAGAATTCACTATAGTAGTATCCATGGCCAATTCGAGTAAAAACTAAAGTTTAATACTGCATCAGTAAATCCAAAACAATTCTCCTCCGAGAACTTTTGATTTATGCATGCACTTTGCACACCCTGGATTCGAAAATGCTGAAATTCGAAACCTGTTTGTGTATCACATCGAAATAGCTGAAATTTGTATGGGTCCAATTTAGGGATGTTACGGAGCTTCGATTCCGACTCTGATAATTCAGTTGAACAGTTGAAGTTAAACTTCTGATTTCGGTTCTGACACTTTTGAATGGAAGGTTAAGAATGTTAAAATACTAAATTACCAAGGAATTCATAGCGGACTGGCAAAGCAGAAGAGTCCATGTCCTATATGCTTCATCCTTTTGAAGATATTACCCGAAATCCGAGCTATAACAATAGCTATAGCAACCTGTATTTTGTCAGTAATTTCATTGATATACACACTGATGTTAATAAATGGAAAATAATAAACCAGACACAAATGAAAGATTTGAAACTCTTCCTATTTATGTGCCGTCTCCTTTAAGAAGGTTGGCTATCATCGTGGCGATTTTTATCTTTGAAGTTGCGGATCTGAAGGAGATGAGTCTTCTTCCTATACTTCTTTTACCCTGTATTTTTCCTTGTATAATAGTTTGCAACAGCGTATGAAAATCTAGAAAAATGTTACTTCGACCAACTGAATTCAAGATTCGGACACCTCACTTTGAGCATATTAAAAAGCCACATATCTGGATCCTTTCTATAAAGCAAAATTCTTCATCGAAAGTAATTCAAAGGCAGGTTGAATCCAATTTGATCAGTTTACTGGATGATGGAAATAAATCTCCAAATGAGGCAGAAAATATTGGCGCTCCTACAGCAAAATGGCCAATGTTGGATTCACCAGTAACTTTTCAATCTAGCAATATTAATAACAATGTCCAAACAATTTTATCGGATATATTGTTAAATAGCGACGATGAAGTTGATAACAACACATGCATCAGACGAACATTTCGACAAAGTTCTCAAACTCCGATTCGACCTCAATTCCGGTAAATTGGCTAAATGCACATTAGTTACATCCCTAGTCGACTTACTACCCCATACAAATCGGGAATTTTACCTTTATGCATGCTCAAAGCGTACCATTAATCTGGAATAGCCGTTTTTGAATGGGAAAACATCCACTGTCCAAAATGAGCATCCATAGGTACCCAATTTCATTCCACCAATATCGATTCGGAAGTTTTCACGATGGTTTGAAATTCCTTTCACGATAGGAAATTCTGAAATCCGAGAACAAAAATTTTTTAGGCTTCGGTAGACTTGAAAGCAAAATTGTAGTGAACTACCATTTCTTTAGGATACACTTGCTATCATTTGGATCTGAGATGTAATTGAAATATCTGACTAGAAATGACAACAATTAATTTATACGGCTTTTATTAAGTAGTTTTACTGCTTTACACCGTACTAATTACCCACATACATATTAACGAGGGATTACATTAATTTAGGGGATTGCGAGGGGGATTGTGAAATATAACACAAAAGTTTAATTGTGCAGCAACAACATTTCCCTTCATTCTATTTGAATTGTGTAATCTCGACTAAGTCATATATTCGTCAGTTACTTGTATCAGTAGGTACTTATGTTGAATGGAATATCGATTGATACGGAGGAATAAATGAAACTCATTGGTTTACCTACTTGGAATAATTTTTATCGAAGGCTTTGTGTTCAAAAATATTTAAAGTGTTTTCTAATGAGAGGTTTCATTTTGAATAGCCCGCTACATGAGCAGCTGTCATCTTCTGACATTTGACAAGTAAAACCAACGCCTTGAAATCGGTAAAATTCACAAAAATGGTGTCGCAGTCAAAGTTCGCAAAACTAAATCACTTTTGGATCATCGTAAAGTACCTCTCAGCCGGCAATAGTGAAACGGGAGGAAACACTTGAACTGTTGGGAGACAAGTTAGTGATGTTCAGAATCGAAACCGTGTGCGTCATTCTAGAACAGCTGAGAATATAACTTGTGATGTGATTGGACCTTGTTTATTCGAAAATGAGGCTGGTACAACTGTTACGATGAACGGATTGCGCTAACGAGCTATGATTAATGAATTCGAAGATATTAATGAAGACGACATTTATTTTCAACAAGAGGGTGCTATGTGCCACACAAGTAACGAAACCATCGCAATTTTGCAAGAAAAGTTTCCTGGTTTCTCGAAAAGGTGATCACAATTCACAATTGGCCACCTAGATCTTATGATTTAACATCCTATAGACTTTTTCCTTTGAGGTCACATGAGATATAAGGTCTATGCCAATGCTCCATATTTGATTGAATACCTTGAAGATGGAATTCCTGAAGTTATCGAGGATCTTGGTCATGGAAAATTTCGTGAGAAGGATAAGGTGCTGCAACCGCCGCTTTGGCGGCTTTTTGGCTGATATCGTTTTCCATCGATAATGGCATATCTTTCTTTTTGAAATGAAATGAACATCGTTTGATTTCTCTCTTATCTTTTTAATATCGAAACCTCTCATTGGAAAACCCTTTATATATATATCCTTAGATAAAATATCCCCAATTAGTCATAACTAATTTCTAAATATTCGAGTAATAGGTATTTCAAAATCATAATAATTACCTTGACACCAAAGTTAACCAACCATCCAAAGTGATAATTTGCTTGACTCTCTATTTCATTATATTCACAAGGATCCTTATTTTTCGTACATCACCCATTTGTATCCAGCGGGATGAATATGGCCTGATCCATAGAGAATTTCATGCGAAGGAAATATAATATTAATATTGTAATGAAATACGAACATTTCCATCTCTTTTGATGTCTATTTAGCATCAGGCGATTCATAATTCAAGCATGATTTATATCTCCATCGAGGACAGAGTACTGAATTATTCTGATATTTTGACAAGGAAGATTAATTTCCCTCGGATATGTTCAAGCTGACATCAAAGATTCGAATATTAATAATGTTTTATCGTGGAAATTCCCGACAAATTTGCTTTCACCTGAAAAACACCAACATTCGAAGCTATAAATATATATGATGCTATTCCGTCTGAAGATCATAATTCAAATGGAACGATGATATTCTATATACTTGACATATTTTCTTTAGATTTCCTTGCTATCGTATAATAATCATGGTGGAATGTTTTCGATCAACGGGTAATAATTAACCATGAAGCGAATGAATCACGGAAAGGTTTCAACACAATAGAGATTGTATTAGAAGAGCCAACTATTCTTAAAACACCTTGATTACTTGTTACGTCTGCAGTTATTCGAAAAAATTTGTAAGACTCCTGGATAAAACTATCGCTTCATTTTTCATTTTTTCTCACCAATCAAAGATAACATTTCACAGGTTGCGATGTATTTTCTTCAAATTTTAACGATAGTTTATTTGTGTTCTTGAGCATTTATTTGCATTAAAATTTCAAATTATTTTGTGTCTATAATCTCAAGTCACACATTCTCTTCCACAAAAACTCAGATTCGTCAAATTCTAAACTAAGCCGATAGAAAATATATTTTTTCGGCAACCGTCCGGGAAGTGCTCACTTCCCGGACGCTTTTTCTATGAGAAAGTAGCATTTCCCGGCCTAGTCCGGAAAGTACGTACTTCCCGGACTAGGCCGGAAAAGAATCATAGAATCCATAGCAACCGAGATAACGGCTGACAGTTCATATGAAATTAGTTGTCAAAAATTTGAATGTTTTTTGATCGCAATCGCAATAAAATATGGAAAGCAGCAGCGATAGTGTTATTTTACATGGTTGCCGAAAAAATATTGTACGCAACACGCCCGAAAATGGTTTTTTTCGGCGACCGTCCGGGAAGTGCTCACTTCCCGTACGCTTTTTTTCTGAGAAAGTAGCATTTCCCGGCCTAGTCCGGAAAGTACGTACTTCCCGGACTAGGCCGGAAAAGAATCATAGAATACATAGCAACCGAGATAACGACTGACAGTTCATATGAAATTAGTTGTCAAAAAATTTGCATGTTTTTTGATCGCAATCGCAATAAAATATGGAAAGCAGCAACGATAGTGTTATTTTACATGGTTGCCGAAAAAATATTGTACGCAACACGCCCGAAAATGGTTTTTTTGGACTCACAGACTTCCAGTCCTGGAATTTTGTCTATTCGTCCAAAAAAAACCTATTTTCTGGACTTGTTACGTAAATTACTATTTTCTGGGACGTTTGGCATCTTTGAAGAATATGCGCAAATTTTGCACAATGATTCAGTATTCACGTATATCTCCTAGAATATTCCAAATACGAAGATTTTTCAATAAAAAATAACTTATGGATATAAAAACCAAATTCTGAGATCGTGAATGATAATAGATTTTAAGCAAAATGTAACAGTTACAACATTAAGAGTCCCGAATATACAGATCAATAAAATTAGTAGTAATGAAATAAAATTGGGGTGAACTATAATGGCAACAAATTGTACATTCCCTCAGTGGCGGCTAGTGACAGTATGAGATGGGAGGCACATCAGAAAAAAATGATTATTATTGTGACATAGATATATTTTAAGCTCACAGACAAATTTTATTTAGTGAACTTTACTTTTTCAGTTGCATAATTATCTCTATATAAATTTTTTTCACAAATAATTCATGAAAATCCTGAAAGAATGGAGAAAAAACTTCAACCTGTTGAATTCAACTGCCCGCATTACGTAAAACCAAATTGAATACGTGCGTATAGCAATGAGTAAACATAGCTTGTGGTTCTATCGATTTGATTTTTGCCGGATGTAAACCGTTAACTGCTCCCGAATTCCCTATCATATGTTTGAGCCACTAATTTTACATGGCAGTGAAATTTTCCGAATTTGGCAGATACAAATTGAAATAAATCTTCAGCATAAAGCCCATAACCTATATGTATAATAAAATCCCAAAAATCGCTCAACAAGTTGTCTATTGGACAATTGTGAATGACAGCATAAGTCAGTTGTTTCATCAACTTGTCAGGAAGAAAAGATTTTGGAATTTCTTCTTCGACTTTTTTTATACACAACAGAATAGATTAGTTCATTTTGTATGGTTTTAGATGTGTCAGAAAAAGCTGATCATGTATAATTTATCGTCATAGGAATTACTCGAAGAATATTGCTGATTAATAAAATAGTACTTCCAATATTCTATATTTGGGAATTTGAGACGATTCAATCGGTCCCGCTAAATCCATTTTGCCTTCTGGTAGTAATTAAATCTATTAACAAAATGGAAAGTCTTTTCGAAAAAAGTTCACACGAACACGGAATCAAACTTAAACGACACACAGCAAGCGCTACCACCAAATAACAACAATGTGAAAACTAGCCCGATTTTCCGCTTCCCGATTAACCTCAATGGTAGGTACAGAATAATAATAGTTCGCCTTTTGGCCCTCTCGAGGAGACGACAACGGATTGAGGCATGACTCCAATCTTTTATTAGAAGCTGCCTTCAAAGGCTTAGGAATATTCTCGATTTCTCGAATCTCGTCACGTCGATGTAGATAACGCGCTAGACAAGGAAACACGTGAGGCATGCCTCGAACCGTTTATTTCTTAAAGAGAAAGTGAGACGAATATACAAAAAATCTTGAGATTGAGCTAAGATATTATGGCAAATAACCCTTATTCTCGTCCAAGGAATTTTGTTACAAAATTATGACACATATTTGTTACAAAGATACCCATTCAAAATAATTGGAAATTTGAAATGAGCAACTTCCAAAACATTGGTCCCAAAGTTTACTACATTTTATCGACTCAGATTGTCGTGAAAGACTCTGTATGATGAAAACTTCGCAATTCCAGACCACGCGTGAGATAAAGAAAGAACAGGCAAAATTAAATTTAGTAGAGCGTTTTCCCAGACTGCCGAACCTTCAAACTGAACTTTCCAATTGAGTGGAAGCTCCTGATTTTCAGATCTGTATGTGTTGCTAGACATCTCAGTTAGTTCGTGGAAAATTAACAATCTCCTCGGGAATGCGTGATCGGCACTTTTAATGTGTTGGGAGGAAAACCGAAGCTGTGCAGTCAGAAAAGCAATCTCGTAGTTCGCTAATCTAATAATGAGATCGTGCTGAAGGATTTCTTACCTCCAACCTAAATTGCAACAACAGGGTTGAAATGGCGCTCTTTGTTTTTCGGAGGGGACTTGGGATAGGGATGAGTGTCCTCTGTGCTCTTGAAATTCGAACAATATAGGGAGAAAGGGGTGATGGAAAATGCATGTGGAATTTCCAAAGAAGGACTAAGTTACGTTGTTTTGAAGCTTGAAATTTCGAATATAGTAGCTTTGGATCTTAAATGTCGCGATTGAGTTCCGTAAATATTGTTTCGCTTGTCATTTCGAAACTATGAATTCTTTGGATATTTAAACAAAGGGGGATATTGAAAATGTATCTCATTTTTCAGCGTAACAGATTCGGCCGATTCGAATTTTTGAATGTTAATGTATAATAATAATTTCGAGTCAGATCCTACATTTCATGTTAGTCGCATTACCATGGCATTTGTTGTGATCGGCTTATATGATCGCTGCACAGTGCGCTTTTGCATATCTTTTTACTAATGTTGAAGAAAATTGTATGATTCATGTATTTTATGCAAATATATATTGTTTTGTATTATCATAGAAAATCCAAGGAGATATTGAAGAATATGCCTCAGATTTTCATAACAACAAATAGGATTGGGGCAGTGCCGGTTTGTCCTGTGAGGCAGTGCCTAACCAAATAAATTACCAAATAAATTCTAGAAATTACACGTATTAATCAAATTAATCGGATATTTTATCAATCCCTTTCAACCTGAATTTCACATCATTCGGTAGGGCACTAGGTCTCTGTTCCATAATACCTATCTCAATCTCACGATTCTTGTATATTTATCTCACTTCCTCTTTAGGAAGTAAACGGCCTGAGGCATGCTTACACGCTTCCTTGTCTAGTGCGTTATCTTATTGGCGTGGTGAGAAATCGAGAAGATCCTATGCCCTTGAAGGCGGCATCTAAAAATAGATTTGAGGCATGCCGATGCTGCAGGGTGAACTGGAATTATTCTGGACTATTCGGGAAGCGGGAAATCGGGTTAGTATTCGCTTTGTTGTTAATTCAATAGTCGAGACACAGTCTCGACTGTCTCGTGTAAGTTTGTCTCCGTATTAGTGTAAACTTTTTTCGATAAGAATTTTTCATTTTGTTAATCGATTCAATTACTACCAGGCCAAATGGATTCAGGGGGACCGAGTGAGTCGTCTCACATTTCAAGGTAAATGAAAATATTCGAAGTACTTGTGATTTTGTAAATTTTTTAATAAATCCGTAACATATTTGGAGTGATTCCAATGAAGATAAATCATACATAATTAAAGAAGTAAAGCGACTTATTACAGATCCAAGTAAAACTCTTGTGACTATGAATGGGGTCGGAAAATCAAATCAGAGGTTTCAAAATACATGGTATGAAAAGTATGATTGGGTTACTGGCAGTATGACCTTGCATTTGCAATGATATCAACACTAAATCAGTTTTTTCTGGTACATCTTAAACCGAGTCTTAAACCATACAAAGTGAACTTATATATTCTGTTGCTCTTGTTGTGAGTAAATAATTTGAAGAATCTCAAAATCTCTTTTCCCTAAAAGTTGATGAAACAGCTGACATAAACTGTCATTCACAATTTTTCGTTATTTGATAAATGTTGAGCGATTCTTGAGATTTTATGATGTAAGTTCTGGGCGTTTAAATGAGGAAAAGGTAGTCTCCTTCAACAAGTATTTTTTATTTCAGTATGTTTTTTCTTCCAGCATGACTAAATTAAGAAAAATTACATTCGTTCTGAAAATTCGATGTTCCATGAAACATCTCGTTTTTTACTTTCGCCATAAGCTCTGCGGTTGGTGGTTTTTTATTTACAATGCTAAATCATCCTATTGTGAAATCATCCCAACAAAAAACATAATTTAATTGTTAGATACCTCCGTCATTTCATATATCCATAATGATTGAATATCATATGTGAAATCGCAAATAGAAAGCTCAATAACAATGATGATACAACAGTTATTTTCTTGCACGTCATTTCAAGAGAGGCCATGAACTACAGGGCCCTGCATGACATTAATAGCTTTGTTGATCCTTGAACCATTACAATAATTGATGAATACATTTTTCTGTACGTTAAGCATTTGCTGTTTGTCGGAATATATTTGGTATTAACTCCATTGGTTACAAATTGATCATGTTTGCTTGCCAATGAGACATGAACTCAGGCGAATGAACCGACAAAGGTCCTCAATTCAATAAAACAAGAGCATGTGTGAATTTGAATTTCATCTTAATAGCGGTAACGATTTCGCTTGTGAATTATGGATGCTCTGCCGTTCATTCCATTGCCAATGACTTTTATTGTAGTCACTTACACGATCAAATCATTTATGTGTTCAATATCAATAATCCGACATAAAATTGAAACTAAAATTAACGAGTTGGTTGTTCGTTTTATGATACTCGCTAATGTCTATCAAATGATGAAATATGAAATTGAAACAACATTACGCCAACAGCAGATAATTTTTATGAAGATGATGAGGGGATCTCTGAAACTTCTGATTATGAAAACAATGTCCTGGAAATGGTCCTGACAATCGTCATTTGACGATGGAAAAGCTCAAGATTGAAAACGTACCATTTCAAAAGTAATTTTTTAAATGACTTGTGTCGAATTCTAGAATTCATTGAAAACATGTTGAATCAAGGTATCTAATCCCAAATCTACATTCTTGAATTGTATTTTATAAAATTTTTTTTTTCGTGATTTTTCAGTCACATTAAAAATTCAGAATTGAGTCTTCTAACGGAACCAAAAAAACACTTTTTTTTTAACAACTTTGAAAATAAGTAACGACTGAGTCGTGATCAATGCATCAGAAGATCATGCTTCGTTTGAAATATTCAAACTTAACTACTTTCACATAAGAATTATTATTACAAATATATTTCATTCAGAATAGAGCTCCAAGTAATCTTTATTATGTAAACAGTATAATAATTATTTTTCACTGTTTCAACCCAAGTGTTGCGAATGTCCACGAACAGATCAGCTAGGCATCTCTGCAGTGGCGTACGCAAGGGGAGCATATGGGGGATACATCCCCTCCCAGGACGATATCCATTATAAGTCACAACGCTCAATAATTTAATTGTGTGAAAATAAATCAACGAATTTTTCAACCAGCGTCTATAGCAAAAGGCTTGATCTGATCAATTTTTTTTTCTTTATCCACCCCCGTCCCCCCAAGACTTATGTCTGGGTACGCCACTGCATCTCTGTATAATAAATTCCGAAGAAATTGTTCAGATTTTCCGAAATCAGTCAGACTTTTTATGAAATATATTCTACATTAATCATCATGACTCCTCTCATCTTATCCTTCATCACTGTTTTGATCTTGGTTTTGATTCTTCATTCTGAATCGTTAATCCAAAATCGTTTTTTTAGTTTTTTTGAAAGATTTCAATGCCTTATTAGTGAAAATTGAAGTTACAATACGAGGTACAAAAGGTAATCTTCAATAGACAACAAGAGGTAAAATGTATCAGAAGTTTTCCTTATTGTGTTAAAAATCAAGCTAGAATATAAAAACCATTTGGATATTTTCTTCCATTAACTTTTTACATAAAATTTCATGAAATAATCGTTGAATCGCATTGAGGCTAGCTTGAAAACCCGATCCATTCATTTTGTAGTCTGAAAATTAAGAAATCAAATTTTAATCATCTCTTAATCTCATTTTTATCATCTGTTATAAACACTTCGATATATAAATATCGAGTTTTCATTCATCTAACTCTAACACAACGAAATAGGATGGTAGCAAAGTTGCTCTTGTCAACAAAGACATTGCTCTCTACATCGGGTTTTCATCAAACTTTTCCAATTCCAATAAAAATTTGAATGTGTTCGAGTCAGGCAATAAACCCGAAACAATATTGACTTTCGGATGAGTATTGGCTGCCGGACTATATTCCTCTTTGTTTTTGTTCCACACGTGGGAGCCCTTTTGATAGAATGTTTTTCTCGGATTCCGTTATAAGTTTCCTGTAGGTATCGTTTGACCCTTATCGTTTTTAATACCAATATTGGATTCCAATATTCCCATTACTGGATGTACTGAAGTTATGATGTTCCCTTTGGTTTCAACGATAAAGGTCGTTTAATATTATGATGAATGTTAACATATAGTTTGTTTTTATTTTCATATATATTTATGTACTTTCCTCTTTTGTACAGCGATTGTCTATGAATTATAGATTTTCGTTCCATTTTTGTTTAGAAATATTTTGAAATAATCACGATAGAAACTGTTTCTATGTGAGGAAGTTCACCGGGAAAATTCCTTTGCAAAAAGCCTTCTCTAATCAAAGTAAAATAAATGAAAACAAAGTTAGTAGAGACAAATGGACTAAGCTGTTTGTGCTTTAGCTAATAAAATAAATATCTCGTTAGAAAGGGCAATAGAAAAATTTAGGCAATTCATGTTGTTACCTTATATTAGGCCAAGTGAAAAGTCCCTGGTCTGATGCACAGATGGCGGTGCTAGTATTGAATCCATATGATTTTTAGTTAGTACCAACCTTCAAACGACAAGTATCAAAATTTGACAGCAGTCCGACCATTACTTTGTGAGATATTGCGATGTGAGTGTAGGTTCATTCTTTTTGTAAAAAAGAATTTCGTGTGCTCGTAAAATAATGCTTTTTTGAAGGGAAAAAATGCAGTTGAAGCAAAATCTTGGCTTGATGAAGAGTTTCCGGGGTCTGCACCAGGAAAATCAACCATCATCATTGATTGGTATGCTGAGTTTAAACGTGGTGAAATGAGCACCGAAGATGGCGAACGCAGTGGACGCCCAAAAGAGGCTGTCACCGACGACAAAATCAAAAAGGTCACAAAATAATTTTGAATGACCGTAAAGTGAAGTTGATCGAGATAGCAGACATTGTGGAAATATCATCTGACCGTGTACATCACATCATTCATGAATATTTGTTCATAAGAAAGCTGTGTGCAAAATGGGTTCCGCCCGAGCTCACAATCGATCAAAAGCAACAACGTGTTAATGATTCTGAGCAGTGTTTGAAGCTGTTTAAGTGCAATAAATCTGAATTTTTTCGTCGATATGTGGCAATGGATGAAACATGGCTCCATCATTTCACCCCGGAGTCCAATCGACAGTCAGCGGAGTGGACTGCACACGATGAACCGAATCCAAAGCGAGGAAAAACACAACAATCAGCTGGCAAGGTTATGGTATCAGTATTCTGGGATAAGGTATATATTCATTGATTACCTCCTAAAGGGCCATCAACAGCGATTATTATATAACGTTATTGAATCGTTTAAGGGATGAAATCATTAAAAAATGGCCCCATTTGAAGAAAAAAAGGTGCTGTTTTATCAAGACAATGCGCCTTGTCACAAATCAATGAAAACATTGGCAAAATTGCATAATTTGGGCTTCGAATTGTTTCCGCATCCACCGTATTCGCCAGATCTGGACCCCAGCTACTTTTTTGTGTTCTCAGACCTCAAGAGAATGTTCGCTGGAAAGGAATTTAGCTCCAATGAAGAAGTAATCGCCGAAACTCTGGCCTATTTTGAAGTGAAAGACAAATCGAACTACAAAAATGGTATTGAAAAGTTGGAAGATCGCTTTAATCGCTCTATCGCCCTCGAAAGTAATTATGTTGAATAATAAAATCGAATTCTGCCAAAAAAATGTGTTTTACTATGGTAGACCGGGGACTTTTCAATTGGCCTGTTCCTACTCTAGAAGATGAGTTGCTGGAATTTTCTAATAGCTGTAAATAAGTAATGGAGCCACGACTGAAGTAGAGAGCTTTTAGGTGTTTTCAGAGAGAGATTTCATATCAGGTCTCACTTAAAAATAACTGACTGAGAAAAATGGAGATTTACTCATACGAACGAAACAGTCATCATTGTTCAACCCAAAATGAATATACAACAGTTTCCCATCAATTTGTCTCAGAGGATTCTGAATAATGCGATTAAAAAGAAATGGCTTTTAAGGAATAATCAACGTTATACCATACTCTGAATAAAATCTCATTCCATCCTCCAAAGATATTCATACCTTTTGCGTTTTCATTGGAATAGATATGCATGAAAAATAATACCCAAATCTTAACTAATGCCTCTGTTTGAGCGGTCGTTCACAAACAGATAGATCTATCGTTTCATCACGTTGTCCGTAATTTTCAAATTTTATGCCGGGAAAGCTCTCAAACTTTGAAATTCGATTCACTGATTATTGCGAATTATTACCAAATTCGATTGTGTGCGGCCACCTGTCCCTTCGTAAACATGATAACTCTGCTCTTCAATTAATACGAATTCATGAGTGTGATAAGATATATAGTCAGTATATTTGATCCTATTGTGTAGACTACTGGTTCTCAATAATTTTCCCACTGAGCTATGCACTAACATACTCTTTACAAATTCACCACACACTTACATACAAAATGTTTAATAGCTGAAATGAAGATAGGTACAGATTCATTCATTAAATTATACATCATTAACGCATTACACGTTATTATAACGTTATTGCGTGAAAACAGGTAATGTTCAAACACAAAAGGTAAAAAATAAAAAAAAACTTAAAATTAGTGTAGTGTTGACCTTGATGTTTATCTATATGCAAGGACGAATTATTGATAGGCGTCTTGCCCTCCACATCAAATACTTAGTCAAGAAGGATGACCCTGTGGGGTCCCATTGAATGATAATATCGTATTTAGAAATCGTATGATTTCTTAACAGGCTTACATGGATACACCAATGTGTCGCGACACACTGGTTGAGAACCGCTTCTAGACGTAGAACATACCCAAATGCAAAATGGCGAATGCGCTGGGTTTATATCCATATTCAATATATATGAAGAAAAACTTGGTCATTGAGTAAATGATCATTAGAAAGAAGAAAATTTCACCTTTTTCACATCATCCTCAATTACTCTATAATTATAGAATTTGATTGATCTGACACTTGTGATGAACCCCATTGATAATCAAATGAAATATTTCTAACAAATCTTTTCCGATGTTTTTTGCCATATTAGATTAATTCAAGTGTTAAAGCACATTCCATTATACTAACCACATTCATCATACTTATGTTTTTATCTGTATTGTCTGTAATCTTAATATTATCATCCTGTGAACGGAATGAAACGAAATTTAAGGAACTACTTGCTTATGACTTGTAGAATTTACAAATACACACTATTCACAATTAAGTGGACATATACAAGGCGTCTCAAAAGAAAGTTTACATGTAGAAAGTGATTTTAACAATTATCTGTGTATCGGATTACATTATTATTATTATTATCGAAAAAATGTTATTAGTTATTCATAACTGTATCGAAAAAATGTTATTAGTTATGAATAACTAATAACAATGGTAATTAATTTCTTGAAAATACTGCCGTCCAAACGTATAGTTTCGCGTTCATGACTCTCCTTCAATCTAATACTAGAATTCCTAATGACGGCTTGGCAACTATTCTCCGTGATGGGTCCATTTTATGACGAATATTTTCGTAGCAGCTTCAGATCTTCATTCAGAATGCGGTGTAGCGATGATCTATTAAAATCAAAGTAGTACCACACTTCCGAATGGAGAGGTCGGGATCATCACGAACAGATCGATTAACCTGTTCACGTTATCTTTCCGTTCTCAATAAATTTGAACGCTCGGGTTTTGGTTTATCTAGTGTTGACCTCGAATATCGGTGAAATTTCTTCGCGTTTTAGTCGCAAAATTACAATTTTTGTAAAATTCACTTACGCACTACGCTTCTGAGAACCACTTTATATAACGACTGAATTCCCAAGAGCCAAACTAAACCTTTTGAACATAAATGTAGTTTTTTTATTATTATTAGCTGCAGGTTTCGCTGATAGAGAATATTTCAATCGAACGAAGAAATCTGTGTCCGCCCTCTGAAATCTTCTCTCATTTCCCAGTTGCTGTCTGAATTCTATTCACAACCAAACCATGAATTTTGAGGCTGGTGTATTTTAGATACAACTATCTCAAGTTATATGAAAAACTCATTGAAGAAGTATCAATATAATAATCTTATACAGGGTGGCCATTTGAAAACGAAACAGACGAGATTACAGACGAAATAAAGTTTTTCGATAGAAATGCTCGGACAGGTCGATTTCTGTTTCGAGGGGGACAACTTAAGATGTAGGTTACGGACGCATAGCGCTTCAACCCTTGCTGCTACAACCCCCACCCCCAATTTTTGAATAGGGAAGATGGGGTGAGTGATACCTCAATTTAAAGGTATTTTTATACTGATTTCAGCACAGTAATTGTTTTTTCATTTTATGCATTATTTCTCGAAATGTTCATGCGTTAGTTAGTTAGGAAGGAAGCCACAGTCATGGTTGTTTTGAAGCTCAAAATGTCGATTTTTCACAAAACACTACAAGTACCATGAAAAACCACTTCATTTTCAAATACTCAGTTGAGAATATTTCGAGAACTAATGCATAAAATGAAAAAATTACTGTGCTGAAGTCAGTATAAAAATACCTTTCAAATGAGGTATCACTCACCCCATCTTCCCTATTCAAAATTTGGGGGTGAGGGTTGTAGTAGCAAGGGTTGAAGCGCTATGCGTCCGTAACCTACATCTTAAGTTGTCCCCCTCCAAACAGAAATCGACCTGTCCGAGCATTTCTATCGAAAAACTGTATTTCGTCTGTAATCTCGTCTGTTTCGTTTTCAAATGGCCAGCCTGTATATAGAGTAATTGTTTATGCAGACATTCGAATGAAATGTAATCATATTTTCAACTCTGAACTAGAACTTTGCATTTTGGATTAAATCATTGAAGAAACAAATAATTTTGAGATTAATCTCGCAAAATAATAAATTTGATTTTTTTTGATAATGCTATAATTCTTCAAAATTCATGGATCATATTCCCGAACTAGAAGGTAAATATATCTGGGGCGTACCATTTTTTTCTTGAAAAAAATTGAGGCACTCCGTATCTCGGAAAACGAAACATTTGCGGACCAAAGTTATCATAATGTTACTATTTTTTCATGCAGAATCACCTCCTTAAGTTTGTCGCACTTATTCACTTACAACCTGTGTTTTCGAATCAATTTTTTCGATACTTGTTCCATTCCGAGAAAATACCTAATGTTCACTTTGTAATGCTTCGTTTACGACGTCTATTAAAGATCAAGATTGATGGATAGTCGTGTGACCTGAACTATACCTAAATCTTTGTTCGGGTACAGATTTTTCCGATGGCGGCATTTATAGATCACAATAAATTCTTGTTTACGTTCGCCGCAGCGTTAATTGCGACCGCAGGATAGAAGCCCACTCAAGGAAAAAATTACGATTTGTTTAGCGTGATAATTGGCGGATAGCGGTACCATTAGCACGAGCCACGGGGCATACAAAACGATTACAGGGGCATCCAGATCGCTATCTATTGCCACACGTCACGGTCCGATGTAACGAATGCCCTTGTGGGTAGGAGAAAGAGAGCATCCGAAGTGTGAACGAGCCTTTAGGATGAAGGTGTAATTTATGGACGCATAGAATGGGTATTCTTTGGCGAAAGTTCGATGGGATGGTGCTATTTTCTTGTTCGACTATCGGATTCGATGCGCTGGAAGTCTAGCTAGAGTTAGGTATTGATTAATTTTTCACCTACGCTTCTTTGACTGTTGAGCAATAAAAGTTTTCATGGGTTTCCATCTAAGGCAGGTGAACGAATTGTGAATTTGCATCTCAATATTCGGTTGAAAAATTCGATGCATTGTGCGATAATAAACCGTAGATATACGCGTTATAACCCATATACACCCAAAAATATTCGTGTGGTTTCAACAAATATAAAAGTAAAGGTAATCTATATCTTAGTAAATAACGTTAATAATAAATAATTTTATATAGGGAAACTAGAAACATACGAATTCATTATCGAATATAGACTACATACTGAAGGAGTAGAAGAACGTACTACATATTCCTATAACAAAACTTTCACCTTTGAACTCTCTATTGTTCATTCACTTGCCAAAATACAGATGGAATGTTAAGAAGGGAACAGTTTTCAGCCAAGGTCAAAATTTTTTTTCGAACTTATTTTTTAGGTTCAAGATTCAGCGTTACTCCATAATTCGCAAACGAGCGACAAAGGAGCGAATTTTCAATCGCATGAGTGTTGGAATTGCCTTCTTCAACGAATATTAGACGATATTTTCTCTATTTCGGTCAAGTTTTGTGAAATATTGTCGAAATTCTATGAAAAAGTCAGATTATACATCCTAGTAACTTTTGTATTGTATCTTGGAAGTTGGTGTTACTGTAACAAAAATTGACAGATTACGGAATTTGAATTTGAATCGTACGTTTCGAATTTTAAAATAATTTATAATTAGGTACGCATTAAATTCGTGAATTATGTCTGACGTAATCGATTTGCAACAATAGATCTCAGTGGTGATAGTTTGATTCATTTTCAAGATTTTATACTTGACAATGGCAACTAACAGGTTTCAAACAAATACAAAAGTACTCACATAAATTGAGATTGAAATTGTGCTCTGGTGCTAATGAATGATTTAAATATGAAAATGTTTTTCACAATATAGAAAATACTCTTCAAATGTTCGTCAATTCTTACTTGGAAAATTCTTCCTATCTGTGTAGTGTATACTTTTTTGCAATCACCGCAGGTTGAGTTAAAAACTAGTGAACGTTTGCTCTATCTTTTTTTTTGTGATAATCAAATTATATGTAGCAATTTTTTTTCTTGTTAATATAATTTATGGAAAATGTACTTATTTGCGGATGGTTCATTTGAATGAAATTCTTTATGCCGTGTGAATTTCCAATCAGTCAAAAATCTCGAAAGAGAAACATCTTAAAAGATTAATCATTTTGAAGGAAAAGTCTATTTTGAGAGAGGCATAAAGTAAAATATGTAATAAACAATGGTAAAACCTTTTGAGGGGAGATGGTCAACTTTAGAATTTCAAAGGGGAATCCCGTTTTTTCTTTAAGATTCATATTCTATGGCAAAAAATACAAAAGTGTTTTAGAAAATTTTGTTCACGAGTCGTCACAGATGGCTCTGCAATAAAATTTAAAATTTTCCGTCTTAACGACCTTAACGTATCCGTTCCATTAATCATTCACTAATCACTTCAAATTCCATTTGTTTTAAGTACTTTTTCCGCCATTGATCATTGGAAATGGTGAAATTATTTGTTCTCGGTGTTTTTGGTTCGAAATACCATTAATTTAAAAGGATGTATCAATTGAAAAAAAAATTGAAAGGGATCTCTTTTATTAGCGCAGAATGTTTTTTTATCGTCTTAACGAATAGTTTACAATTACATTTTACGACTGAAATTTCATGTGAATGATTAATGGAATGGATAGTATATTTAAAAAATCATCAATCAATTTTAATTTTCATTCATGACGTTGACGAGTGTTTAAAAATATTATATTCTAATTTTTTTGATTCACGGAAATGTTCAATCTATGATACTACTATTGAATGTAGATAATTTTTAGTGAATCTGTGTACGTTAGTTCATGAAAAATTTAAAATGAATGAATTTTTAGACCTCGTTAAAGTTGAATCAAGTAAGGTATTGTTGTTAACACTCGATTTCCATTGAAGGTTCAAACCTGATGTTTAAGGTTGTAGACTACTTTGCGCTGAAACTGCAATTCCGCTAGATGGAGCTACCCGAAAATTTTTCACTTGTCTATCTATACTTGAAAATCAACATAAAATATCATAAATCTATCTATACTGGTATGGAAAATATATGTTATTTAAAAATTGCTGAATTTTGGTTCATTTCAATAAGGAATCTTGAAATTTCCACGTTTAGCGTAGGAATGTTTAAAATCCAAAAATCCATAAATAAAAAATCCATCAGTCCGCCCAGGAGGTATTAATTATAGGATATACATATCATGATATTTCATGCGATGGAAAGAGAAATAATAGTATAAAATATTCAGTATTTTCAACAGACTCTCTCATTCCCTTAATCTACTCAGACCCGCACTAATCAGGTGCATCAAATTCAGCCGCATTCCCGGCGCGTAGACCCAATCAAAATCGAATTAGACGACCATGTGCAAAAGCCAATAGTGGCATGATGAATTCGAATTCCATCGCGGCAAAAAATCTCGGAATTTTAATATCGCCGGGTAATCGTACCGAAAAAAATCGACTTATCGCGAACACGTACAGAATCTGGATCGCGGCGCGATGAATTAAAGATGGCACCGCGCGCGCACGAATGGGAATAAAATTGCGGGACAAATATGCTGCTAATAATACAATTCAATGTAATGAATTAATTACGATTCCGTATCGGATGAGATATGACGGCAAAAAGCCGTCCGAGGTCGATCTCACGTTCATCTGGTGCTTGGGCCCGATCGGGTCCAGTTGGACTGCCCAGGGCGACGCCGATATTCCGTGAAAACTTGAAAAAATTCCAATTTACAGATGGCGCAGAAAAACAGAAGTGGATAACTGTATAGGCTGGTTCGCCTTAGGTTAGTATTGTAGTCGAGTAATTTAGTTTCATCTGTAATACTCGCTTCTGTCCAAAAATCGCTTCAATACAGTTTACAAGTGTTTTGCAATTCACAACGAAATGAAATAAATAAAGCGGGGACTTAATATTTCACGAACATTCATGTTCTACATTTTAGATAACAAATTTTAAAGTTTTTCGATCCAAGGGCGAAGAAATGGGGGTACTGGGGGTAATTACTCCCCCCAAGATTTTCAAAATATAAAATTTCAAAAATCTCGCAAAGACGTAGAACGAAAATTCTTCATAAAATGAACCAATACTAATCATTTTACTTCCATTGAAATCGACACGTCAGTAAAAAATCGGAACCCTTTACGGTTTATAAGTTTATTATCGCTTTCAAGATAGTAGGTACTCTTATTGCACTACGAGCTCGTCATTGTCCGAGGTTTACTATTTTCCTTTATCTATTCGCTTTCTCGGCATCGTCCCTTATTTACCATCTGTGATTTTCAGTCTTCATCGGCATACACTTACCTGTTGTTTTCGGTTTTTTGTGTCATACTCGTCACAAATTTTCAATATGTAGTTATCAAAGAACTGAACTGAGTAATACGCATCGAAAAATTGTTTGGACTGTGTTGTACAATTTATTGTGTTTCATTCAAATTGCAATTCATTTGTAAATACATCAGTTTTGAATTGACTATATCTACAAGGTGTACAAATGAAAATGACATAACATGAGTCAGCAAACGCTTTGTTTTTGAGATACAGGTGAATCTTTCCTTCACAGGATATTCAACTTGAATTGACATATAGATATTTCAATTTGAAGTTTTTATCATGTGATATTCTTATTATAATGCAAATCTACAAGGTGAATTTTTTCTGGAAGGGTGCCCGCTTCTTTCCTTTTTTTGGTGAACCACTGGTAGTTTAGAAAAATTTGAGAAGAAACTCTGATTTAGTACAACACTTTTAGATTTGTTATAGTTTTGTCGTATCTGCAATCGATTTCGAGAAAAAAATTCAAATAGCTCTCTATAGTAATTCTCAGGATGATCCAAATTATTATAAAGATCCAGTTAGATAGCTGTGATAAATATATTAATTATAAATTTTGGTACTTATTTACCTACTCTGTAGAATGAAGATTCGATAAACTGGTTAAACATCACAAAAAAGTAGGACTACAAGAAACACCCTGTGTCTCGAAAACAAAGCGATTGCGGACTCATGTTTATGAGCCATTTTATTTTTAAAATTATCCGAGGAATTTCTCATTCTCTCCGTAACTCCAATTCAGGAACTCCCAGTATATAAGATAAGACAATCGAATTGGTAAGAAAAATAATTAAATTTTTTTTCGATTAAACAACCCCCCCCCCCAAGAAAAAAAAAATCTACGCCCTTGCTTCGCTCCAGCGAAACGACATTTTGGCGACAACTAATGAACTCAACTAATTCGACTGGTGCGCACTTTTTTAGTGGGTAAAACAGTGAACACGGACCCGTGGGGGAAGGTGGTACTCGCCCATTGAAAATAGAATAAATTTTCGTTGTTCTATTTGTTTAGTTAATGTAGTTAATGGTTACTAAATTACTCGACAGTGGACTGAATAGTAGACTATTGCGAACTAGCCTTAAGAGTGATTTCCAATGTTTTTTTTTTCAATTCAGTGAATGTGCATTATCTCCACGTTTATGTTGAAGTCAGCAGATTGACCTTCAGAATAGAATAACATTACTTAGCATATAACATTTAATGGCATTTTACCCACTTATACTGTCTTATACGGACTAACCTTCTTGATCAGCTCATCCTTATCAGCTTCTAAAGGCAACTCCTTATCGATGTAGCCATAACTGTCGATCTTGAGAATCTCTCTTGAGGTGTTGTGAGAGTTGTATCCCATTATATCAATCATGTCTTGTAGATAAGAGGTACCTCTCTCTGTATCTTTCCTTCAACTTTTCCTTCTAGAATGTTGATCATGAATTCTTTGTTTCGTACTAGGTGGCCTATCAGTTTTATTTTCTTTTTAATGTTGTTTCGAATAATCTACAATTTTCCTTTATTTATTAAAATAATATATTGATAATAAAGAGTGGGTCATTGAAAACGGAACAGCGGATCGCCATGTCGGCTGAACCGAATTGTACAGGGTGTTTTATTGGTAAACGTACAAACTTGAACAGTAAATAGGGAAAACCGATAAGGGGTTGTCCATTAATCACGTGATCTTCTTTTAGCATTTTTTAAACCCCCCTCCCCCATTGGTGATACGTAGTGAGGTTTAAGACCACCCCCCCTCCCCCTTCTCAACATCACGTGTATTTTTAGTACCTAAAACGAATCTTAAAATTTTCTGAATATTAACTCAATTTAAATACAGGTATAAACTATAATCTTTCTTCTGAAATTAAGGACCGTAATAAAAATGTCTACACCAGGTTGCAAGTTTTTTTTGATTGCCATAACAATAATAATAAACGAAAAGTGTAATCATAGGAAAAACATGTATTGTACTAGTACATGAATATATTTAATGTAGTCAAGGTCACTACACGCCGCGCCGTGCCGCTTAATATTTGTTTAAAAATCGTGCGTTTGACGAAAAAATAAATACACGTGATATCTTACTACACCCCCCCTCCCCCTTGTGATATTTTTGTGATTTTTATCAAACCCCTCCCCCCCCTTTCAAGCCTCACGTGATTAATGGACAACCCCTAAGGTTCTAGATATACCCCAATTATTGGGTAATGTTTGGTAATTCATGAATTTGCTGATTTCTTTTCGAGGTCATAACAAGCGAACCACCCAGTATATTTTATTTTCAATAAAAGTCTCGCAGAATTATATCCATCAGCTCTTGCAACAGATGTACCTTGTAAGGTTACAGCTTCGCTTTATGTAAAGTTCTAAGGACTGTGGAATGATGTTAAGCATTATCCAGTGCGACATCTCTCGAACAAGTATGAGGACTTTCTTCAAACGCAAGTATAACATCCACTTTTTTGTCCTCAGAAATTGGCTTTCTTTTTAGGACGATCTTTGCAACCCGTTTCTCTAAATTTCTTCTCAATCTTACTAAAAGTTGATTGGGAAATGAGTTGTTCTCGGTTTGGATACTTCGCGTTGAATAAATTGCAAACTTCTTTTTGGGTTCTCGTTTCATCCCCATAGCTAATCATAATTAAAACATCGATTCGTTCTTGTTCTGTCAATCTCATTTTCAAATTGAATTGATATTATTCGGACCGCTGCATGTTGCAAATAAAAATGAATAAAAAGTTTCTGTTGATGTTGTGCATGTGAACAATTTTTTATTTTATTATCGTTGAAAATCCTGCCTTCGAGTATTCATTTCAATTTTAATTTTAATAAACGAAAGTATCTACTGCAATAAGACACTATGAGACTACAACAAATAAATATGTCAATATCCACCGTGTATAAATGGATTCAGCAACAGCAACATTTTTGGCGGTCGCGAGGAAATCCGAATACTCTTGGTAAGCAGTCTTGATAAGAGGCATATCGGCCCTCAATCTTACAAATGATTTATACCATTGAGTAGGTAATTGAATGACATACTTTCCCATTTAAAAAACAGTCGAATACGTCATCGAGAACATACCAATGACGTCATCTCTCTCGTATGAATGTCAAAAATTGAATAATCAGAAATATAAATTGGCATGTTTCAGCATTTTCCACGAAATTTGTGTTTTTGGGAGGAAATGAATTTATTCCTAACATTTGCACCATACTGTATGTTTCGGATTAACTGTTACTTTGCTATCATAAATATCTGATGCATCTAATCTGCTTTTATCGTTTCAGAATGTAATGAATAGTAAGCAGTTCATGAAATAGTTCAAATCCAATTACATAAGTACCAAAACGACCGTAACTTTTCTTCCTAAATCGAGCACTTCACTGGCAATAAAAACCCCTTTCCTCACTGCATATCAACGTAATCCGATGACATTTCTCAGCATCTCTGATTTACGATCGACGTGGTCGAGAATTATGCAAATCGACCGGCATAAATACCCGAGAAGCGTCAGTTAGCTAGTCGATTATCCGAATTCGGGATCGCGATATTTGTTCGAGTGCATTTCGATGAATTATTCATTGCTGGAACTCAACTCTTTAATATACGATCTGTCGAAATACAAATAGGTCGCATACCACCAGGCAATAAATTCGGTAGAGAACTTTATCAATAATCAATAAGTAACGATAAAATGCATTCAGTGCTCATATTGTAAAGTTCAAGAGTTTTCCATATTTATGAGAATGAATTTTCGTCCTCGCATTCAAATGCTCAGGATTGGAACTAGTGATGGTATATTTCGAGCATTTCGGTTGATTAAACTTTTACAAATATCTTCTGAAGAAATCTTTCGAACGGTTTTCTATCGGATTGAAATAAGAGTGAGAAATGAAGTAGCACAAACAGCAAGAGAGTAGGTGAAACGGATCTTTTATTTGATCTCAACTCTAGTGAATTGATTAGCCCAGAAAGATGGAAGCATCAGATGTCAATAAACCAACAAAACCAATTAAAATCTGTCTAGATTCTTTCGAACAATTGATATCTGACGAAGTTGACTAAAAAACAGCTTTTAAACTGCTTAGTATTTCTATACCCTGCTTAATGATCTCCAAATAGATCGTCGACCATATTAGCAAAGCTGACAACATCCGGGGTGGCCTTGGTTATCGTTAGGATTTAGAACTGGTTTGCCCTGCAGATAATACATATGCCTTATAGGTTGGTCAGTTTTGGATATTCACACAGTATGTTTCTATGTACGATTTTGAGCTTATAAATTCCTTTTGCTGATGGACCCACGCAGAGCAGAGGGTACTAACACCAACTGTGTCCCCTTATAAATGGCACAGAATATTTCAAATGCCCAATGAATATTTACTCTGGTTGAAACCATGACAATGATGAATTCTCTCTTAATAGTACTGTTCTAGATATCTTTAAGAAACATCGAGTTCTTATCTCCTCATAAAAATATATTACTATTTACTATTTTGTTATTATTTTATCTTTGATGTAGTTTTATTTCTTTTGATTCTGATAAGGTGTCTTTGTTCAAAAAATATAACAAAAATTCACACAAATTCTTCATTTATCACATCAAAATATCAAATACAGGCATAAGAAGATAAAATTTCTCACATATCTTATGGCAGTACAAATTGTGATCACTAATAACTCTAGGTTCGAAAAGTGAATGAAAAATCACGTGTTGTGTAGTTGTTGGTACTTCAAATCCTGTTAAGCTCAATTTATTAATGTAAGTCCCATAACAACTGAGTTATTTTTCAGAATACACTATGCTTCGCCTAACTCACACAATCAGCTTCTTAAATGTCTCATAGAGATTTTTAGAGTCGTTATCAGAAAGAGATTGGGCATTAGATATTTCAGGAAACAAATTTTGAGTGCAGATTCTGTGGGGGAAAGTACAAACTCCGGATGACCTGGTTCCTCGCCATCCATAGCCAACGCAAAAATGCTTTGGACACGAGACTTGTAGAAGTGAGAAAATAAGCTACTTGAAGCTATCCCAGATGGATGTTCCCTAGAACTCTGGAACTGGAGGGTCAGCTGTACACTTCTACACTAATGGCGAGATCAACTCTTATTTGGCACAATAGACCATAAAGTCGCGCTGCAATTGACCCCCCCCCTCGAATCTAATCTAATCTCTATAATATAATGACATCTTAAATGTGATACAGTGAGAAGGCAAAAATGCGCCAGTCTCTTCATTATGAGTTCTGTAGGAATATGAAGAATAAATGCTTAACAAAAAATCCTATGGTAAAAAAGAGTAAGTCAACCAAAGAAAAGAAGAAAAGGCGGGAATAGAAACAGTTGAAAACTATAACTTTTGAGGACACAAAATTGATGAGGCTTTAAACCAACTGAGGTTTCGATGACGAAGATAGTATATAGTATACATTATGGTGATATGAAGTACGTTTTTTCACCAGTTCTTATACAGTACGTCATCAACAAAAAATAGCTTACATAATATCATCGAATCAATCTCCAAAAGGACAGCGTACTTCGAAAGAGACTGTTCGCAAACTTACAGGTTCAATCATTCTTACCAACACCTCCACCTCCAGGTGGCGCAGAGGTCAAAGATGATAGATCGGATGAATTTTTAAATTGTAGATCCAGAATCGGAAAAACCGGAATCGGTAGAATAAAATGACACGAAAGAGGATATCAACGCAGCTGCATATTATCCATCATGAAGATACGAGTACTACGGTCGATTACCGTTTTTGTATTCATCAGAGGCACGGTTGGAGTCTCTGCTTGTTACTCTTTATTGTAAGTACCTTCCAACACGTAGAAAAGAAATACGGCTCTGTCAGAGGCGCATTAAGTGGCTCCGCAGTTTTGGCGAAATATTAAAATTTAGTGGAGAGCGTCCAAGTGAGAATATTCATGTATTGTGAAAATCACTATTCCTTTCGAAAAATATTACGTTCCTTGCTTCATGAATATGATCATCACTGATTTGCACACTGTAGCGTGAGTTACTACGTATTGCGCATTCCTGAATTTGAAAAAATGTTTGTACTGGAATGAGTGGCTTCGAAATTATTGCAGATTTTTCAAAATTTGGCTCAAGTTTCACAATATTGTCACAGTAACGTCTTGATAGTGTAAACATTTAAAGCAAGATATAGAATAAAATCTCCTCAGTTAGTTAGTAATTAAAATAATATGATGCGGTCTTTTGAAGAATTTCCCTGCAATTTCGCTTCGAGAGAAGGGGTGTACACGTAGGCGTGTTCGAAATCATTCAGTCTAGAACATTTGAATTCTGGATTAGTTTATTGAAACGAATTCTATTTTGTTGTGTTTTCACGGAACCATCATGACTGTAATTCGACCAAATTGATCACAATTGCATTTTAGGATACGATGCAACAACCATTTTCGAATTTTGAATGATTTATACATTTTTATACCGTACAATTTTTATACTTTACAATTTATATGATTTATACCGATTCTTCTTATCCTCATGCGTACGTTAATGTAACCGGAATTTTCAAAACAATGAGAAATATTCAAAACTTTACTGTAATGCATAGATGGAACTTTTTGACTAGGATAAACGAAAATAAATCGGCCATTCACTTCATCCTTGCTGTCAGCTCCCAAAAATCATGTAATAATTTTTATTTTACTGAAAAATGTGATAGAAGTACCTCAAAAAAGTTATGAATCTCCATGCAAAGGGGTGTATAAAGCACTCCCAACGAATGAGAGCAATAATAATTCAGGTTCAATTTCAACACCTCAAAATACCTCTCAATACCAATTTTCTATTAGGGCCAGTATTTCGAAAATTATTAAAAAAAAAGAAAATAAAAATAAAACTTTAACACTTTTTATCTTGGAAACATAGCCCTTCCGAACATGTTTATTTAGACGATTGATATTAGATTATTGTGTGGAATCACCTCCTGAAGTTTGTCAAAATACTTTCAAATCACCTGGTAAAACAACTGGAAGGAAAGTTTATGGGATATTTAAATTCTGCACATTCCAAAAAGTCTCTTCTGAAAATTTCAGAGGAAAAGTAAAATAACTCGCTGGAGAAATATAAATATTCCCCTGGAAAAATATTATAAATAAATCTTTTCTTCTATAACTTCTTGAGCTATTTAGGTTCATGAAACAAGTACAAATATCAAAATCCATATTGCACGAGTATAATGATGATGTATTCATTTTTATAATGAAATATTGAAATTGAACATGTTTAACAAGTTTTATCTGCTTTTTATCTGTCGGAGTAATAAATTTAAAATATTTAATGCGCAGTTTTCTACTTTGAATTGAGGTACAACTTGCTTCTATTATAGGGCTGCCATAAATGTTAGAACATCGACCGGGACAAGTGGCACAGAAATAGGTTAAAAAACACATAAAAATTAAAAACTCATCTGACAGGTACTCATTTAATGATAATCCGGGGTTTCTAGGATTATTGACTTTTTTGCACTTGGTAGTTGAATTATAACACATTCCCCAATAAAATAGGACTCATTCATTCAGACATATCCACTGAAATAATTCATGAAGAATAAAAACAATATCAACTCGCAATGAAAACAACATAAAGTCGCAACAATAAACAAGTAGGTTGGTACCTTTTTTTTTAGGTTTGATCCTCGTTGCAATTTTTCTTAGCCCATTTATATATTTCAAAGTTTTGTCCTTCTCAAGTAATTTTTTCTAGCGTGAAACCTTTCCCATTCAAATATCCAACAGTTTTTTTCACTAGATTTCATTAAGGAACAGCAAATCAAAACCATTCATGCAAATATATCGAATTTTGTCATTGGCCGAGTCGATTATATTCGAGATATCGGGTGTTGTGAAAAATCTCTGACGTCACTGTCAAATTTAACTTATTGCATTGTAGTCATCGTGCCATCATTCTTTAGTTCGTTGTAGAGTTGTCTTGTTTGGTTCCCAAAATATTTATTTAGTAATCTTACATTCAACTGTTTCTTAGTATCCTCTCAATTAATTTTTTTTTAAACAGTAATTAATGTATTTTCAATCCTTTAAATCTAATCGTCAATCAGAAATTCTTGACTGTGTAGAAATAGAGTATAAAGTTCTAATGAAGAGTCTAAACAAAATCGGTTACAGCTTTTGAGGCCCTTTTTTCAGCTAAGAAATTTTTTTCAATGGCACCCATTGCTTCAGCAAGCGTTCAATATATAGAAGTGAAAGCCATCCAATTCTAGAATGACAGTACATTGCTGTAAGTTGTTTCTCCATTCTCATGAAAATCGGTCGACCTTACAGAAAATATCGAAAAATATTTCTAAATTTTAAGACCAATAGACTGCACAGAAATTGACATCATATCGGCGGAATTGGAAGCAGTATTGTGAAGTATGTGCGCTGGGCAACCGATAGTTCTGATGTCCTTGGAAAAAATCTCTTCTAATTCAAAAGAAACTCGGCTTTATTTAATAATAATAATAATAATAATTGGTATTTATTTCAAAGACATGTTACATCATTTTCAAGAAACAGTAACACAAAATGAAACAATAGTCAAAAAAAGTATTCCTAAAAATCATCTAATGAATAAGGCTCTAGGTCTAGTAGGAAGCTCTTTAGTTTTTTCTTGAATAGGTTCAATGTTTGACAGTTCCTTATGTCCACTGGTAAATTATTATAATATTTTATACAAGCATATGTTGGATGTTTTTCGGTGATGCTGAGTTTATGGCGTGGAAAGCTCAAATTCAGTTGTCTGGTCTGATAGCTATGAAAGCTGCTACAAGTACTGTACACACCTATGTTCTTAAAAACATAGATGAGTATTTCATATATGTAGAGCCCGTAAACAGTCATTATTCGATTATGTTTAAATATACCTCTGCAAGATTCGCGGTAATTCATCTTGAAAATACACCTAATGACTCTCTTCTGAACGCGGAAAATTTCAATCAGCTCTGAACTGGATCCATAAAAAATCAATCCGAATCTCATCAAACTCTCAAAATTTGCGAAGTAAAAGACTTTCAGGGATTTTTCGTTTAGATATTTACTCAACGTTTTCAAGCTGTAAGTGATCGAACTCAACTTTTTACTTAGTCTTACTATTTGTTCTGTCCAATTGAGATGCTCATCGATAAATACCCCCAAGAATTTAGTACACTGGTCAGGTTTTAGGTCTTGACTGAGCATGGTAATTTTATCAGGTCTTTGTATTCTTTGTTGGGGGGTTCGAAACAGAACCACTTTAGTCTTTTCAGCGTTCAGAATCAAGTCATTTTCTTCAAACCAGTCTTGAATTTTTTCAAGTAGGACAAACATCTTTTGCAACAACCTGGGGTAGCTCGAGTCAGACACAAGTAGATTCGTATCATCAGCAAATATTGTCATGAAGCAAGATATGGTTTGTGCATCAAATATTCGCTCTATATCGTTGATAAAAATGATAAAGAGAATTGGACCTAAAATACTTCCTTGTGGGACACCTGTGTTGTTTATTTTTATATCTGATTTAATTGTTTTACCTTCTTTTTTAACTGCTGTTCTCTGTTGCCTATCTCTTAAGTATGACTCGAACCACCTCAGCACATTTCCTCTTATTCCAAAACTCTCCAACTTTTCTAACAACTTCTTATGACTAAGACTGTCAAAAGCCTTGGAAAGATCTATAAATATACCCAGCAGGATTTCATTCTTTTCAAACGACTTAATTATGTTTTCTGTGAACTGCAAAATGGCTGTTTCAACGGATCGACCTTTTACATAACCATGCTGATTTTTGCTGAGCATATTAAAGGATGTTAAGAAACTCACCAGCCTATCAGACATGGCCTTCTCAAATAACTTAGAAAATGATGGTAATATACTTATCGGTCTGTAACTCCCGAACAACCCGCGATCGCCCTTCTTGTATATTGGAACTATAGTAGCTAGCTTAAGCTGTTTTGGGAAGATGCCATGTTTAAAAGAGTTGTTCATAATATAACTGATCACCTCAGAAATTTCTTCTATACATGTTTTGATGAGGTTAGTTGGTATTTCATCATCACCGCTCGTGAATTTATTTTTTAATTTCTGACTGAGTTTAATTATCTCTTTCGCTGTAACCGGAGTCAAGAAGAGCGATCGCGTGTTCCTCGGGATGTTACGAAATGCCCGTGGCTTCGAGTTGTTTTTTTGCATCTTTGGAATAGCATTCAATAAATAACTGTTATATCTGTTTGCTAAATCCTTAGAACCATCTTCAAACAAATTAACATGAAAATCATTATTACCTACCAATTCTTTGTGGATACCCCACATACTTTTCATTTTATTGTCTGATTTAGTAATTTTTTCATGACATATATCGGCTCGCTTATTTATTAGAAATTGATTATACTTCTTTTTTATGTTGTCATAGTCTTTTTTTTAGTTCTGGGCGGTACTCTAAGATGGTTTGCATAGCACTCAGCTTGTTTTTGTACTCTTCAACCTCCGGATCATTCATTACTTCATTCATTTTCTTATTTTTTCGAACTGATTTAAGAGGAAAACATTCATAGAAAAGTTTCAGAAAAATGTCCATAAAAATATTCCACTGTTTATCTACATTGTTTTCAGCAGTAAAATATACTTCTTTCCAGTCCTGAGACTTCAACTTCAGCTTAAACACATTTATATTATTAGCAGAGAAAATTCTGGTATTAGGACGAGGAGATTTTTTGTTACTTATGTTTTTTGTGAAAGAAAATTCTAAACCCAAGTGATCGGAGATCGAAGTGTACAAAATGTTTTTTGAATAAACACCCTTAAAATTAGTTAAAACATTGTCTATACAAGTTCTAGTGTTTGACGTGATTCTTGTATACTCATCGAAAACAATTTCAAAAGAATATGCACTCAACAAAGATTTCATTCTATTGATGGCTTTTTTATTGTCTTTGAGGTCTATATTAAAGTCACCTGTTATAAAGGCCGTTTTTTCCATTCCAGCCAGTAACTCTAGGGTATCTTCCAGTCTTCCATAAAACTCCTCGATGTTTGAGTTGTAAGGTGGTCTATATATACTCATGATGATGTGACCTTCTGCACTACACTCTATTGCCGCACACTCAAACACGCCGCACTTCGCTAAAGCGTTCAAATTTTGGCACACACTGTATTTGATTCCCTTTCTGACATATATTGCAGCTCCTCCATGTTGGCCAATATCTCTACAGAAGTAGGTTGCCAGATTAAAATTTTCCAAATTATGTGTTTTCAGTTGGTCTTCAGTCTTCCAATGCTCAGTTACAGTTAGGTAGTGACAGTTTGGATGCGAATTTAAAATAGCGTTGAGTTCGTTTACGCAATTTCCAATTGACTGGACATTCTGTGATATAATACTCACGTTATTGGATGGTTCACGTTGTTTGCCAGTATTCAAAGTAAAAAATCCCCGGCTTGATTCGTTAAAAACTCTTTGTGCCTTGCAAAGTCAAATCTCTTTACACCCACCCCAGTTGGCCAGAATTCAGGTTTATACAAATTTTCTTTTTTATTAAATGGTGCTGTTATTACGTATCTTCGTAAAGCGTTTTCTGCAGTCGGTATCTCTTTCACTGTTATGTTATCATTTTCAAATCCCTCTGTATTTTTAATGTATTCTTTTATTTTCTCTTCTGTGGCAGTTCGATTTATTCGGTATAAGTAGATCCACACTTTTTTTTCAGGGCCAGTGAATTCACTTGTTTTTCCCGTCCCAATTGTTTTGCCTTTGTTGCTTTGTCTTCTGGATTTACGTTCTCTGTATGTTATAAATTGGCTTGAGTCGGAATCTGCTACGTTGTTTCCCGTACCAATGTTGTTTACATCAGCTGTTGTATTCTGCGCAGATTGAGTTTGCTTGTTTTGATTTCGATTCCTATTGACGTTGCTGACAGCTGGTGTTTTAGCTGATTCATTAGATTTCTGCTTTGTTATATCGCTGTAAAATTTGTTCTGCTTGTGTTGTTGCTCCATCTGTAGGTGGTAAAGATGAGTTTCCTCGTTACCGGTTACAGTTTTCTTAACTGTGGTTAAAGCATCGCCTTTGTTTATGTGGCGATTATTCACTGCACTATCTTCATTTTTTTTGTTGTTTTTTTCGAGTGTGTTTATTCTATTTATTAGAAGTTCGTTATTCAACTTCAAAATATTGTTTTTGTCTCTGGTTTCTTCTAGTAATTGACGCAAATATTCAATTTCTAGCAATAACGTTTTCTTCTCTAGTTTATCATTCACTTCACTCGAAACAATGTTACCCGGTTTTTCACAACATATTAGTTTTCCGTTTTCTAGCACTTTCAAATTTGGATTTTTGATTGCACATCTCTCATGAAAGAGGGACAAACAATTTACACAAACTTTATTTGCACACTTTTTCGATTTGCAACACTTGAAGAATTCATTATCTGATTGTTCGGTTCCGTCTGACAAGACGTCATCCTCGTTCAGTGGCATGACTATAATATTTTACTTCAAATTGAGTACCTTTTATTTATATTTGTGTTATCCGCGCTGACAGCGAAAATATTTTATATGGAAATATTAAGGTTCTCTCAGGATTCAAAACAAAATGCAGTGATTGTATAAGGTGATTTATTTGGCAATGTTTCTAATTTCAATAATTATATTTTTAATCCTTCTGTTTCTGAAAAATAATGTTTGAGCAACGGAAACAGCTTTTCAGCTTCATGATTACTGGAATCCGTTGAGATTCCATGATAACAATTTTTTTCTATATAAGAAAATATGAATCTCATAACGGTCAAATTACTGACCGGGACAAATTGATAGCTGACCGGGACACGGGGACACAATGGTCCAAACCGGGACATGTCCCGGCGTACCGGGACGTATGGCAGCCCTATTCTATTATCAAGTGCTAAGCACAATGTAACATAGTGTTTTAAAGAGAATAACTGAACATAAATTCAATTTGTTTTTACACTTTACAGTTATTATTTAGATGAAAATATTGCTTAATAGCTTACTTCCCCACTTAATGAGTAAAATGTAGATACCTTCTGTGAAGTGTTTTACGAAGAGCCGGATCTGAACTCCGAAAGAGTTACAACCAAGCGACTGTAGAGATACTTATCTCGGAAAATGTGGCAGTTAAACGATTAGAAAAGCCGGGACAGAGAGATATGCATCTGTGAGCACATTCAATAAGGTAAAATCTTAATCTTCTTCAAGAAATCAAGGCGACTTTGATCTCGGCAGGGGGGGAGAGAATTTCGTATTCAACCTGTCCTGGATCCGAAACATTTGATTATTGTCGGAACCTATTTGCGAAATTCAAAATATTGTTTTGATGATATCCTTATATCTAATGATCACCATCTTCTTTCATGAGAACAAAAAGTGGCAATTTTATCACTTTTCATCAATAATACTGCATAGTTTAACTTGTGGTCACTGGGTGCTCAGTTGGCATTAGATTTTCTTAATGGGTTCGGTTTTAAATTGCTACCTAAATTTTACTTTTTGCGAATATTTTCACGTTGACCTCAACTCAACTTTACTCCTTTGAAAAATTTAATACAGGTCGAATGAAAAAATGCGGAGAGCACTGACGTGAAGTCATGAGCCTTTTGGTGCTCGGGCCTTTGGAGCCCACCGAAGTGTGTATATGAAGTTTCCAAGGGCGCAATTGACACACAAATGGACGAGGACTCCAAAAAAAAAGTCAATGCTTTTCTAATTTTTTTTCGATATTGTGCTTGAATGAAGCCACTATTAATCGAAATATTGCGGGAAGCTTGAAATAGTTATTCTTCATATGAACCTCAACCCGACTGGATCGACTGGATTTTTTTCCAATATTCTTCGCGAATTTTCCATGATTGTGCTGATATCATCAGCTTGAAATCTTGCACGAAACTTGAAATTGTTATTACAATATAAACATCTAGAATTTTTATTCCGTTAGTTATGTTTTCACAGAAATATTGGATAGTTTTTTCCTATAATCTTATTGTTTTATTATGATTCTACCATTCTACATTCCAATGCAAATTTTCATCTCGATAGAATCTACAGTTTTGAAATTAACAGGAAAACAAAATTTCAAACGGATATATTTATGGGACCCTTTATCGGATTCTGTGCCTTAATAAATATAAACGCGTTATTCCAAATTCATATTTTTTTGTGAATATATAAAATGCTCAATGGAAGCTTTTAATATCGAAAGATGTGTTGAATTTTATATCGAATCTGAAAATTTTGGTATTGTATATTTGATTATAACAAAATCGTGATAGTATCTAGCTCAATTTTAACAAAACTTTTTCTACTGAGTTCCATCAACTTATTTTAACCAATGAAAGACTTTTCAGTAGCGAATATCATCAGAAGACTGAAGAACATCTCAGAATAATTCACATCAGTGACTAATTTAGATGCCATATACTTGACAGATAGTCGTCCACACATCTATTTTGGAGCGCTCTAATAATTGAATTTTTATAAGCCAAAAAATGTGAATTATTATAATTAAAAATACCAAGTTGATATCTTACCCATTTATTGTCAGTTACCTACTTGAAATATTTTCCCATACACAAAAAATAACGTGATTAAAATATTCCAGTTCTCTCGTAAGTTATGTCTCTATGTGAAATATGTAAATTTTAATCATTTGAAAATATTTCTCGAGAATAACAACGTCCTGTGCCAAGTTCCATGTATACTTTCAAAGAAAACATCATTAAACTATTTTGAGAGTTACCTTCCACGACGTGATGCTTCTAAGGAATCGGAAAATCACCAAAATTATGTGTCATTTGATCCCTATTGTCATTAAGATTCTCGAGAGGATTGCCACCTCACTTAAAACAATGATCAAACATCTATCACAAGATGTCCTCAAATAAAAGTTGACTTGTGGAAATCAATCTAAATTAATATTGAATATATGGAAATAGGAACACATTCTATATTGAATTAATTGAATTGAATGAATGTGAATCAAGGCCGTAGCCAGAGGGGGTCCGATGTGATTCGGAAACCACCTCCTATTTTTTTTTTGAAATACAAGATTATAATTTCACCAAAAATACTCTCAACTTTTTCAAATCGAATGGGACATCTTCTATTTTATTGCATATTCAGAAGTATATAATACATGATGAACATTTCCTAATGGTGAGTTATTAGTTATTGAGTCGAGTTATTTACCAAGATTATTATTATTTTTCGGAAAAAATGTGACGAAGGTCTATCCACTCTATTTCTATATTTCTCGAGCGCAATGTATGATATCAGATCCACCGATTCCATAAAACGTTATGGAACCACTCGGTTCCATACTCATCAGTATATTCCAACACTCTGCCGTCTAAAGGCAATTTACCTGGATCATCAGATTTTGGACCCAAGAAGGCCTTATACGGAATATGAGGCCCAAACCCATCTTTTTATTGCAGATTTGGATTCAGCGGGAAATTTTACATCCGAATTGGTTGAAATCAAAATTTTTTCGTCCTTTTTTGGGCCTCTTATCTCGTATAAGGTCCTATTGCACCCAAAATCTGATAGGCTCAATCGATTCAACGAAAAAAATTAGGACCTCAGTATCAGAATATGAATTTTTGCATCCTGATCTGAATGAATGCCCCCGGATTTTTGAACAAACAACGCCGCAGAGGGCACAAAAAAGGACGAAAAAATTTTGGTTGCAACCAATTTGGATGTGAAATTTCGCGCTGACTCCGAATATGTATTAAAAAGATGGGTTTGCATTTGAAATTTCAAAGTTGGGTCTCATATCTCGTATAAGGCCCTTTTGGGTGCAAAATCTGAAGGGCCCATTCGATTCCTCGGGCGAAATTACTAAAGACCCTAGTATCAGAATTCCGATTTTCCATCTGTGCGCGAAATAAATTCCCGTTTCCAGACTTTTGAACCAACTGATATAAATTATATTATTTTACAATTATTGGTCACGAACTCCGCAATATTTGTCTAGAGCTCGAGTCAGCGAACAACCCCGAAATTTGTTCTAGCTACGGCCTTGGTGAGAATAAGATAAGAATAACATTACCTTTCTCCCTTCACTCTTAAAAATCAGCATCTGAGCTCTCCATTCTGTATTAAAATGATGTTTTGTTGATAAATCCGATGTATTATGTTTTCCTTGAATATAGGCCGTTTTATTCTTCTCCTTTTCTATCTTAAAAACTGGAAAGTGTAAAGCAACTAATTTTTTCAATGTTCGATTAATTGAAAATCAGAAAATGGAATTCATAATGAGCTCTTTCTCACAACCTTTTGAACCACGAATTGCCTTCTCATTCATTATCAACATATTCACTATTAATTCTAGAAAATATCTCCACTAGACCGTTACCAGAATCGAACCAACAGGTGGAAAAGACCACAAGCTATGAAATTACTCTCAACTCCCCCAAGAAAAAGACCTCCAATGAATAAAACATAAAGACGGTGATTGCGATAATCACTTCGCACATAAATAACAAGCATAAACCCATATAGCCGACATAGAGAAATACGAATTTACTATCAGGGACCTTCGAAATGATCGCGAATTCAACTCGGCAAATATTAAAGCCTCCTTTATACGTCGTTTCGATCTCACGATCCTGCTACAACTGGACGAAAAGTATAAAAATGAAAACGGGAAAGCGGCCAACCGTGAAGAGATGAAATTATATTCGCCATAGGCAGTTGGAATGCACTCGCATCATCTTCCCTCATATCGTATTTAAATTCATATCTTTTTCGCCAACTAAAGTTTGCCACACGCAACAACGCATTGCAGAGAATGCTGTAAATTCATTATTACATAGCATAAATAATTTTGCCTAGGTTCCGCGTAAATGATAACAGAGTTGTCTATATGACTACGAACCAAACAGAGACATTTGTTACATACTGCAAATTTCACACTTTAGTACGTAAATACGTAAAATATCTGAAAAAACTGAAATATATCTATAACTGAAAAAATATCTGAAAATTGAAAGAGGCCTATGTCTAGGAAAGGACAAGATGTGGCTGATGAAAAAGAAAACATAAAAAATGCATAACATAATACTAAGTACTAAGAACAAAGTTGTATGAAAATAAAATGAACAAAAGAAGACTTTTTACATGTAACATGAATATGGTGATTTTTTTCTATAAATTGATTAATTCGTAACTACTTATGTTAAGTAGTTACGAATTAATCAATTTATAGAAAAAAATCACCATATTCATGTTACATGTAAAAAGTCTTCTTTTGTTCATTTTTCTCTACGTGCATAATGTTTATGCACGTAGAGAAAACCACCTCTTTACTTTCGAAGACCTCATCAAATTTTCAAGTCCATAAAACCTGAAAAACAGTTGTTCTTGGTTTTTTCTTAAATCAATAATTGATTCAATACATGACCCTTCAACATTCCTAATTCTTCACTTAGTAGTAACTTACTGAATTTTTCAGGGTTCGTAAATCTAAAAAAAATCGTAGCTTTACGTTTTTTCTAAGGTCGAAAATTTCTATCTTTTAAACTTCATTAAATCACATTAAATCAGAAGGTACCAATCAATCCATGTTGTACATTCGGAATTTCTGCATAATATCAACCGTTTCAAAATCTACAGAGTGGCCCAGATTTTAGTTCAATACCTTTGGCGTCGGATACAACAACTCTTTTCATGAAAAAAAGTTTCTATAAACACATATCTTACCAAGCTTCGTTTTCTAGATACAGGATGTTAAATTTTGAAAAAAAAACAGTTTTTTACTTATAACTCCAGTATTATTACATTGTTTTAATTTTAGTTGTTGTAGTCTAGATAATGTGATGTTTCGAATTAGGAGAGTGTGTTCGGGCAAAATCTTTCAGTGGCGTAGATATAGGGGTGCGATGATCCTTTTCCCATTGAAAATCAGCACCCCTGTATTTTTTTCGAGAAAATTATTTCATTTCTAAAATCAACAGTATTTCACTAAAAAAAAGTCTCTTGTTTTTTTTTAATAGAATGTACTGTTTTCTAGATAATCGAGTACAAAGCAAACACTATCCACAAAAATCTACAAAAGTTTCCCATTAGTGATAAAGATGAGTATAAAATTGGCGTAGTTATAATAATGTTTTCAGATGGCATTTAATTGAATATGTAAAAAAAAATATTGGTCAGACAGTAAAACATTAAAAAATTATTGTGCAGAATTTTTTTTAAGGGTCTGATATATGTTCTCTCTGAAATGTTCAATTGGCCATCAGAAAGCGTTAAATGCATGATGTCAATTTTTATACTATCATTCATCACTAATGGAAAATTTGAAAAATCAATTTGTAAATTTTGTGGATAGTGTTTGTTCTGAACCGATTATCTCGAGAATGATACATTCAATAACAAAATTCAGGAGACCTTTTTTTTTGTGAAGCTCTGTTGATTTTGAAAATGGAATCATTTTCCCTAAAAAAAGATAGTGGTGCAGATTTTCAATAAGAAAATAATCATCGCACGCCTTTATCTACGAAACTGGAGACACTTACCTAATTCAAAACATTATGGGCCAGTTGCACCATCTGCCTAAACATTGATTAAAAATGTTATGCAACTGCCCCCATATTATCTAGACTTCAATACCTAAAAATTAAAACAATGAATATAATAATACTAGAGTAGAAGGTAAAAAACTGTTTTTTTTTTCCTAATTATAACCACCGGTACCTCGAAAACGAAGCTTGTTAGGATATATTATTAATTTTTTTTCCAAGAAAAGAGTTGTTCTTTCCGACGCCAAAGTTATTGAACTGAAGTCTGTGTATTCATTCTGATGATTCATTCACATTCGGGTGTGGTAATAAGTAATTTTAAGTTGATATATTCCGTCATCACACGAAACTGCTCCATCAAAAACTCCATTCGGTACCTACTCTTTGGGAATCGTGTTTTCGTAAGTTTAAGATTCGACAATGCAAAAATTCAACTGACCGAAAAGCATGTAGCTTTCTGCGTATTGATTTCATTGAGATCTAGATGTCTAGACATTCCTTTACGTGAAAAGATTTATATCCGATGAAGTTCGATCAGGTCAGCGTATTCGGCTCAGAAACATCGCGCTTTTAAGGTTTCGCAGAAGGCTGGTACCGCGACCAGATAGATTCATTTTTTCGCGTCCGGTTTTTCAGATCGAATTTCACGCCTTTCGCAAATTAAAATGCAAAAGGCTTATCTGACGGTATGATGGAGGACAATCTCAATCAACAAGTTCGTTGGACAATTTCATCACCACAGCGGCCGAACGAAAAGAGATAATGATTAGGTGTGTCTCGATGTATTCGATAAGATAAGAGTTTTTTACGCCTTCCATTCCTCTCGAGTTATCTGATTTCGGATCGTCTGATGGAATGGAAAGTAGAGAGTTTTGCGTATATTTGATACATTTCTTGATTTTTCTCTGTATACCACGTGACATTAAAAATTATGCAAATGTCATAAATAAAAAAAAATAATAATGATGATCCTTCAGGCTAGCTTTGTTAGATGGAACATGTCAAAAATAAAGAAAAATGTACATCAAAATATCACATAAAATGTGACAAATGACTTCAAAAATAATGCAAATGTCATAATTCATTAGTTTCTGTTCTATCATAATAATGATGATTCTTTAGGCCAGCTTTGTTAAAAAGGACATGTCAAATATAAAAAATACATCAAATATAGAAAAAAGTATAGACAATATCAACAAAAAAATCAATTGGAAACTAAGTTTCGACATTTAGTTTCTGAAAAAAACAACATCTTTGTGAAGCGGCTTTAAATAGGGATTTTGTAGGGAAGAATGCGATTGATTCTACCGTTTGTACTTACAAACTAATGTGAAATTCGTCAAAAATCACAATATCGAAAAAGTGACCCCAGAATCTGTAGCGTAATAATTTAACAGTTATTTATTAACTAAATATACAGGGTGATTCTCCGCGATGGCCTATTAGACGTTTATGGAAAACTAATCATAATTTGCATGTTGGGGTTTGAGACAATGATCTCTCTCTTATTTCAAATGGCACACCCAGTATATTATTGCATCATTAGATGGTTTTTTTATGACAATTTCCATACCTTGTGTTAAAACTCAACGGTTCATGAGGTAATGGGATTCTTATGAAAAAAATGGTGGTGACGAGGAATCACTTTCTTTTAATATTTCTGCAGGAAAATTTTTCTTCAAAAAAACCTATGTCATTATTGATGCTGAAAATACGTAGTATCATAAGACTGTTTGCGGTTTGAACCAAAAATGTACAGGGTGTTTATCAGAAGATCACACAACTCAATTTCATCTAAACTCAGGTATTTCAATACGTTCTATCATTTCAGTCAATTCTACGTATAATATAATGAAAAGGGGGTTACTCAAACAAACCCTATTCCTAAAATGAGGACTTTAAGAATTATGGAGGAAGAAGTTGAAATGAGGAGAAACTGCAATTTTCAACTGAGGGGAGTTTACTGTGACTTCCGGTAAACACAGAAAGAAACCAAAATTCGATGATTATTTAACTAAATGCGACATTTCATGGATTGTAATCAATTATTTTATTGGTTTATGGATTTCTCAACAATCCCAACGAACAATCGATTACAATGCATGAAATGTCAAATTTAGTTATCGAAATATCGAATTTTAGTTTCTTTCTGTGTTGACCGGAAGTAAAAGAATACTGCCATTAGTTAGAAATAGCAGTTTTTCTTCATTTCAAGTTCTCCCTCGATAACTCTCAAAGTATTCATTTTAGGTATAGGGTTTGCTTAAGAAACCTCCCCTCTTTTTATACGTAGAATTGACTGATATAATGAAAAACATATGTTTCAATTTGAAAATCTTGAGCTTTTATGAATTTGAGTTGTCCAAGTTCATGATCTTCTCACCAACACCCGCTACCGTCCGAGCCGCAAACAGTCTTATAATACTACGTGTTTGCAGAATCGAAAAAAAAAATAAAATGTTTCGAAAATAGTAATCTACGTAACAAGTCCGGAAAATTGGGTTTTTTTGGACGAATGGACAAAAGTCTGTGAGTCCAAAAAAACCATTTTCGGGCGTGTTGCGTACAATATTTTTTCGGCAACCATGTAAAATAACACTATCGCTGCTGCTTTCCATATTTTATTGCGATTGCGATAAAGAAACATGCAAATTTTTGACAACTAATTTCATATGAACTGTCAGCCGTTATCTCGGTTGCTATGGATTCTATGATTCTTTTCCGGACTAGTCCGGGAAGTACGTACTTTCCGGACTAGGCCGGGAAATGCTACTTTCTCAGAGAAAAAGCGTCCGGAAAGTGAGCACTTCCCGGACGGTTGCCGAAAAAAGCTTTTTCTGCTGAAATATCCTCATCGCCAACATTTTTTTTAAGAATCCTAATAACTCATGAACCGTTGAGTTGATGAACACCCTGTACATATTTGGTTCCAATTGCAAACAGTCTTATAATACCAAGTATTTTCAGAATTGAAAATGAAAAAGGTTTCTTCGAAAAAACTTCTTCTGCAGAAATATTCGAAAAAATGTGAATGCTCGTCACCAGCATTTTTTCATAGAAATTCCATTGAATCATTAACACCGCAAACAGTCTTATAATACCAAGTATTTTCAGAATTGAAAATGAAAAAGGTTTCTTCGAAAAAACTCCTGCAGAAATATTCAAAAAAATGTGAATGCTCGTCGCCAGCATTTTTTCATAAGAATTCCATTGAATCATTAACACCGCAAACAGTCTTATAATACCAAGTATTTTTAGAATTGAAAATGAAAAAGGTTTCTTCGAAAAAACTTCTTCTGCAGAAATATTCAGAAAAATGTGAATGCTCGTCGCCAGCATTTTTTCATAAGAATTCCATTAACTCATTAACCTTTGATTTTTTACCAAAGGTATGGCATATTGCTGAAATTGACATCAAAAAAGCTATTTATTGAAACAATAATAATAAACGGGGTATGCCACTTGAAATAAAAAAGTAGTTTGTTTCCGGTATAACTGGAAGTTGTAAAGATCTTAAAATATTTTAAGGAGAAAGATCATTGTCTCAAACCGCAACATGCAGATTTTCAGAACAAAATTATTATTAGTTTTCCATGAACGTCTAATAGGCCAACGCGGTGAATCACCCTGTATGCACGAAAACAATAAATTTTTCATACCAATTAAGACAATATAATTTACTGTAACGCCCTCCTGATTATTGAACAAGTTTCTTCCAGTTTCCATAATTAAAACTGTCAAACAGGGTGTTTTCATTTTTCCTACATTTCGTATTTTTCTTGAAGAGAGATTTTTAGAACAATGCTACCATATTTATTTGTTATATTTCGTATTATCTGAATTTAATGTTTATTTTTCATCCTTTTAAATATTGAAGGACATCCCGCAAATTTATCACGAGTTATATCAAACAGGTATTTTAATTCAAAATTTGCTTATTCGGGAAAATTGTTACAGCCATCATGTCACATATGTAATACTTAAATGAATATTGCATATGTTGTTCAATTAATCCAAAATGGTTTTTGATGAAATGAAAAGTAATAGAAAACAATGCTCGAAGGAATAAAAAAGCAATTACCACAATTAATTCCGTGTAGTTACCGGGAGATGCATTGAAAAAAAAATTGCGTGAAAAGTGAAAAGCATAGCAAGCATATACTGAGTTCAGAGTGGTTTTCATAATTATTCTGAAAACCCCCTGAGAAAAAGTGAGTTTGCTTTTGAAACCACCCTCGTTAACGCGTCTACTGGGATTCTTTTATTTTTTTTTGTTTGGTTGGATTTTAATAGCGTTCGAAGTCTGAATTCAGGGTCGATTCCAAAGAAATTTGCACTCACTTTGGGTCAGGAGAGATTCGATACTTTCTATCTAATTTCGAAATACCCAACAAAATTTCACATAGTGGTTCGTTTTTGAGCGTTCGTTTCGCACTCATTATTTCATCATTTGAGTGTAGATGCAAAATTTCATATTGATCGCGTCCTCAAAACCATAAAAAATTCATTCTTCTAATTTTGATGGCAAATCCGTTCATTCTGCCATACTTTGTTGAAGAATCGTGCGGGAATATAACAGTGTTTCACACATGCATTTCATGATTATTTTTCATTATTTATTATATGTTGGTACTCGGAATTTTCCTGTAACGGATTCATCTATGATCAGTCGAATTTGTAATATAGAAAACAGATCTGCCAACCAACATTTCTTAATGCAAAAAGCACTAAACGATATTTATGGATATATTCCATTAATTTGAATAGAAATTTAGTGAATTGGGGAAAATGATATACTTATAATACATATACAAAGGCTCATCCTAACACTCGTTAATTGAAAAACTCGCTACCATATAACTCGTTTTTTGAATTTTGAACTCGTGGAAGAATATCAATGCTTTCAGCATTTGTATTGTGAATAACTATTGACGCATGAATTTTGTACGAGACTTATAAGTGTCATTTTACATCCATGTGCAATATTTCTGTAGTTTTTAAATTATCAGGAAAACAAAATTTTGTATCGGGTGTCCCAAATTCGTTATTCGGTGAAGGGATCTCAGAATCCATATGAGCTAGGAAAAATGAAAGGCATTTTTTTATTATTTCAAGCTATAAGAAAAAAATTGGAAAATGTCTTATGAAAAGTTCTCATAACTTTATTATTGGTGGTATTAACATGAAACAAAAACATCCTACAGGCACATTAATGGTTTTTAGTAGTTTTCGATCTGGAGTTTACGTTTTTACGGTCGGACGTAAAATGAAGTAAACACAAACGTCAAGTAAGCAGCTTTTGACTATTGACTCCACGTCTTTGTGCTTTCATAATTTTTTTCTCAAATAAAGTTTAGGTGTTTGTTGTTTTATTCGAATATTATTGAGAATAATAATTCCTCAAATTTTCTCTCGTATTTTCTCAGTTCTGCTCCATCAATATCTATCTACATAACAGCGTCTTATTTATTTTTGAGCCCTTGTTTCATTGTGATAGCGGGTTATCATTTTCGAATTATGACTATTGACTCCACGTCTTTGTGCTTTCATAATTTTTTTCTCAAATTAAGTTTAGGTGTTTATTGTTTTATTCGAATAATATTGAGAATAATAATTCCTCAATTTTTCTCTCGTATTTTCTCAGTTCTGCTACATCAATTTTGGGCGTTCGTATTTCAATCATTTATTTTTTTTTCTAGAGAAGATCCTTGAACTTCACAATTATTATATCATCAACAAATATTGTTTCATTTTCAGGGTATTCTACTTCTACACATACAATATTACTTATTTTTTTAAATGTACAATTCTTTTCAAGGGATATTTCTACTTTCCTCAATTTTTCAATATATTACCAACTTCGATTTTTCGCTGAATTTGATATTGCATTATTGAAATTTCGATATTGACAGAGTATTCCTTCATACGACAAATATGAATAGGTTCCATAAGTATGCGAAGGTGCTTTTTATATCACGGAATAAAGGAATGTAAGCCATTGGGCCATTTTATGGATTTATGGTCACTAAAAGTTCCTTCTTTCCTCGAAATCGCCCTAAACCCAACAGGAAGTAACAGGTTTAGGCGTATAATGAAGTGTTACCGAGGCATTAAAAAATCAATTTGTTCGTTTCAAAGTGATCTTCTCAACACCTGGATCTTAGGTATACTAATCTGCCGACCTCGTGCCCCTTCACGATTATCTTCCATCCATCACAAGGTCCACTTTTTCACGTCATCATCGGTAGCCCATATTTTAAAATAGTCAGGGCTGGATTTGCTATCGGGAATATAAACGAAACTGCAACTCTATAGTTCAGTTAAATAATGAGGAAAATCAACCCAATAATCATGTAGAGAATATCATTTATTCTCCCGGCAATTTTAAAATGCCGATCTGATTCAAAATTGATGGTTGTGAATTAGGAACACAAAGGCTTATGATAAATACATAAAAATCATTCGTATCAGATTTTGCTGGAAACTCTTATATACATTCAAAATGAAGTTTCCATTATCTGGAAATCGAACATCTTCGAGCTGAATCTGTATCTGATTCAACTTTATATCGATATGCTTCATTCGTCTCTTTTTTTTCTGTTAGTTCACAATTAATTCTACATGGATATGCAATATTTCAATCGATATGTCAGAATGAAAATATCTTTGATATTATTTTTTCTTTGTCAATATAAATATAAAATATTCTGATATAATAGTACCAAGAAATGGAATGAAAAGATTTTTCCAACATCATAACCACGGACATACTCTCGAGGAACGAGCACTCAGGGACCGACGCATCTAGCTTTGCTATTTTCTGACAAAAGTATTAGATGCAATACAATCTTCAATAATCTTGAAAACTATCTACATAATAGCATCTTATTCATTTTGCGCTCTTGTTTCATTGTGATAGCGGGTTATCATTGTCGAATTATGACTAAAGAGTAGTTTCAAAAGTTTAGGTTCGACTCACTGATGGAAAATTCGATGTAAAACGGAATTATGTCTGTCCGTACGCTTTCTATCTACAACTATACACTATAATTTTCAATGTTGGGATTTTGGGTATAGAATATGGATATAAATTAACAATTCCAAGCTTCTTTCAAGCTGATCACATCATTAGAACCATAGAAAATTCGAGAAGAATATTGTAAAAATATAATCAATATTTCCGTACAAAAGTTTCGATTGTATTCAGATTTTACGTGTATACATGGAGTCTCAAAGAAAAATGACAGACTATGTACTTGGATAATTCCAAGAAAAAAGTCCTATGAACATGTGCCCAAAAACGCTTTGTTTTCGAAATACAGTGTGTTTCTTGTAGTCCTACTTTTTTGTGATGATTATTTCAATATATCTTGAATCTTTATAGATCTTCACTCACAGAATAAGTAAATAAGTACCAAAACTTATAATTGATTTATTCGTCACAGCTTAATAACTGGATCTTCATAATAATTTGGATAATACTGAGAATTTTTTTCTTTTTTTCAACAAAATTACAAGAAATCAAAAAGTGTAGTACTGGACCAAAGTTCCATTTCACTTTTTTTTTGAACCAGTGGTCTATCGAAAAAAATTCTGGAGGAAAGAAGCGGGTACTGTTCTTCAAAAAATATTACCCTGCAGATGGGCTCAAAAAAATCAGCATATCAAATGATATGAAAATTTTAAATTTAAATATCTACAACAAATTTAAGTTAATATTTTGTGAAGGGAAGGTGCTATGAGGAATATATAGAGGTACAATAATTGTGGAGCTAAAAATTCAAACAGAAATCGAAAAAAGTCATCCAATATTTCCGTAAGAATATAGATCTATCTGACAAAAGTTGAAATTCAGTTCGTATGGCAAAAAATAATCAATCGCTGAATTTCAACAGGATCGTTTCAAATAAAGCTATGATCTAGAATATAGATGAACTAACCGACAACAGTGACGTCGTAGTAAATCACATCTCGTATATCTTCAGGCCTTCAGTTCTTTGGTCTCGAAGGACGCAATAGGCGCATGAATGAAAGATCGCCCAAAAGCTCCGAACGCCAAGTACGTCCCTGTTATGGCCCATTGTGTATATCGCTAACGAGACAAACTACCCGTCAGGGAAGGCGGATAGAAATTCATGAATAAGGTGGTGCCCCTTACGCGTCAACCATATTTGTTTTTCTTATAGGGTTCATAATCATAATAGGCCGGGACACTGTCGGGCATAATTTGACACCTTAAGTCGTCGTTCAAATGCGTGCCGGGTCCCAAACACTGATCCGTTATGTTGCTGGGGCTTATTATGAACTTGCGTATTCATTTCAAACCCCGGCTTGAATGCGAAGCCGCCAGTTGACGACGGTATTATAGAACCATTTCGGTTTCTTCAAAAGGTGAGGTTTGTTTATGTCATTGCTCTTTCGCAATGGAAAGGAATGATGGTTACACTAGCTTATTTTCCCCAATTCTGGATGACCTTCTATTCTAAAAGACTTGTCTCATCTTTTTCCTTAACATGGAATGTTCATATAGAATTTACGAGTCTTTATAATCTTATGAAGAAAAAACAATTGGAGTTGAATCAGTAAATATAAGTGGCCGACTACCACTGTCTATATTTCCAAAGAATTTATTCCAGTCTCAAAGGACAATTTGGTGTTGCCGCCAATTCATATCGAAAGATGTCACAATTGATAGTGAATATTATCTTTGGCTTTCATAACAACCTTAGGTTCAAAAAAATTGATGAGTTATTTCATCCTTGAACATCATATAAAAACTATGTTTCGAATAATCAAATATCGCGATAGTATTGTTTTGGGCATTTTGAAATTGAGAGGGGTCTATACCGTTTCAGCGATCAAAAATCCGCTTATTATAAGCTAGAGACCATCGATTCATATGAGGTTTTCACCATTTTTCTTTTCAAAGAGATCGTCATTGCGAGAATTACTTATTTATTGAATTTTTTGGAATGGAAAAAAAATAATTATAACTATTTTTTATGGAAGGATAAGAGATAACTTTCCGAACGAACATTCATTTTTTTCAATTTTCACATGAAAATATTGTACTAAAAGTCTTGTCAACGGCTGATAAAATTATTTTTCTAAAATTGAAAACAAAAATGTAAAAAGTATTTTGAATTCTTGCATGGGGTAGAAATGGTCGGTAAATCGAAGGTACGTTTGTGATTGCTTCACTCATCCTGAAAAATGGTAGGATCTCATAAACGCTAAGGAGAGAGAAATAGTTGAACTTGGTATAGCCACATGATATAAACCTCTCTTAATACACAAATATGCTGAGGGCTTGAAAATCTGCCCTGTATATAGCAAAGTTATGATTCACGCTCCCGATCCGAATATCCCTAACAATTTTCATCAACATAACAAGTATTTTACACTTGCGCTCTTGCGCACCCTGTTATCTAGAAAATATAAATTTTGTATGTGGATTCCTAAGCTTCAAACTGAATACCCATTACAAATTTATTTAAAACATACTAAACTAACTGAAAGACACCAAACAAAAATTTCTCAAATGATCTGAATAGAAACGCATTTTTCAATCCTAAAAGTGATAACAATTCTTCCTCTTTCTTCAATAGACTCTGAAACACATGAGTGAATTTTTTCGAAGTTGAGCCTACGTGTATATAGGTAGGTAGTGCTAAAACAAAAATACCTACGTCAATGTCCTTGAAGGATTGAAAGGGATTTAGAAGAAAAGCAATCAACCTCACGTTAAGTGATGAAATAGAAAATTCAATCTAATATTTTCCTTGAATATACTGCCTTATTCAGAACGAAAGCATATTCGAAATATATTTTTGAGTACTTTCATTTCATTATAATGCCTGCTATTTTCGCATTTTGAGCGCATTGGGCGCCCATTTATGAAGAACTTTTTGTTTTTAAGAACTGATTGTTTCTTGTATTCCTACTTTTTGTGATGATTATACTAGTTTATCGAATCTCTACCTATTAATCTTCGATACCGATTGGGTAAATAAGTACCGAAAGTTATAATAAATCTGTTCATTTCAGCTTACTTACCGGATCTTTATAATAATTTGAATTTTCCTAAGGATTACCAGATTACTACAGGATTGATTGAATATTTTTTTCTCGAAATCGGTAGTAGATACGACAAAACTACAAGAAACGAAAAAGTGTAGTACTGGACCAAAGTAAGTTTTTTTTTACATTTTTCTAAACTACCAAGGGCCCAACAAAAAATAGTTGTGAAGGAAAGAAGTGTTCCAGAAAAAATATCACCCTGTAGATTTGCATTCGAAATTAGCATATCTCATGATGAAAACAACAAATTGGAATATCTATGCCAAAATTAAGTTCAATATCTTGAGAAGGTAAGGTTTCATGAGAAGAAAACTAAAAACACCTTGTATTCAGGGGACCCCATTTGGATTTTGCCAATTAACAAACTCAAGCGTCGTTCAATATCTGAACATACTCTAGAAATTTAGTTTCTAGCTTATCGTGTTTACATTTCGGCTCCACAGAATACTAACTGTCATCGTGATGAAATGGTAAACCCCTCTGTTCAATTTACCCCTCTCATATTAAAAAGCTGAATAAACTGCCACACTTTGGTTGGTTAAAATCATCTGTAAGATAAATCCTACCCCTTCTTCACTTCCAAATATTGAATTTCACGAGTTCGCAGTGAATATCAAATCCATAACCGTAGCGATCAGAGCCACCAGCCGGAGATTTACCCCCACAGACTCATCCAACGCCTCCGCTATCTCGTTAGCAATAAATCGGCCGGGTAATTCTTCCCAACATGTACGCCACAAACCCTATCTGGCCGGTACAGCCTACTCATTCTCCGGTTCGAATTCAGAAACTCTGGTAATTTTATGTATCACATCCGTACATCGGCAGTAGTTCGTTCCGCAGGACCAAGATTACCATATCTCGTTACTTACTCCGCATGCACTTCTCTCTTGATTACGTCTGCTTGCAATCATCCGTTGAGAGATCGGGGTTATGTATCAAATGGGTGAGATCGTTTGTGTGATATTCGAGGAAGAAACGGGTCTTGGATTCCATTCAGACGAATGTAACGCATAATGCGAATATTTTCCCAGAGCTAGAGTTTCCTTTCCAAGGAAGATTCGGTTTTGACTGTTAATACCGACGGAGTTAATGAATTTTAGCTGTCAAATTCTAAGGATATTGTAATCTCAAATTGTAACTTATGCCTTTGAAGTAATGATTAGAATGGCATAGTTAGCCCGGGCGCATATTGGAACACAGTCCGATGTCAGACATTGCTAGATACTACACTTGAGTAACAAACAACTCGCGAAGTGTGTTCGCATATTGGGGGATCGCCGATATCGGTTTCGGCTCACATATGTATAACACATCACTTGATAAATCCCGACCCTGGCGCACAGATGGCATCGCCAGTGCCCTACCACTATTTTCTCTCGTTAATATAATTTAACAATGCTAAATGATATCACAATTTCAAATTCAGTAGTATAACATGAAATACTCAATATTTTGACTTCGAATTTATATTTTTATCGGAAAAAGGGAAAATGCATATTTTTATCGAATAAACCCTGGAAAATCCAGATCGAATAAAAAAGAAAAATTGGCAGTATTAGAAAGATAAGGAATAAATTGTTGTGATGAACGGAGTCGAGAGTTGTAGAAAGGTGATGGATTATGGAGTACCACAGGGAACTGTCTTGGGACCCATATTATTTTGTATTTACATCAACGATCTATTTCATATTCCTATTTCAGGAGATATAGTTTCGTTTGCAGATGATACAGTTCTTTTTTATAAACATGAATCATGGGAAGCACTCAAAGGAAGAGTTGAAAAAGATTTCGTGAAAATTCTAAATTTTCTATATAGCCTTTAAATTACTCATCTCAAACGCCAAGAAAACATTCTTCGTACGGTTGCAAGTTATGCAAGTGATCTCCCAAATTTTGGTTCCTTGACTATCGACACGAAAGACAAAACCATATACATTAAGGAAGAACGTAAAGTAAGGTATCTCGGAATCATGTTCGACTCTCATCTTCGATGGGACCACCATGTGGATTTTCTAGTTAAGATACTTTGTCGCCTTCTGTCCCTTTTCAGAACTTTGAAAGGGGATATAGGTCAACTCAGATGCCTCTATTTCGCTCTTGTGCAGTCTATTCTGGGATATGAAAACCTAGCGTGGGGTGTCGCAGAAAATTGCTATCTGAAGAAGCTGTAAGTTGCGCAGAGACGCTTTTTGAAGACTATTTATGGGAAAAATACTAGATACCCTTCTGATGATTTGTACCGAGAGGCGGAAGTCATGGATCTGCGTTCATTGTTCCTCTTAAAAAATTTTTGCTACCAAAACATCTATGGTAGCTGTGAGAATCTTGCCCCAAACAGCCACAGTACCCGATCATTGATGCAAAAGCAAAACTATTATGTTCCTAGGATGAAGAAAACTATTGGACAAAGATCTTTTCTCTTCCTTGCGCCAAGGTTATTCAATATGATACCCATGGACTTGAAAGCCATACGTAACCAAAACTCTTTCAAAAATAAGATGAAGAGGTGGATCTTTTCGCAGCATCGCTCCTTCATTTCGAATATGATCGATATAAAGATTGCTTCTTTGGCCTGAATGTGCGTGTGTCTATATGTTTGTATACTTCTCGTTCTTCTGTAATAGGTAAACTCATACATGCTTCGGGACAAAGTTTAATTTTTTGTTGAGGTTATCATACCACAAACCAGGATTTCCTTTAGTGGTAAAATTGAGAATTGTGTTACTTAAAGTTTTGTTTTCTTTCAATGGTGCATATTTTCCTTATTCTTGTCCAAGTTGATGTTAATATTGTTGAATTATTGTTTTTATATCTAATTACTTTGTATCTGAAGGCATAGAATAAGGGTAAAGGTATTATCTGAAAAATAGAAGCACATATAACTGTGAAAAATATCTACAAGGAACAAAAAGTTAAATGAACAATAATAAAGGGAAAAGAAAATATAAGAAGGATTTTAGAGAGACAGAGAATGATAATGAAGTAAATTCTGGGACGGAGAATCAGAAGTTTTTTAACAGAGTATTGAAAAATATGAAAGGCAAAAGAGAAAAGTATAGGAAAAAAAAATTATAATAGACAGATGGAGGGAACATTATGTTGAGTTATTAGACAAAAAAAATCAAAAAAGAAATATGTATGAGAGAAGACCCGGGAAAGACAGTAGAAAAGGCTTGGATCAGCAGGATACGATCAGATTACGCCTGTGATGTTGAAATACATGGGAGAAGAAGGTTAACATAATATGTTCAAAGAAATGTTTCAATGGCAATGAAATCCGAAGAAAATACACAATGAATGGAAGATAGCTAGGATAGTGTCAATAAAAATAATTACAGAGGGATTGATTTGTTGAGGATCGGAAATGTTTTGAAGACACATTGGAGAGAACTCATACTAAATTAATCAAAGGAAAAAGTGTTCTAGATCATGTTTCCACTTCAAAAGCTTCTGATAGTGTGAAAATTCGTGGAATATTGGAGAGAATAGGAGTTTAAACTTATTTGGTGAAAGCAATTGAAATTATATAATTATGTAGAAAATTTGAGTTTTGTCATTTTTGGGATCTTGAGATCAGAATTGTCCGAGATGAAAGAGGGATTAAGACATGTGATTATCAAAGGAACCCACAGAGAAACTAACAGTTGATTACAGAAATATAAGTAAAGTTGAAATATCACTATGTGCTTTCACGGATGACATTTTGTTAACGACAGGAGCAAAAAAGGATGTACAAAGAAATGTAGAATGAAGTATTGAGGAGATATGATATGGAAATAAATTGAAAAAACATTGTGCGGGAGGATGAGTTGGTGTAGATTGGGTAGAAATTGAAACGGTGACATATTTCAAACATCTTAGAGTGAACATCGAAAAGAATGATAACTAAAAACAAGAGGGTGGAGTAGAAAAATCCAGCAAATTGCATTTCGCAAGGAATAGAAAATTCCTGAATAAACAGGAAAAGAAGACGAAAATGACAGTGTTCATGGTGAAGGATGCTAATAACGAAATAGCCTTTTCTTTTTATCAAGATGACATGAAATTTCCACATGTCATTTCTTTTATATATCTACAGATACGTCCCTGCCCTACGCATCGCATGCTTAGATAATACCAACTGAAACTGATAGAGCATCTTCAGGAGATCTAAGTTGAATAGCATGTATGGCCTAAAGGTTTCGCGGGGAGCGATATCTTGTCTCATCGTATAGATGGAGAACATGCTTCAAGCTCTCGGAGCTCTTTTAAAATACACCATTTTTATCCTTTCAGAAACATGGAAATAATTTCTCCCCAGCCCCAGGTAATTCTCGATTCGAGTAATGAAAGTTTCAACATGGATTGGGTTCGTACATTAGGAATCTTAAGGGAAACCTGAACAAGCAGCGGTATGACGTGTAATTGGATTCAAATGGAATTCTTCCAACTACTACACAGAAATAATAAATATGTACGCCATGAGCATCCATCTGTACAGGATCATGCTGAGCAAGCTTAATCAATTTTCTGAGAAATTGTAAAAGCCATATGCACCGATTGTCTTCAAAGTTCAACTTATGAAAGCTATACCTTAAGTTGAAAAGCCAACTAAAGAACTATGTCATTATGCTCTGTTGTGAATTGAGAAAAGCATGGGCTAAGCATAAGAAATAAGTATATGAGCAATGGAAATGGTAACTTAGAAATTTTTTCATTCTCTATGTTGTTGAAGTTGCCATTTTAACAAAGTAATTATACAAGGATGTGCTAAATAGAGATACTTATTTAATTGTTGTAAACACAGTGCTTAATAGGATAAAAGCAATCGCTCATCTCATTGATTTAAAATAATAATAATAATATTAACTAGTCTTTTTACTACTACCTATAGATTTACAAACCTTTTCACACATTGAATGAACTTGTAGTTCCAACTTCATTATAAAATCAACTTTGGTCCTGTTGTCTTATGAGTGTAGAAATGTTTTTCTAATCCTAACCTATTTACATTTTTGTGAATTATTCGCTATGAACATACAGGGTGAGCCACGGCTAACTCCCTCATTTAAAAAAACACGGTAGGGGAACAAGCGGTCCCAGAAGGTGGGTTTTATATCATTCAGAAAAGTGAATAATCTAGTTTTCACTGTTTTCAGTCCTGAACTCCTTTTTAAGCCTAGTCAGGGAGATCAGCATGGTTTGTCTCATTAAACACGCTTGGCGATACCGCCAAAGATACTCACATAAAAGATCATCCAGCATCCCTTAAGAAATCTCTAGACAACCTAAATATTGGAATTGAGGATAAAACCGTCTAAATAATACTTTGAGGGACTTATATGAGTCGATCGATCTTAATATACTAACTCACTTTTATATTTATTTGGTTTGCCTTATCTTGAATATGCCTTTTGTGTATGATCTCCATACACTTTTAAAGATTGTGACATGTTAAAGAGATTTCAAAACAGGTTTCTTCTTTCTGAGTCATATAAGGTTTAGCAAGAACAAGCTCTTTCATAACCTATATGAGATTTGTTCTGCATTTAGGTACTTTCCTTATGGGGCCCACATACGAGCAACTTAGTCGCCAACTTGAGAAGGTGGCAACTTGGTTGGCAACAAAGTTGCTCATCTGTGGGCCCCATAAGGAAAGTACTTAAATGCAGAACAAATCTCATATAGGTTATGAAAGAGTTTGTTCTTGCTAAACCTTATATGACTTATAGTTGGTGGTTGGTATTCCAAGTATGCCAACTTAGTTGGCAACTAAGTTGCTCGTCTGTGGGCCCTATTACGCACAACAGACCATATGTCTTTTTCGGCATTCATCTAGAAGCACTAGAACCTTTGTTGTACTCAATATTAATAATAAATATTAAATAATACAATGTTTATTAGTATTGTTTATTAGAAGTTTTTATTTGAAACAAACCCAAATAAGAATGAAAAATAAGTACCGCATGTCAATTATGGTAGCGAATTGGCCCTGTATTTATATTTCCAGAGATATACCACTCGCCCAATATTCATACAAATGATCTTCGATGAAAAAATTCATAAATTGAGTTTATTCTGTTGATAAATAAAAGCCACCTCTCTGAGAACTTCATTTGAAACTTCTACGACGGGACTCAATTAATTTATTCCCATTATTCATACAATATTATTTTCAAAATATAACTCTTAAAAAACTTTTTTATGACATTTTTTATATCTCTTAATCTTCTTTGAAAATGCAGGATCTAACCAAGACGCACCTTGTATCTATTGAGCAGCAGTTGAGATCAAGAAATAATTCATTTGGATATTCATTCAACATAAATAAAACACGTATACCTCAAAGTTATGGTGCTTGAGGATAATTAAATTACTCCTATAAAGTAATCGTGGTAGATTTGAGATTTGTATTTACGATATATTCAAAATTTAATTTTAGTTAATACAAAAATCTACACATACAAATTCCACAAATCTGATTAAAAATTAAGATGAGAGTGGAGAAGATAACAAGATTGGTTATAATGAAATGAGTTTATGTAGGGGATGTCAAAAACGTATCAAACCACCCCCGTAACCATTCTCACGAACCAAAGTTTCCTACAGCGTCTTCCCCAAGTGACTTTCCTCAGCATCCGCCACGATATGAAAGGTTGAACGATCTCATTGTGACGTGGCCACCTTTTCCGCGGATTCCTCTGCCAACAAAAGGTACGGAATGTCATACAAGGCAGAAAAATGCGGCAATCCCATCTGGTCATGTTCTTGTCTACACGTCGGTTTCGCTGGCTGCGTCCTTATCTCGTGCCTTATCGTCGCAATAGCGCAATAAAAGAGCCCGAATATAGGCGCATTAAAGTTGGCCGAGACCGTTCAAACAATAGCACGAAATTTGGTTTAATCGGAGTGCTCGGATCTGCACCGCCGAGATCACGTTGTGTTTCGGGACAAAGGTCCCATTGTCTACTCGTGTCGGCATCTCTCTGGCGGGACTCGTTATTATTCCGTACGTAATTTCGCGATTTGTGGCACTTTATCGCACGATCGGCGTTGAATGTGCTGCCGCGGACTGGTCCCCTGATTTTCGGAATTTCAACGGATTTTCGGAGATAGTTTGTTGTGCCCAATTGAGGTTGACTTTTGTTAACGTCTTCGTGGAGATCGTTAGCAGATGTACTTAGGATCTTCGGGTTTTGATATGGGTTATTATAGATGTTCTATCGAAGGTCTGTTCGTATTTGAACAGATAGTGTTACGTAATTTTTTGTAATTACTCTAGCTGAGCTGATTCAAAAAATGTATCACATGTTGATTCCAATTGGTACAGGGTGGGCAAAAATACGATAGTTTTGTGTGTGCTCATAAAGTAACGCGTAACATTCTTTATTAGTTAAATCAACAATATTATCAAAAATACTTATTGTCTAGCAGCAATTGGTTTGAATGTAACACCCTGTAGTTTGTTACATTTTTAAATTAATAAAAATGAGCTGTTTCCAAACATGTTTGGTACTTGTGGTCTAGCAGACAGAAGATGAAAGAAATTATTTCTTATCAATTTAAAAAACATAGTCGTCTAGTTTTTTGTGAAATGTCATTATTTGTTTATTGCCGCTAGACAATAAGTATTTTTGATAATATTGTTAATTTAACTAATTAAGAATGTTACGCGTTACTTTATGAGCACACACAAAACTATTGTATTTTTGTCCACCCTATACCAATTGGAATCAACATGTTATACATTTCTGGAATCAGCTCAGCTAGAGTAATCGGAAAATTGAGACAAAATGGGGGTGTTCCATTTAAAAAAAATGACGGTGACGTCATTAGTCGAAAGTAATTCACCCTGTATATTAGATTATTATTTTGAAATACGGTAAATTAAAATAAAAAATCGACGTGTTTCAGGATTATTCCTTAAAATGGTCTGTTTACCTAAAAATGAATTTGGTCCATACTTTACGGACAGAGTGTAGATTTTATGTGTATATAAGAAAACAATTTCAAGCTTGCAAAATTTCATGTTAATCGTCTCAACAGAATCGTCGATAAGAATTGTGAAAGCAATGACGTGGAATCAGAAGAATTTGAGGGCTACCTACCTATACAGGATGTTCATAAATTGAATGTACAAATGACTCCCGGTTTCAGAATTCTGAAAGGCCAATCAACGTAGAATTCAACTTAACAGCTGTCAATTCTATGGTGATGTATTATTTGGGTTGTTGAAAGTAAGGTTAACTCCTTTTATTTGAACATTCTGCCAGTTAACACAGTGGTCAAATATTATTCGTAAAATGTACGTCAAGCGTCCTTTTGGGTTTCTGAAACGCATTTTAATTTTTCCTTTCAAGTTGAAAGCTCCAGATAACATAGATTAGTTAATTTAATCATCACAAAACAATAGGACTACAAGAAACACTCTGTATCTCGGAAATAAAAGGTAACAGGCTCATGTTAATTCTTGAAATTTTTACTCCAAATTATCGCAAGGTCATTTTCGCATCACTTAAAATTATTTTTCCTTTGATCTTTTCTTCTGATTGCATTTTAATACAACCATTCTTTTTCAGCTTGTGACTGTCATCCCATAGGAGCTTCAGGGAAAACTTGTAATCAAAATAGCGGACAATGTCCTTGTAAAGATGGAGTTATAGGAATAACTTGCAACAGATGTGCCAAAGGATATCAGCAGAGTCGATCACATATAGCACCATGCATCAGTAAGTAATTAATACTTATATTTCACTAATAAAAAACTCTATTTCATTCGAATTTACATTAACAAGTTGAAACTAATTGAGTATTGCAGCATATGCATTGAAGTTTGATTTTACATCCCATTAGAAATCGTGTAAAATACTATTAATATAGAGTAGAAACTTTTAACCGAAACTCCCTTCAACTGACCTACTGGAAGATCTGTTCTTAGCACTGCACCACTACAGCTCGCCCTCTAGTTCCAGAGTTCTGATGAACTCCACTATTTGGGATGGTTTCCAGGAGGTGATATAATATAAGTTTTTCGTAGTTTTTTGCATCGAATTGCGAGGCATTTTGCGATCAAGAGATCAGGAGTTTCTTCCAATAAGTTCTATCCAATAATCTTTGGACGAATCCTTTTGAAAATTCTTTATATTTATCAGTTGTGTTATTCAAAATAAAAAAAATTTAATAAATCAAAATAAACAAATATCAATTATTTATCCGGAATAAAGAAACGTTTGCTCTAATGACGGATGATTCACAGAAATTTTAAGGAATGGTCACCGATTATCCAGGCCATTCCATTCTAAATTCGTTTCCACTCTAATCAACTCTAATTGTAAAAAATTTTCCTTCACAGAAATTCCAGTAGTTCAAATGATGGCAACAGAAGAAGAAGATGACGGATATGGTGGTGAGAATCCTGACTCAAATGGAGGAGCTGAAGGCAATGGTGGTAAGTCGTATAGTATTTAAATAATAATACTCAACTCACTGCTAATAATATCAAAATGATATTATATTCAAAGAGAAATATTCAAATCTTCAGTCCGAAATTTATTAAGCTAAAACGTTGCGTTAAAAAAAATCACGATTGACTTGTGTTCCTAATTTCATGGGAATAGCTCTCATGGTTTTCGAGAGAAGCTATGCTTGTTCGGACAGACAATTTTTTATTTCATTCAATTTTGTAGGATTCAAAAGTCGTAATTTCGAGAAAAAAAAATTCTCCTTGAATGATTCCAAAACTTTATTATTGAGGATAGCGAACCAAAATTAATTGAAATTCCGGATTCTGAATACCCACACTGTAATATCCCACAATTTTGTTTATATGAGTCCAAATTTTCAGTGAAATACTTGGAAAAATAAACCTTTTTGTAAAATTGACAGTAGTTTCCAGTGATCGAGAAAATACTAGAAATAGATAAAAATGAAAAACCTGATAAATTTCCATTGTCGGTCACATTCAGTATAGTTTCCCTGTTGTTCTAATAATATTACGTCAGTATCTACGAATTTATAGGGAAATAAAGCTATATCGTCCGCAAAAAAGCAATGTTGATTTTTTTATTTCCACTGAAACAAACATCAAATAAATACGGCTCTGTTATACGGCTGTCCTGTGGATTATCGTGTTTGTTTGATAGTCCTTGTTATTGTTACGGTCCAATCTACTACATATGTCTATCTGATCCTGGCGATCCTGCTTATTCGAGACCCTAACAAAGCGAAGTTTCTTTTATTGCTCAATTTGTCATATTTCTATGGAGAATGACGGTTTTCCATATTGTGAAGTTATATTGCCTGTTAGATCCCCATGAATTAGAGGGGTTAGGAATTCTTTCGGTTGGAAAAATCCTACATTCATTTCAGGGAATGATGGACTAGTATGCCAGTTCCTCTGAGAGAACAACATAATATCACAGAAAATACCTGGCAGGATTGGAGCAGACTATATTATTTGCATAATGTTGATTCTGCTTTGAAAGATATACTTTTCGGGTGTTCGTTTGTCAAGGGGTCCGACTTTAGCTGATTGAAATTTTGTTTTCCTTATAATTTCAAAACTAAAGATTTGATAGAATGCTATGTTTCACCATAGTATAAGTATCCTTTCCTTATACTATGGTTTCACATAGATCTTAAAAACAATTCAGATTCCTATGCAGAATTTCATGTAGCACGCGTCATCAGAATTATAGAAAATTCAAGCAGAATATCGAACAAAAATTGCCCAATATTTTCGTGACCACAAAACCGACGAAATTTTGATTTTAAGTGTAGATATAATGATAATTTCTGGCCGATCACATCATCAAAACAATAGAAATTCAAGTGAAATTTTGAAAAAGTTACAGTTCCGATCGGGTTCAGATTATTGTTTGTATATAATATGTATATGGAATAACAAATTTTGTGCGTCAGTTTATTTCTGTCCTTCCTTCATATGCACGTTTGTTCAACAAGAAATTAATTTGAATGAAAACCCAAATTATTGTCTACAGTTCCTCATCTAAATAAGTGTCGAAACCAGCACCTCCACCATTCTGTTCTGAATTCAAATTCAAATTTATTCATCACAACATATAACATACAACATTCTAAAATACATAAGTATCCGATCAGAAATGTATGACCTAAGCAAGGCTTGTATTTCATACACTCCGACCAACAAAGATGAATACAAAGATATTCGCTACATTAAAAATCAACCAAGTCCAAAATAACTGTCCTATAATTTATAAATAGGAAAATAAGCTCTCTACAGGCTGCCAATATAAACTAACACATATTCTCGAATACAGAGTAAAATATACCAGAGTTTGCCACAATGTAAGTTTTAAGCTTTCTTTTATCTTTTTTGTTCTTTACATAAATTCATCAATTTCATCTCATCATAGTTTTGGTCCATAATAAGATAAACTGTGCTGTAAATGTGTTCTATGAAATCTTGGGACTATTACATTTTTATTTTGTACACTTCTTGTATTTTGACCATGTTCAACGATACTTTGTTTTGTTTTAAATTGGTTTATTAAAGTTTCATAAATAAATATTTGTTTGATATTAAGTTGTTTCGTCTCGTTGTATAATCTATCAGTATTGAACAGTCTTCCAACTTTATGAATGATCTTCAATATAGTATGTTGGACAATTTCCTAGTGTTTTAAATGAGTACGAAACATACCACCCCACAGTGTAATACCATATCTTAGCACCGATCCAACCAAAGCATCATAGACACGATAAAGAAATTTATCAGACATGATGTTTCTCAAATTGTAGAATATATAATAAAATTGCTTTAATCGTTTAGTCAAAAATACCACCTGCATGTTCCATCGTAAAAACCGATCAACAATGACTCCCAAATATTTAATAGAGTTTTCCCTAGAAATGGTAGGACAACTACAATCGCAGATGTTAACGCAATTGAAGGAGTGAATAGTAACTTTGGAAAAATTTGGTTGACCATTGACAGTCAATGAGAATGCGATGAATTTTGTTTTTGGCGAATTCAAACTCAATAAACTTTGTTTTATCTTTATTTATCAATCTCATGCCATTTTCAGTTGCTCTATAAGTTTCATCCCAAGTTTCTCCCTCAAACGTTACTACCGATTACCGAATCATCTGCATATGAGATGACATTTATATTAGGGATAGAAAATATTGAAGGATTCTGTAACCTTCACAGGGATAAGTTATTCTTGCTATACTATTCGCCTAGAAAACAAATACTGTGATTTTTCCATTCAGCATAAATTGAAAACATTTGGAATATTTCCAGGAAAAGTCATGGTTTCATCCGACCATATTTAGATGTACAATATCAATTTCAATCTTAATTTATACAAAAATAATAATATATCAATCTCTTCTTTATCAGTAGTCAACAAATTAATAATATCCTGGCTCTGATGGTTTATTGGAAAAATGGAACAAAAATTCTTATTAAAATGAAAGTATGACTTTGGAGAAAATTCAAAGAAAAATCAGTTAAATGGCCCTGATGAAGAAGAACTAATATGAGTTCGAAACGTTGGCATTTCAATGAGGGTTTTTGTTTCTTTTTTTCAATTAATTATCATCACTCCTAGAGCCGAGATATTATCAATTTTTTTTAATCAAAATTTGATAATCATATATTTGGTATTTTTCTGCTGACGCCAAGCCAATGTTTTTCTCCAATTATTTCATTGGAATTGTGGATTCCCATATTCTCTGAAGTAAATTCGAGGGGTGGTCAATTTTTTTCCTTCAAATCTTTTTTTGATATATTTTTCGTCAGGGTTTGAGTGGAAGAGCAGGGGTGTATGGCTCCATCACCATCTGAACTCCGCCCTGTGATTTTTTCTGATATTTTTTTTGGAATTTTAATATTCTTATTCTCTTCAATAAAGGCATTTTTAATATTATTATTATTATCATTCCAATGAAGACAATAAACCAAACTTTAACTTCACGAGAAAGCGATTTATATATATATATATATATATATATATATCTATATATATATACTTCCATATATGAACATTTCCCCCAATATATTTCCAAACTCAACTCCCGTGTATTTTTAATGGTGTCTAATTCAATCTACGGAACCCCTACACTTTATGTCGCAAATAATTTCGCAACTTTTCCAATTTTTGCCGGGGTGTAGGTGAAACAGGCACGGGGAAAAATCCCCTAAGCGGAGTTCGGATATTCTGCCGAACTCTTGGAAATTTTCCAGTCGATTAAATTTGTTTGATCCGTTGCCAGCTGCTGACGGAAACTGAGAGTTAACGGATTTCATTAAATAACATTGGAGGTTGCTCCCGGCCGACTTGGGAAATGGGCTGTATGCCGACTTATTAACGGCTGGATTCATTATTTTCACTTCGTTATTTTGTTTCTCCGATCGGATTCGACGAGGACGAAAACAAGATATAAATAATGACGAATTTTTGATCAACAATATCGGTGGAGATTTGTTCGATTGATTTTGTATTTACTTTTTCCGGAATAAGGGACGTTTCAAGAAATAAATTTCCAGCAGAACTAGATATCTGGAAGAATTCATAATATTTGGGACAGACTTTTGTTGAAAATGACAGCACCTTGTAAAAATTTTAAATTATCTATATATGGTGAGAGTAAACTTCAATAATATATTTTCTCTATTTCAATATCGTAATGAGTTCATTACAGTTCTAAAAGCAGTGCTGTAATGAACTCATTACAGCATCGTTTTCAGTTACATTTTTCGTTTTGTGGTTGTCAATACTTACTTCCAATCCTATCAAATTTCAACAAACGTCAATAACTGTCAAAATAATTTGGTTAAAGTGAAATGAATTGTAACATTAATAGCAATTTCTCTCAATTCTGGTGGTGTTAAATCGATTTCGTCAGACTTAATTCACGAATTTAATGCGTAATTGTAAATAATTTAAAAATTCGAAACGTACGATTCATATTCAAATTCCGTAATCTGTCAATTTTCGTAACAGTCACACCAACTGTCAAGATACAATACAAAAATCACTAGGATATAATCTGAATTCTTCATTGAATTTCGACAGTATTTCACAAAAATTGACTGAAATAAAGAAAATATCGTCTAATACTCGTTGCAGAAGGCAATTCCAACACTCTTACGTTCGAAAACTCGCATTCGTGTTGGAATAGGAGTCCATTCTGCAACTTGTTTTAGAATATACTATTCTCTATTTCAGTATCGCAATGAGTTCATTACAGTTCTAAAAACAGTGCTGTAGTGAACTAATTACAGCATTGTTTTCAGTTATATTTTTCGTTTTGTGGTTGTCAACACAGACTATCCTATCAATTATACCTATAATATAATTTGGATAGTGAAATTATTTTCAACATCATTTTCAATTTCTCCTAATTCTGTTGATGTTAAATCTACTTCGTCAAACATAATTCAGGAATTTAATGCGTAATTATAAATTATTTCAAAATTCGAAACCTACGATTCAAATTCAAATTCCGTAATCTGTCAATTTTCGTAACAGTCACACCAACTGCCAAGATACAATACAAAAATCACTAGGGTCTATAATCCGAATTTTTCATTGAATTTCAACACTATTTCACAAAACAATAAGGATAGTTTATAAATATTTCTCGAATTGTCTTCCCGATAGGACAATTCGACAATTTAAATTGTTTTCTCATGAACGAAATTTGGCTGAAATGATAACCTTATTGAAACACTTATAACCAAATTTTTCCAACTCTCTACTGTTGAAATCTCAAAACCCTTTTGAAATTTTTCGATGGATAGGGATCTTGGAACAATATCAGCACCAGTGCACAGCTCATTTCAGCGATAGTTTTCGAGAAGTCAAAGATGAACTGTTAGTTTCTCAAAAGGAACGAATCGTATATGTTATCTTTGTCTATTTTCCTGCCACGTTTTCGTCTTTCAATTCTTTGAATAATGGAATGTATTCCTACTCATTAAATGTGTTTTTCCTTCCAAGCTACTCAAGCTAGTAGATAATTATTATTACCATTGAAAAATTGAAGATCATATTTCAACTGAAACAAGATCTTAGTCGATTCTGATAGATTTTTAAACTATTGAATTTGAGTTTTTTAGTCAGCTTTGCTTCATTCGAAAACAAGCATTTTCGGAGCAAAAATGAAAGATAGCTAAAAAATTTAAAGTGAAATGATATGTGCATTGGTACTAACATTGTTCCCGATATATCCATCGAAAACTACTGAAGAAAATACTGCATCGATCTATCTAACACTGATCAATATATGAAATTGTTCACACCACAAGATTATTGGCACTACATATAATCAATTTCAATGTTATTGAAAAATGAAATTCTTCGTTAAAATATGGATTCTAGGGGAACAGTGGACTATCATTTTGCGAAAATGTCTGTAATTTTAAAATTTTGAGCTGAGAGCGGTCTCAAACGATTAAGTTCGACTCACTGCTGAAGAAATTGATTTTCTCCTGCTATTACTGATACTGTAAGCTGTAAGGCCTTACATTGCACTGCGATCTTTAGGATTATAGTTCGTTAATGGGTGGAATCCTTTTATTGGTTTCACAGTAATACTCATATGAAATTTTGTTTTCTCAATTATTGGAAAAAGACGAAAAGATCGAACTGAAATCGTCACTTCTTCTGTGAAATGTGTATCTCAGAATATATCCGTCAAATTTGTGGCTATATAAATTTCATCCAGAATGTAATGCTTTCACACGAAACAAAAAAAAATTTTCTTATGTGATAACACTGATAAACCTCCGAATATTTTTCGGACAACAGACTGATTTGTTTAGAATTTCGAAGCAATTATTTTCCAGGACTAAGGAAGATACAAGAAGAAAGATACAAAATGAAATTCTCGTAGGAGAATGAAATTCATTTCGAGAACAAGCTTTTACTTTCAAAATATTTGTAAATGTCGATACAAAAATCGATTAAATCGTATCACACAAATTTTAATACAGAATGTCTTTCCTATTATGTTTAAAAGCTTTTGTTTTCTCAATAAAATTATTACAGAAAAGTGATAAATGACATTTTGTTGAAGAAAGTTTTAAGTTTGACAGTTTTTTTTTGAAAAAACTGAATCAGAATTGGAGCAATCTACACGTCATTTCGTGAAATAATTTCAAAAAGTGTGAGCACTCACAAATCAGAACAGGTCGTCGTCAGATCTATACTAAGGACACCGAATTGAATATAAGCAGAACAAGAATCAAATCCACCAAATTTATACAACTTCCAACGTATCGCTGTTTTCAACACCCCATTCCATAGCAGCATGATATCGTTTATTTTTGTCCCACGAGTTTCTGAAGAACCAAAAAAATGACGTTAATATCCATTGACTTTATCTCGATCTGATGAAGTGAATATGCCGTAGTGATTCTCTAATTAACTCTTATCACCGATCTTCGACCAACATTCACGTATCAGCCGCGATACCTTTAGGGCAATCAAAAACGTGTTAATTAATATTATTCGAAGGTAATTGCCGATATGGCTCGAGATTGGTTTGGGATGCGCGATCCCGAATCAGATAGCGCCCAAATTAATTGGGGAGCAGAGTTACACCCGGCGACATCCCAAAAAGGCCAGAAGCACTGTCGTTATTTCCATATTGAAAAAGACTAGCTATTACCTGAATAGTTATGATCCATCAAAAACATTGGAAAATAGCCATAATTAGCTTCCTATTTGCATAGTCCGCATTCTTGAGTTTAGACGGAATTTTTTTCTGGATTATCAACAATGTTGATTATGCTAATAAATAAAAGTTGATTCGGTCTAGAAGAAACTTTAAATAATTGGCATGATATTACCACGAAAAACACCATGTAAATTTCACATTATGATTTATAATTTTATCTTGATTTACAGGATTAATCAAGTTGTATAAAAAGCACTGAAGGCATTACACCAGGTTTATATTTCATTGTATCTCATTATAAATCAAAAATATTCTTCCTCCCTGAACTCGAAAACATTTTTTTTAAAAGCATGCGCTTCAACCCTTTTTCCTCATTCATTTTAAGTTTCAAAGAGTCACGATATTTTTTGTTTCTAATATTGCATCTTTGGAATAATCTCTTAAGGCGGCCACTCACGATGCGCCCATGCTCGAGCGTTCGGATAATTTTACAGTCGGGCAGCTCGGGACACGACCGCACGACTGTAAATCAGAGAATGAACTTGACTGCCCGACTGGAATCTCTTGAACGCCTGCTACCAAACGCTCGAAAAAACGCTTCGTGAGTGGCGGGCATTAGGAAAAAACAACGGATACTAAAATTTACACGTTTTTTTTTGTGGAATATGTCGATTCAAAAATAGATTTGTTTTGTAGGTTCTAAAGAATAGACTTGAACTTTTCAGGGTATGTCAGATATGAAATGCGGTTGTTGCGTTCGTTTATGAAAAAATCCAAAAGTTCGAAATTTAATTTTTCTCATAAGTTCAAAACTACTATTTCGATGAAGATAAAATTTTGCATTTGCATGTAAAATATCAATTTCAAACTTTGTGTCAAATTTTATGTTGATGGTGTACTAAAGCCAAAAAAATTCAAGAAGAAGAAAGCAAAAACACTCAACTGGCAACAGATTAGATTTGAGATTCTGTGTTTAAATAAGGAAAGCACTGACGTTGAGCAAGGAGCTTTCAAGCGCTTGTTTATTCATTGGAGGCCACAGGACCGTTCGTAGGTATAAACTCCAAGATTGCAGTTGGCAAGTAATTTAAAGTTTAGCTTGTAGATGTTGGTCTCAAACGAAACATAATTTCTTATAGATCGTGTCACTAGAACCAAGTAAAATTGATCGAAGAAACTAACTGGTCTCCAGAAGCGCAATTATCGCATGAATGAACGAGAGCTCAAAAGTTCCTGACATCAAATCAGTGCTTTCCTCGAAATTTTTTCATTTGATTCCTCGATAATTTGCCTTCGAAGTTCGTGGACCGTTTTCATTCAATGTTTTTTTTTTCATTTTCATTTCATATTATTAGAAAAAATTAGCTAAAATTGTCAACATCTCCTTCAAAAGCTTATCTTGGAAACCATTTCAGTTAATTCTTTTATAAAGAACATTTATATTCCGGCTTAAGTGGACTATATCCACCTACTTTAAACATCATATTTGGACTATGTTTAGGTAAATATCAACCAAAGTTGAACATATAATCAACAACGTTCCGCAGTTAGTTATATCGATGATATTGTTGTTTTAAACACATTTAATCCAGGGAATCTTTACATTGGTACGTTAACCGCGTTTCGAAAATTATATTTTCATCTTCAGAAGCAAAAACTAGTATCACTTACTGAAGTTAGTTATATGCATGATATTGTTTTCGATACCACATATTTTCATCCAAGGAATCTTGAAATAGGTACGTTCAAAGACGTTTAGACTACGATGTTATCATCTTCAGAAATAAAAACTAGTACGGTAGAGCGGTATGACTTTGCCAATGGAGGTGACTTTACCGAACTGCCTAATATTTTGAGTTTCACTTTTTTCTTGAAGTTGGCAACATCTTACAGAAATCATGAATCTGAACCTTTAACCACACTATATACCCACATGTTGCAACAGTCGCAATCGTCTGACGTACTTTGAATGGTGTACTACGGTATGTTATGTGAGCGGGTAATTTTTTAACGTCGGTATATATGCGAAATACTAGGAGTGTAGAAAATATGGCGAACGGTACATCGAAATTATATTTAGCAGCTAACTTTATATTCATTAAACGTCAGGTAAAAAAAACTGAAAACATTTGGTTGAGAGGATTTCGGAAAATTTTTCTATTGTGGCCCTTTGGCGAGAGACTTTGCCACATACCAAATTTGTTTCACCTGTTTTATTTTGAGGCACAATTATGGGTCGTCGATACAAAAAGAAGTTGGATGCAAGGAAATATAGTAATTATACGAAAGAAACACTAATCCGAGCAATCAATGCAGTTCGAAATGAAAATATTTCAAACAGCTTCCGAAGAGTACAATATTCCCAGAAGAAATGTTTGGAATAAAATTAACAAAAGATATATAGACGAACCCGGAGGCATTAGTGCACTAATATACAGGGTGTTTCCTAAACATGCGGCAAAAATTCAGGGGGTTGTTCTTTGGACTATTTTAAGCATGTTTTGTCCTTGGATGATTTTTGAAAAACCTCTTTGTTTCGAAGATACAGGGCGAACAACATTTTTCATATTTTTAAAATTAATAATAGTTTAAATGAAAATGCGTACCGCACTGTGTTTACTAAGTAGGTACAATTTATTTTTAAATTTGTTTAACAACATTCCAATTACTAAAAACGGCCAGTTTTTTGACTAAAAATTGATAAGTGCAGATGGTAAAGGAATACAGATTAAACACGGTTTTCATTTGAATTCGTTTTGTGATGTATTAGCAATTTTTAGTCAAAAAACTGGCCGTTTTTAGTAATTGGAATGTTGTTAAACAAATTTAAAAATAAATTGTACCTACTTAGTAAACACAGTGCATTTTTATTTAAACTATTATTAATTTTAAAAATATGAAAAATGTTGTTCGCCCTGTATCTTCGAAACAAAGAGGTTTTTCAAAAATCATCAAAGGACAAAATATTCTTAGAATAGTCCAAGGAACAACCCCCTGAATTTTTGCCGCATGTTTAGGAAACACCCTGTATACCGCCAGCACTTCATTAAATTGCCAAAAAACGCGTGTTCAAGGCATTGGCAAACTCGCACCGATTTGCGGGTCACTTTGCCAAAATTTTCAAAATAAACTTACTTTGCACAGGACTCATTTCACAAAAAAACGAAAAAGTTACACCAAGAAAACTATAATCTATGGTAGCTTCGATAACATCGTTACCGTATAGGTACTTTATCTAGGATACCTTCTGATTCCACTGGGAACTCGAAAAATTTCATATTCATATTTGGTTCGATGACTCGGAAATTTCATTATTGCAAGAAGAAAATTGATAATTACGAAAAGAAAATGTCTGAGTTTCATCCACAGATTGGTTGAACTTCACACATTTCCTTAGTAGTCTGAAAATAGATGTTGTATATGCAGACAAATAATATGCGTTCTGTAACGAGATCTGTGTTCTCATTTCAATTAATTGGTGAAAGACATGTTCTTCTCAACGACGATTCATTTAAGTCCATGTTTCTCGACTTCGCAATGAAGCAGTAATCGCCATGTAACATGTAACTCTCAGTTCTATCGGCGCATCGTGGCTTAATTAACCCCAAGGTTTCCAAATCAGGTTTGGGATCTAGCTAGAACGATTGTGTTGAATATTCAGTTGTATAGTCCAGACAATTTTGAATCACTTGAGGTTATTCACAAGGAATTCGAATTCAAGTGAGATATACAGTGATATTATGAAAATGTGCATTCTTCTTCTTCTTCTTCATGTACCATCTCCATTGGCTACCATCATTGCTATTTTAACCTTGGGAGCTACGTCAGCTACGGCTTTAAAGAGGTTCGCTGATGTGGAGTTAAACCATTTTCGCAGGTTTGCAAGCCAGGATATTCTTCTTCTTCCAACAGATCTTCTTCCCACAACTTTTCCTTGTGTTATGAATTGTAGAAACTCATATTTTGAGTCTCTCATGATATGGCTGAGATATTGTAATTTCCTTCTGCATTTTTGCCACGATATTTTCAACATCCTACGGTAGGCCCACATTTCGAATGCTTCTAGATTTTGCTCGCAATATGCGTATTTGGGCATTGAATTTCCATTGAATGTTTCTTCAGGTTTATTATCCAAATTACAATGAGATAACCAAAAAAGTTCGTACGGAAATAAAAAAAAAGGTGAGAACTAACGGAAGTCAGCAGCTCTTGAATGATCGTCCATACTTGCGTTAAACTTGGATAACACTATAGAGTAATAAACATAGATAAAGGGAGTAAGTATACGCAATTTTTACATGTCCCCAACACGGTTAGGTCACGTTGTCGGATTGTGATATAATTTCAAATCACAGTTTTACTATATTGTTATGAATGTATATTATATTGAATGAAATATATTTATTTCAGTGATTCCCGATTAATCATGCAAATTTGAATATTTGCAATCCGATATTTCTCCTCATTGTCGAATTTATATTAAGCAGAATATTCATTATTTTCGGTATCTACCTGCTGAAATCCAATGTTTGGCAACTTTTGCTCTCCTAGTGTGTCATCGGTTGTTTCAAGACGTTTGTATTAGGTATTTATTTCAATATATTTTGAGTTATTATGAAACGTTTAATCACTATGAGACATAAGAAGTGCGTTCTTTAGGGAGAAACTCGAGAATTTAGTAAAATATCGTACCTATCAATGATATGTTTTCATTTCCGCGCTTCATGTCAAATTTGAAAGTTTATGTTGGGGACAAAATTTGCTTACTGAAAATGACATATGTATGTCTATTTCATCTCGGTCAGATTTGATGTTACTGAAACATTTGAATTTTTTCTTGAATTTCCTATGGTTTCTATGGTTATGCTATCCACTTGTTATGATTATTGTCTATATAAAAACATAATATCTCAACCTAATAAAATTTGTAATCACGGAAATATCCTTTTTTCATTATTCTTTTTGAATTTTTTATGGTTCCGATGGTGTGATCAGCTTGAAGTTTCTCGAGGAACTAGAAATTATTAGTTCATATCAACACCCGAAATCTCAATTCTGTCGATTCTATTATCATGGAAACATTGCATAATGTTTGTTCGATATTCTTAAATTTTCAATAGTTCTGGTTACGCGATCAACATGAAAATTCAAATAAAGCTTGAAATTGCCATTCTACATTAAATTGCTCATTTCCATCCTCGTTTTCATCTATATTAAATCTAGATTGTTTTATATTAACAGACAAAGAAATTTTGAACGGCCATATTCATCGCGACAATCAAGATTTAATCCAACCCTGTAAAGTTCACGTTTCTAGGTCCTTCCCTTCGAAAGTTATAGTTATGGGGGGGGTCTCTACCCTCCGTGTTATACAGGGTGTTTCATACATGTATTATAAATCAAGAGGCATTTTTTAATGTATAACTTTTCTTTAATTTCCACAAGTGGCGGTCGTACGTAATTTGACCTGTCTATTTTGGCCACAGATTTTTCCTGAAATAAGAATTATTTTTGAAATTCCCAATCATTTCTTACCAAATTTGATCTCTTGATTTTTTTTAGTCCGACCTACGGGTTTCATCTAAAAAAATAAAATCTACATATGTCTCTGCATGGTGATATTGGCATATTATGTATATGTATATTAACCACATTGTTATGATTATGCAGAGAAACGGTTTTAATTTTTTTGAGCGAAAATCGTGGATCGGATTGAAAAAAATCAAGTGATCAACTTTGGTAAGAAATGATTGGGAATTTCAAAAATAATTTTTATTTCAGGAAAAATCTAAGGCGTACCAACAATATCTGCCAAAATAGGCAGGTCAAATAACGTACGAACGCCACTTGTGGAAATTAAAAAAAAGCCTCTTGATTCATAGTACATGTATGACAAATTTCATTGAAATATCTGAAGTGGATTTGTAGATCTTAAAAATGAATGATTTATTTTTGAAAACTTTACTACCCTGTATCGCAAAAGGTAAAACTTTTAGGACATATAAAGTTTTTTCTTTGAATGAGCCCAAAAATCACTACCATAATTATTGACATTCAAGTAGAAAACACCCTGATGTATAGGACGTCTGGAGGGAAGGAAGGAATCGAAATTGACGACGATGATTGGTCATCAACGAGTCGAATTTTATCGTTTGAGACCATTCCTAGCTCAAAATTCGTAAATCACGGACATTATGACGAAATGCGATCGATTATAAGAAGGAGCGCTCTAAAACTACAGTATAAAATACAACCTCTTTGAAGCTAACTTTGTATTTGAATTATATTTGAAAGTACCTACATAAAAAATATTGAATACAGCTTTCTCCTGAAGTTCTACAATATTCCAGAAATCATCCATCGAGCTCAATTAATCAGTTCAGACTAGAAATAATATTTCTGTTTCGTTCAACAAATATTAGTGGTATACACTTAAAATACTAATGATTTGTTTCTTTTCCTCTTTAGATACATGTGGAAAATGCAAAGCTGCGACGAGGAGGCTGAACTTGAACAAATATTGTAAAAGAGATTTTGGTGAGTGCGATGATATTATTCAGATGAATGAATTATCCTCTATTTCATTTCACTTATACTATTTCGCAATCATTCAACTACTATGGCATTTTCAAATAATTCTACAGGAGACAACAAACTCAACTTTTATTTTTTGGATTGCTTGTGAATTCCAATTACAACTAGAAATACCATTTGCAGTAATCATTCTCTTGTCCGAAAAATCTTTATTTATGTTCAACATCATTGACAACAATAACAACATCGTTGTCGAATCAGAGTTAAACATAAACTTAAAACTTTGTGACAAGAGACTATGGCATAATACTGAACAGAATGAATATTTCATTCCTTTATGATATTGGATAAACAGACAGTCATTCGACAAAAATAAAGTTTTCAAGTATTTTTTATTTTTCAAGTATGCACAATGATCTTATAATCAGCAGGAGATGAACAATAAATATGAAATACTCATGTTTATACGAAGATTGAAAGGAAGGAGGTGGATTTAAATAATACCTTTATAGGAAAAATCAATTTTTTGAATGGGAAAATTAAAATCTGCATAAAAAAAAGACCTTATGCAGAAAACAACTACTAACCAACCAACTTATTGAGGCAAGCTTAGAGTTTTCAGAAGTTCCCAAAGCAAAATAGTATATCACCATGATCCCAATTTTTCAGATCTCTTTTCCTGCCAAAATTTATTTTTCATCAATGGAATTCCTGAACATAATTTTCAATTTTATTTATTAGAATTTTTTATCAATATCATCAACAGTTTCATATGTTTAAATTTTTTTATTGTTTGTTACAGCCATCATGGCGAGAGTTTTATCTCACATCGACAATAGCGAAGATGAACACACCAAAGGATGGGTTCGATTTATGATTTACGTAGAATATATTTATAAGAAGAATAGAGATTCACGAATCCGAAAAGGTACGATGATTATGGTTGTACCTGAAACAGACCTCAACTGTAAATGTCCGAAAATTAAGGATGGAAAGTAAGTGTGCAAGATAGAGTTTTCCCAACTAGTGCGGAAAATTTCATACTGAAGTATGATCATAAATGTAGTTTCAATTTTATGATGGGAAATTTTATCCTCTCATCAGTTTTTTCAACAACAACGTCATATTTCTACCAACAAGAACATCGAAAAGTTATACTTTTCCTTCGCCGGAGGGAAAAGTGTTGCTCTCTGTCAACGATTAATTACTTTTCCATCCGACGGAGGGAAAAGGGTTGCCTAACAATAATTACTATCAATGTCATGCCTGTCAAAATAAATTTAGCATGATGACCGTAACTATAGACACATTTTCCAAATCAATCAATTATAATGATCGTTAATATAAAACTTATTATTCAAAGTGGCAACTCCTGATATTTATGAATTTCAAAACATTTGAAAAAAAATAAGTGACTTTTCATGGCTCACTTTCAAAAACAATTAAATAAACACAAGCACGCCATGAAAAGTAACACTTCTCGTTATGAAATAATATACTATCAACTCTTTGTGGGGTTTTACGCTCTTTGTAAAGCTCAACCTCTCTCATGTTCCAAAAATATTTTTTCACGATTCTTCGTACAAATATGTATGAATTCAATAATGAAATTCCATTTCGAATATTTTCAGACAATACTTGTTCCTGGGAAGGGAGAAAGATGATTCGCCAGGGGGCACCATATCTGGCAACTTAGGGATCACCCAGCGATCTATTGTTATCGAATGGAGGGACGAATGGGACCAGAGAATGAGAAGATTTAGACGTAGAGCCAGGAAATGCAACTGAATTTCCCTTTCCTAGTTGAGAATGTTCAGCTTAAAAAAACAATCGACGTATTCTGTAAAATCGAATGATGAGCTGACAGTTTTACTGTGATTTATGTATGTCGTATTTCAGTATTCTGAATTTTTGAAATTCCGAGGGAGCTTCTCAAGTAACCTAACAATGCACTGTACCAAATGCATTTTTATAGTGACTATTGGTTAATCTCCAATTATTTATTAGACAACAGCTGTAACTTCCATGTTTTATATTATGTAAATATTTTTCGTCTTGAGATAAATGTCTATTAGTGTTTAAATGATTTATTTATTTTACTCAGAAGTGAATGTTGAGTGGTAGAGAACCGAATAATAGTCATTCATTTGAAAATTTTATTTATTGTGTATTTCTCTACAAAATATATTCTTCTCAACTACTTCATCAGATTATGAAAATTGAAAACATTTTTTGATCGTACAAAATCGAATAATTTCGATAGTTTAATTCAGATTACTAAATTATGTATTTTCTATTCTTGCCGTAAATATATATCTAACAATTAATAATGCACAAATTTAGCCATTCACGTAATGTTTACAATAACTTCATAATAAAAATCTCATTGAAAATTACTCACTTCTATTACTTTTGAAAAATGGTCCCCAAAGTTCTGATATAATTTCTCATGTACTTAATGATTTTTCCCTTTCCATACTCCAGTAATGTACTTTAGACATGAGTTGTTGAAATGGATGACTATTCTGAATTTCTGTGAGTGGTAAAGACTGAATGGGAAGAAATTAGGATAAGATTGTACAGTATTAAAAAGGCAGCATGGATAAGATAGCAATTATATAGATACAACTCCTAGAATGTTATAACCTATTCGAAATTTCAAATCTTATTATTGTCGTAGGTATACATAATTATAAGGCATATACCTAGTTCCTAGCGGATAACATTCAATAATATCTTCATGTTCTAGAAATATTTATACTCAATTGTAGACTTTAGACTAGGTATTTCGATGTTGTTAACATATCAAATTTTAACGTGTTCCAGCAATACTGTAACATAACCTGCTGCATGATGTCATGATGTTCGAACTATAATCTATTCCTGCCATTATTTTCAATCAGTTTCTCGAATTCATCCAGAAATGTGACGTGAAATATTATGATTCAGAAATTTCAAGTACCCATACCTACTTTCATTGATCAAATACGTAACAATTTGCCTATACCCTTTCAAACTATAACTCACTCTACTTACTATTTACGTCACATTCCTGAAAAATTCTTGCACAAATAATTTTTGTTAGTCTGTTTTGAGATACCTCAACTTTTTGGAATAATTCGAGTCATATGGATCAATTTGAAGTTATGAATTGTAAATTAATTGTGTACCTTCCATTCAATAAAGATTACAATACCTACACAATTTATCCTATTTGAATACAGTCATTTCTTTTGCTTTCCTTGTGTATGCTCCACAAAGTGATTAATTTACGTGCAGGTAAGATATATCTGCATTTCCAAATATTCTATAGTCACAATATTGCTTCAGTCAACCTTAGCTCTTTTAATACAGTAATCTTTTCTAAGAATAGAATCATAATTATCGAAATATCGTTGGGAAATACTGATTTAAAACAATGGACTGAAATCTGATAGGTCGGCATAAATTTGTGCTTGGGAGAAGGCCAGTGGAATTTACCAATATTGTACCAATATTCAAGGGAGGAAATGACTAATAATAACAAATTATAGACCAATCACTTTAATAACCCATTTGACAAAAATAATAGAGAATGTTTTGCTGAGAGTATATTTTTAGTTAGTTCATATTCAAGATCTCATGCTACCCATTACTAATTTAAGTAAAATTGTTTTTAGCCTGAGGAAGGGAATAAATTTCCCGAAACGTTGCTGCTGAATAAATTATACATAAATAGTTCCTTGTGACTGATACCTTCACCTATTATAATAGAGAAGGTTCTCAAGAAGAATTATCAGCTTACATCACTAAGTACAATGTTTGTTCTGATAAATAGTTTCGCTTCAGGAAGGGGGTGTCCACGAAGGATGCCTTGCTGTCTCTGACTTCGATGGTGTCCACGGTATTGGATGAGGGCAAGCCTAGTCTCTATATATGAAGGCATTTGACATCATAAGCCATGTTTTGCAGACCTTAGTAGATATCGGTATTTTAAGTAATCCGCTCAGCTTCTTCAGAAGTTTCCTGACATGTAGATCTCAGTCTGTGAATGTGGACTCCTTAATGAGCGTACTGAGGGGATTGGAGGTCAGGATTCCACAAGAAACAGTTTTGGGGCCGATCCTATTCAGTATAATGAATGGTATATTCGGTGTTAGATGTGAAGGAGATATTCTAGTATTTGTGGACGACACATCAGTTTTTCGAAAAGCAGATTCTTGGGAAGTGCTCAAGATCATTGAAGAGACCGGTTTCTCTAAACAAAAAAATTGGATTGAATATAAATTACTCTCGGTCAACTCAAAAAAAAAATACCTGCCTTTTAGGTGCTCTATATTCAATACACCATCATTTAGTTATATTTGGGTTGTCAAAATGAAGGAACAGTGTACCATACTGCCTCAGTAAAAGATGAAAAACTTGGGAGTGATTATGCATTTTAATTTAAAATGTAATGAGTACATACAATTTGTTTGTAAAAGGTTATGAACCATTTCACATAGATTCAAATAGATTTTTTCAATGGAGGGAAATCCATATTATGGACACAAACAAATCTCGACAAGTATGAAACACCTGTTGGATAGTGTGAGGCTCCACATAAGGGCATTCTCAGTTCTCACTAAATCCTCCAATACACCTACGCCGAACTCGAAGAAAACGGTTCCAAGGATGTCAACCTACATCTTACGCATTCAGCCTCAGTGTGTCCGGCTCACAAAGGGTTTGATATTCTATGGCGGAATGTCTAGAATTGTGATACACTGTCCTACCCTAATGGAGTATGGGATAGGGCAGAAGCATTTCGTTTCTCGTGGTTGGTAACCTAAAAAGCCTGAAGCATCCACCTACCTACGAGTTCCCTCGTTCCGTTGTTTCCTCATTGCTCTAATTACGTAACTTGAGCCTGAGGTAGTTCCTCGCGGAGACTTGGTCTGCAAATCTCCTCCCTTAGACCTTATCACCACGAGGAGACGCCTCTTACCCTGGTCTCGACCCAAGTGTTTTGCGAACTAGCACGACTAACGCAAGTCCTGACAGCATGGGTTTCACCTTACTTCATGCCGGGAAGTTATAAGAGGAGAGTTTTTTGAAAGAGTTTTTAGTGATTTTGCCCGTGAACAGTGGTGTTAAGCAGAGTGCTAACATACTTTTTGTTAACCTCGTTTCCTAAGATTCGAGGGCATAAAAGTCCAGGCGCGGATCCAGGCTCCACTTTTGGGGGAGAAAACTTTTAGATACTCAAAATACTGAGAATGTGGGCCCCAGACACTTCCGCCATTTTGGGACGTCATTTTTTCTACCGTTCATTATCATTCATTATCATTATCATTTTCACAAAATGTATTGAAGGTGAAATTTTTGCTTATCTTGTAATTATTTGAGCCTTAGTATGTCAAATTCTAGGAGGGCCGGCAAAATTTAAGAGGTATCCGGGCCATTTGGGGGGGGGGGGGGGAACGTTTCCCCAGTTCCCCCCGGCTTCTTGTGTGGCATTCTGCTAGACCTGTTAAAAATTTCCACCTACCTTTATCTATATGGTCGCTTATGCGCCTCTACATTCTCCTTGGTGGACGTAGCTGACTGGCGAGCTGGCTGACCTGTTTCTCTTCTCTTGTTGCTCGTTCTGCTAGAACCTGTCCCTTGGAGTGGTAGATATTTGAGGATATTTTTAGGAGTGGGCGAGGTATAGGCAGGAGTATGGTGTTTGGGGAAACATGGGATTTTTGAGGTATGGGAAATGTAGCAGGCTGGGATAAGCCACGCAGCCTTTTCTATTCAGTCTCAATTTCACTGTCTACTTTACAGCAGGCAGTTACTACAAGCCCTTGTCTTCTTCTTGCAGTGCATCTCCTATCGGAGGTTAGCTATCATCACAGCAATCCGGACCCTGTTGACTGCAGCCCTGAACAATTGAACACTACTACAGTTAAACCAGTCCCTCAGGTTCTTAAGCCAGGACATACGGGGTCTACCAATGTTCCTTCGTCCACTGATTTTTCCCTGGACTATCAGTTGGAGAAGTGTGTACTTTCTGCCTCTCATTATATGGCCCAGGTACAGAAGTTTTCGCTTTTTGATGGTGTTAACTATTTCGCAGTCCTTCTGCATCCGGTTTAGGACTTCGGCAAGCCCTTGTACCATGCCATAATGCTGACATCTGGGTAGAGATTCAAATACCTGTTCATCAGTTGAAGATCCTTTATGATGCTCTAGTCTAGAGGCGTTATAGTATAGTGTGTTGTGAGAATGATTTGAAGACATATTCGAAAACTTGAAATTAAACAAAAAAGATTCTTGAAGACAATTCTCTAAAAATATCCGAGGTATCCATCGGAGGTGCATGTTTTCGATGTCCGCCAACTGTATTGCTTCGTATAATTCCATGAAACACCTCTGTGGCGGAAAGAATTCTTCCTTGCCTGCTTACTCCTACGAAACTCGAGGGAGACATCATTTCATCTTGCAAGGGTGCCAAAATGTGTTGGGCAACGATCATTTTCTAGGTCCTCCTGGAAATTCTACCTACAATTTAATCCCTCAGGAGATTCAGTGCGTCACTAGTTAATCGCGGTTTAGAAATAGGTTGGTCATTATGACCAAGTGACAGCAAAGTGTTTGCTAATCTGGATGAAAAGCGGTTTTAAAGCGAGTACTATTTTTGCGTTTTTTTTATCTCTTGTCTTGACCAGAAGTAGTATATAGAACACATTTTGATGAGATTTGGAATGGTAGACTCAAAACCAATAAATACCCCACTGAAAGAAAATTGTAAATTGAAAACGGCTGATTTGCTGCTTTGATGTATCTATAAATTTGCACTAGCCCTGATATATCATTCGCTACAATTTTTTGAGTCAATTTAATAATTGCCACAAAAAAAAAACTGGGGCAATACTTGGTGATTGGTGCTTTGATGTATCTATCAATTTGCACTCGCCCTGATCATTTGCTTCAATTTTTTGAGTCAAATCAATAATTGCCACAAAAAAGAGCACTGGGACGCAGCCAAAAAGAGTTTTGAGGTATCTTAAAGGATGTATGGACTATTTATCTATGTTTTCAAAAGACGGAAAAATGTATTCAAGGATTTGTTGATGACGATTGGGGGTGGATGTATCGAGGATCGTCGATCGTACACAAGTTATTGCAACGATTTTGCACGCTTCATTCCATGTTACGCTACTGGAATTTTTGAAGACGCGGTAATTTGTCAATTAATCGTTTCATATCGTGTACTTTCGGTCGGAACGCAGATGCGCGTTTCTGGAGAGAATTTTCTGAAAGATTTTCAATGATGATTGAGACTCCAGCAAGAATAAGTACCTCAGATTTAGATTTCAGTCATTATTAATTTAATTTGAGACTCGGAATCTTATTTATCGGCGAGAATTGTGTCGGGATTCTCGCACCTCCCGTGGGATTAGAACGAAGAAAACCTCCCGTGGGATTAGAACGAAGAAACCTCCCGTGGGATTAGAACGAAGAAACCTCCCGTGGGATTAGAACGAAGAAACCTCCCGTGGGATTAGAACAGGAACCTTTCTTGGGATTGAAAAATATCAAGAACTACTTCCTTGAGATACAGAATTTGGGATAGTACGTATGTTAGACCACTTTACTCTCTGAATCTGAAAGAATTCCTGCGAAATACCTGGCTTTATCACACCAACTTCGTTGAATGAGGACTGGAGTACTATAGCTTCCTGATAAGAATTGGTGTTCAGAAGGCTGAAGATAATATACAGAAGAGGTTCCATCCTAGTGGCAGAGTGGCTCATTTAAAATCGTTTTAAGTTAAGTTTCTATTTTATTATTTGTTTGGAGTGAAAAGGATCGATCATTGTATATTTTGATTTTATTAAATTTGTAAAAACCTGGGTAGGAGTTTTGTTGCCAAATAAGCCAAACCACCCCTAGAAATTAGTCCTTAGAGTCTCATGGGCAATTGTAACGTTACACATTTGGCGCAACAACGTGAGGCCCGAAAATTTTGGCAACTGCTCCTATCATTTCGACCTTTTCAGTTCTAAAGTAATAATTTATCTTTGTTTAACTTTTTCTCTTCCTTTTGTCTCGTCTTTGATATTTTTCGTTGGTATCAGATGGACCACACGTGTCGTGATATATTTTTTCGTAGCTGTACATTTACATATAATTGTTTTTCTTGTTTATTTTGTCTGATAAAATGAATAATCCAGATTTCTTGAACGGGACTGACCTTGGCAATTCCCATGTCAAATACATAAAGCTAGATCTGACCCGTGGTTATGTTTCTACCGATTTTGACAAAACTGATGACGATGATGAATAATTCCTTTTTGCCTTTAACCTTTACTTCCTAAATTTGCTCCAGATGCACAGATTATATGTTTTTCTTTTTAGATTTATTATTTATTTATTTCATTTATTTTTTGACAATTATTATCGTTTATCGTTGTAGCATGGCTACTATTATCGTATCTTTGTAGCGTGGCTACTATTATCGTATTTTTGTAGCGTGGCTACTATTATCGTATCTTTGTAGCATAGCTACTATTATCGCTTATCGTTGTACCACTATTAGTTTATGGTGGCTACTATTTATCTTATCGTTGTAGTATGGATACTACATATATTTACCTTTGAAGTTGTTGTTAATCTGACTGAAGTGTCTTTTAGATATGCAGAGCAAATTAATTTTGGCGTAACTGAGAGTATACTTTGGAGAATTTTATTATTTTGGGTCTGTAACGATTCAGTTTTTTTTCTTATTTTCTGTGTTCTTCTTTCTTTTTTCTCTTCTTCAGCCCGTTTGAGTCCACTCCTGGACATAGGCCTCTTCCAATCGCTTCCATGTCGTCCTACACTGTGCTGTGAGAATCCAGTTCTTTCCTGCTCGCCTTTGAATGTCATCTCGCCATCTTAACAGGGGTCTGCCAACACTTCTTTTTGTCAGTCGTGGTCTCCACTGCATGATAATTTTCGTCCACTTCACATCATTCCGCGCGACATGACCAGCCCACCGCCATTTACTTCTAGCAGCTTGTTCTACTGCGTCACTTACTCTGGTTTTCGCCCTGATATTTTCATTTGTCTGCCTGTCTCTCAAGCTGATCCCGAGCATTGCTCGTTCCATCGCACGTTGGCAGACTCGCAGTCGTTGTGCGCTTTTCTTTGTTAGGGTAACTGTCTCGAGTCCGTACAACATGACTGGTAACACGCAAGCATCAAATACCTTTCGTTTTAAATTAATTGGCATTTTAGGTTCTTTGAGGATATGTGTCAGATTCCCAAAAGCCGCCCAAGCCAGCCTGATCCTTCTCCCTATTTCGGCTGTCTGGTTGTTCTTTCCCAGCATTATGTTGTGACCAAGATAAATATATTCCTCTACAACTTCAAGCACCTTATTATCGACAGTGACACAGATATTGTCTGGGCTCATGATCTTAGTTTTTTGCAGGTTCATTTCTAGGCCTACTATTTGTGACGCTTCCTTCAGGTCAAGTAACATACTGCTAAGCTCCCCTGCATTAGTGCTCATGAGTACAATGTCGTCGGCGAAACGGAGATGATTTAGGTATCTTCCGTCTATATTGACTCCCTTCTGTTGTCATGATAATTTCTTGAAGACATCTTCCAGCGCCAAGGTGAACAATTTCGGAGAGATCGAGTCGCCCTGTCTAACTCCTCACTGTATTGGGATCTTATCCGTTGTTGTGTTTTCATCTATTTTGACGTGGAGCGTAGCATCTTTGTAGATGTCCTCAATGAGGTTTGTATATCTTGAGTCAATCCTTGCGTTGCTCATTGCCTCCATCACCGCCCATGTTTCCAATGAGTCAAATGCTTTCTTGTAATCAACGAAAGCGAGGTGTAACGGGACATTGTACTCTGTACATTTCTCAATAAGCGTGCGTATCGTTTGTATGTGGTCCAATGTACTGAAGCTGCTCCGGAAACCAGCCTGTTCCACAGGTTGATAAAAGTCGAACTTATTATTGAGGCGGTTGGTAATGATTTTGCTGAGGAGCTTATACAAAACGGATAGAAGGCTAACCGGTCTGTAGTTCTCGATGTTGGTTCGGTCCCCTTTTTTGAAGAGGATTATCACCTCGGCATTTCTCCATGTATCGGGAATTTTTCCCTCCTCCAGGCATCTGTTAAAAAGAATAATCAGTGCTTTCTCAAGAGTTTTACCTCCGTTCTTCAGCATCTCCACTGTAATGAGATCTTCTCCTGGAGCCTTCCGGTTCTTCATCTGCTTTAATGCCATTCTTAACTCTGCAGTGTCAACTTCCGGTATATCTTCGGAGCCCACATTTTGGACCATTTGAATTCTCGGTCGGTTTGGTTTATGTACCGATTGTCTGTAAAGTCCACTGTAAAATTGCTGGATGGTGGAAGTTATTTGCTGCCTCTCAGTAACAACTTCTCCCTGTTGGTTCTTAATTTTGTATATGAGCGACTTTCCTTTTGTTCTTTTCGACCGAAGTACTTTCATATTCATGTTGTTCTCGATAGCTTCGTTTATTGTTTGTGTGTTATACGATCTCAGGTCCTTTCTAATTGCCTTTTTCACCTTTCTATCCAGTGTTGGATACCCTGCTGAATCCCTATCCGTTTTTCTGCGTTCTGCCAATAGTTCATTGGTGTTCTTGCTAAGTTTCGTATCAGCTTTTGCCTTCATGGAGCATACACTCTTGGTAGCCACCTTAATACTGCCAACGATTTTTACGGCTATCTCGTTGAGTGTCAAATTTCTGAGGTTTTCTGTTGGTTCCAACTTCTTGTTGATTTGTGCGTTGTAGTCTTCTATTTTCTCTTTTAGTTGGTTCGAGGTTGGTCGAATGATTTTCTCCATTTGTTTTTTCCTTTCCAAGTGAGTGTTTATACTTATGGTGGCTCTAACTATTCTATGATCACTTCCGGTGTTGAAACGATTGAGGACCGATACATCGGTACAGAGTTATTTATCTGTAGTGAGGATATAATCTATCTCATTTTTTATTGCGCCGTCTGGACTTCTCCAAGTCCATTTCCTTTGAGGCTGCTTCTTAAAGAATGTGTTCATGCAGTACATTTGTTCTTTGTTCAGGAAGTCAAGCAACATTTCGCCTCTAATGTTTCGTGTCCCCAGTCCAAAGTTTCCGATGTTCAGACCGTCTGTCGCTGTTCTCTGTCCTACCTTGGCATTAAAGTCACCCATTATGATCTTGAATTTGGTGTTCTCTTGGTTCTTAGCTGTCGTTAGGTCTTCATAAAATTGTTCAACGTCTTCGTCTGTTGATGCGGATGTGGGGGCGTATGCCTGTATGATCTGTATGCTTTGTACTCTGTTCAGATGCAGCATGATATAGATAACACGATCTGATATGGCTTTGCTCTTAGTGACAAGATGTTTTATTCTGCTATTGACCATGATCGCCACTCCTCCTATGTGGTGACCTGTTTCTGAATTTCTTTGAAAAAGTACATGGCCAGATTTCAGAATCATATTGGCCTCGCCTTTCATTCTGGTCTCACTAATTCCAAGTATATCCCATTTGATGGTTTGAAGTTCTTTTTCTAGACTTAATAAGTGCTCTTCTAGTCTCATTGTGCGAATGTTGTATGTTGAAACCAAGATGTTCCTGTTGGTTTTCCGTTTTTTATCTGGTACTGCCGAAGTTCTGCCTCCCCCAGAATCCTTGAGGCTGACTGATAAATCAGTGCGAGATTCTGAGCGCTTAGCTCTACTCGCCTGGGGTATTTCTGTTTTGTATTTCGACATTTTCATTTTTGGAAGGGGTTTGGCATTCAAACGCCACGCTTGCCGAGCGGGTTGGCGAGTGTTTAGTTTTCAGCCGCCCATTCTGGGTCAGACGCTGTTTGTAGCCGCTCATTCTGAGGCAGACGCTACTTTCCTGTTGGTCCGCGAGAGGTATTTCATTTCCCTCCTACCACCCATATCTGGGAGGCATTCCCCTATCCGCCACCTGGGGACGCGTCCTCTAGGGGTTACAGGCTCCCCCGAGGATTTTCTGTGTACTGTTGCAATATCCCGTTTCCCTATTTTTCCTTCAATTTTCATTTATCTTATCGTTATCGTTGCAAGTTATATACTTGCTGGCGCCCAACTTAACGTTGCTGTGAACTTTCAGTTATATCACTTCAATGGAGAGGGAGGTAGGGAAGTGAATCCTTGAGCTCAGTTGATTCATATACACGTCAGTTCAGAACATCTTTGTACACATTATTTGACTATTTTGAGCCATTTATGGCTGATTTTTCACAGACGGCGTTAATTATCTTTTACCTACTTTGTCGAATGTTATCGCATTTTTTCGTGGTCGATAAATATCGATTTTACCTTACCTTTTCATTACCGGATTTGACGTTATATTTGCTAATTTTGGATTTACCTCAATTTAGTTTCATTAACGGATTTGACATCGTTCTATGCAAGAAACATAGAATGATGGAGTCATTTTTGAAAATTTTGGACTCAAACTAAAAATCTTCCATGCCCCCCCTTTCTGGTTCACCTTCGTCTCGGGTGCCAGGAAGATTTTTCTTGTTGTGCGACGGCACCTTTTAAATTCATTCACTTTTGTTTAGTTGAGACGGTTTTTTTAGTTTTCATTTTTATAACCGCAGCACTGTTTACTTTTTAGTAGCAGTGGCTGAAATTTATATTGAGATTTTTGACGATAGGTCGTTTAGGCATGACTTTCCAGAATCGCTAGGATGATGGTATTTCACATCAGTGTGAAGTATCCTCATCCCTCTTTCGTTTTTTAGAGAGAGGCCTTCAGCAACCGACTTCTGTTTCACCTTTTTCACTCAACTCTGAGTAATTTAAATATTTAGGGTGTAAAGAAGTTCTCATTGAGCTCCTTTACACTCATCTCTCTTTCGTTTTTTAGAGAGAAGCCTTAGGCAACTGAAGTCTGTTTCACTTTTTCCCTCATTTCCTTTTTCCTTAGTGCTCAGGTCGTTTCTAAATTTGGTTGACTATTTGTTCGATATATATTTTTTTTTTCAACTTGCCTTCAGCAATTGGTCATAATATTTGGCATTTCATATTTCAAATTAGTTACATTCGATAGGTTTTGGGTAAGACATGGTACGTTTGCGGAATTCTCCCTTGTAATATATCGCACTAGTTGACAAGTCGGAGTATGTTTTCTTTTGACGTGCTGTGCTTGATCTGATGCCATCGAGTATTTTTGTTTTTGAGATATTCATACATAAAGAAAAAAAAAATTTTTTTTCTTTTTCCTGGTGAGAGGTGTGTGCAACGATTTTGCACGCTTCATTCCATGTTACGCTACTGGAATTTTTGAAGACGCGGTAATTTGTCAATTAATCGTTTCATATCGTGTACTTTCGGTCGGAACGCAGATGCGCGTTTCTGGAGAGAATTTTCTGAAAGATTTTCAATGATGATTGAGACTCCAGCAAGAATAAGTACCTCAGATTTAGATTTCAGTCATTATTAATTTAATTTGAGACTCGGAATCTTATTTATCGGCGAGAATTGTGTCGGGATTCTCGCACCTCCCGTGGGATTAGAACGAAGAAAACCTCCCGTGGGATTAGAACGAAGAAACCTCCCGTGGGATTAGAACGAAGAAACCTCCCGTGGGATTAGAACGAAGAAACCTCCCGTGGGATTAGAACAGGAACCTTTCTTGGGATTGAAAAATATCAAGAACTACTTCCTTGAGATACAGAATTTGGGATAGTACGTATGTTAGACCACTTTACTCTCTGAATCTGAAAGAATTCCTGCGAAATACCTGGCTTTATCACACCAACTTCGTTGAATGAGGACTGGAGTACTATAGCTTCCTGATAAGAATTGGTGTTCAGAAGGCTGAAGATAATATACAGAAGAGGTTCCATCCTAGTGGCAGAGTGGCTCATTTAAAATCGTTTTAAGTTAAGTTTCTATTTTATTATTTGTTTGGAGTGAAAAGGATCGATCATTGTATATTTTGATTTTATTAAATTTGTAAAAACCTGGGTAGGAGTTTTGTTGCCAAATAAGCCAAACCACCCCTAGAAATTAGTCCTTAGAGTCTCATGGGCAATTGTAACGTTACATTATATCAAGACCATTATTATCTAAAATGATAATTAAGGAGCGAAAAGGTGAGTAATCCAATTTGCCAATTATAATGAAATTTCTATTCATTATATACAGACCGAACAAATGCTAGCAGATATCAAGAATAAATCCTTTTTCAAGACTATTCATTTTATGTTCATGAATTAGGATTGAAAATTATAAAATGAAGTTCATTACATCTTAAATCAAAATGCATCATCACTCCCAAGTTTTTCATCTCTTACTCAGGCAGTATGGTACACTATTTCCTTCATTTTGACAACCCGAATAGAACTAAATGAAGGTTTATTAAATATAGAGCACCTAAAAGGCAGGTTTATTTTTTGAGTTGACCGAGAATATTTTATATTCAATCCAATTTTTTTGTTTAGGGAAACCGGTCTCTTCAATGATCTTGAGCACTTCCCAAGAATCTGCTTTTCGAAAAACTGATGTGTCGTCCACAAATACTAGAATATCTCCTCCACATCTCACAGCGAAGATACCATTTATATATACTGGAAAGTATCGGCCCCAAAACTGTTTCTTGTGGAATCCTGACCTCCAATCCCCTCAGTACGCTCATTAAGGAGTCCACATTCACAGACTGAGATCTGCATGTTAGGAAACTTCTTACGAAGCTGAGTGGATTACTTAAAATACCGATATCTACTAAAGTCTGCAAAACATGGCTTATAGTGTCAAATGCCTTCAACAGGTCGACAAACATATAGAGACTAGGCTTGCCCTCATCCAATACCGTGGACACCATCGAAGTCAGAGACAGCAAGGCATCCTCCGTGGACACCCCCTTCCTAAAGCGAAACTGTTTATCAGACGAAAGATTGTTCTTAGTGATGTAAGACGATAATCTCTTCTTGAGAACCATCTCCATTATTTTTGTAAAATGGGCTATTAAAGTGATTGGTTTATAATTTGTTATTAATTTGTCATTTCCACCCTTAACTATTGGTACGATCACTGTAGGCTTAAATGCCACTGGCCTTCTCCCAAGCACAAATTTATACCGACCTATCAGATTTCAGTCCACTGTTTGAATCAGTATTTCCTAATCTTTTCAATATCATCACCTCTGTGACCTATGAAAGAAACTGATTTTAACCCGACCTTAAAATTTTATCAATGCAAAGAATAAAAGCAAATACAAGTATCTTAATTAATCAGCCAACACTTGGTGATTATAAAGTTTTGTGTTCAGTTTAAGACCTGAAACAGTGAAACAGAGAAGAAGCAAAACATTTATATATCGGTATCAGTAACCACAGTTACAAAATCGCGGTAGGTATTTTGTCGCGGTATTTTTCTGCGGTCGCCAATGTAACGCGACTCGTAAGTAACCGATATTTCCATGCCTAGCGAACACTGCTCTCCTCACTCCTGTCATACCCCTATAAAGTTAACAAAGCCACTTTCTCAAAAATCAATAAAACCTATTTCAGAATTTGTCTAAAATTGTCGAGCCCTTGGTTTTTTTTTCTAGAGAGTGGCTCTGCTAACTTAACTTTAAGTTAGCAGTGCCACCCAGAAATCATTATCGAATGCCCTCGATAAGGCTATGGGAATTTGTCGAAGTATCTGTAATAAAAAACCATAAGAAAACCATCGCAACCATCAAACCATCTCTTATTGAAATCACAATGAATGAAAAATACTCGTTTCTATTTGATGAAGAAGTAAATTACTTCTAAATGACTTGCAAAAGGATTATTTGTATTATATAGCATAATTTTTTTGGACTAATCGGAAATAGCAATATAAATTGGTATTGCAAATGAACTGATACTACCTACTGATGAATGTTTATGGAGCGTTTACAGATGGCGCAACCTATACTATCTTTGCAAATAACTGAAATCCAATCATTATTTGAAATTCCATGAGAAATTGAATCCTATGAATGGAATGATTCTGTTCACCTTTCGTTCACGAACACCATAAAATCTTAAAGAAATTGGATATTTCATGAAATAGCCTTAAATGGCAATGGTGTTTCGAAATTTAATATAATTCTATGATTAAAAAATCACTCTGCTAGTCTGCTATGATGTTCTAAAGTGGATAGAATAGAAACAAATTTACAATTGTTTAATCTATAAATAATTTCAAATTATTAGAAACGAAAACCATTATGGCTACTACAACTAATAAAGGCACGTTTCAACCGGTAATAAACATCGTCTCCTCATTTTCAACGTTTTAAATGTTTTACATTTCAGGACTCCGATTTTCAAATTAGTTATGAAGATCAACAGAAAATAAATCAGTTTGCTAGGTTGCATGCAAAAATGAAGGAATTGAAAGATGATCTCGTAGTTAAAGAGGTAATGCTATGTAATTTGTATCATTTTGACTCTTACATTCTTAAAATTAAGTTTCAAGAATGTGAATGTATGGTTTTTTTTAAACTATTGTGGACGTTTGAAGTGAACTAATTCAATATAAAATTTAAATAACATTTTCCAGAATGACCTCAAGAGTTTAGAAGAAGCGTGTGATGAAATTGCACTATTTGATGATGACGAGAAAATTCCATATCTTGTAGGAGAGGTCTTCATATCTCGTGATGCTACTACCACACAAGTAAATATTAATGAGAAAACATTTATTTGGTAGAGCTATTTGCCTTTTAATTGTCAGATATTTGAGTACATTTTCTTATTCAAGCGAAGTCGAACACCATATGTGAATTTTTATATGAATTTCTTTGGTAATTTGTGCTTTCCATTTGGAATTCTATAATTTTCCCTATTATGATGTTCAAAATATTGATTTTCAATGACTTTTAGGAGTGCCTTGAAGAAGCAAAAAAAGGAATATCTCAAGAAATGAAGGATCTTCAGATGAAGACTAATGAATTAAAAGAAAGTATGAATGACCTTAAATATCATTTGTATGGCAAATTTGGTAGTCATATTAATTTGGAAGCAGAAGAATGAATGAAAATTTCATTTTCCAATTAAAAATGTAATAATAAATTTATTGTTTAAATTATCATATGTCTAATCATTCAGCAAAGTTTTTCTGTATTTGTTATGGACTCATTATCCTTATATAGACAAATATTGAGAAAATCCTTTGTTTTATTACAAGTTGAACTACTTATTTTGAATTGCATGAAACACCATTAGGCACGTCCTTCTCTATTTGGAATCGGTTATACAGGGTGGGTTGGAAGGTGTGCACCAAACCAGATGTGAATTATACATTTAAAAAATAATATTCTTATATTATTTTCAAAATATAGCGTTATTAGAAACACAAAATTTCTTACATAAACAGGGTAATTCAAAAATAAACGCGTCAAACACTAACACAGTAATTGCCAAACTTTTTTTTGGTGCAACCCTTTTATAGCTTCACTGGTTTTGGTGGAACCCACAATATATTTATCTATAACTTTTTTATTGCTGAAGAATTGCTAGGAAAGGGCTATAACATTAAATCCTATAAGGACAGATTACATTTTTGTCCAATATGGTATTATTTGAACGCGTTGGATATTATGGAATAACACAATAAAATTGGATATTAGCAGCTTAAGAATTACATTGTGGAACAGCACCTTTACAAACTTATATAAGAATGCTTTTTCACACAGTGAAGGTTTTACAAATGGTACTGAGTGTTTTCATGTTAATTCAGGTATAAAAAGTGTCATCATAAAAATCAAGGGCTATAAAATTCATTATGCAAATTCAATTTTTTATTATTTGAAAGTGATGAATATGTTGAAATAACAATTAAATTGGATACAACAATTTGAGGATTAAGTTGTGGTACTTACTTCACAATTTAATTTGATAAGGCTATGATTTGAAAACAAATGAGAATCGTATAAGAACATGAGTTTTTTTGAATTATTTTCACCTGGAGTTTGGTGAGTTCCTCCCGACTCACCTTGTATATGTAAGTTATTTATTTAATGTTTTGTGAAAATCAGAAAAATATGATGCCTACATTTAAAACACCAAAATTTGTTGTATAAGAATGAAATGAGCATGACAACAATAAATTAGGTTGGTAAAAGTTTTAATATTTGAAAAATGAATTATTAGTATCTTGAGGTGATATTTCCATATTCTGTCAAATGTATAATTCTTCAATTTTATTAATATTTCATTGAATCAGGCATTCCTCTGAAAAATATTGAGATCTGGTTCTTTGAAATATTAATAGTCAAAGAACTACAAATGTGACAATACATAAGAGTTGTTACAGAGTAAATAAAAAAAATATTTTCAATCAAAATTTCAGGAACTTTTGTTACTCCTATAATAAATCAGTCATCATATACATTCTCGAATTTGAACATTATATTTATTTGAAGTGTTATCTCCACAATGGATGTTGTCAATCATCCCTTCTATTCTCATTTTCAAAGCAGTTGTTCTAAACTGCTCTCTCAACCAATCTCTTAGATTCCTCAGCTGCAATATATTGCTCGTTATCAACTCATCTTCACATCCATCATATCCCCATGCTATCTTTTTCGAGTTTTCTCAATTCGAAAGAATCCAGAATAGAACAAGTATTTTCTATAGCCATACCTGTTCTCACTACAGTATAAACACCTTTAATTGACAAATCTACAATTGTTGACCCGCTCCTGCTAATGGAATATTTACTCAAGTCTCCCCCATCAAAAATACCATCGAGTTTGTCCCATATCACTTGAAACTCTTCTATTTTTACAGAACTAGGTTTAGAACTTAAATTGGCACTTGTCAATGCCAATGGCTTTCCTAATTCATTAGCAATTGTTCTAATGAAATTATAATTTGGTATTCTTATACCAACTTTACCATAGCACATCAAAGATTTATCTAAATATTGGTTGACAGTTTGAAAAATTAGAGTAACTGGTCCAGGTAATAATTTTTGAAGTAATCCTGATGGAAGATGATCTACAATTGCCCATTTTTTAACATCTTCAATATCTCCCAAACATATAGCTAAAGGCTTATTTTCATCTCTACATTTTATATGATATAAATTTTCTATTGCCTCAACATTTGTTGCATCACATGCAATACCATATATTGTATCTGTTGGTAATGCAATAACTCCACCAGACTTCAATAACTTCACAGCACAAGCTTCAGCCAGATACCCTTCAACATTTCTTCGCATAGTCATGATTTTTGGAAAATTGCGAGTAGTTGGTAATTTTCCAATCAGGGAATTCCACATTTCTAGCAGTACCTCATTCAATGAGAGACCTTTTCAGGGCCATCTGGCAGGCTGTAAAAAGAATTAATTTAGCCCATCATTACATTCATTTTGTCTCCAATGAAAGAGTCTATGAACAATATGGAATTCGAATTAGTCAATTGAACCAAATATTAAATTCAAAGAAGATTATTTTCAACTATTAAACATTGGTCTGACAATTTGAGAATTATAATAACAACGTTACAGAGTATTTTATTCAAGAATATATACAACCAGGATATAAAAAATTGGGGCTATTTGTGGAGGCTAATTAATACACTGAAGTGAATTTCTTTTGGTATTTAACGCATTCGCAACTTTCAGTTGCTTTATCACTCATCAGAGATCTAGAAAAATTGGAACAAGTCTGGATATCTCTAATAGATTCAGAAGCAAGGTAAAGAGTAGGTTAACTTACAATATTTCGGTAGTAGTTGTTCTATTTATTATTGGCATCAATGTCAGAGTTGGGAGAAAAATCCTTTATGACATCTTTAATTCAATTCAAATTATATATTAGAAACAAGAATTAATTCGCTTAAAAAATGCTGAATCTAAACTATTATCACAGATTACTAGTCTGTGCTATTATGCATAGATAAATACAAACATTACAAACGTAGGACCTAGGGATGGGCAATAAATATCGAAATATCGATATTTTTTCAGATAATTTTCGATAGATATCGTCGATAGTTTCAATCGAAGAACCGCAGACTAATCTGTGTGGAAGAACACTAATAATTAATTTAATAATTTTTTTGTATTAGCGATTCAAGTTCATCTCCAAGCCACCTATCGGAAGAAACTGTAATATCGGCTTAAGGTACGGTAGGAGTGAAAGCTTTGACGGCGTACATTTCTGCAGGTTAAATTTTTATATTTTAGTGTTCGAGGAGTTATAAGAGTTGTGTTCTAGAGTTTCATCATTTATCTAATATTTATTTCAACATTATGGATAGTGATTACTGCCCTAAAATAACGAAATCAAAAGTGTTTTGTTGTGTTTATGGATGCAACAGTAGAGCAAACAGAGAACCCGTTTCATTCCATAGCTTTCCCAAGAATAACAGTTGTAAACTGGAAATAATTAGCAAAAGTGGTATTGTCGAGAAAGTTGATGTACGAAAAATTTGGGAGAAAAATTTGAAGTGCGGAAAGAAAATAACACCTTCCATGAAAGTTTGTTCAAAGCATTTTGACGAGTCTGATTTTCATACACAAAGTAAGTTGTAAAAATATCAGTATCAATCGAGCTCCATGAGTAGTAATATTTTTCAATATTCAGGTAAGGAGCTGAGACACGCAGATTTGTGTTTGAGACCGAGAAAAACTAACTTGAGACGCCGAAATTTGAAAAGAAATACAGTCCCAACGAAAAACCTTCCTACAGGTACTCATGAGAACATAAAGAAGAAAGAAAGACGGAATTTAACTAGATATGATCCTGTACAACAACCAATTGTAATTATATAATGATCCTTTTAAATGAAAATAAATCTAATATTTACAAAATTTCCAGTTGAAATCTGACTGTGAAGTAATGACACAAAATCAAGATGAAAATGAACTTCATGCTCAGGTAAAGTATTGAGATATTCTAGTTGAATCAAATGATGATATTGAAATTTCAGGAAATGATTCACAGGCCTGATGAATTGTTGGCTGCTGAAGCTCTATGTGCTTTTATCAATAAGGACAATTTGTGACAATATTACTACAAATCAAAAGCTTAACAGCTTGACAGGGTTGAATTCTTTCGAAATGCTGAAAACTATTGAAATTTTAGTATTAAGAGAAAAAATACATTTACAAAACTAAAGAATGACACGAGCTATGTTGTATTGTCTTTACTCTTTGGAAACATCAGTTCCCAAAGTATAAAAGAAATTTTTATGACATGCTAACTGTGTTAGCGGCAGTATTGAAACCTGCGATCTATCTTCCACCTATTGAGGAAATTCGTAATAATTTGCCGCAACACTTTGAGCAATTTACTGATGTGAGAGTCATTCTTGATTGTACAGAAATCTCTGTTCAGAGAACTAAATGCCTGTGTTGTAGAGTAAGATGTTATTCTCACTATAAAGGAAATAATTTTTGAGCAGAGTGGTTTCATATCCTCCCTGAAGCCTAATGAGGATGCCATTATGGTGAATGGAAGTTTTCTAATTGATGAAATTTGTTCGGAAAACGGAATAAAACTGATTTGCCCACCATTCATGCGAAATGCGAAACAGAAAACAAATGTCTCTTCAGGAGGTTGAACAAAATATATTCATAGCTAGAGCAAGAGTCCATATCGAACGTGTGAACCAGAGGATAAAAATTTTGAGTAATGTTTTACCATGGAACCTGGTTCCTAAAATAGAAGAAATAATGATTATATGTTGTGCGATTGTAAACCTGTCCAGTCCCATTTTTTCTGAAGATAATTTCTGAGTATTTTTGTATTTTGCCTTTATTTCGAGTAGCAATATAGATGTTAAATCTAAAGCTTCTGTGTAGCGAAACAGTTGTTATTTATATATATATATATAAATAATCTGTTTCCAATTTGTTACCTTTCGGTGTATGGGTTAGTTGTTATTTAAATAATGAATAAGTGGAAATAGAATAACTAGAATTTTATTTCAAAAAATATATTAATTTTTCAATTATTCATTACAAATATGGTGTAACATTTTCTCAATAAATTTTTTTTTCAAAGAAGTTAACATATTATATGTGTATTCTCCATCAAAGGGCACCTTAATTTCAATGAATGAATTATTGCTTGAAATAGTAATTTACGTAACAAGTCCGGAAAATATGGTTTTTTTGGACGAATAGACAAAATTCCAGGACGAGCGTAAGCGAGTCCTGGAAGTCTGTGAGTCCAAAAAAACCATTTTCGGGCGTGTTGCGTACAATATTTTTTCGGTAACCATGTAAAATAACACTATCGCTGCTGCTTTCCATATTTTATTACGATTGCGATCAAAAAACATGCCAATTTTTGACAACTAATTTCATATGAACTGTCAGCCGTTATCTCGGTTGCTATGGATTCTATGATTCTTTTCCGGCCTAGTCCGGGAAGTACATACTTTCCGGACGGTTGCCGAAAAAATAAATAATAAAGTGGCAAATGTCTAAATTTAGGATTGCAATTCCCACCTGCACCTGTGCAAAGTATTTATGTTTTTTTTTTCAGTTCATAATTATTATTCTCTTTTATAATATACTTACAATTCCCCAAGTCAGAGGCTTGCTTTGCTGAAATATAAAGATTTTTTTTTATATTATTTTCAAGATGTTAATGAAGAATTTGTTACCTTTGAATGGACACTTTATTTCCAAAAGACCATAGGGCTCGCCATTCTTTAACAAAATTCCGTCAGCAGAATATGCCAGCCATGGTTCACTTCTACATATCACAAGACCTATTTTTTGTAAAGAAATTCCTGAAACCTTTTCGGGCCATTGGCTCAAATTTAATGCCATGTCTTGTATAGATATTCGAAAAATGCTTGGGAAAAAAATATTTACTACATTTCTCTTCCCTATCTTTTTTCGAAAAAGTATATGTCGTAGCATTGTATTGCTCTCGCAGAATAAACACGTAAATTTAGTGCTCCTGTACAAATATACCGAATTCTACAAGAATACGGAGTTTGAGAAGAGGATTTTTGTGACAAAGTTGTGAAGTAAATCGGTGGCTATATGGGGCTGTTGTTACATGGGGCCATAAGTTTCAAATAACACTCATAAAGCTGGATTAATAACAAGAATTAAGACTTTCTCGCACCATTAAGTTATCAATTTTCATCGCGCCCAGCTGACTGATCGGGATAAGGAGTTCCATACAGTTGCGGATCACTTGTGGTAGAATGTCTGATAATGCAGTGGATGATATTTCGGCTAAGAAATTATTGGACGAAATAATCAAAACACGAAGGGAGTTGAAAAATAGTATCACCGCATCCGAAACAAGGCTCATTTTGGAAATACAGAACCTAAAAAGCAGGATAAATAATTTGGAAGAGGAAAATTTACAATTGAGGGAACAATTGGAACAAAGCAACAGAAATCACAATAAAAACAATATAATTGTATTTGGGTTGAAGAAAAAAAATGATGAAATAATAACAAAATCAGTCTGCGATGAAATAAGCCAACTTTTGGACGTTAAACTGGAGGAATTTGAGATAAACGACCTTTACAAATTGGGAAAAGCTGAAAATAGTCCAATAAAGATCGAGCTGATCTCTCATCAGAAAAAAAGGCAGCTTTTCAAAAACGCCAAAAAATTGAAAGGAACGGGTATATCCATTGCAAATGACCTTACTGTCCACCAACGTGAAGAAATAAAAACCCTAACTGAATTTCTCAAGAAGGCCAGACAACAGGGTAAGGAAGCATACATAAGGGGAAATAAGTTGATAATTGATAAAAGAATATATACGGTAGTAGATTTGGAAAACACTGAAGAGGAGGAGAAAGCAAGAAGTGCTCCCCACACACCTCTAATAGAGGAAGAGGAAGGCGGAAACGAACTCACGGAAGACGAAGAAAACGACTCATCCTGTGCGGTACCAACTAAAACTGAAATAGAAGTCAAGGCGACAACATCGAAATTAGCTCGTCAAAAAAAGAATATTTCATCCAAAAATACACCATTAAAAGGCGAAACAGTGAAGAAACTTCGTAAGAGGTTTTTATAGGAGGGATTAAACCAGATATCACAGTGGAGGAGCGTCTAGATGATGAGATAAGTAATTAAATATTAAATTGAAAAAAAAAAAAAAAAAAAGAGAGTGTTAAAATATAATTTCAATTATTTAAAATGCAAATTATGAAAGTATATTTTTATTTGTTTTAATCATTGATATATTGATTGTATATCTTCTAGTGTGTGAAATAGCCTTAGATCAAAACACAATGAATACATTTATTAGGGATTTCGAAGAGATAAAACATCGGACACGTACGGTCACAGATGTTGCCATTGCAGATGAAATAAACGATTTATCAAAAAACCTTTTCAACATATTGCATGTTAATATAAGGAGTATTCATTCGAATTTTCCCGAATTCTTGTTATTTTTAGAATTAACTACACGAAAATATAATGTAATTATATTAACGGAAACCTTCCATATTCCTGATAAAAATATGTTTAATATTGAAGGGTATGAATGTTTATATAATGAAGGGTCATATAATAAAAATGATGGTGTTTGTATATATATTAAAAGTAATTTGAAATATTCACAGAAAATTATACAACTTGGTGATGTGGCATTGCTGCATATAGACCTTTCCATCAACCGGAATACAGAAATCAAGATAACTGCTTTATATAAGTCGCCACAAATAAGTATCGATATTTTTAATGACAGTTTATTCGAATTTCTTCGCGGCATTCCTCCTAGTCACAATCATATTATCGTTGGCGATATGAATGTCAACATTTTAGCAGACGATAAAAGTGTCGAGGAATACTTGAATGTACTGTCTTCATTTGGATATGAGTCTTACATAAATAAATGCACTAGACCGCAAAGTGGTAGTTGCCTCGATCATGTATTCGTGAAAGGAAAACAGATGCGAGATTTCAATACCAACGGTTACGTGTTGCAATATCTGATAACTGATCACTATCTCACTATGTTGACGTTTGAGTTACCAAAAAACTATTCAAGTGAAAATACAGATAAAAAAATAACGAAACACAAAGTATATATAGACTATTGCCGACTTAGAGAGGAGTTGCTCTGTACAACGTGGCACGATATATATGAGTCCAATGATCCAAATTTTATGGTTGAAAGATTTATTGAAACCCTGAAATCCTGTATAGAAAAACATAAAAGAATTGTTAAAACGAAGAAGCATCAGATTGGAAGAAAAGATTGGATCACACCAACCCTCTTGAAACAGATAAATGAAAAAAAAATTTTGTATGAAACTTTAAAAAATAATGTCGGTAATGAAATAATAAAAAAACAATATAGCAGATGCAATACTGAACTAAAAATTCTGATAAAGAAAGCTAAGGAAAATCACCTAAAAAAAAATACTTCAGAAGGAATCATTGGAATCGAAAGCTGTTTGGCAATGCGTAAGAGCTGCATGTGGTGATGTTGAAGTCAAAACTGATATAAAATCCATCAAAATAGAAAATGAATTGATTCATGAAAAGAAGGTCATTTGCGAACTTTTCAATGACTATTATAGTACCTTAGGTCAAAAATTGGCGACTGAAATACATGATCCCCCAAATTTTGTTGAAGACGATGCTCATCAGAGTAACTCGTTCTTTCTGGCTCCTACCAATAAATTCGAAGTAGAGACAATAATAAATTCACTCAAACCTAGAAAAGCTCCAGGTTTTGATGGACTGAAATCCGAAACTCTAAAACAAATAAAAGATGTCATCTCACAACCCATTGCACGCATCATAAATTTTTGCATGGAGAAAGGTATCTTCCCAGATCAATTAAAGTTAGGAATGGTTACTCCAATTTATAAAAGTGGTGATAAATCAGAAATTAGAAACTATAGACCGATCACATTAATCTCGAGTATAGCAAAAATTTTTGAGACGGTGTTGAAGAGGCAAATGATTGGATTCCTGGATAAGTACAACATAATTCACGATAATCAGTATGGATTCAGACGAGGCAGGTCCACGGAGGATGCCATAAGAGAATTAACAGCACAAATCTACGAACATCTTGATAAAACAATACCTTCACTTGTAATATTTTTGGACCTCTCGAAGGCATTCGACACCGTGGATCACAAAAAGATGATCAACAAACTTTGGAACTGTGGATTTAGAGGACCTGTTCACAATTTACTTAAGAGCTATTTGAACAATAGGCAGCAGTTTGTCAAAATAGATAATGCTGAAAGTGGCAGACGAACGGTTGAGTACGGAGTACCCCAAGGAACAGTTTTGGGACCAGTGCTGTTCCAAATATACATAAACAGCCTGTTAAAAATGAAGAGTTCTGGTCTTGTTATGAGCTTCGCGGATGACACAACAATACAATATGCAGCAGACAATTGGACCGACTTGGAACTGAAAGTAAAAAATGATTTTCCAAATCTACAAAATTGGTTCAAGCGTAATAAACTGACTCTCAATCTGGAGAAATCAAAGTGTATACCGTTCGCGTCATATGAGTCTGGACTACCTGAATTGAAGGAGTTACAAATGGATGATAATACACGTATACCTTGTGTAAAAAATATTAAATATTTAGGAGTCATAATAGACTGTCACCTACGATGGGACCATCATGTTCGATTCTTGGTTGGAAAATTAAGACGACTTCTTCATAAGTTCAGAATACTGGAAACATATTTGAAAGATAGGAAGTATCTTAAAATAATATATTATGCGTTGGTTCAGTCTCAGATCAGTTACGGTATCATAGGATGGGGTGGTGCATATGAACGACATATTAGAAATCTGAACGTCATACAAAAATGGATCCTCAAGATCATTCATAACAAAAAAAGAACGTACCCGTCTGATCAGCTGTTCCAGTTGTCTCAAGTCTTAGATATAAGACAATTATACCTATTAAAGATTTTAACTAATGTGCATGCTTCCAAGATCAAATTAAATAAAGTCGATTACCTACATAACACACGCCAAAAAGATCAGGCCTACAAAACCATTAGATCTAATAAAAGAATTGGTCAAAGATCTGCTTCTTACTTGGCACCTAGAATTTTTGCTGTTGTACCAAGTAGTCTGAGAAACACAATTAATTGTTCAGCGTTCAAAAAAAAAGTTTCTGAATGGTTAAAAGATCCTGAAAACGAAGGGGCACTCAAACATATTCTCGATGGACTAATAGGATGGAATGATTAATTACGAACACAAGATAATGAAAACGACAAATCTAAGAAAACATAAAGGTATACTGGATGGATGAATACAGTGAAAAAAGACATGATGAACGAAAAAATAAATACGGAAGGTAACAAACATCTCTGCTGCGACAGTTGTGGAGAATGAGATTGCACATAATGTGTATATTAGAGTTAAGGTTAAGTTAGTGAATGTTGAAAATTATAGAATAGTTATAGGTCATAAGTACTTTAATTTTTGCGGGGAGTAATTGAGGAAATTTTTTATTTTTATGTTACTCACAGGATTCATTAGGAAACCTCTGTAACGAATTGTATGTTTATTGACAATTGTCTTAATAAACTTATTGATTGATTGATTGATTGATCGTGAGCCAGTAACTCTATACTTCCTTTCTTCTTCCCATTGAGCTCTATCTTGCATTGTCGATACACATATATCAATACTGTCAAACATAGTTAACTTATTGTATTTTCTGATACATTGAGTGCATCTAAAATTAATTTCAGACCCAAAATTGTAAAAATTCTGCATAAAAATGGAATTTTCTGCATTTCTGATAATGGTTCCATATATTTTCATGCAAGATCCTTCCACATTCGGAACCTTACATAACCTAGTCCTGAAAATCACTCATTACAGTATTACATATGACATGAAAGTTATTACCTACAGTCCATTCAGGAATTATTGACATCGAAGTAGGCCATGAACGTCTAGTCGCGGCTTTATTTCTGGTTACAAAAATATCACTAAAAATTGCTATGGTTCATCATAGAAATAACCAGTTTAAATTATTTTTATCATTTTTGTATCCGAAAGATCCTGAATTTTCGAAATTACGATTATTACTTAGGGACGCATACAGTCATGATTTCATAAATTGAAATTCAGATTTTATAACGTAAAAATATAGTGAAATGCTAACTCATTTCAAGGAAATCCAAAGAAGAGATATATATTCATTTAAGAGTCGCCCATGAAAAATCCCATTGAAGATCATTAAAATATGCATATTCCTTTTCACCAAAAGCTCTTCAAAAATTGTTGCATTACTGATGGACACTGAATACCAACCTGCTTGCAAAATTCTTTTCAAATAACTCTTATGGATCATTTTAACTGTGGTGTCTAAACTGGTGAAGAAAACAGAAAAAACTGGCTGATCAATTTAAATAGTGTAGCTTAGTGAATGGAAGAGCCATATCATAATAAGACAGAAATAAAATTCAAAGAATCCATTTAGTATATGAAAAATTTTGACATCACAGTTGTACTGTAACTTTCAAAATTGGAACCAATTTATCAGCCGATGTGTAAATTACTTTTTAAAGTCACTATTTATTGAAACTGTTCATGACATGAATGATTGGTTAAACTTGTATGAAAAATATAGGTACTATTTGTACTCGAGTTTTCTGTTTCTTATTGAAATGCTTTTATACTAGTTTCTATTAAATTACATAAATTATTTTGCCCTTAACAGCTTTAACTCACTCACTAAGAGCTTTTTTCATGAAATTATTTTCAATTTGTGAATTTTAAAATGTTATTGTATTCTATTATTATCTTCAAGTGGGTAAGAGGTGAAGACATTCTTGAAGTTACTATTCTGAATATATTTTTTGATTAAATACTCAGTAAAAATTCTATAAAGCAATTGGAATTCATTAGATTTTTGGATTACTCATTGAAGAACAAAAAACAGATATAACAATACTTAATTTCAATATAGAATATAAATAAACTATAGATGCAATGCCAAGACTTTGTTTAGCAATCCAATTATAAAATAATTCTCTCTTCATAGATTTATGTAATTCTCATGATCACCACTGTCAAAACAAAACATGCAGGTAAAAAACCAAATATCCAGCATTCAAAATAGTGCTCCTTCTACTTTTACCCTTGAATATAGTAGAAAAACATTTTGTTTTCTTTCTAGAGTCCACTGTCGAATAATAAAAAATAACCAAGTTTCCTCCAGATAAATGAATTTCACATTTTGTTGCAAATATTCTCTGTATTCACCATAAAATCGTACTCAACTTATTATATTTTTCTGTTTATCAATAAGAATTTTCCTTTTATTAACTGTTTTGAACTTGTAACCAATTAAGTTTATGTAATGTTGTCTTTGATTTATTAAAATCCAGATGCTTTTTGGTCAAATTTCATCCAGGCTGATATATTGGTTGCTTTTGTTAACAATCAAATCATTCAATGATTCTTCGAAGGTGAAATCGTATTGCACAGGTTTTCTTCCACTAATAATCCAGGTTGTAATGACTTGCCTTCTTCTTTTTTCAAACAGTACTGTGAGAAATACTCAAATAAACTAATCAATGTGTGTTTGAAATTGATACAACTTTTAAGTTTCAAAATTTCTTCGATCAAAACCAATAACACAAACAAACTGAGATCATTCTAACCTCCTGTCAATGACATTTCCAATGCCAACCCGAAATCTGCAATTCAAAATGTTACTGAATGAGCCAGTACCAACTTAATTTCGATTTTCCAAAGCCACCCGGGATGTCAATAATTCCTGAATGGACTGTACTTATGAATTGCAATGCTCGATGAAGGCAATTAAAATATTTTCAATATCTTCTCTTCTTCATCTTGAGATGTTATCAAGGGTCTTTTTGGGACTTTGTCCTTAAGGCAGGGTATTTTTAGAAGAGGTAGTGCTTTATATTTATTTCCAGTCTCTTTTTTTTGTTTTTCCACCAGCATTTGATATCAGTGCTTGAAATATTTTCCAATTTGAGGAGGTCAGTTCTGAAATGATAAAAACCAAAGGAAAAGCAAAAAACCAACAATTATATTGTGTCTATATTATTGTTCAATTGCAAGTCCTGATTCAGACGTGAAATAAATAAAAATTATATAACCTGGTACAATGTAAGAGTAGAGCTGATATATGTTTACATCTGCCTCCTAATCCAGCCTTACAAGAACAGCTGAAAGCTGATATTGTTACAGTTTCTTTAGTTGTTATTATTTTTCCTCTGATTCCATGAGGATCTGCTGAAAGGGCTGAAGTCTGCAAGCATAAGCCGAACAATTCTAAGCATAATACTAATACTTTTACCTATATTCCCACACATAATTACATGACCGGCATTCAAGACCGCTTCTCCTAAAATGTTTGTTTTTTAGATAATGAACGATTATTCTTAAATTAGAATGAATTCACCTTCTATCACATTCCTATTATTTGGAGTTGCTTCCAAATACCGGAAATATTCAGTTAAACAGAGGAATACACTATTTTCTTTGTCCATCATATTTCTTTCTTCACAAAAGGCATCTGAGATTAAGAATGCAGCGACAAGGTGAGCAAACGTAGAACTATAAATGTTGCCATTGGAGTGTTTGGTTGTATTAGTTGTGTGTGTATTTGCGTTATTAAAATTCGATTTTACAATAAATATAACAACTTTTCAGACTTCTATAGTGAACAAGTGTGTTACTGTGTATATTTTATTATAATTTTAGGTAAAGGCGGTAGATATAATCATTTGTTTCAGTTCAGTCTAGTCTAGTGATATTGAAAGTTATGCAAGGATGGAAGACTTCGAAAAATGACGAATAACAATCGTGTGCATATAATATGTGAACGGTTCAATCAACATTATTATACTACAGGATTCTAATAGTACCTTTTTTAGGTCCAAATGGCAAGACTGAGTAGAATACTTGGGGTATCTTAAAGGTACAAACACTTCTAGAAGTCTTTATGAAGGTGAAGAAGTTTTAAATGCTGGTCACATAATAAAAATGTTACATGTTATTTGCATGACTAATAAACTTTAGTTGAAAGGTTTTTTTTACTTATCAGAATTGATCATTTCACATTACTCTTCAATTATACAGTCCCAACAAAATATTACAAATGCTAATGTATTGAATATTTTTAGGAATACTACAGAAAGTCGCATATCCATTTTTTTTTATTCATTAAGAGATAACTCAATTTACATAAAATGTTTCTAAAAATAAATTTAAATAACTAGGTTACTTAAAACTACTCATATCGATACCTATTTATCGAATTAAATTATTGCTTGACTAATGAATCATCAAAAAATAATGAGAATTCAATTGAAAATGTTTCACTTATGAAATGTATTTATTTTGAAAATATATTCGGCATATTATACGACTATTTTAAAATAATCAAAATGTGATAGAGAAGTATCATCAGTGTGCCCTGAAAAAAAATATATAGAATTTCAGAATACATGTCCAAATATTTCTGAGGAATTTTTCCAATATAGTGTAAAGGTACCTTAGATTTGAAGACAATGTATCTTTGGCACAATTCTTGTGAAATGCCAAATAAAACAGATAATGTCACATATGAAAGATCACATTTCAATTTTGTTAAAACTAAAACAATACACTGCTTGATCGTTAAACGATCTGATCTTTGATCACTGTAAATAGATTGTACTGCTTCTACTATTGTATCTTATAGTTTCATATTATTGAGACCAGTAAAAAAACTGTTCAGAGCACTATCTGTTGTTATCAGATCACACAAAGAAGATACTTCAGGAGTATTCACTTGCACTTCAAAATCCTTGAAAGTTTTAGGCCCATTATAATCAGGCTGACCCTGAAGAAGCTGTAATAGACCTTGTGCAGCTTCGATTTCTTCACTAGAGCATTCTTCAGCAATAAGTTTTTCTTTGTTGATATTTCTTTGATTCAATCTTTCAGATCTACTACTAGAACATTCAGGTTCTTCCTTTGTGGTAGTGGATCCAACAGAAAGATTTCTGGAAGGCACAGCAGTCTTTTTCAAACATTCTTTCTGTGTAGAACTGGAATCTGTAAACGATTATTATTATTATTATCCCCATAAATATAATCTAAAATTCCACGTGCTGTCAGTGCTTACCTCGATAAAATAATCATCATCGATAAAATGCAGGGAACATACTTTCATATTTCTTGTCACTGGTTTATCGATTTTTAGTTTCAGTTGCCAAGCTTTTTGTCGATCCATCAGCACTTTACTCCCCAATTTCCCTTCCATCCAAACACGATATATATTAGTATTACCAGTTTGAGGGAAAGCATGGAACTTGATATTTGACCTTTTTTTTCCCAGGAAGAACACTGAGGAACTGAACAATAACGATTTGAACGACTCAGAACTATTGAAATGATTTAAAAAATATATAAATATTTGTAGAATATCACACAAAAACAAAGCAAAATACTAGAACCTCAGAGGAATAAAAAGGACTGACTACCTCTCAGGTAAGAGCCATAGCAAACCATGGCAACATTTATAGTTACTCTGATTGTCACCAGGTGGCGTAGCGCTTATCTTGATTCGCCTAATAACACTCAAAATATTTTTGTTTACAATATCTTACCTTTAGCCGAAAAAGCATGCTGAAGAGGGCGCTGCCTACCCTTGAATCGGGAATATAGTTTCCATCACAGAATACTAAATATGTAGTTTCCATATATTTAGTGTTCTGTGGTTTCCGTATAGTTTTGGAATTCTACATATTGACAATGGGCAATGGGCGAGTTCGGAAAGTCAGGGCTGTTGAATGCGCTGAAAGAGATGTGTTTGACAGCGCTGAACAGCGCTGTACCAGCAAAATGTTGGAGAAAGAGCGCTGCATTTTAAGCTGAATTATAGATTCGAAAAAAAAATTTTTGACGACAACTTTTACTCATATCTGTAATGTTAAAGAAAGAAGTTCGATAACGAAGTTTGAACCAAATTACTCGAAATAATTTTTTTGTGTGTGTTCTCAAATTAGAGTTACGAAGGAAAATGAGATTACTTGGATAATTTTGAGACAAAAAGTTTCATGCATATGAGCACAGAAACGCTCTGCTTTCAATATACAGGTTGTTTATAGTGTGTCACTTTTTGTGATGCTTATATCAGTTTATCAAATATTTATTGATCTTTTCTATAGATTGGGTAAATAAATACCAAAACTTATAATTAATGCAATCAATAGAGCTTACTACCTGGATCTTTATAATAATTTGGATTTTCCTGAAGATTACTAGAGATTTTTTCTCGAAATCGATAGCAGATACGACAAATCTATAACAAACCAAAAAGTGTAGTACTGGACCAGAGTTTTTTTCTACATTTTTCTAAACTAACAGCCATTCACCAAATATAGTTTTAGAGGAAGAAAACATGCATCCTTCCAGAAAAAATATCACCCTGTAGATTTGCATTCAAAATTAGCATATCACTTGGTGAAAACTTTAAACTGGAATATCTATGGCCAATTCAAATTGAATTTCTTGTGAAGGGAAGGTTATATGAGAAAAAAACTTAATATTTAACACATATTCCTTTATAAATATGAAGAATACGTTCTATTCAATAGGGGTCTCTCTCTAGAAATCACTATTTGGTATTCTAAACCTATGCTACCTATACAATAATTGCAAATTATATATTGTATTATTTTATAAATTATGAAAAATAACCTACTATTAACTGAATTTTTAGATTTCAAAAGGTGTTCTTCCTTGTATTCTAAATATATACACCCTATATAATTGTTGATCATATATTGTATTTCTCAATAAATTATGGAATAAAAGAATAATTTGTTGCTCAACTGAAAAAAGTATTGATGAACCTTGGAAATAAGGGACTTCTTATAACCTGATTTCTCAAAGATGTTACACCTAGATATGATATTACGATTGCTTGTGAGGCAACATAAGCCATGGGTTTTTGAAAGGTAGATCTATTCATTCTGCCTCTTTCCAGTTTATTATAGCTATACTGAATATTCCTAAAACAAAAATTTCACTGTAGGTCTTTTCATTGATCTTATCGAATGATAATGTAAATTCAATATTTGTCAAAACTGAAAATGAATGAAAGATTGCAGTTTCTTTATTCCAATTATTGATTCAATTGTAACTTCATTTCAGGGCAAATAAGTAAATATCCAATGGAATGTTAGCCCTCGAAATATATCTATTATTCATTTTGAATTGACTTACAAGAATATCAATATTTTCATCGGCTAGACATAAAATGACAAATTTCCTTTCAAAGTTGAAATTCAGAGAAAAATGTGCTAATAATTGTGTATTGCAACTATTAAATAAACAAAAAAGGAACCATGAAAAGGATTACAACTTGACTAACAAACAAACTTTTTTTGTCAATTTTTCCCACCCAATCATTAATTAAATTTGTACTTATGAATCATACATGTCTCTATAAAGAAGAAATGTGCTACTTTGAAATCTGAATAGTGGGATTATATAATCATTCAATATTCTCTGAAATTTTTCTACAAACCGATGAGCATGAATAACCTTCTTGAAAGACTGATAATAACGCTCACATTTTGATTATTCATTCCTCCCAAATTCTTCAAAGAAAGAAATTGCCATTTCTGGAGAAATGAGAGCTGAGAATTTGGTTGATATCGGTTATTTTTTATTCATTATTAAAGAATATAATCACAGACTAGTAATCTGTGATATAATATACGATTGATATTTTAACGAAATTTTAAAAAGCGTGACATGCGTCTGAGTCTGACTGACAGTTGATCATAGAGAAATCTTTGTCTATGGTTATGATGAAATCGTTACGGTTACTGACTGCGTTCGGTAAATCCACACTAGGGATGGGCAAAGGTCAGAAAACTATCGATATATATTGTATCGATATTTCCTGACATTATCGAAATGTATCGAAATATGTAAGAGTAAAATATCTCTAAATATCGCTGTGATATTTTGGTGTGAGAAAATTCTGTGTATTTGAATAAAGTTTTTCTATCATAGAGGAGAATAATAAGATTCAGATGACAAGATTCAGTGGAAAACGACATATTTAGTACTTTGCTTCCATTTTTATGGAGTATTTTGTCCTCCTGGACATTCATAGGGACATTAATGTTGACGAGAACTCTGTGATTACAAGGTTTTCAAAGTGTTCAAAGTTTTAAAGACCAAATTAGATTATGTGTTGTAGTTGCCAATTGTCTTCTTTTTTTCATATTAAACAATCTATTTTTTTTTAATTTCTACCTGACTGGTTAAAACCCTGATAAGTGAATAATGATATTATAATACAACAAATAGATAAGAGTACAACTTTTTTTTGCGAAATTCCAGGCTTTATTGTAAAAAACTGGTTATACATTTATAATTCAAAGTATTGCCCATCGCTGGTCACTACTCTCTTCCATCTTTCGGACAGCGTACGAATTGAAAAAACTGGTCATCTTTTGAAGCGATCCACGAATCGATCCAAGTTTTTACTTCTTCATGAGATCGGAAGTGTTGGTCAGCCAGGCCGTGTGCTATTGATCGAAATAAGTGATAGTCCGAGAGAGCAACGTCTGGAGAATACGTCGGGTGGGGTAGGAATTCCCATTTCAACGTTTCCAAGTAATTCTTGACTACTTTCGTAACATGTGGTCGAGCATTGTCATGCAGTAAAATCAATTCATCTTCTCTCTCGTTGTATTGCGGCGGTTTGTCTTTCAATGCTCGGCAAGAACGCATTAATTGCGTTCGATAACGATCGCCTGTGATTCTTTCAGTCATAATACACTACGCCGAGCTGGTCCCACCAAATACTGAGCATGACCTTAGAACCGTGAATATTCGGTTTGGCCGTCGATGTGGAAGCATGGTCGGGATATCCTCATGATTTTATGCGCTTGGGATTACCGTAATGAACCCATTTTTCGTCTCCAGTCCCAATCCGATGCAGAAACCCCTTCCGTCTTTGCCTTGCAAGCAGCTGTTCACAAGCAAATAAACGCCTTTCAAACACCTCGCAGCTTCAACTCGTACCGCACCCAATTTCCTTGTTTCTGAATCATTCCTATGACTTTCAGGCGTTTTGAAATGGCTTTTAGTGTCACTCCTATTGATACTGCCAATTATTGTTGCGTTTGACATGAGTCTTGATCAATTATCCTCCAATTCTGCATCCAATTCTGCATCTTCAAAAACTTTCTTTCTTCCACCGCGATGCTGGTCTTCGACATCAAAATCACCATTCTTGAAGCGTTGAAACCTATCTTGGTACGTTCTTCCACCAATATCGGTCTCACTATAGGTATTTGAAAGCATTCGATGAACCTCAGCCGCAGATTCATTCATATTTTAGTAGAAAATTAAAACCTCCCGCAAATGACGAGCATTTGGCTCGTAAGCTAACATGGTTAACCGTGAATAACTTTATGATGCGGAAACAAATCGACTAACATGTCGATGGCGTTATGTTCACAAATACCTAAACTTATCGTATGACATCTACGATATATTTATTTCTACTACCACTTACCGTTACAGCCATCTATTGCAAAACGGCGAAAGCAAAGTTGTACGCCTTATATAAATATTCATATGAATATCTAAATATGAATATTTTTGAGAGGTTAGGCTTGATATCGGTGTAATCTGGAATTTGGGCCCATAGAAAAACTCGAAGCTCATAACGGCGAACCCCCTCAAAATTTAAGGCTAGGACCGCCCTTGATTTGTCGTCATGGAAAGTTATTTGCATCAAATATTTTCATGTGAGCAAGGGCGAAACGGTATGTTCTAGGAAAAAAACCATATAGTATTCCACATTCCACCCTAGAATCAGCATAGTATAAAATGAAGAGAAATAGTATCAAAATAACATTCACCTACAACTTAACAGCAGAAATCTTCTATACTATATGGTTCTAAATTTAACAATAAATTAAATATCTTTTTCTTAAATGGTTTATAATTATTTATTTCTTTGATTTCATTAGGCAGTCCATTGAAGAACTTTGAACAACTGTATTCAAGCTGCTTTTTGTGTTGAATTCAATTTACATTCCGGAAAATTATAAGATATGTCCTTGTGTTATATTTATTTTTGATATTTTGAAATGAAAGGAAAAAACACTTATCTATTGCATAAATAGTAGACAAATAATTTTTCTACATATGATGTTATTTTGCGTCGTTTGAAAATAAACCGGTGTAAATTTAGCAGACCGTTTCCAGCAGACTGTTTGACTGAAACGCCCGAAGGCGGTGACCAGTGGCGTGCGGCAAAAAACGATTTTTTATGGAAATATTCACTAGATCGGATATAAATTTAGGAAGTGCGTTCCGTATAGTATTCAGAGTATCCGTTGGAGGAAATATTGATTTTCTAGAGACATCGGGATATTTTAGCAACGTTTTTATTCAAATTATCATCTGTCTAATTTGAAAAATTCGCGTCGGAGCATAACCATATTTGGCATGTAGATTACTATTAGCGATATAATAAACTGTAAAAAATCATTGACTTCCCTAGGGATCCAGGGGTTCTTTTCCACCACCTTTTAGGTACTAATTCAGTAGTTGAACACTACGATACAAAGAAAGTCAACGAAGTTGCCAACGGATGCTGGAATTTCTCTGTCTTGAAAGATATGCTACTATGTAACTAGAAAAAGTTACTCTAGTTCTATTTTCATAAAATGAATGTTTTGTTACTGAAATACATGTTTTCAATTGTTTTTAAAATACGGCTCAGTAAAAAGCCAGTTCTTCAGTTTTAATTGATGAATAATAGAAACCATTCGATCTATAATTACCTATCAAAACTTAAAAAAGTTGTTTAATTTTCACTTAAATCTGATACTGAATCAAGATCCAACACAAAATGTAGAATTCAAACTGAATACGGGCCGTTGCGACAACGCGCGTTCAGCGCTTGGCAAGCGCGTACCATGTGAACGGTATCCAGCGCTCATTCAACGTGCGTTGAGCGTTTGTCATATGAACGTGCTCTTATAGAGCGTCGTGTCAATGGTGATGCAACCTGTATATTTTAACATTTTCGAATTGCCGTTTCTTGAATTCTCTTTGAAGGAGCCTCTGTTATTCCTCTCAGGGTCTCAGGCATCTTTTCATTTCCATGATATCGTATTTTTGAACACAAAATTACCTTGTCACATTCATCAGAGGACGTTTTGTCGATTTCATTAAATAACTCCCTCCATATCGTTAAAAAGTAGGACGCTCCATACTCTATCGTGAAAAGAGGGCGAAGGTCCCAAAGGTGCATTTTAGCATAGTAAAATGAATCTTTATATCAGGTGTGTGAATAAGTCTTTCCCGTTTTTTTTCAAATTTTGAGCATTTATTGTGAAAAAATGGTTACAAATGAATTATTGAAAGTACTGGCCATCGCTAGCTACAACTTTTCCCCATCTTTCTGGCAACATACGAATCCCGTTGCGAAAAAATTCGACCGGTTTGGCCTCTATCCAGTCATCCACCCATTTTTTGGCTTCCTCGTAGGAATGGAAGTGCTGGTCAGCCAGGCCATGCGTCATCGATCTGAAGAGATGGTAATCAGACGGAGCAATGTCTGGACTATACGGCGGGTGGGGTAGGACTTCCCATTTGAGCGTTTCTAAGTATGTTTTCACCGGCTGTGCAACATGTGGGCGAGCATTGTCATGTTGCAAAATAACTTTGTCGTGCCTGTCGGAGTATTGTGGCCGTTTTTCTCGCAGTGCGCGGCTCAAACGCATCAATTGTCGTCGATAGACCTCGCCTGTGATCCTTTCATTCGGTTTCAGAAGCTCATAGTAAACCACACCTAGCTGGTCCCACCATATACAGAGCATGAGCTTGGCGCCATGAATATTTGGCTTGGCCGTCGATGATGATACATGGCCGGGTAGTCCCTATGATTTTCTTCGCTTCGGATTATCGTAACGGATCCACTTTTCATCGCCAGTCACGATACGATGCAGAAAACCCTTTCTTTTATGTCGCTGAAGCAGCTGTTCGCAAGTGAAAAAACGCCGTTCGACGTCTCTCAGCTTCAGTTCGTACGGCACCCAATTTCCTTGCTTTTGGATCATTCCCATGGCTTTCAAACGCTTGGAAATGGTTGTTCGGTCAACTCCCAATGCTTCAGCAAGTTCTTCTTGCGTTTGACACGAATCTTCATCAAGCAAAGTCGCCAATTCTTGATCTTCAAAGATTTGCGGCCGCCCGGAACGCTCCTTGTCTTCCACGTCGAAATCGCCACTTTTGAAGCGTCGAAACCATCCGCGAACACTCGAATCATCGACACAACCTTCTCCATAAGCTTCCTGAAGCAACCGATGCGCCTCGGCAGCAGATTTCTTCAAATTGAACCAATAAAGTGAAACTTCCCGCAAATGACGTCGACTCGGCTCAAATTTCGACATTTTCACGATTTCAAAAATTTATGATGCGAAAAAATTTCAACTAATGTGTTAGTGTGGAATTGTTGACAGATGAATAAGCTTTGATTATGACATATGTAACCATTAAATACTCGCACAGTATTGGTGGCGCCATCTCTTACAAAAAACAGGAAAGACTTATTCACACACCTGATAATATAATTTTAGTACCTATTTGTATTTTCATCATAATGTAGTTGGGATCGTTCTTCAATAGCTAGGTATACAGGGTGGCCACTTTTTCAATGGGATTGTATTGGTAACTTTTAAACCATAAGAGTGAGAAGGTCGGTCAAATGGAGAAAAAGTTGCATGCATAGAAGCATTATCAAGCAGTTCAAACAAATCGAAATTATCAGGGCCGGTTATTGAGATATCATAAGAAAAGTAAATTCTGTCGTTTTGATTTTTCTTTTTTTCCCACTTTATTTCAAATATTATCAAAAAATGTTACAGGAATTTTTTATTCGACAGTAAATTGTTCTCAATTTGACGTAATCAGATTTCGTATCCAACGTTTCGTGCTCTCTGGGCCACCCTCAACCTCATTTTTTTCAATACGGACCTGTATATTTCATGACACTTTTCGGAATAACTTTTAACGCTGAATTCAACGATATATCATACAATGTCATTCAAAGTTGATTTCCAGGTGATTTTGACCCTTATCCAAATTTCTTTGGGACGAACAAATGCATCAGTTACAAGGCGATTTCCATTCCTCTTATAAATGTTCTAAGGTATGAACAGACTGATGCGAGAGAGCGGGAGCGGAAAAGCTACTTTTGTGGGATGGAAATCAACGGCATTGAGCAGTAAAACCTAATTCTTCTTCCGAAAAAAGTGCCAATTCCATTAATAATTTCAGATTCATATACTAATAATTTGTCTCATAATTTTCGCGTCATTGTGCATGCTATTCAATCTACCCGCTGCCGCAACGAACGCATCGCTCCTGTTCCCGCAGTCCCGCGTCGGTCTGTTATTAACTTTTTTTTTCTAAATGGAGGGAAATCCACCTTATGGACACCCAACAACCCTCGTCAAATCTAAAACACCTGTCGACACCTGCTGGGTAGTGTGAGGCGAGGTGTGAGGCTTTCCTGAAGGGCATACTTACTAAAAACCTCCATTACACTTCCACCGAACCCGTAGAGAAAGGTTCCAAGGACGCCAACCTTCCTCTTACGCATTCAGCCTCAGTGCGGCCGGCTCACCAAGGGTTTGATACTCTACGACGGAATGTCCTTCTTGTTTCACGCTGTCTTGAACTAAGGAGTGTAGGATAGGGCAGAAGTAATTCGTTGAAGGTGGTAGAGTCATTCAACAGGTAGCCTAAAAAGCGTGAGGTAACCACCCATCAATGATCTCCCTCGTTCCGTGATTTCCCCCATAGCTCTGATTACGGAATTCAGGCCTGGGGTAGTTACCCGCAGGGTAAGCCTCCTCCATTCGAACTCAATATTCCACGAGGAGACGCCTCTTGAACCTGGTCTCGACCCAAGGGTCTTGCGACCTTTGCGAACTCGCACAGCTAACGCAAACCCTAAGTCCTCACAGCATAGGATCAACATTAGTTTGTGTAGGGAAATTATAAGGATGTGGGTTTTTGAAGGGTGTTCAGTAGTTTTGACCGCGAGCAGAGTACTAACATACTTTTTCGTTATCCTCGATTCCTGAGATTCAAGGTCATTGAAGTAATAGTTACTCCTCGAATAGTGTACCGAGAATTACACTTAAGGTCCTAAACTGGCGCCCGCGGAAACATAACTAACCCCTATTCTACCACGTACTCACAACCAAATGTTGGCATCTTCTTACTTCATTCTCGACCTCTTGTGTCTCGTTCTGCTAGACCTGTCAATAATTTCCATCTACCTTTATGGCCTCTGTCTGGTCGGATCTGCACCTCTACCTTCTCCTCCTTGGTGGACAAAGCCATCCTCTGGTTGGCTGTTCTGCATTTCTCCATTTCTTGTTTCTTTTGCTAGAACCTGTCAGTTGTTTCCACTTACCTTTTTTTGCCTCTAATCGTATCTGCCGTTAACCTCCTTGCTCGCTCCTCCTCCGCCTTCTCTTTCATCACGCCTTTGACTCATAGCGTTATGCTGTTCCATTTTTCTTCGCTCTGCAGCATCTGGTCGATGACATTATCTTTGTTGGGGCGGAAGTCAGATTTACCTCCGATCACCTCCTCCAGCTCTCTTCTGGATTGCTTCCATTTCCTGCAAGAGAAGATATGATCGGGTTTGTCTAGCCCGTCGTCCACATTTTATGGTCAGTCTTAGTTTCACTGTCTACTTTATAGTAGGCAGTTACTACAAGCCCTTCCACCATGACAAGGTGCTGACCTCGGAAGAGGGTCTGTTCATACTTACCTTAATGAGTCATGGTTGGGATTCTATGGCGGTTTATATCTACCTTAGAATATAGATAGAAGGAACGAAAATTAAACATTGGTGCCCAATCCCGAATACAAGAGAGATGAAAGTTTAGTATCGGAGCTAGCCGATTGTGTGTGCGAGCCATAGGCGTGGAGAATCCTGATTTTATTGTTGGATGCTTTATCAGGAATCCTTTCTTCATAATTTCACAATATCAACTATCATTACACTGAGAAGAACATTGACCTTTTTGAAACACGAAAGAATTTTTATGAATGAATTACATTTTAAATTATTTTTGAGCATCAATTGATAATTTCGAAATTAATCTAATTATGTTACGCTACTGCTATAGTGTCCCGTCAGACAAAGAGTGACGAATGTTGGCATCAAAACAAATGCCTCAGTTACAAGGCGGATTTCCATTCCTCTTATTAATGTTCTAAGATAACATATCAAAAGTAGATATCAATTATCAATTGACATGACAACTTTAAAATGTCACTATTTGACAGTCAGATTCATAAAATGGATAATTATTTATCAATTTTTAGACCTCATGTCGAAAGAGTAGTATCAGCACTCCATGGTCCGACCAACTGCTGAGGGGACCGTTATGAACAAATACAACATACACATAACCTATGAGGCTAGCCGCATATTGAAGGCAGCGTAGCCTAGTACAGCAGAGCGGAGTTACTACAGAGGAAAACTATTCATGTGCTCTGCCTGAACGATGCCCACATATGGAAAGTAGTGGAGCCTAGCACAGCACAAGGAAGAAACAACTATAGAGGAAAACTAATTTATGTGATCTGTGATCCAAATGAACGATGCGTGCATATTGCACATATATGTATAGTTAGTTGTTTCTGTGTGTTTTGGTTAGTTTCTTACAAAAAATATAGATCCAGCTATCAGTTAAACTTAATTTTGGATTCGCAATCAGTTTCTGAAATAGAAGATGTTTTGTTTTCATATAGTTTGTCCAAAAGGCATAAAATTCAATATGGAAAAATGATTATTTGAGAACTCGTGTCGTAAAGCACCTTATTTTCGGGAACTATTTCAATTAACAATTCCATTTTCATGAAATTTAACCGTTTCATTCAAAAAACGTGGTCACTCTGCAGAGTAAACTGTGCAAACTCCACAACCCCCGAAGGGCAGACATAAGATGTCTAAAAACATGCACTCGTCAATTTTTGAATGCAATGACATTCGTGCCGGCTCCGCAATGTCATACTTGTCATTTAGTTTTTTTTCCTTTGCCGGCCAATCAAAAGCGATGCGTAACCGAGTATGATCGTGCAAAGTCGTAAAACAAAACACAAAACGTTTATTAGAATGAATTCAAATATTTGAAATAGAGAGAGAATTTATTGATGTTTATTAGTATGTATTACAGTTTCAAGAATTGCTTACACAGGTCACTATAATGAAAGATATATAGGTACAAAATGACACGAAACTCAAAAATAATAAATAACAAGAATCTTAATTTGTTGATAGAACTACCTACAGTTGACTTAACGAAGCTTAACTTATATTCTCAAAATTGGCAAAACATACATCAGGTTTTCAGACATCTTAGGCATACAGATTACTCCGAAACTACGTCGCGTAGGCATCTGCTCTGCTACGTCTTATTAGACGTTCTATTTAATTTCATTTTTTACAAAATCCTCTACTAGGCTAGGCTCTGCGGTGCTCTGCTGGGCTGCCGTCTATGTGCGGCTAGCCTTATACAAGTTACACCGATCCGAAATAGTTGACACTGTTGACAGTAGTCGTGAACATTCCAGTCATGTGAAGTATCGAAGTTCTTTCTATAGTAGCTGATCAGGGGCGTCAGCTCTATGATCCAGCATTTAGCTTTCTATGCAAATGTCTTTAGGTTATAATTTGAATTGAAGGAATGAGTTTTTATAGATTTAAAAGGATTCTTCCTTCCCAATCAAAGTCATATGGACTCATCTAATTGTAAGTTTATCTACTTTTCACCGCATGTTTTTCTTTTAAATCGATTAGAGATGTAGAAATTTGGGATTCTTATGCCTGTTTTAATTCTCTAGACGGCTGATGAAGCAACTGAAAGTTGCGAAAGCTAATTTTGAACAATAAACAGTAAACTATACTGTGGAGCGTTATTAGCCTCGTGAAATATCCCCAATTAATCAGATCTTTTGTACAATGCCAAATTTCCTTTAATCATGAACATATTCAAAATTTTCCATTGAAGTGTCACCATCATTTTAATGTCATCTTATTTTTCACTTCAAATTCAAAATTTTTGTTCTAATATTTTTCTGTTTGTACTTAAGGTATAAATCATGACAAGAGAAAGAAGAAAAAAGAGTAAAATACCAGAATATAAACGTTATAATGAAATTGTTCGCGATGAAGCTTCCATAACGACACCAATTATAGCTAGTAACTTATCAACCAGTATATCAATTATAGATATTGAAAAGTATCAGAACATCCGTGAGATTGGTTGCCAAAAAAATAACGACTATTACAACCCGAGGAGAAATAGAAATATCATTATATACTCTGATGAAGAAAGCACTAGTCCTTCTGTATCTCCCACAAACACCAGACTTTTCCAATCAAAAAGAATTCAAACAAGTGTTAATGCTCTTCCAAAAGTAGATTATAATATTAGGCCAAGACAAAGGATAACCTATCTTTATCCGCCTAATGACAAATTCAATTATAGAAAAAATGCTAAAACTTATATCAGAAATACTAGAACCTTTGATAGAAAAAGATTGAAACCGCTAGATAAAGGATCCATCCAAGTGAGTTATCCTGACGTAAATGTACATGTCATTTCGATGATGATACCTGGATTGAATGAATCGTTAATATATGAAAAAAAAGACGAATTACAAGAAAACGAGAAAGAAAATGTAGCAACGAATAAAGCGGAAGGACAACTGACTGTTCGCAATACAATTCCAAATTCAATTTTAATTGAGGACAAAAGACTTCCAGATACAACGAAAGAAGTGGAAATTTTATGGAAATACACATTCAATAACAAAAAAGAACATCGAAAATCACTGAAAGAAAAATTAACGTACCCAACCGAATCAAGAAACGTTAAATTTGAAGCGAATGTAGATTCCAGCCAAGTCATGAAACAACTGGTTGTTCCAGCTTATTCGCAAAGACTAACAGATTACTCAGAAGCAAGTTCACGGACAAATAAGCTAAGAGATACATGTCAAAAAATTGAGCAGCTTTATTCGAAGAAAAAATGGAACTCAAGGTTTGAAGAAGTAAAAAACAAAACACAAGAAAAATCAAATATTTTCTCGAATGGTGAGAATACCTTATGTACCAGAACAGGCGAAGGCGTTTATTGGATACCTAAACTGATGCAGAGGGTCCAGAATTGTTATTCATATTTCAAAGATATCCTTGTTGAAAAAAGAGAAAATAATTTAGAACATCGATCTGATACTACGGAGAGAAATATTGAGGAATCGTTATCGAACATTTTTCCAGAAAAAGAAAATAATACTACAGCGAATAAAGATTTCATCACGTTGTTTTTACAGGAGAAAACTGTCACGAGTTCTACAAATTTTGTTCCCCATATTACCAGCATAACGTCAAATAATCCTGAATCATCATTGCAGAATCCTTATTGTAGGAACTACTTTGTCTATTTCAATAACACAAACACACCATTCCTTTCCTTGCCGATGAGTGACTTGAAGATATCGAATAAGTTATCTCAATGTGGAATATCTTTTATAAAACAAATGCACTTACTGAATCAACAGTATTCTTGTTTGAAAGATGTGGCTGATGTAATTACCTGTTTAACGGCAATGCTGCGAAAGATTTATGAGGATAACCAGGAATCAAGCTATCCTTCGACAAAATGTTTTACCAGTATATTTAGGATACGTAAAATTTTTAGAAAGATTGCTTCAATCAATCAACCTTTACATTTCAGTCAAAAAATGAAATCGAAGAAACGGAGGAGAAGTCAGAAATTTTCACACTTCCAGCACTTAGAACCTAAAGAAATCTCACAAAATATTTTGAAAATTAATCACTCCCTTCCTGTTTGCAAGAAGCGAACTACTGGAAACAGACAGCCTTACGTGATAAAAGATATTGACGTTACAGTTCTCAGCTCGAATTGTCTTCTAGTGAAATGGAAGGTGCCTAAGAAGTTAGAGTTGGTAACCAAAGGTCATAAGATTTTTCTGGATGATGTTCTACAGTGTAATTTAATGTACTTTGAAACTTGTGCGATTTTAGAAAATGTTGATATGTCTAAACCTTTATCGATTACAATAATGACGTACACTGCAGATGGTTACTGTTATTCTACTAAAGTTAAAACTTTTATTTCATCGTAGTAAGAATTTGTTGTGCTTTATACTTATTGTGTTTCTTTTGTATTCACAACCATTCCAAGTAATAACTGATTTCGATTTGCTGCTTCCTTGTTTTACTGCTAGGTATATCAAATCGACTTCAGAACCATTATAGTAATCTGGAAGATACTTAAGTTGTTGGAGTTGTTGACTAAAGGTCATAATATTTTTCTGGATGATGTTCTACAGTGTAATTTGAAGTACTTTGAAACTTATGCGATTTTAGAAATCGTTGACATGTCTAAACCTTTATCGATTACAAAAATGGCCCACACTACAGATGATTACTGTTATTCTACTGAAGTGGGTATATAAACCCAACCGTGCTACGGCGAATCACCATGCTCCGCTATGGAGATGGAAAGTGTATTGTTACTACTAAAGTTAAAACTTTTCTTTCATCTTCGTAAGAATTCATCCTTATTTCACTACTTGATATATCAAATCGACTTCAGTACCCGCCACGAATTCTCTTTTATGTCTCCTCATGACACAAAAATGGGGCAACAAAGGTAGTTTGAGTTTTGAAGAGAAAAAATCAGCCGAAATATTTTCAGCAGGTTATGGTCATTGTTTGATAAGATATGATGTGGAACTTTTTATTTATTGAAGCTGGGGAATCCTCTTGAACGAACTACCTTATGAAAGATCAAACAGTGTAAGACTCTTACTCTTACTTACTAAACTTAATCTGCCATTTTGAATATCGAGTCATGTAAACCGAGAGCCAAATGCAAATTTAGTTAATTATTTCCTCTAGAGACATAATTGATGACATGCATCAGAGAATAGTATTATAAAGTCTCGTGAACTACAGCTGCCTTTAGTTGAGGGGGATGAGCGGTGGCAGCCGCTCATAATCATTTCCTCTCAATTGAAAATTTGTTAAACTGTAACTAACCTAATATCTCGAGGAAAAAACAATCAGCTGGCTATAGCATAGTGTATTATACGTCAGCTGGTGCCTCGAACATGAAAAAAAAAATTTCTCTCAAACAAAAATTTACTGGATGATAGCTTATATGCAACTATGGATAAATATAGAGGTCAGCAGGCTGTATCTCGGTTGAAATACCCTCAGTTGATACTTTGAAAGTTATTATGTAGAAGTTAAGCGGATACATCTATTGCCCATTTGAATGCATCTGCTGACCAGGTTTCCCTGGTTTACTGCTAGCTGATTGTTTTATTTATCACAGCAGTATATTAACAATCAGCTAAAACCTTGGCAATAGATGCATCCGCTTAACTTCTGCGAAATAACTTTCAAGGTATCAGCTTGTAACGTTATGCCTATGAGACTCTCAGACTGATTTTTAGGGGTGGTTTGGATTATTTGGCAATAAAACTCTTACCTAGGTTTTTACAAATTTAATAAAATTAAAATATACATAGATCGATTCTTTTCACTCTAAACAAATAATATTGAAATAAAAACTTAACTTGAATCAGTTGTCAATGTGCTATTATGATGGAACCTCTTCTGTAGATTATTTTCAGCCTTCTGAACACCAGATATTAGCAGGAAGCTATAGTACTCCAATTCCCATTCAGCGAAGTTGATGTAATAACACCAGGTATTACGCAGGTATTCTCTCTTCTTCTTCTTCCTTCTTCATTATAGGCATGATTGCCTGTTCCTTCTTCGTATAACTTGTCCGGTTTCAATCGGTTGTCAGGTTATCGCTTCACCTTGCACCCCAACGCCCAACTACGCTACTCGAATTTTCGAAGACGCGGTAATTTGTCAATTAATCGTATCATATCGTATACCATCGGTAGGAACGCGGATGCGCGGACTTAGAGAGAATTTTCTGAAAGATTTTCAATATTATAAATCTCACCAGAACGAATTAATTTAATTAATGTTGTCGAAACGTATTTCAGGTTTGGTAGGATTCTTTTTGTGTCAAACAATTTCAGCAAAACTCCTTCTCAGGTTTATTTGATAATAAATGTAATGATTTCTTTGTAATTTCTTGGTTAGAAATCCGAGAAGGAGTTGTAAATTCAGTTAACATATTCTAATATCGTTGTTCATTTTCTCAAAGCACCTCCCGTGGGATTGGAACAAAGAAAACCTCTCGTGGAATTGGAATAACAGAAACATTTCTTGGGATTGAAAAATATCAAGAAGTACTTCCTTGAGATACAGAATTTGGAGTTGTACGTATGTTAAACCACTTTAGTTCCTGAATCTGAAAGAATACCTGCGTAATACCTGACATTATCACATCAACTTCGTTGAATGGGGATTGGAGTACTATAGCTTCCTGATGAGATCTGGTATTGAGAAGGCTGAAAATAATTTACAGAAGAGGTTCCATCGTAATAGCAGAGTAACTCATTTAAAACCGATTTAAGTTGAGTTTTTATTTCATTGTTTGTTTAGAGTGAAAAGGATCGATCATTGTATATTTAAATTTTATTGAATTTGTAAAAACCTGGGTAGGAGTTTTGTTGCCAAATAAGCCAAACCACCCCTAGAAATTAGTCTTTAGAGTCTCATGGGCAATTGTAACGTTACAACCTCTTACGCGGTCGTCCCATACTTCTCCTTCCAGTTGGTGATTTATCACGTGCGATTCTAACTATCCTTTCCTCAATCATTTGGCCTATGTGTGCATTCCATTCGCGTTTTCTTCCCAGGATCCACTCATTCACTTCTTCCACCCCGCACAATCTTCTTATGTTTTCACTGCGCAGGTATTTGAACGTCATCTCTTGCTGTATAATTTGGTCATCGACGACTAGTTTGCATATGAGAGGATTTTTAGATGTGGTCAAACATTTTGTTTTTGTGGCAGATATAACCATATTCAAGGATTCCGCTATGGAATTGATGAGATATAAAAGCCTCTGCAGGTCGCTCTCGATCTCTGCAACCAGCACAGCGCCATCAGCTTAGCAAAGAATCGCAATGTTTTTATTGCCCATTTTATATCCCTTGAGGCGGCTTTTTTTATTTCATCCATGACCATGTTGAAAAGCAATGGGCTCAAAGAGTCACTCTGCTGAATTGCCTTTTCCACGGAGATAGGCCTGGTGAGTTCTCCATCGATTTTAGCATGTATTTTGAGGTCGCTATATATATTTTCAATGACTTTGATTAAGTTGTAGGTACGGTATCTGTCTATTGTAGAGTAAGTGAACGACATCTTGTAGATGGATTCGATCGAATGCTTTCTGAAGATCTACGAAGCACATGTATGAAGGCCTGTGATATTCAAGAGATTTCTCAACGATTTGTCTTACGACGAAGACTGCATCATTGCATGATCTTCCTGATCTGAAGCCTTGTTGCTCATCGAATAGAAAAATAATATTGCTTATCTTATTGGTGATTATTTTTGTTATTCTCTGGCTTTTGTTGTCCCCCTTTTTGAACATGAGGATGGTAATACTTGTTCCCTTTTGGTCCGGTATTCTGTGGGGGGAAAAGATAGCCCTGGTCAGTAAGGTCAACTGCTCAACCAGATGTTGCTCCTATACTTGAGTAGTTCATTTGGGATGCCATCTAGTCCGGGGCTTTTTTTGTTCCTCAGTTGTCAAAGTGACAAGTCTATGTCTGTGTTCTCTATTTCTATGTTATCACTGGTAATTATTTTTGGTATGTGGTCGCGTTTAATGGTATCTTCTTCTTTTCTATACAGTGTTTCCAGATATTCAACCCAGGTCTCCTACATTATGTGTTTAGGCCCAATAAATTCGTTTATTTCCTTTCTTTGTGTTGTTATCAATCGCCACATCTGTTTTAGCAGGCCGTAAAAGTCACTTTCCATTCTTTTGGAGAACTTTTCCCAGTGACTAGTTTTAGCTGATCTTATGAGCGAGTTTGTTTCGTTGCGGATTATCACTACAATAATAATGAATACTGTACAGCAGACCCAGAGTTGTGATTTTTTGACCATGTTTCGAGTTTCGAAGCCATGGTTCGAATCTCTCCGTCAGATGGTAATCATAATTTTTTATATTGATATTTATTATTTGTTTTTTTGCCATATGGCCTTTAAAGCAATGTGAAGGCCAGTCCATGTTATTATAGGCCTATGATTTGATATAAGGCCGGCCATCCACGTACAGTTGAAACTGTCAGTTTCGACTGAACAGTTAAAACTGTCAGTTGAGCGGCAAATAATATAATAGATAATATATAGTTGAAATTATTCGTATGGAAGATTTCACAACGATTTGACTTATTCATTATAAATTCAACAGTACTGCACTCAAATTCTTCAAAAACGGATTGATCATTTATATTTTTGCACTCTTCTGTCGTAAAACTGTATATTTTAGATATTCCAAAAACACATGGAAATTTTTGAATGTCATCTGACTAACTTGGCTCTTTTTCCAGTAATAAAGCCAATTGTGAATTATCTATAAGGAGTTTTTCTATCTGTTTAATACATGATCAGATGAAGCTTCTGTTCTGTTTTGTAGTTCCATCTTCTGTCGCAATAGATTCAAATTCTCACGAAAGAGAATGTAGTTTTATAGTTTGTGGAAAATAAACGAAAAATTCCTGAAATGAAGTAACAGTCTATGATTAGAGTACTTTGTCGGATTGACATATGCTCCCTCTATCTATGTTTATTATTTTGAGGTAGATCCGGAAGCAAATTGAACACATCTGTGTAAATTTCAGTAAGATTGACATCTTATTGAGTTGAAATTTTGAAAATGTCAGTATTAATTTAATCTCGAAATGAAAACTTCCAAATTACAGTGTCCAATAAAAATGCCTAATTTAAACAATACAACAAAATTCGCTACGAAAACTTATCCATTCTCAAACACGAACCGATATGTCGTCAATCCAAAAGAAAAAAATATCATTGCTAAGAACATGAGGATGAAACAGAACATTCCTAGAAAACTGATGGCTCACAAGGAGAATCAGATGAACGGAATATCTGAACTAGTGTCAATCAATTCAATGGAAGCTCAGTCAAATATGTTAACCAGGTTCATGCCATCAAATAAGAATTTAACGAACCGATTCCAGAATTTTACCAAATATGAAGGAAAAAAGTACATAACAACATCTTCAAAATTCAAACTAAGCACTAATCAACGTTTTACTGGAGCCATTAGGAAGATTGTGATTAGTAATAAACCTTGTTTGAAAAGGAGAAATAACAGGGAAATGAGAATGATCGACAAATCAAGAGCTAGGAAGGATTTTTTTGATTATACCCCTCAGCCCAGCGCTTTCGTCCATATCCTATCAGCCTTCATTTCTAGTAGTTTTGAATCTAATTTTACTTGCGATCATGAAAGTTTGGTATCCCTCAGAGCTCTGTCAAGAATGCTAGGAGATGTATCAGAAAAAAACAGTCTTTCTCATGAGGGTATCATAGCTGCTAGGCGTGAATTATCACTTTCACTGAAAGAATCAAACAAATCAATCGCAACTTTTATATCACCAAACGAATTTTCGATAGATAAATCTTCTTCTACTACAGCCCAAGAAATTAACATCGATGAGGATAAAATTCAACATTCCTCCAATTCTGAAGAGAATGATGAAGTTGATAAAGTTGTTTCGAACTGTTCTAATTCGATGAATGATTCATCGAAAGATTCAAATGCATACGAAAAAGAAATTGTTGTTCGTCCAAACATAAATAACGCATTTAGAGAAGACTCTTCGGAAATAAAAATTGATGAGTTAGAAGCTCATAATGATTCTATCTTTGAAGAAAATATAATTGTAACTGATCCTGAAGTAGTTAGTACTCAAGAGAAACCACAACCAGAATGTGAAATTCTATTTCAGAAAAACTTAGATGTTGTGTCAGTGAAAAATATCCAGACTAGTTATTGTGAAATGAACCAAGAAGAAAAATCGATTGAAGTTAATGAAAAAATAGAAGAAAATATAGATCACAACGTTGAAAATAAAATTAGTTGCCCTAAAATTGTAAGCATTTTCAGATTGAATTGCATTAATGACTATAGTCGACAAAAGTTCAGTTTGAGTTGCCCTTGTATAAAAAATATTGCTGAATACTCTTATCAATACGGAAATTTTCATCGGTGGATTCAAGTCGGTAGTGAAAATGAAGATGAGATAGAGGAAATTAATTCTAACAGTGAGGATTTTAAAGATAAGGATTCGAAAGTAGTAGCCACCAATGAAGTTTGTGATTCAATGAATGAAGATGGAAATATGAACGGAAAATGCGAGTGTGGACAAATACACCAAAATCCACAAATGCAAAACTCTGAGGACCAAAATAAAAATTCTCAATCTCAAGAAACAAATGTTTTCAATGACGTCAAAACTGAACCTGAAAAAAATATAACAGAAAATCGAAAATTTTCCTGTAAATGTATCTTAACGAGATGTTGTTCAGAAATCTTGTGTGACTCCAATCAGAAAAAAAATTGCAACGAAAAAAAGAGTATAATAACATTATTTTTGAATGAACGAAAAACATTACCGCAATCTGTGAGGAAAAAGAATTTTATAGAATTCGAATTTGGGAGGAAGAAAAACTCTGATATAGACATGAAAAATTTCAAAAATGAAGTTCTGGAGTTTTTCGGAATATGTGCTGATAGAAGTAAGGATATTGAAAAATATACAACAAACAGTTTTGAAGATCTTACTTTACCAGGAGTAAATCTAGTTATACCAAAATTTTCGGAAGTTTTGCCGGATATTGAAGAAACAATTAGAGAGAAAATTAATCAATTTTTAGCTAATCCAAATTTCAAAACTGAATACAGATCTCGTGCTCATTGTGATGATAAGAATTTAACATTCCTATTTATGAAATGAAAATAATTTTAACTGAAAAAATTATTATTATTATTATAATAAACACAAATATTGCTGTCTTTCACCTATAATAAATAGGAATGGAAATTCAATTATTTATAGATCTATCAATTCATTTCTGGTCGTATGTTTATAGTTAACCTTTTTTTCTACAGAAATTGCCTTGTTCTTTTGTACCGTTTATTATTGTCATAATTGTAATTACTGTAATATACTGTTATTTACTTTCGTCCGATTCCCTTATTTTAAGCTATACAGGGTGAGTCAATAGTGCTCGATCGGTCTGTAACTCCTGTAAATTATGGGCTATGAGAATTATTCAAATTTTGACGGAATCGACAGCACTTAAATTAGTTTAAATTATTTTTGAATACAGGCTGGTCCGAAAGTGGTGGTACACGGTATTTCCTAACGCGTTTAGGCACGTGGTCTACGATCGTAGACTATTAAGTATTAATTGCCATTAAATGACATAATTAGTCAAATATTCACCGGGTAATTTATGAATTTATCTTTGTTTATGCCTCTGCTTCCATGTTGAATCTTTTTTCATCAGAATTTTTAAATAATCGCACTGTGAAGAATAAAAACCTAAAGAACCACTTTTTTCACACATTTATAAGCTCTTGTAAATTTTGCTGCCTAGTGAAACAAATAACTATTTTCGCGGGTATCCCAATTAAATTAATTGAAAAAATTAAGCATTCTTTCATTAGAGTTTCTTTTCTTTAGAGTTTCCTAAATATATCGATATTCTAGATAGTTGTGTTGTTGAATGATGAAATGAGATTTTTGGGAAAAGTTCTTGATAGACAACTGAAGGGGGGGACCACATTACGAGCAACTTAAAAGTAGATTGAACACTGTATGCTACATATCAATTATTTATGTTGGGATATCAGGTGGATAGTGATATTAGCTGGTTTATTTCGCGAATTTTCATTCCATACTTTCAAATGGAATGATCTTCTGGGGTAGTTCTTCATATAAGGGTGGCATTGTACCATGTAACCTCTGGGGTACAGATAATCATGCAGAGGGATTTTCCAAGAAAATAATATACTCACAGTATATGGATTGTTAACTGTTGTTTTTTTTTAATGAGAATAGTCATTATATTGATAGATATAAACCTTTCAACAATAGCAGAATGATGTTTCCTTATATTGTATCGATGCATAAGACTTCAATAAGGGAAAGAATAAAGTGCGTTGAAAAATATAGGGTGTCCCATTTAAGACACCAACTCTCCTCTATATCTCTAAAACGATATTTTTATATTAATTTCTATGATATCTTGTAAGTATCATATAAACTATAAAATTCATGAAAAGAACGTGTTAATTTTTTTTCGAATATCTCGAACAGAAACCAAGATTTAGCGAAAAATTTGAAACATTAATTTTTCAGAAACACCCTGAAACTCGAGAACAATTCCAAATATTCATGATCTGCTTTCTGGTATCTGATAGTCTTATTGTTTTCGAGCTGCTTTCAGTGAGGATACGATTTGTTAACCTGTTGTACAGGGTGGGCAAAAAAGCGAGGTAAGCGGCTATATCTCAGGATCCACTCATCGTAGAGACTTGCGGTGCAAAATTTTATCACTAAAGTGAACGAGAGAAGACACTGGAAATTGTTTTGAAGTTCATACCTCTACCGCTAGGGGGCGTAATAGCTACCATCGAGTAGAAAAATGAATTTTCCTCGAAAACGTTTCATATGAAGTTGAAGAAAAAATATCATCACTGTAATCCTTGGAAAATTCTCTATCTTTTAAAATTGTCACTTTCGATGTTACGACATCAAATAAGGGTAGGTGAAAGGGAGAAATCTGACTGATTGAAACGCTTGTAACTTCAGTTTGGCTCAACATTTTTGAGCAAATTTGATCTCGTCTGAAAGATAATGTCTTGTCGATTGAGGACAAAAAATACTCATGATAAATTTGTTCTTGCTGCTTTCGATAGGGGGCGCTAAGTCAGAAGTTCATTGTTTTGTTCATTTTGCTCCGAAATTTCAAGTGTAATGATAGGATTTTCTCAACAGAAACAGAAATTCCATCAAATTTGCATGAAAAAACCTGAAGGTCGCAAAGCGATAATTTTAGGCGTTCAGAAGTTATGTCCGAAAGAAGATATTCTTCAACTGATGCACTGCGAAAAACCAAATTGTGTCTTTAGGTTCTGACAGAAACATAAATCCCATCAAATTTGTATGAAAAAACCAAAAGGTCGCAAAGCGATGGCTTTAGGCGTTCTGGAGTTATGGCCGAAAGAAGATATTCTTCAACTGATGCACTGAAAAACTAAATTGTGTCTTCTTTCGGCCATAACTCCATGCAAATTTGATGGAATTTCTGTTTCTGTTAAGAAAATCCTATCATTACATTTGAAATTTCGGAGTAAAATGAACAAAACAATGAACTTCTGACTTAGCGCCCCCTATCGAAAGCAGCAAAAACAAATTTATCAAGAGTATTTTTTGTTCTCAATCGACAAGACATTATCTTTCAGAAGAGATCTAATTTGCTCAAAAATGTTGAGCCAAACTGAAGTTACAGGCGTTTCAATCAGTCAGATTTCTCCCTTTCACCTACCCTTATTTGATGTCGTAAAATCGAAAGTGACAATTTTAAAAGATAGAGAATTTTCCAAGGATTGCAGTGATGATATTTTTTCTTCAACTTCATATGAAACGTTTTCGAGGAAAATTCATTTTTCTACTCGACGGTAGCTATTACGCCCCCTAGCGGTAGAGGTATGAACTTCAAAACAATTTCCAGTGTCTTCTCTCGTTCACTTTAGTGGTAAAATTTTTCACCGCAAGTCTCTACGATGAGTGAGATATAGCCGCTTACCTCGCTTATTTGCCCACCCTGTACATCTGTATTGTTTCAATAATGGACACCTCCCCAAAGTCTTTAGATTCCTATTCTGAACTTCCATAGGAAAAAATTAAGATGATGATAAAAATTAGTATTCTCATTGAATAAAGAATTTTTGAATGCAAAGTCTAGTAGGTATAGCTACAATTGTTTATAAATTGAGAGATTCCGAATATTTGATTAGAAATTTAGTATTTTAGGCATCAAATTTCCGACATAGGATAAGACCTCCTTCATTAGCTAATTTTTTTAAAAATAATTACAAAAACAAAATATTTTCGACTGTCTAGGTTATCTGAACAACCTTCTCTTTGTTCAAAATGTGCGCAAAGTGAAACAAATGTTATAGTTGTTAATACAGATTTCAAAGACTATTTCAATTACTATCAATTACATCGTCTATACATTCTGTTAGAACCGTTTATTCAATACATTTGCACGTGAAGTACGCAAGAGTACCGATAAACTTATACGAAACTAATAGAGAAACCAAGTAAACTAGAAATTATAAATTACTTAGTTATGGCGGTTGAACACGAATCAGACTTCTTTACGCTTGTTCATAGCAGAAATAATCACCGATTTTAATTGAAGAATAGAAATTGTATTGAACTGATGTACAGTGAAGAAATTTTCGTTATACTTTGGTGTGAAACCATTGATTCAATTTCCACCGAATTAACATTTGTGGGCAAGGTTCTCGCAAAAGAACTTCTCAATTTAAATTGAAATTGTCATGTTTGAATTTGGTGTATGATATTAATTTTTTTTTATCAATGATTGGTTTATTCCTGCACAATCGAATGAACCAATCAGGAGCTTTAGTCGAGTTCGAATCATGGATATTCCAAACTTGACTTTAATTGGTGTTTTTAGATGTGTATATGTGACAGTTCACAACGACTAAGATGCATAGAATACCTGGTGTGTTTACTGATTCGATTTTGTTTCAGACTTTTTGAGAGACCCACCTGTTGCTTTGGTGGTCTGCTTCACCAGAGTGCTGTAAGGTGGCGCTCTTTAAAATTTTTCGAATTCCCGCATCTGTCTGGTGCCGTTTAAAAAGGAAATACTGATTTTAGACACTGCAAACATTCACAATAAATTACAATTCAGTTCATATCGAATTTTTACTCAAATGAATGACAAAATAATGACAGACCATAGAATATAAAATATTATTGTTCTATACTCAAAGTTTGAGACAAGAGCGTAGAAATAGGGGGATACTGGGGATAATTACACGGTGTTCCTGAATTGAAGATACAAAGGAAAATGACAGATTTCCGGATCATTTTACGAAAAAAAGTCCTATAATATGAGTCCCCAAACACTTTGTTTTGAGATACATGTGTTAAAGCTTAAGTTTTTTTCTCGTATAACCTTCCCTTCACAAGATATTTAATATGAATTGGCCATAGATATTCCAGTTAAAGTTTTCACCATGTGATATGTTAATTTTGAATGGAAATCTACAGGGTGATATATTTTCTGGAAGGATGCCTGCTTCCTTTCTCCAAAACTATATTTTGGTGAATGGCTATTAGTTTAGAAACATGTAGAAAAAAACTCTGGTCCAGTACTACACTTTTTGGTTTGTTATAGTTTTGTCGTATCTGCTATCGATTTCGAGAAAAAATCTCTAGTAATCCTCAGGAAAATCCTAATTATTATAAAGATCCAGCTAGTAAGCTCTAATGAATGCAGTAATTATAAGTTTTGGTATTTATTTCCTTAATCTGTAGCGAAGATTAATAAATATTTGATAAACTGTACGACACACTAGAAACAACCTGTATATTGAAAGCGAAGCGTTTGTGGGCTCATATTCATGAAACTTTTTCATCTCAAAATTATCCAAGTAATTTCTCATTTTCCTTCGTAACTCTTATTTGAGAACACCCAGTATAAGGTAAGAACAACCGAATTAGTAACAACAACAAAAATTATTTCGAGTAATTTGGTTCAAACTTCATTATCAAACTTCTTTTTCTAACATTACAGATATGAATAAAAGTTGTCGTCAAACATTTTTTTTTCGATTATCTCTCTGCAAGAAAAAAAAGATCTACGCCCTTGGTTCACAAGAGTCGAGAATTGAGAGAAATGTCAAATGTAAACGATGTATGCGCCATCTGAAACAGACCGCGATCTCTCGAAATCAAGTAGGTATAAATCTGAAAAATCTCCTGTTTTGTCTGAAAGTTTTACAGGTAAGTAGGCACACCAGGTTTTCTATGCATCTTAACAACGACACATTAATAATTCTGACATAATTTCAAAGTTTTTTTTTCATTTCGTTTGTGAAGTAGTTTTGTAGTCAATCAGAAATTTTCTAGACCCCTCTATTAAAGATCAATTTGGAAAGAAAAATTGGAAAATTAGGCAGCATCAATCGGCATTCAGGGGAATTGATAGAATCGGGAATAAAAAAATATCGATGATGGGGTCGAAACAATTAGGTAGTTATCTACTATCTACTATCTACTTTGGGCGGTAAATTGGTTGAGTTGATAAACTTTTTATTTTTTCCATTTTTTTTTTTTTGAAGGAAAGCATCAAGGTTCAATTAATTAAATCTAAATCATAAGATTTAATTCGAAGTTCACGAATCAAATGTGTTTGAGTGTTTGTGAAACAAAAAAGAATTACACGATTTAAGTGCAGGAAGTACCTACTATCTTCCAAAATATCCTCATTTATCTATACTAGGTATATAAGGTTCCAGGAATAGAATACTTAGTGCCATTGAAAAAACATGGTCAAAGTTATTTTTTTGTTATAATTTTGAGCGGAATTCTACCAATTTGAAGAGTAAAGAAAAATAAATAGAATAAATTAAAATTAAATTCTCTTCAAATATACATAAGCATATAATAATAAGTGTTGAAATCTGAAAGTATCCTTTTTTTGATTCGTCAATTAAGTTGACATAATACATATTTATTTTATGAATTTGATTCATCAAAATGATAAGACCTGAAATTTTCACAAAATATAAATATAATAATTTGTGTTGAAATCTAAAATTCTACTTTTTTTTATTCCTTAATTAAGTTGACATAATACATATTTGTTTTTATGGATAATTTGATTTATGAATATGATATTTGGACCGAGGATAAGTGCAATTCCCATTTTATTTCATTATACCTATTAAATTAATTGGAATTTTTTGCCTTCATTTTATCCTCACAGTGAAAAAAGCCCCCTAGTGCGACAGGCGAAAACCAACAATTGTCCACATTTCTGAGGAATATTATAACATCATTTTATTACTCAGTGGAAAGCCGTTCTTCCACAGGAATATCCCATAACTGAGGAATTACAATTTAGTTCAATTTGATATAAACTTATAAGTCAGTCTTTTATATTTCGTTAATTCGACTGAGTTCTTGAAGGAAATACCACTCGTCCTGTCGATTTGTGATGTTTCTCAAAGTAACTCATTTTCGTTATGATGCAAGTCGATAGACTTATCGCGAAAATTCAATTGCTTGTGGTATTCTCATAATTCACACGTGAATCAGGTCATGATAGGTTGCTAACTTCACGTTTCTTTCTTTACTTCTATCATTTCGCTGAATATCACAGAAATAGATTGGGATCTGTTATCTTATGATACGTGTGAAACTGATTCGAAACTGATCAACTTGATATAATTTCTTAGATCAATATACAGTATTTACGTTGAGGAGTAATTCTTGTAGTGATTGCCAGAGGAAAAGTTTGTATAAACAGAGTGAGTCAATAGAACAAGTAGGGATTCATCAAGCCAAGTAGCTTGACATTTTAACCAACTGCTTGACATGTAAATTAATCTCGTGAAAAATTACATTGATCTTGATTTGATTTTAGATATTTATTGCTTGATTGTATATCAAGCTACTTGATATTACTTGAGCTTGATATGCATGCGTCGCACGGCATATATTTCTGCAATCTCGTGCGCGCTTAGACTGAATACGGGGATTCCTCGAGCGCCGAGAGACTTAAGCATTCGCCAGTGTGACTTTATTAATAGTTTTCTCATCTTTCTATGAAATCTATTGGTAGATTTTGGTAGTTTCGGATATCTGAAAGCTGGAGACACATTGAAAATATAGGTTTGAAAAACCATTAAAATTAATTGATGTTTTTATTCAATATGAGGAAGACTCGGAAAAAGAGAATATTAGAAACAATAAAAATATATAGAATTCAATCAAAAAATTTTACACACTAACATATATGTATTTACATAAAAAACCATCAAGAATGGAATTTTTTCTCTTCAAAAAACAAAACGAATTTCGCCAAAGCGGCAAATAGTGGAGGGCGGCATTTTCTTCTTTTTCTAGAAATCCGAATTTAGAAGTATCTACCTATGTACTGAATAATTTTATTTAATTCCACACATGATTTTTCATATAAAATTAACCAAGATCGGGCGTAGGCGTATTAGAATTTAAAATAATGGTTCATCCGCATCATCCGATTGTTTGAATCAATCATCTTAAAAAAAAAAACAAAATGTTCAAGCATTTTATAAAATCGAAATTCAGCAGAAGAACTCGAAGCCGCAGGGCTCGCTCTAGAGGGGCGGCAAATATTGGAGGGTGGCATTTTCTACTTTTTCTAAGAAATCGAAATTCCTAGAAAAATGAATTGGAAAAATAGATATACGTTTCACATATATGATTTATAGCGATTCGATTTATGTTTCTATTTCGAAAAACTTGATATTTTCGGTTCTTTTATACAATAAGTTAAATAAATGAAATTTTTTGCAAGGTTTCTGCTCATTTCATAATTTTTTATTGATGTCATACTACACAATAAAACTGCTAAAAATCAAGTAGCTTGGTATAATGCAAGTACTTGATAAATAAATAACTGACTTGAGATGGAAAAACCACTACTTGACTTGAAATCAAGTGAAGCTCGAGCCAAGTAGTTTGAAAATCAAGTCTAGCCATGAATCCCTATAATCGATCCTCGGTTCGATATCTTTTGTAAATTTTCGACAGCACTCAAACTAACTAAATCAAATTATTTTCACTCTACATGCTGGTCCGAAAGTGGTGAAACATGATACCACCCGGTTTCTTCAAAATGGGTATGCCCAATTTTTATTATACTCATATTCTCCATGAAATTCTGATTTCGAAATAACCCACTTGTCATAACTAATCTGCGGTATTTTTTGACGTACGCCAAACTAGTTGTGTAATCGCCATAATTTCGCAAACCTCAATTACATAGAATTCCATTCTTTCATTGCTTTCCAGTAAAATTCAGAAATTGATTTTTATTCAAAAAAATTTTTTTGCTTATTAATGTGACTAAATGCACCCATTTCAAACATTCTGAACAGATTATGACGGAAAATACGGCTTATTTCAGATTTATCAAATTTTCTCTAATTATACCTAATAACGGTTATTTTATAATGTATTGTCATTTATAATTATTATACTATAGTATTACATAATGCATAATCAATAATTTATTATGATAAAATCTTGGATAAAGGCTACTATAAAGATGTAGATGACTAAAAACGAAGAAATTGAAGTGTACTCATAGTTAAATGAAGTTTCAATGATCCCAATATACAGGGTGGCCATTTGAAAACGAAACAGACGAGATTACAGACGAAATAAAGTTTTTCGATAGAAATGCTCGGATAGGTCGATTTCTGTTTCGAGGGGGACAACTTAAGATGTAGGTTACGGACGCATAGCGCTTCAACCCTTGCTACTACAACCCTCACCCCCAAATTTTGAATAGGGAAGATGGGGTGAGTGATACCTCATTTGAAAGGTATTTTTATACTGATTTCAGCACAGTAATTGTTCTTTCATTTTATGCATTAGTTCTCGAAATATTCTTAACTAAGTATTTGAAAATGAAGTGGTGTTTTCATGGCACTTGTAGTGTTTTGTGAAAAATCAACATTTTGAGCTTCAAAACAACCATAACTGTGGCTTGCTTCCTAACTAACTAACGCATGAATATTTCGAGAATTAATGCATAAAATGAAAAAACAATTACTGTGCTGAAATCAGTATGAAAATACCTTTAAATTGAGGTATCACTCACCCCATCTTCCCAATTCAAAAATTGGGGGTGGGGGTTGTAGCAGCAAGGGTTGAAGCGCTATGCGTCCGTAACCTACATCTTAAGTTGTCCCCCTCGAAACAGAAATCGACCTGTCCGAGCATTTCTATTGAAAAACTTTATTTCGTCTGTAATCTCGTCTGTTTCGTTTTCAAATGGCCACCCTGTATTGGTTTGTGTATTGGATTCATTCAAAATAAAATTTTTATGTTTGCTAGCAACGAACTCATGAGTTGCTCGAAAGTAATTTGTAATGTCATAATTAAAATCAAAACAAGTAATAATTGTTATCAATACCTGAATATTGATTTGATAGATTGTGAGTAAAATAGTATACAAACTTTGGGGAAAATCATTCCAGCCTTGCATCTGCAGAAAACCTCGGCGCTTCGCACCTCGGTATGCTACCTTGCCACTCGGTATGTAATATATTATTACATGGCTATTTATCATACTGAATTAGGTACATCAAGAAATATTTAATTAGAGAGACGAGTTGTTTTTAGTCCTTAGAATTAGCCAGTCTGGTTTAGTATGTATATCTAAATCGAAAACAAAAAAAAGGCTCCCAAGGAAAACAGACATTTCGCTAGATTTTCCAAATTTCATTTGTGCCGAAGGTTACAATATAGCACTTCCAGTTCGTCGTAGAAGTGAGCGTAAACTCAGTAGTTGCATACATCAATTGTCAATGCAAAATATTGTTGAAGTAATATTAAAATGATGTTTACCAAGGTGGTTTCCAATGCAGCACCAACTCCGGAGGATCCTAGAATGAACATGTAGAGAGGGGCACCTTTACAAGGCTGAGAGAATGGCTCCAGCGAGCAGTCGGTCACAGAGACTGGTGACTAAACTGTACTCTTTATACATTGGGAATAAATCAACTTGAGTTATAAATTTTCGCTTGTGGTTGCTGTTGAAGTTCTTTTGAAACCATGGAGAAGGACCATCATCAACCTGATTCTATCGCTACAGTTACTATTAAACCGGAGTATCCTCCTTCGGAGTATGCTTCTTCAGAACCACCACCGGTAAGATGTTATTGTTATTATTTATTTAGCCTTTAAATAATGGAAGTTGATTTTTTTGTGGCCTTGAATTGTCAAGAATGAAAATTTGAATTTTAGGAATGAAAATATTGTTCAAATATTTTTCTCGTACTTTTTCTCTAGAGCGCAATTAGTTGAGGATCGCTTTTTGCATTTTCCATGGAAGATTAATTTTTACAATGAATTCTATGTAATTAATGGAATACAGTGTTGCATTCAAGGGAAGCATAGTCAAATTCAAAAGTCCTTCAACCACATTTTTGATATTACCTCAATTTTATTATTTATTTAATTTGTCTGGCTATTGAATAATCGTGCTGATGAGGTGGTCAATTATTGATTTTCATACAAATATTTATTTCACTACTGACGGGTAGTTTTTTTGAAATTAGAATTAAAAATTTTATATTCATCTATATCATCCGAAAACATCAATCGAAAATGACAGGATATTTTATCTCTGAAAATCGTTCTATATTGAGGTTGGAAATCATGTTCAGTCATTGTAATTACCAAAGCAAACATATTTTTTTCACAATGAATTTTTCAATCTGTTTTAGTTAATGAGGATGAGACTTTTATGAATATATGTTTTGAATATGAATCCACCAATTACAGACAAAAATCATTCAAACACAAAACAAAAGGTCTTGATATTTGAAATGTTTTGACCATATTGTAATACTGTATTTCAGGGCTATGAAATTTGTAATACAAGCGCTTTTTGGTGTAAATAGTGAACCTAATGTAATTCGATGCATTCAAGTATTACGAAATTTCCTCGTAGAATATGATATTTCAAAATTTGATTTAAACCAGACGAAGAAGATAAAATGAATGCTTTGATAGCCATTGAAAACTTCTCTGATATATATGCTGTTTACTTTTTCGATCATTAAAAATACAAGAATGTTGATACTTATTATTTTATTGTTGTTCAACAACAAATTGCAAAACCATATCATCCATTCGTTCGAATTATCGAATTATCTAACAACGAATAGGAAGTTTGTCATATATTTATGCATATTTTGTCTGATAGTAAAAAAACGTGCTATATTGAAATTTTCCTACTAATAAGATTCTCAGAAGATCACGTTTTTTTGAAGGGACATTTCAGATAGATCAGGTTTATATCATTTTTCTGATTGTCCCAAATAAAACATAAGTAAAAATTTGAACGATTCGAATCCAAACTTGAATATAATTATGAAAAATAACAAAATGTCAAAATCGATTAAATTAGTCAGTCAACATCGAAAATCGCTTTCGCCTTTTTTTGAAGTGGGCAACATTCGACAAAATCAGTTGATTAGTCAACAATAACGGCCGTAATACCCGGAAAACCTAATAACATAGAATAAGTTTTACCTTCATCCAGTTGTGTACGCTTATCAGCATAATAGTCATGAGTCGGATCGTATTAAAACGAAAATTTAAACAGATATAGAACTAGTGATTCAGAATTCGCTCTGACGAAAATGTGCTCTAATAGGAAGACTGTCCCAGCTGTCTTGCTAAATAACCATTTACGTTCAACATAATAAAATATATTGTTAATTTGTTTAATATTTAATTATTTCCTTCTATAATACCATGAATCTCTGGAAAGCGTTTGTCATAGGATAAAGATTTGATTCAGGAACGTATAAACGTTCCTGAATCAAATCTACTACATAAGTAGTAGATACTACTATAATGTATAATGTAACGCTGTGCGAACAGTTTCCTTTCTGTTTCGTATTCATCAGAAATTGTGAAATTTCATCCATTGTGATAAAACACATGCACTAAGTATAAACGATATTTCTATTATGGCTTTAGGAAAAGGTTTTTTTGTAAATTCAATCATTCGACTGGTGGGCTTTGAAATTAATGGATTGGATTCTGGTCCTTTAGAGGATTAAGTAACCACACTCTTCAGCACGAAATTTCATTTGGATTTAAAAATTTTCTACAACGATGTTGTCATCTTTAGAAACTAAACGTAACTAAATAAAATGAAGCAATAAATGTCGGATAAAAACAAATAAGTAAATATACCGTAGACAATAGTGTGGTTGTCTTCAACCTTCAAAATACTGAGTCGACTGTGAACTCCAATTATGTATTTCATGATAAATTTTTAAAACGAAATAAAACGCAAAAAGCTGTCATAGTTTCTAATAAAGCATTGGATTAACGAGAATTTTTCGATATTTAACATTAAACATGAATGAAAATTCAATCATGATCCATCAGCATTCTATCTATTACTTAAGTAATAGTTACCAAAAATTTAAGTTTACTGGTTGTTAAACCAAAAGCGTCGGTAACTGATTTTACCTACCTGTTAATTACTTACCGACGTTTCCATATAGGAATACATTCAATTTCATAAAATTTAAGAAACGAAAATGTGATACTTTCAATATATTTATTAACAAATTTCTTACATTAAATATAAGGGTAACTATACAGTTAGTGTACGAAAAGAATTGGTATTCAATTCAATGTAACTGGTGTGTCGGAAATATCACATTCATAAAGGTCTTTCTGACTTTTCAGTAATAAGGTACAAATTATTTTTCAATTCTTAATAAACAATTCTTTAAAGATTTCAAGGACTTATTATCGGAAATTATAAATCAGAATTACTTTCACTGTCCGCTAGAACTTTTTTCGAAAGCCATTAGAAATTAACTACAAAACCTACGAACATAAACAAAGACCAAAAATTAAGGACTCTTAATATAAAACTAATTACCAGAAGAATATACGATAGGAAATCTTGTTGAAATATTTAAACCCTTAACACTATCATGAAATTGAAAGTGTTAGTACGAAGATATCGAATTCAATATTTTACCCTTGGTTTGTTTTGAAGTAATGCCATTTATGAATTCTAATTCAATTTGTTTGATCGATGATGATATAGCATCGGTATTTATTCATGATAATAAGCAATGAATCCACCATGATGAAATTTGTTATGTTCATTGGTAGGAATTTTCCGTCAAAAAAGTTAATTGTTAAACAGAAAATAATTGCGTGATATCTGCAGTTTGTTCCTCAGACTTGGCTCATAGATAGTTTGAACTATATTTGATTTTTGAGACCATTAAGTCCTGATCCTACTCTACATATCAAAATAAAATTAAATCAAGTGATTTCGAACGAATCCATTTGATTCAGTCTAAACGTGATCAACTCCGTTATTCTCGTAATATTTGTGAAAGTCCGCTTTGTGTTCGAACGATAGAGAATAACTGTTCTTGTGGTTATTACTAGCTAACTTGGACGACAAAAAGTATGAAAATATCAGAAAACTGGATTTCTGATATTGCAAAGATGTCGGTTTTTATCGAAACAGTGGCGTAGACAACTGCGTTTTATGCATTGTTGACTTATCGCTGAAGGTATTCAAACAATGAACTATGATATTCTGTTGTTTCTGGGTATTGCGAATTTGTTATAATTACACGAACCTACCTAATATTGTTCATTGTATCTAAAAAAAAGAATATTCATTTCAATTGAAAGAAATTGTACTTGTTTATCAGCAATTTATTTCAAGCTTTAGGTTCACAGGTGATTTAAATGAATTTTTCGAATATATTTTGATTTGACTTAGAAGTAACTATCATCCCAAACACCGCAAGGTATCATTGGGATTTTGATTATATAAATATAGTAACTATCATCAAGATAATATTTGAGAAAAATTTGGAAATGTTTTCTAAATGAATGATAATTTGGCTATTCCATATTCGAATATGCATGAATTAAAGTATAAATTGGATTATTAATATACAATTCCATTTTACTTTTTTTTGAAAAGTTTCAAATACGTGTTGTTATAATGAAACAATTATTCAAACCGTTAAATTTTTCATTTTCAAGTGAAAAAAGAGATATATACTTCTTAGAAAATATTTATCTGAAAATATAAATATATCAAAAAAAAGATAAGTTAGTACTAGAACTAGCTAAAATTTTGATTGATGATTGATATCTTCAAATGTTGATATCAGTAGGTATAACAATTAATGTCCAATAAATAATTTTCACGAAAGATTTTAAACAACTGTTGACACTCCTAAATAAGCTATTTCATGAATAAGTCTAGAATATAGACTATATAGAAATATAGAATATATATAGAAAATCAGCCTTAATAAATACTCAGATGATTTCGCTCCAATTAATACATATTTAGTGTAGCCTCTTTTTTATTTCTGCATGGAGCGAATCATGGCTCTATATCTTTACTACATTTTTTTATATTGATATACATGTATCCTTTTTTTCTATTATTGTTGCGATAAAGGAGGAAAATAATAAATCATTCTGTAAAATTCTTAGTGTTTATTAGCGTTCTTTGTGGGGCGTTTCCATTCGATCGTTCTAAAACCAGGTATCAAACTCGCAATAGATTCGAATATTCTTAGCTTGGTATTGTTATTCCTTCAGTATATTATCGAAAACCTTTAGTCTGCTCTCGGTTGCATCATAGTATATTTGATGTCAGCTTTGATTATCAATCTGAAAGAATCAAATAATCTCTTTTCAAGGACATATTCTTCCAACAGGTCTTCAGATCAGGCTCGGGAATCGTAACATTGGTCGAAATCCTCTACTAGTGTGAAAAATATTGAAAATTGAAATATATAAATAAGATAAACCAAATTCTGATCCTGACTTGTTAATCAAGTCATCAGAATCAGAGAATATCGACAGGATTGAGATTAGAGTGTAGATATGAGATAAGAAAATTTCAAGCTATTAACATCATCAGAACAATATTGAATTCAATTCAATTCTTTATTGATCCCTAAGACACAGAATAATGTATAGGACAAGTCAACAAATTCAAGAAAAGTTATCGAAAAGATATATTCGATTTATCCATATTAACTTATCTGAGCAAGTTGAGATTCTGCGTGTAGATATGGAATAATAATACTTATTAGGCTTCATGCAGAATTTCGTGTGGATAATGACGTCAGGATCATAGATAATTTAAGTAGAATATCGAAAAAAATGAGGAAAACAGTCAGGAGTGCTTTTTTATTCATGTGTTAATTGCATCTTCGAAGGTCATAAATCTGAATGAGTGCCTATACAGGGCGACTCTTTGATGTGTACATATATTTCATCCAAAGATTCCTGAGGTAAAAAAAAAACACTTTTTTCCTTTACTATTTATTTCCGATTCGATTTTTTTTCTCACTTAGTATAGCAGGCATTTTGGAGTTGGCCGGACTCTGATGGGATTTTATGTTTTGAAAAGATTCATCACGTCAATAAAAACTATATCCCGAAAGTCATTACCTTCGATTCTATTCCATTTGCGAGATAGAACTAAAAATTATATTTTTTATGGATTTTCAATTGCCTGTATCTTTTCAATCGAGCTGAATCGGAAAAAATGATAAACCTCAGGAATCTCCGCAAGTTGCAGACTGACCCTGTATATATGATATGATATTTACAGTTCTGTGGTATCCAAGGGTCCAGTTGGCGCGTAAATGACGATCGCTCAAAAGCTCCTGACTGCATGCTAGTGTTTTCCTCATTTCCATTTAATTCGTTTTTGGATAAATCTTTTTTTCATATTCTCATATTTATTTGTTCAATTTACGTGTCTCAACACTTATGGTCATTGACACGAGGGACTGTTACAATCTCTTTATCATATTTTATTCAATATCAATTCCACAACATTCTTATAATCTACCTATTTGGATAACATTCAGAAAATTTAATGTATTTTCGACTGCATCGTGTGAGCTAAGATTGTCCTTCAGGTTATACTTTAGTCCACATCTACGACGAGTATCCTCGTGTTGGGGGCAGTGTATTATAATGTGCTGTATTGTTTGGCGAGTACCGCAGTATTCGCAACTGGGAGTATCATCATTTGACATCAGATGGCCGTGGGTTAATTTCGTGTGTCCTATTCTGAGTCTTCGAATATTTATCTTGTCCTGTCTTCTAAGGAAACTAATTTTGGGGAGGCTGTCTACTTTGGGTTGGATTTCGTGGAGTTTATTTCCATATTTAAAATACCTATAATATAATGAAATTTTATCTCTTCGAAAAGCGGAATTTGTTACTTTTTTCGACTTTATTGATAGCTACTATCAAACGAACTCAATGATTCAAAAAAAAAAAAAAAATCATACCCTGAAGTAAGACATCATTTTGCAAGCGAAAACCATACAGTCGAAATTTAATCGAAATATCGAAATTCCTTGGACATGAATAAAGATTCCAAAATAATTTATCTTGAAAAATGTATCACTCTGTCTGTACCTGGAAAGGAAATTCATTCGTATGAAATCTATTTCTCAGATACAAGAATCGTCTCCTTTTTATTAGTAAGTTATTGTTAAAGACGAAGTAAAAGGAGGATATTACTGGTTACTAAAATTTTCCTAATTAACACCTTTTAGCAATCAAGCATATTCACTGCTTATGAATAATAGATAATTATGGTATTTTCGAACCTGGATATCCTGTTTCTACTCTCACTACTGAATAACAGTTTGATTATCATGCATTTATATGAAAAAGTAATAATATATAAGTAAATTTTTATGGGATATGCTGTATAATATTTGATTAAAAACTCTTACTGTTATTATAGGGATAGTTCCAATTTTCTAGGAAGCTAACTGTTATAATCTGAATTAAACGTGCTTGAGAGTTCGTTCGCATAGGTTCTTTATTTTTTTTATCCACTCACTATGCGGAAACGGTTGTTTTGAAAAAATTCAAATTATTAGAATAGTCAGTATTCCTACATATTTATAAATTATATTATTTATTATCATTATTATTAATTGTTATTCAGTTGATATCAATTTGAATATTCCACATAGTTAAATTATCCAAATCTTCTAACTAATGGAATATTAGGCTTACGGCTCTGAAGTAATATCCTTTTGTTATCGTCAAATCAATTTGATGTAAAAAAAAATTATAAAATTTCGGAATATTTGGCTTCGTTCGAATTTTCCAAGCAGCAGACATAGATGTCTGATCTTATGGTGAATGGACAGGGAGTTCCACAGGGGTCCATACTTGGACCTCTGTTGTTTATCTTGTATACCAATGAGTCACCTTCTGTTATACCACAGTCATTAACCACTCTTTATGCAGATGATTCAACATTTCTGTTTAGTGATGAAGACCCAAACATTTTAAAGGCCAAAATTATGAATGCTTTATTGAAATTCTCTGCCTGGTCTAGTGATCAATCTTTGTTATTTAATACCATTGAAACGAATTTCATTGCATTTCATCCTCGCCAGAAAACTTTTTCCCCTGACTTTGATATATTGGTTAACAACTCAAACATTACAAAAACCGGAAATGTGAAGTTTCTGGGAGGGTTTTTTGATTCGGATTTGTCCTTCAAGACTCACTGTCTGAGTTTATCAATGTTCTTGAATTCGAAATGTTTTCAAATTAGAAATTTGGGGAAAACACTCAATGTAGATTACATTCGTTAATTTATTTCAGTGAAATACAATCTAGGATTGGTTATGGGATTCGTATTTGGGGGAGTTCTCCTCATGTTAAACATGTGTTTTTGTCACAGAAAAGAATTCTAAGGTGTATTTCAAATGTCTCATTTTTAGACTCTTGTCGACCTGTTTTTGTCAACCTGAGAATTTTAACTGTGGATGGCATTTATAAGTATATTGGATTTGATCACATCGGTGCATATCAATAAGAACAGCTTTTTGAAGAATAGTGATATTCATGCTCATGACACAAGATATAAATCAAACTTCTCTATACCTTACCAGCGAATAGAAATATGTAAGAAATCACATTTAGTAATGGGAATCAAACTTTATAATAGGCTTCCCCAATGTTTTAAAGATATTACCTTAGTGCATAAATTTAAAAAAGAAATAAAGAACTATCTTGTTGACATGTGTCCCTATTCTGTTGAGGAATATTTTGAGAAAACTCATTGAACTATGTGCGGACTGCAACATTCACTTTGCTTGATTTTAAATATTGACTTACCTGTGTGTTTCTAGGGATTTTTAGTGTTTTCTATATGTTTATTTATTGCGTTACTGTATTTGTTCATTAAAATGATTGCTTAGTTCTTGTATTTTAAGGTAAATTCTGGTTTCAGTTTTTAATTCAAATTTTTAATTTGTTCCTATTCTGACTTGTCTTATGTCATTCGATATTATGAGACCAATAAATTATATCTATCTTTCTATCTATTAATTATTGGACTCCCCTGATAGGTTATGCTGGTTTGAAAATCTGGACAAAACAAAAAGACGAAATTATCAAAAGCAAATATATTTATTTTATCTTTCAATCCATTTTTTGCTTATTTATTAATACATCGAAAAAATGGTGTAAGAAGAATCCGAAGCACTCTCATTCGGAACCAACCATATATAAAACCACACCGAAATTTAGATTCAATTGCGTTCAACACTATTTACAGTTAATTATTGAAATTACCGATATTTCATTAAGGCTGTTCCATTTCGTGGTACTATTGCAATTAAACAGTTTGCCTGAGCGTGTTTTTATTTTGGTATTATATTTTAGGTTATTCATTCGAATATAACACGAGGTTGAAACAACGGAATAACACATTCACTATTGTTTATTCAATAGACTGCGGAGTTTGTTGCTTCATCTACTGTTGAAATCTTCCACACTGATCTATGTTGAGATCTAGGTTCCGAAAGAAAAAGACTATATTATCTTCTGGAAATAATGATGGTTTCACTGTTTTTCTAAATGTTTGATTGTTTTGGTTTCTACTCAATGGAAATTCATATTGGATTGATTGAGTGTGAAATGAATTTATTCTCTCATAAAATTTATTTTAGTCAAAAATTGAATCTTCAACTGTTATTTCTTTAGTTCTTGTTGAGAAACTATTGGAGGTTGAAAATTATATTTGGAAGCAGAGAAGAATAAACTAAGTGATTAATTAGAGATTACAAGACCGATATTTCTAGTGAAACTATTTAATATCTTCATAGCTATTTTTGATATGATTATATATAATATACATAATATATAATATTACTTCTATTTTGTTTTCATTGGTTTTAGTACACTACAACTTGCTCTAGGATTGTGAATTTCTCAAAATATAAATTGAAACCATAAAGTAATAAATATAGATAGAGGGATGATGATTAGATTAAGTTGTCGGATAGTGATAAATTTTCAAATCCACAATTTTACTATATAGTTATGAAATGTATATTATATTGAATGAAATATTATTTGAGTGATTCCTGATTAAATATGCAACTTTGAATATTTGGAATCCGATATGTTTCCTTATTATCGAATTAATAATAAGCAGAACCTCATCTACCTGCTGAAATCCAAGGATTGGCAACTTCAGCTCACCTAGTGTCATCGGTTGTTTCACGTCGTTTGGAGCGCTTGAAGTTTGTTTTCTGAATTTCTGAAATATTTAGGTATTGATTTCAATATATTTTGAGTTAATATGAAACGTTGATTCACTATGGGACATAAGAAGTGAGTTTTTTTGTGGAGAAACTTGCGAATTGAGTGAAATATCGTATCACTGATATGTTTTCATTCCCACGCGCTTCATGTCAAATTTGATAGTTCATGTTGGGGATAAAATTTGCTCACTGAAAATGACATACGCTTCCTCTATCTATGTTTATTACTCTGAGATTGGAACGTTAAGTTGAATTGATTGATTTCAAAATGGCCTTCGTGGATACTATAATATTTCCGGCGTTTCCATAGTAACGAGTTTTCCTGTTTCAATTGGTCTATTACTGTGCGGTTTTTAATCGTCCAGTATAATACCACATAGTTTTTGTACAGAAGTGACTTTTCATAGGATCGGAAGTCTGTGTTGACAACCACAAAACGAAAAATATAACCGAAAACAATGTGGTAATGAGTTCATTACAGCACTGTTTTCAGAACTGTAATGAATTCATTACGATACTGAAATAGAGAAATATATTTTAAAGCATCCAGATAAAGGAAATGACAAAGCAAATAATCCCTACATTAATACTGAACTAGTACACCAGCAAAACCAGGTCAACATGTGATGCGTTTTTCTAGTTAGAGTTCAGTCGTTTCATTACTGATTAATTTTATACGCATCCGTTGATTTTCAATCAAAGCGTACCTTTAGTAGGAATAATGAGTTCATCTGTAGCATTAGTCTAATTGATGGCTGAATCCATGTCCATAACCATTGTTCGCTCCATTTGACGACTGATAGATAATGAAATCCAGGTCGTCATTGCTCAAATGGCATGTTGACTGCGTATGACACTTTCACTCCTCACTGTCGAAACATCCATAGGTATTCGATAACATTCGCAAAGTTCACTGGTTTTCACCACCGGTAGAATAAGTTTACTGCTTATCATATTGCTTTATTATTTTCAATAATAGACCATGCAGTCATCCAAATAGAAAATTTTTATTATTAATTTACTGTTAACAATTCAGAATGTTTGAAATTTGAAATGCAAATGATAAAAATGAGAAAAGCACTGACGTAAGGTCAGGAGGTTTGCAGGATTGTTCGAATAGGTATTGATGTAATTTTTCCAAAACATCCTGGTCAGTGATTTGCCATGAAAACATATATGTATTTACACAGGGTGCTTCTTTGGTAAACGAAAAAACTAAAACAGTGAATATGGTTCACCGAGGTGGTTCTGGTTGTACCCCATTTATTGGGTCTGGACCGCCTTGGTTACCGAGATACATGGTGATTCATGAATTTCACTCATTTCTTTCCGAGGTCATAATAAGCGAACCACCCAGCATATTTTTTTTATTTTTGTCACATATCTTTCTTATTCAAAGATAAAATGAATTACCTAATGATCACATGGAAAATTCAGTTCCTGATTACCAAAAAATTAACCCCAAAAAATTAATGTATATCGAAATTTTGAAAATCCGTTTTTAGATTTGAAAAGAGAACAAAAAACAGGACTGAGTCGCTCAATTGAAATTCTCGCGAGACAATTTTGATATACCAAATTTTCACCTTGGAATTGGATATCAAAAAGTGGTTATAAGTCACTTTTGGTAATATACTATTGAAACTATTGGTTATTAACTATTATTAAATACATTAGCTTCCTTTTTTTTCCTTCAGACCAACCCATTGTATAATTAGCAGGATGATACACAAATTTGTAATTAAAAGAAGAAAAATTGGCAAACTCAATGTTCATGATTTAAAACTGATCCCTTCAATATTTTATTGAAATGAATGAAAATAATAAGATCATGAAAGGCTTCATTAGAGACTTTTTGAACGATGATTTTGGAAATTTATCGATTGGTCGTGGAGGCTCTCACAACTGGGCTTCCAAATCACCTGTTTTAATTCTATAGATTATAATGTCTGGGGTTATCTACAACTGTGGTACAGTCTACTGAAATAGATACTCGGGATCAGCTAATTTCAAGAATACAAGAAGTAAGCGAGGAGATGAAAAACAACCCCAATGTAAATCGCAAGTCAGTTCGAAATATTTTCAAACGAGAGCAAAAAATGTATTCAAATGGAGCACATTTTGAGTAGTTCATGTAGTTCGTTCACCATTAATTTGGTATCTTTTTGTTTTATTCAATTTTTATTCTTTAATGTTGGTGTATCTTCCTGGTAACTACACAATGGTTTGGTCTGAATTTATAAAGAGAAAAACTGATAATAGTGAGTGATTTAAAATAACCAGGAAATCGATAATTTCAATAATTCATTACCAGAAGTGACCCATAACCGCACTTTTTGATTTCTCGAAAATTCACTTTCAAGTTGAAAATTGGTGCAGCAGAATTATTTCTGCGGAAATTTCAATAACGCGACTACCTTCAGTTTTTTTCAAATATAGAAACAGATTTTCAAAATTTCGATATACAGGCTGTTATTTCAAGGACACAATCGTTTCATAATTTTCTGTTAATCCAGACCTGGATTTTCCTTGTGATCATTAATTCATTTATGATTTAAATAAGAAATATGTGTGCCAAATAGACTTGTTATCACCTTGGAATGAAATGAGCAAAATTCATTAATCACCTAGTATGTCTGTAACCAAGGCAGTCAAACCCAATAAATGGGATATATCTAGAACCACCTGGGTGTCCTCTATTGGCTGTTGAAGTTTTTCCGTTTACCAATGAAATAACCCTGTATGATATCTGCAACAGAATATCATTTATAAATCAAAATAATTCAATCCCGGACAAAAAAACAAAACGGTACATTTACATTTTGGATATTTTTTAGCTTCTTGTGAGGCTTGGGAGCTTACAATGGGGAGGCAGTAAACAATTATGAAAAACCGTTCATTTATTACAATAACACGAAATAATAGGAAAAATGAGTAACAGAATAAAGTTTCTAACAAATGTAAAGAAACAGAGAATAAATAGATACTCATAAAATTTAGAACATTTGTTTTTACGATAATACCGAGTATTTCTCAACGACTTCCCCTTTTTAGTTTGTAACTTATTAATTTATTAATTTTGTCACTCAGATTAAGGAATGAATAAGCCTGGGTTCGAACATTGTTTTATATACACGCCCATTGGCTCAACTAGAGTTGACTCATGGAGAGGGGTTACCCCACTTTGGAAAAACAAAATCTTTTATGGATTTTTGTTTTCTTTTTAATTGGTTCTTGCATTTTTTTCATTTCTCTGAATCAATAGGGAGTTATGTCCCCATTTAACCTTCCTAGTTACGCTTTTGCACACGCCAAAATAGATAGGACAAAATTCAAACGAAGTTTTCTCGTGAACCATTCGGTTGATTTTAGCAATTAATTTTTTCTCTGTAACTTGATTCATCAAGGACATAACTGTTCAGATGCTGTTCTCAGTTACTTACCATTTTGTTACACAAAAAAAATTAAAGCTAAGATTTCATTCTGAACATCCTGTAGAGTGAATTATTGACAGATGCCTACATTTTTCTGAACATTTCCTCTTTTATTTATTGTGATAACCCAATTTTGAGAGAAATTACAGTATTGCATATGGTACCGTTGTTGAACAAGAAATAAATGGTTGAAATCTCAAAGTTAATTTCAATTGATGCGTTGCACCAAAAGTGAACATAAATTTCATGAAAATGTTGTATTGATGAATTTAGTTATTATTTTTCAACAGAACAGCAAATTAATACGATGAAAATACGTTAATCATATTAATGAAATGTTTTCATCGAGTCAAGGAACAACTTCTATTAAACCAAAAAATTACTCAAATAGATCAAAGAGTTCAAGAAAAAATGAACTATAAACTTCATTGTGATTTTGTCCGTTTCCCTAATTTTTCCGATGTGTATATTTGCATTATTTTGAATGTGGCAAATGAAATATCCTCAATTTCGTTAGGTCGGAAATTATGTCATTATCATTAAAAGCGCATATAATTTCTTGTAGAAGTGGAAGCTCATCTCGATGGTTAGACGTCGTTGACCTCTCATGAAAAAAATATGTCACATTTTATATTTTCAAGCACGTTCATGGCATGAAGTCAACAATAAACAATGGTGAGAAGGAAGTGTGAAGAATATTAGAAGCCATATAATACGGTGAATGTATTCTACATTATTATCATTGAGGTTTCAAGTACACTTCTCTAACAGTAAGAACCAAGAAAGTTTTAGCAACTGATCGATGAATATCAGATAACTTTCCAGGGGATATTTTGCTATCTGGCATCGTAACAAACCCCGATTCTAATTTTTTGATGAGAATGAAAAATTCGATGAAACAATATACAAAAAAATATTCAACTTACAAACAGAACACAATTTTACACCGTCCATGGTTCATTAGTTTCTTCCATAGGTATTTACGAATATCTGAACTTATATATGAATCTATTGTCATCTGGAAGTTACTGTGCTTGGATAGTAACATATTTATTCAAGCTCCTCTTAGGCTTTTAAACTGAAGACTTTCAAGTGTGAAAAATATGAGAAACGAATATTTGAGAGTTTTGTTTTCAAACGTATGATTATATGAATGTATGTATATACGATGCTGCTCACTTATTTTCAATGATGAGTAAAACTTCGTTAAGACGCTCTTCAAGGGACCGACACAAAAGAGTACGTTTAGGAAAAGCGATTCACCCAGAAAAGTAAAAATGCTCAAAATGCTCGAAAAGAATGATTGCAATTTGAACGTAAAATTCATTAAAATGCATAATATGCATATATACTGTTCACCCACTGAGCAGAGAGAAACCTACCAAGGGTACCTTGAGGTTCTTAATTGTTAGCGTGTGAAAGGAAGTTGTCAATTCTGTTAAAGTAACATAACACGTCTTTTGCGTTTTCCAAGGCGGAAATATCTTTTCTGAGCTAGCCCATGATCTGCAAGCTAGTAGAAACTGTAGGTGTTGGAGAATAATCGTCTTTGTCTTCCGAGTCATTTTCTTCTCTATCACTCCCCACAGAGTCGATGGTGGCGTCATCTACTCTCGCGTAATCGGGAAAATTTTGGAGATTTTCCACACAGTTTCTGTTGCTATGCTGTCAGTGGTATTTATCGTCTGAAAATCCGAACCATTCCACTTACACTTTCTTCAAATCCTCATGCTTTGTTAATTTTTTGGTTTTTGTTGTTTGGTTCCTCCGACTTTGTTTTCAATATCAAGTCTATACTTTTTAACACCATTCTCATTGTATAAGTTGCGATGCCAAGTTCTGTAGCAATTTTTTTGTTTCTTATTTGATCTACACCCTTAACGTCTTAAACGGGAACGTCTTTGTCACTTTATTTGTAATATTCTGAAAGGGGGAAAGAATAAGTTCAACTTGTAAAATTACTTTCAAATATACCTGCATCATTATTCTTGTATCACGAATTATAAGCCGTGCGAAATATCCATATTTTAATATTTCTTGTTTTAAAGCTTGCTTCGGACCATGAACCTAACCTGAACATTTCCGAGATTTATCGCGTACATATCGGCCGAACGGATAGATTTAATTTTTCGTCAAATACTTCATCAGTCAGTCGAAGTTACTAATTTCAGATGATTCTTCAATCTTCTCCAAACAATCTTAATTTACAGACATTTGGCAAAAACTCGATTGTACAAGCAAGTAAAAATAGTGTATGCGCCTTTAAAGCATTTGTAAACTGTTTTGAACGATTGAAGGCCAATTTACTATAAGTTTTCATCATAATATACTATTATCGCTAGTTTTTTTAGTAGCTCAGATTGTTATTTTATCTATTGGGAACCTTGGATATTTATTCAAAATTTGTTCATTTCAAATGAGTAGCATCTCAAATGAACGGGGGTGAAAAACTCACCGTATATATCGATATCAATATTATTATTTATCGTAGGTAGACTACCTTAAACTGATACAATAAGATATGCATAAATATTGAACCTTTTTTCACCTACATTCATATTTGTATTTATTTATATGAGTTACAACCACCGATCATTATTTCGACATCCGCCACTGTCTAGAAGTGTTAACGAACTCCATATCCAAACTTTCTATTTCACGATATTTAACTTTAAAATCCCAATCCGTGACTCGAATGAAAAGTATCCTAACCAGCGTTGAAAGATATTGAAGCCAACCGGTCCATATTTAGTTCATTTTCGAGTGGTTAATATTGTTATCATAAAATGTGAAATTTAATGTTTTTATTTGTGCAAACAATTGAAAGATTTCACCGATTAATAAAACAATTATTTGGTGAATTACCTCCAATTATTATTTCGACAGTAACAACTTGAAGTTACTGAGTAATATAATATTTCGGGGCTAGTCAGTTTTTCACCTGACGTTTCGCCAATAATTGCTATAGGTATCTTCCTATCTTCAGAGGTTTCATTGCTGTATAGCAATGATTAGCTTCGGATCAATTTGCATTAAAAAAGTACATAATATTCGAGAAAATTTGCATTGAAATATTAAAAATATGCATTAAAATATTGTTTATTAGATTTGAATAAATCATTTCGGAAAGCTTATATTGTTCTATTTACAATAAAATTATCAATTTTTACGAGTTCACTTCACTATGACAGGATGTAACAATTATAAATTTACCCCTCTTATAACCTAAAATATTTTTAAATTCTTAGAAACATCGTTCCACGTCACATGATACAATAGGAGAGAATTAATAATTCATCTTTGTCAATATGATTCGAGTTACTGGGAATAACAGCCGTTTTCTTATTTTTTAAGATCCTGCAAATATTTAAAAAATGATTTAGAGTATTTTTATCTGAAATAGAGGACATTTTTCCTCGCAGAACTATTATTATTCAACTTACTTGTATGTTTGTGATTTGTATGGTGCTTCTAAAGAAAGTCTCCAATTTCAAAATAGCTTCGGAAATCAATGTAAAATTAAATTAAAAAAAAATAGCATACATACATACACAATAAAATACATATTCATCCGAAGCTTATCAATGATATTTGTTTATTGAAAAATTGTGGACAGAGGGCAATTTCTTGTATTCGCCATATCAAACCTTAAGGTTTGACATACTCGGAAGAGTTTATCATTGGAAATATTGAACTAATTGATACATCATCATATTCCTATTTCAGCAAATTCTTCCATGAATTTGAATATTTTACAAAAACTCTCATCCTTAGAACAATATTCCGCAATGAATAATTGCATGAATGAATAAATGAATGCATTTTAAATTCGAAAATCTGAAAATACATATAAATATTTATCTGCAACTCTCACAAGTTTATTCTGAAAATAAAAATTATTTGTTGACTCTAATGAAAGGTTTAAAGGTTGAAAATTAAAAATTTTTATATATAAAATTATTAAATCCAATACGAATATATTTTTAATCATATCCATTAAACAATTCGAAAAACTGGTATCACAGTAAATGTAATAGATATATTTCTCGAAAAACAGGGAATCGAAAACGATAATTTTCTGATACAATTGGAGGAAACTGGATGGTCAGAACAATAAGAACAGATTACCTTGCAATCCATGTATATTCTTGCTCACTAAAATGTTTTATTGTTCTCTAAACTGACAGTTTCACACGAATGAAAACAATCAAACTAATTAACAATGACTATAGTGCGACAAGTAAGTGTAACAATTGAATTGTTTCCTAATGATATATCGAAAGTGCAACAAGAAATTGATATGAAATATGCAATACCTGTGAATCTGTTGCTCTGGAAATAATAAAAGTGTTCATCGAAAATTCTGAAAATGGGGAGAAAATAAATTCGTGTTGAACGTCTAATTGATATCAATATGGAGACAGACACAATAGTGTTTCCTCCATGAGATCCAAGATACCTAATTAAAAACTTTCATTCTTTTATTATTTCGGTATTTGCTTGAAGGACACATTCATCCTAATTTTTGGATAAAACCAATACATTCGGGAAAAACCAAATATTTTTACTCAAATCTTGATTCGAAAATTCTCTTTCGATTGGATATTTGGTCCATTGTTACGTAGAATTGGCAGAATTATACATCATATCTAGAAGAAAGAATAAAAAAAATTATTATTAATGAGAAATAATAATTTAACAGATGCTTGAAATCAGACAAATATACTGCAAACATAGAATCGTATAGTAATGATACTATATATACCTTCCCACAGTTTCACATATATTGTAAAACGGCCAGTTTGATCTTCTTTCCAAGGAGATCTCCTACCACATTAGCAAATTTTAAAACGTCTATAGGAACTATCACTCGATGAAAGATGAAGATCCTCAATTTTCAGTTAGTTAAGTAGTGGAGAAAGAAAGCATATTAGTAGCAACATAAATCCACTCGCTTAGAGTTCCAAGCCGGCCTATTTACCAAGATTCCTTCTCGTACATCCTCTGCGATAACTATGGAAGATCTATTAAATGCTCTCATTGTTCACCATTTGCAGAAGAAAGTTAACGGACTACATTACATTCTTTCCACAACTAAAGCTGTAGAGATAAGAAGCTCCAGGTTATTGAATGACCTTATGCTGCAAAATATCCTAAAATTGCTCCAGATCTCATGTTTATCAGTTTCAATAGATTTTCAAACTAGAATGTTAGTTCATTCGCTGCCATTCTGCATATTTCCTTTCGGAGATATCTATGATTTCAAATTATTGATAATTTGACGTTGTTGTTTTTCTTTCAAATAATAATTGATTGATTGTTTCATCTAAGTATTCCGTTGTTCTGGTTTTTGGTCTTTTGATTCTTAATTTTTCTCGTTCTTGAAAGTCAGTTGCTTCTCTTATACCACACTTTTGATGGTTCATAGGCTTTTTTAGCTAGGTAGATTATGGATTCTTCTAATCGCGGAGTTTAGGTACTAGTTATTATTCTTCAATTCTGGTGAACCCCCTTGTGTCGATTCCTTTCACAATGTCTTGTTCTGTTTTCTTTCAAGTATTATCTTTTGTTTTGGTTCATTAGTACCTAGTATTTCGCTTCATTATTGATTTATAAATTCTCACAAGTCGTTTGTCTAATTTGCTCTTTCTGCTTATTAAGGAGTAGATGTTGTTTTCGATTTTTCTTGCTTTCATAACTTCCTTTTAAATGTGTAGGTTGAAATTAAGATTTTTTTCCATGATCATTTCAAAATATTTGAGTATTTGACCTTGCTTTTTCATGCTGCTTCTTTATGCCAACCACCTACGATTTTGAAACGCCCTTTGAAACGGTTATAAATGACCGTCATAGTGCAATAAGTTTCATAAATCGTCTGGACAAAAAGTCATCCATATGGTTTACAGATGAATCAAAAACAGAGAAGGGCACCGGCATTGGGATATATGGACCTAGACTGAGGATCTCTAAAGCCCTGGGAAGTGAGCCCTCGATTCTACAGACCGAGATAATGGCTGTTTATGTATGGGCCCAGGAGTGTCTCAAAATGAACCTCGAAGGGGCGCATATCTACATCACCACGGACAGCCAAACCACGCTGAGATCCCTGGAATCGTGCTGTCAGGGGTCTCTGCTGACTTGGGAGTGCCGTAACACCATAAAGCAACTGGCCAGAGGAAATAAGGTGACTCTACTATGGGTATCAGGGCACTGTGGGGTTGAAGGAAATGAGAGAGCGGACGAGCTTGCAAAAAATGCATCAAGGTTAAGACCTGCTGGACCTGAGCCTTTCTGTGTGATAGGAGAAGAAGAAATTCGTGAAGATTTCACCTACTTACACCAGAAAACTCCTGAAGCTGTCACGAGCGGAGCTTCGGGTGATGGTGGGACTGCTGACGGGGCACTGTCGGTACAAACATCATTTGTACCGTATAGGTAAGTCAGCAGACGAAATTTGCAGGCTCTGTGGATCGGAAGTAGAAACGGCTGAATACTTGATATACAAGTGTCCAGAGCTGGCTGGCCTAAGAACCATTCACATGGGCAAGCCGGTCCTGGATACCAGAGAGGTAATGGCAAAGGCTCCTAGGGAGGTTGTCAATTTTATTAACGTCGTTGACGACCTCCCTGGGTTTCTATGAATGAGTAGGGTAGTGAACAAAAGATCTGCATGGTCGCAGTTCCCGGAAGGCTTACCGAAGCAAAACGACCCCAGTTCAAATAATAATAATAATGCTGCTTCTTGTTCGTTGCTTTTAATGTTTAATTTCGGTTTTTGTTTCTCTTCTTTTGTATTGCAATATAATCGCATGACATTTAGTTTGGTTGATTTTTATTTTTCATTTACGATACCATCCTTTAAGATGCTAATTTGTTTTGGAGTTTTACAAGTACACTTCTTTCTGTTCTGCCAAAACAAAGAGTGTTACTGTGTAATCTAAGTTAAGTACAATGGTTGTGTTTGAGTCTTTAGGTATATCTACTGTGTAAATGTTGAATGGGATTGGTCCTAGTATCCCTTCGGCACTCCAGCTTCTATATTTTTTAACACTGATGATTTTCCGTTCACATTTACGTGTAATTTTCTGTGTTCTAGGTAAGATTCAATTGGTTTGACTAGTGTTATTATTATTGTTAGTATGTCTGCTTTGATCAACTTATAGATGAGTCCATTGTGCCATAGACCTAATGTTTGCATCAAATAGTCACAATCAAAACTATCTCTCACTTATCCCCAGTAGAGAGGATTGGCATACAAATGAATAGCCCTTCTAAAGACCAGTGTCCAACACGGAATAGAGGAGATCGAAGAAATAGGTTAACCAAATATGGTCCCTTATTTGTGGTAGTAAAATGAAATTTTTTTATTTGATTTTCCAAAATACTAATACAATATTCGTTCAATAGGATCTATTTTGACGTCAACTTTGATTTAACGATTAAGGTTGCATTGGAAACAGTAAACTTTAGTTCATGATGAATTTGCGTGGTAACAGTAGGTACTTATGTACCGTTTGCGACTTATAAAGACATCAATATAAAACTTGCAGGTGCATCATTGTCCGTGAGACTATCTAAAACTAGCAAACGCCTGTCTAGTTTCTAAAATACCTAATGAAATCTTCAATCCCCATTATCATTCAAAGCTGAAACATATTTCACTGTAAGTTACATGACGGTCCTCAAAACCAACTATTCACAACTGCATCGTTATTATATGCAGTGACGTTTCCTAGTTTGAAAGTTAGTGAAAGTGAAGATGCACGTCCCGATTTTGCATAGAGTTCTCTTTGAGAAATCTGCAACTTTTGCTATTGATGCGTTTAGATGAACCTATGCTAATTAGAATGAATATTACGTTTATGCGAACCCAAATGAAATGAGAGATTTAAAATAAATTTCAATATTATATTATTAATTATGGGTAATACTTAGGTAAATTGATTCCAAAACTTTAGAGTTTTGAGGTGAAACTGAATTGTTATTCCGTCTTGTATAACAGAATACACAACTCTTATAAAAAATCATATAATATATTATACATATATACCTAAAAACTATTATTAATAGTTAATTTAGAATCTTTCACCTTTAATAGAGTTGCAGGTTGTAGGGCAAAACATATTGTTGTTTTATGCTAAATGAAATTCAATTTTACTTCTAATTCTATCGAATTTAGATGAAGTTTCGTAAACACTTTTGAGAAATTTTTGATCACCGATTTCGGAATATTCGAGCGCAAATTGTATTTCAGGCCATAATATGAATTACCGCAAGATACAAAGGGCGGTAGGGCATGCTAAGTTTCAATATTATTCCGAAAACTAATTGGTATTACAAACATGTAACAGAAACTAGTTTCGAATGCAAAATCGTAGGAATTTTCCATAGGTTGAATATGTATCGGCTCCCAAATCATTCAAAGGCGAAAGTTGTGTTGTTTTTTCGTTTTTGTAAAATATATAATGATTTTATCCCTCTTTCAATGAGGGTAATAAGGAATTCCGTTTATATTGACTGGGCTACCATGTGTGTACAGTGTGGTTTAGTAAAGGCCGGTTGGAAATTTATATTTGAGTGAATGTGGACAAACGCAGCGGAGCGGAATAAACTTACGCTGTTTTTAAAAATCAAAGTTGAAATGTAAAAAGACGGCCAGCAATCTGTGCTGAACTGCCGCCCCTCAAATAGAGACGCCTGAATCTGTCGCTTCACTGTTTCACGCCGACCCTAAATTTGGACACCTGATACATTATGGATAGGGAGCAGAATTTTCCAGAAAAAGTACCTAATTTAGAATCTTCCAACAAATTTTTGACGGTTCCATTGAAAAGTGACTATAAAAAGGTTCTACAAAGAATGAAAGAGCACAAAAGATAACAAGAGAGTTTATCATGCAAGTGTATTGAAACATGAAAAGAATTGAGTCATAGTGGACTATAGTTGACAGAGTAGCCTCTTTCTCGAAACAACCACGCAGAAAATGTATCCAATAAAGTCTAAGGAGAATTCTTTCATTGTAAAATATTCTGCTCGAAAATGATATTGATATCGATTGTTAGTCATTCCATATTATTCATGTGGGTACTGAAAGTAGGTATCTACTCCTACTCTCGCCAAAGTATCTCTCCTGTACCAGGTACCAGTTGGCAAAATGGTCGCGGTTGATTGTAGATCCTTCTAGAACGTAATTTAATAAGTGAAGTGGCCTCTGTTCCTTACTCACATGGTAAATGGAATAATATAATACGTTTGACTCAAGGTCTCATTTCCTGTTCAGCTTCAGAGATTTTCAAATGAAATTAATGAGTGTAAATATAGAATCATTTGGAAGTGAGAAATCGCACAAGCAAAACAATAAAGCAGTTCATGATTTTTTACATGGTTATGTCAGAATTCGAAACAATTTTCCACCTCTTTTTATTAGCTCCAATTAATGGTATTAAAATTTCGTTGTTGAAGGTCAAGTTTGTGGAAATTTTCTCATTGTTTTGAATAAATTTTTTAGACCTATAATTCCGTGGAAATTTTTTTCCAAATTATGTATAAATAAACTTTATAGTATTTTCAAGAATGATGTAAATTATGTGCCTATTGAAATCTAAGTTGAAACAACATTTGGTATCAGAAGTTGTAGTTGATGTCTGATTTGACTAGGTTTTTGAATCTGCTTAAATCCGTTGTAATTCCTTCTTCTTTCATTGGTCCATTTCACCTGACACGTGACCTCTTGCAATGGTAATGACCTTTATGATTTATATGTTTTCATTTCATTCTAATAATTATTATTCTTATAATTATAATAATGACATCAAAAACATTAAAACGAAGTTGATTTGGTAAAAAATAAATGTACATTGCAATGTAACCCTGATGAAGCCGCTTAGACGGCGAAACAATTGTCGTAAATAATTAAAAGTAGTAAGTGTTTACATTTATTTTTCACCAAATCAATATGATTTTCCACCAAGTAAGGACTGAATCAATTAAATAATTAAAACGAAGATATTATTGCCATTCGACAACAGCTGAAATGTCGTTAGTGTTTTGTAGTGACCAGCCTTTTTGAATTTAATGGAGATATCTCATAATTGAGTTAATTTCCTTATAAACCGATTCACTAGACGTAGTGCTCGATACATCTCGAGAGCGCAGCTCGAGTGATGTTTCGCGAACTACGTTGATTGAAGGGTTCATATAATCGAAATATATTATCTATGCTCCAGTTGGTATTCGTTACGATTAAATAAAGAATAATTTCAATAACTTTTACCAAAGCACTGCGTTATGTTAATTGAATGACATTTCACTGAGCTCGACTCTCATTTTTTTGGCGAACGTCCAAGAATGTTACTATAGAAATGACCATAATATGGCAGGAGGTGAAACACCAAAACGATTATATCACATCGTCAAGGGTATATTCAGTAATAATGGTTAATTTACGGATTTTATTGATTCATCAAAACCATTTTTCACTAAATATTTTTCGATTTAATGAATTACATATACAGGGTGTTTCACCATTGACGTGAAGCCTTATTAGGATTAAGCAATGAAATTTTCGATTTTTTTTTCGACACAGTAACATTAGGCACCATTAGATCTACATTCTCAATTTGTCTGGAAATACTGCTTGAAACTTACAGTTTTTGAGATATTTCGATTTTTTATAAATTGAAGAGTCTTAAGAAAAATATAAAACTTTGAAATGAATGAATTTTTTTGAATCAGATTTTGATCTTTAAAAACGGAGGTGACTACTGATATCTTTTTTCTTATCATTGAGAACTCTACGTGTTGTTCGTAATGAGACAATTCATTGATGACGTATTCAAAGTGGATTACCCTATATTTCCCATAAGGTAGAGATAATAAAATTTGCTACCTAAAAAAAATTGAATAAAAGGTATGCCATTCGGAATAAGCACAATATTAACGTTCGAATAAGTTATCAATGAATCGTTGCACATTGAGGACCCATTGGAGTTCTAAATGATTATCAAAAATTCACCAGTATTTACCTCCGTTTCTTCTAGTATTCCCTCTCAAAATCTGATTCAAATAAATTAAGTTTAACTTTTCCGAAGACCTTTCAATTTATGAAAAATCGAAACATCTTATATGTATCTCATATGAAACTTCAAATTACCTCCTGTTCTCAGTGAATAGAAAACATAAAAGGAATTCACGACGTGTTCTTAAGTGAATTATTGAAAATAGTAAATAAAATGTTTTGATGATTGATTTATTTGTTATCAGAAGCGTGTTTTCTTGAAACTGATATATTTCCTTGTATACTTTTTCGAAGAAAATTTTCATTCAATCTCAGTATATAAATGAATTAGAAAATCTTATAGTACCTATTGAAAATTTCTCGACTTATGATGATGCTTTTCAGTTTTTATATACTTCTCTCCTGAATGACCAACACCAACATACAATAATTGATGCACATTTTGTCATCAGTAAAATATTCAAGTCGATTTCAGTTTACCTTGAACTATCAAAATAATAATATCAGTTTCGTATTTTGACTCCGAACAAAACATAAATAAATGAAGCATTTGAAATTCAAATGGATTGATAATCGATGTGAAACATGCTATAAATAATCCCATAAAGATTCAGATTCTCTCCTTGAGTTATATGAGATGCATCGATAACAAAACTTCGAATACTTGAATAATTCAACTATTGACTAAATATATAATTCCGCTAGTTGATGGAATTGCGAAATTCAATTCAACCTCAATTCAGGTCGTCGATGCTCAGGAAGATTAAGTGCTGGGAGAATGTTTGGATTTAATGGTTCTAGGAAGCCTTGTATTGTTTCTTTGCGAAAACGTGGTCGTACCTTAATGGTGTTTTTAGATTCAGACCTTCAGCTAGAGATCATAAAGATTGAACTTTGAGGAGAAATCTCTTAAGACTAAATTGGTACGATTATACAGTTGTCACTGACAAATAAAGAAACACAGCATGATGGGAAGCTAAGGTTGGGTTTACACGGTTGTTTGCATGGTTTAGAGATTAATGACCTCCATTGCCGAAATGAATCTATGAAATAAAAATTAATGGTTGATTAGGTTCCGAACAAAAACTGTAACCAACCAGGATCATTCCATTCTTTCATTATAAAGAAATCGTATACAGTTTACTCGAAATTTGAATTATTTCTTCTTACAGGCATACGTCAAACATGTGTACGCCTCTGTTCAAGTGGCCAAAATTATTGCTGTCACCGTAGTCATGTGCTCTGTCATCCTTGGATTCTTCCTGTTGGCTTCTGCATACATCACAGCCAGCGCTTCATGCAAGCAATTGGAGCAAGAAATAGAACTCCTTGGAGAGGTAGCTGATAGATTCCAACCTCCATTACAGCCAGAAGCTCTTGTACAGGTAAGAGAAAAATTGAGGATTTTATTCTATGATGTTATGACTAAGATGTCTGATACAGTGGTGTGCTCACTTACTCTTGAAAAACCTTAAAATTAAAGTGGCGACTTTTGAAGGCACCAGCCTTCTTGGATTTTAATGGTATTGGTCCATGATCACAGTTTTCACTTGATTTCCGCATCGTTTTCTATGGCGCTCACGTCGTCCTTCTATCAATGTTGTGTTTTGAGGTTAAATCAACAATAATAACAACATCAACGTCTTTTTACAGAACAAATAAAATTTTAAAATGATGGTGTTGATTGGTCAATCCTTTGTATAGCGCCAGCAGAGTAGCCAGAATTATCTTAAAAGAAATCTAATCAGAGAATACACCAGTATTTTAGACATCCTAGTTACGACTTGATGTAAACATATGGCCATAAAGATATATTTTCGAAATACCTTTTTAAATAATAGGCATAACTCATGTGACTAAATTCGAAAATTATAGGACTTATAGGAAAAATGATAGATCGATGTACCCGTAGAACAAAAACGCATGAAGACGTTTTTAAGAATATTTATTTCAAATGGTCTGATAATTGAAAAAAGGTCCTATCAACATGCACCCGCAAATTCTTTGCTTTCGAGATTCAGGGTGTTTTTTGTAGTCCTACTTTTTTGTGATGATGATTATACAAGTTCATCGAATCCTCATTGATTTTTGCTACAAATTGAGTAAATAAGTACTAAATCTATGATTGATTTATACTAACTAGAACTTTATAATAATTTAGATTTTCCTGAGGATCACCAGAGAATCGTTTGAATTTTTTTTCGGAATCGGTAGCAGACAAAACTACAAGAAATCAAAAAGTATAATACTGGAACAAAGTTTCTTTTCACGTTATTTCAAATTACTAGTGGTCAACCAAAAAAAGGTCTGGAGGAAAGAAGCGGGCACTATTCCAGAAGATTTCTGTAGATTTGCATTTAAAATTAGCATATCACATTAAGGAAACTTTAAATTGCAGTATTAATTCTTAATAGTAGTTGAATACTTCGTGAAGGAAATGTGATATGATTAGAAAACTTGAAAAAACTCAATCCTTAACACCCACTACCTCTAAAACGAAGCGTTTGGTGGCCTATGTTTATGGGACCTTTTTCTTAAAATGATTCGAGAAATCTGTTAGTCTGTCAATTTAGGAACGCCAATATGAAATGTCTGAATTTTCTCATTTAATCAGTAGTCCTGAAATAATGATTGCATTGAAAGCAACATTTGTACTCGTAATATTCATACCGACAGTCCAAGAATAATCGAAAAAAAATCAATCGCGTAGACCTTTCGGTTCTTGCCTTGCTAGTTTCTTATTGTCATGAAAAATCTACTCCCTCTGCAGTTCGGCTACCAGCTTAGTTGTATTAAATAAACGAAAATAAAAAAAGAAATGGAAAATAGTATCGATAAAATCATCTGCTGTAATTGGACTTGTTTTGTATATCAACTCCATAAAAGTTTCATCGGTGCAATTCAAAGAAATCGCATCACAATGCGGTATATCCTACTGCGTTATATAAGACTTTCTCGGTAATTAGTAATGACTTCCTGAGGTTGTTAACCCACAACTAAAAGCGTACGAAATCAACTCCTTTCTTGTTTACACTGTGCACCATCAGAATGTCAATGAAAAATCACTTACATAATTCAGTTGGATTGATAACAGAGACAAACGTGAAAGGTTGTGGTTTGGACAAAATATGGATCTACTCTGTGGACTGAAACAATTAATAATTGACCTTAAACAAAATGGAATAAAATATTTTCTCTTCGGACATGCAGGAACCTTTCTACCTAGAGACAATTTGATCTTTCGTGCATAACTAAACAACTACTAATGTCGTATCTTAGCGAAGCATATCGTTTTCTTGAAATTTTTGCATATACATAGTTTTACGGTTGTTAATTCTTTACCTCTCACAACATGCAGAATTCGAGCGAAAAAAAAATGTTTGTAGGGTATCTCAATAAGCTCAAGGAAGAGAGTTCGAGTCCAGGGCCATCAGGAAAACCATTTTTTGGTTGATGGGAACGATTCAACCATTCCTTGTTAATTAAAAAGTAAACAGTGCTGTGCCTGAAGTGGTGCTGCGAACAGTAAGAAAACGTTCACAAATCCGAACAAATTTCTGAGTCGGGATAAAAAAAATGTTGAATACATATATGTAAATAAAAAGTAGTTCAATGCAATATCTAACTTTTGTTTTTATGCTTGAAAAAATAACCAGTTATTCTTTCAACAAGATCGCACTAACAGAAAAATTGAGAGATGAACTTATACCTCTGGGTCCTGGATTCTTGTCAGATGCCTACTACTACAGATTTTTCATCTCAAAAAATTTGGAAAATCTGTTTTATGAAAAAAGGTTTTCCGTTGGATGATTGTAAAGCTCCTTTAATCTGACTCTTATTAAGGAATAAATAAAATTTCCACGCCAAGTTGTTAAAAACCTAGGACTCCCTGAATTTCGTCGATTTCGATAATTTCTCCGACAACTCCTCTGTGATAAAAAACTTGTCTTGATACGAAATAGCACCTTCTCGAAACTGTGAATCCTATAAAGTGTGTTTAAAAAAACGAGGTCGAAGAGTGAGCTCGCGAACGTTTGACACGGTTTTTATGATGCGAAAATGTCTTATAAGTGCTTTGAACCGCCATGGATATCTACTTCTTAATTTTCATAATGAACTTATTATTCGGCAGTTATAGGTACCTACCTATATATATTTTCGAACGACTAGTCGTATGAATCAATCACCTTGTAAGAATTTCAAAAATTAGAATAATTACTCAACAATTGTGCCCAACATTGGGCACAATAATATTTTTCATCGAAAATATCAGTTTCTTTACAACTCAACACTTTCTTCGAAAGTTCTCTGTATTTGGATATAGGTAATTATATTTTTATTGTCTGTTTCTCGAGATTCAAGTCTTGTTCTTCTTGAAGTGCACAATAAATGAAGTTGTAGGCGTCTTTGAATGGAGAAACGGCTTGCATGACCTAAATCCTTCCATCAGCAACTGAAGAAGCGCCTCTCGCTTTCACCATCGTAGACATCAACATAAGGCTATATATAGCCAATGGCGTATCTCTGATGTATGAAATGATTACTAGAAAAAATTTGAGTATTAATTCATCGTTAGAATGATAGAAATGTTGATGTTGCATCAAATATTGAGGATTGTTATAATGTTTTTTTTTTAATTTCAAGTTCATTTTATAAAAGAGCAATAACTTTTTTAGTTTATTTCATTTTGAGTAAGGTCATGAAATTATTGGATACACTTGCTGATTGAAATCTGAACTTGAAAAAATCTTTTCATTATATTTATGGAACTTCAGATATCGACCACAAAATAAAAGTACATGACTATCTATTAGTTTTACCTTCGACGATTTTTGCATAAAACTCATTGATTACTTAAAAAAAACCGAATGATTATTATGCACTTTTCAGTCTAGTTTAATTGCTTCACTAACAAATAGATGAGATTGAATTTTATCCTAACAAATGCAGTTTAATATTAACACTACATTTTGGTGAAGTGTAGTCATCGGACTAAACTTATCAATAACTAAATTTTAAATAATAAATAAAACGGCTAACATTTGGAAATACTTGATGAAAATAGGTGAAATTTCCAATGAAGTAATCATATCATACGATATTAACTATTTATCCGGTCAATGTATCAGCAATAGGAAAATGCCATCCACACGACGTTCTTTTTTAAATTTTAAATATTATTTTAAATCTTTCCACTACATGTAAATCATCAAAGGAAATCTAGAAGTCTACCACAGGTGTTGACGAGTCAGTCCAAATAGATGATAATGTATAAGTATATTTTATACCTATATAGGCAATTTGCACACCTTTTCAACACAATTCATCTTTAGTGTTTCATTCAACTCAGAAATTCTATGGAAGGTGCCAGTAATAACAGAATTAAAAGTTCGAGAGCTACGTCCTCTGTAACCAAGTACGAAAGTTTGTGGATCTTAGTAAGAACATGCTACACACCTCCTCGTGGCTTTCTTACAGGATATTGTCGCCTAAGAAAACACCTAATAAGAATAAGGTCACCTGAAACTGACGGTGCAGATTCTGTGGGTGGCAGAAAAAAAATTCAATAATCTGATTATAGAATGCCTCATCATTGTTAGCCAACGTGTAGGAATGAAGATGTAACCTCTTTGAAGCCATCCCAATTATTTGAGTTCAATAGAACTCTGGGACTGAAAGTAGATGGTTCAGTGTTGGGAACAGTTTTGATGGAGGGCACAATGGACATTAAGGTCGTTATGCAATAAAACAATCAAGAACCTGTAGAAATTGGTTGGTTGGTTGATTGCAAAAATACCAATACAAAAGAAAATACTAAATTTCAATCTCAGTCAAAATAGTTCTATTTTTGTTTCATATCAGGGCAATTAAGGTTTTCATTTTGTTCATTTCGAATTTCTGTATTCAATTCGTCTAAAGTATAGTAGAAAGAATTCTTGGCATTGTCAAAGTTCTCTTTAGGAACTCATACAGCTTGACAGATTGACTTAGAGTCTAAATAATTGTTCACTTCTCAGACAAAGGCCGAGTTTGGGATATTTTCAAAAATGATTTTGGGAGTAATTATTTGCTTAGTGATATGACCATGGTTTTTGGGGTGGGTCCTAATCCTAAGCAAGATAAAATGCTGCAGTTTGAAAGCTAGCCTAAAATGCCAAGTTTATCCATGTGTTGCCCTAAGTAATTTCCTATTACTGAATAGCATACAGCGTCATCTCTTGAGAAGTTAGCAACTCTCAATTAAGGCCACTACATGATAATATTTCGGATTATATCCAAACTTTTTGCCGGACGTTTGGGGCAATGAACTTACCTTTCGAGGACAAATAAATAGATATTAGCCATTCATGAGTAACATCCTGTTACACTATTGACGTGAACGCAGCTGACAGCTCTTGAAGTCGAAGAGGAGCTTGCGAAAGGAAGGTAATTATTGGTTGGTATGCATGAACACGGTTGATTGCGAAAAATTTCCGAGCTAATGATTTCACGCAAACGGTGAAATATGGTCAGATACTGATGAAGTCAATTTACGAGCGTTGCACTTGACAAATAGTGAATGGTGAATAGAGAGAGGAGAGACTTCGCAGTCATGCCCAATATATACTCACGTATTCAAGTGAAGGCAGTAATGTTATCAAAACTTCTGAAAGATAAAAAGTTCTAGCCTAAGTCACCCAATCCCTTACTTTTGATTGATTTATTTAAAATATTGAATTTATAAAAGTGTGAATCAAGGCATGTGATCTTCTTAAGTACTCCTAGCCGGTGACGTCATAGATGACGTGTAAGAGTCTATTTGACCACTAAATTAGATACTGATAATTTCATATGGATTATATGCCTTAAGGCTTATTTTCATGTATAAAGAAATCTCAGTTACTACAATTATAGTTCAATATTTACTTAATTGATGAATATTTGAGAATCGGTGATCTAGTGGACCATTTTATTGAACTTTGAAATTAAGGGAAAGTTTTGGCTAAAACACATTTCTAAAATCAGAAGTCAATAGCTTTTGGGCGCTTTTTCGTCTACCCATCCATATGATGGTGTTCCTAAATTGAAGAATCAAAGAAAAATCAGAAATTCCTTGAACAAGTTCAAGAGAGAAAAAATTCTATAAACGTTATAGTAATCTGGATTCTCCTGAGGATTCACCAAATATATTTTTTAATCGGTAGAAGACGAATATACAATGAATTAAAAAGTGTTGTACTGAACCAAAGTTCCAAATTACCAGTGGTTCACCAAAAATGTTGTGGAGGAACGAAGTAGCTCTTCAGTAGATTTTCATTCAAAATCAGCATATCACATAGTGAAAACTCTAAATCTGTAATATCTATGCCGAATTCAAGCTGAATATCTTGTGAATGATAGGTGCTATGAGAAGAAACTTGAATAATATCAAACTTTAACACCCTGCATCTCGATAACAAAACGTTTGTTCATAGGACTTTCTATTTCTTGAAATTATCCGAGGAATTTGTCATTTGTGTTTGTATCTCCAATTTAGGAACACCTTGTATAAAATTTGTAAGAACAAATACTGCTTGCATGCAAGGTATAAGGTTATTTTCCTTCTACACGAAATTGTTGAACGAATTTAACAGCCACTTATTTCATGAATGCTAGACTGCTCATTATCAACATATGCATATACGAAATTCAATGGAAATGTGTAAGAATGTAAGATAGTTTATGCCACACAAATTATATTACTAGTAACACGATTCTGGTAGCATTATTGAGTAAAAAATTTGGATACTTAGGTATATCTGTTGTTTTCTTTTTTTCTCCTTGAGAATCCATATGAAGGTCAAGATATTTTGAACAGCAATCTTATCGATGATCGTTTCGAGGATGAACAAATAGTCTTTGGAAAGTGCAAATATAATAAGGTTTGCATAGTTCTGGAGAATTCGACTTCAAGAAAGAGTTCACACACTCATCATACTTCGGCCCTGACCTCAATTACTTTTTATATACTTACAAATGAAGAAATTCTTTTTTTTTTTTTGGTAATAATGATAGGTATTTGTCCATTCAAACACAAAAATGCATACAGATCTCCATAAGTCTTTACTCATTTTGGTTTATTATTCTCGATTATTGGAATCGATATGAAAGAAAAAATCAATCCCTCCTGAAAATTTAAAATTTACATTTTGAAATGTGCATTATCTTAAAATGAAATAAAATATCCGTTCGCCCACCGTCCATCACTTTTCATGGAAACTATAAGATCTATTTATATAAACTTTATTACAAACATTGGTTACTGTACCTCATCGATCTACCACCTAGCCATAGAGTTTCAAAACAAAAAATCATGGAAACCATTTGAAAAAATCATTTGTTTAAAAACTACTTACCCATAATCCTGAAATTTAAAATATACAATATTCCTTCGATGATTCTGAATACAAAATTTTCACTGAAGTCTTGACACTCAAAGTTTTGGAAATACATATGAATTTTCAATTTTTTCATTCGAATATTATTAACTTTTATTATTTATTACATTCATAATAATGCTGCCATGTGTTTTTCTTAACATTTTTCGATTACAATTCAACGTCATTCATCTACTCCTCTTGAATTATATATTCATTATTCAACTGCTTTTGAGAAATTAATAGTATCTATTAACAAACAGCGAGAGTTATTATAACTCACTGCTTTAACTCACTATAATGAATCGGAAAAGATGGCTCTGTGCTTCTATACTTCTGTCACTTTGATAATTTTGAGGTTTAAAGATAATTTTTGGGGTTTGTCAAAAAAGTTCTTTCTCTATTCTTGTATTTTTGTATTTTTTGTTATAGTCGTAGATAAAGTATAGTTATCAACTTGCGGTAATGGTCATAACTCACTTGATGAATTACAGTACTCGCCTGCGGCTCGTGCTGCAAACTTCATCTGCGTGAGTTATGACCTACATTACCGCTTGTTGAATAATATAGTATTAACTACTTAAAATTAAATGAAAAGGTGGCTGGCTTCTTTTCTTGACTCCATTCGTTTGTTGTTTTCCTTCAAGTATTGTTCATCCTAACACTTTTTCACCTTACTGATGAGGGTCGAAAGGCCGAAACAAGTGTCTATGGTTAGCACTTTTCCTTGAGGGATGTGCCTTGTTTTTTCTCTGTTTTTTTAATAATCCCCTCGTTATCATTTGATGATAGAGATGCTAGTGAAGAAGAGCGTTTTCAAGAGCAATGATGGTTTCCCAACAACACCTTCCGGAGGGTCGAATTGTTGTTAAGTGTGAAGAAGGTTCTTTTAAAATTTTGTGATTTCGTTCCGATGCTATTATCAGTTCATGAAGAAAGAATAAAAATATATATGACAAACTATCCGTATATTTGGCTAAGGAATCCGGTCGCTCGCAAAGTGAAACAGCCTATATATGCCAGAAAATTTCTTAAGATAACATTATGAATTTGTTATCTGAAAATGCAGTACAAAATATACTTTTTTGACATATAGCATTACGACGATAAGGTAAATGATTTGGTTAAACTCATTTACGTCCTATTTCTTTGTGTCACCTATAATAAATTTCTAATAATTATGCAAGTTTTGATATATATGTATAGATTATTATCTACGTTTTGCTCGGAATACAGTAATGAATATGAATAATAAGATATTTTCACTGGAGTCCCAATAGAGAGTAAATTGCTGTATGATATCATACGAAGAAAAACTTTCCTTCACTACGTATTTTCCGTTGTGATCATTTTTCTGACGAAGCAGATAGATTCATCCTTTGCAATGAACTATTATTAGATCACAATTCGTGATCACTTCAAAAAATTTCAAAGAACGACGTGGAAACTCTAAAGCCTTTCGTTCAAACGTGACCGAATGATACCTATCATAGTCTTCTTTTTTGTGATAATGAAGGCCGAAAAATATCCCACATCTTTTTCTCATGTAAACATAAAAAATTCAGAATACATTCGTAGGAATAATTTTTCATGCTGCTTGTTAGATTCCAAAATGAAAATAAATTTCTTATAAAGAATTCTTAACGATAACTCTCAGCGATAAATACTCATGACTCCAATTTTATTCTGCAGGAAGCTCCACAACATATGAAACCAAAGACTGATGCATTGAAAGCCGACGAATCACAAAATAGCCTGAAGTCGATAGAAAACAACAGTATTTCAGACGATTCTAACGACAGCGATGATGATGACAGTAACTCAGAAGAAGGTAATACTGAATTTCGACAATTTGTCTTCAAAATACGATTCTCTATAAAAAGCTCGTTTCTTTTATACCTCAATTTACCATAGAAAACAACGAAAAGACTGTACACTTCAAACTTCCCCTTCAATTGGACTTCGACGATTTGGCTGGAGCTCTTATTGAGAAAAACCAACGTTCTAAGATGAACTGCATCGTTGAGAAGAAGAGGGCAGAACAGTTGGTTGACCACCAGCCCAAGACCGTAGCTTTACCTTTCGGGCTAAATTTGACGACCGACCCACGTTTTGAAAGGGTGACCGGAGAGAGAATGGCTATATTCTGCGAAAGTGGAACTGCACAAAGGTAGGTGAAGTGCAAAAATGCCATATTCCTTTTGATGAATCTGCTAAAAGGATCATGCTAGATGCTATTAGATAAATGATATCTCAAATAAAATGACTTTTCGATTAGTGAATCCCTTTGAGTTGAAACCAAAAAGGAATGGCTTAAAGAAAAGAAGAAGGGGGATAAAGACTAGTAAAAAGAAAAGGATGAAAGAGACAAAAATCATATATGGCAAGAAAATAAATGGAAGAGATTCATAATGTCCTCCCATTCAATCTCAGTTCCTCAAAGTGAATTGAGTAACAAAAAAACAATACAGAATACTGTAGTAGTATAGTATATCCACACTCACTTGAACTATCCATAAAAATGCTTGGCCAGATGTCCACCGCGATCTGCTAAATACCGGGTTTTATTTGAATGTATTGTTAGACAATAAATTCACTGGCCAAAAGTTATTTCTGGAAACTTGGACAATCCTTCTATAATCGAAATATTCTGACTTCCTCCAAGTGACTTTGGATATACTATACTGATCAAATGAATGAATTATAGTATATCCAAAGTCACTTGGAGGAAGATGAATATTTATATTGAACAAGGTTTGTCCAAGTTTCCAGAGATTCTTGAGGCCAGTGAATTTATTGCCTAACAATACTTTCAAATAAACCCCGGTATTTAGCAAATCGTGAAATCCACTTCGAAGGCACATCTATGGCCAAGCGTTTTTATGGACTAGTTCAAGTGACTTTGGATATACTATACTAGTTGTTTGTAGTAGTGTTTAATCTCCAATTCTCTATAAAAATTAATGAATCATAATCCGCCTGAATTCTCCAGAGTATTTTAATAATCGAATTCGGTCTTTATTTTGATAAGCCATTTTCTTCAGATAAGTTTTCAGATTTGAAGGCTTCAGACCAAGTGGTTCAATACAAATAAAATCTGAAGATATCTAGGGATCATAGGTTATTCTGAGACACCCTATAAATATAATAGCAGCGGATAATCTTTCATTATCGTCACCGTGAGCCTTATTGTACACACTAGCAACAGAATGAGGTCACTTTTGATACAAATAATTTTTACGAGCATAGTAGTTAACGTGTTCAATAACATCAACATCATCATTCAAATGTAGATATGCCTCTTGATGATAGATATTCAGGCATTAAAATATAATCACTCGAATATAATGGAGTATAATGGTGGATAAAACGAGGAAATTCATATTTCCTGGTCATCATTATCATCAGCGATAATCCTTTCGATATCGTACCAGCACATATTCAAAGAGAACGGTCACATTTTTCTGAACAGACTAGATAATCTTTTACCTTTCATTGCGTGAAATATGCTCTTAAAAATACAAATACTTAGATCTGTAATTATATACCGAAAGGCTTTGTGCATTTAATTCCTGCTCTTAATCATCTGTGAATCATAGTTTCATTACCAAGTCAAGTGGATAAGTATTAAACGCAATATAACTCGTTCTGATTGTTGTCTAAGTACTTTCTAATGTTAGCTTCGAAACACTATTGTTGTGACGTACATAAATTTCTCCGTGCAGTTTCCAACAGACAATTGGATCTTTCTCGTGATTTGAATAATGGGTTCATTGAAGTTCGATAGAGAATGATCTTCGGATCTGTTTTAATAGGTGTTTTTGATTAGTCTACTTTGCTGGGAAAGGCAGAATAAAACGGCTACAGAATGAAACTGCTAGGTTGGTAATACTTCGGCTGTCTAATGTGAATTTTACGCAATGTTTTCTCAAATTCTTGTTGCATTCAGATACTAACGAATCATTCAGTTTTACAGTTAACATTAAATCATAATAGGCCTTACTAAACAGACTTTTTCAGCGCTCGTTCTCCGAACAAAGTGCTATAACTTTTCGTTACAATTACTGTATTTTTCGAATTTTGACTCAGTGATGACGATTAAGCTGGCAAATCAAATTATGTCCATTCCATTGACATATTTAATTTCAAATGGAAAAACCAAGGGAATTGAAATATTATGCCAAACTTCATTATTTTGAAAACGTTAGCATATCAGAGTAATAAACATAGTTAGAGGACGCATATGTCATTTTCAGTAAGCAAATTTTGTCCCCAACATGAATTATCCAATTTGACCTGAAGCGCGCGGAAATAAAAACATATCAGTGATGAGATATTTCACTCAATTCCATAGACATATATTGCTCCACAAAAGTTAAGGAAGTCCAGGGCTTTTGAGACTGTTTCAAAAGTCATTTTTTTCAGCAATTTTCTGAATATGATAGATCTACATGTTTACTCATTTATCTTAATTATTATTTCACCGATTCCTTCATGAGTTTCGCAGATTCAGTTGAAAATTTATTTTTAATATTTGTAGTACAAAATCATTCCATTCAAAAAATTTAAAAAATAAAGTTCAGTTAAGAGTATGACCTCCTCGAACATCAACCATGTCTTGACAACGCGTTTGCATACTTTCGATCAGATAATTGAAGCAGCCTAGATCAATTTCTCTCCAGAGTTGTGATAAAAGCCGTCTGAGTTTTTGATGCGTATGAGGAGGTGATTGGGGAAAATCTAAAGCTCTTTGTAGCTGATCCCAAGCGTGTTCAATGGAATTGAGGTCTGGCGGCAGAGAGGGCAAATGTGGCAATCATGGATTTCCAGAGCTTCATCGATGATTCTCGCACGATTGGGTGAGACATTAACTACCAAAAACAAGAAATTTGGCCTATAATAGCAGCATAAAACAATGGAATCATGTTGTCATCAACTTGGTCTATGTCAATATCTAAAGGACCCCGCACGGTTTCTATGGAAAATGGGTCCCAGTCGAATTGGCTGAATATTTAGTATAATGAAATGAAATGAAATGAAATGAAATGAGAGAGAGGGTTCTTACTTACCTTTAGAAAATCAATAATATGGCGATTTTTTTGTTATAAAAAGTTGAAGATAATAATTACAATCTCAATATTGTCGACACGAGTTGTAATAAGAAGTTTTAAGAAGGGTTTTTAATAATTACATAATTTTTATGTAATTCTTTGAACAAACTTAGTCAAACACAAAAGCTCGTAGACTTGCAGAATAAGTAAAAAACATTTGATTTTAATATGTATTGGGTGATCTGGGGTTACTTTTATACGGGGTATTCCACTTTTTTAGTTGTAGTAATTTAATTTTTTTCAGGAACATGAACAGGAAAAATTAAACATAAAAGTAGAAAACTAAATATAATATGATCAATATTCTGTGGCTCTTGTCTATTTGTTGCATTTTGTACGGATCATATAATTCGGTTAGGGGATAGGCCGAGCGAATGTTTGGTACGTTCCACATAACGCTAATATCGGATGCAAGCCATCAACAAATAATAGAATCCGTACATAATCATAATTACAATGTCTTAACAGACATGGTATGAACTGGTAAGAAATGTTTTCAATGCAGTAGTCTCCCATTTGATTGCTGCATCATCATGCGGTCGACCAGAATCCGTACAAGATGCAACAAATAGACAAGAGCCACAAAATATTGATCATATTATATTTAGTTTTCTACTTTTATGTTTAATTTTTCTATATGTTCCTGAAAAAATTTCATCATTACAACTGAAAAAGTGGAAGACCCCGTATAATAGTATTCTCAGATCACCCAATATTGAAATCAAATGTTTTTTACTTATTCTGCAAGTCTACGAGCTTTTGCGTTTGACTGAGTTTGTTCAAAGAATTATTTAAAAATTATCATATGTAATTATTAGAAACCCTGTTTACGAAGTCTTATAACTTCTTATTACAACTCGTGTCGACAATATTGAGATTGTTATTATTATCTTCAACTTTTTGTAACAAAAAAATCGCCACATTATTGATTTTCTAAAGGTAAGTTAGAACCCTCTCTCTGCATGTTTGACACCCTGTATCTCAAAAACTGTACATTAGATCTTGTTGTGCCCATGGAGACATTTGATCAGGACTTCATAAACTACATTATACTAAATTTTCAGCCAATTCGACTGGGACCCATTTTCCATAGAAACCGTGCGGGGTCCTTTGCACATTCATGGTAGCATCAAGCACCAACAATTCTATACGTCCATTCAAACAAATACCTTCCCTAACAGTAAATGTACCACCTCTGGACGGTTGAATTTCCTGAACCGAAATGCGATTTCTTGGTTCATACCCGAACACGCCGACTACCCAAAAACCGTCCATATCTCGACTCATCTGTGGCAATGTAGACTACCATTGATTGTCCCAATTTACGTGCTCATTGGCCCATTCCAATCGCTGTCGCATATGATTTTGAGTTAATGGAATCCTTTTAAAAATCATCGTGGTCTTTCAGTAACGTTTCCAGTTTGTCGATATCGATGGTTGAGTCGGGAACCTACGCTTTTACTAACTTGAAGGAAATTCGCAACATCTCTGATTTGTCCTATTCGCTTCATCCGCACTGAGTAGTTCAAGTCTAGGCATTATTGCTAGACAAATTTTCAGATTTTGAATCAAAGTTGATTGTAAGAACGTAAAACAACAAATGATCCAAAATTTTTGGAAAAGCAAACGACAAGAACATGCCAGAAACTGAGAAAATTATTAAGCTAGGAGCAAAAAACCATTCAGATATAAGGAAGTGAACATTTTATTCCTCATAAATGAACATTTGGTGGACAAGAATCAGCAACTTTTGAAACGATCACAAAATTTTTGAACTTTTGTGAGGAATATATTCCACTCAATTCTACGTCTATGCTCAATTCAGAAAACGAACTTCAACCTCGCGAAACGACGATGACAGAAGGCGCGCAAAAGTTGCCAAACCTTGGATTTCAGCAGATATATACAGAAAATAATAAATATTCTGCTTACTTAAAATTTCACAATTAGGAATAATAACGGATTTCAAATATTCAAATTTGCAGATTTAATCAAGAACCACTCGAATAAGAATATTTCATTCAATATAATATACATTCATAACGAAATTGTAAAGTTGTTGATTTGAAAATATATCAAAATCCGACAACGTAATCCAACCATGTTGGGGACATGTAAAAATTGCGTATACTCCCTCTATCTATGTTTATAACTCTATGGTTGGCATATAAAATCCAAGCAGAATATCGAAATAAAATATCTAATATTTCTCTAACAACAAACCAGACAGGGTAAAAATTTAGTTCATATAGGTATGTAAAATAATAACTTGAATACCGAATTTCAAGAGTATCGTATGATCAGAACCCCGCATCTACATAGATTAACTATATCTGCCAACAGCGCTTAAAAGATCCTGATACCAAGTCAGTTCTATTCTAAAATTTTTTTTAGAAACCACCGCGTTTCAGTCGATAAAAAAATGATATGTTATTACATATCATTTTTTTATCGACTGAAACGCGGTGGTTTCTAAAAAAAATCCGACTTCGTTGGCATAAGTTTTTCCTATTTGAGGACGATGTGTACAATAAATTTGGATGAATAATACATATTTTCAGTTGACCGTATGTACCTATATCATAGTGGCTTTTAACTTGGACAACTATTTCAGTATGACTTTAGTGAATAGACCAAAGTTTGAATTTGATATTAAAATCAAATTAAAAACAAAAATAGTGAAAATTTTGCACAATGGTTAATAGTTTATTACTTCCTTCTATTTCGAGAATTTTCCAATTCTCAAGATTTTTCAATAAAAAGCGAATGAAAGTATGCTATATCTGTGGCAGCAACATACTTGAGCGACTCGTATTTCATTAAAAAGTGATTAAAATTATAATTTTCATCATACAGGAGCATTGCTCTCAAAAATTGAACTGAAATCTATAAATATTGTTTTCAGAACAATCATAGCATAACAAATTCTATAAATTATCATAAATTTCATAATTATCTGTGATATTTTCTATAAATATGAATAAGAAATATATATGAAAAGGTCAAAAATTTACATTCTAACTGAAAATGCTCGAGAGAGTGAATCATCGTCATTTCCACCAATATGAAAAATGAAGAAATGAAGACCATTTGATTGATGCTTCTCTTGTATCCACCCATACGAGTTGGCATGGTGAAGACCCTTAATGGATATGTCGTTTTTTTTCAGAGCAACTCCATCCAAGAATCATGAAGAAGAAAACAATGATGATGATGATGATCAAGACGAAGAAACTATTATGATCCAACCAGTCATGATTCCTATCCCTCAAAGCCATTATGCATCCCATATGGCTCAACAAATGGCTCCTCCACAAATGATTCATCAACGCATGGTTCCTCAACAAGTAATTCCTCAACAAATGATTCCTCAGGAAATGGTTCCTCCTCATATTATGGGCCCAAGGATTATTCACCAGGAAATGCCCCACTATCAACAGCAACCACAGCAGATTCAAGTTCAAGAACACATTATGGTACAACCTCAGCACCATCCACAACAATTTAGATCATTCCCTCCACCACCACCACCAATGGAGACTATGAGGCCCCCAATGCCTCAACCTCAAATGATCCAAGAGCAGCAATCCATGAATGACTTTCCCCCTAATAATGTCCTTCGTCACATTGCCCAACAAATCATTGCTCAGAAGATAATGGAAGCTCAAAAAGAAAAGGAAGAACAACAAAACCAAGAAGCAAGACAACAACCTGAGCCTTCATCTGAAGAAAGGATCATCAGATTCCCAGGAGTTGAGAATAGGGTAATGATAATCTATCCAGTGTTTGGTGAAACCTTGTGTTCAATTCCATGACCAAATTTTCATTATCATCTCTGCATTCTATACCTAGTTCAAACCCCTTCACCACGAGTAGTGTAATTTATTTCTCTAATTCTGTGGTTATTCCGTTCATTCTTCCACATCTTGTAGAACAAAATCGTGCGAGAATATATCAGAAACGCACAGTTTTCATGGTTATATTTTATTATTCTATGTTGGTACTCCGAACTTTCCGCTACGGCTTTATCTGTCAATTCATAAATTTGCCTTAAAGAAATCAGTTCTGCCAACCAACATTTTTCAATGCAAAAATCACTAAATTATATTTATGGAAATATTTCCTTAATTTCAATGAAAATGCAATTAATTAGAGAAAATAATGTATAATACTCGTACAGAAGGCTCATTCTACCACTCGTTCATTCCAAAACTCGCCACTTCGTGGCTCGTTTTTGAATTTTGAACTCGTGGAAGAATATCAATGCCTTCTGCACTTGTATTATAAATAACTATTCTCTAATTCTGTGGTTATTCCGTTCATTCTTCCACATCTTGTAGAACAAAATCGTGCGAGAATATATCAGAAACGCACAGTTTTCATGGTTATATTTTATTATTCTATGTTGGAACTCCGAACTTTCCGCCATGGCTTTATCTGTCAATTCATCAATTTGCCTTAAAGAAATCAGTTCTGCCAACCAACATTTTTCAATGCAAAAATCACTAACTTATATTTATGGAAATATTTCATTAATTTCAATGAGAATGCAATGAATTAGAGAAAATAATGTATAATACTCGTACAGAAGGCTCATTCTACCACTCGTTCATTCCAAAATTCGCCACTTCGTGGCTCGTTTTTGAATTTTGAACTCGTGGAAGAATATCAATGCCTTCTGCACTTGTATTATAAATAACTATTTTGATCACTTATATCGCAATTCACGAACTTTCAGCTAATCCTATTTCAACCAAAACTGAAATATGTTGTAATCCTTCTCTGTTTTAACTGAACCTCTTTCTGATGTTATTTATTTATAACCTACTTATCCCATTCCCAAAGTATTTTTGACTTTTTTTCCTTCCAAATTTTCTTGCCTAGTTGACTTGATCTGTTACTCAAATACTGAAAAAAATTGTTCTATTCTTAATCTGTGCTCCTAAGCGATACTCTAAAAAATCCCGTCTTCCTGAGTATCTTTTGAAGTACTTCTTATTCGCCAAAATTCAACCAATAATGAGAACCATAGGTCAATAATTCGTCGAAGAGAAAAAATGTCTACGTTGCAATTTTTTCATTGCGTTTTGAACTCAGTTTTTTTTCTGTTTTCTCAGCAAGATACATTTCACCTAAATGGTAATCAAAAATCTATTTGTTTTTATTACCTCTCTAATTCGTGTGATCGTATTGAATTTCTCATACTAATTCTGTTAAAGATCTATTTGACTCTTTTCATCCATATCCACATCCTATCGGTAAGACAAATTTCGAATCGATGGTAGTCTGAAAAGTTACAAATTCAATGGCAACGGTCCTAATTTCCTAATATTTCGAATATTTTTTTAAATTCCCTATTCACTATAGGGCCATCTACGATCCCAAATGCATATATTCAATAAAATCAGATTAAAATTGAGTTAAGGTTATTACAATTATGTACACACGCACAGACCGAAAGACTCGCAACCGAAGTTCATCAGGATGATCTGAAATGTATTCTGGAATTCGGAAATTCTAAAAGTGAAAATGTGAATTTTTTCGTTCGAAATGTTTTTCTGCCTAGAGGAAGTTGTAAGATAGAATAGACTGCGACTCAGAAAAATCGATGTTTGAAAAGTACCTAATAAAATATCCACTTATAAAAGGCTTCACACATATTTTTGTCCTGCAGAGGAATCTTCCTGGAATGACTATTCCTCAAGCTGTCCTGAACGAGCTGAGCCGTCTCTCATCTAACAGAGACGTCATTGTTGCCGTTGCTGAACAACCTAACAATGAAGAACAACAGCCCCAAGTAGGTCAAATCGTTCAAGAACAGGGACCACAAGAAATCAGAGTTATCCAGGAACCTAGAACCAACCCCTCCCAAATGAACGGGCGTCAAACTTATGCCAGAACCATGCCCATCGACATTCCAGAACCGATGATGAAACAGGAACAAGAACAGGATCATGAACCCGAAGCTCAAGCTACTGAAGAAAGACCTCACTGTATGTTATTCCATATTAATGTTATATTTTGTTCTTAATTTATTTGCCTCACTCAACCAAATATGTATGCATTGATGCAAAATCAAATAACAAATAATACGTTACAATTAAAACGTAATAATTGTACAAACAAATAACCAAAATACTGCCATTTATGCTGACCAAATAGCAAATATACATAAATCAGATTCATGACATATTTTGTTACAAATAATGGGAGCTAAAGAAATAAGATCCACAATGATCATATAGTTTTTTAAAATAGTATTAACAATAATATTTCATTGATAAAACAAAAAAGCTTTAAATAATAATGTATGTACTTTAATGAATATTCATATACGATTTTGACTCGGCCACTTCTCGGTTATCTCCATACTTGGGCAGCTTTTTTTGGTTAATTGATAATATTTATTCATCAGCATAAGTACAGCCATTGTATAATTGAAAATTGAGAATGTTCTCTTAATATTTTCATCTGTCATTCAAACTTAAAGTCTACCTTGTCTGGTTTCCACTAAATGCTAACTCATTCAATCACTCAAGTCCCATGTAGTAACTTGTTTTCAAAAACGCATATTTGCTAGAATTGGTCTTGTTGATTGAAAGAAGTTGACAATGTTTCCGTACTCACTTATAGTAATTTCATAACCTTCGAGTACGTGTATGTTATACAAAGATCACCCTTACTTCAATTCGAAAGACGAAATACTTAAAGTGTGTTCTTCTCCTGATGAAGCATTTTTTTTTTCAGTTGTATACCCAAGATCTGTACGTGCAAAACGTGCTGTAGATACTCTACTAGAAAAGTCTTCCAAGAGGGTCAAACGCTGCTCGTGCGATTGTTCATGCTGAAAATATCAACCAGAAAGTTTGGAAGAAATTGGTGGTTGAAAACTTATTTTTATACATAACTTGGAATATATTATATTTTGTATTATGTAAATATTTGTAGAGGTAAAAAAGTATGAAACACATATTATTCAGGTAGAAATTACTCTTGTGCATATTACTTAAAATACATTTGTTATTTTCGCCTTAATTTTGCATTTGATGATATTTGTCGACCCCAAAGTAATTGTGATAGATTTTGTAACAAAATGGAAATTTGGAATAAACAAAATTTTAACTCCAATTTACTGCTTTTTTATTCAGAAGGTTGAACTCCTCCAAGTTATTCAATTTCAGAAAGAGTAAAATATTCTTCATATTATCTTACAATAATAATAAACTTCATTCCCTAAATAAACAAACCAAATAGTCATTGATTATACTACTATGATACGATACAAAAAAGAAACCGATTCCAACTGTAATTGCACAATCATGAAACCTATACACTGGACCCATCCAAAAATGTTGATCCGAGGTGTTGGTTGACCAAAAGATAGAAGATTCCTGGCTGTCATCCTTAGAACGAGGATATTTAGCCGAGAGAAGAGGAAAAAGCAATGGATTTTCCTGAACCTGTCGGTCATGTAACTTGTAATTTTAAAAGCCTCAGCTTCCTCATCACTGCTGAAAGATAATCACCATTCTCAGTATATATGCAAGTTTTTCTGTTCTCGACATAACTACGAAACTTTCTCTGAATTTACTCAATCGGTGCAAGATGCGTAGCTGAAGTGAACCATATCACGTACTTAAACCATATGGCGTACTTAAACTTAATAAAAACTATGAAAAAGTAGATATTTCTAAGAACGAACACATCTTCCACACATTGCACATCATCTTGGAAGCTTCTGAACAGAAATCCGAAGGAATTACATGCAGATGCACACAGTTCCTCAACTTAGTTCGCTGTCAAACCAGATCCGCAGACCAAGAAAACTATTTCCAATATGGTAATTAAAAGTAATCACTGACAAATTCCAAACTATATTGAAGAAGTATTTGGTCATTATTTCCACGTCTTCTCAGGTAGCGAATTCAGACGTCATCGAAGATCATTGATGATTACAAACAGCAATGGTCCAATGTTAAATTCCTTGTAAATCGTAATTTAGTTCATAATGATATCCACTAAAAAAAAAACATATTTCATTCTCTGCTACAAATAAGTACGACTGAACATTTGGAGCAGAGCCGTAAGATGATAGCTTGAGAGAAAATTATAGTCAAGTGTGTCAAATGCACGTGAAAAATCGTTATACATCAATATGATGTAGTTAAGTTTACCCTTACCAATATGAGGAAAACGGAAAATGTCCTTCTGAGTTTGAGTGTTCTGTTGTTAAACCCATACCTACATAAGAAATGAAATAGATAGGCTCATTGTTTAACCCATAAGACATTTTCATTGTTACCCATGAGTTATCATGAATTTATGCATGACTCATGAATTATCATGAGTCATGGGTAACAATGAAAATGTTTTTGAGTGAATTATCGAAAGGAAATATAAAAAATTGATATACATGTTATCCACAAGACATTTGAATTTCGAAATGGAATATACAGGTGTCCCAGAAAGAATGGAACAAATGGATACCACGAATGAAGGTCATCATGGAGGTATGAAGGTATTAGAAGGTTTCAATCGCGTGAGTGCCTTCGTTCGGGATGTACAGTGATTTTGATCTTATGAGTTAAATTTCACAATTCAATAACTCTTCAACTAAGCGACGGAATAATTTTAAATTTTCGTTTTCGTAACCACAAAGAAATATTTCATAATAAACATTCTAAATCTTAGCTTGGCACCGTCATACAGGGTGATAAAACAACATTTCATTATGAGTTAAATTTCATAGTAAATTAATTTTGCAGTTTTTCACCTTTCACTTATGCCTTTCTTAAATTTTTCTCAAATTGAAAAAATCTCCGCTTGACACCGTCATACCGAGTGATCAATAAACATTCCCTTATGAGTTAAATTTCATAATTCAATAAATCTTGAACTTATCGGTGGAATTATTTCGAATTTTGCAGTTAGCAGTTCATCAGGGATGGAATAAAAAGTTCCCATATTTTTCAAGTATGAGCTCGGAATAATCCAAGATCAGTAATACAAAAAAATTCCGGAGTTAGATTCTCGATAAATGTTTGGTGCGTTATCTACAACAATCATCTGATTGGCCTTAAATTTTTGAAAATAAGTTGGCAGGGGAAATAAATAAAAAATTTGGGAATATAATTTGCATGGTTTGTTAGAAAACATTCCAATGGGAACATTGTGGTTGCAACATGATGTAGCTCCTGCGCACTATTCAAAGAAAAGTGTGCACAGGTTGGGAGAAGTGCTATTAAAAAATCACAGCATTCCTCATGGACAAAAACATAAAAGACGAAATTGTGAGAAATCTTCTTGAAATTAGTGAAGGAAATGTCACTGGAGTAATATTCTTTTCAAATCGAAATACCTGTACGATTTAAATGTATTCATTAAAATTTTGATTTTTTCGTAATTCTCATATTAATTTTTTTTAGTTATGGATGAAATGCTTAAATTTTTTGGATCAAACATGATGATTTGGTGCCCACAAATCAACTTATTCAAACGGACGCCAACAGGCGAAAAAAAAACATAAAATTAGAGATTCTCAGGAATCATTTCTGTTCGTTAGAAAGTCGATTAGGGAGTTGAAGATTGTATAAAACATCTGAAAAAAAAAAGGGAAAACACCAAACAGCTATTTTTGATAGGCATTGGAGATAATATAAAAACTATAAATCATATTTTTGTATATTTCGATGAAATGCCATTTAAATTTCAAAATGTTTTGAAAGTGATTGATACTTGCTTCAAAAAAATTCTCAAATTGTAATTACATAAGTGAGGAATCTTATTGCTTGAGTATCGTTTTATTTGATTTAGTTAGTTTGCCAGTATGTCAGTCTTCGTATATAAAACAAATTTGGGGTAATAAGTTCCTCTCTGGAGGTAAATTGTTCCTCGGAACAACTTGCCCCAATCGATTTTCAATCGTATCTAAAATTCTCATGACATATTTTTCTTTTATTTTAAAGAACTACAAGCGAAAGACAGAGAGGTAAGACCTCCGAAACAATTGTGATATCATGCTGCCTATGCTGTTATCAACGACGGAAAACCTATCATAACTGTCGCAAGATATATTGAATTTTCCACATAACCTTAGATTTACAATTTGAGCCCATGTAATACTGAGACCATAGAATCCTAAGCACAACATGCTGAGGCCATAATTGTCAGAATCAATCACACGCATGAGTCAATGATCGAACCCAATCTACAGGGCAGGTACCAAGGTACCGTCACTTTCGAATATTTCGATATGGCCCTCACTGGTATCACTTGGACTTAGATCCTGTATAGTAAGTTAGTTCTACCATAGTATAAGGAATTCCTTATACTATGGTTCTACTGTGTTTGTTATAATAAACTCTTCATTCTGGGATCAGCTCAGTGTGACCATCTATAGTAGAAATCTACTATTATAATAGATTTCAGGCCACCCTTGGTAGATAAATTTTTCATTGTAGATTATAGTAGATTTCTGCTTTGTTTGTCTCTTAGGTACTAGGTGGCAATATTCGCAATGAGTTTCAGTGGTTTCAAAATTTGAAACCACCAAAACTCTGGCTCGGCCAACATCGAAAAATATTCGCACATTTTGAAATTTGCTAAGAAAATGCTTTGTTTGCCATTGCCTAATGTTAAATGCGAAAGAATATTTTCCGAAATCAATAGAATAAAAACAAAAGATAGGAATAGATTCATGAACAAAATGTTGCTTCGATTCTACATGCTAAAGAAAGAAGCTTGTTGCGAATTTACTCTAGATTCAGAAATGTTGAATATGATGAATGAAAATACACTTTATGAAAATATGAATCTTTCCGATATAAATGGTTAGTTTATATATATTATATGTACTTTTTTACAATTCTATGTAGACAGCATTATTTTATTGATTTTCTTACTATAATGTTTTTTATTATATGTTGTATTTTTGTATATATTTTAATATGTGTAGGTATATTGCTTAGATATTAGATATATTTTTTACACTGTTAAAGATGATTTATATAGGGGCCAATAATATGTTGAGATATATAAATTTACTTTATGTGATAATGCTATGAATAAAGACGTTATTTATTTATTTATCTTATATTTGAATCAGAACCAGCTGATCATCAGCTGGTTCGGATTTTTGTCATTCTTCTGTTAAATATGTTCTATAGAATAACATGAAATATTTTTGAATATGAATCTATCATCTATCAAATTCGTATTGAAAAAAGAAAGTGTAAAAGTTCAGAATCAATACCCTATTATTTGGTGATTCTACTTCGAATATTTAGTTTCCAATCGTTAGATGGGGTCTACTTCCTACACAGTGTCTCATGGCCAACTCTATTTAGCAGGCCAGAAGTTTAGACGTTGCAGCTGTTACATCGGAGTGTCCAAACCGAATTTTAAAATGCTTTGATTCAAAATGAGACAAGATCTCTGTGAATGATCTTAACATCGTAGTGACCTTTAGAATGTTTACACCTTTTTTCACTAATATTGAAAGCTATTTCATATGATGGAACCTCTTTTCCTATTTTTTATACCTATTCTCTTAGATTTTTTTATGGTCCGGACTATTTTATTAACAAAACATTTTGCACGACGGCGACGTTTGGATATTGATTAATTTTCTATGTATTTGCTCATGCGATCAACATGAAATTATACACGAAGCTTGAAACTGTCAGTTTATAGGTATCCACGTGCGAATTTTATCCCAATCGAATTTCCAGTATGCAAAATTTACTGGACAACAAAATTTCGAACTTTCGGAATCTCTAGTCGAATTTTATCTATAAGGAACTTATCCGTCATTTAAGTTTCGAACCGACCCAAAAAAAAGTTTCAAATTTTTTCCTACCAGAGTTGACAACGGATTCGTCATCAATTAGTCGAACCTTATCGTTTAAGACCATTTCCGGCTCGAAGTTTGCTAATTGCAGACATTTTGACTAAATGTTCGGAGAACGAACGCTTAAAAATTGTGTTGGATTTTTTAATGAACCGCGTATTAAATTTTGTTAACAATGACTTAGCAAGATCTTCTCTTATTCTATCATAGTTAATACTGAATTAATCGTAAACGTAACTGAACGATGTAAACAAACATAATGGATTTCGATGACTCTCCGAAGTAAAAGCGGCTACGCAGCCTTTTAGGACATCCTTCCGGGCTGTTAGATAACGTTTTACCGTAGGTTACAAGTGACTCTTAAGGAATCCACAATTATAGAAAACTGTATTAAACTCAGGGGAATCCTAAAATTTCATGCATTTGTGAATAATACATATTTTAACCGAATTAAACTGACTCAAATATATCTTCTGAAATATTTCTTTTACTATACACACCTGAGCTGAGATGAGCAACACTTAAACTCTGTTTTTTGTTGTTTTCCACTAAGTATTTCTCATCCTAAACTTTATGTTTATTTTGAATAAATTATTATTATTATTATCACTGTGTTGATGAGGGTCAAAAACCCGAAACACGTGTCCTTGGTTAGAGCATCTCCTTGAGGGATGTATGTAAGTACATTTTGTTTGATTAGCGATTCCCTTGATTATTTCCATTATATGCTTGTTCTTGTACTCGGATGTTAATCAGACTAACGTCAAAAGAGTATATTAGGGTCGTAAATTATAAAATACACCTACATGAACAAGACGACTCTGCTCTATTACAGAGTACGGATGGCAACCCTATTTATATTTTCATCGTTGTCTCGAAATTATCGTGTCAACCTTTTTTTCGAGATTGAAAGCATAAATCTAGTTTCGAACACCCTCACTATAAAATAAGGATTCCCACACATATTTTTAGACAAGATCTGCACAGGAGAATATTGTTTACATAGTCACTTGTATTATTTATTAAAATCATCAAAGATAATCAAGAGAATACTATGCAACAGAAAAATAATTAGGAACATTGATCGGTTAACAATAAATACATAATAACAGTGGAAAACTATATGTGAGTAATATACATATATGTTTAATTCATATTGTCCTGCTGTGAACTGTTTTATTGTTTGTTATGAACATGCAAAACTACAAAACACTATAGACCCATCTTAGATCTATCCATTCTTCTTGAGATAGGCAATCAAATCCTTCCGGTCTTCGGCTTTCTTCAACCCTGGAAAAACCATTTTTGTCCCGGGAATAAAAGCCTTAGGGTTCGTCAAATAAGTATCCAAATTGCTATCATCCCAGGTAACACCTTTGTTTTTATTCGCATCTGTGTAATTGAAATTAGGCGCTTGTCCACTCTTCCTACCATAAATTCCAAATAAATTCGGACCTACTTTGTTCTTACCACCTTTTTCGATAGTGTGGCATTGGGAACAGGCTTTAATGAATATTTTCTGACCTTTATCTGCGTCCCCCATGATCAAGGAGAATTTTGAACACTCGAATTAGTGAAACCTGACATTGAGTGTCAAAAATACTGAATTCATCTATGAATAACCACAGAAGCTGAATTATTTCGGTGTGATTGATTTTTTATTCGATGAATTATGGTTGTATGATACATAGAGAAATTAATTTTATAGAATAGTCCAACGAATTGGAGCAAAATTTTTTTAACAGTTTTTTCCAAATAGATTGCACTATCAGAAACTTGAAATTTGATGTCGACTGCCCCAAAAAAGGAGAAAAGTTAAGCGACATTTTCATATGACTCTTCTTTGAAAATAATAATCATAACTCCTTATTTCAAAACCATAAGATACAGGGTGTTTCATGTGAGCCGGTCCCTGGATTTCGTGACTTATCCTTTGAGCAATATTGAAAAGTGACCCATCACAATGATAGTGGTTATTGTTCACGCCTTCACGGGCTATCCAATTATCCCTCTTATGCATAATTTTTTGTTTCAAGGAAGAAAAAATTAATTTCACTCGAATTTATTAGAGATATGTTTATCTATTGATTATTAAAAACTCACAAACGTGAAAGAAATTTCATTTTTCATTAAAAAAATTGTCCTCATATGAGGACAATAAGAATAACACAACTCAAAAACGATAGTCACGAAAACATTCAGAGCACAGTGCAACTAAGCAACGATTACAATTATAACGCGTTTTTCTTTTGCATTTCTGTTCCTTGCAACGAGCGGAGTATTTTTGATTGTATTTCATAGGCCAATGCTCGTTATTATCCAATCTTCATTCTTTCGGAACGAGGATTCTAAGTCTTCTTATACGCGTTGCAGTTCCTTTTTCTCTTCTTTTCTTCCCATATATCCCTTACAGATTAGATATCCTGTATTTGACCTTTGAAAGATCAATTTTTTTATGTTCGTTGAATCTCCAAATAAGCCAAGCATTGACAATGGTGGCATCACCACCTGATTCATATATTTCTTCCTTATTTCCAGAAGCACCCTGATAGGGTTCAAAACAGTAGACATATCCTGAAGTCAACTAACACAATAACATGAAAATCGCATAATTGACTAAGGTACGGAAAAAATTCAAATGAAACATAAACAACAATCGTTCACTTTGTCCTCATATGAGGCCATTATGACAAAGCTTATTCACATTGTCCTCATATAAGGCCAAAACATTTTTTACTGAAAGAAGGCGAAACATGTGTTTTTCTTATAATTGAGTTGAATAATAATAATCAGTAAGCAATCTAGAGGAAGCTGGTTATTTTTTACTCACCAAATATCATCAAATTCACATCGAAAAAAACATAGTTTTTCGGCATTTCTGCACGTAACCACAAATGACTCGGATTTCGCGCAAGATGTGGTTTTTTATAATGTTCTCTTGTGGTGACCTCTTTTAATGAATTCATTTATCAATTTTGACCCTTCTATGAGATTTTTAACGTATTAAACAAGTATACGAATGTGATCTGTATATTTTTGAAACCTTTGAAGATATGTCCTCATTTGAGGACATTATGCATGAGAGGGTTATGTTATCGAAAAAACTTTCAAACCAAATCATGAAAAATTATTGGGGAAAAACCATTTTTCCAAATTTTTATTTGAAAATTTGACTGGTTTTCGAAATAGAAGGTCTAGAGACAATTTCTCACCAATTTTTCCACGCCATCCTCAGGCCAACTGAATACGAATAACTTAGTTTACACGCACAATTCTATCGTATGAAGCAGCTATTTCCTAATACAAATCGAGTAGACTAAAGTAAAAGCAATATATTATTTTATTTGAAAATTCTTATTTTAGGTTAGCTCAAAGGTATGCTCACCGTCTCTGTAGTCTGTAGTAAAATTATCTATTAAATAGTGCATAAACAGTCTCGATGATGCTTCTTCACAAAAAGTCTAGAAATGAAAAGGATCCACAATTCGTATTAGTCTTGTAATCTCTATTATGTAATTTTTTATTTTTATTTTTCGTCTGTATAAATGATCTAGAAGGAATGTCGGAAACAGGACATGGAAGGAGCAGCTGGTGCGTCAATGTCATGTAGAAGACGGGAAGTTTGAAGTAACCGGTGTTGTGTCTACCATTTTAAAAATATTCACGTTCCCATTGAAATCTGAAAGGTTGTTTAACAAATATATTGTCACTCTGTTTGACGATTTCGTATTGTTCAAGTAATGTAAGTTTTCTGAAGTTATATCCCTTCTGTAGTATCTTCAAATTATCTAGTATTGCCTTGTGGTGTTGTTCCATCAAATGATTTCCTAATGCAGAGTTTGGTCGGTTTTTTGATTTTCACTCAGCCTCTTTCCCATGGTTCGTATCGCCATACCAATATAAAAACAGGAGCAGTCTGAGCATGTTATTTCGTAATTGCCACTGTGTTGGTCTTTTTTCAGTTTTTGATTTGTTGTTAATCAAAAAGTTTTCCAAAGACTTGTGCCGCAAAAAATATCCAAAAATGGAGTTTGGCTGAACTGTATTGTTATTGTTCATGACTTGACTTCTGAGTAGAAATAAAAATGAACATTGAATTCATAGATAATAGATAAATCCGTGACAAGAGAGTTCCGAGTAACAACATAAAATAATGAAATGTAACCATGAAATCTGTGTGAAACTGAGATTTTTCTATACGATTTTGTTCTACAAGGTTTAGTTGATTGAACGAATTTGCCACATAATAATATATTGTTCCCTTATCGTTGATACGCCTCTGTTTTCGATACGATTTCTCCAAAATGAATTCCTTAACGATGAAATTGAAACATAAGTCCACAAATATTAAAGAGACAATTTACAGAAGAAAGTTCAAAACCGGTCGGTTCTGATTTATTATCCTACTAGTGGTCAAATCCATACGACCGCATTGACCTACCGATCCCAATATTACAATTGGTGTAGTCTTCCGCTCCAAGCCACCAAAAAAAAAAGTGTAGTACAGGTTTCTTTTTCGTACTTTTACTTAGGTGAAAGGTGAAAGATATCGTAGAAGGTGGGCAGTGGATATGATAATACCTTAAAGAGTGTTTTACATACTGTTGAACAGAGGAAAAAGAAAAGGCTTGGATGGGACTTGACAATTTTGCTATCTTGCATTTAAGCGATTGTTCATGTAATCGGTCGTTGAAAGTTCATTGTCTACTTTTTGATCGTTGTATGGTCTAATTATGGGGGACGAACGATCTTCTTCTATAGGTAAGAAGTAATTACTCTTAGGAATATAAACCGAAAGTCTGTTTGATGTACCTAGCAATGATTTTTGGAAATTGTTTAAATAATAAATGAGTGATTGAATTGGAACGAAATATACCTATAAGGCCAGTTGTTATTCCATTGCATTCTGAACATTCAAATTTGAAATCTATCATGCATTCTTCATCACTCCCTATTTGAGGAATATTTGGCTGATGTTCATACTATACTATTATAAAGGGTGTTTTTTTTAGAGCTATAGAACTTTAAATTGCAATAAAACAACGATGGATTATTCGATTGACATGAATTTCATTTATCCGCAAGATAATCTTGTGGTATTACATTTTAAATATGATTTCTGGCATATGACCGCCACGGCTGGCTCGGATGTAGTCCAATCTGGACTTCCAATTTTCGATGACTTTTTCCAACATTTGTGGCCGTATATCGGCAATAACACGGCGAATGTTGTCTTTCAAATGGTCAAGGGTTTGTGGCTTATCCGCATAGACCAATGACTTCACATAGCCCCACAGAAAGTAGTCTAGCGGTGTTAAATAACAAGATCTTGGAGGCCAATTCACAGGTCCAAAATGTGAAATTAAGCGGTCACCAAACGTGTCTTTCAATAAATCGATTGTGACACGAGCTGTGTGACATGTTGCGCCGTCTTGTTGGAACCACAGCTCCTAGACATCATGGTTGTTCAATTCAGGAATGAAAAAGTTAGTAATCATATTCTATACCGATCACCATTGACTGTAACGTTCTGGCCATCATCGTTTTTGAAGAAGTACGGACCAATGATTCCACCAGCCCATAAAGTGCACCAAACAGTCAGTTTTTCTGGATGTAACGGTGTTTCGACATACACTTGAGAATTAGCTTCACTCCAAATGCGGCAGTTTTGTTTGTTGACGTAGCCATTCAACCAGAAGTACGCTTCATCGCTAAACAAAATAAAATGGACGTAGTGCGCGATACGTATTCCGCACAGAACCATTATTTTCGAAATGAAATTGCAATATTTGCAAGTGTTGTTCAGGCGTAAGTCTATTCATGATAATTTGCCAAACCAAACTGAGAATAAATCACTTGACAGGTGTTAAATCGGTCGCCATCTTGAACAGTAATGCCAACTTAAATATATACCTCGAAAAAAACTCCCATACAAGGACTACTGATTTATGCCATAATTTCAAACTAAACCTCAGGTTTAATATACCAAGAACTATGAAATTTTCATAGAATTAATACAGTTATTTGCAAAGTAAATAATGGGCAATTGAATTTTTTTTTATACCAAACTGTCTATTGTGGAGAATCTCTTCGATTCCTTCTGACAATTAGACCATAAACGTGCGAATATACTAATTTAAACGTCATAATGATGAACTCGTAAATGAATAGAGATGCAGCGTATCTTATTTTGGATCTGAATTTCACGCTGCATCTCGTCTGAATTTCTTCTCTAACGGTCTTCTCGGTTGAATAAGATGGTTGATGATACTAATTTCATTTACTTATTTCTTCTTACGAATTGTCCAATCTCAAAAATCTAAGATGCGTGAAATAATATTTCTTCATATAAAATGAAGTGGTGTAATTTAATTCATAACGCAGGTATCGGCAAACATGATGAAATCTTTTAGACATTGATTAGGAAAAATGATTTGGATGGAACCGATTTTTTAGATAATAAGAAAGTAAGTTCTGCATTTGCCGAAAATTCCCTATTTTTACAAATTTTGAGCGGTAATTGATCTCAAACAGTTATAGGTAGGTGGTATACTTCGAAGAAGAATTTGTACTCAATTTCAAATTTTATCACATCACCACTCAGTAAAGTTTTTCTTGATAAAATATTATTTGACCACCAAAAAAAAAAGAAGTTTTTCTCGATGAAATAATATTTGACCACCAAGACACCTCGATTTTTTAAAGATTTTAGTTTTTGTTTTATGCTGTTAGATGATGTCGATCACATTTTGACTGGAATTCATGTTGGAGAAGCATGCACAGTACTGTTTATTTTTTATGATCCCCTGTAACTAAAGAATTTCTATTTCGGCATGGGGCTCGAACTCTGAACATTTGGTTCAGGAACCCTGGTTATGTTAGCTCCATGCCAATTTCATCCTTGGTAGCTTATCTATTCGAGAAAAACATGAAAATCATGAAAAACTATTCGGCCGGCATGAGATCAAACAATCCGGATCTTGGAGCTGGTCCCTTAGAGATAACCAATGTGTTCAAAGAAATTTTTTTCAGAGCCTTCATTTTTTTCTATAAAATGAACTCAAATTCATTCCGGTCCGCTCATTAGGAAAATTTAAAAATCACAAAAATCTCTTTGGTCGGATGAAATTCTTTAATTCCTTTCTGGAATCTGGTTCCAGCCTATGTGGAAAAATATTTCTCCTTGCTAGATCTTTGATTTCTCTATAAGATTAACCTAATTTTATTACGATCACTCATCCATAAATCAAATCGAAAATGTTGATAGTGAGTTTGAACATAGTGGAATGAAAAGTATCCCCATTTCCACCAGAGTAATGTTAGCTCCTGCTAAGGAGGTGGTGTAGAAGTCGTAGTCTTACCCACTGGACCAACCGAGAGAATAAATATTTGATTTTTTTTGTATTTAAGATTTCAATCGTTTTACTTCAATTGATTTTGCTTCTATTAAAATCTTATATATTATACTTTCTGATATAGTATGTGGACTTTTGTGTTGACTAAAAATTATCATTACAAACATTAAACGACGTTACCATAGTGAATAATAATAATTAGTAATAATAATAATTATATTGTTTATTGACTGAAATAAGCATAAAAAGTTACAGAGGTTACATACTGCATATTAGTTGTCATATAATATGATGTTATTAATAGACATTTGACATGAAATAGTGTCACGTCACAGCTAGGAAATTACACTCTATTCAGGTATTTTTTGTATCATATTTTTTTAGATTTGTTTCTTTGCGTAGCCATGGTTGAAATATTTAATCGATCTATATATTTGAAAGATCTTTTAGTTTTTCCATTTACAGATTTTATAACAGATATATTTGTAATTCATTTGTAGATTTGTCTGTGTCATCTTTCGGAGGTAAAGTCAGGGATGTAGTTTATAGGGATCAGTGCGGGCTCAGTAATCAGTAATTCTCTCTTTTTTTTTGACACATATGACTCACTTATAATAAAATTTTGAAATCAGAAAGTTATTGAAATTTTTTCTTTGAGTTACGTTATTTTTTTTTTCTTTTTCAATCATTGTTGTCTCGAGATGTATAAAGCTTTTTTTCATATATTTTTCGTCAGGGTTTGAGTGGAAGAGCAGGGGTGTATGGCTTCATCACCATCTGAACTCCGCCCTGTGATTGATTTTTTCTGATGTTTTTTTTTGGAATTGTAATATTTTTTATTCTCTTCAATAAAGGCATTATTATTATTATTATTATTATATGCTGTGCTCTTTTCTGTGTTACCCAGATGATGCTTTGGATATAAAAGTTCACTACTTCTTGTTCTATATGTCGACGCACCAAATTCAATGCCATAATGATTCTTGAACAAGAACAGTAAGCTTTCCTGAATGTGAATACCAGCGACTGTGAGAAGGCTGTTTGATCGAAAGATGCCCCTGCATGAGTCCCCCGGCTTCCTCCGTGTCGTGATTCTCAACACTCTCTTTTGAATTTTCATTATCCCATTAAGTGCAGTCGAGCAGCCATAGAAGATAATGCCATACCTTACTCTAGATTCAAACACACCATGGTAGACCATCTTTAGGGAATTCACATCCAGATATTTAGCCATTTAGAGTAACAGACGGAGCTTAGTTTTTTACATGTTTCTGGAATATGGGCTTTCCAACTTAGAGTTTCATCAAGATATATACCAAGGAATTTGCTGGATGGAGCTGTTTTGAGGGTAGAAGACTCGCTTACTATTATTATATGAGGAGTTTCTATGCCCGAGGGGTTGGTTTGAAATAGAATAATGTTGGTTTCTTCTGCATTTAGTATTAATCTATTTCTTGAGAACCAAGTGGAGGCCTTTCCCATTATAGAGCGTATATTATTCACCACCTCCGGGTATGTATAAGCTTTTACGAGCATGTTTGTGTCGTCCGCATAATTTGACATATCTGCTCCTTGTATGTCCTCAAGAATAGATCCGAGATCATTGGCAAAAATGATGAATAAAACGGACCCTAGGACACTGTCCTGGGGAATGCCAAGAGTTAAAGGTGCCTCGCTTGATATGTAGGTAACACCCTCTTTAGTAACAGAGGTTTGCTGTGCGGCCAGTAAGGTAAGATTCGAACCATGCGTGACCTGCGTACCCCGCACCATTTGAGCTTTTCCAAAATATATTTATGGGAGTCGAAAGCTATAGTCTAGGAATAGACCTATCACAACATCCCCATCTTCAAGAGCCTAGTATATGTTCTTCAGGAAGTCAAAGATTGCGGTTGTCGTCGATTTGTCCCTTACCAAACCATGTTGCTAGAAATTCACTCCTACCAAATAGTTAGGCTGAAAAGGACTTTGTTAGATTTTCATTTCCATTTGTTTTTTGAATATTTCCTCAACATATTTGGTGTCAGATTGTCATCGTTGCGAGTTCATTTCTACTGAATTTTAGTGTATTGATGGTTTCCTGTAATCCTTAAAGTATATTCATTATCTAAACCGCAAAAAAAGTTTGATAATTATTCACAAGAACACTCACACCATAGTTATACAATAACAGTAAAATATTATTTTTACTACTAATAGGTCAAAAAGAGTACCTGAAATGAAACATAAAAAATTATTAATTCAATTGTATTTTATCTACTGCCTCTAGAGGCAGTACAATTTTTTGTTTGTTTTTTTTTCACAAATATTTTTCACTTCTGAACTGGAGCGAATATTTTTCAATATAATTCGTTTCATTCTATTCATGAATGAAAATAATTCAGTGTTTTTAAACTTTAAAAAGATTTATCAATATTAATTTGGATGGAAGTACACTTTCCGGAAATTTGACACCCTATTGAATGTAGTTGGCGTTCGCGTTCGCCAGACGACTGTTCTACTCGAATTATATAAACCAATCTCTTTCCTTTTGATTGTCATCTGATGGATAATAGTACGTCAGTTCATGCATCGAATTTCTGTTCATGCATTGTGTCGATGTTAGATCGCGTGACACTCAGTTTTGCATATTTCAATCACAATAATAGAACGTGACGCATACTGTTATGAATGGATTGGCGAAAGTTTTATTTTTCGTTGATAATATAATAAAAAATAATTTCATGATTTCCGAGACACATGGTCTTTTATATTTCTACTCTCTATTAGAATACCGTTCACTCCGATTTAAACTTGTAGCAGATCAGTTCGATTTGTTAGTGTCCATCGACCGATCAGCCTCCTGTCATCGATTTAAAAAGTCGCAGAAAGGATTGTAACGCGTAAAATGAGAAAATTCAATATTTCATGAGAAAAATTAACCCACTGGGCTCTGACAGAAGGGACCAGCTAGCTTCCAAATTAATTATTTCGTCCATGAATATTACCCCTGTTTAACAAAAAAATGCCTTGTTATTATCAATATAGAATTTTTCAAATCATCTGAACGGTCAGCCTTTGTGGCACCTGTTCATATCCTGTTCCCGTCTAATGCTGAAGAACTGTGTGTAAGACTGAAAACAGATCATTATATAGGAATGGATGAAATAGTTTCGCTGAGTACCCTTATCATTTCCTCAGATCTAAAGGGTAAAATGATCAAAAGTTCAACATACGGGCTCCCGATAGGGCGATCTGGTAGATACACATGCCACTGGTCTCATGGAGATAAGTATTGCTCTGACACTGATGATTCCAACTTTCGTGGAAACGATGAAATGGAAGCTGAAATATACTGTTCCAGAGTCAGCCTTTCGATCATTCTGGTCATATGTGCAATTGTATTTCACAAGAACATCATGCCAACGAAGCTGCTGCGTACCTTTAAGAAAGGTTCATAGTTGAACTGCACTAAAGGCAGAAACATACTACAGTTGACGCGTCGACCGGGTCTAGCCAGAGCAGCGTTCCATTGTGTCGACTGTAGTATATTTCTGTCTTTAGTGCAGCTCAACTATCGATGAAAATTTTAATTCGATTATTGTGAACCTTTCTTAAAGGTACGCAGCAGCTTCGTTGGCATAATGTTCTCGTGAAATACAATTGCACATATAACCAGAATTATCAATAGGCTGACTCCGAACAGTATATTTCAGCTTCTATTTCCTCGTTTCAAAAAAGTTGGAATCATACATAAGTATATGGGGCTTTACAAGTGTAAAGCCTCACTCGGCGCGTCGGTTCACATTTGCGACAACACCAGTGGAAAAAATAGTAATGCATATAGATTATTCAAATAATTACGAGTTCACAAAAATCAAACTGTAAAGTAGTTCTTCCGATGAGTTCGATGACGATTCAGTAGAAGCAGCAGTAGCTAAGATACTACAATGTCTCCGCAGAAAATATTCGATACACGAAACCTTTTAGACTAGAGAGGAATGTGGCGAATTCGAAATTGTCTATCACAAAATCATCACGGGAACCAGAGAACTCCGTTAGATTTTTCATGTTTTCGATATGAATGTTCCGACGAAAATCTGGATCCTCTAAATCGGTTGTTGTCGAGATGAGCTATAGTATAGTTCGCTGTTCTCTTATAAGGAAACCATTGCTCCAGAATTTCGTGCGTAAAGTCGGTCTGCTCAGCGCATAGCATCGACTAAGTATGTTTCTGTCTCAGGATCATTTGAATCCGATTACGGCACACCAGAATTAGTATGGAATTGCTGAATGATCCTCGACAGGAGCGAATAATAGATTCACTCTTCTAGGATTGGACAAACCTAAAAAAGCAAGAAAGATGAGAGTGCATATTCCCAGAACGATCTAGCTGATTAAGATGTGTGCAGACTGTGCCTGAATGTGCGAGACGGCAGTGCATATCATCTCAGAATGTCTGGAAGTAAACATACAGAGTTTCGGTTAGCACTACATAGCCTGTAATGGCGCAATGGAAGGATAATCAACCGTCCACCAGATACATATGGAAATAATATGATATATAGGAAGAGGAGAGAGAAAGAACAAGTTTTTTTAGGAAATCGAAAGAGTTCAACCTAAAGCTGATCAAAGGTCTATAGAGCGAGAGACAGACAAAAGGCAAACTAACAACAAATTTGTTCAGAATGGTATGAAATGCATTCTGAAAGCGCACATTTAAAAATTAGAAATTAAGAATTTATTTATACAAACAGTATTTATTTCATTCATTTCATTATAGATAGACTGCGTAGAAAAAAAAAATTTTAAGATGGGTAATTGAATATCATTAAATCAAAATGAAGTTCTTGAATGAACAACCAACTTACGATGATTGCTTTCGAGTGGAAATATCATTATGCACTCAATTAAGAAACGGTGGCCTATGATTTACCATATCTTTATTAAATTATGTATTATAAACAACACAATTTAAACACCTTCCAATTTCAGTTATTACTTTCGAGTCTGCCAGAGGTAAAGGAAGCAATGTAACCATTTTTGTGGCGAAAAAATGTTGGTTGTTGATTTCAAAATTCCCTCCCGTAAAATGTATTTTAGACCACCTTGAAAAACTTTGGTTCCAAGTCCGTCCATCTACACTCGTCAAAATGTTCTAAGGGACAGCGCGAAATTTTAATTCCATTTATTTGTGAAAAAGATTGAAGAAAATTTTTGAAACATAATATAAAAATAATAGGTATCTATAATTCATTAAAATAACCCAAAAATAAGAAATGAATTGAATATTAACTTCAGTCACTTCAGAGACTAAAAGAAAATTAAAGAATTCTCAATAGTGATGTTCTAATAAAAACGTGCTATGAGGAAATTTGGTAATAAAGGAATGAAGCACCGAGACAGTTTACGACAGCCTCACATCTCCTAGCCATGATCCTCCTCAAGGTATCAATCCGATTTTGATCAATTTGTTGTCACTGTTCTCTAAGCAATTTAATAGTGAATCTCGAGTTTGAGTTGAGTTGAGTAGTTGATGACTGATTCGTTTGTGTAGCGTCAATACGCTAATGACAAGTAGAGTGATTTGCTAATCCAAATAACTAGACGCCCTCTGGTACATTTTATGAACAATTTAGCTTCTATCAGATCAATTTGTCTCCTTTTTATATTCAAGGTAAAAGGGATAAATCTGGAAACCTGGAAATTGACTAGTTCAGAAATGAGAAGGGTCTTTTAGGTACGGATGCGAGTGTATTCACGCTTCATAAGATGAAACCATCATTTTACTGCATATGTAAAACAGTCCAGAACGTTATTAAGTGCATAAAGGTTTACGAAAAACATTATTAACATTTTAAATTAACCGCTAACCATTTTTCATACATTCAGGAGAATTTGGTATTGCCAATGTGTCATAAAACTTACTAAGGAAACGAGATTAGTTGTATGGCCTATTGCAATGCCACCTCAAACCATCAGGTTCCACCTTGGTATCTATCCACCCCATGTACAGATTCTAAATAAACGCTTATACCACGGAGTCTTCACACTGTTTTTCTATAAAAATCTGGATTAATTCGTGAATAATACTCCTCCCATTCTTATTCCACATCCTGATCTAATCTCCTAGCGGTATTCTCACGAGAAAGAACAGGAACTCTTAGGGGACGTCTAGCATGAAGGCCAGTCTCATGTTAACGATTTCTCACCGTTTGATCGCTAAAATGTATATTATCAACAATCTGTAGTTCACTTCCTAATTGATTAACGGTCAACTTTGGGTAGTATCATGCTTGAAACTGTATAAATCTGTCGTGAACCGGCTGGGTAGCTCTTGAAGGATCAGCACGTCTTTCTCGGATATCCTTTAAACGTGAGTTATCACGCTTTTTGATGAATTTACCATTTCAGCAACATTTCGCATTATCATGTCATGTCACCCTTTATGAGACCAATTGCTCTTAACTATGTGTAGCGATCGCCGATCTAAATGATGCCTATCCATAACTACTGTATGAAAAATCAGCTAATTCGAAAAAAATTACGCATATAACTAAATATTGACGTATACAAGTCAAAAATTAATTAAAGTTACCCAATACCTTTACCCTTGTCACGACAAGAATCAGAAGAAAACTACGAGCACAATATGAAAAACCAACATCTTAGCCACATTCCCTTCGTAAGATACATTTTATTTAAGAAAATAATCAGTTGTCCCGTAGACCATTTTGATGTGGGTATATGTTCGCACATTCTGAACTTCTCAAAACTCAGCAATTCTTTTTCGATTTCTATGAAATTATGGGTACTCAGTTTCGGCAGTAAATGATCCGATATAAGATATCAGCTTTTCTACGATCAAGACTACGCATTATGCATGCCTAAAGGTAGAATTCCCGAGATTTCTCATATCTGATCTGAGCAAAGCTTTCGATTGTCTTTCCAGAGGCAAGCTTCTTGACAAATTAAAGTTCTATAATATTGATCGGAGTGCAATAGATCTCATTAATTCCTTTCTCATAAATAGAAAACAGGGTGTAGATCGTAGTGGTATAGTATGTCTGATATGTGTGATGTCAAATGTGGTGTAACCTAGGGATCGGTCCTTGGGCCACTTCTTTTTATTATTTACATGAACGATCTTGTAAACATTGATGAGGACGCTGATTTCGTCATTTTTGCCGATGACACAACGGTATTGAAAAAAGCAAAATCTAAGGAACTTTTGGTTAATAACATGAACGAAGCATTTCATGTAGTTTCGGATTGGTTTCATAGCAACCAGCTCAATTTAAACGTAACTGAAACGAAGTTTTTTTCAATGAGAGATATGGAGGGAATTGCTTCAACTAAACCGGTTAAGTTCTTGGGTGTCCATATAGATATTAAATTATCTTGGAATGCTCACATGGATAGCTTTTGTCAGCATGTATCATCTTGTGTCTATGCATTGAGAACATTGTCTGGTGTAGTTTCGAATACAGTTTTGAGGAGTGTCTATCATGCTTTCATTGAATCAAATATGTCGTATGGTATATTGTGTTGGGGTCTTGATGCAAATGTAAAGCGTCTATTCAGTTTACAGAGGAAAGCTATCAAGGTAATAGCCAGCTCGGTTTAAGAGATGAGTGTAGGAATGCTTTTGAAAAAAAAAATTCTTACTGTCCCTTGTTTATATATGTTACAATGTTTGTTATATGTGAAGTCTCATGTTGCTGAATATAGGACAAACCAAGATGTGCATGATCACAGTACTCGTCAAAGAAGGCATATTTATACCGATTTCCGTCGAATCAACAAAATGAAGTGTGGAGTAACATATTACGGGCCTAAACTTTTCTACCCTTAAAAAGTTTTAAGTTTCAGTTAATAACTATTTACTGAGGAAATGTTTTTATTACCTTGAAGAATACGTCTCTTTTGATTTTTCTGATTTTCAGGAGTGATACTTTTGTATATTTTTCTTTTTGTTTTGTTGTTTGACGTATGTAAGCATTTTTGTTATGTATTAGCATGAATAAATTCTTATATCGCATTCTACTAGATAAATATTGATGAAAATTGGTATGGCTATTTGGATAGTACCTAGGTCCATTACTTCAGATGTATTAGTGGTGAACCTCCATTCTGAATACTGTATACACATGAAGTATCCAGGATCTCAATATTTTGCTTTTTACTCGTTCAATTTTGAAGAAATTTGCTGAGGCATTCGTATTGGAATATTAAAAGTTCCATAGTACCTATTCCTTACATAAAGAAGTGGAGAGTATGGTTTCAAAATTTTAATCATCGATTCCAATAACAGACATTACTGTTTTCAGAAGTTTGCATCTCGATAGATTCATAAATTGTAGGGAATATTCTCTTGTTTAATATTGTATATAACTTATCCCCGATTAGTTGTCCTATCATTCAGAATATGCTGTATGTGTAGTCAGTGTAGTGTCTAGTCCTCTTAGCCACTACACATATAGTAGACATTGTATATAACTGTTTTCATTATAAAATGAGTCGGAAAGGAGGTATTACCAAAAAACTTTTTTGGTGGTGCGAGCGGTAAAGATACGAGGAGGCAAGGTTTTTTAAAATTTTTATTAATCTTCCCTACATATTGGGTAACTAAGTATCAAAGTTATAATCAATTATTTATTCATCTCAGATTACTGGATCTGATATTAATTTGAATTTTCCTGAGGATAACTGAAGAATTATTTGAGAAGAACCGACAAAAAACCAAAAAAGGGTAGTTCTGAACCAGGGTTTTTTTTCAAATTTCTTTAAACTACCAGTGATTCACCAAAACTAAATTCTGGTGGAAAGAAACGGGCAAGTACCCCCAGTACCCCCCCTAATTTCTACGCCCTTGCGAGGTGGCAAAGTTGAACTTTGAAATTCTTAATATCGCCAATTTTTGAAACTTGGACTAAGTAGAATCTTCTCAAGTTATTGAATTTTCATGTATATTGCCTTCTTTCTAGATAACTCCATAGTAATGAGTGATGAAATGGCTTTCAGTCCTCGAAAGACTATGATCACATTCGGATTTCAATTCGAGTATAGACTGTCGCACGCCTCTTTTGAGTTGCAACGCCAATTGGTTATATTAAATTCTCCAGTTTTTCCCGCTAATATCCTTTGAGAGTTATCGAATTGGACAAGTAAAGACAAGAAGGCATGATATGCCGATACGGAGTAAAAAGCTCTGAATTGATTGGCTGATTGACAGTAATCATTCTACAAATATATTTAAAATCACCTGGACAATCGTAACTCAATAGTTCAAAAAGCATCGTAATATGTTTTCTTCAGGCCCACATTGAAACTAAATGTCGATATAAGTGCACCTGCTTCGATGTAGTGAAACCAATAATGATTAGTGATATTCATACAGGTTCACATAATTGTTGAGTTCTAGGGAGAAAGAGTCATTTGGCAAAAAACGCCACATTGTGTGTGTTATTATACGAAATATTATTATTTATGGTATCCGAATAACAAGAGCTCTCATCAAAGGTAACATGATAGTCCGACCTGTATTGAAGAAGTAATCGACCAATATCTTGAATTGACTTATATTACAATCGTATTTATTCTTCGTCTACGATTTCATAGCAATCCTACTTAAATACCATCCCAAACGCTATTTTTCCACACACATCGAATTTTTCAATGACACATCGCATGTTGCTACATCAATGATAGCCGTCATGAATTGATATCATACCCAAAGTTAATCTTGACCTCGAAATTCAACGAATAGTTGAATTTTGAATACATAGTTCACTTTTGGGTCAAAACTCACCTAATCTGCCTCATACTGCACATATTTGGGACATGACTGATCGCTAGCTGCAGCCTCTATAAGCTTGCGCACGAAGTATACCTATGGACCCAGTTGAGACACAGTTCAAGTTTGGTATCAGCAAATTTAATGAAAATCTCACTTGTTATGTTCAATATTGAGGAAACGGATTGATTTCTATTCCGAAAAATCAAATTGCTCAATTTGTATTTTGTTTAATGGTAATAAATATCATAGTAATTTTCTCTCTTTTACGCTGAATAATTTGTTAATTTCATTTTTTGAATTTATTTTCCGCGTTGCACTTAAGTATTATTAAAAATTTTCAACCATAAATTCAAATGGAAAAATTAGAAAAGCACTGACGTGAGGAGTTTTAACGCGTTTATACAAGTTATTTTCTGACAAAATTTTGCATAAATTTTTTACTGTGTGTTTTTTAAAGCAAACTAAGGCTTCTCAGCACAAATGTACATCCGATACCTAGTAAATTTATTCTTTATTGTATCAGTAATTTTGGAGAATTTCATAGCTGAATTGTTGGATAACTCATTTCATCAATGAACTTCATGTATCTGATATCCCAAATTCGTTGTCTAGTGAGAGATCTCAGAATCCCTTCTAACCAGAAAAAACGAATGCCACATATTCGGGATAGATTTCTGAGAGAATGTATTTGGTGAAAAAAGCAATCTCATAAAGTCAAGTGTTTTTAAGCTTTAAGAGAAAATTTGAAAATGGCATGAAATGAAAAGTTCTCATAACTTCTTTATTATTGGTGGTATTACCACGAAACAAAAACATCCTACAGGCACTTTTCCTAGTAGATTCCATTGGTATAATAATTTATTTTTATTGCCATTCATTTTGAAATTATAATACCAACTTGTGTTTTTTTTAAATGTAAACCATAACAATTTCTATAACAAATAAAATCGCTCTGTTTTTCCCTTTTCAGAAATATGTATACAACATTATGAATAAATTTCCATTCAAACTATAAAAATCATCAAAAGTTCCAGTTTCACACGACAAGTTCTTATCTATGATACTCTGTGATTTCAGATAATTGTAATATTAGGTGGCCACCAAGGTCTACGGATTCAACACCGTTAGATTTTTCCCATATTTCAACATTTTCAAAATGATCAATATTAAATGTGACAATAAGAAAAAATCTAACAGTGTTAAATCCGGAGACCTTGGTAGCCACCGAATATATTAATCATCTGAAGTTCACATATTATTATGAATAGGCACTTGGTGTTTGCCGTGGGAAACTGAAACTTTTGATGATTATTATAGTTTGATTGGAAATTTTTATATATAATGTTATATATTCTTGATAAGGGAAAAATTGAGCGATTTTATTTGTTATAGAAATTGCTATGCTTTACATTAAAAAAAAACACATGTTTGTATTATAAGTTCAAAACTAATGGCAATAAAAATTAAATGATTACACCTTTGGATTCTACTAAAAAAAGTGCCGATGATGTTTTGTTTTATGTTTATAGCACCAACATCAAAGAAGTTGTGAGAATTTTTCATTTCACGCATTTTCCAATTTTCTCTTATAATAACTTGAAAACAGTTGAATTTATGAAATTGTCCAAAAATGAACTCAAGTCTCTACCACAGTCCGTCCAAAAGTTATCATCTACTACGAACATAATCGTTTTCGACCTCGAATTCTTCATGTCGAACTCGATTTTTTGGAATCCCCCTCCGCTCTAAATTCAAAAATTAGAGATATTTAGGCAAAATGCCCCAGCAAGCATGCAGAAAAAATAGTAACCGCTGTCTGGACATTGCTATAGAATGTGCTCTTGAATGCAAAAAGGTTGGGGACCCCTGATCTATAACTACCGCGAGAGGAGTAGGCCATGCAAGACGCATCAAGCGTGTTACTCCGGAACTCCCATTCCGGTCCCGGGTCCGGTAGGCGGCTTTGGATGTTACCGCTTTTCAGTTGTTTGCGGTCGGTCCAAGAGCACTCTTCACTCTTCCCAAATAGTCGGAGTCTGCGATCATGGTGCCGTTTTACGCGTGCTGAGCGAAATATATTCTTCTATAATCCTCATTGATATGATCGAACTTTTTTGATGAGCCTCAGTTTTTCATTTTGAATCAAACATGGATGTCATATACAACAAATATCGGCGTATTAACCTGCCTAAAAGGTGAGAGAAAATTTTTATAGTAATCAAAATTGAGACAATTATTTGAAACCGATTCCTCCGATTAACCTTCCCATTTATTCACTCAAACATACATCGCCAGTAACAGAATTTTTTTCTTACTTTGTGGTTCATTAATTTATTTCAATTTTTTCCAGAATAAATTCATTTCGTAGTCTTTGAAATTTGTAGATTATCTTCTAATGTTTTTGGTATCAATGCGCTTCAACAACAAATTTGATGTGAATAGCTCTTATAGTTTCCGATTTTTGTTTAATTATTTTCTATAATAATCCTTTCAATCGTTCGAGGAAAATATTTGTTGATTATATATTGGGTATAGAATTCGAAAATTGAACTAAATATGTGTTTACGCACTACGTAATTAGAACTGCTGACAGAAGAGTCTTATAGGAACATATCTATAGATCGTAAATACCTCATTATTTATTGATGAGATCAAAATAATCATATAACAGTAAAATGGCTTGTTCTGTTTGATTAAATGAATAAATGAATAAATAAATAAACAGCAATCCAATATATGATAGGACATATACGTATGAATAACAAAGAAGTAGAAACCGTGTGCCTTTGGGTACAGTGAATACATTTTTCAAGAGATAAGTTTTGTCTATAAAAAATGCAATGGTGCGCAAAAAGAGGATTTTTGAAAATTATAGTCTACACTTATCGATGTATTCATTAAATAAATAAATAAGTTTTTTGAAACAAAAAATATAACGAAAAACAGTCTATGAACGTATATTGTTGCGTAAGATTATGATTAGATTTGAACAACATTTTGGTTCTGATGTTTGAAATCGGATGAATTGGAAAAAAATACTATCATTTAGTCTTTCATCCGAATAATATAACTGGACCGAACTTGTACCTAGTAAATGTTGTAATGATGCTGATTAAAATATTCGTTACCGCAAAGTCCTTACCCTAATAGTTCCGAAGTTACGAATACTCAATATTTTCAGTAGTAATTCTGCATAGATAATAGGTTATCGCCGTAATTTGAAATTGCAATGTAACGCTGTAGGAGAAATTAATCAGAAATAAAAGATTACATCCACGCTATATCACTGTTCTGATAGTTTCGGATGCTTGAAATATTTAATCTTGAAGTTCAAAATTCACCGGATAAGACCATTTTTCTTAATTTTTTTGTAATCGCAATAATTGATTTTTGACTATACTATACCTACTGTAATTTTCATTTGGAATATTAAGAAATTGCATTATTATGTATGAAAGCTCAATGAATTTATAATTGGATCATTCTTTAACGTAATTCAATTCGTATTGAATGTGTAGTATACATTTCAATATTTAGTTTATCATTTATAATTCACATTCTTCTTTTACATTTTTTTCTTGTTTTGATCTCTCGTTTTTCCATTCAAAATTCGGACTCCTTTATCAGTGTATTCATAATAATGGATTATCGGTAAACAAAAACATATATCTTATAATGTTTTTGCAGGGGAGCGAAATTTATTATAACAAATGCTTTTATTCTACTGTTGCTGTCAAGGTGAGCGTCAACTTCCCTGTTATAGGTTTTTTACTGCAGTTATTTCATTTTGAATAAAGGTTCCCTTTTGTCAGTCTCTCTGACCGGAACTTCAGCCTATTTCACTATTGTATGTCCTTTTATACGTTCCATTAAGTTTTCCATGTATTTCTATATTGTCTGTTCTATTGTTTTTATCATCAGACATCCTCTTATCTTGATTGCTCTCGTAGGTACCATGACATTTTTATGAAATTTCTTATTATTCTGGTACCTAAGTGCAATTGTAAGGTCTTCTTCTTGGAGATTTCCACATTATTTCATTTGCTTCCTGTTGGTATATATGATGCTCGGATCTACTACCACTGCCCTTATGAATTTGACTTTGTTTTCCAGAGATATATGTTGTACTTATGCTTGTCTGGTTTTTGATTCGTATTCAGGATTTGTATGATTATACAACTCATGTTCTGATGAACCAATAGAATCCGTAAATTTCCCATAGTATTGATAAGTGAATATACTACTTGACGACGAGGTATAATCGTTTTGGTGTTTCGCCTCCTGCCATATTGTGATCATTTCCATAGTAACATTCTTGGACGTTCTCCAAAAAATAAAAGTCAAGCTCAGTGAAATGTCATTGAATTATCAAAATGCAGTGCTTTGGTTATAGTTATTCAAATTATTCGTTATATAATCGTAACGAATACCACTCGAGCATAGACAATATATTTGGATTATACGAACCTCTTCACTCGACATAGTTCGCGAAACACCACTCGAGCTGCGCTCTTGTGATGTTTCTATGATATTGTCTATGCTTTTGCGATATTATAACTGTTTATATTTCCTTGGTAATTTTTTTTTCGATTTAGTTTTCTCTGAGCTTACCAGTATTCTTCCTTGTTAATCCTCAACTATGTCCCAGAATTATCCCGTCACGTAATCGTAATGGGTAGTGGGCATTTTGTTCGTCTTCTTCATTTTATCAATGAATCATTGGTGCCACATCTTCTCTAAGACCTTTTCCATGACCATTTGCAAGAGTAATATTGTCCATGAAAAAAAGTGGATCTTCTATAATGTTTTTCCATAGCCATCTCTGCATATTTTATGATTAAAACATTCTTAAAATCAATTCTTATGAAATTTACTACTTGAAAATTTATTTCTTTTCTACATTGCTTCTCCTGGTGTGAATCTAATGGAATCATTTGAAATCAAAAAAAAAAATTACTGCTATACCTAGCTATGTAATGAACATATAGTAAATAATTTTTTTCGGCAACCGTCCGGGAAGTGCTCACTTCCCGTATTTTTACGTAAATTACTATTCTGAATAGACACTCTTCGATATACAATATGAAAATCATCATGAAATTCAACTCAATTGTTATCAATGGAAATTTACGAATTCCAATAAAATAATAACCTAATCAACTGAATATTTCGTTTTGAAATCCCAATTTTGAATGGTCCAGTAGTTACGGAATCGTAAATATCAATCATCTAGAAAATTTTATTGATAATGATAAGTCTATGGATTCAATAATTTGCGAAATATATATAGTACTGGAATTGTAATGAAACGATCATTGTGAATCGGTAATTCATTATTCAAATACATGATTATATCATACTTATACAGCCTAGAAACACCTGATATTCAATTTTCAACCTGATTTATTATGATTTACGACTTTCAATCAGCTCACTTTATGATGGATTATAATAACCAAGTTATTCATCATTAATTATTCAGCCATAAATTCATTCTAACACTGAAATCTTTATTTGATTTTGCGTTTTTACTTTGACATCGTTTAAAAAGGTGCATCATTTTTTATAGTGATAAATTCATTCCAATTTATTGATTCCCTTCCAAGTAATATCTGTCATATGAAACAATTTATAGAAAAGGAAGTAGGCAGCTACTATTATTGAATGATACTTTTTAACATATTGGTGGAAATTATCCATATAGTGGTGGTATATTTGTGTTATGATTGAAAAAATGATTTTTGGAGGAAGAATCAAGTTAAAAAAAGTTGCGTATTGTACCTATTTATTTGAATTAATTCTGCAATTCTGAAAATTCCGGAAAAACAAAAAGATATATATATATATATATATATATATATATATATATATATATAAGGGGGGTTAATTTTTCATCCCCTATACAGGGTTTCCCAGAAAGAATGCGACAAACGGATTCCATGAATGAAGGTCATCATGGAGGACTCAAAACTCTTAAACTAATCGATCAAAAATTTCAAATTTTGAAGTTTTATCAACTTCACTATCGCCTTCCTGAAATCAAACAAAGCAGATCCGTACTAGGAAAATTTTAGATTTTTTCTAGTTTCGGGAATACTGGATCACCACATACATGAAATTTATGATTTTTTCTGATAAACTTCTGCTGTAGTATTGTAGGATGTTTTTCAACAAGGTCATATTTCTATGAAGGCTCATTAACTGGAAACGTTTAGCCCTGGATTCACTAGAAATTGCGTCCCTTCAAATATGACGACCAAAAAAAATTGGAATGAAATCATCTTTCGAATGGGATAATAAAGAAGGTATGTATCTGTGAAAAAAAATTGACAGATCCACGACGCCTGAACATTGACTTGTACAAAACGCTTTTTACAGAACAAAACAATATTCAGTCATTTTCGAGAAAATTTGAGTTACCAAGATTAGTGAATCACCCTGTACATTTGGAAAATATTGGTTCGATACCTACTCAACTAGTTTTTTTTCTTAAATATATCAAATTTGGACAACATTATACAGGGTGATTCACCGGGATGGTATTAGACGTTCATGGAAAATTAATCATAATTTTGAGCTGCAAATTTGCATATTGAGGTTTGAGACAAAGTCAAAAGAATTTCCAAGTATGGAAAATTCCTAATGTCTCAGTGGCAATAACGAACCAAAAACGGTAGGGTCAAATGATAAAAACCGAGTCTACCATTACCTCAACTCCTTTCGCCGTTAGGTCAGTGTTTAACTTTGACCAGCCCCAGCGGCAGACAAGGATGGTGGGCCGTGAATATAAACTACCGTAAGGAGGTCATGTCTTACGCTTCTTGCCATATAAACTGGGAGGAATATTCCACCAAGAGTTTTGTAAAACTTCACGATGATATAAACCGATAGGAATTTTTATGTTCTCTTTGAGAAATCAACATCAACATCGTCTAAAAATCGAATATTCAACTGTCTTGTTATTTCATCAATTCATTGATTCAATTTTCATTTGAAGTGTTCAGTGAAAACATAACAATGAAAGCTATTGTATAAAAATTCAATTGCTTCTTTTGTTACTTCGATAAATTTTGAAATGAAAAAATTATTTGAAACTTATGATGCTCACTCTATACAAACCATTTCCGATTATACATTATTATTATTTTTATTTAAAATTTTCATGAAAAGTTGCAGTTTATTCTGTTTAGTTTCTGTCAGAAGTTTTTTGAAAATCTATAGCAGCTATTATAAATTATAACAAAAACCCCTTATTTCCTTATCTATCTGAAAATTCTTTCAACATCCCACACCTTTTATATTTGACCTTTCGGAGAACCCGAAAAACGTTACGAGGATTCCTACCAGTGTCTCATATGGACCTTCTCAAATAACAAAAGATATACCAAAACTCCTTCAAACAGAAATACTAGATTTGCTGAGAAACTATATTTGATCACTGTTCTGTTGTTTCTTTTTGTTTTTGTTCTTGTCATTCCCTGGATACACCTCTTCGTCACGCATCCTCCTCGCCGTCCTTGATTTGGCAGACTTTTGATTTGCTGGTTTTTCCTTTTTTTATCTTTCATGAACTGTATTATTAACTGCTTTGGCCTGGCCAGATTATACAATACAGGCATGCTTTGCCTAGGTGAGTCTTACCTGGTCATACTAGATTCACAAATATTGTTGTTTTATAGGAAATATTGTATGGAGATCAGATTGAAAAAATTGAATTGAATTGAAATTTGATTGAATACTTTTTAGTAATACTGTATCAATGCTATATTATAGGTTCACTTCACCACTTCTGGCACAGCACTGTTAATTGTTTATGCAGCAGCAAAAGGTTGGAGTGTAACTCGAAATGAAAAATTATTTTCCAACTATGTTGTTATTTGACGAATTATTATTTTCAGAATGACCTAATACAAGGCAATACACTATCCACAAAATAGTCGGGTACGATACTGTAGAGGTAATAAGCGGGATTTTTGGTGATACCAACGTCGGAAATGATTGAGAGGACTTCTAATTTTTTTGCTTAATAACTGATTATATTTCAACTAGAATATAAAATTCTCCCAACGTTTTCGAAGAAAAAACAAAATTCAACTTCAAAGCAACATTCTTAAAGAAATGTTCTTTGTTCTACAACATTCAAAAGAAATGTAAATTTTTTTGAAAAATGTTTGGAACATTTGCATCATATGAGAACATAATTTCATAAGAAGAGACATTCACCAATTCATTATGCTTGAACTTGAACTTGTGTGAATTGAACTTCCTTTGCTAGTGTTCCTCAAATGGTATACCAACCCAATTATCTGAATGAAAGGTTCAACGATCTACATCTGATGTTATTCGATTAAAAGATGAGCCTGATATTATAAAAACACTCAAGTCAATTGCAGCGCAGTATTAGAGAAGTCTTTCGTAGTGAAGATACCAAGTAATAACGGAATGACCAAGACCTTGAGAAAATTATACGAGGTCACCTCAAGGAATACAAGGAATGTGAGATGAATGGGAATGAACGATAACATTAGAAATTTGGAAAACATTCTGTTGTTTCATGAGTTTTGTGAGTTAGAGATTGGTTCCAATGTTTCACCCACAGTTCAAATGCTCAAATATTGATAGAAATTATTTGGAAAGTAAACATTTTTTCGATGAAATTTTAGAATGATTCACTATCTGATTGTTTCCTACATGGAAGTATAAATGGTTACTGATATGAGAAGAATGATTTTTCCTCAAACTATTTCATTCAGTTTTCAAAACACGTAGTCAAAACTTCCTGGTCTGTTGCATGTATTGAAAATTAGAATTATGTGATACTCTCAACACGAGATTATTATTTTGGAAAAATTTCAATTAAGAATCTGAAGAGTATGTAAATATAATTAATGTCTGATTCGACATACAGTATGTCAATGTGCAAAGGTACCACCCTGAAAATTATCAATCCCGTAGATCCGCAAGGATGCGGGATTGTTAACAAATACTCTTTGTGTTCAACCTATTAAACATGCTCATAAAAAGGTCTTATGCTATCAAAAACATACTATAGTATGGAAGTTTAAAACTTGGCAAGAGCTGTCGAGTTTTACCGCGTTAAAACTCGAAAAATCTGCTGACAAGTGCTGTCTCACAGTTTTTCCAACTAGAAACCATTTGTTATTCAAAATTGAGCGTTTCTGATTGGTGAAAATTAAGTCAAGGGTCGGAGTTGCAGTAATCAGCTTCCAAGTACATACCCGTACCCCTATTCCGTCTGCATTCAAAAAAGGCCATTTCATGTTTCAGCCATAGAAGAAGCCATTGATTTGATTCCTCTTCTAAATTCAAGGGTGATGGTTCACGCCTAGTTGCTAGATTAGATAATGGTATTTTGTCCTGATATTACAGATATTTGCCTAGGTTTTTTAACTCCGGTACCATACTTGTCATTAATGAACGGCGCTCTTTTATCCTAAAAAATAAAGCTTTAACAATTTCTTTACTCAATGTCGAAATATAATGACTTTCCAATTTGCTGATCATGAATCGCAGAGTAGTTTCAGCAGTAACTGGTGTTGTATCTTCGTCGTAACTTATGAGAGGCTTATTGCTTTCTGGGACGTTTCAAAAGACGTTTGCGCTTTGGGAATATGCAATTTCAATATTGAATCCCGCAGACATCCAGAGGGATCCCGCATTTGCGGGATTGGATTCCCTAGTTCCAACCGATTTATCACCCTGTGAGCTTGATGTAAGTAACCCCTAAAATTTTGGTTGAGTTACCTTGTTTTGAAGGTTATTGTATATGGCTTTTTCCAAAATACCATACACTTGACCTTTATTATTAGTATTTCCAAAAAATATTAATTATAATAGTAGAATACGATAGCAAGAGCTGCAATGAATCATGAAAAATTTTGTACTATAAAAGATTCTCAAAATGCTATCCATTATTCTGTAGATAAAAATATATCTTTTTTTCTTTAATCTTTGGCCATTACTGATTGGAAAACTTCAATTTGAATTTCTCTGTATGCTGTGCGTATCCTAACTTTCAATTCTTCTACATCTCGGAGCAGCATTTTATACACACCCAACTTTGAGTGTCTTCAGGGGAAAAATCTAAAGGTGTCAAATCTGTGTAGCATCGTGGCCATTCAATCAGCCCTCTTTTACCAATCCATTCCTCTTGGAAATCGAATGTGAGCAGTGAGCCGTAAAGACTAACGGACATAATCGATTTTTACTTATATTCTTCATCAACCATCAATGATTCGAAATCAATCGTTTTGGATCACTTTTGACTCAAAATAAAAAAATAATAAATGTTTGCTCAAAACGACAGAATGCTGTACCTCTCGAACAAGGTAAACAATAAACTGAAAAGACTAGTGACACTAGTGTAAAGCTGACCGTGACTACAATAATAATTTATGTACAATCAATTCGCTAGAGTTTCAATCATAGTCGGTCAATGACCAATAATGGGTAGAACCATTTTTCTGAATCAACATAATATAGCGTTGGAGTTACAAGCTGAATCAAAGCAAACAAATTATTATGATATGTATGTCCATGACTATAGTTGGTAAAATTCTTTAATGATTTTTAAAGTGGTCGACTGAAATATATGCTATTTGAACAGGTAAATTGTTACATTATATAAATAGTAAACGATTGTCATGAATTAACAGAATATACCCTCTATGATATGTACCTATCTATTTAAGTTATTATTTTTGATTATAAAATTCGTAATTTAAAACACACAAATTGTACTGGTATTTTCATTAATTCTGTTGATTCTTGAATAACTGAGATGGAAATTTCTTGAGAATTCCGAAACCATCAATTTGATCAGACCACAACATTGCATTCAGATATGAAACGATAATTTCATGAAATATTCATGTTGATCACGATACTAGAGAAAATATAAGAAGAATAGGTTTCGAAAAAAAATTACAAATATTTTCGTGATCACAAAAAATTCGAAAACAATATTCGGAAAGAAATACCCAATATTTCCATGACAACAGATCCGGTCGCAATGAGATTTTGTAGAATAACATTTTAAAGCTTTTTGTTGAATTTCGTAATCGTATCAATATCGTTATCAGAACAATAGGAAATTCAAGCTGACATAAAGTCAGGACTTTTAAGCGCTCGTTTATTAATGTTACAATTTGCCCTTGGAGTCCAAATAGACATATGAGAACTAACACTTCATTTGCAATACCTATCCAAATGAAAATTCTTTGTCTGAGATCTGCTGTAGGTATTCTCCAATATGCAATCTCTACATTTCTATTGGTGTACAACTTTGCTTCCGCCGTTTTGCAATAGATGGCTGTAGCTATAAGTGGTAGTCGAAATAAATAGACCGTAGATGTCATTCAATAAGCTAAGGTATTTGTAATCTTAACGCCATCGAAATATTAGTCGATTTGTGTCTGCATCTAAAGTTATTCTCCATTAAACATGTCAGCTTACGAGCCAAATTCTCGTCATTTTCGGGAGGTTTTAATTTTCTGCTTTGGTATGAAAAAATCTGCGGCTGAGGCACATCGATTGCTCTCAAATCTCAAATACCTATGGTAAGGCCGCTATTAGTGAAAAAACATGCCGAGAGTGGTTTCAACGCTTCAAGAACGGTGATTTTGACGAAGACCAGTGGTGGAAGAGAGAAGGCTTTCAAAGATGCAGAATTGGAAGCATTACTTGATCAAGACTCATGTCAAATGCAACAAGAATTGGCAGGATCATAGGGGTGACGCAACAAGCCACTTCAAAACGCCTGAAAGTCATGGTTCAGAACGAAGGAAATTGGCTGCCGTACGAGTTGAAGCCGAGAGATGTTGAACGGCGTTTGTTTGCTTGTGAACAGCTGCTAGTAAGGCAAAGACGAAAAGGGATTTCTGCATTGCACTCTGACTGGAGACGAAAATGGGTTCTTTACGATAATCCCAAGCTCAGAAAGTCATGGAGATATCTAGGCCATGCTTCCACGTCGACGGCAAAACCGAATAATTACAGTTCCATTTCCAAGGACATGCTCAGCATTTGGTATTATGAGTTGTTAAAACCGACTGAAACAATCATAGGCGATCGTTATCGAACGCAATCAATGCGTTTCAGCCGAGCATTGAGAAACAAACGAGCGCAATACAACGAGTTACGAGAGTAATTTTAAAGCATGACAATATTTGACCCCATGTTGCGAAAGTGGTCACACCCGCCGTATTCTTCAGACGTTGCTCCCTCGGACTATCACTTGTTTCGATTAATGGCACACGACCTGGCTGACTAGCACGTCCGGTCTTAGGAAGAAATATAAAATTGGATTGATTCTTGGATCGCTTCAGAAGATGACCAGTTTTTTCAACGCGGGATTCGTAAGCTGCCCAAAAGATGGGAGAAAGTAGTGGCGATGGACAATACTTCGAATCATAAATGTATAACCAGTTTTTTTACAATAAAGACTCAAATTTAGAAGAAACGGCGGAAGCAAAGTTGTACGCCTATGTATAAAACGAAAATTTGACATTGTCTGATTCCAACATAATTGAACGTTGAATATAAAAGTTTGTTTATCCAACTCTCTGACACCTGCTTTATCCATACCCCTCTGGAATCTGAGTGGAGATGAAAGTACAACTAGTTTCAAAAATCTGCTAGAATTACAATTAGAATCAATTATATTTGAAGATGAAAGTGACCATCCTATTCGCCGACTAAGCATGACATGCGTTCACTTTGCTCTGGGCAAAACTAAACTTCAATAAAATCGAATTACGCAATCTAAACATCTCCGAGATTCTGAATGTAGGCCTTCATTAATTTATATCTATCCTTTCAAAGTAGGTAAAAGCATGAAAAAATCTAGACGAAATGGATTAAACTGGAACAGTCCCTTTCACATCTTGGCCTATGATGCTTTCGAATGGATTGTAGTTCCTGGAAATGCCATCTATGAAGATTTTTTAAATTGATTTCATTCATATTCATTTGAACATAAGCCCATATAAGTCGATGACACTCCAACTAGAATTTCATAATTAGTAAATGTATATATGTTGCATTTCAATTTGGAATGAAAAATGAGAAAGATTACTATATGGCAATAAAATATTAGTCGTGGGATGAGAATGTTTAGTGGAGTTTGTCGAAATAGCTAGCGAAAAAAATCTTAGCATGGAGCAATATAGCGTATTTTAATCAGTAAGTTATGGATTAATCATATAGAGAAAGTTGAAGCTGCACAGAAAAAGCTTTAAACACATCAACCTTTGTTTTTTGCTATACTCGCATTTTTGACCATTGAAAATTAAATTGAAATTGAAGGACGGCGATTATGTACAGGGCCGGCGCGAGTAATTTTGGCGCCTGAACGAATACAATTTTCGGCGCCCCTGCTGAAAAATCAATTATCACATACCCAATGGTTGGGCTGCCATGTGTTATTTATTTATTATTATTTTGATATTATGTTCTGAATAATATTTTTCATATTTTTTTTATTATAATGTAAAATGGCTTGTTCGTATAAATAAATAAATTACATAGGCGGCATCGTAAAGGCGTGCAGGGAATGTTGACAAACTAAGCGGAGCGTAATAACCTCATATTGTTTTTAAGAATCAAGGATGAAGTATGAAAAGGCGGCCAGCAAACTGGGTCGAATTGCCGACCCTCTAATAGAGGCGCCTGAAAAGGTCGCTTCACTGTTGCACCCCCTAACGCAGGCCCTAATTATGTAATGTCAAAAATTCTACTACATTAAAGAAAGATAAAGAAAGAGAAGAGTTAAGTCGCACGAACGAGAAGGCCATTTGACAGGACCACTTCTGGAAATAAAGTTGTCACCAAATTCATTTTGCAATGAATAGATTGGAGGAACATACTGTCGTCGATGTTGAGCTGATTAAGATGCTCAATCATTTCCCATGTAGTCGAAGCACAAAGGTCAACAAGTTGAGAACGGCGATGTATCGACAATTCGGCTTCCTCTTCAGCACTTCGCGCAACAGCAGCAATTTTCTCTTCGGTACGCACATTTATTTGTCTTGTTGATGGTATTGAATCGAGATGAATAAAATTAGTGCGAAAATAACTGCACGGAAGGCTTGCTCAATTTTTTTTTTTTTTTATACGCATCTCTCGGGAAAAGACTGAGCTTATAACGCCCTTTCAAGCGCCCCGTGATGAATTTAGAAGAAATCGGTTTGTGCGTGTCTTAAACCGCTGTAAGTTGTAACCAAGGGGGAATACATCTTGAGGTAGGGTATTCCATAGCCTTGCAGTTCGGTAAAGAAAAGCCTTCTGATACACCGATGTCCTAGCTGTAGAAAGATGCACGACAAACTGGTGAATATAATAAACCGTGAAATGAACGGAGATGAAGTACTCTACAAACTTCGAAGAAACAGATTTATTTTTTCGAGGTAAATTTTCACAATTTTGAAGCGTTGTTCTGGCGTTAAACGATTCATGATGAATTGCCAAACCTTAATGAACAGAAATGTCAAACCAGTTTAACATTATCAACTTTCAAACCATAGACAACAACCATCGAAACTTCTCATGCACCTTAAAAAAAACACCTATCAGAATTCTGATGAAAATTCATAAATGATAATATATGACATATGAAAATCGATAGATCACTGTATATTACTATATTACAAAAATCATTTTCCTACCTCCGGAAGGTTGAGTACCTCCAATTTGTTAATGATATTTCCTATTGAAAACTCATAGTACTGCGTATTACGCATATGATCTTTCTCAACAGATTACTGAACAGTACTGTCCTACAGTAACCTGTAGTTTCTGATGAAGTTTTTAATTTTTTCTTCTCGTGATAATTATAGTTTTTTCAACTTGTATAAGATTTTATTACAAATTTCTTCGATAAGATTTTCGATAGATAAAATGAAATAGCTCTTGTGGAGCCCATTTTCTATTCCAAAAGTTAGCTTTTGTAGTCGGAAATCCGAACATTGCATGCAAATATTTCATCATACCTAATAATTAGCTCTTTTACACAAAAGCATTCGAAACGAACACACATACTCGATGCGTTGAACGTACTAGCTACTAGAGTTCTACGACTTTTCAACAATGAGATATAAATCAATGTCAGGAAAAATTGACCAAGGAAGAGATTCCTGAATGTCGGAACATAACTTGTTCGATCAGTCTCAATGTGTTTTTTATTTTATCTACTAAACGACCAAATGCAGTGAATTGGATCAGTAGGTCAAACACCTCGTGTTTTTCCGTTGTCAATACAACTGCATTTCTAGTTGGACCTGTTTTTTTTACGGGGGCCGCTGTTCTGCATCGGTGACAGGAGATCCATTCATTCAGGGAAGGAAGTATCATTCGACAGTGGCGTAGCCAGGGGGCCAAATGAAATCCATTATTGTTCGTAATTACTAAAGAAAATAGAATTTTCAGTCAAACATGAAGGCTACAAACCTCATTTGAATGTTCATTTTCAGCTAATTGTTTCCAATAATGACTGTGGAATTGGTAGACGCTAAAACTTTCTTTCCCTAATCAACAAGATTCTGCGGTATTGATAATTTAGGAGATAAAACTTGGTGATGAACAAAGTTTGACATAACTTCAACTCTTTGATTGTAGCTTGCATTTTATGGTAAAGATCCAAATTATTTTCATTAATTCACAAGGAAATTATTGGCTTTTTGAGAGCTCGTTCCCCGAATATATCATATCGTCACGATGTCAGTATTTTTGAAATTTTGAGCTGGAAACGGTCTCGAAGAATAAGGTTCGTCTACTTATGACGATTCCATGCTCAAATTCAATTCTGTCCGTCAGGCGTCAGTATGTTAGTTCGGCAGTACCTAGAGGGACAATAACTCGAAAATATAAACCGAAAAACAAAATAAGACTAATAATTCCGTGAATATGACGATTCGAAATATTTTTTTCAGATAATTTGTGGAACAAGTATTCGAACAAAATATAATATCGCATTCTGATGTAAAATCACAATTTCAAGCTTCTTACAGAATTTTATGCTTATCGCTTAACCAGACTATATAAATTTCAATAGGAATATCGGAAAAAATACTTAATATTTCAGTGACAATACATCCAACCGAAATGAGATTTCTCCTGTAGATATAAAATAAAAGATAGAGGAAGATGAATAATTGCAATGTGTCGGATTAAAAAGTTTTATTTCATGTATAGCCAATAATCATTCATATGATCTATCATGTGAAAATTCAATAGGGAATCCAAAAATATAAACGATATATTGAGCATGCCATTTGAAAAAAAAAATAGTCACTTTCAATATAATCGGAAGTGATAAAAGCATGAAAATATTTGAGATATTTGCTGCAATCCGAATAACACAATAAAAATTAATTTCATTAAAATATCTTTATAAATTAATTTTGGGCGAGGCTGAGAAAGAATAGCTGTATAATTCAATTTAATAACGCACAGGTAAATATTTCGCGAAATAAATACCTCTGTAATTTTTTGATGTTTATAGTGAATAAATATTATATTATTATTATTATATTATTTGAATTAATCCATCCAATCATACATACATAATATTTATAAATGTGCAGAAGAGTCTAGAATCGATGATTTACCGCAAATATTTTCCTCAATAGTGCAGAAAAATGACCAATTCTGAAAAAAAGTAGTGCGAAGTGCTAGATATATTTTCATTATATTAATATTTTGAAATATGTAAAACCGATTTTGAGGGCACGAAGCGCAGTGGAGTGGAAGCATTTGCAGTTAGGTACTCACATTAGTCTATAATAATAATAATAATAAATTTTATTTATACGGTATATTTATGTACCTATTTATTATAGGAACTAGGTATAATAATAATGCTTCAAAGGATCTGTAACTTATTATATTTATTTTAGCCAATAAACATTATTGTTACCATGAATGCTGAAAATGGAAGTTTAACTAGGCTTTAGAATTTTAAAGATATTTGAGAATGCTGAATCATAATTGATACCAGAAAAATCCAGAAATTAGTATTTTAGATAATATGAAAAGTTAATACATACTATGCATCGGAAAGAAACATTTTAATATAAAAAGTTTAATTTGTTTTTCTTTGGTAGATAGCAATTTTCGAAACACAAGGTGTTTCAGTTTCGAAATATCAGATACTCTTCATCAAGTCGTATAGGATTCAATAAAAGAATATTAATTCAAGAATCCTTAGACCGATTAACAAAAATCTTTATAAAATCCGACGTCAAAACATAAACATCGTTAAACCGAGTGAATTCAAGGATTTACTGAATTCCAAGAGTGATTAAATTCTTCATATAGTACAAATTAACAATGTCATCATATAAATTATTCACAAAAAAAACTGGAGTTCTACACCCGACGCTGGCGGATGTCGTTATTGGTCGCTATTATACCATCATCGGCTACCGTAAATACTGTACATATTAATATCTCATTGTTGTTTAACAGTTGTGACTATAGGTAGCTACGTGTTCTTAATGACATGATTGATACAACTTTTTTTAGAACTTAACAATGGATATCATCAATGAAGATTTGATTTTACCTCAATTGCAAATCAACCAATTACATCGACATACAATATGAATCACTTGAATGGAACCGAATACTATAAACGCGTTGTTTGTACAAGGAATTCATTGTATAGTCTTATTTTTATATTGTTTACACTTTCCTTCGAGAATGTGCTATACAGAATAAATTGCATATTGTTTCACTAAAAGGTGTGCTAATAGGAAATTTCCTCGTAAAGGTACTTTCTACAATGAAATGTTTTCCAATTATTACGAATAGATAGATGTGTGGACAATCATGATGATCGTTAATGTGAGAATGCCATTTCAAAGAATAATTCGATAGGAGTTGAAGAAAATTCAATAAAACTGACAAATCAATGACATTTCTGGAAATAATTACTTATGTGATTGAATTATCATAAAAAATTTGCTGACAAAAAAAAGAATTGATAAGACTGCCAGTGTTCAATTATCTAGACTAGACTGTTCAATGTGGCCTATCAACCGACTTTTGTAACAGATTCCATATGAAGAACTCTTGGGGAACTTCTTACATTTATTATTTACATAATTTTTATTCGTTTTTAGAATCCGTCATATTTTAAGAACTTCGAATCGGTATTCATTCAATTCGTAAAATAATTCAAATTAAAATATTTGTCGAAAATATTCGAAATAAATTGTTAAAAGTTCATTTCCTTTTTAGAATCACCTACCATCTCCATTTAAGGAAATGAATGTTAAAATTTAGTCAGGCCAACTTGAACTTTATAATTCATGAATAAAAAGGAACTTGTGATTCAGGCCTTAGTATTCAAACATAGTGTTGAGATTTCAGTTTGTTGAGTTGTTGATTACCTAGTCACTTTAAATCAATATTATTCATTTTATTCGTACACTTCTTTCTTCACCTATTGAATTAGTTATTCAAAATATCATAGTACGATATCATTTGGAGTAGATTTTGTAATTAATAATTCGTGAAGTACTTCATGAAAAATAGTCTTTTATGAGTTTTCAATAAGATCAAAGATGTGAATAAAATTGCATAAAGTTTTGAAGAATGAGAAGGGGTTTTTTAAATGAATCAGCGTAATAATTATTTAATGCATCTGTTACTCCTAAATCTTAGATGATAGAAATTATGACGAGAATTCCTTTCAAATATTTTCATGACTAGCATCAGAGCTCAGCAGCACGCTGCGTAATTGTCGGCAAAATGGAAGCGCTTGGTACATAAACCCAACCGTTCATCGGCAAAGTTACCACGATCTGCTATGGAAGTTATTGCTTCAATATTTGTGAAGCCATCACCATCAATATAAAAATATGGAAATGAATTGAAAGAATGACTTTGTATTCAACGAATAATTTTTAAGTTAGACTCCACTTGTGATCAAATTTGTTTTATAATGTGTACCTGCACCTGAACTGAACTCTACTATTTGATTTATTTTGATTTTGGCATGGAAAATACACTAGAAATGTTCAATATGAATAGCCAAAATTGAATATTCTGCTTCTCTCAACTCAAGTATTCAATCACATAAAAATTTGTTTATTATGTAGTGCTGTGTTTCAATGTGAGCTTAAATGACCTGAAGAAGAATAGGTACAGTAATGTACGATAGCAGCAGTTTTTAGTGAGATTTTCAGATCTTGATTGGTGTCATGTTTTAATTTGTAATGGAACTATTTTGTAAAAACTTTTTTAAACATGGGCTTCAGGAGTGATCTAGATTCTTCAGAACAGAATGTTGATTTTAATGAAGTATCTTCATATTATCAGAGCTGTGCCGAACTTAAGTAATTTATGATCAAATTGTCGAGTCGAGGTGAGCTTATTCAAATAATTTCATTATCAAACTGAGTTGGCTTCTACTTCAAATCTAAAATTTAAGACATGACATCATATCAAATATTCATTTCTATGGTTTTTTCCACAGAGCATTGTGGAAATTAGCCGAAGTACCCATTTTTTGATTTCACAGATCATTTTTTTGAGATCAAATTACTCGAAAACAGCGCATTTTACGAGAAAATATTAGGTATACTCTTATTTTTATAAATATCAAATATTCATTAATGAGCGTTCATCTTACATTAAAGAGTTGGGTTCTTCCAATTTCTGCTATTTTTATGAAATGTAATGGTCATAACAAGGGAATTGGAAGATGGAATTGTTTGTTCGGAGAAGATTCATAACATCAAGGAAAAGCTATATTCCGAAAAATTTTTCCATTGATGCAATCATTTACGAGATATAGGCGAAAATTACTTCTTTTATCAATTTTCAACAGCCTGAATTTTTTTAACCAAACCAAATCGGAAAAAAGGCAAAGGAAAAGGGGTTCTTTTGATCTAAGGAATGTTCGGTTGAAATGTATGTACAAGTCAAAGGCTCCCCCAGTGTATGGCATATAAGAGAACTCAACCTGCTTTTGAAATAGTTTCTAGATAATAATACCACTGAAAAACTTCAATTTACATATTTCAATTCTTAAATCCGCTAATCTTGTCATCAACTTATCAAACTTCAGCATTTCTTGATTTTTAGATAGAATATAAGGAAGAATTATGGGTATCATGAAAGTTAACAATTCATCAGTTGGAATGTCATTCAATCTTCAATAGTGATTTACTATGCAATCGAAACCAGAGAGAGCTCCTCACGAAATGCTGCTTATGTCAAAAAATTTTCCACTCATTTCGAATGAATCCATTTTAAATTCAAGAAATTGGTTTTACGACTTCCAATTATCGAAGCAGATGATTCACTTACACAACAGCAAATAAATTGATTTCGGAATCATAAAAGGTTTCTTGGAAAAATGTGCCCGCTTCACGATAGTCCGGTTTTTTATATCCGTAGAAAGTATAATTAGTTCATACCTGGTGCATCGAAAGTGTAATATGCGAGTGAATAAACTGGAATAAAGACCCACCAATACATAACTGTGTGTTGGTTTCATTACAAGAGCTCTCATTTATCTAAATATTGAGGATTTGCCAATACTTTCCCTCACAAGGCAGCAATATTTGTATAGAACTGACCAACTCAACTGCACTAATACACTACCTTTTACTACCAATTAACTGGACTACAAGAGTATAATTTAAATTGCCTCGTGATGTTCATTTGGAGTATCTGTTTGTGTAGAGTGTGCCTTTCACTCTGTTTCTGCACAAGGTGAAGGTAAATATATATCTAATGATTTCCAAAAATGAACATATCGGATCAACGGGAAAAATTTTCCTTCCTAAAATTTGTTCATTATACCATTGTTCTCTTTGAACAATAATTGTACTATTTGCGTGGTGTAAAATCCAAACATCAGATGAAAAACATTACCTACATGTTGTTCTAATAAGAGTCTTCCTGCATCTTATTGAATATACTTCTCGCTTTCTCGATTAGGCATCTTATTTCTCGAGAGTGATTCTAAAACCCTATTTAAGGTGCAGTCCAGGAGGTATATAACTATCTCTGCCATATTGTTGGCACTAAACTGTGGCTTTCTGGCGTTATTTTTGCTTATAAGTTTGTTTTTTCTTGCAATTAATTTTTATACCATATTTCACGCAGACAGAGGCGACACGGCCTATTATCCATCCGGTCTATAAGTCCATCTGCATTATCAGCAGTATGAGAACTGTATCATCCACATATCTGAGGTTGTTCACTATTTCTCCTTCTCTGAATATATGTTCTGAGGAGGGATAAAAATATACAACATTTACATTCTCCTATCCGTATGTTAAATTCCAACTTCCAAGACTTATCACAGAGCTGCAAATCTCTGCAAAGTAATTTTTGTAGTCTGGTGGACTGAAGAGTCGACTGGGGTGCAGAAGGTACCGGGTTCGAATCCTGGCTAGGTCATAGATTTTGTACATGTCTGGTGATGGTTAATGATTTTGAAAGAGTCTTATAGATGATGAAATGTTACATGTGTCGATGGCTCAGAAAGCCAAGCACATATAAAGGAAGTAAAAATAAATAAATAAAAAAAGTATTTTTGAGGTTATATTGATGATTTGTTATGAATATTTGAGAGATTGATATCATATTTTCTGTATTGATACAATGAACAAAACATAAAGTAAAGTTTCAAAATACACTCACGCTATTATAGACAGTCTCCTTCGCAATTTGAGATATGTCAAGTTGAACAGGGATTAACTGTTTTTTTTTAATGTATTATTTTTGGTAGATCTGCATTTTGGAATTTCATCATGCTATACATATACATATCTGTCCGAAATCAGCCCAGAAATGGAATTGGAAAATTAAATATGTTAAATTGAAGATTTAAAAATTAAATTTTTACTGAAAATCGGAGTTAAGATCTAAAATCTAAAAAAAAATATTTTTTGGAAGAACGAGTATTGATTATGATGCATTTCCGTTTTGATCTCCTAATAAACAGAATTGTTAATGTACTAGAGTTCCTACGTAATACGGGAAATAATATAAGGGTAATTTTCAACAAATTATTTCAAAAAAAAAGTAATTTGCATATTCCCAATTAAAATTTATCGATGCCTTCATGTTAAAAATTAAATTTTTTAAGACATTACCCAATAATATACATCCATTCGATCTAAACTTTTTGCCATTGAAATATCGAAGGAGTATTCCTAGACGGTAAAACCAGCATGCATTAATTTACTCGGAGATGACAATCATAAAGGTCTGTTGATCACTAAAATTAAAAATCTGAAATGCGCCAGTGAAAGCAGGCGGAACAAAAGATGAGATATTTGTCCTTTCTAAACCTTTCGTTTTTCATTTATTCGACTAGTGAATGATAAAGTGGACTGATGAAGATGGTCTTCGACCAGTGTAATTATTTTTCAGAGCATTTATTGCTAACCTTCGTAAAAGTCTGAAGAGTGGAAACAATATTTTTTTCAATTATCGCGAAAATTATTCGCTACATTGTCTACATGCAGGGTGTTTCATCATAAACTGGAAAAGCATATATGGTCATGTAGATGACACTGGAAGGATAATTTTTATAACTTGAATTTGGTTGAGAAAAAGGTCAAAATAACTGAAACCACTATGGATCTGTTGCCGACGTTTCGACTTTTATAAAGTCATCCTCATGGCTCTACAATAGGGATTATGATTATCGTACAAGATTGATAATAGAACAAATAATAAAATAAATGGTAAAATAACAATAGAGTCGAAAATAGATTAACTGTAAATAGGACAATTTTTACAAAAATATTATATGAACAAAATTATTATAAAACAAATTATGTAGAGAACAATAGAGAAACTTACAAGAAAAACAGGTTCTCTGTCGAAAAAATAATGTATTTTAAAAAAGGACATTTACATATACTCTGATTCCACAATATAAATGAAAATGTTCACATCATTAGGACCGGAAAAGAGCACCTGAATGAAGTCATCCAATGAAAATTGAAAGAATTGTTTGCCCCCTTTTTGATTTCTTTTACATATTAACTGATAAGATACTTGTAGGAACCATAGGCGTGCCTGATATGTGGATATTGTAATGTTTTTAATTTACTGATTAGGTGTGAGTAGGAGTTAGGTAGAAATTGGGTATCTGTTTTTTTATTAGTATTGTTTTTGTATTTTTTATATTTATCATTTCTTGTATCCTTTTTCTCTGTAGTTTTGTTGTCTTCCAACAATTTCTGTATTTTGAAAATCAAATTTCTGAAGATTTTTGTCCGAGTGTTCTGCAAGACTTGTTTTATTTGTTGCTCTCAAGAGGTTTTCGGGTATTATACTACGTTTATGTTCAGATATTGTAGTTTTGAGTTACCGTCCCGTTTGCCTAATATACACTTTGTCGCATTCCGCACAGGGAATTTTGTAGATTATGCCGCTTTCGAGATTTTAACTTGGTGAAGTACTTCTTTACGGAGTTTCCATTTTTCAATGGGATATTGAAAGGAGCATCAGCAAATACATTCTTTAACTTCTCTGAGAGGCCCGAAATGTATGGGATTTTGTAGAAGAAGTTATATTCATTTGGTAGTTTGTGCGGAATGCGACAAAGTGTATATTGGGCAAACGGGATATCTCAAAATATCTGAACATGAACGTAGTATAAAACGCGAAAATCTCTTGAGAGCAACAAATAAAACAGGTCTTGCAGAACACTCGGACAAAAATCTTCACAAATTTGATTTTCAAAATACAGAAATTGTTGGAAGACAAAAATATAGAAAAGAGGTATACGTTTGTTTTAACTTTGGAAAAATATGACTCTGATCTAACAGAATATTTTTTTCTTATCATTCTAGAATTCCTTATAAGTTCAACTTCAGACACTATTTGATTTGGAAATTCTCATCAACATCATATTTTTCCTTTAAAATGTTGTGCATACGCGGAAATTTGGGAAGAGATTCACTGTTTTTTTCTCTTACATAAAAATTAACCTTTCCAATTATTAAGTAACTATTACCAAATGCGATGTAATAAAAACTGACATAAAAAAGGTATCACTTCCTCGAAGTACCTTTTACATTATTTCAATTAAAATCCAATTTTTTAATTTCATGATCAATGATTAAATGATTGAATCATTTATCTATTATCTATTGTGAAGTTTGTGATACATTCCATCATCCATCTGTTATAGAGCGTAGTAGTTTGGATTAAGTCTCTATTGGGTATTTGAATAGTCCATCTCTTAGCACAGTATATAGAGTAGTAGTTTTAGCACATCCCCAGAAAAAGATGTCGTGATTCCATATGGATGACGAGCATTCATTCATGAAATAGAAAACGTAGGTAAATCAATAATGAATATAAGTGATATCAGTACAAAATCTAATACTTTCTGAATTATGAATTTTCAAAATTTTTCAAAAGATGAAATATAGCGTGAGAAAATATTGAAACATCATTTGAAATTCACAGTATATTTTCGTAATAAAATAATTAAATTATAAATGAAGAAATAGGTGTTCAAGTATCGTTTCTCAGAGCACACGCAACGACAGTGCATTCTTAGAATCTTCTAGGATTTGAATGCTGCCCTAACATTCGAACGGTATGTTTAAATGACCACCAGATCTGCTAATATCTTTTATGCACCTGCTTTCAATTAAATGAAAATAATAATACGGATAATTGTCTTATATAACATAAGGGAACCAGCATTCGATTGATGCGTTCTTCAATACCGTCATCTTTCAATAAATTGCACCATTAACCTACATGTTCACGATCTTCTCGAAAACATGATACATTAACTTTTCCGGTTCGCTTTTCTATTTTATGAGACCTGGATGGGAAATAAATGTGATAATTGGAGGTAATCAAAATAGCACGTTATAGTGGATAAAATGGTCAGAACCGTTATCAAGGGGAAGTGTATTATGTTGATTATCGAAACAAGGTGAAAGACCATTTGAAATGACGACAATCAGCAGTATTTTGTTAAGACTGTTTGGTTTTTCTGCAGCAAGAAACTGGAGAAATACTTCGTGAATCAATATTGTACTGTTAGAATTATCGATTTTGAATCCGGGAATATTCCTGTTTTACCAAAAAAAAATGATTGCGTGTAGTTTTGGAGAGCAGGTCAGGGCCGCCGCCAGGACCGGCAAACCGGACATTTTAGGCCCAGTCAAATAATAAAACCAGACATATTTTTAGACACAAAAATGATTACTCAGTGAAAATACCACTTTTTGTAGTAAAATAATAAAATTACCAAGAGCCAGTTTTTTAATCGAATAGGCTTTCTCAACTATAGTTATGAAAATACATATAGGTACTAAAATGCACCTTCAAGAACTACGTCTTTTCAATATAGACTTATATAGAATAATACTTTTCAACAATGTAAGACATTTTTTGATGTAATCGAATAAACATCCTTTGATACATTTGACAAGGTGATTTTATGTTAAAAAATACGATTTCATATTATATAGAATATACCTGAAAGGAATAACAGAGGCTCCTTCAAAGAAAATTCAGATAAATTAGCCAAAGCAGGGCAGCGAAATTTTATTTTGCCGGGGCGCCAAAATGTCTGGTGGCGGCCCTGAGGCAGAATTCTACATTTGGAGAGGAGAGCCTTCAGATACCAAAAAGATACTACCCTCTAGAATAGGCAATTTTATAATATAAAGAATGATTAAATTACTGAAGAAATTTTTGCATCTTTAAGATTTTGTTAATGTCGATCGAGTTGTAGTTTTGAAATTATCAGGAAAATAACCTTTTGAATGGCCATTCTAGCGAGCCTACCCTGAAAATTTAAAGTTTCCAGGTCAATAGAGTTATTGTATTTACGGACGACATATTGGAATTTGAGGAACAATTCATCATCAGTGAGTTGAACCTTATAGCTTAGGACCATGGTCATCTCAATGTTCGAAAATAACAGACATTGTAACGAAATTATATAGCGATCTGGTCAGAGAACGACCCCTAAAAATATTTCCTTATTCATTAACATCCTGATAGATCAGAAAATTAATTTGTTCAAAGAAAATTTTGTTATTCGATAAGCAGACTGAAAACTTATTTTAATTTTTGTTTCTCTGCATATTTCGATAATTTTTACAATAAAACATACTAGTTATTTGATGGTTATGAAAAGGTCATTGAAAGCTTGGGGCATTTAAAACAACATTTTATTCTAAACTCAGGCACGGTACATTGCTATAATGAGAATGTAATGAATCAAAGTAACCTTCACAGTGAGATAATTTCATTATCTTTTATAAAGAAAACGTTTGCGTATGTCAACTAATTATTATGATATTCTGTTGCGTTTTACTTTTTTTAATGCTATTGTTTTGTGTTACAAACTGAATGATTTGAGAGTATTTGATGAATTTGTTATTCAGCTTATTGGCTGAATTATGCAACCAGTGGAAAATAATATTGATCATTCGTTTCGTATGTCCTTCGAATTTTTAGACACTTTTTGAGTGTTGTATTCAAACGAGAAAGATTCGCCTGCATCAATTTCCCTTCTTCCTTTTTCCAAAGAAGTTTGCTTACCTACTCATACATAAGATTTTGATTAGTTTTGATATAATTCAACACACCAACACACATTAAAAGTTAAAAACGGGTTATAATATAGAAAAATAGAAAAATTCCACTTCACTCACCTCAACCTAATCAACAGAATATACTAAACCTACTGAAGTGTGAGTGAAAATGACAAAATAGATTCTTTGCGACAAAGGGATAACTAGATAGGTATAAAATGATATTATTTATTTACCTTAGTGTACTAAAAAAATGCTATGAGGGGTGCCGTCGATTCAATTCGAATAGTTTGGAGCTTCTACTTCAGGATCAGGATTAATTTTAACCCGATTGTTTATCATCAATTCATCTTTTATTTCCCGTACATAAATAATGATTGTGCCAACGACAGTCGGGTCAGATCGAGCCCTTCGATATAACCTCTGGTTAATGAATTCGTAGATTCAATTTTTGCACGATTAAATTATTGAGCATTGTGATGGATTTCCATTCCCCCCTTGTGTACGCCACTGGTGGTTACGGTTCTTCTTCAGAAATAATCCGATAAAGTTCAGAAAAATATTCTCATCTTCACTACAAAAAACCCTAACCCCCAAAATAGCTGGTTACGTTCGAAGGTTATAACTTTTTTGTTATTTAACGGAATCTACCTATGATGTTATTTAAAATCTCCGATGAAATGATAAGGGTCTACGTCATCTATACTGTGCAAAATTCTCATCTCCAAAAACTAACTCTACAAATGAAATTCACAACCAGTTTTGTCACGATTTGCGTAGAATTCAATATTTTCTACCGCAAAGTTACCAACCGACCAATAGTATCAAAGTTATGAACTTTTGAATATTTCCTTCTAAACATTCGATTTTCTTTTTCAGAACAAGTGATCTAATTGCACTGATGGCAATTTCAACAACACTCTTTCTATTCTTGCACACAAGAGATTTGAACACGAAATTGAGAGAAATGGAAGTCAAACTACAACCAGAAGATGAAATATTGAACAATCACATATCAGGTAAGAGTTCCTTGAACAGCTTCTTCGACAATAAACTTTTAAATCAAACAAGAGTAACAGAGTATGAATATTATATTGAATGTTCCAAATAACTGAAAACATTTTCAAAATTCTCCAGCCGATTGAGTGACAAGATATCAAAATATTTGGAACTATGATCTTTATCTTCAAGAGATGGGAAAAAATATTATTCCATGAAACAATTAATATATCATATTATTCAGGTATCAGATAAATACATTCTTGGTTCTTAGGTCTATAGGGTGTCTGTAAATAACTGCGAAGGGCTTAAGGACATGATTCGTCGATGAAAATTAGCAGATGTAGTTCTTATAATTTTTTTTCAAAATCGACCTCCCTTCCAAGATTCAGCCTTTGGAAGGTGTTGACAAATTGGCAGGTTTAAATTTTTTTTAAGAGTTTCAAAAAACACTGAGTCATAAAACTCTACATAGGTAATATGAAGCACTAAGTAGATTCGGATCCGACCCTTGTATCTATATATAAGAGCTCAAGGATATTTCCTGATATGAAACTCAACGGCTCCAGTAAGTGGAAGTTAATAAAATAATTAATGATATTAGGCAACATCACAAAAGAATCTAAAGAAATTGATGGCAATATTGAAATATCATAAATGAATGACTAACATAGCATTCGATGTCAATTACATGTAGTCAACTCCTCATTTCAACTACGGCTTGTTACACTTGAATACTACTATTTGTGGTTATGAATTGCGTTTTTACAAGGTTTATTTAATTTATTATTATGGAGATGATACTCGTTTAAGTGAATCATTCATATTTTATCAATAGGAATTGTTTGTGTTTTATATAAAATCAATTCAGAAACTTTGTTTTTTCAAATTTTTTGATTGGAGAGTTAATTGCCTCAGAAAAACTGTTCATCTGTAACATGAGAGTCCTTCGACTGATCTTTCAGGATATCCGAATATAACAAACATCTGTAACTGTGTAACATAACGGAAATATATATTTTCCATTGAGAAATATATGCCCAAAAAACAGTCCTAGTTCTAATTGAAATACAAATATAGCCCAGTTGTCTTTTTGCATTTCAAATTTATGAACCTCAATGCTTCTTACTTCCTGTAATTTACATAGTTTCGTGCTCGGATTCTTGTTCAAATGCAATTCTGTATGTCCCATTCGATTGGCAAATAGAATTATCAGTTTCAGTATATCAAATTGGTATCCTGAAAAAAATGAGCATATAAAATCAGCATATAAATTTCTAGAATTTTGATTAGATCAGATGCACATATCCGCACAAATTCGAAAGTATTCTGATTGCACTTTCATAGAAAATGCGGGAAAGAATTTAAGAATAAATTGTCAAATCAATAAGAATATTGATTAGGTAATCGAAATATAATTTTATGCATATTTTCGCGAAAGTTATATGTAGATATATTGTTGAATATTCAATTCGATGCACCTCTACATATATTAATCATCAAGATTTATATTTTGTTTCCATCTTGAGCTCCATTTGTAAATCACCACTTTCCTATATGTATATTATTCTACAAAGTGCAATTTTTATTGCACTTTCTCTTGGAAACAAGACTCCAAATTGTTGGACGTGAATGGGTAATTTGAACTGGTTTTTATTGCTTCTTCTTCTGTTATAAAATTTTCATTTGTTCAATTCATATGGATGAGGCACCATAATTTATTCTCCACAATATGAACTGGGAGTATTGAGGTAGGATAGATATCATTTTTCTTGAGTACCTAGGTAATTCCACAAATGACCTAACTGAACTTCATCTCTCATTGATATATTTTTGGTCAATTACCTTCACTCGTTCACTTAAATACGTCATCCAAAAAGAATAATGATTAACCAATATATCTAAACCCTCTTCCTCATTCGTTTCGATATCCCATTTTTTCCTAAACTTCATTGGCAGGATGGACCTCTCAAACGACTACACTCCTGTGCAAGGCCGTAGAAATGAGGGGGTACTGGGGGGTAATTACCCCTAATTTATTGTGTTTCATTCAAATTGCAATTTATTTGTGGAGACATCAGTTTTGAATTGAGTATATTTATAAGGTGTTCCTAAATTGGAGGTACAAATGAAAATGACAGATTTCTTGGATCACTTCAAGAAAGAAAGTCCTTTATCATGAGTCCGCAAACGCTTTGTTCTTGAGATACAGGAGTTAAAGTTCAAGTTTTTCTCTCATAGCACCTTCCCTTCACTCACAAGACATTGAACTTAAATTGGCATGAATATTCCAATTTAAAGTTTTCATTATGTGATATCCTAATTTTGAATGCAAATCTACAAGGAGATTTTTTGAAGGGTGCTCGCTTTTTTCCTCCAGAATTATTTTTTGTGAACCACAGGTAGTTAATTTAAAAAGAAACTCTGGTTCAGTACAACACTTTTCGGTGCGTTGTAGTTTTGTCGTAACTGCAATAGATTTCGAGAGAAAGACTCGAAAAGCTCTCTAAAGTACTTCTTAGGAAAATCAAAATTATTATAGAAATCCATTTATGTAGCTGTAATAATTGAATCAATTATAAGTTTTGGTACTTGATTCACCAACTCTGTAGCGAAGATTAATAAAGATTTGTTAAACTGGTTAAACATCACAAAACACACAAGAAACACCCTGTATCTCGAAAATAAAGCGTTTGTAGGCTCATATTTATGGATCATTTTACTTTTAAAATTATTCAAGGAATCTCTCATTTTCCTTCGTAACTCCAATTCGAGAACACCCAGTATAAGATAAGAACAATGGAATTGGTAATAAAAAAAATTATTTCGAGTAATTTGGTTCAAACTTCGTTATCAAACCTCATTTTCCTACAATATAGATATGAGTAAACAATGTCGTCAAAAAAATTTTTTCGATTCTAGAATCTTGAACAAAGTGAACGAGTTAATTTCTCTAAGTGATTCAATATAATCATGCTGGTCAATCAAATAATCTGAACAACAATAGTATCTCGAAATCGAGTAGGGTAATTGGTAAAGGGCAAGAAGAGGGTGAAAATAATGTTATTTTATAGTTATTTGTAGTTTGGGGGTAAAAATTTAGTATATTTCTCTTTTCGTAATAATTCTTCATGGCGATTTAATTTATCTTGTATATGGTTAAGTTTTTTAAACACTTCTTTTTCAATTAAGTATTTTTTTAATTATCAATTTTCATCATATATTATCGGTGAAATATTACCTGTAGGAATAGGTTCTAGGAGCTAATAAAATGAATGAATGAAAAAATTCATCAACCTTTAGTTTTAATTGTTCCAAATACGACCTAGAACTTATATAGCTATGGATATATCGATGAATCTCCAGATCGATATCGGACGAAGCAAAACTATCATGTTCACTTCTCGATGGACAGGCTAAAAAAATAGCTGAGTTCACTTCAATCCTCCAAGAATCACTTATGTGCTCATTCTTCTACATCGCCATGATAGTTGATAGAAAATTTGATTATCATTATTTCCCATATAAAGGGGGAACTTAAACTTGGATATTTCAGTTTATTAATGAATACAGAATAAACTTAGGCATCACTTATTATAAATACAATACACACACAGTTCAGAGAATATGGTATATAATTAAGAACTGTACCTTAATTGAAATATGAGCCGTTTATTTTGAAAGTGACCTAACTCCGTTTTTCAATTTTCTGCCGGTTACCTTGTTTACATTTACAACTTCATGTTATTTATCAGTGACGCACTTCAGATTGCTTATATTCAGAAAAAATACGATACATTTTTTACACATAAGTTTTCCGAATTAATTGAATAACTGAGCCGTGTAGTTTGAAACGCAAAATTTTCAATATCTCGATTTGAAGATAAATGGAGTTAGGCCACTTTCAAAATAAGCGGCTCGTATATTTTTTCCGATACCTAGTTAACGATAACTTCATTCAAGTTTAATTTTAACGTTTTAACACATAAAAACCACTTCAATGGTGTAATTGAATCCTTCAGCTTGTACTCGGTTGTAACGCAATCTGCAGAAACAAAATGTTATGGGTAGTCTACTATGGTGGATGCGCATGGGTCGAAAGATAAGTTACGTTCAGTTTGCATAATCAACAAATCAACTCCATTTAAATTAATTCGATTACCAATAATGTTTTATCGACTGTATTCAAGGCAAAACTGAAAATATCATTTATGCTGTCATTTCCATCATGGTTTATGATTTCATTCAAATTATTTCCGTTTTGCAGATATGGACAATCCTCCAGAAGGTGTTAAAGCGATGATGAAATTACTTCAAAGTACAGGAGAGGTAATAAATTTGTCAATTCCTTCAATAGTAGTTACTTTAATCTTAAGGTTTTCAAGAGTAAGTGAGCACACTAGTGTTTTAGACATCTTAAGTAAAATCTCGAGGAACGTAGAGAACATATTGTTTGAAAATTTTTCAATTTGTATCAAGAATCAAATGGAAATATTAAAAATAATATTATACTATATTTTGCCTTCCAGAAAGCAAGTAATAACAAAATTTTAAATGTGCTACAGAATATTTCTCCTTAATATTTTTCCTATAACTCATAATTCTTATAATATATGTACTGTGACTAATATACAGTTACAGTTAAACGTTGAAATTTTCGAATGTTTTTTCGATACAGTAACATTAGGCTCATTAGAGCTCTCCCATTTGTTTGGAAATACACAGGGTCTACCAAAGAAGTGTAAACGACCAAACTTCATTTTGGATTTCAACTTTCAATTACAGATCTATGTTACGAAATTTTCATTTTGCTACGAAATAAGAATTTATTTGTTTTATAAATTTACAGGTAAATGCTCTGAATATCCGGTTAATAAGAATACTTCGGATATTAAGTATATTTCTACCCATGCAATAGCTTTTCAATATTTCAAATTCACCAAACTCGAGATTTTTTTGGAATTATTGAAATTTGAAAAATTCATCCAGAATATTTCTCTCTGCTTGTTCTCAGTTTATTCACAGTCGTTCCATGTAATTATATTTAACTGATCTATGAAAAGATGCTGGTTCTACAAAAGGAATTATTTTTAGTACTTAGTATCTATATTATTTTCATCATTATTTCATTATATGAGTATCATACTATTTATATTTACTGATCAGCATCTTTATTGCATTTGGGAGAGATCTTTACACTTAGGTGTTAAATAGTTAGGTATATCTAGACATTTTAATAACTCTTTTCGGGCGTTAATTACGTGCCTATCTATAATTCTCATAACAAGCATTTCAACCTCAGAATAATAAAAAAATTTTAAACTATGCTGGTTTTGTCGATTTCGGTATATATACCGTTTTGTTGATTTATGAGGCAAATTAGCCTGACTATGGATGATGAATTAATTCTTCTCAGTCTATCATAAAATTAATATAAAATTTGAACATTTCGCCTGTTACTTTTATTCAAAACTTTCTACTGAAATTACATTCGAAAATTAAAAACTAATGTCATCTTATCATATAATGTTATTGCTACTAAAATTTTTGGATGAGTATTTACTCTACTTCTATTATGCTGGTAGTAACTGGGTATATAAGCAGATTCCAGAATAACCCAAGATTCAACTTACATGTTGCTTTGTTGTTATAGAGAGAATCTTAAGTTGGGAAATATGCATCTTATGTTGTCATTTATGAAAAGGCCTTGTGGATTTTCGAGCTAAAATAGCATTGAATCAAATTTTGTATAAACATCAAAAAAAAAAAATTCCCAATACAGGCATAGGAACTATTCGACTTTTTTCTCAAATATCAAACGATATACACTGAAAATACAAAATATAAACGAGAGATTTTAGATGATCAATTGAATCACTCACTAGGAAGCCAATGGAGTTAATCAATTTCATTCTAATTAAACGAAGGAAGCCCATCACAATTGCAAACAAGAATGCAAAGTTCATACTTAAGAAAACTAATTGAAAATATACTAACCTTTAATTCTGGTTTATTATTTTCAATGATAATCCTTCGAAATTGAACAAGCAAAAATTAAAATCGCCATGCATTTTTCACAGTTTGTGTTTTGGAAAGTATAGAATCAAAATAACGAATAAAAAATCAGTACCTCCGCAGTCCAGAGATTTTCTCGTAAACTATAAGAGCGATTATCATTAGGTTATTATGGATACTAGGTAGGCACAGAAATATGGCTGATGTTCATTCTTCCGAGATCAGTATTTTCTGTTTTCATCATCGTGCCTCAAACTATTTTTCTTCAAAATATTCCGAACAGTTTATAAATTTTAGTGGTTTATCAATGTTGAAATTTTTACATATTCAGAAACACCTATACACGTCTCGAACTTTTCAATAAGTTTTAAAATAATGGAAATTGAAGGAATTGGCCGATATTCAAATGCAACAATAAGAAGTGTAATAAGACGGTAATCATTCTTCGATCTTACGCAGTGTCATTTGGATGTGAAACAGAAAGTTCTCTGTATTATCATCGGAGCAGACGCGGTTTTTCCTTTTGGTTATGAAGGAGGTCCTTTGGCTTTATCAGCAAAAAATTCTTTGCTTCATGCGCCAAAATTACTCGCGCTGGTCATGATCGATTTACGATTGATGATTGACGGAATTGACTAGGAGCAACTGATGTTTCCCAGACAATACTAAGTACATATTTTCAATTTTTATTCAAAGGTATAGGTATAGAATACATTTCTGATGAAAACCAATATGATGTCCTCGTATTGAATTTTACTTTTAAATTGTGTTTCCTCTGAAAATCAATTATTCTAAGCCTCGTTAATATAGGTAGTCTTCATAGATAATTCTGATAGAACAGTTCAGAAAAGAAAATACACATAACACATTAATATCATTCATAATATGACAAACTTTCTTCAGCCTTCTGGAAGCTGCGAACCGCGTCCGTTTCTAAGTCAGCATTCATTAAAAATTTATATTTGTGGTGACAGCGCTGCCTTGCGATAACCATGTGACATATTTCTTTGCGATAACGGTCCTACTTTTTCTCTTCGTCATAATAAATCCGATTTTTATGAAATAATTGCTGGCAGCCATCCGGATCTGATCATTTCACGCCACTGTAAGAAACATAACGCGAGTCGAGTGGAAAATGTAATAAAAGAGACCGCTACAACAAATTATTTATGTCGGAGTTAACACACTAATGACGATCCGAAGTTGTTAATCTTGCACGTGATAAGCTGGATGCGTTTTCGAATAAAAAATGCTTTCCGTTGATTGATCTGGATTTCTCTGGACCTGAAAGAACTACTCTTCCGTATTGATCATCACTTAATGAAGGAGATGGGAGAAATAAAAAATAATCGAAAATTTCAACACAGTTATTGCATCTCCAATAGAGAAATTTCTGTGTCTAAATTTATTCATTGAAAGTAAGAAGAAAAATAATTCACAATTATTATAAATGATTGTAACATAGTGGTGTCATTTGATTTTTTTCAATTTACTTATAGCGGGTTTGAAAACAGAAATTCAAATATGACTGGTATGAAAACACAATTCGAATAGGAACTGATGATACATGATTAATTATTGCCGATTTTGAAATTTCATCGTACATGGTATTAGTGAAAAGCGGTAAAAAACATTTCAAAGGGTCCTTACTCCTGGCGGCAGATTAAAGGAACGGCAAATTTCATATTCTGCAAAAATATTATAATCATGATTTGAAGGAACAGATGGTAATCACTTGTTGCCAGGTCCGGACTATAATAATAACATTTATTTTGCAAAATAGCTATTAAAAACTTTAAAAAAAATAAGTGAATCCATTTCATGAAAACACATCATATATGTATGAAATTAACATATTTTTATAAATTCTATAATTATCATTATATTTTAAGGTAGCAGGCATATTATTATACAACTTTTGGCCCATGCTTAATGTGGATTTATTCATAATAGTAGTGTTATAATTATACAGGGTGTCCCATAAGTGGCACGTCACAGTGACACCGGAGGTAGGTCAGCTAAAGAGGGACCTAACCAGCCTAACATGACCCCAGTAAAAGTTGCATGGTTTTCGAGTTATTACCAAATTACGTTTTTTAGTGAATTTTCACCTTTTTTAACATTGACAGGGTCAGAATTCTGCTGGAAAGCTCTCGAAGCTTATTTTTTTTGTTGTAATGGAATCTTAAATAGTTATTTAAGATGACATGAGTATGATTATGTCAAAAAGTTATGTGGATTTCCGTGAATTAATGGATAAATCTTGATTTCAATTGCTAGCAAAACGAGAACTTCGACTTTGGACACCTGCTGTGAAAAAAAAATCCTTGAAACAAAACGAGCAAGTAACATCAAAAAATTGGGCATTTTAGACAGATTTAGAAATGGTACAATACACGAATCTTATGCCCATAAAACTAGGTATTTTCATCATTTTACCGATGCCCTACTTAGGGGTTGTCCATTAATCATGTGATCTTTTTTTAGCATTTTTTAAACCCCCCTCCCCCATTGGTGATACGTAGTGAGGTTTAAGACCACCCACCCTCCCACTTCTCAACATCATGTGTATTTTTAGTACCTACAACGAATCTTAAAATTTTCTGAATATTAACTCAATTTAAATATAGGTATAAACTATAATCTTTCTTCTGAAATTAAGGACCATAATAAAAATGTCTACACCAGGTTGCAAGTTTTTTTTGATTGCCATAACAATAATAATAAACGAAAAGTGTAATCATAGGAAAAACATGTATTGTACTAGTACATGAATATATTTAATGTAGTCAAGGTCACTACACGCCGCGCCGTGCCGCTTAATATTTGTTTAAAAATCGCGCGTTTAACGAAAAAATAAATACACGTGATATCTTACTACACCCCCCTCCCCCTTGTGATATTTTCGTGATTTTTATCAAACCCCTCCCCCCCCTTTCAAGCCTCACGTGATTAATGGACAACCCCTTAACTAAGTTGAAACTAGGAACCCCGCTATCAGGTAATTTTGCCGCTTGCTATGACATTACATTTGATACCGGGCTTTGTTATTATTTGTTAAAGTCACAATAGGGAAAAAGATGGATTAGAGGAAGCGAAAAAGGAATATTATTGAAAAAAAAGGTAAATTAATTAAAAACAGACTTAACTTTCGATTATTTATTTAATTCTTAAACCTAACTTACAGTAAATGTTCAAACTGTTTCCCTCGGACTCTAATGCATAAATGACACCGTTTTATAAAATTACGATTCAATTTTCTTAAACTAATTTCCGATATGGTCCGGGCTGCGTCGAATACGCGTTCACGCAATTCTTCCTCGCTTCTTATTGGTTTTGCATACACTTTGTCCTTTAAACATCCCCAATAAAAAAAATCCAGTGGATTCAAATCCGGGGATCGCGGTGGCCACAGTATGGGTCCTAATCGCCCAATCCACCTGTCGGGGAATGTGTTGCTGAGGTGCTCGCGAACCCGCCGAGCGTAGTGTGCCGGGCAGCCATCTTGCTGGAACCACATCCTCTGCCTTCCTTTTTCGCTTCCCCTAATCCATCTTTTTCCCTATTGTGACTTTAACAAATAATAACAAAGCCCGGTATCGAATGTAATGTCATAGCAAGCGGCAAAATTACCTGATAGCGGGGTTCCTAGTTTCAACTTAGTTAAGTAGGGCATCGGTAAAATGATGAAAATACCTAGTTTTATGGGCATAAGATTCGTGTATTGTACCATTTCTAAATCTGTCTAAAATGCCCAATTTTTTGATGTTACTTGCTCGTTTTGTTTCAAGGATTTTTTTTTCACAGCAGGTGTCCAAAGTCGAAGTTCTCGTTTTGCTAGCAATTGAAATCAAGATTTATCCATTAATTTACGGAAATCCACAAAACTTTTTGACAGAATCATACTCATGTCATCTTAAATAACTATTTAAGATTCCATTACAACAACAAAAATAAGCTTCGAGAGCTTTCCAGCAGAATTCTGACCCTGACAATGTTAAAAAAGGTGAAAATTCACTAAAAAACGTAATTTGGTAATAACTCGAAAACCATGCAACTTTTACTGGGGTCATGTTAGGCTGGTTAGGTCCCTCTTTAGCTGACCTACCTCCGGTGTCACTGTGACGTGCCACTTATGGGACACCCTGTACATATAAAAATCATCACGATATCTTGTTTCATCACTATGAACTTCGTTTACAAAATGTAAGGTTTCTTTCAGGTAACCCGGCAACATTTCAAATGTTATCCTATGAATATAATCTAGGGTTTTGTATGTTATTCCCCGATTTACACTCATAATTTTCAATATTTTTAACATATTCTTAAGGAGTTCTTTCTGACATTTCAAAAGGATTCTCAAACCTCGATTTTGAATTTTTTGTAAGATAGCTATAGAACATTTTTGTAAGTTAAACAAAATAGATGCACAGTTATCAACATGTGACATTACCAGTGATTTAAACAACATCATATAGCTGTATTCATATCTATATTATTCCCTATTCTAGACAGGAGATGTGTTTTTTAGACTTTTTTTTTGCAATATATTCTGCGTATAATTTGAAATTCAAAATTTCGTCAGCACCTCGTGAGGTGCACAAGAACTTTCCAACAATAATAATAATAATAATAATAATAATAAATCGTACTTCATTTCAAATCATATTACATAACAAAATCATGAAAATGAAGTGAAACAGTGTCATATATATATATATATTTTATCCCGTATAACTTGCTATATTATAAGGCTCTAAATTTAATAGGAACTTGTATATTTTCTTCTTGAAAGTTCTGGTGTCCTGAATTGCTTTTATATTGCCAGGCAACGAATTGAAAAGTTTCAGGCATCGGTATTCCACTTGTTTTTGGCTTGTTGTTAATTTGAATTTGGGAAATATGTAGTCCAAACTTCTAGTTTCGTGGAATGATTTTTCATTTCGATATTTTTGGAAAAGATGGTCGTTTTTCTTCATAAACAACAAGCACTCATGTATATATAAGGCATATATTGTCAGTATTCCATTTTTCTTGAAGTAAGTTCTACATGATTCATTGTATTTCAGATTGTTTACTATTCTAAGTGCTTTTTTCTGCAATATGAACAAATCTTCTATATTCGATGTTCCATAGAATATCATTCCAAATCTCAGCCTTGACTATCGTCGCGTGATACAGAGCTTTCAGGGCTTCATATCCAATGTATCGTGCCATTGTCCTCAGGCCATATATATTTGTTCTTAACTTTCCGCTTAAGTAATTCACGTGTTCATTCCAATTTAAATTCGAATCAATATACATTCCTAGTAACTTGGTGTGTTCTTCTACCAAATTGGTATTTTGGTTTATACTTGAATTTCCGCTATTCATGTTAGAGGGTGTGAAAAGTACCAAACGTGTCTTTTCTTTGTTGAGTACTAAGTTGTTCATCTCAAACCAATTTTCACTCTCTTTTATCAATTTTTCGCTCATCATCCTTAGTTCTGAAAAAATCTTATGAACAGCTAATAGATTCGTGTCATCCACATAATTTGCTGTAATTACCTGCCCTTCTTCAACTCCAAGGCATTCATCAAAATCATTTATGTATATTAAGAAGAAAAGGGGGCCAGCTATACTACCTTGCGGAATTCCCAAAATGATTTCCTCCAATTCCGAATTGAACACTCTTCCCTGTGACTCCACTTGTACCATTTGTTTCCTAGATGCAAAATATGACTTTGCCCATTTCAAAGCCGGTCCTCGTATGCCATATTTTTCTAATTTTCTCATCAACTCATCTACACTCAAACAGTCATATGCTTTAGTCAAATCCAAAAAAATTCCCATTGCATATTCCTTGTTTTCAAATGCTTCCACTATTTTCGATACAAACCTGAAAATAGCCGTTTGAATCGATTTTCCCTTTTGATATCCATGCTGACTTTCCTTGAAGAACGCATTTTCTGTTAAGAAATTCATGATCTGCCTACAATACGCTATTTCTAGTATCTTTGAGAAGCTTGGTAAGATGCTTATTGGCCTGTAATTTCCGTATTCATTAACGTCACCTTTTTTATGTATTGGTTTGACTATTGCTATTTTCATTCTTTCTGGAAAAATACCACATTTGAGGGAGTTGTTTACAATGTGATTCATAGGTTTAACTATTTCCTCAGCTGTCTGTTTTATTATTTTGCTTGATATTCCATCATATCCACTTGTATCTTTATTTTTCAACGACGTTATAATTTCTTTGGTTTCTTCTAAATTTATTGGTCTCAGTAACAAGGATTTATTTTCTTCCACATACTGGTATTCACTCCTGTTTCTTGTTATATTTGCTGTGAGTCTTGTAGCTGCATTTATGAAAAAGGTGTTCATATCATTGACAATATGGGTTGGATCTCCATTCACTTGAAATTGATTTGTTTTCTGAGAGTTATTCATTGATTTTATGAAAGACCACATAGTTTTATTTTTATTTTCAGATGTTTTAATTTTCCTGTCGAATTTATCTTTTGTTCTCCTTTTCAAATGATTATCATATTCTAATTTTGTTTTTCTATACATTTCCCTGAACGATTCATCGTGTGTGCTTAACGTTAGCAGTATATCCAATTTCTCTTTAATGGTTGCAGTTTCAGGATCCATTTTATCCATTTTTGGTTTTCCTCTCACTTTAATTTTTTTGATTGGGAATAATTTATTGAAAATTTCCTGGTATAACGTGTGAAAGTGATCAAACTGGCTATTTATGTCTTTCTTATTAATTTCATACAGAGAATCCCAATTTTGTTCTCTCAGTGCATCCTTGAAGAGTTGAAAATTTCTCTCTGAAAACATACGTCTGTATTTGAACTTCGTTTCTTCCTGATCAATGGTGAATACTATTTTTTGGGCTGTGTGATCGGATATGTGTGCATCAAAAATGCTGACTTCATATAGTAATTCACTATTTGTAAAAATACCATCAATGCATGTTGCTGAGTTCCCTGTTATTCGGGTCGGTTGATTAATTGTCTGCTCTACATTATATGTCCCCATCAAATCTAGTATGTTGCGTCTTTTACTTGATTTTTTTTCCATATTTATATTGAAATCCCCTGCTATTACCACTTTCACATTTTCATTGTGTAATTTTTGTAAAATTTTTTCCATACCCTCAGTCAATATATCATCATTTCCGTCATTGTATACAGCGACGCAGACCTGTTTACTTTTTCCTATATAATATTCAACTGCCACACATTCAAATTTTCCTTTTTTTGAAATCTTCTTGATGTCTTTCCTCTCCTTTACTTGAAACCCATTTTTTGTGTAGATGGCTACTCCCCCATGTTCTTTTTCCGCCCTGCAGAAGTGTGTTTGCAATGTAAAGTTTGCTATTGCATGATATTGAAGCTGTTCTTCTGTCTTCCAATGTTCTGATATACACAACACCTTCACTTCCTCATTCTCCTTCAGTGCTTCTTCTAAAAGTTCTTTGGCATTGCCTATGGATCTAACATTTTGATGTAAAATCCCAAATTTATTAGACATATTCGGATGTTCATTTTGTCTTTGTATATTTCTCTGTGATGTACCAGCAGGTGTATCTACTAAAAAGAAGGTTCTTTTTGTATGTTTAGTGTTTGTAGGAATTCTCTATGTTTATCAAAATCAAAACGTTTGACCCCTACTCCATTTGGCCAGAATTCTGAGCTATATAATAGATCTTTTTTGTCTATCGGTGCAGTGACTACATATCTATTCAAACCATTACCTTTCACTGGAATTTCTTTAGTCCAAACTTCATTATCGGTAAGTCCAGTTTTTTGTTTGATATACCCATGTACTTTTTCCTCGGAGCAAGCTTTATTTACTCTATATATGTAAATCCAAAGTTTTTTCTGAACTCCCGTGAAATCATCATTAGTTGTCTCATTGCTTGTTCCTATTGTCCCCATTCTTTTCCTGTTCGGTCTTCTTCTCTGGTATTGCCATTGGTATTCTTTTTCATGATTCTCCTCATTGCTTTTTTCATTCTTTGCCATTTCTATTTTGGAAGTTTTAATTGCCCTTATTGGTTGGGTTTGTAATCTAATCTGTTGTTCTTGGATTGAAACCTGTTTACAGTATATTTGTTTACGTTGTGTTGTTTGACTTTCCTTTCTGGGTTCACTGGAACTACTTTCTCTTGTGCCTACTCTGTCTGCATATGATTGATCAGTTTGTTTACGTTTGTTATCATCCGTTATCTTGATGGTTGGAATTACGGCGCAGTTGTTATCTATTTGATCTTTACTAACCTCTCCTAACTTTTCTTGAAGTAGTTTATTACTCAATGTTAGGACGTTGTTTTTATCCCTCATTTCTTCCACAAGGAGCTTCAGATAGTGTATTTCCACTTTTAGGGATTTGTACTCATCCTTATCACTTTCATCTTCACTTTTCTTATCGCAGCATTCAATCATTCTTTCGTTGATGATTTTCACATTTTTCATTCTTTTTATGCAGCTTTCGTGGAAAATAGCGAAACACCTATTGCATATGCAAACCTTGCACGACTTTGAACAGCATTTGAACACTTTTTCACTGTTATTTTCACAATTATTTGCATAATCATCAGCCTCTCTATCAGACACGTCCGTCTCGTTCGACGCCATATTTATCATATCAAAGCTCCCAGAGCTTCTGGTGAATCACTACCGATGTGTGTGGCCTGGCATTGTCCTGATGGAACAGTTGTGCCGCAGGGGAGCAGCTCATAGTAGATAATTCCCTCGATAATTCCTGCCAATCTCACCAAACATATAGCAAAACCTTTCTAGCCGTCAATCCTAGCTTGACCACCGTTTCCGCGACCTCGCCATGTTTCGGCCACGACCGTTTTCGCTTGACGTTGTCGAATGTGATTCACTTTTCATCAACAGTCACATACCGCTTCAAAAATTCGGTTCATGAGATTTTTTTGTGTGTGATATCGATCCATCAAGCTTCTTCTTGTGACCAGCCCTATGCAAATTGTCTCAAACGGTTTTTTGTGCAATCTGTAGCTCTTGGGCAATCAAAATATATCTCACATGATGGTCGGGCTCGACAATGTCCATGATTTTATCGAAAATTTGCGTTCCAGTGCTTGGTCATTTTTAACATTGAAACTATCGGAACGAAATCGACCAAACATTTTCATCTTCATCGAAGAAAAACTGTAAAATAGAGTATTCTCTCTTTTCTAGTATCCGTCTTTGACGCGCGCTAGAACTAAACTAAGTCTTATGACTGTCACATTATCCATGTTGGCTTTCTTGATAATTTACGATAATCTTATGACAATAAAAATATTGTCATAAGATTATCGTAAATTATCAAGTTTTAGTAGAAAAAATTCTACTAAAACTCAACAATAATTCACCGCTTACTTTTAGGTAACCACGTTAGAGCCAAATAGATTAAACAATACGAAAAATGCCCAACAAAATATGGTATTTTTCAATAGAGTTCCGAAAGTTGGTTCTCAGACTCTAATGGAGTTGTTACGTAGACTGAGCATCAAAAACAACTTCGGCTTTCATCAAGATGCTGTACAAAGGGTAGAAACAATAAGACTACCACCAGAGGATCAAGCAGATCTCTCTGCTATCGGTAAGTTATCCATTTATATAACTCTTGAGTAGGCTCCTACCTTTCCCGTAACGTAACCTACCAAAGAACTATAATAGTTATGTACTAGAATTATGTTTTCGAATCCGCAGTTCTCCCTAGTATACAGGGTAATTTGTTCGTTAGTGAATTAAACTCTTTCACCAGCTATATATCAAGCCGTTCAACTTTTGAAGCAAATTATACTAAGTCATTGTCAATTTTTTTAATCTCATGGATTTTCTGGATTTTCTAGTTCGTGTATCGGGTGTCCCAAATTCGTTGTCTAGTGAGGGGCACTTTTCGGACTCGATTTTTGAGAGAATTAATTTGGTGAAAACCGTATCCTCAAAAATTCATCTGTTTTCAAGCTTTAAGAGAATATTGGAAAACGATGTGAAATGAAAAGTTCTTATAACTGCTTTATTATCGGTGCTATTAATGTGAAACAAAAACGTCCTTCTTGCACTTTTATTATCAAACCATAAAAAACATTAAAATCAAGCAAGTGGCTATCTATAATAATCTGTCAACTTCAGTAATACAAAATATTCGGGGGCCACCAGGGTATTTGGATTTAACATCGTTGGATTTTTTTAGTCATATTTAAAAAACAACATTCATTAATTTGAAAATGTTGAAAAAATCTAACGGTGGTAAATCCGGAAACCTTGATGGCCAACGAATATATTAATTATTTAAAATTCACAGACTATTTTAGATAGGCACTTGGTTGATTTGCCGTGATGAGACTGAAACTTTTGATGATTTTTATAGTTTGATAAGAAATTTATATATCATGTTATATATTTTCGAAAAGGAAAAAAGAACGATTTTATTTGTCATAGAAATTGTTGTGGTTTACATTTAAAAAGACACAAGTTTGTATCACAACTTCAAAACTAATGGCAATTGAAAATAAATTATTACACCAATGGATTCCACTACGTCATATTTGGTTGTTCAATATAGTCTACGTTATAATAAACGGATGCTACTGTAGTTAGTTCTCATATCAACAATCCATAATATTATTTATTCACTGATTTCTTCCATAATATTTCAGTATCAAGCTACGAACCACCAGGAGTCTTCATAAAACATGTAGTATTCACAAATTTGTCAGAGTAAGTGAACAAAATAACACTCTTGAAGAATTGGATGCTAATTTATCTTCTTTCACAGATATGGATATCCTGAACCGATATACATAAACATGGTACGAGATCCAGTGGAAAGGGTTATATCCTGGTATTACTATGTGCGAGCCCCATGGTATTTCGTAGAAAGGAAAATTATGTTTCCTGATCTTCCACTTCCAAATCCAAAGTGGCTCAAAAAGGTATTTATTGAAATCCAAGAATGATAATTCGAAATTAAATGACTTTGCATTTATGAATTCTTTGGACTGTATTCTTTTATGAATTTCAAAAGATTTCCTACACAAATTAACAGATAAATGTACCCAATCAACAATAAGAATTTCAATATCCAGTGATCATGATCATAGTGATAAAGATAACTAAGATAACACATACGAAAATTGATGGGGGAGGGGTATGAAAGAATTTATTTACGAAATTGTAAATAAAATGTCGAAAAGTATTTTTTTTTGTATGCGGGTCTCTGATTTCAGCCAGTTAAATTTTTTTGAATATCAAAATTTTTTTGCGATTCCATTTTCATGAAGATCCACGCAGGCGTTCAAAAGTTATGTCGATTGAAAGTTTTTGATAAAATACATAAAACAGCCTGTATCTCCTAAACTAATATAGTTAGGACATGTTTCTAGCACTGATTCAGGCTCACCAAAATGTCCTACATCTGCCCTGAAAACCTGTACAATCATTCGTGAAACACCCTATATACTTCATGCGAAGATTTCTATCTATTTTGAGACGTAAAATATACCATTGAATTTTTTCAACCAGATTTCGGGAAACCTGTATAGTCTCTAAGATTAAAATTGGCACATGAATGAGCGAGCGCCGCTCAAATGCTCCTGGCTTCATATCAGTGCTAGATAGATTTACCTTACTTATTTTTCTAGCTTGGAGGAATATAAAGGTGATATTTCCGTATCATTTTGTAGATACGGAAATAAATACATGATACAAGAATAACGAATATAATATAAAATATATATATAACAGAATTGATGATACATTTTGTGAAAACATCGGTTGAGGAACAAAATTTTTCCATATTCATAGAAAATACATTTCAGAATAGTATTTTTAGTCTGCTTTTATTGGTAACATCTTGAAAAAATCATTAAATTCCATTTCCCATTATTAAAAATAATGAATCTGTACTTCAACGTAAAATAATATGCAATAATCTTCACTAGCCGAAATAGCCTTAGTATAATTTGTAGTATTATCAAATTACTCGAATCCGAAATTGTTGTTTTCTAATACTGACATTCCCACGTAATTTTACTAATGAAGGACTTAACCTTCATCATTGTCTCCGAATGGAGACAATGCGATTCAAGTATTCACTTGAATCAGCTATCATTAAAAAATTGTCTTGCAGATTGTTTTTCTTCAATTAATCTTTTCTTCATTCCCGTAGGTAATTGGAGGTGCGGTAGGAATCACATTTCAATTAAATTTTTCATGCGGGTGTTAAAATAACTCACAATTCTTCAAAGCGAAGTGCATCTTGTAATGTTTCCTCATAGATTTCAGTTTTGCAAACCATCTATGAATGAAAACATTTTTTTTTTATTCTTATAGGATTTTGAAGAATGCGTTTTGTCTGGTGACAGAGAATGCAGGTACGAGGAAGGAGAGTTGAGAGACGTTAGTGATCACAGAAGGCAATCCATGTTCTTTTGTGGTCATCACAGGGACTGTCTACCCTTCAACTCGCCAGGTGCATTGGAAAGAGCTAAGAGAGCTGTAGAACAACATTACGCAGTAGTTGGAGTACTAGAAGAGCTCAATACAACCTTAACCGTTTTCGAAAATTATATACCAAGGTTTTTCGAGGGGGCAAGCGATATATACTGGAGTAAGTTGATTCAAGGGAACACAGCATCAAAAGTTCTGAAGCCTCTATACATGGTGTTCCTAAAATGGAAATACGAACAAAAATGATAATTTCATGTGAAAACTCCAATAAACATGGGTCCGCAAAAGTTTTGTTTTCCTGATGTCAAGTTTGATTTTTTTCCCATAGCACCTTTCCTTCAAAATATATTTCAGTCAACTTTGGCATATATATTCCAATGAAAAGTTTTCATCATGTGATATGCTTATTTCGAACACTTCCACACTTTTTGATTACTTGTAGAAAAAATTTTCAAACAATTCTCTCTTCTCCTTAGGAATATTCAAATCATTATAAAGATCCAGTTAGAGAGCTGTAATGAATAAATTGATTATAAGATTTATTCTATCCATTAATTATAAGTTTTGGAACTTATTTGCCTAATCTGTGGCGAAGATTAATAAAAATTCGATGAACTGGTATGATCTCACCATAAAAATCTATCTCTATCTACCTATCTCGAAAACAAAGCATTTGAAAACCCATCTTTATAAGATTTTTTCTTGAAATTATACTAGAAATCTCTCATTTTCTTTTGTACCTCCAATTTAGGAACATCTGTATATTAAATGTTATGATAAAATTTGGCTATTTTTCTGTTGAAATGCAATTTATTGAGGAAAAAGTAGAGTAAGAAATGAAATAGGGGGTATGCTGTATTTTTACCTCAAAATTGCTCGAAAAATCAGTTAGTGAAATTCGCATTATTTGAACTGAATCCTTCTGCAAATTTTATAATCTCCTTGAGATCAAAGATGGTGACTCTATGTCTCTCGTTGACTGATTTTCAGTTTTCTTTCTAACTACTCATACATACCTTCTCTTTTACATATTCGTTCAATTTTGTTGCAGATGAGATAAGTGTCTACAATCCCATCAACAGAAACTCTTTCAAACCTCCAGTGAGTGAACGAGTTAAAGACATAGTCAGGCGGAATTTCACAAGGGAAATAGAATTCTTCCAATTCTGCAAACAGAGACTGAATAAACAATACCTCGCACTGAAACTATATGATAAGAAATGAGATTCATGGAAATTTGTACCATTGAAAGGTCAATAGGCTTCTAGTCTAGGCAAGAATGAATGACATCGGCCTTGAAAAATTGGTGATAAAATTAGGTTGGATAGATGAAACGAATTTTTATCCACGAAAAAGTATTTACTTCTAAATGATGTGAAAAATATCTAGATAATTCTTGAGGAAGTTCTGTACACCATTGCTTATTAATAATGAAATTGTGATCATAACTTTGAAATCAATTCATTGCATTCATTTTTTTTATCACTTATAGTTTCTAAAGAATTTGAAAATTAATAATCAATGTTTACTAATATAGTTCAAGCTGAATTTTTTTATTCAGAATTTTATATTGGGGTTGAGTTTGTAATATCCCTTTGATCTATATCAATATCTTTCTTCAACGTTTTTACCAATATTCTTATTCTTTCATTATAAATTAACAGGATATTCAGCTCTTTCTACTTCGTGTACATAGAACCATCTTATTGCTGAATATAAATTCTTGGGTAATCTAGAATTGAAAATCGAATTGCTCAATCATTCTTGACCGCGACAGAGGTTGCAAGCTAAAGATGTGTGATAATTTGAAGAGGGGTGCAAGGTATGCATGATATATTCGTTTATAAATTTCTGAAATGTGATTTTTATTGAAGATATCTACAAAACTATATACATAGTCAGTAATGTGGAAATAAATTATTTCATGTACTTTTGTTTTTTTATTATTCAAAGAGGAACATGGATACATTACATCTAGAAAAATATTGAAAAACAAGTCTCTCATAATTGCAGAATTCCTTCGTATCATAACGTCAATAAACAGATCAGAAATAAAATATCGAATATTCAAATGAATTCAATATCGAATAGAGAATTTGAGCTGCAGAATCAATTAAATCTATTAAAATAACTATTTGAAGAAGAAATAGAATTCTTCTTGTTATGAAAAATATACTTCAATAAAAATTATTTCAACGCGTACCAGTAACTTGGCACATAGTCTTATTTCGATTTGCATAGAACATAATCTTATATAGATAAAAATCAGACTAGGACTGAAAAGAAATTACTAGCAACTAATAAATACTATTTACAACAACAATGTATAAAAATAAATAAATTAGCTCATTTATTGCTTTGAATCTTGGTTGTTTTCGCTCTACTTGAATATATGAAATGAAATAGTGCAACTTAATGTGTAATTTTCGATAGATTTCTCATAAATATTTTCTCAATCTTCGAAGTGGTTCCACAGAGATTTCTCTTCATTTTTCTATGGCAGGTTTCGAAACCTTGATCAGACTTTTCGTTAACATTCACCCATTGCACCTGAAAAGAAATAGAACAAAATTAAATCATGACCAAACAAAATTCAAGAGTATTCGTCAGTTATTTCAGTAAACGAAATAAACCAAAGTTGACATAATCGTGTTAAGAAGGTACCTACGATTATAATAGAAATGATGAATGCCAAATCATATACAAAAAAAATCAATAAGTAGGTAAAACGAAACAATAGTTATTTGACCTACTAGGCAGCAAAGTATTAGATTGACTGCAGCAGCGCGGCTTATAGTTCATAGCAGAGCGTAGCGAGGCTAGTAATTCAGCCAAGGAAGTCAATCTACTTTGCTGTCGAGTTAAACATATGATTTTTTCTTCGATTGTTCATAATGATACATGTAGGATATTGTATTTGCAGATGATTATAATTCCCACAATCTTTTTATTTTTTCTGTAGTGGTAAATTAAAACGAAATTCGATAGAAATCGCAACTGTTGGAATGGTTGGTTGCTATGGTGATTATAGTTCGACAACTTATGAAATATCTGAAAGTTTTTTTGGAAAAATATAGAATATGTTTATATTATGGACAGTGATAGCGACTTAGAAGTACTTACTTCTCCAGAAATAAGGAAGATGGCAAAAAATATTGATTGTCAGAAAATGTCGAATGTTTTATTCGCATTGAGAATAATCACTTTGCTGCCTAGGCAGGAACGTAGTTAACTTGCTGTCTAGGCAGAAAAAGTAATACTTTGCTGATTGATTTGTGCCTGCAAAATCAATATTTGTTGTCAATCTGAGAAAAAACCATTTATGCGCACAGTTCGCCATAATTAAGTTCCTTGCTTATATTGACTGACAGCTAGCTTAAGAGCTAGCAGGGTTCTTTTGACCAACTCATTACTCACAAAGATGTGTGATATTTATATAATACCTTATTACCGGTCGATTCAGAATAGTTATTTATAATACAAGTGCAGAATGCATTGATATTCTTCCACGAGTTCAAAATTCAAAAACGAGCCACGAAGTGGCGAGTTTTGGAATGAACGAGTGGTAGAATGAGCCTTCTGTACGAGTATTATACATTATTTTCTCTAATTCATTGCATTTTCATTGAAATTAATGAAATATTTCCATAAATATATTTTAGTGATTTTTGCATTGAAAAATGTTGGTTGGCAGAACTGATTTCTTTAAGGCAAATTGATGAATTGACAGATAAAGCCGTGGCGGAAAGTTCGGAGTACCAACATAGAATAATAAAATATAACCATGAAAACTGTGCGTTTCTGATATATTCTCGCACGATTTTGTTCTACAAGATGTGGAAGAATGAACGGAATAACCACAGAATTAGAGAAAATATTATTATTGCAGGCATCTCGCAGTCGCGTCACCAAATTTTTATTTTTTGAAAATGTTTTGTTTTTAACTCACTCTAAACTACAATTTTGATATGGTGCTATTCACATGTTTAAATTTATGTAAAAGATTATTTTTTTTATGATAACTTTGCGATCCCATGGTAGATACTTGCAATCATTGAAATGGCTTGGCAATTTTTGTTGACACTCAAATGTACATAACAACAAATTAAAATTAAAAAATACTTTCTTGATATTTTCAAGAATTGAAATTCAATGACGCTACTGATAAATGGCTACCAAAAAAAAATTGTTATTGACCAACAATAAAAAAATCTTTGTGGAAAATGGGACCGCTAGCCCTCTTCTACTATGACAACTCTTTGGTGTCTTCTGGAAGATACTTCCAAGTATTGAAATGGGTTAGCCTTCTCTTTACACCCAATCAAATCTGAACAACAAAATATCGAAATTGTATCTATATGTGAGTGGTATGAAAAAAAATCTTTTTTCGGCAACCGTCCGGGAAGTGCTCACTTCCCGGACGCTTTTTCTTTGAGAAAGTAGCATTTCCCGGCCTAGTCCGGAAAGTACGTACTTCCCGGACTAGGCCGGAAAAGAATCATAGAATCCATAGCAACCGAGATAACGGCTGACAGTTCATATGAAATTAGTTGTCAAAAATTTGCATGTTTTTTGATCGTAATCGCAATAAAATAATGAAAGCAGCAGCGATAGTGTTATTTTACATGGTTGCCGAAAAAATATTGTACGCAACACGCCCGAAAATGGTTTTTTTGGACTCACAGACTTCCAGGACTCGCTTACGCTCGTCCTGGAATTTTGTCTATTCGTCCAAAAAAACCCTATTTTCCGGACTTGTTACGTAAATTACTATTACATTTTTAAAAATTTTAGTTGTCACGAACCTCAAACATTTGTAACAGCGTAAATTCTACAATTACCATCCAATTTTCATGGAATTGGGTGTGGATATCCTGTTTTTTCTGTAGATGAATTCATACAAATTTCTGCTTTTCGAAATTAATGTAGCTACGCATTAAGCGTTAACGAACATGAAAATGTCGATATTTTCATATCTCGCGTTCTGCTAGTCCCATTTTGATGAAATTCATTTATTATGTACTTTCAGATTAGACCAAAATCAATTCCAGAGGAACGGACTGAAGAGTAAGCATTGAGAATGAACAAACGTGAATTCCCTGGAATCTCCATATCTCACGTTTTGCTTGTCCGATTATTATTATGAATTTAAGCTTTCTACCACTACTCATCAGATGTTTATGAAATTCGATATAGGTATTAAAGCCAAGTCATCAGTAATGTTAGCTCTTTGCCCCAATTAGAACTTTTAGGCAGATATGAGATAAAAGTGTTACAATTGGCAGAATATTTTTGTAATTGGTTTCAGAGAAGTTCTCGTTTACTCACGCGTTTCAAAGTTATCCAGAATAGTATACAGGGTGAGAACTATTTAGAGGGCCACTACAGGGATTTCGGAAATCGTTAGAAAGACAGGGTGTCCTTAATTACAAAAAAGTTGCGTCATTTAGGGATGAGTGTGTTGGTGTGAACAGATCCGAAATGTCTCCATTGGTTCCCGAGATATCTCGAATATACTGAAATCGAGATTATCTTTTTTTTCCTGTAGAACTCATTTGTTTTTGGAGATAACTTCACGAAATTTAGTTTATAGCCATAATCCAATATAGAGATACTAATGGCGTCTTCAGATTTTTTCTTTTTTCCATTATTTCAGAGACGCGATAGTCATGTGATGATTTCACATAACTATTCAAATTTGCGTAGATACCTAGACTCGATATTTTTGTCGAGTGTGATACATTGTTGAAATCGTAATTTTTTTCTTCATCACCTCACAAGGAGGATATGGCGTCCATAAAAAAAATTGACTATCGCGTCTCTGAAACAATGGAATGGAACGGACACCATTAGCATCTCTATATTGGATAATTACTACAAACCGAATTTCGTGAAGTTATCTCCAGCAACCAATGAGTTATACAGAAAAAAAAATCTCGATTTTCAGTTTTTTTTTTAATATCGTGAACTATTGGAGATATTTTGTATCTCTCAACACAAACACACTTATCCCATAATAACGCAAGTTTTTTGTAATTGAAGCCACCCTGTATCTCAAAAGGGTTTTCGATATCCCTGTAGTGCCCCTCTAAATAGTTCTAACCCTGTATAATGTATTCTACTAGTAAAATTTTCCATTAGAAGTTCAAAAATTTTTTCATTTCGAAAGTGATTACAATTCGCAAAGCTTACTTACACCTTTAGACTATTCAGTACGAGGATGATCAATTATTGACGCAAGTTTTTTGTAATTGAAGCCACCCTGTATCTCAAAAGGGTTTTCGATATCCCTGTAGTGCCCCTCTAAATAGTTCTAACCCTGTATAATGTATTCTACTAGTAAAATTTTCCATTAGAAGTTCAAAAATTTTTTCATTTCGAAAGTGATTACAATTCGCAAAGCTTACTTACACCTTTAGACTATTCAGTACGAGGATGATCAATTATTGACTGGATTATCTACCTGCTGAGTTTCTGGTCAAAAATCGCATTCAGGGTTCTCGGAAAAAGGAAACGTGTAATAACATTGCGTTAATTTTTAACATCGGCAAATAAAAAGCACTGATCTAATGTTCGGAGCTTCTGAGTGTCCGTCATTCATGCGCTTATTGAAGACCTCAGAGTTGTTTATGTACAAGGTGCTCCCAAATTGGAGGTACAAATGAAAGTGGGAGATTCCTTGGATAATTTTAGGAAAAAAGTATCTTACAAACATGGGCCCACAAACGCTTTGTTTTCCAGATGGAAGGTGTTTCTTGTAGTCCTAGTTTTTGAAGATTACATGAGTTTATCTAATCTTTTTGAATCATTACTACTGATCGGCTAACTAAGCACCGAAACTAATAATTAATGTATTCATCACAGTTTACTAACTGGATTTTTACATACGACAAAACTCAGTATCGAAACTATGTTTTTTTTTCAATTCTTTCAATCAACCAGTGGTCCACCAAAATGAAGTTGGGAATTATATGTGACAAATTTCAGTTAAATGTCTTCTGAAGTCGAAAATGAAATTCAACACCCTGTATTTCGAAGACAAAGATTTTGTGGGCCTATGTTTATAGGACTTTTTTCGTGAAATTATCTAAGGAATCTTTCATTTTCGTTTATTCTTCCAATACAGGAACAGCCTGTGTAGAGGAGATATGATTTATGATTTTTCTGTTATCGGTTATTGCATTTAGAAGACGTTTTCTTATCATACTGTCTTCGTGAAATTTGAACTTTCAAGTGCTTCAGTGCTTGATCAGCTGTCACTGAAATATGAGCTCTGTTCTCGATGTTCTGTTCGAATTTTTTTTTAGTTTATATAGATGACGCTTTGAAAGCACGGAGATGGCGTCGATGGCTGCACTATTCTCAGGACAGCTTGGGACATAAACCCAACCGTTCTAGTGAAAAGTCACCACGCTCCGCTATGGAGATAATACTGAAGATTCCATCAGTTGACTGAGTACGCAACCAAAATTTCGCAAAATTTCCTTGAAATTATTATTTTATACCGGCACAAAAATTTTCAGCTGGTTGGATCTATTAATACTGAATTATATCTTTCCTAAGTTTTTTCTAGAATTTTATTTGGTTCCAAGCTTTCATGAGACAAACAATCATCCTACTAAACTGATTGAGAAAAATTAGAAAAAAAATGGGAAAAAATATTCTATTGGATTTTGAATGCGATTCAATGAAATATTCAATCTACTATAATTTTCCAATATGGAATTCATTGAGATCATTTGACCATTAGAATTGCTTGTTATTTCCATCAGTAGGTAAATTTGGAAAATCGTTCAAGGAAATTTTGTTGTTCAATTTTGGAATATGTAGACATTGCGGATGTATCAGTTAAGAGATAATCCGATTTATCGTTGTATGGCTACATTACTCCTGTGTAAAAATTTCAATTTACTTATCTTAAATTTCATTAACACTCATATATATTTTTCGTATATAATCAGGATGCAATTCGGATCATTGAAGATAATTATGTTTTCGATGCAATTCTAATCATTAAGATAATTTTGATTAGTTTTGCATCTGAACAATTTCTTATGTGATATTTTTTCAAATCGAAATTTTCGAAATGATCAAAATAAACTATGGTCAAGGTTAGGACTCCGGATCAGTAACCTCATATCACTCTGATTTATCCAAAACATTTCGCAATATATTTGAAAAATAATATAAGCGGTCGAGCCTAAATAAAATTTTACCCGTAAGTTGACGAAGGATTCATTTTTAAGTTCATTATCCGAATAAAACAAATAAGTATCCGATACTGAAATCTATTCGATCCCAAAATAAACACCAAAATCTGGTTCAAGTAGGTATCAACGCTTCTGGATTACATACACAACGTCTTTTTATTTTGACTTAATAATCACACAACTATGATGAGTCTTACAGGGATAAAATGAGTTCACTATATAATAGCATAACGTTACGAATTTCTGTACGAAAATACCCCAATAGGCAAATAAGGTCGAGAAAAAATGACTTTTAAAAATTTGATCGATAATTTTTGGCAGGTAGCGGGAAATGAAGGTGTGTGAAGTAAACACCGTTTCAGAAAATGTTAAGCCGTAGCTGTGAGAGCAAACATAATAAACACACCAAGATACACTAGTAGAATAAATTAAAGGATCAAAAAAATATTCGAAATTTTTAGCGGTTTTTCAAATGGCTGTATTTTCGATAACAATGGTCGTATCTCAAATTAAGAACAAATTTTTTGAAACTTGAAGTTTATAGTTTAGAGATCTCATGATGAAAGAATTTTCAGCAACGTGTACCGCTCAATCCTAATGAATACAGTATCTAAAATTTCAGCGAAATTTTTTCAGTTTTCATTTTTGGCATACAGACTTGGAAATTTAATTTCCAACTTAACCACTATATGGATGAGATAACTTGTTCATTCAGCTTCAATACCCTTTTTTCATCATTTCGATGCGGGCACTTCTCGCTGAAATATCGAAATTTGAATTGAAAAGGACCTTTTTGTCTTTAACCATCAATATCTCACCAATCAATGATTGCACAGAAACTATAAGAGATATTTCGAAAACTTGAATGAATTCTCTACAAGAAGTAGCTATTGGATTTTCAGAAAACATTTTTTTTCGTTCTCTACATTAATTTGAAAAGTTGATAAAAAAAGTGCTTTTGGAGGCTTTTTGGATAATCAAGCACTGGATTGAAAACATCGAAAAAACCATCAATGATGAGTATGCGTTTTACAGTTCAATATCACCACATAAATCCCAGAGAATTTCAATTCAATCCATGAAGCGTTTTTTTTGTTTCATTCGATCGACTCCAAATGAATCAATTCAACATGTCATTATCATTTCTTATGCGATTCCGTAATTTCATTCCATGATCTTGATGATATAAACCGAATTAAATTCGAAGTTGGTATACCCAAGTGAATTCCGAAATCGATCTACTCGCTTTTCAGAAATTGCATAACTCAACTTTTCATCTATAGAACTTTCACAACGCTAAAAAAGCCAGTTTATTCTCAAAACGAATTTGTAAAATTTGAAAATTATTTTTGATTTCCTAACATGGTTAGAAGGCGTGATCCTTCAATTTTTTGAAAATTCGATCGAATGAAACAAAAAATTGTTCTCTAAACTATAAACTTCAAGCTTCAAAAAGTTCTTTTCAAATTGAGATAAGGACCATTGTCATCGAATATACAGCCATTTGAAAAACCGTTAAAAATTTCGAATTTTATTTTGATCCTTTAATTCATTTCCCTAGTGTATACAGCATATTATAGTGTCAACACTTCTTCACTAATGATCTTTAAATTTCAGTTCGTGCCTAGAACTGTTATTTAGATTTCGTTCTGAAAACGGTGGGGTCGATACAATCGATTTTTCCGTATCTAGTTAGTGAACGATTTTGATATCGGACAGAAAGAACATTTCAACAAAATTATGAATGAATACATCTGGTGTGATGAATACTCTGGTGTGATTCGGAATTGAATCAAATGAAATTACCTTTAAGAAAATAATTTAGAAGTTTGGAGGAACGAAAGTAATGTAGTCTGAAAAGTCTTTTTTTACTTCTAATAAAATTTTTGTTAAAAATATTTCCAATTACAACTTACTTCCCTCACTTTTAAATTTAATTCGAATAATTGGAACCAAGTTCTCAGAAATTGATGGTCATGTTTCAATAAATTACAGAAAATAGCTAATTGTATGAATTATTCATAGGAGAAAGTTTTACCGCCCCATGAAATTTGTTGAATGAATAAGATAGAATGAATAAACCAACCTACATATTTATAACATTGAGATGGACTAAATTAAAAGCTTCTAGCATTCAAATAAAATGAGATCATTTAAACTGATAAACTAACCAAGTAGGAAGAAACTACCATCATCCAATAAATTAGTGAATATAATATCTACAGAAAACAGTTCCGAAAAAAAATATCTCGAAGTCATTTGCTCCGCAATGAATATATCATTATATTATATTACTACATTATTTTTGTCAACAAAAAATATTCTTGTATTCAACATCCTTCCACGTTCCATCGAGCTGACAACGTCATCATAAAAAATGAGGAGATAGCTGATATGAAGCCAGGATGTCTTGAGCGCTTGTACATTCATGCGCCAATTGCATTCTTGGAGACAACATATAAACCTATTTACAGTAATGTGGCCTCCAAGAGTACAATTTACATACAAGTGATGAGTGCTCAAAAGCACGCAACTTCAAATTTTCATACAACGAATTGTTTCGATGCCAGAGCAAGTCAAAAATGCTATTGATAAATTTCACTTCGATTTGTTCATATATTTTCCATATTATATCCAATTTATATGATTTTTCAATTAACAAGCAATGAATAAAGTCACAATATCTGAATTATTTACACATATATCATCTCAATTGATTAATTCATAAAATACGTTTTCATTCGAATATGAAATTCTAGTTTTTCACCAAAATTCTCCTGAAATAGATTTTTGAAGATATGTATTTTCAAATCCCTCAAAAGTTCCATTAACAATTAAATATTTCTAATGATTCAGGAAAAATCAAATATATCTACCATAAAATGTCTCTTGGAGTCAATGACATTGACATTTTATTATGTTTTGGATCAGGGACATGATGAAAGCTATGCCCTACTTCGATGAGTTCAGGGTCTCCTTAGTTCACATTTAGACGCATAATCCACAACATAACGAGTTGAAGTTTAGAAGAGTCTCAGATTAAATCGAGAGTTACTTTCTAAAAATGATACGAGAAAAATTCAAAAAAAAATTTCGGGTGAAAATAGTCGAAACACGTTCCTAACCTAGTTCCATTTCTATTAGGCATACTTAATCCAGAAGTTGTAATAAGAGTATATTCACGTTAATTCATGGATCCACTCAATAAGTCGACGTCAATCCAGAATCGGGTGAAATTCGTAATAGTTAAGTATTTTTGAAAATATTGTCTTCTCAATAAAAACAAATAATCTGCACTCTGTGATGGTCTTCTCACTTTTCACAGATATTTCCCGAATACTGCTTTTTCATACTTTGGCTTAAATTTTATATTCAACTGCTTCAGATTGAAACTCTTTGACAACTAAAGATTCAGAATTAATATTTAATACAGTTTTAACTCAATACATGACTCATGTTCTGATGAACCAATAGAATCCGTGGATTACGTATCGTGAATCGGTGTATAATCGAATATTATCTATGCTCTTGTTATATAATAATTGACTAAACTGAAAAAAAATGTACGGGTCAGTTTGACATTATTATAATAGTAGAGCAAAGGAATATTCAATAAATAATTTCTAAATGGTATGACACTTACTGATTTATTTCTTTCAATTTTTCTCTAATAACAAATGAGAAAAATTTTCCTGTTTACCTAAAAATGATTCGTATGTACCCCTGAATTTCTTTAACTTTAAGATTCCAATTGAAATGAGGAAAATAGAATCCTTTCATGATTTCTGAGCGAGACATACATATATGTAGTATGACAAAGTGATATAATAGGGGTCATTTAAATTGTGAGAGACACATAGTGACGTTTTGAAATTAAATTGAAATGAAATAAATCATCAATAATTCAGAAACTTAGATTTATTAAATACACGAGAATTGTCCAACATCCTTTATTTGGAATATAAGTTGATTGCGTCATGAAAACCAGACTAAATCAGCAAGAATATTGGAAAAAATATGCAATATTTCAGTGACTAAAGATCTTGTAATTTTCCAGTAAGATAAAATGATATTTTAATGCTACCTGGAAAATTTCAAGATAACTCTTTATCGGCACCATAGAAAATAATAATTAACAAAAAAAAAACCGATATATAATACATCCGAGCGGTTTGAATTTTTACGTCTAATAATTTCAACTCTTATTCAAATTTTCATGTTGATCGAATCATGAGACAATTGAAAATTCGGCAGAATATCGAAAAAATCACCCAATATTTCCGTAAAAATAATAATAATAATGTAATAATAATTCAAATGTTCATGCCGAATTTCAGGAGTAGGTATCGTATCATCAGAACCTCTCATCCAGATAAATTAACCGACAACAATTACAATAATTAATCCTACATGTGAATGCAGATCTGTGAACGACAAATGCGAATGAATAAAGAAGAGCTCAAAAGCGTCAGGCTACAAGTCAGTGTCGCTTCTTGAAAAAAAAAATTCTTGTCAGACTGCCTTTTCCTGAATCCGAGGTTAAAATGAAAACTTTCTGGAAAGGAATACCCTTTTTCCCTGCTAAAATTTTTTGTGGTGTGACACTGGTATTTGAAATATATAAAACATTATCTTTGTTTGTTTTCGAAATCATGCTATTATTTCTCGAAGAATGCCTTTAAAATTCATTTCTCGAAGAATGCCTTTAAAATTCATTTCTCGAAAACGGTTAACAACGGATAAAGAAAGCATTGCATATCTCAAAGTTTTTAAATGTGTAAAAGATTATTTTCCATATTTTCACTGGCGCACCACAAAAAATTCCAACTTCAACACCATCTCATCTCGATCTTTACACCCTAAATCTCGAAAACGAAGCGAATGGTAACCTATATTTATGCAACTTTTTTCTTGTATCATCCCAGTGATCACGATTCTTCGATTGTACTTGCAATTTAGGAACGCCCTATATACCTAAAGGTACTACCCGATGACAGTTTCGTGTAAAATTTCAGGTCATCGCTTAACTCGAATCATAAAAAATTGGGGAAGAAAAAAAATAAAAATATTCTCCTAATCACAAAATGGAGAAAGTTCAGATTTTGTTAATGCGAAATTTCAAACTGATGTTAGCATTAAAACATTAGAAAATTCATGAAGAATATTGGAAGAGAAATACTCAATATTTTCGTGACAACAAATCCGATCGGGATGAGATATTTATAGTTAGAATGATAATTCCCAACTTCATATAAAATTTCAGGTTGATATAGCCTCATCAGAACCCATGAAAATTCAAGTAGCATATCTTAAAAAATTTTTTGTAACTCCCTCATTTGAGATTTTGCTAGTGAATATAATAACAATTTCAAGCTTCACATAAAATTTTGTTTCTATATCGCATTTTCAGGACCATAGAAACTTCAAGCAGATTCTCGAAAAAAAATGAGGTCAGTTATTCGTGCACCAATTGCACCTTCGGAAACTACATATATACCTATATAGTCTCCAAAGGTGCAATTGGGACTCAAAAATTCTTGAGTTCACGTCTTTTCTATAATTATATCATAATTAAACTATTCATCTACTTCTAGGAAGTAGTTTGTGAAAAAAACTGACAAATCAACTCATCATCAATAACCTAAACTTAACCTTATCTAACTAACCCACCCCACAAAATCAGATGAAATTCAAAATAATTTCAATTGATCACTTACCACATTGCCATCTAATCAGTAGAAAGCAGCTCCCCAATTATCACTACCCCAAGAAGGAGGAGGCATCAAGGGTGCCAGGCTTACTGTTTGGGTCGAAATACATTCGAAGACGTAATTCGCCCCATTATTATTATCCCAGTATTCATTTCCTTTGGCCAGAAAGCAAACTGCAAATTCCAACTTATCTCCACACTTGAGCATGTTGGCATATATCAAGAAGGAGAATTTATCGGAGAACCCATCGCAAGAATTGTCCACATAGCTCGCCTGAACATTAGCAGAGTTCCGCCATCTATCTGTGCTATACCTCACCTGAACGGTCTTGTGAAAATCGATATTCCTCACCCTCACCACTCCTCTGATAGAGCAACAGACCGGATCGTCCACCAAAGCGCTCTCCAAGCAAACGTTGCACCTTCTGATCTTCTCCATAAAGTCAAACCTCTCTCCCGGTTGCGTAAAGAGTGGTACCAACGCCATCTTGGACTGGCCATTCCGACATGGTCTCATCAACATAGAATCCTCGGTGTCATCTTCCAGATTGTTCAAGTCGTTGTAAGCCGATGTAGGAATTTTTGGAATCTCATCAACGTAAGTCTTGACGTCTGCCAAATCTAGTCCTAAGGCATCGGCGAATCTGACGATTTTCTTGCCACCAGGGGTTCCTGGAGGCGTCTTTCCCGACTTCAACGAAGAACATCTTCTGATTTTCGGAGAAGCGATAGTGTCGTCCTGTGAAAGAGAGGGGGAGTGGTCGTTTCGACCCCCATCCGTATCACAGACCTCGATACTCACTTCTGGGGCTTCTTCTTCTTCATCACTTCTCCTAAAATCTGAGGCGACTGCTGATGGTGATGCTGAGGATTCAATCTCAGATGATACGATTTCGGAATCGTCAATAGCCTCGTCATTTTCGTCAGCAGACAGATCCGAAGCTGTTTCGTAGTTATCGTCGACCGAACTACTGTCAATAAAATTATCGGATGGACTCGACGCACAACCTGTAGCTCCAACGGAGAAATCACTACCACGGTTATCACTGACGAAGGCACAACTGGAGAATTCGATGGGTTTAGTGTTCAGGAAGAGTTCCGGGTTGATGAAATGGTTTGCGATTGCTCCGTTGGACAAGGGATTGTCGATTTCGGTCTCTGGGCTGAGTGGTGAAGAGACAAATTGGTCGACTTGTCGGCTATGTCCGTTCTGGTACCACGACGAAGGATTTTCGTCATGATTAGCGATGTTCAGTGAGCCGAACCTTTTTTGTAAACTTCTAGCGAAGGCATCTGCGCTGCCCCTGCAAGAGGTTGACAATGAGGTCCCCAGAAATCTGCGCTCTTCATCATTCATTGTTGAACTTCAGGTTCGATCGTACTGGAACAACGAAAATATTTTAGTCGATTATATTTGTCGACACAAAATAAATATACATTTATTCATTAGTACGTTCGTCAGATAAATACGCGAATGCAATTGAATGTCAACATAGCCGAGCGAGGTCTAGACTCTAGAAGTTTCTGAGGCATCATAAGATATTCGAGTATATTTATATGTTTGTTTACCGTCAGTTAAACAAATGCGATTGTATTGAATCACAAATATGATCGTATTGAGGTAGGTCAAAGTTTAAAGTTATCAACAATTTTGGGAGATAGGACATGATAGGATACTTTTTGAAACATTTAAATATTTTTATATGGCAAACAAACAGAAAATTAATTGTATTTTCATTTTCAATAAAGATGGAATTATTCAAAAGAAATAAAAACAAGAGTAATACCTACTGAAAAATGATGCAACTATACCATATAGTTTTCAATTAAACAATATACAGGGTGGCCACTTTTTTAATGGGATTGTATTGGTAAATTTTAAACCATAAGAGTTAGAAGGTCGGTCAAATGGGGAAAAAGTTGCATGCATAATAGCATTATCAAGCAGTTCAAACAAATCGAGATTATCAGGGCCGGTTATTGAGATATCATAAGAAAAGTAAATTATGTCATTTTGATTTTTCTTTTTTTACCACTTCATTTCAAATATCATCAAAAAATGTTACAGGAATTTTTTATTCGACAGTAAATTATCCTCAATTCGACGTAATCAGATTTCGTATCCAACGTTTCGTACTCCCTGGGCCACCCTCAACCTCATTTTTTTCAATACGGACCTGCATATTTTATGACATTTTTCGAAATAACTTTTAACGCTGAATTCAACGATATATCATACAATGTCATTCAAAGTAGATTTTCAGGTGATATCTCAATAACAGGCCCTGATAATCTCTATTTGTTTGAACTGCTTGATAATGTTATTATGCATGCAACTTTTTCTCCATTTGACCGACCTTCTAACTCTTATGGTTCAAAAGTTACCAATACAATTCCATTAAAAAAGTGGCCACCCTGTATAATTCTATGTAGGTAATAGGCGAAATTTCGTTCGAGTGTTCAAATAAATTTTCGAGAAAACGAATGAAACTAGCCATTTCCTTAGAGCTTGATCACTCTATAGCTCTGCTTTGGAAAGTTATATTGGAATATTTTTTGCAGTTTCCAATATAATCATGATTGGATAAGTTTAATGATTATTTCACTCGAGTGTTTTGTACCGGCAAAATACCAACTCGTTGAAAATGTAATCACCTAATCAAGATATCTAAAAATAATAGTGTGCCAACTCACTCTTCAAAAAGTTCAAGATGAAACTAGCAACTTTTGAAAGGACCAACCTTCTTGGATTTCAAAGAGTTTTTCGGTACTTCACTTTGTTTCTACATCGTGTAAAATAGCGCTCATATTGAATAACACTTTCGTTTACAAGAAAACATGATCATTTCATTATTTAATGGAACCTGTATGGAAACGATAGCGATAACACTTTGTTTTTGTTTCCGTAGCCATTTTAGACTTTTACGGAGAACGGAAGGTACGATTTTTTTTTAAATTTGGTTTCTTGGGTAGGAACCACTGCTCTATCGATCTAAAATATTTTTAGCCATGCGGTGGCAAAAGTCGAAAAGTACTTACAACTTCGGTACTAGGACACCTTGTCAATTATTATATTTTTCGGTTTTCCGTAGTCCTGAAATTTCCTTTCAGACGATATAAATCTTCATAAATCTAAATTGTAAGGTTTCCTAATTAAAAGCAAGTTTTCATCCCAATGGCAATATTGAGAAACATTTATTTTAGATATCCAGAAATGGCATAGAACTTATGATTTATGATAATTTTACTATCGGCATCACTTATAAAATATTATTTGTTGCATTCTTTAACAAATATATCATTGAAGAACGATTTAAATGGAAGGCAATAAGTGATATACACAAATTAGGGTGAAATATGAAATTGTGATAAATTGAATCAAATTGTTGTAAGAACGTTTAATGAGATGTGTACCCTGACTTAGAACCAATGAACAAGAAAAAATTCATACGCATTAACCTTGTAGAATCGTCTATCAATTAAATATCCGTTGTTATTCGGCGTAAGGGGTGAAACAATGAAGCAACCGTTCCAGGCGCCTCTATTTGAGGGGGGGCAATACGGCCTATTTTCCTGGCCGCCTTCTCATATTTTATAATTGATTCTTAAAAACAACATTAGAATTGTTCCGCTTCGCTGCGTTTGTCAACATCCCTGCAATAAAAATCTCCAAACCGCCTTTACTAAGCCACTTGTATAATAAACAACACATGATAGTAAAACAAATATCAATAAATATTCTCCATTATCCTCAGTAAAAAAAGGAAAAAATCATCATGTATTTCACAAAGACGAAAAATAGCAATGCCTTCGCTTTCGAATTTTTTCGGAGTTTACACATTAAACATATGGAAAATTCTTACGATTTTGCATTCGAAACTAGTTACTGTTGAATGCTAAATGTTTTCAGGGGAATATATCATTGTAATCCCAATTAGTTTTCGAAGCAATACTGGAACTTTGCATGCCCTACCGCCCTTTACATCTTGTGGTGTGATAGGTAATATTTCTTCGATCGTATGTAGTGTCATTTGAATGTGAAAATCAGATATAGTAATTACGCATTATTTATCAGAGTCGAACAAATTCTGTTTTATTTTTATTATGATTTCTTCGACACATTATACAGAAGTTGGATTTTTTATGTTTACGATATACTATATGTATTTCGATATTTTTGAGTGTTTTATTTTATTCGAAAACCTAGGAAACACTTGGTGTAATATTATATAGGGTGCTTCACCGCGATAGCCTATTAGACGTTTATGGAGAACTAATCATAAATTTTTGCAGAAAATTTGCATGTTGGGGTTGAAGACATGACCTTCTTATTGAAAATGGAACATCTAGTATATTATTGCATCATTAGATAGCTCATTTGATGACAATTTCGGCAATGGCAATGTGCCATAACTTCGATTAAAACTCAACGGTTCATGAGTAAGATTCTTATGAAAAAAATTGTGGCGACGATGACTCACATTTTTTTCAGAATATTTCTGCAAAAATAGTTTTTCTCGAAAGAACCTTTTCTATTTTCGATTCTGCAAATACGTAGTATTATAAGACTATTTGCGGTTTGAACCAAAGATGTACAGCGCGTTTATGAAAAGATCATGATTCATGAACTTGGACAGCTCAAACTCATCAACTCTCGAGATTTTCACAAAAAAACTTTATTTTTTATTATATCAAATAATTCTACGTATAAAAAGAGTGGGTTATGAGGGAAATCAAATTGTTTAATACTTTTTCAGCAGGGGTGCCCAGTAATTCTTTGCTTCCGGCGCGAAAATTACCCGCGCCGGCCCTGGCTGATTGTCAAATTATCATAGTTTGAAATTTCTATGACATCTCATGGATATCTGAAACAAATGTTTCTCAATATTGCTATTGGGATGAAAACTTGCTTTCAATTAGGAAACTTCACAATTTAGATTTAGGACCATGTTATTTCGTCTGAAAGGAAATTTCATTTTCTTGCAATACATCTTAGTCTTCTCAAACACCATTCGGGCATTTCTTTTCAACTAGTAGATTCGGACATGCATTACCAAATAAGAAGTGTCGATTTTTATGGCTTATCCGATCAAAATAAAATCCCTCCTGGTTTACATAGATAGATGTGTCACAAAAATATCACGTAGGTACGTGATATTTTTGTGACACATCTATCTATGTAAACCAGGAGAGATTTTATTTTGATCGGATAAGCCATAAAAATCGACACGAATAGACTGTAAAAAGTATGTTGATTAATTGGTAAAAATTGTTTACTAACATTAGAATCAGCCTGATCTGATATCTCCTAATTAATTATTGAAATGAAAATAATTCAATCAGATTTTTAACTATTAATAAAATTTTATCAATGAACCCTTAGCAATTTCTGCCTGAATCTCATGTTCTTCGTTTAGTGATTAGTCGGCAATATTTACTCTTATTTGCAATCACTTAATTCTTGTATAATTACATTGTTTGACCTCTTGCATTACTTTTATTTGAGGAAAACAAGGAAACAAAGCATGTCGTAATTATTAATGAATAGATAGTAGACCAATTTCGATGCTAAAAATTCGTGTTGTGGCTATTTTCATACATAACAAGCTATCATGATAGGCTACATGGAAATATTCAAGAACTCTGATTGAAAGGGCCATTGAGCGGACAGACCTTGATAGATTTATAAGATTGTAGAACACTGCCAGAAATTCTGAGAGTTCAAAATAAGTTGCACGATATTGTTCCGTGGAGTCCACATTAAGACACATATTTATACGAAATATATATTTGTGTATTCATCAACACATTACATAATCGCTCTTAGTCAGATTTACCATAATTACTTTTAGTCTGATGTGTTGAGTCAACTTCTAGATTGTTCGAATTGTCTTTTCATGGTAGCCTTCACAGCGTTGAGTTACAAACTTAGACCTATATATAAATATCTGAAGATACCTACCGCAGTTGTACGCGAAACCTTAGATAAAATTCTAATAGACCACGGCAGAAATACTGAAATGTAAATGAATTCTGTTGAAAAGCCTTTTCATGATCGCCTTCAGCATTGAACTGTTTTTTGAATATCAGAATCCATGATTCACCAAGAAAATTTTCAGCTTCAAATTTTTGTATTTGCTTCCCTACTTTAGATTTTATCTCTTTCATTCTATTTCTTGTTGATGTTCTCTTAAATATTGAAATAAATTGTTTCGACCTCAGTAACAGTTAGGATTTAATCGTTTGATTAGAATTTTCCTCCATTATCACGATTTTTTTTATAATTTCTTCATGTCATGTGCATTATAATTCAAATCTAAAGCTTTATTTTCAATTGGAATTAAAATATATCATTTATATATTTTCATTATTAATTTCTCATTGGTTATTTTCCTCAAACCATATCCCATCTATCAAAACATCAAGAAATAAATGTCACACTGAGATTGTTCGAGAATTAGTTGTTATACCTTATTGATCTTTCGGGCTCAGGGAGCGTTAATAATTAATTCTGAAAAGAAAAAAATCAAAGAATTTGGTTTAGAGAGAATAATTTCACGAAAAATCGAGTAGATACACAGAATTACGAAATTCAGAACGCCTGTTACTATGGTTGTACTAAATACAATGTTTTTCACCGCAAGTAATTTCCTGTATACCTTATACCTATAACACGCTTTGGTAACCAATTCAATAGAATGTGTATTAGGTGCCTACACTTTTTTTTATCCATTGACTTCAATAATCTTCATTTAAAAGTACATATACTTTTTTCTATTCAAATCGCTATTCTCATCAATCAAGTAAACACATTTCAGAACGATCAAGAACCAGTTCGAAACATAACGGTGTATGTATTACATATATAATAAAATAAATCGTCATCCAGCAAACTTTCTTATGTGAATATAAGTATGTATAATAATATTCATTATCTAAATACGTTTATTTTTGACTCGACTTCAACCTAGTCAGTATCCTAACGAATCTGGAGAAGCTCCATTTTATTGGAACTGTTCAATTATATGTTAAATAATTATATATCAATAAGTCAATGTTTGAAAATTGCAGTATTTTGGAACACATTCAAAGGTTCTTGATCAGAAATTGTCATATACATGACCTCCCATAGGCCGTAGTACACCCAAGCCAAACATTGAAACAAATTATGTAGCATGACAATTCATTAAGCATTCATTCAAAGCAACGTGTTTAATGCACATGTATACAGGGTGTTCCATCTCAGACGAGCCACCCCGTATATTTCGTATCACATAGTGATTGGAAAAATTTCTCGAAACACGTAGAATTATTTTGTTTCGAGGACATCTTTCGACGTTTGAAAACCCTTAGAAGTCTTACAACGTTGAATGAACAACGTAATTTTGATGAACCGTTTCCGCCAAAAATTAATTGTTTACATCAAATTTTAATCTGCGTTTTTGAATCAAATGTTTAAATTGCTCTCCGTTGATTTCCATACAATAGTACAATTTTGACTGAAAATCGTCAAGATTTATGGTAAACATTGAAAATAAATACACAAAAGCTGCATTGAAATTATAACAGTTTCAAACTTTGAGCAGAATTTTATGTTAAGCAGAGCCATAAAAGGTTTTTTCGAGCAGCATATGAAAAAAATTAAAAATCTTCAGAGCACTCATTGATTGATGCGCCAATCGTACCATCGAACATATCTATAGATGAACACATATAAGTCTATAAGAGAACAATTAGCGCATGAATGAACAGGCTCTCAAAAGCTCCTGTCTAATTTTCCTTTTGTTTTATAATCCTTATAACTTCTAGTAGTGAAAGCAGAATTTCACTCGCCAAATTTCTCGATGCGAATCAATAATTACCTTTAAACTTATCTCAATACTGGTTATTCCGAGTATGTGAATGAGGATGCAGTCAGTTAATTTTAGAACAGTTTAATTCGGCCGATTGTTCGAGACGCGCAATATGTTCACTTTTTTGACGTAGGTTGCAAGTTATTTTTATTCTGCTGCGAAATACTATTAAGTATAAACGATAAAATTCGTTAATCTTCGATATTCCACGCCAAAAGATTTTAGTTTATTATTTTCAATGGCCTACCAATGGAATCTTTTAAAGAGGAAAATTGGAACCCACTGAAATTTTCAATGAATTATTGTAATATCTCCTGTCTCACCAGAGATACACAATCTTCAAAAGTGAATAAGTATGAAAAATATCCTGATGAGAGAGAGGTTCAATCTAGGGTTTATTTCTTTCAAATAACTAACAAAAAGGACTAGCATCAAAAATTTTGTTTTCAACATCATATATTTTATCACTTGATTCATAAATCACATTCTTATACAATATACCTACGGTTTTTATGAATAATCGTTCAAAATGCGGTTTAACATAATTATCACGTGTTGGGAAAAAAAAGAATAAAATGGATAATTCACAATTTGTGATTCTCATTTTCTAAATTTCAGCTAACTCGTAAAAAGTATTTCGATGGAATGATCAGCATAATAGCTTGAAATTGTTAGTCTACATCTTTGTATGGAATTTCATCTTCATTGAATGGGTGCTTGATATTAACAGGAAAAGAAAATTTCGAACGACCATATTTATCTATTATCTATCTATTATTAGAGTTTTCTCATCAATTAATTTAAGATCCGAACTTACCCTGAAACTTTCAAATTTCTAGGTTTTTCGTTATCGTGTTCACGGCCGCATCGGACGGATAGGATTAAATTCGTCATTTGAAAGAGCTATATTTATACGGAACCCCTATTCTTGTCGTTGAAGAGCTTAGCCATAGCATTCGAGATCCGAACCTAGCCTGAGAATTTCAAGAATCTAGTTTCGTCCGTTCGAAATTTATCGTGTATACGGACGGACAGAATCGGATTTGAGAACGGATGCGTCATCAGTGAATCGAACCTTATCCTTTGAAAACATCCCCGGTTAAAAATTCGAAAATTACAGATATCGTGACGCAATTAGGTAGCACTTTTTTCGCGGAACGAGCGCTCAAAAACGTTATTAATCTATACATATGTGACAAATGTTAAACTGACATAATGTGAATTATCAGAGTATTAAATATAGAGAGAGAAAGCATATATCATTTTCAGTAAGCAAATTTCGTCCCCAACATGAACTATCAAATTAATTTAACATGAAGCGCGCGGAAATGAAAACATGTCAGTGATACGATATTTCACCCAATTCGCTAGTTTCTCCACAAAGAACGCACTTCTTATGTCCCATAGTAAATCAACGTTTCATATAAATTCAAAATATATTGAAATAAATGCCTAAATATATCAGAAATTCAGAAAAAAGCGCGCCAAACGACGTGAAACAACCGATAACACTAAGGGAGCAAAAGTTGCCAAACCTTGAATTTCAGTAGGTAGTTACAGAAAATAATAAATATTTTCCTTATTATAAATTCGACAATTAGGAAAAATTTCGTATTCCAAATATTCAAAATTGCATATTTGATCGGAAATCCTTCAAATAAATATATTTCATTCAATATAAAATATATATTCATATAGATATATTCATAACGATATAGTAAAATAATTGTGGATTTGAAAATATATCACAATCCGACAACGTAATCTAACCATGTGGGAGACATGTAAAAATTGCGTATACTCACTCTATCTATGTTTATTACCTTATGTGTGAATTTGATTCTATAAACACCAACCTATTCAATTTTGATTTAACATGTGAATTCGTTCATCGGATTTTTCTAAAAACACTTTACTTTCTAAAAAGAGAAATGAAGCAGAATTTTCACATAACTTTTTTTCAATGCACTCCAATATGGTGACAACGTTTCAGCACAATGTGAAGAATAAGGAAATATCGACTTTTTTAAAAATATGTTTCGATCCTAACGGAATTTTGCATGAGTTGTGTTATTATTTCATAACTAACTAATCAATTTCGACTGCAACAGTAATTTTCGAGTAATTAGGAAAACATCATTGGCTATGAATTCGAAACTGATACATAATTGAATTCGGACCATCAACGAACAAAGGTGCATTAAAATTTCAAACGTATCCTGAACATTGCAAGGATCTACGTATATTCTTTCGAAAATCTTAATGTTCACGGAAGAATGATACCAAATAACAAAACTAATATTGTACCTAATCAAATAGTAGGCGCTCCGATCATTGAGAGAATCCCAATAGAATCTCATGCCTTTATTTGCCTATTGCCATTTTAATATTATTACCTTCGCGACTTCAAAAATACTCTGGTACCTTACCTGTTACATAATTAATGTTATTTAATTCAAGATTTCTGGATATATGCCTAGTAGAGGATCTAAAAACGTCATTGCCCTTGCAGATATTCAGTCTCACGCACACGCAATATTGTCGTGTTTGTTTTATTCCGTCTAGCCGGTTTCACCTTCATGAATGAATGGAACCGTTTGAGTTTTCAATGTGGACCTGTACAGAGTAACTCACTCTACACAAAAATTAAATTATTTCCTGCAATCACAAATACGACGGGTTTCTCAAAACTTTGATTGACCGATCAATTCGTTGATTGTAGTTTGAAATCAATGGAAGTGTAAAAAATTTATTTATTTATACGGTCAAGCCATTTTACATGATAATAAAAAAAATACAATTCAAAACATAACATCAAAAATAAACATGAATTTCAAAAATTCTAGTCACCGAATTTTCATCTAGTGATCAAGCCTTGAGATTCGAAATATCGCTTTAATTGATGCAGAGAATAGATCCATGTCGCAATCATTCGCTGAATAAACTAAAATTCATTGAATGATCAGGCAAATCACCACTATAAAAGTTTCATGAAATCCTCCAGAAGTATCTCAAATAAAATGATATAAATATGCGACATTGAACCGTTATCATTTGTTCGGAATCCTCATCAAATTTTTCCAATATCTATGATGTCGAAACTATCGGACAAGTAGGTACTTTGAGGTAAAAATATTGTATAACCTTGTATTCACATATAATCACAGATAGGCATTTGGTTAATTTGCAGTGTGAAACTGAAACTCTTGATAATTTCTATAGTTGGATAAGAAATTTATATATCATTTTTATAATTTTTGAAAGGGGTAAAAAAGCAATTTTTTTCGTTACAATTTTTTTTTTATGGTTTACCTACATTAAAGAAACCCAAGTTTATGTTATAACTTTAAACTTATTCCAAAAAAAACCAAATGATGACGCCAATGAATTCTACTGAAAAAATTACCTGTATAGATTGTTTTTGTTTTATGTTCATAGCACCAGCAATGAAGAAGTTATGTGGACTTTTCAATTCAAGCCATTTTGCAATTTTCTCTTATAGCTTGAATATAGTTGAATTTATATGGTTGCGATTGTTACCAAATCAAGTCTCTCAAATAATCTGCCCGAAAATGTGTCATTCATATTTTTTTAGCATACAATGATATATTTTAGAATATGGTCCGTATATCTTCCGAGTCTACCGAAAGTAGTGGAAACATTGTAATCATTTGTGAGATGGAAAAATTTTTTGGTCTCCAAGTTCAAAATTTTCACATGCGTTTCAAACCATTTGTTTATCTGTCTCCTTATAACAGTCCTAACATCTACAATTCTTATCTATTAATGGAATTTGGTATGGATATTTTGTTTTGGCCGTAGCTCATTCCATACTAAATTCTGATTTTTCAGATGAGAGCACGATGTGTATGCCAAATGGGAAACTTGTTCGATGTTGATGAAAATTCGTATGAATACTTGCATTAGCTTTTTTGGTCCATTCATTTCAGCAACGGCATGAAGTGAGCGATCGAATGAAAAAGTTATAGCCAGACTGTCAAACCGATCCTTTTACTGCTAACAAAACAAATTTTGAGATGCTATTCCGAACGTTAAATTGTAAATGCAAGATTGACTATGTATGATTCATCCAAATTCTAATGAAATCAATATTTCATATGAATACTGATAAAATTGAGTAGAGCAGATGGAAACTACATCGAAAATACCAGAGCCACTCCTTGCATATGAAATAAATACACTGCACATTCAGAAAAGTACATCGGATATAGCAAAGAAACTGCATTGAAACTGCCCGGTTTTGTGTACGTTTTCAAGGTGGATACAATTGGCATCTCAGATTCGCCAACCGTGACATTGCTAAAGTAAATATACTATATTATAAGCACACAAATTAAATTTCAACTAGTCGAATCTGTAATAATGGAATTTTTCCATAATTTTTTTTTATATTCTTCTTGAATTCTTCGATGATTTTGAGCTTGAAATTGCTATAATACATACATCACCATGCAATTTCCACTTCCGATATTCTGCGTAAATTTTGTATGGTTCCGACTGGGATAACAACACGAAGCTTGAAATCGTTCCTCTTTATTATACAACGAGTATCAGAATAACATCGAAAAAATGTAAGAGGTGATTTTGTGATGAAAATTAAGATGAGTATTTGGTATTAAATTTTAAATGCTCAAGTTTTCGAAAGAACTAGAGGAAAATGTTTGTAAATGAATTGTGAGCCTTTCAGCTATGTTTTTTCAAAAAGAAAATTTTCATCCAAATAAAAGTTGTAACAAAAAATATTTTAGGGATTGACTAATTCAATTTTCGAGATTATGCTTGATCTTATGGTTCGAACGACGCTATCAACACGAAATTTAGAAATTGTTATGCTATTTATACATGCAAAATATGTGGTCAGCTTGAAATTTCACATAAAGATGAAAACTGATATTTTACACCTAAATGTATCATAAGATTTCTTCTCGATCGAATTGATATTTTATAAATAATCAGGAAAATATAAGTTTGCGGAATTTGCCCTGAAAATTTCGAGTATTTATTTTTTTTTTTTTGTTCGAAATTTACCATTTTTACAATCGAACCAGGTGTGGATCCCGGATTTTTTCATGAGGGGAAGTGGGACACACAGTGCCGAATTCATATGAAAGTTATACAGAACGAAGTTTTTTTTTTATTTTTCAAAATGCATCATCGCTTAAAAAGGGGCGCACGCCCCTGTATCTGTCACTGGATCGTACGAATTAAATTTAAGGACTAATTATCAGTGAGTGAACCTTAATCGCTTGAGACTTTCCTCGGTTTAAAATTCGAAAATAATAGGCATCGCCACGAAATAAAAGAGCTATCTTTTCGAGAATAACCACTCCAAAAGCTTCGTCCCGCCGAAATGAAAGAAGAATTTTATCTCATTCACTGAACATGACTTTAGTGGACATCAAAAGATATTCAGATGATTCAAATATTTGTTCTTCCCTCGATTTAGAACATTTATATCTGGGAATGATAATTGAAATATTTCAAATTCGTTATTATTTAATGAATTATCTTTCAAAGTTTGAAAGAACTCAGAATAATATAAATAGATGATGATGATTCATGTTGAAGGATAATAAAATAATATTCTGATTGTACTGCATCACTTGCTAAATACGCCTAATTTTGACTTGGCAAAACATTGTTCTAAAAATAAACAGGAACATTCTAGATTTCCTTGAAAAACGAAAAATGTAGATATTCTCTAAATCTCTCCCTACAATATATATGAATAAAGGTTTTAAATTTTTATTTTGGTCGGTTCATATTCAAAATATACACCAATTTCTTTATTTTTTCAAGAATCCTATACAGTCGCAAATATCAATATACATGTGTACCTAATGAATGTAACGCGAGGTGTAACGTTATCTAAACGGCTCCACTTAATTTAGAAATTGAAAAAAATAAACGAGTACTCTCGATCAAAAATACATTAAAGTCTTTCCACAGACTTCAACAAATAGGGCAGATTCTACACAATATCCCTTATATACTCTAGTGATCCTTCAACTACTGTGGAAAAAGTCATAAAGAAATACCTCCGGAAAGCTTAGTGGAGCCACCTCTGAAATTAGCAGAAGTAGAAGTTCCTATGTTACACTGAAAATAACTACCTGTAGCCTCGAGATCTTAATTCGTGTGTTAACAATATATCACCCAATTATTAATATTCATATTTATGCGTTTCCTTGTAAAGCAGACGAGCCACCTACCCTAGCGTTAATTCCAATATACCTAAGAATATTTTTTTACAGTTTCGGTACTCATGTCCGTATGTCATACGGTAGCCAAGCTGTTTTACAATTGTTTTGCTGTGACATAACGGACGTAAAGTTTGTATAGTCAAAGATTAAAAACTGACGTGCAGTAAGGAGTACCTATTCTTTTATTCATGTGACCTTCAAAGATGTGTAAAAAATAACCTACTAAGAAACTATCAGAAATGTGATATAGTGATACATTCTGACAGTCAGTCTGCAATAAAAACATTGGGCTCAGACATATCATCAATTCTAAGATGGTATCGGAGTGTCGAAGAAAACTCGATGAAATAGGCAAGAATAACAAGGTTTTTCAGTCTGGGTTTCCGGTCACTCGGGAATTAAAGGCCAACACAACTTACTGTGGTATAGGCAAATGTACCTACAAGTAAGAGTATCAGGAGAATAAAAACACCAAAAGAGAATCTTCCTGGGTTGAATAATTACAAAAAGTTTCTTTGATACTTTAAAATGTGAGATCTGAGAAGTATCTGGATCTTAGCAAGAATATGCTTCACCTCCTCTCCTTAATGGGCATTGTCACCACAGGAAGCACTTCATAGGAATGGGTTTAGCAAAAAGCAACGAGTACAGATTATGTGGGGAGGAGGAAGAAACTCCGGATCACCTGGTGACGGAATGCCTCGCCATCATTAGCCAACGCAAGATATGATTTGGACATGAAACTTGTAGGAAGTGAGGAAGTAGCCTCCTTGAAGCTATCTCAGATACTGGTGTTAAGTAGAACTCTGGAACTGAAAGGCGAGCTGATGATCACGTAATAGCGAGAATAGTTGTGATGGGGGGCACAATAAACCATTCTGACGCTATCAATACAAAATTTTGCAAGAAGCTTGGAATTTTATTTTTACTATTGGATTTATTATCACTGAAATATTGGATATGCTTCTTCTATATTCCTCTAGAATTTTATATGGTTCTGAGTAGCTTATAATTCTCAAGAAGCTTGAAAGTTGTTTCTAAACACAAAATCTCAACTCCGACGGTTCACGGTCAAGGAGATATTGAGAATTATTTTTTTATATTCTTTTTGAATTTTGTCCGGATCAACACAAAATTTTGTAGAAGCAAGAAAATGTTATTTAACTCCAACATTTCATTCTGATGGAATAGGTAGGTGGTTTTGAACGACCATATATGCGGAACCCCTAGACGGATATTATCCATTAACGAAATTAACTGCAGCATTCGAAATCCGAACCCATCTTGAAAATTTCTAAGCCTTCCTGTTCGAGAGTTATCGTGATAAACGGCGAACGGACATAATAAAATTTTAGGTTTCATAGTCATTGAGTTATGGTTTGACACCTTTCCCGACTAGAAATTTCAAATTTACAGACATCCTGGATCATCCCCAAGATGCTGGATCTATCCAAAAATTAAACGTGTTATCTCTGTTTCATTCTGAGAACACAATAATTATTGTGCCGCATTGTTCGGAGACTAAATGAATAATGAAGCTTATATCACGACATGACACTGTGATTGTTCCGTGATAATAGAGACAACTATTTATAAATGTATATTTTTGAAAATCGTACCACCATCGAACGATTGTTCATTTTATGTTATCATACAATATTGACCAATATAATATAACTGAGCTTATTTATGTTTTATTTACTTACATCATCTAAATATCATGCGAAATTCATTGGCGTGGCAGTTCAACAGCTTGAGCCTACCTGATGCCGATCAAATGAAATGTTTTTAAATTTGGTTTCTTACTTTCAATAAGAAATCTTCGAAATGGATAAAGGAGAATAATTTGTACGAAACCGAAATTTTCACAATTTATATTTTCGGTATGAAAACCTGGAAGTAAAAACGTAGCTAACTTTTAGGAATGTTTAGTATTTTTCTGTTTTTACTATTATTTATTATCTTGGTTTCTGTTCGAGATATACGAAAATTCTAAAACGGTTTTTTCAATAATTTTTTTAGTTTTTATGATACTCATAGCAGAAGTCAAAAATTAATTATTGTTTTAGAGATACAGATGAGAGTTGGTGATGTTCAAATCGTATATCCTATATATTACTTGATGACGATTATACAATAGTCACAAAATGAATTGAATCTCCAAATAAATGAAAAATCGAATGACTCAATATCCTTGAAAATAGGGCATTTTTGAAAAAATGGTAACGGGATGCTTTTCGACAAATCTTCAGCTGAAAAATAGTTGAAAACATAGGGTGTCCCATTCAAAAAATGCCAACTCTCTTCTATATTTCTGAAACGGTAAATAATGTCTATTATCTGTAATGAGTATCATATAATAATATTACTGTTTTTATTAATTTTTATTTTATTAATAAATGTGAACCATAAAAATTACTGAAAAAATAGTTTTAAAAATTTTTTACACTTTGGTTCATTATTTCCACTCCCAAGGCAAAATATCTTGATACACGTGATGAAAAATATAAAATTATCAAGGTGCCACGGGATTCGAAATGAAGAAAATGCTAGTATTTTTTGTTAAAAATCTTGTATTTATCATCGCAGCACCACATATTTTCAATTTCAGGATTCTATGTTATACATTTTGTGAGAAACCATATTTTTTAAATTGCTTGTTGAGCTGGGAAGATTTATTTCGTATACCTAGCATCTGATTTCATAGTAAATTTTGATAGCTCTTATAGTTTTCAAGAATAGGTCTGGAAGGCGTAGGGGTTTTCTCATTCCATTGTTGAATAATCCAAAATGTAAACAATGAAATTTTCATTGGGTTAATTTTTTACTTTCCGATTCCAAAGGTTCATCATCGAAAATAATAAACCAAAACACTGTAAATTGTACACTACGGTTAATTTTTATCCCTCATATCTCTCAAACTCAAAAAAATTTTATTCGGTTAACTCCAAATAAAATTTTGAACCATGACTGCTAAAAGATACGTGACGGGGACAAAAAATTATTCTGACTTGTAACACTGAACTCAATATGCTAGGAAAATTCTAAGATTAGACATATTGAGTAAGGTCAGTATATTCCGATTAAAGCTGTCGTTAGGCGATCCACATTCCTATCTTTATCATTCTCAACGCCTTCATAATTCAACAATCTGTATATATTTAACCGACAAACTCCGGTTGGAAATATAACCAATATTCGATCTGAAATGATTTCGTTCTTTTTTTTTCAAGTTGGATATCGATTTCGCCTAAAAATTTCACTAATCTTTAGGAGATTTTTCCATAATACGAATCAGAAGAATGCGAGATTTCTGAGTTCAGTATATAGGTAGGAACTTTTATTGTACACACCTCAAATTAGGAGAACGGACAAAATCTCAACAAAGTTTGTAGTTCATTTTTTGTTGAACCCTTAGGCCGATTTTAGCAATTCTTTTTTTTTTATTGTAGCTGTAGTACTGAGGACATTTAAATAGACAAATTCCCGAGGAATCAAGATACACTTAAAAAAAAGGATTGCTAAAATCAGCCGGAGGGTTCAAGAAAAACTAGAAACTTCGTTGAGATTTTTTTGTTCCTCCAATTTTGCCGATGGGTATATTTCTTTAAACTAAATCAAAAAGTTGATAGGAATCGTAAAAAATTTCATCGAATCTCTCCGTCATACATCGCCAATGTTACGAATCCTGTGTGATCCCTTTTCAAGGCTAAAATGGTAAATAACGTTGACACTATTGAAGACTATAGAACACTCCCCAGTATGTTCCGAGATAACAATATGTGATTAATTAATTAATAACTCAGCGCTCAATTCATTATTAAAAACAACTGCTTTTGACATTCTACAGTAAATTTCTTTTTCTCTTCTTTTTGTTTTCTTTTTGTATTCTTTTTTGTTCTTTATTTCTAATCTAACTTGACTTTCAAATAAATGAATGAAATACACTTTTTTGACACCTACTACAATTTACACATTAAAATCTTTCTTTTTTTTTCGTGAAGGCATCGACTGCTGCGGTCATTAGCCTCTAACCTTCCATCACCAGACATGTACAACATCCATGACCTAGTCAGGATTCGAACCCGGTGCCTCCGGCACACATTAAAATCTGTTCAATGGTCATAATCTGTGTTATATATTTTTTTTCATATATTAAAATACTATAGATCGAACTGAGATGATGAACATCTTCCCTGAAAATGACTGAATTGTTAGTCCTTTCGTGTTTCATTTCATTTCTTGAGTGTCTACCGTTAATAGGTACTTACACGATCTAAAACTGTCATCCTTAAGAGGGGTTTATACCACGTGTCTTTTTCGTGATCTGCCAAAGTTCAACTACTCCTACCTCTTCGGCGTTTTTGAGTTCTCACCACTTTTCAGGTTTAGTAAAGCAATCTCAAACGTTTCTCTGATTTACCGTCTTTTCTACCACATGCAAGAATTCAAAATACGCATTTTCAGCCTTCGACAAGACTTTTTGTATAATATTTTAATGTAAAAATTCATAAAAAATAAATGTTTTTTAGGAGAGTCATTTCAAGCATCTATTCATTGAAAAAAAGAACATCTAATTCTTTTTTCCATTCCAAAAAAATTTATAACAAAAGACTTTCTGCAATTACGAATGAATAATCGTGGAAATCTCATACAAATCTCAAAGCGTTTTCTATTATGAACTGATCGTTGAAACGGTGTAGACCCCAGGTGCGTCAAGTTGGTGATCCACTCCTCGAATTTTGGTATCAAATTGTTTTGGGTATTTTGTGCCCATTTTGTGCCAATTTTTGCCGTATGAAAAAAATTTTGTGCCCATTCAGTTTTCGAGATATTTCGATTTTTTCCCGTGAGTCACCAACTTGACGCTGTGACTCACACATGGAAATTTTAAATTTTTTCTATTTGGCTATTTTGTGCTCATTTTGTGCCAATTTTTGCCGTAAAAAAAAAATTTTGTGCCCATTCAGTTTTCGAGATATTTCGAGTTTTTACCGTGAGTCACCAACTTGACGCTGTGACTCATACATGGAAATTTTCATTTTTTTTTATTTGGGTATTTTGTGCCCATTTTGTGCCAATTTTTGCCGCAAAAAAAAAATTTTGTGCCCATTCAGTTTTCGAGATATTTCGAGTTTTCCCTGTGAGTCACCAACTTGACGCTGTGACTCATACATGGAAATTTTAAATTTTTTTTATTTGGGTATTTTGTGCCCATTTTGTGCCAATTTTTGCTGTATGAAAAAAATTTTGTGCCCATTCAGTTTTCGAGATATTTCGAGTTTTTCCCGTGAGTCACCAACTTGATGCTGTGACTCATAGTAGATGTTACATATTACTTTAACATAGTAATATTCTAAAGTAGTAAGGGCAAAACATTTCTATTTTTCATGTTTTATTTTATGAAAAGATAACAGTTTTCTTTACTGTATTTTAAAGATTTTCAAATGAAGTTAGTGTTAGTAAATAAAGTAATCTCGTTTTGAATTATAATTAAAATGATCTATCACAAAGTAACGGACTACTCTATCCAATACCTAATGAAGGATCTAATAAAGAGGGCAAAAATAGTGTCCTATATACCTACATTTCCCAACTTCAACTATCACTTGGAATGAGATTTTTTTTCTCTCCAAGCTTTCATTCCTCACATTATTTCAAAGTAGATCCTGAAACTTTGTACGTGAAGCAGCTTACTCTGAAATACATGTTCATACATTTCTAATTATCAGTGAATTGACGAAAAAAAATAATTATAACGAAATTATAAAACCAGACTAAACAATAGATCTAAGAGAAGAAGAATATATAGGAATGAAATTATATCATTAATCTAAGTACCTATTTCTGATGAAGTATCGTGATAACAAGAATTATTCATTATTGAGAATCGGGTTATAATAACTCATCTCGTCCGCCATCTTGGAGCCACCATTTTGTTTATATAAATTTAATGAAAACTAAGGGTAGTGTCTGAACATGATTATGCTTTCACATTCAATAATTCAAGAGTTATTCGAGATTTTATGAATTTATGTTATACGTTGGCCAATAAAACATGATGTGCTTCGCATCTTTCTTCTACAACCGTTGTTTGTTGTTTCATTTAATGATTAAAAGTTTTATCTTTATCTTTTCCTTACAGCTTTTGTATAGTGGCATTGTATAATGTCTGAACATGGTTTTTTCGCAATAAAGATTCGTCTAGACTCTAGAGTATTTTGCTTAATATGTTAAAAAAAAAGTTGTAAATTCTTCAATGTCGCAAACAGAAAGTACGCTGAAATTAGAGATTCACTCAATCCTTCAGTGATCGACTGAGACGACAAACGGATTCTAACGCCCCCATTTAAAAAAATATACAAATATATAAAAATACAAAAACATGGAGTAAGTATACAGAGTGATTTGAAATTCAGTATCAAGATATCAGAGGCGTATTTTTCAGGTCAAAATAATGCTTTTTTTCAATAACCTGTGCTCGCAAACGCTTCGTTACCGAACTACAGGGCATAAAAGATTTTTTAGTCCTTTCTTCACAGCTCTTTCAGTTTTAGAGCTCTTAAGATAGTAAGAATTGATTGTAAGGGAGATATTTTTTCGCCTCATACACTTTTTGCAGTACGGCGCTGGTGAATTCTAACATATGAAATGAATGTATATTATATTCATAAATGTTTTGGTTTCTGTTAATTTTACGCATCTGCGATCGTCATCGATAAAAAAGTGAAATCATTTTTTGTAATTGGCTGCATTTCATTAAAATTTTTACTAATGATGAGAACCTATTATTACATTGAAAACAAAAAATTTTTGGTTTAAAAGCAAATTACAAGTTTCCTTAGACATTAACTAAAAATAAGAACTTAAACGTTTTTGGTTCGGTAACTGAGCGTTTGCGGACACATGTTCATGTAAAAAAGTCTTATTTTGACCTAAAAAATACGCATCTGAAATCTTGATACTGGATTCTGAATCACCCCCACAATTATTATCTCTAGCAAGTATCTAGCAGGGCCGGCGTTAGTGGTGAAACCGACTGTTTCGGGCGCCTCTATTCGAGGGTCAGCAATTTAGCCCAGAGTGTATTTCTATAAAAATATAATCTTGATTCTGAAAAACAACTTGAGGTTGGTCCGCTCCGCTGCGTTCATCAACATTCCCTCCAATAAAAATTTCCAGACCGTCTTTACTAAGCCGCCTGTTAAATAAATAACACATGGCAACCCAACCAATATACGCATTGACTATTACCCTAATTGAAAGAGGGATGAAATGTATTTCACAAAGACGAAAGAAAACACTATCTTCGCTTTTTAATTATGTGGAAGTTGTTCACTCATTCAACATATTGGAAATTCCTACGATTCTGCATTCGAAACTAGTTACTATTAAATGCCAAATGTTTTCGGCGGAACATATGTTTTCCCATTTAGTTTTCGAAGTTCTGCGTGTGATCGTACGCAGTTAATATTTCTTGTGTCTTGTGAATATGAAAATCAGATATATCACTTACAAGGGCGTAGATCTATTTTTTCCTGTGGGGTTTATCGTCGACATTGTTTACTTATACCTATAATGTGGGAAAAAGAGGTTTGATAACGTAGTTTGAACCAAATTATTCGAAATAAGTTTGTTTTTTATTAATAATTGAATTGTTTCTATCTTATACTTATACTGGATGTTCCTGAATTGGAGTTATGAAGGAAAATGAGGAATTCCGATTTTTTACTGACGGCTTGTTTCCAAAGGAAAGTGAAATGATCATTATTGGTCCATTTTATGGAGAAATTTTAGTTCTTCGTCTTTACGGTTTGATTGATACTTTTTCAGCGGGGGCGCTAAAAAATTCTTCGCTTCAGGCGCCAAAATTGCTAGCGCCAGCCCTGGTACCTAGTGACTCAAAAACAATCTATTTTCATCATGAAATTTTGCTATAGTTTCTGAACGATCTAGGGTCAATTTGGCGCTTTTGAAATATGCCCCTAGGAAAGCTCAACTTCCTTCCCACCCGGTCACTACGGCCCTGGGTGTGTTAGTTCTGTGCATAGATAAATTAGTTTGTCTATGGTTCTGTGTGTTCGATTCTTAGCAGTGTATTCAGGTATGCTGTTTTGACACATCGTTTGAATTCTCTTAATTTACTTTCGTTCAATCTGTTTTGCAATTGTTCGACTGTTTTGTTTTTGGAGTCGACCAAGTTAACATCGATTATGTGTTCACTTTTAATTCTCACCAGATGTTAGTAAAATTAGCAATCGGGATAAATATTTTCTCCAAACAATCCAATCCTTAGAGGTTGAGTAGACAAAAGCTCATTAAAGTTGGTTGGGATTTGTCAAATATATTATGCACTGCAAGGCAAAAATATCTCATTCGAGACACAAAAATGTATATTTATACGCATTAGCATATGTAGTTAAGCAAATGCAGATTTATCCGAAGCATAATTTTATAATACAATGCTCGTCGCTGAATTGCGCTACATTTATCCATCTCACTGAAATTACTACAAATATTTCGAAAACTGTTGGGGCTCAAAATCCATACGATACGCCACAAAACGAGCACAATTTATCTAAAGATGAAAATTTTCGTCCGACATGTAAGTGACTCACAGGGAAAACTCGAAATATCTCGAAAACTGAATGGGCACAAAATTTTTTTCATACGGCAAAAATTGGCACAAAATGGGCACAAAATACCCAAATAAAAAAAATTGAAAATTTCCATGTATGAGTCACAAAGTCAAGTTGGTGACTCACGGGGAAAACTCGAAATATCTCGAAAACTGAATGGGCACAAAATTTTTTTTTACGGCAAAAATTGGCACAAAATGGGCACAAAATACCCAAATAAAAAAAAATGAAAATTTCCATGTATGAGTCACAGCGTCAAGTTGGTGACTCACGGTAAAAACTCTAAATATCTCGAAAACTGAATGGGCACAAAATTTTTTTTTTACGGCAAAAATTGGCACAAAATGGGCACAAAATAGCCAAATGAAAAAAATTTAAAATTTCCATGTGTGAGTCACAGCGTCAAGTTGGTGACTCACGGGAAAAAATCGAAATATCTCGAAAACTGAATGGGCACAAAATTTTTTTCATACGGCAAAAATTGGCACAAAATGGGCACAAAATACCCAAAACAATTTGATACCAAAATTCTAGGAGTGGATCACCAACTTGACGCACCTGTAGACCCCTACACTACCTTTATCAATAGGTTCTTCACTGCAGAACCATTTCAATTCTGTGCTGAAATCGCTTTATCGATTCTTCCAATTTTTGTATGTCAGTTTAGAATAAAATCACTGATTTCTTTCACAAAAAAAATTATAGTTTTTGTTTAATATCACTTTGGATATTGAAAAGTTTTTTTCAATCGTTTCTCAATCATTTTGATGTTTTGATTATCATGGAATTATCAACTGTCCTAAAACACTACTATGATTCAATTGTCATTTAGCTCTTTCTTATTTGATAATATTTCCGTTTATTAATATTCTGAATATCAGTTATATTTACAGTGTATATTAAGAATAACAATTTCAAGTTCAATACCGCCATTGGAATTATAGGAAATCTAGGCGAAATATAGAAAAAAACTCAGTGGCAACAGATCGTACTGAGTTGAGATTTTATAATTAAATATAAATAGCAATTCCAGGTTTTACACGAAATTTTGTTTCGAGTGTCATCAGAATCATAGAAGAAGCACTGACGTCAGAGCTTCTATGATTCTGAGAGCACAGAATTGTATATAGGAATATAGTGTTATTGATCGTCTCTATTGTTTTTTTTTTATTTAGAATAGAATATTTAATTCATAATTTGATATTTCGATCCAATAATCAATATAATTTCGACTTTTAAATATGTTAATGGCTTTTCTCAGGAGGGTAATAATTCAATTTAGGAAATTTGAAATTTTATTGATGATGAAAATTGGAAATTAAACTAGTGACTCCAATACCTATCTAAATCTAAAAATTACTTATCTAAAATCTTCAATTATTCAACCAGCCAATCAATCTTCAATTATCCAACCAGCTAATCCTCTTCTGTGGTAATTAGTTCTCTATATTTCTGGAGCTAACCTCAATTTTGAACAATTGAACCTGATTACTTTCAATATTTACTTATAATATGACGTCTTCTATTTCCATATATTTTTTTTTATTCAAACTGTGATATCTTGATTGTAGCGATGTTATCTATAGATACTATGTTTTTTCACTGACTGAAATCTCTGCTCTGGATCTCGGCTATTTATAGTTTTTTTCAAATTTCTCTTGAAATCTGAAAAAACTATAAATAGTCGAGATTCCATTTTTATTTAATTTTCGTATTTCCTGAATTGAATTATTGAACATTCCTGAGGAAAGAGTCATTTAAATATTTATAAGTAAAAATTATATTGATTATTGGATCGAAATATCAAATTCTGAATTAATTATGCTATTCTAAAATAAAAAAAAAATAAAGAAGATTCATAACAATAGGTACAATTGACGCATGAATGATCGATTAGTCAAAAGCTACAGACTTAACATCAGTACCCTCCTATTTTTTTTATTTGATTAAGTATTGATGTTACACATCTCAAATTATACATATACTGAAAACGGGGTCCAAGTAAGATCAAAACCAAAAACCAACCAATTCATTAGAATTGGTGAGTTTTTGCTACTAAGCAAACTTCCTTCAATCAAACCTAATTACTTACTCCAAATTAACTGTCACTTTTTGATTTAATAGAAATTTTAGAGAAACCCGATTTTAAAAGCTAACTCTTTTCATATTGTCACATTTTGGTCCGAACTGAAATTATTTATAGATATTCATAAATGAAGTCATATATCCTCCCAAATTGTTACACTTAATGTGAGTCAATATTCAATGACGAGTAAAACTAAAATTAGATATAACTTATCTGAAAATATAAATGGGTCCTTCGAATGTCACGTCGAAAAAACAGACGAACAAAATTCCTCACTATTCAAGGACCAAAATGTAGGGAAAATATCAATAGAAACTATTCTAAGAACAATACAGTAATTATTAAGAGAATACATACATACTCATAAGTCATTCCAGTCCGAATACAAACTTGATATTTGATACTGTTATTCATTGTAAAAAAAGCACAACACACTTGAGGTAAACTGAGAAAATGAAGCTAGAATGGAAAAATTAAGTGAAATACAACGCTAACAGTTGCTAACATACCAACAACAAAAATGATGAGCTATTCAATGATCGTTGTTGTCATCATCAATGTCGTTCGTTTCACAAAATTTTTGATATCTACGATTGCTCATGATGACATTCACAATTAATGTTTATCATTATCTAAGCCATTTTCTTATTTATATTCAGACCACGTAAAACGAAAAATTGAAAAAATATACTATCTACCTAAATCCTTCATATCGTAGGAAGCTCCTTCAGATGACATTGAATAGTACAAATCAAGTTCAGCTTTCTATTCTGGGTTCAAGGAACTATACAAAAAAAAAGATATCATGTGTAAACGAAACGATCACAATTCATTGAAAGAAATAAAAACTGAACGCATAGGGATAGACAGCCATCACACCCGATAAAATGTTAGGTGTGACTGGAAAACCATGAGTTACTTATTCCTAGAAAAGGTGTTGCAAGTTCTCAGTTAGTTTAACAGCACAAATTCCCCATTACTTTCAGACCTCATATTCTGATAACAAATGAAAAGTGAATAACGATCGCAAATAGATCATATAATGAACAATCCATAAAACGTTTGATATCGGGTTTATCGCAATCTAAGGAAAGTAATAGCTCTACATGAGGCTTTACGGTAGTCATTCATGGTGGATTTATCTCACGAAAACATTAAACGGCTTATAAAATTATACAGATCATAAAATAATGAATTATTTACACGAAATAAGGAGCGACAACTACAAGTTAATTCAGTTTATGGAGAGGTGTAAACATTTCCGAACTTAGAATTTTTGAATATGTATCGGGTGTCCCAATTTCGTTGTCTAGTGAGGGAATCAGGGTAGGCGGTCGCCTAGGGCGGCAAAATTCAAGGGCGGTATCGCATGTTTAGATATTCAAAGCATCGAATGAGATTTGATTCGGTCAGCAACAACAGAAAGCAATACCGACAAGTTTAATTAACATCAAAAACCATCAAAGGTGCCGCATTATGCATTATACTCATAAATATCCATATGTTGACTAATCCCCTCATAGTCCTGTTTACGAGTTATATTATTATTCTCTTCGCTAAACCTTGCTGAATTTTATTGCCACTTAGGGCGGCTTCTGGATTATTTTTCTTTTCAATTCTCCGAATTAAAAATAATGGTTAATCCGCATCATCTGGTTGTTCGAGCCTACCCCCTGCTCTTTTGCAAAGTGAAAAACCTGCAGAAACTCTAGAGCGGGCCCTGGAGCCCGATTATCCATTATTTATTTCTATTAATCTGCAGAGTTAACTTCTGTTAGGGCGTTAAATTGGGTCTCTGCCTAGGGCGGAAGTTTGACTAGCGACGGCCCTGGAGGGAATCTCAGAACCCCTTTGAGCTAGCAAAAAATGAATGGCACCTTTTCGGGCTCGATTTTTGAGAGGATTAATTTGGTGAAAACCGCAATTTCATAAATTCAACTGTTTTCAAGCTATAAAAGAAAATTGGAAAATGGCATGAATCACTCATAACTCCTTCATTATTGATGCTATCAACATAACAGTTTATCAAAACATATCATTTGAATATTACGAGCGTATAAAGCAACATTTTCGGGCTCGATTTTTGAGAGGATTAATTTGGTGAAAACCGCAATTTCATAAATTCAACTGGTTTCAAGCTATAAGAGAAAATTGGAAAATGGCATGAAACACTCATAACTCCTTCATTATTGATGCTATCAACATAAACATACACATCCTACAGGCACTTTTTTCAGTAGAATTCATTGGTGTCATTGTAATTGTTTGTTTTCTTTTGCAATTAGTTTTGAAGTTATAATAGAAACTTGTGTTTTTTAAATGTGAACCATATACATATATTTCTATAACAAATGAAATCGCTTAACTTTTCCCTTCTCAAAAATATATAACATCATATAAATTTCTCATCAAAACATAAAAACCATCAAAAGTTTCGGTTTCACACGGCAAATCAAACAAGTTTCAATCTATGATACTCTGTGAATTCCAGAAAATTGAAATAGTAGGTGGCCACCAAGGTCTACGGATTCAACACGGTTAGATTTTTCCCATATTTCAACATTTTCAAATTGAACTATGTTGTTCTTTGAATGTGACCAAAAGAAAAAATCTAAGATAAATATCTTAGATATATATATTAGATATAAAATCAATCATAAAATTTGTTTCATGTTCATAGCACCAATAATAAAGTAGTTAGGTATGAGAACTTCTCATTTCTCATCATTTTCCAATTTTCTCTTGAAAACAGTTGAATTTATGAGATTGGGGTTTTCACCAAATTAATGCTCTCAAAAATCGAACCCGATAATGTCGCATTCATTTTTTGCTAGTTCAACGGGATTCTGAGATCCCTTCACTAGAAAACTAATTTGGGACCCCGATACAACGAAATCCTGAAGAAAAATACCTTCCAACCGACCTACGATATTTGTTAAATTTCATTTCTAAAAAGGCACTCAAAAATCTTCAATTACAATTTTGCTACATCTAAAAACATAAGAAAAGCAATTACCTGTAGTCAGGAGCTTTTGCGCGCTTTTTCCAATTCGTATTCATGAAATTTTCTCACGAAAAATTGAATGTAATCTAAGCTGAGACATGCCATTCATCAGAAAAATATTTAAAAAAAGGACTCTTTGGTTCGTAGGGGGACATATTATACGGTTGGTTCCAATCAATTAATATCAACCCTGATGACACCCTAAAATCCTAACCCTGAAATCTTAAAAAGGTAGGAGGTTGAGTTTGACCTTGTTTTATATGAAGGTTATTCGATTCCCTTTTCAAACATGCCATACAGTTGATCTTTTTTGTTAGTATGTACTTACAAATAATCAAAAGAAAAGAGTAGAATAGTTACGATAGCAAGAATTGCAATGAAAAATAATGAAAAGTTTTTCACTATAAAAGATTCTCAAAATGTGATCTATTATTTTGTAGACAGAAATATAATTCTTTTTAAATTGAATTCCTCTCAGCATGCAGTGTGTACCCTTGTCCCCTACTTTCAATTTTTTTACGGGGTTGTGTTTTATACACTGCCGACTTTGAATATCACCAGAGAGAAAAATCGAAAGTTGTCAGGTCTGGGGAACGTAGTGGCCATTCAATAGGCCCTCTTCTACCAATCCATTTATTTTGGATATGATCTGAGAGTCCTTGGCTCATTAAATTTAAAATCACAAAAAGGTTAGGAGTATAGCATTTTTGAAAAGGCGATCGAATTAACTTTTAAACTAGGTATCACTAAACACCAACCCTTTTCCCATTTAAGATTTTAGGGGTTGCGGTCATCACGCTCATCGGGTTTATACAAATTGTAAAAATGTCCACCTACGAAAAAAAATTTACCTTTTTAATCATTTTTTTGGATTTTGCTTGGGGGCCGAGATATTAAGGGTGATACCTTTTCAAATTGGCAAACTATCTCAGGGAAAAATGAGGGTAGAATGTGCCAATTATAAGAACCTAACGGTATTTTGCAAAATTGTTTTTTACTATTTCGCAACTAATACAAGATCAATCGGAGCATTATTTCAATTATTGAGAACAAAATTCCGAAACTTCTGAACGTATTTTGCCTATAAACCGAGGTATTCTTATAATTAAATTTTACACTATAATTTGAAATATTTAGTGTTATACGAGAAAATATGCTATAGTGTAATATTAATTTCATTTTGTTACTATGACCAAAAAAAAATAATATTCTATATGCAGTAATTTGCACATTAAAATGAACTTAGCGCAATTAAGATTATGGATATTATACAGTTTATCAAAACATATCATTTGAATATTACGAGCGTATAAAGCAAACCATTGATGATTTCAATTTTTGCATCTCACTGAATGCAAACCGTATTGATTACTTTTTGATTACCTGGAAACGCAACCTTAGGCTCGTCTAGTCAGCGGCTGCACCGACTAGCAGTCATTATCTTAATAGTTGATTTACTTGCAATAATCTTTACTACATCGCCTACATGAAAAATAAAATGATTAAATGCTGCGAGGTTGGGGCAATAAATCTCTTCACGGTTCACTTAATCGGAAGGACTTGAAAGCATTAAAGACAATTGTCAACTATTTTAAATTATTTATTCATCATAAAGTTCGTATAGGTACGTGTGTTCGTTAAGAAATCAAGAATAATGGCACTTGCTGATTCCTTATTATCTTCATTTAGTTTTAATGAACCTAACACCCAACTTATCCCACATTGACCTATAAGATACATTATTGAAGGGCCTATTCACGTATCGGCAAGGGCATAGATATTTTTTTTTCTTGGGGGGTGTCATCGAAAAAAATGTTTTTACCACATTGTTTACTCAACTCATAATGTGATAAAAAGAGGTTTGATAAAGAAGTTTGAACCAAATTACTCCAAATTATTTTTTTTATTACCCATTCGATTGTTCTTATCTCATACTAGATGTTCCTGAATTGGAGTTACGAATGAAAATGAAAGATTCCTTGGATAATTTTAAAAATGAAATGGCCCATAAACATGAGCCCGCAAACGCTTTGTTTTCGATATACCTACAGTGAGTTTCTTGTAGTTCTATTATTTGTGATGCTTAACCAGTTTATCGAATCTTTATTAATCTTCGCTACAAAGTTGGCAAAGAAGTACCAAAACTTATAATTAATTTATTTATGACAGCTACCTAACTAAATCTTTATTATAATTTGGATTTTTCTGAGAATCTTTTAGCTGTTTGATTCTTTTTCTCGAAATCGATTGCAGATACGACAAAACTACAACAAACCAAAAAGTTTAGTGATAAACCAGAGTTTCTTATCAAATTTTTCTTAACTACCAAGGATTCTCAAAAAAATAATTTCGGAGGAGAGAAGCAGGCACCCTTTTAGAAAAAATTTACCATGTAGATTTGCATTCAAATTAGGATATCACTTAAGCTTTAACACCTGTATCTCAAAAACAAAACGTTTGTGAACTCATGTTATAGGCCTTTTTTTTAATGATCTGAGAAATCTGTCATTTTCATTTGTATTTCCAATTTAGGAACACCCTGTAGATGTAGTCAATTCAAAACTGATGTCTTCACTAGTAAATGGCATTTTGAATGAAACACAATAAATTGTACAGGGTGGGCAAATTTCGATGTTTTAGCACTACAACTTTTGAACCAGAGGAGATAGACAAAATCTGATACCCACTTCTCGATCTCTTTTTCTGAGAAACTAAAAAGGGTAGTTTTCGTTTTTGGCCACCTTCTTTTGTTTTCGAGTTATGAGCGGAAATTGGAAAAGTGGCGAAATCGAAAAACAGTTATATCTCCTCTAATACTGATGATAGAGCTCTGAAATTAAAACATTATACAGGCACTTTTTCACGTAGAATCCAGTGGCGTGCTTGTATTTTCAAAAGGGTTTTTAATTACGAAGCTATGACCCAAAGTTATGTTTTTTTAAATGGGAACACTTGATTTTTGTGCCATTTTCTGAAAGCTTAATTTTTCCTGATTTCAAAAATATATAACATCGTATGATTCGGATCAATATAAATAATAGAAAATGGCCAAAAACCTGTTTTCACCTAAGAGTCTGAATATTTCTATGGTTTCAACTGTTGATGAACACAGAAAAATTGAGCTTTCTATAACAAGAGCAGTGTCCTTCCGTCAATCTGATTATTTCTATGGTTTTCACTTATTTCTACAAAATTCGAATCTATATTTATTTTATACAAATAGTTTCGAAAAGATAAACGAACTTGGAAAAAGTTTCCTAGGTAGCTTGAACACAGTTTCAAATATTCATCTATTGAAATATCGAGAAGAGGTGTCGACTGTGCATTGTGCAATTGTTGTCATTATTAGGTTAAATATTATTTCTTGTTTGTCCCTTCGTAATTAAAGTGTTGAGTTCAATCAGATATGCATTATTTCATATGCTGTTTAAAATGGATTGGTACTTGTGCGTATTGATTCTGGAGACCTATGTAAATAATCTCCTGATACATGCATCTCAATACAACTCTTTCGATTGAAAAATTCGATCTTGTGGTTTCTCCGTTATTTCCAAATCAATTTTTAGATAAAAAATTTATAAAACATATCTAGATTCGAATTTTGTAGAAATAAGTGAAAAGCATAGGAATAATCAGATTGACGGAAGGACACTGCTCTTGTTATAGAAAGCTCAATTTTTCTGTGTTCATCAACAGTTGAAACCATAGAAATATTGAGACTCTTAGGTGAAAACAGGTTTTTGGCCATTTTCTATTATTTATATTGATCCGAATCATACGATGTTATATATTTTTGAAATCAGGAAAAATTAAGCTTTCAGAAAATGGCACAAAAATCAAGTGTTCCCATTTAAAAAAACATAACTTTGGGTCATAGCTTCGTAATTAAAAACCCTTTTGAAAATACAAGCACGCCACTGGATTCTACGTGAAAAAGTGCCTGTATAATGTTTTAATTTCAGAGCTCTATCATCAGTATTAGCGGAGATATAACTGTTTTTCGATTTCGCCATTTTTCCAATTTTCGCTCATAACTCGAAAACAAAAGAAGGTGGCCAAAAACGAAAACTACCCTTTTTAATTTCTCAGAAAAAGAGATCGAGAAGTGGGTATCAGATTTTGTCTATCTCCTCTGGTTCAAAAGTTGTAGTGCTAAAACATCGAAATTTGCCCACCCTGTACAACACAGCCCAGACAATTTTTCGATGCGAATTACTCAGTTCCGTTCTTTGATAACTGTATATTGGAATTTTGTGACAAGAATGATACAAAAACCGAAAACAACGGGTGTATACAGATGACGAATGCAAAAATCACAGATGGCAAATAAGCGGCGAGGCCGAGAAAGCGGATAGATATAGAAAAATAATATACCTCGGACAAAGATGAGCTCGTAGTTCAATAAAAGTACTCATAGCCCAGTCATATTAGGTAAAAAAAGGGGTCAACTTCGGAATGAAAGATAATAAGCTGCAAATTAGTATGAACCTTTGTTTTGTCATTCTAAATGTTGTCTCAAAAGTCACAATCGTTATCGTGTCCGCGTCTCAAGATATTCAAGGTCAAAGGTCACAAAAATCGGTTTTTCGCGAATATCTGGCTTCCTATCGGTTAAATGAGATTTGCATTTATTATAAAAGTTGTAGGCTATAAAATTCCCTACAACTTTTGTTTAAACTTTTTTTTCATACGACCAACCGTTTTGAAGGTAGAGCGCGAAGAGTGCACATCGTACAGTCATATACGGCCTAATGCAAGGTCAAGCGTGAGTTATGGTTATCAGTACGTTATAAAGTCAATTATTTACTTGGAAATTATAATTATTAAACAATGCCTATTATTTATGTACTAACTATTAATTATTTATATTTAATTAAAGTAAGTAACTTGATTATTTATATATAATTATTCATATTTAACTATTTAAGTATAAAATATTATTAATTCTGGATTATATATTTTAGTTTTATTTTAAGTTAACACGACATTATATATCTTTTCTTTAAAACGCGTAAATTTCTCAATACTTATATACCTGGAAATACTTGTCCCTACCCTATGCCCTTTTCTATTCATTGCCGGGACAGATGTTCTATAGTATTCAAGGCCACTCTCTCCACTTTGTATGAGTCAAGATTATTCGTTAGTTGGAAATTGTACCGTTGCAACTACGGACGTACGGTTTTAAGAGCTATGGCTGATTTGTGTTTTATATGTGATAAGAAACTTTCAGAAGGTGTTTCTGTGAATGTCGTACGTGGTTTACAAACTTTAAAAACTGCAAGTATTGAAAGAAATGATGGGCATATAGACTATTTAAATACTTTAAGTTCTGTAAATGTGCATTCCGAGTGTCGAAAAGTGTACACGAGTAAAAATGTTATTATTGCATCAACATTTATTATTTCAACAAGAAAACTGCCCAAAACAAACATTATTAGAAAATGGAGTGCGCATCTTGTTGGCATTATATAATGCTCCAAAATCTGAGGACAACATTGATCATTTCCGCTACACGCAATTCATCAAATTTACAAAACTAAATAAACCTGTACAACTGTCAACACTTCCACCAACAAGTGTAGCAGCTCATCAACACATAAAACGTGTCTACTACCAGATTCAAACGTGGTTAGGGAAGGACTTAGAACCTCAAGAATGGGGCTGGATGCTTGACAATGAAATCCTGGAGCCCATACGAACGTTATTACCTCCAGCACCAGCCGAACTACTAAACGTAATATTTTGCAATTGCAAAAATGGTTGTGGTTCCCGCTGTGGATGCAGAAAATCAGGGCTACAATGTTCTTTAGCTTGCGTCCAGTGCAACGGACAAGCTTGCCTCAACGCTTCACTGTATCCAAGTAATCCCGATGAAGAAAATACATATGATCCCGATATTCTGGAAGGTTTGGAGATGAACATGACAGATAATGAGGATGATGACAATGAATCGAACATTTTTGAGCGACAAGAAGAAGAAGACGACGAAGAAGAAGAAGATAATTAGCTTCCATTTCCAATTTCATTACAATTAAAATCAACAAAGATACTTTTGATATTTGAACTCACATTTTGATAAACGTATATTATGCCGTATTTAATAATAAATAAAAATATGTGTAAAATATATACTCTTACTATCATTTTAACTTAAAATAAAACTAAAATATATAATCCAGAATTAATAATATTTTATACTTAAATAGTTAAATATGAATAATTATATATAAATAATCAAGTTACTTACTTTAATTAAATATAAATAATTAATAGTTAGTACATAAATAATAGGCATTGTTTAATAATTATAATTTCCAAGTAAATAATTGACTTTATAACGTACTGATAACCATAACTCACGCTTGACCTTGCATTAGGCCGTATATGACTGTACGATGTGCACTCTTCGCGCTCTACCTTCAAAACGGTTGGTCGTATGAAAAAAAAGTTTAAACAAAAGTTGTAGGGAATTTTATAGCCTACAACTTTTATAATAAATGCAAATCTCATTTAACCGATAGGAAGCCAGATATTCGCGAAAAACCGATTTTTGTGACCTTTGACCTTGAATATCTTGAGACGCGGACACGATAACGATTGTGACTTTTGAGACAACATTTAGAATGACAAAACAAAGGTTCATACTAATTTGCAGCTTATTATCTTTCATTCCGAAGTGAAAGCCCTAATATGACTGGGCTATCATCTTGAAAGCGATAATAAACCCATAAACCGTAAAGGGGTCCGATTTTTTACTGACGTGTCGATTTCAAAGGTAAGTAAAATAATTATTATTCATTTATTTTATGGAAAAATTTTCGTTCTTCATCTTTCCGAGATTTCTGAAATTTTATATTTTGAAAATCTTGGGGGGAGGGGTAATAACCCCCAATTTCCCCCCCCCATTTCTACGCGCTTGCGTACCGGCAATCTGCCGATCAGAACTGTTGTTTTGACGTTTGTCAGTTTTTCCTGCACTATTCATGCAACGACAATCGTCAAGTCGAATTTTTCAGTTTAGATCGAACATTTACTGAATATACACATGAGTGAAGGAAAACCGTTCGATCCCACCAATCGGCGATCAAAATTTTCGATTTGATCTGATAAAAATGTCTGAAATGCCATTACTATCAAATCGAACGACTCAACCTGAAGACCTTATGTCTGACGATCGAAAACCTGACAACAGTTGTGATTTTTCACTGCACACATTCGGAAATGAGAAATTTTGAAAAATAAAGAAACTAACATAACGTAACTACTATCGATTAGATCAATCAGATCCGATTACATGTGTTTATACGACTGAAAGATTCGACCTGAAGGTCGACTGGGTACAGGAAAAACTCACGATCAAAAAAAAAACCGTTCTGATCAACAGTTTGCTGATACGTATTTAAATCTAATTGGTTTCATGAGTTTTCCAATTTAATTTTCCTTTCAGAGGACCACAGACCCTATCAAAAGGAAATTGGCTTTCGGTAAATTTGGAGAATTCTACCTAATTTTTACATGTTGTAGAACTCGTGGTTAGGGATTCACGGCTTGGCTTGACATGACTTGAAATCATGTAAAGCTCAAGTCAAGTAGTAGTTTTTCAATCTCAAGTCATGTCAAGTATTTATTTATCAAGTACTTGAATCATATCAAGCTACTCGATTTTTGGCAGTTTTTTATTGTGGAGTTTTATATCAATAAAAAAAAAATGAAGAAATGAGAAGGAACCTTGCAAAAAACACTTTTATTTATTAAACTTATTGTATAAGAGAACCGAAAATATCAACTTTTTTTAAATAGAAAAATAATCAAATCATTATAAATCATAACAAAATAGAAAATAATCTATTGATCCAAAAAACTTATTTAAAAAATCATGTGTGAAAATCGTTGAAAACATTATTCAATACAATTTTCTAGTAATCCAGATTTCTCGGGAAAAGTAGAAAATGTCTCCTCCAACATTTGCGGCCCCTCTAGACCCAACCTTGCCAAAGTTCTTCTGACGAGGTTCGACTTTATAAAGCACTTGAACATTTTGTTTTTTCTTTTTGAAAGAATGAAACAATAGGTTGATGCGGATGAACCATTATTTTATATTCGAATGCGCCCACGCCCAACTTCAGTTGATTCGATATGGAAAGTCATCTGTGAAATTCGTTGATATTAAATAAATTTATCCAATACGTAGGTATTTCTAGAAATTCGGATTTCTCGGAAAAAGTAGAAATTGCCGCCCTCCAATATTGCTGCTTCGGCGAAACTCGTTTTGTTTTCTCCTGAGTGAAATTCCATTCTTTTTAGTCTTTTATAGAAATACATATAAGTGTGTAATAATTTCTGAATAAATTCTCTATTGTTTCTTATATTCTCTTCTTCCGAGTCTTTTTTTCAATGATTTTTCAAACCTATATTTTCAATGTGGCTCCAGCTTTTGGATATTTGAAACAACCAAAATCTACCAATATATTTTATAGAAATATGAGAAAACTACTGATTAAGTCGCACTGGCGAATGCTTCAGTCTTTCGGCGCTCGAGGAATCCCCTTGTTTAGTCTATGCGCGCACGAGATTGCAGAAATATTAATACGCCGTGCGATGCGTGCATATCAAGCTCAAGTAATATCAAGTACATAGCTTGATATCAAGTCAAGCAATAAATATTTAAAATCGAGTCAAGCCAAGCTCAAGTATATTATTTTTCACGAGCTTGATTTTCAAGTCAAGTTGTTGGTTAAACCTACCTACTAGTGAAGCTCATCAAATGTCTTCATTTTTAATTTATCCATTTAGATTATATTGGATGGTAAAATAAACTATCATAAAATTTCAAATCGTCATTGAGAAGAAACTTTTTCGAATATACCGGATGACTCATCGCAGACGCGGATCCCATTTCGAGGGAGTAAATGAAAATATTTTGAAAATCTTTTATTGTTATGTATATAGGATAGTTAGAAGCATAATTTGAAACTATTTTAAAGTATACATGGTGTTTCAACACGAAGATATAGACCAAAAGTACACTTTTTTCATTGTAACACCCTGTAAATGAATTCAAAAATTAAATCATAAGCTCAAATAATGATGATTTTCCCCAGACAATATTATCCTTAGAAGCACCATTCACGAAAAAATGGCAAAAATCAAAAATATGGAGTTATTTTGATTGATAATGAAGAAACCAGTTACTCCGTATTGACGGAACCCCTAATCGAGTTTTTCTCATCAACAAACCTAACCCATTCGAGAGTTATCAGATTTAAATCCTGGCCGGAATGGACTAAAAGGACGGACAGAATTAAAATTGCCCACGAATTCGTCATCAGTGAGTGAAACCTCATGATCATGATTCATGAATGATCTCTGTTCCGGGAACCTCGGTTCAGAAAATAAACCAAGTTGTAAAATTTACAGTATTTCTTCAAATTAAAGAAGGGGGAATACAATAAATTCTTATGAAATTCATAGAATTTTTTGTTGTAAATTTTAGTCAATATAAGAATTCAGAAATATCGAAAATTTACAGATACCCACTCTGTAAAGACCAAGTCATATATCAATAAATCTTTAGAAGAAGAATTTCATTATTTCTTCTGTTTGATACAGTAGGTAATGGGTATCATTGATGAACTGATATTTGATAAATGAATATCAAAAGATAGATTAATGTTTAATAAAGAATTTGTGTAAAATTTCAATATATCTTATAATAAATCTTTATCGCAAGTTTCACCTGTTGATACTACATATAAATCGTTAATTCAGTGTAACTGTTTAACCAGTATGCGAACAATTATCGACAATCAAGGTCACGGCTCTGAATATTAAAATATTCCATATTTGGTTTATATGCTACACGCAAGTTTGAATCGAAAATTACTATTTCATTTTGAATTAATTATACTTGATAAGGTATTTTTCTGAGGGATATTTTGTCGTATCTAAATGACACATGGCATTTTTTCAATTCAAGGTTAAATAGAAGATGAGGAACGAGAACTGATGATAAGTCGGGAGTTTAGCGCTATTTGATTCCTATATATAACCCCGTTGGTAATCTACGTTTAAAATTAGAAAATGCCAAGTAATAGCTTTACATGAGAAAATCTCATGTCTAACCCAACGGTCACCCTTCCAAATATCAACTTCATCAAACTTTCTTCACGTAAGTCATTTTTCGTGAATTTTTAAAAACGTTCTAACGAAATAAAAATAACGCGGAAATATTCGCTAAATACGACATGATTTTTAGAGCATTTTTCACAACATTTCGGCTTCAATTTTTTTTTAAATGTCTGTATTTTCGAATTTTGAGCTGAGAATGGTTTTAAACGATAACGTTTGACTCACTTATGACGAACCAGTTCTAAAATTCTATTCTGTCCGTCCGTATACACGAAAACTTCCGCACAGGAGGACGTAGAAACTTGAGATTTTCGAGAAAGGTTGAGTTCGGCTATTTTTCGGTGATTTTTTCGAGATATTTTGTTGTATAAACCTTTTCACAAAAAAAAATCCAATTTGGGACAGTCGTTTGAACGTGATGCCCTTACATAATATTCATAGATCCTCTTTTATATGTATATAAGGATGTTTCCAAATTCGATGGAAACCTTGAAGAAGATGTCAGTATAACTCATTTGCTGTCGATTGAGCCATATTTATCGATAACCGAAAACAACAGTTTCGGAAATATGTATTTGAGTTCTTGGGTTTTTGAAAAATTTCTCACCTTTCTTCATTTTTCGTCAATTTTTTCTACGTTTGCTAAGTTTGATTTAAACTTTGGATTATTTAATCAGAAGAAGATATGATATGTATAAAAAAAGCATTAATGTTGAATAAAATTAGATTGATTCGAAAGTTGGTGTATGAAGAAAAAATACTAAATTTCTAATATAAATTTGCCTGCAACTTTGGAATTTCACAAAGTGTGTATGACAAACTTATTGTGAAAACTTACCAAATTCCTTCTTCATTTCCAAAATAAGTAATCGTTAAAATGCATGCACTAGTTTCATTTTAGCAGATTTTGATTTGAAAGGGAAAAGAAGCAAATGAAAGAAAGTAATGAATTAAATATTTATTTTATTGCAATTACCCTCAAAATTTCCGTAGGAAATGTATTCACAAATTATGTTTGAAATGATATCCAGCATTCCTTATACAAGCACGTGCCCATTTTCTTATTTCTTCGGTTGTTATTTTCCGCCTCAAATTTTCTCTCAATCCTCTCGCTACTATTCTAGGTGTTAGATCCGGACTTGTCTCTAGCAACGAAAATAATCCAAAATTACAATCAATTTGGTCAACATAGAATTAATTGACGAAAAGTGAAGTAAGGTAAGAAATCTTTTAAAAATCACAAGAACTCAAATATCTCGTAAACTGTTGACTTTTGGTTGTCACTAAATATGGCTCAAATGAGTCATACTAACATGTCTTCCAAGATTCACATCTAATCTAATACACCTTGTGTATAGATTATAAAAACAGAATATTCAAGCATAATATTGAATAAATTTGAAGAGCATAGCACTGACTTGTCGGTTGCTTTTGAGCCTCCGTTTCATCGAATAGACACACACATATAACATAAGACCGAGCATAAGACGATATAAAAGCGTTTCTCCTGTATTCTAGGAAAATTCCGATGAAAAGATAACTGTTATTGACATATATCACCCACCTACATATTACGGTAGAATGGCTGTCTTCACTCGACCCTACCAGTATAGAAAGGTCCTAACTTTTTTCCTGAACTTATGTGAACCTAGCATGTTGGGAACCTGTGGTGAGAATGTTGTTTGCAACAAATATAATATACTGTTCTACAGAAGTAAGGGGCATGACAATACAATTATTAATTGAACTCCGAGTTATTTTAATTCATTGAAAATTTTATAGTAAATAACTTGTAGAGTTAAAGAAATCCCTAAAAAAAATTTTTCCTTACCGACAAATCGTTAACTGATAATTTCAGAGTCAACCAATTTCATTCATTATTTCGAATAACCTCTGTACATTACACTAAATAAAAAACCCAAATGTAGTCCTCGTCAAGAGTTTTTCTCGAGGACTGTAGAAGCTATTTTTATAAAACTTTTTTGGTGTTTATATCGACTTTTATTTCGTAGTTTCAACAATTGATCCTTGAAGGACAAGAATCATAATCATTAATTTCAAAGACTAAAAATTAAGGAATCAAAAAAGTATAATCACATACAATCATAATACTTGTATTTGTCCAACGTCACTTATTCTGGGATTCAAGTGTTTGAAAATTTAAGTCTGATTGCAGAACTAATAACCTCAGATTCAAATATGTTGAATGAAGGCGAATAATGAATTATGTTGTTATGTTGTTCTTCTCGAAAAAGAGAGCCGATACGACAAAAAAGTGTAATATTGGACCAAAGTTCCTTCTTACATTTTTCAAAACTACTAGTGGTCGTTCAATGTTCAAAATAAAGTTCTGGAGGAAAGAAGCGTGCACTCTTCCAGAAAAAATATTAGCCTGTAGATTTGCACTCAAAATGAGTATATGATGGAAACTTCAAATTGGAATAGCTATGCTAAATTTGAGTTTAATATATTGAGGAGAAGAGGTATTATGGGAAAAAAAAACACCCTGTATATCGAAAACGAAGCCTTTGCGGGTCCATGTTTATGAGATTTTTCCTTAAAATGATCCCAAGTATCTGTCATTTTTGTTTGTGAATTCAATTCAAAAAACACTGTGTCGATCAAAAAGCATGAACCAATTAATATTATTATTAAAAATAATAAATATTATTAATTCAGAATAATAAACCACAAAATTTTATGATGAATATTAATTTTTACTACCACGTACTAGAATATTATGGAGTTCATAGTTTTTCAGATTCAGAGTCATGAAATTCGAAAAATTAGTTCAATTTCTTTGAAAATAAGAGTCGTGTCTATTGATATCATGTTGTGTTGTTTATTGTCGTTAATGATTTATTCTTTTCTACATCGATTTCATATTCAAGCTGAAGGAAATTCGATCCAAACAAATATTTTTTATTTCAACGCGTGATATCCACCCCTAAATTTTCCACCACATTTTCAAAACTCAATCAAAACTCACCCCCTCTGAACTGCGAGAGTGCAACAGGTAAATTCCTCGGTCGATATACGACTCAAAAACGCTGATGACACGACATCTTTTCATCTCGTTATATTACCCGCCGTATCGGACACTGAACTGATCCGTGAAAACATTTTTTTGTGAATTTATCTGGATTTCGGTACCGCTTATCTAGCGTGAGCGTGCGAGAGCAAGAACGTATGCGACCTAGGTCAACCAGGCACCGCGATAACTGAGCATTCCACAACACAGACATGTATCGATAATGTGCAAACAGAAAAATTCAATCAACCAACCTTGCCAAATCTCGGGAAATGGGAAATTCTGCGCCAAGACGGCCACTGGGGGTACGTTTGGTAGCTTGCCCGACACCGCACTTGGTCTACAAGGACACTCAAGGTCGAACCGGCGATAGTAACGCCGCGATGGTGAAATGCGACGAACTTTCCGCTCGGACGGACCACCGTTTGATTTTCGTGCGGTTCTATTTTACGAGTACGGCCCCCTCTGGTACGCGTCCCGTGATGTGTGTGTGCGCTGGGTGTCCCTTCGGATGCCCACACCGCCGCCGTCGTAATGGGCGGTCATCTGCGTCTATTTTGGTACCCGCGCGTTTCTGAGACACCGGCCGGGATTGATAATGTTGATGTTAACGTTTGGTGTTAATAAATGGATAAGGGGGGTCACACAACATGCGGTTGAGGTTTTTCCGTGATTTCGTTTACGGACATTACTGCAGAGTCTGTATACCATTTATTTATTAATCAGACGGCAAAGCCATTTTACATTGTTGAAAAATTTTAACAATAACAAATCTTCATTGAAATATACAAGAACATAAATAAACAAGCACTCATCCGTAAAGCCAAACTTTCAAGAAATACACACTTCCAATAGTTTTTTTATTAATTTTGGGCATTGAGCAAAATCAGATCTGAGATGCCAGCGGACTAGAAAGAGCTCCGTATTCGAAGAGCTTCTTCAGGGTGAATATAGATACTAAAAATATATCAGCCTGACATTTATTAGCTAGGCGAGGAGCTCTAGATAATGGACTGTGGACACTATGATTTGTTGGCGCAAAGCTAATGTGATAAACCTCTCGAGTTCTAACGCTGTGTCCTACGTGAGCGAATTATTGCGAGCGATTAGAGCGACGCGACCAAACGCGATATATCAAACCTTGGAATATAATAGCGCTGTCCTACGTGCAGTCGTATCGGTCGTAAAACTGTTTCAGCCGAATTTCGCGCTCTGTCGGCGATCAAATTATTTGATATTTCCAAGCGGAATTCGCGCGAACTTCTTGTTGATGCAGGCACGTTTACTTCGACCGCTCTACAATGAATGATTTAAACGAAGTTTTAATACTGGCTATTAGAAATTCCAGTATACTGGGACAAGACTGATAAAATATATCATAATCGACTGTTGGTGGATAGAGAATGGAGTAGAATTATTGCCGATGAACTGGGGGAAACAAGTAAGATTGACGAATTAACTATAGTATTATATACACTGAGAGAAGTGTTTATTTGATATTATCGAAAATGCATTATAGTTAATGAATCATTTATTGGATCTATGGTCAAACAAATATTAGTTTCATGGAAATAAATAATTTATTTGAAATCCCACCAATAATCATCATTTATTATTACACTTCATTTATTTACGCATAACTTATATTGAGAATGCTGAAGAAATATCCATTTGAAGGAAATAAATATAGTTGAGGTTAATATATCATTGAGTAATAATAAGTAAACCTTATTTATATGTAATATGTATCCATGCAATATTTCAATTCAGTAAAGGTTAACGTATTTCTTAGATTTTTTTTTTTGGTTGTTTCTATATAGTCAAATGTTCACTATATAGTCAAATGTTGTAGGAAGCAATCTATAATAACTGTGGAATAAATTTGAAGAAGTCCTTAATTGTTTATATAAGTGGTGAAACTCTCCAAAATTCATTCGTTCCAAAAAAAATTTATTTGTTGGATTTCTCTTTCTTCCCATTTTTCTGCGTCTTACAATTAGCATTTTTAAAGCCACATTTTTACATATGAATAATTTACGTTTTCTTGACCACCTCATTATAACTGTTTCTCTACAAGCGTATGACAACGGACTGATCTTCCGCAATGCACAATCCCAACCCAACCATATTTATGTCGCGTCGTGTCGCGTTTGTAGATTTCAACGTAGGACAAAAAAAGTCGCGCTGCTCACATCGCTCGCGTAGTACATAAAATTGGCGTCGCTCGCGTCGTAACATAAGTCGCTCACGTAGGACATAGGGTAAGGAGCGCTGGACTACAGTTGAGATTTATTCTGCTCATTAAATAATAACAATCGATGAGGTTATTAACAAGTTCGAAAATGAGCATAATGCTGGAGTTCTCTCTTCTCAAAGCTAAAGATCGTAGTCCGATTATCTCTTGATTATAATTTTCGGATGACATTGACAATCCAGTTTTTTGCGATACCCACTTCAGAAATTTCCTCTGTACCCGTTCAATACTTTGTCTATGGACAAAATAATATTGCGTCCTCACCACTGCTGAATTCTCAAAAAAAAATTCTTACATTTGAGCAGTAAACAGTAAACACTATCATAATAGTTTCGATGCATCGGCATGCACGGTTTAGCATACCTGCACTACACTCCGTACAGTTGAGATAAGAGAAAATTCGTAAATGGCGCGAAATAAAAAGCTAATATGACTTCCTTTCTTTATTTCTTACATTACATAGGCGTACAACATTGCTTCCGCCGTTTTTTTCCGAAATTCGAGACTTTATTGGAAAAGCTGGTTATACATTTATGATTCAGACTATTGTCCATTGCTCGCCACTACTTTCTCTCATCTTTCGTGCAGCGTACGAATTCCGCGTTGAAAAAACTGGTCATCTTTTGAAGCGATCCACGAATCGATCCAATTTTTTACTTCTTCATAAGACCGGAAGTGCTGGTCAGCCAAGCCGTGTGCCGAAATAAGTGATAGTCCGAGGGGTAGGTCTTCCCATTTCAACGTTTCCAAGTATGCCTTGGCCACTTTCTCAACATGGGGTCGATCATTGACATGCTGTAAAATCACTTCATCATGTCTCGTGTTGTATTGCGGGCTTTTGTCTTTCAATGCTCGGCTCAAACGCATTATTTGCGTATGATAAATATCGCATGTGATTGTTTCAGTAAGTTTCAACAACTCATGATACACTACGCCGAGCTGGTCCCACCAAACACTGATCATGACCTTGAAACCGTGAATTTCCTTGTTTCTGAATCATTCCCATGACTTTCAGGAAATAGCCTGTTACGTTACTCCCAATGATCCTGCTAATTCTTGTTGCGCTTGACACGAGTCTTGATCAAGCAATGCCTCCAATTCTGCATCTTCGAGAACCTTCTCTCTTCCACCGCCATGCTGTGTCAAAAATCACCATTCTTTAAGCGTCGAAACCACTCTCGGTAGGTTCTTTCACTAATAGTAGGTATTTGGGAGCATTCGATGAGCCTCAACCCGCAAATTTTCTCATATTAAAGCAGAAAATTAAAACCTCCCTAATTGTCCGCAAAAAGGGGTTTGCGGTCAATTTCAGATGAATTTTGTTACTAATATTGAACAACCAAAAATTGTGAAATGCAACTTACCCCAACGGGCTGCAGAAGAAACCTAGGCGAATCACCGCTAATCTGGTTCCAAAAAGGAGGTTCCAAGGAAGGGAATTCAGGGAAATTTACCTCCCTTAAGTACCTGTGGCTTCACCAGGCTGAAGATAAATTCAGGGCACTTCACGAATAGTTGTTCAATATTATTTTGTTCATTAACACTATTAGATGACGATGCAGAAGATAGATGAAAATAAATTAACTAATTATGATGAATTATCAGAAGATTAATCAATTTTGTCTCTTTTGAAACTTTTCTATATTAGCACGTACGATCGATATTGAAAATCTGTTCTGATTCTCCGCTGACAGCCGATACGAAATCAGATTCTACCGGGGTCGGTCGAGAAGAAATACGACCGTAGTTCACGACTGAACATGCCACCCGCCCTGAAGTGTCCCTTCAGTAAGATAACTGAACTGACGAAGTGAACAGACGAAATAATTCAGGAGCAATCTACTGAGTTGGAAGAGGACACAATTTAACGACTGGTCGCCGAATTGTCCCAGACGCAGTGGCAACATCAGCAACGCGGGTTGTGGAATCAGCTCCCGGAAAAACAGATGATATACGACCGATAGACCACTTTAGAGGAGGAAGATTGTCATCTCGAATGACGACAACGGTACCTGGAAGGATAGGGGTAGATGGCTGCAACCACTTGTGACGTTGCTGCAAGGTATGCAAGTATTCCTGACGCCAACGCTTCCAGAAGTCCTGCTGAAATCGCTGGACTAGTTGCCAACGAGATAACCGGTTCACAGACACAGAACTGACATCGTTGTCAGGAGGAGCTGTTAGGGACCGGAAAACCAAGAAATGCCCTGGTGTAAGGGCCTCAAAATCAGAAGGATCAGATGATGGAAGATACAGAGGGCGAGAGTTGAGGATGGCTTCAACCTGAGTGCAGACGGTGAGAGACTCCTCGTAAGTGAGTTTCTGCTCGCCAATAACGCGAGTAAGATGATGGTTAGCAGATTTTACAGCGGCTTCCCAAAGGCCGCCAAAGTGAGGACTGGAAGGGGGTATGAATCGCCAGTCAGTTCCGGACGACGAGGCAGCATCACAGAGACTCTGCTGGTGTTGTGGAGCAGACAGTAAGCGGCCAAGGTCACGAAGGTAGTTATGAGCACCAACAAAGTTGGTCCCGTTATCCGAAAAAATGACGGAAGGATGACCTCGGCGTGCAACAAAGCGCCGATAAGCAGCGATGAACGCTGGGGTTGACAGCTCAGATGCCAATTCTAGATGAACTGCTTTAGTAGAGAAGCAGATGAAGACAACCAGATATGCCTTCGTGCTAACGGCTCCGCGTAGTCGTGCACTCGTCACATAAAATGGGCCGGCGTAGTCGACACCAGTAGTTAGAAAAGCCATAGCAGATGATAGCCGCTCTGGTGGAAGATTGCCCATTGGCTGTATTAGAGGACGGGGCTTGCAAGAAAAGCATCGGTTGCACTTGCGCGGACGATTGCGTACTACATTACGTCCGTCCAATATCCAGTACCGTCGACGAATGTACGAATGAGTAGCTAAAGCACCGGCGTGCAGAAGACGATAATGGGCATCATCGATTATCAGATGAGTGAGATGATTGTCCTTCGGTAGAAGAACAGGATGTTTGTGTCGATATGGTAATAAAGAGGCTGAAAGGCGACCTCCAACTCGAACAAGTCCATGCTCATCGCAAAAAAGGTGAAGTTTCATGATGAGTCGATGACGAGAAGATGGTTTCTGCAGCTCAGCCAGCTCCTCGGCAAAATGAACAGATTGAACCAGACGTATTAAACAGATCTCTGCTTCCTGAAGCTCAACAGAGGTGAGAAAACCTGTGCGAGGTAAAGCTGAACCACGAGCATTCAGTATGAAACGTCGACAAAAGGCAATGACGCGCTTGAGTCGAAGATACGAAGAAAAACGGTCAATCATGGTGGGTTTACCGGAGACAACCGTCAACACTAAAGCGGAGAGTGGCTTGGCTTCTTCGTCCACTTGATCAATTTGAGATGAATCAACAGAGCACAGGGGACATAGAGAGGAATCGAGAGACAACCAAGGAGGACCGCAGAAACGGCAGATGAATCGTGGTATGTGAAGCTCTGTCAAAGTGGGAAGCTGGGATTGAAACTGCAACCAACGGTTTTGAATCTCATTCGAGAGAGGTTGATCCCATTCTAGATGAAGTAGACAGAGCTGACGAAAGAAGATTTTGGCATAGAAAGTGACTGGAGTTAGCCATCCCAAAGGATCGAAGATTCTAGCCATCTGACTCAGCACGTTCCGTTTGGTGACTGTCGTTGAGTTTAAACGGACGGAATAAAAGAAGTGATCAGATGCAGGATTCCATCCAAGTCCCAGAATTTTGAGACTTGGTTCACGGTCAAGAAGAAGGGGGTCAATAGAGGAGGATTCCCTACGATGATCAGATGGGATACCGTCTAGCAGGGAAAGATGATTAGTAGCCCATTTACGCAGCTCAAAACCACCCGCCATGAGCAGGTCTTGAACCTGCTTTCGCAATTCAAGAGCTTCAGATTCGGATGAACAGCCGGTCAAGATGTCATCGACATAAATCTCATTCAGCAAGACTTGCCTTGCCGTAGGAAATCTGAGTCCGTCGTCCGAAGCTAGCTGATGAAGGGTTCTAAGTGCTAGGTAAGGAGCCGAGGAAACTCCATAGGTGACTGTGTTCAGACGATAATATTGGAGGGGTTCCCGTTTGGAGAAACGCCAGACGATGCGTTGATAATCGCTCTGCTCAGGGCGTGTCAGGATCTGTCGATACATCTGTCTGATATCGGCAGTAAAAACAAATTGATGTAGACGAAAACGAAGCAGAAGAGTGGAAATGTCCGCTTGCAGCTTCGGGCCGGTAAGCAGAAGATCGTTTAGGGATTTGCCATTAGCAGATGCGCAAGAGGCGTTGAAGACAACTCGAATTTCAGTAGCAGGATCATCTGGACGGTGTACAGGATGATGAGGAATATAATAAGGTTCATATCGAGGATGGTCAAATGATTCAGGAACCAATTCCATGTGACCACTCGAGAGATAATCTCGCATAAACTCATGATAGGCAACACGAAGATCAGGGTTATTTTCTAGACGATGTTCTAGTCGAAGAAACTGCCTAGTCGCCACATTGACAGAGGTACCCAGACGATAAGATGAGAAGGGCAAACCAACAGTGTATCTGCCAGTGGAGTCACGAGTGATTTCAGCGCGATACAGAACTTCACACTCCTTCTCGGCAGGGGTCAAAGGAAGCACGTCAGGTACTTTATCGAGTTCCCAAAAACGCCGAACGATGTTGACAAGTTCCTGATCTGAATGACGCGGGGAGCTCAGAGGGTCCGTGACGACCGGAGAACTTATCACATCAGATGATGAGATACGGGCAGATGCATCAGAAGAATCAGTATTGTCCGAAGGAACATGGCAGGCGGCCTCTGATAGAAGGAATTTGGGCTGAGAAGGGGATGGAGAAGACACAGCAGATGATGACCCTGCTGAAAATGAAGGAAAAGTATTTTGACTAGAAGGTCGAATGCGACCATGAACAGTGGCCGGTGAAAAGGACACGTGTTTTGTCTTCCTGCGATGGCGAGCATACGGCCCATAAAGTACCCAACCTAAGGTGGTAGATAATGCACCTGGAAGCTCAGACGATGGGCACAAGGTGCCAGGAAGAACTAGATGAGGAAGCACATCCGAGCCGATCAACATTCCAATGGCACGAGGAAGAAAAAAGAGTGGATCAGCCAGGCTGAGTTTCTGAAACTTAGGCCACCGGCCGTTGAATGCTTTGACAGGAAGAGGATCTATTTGGCTGTGAATAACGTAAGCTTTGATGATAAGATTGGGAGGATCCCCTTGGTGATAGATTGTGACGTATGCGTACCCCTGAATGCGAAACTGATCCGCGTTACTCAAGGTGCGAAGTTGAATGGTTTCAGGGTGGATGAATAGACGAAGCTTGGAGGCCCACTCACGGGTGATGAGGGTGTGCTGGCAGCCGGAATCCAGGAGAGCACGGCCGAACACGACATTCCGCCGGTTATCAAGACGTATCCAAGCGGTAGGCATGAGATAGTCAGGATTATTGGTCTGACGCAAAGAAGACCGCGGAGATGAAGACAGATGATAAGAAGAGAACAGACGGAAAGACGAAGACAGATGTTTGTTTGACGGAGTAAGATAACCGCGAGATGACCAGTGCAGTCATTCGGAACCACTTCCAGAGGAGTGGGAAGAATAAAGGGGTGGTGAAGCTGGCGAGGCTCGAGACGACACTGAACCTGCCGTCTCAGGGCTCCGGCGTGACATCATCGAGATCCCCGCTGATCGAGCCCTTATTGAGGTGCCCCGAGAGGTGACAGCACGGGTTGGCTCCTCTGATGAAACAGAGGGCGAAGAAGGACGTTCTGTCGTTGAAAGGGATTTCCTTCCAGCATAGGAAACGGAAGGGGATGCAGTGGCAGCAGATGCCAGATGGAGAATTGTATGGTGTCGTCCCCCGCATGTGTGACAGCTCTGACTCGAACTGCACCTAAGTGCAGCCACTGCTAACAGTGGCATGGAAAGACGACATGCAATTTCTACATAGCCGCCTTTCAGTCACGAAAGCTCGTCGCTGATTAACGTTCATGGCCTTGAACTCACGACACTGGCGAACAGAATGATTCGCCGAGCAAAACACACACGCGGAAGACGACGAAGGGCACGCACCAGCGTAAGCAGGGCGGCGAGGATGCACACCAGAGGATGAAGGCACAGACGATGGGGAAACAGATGCTGAGCCTGCTGGAGATTGAGGTCTTAATGATCCCTTCGGCGCAATGGATGAGGTGACGGAAGTGCTTTCCAACACTCGCAACTGTCGATTGGTGAATTCGAGCAACTGAGCGAGAGTGGGAAAGTCATCAGAGGATAACTGTCCCTCAAACAAGTGGCGAGATGGTATATGGAGGTTGCGCAAAGCTAGTGAAAACAAGAGGAAGTCAGCCAGATCTGAAATGGGTAATGCTTTGATGGCATGAATGGCATTCTGATGCGTCGTGACGAATTTCTTCAATTGTGGTAAGGAAGACACAGATGCGGGCCGTGAATCCAAGATCTGATTCACATAAAGATTCGCCAACCGACGAGGGTTTTGATACCGGGAGTGAAGGGCTTGATAGGCCAGAGGGTAATTCACCGAATTTAATTGAAATCCAGAGATGACAGATGCTGCTTCACCAGAGATGGCAGATGCCAAGAGGTGAAACTTCTGAACGGGCGCCAAGGAATTGTTCTGATGTACTAAGGCATCGAATAGAGCGATAAATCCGGGCCATTCCTCAACCTTGCCCTGAAAGCAAGGCAGGTCAACCCGCGGAATAGGTAGCTCAGCCGATGACAATGATGGCGCCCTAACAGACGTAGATGCGGTTAGACGACTATGGGCGGCACGTACATGTAGGCAAATTTCAAAAAATGCCTCGAATTTTGATGGTGATCCGATCTGACCAGGCTCCTCTAGCTGAGAATTGAGTTGGACAACTAACTCATCAGCCTCTCTAAAAGTCTTTTCCACTTTGACCAACTCAGTCAGACACATATTGGCCACATCGAATTCTGTGGTCAAATCCTTTATTAATTTAAGAAGAGTAGATGTCGCAGAAAATTCATTCTCGCGCTTGATGACAGATGTTGCTAAAGAGGCCTTCAATTTATCCATTGACGGCATTTTGAATTGTCGACTGACCCCGGTATGTATATCGGTATAAATTAATTCCGAAAAGTCTAAGAAGAACAGACGATGTGTTTATCGTTGAAGATAATGAACACATAAGATAACCGTGTTATGAATTTTCAATAACTACCCAATTAATGAATGACAATCAAATCACGAATTCAATCAGATGAACGGAAATGACAATTACACTGAATTTAGGGGGTTTTAAGATATTTTCCCGGGTTTCGGCACCAATAATTGTCCGCAAAAAGGGGTTTGCGGTCAATTTCAGATGAATTTTGTTACTAATATTGAACAACCAAAAATTGTGAAATGCAACTTACCCCAACGGGCTGCAGAAGAAACCTAGGCGAATCACCGCTAATCTGGTTCCAAAAACAGTGACGGCTCGTCAGGGTCGGCAGGGTCGGCCGGGCCGACCCAAAAATTATCGGGAAATAGAAAATAATTATAGATATTCAATTCATTCAAACTCAATCGGAGTTATCGATTTCGATATCCAAATTCCCTCGGTAATGAATATTTCCACTCAGAACAGGAAAATATAACTTATACCGGCCAATATTTTCTTTCGGACCCACCTAATATTCGATTTCCAAAGCATCCAGCGTTGTTATTCCCTTTCATAAATTGTAACAAACCACAATCGTAAATGGTTACTTTTCGTAACATCACCCCAAACAAGTTATTCCAGAATTGTACGTAACACCGTAACATTAGGTCTGAAATGTAACACAAATGTTACAATTATACAATTGCAACTCCTGGAATGTCACTGAAAGCATCTCATCACGTTAGGTCGGCCAAGAGCCGATGGCGGAACCAGCGCTACCGAGAGCGCTACGTAAAGGAAAAGATAGTACGACATACGCCCAGAATACGACCACTCAGTAGAACGGCACAACAACTCGATGTTAGGTCGCTTCCCAATCCACAGGGTCGGCCGGCCGGTTATCCTATTGCAGAGCGTCAAGAAGCAACTTTTCACAGTTTATTTCAAATATTTGATAATTAAATGAATGGTTAATTATGAGACATTATGTCTTAATCAGAAAAGAATATAGAAAGAATATTCGATAAGAGAGAAGAATTAATTGAAGTTTTTGATCATATCAGCGACAATTTGGATGAATGGGATGATATTACAATACGTGAAGCTACCGGTCTGAAGAAAATATTGAATGATTTCGAATTTTTATTCATTCTCCACTCTTTTAATTTGATTTCAATTCAAATACGCTGAATGGTATTACGGAATTCATTTTCTCAAATAATATTGTTTCCGATGTTCCTGAATTATATAAGTTATTTTGTATGATTTTGTCCCTTCCACCAACATCCGCGTCAGTAGAAAGAAGTTTTTCAGCGCTCAAAAGAATAAAATCTTTCAGTAGGAACACGATGTCTCAAGACCGTTTAAATAACCTGGCACTGATATCAATCGAAAGAGGTTTAGTTAAAGAACAAGCCAGAGGAAACATTTTTTTCGAGAAAATAATTGATGACTTCGCGACAAAGGAAGATCGTCGAATTGATTTGATCTATAAAAATGAATGAAGGGTACGCAAGCTCATACATTTTTGACCAGAATACATGCGGTCATTTCCACAATATTTTTTGTGGTCTTTATAAGATTTTTTTATATTTTAATTTTATACTTTTATTTATATGTATTCATTATAGGTTTTCCCTATGTTTATTCAAATATATATTTTATGTTGATAATTGAATATTTTATTATTTCTGTTTTTCAAGAGTTTCATTTTATTTCAGTTTTCATTGATTTGAGAACTACATTTTTATATTGGGTTATAATAGGGCTATTCTAGGCGAGGTTTCCCATTAAAAACAAAAAACCAACGCGTCGTCAAATAGTACCTCTTGGGTGACGTGCAAATCTATTTGTTTATATATATTTTTTTATATATATATATATTATATATATATATATATATATATATATATATATATATATATATATATATATATATATAATATATATATATATATAAAAAAAAAATGTGTGGCCGACCCACATCTCGAGGGCACGAGCCGTCACTGTCCAAAAAGGAGGTTCCAAGGAAGGGAATTCAGGGGAATTTACCTCCCTTAAGTACCTGTGGCTTCATCTGGCTGAAGATAAATTCAGGGCACTTCACGAATAGTTGTTCAATATTATTTTGTTCATTAACACTATTAGATGACGATGCAGAAGATAGATGAAAATAAATTAACTAATTATGATGAATTATCAGAAGATTAATCAATTTTGTCTCTTTTGAAACTTTTCTATATTAGCACGTACGATCGATATTGAAAATCTGTTCTGATTCTCCGCTGACAGCCGATATGAAATCAGATTCTACCGGGGTCGGTCGAGAAGAAATACGACTGTAGTTCACGACTGAACACTCCCGTAAATGACGAGAATTTGGCTCGTAAGCTGACATGTTTAATCGAGAATTAGATTTAGATACTTTATGATGCAGACACAAATCTACTAATATTCCGATGGCGTTATTTTTACAAATACCTAAGCTTATTTTATGACATCTACGATCTATTTATTTCGACTACTACTTACCGCTACAGTCATCTATTGCAAAACGGCGGAAGCAAAGTTATACACCTAATATTATATATATCTATAAACAAACAAAAACATTCAACAGGTATTCTTTCAGTAGAATCCGTTCGTTTTATCATTTTTTATTGTAAATGGTATAAAAAAACTACTAATCTTTCAAATATAGACCATAAAAAATTCTGTAAGATATAATATCGCTTTTTTTTCTTTTTCGAAAATGTATACCTAACATAATATGTATATACATTTATTATCAAACTACAAACTACAGAAATCATCGAAAATTTTACTTTCGGTTCAGTTTCAGTTCTCGCCAAATATTGAATCAAGCCCGAAAATGTACCATTCATTTTTTTTAGCTCTAATGGATTCTGAGATCCACTCATTAGACACCTCTCCCATGAGTCAACTCTAGTTACGCTAATGTAGTACATAAATATATAGAATAATCATGTCAAGATTCATGCAAAATTTCATGTTGATGGCAGCATCAGAATATATTGCGGTAGAATGGCTGTCTTCACTTGACCTTATCGGTATAGAAAGGTCCTTACTTTATTTATGTGAACCTAGCTAGTTGGGAATGGTGGGAATGTTGTTTGCAACAAATATATAATACTACATATTGCTTCATAAGGAAAATTTCATTCTGGTCGCGTAACCAGAACCATAGAAAAAAACACTTGATATTACCTTGACCTCCAAAACCCGCGGAATCGAGATTTTGGGAAAATAAATAATATGAATCTCCATACGAAATTTCGAGCTGATAATTTCATCAAAACCATAGAAAATTCAGGATATTACATTCAAGATATTAGAGAAGAAAAACTCATACCCAATATTTCCGTCTCAAAAGATCCGATAAATAACGATTCAAGCAGAATTTTGGGTTGATACCTTCTTCAGAACCACAGGAAATTCAATCAAAATATCGAAAAAAATGAGGACAGCAATAATAAGAAGAACTTATGAGTATACACTGTGTCCGTAAAGTATGGAACAATTCATTTTCCGCTAAACAGACCATTTTAAGAAATAATCTTGAAACATGTCGATTTTTTATTTCATTTTACCGTATTTTAAAATAATAATCTAATATACAGGGTGGATTACTTTCGAGTAATGACGTCACCGTAATTTTTTTAATTGGAACACCCCCATTTTGTCTCAATTTTCTGATTACTCTAGCTGAGCTGATTCAAAAAATGTATCACATGTTAATTCCAATTGGTACAGGGTGGACAAAAATACAATAGTTTCGTGTGTGCTTATAAAGTAACGCGTAGTTACGCGTTACTTTATATATATATTACTTGGTTATTATCCATTGTTATTTTCTTATTTAGTAACGCGTAACATTCTTTATTCGTTAAATTAACAATATTATCAAAAATACTCATTGTCTAGCGGCAATAAAGAAATAATGACATTTCACGAAAAACTAGACGACTATATTTTTTTTAAATTGATAAGAAATAATTTCTTTCATATTCTGTCTGCTAGACCACAACTACAGGGTGTTACATCCAAATCAAATGCCGCTAGACAATAAGTATTTTGGATAATATTGTAACGAATTCGCAAGCCCTACGCCACTGCCTCTTTCTAGAAGGTACCGGAAGCACCGGGAGCTGGATAGAAAGATCGAGACGCTTCTAGAGAGAGATGCGAGCGGTATATAACCAATCGAAGCCGCAGAGCAGGGCAGTGCGATAGAATCGGCGTTCAGTGCCGTACACTCAATTAGATATAAGTTGTAGTGATAAATTAATGTAGTAGTGAAAATAAATTAGTGTAATAGTTGAAATAAATCATCTGTAAATAGTTATTTATAGTTGTGTACCTGAAATAAATTAGTGTTAGCCAGAAGTACCGATTTAATTAACCGAAAAACGTTACAATTGGTGTCAGGTGTGGGGTTCGCGTGTGTTTTCGAACCGAGAGTTAATTAAATCGTGAACATTTCTGTGGATATTTTTGTGAACATTATCGTGGACATTTTTTTTTTTTAGTGGACATTCTCGTGAGCATTTTTGTGGACAGTAGTGCGAACACTTTTGTGGCCATATTATTGAATGCCAGTTACGAGATCGCAGTCAAGTAAAATGGATCAGACAACCTTGGATTTCTTCAAGCAAGCTTTTGAGCAACTGACCAAGCAAATACAGGATAACCATACAGAAATTAAATCCACCAGAACAGCAATAAAGGAAAGCATCGAATCTTTTAAAAATGAAATAAAGTATAATTGTAGAAGAATGATGGATAACACGAAAAGGTTAGAGAATACTAGGAATGAGGTTGAATCGAAGAAACTAGAGGACCATGAAAGGAACCAGAATAATCAGGAAGTGTCAAAAATGACGGAAGCTACACCAGATAGAAAAAAAGAACGTTTGCAAATGACGGAAGCCAGAAGACTGAAACTGAAAGAATACAGGGCTTGTCAGGAATTTCTGAAGAATGTTTGCAGCGTGGAGATCTGGTTGAAACAAAAGCTTCAGATAGCGGAAGATGAGAGCTATAGGGAACCTCATAACCTGGAAAGTGAAATCCAGAAGTATTCTTCATTCGAGGCAGAGGTTATGGACAGCGATGAAAGAGTGCAAAGCGTAATAAACGAGGGAGAACAGTTACTACATTCGAATCACTATGCCAAAGATGAGGTAGTCGTAAGGATGGAAGAAATCAAAGAGGATTGGAAGAGACTGTTGGAACTCAAGCGGATCAAACGGGAAAAGCTGAACGAAGCATATCAAGCACTGCTCTTCAGAAGGTCCGTCGAAGAGTTTGAGGTTTGGCTAGGTGAAGTTGAGATTCAAGTTAGTAACGATTTCAAAAACGGCTTGGCTTCAGACAACAACATCCTAAGATGTCACCCCGCTTTGGAAAATGACTACCAACAGCGCCTAGAGAACTACGAGAGCATCAACGAGATAGACAGAGAGGTACAGTGGTTGAGCGACAGGAAATCGCTGGCAGCGTCGTTGGACCTGGGTATCAGTCTTACCGTGGTCCAGAGCTTACAGAAAAAGTATCGGACGCTGGAGGTCGAGCTGAACTCGAGGGAACACATCGTGAAAAGTTTGATGAATAGGGCGGTCAACATGATGAGATCCGGTCATGAGTTCTCCAATGATATTAGTGAGAAGGTGAAGGAATTGAAGAATCGATTTGTGATAGTGAGGGATATGGCCAGTCTGAAGATGTTGAGGTTGCAAGATGCCCTGGAATCGGAAAAGTTTTACGAGGAGAGTTCAGAAGCTGAGGCCTGGATTTATGACAAGTTGTCGGCTCTGGCAACAAGTGAGGTTGGTAGAGATGAGATTCCCATTCTGATGTTGCAGGGAGAGATGGATATAATAACTGCTGAAGTTGAAGCTTACCAGGAAACGATCGATAAATTATCTCAGAGGTGTAGCAATCTTGTGAAAAGAGAGCACTACGATGCAGATAACATCAAGAAAAGAGAGGAAGAAATAGTGCAAGAGTTCAAGAAGTTACGTCAGCTAGTGGCTCAGAGGGAAGTATCCCTCTCTGAAGCCTTCCAGTATTTCGGGTTCCTCCAAGAGTGCAACAAGCTCCAAGAATGGATCAAGGACCAGATGACGAAGTCCAGAATTGAAAAGCATGGAGTTGATGTCGAGCATGCGGAACTTCTAATTCATGCCTTCGACACTTTTTACGCTAGTTTAATGAATAGCGAGGCAAGGCTCCAATCATGTTTAATCAGTGGAAATGCTCTGATAGAAGCTAAATGCAGATATAGCGCCAAGATCCAGGAGAAGATGATTGAGGTCCAGACTCAATGGAAGGATCTCTTGGAGCTGGTAAACGGTCTGAATGAACTCTTGGTCGGAGCAAAACAGGTGCATATGTTCGATAGAAGAGCTGAAGAAATAATCTCTTGGATAAGCGAGAAAGAGGTTGACTTATGCTACGATACCAATAGTCAAGACTCGGAAAGTAACCAAGATTTGCTCAGAAAACTTCAGACTTTCGAAGGCGAGTTGGAAGTGATCGAGGACAAGGCGAACTTTAGAGAGCAAGAGGCCAAGAAACTTGTCGAGGAATTCCCAGAAACCAATGAGCACATTGACAGCAAGAGGGAAGATACGCTGGAAGCTTACAAATATCTTGCTGTGTGCGCAGAGAGGAAGAAATATAACTTGCAGCAATTGGAACCATCCCGAGGTTATATTAACCAAGACATTGCCGAGAAGTTAAAATCCTGAAGCTTGGATTAGGGACTTGGAAGAAGCGAAAGGATATCTGCGATCAGAACCTGGACGTTCAGTTATTCAAGAAGGAGGTGTCCGTATTCGTGAATTGGCTGATAACGAGGGACGACGCTCTCAAGGAAGAGAAACTGGAGGATCTGATCGGGAGGTATTGCGACTTTGAGGAGAGGTTCAAAGTTCAAGAGAAGACTGTTAGGTGCTATTTCTGTGCACCAGGAAATTGCAGGAACGGAGAATCCTGTAGTTTCAGCCACCGTGCCGGATATGTTCAGGGACTGAACATCCTAGGAAGGGGGCAGTGTAACGAATTCGCAAGCCCTACGCCACTGCCTCTTTCTAGAAGGTACCGGAAGCACCGGGAGCTGGATAGAAAGATCGAGACGCTTCTAGAGAGAGATGCGAGCGGTATATAACCAATCGAAGCCGCAGAGCAGGGCAGTGCGATAGAATCGGCGTTCAGTGCCGTACACTCAATTAGATATAAGTTGTAGAAATAAATTAATGTAGTAGTGAAAATAAATTAGTGTAATAGTTGAAATAAATCATCTGTAAATAGTTATTTATAGTTGTGTACCTGAAATAAATTAGTGTTAGCCAGAAGTACCGATTTAATTAACCGAAAAACGTTACAATATTGTTAATTTAACTAATAAAGATTGTCCGGGATGGCACTTTGAGAGAGCAGCATTTGTCGAAATTGTCTACAGACGTTTGGATGGGGGTATGTGTACAGCGGGATTGTTTGTCAATCTGTCTAGAGCGTTTGACTCCTTGTGTTTCTTCTTCATGTTGAGTAAGTGTTAAAATTTGGGATTCAGGGGTATATTTTTGGATTGGTTGAGAAGTAACATGACTGGTCGAACTATGAAAATCAGGATGAATACTACTAGTTCGGATGAATGTGAGGCTGTTCTGGGGATTCCTCAGGGCTCCGTTCTGGGACCATTACTATTTTTAATGTTTATAAACGTTTTACCAGTTTATATCGACACAGACCCAATAACGCTATTCGCGGAAGATACCTCGATTCTTGTCACGGTTCGGAGCCCTGAGGAGCTCACAGAGTTGACCTCATATATTCTCAAGTTATTCACTGATTCGTGTAGAATAAATAAGTAAATGGTTAATGTTGAGAAAACAGTTTTGTTCATTTTGGGTTCAAAATTTGGAATAGAGAGCGTATTTCTGTATTTTAAGGGGACATCTCACTGACGTCGAAAGATTGGACAAAATTTTTAGGAGTCTACATGGACCATTGAATGAGATGAACTTATCAAATTGATATGGTGTGCAAAAAGTTGAATTCTTTCTTTTTCGCTATAAATAACTTGAAGAATTTGTTTTCTCTGAAGTCTATTCTAGATGCAAATTACTCTCTAAGTTATCCACACATGGCCTCTAATATTTTGATATGATGAAACTCATCAGATTCATACAGAGTTTTCATGTCAGAAGAGAATGATAAGGATGATAAAATCAATACACATCCACGATCCTCCTGTCGACCATATTTAATTGAAAATAAAATCATGACAGTGACTTGTATACATATTCAAATGTTCGCTTCATATCGAGAAAAATTTTAATTCTGTTTCTTGATTCCACAAGGAACACAAATGTTCTTACTGTGCCTAGTTATAGGACCCTCTTATCAGAAAATAAAGTTATTTAACCATTTACCACTCTTTCAAAAAACTTAAATCAGATAAAATTCAAAAATACAATAAGAAAATTATTGTTAAATAAATATTATTACTCGGTTGCTGATTATCTTGGTGATGGATCGTTGGAATTGTGGTCTTGTGGAGTTGTGTGAAACCTTTTTTTTTGGCAATGGTTATATATGTATTAGAAATTATACTAATTGTTACCTGTCCTATACTGTGACAGTCACAAAGGATCAATAAATGTTATTATTATTATTAAACTTCAGCAGTAGTCGAATTTTCGGGGTACGCAGATGGTGTACGCAGTAGTCTGAGTTCCGACTTCTTTCATAATTTAGTGGTGTCGAGAGGTTGTGAGTTGTTGCAATCTGAACAGGGCTCAACTTCCTCACATTGGATCTTATGATGAGCCCAGATCGGCTTGATCTCTCTAGATAGGGCATACTAATGATATTCGGAATGGCAGTGATAGCCATCATGAAGGTTGTCTTCTTCCTTCGATATTCTGAAAGCTACATCCCATTTGATGGTATGGTGTTCATCCCAGGTATGTTAGACAAACCTAGATTTATCTGTCTTTTCCAGTCGAGTTTTTGGTGCTCTTCAACTCTTATATTCAGAGGGTGTTTGGTCTCTTCAATGTATGCACTGGCGCACATGGTATTTGGTATTCGCAATTTTTATTTTTTTGATTTTCATTGTCAGGTTTCACCTTGGTTAGGTTAGCCCTGACAGTGTTTTTCGTATTAAATTCTGTTCTCACACCGCATCCATTACAACTTCTTCTCAGTCCGATAACCCTTTCACAGATAAGATGATTGTGGTTATCGTCACTATATTGTTTCGGCTTGTGTTTCTGGTCGGGTTTCCGAAGTTTCCTCTGATGTCCTGGCGTTTTATAGTATTTTCTTGGGGTAGCCGTTCCTTTCGAGGATTCCTGTGGTCTTCTCGAATTCCTCATTCTTATCGGTTATCATCCAGAAGAGAAAATACTTCAGTTGCTCTGTCATAGAGGCATCTGATGGCTACTCTTAATTTGGTCTAGAGATTATGGTTAGTTTGGAAATGGAGATACTGATCTGTGTTCGTTGGCACATCCAGGAATAGAAGTTTGATTTCCATCATGAATGTTTTTTATTTTTCTATGCTATTAAGGTCTTCTAGGAATACAGTAAGGGTTTCTCTTGCATAAGGCCAGATCACTAATGTGTCATCGACGTATCTTCGCCATAGTTTTGGTTTTAACATATGCTGGTCTAGTACTCTCCCCTCGAAAACCTTTATATAACGAGCGTTCAAATAAATTCGTGGTCAAAAGTGCTGTGACATTCTACTGAGTTGAAATTTTGTGTACAAAAGTTGTGCGCAATAGATTGGCACAGCACACTAGACTACGAATTTAAATGAACGCTCGTTATAATATGTCTGTCAGTGCCAAAGACAGTGGTGAACCCATAGTCATTACGAATTCTTTATGGAAGAAGTTATGATCTACTTGGATGTATATGGTCTTGATACAGGTTAAGAGCATATCCATTATTGCGTTCATGATCATTGGGGTACGTTCAGCCAATGTTTGTCCTCCTTGATTTCGAGAGTTTGGTATATAAGGAGATTTGTTAACAAGATGGATTGTTGATTTCCTGTGTGCACATGGTTTCTATGAAATTTTCCGTATTTTTGATAATTGATGTTGTATGGTCTCGTAAAGGTGATATTATTTTGAGGAGGAGCTTGGTTAAGTAGTGGCAAGGGGAATTCCTCGAGCTGACGATCGATCTGAAGGGGATGTTTTCCCTGCTATTTTTGGGAGACCGTATAGATGCGTTAAGTCGCGTGAACGAGGGATCAGTTGAAAGGGTCACTTCTGAAAATGTAGTTGTCCCCAAATTGATTTTGCAATAAATAACTTTTAAGCGCGCTGTATGGCAAGTCTTATTGGAACCCAATATCGTGAATGTTTAGCTAATTAAATGTGGAAACAAAAAATCAGTCAGCATAACTCGATAGAGCTCACCATTCACCGTAATCACAGTTCCTTCTCAATTTCAAAAGAAATAAGGAAATGGCGCCACCGTATAAACCGCAGCGAATAGCCAATTTTAATGGATGTAATGGTGATATTCGTGGCTTGACGAATGTCTCTATAAACGACGATTTTTCTTATCGACAAAGCCATTAAACCCGAAATGAGCTTCATCACTAAACTAAACACAATTCTTCGGAAAATTTCTTCTCTTCAGCTCATTTCAAATTAGCCCAATCAAGAAAAATGCGACGTAAACGATAGTCATTTGGCTTTAATTCTTGCACGAGCTGGATTTTACAGTAAGCCGTAAGCCAAGATCCTCACGTAGTCTCGAAGGACAAATGCCAGCCAGTAGAGAACAGCAACGTATTGACATTCTGGCGTCTTATTCAACACTTTGCGCAACATCAGCAGCAATATTCCCCTTCCGTAGTCTCATTTCTTTTTTTATTGAAGGTTTTGAATCGAAAAGGGTAAAATTAGTGCGAAAACGATCAATTACTGCACGAATTTCTTGTTCACTAGGCCGATTATATAGATCGTAGTGCTCTATGAACTCCACGAGCCATCGAAACTTCTCATGCAGTTAAGAAAACATCCATTAACAAATTTCTTAATTTACCGAAGGACTTGTTACTACAATACTTGAAGTGGTCATGGTCCGTATATCGCCGATAATTTCAGAGTGGTTACTAGCGGTTCTCAATATTTCTTGAAGGAATTTTTGAGGTAATAAATGGTTAATCTTTTGTAATTTATAAACAACCAGAAGTTCTTAATTGCTCTGAAAGGTATTTGTTTCAAAATTAAAATAATAAATTCTTTGAGTGTCAGATGTCATGGAATATGTTTATAAACAATAATCTGAAAATTAAAATAACAACTGAAAAGACGGGTGCGCGTGGTTACCAAACCTAAGCAAAATAAAAGTAAGGTTGCTCTGGTGACAGATAACTCACCGAAGTTTGAGGAATTGGTCACCGCTTTTTGAGGAATATGATATAATACGGACGGACTTACTTACTAACCATAGTAACCAAAGTGATGTACGGACCTAACCCTTATTTCACGTTTTTTAGGTACCTCACAGTAATTCGTAGTAATCAACTGGTACGAATCTTAAAAAATAAAGGACAATTAATTGGGAGTTTGAAATTTTGCGCAACTACGGAAACTGAACGGATATATCTACAGACTAGTGACATGTCGATCGAGCTCAGGCGAAATCACAATAGTAATCTGCTGATAAGACAAAATCTTTTTATATACAATCAATTTCAACTCAACAAGGTGATATCAATCCTGAACGATATTTTAACAGCATAATTATCCAAAACTGACAAATGTAGGTACTTTTTACGAAGATGGTGGATGCGCAATATTATGATGCAAAGTATACGGGGCTTTGATAATTGGGTGTACATACGTGCGATCTCATTGAATTGTTTGTGTTTCAATACTACGATGAATCGTATGACTAAAAATAAAAATTGAATAAGTATCTATGTAATAATTACCTCATATTAAAATCCAATGCTTTCAAATGAATGCCTGTTTCACAATTTGCTGATAAAACTATGATAAGTTATTTATAATAAGTGGCTTATAACTTTTTTATCCAGTGGATAACCCAACTTTTTCTAAGACTGGCGTCATATTCGTAATGAACAATCGACTGTACCTATCTTGAAAAGGTGAGAATATCTCATTATTTTTTGGAATGTTTTAGGTAGGACAGCGATTTGTGTGAACATGGATCTTTTTGAGTTATTAGCAGGCGAGTATTATTATTTGCTCACATGTATACCACGTCCACGAAAACGTCTTGAAATAAGAAGTCTAGTTGATAATTTCAATGAATATACCTATAGAGTGCTTACGTCTAGTTTTCTACTAAAAAAAAATATGAAAATAATAATAAGCTTTATTCATAAACATTTGTTTATGAATGAAATAAAAAGGTGAATAATTTCAACCTCTCAATATTTTAAATGAGGTGTCAAAAAGGAGTCACAATATGTTGAAAACCTAAAAAACTATGAATCAATAAATTAATTCACATTGAATTACATACAGCGTTACAAAGGAAGATACACTTTTTGAAATGCTTTAAACAAAATTCATCCATTTCAAAAGTATGATTTGTCATGTAATATATTATAAAAAATTTTTTTATAATTTTGAAACCTTCAGAAAGCTTGTTATAGATTCATTGTTTGACCGAGTATTCCGGGAGTGAATGGATACTAAACAATAACTGATGAAGGTATATTACTAACAAATATATGGGAGAATTAACATCGAATATCGATTAAGATTGACTCGATACAACTGTCATCTATGTTCTCCATAGTAATCGTGTCGAGCTCACTGAGAATAATCCTCAGCTTCCCCTCGAAATACGACATCTATTCGTCCAGTGAGATTTTCAGTCCCAACATTTCCATACACAATTTGTGTTTCGGTTTCGGCAAACTATCTGATAGCATGTAATCTGTAGATGCATGAAGCAATTTAAAAGCTTCACGCGTGAAATGATGATGAATGTCTTTATGCTTGCTTCTAGCATGAAAAATAGGATTTTCTGCAAGCATCAAAGCACTCCGAATATCGTTGAAAACTGTGTCTTTGAAGTCCAGTTCTGATGAAAATCGACGTAAATAAATGGCTTCCTTAGAAGTTTATGTCAATCCCATATATTCAGCCTCGGTGGATGAATGTGAATCAGTTCGTTTTCTTCGAATCCCATGATACAGGTCCACCAGCGAAAATAAAAGAATATCCCGTATATGATCGTCTATCAAAATGTCGGTATTTTCGGGACGATTCCCAAGTATCCATTTATCGCAATCGTTTTTATTTCTTCTTCCATAACTGCATACCATTGAAAAGCTTCAGATCCGCCAATCGCTTGATTCATGGGTATTTCGTTCTAAGTCCTGAAACTCTCCCAAATATAGGCATATATTGATGAGGGTTTCATAATTTTTTGTTTATTGTTTTTTTTTTTGAAAATTTCAAAAGGGTTAATTGTTTTATCATGAAATTTTGTATGAATACTAAATTATAACAGGCTTTATCTAAGCCGAAGATATATTCCATTTTCTTTATTAAAAGGTTATTAAAATCTTTTGAAATCAATTCTGCTCATTGATGAAGCCGTTCAACCCTAAATGAACAACTCATCAATGAACACAATTCTTCGGTGAAAATGTACCCGGAAAAATCGGGAGTAAGGACCAGGAAGACGAAAGAATTTTGACATTGGGACGATACATATCAAACGAGAGGTTTCACGAACAACAAATAAAAAGATAAGGGATTATGGCAACCGATGCCGAAACTTTTTCGGAGGAGGGAGTGATGTAATGAATCAGAAATTAATTAAACCTTCAAAATTGAGAGGAACCAAATTCTTTGCATCTTGAGATGTTTGAATTATTCATAACTCATAATTAGATCGTTCAACAGAACTTTTGTTTTGGACTTCAAATATTTTGATCATAAATATCACAAAAATTGAGTAGTTAAAACGATTTCCGAATTTGTTTTCGAAGGTTCAAATACTCAGTGATCTAATATTTTCGAATGGAATAATCCTTCTGAGTAGATATTTGTATACAACATGATATTGCTTTTAATTATGCCAACTAAGCCTCTCTGAAGATCACTTTTGAGAAAACGAGTAGAAAAATAAGACAGTATCGATAGGGGACTCAATGTAGTTGGTTGGATGTTTGGCACGGTTCCGGATGAAGCAAAAAGAAATTATAGTTTTGAAGTAGAATTTGATATTTTGGCGAAGTGAAATAGAAACGAGTTTTTTATTCTTAGTGAAAACCCAAAGGTATATCTTAACGGAACGAAGATGATCCGGCTACGAGAGAAAACGGGTCAAAAACTTCGTTGTCTGTAAAATTTCGAAGCGGAACATTCAACCCCGCTTTGGGGCTTGTTGTTTCACCTTTGGGGCAAATTGTTCCGCTTACATTTTGAAAATATTTTGTTAAAATAATTAAGGTCGTAATCAATAAACCATTTCTATTAACCTGTGAATGTTGAGTTTATTAACTTTTTCATTTAGTTGCCCAACTCAACCGCGGCATTGAAGATCCGAACCTACCCTGAAAATGTCGAGTTTCTAGCTGGTTTAGTTCGACAGTTATCTAGTTTACGGCCGGAAGGACGGATAGAACCGAATTTTAGGATGGATTCTTTATCAATGACTCAGACACTACCATTTGATAACATTTCCAGCTCAAGATTCGAAAAATACAGACACATTGACGAAATGAGCGGTTTCGATGTCAAAACTCATTACTGAAAATTTCAAGTATTCATTCTATTGTTCATTCGAAATCAACTCGCATCGAAGAGAATTATTGTATTTTCAATACTGAATGGCGATCATTTCAAAATGCATTAATTTTGTGCTCCTAAACATAATAGAACAACTAATTTTGTCATCCTTGTTAGAAATAAAATGAAGTTGTTTTGAAATTCACAGAGGAATTTTGCAAAGTGAAGATTTTAATGAAACTGAAGCGTTGGACAATTTGGTTGAATATTTAATAATGTATAGATAAAGGCTTGTTGTATTTAATTTTTGATGCTAAAGAAGTAACTCTGACAATCAAAGGGTTTGAAAAAAAGTACTAAAAAATTCACCTATGAACACAAAGATAAAACAGTCCAAAATCTAAATTGAAATCCAAAATAAACTGTTTTTTAGCCATTCTTGATTTTAGTGCCTTCAGTTTTCAATGAATAGTTTGAACTGCTTCCTTCCATTTAAAATACATATTTCGCTTTCTTATGAAATATTAAGAACACTTTCCTATTTGAAATATTGATACATTTTTAGATAACTCTCAAAATTATGAATGCAATATAACCGGCTACGATCTACTACAAGAGTTGCAATTCTCACAATTTTGCGATGATGATGTTGCATCTTCTCCTATATGTATACATTATTGAAAATAATTCAGAACATTTCCAAACATTCACTTAGCGATTGGAATACTTTTGACTATATCAGTTTCGGTAGCGACAGCGTAGCGGTTATTTCCAAAATTAAAAGTATAACTCGAATGGTCATATAATAATTGTTTCATTAAATAATTTATCAGTGAAAGAAGAATGTTAGAGTCTATGCATAATAATAAGTTTAACCTTCTAAATTGATTCGTCTCACAAATTATCACAATGACATAAAAAGACAAATTACAAGATCTCATCCTACGTTTCTTAAACCAGTAGCATACATGCGAGACTGCTAAACCGGGCTTTCATTAAATTGTCAGATATTTTATCCGTGCCCTCAGTTGTGGAACAGAAAAACATTATCCAGGAAATTTATCTAGGAGATGAATTCACGACTCTGGCATCAGTTATACATGAAACTTCAAGTTAACGGGCTATGGTTTCCTCCAAAGATTCACATGAAAACCTTAACATTGGCTAGTGGAAAAAAATCACAAGATACGGCGGAGAGAATATCTCCAATACCTGTTAGTTCATTTAAGGTCATAACCTAACTAGGGGTTCCGTAAATAGGTCATACGAAATGTTGAATTCCTTATAATTGCGAAACTAAGAAATCAATGGAGATAGAATTTTACACTTAGGTGTAGAATAACAGTTCAAAGTTTCATACAGAGTCCAATATTAATTGACTCGCTCTGCTCGCCGAAGGGGCTCCGCCCCTTGGACCCCGTCACTATGCCGGTAGATCCTTCACTGGGTATCCCTCTAGAAAATAAAAGATTTTTTTCGGAAACCTTGTATCGTTAGCTGATTTTAGACGATTCACTCGGTATCCTATGCTGATTCTAGGGTAGAATTCTATAAGACTTCTTGCCTAGAACATATCGTTTCGCCCTTGCTCACATGAAAATATTTGATGCAAATAACTTTCCATGACGACAAACCAAGGGCGGTCCTAGCCTTAAATTTTGAGGGGGTTCGCCGTTAAGGGTTTCGAGTTTTTATATGGGACCAAATCCCAGGTTACACCGATATCGAGCTTAACCTCTCAAAAATATTTATATTTAGATATTTATATGAATATTTATACAGGGTGTTTCAAGTTCGAAGGCCTATTAGACGTTTCTGGAGAACGGAGCCGATTTGAAATCTGAAAATTCAGAATATGACATTGTTCATGATGCCCTATTCAGCTAAAATATTTTAGAAGTTCTGGCACTTCCGGTTATACAAGAATTAAAAAAAAATTCTTCGAAAAAACAATTTTTTTTCATTTTATGTCTCAGATATTATAAAGATTTCCATTCTCAATTACTCTCTGCTAAAATTATTGCGTTAGTTCTCATAGTTTTCAAAATATTAAGAAAAAACCGTAAAAAAGAGAGAATTTCCATAGTCACTATCACGTGAATTATTTTCACTGTGAATATCCTATGCGTATACTCAATTCACTTTCACAAACTAGAATGATGTTGGAATATCGTGCATATCTTGAATTTGAAAAATATCATCACAGGGTGTTTCAAATATTGTGAACAAAATTTGATCATAACTTTCGATTTTCGAATCAGAACCCTATTTTTTTGTGATTTCGTTGAATTCTACGGTAAAAATGAGGGTAGTGTTCAAACATGATTATGCTCTCAAATTCAATAATTCAAGAGTTATTCCAGATTTTATGAATTTATGTTATACATAGGGTCAATTTCATTCAATCTGTTTCTAGAGTGCGTTTCAAATATTCAATTATTTCAAAGTGACAGGTGTACTCATTATTGAATCTAGTAGATTATAATTTGACAATATGAATCCCCGTTATTCAAATAATGAAATTCTGGGTCTATTCCATATCCACAGTGAATGCAACAGAATTGTTTCGAGAACTTGTCGAGCATTCAATCAGAAATATCCACATTTACCACCAATTGACGAGAAGATGATTCGGAAGGATGTTTCAAACTTTCTGTTACTCCCTTTTCATCACCACGCTGATTTTTTCCTGAATTCATAAAATGTATTCTACCGCTTTTTCATATGAATAGAATTGGCACACAGGAGTCCTGCATGATTTTATTTCATTTGGTAGGTAGAGGTTTTTTTCTTCTAGGTAGGTACTCCATCCAGTATAATGGATATTCATGAAGTATGCAACATCCTTTCAAGAAGATGAGGAAATTTCTGATTTTAAATTTGATGAGTTCTACCAATAATTCTAATGCATTCATCGTGAATATGGAATTAGATATTTATAATACAAGTGCAGAACTTATTGATATTCTTCCAAGAGTTCAAAATGACCGAGTGGTAGAATGAGCCTTCTGTACGAGTTTTAAACATTATGTTCCCGAATTCACTGCCTTTTTATTGAAATTGACGGAAATTTCCATAAATATCTATTAGTGATTTTTGCATTGAAAAATGTTGGTTGGTAGAACAGTTTTCTGTATCACAAATTTGACAAATAATAGATAAATCCGTTCCAGTCTATTTTGTTCCACAAAATGTGCCGGAAAGAACTGATTTGCCACATAATTAGAGAAAAGTATATCCAGAATTTTGTCATTTGAATATCGGAAATTCAATTCGTGAAATCAAATTAGTGAAGCTTTGATAATGAAAATACCTGTCACATGTAAAGTAATTAGATATTTAAATTTCTATGGTCATAGAGTATTATTGCTAATCTGTCTGGAAACAAATCGAATAAAATTGACCCTACGTATAACATAAATTCATAAAATCTCAAATAACTCTTGAATTATTGAATTTGAGAGCATAATCACGTTTGGACACTACCCTTATTTTTTACCGTAGAATCCAGCGAAATCACAAAAAATAGGGTTCTGATTTGAAAATCGAAAGTTATGATCAAATTTTGTTCACAATTTTTGGCACCCTGTGATGATATTTCTCAAATTCAAGTTATGCACGATGTTCCAACATCATTTTAGTTTGAGAAAGTGAATTGAAATAGGCATAGGATATTCACAGTAAAAATAATTCGGGTAATTGTGACTAAGGAAATTCTCTCTTTTTTACGGGTTTTCCTTGATATTTTGAAAACTATGAGGACTAACACAATAATTTTAGCAAAGAGTAATTGAGAATGGAAATCTCGATAATATCTGAGACATAAAATGAAAAAAAATTTTGTTTTGAAAAAAATTTTTTGAATTCTTATATAACCGGAAGCGCCTGAACTACGAAAATATTTTAGCTGAACAATGTCATATTCCGAAATTTTAGATTTAGGCGTACAACTTTGCTCCTGCCGTTTTGCAATAGCTGGCTGTAACGGTAAGTGATAGTCGAAATAAATATATCGTAGATGTCATACAATAAGTTTAGTTATTTGTGAACATAACGCCATCGACATGTTAGTCGATTTGTGTCTGCATCATAAAGTTATTCACGATTAACCATGTCAGCTTACGAGTCAAATTCTCGTCATTTGAGGGAGGTTTTAATTTTCTACTGAAATATGAATAAATCTGCGGCTTAGGCTCATCGAATGCTCTCAAATACCTATGGTGAGGCCGCTATTAGAGAAAGAACGTGCCGAGAGTGGTTTCAACGCTTCAAGAATGGTGATTTTGATGTCGAAGACCAGCATCGCGGTGGAAGAGAGAAGGTTTTTGAAGATGCAGAATTGGAGGCAATACTTGATCAAAACTCATTTCAAACGCAACAATAATTGACAGGATCATTAGGACTACAAGCCATTCCAAAACGCCTGAAAGTCATAGGAATGATTCAGAACAAGAAAAGTGGGTGCCGTACGAGTTGAAGCCGGGAGGTGTTTGAACGGAGTTTGTTTGTTTGTGAACAGCTGCTTTCGAGGCAAAGACGGAAGGAATTTCTGCATCGGATTGGGATTGGAGACAAAAAACGGGTTCATTACGATAATCCCAAGCACATAAAATCATGTGGATATCCCGGCCATGCTTCCATGTCGACGGCTAAACCGATATTCTCGGTTCTAAGGTCATGCTCAGTATTTGGTGGGACCAGCTCGGCGTAGTGTATTATGAGTTGTTAAAACCGACTGAAACGATCACAGGCGATCGTTATCGAACGCAATCAATGCGTTTGTGTCGAGCATTGAGAGACAAACCGCCGCAATACGACGAGAGAGTAGATGAATGGATTTTACTGCATGACAATGCTCGACTCCATGTTGCGAAAGTCAAGATATACTTGAAAAAGTTGAAATGGGAATTCCTACCCCACCCGACGTATTCTCCAGACGTTGCTCCCTCGGACTATCACTTGTTTCGATCAATAGCACACAGCCTGGCTGACCAGCACTTCCTATCTTATGAAGAATTAAAAACTTGGATCGATTCGTGGATCGCTTCAAAAGATGACCAGTTTTTTCAATTCGTACGCTGCCCGAAAGATGTGAGAAAGTATAGTGACCAGCGATGGGCAATATTTCGAATCATAAATGTATAACCAGTGTTTTACAATAAAGCCTCAAATTTCGGTAAAAAAATTTGTACGCTTATGTATTTGTTATATTATAATATATTTATTTACTTATCACGGTTTTAGCCATTCAGGTAGAAATTAAAAAAAAATAGTAAATCTATTGTTTCATATGAAAAAAAAAGAAGACAATTGGCAAGTATAACACAAAATCTAATTTGAAAACCTTGTAATCACAGCGTTCTCGTCAACATCAATGTCCCTGTATATTGTCAGGAGGACTAAACTGAATCCGATGCCAATATCGAAAAAACCAGAATAACACCATATGAACTACCATTTATTCATTTCGAAAATAAACTTGCCATACAGTTTTATAATACGTCATAATCTCAAACGATCTATTAATATGAATTTCCACCAAGTAAAAGACCGATCCCATCAAGAAGATCTGGCATACAGGCAACGTTGCAGATTATTTCGCATCTGACCATAGACCTTATATCATAGATATTAGGTCTATGCATCTGACAGACTTTACGTATTAAACATGATGGCCGCCGCCATATATAAACAATCGATAAAATCATCGATTTTGACGAAAAAAAGGCATTTTTATTTCAGGGAAAGCTTGAAATGTGATTAATAAATCATTTCTAACGAGAATCAGTTAATAAAATACAAGAAAACTAGCTATTAATGTGGATAACCTCACCTTCATTAGGCCAATTTCACAATTAAAAAAAAAAAAAACTAGCTGGATTAAGGAATTTATGACAACGGATTGGTGATCTAAGACCCAAAATAAGTAAGTCTGCAAAATTTCATCACTTTTGAATCATTATTAAAATTAATTCTATATAGTAAACATTGTTTTTCTTTTCAGAAGATGGATTATTTTCGTTTGGATGGATAATTATACAGGATATTTATTTGTCGAATATCAATTAGAAGTATCTAGAGATGTTGGACCAATTCAAGTCTGAAAATTGAGATTAAAGCTTCAAATTATTAACTTATTTGTAAAGAAGTAGTAATTAGACATTTTGAAATCTGAAATTCTCATTTCTCTAGAAATGGCAATTTCTTTCTTCTTTAAAAAAATTGGGAATAAATGCATAATCAAAATGTGAGAGTTATTATCAGTCAATAGAAATACTACCTGAAAAAAAACTGCATTCAATGTTTATTTTCAGTTTTGACAAATATTGAATTTACATAATCATTCGATAAGATCTATGAAAAGACCTACAGTGAAATTTTGTTTTAGGAATATTCAGTATAGCTATAATAAACTGAAAAGGGGCAAAATGAATAGATCTACCTTTCAAAAACCCATGGCTAATGTTGCCTTACAAGCAATCGTGTAACATCTTTGAGAAATCAGGTTATAAGAAGTCCCTCATTTCCGAGGTTCATCAATACTTTTTTCAGTTGAGCAACAAATTATTCTTCCATTTCATAATTTATTAAGAAATACAATATTCTATCAACAATTATATAGGGTGTATATATTTAGAATACAAGGAAGGACACCTTTTGAGATCTAAAAATTTGGTTGATAGTAGGTTATTTTCCATAATTTATAATATTGAAAGACCAATTGGACATTTCTGAAGAACTAAGGCGTTTTTAGAATCTGAAAATTGTATCGATGAATTTTGCATACTCTTCTGTTGCAACTTTAGTTTTAGTGGGATTTCAATGTTTATTTACATCTCAACTGTTCTTTTGTTATCTATGTAAAACATTTTTTTGGTGAATAAACTTATTATTATTATTATTATATTTCTTGTAGGTATATGGACAAAAATGATTTTTGTGGGTTCTGGTGAATAATCAGAGGGATACAGGTAACAATTTCATTAATACCAGTCGAGATGTAGTTATCATAGATAAGGGATGATATAGAAATTTCACTAGATAATTCTGATTCAGTGGAGGACAGCTGAATTAAAGCTTAATCGTGATGGTTCGTTACGTTATAGAGCAAGCTTGTAGCTCTGGGTTTTACTCAGAAGTAAATTGAACAGAGCAATATATATAGTAAATGAAATTTTGACAGATATTAGTTAAAGAAGATCAACAATTGAGCATTGTATTTACATAAAATCAAAAAATAACTTGCTAACTGTTGTTGCATTGTACGTGGATGAGTTTTTTGTTTTAACAAATGTTAATTCTGAATGAATATATCTGATAGAAAATTTAAGTGATAATTTTATCATAAAGAATTTAGGGAAAGCTAAAAATGTTTAGGGATGAATATCACTAGAAATTATGAAAAAGGTAGTATAGTAATTGTTTATATTCTTCAAATATGTATTGCAATAATTCAACATGTCTAATTGTAAACATATGAAAACTCTTTTGAAAACTTAATTGAAATTTGATTCAACAAAAGAGAGTTGTAATGATGAACCATATAAGAAATTAATAGGTTTATTAACGTCTTCAGCAGTATCAACTAATCCTGATAAAGCATACTCTGTTAATCTCTTGAGTCAATTTAATAATTATCTCATTATTGAACACTGAAAAAGTGCAAAATTCATTTCAAGATGCAAGTAAAAAAAGATCATTGTTCAATTTTTACTTCAGTCAGAAGATGTGTTCAGTATTTGAAATGACTGCCTCGGTACTAAAATTGTATCAGCCAATACTATTGACCCATTTAGTGGGTTGATTTTTTTCAAATGTTAACTTTGGATCTGAATCAATTAATAATTTAATTTTTACCAAAATTAAAAGCAATTAATAAATCAGTAGGATAGCATTTTCGAACTGGTCATAGAGCAATTATTCCTATAACGATTGAAAACTTTAGTGAAATAGGTATCTACATGTTTATACGAGTTTAATCATCCATTCATGAAATGGAAAGTTTTAAAGAATAGTTACTTTTTAAAGTATTTTATGCCTACATTGAATTGCTGGAAAATTGATACCAATTTCAAAAGTAACTGCCATTTTGAAATTCTTCATATACTGAATGATCCTTTAAATTTTATTATTGTCGTAAAATTTTGACTAGTATTTCAACTGATTTTTGATATGTATATCCTAGTATAGCTTTAATAAACAAATTAAAAAGAGACAGAATGAATAGACTTGCCTTTCAAATACCCATAGCTTATGTTACCTCATAAGAAATTTTAATATCTTGGTGGAACCTTTTTGAGAAATCAGGTAAAAAGTTTGAGTCTCTAATTTCCAAGGTTTATTAATACATGTTTCAGTTGAGCGGCAAATAATATAATAGATAATATATAGTTGAAATTATTCGTATGGAAGATTTCACAACGATTTGACTTATTCATTATAAATTCAACAGCACTGCACTCAAATTCTTCAAAAACGGATTGGTCATTTATATTTTTGCACTCTTCTGTCGTAAAAGTGTATGTTTTAGATATTCAAAAAACACATGGAAATTTTTGAATGTCATCTGACTAACTTGGCTCTTTTTCCAGTAATAAAGCCAATTGTGAATTATCTATAAGGAGTTTTTCTATCTGTTTAATACATGATCAGATGAAGCTTCTGTTCTCTTTTGTAGTTCCATCTTCTGTCGCAATAGATTCAAATTGTCACGAAAGAGAATGTAGTTTTATAGTTTGTGGAAAATAAACGAAAAATTCCTGAAATAAAGTAACATTCATCCAATTGAATCAATAAAAAACCTTTCAAACAAACCTGAACTGAGGAAAATGCATTCGATGATATCAATGTTCATTTCCAAATTTTGACAAATATCTATCGAATTTTCGATTCGCCGAAGACTTTGCATTTTATCTGTCGGCATTTATTTAAATATTGAATAACAATTTTGGAAACTGCAAACTTTTTCAAGAACTTTCATATATCGAAATGGAATATTTATTATCAACATGACACTGACAGTCAAATTGTCCACAGATACCACAGAAATATGGGACTTGAAATGTCAAAATGATCCGAAACACCCCGTATACTCGAAAACCGCGAGGAGAATCGAAGGTTTGGGATTTTTCCCGGGATCTCCAGACGATTTTGAGGGGGGTCTTATTCTTGTCATTTTTGCTCTAGATGGTCCCGTTTGGGCTGTGATTTTACGTTTAAAGTTTGACGTATATGTGCAAGCGGTTTTATATATACTTAGACTCGCTCTGCTCGCCGAAGGGGCTCCGCCCCTTGGACCCCGTCACTATGCCGGTAGATCCTTCACTGGATATCCCTCTAGAAAATAAAAGATTTTTTTCGGAAACCTTGTATCGTTAGCTGATTTTAGACGATTCACTCGGTATCCTATGCTGATTCTAGGGTAGAATTCTATATGACTTCTTTCCTAGAACATACCATTTCGCCCTTGCTCACATGAAAATATTTGATGCAAATAACTTTCCATGACGACAAATCAAGGGCGGTCCTAGCCTTAAATTTTGAGGGGGTTCGCCGTTATGTGCTTCGAGTATTTCTATGGGACCAAATCCCAGATTATACCGATATCAAGCCTTACCTCTCAAAACTATTTATATTTAGATATTCATATGAATATTTATATAAGGCGTACAACTTTGCGTCCGCCGTTTTGCAATAGATGGCTGTAACGGTAAGTGGTAGTAGAAATAAATATATCGTAGATGTCATACAATAAGTTTAGGTATTTGTGAACATAACGCCATTGACATGTTAGTCGATTTGTATCTGCATCATAAAGTTATTCACGATTAACCATGTTAGCTTACGAGCCAAATTCTCGTCATTTGCGGGAGGTTTCAATTTTCCATTAAAATATGAAAAAATCCGCGGCTGAGGTTCATCGAATGCTTTCAAATACCTATAGTGAGAACGATATTGGTGGAAGAACGTACCAACGATATTGTTTATGTCTAGGTTTAGTTATTTTCTGGTACATCTGTAAAATGGCTTGTTCCGTTTGATTAAATAAATAAAGATATAGATGAGTGGTTTCAACGCTTCAAGAATGGTGATTTTGATGTCGAAGACCAGCATCGCGGTGGAAGAGAGAAGTTTGTTGAAGATGCAGAATTGGAGGCAATAATTGATCAAGACTCATGTCAAACGCAACAATAATTGTAGGATCAATAGGAGTGACACTAAAAGCCATTTCAAAACGCCTGAAAGTCATAGGAATGACTCAGAAACAAGGAAATTGGGTGCGGTACGAGTTGAAGCCGCGAGGTGTTTGAACGACGTTTATTTACTTGTGAACAGCTGCTTGCAAGAAAAATACGGAAGGGGTTTCTGCATCGGATTGGGACTGGAGACGAAAAATGGGTTCATTACGATAATCCCAAGCGCATAAAATCATGAGGATATCCTGACAATACTTCCACATCGACGGCCAAACCGAATATTCACGGTTCTAAGGTCATGCTCAGTATTTGGTGGGACCAGCTCGGCGTAGTGTATTATGACTGAAAGAATCACAGGCGATCGTTATCGAACGCAATTAATGCGTTTGTACCGAGCATTGAAAAACAAACCGTCGCAATACAACGAGAGAGAAGATGAATTGATTTTACTGCATGACAATGCTCGACCCCATGTTGCGAAAGTAGTCAAGATATACTTGGAAACGTTAAAATGGGAATTCCTACCCCACAAACCTACCCGACGTATTCTCCAGACGTTGCTCCCACGGACTATCACTTGTTTCAATTAATAGCACACGGCCTGGCTGACCAACACTTCCGATCTTATGAAGAAGTAAAAACTTGAATCGATTCGTGGATCGCTTCAAAAGATGACCAGTTTTTTCAATTCGTACGCTGTCCGAAAGATGGGAGAAAGTAGTGACCATCGATGGACAATACTTTGAATCATAAAATTATACCCAGTTTTTCTACAATAAAGCCTCGAATTTCGCAAAAAAAGTTGTACCCTTATGTATTTGTTGTATTATAATGCCATTATTTACTTATCAGGGTTTTAACCATTCAGGTAGAAATTTAAAAAAAATTAGATTGTTTAATATGAAAACAAGAAGACAATTGGCAACTACATCACAAAATCTAATTTGGTCTTTAAAACTTTGAACCCTTTGAAAACCTTGTAATCACAGCGTCCTCGTCAACATCAATGTCCCTATAAATGTTTAGGAGGACAAAATACTCCATAAAAATGGAAGCAAACTACTAAATATGTCGTTTTCCACTGAATCTCGTCATCTGAATCTTATTATTATCCTCTATGATAGAAAAACTTTATTCAAATCAACAGAATTTTCTCACACCAAAATATCACAGCAATATAATCGATATTTTACTCTTACATATTTCGATACATTTCGATAGTGTCAGAAATTATCGATACAATATACAGGGTCTTTCACGAGGAACCTCACCCATATTTATACGGGAAACTACTGAACGTATTTTCATGAAATTCAGCACTTAAAAGTATTTCACGATGCTGATGAAATCTAAAATATTTTCAAGGCATGAGCACCTCCGGTTTTTCCGGAAATGACGTCAACTTCCGTTTTTCAAATTAGAACCCCATTTTTTTATGGCAGATATTGAATCCACGTTAAAAAATAATGTGAGTGTATGCATCACACCTTTGCCCTAAAGTGGATATTTTCTGAGTTATTCACAAAAAACTGTTTTTCGTCTTGAATTTTCAGCTATTTCTTTTCCCTTCACGCCAAAAAGATGAAATGTTCAGGAACTGTTACTTAAACCATGTTTTAGATTTTACTACCCTAATATGCAAGAGAAAAAAGTTACAGGTTGTTCCTAAATAGATGGCGAATTTTGATTCGAATTTGTATCGGAAACCTCTTTATTTCAACTAATCGGCCATCGGTTTTCTCTCCAGTGATAAATAAATAATTCCTTATGAACCATATGCAAAAACTTACCATGTTTTACATTCTTTTTTTTTAATAATAGATATCATTAATCACATCTGCCAAATTCCTCTTTATTCAGTAGCATTTTGTGTTTACTATTAATTTGGTGATAATTCGTATTAAGTTATAAAATCAATCACTATGCCTAATTTTACCAATGAAGATTATTTAAATCTCATTCTACTTCATGGAGAATGTAATAAAGTTGTAGATAGAACGATTCGACTGTTCATTGAGAGGTTTCCTGACCGACCCACACCAACGAGAGATACCATTAACAGAACCATGACAAACTTGAGAAATTTTCTAGTTATAACTGCGAGAGTTTGCCATGGTTCTCCTAATAGTAACTTGAAGTCGGTTTCAAGAAGGGGTGAAAAATCTACAGCATGGTTCAGATAACAGTTCCTGAAAATTTCATCTTTTTGGCGTGAAGGGAAAAGAAATAGCTGAGAATTCAAGACGAAAAACAGTTTTTTGTGAATAACTCAGAAAATATCCATTTTAGGGCAAGGGTGTGATGCATACACTCACATTATTTTTTAACGTAGACTCAATATCGGCCATAAAAAAATGGGGTTCTAATTTGAAAAAATTGATTTTTCACGATTTGGTCATCCCTAACTTTGAAAGCGATTTTTTCACCCCCTGTATCATGAATCGCGATTTCTATTTTTAAAGTGGATACATCAATCTTACATCCTGAAAAATCCCAAAAATGAAAATTTTCCATCCAAAAACCTCGAAGTTATTCTTGTTTCAGCGGAGCTCTATTTTCGATTTTTTTTTCGAATTTTCCCGCTCAGAGAGAATTTTCCAACCAAAACTGAAAAATGTTACATCAAAATAACTTGAAATTTTCTAAGGAATCTATTTCTGCAATAAAAAAAATGGTGTTCTAATTTGAAAAACGGAAGTTGACGTCATTTCCGGAAAAACCGGAGGTGCTCATGCCTTGAAAATATTTTAGATTTCATCAGCATCGTGAAATACTTATAAGTGATGAATTTCATGAAAATACGTTCAGTAGTTTCCCGTATAAATATGGGTGAGGTTCCTCGTGAAAGACCCAGTATAGATATCGATAGTTTTCTGACCTTTGCCCATCCCTAGTGTGGATTTGCCGAACGCAGTCATAACCATAAACATAGATTTCTCTATGATCATAATGTCAGTCATACGCATGTCTTAAAAATTTGTTGAAATATAAATCGTATATTGTATTCTTTAATAATGAATAAAAAATAACCGATATCAACCAAATTCTCAGATCTCATTTTTCCAGAAATGGCAATTTCTTTCTTTGAAGAATTTGGGAGAAATGAATAATCAAAATGTGAGCGTCAGTCTTTCAAGAAAGTTATTCATGCTTATAGGTTTGTAAAAAATTTTTAGAGAATATTGAATAATAATATAATCCCAACATTAAGATTTCAAATTAGCACATTTCTTCTTTATAGAGACATGTATGATGCATAAGTCCAAATTTAATTGATGATTGGATGGGAAAAATTGACAAAAAAAGTTTATGTTTGTTAGTTAAGTTGTAATCCTTTTTATGGTCCTTTTTTTGTTTATTTAATAGTTACAATAGACAATTATTAGCATATTTTTCTCTGAATTTCAACTTTGAAAGAAAATTTGTCGTTTTATGTCTTGCCGATGAAAATATTGATATTCTTGTAAGTCAATTCAAAATGAATAATAGATATATTTTTAGGGCTATCATTCCATTGGATATTTACTTGTGAGCCCTAAAATGAAGTTACATTTATTCAATTGACTCATTAATAGAAATATTACCTGAAATAAAGAAATTGCATTCAATGTTTATTTTCAGTTTTGACAAATATTGAATTTACATAATCGTTCGATAAGATCTATGAAAAGACCTACAGTAAGATTTTTGTTTTAGGAATATTCAGTATAGCTGTAATAAACAAACTGAAAAGAGGCAGAATGAATAATAGATCTACCTTTCGGATACCCATATCTGAGAAATCAGGTTATAAGAAGTCCCTCATTTCCAAGGTTTATCAATACATTTTTCAGTTGAGCAGCAAATTATTCTTCTATTCCATATTTTGTGAAGAAATACAATATAATTGCCTAAGGAAGGACCTATTGGAAATTCCTGACGAACTGAGGAGTTTTTTAATATCTGAAGATTGTATTGATGCTATGTTATAGAACGAGACTTGTGGCTTTGGGTTTTACTCAGAAGTGAATTAAACAGGGCAATTTATGTCCTATATAGTAAATAAAATTTTGATAGATATAAGTTTCAAAAGATCAACAATTGATCATAGTATTTACATAAATCAAAAAATAATTGGCTTACTATTGTTGCATTGTACGTGGATGACTTTTTGTTTCAACTAATGTTAATTCTGAATTAATTTTCTGATAGAAAATTTTATGATTAAGAAATTAGGGGAAGCTAAAAAATGATTAGGGATGAATATTACTAGAAATTATGGAAAAGGTAGTAAAGCTATTGATTATATTCTTCAAATATGTATTGCAATAATTCAACATGTCTGATTGTGAACATGTGAAAACTAAATTGAATTTTGATTCAACAAAAGAGAGTTGTAATGATGAACCATATAAGAAATTAATAGGTTTATCAACATCTTTAGCAGTATTAACTAGTCCTGATATAGCATACTCTGTTAATTTCTTGAGTCAATTTAATAATTATCTCATTGTTGAACACTGGAAAAATGCAAAACTCATTTCAAGATACAAAGATCATTGTTCAATTTTTACTTCAGTCAAAAGGAACTGAGTATTTGAAATCGGTACTAAAATTGTATCGGCCAATACTATTGACCCATATTAGTGGGTTTGACTTGATTTTTTCAAATGTTAACTTTGGATCTGAATCAATGAAAAATTTAATTTTTACCAAAATGAAAAGCAATGAATAAATCAGTAGGATAGCATTTTTGAAATGGCCATATAGCACCTATTCCTATAACGATTAAAAGATTGGAAACTTTAGTGAACAAATAGGTAGGTATCTACATTTGTATACAAATTTGATCATTCATGACATGGAAATTTTCAATAAATAGTTGCTTTTTAAAGTATTTTATACCTTCATTGAATTGCTGCAAAATTGATACCAATTTCGAAAGTGACTGCCATGTTAAAATTCTTCATATACTGAATGATCCTTCAAAATTTATTTCTGTCGTAACATTTTGACTAGTATTTCAACTGATATATTCCATACGTTATTGAAATCAATATCTTCAAAGTACTATTCAAAAGACTTAATAATGGAATTTAGAAGAATATGTCTTTCTCAATTTCATAGTCATATATGATATGATGCATAAGTCCAAATTTAATTAATTCACATCTAAAGTGAATGTTATTTTTAGAATTATTCAGTATAGCTATAATCAACCAACTAAAAAGAGACATAATGAATAGACTTGCCTTTCAAATACCCATGGCCTATGTTACCTCATAAGCAATTACCTATAATATCTTATCTTGGTAAAACCTTTTTGAGAAATCAGGTTATAAGTTTGAGAGTCTCTAATTTCCAAGGTTTATTAATACATGTTTCAGTTGAGCGGAAAATAATATAACAGGGTATATATAGTTGAAATTATTAGTATGAAAGATTTGACTTATTCATTATAAATTCAACAGCACTGCACTCAAATTCTTCAAAAACGGAGTGGTCACTTATATTTTTGCACTCCTCTGTCGTAAAAGTGTATATTTTAAATATTCAAAAAACACATGGAAACTTTCGACTGTTATCTGACTAACTTGGCTCTTTTTTTCCAGTAATAAAGCCAATTGTGAATTATCTATAAGGAGTTTTTCTATCTGTTTAATACTGTTTCATAGTAGCATAACTTTTACTCCAATCCAAGACTGAATTGATGAATGAAGCTTCTGTTCTCTTTGGTAGTTCCATCTTCTGTCGCAATAAATTCAAATTCTCACGAAAGGGAATGTAGTTTTATAGTTTGTGGAAAATAAACGAAAAATTCCTGAAATAAAGTAACATTCATCCAATTAATTCCAAATAATACAAACCCTTCAAACGAACCTGAGTTGAGGAAAATGCATTCGATGATGATATCAATGTTCATTTCCAAATTTTGACAAATATCTATCGAATTTTCGATTCGCCGAAGACTTTGCATTTTATCTGTCGGCATTTATTTAAATATTGAATAACAATTTTGGAAACTGCAAACTTTTTCAAGAACTTTCATATATCGAAATGGAATATTTATTATTAACATGACACTGACAGCCAAATTGTCCACAGATACCACAGAAATATGGGACTTGAAATGTCAAAATGATCCGAAACACCCCGTATACTCGAAAACCGCGGGGAGAATCGAAGGTTTGGGATTTTTCCCGGGATCTCCAGACGATTTTGAGGGGGGTCTTATTCTTGTCATTTTTGCTCTAGATGGTCCCGTTTGGGCTGTGATTTTACGTTTAAAGTTTGACGTATATGTGCAAGCGGTTTTATATATACTTAGATTCGCCAAAACCAGAGAAAAATGAAAGAATAACGAAAAACACTCAATATCTTCATGATCACAAAACGGATAGAGTTGAGATTTTAGGTGTCGATATGAAATAACTATGGAATGGTCTGTACAAAATTTCAAATGGATCACAGAAATCATAGAAAATTGGAGAAGATTATAAAAAAATTCTTATCGAGTTGAGATTTTGGGTATACATGGTGTTTCAAGTTCGACGGCCTATTAGACGTTTCTGGAGAACGTGGCCGATTTGAAAACTGAAAATTCGGAATATGACATTGTTCATGATGCCCTATTCAGCTAAAATATTTTCCGGCACTTCCGGTTATACAAGAATTAAAAAAAAAATTTCAAAAAAACATTTCTTTTCATTTAATGTCTTAGATATTATCAAGATTTCCAATCTCAATCACTCTTTGCTGAAATTATTGCGTTAGTCCTCATAGTTTTCAAAATATTAAGGAAAAACCGAAAAAAAGAGAGAATTTCCATAGTCACTATTACGTGAATTATTTTTATTTTTACTGTGAATATCAATTAACTTTCTCGAACTAGAATGATGTTGGAATATCGTGCATTTCTTGAATTTGAAGAATATCATCACAGGGTGTTTCAAATATAGTGTCAAAAATTGTGAACAAAATTTGATCATAACTTTCGATTTTCAAATTAGAACCCTATTTTTTGTGATTTCGTTGGATTCTACGGTAAAAAATAAGGGTATTGTCCAAACATGATTATGGTCACAAATTCAATAATTCATGAGTTATTCGAGATTATATGAATTTATGTTATACGTAGGGTCAATTTCATTCGATCTGTTTCCAGACAGACTAGCAATAATACTCTATGACCATAGAAATTTAAATATCTAATTGCTCCACATGTGACATGTATTTTAATTATCAAAGCTACACTAATTTGATTTCACGAATTGAATTTCCGATAATCAAATGACAAAATTCTGGATATACTTTTCTCTAATCACCTATGTGGCAAATCAATTCATTCCGGCACATCTTGTGGAACAAAATAGACTGGAACAGATTTATCTATTATCTGTCAAATTTGTGATACAGAAAACTATTCTGCCAACCAACATTTTTCAATGTAAAAATCCCAAATAGATATTTATGGAAATTTCCGTTAATTTCAATAAAAAGAGTGAATTCGGGAAAATAATGTTTAAAACTCGTACAGAAGTATCATTCTACAACACGTTCATTTTGAACTCTTGGAAGAATATCAATAATTTCTGCACTTGTATTATAAATATCTAATTCCATATTCACGATGAACGGAATAGAATTATTGGTAGAACTCATCGAATTTTAAATCAGAAATTTCCTCATCTTCTTGAAGGGATGTTTCATACTTTATGAATATCCATTATACTGGAGTACCTTCCTAGCAGAAAAAAACCTGTACCTACCAAATGAGATAAAATCATGCAGGACTACTGTGTGCCAATTCTTTTCATATTAAAAAGCGGTAGAATACATGTATGAATTCAGGAAAAAATCAGCGTGGTGATGAAAAGGGAGTAACAGAGAGTTTGAAACATACTTCCGAAATATCTTCTCGACAATTGGTGGTAAATGTGAATATTTCTGATTAAATGCTCGACAAGTTCTCGAAACAATTCTGTTGCATTCGCCGTGGATATGGAATAGATCCAGAATTTCATTATTTGAATAACGAGGATTCATATCGTGAAATTATAATCTACAAGCTTCAATAATGAGAACACCTGTCACATTGAAATAATTGTATATTTTAATTTCTATGATCATAGAATACTGATTTGAAACGCACTCTAGAAACAGATTGTATGAAATTGACCCTACGTATAACATAAATTCATAAAATCTCGAATAACTCTTGAATTATTGAATTTGAGAGCATAATCATATTTGCACACTACCCTTATTTTTCACCGTAGAATCCAACGAATTCACAAAAAAATAGGGTTCTAATTTGAAAATCGAAAGTTATGATCAAATGTTGTTTACAATTCTTGGCACAATATTTGAAACACCCTGTGCTGATATTCTTCAAATTCAAGATATGCACGATATTCCAACATCATTCTAGTTTGAGAAAGTGAATTGAGTATACGCATAGGATATTCCCAGTAAAAATAATTCACGTAATTGTGACTAAGGAAATTCTCTCTTTTTTACGGTTTTTTCTTAATATTTTGAAAACTATGAGGACTAACGCAATAATTTTAGAAAAGAATAAAAATAACAATATGGTTTATTCACTCGTAAAATATCACATACGTTAAAAAGAGCTGTTAACAAGATCAAAAATTACATAGGTTGGTAGGTACTATCATAGTATAATTATAACAATTATACTATGGTACTATATGGAGAGCTGACTTTTCAGATGGACTAAGTAGCATAGTGTCACAGCCATTGGCAGCGTTTTTTCTGAGTTTCAGCATCTTAGGAATACTTATTGTAGATATCATTTCTTTCAGCAAAAATTAATTTTCTAATACAATTATTAGAGTAATGTTTTGGGTTCACATTGCAGTAAGGAAATTCCTAAATCTGCTTAAATAAGAAAAAATTTTTGGCAATAAGCAAAGTGCGAAATTCAAACTCCATTTTTCCAAAAGTCGCAGAATCTCATTCATTGAATGGAAGTTATTTAAATATTCGGTAAGTGACGCCCCCCATTGCCTTTATTATAAATGAACCGATTTCTAACGTTCTTCAAGACGCTTATTTCATAGAAAGGGCAGTAGAGGACGTCACTTATCTTATTTTCGGACCTATTGAACAGTTGAAATATTTTCTGCTCGATGATGCTTTGTCGAATTTTTTTGATGTACACTAATTCAGAAAACCCCGACCGCTTTGCTGTACTTGAGATTTATTGAATTAATGAATTATTATTTTCCTTTTTATAGCAACGAATATCTGAACGCAAATGAAAAATGTATATAATTAATCCCAATTAGAATTTTAAGGTAAATGTATTTGCGGAGTTCGAACCCGGGATAAATCGAATGAAACTAAACATAACATAATAAGATAAATATGATTTGATGATCACACATTCATTACTCAATAGCAACTCGTATACGGTTAAAACTATTGTACCATATTTATGAGCAATTATATTTTTTCAATTTAATTCTTTGTTTTTTACTGCAAAATTACTGATCGTATTCTCACGCTAAAACTATCAATTTTTGCAACAAAATTCATGCAAATAAATAGCTTTCATATAGTTTTTTCCTTGAATCATTCCAGACTTTTTTTTCAGTAATTATACCTAAATCAGAAGCAAAATCAAATTTTGTTGATATATTTCATTTGAATTAATAAGTCCAATGAAATATGGCTAGATTATATTCAGAATAGCTTCAATTAATAGGTACATCATTGTATTTTTTGTTTTTTCCATGATAATAAAATTTGACATTTTTAAAGTATAGAAGTGATTTTTTTCATAAAATGACAGGAATCAAATAACGCTTCGATGATTGTTATTTTTGGGTCCCTATTTCCCTGATAACCCATAAAAGCATTTGAAAAGCCGGTCAAGGAAAGTTCGCAATCTCAAGGTCAAAATAATTATTTGAAAATTCAATCTAAAATTGCGCTTTCACAGAAATAAATTGTTATTAGTTCATGTCAATGAATAAAAAATTAGGAAAGCACTGACATGAAGTCATAAGCTTTTGAGCGTTCATTCATGCGCCAAATTTTCCCTCGGATACAAAACTGTATGATAAATATATATACCTATATGTTCTTCAAGGGTTAAACTAGGCCATGAATAAATGAGCGCCAAAAGCTGCTGTCTTCACTGCAGTGTTTTCCAAATTTATTTTTCGATATTCTACAAAATTATGCAATTTGTAATTTTGCAAGAGACTTGAAATTTTTTTTCTTTATATATACGCAAAATTCAGTCAGTTCGGTTGTAAATGAAATATTAGGTATATTTTTCGATATTCTACTTGAATTTTCTATAGTGCTAACATCTAAATATGGTTTTTGCGTCCTTGTTTTAGAGGCATAGCGAGCATTTTGTCCAAATGTCGAGAGAGTGTCCTCAAACGATTGTGTTTGACTTACTGAAGAAGAATTACAAGCCAAAATCGATTCCATTCACTGTGTACACGATAACTCATAAACAAAATGTGTTAGAGGCATGAAATTCTCATGATAGGTTCAAAGTCCGAATATCTAGTTTAAGTTCGTTAATGGAAATGATTATTTTAATGGTTCCGTAGTTCTGTTTCCTTAATAATGGAAAAAATACCTATTAGACCGAAATGAGATGCAAAATAGGACTGAAATGAATTTTATGCCAAAAATCGTGCAAATTCCATATCTATTAGACTTATCGTGTTTACGATTTGATGCCACTCTGGACTCGAAATTCAAAAATTATAGACATTTCGGCAAAATAATACGAATTTGCAAGACTTCACGTCACTCTTTTTTCGTGTTTCGTATATCTTCAAGAAAACAAGAAATGCCAGGTAAATGACAAAATGAAAACAATTCAATCGAGATTGAAAAAAAGACAAATCACCTAAATAAATAGGATTTATTCAAAATGTTAATCTTTGATTGATCTATTTCACAATGATGAAAAAAATTTAAAGTAAATCATTCTGAATAGATATCATGCTAATCAAATTTGACTATAGTATGTACAATATATAAAATCACGATTTTTAACGTGTGATCACTTATCTCTAGGATGTGGAAGAAAATATGTAAGTGTGATTTCCACGAGCCAAATAGATGGGTTGCTTGGAATGGCAAGTGGATACAGTTCAAAGAGTAATTTCAATTCTTTGTGACTTCAACACACTTCCGAGAAAGGACAGTGAAATTGGACGATGATTTTTGATATACCGGATGGCATGAAACAGCCCAGCCAAATATGTCAGTATGTGTTCTTCCAGAAAGCTTCGAGATAGGTCAAAAATTTTGAAATTGCAATTCTAAAAAAAAGTTGAAAAAAATTTTGATTGTCGTTTTTTTCTAATATGAGGTATTCCTTGAAAGGAACAGTAAGAAAATGAACAACCATGAGTATTACATTATCTACTTATTGTATGTTTTTTTGTAAGTCTTCAAAATACGGGTCGCTATACTTCTCCTGAGCGCACATATCCACTAATAGTCAGAACTCCAATGAAACAATAAAATTCTTCCTCAAATACTGTAGAATTTTGATTATTTTGAGACGCGTAAATATTCGTATAGTTCACATTTTGACTATATCGTCATCAAAAAAGTGCCTAAATAAATCTAAGGTGGATTCATTATCATTTTTAGGACAAAACGCATCTCACTCAGGAAAGTTAGATGGTAATTTTGTCTTCAGACTATTTGACCATGATCTTGTTTTTATTCATTTATTTTTTTGGCAACAAATGTTGATATCATCCTCGCTATTAAAGTTGCTTACAATATTACTTTGGGTGGCTCCATCATTAGTGAAAAACAATTCAGCCCTCAATTGGCTTTCTGAAAGATTACTTGGCAGAACAAGATTTTCATCCCCCGAATCTTCATCGGTATTCTCGTTATTGGCATTTTCGGTTGGTAATATCGTTATGCTATCAGGTGGTAAGGAATCATCATCGAGATTATCTAACTCTTCCAATAGTTCATGAAGTTTTAGTGGTCTTCGTGCAGCATAATATGATCTGCAACATAAAAAAGTAATACTATTTTTTTTTTGTCACATTTTGTCCTAACCCAAAATTAAACTAATCAAGTAGAATTTTACAAACGCGAATGCAGTCTTTGGAAAGAAGATTAGAACGGAAAGTAAGTAAGTAATAATTGGGCTTGTTGGTGAAATATTTAAAAGAGTGGCATTTTCTTCGACAATGTGCTAATGATAATGGCATCTGCGTGAAAGTTTACTGTCAAGAACTTTCACGGAACTGTCTTACCATGAAAAAGTTATATTCAAAATTCCTATTATTCCTAAGTTCGATGATTTTATGTAACAATAAAAGTTTTTCACATTTCGCAAAAGGTGACTTTTCATTAGCAGCATGCCAAGTGTTATAAAGTGTTTTCCATTAGAGTTTGATATTAAAGAAAGAGTACATTTCAAGAGAAATCGATGGATGTTTATTTCATTGTAAAGAGGAAACTACATTTGCCTTTAACGATGAAAAAGGATACCAGCCTAGGTCCGCCACAGCTATAGTTGCAGCACCACATCCTTTTCATGAAATTATCCATGGCCAATTCGCACATTTGCAATTGTATGTTCTCGATAACTGGGCGATATCAGTAAAACTCAATAACCTTGCAATAGTGAATGAAAACCATCCATATTTCCTGTACCCATATAGAAGTTATTATATAATAATAATAATAATAATAATATAATCTTTATTTACTATAAACATAAAAAAATTACAGAGGTATTTATTTCACGAAATATTTACCTGTGCGAAGTTATTATTGGAATTATTGATTCAATATTTCAAATTGCATAAATCTTTTGTCCTCCTCTCCCTTCTCTTATATGCTGATTTGGTCATACCAAGTTCCAATTTTTCATTTCCAGGTAAAAATAAAACCAGATTAGTGACATATTGGCAAATATCCAACTGACCATGTATTAATTGATATATTCATTTCGGAGTATGTCCTAAGTATATTCGTTCAAGAGATACAGAATATTTTATGTATTTTATCAAAAATTGCAATCGGCATAACTCTTGAACTCCTTTATGGATATGGAGAAAATGAAAAATGTACAACGCATTTTCAAAAATGGTATTCATACTTAAAAACTACAGTGAAAAGCCTGTCAAATAAGCCTGTTGGCAATACAGCCACACTTCGTATCAATATTTTATGTACCATTGAATATCGGATGTATCTATTTCAATTTTAAATATACACGGACTTGTGAATCTTCGAGTATTATGTTGATCCATTGAACGCCTTCATAGATTTTCATGGAAATCTCAACCCCAATATTCTCTTTGAGTGAATTATCAATATAGCAGATCCGAAACTCATATTTTCTCATATTATAAAACAATCACTTTTTTATAAAGGGAAATCTTTCTGAAAAACTTCATTTAATAGCCTCTCCAACAAGCCCGATCGCAAAACTCAGTATCAATATTTTCCTTGATTCTATTATTCGTGAAATACCTTATATACATAGTATGTATCATTCAACGAGGCTTTTCACTCATCAGGAATTCTGAGTTTCTTCCATGAACATACTTCCAGCATTCTCTGATTTTTCGTCGAAGCAATGTTATCATTCCCAGTAAAATAAATTTTATTTTCCACGAATATTGTTACTTCAGGTTGATAAATTTGAAAATTCTTTTGAAAACAATGAACTGTTGGTAGAAGAAATACTGAGTCGTGAGTTTCTACAGGTGTTATTTTTGTAAAAATTACAGATATCTATATATTATTTTTTGATTTTCCTATAGGTACTTCCAGAACTCAATAAAAAAAATATAGATATGAATAACCCGGGATTCCTTATTGAGAAAACATGTAAGCATGTGTGGAAACGATTCATCAGAGCACCGCATCCAATATAGAAGCTTTATCAATTTTTCTTCAAAATAAATAATGAAAAAATTCCACAATTTATAATTACAATTGGGCGCACATTATCTGCTTCCTTAAAGGCACTCAATATATAATTTGTACATTTTGGCTGAGAATTATAGCAATAGTCATTCTCAAAGCTCTCCTCTTACGTTAATTTTTCTTATCATATCTTTCCAATTAAAAATCTCATTCAGACTGATTCCTTTCCAATAGGAATCTTATTTATTATTGTAAAATTTCTGTGAAATTTAGGTTAAGCCCCAATTTACCTAGTAATCAGGTTGTATCTTGATAAGTGTGCAACTTGTCATAACAAAATACATAAGATAATTGGCTGGGCCAATTTTAATGGTGGTGATTTGTTTGAATTGTCTCCATTTCGAAGAGCAGAAAACTTTCAAATCATTAAAAAAATCTATGAAAAAAGATTTAAAGTTGGACAGACAATAATGTAGGTATGAAGTTTTCTTGAAATTCTAACAATTCCAGAAATCTGAAAATTTGTTATTAACGTATATGGCCGCTCCAGATCACATAATAGTGATAGAAGATGTTGGCTTCGGTAGTTTTCCGAAGGTTATGAGCATTAAATAAATATTTTTTTACAAACGTGCGCATTCAACTCTTTTTCCACACGCACTTTAAGTCACAAAGACCGATTTTCCTACACAGTGCGGAAAAAACCTCATGCTATTTATTTCCCATTCGCAAGTATTATAAAGAATAAATTAAATTCTGTCATGTCTCTATGCACCGAACGTTAAGCATGACATAACTATGGTAACGATATGCAGAATTGCGTCTGTCATTCATGTGTATGCGACTTATTAGTCAAATCAAGTTTCAATTTATGTCAAGCGCTTCTAGAAAAAATGTTGTTCCTAACTCTTGCGGAAACTGTATTTCCCGCACTCAAATGATTGACGTCAACGAGTTTCGGGCGGGAAAGTACTACTTTCCGCACTTGTTAGGAAAATAACTATTATGGGACTTCGATAGTACATAATAATGGTTAACATAAATTTGGTATAAATGATGTTGATGGCTCCTGATGGTAGAACAGGTTGGGATTATGATTGATCTAGAAAAGTGCATTTGAAAAACTGCCATTTTTATTAAAATTACACCCTACACGAATTGTGTAGCCTACTTTTTTCGCAGGAATTTTCAATTTTACTCACTAATTTTCGAAATGTGATCAAATCAAGATCAACTTCAAAGGTGAAGCAACATTTTATCCACTTTTGTGATGAAATTAAGGGTTCGAATTCAGTTTTTGCCCGCAGAAATACAGATTTGGTTTGATGTCTGTCCGCCTCAATTTCCTCAGTTCTTATCCGATTTTAATGCATTTTTATACGGATATTCAGTTTGGACCAGATTTCTCCATACACAATACAGCTTTTACAAATGAAGGGTAAGCGTTCAGATCTTTCCGATGCCTTGCGGATGCGGAAACGTCAAATATTTCGAGTTATACTTCTCGGATTTTCATGAAATTTGGTAGATATGGAATTTCAAGTGGAGCCATATCATAGGGATTTTACCTTTTTGAATATACCTGCAGCGCCACATGCCCAAATTAGTTTTTTTGGGAGATGACAAAACTGAAAATAACGTAGGTACTGTAGGGGGCTAATTTGGGAAGGACAAGGAAGCATTGTGCCACATCCATTGGAAGATATTTTGAAATAATAATTTGTATAAGATTCTCTTGATTTCTCATTTGTAATAATTAATTCATACCCAAAGCTTTTATCGCTTTTTCCTTAAGATTCGTTATTTCTGAAAGCAATTCAATACCTACAAAAAATATTAATGAATTTCAAAGGTTCAAACCAGCGATTAAATTTAAAGAAAAAGAATTCTCGAGAACTATTAAGTCATACAATCATGATTGTCATAATAATATAATAAACATAATATTTCTACTGCTACTTATAGCTTCGAAATTATAAAAAATTTTATATTCTTAGCCATCTTACCCCAATATAAAAAACTTGGCTGGACAAACCTGCATTTTTATACTCGAGGTGGAGACAGAATTTTCTTGTCTGCCAGGTCGAAGGAACCTACGAACCGATCTGCCCTTAGAAATATAAGCTTCTGAAATATCAAAGAATAATATACTTTAATTTCAATTTTCAAGTTTCCTAAAATACGTTTAAAAAAAAATTATTTTTTTTTTAATGTCTGCCACCAAGATAATCGTCTGCCGTTTCGTTTTTGAATAGCTATAAGAGTGTATTTTGATATATTAAATCGGCAGCTTTCCTCAAATATGTTTTTTTTTTCATGAAATTTTCCCACCTGTAGTTCTTCACTACAGCTGAGGGCACCGCAACCGCGTATAGCCGAGCGTATAGCTAACCCCCATTTTATGGTCGGTATAGGTACAACAGACACACTGAGGAAATTTTGGGCTTTCCTAAAATATGTGTGGTCTGCCGTCCACTGGCTCTCAGACTATAAGAAATGCAGGTCTGTAAGCTAATTAGTTGAAAATTCATCTATTTGCGTCATCAGTTGAAAAATTGGAGAATTTTCTGAATTTGTTTACTTTAAATAATAAGCAATCGAATGCATTATCAGTAGTAGCGTAGCTAGCTACACATCCAGATAAGCATTTCACAAATGAATTACATTTTTAGAATGGACATTTCTCGAAAGCGGTGCATTCTACATAAGGCTGGTATCGGTACATTTTTAGTGTAGAAATGTACCTTTTACAAGATTTCATACACAAAATGCCGAAAACGTTTGAAGAAAAAGAAATGGGCCATTTGGCATACACGTCCCCCTGGCACTACCCTTCACTGACAGTAACTTTTCATTTATTATATTTCAGCTGAGAAATCGGTTGTTTCTTCATAAACTTTTCTCTATTATCTTCGGCAGGGATTAAAAATAACTGTTTTCGAAGAATGCACTTCAACAGCCTGTCTCCCGAAAATTAAGCCTTTCAGGATATACTTAGATTCATATTAAATTTTCATCCCATTTTATAAACGGGGACCTTCCCTAATGGTCCTAATTTTTTCCAAGGTATGGCATAATGCCGAAATTGTCATCAAAAAAGCTATCCAATGATGCAATAATATACTGGGTGTGCCATTTGAAATAAGGAAGTAGAAGTCTGTTTTTGGTATAACCGGAAGTTGTAGAGATCTGAAAATATTTTAGGGAGAAAGATCATTGTCTCAAACCCCGATTTGCAAATTTTCAGCTCAAAATTATGATTAGTTTTCCATAAACGTCTAATAGGCCATCCAGGTGAATCACCCTGTATGTAAGATATTGAAATTTTTTGCTTAAAATTAAATTTACATTAGCTGTTTCCTGACTGCATGGAAAGCATTCGGGATCCAAACGAAATCGAAAACCATAAAGGAGACCCCGATAGGATGGAAGATATGCGCATGCAACAAATTTTGCAAGGGTGGATTCCCTGCAAGCCTGCATCAGCTGATCAGTACGAGAAAATGGAGAGTGTACACGTATTTCTGCGTGGAATATTTCCCTTCAACATGTGTATTTCGTCCAAATTCTAATCGAAAGTGTGAAAGGATATCTGTGATGTCATTGTATCGAAAACTACCATTATCCCGTTGTATTTATCGTTATTTTTTGTTGACTTGCATTCTTCCCTCGATTGTTATTTTATATGTTTTATTCCATTTCAAGTTTTTCTGTCTCAGCGTACATGCAAAACAGAAAGTAGATCAAATCGTGAGTACTCTTATTATACAAACCACTTTTCAACCAAGGTTTTGATTCATCGTGTTTTTGATAGATATTTTCGATTATTTTCCACTCATCATAGTTCCTAATTGTTTCAACAAATTGAAGGAAGATAACAACTTCAGCTAATATTATGTATTGATGAATTCTGATTCTCCGGAAATAGATAAATTTAATAAGCTCGAATATTGTGAACGCATTCAGGATAGGTAAAGCTCATTTTGAAAACAAACGAGATGATTTACACTTTGAATAGATATAGATGCAATCGAGGATGCAATTAATGTGTGTGCTTTTAACAACTACAGATAGCATCTCTGTATTTTGAAACACTATTTTCCGTTATAAGCAAACAGAAATTCGAAAATACAATTCAATTTTCACGAGATATTCCTGAATATGTGGACAAATTTAAGTCCTGAATATGTGGACAGTCAAAAATTCAAAATTCGGAATTAAATGAAATAAACGACGTTTAGTAAAATAATTGATTTCTAAAAAATGTTTTCAACACAACATGTTGACTTCTTTAGATGAGTTTGGTACCTAAGTCCTAAGTATTACTTAAATTTTCAAAAATAAAGTTATTTTACTTGTAAAATTATGAAAAATAGAATTCTTGCAACAAATTTAGTTTCTAACATTTTTTCAAACAAGAACGGCAATATCACAAAGTAGTGAAGACACTTCATCTTTTTCTATTCGATCTAGAGCGCGTTATATGGGATGTCCGGATTTCACCTTAATGCATTACTAGGCGTGAATTGAAAGGTTCAAATATGATGGTAAAAGTTTCTTATCAACCTATGTCCTAAAATGCCCTTCGCCTACTCTATCTCCCAAAACCAACAAATATTTTGTCAATTATTTCTTCAAAATTAGGCAGGTACAAGTGTAATGAATTTTTTCATGATGGATCTTTGAGTTTCTAATCACAAAATTTGGGTTTTAGCGAATTAATTTTTTTTTCGCAAATTCAGTCCATGAATTTAGAAGATTAGCAAACATAAATGAAATTTAAATCTCTCGGGCATAAGATCATGGAAGCTAGGACATGTAGGTAATGCCAGATAATATTCCATAAAACTAAAGAAATTCTGTTGAAACAAGAAGAAATATTTCGACAGGTTTTCAACTTTTATAAAAGTACCAGCTTTCTCAATCATTAATGATTGGATTTTTACAGTGTAAATCCCTACACAAAAAGGATTCAACAGGAAACCTATGTTTACCCCTATGCGTCAAAGAAGAAATAAATTCTGTATCATGTTACTCTTTCAAAAGCACCAAAAGGGTTAAGTTCAAAGCCGAATGGAAAGGAACAGGTATTATCTTCAAATCTCCAACACGAATAACACCCTTCCATTGGTATGAAAATGGAAAGAAAATTTATCCAAGCGAAAAACAGTTTCTAACAGCATTGAGAGCAGTCGTGAAAAATCAACTGAATCTGAATCTACCAGTGAATACAATCCTGAGAATAATGAAGAAAACCATTCATTCGAAAGACTCGGATGTCTTAAAACAAGAAGAGATTGATGCATTGTCTACTTTGGTCCAAGATAATGAATTTCTCGTTCTATCCTTTTTCCATGGAAATGACGTATTCCCAAGATTAATTGGTACATGTGGTTCTCATTACGCCACAGAGTATGTGGAGCCTTTGCAAGTAACGTCTTCCCTTATGGCTCTAACTGACAATGTGGAAGAATGGATTCAAAGATTGCAAATGGCAGCTCAAATACTAGAGCTCTTGAAAAAACTTGAAACTGATTTCCAAGAGCCTATTCATCTTTGTGATATTCAACTACATCATTTCGGTGAGTGGACTCATAGATATTCACATAAGTATTACTATTCGAAAATTACTTAGGAATTATTCTATAAATCATTACAAAACTCAACACAAAACGCCTGAAGGCTTTGACCCCTATGTCTCCTATATATACTAGTGGAATGAATCAAAGGATCAAAATAAAATTCGAAATTTTTAGCGGTTTTTCAAAGGGCTGTATTTTCGATAACAATGATCGTATCCCAATTTGAAAAAAAAGCTTTTTAAAGCTTGAAGTTTATAGTTTGGAGATCTCATCATAAGAAATTTTTTCAAGTAACGTGTACCGCTCAATCCTAATGAATACATCAGTATCTAAAATTTCTGCAAAATTTTTTCAGTTATTATTTTTGGCCAACAGACACAAAAATCCCAGAGAAATTCAATTCAATCCATGAAGCGGTTTTTTTGTTTCATTTTCAAAAAATTTAAGGATCACGATTCTAGATTCAAATGTTCATAATCTCCAACAAAATGAAGAAATTGAAATTTAATTTTTTTTTCTGCATAAAACAAAAAACCGCTCCATGGATTGAATTGAAATTCTCTGGGATTTTTGTGGTGATATTGAACTGTAGCGCATACTCAAAATTGATGGTTTTTTGGATCATTTCAATTCAGCGCTTGATTATCCGAAAAGCCTCCAAAAGCCCTTTTTTATCAACTCTTCAAATTAATGTAGAGAACGAAGCAAATTTTTTTCCAAGAATACAATTGCTACTTCTTGTAGAGAATTCATTCAAGATTTCAAAACATCCCCTAAATTTTCTGTGCAAACATTGATTGGTGAGATATTGATGGTTAAAGACAAAAAGGTTATTTTCAATTTAAAGTTCGATATTTCAGAGAGAAATGCTCGTATCGAAATTTTGAAAAAAGGATATTGAAGCTGAATGAACAAGTTATCTCATCCATATAATGGTTAAGTTGGAAAACAAATTTCCAAGTCTGTAGGCAAAAAATAAAAACTGAAAAAATTTCGCAGAAATTTTAGACACTGTATTCATTAGGATTGAGCGGTACACGTTGCTTGAAAAATTTTTTCATCATGAGATCTCTAAACTATAAACTTAAAGCTTCAAAAAGCTTTTTTTCAAATTGAGATACGACCATTGTTATCGAAAATACAGCCATTTGAAAAACTGCTTAAAGTTTCGAATTTTATTTTGATCCTTTAATTTATTCCCCTAGTGTATAAGGGTTGTTCAGATTTTAGTGCAATAACTTTGGCATCGGATAGAACAACTCTTATAAGTTTCAAATTATGTTCTGCATACGGATGGTGCAGTCGAATGCCACGTACCAAATTTCAATTAACTGTTGTTAACTCATTTTTCATTCCTTTTTCCATTGCTGAAACGGCAGATTTTCGATGGGAAAGGTTTGTTATTTTGAACTTTTTCGAGCTCGTTCCAATATTTTTCGCATATGTTGTCCATTTTGATAATGAGTTCATCCCTAGAATTTGTACCAAATTTCTCTTTGGAAATTTGAATGTGTAGCGAAAAACTTGTTTCATTTGGATTTGTTGGTCCTCTTTCCATTAGTGTAAGCTATTATTATAAACGAACAGGACACTTCTCCATTCTCTTTATTTACTATTTTTGGAACCACCCTTAGTTTTTAAAATTAGTTTTTTTTTCCACAAACCTAATGATGTTCTCTAGAAGATTCTTGTAAATAATGATTCGAGCAATAAGCTTTCTAATCGTCAATTCGGAGAAGCATATATGGAAAAAAATTTTTGCATGTCTTCATCGTAACTTCGACTATTCTCAAAAACCCTCCGGTCGAAAAACTCTGAAACAAGATTTTCTTTATTCTGAAAAAGATAATAGCTATTTGCTCTTTGAATCCATAACCAGGTGTATTCTTTATGATCTTTAATGATTTTCCTTTTCATATTGAAAGCGTAGTCTTGTAATATTTCTGGTATTCTAGTTTCCTTGTCGAAAAACTTTGGAACTAGATTTTCTTTATTCTGGAAAAGTTAACAGCTATTTGCACTTTCAATCCATAACCAGCTAGATTCTTTATGATCTTCAGAATTATTCTTTTCATATTAAAAACGTAGTCTTCTAATATTTCTGGAGTTCTAGTTTTTCAAGAATAGTTTGTCGATCTAAGGAGTAGTTTCTGTTCAGCAGGAATTCTGAAAACTAATTCCACACAGACGTTCTTGTTTTCGTGATATTAAAAAACACCGATGGTAATTTCATGCTGAATTTCTTTCGGGGTAATATTTTCGAATCTATCCCCTACTTGGTGACTCATTTTTCGCTTGGAAGAACAATGCGATTTTCAAATATCGTTTGATCCAAAACGGTTTATTGGGCAAAAATATTGATGAAAAGAAGTTGTAGGTAATATTATATACTTTATTCTTGTATAGGAAGGTCATTCACAAAAAATTGATATTTTCCGAGTTATATCCAAAGAAAAACGCCCAAAAATTAAATCTTTTACCTCTTTTCGCATTTTTTTCCATGTTATGTAACGAAGTTTGGCTGGAAAACCTCAGATTCAAATTAAGCACACCAAAAACATATAAACATACAAAGAAATCAAAACCACTCCAAAACTTTCCCCTGAGGGGCCCCTGTGAACACAAATTGTCTAGACTACTAGTGATAAGATAAACATAAAAATTTGTTTTAATCTTGAAATTATTATTTTACATCAGAATGCAAAACTCCATCCTCATATAATTCATAGTTCCGAAATCAATAGGAAAACGAAATTTCGAATGACCATTTTCACGGCACCTCTAGTCGGATAATTTAACGAATTCCCCAGCATTCGAGATCCAAACCTACCCCGAAAATTTCAAGTTCCTGAAACTTTCCATTCGAGAGTTATCGTATTCACAGAATCGAATTTTAGGACGAATTCGTTTGTGACCACTGCCGGAAAAAAAATCAAAAATGACGAACATTGTAACTAAATGAGATAGTTATCGGTTGAGGAACGAACACTCAAAAATTCAGCTCTTTTCTTCTGGAATGGCTTTAAAGATAAATTAACGTATTGATCACTAATGTGTCCACAAAAATTCAAAGAAATTCTGAGACGAACAGGCGAACAAAATTTAGTTTGATAATGCATTCTTCATTGGTTATTTCAACCTAATTTTCGAAACAAATTTCAGTTAAAAATTCAGCAATTGAAGGTATTTGGACAAAACGATAGCATCCTATTGGCTTATAACACGTGCGCTAAAAACGGTGAAACTAATAAGTACAAACCTCACTCCAAAAAAGCTTAGAACCTAGGTATTTATAACAGAACTAGGTATAACAGCTTATATGAGTTCCATCTGTATACAATTTCTCTAAAAAAAAAACTTCAAAAATATCAGTGGGAAACTTCCAATACATTCATATTAACATTCCTGCAACTTGATATCTTATCAAGAAGTAAATGTGACTACACAGATTTGTCTATTACCCTGAATAGTGAATACTGCTCTCAATCATAATGTACATCTTGAAATTCTCGCTGCTTTGTTTCGAATAAAAGAACAACAAATCCATTCCAAACAAATGAGTAAGTAGAAATCACCGAAGGGAATAACTTCGTGAAATGTTTACGATTACACTTTCAAAATATGTATGATATTTATGAAAGTTTCGATGTAACAAAATGTTGAAATCAGTTCAAGAATGAAACTATGAAGAGCAAAACTCGAAAATGAAAGGACAGTTATTATACAGAGAGTAAAGTCAAGGATTATGGAATATTTTGAGTAATATGGAATACTATGTTTTTGGGTAGCCATCTATCATCTATGACAATTTGCATGTAATATAGTTCAATAGAGTCCTTCTCTAATCCATACTAGTATTTATTCTTTTATAATTATTCGTTTATTTATTATGCCAGGAAAAGTGATTTCGGTGCTCGTGGAAGTTTATCAGTAGGACATTGAAATTTTATTAGGAACATTTTGAAAGAACTTCCCTTTGATACCTTTGCTCGATTGAGATGATTGATAACGTAGAAAAGCACTAGTTCAGATATACAGTCCATGTTTTCCAATCTAATATGTGATTTATGAAGGCGACAATAATTATTGAATAGTATTCCATTTAACCCGACAAAATGTTCAAAAGATAAATCGGTTTCCCTTTCAGAAATCAAGAGAAATGCTAACATTATATCACCGCATCCTTTAAAAATGGAATGAAGAAGGCTTAACAAAAGGAGTGATCGCAGTAATCAATTGACATTTTCACCCAATATTCAACCATTTCACCCATAAATGACATAAAGGACATCATAGAAACTTAGATATCATTGTTGCGCCTATGGAAAACTACGTACCTAACTTTATTCTGTTCACCTCCTCACACTGTAATGGGGCTTTGAAAATCTATTATAATGAATAAATTCGCTAATTTTGAGAACATATTATCATTCAATATATCATCAGAGAACTATTCGGTAAAGCTTATTTGAAAATCCAAATACAGTCGAGAGGGCACAACGGATTCAGGCAAACTTGGTCACCGTGAAACAAAATAGCAGTAAAATAAATGCTAACGCTGAATCAAGTTCGGGTAGTTATGGAAACTGAACGGGGTTGTTCCATTTGTGATTCTTGTCATTAAAATTGGAAAGTTATAAGTATTCCATACAACCCATATATGTATTCCATATTACCGGAGCATTTTTTCGGATGGCAGAAATTTTTTTGTTAATACATATAAGAATTTTTATATCAACTCTGTTTTTTCTTCTGTATAAGGATGAATCAGTATTAAAAAGGTATGTTCTAGCGATTACCTTTACCTAACATATACAGGGTGGCGAAGAGATTGACGTCAAAAAGAAAAAAACAGGTCCCTCGTGTCATGGGCTATTCGAATCACCCCCATGTATGTTATGCGATTTTTCACGGTTTTCGAGTTATGATTTTTTTTATGAAATTTGAGAATTTTCGACTTGACCATCCTAAAAAATATATAAAAAAAAGTACAAGACTTTTCTGTGAAATTTTTTTTGTAACCTAATCTCCATGAACTGTACTTTTATACATAAAATAACCAACTTCGTTTGATACAAATTATGGAAATGTTGATCTCAAGTGAAAAATTTACGTGAATTGGATCATGATCTAAATTTTCGAATCAAAATTAAAAACGTAAAAAGGCTCATTCACGGTTTCTTATGCTTAAAACCTGCGCTCGAAAGTCAGCTTTTAGAACCATTAATAACGAAGCAATTCAAATTATTAAAAAGTGGAAATATAATGACTGTCATTTTATTCTTGATTTAAAATGAATCTCCAATGGAAATTCATTTTGATGAAAATTTTCCATCAAGTAGGTAAAGACAAAGTCAATCCAATAATTAAAAACAGAACTAACCCGTATTTAATTTTCAAAGGCTAATATGTATTTCTATAAACATATTTCTCTTGAAACGTTTGTGAAGCACAAGTTGGAATGTTTGGTAATTGTCAATTAATGAAATGGTTTGCAAGAACCTCTCTTCATTATTCGAGATTATATTAACGATGTAGTTGGAAAGAATCAAGGATTTTTCGGTAAAAAATGTTAATTGTCAAATATACAAATTTAGGTATAATTCACACAATACTATTCACATTTACAATACATATAACTGAAAACTATTACATCAACATACCGTAGCACATTTCACGATAGTGTGTTCTTGAGTTTATCAATTATACAGAGTGTTTCACGAAGACCCTTAGATAGAATATTTTAAAGAAAGATAAACGCTTGAAATTTTAAGATTGTTTCTCAACTTCCATTACAGTTTGAGGCAATCCTCAAACTGTAATGGAAGTTGAGAAACAAGCACAAGACAATTCTTGTGCTCGAAAATGGCCATTTCTTCTGTTGAATATTCTCTGTTGACAAAATTTTGCTTCGTCTGTCCAAATCATTTTCCGTGAGAAATCACGATCTTGTTGGAGCCTCATTATAAATCCTTCACAAAAGTTAATTCGGCGTGCATAATCTCTCGGTTGTGATTTCTCTAGGTTGTGTCTACAAAGAATTCTCTGTATAGACAGCGTTAGAAATTCCTAAATCAGCAGAAGCCGATCTGATGGATATACATGAATGAGCTTGGAAACATCCTAGAGTGTTAATTTCATTCTCTTCATTTTCAGTGTGATTGAATAATAATACCTATGTTCTGACATATTATTTCTGCCGAAATTTGTGAGGCATAAGGCTATCGATCCCTTCGAGCGAAGAAAACGGTGTCGATATGGAACTGAAGATTAAAAGCATAATATTAATTATGAAAATGAGATATTGCCCAAAATTTCAGGAAATAATCTTTTAAAAGCACTAGTATTACACCTTTAATAATATTTTAGACGTCAATTCCACCTCACCTTTGAAAAAATGGTTTATCATTCATAAAAATGAGTTTTGAGGTTTATGTCCTGGCTAACTTGAAAAACTTGCGGTTTTTCCTCATCTAAAGTTCTTCCTGAATAACTCTTGAGGTATTAATTTTAGGTATAGGGTTTGCTTAAGTAACCCCCGCTATTTTTGTACGTAGAATCGAAGGAAATAATAAAAACTATAGGTTCTAATTTGAAAATCTTGAGTTTTGATGAATTTGAGTTGTCCAAGTTCATGATCCTCTTTCAAACACCCTGTACATTTTTGGTCCAAACCGCAAACAGTTTTATAATACTACGTGTTTGCAGAACCGAAAAAGAAAAAAATATTTCCGAAAAAAGCTTTTTCTGCCGAAAAATTCGAAAATAGTGAAACCTCATTTCAACCATTTTTTTCATAAGAATCCTATTAACTCATGAACCATTTAGTTCTTACCCAAAGTATGGCATATTGCCGAAATTATCTTCGAAAAAGCTATCTAATGATGCAATGATATACTGGGTGTGCCATTTGAAATAAGGAAGTAGTAGTCTGTTCCCGGTATAACCGGAAGTTGAAGACAAGGTCTATAAGAAACATAATATTCAGGGTGTCTACTTTAAAAAGTCCAAAACTTCAAGGCGAGATTCTATATGTGATTTTCAAGAAAAAATGTCATATAACACATGGTGGAAATATTGAAGGTAATTCTTCAATTTAACATTTTTTGTTTTTACAAAATATCTCAATTTTTTTATGAAATCAATCACACTCCAGTTATCCTTGTAGCCTCATCAAATTTGATCACATATCTCGGAAGAGTATGAAATTGGCTATAACACAATAATGCCGAAAAATTCCTTACTGCATGATGTGGGCGTGGTAAGCAGATGAACGAAACTATTCTTAGGTGAACAATAAACATCATATTTTTCCAATAGGTTTATCGATGAAAAATGAATAATTTCTTTTCAGCAAAAACTACCCCATTCGGTGATATTTCGAATTACATATCAAGTTCTATACTAGCTGCTTGTTTTCTGCCTTAATATCATAGCTAACATGATAACAATGAAAAAAAGAAATTATTCAAACATGATTTTCTTTCATTTTGAAGCTCTTAATGATTCAATCAGTTGTTTTCTCTTATTGAGTATTGGAGTTACTCTCACTGAAACTGTTAATTTATCTGTCGAGTCAAACGAATGAACTAAATTTTAATCATATCTACATATTATAAGCAAAAATTTAAAAGAGAAGACAAAATGCTGAAAAAAAATTATAAATTATTAAAAAATCAACTCATAGCAAAGGTTCAGAATGTCTACCGCCTTGTACCTACATACATACATAACGCAATACATTTTATTCATCGTTTTCTTACTTGATCTACAACCCTGTGTAGTTCAGAACGTTTCTGACCCATTTCTTTACAACACAATTTGATTATACTTAATCAGGTCATCTCGATTTTGACCGCGTTTTTGATAAACTTTTGCTTTCAATGTGTTCCAGAGATAAAAATACGAAGGACTAAGTTCAGGGCTCCTTGGTGGCCATCTCCTTAAGGAGAACAATGGATTGGAAGGTACGGACTAGTAAGATGACCACCAAGGAGCACTGATCCTACTCCTTTGGATTTTAATGTCTGGAACACATTAAAAGAAAAGTTTATCAAATAGCCGTTCAGTCTCGTGAGTATCTGATAAATATAATCAAATTGTGTTGTGCAGAAATGGATAGACATTTTGAACCTTTGCCATAGCAAAAGTTGATTTTTTAATTATTTATAATGAGTTTTTTCTGCATTTTGTACTCTCTCTTTGCTTTTTACTTATAATATGTATTAATAAAATTTTGTTCATTCGTTTGACAGTTCTAGTGAGAGTAACTCCAATATTCAATAAGAGAAAACAACTAATTCAATTATTAAGAGCTTCCAAATAGAAGAGAATCAGGCTTCAATAATTTCCTATTTTTCGTTATCATCAGGTTAGCTATGATATTCAGGCAGAAAACAAGCAGATACTACAAAAGTTGATTTGTCATTCTAAAGATCACTAAATGGTGTAGTTTTTGCTGAAAAGAAAACGTGTTCACAATCATTCATTTTTCATCGATTAACCTATTGGAAAAATATGATTGATATGGTGCACCTAAGAATAGTTTCGTTCATCTGCTTACCACGTCCGCAGTAAGGAATTTTTCGGCACAAAAAAATTCTTGTGTTATAGCCAATTTCATACTCTTTCGAGATATGTGATCAAATTTGATGAGGCTACAAGGATAAATAGAGTGTGATTTATTTCACAAAAAAAAAATCCCGTAAAGACACATAATGTTGAAGTGAAGAATTACCGTCAATAATTCGATCATGTGTTATATGACATTAGTGGTTGAAAATCACATGTAGAATCTAGCCTTGAAGTTTTGGATTCTTTAAAGTAGACACCTAGTATAATCATTGCTCCGATACCCTTCCTCAATGATGATCAACCAAACCAACTAATGTTTTTAGATTCTTCAGTCGTATTATTGAATTGGTTTCGTCAGTAAATCCGCTTCCATATTCTCATTTCTCTCATTCTCAGTTGGACAATAAGTATATTCAAGAGTAGGTTCCTTGATCATAAAGGTCTTTGAGGAAAAAATATTTTATACCCATATGTTTCATTCTATTACTATATTGTATGTTGAATGAAATTGAATTTTCAGACAACTTTGATTACCTTCATAAATATTTTTGCGTTCTGAAACAACCTAATCACGAAGCTCCATACGAGAAAATTCTCGTTGTTGAGTTTGGCAGAGTAACTTTTAATTTTTTCTGCCATTTTTATATTTGTTCACAATAGTATCGTACCATTCCATGACCTTTTGTTTATCTCAATAGAAATAAATCATTTATTATTCTTATTCTGACAATACTAAATAATTCAAAATTATCATGACATAGGTACATAACAACAACCTCGATGCATCTATTGAAATAAGGTACAAGGTATTTAAGAAATATAATATACAGGGTCCTGCAATAGTGTGTTAGACGTTTTATAAATTTGGTTGAAAAGCATCCCCTTTGTACTTTCAATTCTGCATCTCTGGAAATTATTTTCTGATATACAGGAGTAAAAATAGCCCTTTGGTTACTTCTGAAAAAATGTAAGGTTTTAAACTGTGTACATCATCATGAAAAAAAATACAGGTTGTTACATTCGAAAAACTCGAGAAAAAACAATTTTAAATTCTTCAAATTTGGACATTGATAACAGACACCCTGTATAAGAGAAGTTGATCATTTAGGAACGATGACTAGGCAAATTCTTAAGTTAGAAGAAATTCTGATCAAATTCATCTTTCTATCGCTTCTGAAAATCGGTAAAGGGCTTTCACCGAACTACTGTTTCGTCGAAATTTTTCAGTTTTTTCTGAATAAGATCCGTACCGTTGGGAAAATATTCCTAATATTTTGCATCATAAGAGAGGTATTGAAGAGCATTGAAAATATGCAAAAATGTAAGGGGTGTTCCATTTAAAAAATCACTCATTTGTTGAATAATTTTATTTTGGAACACCCTGTATATCAGAAAATAATTTCCAGAGATGCAGAATTGAAAGTACAAAGGAAATGCTTTTCAACTAAATTCCTAAAACGTCTGGTTTGGCAGCTATGGCAGCCTAACGGACTATTGCAGGACCCTCTGTATCATCATTGCAACTCCATTAGTTTCATTCAAAAACAGAAGTTGGTTGATACGAACGAATCTGAAATGTTTTCCAAGAATTCATCTCTCCCAACATAGCTCCACTATAAAATTTCAAGTGTTTATCTCCAGTCTTTCTTTGGAATATTCTAACCAGCAGTCTTCGTGAATGACCCTGTAATTTTTGGAATATCAATAATGAATTAATCAAAAGCTATTTGCATGATATTTGCCATACGAATCAGTTGCTATACCACATTGATCCTTCCACCTTGAGATCCAAAATATATGTGGAGATAACGGATACTTTGCTACCCCTCGTTTATTAAGGATTTGCTGTTTTTTTTTTTTTCATACTATACCATCTCTACTATTCCGCAATCTTTTTAGAACCCTGTCCCTTATACTTAGATAATACACATTTTCACAGGAACCCACAAAGAGGACGAAAGTTTAAGATATATGGATCTTAGTAAAATATATCCTAAATCGATCATCAATAGACTGTTTCGAAATTTAACCTGTCAGAGCGACGAGGACTGTGAATTTTATGATTGCCGAAGCAAGTGCAACAGATTTTCCAAAACTTGTGCACAGGGTGTGACAAATAATAATTTTCAAGTGACGTGTGAAAAGATATTTTTAGGCTGGAGACGATCTAATACTTTGATAGTGCCAGGATTGCTTCTATCGGAGCACACACCTTCTGACCTGGCAGCAGTTCTTCGACATTGTAGCAATCCTGAAAACGGAACAGGAAAGCCAAGAAGAGCACCAGACGCTAATTCCGTTAAAAGAATGCACGAATTGATAGTTGAGATCGAACAAACATTTGTTAGTCGGATAATTCCATGAATTATTTTCAAAATAAAGTTTTTGTATTTCCGTTGTTTATTATTTCCATAATAAGAAAATACCCCAATTTTGTATGCTAGTGACGGCGTTATCAAATCAACACGAAATTTTGCACGAAGCTTGAAACATGTTTATTCTGTTCATATACAAGCAATTATCAACCCGAAAGATCAATTGCTCAGAGTAATAAAAATACATAAATACCTACTGCGAGATTAGGATAGGTACGGAAATTTTGGGTGTTTCATATCCAATATTTCTTCTTGAATTTTCTATGGTTTCAATGATTTGATCAGCTCGAAATTTTACATGGGAAATGAAATTGTAATTTCACAGCTAAATCAAAATTTCATTTCAATCGAATCGGTAGTTCTGAAATAATTAAGAACAAATTTAATTTCGAATTAACAGATCATCTAGTTACCTAGTTTTTGTCCATGTCCATTAAGGAAATTATCCACATTCGATATTCAAATTTACTCTGAATTAAGTTTTTTTTATTTACTACCGATTTGTTTCGATTGTCCAAATCGATATGCTGGCTTTGAAGTATATGTCTGCATCTTTTTCAAGAACCCTGGCAATCCTGACATGTGTTCAGACTGCCAAATAGGTACCTACAGCTTTCGAGGATGATCAAAACATATGTGAGAAAATGTTTAATTCTTCAGCTTATAAAATAGAATCTTGTCATGGTGGGTTAATTAAATGTTCTTCAGATAAAATAGCCTTTTCTTAATTCAGTGGATCCAAATAATTCCACAGTCTATTTCTGTAATATGGTTATAAACTCCAATAACATATATTGCAATTTGTGAAAGAGCAGAGCTTCGAAGAAAAACAAATTTCCTTCAATACTTGATTTGATTTCGTCGAACAAGGAGCCTATCCGCTATAGACATTCTATCCTCTTCTTAATCGGTATCTTATCCTCCAGATGAAAAGACAAATCGATCATCAGGGCCGGATTAGACTCATTTCCTACCCTAGGCCAAAACAGTTTACCGACCCACTGAGTAAAGAGAATTAAAAAAAAAATTTTTAAACACATGATTTTCGCAGGAGTTGATTAAGACAATTTACTATCTAGAAATGAACCAATCTATTATTTCAGAGTGTTTATTTAATAGTATTTTACATAACATCCAAAAGATTTTCAGATAAACCGCAATTACAGTTTTCATCATCAATATTATAAAGTTTTTCTTCTTGCCTTTTTTCAGCAAATGTTTGCAAAACTACTTCGAAGTTTAATTTTTTCACAACTCAGATTCAATGCACAAAACGGCAAGAGAATTCAAACGCTCTTGAGACATGCTAGATCACAAACACGATAAAATTCGATTCAAAGCTGAAAATGACCTTTCTCCCTTGCAATTCATTGCAAAAGTGCATAAAAACATTCTAATTGTAATATCCATGGGCGTCTCCAAGGGGGGCAGAGGGGTTCCGCAAGATGGAGTGAAAAACACAAAACCATCAGATTTTTCGAAGAAAATTTCCCGACAGTAATGGAGACATTAGAAACTTTATCCCGAGATGGAAACAATGCCATACGGAAGAATGCTTTCCGTCTGCTTCAAAAGGTGATTTGATAGCAAAATACTCCGCTCTGTTAGAGCCTGTGGTAATTGTTCTCCAATCCTTATCCTAAGTTATATTCAAGAGGCTTCACAGCACATGAAAAAAATTTTGCAAATGATCAAAAGTCACCGTGATGATGCAGAAAAAAGTAACTGAAAAAATAATAAATAATGCCTTAACTCACGCCGAAAAGCTCAGACTATAAAAAGAATCAGAGGCACTGCCCTGGATTGTCAAAAGACAAATTCACAGGACCAACCAATTAACTAGCCACTAGCCCATCTGAGTACTGAAGAAGATCTATAATTATTCCTTAGTTTCAATTTCAACTACCATGTAAAATTTCAAGCTGATCAAATCATTAAAACCATAGAAAATTCAAGAAGAATATTGGATATGAAACATCCAAAATTTCCGTACCCACCTAATCTCGGAGTAGGTATATCTATGTATTTTTTTTACTCTGAGCAATTGATCTTTCGGGTTGATATTTGCTTGTATATATGAACATAATAACATAATAATTTTTCAAGCTTGGTGCAAAATTTCGTGTTGATTTGATAACGTCGTCACTAGCATACAAAATTAAGCAGAATATTGAAAAAAAATGAGGAGGCACCGACGTAAAATCTGATGTTTTTGTTCTTACTATAATCACGCTGGCGTCAGATACAGAATGACCAAAAAACAATATGAAAGTCCTGACAAAGCCACCACAAATTATCTATATAAAGGATTATTCAAAAGTACTTTGACAAACTTCATCAGGAGGCTATTCCTCACAACATTCTTATATGAATTGTCCATATAATTATATGTCCGGAAACGCTTCTTTTCCAAGATACAAGTTGTTAAAGTTTTACCCGAAAGTAATGATCACTTCAAACGAGGAAACAGTAATAGAAATAGGTGGTTCCCCCTAGTAAAAACCAAAATTACTTACTTAATATCAATAATGATGTTTATTCAAAATAAACGTGAAATTAATTTCCTAAAAGCATTCTTGTGAAAAATGTGGAATAATGGTAACTATAAGTGGCGTCCCCTACGAATGAGGGCAATAATAACATCAGGTTCGAATTCGACACCTCAGAAAACCTCTAAATACCAATTTTCGTTCATTTGAGCTCAATATTTCGAAAATTATTAAAAAACAACGAGAATAAAAATAAAACTGTAATACCTTATATCTTGGAAACAAAGCGTTTCCGGCATATATTTATTTGGACATTTCATATTAGAATATTGTGCGGAATCACCTCCTGAAGTTTCTCAAAGAACTTCTGAATCACCCGGTATATGATAAGAATAAATGCTGCAATTCAAATATCATTTGCTTCAGTCTTCAATGAGCTATTAAGTATGAGAGAATTAATTTTTAAGTTCAAAGAATCCAAGTACGACGCGCAACAATTTCTTGAAAAACCAATTCTACAGAAAAATATTCGATTTGAACATATAGTTGACTAAACTTTCGTAAATCTACTGATATTTTTCCTCTGACACTATTATTCATTCGAATCATTTATTAGTGTTGTAATTCTGATATTATGCTTATCCAAATTATAAGCCTTTCAAATGAATGGATCGGATTATCGAATAAAGATAATATTTTATCCTCTCAAAGTAATAGCCTATTTCTGAAATCTAGATCCCTGAAAATATGTGTAATAGAAGTATATAGAACCATAAATGTCAATAATTCAACAAAAAAAAACAATACTATGAGAACCAATTTAGATCATTCAAAATGAATCAAGATATAATGAATTTAAGAAACAGTTATGTGAAATAAAAAAAAAATGAGTAAAATTTGCAGTAATTCTCGAGTTTATTCCAAATAATGAAATTCACCCATTGCAATCTCTCCAGCTGATTTATCAATAAAGTAGGGCATTCAGAATTGCTGACTGCTTGTCCTACATACCCAACTACCTACATAAATATTGACTAGGAAATAACAACAGAATTTATCTAATGAGTAATTTGTTTAATTAAATAAGGTATTTGGAACTTATCTTAGAAAAACTTTTAACCAAATATATTTTCAGATATTTATTATTTTCTGCTAGCTCAGATTATCTTTCAATTTTCAATTATGCTTTAATTTATGATAATATTGGATATCTTGACTTTCTGAAATTTTATAAAATAAGGAATACAGAGTAAAAAAAATGCTTGTTTTCTATTTGTTTTAACATCACAACTTTAAGGAATTGCTTGTACCATCATACGTTACAAAATTTGAATAACTGAAATACTTGCAGTTTTTAACTGGTAGTCATACATTATACCATTAATATTTAACAGATTCCATTTGATGCTAATTCTTTGGTTTACCTTATATTTTGAATAATGGTGCTTTCAAAGTTTATAAATTATATAAAAATATCTTTATGTATTTTAAAAATCAACTTACATGTTAAGTAGTTTTTAATATTGATTAATTCATATGGAATTAATCATTTAAAAAATAGCAGTCAATTTTAATGAACTTTCAAGGTACAATTGGCTTGAGATTACTTAATAATTACATTATATTCAGACTAAGAATTCAACTGATTACTCTTTATCTTAACAATTTCTTCCAACTTATTCCTCATAAGATTCACCTCAGCATCTCTATTCAATTGCTTCAAGAACCATATTTTGCTGATAGACTGATGTAGCACTAACCATTCAGGCAATTCTTTAACCAACAATTTAATGTGATCCTCCATTTCTGTTTTTGTTAAACTTATTCTATAGCAATTACCTAGCTTTTCTACAACATCATCCAACTTCAAAACACTTTTCTTTTCAGAAACAAATAGATTTTTGGTCAGTCTTGCAAGTTCTGGCAGTCTTGAATAGAGTTTAAGTTCTTGCTCCTTATCCACAGATCTTGTCATAGATATCAATGCCTTTGCTGCTTGCCTTTGTCGTACTTTTTCTAATAAGGACTTAGGAATGCCTTTTAAAATTGAAGGTGGAGGAGTATTGTCTGGAATTGTTTCTGTAGCCTTCTCTTTCGTCTTAGCTTTCAATTTCTCAAGAGCTTGTTCCATTCGGGAGTTACAACCAAACATCTCCCTAGCTTTATCTAAAACCTCTTTGCCAGATGTCATCTTCATTTCCTCTGGAGGCTCTGGTAAAGTGTCTTCTTCAATATCAGGAACTCTTTCAATATCAAATTCAGGATGCCATCTCTTAATCTCATTTTTCGGAATTACCATAGGTGGTTCTAGAGACATAAGGAATTCATGGTGATAATCTTTGACTTTATCAAGTAAAATGCTGAATAATACTCTTCGTCTGGACAATAAAATGTCAGAATTAATATGGTCACAGCCTCCAATTAGGGGTGTTATCACTAATTCCCATTTTTCTTCTCTTTTGCCACTTCCAAATACTCTCAATTTTTCCTGGTGATATTTGAATGCTTCAGGATAAATTTTCTTTATTTGGGCTACACAACGTTTGGAAAGACTCCTCTTGGTCATATTTTCAACAGCAGGTTTCAGTTTAGACATTGTTATAGTTTCTTTTCTGTTATATAGAAGTTGACTAATAGTATCAATGGCTCTAAACATTTCAGCAACATAACGATACTTGAATGGTAATGACAATGCAGGTTTGGAAGTTGCATCTTCAATTTTTTTTGAAGGACTTTCACAAAGAGCTACAGAATTTTTAGTAGGACTTAATAAATTTAGAAGATTTTTTCTAGCTGTAAGATCCTTCTTTGGACTAAGATATAGTTTTTGTGGGGATTGAACTTTCTGGGGGCTGTAAAAAAAAATAATATTACAGAATCTACCTGTGGAATTCATGATAAAAACTTATATCAAAGTAATTAATTGATTTAATATATGGCACCTACCTCAATTGAACTTCTAATTCAATGGCCTTGAAATTCTGGAGTTTGGGACTTGGTGGAGGTTTGACAGAGATCTTTGAAGTCACTTTCTCTACTTGTTTCAACTTATTTTGTAAATCGCCAAATCTTGATAAAGAAGCTTTCAATTCAGCTAATCTAGAACTTCTACCTAACTTCACTTTCATTGAATTTAAGGGAGCACCTTTTGTTTTCTCTTGTATATTATCCATTCCATTAAGAACTTTCATAGGAGAAGCCGGAGGAGTTATATGCTTAATAGCTGAATTCTCTTCATTGGGTGAAATAGAATTATTTTCTTCTTGGACAGGTTTCAAATTCACAAAATTTTGTATATCTTGTTGTCCTTTAACACTAGTAGAACTAGATCTCCGTTTCAATGCACTGGAACGAACTGCACTTTTCCTAGTATTTTGAGTTTTTCCAACTTTTTTAAATATTTTATTTGGCACTACTTTCTCAATTTCACTAGCTTCTTCTGAGGTTTCCATTGGTTCGACTTTTGTGGGTTGATATCCATTATTTTCAGTGATTGCTTTTGCAGACAACTTTCCTTCTCCTTCATCAACTATTAAGACTTTCCTAGCCCTATTAATTTTGAGTTCATCAATCGCCACACGTTTTCTCGTATTAAAATAGGCTGCTACTGAAGGCTGAGCCATGGTATTTAGTTGAGTTTGTTTCAAAATAAAACTTATTTCGTAACACAGTTTCTCGAGTTAAAGGGAAACTAAACAAATAAACCGTTAAATAGAAATTCCCTCCAAATCTCGCGTCATGTGTCACTTCAGCGACAAGATATTTGGAATGAATATTTTATTCGTAGATTTCAAACCTGGTGTATAGACTTCGTTTATTTGATTATTTGGATAATTAGTGGAAATGTAGTTCTAATTACATTTTAATCTATTTGATGGATCATTAAAAGATGACATGGTTGCAATCTGTTGACAATGGGACCACAGTTTTCAACTTTAGCGTGCCGTCGATTCGATGATAAATAGCACAGATTTCAACATTAAAAATATTAAAAAATAACCTATAACTTGTACTTATATTCCATATCAATTTTTCGAAATAATTCGTGAGATTCATATATAATTATTGTCCATTTTCATTTGTTTATGGGCAAAAAATCATTTCAAGATATTAACAAAATATATTAAAATTAGTTCATATTGATTAGGATGTGCAAAAATTAAGTCTTTTAATCGAAAAATATTTTGAATATTATTATTACAATATAAGACACGAAATTAATTAAACAGAATTCATAAAAGCTATTTTCAAGGATAAATAAATATTGTAAATACTTATGTATGTAGGCCTGTGGTAAATAGTTCGAAATTCATTGAAACCGTTGCTGTCATAGCACTGGAAATGGCAAATGGAAAATCATAGACAACTTTTATGTGGAAAATGCTTGACGCAGAGATCTTGACGTGTCTTCAGATTCAGAGTTAGAAATATGAAACCCTCAATTACTACAATAGTTTCAATTCTGTTTTTACTTTTCATAGCACATTCTGTATGGAACTTGATGACCATATTTCAGGTCCCTTCTTGTGGCCAATCAGATATTTGCTACAAATCCTACTTGAATTCAAAACCCAACTTGGATTTATTTGTATTTATATCTGATAACTCAAGAAGTGGAGAATTCACTGAAGTACTGCATGTTGAGAAATTTAATTATCATGAAAAATTTGAGAAGTAAGATTATTAGATGAAATATTTACTTTACCTATGAGTTTAATTTTAATTTTTTAGAAAAATATCCATATTACTATCAGATTTTGTGAAAAAAAATGGAAGTATTACCGTTCATACAGTGTTGGTACCTTCCAAAAATAAGTACAGAAATAAGAATCTGAATAGCCTAATAAACTCACTAGATTCTACCTATGTTAAAAGTAAACTGACAAAGTATTCTGTTCCTGTAAGTTCTACGTTCAACTTACTGAGTGATGAAACTGTGATAAAAAAATCTATTAAACCTGTTACTCATATAAGATCGAAATTTGCTCTCGTCATGTGTCCTATTGAACTTAACATTCCTCAAAATAATATTCCTATAGAAATAATTAAACAAATGAGATTGAAATCAAGCCACCAGTTCTTACCAATACTTCAAAGAGATATTATGCAAATGAGATTGCAGGACTTAGTTGAAATCCATTCAGGAATGAACAAAACTAAAATTAATTTTATATATACTCCAATCTCTTATGGAAAATTGAGATTTATTCTTCAAATTGATTCTTCTTTACGACAATTCCTGAATTTAGGATTCAGTGAAAAAGATTTAGATGAGGTAAAGAATATTTTTGCGGATACTAATCTGTATCTTTTGTGCACAACTGTGTTCATAGGAGGAGTTCATGTAAGAATTATTTTGGAATCATATTCTCTGAAAATACTTAAATTTATTATTTTGCAGTTGCTTTTGGACTTCTTATCTTTTAGGAATGAGGTAAGTTTTTGGAAGAATCAGAGAAGTATGGCGGGGTTGTCTTCAAGAGCAGTCCTTTGGAGAGCCTTTTCACAAACTGTTATATTTCTATACCTTTTAAATGAAAAAACTTCATTATTAGTTTTGATTCCTAGTGGTATAGCTACTGTTATTGAAGTAAGTTTCAAATGATAAGTTTATATGGTTTTAATACAACATATTATTCAAGTTCTGGAAAGTATCTAAAGCTCTCAAAACAACTATATCTTGGAGATATGGTTTAAAATTTGACAATAACAATACAGAAACTTCTGAAGAAAAAAAAACCAGGGAATATGATGAGGAATGTATGAAATATCTAAGTTATGTATTATATCCTTTGTGTATCGGAGCAGCAGTTTATTCTCTCATCTATCAACCTCATAAAAGGTTAGTTGTATATTAAGCAATATTATGGTTTTAAAAAAAAACCTTACGGTTATTTTAAAATACCTATGTTAGTTTCAAGAGTCAATATTTTTATCATCATCCCCATATAAATAACATTAAGAATTTATAAAGCTATGATTTTAGACAGACCTTGAGATCTGTAAATTATATTTATTTATTTCCAGTATGGAGCACATACAGGTAATTTAATACCCAGAAAAATGTGATTGACCATATTGCTGATTCCTCATAAATTATTAATTTAAGTTATAAGATTTGGATTTGATGATAATATAGAAGTCTTATTGTTTTTCCTGAATATTTCATCTTTGGATTCCTTTTCAGTTGGTATTCCTGGACCCTCAATAGTTTAGTTAATGGAGTTTATGCTTTTGGGTTCCTCTTCATGTTACCTCAGCTATTTATAAATTATAGACTGAAATCAGTGGCTGCTCTTCCATGGAGAGCTTTTACTTATAGGGCATTCAACACTTTCATTGATGATATATTTGCATTCATCATAACTATGCCTACAGCTCATAGATTAGCCTGTTTTAGAGACGATATAGTATTTCTAGTTTATCTCTACCAAAGATGGTGAGTTTCTACATATTTTGTCTTAACATTTGTTTTCATTGCATCATAATTTCAGGTTATATCCTGTAGACAAAAGTAGAAAAGATGATATGGCTCTTGGTGAACATGAGGATGATGATTGCAAGAAAAAATTGCAATAGATTCATGTCAATTGATCTGGTTTTCGGAATTTATTCTTTGGTATCAAAGATTTGTTTGTCATTATTTATTTATTACTTCTTTGAATTAAAATTTTATAATTCCACAAAAAAAGGCTGATACATCGAGAAACACAAGAGCAATATATATTTAAGATAGATGATAAATTTATATTTATTTTCAAAGCACACCTTGTATTAGGTTAATTATATTGTTACTGCTGGGAACGTTTGACTTTTAAAATCTTGTTATTTCATGACAACATATTTATACATTTTATGTCGATATTTTCTATTTGTTGCAATATAATTCTATTTCAATTTAGCGTTTCTTGATTCAAGCCAAATTTTTTTCCATTGAAGATTTTTCTTTTAAAATTCAGCAGCATCACTTATTCAAAATGAATATAAGAGAAAATTGCAAAGACTTATTGTTTCCAAAAATACAGAACCGAATCGGTAAATCTAAAAATAGTTAATAATCCTATTCATGAATTTTGGAAGCAACATGAAAAATTATTCAATTTTAAAAAAAATTCACTAGGAAAACAATATAATATGAGGTTTTACCGGAGTATGACTTAAATATGAAATGAACAAGCAAGTTTCAAAATAATTTTGAATGGCTGCTGTCAGCTACAAATAATTGATATATACAATTTTAACTGAAAATTGATTGATCCTAATTTTCCGAATATTATGTTAGATTTGATTATTCCGTGTTATTTCGTCCTTTTAACGTTTTTTTTATTTCACTTATATATAACAAGATTTCATGTTCGTTATAAATGTATATGAATCTGCAATTTTTTATTGGGAGGATATGCGTTACATACTGCCGAATGCGCTGGGTTACTGTACATTTATTGTATCATATAGATACAATGGAATTTTATTCGAATATTTGTATTATTTTGATAAAATAAATGATAGCAGTTATTGTTAATTTATTTATTTCTTTTTATTATATTTCGAGGAATGTGTTTTAAGAGTTCAGTAATTTAACACATGAATATTGCTTGAAATTGTTCGTTTATTGGCAAGCGCATTCGCCATATAGTAACTATTGAAAATATGAATAAACATCATATGATATTTTCAAATTTTATTATTGAATCAGTCATTTTAATGAGATTAACTAAATCACTGAAAACATTTCATTTTATCATATTATCAATTGTCGGAATGTCAGAAAATTTCTATACATATTTCTATTTCAAGGTGGCGCCTCTTGTTGCAGTAAATGGAAACTTTAACGTTTGACAAATAAAAGTCATAATATGTAAAAGTCAACTCAAAATCGTGGTGGAAGCGCAACAAGTTGTTAAGTTTTTTGTAACCCTTATTTGAATTCTAAAAATAAACTGTAGTTTTGTTATAAACTGAAATTTGTGCTGTGTAGTTAGGCTTCATTGCCAAAGTGCCTGAAATATGGACCAATTTATGTTTGTTCTTATGAAAATATCAAAGTTTGTCTCTTGGATTATGTGTCAAAATAACCTAACCCAAGCCAAGTAGGTTGGGATAGGATGATGGGAGAAAATATAACCATAAGTGCCTTAAACAAATCTTCAATATTATTTATAAAGAAAACTAACAGTTTATTAATTTTAAAACTTTTTAATAATTTACGTGATAGTAAAAGTGTTGAATCTGAAGAAGAAAATCAACTCTTATTGTGTATTCTCTTGGGTGCCTTATGTTCAAAATCTGTGCCTAATATATTTCTTGTTGATTTTAAACTTTCGATAGTTAACAAAGGAGAAAATAGGTCCAGAAAAAGGAAATTAATAACAAGGTGAGAACAAAATCTCCAACATAGTACTATCAGTAAGCTTTAAGTAATAGAGAATAGTTTACTCGTAGGATATGTTTATTGTGGGCTGACAACGAAGTATTAATTTGATATAACAAAATACTGCGTAAAAGAAATTTCTTAATTGTTGATCAACTCTTGAGTAAATAACAATATTAAAACAACACAGTAATTTGGAAATGAGTTGTAGAGCTGATGCAAATTGTATGGAGGTATAAATTCATTATTATAAAAATTTATCATTGAAAATAAATAAAGAAAGTATATATAATAATATAATATATATATATATATATATAATAATTGAACAAAAAAATCAGCTATGTCAGCCAAAACTATCAAAGAATTTGTGGATAATGGTCCATATGTATTGAAAAATAATAAATTCAATTCAAATGTTGAAAACCACGCGGAAGAGAAAGATATTGCTGTAGAAAATGTTATTAGACGATTGAAACAAAAAAAAAGTATAGAAGTTAAAAAAGTTAATGATATGGATTCAAAACTAAAGCAAATTTCTCCTTTGTTGGAAAAAAAAACTGAAGTTGCTGAATCTTATCAATCATTGTCTTCTATTATAAACCTCAATCCATTTCAAAATGATGATTCCAAAGCAGTAGTTACTGAACAAAAAATTTACAACAAAATAGCATCTGCTAAAACAACGAATTACTTGGAAATTGAAGATGATGAGATAGAAGACTATTTAGAAATTGATCAAAATGTTGTAGAAGATTTAGAGGCTTTAATTCCTGAAGAAGAAATTGTATCCATTAGTAATTCGCTGATTCAACCTGAAAATCAGTTATTACCTAAATCAGAGAATCCAGCAATTTTAGATGCCAAACAAGAGGGTACAGAAATTTCAGAGCCTGTATTAATATGTGATTTAAATCAGTCTGAGGATCCCAAACATAAAAGAAAATCTCAAGATATTGAGATTAAACATGACGAAGAAATTGAGAATAAAGTTGACATGGGTGAAGAAGATTTGGTTGTAACCGACTCTCCTAGTAAAGGTGAAATGGAATCAGAGAAGAAAAATTGTAACAAAATGATCAATAATAACGAGCCTGACACTAAAATAACTAATTTGAAAACAAGTGAAATTACAGGAGTAGAAATACAAAATTCAATTATACCTAATCATAATAATAATAATAATAAAGCTTCTTCAACAAAACAAGATCCAAGAAATCATAAAAGATTGAAAATGAATTCAAATACATCAGGTGCAAACTCAAGAAAAATAACTGATTTTTTTATTCCCAGTGCCACAAAAATGACAGATTCTGAGGAACAAAAATCTAAGATAACCGATATTTCACCCAACAAAAATTTTGAAGATGATATGACAAATCTTTCCTCCGAAATTATTAATGTTAATAAAGAGGAGTTGTCAATCAACAAAAGAACCCTTCGTAGTAGGTCTAAATTACCCTTAAATGAATCCAAAACAAAGGAATCACAATTTATAGATCAAATTCTCAATTGTGGTATCAAAGAACAAACTGCAGATGTGGTAACTTCAGCAGTTCAAATGGAAATTGTCAATACAAATACCACTAACGAACTGATAGATTCATCTATTAATTTACATAGTACAGAATTGAAAAATGAAACATTGGTTTCTGTTTCAAAAGAAATTGAATCTTCTGAAAAAACTATTGATCAAATTGAAAATAAAACATTTAATGAAGTGTCAAACTCTCTCGAACTGGTAAAAACATGTAGAGAAAGAAGACAGCAATCACAATCTGAACCTTCTGAAATAATTTCAATAAGAGACAATTTCACTCGTAAATATCAGCCTAAAAGAAAAAGTAAAAAAAGCGGTATCAATATTTTATCTGAGTGTGAAGAAAAAAATGATATTCTGAAAGATGAAGGACAAAAGCTACTAGAAGGAATGATTTCGAATAACTTGCAAGAAAATAATGTTATCGAAAATAATCAAAAAGAAGAGATAATTGTTCCAAAATCATTGATTGAATCGGAATTGAAAAATAGCAATGAAAATCCTATGTTTGCAGAAAATACTCTTGAAGAAAATCAGGATGTACCTATTGAGAATCAGCATATAAATAAGATCACCAAAAAAAGAAGGATTACTAATCAAAGAAAAACTACAAAAGTTGAAAATACTTCTCAAAATATTACAATTGACGATGTTGAAACCAAGCAAAGTATGAAGAGAAAAAGACAAACACGAAATAGAAATCAAAACAAAAATTCAAAACAAAAAAAGGTTGTTGAAAGTCTAGGTACTTCGCCAATTGAGACTTTACAGAAAAATAAAGAAACAAAATTGAAGATATACGATTTTGATGATAAATCGAATGAAGAAATAGAAGAGTTGCAGAAATCAGCAAAAAAGAAAAAATTGCATGTTTCGGAAATAATTCAACTTGAAAACCAGACAGTAACTCCCACTGAAGAAGAGAGTTCAAATATGTCAGTTAATAATTCAAAGAAGCTAGTAGAACCAGAAATTATCAATAATAATAGACTGAACAATATACCTGAGAATATTGAAAGTTCTGTTGAATCATCAGATAATAAGTCTGGTTTTGAAGTGGGTGAAGATAAACCAGAACTCAAAGATGTAGATTATAATAGCTCTACATCAAATAACACACCTTCTAAAGCAACTGTTGAAACTGGTAAACTAAGTAATGAATTCAGTCAGAACTGGAAGCCAGTATACGGACCATACAAAAGAATTGACAGGTGTAATGTGTGCCTTCTGTCCTTTAAGAGTTATAAAAAACTACGAGCTCATAAGAAAATTCATGAGGTGGATAATCCATATAAATGCCAAAAGTGTGATGAGTCTTTTGAGGATGTGGAGATGTTAGCTGCTCACCTTCGAATACATAAAGGTAAGTCCATTTTCAGTTTTTATTTCAATCACTAAGAAATATTTTAGAGAGTATCATCTATGTTGACAGATTTTGTGCGAACCTTGCAAATTAATTAAAGAGGTTCAATTGATTATTCATGTAACAAGAAGATCATTCAGAATCTGGATGTTTAAAAATTAATCCTCTAATTAATCCATACCATGAAAAAAATTTTTGTAAGGATAAAATATTCAGCACAGAATAGATTTCTGTTTTTGTGCTGATTTCAATTATGTTTCATGCTGAGTTATTTGATTACCACGTTACAATGGGTTGTCTGAAGCTTTCCTTGGAGCTAGATATTTTATAGAGCTTTGAACGATATTGCATATATGTAGTGATTATGGCGAACCGACGCATTCACCATTTTGCGCGTTTCTTGTATTTTTAAATCCTTCAATTTATCTTTATTCCGGCTGAAGGACCCTAGGTCGATGGCCATTTGTTTAGAGGCAATAAACAACAGTTACTACTATCTTAGTTTCTTATTGCTAGTGAGCGATTTCCTCGGTGATTACTAACATCAATAAATAAATGCAATGCAATATATCCTTATTATTCCCTAACTCACTAAACAAATATATAAAATTGTTATTGTAGATTGAAAACTGTCTACAAAGCAATAAACGGATTGCATTGACAATTTTATTTATTCAATCAACTAAAAAATGAGGGAGCTTTTTTTTTAATATTAAATTATATAATTTGTTTTTTAAAGTTAAAGTTGTTGTTTTAACATGGAGTTGTGTTTTTTGAATAAATATATATAAATAAATCTTGCAGGGTGATATGTATTTTGTATCAATACATGTCAGTGATGTATGGTTGATTGATAATTTGAAAAGTCCATTAAAAGAAATTGACGAAATTAATTGACCCTAAATGGTCACAAGTGCCTTTTACACTCAAAGTTTACTATCCATTTTGTCAAAGAATTAAATAGATTTATGGTAACCAGTTTGTTTTTGCACAACTATATCGTACCATTACGAATTTCTGGCTGAAAACTTAACAAATCTCATCGAACAAACTAGTATTTTGTGTTTCATTGATCAATTCCTTATTTTTCAATATAGTCAAGTCAAATTAGTAGTTAACCTCTGATTTTGAGGTACCCTGCTATAAACATGTATTTTAGCATCCTAAAAGTTGTCTCTAAACCTACATATGGTAGGGTACTAGGGTACTATCAAAATCTTATCTTAAGGTCAAAGGTCACAAAATCGGCTTTTTGGTAATCCCAGTCAAAAACACGCCATATAATGTTTGTTAATCATTGATAAATACATGAATATTAATCATTTCAATTCTTTATTAACTAAGTATTTCATTATATTACATTTTTTTTAATTAAATATCGATTTAATAGAACTTATACCTACCCGTGTAGGTAGAGACAGGAAATATCTTCATATTATATTTCATATTTTCATTCTAATTTAATTTAGACTAATAACTTCTTGAATGAATAAAAAAAATGACGAGCTTCACTGCTGTAACTGGGTTCTGGATTATTTGTTGTTACTTTAGAAATGCGGCAGGCAAGATATTTTCGAGAGACTTTGTATGAACTATGTCGTTAATTCAATGGGGAGTGATGAAATACAGTGGACTCTCGTTAACTCGAAATCCTCGATAAATCGAATTATTTTCAATCCCCTTGGAAAAACCTGTCCAAACCGAAAGAATTTCCATGCATAACTCGAAATGATTTTACGGATATATTTTACCATTTTTACCTTTATAAGTCGAAGACACACAAAAATTACCTCTATAACTCGAAGTCGGTAGTTAATTCCAAACCCTGCCGCACAAGTCGAAAAGTGTCGGTGAATCGAGCGTATTTAATGATGCAATAATTGCATCGTGAGGTTTAATAGAGTTAAATTTTGTTGTTAAGTTTTGTAAAGGCTGTACGACATACATTTTTTGTTTAATTTTTTTTAACGCGAATCTCCTTAGCCTCTGAGAGACCTCTCAGAAGATAGGAATTTTCACGAAAAAATTATTTAGAGTTTTCACTCTCAGTTGCTGAAACAAGTTCAAAAAATTTGAATAAAATGCTCCTGCGCATATAATAATTTATCAGGAGTTTTCAGGTTGGAAAAAGGTCGCCTGAAAAGAAACGAACAATAACACTTTGAAAATTAACTTTTTTGGCGTTTTGCTATCTGAATCTTCACCATCAGAGAAACTCTTAAAATATTCAGAATTTGTCAATTGGCATTTGTCAACACACAGAGTCGTTGGTCTATTTCATTATGAAATTTTCTATTGGCAATTCATTTTTCATTTGAATTAATCAAATATGTATACGATCTAGTCCTACTATAAGGAACAAATATTACTATTCTTCACCTCTATAACTTAAATTTTCAATTGGTTTACTTCTATATCTCATTACCTGTGTAAGTCGAATTTAATCAAGAATGACCGGTATAACTCGATCTACGCCTATGTCGAACAATACGTAACTCGACAAAAAAAGTCCTGTGTACTTCCTTTCTACAATCCTTGATTTTCTCTGTAAATCACGTGTTTTGTATTGTATGTATGTAGATGTAGAATGTTACATGCAATTTATTTGCAGAACTGAATATTGGTTCCAGATGAAGATTTGCATTTGAATGTAGAGTAGCAATATAAAGCCTCGTGCAAAATATCTTGTTGATCGCATAACCACAATCATAAAAAATTCAAGAAAAACATCGATAAAAATTTAGAAAAACAAAATTGCACTTTTGGAGACCATATATGTATACCTAACATTTATATGGTTTCTTAAGGATTCAATTGGCTCATGAACGAACGGTCGCCCAAAAATTCCTGACATTACGTCAGTACGTTCCAAATTTTTCTTCGATAAATTTTATTCGGATTTTGGAACAAATAACTCTGTGAGATATGAGCAAATAAAAAGGTAGGTATTATGGCTTATTACAATTATCCACATGAAACTATGATTTTCCACTCTGATTTGACCCGAATGAAAATCGCCACCTCATGTTATCATGGTAACGGAGTCTGCGTAAAAACGATTTTCCAGGACAGATTGAAAATAATTGTTTCTTCTTGATCCTGGATTTTTCTTGTTGAAAGTTCACCATGCAAAAGCAGAACGTTGATTCCAATGCTTTTTTTACCTACTTGGTTACAGGTAATTTTTCATTTTCGTTGATAACTTTTAGACAGACATTGCTACGAAAAATCAATACATTTGGAATTATATCACTCCATGCCTGCAAAATAATAATAACAATGGAATTGATTTTGTTCTTCAAAAATTCTAGCCTTTCATAAATTATTGTTTGAAATCAACAGATCTTATAACTTAAGTGGTATTTCGAAAATTTCGTTTTTAATTCGAATAATGCTTAAAACAATTTTTACAAAAAATAGTATAGTTGCAAATGTTCTGACAATTTGGATCTCATATTCAGGTACCTACTTGTCTTTTATGGATGTTGTTCATTTCAAAAGATGTACAAACAATTTTTCAGATTGATTTGATTCATCAAAAATTATAGTTTTCCATGAATCAATTCTTGATAATATTTTAAAAACAAAAAGGTTTTTCTTTCGAAATGGTTTATATAGATAGTGTCCAAATGTTTTATTATTTCGTGGCTCATAACTTTTCATGTTTTAATTGAAATTTTGTGAATAATACTGAGTGTATAAATCGAAGGGAAAGATTATCAGGGTTTATTTCCAATAGAAAACTAAATACAAATTTTTCAACACATCTTCATTTTTTTATAAATAAAAAATGTATTATTGAAAGATGTTCCAATCCAGAATTTTTCTTGGCTTTTCCTAGATATGGCATATAAAGTTTTATTATCATATAGAAGTAAAGTAATTCTCGAACCTTTTTACATACATTTGTTATTATTTATTTTATTTTATTTATGTTTTATTCATTTTTTTAATTTTCCTCAAAATTCTAAATTTCATTAAGTATTTGTGTTATTTCCTGAATAACATTTTTTTTCAGTTGATTCAGATTCTGCTGAATGGTTTTATTCTCGGTTTTATCACTAGTGTGACTCCTTTGATGTTCATGAATTTATAGCATTAGGCAATTATTGCAAATTAACTCATAAACACCTGATTTCATATCTTTTTCGATCCGATCTTTATTATATTTTTTTTCATTGATTTAATTATTTACCCTGCATATCAAATGACAATTTAAATCATTAAACAATAAATATATTCAGAAACAACCCTGAAATCAAATTTTACCATACAATTATATTTTATGATACATACTACCTAAACTATTGACCGTTCTGTAGCAAAGAAGCAGTTGTAATTCTTTCTGAAATATTGAGTTAGTTATATGTACATTTTTTGGTTTGTTCACTCACTGAAGGCAATACAAACTTATCGCAACCATGTTATTGTTTCCGTATTAGCATTTTATCAATTAACGTAGGGTTATAGCCATTGGGAGGTAATGAATGATGCTACTGATCTAATTGGGTAACTTTTTGTATGGAGTTTTATCACTGAATAAAGTTTCCGTGTTTGAGGGTTGATCAAAATAATTATGTATTTTGATATATCGTGAAACAGTATCAGTTCGCTTTTGGAAATTTTCTGTAGGATCTTTCTTAATAATTTTGAATTCATCTGACTTCAATAATGGGTTTATTGATATAACCTTCTCTGTGTATAACAATTACTGTATTTCCTTTATCAGCTCGGATGTAGACAACATCATTGATGCTGATCTTCAACTTGATTGATTTTGCCGAGGATTTTACCAAATTTAGTGTGCTCGGAATTGGGTTATCTTTTTTTTTTTTTTTTGATCTGATTAGCTATTATTTGTCTGTCTAAATTTAAACTTTGTCTATTATTGATTGATTAAGATGTGTTGACTATTTCTGAACCCACAGCTGCATATATTCGAAAGATTTTTGAAAATTGCAATCTACATTGTATTTGAAACCTTCTTCCAAAAAGTTAATGGTAAATATAGTTTCAGAAAGATTAATAAATTTGGGGTAGAATTTATGATTCGAATATTTTTGATGTTCTAAAATATTGTTATTAGTGTAACTATTTTTGTTATTGATTGAATTTAGTAATTTCTTTTTCCGAATTACAAATTTTTTATGAATTATGAAAGCAATTTCTTCCCTAATTTTGCGATCCAAATGATCGAATTCGATAAAATGGAGTCTATGTGTCAATTCAGAATCAATTATAGCATCTATCTGGCTGTATTCCTTCTTCCAAAAATACTTCCTCTGTAAGCAGCTTGGCTTTTATTCTGGATTTTTAGATTAATATATTTCAGGAACACCTCATTGTATATGCATTTGGTATAAAACCAAATATTTTGCTTATTTTTTTTTTGTATTTATTTTCATCCAAATGATCACTGTTTTCTTCGCGCGAAGGGATTGCACTATGCCTTACGAAATTCTATAAAATTTTCCTTCCGTCATTCGGGGTAGATGTCATCGAGATTGAGTAGACAGGAGACGCTTGGAGCTATTATCGTGCTAGAAAAAAGTGACCAGTAGGCGGGGCTAATTCTATTACTAAAATTGGAGAAAGATCAGGGTAGGATTAAGTAAACTTTCACGAAGGAATACAAAAATAAACTGTGTTCGTCACTTTTTAAACAGTCTAAGAATTGTTCACAAACAATTTTTTGTTTCAAATAATATACAACATATCCTGTCATATAAATTATAATATATTTAGAGTATGGTGAAGATGGATATGCAAAGATTGTAAATACGGATCTGTTCACTACTATGAAATGTTATTGGTCAAAAGTTGACTGAGATCTACATCCAAAATGGCGAAGTGGTACCGCATTAAGTCACGTGATGTCGTTTTCCCCTCTATTCTATCTCGATGGTAGATGTGGATATTTTGAGTTCAATACTTTTCCAAGTACTCTGCCGTTTTCACCATACATCATAAATAAATCGAAGATTATATCACTCGAATACCGTTCCATGATGAAGAATGATTATTGCTTCTCAACGATATTTACAATTAAACAGCTCTGGTCAAGAATTCTATAGATACACATAAAAGATGAAAAAATAATATAATCCATCATTTTCGAATTATTATTTTTAGGCATAATTTGTCCGGTTGGTCTGAAGGATTCAGATACCTGAATCAATAAGTTGAAGTCGAAAAAATTTGTCGATGACGCTAGAGGAAAAGTTTATTTGTTTATTTGTATAGTAATCAATGTAAATTTACAAAGATCCTACCATTTTAACCCATCAAAATTACATGGGGAGTCATAAATACAATGGTATATACAGGCATGTGAATATACACAAATTACAGGCATATGAATATACATAAATATTATTAAAATTATACAAAGCAGTCAGATAACGTTACTTGTAAAGGTAATATAAAACAATGGACATTCCTACACGAGTAACATACATTTTTTCAATTTATAGGATCTGTGAAGTACTCTTCCAATCTGTAGTAGGCTTTCCGCACCAGTTCTGTCTTGAGTACATTCCGTAATTTTTTGTTGCACAGTTCCTTATATCTTTCCGGCAGGCTGTTATATATTTTTACCGCTTGGTGGTTTATACTTAGTTGGGTCGTGGCTAGTCTGTGGTGGGTGATGATGAGCTTACTTGCATTTCTGGTGTTGTACCCATGGTTGAAGTTATTGAGCTGTAAACTATGTTTATGGTCATGGATATAGGCGACACAGGCGAGTATAAATAAGGATGTCAAAGTAAGGATGTTTTCCTGCCTAAATAAATGTCTACAGCTCGATGTTTTATCTGCATTGCATATTATTCGTAAAGCCATTTTTTGCTTGACGAATATGCGCTCCCTTCCTGTCATATTTCCCCAAGCAAGTACTTCGTACGAAATAGCCGAGTGAAAAAAGCCAAAATAAGCCACCTTCGCTGCCTGTTGGCCGGCCAACTGCTTCATTCTTCTTATGAAGAAGATTGCTTTAGAGAGACTCTTAACAAGTTCATTTATATGGTATGAGAACTTTAGATCTGACTGGATTTGAATTCCAAGGAATTTGAGGTAGTTTGTCTCAGAGTCTCTAGGTGTGAAGCACAATGATTGTGTCTTTTCCGGGTTCATCCTCATTCTATTAGCATTAAACCATTGTTGAGCATCCGCCAATGTCTTTCTTTTGCTATCATCTAGTTCCCGTTGGTTGAGGGCCGAATGGAGGAAGCTGGTGTCATCCACAAACATAACCACATCCACCTGTTCTATATTCGCGGGCAGATCATTAACGTATACCAGAAAAAGAATTGGTCCCAAGATTGATCCCTGTGGAACTCCACTTTCAACCAGTTCCCAGTTAGAGTATTCTTCACCTATTTGTACTGAATGGAATCAGAATGATTATTGAGTACTTACTAACATTTCAACTTCACAACCCTTGCGAATTATTATATAGTTCGTAAGGCATTACATACTAACACTCGATTCTGCGATTAGTAGTTCCTCGTCGCGGAGAATTTTCAATCTCCTCGGTAGCTCAGGGACTAGAGCAACGAACTAGTGATTCGGTGGTTACGGGTTCAAGTCCCGCTCAGGGATGTACTTTTTCAAGGTTGAAAATTTGTCTGCACGCCAACAAACTATTTACCTTATAAAAAAAATGTGTTAAAGTTGCATCGATTTCGGGAATCATTATGATTTCGGGTGATTTTGGATGATTAGAAATGATTTTCAATCTTTATTAAAAATATTCCAATAAAAAATTTGTGATTTTCAACTCTTACTCCTAACAAAAACAGATTTCATATAGAAAAATATGAGGATATTCTTCGACCCTTACTTATATGGTGTTTTTGTTTTTGTAACCGACATTTACATTTAGTTTTAAATAAATTTGCCAATCAGTCAAGATTTTAACAAATTGAGATGCGATAGTTCGTCATTTTGAAAGAGCAACAAAATATCAATTTTTGAATTTTGGGCAGATATCATAGATCATTCATCTGGAGTCCGACATTTCATCTGATTGCAAAATATTCCGGATTATTACAAAAAAAAATCATTTCACGAAGAGAAAATATGATTTTATTATCAAAATAAGTAACTCAGTATATAAGAAAACTTTTGCATCTACGAAAACAGGTGGTATTACAATTCAAAACTTCCATTTAAATGAATAACAAAAATAAATCTAACAAAATAATATACATATATAGCATCTTTTACTTTAGGTATACTCCAGCTTGATAATTAGTCTTTGATCTGTTTAAAAGTATTCTTCATATGAATTATATCCTCTCTCCTTGGAATGGTCCTTGCAACTGTGCTTGAAAAATAAACTTTTTTCAATCATTTCAATATCGTACGTATTCGGTCAAATCTAATTATTCAATTCTTGTTGGAGATCTTTGATTTTATATTTTTCATCTTTAGATTTCCACGACCTATACACCAGTGTAAATTGTATTATGTGTAAGAAACAGTAGTATCTAACTGCTATCTCATTCTGTTCCTTTTTTATGTTTTTATGATCGTATTTATATTAATAACACAATTACGATTACTTTTTTTGTCTTTTCTGTCATTCCTCTTCATCGTATGGTTCTATCGCTTGATAGGTGTCTTTCTGTATCATATACAGAGTGTCCCGGAAGTAACTATACAGGGTGGGCAAATTTCGATGTTTTAGTACTACAACTTTTAAACCAGAGGAGATAGACAAAATCTGATACCCCATTCTCGATCTCTTTTTCTGAGAAACTAACAAGGGTAGTATTCATTTTTGGCCACCTTCTTTTCTTTTCGAGTTATAAGCGAAAATTGGAAAAATGGCGATATCGAAAAACATTTATATCTCCGCCAATACTGATGATAGAGCTCTGAAATTAAAACATTATACAGGCACTTTTTTACGTAGAATCCAGTGGCGTGCTTGTCTTTTCGAAAGGGTCTTTAATTACTAAGCTATGACCCAAAGTTATGTTTTTTCAAATGGGAACACTAGATTTCTGTGCCATTTTTTGAAAGCTTAATTTTTCCTGATTTCAAAAATATATAACATCGTATGGTTTGTATTAAAATAAATAACAGAAAATGGTCAAAAACCTTTTTTATCTAAGAGTCCCAATATTTCTATGGTTTCAACTGTTAATGAGCACAGAAGAATTGAGCTTTCTATAACAAGAGCAGTGTCCTTCTGTCAATCTGATTGTTTCTATGCTTTTTACTCATTTCTACAAAATTCGAATCTACCCTTGTTAGTTTCTCAGAAAAAGAGATCGAGAATGGGGTATCAGATTTTGTCTATCTCCTCTGGTTTAAAAGTTGTAGTACTAAAACATCGAAATTTGTCCACCCTGTACATGCTCCTTATCAGGTAGAGTAGGGCTAGGAGAGTACGGATTGACTAAAAAAAGTGATTTCCGTTTTCCGCGGAAAGCTACATGGAGAGTTTTCATATTCATGGAAATAATGAAATAAACATACGAACAAAACTTGTAGGCGGAATTTATAGAAATTTGGAATGTTATTGACACATGCCGAGAATGAGTCAGAGAGATAGGTATTAATATTTCAATATTCTAGATTTAAGGTGTTCCTCATTTAAAGTGTTCAGATTAAAAATATTACTTTGTATTTCGAATTCAAAATCATTGTTTTGATATCGCAAAGGGCATAAATTATGCTTCATTCTAACATTCCTTCTTCAATGATTTTTGGAATTGTACAAAATTCGAAAAACTTTATTTATTCACATAATGAATGAACATGAAACGTAAAACTCAATTGAAAATGAAACAACAAAATGAAAAACATCGAAATGCAAGCGAATGACTTTCTTATATCGGAATTCAGTAAAAGTTATTTGAAGAATTGTCAAAATTGAAAACCATTTGCTTATGTTTAATTATCATAGCCTTCCTAATCATATCGCCTTTATTTTTTGAAATATCGCAACAGTTAATTAATTAATTCACCAACAAGTTTCTAGATTGGATGTGTTCAGCATTAGCCATATCCCTAAATTTTCCCCAAAATAAATAATCAAGTGGGTTAAGATCTGGAGATCGAGAATGCCATGAAACGAGACCTCCTCGACCTATCTCTTTATATGGATAAGTATTGTCAAGTTAATTTCTCACTTCTGAACCAAAATGGGGTCCAGCCCCATTATGTTGAAAATATATTCATGTAATACTGCTTTGTAGCATGCCGGGTCAAATATTTTGTAAGATGTCAAGATGAACCGAACTTGCCAAGCGATCGTCAGAAATCTCATTACTAAATACACCATCTTTGGCGAATTGAGCCTCGTCTATTTCCCTTACAATTAACAAATACACAAAATGATATCAGCAAATGCTCTATTTTTCGAATTGGTAATTTTCATAGTTCCAAATTTTATAACAATATATGGGATCACAACCAATAAGTGATAACTACATGTATCAAATTTCAGTTGTCAGTACATATGTTTTCAGCATAGAAGTGACCACAAAATATGTTTCGAGGAATTCATAATTCAACTTTGAGCATATTTTTCTCCTGTTTTGTATTGCTGTGAATGAATTATTTCATATATTAACATATTCTAACCATCTTATAGACGTTCACTGTGTTTTGAGAAGATTTTATATTCATTCAGGATTTTCACAAGATACCTCTATTCTGAATGAATTAAATTTTTCGAACTTTGTTCAAATTTCAAAAATTCATAAAACAAGAATGTTAGATGTGACAACTTAAATTTATGCTCTTTTTGAAAATCTAAACAATGATTTCAAATTCGAAATACAAAGTAATATTATTAACCTGAATACTTTAAATGAGGAATAATGAGTCCGGTTCTGAAATATTGAAATATTAATATCTCTCTGACTCAATCTCGGCATGTGTCAATAACATCCCTAATTTCTATAAATTCCGCAGACAAGTTTTGTTCTTATGTTGATATTATTATTTCCATGAATATAAAAACTTCCATGTAGTTTTCCAAGGAAAGACAGAAATTATTTTTTATCAGTCAACCTCTTACCTACTCACCTATCCCTACTCTACCTCTGATAAGAGTATGTATAGTTACTTCCGGGACACCCTGTATATTCAGCTCGACCCCGATCTCCTTTGTATCGTCAAATTCGGCATCTCTATTAGAACTCATTGGAATCATGAATTCCAAATTTGCCTTTTTCCTCGTTTACACACTTTTTCTAAATACTTCTACTTGATTCACTCGAGAAAAGAAAATCTCGCTAAAACTGTTACCTAACCTCTGAATATGAAACAAACGTCATTGCCTCTATTGATTGAATGATTGCGGAATTTCGGAGATGATTTCGGGATTTCGATGATGATTTCGGTGGTGATTTCGGATGATGATTTCGGGCTTCAAAAGTACATCGAATTCAGAAGTAGGATAACCAATATGTTGAGAATTTCTTGTGATAGAAAAATAATATCTACCTATGTTTTGGTATATTATTTCAACCGAAATTTGTAAGACATAATGCACTTCCTTCTCGCGAAAAAAACAGTGGCCGTCTGGAACTTAAGATTTAAAGCATAACATTAATTATTCTATTCTTTTTTTTTTCACCATGAGTTCTGAAGAATGGATGAAACTTCCATAATGTATACGAGAATAAGACCATTCTTCAGAAGAAAATGAGATTTGAATAATATCTCGGAAAACAAGCATTTCAGAGCAGTAATATGTATGTATTATCACTTATATTCTATTTATTGACGAATATTTCACCATACCAATAAAAATAATGGGTCCTCATTTGAAAAAAAGAGTTTTGAGGTTTTTGTCATGTCTCAGTTTGATATTGAAATCGAAACATCCAGTACGTTCAATTGAAATTTTAATTAACGGAGGAGAAGCATTGCTATGTTTCCTGATAGAAGCTAGAAAATTCGAAATTTTCATGCAAAAATCTCAAAGTTATTAACATTGGAATGAAGCCCTATTTGAGGGAATTTGAGGATTTTTTCAGAATTCAGACAAATTTTCTGGAAAAATATGGAAATGATATATTAAAGCAATGTAGAATTCAATGAGTTATTACATCAAAAAAAACGAAAGTTGATATCAAGCCAGACGAATCTGAAATTTTTTTCCAAGAATTCATCTCTCCCAACAAAGCTTAACTATAAAATTTCAAATATTTATCTCTAATCTTTCTTTGAAATATTCTTCGTGAATCACCCTGTATACAACTGTTTTGTGTTCTATAAAAATAGCGCATGAATGACGAGCGCTTAAAGGCCCGTAACCCGAGTCAGTGCTTTTCTCGAATTTTTAAAAAACAATTGTCAACTATTTAGAATAATCATCTTACGTTTCACAATATTTCCATAAATTAGGTACCTACATTGAATTTCGAATTGAAAATTAAATAGCTTCAGGCAAATCCATACTATCAATTTTTGGCATGAATAACTTTCAATGTCATTATCATTATCTTGTAAAAATATTATAGGAGTACAATTTCTTATTGAAATGCCTTTTCGTTTTCATGTTGTCGTGATGCATCATTCGTTCTCCATAGTTTATTTGTCTCTAAATATGTTATGTTGGCAGCATATAAGTTCACCATTATTGTTGACGTTTGAATTCTATGGCCGAGTTGATCGCGTCGGAAATTCTCATTGACAATTGTTTAGTGACACTTTGAGTTCGTGTAAATTGTTGTATATAATATAGTTCAAACATTCTGAGTGAAATGGGGCATGCTAGGAATAAAATAAGTTCATTTAATTTGTAATCCAGTGAATTCTATGTCAAAATGGCAGATTCGTTTTTCAAAATCCCAAATGCCCTGAACTATCAGGGAGATTCAAAAAATTGGAAAAAGTTCAAACAACAATTCGATATTTACATGAAGGCTTCAGGATTAGACAAGAAAGATAGTGAAAATAAAGTAAACATTTTCTTGAATATAGCAGGAGAAGAAGCTCTTGAAATTTTTGAAATCTTGAATTTAACCCCAGAAGAAAAGAAGGATTATGATTTAGTTATCGAGGCCTTTGAAAATCACTGCATCTCTAAACCTAATGAAATTTATAAGAGTTTTAAATTCTTCACCAGGGTCCAGCAGCCTTCCGAATATTTTAGCGACTTTTATGACGATTTATTAGTAATGGCAAGTTTCTGCAATTTTGGTATTCTCAAGGATCGTCTCATCAGAGATAGAATCATAGCAGGAATACGAAGCCGAGAACTGCAAGAAAAGTTTCTCAAATCACCAGATTTATCACTAGCTGAAGTTGTGAATATTTGTCTTGACAATGAAGTGGAAAAAATGAACAATAGACATTTTAAATGTGAAAATGTTGAAGTAGATTTGGAGGAACAGAATGACGAAAGTAATAATAATTATGATTCACCTGATCTAGATACAAGTACTGTGAGTTTGAGTACTTTAGAACAAATAAATATACCAAATGAAATCTTATTTAATGATATGGCAGCAGAAGGTAAGTTCCTGGCTCTAAAAAGTTCTTTATATCTGAATATGTATTGCACAATTAAATGAGCAAACTCAACATTTCGATCTTTTTGATAGGTTACGAAATGGAATTGAACTTGAGTGAGTTAGAATCAGAGATGGATGTAATTGATATTAAACCAAACAATATTTTGGAGGTGAATAATTCGAAAAAACTGGATTCTGTAAAAAATAATTTACCAGATTCGAAAACAATATTAAATGAAACTACTAGAACTACTAGAAAAAAAGTATCAGGAAAACCAAATGATGGAAGTGAAAGTAAATATAAGCCTTACTTTCAATGGAGGGTTTTTGTATTAAATTTTTTTTTCAGATAAACCTTTACGGAAAAGTAATCGAAATAAAGCTATGCAAAGAAATATTACAGAAGATGAGAAAAAACTTAGTGATGTAATAAAAGTAGATACATACAATGAAAAGACAGTACAGAAAAAAAATACTAGATCCAGGTTAAAGATGAAAAAAGAGCAAATTGAGGAATCTGAAGATAGTTTTCTAGAATGTTATAGTGTACCTGTAGAAGATCAAGATGAGTACTCTGAAATAGCAAATGGACAATTTGAATTATCATCATTGACAGATGGTGATATAGAAGTGGTGGATCAAGTGGGTAATGAAAACTATGAACTATCTTCACTAATAGAATATGATGATGATGAAAATGAATTGAAGGATGCAGAAAATGAATTGAAGGATGCAGAAAACGAATTAGAGGATGAAGAAAATGAACTGAAGGATGTAGAAAATGAATTTGAGGATGTAGAAAATGAATTTGAGGATGAAGAAAATGAATTTGAGGATGAAGAAAATGAATTGGAGGATGAGGAGAATCAAGTAGAGGATCAAGACGAGTATTCTCAAATATCACATGAAGATTCTGTGATATTTTCATCAATAGAGTCTGAACAAGGGGAAATAGAAATTGAAGTGAATACAGAAAATAGTCATGACCAAAAAATTGAAAACAATGATGCTTCTATAGGAATGGTAAATGAAATGGCAGAAGCTGAATATCTGCTTGAAAACAGTCCAAAAGTTTTACCAGAACATAAAAGAAAAAAGAGGCCAAAAAAAAAGCAATCTGCCAAAAAGATTAAGTTAACTGAACCTACAATTATAAAGGTCAAAAGAGATAATTTGCCTCCTCTATTTTTGAAAGCTATAAAAAATAAAAAGTATCTATTAGGTAAGTTTTCTAGAATGAACTTATGAAGCCAAACTACCGCAATTTATTGAAGGATTGGTAATAGAGCATTATTAATTCAGAAATCTATTGTCGGGGTTGGTTGTAAAAAAAATAATTTTTGGCTCGATACAATATAATTTCAAAAGGTAAACTATTAAATTTGAAACTTTTAATTGACCATACAGATTAAATTTATCTTGGGTTTTCATTCCATTTTAAATGGAGATGAAAACCTTTGGTACAGAATCTAGTGTGCAATAGTCTTCTTCAGTTGGTGCCTATCCTTTGAATGTTGGCAATCATGTTGATCCACAAGAATTTATTAGCATCAGTCCTAAAAATCTGTATGGTTGACATTTCTGTCCATTGCCTGATGTTCTATCGAGACTATTCACCTTCTGAGCTGGCTGAATTTGTTGAATAAGATGATGTTTATCGTTATACACTACATGTCCCACATTTATAATTGAGAGGATTCAAAGTAAAGCAAATTTTGTATGTTAAAGAATAATAAATATTTCTGTTTAAAAGCAGTAACAAAGTTGTTCCTTTACATTTAACATGTCAAAATTTTAAACCAATTTCAACCTTTACACTTTAGAACTATCAAATATCCATATATATTTTACAGCTAGAATTGGAAGTATTGTACCTATTTTTCTCTATTTCAGTATCATAATGAGTTCATTACAGTACTCAAAACAGTGCTGTAATGAATTCATTACAGCATTTTTGTCAGTTAAATATTTTCGTTTTGTGGTTGTCTACATTGACTTCCGATTCTATAAAATTTCGACACACTTCAAATGTCAATATAATATAATTTGGATATGGTGAAATGATTTGCAACTGGATTCTGGTGGTGTTAAATCGATTTCGTCACACATAATTCACTAATTTAATGTATAATTATAAATTATTTCAAAATTCAAAACAAGATTCGAATTCCATAATCTGTCAATTTTGTAACAGTTACAACCAAGATACAACATAAAAGTCACTAGGATGTTTAATCTGAATTTTTCATTGAATTTTGACAGTATTTTACAAAACTTGACCGAAATAGAGATAATATCGTATAATATTCATTGCAGAAGGCAATTCCAACACTCACGTGTACGAAAACGAGCGCTCTTTCGTCGCTCATTTTCGAATTTCTCATTTGTGTTGGAAAAGGAGCTTATTCTGCAACTTGTTTTACAATATACTATTAGCTGACTACATCTTGGTGCAAGTTTCATTTGCTTAAATTTAGTTGTTACCTATTTATTTTCAGCTAAAACTATTGCAATTGGTAAAAGTGACCATATAGTGTATTCAAATTTTCATCAAGTTAATTTTGTTTGGCTGGTCACGCACTATTCCGGGATAGAGCAAATGTCTATGGTGATGGCACTCGCTGTCAATTCGAATATTTTACTTTTTCCAAGGTGCTAAACGCGAGCAGTCCTGTCATAATTTATTGGTTATGTATTCGTTTTATGTTGAAAAGCATTTCAAATTCAAATATTACTGAAATGACAGCAAATAATCACAGAACACTTTACATAATCATCATGCCAGTGCAGTTATATAAAAGTTCGCATTTCCTGCATGTTCCAAGTTTGAAATTGTCTGAATCAGGGCAGTGTTAGAATGCTCCTACATAAATGCGCTATTAATCATAACTAAAGGTAACTATAACCTTTAGTTTTTAACATGACAACATAGTTGTAAAATGATCAGTGAATTTGGCTACTCCAACCTAAGGTATAAATGCAGAGTCCACTGTAATCTAGAAATATTGCACTTTTTTTAACACCAACTAGTCATATGTAATAGTAAACATTTATTCAGCTTATAATTTTTTTTAATATCAGTGGCTATTTTATATTATTTATTGAATTGCGCCTTTTATAATTTTTTTCTATTTAATTTGTTGCTGAAATATTTACTCACAGATTTATTTCTGACACTGAAATAGTGAATCTCTTCACTAGTATCAGAGTTCGAAATGAACTATATCATATTATTTAATCTTCAACACCAACCAATAATAGAATTATAATTTTTTGAAAAACATCTATTTTTAGGTAAAATGCCATTTGCTTGTAAAAAGTGTGATGCTACATTTTGGACATCATTTCAATTGGACAAACATCAACTTGTTCATGTTTTGAAGAAAGGACCTGCCCCAACGAAGCCTCCATCCAAAGTCTTTAAGTGTGAAGAATGTGGAAAAGAATTCAAAAAAATTTGTGATTTGGAACGACATACTCGAGTCCATACAGGGGAAAAACCTTCCGTTTGTAACATTTGCAATAAGAGATTTCAACAGGTAATTATTATTTACTGAAAGTTGATATATAGGTTTATATATGATGAATATATGTATATATTAAATAATAAGACTACTCTACAATTCTGTGAGTTTATGCAAATGGAATACTTGATTATTTGTTGCATATCTATATATGCAGGGTGTTACATGGGCGGTTGGTCATAGCTTGAGATGAATGCAGGTCATTCAGGCCCTTTCAGAAAAGTAGCTTGTTGTGTAACCTAAGACATTAATTTTCCTGATACAGGATGATTCATGATTCATCTAAATGTCTGATATTCATAACTTGGGAATAAGCTGTTCTATTTTGTTTAAATTTTGTCAGTTTGTCCTCTTAATCCAACCCATCAAAATGTGTTATACAATTTTTTTTTAATACGGTCCTGTTTTTATTACATTCGTCATGACATTTGATGTTATCAGCTGAAATTTTGTATTTTATACCTTCCTGTTTCACTTTTCTTTATCCTAAAACCCTTTCTATCTACTCTGTGTAAAATATTAATTAGTAGTATGCACAACAGACCAATAGATCACAGTCCAAGGAACCCCCTTAAATTAAATTCAATTAATGCATGATTAAACTGTGAATTCTCTTGAAATTAGAATTTAATTCAAAACAAAATGACTTAGCCATCTCGTAAAATGAAAACTGAGTGTTGCTTTTCGGCAAAAATAAGTATCAACAATTAATTTTTTGAAAAACTTTCAACCTTTTTATTTCAATTTGTAACAAAGTATTGAAAGAAAAGTATCGAGGGAAATTTGCGAAATGAAGTCCTTCAATTTCAACAGAATACCTAATAGAGCAATATTTACAAATGTGAGTTATTACCTAAGACAACATGGAAGTTTTTCAAACCTAACATGTATTGAGCCTCGAACAAAAAGTACCAGAAGAATAGAAAACGCTTTGAATGTTTCACATGGTCTTTTAAACGTTAAAATCAGAAAAATTGAATCCTTTTCATTATTAAGACAATTGGAACCAAGTTTCTGTCATTGGGTACTTAATAACAAAAAAGTTGATTACTCGTATTCTATTTAATGATGATTTTTGTAATAGAAATCCTCATCTATGGGATGAGAATAATCCACATGTCAAAACTTTCCAAGCATTCATAACAAATTCTCCATATAAACGTTTTAAACAAAAATTTTGTTTTCTTAGATGGCTGCTCCCAATCTACCTTTTAATTCACTAATCTACTTGTATATGCAATTGAAACATATTTTTAAATTTAATTTAGTGAGTAATTAGAAGCTGAAAATTATAAATATCTAGATCTTCAGGGTGTGAAATTCATATGTGATCTTGTTTAAGGTTTATACTTATTTTTGACTCTTCTTCTTGAGATATGGTACTTTCTTGCTGGTGTTAGATGAGACAAATATTTTAAATAATCGATAATGATCCTAGAATTATCAGATATTCAGAAGAAAAAAAGAGCTTGTACAGGTTCTGACGGAAAGGTCGGACGTTTTTTAAACGGCTAGTACTACTACTTCATATTATGATTCACAATTAACGGTTAAGGATTTAATATTTTCTTTTTAAAATGTAAGGTAAGAGATATGTTAGGGAAGTGCATTGCCAACACCTTTTTTTTTTCAAACAAGACATATTTTTCAAAAGAAAAAACCCAGAAACTAAACTTCCATAAACCTTTACTTTCACACAATTAAACATGATTTTGAAGTTTATTTTTTTCACAGGCATATAACCTCAATAAGCATTTGTATACACATACCCAGGAAAAAAATTACGAATGCGTAATATGTCAAAAGAAGTTTGGCCGAAATGATGTTCTCAATAGGCATGTCCTCACCCATTCAATTATAAAACCTTTCCGATGTTCTATTTGCTCAAGAACATTCATCAGAAATAGTCAACTGAAGCTACATCTTCGCAAGCATCATGATTTAGATGAGGATCCAGGAAACTCATCAAGTACTGTTGATGAACCTGTTCCCGGCACATCAGCTACTACGTCGTAAAGGATAATATGAAGTGTGATTGTTATGACTTAAGTGAATGAAGGTGCTGTGTATATATTATATATAGTGAATTTTTTTTGTTTTGAAGTTTATTTACAGGAGTTGTATTTTTGAACTCTTATTACTTTACTTGTTCAACAAGATACATTGGAGAATTTTTTTATCCTATGATTAGACTAGGAAACAAATTGTTTACGTTTTATCAATGTAATTTTTCAACATTTTCAAGAAATGCATCGAAAGTAATATATTTGCTTCCTTAATCAACATCATATTACTGGTATATATTTAGTGTTATCATTTATACCTCTTCAAAACTGAAACTGTTATTGAATTTTTTTATTAAATTCATGATGCCAAAAACATTGAAAAGAAATCAGTGACTTGAGAAAATTTTACCTATGAAAATAATGTATATAATTGTTGCTCTTTCATCGACCTAAAAATCCTTTTAAGGTATTATGTACATGTCTTGATTTTCATGATATAATTTCTGAATGAATGAATAATAATATTTTCTCTTGCGATTTCAAATAGTCATTTTTTTTAGCAATTTTGTATTGCTCATACCACAATAATTAATTCATTAACAGATCTATTATTTCTATTGATTTAATTAATTGTTTATGTACTTGTTTCATTACATTTATGTGGTTGGTCTTCTCATTATTTTTTATGCTACTTTTTTAGAAGATATTTTATACATCATTTCTAATCATGGGTCTATTTTGTCGAGTCTACAAGATTTTTATTTAATATATATTTAGGCATGTACATGTTCTGTGTGATTAGTATGATAGAAATATTTACAAATCATTCATTGAAATCAAGAGATATCCGACTATGGAAGTTCTATAGTTATTTTGGCAAACATTGATCTTAAATTTAACAAGTTTCTTTGTAAGTCAGGTATCTCTAGTATAGAATTTATTTGAATCTAAAAAGTGCCTTCCAAAAAAATTTGTGCCTTGATGAAATTTTTTTCTTTTAAGCCCAAAATATTGTGTGTAATGTTGATTTTGGTTGTGCAATGATGTAATATCATGATAGAATAAATCATAATTTAATTTTAATGTTTAATTTTGTAGCTTTATCCTATGAATTGAATAAATCTCAGAATTGGTTATGCTAACATTGGGCACTCAAAGTTAGATTAAGACAACATCTTAAATTTCAAGATAAAAAAAATTTCATAATAAAAAAGTTAACAATGCCATCTGGAGGGTGTTTGTGATAGAAATGAAATATACCAATTTTAATTTGAAAAAATAAGACATCGCTTGAGTGAAGATTTATTTAATTTGAAAAAAAAAACAAAATCTCAACTTTGAATAAAATGTTCGCCAAACAGAAATAACTGAAAATCTTCATACTATGGTGTATAAAAAATAACCTAATTTGCATTAAAATAACATATTTAACATAAATCATTGATTTCAATACCTTTGTATATTCTAAAATTTGTGAATAGATATTCACCAATTAACAAAAAATTACTATGTACAGTTGTAGCATTTCCAACACTTCAGTCAATCTTAACTGTGGAATAGATTTTTCTTACAAATATACTGGCACCAGTGTATCCGACAGTTCCACACATTATCCCAAGAGCACCACTGAAAAGTGCCATATATCCAAAGTAGAACGCTGTTTGAAACAGTCCATACATTCTAAAAAAATTAAAATTATTGGGTAAAACAAATTTTTGAACTTGTGAATTAACTATAAGGTTTTATATCAAATTTGTTCCATGGGACAAGAACCTCTACTTACTTGGTTTTGAAGAAGAAGTAATAAATAGCATAAAGATAAACATATCCAGATGTAAATCCAGCTGCCAAGAAGGATGTCCATTGCCAACGATAATCTTCAGCGTTCAGTAAGATATAGGTGCAAACTATGGTAACACAAATAGTAACAATCATCAAGATCAAGAACACTAGCAACATGAACCCATAGACATAGTAGATTTTGTATGCCCAGAACGAAGTGAAGATGAAATACCTATAATGAAATATATAATGAGTTGGAGGCCTGAATATACTTAGATTTATATAGATATATAGATAGATTTTTGCTGCATTTTTTTATGTTGATGGTCTGTTCACTGAGGCTAATAGTTATGTATTAAGGATTTACGTTTTTGTTGAATGAATATTGTTGAATTTAGGCCCTGATATCTGCAATGAAATACTTGTTTATGGGTCAGCAATGAATAAATAAATATCAAAAAAACAAAAACAGATTTAATGAATGGAGTCCTTAAGGAACTCATCAACACTATAGTAGCACCCTTTAATTAATAGTAACTTTACTTCTCGCTTGAAAGACCTTCCATTCATTGATTTCAACATACTAGGCAAACGGCTGTACAGTGGAATGCCCATAAAACTTGGTGAGGACTCATATTTAGCTGTACGATGTTTGGGGAAGGCTATGGTATCAGTATGGCGTGTTTCATACCCATGAAAGTCAGAGCATCTCTTGTATTTACTGATATTAAGGTGGATATAATTGAGGCAATTAAAAATGTAAATACATGGGAAGAAAAGAATACCAAATTGAACGAAAATCGGACGACATGAATCGCATCGCCGAAGTCTGTAAATAAGTCGTACGATACACTTCTGAGAAAGGTAATTAATTCAATTCTGTTCTTTCGCCTGTAAACACGAAAACTCTTGTAACTCGAATGTTATGGTTAGGTATGAAAATCTTCATTTAGATGTAGAATAACAATTTAATTTTGATTGCGTTAACAAAACCATAAAAAATTTAAGAAGAATTGCAGGAAAAAATTCTCAATATATCAATAACAGATCTGATCATTTGGGCATAGAGACTGAATTTGTTTGTGATGTAGGAACACGAGGAGTTGGTGAAGTGACTGTGTGTAGACCACTTACTAGGGTGGGAATGGATACTCTCAAATATCTGGTTAGGGATATTTGTTGGGATTTTATATGGGATACTAATATTGGTACAGAGAGCAAGTTTGATATGTTTGTGACATTTATAAAGAATTGTGTGGATTTATCATTTCCCCCAAAAACATATAAGCATTCTGTTAACTCCTTGCCTATTTCTTGGTTCAGTAATGATCTGAAAAATATGCGCGAGAGATTAATTTTTTATAGAGATCTTGTTGAAGTTTATAAGACACCCAATGCGAAGAAAATAGTAAGTGACTATCAAAAATTATATCGACGTGAAATTAAGATTGCAAAAAAGCAATATAATGACAACTATATCCGGAAACACAATTATAATCCAAGATCTGTATGGAACGTTATCAAAAGTAGTACCAATCTGTTGAAGAAAAAAATAACAAGTAAAAATAATATCACTGCTAATAGATTCAACCAATTTTTCGTTGATTCACCCAAAGAGATCATCATGAATATACCACCATCTAGAAGGACATCGGCGGAATTTATGAATAACTACTGTAGTTCGATAGGGTCCAGATTACATGATATTCGATTTAAGTTCTCTCTTGTATCTGAGGCTTCGGTTAGAGATATCATTATGAAACTAAATAATAAGAGTAGTCGAGACTATTATGGATTTAATATCAAAATACTCAAGAGTCTAGTAAATGAATTAATTGGTCCACTCACCAAATTGATGAATCTATGCTTAAAAGATAACATCTTCCCGAAAATACTTAAGGTAGCAAGAGTTGTTCCTGTTCATAAAAAAGGTTCAGTGCAATTGGTCAACAACTATAGACCAATATCGATTATACCATTGTTCTCAAAGGTCTTGGAAAGGGTTATGCAGCTACAGTTAACCTCCTATTTTGAGAGCAACTGCCTCTTTAATAGCTCCCAATTCGGATTCAGAAGCGGCCTCTCTACAACAGCTGCCATCACAGAGCTTATGAAAATTATTAATGAAGGATATAGTGATGGTTTATACGTGGGTGGACTTTTCTGTGACTTGAGCAAGGCTTTTGATTGCGTGTCTAGAGAGCATCTTCTTTATAAATTAAAGAGGTATCAGTTCGATCAGGGTGCAATTGAACTTTTGGGCTCCTATTTGTCTGATAGGGTGCAGTGTGTTGATGTCGGAGGAGATCTGTCTGACTTGTCAAGTGTTGATTGCGGTGTGCCACAGGGATCGGTTCTCGGACCGCTTCTCTTCCTCATCTACGTCAACGATCTTGTGAGCTGCGACCCTGATGCGGACTTTGTTCTTTTTGCTGATGACACAACTGTGCTCAAAAAGGCTCAGTCTAGGGAGCTTATAGTTCACATTTTGGGAGAGTTGTCCTCTGTTGTTTCAGAATGGTTCAATAGCAACCAGCTCAGCTTGAATGAAACGAAGACAGAGTATATGTATTTTTCAATGAGAGATCTAGGAGGGATGAATTCACTTGAACCAATCAAATTTTTAGGTGTACATATGGAGGGTAATTTGTCTTGGAATGCTCACATCGATAAAGTCTGTAGTTCAATTACGTCAGGTGTTTTTGCATTGCGGTCATTAACTGATGTTGTGTCGGATTCTGTGTTATTGTCTGTGTATCGTGGATTCATAGAATCTAGGATAACATATGGTATTTTGTGCTGGGGTCATGATGCTGGTGTGAAACGACTCTTTGGATTGCAAAGAAAGGCTATCAGAGTTTTGGGTAGACTTAATTACAGAGATGAATGCAAACATGTCTTTCAGGATAAAAAAATACTTACTGTCCCGTGTCTGTTCATTTTTCAGTGTTTGTTGTTCGTAAAGTCGCATGAGGAGGAATATAGAACACACCAGGATATTCATGAATATAACACACGAAAAAGAGATCTAATTTATCCTGATTTCCACAGAATCAATAAGGTAAAGTGCGGTGTAACTTACTATGGGCCTAAGCTCTTCAACAGCCTGCCACCCACTGTGAGGGCGATGCCTACTAAACAATTCAAACTTTGTTTGAAAAAATACTTGTTGAATAAATGTTTTTTCTCATTGAATGAATACTATTTGAATAATTTTCAGGATTTTTTATGAGTATATATTTTCTTTTTGTATTTGACGTATGTAAACATTGTGAAATGTAATAGCATGAATAAATATTATTATTATTATTATTATGATCAAGTTGAGATTTCACGTATATATGCTGTCCCATTTATTTTAAAAGATTTTGAAAATTTCAATGAAAATCTTTTTCATCCGAAAATATAGATCAATTTGAACACAGAATATCATTCTCCCATGATGCCATTACAGCTCAGCAGCTGTAATGGCATAAATATCGAAAGGGGAAAAATCAAAACTTTAAAGCATGAATGAATTATTTTTATAGGCTTGCCATTTTGCTGCAAGAACCACATCATTCACTTCATGTTAGTACATTTCTCATTTTTGTTTAACTTACATTTCGATGAAAATGCTTGCAAAAGGAAGTATGCCACCCAATAGAATAATAACTCCAGGTTCCATGAACCATTTTTTTTCTGGTATTGGTCGTGGCACTGCGTTTATTCTACATGGGTAATCTGGTTGACCAGCTAAATTTCTTCCCAGAACAGTTCCTACTAAAGTGAGAGGAAGAATAACAAACAGACAGATGCATGTAACGGCAACCTGAAATAAATATTTGTATAGTAAGTAGTTTATGTATATGTTAGCAAATATATTAATAGTTCAAACCAGTAAACAACAATACAATCAGGCAAATTCGAGTCTACAATTAAGATCCTTTAGAACAATATCAACAGCTTTATGACAAGAAAGCACCTTATTAACTTAACCGGTGAGGTGGCATTTCACTTCTGTGAAGAGTGAGGTGGAGTCTCCCAAACTCCTTCGATATAGATGATTTTTTTTTTGTTCATGGCTCTATTTGCTTTGGCTTCTTTCAGTTGAATTACTGAGTTGTGAATGTTTTCAACTACTTTGAATGCAATTCTATGAATTTTAGTAACAAATTATTAATTTAACAACAGAGAAGAAAATGTGCTGAATTTTCCATAGAATATCAACTCCTGAAAATTGAAAGTGAAATTCTAGGAAAATCTAAATTTCTCCAGTTATTGAAAGTGTAAATGGAACATTTAATGTAAAAGAAAACCAATTAATTGAAACAGAAAAAACCGACACCATGTCAAAATAACACATTTTCATTCCTACTTATTTCATGTGTTTCTCAACACATTTAATGCAGAATTTTTGACTTCAAGTCTCAACTTAAAGTCGAAAATTCTGCACACAACGGTTTTCTACATCCTTTGAACTGGAAAAATAATTTTCTGTGCATCTTCAATGTTAATATGTGGCAGACTGGTTACTGTCAGTCTAGTGGTCACTGAGAATATCTTCCGTGTTCCCTAAATCTAAGTCAAATTCAACAAACTACTGCAGAACTTTATCAGTGAATCCAATACAGACCTTATTCAATATATTAAGAATTCAACGTGAAAATTATTTTTTTTTGGTTACGGTAGAGCTTTGCCAACGGAGGTGACTTTGCCGAACTGCCTAATATTTTGAGTTTCATTTTGTTTTCGTAAAGTTGGCAATATTTTACAGAAATCAGGAATTGGAATCTTCAACCGCACTATATACCCACATGTTGCAACCGTCGCCGTCGTCTGGCGTACTTTGAATGGTGTGCTACGGTATGTTATGTGAGCGGGTAATTTTTTAACGAACTAGTAGGAGTTGTGCAGAAAATATGGTGAACGGTATATTGAAATATATTTAGCAGCTAACTTTCAAATCATTAAACGTCACGTTAAAGAAAAACTGAGAGCATTTGGTTGAGAGGATTTTGACATTTCAAGAAATTTTTATATTGTGGCCTTTTGGCGGGAGACTTTGCCACATACCAAATTTGTTTCACCTGTTTTATTTTTAGGTACAATTATTATGGGTCGTCGATACAAAAAGAAGTTAGATACAAGGAAATATAGTAATTATACGGAAGAAAGACTAATCCGAGCAATCAATTCAGTTCGAAATAAAAACATTTCAATACAGACAGCTTCAGAAGTGTACAACATCCCCAGAAGAACTCTTTGGAATAAAATTAACAAAAGATATATGGGCGAACCCGGAGGCATTACTGCACTAACATATACCACCTGCACTTCATTAAATTGCTAAAAAACGAATTTTTAAGGCATTGGCAAACTCGCAACGATTTGCGGGTCACTTTGCCAAATTTTTAAAAATAAAAAAACTTTTCTTGTGATTCTAACCACAGCAGTCGACAACTGAAATGTTCAAATCAAACATACTTTGCATAGGACTCATTTTACAAAAAAACGAAAAAGTTACACCAAGAATACTATATAAAGTGGTGCAATGTCACACCGCTCTATGGTACCAGAAATGTGAAAATAATGTATGTGAAAGAACAGGCTAAGGACCCAAGGTTGATGACCATTTGTTCCGCAATAAATGACAGTTATCTATCTATCTAATAAGTAAGTTTATTCATGCTTTACAATCAATAGTTCATTATGTCATGTTCTTGCCACTCTTTAACTCTGAACAATGCTCTTTTATGGCAGAAAAGAATAACACACAAAATGTTTACATCTTAGGCAGAATTTTCTACCACATACCCATTTCTTTAATTTAATGTATTTTTCCTTTTGATAAATAAATATATTCTATTCTATTACAATCTTTACTTCTAAGAATATATTCCATTCTATGTATATCTTTTTGAGCGCTCGTTCTCCAAACTGATCACTGCTTCATTTTGTGACAATGGGCGCGCGTTCAGCAGACTCAACAGTTGTGGTACAGTTCTCAATATTCTAGGAATTTTGGTAGCAAATTTATTTTATGCTACTTTTTGGTAACATGTTGACTAACATATATTATTGACAGTTGTGACAGTGATTTAGAGACAAAATTTAAATTTTAAATATAGCAAAAATGGAAACTGTAACATAACCTTTACAAGCATTCTGAAATGTTACTCTGAATAAGTTTCCCACATATTTAAGAATAAAAAAGTAGTAATACCGTAAGTAAACGTGGAAATGAAAAAATATTATAACAGGAAATTGTCTCTCATCATAACGTAGCCTTCAAGAAGGATCCACAGAACCTATTGCTCATATTGCTGTCAAGAAAAGGAGCAACCTGTCCAGCAGAGAATACTAATGTTACCAAACTGATACCTATCAGTAGCGGAGCTAATTACGCTACCGATCTTTCTGCTGAACGCGCCCAATGTCAATTATTTTCAAATTATGCAAATTGGTGCAAATTTGCATGTTGATTATATTAAATATTGTTAATGTTCAAAAAGATGAATTATTGGTGTTTTCTTCGATTTATTTGAAAAGCATTGTTTTCGTTATTAAACATTTAATATGACAATTTTTTTTTGTCCAATATTGAATTTGTTAACTATAAACAATTTTTTGAAAATTGGATTCTGCAGTTGATGTAGAATATTGAAGTAGAAGTTGTGTTTCCATTTTTAAATATAAATGATGAGTCAAAACGCAACCAAATCAATAAGACTGTATGATATTTTTCGAGGCTCAAGTGAGCTCAAGAGAGATGCTAAAAAAAAATTGTAGAAAACTGTGTTATTTTAATTTAGATGAAATTGTGTTTTTTAGAATATGTTATGTCATATTCAATTTCTAGCCAAATCCAGAAAAATGTAATTCCAACTTAAACACAGCTCTACAATTTATTCTCAAATAAATTAAAAAATATTCGACATGCACAATTTTGTTTCAATATTTTATTATTATGACAGCTGTTAATGTTTTGGTTTTGTTAATGTGTCCTCATCCACCATAGCATTCATACTGTTGATTTGTTCACCCAATACCAAAATTATTATTGTCTTACATGAACCCAACATGTTTTTTAAGATTACAAATTATTCTCACCATTGTTCCAAATGGAATAGCTCTGGAGGCATGATAATAGATTGCAATGAAATTTATAAAAAATGCTGTTCCACAAACCAGTGCAGGTAACATAAATGCTGATAGGAGCATCTGTTTTATCCAGATTTTGCCACCCATTCGAGCATATAGAGAACCTCCAAAATATCCATTGACTGGTGATGTGATGGCATAAACAAATATTGAAGTCGACAAAAGAGATCCTCGTCTGAAATAAATGATTCAAATTTTTTAGTGAGAACTTTCCTTAGGAAATAGAAATGTTGGAATTATACCTATTATCTGATTTCTAAAATAATTAATAGGAGAGGATAAACATGGAATGGATTCATGCTGCATAAATAAGTTTAAATACTTATTTTACTTACTCAGTGTACAACTCCCCTAAAATGGCAAAAATTATAACCGAAAATACAACTAGAGTTAACTGATACCCTGCCCCAATCAATGATGAAAACATGACCGCATTTGATGCTGGTCTGAAAACATCTCCATGTACTTGTTTCCAGCCATATTCATCACCCAAATCTCTTTCCTGCAAATTAATTTATTAACTTCATCCATTCAATTTAGAAATAGGACAGTCTCCATACCATATCATCAATATCTTCATCTTTGCTATATCTAGCATAATCCTTTCCCAATGTTCTCATAAGAATCATTGAAACTAAGCCAACTAAAAATATGACCATCATAAAACTGTTAAAAATGCTGAACCAATGTATCTGCAAACAAAATGTATTTCAATCTCATAATCTAAGAATAAATACCTTTGTTTGTCTTACCCGATGTTGGAAAAAATTATGATCTAGATATTTATCAAATCGATCATTAAACTTTGTGGAGACTGGCTTCCAAATGACTTCATAAGTGAATCTCAATTTTGCATCAGGAGCAAGAAGAACTTTTTCTTCAGAAGTCAAATTCACATCAATTATTTGTTTCCCATTGTATCCTATTTCAAATTTCTTATGTGTCCATATATAATAATTATTGTCTTTCATTTCTCCAACAACACCCCAAATTGGAAGGTCATCAATGTACATTTGATACCAATAATGATTTTTAACAGCATATACAAATGCTTTATATTTTTCATAGTCTAATTGTACTGCACAATATGGAGTATGCTTTGGAACAGGATCTAAAGATTATTTTGTAATTGAAAAGAGCTTTAAGCATCAATATTTAAAAGTAACTTACTTTTAAATTCAATATCAATACCACTAAATTCGAGTTCTACACCCTGTAGTGCTTCACTCAGGGTTTCATGATAATGGCTTATTGATTCCTTGGCTCCAACACAAAATGGTAATGTGAAGTATGCATAAGTTTCTTGCCTATTGTGATATGGCCCAACTGTATTCATCCATAGTACCACCTCTTCGTAGTCCTTATACTGAAAATGTCATTGTAGATTTTCTTCATTTTTAATTTTCCACAGTAACTTACTATGTGATTATGTTCATCAGAATACACCCCTGTGGAAGAAATTAAAAACGCCAGGAACATACACAACCTTAACTGTTCCATGTTTACATTAATTAAATGTAGATATTTCAATTCCAATTGGATTAAACCATGAATTATTCAAATATCAACCAAATTTGCCATTCTATATTTTATAAGGTAACACACGTACACAAAAACGATATTGTCACAATGACAATTGACACCATCCTTGAAGATCCATAGAACAATAAACAAATAATGAAATGGATGTTGAAATCATAAAAGTCATAATAGAGAATGGAGGGTGGATATATTCTATAGATGGTACTGTTAGAAACAAATATCTTCTAGAAACATTTTTTCTGCAAATATCTTTTGGGAATTTAAAATTTACTTTGAACAATTTGAGTAAGCTTCAAACCCTTGAAATTATGTAGAAATATATGCATACTTATTACAGCGGAGAATATTACCTTAAAAAATCTAAAAAACCTAGCTATTCCAAGGAAGAGTTATTAATAAGATTTTTTAAACATCTTAGTTATTAACTATCCTCGTATTTATAATGTCAATTCTGAAACACCAAAAATGTGCGCTGGTTTATTCATGCACTCTTGGGGAGTGGAGACTATTGAATTATGATGATACGATCCTCCTGAAATTCGACATTAACATATACAGGGTGTTCCATTTAAAAATATCCACCCTCAATAACTCTGAACAACCCATCAGAATTTGTGATAACACTCAGACAGTTCAATTTTTGGCGAGCACTTCGAGCATTTGTGGTAAATTTTCACTAATAAAAGCCCACAGCACTACCACACCCATGCTAAAAATTGTTGACCATATATTGGATGCTTGCGATAAGGGCGAAAATACGGCATTGGTCTTGCTTGATTTTAGGAAGGCCTTTGAGCTGGTGGTGCACAGACTGTTGATTGCTGAACTTAAATATCTGAACTTCTCATGCAAATCTAGAGAGCTGTTGGCGAGCTACTTGGATGGACGTGAGCAATATGTCACCATAAATGATAAAAGATCCGATCCACTTAAGGTGGCACAGGGTGTACCGCAGGGCTCTACACTGGATCCCCTATTGTTCGTCTTGTATACGTTTGATGTCTGAGAATGTTGAGGGATGCAACTTAACTCAGTTTGCGGATGATACACAGGTATACATTAAATTTATAAAAACGCGAGATCCAAGATGCGCAGTCTGCATTACGGTGTACTATCGATGGTGGAGTATGCGTCGAATCACGGGTTGAGGCTGAATGTAGATAAGACTAATCTAATGATATTTGGCTCATCATGTATGGAATTGAATGAATCATTTAGGGTCAATGTTGACAATCGAAATATAAAACATGTAGTGAAGCGACTATTCTTCGAAGGGGGGCAATTTAGCCCAGTTTGTGGCCACCCTTTCATATTTCTGAAAAAATATAGTCTTGATTCTTAGAAACAACATGAGGTTGGTTCGCTTTTCTGCGTCTATCCAAACCGTCTTTATTAAGCCAATAAATAACACATGGCAACCCAACCAATATAATCAGCCTATTACCCTAATTTAATGAGGGATGGAATGTATTTCACAAAGACGAAAAACAACACTTCGATTTACGTGGAAGTTGTTTACACATTCAACATACGGAAAATTCCTACGATTCTGCATTCGAAACTTGTTACTGATAAATGCTAAATGTTTTCAGCGGAACATATATTTTGAATCCCATTTAGTTTTCGAAGTTTTACATGCCTTACCGCCCTTTGTATCTCGTGGTGTGATAGGTAATCTTTCATCGATAGTACGCAGTGTCTTGTGAATGTGAGAATCAGATATATTACTTACGCATTGTTCATCGACGTCGAAGAAATCTAGGAATTTATTGTAGGTAAAAATGTCCGAAAAATAAAGAAACCCAGTGGAAACGACTTCAGAAAGAAACGATTAGCAAAAACGCTATTATTGAGTCCTGTGAGCCAATATATCTGTTCAGAAAACTTAATTTTAGATCTGAATGTCATATTGTAAATATTAGGTGTACCTATTGCAGGTCGGCTTACAATTCCTAGGCATAATACCTCACTTTATTGACGCTCTTTCTCATATAATTGTGTGAAGTTGTATACCCCGCGAGCATAGAGGCTTCAAATCTCAACTCAGGAGATATATCATGGAACTGCATTTTCGAAATAACTCTACCGATAAAGTCAAGATTTCTTGAACTATGAAATTTCTTTGAAAAGGGAATGTTTATTGATCCTCTTATATGACGATGCCAAGCAGAGATTTAGAATTTTTTTAATGAATTAAATCTTTGTGGTTACGAAAATGAAATAAAATGATGATAATAACGCACACGTCGCACACAGAGTGATCCGATATTCACAAAAATAGAAAAAGTCTAAAATTTTCCTAGTCCGGATCTGTTTGATATTCGATTTCAGAAATATTGGGGGAAGATGAAAGAAGGAGTAAAGGATGACAAAACTTCAAAAGTTGAAATTATTCGGTCGATTAGTTGAAGAGTTAATGAACTGTGAAATTTTAATCATGAGATGAACATCACCCTGTATATGCCAAACGAAGGCATTCAGGCGATTGAAACTTCTTGATACGAGTCCTCCATGATGACTTTTATTCGTGGTATCAATTTGTGACATTCTTTCCGGGACACTCTGTATATATATATATATTGTATTTATATTCTTTTGAGATAAAGCAATACAAAAAATTATCAACTTCAAACAACAAAGCATGTGTAAATGTAATCTCAGTATTAGTAGAGGAAATGTAAACGGGGCATCATAAATTTCAACGTATGATACAAGAGAATAGATAAAAACCTCAGCAAAAACTCCGTCTCCCCGTATAGGTGTAGTGATTGGTTTGTGTATACGTTTACAAAATAAGCAGAAAAAAAACTTTTTCATTTTTGATTCTGTCAATACAAAGTTTTATAAGACTGGTTGCCGTTTGGACCAAAAATGTACAGGATGTTTATGAGAAGATCATGATCTTCAGGCTAGTGCCACAAACTTCCACACTCGCGAGAAAAGTTGGACTTTCCCCACTTATTGTACAATATACTATTTTTCCTTGGTTCAAGATTTTCCTTATAAAATTTTTATTCTAGGTGTAGGGTTTGCTTAAGTAATTCCCTTCTTTCTACACGTAAAATTGACTGAAAGAATAAAAAATATAGGATGAAAATCTTGAGTTTTGATGAATTTGGGATGTCCAAGCTCATGCATTTTCATCCTATATTTTTTATTCTTTCAGTCAATTTTACGTGTAGAAAGAAGGGAATTACTTAAGCAAACCCTACACCTAGAATAAAAATTTTAAAAGGAAAATCTTGAACCAAGGAAAAATAGTATATTGTACAACAAGTGGGGAAAGTCCAACTTTTCTTGCGAGTGTGGAAGTTTATGGCTAAGATGTCTAAAAACCTGGTGTATTGACTGATTAGCTTTTGTTTTGCCAATAGGCATCTGAGATTAAGAATGCAGCGACAAGGTGAGCAAACGTAGAACTATAAATGTTGCCATTGGAGTGTTTGGTTGTATTAGTTGTGTGTGTATTTGCGTTATTAAAATTTGATTTTACAATAAATATAAAAACTTTTTAGACTTCTATAGTGAACAAGTGTGTTACTGTGTATATAATATTTTCATTTTAGGTAAAGGCGGTAGGTATCATCATTTATTTCAGTTCAGTCTAGTGATATTGAAAGTTATGCAAGGATGGAAGACTTCGATAAATGAGGAATAAAAATCATGTGCATATAATATGTGAACGGTTCAATCAACATTATTATACTACAGGATTCTAATAGTACCTTTTTTAGGTCCAAATGGCAAGACTGAGTAGAATACTTGGGGTATCTTAAAGGTACAAACACTTCTAGAAGTGTTTATGAAGGTGAAGAAGTTTTAAATGCTGGTCACATAATAAAAATGTTACATGTTATTTGCATGACTAATAAACTTTAGTTGAAAGGTTTTTTTACTTATCCGAATTGATCATTTCACATTACCCTTCAATTATACAGTCCCAACAAAATATTACAAATGCTAATGTATTGAATATTTTTAGGAATACTACAGAAAGTCGCATATCCATTTCTATTTATTTATTAAGAGATAACTCAATTCACATAAAATGTTTCTAAAAATAAATTTAAATAACTAGGTTACTTAAAACTACTCATATCGATACCTATTTATCGAATTAAATTATTGCTTGACTAATGAATCATCAAAAAATAATGAGAATTCAATTGAAAATATTTCACTTATGAAATGTATTTATTTTGAAAATATATTCGGCATATTATATGACTATTTTAAAATAATTAAAATGTGATAGAGAAGTATCATCAGTGTGCCCTGAAAAAAAATATATAGAATTTCAGAATACATGTCCAAATATTTCTGAGGAATTTTTCCAATATTGTGTAAAGGTACCTTAGATTTGAAGACAATGTATCTTTGGCACAATTCTTGTGAAATGCCAAATAAAACAGATAATGTCACATATGAAACACCACATTTCAATTTTGTTAAAACTAAAACAATACACTGCTCGATTGTTAAACGATCTGATCTTTGATCACTGTAAATAGATTGTACTGCTTCTACTATTGTTTTTTATAGTTTCATATTATTGAGACCAGTAAAACTGTTCAGAGCACTATCTGTTGTTATCAGATCACACAAAGAAGATACTTCAGGAGTATTCACTTGCACTTCGAAATCCTTGAAAGTTTTAGGCCCATTATAATCAGGCTGACCCTGAAGAAGCTGTAATAGACCTTATGCAGCTTCGATTTCATCTTGGGAAGTAGATTGTAGAGCAGGTTCAATTTCTTCACAAGAGCATTCTTCAGCAATAAGTTTTTCTTTGTTGATATTTCTTTGATTCAATCTTTCAGATCTACTACTTGAACATTCAGGTTCTTCCTTTGTGGTAGTGGATCCAACAGGAAGATTTCTGGAAGGCACAGCAGTCTTTTTCAAACATTCTTTCTGTATAGAACTGGAACCTGTAAACGATTATTATTATTCTTATTATCCCCATAAATATAATCTAAAATTTCATGTGATATCAGTGCTTACCTCGATAAAAATAATCATCATCGATAAAATGCAGGGAACATACTTTCATATTTCTTGTCACTGGTTTATCGATTTTGAATTTCAGTTGCCAAGCTTTTTGTCGATCCATCAGCACTTTACTCCCCAGTTTCCCTTCCATCCAAACACGATATTTATTACCAGTTTGAGGGAAAGCATGGAACTTGATATTTGACCTTTTTTTCCCAGGAAGAACACTGAGGAACTGAACAATAGCGATTCGAACGACTCAGAACTATTGAAATGATTTAAAAAATATATAAATATTTGTAGAATATCACACAAAAACAAAGCAAAATGCCAGAACCTCAGAGGAATTAAAAGGGCTGACTATCTCTGAGGCAAACCATGGCAACATTTATAGTTACTCTGATTGTCACCAGGTGGCGTAGCGCTTATCTTGATTCGCCTATAGACGAATCAAGATAAGCGCTACGCTACCTGGTGACAATCAGAGTAACTAGAAATGTTGACATGGTTTGCCTCAGAGGTAGTCATTCCTCTGAGGTTCTAGCATTCTGCTTTGTTTTTGTGTGATATTCTACAAATATTTATATATTTTTTGAATCATTTCAATAGTTCTGAGTCGTTCGAATCGCTATTGTTCAGTTCCTCAGTGTTCTTCCTGGGAAAAAAAAGGTCAAATATCAAGTTCCATGCTTTCCCTCAAACTGGTAATAAATATCGTGTTTGGATGGAAGGGAAACTGGGATCGACAAAAAGCTTGGCAACTGAAATTCAAAATCGATAAACCAGTGACAAGAAATATGAAAGTATGTTCCCTGCATTTTATCGATGATGATTATTTTCATCGAGGTAAGCATTTTCAAAATAAATACATTTCATAAGTGAAATATTTTCAATTGAATTCTCATTATTTTTTGGTGATTCATTAGTCAAGCAATAATTTAATTCGATAAATAGGTATCGATATGAGTAGTTTTAAGTAACCTAGTTACAATGCAACTTGCTCTCAAAACTATTGAAAATTGGTGCGGGGAAGAGGGGCTTACTGTCAACCCCTCGAAAACATCAATAATCCCGTTCACTAGAAGAAGGAATCTCGACCTCAGAGCTCTGGTCTTAAATGGTCGGACTCTGCACTTCTATAGTGAGTGTAAATATCTAGGTGTTATCCTGGACAGTAAACTGAACTGGGGGAAACATATAGATAAGACTCTTTCCAGAGCCACGGCGGCTATGTGGGCATGCAAAAGACTCTTTGGAAAGACACGGGGAGTGAAACCGAAAATGGTACTGTGGTTATACACAGCGGTGGTACGCCCTATTGTCACCTATGCATCTCTAGCATGGTGGACAAAAACCGAGGAGGTCACCACACGCATCAGGTTGCAGAAAATGCAAAGGCTGGCGTGCATTGGTGTCACAGGAGCTATGCGCACAGCTCCTACGGCAGCGCTGGAGGTCATACTAGACTTGCCTCCCTTACACCTACATGTAAGGAAATGTAGCCTGCTCGAAGCAATAAGGATTTCCCATAATGGAAAGCTCCTTCCTGGGAACTGGGTTGGACATATGAGGATACTGAATCAACTAGATTCAAACCTCCTCGCAAAACCATCAGATATTATGCCAACCACCTACGATTTTGAAAGGCCCTTTGAAACGGTTATAAATGACCGTCATAGTGCAATAAGTTTCATAAATCGTCTAGACAAAAAGTCATCCATATGGTTTACAGATGGATCAAAAACAGAGAAGGGCACCGGCATTGGGATATATGGACCTAGACTGAGGATCTCTAAAGCCCTGGGAAGTGAGCCCTCGATTCTACAAGCCGAGATAATGGCTGTTTATGTATGCGCCCAGGAGTGTCTCAAAATGAACCTCAAAGGGGCGCATATCTACATCACCACGGACAGCCAAGCCACGCTGAGATCCCTGGAATCGTGCTGTCAGGGGTCTCTGCTGACTTGGGAGTGCCGTAACACCATAAAGCAACTGGCCAGAGGAAATAAGGTGACTCTACTATGGGTACCAGGGCACTGTGGGGTTGAAGGAAATGAGAGAGCGGACGAGCTTGCAAAAAGTGCATCTAGGTTAAGACCTGCTGGACCTGAGCCTTTCTGTGGGATAGGAAAAGACCAATACAAAGCTGCGGTCCAGCTATGGGAGTTGAACAGTAGGACAATCCACTGGACTAACACTCCTAGACTTGCTCAGGCAAAGAAATTCGTGAAGATTTCACCTACTTACACCAGAAAACTCCTGAAGCTGTCACGAGCGGAGCTTCGGGTGATGGTGGGTCTGCTGACGGGGCACTGTCGGTACAAACATCATTTGTACCGTATGGGTAAGTCAGCAGACGAGATTTGCAGGCTCTGTGGATCGGAAGTAGAAACTTCTGAACACTTGATATGCAAGTGTCCAGAGCTGGCTGGCCTAAGAACCATTCACATGGGCAAGCCGGTCCTGGATACCAGAGAGGTAATGGCCAAGGCCCCTAGGGAGGTTGTCAATTTTATTAACGTCGTTGACGACCTCCCTGGGTTTCTATGAATGAGTAGGGTAGTGAACAAAAGATCTGCATGGTCGCAGTTCCCGGAAGGCTCACCGAAGCAAAACGACCCCAGTTCAAATAATAATAATAACCTAGTTATATAAATTTATTTTTAGAAACATTTTATGTAAATTGAGTTATCTCTTAATAAATAAATAAAAATGGATATGCGACTTTCTGTGATATTCCTAAAAATATTCAATACATTAGCATTTGTAATATTTTGTTGGGACTGTATAATTGAAGGGTAATGTGAAATGATCAATTCGGATAAGTGAAAAAACCTTTCAACTAAAGTTTATTAGTCATGACATGTAACATTTTTATTATGTGACCAGCATTTAAAACTTCTTCACCTTCATAAACACTTCTAGAAGTGTTTGTACCTTTAAGATACCCAAAGTATTCTACTAAACTCAGTCTTGCCATTTGGACCTAAAAAAGGTACTATTAGAATCCTGTAGTATAATAATGTTGATTCAACCGTTCACATATTATATGCACACGGTTGTTATTCGTCATTTTTCGAAGTCTTCCATCCTTGCATAACTTTCAATATCACTAGATTGAACTGAAACAAATGATGATACCTACCGCCTTTACCTAAAATGAAAATATTATATACACAGTAACACACTTGTTCACTATAGAAGTCTGAAAAGTTTTTATATTTATTGTAAAATCAAATTTAAATAGAGCAAATACACACACAACTAATACAACAAAACACTCCAATGTCAACATTTATAGTTCTACCACAGATTACTACAGATGTTTCACTCTATGCATTTACAAAGGAAATCGTCACCGGCGTTTCGTTGACCTCGAATTCGCTCTACTCGTATTTATGAATGAGTTCGGGGTGAATCGGGGTGACCAATCAGAGAGCTAGATTGATTCTTTCGACTAATCGCAGCGATAGTTCAATTTGAATCGTGGATTTTGCGTTCGCTTAGGTTATGTTATTGAAAATGACGGTTCTAAGAAAATAAATTTTATTTTGTTCTTGCTTGATTCAAAATATTAATCGCAAATAATTCTAGATTCAAATATTTCTCTCAATGTAGGATCGCTGCTCGAGCTCTCCTTGCAATCATAGTCTGCCGTAAACAGAGGAGTCATTCATCAGTAAGACGAAAAAGATTTTTTGAATCTCAGAGATACCAAGCAACCCTTAGTATGATTCTAAGAAGCAACCAATAGACGTTTTTTTTAGAATCATGCTAGTATTCCAAGGAATTTCATTATGATACATACTTTCACACTCAGTTATTTTAGTGTATTGTTAGAAGTGTGGTGTAATTTTTAATTCTTGAGGTTTACCTTTTTAAAGCTCTCAGAAATACTCTTGTTTTTTGAAAGTGTCTAAAATGAAATGTTAAGTATGTGCTTTTCATTTCTGAAAATTGTTGAATATAAGCAGTCAGGTGAATTCAAAAATTGGAATGGGATAATCTGACAAATCACATGCATTTTGAATCTTTTAGAAAGAGTGGGAAGTTCGGTTATCTTTGTCATTTTTTACTACAGTAGTTCATAGTGAAACTCAAGGTCAACGAAACGCCTTGCCTAAAAACGGCAGAGTGAATTGTCTGGTTAGTCTGTGGTTCTACGTAAGATGCATAGAATACCTGGTGTGTTTACTGATTCGATTTTGTTTCAGACTTTTTGAGAGACCCACCTGTTGCTTTGGTGGTCTGCTTCACCAGAGTGCTGTAAGGTGGCGCTCTTTAAAATTTTTCGAATTCCCGTATCTGCCTGGTGCCGTTTAAAAAGGAAATACTGATTTTAGACACTGCAAACATTCACAATAAATTACAATTCAGTTCATATCGAATTTTTACTCAAATGAATGGAATATAATGACAGACCATAGAATATAAAATATTATTGTTCTATACTCAAAGTTCACGACAAGAGCGTAGAAATAGGGGGATACTGGGGGTAATTACACGGTGCTCCTAAATTGGAGATACAAATGAAAATGACAGATTTCCGGATCATTTCAAGACATGAGTCCCCAAACATTTTGTTTTGAGATACATGTGTTGAAGTTCAAGTTATTTTCTCGTATAACCTTCCCTTCACAAGATATTTAATATGAATTGGCCATAAATATTCCAGTTTAAAGTTTTCACTATGTGATATGCTAATTTTGAATGCAAATCCACAGGGTGATATATTTTCTGGAAGGATGCCTGCTTCCTTCCTCCAAAACTATATTTTGGTGAATGGCTGTTAGTTTAGAAAAATGTAGAAAAAAACTCTGGCCCAGTACTACACTTTTCGGTTTGTTATAGTTTTGTCGTATCTGCTATCGATTTCTAGAAAAATCTCTAGTAATCCTCAGGAAAATCCAAATTATTATAAAGATCCAGCTAGTAAGCTCTAATGAATGCATTAACTATAAGTTTTGGTAGTTATTTACCTAATCTGTAGCGAAGATTAATAAATATTTGATAAACTGTACGACACACTAGAAACAACCTGTATATTGAAAGCAAAGCGTTTGTGGGCTCATATTCATGAAACTTTTTTTTCTCAAAATTATCCAAGTAATTTCTCATTTTCCTTCGTAACTCTTATTTGAGAACAAGGTAAGAACAACCGAATTAGTAACAACAAAAATTATTTCGAGTAATTTGGTTCAAACTTCATTATCAAACTTCTTTTTCTAACATTACAGATATGAATAAAAGTTGTCGTCAAAAATTTTTTTTTCGATTATCCCTCCCCAAGAAAAAAAGATCTACGCCCTTGGTTCACAAGTGTCGAGAATTGAGAGAAATGTCAAATCTAAACGATGTATGCGCCATCTGAAAAGCCCGCGATCCCTCGAAATCAAGTAGGTATAAATCCGAAAAATCTCCCGTTTTGTCTGAAAGTTTTACAGGTATAAGTAGACACACCAAGTATTCTATGCATCTTAGTTCTACGTCTGCTCACCTTGGCGCTGCATTCTTATTTTCAGATGCTAAATGTCTACGATATTAGGTCTATGGTTGTGAATTACAATTCTATGCTTCTTGAATATAACCCGACTTTCTACTATATAAAATCACGTTCAAATCAACCGAATCGTATCCAGTGTTATTTAAGTAGTTCGGGTTATTTGGTTGTGGAGATTTGTGTTTACATACAGTAATAGTTAGATATTATCGAGTTATTATGTCTAACCAAAATTTACCTTCGTTGGAAGACCTAAAAATCGACGAAGACGATTTTTCTGAAGATGACACTATAGATTATTATGAAGAGACCGGTTCGTCTGGAACAAGCAAAGTTCGGTCACATCAACTTACTGATAAACTATTTTCAAAATTTTCTAATAAAATCAATTGTGAGAACTATAATTATGCTGAACTGGACAATAATTCTTGCAATATATTGAAAGAAAACGGTAAGAAATTGTATAATGATCGATTTAGAACAAAAGATAAGAAAGATAGAGCTACTGCCGAGCAAGTTATGGATCCAAGAACAAGAATAGTTGTGTATAAGCTTTTGGAAAGAAAAATTATATCTGAAGTTAATGGTTGCATTTCAACTGGTAAAGAAGCTAATGTTTATTTTGCATGTACAGATTCTAAGGAATATGCCATTAAAATTTATAAAACTTCTATTCTAACATTTAAAGATAGGGACAAATATGTTTCTGGAGAATTCCGATTCAGACATGGTTATTGTAAAAGTAATCCTAGAAAAATGGTTAGAACCTGGGCGGAGAAAGAAATGAGAAATTTGACAAGACTGCACACTAATGGCCTACGAGTTCCTGAACCAATTCTATTGAAGTCACATGTTTTGCTCATGTCTTTCATTGGCCAAAATGGCTGGCCTGCTCCGAAACTGAAGGATGTAGAACTTACACAGTCAAAAGCAAGAGAATTATACAGAGATATTTTAATGATGATGTGGACAATGTATAATAAATGTAAATTAGTGCATGCAGATTTGTCAGAGTTTAATTTATTATATTTTCAAGGAGAAGCTTATATTATAGATGTATCGCAGAGTGTAGAACATGATCATCCTTCAGCACTTGCATTTTTAAGAAAAGATTGTACCAATATTATGGAATTCTTCAGAAGAAAGGGCGTTGCTACAATGAATTTGAAAGAAATGTTCAACTTTATAACAGATGTCACCATAACAGACAAGAATATAGAGGAATGTTTGATTGCCTTATCAGAAAAAGCAGCAAATACTGAACTCACAATAGATGAACAGGTAACCAATAATTTTTTAATTATGTAATTAAATATTATCATCCATTATCGTTTAAGGAAAAAAATTGAAATTATAATGAAAAATATTAATTTCTTTCCTTGAATGGAACAGTTACAGGTTTCAAAATTTTAATCATGAATGTGCTCAAAAAATTTGTTGAAACTGATGGGTGAAGACCATGAATTGCTGAATGAATATTAATAATAATATGTTCAGATTGCCTTTGTTAATTTCTGAACAGTAATAGTGTCTTGTTTCAATGCTTCCTTTTCCACTCTGTAACAATTCAGGTATTATTTCATATAAGCTAATACTACTCTCTAGCAAAAATCTTCTAGAGAAGTAGATAATATCTTAAACATTGAATAAAAATTTGATTATTTGTTTGTATTTTCACATCAAAATGAACGCCAAACAGACATTCTGTAGCATACTAAAAGTAGAATTTCAAAACCTTATGTGTCACTTGATCCCTATTGCCATTTAATATTCCTGTGGGGGTTGCCTCCGCTTAAGGGGATGATGGAACTCCCACGAATTTGCAATGTTTCCTGGTTGCAAGATGTCTTTTTCACTTTGTGGTCACCTGATATATGGTTGGTTTATGCACCATGCCTAAGAACTAAGACCTGAACGCTTACAAATGAATAGGAGCATTTATGCATTTTACCTAAGAACTTACTTACACTACCACTAGAAATGGTTGGTTTATGCACCATTCCTAAGAATTCAGTGGCGTTTATGCACTATTTTGTTAGTTCTATACTTGATGTTTGACATTGTATTGAATATGAAAAAATAAAATAAATTTTTTTTTAACATACACCAAATGCTTTTCATCAATAATCAAGAATTACGGAACATGAAACTGTCACTTGTCAATATTGAAATTTTCGATGCTGTGCATGTGCACTTCTTTATTTTAACTAAAAGCTTAGTTCTTAGTTAAAAGTTGGCCAACTTTCTAGTCTAGTTCTTAGGTTAAATGCATAGATTTGTTAGCGTTCAATTCTTAGGCATGATGCATAATTCACATAGCTGAGAATCAAAAAACTCAAAGGTTCTAAATTTCATCTCAATGTCTTAGAGAAGTATCTTTATTTTCAAAATAAATTATATAAATGCACAAATTATAGTAACCATCAAGTAGGATGAGAGAAACAAATTTCTTATAAAAATTACGTTTTCAACTATATTTTGACACTATTGTTAGATATGAATAATAACCAAAACATATTTTCACAGATTGAAGAAGAGGTGTTCAAAGAAGAGTATATTCCTAAGCGCCTCACTGAAGTTGAAAACTATGAAAGGGATATAAATAATATCAAATCAGGTGAAGCTAACAATTTAGTTTATAAAACTCTGGTTGGTTTAAAATCAGATCTTAGTGGAGTAGCAATACATCCAGAAATATTGGGAAGTAATAAATCGGAAGATGAAAGTTCCCTATCCTCAGAAGAAGAAGAATTGGTGATAAATAAGAAATCTTTTGTGGATTGTTCCAGACCAAAACATGAAACTTTGGAAGAAAAAAAAGCTAGAAAAAAAGCAGCAAGAGAAGAAAAAGCAGAGAAACGTAAAACTAAAATTAAGAAACATGAAAAGAAGAGAATTGTAAAAGGAGGTAAAAAATGATTTAATTAAATTTTATTTTATTTATTTATTATTATTATATATTTGTATATAATTGTAAAATAATGTTGTGAGAAATATATGAAGCTTTAACTTTCTTTTTTTTTATGTTATCACTTATCATTTTACTGTGAGATAATCAAGCCTACACAAGAAATAATTTGTAGCCCTTCATTTTAAGGGGAAATCATTGATATTTCCTAAGGAAGAAAAAATAAAAATTTCTTGGTATATATAAAACTAATAAATCTATAAGCATGAGCAAATTCAAACCCATAATTGAATGAATATATAATATATTGAGTGCTGGTTTTTTCATATGCGAATAAATGAATTTTTTTTTACATTGCAGGTTTTATTCGTAGATAACTAATATTCGTAGAAATAAATTTATTTATTTGCATATGAAAAGGTGCAGGTAAGAAATTTTCTATTTAGCTGGCTAACTGGATCATAATGGAACTGCACAAGAACATCATCTGCATTCTCTAATCTCCTAAATCTTCCATTTAACAAATGAAATATATTTGAGTGATTCTTGATTAAGGAGAATATGTATTATTTTCTGTATCTACCTACTGAAATTCAAGTTTTGGCACCTAAGCATTATTACTCTGATCCTTGTTTCACGTTTTTTGGAGTTTGTTTTCTGATATTTTTAGGTACATATTTACTTCAATATATTTTTATGAAACTGATTCACTGTGGGACACAAGAAGTGTTTCTGAATTTGAAAATTTTGGGGAAGGACAAATATTGAGAATTATGAATAATACTATAAAAAAAATTGAGAACAGGTGTGAAATCAATCTACTGTGGCGTAGTGAAAATACTCGAATACCAAAAAATAAAGGACAAGCAATACATAGATTACAATGTTCGGAAAAAAATTCAAGAAAGCCTCCAAATTAAAGAAAAAATACCAGAAAAAATTTGAAGACCATTTGTAGAACAATACATACAAAAATTGACAAGAAGAGGTCCAAGAGTGTGGTATCTATCTCATTTTCCAATGGTGAACCCGAACAAGATAAAGAAACTAAATGTCGATGTTTTGATAACTAAATTTGATATTTCAATTGTTGTCTCTGATTTCATGTTAATTCATGAAATATCGAATTTAGTTATCGAAACATCCCTTTTTAGTTTCTTTCTATGATTTTCGGAAGTCATAGAGTATTCCACTCAGAAATTGTGGTTTTTCCTCGATAACTCTTGAAGTTTTTATTTTAAGTATAGGGTTTGTTGGAGTAACCTCCCCTTATTTTATATGTAGACTTGATTGAAATAGTAAAAAATATAGGTGGCAAATTGAAAATCTTGAGTTTTGATGACTTTGAGTTATTCATGATCTTCTCATAAACACCCTGAACATTTTTTGTCCAAACTGCAAACAGTCTTATAATATTACTAGAAATGGTTCCTAAATCAGGAAGACCCCCATTGAAATTTCTCCATACATAATTGTGAGTTTTCAGAGAATAGAAAGACAGTGACTAATGTTCTTAAACTAGGATCATATTTTGGTCTGTTTGGTTCTTTCATCACATGTCTTTCTGTTTTAGGGACGGATGTCTGCAAGAAAATATAACTGAATAAATTTCACTATTGGAAGAAAATTAGATTAGAATACAGTATTTCTACAATAATTAATATGAAAGATTGATTAGTATGCTCCACATTTGATGAAAGCATGAATTTTAATGAGTGGTGTTGGGAGTGCAGGGTTCACACAGAATTATTTTGTCTTGAAATTACAGCCACAGTGGAAAACAAACTTTTTGAAATGACTTGAATCTAGATGTGAATTATGAATGCACTGATTGAAAAGCAAGAGGTAATATTCTCAAAGAGTTCAGAGAAATTTGCATTTGGTGAACATTAAATAAATACATATAATGAACTCACTAATATAGCCTGCTGTGAGTCTATTTTTCATTCATTTAATGTAATAATTCTTGCTTGCATAATTTTAAATTTTGATGCAGTGAGTGAGGATGAAAAATTTCCTTGCTCAGGTTTACTTTTATTTGGGTTAAAACCTAAAACCCACAAAGTTCTAGAAAATTCAAAATGATTAATGCATATTACATACAAAATGCCACAATAATTTGATAATTCATTCACTGGACCCACAAAGAAAGTTCTTAATTGAAAATAACTTAATTTGAAGTGAGATTTCAATAAAATATTGTAGAGATCATAATAACTTACTTGTCAATTAGTTGTTCACTTGCTTTCTGTCTTCGAGGAGTTATCACTGAAATATGTTGAATATAGGTATAGCTTTACCCTCAAACGGCGGTATTATTATTGTGTAAAATGAGTTCAGGGTGAATCCCTGAAATTCACTCGGTAATAAATATAAATTTCACTCGAAGCATAGTCCTGCATCACATTGGAGGCACAACGTTGTCTTTTATTTTTCGGGATAATGGTGAGAAAATTATTAATTCTAACATATTATAAATTATATTCTGTTATGTGGGGCACCTGTTTTCGATGAGGAAGGTCTTCTTGTTCTGTTAGAAGCTGAGCTAAATATTGATCATCACCACTTTTTTCTATGTAATGAGATTCTGTACCTCGAAATTTATTGGTCCATACAATCTGTAGCACCCATGTATTTATTGTATTCGGTAATCAGTTCCGATTGGGGTAAATCGGTACAGGGAGGATTTTTTTCTCTTATTGAGAATACCTTTTGGTCTGGGTAATTGAAATGTAGATGCTACTGTCACAACATTATTATCCATTCATTTAGTTATCAATTTTCCATCTTCTCTGTTTATAGCACTGACTAGGTCTCCCCTCTTTTTTTTTATTCATCACTCAAGTCACATTGCTGCTAACTTTAAAACATTCAATATTATTACTATCAACTCCAACAAGAAATTTGCAGTTACCTTGGTAAGCTCTTACAGGTCTGACTGCTCAATAAAATGAGTTTCTGATGGAGTGGACTTCAGTCGTGTGGTCGAGGAGATATCCTAACAAGTGAAGAAGATGAATGTGATGATCTTCAATTTGCCGGAAAGTGAAAAGAATTAGAAGGCAACTATGGATGAATTGGTTAGGTTTTTCTACTACAAGGTTTTTCTTGTTGATTGAATTGAAGATAGTTCTTCAATCTAGGGTAAGATTTATCGATCTAAAGAGGTGAGAGGTATTGATAAATTCAAGATACTATACATTACATTGGACAACTCACAGATCGTACTGCCAAGGGTGAAGTCAACTAAAAAATTAAATACCTACATGGAATGGCTAAAATCGTTCAGAAAAACTAGTTTAGAGGTCTAAACGGGTGGAGCTGATCACAAACTTTATTGCTATTATCAAAATGTTAGAGGACTCAAAACAAAGACTCACGACTTCCTTCAGTCTGTCTCAACTGGTAAATATCATATTATAGAGACATCTAAAACATGGATTCAATCCAACGTGTATAGCATGAGAAATTTTCCCCGCAATTATGCTGTATTCAGAAGTGACAGAGACCTGGTGGCCAATTCAGTGACTCGTGGGGAGGTAGAGGTGACTGTGATATGGTTGAGGCTGGCTTGACGGGTTTTCATGTTGGTTTTTGTTCCATTGACGCTGTTGGCTGTAAGGTACTTTACAAATACAAGCTTTTTTTACATATTTGTTGTCTATATTCCTTCAGGAGCAACTTTGTCGCACAAATTTAATCTTTTTGATATGCTGAAATCCTTAGATTACCTGTACGGAAATGACATAATAGTTCTAGGTGACTTTAATCAACCAGAATTTAGCGGTGAGAAAAATAGATGTAATGATATTTCGTTCAGGATGGATCGATTTGCTGGTGTTTACAACTTAGAACAGTTCAACTACATCTTGAACCACTCATGCAGACTTTTGGATATGGTTTCCTCAAATATTGACTTCAGTGTCCACCAAAAAGAAGTTCCATTTGTCCCAGAAGACAGGTACCATCCTGCTCTGAATATTACATTAAGTTTTCCTAAGCCATCAGCTGGTATCACATTTGATGAGTCAGTTGTAAAGTTCTATTTTGCAAGATCCAATGTAACACTTCTCTACTCTATGATTCTGGGCACGAACTGGACATTCTTAGATAACACAATAATGTTAACTTAACAGTTGAATCATTCTACAATACCCTTTTCAAAGAATGTGTTTCTATTAGATCAAATTTCAATAGGAGATATCCTGCATGGTTCACTAGAGAAATAATTAACCTTATTAAGGAGAAAAGCACCTTTTAAAATATTCCGTCACACTCAACTTATGGCTGTGAATGCTGGCAACTTCCAGAAAAAGAAAAAAAGACCATAGATACAGTAGAGATGGACTTCTTGAGAAGATTTTGTAGAGTTTCCAGATTGCAACACATTAGAAACGAAGAGATAAGAAGTAAAACTGGTTGGGTTCTTACAACGGCAGAACGAGTGGAAACGAGACAGCTACTATGGTACGGGCATGTTATGAGGATGGACGGTACACGATGGCCAAAGAGAGTTTTGGAGTACATACCACAAAGCAGAAGAAGGAGAGGAAAACCAACAACGCAGTGGAAGGAAGGAATCACAAAGAGTATGAGAGATAGAGCCATTGATGAAGATGCCTGGAATGATAGAAAGAAAGGAGCGACAGGAGCGGACTCAGACTCTGAGGATGATGAAAAATCGGACGATGAGAATGAAGGAAGAATCTTGCTCGATAAAGCCAGTGTAAAAAAAAAACGGAAATGGCGGACGAAATGCGGGATGCGGCATAGGCTGTAGGACCCCCGCTTATATATATATATATATATATATATATATATATATTAAGGAGAAAAGTAGATTAATCAAAAAGTTGAAGGCCTATCACCAAGCTCGGTTTATACCAACAATTCTCCTGCTACAGTCAATGCTTTTGGTAATTTCTTCCATAGCGCATATACTGAACGCTCAGCTAATATTTTATCCCAAACTCGGACAGTCCAATTATTTCACTAAGGACTCTTGATTAATTTGAGATCCTGTAGTACCTAATTTTACTATGGCTTTGATGGTATTCCGGCTTTTATGTTGGAGAGAGAGAAATAGATTAAAGATTTGGGAATTTAATTTGCCTATAGGTTGACATTTATTCCACACTATAACAATATCACATCAGCTGTGAAGCGAATGATTGGCCTCATTTTCAGGATATGTCAAGATTTTAAAGATCCCAACTGTTTTACTGCCTTTTCAATTCGTTTGTTCGTTCCAGTCTCGAGTATGGCTGCCGTATCTGGGGTCCAATATACAACATTCATGTCCATCTACTAGAGTCAATATGATGATTAGATCACCAATGTATATGTGCAAACAGTTCAAAGGGATATGTATTGATGTTGATGTCTTCAAAAATGGAGTTGGAACTTCTAAGCTTAAACTCAAGGATTTACTGTGTCTTAGGCAAATGCAACATTAGCCTGTGAATTTTTCATTTTTTTATACTCTTTGAATCTGTGTTTAATTTTGTAAAATTTGATTTTGTTACATCAGTTAGTGAGTTTTTTTTATTTGAAAGAAGGTGAAACTCCTTCTTCTTCTTCTTTAACTATGGGTTTCTCAAGTATGTACCCAGGTTTATTAATTACTATGTGTGTCTATCTGATTTTACTATGAAATTCTGATATTTTACATCCAAAGTTGCATGCGTCAAAATTCCATATAACATTCTACCACAAATTAACATTAGGTATATAAATTTGTTCAAAAATGCAAATGTAATTATGGGAGTCGGTTAAGTTGCAGATTAGAACAATGATCTAGGATGAGCATTGGTATTGAATTTTTGATGATTACATGCTCTCCATATTTACAGAATCAATTGTGTCACTAAAATGAAAGAAATTTCTGGTTATAAGAATGTCTACTAGGTCCTCTATGTAAATGTAAAAAAAGTGTTAACATTTCTCTTTATTTTTTTTGAAAATTCTACTCTTCATAGCAGCTCTTAACTGCTCATAAGGTTTTTCTAATTCACTAGGTGTGAGAGGTATTTTACAGAATCTTTTCACTTTGGGTGACATCAAGGTTAAGTTTTGTATCAATCCAAACATACTTGAAGTTGTCCAATAAAGGACCAAAGCCTTAAATGGAGATGTTATATGTATATTTATAGCTGTCATATTTCTATCTAGTTAAGTTACTTACAGAAGGCACTGAAGCACTCAAAGGAATCATTATAATGGAAAATCCTCTGAATATATTTGTGATTATTTTTTGTAACTTTGTAGGTACAGTCACTTTTGACATAATCGACAGCTGAAAATTATACTGATGCTTCAAATAACTCTTTTTTAACAATATCTAATCATACCTCGATTAAAGACAAATTAATCAGGCCAAAAGTTATAGGAATTATGTAGGTGCTGTCTATTTCAGTCAGATTTTGAATCCACCAAATGCCTTGTACACTCAATTGATCATGAATTATTTCAGCAGAACTGTCTTTTATTGGCTGCATGTATATCATATTTCTTAAACACATAGATACAGATATCCATAAAGGTATTTGAACCCATAGCAAAATACTCGTTTTAAAAGGATGGCAATTGTCTCTAATAATTAGTTTTTTCCAATTGGACTTTAACTAAAATCATAAAAATTTCATTGACATAATCAACAATTTTATTGTATATTAAATATATTACCGAATAATTATAAATATTCCTGGCAGTTCTTTCATCCAAATCATACATTTTAGTTGCTATTGTTGTTTCTTTTTTGAGTTCTTTTACTAATTCGTTCATTTCATATTTCAAAAGTTCTAGTCTTGCTAAGATGATTTGCTGATATATTGCTAATGGGAGTGTTGTAGTTGTCCTCAGTAATATAGTAGAACATATAATCGTTGCCCACCAAGGCAAGCCAGTGTAATCATGTACATTAATCAAAGACTTTTGCATAAACTGAACTGGTGTGCTCTCTGAAAGGCTTTTCAGCATTTCACTATAAGTTTGCAAAAATCCAGAATCAGAACTACTCGGGACAGTACTACTCACTTTCATTTGTTGCAAATACATAAATGATTTGCCACTTGTGTTGAATAATGCATTTTTATTGTTAGTGCAATAATATGATAAAGCTTTCGAATGACTCTTTTGGTAACTAATTAATTCTTTCAGAACAGATTTATTAATCATTGATTTAATTGGAAACATATTTCTTCCTTCTGGTTGAATGAGTATATTTAGCTTTTCATCATTTATTTTCTATCATATATGTCATGCTACGCATTCCTTATATTTATAATACAAAAATAGTCTAAGTAAATAGTGTTACATCTTCCATCCAGCGTTGCCAACCCAAAATCTTGAGATTACCGTATCAGGGACGAGAAAATTACCGTATTTGGGACACTTTTACCGTACACAGAACCACAGAAGTACATAGAGAAAGAGATAAACAATTCTTTCTATTCTATGGCCATACCTAACCTACAAATTGTAATTTAAACTTGTTAAAATTTAACTAAGCCCTAAATAGGATCGAGACAACAGGATGTATCTAAAATGAACTATATATATATATATATATATATATGTGTGTGATGATCAGGTATATTTATTCTATAAAAAAAAATTATATTTCAACCGTCTATGACAAATTCATCTTCATCAACTTCGATACTAGAACTGGAAGAATACATATCCATTTTGTTCATTCTTGCATACATATTCTGAGTAGGTGTAAAATCTACGCAGTTACCATCTTTTTTCACACACTGAGACGTTAATAAACAACCATTGATTGTATTAGTTATTAACTTATTTCTTGATTTTGTTTTAACCAAGTTTATTTTACTGGAGACTCTTTCGCATTCAGCATTTGAGTGCGGAAGGGATAATATATTCAGTACGAACTGTGACAAATTCTGGAATTGAAATACACCCATTTCATTTGTATATTTTTGGAGTTTTCCCCAGAATATGTCAATGTCCTCGTTGATGTCTATTTTTTTTTCTTTGGTAAAACCCAAGTTTTGTTAGACGGATCTATTTCAGATATTGCAGTTTTTGTTACGTATTGTCTTTCCATGTAGCATAATAGAAAATTTCTATAAGCTTCCTCCATCATTTTATGCAAATACGGCAGTACTACCTTATCTGACTGAAAATTTTGATTCAAATTTGATATTTTCGGTAAAATATAATTGAGGAAAAGGTAATATAACTTTACAAAATATACGTTACAGATAAGCTTGCCGAGCATTTTTATAGTTCTGGGTCTCGCTACGAGATGGCACTAGTTAATGAATTACATTTTTAAGGGTTTGTCTTGAATAGAATACATTGAGATGCATTAGAAAAATCGCAATTGAAATTACCGTATTTCGGCGTACGGTAGCCCATTCGGACCGTATACCGTATTTGGCATCAATTTACCGTACAAATACGGTAATTACCGTACGGTTGGCAACGCTGCTTCCATCATCTGTATTTTGTTATAACTTACTAATAATTAATAATAATATAAAAGACTAACTAATATAACTAAAGATTATAATGGCCTACTCGACGCTTATTATCAATAAGAACTACAATGTCAGGCACAAACCATTAGTTTAATTGACAGTATTTCTTGAAAATTACTGTACTAAATTTGGTAAAATAAATTACATTGATTGATATGTTAGAAGTTCTTCACATCTTCGTGACTGTTTGTCTATTTTACACGGTTTTGTAATTTTAAACTCTGGTTTGTTGAATTTGACATTTTCTCAACCAATCAGAATCAGCTCCAACAAATTTATTCTGAGATTGTTGGATTCTGAATTCGGATTCTGAAATCACATATTGACATCGGCGTCCTGTATAAATACACAGACTAACTGTAATCTGTGATAAATATACCTTCAAAATTTACAGTATCGATGATTTTTTGATTGTTTTGAGTTGGTTGATGAAGAGCAATCAGACATGCAGGCGTCTTATACAGTAAAATATACCAAAGGACTCTTTCTGCGATGTCTATGTATAGTATACTTGTTTGCGTTCGTTTCCTTTTATATACAGGCTCCAGGTATAATTTTCCCATATTCTGATTATAAATAAAAATCTCAATGGATCAATTTTAATGAAAATTACCAACTTGAATTTTAGGTCTATATGGCGACAATGGAGTTCTTCCTGCAAGATCCCTCTTAGAAAACAGTATACATAAAACGTTATCGGCGAAAATCCACTATCAACCAACATTAATTTGGTTAGCCCCATATTTGGGACTAGATGTTAATTATGCCTTAGACGTTTTATCTCTTTTAGGCAGTTTTTTAGCGTTTACAGGGTAAATTTCTTTCTCTATTATCTGAATGATTGATTGAACTGGTTACCTAATCTTTAATTTTAGGTTTGTTTCTCAGAAACTTTGTACATTACCTCTGTTCGCTGGTTTATGGTCCCTTTACTTCTCATTATACCAAGTAGGGCAAGTGTTTGTGGCATCTAATTAGTAAGTAGTTTCATTCAATTTCCTCTTGATTCATAGCAGAAATATAGTTGCTAAGGAACTATTTTCATTTAAAAAATTGTTCTTAAAGGCATCAAAGGGTTATCACAATGATTTTAACAGATTTTTTATAAAGTATACATATATTTTACCCAGTTGACAATTGAATTTCTGGTTAACACTCAAATAAAAAAAAATTTAATCATTTAATTAATTTATCTGTTCAAACATTTTATAGGTAGTTCAACTGCCTATCCATAGTATTTTCTGAATTTAGTGCGAATATGGGATTATGCTTTGATAATCCTTGCTTTCCAATATATAGTTAAAGTTATTGAGTCTTAGTAATATTTGTTTTGATTGTCCAGTAAAATTTTGATGGTCTAAGCTGATTAGAAACTTGTTATATGAATTTTTCTGACTCCATAAGCTATTGATTTAATATATTCTTAGTTTCAACTAATGTATATATGTATGCATATATTTTCTGTTTCATACTCCTTAATTTTGGTATTGTATGTGATGTATTTAGAATATCTTTTAAATTTTCAGTTAACTATTAGGATAATATAAAGTCTTAAACTGATTAAAAATGATTTTTATCTGTTGTACTGCCATTTTATTAGATATTACAAGCAGACATTTTTTTTTCTTAACTAATTATGCATTCTCCTTGGGGTTACTTTCGATTATGATTCCTACATAATAGCGTGGAAATCTTCTGTTTGACAATGGTTATGTTGATGGCGTTTTTGCTGATACATTAACCAGATAGATAATTAATATCGTATGATATTATTACATTCTTGGAAATTGTACTTCTTTTTCTTTCTCTTTTCGTATTTTCTTTATTATGTTTTGTATTGTACAGGGTGGGCAAATTTCGATGTTATAGCACTACAACTTTTGAACCAGATGAGATAGTCAAAATCTGATACCCCATTCTCGGTCTCTTTTTCTGAGAAACTAACAAGGGTAGTATTCATTTTTGGCCACCTTCTTTTGTTTTCGAGTTATAAGCGAAAATTGGAAAAATGACGATATCGAAAAACATTTATATCTCCGCTAATACTGATGATAGAGCTCTGAAATTAAAACATTATACAGGCACTTTTTAACGTAGAATTCAGTGGCGTGCTCGTATTTCCAAAAGGGTTCTTAATTATGAAGCTATGACCCAAAGGTATGTTTTTTCAAATGGGAACACTAGATTGTTGTGCCATTTTCTGAAAGGTCGAAACAGGTCGATTTTTGATTTTGATTTACCGTATTTTAAAATAATAATCTAATATACAGGGTGAATTACTTTCGAGTAATGACGTCACCGTCATTTTTTTTATATGGAACACCCCCATTTTGTCTCAATTTTCCGATTACTCTAGCTGAGCTGATTCCAAAAATGTATCACATGTTGATTCCAATTGGTACAGGGTGGACAAAAATAATAAATTAAATCTAAGCAATAATTAGAACATTCACGAATACCAAAATATTGTTGTACTAAACTGTCATTGAACAATAAATTACTAAAAAAATAATGACATTTCACAAAAAACTAGACGATTATGTTTTTTAAATTTATAAGAAATAATTTCTTTCATATTCTGTCTGCTAGACCACAAGTACCAAACATGTTTGGAAACAGCTCATTTTTATTAATATAAAATGTAACAAACTATAGGGTGTTACATTCAAACCAATTGCCGCTAGACAATAAGTATTTTTGATAATATTGTTAATTTAACTAATAAAGAATGTTATGCGTTACTTTATGAGCACACACAAAACTATTGTATTTTTGTCCACCATGTACCAATTGGAATCAACATGTGATACATTTCTGTAAACAGCTCAGCTAGAGTAATCGGAAAATTGAGACAAAATGGGGGTGTTCCATTTAAAAAGAATGACGGTGACGTCATTACTCGAAAGTAATTCACCCTGTATATTAGATTATTATTTTGAAATACGGTAAAATGAAATAAAAAATCGACATGTTTCAGGATTATTTCTTAAAATGGTCTGTTTAGCTAAAAATGAATTTGTTCCATACTTTAGGGACACAGTGTAAGGCGTAATTTGTGCTGTGCATGACTGATGAGCGCTCAAAATCTGATTCTCAGGAAACGAGCGCTCAACAAAAAGATACAAAAGAACTATAGTGTAAAATTTGCATTTTTATTTGCTTGTGCATAATTCAGTATAAAGGAGAAATAATATGTTACATCCCTTGTCATTCTTTTAATTCTCCAAAATTCATGGTAGAATTGTTCTGACAAATATCATTAATCTTTTAGAGTAGATTACCTCTGCTCAAGTTATGTTATGCAATATAGATATCAATTATCATGATGAAATTTTAGACTTTCATAATAGATTGAATTCTACAATATTGATTACCAATTTTTTAAATTTTATTCATCATGACCCATGACATAAATGTGTTGGCAAATGCTTTATGTTAAAAAGAATGTGGAAAAGTGAGACATAATTTTTGAAAAATTTCAATAATTTCAAAACGGACGAAGAAGAGAAATTCTACTCTCATCTATATGTTAAACATGATTATGAATATTTACGTGAACTCAGGAGCTTTTGACCGCTGGTTCCTTTTTGCGCCAATACCCTTGAATTCCACAGAACTTTATAAAGATATATAAATGAGATATCAATTATTTAATTGGCGCATTTCAACCCGATCGGATCTGTAATCACCTTAGAGTAATAAACATAGATAGAGGGAGTATACGCAATTTTTACATGTCCCCCAACACGGTTAGATTACGTTGTCGGATTGTGATATATTTTCAAATCCACAATTTTACTATATCGTTATGAATGTATATTATATTGAATGAAATATATTTATTTGAGTGATTTTCAATTAAATATGCAAATTTGAATATTTGGAATCCGATATTTTACCTAATTCTCGAATTTATAATAAGCAGAATATTTATTTTCTGTATCTACCTGCTGAAATCCAAGGTTTGGCAATTATTGCGCGCCTTTTGTCATCGTCGTTTGGCGAGGTTTGAAGTTCGTTTTGAAAGCATTCCATTAACTCAAAATCATATGCGTATGCGATTGGAATGGGTCAATGAGCACATAAATTGGAACAATCAATGGAGGTCTGCAATGTCCACAGATAAGTCGAGATATGGAGGGTTTTTGGATAGTCTGCGTATTCGGGTATGGACCCATCCACTGATGCCCAGAAATCGCATATCGGTTCAGGAAATTCATCCGTCCAGAGGTGGTACAGTTACTGTTAGGGGATACATTTGTTTGAATGGACGTACAGAAATGTTGGTGCTTGATTCTACCATGAATGTGCAAATTTACATAGACCAAGTTAATGACAACATGATTCCATTGTTTCATGTTCCTATTATAGGCCAAATTTCTTGTTTTTGGAAGATAATGCGTCACCTCATCGTGCGAGAATTATCACTGAAGCTCTGGAAATCCACGATATTTCACATTTCGCCTTGCCCTCTCTGTCGTGAGACCTCAATTTCATTGAACAAGCTTGGAATCAGCTATAAAGAGCTTTAGATTCTCATCAAACACCTCATACGCATCAAGAACTCAGACGGCTTTTACCGCAACTCTTGAGAGAAATTGATAAAGGCTGCTTCAACTATCTGATTGAAAGTATGCAAACGCGTTGTCAAGCTGTAGTTGATGTTCGAGGAGGCCATACTTTTTACTTAACTTTATTTTTTTAATTTTTTGAATGAACTGATTTTGTACTTCAAATACTATAAATAAATTTTCAACTGAAACTGTAAAACTCATAAAGGAATGGACAAAAAAATAGTTTAGATAAGTCAGTAAACATTTAGATCTATCATATTCAAAAAATTGCTGAAAAAATGAAAGCTTTTGAAACAGTCTAAAAAGCCCTGAACTTCCTCAACTTTTGTGGAGCAGTATATGTCTATGGACTTGAGTGAAATATATCACTGATATATTTTTATTTCTGCGCGCTTCATGTCAAATTTGATAGTTCATGTTGGGGACAAAATTTACTACTGAAAATGACATAATATGCTCCCTCTAACTATGTTTATTCATCTGAGATAATCACGGACATATTTATTATTTTTGTTTCAATATTCTTATTGCATTTTATCAGTAGTTTGAAATTTCGCACCTAACTTGAAGAAGATCAATACCCAAAATTTCATCTCCGTTGTTTTCGTGTCATTCTACATCCGAATGCAAATTATCATTTTACATCCGAATGCAAATGATCTTGCTACATCGAACCTGGAGTTTCGAAATAGGAATTTCGAATTTCGTTCGACCACATGTACGGAATCCTGAAATTTTTAAAGTTCTAGGTCATTTCATTCGAAAGTTATCGCGTATACGACCGGACGAACATCGAATTTGAGCACGAATTAGTACTCGGTGAGGAGAACTATTCAAATTCTGTTCTTAGCAGCTACTCTCAATTCTTGTATAGTATTATGTTGTCTTGCATCCATTTTGATTAGAGGTGGTCAACAGGTCATTTAGTCCCTATCTATTTTTGGAGAAAATGCTGGTCGAGCCATGTGACAGTAATTCCGGCATTTTGGACTGGAATCCTGTCTTGCTGGAAGGAAATACCATATATTTGATCCAAGGAACAGAATTTCAAAATATTAATTTGAGTTCAGATTTCCTTCATAAATTAAGTATACGAGTTCTCTCCTGAATACATTGAAACACTGGCGTTCTCTAGGACAAAAATTAAGAAATATTCACAGTGTTCCATTAAACAAATAATAAGTTATGTCAAAAAGTGCGACACCAAGAAAAAAAATGTATGCCACTGGATTCTATGTAAAATTATCTATAAATACCTGGTTCAACTATTTCAATATATTCTGCAATAGCTGACATGCAGTCAATATATGTAAATCGCAAAATTAGAAAATCGTCATGTAGCGCAGAAACTTTGAGAGCCAGAGCAAATCTGTTTGTGGTATCTTTGCAAAAAAGTACATTCCTTCTCTAATACTTATTTTGTTTATTCAAAAATACTGTGCCATTGTTCTAAAATAGCATCTAATGTCCTTTTAGTGATGATTTATTGCTGGAAATTGGATTCATTGCTTTACTGGTGGCACCAATATTGCCGGGAAAAAGGAGGGGCTACAAAAGCTCCCAAAATGATGCCATAAGATTCTGGTTGCTTCGATGGGTACTGTTTAGGTATTTGGTAACATCTGGCATTATTAAATTTATTAGCGGATGCCCTAAATGGTGGAGTTTGACAGGTATGTAAAACTATAATTTGCTGTTGTGGGTTATAGTTACATATGGGAATCCTCATTTGAATACATACATTTTTGCATGTTACCGCTTTCTTGAATACTTACTGAATCTTTTGCCAAGACACTAAGTCATATTTATCAGAGATTGCAGGAATCATTTTTCTCTAGTGGACTTTAAGAGCTACAATCAATCAATGCATACAAGAATTGGTTTATATATTCGAAAAAGTTTCTTCACAATGACCATTTGAAATGCTAGAATATATTAGCACCCTCTATAATCTAAAGGTTGAATTAAGAGCAGTGATGCAATGAAGACATTCGATCAGCATCTTGAGTTCTACAACATATAAATTCGAGGAAATTCACTGAAAGCCAATTTCCCTTTTATGCAGTGCGTGGTTTGAAAAAGCTTAATTTTGTATGGGATCTTTTACTGTTGAAAATGGACTTATTACGAATTTCATCAAAATCAGATGAGAATTGAAGAAGTAAAAACTTTTATAGTATGTCCAAAGACACTTGAATTAGTCCAAAAACGCTTGGCCAGATGTCCCTTTGAAGTAGATACTGTGGTCCACTACACACCGGGGTTTATTTGGAAGTATTGTTAGGCAATGAATTCACTGGCCTCAAAGGAATTTCTGAAAACTTGAACAATCCTTGTATAATCGAAATATTCTGGCTTCCATCAAGTGACTTTGTATATACTATACAAAGAAGTACGGACACATAGATCAACACAAAATCGCAGTAGTTCAGGATGGTCTAAACCCATTTTGCGAGCGGAAATTTTTTAATCCAAGACCAATATTTTTTCATCCCATAAGTGACTCCAACGCTTACTTTACCTTAAGGATACTCGGAAGTAATATTAGAATCTTGCAAAAGAATAGTAGATGTAAGAAATAATTAGAAGTTTTATTAGCTTTTAGACGTAACGATCTCAGACAACAAATGGAGTAGGAGATATTTCTTGCAAAAATTGAAAAAAAGAAATGATGGGGAATTGGCGATAACTGATGTATAATTCGCATTTTTCATTATATCTGGCAATTGATTGGTACAATTAACCACTTTTTTTTAGCCTTGAATTACCATTTCCAATCAATGCCTCTGCCGTCATCTCTATCATGGTATGCACATCATCTACCAAATTGGTTTTTGAAGTTGACAAGTGTCTACACAAATGTAGTAGAAATTATTCTGCCCTTCTTATTCTTCATTCCTATGAGAAATGTCAGATTGACTGGGTTTATTTTCCAAGTGAGTTTATTTGTTTATTAGATAATATGAACATAAAGTAAGCTAAGTGACTAACAAAATCACTAAACTTTGAGATTTTCAAAAAATTTCAATGTGGAATTTCAACACCTGGTATTCCGGTAAATATCGAAAACATCAGAAATGTTATCCAATTTTCTCTATAATGTCTAGTAGATATGATCCCTCCTAGTTCAGAAAATCCATAAAAATTCTAATATAAACATTGGTTGCGACTATTATGCTCTGGATTAAAACATTGGAAAACCACTTAACATATTTCCTTGTATATTGATAAGCTTTGGGGCTACATGCACTCTAAATTTTTTGGTTTGATCTTCTACATACAATAAAAATTGTGGCAAAAACCATTCATACTTAAAGAAACAAAACTTTTTGACTTGACCAAATTTTGCTTGAGAACTATACATTTTCATTTACCTATTCTTTACTTCCTATTGAAAGTATAAAAAAAATTACCCAATTTTTGTAATCAATTTTAATTTGATGTAGTTTGCGATAATCTCATCAGATATGAAAATATGTCTTATGTAATGATTTTCAATGAGACTTATTACAATGCATGCACATATGATAACTTGTAAAAATTTCCGTTTATATATCTATAATAATTGATACCAGAATAGAATAAGAAATAGCAATGAAATATTGTTTTTATTACAATATCTTCATAAGTATTTGTGTTGTTCTTCTGTTTCAGATATTCCTTCAAATATGTATTGTTTTAACTGGAAATTTCAGTTTTGCTAACCTGTTAATTGTGGTACTCACTTTGTCCTTATTGGATGATAAAGGAATTCAGTCAAAAAAAGTTAGTGAAGAACCTTCATATGTGGCAAATATTGTAAATATTTTGATACATGGAGCATTGTTTTATGCAGTAGTAACAATATTTTCTCTAAAAATTGAAGGATCTGTAGTAGAATCCAAAATAGGTAAGTTTCAGTTCAAAGCGTAAGGTTTTATAGGAAAATTAATGGATTTTATGAAATCTCAAATGTTGAACAAATATATTCTTTCTTTTTTCAGTATTTCAATTTGATATATCCTACTTGTATCAACATTTCCTTTGTTTTTAGCATTTACCAAGGATAATTTTGAAGTCGCAGCAAGATTGGGAATTAGTTTTGCTTTGTATTATGGTCTCTCAACTTTAGCCCTCACCATTCTGAGCACTTTAGCAAATATTCTTTTCAGTAACAATTCTTGGTTGAATAAAATATGGTCTTTCATTAAGACTATTATGTTTTCTCTACTAGTCCTTATGATTTTCTTTGCTTCAACGGTAAGTGAATATAACTGATATAATTAATAAGTTTCAACATTCTTAGGACATGTCTACAGAATATAGATTCATTTCAGCAAGAAATGGAATCGGTCGACGCATGTCTTGGCGTAAAAAATATGCCTTGTTCTCTTCCCAACTGGTCCAGACCACTGCTCAAAGAGATCTACTATTATTTAGAATTCAGATAATAAATCTATAAATCTATAATTTACAAATATTCTGGTGAAATCAGAATCAATCAGAAGGGCTTTTAAATTGAGCTCTTATTTTGAAAAACTATAGAACTTATCTTGATAAATTTTTAGTAATTGACAATAATTACCCCAAAGTATAATTGTTGTCAATTAGTCAATACAACAAACTTATGATACAATTTCTGGCGATGTAAGCTTCCATAGTATGTTTTTTGACATACAATAATTTTTTGATACAATATTCATCACCACAAACCCTCTCTACCTTATTTAAAATTATAGATGATTTTAATAGATGCCCAATTTTCATTGAAATTTTTGACTACTCACTACAAATGCTATTTAATCTTATGAATAATTAAGTACTTGTCAATATTTCAGGTACCTTTAACTTCCCTACATTCTTCAACTAACACCACAGTTCATCCTACCGTGAGGGCTACTTACAACCGTTTACACAAGATTCGTTTAATCAATGATTATTTGTTATTCAAACAAATGAGTGGTGTGGATGGAAGATCAGAAATTATTTTAGAAGGATCGGATAGTCTTGATGGACCCTGGGTAGAATATAACTTTTTGTACAAACCTGGTAACATCAATCATTCATTGCCATTTGTAGGTGAGTTGTTAATCCAATCTGATGTGTTATTAATTCTTTTCTAAGAACATATTTCTTTTCTTATTTCAATTCTCAATGATTTCTTTATTTTCCTGTTTTTGTTAATTATACCTTTTTCAGCTCCTTATACTCCGAGATTGGATTGGCAAATGTATTGGGCTGCACAAAGTACTTACGACAAACAACCATGGCTTCTTTCATTGACCCATCGTCTTTTGCTTGGAACACCCGAAGTCCTTAGTCTTTTAGATAGAAATCGTTCTCCTTTCCTGAAAAAACCTCCCAAATTTATTAGAGGTGTTCTTTATAAATATAAATATACTTCGTGGAATCAAGGGTAAGATGAAAAATTATACCAATTTAAGAAATTTTAAGAAGGTATTTTCAAACAGCTTTCACTGAAGCTGCAGTTACTTTATAATATGATTCCTATGATAGCGGCCATTTGTTAACAACTATTCTAGATCAGCAGTTGTTTTTGAAGGAGTTCACTTCACACCAAATTCTTGGGTTAGACAGAATTTTCAATTACAATTCATCAGTGACTTGGAACTCTGAATTTCACTGAATTGCTTTTGGTGCCTTCAGTAAATTTCTTGAGATGTATCTACTTCTGTTGAAACAGTTTTATATAGCCCATCTCAACAACTTTACAATAAAATTGTATATCATACATCAGGGTGTATCTGAATACATTTTTTTTTAGTAGAATTCATTGGTGTGATAATTTATTTTTTATTGCCATTAGTTTTGATGTTGTGATACAAACTTGTATTTTTTTGAACGTAAGCCATAATAATTTGTATGATAATTAAAATCGCTTAATTTTTCCCTTTTCAAAAATATATAACATGATATATTAATTTCTTATCAAACTATAAAAATCATCAAAAGTTTCAATTTCACTCTACAAATCAATCAAGTGCCTATCTAGAATATTCTATGAACTTCAGTTAATTAAAATATTCGATGGCCACCAAGGTCTCTGGATTTAACACCGTTATTTTTTTTCAACATTTCAACATTTTCAAATTGATAAATGTTCTTTAAATGTGACCAAAGGAAAAAATCTAATGATGTTGATTCCGGAGACCTTAGTGGTCACCCACTATTTTAATTATCTGAGGTTACAGCTTATTATACAAAGATAGGCACTTGGTTGATTTGCCATGTGACACTGAAACTTTTAATAATTTTTATAGTTTGATAAGACATTCATATATCATGTTATATATTTTTGAAAGGGAAAATTAGGTATTTTATTTGTTATAGAAATTGTTTATGGTTTACATTAAAAAAAAACAAGTTTGTATTATAACTTCAAAACTAATGGCAATAAAAAATAAATTATTACACCAATGGATGCTACTAAAAAATGGGTTTCATGTAAATAGCACCAATAATAAAGAAGTTATAAGAATTATTAATTTCATGTCGTTTTCCAATTTTCTCTTGAAAACAGTTGAATTTATAAGGTTGCGGTTTTCACCAAATTAATTCTCTCAACAATCGAGCCTGAAAATGTGCTATTAATTTTTTTCTAGCTCGAAGGGGTTCTGAGATCCCCTCACTAGACAACGAATTTGGGACATCCAATATATTTAAACCGAAGATTCCTAATGTCAAAATGAACACTTTTTCCTTTGATATTTTTTCTGATTCGTTTTTTTTTTTATTACTTAGTATAGTGGTCATTCTGGAGTTGACCGGACTTAAATAGAATTTTATGTTTGGAAAAGATTCATCATATCAATGAAAAAACTATATTCCGAAATCATTTCCTTCGATTTTTGTGAGAGATTACTAAAAACTAATTTTTTTTATGGATTTTCAACAGCCTGTTTCTTTTCAACCGAGCCGAATCGGAAAAAAGGTAAAGGAAAAAAATGTTTCCTTTGGCCTTAGGAATCTTGAAAGATATGTACAATTCAAAGACTCACCCTTAATATGCGGTTTCGAAGGGTGATGTATTATGAATCCTCATTCTAATTTCAAGAACTATCTGTTTCTAAACCTGCGATAAGTAAATTAAAAATATTTCAAAGGACACTACGATGTTTCAAGTTGCAATTATTCATAACGTTGTATATGTGCAATATTTCGATCGAAACTGTCCACAGACAGAGTTTGGCAAATACTTATATATTATATACACGCAAAATCTCAACCTGATCAGATCTCTAGTGACGGAAATATTTGCCCGTAGTCGGATTTTGCCCACGAACGAACTTAATTGCGGCGTTCGAGATCCGAACCTACCCTGAAAATTTCAAGTTTCTATGTTCCTCAGTTCAAAAGTTTGAATTTGAGTAAGGATTCGTCATTAGTGGGTGGAATCTTACCGCTTGAGACTATTTCCGGCTTAAATTTCGAAAATTACAGACATTGTGACGAAATACAGAGAGATCGATTTGGTGAACGACAATTGCTCAATGATAATGGCTAATGAATGATACCATCCTAAGTAATATCGTTCATAACGGCCACTCATCATGGGCTTTTCATATTAAAGCCCCAAATCGAATATTCATTATTCTGATTAGGTAATTTATATACAATTACATCATTGACCTTTTTTCAAGATTAACCATTAAAATTAAAAATTCTTTAGGTCTCAACAAAGCTGGTGGAGCAGAGTTCGACAAAATGAGTATTTCCCAGTGTTTTCAAAGGATTCCCCTGTCCTTACCGAATATCTGAAAGCGAGAAATTTGATCCCCACAACTGCCAAAGTTGTTCCAAATCCTATATGGAAAAAGATTTTGGACAAAATTAGATATGTAGCTAGTCACCTAGAGGCCACCTTGTTGTTATGGTCAGTGTTCACTGCTGGATGTGCCGTTATTTCTACATCTTCGAAAAGCAAATGAAAGGTGTATTTTTGAGATATTCAGTCACAAACTGAATTTTTTTTTAAGATATTCATTCACAAACTTTTTCAATGTCTAAGCCTAACTGTAAGCTGTGCCAAATATTGTCCAACAGTAATTATGTTACAATCCTTCTATTTACAAAATGAAAAATTATGATCTAGTTTCCTATTCATCCTAAAACCTCTAGTTGCAAATTTCTACCTCACACCTGTGATATGCTTCGAATATCATCTATTTATTTTCGTTTAATTTTTTTCTGTTCATTCGATATAATTTCACTGGAAAAACAAAAAAAAGGTGTTTTAAGTTAAATGTGTGTTTTTTTTTTATTTTGTTCTATTTCTTATTAATTTGAGTATGAGTAATTTTATCAATCAAAGAATTGATTTAACTCATAAAGAATAGTGGTGAATGAATATCTTCTTGTTGGTAATAAAATAATGTGTTCTATAATTTTTGAAAATTCCACTTGTCAAATACACTCCAGTTCAAAAAATGTTTCACAACTGCAGTGATATTCTCTTTATAGTGGTATAACTCAACAAAACTATTGTAATATTTATTTGTTTTGTATCATTGCTTTTATTTTTCTAGATTTTTATTTTTACATATTTCACTCTACAGGAAAAAAATTAATCAGTTGGAAATAATCAAATTAATTTCTTATGTAAGATTAGAGCCATTATACTGAAAAGATTCAAAGTATTATTTATATGATCTTGTATAAATTTAAGAATACTATTTAAGATTTAATCAATATTTTCACATGTCCAATCTATTCTATATTGAATATTTATTTTCACGTTATTGCACATGACATTTATCATTAGATTTTGTGGTTGCAGGTTTTTATACATTAAGTTTGATTTTTACTATTCAGTAATCAATTTTGTTATGAATCAGTTTTGATTTTTGTTTGATGAAAGTCAGATAACATTAGAGGATAATTAATGAAGTTGTATATCATAAATTTTATTTAATTTCTGAAATTATACATATACAATTATTGTCATATAAGAACATGTGTGATTATAATATTCTCTTTTGTTATAAAATTGGTATATTGGAACTAATAGAAAAGAATTAAAGTTTAGTACACATTTACATATTGGTGTTTAAGAAATTCACAATTTTTATCATTATTTATATATCAACATGTATATCTTGCAAGAGTGCATTTTATAAATAAAGTCATACTATAATTTTTGTTGAGACTGTATTTTATTTCTCCCTGGAATTATTATAACCTCTATATGTGACAGTGGATGAATACAAAATAGGAAGGTGCTATGGAAATCATCTTTCTTTGTTAAAGTACTTTTTTTATAGAATAAAAACCAAATTGATTATGTGATTTAATTCTATTAGTTTGAGCAGATGTGAATAATGATAAGGGAGCAAGAGATACTTCAATGATTACTTGAAACATTGTATTAAATACAATAATGTTATATATTTTGATTTTGAGTTAGTTAATCAATTCATAAATTTGTACATTCTCTTTGAGGAGGTGGTAAAGGAGTGAGAATTGGAGGTAAAGGAGTGTTCTCCCAGTATCCTGGAAACCTTTCTCCTGATGACATGTTACATTGCATACTCAATGGAGATTCTGCATAAACCTCCAACAAGAGCTGAATACGCATTTTATTCCATTCTATAGCTTTGTAGTTATCTGATATACCTTGAGAAGATGAAGTTGTTTGTCCTTCCCATCTGAAAAGAAATTGGGGAGTTAATTCAACAAGTCAAAGAATAGAAAGTGTATTTGACATGGGGGCCCACAGAAATTTTTCTCAGGGGGGGCAAAATGAAAATTATTGAAAAACGATAAGGCGTGTCCACGATCGTCATTGAAAACCGGAAAATTTTGTGAATCCATTAATTTCCTTTTTTCCATGCCCTTTAGATTGACAAAATAATATTGAGGGTGTTGTGCTGAAAAATGAGGTAATCAAAATCTCAGGGGGGGGGGGGGTCATGGCCCCCCCTGCGGGCGCCCATGGTATTTGAGGAATCATTTCTCGAACTGTGAATATTTCTACAACATGTAGGGAATCTATCGATTCCTTCGAAAGTATTGTAAGTCCGAGAACTGAACAATTCGGTATACAAACTTAGGATTATCAAAGCCACACCCCTAAGGGATCCATAGAAAGGCTTTGCTAACGGTCGAATGGAAAACAGCCGGAATACCCATAAAAGTCGGCATTTCAGGGCGAATAAAAAAATTGAGTACAGACCAGTCTACAACTACAACATATGTTCAACACTTGCATCGACAACGACAAGATAAAAGATTTTCACAGCTGTTCCCGAGACCGACGAAAAATTACCTGCAACGTCCCAAGTGACCAGCGACCCTGAGAATCGATTAGAAAAATTATCATCTTCTTCACACATTTTTAATGGGTTGGAAATAAACTGAATAAGTGTTTTCATCCCGTTCTTTTATTTCCCTAAATTGTCCTTGGCCGTGAACTACTTCAGTCACAGTATAAGGGCCACAACCCAGAAATTGGTGACCCCGACGTGATTTGAAGAAGAAGTCAATCCCGAAGAAAAATTTCACAAGAAGCCCAGGTATCAAGAGACGCAGTCCGGATGCCAGAATTTGCCGCCACCGATCCCGAGTTATGGTTCGCTATGGTTGAAGGAAGTTTCCACAGCGCGGGGGTGACGCAGGATCGGACTAAGTTTGGTTATGTCGTGGGTGCCCTACCAGCCAAATATGCAACGGAGGTGAATGACATCATCATGAATCCACCTACCGAGGAGGTCTACTACAAGTTGAGGACGGAGCTGATTAGACGTCTGTGTTCCACTCAAGAGGAGAAGACCCGACGCCTCCTGGAGCGAGAAGAAATGGGAGACCGTAAGCCCTCGCAGTTTCTTCGCCATTTACAGGGCATTGCTGATCCAGCGGTTCCGGAGAGCCTAATGAAATCGCTATGGATGAATCATCTGCCCAGGAGTGTCCAGGTATCGTTAGCCATCGTGAAAGACAGCAGTCTCCAAGAGTTAGCCGTCTACGCAGACCACATCATGGAAGAATTCCGACCTCCCGTACAACTGGTGAATGAGACAACTAGCATAGAAGCCATCATCAGAGCTAAACAAGCACAGCTCACACTCGGTCTCAACCAGGAGATAGCGACCTTGAGAGCTGAACTGGCAGCCCACACAGATCGTACCCGGAGAGACAGGAGCCGAGACTGTTCCCAGCACCGTCCAAGAAACCATAGTCGAGGCCGACAGCCAATCGACGGCAAGTGCTGGTATCATTGGAGATTTGGAGCCAGGTCCACTAGATGCAGACAGCCCTGCATCTACACCTCGGGAAACGAGGGGGGCCTTCACTAGAGGCGTTCACGCGTTTCACTTCACGCGCCTGTTCATCACCGATAGGGTCTCCAAGCTACAGTTTCTGGTCGACACTGGAGCAGATCTGTGCGTCTTCCCACGAAGTGCAGTCAACAGTGGGAGAGAAGTCGGACTACGTCCTATCAGCAGCCAATGGGACACCCATCGGCCATCGCAACGTATGGTACAACCACACTCACACTAAACTTAGGACTACGCCGAGATTTCACCTGGAGGTTTGTCATAGCAGATGTATCCAAACCCATAATCGGTGTCGACTTCCTGAGCTTCTACAACCTACTCGTGGACGTAAGAAACCAAAGACTTTTGGACGGAACCACCCAACTCACTACTCGAGGAGAAGTGACTGAGTGCAACATCCCAGAAGTCAAGACAGTCAACGGATCTTCCAGGTACCATGAATTGATAAAATCTTTCCCAGAAATTACCCGACCAGAAGGAGCTCCCGGACGTATGACACATCAGACCAGACATTACATCAAAACGACCAATGGACCACCAGTTGCATCGAGACCACGGCGCTTGGCACCAGAGAAATTTAAGGCGGCCAAAGAAGAGTTCGAAGCCATGCTCCGGCTAGGAATCGCCCGTCCGTCCAAGAGTCCATGGTCGTCCCTGCTGCACCTCGCACCGAACAAGGGTTCAGAAGAATGGAGACCGTGCGGAGATTACCGAGCCTTGAACGCCCGGACTATCCCTGACCAATATCCTGTGAGGCACATACAGGACTATGCTCACATCCTCCATGGGAAGAAGATCTTCTCTACCCTCGATCTTGTGCGAGCGTACAAACATATTCCTCTAGCCGAAGAAGACATATCTAAGACCGCCATCACGACTCCATTTGGGTTATTCGAGTTCCCATTCATGACTTTTGGACTCAGAGACGCTGCTCAGACCTTCCAGAGATTTATCGATGTGTTCTACGAGGACTAGACTTCTGCTTCAGCTACATCGATGACGTGCTGATCGCCTCATCGTTCGAAGAGGAGTATATGGAACATCTTCGCACCATATTCGAGAAATTCCGAGAAAACTCCATCGTCCTCAATCCAGCAAAGTGTAGTTTCGGACAACAAGAAGTGAAGTTCCTAGGCTACCTCGTCTCTGCTGAAGGTACGAAACCACTGTCCAAGACATCCTGGAGTACAGCCAACCGTCAAACCGCCAAAGACCTTCGAAGATTTTTGGGTATGTAAAACTTCTATCGTCGTTTCATCACAGACATTGGCCCGCTCAACGATCTACTAGTTCCAACGTTGAAAGGAAAAGCGAAAATCCAGTGGACCCCAGAAGCGACTACATCCTTTTCAGAAGGGAACATTGCTGGCGCACCCCAAGGATGGTGCACCTTTAGCCCTGGTGACCGACGCATCATACATAGCAGATGGATCGACCCTTCAGCAAATGGTCAACAGCGAATGGCAACCACTGGCATTCTTTTCAAAGAAGCTGTCACCACCAGAAACTCGATATGGAGCCTATGACCGAGAACTACTAGCCATCTACCTAGCCATCAAACATTTCAAACACATGGTAGAAGCCCGAAATTTCACGATCTTCACGGATCACAAACCCCTAATATTTGCCTTTAAGCAGAACCTAGAGAAGTGCTCGCCCAGACAGTTCAGACATCTGGACTACATCTCCCAGTTCTCCACCGATATACGCTACGTCCAAGGAGATCAGAACGTCGTCGCCGATGCTCTTTCAAGAGTGGACGAAATTACTCCCACCATGGACTATGCAGCATTTGCCAGATCACAAGAGGACGACAACGAGCTACGGAGATATCTGCAAGGCGATACAGGTTTGCTGATCCGGAAGATGAAGCCGCATGGATCAACCACCTTGGTGTACTGCGATACGTCGACCCCCCAAGCACGTCCATTCCTGACGAAGCCATCCCGGAAAGTAGCATTCACCACAATCCACAGATTGGCACACCCTGGTACCAATGCGACTACAAAGATGGCGAAGCAACGTTTCGTTTGGCCTTCAGTTAACGCATATTGCAGGAAATGGTCCCGCACCTGCTTAGAATGTCAGCGATCCAAGGTTACTCGGCACGTAATCACTCCACCAGGGACATTCACACCACCGGTACGTCGATTTGATCATATACACATAGACATTATCACCATGCCGTACGCCGAGGGTTACCGATACTGCCTCACCTGTGTCGACCGATTTACCAGATGGCCTGAAGCAATTCCCCTGCAGAACCAGGAAGCATCCACCATCGCTAAGGAGTTTTACACGAATTGGATAGCGAGGTTCGGCACTCCACTCTGGATCACCACAGATCAAGGGAGATAATTCGAATCAAGCCTGTTCAACGAGCTATGTAAGTTGACTGGCACAAACCACATCTGAACCATCGCCTACCACTCAGCAGCGAACGGTATGGTATCAATCAAATCCCACAGCAACGACCGTTGGACCGAAACGCTTCCCAGTGTCCTTCTGGGAATGAGAGCAGCCTGGCGGGAAGACATAAAAGCAACCGCTGCAGAAATGGTATACGGAGAGCCATTTAGATTGCCCGGAGAATTCCTATCTACAAGTATGGATACAGTGCAGACACAGCCGACTTCGTAGTGGATCTGAGGCAACAAATAAGAAGAATTAGACCAATCAACGCCAACCACCACGGAGAACGACCCAGCTTCGTGTTCAAGGAATTGGAAACGTCACCATTCGTTTTCGTCCGACATGAGGGCCCCAAATTAGGCCTGCAGAAGCCCTACGACGGACCATACGAAGTTTTGAGAAGAGCTCCAAAACATTTCGTAATCAAGATCAACGACAAGGAAACGACGGTGACAATCGACCGATTAAAACCAGCCTACATATTCGACAATTTTGAAAATGAAGAGCACGAGGAAGATAACAAAGAAGATCCAGTAGAAAACGAAGCCAATGATCAAGCAGTATCCCCGGAAACAAGAAAAACCAGATCCGTTAGGAAGGTACACTTTCCAAAGAAGTACCTAACAATGATTTCGTAACTTCGTTACTGGTGGGTGGCTGTGTAGGGAATCTATCGATTTCTTCGAAAATATTTTAAGTCCGAGAACTGAAGAATTCGGTGTACAAACTTAGGATTATCAAAGCCACACCCCTAAGGGATCCGTAGAAAGGCTTTGCTAACGGTCGAATGGAAAACAGCCTGAATGCCCATAAAACTCGGCATTTCAGGACGAATAAAAAAAATTGAGTTGAGACCAGTCACCAGTCTACAACTACAACATATGTTCAACATTTGCACCGTCAACGAGAAGATTAAAATTTTTCACAGCCGTTCCCGAGACGACGAAAAATTACCTGCAACGACCCAAGTGACCAGCGACCCTGAGAATCGATTATACAATTTATCATCTTCTCCACACATTTTTAGTGGGTTGGAAATAAATTTAAAAAGTGTTTTTATCCCGTTCTTTTATTTCCCTAAATTGTCCTTGACCGTGAACTACTTCAGTCACAGTATAAGGACCACAACCCACAAACACTTTGGTGTAATTCATTTTTGATATTTCAATAATGTTAAATTAGTAACAAAGAAAAATGATTCCAAAATTGAATAAGCTTAATTAGGTATAATAATCATAGAACTCCAATAGATATTCAGATCTGTTATTCTTTCAGTGATAGTTGTGAGTTGCGGTCTGCGCTAGTACTGCGGCTTGAATAAATTGGTCGCTTCGCTCTTCAACAATGGCATAGGTTAAAACTATTCAATTCTTATGTATGTGAGGAAATTATTTGCTATAATTAATTTCAAATGTGGACTTGTCCGGTTTTTATTAAATTATTTGGGCATTCGAATTGAGACGTGGTTGGATCCACATGAATTTTTCCTACATGAAGGGTACATATACGCATGCGCAAAGATGAATTTACCGGCGATACCTTAATATTTCACATTCAACTGTTCCTATTTCGAAGACATTTTTTATGGGTCGTCGGAATTTCAGCTTTTCCGGTAGTACAAATCTAGGTCTTTGATTTAATTTAATATGATTCGGGATGAGTAATAACTGGTTTAATAGAAATTCCAGTAAGCGAAGAATGTGGAAGCATTTGGTAGATATTTCTTTGGTTTATAAACGGGGTTGACGAATCCTTTTATGTACTTTACACAAGAAAAAATACTGTGCTGGAGTATTCTACTAGCTATACACCGTGTATTTGTGTACTTCATGTCTTAAAAATTATAGCTCACTCACTCATTCATATAGCGAAAATATGTCTGAAGAGCTTGATCTGAAATCGAACTCTTGCACACTTCCAGGGAACTGGCTGGGAAGTAGTGGACGTAATTTACACACATTTCATCACTAATGGAGAATCCTCCCAAAGTAATATTAACTCTATCTTCGGTGTTATAGTCGCATCTTGTGATTAATGCATCCCCCTGAAAAAAAAACAATCGGAACAGTTAAAATTTCCTCATTTAAATTTCAAAATTAGTTTGAGCAGTAGAACACTCATCTACCGCTCAGAGCTATTCTCGGAAACTGAAAGATTGATAAGGACCTGATAGATTATATTGTCAAACATTAATCAGGAAGTTGAACTCAACAGCTTAAAATGTTCGAAATATCAAGTTGAAATCAACATTCTTAGAATAATATACTGCTCTTAAATTGAATTGGTTATCATGAACGGAATAATTTTCTGGGGTGGCAAGCGCTAAAGGCTTGTTCGCATTAGGCGAGTATACTAGTCGAGTAGCGAGTGATTTAGTGACTAAACTAATCGCTACTGTCCAAAAATCGTTCGCACTTGGCTTTTAGTACAGTTTACAAGTGATTAGTGTTTTGCAACATGAACAGCAACAGCCCACAACGAATTAATGTAAACAAAGTGATTACGCTAATCGTATTGGATATTTTAGAAGAGGTGGATGAAAAAATTTGTGGTATTTGAAAAAAAAAAGCTATGGGTACGAGAATGGATAGAAAGAAGAGATAAACTAAGAGCTACTAATTGTCTTCTGAAAGAATTAGCATTGAAGGATCCCAAAGAATACTTCGATAGTTTGAGAATATCCGAAAATTGTGTGAATTTTCTGTTAATGAAAATACAGTCTCAAATTCAGCGTAAAGACACCCTTTTAAGAAGGGCTATTCCTGCAATCACCAAATTACAAATTTTCAATTTGATTTCCTTTTCACCAAATCCTGAAATATCCATTGATTTTTCAATATCTAAATATGCAGATTATTTCTTCTGTTTGTTTTTGTATTAGGTGGACTTAATGTTCCACAAACATTCATGTTCTAAATATTTATAAACGAATTTCTAAGTCGTATCTTCGCTACAGCGGAACATCATATTGGCGGCTATTGATAAAACTAATAAACTCTACTAAATTGACAAGTTCGCACTTGTTTAGTCCCAAGCCAGTGATCACGGCTCGTGGTGGGAGGTGCTACTTGCCCGTTGAAAATAAAATCAAATGGATCGAATCGACTAAATTACTTGCCTAACTACTCGACTAAATTTTCATTGTTCAGACACGTTTAGTTACTGAATCACTCGCTACTCACTAAAATACTCGCCTAATGCGAACCAGCCTTGAGGGTTTTGCTGGGACTTAGATTCAGAGAATCCTGCAGAAGGTACTTTAAGGGGGCAGGGTTAATGACATTGTCCGGAATGTAGGTAAGTGTCTAGATGTATCTGTTTCATTTTTGACCGTCTAGATTTTTAAGATGTTTGAAAACAAAAATTTCACCAGGCCGCCGCAGCACTACATTTTTCATTATCCGCTTCACTTCCTTACATTATCACAAAAGGGAGTGCATTACCTACATGCGTATCAAATTATTAAACTCGCTTCCTCTGGATATCTAGAAATTTAGAAAACTTGACCGAACTCATTTTCGAAAAAATTGTTTCAATATACAGACACATTATTTCTACTGCTATAATAATATTATTCTTGTTATATAATTTTTTCATACAATTTGAGGCTAAGGAAAATGCAAATTTCACACATGATATAGGTACTATACTAACTGACAAAAAACTGCAACACCCAGAAGGAGTTGTTTGAATAAAATTTTTTTTTTGGTGAAACATAGATAGTAGGTGAAGCAAGGAGTAAATGATTGAATTTGGAGAAAAAAATTTTGAAGGTTTTTTCATGTGAATAATTTTTGTTACTTAAATATTTTAGCGGTTTTTTTTAAATTTAAGAACAGACTAGCTGTTCGAGAACATCCCAGAGCACGTGTACGCGGAATTTATGGCCAGCTAAGTGAATTTGAAAGCGGTCGAATTATTGGTCTACGGGAGGCGGGGTTGTCAATTCGAGAAATCGCGTACCGTACGAACAGAAATCCAACTACTGTTATGAGATGTTGTCAAGCGTGGTTTGATAATGCCCAAAATCGAAGAAGAGTAGACACTGGACGTCGAAGCGGCACAAATGAAGTTCAAGACAAGACATCTAAGACTTATGACCATTAGAGTATTAGAGACCGATTTGTGACAACTGGTCATCCTGTAACTGTCCGAACGATTTACCCCCAGATAAGGTCTTCTGGACTGCAGCCTTATCGACCCCATTTTGTGTTACATCTGACGGTTGAACATCGCAGGCAATGATTGTAGTGGTGCGGAGAATGTCAACATTGGAATGTGGAATGGCATCAGGTAGTCTTTTCTGATGAATCTCGATTCTCCTTGTGTGCACATGATGGCCGAAGAAGAGTTAGACGATGTCGGGGAGAAGGACGTGAACCTCAGTTTGATGTTGAGCATCATGTACACCGGACAGTAGGCATTATGGTATGGGGTGCTATTGCATATGCAAATAGGTCACCTTCAGTCTTTATTAGAGAGAAATAGTGGAGTCATATGTTCTTCCTTACCTTAACCGGCTCGAGAATCCAATATTTCAGCAAGATAATGCCCGACCCCATGTTGCCAGAGTTACTTCAATCTTTTTCGAAGCTACCCATGTGAATCTTTTACCATGGCCGCCCAGATCCTCCGATATTTCGCCCATAGAGCATGTATGGGCATCATGGGTATAGAAGGCCTCACGGACTTTGGCGACTCTGAGACATGAAGTTCAGGTAGCTTGAGATAGTATCCCTCAAAAAGGAATATACCATCTCTTATTGCATCAATGCCGAGTCATTTGGGGGAGTGTATAAATAATCGCGGTGGACAAACACATCATAAACAAATTCAATAAGAAAAAATTGTAAATCCTTCGGTTTTTTTCTCCAAATTTCAATCATTTACTCCTTGCTATACTATCTATGTTCTACAAAAAAAAATTAAATTTAAACAGCTCCTTGTAGGTGTTGAAGTTTCTTTGTCAGTTAGTATATAATTAATTGTCGAAGTACAAAATTAACAGAATTCCAAAAGAAATAGCTGATAACTCAATCAAGTCTTTGATTATGTACTTACAGGAAGCACAGTCACGGGTGATTTTAGCCTTCTAATTTCTTGGAAATGAGTTGAATAGTGGTAGTCGTAATTTAAAGGAGGAAGTTCCCGTCCATTCCTGAAATGCCTTGTAGCAACTTTGATTCCGGTTAAATGAGTATGAAGTTGGGACCCAAAGATGGTTATTCCAGTTTGTGGAAGACCCTGAAAAGAATAACTTCTAACTACAAAAATATTAGAGCTATTTCACAATGTTTGAATAAATAATGCAATGAGCAATTTTGGATCCTGAAGCAAAAAGTATCAATCAACACCACTCCTCTCCCCAACAAAAAAAAAACACCTGCCCCGATGATAATTCGCAATTTTTGATTTATCTAGCGTTTTTGCTAATCGTTTCTTTCTAAATCGTTTCCACTGGGTTTCTTTTTTTTCGGACATTTTTAGCTATAATAAATTCCTGGATTTTTTCGACGTCGATGAACAATGCGTAAGTAATATATCTGATTCATCCATTCACAAGACACTGCTTTTGATCGATGAATGATTACCTATCACACCACAAGATACAAAGGGCGGTAAGGCATGTAAAGCTTCGAAAACTAAATGGATTGAAAACATATGTTCCGCTATCAGTAACTAGTTTCGAATGCAGAATCGTAGGAATTTTCCATATGTTGAATGTGTAAACAACTTCCATGTAATTCGTGTGGTTTTTCGTCTTTGTGAAATACATTCCATCCCTCATTCAATTAGGGTTATTACCCTAATGCTGCTTATATCAGGCGCGGATCCAGGCCCCACTTTTGGGGGGGTGGAACTTTTAGATACTCAAAATAGTGAAAATGTGGACCCCAGACACTTCCGCCATTTTGGGACGTCATTTTACCGATCATTAAAATGGGTTTTCACAAAATGTATTGAAGGTGAAATTTTTGCTTATCTTGAAATTATATGAGCCTTAGTATGTCAAATTCTAGAGGGCCGGGAAAATTTAAGAGGTACCCGGGCCATTTGGGGGGGAAACGTTCCCCCAGTTCCCCCCCTGGATCCGCGCCTGGCTTATATTGGTTGGGTTGCCATGTGATCTTTTATTGAACAGGCGGCTTAATAAAGATGGTTTGGAGATTTTTATTGAAGGGAATGTTGATAAATGCAGCAAAGCGGACCAACCTCATGTTGTTTTTAAGAATCAAGACTATATTTAAAAAAAAAGGGCGGCCACAAACTGGGCTAAATTGCCGCCCTTCGAAAAGAGGCGCCTGAAACATTCGCTTCACTGTTTCATCCCTAACGCCGGCCCGGGTTATCATTTTGGAATAACACAAAAAAAAATTTGAAATAAAGATATTTATGAGATGAAATGAATGAAATAAAACGCAGCATTCCATGAGAAAAAGGAATGATAAAATTAAAAAATAAATGTTCAAATTGGGTTCAAATAACATATATCTAATATAATATATTATAAAGATTAAAAATTCCATGAGCCATGCCAAAAAGAATCAGTTTCTTTACCTATTTATAGGTACCTTGATTCTCCTTGCTTTCCAATTTTCAAATCATAAAAAATATACACTCAGGTGCCAGAAAAAAGCAACAAGTTGATATTTAGTAAAATTTGTAGTCTCGTAGTTTTCTTATTTCGAACTCAATTTTCAAAATTTTTTCAAATATAAAATTATTAATTTCAACATGCATTTTCAATCTTTTGTTGAATTCTGTCATATGAGTCACTATAAAGGGTTAGTCCTTCAACTTTGGCTCTAAACTTGCGAGAATGCAGGTAAGAAGCTACAAGTTGAATTATGGACAGTGAAAAATTGGCTGCCAGCAGTTTGTAAAGCAGACCTTTGTGCCATACTTTATCAAACGCTTTGGCCACGTCCAAGATCACAGCCCATGTGACTTGTTTGAGATTAAATCTGTTCGTGATTTGTTCCACTACTCGGAGCACTTGTTGTACAGTGGAGTGTTGGTTTTGACAACTGAACTGTTCCAGCTGTATCTTCTTTTCGTCCGTTATTGTCTCCAATTTTTTAAGAATGACCGCTTCCGATATCTTCCCTATGAACGAGAGAAGACTGAGCGGGCGGTAGTTCTGCGGGAATTTAGCGTCTTTGCCGGCCTTGTGGAATAAAACCACGTGGGTTAATCCTTAGGAAAGGACCTTAGTCGTAGTATTGACTATATTCGTCCTTGCTACTAAGGCTTTCCGAAGGTGAAGGTTTCGCAACGACATTTACTGATTCCGTCCGGTCTTGGTGCCGTTTTCTCTTTGCTTGACATTATAGTGTTCTGGATTTCCTGAGCGGTTGCATTGATTCTTAGCTCTGAAATGTCGGATTTCATTAGCATTCAGGCCGTATTTAAATTCACCATTGCATGGTCTTTATGTAGATCACGTAGGGATGTGGTTTTGTTTATTCGACGGATTTACTTTGAATTCTTCCGTTTATAGAATTTTCGTTTGGTATTCAACTTTCGCAATATTTTTGAGGAAATTGTTAGATTCCCTACAGAGTTAAAAATGAGAAAACCATGAGATTTTTGCTGTTACATTTGCAGCTGTTTTTAAAACAACCAAAAAAAATTCTATTTGCGATGGGATTTTTGTGAACAATTTGTTTATGATACTGCAGATTAAGAAATATTCATCTATTTGACGTTGAGATGTAGAATAAATTTAGGTATATCAATTCATTTTGTTCAATCGTCCTTTCCTCAAAATTATTGAAACAGGTTCGTGACATGCAATTAAAATATATAGATGTTATTTTTTGTTCATTACCACTGCAGTACATTCGCTCACACAATAACCAAACAGAGGAAATTGGTTCAATTTCGGTGGTATTGCCATTTTATCGGTATATTCGAGACCCAGTTCCATTATTCCAGCATCCATGTCCTTAAGAACATCAGAAACATATAATCTTATTCCAGAACTGTCTATTATTCCTGAAATAAAGATAACATTATCGTTATAAGGGTTTTCATTCATTGCGATTCTTCTACAACTTCAAATGTTCACTAAACTAAAAATTAAAAATTGGTGGTGCATCTCCAAAAGTACCTGATATTAATTCTGGATTATTGTAATGAATTTCTAACATGATATATTGGTTGAAATCTGGACCACCAAGAGGTAAACTTGCTTCCTAAAAAAAGAGGAAAGTGTGAATTTCTGTTATTTGGAGAGTGAATGAACTCACTCACTTCAGGATAGGTGAAAGGACCTGCTCCCATTGCCCATGCGGCCAAGACCCTCTTGCAAACTTGAGTTCCTGCTGGCCGTTCAACAGAGAAGCACGATCCTTCGTATAGTGGAATTTGATCATTGGCTGGAGCAAGACAGTGGAATACTTCCATGTGATGAACAATACCTTCACTACTTTTTTGAATGTTTGCTTCAAACTAAAAGAAATCATGATCCAATGAATACTGTGAAAAAATTATTCAGGTACATAAGGTTCTAGTCATTACTCTGAAGAATATAAAATTTCAAATTTTATTTAATGGATATACGAGTCATTCTAATTTCCACTATTCAGTAAAGTATTGGAAATTGGAATAACTCGTCATTAATATCTTCTAAAAGACTTTCCACTGAACCTACCTAAACTACACATATTACAATGAAGGTACAATAGAATACCAACTGATGAAGATAAATAAGAAAAGATAAATTTAAATTAGTTTAGTGAAGAGTAAAAAGAGCATAAGAAACACTGCAGTATTCTGACAATCTAGTTTAATTGATGATCTTGCATATTCACCTGATATATGTGATGCTTGTTCTTGAATTTAGTAGGTAATTTACGTACGCTACACCAATAGGTGGTCTCATCAGCTGGAACTTTCACTTTATCCACCACAATATCGAAATTCTTCACAAAGGACGGCAGTTCTGATTCGTATAAGCTTTTCAAAAGGCTTACTCTTATCATTCCTCTCTTTTCCTTCGAGTGGTTGCTTACATTGAATCCTTCTACATTTGTTAATGGTCCTTCATCTCTCAGCCATACAATATGAGTTGTTCCTTCCTGAATGAAATGAGTTTTGCAGTATTAATATTTGTCGAAATATAATATGTCTCTAATTCTATCAATGATATGATAGATATGTTTTATTAGTATTGCACAATCTTTGAAAGCTGAGTATACATGAAAATATAATATAGTTATCAGTTAGGCATCAGCATGTGAACGTTTTATATTTCTTTTTATTATCTGAGTTTATAAGTTCAACCTAAACTCTTATTTGTATGAATAATAATATATAACATTGATGATGATCTTTAAAATATCTGGAAATTTTTCTAAAAAAAACTCTGTCAATGGAAGTGGGACACGGTTTTCCCTCCTAAAGAGTTAGCTCTCCACAATACCTTTTTTCGGTTTTGTAAGTTTGTAACACAAATATTTTCAGCCACTCCAAATAGCTTCTGGCAGAAAAACGACGTGAATTCAAGGAAGTAAAACACTAAATAAATAATGCAACTCAGATAGCCCTCCTATTGGAACAAATACAGAAAGCTATTAAAGACATAAAATCAAAAATATCTCCCGGACCTGGAGAGATACACCCAGAATTCATAAAATATGGACCCGAAAAACTGCAGATGAACGTCAAGAGAGATATTTTTGACGACATATATAGAAAACAATTGACAATATACATGGTATAAACAAATGGATGAAACAAGACGGAAGAAGGAATACCAAGACGTAGCTGGAGAGATGACGTCGAATCTGTTTCGACAGAAGGAGTTGCAAAGTGAGAACACCCTGTACCTCGAAAACAACGTGTTTGCGGCCCATTATCACAGGAATTTTTTTCTTAAAATTATCCAAGGAATCTCTCATTTTTCTTCATACCTACAATTTAGGTATATCTTGTATTTTTTTATATAACAATCAATCAGTCAATATATCATTCTTGTATTGTATTTATAGATGAGAAATATTTATATGGATATTTTTCAATTGAAATCATATGAATGTTTTGACTCAAATATATGCATCAAACTCTTTGAATATTGATCTTCAATCACAAAAGATCTTGTATATTAGTTGACCCAAACCAAATCCAGAAAAGGGGCTTATTCCTTTCAGGAAAAAATTTTCAGAATTTAATCTTGGTACACAAAATATGAAATATAACTTATTTGCACAAAAATAGCAAGAACTGTTCTCTTCAAAATTTCAGAAAGTAGTGATGATTTCGTTTGCCATGCTGTAAAGTGTACTTAAAATTATAGGGACAAGAAATAATCAAGAAAGAACGTAAAGAATTATTATTGTTACCTCAATGATGTAATCCTTATCATCACACGTATCGAATTTTCTACTGAATGTGAACTTCGAAACACTCTTAATATTCTTCTGTTGAAAGTGGTTACAATTTTGTTCATCGTCTAGGTGAAGAATTCCGTCATTATCAGCCCAAGTATCCTATAACCAAATAAGCAATTTGAAACTTATTATTATTGTATTATCATATATAAGAATATCTTCTCTATAACTGGAACCATAACGTTACTTGCAAAACTAAAAATCCAGGTTTTAATAATCTTTTATATTATACAGGGTGTTTCCTAAACATGCGGCAAAAATTCAGGGGGTTGTTCCTTGGACTATTCTAAGAATATTTTGTCCTTTGATGATTTTTGAAAAACCTATTTGTTTCGAAGATATAGGGGAAACAAAATTTCAGATAATAACATTTTATTATGAAAAATTACATGAAAATTCAACTCAACCTACAAAAACTGTTAAAAATGACCACCTCTAGCCAGCATACAAGCATCCAATCTTCTCCTCATTGACTGCCGAACCCTTTCAAAAACACCAGGATCATTTCTTATTAAGTTACACCCAGCAATGATCCGATTTCGCAAGTCTTCCACATTTTCTACTGGAGTGGTATAAACTAATGATTTTAGTCAAAAAACTGGCCGTTTTTAGTAATTGGAATGTTGTTAAACAAATTTAAAAATAAATTGTACCTACTTAGTAAACACAGTGCGGTACGCATTTTTATTTAAACTATTATTAATTTTAAAAATATGAAAAATGTTGTTCGCCCTGTATCTTCGAAACAAAGAGGTTTTTCAAAAATCATCCAAGGACAAAACATGCTTAAAATAGTCCAAGGAACAACCCCCTGAATTTTTGCCGCATGTTTAGGAAACACCCTGTATATTCATTGTTTCTTATTGAAGGCTCATGAATTTGAGACCAATAATTATCATAGGACAGGGCGTTTGTCTGGAAGGCCAAAGTAGATTATAATAGTACGAGGAAAATCATCTACAAAGTATAAGGGTTAGCCTTTGTGTGCATCACTGATAGTATGAAAACGTGCAGGCATTTGAGATTGTTTCAGATCTCACTTCTCTACGGTGTAATAGGCAAATTAGCCCATTAGGTTTTTCTCAGGAAGGTACAGGCAATGCCGAAATCAAAGTCAAAGACTCTTGTCCTCTTTAACAAACTACATCTCATCAGCATATCTTCCTAGTGACGAAATACAGTAAAAAGGACCCACCTCTTAAAATTTCAAAGTAAATACAATTTAATGGTACACGGATCATACTGCAAGTAAGAACATACTTCAGGTAACTTCTAATGAAAATAGGTTCATCAAGCTTCGAACGAGAAAATTGTAGGAGTTAGGACCAAGGTAGCTAAGCTCCTTGCATCCATTCAAGATCTTAGAGTTCATTAGAAATCTGGAACTGAAAGATAAGCAAGGAAGATCCTTCTTCTGATGGTGACTATCCTCTATTGATGTTGGCAATCACATGACTTTACTGACAACTACCTTGAATATTTGGGGGGAGGATCCTATAAGCTTGAAAGGGTATTTTGGAATCATTAATGTATGTTCGTTAATGACGGTGAAAACAGACTAGGGGTTCTGTAAATAAGGCTATTTGAAATTTTATAAAATGAATATTCTATGTTCCTTGTAGAATTTCATGTTGGACGCGCAACCAGAACCAGAAAGTACTTGAATCGAATTATGAAAAAAAAAAATGAGAATAGTACTAGCATTCTGGAATGGCACACTATCCAGCAAGTCTCTCTGTCAGAGCAGAGACTGGATTCAACCAGAGTCAGGAGCCTTTGAGCGCTTGTTCATTTATGCGCCTTTTGTATCCTAGGAGACCAGAAAACAGTATGGAGGTATATATGTGGCCTTCAAGGGTGCAATTGGTCCATGAGTAAACATCTATACATTTGTACCAATATATACAGGGTGGCCAAGAGATTGACGTCAAAAAGAAAAGAACAGGTCTCTCGTGTCATTGGCTATTCGAATCACCCCAAGTATGTTATGCGATTTTTCACGGTTTTCGAGTTATGAATTTTTTTTATGAACTTCGAGAATTTTCGACTTGACCATCTTAAAAAAGATATGAATAAAAAGTACAAGACTTTTCTGTGAAATTTTTTTTGTAACTTAATCTCCATGAACTGTACTCTTATACATAAAATAACCAGCTTCGTAACTTTGAAAAGAATTATGGAAATGTCGGTCTCAAGTGAAAAAGTTACGTGAGTTGGATTATGATCTGAATTTTCGAATCAAAATTAAAAATGTAAAAAGGCTAATTCACGGTTTCTTAGTATGCTTAAAAACTGCGCTCAACAGTCAGCTTTTAGAATCATTAATAAAAAATGATACTTAACACTAATAGTCTACTTTTGCTAGAATTAGCCTTCAAAGTCAACGAGGTGAAAACATGTTTCTGGTTATGCGATAACATGATAACATGGTAATCTGCACGAAGCCTCGCATTGCCCCATTTCCCTTCTACATGTAAATACAAATTTTCATCGCGATCAAATAACAAAATTTTGGAAAACTATATTTAAGGAACCCCTAGTCGGATTTTGCTCATTAACTAACTTAATTGTGAACCCATCTTGCAAATTTCAATTTCTAGATCCCTCCTTTCGGAAGTTATTAAGTATACGGCTGGACGAACGGTCATAATCAAATTTGAGAGCGGTTCGTCATCATTAAGTCGAAACTTATCGTTTGAGACCATCCCGGCTCAAAATTCGAAAATCACAGACATTGGGACGAAATTTTAAAGCCATCGGAAAATGAGCGCTAAAAAGTGCGAATATTTAAATGAGTGCTTTAGGCAGTTCTTATTGCGATTATTTCAAAACGATATTATATGTTCACGAGTACCTACAATCTATCATATATCTCCATAATTGACAGTTTTTGGATCCATAGTCATATGGACATTTCTGTTCATCCTACACTTTTCTATTGACACCCTTACTAGAAATTATGAAATAAAATATTTAATATTCTAGCAATAAGAACTTACCACAAAATTTACTGTATTCCAACCAGAAGTTAGGACACAATAATCTGCTGGAAATAGATCTCCTCTCTCGGAAAAACCAAGTGCAAACCACTGCAGATCCATACGCGGTAAATGAACCTCGAAAATGATACTTTTGGATGGATAATCCAAAACCCAGTGTAGCATTGTCTCACTTTTTGAATCCAGCGGGGCATGGAAGACTTTACTTTCTGGAAGAAGCCCACATTGATTACCTTTTTGATTTTTATTTATTTTATTGATGAGCAGAAAAAATGAGGCAAGGAAAACATATACTGTGAACTAATAATAAACTAAAACCAAATCAAGAAACATATCGAAATGTTGAGAGTTTGAAGGCAATGCAATGCAGTACTAGTAACAGTATAAGAGTTTCAATCCACAAATTGGTGACCCGTACGTGATTGAAAAAGAAGCGCGACGTGAAGCAAAGAAGAAACCCGAAAAAAAGTCACAAGAAACCCAGGTATCAAGAGTCGCCGTCCGGATGCCAGAATTTGTCGCCGCAGATCTTGAATTATGGTTCCCACAGAGCGATGGTGACATAAGACCGGACTAAGTTTGGCTAAATCGTGAGTGCCCTACCAACCAAATATGCAACTGTGGTGAAGGACATCATCATGAATACACCTACCGACGAGGCCAACTACAAGTTGGCCTCAGGACGGAGCTGATTCGATGTCTGTGTGTCACTCAAGAAGAGGAGACTCGACGCCTCCTGAAGCATGAAGAATTGGGAGAATCCGTAAGCCATCACAATTTCTTCGCCATTTACAGAATCTTGCAGATCCAACCGTCCTGGAGAGCCTGATGAAATCCTTATGGATGAACCGTCTGCCCAAGAGTGTCCAGGTGTCGTTGGTCATCGGTCAAGACAGCAGCCTCCAAGACTTAGCAGTGCACGCATACCACATCATGGAAGCTTTCCGACCTCCCGTCCAGATGGCCAGCATAGAGGCCTTCATCAGTGCTAAGTTAACACAGCTCACTCTAGGGCTTAACCAACAGATTGCAACCTTGAGCGCAGCTCATGTAGACCGATCCCGGCGAGACAGAAGCCGAGTCTGTTTCCATTACCGTCCAAAAAGCCATAGTCGAAGCCGACTGCTGGTATCATTGGAAATTAGGTATCAGGTTCGCTAGGTGCAGGCAGCCGTGCAACTACACCTCGGGAAACGAGAGGGGCCTTCACTAAGGGTGGCCAGTGATCTCAGCCTATCGATTACCCGTCTGTTTATCACGGATAGGGACTCCAAACCGCAGTTTTTGGCCGATACTGGAACTTGTCGACGGTAAAAGAGAGAAGTCCGACTACGTCTTGTCAGCAGTCAATGTAACCCCCATTGCCACATATGGCAAAACCACCCTCACTCTGAACTTAGGACTACGCTAGTTTTCACCTCAAGTCATAGCAGATGTCATCATCGGTGTCTACTTCCTGAGCTTCTACAACCGTTTAGCGGACATAAAAAACCGAAAACTTTTGGACGGAACAAACCAATTCACTACAAGAGGAGAAGTGGTTAAGTGCAACATCCCAGAAGTCAAGACAGCCAACGGATCCTTCAGGTACCATCAGTTATTAATGTCTTTCCTAGAAATAACCAGACCAGGAGGAGCTCCCGGACGAATCACACACAAGACTAGGCATTATACAGGGTGGTCACTTTTCCAATGGGATTGTATTGGTAACTTTCAAACCATAAGAGTTAGAAGGTCGGTCAAACGGAGAAAAAGTTGCATACATAGAAGCTTATCAAGCATTTCAAACAAATCGAGATTATCAGGGCCGGTTATTGAGATATCATAAGAAAAGTAAATTCTGTCATTCTGATTTTTCTTTTTTTCCCACTTTATTTCAAATATTATCAAAAAATGTTACAGGAATTTTTTATTCGACAGTAAATTGTTCTCAATTTGACGTAATCAGATTTCGTATCCAACGTTTCGTGCTCTCTGGGCCACCCTCAATCTCATTTTTTTCAATACGGACCTGCATATTTTATGACATTTTTCGAAATAACTTTTAACGCTGAATTCAACGATATGTCATACAATATCATTCAAAGTAGATTTTCAGGTGATTTTGACCCTTATCCAATTTTCTTTGGGTCGGATCTGTAGTGAATGCAATTTATCAAAAACTGTTGTTAATAAAATAGTCAATAGACGTGAATACAATAATTTTAAATTTGAATACCAAGCCTTGCAAAACTTATATTGTAATGATATCAAAATAAAGTTCGATTCTGTAATTTGTTTCAACGGAACAAATGACAAATCCAACAATAGTGATTTCTCGCGAGAAGATTGAGAATGTATTGGAAGGTATTCAAGAAGACGAAATAAGCAAATGTATAAGAAGTATGGGTTCCAGAACCGTTAAGTGCATTTTACAAAATGGTGGACATTTCGAACGCGTACAGGCTCTAAAGCCTCTGCGATTAATGTTTATGATAAAATAAACTACATTATTATTATTATCACTTACTTCATTCATTTTTTTTTACTTTCGAATAATCTTTCGATTTTTCTTTCATTATATGATAATTCGTTTAATTATTATGAATTGAAATATGTAAATAATTATTACTTGTTTCTTGCTTTGATTCTGATATGTTCCATTTAGTTCAAGATGGGTAAGTTGATTTTCTTATAGAAATGTAATGCATGTTGTTAATTAAACTAAAGGTACCTAAATGTAATACAGATCCGACCCAAAGAAATTTGGATAAGGGTCAAAATCACCTGAATATCAAGTTTGAATGACATTGTATGATATATCGTTGAATTTAACGTTAAAAGTTATTTTGAAAAGTGTCATAAAATATGCAGGTCCGTATTGAAAGAAATGAGGTTGAGGGTGGTCTAGAAAGTACGAAACGTTGGATACTAAATCTGACTACGTAAAATTGAGGATATTTTACTGTCCAATAAAAAATTCCTGTAACATTTTTTGATAATATTTGAAATAAAGATGGAAAAAAAGAAAAATCAAAATGACAGAATTTACTTTTCTTATGATATCTCAATAACCGGCCCTGATAATCTCGATTTGTTTGAACTGCTTGACAATAATAATAAATAAAATAAAATAATTTATTCGACCTTAGGTTTTGAATAAACAATAATCACAGAGACATATTATGTCTGTTCGTGATGATTCAACTTAGTACTAATCCTACAACCTAAAACAAAAATCATTCTAAATTTCTTAAATAATCTTCATTGCCAGGTTAAACGTCTTGATCGGGAGTAAAGTGTCACTGTCGGGAGTAATGTCTGTCACATCCGGTGTTATGTCTCTTCCATTTTCATCATTTTTCACTATCTCGTCTATGAGCTATTTATTATTCTGAAATTGACTTCTCTGCCTGTCTCGAATATCCACTGCTTTGTCTGCTTCTTGAAAGTACTAAAATTCTTTATTTTTCTGATGTTCTCTGGTAATGTTGCATATATTCGTGGAGCCAAGTATGCACCACTTCGCTGGCCAACTCTTTTAGAGGCTATGGAACTCTCAAACTGTGACGTCTTTTCTCTTGTTGAATAGGGATGGTTCCTCAAATTAACAGGAAGCTTTCCGCTGAAAATGTTTGTAAGAATTTCCATTGTGAATAATTGATAAGGTTCCAGCATTCCTGATAATTGATAGATCTCATGCTTCTATGAATGCAACTTTGTCTCCATTTGATCGACCTTCTAACTCTTATGGTTTAAAAGTTACCAATACAATCCCATTGAAAAAGTGGCCACCCTGTATGAAGACGACCCATCGACCACTAGTTGCATTGAGACCCTGACGCTTGGCTCCAGAGAAATTCAAAGCAGCCAGAGATTACCGAGCTTTGAAACCCCGGACTTTCCCCGACCAGTATCCTGTGGAGCACATTCAGAACCACGCGCACATTCTAAAATCAAAAAATAAAATTATCTCTACCCTCGATCTAGTGCGAGTGTACAACCAAATCCTCCAAGCCAAAGAAGATATGAAAAAGACAGCCATAACGACTCCATTTGGGTTATTCGAGTTTTCGTTCATGATGTTTGGACTCAGAAACGCTGCTCAGACCTTACAGAGATTCATCGATGAAGTTCTACGAGGACTAGACTTCTGCTTCAGCTACATCGATGACGTGCTGATCGCCTCATCGTCCGAAGAGGAGCATATGAACCTTTCCATCATATTCGATAGATTCTGAAAACCTGAGAAATCTGTCATTTTCATTTGTACCTCCAATGGAGGAACACCGTGTAAATATAGTCAATCAAAACTGATGTCTTCACAAATAAATTGCAATTTGAATGAAACACAGTAAATGGTACAACACATTCCAGACAATTTTTCTATGCGAATTACTCAGTTCAGTTCTTTGATAGCTACAGTATTGAAATTTTGTGACGAGAATGATACAACAAACCGAAAACAACGGGTAAGTGTATACCGATGAATAATGCGAAAATCACAGATGGAAAATAAGAGGTCGACATAGCGGATTGATAATGAAAAATAATAAACAACGGACATTGACGTGCTCGTAGTGCAATAGAAGTACTTATCTTGAAAGCGATAATAATCTCATAAACCGTAAAAGGGTCCGATTTTACTGCCGTGTGGATTTCGAAGAAAGTAAAATGATTATTGGTTCATTTTATAGAAAAATTTTCGTTTTCTTCGTCTTTGCGAGAATTCTGCAATTTTATAATTCGGAAATCTTGGGGAGGAGGGGTTATTCCCCTCAGTATCCCCCTATTTCTACGCCCTTGCAGACCGCAGTATCCAAGTTTAGAACGTATTAAACTGAAATATACTCACTGAATAGCTGTTATACAGGGTGTTTCCTAAACATGCGGCAAAAATTCAGGGGGTTGTTCCTTGGACTATTTTAAGCATGTTTTGTCCTTGGATGATTTTTGAAAAACCTCTTTTTTTTTTTTTTTTTTGAAAGGGTTTGGCAGTCAATGAGGAGAAGATTGCTTGTATGCTGGCTAGAGGTGGTCATTTTCAACAGTTTTTGTAGGTTGAGTTGAATTTTCATGTAATTTTTCATAATAAAATGTTATTATCTGAAATTTTGTTTCCCCTATATCTTCGAAACAAATAGGTTTTTCAAAAATCATCAAAGGACAAAATATTCTTAGAATAGTCCAAGGAACAACCCCCTGAATTTTTGCCGCATGTTTAGGAAACACCCTGTATATTGACATCACAGACAATCTTTTCGAAGTGGAGATTGAAAGAAATCTTGTTATAAAAAAACACCTAAATCTTTACAAAGTTCACCATTTCCAAGTTATGGTTGTTAATATTATAATTGAATTCATAGAATTGAATTGAATTTTGGAACTTACCTTGAATTTATCGGTATTAAAAGGCAGAATACTTTAACGTGAACTGACAATTTCAGCGTGATATGGGTGACTTCGCTGGACTATAGCAAAGAGTCGCAACAAATGTGTATAATATAGTAAACAACGGCGTAAGTAAATGTGTAAATAATTGGACATCACAGAAATTAATTAGTAATCAATATCACAGTATTTTTCATGAGCTATCCAAATATGTTATCAAAATTTCTGACTATTTTCTTTCATTTATACTTGTCGTGAATGTAAAATTGGTTGAAAGCTTCAGGCACAACGGGAAAATAACGTTGCTTGATTATGAATAAATAACTAAGGATAATAGCGCATATATTTACGTTGTAAATGATCGTAGTAGTCGATGCCATCAACAACAAAAAAAAAAGTGTATGTTACCGAACATGTCGACATACAGTATTGATGATATGAAATGTTTATATCCACTTTGAATGGAAACGTAATGATATAGTTATTAGAAAACGTAAAATCAATGTGATCTATAGATAGGTGGTTATTGAATGGTTTCAATGTAATGTTGAAATAACGTCCAATATCAGTATATTAATAATAAATACAAAATAATGTAGGTATTATAGTTATTAGAAAACTAGTCTAAAAACTAACCGCTGAATATAATTTTATCTACACGCATCTGAAACACGATAGATTATGAAACCAAAATGACAACGTTGAAACGTTAAAAATTCAAACAATATCGTGAATTCCAACGATATAAAGTTGAATCAACGTACATGTGCACATTGGGATAATCATAAAAAAAAAAATTTTACTACAAGAAACACACTGTATATCTGAAACGAACTGTTTGCAGAGGGGTTTATTTATATGACTTTTTCTCTTGAAATTTTCCAAAGATTCTGTCATATTTGTTTGTACCTCCAATTAAGGGACACTGTATCAAATGATCAAAATTTCATCTCATGATTAAAAATTAATTTTTTAAAAAATATATATGTACAAGGAAAAAAAAATATAATTCAAATCGATGTTATTTTTGCAAAAAAATCTAATATTTTTATCGTCCTACCCTCAGTAGTAACCCTGTAGTTAATCGCACAGAGGCTCACAAGAGAATAAATAAAGTTTTTGTTGACCTTTTTTTTTGATGCTTTGAGATATGTTATAAGGTAGGAGTAAATAATAAACTGTGAAAATAAAATGTGAAATTCGCATGGTTTCTCAATATAATTCGTTGGGTTGTAGCCTCAAAAAATCCAATTCACAAGAATTAAAAAATCACAAATGAAAGTTCTGAATAAACAACGGTGGACCGACAGATTTTTTCATTTTTTTGAAGTTGAATTCCACATATGTATTCCAAAAGGTGAAGTGTGAATATATTTTCTCGAACGAATTCAAATATTCTTTATGGAAATTACTGAATCAAAAAAATTATCTAAATTTTTTTTTGTCTAGAATCTGTTGACTTAATAATTTCTGAATATGAGAACACTAATAATCACAATTCTATGTCAACAACAATAAAAAAGAAAAAGAAAGCGGCAGTGAAATATTATCAGGCAAAATTAGTCATTTGAGCGTATGTGGAAATTCTATTAATGTTAATGAAAAATTCACTGATTATTTTACCTGCGTTAAGGGCTCCATGCAAAACTAAAAAGTAAATAATGACACTCGAGTTCAAAAGTTCGAACATTTCTGGTTACCGAAGTTGTGGAAGAAGATGTGAAGGCTCAGGAAGGATGATGAGATTTGGATAGTCGGAGATTGCGCCGAAGCCTCTTAGACGTCAAGAATATTTGAAATACACGTGCTTCTGAGTCAAAAATATAAAGAAAGTTTCGAGCACTTCGGAAGTAAAAAAAAATGTTGTCCTCCGAGATCTGAATCTCCGTTCTTCAAAATGTATATCAAAGTGACTTCGTTCGTGTATGGCTGTAATTCTATCATTCCTAGTAATTCTTGGGCACAGAACATCAAAATACGAACGATCTCCCAACTATCAGGGGATTGTTCTGTTCAATCATTAAAATTTACCAGTCTCTATAAGAAGTAGAAATATGTACTACTTCAAAAAATTAGTTAAGAATCTGTTACTGAATAAATGTTACTACTCTGTAAGAGAATATTAAGAGGACAATGACTTAAAACTATACGAGTAACAGTCAATTGCAAATGTTGTTTAGTTTAATCTTTTTGAATTTTCTTTCTTTTGCTGTAATTCATTACGAATTGACTTTCAAAATTGAATATAATGAAGAAAAGACAAAAATGTCACAAATTTTCCGTCAGTTTGCTCAAAAGCCAAGGATTTTCTGATGCTCACAACTGCATCAATTGAACTAACCCCAAACAAAATCAAACCAAACGAAATGAAGCTACAAATTTCAAGTAGGTATTATTCGGTCCTACTTTTTCATTTAGGAGAAAGTTTTGGTTAATCCTAAAATAGCCAAAACATTCTTTTCACATTTTACTCGCCCTTGTACAGCGATGCTAGCTCTAAGTAGCCTTTCAGCACCTTGTTCAAAACACCTTTTTTAACTTCCCCACGTCTCGGGTAATTTGTTGTTGTTCTGCTCTAAGTCTGGTTCTCGCATCCGACTTAGAAATTCTTACCGTCTCAATATGAGTCCCTAAGCGATACTGATTGTCTTTTCTGTTCTCTTCAAAAATATCACACCAGAAGAGCCTTTGGTCCGCCCAAAAATTGACAAAAATCCTCCCCTCAGTTCAATAATTCATTAAATTTTTGTCAATCATTCATTTTCAGTCTCCGCCTTCGAATTGGTTGAAGTCAGATTTTTCTGCGATCTCAGCTGGGAGCCGAATTGTTCCATTTGCTTACTGACACTGATAAGTCAATGTTCAAGATTTTAATTAATTTTTCATCGCGACCGCGACGCATATCCATAAAAAAAAACCTTTCAAATTCTACTGCCAATGTGGCTAGCCGTCTGCAGATGGTATAATTATTATTATTTGAACTGGCTCGGTAAGCCTTCCGGGAACTACGACCATGTAGATCTTTTGTTCTCTACCTTACTAATTCATGGAAACCCAAGGAGGTCGTCAATGACGTTGATAAAACCTCCTTAGGGGCCTTCGCCGTTACCTTTCGGGTATCTAGGACCAGCTTCCCCATATGAATGGTTCTTAGGCTAACCGGGCTAGCCAGCTCTGGACACTTGCATACAATGTCTTCGGCTGTTTATGCTTCTGATCCACAGAGCCTGCAAATCTCATCTACTGACTTTCCCATACGGTACAAATGATGTTTGTACCGACAGTGCCCCGTCAGCAGTCCCACCATCACCCGAAGCTCGGCTCGTGACAGCTTCAAGAGCTTTCTGACGTAGGTAGATGAAATCTTCACGAATTTCTTGACCTGAATAAGTCCAGAAGTGTTGGTCCAGTGGATTATCCTGTCATTCAACTCCCAATTTTGGCAGTACGATTCCATGGGTCTCAGCGTGGTCTGGTTGTCCGTGATGATGTAGTGTAGACATGCGTCCCCTTGAGGTTCATTTCAAGACACTCCTGAGCGCACACGTGAAGATTCAGTATCTCGGTCTGTAAAATAGAGGGATCACTTCCCAGGGCTTTAGAGATCCTCAGTTTAGGTCCATATACCCCAATGCCAGTACCCCTCTCTGATTTTGATCCATCGGTGAACCATATGGATGACTTTTTTTCCAAACGATTTACGAAACTTTTTGCACTAGGACGGTCAGTTATGACTGTTTCAAAGGGTGTTGCAAAATCGAAGATGGTTGGCATAACATCCGTTATAATTACATCTGCAGGTGGTAACTGATAAAACATATCCGGGGGCAGTGTCGGGACAATTTTCTGAGTACCAAGGTATTCAAGGGCACCGACTTCAATATCGTGTATTTTGGATATTTTCATGAATTTCCCTTTCACTACACATTCACAAATCTGAAATTCCTGGGACTTCATTATTTCGCCTTCTACTGGTTTCATTTTGATGAAATTTGGTAGGGTTATTTCGATATTTGAATTGGTTCCATAGTAATTCAAATATTTCCTGATATACCTACGGTGTGCATTCGTGAGAGAAAAATTAACCGAACTTCAATATTTAGCGTTCTAATGATCCCATTTCGATGATTTTTGGTAAGGATGTATTGGTTGTAAGTGGTTCCAAAAGAGTGAAAGCATTTCACGATATCGTAAAATTGAGATTCCTGAAAACTCGATATAATCTGTTCTACAATTCTATTCCGAAGACATTCCGTACGAGTATTTGGTTGGGTCATAAGTGATTTCAATGGAGTTTGGTATGGGTATAATTCGGACTGGATCCATAAGGATTTCAGTTCTACTGAATAACTGCAGGAAGCCTATGGCACAGTGAATCTGTTCAAAAGCTTCTACATTCGTCGTGAACTCTTATCAGTCGAATATAATATATTCTCAATAAATGGCTTATCTTAAAATTTGCAGAAGAAAACACCCCTTTGAATCATTTCGATTTAATAATATGATAATTTTAAATGCATCACCTGAATGCTCAATTTCTTAGTTTGCCTTCGGGCCAGGTTAAATGGAGTTTCAAATCGAATTAAACGCATCCAAATTGGTTCAGTTGGCAATTTCATATAGATACAACATGAGAATCTGATACCTTCAGTGATACTTCCATCAAAAGTGTTTTTTATTGATTGAATAGTCAATAAAAAATTTACATCAAGTAAATACTTGATGTAACTCGATAAACTAGTTAAAAAGGTATTTTTGTTTCGTATAAATATATGCCTCAAAATTTACTTATATCTTTGTACTCATGAGTATTCCAAATTGTTTTTTTCTGTATATTATCATTTTATAGACAAAAGAGGTTAATGAAATTCCATAAAACCTAATCAAAAACAAACAAATAAAAATCAACAGCGAAAAATTAAATGTCTAAATAATGCTAAACGAATCATAACCTGTTTTGAAATGTTCACATTATGTGAAGAGACAACATACTGAGGTACAGAATTTCAATCGTTAAAAATTCGATTAGTCAGTAAGCAGATCACCTGAAAATCTGTGGCGTATTATTATGTTTTCGACCATTTCTTTTTCATTTTATTATTGAAATGGTTAGTTTTTATATTCTCAGATGAAGATTTGACCTACAGAATGACCTATTATATTTATATGATTTTTATTCTACTAATTACAAAATTTAAACATAAAACATTCCAAATGGAGTTGCTGGTATGTTGGTTATGTCTAAGATGACTATAAAAACTGTTTTGCCTATACACCTTCGTGAAAGTTTGAGATCTGTATGTTTCCTTTGACGATCACATCATATACATTCATTTTACTGTCTTTTCCATATCATGATCACGTAGTGCCTCCTATAAAAGAAAGGGAAGTTTGGCCAATTTTGAGTTTGGGTCACCTGAAATGTCTTTCAGTAAGTATGTAAGTGAGTAAGTAAATCTAATCAGTGGACTTTATAGTATTTCATGTCATCTTCTGTCTCAATAAATAGATAAAAGTTGTGTTGGTGAACCTGATATTTCAACAGAAATCCTCAAAATGGCTTGTTTTCAGGCAGTAAAATAGAAATAACGTTTAGAAGAAAATGTTTGGACCTATATTCGAATATCAACTTCAACTATTGAGAAAGAATAAAAATTTTAAGAAAGGATCAAGATTTGAATATTATCAATAAAACCGAATAAAGGGAACGCCTGTATATGTGTTGGAATGGATGATTGGAAGCGAGAAGGAATGTATATTCCGCGAAGCGACCTACTCCGCAGTAGAAATGAAGTTTGTGGCCTATATTGAGAGACATCCCTTGAATTCCTCGCATTCTCTGAGCCAGGGATCGGTTTAATGAAAGATGCCGTCAAAATGATCTGAGATCGAATGGGTAGCGAACTAGCGACAATGAATGAAAATCCATACTAAGGTAACTATCTTCATACTTCACAAAATATACTCAGATATTACGGAAGAAGTCACATTCTTCTACTCAAAATAGCGATATAGAATACTGAGCAGATTTTCTAAGATTTCAAAATGAGATCATTTTTATGAGGAACGTTAGTTATCAATAATAATTAGAGAAATCGTTCAAATAAAACGAACTAACGCACCTCGTTAGTTCTTAATTCGGACAAAATTAATTATTATTTTTATCATTTTTCCATAATTTACTATTCATTGACATTCTTCGATAATGGGTGGAACGTTTCAATCACTCTTCTTTGCATCTGAGTCTCCTGAAGGTAAAGAGAGCATTGTGATCATATATAAGATGAAAAAATTTCTTGATATCCTATCATATTGTCAAGTTTTTTTCTTCTCTTTTGATCTGAAGAATTTTGGTAAAAAATAATTTTACACAGTAAATGTCAAGCCCCGAATAATAAAGGGTTTTACAATAAGAGGTTTTATGTTGATATATAAAAAAAGAGTATGTCTTTAGATGAATCAATAGATCAATAGAAAATAATATCAACCAACCACGTCTACAGCTGCAAAACCATATCCTTTCCATAACCAATTTTCACAATTTGTTGTATGTTCTCGATAACTTCACGAATTCCATCTTAAAGGTCTTGAATCGTTTGTGGAGCATTGACATGGAGCTGAAGGTGTTAAATCAGGGGGTCATGACCCCCCCAAAATGGAACCACCTAACACTTAATATGCGTTTCAAGCAGACAATGTTCAAAATGGTCCCATCAAAAAACTTGAAGCCCATAACGGTGACCCCCGCAAAATTTAAGGCTAGGACCGCCCTTGTGGCCAATTGTGAACTTTTTGAGATATAACATGACCAGGAAACTTTTCTTGCAAAATTGCGATTAATTGTTGTCTTGATATTGATGATAGACTCTATACATATATTAGATAGTTGTTTAGGCTGCTTCCATCATCTGCGAGGTTGGTTGTTTCCGACGTTTCGGCAAGCATTCGCCTGCCGTCTTCAGGGTGGTGGTCCTGAGAAGGACCGATTGTTTGGTTCTGAGAAGAACCGTTTGCCAAACTTGGTCTATCTGGATCTTATTATTGGTGCCCAGACTTCCTTGATCTCCAGAGATGGCATGCTTCTTTGATTCGGAGTGATAGCTATGAAGGCTGCTTCTTTAAGTCTTCTCCGTTTTGATATTTCTTTCTTTGATATTATAGAAGCTGCATTCCATTTGATCCTATGTTCTTCATCCCGAGCATGTTGGATTAGCCTGGATTTATCAGTTTCCCCCAGTCGAGCTAGTTTTTGGTGCTCTTTGACTCTTGTGTTCAGGGGGCGTTTGATCTCCCAATGTAAGTTCTGCCGCACTCGCATGGTATTTCGTTCTTAGATCTTCGTTGTCAGGATTCACCTTGGTTTAGTTAGCCCTGACGGTGTTTTTTTGATTGGAATGCTGTTCTCAACCGTATCTCTTACCAATTCTTCTCAGTTTTTCTGATAACCTTTTTACATATGGGATGACCGTGGATATCGTTTTTATTGATTCGGTTTTTTGTTTCTGGACGAGGCTCCGTGTATTCCCTTGGTGTCCTGGTGATTTCTAGTATCTTCTTGGTGTAGCTGTTCTTCTCGAGAATTTCTGTGATTTTGTCGAATTCTTCGTTCTTATCGTTCAGACTAGAGCAAACTTGAGTTGCTCTGCCATAGAGGCATATGGCTACTCTTAATTGGTGTTAAGGTTATGGTTACGACTCGAAGTAAAGATACTCGTTGGCTTTCTGTTAATTGTGGTCGGAGGGATTCCCTCCAGTTTGTGTACGAGCACATCCAGGAATGGAAGTTGCTTATTTTCCTTAACTTCCATCGTGAATTTTATGGATTCCCCTATGTAATTGAGGTGTTCTAGAAATCCAGTAATGTTCTCTATTCCATGAGGCCAGATCACGAATTTGTCATCCAGGTATCCTCGTTTCGTTCCTTCTCAGGACCAACTTCCTGAATACGGCAGGCGAATGCTTGCCGAAACAACGGAAAAAACCAACCGTTGATGGAAAGAGCCCAAATAACTATCTAACAAAATCGCGATTGTTTCGTTACTTGATTGTGTGGTCTTGTTGAAAAAAAATATCGACCTCATCAATATCTTCCAATTCCGCCCATAAATTGTCTTTTGTAGAATGTCTAATTTTCAAAATCGACAAACCTAGATTTTCGTCAACAATAAAATTCCAATCGAATTTGCATTAGATCAGATTCATATTGAAAATTTTAATATACATGCAACTATGAAATACTTAATCCGAAAGTTCAAGGAAAAACATTGTTTTTACCTAGAGGTTTAGGAGTTGTAACTTTTTCTCAGAAAATGCAGGTTATTATTCATCTTCGGAAATTTTGTGAGGTGGGTATCAGAAAATAATTGATATAATGCATTTTTTTCATTAACAAGTATTTGAATATGAAATCAATTTCGACAAGAGTATAAATTTTGATATTTTCGATTCAATGAAATTATAATGGAAAGCAATTAACGTTTATCTATTTCCTTTTATTATTTTGAAGCGAAATGATGGAGTTCTGTTGATTTGTTGAAAGCAATCATGTTAAATCTAGACACATGTCTTTTTATATTTCAGATATATCACCTGATTGACAACAATTATTGAATTCTGAATGAGCAATTATTAAAATTAAAATTTGGAAAATACTTCCGATAATTGCTTGATGATTTTTTGAAGTCAAACAACGAAAAAATTATGGTTTCAAAACACATCATAAATATAATCCGTTTTTTGTAAATGGCCTGAAGTTGATATCTAAAAAGTGAGTACCTACGTAAATAAGAACTCAAACGAGGTGAGCATAATTACAGCCCTCGATTTAATAACTTTGACCTCATAAAATTCAAAGCCTTTTATTGATTGGAAGATGATTTCAAATTTCAATGAGATTTTATGGATTGAGAATTAGTTGGATATAAGAACCTATATAGAATGGTCCATTTTCCTTTACTAGATAAAAGTATGGCCCACTTTCAATGTTCAAAAATGTTATTATGAAATAATTTCATTTTAAGGATAATATTATACATATTATTTATTGTTATATATTCAACCACGCAAAGACAATTCTTCAAATAAAGAAATCCATTTCTACGAATTAATGCCTCATATAAAGAATAAGTACCCAAAATAACCTCATTTCTCATATTACGTAATAAGAGATATTATAAACAGAGTGTGTTTGTATTAAGATACCGGGTGATTTTTTTAAGTTTAATCAGTCAAAGATGACGAAGAAAAACATCTTACGGAAAAATATTTCGAATAAAAGGTTGATGGTTTTGAGGGAGAACTTCACTTATTCCAGAACCTCTTCCTTTTAATTTCCTCTTGTGGGGGGCAGTGGCGGATCCAGGATTTCTTCGTGGAGGGGTACTGAATTCACATAAAAGTTATACATAAAGAAATTTTTTCATTTATCAATCGCTCAAGGGAGGGCGCGCCCTACGCATAGCCACCCCCTCCATTGTGACCGCCCACAGGGGGGTTCAACTTTGGAATTTCAAATGGGAACTCCTGTATTTTATTATATTCTACGAAAAAAATACAAGAGTACTGCATCGACTTCTACATGGTAATTTTGTCCTTAAATTGCTTCACTTCTTTTATCAGATGTTTCCAGTATCTGACATGATATGTGAACACCTTCTTCTAATATCATTTTGTCGTCTTTATAAATGAAGATTTATACTCAGTCCTCCCTTGTAGAAGAGGTGTTCAGTATAACACAGATAAGGACTTTCCTGAAGGCTTCCCAACTTACACTTCATTGAAGGTTCTTTCAAATTAGTAACAAAATTTTCCAGTGATTGGCCATTTAGTTGACGACCATGAAAATACATATGAATAGGAAACATAAATACATAAATGAAATTTTTCTGTCAATTTCGAAAGTTGGTTATTCTCCTCTTCCGTTGATGTGGACGTCGGTCGTTTATATTCTCGCAAGCTCTGTGACGACTCTCGATATATAGAGAGGCGGTGGGGTTAAACCACAGATTACAGATAATCTGTAATCTATGGGTTAAACTGAAAGCTGAATTAATGTCAGAAAAAGTCATATAGCTTTTTAACTCAAAAAAATACGTAAAAAACGACGACTTTACATTTTGGTCTTTCGAGCTATTCACGAGTCATGTGGAACATGGATAGATAGTTCGAGACAGTTAGAAGCCTTAGACGAGCAGCTGGAAAGAGGTTTTTGGACAATAACTTTGTATGGCCCTCAGGTTTTGGTATGACGACAAATAATGAAGACATAGATACCCAAAAAGATGATGAAGTTAAAATCACATCAAAAAATCCTGAAACAGAAGACGTCATATGATGACGAGAACGCGATAGAATTGAAATCCGTATCATCTTCTAAGGCAAGTAATGAAGTACATAAAATTAGGTTAGAACATAAGAAAGCAAAACATGCCATTGAGAATGAAATGATGAAGCAATAGCTAAGAATATTAGAGATAGAACATCAGTTTAACGAAGTTGAATTATTGGGAAATGCAGTTAGAAGAACGAGAAGTAACAGATCGAATCAGGCAGAAAATGTTGAACCAAATTATGCAGCTAACATTCCACCATCTTTGTCCGTGAAGTCAAATATCTAGAAATGGATAAATTTCATTGATGATAAAAATCAAATTGAAGAAAATGAAATTAACGAAATGCCATGAACAGAAAAATTTATCACTCCTAATACCGTCGAAAAAGATTTTCATTTTTTCTTAGTATACCGAAAGAATGACCAATATTCATCTAATAATTGAGAAGAATTTCAAGTCTCTGTGAGTATTTGAATGAACAATCCATGATGAAACTAAATCAGTATGTTGATGTGGCCAGAGGATTCGAACCAAGAAATTAGATCTCTGCAAATAAGATTTGAAAGCTCAGACCAAATCATAGATAGTCTTTTGGAAAAAACTAAAATACGCTAGTGGTTCGAGAATACGACATGGAAGGACTTATAAATATCTCTAATCACGTTAATGGTATCGTCTCTATACAATAAAATCCTTGAAATACATTGCACATTTGGAGAATCCACAACTCTTGAGAGACCTTGCACACAAACTGTTGAATAACTTGGAACTTCGATGGGGAGAAGAAATGAAGGATTCAGAAGCTTGGAGGGTTTTTCAAAATAGTTATCTATCATAGCGAACGCAGATTCCTTTGTCACGGTGCCTCCAAGAAGTTCTACCAGTACATCTATTCCATCAAGACGAATGACAAATCGAAAATTTGAAAAATCTTTCGTACTTAACTCTTACAAAGTAGAAAAATTCTGTCAATACTGCAAGAAAACAGGTCATAAAACATTAGATTGTGGGAACTTCAAGTCGGTTGACATCGAAAAGAGATAGGAACAGGTAACCAAGAATGAGTTATATTTTTCGTGTTTGAGAACCAATCATCAAACCTCAAAATGCCGACTGGGGAAACTGTGGAGTAAATAACTGCAAAAGATTACATCATAAATTACTGCACAAACCACCAGACAACTCCATCAAATAGAGACAAGAGCCCGAAATTCCATTAACTAGTAAAAATGAGAATGTTCTTACGACTTGACATACAGGGTGTTCTGATTTGTTTCCGACAAACTGAAATGGGTTATAGATCATATCATTTTAAGCAAAAAAGTTCCTATGAACATGGGTCCGGAAATGCTTCGTTTCCGAGATACAGGGTGTTAAAGTTGAAAAAATAATTCGCGTTTTCTTTAATATGTTTTGACTGCTTCGAAATCCTTTCATGAAATTATTCCTATTCAAATATTAAATTTAAATTCATGTTGAAAATTTCTAAGGCGAAATGCATGCGGATTTTCTATTGCCCACTAATAAGTAGAAGTGGTATGCTATGTAATTGTTGTTTTTAAGTGTTCTGAATATTCTGTTTCCTGAAATATTGCGTTGTTGGGATGCTTTACGAATACTGAGTTTTTATTTTCTTCGAAGGTCTGTAAAATCCTATTTCTCTGTAGATGATTTCTTCTTTGTATGCTTCGTTCGGGCCTTTGGTAACCAATACCATTTTCCTGTATTTGTTGATAAGCTATTAACTTAGTTAACTATAATTATAATTAATGACATCTGAACCTAACACACTTTAAATCTGTCATTGTGTATAGCCATTTTAAATCTATTGCCGCAACAATTGTTGAATGTAAAACAATCAATCATTCGAAGATGTCATTTGTGCATTCAACAGAACGGTGGACATTTCGAACACCTTCTTTAAAAATTATTATGTTATTTTGTGTTGTTCTGAATTGTTACTTCTAAAAAATATTCAATTTAAAATTATTACAAATTTGTTTCTACATGTTTTAGAGATTACAAAAATATGGATTTGGCTTTAAATGCGTTTTTCTCTGAAACGGTTGCCCCTAGCAACTTAATTGATTTATACCTTTTTAACTAGAAAAGTCAAGGAAATCGATTTTTTTAGTCCAGAATGACGTACAGGGTAGCACAGAAAAGTTGGTACGGTTTAAAGGGGACGAAATGATTGCCAGTGGCGCCCTCTAGAAAATACAACCAAATCGACCACAAGTTTGAATTTCTCACCTCAAAAAACCCTATGTACCAACTTTCATGCAATTATTTGGAATCAGTCGAAAGATATTTAAGAAAACGCGAATTATTTTTTCAACTTTAACACCCTGTATCTCGGAAACGAAGCATTTCCGGACCCATTTTCATAGGAACTTTTTTGCTTAAAATGATGTGATCTATCACCCATTTCAGTTTGTCGGAAACAAATCAGAACACCCTGTATATCGAATAATATACTGGTGAGAATGGCGAATGTTATTTTGTACGGTTCTAATGGTTGTATGATCCAAACAGTAGCTATTTGCGGTGAGGCTTCAACAGTGACACTTGTTGCTGACTCTTGAACTCGACTGCTTCAAAACAGAGGAACCAGACCTAGGCTTAGTGTTAAGTGGACGAACGACATTGTCTCAAGCTATGAATATTCCAAATGTTTTGACAAAGATATTTCTGGAAATTATGATGCAGCTAAAATTTACACGATGAAGAATGTACATTCAGTTCAAAACTTATCGTTGCCCTCACAAGAAATTTCTGATATCAAGGATCAGCCAATTGTTCTTATTGGACAAGACAATGTTGATCTCACTGTTGCCAGAAATATAGCCCATGGCCCTGAAAATTATCCAATTGCGACAAAAACATCACTAGAGTGGCTACTTCATGGAAGAACCGCAGCAGATACGCATAAAAATAACAGCTTACTTCATATTTGTGTGAATGACGAGTCAGACAATTTTCTTCATCCACTAGTTAAATACTCTTTCATCGTTGACGCCTTTGGAGTATCGAAATATACGAAATCTAGTTCTGAGGTAGCCTTGATCATGAAAGAAAAAACCGCCAAATGTATCAGTGACCATAGATATGAAATCGGATGATATTCTTTTACCGAACAACAAAGGATCAGCATTGAGACGACTGCTGAATGTTGAATATCAAATGGCACAAAACGCAAATTTTAGGCAGAAATACCATGAAAATTTTCAGAAAAATCTCAAAAAAAGATATATCCGTAAATTAACTTGTGAAAAAGCAAAGCAGCAACACTCAAAAACATGGTTCTTACCTCATTTCGTAATCATCAACCAGAATAAATCGGAAAAGCTACGCTCATGTTTCTATGCAGCCTCCAAATAATGTGGTACAAGCCTTAATGACAACCAATTTTCTGGACCTGACTGATTAGAATCTATTGTATCAGTCCTGTTGAGATTTAGGCGAAGAAAAGTTGCATCCGCCAGTGACGTGCAAGAAATGTTTCAGACAGAAAGACCAACATGTACAAAGTTTTCTATGGTGGCCAAATCCGAATGAATCACCAGTTGTCTATCAAATGCTGCTCCCCTGCATGTGCTCAGTTCATTAAAAATTTGAACGCAGAAGAAACTGAAAAAAAGACACCAGTCTTTCCCAATCTCCCCCCATATGCGGAGGAAGGAACTTTGGAAAATCCATTCAATTCCCTTTGTTGTCATTTATTTCTTTTGATGCACTCCTAATGTTAGTGCAATTGTCAAAATGGATACGTTGTGGATATCCTCTCTTTCCAATCATTCTTCTTATAGCTCAAATTGCGGAGTCAGTCGTTAGAGAATTGGCCAACTTCAAGTGTACTGCTCTGGTAGTAAGATAGATAAAAAGCACTCCATAGCGCTTTTCATGACTCCTACGGACTGTTACTGACATTGTGTAATAAACCCCTTCTTTGGGGGTATATATGTCAATGGAAGAGCGGCTTTCCACTGACTAAAAATAAAAAAGATATGATGTTATTGTGGGTTCGGCCCGTCGCACTAGGGACAGGTCTTTTTGTTGATTTTTTTTTCTTGGGGACAGGAGTATATTTTCAGGTTAATCAAACTCAATTGATTCTTTAAAATCAAATATAATCAAGCAAAAAACCAAAGCTACAATATTCAAAAATTTGTACTATTTGACTCAACAGTCAAAACTTTCAATACAGAAAAATATATCTCAAATGATTCACTAATTATTCATTGAACATTAAATTTGGGAGAATCAGGACTACTCAACAAGACAAAAATAAAAAGAAACCCAAAAGATCGTTAAACTGTTACTTGCCGTTATCCCGCGGGGCTAGGTTGGTATACCTAGTTATAATAAACTCTTTTTCAACTTTTCACACAAGACGTGTAATTCTCTTTTATTCACTGCACCCCTGAATCACGCACTCAAAGCTAATCTATCTTTATAACAAAACAAAATTGAAACTTTATCAAAAACCCCTATAATTCTACTTCTGAGTCTGACCTAACTGGTATTTCTTAGAGTAAAACAATTTCTTCTTTCTTAAATACTTGAAGTTCCTTGAACTAAATCATCTACGGAATTTTCCTTTTTTTTTTATTCAACTCAACCATAAAACAATAATAGAACTCTAATCTTCAAAAAAATTGCTTTGCTCTAATTCCGGTTTCGCGACCGCCGTACTATTCCCGTTACTATTGACTTCAATGAATCCCCGATCGATACTGCCTAATTTTTCTAATCCATTTTCCCAATTGATCTCTTACAGAGGGGCTTAGTTGAGGGAATTAAAAGCAATTTCATGTTATTTACCAAATATTTTTCCAAAGAATTATTCCGTTCAAATATATTAGATCATCATAACTACGTATTGAACCTTCAAAGACAAATTTAAAAACCGTGTTGACCACTCAATTTATGTGGCATTAATCATCAATATACTTGAGATACAGAACAAAGAAAGTGCTGAAGGATCTAATTATGAATTATCGACAATTCGAACCTCTCACACTGCGTAGAATTTGGTTCGATTTAATTTGGAAGGTTTTACCAATTTCCCATTCATTACACTACTCCCTCCTTCGAAAAAGTTTTGGCATCGGTTGCCATAACTTTTCCCTTACTTTTAGCCATATTAATAATGTAGTCCTTCCTCTCCAGTGATTACAATTACACTAACCTATTTCAGTATTGAGACTAGCTCAAACAAAATTAAAATTTTATATTCTTAAATTACAAAGCTCATCATCAACTTTCCAAATACTAATTAATAGATGCAACATGAAACTATAACCTATTTACCAAACTTTTCAAAGCATAACTTAAAAAAAAACCTTTCATTCTTTCATTTCTACCTACTCTAAGGCGAAAATCAAATCTATGGTGGTATATTTTCCGACATTATTCAATAATTCGATAAGTGTCCAATATTATTAACTCAAATAAAGGAAATAAATAAATCCTAATCCTTATACATAAACAAACAACAAAATCGAAAATCATAAAATCAATTCAGGACATCTTTTCTTCTATGCACTTCACTAACTCCAGCATGGAGTTTATTCACTTTTCGGAATTTCAAAATTTCACTATCGCGGCACTTCCTGGTTTCATAACACTGCTTCCTAGGGTTGTGTTGTGGAATGGTACTTTGTTTCTTCTTTGGATCTCATCTTCGTCACGGAAATAACCTTTTACTCCGATGTGTCTCATAGTTCTGGTGATCTCATCCTCTTCTGCTTGGTGATGATTTGTTTCTCTCATAGGGCTGATACTCCATAGATGATTGGCTAGCATTATTTTCCCATATATAAAATTTCATATAAGGACGATCGGTATTATAAATTCAAGGCCGTATTTAATCATACGAAATAAAGCGTTGAATACCATTAGTCCACTAATGAATAGAACCATATTGGCGAGCGAGTCATTTCCTCCCAATATACTCGACGTCCAAAACCCCTGGTCTGACGTCTACGGTATGCATCTGGCATACTTCTACCATTTGGATGCTGAATTCAGGATTCTCTGGGCATCTTCTTCATCCTCAGTTTGATCCTGATCCCATCTTCTTCTTCAGCTTCTAAAGCTTTTCCACAAAAATTCCAATAAATTAATATCATAATAATGCTCCTCTTTATCAACTGCCTCTTGATAGAACTGGACTCTAACCAGTTCATTTACTACGTCATCATTTTGAAAGGAGTGTTCAGCCGTTTTTCAACTTTTGTGTATTTCCCAGATGTAATTCGGATGAAGGTTATTCCGTAAACTAGGATTCGATCCAACCATCTTCCTATCGTTGCTTCCATCCTTCGATATAATCATTTGATAATTTATCATAAAATTTTAATAAAAGCATTACAAAAAAACTAAACCTAGCTACATCAATTCAATTGAATGTTTCATTATCTCCGTTACAATTTCTTGATCAATTAAATCATTACAAAAACAACTAAACATAACCACCATAAACTGTATTTTATTTGAAAAAAAAAACCTCAAAAATTTTAATCAGAAATTAATAAAACTGTTAACTGTTTTTTTTTCAACCGTTTTGCTCGCTTTTCGATGACCACAACGGAATCTACGTAATGGGCAGGAGCGATTACTTCCTGAGGGCTATCTTTCCACGACTCCCCACGATACCCGAAAATAGGTGGCTACTCCTTAAAGTTGAGAGCGCCCCTTGAATCTCACGTATAGGGCAGGGGCGATTCAATTTCCCTGAGGACATGTTTCTACGTTTTGTCCCACGTTACCCAAAAATTTCGAAATTAACTTAAAAAAATCAAACTCGGTTTTTTATCATCGAAAAATTTAATAATAAAAAAAAATGAATTATCTTATCACCAAACTTCCAACTCCAGAATTATCTTTATTACTTATTATCTTTCACCTCATTATTAATACGAATGGAATTCAAAAACATAATAAATCAACGTAAAATTGACAACTCTATATATCACTTCTACTAATTCTTTACTGAAAATCCTTAGTTCCACCCCTCAAAAATAAATCCACATAATTCAACAATAATTAGATCCATGTTTCCCAAAAGCTGAAACTTCTCATAATTCGAAATACATTTTCTCACTCCTTCCCAAGGATCAAAATCATAATATTCATTTGCTTCATTATCCCTTTAAACCTTCCCATATCAAAATAAAAAAAATCATAAGTCCTTATTCTTTTTCCGAAAGTCAACTTCTTCCCAAGACTCAAAATAATCGTATTCAGAATCACCTTAATAAAATCCTAAAATGAAAAACCACTAACGTTTGCTCGTCCTAAACTTTTATTGAAAATACATCATTATTCCAATATTCACTTAAAAAAAACTAGTATCATATAGTGTCTTGATTCTATCAATTGAATCCTCAAATAATTTTATAATACCCAAATTACTTATATATCTCTTCAACTATTTCAAAGCTCAAATTATCATAAATCCCAAAAAAATAATTATGATTTCACTTCGCTATACTTCCCAAGTTCCCTAATTTTACCAATATTATCAACATTTTACACATTTATCAAAAATCTCCTAGAAAAAAATTTCTCTCTAGTTCATCAAATCTATAAAAAATTCACCAAAATTTTCACTACTTATCCAAAATGTCGAAAATTTCCCCAATTAATTATTATTACTTATCAAAATTCCCAAAAATTGTGTGAGTATCGATCTCCTAAAAAGAATCCTTCTTCATTTTCATATTCGCCTATCTCCCCTGTAACATTTTATTTGGTGTTTCATGCAAAATGACACCAGGCGGAGGAGGTGTAATCAACATATTTGATTAAATTTGAATATCCAAAAAATTAAATACAATAATAAAACCAATACAATATTTTACCTTTACCCTTATATATTGCTATCCCACGTTGATTAACGGTCTGACCTTTACCTGAAATCCCTAAATTTCTTCCACCGAAAACCCGAAAACTGTAAATTTCAAAACTGGCACAAATCTGACTTTAATATCTACTTGAAACTCTTTTCCAAATTTGAAAATTAGAAAATGAAATCAAAAACTTGAAAATAATTTTGGAAGAAAAATCACTTCAATAAGAGAATGTCTCAAGACAATTTACTTCAATTAAATATGAAAAAATTGTTTATTCGCTTCTTCTTCTAATGGATTTAGAAAATGAACGTCCAACGAAAAAAATCAACTAAATATAATTCAGGCCCAACAGCTGATGTTCTCCAACTCCCTAGATAACAAACAAAAACTATAAAAATCCGTCACACTCCTCTACCTCAACAAAATTTTATGTTTTCACCTCTTATATGAAAAAACAACAATACGCTCAAAATAATTCAAATTCTAAAATATATGACATAAATGAGACAAAGTTTGTTCATCCGAAAATTTCCCAATTCAACAATTTCACACATAAACTACCAAGACTAACTCTTCGGAAAATATCCAATCCCAAAAACAAAAATCAACAATTATCCCTTAAGCTGTCACCAAATTGTAATAAACCCCTTCTTTGGGGGTATATATGTCAATGGAAGAGCGGCTTTCCACTGACTAAAAATAAAAAAGATATGATGTTATTGTGGGTTCGGCCCGTCGCACTAGGGACAGGTCTTTTTGTTGATTTTTCTTTCTTGGGGACAGGAGTATATTTCCAGGTTAATCAAACTCAATTGATTCTTTAAAATCAAATATAATCAAGCAAAAAACCAAAGCTACAATATTCAAAAATTTGTACTATTTGACTCAACAGTCAAAACTTTCAATACAGAAAAATATATCTCAAATGATCCACTAATTATTCATTGAACATTAAATTTGGGAGAATCAGGACTACTCAACAAGATAAAAATAAAAAAAAATCTATCTTTATAACAAAACAAAATTGAAACTTTATCAAAAACCCCTATAATTCTACTTCTGAGTCTGACCTAACTGGTATTTCTTAGAGTAAAACAATTTCTTCTTTCTTAAATACTTGAAGTTCCTTGAACTAAATCATCTACGGAATTTTCCTTTTTTTTTTATTCAACTCAACCATAAAAAAATAATAGAACTCTAATCTTCAAAAAAATTGCTTTGCTCTAATTCCGGTTTCGCGACCACCGTACTATTCCCGTTACTATTGACTTCAATGAATCCCCGATCGATACTGCCTAATTTTTCTAATCCATTTTCCCAATTGATCTCTTACAGAGGGGCTTAGTTGAGGGAATTAAAAGCAATTTCATGTTATTTACCAAATATTTTTCCAAAGAATTATTCCGTTCAAATATATTAGATCATCATAACTACGTATTGAACCTTCAAAGACAAATTTAAAAACCGTGTTGACCACTCAATTTATGTGGCATTAATCATCAATATACTTGAGATACAGAACAAAGAAAGTGCTGAAGGATCTAATTATGAATTATCGACAATTCGAACCTCTCACACTGCGTAGAATTTGGTTCGATTTAATTTGGAAGGTTTTACCAATTTCCCATTTATTACAATTGGACCAAATTAATCCATTCCTATGAAAGTAAAAGGCCCGACAAAGCCAGTTAAAGGTCACATTTCTTGGACCACTGGTTTTACTCCCATATTTTCACACCACTAACAGGTATTCCAAATATTTATGACTACTTCCCTGGCACAGAGCACCCAAAATTTTTGTGTCAGCTCATTTAGTAGAAGCACCTGTCCATGATGAGCTGCTTTATCCTGATAAAACATCAACAGCAATCGAGTAAAATAATTTTTGGGATCAAGAATATTGGGACTTTTCACACCGTCATCAATATCTATTGAAGATTTGAGTCTTCCATTGATTCTCGAGACACTCCTTCAGCATCTAAAACCGGCGATAATTTATATAACCTACTGTGTTCATGAATTGGAACATTTTACAATAAACAATTTATTTCTCCTTGAAAATTCTGACATTGCGTATGTTTCACCCATATTTTTTCAGCTGTGTTTAATTCTCTATGGAGTAATTCAGAGAAAAAAGACATTTAATGCTTCAAGATTCTCGGCACTCGCAATATCCACGCTGTTGTCCTAAATAGTCTCATATAGGAAGAAAAACCAGTTATCTGGAAGAATATTGTAAGTTTCATCATTTGATATAATAACAGTAATATATTCTTTCTTCATTTCTGATGTATATTCTTTTTCCATATCCATGTCTAGTACCATTATCTTCTCTATGTCTGAACCAAAATTCTTTGTCTTTTTTCAGGAAATTGGGTTCTCGAATACATAGCGTGGATGAGGTTTTTTCGCAGTTGATGTTTTCAGGTGTAGACTCTTTTTCATTACTTGGTATCCAATTCCACTCTGAAAATTTCGTACTTTCTAAAATTTCACAACTCTGTGGTTTGAATTTTCGGGCATCTGACTTCAGCCCATTCAAAACTGTACTGTAGTCTGTCCAATAGACAGTTGTTAATTCTCTCAGATCGTTTTAGCTGATCGGCTACCTAAAACGGCTGCTTGATGTTCTAGAAAGTTTCAGAACTAGCATCACAAAATACATGTAATTGTACATTTTTGGTGTATTTGTCAATCCGTACCACCTAGAAATTTTGAAAGTTTATATTTCAATCATTTCATTCAACCATCTGATTCATTTTTCATTTATTATATCATCTAATTGCTCATCCCATTCTCCAAAAGTCTTGCAGTAATATTCTTGATTTAATAAAAAAATTATCTTATTTTTTCAAGTACCTTTGAGCATCTTCATGATCTTTCGATATTTTTCTCTCGCGGATTTCATACGATTTATTGACCCAAAAATATGCAGTTGCCGTAATGACGGTTTCCAACCTACCCATAAGGAGATTTGTTTTCGAAAATTTTTATATTAATTCTATTACATAAGTAATTTGCTGTATAGATCGCTTCAGCCCAGAAGTTCAATGGTAGATTCTTCTATCAATAGACAACAAGCTTTTTCAATTAATGAGCGATTTTTTCTTTCAGCTCGACCATTTTGTTTAGGTGTGTAGTGTATCTGCACGACAATCTTCTTGTTTGAGATAATCATCTACTTCACGGTTGCAATGTTCTTTTTCATTATCGCTTTGTGAGCACTTTATTTTCCGGCCAGTGACATTTTCAACTTCTGCTTTAAATTCTTTCAACTTCGAAATGACTTCATTTTTTCGTTGAGAAAATATACACGAGTATAACCTGAGAATTCACAAAAAAATTACAAAATATTTAGCACCAGCATGAGAAGGTTCATGAATCGGTCCACACACATCCGATGAAATAATTTGTAAAGGTTCTGTAGTCCTTTGATCCTTGTCCGGCTTTGAAAAGGTGGTCGTGAAAATTTTGCCTGAATGTATGTTTCACAATTTTCAAGTGACTCACTTACATTCAAGTTCAAACCAATAAGTGATTTTTGTTTAGAAGCAGATTTCAGATCACTTTCGTTGATATGGCCCAATTTTCTGTGCCAAGTTTTTATTGTAGGCTCTGAAATGATATTACACGTTGCTGATATTTCTTTAACACTTTTTGCATCAACCAAATAAAGACCGTTTGTCTTTTTTGCTTCCAAAATGACATGTCGACTTGGGTTTTTGATTATTGCCTAAATTTTTGTCGAAATACACACTATTTCCTTTGTCTGTTATTTTGGAGACTGATAATAAGTTAGCCGATAAATCGGGAACGAAAAATGCATCGGGAAAAATAACGTTCTCAAAAGGATTAAGAGTTATTTTTACCAAACCATTTCCAGATATCCGTGCAGTTTGATTTTTCGAAGCTAATCCAAGACTATCTTCAGTCAAATTTTTGAAAAAATTTTCATTTGAACACAAATGGGAAGTTGATCCTCTGTCCAGATACCAAAATATTTGGATTCGGTTCAGGATTATCAATGGTTGCAAGACTTCGATGATTGGACATGAATGTAGCTTCTTTCCTTCCAGACCAGCAGTCTGAAGTAGAATGACCAAATTGTTTGCAATTTCCACAACGAGTTTTTGAAGTGATATAATTTTGTTTTTTTTTTTTGAAAATTTTTTTTTATTATTGTATTTCCCTTTACCGTAAAATGCACTTTCTTTCGTCTGTCCAGTATCATAATCTCTCCTTGATTCATTTTCTTTTAATATTTTCACCTTCAAAGCTTCAGGATCAGGTCAAATATCTCTTGACTCTATTGCTATCCGAAAGTTTTCAAATGAGGATGATAAAGAATAAAGCATCATTATACTAAGGAATTATTTCGGAACACTTATATTCATGTCAGCTAATTTGTCAGCTGTGTCCATAAAATTTAATCAAATGTTCACGAAGGTCTTCATTTTCACGTAATTTTTGCAGAATAAGCTGTTTCATGAATGTTGCTTTTCTTGCAGGACCCTTACTAGCAAAATTTTTCAATTGCTTGAGTTCGTTTGGGGAAATAATTAGGATCAATATTCTGATTTAGCAGATAAATCCTTCTTCTGCCATGTTATTCTTTCTTTGGCATCTGCAGGAATTGGTGTTTTACCAGTCACGTAATCCTGATGAAGTATAATAAACAGATCTTTTCTAGATTGAAATAATATAAATAGGAACTCGTTTTTTGCGATTGATTTATTCAATCAATATCTCAACTATCTTTTTCTTCCTTAAACTAATATGATTAAAAACTAATCAACAAGTTCTATGTTGACATACAAATATTCAATTCCCCAAAATTCAGGCTTCAATACCTTCCCTCATTGAATCATTGTAGTCAACCCCATTGCATTTTTCAACATTTGTAGTCTGGGTTTTAACAAAGGTTTCGTCATATCTGCAAGCTGGTATTCTGATGACACCATCTTCACTTCAATTGTATTGTCAAGTCATCAGGTACGTGGTACATTAAAGCACCGATTGCTTCTCTATAAGGAAAAGTGCAATTCGATTCATCCTCATCTTCCTTCCCTAATTGAATGTTTTCTTTGACTAAGTATAGGCATCGAAACAGGCTCACAGCCCTCATAATCTTCACCTTCTCTTTGTGATTAACCCTTGATTATTAAAAGTGCTTTGTACTCGTCAATGGATCCATCTGGATTTGTCTTGAACTTGAATATCCACTTGCAAGGTATTGCCTTGTCTCCTGCTGGTAAATTTTTCATTTCCCAGGTACAATTTTCTTGCAGTGATTTTATATCGCCTCTTCCTACGATAATGGTTCTTTAGGTTCATTGACTTCTGCTGCAACTGCCATCACATAATTTTTAAAATGTTTAGGCAGCTTCGTTTCTCTTCTATTTCTCAGCTGTTTCCTCGATTCGATGTCGTCTTTTCTAATCTTATCTTGCTTTCAAAGGTCCACAAACATCTGAATGTATCAGTAAACCAGGTGAGCTGGCTCGTTCCCTTGTACCAAACTTGAGTACATGAGATTTTCTATAAACAGACCCCTCGCAAACGTCACTATCTAGGTTGACTTCAATGCCTAGTTCATACTTCAATACCATTCTCACATATTTTTGTTCTGGTGGCCAAATCTTTCGTGGTAGAGCTATAATGCATTTCCCTTATCAATAAAATTGATTTCATTTGAAGTTTCTGCTCTAATGGCTTTCATATGTCATTTAGCTCTACCTGAATTCGAATTAATTTTCATTGGTGCAGCCAGTCAAAATCGCTATAAATTATAACGAACATATAAACCACAAATATCACAACATAGAATATCTAACATGAATTACTTACATAAAATAACTAACACACGGGTTGCTCCGATCAAAACCCATTTTCATTCCCCGACTGAAACTCTGAAGAGAAATGAACAATTGTCCAAACAAAGCGGACTAACAGGTTTATCACTGATGATGAGTTCACAAGAAATCATAATAATGATGGGAAAAACTGATCAAGCCACTTAATTCAGTGATTCAGTCAGATGACCTGAGATTTTGCCTAATAACCACAGATTAACATTCTTATTTTTCAAAGATATTCACGAGAAGTATGCACATGAAGGGGTAGAATTGGTATTCAACGAGGATAGACAGAAATATTGGATCATACAATGTAGGGTCGCGGCGTAGGGCAGCTGTAAAATCAAACTTCTCCAGATACCAACAATGTCGTTCGAAAAATCGAAACCTTAAGTACCATTCATGGGACTGAAATCTGGATCAACACCTAATGTGAGACCTTTTACCTTCACTGGTATAGACAATTTCGGTTCATTTCTAGTAACATTGAGTAGAAGTAAAGTGAAACGTTGAGGTGTCATTTTTACATGTAAGACAATAAGAGCGATTCACCTAGCCTAACAACAGACTCGTCTATGATGGCCCTGAAGAGGATGATTGGCAGGAGAGAACAACCACAGCAAATTATGCTAGACAAGGGAACCAACTTACGTGGACCTTCTGAAAAGTTGAGAAAAGCTGTGGAAGACATAAATGGAAATAGGATCAAACATGATATGATAAAAATAGGCATAGAATGGAAATTCATACAATCAGGAAGTCAACACATAGGCGTAACCTGGGAAAGGTTTATATGAAATATAAAAACATCCTTTTATGCTATCTTTATGAATCAACAGATTGAAGACGAACTATTGATAACAACCTTCGCCAGAAGTGAGTTCTTGATCAAATCATAATAAGGCCTTTGACTGAAGTTTCAACCGATCCAAACGACTTGGAATCCTTAACACCGAATCACTTACTGATCAGATCTTCGAATGGGACCCAATATGTTAACTGTTTGAACTATTGTAAAGAACTCGCAAGCTCTACGCCAAGGCGTCTTTATAGGAAGTACCGGACGCCCCGAGAGCTCGCTAGAGAGATCAAGTCCCTGCTAGAGAGAGATGCCAGCGGTATATAAAGGAAAAGAAGAAGCAGAGGAGGGCAAGGTGGACGTAAACGGCAGCCAGTGCCGTACACTCTAGTAGATATATAAGTGGAAATAAATTAATGTAGTAGTTAAAATAAATTATTTGTAAATGGTTGTTTATTAGTGTTAGCTTACCAACACTAATTTTTACATCGGTTTTTCTCAAATTTTTGTGTCCTTGTTTTTGAATGCCAATAACGAGATCACGGAAATGGATTAGACAAGCTTGGAATCCTTCGAGCAAGCTTTTGATCAACTGACCATCAACATTAAATCCTTAGAAAATACAATGAAGAAAAGCTTAAAAACTTCACGGAATGAAATGAAGGATAATAGTAGAGAAATGGACGATTACATGAAATCTTTAGAGAATACTTGGAATGAGATTGTATCGAAGAAATTGGAGGATCAAGAAAGGAACCAGAATAATCAAGAGGATGGACGCTTTACTGGATAGGGAAAAAGGACATTTACAAATGACAGAAGCCAGGGGACTGATACTGTAAGAATCCAGGGCCCTTCAGAAATTTCTGAAAAATGTTTGCATCGTGGAGATCTGGTTGAACCAAAAGCTTCAGATAGCGTCAGATGAGAGTTATAGGGAACCTCATAACCTGAAAAGTTAAATCCAGAATTTTACGTTCGAGACAGGAGTTATGGCCAACGATGAAAGAATGCAAAGCGTAATAAACGAGGGACAAGAGTTGCTACGTGAGATAGTTGTAAGGCTGGAAGAAATCAAAGAGGATTGAAAGAGACTTTTCAAACTCAAGCAGATCAAACGCGAGATGCTGAACGAGGCATATCAAGCACTACTCTTCAGCAAGTCCGTTTGAGGTTTGGCTAAGTGAAGTCGAGATTCAAGTAAGCTCTAACATATTCGGAAACGAATTGGATTCAGTCAACAACATCCGACACTATCCAGCCTTGGACAATGACTACCAACAGCACCTAGAGAACTGCGAGAGCATCAACGAGATAGACGACGAGGAGCTGTGGTTGAGCGATAGGAAATTGCTGGCAGCGTATTTGGACCTGGGTATCAGTCTTACCACGGTTCAGAATTTTTTAGAAAAAGTAAAAAAGTATTGGAAGCTGGAGGTCGAGCTGAACTCGAGGGAACACATCGTGAAAAGTTTGATGGACACGGCGGTCAACATGATGATATCCGGCAATGAGTTCTCCAATTATATCAGTGAGAAGGTGAAGGAATTGGTGAATCGATTTGTGATGGTGAGAGATAGAGCCAGTATGAGGATGTCGAAGTTGTTAGATGCCCTTAAATCAGAAGCTGAGGCCTGGATTCATGACAAGTTGTGAGCTCTGGCAACAAGTGAGGTTGGTAGACATGATTTTCATTCAGATGTTGCAGTGAGAGCTGGGTATAATAGTTGCTGAAGTTAAAGCTTACCAGGAAACGATCGATAAATCATCCCAGAGATGTAGCAATCTTGTGAAAAGAGAGCACTACGATGCAGATAACATCAAGAAAAATAAGGAAGAAAAAGTGCACGAGTTCAAGAAGTTACGTCAGCTAGTGGCTCAGAAGGAAGTTTCCCTCTCTGAAACCTTCCAGTATTTCGGGATCTTCCAGGAGTGCACCAAGCTCCAGGAATGGATCAAGGACCAGATGACCAAGTGCAAAACTGAAGATCATGGAGTTGATGTCGAGCATGTGGAACTTCAAATCCATGCCTTCAACACTGTTTACGCTAGTATAATAAAGAGCGAGGCAAGGCTCCAATTATGTTTAATCAGCGGAAATGCTCTGATTGAAGCTGAAAGCAGCTACAGTGCTAAGATCCAGGAGAAGATGATGGAGATCCAGACTCAATGAAAGGATCTTTTGGAGCTGGTAAACGTTTCGAATGAACTCTTGGTCGGAGCAAAACAGGTGCATATGTTTGATAGAACACCTGAAGAAATAATCGCTTGGATATACGAGAAAGAAGTTGACTTGTGCTACTACGATACCAATGGTCAAGACTTGGAAGTTATCCAAGATTTGCTCAGAAAACCTAATGCTTTCGGAGGCGAAATAAAAGTGGTCGAGGACAAGGCGTGCTTTATAGAGCAAGAGGCCAAAAAACTTGTCGAGGAATTCCCAGATACCAATAAGCACATTGACAGCAAGAGGAAAAATACGGTGGAAGCTTATAAATATCTTGTTGTGAGCGCAGAGAGGAGGAAATATAACTTGCAACAATCCGAACCATTTCATGTTTATATAGACCAAGATATACTGGCTTCGAACAACGAGATGTTAGCTGGAGTAACAGCTTACGAACTCCCTCAAAAAGTGTTGGAGGTGAAGTTATTTGTTCAAAGGAACTCAAACATTATTCAGTTTCACACCAAAAAGTACATACTTATTGTATGACTCGATACAATGTACCGTTTTATGAATATTTTGATTTGAAAATTATGAAGTAATAACCGATGATGGTACAAAGTAATGATAGTTGAGGACTTTGAAACAGAAAGGTTGAAATAGCAGAGGACTTTGTTCAATACATGGGTAGTGCCAATTATTGAAATTATTGAAAATTTTTGCTATTTACATCCGATTTCGCAATGAATTTCCAATTTTCATTTCAGTGATATATCATGAAAATATCCCGGAAATACGTTTTCCAGAAAGAATTTGTCTCCTTAGTTAGCCCATGGAATATTTCTCATTGATATACAGGGTGTACCTAACATGAGTTGTTGGCCATAGCTAAGTGATGAATATCTACAGGTTATCCAAGCTTTTCAGAAAAGTGGCTTGATTTGTATGCTAATATCTCAAGAAGCTTTGATCGATCAACTCGTTGATTGTAGTTTTAAATCAATAGCAAGGCACACACGAAAGGGAATTTTGGAAGATTTGATCTGGCACCGATCAGATCGCTCTAATTATCTGGCAATTAATGAGCACTGACAGTCCAAGTCGTTGAACGATCCGGACTGTCACAGTAATCTCCCTGCGCAGACGTTTCCTTTCGCATTTGAAAACGATATTACACAAAACCTCTCGTCAGGATTTTATACACGTATAAAATATTTAACCCTCCGTCCAATCCACTCGAACTTTGAGAGAATTCAAATTCTTCCTTCCCTAATTGAATGTTTTCTTTGACTAAGTATAGGCATCGAAACAGGCTCACAGCCCTCATAATCTTCACCTTCTCTTTGTGATTAACCCTTGATTATTAAAAGTGCTTTGTACTCGTCAATGGATCCATCTGGATTTGTCTTGAACTTGAATATCCACTTGCAAGGTATTGCCTTGTCTCCTGCTGGTAAATTTTTCATTTCCCAGGTACAATTTTCTTGCAGTGATTTTATATCGCCTCTTCCTACGATAATGGTTCTTTAGGTTCATTGACTTCTGCTGCAACTGCCATCACATAATTTTTAAAATGTTTAGGCAGCTTCGTTTCTCTTCTATTTCTCAGCTGTTTCCTCGATTCGATGTCGTCTTTTCTAATCTTATCTTGCTTTCAAAGGTCCACAAACATCTGAATGTATCAGTAAACCAGGTGAGCTGGCTCGTTCCCTTGTACCAAACTTGAGTACATGAGATTTTCTATAAACAGACCCCTCGCAAACGTCACTATCTAGGTTGACTTCAATGCCTAGTTCATACTTCAATACCATTCTCACATATTTTTGTTCTGGTGGCCAAATCTTTCGTGGTAGAGCTATAATGCATTTCCCTTATCAATAAAATTGATTTCATTTGAAGTTTCTGCTCTAATGGCTTTCATATGTCATTAAGCTCTACCTGAATTCGAATTAATTTTCATTGGTGCAGCCAGTCAAAATCGCTATAAATTATAACGAACATATAAACCACAAATATCACAACATAGAATATCTAACATGAATTACTTACATAAAATAACTAACACACGGGTTGCTCCGATCAAAACCCATTTTCATTCCCCGACTGAAACTCTGAAGAGAAATGAACAATTGTCCAAACAAAGCGGACTAACAGGTTTATCACTGATGATGAGTTCACAAGAAATCATAATAATGATGGGAAAAACTGATCAAGCCACTTAATTCAGTGATTCAGTCAGATGACCTGAGATTTTGCCTAATAACCACAGATTAACATTCTTATTTCTCAAAGATATTCACGAGAAGTATGCACATGAAGGGGTAGAATTGGTATTCAACGAGGATAGACAGAAATATTGGATCATACAATGTAGGGTCGCGGCGTAGGGCAGCTGTAAAATCAAACTTCTCCAGATACCAACAATGTCGTTCGAAAAATCGAAACCTTAAGTACCATTCATGGGACTGAAATCTGGATCAACACCTAATGTGAGACCTTTTACCTTCACTGGTATAGACAATTTCGGTTCATTTCTAGTAACATTGAGTAGAAGTAAAGTGAAACGTTGAGGTGTCATTTTTACATGTAAGACAATAAGAGCGATTCACCTAGCCTAACAACAGACTCGTCTATGATGGCCCTGAAGAGGATGATTGGCAGGAGAGAACAACCACAGCAAATTATGCTAGACAAGGGAACCAACTTACGTGGACCTTCTGAAAAGTTGAGAAAAGCTGTGGAAGACATAAATGGAAATAGGATCAAACATGATATGATAAAAATAGGCATAGAATGGAAATTCATACAATCAGGAAGTCAACACATAGGCGTAACCTGGGAAAGGTTTATATGAAATATAAAAACATCCTTTTATGCTATCTTTATGAATCAACAGATTGAAGACGAACTATTGATAACAACCTTCGCCAGAAGTGAGTTCTTGATCAAATCATAATAAGGCCTTTGACTGAAGTTTCAACCGATCCAAACGACTTGGAATCCTTAACACCGAATCACTTACTGATCAGATCTTCGAATGGGACCCAATATGTTAACTGTTTGAACTATTGTAAAGAACTCGCAAGCTCTACGCCAAGGCGTCTTTATAGGAAGTACCGGACGCCCCGAGAGCTCGCTAGAGAGATCAAGTCCCTGCTAGAGAGAGATGCCAGCGGTATATAAAGGAAAAGAAGAAGCAGAGGAGGGCAAGGTGGACGTAAACGGCAGCCAGTGCCGTACACTCTAGTAGATATATAAGTGGAAATAAATTAATGTAGTAGTTAAAATAAATTATTTGTAAATGGTTGTTTATTAGTGTTAGCTTACCAACACTAATTTTTACATCGGTTTTTCTCAAATTTTTGTGTCCTTGTTTTTGAATGCCAATAACGAGATCACGGAAATGGATTAGACAAGCTTGGAATCCTTCGAGCAAGCTTTTGATCAACTGACCATCAACATTAAATCCTTAGAAAATACAATGAAGAAAAGCTTAAAAACTTCACGGAATGAAATGAAGGATAATAGTAGAGAAATGGACGATTACATGAAATCTTTAGAGAATACTTGGAATGAGATTGTATCGAAGAAATTGGAGGATCAAGAAAGGAACCAGAATAATCAAGAGGATGGACGCTTTACTGGATAGGGAAAAAGGACATTTACAAATGACAGAAGCCAGGGGACTGATACTGTAAGAATCCAGGGCCCTTCAGAAATTTCTGAAAAATGTTTGCATCGTGGAGATCTGGTTGAACCAAAAGCTTCAGATAGCGTCAGATGAGAGTTATAGGGAACCTCATAACCTGAAAAGTTAAATCCAGAATTTTACGTTCGAGACAGGAGTTATGGCCAACGATGAAAGAATGCAAAGCGTAATAAACGAGGGACAAGAGTTGCTACGTGAGATAGTTGTAAGGCTGGAAGAAATCAAAGAGGATTGAAAGAGACTTTTCAAACTCAAGCAGATCAAACGCGAGATGCTGAACGAGGCATATCAAGCACTACTCTTCAGCAAGTCCGTTTGAGGTTTGGCTAAGTGAAGTCGAGATTCAAGTAAGCTCTAACATATTCGGAAACGAATTGGATTCAGTCAACAACATCCGACACTATCCAGCCTTGGACAATGACTACCAACAGCACCTAGAGAACTGCGAGAGCATCAACGAGATAGACGACGAGGAGCTGTGGTTGAGCGATAGGAAATTGCTGGCAGCGTATTTGGACCTGGGTATCAGTCTTACCACGGTTCAGAATTTTTTAGAAAAAGTAAAAAAGTATTGGAAGCTGGAGGTCGAGCTGAACTCGAGGGAACACATCGTGAAAAGTTTGATGGACACGGCGGTCAACATGATGATATCCGGCAATGAGTTCTCCAATTATATCAGTGAGAAGGTGAAGGAATTGGTGAATCGATTTGTGATGGTGAGAGATAGAGCCAGTATGAGGATGTCGAAGTTGTTAGATGCCCTTAAATCAGAAGCTGAGGCCTGGATTCATGACAAGTTGTGAGCTCTGGCAACAAGTGAGGTTGGTAGACATGATTTTCATTCAGATGTTGCAGTGAGAGCTGGGTATAATAGTTGCTGAAGTTAAAGCTTACCAGGAAACGATCGATAAATCATCCCAGAGATGTAGCAATCTTGTGAAAAGAGAGCACTACGATGCAGATAACATCAAGAAAAATAAGGAAGAAAAAGTGCACGAGTTCAAGAAGTTACGTCAGCTAGTGGCTCAGAAGGAAGTTTCCCTCTCTGAAACCTTCCAGTATTTCGGGATCTTCCAGGAGTGCACCAAGCTCCAGGAATGGATCAAGGACCAGATGACCAAGTGCAAAACTGAAGATCATGGAGTTGATGTCGAGCATGTGGAACTTCAAATCCATGCCTTCAACACTGTTTACGCTAGTATAATAAAGAGCGAGGCAAGGCTCCAATTATGTTTAATCAGCGGAAATGCTCTGATTGAAGCTGAAAGCAGCTACAGTGCTAAGATCCAGGAGAAGATGATGGAGATCCAGACTCAATGAAAGGATCTTTTGGAGCTGGTAAACGTTTCGAATGAACTCTTGGTCGGAGCAAAACAGGTGCATATGTTTGATAGAACACCTGAAGAAATAATCGCTTGGATATACGAGAAAGAAGTTGACTTGTGCTACTACGATACCAATGGTCAAGACTTGGAAGTTATCCAAGATTTGCTCAGAAAACCTAATGCTTTCGGAGGCGAAATAAAAGTGGTCGAGGACAAGGCGGGCTTTATAGAGCAAGAGGCCAAAAAACTTGTCGAGGAATTCCCAGATACCAATAAGCACATTGACAGCAAGAGGAAAAATACGGTGGAAGCTTATAAATATCTTGTTGTGAGCGCAGAGAGGAGGAAATATAACTTGCAACAATCCGAACCATTTCATGTTTATATAGACCAAGATATACTGGCTTCGAACAACGAGATGTTAGCTGGAGTAACAGCTTACGAACTCCCTCAAAAAGTGTTGGAGGTGAAGTTATTTGTTCAAAGGAACTCAAACATTATTCAGTTTCACACCAAAAAGTACATACTTATTGTATGACTCGATACAATGTACCGTTTTATGAATATTTTGATTTGAAAATTATGAAGTAATAACCGATGATGGTACAAAGTAATGATAGTTGAGGACTTTGAAACAGAAAGGTTGAAATAGCAGAGGACTTTGTTCAATACATGGGTAGTGCCAATTATTGAAATTATTGAAAATTTTTGCTATTTACATCCGATTTCGCAATGAATTTCCAATTTTCATTTCAGTGATATATCATGAAAATATCCCGGAAATACGTTTTCCAGAAAGAATTTGTCTCCTTAGTTAGCCCATGGAATATTTCTCATTGATATACAGGGTGTACCTAACATGAGTTGTTGGCCATAGCTAAGTGATGAATATCTACAGGTTATCCAAGCTTTTCAGAAAAGTGGCTTGATTTGTATGCTAATATCTCAAGAAGCTTTGATCGATCAACTCGTTGATTGTAGTTTTAAATCAATAGCAAGGCACACACGAAAGGGAATTTTGGAAGATTTGATCTGGCACCGATCAGATCGCTCTAATTATCTGGCAATTAATGAGCACTGACAGTCCAAGTCGTTGAACGATCCGGACTGTCACAGTAATCTCCCTGCGCAGACGTTTCCTTTCGCATTTGAAAACGATATTACACAAAACCTCTCGTCAGGATTTTATACACGTATAAAATATTTAACCCTCCGTCCAATCCACTCGAACTTTGAGAGAATTCAAATTCTTCCTTCCCTAATTGAATGTTTTCTTTGACTAAGTATAGGCATCGAAACAGGCTCACAGCCCTCATAATCTTCACCTTCTCTTTGTGATTAACCCTTGATTATTAAAAGTGCTTTGTACTCGTCAATGGATCCATCTGGATTTGTCTTGAACTTGAATATCCACTTGCAAGGTATTGCCTTGTCTCCTGCTGGTAAATTTTTCATTTCCCAGGTACAATTTTCTTGCAGTGATTTTATATCGCCTCTTCCTACGATAATGGTTCTTTAGGTTCATTGACTTCTGCTGCAACTGCCATCACATAATTTTTAAAATGTTTAGGCAGCTTCGTTTCTCTTCTATTTCTCAGCTGTTTCCTCGATTCGATGTCGTCTTTTCTAATCTTATCTTGCTTTCAAAGGTCCACAAACATCTGAATGTATCAGTAAACCAGGTGAGCTGGCTCGTTCCCTTGTACCAAACTTGAGTACATGAGATTTTCTATAAACAGACCCCTCGCAAACGTCACTATCTAGGTTGACTTCAATGCCTAGTTCATACTTCAATACCATTCTCACATATTTTTGTTCTGGTGGCCAAATCTTTCGTGGTAGAGCTATAATGCATTTCCCTTATCAATAAAATTGATTTCATTTGAAGTTTCTGCTCTAATGGCTTTCATATGTCATTTAGCTCTACCTGAATTCGAATTAATTTTCATTGGTGCAGCCAGTCAAAATCGCTATAAATTATAACGAACATATAAACCACAAATATCACAACATAGAATATCTAACATAAATTACTTACATAAAATAACTAACACACGGGTTGCTCCGATCAAAACCCATTTTCATTCCCCGACTGAAACTCTGAAGAGAAATGAACAATTGTCCAAACAAAGCGGACTAACAGGTTTATCACTGATGATGAGTTCACAAGAAATCATAATAATGATGGGAAAAACTGATCAAGCCACTTAATTCAGTGATTCAGTCAGATGACCTGAGATTTTGCCTAATAACCACAGATTAACATTCTTATTTTTCAAAGATATTCACGAGAAGTATGCACATGAAGGGGTAGAATTGGTATTCAACGAGGATAGACAGAAATATTGGATCATACAATGTAGGGTCGCGGCGTAGGGCAGCTGTAAAATCAAACTTCTCCAGATACCAACAATGTCGTTCGAAAAATCGAAACCTTAAGTACCATTCATGGGACTGAAATCTGGATCAACACCTAATGTGAGACCTTTTACCTTCACTGGTATAGACAATTTCGGTTCATTTCTAGTAACATTGAGTAGAAGTAAAGTGAAACGTTGAGGTGTCATTTTTACATGTAAGACAATAAGAGCGATTCACCTAGCCTAACAACAGACTCGTCTATGATGGCCCTGAAGAGGATGATTGGCAGGAGAGAACAACCACAGCAAATTATGCTAGACAAGGGAACCAACTTACGTGGACCTTCTGAAAAGTTGAGAAAAGCTGTGGAAGACATAAATGGAAATAGGATCAAACATGATATGATAAAAATAGGCATAGAATGGAAATTCATACAATCAGGAAGTCAACACATAGGCGTAACCTGGGAAAGGTTTATATGAAATATAAAAACATCCTTTTATGCTATCTTTATGAATCAACAGATTGAAGACGAACTATTGATAACAACCTTCGCCAGAAGTGAGTTCTTGATCAAATCATAATAAGGCCTTTGACTGAAGTTTCAACCGATCCAAACGACTTGGAATCCTTAACACCGAATCACTTACTGATCAGATCTTCGAATGGGACCCAATATGTTAACTGTTTGAACTATTGTAAAGAACTCGCAAGCTCTACGCCAAGGCGTCTTTATAGGAAGTACCGGACGCCCCGAGAGCTCGCTAGAGAGATCAAGTCCCTGCTAGAGAGAGATGCCAGCGGTATATAAAGGAAAAGAAGAAGCAGAGGAGGGCAAGGTGGACGTAAACGGCAGCCAGTGCCGTACACTCTAGTAGATATATAAGTGGAAATAAATTAATGTAGTAGTTAAAATAAATTATTTGTAAATGGTTGTTTATTAGTGTTAGCTTACCAACACTAATTTTTACATCGGTTTTTCTCAAATTTTTGTGTCCTTGTTTTTGAATGCCAATAACGAGATCACGGAAATGGATTAGACAAGCTTGGAATCCTTCGAGCAAGCTTTTGATCAACTGACCATCAACATTAAATCCTTAGAAAATACAATGAAGAAAAGCTTAAAAACTTCACGGAATGAAATGAAGGATAATAGTAGAGAAATGGACGATTACATGAAATCTTTAGAGAATACTTGGAATGAGATTGTATCGAAGAAATTGGAGGATCAAGAAAGGAACCAGAATAATCAAGAGGATGGACGCTTTACTGGATAGGGAAAAAGGACATTTACAAATGACAGAAGCCAGGGGACTGATACTGTAAGAATCCAGGGCCCTTCAGAAATTTCTGAAAAATGTTTGCATCGTGGAGATCTGGTTGAACCAAAAGCTTCAGATAGCGTCAGATGAGAGTTATAGGGAACCTCATAACCTGAAAAGTTAAATCCAGAATTTTACGTTCGAGACAGGAGTTATGGCCAACGATGAAAGAATGCAAAGCGTAATAAACGAGGGACAAGAGTTGCTACGTGAGATAGTTGTAAGGCTGGAAGAAATCAAAGAGGATTGAAAGAGACTTTTCAAACTCAAGCAGATCAAACGCGAGATGCTGAACGAGGCATATCAAGCACTACTCTTCAGCAAGTCCGTTTGAGGTTTGGCTAAGTGAAGTCGAGATTCAAGTAAGCTCTAACATATTCGGAAACGAATTGGATTCAGTCAACAACATCCGACACTATCCAGCCTTGGACAATGACTACCAACAGCACCTAGAGAACTGCGAGAGCATCAACGAGATAGACGACGAGGAGCTGTGGTTGAGCGATAGGAAATTGCTGGCAGCGTATTTGGACCTGGGTATCAGTCTTACCACGGTTCAGAATTTTTTAGAAAAAGTAAAAAAGTATTGGAAGCTGGAGGTCGAGCTGAACTCGAGGGAACACATCGTGAAAAGTTTGATGGACACGGCGGTCAACATGATGATATCCGGCAATGAGTTCTCCAATTATATCAGTGAGAAGGTGAAGGAATTGGTGAATCGATTTGTGATGGTGAGAGATAGAGCCAGTATGAGGATGTCGAAGTTGTTAGATGCCCTTAAATCAGAAGCTGAGGCCTGGATTCATGACAAGTTGTGAGCTCTGGCAACAAGTGAGGTTGGTAGACATGATTTTCATTCAGATGTTGCAGTGAGAGCTGGGTATAATAGTTGCTGAAGTTAAAGCTTACCAGGAAACGATCGATAAATCATCCCAGAGATGTAGCAATCTTGTGAAAAGAGAGCACTACGATGCAGATAACATCAAGAAAAATAAGGAAGAAAAAGTGCACGAGTTCAAGAAGTTACGTCAGCTAGTGGCTCAGAAGGAAGTTTCCCTCTCTGAAACCTTCCAGTATTTCGGGATCTTCCAGGAGTGCACCAAGCTCCAGGAATGGATCAAGGACCAGATGACCAAGTGCAAAACTGAAGATCATGGAGTTGATGTCGAGCATGTGGAACTTCAAATCCATGCCTTCAACACTGTTTACGCTAGTATAATAAAGAGCGAGGCAAGGCTCCAATTATGTTTAATCAGCGGAAATGCTCTGATTGAAGCTGAAAGCAGCTACAGTGCTAAGATCCAGGAGAAGATGATGGAGATCCAGACTCAATGAAAGGATCTTTTGGAGCTGGTAAACGTTTCGAATGAACTCTTGGTCGGAGCAAAACAGGTGCATATGTTTGATAGAACACCTGAAGAAATAATCGCTTGGATATACGAGAAAGAAGTTGACTTGTGCTACTACGATACCAATGGTCAAGACTTGGAAGTTATCCAAGATTTGCTCAGAAAACCTAATGCTTTCGGAGGCGAAATAAAAGTGGTCGAGGACAAGGCGGGCTTTATAGAGCAAGAGGCCAAAAAACTTGTCGAGGAATTCCCAGATACCAATAAGCACATTGACAGCAAGAGGAAAAATACGGTGGAAGCTTATAAATATCTTGTTGTGAGCGCAGAGAGGAGGAAATATAACTTGCAACAATCCGAACCATTTCATGTTTATATAGACCAAGATATACTGGCTTCGAACAACGAGATGTTAGCTGGAGTAACAGCTTACGAACTCCCTCAAAAAGTGTTGGAGGTGAAGTTATTTGTTCAAAGGAACTCAAACATTATTCAGTTTCACACCAAAAAGTACATACTTATTGTATGACTCGATACAATGTACCGTTTTATGAATATTTTGATTTGAAAATTATGAAGTAATAACCGATGATGGTACAAAGTAATGATAGTTGAGGACTTTGAAACAGAAAGGTTGAAATAGCAGAGGACTTTGTTCAATACATGGGTAGTGCCAATTATTGAAATTATTGAAAATTTTTGCTATTTACATCCGATTTCGCAATGAATTTCCAATTTTCATTTCAGTGATATATCATGAAAATATCCCGGAAATACGTTTTCCAGAAAGAATTTGTCTCCTTAGTTAGCCCATGGAATATTTCTCATTGATATACAGGGTGTACCTAACATGAGTTGTTGGCCATAGCTAAGTGATGAATATCTACAGGTTATCTAAGCTTTTCAGAAAAGTGGCTTGATTTGTATGCTAATATCTCAAGAAGCTTTGATCGATCAACTCGTTGATTGTAGTTTTAAATCAATAGCAAGGCACACACGAAAGGGAATTTTGGAAGATTTGATCTGGCACCGATCAGATCGCTCTAATTATCTGGCAATTAATGAGCACTGACAGTCCAAGTCGTTGAACGATCCGGACTGTCACAGTAATCTCCCTGCGCAGACGTTTCCTTTCGCATTTGAAAACGATATTACACAAAACCTCTCGTCAGGATTTTATACACGTATAAAATATTTAACCCTCCGTCCAATCCACTCGAACTTTGAGAGAATTTGCCACTAATTAACACATCTGCTCTGTCACTTATCGGATATGTTGATATTATAAAAGACGAGATATGTAGGGGAGAGCGGGGCTGGAAATTTTATCATGAAAATGAAGGAATTCATTTTCAACATGGGGTAATCGCGAACGGATATTTATCGTTTTTAGAAATATTATAGTCGCTTTTACTGATATCTCAATAGTTTTTTTTACAGAAGCAAATGTCTGTAAAACTTCGGAGCGGAACATTCAACATTAAAGCCCGCTTTGGGGCGAGTTGTTCCACCTTTGGGGCAAATTGTTCTGCTAAGATTTTGACAATATTTTGTTGAAATAATGGAGATTACATTGAATAAAACAATTATTTCTATCAACCTATGTTTATTTTATGCAGAACTGAACTGAAAAACAACAACAAAATATTATGTTACTGGTTTATTCAAACTTTTTTCATTAGTTAAAAAAAATTGAAGTCCATAGCATCTACAAATATTATCAAATGTGTAAATATACTTTCGAAATAAAAAACATAACTGGTTACTTCTAGATGAACTTTTAAAACAGGTAAATTTTAAATAAAATAAAATTAAATTAAATTTTAATTAAAATTAAAATCATTAGTCAGCAGTCTTCCATCTTTGAAAACTCCATTTTTATTCATCAGCAATCTTATTCATCATTTACAATATTTAGGACACATATAAATGACTTCATCATTTCCATCTAAATATTCGGTAGGAGCCCAATTTTTACAATTTGTTCTCTTTGTCGAGAATTTGAAAATGAATCATAAAAAATTATGCAGTAGAGTAGATATCATTCCAGATCATTACCACTGTCACTCTCGCAATCTTGCCTCTTTCACCTATACCCTTGCCTTTGTCATTTATTTTTCTAGTATCTTGGTTTTTTCTGTTCCAGTCTTTGTAATGTCTTCATCTGTTTTGCCTTTTTTTTGCCTGTTCTTCAGTCAATGCAATTTTTTCTGGAGAGTCTGGTAAAATAGCCGTTTTTCTTAATCATCGTTCTCTAAAAGTTGATGTGAAGTCATGCGGAAAATTCAATTTCTCTTGTGACAGTTTCAACAGGTTTTCCGTCATTGATAACAGCAGGGGCAGCTTTATGTAACAATTGTCTCGGAGGTCTTCCCTCTCTGTCTTTCGCTTGTATAAATTTAGATCTTTAGAATAAAATGAAAATGTGTCATGATAATTTTAGATACGATTTGAAGTCGATAGGGGTTAGTTGTTCCGAGGAACAACCAGAAAGGAACTTATGACCCCAAATTAGTTTTATATACGAAGACTGACATACCAGCAATCTAACAAAATCAATTAAAACATTACTCAAGCAATAAGATTCCTTACTTATGTAACTACAATTTGGAAAATTTACGCATGAATAGGTTTATAATTAACAAAGAAAGACCAAATAGTTCAAACATAAAAACTTACGTGACGTTTCGAGAGCACGTACACACAGCCACTGAACCACCGTCACCAGAGTAATAAAAATTACTGCCAAATTGGCGTTCCACTTGGTGCTTTAGAAGCATATTTTGCATGCCTTGCTATCTTTTTTCGTTACAAGGTTATTGCCATCGGAACTACTTACCCCGGGAACTTCCAGCTCCACTCTCCCCTACGTTAATGCGGAATAAAATATATGATCGGTGACCGACCAGATCGGCGGTAGCGGAATGACATATCTGGACTGCGGATCAGATCGCTTAGCAATTCTTCTCGTTTATGCCTTGCTAATGGAAGTGTCAAAAATGAACTGAAATTATACACAGAAATTATTTGATCGTGTAAATCACCACGATAAAAGTTTTTTGAAACCCACCATTAGGAAACAAAATAAACTACTTTTCTGAAAGGCCTGGATGACCTGCACCAGTCACCGCTAAGCTACTCACCACTTACCACTCATGTTACACCCTTTATATCTTTTGCTTTGTGAGGTATTGAATTTTCGGTTATTGTATAAGCAAATTCCAGATCTGATTCGCATGATGCATCCATTTTTGTTTGTTTCAACGATAAATACTGAATCAAGTAATTCAAAAATGCATATGACGTTTTGAAAACTGTAGTGAATATGACAATGAATTCGGACCACAGAAATATTTTATTCTCAATGTTATCAAATAATTTCGTAATATTCAGTCCATAACAGGTGATGGAATGAAATTCAGTCATAATGCTTAAGAAATCAAGTGTTTAGAATGATGTACTAACATGTTGTGATGAAATTCAAAATAAGAAGAGCTATACTTTACAGCAATCGTAGAGAAAATATCAATCAACTTGAACATAAAATTTATCAAAATGTTAAATTTTATGGAAAATAAATATTTCATGAAATAAGGTCCAAGGAAAAATATTATAATATATTTATATATTAATCAAGTGATTGATAATTTCGTTCTCATTAATAAACTGATTAACAAATAATTCAAGAGTTTCTTTTGGTTGCTGAATATATTTTTGATCTTTGTTTTGATATGTATGGTATGACTGTATTGTCAGTAGTTGTAAAAAATTTTTAAACAATGGTATCTATTAGAAATTCCTGAAAAACATCAAATATCTGAGGGAAGAGTAGGGTATTTATTCACTGATATAACTATTTTTTCCCATACTTGATTTATAAAATGCTTGTATTTCAAATTAGTATATTTTGTGGAATAAATGTGTCAATTCTAGATTTCTCTGATTTCCTTGACGCGTCATAAAATAAGAAATAAATTTAATCCAGAGAAATGTATAACTGTCTACGCAGAATCAGGTATCCTTAATTTGAAAAATATTTCAGTTTTTTGACATCTTTAAAATTTAATTTATAATTTAACATGGTTGAATATGAAGAATTGATGTTAGTGTGAGTTTAAAATTTCGTATAATAGTAATCATATCGAATGTTTTTTTGCAGGGAAAGTAGCGTACAAATCAAAACTGTATCTAGAGTTTACGCTAATGTTTTCGAAGGAAAACCAGCCTCTTTTTACGATTATGATAATTTTACGCCAAAATTGGAAGACATTAATGATTACAGTCTGATAAGGCGATTGGGTCAAGGCAAATATAGCGTAGCATACGAAGGTATGAACGAAGCAAAAAACGAAAATGTAGTAATTAAAATATTAAAGCCCGTTAGACGAAAAAAAATTCAAAGGGAAATAAAAATTTTAGATTACTTGAAAGGTGGCGTTAATATAATTAAATTATTAGCTGTTGTAAGTATTCCTAACACTGATTTGAATGGGCTCATATTCGAACATATGGAAAATTGCCAGGATTTCAAAAGTATTTTTCTGAAATTGAATGAGGCAGATACACGATACTATTTGTATGAAGTACTCAAAGCCTTAGATTTTTGTCATAGTAAAGGAATAATGCATAGGGATGTGAAGCCTCAAAATATAATAGTGGATCAGAAGAATAAAAAACTGAGACTCATTGATTGGGGCCTTGCTGAATTTTATCACCCAAAACAGGATTATAATGTCAGAGTAGCTAGCAGATATTTCAAAGGGCCTGAATTGCTTGTGGATTACGGCTATTACGATTATTCCTTGGATATTTGGTCAGTAGGATGCATGTTTGCCTCGATGCTATTTCGAAGAGATCCATTTTTCCATGGTTATGACAACTATGATCAGTTATTACGAATTGTGAGAGTATTGGGGACCAGCGACCTCTTTGCATATTTAGAGAAGTACAATATTCCACTTGATGGCGAATTTATTAATGTATTAGGACGCCACACCCGTAAGAATTGGCAAAGATTCGTCAGAACGGAAAATGAATATCTCATCACAGAAGTAGCTATTTCTTTGTTAGATTCAATGCTGAAATATGATCATACCAAAAGGATAACTGCTAAAGAAGCTTTGGAACATCCATATTTCCAGCCTTTGATACGGAAAGCGAAGCATTCTTCTGTCACACCGAATTTGAATAATTTAACTCTTATTGTAAAGTCAGAAGCTGAAAATTAAAAGCTAAATTATGATTCGATATATGTGTTCAAAATAATTGCGATTATATTCTGCTGTTTTATATATACTTTTATACATAGTTTGTTAATCTGGAATAAAGTTTGTCTCTTATTTTGATGAAACATTTTCAATATGATTTTCAACTTGTCTATGAAGATGAAAAAGTATATTTAATAATAATTCAATCAAGAATAAGAGACTGAGCAAATAAAAGTACTAATTTCAAATAGTGTTAGATCAAAGAGTATTTAATATATGAAATGTGTTCAGTCAGAGAGCCTTTAATTTTATTCACAGGTATAGTTGCTTACTTTTTAGTGAAATAAATCAACACTGGTTAATTGGTTATTATCTCAGATTGAATTGAACCCTTCTCTAATTGAAGAAAAGCTACCCAGAGACGTAAGGCATTTCAACTTGAGTGAACATAGGAAGAAAAAAGTATAGGTACCTTATATCATAGTATAAGGAATTCTTCATACTATGGTACCTAATATACAACCCGGAGCAAGTTTCCATCACAATAGTAAATAGTTCTGAAAGAAATATTAGCTCTTTCAGACACAATCATAAACGTGAAATTATCGGTGCCTTATTGATTAGCATACCACTAGTTCAATATTAATCAGATATGGTATGAGCACCTATTTGGGTTTATACTAGGTACTTTGGCGATGCGTTCTCAGTCCATTCCGAAGGTGAGTTCTCCCTCAAGAAATTGCGGTGTTTCATTCACTGATGGAATCATTGATGTTGAGTTATCCTTCCAAATTCACCTTCCAACTCCATAGCATAGCATGGTAACACTTAAATTTCATATTTTTATTTTGATCCCACAGAGAACTCTTTCTAAAACATAATTGTTTAAAGTGCCTCTACTTCTATGTTTAGAGCAGCACTGGCTACCTAGTGGGAAATGGGTAGATGTTCGTATTGGTATTGAAATTGAATTTAATGGTGAAATGGAGTCTACTGCACTGATAAATATACAATTGGGAAAAATGAAGTTGAAGGATGAAATGAAATATAACAATGAAAATGAATCAGATCGGCGCTTGAATTATAATGGTGAAATTTTAACCTTTATATCATGGACTAGCTTTGCATATAAAGTTGTAAAAGTTCAAAGATGACAACAAAAAAAAACCACTGATAAGTCGATTAAACCGTATTCTTGAATTATATAAAATTGTTCAATTGTTGTTATAAGGTAATAAATTAGTATGTATAGAGCCTAAATCATGGTGTAATCAGGTTTTCCATATTCATATTCGATTTGCAATTTTCTCCTACTGGCGGTATGGGTTGAATCTAGTATTTCGTAGTAGGGTAATAAATTTGTTTGAATGGGATTAAAATTATGGAGTTATTAGATTTTACAACCCGGCCATACCTGCCAATTTCGTACGTCCTTGCTGCCTTTCAAAACTACAGGAGGATATCAGTAGTTGATGATAAGACGCCACTGCAGATTAAGCAGCTTCAGAACCTTCGCAAGAAGCTTGACAGGAGACGTTCTTCTGGGGTAACTGACCTGAATATTAAATACAAAAAGGGAATCGCTTCAATAATTAAAACACCGTCCTCAAAAAACTGAAGTTCGACTAAACCTTGGTTCACTGGTAGCTTGTATAAGGACATCCGCACGAAGAAGAGTCCCGAGCAAAGGTTAATTAGGACACAAGACTTTGTGCGCCACAGAAAGTTCTCCGAATACCTCTCAGCCGTAATAAAACAATCCAGAACAACTTACAGCAGTTGAATCTGACCAGACGTGACAACAAAGCGAAGTTTCTCAGTATATGCAATCTAAGTTCACAGTAAAGTCTCGATCCAAATAGTCATTGATGAACAGCGTACCATAGCGAGTAATGAGTCTGAGATTCTTGCCAACTTTTTTTTCCTTTTCTTTCACGACTGAACCAATGCTGTCCAATGCCAGTAATCAACTGTCCCAGAAACACGGAATCATTAGAGAGCATGGCAGTTACTGACTCCATGTTGAAGGAATATCTTCTTGGGTTGGATATTTCTTCTGTCCCTGGTCCTGGTGGATTTTCGCCAGTTTTTTTCAGAGCGAGTTCAGATTCTCTTAGTAGACCATTGTGTACGATTATGAATCGTGTGCTATCTATGGGTTATTTACGTTCAGCATGGCGGCAATCGACGGTAACACCAATTTTCAAATAGGGCGAAAACTAAAAATCCATAAGTTTCACCTCTGTCGTGGTCAAAGTTCTTGAAAGGGTAATTTTTAAATGGGCGCTTCAGTTCGCATTGCAAGAGTCCATTATTCCAGCCTAGCAGCATGGCCTCGTTCCAGGAAGATCAATTTTTACAAATTTTTTAACTTGCCTGTTGACTGGACTAAGTCTTTGGATGCTGGGATTCTGATGGATGTGGTGTATTTTGACTTTGAAAAAGCATTTGATCGAGTGCCAAGGAGGATACTACTTCATAAATTGGAGCATTTTGGTATTCGAGGATCTCTTCTCAAGTTCATCGATTCATTTTTATCAGATCGCTCCTTTTCTGTTAGGGTCGGTAACATGTCAACCTCTTTGAAGTCAGTGCTGACCTATGTACCACAAGGGTCAGTTCTTAGGTTCTTCCTGTTCATTTTATATGTGTCCGATCTACAGTCTTCATGAGGCTCCCCTTTCGTATATTATGTACCTAGATGATATAAAGCTATACAATAGGTCCGAGTGTCATCGATCACTACAGAGTGAGCTAAATTTTCTGGTAAAGTGGTGCCTTGATTGGTTACTTCCATTAAATGTACCCAAGTGTTGTGTCCTATATTTAGGCAACAATAATCCGGCAACCTTATTTCATTGATGGCGTTGCCTTGGATGGACGCCTGAGCCACATCTATCTGAGTGTATTTGTGAGTGATGACCTATCTTGGAGTCCTCACATTCTTCAGGTTTGTAATAAAACAATAGCTTTACATATAAAACTGCTTCATCATAATGAATCAGTTTTTTAGAGGCAGTCTTCCGGATGTCGTTGTCCAATCCTGGAGTTTGCTGATCCTGTCTGACATCCATGGCTCCAACGCTCGCGTCTCTACAGCGGCGTGTCACACGGTTGCCATACGGGGTTTAGAGACCTATTTATCAAGATCGCTCGAATATCATATATTTGACACATTTGTGGACCGTAAGTATCGTTGAGACATGATTGTGACGTTTAGAGCATTGAATTATTTCTTCGGCTCCGATCTATCGCATCTCTTTGAGTTGAACACCACTCATCTAAGAGGGCATAACTTGAAATTAGCGCGGGAAAGATTCCATACGAGTTCACGTGAGGATTTTCTGAGCAACCGAGTGTTAGCCTGTTAATCAACTCACGCATGATGTTGTTGGAGCTCCGTCGGTGAACGTGTTCAAGAATAGGTTCGACATCTAGAGGACAAGAGTTCTTGAACAGAGATAAATTGATTTTCATATTTTTTGTTTTTCCCAAATTGTTTCGGTGTTATTTTTCTCATTGGGTTTTATTGATTTTTTTTGTTTATTAAGAGTTTTATAGTTATATACTCAGCTCTGTATCTAATGTTATTATAATAATAATAATATTCATAATCGATTAGCATTTTTCACCTATTGAGGGCATGGGATGAGATCTCGGTAATCTGCAGAGCAAAAAATTTTCCTAATGAATAATTAATTAGTTTGAATAGAGCCCAAAATTATGGCGCAATCATATTTGCATATTCATATTCGATTTGCATTTTTTCCGTACTGCTGATATGGGATGAATCTAGTAGTACTCATGAGATCTCAGTAATCTGAAGAGTAAAAAATTTCGTAATAGGATATCAAATTAGTTTGAATTGAGCCTAATATTTTGGCGAAGTCAGATTTTCCATATTCAACTCGATTTAAATTTTTCATTTACTACCGGTATAGGATGAATGTATTAGTATTCAGGATATTATTCTGGGGAGCAAAACATTTCGTAATAGGTTTATGAATTAGCCTGAATTAGCAACAAAATTACTATGTAAGTTGTATTATTCTGGAGAGTTTCTTTCCGATTGGGTTCTGCTAGCTTAACGGTAAAGCTAGCAGAACTCAGGGATTTCTCAAAAACCGTAAATTCAGAAATTTGGTGATGGGTTCAAACGTGAGCCTAAAATAATGGTATAATCAGAAGTCCATAAGAAATCGATCAGCTCGGTGGTTCTGCTAGCTTAACGTTAAGCTAGCAGAACCCGCGATATCTCCGACAATTTGGGAGTAAATTTTTAAATATTGTAATAAATTAGCCTAAAATTCTTGTCTAAAAAATATCAAAACTTCGAAAGTGGTTGTGCTAGCTTAACGGGGGTACAGTCTAGGCCTCTCAATTCCCAATCGTTTCTTCATTTACCTACATTTTTCCGTCGCTAGGGCTGATACTCAAAATGTCAGATTTCTAAAACTCTACCAAAATCTACCAACAGATTTCTGCATACTGAAAATTTCATGTAAATGCGGGGAAATTACTAAAAATGTCACACTGGCGATCATGAGTGTAATGAGGCGGGATTCATGTGGACATAATGAAAACTGCGCAGAAAGGTATTTGATATTATGGCTTGATAAAGGTTGTTTAAATTCACCTCTTCTTACTATGGAGAATATTGAGCATGAGTAATAATACGTACTTTTTCGCATGAGTTTTGGAAATATTGATTTTGCGAACGCAAATGGATGAAAAAAAAGTACCACATTTTTTGAATGTTAACATCATTTATTGCAGAAACAATGCACTCAGTTAATTTTAAGAATCACCATGTATAATATAATAATAATCTAGACAGGTTTAAAATTACAAGAAGAATAGATTTTTCAATACAAATAATTAACACCAGTGACATCCATTTCAAGTTTCCGTTACTACACTTCTGATTCAGTTGAAAAAATATCTATTTGAAGTAAATATGCATTTGCATTATTTACCTACCAGAGTGATACTTTAAGTCCGTGTGTGCTCCGAACTGAATGAATACAGTTGATGAGTATAGTTCTTGCACAATGATTATAGAAAATACAATTCGTCACATACTTATTTTGATTTTTCTCTTTGGATCAAAAAACAATGGACAAAACACTGAAGGAAGAAAATCAAAATGTAAGTGTTTTTATTTGCTCTTTCATTTGCATTGTTTTCTTCTCATTTTCAGGGTTCGGTATTGGTATTGTGAGAATTGCCAATAACATTTGCACAGGATTAAATGGTTTAGATGGAACTTGCTATACAAGGTTTCAGTGTCAAAAAGCTGATGGTTTCTCATCTGGAAGGTGCGCCCAAAATGTTGGCTACTGTTGTATAAGTGAGTAAAGGTCCTCAAGAATGTTCATCAATTTTCAAAGCACTGAATGTATGGGCTCAATCTACTCGGATATACTCGTAGTTCAATCATAGGATAAAATCTTATAAGGATTTCATGTCAATTTAGCATATAATCATTGATATGGCCTAACTAAATCGTTGTGGGTTTGAATTTTTGAATTATACTACAAACTCTGAATTGATTTCGTGTATAATAATAATAGTTTTTCTCGATCAGATAGAGTAATAACAAAGTTCAGTATAATTTAACTTGAACTATGAATAAAAGTTATAGCAACTATTTCTATAAAATATACAGGGGAGACAATTGTGCTCGATCGGTCGTTAACACTTAGAAATTTTGGAGTAGAAAAATCATTCAAATTCGGAATTGACAATGCTCAGCACATAAGCTTCAATTGTTTTTGAATTTACAAGTGTCAAAAACATGACAAGTGGGATATTTCGAAATCAGAATTTCGTGGAGATTTGAAGTACCTACGTTTGATATGAAAATAGGCATTTTCATTAAAAAAAAACAGTGTGGTATCATCCATTACATTCGGACTAGCCTGTAGAGTCAAAAATAAATTAAGCTTATGCGCTGAGTAATGTCGATTCCGTCAAAATTTGAGTCATTTTCCTAGCCCAAAATTTCCAAAAGTATTGACCGATCGAGCACTATTGACTCATGCTATATGTATAATGGAGTCATTTTCATAAGTACCTAATTGCACAAGTGCATCAAAATTACCGATAATTTTGCATGACAGCGTTTTGTCATAAAAACTGCATGAGTTCATTTTCATTTTTGGAGAAAAATCTTTCTCCAAAAAGGAAAATGACCGAATGCAGTGTTTCAAAGAAAACACGCTGGAATGCGAAATTATCCGGTCATTTTCATGCACGAGTGTAATTCGGGGGAATATTTCCCGAATAAACTGTTACATCACTTATCAAACTGATGTAGAATGGAATTGCCATAGATTCGAACTGTGTAAGATGCATAGAAACTATGCATCTATGAACAGAACAATTATCGCAGAGCTGTTTCGTTTCCTACAGTGCAATTATCGCTGTAATTCGATAATTGTTCTCCATATACATAGAATTTTTGACAGGAGGGAAATATTCATGACAATTGTCTCCTCAAATGATCTCATGAATTTTCCCAGTGAGTGTTGAACTGATTCAAATCTGATGTGTTACTAGGAGATAAATAATATAGAAATAATAATAAATAGATAGTAGAAATAAATATCAAAAATAAAGAAAGATGGAAAACTAAATTTCGGTAACCCTATGAACATTTTCAAGGCAGGAAAGTAGGTTGGTCTGTTTTGTTAATGAGTACTTGGGCGAGGCCAATTTTGAAGGTGCGCCCTTTCTCAGAGGATAGCAGTCTTTCATTCCAAGATCACTGATGGAGTCATCAATTTAGCACTTTGTTATCCCTGCCAAATACACCTTCCGTCTCCATAGAGAAGCATAGTGATTTTGCCATAAACGCGTTTGCGATCTCACGAAAGATGCGCAAGCATCAACGTCATCTCTCAGTCAAGTAAAGAATCACTACACACTCCCCTACCTGTACCGACGATGTCTCAGAGGAAGGGTTGAAGGTATTTGAGGAGAAAGAACCCAGCGCGTTGTGAGGAGGAAAATCAAGACTCATCATGCCATTGGCGCTGTCGCTGCGAACCCACGACATATGGGGGACGATGAATAGAGCTCTTCGCTGTACATATTGGTCGCTTCGCTTGTGTCCGATAAATATGCTAGTATCCATTACGTTGAAAGGGGCAGTGAGTCGCCGCAGCGCTGTGAAATGTGATCGGGGCTTTTCCGCCTCAAGTCGGGGTGATCACTTTGATGAGGCGTTCCCGGGCAATTTCCCAGGTGCGTCTCCTCTTTCAGAGGATTGCGGTATTTCATCCCATAATCATTGATGGAATCATCAGTTTGGCACTCAGTGACCCCTACCAAATAATTACGCCTTTCATCTCCATAGCGGAGCATGGTGACTTTGTCGTAGACGGTTGGGTTTATATTCCAAGGCAGTTCTGATCCCCCGATAGAGCCACATTCCGCTATGCCATTTCTCAGACAAAACAAAGGATCACTACAAGTACAATTATTGAATAAATAATTATCACATATAACTGTGTATTTCTATAGCTCTGACTACTTTATCAACAGGAAATTTGTACTCCACCCGAAGTGATCTATTGGCACTGAAACATTGGGAGTTTCTTTTTAAATATGAGTTTGAGATATAATATACAATGTATCCTCAGATTTCTATTTTGTGTTCTTTGCACGGTGACGTCATGATCCTAATTTGACCATGTTGAGTTATATTCGAAGATCAGTGACGACGCCAGAGGGGGTCTGGGCACCCCTAAATCTTGACTGGCCCCACAGAAATATCACAAGAGGAAAAAAGACAACATGAATTTCAAGTAAACAAGGCAGACCTGGAAATATTGGCCGCCCCCATTCCTTAAAAACTGGAGTCGTCACTGTTGAATAAACAATGCAACAGTGATTCGAAAATTTTGAATATTAAGTAGCTTCAAGCCTAAAATCAATTATAAATTATAAAAGGTCCTACAACATGATTAAAAAAAAAGGTACATAAGTTTAATTTTTTTTTATCTTGCGTCTTCAATTATATTTTGTAGAAAATAATATCTGGTTACTGAAGGGTTGAAGTACAGAAAATGGGGATTCATAGGTAATATAAATAAAATGTTTATTTGAAATTCCTTATTTCCTAGAATTTTTTCTCTCATAATCTCACAATATTCCATTTAACTGACATAATTTACTGGGAAAATTTTTTGGATGGTTTTCAATTTAAAGGATTCTTACCCATTTCTAACAGTGTGGTCGATAATGTCAATTTCTCGAGAAATTTAAGTGACACATGTGCTACAAAGGCACATACATTTTGATTCCTTCTCGACTCTTTCTTCAGGGAGAGGAGTGGGTTTTATATACCCATGATAGCATTTACTCCATGATCTAGTAATACATACCTATTATTTTATACTTATTATTAGATTATTGCACTTACTACATACGGTAAAGCAGCCGGATTTTTCGAAACGATGAAAAATATTCAGAACTATTTGAATAGACGGAACTTTTTGACCAGGAAGAGCAAAAATATATCATCCAACCACATCATCTGCGCTGCCAGCATTCGAAAATCATTTGATAATATTAATTCTTCTTCACGCGAAAACATTTTTTTATTGAAAATTCTTACTCTGTTAAAGGATCCAAGAGATCTTAAATGAACATTTGAAGAAGTTGTTGCGGAAAAACGTTTTCGTTTGACAAATAGAGTTCAAAGCAAATTAGAATTCAGGAGAAAACAGTGTCGAAATTCCAGTTTATTATTTAAAATGTTTTCTGATTTACTAAATTTGGAAAAGAATTTATGACAATTTGAAGTAAATGTAATAAAATGGTAGATACCACAGAACCAAACTGTCGAGCCGTTATAAGAAATATTGATGTAAATGAACTCAAATAATATGTATATGTATAATATTTGGACAATATTATTGAGAAAATGAAACTCAAATTATGAAATTGATGGGTTTGATGAATAATTAATGAATTAATGAACACTTAATTTTAATTCCGTTGATATTCTTATGTTTAGGCACATTTGTAGCAAGTTTTTTTTTCAGTACAGCGTACTTGCGGTCAAGAGTCTTCGTTAAATAATACGTATTTCTCCAATATGAATTTTCCAACATCGGTTACTTCTGGGGGAAGGTGTACGATGACAATTAAAAAATGTAATTCGGATATCTGTCAGGTAAATATTCTAAAAATTTTGTTTTATGCCGGCATTTGGTGGTTATGTTTTTTCAGGTTCGGATAGACTTTTTATCTTCGAATTTAGCTCAACCCAACGCAATAGGAGTGTGTAACAGTGATTCTTTAATTATATCAGGTGGTGCCGGTCCTGTACCTATTTTATGTGGAGACAATACTGGTCAACATATTTACTTAGACTTCAACGGTAATAGTTCTATTGACATAATTACTTCAACACTGGATGGTCTGAACATAGGAAGAAATTGGAATTATAAAGTGACACAGATTGCTTGTTCATGCCCAACGAGAGGTAATTACTGTTATTTTCAAGAATGAGATATTAAACATTATTTTTGGGTCTTCACCTTTGAAGATAACCTGCAATGTACGAGTACGAGTATATTATATCAATATAATACCGAAAATGGTTCATATCGATACAAAGTAATATAATCTTTGAAGAATCGTATAGCACCTAAAGATTCATAATTATTTCCCGCCATCCACTAAACAATGGGTACCCACTGACGTGGAAAATTCTGATCAATAAACCCTTTTGTATCTGTACTCAATGGTCAATGAATAATTTTTTATCGACCAGCTATACATTCCATGTATTAAGTATTCTTTTGATCATGACACCGTTCTTGAACCATTATTTTTAGTTGTATCTTCCCTATGTTTTCACTAAATTGATGTTTCTGTTCTCTCTTTACGATTTCCTTGTTCGACCTTTTTGGATCTTTTTTCACTTTCTCATCACTAGCTTTAGCAATAGAGTTTTTTAGTACGGTTTTACGTTTTAATTCAATTACTTTTTCTGTAACACCACTTTTTTGAAATAAAAATTTTTTTCTTTCTCTATTTTGAATTCTGAAATGATTCTTATTGATTATTGCAAGTTTTGTTTCATTTTCTTATCAAATTTTATCTTTATTATTGAAAATTGGCTCTTTCGTTCCTCTTTTCATCTTCTAGTTTTTCATCTTACCAATATAAGTGTTAATTTTCTGTCAGTCTATTAAAATTTCGTCTTTGTGGGATTCCTCTGAGACATCTTCATTTTTGATAAGGAGCTTCACGAAGTAAAACATATTATCTACGTTTCCTGCAGTTTGTGAAAAATTTTTGTATTTCCTGACTGTTGAAAAGTGGCTACTTATGCTCAATTTTCAATCTTAGCATTTACAAACAAACAGTAGAGTTTTTATTAGAACCGGAAATAACAAGACTTTTTTCATTGTGAAGTTCTTACCTAAAATTTTTCCTTGGTCTATTTATTTTGTTCTTCTTCACTACTTTGGTGTCATTCTCTCTGCTACGATTGTTACAACCAGAATCAATAATGAATACATCCCCTGATTCTGGATGTATGGAAGACTAATGCTGCATTTCCGTTTTTATTTTATTTACCTTTATTGACCCTTGATATGTAGGTAGTTCTTAGAAATATGTTCAGTATTATCACATTTATAGCATTTTCTATCAAATAGACATAATTTTGTTAGAATGCCTGTTATTTTAGAATTTCGAGCCAGAAATTCGATTCGATCCATATGTAAACAGGATAATTCTTGAAGGAATAGATCTATAGGTTGGGAGATAGATGTACTACCCCTCCCTTTCTAAATGAAATGGCTATGATAAAGTTCACATTTTGGAATAAATTCCAAATGTAACATTTAGAGAAGCTGTAATATAGTGAAAAAATTGTTATTGATTCAATAAAAAGTGGAAATAAAATCTTTGTCAGTCAATTATGAGTTGAATGGATTTCTATTAGTATATCATGTACAGGAAATCATTGCTTAAATTATGAATATTTCATGTTAAAAATTTTGTTTTTCCGGAACGATTTCGAAGATTTATTTTTAGAAACAATTGAAATTTCCCTTTCGATGTCTTTCATCTGTTGGATGTTTGTTTCAGCTCCTACAGGCTGTTTGATGTACTATACAGCGCTTTCAGGAACCATCAAAAGCTTCAATTATGGTGCATCAAGAGCTACAAATCCAGCAACTAATCTTCTAGGCACCAGAGAGTTAGTGAATGAGAACTATGGAGTTTGTGTTTCTATGGCACCAGGCTATTGTTCGATAGAATGGAGTTCTTGTACAGATTCTTCCTTCATCGTTTCAGACAATGATGCTGCTATTAACCCTCCTAGACCATTGTTTGGGGAAGATTGTGACGCAGATTTCGTGGTCATTCCTAATCCGTATTTTCCAAATGGAACAGCAGCTCCATCTGATAGGATTTGTGGTAATAGATTTCCAACAGTGATCAGTAAGTAGCACTTTCATACTGGTATTATTGGTGGAGAAAATATATCTAATTGGGCTCTTGAGTGAACGTGCCATATAGAACAGACTTCAAAATTAAAGAGAGAAAGGTTGATGTGAGCAACAGAGACTTCTTGCTTTTAGACACATAATCATGTAGGAGGAGATGAAAAAATCAAATTTTAATGTCAACAAAAATGACACCACTCGAATTTACTGTTTATAGGTATCTCCCAAATGCGAACAAATGATGAGAATTCTGATTAGATAGTATATTTTTGTCGTGCCATGAGTCAGCTGATGTGAGATCATGCGACAACCTTTAACGTCGTAATCGATTCCTCTCAATCTATACGCGCTATCTAACAGGTGTTTCTTTTCGAGGTATATAACTTTAAGTTGGCATTTCTGTTCAAGATGGCGACCGATTTAACAGCTGTCAAATGATTTATTCTCAGTTTTGTTTGGCAATTCATCATGAATAGACTCACGCCTGAAGAACGCTTGCAAATAGTGCAATTTTATTTCGAAAATAATGGTTCTGTGCGGAATACGTATCGGGCACTACGTCTATTTTATTTTGTTTAGCGATGAAGGGCACTTCTGGTTGAATGACTACGTCTACAAACAAAACTGCCGCATTTGGAGTGAAGCTAATCCTCAAGCGTATGTCGAACAACCTTTACATCCAGAAAAACTGACTGTTTGGTGCGCTTTATGGGCTGGTGGAATCATTGGTCCGTACTTCTTCAAAAACGATGATGGCCAGAACGTTACAGTCAATGGTGATCGGTATAGAGCCATGATTACTAACTTTTTCATTCCTGAATTGAACAACCATGATGTCCAGGAGCTGTGGTTCCAACAAGACGGCGCAACATGTCACACAGCTCGTGCCACAATCGATTTATTGAAAGACACGTTTGGTGACCGCCTAATTTCACGTTTTGGACCTGTGATTTGGCCTCCAAGATCTTGTGATTTAACAACGCTAGACTACTTTCTGTGGGGCTATGTAAAGTCATTAGTCTATGAGGATAAGCCAGAAACCCTTGACCATTTGGAAGACAACATTCGCCGTGTTATTGGGATGTTGGAAAAAGTCATCGAAAATTGGACGTCCAGATTGGACTCCATCCGAGCCAGCCGTGGCGGTCATATGCCAGAAATCATATTTGAATTGTAATGCCACAAAATATAAATAAAATTCCTGTCAATCGAATAATCCATCGTTGTTTTATTGCAATTTAAAGTTCTATAGCTCTAAAAAAAAAACACCCTTCATATATTTTTAGATCATTGCTAATGATTCAGTCAAAAATTTCATAGGATAGCTTATTACAAAACAATATGTATTTAACACCACAGAAACAACATGGTCTGAAGGCATTTAAAAACGATCGAGAATATTCCTAGTTTTTTGTCAAGGAATTTGAACATTGAGAAAAATCATCCATAGATAAATGAAATGTATACTGATGCTTGATGGTGCACGTTGTCGGTTGGCGAATTTATTTTTTTTAATTATTGGGTCGAATTAGTCGTAAAAACTGTGATATTAGCAACAAGTGTAGCCAAGTGGGATCAGGGGGTTCGACAGTCTCAATAATCAAACGACACGAGAAAAGCAGCAAAACATATAATAAATAAAATATCATTAAATTAATCAATCATCATATGGTCCAAGACGATATAACCGATTCTTAAAAACATTGACAATGGGTGAGTTCACTACTTTATTTGGCAACGCATTCCAACCTTGGAAAACTCGGTTGGTAGGAAAATGCAGTCTTGGTTTTGTCCGAAAATTTTCCTCGCGGATCTTTAATTTATGTCCTATTAGGTTGTTATGATTGGGTTTATATAGTTCGGATAAGACCAAGACCGCTGATCAAAACTCTGTATGTGAAAATTAGATTACCTCTATTCCTGCGGTTGGTAAATCTCGGTAAATTCAAATTTCATTAAGTGCTCATTAGGTAGGTATTATACGTCCATATGGTATACGGGTGGCGCATTGCTGGACTGACTCCAACAACTCAACACCACCCTTGAGATTAGGAAACCAGATCGGAACAGCAAACTCAAAAATAGGACGGACATAGATCTTGTATATGTTGCTGCATACTCTGGGGTCGCAATAGCGAAACGAGATATATTGTCTTTCGAGCCTTAGCACAAAGATGTGTTCAGGTTTTTTTGTTAGTCCGCTGCATATGTTTGATTGGTACGCTACATATTGAGTACTTTTCATAAATATCGCGTTTTATATTTGCAAAATTCTCCTCACTATTTTTCCCTATTCCTAATTTTCCGCTTGTTCTGTGACCCCTCTCATTTGTTTAGAGTCACTCGTAAAAGAGTAAAAATAAAAATAAATAAAATGTCAGGTAATTATCCGGTGTGTTTGAAGCTGGTCACTGATGTTATGGTTGTCGAAAATGCGTACACACCCTATCCGCAAATATTTCGAGTAAGGAAGTTGATCTCATCAAGGAATTGAATTGTCCAGACTGTGACAAGCGTAAACGTTTATTTTGCAGTGGTTCCCAAACTTCTTCCATAACGCATGAATATTTTTTGCGTTTTATGAATAAGATTACATCTATAGCGGACGACACGAATCCATTCAAAAAGGATCAATCTGTTTTTTCTGAAGTTTCCAAATTGAAGAAACTCTTGAGAAATCCATTCAAGAACCCTTGATGCCCATCGAATAGCAATGTTTCATTGCGAAAGTAAAATAATGATTCTCGAGAGTTCACATTGGCTCTGGTCTTGAGCGTTGATTAATGATGTTTGCGAAATTAGGTGTGGTATTGATGATAATGTTCTACGTCTTCAGTTTTTTCCAGCTCTCTTGATATCCATTCTGAATCGACCGAGATCCTCGATCGCTTTAAGTCCTCTTTTAACGTTATTTTAAAAAATGTACCAGAACCTGAAAGTCAAGATGAAAATATAGACGTTGCTATTGATGTGCTGGGAATCAATGCTTATGCTCAAAATGTTGCGGTTAAGGCTACTCTGCTTGGAAACACTCGTTCAAATCAACCACGTATGCTGAAAGTGGCGTTCATTACATCTGATATCGTCACCACCTTGTTTAAAAAAAATAATCTGTTTAGTATTCCTAAATATAAGAACATTGTTTTAGTTGATGATACCCAAGCAGATCACTGAACTAAAGGTGCTTCGTGATCGATTGAAGACTAGGGAATCTGTTGAGGAAAAAGATCTTACCTATTGTCAGAGGAGATGTCATGTCAGTTAAAAAAAACCGATTGGTCACCTCTCGATGTGAATGGTCATATACTCAAATGCTCAGTCATGTCCTAAACACCGTGAACTACTTACCGTTTTCACATCTTCATTATCCTTAATTCATTTCAATTTCTGAAACTTGGCTATGTCCCAACCATTTTTAAGAACCAACGAGAGAGGAGAGACCTGATTGTTTGATTATAGAGCCCTACATAGTGAATTTGGCATGGATTTGTCTTCCTTGTTCCCACTCAATAACAACAATCTGAGCCATTGCTACTAGTTGCAGAAGGAAAAGGTTAAGACCACCCCTCGTAGGATCTTCCTATCTAATCGAGTGTTCGACGCCTGGAACCGTTGTTTCTGTAAACGTTTTCAAGGATATGTACGACAACTCCATTCGGCGAACAGAATTGGGATATATTTGTGATGGTTTCTGACATTCACCTCTGTCTGTTTTTATCTCCCTCTTGCTGTAAAGTGTACTATCAGCTGATTATTAAATGTCTTCTGTATACTTGGAGCTACCTGTAGGCCTAGCCTCAGCTCCTATTCGTAGTTAATAATAATAGGCAATAATAATAAATCTGCTGTTGATAACCATGTTTTAACAACTGAACATGCTATTTCTGAACAGCTATTGAATTTTTTGAAATTTTCTAAACTATGAATGGAAGATTAGGATTTCGAATGTATAAAAAAAAATAATTTGCCTATTTACAGAAGTAAATGAGCAAATTATTTTTTTTTCTATAAATTGTAGGTACAAGGTGCTCAGATAAACACCTTGTAATCTTTAATCTATTATTCAGCTAGAACAACGGAATCAAGGGATTTAACTCAACCAAGAAAACGTTTTGACAAATTTGTTAATATTTTCTTATGGATACCCTTCTGTTCCCTCAACCAAATGAGAAAAAAGTATTAATATTTTTTCCAGGAATTGAGATACCTTACTATGATTAACTGATTGAAAATGATTGAAATAATTTTCTAATTAGTATAATGTTTCAGGTTATTCGAAACCTTTCGTTCTCACTGTTGTAACCAATGGAAATGAAACAAGCATTCTAGGCCCAGATGTTGGAAATATAGGTTTTTGTTTGAACTACAGGCAAAGACTCTGCACAGCTGATACTGCAAGCGTAATAGGATGATTTTTCTCATTATACTAGTAATCTAATGTGTCGTCCTACTTTTTTTTGACAATTAAATCGGAATGAGGCTTTACTACCGTTAATGTTATACCATTAAAGGAGCATTTCGTTCCTTTGTTAAATTTGGAACTCGATAATTGAAAGAATAAATAAACCAATTCTGAGCGTTCTTTTTGAAACCTTCTTATTTCTCATGAGAAAACCTTCAACGAAGCATACCTACATCAGTTAGATATGTATCGAATTGTAAAAATTATTATTCTGTCTATTGTTTGTGTTTACTGCCATAGTTTAGATATCGTAGATAGCAATAGGACATCTAAGTGTAAGTAGCAATATTTCAAATTCAAAACTCAACTGATTATAACAGCAATCACTTCAATCTCAAGAGATGAAAGTAGTTTGAAACAGAAAGAAATATCCTTTGATTTTTTATGCATTCTATAGTTTTTCGGGACATGGAAGCGAGTTTGTTTATTTTTTATATATTGAAAGATGTATCATGTCTCATCATACTCATCATATCATACTCATGGTTAATCAGATTGATTAACCAGACTATATAAAATTCTAGCGGAATATATTCATTTTTTTTATATCCCGATTCTCCTAGGCCTCTAAGAAGTTAAAGTTCAATTTGCATATGTAAAATAACGACTCGAATAGCCAGTGGTTATAAAAATGCAAACAATACAGTAGTAAAAGCCATTGGGACTAAATTGTGTGGAAAAAATTGATTATCTGTACATCGAATGAATTAGGGGGTGGGGTTTTTTTGGTTGTAGGTTGTCAGTTGTATGAAAAAATTAAATTCTATAATTCGGAGATTGTACTAAGATAAAAAAATAAAAAATTTTGAATATCCAGATTTCTTTAAGATGTTCCTAGGATATCTGATACATTCTCAATATGGAATTCAAAATTATAATTAATATTTAACAGCGCGGGCATAGTCAATCTCACGATTTCTCATTCTTGAAATTTTCGGATTTTTTTTTCAACACTAGGCTCCATTAGAGCTATATTCTCAAATTGATCGGAAATACTGCTTCAAATTTTGAGATATTTCGATATTTCATGACTTGAAGAGTCTTTGGAAAAGCCAAATAACTTCGAAATGAATACCTTTTTCGCATAAAATTTTGAAAGTGAATACTAGAAGTAGGAATCTACTAACTTAAAGGTTATACTTTTCGTTTTCGATAATAATTGGGAATTTTACTAGGCGTTCAGAATGAGACAATTCATTGATGACTTTTTCAAACGTTAATATTGGGCAATCTCCAAATATCACACCCTGCATTTCATTTTCTCATTTAGTAGAGAATTCTTTCATGATAATTAAATTTGGTCCCTAATAAAAAATAATATACATGGTATGCCATCAATGAATAGTCTGATTTTCAACACCCAGTAGTTCTCAATGATTATCAAAAAGTTTTCAGTACTAACATCTCTCTCATTCAAATATCTTAGTTCAAAGCTATTACGTTTTTCGAAAAACCCTTCAATTTATGAAAAATAGGTAGGTGTAGGGGCTTCGAACAAAACTTCAAACAAACGAAGATTTCGAACAATGTTGGGTTCATCTATTTCATAAAATCTGAAATTTCAATAAAAAAAGAGGTTTCTTAAGAAAAAACATGGAGATTTACAATTTTTTGATACACCTTGTGTATTTCTGAACAATTTGAGAGTGTAGCTCCAATGATGCCTAATACGGTACTGTATCGAAAAAAATAAACGAAAATTTCAGTTTCAATTTCATTTTTGAGAGCTGGGATTGTGGAAGCCCTTTCCCAATCTTCTTTACTACTATGCATAGAATTGAAGGTTTCCATGATAGTTCTCTTTATCATCTCGTCACTGGGAAGGCCCGCTGATGGTATATAATTGGTCATAGAGGACCAGGCTCTCTGATTTCTTATAACCATATTTACGGTTCTCTGATTTGATAATTTTATAATGGCCTCATAGACTAATCTATCTATCACAAAATGAATCTATTTATCACAAAATGAATCTATCTATCCCAAATTGAAGTCCCCACGGCCATAGCAATCAATGACAAAAACATTCGCATGAAAAAGTAAGACGTCTGCATGCAGAACAATTAGTTTTCGTAATTAATTGCACAAGTGCATCAAAATTACCGATAATTTTGCATGGCAGCGTGTTGTCATAAAAACTGCATGACCGAATGCAGTTTTTCAAAGAAAACACGCTGGAATGCGAAATTATCCGGTCATTTTGATACACGAGTGTAATTCGGGGGAATATTTCTCGATTAAACTGTTAACTTGTCGAAGTGATGTAGAATGGAATTGCCATAGGTTCGACCTGTGTAAGATGAATAGAAATTATGCATCTATGAACAATGCAATTATCGCAGGGCATTTCGCTTCTTATAATGCAATTATCGTAAGTAATTGCACAAGTGCGTTAAAATTACCGATAATTTTGCATGACAGCGTGTTGTCAAAAAAAATGCACGAGTTCATTTTCATTTTTGGCTCTTTCTCCATAAATGAAAATGGCCGAATGCAGTTTTTCAAAGAAAACACGCTGGAATGCGAAATTATCCGGTCATTTTGATGCACGAGTGTAATTCGGGGGAATATTTCCCGAATAAACTGTTAACTTGTCAGAGTGACATAGATTCCATAGATGCCATAGATTCGAACTGTGTAAGATTCATAGAAACAATGCAGCTATGAACAGAACAATTATCGCCGTGCATTTTCGCTTGTTACAATGCAATGATCGCGGTAATTCTCGATAATTGCATTCTATTTAGTATTTACATAGAATTTTTAACGGGGGGGAAATATTCGCTGTAATTTTCGATAATTGCACTCCACTTACATAGAATTTCTGACAGGAGAGAAACATTCAAAGTAAAAGATACGGGGTTTGTCGCTAAAATAAAATAAACTAATTAAGATAGCTCAAACTGGAACGACTCAAACTGAAGTAGGAGAAACGAATCACAATGAAACCCACCATGTCAACAAAGAAAATGTAACTGGCTATCTCGTAGCTCCATTAGTAAAGATCTTAAACTGAACAAAAAAAAACATTCATACAAAAAATTAATTCCACTGGAAATAATTGAGGACTATTTAGATCCAGAAGTGTGAAACAATGACAGATTCAACTCTCATCTGCAACTCATCATTATTATTCAATTATAAATGAATTTAGTTTTATTTGAATGGCAATGAACAAACAGAACTGAGTTATTGGAGCGATAAAAAGATGCAAATTGGGCTTCAATAACAAAAATCGGTCTCGTCTATCTTGAAGGTGATTCGAATGATGGACTTACCTACAAATTTAAGAGCACATTATAAAATCCTTGATTATGAAGAAAATAAAAATCAAGATGAACAGGAAAATCCTGCAGTATTTATAGAATATCTTATTCATTTACTTTCATTCATTAATTTCATTTTTACGAGCTCTTAAATTGTATAACAAGTTGCCATTAGAATTTCTTGTTTTAGAGTGGATATAGTGGTCGAGGTGAGTGCCTAAAGGTGTCACTATTGTTTCCAACTATACAATTGTAACATTAAAAAAAAAATAGTTTTTATATCATACTTTTAAGATCTATACCATTTCAATGGTCAGTAAACTATGTTTTAGGCTAGAGACCATTGATTCATATGAAGTTTTCACTATTACTCATTTTGAAGACTTCGTCATTACGAAAATTTTTTTGGAATGTAAAAAAATTAGATGCATTTTCCTTAATATTATACAAAAAGTCTTGTCTACTCAATTTTTGGTTTTTATAAAATTAAAAATGAAGAAGTAAGGACGTATTCTTGCATGTGGTGAGAAATGAGAGTAAATCAGAGGAACGTTTGAGATTGCTTCATTCATCCTGGAAAAAGATGGGATCTCAAAAACACTGAGTGGATAGGAGTAGGTAAACTTCGGCAGATCACGCGAATGCCACGTGGTATAAACCCCTCTTAACTGTTTTTTCATAACTCCTCTAACATCGAGGACATCTCAATGACAAGTTTTTAAAAACACACGCGCTTCTTTTTCCCTAAAATTATTCAAAAGTCTTCTTCTTTCAATTATAATTCAAAGAGACTAGTTGTTGTAATGTATTTTATTATTTATTATTAATATCTACATTTAATAATTCTAATAATTATTAATTTGGATATTTCAGTCTCATACTGCTATATATTTTTCGTATCTTCGTGTTTAACAATACGTATTTAACACCTGATTTGTTCAATTCAAAATTGAAATTTATTATTAATTGAATCATCATACTTTCAGTTGGATTTGGAATCGGGTTAGTCAGATTCGCCAATAATATATGTACAAGCTCTGATGGACTTGAAGGAGCTTGTTTCACGAAGAGAGAATGCAAAAAAATTGGAGGTAGTGGATTCGGCAGTTGCGCTAATGGACTTGGTGTATGCTGTATTGGTAAGTATACAGGGTAGTCCACATAAGAAGTCTAGTCGATTGTACCAGTTTTTCCGGATAACGTCGAGAGGAATAATTTTTTATATTTAGGGGACACATTCTGATCGAAAAATGTAGGGTGCAAACCCTTAATTATTTTTGTGAGTATTCTCAAAAAATTATGTTTGGCGTTCGTTTCAGTGTGAAAAAAATCATTGGAAGTGAGGGTTGAAGATTATTAAGTGTTCCAGTTTTTGAACGAATTTCAAGCAATAAAATGTTCAAATTGATGCCTACCGTTAATTTATAAATAGTAGGTAATAGCGTCTTCGTTCAGAATTTCTGCTTACATTCTGTAACATTTCAAGACATTGAGTAGTACAATACAGTCCACCACTCACTGGCGGTATCAAAAGATTCGAATTGAAGTAGGAGCTCAATACGCTTGTAGGTATCTGGTGGAAGATTCATAGTCTGACTAATCGGTTGCAGTGGCGTACCCAGTCATAAGCCTTGGGGGGGGGGGGGGGTGGTAAAGAAAAAAATTTTCAATTTTTTCCAAAAAAGTTTGCTTACTCATAATAAGATTGTGATATATAAGGTTGTTACATAGGATATTCCTTCTGGGGGGGGGATATATCCCCCTAATCCCCCCTTGGGTACGCCACTGATCGGTTGGGTATGTTTCCGCTTCCCCAAGAGTTTTGAGAACCATTTCATGGAGAAATTTCTTCAACGTTGTTGGGTTCGCCCCAAGATGGATTTGGGCATAGCAAAAATACCGTGAAAAACATTTTGGACAATTTGTAACTTGTTGAACATTGAGGAGGGAGCGAAAGCCCAAAATGTTGAAACGTAAGTCACAGTGAGACGGATAATAGTTTCTCTATTTCAGTATCGTAATGAGTTCATTACAGTGCTAAAAATAGTGCTGTAATGAGCACATTACAGCATCGTTTTCAGTTATATTTTTCGTTTTGTGGTTGTCTATACGAACTTCAAATCCTATAAAAATTTCAACAAACGTCAATAATTATCAATATACTTAATATAATTTGGATATAGTGAAATGATTTGCAATATAAATCGCAATTTCTCTCAATTCAGGTGGTGTTAAATCGATTTCGTGAGACATAATTCTCGAATTTGATGAGTAATTGTGAATCATTTCAAAATCGAAACGTACGATTCATTTTCAAATTCCGTAATCTGTCAATTTTTGTAACAGTCACACCAACTTCCAAGATACAATACAAAAGTCACTAGGATATATAATCTGAATTTTTCATTTAATTTCGTCAATATTTCACAAAAATTGACTGAAATAGAGAAAATATCTTCTGATACTCGCTACAGAAGGCAATTCCAACACTCTTGCGTTCGGAAACTCGCTCCTTCGTCGCTCGTTTTCGAATTTCGCATTCGAGTTGGAATAGGAGCCCATTCTGCAACTTGTTTTAGAATATACTATTAAATATGATCAAATGGTTATGTTGCTGCAACGACAGAGACCAGGATGAAAATTTGGATATCAACATTGTTATTACATATGTTACTTCCAGTTGTTATAGAGTCGGTGTTGATGATACATGGGATATGATTTCTTGCTTCAAGTAGATCGCTATTCCTCCTTCGTTTCCGATGGGCGTCTAGAACGATATAGGTTGTATCTTTGGATCCTGGGCCCTAGGGTCCCTATGGGATGACTTCAGTCTTGTTTCGCATATCATGATGATATTCTCTTGAGAACGCTATCTAGATCATGTTCAGAAGACCGCTATTTTCCGTTTGCCTTTCATTTCAATATTAAATGAAAAATGATTACCCGAACATTTTTTGCAGTACGGAAATCTTGTGATGGAACAACAACATCCAATAATACCTATTTTGCTAGTCCAGGTTTTCCAAGTTCTTATAATGGAGGGACAACTTGCTCATTCACAATAAAAAAATTAAGTAACGATATTTGTCAGGTAAATCATGAAAATATGATACTTAATATACACAATTAACAATCTATATCTTGCAGGCAAGAATTGATTTCCTCGCTTTTTCTCTGGATCAACCCAACGCGAACGGTGCTTGTGTGAACGATGGCTTATCTATAATTGGGGGAGCATCTCCAGTTCCCACCATTTGTGGGGAGAATGGGGAGCAACATATTTACGTAAATTTCGCCGAGAGGGGAAATATCCAGATGAATATTTTCACGGGTATTTCTGTGAACATGAGAAGATCTTGGAATTTCAAAATTTCCCAAATAGGATGTGACTGTCCAACAAGAGGTAAGTTTTATGAGACAAATGAACAACCGAATACTATTTCTCATGAAGATGAATTTCACCAAACATTATACGAAATCTCTTCAGAAAGAGAGTTCAACAAATTTTGTAAAATGGTTTATGAAGTGGAAAGTTTTCTGAGAACGTTATTATGTGATTTTTGGGATGACCTCTCCAACTAATAACCAGGACAGGACAACTAGACTGTCGTCTCTGTCTCTAGTCTTCAAGTGATTATGTCGAAAAAAGTTGGAAACAACATGAACTCATAATATAAGGAGATTTCAGGACTCTAGACAATAAACGCTTATAGATCATCTTTCACAAATGAAAGAAAAATCTTCACCCTTCATTAAAAAAAAAAAAGAAACCAGATCCTGTTTATCCTTATATCTGCCTTTATCTTTCTTCCAAAATTTACCGAAACAATACTTGGGACTAAAATTTTCCTATCTAAACCGTTTTCAAGTCTGACGTAGCCAAAATAAATAGTTGAATTGCGTCTCGGTTTATTCTTTGTTTCAATTATTCGATATTCCATCTACAATTCTCGACTTCATAATATTATATAAGTCTCAGTTGTTTTCAAAGCTAGATAACGTCTGCTTATTGCAAAGACAACTATGTCTTTCTATAGCTATGTAATCTCAATAATTTTATTTTAAATTTTCTACTGCGTTGTATTCGAAACTATCGCTATCATACGGAATATAAAGTTGTTCATTGCGAATTATTTAAGTATTGAATTATTTACATTATCCCAATTATTATAGGGTAATATATTTCGCGACGTACCATGTCGCGAAATATATTACCTGGTTTTAGCCCGGTGATTGGGATGAATTTGGTTCCAACTGCACTCAAATCCGGAAGTTAGGATAACGCAACTTTAAGTCGGCTTGTTTGTTTTTAAGAGTAGAGGTTCAGTCGTACTGCTCTAACGATCTTCAGTACATTTCATTAACAAGGATTTTATTCCCCATATTGTATCCGAGCCGGCTTACGTGCTCAAGCTATATCGCTATTTGTGCAAACTGGCTTGACCATGTAAATCAGGATTCACTCACAGTTTATAAGTATTCAATCAATTGTTTGGCCTGCTTGCAGCTCCATCTGGATGTCTTATGTATTATACCTCCCTTTCTGGAACTGTAAGAAGTTTCAATTACGGTACAACTGGCAACGCAGCTGCTTCCAGACAACTGATAAATCAAAACTATGGTATATGTATCGCCATGCAGCCTGGTTATTGCTCAATAAACTGGAGTCAAACAGGTGGAGATCCGTATTCCTTCAGTGTATCGGGAGATACAGGAGTGGCTGTAACGGATGGCACTATAGCTACCAATGCAGCAGCTGTTATAGGAGCCCTTTGTAATACAGATTTCGTTGTAATTCCTAATCCTACGTTTAGGGATACTCAAATGCCAGCAAGCGTCGATAGGTTTTGCGGTAATGGATTCGAACCACTTACAAGTAAGTGAATTCACCGAAAAATATAAATATTCAGGATATATTCGCATTTCGTCGCCACGGATAGTACAAAGCAGATATTTGAATTGTTTCGAACATTTACTAGAGTGTATTTATTTAAGCACTGGTATGACGTCACATCCAGTGAGATTTTGGAAACTACTGAATACTTCTTGTTACTATTAGAAGTGTTCACAAATCTGGAAATATTTGCTCGCCCTGCAATCCATTTACAATGTTACCGATATGTCAATCTAATTGTATCTGATTTGATTTTACGAATTCATCTCATTGTTTCAAAATTGATTCGATTTAATTATTTCATTTGAAATTATTATATTTTAAATAATTCAAGCGTTTAAATATTTTTACATCCAATTGCTGATGTTAATATTATGTTAAAACAAGGAAAAACCAACAGTCTGATAATGATGCTAGAAAATTTTATGGTGCCATGGCACTGCTAAAATAAATACACGTAATTTCAAAATATTTTCCTATAAACAGGATTTCCATTTAAAAGAAATAAATCGAACTTATATGTTTTCTTCCATATACATTTGAATTTTTCCAAATATTTCGATTACCTACTTCGAAAAATTTATAAGACTTACTCATGAACACTTTTTTCAAATTTCCGATATTTTTTTAGAGTTATCGAAATAGTAGAATAAAACACTCAAGTTTTATTTTTCCCTCATAAATGAAACACTTGTTACCTGTTTATGCAGAAATATTTTGAGAATGAGCTTGTAATCATTCTAAATCTGATTGCAGAAAAAAAATTTAAATATAATGCTTTAACGGGCTATGGTGGAGAAAGGCAAATAACTAGCAAAACTCTGACTAAAAGATATTTCTTATCTACTATTGAATTGATTTTTCGACAAAAATACTATGTTTAAAGAGGTGATTCTCCTTACTCCCTATGACTTTTTCAAGATTTATAATTTATTTTTTGTCGAAAACTACCACTGTTCAAAAATCAGTTGATTGAATGAATTGAATCAATTCTAACGATATCATCGTTTACAGTGGGAAATAAACACGTGTTTAACAGATATCGGGACAAACATATTTGTATTAAAATAAACATTATTATAACAATAATTGTTTTGTATAACATTTTGTTTCAGCATCGTCTAAGCCTTTTGTAATGACAGTAGTGACAGATGCAACTGAAGCTGGAGACGTGGGAAATAGAGGATTTTCTTTGGACTTTTCACAACAGAGATGCGTAGGAATGCCTTTTTAATAAAGTAAAACTTTAAAATGCTAATTTCAATGTGTGATTCAATTGAGACTTAACATATTTCTTTCTGAAGAAATGTTGAAAGAAGTGTGTTTTTGCAACCTTCACATCTCCAGTTTTCCAGATCCTACTTATATTCAATAATAAAATTATCACTTCCCACTACACAGAATCACGAAATTCGAAACGACCGTTGCTATGGTGGTACTCAACATATTTTTTCAAGTCCTAGACCCCTCTTCATCTACATATTATTTCAGTGTTATTTGGATGATACCTATATAGCCTATCTGCTTAATAACTGCATTTTACTAACACGTTGCAAGGGCCAAATGATTTGGAATTTAAAATTTTTAGCTAGGAGATTATTTTTTAAATTGACAAACCACTTTGATTTTGAATATTCTCTCATACTAAGGAAAAATTAACCAGAGTGTGAAACTATCAGTTCTTTGAAATTTATTCGAAGAACTGGAATATAAGATGTCTGAAAGACATACTGTTTTAGACAGCTGACAAATTCCTTGACATTGGCTATATATGCACCAAGTGATGGACGTCTAGCATGTCTTTTTTTTCTGACCACTATTCCTATTATCCTCGGAGGATAATAATGACTAATACGCACTCGGTTTTGGATGAAATTCTGAAGGCAATATGATATGTTGAAGTGTGTGAACAGAACATGCATTAGCCAAACTGCCGCCCTAGGCAGATACCTAATTTTCCGCAGAAGTCAACTCTGCATAATGCAGAAAAATTAATATTGGATAATCAGGGTCTTCTATCGAGAGATGAAAAAATTGAAGGCATCTCTTCGGATGATTTTAATGAAAGCATAGGAGCAATATCCATTAACAAAAAACCAACATTTTCAAACCTGAACCAAAAATTAAATTCATTTTAGGATGGGTAAGAAAAAATAAACCTTCGGCCTTTTGTTATGAATTAATTCATTGATTTATTCATGTAACGAATAAGATAAGATAATTTTATTGTGCTATTTACAAACAATTTGCTGTTTGTTCACACTCGTCAAAATAATATAAATATAAGTATAAATATGAAATTCATATACAAATCAAACAATTAGAATCATGTAACAACAGGTTATGGACTCAGTCATGAACTGAAAAGTCAATAGTTATGTGTTTTCTTAAAAAAGGGAAAACCTTAAGTAGTGAACACGGAAACAAATGTATTAAACTCCTAAAGTGAAGATGGAATCAAAAGACGTAAAGTTTTCGTTGCCAAGCGTAACAATGAAAATTACCAAAATTGAAAATTTCAGGTCAAAATAGTATTAGTCAAAGAAAATATATGGTCATTAATCGAAGAGGATCCACTAGCACAACTGAATAGTGAATAGACTCGAAAGGATCAGAAATCCGAGCAGTGATATCCTTAAGTATTGAAGACAATCAGATCATTCACATCTGTAAACGTGAAACATCTAAAGAAATGTGGCCTGAACAGCAGAATGTTCATTTAAGAAATAATTGTATTTTGTAATAAATTGGATTTGTTAGGGAAACTACACCAATCAAAATTGAAAAAAAAAATAAAAATTAGAATTATGGATGCTAATAGTAACAATAAAAATAAATATACACGTTCTAGAGATTGTGGAAAAATTAGCGGAGTAGGTAAAGAAATTGAAGATTTTCATGTAGCAGCGTCATTATTCAGAAGCTTAACAGAAAATAATTCCACTTTGGTAACTGCACTGGATGCTAGAGCCGACCATGAACTAACATTAGACTATGCGAAGGGGAAATTGATCGATGAAAACAAAATAAGAAAAGAAAATCATTTCAAAGATGAGAGTCCATGAAGATGGGTAAAGCAAGGAATTTCAAGAAGAAGGACTATACCGAATACAATTACTGTCATCGTAAAAGGCACATAAAGAAAGACTGTTTCATACTAAAGAAATCGAGATCGAGGGAAGACAAAAGAAAATATAACAAATGAAGAATTTTGTTTCGAAATATGACAGAATTTTTAGTAGATTTTGGTGCTTCTAGAAGTATGATCAATAACAAAGATCTATTCATTAATTTCGAAACCAATGATTCACAAGAAATCATGACGGCCAATGGTGGATACATGACTGTTGTAGGAAGAGGAGAAATTAAACTTTTAAAATTAACATAAAAAATAGAACATCTAATTTATTTTTGAAAAATGTGCTACTGGTTCCTGAAATGATCAGTTTCAAAAATAACTAACCCGAAATATCAAATAAACTTTGATAACAAAAATAGTTCCATTAAAAGTCCAGAAGGTATTTTAGTAGCTAAATATATTAATGAAAATGGATTATACAATAGAAACTTATTCTGAAAAGATTAATTCGATAAAAACAACTAGTCTAATTCCAAAAGTGATTGTATACACATTTGACCCAGGCATTTAGAACATAGAAGTCCAGAGATGATCAAAAAGTTTGTAGGAGATAAATTAATAACCGGTATTGTAATAAATAGTAGATTTAGAAATTATTAAATTTATCATTCAGAATGAAAATAAGTTCAGAAGAGAGGGTGAGACTTGTGTAATCCGATCTTATCTTGGAAGCAGGATGAATCCTTTATCGATTATTGCTTTTCTTAGTTACCGTCGTTACTGGCTGTTTATGTTTGCGCTCAGGAGTGTCTCAAAATGAACCTCAAGGGGACGCATATCTACATCACCACGGACAGCCATACCACTGCCAGGGGTCTCTGTTGACTTGGGAGTGCCGTAACACCATAAAGCAACTGGACAGAGGCAATAAAGTGACTCTTCTATGGGTACCGGGGCACTGTGGTGTTGAAGGAAATGAAAAAGCTGATGAACTTGCAAAAAATGCATCAAGATTAACACCTGCTGGACTTGAGTCTTTCTGTGGACTAGGAAAAGACCAATATAAATCTGCGATCCAGCTATGGGAGTTGAACAACAGGATAATCCACTGGACTAACACTCCTAGACTTGCTCAGGCAAAGAAATTCGTGACGATTTCACCTACCTACGCCAAAAAGCTTTTGAAGCTGTCACGAGCCGAGCTTTGGGTGATGGTGGGACTGCTGACGGGGCACTGTCGGTAAAAACATCATTTGTACCGTATGGGAAAGTCAGCAGATGAGATTTGCAGACTCTGTGGATCAGAAGCGGAAACAGCAGAACACATGGTATGCAAGTGTCCGGAGCTGGCTGGCTTAAGAATTATTCATATGGGTAAGCCGGTCCTGGATACCAGAGAGGTAACGGCCAAGGCCCCTAAGGAGGTTGTCAGTTTTATTAACGTCATTGACTACCTCCTTGGGTTTCCATGAATGAGTACGATAGAGAACAAAAGATCTACATGGTCGCAGTTCCCGGAAGGCTTACCGAACCAAAACGACCCCAGTTCAAATAAAAATAATAATTGTTATCGTCTCACTACTTTGGTTAAATCGATATAATTTTCAGGGATAAGAGAAAAATAAATTAGTACTGGGAAATCTTGGCTTATCTAAGTTCGATAAATACGTTTTGGTCGTTCTCAGATGACACAGCAGAAAATTCGTTGGGCTGTAGCAGTGGCGGCTCGTGAGCTTTCATTCAGAGGAGGCCAAGCAAAAAAAATAGGTTTTTGACGTCCCAGAGAAGACAGTGGCATCATTCAAAAATTTTTCTAATTTTGAATCATAGCGGCTAATGAAACACAATAGCTTTTTAAAATTTCCCCTATTATCCGAATCTACACTTTCATCATGTCCTCTAAACGGCAATTCTTGAAAACAAAGGAACATAACTGCGTCAAATAATAATCTTTTCAAAATATCCCTGTTTTCTTTGACCTTTTCGTTATGATCTATGATAGTTTGCCTATGACCCTGATCAAGTGAATTTACAATATTGAGTTTTCCGAACAATTTAAATTTAATTGATGCGCCTAAATGAGATTTTGATCTGCCATGTCTTTCAATAGACCTCTGTAAATTTTTTAAATCCGAATACCCTAATTTTGACCACACATTGTTTTCTGAATCGTCGGAAAAAAGTAAACAAAACCAACAAAATAATTTATTCCGAACTGTACTTCCGGTCAGCCACTCGCATTTAGTGTACCATTGGACGCAGAAGGAACGATTATAGATAGATAGATAGGATTATGCCTGGAATTGACAATTAAATTTTGCATAGCAGGCTGAGGTGTTTTTGTAGTTTTGGTAATGAAAATTTTGTCATCGTAAGGCATTTGGCTGAACTTTTTAATCAAAATAAAATCTACAATATCTTCAGTAACTCTGAGTTCCCTACTGACACTATCATTTTCATTTCTAGTTTCCGACGTTTCCGTTTCCATTTTTCTCGATAAAATATATCTGAATAGCCAGCCAATATCCTTCCTTACCTACAAACTTTGCCGAACAATCCTAACACGAAACCACAAACAAGACGCCGAAAGGAATAAAAAGTACTGGCCTATCTTTATCTTTCCCTAATTCTGGCGCTAATAAACAGAAACAGCTGAGCTGACCCATCGTTAATCGCCGTGGATCATGTTCGGGCGCTTTCGGTCAACGGAGACAGGGCCTCCGTCACGTGATATCCAGCTCGAATTTAGAGTGGCCGGAGCTTCGTATCGGGAGAAATTTGAAATTCTACGTTCAAGACAAACGCGACTAGAGAGGAATTGGGCCTCCGCGACCCGCGTCTAGAGTCTGCTGTATTCTTTAGCGCATCGCATGCCTGTAGTACGGTGCAGCGATGCGCAATCTTCTCAGTTTTGAAGTCTGTTGCGGAGAATGTATAAATATGATGAAATATTGGGGTAAAAAGTATCCAGAAATTTGAATATTCTATTGATTTAGGTTAACATAATATAGTTGGACTTGAACTAAGAATTATAATGCGGTAAAATTTGGGGAGGCCCGGCCTCCTCTGCCTCCTCTGAGCGGCCGCCACTGGGCTGTAGGCAAATTGGAAGTAAGCTGAGACAGCGGAGCTTGAGCTGAGATTGAGGGCGGAGTTTGTAGATGAAAAATAAAGAAGGATAAAAAATTTTAACGAATGATTTAACTGGGGTTGGTATTCTGGGCAACTTCTGGGTGGAGAACATTTTTTTTTACGTTCATGCAAAAAGCAAAAAATGATTTATTGAGGTGCGGCACTAGCCGTAAGAAAATGAAAAGCGCAACTTGAATACTTTATTATTAATATCGATTTGCATTGAAACAGGAACTAATACGTTATGAACAATTTAACTCAAACTTTATTTTTACTCTCAATGTTGAAAGTGAATGAACAATTGGTGCAATTTTCAATATAAATATTTCGTAGTGAAATACTTTTTAAATCCACTTCTTGATTTGTTACTGCTGTAAACGTACTAGTACTTGTTAACTGTACATCGTTATTTCCTTCAGGCTGAAATATTTGTTTGTCATGATGACAGCACGTTGAAGTAGAATGACAGATGAGTGCAATAAAAACTTTATTGCACTAGTGCAATAAAGAACTTCTTTTTCCACTGAATATAGTTCAATAAAGTTTTGCTTTTTGCATAAATGTACAAAATTCCTTTTTATAACTTCACTCTCGATTCGCGCACTCCAAGCTAATATATTCTATACCGAAACAAAAATCTAAACTTTATCAAAAACCCTGTGTTTTCCTACTTCTGAGTCTGACCTAACTCGTCCTCTCTCAGAGTCAAAACAATTCCTTCTTTCTTGAATACTTGAAATTCCTTTAACTCTCTAATCTACTCATTTTCCTTTCTATTTGACTTGACCTCATTAAAAATTACTCTGATCCCCAGAAGAAATTGTTTTGCTCTAAATCCGGTTTCGCGACCGACGTATTAATTCTAAACCCTTCTAAATATGAGTTCCTATGCGATACTGCTCTTCTTACTTCTTCTTCTCCACCCAGAAGTTGCCCAGAATACCAACCCCAGTTAAATCATTCGTTAAAATTTTTTATCCTTCTTTATTTTTCATCTACAAACTCCGCCCTCAATCTCAGCTCAAGCTCCGCTGTCTCAGCTTACTTCCAATTTGCCTACAGCCCAACGAATTTTCTGCTGTGTCATCTGAGAACGACCAAAACGTATTTATCGAACTTAGATAAGCCAAGATTTCCCAGTACTAATTTATTTTTCTCTTATCCCTGAAAATTATATCGATTTAACCAAAGTAGTGAGACGATAACAATTATTATTTTTATTTGAACTGGGGTCGTTTTGGTTCGGTAAGAATTCCGGGAACTGCGACCATGTAGATCTTTTGTTCTCTATCGTACTCATTCATGGAAACCCAAGGAGGTAGTCAATGACGTTAATAAAACTGACAACCTCCTTAGGGGCCTTGGCCGTTACCTCTCTGGTATCCAGGACCGGCTTACCCATATGAATAATTCTTAAGCCAGCCAGCTCCGGACACTTGCATACCATGTGTTCGGCTGTTTCCGCTTCTGATCCACAGAGTCTGCAAATCTCATCTGCTGACTTTCCCATACGGTACAAATGATGTTTTTACCGACAGTGCCCCGTCAGCAGTCCCACCATCACCAAAAGCTCGGCTCGTGACAGCTTCAAAAGCTTTTTGGCGTAGGTAGGTGAAATCGTCACGAATTTCTTTGCCTGAGCAAGTCTAGGAGTGTTAGTCCAGTGGATTATCCTGTTGTTCAACTCCCATAGCTGGATCGCAGATTTATATTGGTCTTTTCCTAGTCCACAGAAAGACTCAAGTCCAGCAGGTGTTAATCTTGATGCATTTTTTGCAAGTTCATCAGCTTTTTCATTTCCTTCAACACCACAGTGCCCCGGTACCCATAGAAGAGTCACTTTATTGCCTCTGTCCAGTTGCTTTATGGTGTTACGGCACTCCCAAGTCAACAGAGACCTCTGGCAGCATAATTCCAGGGATCTCAGCGTGGTTTGGCTGTGCGTGATGATGTAGATATGCGCCCCCTTGAGGTTCATTCACTTTTTGCACTTGTTGCATAAATAACTATACACGTCTCGTATGAAAAAGTTGAAAAGGATTAAAACTAGGTATAGGCAGGGCCTATTTACCAACCTAGCACCGCGTGATAAGGGCAAGTTAACGATCTTTTGGCTGTTTAATTTTTATTTTTTGTTGTTGTTTCGATGAGAAACCAATACTTTCTTCGCTGAAGATGAGTTTTAATCGAGGTTTTAATGAGTAGTCTCAATTCTCCCAAAGTCAAAGTTGAATAGATATCTAATTTTGTTTATTTTGCTTAAGTAGTAGATCATTGGAGATATGTTTCTGTATCATAAAGTTTCAGCTGTTGACTCAAAAGACACACATTTTGTGGATATTATAATTTTGGTTTTTGTTTTATTATACACTGATCAACAATTGCTAGGGATCACTTATGAACTTCTCTTCATTTGTATTTTTTTCAAGTTATCTCGTGAATATCTGTACATTATATGTTCTCTAAGGAAAAAGTAAGATGTTTTGAGTTGATTATATCAAAGTCTTCCTCACTTCATCGGCTCTTGTTCACAAAATCGATTGTTATCTGTAGACTGTTACAGGTGGAGTGAAAAGCAATGTGGTATTTGTTATTAAATCTGTTTTTTTCTCTCGTTCAAACACATAAGGTGACAATAATTGAAGAAAGTGGATACAGGAAGGTTTGTCCCAGCGAGAAGTGTCCCGGCAGTTGAATGTTTCGCAAAGTGTCGTGAGTCGGGCTTGGAATAGGTTCATCCAAAACGACTCAGTAGCTTATGTTCATGGGGGAGGTCGGCAGCGCAGTACAACAGCTGCCCAAGATCGTCTTTTGATACTCAATGCTAGGAGAAATCCCACTTACCCGGCGTCGCGGCTTAATAGATCACTGAGAGTTGCAACAGGAGTTCTAATTTCGAACCAGACTGTAAGACGACGACTACATGTTCGTGGTTTGAGAGCACGTAGGAGGGTACAACATCCCCGTTTGAATAGGGAACACCGGGTTCATCGACGGCAATGGGCTGAGGAGCACCGCAATTGGACACTTGAAGATTGGAGCCGATCTTTATTTACGGATGAGTCTAGATTTCGTTTGGTCAACTCCGATGGACGTATTCTTGCTTGGAGGGAAAGAGGTCGAAGGTATGCAGAACAGTTTATGGTACCCACAACAGCTTTTGGCGGATGTTCTATATGTGTATGGGGAGGCATTTGTTTGAACCAACGCACAGAGTTGGTTGTTCTGCAGAACACCACCATGACCAGCCAGAGATATCACGATATGATTATTGAACCCATAATTGTTCCGTTTGCGGCTGCCGTGGGCGAGAATTTCATTTTAATTGACGATAATGCCCGTCCACACCGTTGTCGTCTGGTTAATGAAGCGCTAGAAACTCATGCTATTGATAGGATGGACTGGCTAGCTCGCTCTCCAGACATGAATTGCATCGAACATGTCTGGTCTGAGATGTCTAGACAATTGTCAACCTTAGAACAACCGATCAATAACCTGGAGGACCTTTCTAACGCTTTACGGGATATTTGGACGAATATGACCCAAAATTTTATAAATCGTTTGATCGAAAGTATGCCTCGTAGGGTAGAATGCTTGAGACGAGCTCGTGGGGGACCAACTAGGTACTAGCTTAACCGAAACTTCAGCCTCCTTGTGGTTTCATCATAAAATTTTTATGTTATTCAAACACAGAATTTTGAGTGTTCCTAATAAAGTCTTTTTTTCTCTCCAACTTTCCATTTTTTCATTCTTTTCTCAAGTGAACCATATTATCTACTGAAAATACTCGGATATCTGAATAAATTTATAATCTTGGAGCGAATATTTCAGAAATAAATTTAGAACAAGTAAGTGATCCCTATCAATTGTTGAGCAGTGTATTTAATTTTATAGTTATTTATGCAACAAGTGCAATGAACAATTTTTGCACGAGTTGCATACAACATTTTTTCTACGTTCATGCAAAAAGCAAAAAATTATTTATTGAGATGCGGCACTAGGTGTAGGAAAATGAAAAGCGCAACTTGAATACTTTATTATTAATTTCGATTTGGATTGAAACAGGAACTAATACGTTACGAACAATTTAACTCAAACTTTATTTTTACCCTCAATGTTGAAAGTGAATGAACAACTGGTGCAATTTTCAATATGAATATTTCGTAGTGAAGTACTTTTTAAATCCACTTCTTGATTTGTTACTGCTGTAAACGTACTAGTACTTGGTAACAGTACATCGTTATTTCCTTCAGGCTGAAATATTTGTTTTGCAACACTGAGTTTGTTTGCATGTGATTCCTCTACGTATCCCTCCGCTACTGTCGACGATTTCCATAAGCACGTTGAAGTAGAATGACAGATGAGTGCAATAAAAACTTAATTGCACTAGTGCAATAAAGAACTTCTTTTTCCACTAAATATAGTTCAATAAAGTTTTGCTTTTTGCATGAATCTAGAAAAAAGAATTAATTGATTTTAATTAATCTGTAAATCTAATCCTGATGCCAAGAAAGAAAATCAACTAGAAAGACCCGCCCATTAAAGCGACGGGCCGAACTCACAATAAGACCTTTTGTGAATCAATATAATTATTCATTCTCCAAGACTTCTGGAAAGCCGCTCTTCCATGGATTGAAAAAACATCTCAACCGGAGATAGTAAACTTGGTCAACATTCGAAGACCTCCCGTTCATAACAGTATCACACTTGTCAATTGTAATGTATCTCATGCATTGAGGGCAAGTTGGTTAGAAAACCATTGCCAACGATGTCAGAAATAAAATACAAACTAGATTAGAAATGACACATAGTTATCTATGTGGATTCATGAAACCATTTTCAGGCGAAAAATATTTTCTAACATTTACCTACTGATGAGTTTTCCAGATATGAAAAGGTATACATATTATTTTCACTAAACTGAATAAATATTTAGCTCAAGTGAAAAATGAATTTCTACACCTAGGAATTTTGCTGATCAAGCTTGAAATTCCGCCTCTGAATTCTAGTGATCTAGGCGACCGCCTACCTTCTAACTACGGTCTAATTGTGAATAAGATGACGAAAAATACTGGTTTGCCAAATCACTCTTCAGAAAGTTCAAAATTTAACAAACAACTTTTATATTGACCATTCCTCTAGAATTTGAAGGAGGATGATAAAAATTCAGTTTCTTTACATGGCTAAAGACAATGGTTACCTACCTCTGCCTTCAGCTAAATTGGCTTAGTAATTCTGACCCAATGAATTAGCGATTTGTGCTTTTTTGTAATGATACAATCTCGTTACTTGTCATTCAAGGTGGTGAAAGCAATGATAACACAAACTTATCAAAAAAGGTAGATATATTGGTATTTTTTTTAAATACTATAAAAACACTATAAAACACATCACTATAATAGACAAATTGACTACCTTTTTCCGGTTATTTTGAATGAAGAGTTTCCGATGCTATAGAAAATAGTTACCCATTCTTTTATGCTATAGTATTTACCCCAATTTTATTGAATAGAGCATAGTATCATCGGAAGTTATTGGGCGCAGCTGCTACGGGCAACTCCGACGCTTCAAATGATTAGAATAGTCAACTTTTGAAAATTACTCCAAATCAATTGGCTACGCGTGAACTTTATTTTGTTGTTGCGTGGACCTCAACAGCTGATCGGACCATAGAGTGCTGATGCTATTCTATTATTAATTGAAATCATAAACACAAATGACAGTACCTGTATGTCAATTCGAATGATTTTAATGAAACTGAATGAATTTCTATCTGAAGAATGGAATCAGCACCTAGTACATCACGAGTTTTAGAAGATATAATGAATTTAGAACAAGATTTTAAATATAACCTGAAACTTCTCAAAGTGAGAGATATGGAAATAGAAAGATGTAAGGCAGTTAATCAAGAACTACAAGATAAACTGAACAATATTCTGATAGAAACGAAAGAGCTCAATAAGAAGTATATACAACTTCAACATGAGTTTCAAGCCTTGAGAGAAGAAAGAAAAAAAGATAAAGATGCATTTGAAAGGAAGCTGCTGATGGAACAAAACGAGAAACGTCAGAATCAAGAGCAAATGCAACACATTTTTGGTAACAAATTCCGTCAAAAAACCGACTTTTTGCAAATGATATCGGAAATGAAACTAACTGAACAGAAACACAAAGATTTAATACTGAAGTATGAAACTCAAATTTCAGAACAAACTAAAAACTTGAATAATTTTCAGAGGAAATACACCAATATAATAGAAGAAAATGTAACATTAAGTAACAAAATAAAAGATCTGAATGCACGTCATATTTCCGAAATCTGTATGTATAAGAGCGAGTTGGAAAAAAGTTCAGATGAAATTGCTATCTTAAAAAAAGAAATAATTTCTGTACAAAAAGATTATAAGGCCTACTTGAATAGTCAGAATAAATTGGTCAAGGGAAATAATGATCTGCAAGTCAAAATAATCACGATAGACAAAAAATATAAGGACTGTATAGCTGAGAATGTTAAACTTAAAGAAGAATTGAAAATTATGAACATAAAATTAGATACCTTGAAACAAAGTCACGATGCACTGCTGAAACAAGAAAAAAATATTCAAGAGGAGAAGGAGAATGAGGGTTATGATACACTTTTAAAACAGAATACAATATTAAAGGAAATCATCAAGTCTTTGAGAAATAATAGGAAACACGATAATGAAGTATGCGAAGAAGAAACTTATGATTAGACTGTTTCATGATGAATATGTCGATATTAAATCAGACGTGCACCTACTTATAACTATGATGATATAATACAAATATGTATAGGTACAAATAAGTTAGATATTTTCTAGGAAGAAATTCTTGTTTGAATTCTTCCGTTTTCGAATATTATATTGATTGAAATAAATATATTTTAACTGGAAAAATATTATTTTCTTTTTACTTGAATTCTGCCGGATGAATGAAATACTTTTTTCTGCTATTCACCAGTTATGTTTAAATTTTTATGAGTAATGAGTTGCATTACTCATTAATGGGAGGTCTAACAAAAACTAACTAAATCTAACACCTCGACTTTAAAATTTAAATGTGGAGAATTGCTGGGACCGTTAATTTTTTATTAGAGGGGGAAAAACTTTTTCAATATTTTCATCCCCGGAACTTCAACCCCTTCTTCTTCTTCTTTTGGGCCTATCCATTCTGGATGTTGGCTAACATGATGGCGACACGGACCTTATCAATTGCTGCCCGAAATAGCCCTGTGGTTGTTGAGTTGAACCAAACTCTCAAATTCTTCAACCACGATATTCTTCGTCGTCCAATGCTTCTCTTTCCCTGAATTTTTCCCTGTGGTATCAGTTGTAGAAGTCGATACGTCTCCGGATTTCTCATAACTGTGAATATTTTACACTATTGTATTTCTTGGAAGGGTGAGACAAATAACGGACACTAGTTCACCTGTTGAAAAGCACTACACAAAGAGGGAGAGCTTTATTGGTAGACAAAGAACAGTGATTGAGAGAGATCATAGAAAAGTAAGCGTGTATTGAATACGATATAAACTTAAATTTTCAGATAAATGATTCAATTTCAACACTCCCACTTATCTAAACAATTTCATTATTCCTTAATCCTAACATTTAACAAAACTTATTGTTATTTACTGAACATAATGCCTTAGTAAGCACATCTGCTGGCATTTCATTCGTAGGTAAATATTCTAAACAAAATAATTTATTTGAGATTGCTTCTCTATTAAAATAGTATCGAACATCAATATGTTTCGATCTTTTATTAACTAAAGTATTTTCAGCTAATTTTTGTGCACTTTGGTTATCATTAAACACAGTTATACTGTTATAAGATCCCGAAAATTCATGTTAAACATTTCTAAAATATATAGCTTCCTTTGAAGCTTCCGATATAGCCATATATTCGGCTTCGGTAGTACTTAAGGCTACAGTAGATTGCTTCTTACATTTCCATGAAACTGCTCCACCTGCCCATTTAAAAATAAAACCTGTATATGATCTTCTATCGATACAGTTTCCCGCAAAATCTGCATCAGCAAATCCTAATAATTCTGAATTGTCAGTGCTATACTCTAAATGCGTCGTACTTCAAGTTTTCGGTCGTCTCGTCTTTAACTTGTTCGCGACTCGTCTCAATCTAGTCCGCGAACCGTCTTTTCGTCTTACGTCTTAAGTTGACCGACCGAACTTGTCTCGTCTTTGATTTAAATTCAACTGTACCGTCTGTACACGTCTTCGGTTTAATCTTAACTGTCCTCTCTGTCGATTGGAAACTACCCTGTCTCGAATATCCCTTCCTTTTGTTCTGGCCACACCCTTAGGGGAAAGTACCTACCATCTCCTAGTCCAATGAAATCTTTTGCCGTACCGCCCCCAAAGATCCAATAAACTGGATCCTACATAAATTTCATCTTTTTCACATTTAGATGTAGTCCATATTTTTCACTCACATTTACTATTAACCTCTGCAACCCACGTATATCATTTGCCATAATAACGGTGTCGTCTGCATATCTAATGTTGTTAATAATTTCTCCATTCACAAAAATGCCATATCCACCTTCATCAAGGGCTTCCTTAAATATGTATTCCGAATAAATATTGAATAGCAGTGGGGATAACACGCATCCCTGTCGAACTCCTCTCCTTATCGAAACTTCATCAACCCCTAACGCACAATAAATTGCTTTTGAAATTAAAAATCGAGATGTGAGAAATTTTCATATTTGTAAGGTGTTATAGGTACATTGTTGAATCCGTATTTTTTTTCTTTATCACTCCACGACAAAAATCAATATGGCTTCCATAAGGAAAAAATCTGACTATCGCGTCTCTGAAACAATGGAAAACAGAAAAAATCTGACGACACTATTAGAATCTCCATATTGAATTTCGTGAAGTTAGATATCCCTAAAAACAAATGAGTTATACAGAAAAAAAGGAAATCTCGATTTTAAGTTTTTTCAAGATATCTCGGGAATGATTTGAGATATTTTGGATCTGTCCACACCATTACACTCATCCTTTAATAACGCAACTTTTTTGTAATTTAAGCTACCCTGTATTTCTAACGGTTTTCGATATCCCTGTAGTGCCCTTCTAAATAGCTCTAACCCTGTATAGCTCTGATACAACTTGAGTAGGTATAATTTAGGGTAAGTACGCATCCGTATATTATTTGATCGTTTCACTTGATAATTCAAAAAAAAAAACAAAATGTTCAAGCTTTTTTTAAAGTCGAAACTGAGCAGAAGAACCTGAAACAGCAGGGCCCGCTCTAGAGGGACAGCAATTAATGGAGGGCGACATTATCTACTAAGAATTTGAATTGAATAATTTTAACGAATAACACAATCATTTTTTTCAATTCAATTCAATTCAATTTTTATTAATCCTTTAAGACATATTATAATGTCAACATAAGAATAATTACAATAAAAGTAAAAAGCAAATTATTATAAAATTTACAATAAAATAATAATAATTCAAACAGTATGAAAAATAAAAATTACGAAAATGAACAACTAACTGAAAGAATCAGAGAAAAATTCCTCAGTACTATAAAAGCATATTTCAATTAATATTAACTTGATCTTCTTCTTAAATGTTTTATCATCTAACGATTTCAATCCGTTAGGTAAATGATTGTACAACTGAATACCGGCAAAAGTGGGAGATGTTTCAAATTTGCTAGTATTGTGTCGTGGTATGCATAAAATACCATCATGTCGAGTCTGGTATTGATGAAAGTCGGAACATTTCATCAACTTGCACAGTTTAGATTTCACATGCATAAGACAGTTCAATATGTAAATACAAGGAAGTGACAAAATTTTAAAGTTCCTGAATGTTGATCTACAAGACTCTTGAGGTTTTAAGCCGAAAATCAGGAGAATGATCTTTTTTTGGGGGATGAAAGCACAACTACTTCCAGAGGACGCACCCCATAATATGACGCCATAGTTGAGGTGACAATTCACCATGCCGTAGTAAATCCCCACGAGCGCATCAACTGGAAGTGAGTGTTTGAGACGATGTATAGCGTAAAAAGACTGATTCAACCTCTTACATAGATGGTCGATATGAAAGTGCCACCTCAAATGTTTATCAACGTGCAGTCCAAGAAGTCTGATATTCATCTATTCGAATTAAAAATAATTGGTCATACGCATTCCGGTTGTTTTATCCAATCATATCAAAGAAGAAAACGAAACGTTCGAGCGGTTTATGGAGTCGAAGCAGAGGAACCTGAAACCCGAATTCAATTCATATATTTCATCATTTATTCATTAGAATTCAGTTGAGCACGTTTATTGTTTATTACAATCCACGTTTCCTAAATCATCTATTCATATTGAATTTGAATCCATAAAAAATACATGAATACTTGGATAGTAATTTACGTAATAAGTCCGGAAAATAGGATTTTTTGAACGAATAGACAAAATTCCAGGACGAGAGTAAGCTAGTCCTGGAAGTCTGTGAGTCCAAAAAAACCATTTTCGGGCGTATTGCGTACAATATTTTTTCGGCAACCGTATAGAATAACAAATCAATGAGACGACACATTTATTTCATATACATTTTAATTCTTAATTAAATTAAACAGAACAGAAAATACCACATATAAGCAGAAACATTCTAATTCTTGATTTTGATTTTTCGGGTAATAATTTTGCTGTAGCAGCTGCTGCTATATTGGAAATTTCCCAAGGCACAATTTCATTGCCACCATCGCTGCTGCTTTCCATATTTTATTGTGATTGTGATAAAAAATCATGCAAATTGTTGACCACTAATTTCATATGAATTGAATTGGGCACTTCCCGGACGGTTGCCGAAAAATACATTTTTTCTTTCTTAAAATACTTTTTAAAAGTGTGGACTTTTCCACACTACCCAGCAAGGTCCCGACATACATTATCCAGCACATACATACTGCAGTATGTATTTGACTAGACTCCTCCAAAACGGTGAGACGGATTTTGATTTGTGTGTTTAAGTGGATTCGAGAATTCGGTATAAAAAAATTTCGGAGTGAAAAAAAAATTTATTAGAGAAACATTGTAAAAAAAATGTGGATGCAAAACCATTCTCGAATCCACTTGATCACACATACAGAATTTCATCAAAATCCGTCCAGCTATTTAGGAGGAATTTAGTGAAATGCACACGCACAAAATTATTTAGATCAGCCTAGTGAAACAAATAACTATTTCTTAATTTTTCTTTAGTGTGTAACACCGCTATAATAAAATCTCACAAGAGTTGACTGTAGAACCGGAAAAGGCTTTCCGTGTGAACAGGTTGAATGTATGAGCGGGATAACGCCATAGGGTACGGCCATGGTGAGCCGCTTCTCGCGTCTCGCTTTATCGCGGCTGATTAGACTAGCGCTCGGCGACTGGTGAACCTGCTAGATTGTAGCAGGACTAGCAGGTGGTGGTCATAGTGCACCGCTCGTCAAAACGTCTCGTTGTGTTTGTCGCTGCAGCATAATTCATTTTTCATCATGAATTTATGCCGTGAGGATCTTTTGGCTATCTTAATAGCTAGTGATAATGTTTCTTTGAAACTAAAGCATGGAAGGTCTACATGCGTTCATGAAATAAATAGATCACGCCAAAAAGTTGGTGAATATTATACCTTGTTTTCACAGCTGACGGCCCATCCAGAAAAAATTTTTCGGATATTTCCGCATGCAAGAATTGACATTTGAGTATATTTTGAATCTAATAGAAAATCGTTTAAAAAAACAGTGGTGCAACTTTCATCAACAAAGAATTCTGCCGGAACAACGTCTTATGGTAACTCTGAGGTATGGTAATTCTCTTCATATTTTTGTTCATTGGTTCAGTACCCTGAGTATATTTGTTTATTTCATTTGCCATATATCGACTCATATAATTTCCACCGACTGAAAGATGTAGATGAATTTCTTGTAATTGAAACATCAAATTTTCTCTTAAAAAAATTATATCGAATAAGTAAAAAAAATAATATAAAAGAAAAATATAGAAAAATAAAAGGAACATAAAAAAATCATTGGCAAATAAAAATATAAAATGAAAATATAAGTAACAGAAAAAAATCTTGGGCAAATAATAATATAAAATAAAAATATAGAAAAATATAACACTTTAGAAATCAAAATTTCTCTATTAATGTCCATCCTATCGATATTTATTCACTACTACGTCCAAATTCCTTTATGAAATCAATCGAGCGGGCTTACCGGCAAGCGAGAAAAGAATTAGTAATTCATTCCGGTAAAAGCGAGAAGAAGCTGGCTGAGCACTCGGAAGCGGGCGAGCAGGCGCACTATGTCCATACCAGATCATTTCTTCGTATGTTTATTACCCGCTAGCAAGACGCGATAAAGCGAGACGCGAGAAGCGGCTCACCATGGCCGTACCCATAGATAAGTAGATAGATAACGCTTTCGCTCGTGAGCGAGAGCCGTACAGCTCACCTGTAGGTAGGTCGTCTGTGCTGGTGGGGGAGTGTGTAGTGACTCTGTCTGCTCGATAGATGGCGTTATTGGTGTCGCTCCCCTCTTTACTTTGGCCCCGGCAGATTCATATGGGTCGCCGCGTTGCAGCAGTGTAACCTCTTCACGATGGTGTGTCCTAGGCACAGATCGCTGGATTGCCTAACTGATGAGTCCATCAGCGATTTCGGGACGAAACACGGCAATCTCCTGGAAGAGGGCGCACCTTCACAATCTTGGCTCGAGAAATGTACAGTGCATCCCATTTTGGGTGAGACAGCCAGGTTTCTCGCTTGTTATTTAAGATAGAGCCTTGCGGTTTTCACGTTCCTGTCCTACTTTTTCGTGAAACTCAAGTTGGTCTAATGAGATTCTGCATAACTGTTTCCGTTCAAAAGATACAGGGTGATTTTGAAAATTGATACTTTTCGGACCCCTCCTTTATCTCCGAAATTATTAGAAATAATGCTGAGCTGAAAACTACGTCTGAATCAGAATTCTGCATAGAATCCAGTGGCGTACTCAATATTTTTTTTCGGGGTATGGTTTTGAAGATTCAACACGAACCTATATTTTTTTTAATGGAATACCTTATATCAAGTAGGCATTGGAGGAAAAAACCAATCTGATCTAGCTGTCATCACTATAAATTATTGTTATCATTATTGATTCTTCTTTTCTATGGGAAATCCATTGCCCATTAACAAAAAATCATCATTATTTGATGTTTTAGTGTTTTTTTAACATTTCTGAACATCCTACCTACATAGTGTCATATATCATTTTGAAGGGAAAAAAATAGCGAATTCAACGAAGTAATGATACACATGGTGTTCCATTAAAAAAAATATAGGTTTGTGTTGAATCTTCAAAACCATACCCCGAAAAAAAATTTTGAATACGCCACTGGATTCTGCGCAGAATTCTGATTCAGACGTAGTTTTTACCTCAGCATTATTTCTAATAACTTCGGAGATAAAGGAGGGGTCCGAAAAGTATCAATTTCCAAAATCACCCTGTATCTCTTGAACGGAAACAGTTATGCAAAATCTGATTAGACCCACTTGAGTTTCACGAAAAAGTAGGACAGGAACGTGAAAACCGCAAGGCTCTATCTTAAATAACAAGCGAGAAACCTGGCAGTCTCACCCAAAATGGGATGCACTGTACACCAAATGAACGTATGAATTCAGAATAGGTACCTCTGAATATGCAATAAAATGAAAGATGTCTCATTCAATTTGAAAGAGTTGTGAGTATTTTCGGTGAAATAAGACTAGTATTTATTAAAAAATAACCCACCGGACTAAGGTTATGGCCTTAATTCCTAATGGAATATTGCTCATATTGTCGATGTATTCAATGAGTTCACTTGGATGCATGCCTTGAATTCAAATAACTAATAATATCTTCCCTCTACATATCCACAAATCCAACTGATGTTGTCAAGATAGTTGCAGACTACCCCACAGACGCTGCAACTTAATTGCCAACATTGGACTCCGCCCATCGAATATCAAACCGATTTGGTCTCGCAGCAACTCTAGTTGCCAACTTGAAATACTAAACATCAACCTGCCCACAGACGAGCAACTTATTCGCCAACTTGACATGTTGGCAAATAAGCTTGTATATGTGGGCCCCATTACTGTCGGCCAAGCTTCGCAGAGCAGCAGACAATAATCTGAATGTTGAAACCTGGCTATGCCCGTGAGGAATGTGGAAATGTTCGTGTATCTGGACAAACTCAGTACTTATGATTAGATTCTAGTTTGCCGAACTAGGTCTGTCTGGACTTGTACACACCATACTTTTTTAAATTTCATATTGAGGGTATTGGGGTTTCAAACCCAGGTTAGCTAGGATGCAATCTGTTCACTGTCACCACTGGTCATCTGAAGCAGGAAGAAATCATTACCCATCAAGCTTGATATAGTTTACAACTTACTTCCAACATACAAAAGCCATATGTAGAAAGGGAAGATTGAAAACCACGAGATATTAAATATGCTTGAAAATATTTCAACCATATATTATATAATTCGACATATGTTATAATGTTACCTATTTCAAATAAAAATGGTGTGAATGAACAGAATTCAGCTAATTTAGGAACATTTCCTGGATCATCAGATTATTATGTGTATCGAAATGCTCACTCAAACGTACCATTGAATGAAAAATCATATATGGTACATATTGAGAAAAAAATTATTCATGTGATCATGAACCAGAATCAAATGTAACTATGTACGTACGAATTAGTACGTACTCAGTATGTCCAGAAATAGACATTTACAAAACATTCAATTCTCGCAAAATAAGCGGCTATGAAATGACTAAATACTAGATTTTAACCTCCTTCATGTTCAGGGCAGATAAACTAGAATTGACTTTCAGATTTGAGGACAGATGATGCTGTGACAATAAAAGTAAGTCTCATTTACACCAAAATATTTTCGAATTTTGCATATTGACAATGAAAAGAATAGCCAATGCTTGGTTGACTTCTTTATTTCCTCATGAAACCAACCTTTTCTTGAGGATGATTGAAAATTTATTTGAAATTTTAGAAATAGAATTAAAAATTTTCATGATGTAGATATTTGGCAATAATATAAAAAAAATTGAATGATAAAAATATTTTATATTCTAAGGCCATTAATGTGGCAAAACAATACATATGTACACTCAATTCATAATAATTGTTAATGGTATAATCACAAAAAACTTTCAGTAGGACAACTTCTTAGTTACATATCAATTACACCTCAAAAGATTGCAAGAAATAAGAAATTATTCGCAAGTTAAGAAATATTCAGTTTTTATCATACATCTGTAATCATTTTGTTTCTATTCACTTCTATTTTCATTTGGTCAAACCACACTTTAATTTTACTATTTTTCAACAAATCTTCAAATGCTAAGCATCCTTCTATACTATTCAAAACTCCAAAAACTGCTAAATCGGCTAAATTTGGTTTATCGCCACCCATGAATTTTCCTCCTTTTTTTTGAATGCTCTTCATCCAATAATTACATTCATCGTATAAGGATGATCGTACATCGTCCTTCAGGTTATATTTCTTCTTCAATCTTTTGCCAATCATAAGCATAGCATAAGCTCCAACATAGATTATCAGCTGACGTTCCCATTCTGGAAAATTTTTTTCCCATTCACCTACTTCAGAAAACCAATTGAAAGCTTGAAATGCTTCTTCTTTTGTTCTATAGACATTTGGGGATAATGTATGAACAAGTACATCATCAACCCACCTCCTCCACTTCCTCTCTTCACTGTAAAAAAAATATTACTAACAGTTCAGGTTTCTTTTAGTTTACAAATATACTACTCAGTCTATAAAAAGATATCATCTTGATTTTTAAAATGAGAAATGATTGAATATAATTCTGAGAATTGTGTTGAGTTAACATGATTTTTTTTCAATTTATAAACCACCTTCAATAAATGTATCCATATTTTGATAAAAAAAAAATCCACAAGCACTTACTTGAGTTCATCCATGTTCATTTTAACCATTTTTTTCTCACTCAGCATAAGAAAATATTTATTCATTATATCAGTCTTACGACTACCACCTTCATCAACATATTCTATAAAGGGGTAGCATTTCACTATATCCACTATCTCCTTCTCAGCATCTTTGATAAATGTTGATAGTGCAGAGATAATCATTGAACTATCATTTAATGGCTACAATAATGCATAAAAATTAGTTTTCAAAGAAATTTATAAAAAAATATTATTGTTAGTGTAAATGAATTGTACAGTATTATTATTTATGATATTCAGGATTGGTAGTGTTTGAATTCCTGGTTAATATGATGATATGGGAGTTAATTGATTATTTCACTTACTTGGTACTGCCCTGTAGGAGTTTCTACAACAAGTATTGGAACTTTTTTATAAGGAGACCATTTTATTGATTGCCTTAAGACTGGATCAACTTCAATAACATCGTAAGAAATACCATGATAATCTAAAAATGCTCTAACTTTACAGCAAAAAGGGCATGTTTGATATTGATATAAGGTTAATTTCAAGTTGTTGTTATCATTGGGGTAATGAATCTGAAGAATAATATCTGTAAGTATCAAATGAAAATAAGAACATATATTCAAATACTTTTCTGGACGGATTTATCTTTGGAATTTCATCGAGTAATGGAATACCACTTTGTTTGTTCATGATATGGGACCTAGGTTGATTTCTGAGGTAAATCGTATAGCCTGTCCCCACAACTCCACCAACAACTATTCCAGCTAAGCCCAATTTGAACATACTCTTGCCTCTCTGAAGCATTTTTGATGAGTATGTTCTCGTTGGAATTTGAAATTTTATTTTGGGTACAAATCCATGTTTGCTTATTTTACTCAATGTATTTATGGCTTTTTTGAATAATACTGACATTCTAGAAGAATTTATTATTTGATTTCCAACAAATAGATCATTCAATTCCGGTATTATTGCTTAAGCTAATCTTTTTTGTAGTCCTTCAAATTTGAGTATTTAAATTTTTCCGTATAATGTACATAGAAAGTTGAGGTTAGATAAGAGTATGACATAAAAATGTCAAAATATTTGAATGATCTATTTTCTTCTTTTTGAATCATAATGAACTTCATTTTCAACAAAGGGGTTTATAGGCGAATCAAGATAAGCACTACGCCACCTGGTGACAATCAGAGTAACTAGAAATGTTGACATGGTTTGCCTTTGAGGTAGTCAGTCTTTTTAATTCCTCAATTATTTACAAATATTTATATATTTTTTGAATCATTTCAATAGTTATGAGTCGTTCGAATCGTTATTGTTCAGTTCCTCAGTGTTCTTCCTGGGAAAAAAAAAGTCAAATATCAAGTTCCATGCTTTCCCTCAAACTGGTAATAAATATCGTATTTGGATGAAAGGGAAATTGGGGAGTAAAGTGCTGATGGATCGGCAAGAAGCTTGGCAACTGAAATTCAAAATCGATTAACCAGTGACAAGAAATATGAAAGTATGTTCCCTGCATTTTATCGATGATGATTATTTTTATCGAGGTAAGCACTGATAGCACATGAAATTTTAGATTATATTTATGGGGATAATAATAATAATAATCGTTTACAGATTCCAGTTCTACACAGAAAGAATGTTTGAAAAAGACTGCTGTGCCTTCCAGAAATCTTCCTATTGGATCCTCTACAACAAAGGAAGAACCTGAATGTTTTAGTAGTAGATCTGAAAGATTGAAACAAAGAAAAACTTGTTGCTGAAAAATGCTCTTGTGAAGAAATTGAACCTGCTCTACAATTTACTTCCCAAAATGAAATTGAAGCTGCATAAGGTCTATTACAGCTTCTTCAGGGTCAGCCTGATTATAATGGGCCTAAAACTTTCAAGGATTTCGAAGTGCAAGTGAATACTCCTAAAGTATCTTCTTTGTGTGACCTGATAACAACAGATAGTGCTCTGAACAGTTTTACTGGTCTCAATGATATGAAACTATAAGATACAATAGTAAAAGCAGTACAATCTATTTACAGTGATCAAAGATCAGATCGTTTAACAATCAAGCAGTGTATTGTTTTAGTTTTAACAGAATTGAAATGTGATCTTTCATATGTGACATTATCTGTTTTATTTGGCATTTCACAAGAATTGTGCCAAAGATACATTGTCTTCAAATCTAAGGAACCTTTACACAATATTGGAAAAATTCCTCAGAGATATTTGGACATGTACTCTGAAATTCTATATATTTTTTTTTCAGGCCACACTGATAATACTTCTCTGTCACATTTTAATTATTTTAAAATAGTCGTATGATATGCCGAATATATTTTCAAAATAAATACATTTCATAAGTGAAATATTTTCAATTGAATTCTCATTATTTTTGATGATTCATTAGTCAAGCAATAATTTAATTCGATAAATAGGTATCGATATGAGTAGTTTTAAGTAACCTAGTAATATAAATTTATTTTTAGAAACATTTTATGTAAATTGAGTTATCTCTTAATAAATAAATAAAAATGGATATGGGACTTTCTGTAGTATTCCCAAAAATATTCAATACATTAGCATTTGTAATATTTTGTTGGGACTGTATAATTGAAGGGTAATGTGAAATGATCAATTCGGATAAGTAAAAAAACCTTTCAACTAAAGTTTCTTAGTCATGCAAATAACATGTAGCATTTTTATTATGTGACCAGCATTTAAAACTTCTTCAACTTCATAAACACTTCTAGAAGTGTTTGTGCCTTTAAGATATCCCAAGTATTCTACTAAACTCAGTCTTGTCATTTGGACCTAAAAAAAGTACTATTAGAATCCTGTAGTATAATAATGTTGATTGAACCGTTCACATATTATATGCACACGATTGTTATTCGTCATTTTTCGAAGTCTTCCATCCTTGCATAACTTTCAATATCACTAGACTGAACTGAAACTATTAAGATATTATGTTTCTCAGTTTATAAAAGAAGAAATGTTTCTATGAACTTATTTTTTGACAGAGGTAGATGCTCTGTGATCGTGAGATCATGGTTGCAACCGCCATTTTTAAGCATTGTAACAGCTTTTATTTTCCAAAAACTATTTTCTCCCAAAACTGTATCTGGAGGTATAATAAATAACGTTTAACGTAGCTCATCTACTTTTATTTTACGACCTCAAAAGAAACAAATGATGATACCTACCGCCTTTACCTAAAATGCAAATATTATATACACAGTAACACACTGAAAACTCTGAAAAGTTTTTATATTTATTGTAAAATCAAATTTAAATAAAGCAAATACACACACAACTAATACAACAAAACACTCCAATGTCAACATTTATAGTTCTAAGTCTGCTCACCTTGGCGCTGCATACTTATTTTCAGATGCCTATTCTGTTATATTATTGCACTGGCTGGATCATCCAAAACTTTGATGACTACTAGTTCTCAACTGATCTTAATGTAACTCTTCTTAACTTAAAAAACCGAATGTGTTTTTAGTTTAGACTCATCATTAGTTATTTGTGGAACGTGATTGTTCACAAAAGCACTTTTCTTCGTCTAGGAGTCTCGCTGACTCCACTTCACCATTAGCGTAAGTTTTGTGGAATGGAATATTTTTTCAAATTTTTTCGATATTTTAGATGAATTTTTGGGTTGGCAGATATGAATTTCACTGATACAGTCCTGCAGTGGTTTGATGAATTTGAGTAAGATTTAGGGGAAGCTGAGCGACCACGAGTCTGAAAGTGACCAGTCTGTCGGTACTGTCAGATATGTCCACTGAAGATACACAGAATAGTTATTTATAATACAAGTGCAGAAGGCAATGATATTCTTCCACGAGTTCAAAATTCAAAAACGAGCCATGAAGTGGCGAGTTTTGGAATGAACGAGTGGTAGAATGAGCCTTCTGTACGAGTATTATACATTATTTTCTCTAATTCATTGCATTTTCATTGAAATTAATGAAATATTTCCATAAATATATTTCAGTTATCTTTGCATTAAAAAATGTTGGTTGCCAGAACTGATTTCTTTAAGGCAAATTGATGAATTGACAGATAAAGCCGTGGCGGAAAGTTCGGAGTACCAACATAGAATAATAAAATATAACCATGAAAACTGTGCGTTTCTGATATATTCTCGCACGATTTTGTTCTACAAGATATGGAAGAATGAACGGGATAACCACAGAATTAGAGAAACATCTTTCCAGTGCAAAGGATGTAGAAAGACGTTTTGCTTCACTTAAAGTCGAACATTCTGCATTGAATGTGTTGAGAGTATGAAATAAGTAGAAATGAAAATGTTTTTCCCACAAGCGTGCGCTGTCAACTCTTTTTCCAGACGCATTTCAAGTCACAAAGAGTCAGTTGTTTTTGTTGAAGGAATGTTGTTCCTAACTCTTGCGGGAAGTGTCTTTCCCGACCTCCACTGCTTGACCGAACTCTGCTTCGCGTCGTTCGGTCAACGGCAGTTTCGGGCAGGTAAGTACCGCTTTCCGCACTTGTTGGGGAAAATAACTATATTTTGACATAGTGTCGGTTTCTTTTTGTTTCAATAAATTGGTTTTCTTTCACGTTAAATGTTTATTTTCGCACTTTCAATAACAAGAAAAATTTAGATTTTCCTATAAGAATTTCATATCCAATTTTCGGCAGTCGATATTCAATGGAAATTTTGGAAAATTGGGCACATTTTCTGCTCTGTTCTTGTTAAATTAATAACTTGTCACTAAATTCATAGAATTTCTTTGAAATTAGTTGAAAACATTCACAACTTAGTAATTCAACTGAAAGAAGCCAAAAAAGAAAGCCATGGACAAAAAAAATATATAAATATGGAAAATCGCTCGGACCCGTCAATTTCTTATTCGAGGGGGAACAACTTCTCCGCTTTTTTTTTATCCCCGTTACTTCAACCCCTTAACAGGGGTGAGCACAACACCTTGATTGTGAATAGGGATGGGGGGTGTTGCGATAACTAATTTGGAACATCGTATCAAGTACTATCTGAACCTAGAATTTCGCTCCAAAATATCCATCGATAATGAGATAACAGTAAAAATAGTGGAAGAGACAATATTGAATTTATCTCGAGAATATCATTCGTATCCGATACATTTCGTATGTCATGAACGGGTTGGTCAGCGAATGTTGACCACCGTTCACTTATCTCCGGTTGGGATGTTCTTTTAACCCCTGGAAGAGCGGCTTTCCAGAGGTCTCGGAGAATTAATAATTATGTAAGTTTACCAAAGATTTTACACGTAAGTCCGGCCTGTCGCTTCAATGGACAGGTCTTATTAGTTGAATTTTCTTCTCTAGGGACTGGATTAGTTTATTGGGTCAATGAAAATCGATTTAAATTTTAATTTAAATATAATAAAGAAAAATAAAAATAACCAAAGTTACAATATCTCTTGAAATGTTGACTCAACGGCCAAAATTTTATAAAACAAAAAATGTCTCAAATAATCTGTTATTCAAACAAACGAAACAATACATCAACTTTGAATTTGGGAGAATCAGGACTACTCAAATAAACTTATTTTCATTGAAAAAAAAACATTCAAACATCAACAAATAAACCAAAAAGTAAATAGCCAAAAACTTGCCCTTATCCCACGATGCTAGGTGACTATTTTAGGCCCTGCCTAAACCTAGTTTTAATTTTTTTAAACTGTTCACTCGAAAACGTGTAATTCCTTATATAACACTTCACTCCCGATCCGCGAACTCCGATCTGACCTAATTTATTCCAAAGAGATTCTAAAAAAAACAAATTCTAACTTTATCCCAAAAAATTCCTAGTTTTCTACTTCTGACTTAATTTAACCGTTCTTACTAAGAGACCCTAAGCGATACTGATTAACTCTTTTGACCTCCACAAAAAAAATCCTAACATCATACTTCTCTAAGACCGCCCTAACTACTCCTCATGATACCATGTCAATTAGATCATTGGTTAGAACATTTTTCATCTTTTTTCAATAAGAGTCCTTACCTCTACTTCAAACTGAATTTTTCTGTCGATCTCAGCAAGAAACCTACTTCAACTCCGCCTAAGACCTTTTTGCTGCGTCATCTGAGAACGACCCTGACGGTTTTTCGCATGAATCGAACTCAGATAAGTCAAGATTATTATTATTTTTCTTATCCGTAAAAAATATATCGATTTCACCAAAGCCGTGAGACGGTTACTAAGAAAAGCATTGATTGGAAAATAAAACATCCTTATGCTAAGATAAGATCAGTCTAAACAAGTCGCGATCACTCTTTTGAATTTAACGTATATTCTTTCTGCATAATAATTTCTAATAATATCGATAATTTTCAAATATCCGCTTTACTACACGTACATGGCCGGCGTTAGGGATGAAACAGTGAAGCGACCGTTTCAGTCATCTCTATTTGAGGGGTGACAATTCATCCCAATTTGCTGGTCGCCTTTACATATTTCATACTTGTTTCTTAAAAACAACATGAGGTTGTTCTCCACTTAGCCGCCTGTATAATAAATAACACATGGCAGCCCAACCAATATAAAGAGAATTCCATATTACCCTCATTGAAAGATGGATAAAATCATAATGTATTTTAAAAAGACGAAAAACAACAATACCCTCGTTTTCTCTTAATTCGGAAGCCGATTTTAAACTGCAAACACAGAGAAAGGGCGCACCTACAAAATTTGGCCCGAGTACGACTCGCCAAAAGACCAACACACTTGCCATCAGAAAACAAATAAAAATTAATTTTATAAACCCAGAACCTCTTTGTTGTAGATATAGGTAAATATACCTACACGAAAGAGTTTCAGAAGAAAGAAAAAACCGAAAGAGAAACATTGGCGGAATTTTCTTGGGTTTGATAATAATAATAAAGGCCTTCATTCCTTCAGTTAGAAGTTACAAATATGATTAAAAAAAATATATAAATTAGGAAGAGGTGAGATTGAGTGCACTTAATATAAGCCAGAAAACCAAAAAGCAATTAACCTTATCCTTAAAAGAATAACAGAATAAAAATCGTATTTGTTTATATGTAAATGAAAGAGAATAAATAATAATAATAATAATAACAGTACTTTATTGCATATGCAACTGGCCATCGACCAAGGGTCCTTCAGCCTGTATTTTAACAATTTTTGGTACATTGAATTTGTTAAAGGTAAAAGGTTATTATTATTTCATTTTTTTCATATCAAACTTTTGATCTTTGCTATAAGTGGGAGTTCTGGATGTTTTCTCTTAGATGTATTCCTTCTGTCTTCCTGGTATTGAGAAATCACTTCATCCAACTGGAGTAACCTATTATAGAATGCCTTATTCAGTCTGCTCATTCTTATCTCAATAGGTTCTATTCTGGTATTCAGATAAAGTAGACTGTTTGGAGGATTATGAAGTGGATTTCTAGGATGTCTCATTCGGGTTATGGTTCTCAATGCGGTGGTTTCTGCTACTGTGAGATTTTTAATTGCTGGAGGCTTGCAGTAGGCAAACACTGGGTGTGCGTATTCTAATAAAGGTCTACAGATTGTTTTATATGTATATTATTGATGCACTTTTGATGTTAATGCCTTGCTTTCTGTAAACTAATTTGGAAAAATATTTGACTCTTGATATTGTTTTTCTCTTCATCAACTTGATGTGTAGGTCGAAGTTCAATTTACAATCAATGTTCATTTCAAGGTATTTGATTGCAGGTACAGGTTTTATGCTTTTTCCATTAATCTTTAAAGTTGGTGATGCAGGAGAGATTTTGTGGTCGAAAATTATAAACTGCGACTTGTCTGGATTAATCTTCATTCTCCATTTCCGGAACCAGTTGGAGAGTTCATCAAGGAGTTCTTGAAGCTTCTGTGTGCAAGTTTTTAATGTTTTTGCATGGGATACCAGAGTTGTGTCGTCTGCAAATTGCAAAATGTAAAGGGAGTTCATATTTTCTCGGATGATATCATGGCAAAAGAAATTGAAGAGTAGTGTCGAAAGAGGAGAACCTTGAGGAGTGCCTTGCTCAGGTAGAAAGTAAAAGGACGTAAATAATCCAACTTTGACAGCCAATGTCCTGCCCTCCAGGAAGTGCTTACACAGTTTAATGAGATGGGGTGGGAGGTTGATTTTATGCAACTTGTAGAGTAGTCCTCTATGCCATATGCAGTCGAAGGCTTTTTGTATATCAAGACTCAATACTGCAGACTTCATTTTCTTTAATGTTGAGTTCTGTATATTGGATGTGAGAATGGTGAGAGGGTGGTATGTAGATATTTTGTTCCTGAATCCAAATTGGCACTGCGGTATATGTTGTTCGATATCAGTTGAAAGAATTGATCTGATTATTTTTTCATAAAGTTTTCCAAGTACAGGTAATAAGGTAATGGGTCTGTAATTCTCAAATCTCTGTCTGTCCATATTGGCCTTGGGAATATTAATGATGTGTCCTGTTTTCCATATAGCAGGGAATATGCACTCATTCAAGCAGAATTCGTAAATTTTTATAAGATGTTTATGCACGAGAATAAATATTTTCATAAATTTATCATATGAAATATCAAATCTACCCTGTCAAAACCCTCATCTGTTCATCAATCAGCAAGTTGAATAGTGAAATTATGGAAAGTTAGATATTTACTAGTAATAACTCAAACGTCCATTGCCCAAGGTATCCTACGAAAACTTTTGCGGGAGGGAAATCACCGGCAGGATATGAAGGAGTGCATATCGGTACGAATAGGACGCATGCGAATTGCAGAATGTCTGCGTATTAATTTCGGTTCGCAGCGAGCAGTGTTTTCCGCAGTTCGCACTGTAGTTTTGTTTTATTATTATCTCGTTGGTGTGCATGCTATGCAATCTGCCCGCTGCCGCATTTAACGTACCGCTCCTGTTCCCGCTGCCACAGTCTGCGTCGGTCTGTTTATACCTATTTAAGAACAGATTGAGCATGAGCTCCACTGAGAGTCTATATACAATGAATCGTTTCTGAACGTCCGAGGTCTATACTATACAGGATGGCCACTTTTTCAATGGGATTGTATTGGTAACTTTTAAACCATAAGAGTTAGAAGGTCGGTCAAATGGAGAAAAAGTTGCATGCATAGAAGCATTATCAAGCAGTTCAAACAAATCGAGATTATCAGGGCCGGTTATTGAGATATCATAAGAAAAGTAAATTATGTCATTTTGATTTTTCTTTTTTTTCCACTTTATTTCAAATATTATCAAAAAATGTTACAGGAATTTTTTATTCGACAGTAAATTATCCTCAATTTGACGTAATCAGACTTCGTATCCAACGTTCCGTGCTCTCTGGGCCACCCTCAACCTCATTTTTTTCAATACGGACCTGTATATTTTATGACTCTTTTCGAAATAACTTTTAACGCTGAATTCAACGATATACCATACAATGTCATTCAAAGTTGATTTTCAGGTGATTTTGACCCTTATCCAAATTTCTTTGGGACGGATGTGTTGATATTACATTTCGGTACCTTTAGTTTAATTAACAACAAGCAATACATTTCGATGAGAAAATCAACTTACTCATCTTGAACTAAATGGAACATATCAGAATCAAATCAAGAAACAAGTAATAATTATTTACATATTTCAATTCATAATAATTAAACGAATTATCATTTAACGAAATGAAAATGAATGAAGTAAGTGTTCGAAATGTCCACCATTTTGTAAAATGCACTTAACGGTTCTGGAACCCATACTCCTTTTACATTTGCTTATTTCGTCTTCTTGAATACCTTCCAATACATTCTCAATCTTCTTGCGAGAAATCACTATTGTTGGATTTGTCATTTTTTCCAGAATCGAACTTTATTTTGATATCATTACGATATAAGCTTTGCAAGGCTTGGTATTCAAATTTGAAATTATTGTATTCGCGTATCTTGACTATTTTATTAACAGCAGTTTTCGATAAATTGCATTCACTACAGATCCGACCCAAAGAAAATTAGATAAGGGTCAAAATAACCTGAAAATCAACTTCGAATGACATTGTATGATATATCGTTGAATTCAGCGTTGAAAGTTATTTCGAAAAGTGTCATAAAATATACAGGTCCGTATTGAAAAAAATGAGGTTGAGGGTGGCCCAGAGAGCACAAAACGTTGGGTACGAAATCTGATTACGTCAAATTGAGAACAATTTATTGTCGAATAAAAAATTCCTGTAACATTTTTTGATAATATTTGAAATAAGGTGGGAAAAAAAGAAAAATCAAAATGACATAATTTACTTTTCTTATGATATCTCAATAACCGGCCCTGATAATCTCGATTTGTTTGAACTGCTTAATAATGCTTCTATGCATGCAACTATTTCTCCATTTGACCGACCTTCTAACTCTTATGGTTTGAAAGTTACCAATACAATCCCATTGAAAAAGTGGCCACCCTGTATACCATCTCAGTAACCTAATTTTAAGGTCTAAATCCAAAAACGTTCATTTTGTGAATCACTATTATCGAACAAGACAGTACACGCACGGGGACATGATGTTGCCCTTTAGGAGGTGTGATGGAAACCAAAGATTCGTCACAGTTCTTGCAACAAAGATTTATAACATCCTACCGCATTAAATAAGGATGATAACTGCATTATAAACTATAAACGTTTTGTCAATGAATGCAGATGTTTCATGCATGTGAATAGTGTTCAAATTCATAAATTTTATAAGAAGTTGATTGATGGGGTTGTTTTCAGAGCCGTATCTAGGGCGTAGCAAAGGTGGCACTTGCACGTGCACAAGGTCCACAGAGGAGCCCAAAAATATCAGAAGAAAAAAATATTGGAGCACCAGGCGAAATAATTCGAAAGATTACAACTTCATGTTTACATGCGACGAGCGATGCCGAGAATCTGGAAAATCTGATTATTATTATTATTTTTTAGTTACCAATTGGATTGTTCATTTTTGGTATTCACTTTTGTGTTTTGGGTTTATAGGTTTAACCAACCTCAACCCTTATTACTTATTAAATAAATAAACATTTAAAATATCGCTAGCATTCCCTAGAATTTGCGTCCAAGTCTAAAATAATCACAAGATAAACAAAACTTAAATTTAAAGTAAGAAATAATATACATATGGCTATGTTCAAGCGTGCCGTAATCTAGTCATAATTATAACTATTGGTATGTTCAAAGTTGCCTCATTCAGATCATAAATATTACGGTCACGCGTCGGCATGTGTTATTACCCTTATTTTCACGAGTTTTTTGCACTTCATCAAGCTTGTCGCTATTTCTTCGACAAACGGTATCATCTCTTTTTGAGTGAAGTGCGGCTTATTTTTCTTTGATACAATTTTATAACAATCGGTTTTTCAGATCTTCAGGAGTTATCTCTTTATATGTACCTCCTTAAATGAAATATGTATTTCAATGAAATGAGTAAATATACAGGGTGTTTCTGAATTGTTGCTTGAAACAATTAAAGGGAGTATCCTTCCAATAAAATAGGGTGGGTCTTTCAGATAAACATTTTTTTGCCCCTAAAGATGGAGCCCGAAAAGTAGTTTTCAATTTGTGAAAAGTTAATGATTACTTTTTTTGTTACATTTATTTTATATTTGTATATTTGTCAATAAAAATATCGCTTTGACATAATTTATTCCTCGAAAACCAAAAACTCCTAAAAATGAAATTGAACCGACATTTCATTCGAGCGAGAAGGCATTTAAAAAAATTTTTGGTGGTGTTCCTCTATGATTCCAAGGGGTAGAAAAAGCCACCCCTCAAAGTTGTTTCGCAATAACTTTCTCTTTATTCATATTTTACAATATGAAGAAATAAATACAATATGTAAATTAATTTTGGATGAACTAATCCATTCTTAAAAAATGAGGTATCTTGTAATTTTTTGCTGAAACTAATGGTTTTTGAGGAAAAAAAATGGATGGAATTATTTTAGACCTCAAATTTATCCAATTGGCGGATGTCAAAACGATGTTTTCCACTGCGATGGATTATATCTTTGATTTTGTTATGTCAACGGTGTTTTTTTTTGTATCTCTGTATATTTCTGTCAAAATTGCACAAACAGGTGTAATGAGTAATGTATATGTGAACTAATGTATGTACTGTAATGAAATGTACCTAACTTATTTTGGTATTTTTCGAGTAAGAATAAATTCTATTCTATAATTGGACCGTGAATTTTGCCTTATCTCAGTTGGTATGCAAGTTGAACAGTTTTCGGCTCCTAGCTGAGAAAGCAGAAAAATCCGTATTCAACCAGGTTGAATCCGGAGACTCTGATTATAAAGATTGACAAAAAATAACTAATGATCAAACGGGGGGTGATATTCTGGTAAATTTTTAGGCGGACTTGAGAAAGTAGGTATCGATATCATATCGAGTGGGTGTTGAACTTGTACGTCGGGCGCGAAACACTTTTCAAGTATTTGGAGAAAAGAAAAAAAGGATTGTTTTGGATATAATAAGGAGGGAGATAGGTTAGGAAGAGGTTAAAAGCGGATTTTAATAATGGGATTAAACTAGGAAGGGCCTATCTAGGAACCTAGCACCGCTGGAAAAGGGCAAGTAGACCTTTCAAAAGATCGTTTTGGTTAATTTTCGGAGAAACCAATACTTTCACCTCAATTGATGGGTCTCACTAAGTTGTCCTGATAATTCCCAGATTCAACGTTGTAAAAATAATTTTGGTCGTTTTTTTTTTTGTGTTCAAATGTTGGGTCAGTTTTTGCATTTGCCACCCTGTATCAGTCACAATTTGTCAAAACAATGCAGTAAAATTCTGTAACAATCATTTATTCAAATATATCTATTCATAACAGATTGCTAATTCCATTCATTCTATACAGTGAAAAAATACTTAATTTTATATAAATAATAAGCGATATACATCCAAATTGCTGTAGCTGAAACATTTTGCATAAGATATAGGAAATGAGTTTGTGTGTCGTAATCGTTTATTTGCCATGCAAAGGGAAAGAATTTTCCAGTTACTGAGTGACCAATGTACATCAAAATCGAATTCATGCCAGCATAGACGAAGGGCTGACCCCGCCATAAGTTCTTCATGTCTATCAAAACATAACAGATTGCCAGCAAAAGGAAAGCAACAGTTGACATTATGAATACAAAAGATAAGGACCTGTAAAAAATTACTAATTGAGGTAAATACATACACAAAAATATTTAGGATATATTTTATGGGTGAATGTATACGATCAGCATAGAATAGGGGACCATAGACAATATCTTATTTAGTGGTATAGCTACAGGATTTGATCAAGTCTTGAAAAATTCCTAAAATAATAAAAACAACATAATTCTTATAATTCGAGGTTTCAAGAGATTTTTTTTTTGTTGAATATTTTGAAATTTTATTTTTCTCTGAAAAAATTGGATTTTATTATATCGACAGAGAAGAATACAATCTGAAAAAAAATTAAATTACATACAGTCGATGGACCCTCTAAAAGGGATTGTGGAAATTGTGATTCACGAAAACAGTTGGTTAAAATATCTCAAAGACTCAAAATTAACACTTGATATTTTATAGTTAGGCTTTTTTGGGAGAGATGAATATTTGGAAAAACTTCAGATTGTTAGACTTCTTGTTTTATGGCAACTTTTGTTCTTTAAATGTAACACCCAGTTTCTTACTCATAATAATATACCTCATTGAATCATACATTGCTTCAATTTATCTTTTGTATATTTTTAGTACTTTTACCATAAAATTTGTCTGAAATTTGAAAAAAATCTTTAAATTAGTAATAAGGGCTTCATTCCAACATTAAGAACATTGAGATTTTTTCATGAAAATTTCTAATTTCTTCTCCTCCGTTCATTAAAAATTCAATTAAATATATAGGTTGTTCCGGTTTCAATGTCAAAGTCAAAGCTAGCCATAAAAAAACTTGAAAACTAATATTTTTTCAAATGAGAACCTCAAGTAAACCATCAAAAGATTCAAAATATTTTGAAGATTGAATTTTTCAAATTTTTTGATATAGTAATGAATTTTTCAAATTTATTACAATATTCATTCGGATTCAGCATCACCATTTCTTGTTTGTAACTTTTTAATTGTTGCACCTTCAACTGCAACTTAATAATTGAATATGAACAAGAATCTCTTACCAAAGATTCTTGTTGATTGGGATCATTCCATCTTCTTTAGAAAAGCCACATAAGCATCCTCCTAAAACGAAGCAAGCTATAGCCCAAGCTAACCAGTGTGCAAGCCTCGAAGTATGATCTTTATGAACTAATAATATTACTCCTGCTTGTACTCCTATGAATGTGTGGAATATTGAATTGAGGCAACCTGAAAACAATAAATGAACTTCACTCAGAAGTCAGTGGAAAAGGATTTTATAATGACAATAACCTCTATATAAATGGTCAGTGTTTTCCACACAGAGGGTGGTTTCTTTGTTGTGGTGTAATGAATGTGAATAATAATTTACAATTAGTAAAGGCTCATTGAAAGGATATTCAACAAATTCCCGTTTCTATCTCAGTAGAGTGAACGCAAACGAAGTCGTTGTCACCCCTCACATTTATTAGGCATTAATTCCTTCATCCTGGCTTAAGATAAACACCCCAGGGTGGTTGGCACATATCGGTATCCAACGATAAAACAACCAGGCTCCAATTTCAGAGATTTGTACAGGATGTCAAAGTAATAAAAATTCAGTCGTAAAAACTCTAGGGGGGATTAAATGGCCCAAAACTTAGAACATAAAAATCAGTTTTTATTCGAAGGGACCACCAGCGGTACGTTTAAAAATGGTTCCTGATTTTAGGCGGGGCTAACGGTACAACCCCATGTCAATAGTACATAACATGGGATGAAACCAATAATCTGGGTACATAAGAACAATCACTCTGATTGGACAAAAGAAAAAAAGAAGATAGACGCTAAGAAAAATTTGGTAGAAGGAGGGTGACGATTTTTCAACTATAAAAACAATAGTTCTCAATTCGGTAGGGGAAGTTCGGGTTCGGTTCGAAGGTGGGTCCAAAAGGGGAATTTGGCTCTGAGTTAAAGTTCAGTTCTAAGTTGATTTCAGTTCGAATCAGTTTTCGGGAACGGTTTCAGGAAAGGTACAAATAGGGAATTTGTTGAAAGGTTTATTCGAACAGTTTGGAAGTGATTGTGATATCCAGGGTAAGGATATTTAATTTAATTTTTATATACATTGTTGTTTGATTTTTCTCCGCGAAATTATAAAAGATTTACCAAATAGTCCAAGATTGTTTTTTTATTTACTCTTAAGGTGTTTGCCATAGGTTAGTAATGTGCAAATTTTATTGACTGTATTTTCTCATTAATTATTCTAATCAATTATTAAACTTTGTTATTCAAGAATACTTGGTCTCATTCAGTGAAACACCTCCTAGAAAAAGATCAAATATAGACTTATCCTAGGGCATAAGCCGGACGCACGAAAGGTTCTTTCATAAAAAAGAAATTGTGTTAATTTCAAAATAATTGTACTGGCCGGAACTATAGAAAGCCGCTCTTCTAATAAGTTCCTTTTTTAAACATTAACACCCAACTACAGGCCAGTTTATTACAGTGGTCTGAACAAATTGAAGTTATTTTCGCAGTTGGTTTCTATTAGACGCTCTATTATAAACAACGCTTTCTCATCAAATAAATATAGCTCTATTAAAATAGTACAGAATTGAATATTAGACGCTATCATGGAGATTTGGAAATACAATACTCAAATCAGTTGAAAATTTGATAGGGACTGGTCCCAAAATAATACTGATCCGCTCTCATTGTATAGAGTATGGACGTAAAGAACTATCCGCCGACTAACGCAGGCCTTGATTAAGAGCCCTGGACGTTCAGTATAATGCTTACCCTTATGTAATTTGCATCATCGTCGAATAGCAAACAGCTAAAAGACTATATCGAAGAAATATTGCTGTACGCATGTAATTTATTTAGGAGATGGATGAAAACACTATATTTTGCAATATTTTGTTGTAACATCGATATTATTTTTCATACCAACATTTCTGTATAAATTTATTAAAAAAAATAAATAACTGAGTAACGATTATTTGAAAAAACGTCAGGTTCCTGTGGGCCACTGTCAATCTGTATTATAGATGAAGGAAAAATATAGTGTATACAGAGTGATTCAGCTTGTGAACAGCCTGTACCCATGGCTTATCTATAAAATTTTTGAGAAAAATGGGAATACCTACTCCATTTTTTTTTCATAACGAAAATAAAGTGTAATAAAATTAAAAAATATATATATCCAGATATTCAAAAAGTAGATAAACATTTATCTTCAATTGTGTAGGTTCTTATCGATAAGGTTAACTAATTTCTCGAATTAAAAATCAAGATCAAACTATTGTAGTGACTCTGTATGCTCACAGATGGCACTATGTATTTTCGCGCCACACTACTTCGGCCACGGCGGTCGTTGCGTTGCAACAGGATCACCTCTCCACGATGGTGTGAGTGTATGTGTCTTGGGCAGAGATCGCTGGATAGCCCAACTGATGAGTCCACCAGCGAACTCGGGACGAAACACCAAACCCCTGGGAGAGGGCGCACCTCGTAACTTGGTTCGAGAAAGACTCGCCAAACTATAAAGCTAGGTTGACATGGCTAGTGGATCACAGCTGTGGTTCAAGAATACATGGAAAACGACCCGTGTCAACGGAACAGTCGTGCAAATATTCACGAAATGAACGATTTATCCTAGTTGACACGGGTAGTGAAGCACAAGCGAGGTTAGTTGTGTGTGGAGATCGACTCGTGTCAACGGAGGAGTTGTGAAACGTGAAACTATTCTCGAAACGGACGGTTTCGAAGGCGGCACGAACGTAAAATGGGACATCAAACATGTTAGATATTTAACGTGTTCCGTGGTCTTGGAGTGACCATAGTGGAAATAGACAAGGGTTATTTTCGATTTTTTTTGTACTGAATTGAGCTGTACTAGGTTTGTGATACTTTGTAACATTTTTTTTTTGTAACATATGACTTTGAAAAAATTTCCCAAAATATGTTTATTGGGTTTCAACGGATGAAATAAATTTTTAGTACATGTACTAAATATCACAGAATTCAATTAAAAGCCAGGCCAGCACCTATGTCATAAATTTTTTGGGTTTCACAGGAATACTCAAAAATTAGAAAAAAAAACTCATCCCATCACATCTGTAATTCGATTTTGTGCTGCCCTTATGGAAAGTTGTGCCCCTGACATTTCCGTAAAAAAAAAATTGAAGAAAGTTAGTCGTGCACTTTCGTTTTTCTTCGGCCAAAATTGCTTCAGATGTTTTTGCTACATTTGTGCAGTATCCTTTTTATGGTCAGATTTTCAGAAATAACTCTACTTTTTCTTCAAATAATGGAAATCAGTAAATTATTTGAAAATCTGACAGACATCAGTCAGCTGAAATATATAGCCCAACTATACAGGGTGAGTCTTTGCTTGTACATGTCCGATTCCATTCCATTTGCGAGATATAACTAAAAATTACATTTTTTTTATGGATTTCCAACAGCCCATATCTTTTCAACCGAGCTGATTCGGAAAAAATGGTAAAGGAAAAAAGTATTTCCTTTGACGTCAGGAATTGCGATCTGCAAATTTCGAATTCAATTCTACTGATAAGTTTATCGCACAATGAAATTCCGCTCATAAGGCAATGTCTATTGATCATCCTGTATGACAATGCCAATAATGATTTTTTAATTTTCTCTATGAATTAATTATTTGTGGTTACGAATTCAAGATAAAATCATAAAGTACATACAGTGTGATCCAATATTTCCGAAAATAGAAAACATCACCCTGTATATAGCAAACGGCGATCTTGATACGAGTCCTTCATGATGACCTTCATTTATGCATCCATTTGTCGCATTCTTCCCGGGATACCCTGTATATAGCCTAACTATATAAAACAATTCTTAGACAAAAATTTTTGTGAAAATATTAACGGTAAGAGAAAACGAAAAAGGCAGATTCCTTGGATGAAAAAAGTCCTATGAAAATAGAGCCACAAACGATTTGCGATTGATTAACAAAAATCACATGCTTAGAAATTCGGAATGAGATTTAATTCGGTCATAAACAACAGGCAGGAATACCGACAAATTTAATTCCCATCAAAAAGGAGCCGCATCATAGTCATAAATATCTAGATTGACGCTGAAAGACACGTGAAGTGCGATAGGGCTGGTCGGCATCCCTTTGTGCCGACGAAGAAACAACATAAATTTGCCAAATAGGTTCTGGAGATACGAATATACGTCATTCCGGTCCCCTGAAAAACAGAGTGAAATCATCGAGCGGCGTGCACTACCCATGTCAACCTAGCTTAATTAGCAAATTATGGGGTCCTGTTCAAAAAGAAAAAGTGGGTCCTCATCAACGATCAGCGCCTGGTATTAGTCCTCGATCCACTTGATGCATGTATGTCTAAATACACTTCAACAAGAAAAGTTCAATGTCGTGATTGCTTAAATAATTTTTCAATGAATGTATGTTTATTTCAATGAATTCACCTTGTATAATGTAGGTATGTTGGAGAATTCTAGGTGCAAGCTTTGACTGTATGTGTTTTTAAAGTTTGTTATGTATTACAACCATTGGCTCTGATCAGTGAAGTTTAGACGAAAACCGTTTCACTAAACATTGAAATTTTAGGGGATGAAATAAGGACTCTAATACATTAATTTTATTTTCTGCCGCCCAATTCAATGAATGTAGTCTGTAGATTCTTTATATTTATAGGTTGTGTTAAGATCTTTCTAACTTAAAGGAATGATTTATTATTTTTTCTTAAGTGCAAAAAAACACCATAATTTCAAATGTAATATTATATTACCTACGAGTCCTTCAGGATCGAATGGTTGTGAATTGTATACTTCGAATGATGTAGGAAATTGGTAAACATGTGTTTTCAGTATCGCCCTATCTAAAAACCCTGTGGCTCCACCTGTGCAGTTTTCATATTTACCATGTTGATGAAGACCACCTGGACCAAAATAGCCCCTGCAATATAAAAATCATCATTATTAAGAACTGTAAATCGGTAGCATCAGTATTCATCAAGTTAACTATTTAAATTTTTAAATATATTACTCCCTTTTCACAACCATCCTCGGCCACCAAGAAAACTATCAACAAATGCTGTACTGCTGCATATACGGCAGGTATCCAACCAAATAAGGTAGTTTCTAAACTTGTACTCCATCGAGGTTTCACTTTCTACAAGAACATTTTCGTTTGAACAATTCAATGCATTTTTTGTTATAATTTCATTACTTCGGAATTGATCAGTTTTGATCTGTTCAACGTAATGATGCTTATGAGAGTCACCACGAAATAACAGATTCCGAATCTTTGTAGGACACCCATGACTCTAAACTTATCGAGGTAAATACCAGAACCCAGAAATACTCCTATGCAGAATAGCTTGATAGATCTCTGAAAACAATTATTAATAAATATGTCAGTTAATACAGAGGAAAAAATAGACAAAAGCAATGTCGTAGATATGAAATACACTGCTCAACAATTGATAGGGATCACTTACTTGTTCTAAATTTATTTCTGAAATATTCGCTCCAAGATTATAAATTTAGTCAGATATCAGAGTATTTTCAGTTGATAATATGGTTCACTTGAGAAAAGAATGAAAAAATAGAAAGTTGGAGAGAAAAAAGACTTTATTAGGAATACTCAAAATTCTGTGTTTGAATAACATAAAAATTTTATGATGAAACCACAAGAAGGCTGAAGTTTTGGTTAAGCTAGTACCTAGTTGGTCCCCCACGAGCTCGTCTCAAGCATTCTACCCTACGAGGCATACTTTCGATCAAACGATTTAAAAAATTTTGGGACAAATTCGTCCAAATATCTCGTAAAGCGTTAGAAAGGTCCTCCAGGTTATTGATCGGTTGTTCTAAGGTTGACAATTGTCTAGACATCTCAGACCAGATATGTTCGATGCAATTCATGTCTGGAGAGCGAGCTGGCCAGTCCATCCTATCAATAGCATGAGTTTCTAGCGCTTCATTAACCAGAAGACTACGGTGTGGACGGGCATTATCGTCAATTAAAATGAAATTCTCGCCCACGGCAGCCGCAAACGGAACAATTATGGGTTCAATAATCATATCGTGATATCTCTGGCTGGTCATGGTGGTGTTCTGCAGAACAACCAACTCTGTGCGTTGGTTCAAACAAATGCCTCCCCATACACATATAAAACCTCCGCCAAAAGCTGTTGTGGGTACCATGAACTGTTCTGCATACCTTCGACCTCTTTCCTTTCAAGCAAGAATACGTCCATCGGAGTTGACCAAACGAAATCTAGACTCATCCGTAAATAAACATCGGCTCCAATCTTCAAGTGTCCAATTGCGGTGCTCCTCAGCCCATTGCCGTCGATGAACCCGGTGTTCCCTATTCAAACGGGGATTTTGTACCCTCCTACGTGCTCTCAAACCACGAACATGTAGTCGTCGTCTTACAGTCTGGTTCGAAATTAGAACTCCTGTTGCAACTCTCAGTGATCTATTGAGCCGCGACGCCGGGTAAGTGGGATTTCTCCTAGCATTGAGGATCAAAAGACGATCTTGGGCAGCTGTTGTACTGCGCTGCCGACCTCCCCCATGAACATAAGCTACTGAGTCGTTTTGGATGAACCTATTCCAAGCCCGACTCACGACACTTTGCGAAACATTCAACCGCCGGGACACTTCTCGCTGGGACAAACCTTCCTGTATCCACTTTCTTCAATTATTGTCACCTTATGTGTTTGAACGAGAGAAAAAAACAGATTTAATAACAAATACCACATTGCTTTTCACTCCACCTGTAACAGTCTACAGATAACAATCGATTTTGTGAACAAGAGCCGATGAAGTGAGGAAGACTTTGATATAATCAACTCAAAACATCTTACTTTTTCCTTAGAGAACATATAATGTACAGATATTCACGAGATAACTTGAAAAAAATACAAATGAAGAGAAGTTCATAAGTGATCCCTAGCAATTGTTGATCAGTGTATTTGGAGTGAAAAGTGGGTTATTCTACTGAGGTTGAAATAATTGCACTATCCACACGGAATAGGTACTTGTTGGGCGAGTGCTTTCCTAGAAGATTGCGGTGTTTCATCGCGGAAATACTGACGAAATCATCAGTATGATACTAAGTGTTCCATACCATACACATCCCATCTGCATAGCGGAGCATGGTGACCGCCTCTGTCAAAGCCACTAGCGGAACACCTCAAGGGGGAGTAATATCTCCCCTTCTATGGAGCCTAGTAGTGGATGAATTACTCCACAGACTTACAGAGCTTGGCTTCGACTGTAAAGGCTATGCAGATGATATAGTCTTAATTGTTAAAGGAAAATTCGAGAGCACCTTGTGCGACTTAATGCAGGAGGGCCTTAGAATAATTGAACAATGGTGATTGTAAGTGGGGCTATACATGAACCCATCCAAGACCACAGTAATCCCATTCACTCGGAAAAGGAAACTTCCAGCTATGAAATCCCTCTCTCTAAATGAAAACATCATATAGTGGAAATCAGAAGTCAAATATCTGGGAATAACACTGGACAGCAAACTTCTGTGGAGGAAACACATTGAGATTACGGCTAACAAAGCAACAAAGGCCTTAATGGCGGTCAGACGTTTAGCCGGTAAGACTTGGGGATGTAACCCAAAAATACTGCGATGGATATACGTCGTGATTGTGAGGCCGATAATAACTTATGGGGCAATAGTCTGGCATGCTAGAGCCAGTAAGAACAGCACGAGGAAAGCCCTTGATACAATAAAAAGGTTAGCCTGTGTTTGCAACACTGGTGCTATGAGAACGTGTCCAACTACGGCATTGATCTCACACCTCTTCATCTAGTGATAGAGAGAGTAGCCTATGAGGCCCCTCTAAGACTATCAAGGGAAGGTACTGGCAATGATGGAATTAGGAATAAGGGAGCCTGGTCCTCCTTGACTAATTACATACCATCAGCGAACTTTCCCAGTGATGGGATGATGAAGAAAATTAGCATCGAAAAAACATTAATTACGATACTAAGTAGCAAAGAGGATTGGGAAAAGGAGTCCACAATCCCAGTTCTTAAAAAGAATACCATCAAATGATATACAGATGGTTCCAAAACCACGACTGGGACTGGCGCTGAAGTATTCGGGGTTGGTACCAAAATATCGCAAAGTATCAATATCGCTAGGCCACTGTCCAATAGAAAGATGTGTAGAAATCAACATAGCAAGAGACTGCCGGAAATGTGACATAGCGATGCATTCCGATAGTCAGGCTGCAATTAAAGCACTGAGCTCACATACCATCGATTCTAAGATGATATTGGAGTGCCGAATAAAACTTAATGAAATGGGTAAGAATAACAGGGTCTTTTTAGTCTGGGTTCCCGGCCACTCGGGAATCAGAGGGAATGAGGAGTCCAACACACTTGCCAGTAAAGGAGCACAAACTCCTTTCATCGGCCCGGAACCTTTCTATGGTGTAGACAAATGCACCTACAAGAAAGGGTTTCAGGAAAAAGAGGTAACCGAAAGAGAAAAACTCTGGCGGAATCTTCCTGGTCTGGATCACTCCAAAAAGTTTCTTCGAAACTTTGACTCTACAAGATCAAAAAAGTATCTGGATCTTAGTAAGAATATGCTACACCTTCTCACCGGATTCCTCACAGGGCATTGCCGCCTTAGGAAACACCTCATGAGAATGGGTCTAACAGAAAATGACGAGTGCAGATTCTGTGGGGAGAAGGGAGAAACTCTGGATCACCTGGTGACGGAATGCCTCGACATCGCTAGCCAACGCAAAACCTGTCTTGGTCGCGAAACTTATAGAAATGAGGAATTAGCCTCCTTGAAGCCATCCCAGATATTGGAGTTCATCAGAACTCTGGAACTGGAAGGCGAGCTGTAGATCACGTTATGGAGAGAATAGCTTTGATGGGGGGCACAATAGACCATTAGGTCGCAGTGAAACGTAACCTTCTCAATTAAATCTGAATCTAATGGTGACCGTTGAAAGGTTGGGTTTATGCCCAAATCGGTACATATGATCAACAATGGGTAACATCGCTTCGCACAAATGTTTAACGTGAAGTTAAGACAATAGACTCAAAATAACTTAAAAAATGTTAAACCGAGTAGTCCATATTAATACAATAATGTTTTCTTCCAAAGGACCCACACATTTAGTAAAGGGAGATGGGTTTCCGCGAATTCGACCGAATTTTTAGTTGTATGTTGTATTTCTTGATAGGCAGATCAAAAATGTAGGTATATAGGCACAAAGCTCCAATAGAACATTTTTCAAGATAAGAGGCATTGAAAATGGGTTTTTTTTTTGTGGAATTTGCTGATCAATAGGAGAGAGGGGCAATTTTATTAAACGAGCAAATGCTCATTCTAACCATGCTCTATCAAATTCTTCTATGTATTTTTAACAGACTTGGGGCATTCTTTCGTCATTCTATTACATTCTCAAAGATTCAATGGAATATTTTGAGAATGCTCGATCGCTTGATGTAAACTGCACTAAATTCTAGAGCCAATGATCAGTTATTTGGAGCGATTTTTCGTGTTCTGACGGGCTCGCTTTCCGGAACGGTCTCTTCAAAGTGTTCTTATATTCTAACGGTTTGACTCGATTTAATTATGGACAGGTCTCGAGAAAAATCTCTATTAAAGATTGAAGCCTACCAAAATTCGTTCTCGATTTCCGAATTTTGTCGGTGATGAAAGATAATAAATGGTCAAAACCTCTGACACCATTCTACAAAAATTTTGGAATTGACCACTTTTTTTTTCTTTCATATCCGTTATCGTTTCACCTACATTTACCAGTATCTTTCATTGCATTTAATTTGTCATCCACCATTGTCTCTTTTTTTTTTGTTTTCGCGTGTTTGAGACAATATAACAAAAGCAGCACTTGCAATTATAATATTGCTAGCAGAGTAGGATATAAATTGAGATTCGTTCAGCTTATTCAAACATCTTATACTATTTTGTGAAAGAAGTCTAGTTCTAGTGCTTTCATTCACTAAAAGATTAACAAAGAATGTTCTTGTTCTATAGCTATTTGTTCGTTTGGTTCAAACCCACATTATCTAAGGTTGGGATGGAATTTGAATTTTCGCCATCGATAATGTTTTCAAACTGGCTATGAAATGAGAAAATCCAAGATCTTCCATACAACTTTTCATGCTATAAGATAATGCCAGAGGAAATTTCGAGGAAACACATATTTTGGGTATTTTTTAAAGAAAAACCATAATAACGGATTCCGAGAATATCTGATGTCCAAAAATATCGAATACATTTTCAAAAATATTTATAACGAGTCTCAGTGTGCTGTAATGGGGGAAAATCATATAAATCATCAGAGATAACAATTGTGATCTTTATTGATATCATTCACATATGATATACCTATATGTGATATATGCGATTTGTTTCTCACAAATGAAGATAATCCGACAATGAAGTGCTTACACATGTTCCTCAGAACACATGTTTACAGCTCACTGAGACTCGTTATGACTTATGAACATATATACCTATATGGAAAACATATCTAATAGAATATCGAAGAAAAATTAGGAAAGCATTGATGTGATGAAGTCAGGAGTTTCGAGCACTCATTCGTTCATGCGCCGATTGTATTCTTGGAGACCACTTGGTGGTTGCTATTAATTGATAAATTTTTACGATTCGAGTTGCGCTGATTATGAACCATTGTGAGGAATTAAATGTTTATCATCAACAAACAGATTTTTACTCACTTTGGCTGCAGATGCAATGAGTTTACCATTTGAGATTCCTTTTTTGAAGCTAGAAGTCAAAGAAATAGGAATACAAGCTCCCATTATCCATAAGAAGCACGGAAACACAAAGTCTGCCAAATGAAAACCGTTCCAAGGAGCATGATCTAATATTGCATATCCTCCAGCTCCCATATTTACGAATATCATGGTCACTATAGATATTCTGCTCTGGCAAGAAAAATAATTAATAATTCAATAGGATATTAATAATGATGACTAGTGTATGTGTTTAATCATAACCCAATCAAATTTTGGAATGTGTGCAATTTAATTTGCTATATAAAGAAACTTTACCTGAAGTTTCAATTCATTTCTGACATCATCTACACACTGTATATTATTTCTTGGTCTATTTGAACCTTCAAACAGCCCTTAAATAATATAATATATGTACGAAAAGTAAGGAATGAATTGATTATGTAGGAAAACAAAAGTGTTCCGAAAAAATCTTCAGAAGCAACGTACTACTCAGAAAATCCCGGGTCTAACCAGTAAAATCACAATTTATCAAAAAAAATCGACTTTATTCATCAGCATGTTCACCTTCAAGGGTGATATAGGTAGGTACTCCAACGCTCGTCTAACTTGTCAATACCTTTTGTGTGAAAAGATTCATCTTTGTCTTTATTAGAGCCAAATTTATTTCTCTGGAGCTTTCTTTTGAGGTCTGCAAAAATGAAGTAATGACTGAGTGCCAGAACTGGAAATGAAGCTGGATGGTCAGGTAGTTAGAAGCGCGATTCGTTCAATTTGACTATGATTTTCATTTGTGACAAAAGACATCGTCAATACATGAAACTCGTTTTCATCTTTTTTTCATTTAAACGCCAAATATAGTGTCACTTAAACCGAGATTCAACCTTCAATTCAGATTTCAGTCTACGTTCTGAAATTTCGACGCGCATCGTTTGAAGCCAGGTAGTAACGAGCAAAAAGTGGTATGGCATGGCGGTAGCATCTTTACACCAGGCTCGGGACTCATTGAATGACAGGTTATGAAAAGAAACTCCTTGACATACACTATATTTTTATTTATTCGTTTTTTGGCGAGGCGTACTTAAGCCAATTTTGAAGATGCGCCTTCTTTCTGAGGATTGTGGTGTTTCATCCCGAGATCACTGATGGAATCTCAGTTTGGCAACTCGGTGATATCTGCCAAATACACCTTTCCTCCCCATCGTAGAGGGGTGACTCTGCCTTAGCCTCAGTGCGGTGGGTTTTATATAGCCACTGGTGCCTCATTAGAACGTGACGCGAAGCCCATAACACCATCTCTCGGGCGGGAGGAGAATCACTACAGTTTTATTTGTCCAGAAGGAAACACGAACGATTTTTCTCAGTTTTATTTTATATAAAATATTAAAAAACAGTTTCAGTCTGCTTGAACAACGCAGAACATGAATGTCACTTAGTGACTTTACTTCAACTTGGTCTAGAAAGGAGGTATAAAAGAATCACTGATGTGATTATATTCCCTCTCATAAGTACATGCCTCATTAACAATATGAAATCAGGCGTCCGGAGACCACAATGATGTCGTGGTTGTCATTTAGTTCATCACGAATCTTTTAAAATTTGGCATGAACATTCGATTGGTAATTTTACATATACAATTTAAATTTCAACGCAGTTGGATCTGTCGTATATTTTACGACATTCTACTTGTAAGTAAGTATTTCTTTCCCATGTCTCTATAGTTACAGAAATATTATGTTTTTTTCAATGTTTTGCTGGAATTTTGAATCATTTTGATAATGAAATTTTGCTCGGAGCTTGAAATTTTATTTATATCTACAAGAAAAATTTCAACTCGGTCGGACTTGTAATTTCACTGAAATAAGCAGTTGTTTTCGGTAATCTCCATGAATTTTCTGAGATTTTGTAGATACGAAGCTTGGAATGATTGACCTTCATCTAAGTGCAAAAGACCGTGTCTTAACTACTGAAGTTGTACCAATACTAGTATAACCATACTCTAATCCCCATAATCTTTTACAAGCCTTTGATGGTGTTGTCATCTTCAGAAACTCAAAGTTACTAATACAGAAAGTAACTAGAAACTATATAACTGAATAACACAAAATTTTTGAAGAATGCTACTGAAAAATTACCGTTTTGATTTCAAAACTTTGGAATGGCGAATAAACATACCCTCTGAAAGTATCCAATGATTTTATTCTAGCCTTTTTAGGAGAAGATTCTTCTACAGACTCGGTTTTTCCAAACTCTCCAATTAATCTCTGGACTGTCGCAATACTGCAGATCAATATAGCATATATCAAGAAAACGCCTATTATTGCTGAAAATGAGAAAGAATGAATTAAAAAAAATTTTTAATTATAGGTACTATAACTTATTTCTATAATATTAATTTTCAGGGTGATGTGATATGAAGATGAGGTGTGAAAATACTGCAGATCAATAGAGCATATATGTATCAAGAAAACGGTTATTATTGCTGAAATTTACAAAGAATGAATTAAAAAAAACTTTATAATTACGCTATAATTTATTACTTATATTAATATTCAGAATGATGTGATCTCTATGTGATATGACGATGAAGCTGATTTCTGGATGTAGTACGCGAAAACGAATTATATTTTGCTCATTGAATCGGAACATGCATCAGGTTTAATCTTTGAGTTGAGATAATCTTACGATGTACCTACCTACTATCCATGAATGATTTAAGAAGAATTAAGTTTCCGAATCACTAATATAAATTAATCGTAACAGTATAGACAATGAGTTTTCCACACTAGTCTTTTCGTGTTTTGCAGTTGTTGAAAAAAATATAATAATTATTTTTTTTTAATTCAATGAAAAATTGATAGATTAAACAGTGGTAAAACTAGGTAATCATAGGCACCGGGTTCAAAACAAAAATTAGCCCCTTTCCAAGCTGATTTGATTGCATTGAGTAGGAACACTTAACAATTCCCACTATGGGTTTTTGTCACTGCTGTCTCATGAAAATTATATCAATTCATAAAAAAATTTGCTCAGAAGAATGAAACTATTTAGTTGCAACTTGTCGAACACGATATCGAACATAAGCCCTGGAAATATTGAAATTACATACCAGAATAAAAATATTTGACAAATTGACAAACAAGGAAGCAACTAATTTTATAATTGAGAGCTTGATTCTGAAGTGGAAATGTTTTTATTTAGAATCCTCATCTCACACTGCAATTATCATACGTCTTAAAATAAAAAAAAATTATATATTGAAACCTTATCCTTGACTGTTAGCCTTCAAACTTCATCCCTCGGGTTTTTGATCTGGTAGAATCAATAAGGTGAATGAATTGTCATTAACTCTTTCTCAAATTTCATGCCAATAATTATTATAGTTTCCGGTGGCAGTTCTAGAAGGCAAATGAACCGCTTATTTTCAATTCGATTTTGTTTCTTTTTTCCTAAACGAGAAATGTGAAAAGTTAATTGCAATATATTCCTCGAACTATTTCAAAGGTTTTCCTTGTTAATAATGAATCAGAATTTAAATATAACAAGTTAATGAAATGCATGTCGCGCACGAAATATATTTCGTGCGCGAAATAACTTGAAATTATAATTTCAAGTGATGTGCTCTATTTTGACGTTTACAAGAAAAACTACCTCATTTGGAGCTCAGAACATCTACGAATGATTCATGATAATTCAATATCAATCGTCTGTGTGTATCACTATAGAAATTATTGAGTCATTTCTCTTCGAAGGCGATACAAGTCATGCAGTAATGAAAATAAAATTGAAAAATATTGTCCTCAAGGAATGATTTCAGCTGGATGGTTCCGCTTGCCACAGATCCTAAGAAATATTGAAAGGCTTGAACGAGTTCTTCATAATCTTCGGTCATCCTAGTGAATAATAAAAATATACACACGATGAAATTGAAAAAAAGTAAAAAGTTAAAAAGGAGCAAGTTAACAGTACTCATTAAATATTTTATCTACTCACGCAAATAAATGTTAACTGGTTCTTTCTCCGTTTGAAAAAAACAATTTGTGTCGTTGAACGTCAAATTATAAACACCAAATTCACCCATAGGTTCCATAATATTACATAAAGTTTCCTTCTTGCTATCAAACTCTGAGGTAGAAATTTTATATTTATAATTAGAATTCACTTGGAAGACCTCATCTGCATAAATCGTCCATTGCTTGTAGAAGTCACACTGTAAAAAATTTACAATTAGATTTACAATTTAGTCCACTTAACCGTACCTATAATGGCGCCAACATCTACTGCGACAACTGATCACTGATCTGAACTTAGCAGACGGCCCAACGAAAGATGCCATGGTAATCCCATGCTCACTTATTCTATCCAATAGACTTAATGCCTTACAAATGCGGTCCATTAGGTAAGTAAGTATGTAGTAATGACCTGAGTAAAAACAGTAGTGACCAATCACGAAATCATCCATAGGATAGGGATAGGCCAACAGTGAATTGAAAACAGCGAATCAGATGAAGTGCCTCCCAAGAAAAGGAAACCCACCGCCTATTAGAACGCGAAGAAATAGGAAACCTTAAGCCTTTATAATTTTCCGGTAATTTGCAGGGGCATTCATTTTGGGGGCATTACTGAAATCACTATGGATGAGATTCCTTATGCATTCAGGCATCTTCAGCCATAGTCAAGGACTAGAGCCTACACATGCTGACCACATCGCAAAAACATACCAATTACACGCTAACTAAGTAGCTGAGATTTCTAATATCGAGTCAATATGAGAATGATAAAGATGATGCTAGGACTAAATCAGGATGTTTGATAGCTTTTAGCGCCTCAAGGCAGATATACCAAATGAGATTACAGTCGAGATCGATTCCTGAACTGTCCACGAAGCCGTAGCCATGAAAGGAAATCAATAGACGGGAAGTGATGGTAAATGCCGTTGGAAATTAGTCACCTGAAAGACTTTAGTGAATTGCCTAAAATCCAGTTACTTATGTATTTTTTTTCATTTGCAAATTGAAAATACATATTGAAATACTACAATGTCGATTATTATATCAAAAAATATAATGTGAAAGCCCCATAAAAATCTGTGATTAGTAAGAAGAAATGTATCTAATTTCCTTTTGAATTGAGCAGTCATATGGTGGTGTTCTCTTTTAAGCCCCATAGAAACGAACCATTCTCAAGTGAGTAGTGACGAAGAGGTTAGTGTGAGGTAGTAGATAGGTAACTCAAGAACATTATGCATGCCTTACTGAGCAGTGTTTGGCAGATCTCTTTAAAATGTGAGGATACATTGAAACGAGTCAATATTTTCAATTATTTAAAATCTTCAGGTTTTCCTAAGCTAAAAAATAATTTTTTTCTAAAAAGCACGATTGCACATCATATTTATTTGTAAGATGAAGAATATCCAAAACAAAGACCCCACATTAAAATAGGGCCAAGTTCCATCGAGAAGAAAGGATTGATGTACTATTCGTGGCGTCCGTTGGCCGTTTGATAAGTCAGGATTAGATGGAGCTGACAGCTGTAGTTGCATCCTGACACTGTCAACCTATCTGTTGGTACGGTTGTCAGGTGCATGTCACTGAGGTGATGACATCTGTTACAACCCTACAGATGAAAACGCCACGTGAAGTCAGAAGCATTTGAGTGCTCGTCTTACATGCAACAATTTGCATCCTTGGATATATCTATAGTGACTTAATTAAACATAGTGGCGACAATTCGTTCCTATGGAACCATGGAACTTAAGAATACAATTCACTGAACTGAACTGACACACGTCAAAATCAAAATTATTTGAGCTGATATTATTTGATTGTATATAGAACAAATTCATTTAACTGAAGAATGCTATAGTGACTAAGTAAAATGGTCCTTACATTTTGAACAATCCCAAAAATTAGGTAAATGGAGAATGTAAACAAAAAGCCGCCATATTTAGGCTCAGCCAATCAAAAATGAGACCACGCTTGTCGCCACTGTGGTTTATTAAGTCACTGTAGATATATCTATATACAGTTTTATGGTCTTCGATGATGCAAATGGCACCTAGGAGCTCCTGACTTATTTTGAATTTCGATTAATTTGAAAACTTTCCGCCCTATTCAGCTGAAATCGAAGACTACCAACAAAATATTATGTTTTTTGTAATGAGTATTAGCGAAACTTACTTCTAAACATTCCCTATGTGATTGTAGTAGATAGACTGGCTTATGCTTTCCGTTATTGATTATTCTGAGATAAGCTTCATCTCTATTCAAGTTTTTCATGAACAGGCTATCAAAATAATCATCACCGTAATTTTCGAACCAAGACATATTCCCTGAAAAAAAAAATTGAGTTAATATTTGAGCCTTCTTAAATCTAAACATTTATGATTGACTAAATGTTTGAGATTTTCATTTAAACTCCCCTACGCCTCTCTTTATACTCAGAGGAAGTTTGTGAGGGTATTGCGAGTTTGTTAGGTATAGTCAATGTGTTTTGTGTTCGCACCTATCTCACATTGAAAATTTATATTGAATAAATAGTGGAAAAAATCATCTTAATTACATAGGATATTCTTCGAGCAGAAACAATTGATTAGATATTATGAGAAAGTATAAAGCAGACATGCTTGTGGATTGTTTTTTCAAAAGCAAGATTATAATTTTTATCTTTGTGATTGATTGAAAAAACGTAACCAAACTCAATGTTTTTTTGGAATGAAAATTGCTCTTGAAATTTTTCATCAACAATTTTTTTGAGATCTATAAATATTCAATGATTTTCCAGAAAGGTTAAATCAAAAGTATGATGAATTTACAAAGAGAAAAAAATGTTTGGGTCATTGGTATTTCACGAACCTTTTTATTATTTCTGAAGTTCCAAATATCTTTTGTTATTTTTACTTCGATTATAATATGTGGTAGTATTTGATTCTTTTTCCATTTTCAATCAACTATGTTCCTATATATTTCAGTTTTTCTATTACATATTATTTAACAATTTACGTTATTTTGAAAGGAATTTAAAAGGCACTCAAAAAATATCACGGCTTTGGCGTACAGATGGCATCGCCTAGCTGAGTACTAGTTTTTTCCATAGATTAACGAAATATAGTGTTTTTTTCTTGTTAGTACCAAGCTTCAAAAGATGCGTGTCCAAATTTCGGTACACATAATTCAGTCAGGATCGATATATTGAAGATTAAAAGTGACGCTAGATTTGTTGTTGTTTGAAAAATGTAAAAAAATGAGTTTCGAGTATCGATAAAACACTATTTTTCAATAAGAAACAAATACTCAAAGGTAATCAATAAGTGTTATTCAGACTATGCGTCATCGACAACATGGGTGAAAAGGTGATATGCTAACTTTACACGCGGTCCATGAATACCATCAACAGTAAATATTAGATAGAATTATTGGATAGCTGAAGAGCTGAAATTAATGAAAAACGTGTTCAAATGCAAAAGAAAATAATTCTCTTTCACCATGAAAATGCTCCCAGTCCAAAATCGATCAAAAACCTGTTCATTCTGCAGATTTGGGGCTAAGTGATTATAAGTTTTTTTACACCCCGAAAGAATGCCCTGGGAAAAGAAATTTGTCTCTAAGGCGTAGTGTTTACCGAGGTTGAAGCCTATTTTGAAAGCAAAGACGAATCTTTTAACAGAAACAATATTGAAAAGTTAGAGAGTGTTTGAGTACATGTATCACTATCACAGGTGATCATGTTGACGATTAAATACCGATTTTTAGAAATGTGTTTTTACTGGTATGGAGAGAAGTGATGTGAAAGAAATCAATATTTTTCAGATATATCAAAGAGTTTTTAATTTCTACGTAGGTATCAATCAATGAAAGTAAAACTTGAAATGTAATGAATTAAGAGAAATTTTTCCAAAGGAAAGTTTAGGTTATACAAATTATTCTCAATTTACTCACCTGTTCAATCACGAAAATCCAGGATTCAAACAATATAAACTAGGAACCGAACTACACCTATGTATATAAAAGTTCGAGAACTTTATCTATTGATATCAATCAGAGTGCTGCAGATAATCAACTGGAATAAATTTCTCACAGTGATGAAATACCAGTAGGAGTACACAACAATAATAATAATGAGAGGTAGAACAGGTTTTAACGAAATACCTACAGTTTAAAAAAGGTAGTAAAGTAGGTCATGATTCGATGTGCTAGTTTTAAGTGTTTGCGAAAATGTCATTTTGGTTTCGATACAAGACTAATTATGCGCAATCAGAAACGTAAATATATCGGGAGACCTGATATAAAGGCATTGTGTAATCTAATGAAAAATGAATATTCTAATAGCTAAAACTACATACTTATTTTTATATATGATGTAGATAATGAAAAAGGGGTTACTGATTCACTAAGGAAGTTACTGTATCCATAAGAGTGATAAAACGAGTTGAAGAGTTTATTACATTTTTACATATTACAGTAACAAATAATCAAAGGTACCAATCAGCAAAAGTTAGGTATACTTTCGTAGGAAGAGATGAATCCCTTTCACGAGTTTCACATCCCTGATGCCTTTTGAATAAAAACATATAACTATTCAATCGTGTCAACATATAATGCTCCGTGTTATATTTTATGTTAATTTATTTCTTGTGTATTTATTTATTTATTCTTTTAGATTTCAATATAACCACCTTTTGTTTACGTTGTTTTATTTCAATATTATTGGCTGCAGTTTTATCTATACATTTAGTAGCTTTATCCAATCTATGTTTGGGTTGTTTTTTTTTTTGTATTTTGTGTTTCCGCCTTTATTCACCTACATATATTGTATATATATATATATTTTTTTTTTTTTTTTTTTTTTTTTTTTTTAATAATCACTGTTTGCAACAGGTTTTACCCATACTTGTCGGACTGGTCGTCAAGACAAGAATGGCAGCTACGATTCCTGCAGGAATTTTCGTACGATCCTGGTTGTACTGAGGATTACCTGTTTCTGCTATATATATATATATATATATATATATATATATAGATATATATATATATATACATTAAACCGCCTTTGGAGAGCCATACATTGTCGTTTTACCATCATTTCGACGTCCTCTTGCAATCCGACGTCCGATATACGGACGTCGAATTGTTTTGCCCAATTCTCAATGTATTATGACTTCATGGCACGTCCTGAGTGCGTATGTCAATTTTTGCCGATGACGTCAGGTATTCTCATCGTGTACAAAATCGTATATTTCAGTTCAAACAACGAACGACCGTAGCGCTGACTACTACCTCTCGCGTATATGTTATATACATCTTCCCCGTTTCATATTGAGAGCATTTGACGACATAAAGTTTGGCAACATAGTCTCATAATAATTCTTATACAGTGCGATCAAGGGACGTCCGTTATACTTTGTTATCTAAAAAAAACTGTTTTCCATGCGTAGCGTCGCTTCTCGATGAAGTGCTTGGAGCTGCATTTATGAATACTCACGAAAATCGTCTATCCACATATCACCGTGTGATGAAGTGATGATGATGTGAGAGACAGAAAGGAGATGATAGTATATAGATTAACTAACTTCGTGAATTTCATAACGACCAACCGTTATGGGATGTTTAATTGATATCTTTGTTTTTTATGGAAATTGTTGATCTGCTATATAAATTATTTTTTTTAAATATTATTGATATTAAATGGAAAATAACAAATAATAAGGGTGTGGTAGAAAAATCTATCACAGAAATTGGAATGACCGTCGATAAAAACAAACAACTCGAATCATTGATTCTCTAGATTGAATGTATTTTCGAAAGTAATATATCCTTTATTCCTGAAGGCTACCTCACACGTTCAATATTATTGAAGCAATATCCATATTCATCAATATAATTAACGTGTGAGGAGTACATAGAAATAATCATACCTATTGATGGCGATAATTTAAAAAAAATAAAGAAGCACTGACCTGAAATCAGAAGCTTTTGCGCGTTTGTCTATATTGGGAAAAAGATAAATCCAATTTGAATACCCTGAGGGCTATTGATTTGATTCTACTGAATTCATCTTTCCTTTTTGAATCTTAATTCTACGCTGAAAGTTTTGAAGTCGCTCCTTCCACCCTGTATACCTCGCGGACTATTTTCATACCTACAAACTACATTTTCATAAAAATTGGTCGAGTCGTTTCGGAAAAGTTCGTAAATTATCACCGTAACACGGAATTTTTACATATAATATTTTCCTCGTTGAAATTTCAAAGTTCATCAACTTCAATGGTTAGTTCGAAAAAAACGTTGTCTCAGAATTAGTATCTCATCATTCTCAACCCACATTGGAATTGATATACATTAATGCTCCGATCGGTCATGAATTATAACACAATATATTAAATTCTATTGCTTATACATCTTCACGAAAAAAAAATGTGATACAACTAATTCTTGGAATAACATTAGGCGAAAATATAGGGACCAATATGAATAAATTTCCAATTCAATTTCAATTTGACGACATACATCAATTCAATAATTGCAACCAAATGAGAGATTTAGGGTTTTTTAACAAAACTACAGAGAATCTATAGAGGCACTTGTATAGATCTATATATTAATTTATTTTGATTAATCAGAATTGGGGAAAACATTCTTTTGACTTATTCGTATGTTTTTATTTTTTTTATGATATTCCGTTACTAGCGTAACTATACACATATCTTATCACACTATTCCTAATAGTCAAATATATACATGTACGGCTTTTTCTGATAACTTTGGATTTACATCTTCCGAACGAATTAAAAAACTCTGCATGCTGAATTTTATCGAATGGAATTTGATGTAAGCAGTATATACTGACATAAGATACTATTTTTTCATCCAGAAAAATCTTATCATTTATGAATATTTCAATATTTTAGAAAGTATGCATCCCCACATTCTTTTTTGTTCTTTCACAACCCTCTTATTAATTTGATTGGAATTTACCAGCTCTTGAATGAGTGTATCAACAGGTCCGACTACTGTATATACTCCGTACAGAGTCAGCTTTTTCGACGTCCATTTCATTAGGGTGTATTTTCATGGGTCGCTTTTTGGACGTCCATATATAACAAAATGTTATTATGAATTAATTTATGTTGATGAATTTCTCTGAGAAATATTCGAAAACGGAAACATGATTCAAAACAGAAACTGTTCTTATATTAGAACATTGAACAACAAACCCTAACTAGAACATTTGAAAGAAACAAATACGGCAATGCATCATTTGAATTCTTACGATGATTCCTATTAATTTGGATCGGACTAAACCGGAAAAATGCGAAATTTTAGCGGGAAAAGATCTGGAATTGAGGAGTTCCTATGATATCGTTTCAGTGTTGTTGTGAGAGTGTAGGTATGAAAGTGCAAGATGAACCGCCACCTAACCAGAGCACGAAAAATTTTATCGAGCGCATTGGGTAAGTAGCTATTTTATTATAATTTCGGAAAACATATAATAATAACATATAATAGGAGAGTAATATTATGTAATACCAACAGAGACCAAATTCTATAGTCTATACCCAAAGTTTCTCGATTTTAATATGGAAATAGGCAATAAATATTGCTTAGCAATTTCGCGGAAGACGTTTTATCGAAATTTTGAAATATAACAATCGAGAAATTTCACCTGCTGAGATTTTATCTCGAGTGGTATTCGGAAACACTATACATGGAAAAATTATTCGCAAAGTAATATGATCACTTTCGATAAATTTTCATTTCCTAAACTATTTTGAATTTGGAGAAATGACCAAATAATGGCTAAACGAAGTTGTTAGTCTAGCCGGCTTGCATTGTCTTTCATTTTCTAAATAAAAATGGAATGAGAATGTCTAATTACTAAAGAATGAAAGGATAATTTTCACATCATATTTTTCTTTTTCGGAACTTTTTTTTCATTTTGGCTTCGCACTTCTTTAGGAGAACGAGAAGCAGACCAAAAAATGAATGAAGAATTGAAAAACAATTCATGGAGAAAGTTTTGTAATGTTGACCCTAAAGAATCTTTCAAAAACTCTGACTTTGAAGTACCAAAAGAGGTAAGCTTCTTAGAAAATTGCAATTCATTATTCGAAAATGGAACTAAATCGAGAATCAGAACTCAGTTCAATGTGACAGTGTATCAATATTGTCATATCCTCTAGAAAAATTAATCGATCAATTTTGTATTGATCATTTTATATTGATCTATCGATTTTATATGTGAACTGAAAGTCTTCGATTTTCTAGATGGAATTTGTTGAAAAAATCCCAGAGAATGAAAATGAGGCAGATGATGCTGGAGTCCAAGAAAACTTGTCTTATTCTTTATCCTTTTCGGATTTAGACGTTGACTACGTTCCGTCCAGTTTTGAGGTATATGAATATTTTTTGAGATTTTGCAACTTCATACGACTGCTTTCATGTTTCAGATCTCGAATGAGGATAATTGCAATTCCCAGGTTAGTGAAGCATTCTCTGTAGCATGTTACATTTTTTTTTCATTATGGTAATTTTTATTCTCTCATATGCACATATAAATATTTTGAGTATGATTCAACTAGCACTCCTCACTCGAAAAGTGCTAGTTGTATTATGTAAACTTCCATACTGCCATACTGGTAAAATGGGGTAAATATTTTTTCCGAGGGATCAATGAACGCCAAGAGGTTTTCAAGAACGAAAACAACGGACTATACGAAAACCAAACTTTCTAACAGTCGGTGGAGTGGGGAGCTTTTGAAAAAAACCTGTGTGGTATTTCGAGCTTACAAGATTACTTAAAGCTGATTTCAAAATACAACAAAGAAAAAAATATTGATCAAATTTTCGAAAAATTGATTTGAAATGTTCATTTGCGGTTTTGTATAGAATAAAGAACGATCTTTTCCAAAAGCTCAATACCCAAAATGGACAACTCAGAGAAAAAAATATTGTGTTTTCGCTTTTTGAGTGCTCGTTCTATTTAAACGAGTACTATAATCGTTTTGCCTAAATGTCTGTAATTTTCGATTTTCGAACCGATAATGGTCTCATCTCAAACAACAAGGTTCGATTCACTGATGAAGAATCCGTAGTCAAATTCAATTTCGCCCGTAGGGCCGTCCGTTTACACGATTACTGTCAAAGGAAATGTCCTAGAGACTGGAAATTTTAAGTACCGCGGTTGAGTTCGTTAACGACCAAAATAATCAGGGTGTTCCATAAAAGTGGTAAAGTAAAATTTTGTTCCCTCAATATCTTAGACAATACTGAACCCATCAAATTGAAATTTTGAGGTCATTTGTACCATATCCATTTCAAGCTTCATACGAAATTATGTGGCAATCGCTTTACCAGAACCATAGAAAATTCAATTGAAATATCGAAAAAAAATTCAATTTTTTTAACAACTAAAATCAATTGGCACATGCAAAATATCAGAGGGATTGCATGATCAGAACCATAGAATTAAATTTTTTTAAATTATCGATTTTTCAGATAATCATAAAATTGTGAATTCGATCATGCTGAAATTTCACAGTCATATATTTAACACCAATCATCAGCCTCATACAAAATTTTGTGGCAATAGTACAATGAACGATTGCTCAAAATTTTCTGCACAGGACTTCTCATAATTTTTTTTAACAACTAGAATTGAACCAAATATTGATAAATTTCAGAACATTCCTTTTTTTCTGACTCGTTCACGTGGAATGCCCCCAATTCCAGTTTTCCTTTACTTCATTAGAATCTCCCAAATTTTTCATCATTAAAACTTTCTGAGTTTCCACAAAATGAATAAAAGTTATATACAGTGTGTCCATTTAATAAAGTGCCACTTTTAATATCTCGGCCATGATGAAAAATCAGAAAAAATGCAAAAAGAACTAGGTTAGGATTTCATGGGAAACATTTTATACGGTAGATTTCAGTTGTATCAACCCTGTGAGCATGCAATAGCTAAAATCTTGAATAGGAAGGGCTTCAAATGTCACTTTATTTCAAAGGTGATTCCGTTTATGGTTAGTAATTCCGAAAAAAAAAATGGAATTTTGAGCAAATTGGATTGGTAGAATGTTCACTACACTCCCCATTTTTACCACCCTTAGAATTCTTTTTCCGGAGACATTTGAAGGTGGTTGGGTATAAAACACATCCCAGAGATGTAAATGAATTCAATGTAAGAAAAGGCACTGCAAGCCGAGGAATTCAAGTTTTTCAAAACCTAAGGTTCGAATTTTTGTCTACAAAATAATGAACAACATTTTCAAAATCTTTTATAGTAATTGCAACTTTTGCTATCCTAACTAGGTATGCTACCGTTTTTATTTTTCGGAAGTTCTGACAAGGAAGGGCCAGTGTTTCGTTTTTGTAAGAAGGCATTATAATTACGGTTGAAACAAGGTGACACGTAACCACCTTTTCATTTAAGATTTTAAGGTTTGATGTCTTCACTTTTGCAGGGCTGATACAAATTGATTGGAAAAATCCCTACGAACTAAACTTTATCTCTTTATGCGTTTTTTCTGTTTTTGCATGGGGATCGAGATATTGACGGTGGTACTTTTTCAAATTGACACACCTTATCTCATTGGTACTTCTTCCAGGATTCAGATATACCAGTTGAAATACTTAATTTCGACACGACCTCTGAAGCAAAGGACTTGGAAATTGTGGAAGAAGAAAAAAATATGAAACAGAAAAAAAAAAATAAAAAGAAGGCACCTGAGAGGGACAATTGCTACTTTTGTGAGACTGAGGTTCTTAATTTTAGTAGACACATTGCAAGATGTCACTCAGCTGAGATAGAGGTGCAGCGATTACTTGCGAAGCCTGTGAAGAGTAAGGAAAGAAAAAATCTAATAACGAGCCTAAGAAAAAAAGGAAATTATTTGAGAAATTCCGAGGTATGTTCCAAGCCGATGAAAAAACCACCAGGTGGAGATACCAGTGAATATTTGCCTTGCCTTTACTGTCTCGGATTTTACTCTCGTAAGCAATTGTGGCGACACAAGAAGAGGTGCACAGAAAATCCTCACTTGGAGAATAACATAAGCTCCACTTCAGCATTATACTTCAAAAATCATAAAACAGATCCTGATTCACGTGACAAAGTATTTCCTAGAATGAGGCCTGATAAAGTGTCTATAGTTGCCCAACAAGATGCACTTATTTGTGCTTTTGGGTCACGTTATTTGAGGGTTCACCGAGAGAAGCATTTCATAAATGTGACTTCAAGAAAAATGAGGGAACTCTCCCGATTATTAATCGAAGCCAAGAAACTCGATAAATCAATCAACACAATGATGAATATGCTCCAACCTAAATATTATGACACAGTTGTAACAGCTACCAAACTTTGTGCTAAGTATGATAAGTCTACAGAATGTTTTCTGTCGCCAACATTCGCCATGAACATAGCAACTTCATTAAAGCAATGTTGTGACTTGGCAATAGTATTCGCTCTAAAAAGAAAACATATTTATGCAACGGTATCTGCAGCAAACGCTGAATCGGCAATAAAAACTTTCGCACAGCTCATTGAAGCCAACTGGAGGTATGATATCTCAACCGTTGCATCGAATAATCTGCACATAAAAAGATGGAATAAAATAACCATCATACCCTTAGCCAAAGACTTGAAACTGATGAAAAATTACCTGACTACTGAAGCTGATAAAGCCAAACAAAAATTAAGTAGTGAAAATGAAAACAAATCGGCATACAAAGTTTTAACTGAAACTGTCTATTGTAGGGTGTTATTACTTAATAGAAAGAGGCCAGGAGAATTACAGAGACTATTAATCGATTTATATAATCAATCATCCAAAAGACAAAATTATGAAGAATTTTCCGATGCTATTTCACCTACGGAAAAAATTTTAATGAATCGATTCAAGAGAATTGTTATAAGAGGAAAGAGAAATCGCGGCGTTCCTGTCCTATTCAGCACAGAAGTTCAGAAAGACATCTCAATGATGAATGAAATAAGACACAAATATGTCAGAGAGGAAAACAGATTTTTATTCGCCCTTCCTGACAGCGATTCACATATCGTGGGTTATAAGGTTCTGGCGAAATATGCAAAAGCCTGTGGGGCAGAAAGACACGATGCACTTACGAGACTAAGGAAGCACCTAGCCACCCTATCACAGATATTCAGCATGACGGATTCGGACTTGGAGCAATTATCAACATTTATGGGACACACTCCTGGAACCCATAAGAATTCTTATAGATTGCCTGATGACGTTTACCAATCATCTAAAATTGTGAAAATTTTGCTCCTCATGGAACAAGGTAATGTATTTGAAACACATAACTCATTGAAAATATTATTGCAACTATTAGTAAGCCAATACTAAATTGGTCAATTATCTTATCATTGCAGTTCAGAAATCACTTACGAAACAATCTCTACGTGGAATTTTATTATTTTATCCCAAAAATAGTATTATATAATACAGTACTTCTCACATGGCAACATGATTGAAGAAGAAATGATGATAAAGAAAGAATTGATCTATACCTACCATGCATGCATAAGCATATTTGTAAAATAATGATGATTAATATTGTTGGTGGTGAATTAATGTATTTGCTATCAGAATGAAAATAATGAGAGCTTTTCAGAGCAATTTGAATTTAAAAAAAATTTCATGGATTTTTTGTTGTATGTTGTGTGTACCGTTTATCTTCAATTCCCAAAAAAAAGCACTAAAAGAGCGCGAATAAACTATTTTCATTCTGAAACCAGGTGAGGTAAACGAGTAGTAACCCAATTTCGAAACAAAATAGTCATATCTGAGATTGTTTATTGAATTCTTTTACTAAGCGAGATATGTCAGACTCAGATTCTGTCCTCTTTTCGATTTTGCTCTGAAGTTCTGTATCTAGTATAGTGTCTACAATTTTGCCAGATTTTCGAAAGATTATCATCCTTCAAATCAGTTAATTTGGTTTATGAATTTGAAATACTCAAACATTTTCGCATTGAAAAAATTTCATTCGGATGATTAAAAACCGATTCAATGGAATTCATTCATTCATTTTGTTAAATCTAGACGCATTAGCCCAGATTAATAAACTTCAGAGCTAAATTCATACAAGAATTATATAGCATGTCATGAAATATTTTCAGGTACATCTGCTTCTTTCAAAGGGAAATATCTTGATGAAATCGAAGTTGATTTGGAACAGAACCTAGAAGATGAACAAGAACCAGATGAAGATGCCATTCCAAGCGATGTGAATGATGATATTAATATGGACTACGAAACACTTGAAAGGAGTAGTAGGCAGATTAACATTGAAAGAAGAGAAGAATCTGAGAACGAAAACCAGAAGGATGAGGTTCTGAAAAGAAAGAATAAGAGAAAAAACAACAAAATTCAAAGAACGCCGTGGACAGAGGAACAGAAGAAGGTTGTTAAAGAATTTTTCCAAACCAATATCCGAAATAAAGTACCACCCAAAAGAATCGAGTGTGAAAAACTCATAAGCCAGAATAATGAATTATTGAAGAACAAGGACTGGCTTAAAATTAAGGTTTTCATACAGAATGTATATACCCTTAAATGTAAGGGTTAAAATTGAAAAATTGTATCAATTTCAATAGTTTTTTCTTGAATAAAGGTTCACGAATAGACGAGGTTTCATTTTTTCTTCTTCTTTTTCCTCAGTCAGGATATTGGGGATTCTAGAGCTGACCAGGCATATTATTCTTCTTTTGAATTACATTTGATATACCTATCCGAATTTTTCTTCGAGAATAATTATTATTCAATATAAAGCAATCGTTTTTCCACCCCAAGATTAATTTATTCACACTGCCGAATAATAAACAATATGAGTCGAATGAAAATAAGTGTTATTTTTCCAAAAAACAGATTAGGAAAATACTCGTTCCAGAAGATTAACTATTGATAGATGGGGAATAAAAATGGGGATTATATCATATCAACATCGAATGGTTTTGCATTGTATCGAATAATATATATTATGATATATAGGTATTTATTTTTAGTACTTAGGGCAATTCTTCCTTCTGAATTATTTCACTATAGATCAATGGCGTAACTAGAGTTGACTCATGGGAGGGGTAACCCCACTTTGGAAAAGCAAAATCTTTCTTTCTTTCTTTTTTAAAAAATTTTTGTTTTTTTTTTTGTATTGTTACTTAGAATTTTTTTATTTCTTCTAATCAATGGTGAGGTTATGTCCCCAATAACCACTTCTCGTTACGCCTTTGCTATATATATATACAAATCATCTATCTGAACCTCAACTTGCATAAAAATAATCGTTGAAATTCTGTTGCACTCTCAAATTCTGTGAATTACTTACCGATTCTTGGTAATGAAAATAACTATGGAGGATTTTTTTCTCATTGCCAAGCAACGCTAAGTTATTCACAGCTGTGAATAACTTAGCGTTGCTTGGCAATGAGAAAAAAATCCTCCATAGTTATTTTCATTACCAAGAATCGGTAAGTAATTCACAGAATTTGAGAGTGCAACAGAATTTCAACGATTATTTTTATGCAAGTTGAGGTTCAGATAGATGATTTGTATATATATATAAATTTGACTGTGTAATCCTATTTTCCTGAATATTATTATTCAAGTACCTAGAGGTTTTTCGGTCAACTCCATTTTGATTTGATATAAAAAAAAATCCCTAAATGAAGAAATTAAAATTTCGTCAAGTTATTGACAAATCTGACAAAATCGTTCAAGTTCAAGACATTTATGTTTAGGTATGTTGTTATTCTTTGAATATTTCTGTGAAGGGTTCACCTTGGTTATAATTGTAGAAAAATTATGCATTAATAGGGGATCGTCGATTTCATATACCTACATGAAATTACAGCATTCTTTTGTGATTATTTCATATCAACATCTGGTATTTTATGACAAATTTTTTCAAAGTCTTGGCCCTATTAACCTAATCAGCCTTGCTTCAAAAAGTAAGTTAGGATTTGTAAGGAGTTATTCGCATGGCTTCGATGGAGAAACCGTTTGATATTTAATGATTCTGTGTACATGTTCCTGTTGGGTAAGAAAGAAAGTAAAATCGTGAGGAATATAACAGAAAAATTTTGTGCTGAAGACATTAAAAAAAAATCGTGTTCCATGTTAGAAAAATTTCTTCAAAGAAAATCTCAGAAAAAAATATGAAATTCAAATTGCCAAACAAAAACAAATCATAAACTTTGTAGCTTTTTTTTCATTTCGATTTTGTTTTCAAAAATCCTCACCCTTTCCGTATTGAGTACACAAAAATACTGAGATTTGACCTGAATCTGATATTTCTTGAAAGGTTGCACATAACTGACTCCACTCAATTCAATATTTCTCAAGAATGATGTTCAACCCTTGTATCTGGCTTATACTTCGAAAACAAGTCATATGTCATTGGACAAAAAAAATTAGACAGTTGATGGTGAGACACTTATTGTATTTGTTCAATAATTTCCTACTGAATATGTTCGATGAAGATGAACATAAATTTTCTCATTGAAAAATCCAATTTATCTAAAATCAGTTGATACATTTTGATGAAGACCATGCTAATGAAATATTCAACTTTGTCTTTTGAATATTTCCTGATTTGAAATTGATGTCATTTTTAGTAACGGAATATGCTATTTGTTATTTGAAACACAATTTCATATTCTGTGATCACTTTACATTTTTCAATCCTTCCTAAATCAAAATGTCATCCCTTAAAGCAAAAAAAAAAACGGTGGTCATATGGAACATAAGATTAGATATATGAAACTATTGATTGAATTCTTGTTTTTCTTTACCATACTTCTGAAAAATGGATGAAACTTCGATAATACAAACGAGAAGCACCATAATATTCTACCCTATATTTTAGAGAATAAGCATTTCAAATTAGTAGTATTATGTATAACTCTTACACACTAGTTCTCAACATAGGTTTTAGCTGACCAATAAAAAAAATGGGTTCTCATTTGAAAAAAATTTTTGGTTGTCTGACTCTGACATTAAAATAGAAACAATCTGCATGTTCAATAGAATTTTCAATCAACGTAGGAGAAGCATTGGTATGTCTTCTGATAGAAACTAGAAAATTAGGAATTTTTATGCAAAAATCTGCAAATTGATAACATTGGAATTTTGGGGGTTTTTTCAGATTTCACACAACTTTTCTGAGAACAATATATAAATAAAATTAAAACAATGTAGAATTCAATGGGTAATCTGATTATCAATGATAAAATGATCAATGAAAGTTAGTATCAATTCCAGTTAAACCGAAAGTCGAACGAATCTGAAATTATTTCCAAGTATTTATCTCTTATAACAGAGCTTAAATAAAAGAGTTTATCTTTAGTCTTTCTCTGAAATATTCTAACGAACGGTCTTTGCGAATCACCCTGGAGGTATCGGGTTGTCAGTCAATGAGCTTGATGTTCATATTAACCTCTTCATTGTTACAGCCTGTAATATTTCAATGTTCATTTTTGTGCTCTGAAGAAGGCAAAGTGTTCATCCGAGAGCTAGGCTGGTCAATATGAACATATGAACAAGTTTGAAAGCATATTCCTAATTTCCATGATTCTCAAGTGAGAATTCAATGAAGTCTACTGATTATAAGCTGAAAATGAAAGAAATTCCTGCGATGGACCATAAAATCTATCTGTTATGATTATTCTTAATATTTTCTTAACTGACTTGAGCAAAGGAAGTGGAAATTGAGAGGGAAGAAGACTGAAATCGAGGTTACTCGATAGGTGAAGTCATCTCATTAATTCTTTCTCTCTAAGTCTAGTTGTCATTGAATTACGATTGACTTATGTTATTCCTATTAATTCATCACAAAGAATGAGAATATTCATAATAAATAATGATCCGAAATTTGTAAATCATGAATCCTTGATGAAAATATGGAGGTTTCGAAGGTTTCGAGAATGAAAAAATGTGAAAAATTAGATGAAATATATTCCCATTTCCTCAAAAACTAAAAAATTCGATGAACTGATATAAAAAAGAGGTATTTTAAGTAGATACCAATATCAATAGAATTTTAGAGGGGAAGAAACTTCAATTTTGAGGAAGTTTCACACGGAAAAGCTTTTTTTATGCATTTTCATATTTTGAAAACTTGGTTCTTCATAGGCGGTTATCTCATCACTCATCAATAAAGCAAACTGACAGAAATATAATGATCATTTCATAAAATGTTTACAATACATGATTATTCATAACTGAAACCTCATTTTTTGGAATATGACAATTAGGAACTTTCCGAGTAAATATGACATAACCTGTTAATCAATTACAATAATTATTTTCTACCATTCAGAACTGAATTCGTTATAATTCGATGTGAAAATCTCGGCACCGTCCATGTATACTGCATTTCGTTTTCATTTTTAGAGAAAAATATCCTGCATATAAAATCGTATAACGTTACAACAAAACCCCCCCCCCCCAATATTGATGAAGGATCAGAATAACGAAGCAGGCATCTCTCCGAATGCGTAATACAAATAAAACGTTTGGTCGTCAAATGAACTCATTAAATACAGTTGGGTGCATATACGTATCCGAGTCAATAGAACTTGTGCAGACGCTAAAAGGCAACACTGTGGGACGTCTAAGATACACAGGATGTACGCATTATATACTTTCGGTCGTCAAATTGAAAGAGGATGAAAGGGTATGAGATAGCACTGAAATAACTGAAAAAAAAATTGGTGTATGAGAAAAACTGAGTACGGTTACTGAACCCACAGGGGCACACTTCATTATATACCTGATGAAATTTACAAAAAGCCGACTATTTCTGATGGACGTTGTAAGCCTAGATTTATACTGGACGTCTATCAGCACCAGGATTTATATATATATATATATATATATATATATATATATATATTTTTTTTTTTTTTTTTGGTATTTATCATCATTTTGTATATGGAATTTATAACAAAAATATGACAATAAAAATTTTATCTACAATACATTTCAATCTCAAAAAAATAAAACTGCAAAGCCTAAATCAGACTCGTGTGCTACACAATTTTCCCTCATTCCTTGAGTAAAGAAAAAATTCAATCATAGTACATTTCAAACATTTGATAAACAAAATAATTGAAATACATTGAGAAAAAAAGCAAATAACAGCGCGAAGGAGAGCAGAATAAATAAATTTATTCGCATTAAAAAAACGGCACTTGAAGAAACTAGTAAATTACTGAATTCGGAACCATAAAATGACTTGTGAAACAGGTGAACAAGGTAGCTATTAATTTTCCACATCCATTCTCCAAATAATCAGTGTGGCTCACTTAGGGTCGAAAATCCAAAACGAAATGAATCGTTAAATTCAGAAAAATTTATTTATACCGGGTGTTCTTTATGAGATATGTTAATATCTTGGGTTTAGAAGAAAAACATCTATTCACATAATTATTCTTTAATTTCCATCTTTTCTCATATCGTGCTGTCAAATTTAATAATCAGAATGACACTACAATATACATCGTTTTCAAAGCTCTTTCAAAACTGTCTCTGATTCGATTGAAAGAATTTAATAATTTTTTCCAAGGAAAAAAATTTTAACATGTTTATATTTTTAAAGCGAATTATGATTTTTCAATGTTTTTGATATATTCAAAGTCAATAATATCAAAAAAGGTTTCTATCGCATGTACGCCCCAGAGTTACATTTGAAATTTTTAAACTCTCGGTATTTTCGAAGAGATGGCTCCTATCAAATGAGTAATGAAAAGAAAATGTAATAATTCCAGTTTTCATTAAAATTATTAGTCTGGCTTCGTACATCATTGTGGAGTTGAGTTGAATAGCTTGCTAGACTTCGCTCTTGATGTCATGATGGCCAGACGTTATTTATTTATTTATAAATGGCACTCTAGAGCGTGTGGTCATTTCAAAATTCACCCTAATTACATCGAAAAATAAAACCAATGTTGGAGTAGTTTACTGCAAAGAACCCATAAAACTTCTAAGGAAAAACTTACAAAAGGCACAACTTGAATTTTAGATGGAAATAAAAAAGGGAAAAAACTATGAATTGAAATCTAATATTGAAAAAAATCAATCGGTATACATATATAAGTTTTGAAGATGACGCATGACATTTACAAGTTCTAGAGATACTCAACGATATGAGATAAGAGATAATGGGATTTCATTGTACATCAGAAAATGAATGAAATCTTAAAATCAATCATTTATTCGATGTTAAATGATTTTTCGAATTTAAAATTCTGAAAAAGTGTCAATTATATCGAAATGAATTCGATTTAAAATATAGTACCAGATGCATTGATATATTCAGTTCTAAGTTGATCTGTTGAATGTATCAATTATAACAATTCATGTGAGTAAACTGAAATGTCTTGAATTATTGTAATGCTTCTAAAAATTTGAAAGAAACTGGTGTTACCTATATAATGAAATATTTTTGAGATATGAGAATCTACGTGAGATATCGTCTGTTAAAAAAAGAATTTGTGGTAAGCCACGGACTTTCGCCTTTCTAACGTAAAACTTAGCTCACGATCATTCTATCATGTCTACATTGAAATTGTCAGACTCCGGCGAAATTTTTTTTTCTGTTAGATTGATAGTTAGAGCTTAGACATGCATTTAGGAGTTCATTCCCTAATTATTGTATTTCTGAGGACACGATATTATTTTATAGATATATTATAAATAAGTATATATTATATGCTCTACACAGTTTCTATGCTGATATAAGATCTCTCAGAACCTATACTCCAGAAGAATTCTTAATATCGCATATATTAATCTAAGTCTAATATAATCCGATTGTATTTTTTTTAGTGAGTAGAACTTGATTTTCCATAATCAACAAACCAATTATCAAATTATTTTTTTATAACTAATTAGATTTCAAATTCAGGTGTAGATAATTAGCACATTTTATTATTGTAGGTAAGCCGAGTTTGAGAGTTGTTGGGATTTCCGTCACGGTTTTTATATTTTTGATAACAATCCACACATACATAGGGTTAAGGCTTATGATTATAAAATATAAAAAAATGTGGAGTCAAGTTCATTTGAGCGCTCGTTCATTGGAATGGGGAATTCTAGGCTGGATATTCACAGAAGATAATTTCATTATTATCACATAATTTTTTGCAATAAAATATATGCAAAATAAGGGGTATTAAACAACGAAACTGGGCAGTATATGGGACACATTGAACACATTCTTTCAATTTTAGTGTGGAAGCCAAAATTGCAAAATTCCGTTCGATAGTTATCGTCTTTATTAGCTATTACGACCTTTCATGGACAACATTGATATCACGGATTTTATCAGATGTTATCAACTTGTTCTGCATAAATGGGCTTGGTATTTACTATTGTTATTTGAACGAAATAATAAAAAAAAAGTGGACCAACCATAGATGACCTGACTTTCATTGCAATTGTGACGGCCAAAATTGTCAACCAGTTCGAGAGTTGTAGTCTTTACAGACGGATGGAAAAAGTCGAATCAGTCAGACAAACCTAATCGTTTGAGAGTATTCTCGAAATTCGAAAATTACAGATATTAAGAGTGATCTGTTCAGAGACTTGGCGTCAAGAGGGCTCTTGTTTATTTATGGGCCTACAGGCTTACATATCGGAGAACTGTATAATAGGTATTTGGAATAAAATATTATATAGAATATATCATGTTTTATAATATATTCTGTTTAAATTTTTGTGGTTTTAATTATTCTATATATACACAATTATTTAGTTTTCAATGAAATATTTAGTATTTTTCTTCCCATATTCTTCCTGAGTTTTGCCTAATTCTGGTTACGCGATCACCTTCAAATTTTGCATAAGTTGAAATTTTCAATCTTCGTCGAAATACAAAATTCCATCTCCTCAGTATCAGGAGAGTAAAATTTCCAATAGTCTTATTTACGAAGTCCCGGATTTTGCCCATTAACGAATTCAATCGCAGCATTGAAATCGCATATTGAAATTCGAGGACGGCTTCGTCATAATTCGGTAGAACCTTAAAGTCTTAGACTACACCCAGCTCGATATTCGAAAATACAGACATCATATTGTCACCTTTACCTAGAGTGCTCTGTTCAGGGAAATATCGCTCAGAATGCAGTTTGGTAATGTGTCCTCAGAAGATTTGCTTTTCTTGTTGGGCCGGGAAAACAACCGTCTATAACAAATTTTTTTTCTAGTCCAGAGTATCGACCTATATAAATGAATCTTTCTATAGTGAAAACATTAGCTTCCTCGTAAAGTAAGTTGGTCGGTGAAGACACTTTTTCTTCAGAATAATCCTCAAAATATTATTCTGCATCTTCTCTACGGGATCGAGGCATTCCTGTAGCATAGGTAGCATAGGTATATTTTGATTTTCATATTTTTTCAGCAATACTATGGTAAATCAGAGCTGATGTAAACTTGAATGAAAATACTATAAGCATCATAACATCATGTCTTTCCTGAGAGATAACCCTGAAGATGACAGAGAAGACTGCGAAGATGTCAATGTGATCAACGCTAGGCAAAGTATTCACAACATAAAGAACAGATTGCACCTGACCATTGGTATGGAATTCGATGAAATAGAAGATGACCGGCAATGGGTACTTTCACATCTAAAAAAAATGTTTAAATCAGAGGTTCTACAAAGACTTTTCGAAATGTACATACAGAGGCTACACCAAGCATTCTTCGCCCTCTTGATGTTGGTTCAAGTGGCTATTTTCGGATCTCATTTTATAGTGATCGTGTTCACTTCAAAGGATCCATCTTCAAATGTTTTAGAGCTATCAATATATGGATTAATGATTTGTTTTTCCGTGAAAATGTTCTTTGTCACCGACGGTTCTGGTTATGTTACATTAAGAAAAAGGACGTTGAAGATAATAACCATCATACTATTTGTTCTACTGAACGCAGTGAATTTAGTGGTGCCTCTCTATTATTTTGTTAGTGATTTAAACGTTCAACTAAGGCCAGCTTACACGACGCATATTGTGATTAGTTGTTACGTATTCTTTTTCATTTCGGATCTTGCATTTACTGTGGTTCTTGGATTACTGACCACGATCATTCACATTTTGATTCTGGTCTTCATTACCTATTATGGTCTATCATCACCAACATTGATATCAAGGATTTCATCAGATGTAATCTACTTGTTCTGCATAAATGGACTTGGTATTTACTATCGTTATTTGAACGAAATAATCAAAAGAAAAAGTTTTCTAGACAGAAGAGCTCTAGTGATTTTCAACAAACACTTAGAGGTGAGTCAATTTTTTTATTTTCTATTCTTCTGTCGAACCAATTGTTACTTGAGGGGATATAAGTTTAAAATTTTTACAATGGCTCTTTGCTTTCTATACTTTGATTCATTGCTGACCATTAAATCATTCAAACCTCATCACCATAGCTTTCAGAATTATTGAGCTCTGAGCAAATGGATCTAAGGACATTATTTGACCTTATTTGGCTTTTCTGAGGAGGAACTCTCAATAAATCATGTTATGGCTTCAGGAAATATGTTTTCTCCATATAGGTTTTTTTTACCTACAAATTTACTAATTTGCTTTTGATGAGGTACTTATCTACTACCTATCACCTATTTTATCGAATCGATTCACATATCATCTTGCTTTAGCAAAACTTCAGTTGAAGCCCTTCCTTTCATGTAACGACTTCTTAAAAATTTGTAATTTTTACGAGTATCATCAATGGTTTCATCCTATCGATTAGAAAATTCAATGTCTGGATCTTCATGATTTGGAAAAATCTCTAACCTGATTTTTGCGATTTTACTCAAGTTGATGAACTCAAGTTATTACAACATTCTGTATTTACATCCTAAGTGTTAGATACTAGATACAAGGTGATCACGAGAAAATTCTACATTTTAGAAATAATAAAACAATATTTATTTTTCAAGATAATATTTATTCAACTTACAACTTAACATACACGTATCGCCAAAATTATTCTAGCATCTGGCATCATGTTCTAACACGATGGAAAGAGCACATAAGTCATATAAAAAATAATCAAAATTATAAATCCACAATGGAAGACCATTATTTAAAAAGTCGACATGCTGTACCCGGAAGTTGCTCAAAATAGATGAAATATTCAAATAAACAGTTTTTAGGTAAAATGTACGAAATTGAAATGTTAAAAGGAAAATATAGTTTGCCCTAACCTAACACCCATTGATAACCCATTGTTCACGGATCCTAGAATGTTTATAAAAATTCTGTGTATTAGAGACTAATTAATATTATTTCGTTATAATTCTGAAAATTCTATGAAGTAAAACAGTACAGCATTTCATTTATAAACTTTCATTGCAGATATTCTAGAACTCACCACGAAGAGGTAGCAAAATATCTATTCAGTTACACAAGATAAGAATTTTTGTGAAGTTTTCTGGAGCATACGAGCTCCAAATATTCAATTATACCTGGTGTAACAGGATCACGGTACACCCCCCTTATCTCCGTTAGTTTTGAAGGTAATGAATTGAAATTTGGGATATCCTATATACATAATAAGTCACACTTTTTGATCTACAAATGATTTTTTTTTCACTTCCTGTTTCGCCGGAAGTGATATCAACCTTCGATTTTTAATTGGAACACCCTGTATATTATTAGATTTGAAATCTACATAATTTTCTGAATCCAAAGATACCACATAAGTTACATTTCAAACGTCAAAATTTTTTATAATTTAATTTTTAGTTTTCCATTTAAGTGTGCTATGATGGTTCCGATTTATTCCAATTGGCCCGTCTAATACTAGAAAAATCTAAATCCCGTCAAAAATACTAAATTGCGTTTTTTATGAGCAAATAAAATTTATCGTAATCGTTTTTTAAAACCCAATTTTTTTTAATTGAATCATATTGGTACCGTGTTACCATTTATTAATACTAATTCATAAAAAACGCCATTTAGTATTTTTGAAGGGTTTTCGATTTTTCTAGTATTAGATGGGTCAATTGAAATAAATCGGAACCATCATGGCACACTTAAATGGAAAACTAAAAATTGAATTATAAAAAAATTCTGACGTTTGAAATGTCACTTATGTGGTATTATTGGATTAAGAAAATTATGCAGATTTCAAAAATGTAATAATATATAAGGTGTTCCATTCAAAAATCGAAAGTTGGTATCACTTCCGGCGAAACAGGAAGTGAAAAAAAATCATTTGTAGATCAAAAAGTGTCGCTTATTATGTATATGGGATATCCCAAATTTCAATCTATTACTTTCAAAACTAACGGAGATAAGGGGGGTGTACCATGATCCTGTTAGACCCGGTATAATATAAAAAACGTTGATAACTAACAAAAGACAAAAAAAAATGGTCTTGGAAAATATTCTACTGAACCCTTTTATCTAGAAATAAATTTTATGAAACAAAAATTCAACATGAAGATCAGAAATAAACTGAGAATAAATGTTAGAAAACTAAAATTCCATTCTAATGAATGAAATGATTCCTCATGCTTATTTATAATCGAATGAAAGTCCGAAATAGCAATTCTTGGAATTCATTCAGACCATTTTCAGAGTAGGAATATTTTACCGAAATGTGAAAAATTCGCTCAAAAGAACTCAAAGTATTTGTTAAAAAATAGAGTAATATCTCAAAAATTTCGACATTCGGGAAAAAATAGATACGCTTTTGGATTATATGTATAAGTATCTACACTGTGTCCGTAAAGTATGGAACAAATGCATTTTTAGCTAAACAGACCAGAAATAATCCTGAAACACGTCGATTTTTTATTTCAATTTACCGTATTTCAAAATAATAATCTAATATACAGGGTGAATTACTTTCGAGTAATGACGTCACCGTCATTTTTTTTTAAATGGAACACCCATACATTTTTGGAATCAGCTCAACTAGAGTAATCGGAAAATGGAGACAAAATGGGGGTGTTCCTTTTAAAAAAAATGACGGTGACGTCATTACTCGAAAGTATATTTATTTCACTCTGTATATTAGATTATTATTTCAAAATACGGTAAATTAAAATCAAGAATCGACGTGTTTCAGGATTATTTCTTAAAATGGTCTGTTTAGCTAAAAATAAATTTGTTCCATACTTTACGGACACAGTGTATAAATACCCGTCTCAACTTTTTCAATATAATGAAATGCATTTGCAATTTCATCTTATAACAAGGTCATTTAGGAATCAAAATACCGAAACATTCTTATTAGTGGATTCTTTATTGCAATCACGACCACTTAGGCCCGGTGCACACATCCGATTTTTGTAGTTACGACACCGTCGTCGTGTCGTACTTGCGGCCTGTGGTACAAAGAATCAAATGGGAGCATGCACACTACCCGCCGTGCTGTTGCGACGTCGTAACTGCCAGCCTACGGTCGTTTTTTGGTAGCATGTCCCTCTAGGCCGCAACTGTGCCGCAGTCGTAGATGCGATCTCTCAGTACTCTATTCCAAATTGGCCCGCGCACACATACGACGTTTGTCGTGAGTTCGCATAAAATGGCGGAGAGGGAATTGGATATTGAGCTATTCATTGAACTTATAAATTTCTTATAAAATTATGTTTCTGTATCAAAAGATTGAATCTTTTTGTCAGAGATAACAAACTGGTAGAAATAAGACGTTTTTGTGTTACCTACTCGATTATTATTGTGAAAATTAAATTGTTCTCCGAAAATTCAATTAATGCAAATATCGCATTAGATTTATGTAAGCGATAATAAACGACGATAATTGGCAATCACTTATCAAGTCTAGACAAATTTTAGGGTTGAATATTCTCGAATGACCTATGTCCTATACCAAACAAAACGAACGAAATTTTTAATGAATTTTTTTAATTCTGTTGAAGGAGTTGAAGTTCGTTATAATTATTTTTCTGATGCCATGATAATACGAATAATTACTGAATCTCTTTTTAATCTTTGACTGGAATGATTTTCAGGATATTTTGCCTTCTTGTCGTGTTTTAACAACTATTCGAATGAATATTTATTTTTCCAGTTATTAGAAATACAAATTTTCAGATGGTGTTAACTTGGATCATTAATCTTTGACTGGAATGATTTTCAGGATATTTTGCCTTCTTGTCGTGTTTTAACAACTATTCGAATGAATATTTATTTTTCCAGTTATTAGAAATACAAATTTTCAGATGGTGTTAACTTGGATCATTAAACGTAAATATTTGATTAGTTAATGAACTTAATTGGCGCAATTAGACCTCACACGCACATTTTAAATATCAAATCTCCTTTCATTTCGTTTTGAAAATTATGGTGCTAATGAAAGGACCGCTAACACCAAGGATTACACGAGTGCAAAACTCCTTTTATTCAGCATTAAGTATTGAAAATCGGCACTTCAATATCTTTGAATTTTTATCGAGGATATGGAAATTGAATTATAAGTATGTGAAACATGTCTCTTGTGGAAATATACAGAGTGGCCACTTTTTTAATGGGATTGTATTGGTAACTTTAAAACCATAAGAGTTAGAAGGTCGGTCAAATAGAGATGAAGTTGCATTCATAGAAGCATTATCAAGCAGTTCATTGAACAATTGTTTTGCGATGGTCGTCCATTATAATATAACTATATATAATTATATATTATATTATATAATAATATCGAGCGCCGATCGCACACACACACACTGGCAGTGTGAACTAGTGAATTGATCCGACTCCGCAACCACGCCGGTGTCGTATGTAGTGTGCATTGAATAGGTACGACACCGCAACGGGTGTCGTAACTGCAAAAGTCGGATGTGTGCACCGGGCCTTATTGCACAAGTACTACGCGATGATATAAACGTTTATTTCTCTATTTCAGTATCGTAATGAGTTCATTACAGTTCTAAAAACAGCTGTAATGAACTCATAACAGCATCGTTTTCAGTTATATTTTTCGTATTGTGGTTGTCTCTACTGACTTTCAATCCTATCAAATTTCAACAAACGTCAATAATTGTCAATATAATATAATTTAGATGAAATAAAATGATCTTCAACATTATTCGCAATTTCTCTTGATTTTGGTGGTGTTAAATCGATTTCGTCAGACATAATTCACGAATTTAATCCGTAATTATAAACAATTACAAAATTCGAAACGTACGATTCATATTCAAATTCCGTAATCTGTCAATTTTCGTAACAGTCACACCAACTGCCAAGATACAATACAAAAGTCACTAGGATATATAATCTGAATTTTTCATTGAATTTCGACAATATTTCACAAAACTTGACTGAAATAGAGAAAATATCGTCTAATTCTCGTTTGCAGAAGGCAATTCCAAAACTCTTGGATTTCGCATTCGTGTTTGAATAGGAGCCCATTCTGCAACTTGTTTTAGAATATACTATTCTATAGCGTACTTGGTCACATTTTTCGTTCAGTTCGGTTGTCCTTTTAATATCGAAAGTGAAAATAAACTTACTAGATTCCGACATAACCTTTTAACGTAGAAGCAGCAACGGCAAATAATTGACGGTCATGCCTATTAGGCCAATTGAAAAGTCCCCGGATGCACAGATGGCGGTGCTAGTATTAAATCCATATGATTTTTAGTTAGTACCTACCTTAAAAAAAAATCATATGGATTTAATACTAGCACCGCCATCTTTTTTTTCTTTTAGTTAGTACCTTTCGCAGTTCCCGGAAGGCTTACCGAAGCAAAACGACCCCAGTTCAAATAATAATAATAGTACCTAAGATGCATCTTAATAGTACCTACCTTCAAACGATAAGTGTCAAAATTTGACAGCAGTCTAAAACAAATTCGTGTGCTGATAAAATATTGCATTATGAAAGTAAAAAATACAGTTGAAGCAAAATCTTGGCTGAATGAAGAGTTTCCGGGGTCTGCACCAGGAAAATCAACCATCTTCGATTGGTATTCTAAGTTAAAACGTGGGGAAATAAGCACCGAAGACGGCGAACGCAGTGGAGGCCCAAAAGAGGCTGTCACCGACAAAATCAAAAAAAGTTCACAAAATAATTTTGAATGACCGTAAAGTGAAGTTGATCGAGATAGCAGACATTGTGAAGATATTATTCACGAATATTTATACATGAGAACGCTGTGTGGAAAATGGGTGCCGCGCGAGCTTACAATCGATCAAAAGCAACAACGTGTTAATGATTCTGAGCAGTGTTTGATGCTGTTTGAGTGCAATAAACCTGAAAATTTGCGTCGATATGTGACAATGGATGATACATGGCTCCATCATTTCACTCCGGAATCCAATCGACAGTGCAGAGTGGACTGCACACGATGAACCGAATCTAAAGCGAGGACAAACACAATAGTTAGCTGGCAAGGTTATGGCATCAGTATTCTGGAATGCGCAAGGTATAATATTCATTGATTACCTCCAAAAGGGCCAGACCATCAACAGTGATTATTATATAGCGTTATTGGATCGTTTAAAGGATAAAATCGTTAAAAAACGACCCCATTTAAAGAAAAAAAAGGTGCTGTTTCATCAAGACAATGCGCCGTGTCACAAATCGATGAAAACAATGGCAAAATTGCATGAATTGGGCTTCGAATTGCTTCTGCATCCACCGTATTCGCCAGATCGGGCCCCCAGCGACTTTTTCCTATTCTCAGACTTCAAAAGAATGCTCGCTGAAAAAAAATTCGGCGCCAATGAAGAAGTAATCGTCGAAACTGAGGCTTATTTTGAAGCGAAAGACTAATCGTACTACGAAAATGATATCGAAAAGTTGGAAGATCGCTATAATCGCTGTATTCCCCTCGGAGGCAACTATATTAAATAATTAAATCGAATTTTGGCAAAAAAATGTGTTTTACTATGGTAGAACGGGGGTTTCTCAATTGGCCTGTTAAATGTCCAAATGGTTCTTTCCGTGGAGACAGTACTTAAAGTTCTAGTAATTCCTTTGTTCATATCGTGCATTCCGTGTTATTATGAATGGAACTATGTAAAGCTTGACACTCCGAGCATGTGTCCTGCGGTTGTCTCAAAGCGCGCTGCTGCACACTGTCGATAACTGGCTTGCTGTAACGGGTTGCTATCTCAAGCAGATCGGTGCTAGCCATCATTTATCCTCCATCATTAACTATGTACCGATAAATATTTTCTGTATTGATAAGAAATTTTTTTGGTATTAAATATCAAGAGATCAAAAAATTTAGTTCCAGAAAGAACAAGAAGAACTCCTCATGGCGACTCTGATCCCCAGTTATGTTATAGAAAAAGTAAGAAACAACATTTATCTCTATTGGGACCGCTTAGAAAATCTGAAGTTGAACGTCACTCCCTTCGAGTATAAAACATCTTTCACCCAAATTTTCGAGAATGTAACGATTCTATTCGCCGATGTGGTCAACTATACCGAATTGACAGTTAAATTGAACCCAACCGAGCTGCTTGAAACCTTGAACGACTTGTTTGGAAGCTTTGATGACGTATCCGACAAGCTTGGAGTTCTTAGAATAAAATTTTTAGGGGACTGCTATTATTGCGTAGCAGGATTACCTCCAAAGCCTACGAAGAATCATGCCGAGGCGTGTGTCGATTTGGGACTGGAAATGATTAGGATCATAAAAGAAGTTAGAGCTAAAAGGAGGATAAATATCAATATGCGAATAGGGATACACACTGGTAAGTATAGAAAAATTTTCAAATACCTATGCAGTACTTTATCATTTTATTTTTATAACTTACTGAATCGCTAGTTGATGACAGTCTACTTAATAACTCCCTATGGCTGTGATAGTTCATCGTATAGTGCTAGTGACATGAAAACGTTGTGCACTCTTACCAAAATACTTCGATATTTAAGTAAATATATTGAAAAACTTGTCAAAGATAGCTTCAATCCAAACCCATTTGCTTCAAATAATTCAAACGTTATACAGGATGTTTCATTGTGAAACAGAAATACTAGGTGCATAGGTGGCACCAAGGCGGTTCTGGAGATACCCCATTTATTGGGTCTTCCTGTTTTCGTAGCCGAGATGCAGAGTGTTTTATGTATTTTCCCGTTTCTTTCTGAGGCCATATCAAACGAACCACCAGGTATATTTTCTTCATATTTGGCAAATATGTTCTTAATTGGGAGCCCAAACGAATCATGCAATAACCACCTTGAAAATCCAGGTCCGGGTCAACAAAAAATTATGAATCGTTTGAATCCTCGGAATTTTGAAAATCTGTTTTAATATTCGGACACACCACTAAAAACTAAACTGAGATGTGTACTTCAAATTTTCGCGCAGACAGTTTTACTGCACAAATTTTCAACGTAAAAGTGAAGTTTTTGAGAACTTAGATACCTGAAAGTGATTTGAAGTGACTTTTAACAATGAATTATCAAAAATATTGAATCCATAATTATTTCAGCATTACTTTGTAATTCATTTTTACATGCGAATATTAAAACCGATTTTCAAAATTCCGATGTACAGGGTGTTGTTTCGAGGATTCAAACGATTCATAATTTTATGTTAACCTGGACCTGGATTTTCAAGGTGGTTATCGCATGATACGTTTGAGTTCTCAATTAGGAACATATTTGCCAAATATGAAGAAAATATACCGAGATACACCCCGTATCTCGGCTACGAAGACAGTAAGACCCAATAAATGGGGTATCTCCAGAACCGCCTTGGTGACATCTATGCACCTGTGAAGTATTTCCGTTTCCCAATGAAACACCCTGTATGAGAAACTTGATATAACACAGTGGATCCATAGCATTCACTTCAAAATGCATGAAAAATTACAGCTTAAAACTGATTTGAAAATTACGAAGACCTCGATAACCAGATCAGGGCCGGCGTTAGGGGTGAAACAGTGAAGCGACTGTTTCAGGCGCCTCTTTTCGAAGGGCGGCAATTTAGCTCAGTTTGTGGCCGCCCTTTCATATTTCTGAAGAAAAATAGTCTTGATTCTTAAAAAAAAACATGAGGTTGGTCCGCTTTGCTGCGTTCATCGAAATTCCCTGCAATAAAAATCTCCAAATCGTTTTTACTAAGCCGCCTGTTCAATAAATAACACATGGCTACCCAACCAATATAAGCAGCATTGCCTATTACCCTAATAATTGATTGAGGGATGGAATGTATTTCACAACACAAAGACGAAAAACAACACTTTGAATTACGTGGAAGTTGTTTACATATTCAACATATGGAAAATTCTTACGATTTTGAATTCGAAACTAGTTACTGATAAATGATAAATGTTTCAAGCGGAACATAATATAATATCTTTTTAATCCCATTTAGTTTTCGAAGCTTTGTATGCCTTACCTCCCTTTGTATCTTGTGGTGTGATAGGTAATCTTTCATCGATCGTATGTGATCGATTGTGAATGTGAGAATCAGATATATTACTTACGCATTGTTCATCGGCGTCGAAGAAATCCAGGAATTTATTATAGGTAAAAATGACCGAAAAAGAAAGAAACCCAGTGGAAACGACTTTAGAAGGACTTTGGAAAAATCAAAAATGGCGAATTATCATCGAGGCAGGTGATGTTTTTTGATGGGGGGGAGGGGCTGTTTATTGATACTTCTTCAGCAGGGGCGCCAAAAAATTCAGGAGCCAAATTTGCTCGCGCCGGCATCTACTCATTTGAGATTTTTCCGAATCTTTAGGGCAAATACTCGAGCCAACTGACACTGAACAGAAACCGTATTCTCGACAAGTGATCTTTCAAAACCGAGTTCAAAACGTATACGTTCATTCAGTCTTCACAGCACTGAAAGAACGTATACGTTTTGAAAGATCACTTGTCGAGAATACGGTCCCTGGTCGATTAACAATGTGAAAAAAGTATCATGAAGTAGACCAGTAATTAAATAAGAATAAAATGACCTTAAACTACAATGCGTACAACATAAGTTCATTAAATTGATTATTTTTTTCACGTGTCAAAATTTGATAATTTGGTGATTTCAACTAGAAGCAATGCATTATTTCAGCCAATCATTCGGGATTATACTGATTATTTTTTCACATGTCAAAATCTGACATTTTGGTGGTTTCGACTAATAGCAATGCATTATTCTAGCCAATCATTCGGGATTATACTGAAAATTTCTCACATGTGATTTTTAACCAATCAGAACGTGTATTTCTGACAGATAACGATCGCAACGGATGAATTTCAGTAGAAATTTTTTCCTCGTGGGTACCCAACAGTGAATTATTCTGGAAATTTTTTGATGATTATAATGAAAGAATATTTTTTTTGACAATCTAATTTTTATTTGTTCACATGATAATTCTGATTCATTTCAACTACAAGCTTAGATGTTTTCTAAATTCTTTGGACCATTATGATTATCTAATATTTATATTAAAAAAGCAATTATTATGTACCTACTATGGCAGGTTGATTGGAAGTTGCTTGTTCTTGATTTAGAGTTCTAGATGAAGACGAAAATTGATGTTGTTGGGATAAACACATTTGATGTGGAATTTCCTTAGCAGATACCACACTAGGTCAAATTAAATCCGGAAATTTTTGGCCGAAATTTTCGTTGAGTTGAGTCACCTGCGGGACATTAAAATCAACTGATCCCCATGAAAAAATTTCTGCTCTTTCCGAATATTTTCATCAAATTTCAATATTCCACTATACAGGGTGTTGAATATCACTTGTGAAAAGTCCCATATCTTTCTTATATGGACCTGATTTTTTTAATTAGTTTGAAGATTAATCGATGGACCCAATGGAGTGAATTGTGCGTTTCAAATATCAATCAAATATACTGGGTGTTTCAAAAGTTATAAGGAATTGCAAATATTGTAAATTAATGAACCACCCTGTATCTCGGCTGTAGATTAGACCTATCATATATAGGTTTTTTGGACTCGTCTGGGGTAGCTCTACCAATGAAACACCCTCTATAGAGATAATTTGATTATTTAAGAATTTTTATTGAAAGTAATCACCCGACCATTTTTTTTGTAACAGTGTTGCTTATTTTCAGGTAAAATAATTAGTGGGATAATTGGATACCAGAAAATTCACTTTGATATCTGGTCTAAGGATGTTAGTCTGGCAAACCAAATGGAAACTGAAGGAGAAGCTGGTAAAATACATCTAACGCAACAGACAAAGGATTTGTTGAAGAAGCGTTACAACATCGAACCCACGAACAAAGGGGATTCAGTTCCGAAATTCAAAAATTTAGGTATAAAGACGTACCTCATATCCCCAGAAGATCAGAAAAGTTCTCTTGAGAACAAGATAGATAACATATACATCAAAAAAAGGAATAGCAATATAACGAACAAGAGAATAAGTACCTCTAAAACATCTAATAAAATAGGAATGAATTCGAATAGCGAGAGTGCAGAAGAAACTACAACAAAAGTTAAGAGTGTTCAGTACTACAGCATAATCGAAGAAAATTATTTGGAAGAAGAAAAAGGAAGCGATGCAGAAATAGATTCTTCCCCGAGAAGAACAGCAGAAACAGATTCATCACCGAGAAGAACAGCAGAAAGCACGATAAATAGAAACAGCGACAAAAGTGAATCTAGAGATTCTCAAAGAAGAGCAGCTTTCATGAATGGTAATATCAAAAGGTACCAAGAGGTAATGAGAGAAACTTACGACGAAATGAGCAATGCCATTGAAAACCTCTGTTTAACAAAATATCAACAATGGTTCAAATTCAAAGAAATAAATCCACTGACTCTCCTCTTCACCAGAATAGATCATGAGTTAGGATTCATCAAAATGCAGGACCCACTTTACAAATACTATCTATTGAGCGAAGTTATTCTTGTCATTTTCCTGTTCATCATTCAAAACTTGACTCTTTCAGTGTGGAATTGGGAGTCCTGGTGGATTTATGCAACCCTCGCCGTGCTTTTGTTTATTTTCCTGCCCATTACTTGGATGCATCATATTCTCAAGAGGAGCTCGGTGTATTTTTTGAGAACATGCGCAACTCTTTCCAAACAATTGGCGGATTCAGTTTGGACTAGACTATTCATTTATAGTGTCGTTTCTTGCTTATTTACCCTTTGTGTTTTTTCTGAACTTATAGATTGCCAGAACCGATATTCAGCTCATGAAACTAATGGTAGGAGTCTAAAAGTAAATACGAAGTTGAAAAGTTTTCTTCATCTTTTGTCTGAAAATGATGACGATTATGGGATATGTATAGTACCATGGCATATGACACAAACGTGTGCTTTAGCAGTTATAATGAGTTTTCTATTTCTTCGAATGTTCATGTGGATCAAGTTTGCATACGCACTGATGATTGCGTCTTTGTATTCGATTTGCGTTTGGTGCTACTCTGATGATATCATTAAATCAGATGGTGAAACTTATAACTACAATGTATCACCCAAAGTTTCTCATATCATCGGTCTGATTGTATTAACATTCACCCTCCACATCATCGACAGACAGACGGAATATATGAATAGATTGGATTTTCTATGGAACGAGAAATTGAGAGAGGAGCAATCGAAGACACAGTCCCGCTACATCATCAATAAGATGTTGCTCAACAACGTTTTGCCGGAGCATTTAGCTACGATGTATTTGAATATTGAGAAGCCCCCAGCTGCACTTTATTACGAGGAATATGCCAACGCAGCTGTTATGTTTGCTTCGGTTATCGGTTATCAGATTGAAGATATTGGAGATGATATTCTACTGACGATTATGACGGAGATCATCGGGGATTTTGATAAAGTGAGTATTCTGCTTATTATCTTCATCGATTCATTAATATCTCTTTATTGAAATCCGTTTTGGACTCGTGTTTACTATTGGATTTTGTTGTTGATTGTTTTTGCACGCTTATTCCAGGTTAGGTATGGAACAATCCGTTTTGGTTTACATGTCTTTCATTTGCGAATTAGTTCCGAAAAGGATATCAAATAATTGAGAAATTGAGTTAGCCTTACCGATGACGACATGGGCGCCCGCGGGGGGTGGGGTGCAGTGGAGGCCATGGCCCCCCTTAGATTTTTATTGCCTCATTTTTCAGCACAACACCCTCACTATAACCTTCTCAATCCAAAGGACAAGGAAAAACGGAAAGTAATGGATTCACAAGCATTTTCTGTTTTTCAATGACAATCATGGACGCCTTATTGTTTTTCAATAATTTTCATTTTGCCCCCCCTGAGAAAAATTTTTGCGGGCGCCCATGGATGACGAATTCAAATCCATTCAAATATTCTAGAGAATTGGAAAATTCCAAGCTTATTAGCGGTTATAATGAACGGAAAGTCATCGAATGTGACCAAGTTCACCCTTTGAGATGTTTTTTCAACCCCTGGAAGATCGGCTTTCCAGAGATCTCGGAGAATGAATAATTATATTGGTTCACAAAAATCTTATTGCGAGTTCGGCCCGTCGCTTTAATGGACGAGTCTTTCTAGTTGATTTTCTTTCTTTGGGGACAGGATTAGATTTACAGGTTAATCATAATCAATTAATTCTTTAAAATTGAATATAATAAAACTAAAAATATTATATATTGAGTTTTTTGACTCAACGGCCAAAATTTTATGATACAGAAAAATATCTCCAATGATTTACTATTTGAACAAAAGAAACGAAATAAACAAAGTTATCTATTCAACTTTGATTTTGGGAGAATCGGGACTACTCATTAAAACTTATCTTCAGGGAAGAAAGTATTGGTTTCTCATCAAAACAACAAAAAAAATAAAAATTAAATAGCCAAAAGATCATTAATTGCCCTTATCCCGCGGTGCTAGGTTGGTAAATAGGCCCTGCCTATACCTAGTTTTAATCCTTTTCAACTTTTCCACACGAGACGTGTAATTCCTTTTTATAACTTCACTCCCGATTCGGGCACTCCGACCTAATCTATTCTATACCAGAACAAAAATCTAAACTTTATCAAAAACCCTACTTCGAATCTTACCTAAATCGTCCTTTCTCAGAGTCAAAACAATTCCTTCTTTCTTGAATACTTAAACTCTCTCATCTACTAATTTTCCTTTGCCTTGACCTTATTAAAAATTACTCTGATCCTCAGAAGAAATTGTTTCCAATTTCTAATTTGCCTACAACCTAACGAATTTTCTGCTGTGTCATCTGAGAACGACCAAAACGTATTTACCGAAATTAGATATGCCAAGATTTCCCAGTACTAATTTATTTTTCTCTTATCCCTGAAAAATATATCGATTTCACCAACGTTGTGATAGGATAACTAAGAGAAGCAATATATGATAATGGATATATCCTGCTTCTAAGATAAGATCGGATTACACAAGTCTCACCCGCTCATCTGAATTCAACGTATTTTCATTCTGAATAATAATTTTTATAATTTCCAAATTTCCGATTGATTACACCGTGGTCTACTTGATTTTTCTCATACCTTCGCTTACTACTGCGACCTTCGCTTACTACTGCGGTAAGCATCTTCAGAGATTTTAAGTTCGTAGATTATAGAACATGCCACAATCTAATATGGTGAACAATATAAGACCTAAAAACCTCTGAAGGGGCTGAACCGCAGTAGTAAGCGAAACGTCAGGTGAAAAACCGAAAAGACTACGTCTTAAAAGCGCGGAATTTTCAAATGCTAACAAACAATCCGGCAATCGCTTCCGAAAGTATAGACCTAAGGTTTCGAAATGTTGAGTTCGTTTATGATCATAATACTTTACAATAGTTTCAAATTTATAACCATTTGAATAATTTTGAAACTACCGCGGGAGAGTTGACAATTATTGAAACTTGTGAAGCTTGTATAGCTAGAAATGTTTTTCCTCCAAAGTTCAATATCTCAGCAAACATTTGTTAAAAGTTATCTAGAAGCTCATTGTATTTAGCCATTCCACAGAAATTTGTATCGATGTTTTTAACCTCAAGGTCTTACAACCGGTCCTGGGTTTCTACAATCAATTTTCAACAATAATGTTCTATTAATACTGAGTAATATTTTCCCACAATATGACGTTATTTTTTTTTCTCTGTCAACTGCAATAAAGACATATTATTATTATTATTATTGTTATTGGTTAGATTAGTTTTTCAGATAAGGGGTTCTGTTGATAGGATCCTCCTACAACTCAGCATGAACAATTCAGTAATTATTTTATTAATAGGTTCAACATTGTGTACGGAGCTGAAAATTGTTATTCTTTATATACAATTCGATCGGAAATGTTGTCATGAAGATTGAAATTCTTATTTTATAACAACACCCGATATCCTCCATCGGTTTTTTTCAAGACTCTTCCTGAATTATTTTTGATTTTGGAGACGTGATCCTCATGAAATTTTGCACTAACTTTGAAATTATTATTCCACATCTATATGAAGTATTTCTGTTGAAATATCATAGTAACGAGCGTTCATTAAAATTCGTGGTCAAAACCAAGAGTAGGTACCTACTGTGGAGCAATTAGAGTTGTGTTTCTGTGATTACAAGTAGCGCTTAGCTTGTACCATATCACTAACATTTGTTTACATACGAACTTCGAATCTGGAAACTATATATGGTACACGCTATAAGCACCACTTGTAACCACAGAAAATCAACTCTAATTTCTCCGCAGCACTCTTGATCACGAATTTTAATGAAAGCTCGTTATATCTGGGTTCTTTGCCAGCGTAATCAAGAAAAAGAATAAATCTTTGTTTGTTTATGACTCATTTTTTTAGTTCGATGCATGTTGAGTTAGATGAAAAATAAAGGATAGACGGATTTTTTCTGTTAGCTGTAATTATGTTAAGAATATCTTTGGATTTATACGATTAATTCGATCCATAAAGGCAAAAGGATATATTTGTTGCTTCTTTTCAACAATTTCATTTCGAACGAATACTTTTGAAATAAGCAGGAAACAAAAATTTCGAACGATCACATTTACGGAACCCCGGTCGAATTTTGCCATTAACGAAGTCATTTCGGGCGTTCGAGATCAAAGCCCAACCTGAAAATTTCTGAAAATTTGTTTTATCTGAAAGTTTCACAAGTATAAGTAGACACACCCGTTTTCTAAGCATCTTATTTTAAACTCAAAACACGACGTAAGCGCTATAGTGAAAAGGAATTAATATCATTAAGATACAAAAAGGCTGATTCCTTCAAAAGTCGCCATTTTAATCTTAAGGTTTTTCAAGAGTAAGTGAGCCCACCAGTTTTTTAGGCATCTTAGATTAATACTATGAACATGAGAAATATTATTTTCTATTTATAATGATAACATCCTTAGATTGATACCGTGTAATCACGAAATATATCAGGTGTGTGAATAAGTCTTTCCCGTTTTTTGTAAGAGATGGCGCCACCAATACTGTGCGAGTATTTAATGGTTACATATGTCATAATCAAAGCTTATTCATCTGTCAACAATTCCACACTAACACATTAGTTGAAATTTTTTCGCATCATAAATTTTTGAAATCGTGAAAATGTCGAAATTTGAGCCGAGTCGACGTCATTTGCGGGAAGTTTCCCTTTATTGGTTCAATTTGAAGAAATCTGCTGCCGAGGCGCATCGGTTGCTTCAGGAAGCTTATGGAGAAGGTTGTGTCGATGATTCAAGTGTTCGCGGATGGTTTCGACGCTTCAAAAGTGGCGATTTCGACGTGGAAGACAAGGAGCGTTCCGGGCGGCCGCAAATCTTTGAAGATTAAGAATTGGCGACTTTGCTTGATGAAGATTCGTGTCAAACGCAAGAAGAACTTGCTGAAGCATTGGGAGTTGACCGAACAACCATTTCCAAGCGTTTGAAAGCCATGGGAATGATCCAAAAGCAAGGAAATTGGGTGCCGTACGAACTGAAGCTGAGAGACGTCGAACGGCGTTTTTTCACTTGCGAACAGCTGCTTCAGCGACATAAAAGAAAGGGTTTTCTGCATCGTATCGTGACTGGCGATGAAAAGTGGATCCGTTACGATAATCCGAAGCGAAGAAAATCATGGGGACTACCCGGCCATGCATCATCATCGACGGCCAAGCCAAATATTCATGGCGCCAAGCTCATGCTCTGTATATGGTGGGACCAGCTAGGTGTGGTTTACTATGAGCTTCTGAAACCGAATGAAAGGATCACAGGCGAGGTCTATCGACGACAATTGATGCGTTTGAGCCGCGCACTGCGAGAAAAACAGCCACAATACTCCGACAGGAACGACAAAGTTATTTTGCAACATGACAATGCTCGCCCACATGTTGCACAGCCGGTGAAAACATACTTAGAAACGCTCAAATGGGAAGTCCTACCCCACCCGCCGTATAGTCCAGACATTGCTCCGTCTGATTACCATCTCTTCAGATCGATGACACATGGCCTGGCTGACCAGCACTTCCATTCCTACGAGGAAGCCAAAAAATGGGTGGATGACTGGATAGAGGCCAAACCGGTCGAATTTTTTCGCAACGGGATTCGTATGTTGCCAGAAAGATGGGAAAAATTTGTAACTAGCGATGGCCAATACTTTCAATAATTCATTTGTAACCATTTTTTCACAATAAAGGCTCAAAATTTGAAAAAAAAACGGGAAAGACTTATTCACACACCTGATATTTAACATAAAATTCTGGATTTTAAGTAAACTGGACGATTTTCTGAAAAAATGATAAATTTTTGTGATGAGTAGGTATGCCCTCCAAGTTAACTCTGAGAAATTTTTGCTGTACATTTCATAGATAAATGAGGAAATTGTCCAAAAATTCCTTACTTCACGTTAGTGCTTCCTGATTTGTATTTTGGCATGCTGACCTTGAAAATCTAAAACTCATCATACATATTACAAAATTCAAAATATTATCGTATCATATCAGTATAATCAGCGGTGTTTCTTCTGATGATAAACTGAGAAATTTGAAGTATCATATTAAATAGTAATTAATATCAATCTTTTGGAACGATAATTCATTTCAATGAAGTGTCGGAAGTTTTAAATTTCAGCTAATATTGAAAAATGGTTTCGGACATCCCATCGAGAAGATTAAAGTCGCAAAATGGACTTACATGGCAGCGTGCGGAATTTCTCCTGGCTACGGTGATGTAGATAGGACTGACCCATCGATTCAAGTAGAGGCTCTGATAAAATTCGCCTCTGCGATGATCAGCCAACTGAACAAACTCAATCGACAACATTTTCAGGATATGAAACTGAGAGTGGGAATTTCTAATGGAGCTATAGTAGCTGGTGTTGTAGGTGAGTTTGACAGATATCTTTCATCTTGATCTCTTTCAGCACGCCGATTTTAAAATATCCACTCAAAATGCATTTTAGATCATTCTTAATAACAGCATCCAGTTTGGGCAGTAGATGGTCCCAAACGAATTACTTAGATGATTTCCTATTGCGTTCTACTGACCCAACTTCGATAAAATTAGTTATGGTTGTTTGGATTAGCACGAAAGTAGTACTATAAAATATCAATTTTTCCGAATATAGGAATACCGATGAGCAAACGAGATATACTCCGTATGTTCATATCTCACGTTTCCGATTTTGATGAAATGAGTTATACAGAGTGGGCCATTTTAAAAGAAACAGCGGCTCTCTGTAGGTCGGCAGTACCGAATTATATAAAAATGCTCGTACACATCAACTTCATTTTCGAGGAAACATCGTCCGGGATAAAATTTACCAAAAATACATTCCATACCTCAGAGCTGTGACCGCCACTCCTAAATACTCAAATGACAACACATGGCGAGTGATCAAGCGCGGTCCAAGAGGGGGGTCAAGTGGGTCATGATCCCCCCACCAAAATGGAACCACCTAACACTCAATATGCGTTTCAAGCAGACAAGGTACGAAAATGGTCCCATCAAAAAACTTGAAGACCATAACGGCGACCCCCCCCAAAATTTAAGGCTGGGGCGCCCTTGCAAGTGATGCCTCATTTGAAAGGTAATATTCTCATATTGACACATTTCAATCAGCATTTCGTGCCTAGGCTACAAAGTTACTACTTTCCTGCCTAGGTAGCAAAGTGATTATTCGCAATGCGAATTAATAAAGCATTCGATATTTTCTGACAATCAATATTTTTTGCCACCTTCCTTTTTTCTGGAGATGTAAGTACTTTCAAGTCGCTATCACTGTCCATAATATAAATATATCCGATATTTTTCCAAAAAACTGTCAGATATTTCATGAGTTGTCAAACCATCCCAGCAAACCATGTTGTTATATGCGCCTTCCCGTTACATAACATCCCTAAGAAATGAGGTATATACCTGATACATCTCAAAACTAATGTATCTGATACATAACATTTCATATATCCATGAAATTATTTGACTTATTCATATATCATATATGTAACATTGTTATATTACTGAAGTTACGTATATGATACATCTTCCAGCATCCCTAAAAACAATATAACTCTGATATCTACTAGTGTGTAATATAGTTACATATCATATATGTAACATTCGCAATATATATTTTACATTGCTAATATTATGTAAAAGCTATGTAAATATAGCATATTCATGATATATTACTCAGATCTATACAAGTACTCTTATAATACATAACCTTTATTAAAGTTGAACTGTTTAGAGATTTTTGCCAGGACTAGTGCAGTGAAAAGTGATATGCATTTTCTAACTTTTGATTGTTAGTTAGAAGTGATGAACTATAATAATAATAATATTCAATATTCTTTGATTTTTCATCAATTCCGGATTACTTTCATCGTGGAAATATGTGAGATAAGAAGTGAAAAACTGTAATAATAATATTCAACATTCGATGATTTTTCACCAATTCCAGATTAGTTTCATAGTGAAAATATGTGAGGTAAGTGAATATAAGTATACTTCGACAACGTAACTACATTTAGATATATAAATGCTGTTGTATGTGCCTTTCATTTTGCTTTTGTACTTGCATGCCTGTTAATAGCATAGGTATATTTGCTGCATGTTTTTGTGGATCGTTAATGGAATGTGTGCATGGTTTCTGTCTTCTTCATTCAAATTATATGCATTTTGATATTTTTCCTTTTTATGGTAATTTGCATTTGGGTGTATATAGTTCTGAAGTAATACCACAATTGTTTTATCATCTAAATAAGAAGTATCTGAATAGTGCGCTAGTTTTTACTACTTAGACTATTTTTCTGCTATACTTTATTTATGTTTGTGATGTCTATACCTATGTTATTCTCTGCTATTCGTGAAATTAAAACATCTAGATTTCATATATGCACAATACACTTTTCTTCCATCATTATTAATGACCAATGTCAGATCACATAAGGATGCTATTTGAGAAATAGATTCTGATAAGTTTAATCAAATGTTTTAGTATGATATAAATAATTTTGCTGTTTCAGAGTGAGGAATCACCTCCTGAAGTTTACTCATGTATTCAAAACTTTCATAACTTTATATTATGTAAGAAATTTGTTATTCATCCAATCAGGAAACCTCGTTACTGAGAATTTTAATTGTAAATACCATTTTTTAATAACATTCCAATATGTTTAGGTTTTGTATCTCAATCTTTTATCCAATGTGCAGACTTTGAGAAGATAGATATCAGCCGAGAGTGGATAAGGCTGGCCACATTGAGGATCAAGAGACAAAAATAAGTTTTGGTTGATGTAGGTACTTTGATTACATTAAAAATTTTCAATAATTCTATGATCTTTCATTTAACAAACACCCAATTGTTAAATTATTAAATCCTGTTTTACTATTCATAAATTATTTGTAATATTTCAAATGTGGTGCATACCAAACGTAGGAATCTGGTTTTTGTTGAATTTTCTAGGTTCAAAATAATAATATTGTTGACTAAAAAATATCTTTCTAGCAAAAAATGAAAGATGGAGTTTAAATATATATTTTTGGAATGCACCTTAATTCATAAGTATCTCTTTTCATGTAATTTATAAGTGATATATCTCTTATTAATTGATGTTGGCTAGATACCAGCAGTTTTAGTTTCAATTGGTATTGTGTATCATTTGTTATATTTTTGTTTGGAAGGTATTGAAAAAAATTCCAACAAATTCACTAAAACATAATTTGTGTGGTGTCGGCATATTTAGATTTTTTATATGTAGTTTGATTAGTTTTTCCTCCAGAAAGAATTGTACAGGTATGTATTGTTTTTGAATTGCATAGAGAATTTACTTCTGAGTACCTATATGTAATATAAACATTCAGATAACTATTACATTTTTCTTATGTCTCTTGTTTGTAGCAGATATATTTCTTTTGGTTATATCACATAGAACGGATAAATTTTTTTATATTGCATGGTGAACTTTTTACTGAGTATATATTATGTAATATAACCATATATAGGTTGGCCCAGTTCTTGTAGAGTAACTTGGTGTATTCACTTTTAGGATGAAAGCGTCATAGTCACTTTATAGGTCAATAAATTCACAAAAACATAAGGAGGTTATTGACATCAGGTTGTTCAAAATTAAAGATTTTATTGATAAATCTGGTAACTTGAACAACCACGATATAACTTCCTTATTATGAAATTACGACCCATATTCATATTATGTTTTCATCTTAAAAACTGAAAACTCTCACAACTGTTATTCTACAAAAAACTGAGCCAGCCTGTATATATTTATATTACATAAAAAGGATGTACCATAAATATTACAGATGTAATATACCAGCGATGTATCATGTATGTTACATGAAATGTAACAGCTACGTATATGATACATAAAGGATGTACCATAAGTATTACAGATGTAATATACCAGCGATGTATCATGTATGTTACATGATCTGTACATGATACATGGCAATTTTGTTACATGTTATGTAACGGAAGGCGGACATAGAGCGGTCGTTGAGCGGTACTAGAAAGGCGCGTGTATGTTACATTGTTATGTAACATAGATCGTTGTAATATATATGTTATGTCTTTGATACGTATTTGTGTTTGCTGTGTTTGTTCCATAGTTTACGGACACAGTGTATATGTTGAGATGCATCTTAATATATGTCGATGATAATTAATTATCATCGACATATATTAAGATGCATCTCAACATATACACTGTGTCCGTAAACTATGGAACAAATTCATTTTTAGCTAAACAGACCATTTTAAGGAATAATCCTGAAACAAATCGATTATTGATTTTAATTTACCGTATTTCAAATTAATAATCTATACAGGGTGAATTAATTTCGAGTAATGACGTCACCGTCATTTTTTTTAAATGGAACACTCCCATTTTGTCTCAATTTTCCGATTACAATAGATGAGCTGATTCCAAACATGTATCACATGTTGATTCCAATTGGTACAGGGTGGATAAAAATAATAAATTAAATGTAGGCAATAATTGAAACATTCACGAATACCAAAAATATTGTAGTACTAAACTGTCATTGAACAGCAATAAATTAGTAAACAAATAAGGACATTTCATAAAAAACTAGACGACTATGTTTGTTTAAATTGATAAGAAATGATTTCTTTCATATTCTGTCTGCTAGACCACAAGTAGGTACCAAAAATGTTTGGAAACAGCTCATGTTTATTAATCTAAAAATATAACAAACATTTGTTACATTCAAATCAATTGCCGCTAGACAATAAGTATTTTTGGTAATATAGTTAATATAACTAACAAAGAATGTTACGCGTTAATTTATGAGCACACACAAAACTATTGTATTTTTGTCCACCCTGTACCAATTGGAATCCATTTTTGGAATCAGCTCAGCTAGAGTAATCCGAAAATTGAGACAAAATGGAGGTGTCCCATTTAAAAAAAATGACGATGACGTCATTACTCGAAAGTAATTCACCCTGTATATTAGATTATTATTTTAAAATACTGTGAATTTAAATAAAAATCGACGTGTTTCAGGATTATATAAAATAGTCTGTTTAGCTAAAAATGAATTTGTTCCATACTTTACGGACACAACCAAATATTCCAACAATTGTGATTTCTATCAAATTTCGTTTTAATTTATCACTACAGGAATAATAGAAAGATTGTGGGAATTGTAATAATTTGCAAATATGTACAGGGTGGGCAAATTTCGATGTTTTAGCACTACAACTTTTAAACCAAAGGAGATAGACAAAATCTGATACCCAATTCTTGGTCTCTTTTTCAGAGAAACAAACAAGGGTAGTATTCTTTTTTGGCCACCCCTTTTTTTTCTTTTCGAGTTATAATCGAAAATTGTAAAAATGGTGATATCGAAAAACATTTATATCTCCGTCAATACTGTTGATAGAGCTCTGAAATTAAAACATTATGCAGGCACTTTTTTACGACGAATTCAGTGGCGTGCTCGTCTCTTCAAAAAGGTTTTTAATTACGAAGCTTCGACCCAAAGTTATGTTTTTTCGAATGGGAACACTAGATTTCTATGTCAGTTTTTCAAAGCTTAATTTTTCCTGATTTCAAAAATATATAACATTGTATGGTATGTATTAATATAAATAATAGAAAATGGTCAAAAACCTTTTTTTACCTAAGAGTCTTAATATTTCTATGGTTGCAACTGTTGATGAACACAGCAAAAATAGAGATTCTTATAACAAGAGCAGTGTCCTTTCGTTAATCTGATTATTTCTATGCTTTTTACTATTTTCCACAAAATTCTAGATACCTATATTTTATAAATTTTTCATTTCAAAATGGATTCGGAAATAACGAAAAGATCCACATGATCGGCTGTTTCAATCGAGAGAGTTGTAATGAGATGGATGCATTAGAAGATTATTCTCATAGATATCCAGGATTTCTTTGTATTTTTCTGCGTTCATCAACTGTTGAAATTATGGAAATATTGAGACTCTTAGATAAAAAAAGTGTTTTGACCATTTTCTATTATTTATATTGATACAAACCATACGACGTCATATATTTTTGAAATCAGCAAGAATTGAGCTTTCAAAAAATAACACAAAAATAAGGTGTTCCCATTTGAAAAAACATAACTTTGGTTCACAGCTTTGTAATTAAAAATCCTGTTGAAAAGACGAGTACGCCACTGGATTCTACGTAAAAAACTGCCTGTATATTGTTTTAATTTCAGAGCTCTATCATCAGTATTAACGGAGATATAAATGATTTTCGATATCGCCATTTTTCCAATTTTTGCTTAGCTCGAAAACAAAAGAAGATGGCCAAAAAAGAATACTACCCTTGTTAGTTTCTCTGAAAAACAGATATATCCCTCGCCTCCTTAGTGGGGAATGGTGACTTTTTCCATAGTATACTATGCTTTTTCGTATCACATAAGGGTTAATGTCCCAAGCAGGCCGTTCTTCCGAGAGGTGCGCAGAACACGACGCTATCCCTCGGGCAAGCAAAAAGTCACTACACTGTTTTCAGGGTTTTTACCCTATATAACCAAACCTCCAACGAAATTGAACATGATGAAATGAATCTAAGATGATCATAATTTCCTAATCTGAAGTCAATGAACACACCCCTTCTCCCCTAATTTTTTTTTAGCTACGGCCTTGGTCCATTGTGAACCATTCATTTTCATTTGGTATAAATTAAGAGAATGAATTTAATTTTAGAATTTATTGCACAACTAAAGAGACTAGTAAACTAGGCTTTGACAATTCGAGAAATAAAAAGCCATACAGAGGACGAGATTTTAGAATAATGGTGTGATGATAATTAAATGAACTTATGCGATCTTTTTGCAGGTTCCAGGAAACCGTTATATGATATTTGGGGAGATCCAGTAAATATGGCGTCTAGGATGGATACTACTGGAGAACCAAATAAAATCCAAGTGTTAGAACGTACAGCGAATATAATAAAAAGCAGGGGTTATAAATGCACCTTGAGAGGAAACATTCAAGTGAAAGGATTGAAAGGTCCAGTACCTACATATTTTGTGGATTTGGATGAAAATTTCGATTTGATTAGAAATGAAGTGAATGACAGAAATATGAATTCAAATCTTTCCATTGGTTTATCACTATGATCTGTTGTTCCATTTCCCATCTTCATTGATGAAAGAAAATTACTTCCAATTTCAATAAATTTAAGAAACTTGCATAAAATAATATAAATCTTTCAGATTCTCACTTAATAAGAGATCGTACTTCAAAAATAGTTGTATTATAATGATGGAAAAATTGTGATTATATATTTATATCTATTTATTAAACTTGATAATAAATGTTATAATAAGAATTTTTGGCAGAAACAGTATTCTCTATATATTCCATGAAATAATGATAGTATATAGTATCAAAAAGAGCTGAAAGCAGGAATATTCAAAATATACTTATATTAATATCAACTTTTATTTTTCACTTATACAATAATAGCTTATTTTAATCTTTGATTCCACCTCTTCAATTGGTTCTACATGATCCAACTATAACGTTTCCATGCGCCATATTAGGTGTTAATGAAACAAAATCGTCATTGAGATACACGTTTCTTATACATCCAACATAAGCTTGATTCGACGACAAACCTCTAAGCCTCTTCACGTTGCTGAGGAACCTGTGACCACCAAGGAACAGTGTTCCACCGGTGCTTGTGGAAATTGCCCGGTGATCTCCCAGTTTGGGACTGGTGAATACGTTATCTACCGATAGAGTGACGACATTTTTGGATTTCACAGCTGAAAAAAAATATTATTGTATAACTATACATTCGAATTCGAATTTCGCATTTATTTTATATTGGTGTCTATTATAGGATTTATTTTATACTGAAAGAGGTATATGTTGTTTCCAAGGGCACAATTTGTCCATGAATGAAAGAGCGCTCATAATCTCTTTACTTTATCTCAGTGCTTCCCATTGTTTTTGGTCTCTAGATAAGCTTTTTATTTGAAAGAAATGATCAATAATTTCTACCATTATGTCACCAAGTTTTGATTCTCATTGATCAAGCTTTTCATTGTACCAACTGAATAAAACTTGTGTTGCAAAGAATTCCTATCAAAATATATCTTTGAAGTCAGTTATATATTTTTTTTCGCGAAATATTAAATTAAATCAATACTCAAAGTGTGAAATGTTCAGATAGGTTATATTTTTTTCTCCTGGCAGTTCCAAATGTTACACCAAATAAGAGAATAAATTTAAAGCTTACCTTGAATGTTGTGCCAATTACCATCACAGAAGTAGTAGGGAGTTTTTGGTTCAAATATGGCAGTAATAGGACCGAGACCATTTTCTGCCGTAAGTTTCATGGAACCATTAACCATCTCAAGAATAAAATAGTCCTTTTTACCATGAACCGACATCAAAATACCTGTGTCGAGTCTAGGTTTTATGTCTAATTTAACGTTGAAAGTTTGACCAACATGGAATTTCTCCTTGAGTTTGATGAAACTCGATTTTGTACCATAGAAGAATGTTCCGAATTCGACATTATCTGAACAAGGAACCACTCCATGTTTCTTTGGATTCGTCATGAGTTTTCCATTCATATGGAAGCTTCTTATACAACCTTTGAACTTGTCTGTGGTGTTCTGGAATATATATATATAACTAATCAATATATATGTATTGGCATATGGTGTCTAGATTTATTTATTGAAGACCACGACTATTTGTGAATGGATTTCCAATAAGAACAATATAAAAGGTTTCTCAAGGTTATAGTTAAACGATTAAAAACATGATGCAACTGTAAGAAAAAAGTATCAGATATCAGAATAAATAATTTCGCTAGTTGAAGCTCAACAAAATATCATATTCTCAAATCAAATGATCACTGCGAAACATCCGTTTTCAGTTGATTCCAGCTAATATGTTCGAAAAAGCTTTGGTGATTCAATTATTCTTCCTGAGTGTTTTATTTGAAACAGTGTCCTACTTCAAAAAATTTCAGATGAATACTCTATTGAATAATATCCATTTTGTATATCGTTGAATTTATGGAAATTTTAGATAGTACTGTTGAGAATCGCCCTATATATGGCGGGAAAGATGCGGTGTGTAATAGTTGTTTGTGATCGGAGTTAACGGAGTTGTCAATTTTCGTGGAAGAAAATATATGCTTTTCCCTTCTTTTTACTATATTTGCTTCAATGGTGTATTATAACACCGGGTAGGTGTTATAATTCCCCACATAATTTGAGGACGGTGACAAGACAATAGAAGAAAAATGGACGAGCAGAAAAAATCATTAGATGTTCATAGAACCTCTATTACCCAAATTCATGATGCTGCTATCGATGAATTGCAGTCCTCTCAACCTCAACCTGATTCGATTAGAGTTCAAGGAGAACTGCATACTCTCCTACAGAAAATAAATACTCTTATGGAACTGGACAAGAAAATGCTAGATGCTGATTGTGGTGATGTAGACGTTGATAAGGGATGGAGAATGCTGATCAATATATTATGTAATATACTATTATGACGATTCAACATCCTCAAAATCTGCTCCGTTCTCCATATGGGGTAACAACTAATACTTCCGGTGATAAGTTAGTACATGTCCTAGAAAAATGAAGCTTCCAATAATCGAATTACATAAGATTGGTGGACATATTCCAGATTAGCTAAATGTTTGAGAGCAGTGAATTTATTCGCTTCACTGAATTGGTTAGAGATATCTGAATATCAAAATAAGTTTCAGGAAGAGCATGCTCGGAATTCAAAAAACTTCCACTATTTTATGTGACTGTGAATCAATTGTTAACTCTACAGTTTAGACCTTTAAACGTACATTTCCGAATATGACTCGGATTTAGCCACTTTAACCCTTCGATGTTCATGTCCCAAATGCGGGTATTAGTAATCTAGATAAGGTGGATGCAAATACGATTCGGAGAAGAGTGAATTATATAGACGAAAAATAAGAGAGGATTTAAGAAAGAAATTCTGTAAAGAATATTAAAAGAGAGAAACATGTTAGTCGTGATCCTCAAATTGAAGAAAAAAACTGATATCCACTAGTTTTACCACATAAGAGCTTTTGCGTCATTCTCCTGGCTTGCTCATGCAACATGTTTCGGCCGAATTTATATTTATTTGTGTACTTCACTTAATGAAGGAAATAGGCGACCAATTTTAAATAATGTATCATTTTTTCTTACCAAATTTCCATAGACAACATTGTAATCTGAAGGCTCCAGTCCTCCTATGTAAAATGGCAGCGATAATTCCAATTTTTCAGCAGAAGATTTTCCAGACGTCATATATTTTCTGTCGACAACTAACTTTCCATTTGAACCTTCACGGCTGATTTCAACCAGATGCCAGGTATCATCGTTGAATTTCACGGGAGATTTGATCAGAGCAGGTCCTGAACCATTTGTATAAGTGAACACAAGCTGAAAACATTTGATACAATTATGAAGCGTACAGGTAGATAAAGTTCCTTGATTAAGAGTTACCATAACATATCAAGTAACCAAAAGAGTTGTAACGGTTTTTTTAACATAATATATTTCATTTTGTTAGAACGATATTTCCACTTTGTATAACACATTCCGTTATTTTCTGCTGTTGATTTATGTCGTTTATCTTTCTATTTTGCATGGCAATGATTACCATGCAAAATTTGGTATCACGTTAGCAGAAGCTCATTGAGAGTAAATGTTGCAATTTTGTTGAATTATTGTACTTATATTACTGGTTTCGAATCAATAGGATAATAGTTTGTTTTTCAATATTTTCTAAAATATGTTATATAAAACTGGATGTAACTAGCTGGAAGACTGCGGTCGATAGCCATTTGATTACATGATCAATAAATTTAGTTTCTCTCTCTTTCTCCTGGTTTCTGATGAATACTTATATTTCGTTGACAAAAACCTCTTCTGGTTACTTCCTACATACATTTCAGTTGAGAGCTCATTATTCGTTTTGAATTTTTACTTACATATCCATCTTGTAAGATAAGAGACATGTATGAATCATGAGAAGGAGAGCGATCTGATATGTAGAAAATAATGCCATTATTTTCTGCAGTTTTGAACTCTAAGTGGTAATCGGAGGACTTTTTGAATCTTCCTCTTGGCGTGTTGTATTCTAATCTTCCTTCCTTTTGTGTTCCTGTAATAAAAGAATTATTTAGAATAATAATTTTTGAGAATTCAAGACTGATGAAGCCATGGAATTTATAACTTATCTTCCATCAATTTTTGGATCCCATTCAAAAAAGATTCAAATTCACTTGGGTGTCCAAGTATTATACAAGGCGCCCAAATGCTTATAATCTGTTAATTCTGACTGGAAAATGGTCTCAATCGGGTTGACTAAGGTGAAATTCAATAATAGGAAGCCGTGAATAAACACAATTACTTCAGAAGTTTTGAGTTTGGTTTTTCATAAATGTTACTACACTGTTAATAAAAGACGTGGAAAAACCTATTTGATCCATAAAACAAATAATCCTATGTACACATCAATCCTAAGAGAGCAAACACATTTTATGAAGATAAAGAAAGAATACTGAAGGAGAACATCGATCGAATTAATTTTTACAGCATTCACAGTTATTGACTCGATATCATCACTCATAAAAGGGCTGTTGAAGTTTCCAGCAATTCAATTTGCCATTTTGGCTACTTTCATTGGCTGCATCTATTACTTCTTAATTATATTTCTTGTAATTCGAATAAACCAGAGGGGGATTTTTGAGGTGAGAATTTTCACTATGTATATTCAAGTAAGTATATTCAAAGTCAGTTGAAGCAGGTCAGAATAATTATTATACTATACAAGGGTTTTCTAAGTTCCCAGAAATTTATTGTCTTACCAGTCCTTTCGAATAAATCTCTAATAAATAGTATGTGTCGATTTGGTTGCATTCATTGCTCAAAATGCTACACGTCCTACTGAGTGGCAATTTGATGGCTGTTATTGGTGATATTTGTGCTCATCTTCCACATCTTATCAATAAAACTGGTTTGGGGAGTTATTAAGAGCCGTTCAAGATAATTTAATCACACCGACGAAGCATTCTACAGTCAACAAAAGCTATTCGCGTTACGAATAATTGAATGATTTTTTGATCAAAATCGAAAAATTATTTGAAAAGTTTATCATTGCAAATACTAACCAATAGAAGGCAAGTAACGTTGGAAGGTATTATTATCTGGGTGGCTGACCACTCTATTATTATTCATCTATTAAATGAAGATGTCACGAATCCTCAATATTATAGAAAATTGAGAAAACTAACGTACCAAATCTAAAGGAGTTGGGATCTAGGCTGCTATCTTCAGCCTTGGGATTCAGTTGAAGGGCGCATCCTGTCTTTGGAGCTGGTGTTGTCTTTGGTCGTAGCGTACCAATCGGACCTCTAGGGTGCGTCGTTTCCTCTTTCTCAGGCTCTATGGTTTGAATTGGAGCGGATGTTGTGGTTGTGGTGGTTGTTGATGTGGTTGTAGTTTTTATGGTAGTCGTTGTTGTAGGTAAGGTCGTCGTTGTGGCTGGAGTTGTCGTAGTAGTTTGTTCTTCGTCCGAATTTTGTGCCTCTACAGGTACTTCGTATCCTCCGTCTCCTCTTATTGTTGTACCTGAAGCATTATCATTTTTAAGGGTAAGAAAAAATATATACAGGGTGTTTCACGAATTATTGTACAGGCTTTCAGGGCAGATGCAGGATATTTTGTTGTGTGTCTGATTTCAGCCAGGTTTTAGTAGTAATAGTGACAGTACTTTATTGTTCATAAACAAACAAACAAATGGCCATCGACCTAAGGTCCTTCAGCCTCAATATCTAAAATTTTTCCCGTTGGTATACTCGCGTCCCCTCAGGTGGCGCCCTCACAGGTTAGAAATGCTGCCTTAAGTCATGATACTGAGAATTTAAACTTATTCAATATGAATTAACGCATTATTCGGAAAAGCACAGGTCCGCGTTAACTATGAATCGAAAATTCCAGGTAATCAATTGCTCATAAAATATTGATGCGAAGTGTGCCATTATTTCAAATGAGCTTGTTTGAAAGAGTACCCATTGTAGATTCTGAGGAAATTTTCACTTTTCGAAAATTCGATATACATGGTGTTTTTAAAAGATGTGGAATAAAGAATATAATATCTCTATCGACAAGTCATCAAGTGCAAATATTAGGCATTGGCCTATACTCATTCCCTCAAATTTTCATGAAGATCCATGCAGGCGTTCAAAAGTTACGCCGATTGAAAGTTTTGGATAACATACATAAAACAGCCTGTATCTCTTGAACTAATATATTTAGGACATATTTCGAGCACCGATTCAGACTCACCAAAATGTCCCACATCTGCCCTGAAAGCCTGTACAATCATTCGTGAAACACCCTGTATAACATAAGTTTTTGTTATAACAATGCAAATATTCACTTTAATTTCAGCTTAGTGCATCGGGTGTCCGAAATTCGTTGCCTTATGAGGGTATCTCAGAATGCCTTTGAGCTTGAAGAAAAAAAGTCATTTTTTGGCTCGATTTTTTAGAAAATTAATTTGGTGAAATCCGCAACCCCATGAATTCGACTTTTTTTCAAAAAGTGCGGTCGAGGAGCACAGTCACAAATATTTGTACCTTTTCGCAGTCTGTGTCTGATTTTGTTTGTATGATGGAAAACAGAGCGATGTTGTTTACACTGATTTCACTAGAGCTTTCAATAGGGTAACATAAATTGCTTTCTTGAGTTGAGTTGGTACGGAATTTCATCGAATATATTAATCTTGTTGAAATCATTTCTTAATAACAGGTATTTATATGTGGAATTCAAAGGTGTCAAATCATTTCACTTTGCAGCACGATCAGGGTTCTGATTTGGGGCCCTTTTATTTCTCATTTTTATTGACGATGTATATCGATAAATGTAAGATTATGAGTTATTCCAAATATCTAACCACCGATGAATTTAATGAGACTCAGTTTGTATATATAGACTTTTCCTTCAACTTTATACTCAACACTTCAAAATGGGATTTTATGAGATTAAGTATATATTTCAGTTTAATACGATTTGAACTTGAATACTTTGGTCTGGTATGGAATTCCGTTCGTGAAAAGCATTAGAATCTGTGCAGATATTTTCTTAAATTTTTGTACTACAAAAAGCATAGCATTCACCCTATACGCCATTATGATTATGGCACTCTATTGGTCGAGTTCGATTTCGTAAGTTTGAGAAATTTCTGGTAAGATCTTTGCTCACAAATTACTTGATGATCGAGTCGATTCGACATACCTGCTATCTCTGTTAAACTTTAATACATCCTGCATTTTATCAAGAACAAATTTAACTATTAGAATCAATGTCTGCAATACTCAACACCATTTCCACAGTTCGGTGGCATCCAACTGTAGAAGCTTGAATAATTCACCCTCAGTTGATGTTGATATTTTTTTTTCCATAGGTGGGAGGCTTAGGTTTAAGAAAGCAATTGTATTCGTTAATTAGAAACTAATTTTTTCACTATATGGTTAAATAACCTTAGCTGATGACGCCGACACCTAGAGGCATTGTTATACATATGTAAATATTTGTATTTGTTACCTGTTTACATCTGTAATTGTGCATTAGTATTAGTTGGATGTAAAGAAGATAAATAGATGATTAAACTTTTCATTCGACTCCAATTTCCTCTTATAGTGAATTCGTTGAATTCATGAGAATGCGATTCTAACCAAATTAATTCTCTCAAAAATCGAGCCCGAAAATGTGCCCTTAATTTTTTTCTACCTCAAAAGGATTCTGAGATGCACTCACTAGACAACGAATTTTGGATGACGCATGGATTATTATAAAAAAATGATTTTCTAATGATGAAGAACCATGGAATATTTTTCAAAAATCAGTTTTTCCTAGTACTTACTCCTGGTATTATAAGAATCGATTGGATGGTCGGTAATGGTTGTCGTTTCTCTATCCAATTCATCAAGCGGGGGAAGAACAGGCACTAATAATAAAAAATAACTCTATCAAAATTAAATGAGGACTAAAGTATTTAGGTAGTCTATTATATAAAACATTCAACAATATCTAAACTCAAACAGAATTTTATAAATTTGTTCATATGCCATCTCATCAAGTCCATTTTTCAAAGAAATACCACGTCCAATATTATTTCTGCTGATACCAAGGAGGATTTGTATTTTTCTAGATGTTTAAGAAAAGCTAACCTTAATATTGTTTCAGTTCAATTTCAGTTGCAGTTCTTAAAATTAATTTTATGTTAATCTTGTTAAAAAAATGTTTTTAGTTTCTGATGAGTTCCCGGATGACAAGGGAATGTTCCAAAACTATTGCCCGCTTCTTATTCTTCTTCAATATATATTCTTCTGATATAATAATAATCGCACCATATATCTTACCATTATGTACATCAGGATTCTCCTCCCAATGGACTATATCCAAAACACATTTTCCAAGTATTTCATTCTTCTTTTCCTTACTATTGGCGAAGTTCAAAACGTTTCCATTTACTGTGACATCAGATATGCAACCGACAAAAGGTTCTGTTGATCCCACCATTCCTATTCCAGCAGTGTATGATAACGGCAAACCACCAATGTAAAGATCTCCATAGAGAATATGCAAAGGTGTTGGAGGATAGTCAGGGCTGAAAATGAATGAGGTATTCAAACACCTGGATAAATTATTGTTCATTAAAAATGAGTCTCAAATTTCAGGCTTATCCGTCATGTAAGGAATTTGCAGCACACTTCATAGACGTTAGCAGTTGTTACTCGTGAAGTTGAGGTCATCTAGGAGACTATATTCCAAGGAACCAACGATCACCTTATCAGAACCGCGTCTGGGTTTTACAATAATTACAAATAAAGAAAATAAATTTCATGAGGAAGCTATATTTTTCAGTGGGTTATCTAATGAAACCCAACAATTATTATGTTTTAAAAATTATTAAAACCGGAATAGCATAGTTTCCAAGAGCCAAATCTGTCCAATGGATTTCTTGTGGAATTTTATTATAGTTTATTTCATTGTATACTTTATACCCGAATTGATAAGTCTATGTTTATGCCTCAATGTTCAATATGGAGAGATAAATCTCAACAACTTTCCGCCAAGTTGTGATAGAGGATGCACTAGTGAGCAATAAATAAAAACTTACGAGATGAAGTCATAGTCATCAAAAACTATCCTCAATTCTTGGTTGGTGTGTGTTATCGAAATAACGTGCCAATTACTGTCGTTGAAAAGATCTTTCGATATGTATTCATTCTTTTGACTGATAAGAATCAAATGTCCATCCTTCATCGATAGCGATATTCCGTCAGTTTGTTCCCTATTGGTACCATAGAATATAAGGCCTTCGCTTTCCGAAGTCTTGAAGTTCAGGTTCATTTTGAAGAGGTTTGATATTGATAAATCAGCATTTCTTATGTATCCAGGATTGTTTTTCGAGAATGAAACCAATTTCGATACCTGAAAAAAAGTAGAGTTTAACTAGAATGTTTAATCATAGAGCTTATCATTAATTCGAATCGATTTTAAAAATATTGGAAACTAAAGAATATGTACTTATACAATTGAATTCACCACACTCTTGTGTTTCAGACGATTTTGTAAACGATGTTGTCATCTAAAGGCTACCAAATACATATATCATGCAATAAGGAATATTCAGATGCCACCTCAACTAGATTTGATGTTACCCTGACTATAGCATTTTCATACCTTCCGTTGTACTTGAAAACGTTTAATGAAACGTTTTCAAAGTTTAGTATTATTATTAATTATAAATAGGTGCTGACGCTACACCTATACGTAGTTGTAAATATACAGAATTTCAAATTGTTCAATGAACCTTCATAAATAGTATTTCACATCGTCAAAATGTGGCACTTGATTTGTTCCCATTCAATTAACGTTTATATGTATACCGGGTGAATTTTTTAAGTTGAATCAGTTAAAAATCTCAAAAAGGAAACATTTTATGGAATAAAGTTTCGAATAAATAGTGAATGGTTTTGAGGAGGAAATCAATTTATACTATTATCTCTTCCATTGCCTTTATTCTTGTGAAAGGAGTGGGGTCACCTTTCGAATTTTAAATAGGAACCCTTGTTGAAGTTTATTATTGGCTAGAATTCGGAATACTTCCCCCGTCCGCAAAGATAAGTCACAAAACAACCATTGCTTGTTTGTCTTATTTTGAAAATCCTTACAGCCAAGAATCCAAGAAAAATAAATTGTTCTTTATAAACGATACTTTTGAATCTTTATAGCGAATACATAATGCGCATTGTCTTCGATGGATAGCAGGGAGGACTAACAGTCGGTGGAAGAAAAATCAGCAACCTCCGATATGCTAACGATATCGTTATACTGACGTCTTCAATTGAAGAACTTGAACACATGATGAGCAGACTCGAAATGGTTAGCAGAGAATATGGCCTCAAAGTTAACAAAAAAAACCAAAGTAATGATTATCGAAAGGTGCGAGAATAATCAACCAGAGGTGGTCAGTAACTTCAACTACTTGGGCTCTATAGTCACTAATAGTGGAGGATGCGAAGAAGAGATACGTTGATATCTTATAATGGCCAGGTCAGCAACACCCAAGCTAACCAAGATATGGAAAGCCTCCAATATAACTAATGATTCCATAGAACCAATATAACCAGAATGTTGCGCATTCCTTGGACAGCACACCGCACTAATTTATCAGTACTGACAGAACTTAACATCGCCACTGGGCTCACCACAATCATTAATCGAAGAATTTTGAGATATTTTGGACATGTAACCAGAAGAAGGGAAGATATGGAGAGATTGGTGGTGGAGGGTAAAGTCAAAGGTCACGTGGAAGATCGCCATTACGATGGTAGGATCAAATAGATTGGGTTCAATTGACTGGTTACTCTCTTTCTGAAGCAGCACAACTAGCGCAAAAGAGAGAATAATAAAAAGAAACTATGAATCGAATAGCATAGCGTCACAACATCCTTACGGAGGATCATGGATAGAGGAGGAGGTGAAACGATCATAAACGAAAGGCGAAACAACTCTCAGCTCTTTTTCAAAAGGTTAATAGATAGATACCTTTGTTTCAAATATTCCCTAAGAATACATAAAGAAGAAATGATATAGTGTCAATAATATGTAACTTAACTATATTCAACTAAACTCAACCTATAACTAAATATTTTACATACGCCTTTCAAAATAATCATTTAAACCATACACCTCAAGATCTATCAAGAACCTCTTAGTTTTCGATTTGAATTATCTATAATTCTGTATAGATTTGATATTCTGGGGCAAATTATTGAAAATCCGTATGTACCTACATATAAGAAGGGCAGTTTTCGGAGATAGTCAACCTGTACATGGCAAGATTGATATTGGCTGTTCTTGTATTGTAGGTGAAATTTGTTTTATTCTGAAGGAATTCAGCTTTATTCTTATTAAGATACAACAAACATTCATGTAAGTAAAGACCTGATAATATAAGCATATCGCATAAAACACTGCCTGAAATAGTCTGAGTTCGTGCAAAAAACATTGGGGTTAGTCTACATGTCGATAGTTATGACGAAAATAACAAAGGAAAATACAAATAATACTTTTTGGTGCATAGTGGATAGCATTAATTAGATCAAATTCTTACCTTTTCTGGACATCCTGGGGTGACATCGTATGCCTTAATGTTCTGTTTGAAATCAATTGAATTGCCCATTACTACCGCATTATCGATACAGCCGTCGAATTTCATGTTGGTAACATCCGGATGATTGTGTTTGCCAGGATAACCACCGAAAGATATCACATCCACTGCTTGCATGAATTTACCTTCGATTGTTTTGGTACGGTCAGGTACGTTCTCATTATCAACGGTCAATTGTCCTCTAGGTCCTTCCCTGGTTGCACTAATAGTGTGCCATTGGCCGTCGTTGTAAGTTTTTGATGAATGCCACAACTTCGTGGTATATCCTAGATTATACTGAAAAATGAATTTCATCAGAAAGAAGCAATAGAAGAACGATATCGAAATATTCTTTCAGGAAATTTTCATTCAGTTCAAATTCAGTTGACACCCTATTAAATTTGTCTGTAGAGAAGAAAAAAATATATGACGTTGCTTCCTCCCTATTGGAAATACGGTGGTGCAGCAGGTAACGCGTGAAAAAATGTAGAAAGCGTCAGTTTGGTATTAATTTTGTCGCTACTTCAACATTTACAGAAATGAAGCTTTTTCCGTGTACATATAAATCTTCGTTGGCTTTAATAAATACGTAAATGTTTGGAAGGTTTATTTTCATTTGTGAGTTACATTCAATGAATAATCTCATCTTAGTTATCTCTTCGTTCTTCTGAAGTAATTTTCGAGCAAACTGAGGACCTAACTGTGTTAATACCGATATCTTCCTTTCCATAACATAGTGAATCCTCTCAACTATCGTTAATAGCTGATGGAGGATAACATTACGTAAAATACCTCTGGATAGTTGGATAATGTGTTGTAGCCAAAACTTGCGATTTCGATACTACATTTTCGAAGATCATACATTTCGCGACAACATATACCAAACAGCTGATGTATAAATATAACTTTCTCCTCTCCAATTTGGTAGACATTCTCAGGCGTCCTCGGACCTCCGACTTATACTTGTAACGATTATTTCTTGAGAAGTGGAAATATTGAATAAGGCGATTTACTTGAAATTCGCTCGAATGAACCAAACTATCGATATTGGAAAAGTTCATTGTTGATCGAGTTTATTACATGTAAATTGTAATTTTCTCGAATGTTGATCAAATACGAACCAAAAACTGTGATTCAATTTTTTGTGTAAAAATTGATGAATATATGACGTCCAAAACCACCCCAACCTTCTGCTGCACGCACCCTTTTACTGAATAATAACTTTGGAGAAGTCATAAGTACCTAGTGCTTGTAAGAAAATGATAATGATGATATAATGAAACTCCTAAATAATGTCTGATTGCATACTGAAAAAACGATCGGAAATTTCAACACAAAACCAATTGTGAAGTAATTATCAAACTCCAGATGAAGATTCAGAAGCAAATAGCGGAATAAAGGTGGGAGAGATGGCACTTCATCAGGAAATCATAACAGCAATTTCCTATAAGTATATACCATTCGTTATCCTTGGAAAATGAATACGTCCGAAGGATCTGTACATCAGATTCAAAACATACCTGGTATAATATCTTTCCATTTCGGAGTTCAAGAGAGAGGAATGTGTTATCTTTCTCGGCCAAGAAGAGCAAACCATCAGGGGCGAATGTTTTAAACTTCAATTGAATATCAGATCGAAGTCTGAGGTTGTAAGATCGTGCGCTGAATACAGCGTATCCATTTCCATTGAATCTGAATCCGGTGGCTGGTTGCAAATCTAATAATTTATTTCTGAAAATAAGTTTTGAATTAGGAGAAGAAAATTGGAATGTCTTTTTAATTTTAAATTTTTTTTTTATTTTAAGGAGTATAGTGTAGTGAATCATATTAATTTAAATGAGTATGATTACTTCCAACATAGTATGCAATGCTCTAATATAACTTGTACTGTAGAAAGGATGACTCACTGAAAGAAACATAAACTTATAAAAGTTTAATGAGTCTTCTTGATGAAGGATATTTAATATAAATCAAATAATTTGACAACTTTGTGTCTAATCCTTCACAATAATATATCTGTATGATATATTCAGTTTATTTTTGTCTTGGAATATATTCCAATTCTAAAAATGACAAATTTAATAATCAACCAAAAGAAAAATTCAAAATGACTAAAACTGTACAAATTGAGTAAACGGTTAATAAATTGAACAACTAAATTAACATAAAGACAGACGTACGTTTCGGAATTTTTGTATTTAATAATACAATTTTTCCTCATCAGTGCCTTATAGTTCAACTGAATTATTAAATTTACAAACTTACCACGTGTATATCTACCTCAACAAAATTGCAAGTAAGAAACCACTAACTAAACGTAACGGTTGCTTTTGTGAGGATTCACAGAACAAGCCATTACTTAAGGTAGTCATAGATTTCTTCATTGTTATTCTTTTGAAATACATATACACATCGACATTTACAATTGAATAAACAATTTCAGAAATTCTAAATTTATCAATTGGTTGATACTGACTCTCTAATCAATAAATGATTACATCAAATTATAAAAGTTTAATGAGTCTTCTTGATGAAGGATATTTAATATAAATCAAATAATTTGACAACTTTGTGTCTAATCCTTCACAATAATATATCTGTATGATATATTCAGTTTATAATATATCATACAGATATATTATTGTGAAGGATTAGACACAAAGTTGTCAAATTATTTGAAACATAAACTTCTACAAAATATTACGAAAACTGAAGTCACCTTCAAAAATTCAATTTACCTTCTAATACATCCATGATTGTTCTCATATCCATTGTTGAAATTCCACAAAGATATCGGCGTATCTCCAATAACTAAGTCCTCCAATTCTCCGTCAAATGAATTGACGTCAATAGCATCCTGAATGGCATAATTCACCGGTATACCACCAACAAATAGTTTCGATTTGTTCCTGTCCAGATTGAAGATGGAGAAAGGACCTTCTAATATTTCTTCTTTTACGGTCTCAACTTTACGTCCATCATCTGTTTGCTCAATGATTATCAATTTTGCGTTGTTTCCAGTTCTAAGGAGACAATATTAAATTTAATTGGTTAAAAATTCAATTGTTGTGAAAAGGTTTTTTATATGAATAAAAAAAAATACTCAAATTGGAATTGAAAACTATGTGGATAATTATCAAGTCATAAATATTTTCATCTATTTGAATGCATACTTGAACAACCTTAAAAGTAGACAACCGAACATTTAGTTCGCTATGAAAATTTAAAGAGAAAAAGTGGCGACAAAAAGCAATTCGACATGTCTGTGTCTAGCCAAGTTGTCGACACAATACTTAATATAAATGTATCTGCATTAATGTAATAATGGTCTTTCATGGTGCTTGGACAAACAACTTTCTCATCCATAGGGTTCTCAGAATTATACAATGGAGAATATGTTTTCCCTACCTTAATTAGTGTGCAGGCTCCATGATACCATTGCGCAGGCATACAACTTAGAGAATAAGAAAACGAAGAAGAAATTCACGGCGTACCATATGAGTTTATGTTTGTAACCCAGGTATAAAACTGGGAAAAGGAGAGTGCAGTGGAGTAAGTTATGAGGTGATGGCGAGTTGAGTTAGTAGATTGTTCAAGGATGTTTCCAAGTGCTGTACCGCAATTAAGTTCTCGTCTGTCTTCCATCAGTGTTTTGATAATCCCCACGAAAACGCGATACCCCTAAGTAACAATGCGAAAGTAGATAAGATCAGGGCACAGGATTTATAGGCAACCTATCTACACAAATATCGGCACAATAACTACACAATCACCATCCACTATAAGAACAGAAGATGATCAAGATACTTGGGAAGCTGAACTTTTCAAAAAACATAACACCTATCTAGTCTTCAAACCAACTCAAAAACTGGGACCAGTTTCAAGAAGTGTTGAGGATAAAATTGATCCTTTTTCCAAAATTGGCAGTCTGCGACTGTGACTTTTGAAAAGTTCACATCTAGAATACAAAAAGAAGCAGAAATCTATGGATACAAATGAAACATAAGAGAATTACATTAGAATCCACAGTTTATAAGAGACGCCTTATTATCAGCAATTGATCTACCAAAATATAAATACCAAATCTCCACCATCTGTTAGGAGGAATACAATGTTGAATAACAATCTAGGACTTAGAGAACTCTGAAGATTGCTGCGATGTTGCAAGAAAAACATCAAGAAGAAAACCTGTTGAACAATGCCGCCAAGAAAAAGCCTTCTCATTATAAAATAGGATGTAGTTTTTAGTTCTCTTTTCTACATCTGTCATTGGAAGGAAGGGGTGTGATACACTGTTAATCACATTATCTTTCCTCTAAGTAAAGAATTGGTATAAAATAAACCATATATTTTTCTCATCTGTAAAAATGATTGCTCGATGATAATAAGTGAAATCATCGATATGAGCAATAAATCATGCTTACAAAATACATCATTCTCATATCTCGATTGAATATTCTTACCTAATAATCTTGAATTGGTACCAGTTGTTGTCAGCCACGTATTTAGGATTAATAACTGGTTCGTTGCCATTGCCGAAATCTAGTTTCAGAACAGGATAACCATTCTGTACAACTAGTGCCATGTAATCATCCTGAAATATAAATTAAAGTTTCAATTGATTTCAGTGCACGTAATGCAGACAATGATAATTCGATGGATAACAAAAATAAAAGAAAATAAGCGCATACATGCATTGTATCATACTTTCTGAATGCTCCTGTATCATACTTTCTGAAGATACTTCTTACCCTTATTTTTAAAAAACCTACTCATATTCTATACTACTCACCGTTGCAGTTCTCCTGAGGTTCGTTCCTACAGGATTTCCCAAGTAAAAGATTAAACCGTCCATCTTGTCAGTTTTGAAATAACCAGATATTTCTGTTGAAGTTGATAGGCTTTCTACATTGGGCGGGTTCCTCAATTCCAAAGTAGTATTGGGATAGAAGGTAACACCCACATTTATTCTGTTTGCCAAGTCTCTAGCCAAAGCTATCTGTTGATTCAATTTATCGATGTTCTGCTTCAAGTTCTCTGAAAGCTGTTTGAGTTTTTGCTGTCTACTAGGCAGATTATTTATCGTATCTATCAATACTGGCAGTTTTTCGTTTATAGAAGTCAGTTGCTTATCAGTTTGCTGGATGTTCCTCAGAGTTTGGTCAATTTCTTTGGGCAGAGCTTGAGCTTGTTTCTTGTTTTCCTCCAGCTGCAATGTAGGTGATTTTTTATTTATCATCAACCTTTCATCACCACGAGTAATTGCCATTAAAACAATTGAAATAATTTTCCATGGAATGGAAGTGTTCATTACATGAATTTTGGATGAAAGACAAAAATAACGAAGTTCATTGAATTAAGAATTTAAATTTAACATGAAAAGTTTAATTCTCAAGATCTTCTTTCATAATGTGTACATTAATTGCGAAAAATAGAAAAAAGATCGCTGCTTATTATGGAAAGGATGCAATGAAGCAAGGCATTTCTTTGTTCCTTATAAATTGAGAGGAAAATTTTCTTGTAGATACATCGCCGGTACAATCTAGAATGTTTTGGTTGAATTCAAATCAATACCTTTAACCGGAAGAGAATAGAGATATAGAAAAATGATTTAAATAACTATAGAAAAATATGCAAATTCCGAAAATTGTCTTGTCTTGAGTCGTATAAATCAGTATTTTTGATTTAATTTAAAAACCTACCTCTTCAAAATATTTATCCGTATCCAAGTGACCTTCTCTCAAACGTGCTGAAGCCTGTTCAGCAGTTCCTGTGGCGTTCTTATAGACTTCATCGTATTCGATTTTGGGGACCATCTTCAACTTCTTCTCTAAATCATCTAATTTGTTTTTATTTTCTTCATTCTGTATACGTACAGGTTCGTATTTATTTTTAGCAGCATTGAAGAGAGGCATCAAGTCTTCGCTTGTCGAACTATTAAGGTCGAACGCCCTACCTAAGGCGCTTGAGGAATTTTGTTCTGCTTCAAACATGATATCGTCGATTCCATTGAGGGAATTGACAACCACAACCGCTTCCTTATCGGCTGTATGAGCCGCCTCCCTCGCATTTTTCACGGCTTCGAGGATGTCTTTGTAGGCGTTAGCTGCCTTGACTGCATCTTCCGATATGTACTGGGTTTCAGTTAAGAAACTCTCTAGTTCTTGAAGCTTATCCGTGGTTTCATTCGCGTGTTTCTCGACAACAGGTAACAGCTCTTCGATATCAACTATACCTCTTTCACTCCTTTTCAAAGTTTCATTGAGGCTACTAAGAAGTTCTTCTATCTGTTCCGGGATCTCCTGCAAATTGCTTATAGGATTTCTCGCTTCAATGAGTAAGTAGGACGAATTTCTGTTTAGAACTTCAGATTCTCCCAAGTTCTGCTTCAATGAAGCCGTCTGATTCTTTATATCTTCGAATTTCTTATTTAAGCTCTCTATTCTAAAATACATAAAATGAGTTGTTGATTATTAACTTTCAACATCGACACTATGTGAAGATCAAAGAGTTGAAGATGACATATCAGGCCTACTCACCCAGTTTTCCTCAGCAAGCCCTCAGCTTCTGTCGCCTTATTCAAAGAATATTGCGTATTATTGTATAAGTCGTCTAATTTAGCAGTGAAATTTTTAAGACTCTCCTCAACCAAATCAGTTTTTCTTGTAAGATCATCCCCCGGTAGCTTGAAATCAGATACGTTCTGGAAGAGTTTAGTAGCTTTTTCCAGTTGATCTTCGGCATTGACTTCTCTTTGCGTTATATCATACTCCTTGATCGATTTAAGCAGTTCTTCACCCTGGCCAACTGCTGCATCGATGTTGCGGCCTTTAGACAATTACAAAATATATTAAATCATGTTAATTTATTCATTGTGTAAAACTCCTACCGCTTCCTTCATTCAGTTCAATAACGATATTATTGATCTTAGATACTGATGATTGTGCTAATTTCTCCGTTTCCAAGAGATCGTCCTGTAAATTCTCGGATTTGAGTTTTAGTTCATCGGCGTCGTGTTTCAGAGATGCACTTGTATCCAAAGAGAAATTCGCCTGAAATAATAATGAACACAATGTAGAGTTTAAAAAAAATGGATAGCTGAGTTCTCTGGTCGTATTTTTCAACATTTACTACAATATAAAAGAAGACTGGATGTGGTCTTTGAAACACACAAGATGTATTACCCATACATCTTAATTAAAATTGCCTTCAAAGTAGATCTTTTCTAAAATAAATATAGTAAAGCCAACATATAATCTAATTATCTAAAGTTGAATGTATTTTCAATAATTTGAGTTATTGGCAAGAAATATTATATAGTTAATGTTGTTATTATGTTTAGGGAACAATGGCAAGTTAATTTATCCTAGTGGTAACACTGATCATATTCTATGATTGTATCAATGACATGTATTGCGCAGCCGCATATAGTCTTGTCTTGTCTATGAGTAGTACGTCATAAGTTGAATAAAAAAAAAAAACTTGGAAGCCGTTGTTCTCCTGTTCTGTTTAAGAATAAAACTTATATTATAAAAGTGTTAAAACAGTTATTCGATCCACTAAACCCACGTTTAAAAACAGGTTATGTGCCCAGTCGTGCAACTGGAATAAAAACAATTTAACGATACGTTTTTCGAGTGTGTGAAAAGTAAAATCGAAAAAACCACGTGTGGTGTAAAATGGCAGATAACACGACCACGACGACATTAAAATTAAATGGTGATAATTGGCCCATATGGAAGTTTCAAACCAGTATTATATTAAAAGGACGAGGTCTTTTCGAGATCGCGGATGGTTCAAGAATAAAACCCAGTTCAGGAGATGAACTTAACAAATGGCTCAAGGACGACGCAAAAACTCAAGAATTGTTGGTTACACGTATGGAAGAAGGTCCTCTAACTCACTTACTGTCATGTGAATCTGCGAAAGAAATGTGGACCAAATTAAAAACGGTATATGATAAAGAATCAGTTGTAAGTGTGCATTTGCTACAACAAAGGTTTTTCATGCTCGACTTTGATTCCTCTGTGAATACATTTATATCCAAAATTGAGGAAATAAAAACCAAATTAAAGACTGCAGGTGAAGTTCTGTCAGATAAAATGATAATTACTAAAATCTTGATGACCTTGCCAGAACATTTTAAACACTTCAGATCAGCATGGGAGTCAGTTCCAGATAAAAATCAAACATTGGAAGAGTTAACCTCTAGATTATTGCTTGAAGAAGAAAGATGCAAAACAGTAGAGTCGACAACAGCACTAGTAAGCAAAACGAGTTCTCAGAATAATCCAACCAAAAAATGCTACATCTGTGCAAAAGCTGGTCACATAGCAAAGAACTGTTACTTTCGAACTAAGAACTCTAAGAATGATAAGGCTGATAAAACAAATAAATTTTGCAGTTACTGCCGAAAACAAGGACATCTAGTTCAGACTTGTTGGATCAAGAAGAAAAAGGAAGAACCGTCGAATAAGAATCCTGTCAAAGAAGAAGTGGAACACAACGCTTTTATGGTATATTCAGATGGTGTAAAATCAGGTGATTGGTACCTTGACTCGGGAGCCACTGAACATATGACATGGGATAGAAGCTTGTTCGAGAAAATGTTCGAGGATCGAACCCCTAGGATGGTGCAAGTTGGAAATGGGCAAACATTGGAGGTAAGAGGATATGGAAATATTAAAATGTGGTCCTATAATGGAAGAAAATTCATTGAAACGTCATTATCGAATGTTTTGTATATACCTGACCTAAAATTTAATTTATTCTCGGCTGGATGTGCTCTTGATAAGGGATATTTCATGTCATCTGATAATTCATCATGTAAGTTTTTTGATAAATATGGAAATATTAGAGCCCAGGCACTAAGACAGAATAAATTATATAAAATGCAGTTCAAGAAGGAAATGTATGAAAACAAAATAGAAAATGAATTAACTAATAATATTTCTGAATGTATGACAGTTAAAAATATAGAAAATTTAGAGACTTGGCATCACAGATTAGCACATCAAAATATTAAGTACATCAAAGATTTCCTTAAAAAAATGAATGTTGAGTATATAAACAATGAATTTATTTGTGAATACTGTTTATCGGGCAAACAACATAAATTAAAATTTCAACATAGTGAATCACGAGCTACTGTACCTTTAGAGCTAGTTCATGCAGATGTGTGTGGTCCTATGGAAACACTTTCGTTAGGAGGAGCTCGATATTTTTTATTATTTAAAGATGACTACACCTCATATAGACATGTTTATTTCCTAAAGCAGAAATCTGAAGTAGCAAAAGCAATTGAAAATTATATATCTATGGCAGAAAGGCAAACTGGTGCAAAGATGAAAGTTTTGAGGACAGACAATGGTTTAGAATTTGTGAACAAACAGGTAACGGAATGTCTGCAAAGCAGAGGTATATGCCACCAACGCACAGTGGTATATACTCCCCAACAAAATGGAAGGGCGGAACGAGAAAACCGAACATTGGTTGAAGCAGCCAGAACAATGTTACATAGCAATAAAAATTTGACAAAAATGTTTTGGGCAGAAGCAATAAATACCGCTACATATGTTCTGAATCGCTCTGGTCCAAGCATTGTTCAGTTTAAAACTCCTTTTGAATTATGGAATCAAAAGGAATATAAGATGGAAAATTTTAATATTTTTGGAAGTAGAGTTTCAGTACTAGTACCTAAGGAAAATAGATTGAAGTGGGACACAAAAAATGAACAAGGATACTTCCTTGGTTATGGAGAAGACACAAAGGGATTTAGAGTGTATTTACCTGATAAAAACAAGGTTGTCATACAGAGGGATGTAATATTCCTACCAGAAAAAGTTCAAGAAACAAAAGGTAAAATAACTGAATTCTGTAATATTGAAGAAAATCAAGACTTGGAGTTAGAAGATACCCAAATTGATAATATTGTACACGATGAAGAGACAATTACCGATGAAGAAGAGTTGGATCCAGAAATCAGTGAAGAAATAGTGAATGGAAGATATAACCTGAGAAGAAACTTAAAAGGAAACCCAAGGTTTGAAGATTTTGAAATGGATTTGGATAGTTTGTTGTTGACAGTTACAGAAGATGACGAACCAACATGCTATGAAGATGCTATGAAAAGCGTTGAGGCTGAGCAATGGAGGAAGGCAATGGAGGAGGAAGTAAAATCGTTGCAAGAAAATGAATCGTTTGAAGTAGTGTGTGATAGTGATGTTAAAAGGCCTGTCATAGAGTGCAAATGGGTGTATAAGAGGAAGAAAGACGAGTTCGGTAGTGTCACGAAATTCAAAGCAAGACTTGTTGCAAAAGGTTTTCAACAGACAATTCCATTAAACGGCGATATTTATAGTCCAGTAGCGAAATTAACTTCTGTAAGAATTTTCTTAGCTATATGCAATAATTTAAATTTCAGGATACATCAACTTGATGTATGTAGTGCTTTTTTAAATGGAGAAATAGATGATGATGTATATATTTTATTACCTAAAGGTTTTAATACTGACACAGGAAAATTTGCAAAGCTAAGGAAGTCCTTATATGGATTACGATCCTCACCAAAAATTGGTATAAAAAATTTAATGATTTAATGATGACATTGAACTTTGTAAGATCTCAAAATGAATACTGTATTTACTACAAAATTTCAGGCTGTTCAAAGATTTTTGTATTGATCTATGTTGATGATCTATTAATTGCCGGATCAGATGAAAAAGAGGTTGATGATCTAAAAGTTACTTTGAATCAACACTTTAAAATGAAAGACTTAGGAGGTATCAGTTATTTTTTGGGTATGCACATCACACAAAATGTATTGAAAAATGAAATCATAATCAACCAAACTTTATATCTAAAGAAAATGTTGAAAATTTTTAAAATGGAAAACTGTAAACCTTGTAATACCCCTATGGAACCAAATTTTAGACATGATGATCTTAAACGCAAAAATTCTGAAAGTATAGAAATTGAAGAAAGATGTAGAGCAGCAATAGGTTCTATAATGTATGCCATGTTATGCTCTCGCCCAGATCTATGTATAAGCATAAGTATCCTAAGTAGATATCAATCAACTGCAAGTTCACAACTTTGGCAATCGATTAAACGAGTTTTAAGATATGTTCAAAAAACACAAAATTTAAGTTTAGTTTTTAAAAAAACTGATTTTCAGAATGAAATTGAAGGATATGCTGATGCAGATTGGGCTGGGGATAGAACAGACAGGAAATCTACGTCTGGTTATGTATTTAAAGTTTTTGGGTGCACAGTCAGTTGGTGCTCTAGAAAACAATCATCCGTAGCTCTGTCTTCAACAGAAGCGGAATATATAGCTTTAAGCTTAGCCATAAGTGAAGCTTGTTGGCTTAAGAGTTTAATTAGTGATTTAAAAATTTGTGATAGTTTAAATGTCATGATTTATGAAGATAATCAATCGGCTATCAAAGTGTGTAGGAACCCAGAGTTCCACAAGAGACTCAAACATATTGATATTCGTTATCATTTCATTCGAGACAAAATAAATGATAAAACAGTTTCACTAAAGTATATTCCAACCAAACTGCAACTCGCAGATTTGTTCACGAAACCGCTGTCTCTAAGTTCATTCAATAATTTTACAATCAACTGCAATGTATTTTAAGAAATTTTTTTTGGGTAACTTACCATTGAGGGGGAGTGTTGTTATTATGTTTAGGGAACAATGGCAAGTTAATTTATCCTAGTGGTAACACTGATCATATTCTATGATTGTATCAATGACATGTATTGCGCAGCCGCATATAGTCTTGTCTTGTCTATGAGTAGTACGTCATAAGTTGAATAAAAAAAAAAACTTGGAAGCCGTTGTTCTCCTGTTCTGTTTAAGAATAAAACTTATATTATAAAAGTGTTAAAACAGTTATTCGATCCACTAAACCCACGTTTAAAAACAGTTAAGAATAAGAGAGCCTTTTGAATGCTTGATAGAATGTGGTAATGTACTTTTTAATTTCTATACTTTGAAATCAACAGATACCTGTTCTAATTCATGAATTTTGTTACATACCTTCCTGTTCAAATTTTTGGCCAATGTTTCCAAGCTTTCGAGCTCACTAAGAGAACTATTCAAAGTAATCTGTTTAGGATCGACTTCATCAAATCTAGGTTTAAGCTCGTTCAATAATTTTCTCATGTTGTCCAACTTCTTTAGGGTATAGAATCCTTGTTGAGTAGACTGAAAAAGAATTTGTAGTGACAAAATCGCACTGATACCATTGGGTTGTTATAATCAACTCAGTTATAAGAAAAGGTTTTACTTGTATATCAGTATATCTGATAAAATGATTTTTCTAAAAAAAAACACTGCAAAATCTTTGTTTTCTGTTCAAACCTGATTCGGATATATTTTTTGAAGTTTCAGCGATGACTAAATATCTTCAACGAATAATTGAAGCTGAACCCCAATTCTGAATTCATCTGTCCATCATTATAAGGAAAAAATTGAATAACACTGCAAATATTTTATGATTTCTTCCAGATTATAGAATATCCTAAATTATAAAAATGGTTTACAAAATAAATTGGACCATGGTTGATTAGTCGTTGGCTGCGCATCACTCTCTAAATCAGTACCCATCGAACTACAGCAGAGTTATCATGCTCCTCTAAGGAGATGAAAGGGGTATTTGGCATTGATCACTGAGTGCCAAACTGAAGATTCCATCAGTAATCTCGGGACGAAGCACCGAAGACCTCAAAGATGAAATTGGCTCGAGAACGCCTGGCCAAACTATTCATCTTGGAATTCTGATGATCTGTTTGTTTTCAGTACATGTACTGTCATTGATCATTTACAAAAAGCGAAATTATTCGTGTTTTCAGTTCAAAATACTTATCTTTCCATTTATTAAAAAGATGTATCGATTGATAGATAAGAAAAAATCGAAATGGGTTTATTGTATTTGGAATCTCCTACAAATCTCCTTCAAGCCGTCTATCATTATGAGCAGAATATTTTCCATCGTTTAATCGAATAGTTGGACAATTTATGATTAAAATTACATGTGAATGATTAATGGAACGGATACATTAAGGTCGTTCAGAACGGAGAATTCAAATTAAAATTACGAGATATCTATTGTTTAAAACTTTCGTATTTTTAGGCGTAGAATACGGATCTGCTGTAAAAAAATGGAAGTCGCCATTTAATATTTCAAAGTTAATCCACCTTCCCCCACAAGGGTGAAGGAAATGGAGGTTGTACAATAAGTGGACTAAACCCTCACACCCGTCAATTTTTATGCGAATCATTTTTAATGTATTCAACTTTATGCAAATTCCATATTGCACGCCTCATCACGATCATTGAAAATTCAATTATCTTAAGATTTTTCGTTTCTATATAGAATAATCATTTCAAGTTTCGTGTTGAGCAGCATTAAAATTATAATGATAGAGAATTGAAGCATAATATAGAAAAAAATTGGAACAACAATACTGACGTGAAGTGAGAAGCTTTTGAGCGCTCGTCTTTCATGTGTCAATGTTTATTCTGTGGTCTCTGAATGAACGAGTGCTCAACAGCTCCTAACTTTACGTCATTGTTTATTTTTTATTAAGGAAATTATTCTAGTATGAAACTCAACTCACATCAAACTCAATTATAACAGGATCAATCAACTGCGTTAACTCATCTGTCGTATTCAGAAGAGCATGTGTGCAAGAATCACATTCATGACATCCATACTCTGGTACGAAGGCCCATCTGTATGGACATTGATCGCACTTCTCTCCCATTACACCTGGTAAACATTCACATTGTCCTGTCAATGTGTTACATCCAAATCCAACCGAGTAGTCGCTTTTACATCCACAAGCTGTAAAAAATATTCCTTACTTTCAAACTGTTTCATTTTCCTCATCAATTACACATTTTATTTCAACTAAATAATAACTTCGCCTGAAACATTAATGTCCTGAAATGGTAGGTTTATTTGAGTTTAGCGCTCCCAGTAGGAACTTTGCATTTATGCCTCATATTTATACCATTTGTAAAACTACTGAGGGATCCGAATTTCTAACCCAACTCAATTGAATGAGACAGGGTAGGCGGTCGCCTAGGGCGGCAAAATTCAAGGACGTCATTTCAAGCTAGATCAACAAAAATCACATGTGTAGAAATTCAAAATACCGAATGAGATTTAATTCGGACAGCAACGATAGGAAGGAATATGGATAAATTTAATTAACATCAAAAACCATCAAAGGTACCGCATTATGTATTATACTCATAAATATCCAGATATCCCTTAATCTTCTCATAGCGCTGTTTGACGCTAAAAAAACACATGCACTCGTTAGGCTTGTCGGCGTTCGTTTTGCTAAACGTTGCCGAATTTCATTGCCACTTGGGGTGGCTTCTTCTGGATTATTGTTCTTCTCAATTCTCCGATCAGAATGTTGATTCCTCAGAATGGAACGCAAAATATACGAGAAAAGATTCCATTTCACCATTATAATTATAAGAATTTTTTTTTATTTCATACCATATTTTTAACTAATGTTGGGCGTGGGCGCATTCGAATTAAAATAATGGTTCATCCGCATAATCCGATTGTTTTACTCGATAATCTTAAAGGAAAAAAAAAATGTTCAAGCTTTTATAGAGTAAAAACTGAGCATAAGAACCTCAAACTGCAGGGTCTGCTCTAGAGGAACCGCAAATAATGGAGGGCGGCATTATCTACTTTTTCCGAGGAATCTTGATTCGTGGAAGATTAATTATATATTTTTCTTTAATTCAAAGAATTTCACATTTGATTCTTTTTATCAAATTCACTAATCTTAAAGATCTTCTCATCGAGAATGTCTGCGTCTATTTGAATTAAAAATAATGGTTGTTTTATTTGATCATATCAAAGAAAAAAACTAAATGTTCAAGCGTTTTATGAAGTCAAAACTCAGCAGAAGAGTATAAAATCAGAAATCAATTGATATATTTCATCATTTATTCATAAGAATTCAGTTGAGCACGTTTATTGTTTATTATATTCCATGTTTCCTAAATTATCTATAATTCGATTTGAATTTGAATTCATAAAAAATAATTATACTTGAAATACATTTTTCTTTCCTAAAATACTTTTCATGAAAATAGTGTGAAGTTTTCCACACTAAATATCTGAATACAAAACCCCAAACCTACAAGGTTGCCGACTTTTTTGCCGGGACAGAAATGCTAGAGCGGGCCCTGGACCCCGATTGTCCAATATTAATTTTTAGCATTCTGTAGAATTAGCTTATGTTAGGGCGGCAAATTGGATCTCTGCCCAGGGCGGCAGTTTGGCTAGCGACGGCCCTGACCTATGATCAGCAGTAAGCAAATAGATCGACTTACAGCTGCATCCTTCGGCGGTATAGTTCCAATGACCGGGGGCACATCTATCGCAGGTCCTTCCCGTCACTCCAGTTTTGCATTGGCACTGGCCAGTAGTATCGTCGCACTGGCTGCTGTTCGAAGCTTCTGCGCACAAGCAAGCCTGACAGCCTTTACCCGATTGGAATCCAAAGTGTTCGTATTTACATCTATCGCATTTTTCTCCTTCGACATTAGGTTTGCAGACACATTCTCCAGTATAGCTATTACAATGATCGGTTCCAAGTTTATCACAGATACAAGCTGAAATAATATTGAGGTCAGGATAATTATAACGCCATCATCTAAATAAACTTCTCACATTGACAATCCTTCAGTCTGACAGCATCCCCGAAATACCCAGGAGCGCATAAAGAACAAGCTTGTCCATACGTGTTGTTGAGGCACTTTAGGCACTCTCCACTGACAGTATCGCAAGATTGGGGATCACTTGGATTGATATTACCAGAACATTGGCATGGTTTACAGTAATCACCTGGGAATTCAAAATGTTATTTAATGGTTATTCTGATCGGCATTTCAAGTCGGCAAAGAAATAAATAGCATATTAATGAAAAATTTTACCTAATATTTCTGGCTTTCCGTAGTAACCTGAAGCACAGGCCTCACACTTGGCCCCTATGTAGCCTTCAACACATTCACAGCTGATTTTTTCTCCATCAGAACTTACATCGCAGGCTGTGGCAAAACTGTAAATATATATTTTTCCGTTAACCTCTGTTTCAGTTTGCACGTTCTACATAAGAAATTCGGATCTATTAAAATGGGCCACGCTAACATATGGTGCACTCATCCAAAGAAATATGGACAAGGATCCAGATCCTACAGGGCTTGTTCTAACAGGCACGGTATCATCAGGAAATACGGCCTGAACATGTGCCGACAGTGCTTTAAAGAGTACGCCAATGTAATTGGATTCAAGAAATTGGATTAATTAATAATAAGAATAATTTCAATAATAATAATTTTATTCGCAACCATTGGATTACACGTTTACATTTGAGTCCATTCTCTCAAAAACAACTTGTGGAAAGTGATCAAGCCTACATTACAAAATTTTTCTTTCGTGATCACCCACATACTGAAGATAAAAATATATAGCTCGACAAAAATAAGTATATATGACACGCTTGCGGTGCATGCTTTCAAGCAGCTTTTGAGATAATTGTCCGGCAGATCGAAAATGGACAAATGGATCTAACTGGAATCTTTGAGTCTGCACTTAAAATATGAAAAATGAACGATGGCGGTGGAGCACAGTAACAAAGCCCAAACAGAACACAACCGGTATTCCTAACTCGTACAAGCTCTAAGCTTTTAATGACAGGTCTCACATAATCCTAGGACAGTCGGAATCAGAAAATATTGAAAAATTGAAACATTCGAGATCCGAATCTACCCTGAAGGCTTTATATTTCTAGAATCTTCCATTCAAGAGTTATCGTGATGAATATAATTCAATTTGAGGACAGATTTGCCTTATCTACTCAAATCCGACTCAAAATCCGAAAACTACAGACATCATAACGAAAGGATATAGCGCTCTGTTCGGCAACGAACGCTAAAAAAGGATGTCATGTCATACAAGATGGTGGTAATACTTAAAACCATAAACAAAAGAACAAAGACTCACTTGTTACTGGCTAAAGGTAGTGGACATGCACAAATCAAACAATCCGTTGGGGTGCCACCTTTAGCATTACCATGATATCCCACTTCACATTTTTCGCAATGGTCTCCAACTGTGTGATGAGTACAGTTCTGAAAATATATGAAAAATATGTGTTATTTTCAAGTATTATGTTCATTTGAACTCAAAAAAACAACACGGCAAATAATGACTCGATTAACTGAATACTCGTAATATCGTGCATGAATGATGATTCAATTGTGTTTTTCTCAACTGATTTCGAATTTAACAATTTCTAAACATTTTTGAATTTGGACTTACGGCATTTAAATTATTTTCAGGAAATAAAATAAAAAAAAGTAAAATAATATGTAAATTAGTTAATGCACCTTGAAAAGTCTCCAATCTCATCATTCTTCATGATTTAAGAATCTCGAATTGAAAATAATTCAAAAAAATACCAACCGAAACTAGACAGACCAATTCCGAAGTTACAACGAATCTGACTAAACGGCTAGATTTGGAGTGAAAATAATGAAGTACTAATATGTTTAATATTTTCTCATAACCTATATCTACAAAGCATTCACCCAATAAAAGTAAATTGTATATTATTGAAAATTTCAAAGAACAGATCAAAAAATATTATGTATAGTGCAGATTACACCTAATCTCCCAAATCATACAGAGTAATTCTATATTCTACAGAAATTTTATCGCATTATCGCATTCAATCAAAATTCTCATTTTTTGTCTAATACTCACCAAACAAACTCCTGTATTGACATCACATTCTTCGGCATGTCCGTTACATTGACATGGTACACAGTATCCACCATGAGGTCCTAAAGGTATTCTGTAGTAGCCTGGAGCACACTCTTCACATGAAAGACCTTGATAGTTTGGAGGGCATTGACAAACTTCAACAGTATTAGCATACTGTATATCACGCCTGCCATTGTCGTTGAAGAACTGATGGGAAATCGCCTCTTCGAGTATAATTCTACCGAATCTGCAGAAATAATTTTGATTTGAAATTATATTTGATTATAATTCTTTCCATTGGGAAAAATGTACATATTATTCACAAAAAAATATACTATGAAATAATGTTTACTCTTGCAAGAGATATTATATTGATTATAATTAATTATAAATTTAAAATCAAAACCTGACTTCAAAACAACAACTTTAATAAATATCATTGATGTATATCTCGAATATTCTTCAAATTTTATAAGCATATAAAAAAATAATATCGGACCTACTCAAATCTAGGTCAGAAGTTAATCACGAGGAAACGTACTGCCATCGAAGGTGAGTAGCGATAGAGCGTCTTTTTATTAAATAGCCCCTATCTTCATTTGATTGTCATCGATATTGGGTTGTGCGATACGGGTAAGCTTCAAAAATGGAGAAACCGGTCTATTACTACTCATCTCAGATGACAGCACGTTTCTGTGTGGTTAACTCTCAAATCTCCATTGAAGAGTTATTTATAATTATTATTGTAATAATTATAATTTATCGTTTTGTACTAACTTTGACTCAACACTAGCAGTCCAGTATTTGGCTCTTAAGTAGATTCCTTTCAAATCGCGCAATACTTCCATGATGTGCTCTCGTTTTGCTGCGACTCCAATGGGTAAATTGAAATTACTCTCTATCAGTTGAACTCTAAATGAAAATTCTTGTTCTGGAGGTGGCTGTTCTAAACTGGTGAATGTTAGGTATGTGTTATTTCCCTCCAAAATAACATCTGGTCCACTTACAGCAGATCCTACAAAATCAAAGTTGAAATTATTTAAAATAATCACCTATACTCAAGACGTTATGGTAAGAGAGTAGGAGAAGTAAAGGCGCTTAGATAACTGGAAAGTAATTGATTAGCGATGTTTATTTTCATGTTAATACTCATCGGCAAAACATCTGAATCAGGATATAAACATACCTTGGTTGTCTATAGTGTAGAAAATAGTGTAGTTCAAATAGCCTCCATAGGAATGTAACCTCTTGCCCAAATACTCAGAGGGTGCAGCAAGATAAATGGACGCGTTGGTGTTACTCCCTTCAAAATCGATACTAATGCCTTCTTCAGACGTTTCCATTGTCAAATTAAACTTGGATCTTTCCATTTTTATTGTCAGGTCTAAGTCGAACAAGGTCCAACCAGACATCTCCGACAGGGGAACCATCACCAGACTGGAACTTTCACATCTTGTTGTCTTGCCGAAACAGAAACATTCTGTGCAACCGAACTCGTTGGTCGCTTCAAGGTTGAACGTTCCTTCTCGACAAAGCTCGCAGGCTGGCCCAATCGCGTTCTTTTTGCAGAAACACTCGGCGGTGTCTTGGTCACATATAGCGTCGGTTGTACCGTGAGTGTTACACTCACATAATTGACAGTACGGAAACGAATAATGTCCAGGAACACAGGTATCGCATCTGCGACCGTCAATATCTGGTTTGCATCTGTAAACATTGGCAATATATCAACTGAATAACTGATCAGAATATTATTAATTTGTGTTCAAATTGAACCTAGTAGCACTATGATTCAACCATAAGATAACCAAAGATAGTTAACCCGAATTTCGAATGAGAGTCCTAGTCAGTATTCACGTGCAAAAGAGTTACTCCTTTGAAGCCAAGTAATTTCTTGTGGTGCTACGGAGGTAAGGGATTGTTAATATGTGTTGATGATTAACGGTATGATCCGTATACAATATTCTTGGTTACTTTGTTTAGTATTTTCAGTAAGTAGGTTGGAGATATACTGGTTTAGAAAATTCACTCCGAACCATAGGATTTAGCGTACAAATCTCCAAGTCGCTCTGGCTCTAATGGAACAATGGAAGAATCGAAACATGAGTGCGATGCCATATCAAATAAAAATCTGGTCTTCGCGAACGGCCGCTGACAAGCTTAGTAGGGGGATCTGTTAGTCGGGTCTGAAGTCTCTCGAACTGCGTGATTTTCGTTAGACCATATCGGTTTGAAAATTCGAATGTTCAGTTTACAAGAAAAAATTCAAATAACAAAATGGTATTTTGGTGATCAATCAATTCAGGAGACAATGAATTCATTCATTGTTGCCTTTGAAGATAGGACGATACCTTCAAGATCCGCGATTTTGAAAATAATTAAAAAATTCGAGAATTGTGGATGTTTACAACAATGTAGTCATTGCAGAATTGATAGACCTACCAAAACCATAAATGAAAATTGTCTGAATAGAGAGGTAGATGTGTGTGCTGCTGTTGAAACCAGTGAACCTTGTTCGAGTAATCGAATTGGCGAACAAGTCGATATGATTGGTAGAACTGTTCGGAATATTTTGAAAAGAAATGGTTATCGATCTTATAAGGTTTAAACAACTCAGGAGATTTTTCCAGAAGACCATATCAAACGAATGGAATTTTGTGAAACGATGATGGCAAAAAAATGAAAATAGTTCATTTTTGAGCAATGTCTTATTAACTTATGAGTCATCGTTTTCCTTGAATAGAAAACAAAACCCATCAGTATTAAGATATTGGTCTAGAAAAAATAAACGTCTGAGTATTCCTGTGCGTACTCAGTATCCTAAAAACTTAATGTTGGGACTGGAATACGGAATACTGCGGAATTACATCATTGGACCATTTTTCATCGACGGTAACCTAAACGCTGCAAATTATTTGGAGCTTTTAGAAAATAGAATTATTTCGACAGTTCGACAGCTACCAATTGACTTCGATCTTGTTTGGTTTCAACAGGATGGCTGTTCAAGTCACTACGCACGAGCAGTTACACAATATCTCAGGACGACATTTTCTTACCGTGACATTTCTACAAATGGCACGATCAGTTATGGCGAAAAATAACCTGATTTACACTTAGGAAATTATTTGTTGCATTCAATTTGGCAAATAAATTCCTCGCATACACACAACAAAATTATCGTAATAACATTCAAATCAAACCGATACGGCATGACGTCCTACACCAGGTTTGGGGTGCGATTGTTTACTGATCGCATCGCGGTTCGCGGACCGTTAAAACTCCAGAACAACACATCCCCACTACGCCTGCCAACGACCTTCCCGAAGACCAGATTTTTATTTGATATGGCATCGCACTCATGTTTCGATTCTTCCACTGTTCCATTGGAGCCAGAACGACTTGGAGTTTTGTACGATAAATCCTATGGTTCCGAGTGAATTTTCCAAACCTGTATATTACATTCCTGAAAAAGCGGTGAATATCTCCTGAAACTTTGGTGAGTTATCTGTCACCAAAGCAACCGCACTTTTATTCAAGTGGAGTTCGGTAACCTCTTCCCCTCATCTTGTCATTTGTCATTTTAATTTTCAGATTATTGTTTAAGAACATTTTCAATAGTATTTGACACTCAAGACTATATATTTTTTTCTTTAGATATATTTCGGAAATGACAGATCATTAGCTATCTCAAGACTATATCATTTTGATTATGATACAAATGACCTTCAGAGCACTTTTAGTATATATCAGTCGTTGTTCATCTCTCAGTGGTATCAAATCAGCGATGTTTTGTTCCCCAGTATTCATTTTTGTATTGGTGTTGGGTTGGTTTTCATCATAATCGTTGTTTTCTTCAATTGTCACTTCAATATAAGTGAAGTGTTCTGATGCCTCAGTTCAGAAGCCTCTCACTCATCGAATAAGAGTTCATTTATCAATATGACCCGTTATTGGTCGAAACTTGGAGATCGGGATAGTTTCTGTGGAATTCTGCAAAAAACTTTTGCTGGTAACCTATTTTATCCTCTTCCATTTTTGTCACTTCATAGTATATTCGCATGATCGTTTCATTTACAGAACTTGTCTATTTCATTTTCATGCATCTTCTTGCTAGACCTGCTTAAATGAGTGCTACCAGGTGTGTCTTAAAAGATAAGGAGTACCACCAATGATTTAATAATAAGTAGATAGTGCATAGAGAGATAGAGAGAGAGAGGAACCGACTCCAACAAAAAGGTGAGATGGACTTTGTTCCATCTCGTGACCAGACGCCCAACCATCCGATGTTTTGTTAGTTGAACATACAGAACCAATCGAACTTTTCATTGCGTTCACGTGATTTGGCTTCCCTTATCAGTGATTGAAATTCTAATATGTATCTGTATCCTCTCCCCCGTGGTCACATGACATGAGGCTCAATATTTCTCTCTTTAATGTTGGAGACACTGCACGACCGCTTTAACTCTCATCTATGTAATATTGGGTACTACACATGATGGCTCCTTTAAACGGTATCTATGCAAACAACAATAATTAATTCCATGTTTCAAATGAATGTATACTCACGGGCAACTTCCGTTCATTAGATCGCACTGCAGCGTTCTTCTGACTCCCAGAGGGTTACAATTACATTCTTCACATCCGATTATTGGATCATAACCATAAGTTAAAGGCAAGCATTGGTCGCACCTTTCTCCAGTTACCCTTGGTGGACATATGCACCGTCCGTCACTCGGATCGCAGTAGGCGGTGGACGGACAGTTACACGGTTTACAATCTGGGAATCCATAGTATCCGGTTCTGCAAGCTTCGCATTTACGACCGATGACGTTTTCTTTGCAAGGACACTGTCCACCGAATTTGTCACAAGTGAAACTGGTGGAACCGTCGAAGTTACACTGACAAGGCCTGGCGCCACCATTATGGGCCGCAGTTATCGAGAAGACTGAATCTTTACAGAAACCTGTAATCAGATATAATCATTATTAACTATGAGATCTTCCTAGCGGCTCCTATCCAATTTTCGATTCATAATGAACTCAATTAGCTGAGTTTATTGCTGTGACATAGGTTACAGCAAGTTAATTTCTTTTTTTTTTGAAACTCACACCAATCATGCTGAAGAGTAATTAGTGAGATATTGGTTGTCGCACATAGGATTGGGCCTAAAGTTTTTTCTCTTGACTCAGTCGCTACCTTGCGTTTGAACATTAAAATCTAGCTTATTGATACAAAACATTAATTTTTAAAACCTCGCAAGCAAAGATGGTTGTTATGATATATAACTCCTTCACAAATAAGTAGTCAGATATCCCGAGAGTGGTTTGAGAAATTTTGCTGGGAGATTTCAATTCAATCTAAAAGGTACGCTTTGAAAAGATGGAGATCATAAAGAAAGGAAAAATAATAAAGCGACTATGGTTAGTATGGTTAAAGATTAGTGGATCAGTTAGAATTTGTTTTGTGAACCTAGATAAAATAAGATTGGATAGTTCTGTTTGTATATCCAAGTGCCTTTGTTTAATTAATCACAATATATGTCATCGAACATTTCATAGATTACCTTGCTGATTAGTCTCAATGTTGAAATTATCCTTAGCACAAACCCTGATGAATTCGTCAGTCTGGTCAAAATCTTCTTCCTCTAGGTTTTGCGGGGTATGGAAATCCGAAGGAACAACCAGAAGGTAAAACAGATACACGCCTTTATTTCCTGGATCCTACGAAATAAACAATAAATTGAAAAATTATTAAAAAAAATATCTCATGAAAAACAACAAACCTTGAATGTGATCATGAAGTTTTCAATCAAATTGAACTTGATGTTTCCGTTCACTTCGTTCACCACTGCACGACATCCTGATACTGATGGACAGTGCTTAAGTGGAACCTCTGCTTCATAGAACTGACCATTCTGGATGATCACATTCAACTTGAATTCTGTGGAACGTAAGAATCATGATCATACTGCTCATATAATAGAGCTACTTGATTTATGACAAATAAACTGTAACTGTATTGGCACTCACCAGGATAGAAGGGTTGATAATAATGAAGAATGAATGTATAGTATCCTGGACCAGGAGTTTTGCCTCTTAGATCCACAAACTCGTTTTCTTTGTTCAATAAAACATACGTTTGGTTGAAATCCAAAGCTGACTTGTTATTCGCTGTATCACTATCGACTTCAAATGTTATTCTTTTTGTTTCTTGAGGTGTTCTGAAAGTTGATTGTGCACAGAAGCCATCCCTATTAATACACTTAGGTCTTGGGGTGATATAATCTAATGACCATTCTTCCTTGGGTATTGCAGTGATAGAATGAAGTGCAACATTTGCATTGTGCCCCTATAGCAATAAATGTTAATTACTCTTGATAAAACTATTATAATAAAACAATTCATTGATTTCTGAACACACAAATACTAATGGTTAGCTGCACCGTTTGCCTAACATTGAATAAAAATTTAAACGTTGATTAACTTCAAATTTCTTTTGCACCGTCTTTCAAAAGACGTTTTATGCAGCATAATCATTATTTACACTGAACAGGCAAATTTGATCGTTTAACTTCATTATAAGTTCAAAAAATGTATTGCTTTCGATATAAAATTCGTTTCCCACTCTAGAGATAATACAAATGATATAATAAGTGTTAAGGTTCATTCATACTGTTTGATACGTTTAAAATCATTCAACAAAATATAACTAATTTCCTTCTATCGTACTGAGTAGGTACCTAGGGTACCTACATACTTTGGTACAAACCTCTATATCAATCGTTAATCGATCATCGTCAGCATAAAATATGCCTATTCCTCCTTCCTCGTTGATGAATGCCTGCCTGCATAAGAAATTGTATGTACAAGAGTATAAAATGACGTGTCCTCCTGCTGTTGCGACGTTATTTGTTACGTTCACATCCAATTTGTGAGTTCTTTCCTCGTTGAGTGGAGTCACATAGTTAACGATCAAAACGTAAGGTCCTGGTTTCGAAACGGACACGTCTAATGTGATAGCTCTCTGCGCAGTGTTTATAAGAGGTATTTTGCTCTTGACGTGGACTGCTGGCAAATGCTGGAAAGAGATACTTTAGAACTTGAAGTTAGAAAAAGTGATTTTCAATTTACCGAAAGGTCTTCGTAGAATTCGGAAATTGGACGTTGTGTACTACCGAAAACAGCTGTGCCAGATCCACAACCAATGGAATCAAAGTTGGTGACATTAGGATAACTATATTCGCGACATAAACTGTTGGTGTCGTTCACCCTACATGGTTTTTCAACCTTCTGGTGCAGAATCGAAGCTAGGTAATAATCTTCGGGAAGAAGAACGAAATAATCCTGAAATTAATTCAAATGGTAAATTAACTGGAATTTCGATCTAAGAAAGATATTGATTTTTGTGGTCAACATATTCCCATTCATTCAGTAAGCAATATATTTTGTGACACAATTATTTCTTGTGAAAAAAGATGACAGCAGTGACATAAGGTCTGGAGCTTTTTAGTGTTACTTTATTTATGTGCCAATAGCACCCTTGGAGGTCACAAGCTTGTACTTATATTGAACTCACCACGAACAATCCTTTTGGAACTTTGATGCTGACGGTCCATTTACCAGGATTTATAACGAAGGGCGTTGGTGTTGAGCCAGTTGCGCCAGATACGGTAACAAATGTCGGTTCGTTACTAGCTTTGAACTGGACTTGCTGCTTTTGTTCACTCTCATAATAACTTTCCGGAATTATTCTAATCGTGCCTATTATGGTCTCGGGATTTCTGTTTACATATTTCAAGATCATAAGGTACAGCGAAGACTTTGATATGTAGATATCTTGAAGAATTTCATTCTGAAAATAACATCAAAAAATACAATTATAAAGTCTTTCCATTCAAAAAAAAAGTTTTTATAAATACTTTTTTTCAGATTTTGGAAGATATAATTCATTCATCGCACATTATGAAGAACATCATAATATATCGTCATAAGTTGAACCATTGTATAAAGTTTATAATATTTATTATACTCAATTCAACCAAATAATATTTTATAGAAAACTTTGAAGAAAAGTCAAGTGGCCTTATTTCTTGTTTAGTATTTGTACTTCTCATTTTTTCAAGAGTTTTTTCAAAAGTTTCAATCTAGTATTTGGAAGAATCATAGTTTCGTTGCTCATATATAGAAAAAGCAAATATAGGTTGAATATATAAATACAAAGATGTTGCACGCTAAGGATTCAAGTGAGTGAATGTCATTCAGCTAAAAAAGTTCGTGCAATTGTCTCACATAACATAACAATCTTGATATTAAGCTCCTGAGCCAACCAAAGATCGAGGACAGCTTTGTGGTCACTTTTGAGATACAAATATATTTCCCTTGGTTTTGGATTCATCAGTCGGTTTGTGTTTCTTATAAAAGCTTCAACCCCCACAATTGTTCTCTGATTTTGATAGTATGGTTACGGTCGTAGATGGACCCATCTAGTTGTTCCCTTACCCATATAAACTGCGTGTTGGACAATGCTAGAGCCTATTGGACCAAACTACTTCGCAATTTTTCCTTAATTTTTTTACTTCATAATACTGCATATTTTTGAAAAGTTTCAAACTGAACTAGTTTGGTCCAGTAGGCCCTACTAATGGGCATTTAAAAAATGATATTTTATATGAAGTTCTATCAAAATCTCATCAAGAATCTGCAGATTCCTACATTTAAAACAAACGAAAGTTGATCTCACATATATAGAAGATTATTCGAGTGCGGAAACAATATCTTTGTATTACTGGTTTGTAATAAATTTCATATTCTGTTATCAAAGACCACACAAGCTTTTTTGGTTGGTATTTCTATTCTATACCTACACAGTTTGTGCAATTAATCCAGTGAATTATTGAGATTGATATACCTGTACCTTGAGAGTGGTTTTCAGTTCATACTATATAGTACTAAAGGGAGTAGTTGAGCCATCCAACTTGAGGGGGTGCTGCGTTTGACACGACATCAACAAAATATTTATCATTAAGTCTTCAGGCAACATAGTTATATATGATATTATGACATGAAAAATAGATTTACCTGTAGAGGAGAGAATACTCCATATCCTTTCCAAGAATATCCAGGAAAAACTTCTTCATCGTAAGCATAACGAGCAGATGTATTCGTAGGGGTTTGTCCATCCTCCACTTCATATTGATATTGATAAAGTGTGGGGAAGTAATGATTAGAAAGTGGCTCTTTGCAAGTTCTTCCTGTGACTCTTGATTGACACACGCACTGTCCACTTATTTTATCGCAAATGTTGTTTATAGATCCTCCAACATCACAACCACAATCTGAAGAATCGAAGATATTTATATGATTATTCCTAATCTGTTTCTTTAAATAATCTTCGCAAAGTGAATTGAATAAATATTCGTCTATGGCATTTTATATACAGAAAAAAAACAAAATCTTCACCCTCTTGGAGTGAGGGGTTCTTATTTAGAACCTATACTAACTTTTTATCATATCCACGTCGAATTTTATATAAAACAATAATAACTGCTCCATTTTCATCAGATTTTTATGAGACATTTTCGAATGTGATTAGAACAGGTTTTAATCCACAGCTAAATACTAACGTAGTGGCAACTCATCGTGTGAATCAACTGAGGCCAGGCCTTGCATGTGAAAATTAATGAAATGTGAAATTTTTGACACATTATTGATTTCAATATAAAATATTTTAAATTATTTCCATCGAAATAATAACCGCGACATCCTCACCGCTTTAGTTGCACACGGCGGGAATAATACACGAATTTGAGGCGCATAAATCTAGGCTTGTAGATCGTGTGCGCATCGACGAGGTTGCGACTGTTCGACGCGTACCCTTCTTCGTGTAAATAGCAATTTTACACAGTGTTAGTGAAGATCCCCAGTTTCATGTAGACATATATACATTTACAATTTTAAAAACCGTCGATTAGAATTGATGAATGAAAAGTAAAAATAATGAATGCATATTGGTTTGTATTCTATTCAATAAAATAAATAGTAAACAGTGTGTTTATCACTTTGGTCTCCTTATTCGTTTAATTTTTGTATATATGTACGTCAAGGTTTCAGTTTCGGGGAGGTTTCAAGATCCAGATTATAGACTGCGGCTGCTCGAAGGTTGGTCGACAGTTATGGTGAACGCCAGCTCGCCTCTTTTTATTTTAATAAATGGTGACATCTCCACATTTCGGGGAGGGCAGTTTGATCCCCCTAAACGCCAATCCCCGGCTACTCCCGAAAAATGAATAATATGTATGTATAATATATAATATAGGTATAATAAGGGAATTATTTTGTGTTTTTTCAACTTTTCGTTCTACTCTAAAGAAGCAGAAAACGTTATTTCTGTTGTTTTATAAATACACAATTTTTGTTTTTTGATTATTAGTTTTTATTCTTGTAAATGAATGTTTTTATGGTTTTAGTAGGCCTATTGACCTCCATATAAAAGATCAACGCATCGAGTGTGGCAACAAGGTGGCGTGGAAATTTATTTCTTCTTCGGGCCTCATCTGTTGCCACGAACTGCCTCTTTACTAAAATACTAAGAGCCGAAACTACAGAGACTTGATAAAACAATCTCACAAGTCACTGTGGCCGAAACAGTATGTAGTGTCTGCTCATAGATGGCGCTATGGCTGCATGCGCCACAATAAATCGGCGCCGGCGCAATTAAATTGGGTCGTCGCATTGCAACACATTACAGAGTCACTTCTCCACGATGATATGAGAAGGTGTGTCTTAGGCAAAGATCGATGAAATGCCTAACCGATGAGTCCACCCGCGATCTCGGGACGAAATTTTCGATGATATGCTAGAATATTTATGGTTCTGTATTCGTATACGCACGAAACTTGAAATTATTCTAAATGGACAAGCAAAATCTTATCCCGATCAGAACCGTTATCACGAAAGTATTGGGTATTCATTTTCCAATATTCATGGTTTTGATGATGAGATCAGCTTGTAATTCAGCAATAATATTGTAACTGTTAATTCTATCAGCTCAAAATCTCATCAATTGTGGTCAAAGAAATAAGGATTAATTATATATGTTTCGATGTTTTACTTAAATACTATAGTTCTGGTAATTTATACGAAATTTTGCACAAAGCTGAAATTGTTAATTTACATCTACATCATAAATGTAAATTTTCATCTCGATCGCATTAACAGTTTTGAAATTAACACAAAAATAAAATTCATGGTCATATTTAATAGTCGGAATATGCTAACGAAATCGGAACTTGGACATCCAAACCTACCAAAAAATGACAAGTATTATTTCTTTTCGTTCGGGAGTTATCGTATTTACCGTCGGCTGGACTTCTTTGAATTTGACCACGAATTCTTCGTCAGCGCGTTGGACCTTATATTTTAGACTATTTCCGTTTCAACATTTGAAAATACACATATTGTGGCAAATCGATAGAACGATCTATTTAGTGAACGAGCGCTCAGATATTTCACTTTCGGGAAGATACCAACCTTCGCATCCAAATAGATTATCCTCCTCCAATCGATAGCTACCATCGGCACATTTGTCGCAGTTCCTAGATATAACAGAAGGTTTACAGACGCACTGTCCATCATCGCTATCGCAGACTTCTATTCCACCAAGGACACCGGAAGGGTTACAATTACATTCTTCGCAACCGGTTGGATTGTTCAGATTGAGGTTCCAATACAACGGTTTGCATTTGTTACATATACGTCCTTCTACTCGCTCTTTACATTGGCAAAGCTCTCCTGCTGGCACAGATCCACAACCTGCAAAACCTTCCACCACTCCTGCAGGATGACAGTTACAGTCTGTAAATAAAAAAATAAACATTTGAATACTTCATAATAAATAAATCAACATTCATTGTCGGGGCACCAGCATTTTAAGATTAAGCCTAATTTTTTCTGCATATATTTATCGTTGAATGGAGATGATTCATTCATTATCTTGACTCTTAATAAAATTCTTAATTGCACGATTTCAGAAATAAAAGATAAGTGACTCTCAAAAGTTCCGGAATTCGCTTCAGTGATTTCTGCTTTAATATCATGATGCAAATTACGAAATTTTGTATAAACTTGAAATTATTTTTTCGAGAGGACTGGTTCGGGTTGCTATCATTTACATAGATCACACCTGATGTTTATCAAAATCTAGATTCGTAGAACATCAATCATGAAGTTTGTTTAATTCACAGAAATTTTCAAAACGTTTATAAATAATTTGTGGATTAGTGTGTTGATGCTGTACCTACGCTATAACTCGTGCTTATATCTTTAATAATCTTTACTTTTCATCTCTCAGAGTAATAAACATATATAGGTAGTGTGGTTCCTAAAATTTCATTACATCAAACATATTTCATGAAAAACAGAACATCATTTACTTCCGCAATTAGCTACCTAAACAATAGCCATTCTTTCCCCTTGTGGCAAGGTCTATAGATTAGTGTAATTTTGCCTTTGTGGTAACTTGAGAAGTATTGTGAAGTCTATATACACTTATTTTCATACACTGTATCCCAAATATATATGGCGATAACAATGTATGTATTGTTGTTGTTGTTGATTCGTTTTATATCCAAGAGCAGAAACGTTAAATATATTATGAAATAAATCTAACTGCTGTTTTCTTCTATATTATGATCACACCACCCAATATGAAAATCTAATCAAAGTTTTCATTTAGATTTAATTAGCTAACTAATTCGCATAAAAAAAATTAGTCATAATGACAATATAAATGTAATAAACGACCAAAGTTATTTATGTAATCCTCACATATCCAACATTTTCAAATAAACATTCAGCACCACGTCCCACAAAAATCAGAACTAATCCTGACAAATGCAACTCTCTAATTTCTATGTAACTGCTGTTATCAGCACAGATTATATTATCTATTAGATATAATCAGAGATTATCATCAGTTGTAATAACACAAGTTATTGAATTTTCGCAATAATTTGTTTAACTAAGTTGCTACGAAACACCACGAATTCACAGCACGAGTCTTGCTTCCTTCAAGCAACTTAGTTGATTTTAAATAAAAGCTAGAAATAAAAATATCGTCTGAAAGGCAATTTTTTTTTTCGATACTCTTATGATATGCAGGTCATTCCATTTGAAAAAACGCACCTTTTATTATTTTAGTATGTCTCGTTCTAGATTTCAAATCGAATATAAAAAATTAATTCCTCAAAAATCATTATCAGTAAGATTAACCCAGTATTAGCGCGTCATCATCCCTTTATTTTGTATGAATAAATTTTCCTTATTGTTTGGATTTTTCGCGTTTGAAATGGATTGAATGAAAAATATTTGGTTTAATGTCAGATTGTCAGAATCCGTTATAATAAGGATCGATTCATATTCTATTACGAAAAGAGTTCCGATTCTAAGGATCCGATAATTGAAAGAAACGATTAGTTGCAGAATCCGAGTGAATAGTTACTACTTGAAATTGATACTTGAAATATTCGATTCTGTCAAAAAGTAATCGAATATCTACTGCCATTAACGTAGATCGATGATTGTGTTCTGTGTTCTGTGGTTGTCATAATCAATTCTGAGCGCTTAACCTCATTCAATCTGTAACCATAATCAAAATGATACGAACGGATTGCAGCAGGAAGTCATTTGCTGTTATTAATATATTCAATAGATTTTTGAGTTCGAATGCTTCACTGAATATAGAAAAACTTGAAAAAGAGGGTACAAACGTAGATGTGCTCGAGGAAGATGCAGTATTACAAGAAGAACGAATACAAGCAAGTAGGAATAAGTCCCGTCTATATGATAACCATAGGAACATCGTACTAGATCGAAATCCATTTCCTGAATCTAAACAATGGTTTCATGATAGTCTGGTTTATAAAAGGAAATTGTTTGGAAGGTACGGTTTCGCTAGTGGTGTTGATCCAGCAATATGTTGGCCTACTGAAAAGGAACTTAATGAATCCTTAGAATATGAGAAAGTTGCTTATCCTTTTACTATTCCTGAGATGATAAATACTGCTAAAGAAAAAAAAATGGCTAAGGATGAGGAAACAAGAAAACGCCAAGAAGATATGATGATTAAACTATCCAAATTAGAAGGATGGAAAAGAGATTTAGAAATGAGAATAGCAAAGAAAGAGGCTGAGGCTGATGCAACTAGATTGAAAAGAGAGCGTTTAATTGAAGAAGTTAGAAAACATTTTGGATATAAAGTTGATCCTAAAGATGAGAAATTCAAAGAGTTGCTTGAGAAAAAGGAAAAGGAACAAAAGAAACTGGCTAAGGAAGCTAGGAAGAAGGAACGGGAGGCAAAATTGTTAGAAAAACTGAAAAGAAAGAATACTGAACAAAAAAGTGACGATATAGTAAAAAATGAAGAAAAAACGTCTTAACAAGTTATGAAAGCTTCCAATATCATGATAATAAAATCTTATCTAACTTTCATATGAAATTCAGTAAAATTATGTATCAAAATGGACAGAGGAATAAAATTTGATAATATTAACAATCTTTTTTTTTTCATTTGAGACTTCAGAATCTTCAATTAATAATGATTTTGAAAAACTATGTTTATTGTTTTTAGTCTTCTGATAATATAAATTCTGAAAAATATTACAGATTGAAAAATAGACTCTTGAGATTTAACTTTTTACTTGATGTTGCTGAAATGTACATTATTATAAACAGGTCCAAAAATCTTTTGTAATTTTTATCTGCATTGCATAAATCAAATTGCAAGAACACTTACCTTCACAATCAGGGAAATTGTAAAATCCTTCTTTACACTTATCACATCGCTTTCCATCAAAATTATAGTGACATTCACACTTTCCATCGTTGCCACAAGAAACACCATTGGATCCTCTAGAATCACATTCACATGCTGAAAAATATTCATTGTAAAATTCAGATGTGTCTATCTAATGAAAATAGTGGGTTGAAGAATTGAATATGCATTTTTAAAATGTTAAGAAGACTTGTTTTCAGAATTTCATTCAACGATATAGTGCTACTTACAGATGCATGTAGAGTAATTATAATAACCAGGACTGCATTGTTCACATGTTCGACCAGCATAATTTGCTAAACACGAACATTTTCCAGCTTCACTACATGTTTTTCCAAGAGATCCTATCAAGCCACAATTGCATGGCTGACAATTTGGATATCCATAATACCCAGATTTACATTTATCACAGCGTTCACCTGTGAATTCTTCCCTACACAAACACTGTCCTGTTGCTTTGTTACAAATTCCTTCTTCTGTTCCTTTCAAATCGCAGTTACAATCTATAAAGAACACAAATTGAAATTTCATTATTCCTCAGATGAAAGTCTATCTAAATTGATGAAATTTTTATAACTAAGAAAACGCAATAAATTTGCATCTTGAAAAATATTTTCAAAATGGATGAAATCTCATGTTTAAAATGCTACCTCCAAAACTTTGTCGAGAATGAATTTGGGACAAAAACATTGTATAGTTTTTATGTATCATTTAAACGTAATTTCCTATCAGTCGAATCCTTAAACCAGAAGGATCAATCCAAATAACAATCTATTTTCTACCTAATTTGTCGCAAAAAACAGTTATGACGTTGTTGTACCATAGTATAAAATTTACCCTCCCACCTAATTCTGTGTAATAAGTAAGAGAAAAATAATATTGAATCCAATTAAATTTTAGCCGTTGTTGTACTGCTACCCTCCCACCCTTTTGTGGCAAACTAAGCGATAGTGGTTAACTGGATCTTAAATACTATAAGCACTCACCTAATACCTACTAAAAATATAAGATTAATATGCTACTCCAAAGGTTCATACAGAGATCGAAATTTCTCATTATTTTACTTTTTTGAATTGTGAAATTTTATTACACTCGGCAAGTGATATATCATAGTACCCTGAAGGCAGACAGACGAGTACTGTTCGTTAAATTTTATATAATTTCAAAGATAAACTGAAATTTCAAGTGAACATACAAATTTCAAGGTACCTTTCCATTACGGGATATAATTCCTACGTATCTTTAAAATGACGACCAGTAGAGCACATATATGTAGGTAGGTACACATCAAATATAGGTATTTTTCACGGTCCTAGAGGACGTTTTACAAAACGAATTTAATGAAAATGCTCTAAGCAATGTCCTATAAATAAATAAATGTGTTATACTTACAAGTGCAAGTTGGAAAATCATAATAGCCATCTTGACATCTATCACAATTTTCACCAGCAAAATTATTTTTACATGTGCAATTTCCAGACCCTACATCACAAACTGACGACACAGATCCATCGGCATTACATTCACAAGCTACGGTAAGAAATTAAAACAGAATAACGAAATTGCAGTGATGGATGAGAAACTCACGTTTGCACTCTGGGAAATTATGATAACCAGGGGCACACTCTTTACAGAAGTCACCACCAAAATTGGGTTGACAAGTACACTTTCCATTTTCTGCAGCACATTGCAGATCAACAGTGCCGTTCAAGAAGCATTCGCAAGGTCTACATTTCGGATAACCGAAATAGCCAAAGCTGCAGGAGTCACAATCTGGAGGGTTATATTCTTTACGACATTCGCATTTTCCAGTTCCTTCAGAGCAATTACCGGTTGAAAACATGTTGTCACAGTCGCATCCTAAAATTTAGTCAATTTTTTATATGCGCAAATCTTTTTTTTCCTAATAACTCACTTTGGCAAACGTCGGTTTCATTCCACTGTTTACTGAATGGTCTATAAAATTTGGGCAAACATTTGTTACAGTTAATGCCCATGGTGTTGTCTCTACAGTTCTGGCAAACACCACCACCTTCGTAGTTGCCATATATATCCAGAGATAGATGTTTTTTGTCAACTTCTGGATCGTATATACATTCTTTGGAATGTTGGAAGCAATTGCAAGCTGAAAAAGGTGTTGAAGAGGTCAATTGTTCATCCACCTAGAGTCTATCTTCCTTGAAAAACGATAACTTTGAATGGAAAGCAAGAAAGTTAAAAATGTATATAACATTTTGTGGTTGTAGGTAGGTTATAATGTTTGAAAAGTTGTGTAAGTTTTAATACTTTTTTTGATCTTTTCGAGGAGCAAAAGAAGGTTTTTCGATTTCATTGTTTTCATCAATGGAAAAACATTTAATTGTTGGAAAATTTTCTTGTCGAAAAGAAAAAAAAAATTATAATTTGCGATATTATTTCCTTGTAAAGAATACTTCTGTGATAGATTCCCTCATTTCAAACTTTATAAAGAATTATTCATGTCAGCTGAAATTCATCGAAAAAATATCTTATATGTGCTATATTTTTTCAGCTCCATATTTCCTTTCATTTTTTGCAACACTTACGTTCACAAATGAATGGTTCGTTCACTTTAGATTGACGCCAAGCTTTTTGTACGAAACCTGGACAACATGTATTGCATTTTGCACCACACGTGTTATGTTGGCATCTACATAATAGGATGGATGGATTTTCAGGATCTTGTATATCACATGTATCCGCATGTCCGTTACACATGCATCTTCCTCCAATGCTTATATCTTTTATGGAGTAGAAATACTGTAATATATAAATAGTGTATTTCCACTGAGGATTACTGGATATATCTCAGTTTCTTACCCTTCTAGTTACTGTAGGATCTTGTCTAGCCACCGACATCAAATGACCAAGAAAATTTTTCGTTCTTAAAAGCCTAAGACGTACATTTGTCGCCCTAGTCCATTCTTGTAGAACACTGGAGTTGAAATAATTTTTTGCAGACGGTCTATTGATCAATAAAGATATCGGAATCTGCAAAAATAATTGAGGCATTTGAATAGAACCTACTTAGATATGATGAAGTCCTTTAATTTTTTAGGAGACTCAAGAATTTATTCACTTCGTATCGTATATTATGATACAAGTTTTGTTGAAATTTGAAATTAGGTAGATATTGTTCTAGTTGCGCCAAAGGATAAAAAATAAAATTAATACCTATTAATAATTACCTTTGAAATGAGGAGAGATACCTATTTCAATATAGATTTTCGATCACAAAAATGTTATGTTTATGATCAGAAGTATATCTATTACAATTTCTGATGGCTTTTAATGTGGTTCACCTGAGTTAACCTTACCTTGTTATTCTGTTGGGTGGTTGCCAAGGAACAGAATAAAAAAAAATTTATTTCAATTGACGAATAGCAAGAATTTCGCCGGAATGTCTGTAATTTGTATTTCAAGCAGATAATTATATGCATATCTAATGGTGAATTTGAATAAATTTCAATTGTGTCATGTAAACATGAAAACTTTTGTTTTATTGAGTAAAATTTATCCAACTCTTCCTGAGTCAATTACCTATCTTTTCAATAATTAAAAAAAAATTATATGATTTAATTGAAGCTCCGTAGTTTGTTCTGAAAAAACGGCAGTATACGTTTAAAATGAAACTTGGGAATCGTAATACTAAAAAAATAGATATTTCAAATTAATCGCCAAAAATTTCGCTGAAGTATTCATTATGGGTAATATTGAAATGCAATTCTACGTGAAAAAATAAGTTATTCGGATCTAGAATACAAGCAGCATTTACTGTGTTAGATTTTTTTACCGCCAAAACTAAAAGCAGACTAATCGATAATTCTTAGATTAGAAATTGTTCAACCAAAAATTCACCCAATCAAGAGTTAGACAGTTATTCATTACAGTTAAACCAAAAAAAAAATTGATTCCTCGGATATTCTAAAAGCAGATAATCACAAAGAATACCCAAATAGATACAACATATTTTAAATTTGATATTATGGTTACAATTGATCATGCAAATTCACCTCTTATTGCTCTATAAATATTTGAAAATGTTATTAATAATAATTAATATCCAGAGCAATTCTGACCTTCGCATAAGCCATTAGGTAGGTAAATGCAAGCGTATGTGCAACCTTAGACTAATTTTGCCTTTGATGAATGCAACACATGCATTTTCTTTCTAACGGATATTTCATTATCTATTCCTAACATTACAGGACGGTTTATCAAAAAGGAAGCTTAACGCCATGTAATATAATACAACTGAGGTTAATATTCTGTTTCAGCATACTTTAAGGTCGTTAAAACATTTCGTTACTAGGTACTGTGATAACAAACTTGCAACAAGGAATCAGCTTTTCTCACGTTTTTGTTGGATTTAATTTTGGGAAAAATAATTGATATTAATGTTAATTGATGATTCGGTGCCCTAAACTGAACTGTATAAGAATGGGCTAGGTAAAATGATGACGATGAGCGCTTAAAAGTTTTTGACTTCTCGTCAGTGATTTTCTCTATATTTATAATTCTGATGTTGCGGTCAACATGAAATTTCGTTTAAATTTTAGAATTGATATTTTATATTTCTGTACTGGGTTTTTCACCATAATTTGACCCCCCCCCCACCTTAAACTTTGTTACTAAAAGAGGTACAAAAAATGTTTTTTACAAAAGTTTCACGAAATCGACTAGTGTTTTTTCAAATGATTTCACAAAACGAAATATATACAGAGTGGGCAACATATTGATTGCACGGAAAAAATCTATTCTCAAATCAAGAAACAGGATATTCTTGAAATATCAAACTTGATCCAAGTATATATTGAATCGGAAAAAGTAAAGTAAGAAATTTGGTATACTTGGAATGAATAAATAGAATACCGAATACATATAGGTACTTCATAGAAATATATAATACTCCATACAAGTAAATGATGTATTCAAAATGAAAGAATAAATTTATTGATTCAAGAATACTGCTACATTTTGTTTGAACATACGATATTGCGACTTCGAAGATATCATTTACTCATTATGAAAATTGAAATATACTCATTCCAAATTATATTTTTGAAGAATTGGTTTACATATTATAATTATTGCGAGTGATACATTTTAATTGTAATTAGAATATGCCCAAGTCACAAAGATGAATTGGAGACCTATTTGCTCATTTTTCATGTTCGAGACTAATCATAATAAATGAAAATATGAAATTTTGTGGACAAAATTTCGTCATAGTGAGACATATTTCAGATTAATATTTAAATATTAGGGTTTGAGTGTTAGAAGGGGAGTGAATAATCCATCTGAACTCCACCCTGTAATTGAATTAGCAGATGATATGAATTTTATTTTTCTTTTTATGTTCATTGTAGCTAACCAACTCAATAAAGGCCATACTAGATAATTTGTTAATATACCGTTTCACAATATATCTAGTTTCTGACGCTAAAAATTGTCATAGCGGTACCATATTGAGGTAAGTTATGTGATTTTTTGAGATGTGTTAATAATACATAAAAATATAAGTGAAATTGATTTTGGTGAGCAATTATGAACCCAAAAAATGATAAGAAAAACACATTTTTCATTTATTTGAATTTTGACCAGTCTTTTGAAATAACTTTTGTACTAGCAATCAAACACCTGGGATTGCCCCAGATAGCAAGGTTCTCGTGACCGACACAACATGGGAATAATCGTTAACAGTTTACGTTATATGTGTGATATGGAATAAGCCAAAAATTATTTAATGGATATAAATGTATTTTATAAAATATAATTCCTTTGAGTGGTGTCTAATGACCCAAGTGATTGATGAGTGAAATATTTAAATAAAAAAAAAACTTAAATATTTTGATCACGGATTTCGTTTTGAATAAGATCAGTGATAAAATTCGTTTTGATTTTTGAAAAACTCAAATGATCCAGTTCAGAATAAACCATTCATAAACTGAATTATATTTGCATGTACTAGATCTGAGTATATTATACCGAAATATACTAAAACGCGAGTTCTTTTCCTTGCATCTTCGTCAACATGATTCGACTCGTTTGATATGCCGCGCCAATGAAAACGAAATCCACCTGTTGGCAGTATTTATCGTAACTCAAGTATATAAATGCTTTCATCCACTAGATTCAAGAATATTATTCGAAGATATACTAAAATGCGCCCTCTGTGCAGTTTGCATTAGAAAATATCTCTTTCGATCCCCTTCAGTCTCATTTAGGTGATAGGACTGATCGGTCTACGTAAGTTTTGATTGTGTTATAAGTGTTAGATACTGAATACATACTGCAAAAAGCAAAATTTAATTAGGGATACATGAAGTGTCTGATTGGAACATTTTAAGGTAAGTTTTTATTGAGAAATAATTTCAACTCATTTAATTTTTTTTCATTAATTCGGATTTCATTTTCCTTTTCATGATGCTCTTGGTGTCTTTTACTATTGTAATTCAGCTTGATATCTTTGTATTATTTCTTTGAGGACTAGGTATTTTTGAAATGATATTTTCAACAAAATTCTTACTTTTTCAGAACAAATGCGTTAATATTTAATAGGGTCTATTATGAAGATTTTCTAGAGATTTCTAATTATTTTCGAAATATTAATGCACTTTTTGAATACAACTTCCAGTTCATAATTGATGAATGTTAATTGAATTTGATTATTTTGCAGAATATGGAAATTGTTCATGAACAATTGGGAGTTACGTTATCATTTGCTGATGAAAATGCAAATCAATAGATATCGATCGATATGAGTGAGATACAATTTTGGAATAATTCTTCAGGACCAGGTAGTATTTTTCATTCGAAAAAGTCCACGATAAAATTTATTAATCACAAATTTCTTCTTTCTTTGCAGATCTCAAGTGATATTGGACAAATCATTCAAGAACAGAAAAATAGAGCAACACAGAGGAATCAAACCACCAAGCCCAACTTGTTTTTGGTATCAGGGGAATATCTATTATAGCCAAAAAGTTTTCAAATTGTTGTATAGATTTAGATGAACTTTTAAGAATGTATCTCGAATTCTCTCCACCTAAATAATTTATTCTTTAGGAGATAACTATGTTCCTTCAATCCTTTGTAGTACAATGTTTTATCCTGTATTTGTATAAATGTAATACCTACATTTTTTTTCCAATGTAGATATTGTTTATTTGTTGGTTTTTATTCATTATATGATGATTTGAGAAATAAATTCGTTTTTTATATATGCTGTATTTGATTTATTATTCAGATTAAGAAATCCAATGGATTGGATAGATAAATTAATATTCATTTCAAGTAAGTTTACTGTTTCTTCGGAACAACCATAAAATTAATTTTGAATTTACCATATTACATACTTATTCTAACACTAACTTAATTTTGATTTGAGTATATCAATTCTTTCATTCGAGCATATGATTCACTACCTTCAAACGAAGAAATGATTGAAATTGAGGAATTCAATATCTTGTCTTGAAAATATTTTATATTCAATATTCAAACGAAATTTATCAACCACTCATTTCAAGTATAGTCATTTACTCGCAGCAAATATAAGAATTTTCTTTGGACCAATAATACCGACTTTATTAAATTGAAGAATATCATATACTTATTTGGAATACTTGGTATATTTAAATTTGGAGAATAAAGTATACTTGATCCAAATTTATTATATTCTTGCTTATATATGAATCTATCATATACTTCAACCAAATATTATTCACTCAATTTCAGAATAGATTTTTTTGCGTGTGCATCTCCATTTTTTCAAATGGAACACCCTGTATATTTCTCTATATTTGACTAGCTCTTTTTCCACTGATTTCGAATATATAACATATGTTTGGCCTATCTCTCTTATTCTGAGGACCACAGAGTTTCAAATTTTAAGAACCACCTGGTAAGCTAAGTAATCAGTTTTCAAGTGGAAGGCTGCGATAATTCAAAATGCCCTTTTTTGAGTTATCTCGTTGGCAACGATATATCACATACATTTGCATTGAATGCAATTCATCGAATATGCACTACACAAGCGAAAAAATTTGAAATATTTCCACTTTATTTGGAGAACAATAAATAAATAAGAAAGCTACAAGGAGAGAATATATGGAGTTGCATCCAAATCATCCATTTCCAATTTATAGTAAAAAATGTATGTTGCCAACGTGATAACTCAAAAAAAGGGCATTTTGAGTTATCGCAGCCTACCTACCACTTGAAAACTGATTACTGAGCATTTCAGGTGGTTCTTAAAATTTGAAACTCTGTGGTACTCAGAATAAGAGAGTTAAACCAAACATATGTTATATATTTGAAGTCAAGGGAAAAAGAGCTAGCCAAATATGGAAAAATATACAAAGTGTTCCATTTGAAAAAATGAATTTGCAATCAATGTGTTTCCTTCCTAAGTTCTGCAACATTTTACCGTACTCCTACAGAAAACTGGCAATAAAGAAAAATAACAGAAAAAATATTAAAGCCTTTATTCAAGAGAACAAACAGAGGTTCATCCATTTGTTTTCTCTCTAAATGGAATTTACTCCTTATTCATTATTGAATTTTAATTCCTCTGTGTCCCATATATCTGCTGGCTCTCCCCTGATTAATGATTATATCGAGGAGAGTGATCTGGCAAACAAATTCTTAGTTTAGGCTAGATCGCTTTCCTGCAGATTGATTTCCATGATTCTTAGTGCAATATTGGATCATTTTTTGTACATTTGTACATTTTTGTTTCAGGTTGAGTTGTGGAAATTCGAAATATTTTATGTTGATTTGCTTTAAATGAATAAATTTGATTTAATTTGAATATGTTGCCCACTCTGTATATATTTCGTTTTGTGAAATTATTTTGAAAACACTAGTCGATTTCGTGAAACTTATTAAGTACCTACATTACTTGAATTATTAAAATTTGTGCAGTTGTAGAAATGTATAGTGTGGCGACATATACATATGTGGAGAAAGTCATGTTCTCACTCGCCTTTCAGCTCGTGCCACAAACTTCCACACTCGTGAAAAAAGTTGGACTTTACCCACTCGTTGCACAATACAGGGTGATTCACCGAGAGGACCTATTAGACCTTTATGGAAAACTAATCATAATTTTGAGCAGAAAATTTGCATATTGGGGTTCGAGGCAATGCTCTTTCTCCCTGAATAATTTTCGTTCTCTACAACTTCCGGTTACACCGGAAACAGACTACTACTTCCTTATTTCAAATGGCACACCCAGTAGATTATTGCATCATTAAATAGCTTTTTTGACAACAATTTCGGCAATATGCCATACCTTGGATAAAAACTCAACGGTTCATGAGTTAATGGGATTCTTAAAAAAAATGATAAGGACTTACATTTCCTTAATTTTTCGGCAGAAAAAGCTTTTTTCGAAAAAAATTTTTTTTTTAGATTTTGCAAATATGTAGTATTAGAAGACTGTTTTCGGTTTGAACCAAAAATGTAAAGGGTGTTCATAAGAAGATCATGAACTGATCATCAAATTCGAACCTTTTTTTTTATTATTTCAGTCGATTCTACGTACAAAAATACTGGGGGTTATTTAAGCAAACCCTAAATGAATACTTTGAGAGTTATCGAGGAAGAACCACAAATGAGGAAAAATCGCAATTCCTCACCGTGTGGAGTACCTAATCGTCCTAATCTGTGACTTCTGGAAAAAAAAGAAAGAAACTAAAATTCGATGTTTGAATAACTAAATTTTACATTTCATGAATTATAATTGATTTTTCGTTGAAATTGTTCAGAAATCCATAAAGCAATAAATAGCGGTTTTTCCTCATATAAAGTTCTTCCTCGATAACTCTTAAAGTATTACATTTTAGGTATAGGGTTTGCCTAAGTAAGTTTTGATGAATTTGAATTGTTAAAGTTCTTGATCTTCTCATAAACACCCTGTACATTTTTGGTCTAAACCGAAAACAGACTTATAATACTACATATTTGAAGAATCAAAAAAGAAAAAATTCTTTCAAAAAAATCTTTTTCTGCCGATATATTCAGTTATAATATCATAAGAGCATAGACAATATTCGATTATACACCGATTCGCGAGACGTTTCGCGAATTACGTCTCGTGAATCGGTGTATAATCGAATATTGTCTATGCTCTTGTGAACATGCTCATCAGAACATGAGTTGTATAATCGAAAGAATGTAATTCTTCATCGCCACAATTCTTCTAATAATAATCTCATTAACTCATGAACCGTTGAGTTTTTACCCAAGGTATGGCATATTGCCAAAATTTTCGTCAAAAAAACTATTGAATGATGGAATAATATACTGGGAATGCCATTTGAAATAAGGAAGTAGTAGTCTGTTTCCGGTATAACCGGAAGTTGTAGAGAACGGAAGTTATTCAGGGATACAGATCATTGCCTCGAACCCCAATATGCAAATTTTCTGCTCAAAATTATGATTAGTTTTCCATATAATAATAATAAGTTTATTCATTATATACGTCTTATAGGCCCTCCCGGTGAATCACCCTGTATAGTATTTCCTAACAAGTGCGGAAAGCCGAAAGTGGTACCTTCTCATACGATTCTGCCGTTGAGCGAACGACGCGAAGTGGAGTGTCAAGTGCGGGAATAGTTATTTATAATACAAGTGCAGAAGGCATTGATATTCTTCCACGAGTTCAAAATTCAAAAACGAGCCACGAAGTGGCGAGTTTTGGAATGAACGAGTGGTAGAATGAGCCTTCTGTACGAGTATTATACATTATTTTCTCTAATTCATTGCATTTTCATTGAAATTAATGAAATATTTCCATAAATATAATTTAGTGATTTTTGCATTGAAAAATGTTCGTTGGCAGAACTGATTTCTTTAAGGCAAATTGATGAATTGACAGATAAAGCCGTGGCGGAATGTTCGGAGTGCCAACATAGAATAATAAAATATAACCATGAAAACTGTGCGTTTCTGATATATTCTCGCACGATTTTGTTCTACAAGATGTGGAAGAATGAACGGAATAACCACAGAATTGGAGAAAGATATTTTCCGCAATAGTTAGGAACAATATTAGACTACAAGCGCTTGAAATAAATTGAAACTCATGTCATTTGATTAATTTTTCACATACACAGGAATGACAGACGTAAGACTTCATGTCGTTACCATAGTTATCTCATTAATTCTTGACATTAATTGGGCATTCGGTGCATAAAGAATTGACACAATTTGATTCTCTAATATTTGCGTGCAGGAAAATCAACTGCTATTTCTTTTCCGCTCGCATATTCGAGCGGAAGAGAAAAAGTATGGGCTTTTCCCGCACTGTATGGAAAAGTGACTCTTTGTGACTTAAAATGCGTGTGGAAAAAGAGTTGAAAGTGCACACTTGTAGAAAAAATATTTTATTTTTTTCTTACGTTTTGAAAATCATAAAAATCTGGAGATCCATTTTCAAATAAGATTTATATTCACGAACGTTATAATTGATTGATCAATGGAGAATTTGCCTAGTTACGGTTGTCTTGCTAAATTAATATCAAAATATGATGTTTTTGTATTTAAAAAAAAATATATTGCTTCAATAATTTGATCAATTGTTTATCACCGACACTGATTTTTCAACACAGAAAAATTCGAAAGTTTCATTACTGTGAAGTTTCATTTTCAATTAGGTAGTTGAATTTCGATAATGGCGTAAACATCAGAACCAATCAGATGTCAAATCATGGGCGCCCGCAGGGAGGGGCCATGGCCCCCCCTGAGATTTTGATTGCCTCATTTTTCAGCAGAACACCCTCAATATTATTTTCTCAATCCAAAGGGCATGGAAAACAGGAAAGTCATGGATTCTCAACAATATTCCGGTTTCAATGACAATCATGGACGTCTTATCGTTTTTCAATCATTTTCATTTTGCCCCCCTTGAGAAAAATTTCTGCGGACGCCCATGTATCAGACGTTATGACGTTATGCATTTTAAAACTCACAACTGTCAAATTGGTTGGAAAAATATAGGAAATAAGGAGGTACTTACTTCACCGCCCTCTAAAGGAAGAATATTAGAATATTCGGTGGTACAAATAACGGAATCATCGCGAGTTATTGGTTCCAAACTCTCAGCTCCAAAATGTGTTTCGCAATCTGCTAAGGAGTCAGAGAAGTATTGCCATGATGTGTAGGTTTTGCCATAATCTGCTGATTTTTCCAGGACCCATAAACCAGGTCTAGGTGAATTCCCCATACGAATGTAGACATAGGCTACGTGAAATTCCTGTAATGGAGAGAAAAAAGGTTAATTGGAAACAAAATTCAGAAGATAAATATTAAAGAATTCAATGATAATTTGAAAATCTACCAAAATATTTGCAGTTCCGTTTTAAATACAACACAATCTTAAAAAAAAAATAAAAAAGTCAGGAGATTTTCAATGATCATTCATGCCCCTTGGAAATCACAGAACTGCATATAGGACATAGGTTCGCAACGCAATAGCGCAACGAGTGCTCAGAAGGCCCTGGCTTAGCGTCAGTGCTTCCCTATTTTTTTTTTAATATTCTTCCTGAATTTTCTATGATTCTGAAGTCGCCATTAACATGAAATGTTGTACGGAAGCTTTCAATTGTTACTCAACAAGTTGGATCATTACCACTGAATTATTAAGGGTTTCGTTCAATATTTTTATTGAATTATCTATGGTTTTGATGAAGCTATTCAAACAAAATTCTGCAAGAAACATGAAATTATTATTCAAGCTTGAATTTGTTATTTTTATTTATCATTACGACACCTAAGATCTCAACTCCGTCAGTTTCCTGGTCACGGAAATATTGGATAATCGCATGAATGACGAGCTCTCAAAAGCTCCTGAATTCATGTGCTCTCATAATTTTTTTTCGATATACTGTATGAAATTGTTGTTTTACATCTAAATGCAAATTTTTACCTCAACCGAATGTGCACTCTTAAAATCTTGGAAAAACAATTTTTCGAATGTCCCTATTATATTTATATAGAACATCTAGAAATACAAACCCATGAACTCATTACTCGACATTCAAGATCCGAACCTTCCTGAAAATTTCAAGTTTCCGAGTTTTTTCGTTGAGAGTTATCGTGGCGACTTGCCGGACAGAATCAAATTTGAGAACAGATTGATCATCAGTTTGACGTTTGTTATTGTTATGAGACCATAACCCGCTTAAAATTAAAAAACCACAGAAATTTTGAGACGAATTGACGTTCAAAGAGCTCACCAATTTTTCTTACTTAGCAAGTACACTAGATATAAGTGTTTGGCTACCCAAATTCTTTTCATAATTATTGAGATCAACTGAATCATATCATGAAATTTGGGTAAGAACAAGATGCAATAATAGAAATAACACAAAAAGCGTTTCAAATTTTGCACCCTTTATCGAAAAATATGAACCCGAATTTTATCGGGTTCATATTTTTCGATAAAGGGTGCAAAATTTGAAACGCTTTTTGTGTTATTTCTATTATTGCATCTTGCAAAATCAGATAATAATTATCAATATTGAAATTGTATAAATGGCGGCGAGATTCTAACTCGTAATCTGAATCAAAATTTCACAAATCCATAACAATGAATCTGTAAGTTCTAGATTTCTTCTGTATATGATAGATATTATATTGACTACTTTCATGGTAATATGTATATGTTTTCAATTTCACCAGGAAATGTTGCCAAGTTTTTTATTTTTTCATATTGATATTTATACCTTATATTTTTACAAATATCGGGATGTTTTGGGTTGAGAAAGTAGATAATAAAACAGTGTAAAATGTGGAGTGTTTCTTGTCCTCTAGTTATCCAGAAAAGCTCACGAAGGATTTTCTCATTTAAATTTCCACATTTGGAATGAAATATGTCAGGAGGTTGAATGTTTTTTCAAATCAAAATACCTAACAAAAATTGGAATATGATTTTCATTAACGTTGGAAATATTCCTATTTTATGTATCATTAGACCTTTAACAAATGCTATCCAAAAAAATATATCGACGTTTACCATTGCGATATAAATATAAATAATTGAGAGACTTTAAAGATATCACAATGTGGGAGTCGATTTCCTTAGGACTACTAACTGGCTCCTATCAAAGGATGCCTCTTATCAATAGTTTTAGTGATCTCAAAGCCATAACGACAATATCAAAAATTAAAGATAACACAATTCAATATACATATCTAAGTATATATAAAACCGCTTGCACATATACGTCAAACTTTAAACGTAAAATCACAGCCCAAACGGGACCATCTAGAGCAAAAATGACAAGAATAAGACCCCCCTCAAAATCGTCTGGAGATCCCGGGAAAAATCCCAAACCTTCGATTCTCCCCGCGGTTTTCGAGTATACGGGGTGTTTCGGATCATTTTGACATTTCAAGTCCCATATTTCTGTGGTATCTGTGGACAATTTGGCTGTCAGTGTCATGTTAATAATAAATATTCCATTTCGATATATGAAAGTTCTTGAAAAAGTTTGCAGTTTCCAAAATTGTTATTCAATATTTAAATAAATGCCGACAGATAAAATGCAAAGTTTTCGGCGAATCGAAAATTCGATAGATATTTGTCAAAATTTGGAAATGAACATTGATATCATCGAATGCATTTTCCTCAATTCAGGTTTGTTTTAAGTGTTTGTATCATTCAATTGGATATGAATGTTACTTTATTTCAGGAATTTTTCGTTTATTTTCCACAAACTATAAAACTACATTCTCTTTCGTGAGAATTTGAATCTATTGCGACAGAAGATGGAACTACAAAAGAGAACAGAAGCTTCATCTGATCATGTATTAAACAGATAGAAAAACTCCTTATAGATAATTCACAATTGGCTTTATTACTGGAAAAAGAGCCAAGTTAGTCAGATGACATTCAAAAATTTCCATGTGTTTTTGGAATATCTAAAATATACACTTTTACGACTGAAGAGTGCAAAAATATAAGTTACCTATCAGTTTTTGAAGAATTTGAGTGCAGTGCTGTTGAATTTATAATGAAGAAATCAAATCGTTGTGAAATCTTTCATACGAATAATTTCAACCATATATACCCTGTTATATTATCATAATATTATTTGTCGTTCAACTGAAACCTTGGAAATTAAGAGACTCTCAAACTTATAACCTGATTTCTCAAAAAGGTTCTACCTAGATATTAAATTTGCTTATGAGGTAACATAAGCCATGGGTATTCGAAAGGCAATTCTATTCATTCTGTCTCTTTTCAGGTTGTTCATTTATAGCTATACTATATACATATATAAAATCAGTTCAAATTTTTCACTTGAATTACTAGTCAAAATGTTACAACAGAAATAAAATTTGAAGGATCATTCAGTATATGAAGATTTTTGACATGGCAGTTACTTTCGAAATTGGTATAAATTTTCCAGCAATTCAATGTAGGTATAAAATACTTTATACTTGCATCTTGAAATGAATTTTGCACTTTTTCAGTGTTCAATAATGAGATAATTATTAAATTGACTCAAGAGATTAACAGAGTATGCTTTATCAGGATTAGTTATACTGCTAAAGACGTTAATAAACCTATTAATTTCTTATATGGTTCATCATTACAACTCTCTTTTGTTGAATCAAATTTCAATTAAGTTTTCAAAGGAGTTTTCATATGTTTACAATTAGACATGCTGAATTATTGCAATACATACTTGAAGAATATAAACAATTACTATACTACCTTTTTCATAATTTCTAGTGATATTCATCCCTAAACATTTTTAGCTTTCCCTGAATTCTTTATGATGAAATTACCACTTAAATTTTCTATCAGATATATTCATTCAGAATTAACATTTGTTAAAACAAAAAAGTCAACCACGTACAATGCAACAACAGTTAGCAAGTTATTTTTTGATTTTATGTAAATACAATGCTCAATTGTTGATCTTTTTTAACTAATATCTGTCAAAATTTCATTTACTATATATATTTCCCTGTTCAATTTACTTCTGAGTGAAACCCAGAGCTACAAGCTTGCTCTATAACGTAACGAACCATCACGATTAAGCTTTAATTCAGCTGTCCTCCACTGAATCAGAATTATCTAGTGAAATTTCTATATCATCTTTTATCTATGATAACTACATCTCGACTGGTATTAATGAAATTGTTACCTGTATCCCTTTGATCATTCACCAGAACCCACAAAAATCATTTTTGTCCATATACCTTCAAGAAATATGGAACAGAAAAGTATGCAAAATTCATCGATACAATTTTCAGATTCTAAAAACGTCTTAGTTCTTCAGGAATGTCCAATTGGTCTTTCAATATTATAAATTATGGAAAATAACCTACTATTAACCAAATTTTTAGATTTCAAAAGGTGTCCTTCCTTGTATTTCTTAATAAATTATGAAATAGAAGAATAATTTGTTGCTCAACTGAAAAAGTATTGATGAACCTCGGAAATGAGGGAATTCTAATAACCTGATTTCTCAAAGATGTTACTGATATGATTACGATTGCTTGTAAGGCAACATTAGCCATGGGTTTTTGAAAGGTAGATCTATTCATTCTGCCCCTTTTTAGTTTATTATAGCTATACTGAATATTCCTAAAACAAAATTTCACTGTAGGTCTTTTCATAGATCTTATCGAATGATTATGTAAATTCAATATTTGTCAAAACTGAAAATAAACATTGAATGCAGTTTCTTTTTCAGGTAGTATTTCTATTGACTGATAATAACTCTCACATTTTGATTATGCATTTTTCCCAAATTTTTCAAAGAAGAAAGGAATTGCCATTTCTAGAGAAATGAGAATTTCAGATTTCAAAATGTCTAATTACTACTTCAAATATATATACACCCTATATAATTGTTGATCAAATATTGTGTATTTCTTTACAAATTAGTTAATAATTTGAAGCTTTAATCTCAATTTTCAGACTTGAATTGGTCCAACATCTCTAGATACTTCTAATTGATATTCGACAAATAAATATCCTGTATAATTATTCATCCAAACGAAAATAATCCATCTTCTGAAAAGAAAAACAATGTTTACTATATAGAATTAATTTTAATAATGATTCAAAAGTGATGAAATTTTGCAGACTTACTTATTTTGGATCTTAGATCACGAATCCCCTTTCATAAATTCCTTAATCCAGCTAGTTTTTTTTTTTATTTGGGAAATTGGCCTAATGAAGGTGAGGTTATCCACATTAATAGCTAGTTTTCTTGTATTTTATTAACTGATTCTCGTAAGAAATGATTAATTAATCACATTTCAAGCTTTCCCTGAAATAAAAATGCCTTTTTTTCGTCAAAATCGATGGTTTTATCCATTGTTTATATATGGCGGCGGCCATCACGTTTAATACGTGAAGTCTGTCAGATGCAGCGTTGCCAGGTCGACAAGCCTAAAATATCGTACCGCGTGTTTAAAATCATCGTATTTTATCGTACATATTATCGTATCCCACTGATTTTATCGTACACATTCGAAATAAAGGAAATTTTTGCGAGAATATGACAATTTGTGGAAAAGGATGAAAAAACAAGCAATGTATCGATTAAGTAATATATTTTTTATTTAGACAAAACGGTTAATGAATAATTAATTAATTATCAGACAAGATCAGAGAACCTGTATTTTCCTATTCACAGATTGTCGGTATTTTCACTTTATTCAGAATACACCTTATTCTAATGTCTCTTATGGTTAAATTTTACTTTATGAATAGGATAGATAGTAGAGATGCGTACAGATTCGAAAATAAAACAAGAAATTTTTTAAGGAAATCGTGAAAGAATGGATCGAATTTTACTTATAACATCGTGAAAATTGTTTCTGTTATTTTTGTGTTTTTTTTTTGTTGAAAATTACTCATTTTCATACAAGTTCTTTTCCCAAATAACTTAGAATATTGCAAAAAACATGCAATCGTCGACAAAGATGTAAAGGAAACCGAATAAACAATACCCAAATACAAAATTCTTTGAATATGGGTGTTCGAGGTACCAGATACGTTTCGAAATTGAATCTGAAATACTAATGAAAAATACGTTTTTCGGAAATAATTCAAGGATCCTATTATTTAATGATACCTATACATATACTTAGAGTTGAAGTTTGTAAGTACGATTTCAAGTAACAAATTTATTTTGATAATTATATTTGACTTCAATAGTCTTTCTGAATTAAAATTAATGAATTTATTTAACATGCATTGTCATGTATTTCTTTTTCATATTAATTCAATTAAATATCTCTAGTGTGCTTTTTTGCAGATACGCCCTTTTCAATTGAAATAGCAGTATATTTTTGATGGTCTTTGTTATGTGCTTTCAACAATTGAACATTTGATCCCATATCCACATATTATAAAATAATATGAATCTAAATACTTGAATTGATTGGAAATACGAAGAAATATTTTCGTAAAAATTCTCTATGAAATAAGGGTCATCAAAAAAACGATTTTGTTGTGTGAAATGAATATATTCAAATCTGAAATATTCAGCCACTCAAATATGTCAATGAAATACCTGTTACAAACAATTTTTTTTCACTAAATAGAATACCAAATATGAGATAATGGTATATTTTCAACTGAAGTTTGAACACCATCTGTTTTTAATGAGGCACCTACCCTTCGGATATTCCATGATTCTTTGTATTTATTTTCAACCGACAGCCAGAAAAGAAATTTTATGATTTTATTATGTTTAAGTAGGTTCGTTCTTCTAGATCCACGTAGAACGTAGAACCCCAATGAACTATGAATTGATTCATCGGAACATTCTAAAGTCTAGACTTTCCCAACCGTTTCGGTTAGATTTTTTAAAACTACTAAAATCTACCAAATGATTTCTTCCTACTAAAAACTTCATGAAAATGCGAAAAATCTACTAAAAAAGAAAATTTCTACTAAATCTGGCCATACTCAGTTTCATTATATTTTTAGTATCTATGGAAATTTCAACTCAAATGATAGGTACACTGAAATGATCGTACAAAACGCTATTATCGTACATGCGGTATCGTACATAGTACCGATCAGCAAATTATCGTACAAAACGATAATTATCGTACGAACGGCAACGCTGGACTCAGATGCGAAATAATCTGCAACGTTGCCTGTATGCCAGATCTTCTTGATGGGATCGGTTTTTTACTTGGTGGAAATTCATATTAATAGATTGTTTGAGATTATGACGTATTATAAAACTGTATGGAAACTCATAATTTTCGCACAGCTATTCGAGCAGAAAATTCGGCAAGTTTATTTTCGAAATGAATAAATGGTAGTTCATATGGTGTTATTCTGGTTTTTTCGATATTGACATCGAATTCAGTATAGTCCTCCTGAACATATACAGGGACATTGATGATGACGAGGACGATGTGATTACAAGGTTTTCTAGGGGTTCACAGACCAAATTAGATTTTGTGTTATACTTGCCAATTGTCTTCTTTTTTTTTCATATGAAACAATAGATTTACTATTTTTTTTTTAATTTCTACCTGAATGGCTAAAACCGTGATAAGTAAATAAATATATTATAATATAACAAATACATAAGCGTACACATTTTTTTACCGAAATTTGAGGCTTTATTGTAAAACACTGGTTATACATTTATGATTCGAAATATTGCCCATCGCTGGTCACTATACTTTCTCACATCTTTCGGGCAGCGTACGAATTGAAAAAACTGGTCATCTTTTGAAGCGATCCACGAATCGATCCAAGTTTTTAATTCTTCATAAGATAGGAAGTGCTGGTCAGCCAGGCTGTGTGCTATTGATCGAAACAAGTGATAATCCGAGGAAGCAACGTCTGGAGAATACGTCAGGTGGGGTAGGAATTCCCATTTCAACTCTTTCAAGTATATCTTGACTTTCGCAACATGGAGTCGAGCATTGTCATGCAATAGAATCCATTCATCTACTCTCTCGTCGTATTGCGGCGGTTTGTCTCTCAATGCTCGACACAAACGCATTGATTGCGTTCGATAACGATCGCCTGTGATCGTTTCAGTCGGTTTTAACAACTCATAATACACTACACCGAGCTGGCCCCACCAAATACTGAGCATGACCTTAGAACCGAGAATATTCGGTTTAGCCGTCGACGTGGAAGCATGGCCGGGATATCCACATGATCTTATGTGCTTGGGACTATCGTAATGAACCCGTTTTTCGTCTCCAGTCCCAATCCGATGCAGAAATTCCTTCCGTCTTTGCCTCGAAAGCAGCTGTTCACAAACGAACAAACTCCGTTCAAACACCTCCTGGCTTCAACTCGTACGGCACCCACTTTTCTTGTTTCTGAATCATTCCTATGACTTTCAGGCGTTTTGAAATGGCTTGTAGGCTTAATGATCCTGTCAATTATTGTTGCGTTTGAAATGAGTCTTGATCAAGTATTGCCTCCAATTCTGCATCTTCAAAAACCTTCTCTCTTCCACCGCGATGCTGGTCTTCGACATCAAAATCACCATTCTTGAAGCGTTGAAACCACTCTCGGCACGTTCTTTCACTAATAGCGGCCTCACCATAGGTATTTGAGAGCATTCGATGAGCCTCAGCCGCAGATTTATTCATATTTCAGTAGAAAATTAAAACCTCCCTCAAATGACGAGAATTTGACTCGTAAGCTGACATGGATAATCGTGAATAACTTTATGATGCAGACACAAATCGACTAACATGTCGATGGCGTTATGTTCACAAATAACTAAACTCATTGTATGACATCTACGATATATTTATTTCGACTATCACTTACCGTTACAGCCAGCTATTGCCCAACGGCAGGAGCAAAGTTGTACGCCTAAATCTAATATTTCGGAATATGACATTGTTCAGCTAAAATATTTTCGAAGTTCAGGCGCTTCCGGTTATATAAGAATTAAAAAAATTTTTTTCAAAACAAACTTTTTCTTCATTTTATGTCTCAGATATTATCGAGATTTCCATTCTCAATTACTCTTTGCTAAAATTATTGTGTTAGTCCTCATAGTTTTCAAAATATCAAGGAAAAACCGTAAAAAAGAGAGAATTTCCTTAGTCACAATTACCTGAATTATTTTTACTGTGAATATCCTATGCCTATGTCAATTCACTTTCTCAAACTAAAATGATGTTGGAACATCGTGCATATCTTGAATTTGAGAAATATCATCACAGGGTGCCAAAAATTGTAAACAAAATTTGATCATAACTTTCGATTTTCAAATCAGAACCCTATTTTTTTGTGATTTCGCTGGATTCTACGGTAAAAAATAAGGGTAGTGTCCAAACGTGATTATGCTCTCAAATTCAATAATTCAAGAGTTATTTGAGATTTTATGAATTTATGTTATACGTAGGGTCAATTTTATTCGAACTGTTTCCAGACAGACTAGCAATAATACTCTATGACCATAGAAATTTAAATATCTAATTACTTTACATGTGACAGGTATTTTCATTATCAAAGCTTCACTAATTTGATTTCACGAATTGAATTTCCGATATTCAAATGACAAAATTCTGGATATACTTTTCTCTAATTATGTGGCAAGAAAACTGTTCTACCAACCAACATTTTTCAATGCAAAAATCACTAATAGATATTTATGGAAATTTCCGTCAATTTCAATAAAAAGGCAGTGAATTCGGGAACATAATGTTTAAAACTCGTACAGAAGGCTCATTCTACCACTCGGTCATTTTGAACTCTTGGAAGAATAACAATAAGTTCTGCACTTGTATTATAAATATCTTATTCCATATTCACGATGAATGCATTAGAATTATTGGTAGAACTCATCAAATTTTGAATCAGAAATTTCCTCATCTTCTTGAAAGGATGTTGCATACTTCATGAATATCCATTATACTGGATGGAGTACCTACCTAGAAGAAAAAAACCTCTACCTACCAAATGAAATAAAATCATGCAGGACTCCTGTGTGCCAATTCTATTCATATGAAAAAGCGGTAGAATACATTTTATGAATTCAGGAAAAAATCAGCGTGGTGATGAAAAGGGAGTAACAGAAAGTTTGAAACATCCTTCCGAATTATCTTCTCGTCAATTGGTGATAAATGTGGATATTTCTGATTGAATGCTCGACAAGTTCTCGAAACAATTCTTGTACATTCACCGTGGATATGGAATAGATCCAGAATTTCATTATTTGAATAACGGGGATTCATATCGTCAAATTATAATCTACTAGATTCAATAATGAGTACACCTGTCACTTTGAAATAATTGAATATTTGAAACGCACTCTAGAAACAGATTGAATGAAATTGACCCTACGTATAACATAAATTCATAAAATCTGGAATAACTCTTGAATTATTGAATTTGAGAGCATAATCATGTTTGAACACTACCCTTATTTTTACCGTAGAATTCAACGAAATCACAAAAAAAATAGGTTTCTGATTTGAAAATCGAAAGTTATGATCAAATTTTGTTCACAATTTTTGGCACAATATTTGAAACACCCTGTGATGATATTTTTCAAATTCAAGATATGCACGATATTCCAACATCATTCTAGTTTGTGAAAGTGAATTGAGTATACGCATAGGATATTCACAGTGAAAATAATTCACGTGATAGTGACTATGGAAATTCTCTCTTTTTTACGGTTTTTTCTTAATATTTTGAAAACTATGAGAACTAACGCAATAATATTAGCAGACAGTAATTGAAAATAGAAATCAAATATTTTCATGTGAAGTGAACGATGAACGGGAGGATGATTGGAGATTGGAAATTGAGGGAGAGGAAGTTGAAAAGGTGGAATGTTTCAGATATTTAGGAGTGAACATAGAAAATACGGGAAGCCAAGAAAGGGAGATTAACGAGAGAATTGAAAAAGCCGGAAGATTATACCACGCAATTAATAAGAAATTCCTAAGAAGAACTGAAGTCAAAGAGAAAACTAAAATGACCGTGTTCAAGTCGATATTCAGACCGGTTCTATCGTACGGATGTGAAACTTGGAACACAACAAAGAGAATGAGGAGTAAACTACAGGCAGTGGAAATGAAATTTTTGAGAGGAATGAAGGGGGTTACAAGGATGGACAGAAGGAGAAATGAGGACATAAGAGGTGAATTGGGGATAAAATCATTGGAAAGGTTTGTGGGTGAGAGGCAGTTGGGATGGTGGGGACACTTACATCGTATGGAAGAGGAGAGACCAATCAAACAAATATGGGAGGCAAAAGTCGAGAAAAAGGCAAAAAGGGGAAGACCGCAACAAACATGGGAGGATATGATAGAAGAGGAAATAAAAAAGAGAGGGAAAAGCGTCAGGGAAGCTGAGATGATGACATCAAATAGGACAGAATGGAAGAAATTTATTGAATCAAATTAGAATTATTTTAAGTTATTGTTAAGATAGAAAATGTAGATAATGAAACCCATACACCGAAAGGTAACAAATGGGATAAAGATTATATATATATATATATATATATTTTCATGTGAGCAAGGGCGAAATGGTGTGTTCTAGGAAAGAAGTCATATAGAATTCTACCCTAGAATCAGCATAGGATACCGAGTGAATCGTCTAAAATCAGCTAACAATACAAGGTTTCCGAAAAAAATCTTTCATTTCCTAGAGGGATACCCAGTGAAGGATCTACCGGCATAGTGACGGGGTCCAAGGGGCGGAGCCCCTTCGGCGAGCAGAGCGAGTTGAGGTATAAAATTCTACTCAGAAATTTATAACAGCCTAGATTATGAAATTCAATAGAAGAAAAAACTATGCAAATGATACTCAACGTAAATTTTTTGGTTCTTATATTAAGAAATGTTCACTCACTTCTGAGTTCGATCCTGTGGTTATTCATTCAGAAATTCGTTTCAAACTCATACATATAATTGAATTCAGAATCATCGAAGCAATATATATGCTTTCATTTTCCAGATGATCGTCGAGTAAGAAATGAATATTTTTAATTTAATTACTTTAGTTTTATGTTTTAGAATTCAGCAATTCTGGAGTTGGAAAAAGAGTATGGTAAAGCAATAGATTTTTATCATATTTCCTTCCTTTCACTTGAACAATTTCATTATTTGAAGTGATAAACCAATTGATAGCAGAACGAAATGATCATTCTTGCTCGAGATCGATTCATTTTAAGTCTAAATCCCAAGCTTAAATCTAAATTAATTTTATGAAAATTCTATATAACTAACATAAATCTTGAAATTAAGAAAAAACATGTAACATTTTCTAAGAAACAGAGAAATATGGAAAAATTGGGTTCAAAGATTTCCGAAACTATTATAGAGTCTTAAGTGTGTCAATAATAAACATTCAAAACCGGTTAAAAAATTTCAATTGAAGAAAATTGAAAAAAATTGAAATGGGTGTGACACTATACTTCCTCACCCTTCACTCCTTCAGACCTTCACAGTACGTTATTTTTGGTCTAGTTCGAGTATCCGATCTATCAATTTTAAATGCTAAAAACAAATACTTCTTTATTCTTCTCAGGCATACTTAGCTCTCATGATGTTAACATCAAGACAAGCTTTTCATGATAACTCTAAGTTCCTGGTATATCCGCGAGATGCTAGTTGTTCTTATTTTATAAGACATTCTTCTCAGAAATACAAATATGAAAAAAAATGTCTTATAAAATAAAAACACTAGCACTAGCATCTCGCGGATATGACACTGGAAGCTTTGGGTTATCATAAAAAGCTTGTCTGGATGTTAACATTATGTTAGCTAAGTATGCCCGAGAGGAATAAAGAAATATTTTTCTCTAGATACGAATTCGGATATATTGTGAGTAACGAATAAGGAAAAATATAGAAAGAATATTATAAAATTTGAAGGTTTTCTTCAAAAAAACTGGAAAATATGTGTCAGATTAAATTTGATACCATGCATAAGGAAATTATATACAGGGTGGCCATTTGAAAACGAAACAGACGAGATTACAGACGAAATAAAGTTTTTCGATAGAAATGCTCAGACAGGTCGATTTCTGTTTCGAGGGGGACAACTTAAGATGTAGGTTACGGCGGCATAGCGCTTCAACCCTTGCTACTACAACCCTCACCCCCAAATTTTGAATAGGGAAGATGGGGTGAGTGATACCTCATTTGAAAGGTATTTTTATACTGATTTCAGCACAGTAATTGTTTTTTCATTTTATGCATTAGTTCTCGAAATATTCTCAACTAAGTATTTGAAAATGAAGTAGTGTTTTCATGGCACTTGTAGTGTTTTGTGAAAAATCGACATTTTGAGCTTCAAAACAACCATGACTGTGGCTTCCTTCCTAACTAACTAACGCATGAATATTTCGAGAACTAATGCATAAAATGAAAAAACAATTACTGTGCTGAAATCAGTATAAAAATACCTTTAAATTGAGGTATCACTCACCCCATCTTCCCTATTCAAAAATTGGGGGTGGGGGTTGTAGCAGCAAGGGTTGAAGCGCTATGCGTCCGTAACCTACATCTTAAGTTGTCCCCCTCGAAACAGAAATCGACCTGTCCGAGCATTTCTATCGAAAAACTTTATTTCGTCTGTAATCTCGTCTGTTTCGTTTTCAAATGGCCACCCTGTATAATTTATAATACACTACAAAATCGAAATAAATCTACATGAGTGATGATGCTTGTGTGGGTGTTATTTCCTCGAGAGCAATGGATCCATTATCAGAGGAAGTTCTTATCGCCTTCTCAGAGGTCTTCAAACTGGTTACAATTTATTCAGATATTCAATCGATGAATGAAGAATGAGATAACCCTTATACCAAATTAATTTTGTAATGTGTTCTAAATAGTTTGCTTTTGAGCGAGTATTTCGTACCCTCAAATGGAATGATTGATTGGAACCATGATAATCGGTAAAAAGGAAAATACAAATATTGAGGTTCATAATACGTATTCTCCTGTCGGACAGAATATCCCTACTCATTTCATAAAATTTTTGTGTCCGAAACAAGTCAACACTGCAGACTATATAGTAAGACCATTATATCCGGACACATTTTGATTTACGAGTATTCGTAAATCAAAATGTGTAAAATCAAAATATGAGTGTGCGTATGCACACTCACTAACTCACATTCAAAAAAGCTGAAATTTCTAATAAAATTTTAATTTGTCAACCCAAATACCCACATCAAATTTCATCAAAATCGAAGGAGTAGGTAAATCGCGAAATATTGAGATCCCATTATTTCATTTTTGCGCATGCATAAAGAATATCGGGTGATTTTTTAGGATGAATCAGTCAAAAATCTCGAGAAGGAAAAATCTTACAGAAAATGTTTCGAATGAAAGTTTGATGATTTTGAGGGGGAAGTCCATTTATGTGAGAACCTCTTTCTTTAATTTCCTCCTTGAGAGGGAACACTCATCGGCAAAAAACTTGGCCACCTAAAAAAGTTGGTTGTCCAAGAACATTCGGAATTTTTCATCGATTACAATTGTTTTTACGCCGAATTCAAGATGGATTCTTTGGTATTAAAACAAACCCAGAAAAGTTTTCCAAAAATGTTGATAGCTTAGTTATACCGGGTGAAAAAAAAATAGATTTGTAGACCAATTTCTTAACACCCTGTGGAGCATTTCGGGAAATTCGTAGAATTTACGCTCAGTTTTTTTACAAAGACTATCTTTTTAGCAATATTTCAGTTTTTATTTCACCTCGATATCTTGATTTCTTTTGTTGATACACGTATTCAAAAAAGCCTTATACAGAGTGGCCACTTTTTTAATGGAATTGTATTGGTAACTTTTAAACCATAAGAGTTAGAAGGTCGGTCAAATGGAGAAAAAGTTGCATGCATAGAAGCATTGTCAAGCAGTTCAAACAAATCGGGATTATCAGGCCTGGTTATTGAGATATCATAAGAATAGTAATTTACGTAACAAGTCCGGAAAATAGGTTTTTTTTGGACGAATAGACAAAATTCCAGGACGAGCGTAAGCGAGTCCTGGAAGTCTGTGAGTCCAAAAAAACCATTTTCGGGCGTGTTGCGTACAATATTTTTTCGGCAACCATGTAAAATAACACTATCGCTGCTGCTTTCCATATTTCATTGCGATTGCGATAAAAAAACATGCAAATTTTTGACAACTAATTTCATATTGACTTACCATGTAATGTTTTTTTTTATGGTTAAATAAAGTTATTATTATTATTATTATTATTATATGAACTGTCAGCCGTTATCTCGGTTGCTATGGATTCTATGATTCTATTCCGGCCTAGTCCGGGAAGTACGTACTTTCCGGACTAGGCCGGGAAATGCTACTTTCTCAGAGAAAAAGTAATATTTGAAATAAAGTGGGGAAAAAAGAAAAATCAAAATGACAGAATTCACTTTTTTCGGCAACCGTCCGGGAAGTGCTCACTTCCCGGACGAAGTAAATTCTGTCATTTTGATTTTTCTTTTTGAAAAAAATTAGGTTGAGGTTGGCCCAGAGAGTACGAAACGTTGGATACGAAATCTGATTACGTCAAATTGAGGATAATTTACTGTCGAATAAAAAATTCCTGTAACATTTTTTGATAATATTTGAAATAAAGTGGGGAAAAAAGAAAAATCAAAATGACAGAATTTACTTCGTCCGGGAAGTGAGCACTTCCCGGACGGTTGCCGAAAAAAGTGAATTCTGTCATTTTGATTTTTCTTTTTTCCCCGCTTTATTTCAATTATTATCAAAAAATGTTACAGGAATTTTTTATTCGACAGTAAATTATCCTCAATCGATCATATGCAAAGGTGGAATTCCGTTGTAGTACCTATTCTGTTGTATCTGTAGTATTTCTAATTTTTTCATTTAAATTGAAAGTTAAGTCTCCTTTTTTCTATCCCTTCTGAATTCATTACAGTTCACGTTTTAAATGATTGAATGAAAAGTATACCTATACAATATTCAACGATGCTCGTTCAGAACTTTTCGGAAATAATGAAATATAATTGAATAGAATTTGAATAATAAATCAGAGGCTACCATATTTCAATAGCCGATCCAAGGAACTTATCTTAATTTTATTTCCCTATCTAATAATAAATATAGAAATAAAAGCTACAGATCGATCTTATTCGTCTCGAAAAATATACCTATAAAATACACAACATCGTCTTTCTAGGGGTCTGCCCATTCAATGAGACGTCAAGTGATGCCTACATGTGTGTTCCAGATGTTAACCAGATGATGAAGAAAATGTCCTTCAGAAGCATAAACACAACTTTCAGAACGACAATCTTTTGTCAGCTATAGAGTCATCTGAAGATAATGTAGAAACTTCCTACTAATCACTGATCAATTTTATCAATAGGTAGATTTTTTAGAATGTTTCCGAAAAACATCCATCGAGAATATTGTATGCAATTGTTCATTGCAGCGAATGAAGTTCCAAAGTGTCTAACAAAAAATTTCAAAATTACGGAATTTATTGAAATTAAAATGTGAAAAATAATCGCATTTTGTAGCTGAATTAAAATAATTAGTTGTCATCATAAGTAAGGACCGAATTGGATCTACTTGAAAAATGAATGACAACACCGCATATTTCACCCATTGCTTTTTATTTCCTTTAATACATTGAATATTTAATCTGGGAACCATGAGTAATTATCGATCGATTAAAATTTAAAAACTATTAAGAAAAAAACATTGCGGTAAAATCAAAGTGTTAAGTAGCATCGTAGCAATGAATCCATGATTATTCTTCATCTATTTTTTGACCAATTGTTCATTTTCTATAATGTATTGCCTTGATTTCATTCTCTGGAATTCTTAAAAAATGACATTTCTGAGAGTAGTAGAGAGAGTAGAGAGTAGTACCTTATACATCGACATCACAATAAACAGTAGTCGGTGGTTATCAGTAAATGAATTATAAAGCAATAGAAATGTTCGGTTGAAATTGAATAATGAAAAAAATACACCCTATATTATTTAATGAAGACAGAGACGATGAAAGGCTAGGTAACATCAATGTGAGGGATAATTTTTTGGAAGTACACACAGAAAAATTCTAATGTGTATATGTGGTAATATACATATAGTCAAAAGTTGGAAATATTGAACAGCTTAGAAGGAGCAAAAAAAAGGTTTCAATTCGTGCTATGGGTCCCAACACTCCCAACGCATTCCTATTATTAGTTACACAACTATTTCGGGACCTGTTCCTACAAATGGTGTAGAGAGATGGATTTCAAAGGAGAATAAGGGATATACATTGGTAGAATTTTAATGGGTTGAGCAAATCGAATAAAGGACAACTATTGTATATTAGATCAGGTTACATAATGAATATACATAATGGATATTGTGAAATCAGTTTAAAAAATTGAGAAATGAGCACCGGTTTCCTAGATTAAAAATACTGCAAATTTTACTATATGATGTACCTACTATTTGCCTTTTCAATGCAAAATATCTCGACACGTGGAGAAAAGTGATGATGAATATCAGAGGATTTGAAACCGGGGTCATTCCTGAACAGATAGAACTTTGCGGTAAAAAAATATTGTATTCAGTATCATTGTAGTAACACAAGTTCCAAAATTCATATTTATGTGCTGCTAGGGTTCCGAGAAATAAATTCTTTCTCACTATTGTAATGAGTTCATTACAATACTAAAAACAGTGCTGTAATGAACTCATTATAGTATTGTTTTCAGTTATATTTTTTGTTTGTGGTTGTCAACACAGACTTCCAATCCTATCAAATTTCAACACAAGTCAATTGTCGATATAACATAATTTGGATATAGTGAAATGATTTTCAACATTATTCGCAATTTCTCTAGATTCTGGTAGTGTTAAATCAATTTCGTCAGACATAATTCACGTATTTAATGCGTAATTATAAATTATTTCAGAATTGGAAACTTACGATTTAAATTCAATTTCCGTAATCTGTCAATTTTCGTAACAGTGACACCAACTGCCAAGATACAATACTTAAGTCACTAGGATATAAAATCTGAATATTTCATTGATTTTTGACAATATTTCACAAAATGACTGAAATAGAGAAAAAATATCGTCTAATAATCGTTGCAGAAGGCAATTCCTACACTTCCCTACACTCTCTCCTTCGTCGCTCGTTTTCGAATTTCGCATTCGTGTTGGAAAATTGGAATAGGAGCCCATTCTGCAACTTGTTATAGAATATACTATTAAAATTTAATTCCTTTGCTGTGTGCCTTAAAAATTCATGGATCGTGTTCCAGAACTGGGAGATCCAATGAGGTATAGTAATCAATTTTTGTACCGGACTAGAAACATGCAACTATCATTTGTTGATTCCAAAAAAAAACCCTGAACGGAAGAATAGCAGAAGGATTTGTTAATTCGATTTTTGTGTCGAATATTCATGCATGACCTCGCAACTAATAGGAACAAGAAACATATTCCATTTTTTTTATTTAATGAAATCAGAAGTTAAAGAAAGAACGCCTTAAAAAATAGATGGTGAATTTCATCACTTGATCTGTGAAAGTACCTACCTATACCATATACATTCCGATAAAACACAAATGTTCAGAAGGGTTTCAAATGTTTCTCAATAAGAATAAAATGGGAAGCTTTAGAAATATTTTGGTCCAAAATAGAGTCCCACATATTTAAACGTGAACTATTAAATTCGATAACTCGAGATCAGAATTTAATGAAATAAGACTTTCTTCAATAAAAGAGATTAATAACAATCCTTATTCCCAAAAAACTAGAATAAGGAAGAGATTCATATCATCAACACTTCATTTCTAAATTTAATACTGTAGATAAGTCAGTGAACTCAAAACTTCAGGCAAGCCATAAATTTGGTAGATATCATAGTTCAAACTTCAGAAGATAAAAGACAAATCATGGGACGTTCATTCTTCTCTAAAATATGAAAATGACATTTGAAGAGTAAAGATAATTTTATTGGTATAACGATTGTCAGCAAAAGAATCACTTTATGTCAACTCATAGATTTGATTATTCAAAATATAGCTGTGGTATTTTGGTTGATTATTTCCAATAGATATTAATCTTTTGAAAAAAGTTTTTTTTGAAAAGTTATCATGACATATTTAAAACTTTCAGAAAGAGTAGAATCCAAAAATAGACTAAAGTATAAACAATTCAAGCGAAGTCTAGAGCTTTTCTTGGAAAATAGTTTCTTGGAATTAATTAGGAATCGATTGGAATACGGTATTGTCGCTAAAAATGCAAACCATAAATTCATTAGGTTCAAAATCGGGAAACAAAATTGAAATAATGGTATATTGTATATCTAGTGCAAAAAAAAGAACATTTCTTACGAGTGTGGAACACGAATGTCGTGTGCTGCTACCATACAAGAAAAAAATGTGATTTTCTCAGGTGTTGCACATTATACTTTTTTTTACGGTTATGAATAGTCAATAAACTTTCACAAAATAGAAATTGAAACCCTTCTCTCTATAACTATAACTTCAACACTTTTGAATATATAAAGTATCACTTCAACCGCAAGGGTAGATAAAGTAACACTTTAACAATAAGGACAACAAGGGTAGATAAAATGTTTCAAATTTTTTTATTCTTTCTGATACATCATCTTAGTTTTTTGGGGCAACAATAAACTTTCTACTTCCATCTTCTACATCTGAAGGCTGTGTGAAGTAATGTGTTAATTCTTTTCGTACATTTCGTATTCGTATACAAAACGCAAAAATTCTGACTACCCCGCACAAACCAGAATATAAAATTTGTTTTACATTTGTTGATAGAGTAATTCATATCCCTTGTATCGGAGCAGCAGTTGCGATTTTGTGCCAAAAATTACAATTTTCTTCGAAAATTTTATTTCCAGCCTAAATTCAAAGTCTCGCTATGAAAAATGTTGTATTGCACAAGACGATGAAATCGCAGCGTCGAAACGCCAGTCGAGACGATAAGATGACACTCTGAAAGATTAAGTACAAATTTATCGTCTTGTACAGGGTGGGCAAATAAGCGAGGTAAGCGGCTATATCTCAGGAACCACTCATCGTAGAGACTTGCGGTAAAAAATTTTACCACTAAAGTAAACAAAAGAAAACACTGGAAATTGTTTTGATGTTCATACCTCCACCGCTAGGGGGCGTAATAGCTATCGTCGAGTAGAAAAATGCATTTTACTCGAAAAATTTTCATATTAAGTTGGAAAAAAAATATCATCACTGTAAACCTTGGAAAATTCTTCATCTGTTTGAATTGTCACTTTCGATTTTGCGACATCAAATAAGGGTGGGGGAAAGATAGAAATCTGACTGATTGAAATGTCTGTAACTTCAGTTTGGCTCAACATTTTTGACCAAATTAGATCTTATTTGAGAGACAACATCTTGTTGATTAAGGAAAAAATATACTCATGATGAATTTTATCCAGCTGCTTCCGATAGGGAGCGCTGAGTCAGGAGTTCATTGTTTTGTTCATTTTTCTCTGAAATTTCAAATGTAATGATAGGATTTTCTTAACAGAAACAAAAATTTCATTGAATTTGCATAAAAAAACCTGAAGGTCGCAAAGCGATAATTTCAGGCGTTCTGAAGTTATGGCCGAAAGAAGATATTCTTCAACTGATGCACTGCGAAAAACCAAATTGTTTCTTCAAGTTCTAACAGAAACAGAAATCCCATCAAATTTGTATGAAAAAACCAAAAGGTCGCAAAGTGATAGCTTCAGGGGTTCTTTAGTTATGGACGAAAAAAGATATTCTTCAACTGATGCACTGAAAAACTAAATTGTGTCTTCTTTCGGCCATAACTCCAGAACGCCTGAAGCTATCGCTTTGTGACCTTTTGGTTTTTTCATACAAATTTGATGGGATTTCTGTTTCTGTTAGAACTTGAAGACTCAATTTGGTTTTTCGCAGTGCATCAGTTGAAGAATATCTTCTTTCGGCCATAACTTCAGAAAGCCTGAAATTATCGCTTTGCGACCTTCAGGTTTTTTCATGCAAATTCAATGACATTTTTGTTTCTGTTAAGAAAATCCTATCATTTCATTTGAAATTTCAGAGGAAAATGAACAAAACAATGAACTTCTGACTTAGCGCTCCCTATCGGAAGCAGCTGGATCAAATTCATCATGAGTATATTTTTTCCTTAATCAACAAGATGTTGTCTCTCAAATAAGATCTAATTTGGTCAAATATGTTGAGCCAAACTGAAGTCACAGACATTTCAATCAGTCAGATTTCTATCTTTCCCCCACCCTTATTTGATGTCCCAAAATCGAAAGTGAAAATTCAAACAGATAGAGAATTTTCCAAGGTTTACAGTGATGATATTTTTTTTCCAACTTAATATGAAAATTTTTCGAGTAAAATGCATTTTTCTACTCGACGATAGCTATTACGCCCCCTAGCGGTGGAGGTATGAACTTCAAAACAATTTCCAGTGTTTTCTTTTATTTACTTTAGTAGTAAAATTTTTTACCGCAAGTCTCTACGATGAGTGGATCCTGAGATATAGCCGCTTACCTCGCTTATTTGCCCACCCTGTACAATGAATAACTATAAGACGAAATTATTTTTGAAAATGGAACACGTTTCCGGAGTTTCCAATATTAATAGTGCTTCGATTTCATTATATTACCGTGCAGAATTATTGCGCACGGTCTGAACTGTGAGAAATTATTTCGAACCGGTTTAACCGTTGGGTATAGATAGTACTGCATGGCTACACATATAATGCACAATATTTTGTTCCTAATGCAAGTAAAGATAATATGAAGTATCTATATATTCTATAGGAGTTGTAGAAAAAATAATTTTCTGAAAGTTTTCATTCTTTAACCATAAACTTGTTTAACATGTTTTGGTACGTTGATTAAAATAATATATTTTTCGACCATTTATTCGCCAGGTCTGTCCCTTTTTAAGCTGTAAATAGTCTTATATGAATTTCACCTGTTCAGATTAAGGATGCACGTTGAGCATTCGCAAACTTCAAATTCCCGTCATCTCCATTTCTCGCAAAATATAGGTATAGAGAGTTGATATTTATGTGCTTAGATAGGAACAGAGGCGTAACGAAGAGGAATATTGGGGACATAAGCTCCCCCCCATTTGATTAGAAGAAATAAGAAAAAGTTGTAAATAACTATTTCTAAAAATGTAAAAAAAATTTATGGATTTTGCGTTATCAAAATGGGGATAACCCCTCCCCCATGAGTCAACTCTAGTTACATCACTGAACAGGAATTTAAAAAGTGAATGAACGGAGAAGCTTTGTGCAACACCCATAAGCAAAGTATAAGCTTTTTATAAAAATGTAAAAAAATAGGAAAACCACAAGGCAAAAACATGAAATAAAATTTCAGGCATCTATCGAAAAAGTTCAACTTACCTGTCCTAGATCAATGGTTAAATTAACCCTGTTGTATTTCATGCCTCTGGATAAAGGAGGACTCTGCCACCATGTTTCCATGCCATCCACAGCATATTCAGCTGGATGTCTTTTATCCGGTTTGGACAAATCACATACGTCACAAAACTGAAAAAAATATTAATGTAAGTAAGTAATTTATTTTGTGTCTTTCATATATAACAAGTTTATTACACACGTCAAAAGATTAGTGAAATACCCCCCAGGAGCATGACCAATGCTCTTCCAAAAAAAAAAACTATCTCTCAAAAACAAAACGAATTTTTGACTTATCCCTCTAGATATATCTTAATTCCAGCTTGGTATGAAGTTTTAAAACTCATGTATAATCCATAATATACAAAATTTCATAGTGATGTATTCATTCATAAGACGTACCTACCTAAAGTATATTTAGTTTTTTAGAATTTTTTCAAAAAAAAAATCGGATGGATATAGTCCATGCAAGTTAAGTACGAAATGACTTTTTTTAAGGCCATTTCGAAAAGTAATTTTGAAAGCTTGAACAATCATTAGGTAGATACTCGAAAATGAGCGACTAAAAAGATTATCGTTTTCATATAAATCGAGTCAATCTTTGAAATTTTCGGCAGAATGAATACCATAAGAAGTTATGAGTTTTACAAATTGCTGTGTTTTTTTGCCATGAATCTTAATGCGTTCTGGCATTTCTTCGACCCTCCTGAAAGTAACAGAAAAATTTCTAATCCGTTCTCCGAAAGTAATTCTATGGTTGAGAAGGTTATCCAAAACACTTATTTTTTCTTGTAGGTACATGTACCTACAAGAAAAAATAAGTGTTTTGGATAACTTTCTCAACCATCTAGCTGCAGCTAGATATTGGTTATACGGTTCGACTCTCTGATAACGAATCAGTCCTCAAATTCGATTCAGTCCGAACAGCCGACTGGCTTGCACGATAACTTTTCGAACGGAAGAACCTAAAAACTTAAAATTTGCAGGTTGTTGAATGACTGTTCGATATTTTTTCCTGGTTAATTTCATAGTTACACATTCGATCTAGATGGAAATTTTCATTTAGAATGAGAATGATAATTTCAAGCTTCGTGCAAAATTTCTTGTTGATTGAACCATCAAATTCATCATCAAAATTCAAAAGAATATTGAAATAACAATTTGAAGGTCCGTTCTGAATTTCAAAATGATGGTATAATCAGAACCATAAAAAATATTTGAGAATAAACACCCGACTTTTCCACGATTACAAATCCGATCGAGTCGAGATTTTGCCCAAGTATAGGGAAAATCATATCGAGCTTCTTGCGAAATTTGGTGGTGATTGCGTCATGAGTATCAGAATAGTTATTTATAATACAAGTGCAGAAGGCATTGGTATTCTTCCACGAGTTCAAAATTCAAAAACGAGCCACGAAGTGGCGAGTTTTGGAATGAACGAGTGGTAGAATGAGCCTTCTGTACGAGTATTATACATTATTTTCTCTAATTCATTGCATTTTCATTGAAATTAATGAAATATTTCCATAAATATAATTTAGTGATTTTTGCATTGAAAAATGTTGGTTGGCAGAACTGATTTCTTTAAGGCAAATTGATGAATTGACAGATAAAGCCGTGGCGGAAAGTTCGGAGTACCAACATGGAATAATAAAATATAACCATGAAAACTGTGCGTTTCTGATATATTCTCGCACGATTTTGTTCTACAAGATGTGGAAGAATGAACGGAATAACCACAGAATTGGAGAAAATTTAATTAGAATATTGAAATAGAAAATGAAGAAAGCACTGAAGTGAAGTCAGGAGCATTTTAGCGCTCATTCAAAATTGAGAAAACAAAATTTTTATGTGTACCTATAATTTCGAAGGCATAAAACGTATTCTGTCCATTACCGCATTCAACCAAGATATTCCGATCTTGGAGTAATCGCGAAAATTTCATGTCTTTACCACATTCGATTTGAGAGTTTCCGTGTAGGTATATGGCGACCGGCCTGAAACATCGAATTCTTCATTCAAACTTTTGGGAGAACCATAGCCTGTTTTCCCTTGTTATAGTAAAATACGGTCCTGTGCCAAATTTCATGGAAATACACAAAATGATTTTGCATGAAACACTACTATCCAATTTTTGAATTTTTTTTTTCTAGGGGCTGCAGATTCAAAGGAATTCATTTTCGAAAATGATTTTATAAAACCAATTATTTCGGCAGATTATTATGAAACACCTTGTATAAATGTGATTTTCTGTTTAGAAATAATAACTTTAACTGGGAATTACATGACTCATTACAAATATTGACAGATAAAAGTATATTCTCGTAGATTGAAATGTAACGTCAGATAGATGATCTCAGAGGAAGTTAAATATAGATATACCTAGAATACAAGAGAATTAATATTACGTCTATTATATGAGCAGATCAGAATAATTATCAATATTTTATTACTTTGAATTAAACGAATTTTCTCTATCTCAATACTTTGGCTTATATTAGTATCATTGACATAAGAGACCATTAATTTTCTAAAAATATTTTCTCATTAAATTAAGTAAGCAGAGAGTGAATGGTATGAATGAATATTTCAACAATAGATTATTGTTCAGATCAGAATTCGATTACTGTATTTAGTTAGATTGCTTATCTAAATTTGAAATATTGAATCAGGCTCAGTTATAAATTCTGAATTTTATAGTAAATATAAACAATATAGGATCCCAAAATTGTTTCATCACACTGACAAACTTTTTCAATTGTGGAAATTGAAGTCGATTATTGATTCCATATAAAATGAATTTCTATCGATAGAAATCAAAATCAGTCGAAGAAGTTTAAAACAGAACATGTTCACAAAATTAGTTTGGAAATATACTCGGTTATTGAAGCTGTTCACGTTTTCCCTCCATAGCCGGTAGATCAGTTGTTTAAAACATTTGGCTAGCACATTCTCGAAGTATTTCCGTATATACATCTATATTCCGTATATTCATCTTAAAGAAATTAATCAAACATATGTCTTTTATTCTATGAACTCTTGAATTTTCTCAAATATTTCGATTAATCTGGAAAATTGATCATGAAAACTTTTTCAATTTTTATTCTGAATTATTGAAAAAAAACTAATTTTCAATGACTTGGCGAATATGTTGAGATCAAATTTGAATTCCATCGAATTTGAAAGGTTCTGATATCCCTTATATCAAATGGGACACCCCCTATTTTAGTGAGCTTGGAAAATAAATTTCCTGAAAGCAAGTTCAGCCCCTTTGAAAATTTTAATTACATTTCAGACCATCAAGTATGTGAAAGTAATGAAATTGAAACGAATTGGCAAAGTATTATCTAAGGACTAATAAAATCAGATATTATTGAATATTTTCACCATTTTTTCTCATATTTACTAAGTTATTACAAATCTTTTTTTTTTCGAATAATTTATAAAAGTTTCATCAATGTTTCAGAGTTATCAAAAGATTCGAATGAATTTTAATGGTTTTAGAAGAATAAATTTGATATAGTGCTCTTGAATGGAACATCCTGTATATGAGGAAATATGTCGAGAAAAATTTCTAAACATGACTGCAGAAGAAAAACTTCGAATAGCTGGTTCTACAGGTCATAGCGAGGAAACGCGAATAATAAGGTAATACTAGTAGTTTATAATTGACATAAACTTCGATATGCATCCATAAATATCGTATCAATAACAATATTTCTAGAGAAAATCCGGTGATTATATTAATAAATACGAGATCTACTGAAATAGGAAAGAAGTGGGTAATAAAACTGGATGTCAATTTTTGAAGTTCAGTTGGAATTTTTGTTGCAATGGAGAGTACGATTTTCAGTATACAATTTCAATTTACAACTAAACTTGTGATTCGTTCAGTAATCATATATGTTTATTACACTGTCCGCTGAATTTATCACAGACAAATGAATTTATTACATATTTCAATTATATTGATGTTCAGTAGTTCAGTTCAATAACCGCCAACATTCTGCTACTAAAACAATTATTGGATTTCTGGATTACCTTAAATGTTGGTTGGAGTAATTTTAATCAGTTCACAGAAATTCGTAGAATTTTCATACGTTATATCACAAGACTTGAGAATTAAATAGATATATTTTAAAATGAATTTTCTCGGAAAATAGTTGATTCTACAAATCCTTCAATAATAGTAATTTCCACATTAAAATTATTATATCGTAATGAATAAAATACTTGGATAGTTTAATGCATTTGAATTTATAGGTCAAGTGTTATTCAGCTAGATCATTTCCTTAATATCTCGAATTAACGCTTAAAACAATATTTGTAGTTCTTTCATTGATACATAAAGAAATTCTACATTTTTCTTATGTTAAATTCATAGGGCTGGTTTTAAATAATATGACTAATGAAACGTCAAAACAGAATTAATTATTGCTTTAGAAAACTGATAACTACTTCAGTACCAGTTGAAAACTGTTGTGAAAACTATAAAAACAAAAATTTAAAGGGACTCAATTATCTCAGCAGATGCTGCAGTAGCTATGTTTTTCGTCAATTACCTGTCCTTGAATAACGTTCACATCGACATCGCTGTCCGATTTGGTACCGACAAGCTTGCAGTAAAGCTCAGGTCCCTCGGTGTCTTCTCCGCAGGTAGCTGTGGCGGTGATCTTCCTGCCTTCCGCCAAATTGAAATAAGGCGGCGTCAAAATCTCACTTTGCACTCGGACGAAACAATTCGCGAAAAGCGCGGCGAGGGCTACGAGCCAGGGCAGCACACAAGGTGCTTGCATTTTGGAAACCGGTAGTACCTCGGTCTACCGGACCGTTCGAAAGTCTGTGAATATCTGGTCCGCTGTTATTGTTTTACAGGAGAAGGCGAAGACGATCGGAACCAAAGTCTGGATAATAATGAGACTGCCGAAAGAATAACAGGCTCAGCGCCTATTGCCTGCGAATCATTAGACACTAAGGGCGGGTCCACACTACAGAGCCGTGATTGCTGTCGGAGTTCAACGAGTGGGCAGTTTTTAGAGATTTCTTTCAAAATTTGATTGAATAGTGCTATATAGTTTATAGAATGTATTTAAATACACTATTCAGATATTTCTTTTATTTTTCACTTCAAAATTAAAATACAAAATAGTTTCTTATTTTACGTTTATTTACAAGACTAAAAACAAAAGAAGTATTTCCAAAATACTTCATTGTAATACAGTTTTAGTGAATAAGTGCGACAAACTTCAGGACGTGATCCCACATGAGCAATAAGGAGAATGTTCTATACAGGATGATTCATATTGATGGCTTATTAGATGTTTATGGAAAACTAATCATAATTTGTGCCAAAAATTTGTATATTAGGGTTGGACAATGATCTTTCTCCCTGAAATATTTTCAGATCTTTACAATTTCTAGTTATACCGGCAACAGACAACTACTTTCCTACTTCAAATGGCACACCTAGTATATAATTGCATCATTATATTATTTATTTGATGACAACTCCAGTATTATCCATAAATTTGGTAAAAATCAAAGGTTCATGGAATTCTTATGAAAAAAATTATGAAAACAAGGATTCACATTTTTTGATATTTCTGCAGAAAAAGTTTTTTTTTAACCTTTTCATTTTCGGTTCTGCTAATACGTAATAATACTGTTAACGGTTTGGACCAAAAATGTACAGGGTGTTTATGAGAAGATCATGAACTTGGACAATTCGAATTCATCAAAACTCAAGATTTTAAAATGATAACCTATATTTTTTATTCTTTCAGTCAATTCTTAGTTCAAAAAGTGAGGGGATAACTTTAAACAAACACTATACCTAAAATGAAAACTTCAAGAGGAAAAATTGTCATTTCTAATTGAAAACATGGAGAGGAATTAGAGTCGATGTTTCGATAACTAAATTTGACATTATCTATACATGAATTTTAGTGAATTGTTCGTTGGGTTTGTTGAGAATCCATAAACCAATAAAAATTTTCAATTACGAATAATTAATCACAATTAATGAAATGTCAAATTTAGTTATCGAAACATCTACTTTTAATTTCTCTCTATGTTTTCAGTTAGAAATTTCGGCTTTTCCTTAGCACAAGTTCTTCCTGGATAACTCTTAAAGTTTTTATTTTAGGTTTAGGATTTACTTAGGAAAAATTTACACCACGTAGCTTTGACCAAACTTTATGTACGAAGTTGTACATTCACTTCATCTTCTTTCTTTTTTCGAAGTGAATAAGTAGAAGGCAGCACTATACGACGGTTTCAAATTATGGTTTTAGCTTTTCTGTTATGATTTTTGTTAGGTTTTTTTTTCACAAAAATTTTAAAAATATATGAGTGCTTTGTACAAAGTACATATCATCAATTTTTTTTGCGCGAAACGAAAAGTTACCATTCTCATTCGCAAATAAAAAATATCTACTTTCTACAATGTGAATTATTTGTAAATTATTGTTTAAGGAAATTATGTGAAAACCTCATAAAAATCGGTGATTTATAAGAAGAATATCTCTAATTTCGTTTTGAACTTATTTATTGAATTAATTACGATTTCTATCAAATTTTGTTTGAATTTTTCACTACAGAAAAAAATAAATATTGTGAGAATTGTAATTATTTGCAAATATAATATCTTACATGCATCATTATAATCAATTGGTGAAAAAATTATATGTTCAACTCTGCAGCAAATTAGATTGACTGCCTTAGGTGAATTATCAGCCGCGGCAGTCAATCTACTACTTTGCTGCGTCATTTTTTTTTTCATAAGAATCCTGTTAGCTCATGAACCGTAGAGTTTTTACCCAAATTATGACATATTGCTGAAATTGTCATCAAATAAGCTATCTAATGATACAATAATATAATCCGAGCCGTCGCTGGGGGGGCAGGGTAGGCGGTCGCCTAGGGCGGCAAAATTCAAGGGCGTCATTTCAAGCTAGATCAACAAAAAATCACATGTGTAGAAATTCAAAATACCGAATGAGATTTAATTCGGACAGCAACGAAAGGAAGGAATATGGATAAATTTAATTAACATCAAAAACCATCAAAGGTGCCGCATTATGTATTATACTCATAAATATCCAGATGTCCCGTAATATTCGCATAGTGCTGTTTGACGCTAAAAAAACACATGCACTCATTAGGCTTGTCGGCGTTCGTTTTGCTAAACGTTGCCGAATTTTATTGCCACTTGGTGTGGCTTCTCTGGATTGTTATTCTTCTCAACTCTCCGATCAGAATGATGATTCCTCAGAATGGAATGCAAAATATACGAGAAAAGATTCCATTTCACCATTTACAGCTTATCCTCCTTAAGAAATATAAGAATTTTTTTTATTTCATACCACATTCTTCATATCGAATTAACTAATGTTGGGCGTGGGCACATTCGAATTTATAATAATGGTTCATCCGCATAATCCGATTGTTTTACTCGATGATCTTAAAGAAAAAACAAAATGTTCAAGCTTTTATAGAGTAAAAACTGAGCAGAAGAACCTTAAACTTCAAGGCCTGCTCTAGGGGGACCGCAAATAATGGAGGGCGGCATTATCTACTTTTTCCGAGGAATCTTGATTCCTGGAAGATGAATTATATATTTTTTCTCTATTTCAGTATCGTAATGAGTTCATTACAGTTCTAAAAACAGTGCTGTAATGAACTCATTACAGCATCGTTTTCAGTTATATTTTTCGTTTTGCGGTTGTCTATACTGACTTCCAATCCTATCAATTTCAAACAAACGTCAATAATTGTCAAAATGATATAATTTGGATACAGTGAAATGATCTGCAACATTATTCGCAATTTCTCTTAATTCCTGTGGTGATAAATCGATTTCGTTAGACATAATTAATGAATTTAATGCGTAATTGTAAATTATTTCAAAATTCGAAATATACCATTCAAATTCATATTCCGTGATCTGTCAATTTTCGTAACAGTCACACCAACTGCCAAGATACAATACAAATGTCACTAGGATTTATAATCTGAATTTTTCATTGAATTGCGACAATATTTCACAAAACTTGACTGAAATAGAAAAAATATAGTCTAATACTCGTTGCAGAAGGCTATTCCAACACTCATGCGTACGAAAACTCGCCCCTTCGTCGCTCGTTTTCGAATTTCGCAATCGTGTTGTAATAGGAGTCCATTCTGCAACTTGTTTTAGAATATACTATTAATTCGACGAATTTCACATTTGATTTTTTTTTATCAAATTCACTAATCTTAAAAATCTTTGCCTCGAGAATATCTGCGTCTATTTGAGTTAAAAATAATGTTCAAGCGTTTTATGAAGCCGAAACTCAGCAGAAGAGTCTAAAACCTGAAATCAATTGATATATTTCATCATTTATTCATAAGGATTCAGTTGAGCACGTTTATTGTTTATTACATTCCATGTTTTCTGAATCATCTATAATTCGATTTGAATTTGAATTCATAAAAAATAATTACACTTGAAATACATTTTTTCTTTCCTGAAATACTTTTCATAAAAATTGTGGGAAGTTTTCCACACTAAATATCTGAATACAAAAACCCAAACCTGCAAGGGTGCCGACTTGTATTTTTGCCGGGGCGGCAGAAATGCTAGAGCGGGCCTTGGACCCCGATTATACAATATTAATTTTTAGCATTCTGCAGAATTAGCTTCTGTTAGGGCGGCAAATTGGATCTCTGCCTAGGGCAGCAGTTTGGCTAGCGACGGTCCTGAATATACTAGATATGCCATTTGAAATTAGAAAGTACCTAGTAGTCTGTTTCCGGTTTAACCGGAAGTTTTATAGATCTGAAAATATTTTAAGGAGAACCCCATCAAGCGAATTTTCAGCACAAAATTATAATTAGTTTTTCATAAACGTCTAATATGCCATGAGATTAATCACCTTGTGTATAACAAACTCTACGAACAAAACTTATAACTTTTTTTCGCAAATGGTTTATTTTGTACCCCACAATAAAGTCAAGAAATGGTTGCGAGCACATCTAGGTCGATTGGTTACTCAATTTCAGACTGCTAGTGTGTTTGGACAGGCGTTTATTGCTGCTGACACTATGACAACTGCAGTAAATTCCTTTAGATCTACAGGAATTTGGCATCTCGTACCAAAAATGTTCACGGATACAAATTTTCAGCTTCAGCTGAAATGACCAATAATCCAGAAAATCTAATTTGATCGGTGCAATCAAAGCAAATGACTTCCGAACCCGCTCTTCGCCCTTACTCTCCGCAACCTGGATATCCAGGAATAAATAATAAGAAGATAAGTAGTTACGACATACAAAGAACTCCTGAATCGGCTCTTCAATTCAGCACTCCGCAATCTAGATGTTCAGAAATTATTAATGCTATACCAAAAATATCTGTCCTTTGGGGAGTCGCCTGAAGCCATATTACCCTTACCTACTTGCCTACCTAGAAGTACAAACATCGCAACGGGTTACAAAATGTAGAGGAAAGACAGCGATAATTACGGAGCCGCCTTACAAAAAGGAATAAGTTGAACAACAAAACGAATCTGGCTTGCAAAAGAGATTTAACGAAGAGTTCAGAAGGTAAATCGGATAAAATTAAGACGAAGAAAATTAAAAAATTTCAAGCAACTCAGAGGCAAATTCAAAATGTACCTTCTGACGATGACGAAGATGCCGAATGTCTGTATTGAGGTGGGTACTTATGGTCTCAGTCCAATGAAGGGTCTATTAGGTGCAGAAAGTTGGGCACATTGCTCGTGTGCCGGAGAAGACGATGAAGTTACGCATAATTGTATTTCAGAACATATTTTGTGTTTTATATGTTTTTTTTTCATTTTTTAAGATCATGAGAAATATTTCCTCCAATCTGTTTGATTTTTTTCATTCAAAAACTGATATCCCACATTGGCTCACTAAGTACCCTACTTGCCCTCTATGGCGGGGCATTACGGAGTAAATGCGTTTCAAGAAATAACTTTTTTTACACGATTATTTATTGAAGTAGCGATGAAACATCATAGCACATAAGGAACAACATATCAAGTAAGAGGTGTAAACTATTAAAACATTTTGTTATTAATAGGGTATTCCATAATGCCCCGGTCTCCCCTACCTACATGATCTAGAAGCGACACTATCATGAGAGAGGTTAGTTTTTTAAGAAAACTTTCTCTGGGTGGGGCAAAATAAAGCGAAATTATAGTTCTGCTACACTTGTAATTATTCAAGCCTAAGTATGTCAAATTTAAGAGGGGGGAGGTTGGCGTAGCAGAATTTTAGGGGGCGGCCGCCCCCCCCTCCCTACCGTCACCAATGTATATATATAGCAAGCATAGATTTATTTTTCTACAAAGAATTAAATTTTTTAATAAAATAAATTGCAATTAACAATGGGTATAACAAAATGTTAATTGGCAAGATGTTAGTAAAGAAGCAGATCCTGACTTCTCGCTGCCCACTTTTAATTTTGAACATCTGAATGTAGAACGTCGTAACTGAATCTAGGCGCATTCAATAACAATAATAAATTGTGGACTTAAAGGCGAACAACCACTGGTTACCTATAGTTTGAACAATGTATATCTGTGCCATCAGATGGCCAGAACATGGACTCGAATCTCGATTAGCATATACTGAGTAACCGAATGTTTGGAATGAACTTTAGAATATTCGAATAACAAATCGGGTACTCTTCATTTTAGCATTATTCGATTATCTGGTAAATGATTTGTGTACCAAATACAGGAACTAATAACCTTTAAATTTCGTTTGAAAAAATACTTGTAAATATTCGTATTGAAAATTAATAAATGACTATACTTCCGAAAACTTTATTCCAGAGAAATAGGCTATGTGCTCTATTTACATCAAAGGTTATAATGATATTAATAATAATAATTTCTGATAATTATACTCAAATATTTGCAGCAATATTTAAGTTCAAGTAAGAGGAATCAGTCAAAATCTGATCATCAAGCCAAGATGATGGCAAGAGGGTTACCTGAAAAAAAACCAATCGAAGGCGTTAAGCACATTATACTTGTATCTTCTGGTAAAGGGGGTGTAGGAAAAAGCACAGTATCAGGTGATAACTTATGACAGTAATAATGATGATTGCCTGATCTCAGATTTCCTTTCAAGTTAATCTAGCATTAGCACTAAAACGTGTAAATCCATCTGGGAATATTGGCTTGTTAGATAGCGACGTCTTTGGTCCTTCCATTCCTCTTATGATGAATCTTTCAGAAGTTCCTTTAGTAAATCAAGATAAAATGATTGAACCATTGCAGAATTATGGAATTAAATGGTTAGCATGAGAAGCTGATGCAAGAGACATCGGCGTTATTAATGTCAAATGCATCTTCCTTTGGAAATATGACTTTTGCTAAGGATGATTTATCAATATTTATTTTTTGGAATTTATTCAATACTTATTTCTATCATACCTTTTGGAAATCAATCATTTCTCAGAATTCGGTTAGAAATATTTTTATTTATTCATTCTTATTATGCATGTTTGCTTGCAATGGTTTCTCTCTCATATATTTATGTGACTCTTTTCGTTCTATTGTATGTCTCATAAATATTTTTATGTCTGAAGGGAATAATAATAAATATTCTGTATTTGTTAAAGTATGTCAATGGGATTACTCATTGAACCTGGTGCTGCAATCATATGGAGAGGTTTAATGGTAATGCAAGCCCTACAAAAATTAATGAGGGGAGTAAACTGGAAGGGAATCGACTATCTTATAATTGATACACCACCAGGAACAGGGGATACACACCTTTCTTTGATACAAAACCTCCCAATATCAGGTGAGAATATCTACCATCTACTTCATAAGCATATACATTTTTTAATTTTAGGTGTAGTTCTTGTTACAACTCCCCAAGTTGCCGCCTTAGAAGTAACAAAGAGGGGAGCAACAATGCTTCACAAATTGTCGGTTCCAATTATTGGAATAATAGAAAATATGAGTTCTGCCATTTGTCCCAAATGTAACACAGAAATATCTATTTTTGGTAACAAAACTAAGGATTTAGCTTCTGAAATAAATTGTTCAATATTAGAAAGAATACCTTTAGAACACAATATTTCAGAGAGCAATGACAGGGGAACACCTATTGTTGTAGAAAATCCTGATCATGCTACTTCCAAGTCTTTTAATAGATTAGCCAAGAATGTAATTAAGTTTATTGAAAATAAATAAAATTGAAAATAAATATTTTTCATTAATTGTACAGGATCTTAATCAATAATTGTAACTTTCTAGTGGTCTTTGAAATATTTTCAATTTGCTTAACGCAGATTTGAATATCGAGAAATTACAACATTTGAATGAAAATTGATAAAACACAATTTTCGATTGTCCATTTCTAAATTTAATCAAATGAAATAGTTGCCAGTATTAGTGAATAACGGTGAAAAGCATCTCAAATTACGAGGTTACGATTATTTATAAAGATACTGTATAACTCATGAGCACATCAATTTTTTAATTACCAACCTCAAAAGGTTCACCCAGAACAAAGGTTCAAAGAATTCACATTCCATAATAGTCCAGACATTTTAGTAAAAAGCAGGTACTTATCATCTCAGAATTTGAGAAACCCAGCTATAAGCTTGTATTTGGACGTCCTAAAAGTTATCTCAAATCCTACATATGGTAGGGTGTTCGCGACTATCAAAATAAAAGCTCACAAAAATCGATTTTTGGAAATTTTTGCAAATATCCCATTACCTATCTATAGGTTTTTCGCTATATCAATGATCAATATTGTAGAAAATAAAATTTTCTACAACTTTCGTTCCTAAAGGTTTTCTATACGTTGAATCGTTTTCGAGATAGATGGCGGAGAATGGATGGTTATATCATATTATTATCTCTCCGCCCTCTATCTCGATTTTTGAGACCTATGACCATTACATTTTATAGTCGCGGACACCCTAGCATATGTAAGTTTTGAGGCAACTTTGAAGATGTCAAAATACAAGTTTCTAGCTGGGTATATCTCAAATTTCGAATTTCTTATTGTCGACTGGGCTATAATAATTGAAATGTATGTTCTTTTGGAGAGTTTTCACATGAGTGACACTTATTCCTCGGTGTATATAATATATATAAGTATTATACGGAGCCTATGAATATAACGGTTATTGATCAAAATTGTATAGAAAATTTAAGGAATTGACGTGAGCTTCCGGTCGCTCATTCATGCGTTAATTGCGGCGCAGAAGATTTCATGGAATTTTTATTATATTCACGGAACCCCCTCTCAGATTTTGTCCAATAACAAACTCGACCAAAGCTAGCCTGTAAATTTCAAGTTTCTAAGTCTATGAAGAAATCCAGGGCTGAGGCTCATCAAATGCTCTCAAATTCCTATGTTGAGGCCTCTATCAGTGAAAGAACGTGCCGAGAGTAGTTTCAACGCTTTTAGAACGGTGATTTTGACGTCGAAGATCAGCATGTTGGTGTCAGAGAGAAGGTTTTCGAAGATGCATAATTGGATGCATTACTTGATCAAAACCATAGATAAACTAATCTTTATCTATGATCAAGACTCGAGTCAAACGCAACAAGAATTGGCAGGATCATCGAGAGTGACGCAACAAGCCATTTTAAAACGCCTGAATGTCATGGAAATGATTCAGAAACAAGAAAATTGATCAGCTTGTAAGGCCAAGACAGAAGGGATTTCTGCATCGCATTGTGACTGGAGATGAAAAATGAGTTAATTACGATAATCCAAAGCACAAAAAATCATGGGGATATCCCGGCCATGTTTCCACGTCGATGGCCAAAGTGAATATTCGCGTTTCCAAGGTCAGTGGGTTCGGTGGGACCAGCTCGGCGTAGTGTATCATGAGTTGTTAAAACCGACTGAAACAATCACAAGCGATCGTTATCGAACGCAATTACATAATGCGTTTAAGCCGAGCATTGAAAGACAAACGGCCGCAATACAACGAGAGACGAAACATGATAAAGTTATTTTACAGCATGACAATGCTCGACCCCATGTTGACATACTTGGAAACGTTGAAAAGTGACGTCGCTCTCTCATACTATCACTTGTTTCGATCAATGGCACAAGACCTAGCTGTCCAGCTCTTCCGGTCTTATGAAGAAGTGAAAAATTTGAATCGATTCGTGGATCTCTTCAAAAGATGACCAGTTTTTTCAAAGCGAGATTCGTACGCTGCCCTAAAGATGGGAGAAAGTAGTGGCCAGCGATGAACAATACTTTGAATCATAATAGTTATTTATAATACAAGTGCAGAAGGCATTGATATTCTTCCACGAGTTCAAAATTCAAAAACGAGCCACGAAGTGGCGAGTTTTGGAATGAACGAGTGGTAGAATGAACCTTCTGTACGAGTATTATACATTATTTTCTCTAATTCATTGCATTTTCATTGAAATTAATGAAATATTTCCATAAATATAATTTAGTGATTTTTGCATTGAAAAATGTTGGTTGCCAGAACTGATTTCTTTAAGGCAAATTGATGAATTGACCTTAGAACATTAATTCTAAGGTTCGCGTCAGGCTGAATATGAAAGAGAGAGATGCAGCTAGATGAGTCAATGTCAAAATCATATGACCAAAACATTGGACTTACGTTTGGAAAATCTTGAATTTTTCTTTTATTCTGAATGAAACTCATTGTTATTTTGATATATTGGAATTTAAGCAATGTAAACGAGGGTTAGAATTGCTTGAAATCTTTCTTATATTAATCTATTTTCGACTATCAAAAGTTTAATTTTTGTTTGAGAATTTATGGAAAACGCTATAATAAATGATATTTCTATCATTTATATACCAAGAAAGGAAAGCATTTTTTCCTTAGGTATGTATATAGTCTTTTCTACTACTTTTAAGGTCGTCATTTTTATCAGTCAGGGAGGAAAATGGTACTTCTACTCCTGCCGGGAGGAAAACATTTTTCCATCCTTCTTTAGGGTCGAGAATGAAGTTTTCTATTAAGATAGTATTATATCGCAACTTAAAATGAGAATAATTTTCATATATTTTTATCAAGTGAAAATCATTATATTATGTTATTATTGAGTGAAGATGATCATTCTTTCAAATGTTTGGTTGGAATAATCAATTCAATATAGACTAATTCTTAAATATAACCATTTAAAGATTCAAAATGAAAGTATACTGCTTAGTAATCTCCTATTTGTGTTGTTCTATTTTATTACTTTGGCTTTCGACAACCAAAATTCTAAGTACAAATATTATTGATGGTAGAATGAAAAATCATTTTTACAAACAATTTTATCGTTTAAATACAATCAGTTATGTCTATTACATTTCATTCTTCAATTTTGTACATGGGCGCCCGCAGGGGGGGGCCAGGGGGGGCCATGGCCCCCCCTGAGATTTTGATTGTCTCATTTTTCAGCACAACACCCTCAATATAACTTACTCACTCAATCCAATCATGGACGCCTTATCGTTTTTCAATAATTTTCATTTTGCCCCCCCTGAGAAAAATTTCTGCGGGCGCCCATGATTTTGTATTACTTACAACTAGTTTCGTTCAAGTCACTTATCAATTTGATAATAGTGAAATCCTTCAAAAAATTGTTTCCAGATAACACAGGCAATTAAAAAAAATTAAATAAACTTATTTATTTATTTAATTGTATTCATTAAGTTTTTATTGCTGTTCGAAATACATTATTACAATAAATGATTTAAAAAATGGTCCGACTCTAGCCTATCAGCGCATGAGGAAGAACATATTCGCAGTCGGATTTCTCACTCTCCACTAAGGACGATATTCACTCTTCCAATCATTTAATATCCAGGATATTGAAAAAATATCAGGATTGAGCTCTTCCTCTTCTTAGTTTTAAACTCCTCCAAATCTTGAAATTTATGGATCTTCTTCTCCTTATCTCTCCAAGGATCAGTTATGATACATTAATTTTTCCTGAAAAATACATATTATAACGTTATAAGTTGTTGTTCACATATGTTAAAAGTAATTTTCAACTAAATAACAATTTAAGATACCCATTTTCAGCCTTTCAGTGAATGAGCTTCTCTAAAGATGAATTTTTAAGCCACGGCACAGAATATGTTCCTCATTATTTTTAGTATGGCAATCTAAAAAACTGAAAATTTCAAACTATTTGACTTCATATTTGGTTTTTCTTGAATTGAACTTACATTATTATTGTTTAAATCACACCTAGTATCATAAGTATTTATGGACTTGTCTGTACCAAACCAACTGTTGTGTTCTTAAGATCAATAATATCATGTCTTATTTCCATTCTATGTTTTATTGTATCATTTGGTATCATGTCCCTTTCAGACTTTCCAGCTGCTGTCCACTTTAGAGCTGTAAGTTATTATGCTCCTAACTATTGAGTAAATTTTTTCTTATTATTCACATTTATGTTTTTAATCGATAATATCCTATTTAACATTGAGATTATTGGTTTTCTTTGGATGTTTCTCTCAGATATTACTTCGTCTAGTGTTCCATTCTTTGAAATCCTCATTCCCAGGTTTCTAATTTCTAGTATTTCTAATATTAGTATTCAATCTGGGGGGAAAATCTTCCATGGCAGCAGCAGAGGATTTTGATATTATAAACAGTTGTACCATCTCTGGTTGCCCCATCTCTTGCTGTTTTGTCTCTGGCTGATCCTGTTCAATTTCTTTTGCAATAATTATTTATATGAATGAATAAAATAAGGGACGGAAAATAAATAGATATTTCACATCCATAAAAAATAAAATATTAATGTACCTTCAATATTATCTTCAAGACATTTATCTCCATAATTTAATCTCTCAGGCATATAATTGGAGAAACTGAAAACTGAAGGAATAACATCTTTTTTCAGAGTTTTTGTACCATGAATATTAATAAATCATGTTGATGAAAACGGTTGCTGCATATTTTCAACAAAGAAAAAGGGTTGAAATCAATTCTTCTTCAGCTTTCATCCACTGTTCCCTTAATTTGTCATCCTTTGGAAAACTGTGAACTGATATTTCCTTTATGTATAAATTCAGAGGGTATTAAAAGAAATAAATACTTACGAAAGAAATTTCAACTTTTGGCTTTTTTCTAATCTCGCTGTACAATTGAAGGCTGCATGAGTGTGAGGCATTTTATTTGAAAATACGTTCTTTTGGTGCTTTGAATTTCGCAATAGCAGATGGATTCTAGAAAAAAATGAGCTTTCGATTAATTTTCAAGATGAAATCAGTGTTTTAGTTTCACTTTATATATTTATTGAAAAACTTCTTGTTTTAACTATTTATTTTATTATTATACAAGTCTGTAGTTGTTGTAGTGTGTACACGTGCTAGTTGGGAGTAGGGATGTGTCGTTCACGAACGAACGAATCAAAAGACCCGGGTCTTCAGAAGTCAGAACGAATGGTTCGATCGGGTCGTCTCTCTGAAAATGATTCGTTCGTTCGAACCGATCCGAATGAGCCAAACTTTCACATTCAGTTCATTCAATCTGAGGATCGTTTAGGACCCAAAGATCCATAGAAAGAATGGTTCGTTATCCGAGCCTAGGTAGATGGGTTTCGGTTTGGACTGACCTTAAAGGAACATATGGTTGTAATAAAATACATCCATTTCGCAAATGAATCATCGGCTCGGCACTTGGCACCCGGTTTTGCAGAAAGATGATAGATAGTAAAAGAAACTGGGCTCTGTAATTGCACTCTCTTAGATGCACCAATTACTATTTCTTGTAAATGTTATGGTCTCAAATATTGTTCATTATTTTTTGAGAATTTTTTTAACTACATATATATATTCAAACCTCACTTTGTAAAGATCAAAATGAATATTTTTCGGGAACAAGATATATTAATTAGGGTTAATATCAGTTTGAGGGATTTCAGATCTTCTGTATTTATTTGGTTGGAATAGATACAGGTAATGATCATTAGGTAGTTTTCGTTAAAATTAATAATTCAAGACCTCGTGAATTTAGTGTTCTGTACAAAGTACATTCATGATTTACTTCTACTTCTTCATTAGTCATTTAAATATTCCAAAATCATCAATTTGAACTAGGAATATATATCAGATTTTGAAATTTTTTCGAAAGGCCTATAATCATCTCATGAACCAGATATCAATTTATTATATTCTGCCATCTCAGTAACTTATAACTTTGAGATATTGGATTATCTCCTTTATGTTATGTTTATGATTATGTCTCAAAAAAATCATTATCACAAATTCACGATCCGATTAAAAACATACCGACTAACAAATACAAAGCTGATATTAACTTAACATTCTTTACCAAGAAAAAAAACAAAGAACGAAAGAACCAGATCTACGTATCTTTGAATCATGCGCAAATCGTACATGATTCGATCTGAGCTAGTGAGCTGAAAAGAACCATTGGGTCAATTGAACGGGTCTTTTGAACCGGGTCGTCTCAGGAATGGATCTGGTTCGACCCGGTTCGTCGAAATTGAACGAACCACACATCCCTAGTTGGGAGCAGGCGCGGATCCACGGGGGGGGAACTGGGGGAACGTTCCCCCCCCCCCCAAATGGCCCGGGCACCTCTTAAATTTTGCCGGCCCTTCTAGAATTTGACATACTAAGGCTCAAATAATTACAAGATCAGCAAAAATGTAATTTGACGCAATTTCTGAAACAAAGATGTTGAAAGTTCGGATACGGAATGGAAATGCAATAAGGTTAGAAATAATATGAATATGGACCAATATGTAAGTTCAAACGTTCCGCAATAAACACGTTCAAAGATGCCGCAATTGGGTCATAAATATTACTGTCGCGCGTCGGCATGTGATTCTCTGCTTACCCCGATTTCCAAGAGTTTTTTGCGCTTCATAAATCTTGTCGGTATCTCTTTGACAAACCATCTATTTTTGTGTGAAGTGTGGCTTCTTTGATGGGTATAGATCTTCAGGCGTTATCTCTGATATTTCAGCAATTGTTTTTAATTTCAATTCACCAATCAGAATTATGAACCCCAAGAAGAGGGAAAGGGAAAAATATATGAATACCTACTACGAGTGTAGACGACCAGAATAAGCAGTTGTTATCTATTTATTAATTTGTATATTGTGAAATTTTTTTGTGACCCCAAAATATAATTGTTGTATTGTACTAGCACAAATTTAGTCTCAACAAGGCTTTGATGTTCTTATTTTTGTTCACCTGCCCAATATATATAAACCTCTGTTTGTATAATGGTAAAGATCAAAATATTGCATTGGTATTCAATTAATGTTAAATGAATATAATTCTACCAATGCAACAATTTTTGACATGGTGCTGTAGTAACATCTGGAATCGAACAAATTTTTATTATAATCATACCTCAAACTTTGGCTTTTTGCATTTCAAATCACGTTGAATCTAAATCTGCAATAAAAAATTAGTTTATCCGCCTTACGCAAGCCTTTTAGTCCGTCGAGAGAGGAGGAGGCGAGTGTGAATTTCCCCGGGGACATGATTATTGGTAGCTTGTAATTTTCAGAATTCCATCAACAAAACAATTCCTGAGTGAATTTTTTTTTACTTATCACATGAAACATAACAAGACGTTGAATATTTATTTTATATCGGGTCGAGGCCCTCCGCCTACCCTTAACATTATTATCTATTCCTCTTATTCGGGTGTAATGATGTTTCGAGTTACCTACTCTATACGAGGTTTACGATGCAGTCTCTTGGAACGGATGGCAATAAAAAAAGACAATTATGAAAGAATAATAACACGTGCATGCGAAATATTTCCTCTTTGTTGGTACTTCGGAAAAAAGGACCTGTAATATGATCTTCAATAAAAGCAGGCCTACTTGCCAATATATTCCCTTTTTTGTTTATCATGAGAAATATTTAGCTTTGTTGAATAATCATAGGAATGGATTGCTAAAATTGGAGGTATAAAGGAATATGAGAGATTCCTTGGATAATAAAAAAAGGCCTATAAATATGGGCCTGTTAACGCCTTGTTTTTACGAGATACAGAGTGTGTCTTGTAAGTCTTGTAATCTATTTTTTTGTGATGATTATACCAGTTTATCAAATCTTTCTTCATCTTCGCTACAGATGCGGTAAATAAGTATCAAAAATTATAATAAAATTTATTCATCATAGCTTACTAACTGGATCTTCGTTATAAGTTGGCTTTTTCTGAGTATTAGGTACTAGAGAATAGTTTGAAATTTTTTTCTAGAAATCAGTAGCAGATAGGACAGAACTACAAGAAACCAAAAAGTGTAGTACTCGATCAAAGTTTTTTTTAACATTTTTCTAAACTACCTGTAGTCTTCCAAAAAAAAGTTCATGATGAAAACTTTAAATTAGAATATTCATGCCAAATTCAAGTTAAATATCTTGTAAAGCACAGGTGCTATGAGAAAAAACTTGAAAAAATCAAACTCCAAATCTGGAAAACAAAGAGTGAACCTAGTGTCATTTTGAAGAAAGAAGTGGTTCATTTTGAAGTGAAAGCTTGTATCTTTCTATGATTAAATGACATAATCTACTGAACACAAGTGACATAGAAAATGTCAAAAAACTAATACACTTTGTTACTTTATACACTGTGTCCGTAAAGTATGGAACAAATTCATTTTTAGCTAAACAGACCATTTTAAGAAATAATCGTGAAACACGTCGATTTTTGAATTTAATTTACTGTATTTTGAAATGATAATCTAATATACAAGGTGAATTACTTTCGAGTAATGACGTCACTGTCATATTTTTTAAATGGAACACCCCCATTTTGTCTCAATTTTCCGATTACTTTATCTGAGCTGATTTCAAAAATGTATTACATAGTGATTCCAATTGGTCCTGTACCAATTGAAATCAATATGTGATACAGTTTTGGAATACAAAACTATGTATTTTTGTCCATCCTGTACCAATTGGAATCAAAATGTGATACATTTTTGGGATCAGCTCAGCTAGAGTAATCGGAAAATTGAGACAAAATGGGGGTGTTCCATTTGAAAAAAATGACGGTGACGTCATTACTCGAAAGTAATTAACCCTGTATATTAGATCATTATTTCAAAATACAGTAAATTAAAATAAAAAATCGACTTGTTTCACGATTATTTCTTAAAATGGTCTGTTAAGCGAAAAATGAATTTGTTCCATACTTTACGGACACAGTGTATAATTTGAAAATACAAGTAAATGTAAGGGGACATTTTTTATTCTATTCATTTCACCTTCAATACATTTTTTGGAAACCCATATTAATAAACGGCAAAAAAATGACGTCCCAAAATGGCGGAAGTATCGAAAAGTTCCCCCCCCAAAAGTGGGTCCTGGATCCGCGCCTGGTTGGGAGGGAGGACCTAACCTCTCTCCTCTCGAGGTTGTTCGATATTCTGTGGTCATAGAATATTGCCACAGAATATCTTTATCTTTTTACAAAATACAACATTTACAATATACAACACGCTTTCACTTTTTTTCATCTTAAATATGAATTTATCTTAACACTCAACCTAAATTTATTTGTGAAACTTAATTTAACTTGAATATATAAAACCTTAATACATAACACGCTTTTACTTTTTTTTTAGTTAGTTAGGTGAAAAATAAAATATAATAGTCTTAACTGAGTAATCGTGATCAAAATCATTTTCTAATCAGAAGCAAATGGGCTGGATTTTCCACTACAAGTGGCTGAAAGAGGACTGGCACGAATGGAAATTCAAGTCATTGGCCGAAACTTCTTTTGAGCTTCGTTTTTCTCATTATCTCAGCCTTTTACTTGCGCCAGAGTAATTTTCAATTTCTACACTTTCTTGTCCATTTCCTAGTTCATTATCTATTGTTTGTCCTTACTTAAAAAGTTCTTTACTTCCTTTTGTTTATTTTCTTCCCTCTTCTATCCGAGGCATTATCATCAACAACACAATTTCCTCTTGAACTACCTCATTCACTTATAGCATTTAGAACAATTTTTTTCAATTTCTTCTTCTACAAAGACTATCTTCCAATTTATTTTTCACCTTTTCCACGTATTCTTTGTTTTTCAATTTTTATTCCTTTATTTGTAATTTGTTATCTTTTATGTAACAGGTCCTTTTTAGTCCTATCGTCTTCTTTGTCTTGTTAATTGGGAAGGCGGCCTGCTTTCTCTTCTGTTTATTTTTGAACCTCAGCCGTCCTAACCTTTCTTTGGAGCACACACTTGACACCATGTTTTTGGTTTCACTTTATATATTTATTGAAACACTTCTTGTTTTAACTATTTATTTTATTATTATACAAGTCTGTAGTTGTTGTAGTGTGTACAATCAGCCTTTCAATAAGTTTCATGAACTTATTGAAATCCGATAAAGATTTCACGGAATACTTACCGCTAATTCCTTTTATTAAAATGTTCAACACTTTTACAAATCGAATCAATCAGATTAACTATGTGTTCAATTCAGAATGAGAGAAAAATTAGCGATTTTCTGAATGTGAGTTCAATGTCAATCTGAGAGGAGAACAAAAGATAAAATACAAACTAAACATTAAAAACTAACAAATTCAATTTTCATTTTGAATCTTCTATTTTACAAGTCAAAATTGTATTTCCTTTTTATTTTTCTTTTTGGCGGAAAAATAAAACGAAAAGTATGGTACAAATCATCAATTTATTCAAAAATCTGAGAGGAGAACAAAAGTTAAAATATAAACTAAACAATAAAAACTACCAAATTCAATTTTCATTTTGAATCTTCTATTTTACAAGTCAAAATTGTATTTCCTTTTTATTTTTCTTTTTGGCGAGAAAATAAAACGAAAAGTATGGTACAAATCATCTATTTGTTCAAAAAATCTGAAAGGAGAACAAAAGTTAAAATACAAACTAAACAATAAAAACTAACAAATTTAATTTTCATTTTGAATCTTCTATTTTACAAGTCAAAATTGTATTTCCTTAGAATCTAAGATGAGGTTTGAACTGCATTATATGCCTGAAAAAAAAAATATATGTTAATATTTTCTGTTAAAATTATCATTACTATTTGAAACAGTAAAATAACAAAGTACAATATTATTCATTGTTCAAAATAAATTTGCACCATATGACAATAATTTAGAGTTGAAATAGTTGGATCGAAAAACTTTGAATAATTTGGCAAAATACTTACTTATCTAATTTTTCCCAAAATACCATCAGTGCAGCTCTGTCTAAATGCCGTTTAGTTCTGGATAATTCAATAACCGTTACTGCCCATTTTGCAACATTAGCATCTATCTTCATTTCATCGTATTTCAAGTGGAAAGCAGCAACTGGAAAATGAGAAATAAGATTTAAAATATTGTTTAATTTGTAGGAAAAAACATGTACATACTCTCAACCTTTAAAATGATCAAGCTATCAATAGTTACCTTTTGCAAAAATTTCTACAGGGTTCTCCCAGGGATAACCCTTGAATTGCCAAGCTGGACCCATAACAAAAACTGCAACCACCCTATCCCAATCGATGGGACGCAACTTGGCTGGATTGTCTACCACGCGATAAGGAACGGTTTGATCATTCCTTCTTCTCTGAATCAGTACTTCACTATCTCTCTTACCACCTCCAGCTTTCTTTTGGTCCACTGTAACAAATCTGCAAAAAAAAAAATAATTAGGTATACAATTGTGAAAATTCATTACAGTTTGAATAACACAAAAACCAAACCAAATATGTAGTAATAAGCTACTTAACAGCATAAAACATATTGTCCTATTTATTTATTGCTATAACAAGAATGCAGTGAATCAATCAAGAATAGGATCGAATCAATAATGAAAACAAATGGCTTTTGTATGATAAATTATTGCTTACAAATCCTAGTGACGTCAATGTTACTGGGTAAAATTGCGTTGAAAACTTGTTTTCTTAATTATTTTTTTTTGCAAAATATCTATGTGAGTTGAATAATTTGTCAAACGGCCTATTTCAAATCTGTAAAATTGTACTCACTTCAAATCTTGCAAAATATCCTTCACGTTGTACATTGATATTAACGAATTGGCTCCAGCAGGAATGATAATGATAGGTGTCCTAGATACTTTTTTTGGTGGAATGCCACTTTGTGGTGGCCTGTTATTGCTTGCAGCTACAGGCGCTTGAGGCTGGGGCATTTGTTGCTTAGCTTTTGCAGATCCCTCAGTCACCGATTTTAACGTCATACCATGATAGGTTCCCATAGTATCGATCTTGAATCCCTCAGTTTCTACAAAAAAAGTATTTGTTGATGACACTATTTTTTACAATAAGAATAATATCTGTTACCTTCTTTCAGTCTGTTGAACCTTTCTTGGTCGTACCTGCTGTATACTGATGGTTGTACAGCAGGTCTAATAGGAGTCTGACGAGGAGTTATGATAGGAGCTTGAGGCACTGGTCTATGTCTTCCTTCTTCTCTAGCTTTAATACTATGTAACATTGCAAGGATATTTTTGGCAAACGTCTGGAAATAACAAAATTAGCATCTACAAGATTTTAACTCAAATAAAGACCTTTTTCACTTACTTTGCCGGTGGACTGCAAAATAGTGTTTCTAGTTCTCCATTGTCTTTCCCTACTGATTATATCTTTCGTTATATCAACGTCAAATTCTAGAATGGCTTTGATATCATACTTCTGGCCTATGTCATCATTACCTTTGATTGTTGTTCTTTTCTTTGCTAAACGTTTAGCTTTGATTGCAGCAATTTTCTCAACTGACATAGCCTCTGATAAAGATCTAAAACATAACAATGGATTAAGAATTTAACATCCATAAGGATGTATTGCATAACCTACTTTATGTTATTCGTGACAGTAACTGTTGATTCTTTAGGTGCATCAAGCCTTGCTGCAAGTTTTTCTCGAACTTTTTGAACATGTGAATCCTCCAAACGAGGCTTTTTGGATGGAATATCTGACGCATCATAATCAGCAGATCTTTTTACCTGAAATCGGATAAACATTTAAACTCTGTCTAACTGAATAAAAATGAAACTTACTTGTGTTGGAAGCTCAAGTGGGGCACTCTTGTCAATAGCAGAGCAAGTTAAGGTGTCTCCATTTAAATATGCTAATAGTTCTTTACGGTCAGGTCTCCTCACAACTGGTATATTTTCTCCAGCTGCTTGTCGTACATATACTGGATGTGTTAAATTTGTATTTTTTAAAATGAAAAGTAAACATTCCAAAGTGTAATATTCCTTGTCTCCTTCTCTTCCCGATCTGAAATAGATAGGTTATATCAAACACTAGTCCAGTCACTAGATGTAAAATATACTTACCCATACATCAAATAATTGGTTTTTACATTTTTGGGCCATGAAAATTCCCCAAATATTATTTGTCCATCTCTCTCAATGATTTCTTTTTTACTAACATTATATTGACGAAGTAAACTTAATGGATCAGCCATAATTATATTTATTTATTTACAAGCTCACTCGTATATTTCTATCAGTCATAAGTGTCACATCGGCGACTCTTATTTTCATCAGTGTTACCACTTCACTTCACCGAAATTTCACCCTCAAACACTGAATTAAACTATTTGTTATATAGGCGAAGCGGACACAGTGTTTATGTTGCCTCGTAGATAAACAGTTAGTTCACTAATGGCCACAATGTATTAAATTGAAGTTGATTATCACAGAACACAGAATATGTTTATGGGTTGAAGAAGAAAAAACGTTTTCTTCTAAACAACGGTTTAGACACAGAATATAATCTAAGGTTAGGTTATGTTTCAAGTTATTGGGGTTCGCTGAAGTGATCGATGATTATTACAAATGATTTGCGATTCAAAAAGTTAATATGCTAAATCTCTTATTCCATATTCATTTATATAGCTTTATTAGGAGAAATATATGATTATTCTGTGGTTTTAGTAATAATCATAGAAATCATAACAAAAAATGAGAACCATAATGATTTGACTATTATTCTATGCACATTTGTCAATTCAAAAATAGAACCACAGACTAACTAGTAACACAGACTAAGTAATCAATTAAGTAATCTGTGCTAGTAATCTGTGATAGAACATTTCTGCTAGTCAATATTTTATTAATGCCAAATTTTCTCATAAATGGATCATAAAAATATTTGATGATCAAAGAAGGGGAGTTTCATTTTCCTTGCAAGGTATTAAAAATTTATAATCATTGGAATTTTGTATAATTAAAATAATAATATGTAATCTATCCATAGACCTTATATCAAATGGACAGGCCCTTAGAGAGAAATTCTGGCATGACGCCATAGACCTTATATCATATGATTTTGATCATATCATATGATTTTGACGTTGACTCATCTAGCTCCATCTCTCTCTTTCATATGCGTCATGCATAGACCTTAGATCAAATGGACAGGCCCTTAGAGAGAAATTCTGGCATGACGCATATGAAAGAGAGAGATGGAGCTAGATGAGTCAACGTCAAAATCATATGATATGATCAAAATCATATGATATAAGGTCTATGGCGTCATGCCAGAATTTCTCTCTAAGGGCCTGTCCATTTGATATAAGGTCTATGGATAGATTACATATTATTATTTTAATTATACAAAATTTCAATGATTATAAATTTTTAATACCTTGCAAGGAAAATGAAACTCCCCTTCTTTAATCATCAAATATTTTTATGATCCATTTATGAGAAAATTTGGCATTAATAAAATATTGACTAGCAGAAATGTTCTATCACAGATTACTAGCACAGATTACTTAATTGATTACTTAGTCTGTGTTACTAGTTAGTCTGTGGTTCTATCTTTGAATTGACAAATGTGCATAGAATAATAGTCAAATCTTTATGGTTCTCATTTTTTGTTATGATTTCTATGATTATTACTAAAACCACAGAATAATCATATATTTCTCCTAATAAAGCTATATAAATGAATATGGAATAAGAGATTTAGCATATTAACTTTTTGAATCGCAAATCATTTGTAATAATCATCGATCACTTCAGCGAACCCCAATAACTTGAAACATAACCTAACCTTAGATTATATTCTGTGTCTAAACCGTTGTTTAGAAGAAAACGTTTTTTCTTCTTCAACCCAGAAACATATTCTGTGTTCTGTGATAATCAACTTCAATTTAATACATTGTGGCCATTAGTGAACTGTTTATCTACGAGGCAACACAAACACTGTGTCCGCTTCGCCTATATAACAAATAGTTTAATTCAGTGTTTGAGGGTGAAATTTCGGTGAAGTGAAGTGGTAACACTGATGAAAATAAGAGTCGCCGATGTGACACTTATGACTGATAGAAATATACGAGTGAGCTTGTAAATAAATAAATATAATTATGGCTGATCCATTAAGTTTACTTCGTCAATATAATGTTAGTAAAAAAGAAATCATTGAGAGACATGGACAAATAATATTTGGGGAATTTTCATGGCCCAAAAATGTAAAAACCAATTATTTGATGTATGGGTAAGTATATTTTACATCTAGTGACTGGACTAGTGTTTGATATAACCTATCTATTTCAGATCGGGAAGAGAAGGAGACAAGGAATATTACACTTTGGAATGTTTACTTTTCATTTTAAAAAATACAAATTTAACACATCCAGTATATGTACGACAAGCAGCTGGAGAAAATATACCAGTTGTGAGGAGACCTGACCGTAAAGAACTATTAGCATATTTAAATGGAGACACCTTAACTTGCTCTGCTATTGACAAGAGTGCCCCACTTGAGCTTCCAACACAAGTAAGTTTCATTTTTATTCAGTTAGACAGAGTTTAAATGTTTATCCGATTTCAGGTAAAAAGATCTGCTGATTATGATGCGTCAGATATTCCATCCAAAAAGCCTCGTTTGGAGGATTCACATGTTCAAAAAGTTCGAGAAAAACTTGCAGCAAGGCTTGATGCACCTAAAGAATCAACAGTTACTGTCACGAATAACATAAAGTAGGTTATGCAATACATCCTTATGGATGTTAAATTCTTAATCCATTGTTATGTTTTAGATCTTTATCAGAGGCTATGTCAGTTGAGAAAATTGCTGCAATCAAAGCTAAACGTTTAGCAAAGAAAAGAACAACAATCAAAGGTAATGATGACATAGGCCAGAAGTATGATATCAAAGCCATTCTAGAATTTGACGTTGATATAACGAAAGATATAATCAGTAGGGAAAGACAATAGAGAACTAGAAACACTATTTTGCAGTCCACCGGCAAAGTAAGTGAAAAAGGTCTTTATTTGAGTTAAAATCTTGTAGATGCTAATTTTGTTATTTCCAGACGTTTGCCAAAAATATCCTTGCAATGTTACATAGTATTAAAGCTAGAGAAGAAGGAAGACATAGACCAGTGCCTCAAGCTCCTATCATAACTCCTCGTCAGACTCCTATTAGACCTGCTGTACAACCATCAGTATACAGCAGGTACGACCAAGAAAGGTTCAACAGACTGAAAGAAGGTAACAGATATTATTCTTATTGTAAAAAATAGTGTCATCAACAAATACTTTTTTTGTAGAAACTGAGGGATTCAAGATCGATACTATGGGAACCTATCATGGTATGACGTTAAAATCGGTGACTGAGGGATCTGCAAAAGCTAAGCAACAAATGCCCCAGCCTCAAGCGCCTGTAGCTGCAAGCAATAACAGGCCACCACAAAGTGGCATTCCACCAAAAAAAGTATCTAGGACACCTATCATTATCATTCCTGCTGGAGCCAATTCGTTAATATCAATGTACAACGTGAAGGATATTTTGCAAGATTTGAAGTGAGTACAATTTTACAGATTTGAAATAGGCCGTTTGACAAATTATTCAACTCACATAGATATTTTGCAAAAAAAAATAATTAAGAAAACAAGTTTTCAACGCAATTTTACCCAGTAACATTGACGTCACTAGGATTTGTAAGCAATAATTTATCATACAAAAGCCATTTGTTTTCATTATTGATTCGATCCTATTCTTGATTGATTCACTGCATTCTTGTTATAGCAATAAATAAATAGAACAATATGTTTTATGCTGTTAAGTAGCTTATTACTACATATTTGGTTTGGTTTTTGTGATATTCAAACTGTAATGAATTTTCACAATTGTATACCTAATTATTTTTTTTTTTGCAGATTTGTTACAGTGGACCAAAAGAAAGCTGGAGGTGGTAAGAGAGATAGTGAAGTACTGATTCAGAGAAGAAGGAATGATCAAACCGTTCCTTATCGCGTGGTAGACAATCCAGCCAAGTTGCGTCCCATCGATTGGGATAGGGTGGTTGCAGTTTTTGTTATGGGTCCAGCTTGGCAATTCAAGGGTTATCCCTGGGAGAACCCTGTAGAAATTTTTGCAAAAGGTAACTATTGATAGCTTGATCATTTTAAAGGTTGAGAGTATGTACATGTTTTTTCCTACAAATTAAACAATATTTTAAATCTTATTTCTCATTTTCCAGTTGCTGCTTTCCACTTGAAATACGATGAAATGAAGATAGATGCTAATGTTGCAAAATGGGCAGTAACGGTTATTGAATTATCCAGAACTAAACGGCATTTAGACAGAGCTGCACTGATGGTATTTTGGGAAAAATTAGATAAGTAAGTATTTTGCCAAATTATTCAAAGTTTTTCGATCCAACTATTTCAACTCTAAATTATTGTCATATGGTGCAAATTTATTTTGAACAATGAATAATATTGTACTTTGTTATTTTACTGTTTCAAATAGTAATGATGATTTTAACAGAAAATATTAACATATATTTTTTTTTTCAGGCATATAATGCAGTTCAAACCTCATCTTAGATTCTAAGGAAATACAATTTTGACTTGTAAAATAGAAGATTCAAAATGAAAATAAATTTGTTAGTTTTTATTGTTTAGTTTGTATTTTAACTTTTGTTCTCCTCTCAGATTTTTTGAACAAATTGATGATTTGTACCATACTTTTCGTTTCATTTTTTCGCCAAAAAGAAAAATAAAAAGGAAATACAATTTTGACTTGTAAAATAGAAGATTCAAAATGAAAATTGAATTTGGTAGTTTTTATTGTTTAGTTTATATTTTAACTTTTGTTCTTCTCTCAGATTTTTGAATTAATTGATGATATGTACCATACTTTTCGTTTTAATTTTTCGCCAAAAAGGAAAATAAAAAGGAAATACAATTTTGACTTGTAAAATAGAAGATTCAAAATGAAAATTGAATTTGTTAGTTTTTAATGGTTAGTTTGTATTTTATCTTTTGTTCTCCTCTCAGATTTTTTGAATAAATTGATGATTTGTACCATACTTTTTGTTTTATTTTTTCGCCAATTTTTTATAATAAATACGAAAAATTATGAAAATAAGTTCTCGTTACAACTTACAGAGGTATTTCCAATTTGATTTCAGAAGGAGAAGGCAAACTTCCTGGTATAAGCCTCTTTCATAGTATCATTAATCGGAAGCAATCTTCAGGAAAGTGATTTGAGAGCAAAGAAAAATTTTTTTTTTCCAACATCGGTCGGTTCCAAGAAATTCTCTGCAACCATTTTTCTCGTTCAAGTTGATTCAATGGAAGTCTTAAAAAAAACATTAATTAGTCGTGTAAATTAGTTCTCTCTTTCATATGCGTCATGCATAGACCTTAGATCAAATGGACAGTAGGGATGTGTGGTTCGTTCAATTTCGACGAACCGGGTCGAACCAGATCTATGGCTGAGACGACCCGGTTCAAAAGACCCGTTCAATTGACCCAAAGGTTCTTTTCAGCTCACTAGCTCAGATCGAATCATGTACGATTTGCGCATGATTCAAAGATCCGTAGATCTGGTTCTTTCGTTCTTTGTTTTTTTTTTCTTGGTAAAGAATGTTAAGTTAATAATATCAGCTTTGTATTTGTTAGTCGATATGTTTTTAATCGGATCGTGAATTTGTGATAATGATTTTTTTTGAGACATAATCATAAACATAAAGGAGATTATCCATTATCATAAAGTTATAAGTTACTGAGATGGCAGAATATATTAAATTGATATCTGGTTCATGAGATGATTATGGATCTTTCGAAAAAATTTCAAAATCTAATATATATTCCTCGTTCAAATTGATGATTTTGGAATATTCAAATGACTAATGAAGAAGTAGAAGTAAATCATGAATGTACTTTGTACAGAACACTAAATTCACGAGGTCTTGAATTATTAATTTTAACGAAAACTACCTAATGATCATTACCTGTATATATTCCAACCAAATAAATACAGAAGATCTGAAATCCCTCAAACTGATATTAACCCTAATTAATATATCTTGTTCCCGAAAAATATTCATTTTGATCAACTTTACAAAGTTAGGTTTGAATATACAATAGTTAAAAATATTCCCAAAAAATAATGAACAATATTTAAAACCATAACATTTTCAAGGAATAATAATTGGTGCATCTAAGAGAGTGCAATTACAGAGCCCAGTTTCTTTTACTATCTATCATCTTTCTTCAAAACCGGGTGCCAAGTGCCGAGCCGATGATTCATTTTTGCGGAATGTATGTATTTTATTACTACCATAATTATGTTCCTTTAAGGTCAGTCCAAACCGAAACCCATCTTCTTAGGCTCGGATAACGAACCATTCTATGGATCTTTGGGTCCTAAACGATCCTCAGATTGAATGAACTGAAAGTGAAAGTTTGGCTCATTCGGATCGGTTCGAACGAACGAATCATTTTCAGAGAGACGACCCGATCGAACCATTCGTTCTGAAGACCCGGGTCTTTTGATTCGTTCGTTCGTGAACGACACATCCCTAATGGACAGGCCCTTAGAGAGAAATTCTGGCATGACGCATAAGAAAGAGAGAGATGGAGCTAGATGAGTCAACGTCAAAATCATATGATATGATCAAAATCATATGATATGATCAAAATCATATGATATGATCAAAATCATATGATATGATCAAAATCATATGATATAAGGTCTATGGCGTCATGCCAGAATTTCTCTCTAAGGGCTTGTCTATTTGATATAAGGTCTATGGATAGATTACATATTATTATTTTAATTATACAAAATTCCAATGATTATAAATTTTTAATACATTGCAAGAAAAATGAAACTCCCCTTCTTTGATCATCAAATATTTTTATGATCCATTTATGAGAAAATTTGGCATTAATAAAATATTGACTAGCAGAAATGTTCTATCACAGATTACTAGCACAGATTACTTAATTGATTACTTAGTCTGTGTTACTAGTTAGTCTGTGGTTCTATCTTTGAATTGACAAATGTGCATAGAATAATAGTCAAATCTTTATGGTTCTCATTTTTTGTTATGATTTCTATGATTATTACTAAAACCACAGAATAATCATATATTTCTCCTAATAAAGCTATATAAATGAATATGGAATAAGAGATTTAGCATATTAACTTTTTGAATCGCAAATCATTTGTAATAATCATCGATCACTTCAGCGAACCCCAATAACTTGAAACATAACCTAACCTTAGATTATATTCTGTGTCTAAACCGTTGTTTAGAAGAAAACGTTTTTTCTTCTTCAACCCATAAACATATTCTGTGTTCTGTGATAATCAACTTCAATTTAATACATTGTGGCCATTAGTGAACTAACTGTTTATCTACGAGGCAACACAAACACTGTGTCCGCTTCGCCTATATAACAAATAGTTTAATTCAGTGTTTGAGGGTGAAATTTCGGTGAAGTGAAGTGGTAACACTGATGAAAATAAGAGTCGCCGATGTGACACTTATGACTGATAGAAATATACGAGTGAGCTTGTAAATAAATAAATATGATTATGGCTGATCCATTAAGTTTACTTCGTCAATATAATGTTAGTAAAAAAGAAATCATTGAGAGACATGGACAAATAATATTTGGGGAATTTTCATGGCCCAAAAATGTAAAAACCAATTATTTGATGTATGGGTAAGTATATTTTACATCTAGTGACTGGACTAGTGTTTGATATAACCCATCTCTTTCAGATCGGGAAGAGAAGGAGAGAAGGAATATTACACTTTGGAATGTTTACTTTTCATTTTAAAAAATACAAATTTAACACATCCAGTATATGTACGAGAAGCAGCTGGAGAAAATATACCAGTTGTGAGGAGACCTGACCGTAAAGAACTATTAGCATATTTAAATGGAGACACCTTAACTTGCTCTGCTATTGACAAGAGTGCCCCACTTGAGCTTCCAACACAAGTAAGTTTCATTTTTATTCAGTTAGACAGAGTTTAAATGTTTATCCGATTTCAGGTAAAAAGATCTGCTGATTATGATGCGTCAGATATTCCATCCAAAAAGCCTCGTTTGGAGGATTCACATGTTCAAAAAGTTCGAGAAAAACTTGCAGCAAGGCTTGATGCACCTAAAGAATCAACAGTTACTGTCACGAATAACATAAAGTAGGTTATGCAATACATCCTTATGGATGTTAAATTCTTAATCCATTGTTATGTTTTAGATCTTTATCAGAGGCTATGTCAGTTGAGAAAATTGCTGCAATCAAAGCTAAACGTTTAGCAAAGAAAAGAACAACAATCAAAGGTAATGATGACATAGGCCAGAAGTATGATATCAAAGCCATTCTAGAATTTGACGTTGATATAACGAAAGATATAATCAGTAAGGAAAGACAATGGAGAACTAGAAACACTATTTTGCAGTCCACCGGCAAAGTAAGTGAAAAAGGTCTTTATTTGAGTTAAAATCTTGTAGATGCTAATTTTGTTATTTCCAGACGTTTGCCAAAAATATCCTTGCAATGTTACATAGTATTAAAGCTAGAGAAGAAGGAAGACATAGACCAGTGCCTCAAGCTCCTATCATAACTCCTCGTCAGACTCCTATAAGACCTGCTGTACAACCATCAGTATACAGCAGGTACGACCAAGAAAGGTTCAACAGACTGAAAGAAGGTAACAGATATTATTCTTATTGTAAAAAATATTGTCATCAACAAATACTTTTTTTGTAGAAACTGAGGGATTCAAGATCGATACTATGGGAACCTATCATGGTATGACGTTAAAATCGGTGACTGAGGGATCTGCAAAAGCTAAGCAACAAATGCCCCAGCCTCAAGCGCCTGTAGCTGCAAGCAATAACAGGCCACCACAAAGTGGCATTCCACCAAAAAAAGTATCTAGGACACCTATCATTATCATTCCTGCTGGAGCCAATTCGTTAATATCAATGTACAACGTGAAGGATATTTTGCAAGATTTGAAGTGAGTACAATTTTACAGATTTGAAATAGGCCGTTTGACAAATTATTCAACTCACATAGATATTTTGCAAAAAAAAATAATTAAGAAAACAAGTTTTCAACGCAATTTTACCCAGTAACATTGACGTCACTAGGATTTGTAAGCAATAATTTATCATACAAAAGCCATTTGTTTTCATTATTGATTCGATCCTATTCTTGATTGATTCACTGCATTCTTGTTATAGCAATAAATAAATAGAACAATATGTTTTATGCTGTTAAGTAGCTTATTACTACATATTTGGTTTGGTTTTTGTGATATTCAAACTGTAATGAATTTTCACAATTGTATACCTAATTATTTTTTTTTTTTGCAGATTTGTTACAGTGGACCAAAAGAAAGCTGGAGGTGGTAAGAGAGATAGTGAAGTACTGATTCAGAGAAGAAGGAATGATCAAACCGTTCCTTATCGCGTGGTAGACAATCCAGCCAAGTTGCGTCCCATCGATTGGGATAGGGTGGTTGCAGTTTTTGTTATGGGTCCAGCTTGGCAATTCAAGGGTTATCCCTGGGAGAACCCTGTAGAAATTTTTGCAAAAGGTAACTATTGATAGCTTGATCATTTTAAAGGTTGAGAGTATGTACATGTTTTTTCCTACAAATTAAACAATATTTTAAATCTTATTTCTCATTTTCCAGTTGCTGCTTTCCACTTGAAATACGATGAAATGAAGATAGATGCTAATGTTGCAAAATGGGCAGTAACGGTTATTGAATTATCCAGAACTAAACGGCATTTAGACAGAGCTGCACTGATGGTATTTTGGGAAAAATTAGATAAGTAAGTATTTTGCCAAATTATTCAAAGTTTTTCGATCCAACTATTTCAACTCTAAATTATTGTCATATGGTGCAAATTTATTTTGAACAATGAATAATATTGTACTTTGTTATTTTACTGTTTCAAATAGTAATGATGATTTTAACAGAAAATATTAACATATATTTTTTTTTTCAGGCATATAATGCAGTTCAAACCTCATCTTAGATTCTAAGGAAATACAATTTTGACTTGTAAAATAGAAGATTCAAAATGAAAATAAATTTGTTAGTTTTTATTGTTTAGTTTGTATTTTAACTTTTGTTCTCCTCTCAGATTTTTTGAACAAATTGATGATTTGTACCATACTTTTCGTTTTATTTTTTCGCCAAAAAGAAAAATAAAAAGGAAATACAATTTTGACTTGTAAAATAGAAGATTCAAGATGAAAATTGAATTTGGTAGTTTTTATTGTTTAGTTTTTATTTTAACTTTTGTTATCCTCTCAGATTTTTGAATAAATTGATGATATGTACCATACTTTTCGTTTTATTTTTTCGCCAAAAAGAAAAATAAAAAGGAAATACAATGTTGACTTGTAAAATAGAAGATTCAAAATGAAAATTAAATTTGTTAGTTTTTAATGTTTAGTTTGTATTTTATCTTTTGTTCTCCTCTCAGATTTTTTGAATAAATTGATGATTTGTACCATACTTTTTGTTTTATTTTTTCGCCAATTTTTCATAATAAATACGAAAAATTATGAAAATAAGTTCTCGTTACAACTTACAGAGGTATTTCCAATTTGATTTCAGAAGGAGAAGGCAAACTTCCTGGTATAAGCCTCTTTCATAGTATCATTAATCGGAAGCAATCTTCAGGAAAGTGATTTGAGCAAAGAAAAATTTTTTTTTTCCAACATCGGTCGGTTCCAAGAAATTCTCTACAACCATTTTTCTCGTTCAAGTTGATTCGATGGAAGTCTTAAAAAAAACATTAATTAGTCGTGTAAATTAGTTTTGGATTGTTTTCAATTATAACTGAATATATGCTTTAAGGAAAAAAATCAGGATTCTGCACGCCTATGGGATGGAACTCACCTATGAAGACTAATTTCACCTCCTACAATATAAGTGAAACCACACAAAAAACACTTGCTAGGCATACATAATATCACTTCTAATGGTTATAAATGAAAATACAGAATAAAAAAACAAGGAATTGACCATATTCACCGTCGCCATATTGTTTTGAGACAATACCAACTACCCAGTGTTCCCAACGGAGAAATTTTGAGTTTACTAGAAAAATACCGCTAATATCAAAAATACTATCAGCCATAGAGACTATTCTTCCACTGACTATTTCCAAAAATGAAGCGAAGCCTTCATTTATACACTCGGCCACAATTAATTTGTTCATAAAACCACCTTTCACTAATGTTTTTATTTCCAAAAGGTGAAATTTTTGCGAAATATTGTCCCAAACAAGCCTATCTGGTGTAGCAGCCAGAAAAGGTACACATAAACTTCACTTATAAACTTTATACTGTGGAATTTTTTTAGTAAACTCAATATTTCTTCGTTGGGAACACTGGGTAGTTGTGTATAAGACCGCGGGCACGTCTGACACAGTGCTGACAACCCTACCTAAATTTAGGTAGATCTACCTAAATTCGAACTAATCTACCTATCTACCTGTTTTGAGCTCGATCTACCTTAATTCAGCTCCGCGCGAACTTTACGGTTTTAGATCAACGAAAAACCGTGTTACCAGTAACGTGACTATGAAAAAAATCCATTCCTTATTAACGCTCTCACATCTTAATTTTTACGCACGCCATTGGATACGAAGATCTCCGGAGATCAGCGGCGGAGTTTTGGAAACATACAGATATACAGGGTGTTTCCTAAACATGCGGCAAAAATTCAGGGGGTTGTTCCTTGGACTATTCTAAGAATATTTTGTCCTTTGATGATTTTTGAAAAACCTATTTGTTTCGAAGATATAGGGGAAACAAAATTTCAGATAATAACATTTTATTATGAAAAATTACATGAAAATTCAACTCAACCTACAAAAACTGTTGAAAATGACCACCTCTAGCCAGCATACAAGCATCCAATAAAAAAAAAAAAAATAAAAAATGTTAATTGCTAATACATCACAAAACGAATTCAAATGAAAACCGTGTTTAATCTGTATTCCTTTACCATCTGCACTTATCAATTTTTAGTCAAAAAACTGGCCGTTTTTAGTAATTGGAATGTTGTTAAACAAATTTAAAAATAAATTGTACCTACTTAGTAAACACAGTGCGGTACGCATTTTTATTTAAACTATTATTAATTTTAAAAATATGAAAAATGTTGTTCGCCCTGTATCTTCGAAACAAAGAGGTTTTTCAAAAATCATCCAAGGACAAAACATGCTTAAAATAGTCCAAGGAACAACCCCCTGAATTTTTGCCGCATGTTTAGGAAACACCCTGTATATATTGTACATGACGAATTTTGTACGCGTCTATGACGATACGTTACGTGCACATATCTGTCTTAGTTACCCCAAAATCCATTTTCGCTTACCAAATTCGATTCAAAACATTGTATACTTAAAACTCATGGTCATGATATCGAATATCAGAGTAATGAAATCCATGTGGTACTTTATTGCTACTGAGAATTAAACTGATAATTATTTTATCATTGTTATCTCTATCAATTCCAATAACAGGAGCTATTGTTATAGCATAGACGAATTTGTGGTTAAAGTTATTTTCTGTCAAAAGAAAAGTGAAATATCACAATATCTGTCAGATATGTCAAATTACCTACTGTACTGCAGACTGCTAAATGTATACACTTTAATAACATTGAAGTTGAAGGATATTATTTGTCTATATGAGCTTGTGATGGTATCATATTTCGTTCAAAATCATATTTCAGTTTTATAGGATCAGGCTTTATGGAGAATGTAAATTATTTCAATAAAGTACGCAGTTGCTGTTGATGCATTTACCTGATATCTACCAAGGTAGATTATAGATGAGTTTTTATTTTTTCTTTTAATTTTTTAGATGTCATGAATTTTTCTTCGAACGAAATAATTTTAGAAGCACAAAGGGGACGACAATGGAGCCCTATAATAACTCAACAGGTAAATTAACCATAATTTTTCATTTTATCTACCTGTTAATCTTCAATTAGCTGATTTTTTCAGCTACGCTTGAGACATATAAATCAAGTATGGTGCTTGAATTTGAAATGTGAAAGAAATAAGCTATTCAATTTCTATTTCACCTTGCATTTAACGACTATGAGTGCCCCATTTTATACAAGTGAAAAGACTCGCGGACCTCATCCAAAATGGCAAGATTTAGTTTTGAACAACTATCCAACTACAACTGGTATTTATTATTAATATATATATATATAATCTTTATCCCATTTGTTACCTTTCGGTGTATGGGTAGTAATCTAGAAAATTAGAGAGTAACTGAAAAATAGTTTGATTAGGAATGTTAAAAGATCTTACAGAAAACATAAGAGTTAATTGAATTTCCTTTGCAATTTATGCTCTTCTTTGATATCTATCATAATAATGAGTTGCACTCTGGTTTTTACCATTATTGATTTCCTATGTTTATTGAATTGATCAATTAAATTAATTTCAGCTGTTGTTTTACGTATATGGCAACATGAAGAAAAAAATAGTGATGGAGATAAAATGATACTTGTTTGGGGTCTTCATCTATCTGGATTGGTGTATCTTGGGAACAAAGTAATACATATGCAGCCTTGTTTATTCAATCATAATACTGTGATATTTTGTATGTTGGGTGGTTTCTTTACTAGTGTTCATTGTATCAGAAATGATATTCATCAATTACCAGATTCTTTTAAGCAACATATGAATATACTAGATTTTCCTAAGAACAAAACAATTTACAAAAACACTACTTCTTTCCATCAATCCAATGATGTTAGGAAAAGTTATAATGTAGATAAATTGAGGAAATTGCACTATACAGAAATAATAATAAAAAATAAAACGATAGAGGCTCAGCAATTAAAAGAAAAAATTACAAAGTTGGATGTATCAATACAAAAACCAGAACAACAGATGCCATTGATGAAAACAAAGAGTACATCTCAATTGCTCACAATGGATCATCTTAATAGAATGTTAGATGTAAGTTGTATTTCATGTCATATTTGTGAAAATATTTTTTATTATATCTTTCTTACTAAGCATTTCAATTATGACCGTTTTATATAGAGATTTATTTGCTTCTATAGGAAAAACCAACCCCAATACAGCAACAAGAAATGTATAGATTGAAACTAGAGATTGAAAATGCTAAATTCAAGACAAAACTGGCTGGTCAATGTTTAGAAAAAAAATGGGTTAACCTCAAACTGTTGAGAAAAAGTTATTCTGATCTGATGGAGAGTAATACTGAGAAGGGTAATTAAGTTGAAAATTTGTAGTTAAATATTGTGGTTGTACTGCAAATGGAAAGATTTTGAACTCTTTACGAAATATTCTTATTTTGATGATGTACTTAAGAGAGTCACGACAAAGGAAATAAGACATTTGTAACCTCATATTTGAACCATGTCATCAAATACTCAATTTAAATTTTACAATCAGGAGATTATAGTTTATCCTACTTATGAAATGAACAACATGAAAAAATCATGAGAAACACCATAGGTTTTAAAAACGGGTATTTTTAAATGAATTTGGCAACGATGCCCTGTTCCTCATAGAAACAAACAGAACTACATTACTCCCTTATTTTTCTTCAAGTAAAGCAATCAGTTATCGTTAATAAATTTGAAGAATCAATATTGTGCATGATCACAATGACGAGAGCAGAAAAATTTTGGGGGAATAAATCTTTTTTATATTGAGCCATGCTTATGGTAGTGGTAGGTTGTGGCCTACTTTATAGATGATAAAATTTACAGACTATAACCTTAATACAAAATGCATATTAATTAATTAATGGGTTTGATCTGATCCGACTATCATTGCATGCAGGCAAAAACGCCAAATTGATGATAAACAATCACATAAAATGATTTGAACTAACTACTGTTTCCATATAAAAATATATAATATATATTTCAGAATCTCAGTTGATGGAAAACTTTCGAATTCTCAGCAAAGAAAAAGAAAAACTGAAAGAATATCACAAAGTAGTGAAACAACATCAAGAATTATTAATTCATAAGAAATCTCAGTTATTTCAAAGAAAGCGCCAACTTTTACAGCAATTGCTATGGATTTATCCTATACAAGAAGCTCCAGATAAGAAATATACAATTAAAGGCATGCATCTTCCCAACTCGGATTTGTTGTCAGGTTTGTGACCTGTGATCATTATTTTGACTGAAGGTGTTTGTTTATTACTTCTTATATTCCATAGATGTCACAGATGATGGTGTATCTGTAGCTTTAGGATACGTAACTCATATTTTACTAATGTGTTCAAAATTTTTGCAAGTACCTCTCAGATATCCAATGACTCATTTGGGTTCGAGATCAAGTGTAACTGATGAAATATCTCCAGATCTACCAGAAAAAGAGTAAGTTTTTTTGGAAAATTTGTTTACAATGGAATATCATACAAATGATAATACTACGCTAAATATCATGAAAGTTTGTCATATAAAAATATATAATTTAATCCATTTTGGTTTCCTTTGTAACTTGAAGTCACGCCGAATTGGCTATATTTTCGTCTATGAAGTAAAAGATTTTTATTTCCAATCATTATTTCATGATCAATTTACTCTAAAGCTCTGGGATTATTTTCACAAAAGATAATTCTAATGCTGAATAGATGCAATTTTATAACTGTTATAACAATGTTTTGAATGAATGTAGGATTTCCAACAACATTGATTACTTAATTTGATGTACTTTGGCATTCCAAAGGACATCACAGAAACAAAATTGAGAAAAGCACTAACATTGCATAAGGAGCTTCTGAGTGCTGGTCTATAATAAAGTAGTATCAGCTGACGCCACAGAACAGGAGCTATTGGGACTTTTCACATGACTGGAATAGGCCGCTGATTTTTGATACTTCAAATCACAGGAACCTCTCCAATGAACTATGCATATGCTTTATTTGTTGTTATATACTCCCCCAGTAGCTGATCGAACCATAGAATACTGATCCTAGTCTATTACTTCTTCTTCTTCACTCCTTTACTATGTGCTTGGTTGGGACCATCGACACAGCAAACAAATGACCCTCCTAGAGTGGGAGGGGTGTGGGTTCCCACTTTGGTTTTGTCTGCATTTATTGTGCCTCATACACTCTGACTATTGTTAATTGCTAGTATTATCACTATTTAATTTAACATTCGGAGGAATCACCTTGGCAGGGACTCACGACTACCCAGGGTTTTCCCAAAACTCAGACAAAGCACCAAAATAGACGGAAATAAGGATAGAGGGTATATTATACCACATAAAAATAAAAATGAATTAACTCAAACACACACTACAACATCAATCAATCTTCACATTGGACATTTTTTTTTTTTTGTATTTGGTATTTTGCAATTTGATCTTTGAAGCTAAAAGCAATTTGTACAGCAACCTATACACTGTGATGTTTTTAGAGAATAGTAAATCAAATATGTTGAGTGGAAAAGTCCCTGAAGAATTGATCTTTAAGAGATCATTATATCGGGTGTCCCAAGGTCAGTGGCCTATTAGATTATTATGGAAACTATTGATGGTAAAGATTTCAAATTTTGTGGATAGATATTTGGCCATGTAAGGTACATTTTTAAAATAATTTCACATTTCCAGTGTTGCCGGATGTACGACAATTTGGCAACAACTTTGTTATTTTAAATGGGACATCCGGTATTTCTATTTTTTTTATGATACTCCATAAAATATTAAATCTATTCACTCTTACTTTTCCATCCCTGTCTTTAACGGTTTTTGAGTTATTAATTATTTTTCGAAATTTTGGATCAAATTGGCGTGTTACGAAAATGACTCTAGTTCGCTCAATATTTGAGATTTAAGTCAAAAATTTTGCCAGTCGTTAGATATTGATCTGATCTGTGTCACTGCTTTTGAATTATGGTTGTCAATAATACAGGACGGACCAAAAAAAATCATCATTTGCCAAGTTACAAAATTGTAGAAAAGTCTATTTTTTCAAATTAGACACCTAGTATATTTTTCAATTTTTGGAATCAGTACAACACACTCTACAATTTTTCTATTCACGTCCCTATACCTATCTCAACTGGATTCCGAGTTATATGCGTTATATGTGTATATCTTTCTTGAGCCATTATTTATAGAAAAACCTCGCAACAAAACACCTGTTAGGCAATAATTGTTTATTTTGACATTTATGGATTGAACTGATTCATTGATATATCGATCTATGAACGACATAGAGAAAATAACAATACAAAAGAAATTAACGCTTATTGAATCAATGTGAAATCTAATAAACGCATATAACTCGGAATCCAGTTGAGATAGGTATAGGGACGTGAAAAGAAAAATTGTAGAGTATGTTGTACTGATTCCAAAAATTGAAAAATATACTAGGTGTTTAATTTGAAAAAATAGACTTTTTTACAATTTTGTAACTTGGCAAATGATGGTTTTTTTTTGTTCGTCCTGTATTATTGACAACTATAATTCAAAAGCAGTGACACAGATCAGATCAATATCTAACGACTTGCAAAATTTCTGACTTAAATCTCAAATATTGAGCGAACTACAGTCATTTTCGTAATACGCCAATTTGATCTAAAATTTCGAAAAATAATTAATAACTCAAAAACCGTTAAAGATAGGGATGGAAAAAATAGAGTGAATAGATTTAATATTTTATGGAGTATCATAAAAAAAATAGAAATACCGGATGTCCCATTTAAAATAACAAAGTTGTTGCCAAATTGTCGTACATCCGGCAACACTGGAAATGTGAAATTATTTTAAAAATGTACCTTACATGGCCAAATATCTATCCACAAAATTTGAAATCTTTACCATTAATAGTTTCCATAATAATCTAATAGGCCACTCACCTTGGGACACCCGATATAACTTTGAGCAATTATCCATATTATCTTTGCATGCGAAAATTATATGTGCTATGTCGCCTTCTCACCACAGGAACAAAGATCCGTCTCCCTCACATGAATCTTTTGCAAATGTCCAGGAGAACAAAAATGTTGAGTTCTTAATCTATTGATCGTAACTATGTTACCTCTAGTCAGATCAACACCCAAAAACCAAGGTTTCACACCTATGGACCCTGGAGCCACATATTGAGCAAAAGTACGATTACCCATTTTCTCAATCCAGCGTTTCTTCCATCTTTCCCAGACAATGCGTTTGAAAGTTGGCCAAAAATCAGCCACGTCCGCTCTAAGAATTGGCGACCTTTCAGAACTATTTCTTGCTGAATAATACGCTTGATCATTTCCATAAATATTTGTATGACTGGGTATCCAAACAAGCCTAACAGAGAAATCATTTTCAGACAGATATATTAAGTTGGCTCTGATAGAAAGTGTAATATGATCATTTTTACCTGCATTTCTCCATTTGTTATTTTTTCAAGTGCCCCCTTGGAATCCAAAACTATCGGATATTTTTTGAGATTTTTACTTTCAATTACCCATGTTGCCTCCAAGATTGCTAGCAATTCAGCCGAGCATATGGAGAAGTAATTAGGTATCATCTTCGATATCCCAACCCCTATAGAACTATAAACACCTATACCTGTTTTATTAGGAGTTTTTGAGGCATCTGTGAAAACAATCTTGTATTCTGGGTATTTTTCCAAACATGCAGAGACAAAATCCGCTGAGTTATCTGGCGATGTCTTAGACAGATTGATTGAGTGGTATTCAATTGACGTAGTATGAACAGATAGTTCACCCAAAAAGCAGGGAAGGTGGAGAGATGAATAGATACCTTCTACATTATTCAAAATCCTAAGACTCTCTACTATAAGAGGAGGGTTTTCCCAGTAAGTCCAGTATCTGAGAGAAGTTATGTTGGCAAGCACAGGGTCATTATGAATTCTATGTAACTTAGAGACAAATTTTCTTGCCAAGAAAAGTCTACACTTCTCGAATGGAAGTTCATTAGTTTCTACCAGTATTATGTGTATCGGAGTTGATCTCATGTATCCCATTACTACACGTAAAGCAGCATATTGAGTTCTATCCAATTTCTCCCTAAGAGATTTGGAACATTTTCCATAAAATTTGTACAGCAGGAGTTGAGTTGCTGAATGACAACCCCACCAGGTTCTACACAATGCTTTCATCACATTAATACCTTGCATAGATTTGGCGGACATGTTATTAATATGTTGGGACCAATCCAGATTTTGATGTATTGTCACACCCAAATATTAAACAGATTCCGCCCATGGGATATCCTTATTATATAGTTTTACGTGTGGAATGTTGATTAGTTCCTTTGAATTGCGACAACAGAGGGCCGACGATTTCTCCGTGGATAACTGAAGAAATTTGGAATTTGTCCACCTTTCTATCGAACTCAATGCCCTATTCATCTTATCAACAGCCTCCCTGATAGAGGATCCTGTAGCTGTTATTGTAGTGTCATCAGCGTATTTCAGGGTTACCACACCAGGAATATCAATATACCCTTGTGCATCTTTGATAAAGATGTTAAATAAGATAGATCCTAGTCTATTATGCGCCCGTGTTGACCATAAAACTGTATATTATGGAATGTGATTTATTATGATGTCATTGTTGTCGGTTACTTTATCAAGGTGAAGGATTCTAATGATAAGATCCTCTTAAAATTTGTCCTAGAGAGAGAGAAAGAGAAATTTATTGATTTTTCAATCAAATGGCTATAGACTGCAGTCTTCCTGCCAGTTATTTACAGGTTTATATTACATTTAATTATAAATTGTCAGATAATATAAAAACAGCTTTTATTCTATTGATTTATGTTTGAAAGTGGTAACTTTGCCTTTAGTGCAGCTGTTTTATTGTTGATATTCAAAGAGGATTCAAGTATTCGAAAATTGGGAGTGCCAGTAGTTTTGCTTTTGGTGGTGATGTCCTTTGGTAGCTGTGAATCAGTTGATTCATAATATTAACGTTATTCTGGTTAGTGATGAACTTTTTGCCAAGATTTTCAAGTCTTCCCAATACTGGTTCTACTTCAGTAGTTTCAAATAGTAGTTGCTTAGAAGGGTTGTGGAGTGGATTGTTTGGGTGTCTCAGTTTTGTAATTTTTCTAAGGCAAGTTCTTTCGGCAACTTCTAAATTTTTTATTGTTGTCGTTGGGGCGTTCAAGAATGCTGTGTATCCATACTCCAGTAAGGGTCTGCATATCATCTTGTATATTTTGCTCGCCGTTTTGGTGCTGATCCCTACATTTTTATATATGAGCGATCTGAAATGTCCAGCTCGGGTAATAGCTCTTTTGTGTTATTATGTGGGTTTTAATATTTAATTTATGATCTAATTTTATACCGAGGTGTTTACAGATATTTGTGGATGTAATTGTCTTGACTGGAAGAATAAACAACTTCTATTCAACATTTGCTTCTCTGATGAATGTTTTTTTTTTTCTGAATGGTATAGTTAACTGTTATTCCTGTCTTTACTGGTCAGATGAAAATCCTCATATCTTTCGTGAAACTCACACTTAAATACCACAAAAAATGTCTGGGCGGGCATTTTTGGTGACCGTATCATTAGGCCCTTCTTAGAGAACAATCTGACAGGCTTCGCTACCTTCAAATACAGAGAATGAATTTACCCTCTACTCATTGACAATCTTGGAGAAAGTAAATCACTACCCAATACCACGTCTGTTTTCAATAATATGAATGTCCCCCTAGTTATGCAACTGGTGTCACGACTATTATTAGATATGAACTTTCTCAACCAGATTGGTAGGCCAGATCTACAAATCTGTCCCCTCTAGACTTCTTTTTGAGGCGCTTAAAATTGAAAATGTATGCCACAGAATGCGCTTCATTGCAAAAATTCAACAATTAGGACATTTATCTCGTTTTTATCATAAATTTTCCCCATCTGCCTTGACTTGTTGAAATTGGTTATCATTTTTATGATGTGAAAAATGGGTGGTATTTCGTTTTCAAAGTTGAATACTTTGTGAACGAGTAGTCAGATAGTGAAAAAATTTTCACTTTCATATTCAGGAGGAAAAGACCTTCATAACAACATATCGCATGTCCCATTTAACCTATTCAAACTTGCGGAGTTGGGATTGCTGCATAGAGTGATGAAGGGATATAATGAAGGTTTTTATGTAAAAAGATGCCTTACTCAAGAACAAAATTGATGTGTCCAAGAATTTCTCCATTATCTATTTATTTAAATGAAAAGACTTCTGTTTCCTTTTCAGTGTAACACCTATATACTGATATGTAATCCCCAAGGATGCAGTGCTTTCCTCTTTTTTTTATATTCTGCTTGAATTGTCTATGGTTTAGTCGACGCTAGTAACACCAAATTTTCCACTAAGCTTGGAATTTTTATTCTATACCCAATGGGTACAGGTACGTTAATATCAAGTTGTGAAATGATTGTGTAACCAACCGTTTATTATCAGTAGAAATGTTGGGGGAAATAACATTTATTTGCTCAAAGAATTATATCAATATTTAACGTTGTTTTTAAACGTATAAATACGGTTTTATTATGATATCAACAGAAACGTTGATCGAACACTTAAATATATTGAAGAAAGAAGTCCATGCTCAAAGTGGAGTAGTAGATAGAGAAGAGAGAAACTAAGGTCTCTAAGTCTTCTCCATAAACGATGAAAAATTTTTTTGAAAAAAAAACCCTTATAAACATATTTTGAATCCTGAAGGGTTCATCTTCAGTAAAGGAAATATTAAGAAACATAAAAGCACAAATCAACATCCAAAAATGAAAAATCAAAAGTAACTAACTGCTTGGTAAGGGATCAAATGGAGAATTCAACCCCGAGGGAAGGATTGGAACAATATATCGGGTGTCCCAAACTCGATGGCCTATTAGACGTTTCTGGAAAACTAATCATAATTTTAAGCTGAAAATTTGCATATTGGGGTTTGAGACAATGATCTTTCTCCCTAAAATATTTTTAGATCTCTACAACTCCCGGTTATACCGGAAACAGACTACTACTTCCTTATTTCAAATGCCACACCCAGTACATTATTGCTTCATTAGATAGCTTTTTTGATGGCAATTTCGGCAATATGCCATAATTTGGGTAAAAATTCAACGGTTCATGAGTTATTGGGATTCTTATGAGAAAAAAAGGTGGCGATGAGGACTCACATTTGTAGATGGTCAATTGTAGTGGTGTTTTTATGTTGATATTATTTTGGATTTTGATGAATTTTTCGCTGAGTTTTTGCATTCTTTCCAGTATTGGTTTTATTTCCATTGTCTGATGTAAAAGCTGATTGAATGGGTTGTTGGAATGTCTCAGTTTTGTAATTTTTCGTAAGCAAGTTCTTTCTGCTACTTCAATTGTATTCAGACCTGTTTTTGTTGAATTTGAGAATATTGTATGTCCATAGTACAATAAAGGTCTGCATATCATTTTGTATATCGCATTAGCTGTTTTACTGCTGATTATTTTTATAGGTAAGAGATCTAAATGCCCAGCTCCGGTGATAGCATTTTTCTTTTGGATATTTAAGTGTGCTCTGAAGTTCAACTTGTTACCAATCTTTATGCCCTTGTTCTGGCATGAATCTGCTGGAGTAATTGTGTCACTTCAAAGTTTTATATTGGGAAAGTTGGCATTGATTTTATTATTGAAAATGATGAGTTTTGACTGGTTGGGTTGTATTCTTCAACGTCTCGACCATGCCTGTAACATCTACCAATTTCTGTTCCATAATTATTATTATTATTATTATCATACAATCTTTCAGTGATTTGTGGTGGGATATTAAAGTTGTGTCATCATCAAATTGGAGAATGTATTCTATCTTGTTGATGTTCTGGTTCTTGAAATCGGATTGTCTGTACATGTCACTGCAGAACAAATTGTAGATTAGAGGAGAGATTGGTGAGCCTTGTGGTAGTCTTTGCGCTGTTGTAATTTCTTCTGAAGTTTCACCTTTGACCCTCACCTGTCTAGATTCTAGAACGAAATTTTCAATTATGTTTGTCAAATAGATATGTACATTTTAGATGGAAAAGTTTGGAGATCAGACCGGCGTGCCAGACACTGTTGAAAGATTTTTGAATGTCCATAAATATAGCAGCTGTTTTATTTCCCATTTTTGCATTGAACGCTTGAAGTGGGTATAATTATAGGGTGTATGGTCGATGTCTTCTTTTTGAATCCGAATTGACATGGTCGTATATATTTCCCTATCTCCTTGCATATTCTTTCTCCCAATTGTTTTTTCAAAATATTTTCCTAATATAGGTACAAGTGTAATTGGCCTATGTTGGAATTATCTGTCTTTGCCTTGGGGATGGTTATCAAAATACCTTTTTTCCATTCAATTGGAAAGAGGGATTGAGAGAGGTAGTAGTTATAAATTTTGATCATAACATTGTGAACTGAGGGTCTAATTTCCTCAGTATATTTTTTTTGGAATATTGCCATAGCCAGTTGTTGTGTTCTTTCCATGGTTAAGTGCCGTATAGTATTCTTCCTCTAGTTTAGGCTCAAATGTATTCTCTGACGGATTGTGGGGTGAGTCGTTAGTCGTTCGCGTACCAATTTTCTATTTGTTTCCTATACTCCTCATCAAATTCTTTGTTTGCGGATTTTTTAAACAGATTTTCAAAATGTTTTGCGAAAGCATCAGCAATATCTTTATCCTTATTGAGAGTTTCACCATTGACTTGATTTAGATTTGAAAGTTGATTCTCCAGTATGTCCTACCTTTTTGATCTTCGATTTTTTTGCAGGTCTCTAGATATTTATTGGATCTGTATTGCAAGATCCCTGTCCAGTTTGTTGAATTTTCGTTTTAGACTTGGATTTTGGTTACTCTGATATTCACGAAATAAGTGTTTTTTTTCTTATCAGCTTTATGATGTAGGGAGGAAGGGTTTGACTGAAGTATCGTTTTTGAGTGTCGGTGTTTCCTCTGTTATTATTCTTGATAGATTGTTATGGAAAAGGTTTCTGTACTCAGGAGTAATTTCAATTTGGGGTTCAATCACTTCAAACATTCTTTCATTCACTTCTTCAGTGTTGCATTTTTCGTAAATTGATTTGGTTTCTTGGCTGTATTCTTCAGGTTGTTAGAACAATATTAACTTAATTAAAATCAAAACGGATCAATAACCGAAATAATCTCCAATTTCTCCAAAATAGATTATACATGAATTTGATCACAAATTCGCCCTTGGTTAGATGAACCTCATCGTTTATCATTGTTCCTAGCTCAAAATTCTAAAACTAGATAGAGAACGATCTGGTCCTCCTAGTTCTGGAAGACAAAGTTTGAATCCCAAAAGTAGAAATATTTTTTCATAAGCCAACTTTTAATGATTTGATTATATTCCATGAGAAATGAAGAAATAATACACTTCAGTATAAAATTAACGGTGTTTTATTCATCTCTATTTCAGATTTCCTCTATTCACTAAAGGCAAGGATCGGATGCAGTTTACTTATGGAGTTTTTTTGTTGAACAAGAATATTGCGCAACTAAGATGGTTGTTCAATATGCATACTCAAGACTTGAAACTAACACTTCCCAATCTCCTAAGTTTTCTTCAAGGCTATAAGGAATCTAAACAAGAGAGGTTCATGGTTTCTCTTCTCAATATTAACGAAGAAACTAATCCACAGAATTTGATTTCTGCGATTCAAAAACTGCCACCACTTTGTTGCTTTAATGAATGGAGTTTGAAATATGATAGAAAAATGGAGTGCTCTAATTCCCCTGAATTGAATAGTGACAAACACAGAATAGGTAATGGTGATATAAAAAGTACTCCTCTAGTAAAAGGGGATTATTTGACTCTCTCAGAATTATTAATGAAAAAACAAATTAGCAATGAATCTTTCAGAAGTTATTTATCTCAGGATAAAGAAAGTAATTATGGTGAGTATTTAATAGGATTAAGAAATCATTCGTAACATGAATCTTAATTACACATCAATCAAAACATTATTCGATGAAGGACAATATTGACATAATGTAGCTCTTTCCATTTCTGAAATTTATGACTGGTCTTCCGAAGATATAAAACACATTGAATAATGGAAAACAAACTGCTTTTTGCCAACTTAAGAATGATCTTATTCCCAAATAGTATCGTTTTGAATTTGGTGGTTTTGATTAACATGAATGACAGAAATAGAAATCATGAAATTAGTATTTCATTGAATCAATTATTCTTTTCAAGAGTGTCATGTTTATGGTGGCAAACTTGAATGTTTAGAAGATATGTGTTTCACTCAAGAGTTTTTCTAATTTGGTACTTCTGCAAATGTTTCCGGATACTGTTAGTGAAAGTGCTCGAAACGATATCCTTAATTTTTATATTTTGATATTTTATTCAATTGACTCCACAGGGGAACAGCTGTTTCAGTGTCGAGGTTTTCTGAGTTGACTCTATATCAATTTGATGTCCTGAATTCAAATAACATATTCATTTTTACCTAGAACCTCATATTTGTAATATATACAATTTTAGAGAAATATAAGTTACATTATTTTAACTCAAATCCGTAAGTGTAGCAAACAAAAGTAGATACAAAATTTCTATTTTAGTTATACAAAATACAATCTTCGAAATCTTCTTTTCCTTCAGTTCCTTTTTAAACTACATCAGTAATCTGCCATCATGTGCATATCTCATCTTCCTTGGTAGCGGTCCTCCATAACTTTAATATCTTGGTGAAATCTTTCACCTTGTTCCTCACTCATGTCTCCTAAATTTTCTGGAAAATGGTCTGTGTAAATAGTGTATTTTAATACTCATATTGCACCCTAAGGATTTGAAACTATTCAGCATCTTGTTAACCATTTCAACATAGTTTTGAGCTTTATGTTTGCCTAGAAAATTTTCTACAATTGCAACAAAACAAAGCAACAAAGCTTCTTCTTCAACTTGATTCATTGAATTTATGAAGGCAGGATCTTTAATTAATTGTATTATTTGTGGGCCGTCAAATATCCCTGCTTTGAGTTTTTCTGTGCTCAACTGTTGCATTTTTACCCCCATATATGCAAAACATGATCCATTCTTATCAAAAGCCTTTACAAATTGCTTCATTAAGCCCAACTTTATATGTAACAGAGGAAGTATGAGTTTTTTCTCTTTCAACCAAAGCGTCGTTAATGACATTCTCTTCCCCAACGTCCATGTTTTCTCTCTGAGGCCAATTAACCAAATTAATTTATAAATAAAGGCAACAACTACTAAAAACCACCTCTGTTCTAATCCAAAATGAAAACTATCACAATTATGAAACAAGAAGAACAGACGACCTAAGAACTGACTTCGACAGAACGACTAAAGCTTTGAAATCTTCCATTACTAGTAGCATTACCTCATACTGAATGCCTCCTCGATGAATCAAAAGTGCCATAATCTAAAACTATACCTTCTCTTGTCTTTGATATTTTTGTTATTGAAGGATGTGAATAAATTCATAAATTAGTTAAGGACAATAATGTGGTTATTTTGTTACAAGATAAATTCAGACATAGTGTGGTGTGGTGCAGGTTTTTGTAACTGTGTTGGGGGGTAAAGATTATTATTATTATTTTTATACTGTTGATAATATATTTTTTATATCTATAAATTTTACTTATTTAATCAACTTCATTGGTGTTTAATCCATCTGAAATTGGAAATGGTACAATAGATCTTCTTTAGTTGCATTTGCTTTTTTGTTTATTTTACGCAGTAAACCAAAAATAATAATCATCAGTTTATTGTTGAAAAATTAATAAATAAATACAAGTAGTCTCAAATTCAAATATCTCAATAAAATACAATTAACCGTACATCTTGATATTGTAAATATCGAGTGCTAGGATCAGAGATTAAATCCCATTAGTTTCATAAAGATAAGAAGATGTAGTCACTTAAACAATTGCCCTTCCAACATTGCTTTGAAGGAAAGGGAGGTTACGTAGGCGTGTTCGAAATGATTGGGTTTAGATTAGTAGATTATTTGAATTCTGAGTAAGTATTTTGTAGGAAACAAAAGCGATGTATCCTCATTTTTTAATTTGCGATATTTTCCCGTTCACGTCATGATCGTAATTTTTTATGATACTACATCCCCATTGATTTGGTCGAATGCTTATTTTTTCAAAACCAATATCAAGCTATCTAAGGATTGTAGTATCAATGGAGAGAAAATGAAGATCATCAGTGAAAAAAATATTTTTTGAAAACTCGTTATTTTTTAGATTTTTTTTCTCTCATAATTTTTTGGGTAGTTTTCAATTTATACAATTTCTACCCATGTTTTTTTTCAAAATATGCCTAACTGTACAGTCCGGATTTCAAATTTTTTGAGAAATTTGAATGCTAGACATAGGTTCATTAGTTTTTATAAAGGTCTTCTTCTTCTTTTTTATGTGCTGTCTCCTTTAAGAAGGTTGGCTATCATCATGGCGATTTTTACCCTTGAAGTTGCGGATCTGAACAACTCAACAGAGCTACTGTTGTACCACTGCCTTAGGTTGTTCAACCAGGAGATGCGTCTTCTTCCTATACTTCTTTTACCCTGTATTTTCCCCTGTATAATAGTTTGCAACAGCGTATACCTCTCCCCTCTCATCACGTGGCCCAGATACTGCAATTTTCTGATTTTGACTGTGTCGACTATTTCCTTCTCCTTTCCCATTCTTCTCAATACCTCCTTGTTCGTTATTCTGCTCACCCAGCTTATTCTGAGGATTCTTCGATATGTCCACATCTCGAATGCTTCCAGCTTGTCGGTGTCGCATTTCTTAAGCGTCCAGGCCTCCATCCCATATAGTAGTACTGGAAATACGTAGCATTTAAGCATTCTGATTTTAAGATGTAGACTAAGATCTGTTCTGGTATTTATAAAGGTACATACATTCAAATCCCTCAAATTATGAAAAATATTCAAAATTGCGCTCACTAAATGGCTAAGTAGCAACGAAACTGCGGGCAGAGAGAATATATTCTATGCCTAATGCTAACATCAGAACGGAGTTTCACTGTTTGTTGTGGAAATGAAGAGGAGAAAATATTTTCATTCTCCATTTGACTTTTAACATTTTTATGCATTTCATTATAACACATTAATATTACATCTTTGCCAGCATTGAATAGTTTTCATGATGATAACTTTTTAATTAGTAATCTATGTAATATGAATATAACAGGAAATATATTTCTTTTAGGTCCTAGACATACACCAACTGTCAAAAAAGAAAGCGCCATGGACAGTACAAGCAATTTTTCAAATAACCAACTCAACTGTGATATAATTTCGAATAATGATAGTAATAAGGAAACAATAGACTGTTTACAACATAGTGATTCAGTGGAAGAAGGAACAGACTTGTTAAACCCTAAATCAACATTAAGTGATTTAGTGGTAGATACAAATGGTAGTAATGGAAATGTGCAACCTAAATTATTGCATTGTGACAGAGGAGTTTTCATCAACAATCCAGAAAATGATGCTCCTGAACAGACTAACTTAATTTCCAAAGATCAAGAGGAGTTTATGCAAAACTGGTTAAGGACAGGGCCAGCATTAGTTTGTTCTGATAAAAATCTTTATCCTGATGAATATTTGGGTTCCACTTCTTCAGTTCAGAACTCTGAAAGTCCTCTGACAGCTCGTACTGATGCTTTAGTGTCCACCAAATCTTTCAATTTGGTTAAACCTAAACACTGATACAATATTAATTACAACGAAGTATTATTATGGTATAAATCATTTCTTTTCTTTATTGTGATTATTTCCATTAATTTATGTTTATACCGTCTGTAATTTGCATAAGATGTAATTTGAATTTTGATGGAATTAATAGAATATTAGAGTTCTTAAGCAGTGTCAATGGAGCTGTGTACTAATTATAATATACAATTGATGCTAAGGAAAGTATGATATGAAATATCAGTCCATTTGTTCTGAATGAAAAGATCATTCTGATTGTTTGAAAATATTTGTATTGGTATATATGGGTTTATTGAGGTTTCATGAATCATTTAGATCTTGAAATGATGATACATTTTTTAGTAAACAAAACTTTAGAAAGATTTTAATTTATTATTGAAAATATATAATCACTTAATATATATGTATATATATATATATATGAATTGATATAGAGTATGTCATCAAAAAGTGTCGTTCGTATACATTGCTTTTGCAGTTTTTGATTATATTATTTGCGGTGTTGAATCCAGAAAATTGAATTTCAACATCTAGAGGGGGTAGTCAAAATTCATTTTGATTTTGAGTTATAGTTTTTTTCTTTGGGTATCACTCATGCTAGGGAGGGTATTACACCCTCTGGCCTACCTTGGATTCAACACTGATTATTTGCCATTATCTTTTATTATTTTTTTCTCTCAAAGTAATTTTAAATAAAGTTGCTAAAAAATAAATGACTTCAAATTTTATTGAAATGCGTCATTAATATATCTATTTTGAAATGAACTGATGGGAAACATCTGTTTCTCTGTACAATTAATTCAATGAAAAATAAATTACTGCCCTAAGACAAGAAAAAGAGGTTCTTAACTAATAAACCATCTTTTTTCTTCAGTGTAAATGCAGGATAATTTGGATAGTTTGAATCAGTGTTGAAAATTGTCCTAACTCTTGAACAATTTTATGGATTTCCATGAATATTTCAAGTATTAAGTCTGTGATGCAGGCATGGACTGAGAAAATTATATTTTTGATATCACATCTAGTGAAACATCCAGTGATTACATTTTTTTAGAAACAGAAGTGCGCTTATAAACTACATTGAATGTTTCATCAATATTGGCAATACTACCACACATAATAATATTTTATGTAACACTAGCTGCCGGTCCCAGTTTTGCAAGGGTGGTGTAACCAATGAAAAAAAAATGGACAAAATACTATGTACTCGATAATTTATTCTTGCAATCAACAGAATTTTATTTGAAATAAGTTCACTTCCATTGTTTTTCCACTTATTTGCTGCCATATTATTTTGTATGAAATCTTTGATGCTGCTCTCATTTGTGTTTAATTAGTAAAAATGGTCCACAACATAATAATATTAGAATGAAATATTTTCTATCACTTAGCTATACCCCTAGGTTTAAAAGCAAGGTCTCAAACATTAATTTTGAACTCAGGGGTTTTTTTTGGAATTTTTTTTCAAATGTGATTAAATGTACTTTCTATATAGATCACATTTGATATGATTTTAATTATTATTTGAAAAAAAAGGATTTGATGGAATGCTATTGAAATAACAACAATCGCAGAAACCAAATGTGTGTATTTGGGTTAAATAATAATCTTTATTCTCATAATATATGAACATACATGAGATACATGAGAAGAGAACACGTCACAAATTACAATATTCTAAGAAGTACTGACAAAAAATTCTTGCAAATTGTATGGTTCTTGAATCAACAGAAACTCAAAAGCCTTTTTTTTAACTTTTTCAAATCATTAATTGACCGTAAAAAAAAACAGGAAGAGAATTGAAACTTTCATACACATAAACTCGACACTTTTCTTGCTGAGAGTGAGCCTGAGCAGTGGGTACAAGTGGTAAGGCTGGGTGCGTCTGGTACAGCTTCTGGAGACATACTGATTGAAGTAATCACTGTTATTTTTTATAAAAAGAAGCATTTTTATAAAATGCAGCATATTTTCTAAAACCTATTACTGTTAATTTGATCATTTCATTGTTGTGCGAAAAGGATTAACAGGTCTGTATTTACAATGATTTGAGCTACACTGAAAACTACATCAAATTTTAATATGGAGTGTGGCAGTATGCCAATAGACTTGTTTGATAGAGCATTCAAGGTAATTTATAAGCATGCATCTGTTTCTGAGAAAATTTAGGCACTGCATGTTTTATTAGATGTGATATCAAAAATAAAATGTTTTCAGTCTGTGCCATTGATTATTCCCTAATACTAAATATTGGTCCTTGTCCCAGATTAAATCCTCGAAATATTCATGAAAATCCATAAGAGCATTCAAGAGTTAAAAGTTGGTTAAATGCTTTTGATAAAATGCATAAAATACACTTTATCTTTAAATTAATAGACTTGGGACAATTTTCAACACTGATTCATACTATCCAAATTGTCCAGCATTCGCAATATTGGATTCATTGTGAATATTGCTGGACATCGTGAGATTGGCAGATTGTAAATTATGAAAGTACATTTATTATATTTGAATAATCAATAATTAGTTTTTATTCCAGAATTTTATTCAAACACTCCTTTTAAAGTAAATGGTTCTTGAATTACTAACATATTTCAATAAACCTACGCATATTCATCGAAAAATAATGCAAATTTATGCTAGTTGCGTATAGAAACTTGAATTATGTAAATCATTTACAGTTCACCTGAAATAATTTTTCCTCTAGTACCCTGAATATTATACATCTGAGTGATAATTGCAAATGATAAACCTCTTAAAACCTAGGAGTAAATGGTCTTCGTTTCGAACATGTTCTTCTTTTTAATTTCTCAGAATTAGATGACACAACAGAACTTGCCTTCCTACCTATTGTTGTTGAACTAGATTTTTTTCCAATAGTTGCATTACTGGATTTACGACCAATAGTATTCGCACTAAATTTTTTGTTCAATAATGTCTCATTACATTTTTTAGTTTCATCAATTTCTTCATCTGTAGCATTGAAAATGTTGATATTAATTTTGTTTAATTCTGTAACATTGTTGCCTGATAGAACGGAATCATAGTTTCTGTTGAGGATACCCGGAGCTATTACATTCAGCATTTCTCTACTTCTTCCTGGTAGTGCGAGTGGAGAAAAAATAAACTGCCAACCAGGTGCCCCCAAATGTGCAATGGCCATCTTTAAATATGTTGTTACATCATTAGCAATAAAATAAAATATTCTATTCTTATAGACCCATACCGTTGGCACAGCATTTGGTTCAGTATAGACAAGTGCCACTTTGAAATATACATCATTAGATAACTCGAATACTTTACTATCTGGGCTCAGCTCCAATTTATAAAAGATCCCATCATGGAAAATCCTTGCAGTAGCCTTAGTTTCATAACCGTCAAACAAATTGAGAGATTCGATAGGGTTAATATTGATTTTTGCATATAATTCATTCGACTTCTGATCGTCCCTATTGGTAGGTTCATAAGAGAAAGTATAAGTGTATGATAGTCCGTTGCAGGACAGGTAGAAATCGTGAAGATCTTGTGGTAAATTGACGCTGTTTGCGTTTTCCCACATTTTCACTTGCGATTTTGTCACTGGTGGGAACCTTTTCAGTTTTTTCTCGTGTATGTTTGGCAGTCTATCTAAGACATTTGGTAGACCAATTAATAAGTTTTGATAAAAGGAATCCTCCGAGACCTTATCAACGAAAAATCCTAAGTTGTTCCTGAAAAGAAAATAAATTTTACTAGAGCTATAAAAATGGAATTAATTACCTTACATGTTCTTTTAAAATATTACGAGCAATTTCAGATAATGTCTCCTAGCCAAATAACTGTATCATGCCCATTTGACAAATGTTGGTGTCAAAGCACCATACCATCAATTATGACGTTTTTTTAAATTACCGAATGTGTTTTGTTGTATGATTCATTTAACTCTCACTAGGTTTTTTTTATATATTATTATGATAAATAATAAAGAAAGGTACGCAAAAGCATTGTACCATGTTGAGGAGGTTTCGTAACTTCAAGTAACCTAAGGAGTAAGGACAGTTCGTATCTCATTCAGTTTTCCTGCAGTGTATTTGAGATATAGTTATCACTTTCTCACGATGTGCGTATTTTTCGAATTTTTCAGCCGGGAATAGTAACAAACGACAAGGTTCGACTCAATCGAATAATTATTATTAACGGATCTGTTAGAAATTTTGTTTTCCCGATAATTTCAAAACTATAAATTCGATGGATATCAAATTTTGCATTTAGATTAACAATTACTATTTATCCTATGACTATGAAGATGTAGATAGATAGATAGATAAAAAGGGACGGATTGACTCCAACATCTATGACTCCAACTTAGTAGAGTAACGCTGTGTCCTGCGTGAGCGAACTATTGCGAGCGACGCTACCAAAGCGAATTTATCAAACCTTGGAATATAATAGCGCTGTCCTACGTGCAGTCGTATCGGTAGTAAAACTGTTTGACGCGAATTTCGCGCGATATGTCCGCGATCAAATTATTTGATATTTCTGCGCGAAATTCGCGCGACTGATCTTTCGCAATGCACAATCCCATTTCCCAACCCCAACCATATATTTGTCTCGCCGTGTCGTGTTTGTAGATTTCAACGTAGGACACTGAAAGTCGCGCTGCTCGCATCGCTCGCGTAGTACATAAAATTCGCGTCGCTCGCGTAGTACATAAAATTCGCGTCGCTCGCGTCGTAACATTAGTCGCTCACGTAGGACATAGGGTTAGACTCATGTTGTTTTTATTTAGTGACATGAGCGATAATTTTATTGGTTCATCATTGAACCAATCGATACTATTTTATCATTGATTGAAATTCGAATTTCTTAATCCGCTCCTTCTTGATCACATACCAAGAAGCTCAACCTTTCTCACTTTAATGTTGAGTTTGGAGTCAATGCTCAGCTACGTATTATTATAGATTATTCAGAATAAAAATTTCAAGCTTTATGAAAAATTGCATGATGATCGCGTAGTGACGCGATCATCAAAGAGAAAATTAAAGAACAGAGAAAAAATAATACTCCATATTTCCGTTAGAATAGATCCGATTCAATTGAGCGATTTTGCGTGTAGATATGAAATAACTTAGTTTCAAGGTAGATACAACTTTGATGCAAAATTTTGTATTGATTGCGTGAAAATTCAAGCACAAAATCTAAGAAAAAATTATTTCAGTGACATTATAACAATTAATAAGGTATACGAGCGAGTTGAGATGATTATAAAAATAATTTCAAAAGATGTGAAACACTCAAAATACTTCCGTAATCAATAGATACGACTAGATATAAATTCAATTTGTATATGTAAATAAATAAACGGGATAGGACGCGACGTGGAGCCCGTCGAGACAGGAGAGGCCTGATAGACAAAGAATATCGAGTTTGAAGAACTTAATAAAACAACTGTTGTCCTTTTCCGTGCAACAGTCGACATTCGACAAAGTATGTATATGCATGATCACCAACATTCGTGTAACTGATAGGGTCCACAAGAATACGAATAAATAAATAACTAACAAGACCGCCGCCAGATATAGCGCCCCGGCAAAATAAAATTTCACCGCCCTCTGCTTTGGCTAATTTATATGAATTTTCTTTAAACGAGCCTCTGTTATTCCTCTCAGGCATCTTTTCAATTTCATATGAAATCGTTATTTTTCAACTCAAAATCACCTTGCCAAATTTATCAAACGCGACGTTTTGTCGATTTCATCAAAAAATTGTCCTGCATTATTGTTTGAAAGTACGACGTTTATTTATTTTTATGAATAGAGCGTGGTACTTTCAAACGATGCAGGACGTTTTTACCCTTTAACATTTATGTCTTAAAGGGTGAAAAGTCTTGTTTTATCAACTGAATTTAAGCCCCTACAATTGGGCGCCCCGGCAAAATGTCCGGTATGTGGCGGCGGCCCTGATAACTAATAATAATAATGGTCATGCCAATTTTTAAGATTCGCTTAGTTTATCCATGAACTAAGCTTAAGTTTGTTCATAATCTAAGTGATAACAAATACATCATAGAGCAAATATATAACATCTCTCTTATAGGTACATGATAGTTTTAACAAAAGACGTGGCAATGAAGATGTCTTTTTAAGCGATTTTAAGAAATTAGGTTCCTTGTTTATAGCTATAAAGAAGATTCTTAAGGACTACATATATGGTGATAAAGTTTTTTTTTATATTTGAAGAGCTTTGCCACCGAGTATACAGGGTGGCCACTTTTTCAATGGGATTGTATTGGTAACTTTTAAACCATAAGAGTTAGGAGGTCGGTCAAATGGACAAAAAGTTGCATGCATAGAAGCATTATCATAAGCAGTTCAAACAAATCGAGATTATCAGGGCCGGTTTTCGAGATATCATAAGAAAAGTAAATTATATCATTTTGATTTTTCTTTTTTTCCCACTTTATTTCAAATATTATGAAAAAATGTTACAGGAATTTTTTATTCGACAGTAAATTATTCTCAATTTGACGTAAACAGATTTCGTATCCAACGTTTCGTACTCTCTGGGCCACCCTCAACCTCATTTTTTTCAATACGGACCTGCATATTTTATGACATTTTTCGAAATAACTTTCAACGCTGAATTCAACGATATGTCATACAATGTCATTCAAAGTTGATTTTCAGGAGATTTTGACCCTCATCCAAAATTAATGGTGTGTATGTAAGAAAAAACAAGTCTATTAACGATATCAATGTTCTGACCCAAATTCAATCGAACCCAGAAAAAAAATCGAGAACTGAGGCCAGTGAATGGAATTTTACAAAAACTGCTCTTGATAAAATAGTCAAAAGACGCGAATACAATGATTTTAAATTTGAATACCAAGCCTTGCAAAAATTATATCGTAATGCTCTCAAAATAAATTTCGATTCTGTAATTTGTTTCAACGGAACAAATGACAAATACAACAATAGTGATACCTCGCGAGAAAATTAAGAAAGTTTTGGAAGGTATTCAAGGAGACCAAACAAGCAAATGTATAAGAAGTATGGGTTCCAGAACCGTAAAGTGCATTTTACAAAAAGGTGGACATTTCGAACACTTACTTCATTAATTTTCATTTACTTTCGAATAATCATTCGATTTTTCTTTCATTAAATGATACTTTTTATTTAATTATTATGAATTGAAATATTTAAATGATTATTATGAAAGAAGAACCAAGAAACCAGTATACTGGTTTCTTGCTTTGATTCTAATATGTTTCATTCAGTTCAAGATGGGTAAGTTGATTTTCTTATCGAATTTTATTTCATATTGCATGTTGCTAACTAAATTAAATGAAGGTAATACAGATCCGACCCGAAGAAAATTGGATAAGGGTCAAAATCACCTGAAAATCTACTTTGAATGACATTGTATGATATATCGTTGAATTCAGCGTTAAAAGTTATTTCTAAAAATGTCATAAAATATGCAGGTCCGTATTGAAAAAAATGAGGTTGAGGGTGGCCCAGAGAGTACGAAACGTTGGATACGATATCTGATTACGTCAAATTGAGGATAATTTACTGTCAAATAAAAAATTCCTGTGACATTTTTTGATGATATTTGAAATGAAGTGGGAAAAAAAGAAAAATCAAAATGACATAATTTACTTTTCTAATGATATCTCGAAAACCGGCCCTGATAATCTCGATTTGTTTGAACTGCTTGATAATGCTTCTATGCATGCAACTTTTTGTCCATTTGACCGATCTTCTAACTCTTATGGTTTAAAAGTTACCAATACAATCCCATTGAAAAAGTGGCCACCCTGTATATACCATATACCTTGAAATTTTGCATGTGATGGTATGCACATGTGCACATCTGCAAAATTAAACATGCTTACCTTAATAGCGTATAATATTATCAAGAACTTTTAGTTAATTCCTGTTTCAATAAAATTATTTTTTAATTTATTTTACCTAATCGAGGTAGCGACACGCGTATAAAGGTACATATCAATAACTTAAGTGACATACTTACCTAACGCTTTTTGGATGAGAATACCTTCTTGCAGATTTCCAGCTCATCTGATGATGTCCAGTTCAATTTTATTAAAAAAAATAGGCACATTTATAAAAACTGAGTGCTCCTGAATTACCTAGATTTTTTTTATAGACAATTTATGTTATAATAATAATATGTAAGTAATATGGTCTTTTAATTATGCAGTCCACACCAGTTTAATCACCAGAAGACGAAGTTTAACCGGTGGCTATTATAAAGAATTAATTTTTAGGATGATCTAATCAAAATTTTTACAAAATTTAGTTTCAAATCGAGACAAAATATATTAGGCATGTTTTATTCATAATCAATGTAAATATTTTATTTATTGCTTAACAATATTGCAATTTAAATAATTTAAATGATGGAATCACCCTGTAGGTTTGAAAAAGACCCCAGGTCGACGAATTTACCTGAATCTTTTGAAATATTCGAATAAAATATTACTCACAAATTACCAATGGGAGTGGTGATTCAATAGTGTCATATTGAATTCAATTGAACATTCTGTCTCTTCTTATGACCATTTTAAATGTAAAATATGCTGCAAAACACGCCTCTACTGCCTAGTCAATTTTAGAAAACCGATTTGTTGAGCTTCCCGTGCCTGTACCTATCCCGAGGATTCCCTAAATTTTATTTAATTTCAATTTATGAAGAATGTCAGTATAGTTAATCCCAGGATTCGAATTTTCCATTTCAAATGAATTAAAATTAATCAATAATTTTGGCGGTATAATTCAAACCTAATGGAAAGCTAATAGGCGCAACTGTATGGACATGCGCATAGCAATAGAAATGTCACAATCAACTGTAATATAGTTCAATGATTGTCTCTGTGTTGTAAAGGTTGGTTTGATGTTGTGGAAAAATGTGGTTGTCAAACAACAAATTGATCCGCAGTATTAGGATATTCCACAAAACAAATCATGATCGACCCGTGTGATGAGTGAGTACATTTCTGATGCCTAAGTAACCACCCTGTTTTAGGGATGTTTTGTCAGCCATCATTTTGTATTGAGTATATTTAGGAGAATTCCTTCCTAATTACAAGTTAACTGGGATAATTAGTCTATTTAGAACTGTTTCCGCCCTCGAATAGAATATATTTTGTAGTGATGTCATAACATTACAGTTTATCATTCATTGTTGAAGTAATCAATGGTTTCATTCATTGATGCATTATCGGTGCTACTATGATCGGAATGGAATACGTAGACCTTTGGGTAATCAGTTTTATCGGTGCCAATGCACCTTTAGAATTCAATGATTCCATTTAAAAACCATGACGTGCTTTGGAAAACTTATAATTAAGGGGCTAGTGGATTGAATCAAGTTCCAATTAATTATTCTCACCATAATAGTTGTATTCAATCCTTTCTTGAATACCTTCCGGATCTTAACAATTCTTTACCACATATCATTTTGCCTGAATTTTAAAAATGTATTAATATCAGTATATTACAAGAATTCTTATTCTCAATTCAACCTATTCAACTAATTGCCATTCATATTTTGATATAAAGGCAATCAGAAGGATTAAATTATTTCCATATTATTTCCATTCACAAAATAAATTCATTTATGCTCTGTATTACTCCTGATAATCTTGTTAATCTTCAATGGTATTGGAAACTGGTAGTAAATATCTTCCTTGAAGGAAGTTGGGAAAACCTTCAATCAAAATAGGATTGTAGTAATGTTACAGTCGTCAGTTATGAATTTGAGGCGAATTTTCAACAAAATTGACTAAAATTTTGATTTGGAGATGAGTAAAACTCTGAAATAAATGAGCATTGTTGGTAGTATTCAGGAAAAGAGTGAAATAATTGTTCATTCACTATTCATTGATTCAAAATTTTATTGTTAATTACATATTGGCAATATAGTATTATCAATCAATTATTGATGATATGTCACATATTTTTAGAATAAGATGAAATTTGTACTAAACTAAATTTTGAATACTTTAAAAAAATTAATTATACCTATAGATTAGTGGTCAAAGACTCTGTTTGATGGCCACCTTTTTAATAGTAATCTGCTAAAAAAAGAGAAAAATGATTACGGGAGTCTAGAGTTTTTGATTATTATCAAAGAAATATTTGCTAATGAGCAGTAAATGAAATCATAAATAAGAAAGTATTGAAAAGGGAATGAAGAATTCTTTTATTTTCTTACAAAAGTAATAATTGCAGTTGGTAAATGAAAACATAACTTGAAGCAAGATATTCTGGATTGAAAATTGAGTTTAGAATCATATAAAAACATATATTATATAGGTAGGTGTGTAGTAGCGATTTATGAAAGAATTATAGGTACCCTATAGAATCATAAAATTTTGTATACGTAGGTATTTTATTTGACTGTGATCAAAAATAAAAACACATCAAATTTTTAATTTCGTATATGAGGTTTTGAATTTTGTTTTGCAACTGATAATCAAATTATAATTTTTAATCCTTATTGATTAGGCGACTCATTTACTTCCAAACTCTCGTATAAGCTAGTAAACTTTAATATTCTAGCTTGTGACCACAGTCCAGTAACAGTCATTTGAAAAATTATATCGGAGAAAGGATGTAAATTGTGTGAATATGGTTAAAATTCAAATAATACACTTTCCTGATGAATTGGTAGAAATGTTGATTGTATACATTACCAAAACAAAAAATGAAACTATCAAAGAAGGTTAGAGTTTTTTGTATAACCTTTATGGAATTTATAAATAATAAGTCCTTGCAATTTTTTATTTGATATTAAATTTTATTCCAAAACCCTACTTGTAGGAAAATACTGAGGGGAAAATTTTCTGTTTCGTTTGCTTCCGATTTGGTGTTTATCTTTAATACAAACTAGGTGGTACTTAGCTTTTTTAAGGTACTTGGGGATCGTTTTACCACTTCCTGACAAGTAACTGATATTGTATCAGTTCAATAGATCTCTCATGGGTCTATTTGTTGAGATCTATATTTTCAGGAAGTGGATGAAATTGTTATCGATACGATCCTTAGATAGTGAAGATAAATGCGTTTTTGAATTTTCCTATTGTAATTCCACTTCATTTCCTTTTACATACTTTCAGCATTGTTTGACATCTATTTCTGGTAATTCTAATTTGATCTCTGTTTTGCTTCATCATTAACTATTCTTCCTTTGAAATGATTTGAAGGAAACACCATTTTGACCCCTCCTGATGTTAAGTCAGAAACAAGACGATATCATCATAATTAATTCCAATTTTGATAGTGCTGCAAATTTTACACAAAGCTTTATTGTTTTTTGCTTTAAACAGGATATCTGTTCTCTTTATCAAACACAAAAATAAAAATCATTTAATTGCAGATCATGGACTATGGTACTGAAAGATACCAATGATTTGAAACTATTAATAATATTTAGTTGATACAAAGATGTACATGTGAATGTACTTCCATATACTGTCGACTCTTGAAATCCTTGATAACACGAATTATTTTCAATTCCTTTGAAGAAACCTGCCTAAGTCGAAAAAATAAGCATGCATAACTCAAAAGTATTTTACGGTTATATTTTACCTCTGTAAGGCGAAGACCCACAAAAATTGTGTAAGTATGTTGATTCAAAACCCTGCCGCACAAGTCTCAACGTGTCGAATGGATCATATTTAATGGTGCAGTAATTGCACCCTTTAGTTTTGTAAAGGCTGTAGGAAATGCATCTTTCGTTTACTATTTTTTATCCCAAGAACTCTGCAGTTCTAGGAATGAATGGCGCCTGCAAATTCTTGACTAACTTGTCAGGAGTATATTAGTAGAAAAATGTTGTCTATAAATGAACAATGAACAATAACACTTTGAATGAATTAACCCTTTTCACGTTTTGGAGTTTAAATCAGACTCTTTCATAAGAAAAACTCTGAAAATATTCAGAATTTGTCAATTGAAATTTATCAACAAGTTGATCAATTTGTAAAGACGTTAATTCGTTTTTCAGTAAATTCATCCAAATTTGTACAATCTACTCCTACTATAAATATCACTATTGTTTACCTCTATAACTCAAATTTTCATTTAGTTTGCCTCTATCTCATTATCTTTGTAAGTCGAATTTAATCAAGAATGAGCTGTACAACTCGAAATATGCCTAACTCCAACTATACGTAACTCGAGGAGAAACTTTGGCCCCGTGGTGATTCGACTTAACGAGAGTCCACTGTACCTTCATTGGTATATTTCTTACCGATCGCCCGGCTACTTATCATGGCAATCGTAACATCGAAATATTACGTAACATATTAATAATATTAGAAATTTCCTAACTTTGAAATTAACAAAGATTGAGCTTGAAGAGTAATGGTGGATTTTGCTATTGTTATGTAAGAATCTTTCTCAAATTAGGAAGACCAATACCATAAAGTAACCAATTATTGTGAAAATTTCATGTATACAATTACTAGTTGAAGAAAATCTACCTTCTAAACAAAAAGAAAACGAGATGCAACAAACTTCCCCAAGTCTAGAATTGGAAAATACCAGGTTCTTTAGATTATATCCAGCTTCGAGTTACAATATTTGACCTAGAAACCTCTGAAGATGCTTACCGCAGTAGTAAGCGAAAGGTCAGGTGAAAAACTGACGAGACCAGAAATTTTCTCATTCTATCGAACAATCCGGACGTGGAAACCTTCAGCATTATATTTCCTAGATATAATTAAACTTATTGTTTTTTTTTAAGGAACTAATTATTAAAATACCTAACTGACCATCTTAACATATAGTTCTAGCTCTTGCTAAGCTATTAATAAATATTAATATTATAAATAGGTCGAAATTGAAACATTCTTTCAATATTAATAAAAGAAAATAAATGAAAACAATTGATTATACGTTTCACAATTTATTGATAAAATATATAAAATCTTGTTGACATGCATGTATAGTCAAGTGTTTTTGGGTTTGGTGGGTTGTTGGCCTACGGCATTTGACACAACACCACACGCGAAAGCACTAAAGGACTAACAAAATGTTATTTATTTTCTTTTTTATTTATTTATTTTATTTTATTAATATTTTAAATAGGTGTTGTAGATGTTGTGAATGATTATCCTATTTAGAGCGAAGCATTTTCATCAATTTTAGTCTCTGAATTCAAACTTTTCTCTCGTAAAATGTAAATCTGGTTTTGTGTCTGTCTGTCAGTCTGTGTTCTAAAATCCTTGTACTAGGTTCTACAATTAAATTTTGATGAAATTTGGCATTAGATTCCGGTTGGGGAAATTTGGTATGGGTTGGCTTATGAGTGGTTTGAATGTGCCACACCCATTGGCAGAATATTAGTAGGTTAGTCGATAAGTTCGGACTATTAACTGAAATATTCAATAATCAACCCATAATTCAATAATCATTATTAATTTATTCCGAACAGGGTTGACTACTCTGAACAAAATATAAACTAAATTCTGTTTATCTATATGAAAATTCATATCGCTTGACATAAGTAGCTTTTTCGTTATGAGATTCTTAAAAATATATAAACTCAGACCAGTTATACATACTCCACTTTGCATCAACTATACTACTAGTCTCATGATATGCTTATTGTAGCCACAATGAGTATAGTGAAAGGGTATTATGAGTTCATAAATGATAAAGTGTTGGTATTCTCTGAAATTTGAAATTGATGTAATAATTCTAGACAGAAGGTTGTACCGCAATTTATTTGCATAAAAATTTGTAATATCGATAGTAACTATCGAGCAGTTTATATGTCACCAAGTAAACTACTCGATAGTTACTATCGTGATAGTGCGAGAGTGCTGTCGTACTATCACGATAGTACTATCGCAATAGTAACTATCACCGTGAAAATAAGCCTCTAGTAACTAGCCAGAATAAAACTGTCAATTTTTTTATACAAAAAATACAAATGGCTTTTCGGTATAAAACATACATTCCGATTCAAAGAAAGAATTACAGTTTAACCTTTAACACCTAGATATATATGTATTCGTGGAAACAATTTCTCAGGAAAAATTATAATATATTTAATGTCTTTTTTAAAAAGTACTTATTTCATTGACGGTGAGTTAATAATAGATCTTGTTGTTTATATCAGACATTATCACTGTCAAAAACTTTTATAGAAATTGTATATGTTAGGTTATCGTGTTGTGATTTTATTTTTATATCGTTATTTCCAGCTGACCTGATGATGGCCTAGTGCCGAAATTGATTGTCTTAGAATACAATTATATATAAATGTGTCTTCCATTTTCTTTTCTGATTCATCATCAGACACACTCATGGAGTTTTTCGTTAAGAAAATATAATATAACCCATTATTGGAAAACAAGCCAGTACAAGTTCCGTCACTCACCAGGTTCCCTTTTTCGGGCATTTGGAGCATCTTCCAGTCTATTTACAGCCGGCATCAAGGGGTCCGGCTGTCCGAGTGTAAATCAAAGATTGAACTGCTCGACTTGAAAATGCTCCGTATGCTCGAAAACGGGAACCTGGTGAGTAGCCGGTTTAAGAGCTGCTGGAAGACCTCCAGACCTTCACATGGCTGGAATAGGCTTCTGATCGGTCACGACTTCTAACAACTACTTCAAATCAGAGTAACCTGTCCAATGGGCGATTCGTATGTTTAATTTGTTATTTGATTTAGGAACACAGGACGAGCGCTCAAAAGCGTCAGACTCCTCGATAGTGCCTCCCAAATTGCATAAGAGGAGGGGCAGAAGATCATCCGACCTCGCATACACCTTGACCTAAAGATCTATTGTGCATCCCCGCGCCTTTTACAAGTCAGGCAATATCTTCTGAATGATCTTTATCACCTTTCTGGGGGCTACATCCATCACTTCTTCCGACTTTAAAAACCAAGACCCAAAGTGTTGTAGCCTACTCCGGTGGGTGAACAGCCTCACATTCGCATAGCAAGTGTTTGGCTGTTTCAGTGGCTTCTTAACAAAAACTACAGGTGTTTTCAGGCGCTTTTCCATGTTTTTCAGATGATACCTCACCGGACACGTGAGAATGGGCGATTCTAATGTTTAATTTGTTATTACATTTAGGCTAAGTTCAGATGATCGCGCGTAAACGCGCGATTCACAAACCGCGCGACTAAAAATACAAAAGAGTCATACACGCGATGTCGCGCGACCATATGAACATTTGTATGACTCCTCTGTGTTTTTAGTCGCGCGGTTTGTGGATCGCGCGTTTAAGCGCGATCATCTGAACTTAGCCTAAATGTAATAACAAATTAAACATACGAATCGCCCATTGTGCTCGTCCTGTGTTCCAATATTGATCAAATTTGATATGGACATTAGGGGTTGGGTTGCGAGTAGTTCTTAGGATTTTCAGCTCTTCCGGTTGTATGATGATGATTACTTGGAAATTCCATTAATGGGGATTACCACCACGTAGTTCACTGACATGTGAAATACTTTGTTTGGATTTATGATTTTAGAAGTGTTGAATTGACGAAACTTCAATGTTCAAATTATTATATTGTTTGTTACCATACACACTCATTCTAAAGAACATCAGGTTGAGCAGGGAAATTTATATCCATTTGGTTGACACTGAATTGAATTTATACTAATTGAATCAATCGAATATTGGTACATTTACATAAATAATGCTATTTTTGCTTCTTATTTTTATTTTGGTGTACTTGGCATTAATGGGCTCTCTTTGCTTATAGTTCCAATGATGAATCCTTTCATTATTATGGTATCCTTAATGGATTTTAATTTTATATGCATATTGAAATAGTATAAGATGTTTATGTTATTTCAATTGTATTGTCACAGATCTCATTAACCCGAATTTATAATTATCAAGTTCACCTTGGACTGCAAGAAGTATTGATTTTACTTCTCATGCTTCAACTCTAAAACCTCATATATATTTGTTCAATTACAAAATAATATAAGGTTGAATACATTTTGACTTTTTCAATAGTTATATGAGATAATATGATGTTTTATCATTTCGTCAAGTTAAGATGTGTGTCACGATGTTGTCCGGCCTTGAACTATCGAACAAATCTAGACATTTTTAGAGTAGCTTCAGTTGCAGAAAATAATGGAGCTTTGGGACGAATATCAATAATACGATGAATAATATCATGAATAAAAATAACCCTTTTGAATTTTCTTGAACTTAAGAGAAATAATCATAATAATATAATATGACGATCAATCATATTATAATAATATTTAATAATAATAATTATAGAAATCTCAAGGGGAAGTTCGCCCATGGGTGTTCTACCACTTAACCCTTGTTGATACATGAAAGAAAAAAAAATATATACATACAATAAAGATCAAAAGACTATTTGGAGTTTGTTGCCTTTATCAGTCAGCATTCGTCTTGTCATTTATTTGTCAAGTTCATCAATGAGACTCATCCGCTCACATGGTTAAAAAACCAAAATTACTGGATCACGAAATACCATCATAACCGGAGTTCGTTGAAGGACGATGGTGAAATATTTATGAAATTTACACCCGTAAATTATCCAGATATTGCTTATATGAAGTATAAGATCTACGCACATAATCTTTATTGACATCAAACGAACAAATCAAAGAAAGAACAAGAAGAGAAGAATATGCATTTCAAAAAAACATAATGTTAAGCATGAGATGGTCCTGGCTGAGAATCACCAGACTGACCTTCAAAACTATTAGCCTTTATAACTATGCGACCATCGTCTAGCAGAGCTTCCAAAAGTTGAAACTTATCTTCATAAGACATCACGCACAAATTATCCAAGACCATGGACTGTGGATCTCTTCAGTCAGAAAAGTCAAACATTGTATGGCCTCTACCAAATTGAATCCCTCGAGGTCCTCTTGGCTCTTGCTGAATACTTCGGTGGTATTAGAAGTAGATGTTGCCTTGTTGATCTCATTTGCGAGAATGGATGATGTTTCTGGAGTCAATATGTTCTTGCTAACTGCGACGAAAAGGATGCCACCTACTCTGATGGCCTTCCTGATTTTCTCGCAGTTTTCGAACACATTTCTCGCATTATCGAGATTTATTATCTTGAGCCTGTCACTGCATTCCGCGAACTTTCGCTTACGACTATTACGTTCGGATTCCATCCTAAATTTTTTGATTCACACATATTTTTTATTAATAATGATATAAATAAATGATACAAGAACCTTTCAGGATTCAAAAAACATATAAATATATATCATTCATAAGAAATGTGTGGAAAGATTTTGATTAATTGAAATGATTGGATTCGCTATTCCCAATAGAGTCATACGGCATTATTATATCATTATTATCATTACACATGAATTGAGAGTTGGGAGAGAGCCTATAAACTCAAAAACAATAACATCAAAAATATATATTTCCATTCCAAGAAAAAAATGTTAATCTACAAGAAATTTCACAAAACAACGTGTCGTAATTATTTATGTCACCAACGAATCAATGTTTTCAAATCTTTGTATTTGGTCAGCGGTTCTAATTGAATCTACGAATCATTTTGTGTCGTCTGAAAATTGAGAGCAATGGTATTTAAGATTTTTTGAGTATTTTAAGAGGATAAGAATTGGACCCAAGACAGAACATTGTGGAACTCTGCTTATGAAAGGTCTCTAAGAAAAAGAGAGTCCATTACCCTAAATGTTTGATTTGTGAGAAATGCCCCAATCCAAGATGATCACTTTGCGAAGGATATGCACACGATAGAAAGCGCTAAAAAATGAGCCACATTCACTGGACTGGCTTCATCTAGAAATTGTGTCCACGAATTCACACATTCAAGAAGATTGGTAACGATAGTGTCCTGGAGTAAAACCGTATTGACTTTCTGGAATCAAGCAGTCACGAACTGAAGGACACTGTCAAGAATGATATTTTCGCAAACCTAAGCTACAATGGGAACCAGGCTGACGTCTGGGTTGTTGGCAGCATTTTGTTTATTTCCACCCTTGAAAATTGGTGTCGACAAGTACACTAAGCCAAGCAGATGGCAGGCGTGAAGGTTGGAATGAAAGAGCATATGAAATTGATAGAGGGTGGGAAAGTGGATGAGCACACTCCAGCTGAGATACCATCAACACCAGGGGACAAGTTGACTCTAAGAGAAAAAATGTGACGTCCGACAACTGGAAGAGAACAACTAACAGTTTTAGTGACTGTGAAACTATTCCTCTATCTTATGATTTAGAGAGGATCCACATCTACATAGTTTCAAAAGAATTCACAGTTTCATCAAACATACTTCTTATTGATATTTCAAGCAGCCTGTTAAAACAAACAGTAGGTGCTGAGGGTTAACAATAAAAAGTTATATTTTTTCGAGGGTTAACAGAAAAGCTATAATATCCGAAAAATTATCTGATTACATCAAATATTATCACAAAAGGAATAAAAACAGGACCGTATTTCAAAAAAGTTACATAACACATACTTTCTTTCGTTTGCTACTCATTTGAAAAAAGTGTGCCATTCAAAGTGAAAATTAAATTAATTAGACTGAATTATGTATTTTTTCATGCCAAAAACGATATTTCTCTAAAACGTGTAAAAAATTTAGATTTAGTCTAAAGGAAAAAACACAATAAACTGAGTAATGCCCTGAAAAATATTGAAATTACATTAATCGTTTTGAAGGGCTGCATGAACTAAATAAACCCTCAAAATTTGAACAAAATCGGACTGCTGATTCCTTAGTTATGGAGATAAGAAATTTAAGTCAATTTGCATGAATCACCCTGTTATCCGAAACTAACAGTCTTAGGATACATAACAAGCTATGATATTTTTCTGGAAGGCCTGGATGACCTGCATTCACCACTAGGCTATGGCCAGTCACTCATGTTACACCCTTTATAGACGGATTTGTAATATTTCTTATCTTTTCTCATTCCTTGAAATTACGATGGCCGAAAAATATTTTTCAATACGGAACATTTCGAATATAACTTTCGCTCTCTTTTAAAAGGAACACTCCGTATATTTTTTCGAGTGGGATGTAGAATAAGGTGTGAAATATGATTCATAAATAGATTTTTTAAATACGTGTTGTTCAAGAGAACAGGGCGGTATCCTGAGCGTGGTGCAGACCTTTCTGATGTTATGGAGGAGTTGAGGATATCCTCGTTACTTGATAGACATGAAGAACAATGTGCCAGGTTTGCCCGTGGATTGTTAGCCAACAGGATAGACTCACCATATCTTCTGTCCAAGATGTCTTTCAATGTGCCGAGACTAGCAGCGAGGTCGACACCAGTTTTCTATTTACCTACGGCTCGGACTAATATTTCTGAACGATCTCCAGTTAACCGTATTTGTAAAAGTGCTAATAAACTAAGAGTTAATGTTTTTGGTTGAGTTTCGGGAAGTGAATTTTCAAGTGGGAAATGCATCATGTTGATGTGTTGAATTATTTTTGTGTATTCTGCACTGTATATTGTATATTATTTTTACCCTGTAATTGGGATATTCCTGTTGGGTAATAAAGAAATGTTATTATTATTATTATTATTATTATAAACATTTTTTGATTGTAGATCGCTCAGGCGATTTGTAACCATTTTCGAATAATCGAACTTTTGAAAGCTGGCACACACTTTATAATGTATGTTAATGAATTCACGAAAAATTGATATTTTCCGAGTTATATGCCGTAAGTGCCAAAAATAATTTTTTTTTTACCTCTTTTTGCAATTTTTTTCAATGTTACATCACGAAATTCTGGTGGCAAACCTCAGATTCGGATTCAGCACTTCAAAAAATATATTTGATACTTTCCTGTGAAAAACACATATTGACTGGATAAAAGAAGTAGGATGTACCTATCAGATCAACAAATATAGTGTCAATCTTAGTCAAATTGAGTCTTGAGATGTATCGTGAAACAGATTCGATAATCACCCGCACTAGATAGACGGACACCGCAGAGTTGGGGATGTCTGTAGATCGAATAGCCAGGTACCACAATTAATGTATCAAGATTCCAGAATGTAACCAAAATTCTGCAACCAATATAAATATCGGATTAAGCACGTCGATAAAAACAGAAAGTTCAAGATACTTGGGGAACCGAGACGGACTACTGGACCTCATTCAGTATACATTAATATATGTTTTGACTTTTGAATTCCTTCGATACTATTCTACGCTTGAGTTATAGGCGCAGTTCATTTGGTTTGGTGTCTCGTCTTATCGTCAGTAAAGCTAAAATCACGGAATTCAGGTTCGCTTATAAGTTTGTAGTATCTTTCCTTTTAACCTTGTAACCACCATTGGTTTATTGAAATAAACCCCCAATTCTAGGACGATTACAAACCGGATATTTTACATTCTTGAGGTGAAAACTCGTTGACAATGCGATATACACGTTATTGCAAAAAAGAAAACCCCGTATCTAGGAGAGGTAGAAAACTGAAAAATAATTGGGTTAAAAATTTTTCATAATGCCATCCGTATCCACGATGACGTTGAAGAAAAAAAATTTACACATTTTTCACGATTTTGCCTCAACTACTGGCAACATTGTAATGAAATTTCATACGAATCGAATATATTTTTTAAGCTGATGATCCCATTAATTTGTTTTTATTTCTGACTTTCATAGAGGGCGCCAGATACACGGTTCGTACCATTCATTCGTATTCAACACAAGTCTTTTAAGGTAAGATTTATTAATCAAAATTTCAAGTGGACTTGAACACCAATCAATTTTACACCATAAAGGTACTCTTGTAGCGTACCCCTATAATTAAGAGTGGTACTTCTGTTATTATCCTCCCAGATGGAGAGATTATTTTATTTCGGTGCTCAGTCGTAAGGGGTTGTGGGCTAAGCAAGAATTGATCAAAGAAACTTGAAAATAACTAAACAGAAAAAAAAAATTACAATTATAATTGAACTTTGGAAATTCAAATTTCGAATACGATAAAATACTCTCGTCGTCTCTTTCCTTCTCAAAACTTAACTTCAGTTCAGTAAAGGCCTTCCTGGGGATAAACACTTCCACCTGGTTCAGTTGTCCCAATTTAGAAATGGTACCAAAAATCGTGATTTTCAAAATCAGGTGTTGAGTAGAAGTCGATGTCAGGATCTAAGGATTGCCAAAATTGTGGTGGTCGAAATTTTGAAGTATTTCCAAGAAGTAGTGCTTCGAAATTTTGAGATGTTTCCAAAAGGTGAAGCCCAAAATTTTCAGCTATTACCCAAAATCCGGTCATCCGGTTTTTGTACGCGAAAAATAAATCCAATATTTATCAACTTGATATAAGAAATGACGAAATAAAATAATGATTCAATAAACGTAGATATAGACAGCAAAAAACCTCCTCCACAGCGAGAAAAAAAACTAAGAATCATCAGGCCACTCAGTGGAAATTCTTGATATTGCGAGCGCACCCTACCGGCTGAGGTTTCTTTTGAAGAGAAAAACTACAGGGGCATAACATTAAATGTGGAACGTTACACTTTTGGTAAAACTCGATACTGTGTACCGTTCTCTGAATATTTTGATTTGAAAATTATGAAGTAATAATTCATGGCATTGATATTCTTCCACAAAATTCAATAACAAGCCACGAAGTGGCGAGTTGAAATGTGCATTCTGCACGTGTTTCTCTAGTCCCCTGGAACTTTCATTGAAATTAATGGAATATTTCCATAAATATCGTTTAGGGATTTTTGCATTGAAAAATGTGGGTTGACAGAACAGTTTTCTGTATGAAGTGAATGAAATATAACCGTGAAATCTGGGCGAATCTGATATATAACCCAATATTTTGTGGCAGGATGAACGGGCCAGCCACATAATAAGAGAATAGTTATTTATAATGCAATTGCAAAAGGCATTGATATTCTTCCATTATTCCAAAATTCAAAAACGAGCCAGCGAGTTTTCAATAAACGAGTGTTCAAATGAGCCTTTTGTACGGGTATTATACATTCTTTTCTTTAATCCACTGAATTTTCATTGAAACTATGGTATATTTCCATACATTTCGATTGGTAATTTTTGCATTGAGAGTTGCAGTGTGGGATGATAGAATAGTTTTCTATTTCACAAATTGTAGATAATAGATAAATCTGTGGCAGGAGAATTCCGTGTACCAACATATAATAATAAAATATAACCATGAAATCTGCAATATTCTCTCACAATTTTGTTCTACAAGATATGGCAGAATAAACGGATTAGCTACAGACTTAGAGAAAGACAATTCCAAGCATTATGAAAAATTTCGTGATGATCGCATCACCAGAATCATAAAAAATCCAAGCAAATATCGAAACAAAATTACCTAACATTTGCCTGACCATAAAACTGACGGAGTTGAATATTCATGAGCAAATTGCACCCTTGGGGACCATATAACTTAATATAGTTTTATCTAAAGGTGCAATAGTCGCATGAATGAATGAAAGCTTAAAAGCTTCTGACTTCACGTCAGTGCTTTTCTCATTGAATTCATTAAATGATAAGATTCGTACCAACTCGGGTGATAATCAAACCCCATCTAACTGAAAACTGTTTACATCGTACAGAACTTTGCGAAACAAGCCGTTAGGCCAAACCCATTCCGGTCGATTTCATTCATATCTGTCCATTAATTCACTGTTGCATCTGGCTTCCCTATAAAAGAAACTCAACTCGGCGTGAACCGATCCATTCTTGAGCCCGGCTCGCGTGGAGTGGCCGCCTCCATTCACTGCTACAACGCGACCGAAGCACCTATGCAGGCCCCGGGAGTTAATAATAGATATTTATCTAGACTCCTTCACGTCTTACAGCCATCGTTTCCTCTGCGAAACGGGCCCCCGGGTTATCCATTCATCGTGGCCCACTTCCGCGCCCCCTACCGCCGATTGGTCGTCTAAAAATAGATGCAATATTTATTTTGCAGTGTTCAGTTCATGCGGGACTAGTATCATGACCCAATTTCGAGCTTTTTCCTGGGGTTGTTACCCTCTGTTCTGACCCATTCAACATTATAACTGGGTCGCAGGATTGCAAGTGACAGCATCAGAGATGAGTTGTATACCGTCCTTGTATCCCCACCATGGTATGTTAGTTCTCCCCACCGTTGGAGGAAAACGGGTTTCCTCCCCCACTACGCCGTCTTCGTCCCGTTGACCTCCTTGTCGTCCAACCGGATTCGTTGAATGATGGAGCGAGTTTCGGTCATGAGTGACGTCATTCCCCCACTCTGCCTGTAGTTTTTTCTGGCAGCTTCGTGGATTATGATTGTTTTGATATGGGCTATTGTTGTTGGAATGTTCTGCGTTTTTCTTTGTGGAGTTCCTTTTTATGGGTTCATGTTCTGAAGCGATTTCTTTGAGGACATTTCCACTGTTGGTTGAAATTAAAATCGAAAATTGAAAAAAATCGTGAAATGTACTGCAGGAAAGATTTCTACTTTTTCATTATGTCCATTTATAAAATCCACCTTGAAATTGAAAATTATCTGGGAAATAAAACATCCCGGATATTTTTACCATTTTCGGTTTTTTCGTGGACTCTTGATTATTTATTACTTATTATTTATGTATTAACTTTTTATATATGTATTTCTATATATATTATATCCCGATTTCGGTTTTCGAGTTATTGATTAACTTATTTTTTTGTGTAGATAATAGCACCTATTAAACATTCATCAATTCGGTACTTGAAATCCTATAGATAGCTGAAATTTCGGATATGAATTACCATGGTTTACCGTCTATAATTTACGTGTAATGAAATAATTCCCCAATCATACAGGGTGGTTCAAAATAAAATTCAATCAAAATTTCATCACTTATCACTTATTGGCTTCCATTTGAATCTTTTTCCATGAATTATTCGTTATAGAATTCAACAAATGTTTTACATGTGATGCCGAGAGTCAAGTCATGATAATTCACAAGTTCTATGACATTTCATGAATATCTAAAAGAAATGTATATATTTTAATATTGCCATTGGAATGAAGCAGTGATTTTTACCCGAGAAACCAAATTTTCAATAAGATCGTACCTTCCGTTCTCCGTAAAAATCTAGGGTACCATCTACTGTGACCCACCCTGTATATTTCATAAAATTTACTATTCCCAATTCTGTGATATTGAGTTTAACTATAGAGTTATAAGTGTAGATTTAGCATAAAAAAATAAAAAATAATCAAATGTTACAATTTATGCTGAGAGAAGAACAAATTACAATAATCGATAGGTATATAGGCGCTCAATGTCATGTCATGTCATTCATATTTTCATAATAAACAACTTCCATAATTTTTACTGAAATGAAAGAGATTGAGGCGCTTTTTGCATTTTCCATATAAGTATTTTTTTACCAAATCCACAATTTGAAATGTAATAATTTTTTTGTTTTTGACAGAAGTTTTGTCATCGGACGGTAATAGTAAGTAGTCTTGCTCAATGTGAAAATAGCGTTCAATTAACGAAAAAAATTATTTGAGTTGTCCAACTTTTATTTGTTAATTGATGATTACTATTTGGCTGGATTGAACATTGAAAAATACGAGTGTCAACTTATGTATATTTCCTATTTATTACTTTGGGCTGCCCAAATCCACAGTAAGATAGCTGATGGCTTATTGCGTTCCGAAAAAAGAAGAAAAAATTAAAATAAATAAAATTTCATTGGTCATTATCCATTTGTCATTGATTTTAACTAATAAAATAACTGTTGATATGAGTGTAATACGAAAGAAAGACTCATCCCCTATTTCAGTGAATATATTTTTGTTAGGTAAGTGACCTAAATACGAAGCGTTTTCCCAGCAGTTGCAGCAGCACCATTCATGTCGGCAACTAGGTCAAAGCCTGCCCGGAACCAAATGCACCATCCACGGAACCCATTCAGTGACGTCAATCCGGTTTAGTTACAGTGGGTTTGTCGAACTTCGCGATATAAAATATTTAGCACTGAATGCGGCGTTGTCGCGCGTTCGGTTGTAATTCATGAAAGATAATTTCGACATTTCATGCTTTGCAAGAGAAAATTTAGAACTGCAATTTCTAGAAAAAACTGTTTGAATTGGTTTCAATAAAGGAATTTTTAAGTATATCCAAAACTTTTACAGTCTTCATAATTAAAACAGTCAGGAATATAGTCACAATGAACAGTGAAGAACCTTGAGGTGAAATAATTATTTATTTTTCAAACTGAAACACAATAAATTTTACACTGTAGCTCATTGTTTCTTCTTGAGTTATCCCAGAGTCAATGTATTTCAAGACAGGAATCGATTATCTGACAATCCTTTGTCACTGAATTGAAAGATGTTCACATCCTTTACGGTGGGTGGAATTCATCATTTTAAGAAGAGCTCAGAAAGCGGGTTTTGTATTTCATTTTCTTGATAACACTATATATTTTTTTTTATATTAATTTGTTTCATAGCTTCTCCTGTGTTATTTCCTTTCTCTAACAGCTAATTGTTTACAAGTATCAATCCATACCATTCTGTCCAATCTGAGTATCCATTCTATATTTCATCAAAATCGCTCAACTAGAATGCGAAACGTTGAATTTACAGGAATTTCATATAATACTGGATACAATATTTTTCATCGAGAATTTCTGATCAATGGTTTCGTGGTATGAATATTTGATTATCCGAATATAATTAACGAAAATGTATTGTAGTCAAGAGGTCTCAGGGTCAAATACACGAAAGGGTAAATTTTTATTTTTTTATAAGATAAAAAGAGAGAGAGAGAGAGCGATTATTCAACGGAATAATGTAACCATTATTTGTTAAATTTTTTTGCTTATTATTCATCATTTCATATACATATTGTAAAAGTGTTGACTTTTCACTCTTTTCAATAAACTTCTAAAAAAATGAAGTGTTCATTTTCACATATACATATTCACTATATTTCGTGAAAATAGAGATGAAACTAAATTCAACCGAACATTTTCGAATAAGCCTTGACAAGTTATTCACAAAAATATAATTTGAAATCAAACGTATTCCCCATTATATAATATTGAATAATTCTAGAGTAACAAGGTAATATTATGTAATAATACCAGGATTTCATAATTTTTGAGTTTACTGAATAATCATTACTACAATACCTTCAAAAACCTTCATTGATCATAAAGATAAGGTTTAGCTTCCGCTCGAATATTCTTCAAATCATAAAATTGGAAGGTTATCTATATTCTGAAAGACGATATAAATCCTCCATTCATGCAGATTTTACTCAATGATTCCGCACACTAAAATCCACAAAGGAACCCGACAACATGCCATTCTCATGCGCTGGTATTTGGGTCAGCAAAATCCCCCCACTCCGACGACATGGGCACATGCTTCATCCCCACCAGTTTTCCGCTTTGACGTCATACCTTTCCCCGATTCTCTTTTCAGGTCAGTCGACTTTTCTGTGACGGAAAGATTGATTGGATTTATTGTAATTGGGCTATAAATAATTTTCGTTTCTATTTTTTTCCATCTTGCAGGCTGAGGTAAAGAGAAGCAATCAATAAGCTTTCGGAGGTTTCAATTGTTTCGTTCTCAACTTTCTTTTTATGGGGTTTTCCATTAGGATGGAGATGACTGGCTCTCATTACAGTATTAATAGCTTGACAGTTCTTTATTGCAAAAATGAGGAAATTCGGGCTTGATCGAATTGTTATTAATTGAATTTTCCCTATTTCAGTATCGTAATGAGTTGATTACAGCATTACAGCATTGTTTTCAGTTATGGTTTTCGTTTTGTGGTTGTCTACACAGACCTCCAGTCCTATCAAAATTCAACGCACGTCAATTGTCAATATAATCCAATTTGGATTGAGAATGTATAATCAGAATTTTTCATTGAATTTCTACAATATTTCACAAAACTTTACTGAAATAGAGAAAATATTGTCTAATACCCGTTGCAGAAGGCAATTCCAACACACATGCGTTTGAAAACTTCGCATTCGTGTTGGACTAGGAGCCCATTCTGCAACTTGTTTTAGAATATACTACTTATTTCAAAGAAATTTTGAATGAAGCTTCGAAAATGCTATTTTACAGCCAAATTCAGTCTTCATTATATAAAAAATGTCCCCTAAATATTTCATTAACTATCATAATCTTAACACTCAAATAATTATCTAATAATTGAATTATTTTACGACGTGTCACGAAGACAGTGATAATTCCAAATTATTTTGTGGGTACAAATCTCTTAAGATAATTAAAAAGCATGCTTGAAAAGTTGGGATTCTCTGGGCAACTGTCACTTTGGAAGCTGTCATCTTTTGACATTTGACATTTAAAAACTACTTAAACAACGTATTGAAATTGTTAAAATTCGGCATCAGGGGCAGTTCCCACCAAATGGCGAATGCGCCGAGTCTAAGAATTTTATGAATTCAATATTTCTTGATACGAATTCGCTGTTATTTCATTATCTACGAATATTTTGAAGAGAAATTTTAGGGACAGATGGTATCTTCAAAATTAGTTATCGAACACCCCTCATACCTACTCAAGATCAAGGGGTTGTGTTCACCCCCGTTAGGGGGTTGAAGTTACGGAGATGAAAAAAGCGGAAAAGTTGTTTTAAAGTCGGAAAATCGAGGTGTTGAGTTTTCGTTGGACCACCTAGTATATGTAGGTAATTTCAGGAATAATTCTTGAAATTTTCAGTGTGACTTTCAAACGTAATTGAGCAAACGAACATGCACGGAAAGTTCTTTTCTTTGCGTCGGTGAATTTTTGAAATCTTTTTTTCCGGGAAATCTGCTGATGCAGGTCTATCGCACGTATTGCACAAAATGATCCCATTTTCCCGAATCGGTCAATGAACTTTTCCCCGATTACCTATATAAGCTGCACCACGTGTTCCCGGGAGAGGGGTAACGATTGCAAATCCCCGACAGGGGAAGCGTAGTGACGTCATTGATGGGGAAGATCTCTCCAGGAAGTTCGAACTACTCCGAAATGGTTCTCTCTCAGCTGAAGTCCGGACATATCTCATTCTGACGAAAAGTCTCGATCTGAATTGAATGGTTCCGATTTTCCGAATTTCAAAATAAACACGGCCAAATGTGTAATATGAAAATACAAACCGTTTCTAGGTGAGTTCATTAGATAGTACATAGTTTTTATTGGGATGTGTGTTGCAGTTTGAAGAAAAACTTCATCTGTTGATAGTTCAATTTCTGGTAGATCACCATAACAAATTTGTCTTTCATTAGATTCCATTCATGAGTCATTTAGATATTCAGTAATGAATCTAAACAATCATCAAAGTATAAAACTTATATTTTGGCCAGTGTAATTTCTATGAATTGATTTAGCACAAAGATTGTTGGAATTTTGTTAGGCAAAAATTTCTGATTTATTGAATTTTCGAGAAGAAAAAATGAGATGAATTTCTATGAGGTAGAGACTGAAACAACCGAAGACAGTGCTAAAAGAATTCGTAGGTTACAGTAAGTAATTTTCTTCATAAATTTTTCATAGTCAGTATGAACTATACATAATATATTGCAAGAATATTATATTTTTTCTGAATAAATTTCTGCAAGATAACTTATAATAAAGTCGAATACAATTCTAGTTTTTTATTTATAACTCTTGTATTTTTACATTCATAATTTTAATTTTAAGGTATTGAAGTTTAGATAATGTAATGTTTCGAATTAGGTAAGTGTGTCTTGCCAAAATTGTCCAGTGGCGTAGATATAGGGGTGCGATGATCCTATTCTTATTGAAAATCTACGCCACTGTCTTTTTTCTAGAAAATTATTCCATTTCTATGCCTAGTCAACAAGGTTTTACTAAAAAAATGTCTCTTGAATTTTTTTTCATAGAATGTACCGTTTTCGAGAGAATCGAGTACAAAGCAAACACTATCTGCAAAAATAAATTACGATTCCTCATTTAGCAAATTTAAATCGTTCAATTTTGCGTCAGTGCTGTGTGTTGAAAGAAATGGCTCACCTTTTGAACAATTTCTGTAAATATTTCCTATTGTTTAAGTGTATAATAAATGTTCTTTCTGAAATGTTCTATTGAATGCCATCTGAAAGCGTTATAATAAATACGTCAATGTTTTTGCCTTCACTTATTACTAGTGGTACAATTTGAAAAAATCATTTTTGTGGATAGTGGTTGCTTTGTATTCGATTATTTCGACAACAGTAAATTCTATGAAAAAACCTTTTTTCATGTGAAACTGTTGATTTCATAAATGCAATAATTTTCTCAAAAAAAAAAAAACGGTGGCCTAGATTTTCAACAGGAAAAGGATCATCGCATCCCTATATCTACGCCACTGGATAACAGGAGATTATTACTTGATTCGAAACACTACATATAGACTTCAATAACTAAAAATTGAAACAATGAATTAAATAATACTAGAGTGAAAAACTGATCTGATGAATATCTTCAGTTATTTCGTGTCAAGGTATTTCTTTGACACTCATTTACTTCATTTTATTTTTAAATAATATATTCAATATGTGTTCTGCAATTTGGAAATGAATCGATATTAATGCCATTTTACTAGGTTAATAAAGATATTGTCGATAAATAATCTTGATTTCATTGTTATTCTACGGAATCATGTGTAGATTGTATTGAACTGGGAGATTTCAATAGAGTTGTAAGCCTCTAACATTTTCCAATGGAGATGTAGTGCTATAGCTGTTGGCCTCAAATAAATTCCTGAAAGATAAGATTAAATTATACCTACTGTTTCACCATTACATTACACTTCATAGTTGCAATCCGAAAGTCTATTTTGCGAGTATATTGTGGTGCCTCCAACTGACAGCTCATAAAGTTCTATTAACAAATCTACAGGTTTTTTTACTTACACTATACTTGGACAACATGCTATCTAATAATACAATTTGGTTTGATTTTCTCCTTGATGAATCTTTTTTTCCAGTTCGTCTATTCTATTGTTGTAATATTTCATGCCAATGATATTTTGCTTGGCCATAACCGTATTCCTTGAGTCTCGTCTCTAACCTGTCGTTAGAATTAAGCGATATCAGTGATTAGTGATGGCTCATTTGGTTAAGAAGACCATCTTCTTCTGTAGCCCTACAAACCTTGTTGGGTTTTAGCTGACAATAACAATAAAAAGACAATAATGGCAATATATTTCATTATTCAACTTCCTTATATCAGCACTAAGTGGTATATTGTAGCTGCTTTAGCTCTAACTACAGATAATATCCAAATGTTGAACTATAGTCTATTTCTATTTCAGTTTTATATTTTAGTGTAACAACCTTCCAAAGAATTTGTTCTGTCACCATACTTTTTTAAATAATAATAATAATAATAAATCGTACTTTATTTCAAATACAGATGATACAGCAGTAGTCATAAAACACCAAAAACATACATGGACAAGTAGCTAGTTGGTTCGTTTCAAATGTGCTATGTTATCAAAAATGAACAACATTTAATTAGATAATGCAATGTTTCTGGGTAAAACTTCCGACACCAGAACTGGAACTTGAAAAAAACACAGTTAATAATTTAAACAAAAATAATTATTAACGACCAAACAGTACTTCTAATATATTATGTATTATTTTACTCTTGCATTAGGTATACCTATACGTTACGGAAAAGTTCAATTTATGTGTAAACAATACTTATCACAATAAAAAAAAATTATTGTAATTTCCTTCCAAACAATATATGTATATGATTCTGACTGTAAAAGCTGAGCCGATAATAACCTAATAATTGAATTTGATAAAAATTGAGGAGGCAGTGAAATCAGATCCTACTGCTACTATTTATATACAGCCTACTGCCTATTACAGAAGATCCAATAAAGACTTGAATATCATGGGAATCAAACCAAGAAGCATCACCAAGAAATTTCAATAAACTTCCTTTAGCTTAGGGAATTTTTGAAGAGAAGGGCTTGAAAAAAGAAATTGGACGTTACTTCTAAGGCATCCTACTCACTATATGTTTTGATAGAATTCAGTATATCCACTAATATTTAACTGATGTGGATTTCCCAAATCAATAGGTTCTTTACATAAATTAGTTGACCGTGAACCGTTTTATAATGTTATTATTATAATTAGAAATAAAGATCTGTTCTATTCTATTCTAATTAAAAAGGTGTAAAATTGCATATACTCACTTTCAGATTTTATGCAAATCTTTTCTTTTTTTTCAGTGGGAATTATTTGGTTCGTGTTCGGGCTCAGGTGATGTCTAGAGACGACAGCTCCGGCGGTTGGGTACCCCTTGGGGGTGGGGGCCTCAGCAATGTATCGGTGCGGAAGAGACCCCGACCCTGCCCCGCGACCACTGGCGAGCAAGATGCGCCTGCGCCATCTAAACAAAAGCATGAGTATCTCATATTTGGAAAAAGGATCAGCGATCAGAACGTAAGAAATTATTCGTATTAATTTTTATTTGGTGTATATATCAATCATAATTTTCATTAGGTCGTATTAAGTTGCACCATCAAGAAAGACTTCGAATACAACAAGGTTATGCCGACCTTCCATCATTGGAAGACTGGAGACAAAAAATTTGGACTCACTTTTCAAACGGCCGCTGATGCTAGAGCTTTCGACAAGGGGGTGAGAACAGCTGTTGAAGAGTTACTGGACGGTAAGGGGACTTCTTATTTATACTTATATTTCTAAAGAAAACTCAAATTTAGCAATTGAACAAAACATTATTATTATTATTACAATAGTCAACATAAGGCTCCTATTGAATTTATTATTTTCTTTTTTAAATGTGGAACTTTGCATCAAATGAATAAAAATTATATCTTCAATAGAATGATACAGTACGTTCGAAAATACTCTTATACTGTAGAAACCGATATTGCACTCATGTTGACAATAGAAGTCATTCCCCAGAAGGAATGATATCTTGATTTCTTCGACAATGTGGTAGTTCTATAGGGTGTAATATGAGTGATTGACCATAGTCTAGTGGTGAATGCAAGTTATCCAGGCCTTTCAGAAAAGTCGCTTGTTGTGTATCCTTAGACTGTTAGTTTCGGAGATATAGGGTGATTCATGAAAATTGGCCTAAACTTCAGATATCCATAACTTGGAAATCATCAGTTCGATTCTGTTCTGTAAAAATCAAGTTAAAGAAATTATACTTTCTGGGTGCAACAGTTCTTTTATCACTGGGTGGGTATATAATAATTTAATTATTTGTTTTGGTATAAACACCTGACATAGCCTTCATAGCTTATGTCTTCTTATATTTAGCGTTTTTTTGTTTGAAGGTTGTTGGAAAATAACTAATCTTGTTGAAACACAATTAGTAGCTAATAAATATGGGCATCAATATTCGTAGCAGGGTATCGTTGAAATTTAATTTATATTGTAAAAAATTAATTTACGGTAGGATTTTAGAGTTAGTAATTGTTCTTACCTGCTCTATTTTAATTGTTTTTCATTGCTTCCTCCTACGGGATTCCTACATGGTAAGTATCTTGACTAAACTTTTATTGGCTTTTTTTTATTACAGTTCATATATTCAGATCATTTTTATTACATACCCAAAGAAGACAATACCTATTTATGTTATGTCAATGAAATGTATTTGAAAAGTCTTTTGAAATATTCATTGAACTTTATTTCAGGTTTTGCTGGTTCTTCTCCCCCACCTTTCTCGAAATTCCCAAAAGATGTAGGAGATGACGAAGTTTTCATGGTGAGCGTGATATTAATGTGAATAATATACTCGCAGCTTCCTTGCAATTATATTGGAGCTCTAATATAATGTAACACCTTATTTAAAGCATATAAATGATATGACGGGTCTCTTGAGATAGTGATAATTTTTTTCTTTATATATTTATTTTTCTTTCCACTTGATTTGGTTTGGTTGTTAAGGTTACCCCTCCTTACATCTGAGATAGATTACTAACAGTGCTGTGTCTGAAGTGGCGATGGGCCACGGTAACAAAACTTACCCAGAACTGATTCTCCCACAAGCTCTAAGGTTCGAAGGCCTCAGAAGTTTAGGAGAGCTAGAATAAAAAAAAAAAAATTTGAAACTGCTCCGAGAAGCTTATTTTTCATTCATTTCTTTCATTGGAATTTTTCAAGAAAAATAATTATTAAGTTATATTACGTGTATGTTACAAGAGCTCCAATATTATTGTAGATAGAAATAACAACAATTCATTCTTCTTACTGCTTTCTATCGAGTATTCATAATTCATCATGAAATTATATTTTTTGAATGATGGAGATCTTACTCATATAAATATATCATAGGGTGTGAGGTATAACTTTTTTCAACTGGGTATAGCCTTTAAAGTATAAATAATTGAATTCAATTATGTGATAGACTATTCTTCTATGAGGAACAATTTGGATTGTGAAATAATTTTTTTTTTGATTGGTGATTTAACTTCATATTTCACTTTTGTTCCTACTTGATAGTTAATACATAACTCAATGACGTCTTTAATATTCTGGTGTCGGAAACATATTCCTTTTTTTATTTTATTCAATTTATACATTTATTTTTATTTTCTTTCAGTTATGAAAAAAAAAAACAAAATTTTGTAAGTATATATTTTGGCTTTGAAACATAATTATCAAATTAATTAGAATATTTTCTCAGTTTACATCATTTATTCGTTGGAAAGACAATTTGAAATATAATTTCCCTTTTTATTACCACTATTGTGGTAATGGATAAGTAGCTTAATAGAATATTAAAAGTTAAAATACCTGAGATACGTAGTTTATATTATATATATATATATATATAGATACTAGAAATCGTTCTTACCCATTCATCTTCTTACTCTTTTTTTAGAACAGATAACCTATTATTATGGTGACTACGACTGTCTACAGCTTAGCATTCTCATTTGATTTATTTATTGCGTTACTTCAATTCAAAATTTATGGTATATCTACACCATTTATTTATTCATGTGTATTTTTACAGGATGTTGGATGATACTAGTAAATGAATTAGAGATGATCCTAAAAATATTTTCTTCATAATAAAAAACTTCCTAGTGTTCTTCTAGAATCATAGCAATTGATAATTATCATTGAGATTGATAATGTCCCAGTTCCGATTCTTCATTTATGAATTTGATCTCAAAGAAATTGCAGAGTTCTTGTAACAGTTTTCAGTTGAAGTCGAATAAAGAAATAACTAATTGCTCATTTAATGTACTGATATTTATAAGGGTTATTGAAAAAAAAATTTTTTTATTCACTTGTTCCATATATTATAGTTCTATCTTTAATATTATAGACATTAAATCTGCCACAAGAACCAAAGGATTCAAGGAGTTCGAGCGATTCCAGTACAAAAGGAATCGATTATCTCCATAAAATTACTTATCTCAATGTTAAAGATAAACCTCAACCACCAGAACCTAGACAACCCATTTTTGAACCAATGAAAGGCGATAAAGGTTAGTATTGATCAATTCACCTTCAACTCTATAACTCTCTGCAGAGTGATATTTATTTTAATTATTACTTTTCCGGAGGTGATACGGAATTTCGCACGAAGCTTGAAATTGAAAATTAGCCTTAAATGCTGAATTTCATTCGTATGTAATACACAGTTGACATGATTATTTTATCAGGATGTTTCTGAATAACTGTTTATACTTTCATTACAAGAGCAGGACAATTTGGATAGTCTTAAGTTTATTTGTTTATGAGATAAAGGGATATGCATTATATTAAAAACTTATATAAATGTTGAATGTTTGTATAGATTTTCACGTAAATTTCAAGAATCATGTATAGGATAATGACCAATTTTTCAGTCCTAGTTAATTATCAGTACCTTATACTTGGTCTGAGAAAATATAATTTTTATGTTACATCTAGTAAAACATCAATTTTTTCAAAAGTAAAAATGCTTATGAAGTGTATTGAATGAAACAGTTTATATACTTGGTTGAAATAAGTGAAGAAATTATGAAAGCAAACTCATAAAATAACATTGGGGTATGAAAAGTTTTCTGAAAGACATAAAATCAATTTAAAAAAAATCAATAAATTGGAAATAGTCATCACTTATTTTCGAGAATTCCAGAATTTCTTCTATACAAGTTGGCACACTTGGTATTTCATTGGCTACGGTTTTCCTTTGGAACATTATTAATCTATCTATATTCTAAGGGTTTTCCCTATTTCTCTAGTCGGCTTCAACCTCATCACATTCTGTTTGAAGCTGTCAATTAGTTTCGGTTTCATAGTTTAGTGTATCAACTCTTTTTTATTACAGGCTAGTTTTCACTATTCATAGTTTACATTTGACATGATTATTATTTGATTGAAGTTCAACGGATGCAATTATGCTGAAAAAATCGTCTCCTACCTGAAGGTACAAAAAATGGAATCCCAAATTTGGGTATAATAAGATATTCAGCAAATCCTGTATTGTGAGATTTAATCATTTAATTGTTGTACAAAATGGATCAACGTCTTATTCACAGACTAACCGGTCCGTATTTACAATGATTCCAATGATATTCGATGCTTGATGCTACATTAAATGTACATGCGAAGTGTGGCAGTTTTGCCAAAAGGCTTATTCGATAGCAATTGTTCAATGTAGTGTATCAGCGAATGTTTAAATTATTTTTGAAAAAAATTTTCTACATGTATATGTAACATCAAAAATATAATTTTCTAGTTCTATAGCTTGCTTATCTGATGTCTAACTAGAATTGAATGTTGGTCATTATTTTTTTCCTATATACATATACTCTTCGAGATTTTCATAGGTTAAGTTAGTTTTTATGCAGACTTCCACGATTCTTCAAATAAAAAAAAATATAAAATGTTTTGATTTGTTTTCGAGAAAGACGTTATCAATCTTCACATTTAAGACATTTTCCAAGCGTGAAATTGCTTTGAATTCACCATTATCATAACGTTTCTTCAAAGATTCTTACCCACTCTGCACCCTGTTAAACGGGATAAGAAGTGATCATGATTCACTGCTTATCCCGTTCAACAAATCTGCGTAAATACTAGTTTGTCATCATTGAAAACCATCTAGAACGTTAATTTTCGATGAAGAATAATAAAAAAAGTGAAAAAACATTGTAAACATTTACCCAGGTTGTGAAGTTTTCTTTTAAAAATCGTGGAAGACTAATTGTTTTCGAAATGATTATTTATTTAATAGATCCCTGAAGTCTCTGATTTCAACAATTGGAAATTGAAGATTGCTCTCAATGAATAGAATCCTTATTTATTCTTAATTCATTTGAATTTGATAATGCATTGTCAAGCTTACAATCTATTTCCTAATTTCAGTGCTCAGGGTAAAATTGTATCTCAGTCAGAAGTCTCAGAATAGGTAACCGCCTGTCTTTATCTTGAATGTTGTTTGGTTTTTAATAATTATGCTATGACAAGATTGGATAATAATACATCAAAAATTGTAATCAACAAATATAGAATGTCAAAATGATTCTGCAGGTTTTCTCCGCCATTGAAACAATAAGAAACAGTATCACTATTCGCCTTTTTTTGGATAACCGTTGCTATTGGGCTTATGGAATCTCCATAACTAGAAAAATTTCGATTAATTATCGATTATCTTCCAGGAGACAATTATTCCTATGTCCAACTGGCCGTCCACGACTATAACTATCCAATTCTGGAGGATCAGAGAGCCAGAGATTTCGAGGACGATTTGAAGAAGCGCAACACAGAACTGATGCAGCCTCTTCCAATACTACCAGCCAAAAAATCCACTAAGGGCAGGGCCCAAATGACGTGCAAATATTGTAACGAGCTCTATTTCGAAGACGGTAACCCGAGGGGTGCCTGTGAATATGGACCAGATTGTTGGAAATCTACTATTAATAAATTGACTTGCATGGGTTGTGTTCACTGTGTGTGTTACCATTGTGCTGCTGACGCTGAAGGAGAATTCGCTCCTCAACCTTGCGCTTGTGACTGCACCAATGACGATTCGTGTGCAAGGCGGTGGGTTTGTTTAACTTTCTTATCAATTTTCGTGCCGTGTTTGTGGTGCTACCCACCCCTAAAGATGTGCCATTGGTGTGGAATGAAATTGGGAGTTTGTGGTGCAAGACATAGCATGTGATTGAAGAATCGTTATATTTTGCGATATTAGTCTTATTAAAATTTACATGTCATTTGAATGGAAACGTCAAGTTCTTCATATTTGCCATTCCTTCTATGTCTTGCTGAAGCATTTCCTGAAATTATTTCCCAATTGAAAAATGAAATGTTTGAGGGATGAGATGCAACATCTATACCAAAGGAGTTTGAATTTTATCATTGTGTACATAATTGTGGGTTGCATTTTAATATATCATTGTTAAGTGAGAAAGATTTGCTATGACAAATTTTGTTCTAGAATTGTTTCTTATCAGGGAACTGAACTATCAATTTAATAATGCTTGTTACTCAAAGTTGAAAATATTCAAATTGATTTCCTTACATTACCTTACATTTGAAACTGCTTTATCTAATCTCGAACTAACTGTTTACACTGTTTTAGTGTAATTTTTTCATGAGTTTATCTAATGATTCTTAACTCATAATCTGACAATCTGATTGAGCATATTCAATCGAGTCGAATTAATAGTCTTGCCCTTATTATATTAATTCTTACTATTTTTAATGAAGTTCATCAAGATATTCTTATATCCTTGAGATGATATTACATATCTCCATTTTCTCTTGAAAATTGTTTTTATTTTTTTTTTAATGAATTATACTAGGTAGATGCCACAATTTTTTCTTATAAATTTAGCTATGGGTTTCCCAAAAAAAGTAATCAATCAAAATACATAAAAAAAATTTGTGTTCATCATTTCCAATCAATATAAATTATGGGGTGAAACCCTGATCTGTGAGCTATAGATTCTGTAACAGATATTTGAATATTTATTGATGCCAAAACAAGTTATCATACTTTTACAATTATTCATTGTCGAGATTATATTGAATAATAGATAAATATATTCCTAGAATTTGATTTGGAGTTTTTCAAATGTGTGGTGGATAAGTTATGCAATAGTTCAGTTGATTGGAAACTTTTTCATTTTTTATACAATAATGTGCAGATCGAATGTTGGAATTATGATAATATTACTTTGAAAAATTCATTCTATGTATTTTGTATTCTTTCTTTAAATTTAAATTAAAATATTCTGATCTCAAAGGTAGTAAGACTTAAGACATACGTTTTTACATACTCATTTCTAGAATGGTAAAATCCACAAAAATGAAATGTTGGAGTTACAGTATCTGTAAGCTATAGAAAAATCTCATAATTGATCCATATATCAAAAAGCTTAACGGGAATGAAAAATGAAGAATTGTTGTTTTTCAGATAGAGATATGTTATTGTTACATCTATTGCTACGTTGAAAATTATAAGAGAATCTATTTCATTTCTGTGTTGAAATTTTTATTGAATTTAACAGAACTTAAGATTGTTTGAAGTTAAAAAGTATTCAAATTCTTGGGGAATATTACTTAAATTTATATAATAGAATATCCTGAATTCTCTTTGATATGTGTAACTATTTTTATACGAATTCTTTTATTTCAAGTTGAATAATAATTCCATAAATATAGACTTTAAGACATCTGTGATTTAATGTAAGCATTTCATAGTATTAGAAAGATTATTTGTTTGCATCAATACAAGATGTTTTCTGTTTGAAAGCTTTAATATCGTAAAATTAATTTATTGTTCGTGGGTGTCAGTGGATAGAGTGCTCAACAACTGGTTGTGAACACTATTCAGCTTTTGTACATTTTCGTACAAAAATTTATGAAAAGACTGCATTAAGTTGACCTCTCCAAATTATAGGTTTTGTAAAATCTTCTTCTATTTATTATCAAATGAACAGAATGCATTTATTTGTAAGTAAGCTTATATATTTTCGATTGTGTTCCATTCAATAAAACTGAAACAAACCATTTCTCTGCATAAAAGTATTTATTCATGTAATCAAGAGTTGATATTTTTCGTTGCACTTTGTTATATGAAAGAATTTGAAGTAATTTAATGGTTTATCTTTACAATAAGAGCCAGGGGAAACTAAACCCGACACAATTTTTTAGTAATAAAAGTTGTGTCCTCTTGATACTTGATTGACTTATATGAATTTTTTTATGGTCATCTTTCACAATAATTTTGGCAGCTATTTAGATTCACCACAAAATTGTGTATATATATTACGCCTAAAAAAACATTTACAAGCTATTTATCTATGAAATTGAATAAAAAAATCAATCGTCATTTTTCTGCCAAATAAGATATACCGCAAATATGATTCAACTTGATATGAATATTTCAACAATTACTAAGTTTTCATTATTTATTTTGTCAAGACAAAGAGAGAACTGGTTTGAAATTGGTTTTGAAGCAATTTTTGTTAATGTACAAATTTTAACTTTTTGAAACGTTGTAATGTACTATGTACTGCCAGAATAATAAAAATAATAGATAAATAAATGGCAACATGGTAATGACAATACGGCTAAAGCATAAGAACAAACATCGTAATGAGATGTTAGAATCTGTCAAAATATCAAATAAATGTTTTCTATTATGTTGTTTTTCCTAATTTGGTTACAAAATTTTGGCGAATAAGAATAGGCAAACATTTAATAATCCCCAAAAGCTCTTTTGAATATCTTGGTGTTCAATAAGACAGTAGACTAAACTTCCATGAACACATCAATAGCTCAGTCTGCAAAGCCTATGCATTGCTAAAATCCCTATATCCTTTGTTGAAGGAAAGAAGCCATTGTAACAATATAAAAAAAAACTTTTATACACTGTTATGCTAAGATCGATAATAACCATAGACTTATCAAGAGACTTCATTGTCTACATTTGAAAGTGACGCAAACTTCACTAGTCCACTGTTCTATTTGTACTGGCCGACTGGAATCTGGTCTATTTCACTGAGGAAATGAATATTGCCAGATTTATTTTTTGGGCAGATGTTTTGGTTCAAAACTTCCTCTGCATGTTATGTGTGTGTACTCTAATATTTATTTCGTGGTTTGAGCTTTTTGAGTCGAATTTGGTGTAAGTTTGAGTAGAGATCAAGGGCGGATATAGCTTTTTTGGTGGGAGGGGTAATAATGTTTGAGAACCAATAAATCAAGCACATAACACTTAATCACCTCAGATAAACTTTGAAATAAAAAAATCTTCAAAACTAAAATACAGAATAAATCAAAATATATACCACAAAAAACAAATAATATATAAAATATTGGGGGTTCAAAATACAAATAAATGAATTCTCTCCTACAACCAGATAGCTGTGAGAAATCTAAGACCAAAGAGCCTATCCGATGTAACATAGTAATCAACAACAAAATGGTGTAAAGATTCAACTATCGAGGCGTGATAGTATATTCAGTGAACGATGCGTTTTAGAGCACAAAGCCGCAAAGATCGGAGGAGATCTGAGAAACGTAATCTGGAAATCTGGACCGACAGAACTATAAGCCATAAAGCGAAAACTAGCATATATAAAGCGTGTGTGAGACCAGTGCTCACATAAGCCGCCAAATCGAGGTCAGAAACATCTACAACCAAGAGAATGGCAAGAACAACAGAAATCAGGATTTTAAGATGCATCAAAGGAGTAACACTCAGAGATCATGTGAGGAATGCGGACATAAGGGAGGAACTGGAGACGCAGGATGTGGTCAGATGGATCAGAAGTTCTGGAGAGACCATAGAGAGGATGTCAGCAGAAAGACTGGCCAAATGGGCAGAAACGCAGATCTCAAATACACGTAGACCATTGGGACTTCCACCGAAGAGATGAAAAGAAAGCTTGAGTTTGATATCACAAGAGATATTACAATGACAGAAAGAAGGCAGAAAAGAGGACAAAAGCCACTTTTTTAGTCAATTTAGAGCCGAGAATGATTTTTCTGCTGACGCAACGGACAGGGGGAATGTTAATAAAATCTGAAGAATCATCTTCACATGAGGAAAATAGTATATTATTTCATAAGGAATAAAAGTGTCTCTTTTCATGGCGAGCCATGAAAGGTCACTTCTCATCCGAATAAAATATGTTATTTTTTTTCGAACGTTTTGAAATTCATAAAGATCTGAGGATCTGAGGATTAAATAAGATTTATATTTTAACGATCGTTTTAATTGATTGATCAATGGAAAATTTGCCTGGTCACGGTTGTCATGCAGGCTAAATTAATTTTGACAGACATGAAGTATACAGGGTGATTCACCGGGATGGCCTATTAGACTTTTATGGAAAACTAAGCATAATTTTGAGCTGAAAATTTGCATATTGAGGTTTGAGACAATGATTTTTCTCCCTAAAAGATTTTCAGATCTCTTAAACTTCCGGTTATACCGAAAACAGACTACTCTACTTCCTTATTTCAAACGACACACCCGGTTTATTATTGCACCATTATATAGCTTTTTTGACGATAATTTCGGCAATATGCAATACCTTGGGTAAAGACTCAACGGTTCATGAGTTGATGTGATTCTCATGAAAAAAATGGTGGCGATGAGGACTTTCGAATTTTTCGACAGAAAAAGCTTTTTTCGAAAAATTTATTTTTCTTTTTCACTTCTGCAAATACGTAGTATTATAAGACTGTTTGCGGTTTGGACCAAAAATGTATAGGATTTTCACAAGAAGATCAATTCATGTTGAACATTCATCGAAAACAGATGTATATGTGAGAGCTGTGCTAGCTTTCTGTGTAGTTTGGCTGATAAATTTTCAAGTTTTGTATGATACAAGCAATTTGTAACTGTTATCCGTTTTTGTTTGACTATATTCATGGAATATGTCCACAAGACAAAGATTGCACTTTGAAAAGTCTCTTATTGAAACGTTAAAATCGGAGAGTGTTATTAAAAGTATTTCTCCAATTCTGTGGTTATTCCGTTCATTCTTCCACATCTTGTAGAACAAAATCGTGCGAGAATATATCAGAAACGCACAGTTTTCATGGTTATATTTTATTATTCTATGTTGGTACTCCGAACTTTCCGCCACGGCTTTATCTGTCAATTCATCAATTTGCCTTCAAGAAATCAGTTCTGCCAACCAACATTTTTCAATGCAAAAATAACTAAATTATATTTATGGAAATATTTCATTAATTTCAATGAAAATGCAATGAATTTAGAGAAAATAATGTATAATACTCGTACAGAAGGCTCATTCTACCACTCGTTCATTCCAAAACTCGCCACTTCGTGGCTCGTTTTTGAATTTTGAACTCGTGGAAGAATACCAATGCCTTCTGCACTTGTATTATAAATAACTATTCCGAATGTATCAATGTATCATCACTACAATATCTGAAAAACACGCTGAAAAATTCACTCTATATGATGCTAAAATCTCATGTTTGGAAGCTGAAATAGAAATTCTGAAATCTAACAATAACAAATTAAATGATAATGCGTCGGACAATTCACATAAAAAGTTTGAGCAAATAGTGGATTCTCTGAAGCAGCTGTCGAGTAATAAGAATATTCGAATTATCGGCTTCAAGGAAACTGATGGTGAAAATCTGTTAACACAGGTCAAAGAACTGTTTGTTGATAAACGGAATATATCAATTTTTTTCAATTTTAGTTTTTTGATCTTAGTGAATCACTATCCAGTCACATAATAGGAACCACGGGCGTAGCCAGGTTTCAGTTTCGGGGGGGGTTTTACATATTATAAAAAAAATCTTATGTTTTTCTTTTCAAATATATCAACTTTAAAAGTGCCAACCCATTCAGTCTATTTTCACTAATTTCATTTTTCAAAATTTAGTTTATTTCTTTACATCGATTCCTATGAATATATTTAGGAAAAAAATACCGTCGTAGTATTTACAGGAACAGAGTACTCAAATTCAAATTTATGAGTAGAAAGTTTATATGCAAAAAAACCGGTAAAAAATGATAGTTCACCTTTTTTGCATTTTTTTCAATGTTTTATCATGAAATTTTGGTGGCAAACTTCAGATTCGAATTCTGTACCACAGAAACAGAGATAATAAATCGAAGAAATCAAAACTACCC